>NW_027362801.1:0-10000000 GCF_046119375.1 Phyllobates terribilis | reverse complement strand
GTGGGGCAAATCACGCTGGAGGAGTGGTCTCAGATCAGGGACCTATGCACCCTTCTGCACAGTTTTGAAATGGCGACGAAGATGTTTAGTGCTGACGATGCCATTATCAGCATGACTATTCCGGTGATTTACATGCTGGAGCACATGTTAAACAGAATTCGGAGTCAGGTGGTGGCACAAGAGGAGGTGGAGGAAGTAGAGGAGGAGGAGTTGTATGCGGAAGGGCTAACATCTGCAAGGTCCAGACGGTCGGCAGCACCAGGGCGGCAGGCATGTGAGGGTGGGGGAGATGATTTTACCAGGGCGCATGGTAGCAGCCAAACTAGTGAGGAAGGTGCAGGAGCCCAGGAAGAAGTGGAGGACGAACTGATGGAAGACTCATCAGATGAGGGAGACCTTGATCACATTTCTGTTGTGCGAGGTTGGGGGGAGAGGACAGAGGAAGGAAGCATGATTGTTACCTCGCCACCAACACAACAGGGACTTGGTGCTCCTGGATGTGCAACACACATGAGTGCCTTCTTGCTGCACTACCTGCAACATGACCCTCGAATTGTGAGAATTAGAAATAATCCTGACTACTGGGTTGCCACACTGTTAGATCCCCGGTACAAAAGTAAATTTGCAGAAATTATTCCTGCCATAGAAAGGGATGCACGCATGCAGGAGTATCAGCAGAGACTGTTGCAGAATCTTACATGTGCTTTTCCACAAAATACCAGTGGTGCACGTAGTGAATCTCACAGTTCCAACTTGCCAACCGTGGGACCGTCAAGTGTTCAGCACTCAAACCGTAACAGAACCACAGTATCTGCTGGTAACATCAATTTTGCGGAATCATTTCACCACTTTTTTAGCCCATCCTTTGCAAGGCCACAGGAGACAAGAAGTCTGACACATAGTCAACGCCTAGAGACGATGGTACAGGAGTATCTCCAAGTAAACATTGAAGCCACGACTGTGTCACTGGACCCTTGCTCTTTTTGGGCTTCCAATCTGGATAAATGGCCGGAGCTAGCCACTTACGCCTTGGAGATCTTGTCATGCCCCGCAGCCAGCGTTCTGTCTGAACGTGTGTTCAGCGCTGCTGGTGGTGTGCTGACAGATAAGCGCACGCGGCTCTCCACTGATAATGTAGACAGACTCACGTTCATAAAGATGAACAAATCATGGATCCGAAACCACTTTTCTACCCCTGTGTCATCCTGGGGAGAGTAAAAGCTTGATGATTGGTTAAAATCACCCTACCAACCGTTTTAAGCTTTCAAATTACTAATCATGTTTATCTGTATCTTGACTGGAAAATAATTTGGGCTTTGTAGCAGTGTGCAGCACTGATCCTATTAGGCCATCTATAATAAGCTTCACCAGATTTAAAATTAAAAATAATTTTTAGCTGCATCTAGCCCGGAAAATAATTTTGGGGCTCCGAGATGCGCAAGACACATAAGTGCCTTCTTGCTGCACTACCTGCAGCATGACCCTCATATTGTCAGAATTCGAAGTAATCATGACTACTGGGTTGCCACACTCTTAGATCCCCCAAACTTTTCGATCAACCTTTTCATTTTAATAAAGACCAAAAAAATGGTCATTTTTGAAATTATAAGCATTAGCAGGTTGTTAGAAACTGAAATCAAACAGTTTTCAACTCAAAACTTTATTCTAGGTGATGTTACATTTTCACATAGGACCCCTTGTTCGAAAGGAGCTTCTGAACTCTCTCGTCCATTGAATTTGTCAGGTTTTGGATGGTTTCTGCTTCAATTGTTTTGCATGAGGACAGAATACCCTCCCAGAGCTGTTGCTTAGATGTGAACTGCCTCCCGCCATCATAGACACTCCTTTTAATGATGCTCCAAAGGTTCTGAATGGGGTAGAGGTCAGGGGAGCATGGGGGTCACACCATAAGTTTGTCCCCTTTTATGCCCATATCAGCCAGAGATGCAGATGTTTTATGTGCAGCATGAGATGGTGCATTATCATGCAGAAAAATGATCTTGCTGTGAAATACACGGTTCTTCTTCTTGAACCATGGCAGGAAGTGCTGTTTGAGAAAATCCACATACATTATGGAGTTCATCTTTAGCGCCTTCAGGGATCCTAAAGGGGCCGACAATCTCTCTCCCCATGATTCCAGCCCAAAACATTACTCCACCTCCTCCTTGTTGGCGCTGTAGCCGTGTTTGCGTGGGGTGTCCATCAACCAGCCATCCTCCACTCCATTCATCTGGACCATCGAGCGCTGCACGGCACTCATCCGTGAACAAAACAGTTTTGAAATCAGTCTTCATGTAATGTTTGGCCCACTGGAGCCGTTTCTGCTTGTGTGAAGTGGATAGAGGAGGTCGACAGGATGGCGTATGCACAGCTGCAAACCTCTGAAGGACCCTTCATCTTGTTGTTCGGGGGACGTTGGAGGCACAAGCAGCTTCAAAAACTTGTCTGCTGCTATGACAAGGCTTTTTTGCCGCTGCTCTTTCAACCTGACGTAATTGCCTGTAGGAAAGAGTCCTCAATTTGCCCTTATCAGCACGCACACGTGTGTACTGTGAATCAGCTACATACTTCTTGATTGCCAAGACACTTCATCCTGATCATCGCACAATGTTGATTGTAGTCATGCCTTGACCTAAACACTCCACAATTTGTTGCTTCTCAGCAGCCGACACATCCTTTTTCTTTCCCATTTTGGCAGAAAATGTAGGCTGCTTAATAATGTGAGAGAGCCTTCTTAAGTAGTCTTGCCTTTCATTGGACACACCTGCCAAACTAATTAGCACAGGTGTCTGCAATTGCTTACAGTGATATAAAGAGCCCTGACACACATCACCATCAATGAGTTTAACTGACAAACAAACAAATTCTTCCCTTATCACTCCTAAACACTTTTTGCATAATAATTTGGAACGCGGTGTACATGTGCTTTTCCACAAAACACCAGTGGTTCACGTAGTGAATCTTACAGTTCTAACTTGCCAACCGTGGTCTGTATGGAATTGTTCAATAAAGGGCCCAAAATTAAGATAACATAGATGGGAGAGGTCTCTATGAATAGGAATTCCTAAGTATTTGATACCCTGTGAGGGCCAGGCAAAGGGAAAGTTGGACTGGATGGAATCCTATATGGATTTAGGGAGGGAGACATCGAGGGCCTCAGACTTCGCTGCATTGATTTTAAAATTTTACCATGTAACAAAGTGATCTATTTCAGCCATAACAGCAGGGATGGATATATGTGATTGAGTGATATATACTAGGACATCATCAGCAAATAGAGAGCACTTGTACTCGGTGCCTCCCACCTCAATCCACCTAATATTGGGGTTATGGCGAAGTGATGAGAGCAGGTGCTCCGTCACTAGGATGTATAAGAGAGGGGACAGAGGACATCCCTGCCTTGTCCCATTGGTGATTGTGAAAGGTGATGAAAATGTTCTGACGCACCCCCTGGGCCTTGGGACACCCGGAGCCGGACCCTTTTTGGTGGATGCTGGTGGTTGTAGTCTTCGTGGCGGCGATCCGGTTCCGTGGCTCAGGGCGGTCAAACCAGTGGCGGAACTATTTATGTGGTTTTGATGTTTAAATGTCCGACTACGCCACCCGTGGATTGCGGTCAGAGTGAACCGCCGCTACAGGGCAGACCGCTAAGGCTGGTGTTGTGGGTGCAGCAGAGCGTAGCATAACTCCCCACGGGAGGAGTATAGCCTCAGGGCAGTGTATGCGGAGGATGGGGGTGATGGTGCAGGGCAGCAGCAGTAACGACACGGAGTCAGTGATGCAGTTCAGGGCCTTTACTCACAGTTCTTATTATCCAGACCACGTCTGCAGGTAACGGCTGCCCACGTCGTACTGTGCTCACCAGGTGAGGGGCTCAGACAACTCCCAGATAACTTTGGAGCGCTTCACAGGACCCCCTTTGTGTGTCCTTTGTCTGGCCTTTCTTACCAACACTTCTGTCCGGCTGCCTCGGGCCTCCTCTTGGTAAACTTGGCGCCAGTTTCCCTGACCCTATGTGGTGCCTTCCTAGCGGGTGGAGCAAGGGGCTGCGCCACATAAAATGTCAGAGCCTCCGGTTTCTAGCTGAGGGTCGTTTCCTGCCTCCACTAGTTCGGGGACCGGTCTCCCCCTTTGGCCTGACCCCTCCACGCAGGTGGATTCGGGCGTGCGGTGGCGACTCGCCCGTCCGCACCCCTCGGATCCCTTCATTCCTCATTCCTGGAGCCTTCTCCGCTCCTCTTCCTTCCTTCTCCCTCTTGCAGGCCTGGGCCTCTGTTACTAGGCCCGCCTCCGGAGCAGAGCTCATGCAGAGCCCCTGCTCCCTGCCACTTCTGCTCAGACTTCTCTGCACTGAACTAAGATGGTGCCCACCTTTTATACTCCCTTCTCAATGCACCCAGGAACTGCTTCCTCCCTGCTCCTGCACTGCAGGGTTCCCCTTCCTCAGTGTTCCCTCCCCCCACTCCAGCCAGGGACAGGGACTGTCGTGCCCATCTCAGGGGCATATTGGTCGCCCTGCCCCACGGCAATGTGGTGTAATGCATGCAGGTGTCGGGTCCTGATCCACACTCCATCCTTATCTGAGAGTGAGATATCACACCTCTGGGTGAGGTGCAATACGTCTGTAGCAACCGAGCCCTCGGTGCTACAGTTCCATTTATCTTCAGCCTAGGTGACGTATTGTGATACAGGGCCGTGATTTTGGCTATAAAAGGGTCCCCTAGACCCCTACCCCAAGATTTTTAAGAGAATCATATATGGCGTGCCAGGAGACTCTATGGAATGCTTTCTCAGCATCCAACGAGAGTATCTACTTACAAATTTTTAACTGCATCTAGCCCAGGAAATACTTTGTGCCTAGTAGCAGTGTCTGCTAGTCAGCGGATTATCCCGGCTGTTAAGCAAGCTACACCACCTGTAGTTTGGACACTTAATTTTTTCAAAGGAAATGCTTCGGGACCACGGGATACTTAGTGAAGAGCATCAGGAGGCACCCCAAGGCATAGGGGCTGGGACTGGCACTAGGATGCCTTGCGGTGGACAGCCGAGCTCGATCCTTATAAAAGCTTTTTAACTGCAGCAGCTTTAGTGGACGCTACTGGAGCTGGAATTACGCGGCTGCTGGCATGAGACTTGCCCTCCAATAGATCCTTGTAAATGGATTTAAAGTGTATTCATTCAAATTAGAGGGACAATTTAAATTAAAAAGCTTAGAGCTGCCTCCACCACAGGGGGGCTCTCTCGACCCACCAGCGGACAGGCACCAGTATTGGGAGAGGGGGGCTGGCCGTCAGGGTTCACCGCGGCTCTGGCACAAACCCGGCGACACGGAGGTGGCACGGGCAGGAGCGGACTGGCCGTCTCGGCTTCTCACTTTTTGGATTTTAGAAGGGCATGACATGCCTATATCTGTGTCTCCCCCTCCTTTTACTCCTCCACCTCTTTTCTTTTCGCATGACTATATGTACTTGTCACTTTTCCATGTGTTAGTTATGTCTTCTGAGCAGTTTGTCAGCTTTTGGACACCTTTGAAGGTGTTTTCTATGTGTTTCTATGTGTTTTTGTTTGCCTGCCATTGGTTTTAACGGTGTTCGAAGGTGTTCGACGAACAGTTCGACGAACAGTTCGGCGAACACACGGGTGTTCGACGAACCGAACCGAACTCGAACACTACGGGGGTGGCTCAACACTACTTACCTATGAAAGCTAGCTAAACAATGAGGTTAACTATGTGGCCATTAAAGAAAGTTCCAACCATAGACATTTATGGCCTTTCTGCCTGAAGGGACAGACAATGCCTGATAAATGATTGAATGATCACTGATCTTTAACAATCAACATCTTGACAGTGAAAGATGTGAAAGTGCAGGTTTGATTATGGAAGAATGGTAATTGACTTGTGTATGGCCAGCTCAGTTCGTATTTCTACCTCTTTGATCAGTGTAAATACTATTATGCCCAAAAAAGTCAAAGTATTTTAGGAGTGAAAAAATATTCTAGTAGCATCTGTCGATTTTTCCGTCTAACACGTTACCACAATATAATTTTTTATTGTATATCAAAGCTCTTTGATCAGTTATTAGTACATATTTTGGGGGGAATTCTGGCTAAAACATATTTTCATAATTGAATCATTAAAGGGGTTATCCAGAACTTTTATTCTTTTTGTGTATGGGACTAAGAGCTAACAGGCAGTTAGTTGCTAACTAGCTACAGAGCAGCTTCTCTTTCATTCTGTTCTGTCGACAGAGCGTCACAGCAGACGTAATGCTGATTAACAGCCAGCTCCCCACGATTAGGCAGCGGGGAGCCGGATGTCTATCAACATGACATCAGCAGTGGCGCCCTGTTGACAGAGCAGAATGGAATAGAAGAAGCTGGAAGTAGGAGAATCACTGGCGGGAGACGTGACCGCTCTGTGCCCGCAGAGATTGTAGTGCAGAACAGGTAGGTAGTTAGCAACTTTCTGCCTGTTAGTTCTTAGTCCTATGCAGAAAAATAATAAAAGTCCCGAATAACCCCTGCATCACCAGCAATCTGTAATATATCACACTATCATACAATGGTGATATTCAGGGAATTTCTCATTCGTAAACTAGACCTTAAATGGTGCAAGATTTTTGCAATTTTTCTGTTGTAGCATTTTCAAGCATCCACTGATTTGGAATATAAAAATTGGTGGTAAATATTGAGAGCACTTAACATTATAATAGTCGGAATTATTGTGTTTGTGAATTGTAAAAACTTACCTCCACCCATCACTTAAACGGTTCTGATACTGCAAAGTTCCCTCCCTGCTTTTCTCGGCTCACTGTTACGTCACACCACAGAGGAAATGTCACTAGTGGGTCAGTGGTGGATCACGGATGTAAACATTGATTGCACCAGTGGACATTTCCTGACATTTCCTGAGCTCTGTCCCTTTATAACAACTATTACATACTCTTGTCACATATCAAAACTTTTATATTTGGGAGTCAAACTTTTAATGCACAGAAAGCGGATTTTGTTGCAGAATTTTTTTCTCCTGAAAATTGGTTCCATTTAGTGTTCATGCACTTGATCGTATTTTTGGTCTGAGTGTGATCAGACAAAACATTGGATCGCACTCGGACCAGTGTTATTACATAGGGCTGTGCACATGTCAGATTGTTTCCTAGGACCGAGCCACTCCAAGGAAAAAAACGGGGTATGCTTGAGTTTGATCAGATTATGGGATTATGCTAAGTCATGCAAGTCATTGATTGCGTGGAAAACATCTGATCACACTTGGCTGACATCTGAGTGCAGTCGAATTTCCACAGACTGATAGAATGGAGAAGATGGGAGAATTTTTTTCCCATCTTCTCCTCATCGGTTCACACTATGATCACACTCTAATCAAACTCTGATCGGACTATAATTTGTATAATTAGCCCAAATCTCTTGGATGAGAGAATATACGCTTGTGTGACCCTATCCTTGTACAAATGAAATTGCTTCAGATGTCTAGGACAGTTGCAGAACTTTCCAAAACAAAATCTACAGCTAACATACAATGTGTGAACATACCTTACAACTCCATGCCACACCATAGAAAGTGTCTGGTAAGATGCAGTGAAGGCCACTGGGAAAATACTTGCTATTTGTCATATCAAATGTGTCCCAGTTAAAATAAAATGGAAAAAAAACAAAAAAAATGAATACTCACCTGCGCTGGCAGACACAGACAGAAAAGGACCCCTGTGCAAGAACAGTGTATGGGCCCTTTGCAGCCCAATAGCTCATCATAATGTACCAATCCACCTGTTTTTGAGGTGGCAGTGGACCCCCTTACCTATTGAGCCCCTGTGCGGTTGCACCAATTATATGTCTGCGCCTGCTCACCTGCTGGACCAGCACCGTTCTATTGAAGTTGACTATGTATCACCCAGCGGTCTCATGACATGACTATGTTACGTGACCACTGCAGCAAGTCAGCGGTCACTGATTGGCTGCAGCCTTCACATTTCCGTCTGATGGAACAGTGTAGGCTGCAACCCATCAGCAACTGCTCTTTGGCTGCAGTACATGACATAACAATGTCACCTGACCACCAGGACATAGATTGCCCACATTGCTGGAAAGGTGCCAGTCCAGGAGGTTTTACCAGGGGCAATATAGCATTTAAAAAAGAGTTGTCAAATACTGGAAAATCCATTTAAATTTTAAGCAAACTTTGTAAGAAGTTTGTTATTTTGTAGCTATTGTTTAAAAGTCTTTGGCTGTGTCATGCCCATTTATTCCAGTTCTGCCAAAATTGGCAGAACTAGGGCAGTACAGGGGCGCGAGTGGATGTGACGCCAGAAGTCTTACTACAGTCTGTGACTGGAGTTGGATTTCCTGTGTAGTGCTTGGAGGCGCTCTCCACTTGTCAGGCGCTCCAGATTCTTGAAGAGGCGGTCATTTCTTCATGAATCGGGAGCTTCTGACTCCAGCACACCACCCTCGTCAAGAACGACATGAAAAACACTGTTCTTGATGAATTGGGCCCTAAATTTATACACATAAGTGCTTAATTTTGTGTACCTACTTACTAATGTTTTTTTTATTATTTGTATTGTCCGGTTAGGGTCCTTGTGTCTTATTCCACCTTCTTACTTCAACTTAAAAAGTTTAGTTACCACTTAAAGAGTTCAAAAGGCTTGAGCAAAAGTTTTGTGAGTGAATTGGCAGATCATCAATGCCAAGCATGGCCCATGGACAAGAGTGGCACTGTTTCTGAATAAAAAATGTACAACCTATGTCCATTAGGTAACTGTTAATCTAAATGTTATTTCTGTGGGATGGATTGGGGGAGAACTAAGGAGAACCAAGAGAAAAATATTAACAAAGTCCTGCATGTAGCATAGATTATGTGCATATTCAGTCGGAAATGCATATGAGCAGCTTATGTTGGCTTGGTTTTTCTCATTTCACCTCCTCCACCATTTGAAATGCAGATTTAATTAGGGGAGCATTTGCTATCTTGCATATTTTGAGATCCAAAGGAATCATCTAATTAACAACAGTCAGCGATATCTTGGAGAAGGGACATTTAATTGTGTTAGACTGACAATAGAAATGTCTGGTGATTCTATTACCTTACCAAATCAAGAATCAGCAAAAGTGTTCATCCTAGATACAAACATAAAAGTCATTGTATTGTATGTAAATGTGATGCCATCCATCCCCCCAGGGCCGGCTCCAGGTTTTTCTGGGCTCCGGGCGAAAGAGTCTCAGTGGGCCCCTTTAATACATACCACGATTCATGATGCACAGGTACCGCAGAGAAATATATATATATATATAGTACAATGCAAAGATTTCACTTCTTACATTACATGAGCGATATCTATTGTAAATTCCACAATAGCTGAGAAACCAGCGAATCGCTCCACACAGAATACTGGCCCCCATAAAATGCTCCATACAGAATACTGGCCCCCATATAAGGCCCCATACGGAATACTGGCCCACATATAAGGCCCCATATGGAATACTGGCCCCCATACGGAATACTGGCCCCCATATGAGGCCCCATACGGAATACTGGCCCCCATATGAGGCCCCATACGGAATACTGGCCCCCATATGAGGCCCCATACGGAATACTGGCCCCCATATAAGGCCCCATACGGAATACTGGCCCCCATATAAGGCCCCATACGGAATACTGGCCCCCATATAAGGCCCCATACAGAATACTGGCCCCCATATAAGGCCCCATACGGAATACTGGCCCCCATATAAGGCCCCATACGGAATACTGGCCCCCATATAAGGCCCCATACGGAATACTGGCCCCCATATAAGGCCCCATACAGAATACTGGCCCCCATATAAGGCCCCATACGGAATACTGGCCCCCATATAAGGCCCCATACGGAATACTGGCCCCCATATAAGGCCCCATACGGAATACTTGGCCCCCATATAAGGCTCCATACGGAATACTGGCCTCCATATTAGGCTCCATACGGAATACTGGCCCCCATATAAGGCCCCATACGGAATACTGGCCCCCATATAAGGCGCCATACAGAATACTGGCTCCCATATAACGCTCCATACAGGATACTGGTCCCCATATAATGCTCCATACAGGATACTGGCCCCCATATAATGCTCCATACAGGATACTGGTCCCCTTATAACTAGTGTTGAGCCACCCCCGTAGTGTTCGAGTTCGGTTCGGTTCGTCGAACACCCGTGTGTTCGCCGAACTGTTCGTCAAACTGTTCGTCGAACACCTTCAAACACCGTTAAAACCAATGGCAGGCAAACAAAAACACATAGAAACACATAGAAAACACCTTCAAAGGTGTCCAAAAGCTGACAAACTGCTCAGAAGACATAACTAACACATGGAAAAGTGACAAGTACATATAGTCATGCGAAAATAAAAGAGGTGGAGGAGTAAAAGGAGGGGGAGACACAGATATAGGCATGTCATGCCCTTCTAAAATCCAAAAAGTGAGAAGCCGACACGGCCAGTCCGCTCCTGCCCGTGCCACCTCCGTGTCGCCGGGTTTGTGCCAGAGCCGCGGTGAACCCTGACGGCCAGCCCCCCTCTCCCAATACTGGTGCCTGTCCGCTGGTCGGTCGAGCGAGCCCCCCTGTGGTGGAGGCAGCTCTAAGCTTTTTAATTTAAATTGTCTCTCTAATTTGAATGAATACACTTTAAATCCATTTACAAGGATCTATTGGAGGGCAAGTCTCATGCCAGCAGCCGCGGTAATTCCAGCTCCAGTAGCGTCCACTAAAGCTGCTGCAGTTAAAAAGCTTTTATAAGGATCGAGCTCGGCTGTCCACCGCAAGGCATCCTACTGCCAGTCCCAGCCCCTATGCCTTGGGGTGCCTCCTGATGCTCTTCACTAAGTATCCCATGGTCCCGAAGCATTTCCTTTGAAAAAATTAAGTGTCTAAACTACAGGTGGTGCAGCTTGCTTAACAGCCGGGATAATCCGCTGACTAGCAGACACTGCTACTAGGCACAAAGTATTTCCTGGGCTAGATGCAGTTAAAAATTTGTAATTAGATACTCTCGTTGGATGCTGAGAAAGCATTCCATAGAGTCTCCTGGCACGCCATATATGATTCTCTTAAAAAGCTTGGGGTAGGGGTCTAGGGGACCCTTTTATAGCCAAAATCACGGCCCTGTATCGCAATACGTCACCTAGGCTGAAGATAAATGGAACTGTAGCACCCTGAGGGCTCGGTTGCTACAGACGTATTGCACCTCACCCAGAGGTGTGATATCTCACTCTCAGGTAAGGATGGAGTGTGGATCAGGACCCGACACCTGCATGCATTACACCACATTGCCGTGGGGCAGGGCGACCAATATGCCCCTGAGATGGGCACGACAGTCCCTGTCCCTGGCTGGAGTGGGGGGAGGGAACACTGAGGAAGGGGAACCCTGTAGTGCAGGAGCAGGGAGGAAGCAGTTCCTGGGTGCATTGAGAAGGGAGTATAAAAGGTGGGCACCATCTTAGTTCAGTGCAGAGAAGTCTGAGCAGAAGTGGCAGGGAGCAGGGGCTCTGCATGAGCTCTGCTCCGGAGGCGGGCCTAGTAACAGAGGCCCAGGCCTGGAAGAGGGAGAAGGAAGGAAGAGGAGCGGAGAAGGCTCCAGGAACGAGGAATGAAGGGATCCCAGGGGTGCGGACGGGCGAGTCGCCACCGCACGCCCGAATCCACCTGCGTGGAGGGGTCAGGCCAAAGGGGGAGACCGGTCCCCGAACTAGTGGAGGCAGGAAACGACCCTCAGCTAGAAACCGGAGGCTCTGACATTTTATGTGGCGCAGCCCCTCGCTACACCCGCTAGGAAGGCACCACATAGGGTCAGGGAAACTGGCGCCAAGTTTACCAAGAGGAGGCCCGAGGCAGCCGGACAGAAGTGTTGGTAAGAAAGGCCAGACAAAGGACACACAAAGGGGGTCCTGTGAAGTGCTCCAAAGTTATCTGGGAGTTGTCTGAGCCCCTCACCTGGTGAGCACAGTACGACGTGGGCAGCCGTTACCTGCAGACGTGGTCTGGATAATAAGAACTGTGAGTAAAGGCCCTGAACTGCATCACTGACTCCGTGTCGTTACTGCTGCTGCCCTGCACCATCACCCCCATCCTCCGCATACACTGCCCTGAGGCTATACTCCTCCCATGGGGAGTTATGCTACGCTCTGCTGCACCCACAACACCAGCCTCAGCGGTCTGCCCTGTAGCGGCGGTTCACTCTGACCGCAATCCACGGGTGGCGTAGTCGAACATTTAAACATCAAAACCACATAAATAGTTCCGCCACTGGTTTGACCGCTCTGAGCCACGGAACCGGGTCGCCGCCACGAAGACTACAACCACCAGCATCCACCAAAAAGGGTCCGGCTCCGGGTGTCTCAAGGCCCAGGGGGTGCGTCAGAACATTTTCATCACCTTTCACAATCACCAATGGGACAAGGCAGTGATGTCCTCTGTCCCCTCTCTTATACATCCTAGTGACGGAGCACCTGCTCTCATCAATTCGCCATAACCCCAATATTAGGTGGATTGAGGTGGGAGGCACCGAGTACAAGTGCTCTCTATTTGCTGATGATGTCCTAGTATATATCACTCAATCACATATATCCATCCATGCTGTTATGGCTGAAATAGATCACTTTGTTACATGGTAAAATTTTAAAATCATTGCAGCGAAGTCTGAGGCCCTCGATGTCTCCCTCCCCAAATCCATATAGGATTCCATCCAGTCCAACTTTCCCTTTGCCTGGCCCTCACAGGGTATCAAATACTTAGGAATTCCTATTCATAGAGACCTCTCCCATCTATGTTATCTTAATTTTGGGCCCTTTATTGAACAACTCCATACAGACCACGGTTGGCAAGTTAGAACTGCAAGATTCACTACGTGAACCACTGGTGTTTTGTGGAAAAGCACATGTACACTGCGTTCCAAATTATTATGCAAAAAGTGTTTAGGAGTGATAAGGGAAGAATTTGTTTGTTTGTCAGTTAAACTCATTGATGGTGATGTGTGTCAGGGCTCTTTATATCACTGTAAGCAATTGCAGACACCTGTGCTAATTAGTTTGGCAGGTGTGTCCAATGAAAGGCAAGACTACTTAAGAAGGCTCTCTCACATTATTAAGCAGCCTACATTTTCTGCCAAAATGGGAAAGAAAAAGGATGTGTCGGCTGCTGAGAAGCAACAAATTGTGGAGTGTTTAGGTCAAGGCATGACTACAATCAACATTGTGCGATGATCAGGATGAAGTATCTTGGCAATCAAGAAGTATGTAGCTGATTCACAGTACACACGTGTGCGTGCTGATAAGGGCAAATTGAGGACTCTTTCCTACAGGCAATTACGTCAGGTTGAAAGAGCAGCGGCAAAAAAGCCTTGTCATAGCAGCAGACAAGTTTTTGAAGCTGCTTGTGCCTCCAACGTCCCCCGAACAACAAGATGCAGGGTCCTTCAGAGGTTTGCAGCTGTGCATGCGCCATCCTGTCGACCTCCTCTATCCACTTCACACAAGCAGAAACGGCTCCAGTGGGCCAAACATTACATGAAGACTGATTTCAAAACTGTTTTGTTCACGGATGAGTGCCGTGCAGCGCTCGATGGTCCAGATGGATGGAGTGGAGGATGGCTGGTTGATGGACACCCCACGCAAACACGGCTACAGCGCCAACAAGGAGGAGGTGGAGTAATGTTTTGGGCTGGAATCATGGGGAGAGAGATTGTCGGCCCCTTTAGGATCCCTGAAGGCGCTAAAGATGAACTCCATAATGTATGTGGATTTTCTCAAACAGCACTTCCTGCCATGGTTCAAGAAGAAGAACCGTGTATTTCACAGCAAGATCATTTTTCTGCATGATAATGCACCATCTCATGCTGCACATAAAACATCTGCATCTCTGGCTGATATGGGCATAAAAGGGGACAAACTTATGGTGTGACCCCCATGCTCCCCTGACCTCTACCCCATTCAGAACCTTTGGAGCATCATTAAAAGGAGTGTCTATGATGGCGGGAGGCAGTTCACATCTAAGCAACAGCTCTGGGAGGGTATTCTGTCCTCATGCAAAACAATTGAAGCAGAAACCATCCAAAACCTGACAAATTCAATGGACGAGAGAGTTCAGAAGCTCCTTTCGAACAAGGGGTCCTATGTGAAAATGTAACATCACCTAGAATAAAGTTTTGAGTTGAAAACTGTTTGATTTCAGTTTCTAACAACCTGCTAATGCTTATAATTTCAAAAATGACCATTTTTTTGGTCTTTATTAAAATGAAAAGGTTGATCGAAAAGTTTGGGGGATCTAAGAGTGTGGCAACCCAGTAGTCATGATTACTTCGAATTCTGACAATATGAGGGTCATGCTGCAGGTAGTGCAGCAAGAAGGCACTTATGTGCCTTGCGCATCTCGGAGCCCCAAAATTATTTTCCGGGCTAGATGCAGCTAAAAATTATTTTTAATTTTAAATCTGGTGAAGCTTATTATAGATGGCCTAATAGGATCAGTGCTGCACACTGCTACAAAGCCCAAATTATTTTCCAGTCAAGATACAGATAAACATGATTAGTAATTTGAAAGCTTAAAACGGTTGGTAGGGTGATTTTAACCAATCATCAAGCTTTTACTCTCCCCAGGATGACACAGGGGTAGAAAAGTCGTTTCGGATCCATGATTTGTTCATCTTTATGAACGTGAGTCTGTCTACATTATCAGTGGAGAGCCGCGTGCGCTTATCTGTCAGCACACCACCAGCAGCGCTGAACACACGTTCAGACAGAACGCTGGCTGCGGGGCATGACAAGATCTCCAAGGCGTAAGTGGCTAGCTCCGGCCATTTATCCAGATTGGAAGCCCAAAAAGAGCAAGGGTCCAGTGACACAGTCGTGGCTTCAATGTTTACTTGGAGATACTCCTGTACCATCGTCTCTAGGCGTTGACTATGTGTCAGACTTCTTGTCTCCTGTGGCCTTGCAAAGGATGGGCTAAAAAAGTGGTGAAATGATTCCGCAAAATTGATGTTACCAGCAGATACTGTGGTTCTGTTACGGTTTGAGTGCTGAACACTTGACGGTCCCACGGTTGGCAAGTTGGAACTGTGAGATTCACTACGTGCACCACTGGTATTTTGTGGAAAAGCACATGTAAGATTCTGCAACAGTCTCTGCTGATACTCCTGCATGCGTGCATCCCTTTCTATGGCAGGAATAATTTCTGCAAATTTACTTTTGTACCGGGGAACTAACAGTGTGGCAACCCAGTAGTCAGGATTATTTCTAATTCTCACAATTCGAGGGTCATGTTGCAGGTAGTGCAGCAAGAAGGCACTCATGTGTGTTGCGCATCCAGGAGCACCAAGTCCCTGTTGTGTTGGTGGCGAGGTAACAATCATGCTTCCTTCCTCTGTCCTCTCCCCCCAACCTCGCACAACAGAAATGTGATCAAGGTCTCCCTCATCTGATGAGTCTTCCATCAGTTCGTCCTCCACTTCTTCCTGGGCTCCTGCACCTTCCTCACTAGTTTGGCTGCTACCATGCGCCCTGGTAAAACCATCTCCCCCACCCTCACATGCCTGCCGCCTTGGTGCTGCCGACCGTCTGGACCTTGCAGATGTTAGTCCTTCCGCATACAACTCCTCCTCCTCTACTTCCTCCACCTCCTCTTGTGCCACCACCTGACTCCGAATTCTGTTTAACATGTGCTCCAGCATGTAAATCACCGGAATAGTCATGCTGATAATGGCATCGTCAGCACTAAACATCTTCGTCGCCATTTCAAAACTGTGCAGAAGGGTGCATAGGTCCCTGATCTGAGACCACTCCTCCAGCGTGATTTGCCCCACCTCTGAATCTCGTTGGCCCAGGCTATACGTCAGAACGTATTGCACCAGGGCTTGTCGGTGCTGCCACAGTCGCTGCAACATGTGCAGAGTTGAATTCCACCGGGTAGGCACATCGCATTTTAGCCGGTGAAGTGGCAGGCCCAACGACTTCTGTAGAGATGTAAGTCGCTGAGCTGCGGGATGCGAACGGCGGAAGTGAGCACACAGCGACCGTGCCCTCTGCAGAAGGCCATCTAGTCTGGGATAGTGGGCTAAAAATTGCTGGACAACCAGGTTCAACACGTGAGCCATACAAGGCACGTGTGTGACATTGCCCCGGCGAAGGGCCGCACCCAGGTTTGCAGCATTGTCGCACACGGCCTTCCCTGGTTTCAGGTCCAGTGGAGACAACCATTCATGAAATTGGTTCTCCAGAGCTGACCACAACTCCTCAGCTGTGTGACTCACATTTCCCAGACATTTCAATGTAAAAACCGCCTGATGACGTTGAGCCCTACTGCCAGCATAGTAAGGAGGTGTGCAGGATCCCTTCTGCTCAGTTAGAATGCTTGTGGCATGACCAGACAGGCTTTGGGTGCAGGTGGAAGACCGAGAGGAGGTTGAGGAGGCAGAAGCAGTGGAGGAACTTTGACATAAAGAGGATTGACGCACAACTCGTGGGGACGGCAAGACTTGGACAGCAGCCCCTTGTCCTGCTGTCACCATAGTTACCCAGTGCCCAGTCAGCGACATGTAACGCCCCTGTCCATGCCTACTCGTCCAAGTGTCTGTGGTGAAATGCACCCTGTCACACACAGAGTTTCTCAAAGAGGCGGTGATGTTATGTGCGACATGCTGGTGGAGCGCAGGCACACCTTTCTTTGAGAAGTAGTGCCGACTGGGCATCTGGTACTGGGGCACTGCGACGGACATAAGGTCTCGAAAATCCTCTGTGTCCACCAGGCGGAAAGGCAGCATTTCTGTAGCCAAGAGCTTGCAGATGGTGAAATTCAACCTCTTAGCTTTCTCATGGCTAGGAGGAAATGGTCTTTTACTTGTCCACATCTGAGGGACCGAGGGCTGGCTATTGTGCTTAGACGGGGTTGATAAGGGTGTCCCCGGCAAACTGCCGGTCTGTGAGGAAGATGCAGGCGGACATGTTAGGTTGCCTTGATCCAAAGGTGGTGCTATCGATGTCGGACAGCGCTCAACACCAGCTGGTGTTACCACCTCCAAAGAAAATGATGACCTGCCAATCACGCTGGCTGTTGCGGGTAAAGAGGTGGCAGGTCTGCGCCCCAAAACAGGTGTGACTGCTGTCCCCCCAGTCACAGAGGATGAAGAGGCCGCGGATGCACAAGATATGGCAGACGGTGGTTGGCCCGGCCGGCTAGGCCGCATTGTAGCACACTGAGCTTCCCACTGCAACTTATGCTTCATGTCCATGTGCCGGTTCATGCATGAAGTACTCAAACTATGTATTTTTTGGCCTCTACTTAGCTTTTGCTGACAAATGTTACAGATAACACGAGTTGGGTCATCTTTATCGATCTGAAAAAATGCCCAGGCTATGCAAGGCTTAGCACCCATGCGACCTGAAGAGCCACCACGACTTGTGGTGAGAGGCAGAGTTGTGTTTGAGGATGCAGTTGTTGACGTGCTTCCAGTACTACGTCTCTGTCCAGGAAGGCGCAACCTGACCTCGTCGTCACTAGCATCTTCCTCCACCTCCTCTGCTGACCTCATCTCTTGGCTGACTGTGGGTTGACAGTAAGTGGGATCTCCGACCTCATCATCATCACCCTGTGCGTTATCACACCCGTCGTCCTCAGAGCCAACCTGTTCCTGCCCTGACAAAAAACTAAAGTTGTCGCTCCAATCAGGTATTTGAGTCTTATCATCGTCTTCCTCATTGTCTCCACCAACAGGAGTTACAGTTTGGGAATGAGGGTCTACATTATGGTCAGAACCTTCTGCGTCTGGTCCTGGATCCGACTCATAAAGATTCTGGGCATCAGTGCAGATCATTTCCTCGTCTGGATTCACAGAAGCGCTGGAGTCGACCTCTGATTCCCAGGCTATAGTATGAGTAAACAGCTCTGCAGACTCAACCATCTGTTCTACCTCATACTCACACGGGCAGCTGGAGATTTGGGAGCTGTGAGGAAGCAAGTGCGATTTGGGTGACACCTTTGAGGACTGGAGTATTTGTGATGTTGAAGTTGATGTGGAGGAGAGCCCACTTAAAGGAGCACTTGATATCCGTTGAAGCACCTGCTGTTTTTGTGCCTCATCTGGAATTTGTAGCGATTGGCGTGGCCGTAAGAAAGGGATCTTATCACATTGTCCGCTAAAAGAAGTAGACATTTTAGTTTGGCTGGAAGATGGTCTTTCTTCTGCAGATGTTACTGTTGCTTTAACACCTACCCCACGGACACAACCTTTTTTCCCCTTCCCAACACGCCTATTCCCCTTTCCACCAGCAGCAGGCCTTTTTCCACTCATTTTGGTGGTTAACTAATTCACAACTCTGGAGTTGTTTGCACAAAAAAACAATGGATGGTAACCGAGCAGAGCTGAGTGGCCAAACTGTGGTATTAGGCCAAAACTATTGGCTGGGTTAGATGCAGAAAAAAATTATTTTGAATTTGCAACCTGATGGAGGTCAGTATAGATGGATTAATAGAACAAGACCCACACACAGCTAGAAGCCCAATATATTTTCAGAGGTAGATGCAGGAAAAAATGTATTCAGTTTGCAACCTGATGGAGGTCAGTATAGATGGACTAATACAACAAGTCCCACACACAGCTAGAAGACCAAATATTTTTTCAGAGGTACTGTAGATGCAGATAAAAATTAGTTTTAATTTGCAACCTGATGGAGGTCAGTATAGATGGACTAATAGAGAAAGTCCGACACACTACTAGAAGGCCAAATATTTTTTCAGAGGTAGATGCAGAAAAAAATATATTCAGTTTGCAACCTGATGGAGGTCAGTATAGATGGACTAATAGAGAAAGTCCGACACACTACTAGAAGGCCAAATATTTTTTCAGAGCTAGATGCAGAAAAAAATTATATTCAGTTTGCAACCTGATGGAGGTCAGTATAGATGGATTAATAGAACAAGACCCACACACAGCTAGAAGCCCAATATTTTTTCAGAGGTAGATGCAGAAAAAAATATATTCAGTTTGCAACCTGATGGAGGTCAGTATAGATGGACTAATACAACAAGTCCCACACACAGCTAGAAGCCCAATATTTTTTCAGAGGTAGATGCAGAAAAAAATATATTCAGTTTGCAACCTGATGGAGGTCAGTATAGATGGACTAATACAACAAGTCCCACACACAGCTAGAAGCCCAAATATTTTTTCAGAGGTACTGTAGATGCAGATAAAAATTAGTTTTAATTTGCAACCTGATGGAGGTCAGTATAGATGGACTAATAGAGAAAGTCCGACACACTACTAGAAGGCCAAATATTTTTTCAGAGCTAGATGCAGAAAAAAATTATATTCAGTTTGCAACCTGATGGAGGTCAGTATAGATGGACTAATAGAGAAAGTCCGACACACTACTAGAAGGCCAAATATTTTTTCAGAGCTAGATGCAGAAAAAAATTATATTAGTTTGCAACCTGATGGAGGTCAGTATAGATGGATTAATAGAACAAGACCCACACACAGCTAGAAGCCCAATATTTTTTCAGAGGTAGATGCAGAAAAAAATATATTCAGTTTGCAACCTGATGGAGGTCAGTATAGATGGACTAATACAACAAGTCCCACACACAGCTAGAAGCCCAATATTTTTTCAGAGGTAGATGCAGAAAAAAATATATTCAGTTTGCAACCTGATGGAGGTCAGTATAGATGGACTAATACAACAAGTCCCACACACAGCTAGAAGCCCAAATATTTTTTCAGAGGTACTGTAGATGCAGATAAAAATTAGTTTTAATTTGCAACCTGATGGAGGTCAGTATAGATGGACTAATAGAGAAAGTCCGACACACTACTAGAAGGCCAAATATTTTTTCAGAGCTAGATGCAGAAAAAAATTATATTCAGTTTGCAACCTGATGGAGGTCAGTAGAGATGGATTAATAGAACAAGACCCACACACAGCTAGAAGCCCAATATTTTTTCAGAGGTAGATGCAGAAAAAAATATATTCAGTTTGCAACCTGATGGAGGTCAGTATAGATGGACTAATACAACAAGTCCCACACACAGCTAGAAGCCCAATATTTTTTCAGAGGTAGATGCAGAAAAAAATATATTCAGTTTGCAACCTGATGGAGGTCAGTATAGATGGACTAATACAACAAGTCCCACACACAGCTAGAAGCCCAAATATTTTTTCAGAGGTACTGTAGATGCAGATAAAAATTAGTTTTAATTTGCAACCTGATGGAGGTCAGTATAGATGGACTAATAGAGAAAGTCCGACACACTACTAGAAGGCCAAATATTTTTTCAGAGCTAGATGCAGAAAAAAATTATATTCAGTTTGCAACCTGATGGAGGTCAGTATAGATGGATTAATAGAACAAGACCCACACACAGCTAGAAGCCCAATATTTTTTCAGAGGTAGATGCAGAAAAAAATATATTCAGTTTGCAACCTGATGGAGGTCAGTATAGATGGACTAATACAACAAGTCCCACACACAGGTAGAAGCCCAATATTTTTTCAGAGGTAGATGCAGAAAAAATTATATTCAGTTTGCAACCTGATGGAGGTCAGTATAGATGGACTAATACAACAAGTCCCACACACAGCTAGAAGCCCAATATTTTTTCAGAGGTAGATGCAGAAAAAAATATATTCAGTTTGCAACCTGATGGAGGTCAGTATAGATGGACTAATACAACAAGTCCCACACACAGCTAGAAGCCCAAATATTTTTTCAGAGGTACTGTAGATGCAGATAAAAATTAGTTTTAATTTGCAACCTGATGGAGGTCAGTATAGATGGACTAATAGAGAAAGTCCGACACACTACTAGAAGGCCAAATATTTTTTCAGAGCTAGATGCAGAAAAAAATTATATTCAGTTTGCAACCTGATGGAGGTCAGTATAGATGGACTAATAGAGAAAGTCCGACACACTACTAGAAGGCCAAATATTTTTTCAGAGCTAGATGCAGAAAAAAATTATTCAGTTTGCAACCTGATGGAGGTCAGTATAGATGGATTAATAGAACAAGACCCACACACAGCTAGAAGCCCAATATTTTTTCAGAGGTAGATGCAGGAAAAAAATATATTCAGTTTGGAACCTGATGGAGGTCAGTATAGATGGACTAATACAACAAGTCCCACACACAGGTAGAAGCCCAAATATTTTTTCAGAGGTACTGTAGATGCAGATAAAAATTAGTTTTAATTTGCAACCTGATGGAGGTCAGTATAGATGGACTAATAGAATGATGCTATGCCCAAAAGATTTTACTTCACTAGGTGCAGTAAAAAAATTGCTATTCTATACACAGGTGGTATATCTTGCAACACAGATAGGCTACTCCACTGACTAACACACTCTGCAATAGGCCAAAAAGGATTAGCTTTGCTAGATTCAGCCAAATGCTGTGAAAAAAACTTGCACAGCACTGGCACAGACCTGCCTGGCAAAAACTGATAGGAACTGATGTAACCTAGTCCTGAAAAGGACTCCAATTACAATTAGTCTTTACTCCCACAATCTATCTATTTAAGAGCACAGACCTCCCTGATAAAAGTCGTAGGAAATGCTGTAACCTAGTCCTTAAAAGGACTGCAATCACAACTATTCCCTACTCCCAAGCTATCTGTATATTTGTGCGAAAATTGGCTTGAAATTAACAAGGTATAGCGCACACAGCAACAGCGGTGCCGTCTAACACGCAGCTGCAGCAGTGAGAAAATGGTGGCGACTGGGAAAATGGCTTGGTCTTATAGGGCAAGGACATGTGACATACACTGCCAATGACACATGCCCTTGCTTGTGTGAAAAAAAGCACTTCGCTCCGTGTGTGCGCTGCTGATAGGCTGACAGATTGCACCTCCCCACTGCAAATGCGGGAAAGAGAAAAAAAAATGGAGATCTTCATTGTTCCTGCAGAGATCCATCCCCTGCCCCTCCCCCCACCCCGCTGTACACTCAAACTGCGTATTAACATTAATTTTCATCATTACTGAGAAAAAATCCAGTTATGATTTTGGTGCACGAACAGTTATCGAACATAACCTCGAACAGCCGAATTTTTCTCAAATTGTTCGTTTTCGCCGAACGGCTCGAACACCGCCCAAAACAGCTCGAATTTGAGATTGGCGAACAGTTCGAGTAGAACAACGCTCATCTCTACTTATAACGCTCCATACAGGATACTGACCCTCATATAATGCTGCATGCAGGCTGTTACCCCCCACATAATGCCCCACACAGGCTGTCCCCCCCCTTATAATGCTCCATGCAGGCTGTTCCCCCCACATAATGCAATATGCAGGCCGCCCTCCCCCTTATAATGCCCCATGCAGGCTGTTCCCCACCTTATAATGCCCCATGCAGGCTGTCACCCATCCTCTTTATAATGCCCCATGCAGGATGTCACCCCCCTCTCTTTATAATGCCCCATGCAGGATGTCACCCCCCCTCTTTATAATGCCCCATGCAGGATGTCACCCCCTCTCTTTATAATGCCCCATGCAGGATGTCACCCCCTCTCTCTTTATAATGCCCCATGCATGATGTCACCCCCCCTCTCTTTATAATGCCCCATGCAGTCTGTCACCCCCCTCTCTTTATAATGCCCCATGCAGGATGTCACCGCCCCCTCTCTTTATAATGCCCCATGCAGTCTGTCACCCCCCTCCCCCTCTCTTTATAATGCCCCATGCAAGATGTCACCCCCCCCATATTATGCCCCGTGCCTCCATACATTAAAAAAAATCAAATACTCACCTCCCTCCTCCTCACCTGCTGCCCGCTGCTCTGGTCCGGACACCAGCGTTGCCGGCGTCGTCCCGCTCTGTGCTCCTTGTGACGGCTCAGGGGAGTGCGCGGTGGAAAGACGTCACCGCACCCTCTGACCTGAGACGTCACAGGGAGCGCGCACCAGGAAGACAGCGCATCTGCGGAGGCACGGGGAGAGGTAAGTATCCGGCTGCCGGGGCCCTGAACAAGCGGCGGAGAAGGGCGGGCGCTGACACCGCTCTCCTCCGCCCATAGCCCAGCGGGGTGCGCGACCGCCAGTGGGCCCCTCTGCCTGCTCAGGGCCCCGGCACTTGCCCGAGTGCGCCGGGTGCTGACGCCGGCCCTGCATCCCCCCATAGACCTTGGATGGTTTCCAGCTGAACAATGGTTTGGCCAATCGTTCAGCCGGCAGCTGTCCTGGCCGTCTCTCCCGTACACAGGAGCACTTGCTTTGTTGAGTGTTCTGGTGTTCTTTATGAGAGAGCCACTGCTAGACATCTCTGGTGGCGGCTTATCTTAGGAAGAACAAAAGAATCAGAAGTCCGAAATTGCACATGCAAGACACCTAGCTTCCCCCCACAATCATCTGTCCGAGAATCCCATACACATTAGAATGTTGACCGCACCCGTCGATATCAGAGGGGTCGGCTGACTAGTCTTATGTGTATGGGGGACTTCAGACTTCTAAGGTTGGGAGAAAAAATTGAAGGCTGACGTGTTGACTGAACCATCATTGTGTATGGGGGGCTTAAAAGGGATTATCCAAGACTATATTATTTTTTTAAGAACTAACAAGCAGGTAGTTGTTAACTACCTGCCTGTTCTGCCCAGCGTAGACCTCTGCCTCGCAGAGCAGTCACTGACCGCTCCTGCCGGCAATTCTGCGGTTTCCACTGATGTCACAACAGAGGAGCAGCTTCCCTGTATAAGGCTATGTGCCCACGTTGCGGACCTGAAGCATATTTTTTACGCTTCTCCCTGGCGGGAAAATCGCATGCGGATATTACATGCGGTTTTCCCGCCAGGTAGAAGCGTTTGTGAGGCGTCTTTGCATGCATTTCCGCATGCGGGTTATCAAGCACTTCTCCAAGCATCACTTGGAAAAGTGCTTGACAACTTGTTCAGAATGGTAAAAAATAAAAAAATAAACTTTATACTCACCTTCTGATGCATTCTCTGCCCCGTCCGGAGGCTTGAGCGGCTCACGCTGCTGTGTGCAGGACCTGCGGTGACGTCATTGAGTCATGTGGTGGGTCACATGACTCAATGACGTGGCAGGTCCTTCAGACAACAGCGCGACGGAGGGAAAACATCAGAAGATAAGTATAAACTTTATTTTATTCTTTTTTTTACAGGTTCTTTGGTACCCAGGTCTGGATGAGAGTCTCCTCTCCTCCAGACTTGGGTACCATCCGCACATTGATTCCGCGGCGCTTCCGCAAAATTAATGAACATGCTGCGGATTTTTGACTGCAGCATATACGCTGCGGAAAAATCCGCAGCATGGGCATTGACATTGCGGAATGCCATTGGGGACCATGGGGTGCGGATCTACATGCGTTTTTCAAGCGTTTACGCTGCGGAAATTCCGCAGCATATACGCTTGAAAAACGCTACGTGGGCACACAGCCTAACTGCGGGAAATCAGCTATCAGTCAGCATGATGTCAGCAGTCATTCCCCTCGATAGAGCAGCCCGGAAGAAGAGGAGCTTCTCTGTTGACGTGGAGCAGCTGAACCACCGGCAGGAGCAGTCGGTGACCGCCCTGAGCCAGAGCCAGATACTACAGGTACCTGCCTGTTACTTGTTTGGCTCATAGTAAAAAAAATATATTTTTTTTATAACCCCTTTAAGTCAGAGACCTAGTAGTTATACAAGTAAGAAAGGTTCTAGAAGACTCCAGGATTAAATAAGAGCAGATGTGAAGTATTTAATGTAAACATTGTAATGATTGCTCCTAAAACATTGATTCAAGCAAGATAAACACAAAACTTTTGTCAAAAAAGTGTTAAATAGAACACTATATATTATGTATTTGTATAAATATTGATTGTTTTATGCCAACAAGGATTCTCAGCGTTCCATTGGGATTGGTGCCCTTACCCTAGGTTATATTGACAGGACTTCCCCTAAAAACTATTAAATACATCATTATTTTATGTATGTGGGCAGCTCTACTATAATAATTCATGTGAATTCATGCTTAATTTTGTTGACCTCTTGACCAATATTTTCTTTTTTTGTGTTGTCAGATTTCTTGTTTTCTTTCCATCTTATTACTCAACTTTTCAGACATTGAGTGTTAATGAAATAACCTATTGTTAAATAAAGTAACAATGACACCAGGGGTTACTTACTATTGATGGAGACAGCACTGATGTCACGATTGACGTAACTAAATATCCTTTGTTGTCTTTTAGTTGGTGAGTGATGAAGATCAATAAAACATATCTCACAACAAGGTCTGAGATAACAACTATTATACCACCCTGTTTACCCATGGAGCATCTCAAGGACAGTCTGAGAGGCTTAAAAAAGGTTGTCAGGGACTAACACACTGATAACCTGATGACCTATGCCTAAAACAAGTCATGAATATGAAAGCAATATACATAGTGGAACACCACAGCGCCATACGTTGCATAGTGGCTGCTGACTGGTACTGCAGTTTATACAGACAGCTACTGCCCGAGCAGACATCCGTTTATCAAGGGAGGTAATGACTGTCAGACCCCCACTGACCTTATATTGAGGACCTATCCTACAGATAAGTCATCGATATACTACTCTCGGAAATCCCTTTTAAGGGTCCATATACCACCTTTCCAGTCTGACCTTAACTCTGCTGCCCGACTAATCTATCTCTTCCCATGTTACTGTAAGCAGGTGGCTGAATGCAATGCACAGAAGGCAAGAGGCATGAACCGTCAATGAACGGTTTAATTCTTTCAAATAAAACGATAATTTACAGTTGTTAGGGGACAGTTAATGATATCAAAACAGTGCAATACAGCAAAAAAGCATACAACAATACAATTATAACAGGGAAAGTCTCTTGATAACTATACTAATGTCCTTGATACAAGGATAGTACGCCTGTTCCTGGGAGCTACTCTTTCCTGCAATTCTGGGCCTAGCGGGGGTCATCGGGTTTTCCCGTTAGGCCGCAAATCCTTCTGACAAAGTCTATTAAGTAGCATTGAACCTCCATTGCACCGACCGGCCCTCACCCCATCTGTTGTCCTAACCCAGGCCAACCCATGTGTGGTGACCCTGAGGGTTCAGTTGCCACAGGGGTACTGCACCTCAGAATGAGGTGTGGTATCTCCTCTCAAAGGTAAGGATGGAGCGCCACACAGGACCCCAACCACACACTCAACACTGCACCACTCCAGTTCTGAAGGGGACCTAAAAGCACCATAGTGCTGCCCCGGTCCTGAATGGAGGAGTTGGGCGGAACCAAAGTTAGGGGGAACCAAGTAGTGAGTGAGGGTGGTGGAAGCACTTTACTTTAGCACTTAATTGAATCATATGTAATTGGAGGCCATCTTAACAACCAGGTCTTTAGTCATGGGTCTTTGGGACGGCAAGTCAGCACAAGGCTGCAGTCGCCTCAGGGTCCACGGTTCCCAGTCTTAGGCCTCGAGACGGGGGATTGGGGCAGAGTTAAAACCGGCTCTGTCCCCGGTCAGAGTCCAACCAAGAAGGCCCAGGAGGGGAGCAGAGGAGTTAAGCTCCACAGGCGTAAGGATCTCAGGGGGTGCGGACAGAGTGGAGTCGCCACCTGCATACCTTATTCTGGCCCTGCCAGAGAGACCCTGCCGCAAGAGGGGGTACCAGTCCCCGATTATCTGACTTTGCACTTCACGTCTTTGTTGGAAAAGTCCAGAGGCTTACGTGGATCCCAGGGGGATACGGACGGAGTGGAGTCGCCACCTGTATTCCTTAATCTGAGTTCATCCAAAGGGACCCGGCCTTACGCCAAGTTCTCACCACTAGTAACCAAGAAGGGCACCCAGTCGGTCCGGGAGCTACAAGCTACCCATCAAGGACATCGCAGTACCCGTATGGGACACAGTGGGGGACACGAGGCGGGAAAAGCTTCACAAGGAGAGGAACACTTTAGAGCGGGGGTCCTGTCAAGCGCTCCTGAACTACCTGGAGTGTGCTGAACCCCACCCTGGCGGCCGCAGCTCGCCGTGTGACAGCAGAGAGAAGCTCTGAGCTGAGAAAGCACTACCGTGAGTAAAGACTTGGATGACTTCAAATCCTGCCTCTGTCTGTTCTTTCCTCCGCGGCTCTGCACCCGCCAGCGCTCTGTCCTGCATCCCTTCTCCTACGCTGCCCTGAGGCCCCGCTCCACCTGTGGGGAGCCGCACCACCTAAGCTGCCTGACCATCGGCCTCAGAGGACTGTAGCAGCGCTGGTGAGTCTCACCAGACACCACGGGTGGCGTCACGAACTTTCCCTTTCCCATACACCTTTTCCCCCATTCCTTGCTCTTAAGAGTGACCCCAGGGTACGGGCCCGGGAGCCGGCCACCGCGACATCCCGCAAGACCAACAACAAGGCCCGGGCGCCGAGTCCCCATCCCTTGGGCGCGTCATCTCTTCCTGGCGTCACGAACAGGATTTCGTGCCCGTGGCAACGGCAGAAGTATATAACGCACCCCCTGGGCCGTGCGTGTCGGGGAATACCCGGAGCCGGGTCTCTGTATAATGCTAGGGGTTGTAGTCTCCGTGGCGGCGACCTGGTCCCGTGGCTCAGGGTGGTCAAGCCAGTGGCGGATCTGTTTACTTGGTTTTTAATGTTTAAGTGTCTGACTATGCCACCCGTGGATTGCGGTCACTGAGAACCGCCGCTGCAGGGCAGACCGCTGAGGCTGATGTTGTGTGCGCAGCAGAGGGTAGTATAACTCCCCACGGGAGGAGTATAGCCTCAGGGCAGTGAGTGCAGATGGTGGGGGTGATGGTGCGCGGGAGCAACAGTAATGACTCAGAGTCCAGTGATGCAGTCCAGGGTCTTTACTCACAGTTTTACACTCCGAGCCACTTCTGCAGGTAATGGCTGCCCGCGTCGTACTGTGCTCACCAGGTGAGGGGCTCAGCCAACTCCCAGGTAACTTTTGAATGCTTTTCAGGACCCCCTTCGTGTGTCCTTTCTCTAGCCTGTCGTACCCCACAATTGACCACGTTTCTGTCCAGCTGCCTCGGGCCTTGGCGGGCAAACGTATGTTCTGTTTCCCTGGGTCCTATATGGTGCCTTCCTAACGGGTGTAGTGAGGGGCCGTGCACGTGCAATGCCACGGCCTCCGGTTACTAGCTGAGGGTAGTTGCTCTCCTCCACTAGATGAGGGATCCTGTTCCCTTTCTTGGCCTGACCCCCCTACTCTGGTAGCGGCGGGCGTGCGGTGGCGGCTGGCCGGTCCGCACCCCTGGGGTCCCTTCACTCCACTCCTGGAGCCTCCTCCGTTCCTCTCCTTTCTTCTCCTCCAGGACCAGGCCTTGAGACTTGGCCTGCCTGTGGAGCAGAGCCCATAGAGAGCTCCTGCTCCCAGCCTCCTTCTCTCTCTGCTCTCCCCTCTCACTCTTCTTTCTCTCTGACTCTAAAATGGTGCCCACCTTATATACTCCCTTTTACAGTGCACCCTGAATCTACTCTCCCCACCCACACACTACTGGGTTCCCCCTTTTTAGGTGTTCCCTCCCCCCACTCCAGCCAGCGACAGGGACAGTTGTGCTCACACCCGGGAGCATTGTCGCCCTGCCCCCCGGAAATGTGGCGTAGTGCATGTGGGTGTTAGGGTCCTGAGCCACACTCCATCCTTACCTGGAAGTGAGATATCACACCTCTGGGTGAGATGCAATACCTCTGTAGCGACCGAACCCTCGGGGCGCTACATTTATACCCATTGCCATCGGGTACTGTGTGCCTTTCCTAAAGACTGCATTTCCACATTCAATGTGGCGCCCGCCCAAGAAGAACGGGCGCCATTATGTGCAGGGAAAACAACAACAGCCTAAGCCCTCCCATAGTGGGCCAGGTTCTCCAATGGCGCCAAAAGCTCAGACCGCCCATTGCCTTACAGACTGTCCGCATAGTTGTGTCCATCAAGATGGATGGGACGTCCCAAGGAGTGCCCGTCTGCGAACAGCCACTGAACCGCCCCCTGAAAGAGGAGGAGAAAGAGTGGGAGACAAGGTGTGGCCTGGGCAAGTCTAGACAGACCACCACTGGCAGCCGCGATGGAAGGAGAAGAGGAAGTGCCCTCCGTCATTGGCCCACCAGCAGCCACCTCTCTTACCCTGGAGGGATACAGCATGCATTTGACAGCGGAGGAGGCCGAGTTCCTCCGCGGTGAGACACAGGACCTGACTCGTCGAGTCGAGAAGGCCCAGCGGAGATCGGTCGCGGAGTGGAGAGAGGACCTGCTGGGGAAGCTTGCGGCCCGACGCCAAGACATGTCGCCCCCCATCAGCGATGCCCCAGCCCAGGCGGAGAAGGAAATGTACCAGGGGGCCGCATGCAGTCCAGGAGCGGGTAAGAAAGAAACCCCTGCCCCGGGCGCTGAGCGTGCCGATCTCCTCCTGGACCTCCTACCGTCACCTCCATCCCCGGGCGCCACTGTTTCAGAGCAGTTACTCGCCCCGGAACCTGAGGCCCAAGCCGCCGCAGCCACCGGAAGCCTGCTAGCCCTCACGCTCCCGGAACCGCCATCACCTGCCCTCACCTGGGTGTACTCACACCCAAACCCGGACTGGTCCGTAAGGGTCGAGGACCAGCAGCGGCCCCCGTTAACGCCACTACCAGCACCCCCGTTTGTTTGCCCAAAAGCGGAAGAGTTTAGATGGGACAACCAGGGGGGGGATCTAATGGGGTTTCCCCGGGAGACCCAAGCTGAGGCTCGACGGAGGGAGGAGCATTGCAAAAGTGAGCTCCTCCAGCTAGAGAAGGAGCGGCGTGCCCGGAGGGTCCGCTGTGAGGAGTTGGAAGTGCGGTCAAAAGCAGCAAAGGCCCAAGCCTGGCAGGCGGAGGCCTCCCGTCTCAGCCTCCGGGAGGAAGGACTAATAGTCCGATTTCATCAGGAAGTGGGATGGGGCTTTATCCACAGCCCCCAGTTCACTCATAAATCGGCGGGACGTTGAGCCCCACTTGGAGCAAGGACACCCCGACCGCAATCTGTACCCAGGAGACTTGGTCTCCTACATCCGCCACCACAGAGTACGTGGATGGTACGCCCTAGAGGTGCACCGTGTGTTCAAGGAGGATGCCCCCCTGTGCATTGCCACTGGAGACCGGTCCGGTTCTGTGGGCAAACATGAACCGTACCCCTGGTGGGGATACCATCAGTAATGTGGTCCCGGAGGCTAAACTTCCTTGTTGCTCAGTTTCAGTTATTGTTTTTGTTCCACTAAGACATTATGCCTGCAGACGGTGAGCAGTCAACAGACTGGATTGTAAATAGTTTGCGCCTATTAAGGTGCCCCCTATTGGTTTTATAAGCACAACAGCTTACCTCAGAAGCAAAACCTGTCTGGGTGGCACTAACTGAGGTCCAACTCAGGATCGCCATGCCCTGCAGCCACCCCAGGGCCTACGTGGAGGGTTTGCTTTGGACAGGTCCCTCATGCTGCTGAACTTGCATTTTCTACTGTTTTATATATATATATATATATATATATATATATATATATATATATATATACTATGTTTTGATATTTATCATGTAACCTGCAACGTTTAATATGAGTGCCTCCCATAAAGGGAAGATTGTTACTGTTATGCAAAATATTTTTGTATGTCTTGAAATACCATGTCTTTGCTCTATTGCAGCCTGCGGACGTGCTGTGTTTCACCAGGGTGGAATGTGGCGCCCCTAAGGGTTCAGTCGCCACAGGGGTACTGCACCTCAGAATGAGGTGTGGTATCTCCTCTCCAAGGTAAGGATGGAGCGCCACACAGAACCCCAACCAACACTACACCACTCCAGTTCTGAAGGGGGCCTAAAAGCACCATAGTGCTGCCCCGGTCCTGAATGGAGGAGTTGGGGGGAACCAAAGTTAGGGGGAACCAAGTAGTGAGTGAGGGTGGAGGAAGCACTTTACTTTAGCACTTAATAGAATCATATGTAACTGGAGGCCATCTTAACAACCAGGTCTTTAGTCATGGGTCTTTGGGACGGCAAGTCAGCACAAGGCTGACCCTGCCACAAGAGGGGGTACCGGTCTCCGATTATCTGACTTTGCACTTCACGTCTCTGTCGGAAAAGTCCGGAGGCTTACGTGGATCCCAGGGGGATACGGACGGAGCGGAGTCGCCACCTGTATTCCTTAATCTGAGTTCATCCAGAGGGACCCGGCCTTACGCCAAGTTCTCACCACTAGTAACCAAGAATGGCACCCAGTCGGTCCGGGAGCTACAAGCTACCCATCAAGGACATCGCAGTACCGGTACGGGACACAGTGGGGGACACGAGGCGGGAAAAGCTTCACAAGGAGAGGAACACTTTAGAGGGGGGGTCCTGTCAAGCGCTCCTGAACTACCTGGAGTGTTCTGAACCCCACCCTGGCGGCCGCAGCTCGCCGTGTGACAGCAGAGAGAAGCTCTGAGCTGAGAAAGCACTACTGTGAGTAAAGACTTGGATGACTTCAAATTCTGCCTCTGTCTGTTCTTTCCTCCGCAGCTCTGCACCCGCCAGCGCTCTGTCCTGCATCCCTTCTCCTACCCTGCCCTGAGGCCCGCTCCACCTGTGGGGAGCCACACCAACTAAGCTGCCTGACCACCGGCCTCAGAGGACTGTAGCAGCGCTGGTGAGTCTCACCAGACACCACGGGTAGCGTCACGAACTTTCCCTTTCCCATACACCTTTTCCCCCATTCCTTGCTTTTAAGAGTGACCCCGGGGTATGGGCCCCGGATCCGGCTGCTGCGACATCCCCCAAGACCAACAACAAGGCCCGGGCGCCGAGTCCCCATCCCTTGGGCGCGTCACATGTACTGTACGTTATGGCTGGAAATGACTGTCCTGCTCACTTGTGCCTTCCCTCTGTAACAACAAACGTCCTCCTCTGGTCAACGTCTCCTCGCGGACCTTTGTTGTGCTTGACTGTCGGCTGCCATCTCCTAGGGCTGGAACTGAGAGCATTAGGTCCCAACACTCTGGTAAATGACCTGCATAAGGTCTGGTCTTGATTGGCACAGTCTGTGTGGCGCACCTGAGGGTTCAGTCGCCACAGAGGTACTGCACCTCACCCAGAGGTGTGGTGTTTCCTTCTCTCAGGTAAGGAGGGAGTGCTGCCCAGAACTCCAACACCTGCATCCAACACTACACTGCTCCAGGCCGGCTGGAAGGGCAACACGCAATGTGTTTCCTGCTGAGCCATGTCCCTGGCTGGAGTGGGGGGAACCAAAGGTAGGGGGAACCAGTAGTGGGTGTGGGTGGAGGAGGCAGTTTAGGGGAGCACCACTGTAGGAGATATATAATGGGAAGCCATCTTAGGGTGGCAGAACAGAATGGTCAGTAAGTGAAGAAGTGAGGGAGAACAGTCTGGGAGCAGAGTCTCTTTAGGAGCTCTGCTCCACAAGCAGGGCCCAGTCCTAGAGGCCCCGGAGGGGAGTAGAGGAGTAGGCTCCGATCTGCAGAAGGGATCCTAGGGGTTACGGCGAGTGCAGGACGGCACCCGTATGCCCCGAATCTGTCAGAAGACAGAGGGATCGTAGGCCGCAAGAAGGGGACCGGCCCCTGGTCCAGCCGTGTTACTCAAGGTCTCGATGGGAAAACCAGAGGCTTCTGGCTTATATAGTCAGTTGCCGAAGCCTCATTCTAATCTCCATGAGGGTCAAGCAGGTCCGGGAACTCCGACGAGACAGGAGGGACTTCAGAACACGCGAGCGGGATTGAGAGTGGGCAGCGCAGGTGACGCGCCCAGGGGATGGGGATGACTCGGCGCCCGAGCCTTGTTGTTGCCTGATCTTGGGGGATGTTGCGGTGGTCGGCTCCCGGGCCCATACCCTGGGGTCACTATTAAAGGAAAGGGGGAAGTTATATGGGATAGGGAATGTTCGTTACGCCACCCGTGGTGTCTGGTGAGGATCACCAGCGCTGCGACAGTCCTCTGAGGCCTGTAATTAGGCAGCTTAGTTGGTACGACTCCCCACAGGTGGAGCAGGGCCTCAGGGCAGTGTAGGAGAAGGATGCAGGACAGAGGGGACCCAGCCGGGTCAGAGGAAGAATAGGCACACACACAATAGTTCACTTCAGTACCTTTACTGGTGGTGTTTCTGGCACGGTCCAGGGTACTTCAGGGTAAAGGGTGTATATCAGGACTCTCCCCAGTGAGCGGGTGTGGGGCCTCCTGTTCCTTGCCTTTCCTTGATAAGTTTCTGACCTGCCTGGAGCTAGGCCTAACTTGGTCTCTGTCTTGCATCTGCTGACCTGGTGGTAGGGCCTTCTGTTGGAGATCACACTCTCTGGTCTCTTGGGCCTCCGTGACTCCTGACCCTGCTACGTAATTAGCTTTTGGTGTTCCTGGGACATATAGATTGCCAGGGGTTCTGGTTGTTTCTGCTGGATGTAAGGAATAGCTGCAGACGGGGACCCGGTGTCCGGTAAATGGTTTTGGGGTGAGCTGGTTAAGCTCCTCTGCCCCCTATGTTGCTTGCTTACTCCACTCACCTTCGGCCACACTCGGGGCCCTCTCTAGGCTTCACACGGGCAGTAGGCCTCGCTACTCTTCACCGCTCTTTTGGCGTTGGCACGCCCTAGGCTCACTAACTCGAGCTCTCTGATTCTGGACTGACTGACTGAGCTCCACTGCAGGCTAGCTTCTGCAGGAGCTCCTCTCAACAGACTGACTGTAACTAAGACTCAGACTTCACTGAACTGCCTGGCTCCACCCTCCCTTTATATATCCCTATCCGGGCTCCCTCTGGTGGTCTGAGGTGGTAGGGTGGAGGTGTGTGAATGCTATGAGGGCCTCTTGTGGAGAAGTCCATCCATGCACCCCTCTGGGATCTGTGGCACCAATGCGCAGCAGGGCGCCACACAGGGCAGGAGGGAGAAAGACCCAGCGTGAAGACGGTCTAGCTAGGAACACAAGAAAGTGCGGTTCTGCCAGGTACTCCTAATCTGCCTGAGGAAGTGCTGAACCCCTGCCTGGTGAACGCAGCGCGACGTGGGAGGCTGACACCTGTACAGTGCACCAGTGGAACTGTCATAAGAACTGTGAGTAAAGACTCAGATGACTGCACCGTACTGCCTCCGTCCCTTCTTTCATCTGCGCCATCTTCCCTCCCCGCACTACAACGCCCAGCGCAACTTACACTACCTACACTGCCCTCGAGCAAGCTCTGCCTGTGGAGTGCCACACCAGCTCAAGAGGACTGCTTTTCAGCGGCGGCTCCCTTTAGCCACAATCCACAGATGGCGTCACAAACTTTCCAAATCCCCTATAAATGAATATTCCCCTTTTTAGTGACCGCCCTGGGCCACGGACCGGGCCAGCCACCGTGATATCCCCCAATCGGCATCCAGAGGCCCGGCTGCCGAGTACCCCACGGCCCTGGGGGCGCGTCATCTGAACTCTGGGTCTTGACCGGCGTAGTTCAGGACTCTGGGTCTTGACCGGCGTAGTCGTGTCTCTGGGTCTCACCGGGTGTTGTCTGAGCTTTGTCTGGCGGTGATCGGCACCTTGATGGTGTACGTTTTCCGATGCGGCCTGTCACACTGGCTTCAGCGTCGTCTATTGTCCATGTCTGCACCGCTCCTCTTCTTGACGCCAAAGCCTAGGCCACCATACACAATAATTAAACAAAAAGTAAAGTTTTGCACAACTTTACATTCTTCGTGTTACAAAGCAGTAATATAGCACCTATGGGAGTCTATGTGCTCATGTTATACCGTAATTTTAACTCCTAATCATGCTGAGGAAGGTGTGGGTCTGGAGGGGGGCATGGTCATGGGAGGTCATACATAGGCACAATGTGGCAGCACACAAATTTCCTACAGCTTTGTAGCATAGAATCCTGAGTTCTGCAGTGTGCCTAATTAATTATCACAAAAGGATTTCAATAGTAAATTGAAAAGCAATTTCAAAGAGATTTTTCAGTATTTAAGATTGATGGCTATGAATCTGTAATCAGCTTAAATTATACCTCCTACACATGTGGCTGTAAAGGCCCCCATACACATTAGCTGAATGATCATTCAACTGACAGCTATCTCTCCTGACTCTCCCATATGCATGAACATTTTGCTCTGCCGAACATTCATGAATTTTGGAAGGAGAAAGCTGCTGCCAGGTAGAAGCTTTTCTCAGGTTTCAGGGTTACAATTCAAACTCCTGACCTTTGTCTCCACCAACATCATCTGTTGTGAAGAGATGGGAGGTCCTCATACACATTAATCTATCGGCAGGTTCTGTTGATTTTAGTCTAATGTTTATGGAGGCCTTAAATTGTACATCAATTTAGTCTTTTTCATTTTAAAGGATTTTCCCACAAATATTTATTGATATCTGAAAATAATTGAAAAGAATAGGAGCTGATCTGGCACCAAACATAACAGGGATTTTTTTTGTAGACAAAAGAAACCGAGCAGAGGGACCAGGTGCTACTCCAGGTCAGACCCCGGACACGGATGTTGACCCACACCGGAGAATACAGGAACAGGCAGGTTAGGCTGGCACACTGACTGGTGGGTATAGGCAGGCACGGCAGGTATGCAGACAGGCGGGCACTGGTAAGCACGACTGGTATGCAGGCAGGGAGTACTGGCAAGCACGGCTGGAGTGCCGACAGGGGGGCACTAGCAGGTTGGAGCACAGACTGGATAAGGTCCAGTACAGACTGGCACTCAGGAACAGAACCACAGATGCGGTAGACAAGCAGAGCAGAGCGAGACCGCCGGAGCAGTGAACAAGAGCAGAGCAGGGCGAGGCCGCCGGAGCAGTGAGCAAGAGCAGAGCAGGCGACACTGCCGAAGCGGTGAGCAAGAGCAGAGCAGGCGAGACCGCTGGAGCGGTGAGCAAGAGCAGAGCAGGCGAAGCCGCCGGAGCGGTGAGCAAGAGCAGAGCAGGGCGAGACCGCCTGGAGCGGTGAGCAAAGGCAGGACAGAGCGAGACTGCTTGGAGCAGTGGGCAAAGGCAGAGCAGAGCGAGACCGCCTGGAGCGGTGAGCAAGGCAGAGCAGAAAGAAACCGCCGGAGCGGTGAGCAAGGCAAAGCGGGCAGAAACCGCTGGAGTGGAGAGCAAGGCAGAGCAGGCAAGAACCACCGGGAGCGGTGAGCAAGGCAGAGCAGGCAAGAACCGCCGGAGCGGTGAGCAAGGCAGAGCAGGCAAGAACCGCCGGAGCAGTGAGCAAGGCAGAGCAGGCAAGAACCGCCGGAGCGGTGAGCAAGGCAGAGCAGAGGGGACAGGGCTCTGTTCACATGGAACAGACTGGAAGGGAAAGGCAGAACCAGATACACACAAGATACTTGCAATGAAGTAGCGAGTGGACTCTAAACTCACAAACGGAAGTACAGCGACAACAAGTAGGAGTTAGGTGCAGGTTCAGACTCTGCAGAAAAAGGGAAGGTACAGACATAGAGAAAGACAGGTAACAGGTTAGGAGAGTGTTCAGACAGGAACTGAGCGTTCAGACAGAAACTGACACTGCAGCGAGATACAGGAGCGAGTCTGGGTATGTGGCCCCCAGAAAAGGCGGAACGAACAGGCTAGGAGCGTGTTCAGACTGGCCTGGAAATACAGCCTCCAGGAAGGCGGACAGACAGGCAAGAAAACACAGACAACAGATCTAGGTATGCGGCCCCTAGAAGGCGGGACGAACAGGCTAGGAGCGTGTTCAGACTGGCCTGGAAATACAGCCTCCAGGAAGGCGGACAGACAGGCAAGAAAACACAGATAACAGATCTAGGTATGCGGCCCCTAGAAGGCGGGACGAACAGGCTAGGATACAGTTCAGACAGGAACTGCTACTGAAAGAGATACAGAAGCCAGTCTGGGAATACAGTCCCCAGAGTGGCGGAAACAGACAAGAACAGAACAGGACCTGGCACATTCAGAGTCAAGGAGAACACTGAATGATAGAGTTGCTCAGGCATCAGTTTCCAGGTGGAGCTGGTTTAAATATCCAGTGACAGACAGCAATAGGCTGAGGACGCATTAGGGGTGTGCCCACAGCAGCTACAAGAAACAGGAAGTAACCGGGCCGCCGCCCTAAGCAGTCAGAACAGAGACAAACAGACAGCATAAATAGAAGCCAGGCTAGCAGACTGGACTGATGATCAAGTTTGCGATCTTGCATGGTGAGAGATGGTGCACCATGCAAGCCCGCCACCAGGTATGTTACAGGGGGCAGTGTGGAGGGACATTATGAAGAGAGAGCAATGTATATGGACAACATGGGGGGACAGTATGGTGAGGGGCAGCATGATGGGTGGGGGAACACTATAGATGGTTACAGTGTGTAGAGACAATGTGGCAATTGGGAAAACGTGAGGGGAAACAATGGAGAAGGGACAGCATGAAGTGGGATTTGCTTGGCAGTTGTAATTTATAAGGGGGATGTTATGATCTGCAACATGAACTAAGGAAAGATAGGGGAAAACTGTCCCTAAAGTAAGACTAAGCTGAATCCCTATGATGTAGTGGGCTGCCTGTTCCTAGCTAACAGACCCGCCTTAGTCCTCGACTAGTCTGAACAAAGACCTATAGAATAAGGGGAGGGGTCCCTAAAAGAACTAAGGACTGGAACAAAAATTTGACACCTCCTAAACAGAGAAGTTGTTGCAGAACCCAAAAAGACAAACTGACAAAAAGGTACTAGAGGTCCCAGAAGGACCAAGCGTACTGACAGAGATAGGCACCGAAGCACCTGGCTAGAAAAACAGTCAAACAACACTGAAGTCCAGCACAGCCAAAAGGGCGGAGCTGGAATATAAAGGCAGGTGGTCACGTGACCGCAAAACACAAGATGGAAAAAACAAACAGGAGGGTTCTAACAGGGGATGGTGTGACAGTTATTTTCATAAAGGAGGACAGTGTGCTTCCAGGACCTGCGGTGAAGTCACTGATCACCTGATGGTCACGCGACCATCAGGTGATCAGTGACATCACCAATCATCTGATGGTCACATGACCATCAGCTGATTGCTGAAGCCGGTTATCCGCTGATCGGTCTCATGGCCGGCTATTAGCTGATGCTGAGAGTGGGAAGATTCACAAGAATTTTCGCACGCTCACTAGCTCACTGGGGCTCATCAGCTGATCTTCAGCTGATGAACCCCAGTGATCCCCTGCAGCACTGTATACTAACAGGGGGTGATTTTACACCCCTGTCAGTATACAGTGCTGTATTCTACAGCTGTGACATCAGATTTCTGATGTCACAGCTGTAGAAATTACCCGGATCGTCAGGGGACAGTCGTGATCGTGGATTGAATCGATGACAACGGACAGGTGAGGGATATGGTTGTTTGTTTTTTTACATTTTTTTCAGGAGATCGAGGGCTTCGCGGAGGCAGGCAATAAAAAAAAATAGTAGAATTATTTCATTAAAATTCTTTTTTGTGGCCATGTCTTTTATTGAAAATATTACGCCAATCATTTTACTACGTGGTTAGTAATGGGGGCGTCTTATAGACGCCTTCCATTGCTAACCTGGGCTTCACGTCAGCCGCCAATACAAGGCTGACGTGAACCCCAACCCTATTACCCCCTGCCACCGCTACAGGGCAGCGTGGAAGAGCGAGGCTAAGCGCCAGATTTGGTGCATCTGATGAATGCGCCACTTCTGGGACTGCTGAGGGGTGATATTAATAACCGTGGAGGGGGCTAGTATTCCTGGCCCCTTCCATGGCTATTAATATCAGCCTGCAGCTGTCTAGTTTAGCCTTTGCTGGCTAGATTTTATAGGGGGACCCCACGTCAATTTTTTTCTGGGATCCCTCTGTAATCTAGCCAGTAAAGGCTAAACAAACAGCTGTGGGCTGACATTAATAGCCATGGAACATTGTTGGCTAATGGCCCCTTCCGCGGCTACTAATATCAGCGCCCAGCAGTCGGCTTTCCCTCTGCTGGTTATAAAAATGACGTGGGAGCCCATGCCATTTTTTTTTAGGCTTTGTGCCCATAATTCAGATGTAGCAGCGCTTTGGAGGCAATTTTTTGCTGCGTCCAAAACATTGCATTCTATTGAACACAGGTAAATCCACATTTGTTCACTGAACCATGCAAATTAACCGCATTCAATACTTTATAGTGGTCAAATTTCTGTTGTGGAGACAAGCGACTCCACAAGAGAATTAGACATGCTGCGGTCCTGAAAGACGCACTGCATGTCAATGTCCGTGGGTGATTCGCACCCTCAGATGCACGCATAACGGACATGGGATTTCTAGAGATCCCATCCACTATGCTGTAACATCTGGAAGCTGCGGGTTTGACGCTGTATAAACACGCAGCGTCAAACCTGCAGCGGCTCCTGACTGTGGCCACGTACCCAAACTCATCCGCAGCATGTCAACTTCTGTAGCGGACACGCTAGTCTCCGCTGCAGATTTTAACCGATTGAAGTGTCATGATTTGGGGTGGATCGACATTTACCGACAACACAAGAGCATTATAACTTTGCGTTTTGGACGCAACATAAATACGTTGTGTCCAAAGCACTGCTGAGTGCTGATTGGGGAGGGAGGATGAAAGGGCTAAGGAACCAGCTGTGAGATGTTAATTATGGCCAGGGAAAATGTTTGCCTAGTGGCACATTCCCAGGCTAAAAAAAACAGCTCCCAGCAGTCGCATAAATTACATGAATACAAATGCTAATGAAGATTGGGCGAATGGGACTAGCTAACACCCAGCTCTTTTGTGTGGTGATGTCAAGGAGTCAATCAGACCTTTACATGACCAAACAAAGTAAAGAAACACACAGACACAGTGTAAACACTTTATTTAAAATACAACAGACCCATTCTTTAATCATTTAAATGAACCAATATACTCACCCCAGTTCTTATGGTAATCCAAGGGCTTAAGCAATGTCTCACCAACTTTATTTAGCTCCAAAAATCATTCATTGATGCTTAAAAACACTCAAAAAACGCATGTAAAAACGCGTCAAAAATGCATGCGTTTTTTCTGCCAAGGAGAGACAAAAATGCTCTAGAAATTTCCTAATGCAAATTAGGTTACTTGCGTTTTTTGGTGCGGTTTTCACATGCGGTTTTGCTGCATGCGTTTTCCACTGCGGAAACGCACACAAAACACACATGCGGTTTTTATGCATGCGGATTTTCCTTATCTAATGCAAGTCTATGGGGAAATTTGCAAGCGTTTCCGCAAGAGAAATAGACATGCTGCGGATCTGAAAAACGCACCTCATGTCAGTTTCCGCAGGTGCACAAAAGAGCATAGTGGTTATGGGATTTCTAGAAATCCCATCCACTATGCTGTAACATCTGGACGCTGCGGTTTTGACGCTGCATTAAAACGCAGCATCAAAACCGCAACAAATCCGCACTGTGTGCACATAACCTAAATGGAGATGCCCCTAAGTGAGGGATAAACCACTCAGTACGGAACAAGCATTGTTCAAAACGCTCGTTTCACTGTTATCTTGATGTGTAATCAGGCTGCCAATCATTCAATGATTGCGGAAAACACTCATTAATCCGGTGAATTGATCTTTTGTGCAAACCAAAAGATCATCGTTCTCGGCTTGGCATCGTCCTGTATAAACAGGTCTGACACTACCGAGAGCTATGATCGATCACTCAGTGTTCATCGTTTACTTTACCTGCCTGCGCAAACAGGCACTGAAACGACCGCTGATACATAACAGTTTATTGATCAGCGGTCAGATCGCACTCGGCCATACAAATCAATGAGTCAGTGGAAAACATTAGACTGCACTTGGATGACATCTGAGTGCAGTCTGATTTCCACAAACTTACATAATGGAGAACATGGAGGAATTTTGTTTTATATCTTCTTCTCATCCGACAGAATCGCATCACACTATAATCACACTCTGATCAAACGCTTATCAGAGTTTGATCAGAATGTAATTTGCATAATCGACCCTTTTCTCTCAGATGAGACAATATATGCTTGTTTGACCCTAGCCTTAGTAAAAGTTATCTCTTTTACTACAGTGTAATATATTTAGGGATATAAAATAGTTATATTATATAAATTGTTGCATTATTATTATTATTATTATTTCATAAGTCATCTGTTGATGGAGGAGAATGATCATCCTTTGTTCACATCACTGGGAATTTCTGTGACCTGGTGTGTGCCTTTACAACTCTATATTTTCTATATTGTACCCACTGTTCAAACATGCCATTACATTACGTACAGCACCATGGAATCAATGGCGCTATATAAATAAATAATAATAATAATTTAATAGACCCATTCATAAATACCAAAACATTACATAATATAAACAAATTTGGCTCTTCTTAGAAATTATACCAGTGTGCAATACGTTACTGCATTTCTACTCAATTTGCAATGATTTTGCAATGTCCCCCATCATGGCCCCTTTCTGTAAAAATGTTCCCCATCCTGACCATCATCTTGTAATAATATCCCTCAACCTAGACCCCTTCCTGGTATAATGTCCTCCATCCTGTGCCCCTTCCTGTTATAATATCCTTTGTCCTGGCCTCTTTCTAGTATAATGACTCCCATCCTGGTATAATGACCCCGATCCTAATCCCCTTCCTGGTGTAATGTGCTCTATCCTGGGTCCCTTCCTGGTATAATGACACCTATCTTGGTGTAATGACCCCATCCTAGTATAATGACCCCCATTCTGGGCCCCTTCCTGGTATAATGACACCTATCTTGATGTAATGACCCCATCCTAGTATAATGACCCCATCCTGGGCCCCTTCCTGGTGTAATCTCCTCCATCCTGGACATCTTCTTGGCATAATAACACCCATCCTGGTATAATGATAACCATCCTGGGCCCCTTCCGGGTGTAATGTCCTCCATCCTGACCCCTTTCTGGTATAATGACCCCCATCTTAGGCCCCTTTCTTGTATAATCTCCCCCATCCTTGTATAATGTCCGCTCTGCCGCTCTTTTCCAACACAAAAAAAAAAAGATTCTTCTTACTTTTCTCTGCTCCCATGATGAGTGGTGTCCTCTTCTGTTTATGACTTCCACGTACCAGCCATGGGTGGCACATGACATCACTGGCATGAGCCACTGGTGACGGGCATGCTGACATCAACTTCTGACCTCTGATTGGCCGGCAGCATGTATTTCAATTCAGGGAGCCGGAGGATACACTTCAGCTGAAAGCTCAATGCATATCCAGCTGAAATAGACACTGGCGTCAGTGGACACCCAGCCATGGTCACACCCTCTGAGACTGTGATCATTACGCTCCTGTCTGATTCTCATTTGTTATATGTTAAGGTCTTAAATATCTGTAAAGTCATGTACTGCAAATCTCGGGTGTAACAACATTTTTTGGGAATCTTCACACATGCACACACAGTATTATTTGAAAACAAAAAGTCTCTGCAGTTTTGATACAATTTTTATGCCAAAAGTAAGGGTCCATTTACATTGTGGGATGCCCATATGACAACATATTTGCCATTAGGCAGTCATTTAAGCCCTTAACGACCGCCGATACGCATTAAAATGGCGATCGTTAAGGGGTCTTATTCCCTCATCACCGTGACAGCGGTATTTAAGTTGGTACAATGATCATTGCGGGTTCCTATGGTTACCATGGTACCCTGAGGTCATGTGATAGCCTCAGGGTCCGGTAGCCTGTGAGATCCAGCGGTAAGCGTGACACTGACTGCTCTCATGCAGTGTAATACATGAGTACTGCAGTGTATGAGACCAGCAATCAAAATAAAAAATATACATGTCACACAGTATACTTTGTGAAAAAATAAATAAAGTAGAATAAAATATGTAAAAAAGTAAAAAAAAAAAACACAAAGAAGTGCACACAAATCACGAAAAGCCGTTTCTCCACTCAAAACACAGCAATTGTGATACAATTTTCTGGTATCGCCGCGTCCGGAATAACCCCCTCTATGAAGCTCGCATGTTATTTATTTAGTTTGATGAACACCGTAAAAAAAATAATAAAAAACACGCCAAAAATGTTTCTTTTTCATCATCCTGACTCACAAAAAAGTGAATAAAAAGCGATCAAAAAATCATACGTAAAAAAAATGGTGCACTTGAAAACGCCATACCGTCCCACAAAAAAGAAGCCATAATATGGCTCCTTCAGAAAAAAAATAAAGTTACAGCTCTCAGAATATGATGATGCAAAGACAAATTCATTTTTGTAGAATATTGTTTTTAGACTGTAAAAATAGAAAATCATAAAAACACAATATAAATCTGGTATCGCTGTAATCGTACCAACCCGACGAACAACTCGGTCTTATAACTTTTACCGCACGGTAAACGGCACAAAAAATTAAAACAATAACTGAATTGCTTGTTTTTGTTCATTCTGTATCAGAAAAATCTGGATAAAAAGCGATCAAAAAATATTATGTAACCCAAAATTTTACCAAAAAAATCTGCAACTTGTCCTGCAAAAAATAAGCCCTATACAGCTAAAAAAATAAAAAAGTTACATCTCTCAGAATATGGAGACAAAAAAATTACTTTTTATAAAAAAATATTTTTACTGTGTGATAGCACCAAAACCTAAAAATCCGATATAAATCTGGTATCACTGTAATCGCACCGACCCTAAGAATAAATCCGCCTTATCACTTATACCGCACGGTGAACCACGCAAAAATAAAAATAAGAAATATTCTCGTACTGCTATTTGTTCATTCAGTCTCCCAAAAATCTGAATAATTTTCAGCTCACGATTATCCTGTGCTGTCCGCTGAGCTCTTATGTCATGGTTTCTGTGTAAGTTCTCCAAAACCGTGATTCCGACAAAATCCAGGACGGAACCACTCACATATGAGGCAGATGGAGTCACTTTGGACTGGTCTGTGTTCCGGCTGTGTCCCATCATTTTAGGGGTCTTTTTAGCGCACAAGTGTGGGCGACCACAGATCTGTGCACGCCTAAAAAGATGGAGACCACCAAAGCAGACGCCAAACGGAGCCAAAAAGAGTCTCTATCTGCCTCATTATGGTGGCCAAAAATTTGGCCTGGCCATTAAGGTCAAAATTGGCTCGGTCACTAAGGGGTTAATAGACAGTTTACACAGGAAGACTGCACTTCAGATACTCTCTGAATGATCTGTATTAGATGATTGTGCATTGACTGTCATTGTTCTCGACAGCACAAGTCGTGTGCCGAGAATAATAATGTTGTATGCATCCCAAAGGATCATTTCACAAAACGATTGAGCAGTTTGCTTATTCGGAGGATTTCCGCAGCCTATTTAGGCTGCATGATTATAACAAGCATTTCTATGAATGCTCATTACCAATAATCGCGGAGTGTCATTGCACTTTAATAGCTGTAAGTAGTGATGAGTGAGCATGCTCGCTACTGCTCGGTGCTCGCTCGAGCATCTCACTGCTCGAGATGCTCGGCGCTCGCCGAGTATTTCTGGGGTTTCTCGGCGGGAGCTTGGGTCCCCTCCCTGCATGTTTGGCGCTCTTTAGAGTGCCAATCAACATGCAGGGATTGCCTGCCACTCATTGTAATGCTGCAGCCATGGTGGTTGTGGCATTACAGTGATTGGCTGGCCGTACAGCGTCATAAGGTCTATATCAAACTTGGCGCCGCCATGTTCGTCACAGTCACTCTGGAATCAGGCAGTCTAGGGAGAGGTGATGCTGCGTCAGGGAGATATTTGGTTGTTTATTAGGTAGTGTAGGGAGAAAAAACATACATTACACATATCCATCTTAACAAACAGTCCTTTTGAGGACTAACTAATCCATCTGCAGACATATCAGGCAGGCAGTGTATATAGGTAGGCAGGGTATATAGCAGACTGCAGTGCACATAGGACAAGAGGCTCCATTCCAATTCTGACTTCTGCTGCTGTTAGATATTTCTATACAAAGGCCCAGGTCTCAGGGGTCAGCGGATAATGCTTCCAGTCACTTAGCCACCACCACCACCACCCTGTCTTCCACATGGTCAAGTCTCAGTAGCTGTGAGTCTGGACTGCATATTCCTCACTCTAATCCTCCTTCCTCCCACCATTCTGACAGCCCGGCGACAACTGATCCCACACTCTGACACTCTGAAGAGCTGTTCACTTTTCCATTTATAGATTCGGGCCTCTCGCCCAGTCCACTTGAAGCGGGGCAAGAGGAGATCGCGTGTAGCGATGCCCAAATATTTGAGCAGCCACGGTCACACGAAGGCGACGGTGGGAAAGTGTCACAAGAGGTGGACTTTGATGAGACACAATTGCCAGAAAGTCAGGAGGAGTACCAGGGTGCGGAAGTGGAAGATGAGGTGGTGGATGATATAGTAACTGACCCAACCTGGCAGGAGGACATGCAGAGCGAGGACAGCAGCACACAGGGAGAGGGTGGCAGAGCACCCCAACAGGAAGGAAGAAGCAGTGTGGTGGCCGCATACAGAAGGCAAGCAACCATTCCCCGTAATACCAACATGAAAGAAGTTGCCAGTACAACTGTTAGGTCTTCCCGAGTCTGGTTGTTTTTTAAAGACTCTGCCGATAACCCCAAAAAGGCCATTTGCACCACCTGCCAGGCCAGCATCAGCAGGGATTGCAAAACGACCAGCCTGACCACCACCAGCATGATCAGGCACATGGCAGCAAAGCACCTGACTTTGTGGGCCGAACCCCAGGGTCCAGGAACAGTGTCTGCAGGTGGCACCTTTGCTTCTTTCGCTGTTGTGCATGCAAGCCAATCCCCTGTCCATGGTGCATGTGAAGATGCCTCCTGCCCCGCACCTGTCGTTGCGCATTCTCAAGTAGCAGCATCAGGAAGCACTTCCTTGTCCCAGCGCAGCGTTCAGTTGTCCATACCCCAGTCCTTGGAACGCAAGCGCAAATATGCAGCCAACGCCCCACAGGCCACACTACTAAATTCTCACATTTCACGACTGCTTGTGCTCGAAATGTTGCCTTATAGGCTCGTGGAGACGGAAGCATTCCGCAACCTGATGGCGGCGGCCGTCCCTTGGTACTCGGTCCCCAGCTGCCTCTATTTCTCCCGGTGTGCCGTCCCCGCATTACACAAGCACGTGTCATAAAACATTAGCTGTGCCCTCAACAATGCAGTTACCAGGAAAGTCCACCTAACCACGGACACGTGGACAAGTGCTTGTGGGCAGGGACAGTACATCTCGCTGACGGCACACTGGGTTAACATAGTGGAAGCCGGGACCTAGTCGGACCTTGGGACGGAACACGTCCTCCCGACGCTAAGGATTGCGGACCCTAGGTCAAGCAGGGTTGCCCCCATGGTCTACAGCTCCTGCACCTCATCCTCTTCAGCCTCCTCCTCTTCAGCCTCCATCTCCGAAATGACCACATCAGTCACAAGCTGGAAACACTGCAGCACTGCCTCGGCCAAGCGTCAACAGGCTGTGCTAAAACTAATATGCTTAGGTGACAAACCGCACAATGCTGAAGAGTTGTGGATAGCTCTGAAAGAGAAGGCAGATCTGTGGCTCACACAGCTGAACCTACAGCCAGGCATGGTCGTGTGTGACAATGGCCGGAACTTGGTGGCGGCTCTGAGGCGAGGAGAGCACACACACGTACCATGCCTGGCCCATGTGCTTAACCTCTTGGTTCAGCGGTTTCTCAAAACCTACCCGGAGCTGCCGGATCTGCTTGTTAAAGTACGCCACCTGTGTGCCCATTTTAGAAAGTCAGCTACAGCTTCCACCGCCCTTTCCGTGTTTCAGCAGCGTTTGCAGCTTCCGGCTCACAGATTGGTGTTTGATGTCCCCACGCGTTGGAACTCTACACTGCAAATGTTGGGAAGGATTTGTGAGCAGAAGAGGGCAGTTGTTGAGTACCAACATCAACAAAGCCGTCGGTATTCAGTTCAGACTCCACACATAAGACCTCAGGAGTCGACATGGATGTCAGACATACATACCATCCTCCAAAACTTTGAGGAGTCCACCAAGATGGTGAGCGGCGATGATGCCATAATTAGCGTCACCATCCCGCTTCTCTGTCTTCTGAAACGCTCTCTGCTCACAATCAAAGAGAATGCATTGCAAGCGGAGCACGATGAGATGGAGCAAGGAACCATACAGGGTGATTACACACAGCCCAGCCTCATCTCATCCCAACATGGATTGGGTGACAATGAGGAAGAGGAGGAAGAGGAAGGACAGGAGCTAGTTTCATGCACTATAGATGGTACTACCTGCACAGCTGTCACACCGTCTGTTCAGCGTGGATGGCCAGAGGACAGAGAGGAGGAGGAGAGCATGGTCAGTCATCCTCTTGGTGAAGACACGGAAGTCTTGCCTGTTAGTAGTCTGGCACGCATGGCTGAGTTTATGTTACGCTGCCTTTCCCATGACCCTCGCGTTCTCAAAATTTTGGGTGACAGTCATTACTGGTTGGTGACACTTCTAGACCCACGCTACAAGGAGAACTTTATATCTCTTATTCCTGAGGCGGACAGGTCTACAAAAATGGGGCTGTACCAGAAGGCCCTTGTTGCGGAACTATTAAAAAAATTCCCATCTGAAAACGCTGGCGGCAGAGGACACACTTCGTTGGACAACCAAGGAGTACAGGCGAGAGAGACACAACTTCAATCCAGCAGAGGCAGGGGAACACTGTCAAAGTTCTGGGAGAATTTTCTCAGCCCCTCCCATCGGACAGGCCCTGAGGCGCGGGGTACTCTCACAAGGAGTGCAAAGTTTGGGAAGATGCTGAGGGAGTACCTTGCCGACCGTACCAACGTCCTCCGTGATTCCTCTGTGCCTTATAATTATTGGGTATCCAAGCTGGATACGTGGAATGAACTGGCTCTCTATGCCTTAGAGGTCCTGGCCTGCCCTGCCGCCAGCGTTTTATCAGAGCGGGTTTTTAGTGCCGCTGGTGGTATTATAACTGATAAGCGCATCCGCCTGTCAACTGAAAATGCTAACAGGCTGACTCTTATAAAAATGAACAAGGGCTGGATTGGGCCAGACTTCTCAACACCACCGAATGATAGCAGCGTAACATAAACTCAAATCCAGCTTCTTTTCTTGAGAGGTGTATTCCCATGCACCTTTTCACACCCACACATGGGTATACGCTTCCTGATTTTGGCTATTTGCTCTTGTCCTCCTCCATCTCCTCATCCTCCACCACCATATCACCAGGGTGACCGTGGTCCGTGATGCAACACCCACATCATTTTTTTAAAGGGTGTTTATGATGCCCATAAAAAAAATTTTTTATACAGTATGTTCATGTATACCCCCCAGGGGTAAATGTTTGTCAGCCCATACACTTAGTGCATGGACATTACAAGTATAGGAGGCACACTCCTTTCTAATGGGAACATTTTTTTATGAGGCCCTCCTCCACGTCTCTTCCAAGGGTCATTGAAGTGCTTCCAAATTTTTGGCAGCCCTAGCATTCACTGCATAGGCCAACACTTTGGGAGACTCTCTCCTTTCTAATGGGAATTTGTCATTACTGTGGCCCTGCTCTATGTCTCTTTAAATTGTTAGTGTTTTTTTTCCTAAATTTGGTCAGCCGTTTGACTCACTGCATACCCTATAACTGTATAGCAGGCCCTCTCCTTTCTAATGGGAATTTGTCGTTACTGTGGCCGTGCTCTATGTCTCTTTAAATTGTTAGTGTTTTTTTTCCTAAATTTGGTCAGCCGTTAGACTCACTGCATACCCTATAACTGTATAGCAGACTCTCTCCTTTCTAATGGGAATTTGTCGTTACTGTGGCCGTGCTCTATGTCTCTTTAAATTGTTAGTGTTTTTTTTCCTAAATTTGGTCAGCCGTTAGACTCACTGCATACCCTATAACTGTGTAGCAGACTCTCTCCTTTTTAATGGGAATTTGTCGTTACTGTGGCCGTGCTTTATATCTCGTTAAATTGTTAGTGTTTTTTTTCCTAAATTTGGTCAGCCGTTAGACTCACTGCATACCCTATAACTGTATAGCAGACTCTCTCCTTTCTAATGGGAATTTGTCATTACTGTGACCGTGCTTTATATCTCGTTAAATTGTTAGTGTTTTTTTTCCTAAATTTGGTCAGCCGTTAGACTCACTGCATACCCTATAACTGTATAGCAGACTCTCTCCTTTCTAATGGGAATTTGTCGTTACTGTGGCCCTGCTCTATGTGTCTTTAAATTGTTAGTGGGGTTTTTCCTAAAATTGTCAGACGTTGGACTCAGTGCATACCCTATAACTGTATAGCAGACCCTCTCCTTTCTAATGGGAACATATCGTACCTTGTTACTGTGGCCCTGCTCCATGTGTCTTTAAATTCTTAGTGGTGTTTTTACTAAAATTGGTCAGCCATTGGACTCACTGCATACCCTATAACTGTATATCAGACCCTCTCTTTCTAATGGGAACATGTCGTACTTGTTACTATGGCCCTGCTCTATGTGTCTTTAAATTCTTAGTGGGGTTTTTCCTAAATTTGGTCAGCCGTTAGACTCACCACATACCCTATAACTGTATAGCAGACCCTCTCCTTTCTAATGGGAACATGTCGTACTCGTTACAGTGGCCCTGCTCCATGTGTATTTCAGAGTCCCTCCATCATCAATGAAACAGGATGTGTCTGATGATGTGTCACACACCACATAGCCAGATAAGGTTGTAAAATGTTAAAATGACATTTCCCGGTGAATGTGACGCGCCCCCTGGGCCGTCTGTGGGGGAATACCCGGAGCTGGGTCTCTGTGTAATGTCAGAGGTTGTAGTCTCAGTGGCGGCGACCCGGTCCCGTGGCTCAGGGTGGTCAAACCAGTGGCGGATCTGTTTACTTGGTTTTTAATGTTTAAATGTCCGACTACGCCACCCGTGGATTGCGGTCAATGAGAACCGCCGCTGCAGGGCAGACCGCTGAGGCTAATGTTGTGTGCGCAGCAGAGGGTAGTATAACTCCCCACGGGAGGAGTATAGCTTCAGGACAGTGAGTGCAGATGGTGAGGGTTGTGGTGCATGGGCGCAGCAGAAATGACTAAGAGTCCGTGCAGTGCAGTTCAGGGTCTTTACTGTTGGTAATGAAGAAGGCCCTGCCGGGAGTACTGGTTAACATTAGAGGCCTGGTCAGTCTGTGAGCGAACAAGAGTCCCCCTGGCCAGGTGGAGGTGTAGGCCTTCGCATCTGGCTGCACTCTTCCTGGCTACCCTGCTGTAGTCGTATAGTAGCCCACATCCCTGAGTGTACCGTGTGGTGCTCACCCGTATGGCTGGTGACTTGGGGCCTTTGTACCTTCCGCTCCTCGATGGCGGTGCTGGTCCCTTGCGTGTGACTGAGCCTCCGGGCTTTCTATGGCCAGAGGACCTGAAATCCCCTGCCAGGTGGTTTCTGCTGCTGGATGTGGATATCCCCACAGCCTCGGACTCCGGTGTCCGGTTCTCTGCGTCTTCTGCCAGGATGAGCACTATCAGCTCCAATCCCTGGCTTTCAGCTCCTGGCTCCTACAGAGCTCCTTGCTGCTCCTCTGTCCCTTCCTCTGGAACTCACTAACTAACCCCGCCCCAGATCCAGTTTATAAAGGGCAGGTTCCTCCCCTCCCTGGACTGGGGCAGGAGGCGTTGCATGCAATAGTGCTCCTGACCAGGAAAACCCATGCTCGCTCTCAGACATGGTATTTCTACCACTGTGGCAACCAGACCCCCTGGGGTGCCACATTCCCCCCTAGTAAATTTTAGTACTCCGGGACTAAACACATTTTATGAAAACACACATAACAGGGTATAAGCAATAACACAACAACCTATGTACAAGGAGTTCAGTCTTTATAGGTCACGGCGCTTCCGTAACCAGGTGTCCATGTCACCCAAGATGCATTTTGAGGGACCCGTCCCAAACCCTCCACGTAGGCCCTGGGGTGGCTACAGGGCATAGATGATCCGGCGTTGGACCACGTCTTCAGCCACCTTCACGGGTTTTTGTTCTGTGGTCCGGCACAAAAGGGGCACTTAACAGGTGCAACTATTTACAAGGTACAGTTCCGGTTATTCATTGTCCATAACCTGTCAGTCCATAAAACCCTGACTATCATACGTCACAACACTAACAAAGTCACTCCAAATTGCACATGACAACACACCTACATCCTTATAGGCAACATTAAGGAGTATACTGGAGTTTGGACACAAATGAAAGTTTAAAATTCTTATATATTTTATTGAATCATAATTAAAACAATCACCACAACAATTAAAATTTAAGCAGGAAAGCAATCTATCAGCACACAGGATTATACATGTGGGTCTCAGGTAACGGCTGCATTTAATAATTTAGCATGATCAAAGATAATAAAATTAATGAAAATGGTCAATAAATTTGTAGTTTCCACATCGGTCTAAGGTGTCCATTGCCATAAAGTGACAGTGTCAGCGGTATAGGCAAAAGCAGAAATTATGTGCTCTAAAGTGACCGTGCTAGCAGCAACAATTTGTAGTCAGGTTGATGCCTAAATAGTCAGAGGTAGTAGGATTAGAAAGTGACAGTGCTAGCAGCAACAAAATAAAGGTAGATTAATGCCAGCCTAGAAAATATGAACCAGACTATGGACTTTTAAAGTGACAGTGCTAGCGGCAACAAAATATGGTTAAATCGATGCCCAAATAATGCCCAATAGTGGGCTATTGTGTAACGCATAGTAAGTAATAACTAGACGCTGGTTCACACAAGTGTCAATCCAAGACAGACCTCAGGTTTAACATAGACAGTGGGGTAAACTACTTACAGCCAGATAGCGTGAGAAAGGGTAGCCCATGATTCCTGGTGCTGCACCCCGAAGACGCAGTTTCGCCACGCTTCTTCCAAGGGGCGTTAACTATCCTAAGTAAACCTGCACCTTAAATAGTACCCGTGTCCAATCAGATCACATTGTCGCTGCGTTGCTCGGTATTATGGGCGCGTGATCGCCGTCCGGCAGCCTGCATCACAAACCAGAGACTTCCGCTTCCGGCGCTTGGAACGCAAGCGTGGAACGCTTAGCCCTCCCAGGTGCGCCAAAGCGGAAGTCAGCAGGTCTCGTCGGCTGCGCACGCGCACCTACCAAGCAAGGCATAATGTATGCAATATCTGGCAGCGGAGAGCTCGCAGAGCAGGGACAATGTAATAGTGGTGGGAGAGTCATACTAGCGAGACAGAAGACACAAAAGAAAAGAGAAAGAACAAATTAATTATGACTGCTAGAGAGAGAGAGAAGAAAAACAGAAATAGGTAAGTATGAAATGAAGAATGAGTTAAATTAGAAAAACAGAATAAAAGGAAAGAAAAAGAAAGAAATTCACTAAGGGTCCCTATTGCAAAGATCACCCAATCACCACCCCTTATACACTTGGACCCTGTCATGTAACACCAATAAAAGTCATCTCAGCAAAGCCAAAAAGGGTTGTATAATAGGGGTGAGAGGGGGATCAATCCAAAATGTACCTTTTTTTGTCCAAGAACCAACAACCCATATTAATTCAAATAGTGCACATATATCACAGATTTCTTCCCTGTGGGGCAGTTGCCTCTGGTCACCCAATTGTACACTAGGTGAAGCCAGATATAAGGGATCTATTAGGTCCAACATCTTTTGTGTAGGCTCCGATGATGTTCCTCTTTTTCCCTCCAAGCAATCCAGAAGATGAAATATTCTTCCAGTCAAATTCAACGGCTCTGCCCAGCAAGGACTCCCAGATGTACTGTACCACTAAAGTGCAAGATATAAAATACATACAATAAATATACATAATTAAAAGAAAAAAGGTTAAAAACATACACTTCAAACAGGAGATTACCGTTACAAATTTATCAAGTTTATCACAAGAAGGAGGCAAAACCCAGATTTTCATTTAGGCCTTGCGGGGATATAGTGCCCAACCTATAAATCCACCTACTTTCCACTTGGGCCAAGATCCTCCCCAAGTCACCGCCCCTGGGACCCAGGGTGACCTGATCAATAGCCTTGATCACTAAACCCTCTGTTTTACAGCCATGATATTCTTTGAAATGTCTGGGCAGAGTTTTTAACATTTTAATGTCATTAACAGCTATAGCCTTCTTGATATCTCTGACATGTTCGCGCACACGTACCTTTAATTCCCTCGTTGTCAGGCCTATATAGATCATCCCACAAGGGCATTCGGCGTGATAAATAACACCTTTTGAGGTGCAGGTCAAATATTTTCTTATTTGAAATGTCCTTGAGGCATCATGGTTAGAAAAGGTCCTGCTCTTTTTCAAGTTTCTACATGCCTTGCAGAAGCTGCATGGAAAGAAACCAACCGATGTACTGCTGGCTATGTTCTTTGGCATCGTATCCGGTTGGTAATGGCTATGTACCAGGACATCCTTCAAGTTCTTGGATCTTCTGGCCACTATGGATGGTGTCTTAGGCAGAATTGTTTTCAATGTTGGATCCATTAATAATATACCCCAATGTTTCTGCACTATGTTTGACACCATTGTTTGTTGTACGTCGTAATTAGTCTTATTTCTTGACTTGGTACCCGGTTCTCCCTTGTGGCTGTTCCAAATAGTAAATCCCTTCTCGTGGTATGGTGGGCTCTTGAGAATCCCTTCCGCATACATCTCTTGCTATATCCCCTTTCTTCAAATCTACTTGCCAACTCTTTGGCCTGGTTCATAAAATCCTCATCACTTGAACAGATCTTTTTGGTCCTCAAGAATTGGCCGATCGGTATTCCTCTGATTGTGGAGGGGATATGTGATGAGGAGGCATGTAGAAGAGTGTTTGTAGAGGTGGCCTTTCGAAATACATCGGTGACAATCCGTCCATCTGGAAGGGTCCCAATGCGGATATCGAGAAAATCCAATGATCTCCCATAGTTATACGTCAATTTAATATTCAGACAGTTGCAATTCAAATTAGCCATGAAATCTACAAGTTCCGCTAAGGGGCCCTCCCAGATGAACCAGACGTCATCGATGTAACGCATCCAACCATGTACATTGTCTATACCAGATATTGGTTCGACCTGAAAGATTTGACGTTCCCACGCCCCTAAGAATAAATTTGCATATGAGGGGGCACATGCAGCCCCCATTGCTGTCCCTTGTGTTTGCAAATATACTGTGTTGTTAAACATGAAAATATTATGCTCCAAGATGAACTCCAAAAGAATAACCAAGAGTTCGGCAAGAGGGGGATCCCTTCCACTTGATTCCAAGAACCATTTCACTGCCTTAATACCGTCAGTGTGTTTGATTGAAGAATATAAAGCTTCAACGTCGGCTGTCACCATTGTCATGTTGTCTTCTAATTGAAGATCACTTAGTCGTTGTAATGCAGCCGTCGTGTCCTGGATAAAGGAAGGCAGGGTACGAACTATAGGTTTGAGGTAATGGTCAATGACAAGACATACAATTTCACATAGACCCCCATTGCCTGACACTATAGGCCTCCCTGGCGGGTCTAGCTGATTCTTGTGTAGTTTGGGTAATAGGTAAAAAGTAGGAAGTTTGGGATGTAAATTTGTCACGGCATCAAGGAATCTTTTAGGAATAATGTCCTGCTCATATGCTTTCGTAAGAATATTTATTAATTGTTGATGGAATTCATTGGTTGGGTTCCAAGAGAGTTTCCTGTAACATGTAGGTACCTCTAGAATTTTGTAGGCTTGCTTCTCATAGAGGTCGTTCGGCCATATTACTAAATTCCCCCCTTTGTCCGCTGGTTTTATTGTAACACCCCTTATGGACTGTAATTCCTGAAGTGCCGTCCTCTCATTTTTAGATAAATTGGATATCCAGTTCGGACTGGGTGGAAGTCCTTCAATTTCGGCCACAACCATTTTGGTAAAGATATCCACAGAAGCACACGACCCTAAGGGGGGAAAAGTTTTAGATTTTTTAATCAGATTTAGAGGAAACTTACCATGGTTGGAAGGCGGTTGTTCCTCCGATAGCTCTTCAAGAATCTGTAATGCCTCCTGTTCCTGGATAGTCTGGGGTATTTGTTCATTGCTCGTCAGATGGTGAAATTTTTTTAAAAGAATTTTTCTGGTAAATAAGTGTACATCTTTCACCACCTCGAACTTATCTAGATGACACGATGGGGAAAACGTTAGTCCTCTTTGTAATAGCTGAAGTTGTGCGTCAGTAATGATATGGTTGGACAGGTTCACTACCTTTAATTGATCATTCCTTTTTCTGGTTCCTTTCCGGGAAAAAATATCAGGATATCTCCTTGTCCCGGTCTTGCCAGCTCTGGTCCTCGGGTAAGAATCTCCTATACTCTCCGTCTCACTACAAGACGTGCTTTCTTCAGATCGAGAGGTTTGACTCTCTCGTGGTTGAATGTTAGAAGCCATATATGTTTGTTTTCTCGAATTCTGCCATTTGAAGATTTTATCATTCTCATAATCTCTCACATCTCTGTGATATTTTTTAGATCTTATTGCACTGATGTCATTCTCCCATTTATCCAAATCCTTCTCAATATTCTTTAGAGATAATTCCAATTTTTCTTTAGTGATATCTTTCTGCAAAGATCTGTGGATATCATCAATTTCCTTATCAAGTGTATTCAAAGACCGCGTGTTTTTCTCTATAATGATATTTATAAATTCTAGGAATCGTGGGCTACCCTTTCTCATGCTATCTGGCTGTAAGTAGTTTACCCCACTGTCTATGTTAAAACTGAGGTCTGTCTTGGATTGACACTTGTGTGAACCAGCGTCTAGTTATTACTTACTATGCGTTACACACTAGCCCACTATTGGGCATTATTTGGGCATCGATTTAACCATATTTTGTTGCCGCTAGCACTGTCACTTTAAAAGTCCATAGTCTGGTTCATATTTTCTAGGCTGGCATTAATCTACCTTTATTTTGTTGCTGCTAGCACTGTCACTTTCTAATCCTACTATCGCTGACTATTTAGGCATCAACCTGCTGACTACAAATTGTTGCTGCTAGCACGGTCACTTTAGAGCACATAATTTCTGCTTTTGCCTATACCGCTGACACTGTCACTTTATGGCAATGGACACCTTAGACCCATGTGGAAACTACAAATTTATTGACCATTTTCATTAATTTTATTATCTTTGATCATGCTAAATTATTAAATGCAGCCGTTACCTGAGACCCACATGTATAATCCTGTGTGCTGATAGATTGCTTTCCTGCTTAAATTTTAATTGTTGTGGTGATTGTTTTAATTATGATTCAATAAAATATATAAGAATTTTAAACTTTCATTTGTGTCCAAACTCCAGTATACTCCTTAATGTTGCCTATAAGGATGTAGGTGTGTTGTCATGTGCAATTTGGAGTGACTTTGTTAGTGTTGTGACTAGTGTTGAGCGATACCTTCCGATATCAGGAAATATCGTATCGGATTGGATCGGGCCGATACCCAAAAAGTATCGGATATCGCCGATTCCGATACCGGAAACCAATGCAAGTCAATGGGACAGAAGTATCGGAATGAAAATAAACCCTTTCTTTCCTTGTAGGTTAATTCTACATGAAGGAAAACAACTAAGAATAATGTAGAATGACATGAAAAGCCGGCAATTCATCAGCGGCATTCACCGGTACCCGACAATTTACAACAGAAAGAATAGAGCTTCACACATAGATTAGATAGATAGAAACATGTCAGTCACATATATATGAAGTACAGAGACAGTGTTGCTTACTGTACTTGTCATTTAGTGTAAAGGATTTATTTTAAAAAATATTAGTGTTTTCGTGCACCGTCTCTTTAAAAAAGCCGGCCGGCAATTCAGCATCTGTACCCGACAATTTACAACAGAAAGAATAGAGCATCACACATAGATTAGATAGATAGAAACATGTCAGTCACATATATATGAAGTACAGTGACAGTGTTGCTTACTGTACTTGTCATTTAGTGTAAAGGATTTATTTTAAAAAATATTAGTGTTTTCGTGCACCGTCTCTTTAAGAAAGCCGGCCGGCAATTCAGCAGGGTACCCGACAATTTAGAATAGAAAGAATAGAGAATCACACATAGATTAGATAGATAGAAACATGTCAGTCACATATATATGAAGTACAGTGACAGTGTTGATTACTGTACTTGTCATTTAGTGTTAAAATAAAGGATTTATTTAAAAAAAAATTGGCGTGGGGTTCCCCTTAATTTTAGGCTCTAGCGGAGGTTAAGCAGACAGCTGGGGCAAATGTTTGAAGCCTGGGAAGGGGGTAATACCCACGGAACTTCCCAGGCAACTAATATCAGCCCCCAGCTGAATACCTAGCCTTTACTAGCTATTAAAATGGGGGAACCCCCCCCAAAAAAATGACGTGGGGTTCCCCCTAATTTAATAGCTAGCAAAGGCTAGGCAGACAGCTGGGGGCTGATTTTAATAGCCCAGGAAGGGTGCCATGAATATTGGCCCCCTCCCAGGCTAGAAACACCAGCCGTCAGCCGCCCCAGAAATGGCGCATCCATAGGATGCGCCAATTCTGGCACTTAGCCTCGCTCTTCCCACTGCCCTGTAGCGGTGGCAGTGGGGTAATAGGGCTGGGGTTGATGTCAGCTTATAATGCCAGCTGACATCAAGCCCAGGTTAGTAATGGAGAGGCGTCTATAAGACACCCCCATTACTAACCCCATAGTCAAAGTTAAAGAAAAACACAAACACCCAGAATAAAGTCCTTTAATTGAAATAAACACACAATTCTTTATTGTTCTAAATTAAACCATACTTACCATCACGCCCATTCCAGCTGAAGCCAACGATCTCCTGCAATAAAAGAAAAATAATAAAGCAACCTCATCCTTACCTTTCCATGGTTCCCACGACAGCTTCAGCTCTGCTACATCGAGATGACAGGCTGGACCGCAGCAGAACGCTGCCATCCAGCCTGTCATCCCGCAGACACTGAGAAGCGCAGGCATGCTTGCGCTCCTCAGTGTCTCTCTGTGGCGTCATCCAGATGAGCCGAGTTCATGTCCAATGAACTCAGCTCACCTCATGCATGTCACTGACAGCGTGGGAAAATTCTCACGCTGAAGTGCTGAGTGCAGGAGAATTTTCCCACGCTGTCAGTGACGTGCATGAGGTGAGCTGAGTTCATTGGACATGACCTCGGCTCATCTGGATGCCGTCACAGCCAGACACTGAGGAGTGGAAGCATGCCTGCGCTTCTCAGTGTCTGCGGGATGACAGGCTGGATGGCAGCGTTCTGCTGCGGTCCAGCCTGTCATCTCGATGTAGCAGAGCTGAAGCTGTCGTGGGAGCCATGGAAAGGTAAGGATGAGGTTGCTTTATTATTTTACTTTTATTGCAGGAGATCGTTGGCTTCAGCTGGAATGGGCGTGACGGTAAGTATGGTTTAATTTAGAACAATAAAGAATTGTGTGTTTATTTCAATTAAAGGACTTTATTCTGGGTGTTGTGTTTTTTTAAATAGTTTACTAGAAATTCATGGTGGTCATGTCTAATATTGGCGTGACCCCATGAATTTCGGGCTTAGGGCCAGCTGATAATGCCAAGCTGGCCTTAACCCCTTTATTACCCAGTGAGCCACCGCACCAGGGCCCTGGATGAGTTGGGTACAGCGCCAGAAGATGGCGCTTCTATGAACGCGCCATTTTCTGGGGCGGCTGCGGACTGCAATTTGCAGCGGGGGTGGCCCAGAAAGCTTGGGTCTCCCTGCGCTGCGGATTCCAGCCCCCAGCTGCCTAGTTGTACCTGGCTGGGCACAAAAATAGGGCGAAGCCCCACGCATTTTTTTTTTAAATTATTTCATGAAATTCATGGAATAATTAAGAAAAAAAGGGCTTCCCTATATTGCTGTGTCCAACCAGGTACAAATAGGCAGCTGGTGGTTGGGGGCAGCCCGTTCCTGCCTGCTGTACCTGGCTGGACACAAATATAGTGCGAAGCCCCACGTCAATTTTTTTTTAATTATTTAATGAAATAATTTTTTTAAAAAAGGGCTTCCCTATATTGTTGTGTCCGGCCAGGTACAAATAGGCAGCTGGTGGTTGAGGGCAGCCTGTTCCTGCCTGCTGTACCTGGCTGGACACAAATATAGGGCGAAGCCCCACATCAATTTTTTTTAAAATAAATCCTTTATTTTAACACTAAATGACATTTGAGGAGTTAATAAAGATGCAGTCCCTAAATTATTATTTATTTTTTAATTAATTTTTCCCAAAACTTTTGACGTGGGCTTCGCCATATTTTTGTATGCCAGCCAGGTACAGCATCCAGCTTCTATGAACGCGCCATTTTCCGGGGTGGCTGCGGACTGCAATTTGCAGCGGGTGGGGCCCAGAAAGCTTGGGCCTCCCTGCGCTGCAGATTCCATCCCCCAGCTGCCTAGTTGTACCTGGCTGGACACAAAAATAGGGAGAAGCTTCACGTATTTTTTTTTTTTAATTATTTCATGAAATTCATGAAATAATTAAGAAAATAAGGGCTTCCCTATATTGTTGTGTCCAACCAGGTACAAATAGGCAGCTGGTGGTTGGGGGCAGCCCATTCCTGCCTGCTGTACCTGGCTGGACACAAATATAGTGCGAAGCCCCACGTCAATTTTTTTTAAATCATTTCAGGAAATTCATGAAATAATTTTAAAAAATTGATGTGGGGCTTCGCCCTATATTTGTGTCCAGTCAGGTACAGCAGGCAGGAACGGGCTGCCCCCAACCACCAGCTGCCTATTTGTACCTAGCCGGACACAACAATATAGGGAAGCCCTTTTTTTCTTAATTATTCCATGAATTTCATGAAATAATTTAAAAAAAAAATACGTGGGGCTTCGCCCTATTTTTGTGTCCAGCCAGGTACAACAAGGCAGCTGGGGGCTGGAATCCACAGCGCAGGGAGGCCCAAGCTTTCTGGGCCCCACCCGCTGCAAATTGCAGTCCGCAGCCGCCCCGGAAAATGGCGCGTTCATAGAAGCGCCATCTTCTGGCGCTGTACCCAACTCATCCAGGGCCCTGGTGCGGTGGCTCACTGGGTAATAAAGGGGTTAAGGCCAGCTTGGCATTATCAGCTGGCCCTAAGCCTGAAATTCATGGGGTCACGCCAATATTAGACATGACCACCATGAATTTCTAGTAAAGTATTTAAAAAAAACACAAACACCCAGAAAAAAGTCCTTTAATTGAAATAAACACACAATTCTTTATTGTTCTAAATTAAACCATACTTACAGTCACGCCCATTCCAGCTGAAGCCAACGATCTCCTGCAATAAAAGTAAAATAATAAAGCAACCTCATCCTTACCTTTCCATGGTTCCCAGGACAGCTTCAGCTCTGCTACATCGAGATGACAGGCTGGACCTGCAGAACGCTGCCATCCAGCCTGTCATCCCGCAGACACTGAGAAGCGCAGGCATGCTTGCGCTCCTCAGTGTCTGGCTGTGACGGCATCCAGATGAGCCGAGGTCATGTCCAATGAACTCGGCGCACCTCATGCACGTCACTGACAGCGTGGGAAAATTCTCACGCTGAAGCGCTGAGTGCAGGAGAATTTTCCCACGCTGTCAGTGACGTGCATGAGGTGAGCTGAGTTCATTGGACATGACCTCACCTCATGTATGTCACTGACAGCGTGGGAGAAGTCTCACGCTGAAGCGCTGAGTGCAGGAGAATTTTCCCACGCTGTCAGTGACGTGCATGAGGTGAGCTGAGTTCATTGGACATGACCTCGGCTCATCTGGATGCCGTCACAGCCAGACACTGAGGAGCGCAAGCATGCCTGCGCTTCTCAGTGTCTGCGGGATGACAGGCTGGATGGCAGCGTTCTGCAGGTCCAGCCTGTCATCTCGATGTAGCAGAGCTGAAGCTGTCGTGGGAACCATGGAAAGGTAAGGATGAGGTTGCTTTATTATTTTTCTTGTATTGCAGGAGATCGTTGGCTTCAGCTGGAATGGGCATGACTGTAAGTATGGTTTAATTTAGAACAATAAAGAATTGTGTCTTTATTTCAATTAAAGGACTTTTTTCTGGGTGTTTGTGTTTTTTTTAAATACTTTACTAGAAATTCATGGCGGTCATGTCTAATATTGGCGTGACCCCATGAATTTCGGGCTTAGGGCCAGCTGATAATGCCAAGCTGGCCTTAACCCCTTTATTACCCAGTGAGCCACCGCACCAGGGCCCTGGATGAGTTGGGTACAGCGCCAGAAGATGGCACTTCTATGAACGCGCCATTTTCGGGGGCGGCTGCGGACTGCAATTTGCAGCGGGTGGGGCCCAGAAAGCTTGGGCCTCCCTGCGCTGCGGATTCCAGCCCCCAGCTGCCTTGTTGTACCTGGCTGGACACAAAAATAGGGCGAAGCCCCACGTATTTTTTTTTTAAATTATTTCATGAAATTCATGGAATAATTAAGAAAAAAAGGGCTTCCCTATATTGTTGTGTCCGGCTAGGTACAAATAGGCAGCTGGTGGTTGGGGGCAGCCCGTTCCTGCCTGCTGTACCTGACTGGACACAAATATAGGGCGAAGCCCCACATAATTTTTTTTTAATTATTTCATGAATTTCCTGAAATAATTAAAAAAAAATTGACGTGGGGCTTCGCACTATATTTGTGTCCAGTCAGGTACAGCAGGCAGGAACGGGCTGCCCCCAACCACCAGCTGCCTATTTGTACCTGGTTGGACACAACAATATAGGGAAGCCCTTTTTTTCTTAATTATTCCATGAATTTCATGAAATAATTAAAAAAAAAAATACGTGGAGCTTCTCCCTATTTTTGTGTCCAGCCAGGTACAACTAGGCAGCTGGGGGATGGAATCTGCAGCGCAGGGAGGCCCAAGCTTTCTGGGCCCCACCCGCTGCAAATTGCAGTCCGCAGCCGCCCCGGAAAATGGCGTGTTCATAGAAGCTGGATGCTGTACCTGGCTGCCATACAAAAATATGGCGAAGCCCACGTCAAAAGTTTTGGGAAAAATTAATTAAAAAATAAATAATAATTTAGGGACTCCTCAGATGTCATTTAGTGTTAAAATAAAGGATTTATTTAAAAAAAAAATGGCGTGGGATCCCCCATAATTTTAGTCTCTAGCGGAGGTTAAGCAGACGGCTGGGGCAGATGTTTGAAGCCTGGGAAGGGGGTAAAACCCACGGAGCTTCCCAGGCTACTAATATCAGCCCCCAGCTGAATACCTAGCCTTTACTAGCTATTAAAATGGGGGACCCCCCCAAAAAAAATGACGTGGGGTCCCCCCTATTTTAATAGCTAGCAAAGGCTAGGCAGACAGCTGGGGGCTGATATTAATAGCCCAGGAAGGGTGCCATGAATAATGGCCCCCTCCCAGGCTAGAAACACCAGCCGTCAGCCGCCCCAGAAATGGCGCATCCATAGGATGCGCCAATTCTGGCACTTAGCCTCGCTCTTCCACGCTGCCCTGGTGCGGTGGCAGGGGGTAATAGTGGTGGGGTTCATGTCAGCGCCAGCTGCCATGAAGCCCAGGTTAGTAATGATGGGCGTCTATAAGACACCCCCATTACTAACCTATAAAGTGTTAAAAAGAAAAAACACTACACCCAGAAAAAAATAATTTATTTGAAATAAAACACACCATTTTATTTAATTCTTAGTTTACTAAAAATAATAGTTACCTGTCCACGTTCCTGCGCTGATCTCCCATGCACAGCTGTCACATCTGGAGATGGTGACAGCTGTGCATGGCTGCTGTAAGCTCACGCTGCCGGGAACACGTCCGCTCCCGGCAGCGGGAGCCACTGACTGAGGTCACCGGAGTGCATTCAGTCAGCGCAGCTCCGGAGACCTCCTTTACGGCACTGCTGTACCGTGGGAATTTCTCACGATACAGCAGTGCCGTAAAGGAGCTAACCGGAGCAGCGCTGCCTGAACTCCGGTGAACCCTTACGGCCCCGTCATTCTAGCGGCGGCAGCGGTTCAGAGCGGTCACATTCTATGTGGCTGCTCTGAACTGGAGATCATCGTGGGACACTCGTGGACTACTACGGAGGGGTAAGGATAAGGTTGTGGTTTATTATTTTAGATTTTATTACAGGAGATCGATGGCTTCGGGGAATTAGGTGTCTAGGTGAGTATAGGTGTAGTTTTTTATTTTTTACTTTATTTTAGGTGGCGATCGGCGGGGACAGGTAATGTATGAACTAATTTATTGTAGGTAACCACTGGCCACCAATGACATGTATTTAACATTTATTGGGGACACAGTAGGGCAATTTAAATAGCAGGATCAGGCTGATGGGAACTACTGCTCCCATCGAGCTGATCCTGCTGGCAGGAGTGGACGGGGGACAGACATAGGCCGATGGGAGTAGTAGTGTCACATCGGCCTATGTCTGCCTGCACGCACAGACACCGCACAAACATCGCACAGACACCCCGCACAGACACCCCGCACAGACACCCCGCACACACACCCGCGCACACACTAATCAGACGGGTCTGGGAGGTGAGGCTGACCTGTGCGACCGTGGGAAAGTTCATGTGAGTTCATGCAGTCAAGCATGAACTCACATGAACCCTCTGAGGGCAACGCGGCGACTTCAAATGAACAGCTGATCGGCATCACCTGATACCTCAGTTGTTCATTTGAAATAACCGGCGGGAAAGCGCAGCACAGAACGGGAAAGCCGGCGGTGAAGTCTTTTCACTGCCGGCTTCCCCGCCCGGGTCCTTCGCTCCTTGGTGCTGCGCTCCCCGCCCGGTCCTAATTTACGATTGGGATTGGAGGTGGCGAGGGGAGCGGAGGATCGGGGTGGGAGGCTGCGGGGAAGCAGTATGGGGCTGAGTGATTGTTTAAAAGCCGGCGGCTTTTTACCGCGCGCCGGCTTTTAAACGATCAGGAGAATTCCCCCACGCTGGGATGGCACTCTGATGACAGGCTGGATCTCAGCTGAGCGCTGCCACCCAGCTTGTCATCCTTCACAGACACTGCAGAGCGCAGGCATTATGGGAACTTCCGATTCCGGTATTCGATATTGTAAATGTATCGGAATTAAGTATCGGAATTCCGATACCGCGAATATCGGCCGATACCCGATATTGCAGTATCGGAATGCTCAACACTAGTTGTGACGTATGATAGTCATTATATTCTTTCTGTTTATTAACAGAGTGTCACTATAATTCCCTAGATGGATTTCAAGGCAAAAGAGACCTCGTGGCGGTCTAAGGCCACGGACCTATTTAAGCAGGGAAACACATGCACTTCCCAGGAGATTTCTCAAGAGGGCAAAGATCTAATCACACAGTATAGGAGTGCAGTACAGAGAAAAACTAAACTTTGGTGGAACAAAATCTCTCTGGAGAATTACTTCGAACAAAAAATCGTACCACGGGGCCTTAGGGTTCAAGTCTATCCGTCTTTCGATTTGGATGATACGGAATTGGTAAAGAGGTGGAAGTTAGTGTCACAAATGTGCTCTCTAGAATTTATAAATATCATTATAGAGAAAAAGACGCGGTCTTTGAATACACTTGATAAGGAAATTGATGATATCCACAGATCTTTGCAGAAAGATATCACTATAGAGAAATTAGAATTATCTCTAAAGAATATTGAGAAGGATTTGGATAAATGGGAGAATGACATCAGTGCAATAAAATCTAAAAAATATCAGAAAGATGTGAGAGATTATGAGAATGATAAAATCTTCAAATGGCAGAATTCGAGAAAACAAACATATATGGCTTCTAACATTCAACCACGAGAGAGTCAAACCTCTCGATCTGAAGAAAGCACGTCTTGTAGTGAGACGGAGAGTATAGGAGATTCTTACCCGAGGACCAGAGCTGGCCAGAACGGGACAAGGAGATATCCTGATATTTTTTCCCGGAAAGGAACCAGAAAAAGGAATGATCAATTAAAGGTAGTGAACCTGTCCAACCATATCATTACTGACGCACAACTTCAGCTATTACAAAGAGGACTAACGTTTTCCCCATCGTGTCATCTAGATAAGTTCGAGGTGGTGAAAGATGTACACTTATTTGCCAGAAAAATTATTTAAAAAAAATTTCACCATCGGACGAGCAATGAACAAATACCCCAGACTATCCAGGAACAGGAGGCATTACAGATTCTTGAAGAGCTATCGGAGGAACAACCGCCTTCCAACCATAGTAAGGTTCCTCTAAATCTGATTAAAAAATCTAAAACTTTTCCCCCCTTAGGGTCGTGTGCTTCTGTGGATATCTTTACCAAAATGGTTGTGGCCGAAATTGAAGGACTTCCACCCAGTCCGAACTGGATATCCAATTTATCTAAAAATGAGAGGACGGCACTTCAGGAATTACAGTCCATAAGGGGTGTTACAATAAAACCAGCGAACAAAGGGGGGAATTTAGTAATATGGCCGAACGACCTCTATGAGAAGCAAGCCTACAAAATTCTAGAGGTATCTACATTTTACAGGAAACTCTCTTGGAACCCAACCAATGAATTCCATCAACAATTAATAAATATTCTTACGAAAGCATATGAGCAGGACATTATTCCTAAAAGATTCCTTGATGCCGTGACAAATTTACATCCCAAACTTCCTACTTTTTACCTATTACCCAAACTACACAAGAATCAGCTAGACCCGCCAGGGAGGCCTATAGTGTCAGGCAATGGGGGTCTATGTGAAATTGTATGTCTTGTCATTGACCATTACCTCAAACCTATAGTTCGTACCCTGCCTTCCTTTATTCAGGACACGACGGCTGCATTACAACGACTAAGTGATCTTCAATTAGAAGACAACATGACAATGGTGACAGCCGACGTTGAAGCTTTATATTCTTCAATCAAACACACTGACGGTATTAAGGCAGTGAAATGGTTCTTGGAATCAAGTGGAATGGATCCCCCTCTTGCCGAACTCTTGGTTATTGTTTTGGAGTTCATCTTGGAGCATAATATTTTCATGTTTAACAACACAGTATATTTCCAAACACAAGGGACAGCAATGGGGGCTGCATGTGCCCCCTCATATGCAAATTTATTCTTAGGGACGTGGGAACGTCAAATCTTTCAGGTCGAACCAATATCTGGTATAGACAATGTACATGGTTGGATGCGTTACATCGATGACGTCTGGTTCATCTGGGAGGGCCCCTTAGCGGAACTTGTAGATTTCATGGCTAATTTGAATTGCAACTGTCTGAATATTAAATTGACGTATAACTATGGGAGATCATTGGATTTTCTCGATATTCGCATTGGGACCCTTCCGGATGGACGGATTGTCACCGATGTATTTCGAAAGGCCACCTCTACAAACACTCTTCTACATGCCTCCTCATCACATATCCCCTCCACAATCAGAGGAATACCGATCGGCCAATTCTTGAGGACCAAAAAGATCTGTTCAAGTGATGAGGTTTTTATGAACCAGGCCAAAGAGTTGGCAAGTAGATTTGAAGAAAGGGGATATAGCAAGAGATGTATACGGAAGGGATTCTCAAGAGCCCACCATACCGCGAGAAGGGATTTATTATTTGGAACAGCCACAAGGGAGAACCGGGTACCAAGTCAAGAAATAAGACTAATTACGACGTACAACAAACAATGGAAAGAGGTGTCAAACATAGTGCAGAAACATTGGGGTATATTATTAATGGATCCAACATTGAAAACAATTCTGCCTAAGACACCATCCATAGTGGCCAGGAGATCCAAGAACTTGAAGGATGTCCTGGTACATAGCCATTACCAACCGGATACGATGCCAAAGAACATAGTCAGCAGTACATCGGTTGGTTTCTTTCCATGCAGCTTCTGCAAGGCATGTAGAAACTTGAAAAAGAGCAGGACCTTTTCTAACCATGATGCCTCAAGGACATTTCAAATAAGAAAATATTTGACCTGCACCTCAAAAGGTGTTATTTATCACACCGAATGCCCTTGTGGGATGATCTATATAAGCCTGACAACGAGGGAATTAAAGGTACGTGTGCGCGAACATGTCAGAGATATCGAGAAGGCTATAACTGTTAATGACAGTAAAATGTTAAAAACTCTGCCCAGACATTTCAAAGAATATCATGGCTGTAAAACAGAGGGTTTAGTGATCAAGGCTATTGATCAGGTCACCCTGGGTCCCAGGGGTGGTGACTTGGGGAGGATCTTGGCCCAAGTGGAAAGTAGGTGGATTTATAGGTTGGGCACTATATCCCCGCAAGGCCTAAATGAAAATCTGGGTTTTGCCTCCTTCTTGTGATAAACTTGATAAATTTGTAACGGTAATCTCCTGTTTGAAGTGTATGTTTTTAACCTTTTTTCTTTTAATTATGTATATTTATTGTATGTATTTTATATCTTGCACTTTAGTGGTACAGTACATCTGGGAGTCCTTGCTGGGCAGAGCCGTTGAATTTGACTGGAAGAATATTTCATCTTCTGGATTGCTTGGAGGGAAAAAGAGGAACATCATCGGGGCCTACACAAAAGATGTTGGACCTAATAGATCCCTGATATTTGGCTTCACCTAGTGTACGATTGGGTGACCAGAGGCAACTGCCCCACAGGGAAGAAATCTGTGATATATGTGCACTATTTGAATTAATATGGGACAAAAAAGTACATTTTGGATTGATCCCCCTCTCACCCCTATTATACAACCCTTTTTGGCTTTGCTGAGATGACTTTTATTGGTGTTACATGACAGGGTCCAAGTGTATAAGGGGTGGTGATTGGGTGATCTTTGCAATAGGACCCTTAGTGAATTTCTTTCTTTTTCTTTCCTTTTATTCTGTTTTTCTAATTTAACTCATTCTTCATTTCATACTTACCTATTTCTGGTTTTCTTCTCTCTCTCTCTAGCAGTCATAATTAATTTGTTCTTTCTCTTTTCTTTTGTGTCTTCTGTCTCGCTAGTATGACTCTCCCACCACTATTACATTGTCCCTGCTCTGCGAGCTCTCCGCTGCCAGATATTGCATACATTATGCCTTGCTTGGTAGGTGCGCGTGCGCAGCCGACGAGACCTGCTGACTTCCGCTTTGGCGCACCTGGGAGGGCTAAGCGTTCCACGCTTGCGTTCCAAGCGCCGGAAGCGGAAGTCTCTGGTTTGTGATGCAGGCTGCCGGACGGCGATCACGCGCCCATAATACCGAGCAACGCAGCGACAATGTGATCTGATTGGACACGGGTACTATTTAAGGTGCAGGTTTACTTAGGATAGTTAACGCCCCTTGGAAGAAGCGTGGCGAAACTGCGTCTTCGGGGTGCAGCACCAGGAATCGTGGGCTACCCTTTCTCATGCTATCTGGCTGTAAGTAGTTTTCCCCACTTTTCTATGTTAAACCTGAGGTCTGTCTTGGATTGACACTTGTGTGAACCAGCGTCTAGTTATTACTTACTATGCGTTACACAATAGCCCACTATTGGGCATTATTTGGGCATCGATTTAACCATATTTTGTTGCCGCTAGCACTGTCACTTTAAAAGTCCATAGTCTGGTTCATATTTTCTAGGCTGGCATTAATCTACCTTTATTTTGTTGCTGCTAGCACTGTCACTTTCTAATCCTACTACCTCTGACTATTTAGGCATCAACCTGACTACAAATTGTTGCTGCTAGCACGGTCACTTTAGAGCACATAATTTCTGCTTTTGCCTATACTGCTGACACTGTCACTTTATGGCAATGGACACCTTAGACCGATGTGGAAACTACAAATTTATTGACCATTTTCATTAATTTTATTATCTTTGATCATGCTAAATTATTAAATGCAGCCGTTACCTGAGACCCACATGTATAATCCTGTGTGCTGATAGATTGCTTTCCTGCTTAAATTTTAATTGTTGTGGTGATTGTTTTAATTATGATTCAATAAAATATATAAGAAGTCCATAAAACCCTGTCGGGTAACTTGAGAAACATAATTATTATTCAGGCAACAAACATAAAACATTTACAACATTTGCCATATACAGGTATATATATCACATTTAAATTCACCAGAGAGCGGGCTTCTGACCTCTAGTGCTCCTGGTGGACCTACGTAACACACTATCTGGTGTTCTTTCTGGGTCCCCTGTTTCCACCCCTTGTGTAGTGGGCTCGCTAGTGTCTGCGCTACAGGTGTTTGGAGATGTTACGGGTAGGTTGGGCAGCTTTCTGCGTACTCTTTGGCTTACCACGGGCACGGCAGGCTCACTACTAGCAGAGGGTTGATTCCCCTGGGCTGCTGGTATGGAATCTTCTGCCTCCGGGGCCGGTTGCTCTCCCAACACTACTTGCTCTTCTGTAGGCCCTTGAGGGGCTGGCTGGAGAAAGGTAAGGACGGGTACCACAATTGCGTTGTAAATTTGTGTCCAGGACCGGGGAAATTCTCTGAGTACTGTACTGACCATTTCTTCCCTTTCCTCTGCGGGTTGAGGGCTATCTTGGTCTTCATCAGTGCTTTGCAGCTGCTCTGGACACTTCTTCAGATGGTCTCTGGAGACAGTGGCTGTGGTCTCTCCTCCATCCTTACTGATAATGCACACTTTCGGATTTTCATGACTTGAGGGCAGTACTGTGTACGGATCTTTCTCCCACTGGTCATCCAACTTATGGAGCCGCCTCTTCCTGTTCAAGACCTGCTCTCCAGGTGCCAGGGGAACAGCGGGAGCATGCTGGTTGTAAGTCCTCTCTTGCCTTTCCGTTGCTTGAGACAGACTTCTCTCAACACTCTCCTGCACTTTCCGGTACTGCAGCTGCAGTTCTGTATCCCAGTCTGCCTCTGGCGAGGTGTCCTCGGGTGTCAGGACTCCCATATCCAGGTCAATAGGCAGCTTACCAGGTCTTGCTCTCATTAGGTAAGCCGGGGTGCAGTTGGTGGAATTTACTGGGATGTGGTTATACAAGTCCACCAGATCAGGCAGTTTTTCAGGCCACAGACTGCGTTCTTCCAGGGGCAACGTTTTCAGCAAGTCTATCACCACCTGGTTCATCTTCTCGCACAATCGTTGGTTTGGAGGTGATAGGGCGCTGTCCGTATCTTCATGCAGCCATAAAGGTTGTAGAACTCCTGGAAGACCTCCGCTTCGAAGGCTGGACCTTGGTCAGTCAACACTTGCTCCGGATACCCGTGTGGACGGCAGAAGTGCTGCTGGAAGGCTCTAGCTGCTGTCTGAGCTGTTAAGTCCTTGACAGGGACCACCACCAGGAACCGGGAGTAGTGGTCTATGATGGCGAGGGCGTAGACGTACCCGGACCTACTTGGAGCCAGCTTTACATGGTCCAGGGCCACCAGTTCTAGTGGCTGCTTGGTGATGATGGGCTGCAGGGGAGTCTTCTGGCTGGCATGGTCCTTTCTTCTCAGGTTGCACGGGCCGCAGTCTCTGCACCATCTCTCAATGGCCCCTCTCATGCCTACCCAGAAGAACCGTTCACGCAACAGGAACTCCAACTTCTTCCATCCAAAGTGCCCTGCTCCGTCGTGGTATGCCTCCAGGACCATAGCCGCGTCTCGTCTCGGGACCACTACCTGCCAGGTCAGCTCATGTGTTCGGGAGTTGACAATTCTCCGGCACAGCTTCCCCTTGTAGAGAAACAGTTTACTCTTCTCCTTCCACAGCTTTTTGGTTTCTTCCGGAGCGTCTGGGTCAAGGCGGGCGTCAGCCTGTGTCATCATCTCTTTTACCAGGCGGACTGCTGGGTCACTGTCTTGCATCTCCGCCCAGCTGTAGTGGGGTAAGGGATTGAACGTGGCAGAGTGCTTGTCCCTTACACAGTGGGAACACTGGGTAATCCCATGACGGTGGAACGCAGGGAGTTCAATCTCTTCCAGTTCTTCTGGATCTTCCCCTCCGTCCCGCAAGTTCGGCATCCTGGACAGGGCGTCTGCGTTGGTATTTGTGCGTCCCGCCCGGTATTTGATGGTAAACTCATAGTTGGACAGCCGGGCCATCCATCTTTGCTCCAGGGCACCAAGTCTTGCAGTGTTCAGGTGTGTCAACGGGTTGTTGTCCGTGTACACAGTGAACTTGGCAGAGGCAAGGTAATGTTTGAAACGTTCCGTCACTGCCCACACCACTGCCAGGAACTATAGCTTGAAGGAGCTATAATTCTCAGGGTTTCTCTCTGTGGGCCGTAGTTTTCGGCTGGCGTAAGCAATTACCCGCTCTCTGCCCTGCTGGATCTGGGATAGTACGGCTCCCAGCCCCACGTTACTGGCGTCTGTGTGGAGGATGAAAGGCTGGCCAATCAGGGTAAGCCAGGACCTCATCCCCCGTGAGGGCCATCTTCAGCTGGCGGAAAGACTCCTCTTCCAGCTTGTCCCACCTGAAGGACGGCTTCTGATTCTTGGTCTTTGACTGACCCAACAGGAGATCTTGCATAGGGGCTGCCATTTTGGTGAACCCGGAGATGAATCTTCGGTAGTAGCCTACCAACCCGAGGACCTGCCCACTTCCTTTATGCTGGAGGGTCTTGGCCAGTCCTTAATCACTGTGATCTTATCAGGGTCTGGAGCGACTCCGTCAGCACTCACCACGTGTCCCAGGTACTGTACCTTTGGTTTCAGTAGATGACACTTGGAGGGTTTCACCTTTAGGCCGTAGCCTGCCAGGGCGTCAAACACCTCTGCCAGGTGTTTCAGATGGTCCTCATATGTTTTGAAATACACAATGACATCATCCAGGTATAGCAGGACCGTCTCGAAATTCCTGTGCCCCAGGCAGCACTCCATCAACCGCTGGAAGGTTCCTGGTGCGTTGCAGAGCCCGAACGGCATACAGTTGAATTCGCTGAGACCCATCGGGGTGGTGAACGCGGTCTTCTCCTTGTCTGCCTCTGCTACAGGAACCTGCCAGTACCCGCTAGTAAGATCCAAAGTGGAGAAGAAGTTAGCAGACTTTAATGCAGCTAAAGATTCCTCTATCCTAGGTAACAGGTACGCATCTTTGTGTGTGATACGGTTGACCTTTCTGTAATCTACACACATTCTCATGGTGCCATCTTTCTTCTTCACAAGAACTAGTGGAGCTGCCCAGGGGCTACAGCTGTCCCTGATTACCCCAGCCTCCTTCATTTCTTGCAACATTCCCTTTGCATTCTGATAGTGTGCAAGGGGTACAGGTCGGTATCTTTCCTTTATGGGTGGATGGTCTCCTGTGGGGATGTGGTGTTCTACCCCCTTTACTTGTCCAAAGTCTAGCGGGTGTTTGCTAAAGACTCTTTCATACTCCTGCACCACCCGGTAGACTCCCCGTTTTTGGTGTGAGGGAGTGGAGTCGGTGCCCACATGCAGCTTCTGAGACCAGTCCTCCATTTGTTTCTTGGAGCCGTTACCCTCCTCTGGTTGAGATGGAGGCAAGGGTTCCACGGCCTTTACAGAGTTTTGGTTAACGGTGAACAATTTGGCTAGAGTGGCATACCGGGGCAAGTATACTTCTCTTTCCCCAATGTTTAGGATGCGGACGGGTACCCTCCCATGGCATACATCGACCACCCCCGGTGCTGTCAAAATGGTGGGCCTACTGTCTGAGTAGACGGGTTCTACCATGGCTTGGTAGTCTCTTCCTCTTAACCCGATTGCAGTCCGGCACCAGATTATCATCTCACTCTTTGGGGGCATGGCGATAGGGAACGGGTCACTCATCCTTACACTACCAATCTCACCATCAGACAGTTCTACCTGTTGCCTTTTCATCAGGGCTCTGATCTCTTTTTGTAGGACACGCTGCTGGCTGGTGCTGGCGTTCACCGCAACCTGCTGTAATATGGCAATTATCTCTGCAAGACAATTTTCAATAACATTAGTACCCAAGGTTATCTTAGGGTGGCTTTCACGACGGTCAATGTCCACAATAATCAGTCCTTGCGCTGGCAGTTCAACTTTACCAATTTTGACTGTCACCTCTTTGAATCCCACCTGTGGTACAGGCTGACTATTGCTGGCGATGATGCTCAAATCGTCATCTGGGTAGCGGGTAATATCCGAGTCATTCCAGTACCACTTAAAAAGCACATAGGGGATGGTGGTTACCTGTGACCCGGTGTCCAGTAGTGCACTCATAGGAATGCCGTCCAGCACCACAGGCAAAACTGGTCTTCCCCCTACGTACTTATCATGCCAGCTCGATGGGCCTGATGGTCTTATGCCTGGGGGTCGGCCCTCTGCCCCAGATTGGGCCCGTTTAAATGACAGTACCTTGCCATATGTCCTGGTTGGTTGCAGAGGTGGCAGATAGGTTGTCCGTCCTGGTCGTAGCGGTCGCTGGGCCTTCCTCTGGACGATGGGATCCTCCTCTGTCGACTCCAAGGGACGTCCTCCGGACTGGAAGCCAGCTGGATCTTTCCTGGGGAAGACACCTGTAAAGACTGCACAGTTCTGGTTAGCAAGGCAACGCTTTTGGTCAGTTCTTGGACCTGATGGTGCAAGTCTGCAGCCGGGGCTTTGTCCAAAGCCTGTGCATCAGCTCCCACAGGCTCTGAAGACAAGGGCGCGGCCTCCTGGTGGTAGGTGATAGCAGGGCGCCTGTGGGTTACAGCGCCACCTGGTGCCGGTTCTCGGAGTACCCGGATGGCCCTGTCTTTAAACTGCTTAAAGTCCAAACCAGGGTTCTGCAAGGCCATTACACGCAACTGGGTTTGGTGGGCGCTGGACTGTAGACCCTCAATGAACTGTTCAGTCAACAACTTATCCTCATTCCGCACGCTGTTAGGGTCTGCCTGCTTGATGGCTCTCAGGGCCTCCTGCAAATTCAAAGCATAGTCCCGTATACTGTCTTGCGCCCGCTGCTTGCATCCATAAAATTTTAGTTTAATCTCTGCTGAGGTGCGGGTATCAAAAGTGTCCTTTAGACGGGCCAGTATTTCCTTTACAGTCCACTTTTCCCTGGCTGACCAGGACTTCACTTCTCTTTGGGCTGCTCCGATTAACTGGCCTGTCAGGATGCTCACTTTTTGCTCCTCGGACAGGGGATATACTTTGAATAGGCTATACAGTCTTTCTTTAAAGTCGCTCAGGATATGCGACTCCCCTGAGTACTGGGGTATCCATGCCGCTCCGGGGATATAAGGCGTCGTGAATGGCATCACTGCGGCAGCTGCCGCGCTGGCGGTGGGAGCTCCCTCCATTCCTGGTGTCTTCCTCCCCCCAGTTAACCGTGGCCTACCTTCCGTTGCTTCTTCTCCGTAGGCCGCGGCTCCGCAGGCGATCGTGGGGGTCGAGGACCTTGCGTCGCGCGCTGGTGACGTCGGCATCCGCTGGGCTCCTTCCAGGACCTTGCGCAGCGTCAGTGCGTAAGGCAGGGCTTCAGCTCTCGCGCGCTTTTGGCGTCCACGCCCCTCTTCTTCCCGCGCGGAGTCCCAGAAATGGCGCCCAATGGCGGGAAAATGGCGGGGGAAGGTGGGAAAATGGCTGCAGATGGCGGGAAACTTCACCACGGTAAATATCACAGTCTTTCTTCAGGCACGCAGTACCCGGTGGTTGCGGGCACGAAATCCTGCCGACTACGCCAAAGTTGACGCGCCCCCTGGGCCGTGTGTGGGGGAATACCCGGAGCCGGATCTCTGTGTAATGTCAAAGGGTTGTAGTCTCCGTGGCGGCGACTCGGTCCCGTGGCTCAGGGTGGTCAAACCAGTGGCGGATCTGTTTCCTTGGTTTTTAATGTTTAAATGTCTGACTACCCACGTCCCTGAGTGTACCGTGTGGTGCTCACCCTTATGGCTGGTGACTTGGGGCCTTTGTACCTTCCACTCCTCGATGGCGGTGCCGGTTCCTTGCGTGTGACTGAGCCTCCGGGCTTTCTATGGCCAGAGGACCTGAAATCCCCTGCCAGGTGGTTTCTGCTGCTGGATGTGGATATCCCCACAGCCTCAGACTCCGATGTCCGGTTCTCTGCGTCTTCTGCCAGGATGAGCTCTATCAGCTCCAATCCCTGGCCTTCAGCTCCTGGCTCCTACAGAGCTCCTTGCTGCTCCTCTGTCTCTTCCTCTGGAACTCACTAACTAAGCCCGCCCCAGATCCAGTTTATAAAGGGCAGGTTCCTCCCCTCCCTGGACTGGGGCAGGAGGCATTGCATGCAATAGTGCTCCTGACCAGGAAAACCCATGCTCGCTCTCAGACATGGTATTTCTACCACTGTGGCAAGCAGACCCCCTGGGGTGCCACAAATGCATTTGCCTTGAAAAATAATGTAAAAAAAAACAAACAGTAGGATCTTTCTTTAGTATAAAAACAGAGTCGACAATGTAACCTTAATGTAATCACATTGTTCAGCTCCTGCACCTCCTCCTCCATCTCCGAAATGACCACATCAGTCACAATCTGAAAGCACTGCAGCACTGCCTTGGCCAAGCGGCAACAGGCTGTGCTGAAGATAATGTGGCACCCCAGGGGTCTGGTTACCACAGTAATAGAGATATTATGTCTGAGAGCAAGTGGGAGGTTTCTCTGGTCAGGAGCCCTAAGCATGCAACACGGCCCACCCAGACCTGGGAGGGGAGGAATCTGCCCTTATAAACTGGGTCTGGGGCGGGATTAAGTCAGTCAGAGCCTAGAGTGAAGTCCCAGACAGAGACGCAGTCAGGTCTGGAGGACAGCAGACACAGAGAAAGTGACAACAGGAGCTCTGTAGGAGCAGGAGTGAGTGCCAGAGGCTGGAAGCTAGATAGCTCGCCTTGGCTGAAGACACTAACCCGGACACGGAGTCCGAGGCTGTGGGGACATCCAGGTCCAGCAGCAGAATCCAACCGGCAGGGGATTCCATGTCCTCTGGCCTTAGAAACCCGAAGGCACGGTCACAAGCAAGGGACCAGCACCGCCATCGAGAAGCGGAGGCTAACGGAAGGCCCCAAGTCACCGGCCATACGGGTGAGCACCACACGGTATACTCAGGGACGTAGGCTACTTCTACCCGCATAGAGCAAGGTAGCCAGGAAAGAGTGCAGATAGTCGGGGTGGCCTACAACTCCACCTGGCCAGGGGAGATCCTGCTTGCTCACAGACTGACCAGGCCCCTACTGCTAACCAGTACTCCCGGGAGGGTCTGCTTTATACCATCAGTAAAGACCTTGAACTGCACCACACGTCTCTGTGTTTCATCGCCGCACCAGCACCATTACTACTGGGACGCTCACACCATCACTCCCATCATCCACACTAGCTGCCCTGAGGCAATACTTCTCCTGTGGGGAGTTATTCCATACTCGGCTACGCAAACTACATCAGCCTCAGCGGTCGGCAGCGCAGCGCCGGTCCCCACTGACCGCAATCCACGGGTGGCATAGTCGGACACTTATTATAACACCAATAGACTGCCACTGGTTTGACTGCCCTGGGCACGGACCGGGTCACCGCCAGGGAGGACTACAACCCCCAGCGATCCGGCTCCGGGTATCCCCCTGCACAGCACAGGCCCAGGGGGCGCGTCAACTTTGGCGTAGTCGGCAGGATTTCGTGCCCGCAACCACCGGGTACTGCGTGCCTGAAAAAGAGACTTTTATACTTACCTGTGGTGAAGTTTCCCACCGTCCGGAGCCGTTTCCCGCCATCGGACGCCATCTTGGACTGTTTCCCGCCGTCTTCTGCCTTCTTCTCGCCATCCGCAGCTGCTTCCCGCCTTCGGACGCCATCTTCGGGATGCCGCGCGGGATGAAGAGGGGCGTGGACGCCGAAAGCGCGCGAGATCCGAAGCTCCGCCCCACGCTCCGACTCTGCGTAAGGTCCTGGAAGAAAGAAAGAGCGACGCTGACGTCATCGGAGCGCGACGCCAGGTCCTCTACCCCGACGATTGACTGCGGAGCCGCGGCCTATGGAAGAAGAGCATCGCAAGGTAGGCCACGGTCCACTAGGGGGGAAGAAGGATGTCGGACACCGAGGGGAGCTCCACCGCCACACCGGCTGCCAGCGCAACCGCTGCTGCAGTCATGCCCTTCACCATGCCCTATATCCCGGGGGCAACCTGGCTACCCCAGTACTCAGGGGAGTCACATACCCTGAGTGACTTTAGGGAAAGACTTGATAGCCTCTTCCAGGTATACCCCCTCACAGAAGAGCAAAAAGTGAGCATTCTGGTGGCCCAGTTAATCGGGGCAGCCCAAAGGAAGGTAAAGTCCTGGTCACCTGGGAAGAAGAGGACTGTCAGAGAGATACTAGCCCGGCTGAAAGACACATTTGATACCCGAACCTCAGCTGAGATAAAACTCAGATTTTATGGGTGCAAACAGCGGGCACATGAAAGTATAAGAGACTATGCTCTAAACCTACAAGAGGCCCTGAGAGCCATTAAGCAGGCAGACCCTGACAGCGTGGGACATGAAGACAAGCTGTTGACCGAACAATTTTTTGAGGGTCTACTGTGCAATGCCCACCGAACCCAGTTGCGGGCAATGGCCTTACAGGACCCTGACCTGGACTTTGCACAGTTCAAGGACAGAGCCATCCGGGTGCTCCGAGAACCGGCACCAGGTGGCGCTGTGACCCACAGGTGCCCTGCTATCACTTATCACCAGGACGCGGCGCACTTGTCTGCAGAACCTGTGGGAGCTGATGCGCAGGCTTTGAACAATGACCCGGCTACAGACCTGCACCATCAGGTCCAAGAGCTGACTAAGAGCGTTGCCGCGCTAACCAGAACTGTGCAGTCTTTACAGGTCTCTTCTCCAGGAAAAATCCAGCTGGCATCCGGACCGGAGGACGTCCCGTGGCACCGACTGAGGAGGACCCCACCGGCCAGAGGAAGACCCAGCGACAGATACAACGAGGACGGACGACCCATCTGCCGCCGCTGCAATCAACCCGGACATATGGCAAGGTACTGTCATTTAAACGGGCACAACCTGGGGTAGAGGGCCAACCCCCAGGCATAAGATCATCAGGCCCATCAAACTGGCGTGACAAATACGTAGGAGGACGTCCGGTCTTGCCTGTGGTACTGGATGGCATTCCTATGAGTGCCCTACTAGACACCGGGTCACAGGTGACCACCATCCCGTACGTGCTCTTCAAGCGGTACTGGAATGACTCGGACATAACCCGCTACCCAGATGACGACCTGAGCATTATAGCCAGCAATGGTCAGCCCGTGCCACAGAGAGGATTTAAAGAGGTGACCATCAAGGTCGGTAAAGTTGAACTGCCGGCACAAGGACTTATCATTGTGGACATTGACCGTCGCGAGAGTCACCCAAAAATAACCCTAGGTACTAATGTAATCGAAAACTGTCTTGCAGAGGTGATTCTTATTTTGCAACAGGTTCCCAAGAAACGCCAGTTCCAGCCAGCAGTGTGTGCTCCAAAAAGAGATCCGGGCACTGATGAAACGGCAACAAGTGGAACTATCTGGTGGTGAGATAGGTAGCGTGAGAATGTGTGACCCGTTCCCTATTGCCATGCCCCCGAAAAGTGAGATGATGATTTGGTGCCGGGCAGCTATTGGTCTAAGAGGTAGAGACTACCAAGCAATGGTAGAACCCGTCCACTCAGACAGTAGGCCCACCATTTTAACAGCACGGGGGGTGGTCGATGTACGCCATGGGAGGGTGCCCGTCCGCATCATCAATATCGGGGAGAGAGAAGTATACCTGCCTCGGTATGCCACGCTAGCCAAATTGTTCACCATCAACCAGAACTCTGTACAGGCCGTGGAACCCTTGCTTCCATCTCAATCAGAGGAAGGTAATGCTCTAAGAAACCAATGGAGGACTGGTGTCAGCAACTGCATTTGGGTACTGACTCCACTCCCTCACACCAAAAACAGGGAGTCTATCGGGTGGTTCAAGAGTACGAGAGAGTGTTTAGTAAACACCCGCTAGACTTCGGGCGAGTAAAGGGGGTAGAACATCACATCCCCACGGGAGACCATCCTCCCATAAAGGAGAGATACCGACCCATACCCCCTGCATACTATCAACACGCCAAGGGGATGTTAAAAGACATGAAGGAGGCTGGGGTAATCAGGGACAGCTGTAGCCCCTGGGCAGCTCCACTAGTCTTAGTGAAAAAGAAAGACAACAACATGAGAATGTGTGTAGACTACAGGAAGGTCAACCGTATCACACACAAAGATGCGTACCCGTTACCAAGGATAGAAGAGTCCTTAGCTGCATTAAAATCTGCTAACTTCTTCTCTACTTTGGATCTCACTAGCGGGTACTGGCAGGTTCCTGTAGCAGAGGCGGACCGGGAGAAAACCGCATTCACCACCCCGATGGGGCTCAGCGAATTTAACTGTATGCCGTTCGGGCTCTGCAACGCACCAGGAACCTTCCAACGGTTGATGGAATGCTGTCTGGGACACCGGAACTTCGAGACGGTCCTATTATACCTGGACGACGTCATCGTCTATTCCAAGACCTATGAGGACCATCTGGAACACCTGGCAGAAGTGTTTGAAGCCCTGGCAAACTATGGCCTAAAGGTAAAACCCTCGAAGTGTCATCTACTGAAGCCAAAGGTACAGTACCTGGGACACGTGGTGAGTGCTGATGGAGTGGCTCCCGACCCTGACAAGATCACCGTGATCAAGGAATGGCCAAGACCATCCAGCATAAAGGAAGTGCGACAGTTCCTCGGGTTGGTAGGCTACTACCGAAGATTCATTCCCGGTTTTACCAAGAAGGCAGCTCCTATGCAGGACCTCCTGATAGGCCAGTCCAGGAAGGCCAAAAACCAGAAGCCACCCTTCAAATGGGAAAAACTGGAAGAGGAGTCCTTCCGCCAGCTGAAGATGGCCCTCACGGGGGATGAAATCCTGGCGTACCCTGATTACAGCCAGCCCTTTATCCTCCACACGGACGCAAGCAACATCGGGCTAGGAGCCGTACTGTCCCAGATCCAGCAGGGGAGAGAACGGGTAATTGCTTACGCCAGCCGAAAACTACGACCCACGGAAAGAAACCCTGAGAATTACAGCTCATTCAAACTAGAGTTCCTGGCAGTGGTGTGGGCAGTAACCGAACGTTTTACGCATTACCTTGCTTCTTCCAGGTTCACCGTGTACACGGACAACAACCCGTTGACGCACCTGAACACTGCAAGACTGGGTGCCCTGGAGCAGAGATGGATGGCCCGCCTGTCCAATTTTGAGTTCACGATCAAATACCGGGCAGGACGCTCCAATACCAACGCGGACGCCCTGTCCAGGATGCCGAACCTACCGGACGAAGGGGAGGATCCAGAAGAATTGGAAGAGATCGAACTCCCTGCGTTTCACCGTCATGGGATTACCCAGTATTCCCACCATGTGAGGGGCCAGCGATCCGCTACGTTCAACCCCTTACCCCACTACAACTGGGCGGAGACGCAAGACAGTGACCCCGCAGTCCGTCTGGTGAAGGAGATGCTTACCCAGGCTGACGCCCGCCTGGATCCAGACACTCCGGAAGAGACAAAGCAACTGTGGACGGAGAAAAGCAGACTGTTTCTCTACAAGTAGAAGTTGTGCCGCAGAATGGTCAATTCCTGGACACATGAACTGATCTGGCAGGTTGTGGTACCGAGACGGGACGCAGCTATGGTGCTGGAGGAATACCACAATGGGGCAGGGCACTTCGGATGGAAGAAGCTGGAGTTCCTGCTGCGTGAACGGTTCTACTGGATAGGCATGAGAGGAGCCATTGAGAGGTGGTGTAGAGACTGTGGCCCGTGCAATCTAAGAAGAAGGGACCGTGCCAGCCAGAGGACTCCCCTGCAGCCCATCATCACCAGGCAGCCGCTGGAACTGGTCGCTCTGGACCAGGGTCGGACTGGGGTGTCTGGGGCCCGCAGGGAGAACTGACTCTAGGGGCCCACCTACAGCCATATGCAAATATCTGTTATCTGCTATCCCTGTTATAGTGGAGCATTGACTGGCGGCTCCTGCACATCTACTGTGCGACACTAACTGGGATGTACAATTACGGTAGTTTGCATTAAAGGGCTTCTTTGGTTAAAACAAGTTATCACCGATCCATGGGATCCACAGGATCGGTGATAACTTATTGATCGTTTGGGTCCGAACATTGGAAAACGCACCTATCAGAAGAATGGGGAAGTTTCATCCCTGACAGGACACTTATCCCCATTTTAAAATGCAGCTTCCAAAAAAGAGCAGCGCTCACAGTCACTGAGGGAATGAATGGATCAGTGGTCGCATCTCACATGCCACTCCAGTCTAATGGAGTGAAAAGCTTCACATTCTGCCGATTGTGTCCCAGCAGTCAGACCCCCACCAATAAATATTATCACTGATCCTGTGGAGAGGTGATTACTTGTTTTCACCAGAGAACCCCTGTAAGTGCATCTCTGCCGCTCTGGTCCAAGTATTTAATCTCGAAGGCCACGGCCCCACTATCAGTATTTGGTCAGTATTCGGTCAGTATATTTTCTCAGGAGTGGGAGCCAAAACCAGGTGAGGAACAATCAGAGAAAAGGTATAATAGAAACAAGTCACCAATTCTGCATTTATCACCCACTCCTGGTTTTGGCAGCGACTCCTGAGAAAAAATACTGACCGAATACTAATGGTGGGGCTGTGGCCTAATGGAAAAAAATATTTTCCTAGTTAATATCAGCAAGAACAAAATGACTGCCATACATAACACAGTCCACTATATCAACACCCATAATACCACATACAAAAGGGATAAATATCGCCACACCATGACCAGACCACATATTACCACCCCAAAGTGACCAAATACTACAATACTGATCATGAATACAAACCACAATACTAACAACACTGTTATTACCACCAGCGACATTATACACAGGAGCTCTGTATATAGTGTACAGTGTACAGGTAATACAGTGACCACCAGTGACATTATACACTGGAGCTCAGTATATAGTGTCAGTGTACAGGTAATACAGGGTTCACCAGTGACATTATACACAGGAGTTCTGTATATAGTGTCAGTGTACAGGTAATACAGTGATCACCAGTGACATTATACACTGGAGCTCTGTATTTAGTGTACAGGTATTACAGTGGTCACCAGTGACATTATACACAGGAGCTCTGTATATAGTGTACAAGTAATACAGTGGTCACCAGTGACATTATACACAGGAGCTCTGTATATAGTGTACAAGTAATACAGTGGTCACCAGTGACTGTAGCATCGGCGTCTCTGCCCCGTGCTAGGCAGAGACGCCGTCCCTCTCACCTCCCCACTCCTGGCGCGGCGTCCTCCAGCGCTTCTCTCCCCGCTGCTTCCGGCACGCGCTCCTTCCCCGGCAGTGTGCTTAGGGCACGCGCGCGCTCCCCCGCTCTTAAAGGGACCGCGCGTGCCGTCCTAAGGAGTCCCCGGCCAATTGCCGGAGGACCTCCCATTTATAAGGCACCGCCTCCAAAATGGAGGTGCCCGAGCTATGTTGTTTGCACTGTGTCTCACCTGTGCTTCAGCCCTCAGGTTCCGCTGCTAGCCTGACTTCCCGTCCTGCATGCCAGCCTGTTACTTGCCTAGTCCGTCAGACCGCTCACCTGGGAGCATCTTCTACTTACCTGCCTTGTCTGCCAGTCCGCTCACCTGGGAGCGTCCTTCAGTTACCTGCCTGTTACCTGCCTCGTCTGTCAGACCGCTCACCTGGGAGCGTACACCAGTTACTTGCCTGTTACCTGCCTTGTCTGCTGACTGCTCACCTGGGAGCGCCCACCAGTCACCTGCCTGTCTCCTGCCTCATCTGTCAGACTGCTCACCTGGGAGCGTCCACCAGTTACCTGACTGTTTCCTGCTGTCTCAGTCTGCCCGCTCACCTGGGAGCGCCCGCCAGCTACCGGTCAGGTACCCGCCTCGCCTGTCTACCCAGAGACTGCCCCGGTCACTTGCCGTGACCACCTGCCTATCTACCCAGAGACTGCCCCGGTCACTTGCCGTGACCACCTGCCTATCTACCCAGAGACTGCCCCCATCACTTGCCGTGACCACCTGCCTGTCTTCCCAGAGACTGTCCCCCGTCACCTGCCGTGACCACCTGCCCGCTTACCCAGAGACTGTCCCCGTCACTTGCTGTGACTACCTGCTTGCCTTCCCTGGGAGTCACCCGCTTCCTTACAAGGACTTCCCCCTTGTATTGCAGCTCAGAGGTTCCACTTCCCGGACCCGTAACAGTTAGCTCGGGCCTTGGAACCCGGTGGCACCCAAGCTCCCTCGCTCTCTGACCTATACCATGAACTCTCCCGTCTGAGATCCCAGCAGGAGTCCATCCTGAACCACCTGCGGAATGTCAACTCCCGCCTGGACACACTGTCTGCTCCACCAGCAACCACCGCTAGTGTCACGACTCGCACCCCGGCAGCACCGTTGCCCACCAATACCATGGCATCCTGTCCCGGACCCCGGCTGTCTACACCTCCTCACTTCGGAGGCGACCCCACTCAAGCTCGGGGCTTCATAAACCAGTGCACCCTGCACTTTGAACTCTTGACTCACCAGTTTATCTCCGACCGGGCCAAAGTGGCATTCATCATGTCCCATCTCACTGGGGAGGCACTGGCATGGCTTAACACCCTGTGGGAGAGAGGGGATCCCCTGGTGTCCGACCTGTCGTCTTTCCTCGTTGCTTTCCGGAGAGTCTTCGATGAACCGGGACGAAAGACCGCATCTGCCTCCTCTTTGCTACGTCTCCGTCAAGGGAGTCTCACCGTGGGCCAATTTGCCATACAGTTCCGCACCCTCGCTTCTGAGCTTGCCTGGGATAATGAGGCCCTGGTGTCCGTCTTCTGGGAGGGCCTTTCCGGTCGGATTAAAGATGAGCTCGCCGGTCGGGATATTCCTACCACCCTGGATGACCTGGTGTCGTTGGCTACCCGGATTGACATCCGGTTTCAAGAACGCACCAAAGAGACCACCCGTGAGAGAAGGTTTCCCCGCCTAGCTCCTACTTTCCAGAAACCTGTCTCCTCTTCTGTCACTCCCCGGGCACACTCACCCGAGCCCATGCAGGTCGACCAGACCAAGATGGTCAAATCTCGCCAAGAGTCTCGCCGAGCCGAGGGGAGCTGCTTCTATTGTGGCAGTAAGGAGCACTTGATTCGTTCCTGCCCGGAGAGGCGGGAAACTCCAGTGTCTAGGACCGCTCGGAGAGGTCGCCCTAGACAAAAATAAATCCTCTCCAACCCTGACTTTGTCTGTATCTATCTCCTGGGGAGAGACCCGTCACTTTGAACTCGCCCACCTGGATTCTGGATCCGCTGGAAACCTCATCTCCCAGTCCCTGGTTGAGAAATACCGTATTCCCACCAAGTCTCTGGCTTAACCCTTGTCGGTCGCCTCAGTGGATGGAAGACTCCTTCCGGTGACCATCCTGCTCGCCACGGAACCCATAACCCTGCAGGTGGGAATGCTGCACTCTGAGGTAATCTCCTTCCATGTGTTGCCCGGACTCTCCCACTCCCTATTGCTAGGTCTACCTTGGCTCCAAACACACGAACCCGTGTTGAACTGGCATTCCGGTGAAGTACTCCGGTGGGGGCCGGACTGCCATAAGACCTGCCTGGTTCCGGTTCGTCCGGTTCGTCCTCCACCTACCCCAGCTAATTTACCCGGTCTTCCGGCTCCTTACTGGACCTATGCTGACGTCTTTGGTAAGAAGGAAGCAGAGACATTGCCACCTCATAGGCCATATGATTGCCCGATTGACCTGGTTCCTGGCGCCACTCCACCCCGTGGGCGTATTTATCCGTTGTCTGCGGCCGAAACCCGGGCCATGTCTGAGTACATAGAGGAGAATCTGGCCAGGGGATTCATCCGGAAGTCTACTTCCCCGGCTGGAGCCGGATTCTTCTTTGTCAAGAAAAAGGATGGCTCGCTACGCCCCTGTATTGACTATAGAGGACTCAATCAGATCACGGTTAAAAATAAATACCCCCTTCCGCTCATCTCCGAGTTATTTGATCGCCTTAAAGGCGCCAGGATCTTTTCCAAGCTGGATCTACGTGGAGCATATAACCTGGTCCGTATCCGTCAGGGAGACGAGTGGAAAACGGCATTTAATACCCGTGACGGACACTATGAGTACCGTGTGATGCCCTTCGGTCTCTGCAATGCTCCCGCCGTCTTCCAAGAACTGGTCAACGACATCTTTCGTGACCTTCTTTACTCCTGCGTGGTGGTATACCTGGACGACATCTTGGTCTTCTCTCCGGATCTTCCCTCACACCGGAGGGATGTTCGTCAGGTCCTGCTGAGGCTCAGGCAGAACCACTTCTATGCTAAATACGAGAAGTGCCTTTTTGAGCAGACCTCTCTTCCATTGCTGGGCTATGTTATCTCCCAGACGGGTTTGCGAATGGATCCCGAGAAGCTCTCTGCTGTCCTAAAGTGGCCCCGTCGGGAGGGCTTGAAGGCGATACAGCGATTCCTGGGCTTCGCTAATTACTATCGTCTCTTCATTCCTCACTTCTCGTCTCGGACTGCGCCCATATCTACGCTCACCCGTAAGGGAGCAAATCCCAAGGTATGGCCACCCGAAGCTGAGGAGGCCTTCCTTTCCCTGAAGCAAGCCTTCTCCTCTGCCCCTGTGCTGCACCGTCCGGACTGCAACAAACAGTTCTACCTGGAGGTTGATGCTTCCTCCTCTGGAGCCGGAGCGGTGCTCACCCAAAAGTCTTCTTCCGGGAGAATGGTAACCTGCGGCTTCTTCTCTAAAATCTTCTCCTCCTCTGAGCGCAATTACTCCATTCAGGCAATGTGAACTGAGGTCTAAGATGGTAGACATGCAAGAAATAGGAGCATGTTCACACTAGCAAAAAAGAAACAAAACCTACAAAAGACAAAAGACAAAAATATATCTCATACCCTACCATCATTATATATAAATGTAAAGCAAAGTTGCATAATAAATATAGGGTACTTAGTGAACTATTTTTGATCAAAAAAAGTATACAAGCCGTCCCACCAGCGGCAAGGTGACCCTAAATTGGGACGGTACCTATACTGCCTATATTAAAAACCTTACTATATATCAAAGTTGAAGTAATGCATATAAAAGGGTAGACAAATAGGACCGGGTCCCAACTCCAGACCACCCAGGCCCGTGGTAAGCTACATATATACCAGTCAGCTCAACAAAGGGGATGCCACACCCTTAAATTGCACAGAATGCAAACAAGACAAAAAACCAGGCAATGTGAACTGAGGTCTAAGATGGTAGACATGCAAGAAATAGGAGCATGTTCACACTAGCAAAAAAGAAACAAAACCTACAAAAGACAAAAGACAAAAATATATCTCATACCCTACCATCATTATATATAAATGTAAAGCAAAGTTGCATAATAAATATAGGGTACTTAGTGAACTATTTTTGATCAAAAAAAGTATACAAGCCGTCCCACCAGCGGCAAGGTGACCCTAAATTGGGACGGTACCTATACTGCCTATATTAAAAACCTTACTATATATCAAAGTTGAAGTAATGCATATAAAAGGGTAGACAAATAGGACCGGGTCCCAACTCCAGACCACCCAGGCCCGTGGTAAGCTACATATATACCAGTCAGCTCAACAAAGGGGATGCCACACCCTTAAATTGCACAGAATGCAAACAAGACAAAAAACCAGGCAATGTGAACTGAGGTCTAAGATGGTAGACATGCAAGAAATAGGAGCATGTTCACACTAGCAAAAAAGAAACAAAACCTACAAAAGACAAAAGACAAAAATATATCTCATACCCTACCATCATTATATATAAATGTAAAGCAAAGTTGCATAATAAATATAGGGTACTTAGTGAACTATTTTTGATCAAAAAAAGTATACAAGCCGTCCCACCAGCGGCAAGGTGACCCTAAATTGGGACGGTACCTATACTGCCTATATTAAAAACCTTACTATATATCAAAGTTGAAGTAATGCATATAAAAGGGTAGACAAATAGGACCGGGTCCCAACTCCAGACCACCCAGGCCCGTGGTAAGCTACATATATACCAGTCAGCTCAACAAAGGGGATGCCACACCCTTAAATTGCACAGAATGCAAACAAGACAAAAAACCAGGCAATGTGAACTGAGGTCTAAGATGGTAGACATGCAAGAAATAGGAGCATGTTCACACTAGCAAAAAAGAAACAAAACCTACAAAAGACAAAAGACAAAAATATATCTCATACCCTACCATCATTATATATAAATGTAAAGCAAAGTTGCATAATAAATATAGGGTACTTAGTGAACTATTTTTGATCAAAAAAAGTATACAAGCCGTCCCACCAGCGGCAAGGTGACCCTAAATTGGGACGGTACCTATACTGCCTATATTAAAAACCTTACTATATATCAAAGTTGAAGTAATGCATATAAAAGGGTAGACAAATAGGACCGGGTCCCAATTCCAGACCACCCAGGCCCGTGGTAAGCTACATATATACCAGTCAGCTCCCCTTTGTTGAGCTGACTGGTATATATGTAGCTTACCACGGGCCTGGGTGGTCTGGAGTTGGGACCCGGTCCTATTTGTCTACCCTTTTATATGCATTACTTCAACTTTGATATATAGTAAGGTTTTTAATATAGGCAGTATAGGTACCGTCCCAATTTAGGGTCACCTTGCCGCTGGTGGGACGGCTTGTATACTTTTTTTGATCAAAAATAGTTCACTAAGTACCCTATATTTATTATGCAACTTTGCTTTACATTTATATATAATGATGGTAGGGTATGAGATATATTTTTGTCTTTTGTCTTTTGTAGGTTTTGTTTCTTTTTTGCTAGTGTGAACATGCTCCTATTTCTTGCATGTCTACCATCTTAGACCTCAGTTCACATTGCCTGGTTTTTTGTCTTGTTTGCATTCTGTGCAATTTAAGGGTGTGGCATCCCCTTTGTTGAGCTGACTGGTATATATGTAGCTTACCACGGGCCTGGGTGGTCTGGAGTTGGGACCCGGTCCTATTTGTCTACCCTTTTATATGCATTACTTCAACTTTGATATATAGTAAGGTTTTTAATATAGGCAGTATAGGTACCGTCCCAATTTAGGGTCACCTTGCCGCTGGTGGGACGGCTTGTATACTTTTTTTGATCAAAAATAGTTCACTAAGTACCCTATATTTATTATGCAACTTTGCTTTACATTTATATATAATGATGGTAGGGTATGAGATATATTTTTGTCTTTTGTCTTTTGTAGGTTTTGTTTCTTTTTTGCTAGTGTGAACATGCTCCTATTTCTTGCATGTCTACCATCTTAGACCTCAGTTCACGTTGCCTGTTTTTTTGTCTTGTTTGCATTCTGTGCAATTTAAGGGTGTGGCATCCCCTTTGTTGAGCTGACTGGTATATATGTAGCTTACCACGGGCCTGGGTGGTCTGGAGTTGGGACCCGGTCCTATTTGTCTACCCTTTTATATGCATTACTTCAACTTTGATATATAGTAAGGTTTTTAATATAGGCAGTATAGGTACCGTCCCAATTTAGGGTCACCTTGCCGCTGGTGGGACGGCTTGTATACTTTTTTTGATCAAAAATAGTTCACTAAGTACCCTATATTTATTATGCAACTTTGCTTTACATTTATATATAATGATGGTAGGGTATGAGATATATTTTTGTCTTTTGTCTTTTGTAGGTTTTGTTTCTTTTTTGCTAGTGTGAACATGCTCCTATTTCTTGCATGTCTACCATCTTAGACCTCAGTTCACATTGCCTGGTTTTTTGTCTTGTTTGCATTCTGTGCAATTTAAGGGTGTGGCATCCCCTTTGTTGAGCTGACTGGTATATATGTAGCTTACCACGGGCCTGGGTGGTCTGGAGTTGGGACCCGGTCCTATTTGTCTACCCTTTTATATGCATTACTTCAACTTTGATATATAGTAAGGTTTTTAATATAGGCAGTATAGGTACCGTCCCAATTTAGGGTCACCTTGCCGCTGGTGGGACGGCTTGTATACTTTTTTTGATCAAAACTAGTTCACTAAGTACCCTATATTTATTATGCAACTTTGCTTTACATTTATATATAATGATGGTAGGGTATGAGATATATTTTTGTCTTTTGTCTTTTGTAGGTTTTGTTTCTTTTTTGCTAGTGTGAACATGCTCCTATTTCTTGCATGTCTACCATCTTAGACCTCAGTTCACATTGCCTGGTTTTTTGTCTTGTTTGCATTCTGTGCAATTTAAGGGTGTGGCATCCCCTTTGTTGAGCTGACTGGTATATATGTAGCTTACCACGGGCCTGGGTGGTCTGGAGTTGGGACCCGGTCCTATTTGTCTACCCTTTTATATGCATTACTTCAACTTTGATATATAGTAAGGTTTTTAATATAGGCAGTATAGGTACCGTCCCAATTTAGGGTCACCTTGCCGCTGGTTGGACGGCTTGTATACTTTTTTTGATCAAAAATAGTTCACTAAGTACCCTATATTTATTATGCAACTTCGCTTTACATTTATATATAATGATGGTAGGGTATGAGATATATTTTTGTCTTTTGTCTTTTGTAGGTTTTGTTTCTTTTTTGCTAGTGTGAACATGCTCCTATTTCTTGCATGTCTACCATCTTAGACCTCAGTTCACATTGCCTGTTTTTTTGTCTTGTTTGCATTCTGTGCAATTTAAGGGTGTGGCATCCCCTTTGTTGAGCTGACTGGTATATATGTAGCTTACCACGGGCCTGGGTGGTCTGGAGTTGGGACCCGGTCCTATTTGTCTACCCTTTTATATGCATTACTTCAACTTTGATATATAGTAAGGTTTTTAATATAGGCAGTATAGGTACCGTCCCAATTTAGGGTCACCTTGCCGCTGGTGGGACGGCTTGTATACTTTTTTTGATCAAAAATAGTTCACTAAGTACTCTATATTTATTATGCAACTTTGCTTTACATTTATATATAATGATGGTAGGGTATGAGATATATTTTTGTCTTTTGTCTTTTGTAGGTTTTGTTGCAATTACTCCATTGGAGACCGAGAACTGTTAGCTGTTAAATTGGCGCTGGAGGAGTGGCGTTACCTGCTTGAAGGGGCTCTATACCCGGTGATCATCTACACGGATCACAAAAACCTGGCATATCTCCAAAATGCCCAGAGACTTAATCCACGTCAGGCCCGGTGGTCTTTGTTTTTTGCCCGCTTCGATTTCATCCTTCATTTCCGCCCGGCGGACAAGAATGTCAAAGCTGATGCCTTGTCCCGATCCTTCCTGTCCTCCGACCAAGAGGTACATAATCGACCCCTCCAAGGTGATGAAAGTGGCCCCCCTGGATTTGACTCGTCTTCCACCCGGCAAGACGTTCGTGGCGCCTCCTGACCGTAAGAAGGTTCTTCACTGGGGTCATTCTTCTAAACTTGCTGGCCATGCCGGCCAAAAAAAGACCTTCCTACTCATTTCCCGGCATTACTGGTGGCCTACCCTGCGTAAGGATGTGGTAGACTTCATCTCTGCATGTTCATCTTGTGGCCGCAACAAGGTTCCCAGACACTTACCAGCTGGTCATCTCTTGCCGCTTCCCATACCTGTTGCCCCGTGGCAACACATCGCTATGGACTTCATTACCGATCTTCCTGTCTCTGCCGGGTGTACTGTCATTTGGGTGGTCGCTGACCGCTTTTCTAAAATGGCCCACTTCATTTCCCTGCCTGGTCTTCCATCTGCACCTGAGCTGGCTAAGGACTTTATCCGCCATATCTTCCGTCTTCATGGCCTACCCCTCCACATCGTGTCGGATCGAGGAGTTCAGTTCACCTCGCGCTTCTGGAGAGCCACATGTAAACTGCTGGACGTCACCCTGGACTTCTCCTCCGCTTACCACCCTCAGTCCAATGGTCAAGTGGAGCGGATCAATCAGATCCTTACCAGTTATCTCCGGCACTTTGTTAATGCCCACCATTCTGATTGGGTGGACCTCCTCCCTTGGGCCGAGTTCTCTTACAATAACCACGAGAGCGAGTCCTCTTCCAAATCCCCGTTCTTTGTTGTCTTTGGCCAGCACCCCCGGATTCCGTTTCCCGTCTCCGCCTCTGTGGACAACCCTGCCGCGCAGTCTCTTGTCAGCGAGTTTTCTACCATTTGGGAGAGTACTAGATCCGCACTTCTTCTGTCCTCCGAGCGGATGAAGAGATATGCTGATAAGAGACGTCTGGATCCGCCTCAATTCCGTCCGGGAGAAAAGGTTTGGCTCTCCTCCAAACATGTACGGCTCAAGATACCCTCCTACAAGTTAGGTCCTCGCTTCATCGGCCCATTCGAAATCCTCAGGCAAATAAATCCGGTGGCCTACAAACTAAAACTCCCGGCCACCTTACGGATTCCTAACTCCTTCCATGTGTCTCTCCTCAAACCCGTTGTCTTTAACTCTTTTTCCAATAATCCAGGTGCCCCTCCTGCTCCGGTTTCCGCTGATGACGTCTTTGAGGTAGAGAGTATTCTGGCCTCCAAGAGGGTAAGAGGAGAGACCTTTTTTTTGGTAGATTGGAGGGGGTTTGGTCCTGAGGAGAGAACTTGGGAGCCCGGGGAGAACATCAACGCCCCGCTTCTCCTTGAAAAATTTCTTTCTGGCCAAAAAAAGAGGGGGCCTAAAGGGGGGGGTACTGTAGCATCGGCGTCTCTGCCCCGTGCTAGGCAGAGACGCCGTCCCTCTCACCTCCCCACTCCTGGCGTGGCGTCCTCCAGCGCTTCTCTCCCCGCTGCTTCCGGCACGCGCTCCTTCCCCGGCAGTGTGCTTAGGGCACGCGCGCGCTCCCCCGCTCTTAAAGGGACCGCGCGCGCCGTCCTAAGGAGTCCCCGGCCAATTGCCGGAGGACCTCCCATTTATAAGGCACCTCCTCCAAAATGGAGGTGCCCGAGCTATGTTGTTTGCACTGTGTCTCACCTGTGCTTCAGCCCTCAGGTTCCGCTGCTAGCCTGACTTCCCGTCCTGCATGCCAGCCTGTTACTTGCCTAGTCCGTCAGACCGCTCACCTGGGAGCATCTTCTACTTACCTGCCTTGTCTGCCAGTCCGCTCACCTGGGAGCGTCCTTCAGTTACCTGCCTGTTACCTGCCTCGTCTGTCAGACTGCTCACCTGGGAGCGTACACCAGTTACTTGCCTGTTACCTGCCTTGTCTGCTGACTGCTCACCTGGGAGCGCCCACCAGTCACCTGCCTGTCTCCTGCCTCGTCTGTCAGACTGCTCACCTGGGAGCATCCACCAGTTACCTGACTGTTTCCTGCTGTCTCAGTCTGCCCGCTCACCTGGGAGCGCCCGCCAGCTACCGGTCAGGTACCCGCCTCGCCTGTCTACCCAGAGACTGCCCCGGTCACTTGCCGTGACCACCTGCCTATCTACCCAGAGACTGCCCCGGTCACTTGCCGTGACCACCTGCCTATCTACCCAGAGACTGCCCCGGTCACTTGCCGTGACCTCCTGCCTATCTACCCAGAGACTGCCCCCATCATTTGCCGTGACCACCTGCCTGTCTTCCCAGAGACTGTCCCCCGTCACCTGCCGTGACCACCTGCCCGCTTACCCAGAGACTGTCCCCGTCACTTGCTGTGACTACCTGCTTGCCTTCCCTGGGAGTCACCCGCTTCCTTACAAGGACTTCCCCCTTGTATTGCAGCTCAGAGGTTCCACTTCCCGGACCCGTAACAGTGACATTATACACAGGAGCTCTGTATATAGTGTGCAGGTAATACAGTGATCACCAGTGACATTATACACAGGAGCTCTGTATATAGTGTACAAGTAATACAGTGGTCACCAGTGACATTATACACATGATCTCTGTATATAGTGTACAGGTAATACAGTGGTCACCAGTGACATTATACACAGGAGCTCTGTATATAGTGTACAGGTAATACAGTGGTCACCAGTGACATTATACACAGGAGCTCTGTACATAGTGTATAGTGTACAGGTAATACAGTGATCAACAGTGACATTATACACAGGAGCTCTGTATATAGTGCACAGGTAATACAGTGGTCACCAGTGACATTATACACAGGAGCTCTGTATATAGTGTACAGATAATACAGTGGTCACCAGTGACATTATACACAGGAGCTCTGTATATAGTGTACAGGTAATACAGTGGTCACCAGTGACATTATACACAGGAGCTCTGTATATAGTGTCAGTGTACAGGTAATACAGGGATCACCAGTGACATTATACACTGGAGCTCTGTATATAGTGTACAAGTAATACAGTGGTCACCAGTGACATACACAGAAGCTCTGTATATAGTGTATACATAATACAGTGATCACCAGTGATATACACAGGAGTTCTGTATATACTATATACACAGGTGGTCAGAATTGTTGGTACCCCTCGTTTAATGAAAGAAAAACCCACAATGGTCACAGAAATAACTTGAATCTGACAAAAGTAATAATAAATTAAAAATCTATGAAAATGAACAAATGAAAGTCAGACATTGCTTTTCTGCTTCCACTGAATTTAAAAAAAAATTAAACTCATGAAATAGGCCTGGACAGAAATGATGGTACCCCTGAAAATAATGTGACAAAAGGGACATGTTAAATCAAGTTGTGTCCACTAATTAGCATCACAGGTGTCTACAATCTTGTAATCAGTCAGTGGGCTTGTATATAGGGCTACAGATACTCACTGTGTTGTTTGGTGACATGGTGTGTACCACACTCAACATGGATCAGAGGAAGCAAAGGAAAGAGTTGTTTCAGGAGATTAGAAAGAAAATGATAGAAAAGCATGTTAAAAGGTAAAGGTTATAAGACCATCTCCAAGCAGCTTGATGTTCCTGTGACTACAGGTGCACATATTATTCAGAAATTTAAGATCCATGGGACTGTAGCCAACCTCCCTGGACGTGGCCGCAGGAGGAAAATTGATGACAAATCAAAGAGACGGATAATATGAATGGTAACAAAAGAGTCCAAGAAAACTTCTAAAGAGATTAAAGGTGAACTTCAAGCTCAAGGAACATCAGTGTCAGATCGTACTATCCACCGTTGTTTGATCCAAAGTGAACTTCATGTAAGACGACCAAGGAGAACACCATTGTTGAAAAAAATAATAATAAAAAAGCCAGACTGGAATTTGCCAAACTACATGTTGACAAGCCACAAAGCTTCTGGGAGAATGTACTATGGACAGATGAGACAAAAATGGAAGTTTTTGGCAAGGCACATCAGCTCTATGTTCACAGATGGAAAAATGAAGCATATCAAGAAAAGAACACTGTCCCTACTGTGAAACATGGGGGAGGCTGTTATGTTCTGGGGCTGCTTTGCTGCATCTGGTACAGGGTGTCTTGAATCTGTGCAGGGTGCAATGAAATCTCAAGACTATCAAGGGATTCTAGAGAGAAATGTGCTGCCCAGTGTCAGAAAGCTTGGTCTCAGTCGCAGGTCATGAGTCTTGCAACAGGATAATGACCCAAAACACACAGCTAAAAACACCCAAGAATGGCTAAGAGGAAAACATTAGACTATTCTGAAGTGGCCTTCTATGAGCCCTGACCTAAATCCTATGGAGCATCTTTGGAAAGAGCTGAAACATGCCGTCTGGAGAAGGCAACCTTCACACACAAGACAACTGGAGCAGTTTGCTCATGATGAGTGGGCCAAAATACCTGTTGAGAGGTGGAGAAGTCTCATTGACAGTTACAGGAATGGTTTGATTGCAGTGATTGCCTCAAAAGGTCGTTCAACAAAGTATTAAGTTAAGAAGAACCATCATTTCTGTCCAGGCCTATTTCATGAGGTTAATTTTTTTTTTAATTCTGTGGAAGCAGAAAAGCAATGTCTGACTTTCATTTGTTCATTTTCAAAAATTAGTAATTTATCAGATTCAAGTTATTTCTGTGACCATTGTGGGTTTTTCTTTCATTAAACGAGGGGTACCAACAATTTTGACCACGTGTGTAGTGTAAGTGTACATGTAATACACTGACTCACCAGTGATGTCTCTAGGTGAAGTCCTTCATCTTCGCTTTTCTTCTTCATCTGGCACAGACAGCCATCACTTCTTCCAGCCAGGAATCATCTCTGCAGAAAATAACACACAGTTATCAATAACTGATCTCTTCTAGAGAATATTCCCACTTTTCCCCCCGACTTCTACACTACACCAGTTGAAGAAAAAAAGCAACATAGTGCCGTCCTGCACAGTAACAGGACCCCTCTTTTGTCCCATCCCATGGAAAACAATTTCCTAAAAAGTAAATTATATTACAGAAGTAATAATGTAATAATAATAATTGGAATCTAAAGTAATAATGTTCCCCACTGGTCACCATAAACTAATAAAGTATGTTCCTCAATCTGGCTCCAAAACAGTAATTAAGTCCCTTGTCTAGCCAGGCACGCCCATATGTCCTTTCTGGCCACCATTTGTCTAGTGTGACCCCTCCATATATTTATCCTAGCACACATGTATCGAGCCTGCCCCCTCCCATATACTCATCCTAGCCCCCCCATGTGGCCAGTCTGCCCCCCCCACATATCCATCCTTGCCTCCATGTTTCCAGCCTGCGCCCCCATATATCCCACCCATATATCCTCCATGTGTCCAGCCTGCCCTCTACATATCCATCCTGGCCTCCATGTGTCCAGCCTCCCCCCTCATATATCCATACTGCCCTTACCCCCTGCATATATCCATCCTGACACCCCCCATATATCCAGCATGCCCCTCCATATATTTATGCTAGCCCATGTGTATCGAGCCCGCCCCCCCCCACATATTCATCCTAGCCCCCAATGTGTCCAGCCTGTCCCCCCCCATATATCCATCCTGGCCTCCATGTGTTCAGCCTGCCCCCCCATATATCCATCCTGGCCTCCATGAGTCCAGCCTGCCCCCCCATATATCCATCCTGCCCCCCATATATCCATCCTGGCCTCCATGTGTCCAGCCTGCCCACCCCCCTTTGCCTGGGTCCAGTCAGGATTCCTCCTTGTGTGTCCAGCCAGGGCCCCCCCTTGTGTGTCCAGCCTGGGCTCCCCCTTGTGTGTCCAGCCAGGGCTCCCCCTTGTGAGTCCAGCCAGGGCTCCCCCCCTTGCGTGTCCAGCCAGGATTCCCCCTTGCGTGTCCAGCCAGGGTTCCCCCTTTAGTGTCCAGCCAGGGTTCCCCCTTGTGTGTCCAGCCAGGGCTCCCCCCTCGTGTGTCCAGCTTGGCCCCCCCTCGTGTGTCCAGCTTGGCCCCCCTCGTGTGTCCAGCCGGGGTTCCCCCTCGTGTGTCCAGCCAGGGCCCCCCCTCGTGTGTCCAGCCAGGGTTCCCCCCTTGTGGGTCCCGCCAGGGTTCCCCCCTTGTGTGTCCCGCCAGGGTTCCCCCCTTGTGTGTCCCGCCAGGGTTCCCGCTTGTGTGTCCAGCCAGGGTTCCCCCCTTGTGTGTCCAGTCAGCTACCTCCTTGTGTGTCCAGTCGGCTCCCCCCTTGTGTGTCCAGCTGGGCCCCCCCTTGTGTGTCCATCCAGGGTTCCCCCCTTGTGTGTCCATCCAGGACCACCACTTTTGTGTCCAGTTGGCTCCCCCCTTGTGTGTCCAGCCAGCCTACCCCCTTGTGTGTCCAGCTGGGCTCCCCTTGTGTGTCCAGCCAGGGTTGCCCCTTGTGTGTCCAGCCAGGGTTCCCCCCCTTTGTGTCCAGCCAGGCTACCCCCTTGTGTGTCTGTCCAGCTGGGCCCCCCCTTGTGTGTCCAGCTGGGCCCCCCCTTGTGTGTCCAGCTAGGCCCCCCCTTGTGTGTCCAGCTGGGCCCCCCCTTGTGTGTCCAGCTGGGTCCCCCCTTGTGAGTCCAGCTGGGCCCCCCCTTGTGTGTCCAGCTGGGCCTCCCCTTGTGTGTCCAGCTGGGCCCCCCCTTGTGTGTCCAGCTGGCCCCTGCCTTGTGTGTCCAGACAGTGGGTCCAGACCATTACACACACACACACACACCTCTTACCTTCCTGCGTGCGGTGTCCTCCTTTTCCTGAGTTGCGCGCCTCCTTCACAGCAGGTGCATGACGATGACGTCATACGCCAGCCGGCAAAGGGAGACACGCAGCTTCAGCTGCTTCACTGGGACGTGCGCTGCGGTGGTTCAGGTAATGAACGCTGCGTGCGCGCGTCCCTACATACACTGTGCCTGCGCTTTTAAAGGGCCCGTGCCCCTTAAAACCGCAGGATTTTTTTTTGTTCTCTTCTCCCCCCTCTACTCTGCAGCAGGGGGCGGGACCCACCGGGAAATTTCCCGGTATCCCGCCAGCCCAGACCGACCCTGCTCTGGACCATGTTAAACTGGCTCCAAGCAGAAGCGGGTATGTCTACGCCCTAACCATCGTGGATCACTACTCCCGATTCCTAGTGGTGGTCCCCGTCAAAGGCTTAACAGCACAAACAGCAGCTAGAGCCTTCCAGCTGCACTTCTGCCGCCCACACGGGTACCTGGACCAAGTGCTGATGGACCAAGGACCAGCCTTCGAAGCAGAGGTCTTCCAGGAGTTCTGCAACCTGTATGGCTGCAAGAAGATAAGAACAACGCCCTATCACCCCCAAACCAATGGACTCTGCGAGAAGATGAACCAGGTGGTGATAGATCTGCTAAAAACATTGCCCCTGGAAGAACGCAGTCTGTGGCCTGAGAAACTGCCCGATCTGGTGGACCTGTATAACCACATCCCGGTAGGTTCCACCAACTGTACCCCGGCTTACCTAATGCGAGCAAGACCTGGTAAGCTGCCTGTTGACCTGGATATGGGAGTCCTGATACCCGAGGACACCTCGCCAGAGACAGACTGGGATACAGAACGGCAGCAGCAGTACCGGAAAGTACAGGAGAGCGTCGAGTGAAGTCTCTGTCAATCAAGAGAAAGGCAGGAGAGGACTTATAACCAACATGCTCCCGCTGTTCCCCTGGTGCCTGGAGAGCAGGTCTTGAAAAGAAAAAGGCGGCTCCATAAGTTGGACGACCAGTGGGAAAAGGACCAGTACACCGTACTGCCCTCAAGCCACAATAATCCCAAGGTGTACGTCATCAGCAAGGATGGAGGAGAGACCACAGCCACTGTCTCCAGAGACCACCTGAAAAAGTGCCCCGAGAAGTTGCAAAGCATGGATGAAGATCAGGAAGACCCTCAACCCGTAGAGGAAAAGGAGGAGATGATCAGCACCGTACTCGGAGACTTTCCCTGGTCCTGGACACAAGTAAACAACGCTACCGTGGTGCCCGTCCTCACCTTTCTCCAGCCAGCCCCTCAAGCGCCTACAGAAGACCAGGTAGAGCTGGAAGAGCAGCCGGCCCAGGAGGCAGAAGAGTCCACACCAGCAGCACAGGAGAATCGACCCTCTGCTAGTAGTGAGCCTTCCGTGCCCCTAGTGAGCCAAAGAGTGCGCAGACAGCTGCCCAGCTTACCCATAACACCTCCTACACCCTGTAGTGCAGGACCAGTTAGTGAGCTCCGTAGGTCCACTAGAGTCACTAGAGGTCAGATGCCCGCTCGCTGGAGAATATAAACTAATGCACTGTAAATTTACCTGTTTATTGAGAACTGTTTATGGTTTATGTTTGTTGCCTGTTACTAATTATGTTTCTCAGTTACCCTGCAGATTTATTTGGACTAACAGGTTATGGACACTGGATAACCGGAACAATGCTTGTAGATAGTTGCACCTTGGTGCCTCTTGCGAAGACGGCCGCGGAAGAGAAAACCTGTCTGGCGTGGCCTACTTGCGGCCCAAAGTAGCTAGCTCCAGCCTTGCAGCCACGCCCAGGGCCAACGCAAGGGGTTTGCTTTGGACAGGTCCCCTACTTCGCTTAAAACTTCACCTTGGGTGATATGGACACACGGTTGCGGACACGCCGTGACCTTTAAACAACTAAAGCTTCTTGTAAATATGTTATTGTGTTATTGTTATACCCTGTATTTATGTTTCTTTAAAAAATGTGTTTAGTCCCGGAGTACTAAAATTTACTAGGGGGGAATGTGGCACCCCAGGGGTCTGGTTACCACAGTAATAGAGATATTATGTCTGAGAGCAAGTGGGAGGTTTCTCTGGTCAGGAGCCCTAAGCATGCAACACGGCCCACCCAGACCTGGCAGGGGAGGAATCTGCCCTTATAAACTGGGTCTGGGGCGGGATTAAGTTAGTCAGAGCCTAGAGTGAAGTCCCAGACAGAGACGCAGTCAGGTCTGGAGGACAGCAGACACAGGACAGCAGACACAGGGAAAGTGACAACAGGAGCTCTGTAGGAGCAGGAGTGAGTGCCAGAGGCTGGAAGCTAGATAGCTCGCCTTGGCTGAAGACACTAACCCGGACACGGAGTCCGAGGCTGTGGGGACATCCAGTTCCAGCAGCAGAATCCAACCGGCAGGGGATTCCATGTCCTCTGGCCTTAGAAACCCGAAGGCACGGTCACAAGCAAGGGACCAGCACCGCCATCGTGAAGCGGAGGCTAACGGAAGGCCCCAAGTCACCGGCCATACGGGTGAGCACCACACGGTATACTCAGGGACGTGGGCTACTTCTACCCGCATAGAGCAAGGTAGCCAGGAAAGAGTGCAGATAGTCGGGGAGGCCTACAACTCCACCTGGCCAGGGGAGATCCTGCTTGCTCACAGACTGACCAGGCCCCTACTGCTAACCAGTACTCCCGGGAGGGTCTGCTTTATACCATCAGTAAAGACCCTGAACTGCACCACACGTCTCTGTGTTTCATCGCCGCACCAGCACCATTACTACTGGGACGCTCACACCATCACTCCCATCATCCACACTAGCTGCCCTGAGGCAATACTTCTCCCGTTGGGAGTTATTCCATACTCGGCTGCGCAAACTACATCAGCCTCAGCGGTCGGCAGCGCAGCGGCGGTCCCCACTGACCGCAATCCACGGGTGGCGTAGTCGGACACTTATTATAACACCAATAGACTGCCACTGGTTTGACCGCCCTGGGCACGGACCGGGTCACCGCCACGGAGGACTACAACCCCCAGCGATCCGGCTCCGGGTATCCCCCTGCACAGCACAGGCCCAGGGGGCGCGTCAATAACATGCTTAATGCTTAGGTGACAAATATGCTTAATGCTTAGGTTGTTGTAAGCTGTAACACAGCAGCTTGATCTGTGGCTCTCACCGCTGAACATACAGCCAGGCATGGTCGTGTGTGACAATGAGCGGAACCTGGTGTAGAATCTGCTGAGTTTTGGGGTGCCAGTTAATATTAATTAAGAAGAGATACTGGATCTTAAAAAGGGGATTTATTACAAATATGATATTTACAATAACATACATAAGGGAAACCTAACTAAGGGGCAAGGGAACAATGTAAGGGAAAAGGTAAAAGGAGAGGGTGGTAGAAGATGGGAAGTGAGAAGAAGAAGAATGATGCCTAACTAGTTTGATGTGCTACCTTTATATCGGTTACACAGTCAGACATGGCCCATACATTGCCCATCCCTGTAACACCTCCAAATAATGGTACCATCCAATCAGGTCACAGTCTTTGAAGTTCTCCAGAAACATTGCACATGGCTGCTGATGCAGACACTCTTCTGAAGGTGGCTCTCTTAGGTTTAGAATGGGTAAGAGTATCAGAGGTCATACATGATTGCAGTGGTCTTCATCTTCCTGCTGATGGCATCTGGTATATAGCCAAAAGGTCTTTGTATCAAGTGGCCCGAGGACAGGTTCAACTGCATTTTGCTTGGAGATAAGAGGTCAACTTGAAGAACAATGGTTTGTAATCCAAACACCACAGGGGTTATGTACCTTTCAAGAGGCCAGACAAGATGTCCATCTCCCATGTAAGTGCTTTCTTTACTCTATCAACAGAACAAAGGCACCACACCACAGGACACACAATGTCTTCCCGCCTCACGGGTTTTATGACTCCACAGCACATGGTCAATCTCTTTGATGCAGTCCTTTGATGAACTTTAGTGCTATACAGAGTTTGTGGATCAAATTGTGAGTTCAGTCATTCATATTACACGTACGATAGATATTGTCCATGTTGGGTTCCAACACCTGGTGACGGAGAAATGACAGCCGGAGTAGATACGGTTTCCCTCTATGCCAGTCCTTTCACCGAGCTAAAGAATACGGCTGTGATGAAATACAACTCCCACTGAGAAACTGTTTCAGATTGAAAAACATTGGGCCCACCAAAGGATTTGATTCTGAGGGCTAACCTTTCTCCCCCACTCAAGAGCCCCATAGCAGCTGCAAAGTTAGCGCTATCATGAACTCTCCTGATGTAGAAGCCAGGGCACACCAGAGGATTCTCTGGTGGGACCTTCCAACCCTGCCAAAAAGAAGTCCTGGCTTAGAAAAGTGTGTGGGAAGGTTCCTGGACACTCTATGGCTGCTTTTTTACTGAGGTGGAAACCCACGCAAACACAGGGAGAGCATACAAAATCCTTGCAGATGTTGTCCTTGCTGGGATTTGAACCCAGGATCCCAATGCTGCAAGACTTCAGTGCTAACCATTGATCCAATGTGCTGCCGTTCACCCTCTGGTATCTAACAGGCTGGAGAATCTTGCACCTACTGCCACTCTATCTTCAGCTCCTTTATGAGAAACTAATGTATTTGGGCAGCCACTCAGTCTACCAAATAAAATTCCTGAGAAGTAAATTGGGGAAAGCTTCGCTACTGGTACTGGGGGCAGTGCTAATACCATGGCGTCGTACCATAGTTTACTGGAAATATTCCAGGCTGTTAGGAGGCAAGCAGATTCCCACAGAAAAGTACCAGCAGTAATGTTCAGGGACCCAAGCTTGTAGAAGGTGGAGACAACACTGGGAGAAATAGTGGCGGCTGAGGACCGAGTATGGACACGAAGCATGAGGTTGTGAAAAGCTTCCGCCTCCACTAGCCTAAAAGGCTACATTTCAAGTGAAAGCAGCTTTAGAGGACTTCCTGTGAGAAATGACAGCTGGTTAGATATGGTTTCCCAAGTCCTTTTACCAAGCTAAAGAATATGGCTGTGGTGAAATACAACTCAGCAAAAAAAGTTGTGGACTGGCTCTGTACCGTCCCTGGCCACATTCACCTGTCCACGTGTTTGTGGTTAGGCGTTTCTTCCCAGTAAGTGCACTGGGGAGGGCACGGGTAATGTTGTGGGACCCATGCTTGTGGAAGGCGGAGACGACACTGGGAGAAACAGTAGTGGCTGTGGACCGAGTATGGACACCCGTCTGCCGCCGGCAAGAGGTTATGAAAAGCTTCCGCCTCCACGAGCCTAAAAGGCCACATTTCAAGTGCAAGCAGCTGTCATAAATTTGGCAGTATAGTATTGCAGCCTGTGGGTTGGTGGGTGGCTGGATGCATGCTTGCGCTTGTGTAGCACCCTGAGGATTCGGCTGCTACAGGGGTATTGCACCTCAACCCAGAGGTGTGATATTCCACTCCCGGGTAAGGATGGAGTGTGGAACTGAGCTCGGTAGGCTGCATGCACTACATACATCCCATTTCCGAGGAACAGGCCGACGGTACTCCCACTTAGAAATGTGCAGGTACGACCGAGTCTGTTCCTGGCTGGAGTGGGAGGGGGGTGGTACATCCCAAGTAGTGTAGGGGCAGATAGGGGGAGCAGCCTGGGTAAAGATAGGAGCTCATTGGGTGCTGGTCACCTGAGCTCACACATAGAGGGTGTATATAAGGTGGGCACCATCAGAGAACAGGGTCAGTCAGTCTTTGCAGAACAGTCAGTCTGTCAGCCTTTTGCAGAGAGAAGTCAGAGGAGTAAGAGGAGCAGAGCAGTCCCAGAGAGAGAGAGAGGAGAAAGAAGGAAAGACCCAGAGAGGGGATAAAGAGAGGACTCTGAGAACCCAAATTCAAGCTACGGGTGAAGAGTCGGCATCAGGGTACCGGAACCCAAGCTGGTGGGGGGCAAAAACACACCCCAGCCAGAGACCGGAGGCCGTGGGCAGCGTCTGCCACGGCCACCCACCACATCCACCACGAAGGCATACCACGTGGAGGGTCAGGGAACCCAAGGCCAAGGGTCTCCCAACAGAAGGCCCGAGGGAGCTGGACCTGGGTGGATCAATAGTGGGGACGGCCAGAGAAAGGACAGAAGGAGAGCTCAGGGTCACGCTCCGGACTCGCTTGGGGGTTGGCTGGATCCAGGACCTGGTGGACGCAGCACGGCTCGGGAGGTCACTTGAAGCTGGAGTGACCGGAACATCAGCAGTGAGTAAATACCCTAAACTGCACAACCCGACTCTGTCTTCCTTTAACATCTATGCTGCACCACCACAACCCCCATCCTCTGCACCTGACCCCCTGAGGCTAAACCCCACCCGTTGGGGGTTATACCATCAAAAGCTGCACCTACACCATCAGCCTCAGCGGACCCTGCTGCAGCGGCGGCCATAGTGACCGCAATACAACGGGTGGCGTAGTCGACATTAAGAACTTAATAACATCTGTAGGACTGCCACATACAACTGAGTTTGACACCCTGGGCACGGACCGGGTCACAGCCACTCGGAAGACTACAACTCCCATCTGATCCGGCTCCGGATATTCCCCCTAAAGAATATGGCCCAGGGGGCGCGTCAACTTTGGCGTAGTCGGCAGGATTACGTGCCCGTAACACCCGGGTACTGCGTGCCTGAAGAAAAGAACGAGTTTACCTCAAAAAGAAGTCTCCTGCCGGTTCCGGAGGGTCCCCGCCATCGGACTCCATCACAGATCGATTCCCGCCGGTTGTCCGCCATTAACAGCTTTTTCCCGCCATCTGCAGAGTTTCCCGCCACTGGGAGACGATTCCCGCCATTTCCAAAGGTTTCCCGCCTTGTCAGAGCGGACGCCATTATGGGCGTGCCAGAGGGTGGTGAGAGGCCGCCTCCCATCGTGGGCCAGGACCGAAAATGGCGCCAAAAGTGGAAACCGCCCCCACCAACAGAGACTGTGATGCTAGAGGTGTCTGTCAGCGTGAAAGAACAGCCCCTGGAGCTGACAGTCACCAAGTGGCCCCGGGACCGCCCTCGAAGGGGGAGGAGACGAGAGGAGAGAACAAAGATGGGTGCCGCCTGGAGCAGTCTAGAGCGAGCGCACCCGGAGGCAAGAAGCCTGGAGAAGAGTATCGGAGGAGCTTACCCGGAGATGGCGAGAAAGCAGAGCAGCACCGGCCCGTTGGCCAGGAGCCTGCTAGAAACAGAGGAGGGAGAGCAGAGCAGCACCGGCCCGCTGGCCAGGAGCCTGCTGGAGACAACAGGAGGAGAGCAGAGCAGCACCGACCCGTTGGTCAGGAGCCTGCTGGAAACAACGACCCCACTAGGCCTAGTGGAGGTCCTAGCACAGCTCCCCCGAGATCGGGAGTGTGCGCAGACCGCTCTGGAGGGCCTCGCAAGGAGGATGGCCCGGGTGCAGCGAGAGACGTTGGCGGAGTGGAGCCGTGAGATGGCCCAGCAGACCGAGACCCGTCAGCGGAGCACGCCACCCAAGACGAGGAGACAGACCGCCTCTGAGGATGGCGCGGGAGGACTCAAGGCCGGAGACGGCGCCGAGAAGGGAGCCGAACGAGTGGAGGCAGGTAAAGGGGACGTCTATACCCCAAACCGGGAAACCGCGAACCTGCCCCAGCTCCCCGTCGCAGAGCCCGAAGTCTATCCTGCCGTGCCCGTCGCTACAACGTCACCGCCGCAGACTAGGCCTCAAACGGGAGCCGCGACCCCTGTGACATCACACGCCTCGACCCCGAGCGTGACCAAGCAGGAAGTACCACCAGCCTGGTCGCAAGGCCTAGTACCCCCGGGTGCCGCAATACCAACAGCGCCCCCTACCTCCGCGGAGCCCCCGGCCTGGTCGCAGGGCCAAGTAGCCCAGGGCGCCGCCGTCCTTACGGTGCCCTTCACCTTCCAGATACCCCCGGCCTGGCCGCAAGGCCCGGGCAACCCGGGCGCTAACACCACCGCGCCCATAAGACCTAAAGTGCCGCATCTGGGAGAAGACCTGTACGCCCAGCATACGTGCCCGGATGGGCAGCCATTTATATGGCCACCGGAGTTCCACCATCCCCGACTCCGGAGAGAGAGACCCCTGGATGAACCCCTGATCCCGGCTCCAAAGCCCGTAAAGAGGATCTCGCCCCCGCTAGCAGAAGCGCAGTTCGAGTGGGACCCCACCGGAGAAGATCTCATGGGGTTCACTCAAGAGACTCGGGCAGCTGCAGCGGAGCGTGCTGAGTGCTGCCGCCAACAGCTCGAGGTCTTCGAGAGGGAGCGGAGAGAGAGGCGGGTCCGAGAACAGCAAGCTCAAATAAAGAGCGCGGAGCAGAAGAGCCGGGCCAGGAGAGACCCCCGTGCAGCGCATAGTCCCCGCACCACCGGGACTGTGATAAAGTTTAATATGCAGCATGGGTGGGGCTTCATCCGAGACCACCGCACCCTAGGCGACGTCTTCGTGACGAGGAGAGACGTTGAGTCCCACCTACCGGAGGGACACAGAGGTCGTGACCTTTACATCGGGGACGAGGTCACCTTCACCCGGCACAAGTGTGCCAAAGGACCCTACGCCCTCCATGTGCATCGCCTGACGGAGGAAGAGCTGCGGTGTGAGGAGGAAGAACAAGAGGACCCGGACGGGTCTGAAACTAGAGCCAAAGGTAACAATAAAGAAAGAGCAGGAGGACGCCGTCGTTAAGTACAGCGAAGCAGGAGCTGTATATAGTTGCCCGTCGGGGCACCATAAACTGAAACTGTAACTGTTGCTAAATATAGTCCCCGTTGGGACCAGCAAGTGTGAACTGTTACCCGTATTTCCCTAAATCCCACTGACCGAGGACTGAGAGCGGTCATTCCTCCCCAATACCTGGCCGAGGACTGAGAGCGGCCACTACCCCTGTATATAGTTGCGCGTCCTAAAGCGCCCCCTACCGGTTTTATAGGAAAACCAGTTTTCCAGAGAGACTGTCGCACTTTACCCGGTCACACGTTGCACAGTGACCGGAGGAGGAGCCAGAGGCGACGAGAATGTTTATATGAAAAGTTTTATATGATGTTTTATTATGTTTATGTTTATGAAAAAAAAATGTATGTTTGGTGTTGTTATGTCTTACAGCCCGAGGACGTGCTGTGATTTACCAGGGGGGAATGTAGCACCCTGAGGATTCGGCTGCTACAGGGGTATTGCACCTCAACCCAGAGGTGTGATATTCCACTCCCGGGTAAGGATGGAGTGTGGAACTGAGCTCGGTAGGCTGCATGCACTACATACATCCCATTTCCGAGGAACAGGCCGACGGTACTCCCACTTAGAAATGTGCAGGTACGACCGAGTCTGTTCCTGGCTGGAGTGGGAGGGGGGTGGTACATCCCAAGTAGTGTAGGGGCAGATAGGGGGAGCAGCCTGGGTAAAGATAGGAGCTCATTGGGTGCTGGTCACCTGAGCTCACACATAGAGGGTGTATATAAGGTGGGCACCATCAGAGAACAGGGTCAGTCAGTCTTTGCAGAACAGTCAGTCTGTCAGCCTTTTGCAGAGAGAAGTCAGAGGAGTAAGAGGAGCAGAGCAGTCCCAGAGAGAGAGAGAGGAGAAAGAAGGAAAGACCCAGAGAGGGGATAAAGAGAGGACTCTGAGAACCCAAATTCAAGCTACGGGTGAAGAGTCGGCATCAGGGTACCGGAACCCAAGCTGGTGGGGGGCAAAAACACACCCCAGCCAGAGACCGGAGGCCGTGGGCAGCGTCTGCCACGGCCACCCACCACATCCACCACGAAGGCATACCACGTGGAGGGTCAGGGAACCCAAGGCCAAGGGTCTCCCAACAGAAGGCCCGAGGGAGCTGGACCTGGGTGGATCAATAGTGGGGACGGCCAGAGAAAGGACAGAAGGAGAGCTCAGGGTCACGCTCCGGACTCGCTTGGGGGTTGGCTGGATCCAGGACCTGGTGGACGCAGCACGGCTCGGGAGGTCACTTGAAGCTGGAGTGACCGGAACATCAGCAGTGAGTAAATACCCTAAACTGCACAACCCGACTCTGTCTTCCTTTAACATCTATGCTGCACCACCACAACCCCCATCCTCTGCACCTGACCCCCTGAGGCTAAACCCCACCCGTTGGGGGTTATACCATCAAAAGCTGCACCTACACCATCAGCCTCAGCGGACCCTGCTGCAGCGGCGGCCATAGTGACCGCAATACAACGGGTGGCGTAGTCGACATTAAGAACTTAATAACATCTGTAGGACTGCCACATACAACTGAGTTTGACACCCTGGGCACGGACCGGGTCACAGCCACTCGGAAGACTACAACTCCCATCTGATCCGGCTCCGGATATTCCCCCTAAAGAATATGGCCCAGGGGGCGCGTCAACTTTGGCGTAGTCGGCAGGATTACGTGCCCGTAACACCCGGGTACTGCGTGCCTGAAGAAAAGAACGAGTTTACCTCAAAAAGAAGTCTCCTGCCGGTTCCGGAGGGTCCCCGCCATCGGACTCCATCACAGATCGATTCCCGCCGGTTGTCCGCCATTAACAGCTTTTTCCCGCCATCTGCAGAGTTTCCCGCCACTGGGAGACGATTCCCGCCATTTCCAAAGGTTTCCCGCCTTGTCAGAGCGGACGCCATTATGGGCGTGCCAGAGGGTGGTGAGAGGCCGCCTCCCATCGTGGGCCAGGACCGAAAATGGCGCCAAAAGTGGAAACCGCCCCCACCAACAGAGACTGTGATGCTAGAGGTGTCTGTCAGCGTGAAAGAACAGCCCCTGGAGCTGACAGTCACCAAGTGGCCCCGGGACCGCCCTCGAAGGGGGAGGAGACGAGAGGAGAGAACAAAGATGGGTGCCGCCTGGAGCAGTCTAGAGCGAGCGCACCCGGAGGCAAGAAGCCTGGAGAAGAGTATCGGAGGAGCTTACCCGGAGATGGCGAGAAAGCAGAGCAGCACCGGCCCGTTGGCCAGGAGCCTGCTAGAAACAGAGGAGGGAGAGCAGAGCAGCACCGGCCCGCTGGCCAGGAGCCTGCTGGAGACAACAGGAGGAGAGCAGAGCAGCACCGACCCGTTGGTCAGGAGCCTGCTGGAAACAACGACCCCACTAGGCCTAGTGGAGGTCCTAGCACAGCTCCCCCGAGATCGGGAGTGTGCGCAGACCGCTCTGGAGGGCCTCGCAAGGAGGATGGCCCGGGTGCAGCGAGAGACGTTGGCGGAGTGGAGCCGTGAGATGGCCCAGCAGACCGAGACCCGTCAGCGGAGCACGCCACCCAAGACGAGGAGACAGACCGCCTCTGAGGATGGCGCGGGAGGACTCAAGGCCGGAGACGGCGCCGAGAAGGGAGCCGAACGAGTGGAGGCAGGTAAAGGGGACGTCTATACCCCAAACCGGGAAACCGCGAACCTGCCCCAGCTCCCCGTCGCAGAGCCCGAAGTCTATCCTGCCGTGCCCGTCGCTACAACGTCACCGCCGCAGACTAGGCCTCAAACGGGAGCCGCGACCCCTGTGACATCACACGCCTCGACCCCGAGCGTGACCAAGCAGGAAGTACCACCAGCCTGGTCGCAAGGCCTAGTACCCCCGGGTGCCGCAATACCAACAGCGCCCCCTACCTCCGCGGAGCCCCCGGCCTGGTCGCAGGGCCAAGTAGCCCAGGGCGCCGCCGTCCTTACGGTGCCCTTCACCTTCCAGATACCCCCGGCCTGGCCGCAAGGCCCGGGCAACCCGGGCGCTAACACCACCGCGCCCATAAGACCTAAAGTGCCGCATCTGGGAGAAGACCTGTACGCCCAGCATACGTGCCCGGATGGGCAGCCATTTATATGGCCACCGGAGTTCCACCATCCCCGACTCCGGAGAGAGAGACCCCTGGATGAACCCCTGATCCCGGCTCCAAAGCCCGTAAAGAGGATCTCGCCCCCGCTAGCAGAAGCGCAGTTCGAGTGGGACCCCACCGGAGAAGATCTCATGGGGTTCACTCAAGAGACTCGGGCAGCTGCAGCGGAGCGTGCTGAGTGCTGCCGCCAACAGCTCGAGGTCTTCGAGAGGGAGCGGAGAGAGAGGCGGGTCCGAGAACAGCAAGCTCAAATAAAGAGCGCGGAGCAGAAGAGCCGGGCCAGGAGAGACCCCCGTGCAGCGCATAGTCCCCGCACCACCGGGACTGTGATAAAGTTTAATATGCAGCATGGGTGGGGCTTCATCCGAGACCACCGCACCCTAGGCGACGTCTTCGTGACGAGGAGAGACGTTGAGTCCCACCTACCGGAGGGACACAGAGGTCGTGACCTTTACATCGGGGACGAGGTCACCTTCACCCGGCACAAGTGTGCCAAAGGACCCTACGCCCTCCATGTGCATCGCCTGACGGAGGAAGAGCTGCGGTGTGAGGAGGAAGAACAAGAGGACCCGGACGGGTCTGAAACTAGAGCCAAAGGTAACAATAAAGAAAGAGCAGGAGGACGCCGTCGTTAAGTACAGCGAAGCAGGAGCTGTATATAGTTGCCCGTCGGGGCACCATAAACTGAAACTGTAACTGTTGCTAAATATAGTCCCCGTTGGGACCAGCAAGTGTGAACTGTTACCCGTATTTCCCTAAATCCCACTGACTGAGGACTGAGAGCGGTCATTCCTCCCCAATACCTGGCCGAGGACTGAGAGCGGCCACTACCCCTGTATATAGTTGCGCGTCCTAAAGCGCCCCCTACCGGTTTTATAGGAAAACCAGTTTTCCAGAGAGACTGTCGCACTTTACCCGGTCACACGTTGCACAGTGACCGGAGGAGGAGCCAGAGGCGACGAGAATGTTTATATGAAAAGTTTTATATGATGTTTTATTATGTTTATGTTTATGAAAAAAAAATGTATGTTTGGTGTTGTTATGTCTTACAGCCCGAGGACGTGCTGTGATTTACCAGGGGGGAATGTAGCACCCTGAGGATTCGGCTGCTACAGGGGTATTGCACCTCAACCCAGAGGTGTGATATTCCACTCCCGGGTAAGGATGGAGTGTGGAACTGAGCTCGGTAGGCTGCATGCACTACATACATCCCATTTCCGAGGAACAGGCCGACGGTACTCCCACTTAGAAATGTGCAGGTACGACCGAGTCTGTTCCTGGCTGGAGTGGGAGGGGGGTGGTACATCCCAAGTAGTGTAGGGGCAGATAGGGGGAGCAGCCTGGGTAAAGATAGGAGCTCATTGGGTGCTGGTCACCTGAGCTCACACATAGAGGGTGTATATAAGGTGGGCACCATCAGAGAACAGGGTCAGTCAGTCTTTGCAGAACAGTCAGTCTGTCAGCCTTTTGCAGAGAGAAGTCAGAGGAGTAAGAGGAGCAGAGCAGTCCCAGAGAGAGAGAGAGGAGAAAGAAGGAAAGACCCAGAGAGGGGATAAAGAGAGGACTCTGAGAACCCAAATTCAAGCTACGGGTGAAGAGTCGGCATCAGGGTACCGGAACCCAAGCTGGTGGGGGGCAAAAACACACCCCAGCCAGAGACCGGAGGCCGTGGGCAGCGTCTGCCACGGCCACCCACCACATCCACCACGAAGGCATACCACGTGGAGGGTCAGGGAACCCAAGGCCAAGGGTCTCCCAACAGAAGGCCCGAGGGAGCTGGACCTGGGTGGATCAATAGTGGGGACGGCCAGAGAAAGGACAGAAGGAGAGCTCAGGGTCACGCTCCGGACTCGCTTGGGGGTTGGCTGGATCCAGGACCTGGTGGACGCAGCACGGCTCGGGAGGTCACTTGAAGCTGGAGTGACCGGAACATCAGCAGTGAGTAAATACCCTAAACTGCACAACCCGACTCTGTCTTCCTTTAACATCTATGCTGCACCACCACAACCCCCATCCTCTGCACCTGACCCCCTGAGGCTAAACCCCACCCGTTGGGGGTTATACCATCAAAAGCTGCACCTACACCATCAGCCTCAGCGGACCCTGCTGCAGCGGCGGCCATAGTGACCGCAATACAACGGGTGGCGTAGTCGACATTAAGAACTTAATAACATCTGTAGGACTGCCACATACAACTGAGTTTGACACCCTGGGCACGGACCGGGTCACAGCCACTCGGAAGACTACAACTCCCATCTGATCCAGCTCCGGATATTCCCCCTAAAGAATATGGCCCAGGGGGCGCGTCACTTGCATTCCAAGGAATGGGGTAGGGACAATTTAACGCTGCACTGGGACAAGGAAGTGGACGGTGATTGCAACGACAGGTGCATGGCAGGAGGCATCTTCGCATGCGCCAAGGATCACTTATCATGGGCACAAAACGCTATGTGTGAACTTAGCCCAAGGTGTGGAGGAGTATTTTTGTTTTTGGTTATTTATTTTGCCTTATATACAAGTCATTACCCTGGAAAGGATGTTCCTTAACATATTTCCCAGGAAAATCCATTTTGGTTTTGTTTTTGTATGTTTTATTGTGAGTCCGTAAAAGTGGCGTAATACTCTGACAACGTTGTTGACAGCAGTGATCTTCGAGTCAGAGATGCTTCCAGGGGTCTTCCCCATACTGTTCCCATGTCATTTGATCACTGTTCCCATCAATTTGGGCAATTTTTAGGCCCTCTGCAGACCGCCGGGGGGAGCCGCCTGAAAAATGCTCAAGTTTCCCATAGACTTACATTGGGCTCGTTGCTCGGGTCGAGCACCCGAGTATTCCAATGTGCTTGACCCGAGCAATGAGTACCCGAGCATTTTAGTGCTCGCTCATCACTAGCTGTAAGCTATTAGGAAAGGAAAATTAGAGAGAAAAATTAGATAACATTGGATATTTCTATGACACATCCTGAAATAGAGTAGCAGCTACGATACCACCAATGACACTATAATCGTGCCGTCTTTGGTTAAATTCCTAAAATAAGTTTTTGGTGAGTTTTTGACACCGCATATTTTCGCTGCAACAAAAACACAGCATCTTACAGTTCCTGCAAAGTGGATGGAATTTCTAGAAATCTCATGCCACTGTTTAATTTTTTTTCTTTTACACGGCGTAAACTGACCTGCAGTGCGTGTTTGAAATCCTCAACATGTCAACATGTCAATTTTCTTGTGGGTATTCAGAGTTTAATGGCAGAGTTTAATGGCAGATTTTGCCTATAGAATTGCATAAAAATGTGGAAAATCCCCAGGTAAAAAACACATGAGTTTTTAATTCCTTGTCCAATATGGAGATATACTAAAAAATGTAATCTGCACATGACTGTATCAATAAAGTTTCATTAACCCTTTTACAACCCAAGGTGGTTTGCACGTTAATGACCGGGCCAATGTTTACAATTCTGACCACTGTCACTTTATGAATTATTCTGGAACGCTTCAACGGATCCCGCTGATTCTGAGATTGTTTTTTTGTGACATATTGTACTTCATGATTGTGGTAAAATTTCTTCGATATCACATGCGTTTATTTGTGAAAAAAATGGAAATTTGGCGAAAAGTTTGAAAATTTAGCAAATTAACCAAATTTTTTTTATTAGGGAGCTATAAGGGTTAAAAGTTGACCAGTGATTTCTCATTTTTACAACAAAATTTACAAAACCATTTTTTTAGGGACCACATCACATTTGAAGTCACTTTGAGGGGTCTTTATGACAGAAAATACCCAAAATTGACACCATTCTAAAAACTGCACCCCTCAAGGTGCTCAAAACCACATTCAAGAACTTTATTAACCCTTCAGGTGCTTCAAAGGAATTTTTGGAATGTGGAAGAAAAAAATGAACATTTAACTTTTTTCACCAAATTGTTACTTTAGACCCAATTTTTTTTATTTTCTCAGGGTTAACAGGAAAAAATGGACCCAAAATTTGTTGTGCAATTTCCCCTGAGCACGCAGATACCCCATATGTGGGGAAAAACCACTGTTTGGGTGCACAGCAGCGTTCGGAAGGGAAGGAGTGCCATTTGACTTTTTGAATGTAAAATTTGCTTGAATAATTAGCGGACGCCATGTTGCGTTTGGGGAGCCCTTGATGTGCCTAAACAGTGGAAACCCCCACAAGTGACACCATTTTGGAAACTATACCCCTCAGGGAACTTATCTAGATGTGTGGTGAGCACCTTGAACCCCCAAGTGCTTCACAGAAGTTTATAACATTGAGCCGTAAAAATAAAATTTTCACATTTTTCCCACAAAAATGTTTTTCAACCTCCAATTTTGCATTTTCATGAGGGTAACAGGAGAAATTGCACCATGCAATTTGTTGTGAAATTTCTCCTGAGCACGCCGATACCCCATATGTGGGGGAAAACCACTGTTTGTGCGCACGGCAGGGCTCGGAAGGGAAGGAGCGACATTTGACTTTTTGAATGTAAAATTTGCTAGAATAATTAGCGGATGTGCCCCTGATGTGCCTAAACAGTGTAAAACCCCCACAAGTGACACAATTTTGGAAACTAGACCCCTCAGGGAACTTATCTAGATGTGTGGTGAGCACCTTGAACCTCCAAGTGCTTTACAGAAGTTTATAACATGGAGCTGTGAAAATTTAAAAAATCAAACTTTTTCCACAAAAATGATGTTTTAGCCACAATTTTTTATTTTCACAAGTGTAAGAGGAGAAAATGGACCCTAAAAACTTTTGTGCATTTGCTCAAAACACAGTGTTTGGGCGCACGGCAGAGTTCAGAAAGGAAAGAGCACTGTGTGACGTTTTGAACGCAAAATTGGCTGGAATTGAGAGCGGACGTCATGTCACATTTGGAGAGCCCCTGATGTGCCTAAATAGTGGAATTCCCCCACAAGTGACCCCATTTTGGAAACTACACCCCTCAAGGATTTTATCAAGCGGTATAGTGAACATTTTCAACCCAGAGGTGCCACACAGAATTTGATAAAATTAGGCCACCATATTGAATGAGCTGTCATTAGTCTTGAGAGCAAGTGCTTGTTACTTGAGTTTGCAACGGGTACTCAGGTATGCACCATGTATCGCGCGTGCTCGAGTGACATGCTCGAGTCCCCACCCACTTGTTTCACTGTTATTAGACACCCAAAAAAAACATGGGGGGATCGCTCGCGCATGGCAGGCAATCCCCGCAAGTTTTTTTTTGGCCGCGAAGCATGTGGGGCGGAGACTCCAGCATGTCACTCGAGCATCCACGATACTCAGTGCATACCGGAGCACCCGATGCAAACTCAAGTAGCGAGCACTTGCGCTCAACACTAGTCGCCATATTGTCATCTTTTTTTTTTTACTTTTGAAAAAAATCCCCACTCTAACCCGAACCCTAATACAACCTCAACCCTAATACAACCCCAACCCTAGCCCAACCCTAACCCTAACCTCAACCCCAAACCAATGCAAACCCTAACCCCAACCCTAACCCCAACCCTAACCCTAGCCCAGCCCTAACCCTATCCCAACCCTAACCCCAACCCTAGCCCAACTCTAGCCCAACTATAACCCTAGCCCAACCCTAACCTCAACCCAAACCCTAACCTCAAGCCCAACCCTAACCCCAACCCTAACCCTACCACAACCCTAACCCTACAGTTTATTTTTTAGGCCGTTCCTCCTGCGGTATAAGTGATTAGACGACTTTATTCTTCGGGTCAGTGCAATTACAGCGATACCAGAATCATATCGGGTTTTTATGATTGACAGCTGTCACACACTAAAAGACGCATTTTTTTGTAAAATCTAGTTTTTGCATCGCCATATTTTGAGAGCTATTATTTTTCCATATTTTAGCTGACAGAGTCATGTGGTGGCTTGTTTTTTGCAGGACAAGTTGCCGTATTTATTGGTACCATTTTCAGGCATGTGACATTTTTTGATCGCTTTATATTCCGATTTTTGGGAGGCAGAATAAACAAAAACCAACAATTCAGGAATTGTTTTTTTTTTTAATTTTTTTATGCTGCTCCATGTGTGGTAAAATTGATAAGGTAGCTTTATTCATTGGGTCAGTACGTTTACAGCGGTACCACATTTATATTGTTTTTCTATGTTTTGGCGCTTTTACACAATAAAAGCTATTTTATAGAAAAAAATATTTTTTTGCATCACTTTATTCTGAGAGCTATAACTTTTTTATTTTTCGACTGATAGAGCTGTATAGTGGCTTGTTTTTTGCAGAACAAGATGAAATTTTCAGCGGTATCATTTTTATTTATATTCAACTTTTTGATCGCGTGTTATTTCATTTTTTGTTTGGCAGTATGATGATAAAGCATTGTTTTTTGCTTCATTTTTTTTTTTTTTTACCGTTTTCACTAAAGGGGTTAACTAGTGGGACAGTTTGATAGGTCAGGTCATTCCGGATGTGGCGATACCAAATATGTGTGCTTTTATTGTTTTGTTTGTTTTCTTTTCATAACAATATTTATTGATGGGTACATTATATTTTTATTTTTGGTGATTATTTTTTTTATTTTTTTAAAAATATTTTTACGAATTTAATTTTTTAAATTTTTTAACACTTTTTTACTTTTATACTTTGTCCCACTATGGGACTTTCACTTTTTTTACTCTGTTCACCTGTATATCATAGGGATGGAGCACCATCCCTGTGCCATACAACTGTCAGCGCTGCAGATGCAGAAGATACTTTGATCATGCACTGCGCATAACCAAAGTATCTTTCTGTTGTCTGGTGACCCGGATGTTGTCATGACGACATCAGGTCGTCATGGCAACATCCGGGAAGCCGCTGCAGACTGCGTTGGACGCCGGAAGGAGAGGTGAGTATTGCAGGAGAGGTGAGGATCGACTTTGATTGCAGCATTGCGGGGGTTAATGTGCCGGGAGCAGTGCGGGACCGCTCCCTGCACATAGCACCAGGTGGCAGCTGTGACAATCAGCTGACGCCCGGCGGCGATCGTGCCCGCACAGCCTGTGTGCGGGCAAAATCAACAGGGCATACTAATACCTACCTGGCTCTTAAAGCCCAGGGCACAGGTACATATTAGTATGTCTTGGGCTTTTAAGGGGTTAAAGTCAAATACCAGGAACTATAGAAAATAAAGCAGCTTTATTTGAAACATGACATAAAATGAAAAAGCAAAAATCTCAGCATCAAAAACACAATAAAAACACTTGTAAAAAATGCATTAAAAAACGCAACAAAAAATTGTAAGTAACTTATTTTACCTAAGAGATGCAGAAATGCTGCAGAAAATCTTCTGCAACATCAAAACCTCACCAAATACTTCCCGGTATTTGGCTTTGACAAAATTTTATTGATCCAGTCATTTGCAGATTATATATGTGCGTTTTAGTGTGTGTCCACAGTGGAAATACTATAAACACATGCATTATTTACCCATGGATTTCCTCATCTAAGTCAATTCTGTGGGAAAGATCTGCACATAAGACTCAGCGTACCCGCAAGAGAAGTCGATATGTTGCAGATTTCAAACACGCACCGCAGGTCAAAAATCACTATGTACAGAAGAAAAATTCCCCCATCACACGTTTATTTTTGTGTAAAAACTCACATATCCAAGACTCTACTATAGATTCAGATTGAATGAAGTGATAAATTCATTTGTCCTCTAAATGTTATCTATCTCAGCGTCTCCTACTAATCAATGGTAAATTTACATTATGACGAGGAGACAATATACTGGAGCCACATTTGTTGTTCTAATAAGGTGATGACGTCTTCAAAGAAGCTTAAAGGATCCCTCACTTTACACACTTAACATCTTTTATCTCTTGTTAAAAAGCATCATAGATTTCAAGCTTTTTTCAAAAATATTTTCAATGTTTCCTGGTAGTGCTTTTATTTTGTTGCATTTGTGAAATACATTTTATTCTGGCATTTTTTAAATTTAACTTGTGATTAGATTCATATTGCCCCAACCAGTGACAGCATGAATCAGAGACTGGCGGTGTGATATATGTCATGCATTATGGGTAATATATATAGGTGTCCTGTATATGTGTTACGAGACCTGTAGTTATACTACACATAACACATGACAACTATATACAGCGGGTGAAATGAGTATTGAAAACATCACCATGACAATGCAGTCATGGCTGAAAGTGGTGGCACCCTTGAATTTGTTCCAGAAAATGAAGTATTGCTCCTGGGAAATTAATATAATTACACATGTGTTGGTATAGATATGTTTATTTCATTTGTTTTTAATGGAACAACACAAAAAGACAAACAAAAAAAGGCAAATTGGACATAATTCCACAGAAAACTCCCAAAATGGGCCAAACCAAAATGTTGGCATTTTTCCAAAATTGTAGGTAAAGAACTTTGTTGCAAGCATATGATGCTCTTTCAAACTCACCTGTGGAAAGTAACAGATTTGGGCAATATGAAAATCATACCTGAAACCAGATAAAAAGGGAAGAAGTTGACTTATTCTTTGCATTGTACGTATGTCTGTGTGTGCCAAACTAAGCACGGAGAACAGAAAGAGGAGAAGAGAACTGTCTGAGGAGTTGAGAACCAAAATTGTTGAAAAATATCAACAACCTTAAGGTTAAAAATCCATCTCCAGAGATCTTGATGTTCCTTTGTCCATGGTGCGCAACATTATCAAGAAGTTTACAACCCAAGGCACTGTAGCTAATCTCTCTGGATGTGGACAGCAGAGAAAAATTGATGAAAGGTTGCAACGCAGGATAGTCCAAATGGTGGATAAGCAACCCCAATCAGGTTCCAAAGATATTCAAGATGTCCTGCATGCTCAGGGTGCATCAGTGTCAGCGTGAACTATATGTCATCTTTTGATTGAAATGAATTGCCATGGCAGGAGACCCAGGAGGACTCCACTGCTGACACAGATACATGAAAAAAGCTAGACTGCAATTTACCAATATGTGCGTGAGTAAGCCTAAACCCTTCTAGGAAATCATCTTGTGGACAGATGAAACCAAGATAGAGGTTTCTGGTGAAGCACATCATTCTACTGTTTACTGAAAATGGAATGAGGACTGCAAAGAAAAGAACACAGTACCTACAGTCAAATATGGTGGAGGTTCAAAGATGTTTTGGGGTTGTTTTGCTTCCTCTGGCACTCATTGCTTTGACTACATGCAAAGCATCATGAAATCTGAAGATTACCAAAGGATTTTGGGTCACAATGTAGTGTCTATTGTCAGAAAGCTGGGTTTGCATCCTAGGTCATGGGTCTTCCAGCAGGACAATGACCCCAAACATATTTCAAGAAGCACCAAGAAATGGATGGGAACAAAGCGCTGGAGAGTTCTGAAGTGGCAGCAATGAGTCCGGATCTAAAAGCTTTTGAACACCGGTGGATTTAGATCCCGACTCATTGCTTAGTCCGAATCTAAATTGCTCTTAAAATTGCTCTTGGGAGAAGGCACACTTCAAATATTGGATACCTGGGACAGTTTGCAAGAGAAGAGTGGTCTATATATATAAATATAATACTTGACACCTAATGGGAGCCAAAGGCCAAAGAAGGGGGCATTGTCCTAAGTAGGGGCCACAGAGGGAGACATTATTTTAATTGGGGTCCAAGGAGGGGAACATTATTTTAAATGGGGACCCCAAGAGGGAATATTATTGTAAATGTTGTCTAAAAAGAGGGGCATCATACCAAGGGAGCAAAAGGGGAACATTATGAAAAATGGTGGCCAAAGAAGGGGACTTTATTCTAAATGAGGACCAAAGAGAGAGACATTGTGCTACAGGGGGCCAAAGAGAGTTATATATAATAATAATTTTTATTTAATTTCTTTATTTATTAGAGACATATACAAGCTGAATAAAACAATACAGATTATCACATAATTCATGACATACTAAAGGTATCGTCACACTTAACGACGCTACAGCGATCCCGACAACGATACGACCTGGCAGGGATCGTTGCTGCGTCGCTTTGTGGTCGCTCGTGAGATGTCAAACAGTCAGATCTTCCCAACGACGCAGCAACGATGCAGCGACCTGTAACGCCCTGTATAACGATGCAAAGCAAATGCACGCCTATGTGTCTCAGTTCTGAGTCGCCAACGAGGTCGTTGGTAAGGTGTCAAGCACACCGATACATGCTACCCAGCGGGACCTCAACGATCAAAAAATGGTCCAGGCCATTTCGACATGACCAGCGATCTCACAGCAGGGGCCTGGTTGCTGCTACGTGTCAAACGTAGCGAGATCGCTGCTGAGGTCGCTGTTGCGTCACAAAACTTGTGACTCAGCAGCGATCTCTCTAGCGATCTCGCTTAGTGTGACGGGAGCTTAAGACGAGTGAGGGCCCTGCTAACAAGCTTACAGTCTATGAAGATATAGACACAAAAGATAAAAAGGTGCTTGTCATGTATGGTCCAGCCATGATTATTATAAACAGGGGAATTCAAATACCATTACATGAACCAGTCATCAGCCAGAATCTGTATAAGTACTGATACAAGGAGCTATAGAGTGCATGGAGGTTGTGGATACAGATGATAGAAGGGACCAGATTCTGGAGAAAATTAAGGAAGTGAGAACAGGGCATAGTTATATTAACCATATTATGTGGGATAGTGCATTCCAGAGAACTGGTGCAGCACAAGAGAAGTTCTGAAGATGGGGGTGGAAGGTTTTGATTACAGAGGATGCTAGTCTTAGGTAGATAGTTGATTTTACATTTCTGGATTCTGTAGATTTGTGATTTGTATTAACCCCATAACGCTCAATGACGGGCACTGCATGGCATGAGCGGGTGTAAGTTAATTCTCATTGCCGTGCAGTGTCCGTCATATGTTTGAACTGGCACAGCGTGTAAACACGCTGTGCTAGTTCAGTGCCGACAGCTGTTTGTGATGGCTGAGAGGCACGAGAAGGGGTGCAGGGACCCTTGCCATCGGTCCCTGCACCCAGATTGCTGCGATCGGTCAGTCAATCTAACTGACCGATCACAGCATGATGGAGCAGGAGACACTGAAATTTCAGCGTCTGCTGCTCTATCAGTGTCGGAGCTCAGCGCTGCCAGTGGTTGAGCTGCCGCACTAAACAGCCAGGAGCGGTGTCAGCGCCGCCCCTGGCTGTTAACCCTCTGAATACTGCGATCGAGCACCAGGAGACAAGGCAAAGGGCTGAGATCTCCCTCTGCCTTCAGGTCGGCGCCCCCGTGATGTCATCGCGGGGGCCCGACCATTGCCATGGTGACCCCCAGGTCACCAAGCTACGGAAAGCTCCTGAGACCTATGCACAGCATAGTCTCAGGAGCTTTCAATATAGGTATAATGTATTGCAATGCTAGTGCATTGCAATACGTTATACCTATGAAAAAGTGAAAAAAGTGAAAGTCCCACAGTGGGACTAAATAAAAAAGTAAAAATTTTTTTTTTAAAAATCTAAAAAAAAAATGTAATAAAAAAAAAATATTACACTAATAAATACAGATTCATAGGTAAAAAAAATGAAAATAAACAAAAGAGTACACATATTTAGTATCGCCGCATCCGGAACGACCCAATCTATAAACGTGTCACACTAGTTAACCCTTTCAGTGAACAGCGTAAAAAAAAAAAAACATGAGAAACTATGACTTTTCATCATACAGCTGGAAAAAAGTGGAATAAAACGCGATCAAAAAGACGGATGGAAATAAAAATGGTAGCACTGAAAACGTCATCTTGTCCCGCAAAAATCAAGCCGCCATACAGCTCCATCAGAAAAATTAAAAAGTTACATCTCTCAGAATAAAGCGATGCAAAGATAATTAGTTTTTCTAGTTTTATTATGTAAAAGCGCAAAAACGTTAAAAAATTACATAAATGTGGTACTGCTGGTAAAGCTGCCATATCAATTTTACCACACAAGTAACAACAAAAAAAATCCTGAATTGTTGATTTTTGTTCATTCTGCCTCCCAAAGATCGCAGTATGGCTCGGCGCACATGCATCCTGCGCTCTGCGCTGAGCGCTTACACCGGGGTTTCCGTGTAAATCTCTGAAATACGTGATTCTGATGGAAACCCCTGACAGAAGATTCCCTGTAATGAGGCAGATGGAGGCACTGTGGACGGTGTCTGACCTATAATCCGGCGGTGTTCATCTTTTTAGGCGTAAATAAAAGCGTGGTCAGCCACAGTTTTGTGTACCTCTGAAAAGAAGGATAGCACTGAACAGAGGCCAGACGGAGTCCAGAGTAACTCTGCTGCCTCATTATAGTGAATGGATCCCCCTGGGGTTTCATCTGAATCACGTCACTCGGAAAATTAGATGGAAAACCCGATGTAAGTGCTCAGCGTAGAGCGCCGGATAAATGTGATCTAAAATGTTATGTAAAATGTTCCCAATAAAAGCTTCACATAAAAGCCCCCACTCAGGTCTGTCATGTGTTACTGGAAATATAGGGGGCTTCCACGTTACGGGTAGTACAAAGGCGCTGGAATAGCTACATGGCTCCTTGCCCCCCAAAAGAAATTCAGCAAATCCTGCGCTTCCAAATCCAAATCCCCCCTCCCTTCTGTGCACTGCAGTGTGTCTAAGCCACATTTAGTGTCCACATGTTTGTCAGGGGTATAATTTCCAAAATGGGGTCACTTGAGGGGGAATTCTGCTCTTCTACCATTTAGGGGCTCTGTATATGGGGTACGCAAACTATTCTAGGAAAATCTGCGCTCCAGGAGGTAAATAGCACTCCATCCCTCCCGAGTGTTGCCGTGTGGGCAAGCAGTACTGTACAACCACATAAGAGGTATTGCCACATTCAGCAGAAATTATGGGACAAATTTTGGTGCCATTTTTATCCATTATCCAGTGTGAAAATGTCAAATCTGGGGCTAAAACAAAATTTTTGCAGTAAAAATTTAATTATTTTTTCCTCACTGCCCAATGGAATAAAATTCTGTGACACACTCTTGGTGTCAGTATGATCACTGCACCCCTAGATGAGTTCATTGAGAGGTGTAGTTTGAAAAATGGGGTCATTTAAGGGGGAATCTGCGGTTATGGCACCTCAGGGGAACTCCCAGTGGGTCATGGTACCCTCAAACCATAACAGTAAAATCTGTACTATAATATGGTGCTCCTTCCTTTCTGACCTTTGCACTGTGCCTCAAAAGTAGTTGCCAATTACATGTAGGGAATTGGCGTGCTCAGGAGAAATTGCACAACAAAAAGAGAGGTCAATTTTCTCCTGATACCCTTGTGAAAATAAAAAAATTGGGGCTAAAAGAAAATTTTTGTGATATTTTTTATTTTCACGGCTCTACGTTATAAACTTCTGAGAAGCACCTGGGGGTTCAAAGTGCTCATCACACATCTAAATAAGTTCATTGAGGGGTCTAGTTTCCAAAATGGGGTCACTTGTGCGGGATTTCTGCTGTTTAGGCACATCAGGGGCTCTCCAAATGCAACATGGCGTCCGCTAATTATTCAAACAAATTTTGAATTCAAAAAATCAAATGGCGCGCCTTCCCTTCCGAACCCTGCCGTGTGCCCAAACAGTGGTTTTCTGCCACATATAGGGTATTGGTGTGCTCAGGAGAAATTTCTCAACAACTTTTGGGAACCATTTTCTCCTCTTACCATTGTGAAAATAAAAAATTTGGTGCTAAAAATAATTTTTTGTGATTTTTTTTTTCACGTCTCTATGTTATAAACTTCTGTGAAGCATCTGGGGGTTCAAAGTGCTCATCACACATCTAGATACGTTCATTGAGGGTTCTAGTTTCCAAAATGGGGTCACTTGTGGGGGGTTTCTGCTGTTTAGGGACATCAGGGTCTCTTCAAACGCAACATGGCGTTCGCTAATTATTCCAGCAAATTTTTAATTCAAAAAGTCAAATGGCGCTCCTTCTCTTCCGAACCCTGCCATGCGCCCAAACAGTGGTTTTCTGCACATACAGGATATCGGCATGCTCAGGAGAAATTGCACATCAACTTTTGGGGTCCATTTTCTCCTGTTACCCTTGTGAAAATAAAAAATTTGGGGCTAAAAAGAAATTTTTGTGATTTTTTTTTTCACGTCTCTATGTTATAAACTTCTGTGAAGCACCTGGGGGTTCAATGTGCTCATCACACATCTAGATAAGTTCAGTGACGGGTCTAGTTTCCAAAGTGGGGTCACTTGTGAGGGATTTTCACTGTTTAGGCACATCAGGGGCTCTCCAAACGCAACATGGCGTTTGCTGATTATTCCAGCAAATTTTGAATTCAACAAGTCAAATGGCGCTCCTTCACTTCTGAATACTGCCATGCTCCCAAACAGTGGTTTTCCGCCATATGTTTGGTATCAGCATGTTCAGAAGAAATTGCAAAATACATTCTGGGGTCCATTTTTATCTGTTACCCTTGTGAAAATAAAAAAATTTCGTCTAAATTTAATATTTTGTGAAAAAAAGTTAAATGTTAATTTTTTTCTTCCTCGTTGCTTCAGTTCCTGTGAAGCACCTGAAGGGTTAATAAACTTCTTGAATGTGGTTTTAAGTTCCTTGAGGAGTGCAGTTTTTAGAAAGGTGTCACTTTTGGGTATTTTGTGTCATAAAGACCCCTCAAAGTGACTTCAAATGTGATGTGGTCCCTAAAAAAAATGGTTTTGTAAATTTTGCTGGAAAAATGAGAAATCGCTGGTCAACTTTTAACCCTTATAACTCCCTAATAAAAAAAAAAATTGGTTCCAAAATTGTGATGTAAAGTAGACATGTGGGAAATGTTATTTATTAACTACTTTGTGTGACATATCTCTCTGATTTCAGGGCATAAAAATTCAAAGTTTGAAAATTGCAAAATTTTAAAAATTTTCGCCAAATTTCTGTTTATTTTACAAATAAACGCAAGGGATATCGAAGAAATTTTACAACTATCTTGAAGTATAATATGTCATGTAAAAACAATCTCAGAATCAGGGGGATCTCAGAATCAGGGGGATCCGTTGAAGCGTTCCAGAGGTATGCATAAAGTGACAGTGGTCAGAATTGAAAAAATTGGCCCTGTCATTAACGTACAAAGTGGCTCGGTCCTTAAAGGGTTAAACACAAAAAAAACCAACAATCCTAGGTGTCAGTATTCTTTAATGAGGACATAGCCCTCATGGTTTGTAATTCCAGTGTGTGATGATTAAATAAATGTTGTGATTAAGGTGCAGTTACTGCAGTATATCACAGATCAATTAATCCACAGTCACACTAGCTATGTATACGGATGTCCCCCTGGCCGATACCCCAGCAGTTGTTTCGGGATGCCTTGGCTTCTGCTGCTTTAGAAGATGCAGGTCATCCTTGTACCTTTAAATAAATGGTTAGAGGCATGGTCATTAATTTTCCACAAAGCACTCGGCTACTATGCAAGCCAAATAATTTGTCCCTTTTTCCTTTCTGTTAAATTTGGGAATTATACAATAGATAACAGTCACATATTATCCTGTATATGATATCTGACTTCTGTAATCACTGTATACCATATACCTGTCCTATATTATCCTGTATGCTGCAGGTATTATACTATGTGTATAGACATCAGATGATATATAGACTCCTTCATCATATCCTATGAGCTTTATTTATTGTTGTGGAGTTCAATTGTTTCCCATGGTATTTAATGGGTATTTTTAGAAATTACTTTTGCTATGTTTTTATATCTATTTTTAATAAAGGCATTTTTGTATTGATTCAGTTGTACGTTGTTATTGTGGCTACTAGAATGGGAGTATTTGTACGATGTTTTGCAATTATTGGGGCTTTTGTTTTGCAGTATATGACAACGCACCCCCTGATGAAGCAATATGTGAAACACGCATCAAGCTATGGGTGGCAGCCCGATCTCCACCATTTCCACTTGATCACATTTGATTGATCTTTCTCATTGTGTACCTAGTGGGCACTTATGATTTTGGTTACTTAGTCCCACTTTGGTTTATGCCCACTATGGTTAAAATGTACATTACTTCTGTTATACTATAACTGGGCTGCCATCCTCCTCCTCCTCCTAATCTTTGTGCAGTATCACTTCTAATTGTATATCTATATATTTTTATGCTCTAATAAAGGTTGTTATTTTACATGGATTTTGTATCGTTCACCTTATCTGCATTGTTATACATAGTGGGGAAATCTGTCTGTCTTAGGGGATATATACAGTAGACATTATCCATTACGGAGTGTATAGGATTGTAGTGTTATAGGATTGTATTTTGCAGTGTATAGTAATATAGGAATGAGGCTTCAGATTCAGGATTGGTTATTACTTTCTATGGACGTCACTGTATTGTACATAGCTATAATACTATAGTGTGCAGGAGCCCTGATGCTTTTTAGTCTAATATATATATATTTGTTAAAGTAATCAAATTATACAGATCATTACATTGCTGGAGCTACACAATACATCTCCGTATATTCAGAAGAAAACAGAAGAAACTTACAAAAGTCACCAACAAAATAAATAATATAAATTACTACGTAAATAAAATAATCTATGACGATGTGTAATGTGAAGTGTAACCACCAGATCTGATGTTACTATGTAACCATTAGTGTCATTTACATTAGAATGTGATAACATTGTGTTTGTGCATGGGGGCGGAGCTATTGCCACTGACCCCTCCCCCAAATGTAGTGTCCCAGTCCTATATAAAGAGGCCTCTTCCATCTGCTCCTCACTTCTTACCTGTAGTCATACAGAAGCGAAGACCACCATGCAGGCCACTTACCTTCTCCTCCTCTGCTGCGTGACCCCCATATTTTCCGCACCTCGTAAGTCCAGTTCCTTTATCTATTGTCTGATTTCTTACAGCTTCTTAGTATATGTAATAGTTATATCATAATATCTTATGCTCTAGTGGTTTAATCCTGTAAGAATATAAATCCAACATCAATGTCTTCAATTAATTAAGCACTCAAATGCACAATGTTCCATTATATGTATCTATTGTCTGACTTCTTACTGCTTCTTATTATATGTAATATTTGTAAGATAATATCTTAAGCTCTATTGTTGTAATCCGGTAAGAATATAAATCCAAAATCAATGTGTTCATTTAATTCCACTATTAATTACAGACTCTTCTATGGGGAATACTTGGGTAGACCTTACTTTGGGCACAGCTTAGGCAGCATTATGTGTCTTTATGTGTGATAGCATTCTTGGACACACCAAGCAGTTAGATATTTCTATCTGTTGATGAATCTTGCTACAAGAATGGCTTCTGCGATTGTCGCCCTCCACATAATGTAGATAGTTTACATTTTGTAACTTATTTTCCAATAATTCTATTGGTCATTACCACAGTTAATAGTAATAGTATATACTGTAATCGTAATAGTATATATTATAATATTTAGAGTATTCTAAACACAAGTACTGTATATATTATAGTATACTACTAGGAACAAATGTAATAATTTAACAAGTAATAACAAATTAATAATATGATATATATTAACTTGATGTTCATGTGCACACTAACTATGAGGTGGCATAAGGAATAGAATGGCTGGATTTTTGAATTTCTACCATGGTTGTACATACACCAATGTGATACATTTGCTGCAATTAGTGACATTTTTAAAGACTAGTAAATTCATGGTCTCTCTCTGATAATTTTAATAAATATCCCCAATTGAGCTGTTTTATAATCTAATTCTTCCCACGTGAATAAACCCCAGCACATTGTGTTCCTTAACACAGAAAGTCGCCCTTGGCTACTAATCTGCCTGTTCTTTTGTAATTTTAATATTTTTTTGCCATTTAGTAACTAATTATGAAATTGATGGCTGCTAACTATTGATCTTTTTAGTTTTTGAAGGGTCTGGATTAGGATCTGGCCAGGAATTTGGTACAATAATCGCTCAAGATGAAGGATCTGGCATTGTCATCACTCCAGAAGGATCTGGCTCTGTAATCGGTCAAGATGAAGGATCTGGCATTGTCATCACTCCAGAAGAAGGATCTGGCGCTATAATCGGCCAAGATGAGGGATCTGGCATTGTGATCACTCCAGAAGAAGGATCTGGCGCCATAATCGGTCAAGATGAAGGATCTGGCATTGTCATCACTCCAGAAGGATCTGGCTCAGTAATCGGTCAAGATGAAGGATCTGGCATTGTCATCACTCCAGAAGAAGGATCTGGAGCAACAATCGGCCAAGATGAAGGATCTGGCATTGTCCTCACTCCAGAAGAAGGATCTGGAGCAACAATTGGTCAAGATGAAGGATCTGGCATTGTCATCACTCCAGAAGAAGGATCTGGTGCAACAATCGGCCAAGATGAAGGATCTGGCATTGTCATCACTCCAGAAGAAGGATCTGGCACAATAATCGGTCAAGATGAAGGATCCGGCATTGTCATCACTCCAGAAGAAGGATCTGGCACAATAATCGGTCAAGATGAAGGATCTGGCATTGTCATCACTCCAGAAGAAGGATCTGGCACAATAATCGGTCAAGATGAAGGATCTGGCATTGTCATCTCTCCTGAAGGATCTGGCACAATAATCGGTCAAGATGAAGGATCTGGTATTGTCATCCCTCCAGAAGAAGGATCTAGCACACAATAATCGGTCAAAATGAAGGATCTTGCATTTCAATCCCTCCAGAAGAAGAATCAGGCATTAGTTATTTCTCTAAAATATAAACTAGTTGAAAATACATTGAGAAACCAGATCACTTTTGGACATTAAGGAGATTTCTTCTTTTAGGTGCTTATTTTATTAACTTAATTCCACAAAGCCGAAATAAGGCAATATAATCCAACCTGCACTGTATTCATGCATTTATCTTGTGCCTTGTATCCAGTTCACAGTTGAATAACAGTATCTTGTATTTTTTTAATAATAAAAATAACTTTTGCAACATACTTCACTTCATTTCAAATGAATTTTATTAATATTACAATGAGAAAATTTATTTAAAAAAATTCATTTGACCATTTGACCTCTGTAAACCAGGGCCGGACTGGGACACAAAAGCTGCCCTGCAACACAAACCCCACCAGCCCACATACTGTAACAGTCATTACCCCAGATGAGTAAATTTGGCTATACTTAGTCGTGCCCCTCATCACTTCCTTTAAGGAGTTATTTGATGAGCCACATGTGAATGGTGCAGCAGTGTTTATGATCCACCATAGCTCCACTTACAGGGTGCTCTTCAGAGCTGTGGATCTCGGGATCATGGGGATCTTAGTGGTCGGACCCCCCCAGTGATTGGAAAGTTCTCAGGATAGGGGATACTTGGGATGACCCCAATATTTATTCTTCTTTTCTCATAGGAATATTGAAAATAATAAACCAATATTAACCCACCCAAAGTCTAATGTTGCCTCTCCGACAACAGGACACAAAAAATGGTACTGTGTAGTGTATATATGTATATATACAGGAAACAAGAAGTGGGACTGTGCAGTTTGTGTATGTATATATGTGTATATATACACACATACAGGACAGGATGAGTGGTACTGTGCAGTGTATATATACAGGTCAGGAGAAGTGGTACTGTGCAATGTATATGCAGCGCCCCGAGGGTTCGGCCGCTACAGGGGTATTACACCTCTGCCAGAGGTGTGATATTCCACTCCCAGGTAAGGATGGAATGTGGACCAGGGCTCAGTTAGCTGCATGCATCACACACACCCCATTTCCGAGGGACGGCTCAACTGTGCTCCCATTAGACAGTAATGCAGGCATGACAGAATCTGTCCCTGGCTGGAGTGGGGAGGGGGGCGGAATACCCAGTGATGTAGGAGCAGATAGGGGTTGGTTTCTGAGCATAAGTAGGAGCTCATTGGTTGCTGGTCACCTGAGCTCACACACTAGGGAAGGGTATATATAAGGTGGGCACCATCTTAGTTCTGGGTCAGTCAGTTCAGTCAGAGAAGGAGCAGAGTGGAGATGTGACAGGGAGCTGTGGCTCAGCCTCGGCCCAGCTCCATGAGACAGGCCTAGAGTGAAGGCCGGAGTAGAAGAAAGGAACAGCAAGGAACAGAAACAGAAAGAGAAGTATCCAAAGTGTGGAAAGGCTGAGAAACAAGAAGGTTGAAGGGACCCTAAGAACCCATGAGAATGCAGGGTGAAGGGTCAGGCAGATTAAGGGTACCGGATCCCAAGTTGGTGGAGGAGAAACAACCCTCAGCCAAAGACCGGAGGTCGTGATGATTTATTGGTGCGACATCTCATTAAACCTGCTAGGAAGGCACCATATAGGACAGCGGGGAACGGGGCCCACGTTTACCCGCGCAGATCCGCGGCAGCTGGACAAAAGTGGGTCACTGGTGAGGCAGGCCAGAGAAAGGAAAGAAGGGGGTCCTGTGCCATATTCCTGAATTGCCTGGGGGTTGACCGAGCCCCTCACCTGGTGGACGCAGCACGGCTCGGGCGGTCATTGCTGGCAGAAGTGACTGAGAATATACGAACTGTGAGTAAAAGACCCTGGACTGCAACACGTTGTCTGAGTGTTCCTTGCTCCTCCAGCACTATCGGTACTGGGACTCCCTGCACCATCACCCCCACCATCCACTACACTGCCCTGGGGCTGCACTCTTCCCGTGGGGAGTTACACTACCTTAGCTGCACACACCATCGGCCCCAGCGGTCTGCCTTGCAGCGGCGGTTCATAATAGCCGCAATCCACGGGTGGCATAGTCGGACATTACCAACAGCTCATAGCAGACTACCATTGGCCTGACCACCCTGAGCCACGGAACCGGGTAGCCACTACTACCCCCATCGTTCCCCTATTGCCCGGATCCGAGTGCCCCACAGCCCAGGGGGCGAGTCATATATACAGGAGAGGAGGAGTGGTACTGTGCAGTGTATATATACAGGACAGGAGAAGTGGTATTGTGCAGTGTATATACCGGACAGGAGAAGTAGTACTGTGCAGTGTATATACAGGACATGTAAATTGTTACTGTGGAGTGTATATACACAGGACAGGAGAAGTGGTACTGTGCAGTGTATATATACAGGACCAGAGTAGTGGTACTGTGCAGTGTATATATACAGGACAGGAGAAGTGGTACTGTGCAGTGTATATATACAGGACAGGAGGAGTGGTACTGTACAGTGTACTGTATATATACAGGACAGGAGGAGTGGTACTGTGCAGTGTATATATACAGCACAGGACAAGTGGTACTGTGAAGTGTATATATACAGGACAGGAGAAGTAGCACCGTGCAATGTATATATACAGGACAGGAGGAGTGGTACTGTGCAGTGTATATATGCAGGCAAGGAGGAGTGGTACTGTGCAGTGCAAATATACAGGACAGGAGGAGTAGTACTGTGCAGTGTATATATACAGGACAGGAGAAGTGGTACTGTGCAGTGTATATATACAGGACAGGAGAAGTGGTACTGTGCAGTATATATATACAGGACAGGAGAAGTGGTACTGTGCAGTGTATATATACAGGAAAGGAGAAGTGGTACTATGCAGTGTATATATATAGGACAGGTGAAGTGGTACTGTGCAGTGTATATATACAGGACAGGAGGAGTGGTACTGTGCAGTGTATATATACAGGACAGGAGGAGTGGTACTGTGCAGTGTATATATACAGGACAGGAGAAGTGGTACTGTGCAGTGTATATATACAGTACAGGAGGAGTGGTACTGTGCAGTGTATATATGCAGGACAGGAGGAGTGGTACTGTGCAGTGTATATATACAGGACAGGAGGAGTGGTACTGTGCAGTGTATATATACAGGACAGGAGGAGTGGTACTGTGCAGTGTATATATACAGGACAGGAGAAGTAGTACTGTGCAGTGTATATATACAGGACAGGAGGAGTGGTACTGTGCAGTGTATATATACATTTGTACCCCGCAGATGCCAGCCCATGTGACGACATTTCGGTTCCATAACAGAAATGTTCTGTTATGAATCCGAAACATTACCACATGGGCTAATAAAGAAGAGTCCTCCACTTTTTTTGACAATTAATCAGAGTGCTGAGATATATATATTATTATATTATGCGTGTATGTATGTATGTATATACATGGCGCACCCCCTGAGCCGTGGGGTACTCGGCAGCCGGGCCTCTGGTTGCCGGGGGATATCACAGTGGCTGGCCCGGTCCGTGACCCAGGGCGGTCAGTAAAAAAAGGGGGTTTATCTTTAGAAAGTTTGTGACGCCACCTGTGGAGTCTGGTGAGGATCACCAGTGCTGCAACAGTCCTCTGAGGCAGATGTTAGGGCAGCTTGTGATGGGACGGCTCCCCACAGGTGGAGCAGGCCTCAGGGCAGTGAAGTGATGGAGAGTGGGTTGCGCTGGGCATTGTAGTGCAGGGGGAACAGTGGCGCCGATGAAAGAATGGACGGAGGCAGTACAGTGCAGTCATCCAAGATTTTACTCACAATTCTTCAGCCAGTCCACAGGTGCACCTTACAGGTGCAGGCCTCCTGCGTCGCGCTGCGTTCACCGGCCAGGGGTTCAATCCTTCCTCAGGCAGCTTGGGGATACCTGGCAGAACCCCACTTGTGTTCTTATTTTGACCGTCTTCACACTAGGTCCTTCTCCCTCCTGCTCTGCGCTGCCCACTCTCAGTCCTGTTCGGGTACTCTGAAGTCCCTCCTGTCCGTCGGAGTTACACAGACTTGCTTGACCCTCAGGGGACTAGAATGCGGCTGCAATCCCTCTGCCTTCTGACAGAAGCGGGGCGCACGGGTGCCGTCCTGCACGCGCCGTACCCCCTGGGATCCTTTCTTAGAACGGAGCCTACTCCCTGTTCCCCTCCTGGGCTTCTGTCACTAGGCCCCTGGTTGTGGAGCAGATCCCCTAATGAGACTCTGCTCCCGGACTGTTCTTCTGAACTGTCCCGAGCTGTTCTTCTGAACTGCTCCCTAGAACTGACCTGCCACCGTAAGATGACTTCCCTATTTATACTCCTTCTAAAGTGCTCCCTCTAACTACTTCCTCCACCCACACCCACTACTGGTTCCTCCTACCTTTGGGTTCCCCCCACTCCAGCCAGGGTCAGGGCTCAGCAGCTGCGCTCTGCATGTTGCCCTTCCAGCCGGCCTGGAGCAGTGTAATGTTGGATGCAGGTGTTTGGGGTTCTGTGCAGCACTCCCTCCTTACCTGAGAGAAGGAGACACCACACCTCTGGGTGAGGTGCAGTACCTCTGTGGCGACTGAACCCTCAGGGGCGCCACATACACACACATGCAAACATAATAAGAGCAGATACTGAGAACGACACCATGTATATGTAGCGCCCCGAGGGTTCGGCCGCTACAGGGGTATTGCACCTCAAACCAGAGGTGTGATATTCCACTCCCGGGTAAGGATGGAGTGTGGACCAGGGCTCGGTAGGCTGCATGCATCACACACACCCCATTTCCGGGGGACAGCTCAACGGTGCTCCCATTAGACAGTAATGCAGGCACGACAGAATCTGTCCCTGGCTGGAGTGGGGAGGGGGGAGGAAAACCCAGTGATGTAGGAACAGGAGGTCGCAGGGCCGAGTGCCCCCGGGTGCTGCTCCCAAACCGGGTCCCTCCACTATACCACCGCTGGGCGTGGACCTGTTTGCTCATCATATTGGTCCGGATGGACTGCCGCTGGAATGGCCGGCTGAACTGACCAGCGGTCAGCCCTGGAAAACCCAGCCCCCGCGCGAGCCTCTGATACTGGCTCCGGAGCCCGTAGAGGTCACCCCACTCCCACTGGAAGACGCCCAATTTGAGTGGGACCCCGCTGGTGAGAACTTAATGGGGTTCACTCAGGAGACCCGGGAGGACGCGGTCCGTCGTCTAGAGGCCTGCCAGCAGCAGCTGGTGACCTTCGAGCGGGAACGGCGAGAGAGGCGCGTCAGAGAGGAGCGGCTCCAGGCCCGAAGCGCTGAGCGAAAGCGCAAAGCCCGTCAAGACCCCCGGGCCGCCCGCGGTCCCCGAATCATCGGGACCGTAATCGAGTTTTACATGGAGAACGGTTGGGGCTTCATCAGGGGTCCGGAAACGGCAGGCGACGTCTTTGTGACCCGCAGAGATGTTGAAAGCCATCTACCCGAGGGACACCGTGGACGTCACCTTTACCCAGGTGATGTGGTCACCTTTACCCGACACGAGGGCGCAAAAGGACCGTACGCCCTCCATGTCCATCGACTTACAGAGGAGGAGCAGCAGCACTACGGCTATGAGGAAAGCAAGGAGGACCCGGACGGGTCTGAGGAACAGTATGAGGAGGAGGAAGGAGCATCTGGAGGACATCGCTACTAGTGAGTAGCAAAGTGCATGTGTGAATAGTTACCCGTCAGGGTACAAGAACTGTTGTTGGACTGTTACCGGTTTGAAAAGTTGCCCCATCCCCTAAGTTACCTGGCTGGGGACTGAGAACAGCCATCCCTTTCCCTACCTGGCCGAGGACTGAGAGCGGCCACCCTGTAAATAGTTGCGCTTCCTAAAGCGCCCCCTACTGGTTTTATAAAAAGACTGCAACGTCTACCTCAAGACAAATTTATTGGACTGTTGCACCTTTAAGAAGAAAGAACACCTGGTCGCAAGTTGCACCGCGGCCAGTACCCAAGAATATGTTTAGTTAAAGATGTTTTATAATGAAAAGTTTTATATGCTGCTAAAGTAATAATGCAAATGTTTGGTAAGGTGTTTTATATGACAAAAGAGTTCCGGTAGTAATGACCATATCTAGTGAAAAAAAAAAAAATGTTGAAAAAGAGGAAAGTGTTTCCCATAAAGGGAATTAAATAATGTCGTCCGTTTTCTATGTGAAAAGTTTTGAAAAAGTTTTGCATGTCTTGTAAATTAAAGTGTCTTTGCTCTTTTCCAGCCTGAGGACGTGCTGTGGTTTACCAGGGGGGAATGTAGCGCCCCGAGGGTTCGGCCGCTACAGGGGTATTGCACCTCAAACCAGAGGTGTGATATTCCACTCCCGGGTAAGAATGGAGTGTGGACCAGGGCTCGGTAGGCTGCATGCATCACACACACCCCATTTCCGGGGGACAGCTCAACGGTGCTCCCATTAGACAGTAATGCAGGCACGACAGAATCTGTCCCTGGCTGGAGTGGGGAGGGGGGAGGAAAACCCAGTGATGTAGGAGCAGGAGGGGACGGTTTCTGGGCATAGGCAGGAGCCCATTGGTTGCAAGTCACCTGGGCTCATACACAGAGAGGGAGGCATATAAGGTGGGCACCATCTTAGAAGTTCAGTTCAGTCAGACAGTCAGAGGAGTGAGGAGAAGAGGAGTTCAGCCAGAGAGGGCTGACAGGGAGCTGTGGCTCAGTCTGGGCCCAGCTCCACGAGGCAGGCCTGGAGTGGAGGCCAGAACCAGCAGAGAGGACAGATACAGAAAGGAACAGAAAGGAAAGGAAGAAAGGAACAGAACACCCAGAGAGGCCCAGAGACACGAGGGCAGAAGGAACCCCAAAGGCCCAGGAGATTGAGGGTGACAGGTTGGCAGAACAGGGTACCGGATCCCAAGTTGGTGGAGGCGACTAATCCTAAGCCAAGGACCGGCGGTCGTGATCATATCTTGGTGCGACCCCTCGCTACACCTACTAGAAAGGCACACCACATAGGGTCAGGGAGGTGAGCACGAAGCCCTCCCAAGAGAAGGCCCGCGGGAGCTGGACAGACGTAGTGTCACTGGTGGGGCACGGCCAGAGAAAGGAATAGAAGGGAGTCCTGTGACACACTCTGGAATTACCTGGGGGTTGACCGAGCCCCCTGCCTTGTGGACGCAGTACTGCTTGGACAGTCATTGCCGGCGGAATGACTAAGAATATAAAGAACTGTGAGTAAAGGATTTGAACTGCAACCCCACGTCTCTGTGCTTCATCGCCGTGCCAGCACTACTAGTGCTGGGATGCCCGTGCACCACCACCCCCATCCTCCACACTCACTGCCCTGGGGCTGCACTCTTCCCGTAGGGAGTCACACTACCTCAGCTGCATACACCATCAGCCCCAGCGATCTACCTTGCAGCGGCGGTCCCCACTGACCGCAATCCACGGGTGGCGTAGTCGGACAATTAACCTAGAACCCCCACAAAATACCGCCATTGGCCTGACCACCCTGAGCCACGGGACCAGGTCGCCGCCACGGATACTACAACCCCCAGAAGCCCGGTTCCGGTGCCCCTCGGCCCAGGGGGCGCGTCATATACAGGGCAGGGGAAGTATACAAATCATACACAGCTCCACAATATATTCTACAATCAATTATATACCCAGCTCCACACTATATACTGTGCAAAAGAATATAGAGTGGAGCTGTTTATATACTATATATTATATAGTGTAGGGATGTGCCAGTGTATAAAGTGTGCATTCCACACTATATACTACAGTATATACACAGCACCATACTATATAAACATTTCTACACTATATATACACAAAACCACATTATACTATATTATGATACACACATCACAGGAGACACATATACATCAAATAGGAGACACCGCAACTACAGAATATGTATCACAGGCCCACAAACACATCAGTCAGCCCCCGAAGTCAGCAATCAGCCCCCAGCCCCAGAGGTCAGCCCCCAGTACCATATGTAAGCCCCCAGCCTAAGAAATCAGCAGTCAGGCCCCAGCCCCAGAGGTCAGCCCCCAGTCCCATAAGTAAGCCCTCAGACTCATATGTAAGCCCTGAGCCCCAGAGCTCAGCCCCCAGTCCCATATGTAAGCCCCCAGCCCCATAAATCAGCAGTCAGACCCCAGCCCCAGATCTCAGCCCCCAGTCCCATAAGTAAGCCCCCAGTCTCATATGTAAGCCCCCGGCCCGAGAGGTCAGCCCCCAGTCCCATATGTAAGCCCCAAGACCCAGAAATCAGCAGTCAGGCCCCAGCCCCAGAGGTCAGCCCCCAGTCCCATATGTAAGCCCCTAGTCCCAGAAATCAGCAGTCAGGCCTCAGCCCCATATGTCAGCCCCCAGTCCCATAAGTAAGCCCCCAGTCTCATATGTAAGCCCCCAGCCCCAGAGGTCAGCCTCCGGTCACTTATGTAAGCCCCAAGCCCCAGAAATCAGCAGTCAGGCCCCAGCCCCAGAGGTCAGCCCCCAGTCCCATATGTAAGCCCCTAGTCCCAGAAATCAGCAGTCAGGCCTCAGCCCCAGATGTCAGCCCCCAGTCCCATAAGTAAGCCCCCAGTCCCATAAGTAAGCCCCCAGTCTCATATGTAAGCCCCCAGCCCCAGAGGTCAGCCTCCAGTCCCTTATGTAAGCCCCAAGCCCCAGAAATCAGCAGTCAGGCCCCAGCCCCAGAGGTCAGCCCCCAGTCCCATAAGTAAGCCCCCAGTCTCATATGTAAGCCCCCGGCCCCAGAGGTCAGCCCCCAGTCCCATATGTAAGCCCCAGGCCCCAGAAATCAGCAGTCAGGCCCCAGCCGCAGAGGTCAGCCCCCAGTCCCATATGTAAGCCCCTAGCCCCAGAAATCAGAAGTCAGGCCTCAGCCGCAGATGTCAGCCCCCAGTCCCATAAATAAGCCCCCATTCTCATAAGTAAGCCCCCAGCCTCAGAGGTCAGCCCCCAGTCCCAAATGTAAGCCCCAAGCCCCAGAAATCAGCAGTCAGGCCCCAGCCCCAGAGGTCAGCCCCCAGTCCCATAAGTTAGCTCCCAGCCCCAGAGGTCAGCCCCCAGTCCCATAAGTAAGCCCCAGCCCCAGAGATCAGCCCCCAGCCCCAATAAGTAAGCCGCCAGCCCCAGAGGTCAGCCCCCAGTCCCATATGTAAGCCCCCAACCCCAGAGGTCAGCCCCCAGCCCCATAAGTAAGCCCCCAGTCTCATATGTAAGCCCCCAGCACCAGAAATCAGCAGTCAGGCCCCAGCCCCAGAGGTCAGCCCCCAGCCCCATAGGTCAGCCCCTAGTCCCATAAGTAAGTCCCTAGTCCCATAAGTAAGCCCCCAGCCCCAGAAATCAGCAGTCAGGCCCCAGCCCAATAGGTCAGCCCCCAGTCCCAAAAGTAAGTCCCTAGTCCCATAAGTAAGCCCCCAGCCCCAGAGGTCAGCCTCCAGTCCCATAAGTAAGCCCCCAGCCCCAGAAATCAGCAGTCAGGCCCCAGCCCCATAGGTCAGCGCCCAGTCCCATAAGTAAGCCCCCAGTCTCATATGTAAGCCCCCAGCCCCAGAGGTCAGCCTCCAGTCCCTTATGTAAGCCCCAAGCCCCAGAAATCAGCAGTCAGGCCCCAGCCCCAGAGGTCAGCCCCCAGTCCCATATGTAAGCCCCTAGTCCCAGAAATCAGCAGTCAGGCCTCAGCCCCAGATGTCAGCCCCCAGTCCCATAAGTAAGCCCCCAGTCCCATAAGTAAGCCCCCAGTCTCATATGTAAGCCCCCAGCCCCAGAGGTCAGCCTCCAGTCCCTTATGTAAGCCCCAAGCCCCAGAAATCAGCAGTCAGGCCCCAGCCCCAGAGGTCAGCCCCCAGTCCCATAAGTAAGCCCCCAGTCTCATATGTAAGCCCCCGGCCCCAGAGGTCAGCCCCCAGTCCCATATGTAAGCCCCAGGCCCCAGAAATCAGCAGTCAGGCCCCAGCCGCAGAGGTCAGCCCCCAGTCCCATATGTAAGCCCCTAGCCCCAGAAATCAGAAGTCAGGCCTCAGCCGCAGATGTCAGCCCCCAGTCCCATAAATAAGCCCCCATTCTCATAAGTAAGCCCCCAGCCTCAGAGGTCAGCCCCCAGTCCCAAATGTAAGCCCCAAGCCCCAGAAATCAGCAGTCAGGCCCCAGCCCCAGAGGTCAGCCCCCAGTCCCATAAGTTAGCTCCCAGCCCCAGAGGTCAGCCCCCAGTCCCATAAGTAAGCCCCAGCCCCAGAGATCAGCCCCCAGCCCCAATAAGTAAGCCGCCAGCCCCAGAGGTCAGCCCCCAGTCCCATATGTAAGCCCCCAACCCCAGAGGTCAGCCCCCAGCCCCATAAGTAAGCCCCCAGTCTCATATGTAAGCCCCCAGCACCAGAAATCAGCAGTCAGGCCCCAGCCCCAGAGGTCAGCCCCCAGCCCCATAGGTCAGCCCCTAGTCCCATAAGTAAGTCCCTAGTCCCATAAGTAAGCCCCCAGCCCCAGAAATCAGCAGTCAGGCCCCAGCCCCATAGGTCAGCCCCCAGTCCCAAAAGTAAGTCCCTAGTCCCATAAGTAAGCCCCCAGCCCCAGAGGTCAGCCTCCAGTCCCATAAGTAAGCCCCCAGCCCCAGAAATCAGCAGTCAGGCCCCAGCCCCATAGGTCAGCCCCCAGTCCCATAAGTAAGCCCCCAGTCTCATATGTAAGCCCCCAGCCCCAGAGGTCAGCCTCCAGTCCCTTATGTAAGCCCCAAGCCCCAGAAATCAGCAGTCAGGCCCCAGCCCCAGAGGTCAGCCCCCAGTCCCATATGTAAGCCCCTAGTCCCAGAAATCAGCAGTCAGGCCTCAGCCCCAGATGTCAGCCCCCAGTCCCATAAGTAAGCCCCCAGTCCCATAAGTAAGCCCCCAGTCTCATATGTAAGCCCCCAGCCCCAGAGGTCAGCCTCCAGTCCCTTATGTAAGCCCCAAGCCCCAGAAATCAGCAGTCAGGCCCCAGCCCCAGAGGTCAGCCCCCAGTCCCATAAGTAAGCCCCCAGTCTCATATGTAAGCCCCCGGCCCCAGAGGTCAGCCCCCAGTCCCATATGTAAGCCCCAGGCCCCAGAAATCAGCAGTCAGGCCCCAGCCGCAGAGGTCAGCCCCCAGTCCCATATGTAAGCCCCTAGCCCCAGAAATCAGAAGTCAGGCCTCAGCCGCAGATGTCAGCCCCCAGTCCCATAAATAGCCCCCATTCTCATAAGTAAGCCCCCAGCCCCAGAGGTCAGCCCCCAGTCCCATATGTAAGCCCCAAGCCCCAGAAATCAGCAGTCAGGCCCCAGCCCCAGAGGTCAGCCCCCAGTCCCATAAGTTAGCTCCCAGCCCCAGAGGTCAGCCCCCAGTCCCATAAGTAAGCCCCAGCCCCAGAGATCAGCCCCCAGCCCCAATAAGTAAGCCGCCAGCCCCAGAGGTCAGCCCCCAGTCCCATATGTAAGCCCCCAACCCCAGAGGTCAGCCCCCAGCCCCATAAGTAAGCCCCCAGTCTCATATGTAAGCCCCCAGCACCAGAAATCAGCAGTCAGGCCCCAGCCCCAGAGATCAGCCCCCAGTCCCATAAGTAAGCCCCAGCCCCAGAGGTCAGCCCCCAGCCCCAGAGGTCAGCCCCCTGTCCCATAAGTAAGCCCACAGTCCCATTTGTAAGCCCCCTGCCCCAGAAATCAGCAGTCAGGCCACAGCCCCAAGAGGTCAGCCCCCAGTCCTTAAGTAAGCCCTCAGTCTCATATGTAAGCCCCCAGCCCCAGAGGTCAGCAGTCAGACCCCAACCCCAGAGGTCAGCCCCCAGTCCCATAAGTAAGCCCCCAGCCCTAGAGGTCAGCGCCCAGTCCCATAAGTAAGCTCCCCAGCCCCAGAGGTCAGCCCCCAGCCCCATAGGTCAGCCCCTAGTCCCATAAGTAAGTCCCTAGTCCCATAAGTAAGCCCCCAGCCCCAGAAATCAGCAGTTAGGCCCCAGCCCCAGAGGTCAGCCTCCAGTCCCATAAGTAAGCCCCCAGCCCCAGAAATCAGCAGTCAGGCCTCAGCCCCATAGGTCAGCCCCCAGTCACAAAAGTAAGTCCCTAATCCCATAAGTAAGCCCCCAGCCCCAGAGGTCAGCCTCCAGTCCCATAAGTAAGCCCCCAGCCCCAGAAATCAGCAGTCAGGCCCCAGCCCCATAGGTCAGCCCCCAGTCCCAAAAGTAAGACCCTAGTCCCATAAGTAAGCCCCCAGCCCGAGAAATCAGCAGTCAGGCCCCAGCCCCAGAGGTCAGACTCCAGTACCAGCCCCCGAGCCCCAGAAATCAGCAGTCAGGCCCCAGCCCCAGAGATCAGCCCACAGCCCCATAAGTAAGCCCCCAGTCCCATATGTAAGCCCCCAGCCCCAGAAATCAGCCCCCAGTCCCATATGTAAGCCCCCAGCCCCAGAAATCAGCAGTCAGGCCTCAGCCCAAGAGGTCAGCCCCCAGTTCCAAAAGTAAGCCCCCAGCCCCAGAGGTCAGCCCCCAGTCCCATAAGTAAGCTCCAGCCCCAGAGGTCAGCCTCAGCCCCAAAAGTAAGCCCCCTAGTCTCATATGTAAGCCCCCAGCCCCAGAAATCAGCATTCAGGCCCCAGCCCCAGAGGTCAGCCACCAGTTCCATAAGTAAGCCCCCAGTCCCATAAGTAAGCTCCAGCCCCAGATGTCAGCCCCCAGCCCCATAAGTTAGCCCCTAGCCCCAGAGGTCAGCCCCCAGTCCCATATGTAAGCCTGCAGCCCCAGAGGTCAGCCCCCAGCTCCATAAGTAAGCCCTCCCCGCCCCACTCCCCTGGGTACCAGAAACATGTTTTTCACTGGCTAAACAACAGCATACATCATCATGCCACTGTACTCACGCCAGGTAGGAGCAGAGCTGCAGAGATCCGCTTCCTGATTCGGTATGCCACCGGGCTGCGCTGCACCAACAGCTGCAGCCGGTGTTGTAAAGGCGGGAGAGAGGAGTGCACTCTTTCCTCCCACAGAGATTGCTGACGTGCTCTTATGTGCGACGCATGCAGCGGTTCAAATATTGAACCCTGCGTGAGAGCGCAGAGCGCCCCTAATCCTGCCTGTGCTTCCAGATTTAAGGGGCCAGCGGCCGGAAAAATGTGCCGGCAGCCGGATGAGCGGGCCTGAGGCCGGATCAGCGGGCCCCGTGGCCCACTACAATGCACACATCCGCGGCACACCGGGAAAATGCCCGGTGCGCCAGATTAGCAATTCTGGCCTGCTGTAAACTATTAATATGGGCATATAGGTTATAGACTGCAGAGGAGAGTGATGCCTGTATGCCTCATATCTGATGCGTTGTTGTTGATAAATCGTCTTTTATCACTTTATGTAAATTACCTCTTCCTGGCTCTGGGGACGACGCTGCCTGGAAGATAACTCTGCCTCTTTATTTTTCATGAAGGGGAGTTACCAGTGTGATGTGTGATGGCCGCTCTCTGCTCTCTCGATCTCACTGCAGAGCTGTGTGTGGTTATAACTGACACATCTGCAGGTTCCTCTCAGCTTCCATCTCACAGGCAGACAGGGCTGCAATATAGTACAAAAAATGTTAATACTTACACCAGACATGATGTGGAAATTCAAAGAACCATGATTAAACTGCAACAAAACATTTCATATCTATGTAATCATCCATAGTTATGATATAAATAGGTACCTTAAATGAAAACGGCAAAAACAATAATAACAATTATAAGAATCAATCACACTCTAAATGGAGATGCCCCTAAGTGAGGGACAAACCACTTAGTAAGGAGCAAATGTGGCGCCCCTGCTGTGCATGAGTGCGACAGATCCTAGAGGGGTACATGGACGGATTCCTCCACAAGAGGCCCTCACAGCATACACACACCTCCACCTTCCACCTCAGACCACCAGAGGGAGCCCGGATAGGGATATAAATAGGGAAGGTGGAGCTAGGCAGTTAGTTCCTGCAGTAGAGAAGCATGAGAGAGGTCAGCCTGCAGTGGAGCTCAGTTCAGAGAGAGCTCAGACTAGTGAGCCTACGGCGTGCCGACGCCATAAGAGCGGTGAAGAGTAGAGAGGCCTACTGCCAGTGTGAAGCCTAGTGAGGGCCCAGAGAGCGGCCGAAGGCAAGTGGAGTAGCGAGCTACATGGGTGGCAGAGGAGCTTAACCAGCTCACCCCTCAAGCATTTACCGGACACCGGGTCCACGTCTGCAAGGATCTCTAGGACCAGCAGAAACAACTGGAATCCCTAGCGAACTACATGTCCCAGGAACACCAAAAGCTGACTGTAATACCAGGGTCAGAAATCATTGAGGCCGAAGAGACCAGGGAGTGTGATCTCCAACAGAAGGCCCTACAACCAGGTCAGCCGGTGCAAGACAGAGACCAAGTTAGGCCTAGCTCCAGGCAGGTCATAAACTTAACAGGAAAAGGCAAGAAACAGGAGGCCCCACTGTGACGCCTCTACTCGAAAGCCCCTTTTTACCCTGGGAGATGGGGGACTCGGAGTCGGGTCCTAAGTTGGAGAGATGGGGTGCAGCCATGGCCCGGACCCGGCCCAGGGCCGTCACAATTAAAAGGATGGTATGGGCTTATCCGGGTTGAGAGGCTGATTTCGACTACGCCACCTGTGGCACCTGGTGAAGGCCACCAGCGCCGCCGCAGTCCGCTGAGGCCTGGTGGTATGGTGGTCATCGTTGTTACTACTCCCCACAGGGGGAGCAAGGCCTCAGGGCAGAAAGACAGGATGACGGGGGCAGTAGTCTAGAAAGTCTGCATAGTGCGGTGTGACGCAGAATAAAGAGTCCGGAGGCCATAGGGGTGAACTTCCAAGGCTTTACTCACATGAGAGATGGCAGAAGGAAGGCGACTCCCTGCTCCCCGCGGAGTTCTGCGGTCACCAGGAATGGGGGTCCGACAACCTCCGAGTAAGTCCAGCGTTCAATCAGGACGCCGCACTAGAGTGTTCCTGAACTACAGACCGTATCCTTTCCTGTCTGTATGTGTAGATAGGCCGGGTCTCCCTCTGAACTCCTCTCAGAAAAAGGGTACAGGTGGCAGCTCCACTCCTTCCGATACCCGGTGGGATCCTCAGGGCCTACCGGGCTTTTCCGACCAGGACGTGGAGTAGCGAGGTCGGGTGTCGGGGGCCGGTACCCCTCTTGCAGCCGGACTCCCTCTGAATATATCAGGTTGGCGAGGACAGGTGGCGTATACCGCTCCGTCTGCATCCTCCCTGGGATCCATTTGCTGTGGAGCTACACTCTTAAGCTCCGGGCCTTCTTGGTCGTGGTCCTTGACCGGGTTGAGACATTCCTTGTCTGCAACCTGCCCCTCGTCCCAAGGCCGGGGTACGAGGGCTGTGCCTCCATCCCCTGCAGATCCACACAGGATCCACGCTCAGGGTAGGAGATCACAGTACGTTACAGCCTGTAAACTTGACTAATAAGGACCAAGAACCAAGATGGCTTTTTATTAAATATGAAATTTAAAGTGTCACTAAAATGTGAGTCCTCCATCCTCACCCACTAACTGGTTCCCCTAACTCTTGGTTCCCCAGTCTCCCTGTAACCAGGAGGGCAGCACCTAGTACCTTCTAGTCCCCTCTGGTGGAGAAGTGTGGTGTTGGATGTGAAGGAAGGGTCCTGACCATCGCGCTGTTCTTACCTCAGAGGAGGAACACTACACTCCATTAAAGAAGTGCAGCATCCCTGTGGCGGTCGAACCCTCAGGGGCGTCACACCACACCCGCTCACTGGGGAGAGTCCTGAAATGCACCCTTCACCCTACAGTGCCCTGGATCGTGCCTGAAACACCACCAGTAAAGGTACTCAAGTGAACTGTCGTTTGTGTGCCTATTCTTCCTTCGACCCGGCTGGGTCCCCTCTGTCCTGCATCCCTTCTCCTACGCTGCCCTGAGACCCCGCTCCACCTGTGGAGAGCCGCACCATCTAAGCTGCCTGACCACCGGCCTCAGAGGACTGTAGCAGCGCTGGTGATCCTCACCAGACACCACGGGTGGCGTCACGAACTTTCCCCTTTCCAATACACCTTTTCCCATCATTCCTTCTTCCTTTTAAAGAGTGCTGGGAGCCGGCCACCACGGCATCCCCCAAAACCAAGCAGCAAGGCCCGGGCGCCGAGTCCCCATCCCTTGGGCGCGTCATCTCTTCCTGGCGTCACGAACAGGATTCCGTGCCCGCTTCAATGACACAGTGTTGTGCCCGTTGCCACCGGGTACTGTGCGCCATTAATCAAAAATTGTGTATTTAACTGTGGCGAAGATTGCCGCCATTGTTGGGCCGCCGAACGGGAAGAAGGGCGTAACCGCGGGAAACTGAGAGGCGTACCTGCAAAAGCGCACAAAGCCCCGGACATGCCCCACGCCTCGACGTCAAACCAGGAAGCGCCAGGTCCTGGAAGGAGCGTCGCTGAACGCTCTGACGTAGGACGCAAGCGACGCAAGGTCCTGAAGAAGACCGTCACCTGCGGAGCTTCGGCATACCGGAAGAAAAGAAAAGAAGGTAGGCCATGGTTCGCTAGGGGGGCGCCAGAATGTCCGAAGAGCAGCACAACGCCGGAGTACCGGTTACCGGCTCTGATGCTCAACCCGCACCCGACGCCGAGCAGGCCGAAGCAGCCGCTCCACCAGCAGGGCCTGTAACCCCTGTCATACCCATGGCCCTACCGTACATCCCTGGAGCGAAGTGGCTCCCCCAGTACAACGGCAAACCAGATACCCTGTCTGGATTTAAACGGAAAATATGCGGTATACTAGACATGTACTCTATGACAGGCAAGAAAAGAGCCGCTGTTGTATTAGGACGATTGACTGGTGCTGCGGAGCGAGAAGTAGAAACCTGGTCGGCCGCAGACCAGGAGTCAGTGTCCGCAATCTTTAAAAAGTTACAGACTGTCTTTGAGAATCGTACTGAGACAGACCTCCGGATGAGGTTCTACAACTGCTCTCAGAAACCGGAGGACAGTGTTTGGGACTATGCCTGGCGTTTACAAGGGGCCCTGTGGGCTCTGAAACAGGTTAGTCCAACCAGCATCAATGATGAAAATAAAATGCTGAAAGAACAGCTTATCCGGGGACTGAGGTCCCCAGAGGAGAGCAGGTGTGCGTTGGTGGTCCCTGGATCATCCAGATGCCACCTTTGACACCCTTAAGGACATGGCTTTAAAAGGACTGCAGCCCCTGGAAACAACTGCTATCCAATGTTACCAGGATGGGGCTACCCCAGTATCTGCAGCGTCCATCTTTTCCCCGGTGGCTGCTGAAGCCAAGGTGCAAGCAACGTACCCTAGTGAGCTGGACAGCCTGCGCTCTGAAGTGCGTCAATTGAGCAAAACCCTGACCACTGTACTGAGTGCCCTGCAGCTGCGGACGGAGCCCGAGGAGGAAGGAAGGATCCTGCTAGCCGATAGCCCTGAGGATATCCCCTGGATGAGAAGGAGGAAGAGGACAACGCCACCCCCTGGGAGGATCAGCGACCAACGCCGTCCACCGAGGGACCCTGTCTGCCACCGCTGCCACAAGTCAGGTCACACCATCCAGACCTGTCCTTTAAACGAGATAACCCTGGGGCCGAGGGTCGACACCCAGGAGTAGACTCCTCAGGCCCAACAGACTGGTACAGCAGGTTCGTGGGAAGAAGACCTTTCCTGTCCGTTGTGCTGGAAGGCATCGCGACATCCGCTCTGCTGGACACAGGATCTCAGGTAACCATCATGCCTGACGTCCTCTACAAAAGGTTCTGGTCCATGGATAACCTAAGCCCACCAGCTCCAAACCTTTCAGTTTATGCCTCTAACTGCCTCCCCCTTAACCTAGCCGGGGTTAAGGATGTAGCAATAAAGGTGGGAAGAGTGGAACTGAAGGACCAGGGACTAATTGTAGTAGAGACTAATCCTGATGATACAAACTTGTATATGGTACTTGGCACTAACATTGTTAGTAACTGTTTGGGAGAAGTTGTGTTCTTGCTCCAACATATAGCAGACACTGCCAGACCGGGGCAGAGAAGGGCGCTGCAGAAAGAGATCCGAGCCCTTATGTACCAGCAACAGGTAAAGCTAACAGGCGGTGAAATTGGTAATGTACGGGTGACAGACCTGGTACCCATTGTGATTCCCCCGATGAGTGAAATGCTGATATGGTGTAGAGCAGCAATAGGTCTAAAAGGACGGAGTTACCAGGCGGTAGTAGAGCCACTTAGCTCGGAACATAGGCCTACACTCTTGACTGCCAGAGGGGTAGTAGATGTACGCAATGGGAGGGTGCCCGTACGCCTCCTAAACTATGGGGAGGACGAGGTTAGATTACCACGCTGCGCCACTGTTGCCAAACTGTACACAGTAAAAAACAACTCCATACACACGGCGAAGTCCTTAACCTCACCAGACGAAGTGGAGGATAATGACCCGGCAACCCAGGTGGAGGATTGGTGTCAACAGCCCCATGTTGGGACAGACACCACTCCTGCCCATCAGAAGCAGGGTATACACCGGGTGGTTCAGGAATACGCGCAGGTATTCAGTAAGCACCCACTTGACTTTGGGAGGATTAAGGGGGTTCAACACCATATCCCCACAGGTGACCATCCACCCATCAAAGAACGTTACAGGCCTATACCACCAGCACACTACCAGAAGGCGAAGGAGATGTTGCACGACATGAAGAAGGCAGGGGTAGTAAGGGATAGTTGTAGTCCCTGGGCAGCTCCCCTAGTTCTAGTCAGGAAAAAGGACGGAAGCATGAGAATGTGTGTAGATTACAGACAAGTAAATCGCATTACACATAAAGATGCATACCCTTTACCACGTATAGAGGAATCACTGGCTGCCTTAAAGTCTGCAAATTACTTCTCCCCCCTTGACCTCACTAGTGGGTACTGGCAAGTAGCTGTTGCTGAGGAGGATCGGGAGAAGACGGCCTTCACCACCACGATGGGACTCTGCGAGTTCAATAGTATGCCGTTTGTACTCTGCAACTCCCCTGGAACGTTCCAGAGATTGATGGAGTGCTGCCTGGGACACCGCAACTTCGAGACTGTACTAATATACCTGGACGACGTGATAGTGTACTCCAAAACGTATGAGGACCATTTGAAGCACCAGGCAGAGGTATTTGAGTCACTGTCCCGGTATGGCATGAAGCTGAATCCCTCAAAGTGTCACCTGCTCAAGAGAAAGGTACAGAACCTGGGGCACATTGTCAGTCCAGAGGGAGTAGCACCAGACCCGGAGAAGGTCTCTGCCATCCAGAAATGGCCGGAGCCGCAGAGCCTCAAGGAGGTACGTCAGTTCCTGGGACTTGTTGGATATTACCGGAGTTTTGTGAAGGACTATACTAAGAAAGCGGCACCTATGCAAGACCTCCTGGTAGGACAGTCCCCCAGAGGCAAAAATCCCCTGTTCCAGTGGGGTAAGGAGCAAGCCAAATCCTTTAATGTGATGAAGGAGATCCTGACTGGCGAAGAGATCCTAGCCTACCCTGACTACAGCCAACCATTCCTGCTGTACACTGATGCCAGCAACGAAGGATTAGGAGCTGTATTGAGTCAGAAGCAGAATGGCAAAGAGAAGGTGATCGCCTATGCAAGCAGGAAGCTCCGCCCGACCGAGAGGAACCCAGAGAACAAGTTAGAGTTCCTGGCCCTGGTCTGGGCCATCACCGAGCGGTTCAAGCACTATCTAGCCTCCAGTAAGTTCACTGCCTTCACCGATAACAACCCCTTGACTCATCTAGAAACAGCCAAGCTAGGAGCCATGGAACAACGATGGATGGCTCGGCTGTCAAACTACCAATTCACTATTAAGTACCGGGCGGGCCGCAAGAACTTCAACGCAGATGCCCTGTCCAGGATGCCTCACCAGTCGGACATTGAAGAAGAAGTTGATGACTTGGAGGAGATTGAACTACCTACCTTTCATCGGAATGGAATGGTCCACGAGCAACGAGCCTCCAGGAGGCCTCGCGGTAAAACGTTAAACCCCCTGCCTCACCACAGCTGGAAGGAGACCCAGGACAGAGACCCGGTTGTCAGCCGTATCAAAGAGCTGATAACCCAAGAAGGTTCCTCCCTGGAGAAGGAAGCGTCTCTATAAGCCAAGCAGCTGTGGAATGAGAGAAGCCGGCTGTTTATCTACCGTGAGAAGCTGTGCCGGAGGTACGTCAATCCCAAAGCCCATGAGATGGTATGGCAGATAGTAGTGTCCAAGACAGACATCCAGATGGTGTTGGAGGCCTACCACGATCAGGCGGGACACTTTGGCTGGAAAAAGATAGAGACCCTGCTGAAGTGTCGATTCTACTGGGTGGGAATGCGCAGCTCCATTGAGAGGTGGTGCTGAAACTGTGGACCCTGTAGCCTCAGAAGAAAAGACTACAGCAACCAGAAGGCACCCCTGCAACCCATCAAGACAACTCGACCTTTGGAGATCGTGGCCCTGGATCATGTCAAGCTGTCACCTAGCAGGTCAGGGTACTCCTATGCCCTGACCATGGTGGATCACTACTCACGTTTCCTGGTGGTCACCCCCGTTAAAGACCTGACGGCAGAAACAGCAGCAAAGACGTTCCAAGCGTATTTCTGCAGACCCCATGCATACCCTGAGCAGGTGCTGACGGATCAAGGCCCAGCCTTTGAAGCCGAATTGTTCAAGGAGTTCTGCCATCTGTACGGGTGTAAAAAGATCAGAACTACACCGTACCACCCCCAAACCAACGGTCTCTGTGAAAAGATGAATAAAATCATCATCGACCTGGTGAAGACCATACCACTAGAGGAGAGGAATCAGTGGCCAGACCTACTACCTGACCTGGTAGATCTGTACAACCACATACCTGTGAGTTCCACCAATTGTACTCCAGCATATCTCATGGGAGCCAGACCCGGGAAGTTGCCCATGGACCTGGAGCTTGGTGTAGTAGAACCAGAAGCAGATATGTCCACTGAGGACTGGGACATGACCAGACAGGAGCAGTACAGAAGAGTACAGGCCTGTGTCGAAGACAGTCTCACTCGGGTGAGGGACAAGCAGGAAGCCCACTACAATAGAAGTGCGCCCGCAGAACCCTTCACACCAGGAGAAGTGGTGTTAAAAAGGAAAAGAAGAAACCACAAACTTGATGACCAGTGGGAGAGAGAACCCTACACTGTGTTAAATTCAAGATTTGATAACAGGAAGACCTGTCTAATTACTAAGGATGGAGGAATAACGACTGCAATGGTATCTAGAGACCATCTGAAGTTGTGTCCAGACCTGCTAAAGCCCCAAGAAGAAGTGCCTCTCACCGTACCGGAGGAGCCTAAAGAAGCAGTACTCCATACTGACTTAGGAGATTTCCTGGCCGATTGCCCTCAACTAGGAGGAGCAGTAATAATCCCTGTGATCCACTTCTTTCAACAGCCAGAAGACTCTCCACAGCAAGTAGAGCCTGTCAGTGCTTCAGAAGAGCCTGCTCAAGAAGAATCCCCGGAAGAAGGATCCCCAGTTGGAGCAGAGCAAGAAGGCCCAGCCAATGGTACACTTGCCAGTCCAATAGAGAGGTTAAGGCAGTTTTACAATCTACCTGACGTGCCCCCTGGGCCGTGTGTGGGGGAATATCCAGAGCCGGGCCTTTGTGTAATGCTAGGGGTTGTAGTCTCCGTGGCGGCAACCCGGTCCCGTGGCTCAGGGTGGTCAAACCAGTGGCGGATCTGTTTATTTGGTTTTTGATGTTTAAATGTCCGACTACGCCACCCGTGGATTGCAGTCACTGAGAACCGCTGCTGCGGGGCAGACCACTGAGGCTGATGTTGGGTGCGCAGCAGAGGGTAGTATAACTCCCCATGGGAGGAGTATAGCCTCAGGGCAGCGTGTGTAGATGGGTTGTGGTGCATGGGCGCAGCAGAAATGACTCAGAGTCCGTGCAGTGTAGTTCAGGGTCTTTACTGTTGGTAATGAAGGAGGCCCTGCCGGGAGTACTGGCTAACATTAGAGACCTGGTCAGTCTGTAAGCGAACAAGAGTCCCCCTGGCCAGGTGGAGGTGTAGGCCTTCCCGTCTAACTGCACTCTTCCTGGCTACCCTGCTGTAGTCGTGTAGTAGCCCACGTCCCTGAGTGTACCGTGTGGTGCTCACCCGTATGGCTGGTGACTTGGGGCCTTTGGTACCTTTCGCTCCTTGATGGCGGTGCCGGTCCCTTGCATGTGACTGAGCCTCCGGGCTTTCTATGGCCAGAGGAACTGAAATCCCCTGCCAGGTGGTTTCTGCTGCTGGATGTGAATATCCTCACAGCCTCGGACTCCGGTGTCCGGTTCTCTGCGTCTTCGGCCAGGACGAGCTCTGCTAGCTCCAGTCCCTGGTCTTCAGCTCCTGTCTCCTACAGAGCTCCTTGCTGCTGCTCTGTCCCTTCCTCTGGACTAGACTCTCTAACCCCGCCCCAGATCCAGTTTATAAAGGGCAGGTTCCTCCCCTCCCCTCCCTGGACTGGGGCAGGAGGCGTTGCATGCAATAATGCTCCTGACCAGGAAAACCCATGCTCGCTCTCAGACATGGTATTTCTTCCACTGTGGCAACCAGACCCCCTGGGGTGCCACATACCCACACGTAGAACTGACAGGGTAGCAGAAGGTGCAGACACAGATACCATCTACACTCCCGTGCTACGCAGATCGACACGTAGCACACGAGAACAGACCACTGTCAGATACAGAGAGTAAAGAAGGAAACTCTGACAGTGTAAATAGTTGCCCCTGGGGTATTATATTGTATATTCTCATGTATGTATTTATTAACTTTGTGTTTTGCTTTATAATGGACAATTTAAGTGAAATGGACACTTCCCTTGTTACAAAAAGAACTTAGCGGCTGAGGATTATGTGCAGCCCAAAAACTGCTTCTTGTAAATAATTGCACTCCCTGGAGTGCCCCTTTTAGGTGACCTCAGAAGAAAAACCTGTCTGGTGTGGCACTAACGGAGGTCCAACTCGGGATCGCCATGCCCTGCAGCCACCCCAGGGTTTGGTACAGGTCCCTCAAGCTACCAAGTACTTTGTCCTGTGAGATGGACATCATGTCAGGGAACCTCACCTAAAGAGACTTGAATTCTGAGGTTGCTTATTATTTATTATTATTATTTATTATTATAGCGCCATTTATTCCATGGCGCTTTACATGTGATAGGGATATACATATATACATAGCAAAAACATTTACATAATCTTAACAAAACGAGTCAGCGACTGGTACAGGAGGAGCGAGGACCCTGCCCGCCAGGGCTCACAGTCTACAAGGGATGGGTGAGGATTCAGTAGGTGAGGGTAGAGGAGGTCATGCAGTAATGTGGTGGAGCGGTGGTTACTGCAGGTTGTAGGCTTGTCGGAAGAGATAGGTGTTCAGGTTTCTTTTGAAGGCTTCCATGGTAGGCGAGAGTCTGATGTGTTGGGGTACAGAGTTCCAGAGTAGGGGCGATGCATGGGAGAAATCTTGAATGCGGTTGTGGGAAGAGGAGATAAGAGGGGAGTAGAGAAGGAGATCTTGTGAGGGTCGGAGGTTGCGTGCAGGTAAGTACCGGGAGACTAGATCACAGATGTATGGAGGAGTCAGGTTGTGGATGGCTTTGTATGCCATGGTTAGGGTTTTGAACTGGATTCTCTTGGCAATGGGGAGCCAGTGAAGGGATTGACAGAGGGGGGAGGCCGGGGAATAGCGGGGGGACAGGTGGATTAGTCGAGCAGCAGAGTTTAGGATAGATTGGAGGGGCGCAAGAGTGTTGGAAGGGAGGCCACAGAGCAGGAGGTTGCAGTAGTCGAGGCGTGAGATGATGAGGGCATGTGTAACGGGTCTGGGAGGCGGAACCTCTGAGCTACTATACAAGGGGGCGGTCCTTGTAAGGGAGCGGGTGGCGACCAGGGTAGACGGGCAGGCAGTCACAGCAGGTGACTGGGACAGTCTCTGAATGAACGGACAGGAGGTCACGGCAAGTGACCGGGGCAGTCTCTGGATGAACGGGCAGGAGGTTACGGCAAGTGACCGGGGCAGTCTCTGGATGAACGGGCAGGAGGTCACGGCAAGTGACCGGGGCAGTCTCTGGATGAACGGGCAGGAGGTTACGGCAAGTGACCGGGGCAGTCTCTGGATGAACGGGCAGGAGGTCACGGCAAGTGACCGGGGCAGTCTCTGGATGAACGGGCAGGAGGTCACGGCAAGTGACCGGGGCAGTCTCTGGGTAAAGGATTGGTACGACCTGTGGCGGCAGATGATAGACGTGAGCTCCCAGGTGAGCAGGCGAGAGTCTCTGGATAATCGGGTGGTCACAGGATGTGACGGCGGAGCCTCCAGGAAGACCAACAGACAGGTAGCAGATGAGCGCTCCCAGGTGAGCGGGCAGGAGTCTCTGGACAGGCGGGTGGTCACAGCACGTGACGGCAGAGCCTCCTGGTAGGCTAGCATACAGGCAGCAGATGAGCGCTCCCAGGTGAGCGGGCAAGCTGGTCCTTAGACAGACTGACAGGAGTTGGAAGGCAGACCGTCGGACCTCAGGCAAGCAGGCAGGTAGAAGATGTGCGCTCCCAGGTGAGCGGGCAAGCTGGTCCTTAGACAGACTGACAGAAGTTGGAAGGCAGACCGTCGGACCTCAGGCTAGCAGGCAGGTAGCAGGATATCAGGCAGGAATTAGACAGCAGACTGGCAGGAATCTGGCAGGTATCTGGCAGGTAACTGGCAACGGGACCTGAGGGCTGAAGCAGAGTAGTGAACAGTGCTACAACATTGCTCGGGCACCTCCATTTTGGAGGAGGTGCCTTTTATATGGGAGGTCCTCCGGCAATTGGCCGGGGACTCCTTAGGACGGCGCGCGCGGTCCCTTTAAGAGAGGGGGAGCGCGCGCGCGCCCTAAGCACACTGCCGGGGAAGGAGCGCGTGCCGGAAGCAGCGGGGAGAGCAGCGCTGGAGGACGCCGCGCCAGGAGCGGGGAGGTGAGAGGGACGGCGTCTCTGCCTAGAACGGGGCAGAGACGCCGATGCTACAGTACCCCCCCCTTTAGGCCCCCTCTTTTTTTGGCCAGAAAGAAATTTCTCAAGGAGAAGCGGGGCGTTGATGTTCTCCCTGGGTTCCCAAGTTCTCTCCTCAGGACCAAACCCCTTCCAATCTACCAGAAAAAAGGTTTTTCCTCTTACCCTCTTGGAGGCCAGAATACTCTCTACCTCAAAGATGTCATCAGCGGAAACCGGAGCAGGAGGGGCACCTGGATCTTTGGAAAAAAAGTTAAAGACAACGGGTTTGAGGAGAGATACGTGGAAGGAGTTGGGGATCCATAGGGTGGCCGGGAGTTTTAATTTGTAGGCCACAGGGTTAATTTGTCTGAGGACTTCGAAGGGGCCGATGAATCGAGGACCCAACTTGTAGGAGGGTACTTTGAGCCGCACATGTTTGGATGAGAGCCAAACCTTGTCTCCCGGACGGAATTGGGGCGGATCCAGACGTCTCTTATCAGCATATCTCTTCATCCGCTCAGAGGAGAGAAGAAGAGCGGACCTGGTGCTCTCCCAAATAGTAGAAAATTCGCTGACAAGAGACTCCGCAGCAGGGTTGTCCACAGAAACGGAGACAGGAAGTGGAATCCGGGGATGTTGGCCACCGGCTATAAAGAACGGGGATTTGGAAGAGGACTCGCTCTCATGGTTGTTATAAGAGAACTCGGTCCATGGTAGGAGATCCACCCAGTCCGAGTGGTGAGCATCAACGAAGTGCCGGAGGTAGCTGGACAAGATCTGATTGATCCGCTCCACTTGACCATTGGACTGAGGGTAGTAAGCGGAGGAGAAATCCAGGGTAATGTCCAGCAGCTTACATGTGGCTCTCCAGAAGCGAGAGGTGAACTGAACCCCACGATCCGACACGATGTGGAGGGGCAGACCATGGAGACGGAAGATGTGGCGGATAAAGTCTTTAGCCAGCTCGGGTGCAGACGGAAGACCAGGCAGGGGAATGAAGTGGGCCATCTTAGAAAAACGGTCAGCGACAACCCAAATGACAGTACAACCGGCAGAAACTGGAAGGTCGGTGATAAAGTCCATAGCGATGTGTTGCCAAGGAGCAGCAGGTACGGGAAGGGGCAGGAGATGGCCGGCAGGTAGATGTCGGGGAACTTTGTTACGGGCATAGGATGAACAGGCCGCGACGAAGTCTACCACGTCCTTACGCAGGGTAGGCCACCAGTAATGCCGGGTAATAAGTTGGAAGGTCTTCTTTTGGCCAGCATGGCCAGCTAGTTTAGAAGAATGTCCCCAGCGAAGAACCCTCTCCCGATCTGGCACAGCTACGAACGTCTTACCGGGTGGAAGACGAGTCAGATCCAAGGGGGCCACATTCATCACCTTGGAGGAGTCGATGATGTGCGTAGGTTCCTCCTCTTGATTGGAGGACAGGAAGGACCGGGACAAGGCATCAGCTTTGACGTTCTTGTCCGCCGGACGGAAATGAAGAATGAAGTCGAAGCCGGCAAAAAACAACGACCACCGGGCCTGGCGAGGATTGAGTCTCTGGGCATTTTGGAGATATGCCAGGTTTTTGTGATCCGTGTAGATAATTACCGGGTAGAGAGCCCCTTCAAGCAGATAGCGCCACTCTCCCAGTGCCAATTTGATGGCTAGCAATTCCCGGTCTCCAATGGAGTAGTTGCGCTCTGACGAGGAGAAGATTTTGGAGAAGAAGCCGCATGTTACCATTCTCCCAGTAGAAGACTTCTGGGTGAGCACCGCTCCGGCTCCGGAGGAGGAGGCATCAACCTCCAGGTAGAATTGTTTATTACAGTCCGGACGGTGCAGGACGGGAGCAGAGGCGAAGGCTTTCTTTAGGGAAAGGAAGGCCTCCTCGGCTTCAGGCGACCATGTCCTGGGGTTAGCCCCCTTACGGGTAAGTGCAGATATGGGAGCAGTCCGAGACGAGAAGTGTGGGATGAAAAGACGATAATAATTAGCGAAGCCCAGGAATCGCTGTATCGCCTTCAAACCTTCAGGACGAGGCCATTTTAGAACGGAAGAGAGCTTCTCGGGATCCATTTGCAGACCTGTTTGGGAGATGACATAGCCCAAGAACGGAAGGGAGGTCTGATCGAAGAGGCACTTCTCGTATTTGGCGCAAAGGTGGTTCTGCCGAAGCCTAAGCAGGACCTGACGAACATCCCTCCGGTGTGTGGGGAGATCCGGAGAGAGGACCAAGATATCGTCCAGGTATACCACTACGCAGGAGTACAGGAGGTCACGGAAGATGTCGTTGACTAGTTCCTGAAAGACCGCGGGAGCATTACAGAGACCGAAGGGCATCACAAGGTACTCGTAGTGACCGTCCCGGGTATTGAATGCCGTCTTCCACTCGTCTCCTTGACGGATACGGACCAGATTATACGCTCCTCGTAGATCCAGCTTGGAGAAGATCCTGGCGCCCTTGAGACGGTCAAACAATTCGGAGATGAGTGGCAGGGGATATTTGTTTTTTACCGTGATGAGATTGAGTCCTCTGTAGTCAATACAGGGACGTAGCGAGCCGTCTTTCTTTTTGACAAAGAAGAATCCGGCTCCAGCCGGGGTGGTAGATTTTCGGATAAATCCCCTAGCCAGATTCTCTTCAATGTACTCAGACATGGCTCGGGTCTCGGCTGCAGACAACGGGTAGATACGCCCACGGGGAGGAGTGGTGCCAGGTACCAGGTCGATCGGGCAATCGTATGGCCTATGGGGTGGCAACGTCTCAGCTTCCTTCTTACCGAAGACGTCCGCATAGGGCCAGTAGGGAGCCGGGAGACCAGGTAAGTTAGCTGGAGTAGGCTGAGGGCGAAGTGGACGGACCGGGACCAGGCAGGTCCTATGGCAGTCAGGACCCCATCGGAGTACTTCACCGGACCGCCAGTTCAATACGGGTTCATGTGTCTGGAGCCAAGGTAGACCTAGCAACAGGGAGTGAGAAAGTCCGGACAGCACATGGAATGAGATCTCCTCAGAGTGCAGCATTCCCACCTGCAGGGTTATGGGTTCGGTGACGAGCAGGATGGTCTCCGAGAGAAGTCTTCCATCCACGGAGGCGACTGACAATGGTTCAGCCAGGGACTTGGTGGGAATATGGTGTCTCTCTACCAGAGACTGGGAGATGAGGTTTCCAGCAGCTCCAGAATCCAGATGGGCGAGTTCAAAGAGACGGTTTTCTCCCCAAGCAATAGAGACCGGTAAGGTCAGAGACGGAGAGGGCTTACTTTTGTCTAGGACGACCTCTCCGAGTGGTCCTAGACACTGGCGTTTCCCGGCTTTTCCGGGCAGGAACGGATGAAGTGCTTCATACTGCCACAATAGAAACAGCTTCCCTCGGCTCGGCGAGATTCTTGGGGAGAACCGACCATCTTGGTCTGGTCGACCTGCATAGGCTCAGGAGAGTGTAGCTGAGGAGAGACGGAGAGAGTGACGGGTTTCTGAAAAGTAGGAGCTAGACGTGGAAACCTCCTCTCACGGGTGACCTCTTTGGCACGCTCCTGGAACCGCAGGTCAATCCGGGTGGCAAGAGTTATTAGGTCATCGAGAGTGGTAGGAATATCCCGACCGGCAAGTTCATCTTTTATACGGCCGGACAGACCCTCCCAGAAGACGGAAACCAGAGCGTCATTATCCCAGGCCAGCTCCGAGGCAAGGGTACGGAACCGTATGGCATATTGTCCCACGGTGAGACTTCCCTGACGGAGGCGTAGCAGAGATGATGCGGATGAGGTCTTCCGTCCGGGTTCGTCGAAGACTTTCCGGAAAGCCGTGAGAAAGGCAGGCAAGTCGGACACCAGGGGGTCTCCTCTCTCCCATAGGGGATTTAGCCAGGCCAGGGCCTCTCCGGTGAGATGGGACATGATGAAGGCAATTTTGGCCCTGTCGGAGTTAAACTGGTGAGACAGGAGTTCAAAGTGCAGGGTGCACTGATTTATGAAGCCCCGAGCCTGGGCGGAGTCGCCTCCGAAACGAGGAGGTGCAGAAAGCCGGGGTCCGGGGTAGGATACCATGTTATTAGTGGGCAGTGGAGCTGCCGGATTGCGAGTCATGGCACTGGCGGTGGTTGCAGGCAGAGCAGTCAGAGTGTCCAGGCGAGAATTGACATTCCGCAGGTGACCCAGGATGGACTCCAGTTGGGACCTCTGACGGGACAGTTCATGACACAGGTCCGAGAGCGAGGGAGCTTGGGTGCCACCGGGTTCCATGGCCCGAGCAAACTGTAACGGGTCTGGGAGGCGGAACCTCTGAGCTACTATACAAGGGGGCGGTCCTTGTAAGGGAGCGGGTGGCGACCAGGGTAGACGGGCAGGCAGTCACAGCAGGTGACTGGGACAGTCTCTGAATGAACGGACAGGAGGTCACGGCAAGTGACCGGGGCAGTCTCTGGATGAACGGGCAGGAGGTTACGGCAAGTGACCGGGGCAGTCTCTGGATGAACGGGCAGGAGGTCACGGCAAGTGACCGGGGCAGTCTCTGGATGAACGGGCAGGAGGTTACAGCAAGTCACCGGGGCAGTCTCTGGATGAACGGGCAGGAGGTCACGGCAAGTGACCGGGGCAGTCTCTGGATGAACGGGCAGGAGGTCACGGCAAGTGACCGGGGCAGTCTCTGGGTAAAGGATTGGTACGACCTGTGGCGGCAGATGATAGACGTGAGCTCCCAGGTGAGCAGGCGAGAGTCTCTGGATAATCGGGTGGTCACAGCATGTGACGGCGGAGCCTCCAGGAAGACCAACAGACAGGTAGCAGATGAGCGCTCCCAGGTGAGCGGGCAGGAGTCTCTGGACAGGCGGGTGGTCACAGCACGTGACGGCAGAGCCTCCTGGTAGGCTAGCAGACAGGCAGCAGATGAGCGCTCCCAGGTGAGCGGGCAAGCTGGTCCTTAGACAGACTGACAGGAGTTGGAAGGCAGACCGTCGGACCTCAGGCAAGCAGGCAGGTAGAAGATGTGCGCTCCCAGGTGAGCGGGCAAGCTGGTCCTTAGACAGACTGACAGAAGTTGGAAGGCAGACCGTCGGACCTCAGGCTAGCAGGCAGGTAGCAGGATATCAGGCAGGAATTAGACAGCAGACTGGCAGGAATCTGGCAGGTATCTGGCAGGTAACTGGCAACGGGACCTGAGGGCTGAAGCAGAGTAGTGAACAGTGCTACAACATTGCTCGGGCACCTCCATTTTGGAGGAGGTGCCTTTTATATGGGAGGTCCTCCGGCAATTGGCCGGGGACTCCTTAGGACGGCGCGCGCGGTCCCTTTAAGAGAGGGGGAGCGCGCGCGCGCCCTAAGCACACTGCCGGGGAAGGAGCGCGTGCCGGAAGCAGCGGGGAGAGCAGCGCTGGAGGACGCCGCGCCAGGAGCGGGGAGGTGAGAGGGACGTCGTCTCTGCCTAGAACGGGGCAGAGACGCCAATGCTACAGCATGCACTATGCTTTTGCAGAGTCTTTGCTGTGGAATGCACGGATCTGGGAGATATTTTTGAGTTGGAGTCGGCAGGAAGTGGAAAGGACTTGGATATGTGGTTTGAAGGAGAGATCAGAGTCCAGGGTTACCCCAAGGCAGCGAGCTTGTGGGACTGGGGAGAGTGAACAGCCATTGACGTTGATGGATAGGTCAGATGGGGGATATGAATGAGAGGGTGGAAAGATGATGAACTCTGTTTTATCCATGTTGAGTTTTAGAAATCTGGCAGAGAAGAAGGATGAGATGGTGGACAGACATTGTGGGATTTTGGTTAGTAGGGAGGAGATATCGGGTCCAGAGAGGTAGATCTGTGTGTCATCAGCATAGAGGTAATACTGAAAGCCGTGAGACTCTATGAGCTGTCCCAGGCCAAAGGTGTAGATGGAGAAAAGCAGAGGTCCTAGAACTGAACCTTGGGGGACACCGACAGATAGGGGGCGAGATGAGGAGGTGGTGCATGAGTGGGAGACACTGAATGTCCTGTCTGTTAAGTATGAGAAGATCCAAGATAGGGCCAAGTCCGTGATACCAAGAGATGAGAGAATCTGTAGTAAGAGGGAATGGTCCACTGTGTCGAAGGCAGATGACAGGTCCAGAAGGAGGAGGATGGAGTAGTGTCGCTTGGATTTGGCAGTTAGTAGGTCGTTGGTGACTTTGGTCAGGGCAGTTTCAGTCAAGTGATGCGGTCGGAAGCCAGATTGCAGGCGGTCGAAGAGGGAACAGGAGGAGAGGTGGGAGGACAGTTCAAGGTGGACATGTTGTTCTAGTAGTTTTGAGGCAAAGGGGAGAAGTGATATGGGGCGGTAGCTAGTCAGAGAGGATGGGTCAAGGGAGGGCTTTTTGAGGATGGGTGTGATTGCGGCATGTTTGAAACATGAGGGTAAGACACCGGTTGTTAGTGACAGGTTGAAGAGGTGGGTTAGGGTTGGGATGAAGACTGTGGTAAGGTTAGGGATGAGGTGGGATGGGATTGGGTCAAGTTCAGTCAGAGTAGACATGAGGAGGGGTTGTGCGGGCTTTAGGCAAAAGCTTTGTCTGATGGTGTCAATCTTCTGCTTGAAGAATGAGGCAAAGTCTTCGGCTGAGATGAGAAAAGAGGGAGAAGGTGCTGGGGGACGAAGGAGAGAATTGAAAGTGTTAAATAGCTGTTTAGGGTTGTGAGACAGGGAGGATATGAGAGATGAGAAGTAGGTTTGTTTTGCTGTAGTGAGTGTGGACTTGAAGATAGTGAGGGATTGTTTGAATGCGATGAAGTGCTCAATAGAGTGAGACCTTTTCCATCTCCTCTCCGCAACCCTGGAGGCCCGTCGCAGTTCTTTAGTAAGTTTGGTGTGCCAGGGTTGCCTGTTGATTGTGCGAGATTTGGTATGTGTGAGAGGGGCGATAGAGTCGAGAGTTGCAGCTATTGTGGTGTTATATGAAGAGGCAGCAACATCTGCATTGTGTAAGGAATTTATGTCTGTAAGAGGGAGGAGGGATTCAGAGAGTGAGTGTAGGTCAAGGTGTTTGAGGTTTCTGCGAGTGTGTGTAAGTTTGTGGAGTGGGGATTGTGCACTTGGAGAGGAGAGGGTAGAGAATGTGAGGAGGTTATGGTCAGAGAGGGAGGGGTTAGTTAGAGAGGTTAGATAGGGAACAGAGGTGGGTGAAGATGAGGTCCAGTGTGTGGCCATCTTTATGAGTAGCTGCCAAAGACCATTGAGCAAGGCCGAAGGAGGAAGTGAGGGATAGGAGCTTAGAGACAGATGAGTGGGAAGTGTCAATGGGGATGTTGAAGTCACCCATTATGATAGTGGGGATGTCAGTGGAAAGGAAGTGAAGCAGCCAGGTGGGGAAGTGGTCTAAGAAAGTGGTGGCTAGCCCTGGGGGTCGGTAAATGACGGACAGTTGGAGGTCAGAGGGGGAATAGATGCGCACACAGTGCACCTCAAAAGAGGGGAGTGTAACAGAGGGTGGCAGTGATATTTGGGTGAAAGCGCAGGTATCTGACAGGAGAAAACCTACGCCTCCACCATGTTTGCCGCTGGGGCGGGGGGTGTGGGAAAGGTGGAATCCGCGATAAGAAAGTGCAGCTGGGGAGGCTGTGTCAGAGGGGGTGAGCCAGGTTTCGGTAATGGCAAGGAAGGAAAGTTTGTTAGTAATGAAAAGGTCGTGGATGTAGGAAAGTTTGTTGCAGACGGAGCGAGCGTTCCATAGAGCTCCTGTTATAACAACTGAGGAAGTGGGGATTAGTTGGATGGGTATGAGGTTAGAAGGGTTGCGACAGTTTGTGGAAGGTCGTGGATAGGAGGTAGAAGTAACTGTGGGAATATGGCGAGGAGGACCAGGATTTGGAGAGATATCTCCAGCAGTGAGGAGGAGCAGAGAAAGTGTTAGCAGGTGGGAGCAAGAGAGAGCATGATGTGGCTGTCTGTGTTTGGAGATCCAGGATTGAATGTTGAGGAATAATTCGGAGGAGGAGGTGAGATGAATGGGGAGGATGGAGGGAGAGATGAAGAGTTTCTTACTAGGTGTAGGGATTTGAGGGGTTACTAGAAAGTGGAGGACTATAGAGGAAAAAGTGAGAGCTAACAGAAACATAGTTAAAAGAGAGTAAGTGGTCAAAGTGTTGGTTACCTGACTCCTGCCCTGACTAACTGCCTCTGAAATTACTGCCACTTATCTCTGAAGCCACTTTGCACAAGAAGACGTGTGCACAACCCAGCACGTGTGCACCCCTTAAAGAGCTTCTAAATATATAGGGCACACTAAACCATCAGGTGAGGGGCATTGTGGGAGCTGCTTGTGGCTAAATTAGCAGCTGGTCATCTCACCAGGAGATGGCTGGGTGATCAAAGACAGAGCTAGGACTCTGTAGGCTCTGCAGTTTAGCACCTCTAAACATCAGATAAAGTCTACAGTGGGGAAAGGACAGACATATGTGAGTATTGAGTGGAAAGGGACAGATAAAGCAGAAATATCAAGCAGAGAATTCTACCAGTGAGTTGAATCAGGAAAGCAGAGCATTAGATGGCGGCATATACAGCAAGCAGAGGAATTATGCAGGAGAAGAGCATGCTTATTAAATTGTATATATCTATTTATTATTTATAATATTTATTATGTAACGTTCAAGCAAGTGCCTCCCATAAAGGGAAGATTGTTATTATTGTTGTTAGAAAAAGTACTTCAGTCCGGGAGTACTGAGCTTTGCTAGGGGGGAATGCGGCGCCCCTGCTGTGCATGAGTGCCACAGATCCTAGAGGGGTGCATGGACGGATTCCTCCACAAGAGGCCCTCACAGCATACACACACCTCCACCTTCCACCTTAGACCACCAGAGGGAGCCCAGATAGGGATATAAATAGGGAAGGTGGAGCTAGGCAGTTAGTTCCTGCAGTAGAGAAGCCTGAGAGAGGTCAGCCTGCAGTGGAGCTCAGTTTAGAGAGAGCGGTGAAGAGTAGCGAGGTCTACTGCCAGTGTGAAACCTAGTGAGGGCTCCAAGCGCGGCCGAAGGCAAGTGGAGTAGCGAGCTACATAGGGGGCAGAGGAGCTTAACCAGCTCACCCCACAAGCATTTACCGGACACCGGGTCCGCGTCTGTAAGGATCTCTAGGACCAGCAGAAACAACCGGATTCCCTGGCGAACTACATTTCCCAGGAACACCAAAAGCTGACTGTAATACCAGGGTCAGGAATCACTGAGGCCCAAGAGACCAGGGAGTGTGATCTCCAACAGAAGGCCCTACCACCAGGCCAGCTGGTGCAAGACAGAGACCAAGTTAGGCCTAGCTCCATGCAGGTCATAAACTTAACAGGAAAAGGCAAGAAACAGGAGGGCCCACACCCGCTCACTGTGGAGAGTCCTTAAATGCACCCTTCACCCTACAGTGCCCTGGATCGTGCCTGAAACACCACCAGTAAAGGTACTGAAGTGAACTGTCGTTTGTGTGCCTATTCTTCCTCCGACCTGGCTGGGTCCCCTCTGTCCTGCATCCCTTCTCCTACGCTGCCCTGAGGCCCCGCTCCACCTGTGGGGAGCCGCACCATCTAAGCTGATTGACCACCGGCCTCAGAGGACTGTAGCAGCGCAGGTGATCCTCACCAGACACCACGGGTGGCGTCACAAACTTTCCCATACACCTTTTCCCATCATTCCTTCTTCCTTTTAAAGAGTGACCTCAGGGTACGGGCCCAGGGTATGGTCCCCAAAACCAAACAGCAAGGCCTGGGCGCCGAGTCCCCATCCCTTGGGCGTGTCATCTCTTCCTGCCCCCAAAACCAAACAGCAAGGCCCGGGCGCTGAGTCCTCATCCCTTGGGCGCATCACAAGCATTGTTCAAAACGCTCGTTTCACTGTTATCTTGAAGTGTAATCAGGCTGCCAATCATTCGATAAATTAGTAAAACACTCATTCATCGAGTGAAATGATATTTTGCGCAAAACAAAAGATCATCATTTTCAGCTTGGCATCATCCAGGATAAACAGGTCTCACACTGCCAAGAACTATGATCGATCACTAAGTTTTCATCGTTGGCTTTGGTCTGCCTGCGTAAACTGCCACTGAAACAACCATTGATACTTAGTTTATTGATCAGCGGTCATATAGTGCCGCTGGTCAGTTCGTGTAAATGGACCTTTAGATTGCAGAAAAGCTACAATTGGCCCTCGGTGGGGCTTCTGTGTGTCAGACCCCAATCACTCTTACATTGATAACCTATTCTAAGGGCTTGAGCAGACAACCATATTATCAGTCCTAGTGTGATCCAACAAAACATAGGATCGCACTTAGATCATTATTATTGTATAGGGCGTGCAAATGTCGGATTTTTTTCTCAGACAGAGCTGGTCCAAGGAAAAAAATTGTAGCATGTCCTAGTTTGATCCAAAATTCGGAGGGCACTTGGCAATGCAAGTCTATGAGTCCGTGGAAAATATTGGACTGCACTCAGATTACATTTGAGTGCAGTCCGATTTTCATGGACTGACAGAATGGAGAAGATGGAGAAATTTTGTTCTCCATCTTCTCATCCAACAGAATCGGAACACACTATGATCATGCTCTGATAAAACTCTAATTAGAGTTTTATCAGAGTGTGATTTGTATAATTGACCCAATTCTCTTGGAAGAGACATATATGCTTGTTTGACCCTAGCCTTAGGAAAGGTTTGTCTCTTTTACTACAGTGTAATACAGTTAGGGATATAATGGTTATATTATATAAATTGTTTCATTATTATTATTATTATTTCATAAGTCATCGGTTGATGGAGGAAATAATCATCCTTTGTTCGCATCACTTGTCTGTGCCTTTACTACTCTATATTTTCTATTCTGTACCCACAGTTCAGATTGCCATTACATTATGATAGACACATTCAACAATTCCAAAACATCACATAATATAAACAAATTTGGTTCTTCTCACAACTATACCTTAGTGTGCAATACATGTCTGCATTTCTGCTCATTTTGCAATGATTTTGCAATATTCTCCATCCTGGCCGCATTCTTTAATAATGTCCCCCACCTTGACCACCATCCTCTAATAATGTCCCTCCACCTACACCCCTTCCTGGTATAATTTCCTCCATCCTTTGCCTCTTCCTATTACAACCCCTGGCAAAAATTATGGAATCACCGGGCTTGGAGGATGTTCATTCAGTTGTTTAATCTTGTTGAAAAAAAGCAGATCACAGACAAGGCACAAAACTAAAGTCATTTCAAATGGCAACTTTAGGGCTTTAAGAAACACTAAAAGAAATCAAGATTAAAAATGTGGTACTCAGTAAGGGTAATTTTTTTCAGACCAAGCAGAGGGAAAAAATTATGGAATCGCTCAATTCTAAGGAAAAAATTATGGAATCATCCTGTAAATTTTCATTTCCAAAACGAATACCTGCATCAAATTAGATCTGCTCGTTAGTCTGCATCTAAAAAGGAGTGATCACACCTTGGAGAGCTGTTGCACTAAGTGGACTGACATGAATCATGGCTCCAACACGAGAGATGTCAATTGAAACAAAGGAGAGGATTATCAAACTCTTAAAAGGAGGTAAATCATCACGCAATGTTGCAAAAGATCTTGGTTGTTCACAGTCAGCTAGTGTCTAAAATCTGGACCAAATACAAACAACATGGGAAGGTTGTTAAAGGCAAACATACTGGTAGACCAAGGAAGACATCAAAGCGTCAAGACCGGAAACTTAAAGCAATATGTCTCCAAAACAGGAAATGCACAACAAAACAAATGAGGAACGAATGGGAGGAAACTGGAGTCAATGTCTGTGACCGAACTGTAAGAAACCGCCTAAAGGAAATGGGATCTACATACAGAAAAGCTAAACATAAGCCATCATTAACACCTAAACAGAAAAAAACAAGATTACAATGGGCTAAGGAAAAGCAATCGTGGACTGTGGATGACTGGATGAAAGTCATATTCAGTGATGAATCGCGAATCTGCATTGGGCAAGGTGATGATGCTGGAACTTTTGTTTGTTGCCGTTCTAATGAGATTTATAAAGATGACTGCATGAAGAGAACATGCAAATTTCCACAGTCATTGATGATATGGGGCTGCATGTCAGGTAAAGGCACTGGGGAGATGGCTGTCATTACATCTTCAATAAATGCCCAAGTTTACATTGATATTTTGGGCATTTTCTTATCCCATCAATTGAAAGGATGTTTGGGGATGATGACATCATTTTTCAAGATGATAATGCATTCTGCCATAGAGCAAAAACTGTGAAAACATTCCTTGAAAGAAGACACATAAGGTCAATGTCATGGCCTGCAAATAGTCCGGATCTCAATCCAATTGAAAATCTGATCTGGCAACAGCAATCAGAGAAAGTTGGAGCCAGATTGATGAAGAGTACTGTTTGTCACACATTAAGTCCATGCCTCAGAGACTGCAAGCTGTTATTAAAGCCAGAGGTGGTGCAACAAAATACTAGTGATGTATTGGAGTGTTCTTTTGTGTGTTTGTTTTTCATGATTCCATAATTTCTTCCTCAGAATTGAGTGATTCCATATTTTTTTCCCTCTGCTTGGTCTGAAAAAAATTACCCTTACTGAGAACCACATTTTTTATCTTGATTTCTTTTAGGCTAAGTGCCCACGATGCAGAAATGCTGCATAAATGCTGCATATTTTTTCCGCTTCTCCCTGCCAGGAAAAACGCATGCGAATTTTACATGCATTTTTCCTGCCAGGTAGAAGCGTTTGTCAAGCGTTTTTGCATGCATTTCTGCATTCGATTTTAGCATCACTTGGAAAGTGCATGACAACTTGGTCACACTATATAAATCCATGCAACCGGCATGGATTTATATAGTGTGACCAAGTGATAGTTAAAAAAAATTAATAAGAATGGTAAAAAATAAAAAATAAAGATTATACTTACCTTCCGATGGCCCCTGGTGTTTTCTCTGCTGCATCCGGTCTGTTGTATCGGTCGCGGTGGTGTGAAAGGACCTGCCATGATGTAATTTAGTCATGTGACAGGTCACGCGACTGCTGACGTCGGCGGTCGCGTGACCTGTCACATGACTAAATGACGTCATGGCAGGTCCTTTCACACCACCGCGACCCATACAACAGACCGGACGCATCGCTGAGGAGACTGGGGGCCATCGGAAGGTAAGTATAATCTTTATTTTTATTTTAAATTCTTTTTTTAACCGGTTCTATGGTACCTGGGTCTGGAGGAGAGTCTCCTCTTCTCCAGACCCGAGTACCATCCGCACATTGAACCGTATGATATCCGCTTGTGCAAATGTGTTCATACGGATATTATGAAGTTCAATGCAAGTCAATGGCGATAATTACGCTGCGTGTCCACAAAATTAATGGACATGCTGCGTATTTTTCCGCAATGATAATCCGCAGCAAAAATTTCCGCAGCATGTGCACAGCACATGCGGATTATCATTGGGGACCATGGGGCACGTATTACCAAGCATTTTTTAAGCGTTTTCGCTGCGGAAATTCCTCGGCAAAAACACTTGAAAAACGCATAGTGGGCACGCAGCATTAGTGTTTCTTAAAGCCCTAAAGTTGCCATTTGAAATGACTTTAGTTTTGTGCCATGTCTGTGATCTGCTTTTTTTCAACAACATTAAACAACTGAATGAACATCCTCCGAGCCCAGTGATTCCATAATTTTTGCCAGGGATTGTATAATGTCCCCTGTCCTGTACTCTTTCTGGTAAAATGTCCTCCATCCTGAGCCCTTTCCAGTTATAATGTCCCCCATCCTGAGCCTCTTCCTGGTATAATGTCCCCTGTACTTGACCCCTTATTGTAATAATGTTCCACATTCTGGGACCTTCGAGTAACAATGTCACCCATCCTGGTATAATGTCCCCCATCATGGGCGGCTTCCTGGTCTAATGTCTCCTGTACTGGGCCCCTTACTGTAATAATGTACACCATCCTGACACCTTCGTGTAACATTGTCACCTATCCTGATATAATCCCCCCCCCATCATGGACCCTTTCCTGTTATAATGTCCTCCATTGTATAACAATGTCCCAGAATTCCCATCCCCTTCCTAGTATAATTTCCCCCATCCTGGACCCCTTCCTGGTATACTGTGCCCTTTCCTGGTATAATGACCTCCATCTCTGTATAATAATCCCGATCCTTAACCCCTTCCTGGTGTAATGTCCCCCATCCTGGGCCCCTTGCTGGTGTAATAACCCCCATCCTAGGCCCCTTCCTTGTATAATGTCCCCCATCCTGGGGTCCATTCTGTTATAATGTCCTCTCTGCTGCTCTTTTCCAACACATTAAAAAAATACATTCTTACTTTCCTCTGCTCCCATGATGTATGGCGTCCTCTTCTATAGCCTGTAGCTGGCTTCAGCTTTACAGCCATGGGCGGCGCATGTCGTCACTGGCATGCGCCACTGGTGATGGACACGCTGACATCAATTGGCGGACTCTGGCCGTCGGCATGTATTTCCGTTTAGGGAGCTGGGGGAATCTCTGCGCTGCAAAACACTGCAGCTGAATGTGCGTCCTATTGTAATGACCGGTGGTCCGAGAGAGATCCAGTGAGTCACAAACTGAGACAGAGACAGAAATAAACAACACTTTCTTTACTAAAACAGAGATTAGACTAAAATTCAGTATTGGATGAATCAGTCTCAGGTTCCGCCTGGGACACTACCTCTACTAGATACACACAATCAGCAAGAGCTGAAATCAATGTGCCAATCTCAAGGTTTCCAGCTCATGTAAATTATTCTAAAGATCTGGAACAATTTTACCTAAAAACAGTGTCAGACTAGTGAGGGCGGTATATGGGGACCCCCTGAGATGGCACACTGCATACAATCCTACCACTATAAACAATAATAATGCATGAAACTATATCAATTGCTCTTATTATTAGGATATCCGGATATCTTAAAGTTATGGTACCGTTAACCTCGGATGCAGTCTATCACAGGCCTGTGAATCGCGGTGGCTGCAGCTAGTCCCGGAAAACTTTGGCGCCAAAACCAAAACAGAGTTCACAAAACAGCAAAAATTCCTTGTCTTGTCGGCCGATGCCGAGCCCACACGCCGGGGACTTAAGTCCTGTAGCCTCAGATTAAGGTCTGGGAAGATCTCTTCACAAAGTCTTGTCAATATCCTCTCAGTGGAAATAGCACTTTCCTCCCGAAGTCTCTCACTGTTATCCAGTACACCATACACGTGTTCAGTCACAGAGATGGATTGCTCAGCCTCTTCATCACCCGACAGTGACTCCCCAAGCACAAAGTCTATAATCCACTCAGCATGGACTTTCACAAAACTCCACAGAGCCACACAACTTCCCCAGCTCAGCACTTGTCCTTAAACAGGGATAAGGGTCAACAAACTCCACACAAATGAGAGTAAAGACAGCGTCTTCTTGCAGCTCCTTCTCTCAGACTTCCTGTCTAGACTCACACATCAGACGCTCTCAAAATACACACAGTTTCTAGCCCTGCCCCTCCTCTGAGCCCAGCCATGCAAAAGTCACAGGGTCCTAGAGCTCTCCAGCTGTTATCACATTTCACACTCTCACACTATTTTAAGGTCTTAAATATTTATAAGGTCGTATTCTGCTAATTATTTGGTAGATTTTCAGCAGCCTATTTAAACTGCGTGATTATAAAGAAACAAGCATTTCTATGAATGCTTATTTCCAATAATCACGGCGTGCACCTAAATAGCTGTAAGCTATTAGGACAAGGAAGTTGGGAGGAAAATTAGATTACATTGGATATTTCTATGACACATCTTGAAAAAGAGTAGCAGCTACGATACCACCAATGACACTATGATCGTGCCACCTTAGGTTAAGTTACCACAATAAGTTTTTGGTGAGTTTTTGACGCTGCATATTTTCACGGCACCAAAAACACAGCATCTTAAAAGTTCCTGCAAAGTGGAGGAAATTTATAGAAATCTCATGCCCACTGTTTAATTTTTTTTTACATAGTGTAAACTGACCAGCAGTGCATGTTTGAAATCCTCAACATGTCAATTTTCTTGTGGATATTCAGAGTTTAATGTCAGAATTGCATTGCATTACATAAAAATGCGGAAAATCCTCAGGTAAAAATTAGTGATGAGTGAGCACTAAAATGCTCAGATGCTCGTTACTCGACCTGAACAATTTCTAATGCTTGAGTGCTCATTTCGAGTAACAAGTATAATGAGCGTCAATGAGAAATCAAAGCATTTTTCCAGAAGACCCTACAAGGAGGTCTGGGGGGGCACTGAAAATGATGAAATGGATGGTAAAAGTGCTGAATGGAAGGAGAACAGCATGTAGAAGACCCCTGGAAGCATGTCTGACTCCCAGATCGCTGCTGAGAACAAATTTCCATGTCTCAATGTTATAAAATTCTGTGAGGCAACCATGGGTTCAAAATCTCACTACACCCCTAGATGAATTCCTTAGGTAGTGGAGTTTCCAATATGGGGTCACCTGGGGGTGGGGGTTCTGATGTTTTGGCACCTCAGGGGCTCAGCTAATGGAGCCCATAATCTATTCAAAAGGAAGCTACGTTCTAAAAGCCAAGTAGCGCTCCTTTCCATCTGATCCCTGCCGGGTGCTCAAACAGTAGTGTATATCCACATATAGAATGCTGCCACATTCGGGAGAAATTGCAGAACAAATTGTTGGGTCCAATTTCTCCCATCACACCTCGTGTAAATTATAAATTTGGTGCTAAAACAGTGTTTTTGTGGAAGAAAAAAAAAATTTGTTCTCACATCTAAATGTGTTATTCCTTGAAGGGGCTAGTTTCCAAAATGCTGCCACTTGTGGGGGGTTTCTGCTGTTTTTCATGTCAGGGACTCTCCAAATGTGATATGGCATCCACTCTTGATTCAGTCTTTTTTGCGATCAAAAAGTCAAAACAGTGCTCCTTCCCTTCCAAGCCTTGTTGTGTGCCCAAACAATAGTTTTCCCCCACATATGGGGAATCAACGTGCTCAGTAGAAATTGCACAACAAATTTTGTGGTCCATTTTATCCTGTTACCCTTGTGAAAATAAAAAATTTGGGGCTATAGTAAAATTTTTGTGAAAAAAAGTAAAATGTTCATTTTTGCTTCCACATTGCTTTAGTTCCTGTGAAGCACCTGATGGGTTAATAAACTTCTTGAATGCGGTTTTGAGGACTTGGAGGGGTGCAGTTTTTAGAATGGTGTCACTTTTGGGTATTTTCTGTCATATCGGCCTCCCAAAGTCACTTCAAATGTGATGTGGTCCCTAAAAAAATAGTTTTGTAAATTTTGTTGGAAAAATTAGAAATCGCTGGTCAACATTTAAACCTTCTAACTTCCTAACAAAAAAAAATTATGTTTTAAAAATTGTGCTGTTGTAAAGTAAACATATGGGAAATGTTATTTATTAACTATTTTGTGTGACATAACTCTCTGGTTTAAAGGCATAGGAATTAAAAGTTTGAAAATTGCAAAATGTTCAAAATTTTCACCAAATTGCCGTATCAAAATTTTTTACCACTATCATGAAGTACAATATGTCACTAAAGACAGTCTCAGAATCAGCGCGATCCATTGAAGCATTTCAGAGTTATTACCACATGAAGTGACACTGGTGAGAATTCAAAAATTTGGCCTGGTCATTAATGTCCAAATTGTCTCAGTCACTAAGGGGTTAATAGACAATTTACACAGGAAGACTGCGCTTCAGATACACTCTGAATGATCTGTAGTAAATGATTTTACATTGGCTGTCATTGTTCTCGGCAGCACAAGTCCTGTGCCAAGAATGATAATGTTGTGTGCATCCCAAAAGATCATTTCACCTGATGATTGAGCAGTTTGTTTATTCGGAGGATTTTTCGCAGCCGATTTAGGCCGGTTTCACATGTCCGTATATTTCCGGTACCGGAAAAAACGGTACCAGAGATATCCGTGTCTCGTGTGTTCCTGTGTGTCATATGTGGCAACCATGTGCCACCCGTGAGCAGCATCAAGATCACACGGAACGGTGCCTGGGAATCACTGTACAGTTAGCACTGTTCCAAGCGTGGGGTGCTGAACACTGCCCTCATCATGGTTCCTACCGGTGCTGCGATCAGCACCAGCAGGGGACCATGATGATGGTAGTAGTGTCTGCTCCTGCAGTGTCCACCTGTAAAAATAAGAATAAAATAATAAAATCCTTATACTCACATATCCTATGTGTCTCTAGCTTTAATTGTCTGACCGCTGACGCTGAGGAGCCAGGGATAATGAGCCGCACCAGCGAGCGGGCCCCGGAGCTGAGCTCAGGAGCGGTGTCCTGTCACTCAGTGAGCGCAGCTCCAGGGCCATGTGTCTATAAATTCTTAGTGGGGTTTTTCCTAAAATTGTCAGCCGTTGGACTCACTGCATACCCTATAACTGTATAGCAGACTCTCTCCTTTCTAATGGGAACAAGTTGTACCTTGCTACTGTGGCCCTGCTCTGTGTGTCTTTAAATTCTAAGTGGGGTTTTTCCTAAAATTGTCAGCCGTTGGACTCATTGCATACACTATAACTGTATAGCAGACCCTCTCCTTTCTAATGGGAACATGTCGTACCTTGTTACTGTGGCCCTGCTCCATGTGTCTTTAAATTATTAGTGGGGCTTTTCCTAAAATTGTCAGCCGTTGGACTCACTGCATACCCTATAACTGTATAGCAGACTCTCTCCTTTCTAATGGGAACAAGTTGTACCTTGCTACTGTGGCCCTGCTCTGTGTGTCTTTAAATTCTTAGTGGGGTTTTTCCTAAAATTGTCAGCCGTTGGACTCATTGCATACACTATAACTGTATAGCAGACCCTCTCCTTTCTAATGGGAACATGTCGTACCTTGTTACTGTGGCCCTGCTCTATGTGTCTTTAAATTCTTAATAGGGTTTTTCTCAAAATTTGGCAGCCCTTGCAGTCACAGCATGGGCATTACCACTTATAGGAGACCCGATCCTTTATAATGGGAACATTTTTTTACTGAGACCCTCCTCTATGTCTCTTCAAAGGGGTATTGGGTTGCATCCAAATTTCTGGCAGCCCTTGCAGTCACTGGATACGCAATAACAGTATAGGAGACCCACTTGTTAATAATGGGAACAACAAAGCATAGCCGGCTGATGGCTCTCTAACAATAGCTTGAGCCAACTGCTGGCCTTTTAAGAATAGTAAGGGCCGTCTGATGTCCCTATAAAAATAGGCTTTATGACTTTCAGAGTCCCTCCATCATAAATAAAACAGGAAGTGTCTGATGATGGGTCACACACCACATTGCCAGCTAAGGTTATAAAATGTTAAAATGACATTTCCCGGTGAATGCATTTGTCTTAAAAAAATACATAAAAACCCCCCAAACAATAGGATCTTTCTTTACAGCATCACCAATTTAATAACAATGTAATCACATTGTTCAGCTCATGCACCTTCTCCTCCATCTCCGAAATGACCACATCAGTCACAAGCTGACAGCACTGCAGCACTGTCTTGGCCAAGCGGCAACAGGCTGTGCTGAAGATAACATGCTTAATGCTTCATTGACAAACCGCCCAGCGCTGCAGAGTTGTTGAAAGCTGTAACACAGCAGCCTGATCTGTGACTCTCATCGCTGAACATACAGCCAGGCATGGTCGTGTGTACCAATGTCCGGAACCCGGTGACGGAGAAATGACACCCAGAATAGATATGGTTTCCCTCTATGCCAGTCCTTTCGCCGAGCTAAATACAACTCTCAGCAAAAAAAAGCTGTGGACTGGCTCCATATCTTCCCTGGCCACATTCACCTGTCCACGTTTTTGTGGTTAGGCGGTCCTTCCCAGTAAGTGCACTGGGGAGGGCACTGGTAATGTTGTGGGACCCATGCTTGTGGAAGGCGGAGATGACACCGGGAGAAACAGTGGCGGCTGTGGACCGAGTATGGACACCCGGCCGCCGCAGGCATGAGATTATGAAAAGCTTCCGCCTCCATGAGCCTAAAAGGCCACATTTCAAGTGCAAGCAGCTGTCAAAAATTTGGCAGTATAGTATTGCAGCCTGTGGGTGGGTGGGTGGCTGCCTGCATACTTGCGCTTGCATTCCAAGGAATGGGGTAGGGACAACTGAATGCAGCACTGGGACAAGGACGTGAACGGTGATTGTTGCAAGTCTGCAACGACAGGTGCATGGCGGGAGGCATCTTTGCATACGCCAAGGATCACTTATGATGGGCACACTTTTAGGCAGTGACCTGGGAGTCAGAAATGGTTCCAGAGGTCTTCTCCATGCTGTTCCCATGTCTTTTCAGCACTGTATGCATGTGTCTGATGATGTGTCACACACCACATGGCCAGATAAGGTTGTAAAATGTTAAAATGACATTTCCCAGTGAATGCATTTGACTTTGTTGAAAGCAATGCAGAAGTGCAAAATCGCATCAAAAACTACGTGTGAACATAGCCCAAGGTGTGGAGGAGTATTTTTGGTTTTGGTTATTTATTTTGCCATATATGCAAGTCATTACCCTGGAAAGGATGTTCCTTAATATATTTCCCAGGAAAATCCATTTTGGTTTTGTTTTTGTATGTTTTATTGTGAGTTCATAAAAGTGGCGTAATACTCTGACAACGTTGTTGACAGCAGTGACCTGGGAGTCAGAAATACTTCCAGGGGTCTTCCCCATACTGTTCCCATGTCATTTGAGCACTTTTCCCATCGATTTGGGCAATTTTTAGGCCCTCTGCAGACCGCCGGGGGGAGCCGCCTGAAATATGCTCGAGTTTCCCATAGACTTACATTGGGCTCGTTGCTCAGGTCGAGCACCTGAGTATTCCAATGTGCTTGACCCGAGCAACGAGTACCCAAGCATTTTAGTGCTCGCTCATCACTAATAATAATCCCTACATGCTGTAGTTCACTCCCAGAAGATTTTGGTCTGAGCCGAAAATACAACAAACAAGCATTTTTAAATGAAAAAAAATCCTATTGATTCCCCGAAAAACACTCTGAAGATAGGCAACCTCCAGAGTCAATCATTTCAAGCATTGAGCAAACTCCTGGATGGTACACATACTGAAGAAAACCCAGGAAGAGGAGGAAAAAAAACAAAACTTTTTTTTTTTTTTTAAACGGGGCGGGACATACTGTTATGTACTGCAACTTAGAACTAAGGAATAGGAGGAAAAAGCTGTCCCTGCACTGAGACTCAGCTTAACCCTATGCTGGAGTGGGTGCCCTATTATGAATAGCCCCACCTAAACTCCTGCACTGAACTCAAACGAAGACATGAAGGAAGGGGAAAGGGGTCCCTAAAAGATGTAAGGACTGGGAGCAAAAACAGGAAACCTCCTAACAGAAAAGTTAGTTGCAGAAACGAAGATAAAAGGGAACAAAACTGGTGGAACAAGAAGTCCCAAGAAATCAATTGTCCAAAGCACAAAGAACTTAACAAGGCTACTTAGCCAGAGCACAAGCGTAACAACACTGATGTCCAGCAGGGAATGGGAGACAGGTGCTAAGTAATAAAGAGTGAAGAGATCACGTGACCAAGACACCCAGCACCAGAGGAAAAGACTAGAAGCCAGCAAACCACAACAAGATGGCCGATAGTAAAACAACATAGATTCTAACAGCCAGACTGCCAACAGCCAACACTTCCCTGTCCTGACAAAGAGGATGACTGTCCATGCTTTCCTCCTCCTCATCCTCCACCTTTCCACCTCTTCATTCTCCCTCTCCTCACGCCATCCACGCTGACCAGGCGGTATGAATGTTGTGTGGATAGTACCATCTGTAGCACAGGAAACCAGCTCCTGTTCCTCCTCCTGTTCCCCATTCTCCTCATTATCACCCAAGCTGCATTGAGATGAGATGAGGCTAGACTGTGTAGCATCAACCTGTATAGTTCCTTGCTACATCTCATCATGCTCCGCCTGCAATGCCTCCTCTTTAATTGTGAGCAGCAAGCGTTTCATTAGACAGAGAAGAAGGATGGTGATGTCATCGCTGCTCACCATCTTGATGGAGTCCTCAAGGTTTTGGAAGATGGCACAGATGTCAGACATTTATGCCCACTCATCAGCTCTTATGTGTGGAGGCTGACTTGAATACCGACAGGCGTGTTGAAGCTGGTACTCAACGACTGCCCTCTGCTGCTCACTAATCCTCCCCAACATATGCAAGGTGTGTGGTGACATCACACACCAGTTGATGAGCTGGAAGCTGCAAACGCTGCTGAAGCACAGCGAGAGTGGCGGAAGCTGTAGCTGACTTTCCGAAATGGGCAGACAGACGGCGTACTTTGACAATCAGCTCCGGCAGATCCGGGTAAGTTTTGAGAAACCGCTGAATCACTAGGTTGAGCACATGGACCAGGCATGGTACTTGTGCGAGGTTGCCAAGCTTCAGAGCCGCCACCAGGTTCTGGCCATTGTCACACACCACCATGCCTGGCTGTAGGTTCAGCGGTGACAGCCACAGTTCTGCCTGCTCTGTTACAGCTGTCCAGAATGCTGTAGAGGTGTGCGGTTTGTCCCCTAAGCATATCAGCTTCAGCACAGCCTGGTGCCACTTGGCCGAGGCAGTACTGCAGTGCTTCCAGCTTCCGACAGATGTGGTAATTTCGGAGATGGAGGCTGAAGAGGAGGAGGAGGTGCAGAAGCTGTAGAATGCAGGGGCAACCCTGATTGACCCAGGGCCCACAATCCTTGGCGTCAGGAGGATGTGTTCCGTCTGACTGGGTCCCGGCTTCCACTATTAACCCAGTGTGCCATCAGCGAGATGTATCGTCCCTGGCCACAAGCACTTGTACATATGTGCGTGGTTAGGTGGACCTTCCCTGTAACTGCATTGTTGAGGGCACGGCTAATGTTCTAGGACATGTGCTTTTGTAAGGCAGGGACACCACAAAGGGAGAAATAGTGGCAGCTGGAAACCGAGTACTGAAGGATGACTGCCACCATGAGGTTGCAGAAAGATTCCGTCTCCACGAGCCTAAAAGACAATATTTCAAGTGCAAGCATTTTAGAAATGTGGCAGTTTAGTGCTCTGGCCTGTGGGTGGTTGGCTGCATATTTGCGCTTGCGTTCAAAGGACTGGGGCAGGGACAAATGAACGCAGCGCTGGTACAAGGATGTGGATGTGGTTGCTGATGGTGGTGGTTGTGAGTGTCAAACTACAGGTGCAGGGCGGGAGGCATCTTCGCCTGCACCATGGACAGAGGATTGGCGTGCATGCACAACAGTGGTACAGGCAGTATTGTTACTCTTAGACACTGTTTCTGGACTCTGGCATTCGGGCCAACTAGTCGGGTGCTTTGCTGTCATGTGCCTGAGCTTGCTGGTGGTGGTCATGCTGGTAGTTTTGCTGCCCCTGATGATGCTGGCATGGCAGATTTTGCAAATAGCCTTTTTTTGGGTTAACTGGACAGTCTTTAAAAAAGAGACAGATTCTGGAAGACCTAACAGTTGGACTGGCAACTTTCCTAGTGTTAATGTTCCGGGGAACAATTTCCCGCCTTGTGTCTGTGGCCACCCCACTGTTTGTTCCTGCCTGTTTTGGTGTTACGCCTCCCTCCCCCTCTGTGCTGCTGTCCTTGCTATGCATGCAACTTGCCAGACTGGGTCAGTGACTTCATCGTCCACCACCTCGTCTTCCCCGTATGCACCCTGGGCCTCCTTCTGACTCGCTGGCAATTGTGTCTCATGATCATCATCCACCTCTTGCGACAGCAATTGCACTTTTCGACCGTCGCCTTAGTGTAACCATGGCTGCTCAAATATTTGGGCATAGCTACATGTGATCTCTTCTTGCCCCACTTGAAACGGGCCAGGAGAGAGGCCCAAATCTATAAATGAGAAAGTAAACAGCTCTTCTGAGCGTTCAAGTGTGGGATCAGTTGTCTCCGGGCACTCGGCATAGTGGGAGTAAGGAGGATCAGGGTGAGGAATATGTGGTCCATACTCATGGCTACTGAGACTGGACCATGTGAAAGACGGTGGTGGTGGTGGCAAAGTGACTGGAAGCATTATCTGCTATCCAACCAACAACCTTTTCACACTGCTCTGGCTTTAAGACTGGGGTTCCGCTGCCCCCTACAAAGTGGGACAGGAAGATTGGGTGACCATGATGTTGGTGCTTGTTGTGCTCACTCAGCAGGCATAATTTCAGCTTGCCCACGGCATAGGCCTTTGCGTGCACCATCACCATTACGTCCTCTTCACGGTCCCTTGCCAAGGATTATTAATATTCAGTATAAGACATTTACCTTGCTGTCCTTGTGTTAAGCAGCATTGAATCTGCCATGTGGTCAAACAGGTCTCCTCCGGCCATATAGTCCATGGCTATCACATACTCCAATGGTGTTTCCATAAACGCCCGCATAGTCATTAGGTAGGGGCATCCGGCAGCCATTCTCAGGACTTCTAGCTCTGTAGAGAATATGTCCTCTCTACAATAACTTCTGTCCATGATTTTAATGGCCTGAAGTCCTTCATTGACCAGATCTAATGCCAAGATGACCTGGAAAAAAATCACAACAGATCAGACCAAACTCCCATCTATTACTGTGTAGTAGTTCACTAGTTTATCTCATATATCATTACATATGAGCATCCTGTAATGAATATGTACAACCCTCCTGTGCATCTGGTGCAGGATACATTGATGAACATGGTGGAGGATAAATTCACACTTACATTTCCGAAGCCTCCCTTTCCAAGAACTTTCTGGAATTCAAAGCTGTCAAAGTCAATAGTATTATTAGTGTTGACCACTTCTCTCAGGGGTGAAATACAGATTCTAGCATCACCAGGGTCTTCTGTTGGCATGTCTGCTATGTCAGGGGGTATCATAAGGCCTCCATCTGCTGAGAAAATACAAGATTTATTAAACCCTTTGCGAACACATAATGGAAATGTTTGTCAAGTGTATGAAGCGGGCTCATTAGCTGAGCATGCACCATATCAGGCAGATGCTGGCTGTATTACATAGCTGCCACTTGCCTATAACTGCAGCGACTGGAGCACACTCCAATTACTGTAGTTTAACCATTTCAATGCTGACAGTGATATTTAAATGAAGCTATTGCCGATTTGTGTGCACCAGCACCTATTAACCCCCCAGGACACTATTGCAGGGGGTCAATTGTTTAAAATGACTACCTGGGCCTACTGCTGAAAGCCCCAGTCAGTCACTTTCGGCCTAATGTTAAGACCAGCCTGGCTTAATTTCATACCAGAATGTCAATTTATCTATATACAGTTCTACCACAGAATATAGTACAAGCGATCAGAAAATCACAGGTTTAAGTCCCCCAAGGAAACTAAAAAATGAAGTAAACAAAAAAAAATAGTTTAAAAAAGAGGGAAAATGTAAAAAATATTTGAATCACCAAATTTACATAATTATAATCATATTTATAAGCACATCTTGTATCACGACATCTGCATGAGTCCGATTTACAAAAATATAAAATTAAATATTGCAAACAGTAAACACTAACATGATAAAAAAATTAAACATTAGAATTGCATTTTTGGGGGGCTCTGTATCCACCTAAAAAAATTGCAATAAAAAGATATCACAATGTTCTGTCTACCCAGGAAAGGTATCAATAAAAGCTACAGTTCACCACGTAAAAAATCAAGCCCTCACACATCTCCATCCAGCGATCACAATCAAACAGTTACAATGTCTCAGAACATGGCGACACAAACCATTTTTTAAAATAAAATTCTTAACTATTTTTTAAAAACCCCTATGCAAGTTCAGCAGTATCATAGTTGTAACTGACATGGAGAATCATTTTGTCAGGTCATTTTTACCACTCAATGAACATGTAGAAAAAAAACAATGTTGGAATCACTTTTTTTCCACAATTTTACCACAGATTAAATCTTTTTCCCCGTGTTCCAGAACATTGAATGGTAAAATAAATAATGTTCAAAACTACAGCTCGGCCCACTAAAAAAACAAGTCCACATACAGCTACATTGACATAAAAATTAATAAATAAATAGTTATGGGTTGTCAAAGGAGGGAGAGAAAAAAAAGGTTGCCTGGTCAATAAGGGGTTAACAAATGTAGCTTCAGAGAAAATATTATAATTTTAAATGGCATTATGTAAATGAGCAGGAAATGTCTAATATTTGGGCTCTCATTTATCAAAACTGTCCAATAGCAAAACTGTCCTTGTTGTCCATAGCAACGAATCACAACATAGATTCCATCTCTTAACATTCTATGGAACAATGAAAGCCGCATTGTGATTGGTTGCTATGGGCAACAAGGACAGTTTTTCTGCACTTTTGATAATTGATGCCAGTACATAATATTAGGAGTATAATCCTCCTCACCCCCAGTCTTATTACACTGAGCAGATCCATCTTACCTGGTCCATCTGTATCCAGTGATGTGTTTGTTGGAGAAACACTCAGCTGTTTGTTCTCTGGGATGGAGATGTTTTCAGCTGATGACCTCGACCTCCGCAATCCACCATTCCCATTTATAATGGGGTTGGCATAGATGAGACGTCTTCTACATTGGACAACCCAGTCTCTGCTGTTCCTGATCCTCTTCTGGGCTGCCGCTCTTTGTAGTTTCGGTGCCTCCAGACTTTCAGATCTGGAGGATGTCACTTGTCTTGGTGTCTCTTGGAGAACCTCTTCCAGCTCTAACTCTGCGCTGATGTTTCCCCTCTTATTGAGGATGGCATTTTTGTTCCTCCTCCGTATTTCAGGGACCAGATCTCCGAGTTTTTCAAGGAGATAAGTATGGCCCTCTGAAGCTCAGCGGAGGTTGCAGAGTGAGACTTCATGAGGGTCTCCATTTTCCTTCTCTCTGTAAGGATCTCATATCTTTTGGTCTTTCTCATTTTCTCCAGAGTTTGACGTTTGGACGCCATTTCTGAGGTGTCAGTGTCCACGTCCGGTAGTATAAAGTCTTTTCGCCCAAAAGCGAACAATGGTACCTGCTCTTCATTTAATCCTCTCCTCTCACTGAGAACCCGATCTCTTTGGGCTCTTCTTCTCTCTTTATCCATTTTATAATCAATTTTTGCTTCGTTCGTGACGAAAAACAAAAGGGGCTGCCTCACCCTTGGGAGTCTGTAAGGCAGTGATTTCCCTTAGGCCGGAACACTTGGATATAGAATGCGGTGATGTCATCACATCACTTGTGACATAATTTTTATTGTGATCTCACCTCACAATGAGATAGATGGATAGATAGATGGATAGATAGATAGATATGAAATAAGATAAAAAACAGCACAAGCAAAAAGTTTAGGTGAAAAGCCCCCTTGTTACATATCAGTCTTCTAATATAATCCAAAAATATGGAGGCAGCACACAGATGAAGTAGAAAAATTTATATTATGTAATAGCCCATGTAGCTTCAGAAAGGTGCACAATACTGGACCGAAACGTCGCCACATGGGCTATTAAATAATAAAAAAAAAAAATTCTTCAACTGTATGTTGCCTCCATATTTTTGGATTAGATAGATAGATGGATAGATATTATTATTATTGTTATTATTTATTATTATAGCGCCATTAATTCCATGGCGCTTTACATGTGATAGGGATATACATAACAAAGGCATTTACATAATCTTAACAAAACGAGTCAGCGACTGGTACAGGAGGAGCGAGGACCCTGCCCTCGAGGGCACACATTCTAGAAGGGATGGGTGAGGATACAGTAGGTGAGGGTAGAGCTGGTCGTGCAGCGGTGGTTACTGCAGGTTGTAGGCTTGTCAGAAGAGGTAGGTCTTCAGGTTTCTTTTGAAGGTTTCCACGGTAGGCGAGAGTCTGATGTGTTGGGGTAGAGAGTTCCAGAGTAGGGGGGATGCACGGGAGAAATCTTGTATACGATTGTCGGAGGAGGAGATAAGAGGGGAGTAGAGGAGGAGATCTTGTGAGGATCGGAGGTTGCGTGCAGGTAAGTACCGGGAGACTAGGTGACAGATGTATGGGGGAGACAGGTTGTGGATGGCTTTGTATGCCATGGTTAGAGTTTTGAACTGAATTCTCTGGGCAATGGGGAGCCAGTGAAGAGATTGACAGAGAGGAGAGGCCGGGGAATAGCGGGGGGACAGGTGGATTAGTCGAGCAGCAGAGTTTAGGATAGATTGGAGAGGCGCAAGAGTGTTAGAAGGGAGGCCACGGAGCAGGAGGTTGCAGTAGTCGAGGCGGGATATGATGAGGGCATGCACTAGTGTTTTTGCAGAGTCTTTGCTGAGGAATGCACGGATCCGGGAGATGTTTTTGAGTTGGAGTCGGCAGGAAGTGGAAAGGGCTTGGATATGTGGCTTGAAGGAGAGATCAGATTCCAGGGTTACTCCAAGGCAGCGAGCTTGTGGGACTGGGGAGAGTGAACAGCCATTGACTTTGATGGATAGGTCAGATGGGGGATATGAATGAGAGGGTGGAAAGATGATGAACTCTGTTTTATCCATGTTGAGTTTTAGAAATCTGGCAGAGAAGAAGGATGAGATAGTGGACAGACATTGTGGGATTTTGGTTAGTAGGGAGGAGATATCGGGTCCAGAGAGGTAGATCTGTGTGTCATCATCATAGAGGTGATACTGAAAGCCGTGAGACTCTATTTGGAGGATGCTGAACCAAACTTTTGCTTATAAATAAATAAATAAATATATATATATATTTTATATACATATATATATATATATATATATATATATATATACATATATATGCACTGTGTGCTCAATTTGTATTTTTGATTATTCATTTTAATATTGAACAACTCCAGTGCAGTCGGTCAATTTAAAACATTAATAAACTTGAACCCTGAATATTTAGGAAAATAAAAGTGAGGTTTTGTCTTTCTTATGAGAATATCTATGTGTGCAGAATTATTATTGTTTTTTTAAACTCGTTTCTTGAAGAATTCTTTATAATAAATGTTACAAACATACAGCAATAAGATATAAATCCGAATCCTGTTATAAACATCAGTAAATATCCATTTTAAAACAATGTTGCAGGTATTGTATCACACATTTAACAACAGGTAACTGCAATACAGTAAAATATATTAATATATAGGACATTGAAGTATCGGAATTATGTGAATATTGCAGAGATCAAAGTATTTATTATTCAAGACAGGAGGACAGTCTTCTTGATCCGTTTTATATCAGGATTCTCATCATCCCATGTATTTAGGAATCTGGAGCACATCGGGCTGCTACATATTTTTTAATTTCTTTGATTATTATTATTTATTCTTTCTGAATAATCTATTATTTTTTATTCCTTATGGTTCATTTTTCATTATTTTTCTTTATTTTTCATCCTTTATCTATATTTTTCCCCTTTTTTCATCTTTATTTTTTTATTTTGTTTTATTTTATTTTTTATTAATTTTATTTTTTCCTTTATTTTTTTTCATCTTCATTTTTATTTTATTTTTCCATCTCTTATTCAGTCTTTTCCTATGTTTTTTTCCCTTCCTCTACACTTTTTATCTGCTCCTAGCATGGTTTCATTTTCCACCTTTTTCTCTCTTCTGTTTTTTTATGACATTAAAACTACCCCTCCTGCTTTCCCACCCATTCCTCATGTTCTGCTCCATCCGTTAGTGGCCTGACATATATGATAAGGTTCCTCTTTCTATCTTATTTTACAGTTTTGGATAAATTAGTTCTATATCAGGACTCTCCAGTGGACTTTGGACTTGGGGCTTCTTTGTGACCACCATTCAATCCCCCCACCTTCTATGTACCATCTGTTTCATTTTTTATAGTGCCATGTTAAGTATTGCTTATTTCTATTTTGGAGTTAGGGACCTGCCTACCTCCAACCCTGGTCTTCATGTATATTGTTTGGTGGCTCTTACAAACTGCAATATATATTTTTCACCATTGCTCATAGACTTAGTGTCTGTATCTGCCAGATCTTGTGGTCCTCACTTAAGCATTACGTCATATCTATCTGTATAGTTTTATGTTCTGTATTATATTTCTCATGTTAAGTCTTTTGTTTTTTTATTTGTTGTGTGGCGCCCCTGAGGGTTCAGTCGCCACAGGGGTACTGCACCTCAGATAGAGATGTGGTATCTCCTCTCCCAGGTAAGGATGGAGCATCACTCAGAACCCCACTTCGCACTCAACACTACACCACTCCTGTCCTGTAGGGGGCCTAAATGCACCAGGGTGCTGCCCTGGCCTGGGATAGAGGAGATGGGGGGGGGGACCAAAGATAGAGGGAACCAAGTAGTGGGTGAGGGTGGAGGAAACACTTACATGAAGCACTTATAGAACCATATATAATAAACGGCCATCTTTAAGGTCTTTTGATTGTCGTCTTCTGTCAGGGTCAAGCAAGAGTCTGCAGCTTGCTGAAGATTCACGGTCCTCGTTCTCTGGCCTTGAGACGAGGAGCGGGTCAGAGTTAACCAGTGTCTCTGCCCAGTCAGGGTCCTGTTCTAAGAAAACCTTGGAGGGGAGCAGAGGAGATAGGCTCCACAGGCAAAAGGATCCCAGGGGGATACGGACGGAGCGGAGTCGCCACCTGTATTCTTCACGCTGGCTTAGCCAGAAGGATTCCTGCTGCAAGAGGGGTGACCGGCCCCCGATATCTGACTGTGTACTTCACGTCACTGTTGGAAAAGCCCGGTGGCTTAGTGGATCCCAGGGAGGAACACAAGCGGGAGAAGAGAAAAAAGAGAGGAACACACCAGCGGGGTCTTGACAGGTGCTCTTGATCTACCTGGGAAGTGCTGAACCCCCTACCCGGTGGCCGCAGTACGCCGTGTGTAGCAGAGAGAAGCTTTGCGGCTGAAAGTACATCTAAAGTGAGTAAAGACCAGGATGACTTCATCCACCGCCTCCGCTTGTTTATTCCTGCGCGGCACTGCACCCACCATACCTCCACACAGATCGTTCATTGATCACTGCCCTGAGGCCTACTCCACCTGTGGGGAGTAGTACCAAACCGAGCTGCCAGAACATCAGCCTCAGAGGACTGTTGCAGCGCTGGTGGCCTTGACCAGAAACCACAGGTGGTGTAGTCGAACAACCACTCATCCAATTGCCCATATTTTTCATGTGACAGCCCTGGGCACAGAACGGGCCAAGGCCAAGACTGCATCCCCGCGACATCTGCAAGGCCCGGCTCCGAGTATCCCCCATAGCCCAGGGAGGGCGATTCAGTTGCCTTTACAGTATATGTTTGACAAAGGTCTTTGATGATGGAAACGTTACATGTAATACGCACTGTCCATATGGACCACTGCAATAAAAGATTCACGTTTTTCACTCTACTCACCTCAGAGTGCCGGATTCTTTCTACTATTTGATTGATATGGATTGGGGTCCTATCCAGGGACCTACAATTACCAGGAGTGCTGTATTTTATTTCTACTACTTAATAACATCACTGTTTTATCTGCGGCAGATCTAGCGGTTCTCTGAATGCTGAGCTCTGTATATCCCCACCCACACCACTGATTGGCAGGTTCCTGTGTACACTGTGCATAGGCAGAAAGCTGCCAATCAGTGGTGGGGGCTATGTTGGATTACCTGGCAACAGGTTTACTAGTCATCTAATGATAATTTCCTGCTGATACTATTGTAAAAAACTGGCAAGTCCTTCGGTCGACAAAATGGACCAAGGAAATAGAGGTAGAAACCACTGTAGCACATTCTATTATTATTATGATGATGATTCAAACATGAATAACTGCATTTATAATTCTGCTGGTAAGTTTTGGAAACAATCAGAAAGCTGGATGGATTGATGGCTCCAAATCAGATGAGTTCTTGTAACACAGAAAGGTATTTTATTATTCCTATATCAGATGAATGTACAGAGACTGATGACATCTCATTAATGCAAATGATCAGAGAAAGCTCCGCACAGACACTGAAGTAGCAGGGAATGCTGGGGGATTTCAGCTTTACAGAGAGACTTCAGCTTTATCTACTGTCATGTAAAGCCCTTTCCTCATTAACCTGAACACATGAGTGAACAGAGTCACAGCCTCCAGTATCCCTGAGTTCAATTTTTCTAGTCTGATTTTCTAGTCTGTTTTGCTTCAATTTCCTATAAAATGAAGGGCCTCTACGATCCTAACCCTATAAAAACAACCACAATAAGGTCATAGGATTGGACCACATCCATTTTGTTGGGATATCCCAGAGTGAATACTCATTGTTGGTCTGATGTATTGACCAAGCTCTCAATATGGCTAATTTATCCTTCACCCCTGGTGAGCGGGTTCTTCAGACCTGGGTGGTGTCAAGGTGATTTGGAGATCTACGCAGAGTGATGTGGATCCAAGGAGGCGTTTCAAACTATGGGTTTATCCTCTGCTTAGCCAACGGGTCTCTAAAGGCCACTTCTTACTGGCTGTATGGGGAGCTACAGCGCAACCCTGACAAATTGTTCTCATTTTGCCACATGCACCTTGTAACCATTGATCGCCTGTTGGAGGAGCTTCATCCTGGCCTTTAGTTCCTAAACACAACAATTAGGCGCTGTATTTCGGTAGAGGAACATCTTTTTATCGCCCTCAGGTAAGTTTAAACTGTGCCATTTGATTTGATTCTAGTTGTGCTTAATTTTTAAGGAGGTGCTGCAGCCCTTCCTTTGCGGAGTGCTATGGCTCCTCACAAGCTTGCCTCTGTCTTTTGGTAAAACGTTCTGACGCACCCCTGGGCCTGTGTCGCACAGCGTTGCGCATGCAGGAGCTTACCCGGAGCCGGATCTGTTGAGGGTTGTAGTCTCGTGGCGGTGACCCGGTCCGTGCCCAGGGAGTCAACTTTTGGCGCTGTATCAGCGGTAGATGATGGACGACTACGCCACCCGTTGAATGCAGCTATGGAGCTGCGGCTGCAGGGCAGACCGCTGAGGCCGGTGGAAGGATGGTGCAGCGTGGATGGTATAACCCCCAACGGGAGGGGTATGGCCTCAGGGCAGCCGACATGGATGATGGGGGTAGCAGGAATCACTCAGAGACGGTACGGTGTAGTTCAGGGTCTTTACTGGTGACAACGATAGACCCTCCCGGAGTACTGGCTAGCGATTGGGGCCTGGTCAGTCCTTGAGCAGATGGGATCTCCCCTGGCCAGGCGGAGTTGTAGGCCTCCCAAACTAACGATACTCTTCTGGCTACCTTGCTAGAGGCGGGTATAAGTAGCCCACGTCCCTGAGTGTACCGTGTGGTGCTCACCCGTATGGCCGGTGACTCGGGGCCTTCTAGTAGCTTCCGCTCCACGACGGCGGTGCTGGTCCCATGCGTGTGACCGTGCCTTCGGGTTTCTTGGCCAGAGGACCTGAAATCCCCTGCCTGACGGATTCTGCTGCTGGGTAGGAGTTAGTCCCCACAGCCTCGGACTCCGGGTCCGGTAAGAAATCTTCTCAGTCAGGGCGAGCTCTGCAGCTGCCAGCCCCTGACTCCTTGTAACACTGCTCCCACAGAGCTCCTGTTGTTCTTCCCATAGCTGCCTCTCTTCTCTGTCTCTACTTCTGGCATGGCCCAGGAGCTGGGCCCAGCCGGAGCCACAGCTCCCTGTCAGCCCTCCTGGCTGATCTCTCCCTCTGAACTCTCTAACCCTGCCTCAGCCCCAGGTTTATATAGGGGAAGTCCTTCCCCTCCCAGGACTGGGCAGGAGGTGTGGCATGCATAGGATTCCTGACCAAGAGACCTCCCACCTGCTCTCAGACATAACATTGCTTGTTACTGTGGAAACCAGACCCCTGGGGTGCCACATTCCCCCCTAGTGAAATTTAGTACTCCGGGACTAAACATATTTTTAGAAAAACATAACAAGGTATAAACAATAATAATACAATAAGAAAAACACATAAAGATGGTTACGGCGTGTCCGCAACCGGGTGCAGTCTTTGAAGAAAAGCAAGGTGTCCATTTCACCAAAACAGGGAGACGTAACCAGGTAGGGGTCTGTCCTCCCCGAGTCCTTAACAGTCTTTTAGTCCATCCTGGGTTACGCTCCACTAACTGTACAAAGGATTCCCGGTAAATCCACCAAGGACTCCTATAAATTACTAGAAACACATAATTATTTACAGGATATGGCCGCTCTCAGTCCTCGGCCAGTGGGGATAAGGATTGGCTGCTCACAGTCCTCAGCCTGGTAAGGGATAGGGGATGGCTGCTCACAGTCCTCAGCCTGGTAAGGGATAGGGACACACGGGGAACAATTCACTAATCCCAACGGGGACCATATTTTAATTAGCAGCAGTCCTTGTACCCTTACGGGTAACTATTTACAGCTCTTTATTCACGCTACTTCCCTTCAGTAGCTATGTCCTCTTTGTGCTCCCTCCTGAGGGTAGTCCTCAGACCCGTCCGGGTCCTCTTGGCTTTCCTCGTATTGGTGGTACTGCAGCTCCTCCTCGGTTAGCTGGGTTAGTATCTCTGCGACAGTCCTCCTCCCAGGTGGCCAGGACTTTACCTCCCTTTGGGCTGCCCCGGTTAATTGGGCCACCAGGATGCTCACTTTTTGCTCCTCTGTGAGGGGGTACACCTGGAAGAGGCTATCCAGCTTTTCTCTAAAGTCATGCAGGGTATGTGACTCCCCTGAGTACTGGGGTAGCCAGGCTGCCCCCGGGATATAGGGCATGGTGAAAGGCATGACCGCAACAGCGGTGGCGCTGGCGGGGGTTGAAGCGGTGAAGCTCTCCTCCGTATCCGACATCCTTCTCCCCCCTAGTGGACCGTGGCCTACCTTGCGATGATCCTCTTCCGTAGGCCGCGGCTCCGCAGTGGATCGTCAGGGTTGAGGACCTTCCGTCGCGCTCCTGTGACGTCGGCGTCTGCTGGGCTCCTTCCAGGACCTTACGCAACGTCCGGACGTGAGGCGGGGCTTCAGTTCTCGCGCGCTTTCGGAGTCCACGCCCCTCTTCTTCCCGCGCGGCGTCTTCAAGATGGCGTCCAACGGCGGGAAAACTCCACGGAAGGCGGGAAGAAGGCTGAAAATGGCGCCGGATGGCGGGAATCTTCACCGATGGCGGGAAGAAGGCTGAAGATGGCGCCGGATGGCGGGAATCTTCACCGATGGTAAGTTTAAAAGTCTCTTTTTTTTTTTTTTTTTCAGGCACGCAGTACCCGGTGGTTGCGGGCACGGAATCCTGCCGACTACGCCAAAAGTTGACGCACCCCTGGGCCTGTGTCGCACAGCGTTGCGCATGCAGGAGCTTACCCGGAGCCGGATCTGTTGAGGGTTGTAGTCTCGTGGCGGTGACCCGGTCCGTGCCCAGGGAGTCAACTTTTGGCGCTGTATCAGCGGTAGATGATGGACGACTACGCCACCCGTTGAATGCAGCTATGGAGCTGCCGCTGCAGGGCAGACCGCTGAGGCCGGTGGAAGGATGGTGCAGCGTGGATGGTATAACCCCCAACGGGAGGGGTATGGCCTCAGGGCAGCCGACATGGATGATGGGGGTAGCAGGAATCACTCAGAGACGGTACGGTGTAGTTCAGGGTCTTTACTGGTGACAACGATAGACCCTCCCGGAGTACTGGCTAGTGATTGGGGCCTGGTCAGTCCTTGAGCAGATGGGATCTCCCCTGGCCAGGCGGAGTTGTAGGCCTCCCAAACTAACGATACTCTTCTGGCTACCTTGTAAGAGGCGGGTATAAGTAGCCCACGTCCCTGAGTGTACCGTGTGGTGCTCACCCGTATGGCCGGTGACTCGGGGCCTTCTAGTAGCTTCCGCTCCACGACGGCGGTGCTGGTCCCATGCGTGTGACCGTGTCTTCGGGTTTCTTGGCCAGAGGACCTGAAATCCCCTGCCTGACGGATTCTGCTGCTGGGTAGGAGTTAGTCCCCACAGCCTCGGACTCCGGGTCCGGTAAGAAATCTTCTCAGTCAGGGCGAGCTCTGCAGCTGCCAGCCCCTGACTCCTTGTAACACTGCTCCCACAGAGCTCCTGTTGTTCTTCCCATAGCTGCCTCTCTTCTCTGTCTCTACTTCTGGCATGGCCCAGGAGCTGGGCCCAGCCGGAGCCACAGCTCCCTGTCAGCCCTCCTGGCTGATCTCTCCCTCTGAACTCTCTAACCCTGCCTCAGCCCCAGGTTTATATAGGGGAAGTCCTTCCCCTCCCAGGACTGGGCAGGAGGTGTGGCATGCATAGGATTCCTGACCAAGAGACCTCCCACCTGCTCTCAGACATAACATTGCTTGTTACTGTGGAAACCAGACCCCTGGGGTGCCACAGTTCCTGTAAGCAAACCAAGAGATTTGTCCACAATCAGCTCTGCTAGGCCACATAAATGGAGCCAGTATGGTGGGCCTTCATTTAATTTTATATATGATGGGTTCTGACCTCCATGTCACTTGTAGATATGACTCGCCCCCTGGGTCGTGGGGCACCCGAAACCGGGCTTCAGTGCGATGATGGGGGTAGTAGTGGCAACCCGATCCCGTGGCTCAGGGTGGTCAGACCAAATACTGTGGCAGTCTATTTGTAGAGTTATGAATGTCCGACTATGCCACCCGTGGATTGCGGTCAGGGATGACCGCCGCTGCAAGGCAGACCGCTGAGGCTGATGTTGGTGTGCAGCACAGGGATAGGATAACTCCCCACGGGAAGAGTGTAGCCTCAGGGCAGCGTATGTGAATGCTGGGGGTGATAGTGCAGGCCGCAATAATAAGGGTTCAGAATCCGCTTCAAACAGTCCAGGGTCTTTATTGTAGGTATTACAAATGACCCAACAGGAGTACCGGGTAGGAATGGGCTTGGGTGTCTGAGAGCATTCGGGCGAGCCCCACTGGTCAGGGTGAGTGTGAAGGCCTACCGTTCTCTCTCTACCCTTGCTGACTATCCCCCTTTTTGTGGTGTGATAGCCCACGTCCCTGAGCTGGCCGTGTACTACGCCTGTATGGCTTGCGACTCGGGCCTTTGGTACCTGTTGCTCCTCTGTGCTGTACGGGTCCCTCTGTGTGGCGGAGCCTCCAGGCTTCTTAGGCCAAGGGACCTGAAATCCCTTGCAGGTTGGTTATCTGCTGCCGGGCTTGCAACCCTGACAGCCTCGGACCCCAGTGTCCGGATGTGTAGTTCTCTCTCGGCCAGGACCGGCTCTCGTCGCCTCTGTCCCTGGCTTGCTGTTCCTCTTTTGCCTCCTGGACTCCTAAGCTGCTGCTGACCTGTCCCTCTCCTCTGGGAACCCTTCTGGATGCTTCAGAAGTGGGTCCTGGTCTCTCTAACCCTGTCCTCAGTTCCAGTTTTTATAGGGGCAGCCTGCTCCCCCTACTGGCCTGGGACAGGAGGTGCTGCATGCTATTGGTCCCTGACCAGGGAACCTCCCTCCTGCTCTCAGACACAGCCTTTAATGTTTGTGGCATCCAGGCCTGGAGTGACACATTCCCCCCTAGTAAAATTTTAGTACTCCGGGGCTAAACAGAAAACACAAATACAGGGTATAAAAGCATGACCATAAACACTACAGAGAAGGAAATAACAAATAACACCACATATTGAGTTCTTTAGGTCACAGTGTGTTCTGTGACCGGGTGTCCATATCACCAACAAAAGAAGATGGTCACAGTATGATCCGTGACCGGGTGTCCATTTCACCCAATAAGGCAAAGTTTTTGAGCGATGTGGGGACCTGTCTCCATAAACCCCAAGTTCCTGGCCTTGGGCGTGGCGACAAGGCTGAGCTACCTACTTTGGGCCACAAAGGGGGCCACGCCGGACAGGTTTTTCTTCTGTGGCCAACTTCACAAGAGGGCACCAGGTGCAACTATCTACATGGTAGTTCCGGTTATTCACTGTCCGTAACCTGTCAGTCCTTTGCATCTAGGAAAACTGGAGAAACATTATTAATAACCAGGGTGCAAACATAACACATTAAATATATACATTATACATTTAGATCTTCCAGCGAGCTGGTATTTGACCCCTAGTGCTCCTGGTTGACCTCCTTAACCCACTGTCTGGTGGTGGTCTAACCTGGCTTTCCCCAATAGTATTAAGGGTACAGCTACTAGCTGGGTTCACAGGCAAGGCAGTCAGCTGTCTGCGGGTTCTTTGGCTTACTGCAGGCATGGCAGGCTCACTGTCAGCAGAGGGTAGACTCTCCTGGGCTGCTGGCGTGGGTTCTTCTGCCTCCGGGGCTGCTTGTTCGTCTTGTTCTTCCTGCTCTCCTGTAGGCTCCTGCTGGGTAGGCTGAAGGAAGTGTAGGACGGGTACCACTATCGCGCCATTTATCTGAGTCCAGGTCCGGGGGAACTCTCCGAGAACTGTGCTGATCATTTCTTCCTTGTCCTCTGCGGGTTCAATGTCATCTTGATCTTCACTTGGACTCTGTAGTTGCTCGGGGCACCGTTATAGGTGGTCTCTGGAGACGGTGCTAGTGGTTTCTCCTCCATCCTTGGTAATCACACATACCTTCGGGTTGTCGTGGTCGGACTGCAGTACTGTGTACGGGTCTCTCTCCCACTGGTCGTCCAGCTTGTGAAGCCTTCTCTTCTGCTTCAGGACCTGCTCACCAGGTTCCAGAGGACCAGCAGGGGCGTGTTGGTTGAAGAGCCTCTCTTGCTTTTCTCTCGCTTGAGCCAGACTCCTCTCCACACTCTCCTGTACTTTCTTGTACTGTAGCCGCCGTTCCGTATCCCAGTCCGCGTCTGGGGAGGTGTCCTCGGGTGTCAGGACTCCCATCTCCAGGTCTATCGGCAGCTTACCTGGTCTTGCCCACATCAGGTAAACCGGGGTGAAATTTGTACCATTCACCGAGATATGGTTGTATAAGTCAATCAGGTCTGGCAGCTTCTCCGGCCACAGGCTGCGTTCTTCCAGGGGCAACGTCTTGAGGAGATCAATGACGATATTATTCATTTTCTCACACAGCCCATTGGTTTGCGGGTGGTAAGGCGTTGTCCAAATCTTCTTACAGCCGTAGAGATTGCAGAACTCCTGGAATACTTCAGCCTCAAACGCTGGACCCTGATCTGTCAAGACCTGTTCCGGATACCCATGTGGACGGCAGAAGTGTTGCTGGAAGGCTCTGGCCGCTGTTTGAGCTGTCAGGTCTTTAATAGGAACCACAACCAGGAACCGGGAGTAATGGTCCACAATTGTCAGGGCATAGACGTAGCCTGACCGGCTTGGAGCCAATTTCACATGGTCCAGAGCTACCAGCTCAAGAGGCTGCCTGGTGACTATGGGCCTCAAGGGTGTCTGCTGGCTGGTACGGTCCTTCCTTTTGAGGTGACATGGGCCGCAGTCCCTGCTCCACTTCTCTATGGCCCTTCTCATACCGACCCAGTAGAACCGCTCTCTCAGTAGGAACTCCAGTTTCTTCCACCCGAAGTGTCCCGCTCTGTCATGGTAGGCCTCCAGGACCATTGCTGCATCTCGCCTTGGGACCACTATCTGCCAGGTCAGCTCGTTGTCCGGTGGTTGACAAGCCTTCTGCACAGCTTACCTTCATAGAGGAATAGCCTGCTTTTCTCCTTCCATATCTGCTTGGCTTCCTCGGGAGCGTCCGGGCCAGGGCTAGCGTCTGCCTGGGTTAACAGGTCTTTCACCAGGCGTATTGCAGGGTCACTATCTTGCGTTTCAGCCCAGCCATGGTGGGGTAAGGGGTTGAACATGATGGTGGTTAAGTCTTTGTCTCTTACCCGGTGAGAATACTGAGTGGCCCCATACCAGTGGAACGCAGGGAGCTCTATTTCCTCCAGCTCTTCCAAGTCGTCTTCTACTTCAGGTAGGTGGGGCATTCTTGATAGGGCGTCTGCGTTGGCGTTGGTTCTGCCTGCCCGGTATTTGATTGTGAAGTCATAATTGGATAGCCGGGCCATCCACCGCTGTTCTAGGGCACCTAGTCTTGCATTGTCCAGATGTGTCAACGGGTTGTTGTCCGTGTACACAGTGAACTTTGCGGAGGCCAGGTAATGCTTAAACCGTTCTGTGACGGCCCACACCACTGCCAAGAATTCTAGCTTGAAGGAGCTGTAATTCTCCGGGTTTCTTTCAGTAGGCCTCAGCTTCCGGCTGGCATACGCGATCACCCTTTCTTTGCCCTGTTGGTTCTGTGACAGTACGGCTCCCAGTCCCACATTACTGGCATCTGTGTGGAGGATAAAAGGCTGGCCATAATTGGGGTAGGCCAGGATCTCATCCCCCGTGAGGGCCATCTTCAACTGGCGGAAGGACTCCTCTTCCGGCTTGTCCCACTTGAAGGGTGGCTTGTGACTTCTGGATTTAGATTGCCCTATCAGGAGGTCCTGCATAGGGGCTGCCATCTTAGTGAACCCGGGGATGAACCTTCGGTAGTAGCCTACCAACTCGAGGAATTGCCTCACTTCTTTGATGTTAGAAGGGCTTGGCCAGCTCTTGATGGCTGTAAATTTGTCGGGGTCGGGGGCTACTCCCTCTGCACTCACCACGTGTCCTAGATACTGGACCTTTGGTTTTAACAGGTGACACTTTGAAGGCTTCACTTTCAGGCCATAGCCTGCCAGGGCTTCGAACACCTCGGCCAGGTGCTTTAGATGGTCCTCGTAAGTCTTCGAATAGACAATCACATCTTCCAGGTAAAGTAGGACCGTCTCGAAGTTTCGGTGCCCTGGACAGCATTCCATCAGCCTCTGGAAGGTCCCTGGTGCGTTTCAGAGCCCGAAGGGCATACAGTTGAATTCGCTCAATCCCATCGGGGTGGTGAAGGCGGTCTTCTCCTTATCAGCCTCTGCCACAGGAACCTGCCAGTACCCGCTAGTAAGGTCCAAAGTAAAGAAGAAGTTAGCTGATTTTTGGGCTGCTAAAGACTCCTCTATGCTAGGTAACGAGTACGCGTCTTTATGGGTGATACAATTGACCTTTCTATAGTCCACGCACATTCTCATGGTACCATCTTTCTTTTTTACCAAAACTAAGGGAGCTGCCCAGGGGCTACAGCTATCTCTAATGACCCCAGCTTCTTTCATTTCTCTCAGCATACCCTTTGTGTTTTGATAATATGCAGGAGGTACAGGTCTGTGTCTCTCTTTTATTGGTGGGTGGCTCCCCGTGGGGATGTGGTGTTCTATTCCCTTTATTCGGCCGAAGTTTAGCGGGTGCTTACTAAATATTCTCTCGTACTCCTGAACCACCCGGTAGACTCCTTGTTTTTGGTGCAGGGGAGTGGAATCAGCACCCACATGGAGTTTCTGGCACCAGTCCTCCTTATGTTTCTGGGAGCCATTATCCTCCACCTGGGGAGATGGAGGCAAGGGTTCCACGACCCTGAGAGCATTGTGTTCGACGGCAAACAATTTGGCTAGTGTAGCGCACCGGGGCAAGTGTACTTCCCTTTCCCCGATGTTTAGGATCCGGACGGGCACCCTTCCATGGCGGACATCAACCACCCCCCGGAATGTCAAAATGGTGGGCCTGCTGTCTGAGTACATGGGTTCTACCATGGCTTGGTAGTCTCTCCCTCTTAACCCGATTGCAGTCCGACACCAGATCATCATTTCACTTTTGGGAGGCATGGCAATGGGGAACGGGTCGCTCATCCTCACGCTACCGATCTCACCACCAGACAGTTCTACCTGTTGCCGTCTCATCAGGGCTCTTATCTCTTTCTGGAGGACCCTCTGTTGGCTGGAGCTCGCAATCATTGCCACCTGCTGCAAAATCACAATTACTTCTGAAAGACAGTTTTCAATCACATTAGTACCCAAGGTTATTTTAGGGTGACTTTCACGACTGTCAATGTCCACAATGATCACTCACTGTGCCGGCAGTTCAACCTTACCAATCTTGATGGTTATCTCTCTGAACCCCACCTGCAGCACGGGTTGGCCATTGCTGGCAATGATACTTAAGTCATCGTCTGGATAGCGGGTTATGTCAGCGTCACTCCAGTACCGCTTGAAAAGTACGTAGGGGATGGTAGTCACTTGAGACCCGGTGTCCAGCAGAGCACTCATGGGGATACCGTCCAGCACTATGGGTAAGACCGGGCGTCCCCCCACGTACTTATCACGCTAATTAGACGGGCCTGATGACCTTATGCTTGGGGGTTGGCCCTCTGCCCCAGGTCGGACCCATTTAAAGTACAGTACCTTGCTATGTGTCCTGGCTGGCTGCAACGGTGGCAAATCGGCTGTCCATCCTCAGTGTAACGGTCGGCGGGCCTCCCTCTGAACGACGGGATCCTCCTCTGTTGTCGCCACGGGACATCCTGGAAGCCAGGATGATTGGTCTTGACGGTTCCACCTGCAACGACTGTACGGTCCTGGTCAATGCGGCCACACTCTTTGTTAGTTCCTGGACCTGATGGTGCAGGTTTGCAGGCTGGAATGGATTTAGGGCCTGTGCATCAGCCCCCCCGAGGTCTGCGGGGTAGGGCGCCGCCCCCTGGTGGTAAGTGATGGCAGGGCGCCGGGAAGCTACAGCACCACTTGGTGCAGGTTCTCGGAGCACCCGGATGGCCCTATCCTTGAACTGCGCAAAAGTCAAATCAGGGTTCTGTAGGGCCATGAGGCGCAGCTGGGTTCTGTGGGCGCTGGACAGCAGACCTTCTATGAACTGGTCAGTCAACAGCTTATCGGTGTCCTGCACGCTGCCAGGGTCGGCTTGCTTGATTGCTCCCAGGGCTTCTTGTAGGTTCAAGGCATAGTCTCTTATACTATCTTGGGCCCGCTGCTTACAGCCATAGAACTGCATTTTGATTTCTGCTGAGGTACGGGTGTCAAAGGTGTCCCGCAGGCGGGTCAGAATGTCCTTTACAGTCCTTTTCTCCTCATCTGACCATGATTTCACTTCCCGCTGGGCTGCACCGGTGAGCTGCCCCGTCAGAATGCTCACTTTCTGTTCTTCTGTCAGGGGATAAACTTTAAATAAACTGTGCAGTCTTTCCTTAAAGTCAGCTAAGGTATGGGATTCCCCTGAGTATTGGGGCAGCCAGGCTGCTCCAGGGATGTAGGGCATGGAGAACGGCATCACCGCTGCTACAGCCACGCTGGTGGTAGAAGGTCCCTCCGTGTCCGTCATCTTCCTCCCCCCCTAGTTAATCGTGGCCTGCCTTCTGTTGATCCTCTTCCGTAGGCCGCGGTTCCGCTGGTGCTGCTCCGGGCGAGGACCTTGCGTCGCGTCCTGGTGACGTCAGTGTCGCTCTCTCTCCTTCCAGGACCTTGCGCAGCGTCGGTGCGTAGCGCGGGGCTTCAGGTCTCGCGCGGTTTGGACATTCACGCCCCTCTTCTTCCCGCCGGGCGTCCCAAAGATGGCGTCCGATGGCGGGAAAACGGCTGAAGATGGCGGGAAAACGGCTGAAGATGGCGGGAAATTAATGAAGATGGCGGGAAACGGCTCCGAATGGCGGGAAACTTCCTTTGGAGGTACGTGTACAGTCTTTTTCAGGCGCGCAATACTCGTTTGTGGCGGGTTGGTCACAATCCTGCTGACTAAGCCAAAGCTGACTCGCCCCCTGGGACGTGGGGCACCCGAAACTGGGCTTCAGTGCGATGATAGTAGTGGCAACCCGATCCCGTGGCTCAGGGTGGTCAGACCAAATACTGTAGCAGTCTATTTGTAGAGTTATGAATGTCCGACTACGCCACCCGTGGATTGCGGTCAGGGATGACAGCCGCTGCAAGGCAGACTGCTGAGGCTGATGTTGGTGTGCAGCACAGGGATAGGATAACTCCCCACGGGAAGAGTGTAGCCTCAGGGCAGCGTATGTGAATGCTGGGGGTGATAGTGCAGGCCGCAATAATAAGGGTTCAGAATCCGCTTCAAAGAGTCCAGGGTCTTTATTGTAGGTATTACTAATGACCCAACAGGAGTACCGGGTAGGAATGGGCCTGGGTGTCTGAGATCATTCGGGCGAGCCCCACTGGTCAGGGTGAGTGTGAAGGCCTAACGTTCTCTCTCTGCCCTTGCTGACTATCCCCCTTTTTGTGGTGTGATAGCCCACGTTCCTGAGCTGGCCGTGTACTACGCCTGTATGGCTTGCGACTCGGGCCTTAAGTACCTGTTGCTCCTCTGTGCTGTACCGGTCCCTCTGTGTGGCGGAGCCTCCAGGCTTCTTAGGCCAAGGGACCTGAAATCCCTTGCGGGTTGGTTATCTGCTGCCAGGCTTGCAACTCTGACAGCCTCGAACCCCAGTGTCTGGATGTGTAGTTCTCTCTCGGCCAGGAACGGCTCTCGTCGCCTCTGTCCCTGGCTTGCTGTTCCTCCTTTACCTCCCGGACTCCTCAGCTGCTGCTGACCTATCCCTCTACTCTGGGAACCCTTCTGGATGCTTCAGAAGTGGGTCCTGGTCTCTCTAACCCTGCCCTCAGTTCCAGTTTTTATAGGGGCAGCCTGCTCCCCCTACTGGCCTGGGACAGGAGGTGCTGCAGACTATTGGTCCCTGACCAGGGAACCTCCCTCCTGCTCTCAGACACAGCCTTTAATGTTTGTGGCATCCAGGCCTGGGGTGACACAGATGCATAAATGTGTTTTTTACATTTTAATAGCTTGTGCAAATACAGAATCATTTGACTCACATTATGAGATGTCCTTCCCCTCCTATTAGTTATATACTGTGGATACCAGGCTCCATATAATTGCCATCAGTCCACATAACAATTGGTCCACTAAACCACCCTAAAAGCAATATAATGTTCAAGCACCTTGTGATTTATAGTTGATGCCAGTGTGGCCCTAAACTGTGGTGTGATTGGAGTCAGTTGGGCCCCTGTGCAAGACTTGGATGGCCCACCATCCTGATTTTTTATATAGGTGTATATATATATATACAGTATATACTGTAGATATATACAGTATAGTGAAAAGGCAACGTTTCGTTCCAAGTGTGGAACTTTCTCAAGATGTGCAATGGTATACATTGATATATTAAATAGGTGCAGCAATGATATCAATAAATAAACATTCCAACACATCATAAAAATTACATATATAAAGTGCTTACATAAAATCCTTCCATTTTTGTCCCAATTCCACAAAATGCTTTCACATAGGTAAATCTAATTTCTTTTTCCTAATTGTATATCGATGGTGGTTTATTCTAGTTTTAAAATCCCAAGTTGTTTTCGCCACCTATAACAATTTACATGGACATTGTAAAACATAGATAACATATTCAGTATCACATGGCATATAGAACGTAGTATTAAATATTGTTTGAGACATGGATTGTTGGAAATTCTCACCCTTTAACATATACATGTTACATGCACGCCGCTAGGTTCAGGTAGGGGCGAAACAGGTTACATGAATCCTTTGGAATCCTGGGGGAACAGTTACTCAGGGAGACAATAGACCATGTGCTGCAGCTTCTCTCAGGCACACAGGGGTATTGACCCTCAGGCACAGACACGTAGGTTCTTTCACTTGCTGACCAGACACACTTGACAAGAGTCCTTATAAATGGTAGAACAGTAGCTTTTAATAAGAAACCGCACAGCCAGTGCAAGTTGTCTTATGAGCAACAGACTCCAGTAACAAACAATACAGTTTCCTTAGCAGCACAGCAGTTCACAGTCTTCCCAGTAGTACAGAACAGCACAGTTCTAATGCAAAGGCACATTAATGAACACAGCATTCTTTACAGCAAAGGGAGATGGAGGAAGGGGGGAGTGGGTTTGCTGAGGGAGATGATCCCTGTGAAACCATTTCTTACAGTCCTTATCTTTTTGCCTGACAATACTCTGCACTGTTAGTTCTGGAACTCTCCCTGACCTGTGCTTAGCTTCACTCCTGACTTGAATCCTTTTCACTTGCAGGGGCGCTTCTGTGAGATACAGAACACACACACCACCTTTCTCTTTGGCTCCAGCCAGACAGTACACATCTTCCCCACAATCCCCCTGGGGCTCTGCTAAAACACTCCCCTTCTCCTGTGACTGTGTTAACCCCTCTAGTTGCTGGATGCTTCTGGAGCACAACACTTCCTGTCTCATATACCTGTGTTACTTCTAATAGTTGCTGAATGCTTTTAAAGCAACAGCACTACTTCTGCATGCCACACATTTCCCTCCTTTTTGAATGTCGTCCTCAACATTCGTCTTAATTGGTCAATCTGACCAATTCTGAGACAGTGGTGAAAGTTGAATAACTTTATATGCAAATTGGCATTGTGAAATTAGTATAACGTTCATAAACATTGATAACAACCTAATCTTATAACCTTTTTCTTGTAGGATGCCTGAAAGAAATAAACAATTAACACAATTAAAACACTCAGCATCTCTTCAGCTGGAGCTTTTCGTACGTCTTCAACCAGCTCTCTCTCTCTATGCTTTAACAGTTCTTTGTTTCTACAAAGTCTTTTAAGGAAAATCAAAGCATGAAAACAAGTATTTCCACCAGGCAACATCTTCAGTACTGCCTCACGTTGGTGAATACCACTCAAGTGGGCTTACCTAGTCGACAGGCAGAGATACCTGTTTCCAGTCGACAGTCCTTGGCACTTGACGCGGTTCAGCAAGTGTCTCATACGTCAGCATCATGGGCCTCCTCACTTCTCGCATCGACATCCTCCTGGTGGGTTGTTCCTCAGAGACCACGGGTTCTTCGGTCACAGAAGTTTCTTCCGCCGCACTCATTTCCCGTGCATCCTCAAATGCTCATGGAGCTGCCTCTGTAAGTTCCTGTACTTCTTCTGAGTCGCTTGTTTCCACACAGTCTGGTAATTTTGCTCCTCCTGAGTGTCTATCAGTCTCTTCAGGAGCCGGTGTTCAATCATCAGATCAGAATTGGACTTCATCTATGCTCCTTGGTACGAACTCTGGAGCCTCAGGGTTTAGTTCACTCTCCTGAGAATGGTACATCCCTCTCCTTGCTGGTCCAAGAAATACAATGGTGTGTTCTTCTCCATCGGAACTTTCAAGGTCACTATCCACCTCTGGAGCTTCAGTCTGTAGTGGTCTTTTAGTCGATCTCGGACGATGTCAGTCTACTTCTGGGAAGTCTTGTTGTGGTGGGAGATAGTCACAGGGTAGTAGTAAATTCCGATGGACTATTCTGGTTTTCTTGTCTCCCATTTCCAATCGGATTTCACACACTGGGCTGTCATCAGCTTTTCTCCTTACGACCACATACACCTTGTCTTCCAAGTACGAACGTTTTCCTGGACCGCCTTTCTCACGTACGTTCTTGACTAGCACCTGGCTTCCTGGTGCCAATTCTGCTCCATAACATTTTCGATCATAGTACTCCTTACTCTTGCTCAGTCCTTGCGTAACTACTTTGGACACTATATTGTATGCCTCTGCCATCCGTTCCTTCCATTTCCGAACGTACTCTGGATACAATCTGTAAGCCTCTGACACCGGAGTATGGAACATGAAGTCGATTGGCAATCTTGGTGACCGTCCATACAATAGGAAAAAGGGTGAGCAACCCGTTGAACTTTGTACAGTAATAGGCATGTAGCACTTTTGACAAAGAACTCTTCCAGTCTTTCTTCTCATCAGCAGTTAAAGTGCGCAACATTGACAATAATGTTTGGTTAAAACATTCCACTTGTCCATTACCCTCTGGGTGATAGGGCGTTTTGTGGGATCTCTGAATTCTACAGTACTTTCCGAGCTTGGCAAAGAGCTGATTCTCAAATTCTCTTTCTTGCCCGTGGCGTAACCTTGTAGGGAACCCAAACCTCACAGCAAAATCATTGGAAATCTTCTCTTCCGCTGTTCGACCCGATGTATTGGTGGTGGCATATGCTTGAGCAAATCGAGTGAAATGGTCCATCACCACCAAGATGTATTTGTAACCACCCTTGCACGTCTCGAGATGTAGAAAGTCTATTGAGACCATCTCAAACGGATATGTAGTTTTGATGTTTCCCATAGGTGCCCGGGTTGATGTGTTGATGTGTTTCAGACACCCACACTCCCTGGTCACGTACTTCTCAATACCTCTCTGTATGTACGGCCAGAAGAAACGTTCACGGATCAAGTTGGTTGTCCTTTCCACTCCCAGGTGTCCCATGTTTTCATGGAGTTCTTTGAAGACCAACCTACGGAATACTCTGGGTAGTACCAACTGCCGTTTTTGTCCTCCTTTACGATGCAGGATACCGTCTTCACTGAGGTAGAGCTTCGTCCATTCTTTAATCAAAACAGATACTGCTGATGACTCATTGTCTCTCTCTCGTTTACTTGGAAACCGATTTTGGTCCACATAAAGTAGTATTCTACCAATTATCTGATCTTCCCGTTGTGCTCCCATTTTGGTAATTGTTGAATAGACCGGGGGTGATCTTGTTCTCTCGTTTTAATGGTGTTCTCCACCATCAACGGACACCATAATGGTGTGTCTTCCTCCTGATAAGCTTTTACTGCTTGGGTACTGATCTCAATTGCTTCCAGACTGACTTCCTCCGAGCATTCTTGCATGAACTCCTCAGGCTCTAGTGGCATTCTTGACAATCCGTCAGCTTCCACATTGCATTTTCTTGGCCTGTACTTGATGCTCAAATTGAAGTCAGCTAGTTCAGCGACCCATCTCTGACCCTTTGCAATCAGTTTGGCTGTAGTCAGGACATAGGTAAAAGGGTTTTTGCCAGTGCATACCTCAAACTCTTTCCTGTAGTAGAACTAATCTCTAAATCGTTCTCAGATAGCCCATTTCAATGCCAGGAACTCCAATTTTTCGAAATGTAAATGGTAATTCTTCTCGACATCTGTCAACGTTCTAGAACCGTAACCGATGACTCTTATTTTTCCATCTTGATGCTGATACAGGACAGCTCCCAGTCCAACTTGAGAAGTGTCACAATGAAGAACAAATGGTAAATTGAAATCATGATATCCCAAGGTTTTACCAGGTAGTCTACTAGTTCTTCCAATACCTCCTGGTGGTCTGCTGGCCAGAGAATGGGCGGTTAGGACGAAACAGCGTTCTTTCTTTTAAGCCCGGTCCTACCCGGGTTCTTCTTTTTCTTCGTGAGTGTTGTTGTCCCTGTCGTCCCCCCCAAGAGGAGGTATAGTGGGGCGACAATCCTGGAGAATTTCCGAACGTAAGTACAATAGTAGGAGAGGAATCCTAATATCTGCATCAACTCCCCGACGGTCGAGGGCTGCCTGTCTTTTAAGACCAGTACAGGAGCGATTTCTGCTGGGTCCATGGTATATCCTTCTCTGGACACAATTTTTCCTAGAAATCGGACTTGTCTTTTGAACAGTTCACACTTCTTTGGGGTCAACTTAACTCCATGTTGTTGATATCGTTAAAATACGGTCCTCACGTGTTCAACATGCTCCCGGAAGGTTTTGCTGTGTACCACATTGTCATCCAAGTACGGCTGGCAGATATCGTCCCTAAATCCTTCTAAACATGACTCCATGCTCCTCTGAAATTATGCTGGAGCTGAACTGAGTCCAAACGGTATGCAGATCCACTCCTATAATCTCCACGGTGTGATGAATGCTGTCAAAGGTCTACTGGACTCTTCGACAAACCCTTGGTGGTATGCCTTACTCTCGGATCGAGGACAGAGAACCAGGTGCTTCCTGATAGGCTATCCAGCATATCTTGGATCTTTGGTATCGGGTGTTGATCAGGTACTGACTTTCGGTTTAGTTCCCAGTAATCACAACAGAGTCTCAACGTACAATCCTTCTTCCTAACACAGACAATTGGAGAGGAATAAGATGACTTCGACTTTTGGACCCAACCTCTGTTGATGAGATCTTGTAAATATTCTTTCACTTCACAATGTAATGGTTTTAGCACAGACATGTCACTTCTAGTTACTGGGGTTGTGTCTTTCAAATTGATTTTCAAATGCAACGACGGGATCCAGCCTATATCAGAGTCATCTTTGGAGAACGCATGACACTATTCTCTCAGCATTTGTTTTGCTACCGCTATATCTTCAGCACACAAGTGTTCCAGGGGTACTGGGGGATCCCAGGACCCCGAGGTGGGTTGCACAATTTCCTCCCCTGGGCAACTCCTGTTACTTGGTGGGGAAACTGAATTCACTGTAGACACCTGGGCTGGTCTCACACTGGCTGGATATACTGTTTTAACGGTTTCAATGTGACCTAACACAGTCTTTGGATCGAGTCTAATTTCGTGTTTAATAGTATTCATCACCGGTACTGTCATTCGAGCAAACCCACCAGTAGGAATCGTAAGCACAGTATCATCTTGAACAAGGCCTTCCAGAAGTTGTGAGGAGTCTTTTGGCATGAACAGTCTTTTCTGGACTTTTCTTCCTGGTTCTACCCTGACTCCACACGTCACCCCCACCATTTGGTTTGCAGGGATGATGGTTGGGCGCAAGCCTACCTTGATTTCTTATAAGTCTATTGTATTCTGTGCTTTCTTTACTCTATGAATCACGTTTTCCGCCATGGCGTTGGGTGTGGCGAGCCATGTTGAGATTGCATCCATCACCAATGCCCCTGTCTTGTGTTTTGTGATGACCTCACTGATTACATTATAACCCATTGTTTGACCTCTGCACTGGGAATTAAGTAACTGATGCCCCTGTCTCCCTTGCAGCTGTTGTAGATGGGAACATACTTGGGGATAGTACTGATGCAGCCATTTTACCTCATGCGCCGTTCTGGGGTTTGGTGAGATTTGGATTTGCTTCTGGGGCCTCCTCCATGTCGCGGTTACCAGTCGCCCCACACTGGTAACCTCCTGTCTTTTAACCCAAATGACCGTGACCATTGGTATTCCTTGGCATAATGTCCTTCCTCACCACATCTTAGACAGTGGACACACACTGTACTCTGATTTGATGAACGGCACGCTTCACAAGCCGGGTATCTTCTGTTTTGGAACCCACTCCTGGGTCTGAGGGATATCGGTTCTGGCCTGGAACAAATCAACTTTTTCACCTCAATCAACTCGGCTCACATTTCTCCTATTACTTCCTCCCAGTCAGCGCTGGCAAGCCTCTCTTTTGTCGGTGATTTAAGATTCCCTCTCGGAGGTGGCATTTGAGAGTATCCATGATGATCTTCGGACTGGCCACCGGGGGTCAAGAACTTCTTCTGGACTAGTCCAGAATCAAACCTCTTTCGCTTTTACATCTCTGAATGCAAATAACAGTCTATCTTTCAGTTCAATTGCTCTGAACAAGAAATTTTGGGTGATTAATTATTTTTCTGTGAGTGGTTAATGAGTCAGTGGAACAATTCTGAAGTACTCTCTTCTTTATAGTTCCCTTTTAATATCATCTTCAGCTGTTGCAAGATCAATTGACTTTTCACTTCAAGCATACTACGGAGGTTCAGTCCTCGGCTGATTGCTTTCACCACCCTCTCAACAATCTCATCTGACCTTTCTGTAAGCCTGCATTGATCTGGTGCAGCAAGTTCCTATAAAACAGTCTGTCTTTCTGTTCACATGCTCCAATCTTGAATTCTTTCCTTATGGTGATTTGTGGTGTTACAGTGGACTGTCCCCCTGATTTATCTAACCCGAGCAGGTTAAAGGTTCTGTCTGAGTCTATCACCCATTCAGATGCTTTGGTCGATTCCTGCAGGGCTGTTGTTAGGGCTTTGAATTGTTCTTTCAATTCCTGTAGTTCAGTCTTTGGACAATACTCTGCACTGTTAGTTCTGGAACTCTACCTTACATGTGCTTAGCTTCACTCCTGGCTTGAATTGTTTTCACTTGCAGGGGCGCTTCTGTGAGATACAGAACACACACACCACCTTTCTCTTTGGCTCCAGCCAGACAGTACACAACTTACCCACAATCCCCCTTGGGCTCTGCTAAAACACTCCACTTCTCCTGTGACTGTGTTAACCCCTCTAGTTGCTGGATGCTTCTGGAGCACAACACTTCCCTGTCTCATGTGCTTGTGTTACTTCTAATAGTTGCTGAATGCTTTTAAAGCAACAGCACTACTTCTGCATGTCACATACAGTATACGTCTAACAAGGCACAGGGGAGCAGTATTACTACAAGAATGTACGGAAGGAACATTACTGTGCAGGAGCACAGAAGGGGCACTGTTATTATGTGGTGGACAGCTGGCAGCAGGGGGTACTATTACTGTGGATGGAGGGCACAGATGGGGCAGTTTAACTGCCTAGGGCACTGGATATAGTACAATATGGTTTGCATAGAGGTGGTAGAATTTGAGGAGGGTCCTGGAAAAGCAGTAAGCCAAATATTCTTCTGTGTTACATTTTGCAGGGACGAATTATGGATGGGAGAAGTGGTCATGGTTGTCTGGGCACAATGGAAAAGACATGGGAAAATGAATGATTATGATCATTGAGAACGTCACTGGTGAGAACCTGTAAGGTACACATATTTATGGTCTGCAGATCACTGCTGATATTACCATTATATGGTGCCAGTTTCAGTCCTAGTCGTAGTACAATGGTGTTGATTAATGATCACTATGGTGGTTTAATCACTACTGTACAAGTTGGTAATATGTTATGGTCTTGTGGTATTTGTCTGTTATATTGCAATATTATTGCAGAATTAACCACAAATCTTAAATAGCGGTATTATTGGAAATATAGGTCTTGCAGTAAATCTTGATTTTCTCCAAGGAGGGTAATATAAGTAATAAAGACTCCAAACTAGGGAAGGAGGGCGGATAGCATGGGCCTGTGTGCTTTGAATTGCCAGGGCTGAATTTTAGTCCGAGTCTGTCCCTGATTGTGCTCATCCACACTATGCACTAGGGAGCGATTCAAGCTTTTTTGTCAGACTATTTGATTCGAAAATTCACAGATTTTTGCACAAAAGTTAGTTGCGCAAAATGTTGCAACTTTTGGTGTTTTTATGCCAAATTTGCCAATTTTTTATAAAAAATATTGGAAGAGATGGAAGAAATGGATGTGGTCTCAGGCTCTTGAATAGATTGACTATAATTAATGCCACAATATGGCATAAAGTTTAGCAGAAGTCTAAGACTGAAGTACATATCTGACAATGGCGCACACATAGATGAAAGAGGAGCCGGACATGTCCTTTAGGGGAGATATTTATCGCTGAGTTTGGCTGCTTCAGTGATGTAAAATCGGGAAAGCATGCTCCAGCACACATAGTGTTGAGAGGGTTAATAGGGCGTATCAGGGCCGTTTTTTACGAGCAGTCATAAGAGATGGGTTGAAGTGGCTGCTCACATATCCCCACCCTGGGGTGTGGTTTTCTGTAAATAAAATGGAGGCCAAGTGTCCCATTTGGTGTCTGTGTCTGGAGATGTGTGGATCTCCAGTGTGTTGGTCTGTGCTAAGGCCATGAGAACTGGACACTGACCTCTAGCGGGCGAACCCGCACCATTGCATGGACATTTTGCTTTTGTTTTCCCTTTGTGCCGGAAAAGGCTGTCTTTTGTTTGCCTATGCTAAGCGATTTATGAAGTCAGAATACAGAATAAACCGGTCTGAATATTTTTATGAAAACTTTTCCTGTTCCTACCTGAACCGTGGCTGAGTGAGTACCAAACCCCTACAATTGGTTCTAGAAGTGTGGGCAAGATTCCAGGAAAACGTGTTCCTGCTACAGAGATCAGTGGATGTCTGGGTAAAAGCCGCCAGCCAGCCAGAGATGTCCGGCACCATGAAGGAACTACTCAAATATCTGCTGCAAAGCCAACAGCAGCAACATCAAGGCCGACTTCCTCCGCGGTGAAACTCAGGATCTGACCCGGAGGGTCGAAGAGGCCCAACGACTGGCCGCTGCCGAATGGAGGGAAGAGGTGCTGCGGAAGATCGAGGCCTGCCGCCGGAGCTCGTTGTGCCTGACTACAGAGGCCTCTGCCCAGGAGGCCCTGTGCAGCCCAAGAGCGGGTAAGGTCGAAACCCCTATCCCGGGTGCGAGACGCTCCGAAGCCCTCCTAGATCTTCTGCCGTCACCCCCGTCCCCGGGCCCCATCGTTTGGGAGCAACTCCTGGCTCCGGAGGCCGAGGCCCAAGCCACCACCACTCCCGGAAGCTTGCTATGCCTCCCGACTTCCGATCCAGAAAACCCTGCGCTCTCTTGGGTGCACACCTGCCCCAACCCGGACTGGTCCGCACAAATAGAGGGCCCGCAATGACCCCCGATATTGCCGCTGACCGCACCTCCGGTCGCCTGCCCGGCAGCAGAAGAGTTTGCCTGGGACAAGCAGGGGGGGCGACCTGATGGGCTTCCCCCGGGAGACCCAGTCCGAAGCGCGGAGGCGGGAGGAGTTCTGCCGTAAGGAGCTCCTCCAGCTCGAAAAGGGGCGGCAAGAAAGGAGGATCCGCTGTGAGCGCCAGGAGGTGCGCGCCAAGGCTGCTAAAACACAGGCCCGTCAGGCGGAGGCTACCCGTCCAAGCCCCCGGGAAGAAGGCCTTATCGTGCGCTTCCTCCAGGAGGCAGGATTGGGCTTCATTCATAGCCCACAGTTCAACCGGGACGTCTTCGTCAACCGGCGGGACGTCGAGCCGCGGCTGGAGCAGGGCCACCCTGGCCGGAACCTCTATCCGGGTGATCTAGTGTCCTACACCCGCCACCACGGGGAGCATGGGTGGTATGCCCTGGATGTCCAGAGGGTATTCAAGGAAGATGCCCCCACGTACCTAGCTACAGAGGACCGGTCAGGCTCCGTTGGAAAGAATGAGCCGTTTCCCCGGTGGGGATACCGCTGTTGAGCTGCCCCGGGAGATGCACCTCCCAGTTGTTTTATTTGTTTTTCAAGTTCCTTTTGCACTCGATTCATTTGAAACAAATATTTGTCCCTGTGGACGCTGAGCAAGAGACAGACTAACATTGTATATAGTTTGCACCTATTTAGGTGCCCCCTATTGGTTTTATGCAAAATCATCTCCCTCTGACCTCAGAAACAAAACCTGTCTGGTTGTGGCTCTACTGGAGATCCAACTCGGGATCTCCATGCCTACGTTGAGGGTTTTGGGCTGGTCCCTCATGCTGCTGAACTAGCACTTTTCTACAGTATTTTTCTACATGCATAATGTCTCTTTAATGTTTTATATATATATATATATATATATATATATATATATATATATATATACCATATATCCTGCAACGTTAAAGCATCTGAGCCTCCCATAAAGGGAAGATTGTTTCTTGTTTACAAAAGCATTTAAAAATTTTTGAAAGTCTGTACCTACACTTTACTCTATTGCAGCCCGCGGACATGCTGTGCTTCACCAGGGGGGAATGTGGCGCTCCTGAGGGTTCAGTCGCCACAGGGGTACTGCACCTCAGATTGCGGTGTGGTATCTCCTCTTCCAGGTAAGGATGGAGCATCACTCAGGACCCCACTTCACACTCAACACTACACCACTCCTGTCCTGTAGGAGGCCTAAATGCACCAGGGTGCTGCCCGGGCCCGGGATAGAGGAGATGCGGGGGAACCTAAGATAGGGGGAACCAAGTAGTGGGTGAGGGTGGAGGAAACACTTACAGGAAGCACTTATAGAATCTCATATAATATATGGCCATATTTAGTTCAAGGTCTTTTGATTGTAGTCTTCTGTCAGGGTCCAGCAACAGTCTGTAGCTGGCTGAAGATTCACGGTCCTCGTTCTCTGGCCTTGAGACGAGGAGCAGGTCAAAGTTAACAAGTGTCTCTGCCCGGTCAGGGTCCCGTTCTAAGAAGGCCTTGGAGGGGAGCCGAGTCACCACCTGTATTCTTCACTCTGGCCTAGCCAGAGGGACTCCTGCTGCAAGAGGGGTGACCGGCCCCCGATATCTGACTGTGTACTTCATGTCACTGTTGGAAAAGCCCGGCGGCTTAGTGGATCCCAGGGAGGAACACAAGCGGGAGGAGATAAGAAGGAGAGGAACACACCGACGGGGTCTTGACAGGTGCTCCTGATCTTAATTGGGAAGTGCTGAACCCCCTTCCTGGTGGCCGCAGTACGCCGTGTGCAGCAGAGAGAAGCTTTGCGGCTGAAAGTGCATCTAAAGTGAGTAAAGACCCGGATGACTTCATTCACTGCTAGAGATGAGCGTTGTTCTACTCGAACTGTTCGCCAATCTCAAATTCGAGCTGTTTTGGGCGGTGTTCGAGCCGTTCGGCGAACACGAACAATTTGAGAAAAATTCGGCTGTTCGAGGTTATGTTCGATAACTGTTCGTGCACCAAAATCATAACTGGATTTTTTCTCAGTAATGATGAAAATTAATGTTAATACGCAGTTTGAGTGTACAGCGGGGTGGGGGGAGGGGCAGGGGATGGATCTCTGCAGGAACAATGAAGATCTCCATTTTTTTTTTCTCTTTCCCGCATTTACAGTGGGGAGGTGCAATCTGTCAGCCTATCAGCAGCGCACACACGGAGCGAAGTGCTTTTTTTCACACAAGCAAGGGCATGTGTCATTGGCAGTGTATGTCACATGTCCTTGCCCTATAAGACCAAGCCATTTTCCCCGTCGCCACCATTTTCTCACTGCTGCAGCTGCGTGTTAGACAGCACCGCTGTTGCTGTGTGCGCTATACCTTGTTAATTTCAAGCCAATTTTCGCACAAATCTACAGATAGCTTGGGAGAAGGGAATAGTTGTGATTGCAGTCCTTTTAAGGACTAGGTTACAGCATTTCCTACGACTTTTATCAGGCAGGTCTGTGCTCTTAAATAGATAGATTGTGGGAGTAAAGACTAATTGTAATTGGAGTCCTTTTCAGGACTAGGTTACATCAGTTCCTATCAGTTTTTGCCAGGCAGGTTTGTGCCAGTGCTGTGCAAGTTTTTTTCACAGCATTTGGCTGAATCTAGCAAAGCTAATCCTTTTTGGCCTATTGCAGAGTGTGTTAGTCAGTGGAGTAGCCTATCTGTGTTGGAAGATATACCACCTGTGTATAGAATACCAATTTTTTTACTGCACCTAGTGAAGTAAAATCTTTTGGGCATAGCATCATTCTATTAGTCCATCTATACTGACCTCCATCAGGTTGCAAATTGAATATAATTTTTTTCTGCATCTAGCTCTGAAAAAATATTGGGCTTCTAGCTGTGTGTGGGACTTGTTGTATTAGTCCATCTATACTGACCTCCATCAGGTTGCAAACTGAATATATTTTTTTCTGCATCTACCTCTGAAAAAATATTGGGCTTCTAGCTGTGTGTGGGACTTGTTCTATTAATCCATCTATACAGACCTCCATCAGGTTGCAAACTGAATATATTTTTTTCTGCATCTACCTCTGAAAAAATATTGGGCTTCTAGCTGTGTGTGGGACTTGTTGTATTAGTCCATCTATACTGACCTCCATCAGATTGCAAACTGAATATATTTTTTTCTGCATCTACCTCTGAAAAAATATTGGGCTTCTAGCTGTGTGTGGGACTTGTTCTATTAATCCATCTATACAGACCTCCATCAGGTTGCAAACTGAATATATTTTTTTCTGCATCTACCTCTGAAAAAATATTGGGCTTCTAGCTGTGTGTGGGACTTGTTGTATTAGTCCATCTATACTGACCTCCATCAGGTTGCAAACTGAATATATTTTTTTCTGCATCTACCTCTGAAAAAATATTGGGCTTCTAGCTGTGTGTGGGACTTGTTCTATTAATCCATCTATACAGACCTCCATCAGGTTGCAAACTGAATATATTTTTTTCTGCATCTACCTCTGAAAAAATATGTGGCCTTCTAGCAGTGTGTGGGACTTTCTCTATTAGTCCATCTATACTGACGTCCATCAGGTTGCAAATTGAATATAATTTTTATCTGCATCTAGCTCTGAAAAAATATTTGGCCTTCTAGCAGTGTGTGGGACTTTCTCTATTAGTCCATCTATACTGACCTCCATCAGGTTGCAAATTAAAAATAATTTTTATCTGCATCTACCTCTGAAAAAATATTTGGGCTTCTAGCTGTGTGTGGGACTTGTTCTATTACTCCATCTATACTGACCTCCATCAGGTTGCAAACTGAATATATTTTTTTCTGCATCTACCTCTGAAAAAATATTGGGCTTCTAGCTATGTGTGGGACTTGTTGTATTAGTCCATCTATACTGACCTCCATCAGGTTGCAAGTTAAAAATAATTTTTATCTGCATCTACAGTACCTCTGAAAAAATATTTGGGCTTCTAGCTGTGTGTGGGACTTGTTCTATTAGTCCATATTTACTGACCTCCATCAGGTTGCAAATTGAATATAATTTTTATCTGCATCTAGCTCTGAAAAAATATTTGGCCTTCTAGCAGTGTGTGGGACTTTCTCTATTAGTCCATCTATACTGACCTCCATCAGGTTGCAAATTAAAATTAATTTTTATCTGCATCTAGCTCTGAAAAAATATTTGGCCTTCTAGCAGTGTGTGGGACTTTCTCTATTAGTCCATCTATACTGACCTCCATCAGGTTGCAAATTAAAAATAATTTTTATCTGCATCTACATCTGAAAAAATATTTGGGCTTCTAGCTGTGTGTGGGACTTGTTCTATTAATCCATCTTTACAGACCTCCATCAGGTTGCAAACTGAATATATTTTTTTTCTGCATCTAGCTCTGAAAAAATATTTGGCCTTCTAGCAGTGTGTGGGACTTGTTCTATTAGTCCACCTATACTGACCTCCATCAGGTTGCAAATTCAAAATAATTTTTTGTCTGCATCTAGCTCTGAAAAAATATTTGGCCTTCTAGCAGTGTGTGGGACTTTCTCTATTAGTCCATCTATACTGACCTCCATCAGGTTGCAAACTGAATATATTTTTTTTCTGCATCTACCTCTGAAAAAATATTGGGCTTGTAGCTGTGTGTGGGACTTGTTCTATTAATCCATCTATACAGACCTCCATCAGGTTGCAAACTGAATAAAAAATTTTTCTGCATCTACCTCTGAAAAAATATTTGGGCTTCTAGCTGTGTGTGGGACTTGTTCTATTAGTCCATCTATACTGACCTCCATCAGGTTGCAAATTGAATATAATTTTTTTCTGCATCTAACCCAGCCAATAGTTTTGGCCTAATACCACAGTTTGGCCACTCAGCTCTGCTCGGTTCCCATCCATTGTTTTTTTGTGCAAACAACTCCAGAGTTGTGAATTAGTTAACCACCAAAATGAGTGGAAAAAGGCCTGCTGCTGGTGGAAAGGGGAATAGGCGTTTTGGGAAGGGGAAAAAAGGTTGTGTCCGTGGGGTAGGTGTTAAAGCAACAGTAACGTCTGCAGAAGAAAGACCATCTTCCAGCCAAACTAAAATGTCTACTTCTTTTAGCGGACAATGTGATAAGATCCCTTTCTTACGGCCATGCCAATTGCTACAAATTCCAGATGAGGCACAAAAACAGCAGGTGCTTCAACGGATATCAAGTGCTCCTTTAAGTGGGCTCTCCTCCACATCAACTTCAACATCACAAATACTCCAGTCCTCAAAGGTGTCACCCCAATCGCACTTGCTTCCTCACAGCTCCCAAATCTCCAGCTGCCCGTCTGAGTATGAGGTAGAACAGATGGTTGAGTCTGCAGAGCTGTTTACTCATACTATAGCCTGGGAATCAGAGGTCGACTCCAGCGCTTCTGTGAATCCAGACGAGGAAATGATCTGCACTGATGCCCAGAATCTTTATGAGTCGGATCCAGGACCAGACGCAGAAGGTTCTGACCATAATGTAGACCCTCATTCCCAAACTGTAACTCCTGTTGGTGGAGATAATGAGGAAGACGATGATAAGACTCAAATACCTGATTGGAGCGACAACTTTAGTTTTTTGTCAGGGCAGGAACAGGTTGGCTCTGAGGACGACGGGTGTGATAACGCACAGGGTGATGATGATGAGGTTGGAGATCCCACTTACTGTCAACCCACAGTCAGCCAAGAGATGAGGTCAGCAGAGGAGGTGGAGGAAGATGCTAGTGACGACGAGGTCAGGTTGCGCCTTCCTGGACAGAGACGTAGTACTGGAAGCACGTCAACAACTGCATCCTCAAACACAACTCTGCCTCTCACCACAAGTCATGGTGGCTCTTCAGGTCGCATGGGTGCTAAGCCTTGCATAGCCTGGGCATTTTTTCAGATCGATAAAGATGACCCAACTCGTGTTATCTGTAACATTTGTCAGCAAAAGCTAAGTAGAGGCCAAAAAATACATAGTTTGAGTACTTCATGCATGAACCGGCACATGGACATGAAGCATAAGTTGCAGTGGGAAGCTCAGTGTGCTACAATGCGGCCTAGCCGGCCGGGCCAACCACCGTCTGCCATATCTTGTGCATCCGCGGCCTCTTCATCCTCTGTGACTGGGGGGACAGCAGTCACACCTGTTTTGGGGCGCAGACCTGCCACCTCTTTATCCGCAACAGCCAGCGTGATTGGCAGGTCATCATTTTCTTTGGAGGTGGTAACACCAGCTGGTGTTGAGCGCTGTCCGACATCGATAGCACCACCTTTGGATCAAGGCAACCTAACATGTCCGCCTGCATCTTCCTCACAGACCGGCAGTTTGCCGGGGACACCCTTATTAACCCCGTCTAAGCACAATAGCCAGCCCTCGGTCCCTCAGATGTGGACAAGTAAAAGACCATTTCCTCCTAGCCATGAGAAAGCTAAGAGGTTGAATTTCACCATCTGCAAGCTCTTGGCTACAGAAATGCTGCCTTTCCGCCTGGTGGACACAGAGGATTTTCGAGACCTTATGTCCGTCGCAGTGCCCCAGTACCAGATGCCCAGTCGGCACTACTTCTCAAAGAAAGGTGTGCCTGCGCTCCACCAGCATGTCGCACACAACATCACCGCTTCTTTGAGAAACTCTGTGTGTGACAGGGTGCATTTCACCACAGACACTTGGACGAATAGGCATGGACAGGGGCGTTACATGTCGCTGACTGGGCACTGGGTAACTATGGTGACAGCAGGACAAGGGGCTGCTGTCCAAGTCTTGCCGTCCCCACGAGTTGTGCGTCAATCCTCTTTATGTCAAAGTTCCTCCACTGCTTCTGCCTCCTCAACCTCCTCTCGGTCTTCCACCTGCACCCAAAGCCTGTCTGGTCATGCCACAAGCTTTCTAACTGCGCAGAAGGGATCCTGCACACCTCCTTACTATGCTGGCAGTAGGGCTCAACGTCATCAGGCGGTTTTTACATTGAAATGTCTGGGAAATGTGAGTCACACAGCTGAGGAGTTGTGGTCAGCTCTCGAGGACCAATTTCATGAATGGTTGTCTCCACTGGACCTGAAACCAGGGAAGGCCGTGTGCGACAATGCTGCAAACCTGGGTGCGGCCCTTCGCCGGGGCAATGTCACACACGTGCCTTGTATCACGTGTTGAACCTGGTTGTCCAGCAATTTTTAGCCCACTATCCCAGACTAGATGGCCTTCTGCAGAGGGCACGGTCGCTGTGTGCTCACTTCCGCCGTTCGCATCCCGCAGCTCAGCGACTTACATCTCTACAGAAGTCGTTGGGCCTGCCACTTCACCGGCTAAAATGCGATGTGCCTACCCGGTGGAATTCAACTCTGCACATGTTGCAGCGACTGTGGCAGCACCGACAAGCCCTGGTGCAATACGTTCTGACGTATAGCCTGGGCCAACGAGATCCAGAGGTGGGGCAAATCACGCTGGAGGAGTGGTCTCAGATCAGGGACCTATGCACCCTTCTGCACAGTTTTGAAATGGCGACGAAGATGTTTAGTGCTGACGATGCCATTATCAGCATGACTATTCCGGTGATTTACATGCTGGAGCACATGTTAAACAGAATTCGGAGTCAGGTGGTGGCACAAGAGGAGGTGGAGGAAGTAGAGGAGGAGGAGTTGTATGCGGAAGGGCTAACATCTGCAAGGTCCAGACGGTCGGCAGCACCAAGGCGGCAGGCATGTGAGGGTGGGGGAGATGGTTTTACCAGGGCGCATGGTAGCAGCCAAACTAGTGAGGAAGGTGCAGGAGCCCAGGAAGAAGTGGAGGACGAACTGATGGAAGACTCATCAGATGAGGGAGACCTTGATCACATTTCTGTTGTGCGAGGTTGGGGGGAGAGGACAGAGGAAGGAAGCATGATTGTTACCTCGCCACCAACACAACAGGGACTTGGTGCTCCTGGATGCGCAACACACATGAGTGCCTTCTTGCTGCACTACCTGCAACATGACCCTCGAATTGTGAGAATTAGAAATAATCCTGACTACTGGGTTGCCACACTGTTAGATCCCCGGTACAAAAGTAAATTTGCAGAAATTATTCCTGCCATAGAAAGGGATGCACGCATGCAGGAGTATCAGCAGAGACTGTTGCAGAATCTTACATGTGCTTTTCCACAAAATACCAGTGGTGCACGTAGTGAATCTCACAGTTCCAACTTGCCAACCGTGGGACCGTCAAGTGTTCAGCACTCAAACCGTAACAGAACCACAGTATCTGCTGGTAACATCAATTTTGCGGAATCATTTCACCACTTTTTTAGCCCATCCTTTGCAAGGCCACAAGAGACAAGAAGTCTGACACATAATAGTCAACGCCTAGAGACGATGGTACAGGAGTATCTCCAAGTAAACATTGAAGCCACGACTGTGTCACTGGACCCTTGCTCTTTTTGGGCTTCCAATCTGGATAAATGGCCGGAGCTAGCCACTTACGCCTTGGAGATCTTGTCATGCCCCGCAGCCAGCGTTCTGTCTGAACGTGTGTTCAGCGCTGCTGGTGGTGTGCTGACAGATAAGCGCACGCGGCTCTCCACTGATAATGTAGACAGACTCACGTTCATAAAGATGAACAAATCATGGATCCGAAACGACTTTTCTACCCCTGTGTCATCCTGGGGAGAGTAAAAGCTTGATGATTGGTTAAAATCACCCTACCAACCGTTTTAAGCTTTCAAATTACTAATCATGTTTATCTGTATCTTGGCTGGAAAATAATTTGGGCTTTGTAGCAGTGTGCAGCACTGATTCTATTAGGCCATCTATAATAAGCTCCACCAGATTTAAAATTACTAATCATGTTTATCTGTATCTTGACTGGAAAATAATTTGGGCTTTGTAGCAGTGTGCAGCACTGATCCTATTAGGCCATCTATACTAAAGCTTCACCAGATTTAAAATTAATAATAATTTTTAGCTGCATCTAGCCCGGAAAATAATTTTGGGGCTCCGAGATGCGCAAGACACATAAGTGCCTTCTTGCTGCACTACCTGCAGCATGACCCTCATATTGTCAGAATTCGAAGTAATCATGACTACTGGGTTGCCACACTCTTAGATCCCCCAAACTTTTCGATCAACCTTTTCATTTTAATAAAGACCAAAAAAATGGTCATTTTTGAAATTATAAGCATTAGCAGGTTGTTAGAAACTGAAATCAAACAGTTTTCAACTCAAAACTTTATTCTAGGTGATGTTACATTTTCACATAGGACCCCTTGTTCGAAAGGAGCTTCTGAACTCTCTCGTCCATTGAATTTGTCAGATTTTGGATGGTTTCTGCTTCAATTGTTTTGCATGAGGACAGAATACCCTCCCAGAGCTGTTGCTTAGATGTGAACTGCCTCCCGCCATCATAGGCACTCCTTTTAATGATGCTCCAAAGGTTCTGAATGGGGTAGAGGTCAGGGGAGCATGGGGGTCACACCATAAATTTGTCCCCTTTTATGCCCATATCAGCCAGAGATGCAGATGTTTTATGTGCAGCATGAGATGGTGCATTATCATGCAAAAAAATGATCTTGCTGTGAAATACACGGTTCTTCTTCTTGAACCATGGCAGGAAGTGCTGTTTGAGAAAATCCACATACATTATGGAGTTCATCTTTAGCGCCTTCAGGGATCCTAAAGGGGCCGACAATCTCTCTCCCCATGATTCCAGCCCAAAACATTACTCCACCTCCTCCTTGTTGGCGCTGTAGCCGTGTTTGCGTGGGGTGTCCATCAACCAGCCATCCTCCACTCCATCCATCTGGACCATCGAGCGCTGCACGGCACTCATCCGTGAACAAAACAGTTTTGAAATCAATCTTCATATAATGTTTGGCCCACTGGAGCCGTTTCTTCTTGTGTGAAGTGGATAGAGGAGGTCGACAGGATGGCGTATGCACAGCTGCAAACCTCTGAAGGACCCTGCATCTTGTTGTTCGGGGGACGTTGGAGGCACCAGCAGCTTCAAAAACTTGTCTGCTGCTATGACAAGGCTTTTTTGCCGCTGCTCTTTCAACCTGACGTAATTGCCTGTAGGAAAGAGTCCTCAATTTGCCCTTATCAGCACGCACACGTGTGTACTGTGAATCAGCTACATACTTCTTGATTGCCAAGACACTTCATCCTGATCATCGCACAATGTTGATTGTAGTCATGCCTTGACCTAAACACTCCACAATTTGTTGCTTCTCAGCAGCCGACACATCCTTTTTCTTTCCCATTTTGGCAGAAAATGTAGGCTGCTTAATAATGTGAGACAGCCTTCTTAAGTAGTCTTGCCTTTCATTGGACACACCTGCCAAACTAATTAGCACAGGTGTCTGCAATTGCTTACAGTGATATAAAGAGCCCTGACACACATCACCATCAATGAGTTTAACTGACAAACAAATTCTTCCCTTATCACTCCTAAACACTTTTTGCATAATAATTTGGAACACAGTGTACATGTGCTTTTCCAAAAAACACCAGTGGTTCACGTAGTGAATCTTACAGTTCTAACTTGCCAACCGTGGTCTGTATGGAGTTGTTCAATAAAGGGCTCAAAATTAAGATAACATAGATGGGAGAGGTCTCTATGAATAGGAATTCCTAAGTATTTGATACCCTGTGAGGGCCAGGCAAAGGGAAAGTTGGACTGGATGGAATCCTATATGGATTTGGGGAGGGAGACATCGAGGGCCTCAGACATCGCTGCATTGATTTTAAAATTTGACCATGTAACAAAGTGATCTATTTCAGCCATAACAGCATGGATGGATATATGTGATTGAGTGATATATACTAGGACATCATCAGCAAATAGAGAGCACTTGTACTCGGTGCCTCCCACCTCAATCCACCTAATATTGGGGTTATGGCGAATTGAAGAGAGCAGGTGCTCCGTCACTAGGATGTATAAGAGAGGGGACAGAGAACATCCCTGCCTTGTCCCATTGGTGATTGTGAAAGGTGATGAAAATGTTCTGACGCGCCCCCTGGGCCTTGGGACACCCAGAGCCGGACCCTTTTTGGTGGATGCTGGTGGTTGTAGTCTCCGTGGCGGCGACCCGGTTCCGTGGCTCAGGGCGGTCAAACCAGTGGCGGAACTATTTATGTGGTTTTGATGTTTAAATGTCCGACTACGCCACCCGTGGATTGCGGTCAGAGTGAACCGCCGCTCCAGGGCAGACCGCTGAGGCTGGTGTTGTGGGTGCAGCAGAGCGTAGCATAACTCCCCACGGGAGGAGTATAGCCTCAGGGCAGTGTATGCGGAGGATGGGGGTGATGGTGCAGGGCAGCAGCAGTAACGACACGGAGTCAGTGATGCAGTCCAGGGCCTTTACTCACAGTTCTTATTATCCAGACCACGTCTGCAGGTAACGGCTGCCCACGTCGTACTGTGCTCACCAGGTGAGGGGCTCAGACAACTCCAAGATAACTTTGGAGCGCTTCACAGGACCCCCTTTGTGTGTCCTTTGTCTGGCCTTTCTTACCAACCCTTCTGTCCGGCTGCCTCGGGCCTCCTCTTGGTAAACTTGGCGCCAGTTTCCCTGACCCTATGTGGTGCCTTCCTAGCGGGTGTAGCGAGGGGCTGCGCCACATAAAATGTCACAGCCTCCTGTTTCTAGCTGAGGGTCGTTTCCTGCCTCCACTAGTTTCGGGGACTGGTCTCCCCCTTTGGCCTGACCCCTCCACGCAGGTGGATTCGGGCGTGCGGTGGCGACTCGCCCGTCCGCACCCCTGGGATCCCTTCGTTCCTCGTTCCTGGAGCCTTCTCCGCTCCTCTTCCTTCCTTCTCCCTCTTCCAGGCCTGGGCCTCTGTTACTAGGCCCGCCTCCGGAGCAGAGCTCATGCAGAGCCCCTGCTCCCTGCCACTTCTGCTCAGACTTCTCTGCACTGAACTAAGATGGTGCCCACCTTTTATACTCCCTTCTCAATGCACCCAGGAACTGCTTCCTCCCTGCTCCTGCACTACAGGGTTCCCCTTCCTCAGTGTTCCCTCCCCCCACTCCAGCCAGGGACAGGGACTGTCGTGCCCATCTCAGGGGCATATTGGTCGCCCTGCCCCACGGCAATGTGGTGTAATGCATGCAGGTGTCGGGTCCTGATCCACACTACATCCTTACCTGAGAGTGAGATATCACACCTCTGGGTGAGGTGCAATACCTCTGTAGCAACCGAGCCCTCAGGGTGCTACAGTTCCATTTATCTTCAGCCTAGGTGACGTATTGCGATACAGGGCCGTGATTTTGGCTATAAAAGGGTCCCCTAGACCCCTACCCCAAGCTTTTTAAGAGAATCATATATGGCGTGCCAGGAGACTCTATGGAATGCTTTCTCAGCATCCAACGAGAGTATCTAATTACAAATTTTTAACTGCATCTAGCCCAGGAAATACTTTGTGCCTAGTAGCAGTGTCTGCTAGTCAGCGGATTATCCCGGCTGTTAAGCAAGCTACACCACCTGTAGTTTGGACACTTAATTTTTTCAAAGGAAATGCTTCGGGACCACGGGATACTCAGTGAAGAGCATCAGGAGGCACCCCAAGGCATAGGGGCTGGGACTGGCAGTAGGATGCCTTGCGGTGGACAGCCGAGCTCGATCCTTATAAAAGCTTTTTAACTGCAGCAGCTTTAGTGGACGCTACTGGAGCTGGAATTACGCGGCTACTGGCATGAGACTTGCCCTCCAATAGATCCTTGTAAATGGATTTAAAGTGTATTCATTCAAATTAGAGAGACAATTTAAATTAAAAAGCTTAGAGCTGCCTCCACCACAGGGGGGCTCGCTCGACCCACCAGCGGACAGGCACCAGTATTGGGAGAGGGGGGCTGGCCGTCAGGGTTCACCGCGGCTCTGGCACAAACCCGGCGATGCTGAGGTGGCACGGGCAGGAGCGGACTGAATGTGTCGGCTTCTCACTTTTTGGATTTTAGAAGGGCATGACATGCCTATATCTGTGTCTCCCCCTCCTTTTACTCCTCCACCTCTTTTCTTTTCGCATGACTATATGTACTTGTCACTTTTCCATGTGTTAGTTGTGTCTTCTGAGCAGTTTGTCAGCTTTTGGACACCTTTGAAGGTGTTTTCTATGTGTTTCTATGTGTTTTTGTTTGCCTGCCATTGGTTTTAACGGTGTTCGAAGGTGTTCGACGAACAGTTCGACGAACAGTTCGGCGAACACACGGGTGTTCGACGAACCGAACCGAACTCGAACACTACGGGGGTGGCTCAACACTATTCACCACCTCCGCTTGTTTATTCCTGTGCGGCACTGCACCCACCATACCTCCACACAGTTTGCCAAACACTGCCCTGATGCCTACTCTGCCTGTGGGGAGTAGTACCAACCAAGCTGCCAGAACACCAGCCTCAGAGGACTGTTGCAGCGCTGGTGGCCTTCACCAGAAACCACAGATGGCGTTGTCGAACAACCACTCATCCAAAAAGCCCATTTTTCATGTGACAGCCCTGGGCACGGAACGGGTCAAGGCCACCACTGCATCCCCGCAACATTTGCAAGGCCCGGCTCCGAGTAACCCCACCGCTCAGGGAGGGCGAGTCAGCCGCAAAGGCTCAGGTCCGGCAGGCGGAGTCTACCCACTCCAGCCCCTGCGAGGAAGGACTTGTGGTAAAGTTTGACCTGAGGGCTGGGTGGGGCTTTATCAGAGATCCTAACTTTTCAAGGGACATTTTCGTAAACCGGCGGGATGTGGAGCCCGAGCTGGAATAGGGCCATCCCGACCGGAACCTATACCCCGGTGACAGGGTCACCTATACACGTCACCATGGGGAGCGCGGGTGGTACGCCCTGCAAGTCTACCACGTCATCGAGGACACACCCCAGCAGGACATACCGTATGACCCGGCTGGGTCAGGTAAGAACCAGCAGTACCCCAGGCGGGGACCCCACTACTAGGCCAGTAGTTTTGACTATCTGTAAATAGTCACCCGTAAGGGTACCACCAGTTGTTTTATGTGTGCCTAATTACCCGTCAGGGTATACAGACTCCAGGCTGGGGACTGTGAACAGCCAAAGACTGATATAGTAAATAGTTCTGCACTTCTTAAAGTGCACCCTATTGGTTTTATATTGGCAACCATGACCTCAGAAGAAAAACCCGTTTGGCGTGGCGGAAGACGTGGTCCAACCCCAGGATCACCTATGCCCTGCAGCTACGCCCAGGGCTTATGTTGAGGGTTTGCGGACGGGTCCCTCACGCTGCTACTGTTTTACCCTGTTACAGAAATGTTATTAAAAAGTGCTCTTATAATGTTTGATAAATATAACCTGTAAAGTTAAAGTAATGTGCCTCCCATAAAGGGAAGAAAGTTTTATAATCTTATATGCGAATGCATTCTTAAAAAAATTGCATGTCAATAATATCCCTGTTTTGCTTTGTTCTAGCCCACGGACGTGCTGTGTTTTACCAGGGGGGAGTGTGGCGCCCCTGAGGGTTCAGTCATCACAGAGGTACTGCATCTCACCCAGAGGTGTGGTATCTCCTTCTCTCAGGTAAGGAGGGAGTGCTGCCCGGAACCCCAACACCTGCATCCAACACTACACTGCTCCAGGCCGGCTGGAGGAGCAACATGCATGAGCACAGCTGCTGAGCCCTGACCCTGGCTGGAGTGGGGGGAACCCAGAGGTAGGGGGAACCAGTAGTGGGTGTGGGTGGAGGAAGCAGTTTGAGGGAGCACTATAGAGTGAGGTCATCTTAGGGTGGCAGCTCAGTCAGTGGAGAACAGTCAGGGAGCAGAGTCTCTTTAGGAGCTATGCTCCACAAGTAGGGCCTAGTCCTAGAGGCCCAGGTGGGGAGCAGAGGAGTAGGCTCCGTTCTAAGAAGGGATCCTAGGGGGTACGGCGAGTGCAAGACGGCACCCGTACGCCCCGCATCTCTCAGAAGACAGAGGGATCATAGGCCACAAGAAGTGGACCAGCCCCTGGTCCAGCCGTGCTACTCTACGTCTCGGCTTGGAAAACCAGAGGCTTCTGGCTTATATAGTCAGTTGCTGAAGCCTCATTCTAATCCCCGTGAGGATCAAGCAGGTCCGGGAACTCCGATGTGACAGGAGGGGCTTCAGAGCACCCGAGCGGGATTGAGAGTGGGAAGCGCAGGGCAGGAGGGGGAAAGACCCAGCGTGAAGATGGTCTAGCTAGGAACACAAGAAAGTGGGGTTCTGCCAGGTACTCCTGATCTGCCTGAGGATGTGCTGAACCCTCGCCTGGTGAACGCAGCATGACGTGGGAGGCCGGCAACTGTACAGTGCACCAGTGGAACTGTCATAAGAACTGTGAGTAAAAACTCGGATGACTGCACCGCACTGCCTCCGTCCCTTCTTTCATCTGCGCCATCTCTCCCTCCCAGCACTACAACGGCCAGCGCAACCTACACTTCCTACCCTGCCCTGAAGCCACACCATCCCTGTTGCCGTAACACCAGCTCCAGAGGACTGCTCCGCAGCGGTGGCACCCTTTAGCCGCAATCCACAGGTGGCGTCATGAACACTTTCCCAAATCCCCTATAAACCATTCCCCCTTTTACTGACCGCCCTGGGTCACGGACCGGGCCAGCTACCGTGATATCCCCCAGCAACCAGAGGCCCGGCTGCCGAGTACCCCACGGCCCAGGGGGCACATCAGAGGCATTCCTGATGGTCTTTGAGAGGGTGGCGGAGCGGGAGAGATTGCTTCCGGAGCAGTGGGCGGAGGTGCTGGCACCATATTTAACGGGCAAGCCGCAGAAAGCCTATTATGACTTTGCCCTGCAGGACGCAAAGGAATATGCCAAATTAAAAACAGAAATTTGGCACACTTGGAAGTGACTCTGACTGTCAGGGCACAACTGGTGGACCGCTGGACCTACTGCAGTGACAAATCTCTCCGGTCCCAGATGTTCGACCTCCTGCACCTGGTTCAAAAGTGGTTGCAACCTGAATCCTCCTCCACAGCACAGCTTGTAGAAAGGGTCATCATGGACTGGTTCATCCACTCCCTTCCAAGGTTGGTGCAAGCCTGGATTTCCCAGGGAGATCCCCATAATGCAGATGATCTGGTGGGGTTGGTGGAAAGATACCAGGCGGTGAAAAGTTCCTTGGGAAAGCCCGGGATCATAGCATCTCCATACTGGGATCCCCAAAAGGGGGTGGACACCCAAAAGAGGGGAACTAGAGCCACATCTCGGGGTGCCCTAAAGCCCAGGAGGGGACTGAGTTGCTGCCAAATGTCCCGCCCCTTAACATACAGTCATGGCCAAAAGTATTGAGAATGACACCAAAATTATATTTTCACATGATCTGCTGGCCTCTGGTTTTTATTAGTGTTTGTCTGATGTTTATATCACATACAGAAATATAATTGCAATCATATTATGAGTACCAATAGGTTATATTGACAGTTAGAATGAGTTAATGCAGCAAGTCAATATTTGCAGTGTTGCCCCTTCTTCTTCAAGACCTCTGTAATTCTCCCTGGCATGCTCTCAATCAACTTTTGGACCAAATCCTGACTGACAGCAGTCCATTCTTGCATAATCAATGCTTGCATTTTGCCAGAATTTGTTGTTTTTTGTTTGTCCACCTGTCTCTTGATGATTGACCACAAGTTCTCAATGGGATTAAGATCTGGGGAGTTTCCAGGCCATGGACCCAAAATCTCTATGTTTTGTTCCATGAGCCATTTAGTTATCACCTTTGCTTTATGGCAAGGTGCTCCATCATGCTGGAAAAGGCATTGTTGGGTGCCAAACTGCTCTTGGACGGTTGGGAGAAGTTGCTCTTGGAGGACATTCTGGTACCATTCTTTAGTGATGGCTGTGTTTTTAGGCAAGACTGTGAGTGAGCCGATTCCCTTGGCTGAGAAGCAACCCCACACATGAATGGTTTCAGGATGCTTTACAGTTGGCATGAGACAAGACTGGTAGTAGCGCTCACCTCTTCTTCTCCGAATAAGCTGTTTTCCAGATGTCCCAAACAATCGAAAAGGGGATTCATCAGAGAAAATGACTTTGCCCCAGTCCTCAGCAGTCCACTCCCTGCACCTTTTGCAGAATATCAGTCGGTCCCTGATGTTTTTTCTGGAGAGAAGTGGCTTCTTTGCTGCCCTCCTTGAAACCAGCCCTTGCTCAAAGAGTCTCCGCCTCACAGTGCGTGCACAAGCACTCACACCAGCCTGCTGCCATTCCTGAGCAAGCTCGGCACTGCTGGTAGTCCGATCCCGCAGCTGAAACAGTTTTAAGATACGGTCCTGGCGCTTGCTGGTCTTTCTTGGGCGCCCTGGAGCCTTTTTGACAACAATGGAAGCTCTCTCCTTGAAGTTCTTGATGATGCGATGGATTGTTGACTGATGTGGAATCTTTGTAGCTGCGATACTCTTCCCTGTTAGGCCATTTTTGTGCAGTGCAATGATGGCTGCACGTGTTTCTTTAGAGATAACCATGGTTAACTGAAGAGAACCAATGATACCAAGAATCAGCCTCCTTTTAAAGTGTCCAGTGATGTCATTCTTACTTAATCATGACTGATTGATCGCCAGCCCTGTCCTCATCAACACCCACACCTGTGTTAATGGATCAATCACTAAAACAATGTTAGCTGCTCCTTTTAAGGAAGGACTGCAATGATGTTGAAATGTGTTTTGGGGGTTAAAGTTCATTTTCTGGGCAAATATTGACTTTGCAAGTACAGTAATTGCTGTTAAGCTGATCACTCGTTGACATTCAGGAGTATATGCAAATTGCCATTACAAAAAATGAAGCAGTAAACTTTGGAAAAATTACTATTTGTCTCATTCTCAATACTTTTGGCCATGACTGTAGTATGTTGTCGATGTCACAACCCAGGTCACATAGCCGCCCGTTGCCGCATGACAACTGAGCCAATGGACTTCAGCGCAGGATGGCGTTGCTCATATTTTGCATATCCTGCCTGGAGTGCTGTCCCTCAACCAGGCGAGAGACCGCAGGCATGCCTTGTGTCGGTGAATGGTATGCAAGTGACTACTTTGTTAGATTCGGGGAGTTTGGTAACCCTTGTAAGGGCCACAGTTCCTCATCAGCTGGTTCCGGGGAAAAAGGTCGGCTTCCCTTATATCCATGGGGACGCTAAGGACTACCCTGTGGCCCGAGTGCTCATAGAAACAAACTGTGGCACCGAGTCCCATAAGGTCGGCATAGTCAAGGACCTGCTGCACCCTGTGATAATAGGGCGGGACTTTACCTTGTTTTAGGACTTGTGGGAGAAAGGGAGGAAGCCAGGTTGTCCAGACAACAACCAGGTTGCTCCTGAAGAACGCTCTTCGCAGGCCACCGCCAACGGGTTTCCTTTTTGTGTGCTTGTTAGGGATGAGGATGAGGCAGCATCCCTGGAGGCCAATATTTCTGAGCTGGAGGTGTCCGGGGGAAACTTTGGAACCGCCAACTCAGGGACTTAACTCTAAAAGTGGCATTTGATAATGTCACTGTTCTGAATGGTGTTGCTCAAGAACCGGGGGCTGACATCCGATATCCCTACTTTGCTGTGAATGAAGAGTTGCTATATTGGGTCACCAAGCTCAGAGGAGAGGTAATCGAGCAGTTACTAGTGCCAGGGCCGTACAGACGCAGGGTGTTAGATATGGCCCATAAACATGCCTTAGGTGGGCATCTGAGGGTAGAAAAAAAACAGGAAAGGATCCTCCAGAGGTTCTACTGGCCCGGTTGTCACTGAGAAATCATGAATTATTGTAGTCTCTTTCCCACTTGTCAGCTATCCTCCCCTGTGGCTCACTTCCATAGCCCCTTAGTGCCACTACCCATCATTAAGGTCCCATTCGATCGCAACACCATGGATCTAGTGGGGCCCAAGGTCAAGTCTGCCAGAGAACATCAAAGGAGGTGAAGCGCATGCTGAGTCTAGGGGTCATTGAAGAGCCCAAGAATGGCTGGTCCAGTCCCATAGTCTTGGTGCCGAAACCAGATGGAGAATGGCGGTTCTGCAATGACTATAGGAAACTAAATGAGGTCTCTAAGTTTGATGCGCACCCAATGCCAAGGGTAGATGAACTTATTGAAAGGCTAGGGCCGGCCAGGTACGTTACCACCCTTGACCTTACAAAATGGTATTGGCAAATTACCATGTCCCAAGAGGCCAAAGAGAAGACTGCTTTTGCAATGCCGGATGGGTGTTTCCAGTACACCAGGATGCCGTTTGGGTTGCAAGGAGCTTCGGCTACCTTTCAGAGAGCCATGGACCGGATCCTAGCTCCCCACAAGAAGTATGCAGTGGCTTACCTGGATGATATTGTGATCTACAGCCAGGATTGTGGAAGCCAACTGAGCAAAGTCCATGTGATATTCAATGCTCTATGGAAGGCGGGGTTTTCCATCGACCTGAAGAAATGTGCCATGGGCATGGAGGAAGCCAGATATTTGGGCTATGTTGCAGGCAGAGGCGTGATAAAGCCCCAAATAAATAATATTGAAGCGATCCAGGGTTGGCCGCAACATCTCTCAAAAAAACTGGTCAGAGCCTTCCTGGGCATCGTGGGCTACTATCGCAGGTTCATCTCTAACTTTGCCATGATAGCCACCCCTTTGACAGACCTCCTGAAAGGGACAAAGTCGGTTATGGCTAAGTGGTCTCCAGAAGCTGAGATGGCTTTAAAGGAGCTAAAGCAGGTGCTGTGTAAACAGCCAGTCCTGGTTACACCGAATTTCTCAAAAGAGTTTGTGGTCCAGACGGACGCTACAGGTGTCAGACTGGCGGTTGTCCTATCACAAGAGGTGAACGGGCAGGAGCACCCCATAATGTATCTAAGCCGGAAGCTGACATCTTGTGAGAAGAATTACTACATAATGGAGAAGGAATGTTTGTCCATCAAGTGGGTGTTCAGGCTGGTATCAGATCATGCCCCACTAAGGTGGATGAGAGAGAAGAAGGGGAACAATGCCCGAGTGACCAGGTGATTCCTAGCCCTCCAGGACTTTAGCTTCCATGTAGAGGATAGGCCTGGGAAACTGCATGGCAATGCTGATCCTTTGTCGAGGGTCCACTGTATGTTAGCAGAAGGTGCCAAGCCCCCCCGGTTTTGGGCAGAGGTGGGGTATGTAATATGGCTGCCGGACATGTCCTTGAGGGGAGATATGTATCGCTGAGGTTGGCAGCTTTAGTGATGTAAAACTGGGAAAGCAGGGACGGTTTTTACGAGCAGTCATAAGAGATGAGTGGGAGTGGCTGCTCACATATCCTTACCCCGGGGCGTGACTGGTTGTAAAAAAAATGGAGGCCAAGTGTCTCATTTTATGTCTGTGTCTGGAAACGTGTGGTTCTCCAGTGTGATGGTCTGTGCTAAGGCCGTGAAAACTGGACAATGACCTCTAGCGAGCGAACCTGCACCATTGCATGGACATTTTGCTTTTGTTTTCCCTTTGTGCCGGAATAGGCTGTCTTTTGTTTGCCTATGCTAATCAGTTTATGAAGTCAGAATATACCTGCCTGAACATTTTACGTTTCCTGTTCCCACCTGAACTGTGGCTGAGTGAGTACCAAACCCCCTACACGTGCATCTCTTATTGAATCTGGTGCATCTTACTCCAGCGGATGTTGGGTAAAGATTGGCTTATAAAACACCAGCCTACATGTATTACCCCCTTAGTGCAGTTTTTTGCAATATTTTTATTGTGATGTTAGTGTGAATATCGCTAACTGACATGTCTATGGTTAGTTTGTGTGTAGAATTGTGATATTAGTGTGTATGGCTTCACTAAAGATGCAGCAGCTACATAAGGATTGTCTTTATTAAATTTCTCATTGTAATATTAATATAATTTATGTAAAAGAAAATGCAGTATATGTATAGTAAAGATTATCTTTTATTAAAAAAAATACAAGATACTGTAATTCTCATGTAACTGTGGACTGGATACAGGGCACATGATGCTTCGGCTCTGTAGAATTAGATAAATAAAAAAAAAAAAACACAAAGAAAAAATAACATGAAGAAACATGAGATGGGGAATGTCCTTAATGTTCAAAAGTCATCTGGTTTCTTGATCACTTCATTATATATTATAAACCATTTTATTTTTTTGAGAAAGAACCAATGCCTGATCCTTCTTCTGGAGTGATGACAATGCCAGATCCTTCATCCTGACCGATTATTTTGTGACAGATCCTTCTTCTGAAGGGATTACAATGCCAGATCCTTCATCTTGGCCGATTATTGTGCCAGATCCTTCTTCTGGAATGACTACAATGCCAGATCCTTCATCTTGACCTATTATTGCGCTGGATCCTTCTTCTGGAATTATGACAATGCCAGATCCTTCATCTTGACCGATTATTGTGCCAGATCCTTCTTCTGGAGTAATGATGATGCTAGATCCTTCATCTTGACCGATTACTGTGCCAGATCCTTCTTCTGGAGTGATGACAATGCCAGATCCTTCATCTTGACCGATTTTTGCTCTGGATCCTTCTTCTGGAACGATGACAATGCCAGATCCTTCATCTTGACCGATTATTGTGACAAATTCCTGGCCAGATCCTAATCCAGATCCTTCAAAAACTAAAAAGAACAGTAGCAAAGTTAGCAATAATCAATTTTATAATTAGTTACTAAACAACAGAAAAAAAAACTACAAAAATATCAGGGAGATTAGTATATAAGAGCACCACTGTGTATTAAGGAACACAATGTGCTGGGGCTTCTTCATGTGGGAAGAATTAGATTATAAAACAGAATCATGGGGGAAATATATTGAAATTATTAGAAAAAGTGCATGGATTTAATAGTCAGTGAATATGTCACTAATTGCAGCAAATTTATCACATAGGTGTATGTGAAGGTGACTCGCCCCCTGGGCCGTGGGGCACTCGGATCCGGGCAATAGGGAACAATGGGGGTAGTAGTGGCAACCCGGTTCCGTGGCTCAGGGTGGTCAGGCCAGTGGTAGTCCGTTATGTGCTATTGATTATGTCCGACTACGCCACCCGTGGATTTGCGGTCATTAGGTACCGCCGCTGCAAGGCAGACCGCTGGGGCTGATGAGGTGTGCAGCTGGGATGGTGTGACTCCCCACGGGAAGAGTGCGGCCCCAGGGCAGTGTAATGGATGGTGGGAGTGATGGTGGTGAGAGTCCCAGTACCGGTAGTGCTGGAGGCGCGAAGGAGCACACAGACAATAGGTTACAGTCCAGGGTCTTTACTGAAACAGGTAAACTGACCCATAAACAGTCCCAGCTAGGAGGGGACCTGGACGTCTGAGAGCAACGGGGAAATTGGCCCTGGTCAGGGTGAGGGTGTAGGCCTACCGTGCTTTCTGCGTTCCTTCTGGCTATCTCCTCGTTATAGGGTAACAGCCCACGTTTCCGAGCTTTCCGTGTATTCTCGCCTGTATGGCCTGCGACGTGGGTTCCTTTCTGCTCCCAGCCTTGTACGGCTTTACTGGTCCCTTCGGTTGTGGCAGGGCCTCCAGGCTTCTTAGGCCAAGGAATATACAGTCCCTTGTGAACTGGTTATCTGCTGGAGAATGTGGAATCCTCCCAGCCTCAGACACCAAAGTCTGGTAAAGTAAGTCTTTTATCTGCCAAGACAGGCTTGCTTCGCCTCTTGTCTCTGGCTTGTGGCTCTCCTCCTGCCACACTTCCTCTTAGGTGCAGTGCAACTGTCTGTCCCTGCTCTGCTCTGGGACAAGTCTCAGTGCTGAGACAGGCCATCAAGTTCTCTCTAACCCTGCCCCCAGTACCAGCTTTTATAGGGGCAGCCAGCTCCCCCTACTGGCCTGAGACAGGAGGCATTGCATGCTAATGTTCCCCTGACTAGAGAACCTCCCCCTTGCTCTCAGACACAGCTTTAATTACACTTGTGGCATCCAGGCCAGGGTGACACAGTACCATGGTAGACATGAAAGAAGCCAGTCATTCTGTTCCTTATGCCACCTCATAGCTAGAATACATTCACCAATACATTTAGGCTTGGCTTTGTTTGTTTTACCTATTTTTAGACAGTATGTGCATCAGAACACTTATATCAGGATACAATTCTCTGACACTTGGCTTAGTAAAGAGAACAATATGAAATATCATACATGATAGTTTGGGGACCTGTCATAGATTTTGCCCAGATTTTGTATATATATATATATATATATATATATATATATATATATATATATATATATATATATATATATAGTGCAGACCAAAAGTTTAAAGATTTTTCTGTATTTTCATGACTTTGAAAATGGTGCATTCACACTTAAGGTATCGAAACTATGAATTAACACATGTGGAATTATATATTTAACAAAAAAGTGTGAAACAACTGAAAATATGTCTTATATTCTAGGTTCTTCAAAGTAGTTACCTTTTGCTTTGTTGACTGCTTTGCACTCTCTTGGCATTCTCTTGATGAGCTTCAAGAGGTAGTCACCGGAAATGGTCTTCCAACAATCTTGAAGGAGTTCCCACAGATGCTTAGCACTTGTTGGCCCTTTTGCCTTGACTCTGCGGTCCAGCTCACCACAAACCATCTCGATTGGGTTCAGGTCTGGTGACTGTGGAGGCCAGGTCATCTGGCGTAGCACCCCATCACTCTCCTTCTTGGTCAAATAGCCCCTACACAGCCTGGAGGTGTGTTTGGGGTCATTGTCCTGTTGAAAAATAAATGATGGTCCAACTAAATGCAAATCCGATGGAATAGCATGCTGCTGCAAGATGCTGTGGTAGCCATGCTGGTTCAGTATGCCTTCAATTTTGAATAAATCCCCAACAGTGTCACCAGCAAAGCACCCCCACACCATCACACCTCCTCCTCCATGCTTCACGGTGGGAACCAGGCATGTAGAGTCCATCCATTCACCTTTTCTGCGTCGCACAAAGACATGGTGGTTGGAACCAAAGATTTCAAATTTGGACTCATCAGACTGTAAGGGGGAAGACCGGAGTGTAAGCACTTTCAGATCAAGGGATCCGGAACTGCTGGGGCCGTGCCTCTGGTTGCAGGGTGAAGATAGACTTCGAGCACGGGAGTCAGATGACTGGGAAGCTGGGGGCGTGTCCAGAGTGAGAGCTGGGAGGTCAGGTGACCGGGGAACTGGTGGTGTGATTAGAGAGAGGAAGAGACAAGGACATTTGCGTGGGAAAGGGGAGCTGGGTCCTGTTCAGCAGAGCAGTGTGAGAGGGTCCAGGCTCCTGGGTACAGTACTTGGAACAAGATCCGAGTGCAGTGGACCGGAGGAGTCAAGCCGACTAGAAGGAGAATAGACTCAGGGACCATGGAGCCGAGCATTTAATTTGCCGTGTTATGGACTAGGGGCTCAGCGGGTAAAACCGGAGACCGCCCGCTGCTGCCAGAAGACGGAGCATTGTTTGGGCGGGGAAGCCTGAAAGAAATCAACACTGGCATCATCTGGCAACTGCCTTGTGAGGAGCAAGAGTCAGCTAAGTGAAAAAACTGTCCATTACAACCGGTTCGACTCTGCTACATCTAGTTAAACTGTGAACTGTCAGTAATAGACTTTTACCTGCTACTTCCCTTGTTTTTCCCACATATTTTCCCCTGTTACTCCCTGCGTGGAGATTGACCATGTTATCATAAACCTCCCTTGTTTATTAACCCCGTATTGGCTGCTCTGTGTTTCTGTGTCACTGCATTTAAAGTACCCATGTTACATTTGGCATAGTCGGCAGGATGCAGTCTTTAGACACAAACACTGCAGAGCAGCCCATCCTGGGAGCTCCTAAATCAAGATTGCCGCTGGGGGCCATGCTCAGCAATCTCCCAAAGTTCACCGGGGACAATATGATGCTGTGGGACTGGATTGAGAGAGTTAGGAGTATGTTATGTATGCACCCGATGACCCCAGCTATGCAAGCCGAAATAGCCTAACTGGCCCTGGTCGGCGAGGTCCGACAATCCGTGATGTACCGCCCTCTCCATGACTGGGATACTGTAGAAAAAGTGGTGGGGATACAGGAGGAGATGCATGGGGATCCCACCAATGTAGGAGAGCTGAGGCCGCCGAGGGCGGCCCCTGACGCAACAGCCGTTAAACTAGCGAGCTCCGTGTTTGAGGGACACAGCCCAGAGCCTGAGGAATGGTAAAGAAAAAGAGGAAATCCCAAGGACCTGATTTCCACCAGCCCGACTATCTGGGCCGAAATAAGCGGTCGGGCTGTTCACTGCCTGATTGACACAGGATCCCAGGTGACTACGATGACAGAAGCCTACTTTCAACAGCGATTTCCAGTGACGCGCCCCCAGGGCCGTGGGGTACTCAGCAGCAGGGCCTCTGGTTGCCGGGGGATATCACGGAGGCTGGCCCAGTCCATTACCCAGGGCGGTCAATGCAAAAAGGGGGTACTTTTATATCGGGTGTTTGGGATTTTTCGTGACGCTACCTGTGGACTGCGGCTAGAGGGGGCCGCCGCTGCGGGGTCGGCTGACTCTGCCTGACGGACCTATGCCTTCGAGGCCTTGTTCCGGGCCTCCAGGTGTTCACAGCGCGCCTGCCGCGAGCACCGCTCCTTCTCCAGCTGCCGGAGCTCCCGTCTGAAGAAATCCTTCCTTTGCAGGGCTTCAGCCTGGGTCTCCTGCGGAAACCCCATCAGGTCCCCCCTGGTTGTCCCAGCAAAATTCTACTCCCCTGGTATAGGCAACCAGGGGCGCTGGTGTTGAGAGTAGCAGGTACGGCTGCTGGTCCTCAATCTGGGCGGACCAGTCGAAGGCCGGTACGCCGCACACCCACTCGGGTGCCGGAGGTGGAGGCGCCGGAAGGGCATCCAGTAGCAGGCCTGTGGCTTCAGCGCCCGGGAGTGGAGGCTCCGGGAGAGCACTAGATGGCAGATCCTCAGGGTCAGCGCCCAGGGGTGGAGGCTCCGGGCTGAGTAGCTGCTCTAGCGACGGCATGGCGGCATACGGGGAGTGCTGGGAAAAGAGGCCCAGGAGCAGGTCGGCGCTGGCAGCGCCCGGGATAGGGGATTCTTTCCTACCTGCTCCTGTACTCCATATGGCCTCCTGGTTCTCCGCAAGCTCCGCCGGGGCTGGGGTGCCGCTACTGGCATCTGGTGTCGCATTCCGCAGTGCTGCCAATTTTTCCAGCAGCTCGCTCCTCTACTTTGCAATCGCTACTTGCTGGTCTTGCTCCACTTGTTGCCCAGCTCTAGGACTTCGCTCTGGAGGAACTCCACGTCCTCCGGGGACAATTTCTCAGCTTCTCCCTCCAGGGTGAGGGGGGTCACTTGACGCTGCAGCAGGCCAGAGGCGGAGGCTGGTCCTTTGCTTCCTTCCATTCTGGCTGCTGGGTGCGGTCTGTCTAGACTGGTTAAGACCACATCCTGTCTCCATTCCGTTTCTCCTCCTCCTCTCTGCTTTCGGGGGCGATCCCTTGGCAACCTGCTGTCAGCCACTCCCTGTAATGGCCTCCCTGCCTTGACGGACACATCTATGCAGACAGTCACTGTTGCAAGAGGCAGGGTTGGCTTTTGGCGCCATTCCGGGACCCGGCCCACGATGGGAGGTTCCATACTGTTGTACTTTAGCACGCACATAATGTCGCCCATTCTTCTGGGCCGGGCGCCACATTCAGTAACATAACACAGTCCCTTAGGCCAACTTCACCTGCCGATAACGGGCTGGTCACGCATCCTGTTCGTGACGCCAAACTCTGACGCGCCCCCAGGGCCGTGGGGTACTCGGCAGCCGGGCCTCTGGTTGCCGGGGGATATCATGGTGGCTGGCCCGGTCCATGACCCAGGGCGGTCAGTGCAAAAAGGGGGTACTTTTATATAGGGTTTTTGGGATTTTTTGTGACGCCACCTGTGGACTGCGGCTAGAGGGAGCTGCTGCTGTGGAGCAGTCCTCTGGAGCTGGTGTTGCGGCAGCTCCACAGGTAGAGCTAACTCCAGGGAAGTGTAGAATGTGTAAGGTGTGCTGGGTGTTGTAGTGCAGGGGGAAAGATGGCGCAGATGAAATAATTGGACAGAGGTGGTGCAGTGCAGTCACCCGTGTCTTTACTCACAGTTCTTTAGTTTCACAGGGTGCACTGTCAGCTTACAGCCTCCCACGTTGCGCTGCGTTCACCAGGTAGGGGTTCAGCTCTTCCTCAGGGAATTTAGGAATGCCTGACAGACCCCCACTTTTTCCCTCCTGCCCTGCGCTGCCCACTCTCAATCCTGCTCGGGTGCTCTGTAGTCCTTCCTGTACGTTGGATCCCGGACCTGCTTGACCTTCCTGGGGATTAGAATGCGGCTTACGATCCCCCTGTCTTCTGACAGGTGTGGGGCATACGGGTGTCTTCCTGCACTCGCCGTACCCCCTATGATCCCTTCTTAGAATGGAGCCTACACCCTGCTCCCCTCCTGGGCCTCTGTCACTAGGCCCCTGGTTGTGGAGCAGAGCTCCTACTGAGACTCTGCTCCCGGACTGTCCTTCTGAACTGTCTCGAGCTGTTCTTCTGAACTGCTCTCCACTGACTGATCTGCCACCCTAAGATGGCTTCCCTATTTTATACTCCTACCAAAGTGCTCCCTCTAACTACTTCCTCCACCCACACCCACTACTGGTTCCCCCTACCTTTGGTTCCCCCCACTTCAGCCAGGGTGAGGGCTCAGCAGCTGCTCTCTGCATGTTGCCCCTCCAGCCGGCCTGGAGCAGTGTAGTGTTGGATGCAGGTGTTTTGGGTCCTGGGCAGCACTCCCTCCTTACTTGAGAGAAGAGAGACACCACACCTCTGGGTGAGGTGCAGTACCTCTGTGGCGACTGAACCCTCAGGGGCGCCACACTCCCCCCTGGTAAAACACAGCATGTCTGCGGACTGGAACAGAGTAAAACAGGGTATACATGACATGCAAATTTTTGAATGCATTCGCATATAAGATCATAAAACACAACATTTCTTGCCTTTATGGGAGGCACATCACTTTAACATTGCAAGCTATATATTTATCAAAACTCTATAAAACACTTTTCATACGTTCTTGTAACAGGTTACAGTTCGTGCTGTAACCGGATGTCCATTTTACTTCACAAACTTGTGCAACAAGTAGCAGCATGAGGTATCCGTCTGCACACCCTCAACATAGGCCCTGGGCGTGGCTGCAGGGCATAGATGATCCTGGTGCAGGACCACGTCTTCCGCCACGGCCAAACGGGTTTTTGTTCTGTGATCATGATTATTAATATAAAACCAATAGGGTGCACCTTAAGAGGTGCTGAATAGTGTTGAGCGAGCACTAAAATGCTCGGGTGCTCGAAGCTCGGGCTGAGCTCGCCGTGATACTCGGGTGCTTGACCCGAGCAACGAGCCCAATGTTAGTCGATGGGAGACCCGAGCATTTTTGCGGCGGCACCCCCGGCAGTCTTTTAAAAGACTAACAAGTGCCCAAAACGATAGTGACAGTATGGGGAACGCCCCAGGAAGCATTTCTGACCCCCAGGTCACTGCTGTCAACAACGTGGTCAGAGGTATTAAGCCACTTTTAAGGGCTCACAATAAAACGTTCAAAAACGAAACTGAAACTGATTTCCTGTGAAATATGTTAAGGAAGTTCGTTTCCAGGGTAAAGACTTGTGTATAAGGTAAAATAAATAACCCCAAAAGAAAAATACTCCTCCACACCTTGGGCTATGTTCACAAGTAGCATTTTTTATGCGTTTTTGCACTTTTGTATTGCTTTCAACCGTGACAAATGCATTCACCGGGAAATGTCATTTTAACATTTTACAACCTTATCTGGCCATGTGCTGTGTGACACATGCATACAGTGCTGAAAAAACATGGGAACAGCATGGGGAAGACCCCTGGAAGCATCTCTGACACCCAGGTCATTGCCTAAAAGTGTGCCCATCAGAAGTCATCCTTGCCGCATCAGAAGATGCAGACTTGCAACAATCCCTGTGCAAGTTCTTGTCCCAGGGCAGTGTTCAATTGTACCTCCCCCATTCCTTGCAATGCAAGTGCAAATATGCAGCCAACCACCCACCCACCCCCAGGCTGCAATACCATACTGCTTGCTTGCACTTGAAATTGGGCCTTTTAGGCATGTGGAGGCGGAATCTGGCCACCGCGTCATGGCTGCGTTGGTGGCCTGGTATCCATACTCAGTCCCCAGCCGCCTGGCGGCCGGGTGTCCACACTCGGTCCCCAGCTGCCAGGGGATGGCCGGGTGTCCATAAACGGTCCCCAGCCACCCCTATTTCTCCTATCAACTTCCCCCCACACACTTTTCTTAGCCCGGCCTGCTTTAGGGCAGCATTGGACGAGCCCACCAGAGAACCAGACTCCTCCGGTGGGCCCTGGCTTCTCTATCAGGGGAGTTGAGAGTGCCAAGGTGAGGAGCATGATGATGATGATAGAAGTTAGCATCTGCTTTGTTTTCTTGGAATGCAAGCGCATGTATGTAGTAGCGGCTAGGCCTTAGGTGGTCAGCGTTTTGGCGCATATCCTACCTCCTCCGAGGATTGCTGGATGTTTTCCTGCTACTATCCCAGTTCTATGACTCCCGTTAAAACAAAGCTTCAAGTAATAAATGATGGATGAGGTAGTGGCAAAGGAGAAAGAGCAGGAGGAACAGGGAACATTCACATTAATATCAGGCCAGTCAACCACATATGTCTTGTGGAATATGTTTCTGTAACAAAAGGAGCGGTTCGGCTACACAGTTATAGGGCATACAGTGAGTGCAATGCCTACCAAAAAATTTGAGGCACTCCAATGCCCCTTGGAAATGACATGGAGGTCAGAGGGCCTTAACTAAACCGTTTTTTCAATTTATAGCAACTGGGTCTCATGTACAATGTTGGACTAAGCAGTGAATGGAAGGCTTTCCAAAAATTATGAGGAACTGCAATGTCCCTTGAAACAGACGTGGATTACAGCGTACTAAAAACCTTCTACCCATTATTGGGGAGTGGGTCTCCCTTACTTTTCGCCTTTGCATTGAAAAGCAAAAGCTGACTAAAATTAGGAGGAAATGCAATGCCCGTTGGAAGAGTCGTGGAGGTTAGAGGTAATTAAAAACAACATTTCAATGCCCCTTGGAAGAGCTGTGGAGTTCAGAGTGGTTTAACAAGACGCTTTTAATGCCCCTCAGAAGAGACGTGGAGGTCCCAGTTGCTTAACAAGACAGTTTTAATGCCCCTTGGAAAAGTGGTGGAGGTCGCAGTAGCTTAACAAGACGATTTGAATGCCCCTTGGAAGAGACGTGGAGGTCCCAGTAGCTTAACAAGATGGTTTTAATGCCCCTTGGAAAAGTAGTGGAGGTCACAGTAGCTTAACAAGATGCTTTTAATGCCCCCCAGAAGAGACGTGGAGGTCCCAGTAGCTTAACAAGATGGTTTTAATGCCCCTTGGAAACGTGGTGGAGGTCCCAGTAGCTTAAGAAGACGCTTTTAATGCCCCTCGGAAAAGTGGTGGAGGTCACAGTAGCTTAACAAGACGCTTTTAATGCCCCTAACAAGAGCCATACAGTACAGCATCTTAAAAACATTATTCCCATTATTGGGGAGTGGGTCTCCCACAGTCTTTGCTTATGCCTTCCAAGCAAAAGCTGACAAAAATAAGGACGAAGGAACTTTCAATAATGGCAACACGGACCACGGTCACCCTGGTGGTATAGTGGTGGTGGAGGCTGAGGATAAGGAGAAGAACATAAAACAGCCGAAATGAGGAAGCGTATACCCATGTGTGGGTGTGAAGCAGTGCATATGAATACACCTCCCGAAATAACACAGTGGATTTGACTTTATGTTACTCTGCTGTCAATTGGTGGTGATGAGAAGTCTGGCCCAATCCAGCCCTTGTTCATTTTGATAAGGGTCAGCTTGTCAGCATTGTCAGTTGTCAGGCGAGTGCGCTTATCAGTTATAATTCCTCCAGCGGCACTAAAAACATGCTCCGATAACACGCTAGCGGCAGGACAGGCCAGGACCTCCAAGGCGTACAGAGCGAGTTCATTCCAAGTGTCCAGCTTGGATACCCAATAATTAAAAGGCACAGAGGAATCACGGAGGACGCTGGTACGGTCGGCAAGGTACTCTCTGACCATCTTTTGAAACTTTCCACTCCTCAGGGTCTGTCCAAAGGGAGGATCTGAGAAAACTGTCCCAGAACGTTGACAGTGTTCCCGTGCCTCTGCTGGATTGGAGTTGCGTCTCTCTCGCATGTACACCTTGGTTGGGCAATGACCTGTGACCTCAGCCGCTAGCGTGTTCAGATGGGAATTTTTTTAACAGTTCTGCAGCAAGGGCCTTCTGGTACTGCCCAATTTTTGTAGACCTCTCCACCTCAGGAATAAGAGAGTGAAAGTTCTCCTTGTAGCGGGGGTCTAAAAGTGTCACCAACCAGTAATGACTGTCACCCAACATTTTGACAATGCGAGGGTCACGGTTAAGGCAGCGTAACATAAAGTCAGCCATGCGTGCCAGACTGGTAATGGGCAAGACTTCCATGTCCTCACCAAGATGACGACTGACCATGCTCTCCTCCTCCTTCTCCTCCTCCCCCCTGTCCTCAGTCCACCCACGCTGAACCGACGGTATGACAGTTGAACAGGTACTGCCGTCTACAGCGCATGATACAAGCTCCTGTTCTTCCTCCTCCTCCTCCTCTCCCTCATTGTCCCCCAATGCACGTTGGGATGAGATGAGGCTGGGCTATGTGTAATCGACCGCTACGGCATCTTGATCCATCTCATCATACTGGGACTGCAATGCCTCCTCTTTAATTTTCTGCAGAGAGCGTTGCAAAAGACAGACAAGTGGAATGCTGACGCTAATGATGGCGTCATCGCCACTCACCATCTTGGTGGACTCCTCAAAGTTTGTCAAGATGGTACATATGTCAGACATCCAGGTCCACTCCTGAGGTCTTATGTGTGGAGTCTGACCTGAATATCGACGGCCTTGTTGCAGCTGGTACTCCACAACTGCTCTCTTCTGCTCACAAATCCTTTGCAACATGTGGAGGGTAGAGCTCCAATGTGTGGGGACATCACACACCAGTCGGTATGATGGAAGCTGCAAACGCTGCTGCAACACAGCAAGGGCGACAGCAGCTGTAGCCGAAAACCACGAGGTTAAGCACATGAGCCAGGCATGGTACGTGTGTGATCTCTCCTCGCTTCAGAGCCGCCACCAGGTTACGGGCATTGTCACACATGACCATGCCTGGATGTAGGTTCAGCGGTCTCAGCCACAGATTTTCCTGCTCTTTCACAGCTGTCCACAACTCACAAGCAGTGTCAGGTTTCTCACCTAAGCTTATGAGTTTCAGCACAGCCTGTTGCCGCTTGGTGGAGGCAGTACTGCAGTGCTTCCAGCTTGTAACTGATGTGGTGATATCCGAGATGGAGGCTGAACATGAGGAGGAGGAGGAGGATGATGCACAGGAGCAGTACACTGTGGGGGCAACTCTGACTGACATAGGGCCCGCAATCTTCAGTGTGGGAAGGATGTGTTCCGTCCCAAGGTCCGACTGGGTCCCGGCTTCTACTATGTTTACCCAGTGTGCCGTCAGGGAGATGTACCATCCCTGGCCACAAGCACTTGTCCACGTGTCCGTTGTCAGGTGGACTCTCCCAGTAACTGCGTTGTTGAGGGCACGGCAGATGTTTTGGGACACGTGCTTGTGTAGTGCGGGGATGGCACACTGGGCAAAATAGTGTCGGCTGGGGACCGAGTATCGAGGGACAGCCACCGCCATAAGGTTGCGGAAGGATTCTGTCTCCATCAGCCTAAAAGGCAGCATTTCCAACGCAAGCAGTCATGAAAAGTGCGAATTTAGGACTTTGGCCTGTGGGGCGTTAGCTGCGAATTTCATCTTTCGTTCAAAGGTCTGAGATAAGGACAATTGAACGCAGCGGTGGGACGTGGATGTGGACGTTGATGCTGTTCCTTGAGAAACTGCCATAACAAGTGAAGACTGAAAGGAGGGGGCATCTTTGCATGCAGTATGTACACGGGATTGCCTTGCGCACACAACAGGGGGTTCTATTGCACGCACAACAGTGGAAGAAGCAGTGGTGACACCCGCTGACACTGGTCGTGGACCCTGGGGTTCGCCCCACAAAGTCGGGTGCTTTGCTGCCATGTGCCTGATCATGCTGGTGGTGGTCAGGCTGGTAGTTTGTCACCCCTGCTGATGCTGGCATGGCAGGTGGTACAAATGGCCTTTTTGGGGTTATCAGCAGAGTCTTTAAAAAAATTCCAGACGCTGGAAGACCTACAGGTTGTACTGGCAATGTCCCTCGTGTTGGTGTTACGGGGAACTTTTGCCCGCCTTCTGTGTGCGGCCACCACACTGCTTCTTCCTGCCTGTTGGGGTACTCTGCCTCCGTCACCCTGTGTGCTGCTGACCTTGCTCTGCATGTCCTCCTGCCACGTTGGGTCAGTTACTAGATCATCCACCACCTCCTCCTCTTCCACTTGCGCACCACGATCCTCCTCCTCACTTCCTGGCAATTGTGTCTCGTCATCGTCCACCTCTTGTGACAAATTGCCAGCATCGACTTCCTGTGCCCGTGGCTGTTCAAATATTTGGGCATCGCTACATGGGATCTCCTCTTCCACCACTTCAAGCGGAGCAGGCAAGGGGCACAAATCTGGAAATGGACCAGTGAACAGCTCTTCAGAGTGTCCAAGTGTGGGATCAGTTGCTGTCTGACGACACTCTGCATGGTGGGAGGAAGGAGCATCAGGGTGAGGAGGAGTATGCGGTCGAGACTCACGGCTACTAAGAGTTGACCGTGTGGAAGACAGACCGGAGGTGGTGGTACCCAGGTAACTGGAAGTAATATCTGCTATCCAATTAATAACCTGTTCACACTGATCAGTTCGCAATACAGGTGTTGTTCTGTGCTTCCCTAGTAATTCGGTCAAGAAGTGGGAGCGAGAAGATGTGGCTGTTGGTTGTGGCACATTTTCACCTTGGCCACGGCCCCGTCCTCTGCACGCACGATCATCAGAACGTCCAGTTCCACGTCCATTGCCACGCGCCTTGCCCATTGTAAAGGAAGTAAAATAGCTTACACTCGCACTATCAATGGAAAAAGGGTAATAAAAAGTAGATTAGAACCGTGGAAGAGGAAAACCACAGTTCTATTTCTCTGGCCTACACCCAACTCTTTTAAACAATCTGAACAATCAGGGAGAAACTATTACTGTTTTTCTTTACGGAAAAAATAACAAAAGCTGGATAATAGAGATTTTTTACCGTGGAACAGCAAAACCACAGTTATAATTTACTGGTGTGTATACCAGACTTTTTTAAATATATATATTTGCGGCTGAACAGTGAGCGACACACTCAAACTGTTTTTTTTTTTTATACAAACGGCCCAAAAGTGGATAATACAGAGGTTTGACCCGTGGAACTGCAAAACCACACTTGTATTTCTTGGGCCTACACCAGACTATTTTCAACGGATATATTTGTGTCTGAACAATCAGGAGACACTACTGTTTTTCTTTACGGCAAAAAAATCAAAAAAGCAGGATAATACAGAGATTTTACCCGTGGAACTGCAAAACCACACTTGTATTTCTCGGGCCTACACCAGACTATTTTCAACAGTTATATTTGTGTCTGAACAATCAGGAGACACTACTGTTTTTCTTTATGTCAAAAAATGCAAAAAGCAGGATAATACAGAGATTTGACCCGTGGAACTGCAAAACAACACTTGTATTTCTCGGGCCTACACCAGACTATTTTCAACAGATATATTTGTGTCTGAACAATCAGGAGACACTACTGTTTTTCTTTACGGCAAAAAATGCCAAAAGAAGGATAATACAGATATTTGACCCGTGGAACTGCAAAACCACAGTTCTTGTAATCTGGCCTACACGAGACTATTTTCAACAGATATATTTGTGTCTGAACAATCAGGAGACAATACTGTTTTTCTTTATGGCAAAAAAAGCAGGATAATACAGAGTTTTGACCCGTGGAACTGCAAAACCACACTTGTATTTCTCTGGCCTACACCAGACTATTTTCAACAGATATATTTGTGTCTGAAAAATCAGGAGACACTACTATTTTTCTTTATGGCAAAAAATGCCAAAAGAAGGATAATACAGAGATTTTACCCATGGAACTGCAAAACCACAATTGTATTTCTCGTGCCTACACCAGACTATTTTCAACAGCTATATTTGTGTCTGAACAATCAGGAGACACTACTATTTTTCTTTATGGCAAAAAATGCCAAAAGAAGGATAATACAGAGATTTGACCCGTGGAACTGCAAAGCCACACTTGTATTTCTCAAGCCTACACCAGACCATTTTCAACAGATATATTTGTGTCTGAACAATCAGGAGGCACTACTGTTTTTCTTTACAGCAAAAAATGAAAAAAGAAGGATAATACAGATATTTGACCTGTGGAACTGCAAAACCACACTTGTATTTCTTGGGCCTACACCAGACTATTTTCAACAGATATATTTGTATCTGAACAATCAGGAGACACTTCTGTTTTTCTTTACAGCAAAAAATGCAAAAAGCAGGATAATACAGAGATTTGACCCGTGGAACTGCAAACCACACTTGTATTTCTCGGGCCTACACCAGACTATTTTCAACAGATATATTTGTGTCTGAACAATCAGGAGACACTACTGTTTTTCTTTACGGCAAAAAATGCCAAAAGAAGGATAATACAGAGATTTGACCCGTGGAACTGCAAAACCACACTTGTATTTCTCTGGCCTACACCAGACTATTTTCAACAGATATATTTGTGTCTGAACAATCAGGAGACACTACTGTTATTCTTTACGGCAAAAAATGCAAAAACGCAGGATAATACAGAGATTTGACCCGTGGAACTGCAAAACCACACTTGTATTTCTCGGGCCTAAACCAGACTATTTTCAACAGATATATTTGTGTCTGAAAAATCATTGAGACACTATTAGTTTTTTTTTTTATGGCAAAAAATGCCAAAAGCAGGATAATACAGAGATTTTTTACCGTGGAACAGCAAAACCACAGTTATAATTTACTGGTGTATACCAGACTTTTTTAAATATATATATATTTGCGGCTGAAAAGTGAGCGACACACTCAAACTGTTTTTTTTTTAGATACAAATGACTCGCCCCCTGGGCCGTGGGGCACTCGGATCCGGGCAATAGGGGAACGATGGGGGTAGTAGTGGCTACCCGGCTCCGTGGCTCAGGTTGGTCAGGCCAGTGGTAGTCTGCTACGTGCTGTTAACAATGTCCAACTGCGCCACCCGTGGATTTGCGGTCATTAGGAACCGCCGCTGCAAGGCAGGCCGCTGGGGCTGATGATGTATGCAGCTAGGATGGTGTGACTCCCCACGGGAAGAGTGCGGCCCCAGGGCAGTGTAGTGGATGGTGGGAGTGATGGTAGTGAGAGTCCCAGTGCTGATAGTGCTGGAGGAGCAAGGAGCACACAGACAACAGGTTGCAGTCCAGGGTCTTTACTAGAACAGGTAAATTGACCCACAAACAGTCCCGGCTAGGAGGGGACCTGGATGTCTGAGAGCAACAGGGAAATTGGCCCTGGTCAGGGTGGGGGTGTAGGCCTACAGTGCTTTCTGCGCTCCTTCTGGCTATCTCCTCCTTATAGGGTAACAGCCCACGTTTCCGAGCTCTCCGTGTATTCTCGCCTGTATGACCTGCGACGTGGGTTCCTTTCTGCTCCCAGCCTTGTACGGCTTTGCTGGTCCCTTCTGTTATGGCAGGGCCTCTAGGCTTCTTAGGCCAAGGAATATACAGTCCCCCCCCTGTGGACTGGTTATCTGCTGGGGGATGTGGAATCCTCCCAGCCTCAGACACCAAAGTCTGGTAAATTAAGTCCTTTATCTGCCAAGACAGGCTCACTTCGCCTCTTGTCTCTGGCTTGTGGCTCTCCTCCTGCCACACTTCCTCTTAGGTGCAATACAACTTTCTGTCCCTGCTCTGCTCCGGGACACGTCTCAGTGCTGAGACAGGTCATCATGTTCTCTCTAACCCTGCCCCCAGTACCAGCTTTTATAGGGGCAGCCAGCTCCCCCTACTGGCCTGAGACAGGAGGCATTGCATGCTAATGTTCCCCTGACTAGAGAACCTCCCCCTTGCTCTCAGACACAGCTTTATTACACTTGTGGCATCCAGGCCAGGGTGACACATTCCCCCCTAGTAGAATTTTAGTACTCCGGGACTAAACAATAAACAAGGATAATACACATGACGATAAAACATTAATAGACAAACGACGCATAGATTGAGTTCTTAAGGTCACAGTGTGGCCTGTGACCGGGTGTCCATATCACCAGCACAACGGGGAGCCTTAACCAGGTGGGGGTCTGTCCTACCCCGAGTCCTTTACAGTCTTAGTTCATTCCTTGGTTAGGCTCCGAACGCAGTCCATACAAAGTCCCGGTTACTAAAAAGTCCATAACCTTTGAGTCCTTACGGTAGCTGCAAGAAACTGAAACACACTATTAATAAACATGCAGGTAACTTTGGCAAACATTTCAACATTTGGCAACAAGGTTATTTACAATTTTAGTGCGCCCTATATTTTCCAGCGAGCGGGTATCTGCCCCTTTGTGCTCCTGGTTGATCTACGTAGCCCACTGTCTGGTGGTGGACTGACTTGGCTTTCTCCACTAACGTTAGGGGTACAGCTACCAGCTGGGTGTACAGGTAGGGCAGACAGCTGTCTGCGGGTCCTTTGGCTTACCGCAGGCATGGCAGGCTCACTGTCAGCAGAGGGTTGACTCTCCTGGGCTGCTGGTACAGGCTCTTCTGCCTCTAGAACCGCTCGCTCCTCTTCACTTTCCGGCTCTGGTGTTGGTTGTTGCTGTGCCGGTTGCATGAAATGCAGGACAGGTACCACTATGGCATCATTTATGCGAGTCCAGGACTGAGGGAACTCACCGAGAACGGTGCTGATCATTTCTTCCTTGTCCTCTGCGGGTTCAAGGTCACTCTGATCCTCTTCTGCACTACGGAGTTGCTCGGGGCATCTTTTGAGGTGGTCTCTGGAGACGGTACTAGTGGTTTCTCCTCCATCCTTGGTGATCACGCACACCTTCGGGTTGTCGTGATCAGACTGCAGTACGGTGTAGGGTTCCCTTTCCCACTGGTCGTCCAACTTATGTAGCCTTCTCTTCCGCTTCAGGACCTGCTCACCAGGTTCCAGGGGACCAGCAGGGGCGTGTTGGTTGAAGAGTTTTTCTTGCCTCTCTCTCACCTGGGCCAGGCTCTTCTCCACACTCTCCTGTACCTTCTTGTACTGCAGTTGCCTTTCCGTATCCCAGTCCGCATCCGGGGAGGTGTCCTCAGGTGTTAGGACTCCCATCTCCAAGTCTACGGGCAGCTTACCCGGTCTGGCTCGCATCAGGTAAGCCGGGGTGCAGTTGGTAGCATTCACCGGGATATGATTGTATAGGTCTATCAGGTCCGGCAGTTTTTCTGGCCACAGGCTGCGTTCCTCCAGGGGCAACATCTTCAGGAGATCAATGACTATATTGTTCATCTTTTCACACATCCCGTTGGTTTGTGGGTGGTAAGGCGTTGTACGAATTTTCTTACAGCCATAGAGGTTGCAGAACTCCTGGAAGATTTCAGCCTCGAACGCTGGACCCTGGTCTGTCAGGACCTGTTCCGGATACCCGTGTGGACGGCAGAAGTATTGCTGGAAGGCTCTGGCCGCTGCTTGGGCTGTCAAGTCCTTTACCGGGACCACCACTAGAAAACGGAAATAGTGGTCCACGATTGTCAGGGCATAGATGTATCCTGACCGGCTGGGAGCCAATTTGACATGGTCCAGAGCTACCAGCTCAAGAGGCTGCGTGGTGACGATGGGCCTCAAGGGTGTCTTCTGGCTGGTGCGGTCCTTCCTCCTTAGGTGACAAGGGCCACAGTCTCTGCACCATTTTTCTACAGCTCCTCTCATGCCGACCCAAAAGAACCTTCCTCTTAGCAGGAACTCCAGTTCCCCGCTCTGTCATGGTAAGCCCCCAGGACCATAGCTGCATCCCGCCTTGGGACCACGACTTGCCAGGTCAGCTCGTGCGTCCGGTGGTTGACAATCCTTCTGCACAACTTGCCTTCATGGAGGAACAGCTTGCTCTTCTCCTTCCATAGCTGCTTGGCTTCCTCTGGGGCATCCGGATCCATGCGGGCGTCTTCCTGGGTCAACAGATCTTTCACCAGGCGGATGGCAGGGTCACTATCTTGGGTCTCGGCCCAGCTGTGGTGAGGTAGGGGATTTATCATAACGGTGGTTAAATCTTCTTCCTTCACGCGGTGGGAGTACTGAGCGGCCCCATACCGGTGAAACCCGGGGAGTTCTACCTCTTCCAGCTCTTCTGGGTCTTCGTCACCTTCAGGTAAGTGAGGCATCCTTGATAGGGCGTCCGCGTTGGCGTTGGTTTTGCCTGCCCGAAACTTGATCACGAAGTCGTAGTTCGAGAGTCACGCCATCCACCGCTGTTCCAGGGCACCCAGTCTTGCATTGTCCAGGTGTGTCAACAGGTTGTTGTCCGTGTACACGGTGAACTTTGCGGAGGCCAGGTAATGCTTGAAGCGTTCCGTCACGGCCCACACCACCGCCAAGAATTCTAGCTTGAAGGAGCTGTAATTCTCCGGGTTCCTCTCGGTGTGCCTCAGCTTCCGAATGGCGTATGCGATCACCCGTTCTCTGCCCTGTTGGTTTTGGGACAGTACGGCTCCCAGTCCCACATTACTGGCATCTGTGTGGAGAATAAAAGGCTGGCCATAATCAGGGTAGGCCAGGATCTCATCCCCCGTGAGGGCCATCTTTAGCTGGCGGAAGGACTCCTCTTCTGGTTTATCCCACTTGAAGGGTGGCTTTTGACTTCTGGTCTTAGACTGTCCGATCAGGAGGTCCTGCATAGGAGCTGCCATCTTAGTGAACCCGGGGATGAACCTTCGGTAGTAGCCTACCAACCCGAGAAACTGTCTCACCTCTTTGATGTTCGAGGGGCTTGGCCAGCTCTTGATTGCCGTGACCTTCTCAGGGTCGGGGGCTACTCCTTCCGCGCTTACCACGTGCCCTAGGTACTGGACCTTTGGTTTCAGCAGGTGACACTTCGATGGTTTCACCTTCAGGCCATAGCCTGCCAGGGCTTCAAACACCTCAGCCAGGTGTTTGAGATGGTCCTCGTAGGTCTTCGAATAGACGATCACGTCGTCCAGGTAAAGGAGGACCGTCTCGAAGTTTCGGTGCCCTAGACAGCATTCCATCAGCCGCTGGAAGGTCCCTGGTGCGTTGCAGAGCCCGAAAGGCATACAGTTGAATTCGCTCAGTCCCATCGGGGTGGTGAAGGCAGTCTTCTCCTTGTCAGCCTCTGCCACAGGAACCTGCCAGTACCCGCTAGTAAGGTTCAAAGTAGAAAAGAAGCTAGCTGATTTTAGTGCGGCTAAAGACTCCTCTATTCTAGGCAGCGGATATGCGTCTTTGTGGGTGATACGGTTGATTTGTCTATAGTCCACGCACATTCTCATGGTGCCGTCCTTCTTTTTCACCAGAACCAAGGGGGCTGCCCAGGGGCTACAGCTATCTCTAATGACCCCAGCTTCTTTCATTTCTCTTAGCATGCCCTTTGCGTTCTGATAATGTGCAGGGGGTACAGGTCGTTGTCTTTCTTTTATCGGTGGGTGGCTCCCTGTGGGGATGTGGTGTTCTATCCCTTTTACTCTGCCGAAGTCTAGCGGGTGCTTACTAAAGACTCTCTCGTACTCCTGTACCACCCCTAGACTCCTTGTTTTTGGTGCAGGGGAGTGGAGTCAGCACCCACATGGAGTTTCTGGCACCAGTCCTCCTTTTGTTTCTGGGAGCCATTACCCTCCGCCTGTGGAGATGGAGGCAAGGGTTCCACGGCCCTGATAGCTTTGTGTTCGACAACAAACAGTTTGGCGAGTGTAGTGTACCTGGGTAAGTTTACCTCCCTCTCCCCAATGTTGAGAATGCGAAGGGGCACCCTCCCATGACGGACATCAACCACCCCCCGGGCTGTCAAAATGGTGGGCCTGCTGTCTGAGTACACAGGTTCTACCATGGCTTGTTAGTCTCTACCTCTTAACCCGATTGCAGTCCGACACCAGATCATCATTTCACTTTTGGGAGGCATGGAAATGGGGAATGGGTCACTCAGTCTTACGCTACCGATCTCACCACCAGACAGTTCTACCTGCTGCTGTCTCATCAGGGCTTTTATGTCCTTGTTGAGGACTCTCTGTTGGCTGGAACTAGCATTCACCGCCACCTGTTGTAGAATTACAATTACCTCTGAAAGACAATTTTCAATTACGTTAGTACCCACAGTTATTTTAGGGTGACTTTCACGTCGGTCAATGTCCACAATAATTACTCCCTGTGCCGGTAGTTCAACTTTACCAATTTTAATGGTCACCCCATCTGCGGCACGGGTAAGCCATTACTGGCGATGATGCTCAAGTTACTGTCTGAATACCGTGTGATATCAGCATCAGTCCAATACTGCTTAAAAAGTACATAAGGGATAGTGGTTACTTGCGACCCAGTATCCAGCAAGGCGCTCATGGGGATACCGTCCAGCACCACGGGTAAAACTGGGCGCCCCCCAACGTACTTTTCACGCCAATTATAAGGGCCTGGTGATCTTATGCCTGGGGGTTGGCCCTCTGCCCCAGGTTGGACCCGTTTAAATTACAGTACCTGGAAATGTGTCCGGGCAGGTTGCATCGACGGCAAATGGGCTGTCCATCCTCTGCGTAGTGGTCTGTGGGCCTCCCTCAGAACGACGGGATCCTCCTCTGTCGACGCCATGGGACATCCTCCGGACTTGAAGCCAACTCGATGGGTCTTGACGGGTCCACTTGCAATGCCTGGATGGTCCTGGTCAACGCCGCGACGCTCCTGGTCAGCTCCTGGACTTGGTGGTGCAGGTCTTTCGACGGGGCTTGGTTCAGGGCCTGTGCATCAGCCCCCACGGGGTCCATAGAGGAGGGCGCCGCCTCCTGATGGTAGGTGAGAGCAGGGCGCTGGGGGTTTATAGCGCCACTGGTTGCGGATTCCCGGAGCACCCTTATGGCCCTGTCCTTAAATTGGGCAAAGGTCAGATCAGGGTTCTGAAAGAACATGAGGTGCAGTTGGGCCCTGTGGGCGCCGGACAGCAGACCTTCTATGAATTGTTCTGTTAGTAGCTTATCCGTTTCCTGCACACTGCCAGGGTCAGTTTGTTGGATAGCCCTCAAGGCTTCCTGCAGATTTAGGGCATAGTCTCTGATGCTGTCCTGTGCCCGCTGCTTACATCCATAGAACCTCATTTTAATTTCAGCGGAGGTACGTGTGTCAAAGGTACCCCGCAGCCGGGCCAGGATACCCTTCACGGTTCTTTTCTCCTCAGTGGGCCATGATTCTACCTCCCTCTGGGCTGCGCCAGTTAACTGCCCTCTTAATATGCTGACCTTCTGTTCCTCTGTCAGGGGGTAGACTTGGAACAAACTGTACAACCTTTCCTTAAAGTCAGTTAGGGCATGGGGCTCCCCTGAATACTTAGGCAGCCAGGCTACTCCAGGGATGTAAGGCAGGGAAAATGGCATCACCGCTGCGGCAGCTGGGTTGGTGGTAGTGGGCGCCTCTGTGTCCGACATCTTCCTCCCCCCTAGTTAAGCGTGGCCTACCTTCCGACGATCCTCTTCTGTAGGCCGCGGCTCCGCTGCTGCTGCTCTGGACGAGGACCTTGCGTCGCATCCTGATGACGTCAGCGTCGCTCTCTCTCCCTTCCAGGTCCTTGTGCAGCGTCGGTGCGCGGGGCAGAGGTTCGGATCTCGCGCGGTTTGGACGTCCACGCCCCTCTTCTTCCCGCGCGGCGTCCTGAAGATGGCGTCCGATGGCGGGAAAACGGCTGGAGATGGCGGGAACCGGCGGAAGATGGCGGGAGACGGCTGGAAATGGCGGGAAACGGCTCCAGATGGCGGGAAACCTCTTTTCAGGTAAGTGCAAAGTCTTTTCTAGGCACGCAATACCCGTTTGTGGCGGGTTGGCTTCGATCCTGCCGACTACGCCAAAGCTGACTCGCCCCCTGGGCCGTGGGGCACTCGGATCCGGGCAATAGGGGAACGATGGGGGTAGTAGTGGCTCCCCGGCTCCGTGGTTCAGGGTGGTCAGGCCAGTGGTAGTCTGCTACGTGCTGTTAACAATGTCCGACTACGCCACCCGTGGATTTGCAGTCATTAGGAACCGCCGCTGCAAGGGAGACTGCTGGGGCTGATGATGTATGCAGCTAGGATGGTGTGACTCCCCACGGGAAGAGTGCGGCCCCAGGGCAGTGTAGTGGATGGTGGGAGTGATGGTAGTGAGAGTCCCAGTGCTGATAGTGCTGGAGGAGCAAGGAGCACACAGACAACAGGTTGCAGTCCAGGGTCTTTACTAGAACAGGTAAATTGACCCACAAACAGTCCTGGCTAGGAGGGGACCTGGATGTCTGAGAGCAACAGGGAAATTGGCCCTGGTCAGGGTGAGGGTGTAGGCCTACCGTGCTTTCTGCGCTCCTTCAGGCTATCTCCTCCTTATAGGGTAACAGCCCACGTTTCCGAGCTCTCCGTGTATTCTCGCCTGTATGACCTGCGACGTGGGTTCCTTTCTGCTCCCAGCCTTGTACGGCTTTGCTGGTCCCTTCTGTTGTGGCAGGGCCTCCAGGCTTCTTAGGCCAAGGAATATACAGTCCCCTGCGGACTGGTTATCTGCTGGGGGATGTGGAATCCTCCCAACCTCAGACACCAAAGTCTGGTAAATTAAGTCCTTTATCTGCCAAGACAGGCTCACTTCGCCTCTTGTCTCTGGCTTGTGGCTCTCCTCCTGCCACACTTCCTCTTAGGTGCAATACAACTTTCTGTCCCTGCTCTGCTCCGGGACACGTCTCAGTGCTGAGACAGGTCATCCAGTTCTCTCTAACCCTGCCCCCAGTACCAGCTTTTATAGGGGCAGCCAGCTCCCCCTACTGGCCTGAGACAGGAGGCATTGCATGCTAATGTTCCCCTGACTAGAGAACCTCCCCCTTGCTCTCAGACACAGCTTTATTACACTTGTGGCATCCAGGCCAGGGTGACACACAAACAGCCCAAATGTGGATAATACAGAGGTTTGAACCGTGGAACTGCAAAACGACACTTCTGTTTCTCTAGCCTACACCAGTCTATTTTCAACAGATATATTCGTGTCTGAAAAATCAGGGAGACACTCTAATTTTTTTTTTACGGCAAAAAATGCCAAAAGCAGGATAATAGAGATTTTTTACAGTGGAACAGCAAAACCACAGTTATAATTTACTGGTGTATACCAGACTTTTTCAAATATATATATTTGCGGCTGAACAGTGAGCGACACACTAAAACTGTTTTTTTAGATACAAATGGCTCAAATGTGGATAATACAGAGGTTTGAACCGTGGAACTGCAAAACCACACTTCTGTTTCTCTAGCCTACACCAGACTATTTTCAACAGATAACAGATATATTTGTGTCTGAAAAATCAGAGACACGCTTCTTTTCTTTTTTTTTGGGGGGGGACACCAAAAGGTTAATAAGACGGGTATTTGTACAGTGTGAAGGAGGAAAAAAAAAAGCGGGTTTAGATGAAAAAAAAAGTATTTTTCCTGGCCCCAGAGACCTGGAGCTAAGTCCAGCAATTTCAGCAACAGGAGCACACAGGACTGTAATGCAGCATTTGCTGGTATAACCACTGCGTCTCCTATACAGCCTGCCTGCCTGCCTGATATCTGGGATGGATATTAGTCCTGAGAACGACTGTTTGTTTGATCTGGCATCCTTTACAGTCCCTACACTAACTATTTCGCAGGATATATCTCTCCCTAAATCAGCAGCGCTGTCCCTACACTGTCTGATCCGGAGCGACTGTGTCCAAGAAGGCAGCGCCCGGTTTTAAATACTCAAGGTGACGTTGTGCGGCCAGCCAATAACTGTAATGCCCACAAACAACATGACTGCGGCATTACAGTGACTGGCTGGCAATCCCTGCATGTTCATTGGCTCTGTAAAGAGTGCCAAACATGCAGGGCGGAGACCCGAGCTCCCGCCCGAGTAACCCGGAAATGCTCGGTGCTCGCCGAACATCCTGAGTAGCATGATGCTCGGGCGAGTACTGAGCAGTGTCGAACATGTTCACTCAACACTAGTACGGAACTATTTACAATGCAAGTTCTTGGCCGTTCACTGTCCCCAGCCTGGAGTCTCTATACCCTGGCGGGTACCTAAATAAACACACGCTATAAGGCAAAACATTATTTTCAAACATTCAACTACTGCACCCACACGGGTGACTATGTACACAATCAGTCCCACTTGCTGGACTAATAGTGGGGACCCCGCCTGGGGTATTTCTGATTCTTCCCTGACCCAGCCGGGTCATAAGGTATGTCCTGTGGGAGCGTGTCCACGATGACTCAGTACACGTGCAGGGCGTACCACCCACGTTCCCCGTGGTGGCGTGTGTACGTGATGTGGTCCCCCGGATACAGATTCTGGTGGGGATGGCCTTTCTCCAGCTCGGGCTTCACATCCCGCCGGTTCACGAATATGTCCCTTTCAACGTCGGGACTGCGGATAAAGCACCACCCAGCCTGCAGGTTAAACTTTACCACGAGGCCTTCCTCGCGGGGCAGGGGTGGGCCGACTCGACCTAACGGACCTCTGCCTTTGCGGCCTTCTTCCGGGCCTCCAGGCGTTCACAGAGCGCCTGACGAACGCATCGCTCCTTCTCCAGCTGCCAGAGATCCCGCCTGCAGAACTCCTTCCTTTGCAGCGCTTCGGCCTGGGTCTCCCACGGAAACCCCATCAGGTCCCCCCCTGGTTGTCCCAGCAAAACTCTACTCCCCTGGTATAGGCAACCGGGGGCGCTGGTGTCGGGAGTAGCAGGTAAGGCTGCTGGTCCTCCATCCAGGCGGAGCAGACGAAGGGTGCCGGAGGTGGAGGCGCCGGGAGGGAATCCAGTAGCAGGCCTGTGGCTTCAGCGCCCGGGACTGGAGGCTCCGGGAAGGCACTAGATGGCAGATCCTCGGGGTCAGCGCCCGGGGGTGGAGACTCCGGGCTGAGTAGCTGCTCCAGCGAGGGCATGGCGGCATACGGGGAGTGCAGGGAAAAGAGGCCCAGGAGCAGGTCGGCGTTGGCAGCGCCCGGGATAGGGGATTCTTTCCTACCTGCTCCTGTACTCCATATGGCCTCCTGGTTCTCCGCAAGCTCCACCGGGGCTGGGGTGCCGCTGCTGGCATCCGGTGTCGCTTTCTGCCGTGTTGCCAATTTTTCCAGCAGCTCGCTCCTCCACTTTGTGACCGCTGCTTGCTGGTCTTGCTCCACTTGTTGGCCCAGCTCTAGGACTTCGCTCTGGAGGAACTCCACGTCCTCCGGGGACAATTTTTCAGCTTCTCCCTCCAGGGTGAGGGGGGTCACTTGATGCTGCGGCAGGCCAGAGGCGGAGGCTGGACCTTTGCTTCCTTCCATTCTGGCTGCCAGGTGCGGTCTGTCTAGACTGGTTAAGACCACACCCTGTCTCCATTCCTTTTTTCCTCCTCCTCTCTTCTTTCGGGGGCAGTCCCATGGCAATCTGCTGTCGGTCACTCCCTGTAACGGCCTCCCTGCCTTGATGGACACATGTATGCGGACAGTCACTGTTGCAAGAGGCAGGGTTGGCTTTTGGCGCCATTCCAGGATCCGGCCCACGATGGGAGGTTCCATACTGTGGTTCTTTAGCACACACATAATGGCGCCCGTTCTCCTGGGGCGGGCGCCACATTCAGTAACATAACACAGTCCGTTAGGCACACTTCACCCGCCGATAACGGGCTGGTCACGCATCCTGTTCGTGACGCCAAACTCTGACGCGCCCCCAGGGCCGTGGGGTACTCGGCAGCTGGGCCCCTGGTTGCCGGGGGATATCACCGTGGCTGGCCCGGTCTGTGACCCAGGGTGGTCAGTGCAATAAGGGGGTACTTTTATATGGGGTTTTGGGGATTTTTTGTGACGCCACCTGTGGACTGCGGCTTGACGGAGCCGCCGCTGTGGAGCAGTCCTCTGGAGCTGGTGTTGCGGCAGCAGGGATGGTGTGGCTCTCCACAGGTAGAGCTAGCTCCAGTGTAGAATGTGTAAGGTGCGAAGGGCGTTGTAGTGCAGGGGGAAAGATGGCACAGCTGAAATAATGGACGGAGGCAGTGCGGTGCAGTCATCCGAGTCTTTACTCACAGTTATTAAGTTCCACAGGTTGCACTGTCCAGCTTACAGCCTCCCACGCCGCGCTGCGTTCACCAGAACGAGGGTTCAGTTCTTCCTCAGGTAGTTTAGGAGCACCTGACGGAACCCCGCTTTCTCATGTTCCTCTCTAGACAGTCTTCACGTTGGCTCTTCTCCGTCCTGCCCTGCTCTTCCCCACTCTCAGTCCCGCTCGGGTGCTCTGAAGTCCCTCCTGTCTTATTGGAGTTCCCGGACCTGCTCTTGACCCTCACGGAGATTAGAATGAGGCTTTGGCAACTGGACTATGAAAGCCAGAAGCCTCCGGTTTTTCCAACCGAGACTTGAAGTTACACGACTGGTCCAGGGGCCGGTCCCCTTCTTGCGGCCTACGATCCCTCTGTCTTCTGACAGATTTGGGCCGTACGGGTGCTGTCCCGCACTCGCCGTACCCCCCAGGATCCCTTTAACAGAACGGAGCCTGCTCCTCTGCTCCCCTCCTGGGCCGCTAGGACTTGGCCCTACTTGTGGAGCAGAGCTCCTAAAGAGACTCTGCTCTCGGACTGACTGTCCTCTCTCACTCCTCTCACTGACTGCTCTGCCACCCTAAAATGGCTCCCTTTTATATACCTACTACTATGGTGCTATCCTAAACTGCTTCCTCCACCCACACCCACTACTGGTCCCCCCCTACCTCTGGGTTCCCCCCACTCCAGCCAGGGACAGGGCTCAGCACTGCGCATACATCTTGCCCCTCCAGCCGACCTGGAGTAGTGTAGTGTTGGATGCAGGTGTTGGGGTTCCGGGCAGGACTCCCTCCTTACCTGACAGAAGGAGATACCACACCTCCGGGTGAGGTGCAGTACCTCTGTGGCGACTGAACCCTCAGGGGCGCCACAAAGACACATGGAGCAGGGCCACAGTAACAAGGTACGACATGTTCCCATTAGAAAGGAGAGGGTCTGCTATACAGTTATAGGGTATGCAGTGAGTCCAACGGCTGACAATTTTAGGAGAAACCCCACTAAGAATTTAAAGACATGTAACATGGGTACTTTAGATGCAGTGACACAGAAACACAGAGCAGCCAATACGGGGTTAATAAACAGGGGGGTTTATAAGAACAAGGTCAATCTCCACGCAGGGAGTAACAAGGAAAATATGGGGGGGGGGACAAGGGAAATAGCAGGTGAAAGTCTATAACTAACAGTTCACAGTCTGACAAGATGTAGCAGAGCTGAACCGGTTGTAAACGTCAGTTTGAACACTTAGCTGACTCTGGCTCCTCACAAGGCAGTCGCCAGCGGATGCAGGTGATGATTTCTTCAGGCTACCCCGCCCAAACAATGCTCCATCTTCTGGCGGCAGCGGGTGGTCTCCGGTTTTACCTGCTGAGCCCCTAGTCTATTACATGGCACCTCACGTGCCTTGGCTCCACGGACCCTGCGTCCCTTGTCTCTATAGTCGGGCTTGACTCCTCTGGTCCACTGCATCCGACTCCTGCTCCCAGTACTCGAGCCAGGAGCCTGGACCCTCTCACACTGTTTTCCTGTGCAGGACTCAGCTCCGCTTTCCCACGCAAAACGTCCTTGTCTCTTCCTTTTTCTAGTCACACCAGGAGTCCCCTGGTCACCTGACTTCCCAGCTCTGTCTCTGGACACACACCCCAACTTTCCAGTCACATGACTCCTGTGCTCGCAGTCTTTCTCCCCTCTGCAACAGGAGGTACGGCCCTGGCAGTTCTGAACACCTTGCTCTGAAAGCACTTACACCCCAGTCTTCCCCCTTACACTCACATGGAGCAGGGCCACAGTAAAAAGTACGACATGTTCCCATTAGAAAGGAGAGAGTCTGCTATACAGTTATAGGGTATGCAGTGAGTCCAACGGCTGACAATTTTAGGAAAAAACTCACTAAGAATTTAAAGACACATAGAGCAGGGCCACAGTAACGACAAATTCCCATTAGAAAGGAGAGAGTCTCCCATAGTGTTGGCCTATGCAGCAAATGCAAGGGCTGCCAAAAATTTGGAGGCACTTCAAAGCCCCTTGGAAGAGACATGGAGGAGGGCCTCATAAAACAATCTTCCCATTAGAATGGAGCGAGCCTCCTATACTTGTAATGCCCATGCACTAAGTGTATGGGCTGACAAAGATTTACCCTTGGGGGGTATACATGAACATACTGTATCAAATTTTTTTTTACGGGCATCATAAACACCCTTTAAAAAAATTAGGTGGGTGTTGCATCACGGACCACGGTCACCCTGGTGATACGGTGGTGGAAGATGAGGAGAAGGAGGCGGACAAGAGCAAATAGCCAAAATCAGGAAGCGTATACCCATGTGTGGGTGTGAAAAGGTGCATGGGAATACACCTCTCAAGAAAAGACACTGGATTAGAGTTTATGCTGCTATCATTCGGTGGTGTTGAGAAGTCTGGCCCAATCCAGCCCTTGTTCATTTTTATAAGAGTCAGCCTGTCAGCATTTTCAGTTGACAGGCGGATGCGCTTATCAGTTATAATTCCACCAGCGGCACTAAAAACCCGCTCTGATAAAACGCAGGCGGCAGGGCAGGCCAGGACCTCCAAGGCATAGAGAGCCAGTTCATTCCACGCAGGGCAGGATCCAGGTTTTTCTGGGCCCCGGGCGAAAGAGTCTCAGTGGGCCCCTTTAATACATACCACGATTCATGATGCACAGATACCGCAGAGAAATATATATATATATATATATAGTACAATGCAAAGATTTCACTACTTACATTACATGAGCGATATCTATTGTAAATTCTACAATAGCTCAGAAACCAGCTAATCGCTCCACACAGAATACTGGCCCCCATAAAATGCTCCATACAGAATACTGGCCCCCATATAAGGCCCCATACGGAATACTGGCCCCCATATAAGGCCCCATAAGGAATACTGGCCCCCATATAAGGCCCCATTCGGAATACTGGCCCCCATATAAGGCCCCATACGGAATACTGGTCCCCATATAAGGCCCCATAAGGAATACTGGCCCCCATATAAGGCCCCATTCGGAATACTGGCCCCCATATAAGGCCCCATACGGAATACTGGTCCCCATATAAGGCCCCATACGGATTACTGGCCCCCATATAAGGCCCCATACGGAATACTGGCCCCCATATAAGGCTCCATACGGAATACTTGACCCCCATATAAGGCTCCATACAAAATACTGGCCTCCATATAAGGCTCCATACGGAATACTGGCCCCCAAATAAGGCTCCATACAGAATACTGGCCCCCATATAACGCTCCATACAGGATACTGGTCCCCTTATAAAGCTCTATACAGGATACTGGCCCCCATATAACGCTCCATACAGGATACTGGTCCCCTTATAAAGCTCCATACAGGATACTGGCCCCCATATAACGCTCCATACAGGATACTGGTCCCCTTATAACGCTCCATACAGTATACTGGTCCCCATATAATGCTGCATGCAGGCTGTTACCCCCCACATAATGCCCCATACAGGCTGTCCCCCCCTTATAATGGTCCATGCAGGCTGTTCCCCCCACATAATGCCCCATACAGGCTGCCCCCCCCTTATAATGCTCCATGCAGGCTGTTCCCCCCACATAATGCACTATGCAGGCTGTTCCCATCCCCCCTTATAATGCCCCATGCAGGCTGTTCCCCACCTTATAATGCCCCATGCAGGTTGTCACCCCTCCTCTTTATAATGCCCCATGCAGGATGTACACCCCCTCTTTATAAGGCCCCATGCAGGATGTCACCCCCCCCTCTTTATAATGCCCCATGCAGGATGTCACCCCCTCTCTTTATAATGCCCCATGCAGTATGTCACCCCCCTCTCTTTATAATGCCCCATGCAGGATGTCACCCCCCTCTATTTATAATGCCCCATGCAGGATGTATCCCCCCTCTTTGTAAGGCCTCATGCAGGATGTCACCCCCTCTCTCTATAATGCCCCATGCAGGATGTCACCCCCCCTCTCTTTATAATGCCCCATGCAGGATGTCACCCCCCCATATTATGTCCCATGCAGGATGTCACCCCCCCCCATATTATGCCCCATGCCACCATACATTAAAAAAATCAAAAATCAAATACTCACCTCCCTCCTCCTCACCTGCTGCCCGCTGCTCGGGTCCGGACTCCAGCGTTGCCGGCGTCGTCCCGCTCTGCGCTGCCTGTGACGGCTCAGGGGAGGGCGCGGTGGAAAGACGTCACCGCGCCCTCTGACCTGAGACCTCACAGGGAGCGCAGAGCAGGAAGATGGCGGATCTGCGGCGGCACGGGGAGAGGTAAGTATCCGGCTGCCGGAGCCCTGAGCAAGCGGCGGAGAAGGGCGGGCGCTGACACCGCTCTCCTCCGCCCATAGGCCAGTGGGGCGCGCGACCGCCAGTGGGCCCCCCCGCCTGCTCAGGGCCCCGGCACTTGCCCGGGTGCGCCGGGTGCTGACGCCGGCCCTGATTCCACGTACCCAGCTTGGATACCCAATAATTATAAGGCACAGAGGAATCACGGAGGACGTTGGTACGGTCGGCAAGGTACTCCCTGAGCATCTTCCCAAACTTTGCACTCCTTGTGAGAGTACCCTGCGCCTCAGGGCCTGTCCGATGGGAGGGTCTCAGAAAATTCTCCCAGAATTTTGACACTGTTCCCCTGCTTCTGCTGGATTGAAATTGTGTCTCTCTCACCTGTACTTGGTTGTCTAACGAAGTGTGCCCTCTGCCCCCAAAGTTTTCAGATGGGAATTTTTTTAATAGTTCCGCAACAAGGGCCTTCTGGTACAGCCCCATTTTTGTAGCGTGGGTCTAGAAGTGTCACCAACCAGTAATGGCTGTCACCCAAAATTTTGAGAACGCGATTGTCATGGGAAAGGCAGCGTAACATACACTCAGCCATGCGTGCCAGACTACTAACAGGCAAGACTTCTGTGTCCTCACCAAGAGGATGACTGACCAGGCTCTCCTCCTCCTCCTCTCTGTCCTCTGCCCATCCACACTGAACAGACTGTATGACAGCTGTGCAGGTAGTACCGTCTATAGTGCATGAAACTAGCCCCTGTCCTTCCTCCTCCTCCTCCTCTTCCTCATTGTCACCCAATCCACATTGGGATGAGATGAGGCTTGGCTTTGTGTAATCACCCTGTATAGTTCCTTGCTCCATCTCATCGTGCTCCGCCTGCAATGCATCCTCTTTGATTGTGAGCAGAGAGCGTTTCAGAAGACAGAGAAGCGGGATGGTGACGCTAATTATGGCGTCATCGCCGCTCACCATCTTGGTGGAGTCCTCAAAGTTTTGCAGGATGGTACATATGTCTGACATCCATGTCCACTCCTGAGGTCTTATGTGTGGAGTCTGAACTGAAAACCGACGGCCTTGTTGATGCTGGTACTCAACAACTGCCCTCTTCTGCTCACAAATCCTTCCCAACATCTGCAATGTAGAGTTCCAACGCGTGGGGACATCACACACCATTCTGTGAGCCGGAAGCTGCAAGCGCTGCTGAAACACTGCAAGGGCAGTGGAAGCTGTAGCTGACTTTCTAAAATGGGCACACATAATTTAACAAGCAGATCCGGAAGCTCCGGGTAGGATTTGAGAAACCGCTGAACCACGAGGTTAAGCACATGGGCCAGGCATGGTACGTTTGTGAGCTCGCCTCGACTTAGAGCTACCACCAGGTTCCGGCCATTGTCAAACACGACCATGCCTGGCTGTATGTTCAGCGGTGTGAGCCACAGATCTGCTTGCTCTTTCAGAGCTGTCCAGAACTCTCCAGCATTGTGCGGTTATTCACCTAAGCATATTAGCTTCAGCACAGCCTGTTGCCGCTTGGCAGAGGCAGTGCTGCAGTGCTTCCAGCTTGTGACTGATGTGGTCATTTCGGAGATGGAGGCTGAAGAGGAGGAGGAGGCTGAGGAGGATGAGGTGTAGGAACTGTAGACCGTGGGGGCATCCCTGATTGACCTAGGGCCCGCAATTCGGGAGGACGTGTTCCGTCCCAAGGTCCGACTTGGTCCCAGCTTCCACTATGTTAACCCAGTGTGCCGTCAGCGAGATGTACCGTCCCTGCCCATAAGCACTTGTCCACGTGTCCGTGGTTAGGTGGACTTTACCGTTAACTGCGTTGTTGAGAGCAAGGCTAATGTTTTGGGACACGTGCTTGTGTAATACGGGGACGGCACACCGGGAGAAATAGTGGCGGCTGGGGACCGAGTACCTAGTTACGGCCGCCGCAATCAGGTTGTGGAATGCTTCAGTCTGTACACGAGCCTAAAAGGCAACATTTCGAGCGCAAGCAGTCGTGAAATGTGAGAATTTAGTAGTGTGGCCTGTGGGGTGTTGGCTGCATATTTGCGGATGCATTCCAAGGACTGGGGTATGTACAACTGAACGCTGCACTGGGACAAGGTCATTTTGCCACCCCTGCTGATGATGGCCTGGCAGGTGGTGCAAATCGCCTTTTTGGGGTTATCGGCAGAGTCTTTAAAAAACAACTAGACTCGGGAAGACCTAATGTGGCGCCCCTGAGGGTTCAGTCGCCATAGAGGTACTGCACCTCACCCAGAGGTGTGGTGTCTCCTTCTCTCAGGTAAGAAGGGAGTGCTGCCCGGAACCCCAACACCTGCATCCAACACTACACTGCTCTAGGCTGGCTGGAAGGGCAACATGCATGTGCGTAGCTGCTGAGCCCTGTCCCTGGCTGGAGTGGGGGGGAACCCAAAGGTAGGGGGAACCAGTAGTGGGTGTGGTTGGAGGAAGCAGTTTAGGGGAGCACTTTGATAGTAGGTATATAATGGGAAGCCATCTTAGGGTGGCAGGAGAGTCAGAGGAGAAGAGAGGGTCAGTCAATCAGGGAGCAGAGTCTCTTTAGGAGCTCTGCTCCACAAGTAGGGCCAAGTCCTAGAGGCCAAGGAGGGGAGCAGAGGAGTAGGCTCCGATCTAAAGAAGGTATCCCAGGGTGTACGACGAGTGCAGCGATGGCACCCGTACGCCCTGAATCTATCAGAAGACAGAGGGATCGTAGGCCGCAAGAAGGGGACCGGCCCTTGGACCAGTCGTGTAACTTCAAGTCTCGGCTGGAAAAACCGGAGGCTTCTGGCTTTCATAGACCAGTTGCCACAGCCTTATTCTAATCCCCGTGAGGGTCAAGCAGGTCTGGGAACTCCAGTAAGATAGGAGATAGGAGGGACTTCAGAGCACCCGAGCGGGATTGAGAGTGGGGAAGCGCAGGGCAGGAGGGAGAAGACCCAGCGTGAAGATGGTCTAGAGAGAAACACAAGTAAGCGGGGTTTCGTTAGGTGCTCCTAACCTACCTGAGGGAGAGCTGAACCCCCGGCCTGGTGAACACAGCGCGACGTGGGAAGCTGGCACCCGTACAGTGCACCAGTGGAACTTTCATAAGAACTGTGAGTAAAGACTCGGATGACTGCACCGTACTGCCTGCGTCCATTATTCCAGCAGCGCCATCTTTCCCTCCCTGCACTACAACGCCCAGCACAACCCTCTATTGCTACGCTGCCCTGAGGCCTGCTGCTCCACCTGTGGGGAGCCGTTCCATCATAAGCTGCCCTAACATCTGCCTCAGAGGACTGCTCCACAGCGGCAGCTCCCTTTGGCCGCATTCCACAGGTGGCGTCACGAACACTTTACAAATCCTCTATAAATAATCCCCCTTTTGGGTGACCGCCATGGGCCACGGACCGGGTCAGCCACCGTGATATCCCCCAGCAACCAGAGGCCCAGCTACCGAGTACCCCACGGCCCTGGGGGCGCATCATCTTCTGGCATCACGAACAGGATTTCGTGCCTGTTGCAAGGAACAGGATTCCGTGCCCATTGCCACCGGGTATTGTGCGCCTTAAAAGACTGTAACACTTACTGTGGTAAAGATTTCCCGCCATTCCTGAGGTTTCCCGCCATTATCCGCCATTTTCCTGTCACCGCGTGGGAAGAAGAGGGGTTTAACCGCGGGAATCGGAGAGGCATAACCGCTGGAAGCGCGCGTAGACCAGGCCCCGCCTCGTGCCTTGACGCTGAACCAGGAAGCGTCAGGTCCTAGTAGTAGACCGTTGTCAAGCGCACGCTCTGACGTCAGCCGCGAGGGAGACGCAAGGTCCTGGAAGGAGACCGTCGCCTGCGGAGGTGCGGCCTACCCGATCCAAGTAAAGGAGGTAGGCTACAGTTTACTAGGGGGCACAACCATGGCCGACGACCAGCAAGCTGCCGGAGCACCGGTTAACGCTCCTGATGCCAAACTTGCACCCGGCGCTGCTCAGGCCGGAGCAGCCGCCCCACCAGCAGGGGTCACGATTCCAGTCATGCCCATGGCCCTGCCGTACATCCCCAGAGTAAAATGGCTTCCCCAGTTCGACAGAGACATTTTTGTAAATCGGCGGGATGTCGAGCCCCACCTTGAGCAGGGCCATCCCGACCGGAATCTGTACCCCGGTGACCATGTCACCTACACTCGGCACCACGGGGAACGCGGGTGGTACGGCCTACAATTGTACCGCATGATTGAGTACACACCCTCGCAGGACATAGCTTATGACCCGGCTGAGTCCAGCAAGAACCAGAAGTACCCCAGCCAGGGACCCCACTACTAGTCCAGTAGGTGGGACTAAAAACTGTATATAGTCACCTGTAAGGGTATAGTAATTTAAAGTTCAAATAATGTTTTTCTAATAGTGTGTGTGCATAATTACCCGTCAGGGTATACTGACTCCAGGCTGGGGACTGTGAACAGCCAAAAAGTTATTTTGTATATAGTTTTGCACTTCTTAAAGTGCTTCCTATTGGTTTTATAAGTGCAATCAAGTGACCTCAGAAGAAAAACCCGCTTGGCGTGGCAGAAGATGTGGTCCACCACTAGGAACACCTATGCCCTGCAGCCACGCCCAGGGCCTACGTTAAGGGTTTGCGGACGGGTCCCTCATGCTGCTACCTTTGCACCAGTTTAAAAAGTAAAAAGGACATCCTGCTACAGAATATTATTAAAAATGTTTTCATAGTGTAACAATAACCTGTAACGTTCAAGAAAAAGTGCCTCCCATAAAGGGAAGAATTGTGTTTGTTATGATCTTATATGTGATGTATCTAAAAATTAGCATGTCTATAATATACCATGTTTTACTCAGTTCCAGCCCGGCGACGTGCTGTGTTTTACCAGGGGGGAGTGTGGCGCCCCTGAGGGTTCAATCGCCACAGAGGTACTGCACCTCACCCAGAGGTGTGGTGTCTCCTTCTCTCAGGTAAGGAGGGAGTGCTGCCCAGAACCCCAACACCTGCATCCAACACTACACTGCTCCAGGCTGGCTGGAAGGGCAACATGCATGTGCTTAGCTGCTGAGCCCTGTCCCTGGCTGGAGTAGGGAGGAACCCAAAGGTAGGGGGAACCAGTAGTGGGTGTGGGTGGAGGAAGCAATTTAGGGGAGCACTTTGATAGTAGGTATATAATGGGAAGCCATCTTAGGGTGGCAGGAGAGTCAGAGGAGAAGAGAGTGTCAGTCAGTCAGGGAGCAGATTCTCTTTAGGAGCTCTGCTCCACAAGTAGGGCCAGTCCTAGAGGCCCAGGAGGGGAGCAGAGGAGTAGGCTCCGATCTAAAGAAGGGATCTCAGGGGGTACGGCGAGTGCAGGACGGCACCCGTACGCCCCGAATCTCTCAGAAGACAGAGGGATCGTGGGCCGCAAGAAGGGGACCGGCCCCTGGACCAGTCATGTAACTTCAAGTCTTGGCTGGAAAAACCGGTGGCTTCTGGCTTTCATAGACCAGTTGCCACAGCCTTATTCTAATCCCCGTGAGGGTCAAGCAGGTCTGGGAACTCCAGTAAGATAGGAGGGACTTCAGAGCACCCGAGCGGGATTGAGAGTGGGGAAGCGCAGGGCAGGAGGGAGAAGACCCAGCGTGAAGATGGTCTAGAGAGGAACACAAGAAAGCGGGGTTACGTCAGGTGCTCCTAACCTACCTGAGGAAGAGCTGAACTACCGGCCTGGTGAACACAGCGCGACGTGGGAGGCTGGTACCCGTACAGTGCACCAGTGGAACTTTCATAAGAACTGTGAGTAAAGACTCGGATGACTGCACCGTACTGCCTGCGTCCATTATTCCAGCAGCGCCATCTTTCCCTCCCTGCACTACAACGCCCAGCACAACCCTCTCTTGCTGCGCTGCCCTGAGGCCTGCTGCTCCACCTCTGGGGAGCCGTTCCATCATAAGCTGCCCTAACATCTGCCTCAGAGGACTGCTCCGCAGCGGCGGCTTCCTTTGGCCGCATTCTACAGGTGGCGTCACGAACACTTTACAAATCCCCTATAAATAATCCCCCTTTTGGGTGACTGCCCTGGGCCACGGACCAGGTCAGCCACCGTGATATCCCAAGGCAAACAGAGGCCTGGCTGCCGAGTATCCCAAGGCCCTGGGGACACGTCACTAACAGTTGTATTGGCAACTTCCTTCGTGTTGGTGTTACGGGGAATGGATGCCTGCCTTCTGTCTGCAGCCACAACACTGCTTCTTCCTGCCTGTTGGGGTGCTCTGCCTCTCTCCCCCTGTGTGCTGCTGTCCTCCCTCTGCATGTCCTCCTGCAAGGTTGGGTCAGTTACTATATCGTCCACCACCTCGTCTTCCACTTCCGCACCCTGATCCTCCTCCTGACTTTCTGGCAATTGTGTCTCATCATTGTCCACCTCTTGTGACACTTTCCCACCGTCGCCTTCATGTGACCGTGGCTGCTCAAATAGTTGGGCATCGCTGCACGAGATCTCCTCTTGCCCCGCTTCAAGTGGACCGGGCGAGAGGCCCGAATCTATAAATGGAAAATTGAACATCTCTTCAGAGTGTCCAAGTGTGGGATCAGTTGTCTCTGGGTACTCGGCATGGTGGGAGGAAGGAGGATCAGGGTGAGAAATATGCGGTCCAGACTCACGGTTACTGAGACTTGACCGTGTGGAAGACAGGATGGTGGTAGTGGTGGCTAAGTGACTGGAAGCATTATCCGCTATCCAACCAACAACCTTTTGACACTGCTCTGGGTTCAATAGTGGTGTGCTGCGGTGCCCTAGAAATTGGGACAAGAAGGTCAGGCGAGAAGATGTGGGTGTTTGTTGTGGCACAATTTCGGCTTGCCCACGGCCTTGTCCTCAGCCTCTGCATGCACCATTACCATCAAGTCCAGTTCCCTGTCCCTTGCCACGTGCCTTGCCCATTTTAAATGGAGGACAGTATCTTCCACGCTCACTACAAATGACTGAGCTTGGAGCGAACTTATATGTGAGCCTTTTGACGGAGAAAACACAGTTTTAAATACCTGGCCTGTAGGTAAGTAGTTTGAACAGCAAACTGCTGTGAATTGCTTCACTGACACACTGAAAGAAATTTTTAATGGAGGCCAGAAATGGCAGTATTTTCTGACAACGTATATGTGATCCGTGTGACGGAGAAAACACAGTTTTAAATAGCTGGATTTTTAGCGCTGTAATATGGAAAGGACCTGGCTGTATTCTGCAGTGCCAACAAGAAAATGGGGCAGGAAAATGGTGCTCTCTGGATTGCTTTTTAAGCAAATTATGAGGATTAAGATGGAAAAAAAATTATGCCAGGCCCCTAAGACGTGGGCCTATTTCTAGAAATATAACAGCAGCAGAAGGCAGAACTGGAATTGAGCCTCTTGTCCTATGTGCACTGCAGTCTGTTATATACCCTGCCTGCCTGCCTATGTACATTGCCTGCCTGATAGCTCTGCAGATGGATTAGTTAGTACTCAAAAGGACTGTTTGTTAAGATGGATATGTGTAATGTATGTTTTGTCTCCCTACACTACCTAATACACGATTAAATCTCTCCTTGACACAGCAACAGCTCTCCCTACACTGTCTGATCCGGAGTGACTGTGACGAGCATGGCGGCGCCAGGTCTTATATAGACCTGATGACGCTGTGCGGCCAGCTAATCACTGTAATGCCCACAACCAATATGGCTACGGCATTACAGTGCATGGCAGGCAATCCCTGCATGTTCATTGGCTCTCTAAAGAGCACCAAACATGCATGGAGGGGACCAGAGTTCCCGCCCGAGCAACCCGGAAATACTCACCGAGCTTGTCGAGCACCATGATGCTCGGGAGAGTGCCGAGTAGTGGCGAGCGCATTCGCTCATCACTAGCGCTCACCTTACCGCCCGGACAAACTGTACTCACGTTACCCGCACGGGCCTGCACACCTCTTGAGGGGGTCGAAGTTCAGATAGAACCAACATCGCTGAACAAACTATCCCCCGGACTCTTGGTGGCTCGGACACTGGCCACTGTCCAGGGTGGCAATGTTATAGTGCGGTGTGTTAATCTGGACGAAAATAATCTCACACTCCCTCCCAGGGTGGAAATAGTCCATATTCTGGGGATGCCAGAGAAGTTGGTGCGACCCGATGTGGTACAGCTGTCCGCTGTACGAGGAGACCCCTGGACTCTGGCGGTCACCGTGCTGCCGGAATCCCACTGGGCTAGTGCGAAGGAGGGACAAAGAAACCTAGAAAGAATGCGGGCTGAATTGACAGGACTTACACCTCGACAGGTGCAGCAGGTTGAGGAGGTGCTGGAGCGGTACCAGGAAGTCTTTGCTCGCCATGAGGATGATTTTGTTTGCACCGAAGCCATTACCCACGAGATTCTCATGGGGAGCGCTGCCCCAGTGCGGGAGAGATACCGGCAGATACCTCCCCAGATGTATAAAGAGGTTAAGGAGATGCTAGCCCATGTGATACAGAATGGTGTGATACGGGAGAGTCAGAGTCCGTGGACAGCCCCGATTGTCCTGGTCCAGAAGAAAGATGGGACCTTACGGTTCTGTGTGGACTATAGACGACTGAATGCCTGTACAGTACGGGACTCTTACCCACTACCCTGAATCGAAGAGTCCCTGTCGGCCCTAGGGAAGGCAAGATACTTCTCCTCCTTGGATCTGGCCTGTGGGTACTGGCAGGTGCCCGTGGCCGAACATGACCGTGCGAAGACGGTATTCATATTACCCATGGGACTGTTCGAGTTCAATCGGATGCCCTTCAGCCTGACTAACGCTTCCGGGACGTTCCAGCGTCTGATGGAGAGGTGCCTTGGCGATTTAAACTTCGAGGCGACACTGATGTACCTTGACGACATAATTGTCTATGCCACCACCTTCGAGGAGCACCTTCAGTGACTGGAGCAAGAACTGAGTCGCCTACAGCGTCATGGCCTAAAGGTGAAGCCCCAGAAGTGCCACCTGTTCCACAAACAGATCGAATATCTCGGTCATACTGTGTCCGGTGAAGGAGTCAGGCCCACCCAAGAAATGGTGGCCGCCGTACAGGGGTGGCCTACCCTGAAGACAGTGAAGGACGTTCCAGGAACTTCACCTGCATAGCCAACCCATTGCTGGAGCTACTTAAGGGAGTGCTGGCGGGCTCCAAGAATCAGTCGATTCGGTGGGGAAGCACCCAGGAAGAGGTCTTCCGTGCCCTAAAAATGGCCCTGACCGAGGCCCCAATACTTGTCTATGCGGATTTCTCCCAACCATTCATACTCCACACTGATGGGAGCCTACATGGTCTGGGAGCCGTGTTATCCCAAGTACAGAAGGGGAAAGAGCGCGTGATTGCATACGCCAGCCGCTCCCTTCACGACTCCGAGAGGAACCCAGATAATTATAGCTCTTTCAAATTAGAGTTGTTGGCTCTGGTTTGGGCAATGACCAAGAAGTTTGCAGAGTATTTGTCCGGGTCCGAAGTACTGGTGAGAACAGATAACAACCCTCTGGCCTACCTGGAGAATGCGAAATTAGGGGCCCTGGAGCAGCGGTGGGTAGCCCGCATAGCCAGGTACCGGTATAAGATCGCCTACCGGCCTAAGGCAGAGAATACTCATGCCGACGCTGTCTCCAGAGTGACATATGAACGGCCTGATTATGACAGCGATGAAGATTTGGAGGCGGATGAGACCCCTAGCTTCCGAAGTTTTGTGGGACCGCTGGCCGCGCCGCAGGGACAGATCGGAGAGACATCGGAAGAACAAGTGCTAGGGCAGCCAAGAGATGACTGGATTCGACTTCAACAGACTGACAGAGAAGTTGCTCAATTATGTCAATGGGTGGCTTTTCGGCAAGTCCCCAGTCGAGAAGAGAAGAGTACCCTGTCCCCGGGAGCACTGAAAATGCTGGGACAATGGGAGAGACTGTGTTTGTGAGACTGGCTGCTGTACCAATGGGTGCAGCTACTGCGAGATTTCAGGACCACCTGGCAAGTGGTGATCCCAGAGAAGTTGGTCGGAGTAGTGGCTAAGGAGGCTCATGAACGAGGGGCTCACTTCGGACCAGAGAAGACGTTTCAGTGGTTGCAGAGGCTGGTGTATCATCCCCGACTGTGAGCAACAATAGAAGACACTTGTCGAAGATGTCGGAGCTGTGAGCTGGTTAAGCCCCCGGAGCAGCGGGTCCCCATACAAACTATTGTGACTTCTGCCCCCTTGGAGGTGCTGATGATCGACTATTTGACTGTTGGACCGGCGCATCTCGGGTATGAACATTGCCTGGTAATGACAGACCACTTCTCAAAGTTTGCGATAGTGACCCCGACCAGAGACCAGACCTCTGAGTCAGCTGCGCAGGCCATCTGCCGAGACTTCATTCGGGTGTACGACTGCCCAAAGAGGATTCATTCCGATCAAGGCACCTGCTTCCAAGGCCGGGTGATGAAAGAGCTGCATCGGTTGTACAAGATTGAGAAGTCATGGACTACTCCTTTCCACCCTCAAGGTAATGGGGCCTGTGAACGCTTTAACTGGACACTGTACCAAATGCTCCACAATTTGGAGGAAGATCGGAAGGTACGGTGGCCTGAGTTTGTGGCCGAGCTGATGTGGGTCTACAACAACCGAATAAATAGTACGACGGGGTTCACTCCTTATACCTTGCTGTTCGGGCGAAAGGGGCGAGAGATTACCGAGTTAGAGCTGGACCCCAAGGAGGACTACCCACGGACGGGGTGTCTTCCTGAGTCCGGGAACATCAGCATTGACTGCAGACCCTCCGACAGTGGGTACAACAAAAGTTTCAGGAGCTCAAACATCATGAGACATTGCTCTTCGAGGGACAGCTCTGAGGCCCGGGGAGCGGGTGTTGGTTCGGGACAGGCGGCCCTGGGGTAAATTGAGTAGGCGGTGGGAACGGACCCCACACCGAGTGAAGCTCAGGATTGGCGCTGAAGGACCTGTGTATGAAGTTCAAACCTGAGGGGGCTGAAGGAGCCCCTACCAGAGTGGTTCATCGTAGTATGCTGCGACCCTGTCTGTCTAAAGATGACGAGGATGGAGAAGAATCACCTGCTTCTAGAGAGGGTCCTGTCACAGTTGCCCCAAGCCACAATGTGGACGAATAAGAGTTGTTGATACTACCTCCGAGCCCCAGCACTCGATTACCTGCAGTCCCCAGTGCAGGCGGCGAGGGAACAACATCGGTTGAAGCCACCGGGCAGGTGGAGTTTGGAAATCCGAGTGACCCTGCACCCCCCATCAGTCAAACTGATTTAAGCCGGTCAGAACGGACAACAGCAGGAGTGCCTCCTCACCGTTACGAACAAGATCAATTCATATGGTACCGTATCGTTCAGGAAGTCCAAGAATGTGAACGTTTGATGAAGGAACTCTCGCCCGTGGAATGGCGAGTTAAAGGAGAGCGGGGGTGTAAGGGGGAAGACCGGGGTGTAAGTACTTTCAGAGCAAGGGATCCAGAACTGCCGAAGCCGTGCCTCTGGGGGCGTGTCCAGAGTGAGAGCTGGGAGGTCAGGTAACCGGGGAACTGGTGGCGTGGTTAGAGAGAGGAAGAGACGAGGACGTTTGCGAGGGAAAGGGGAAATGGGTCCTGCTCAGCAGAGCAGTGTGAGAGGGTCCAGGCTCCTGGCTACAGTACTTGGAACAAGATCCGAGTGCAGTGGACCGGAGGAGTCAAGCCGACTAGAGGGAGAAGAGACGCAGGGTCTGTGGAGCCGAGCATGTAAGGTGCCGTGTTATGGACTAAGGGCTCAGCGGGTAAAACTGGAGACCGCCCGCTGCCGCCAGAAGACGGAGCATTGTTTGGGCGGGGAAGCCTGAAAGAAATCAACACCGGCATCTGCTGGCAACTGCCTTGTGAGGAGCAAGAGTCAGCTAAGTGAAAAAACTGTCGATTACAACCGGTTCGACTCTGCTACATCTAGTTAAACTGTGATCTGTCAGTAATAGACTTTTACCTGCTACTTCCCTTGTTTTTTACCCCATATTTTCCACTGTTACTCCCTGCATGGAGATTGACCCTGTTATCATAAACCTTCCCTGATTATTAACCCCGTATTGGCTGCTCTGTGTTTCTGTGTCACTGCATCTACAGTACCCGTGTTACAAGACCAAAGCACAGATTTCCACTGGTCTAATGTCCATTCCTTGTGTTCTTTAGCCCAAACAAGTCTCTTCTGCTTGTTACATGTCCTTAGCAGTGGTTTCCTAGCAGCTATTTTACCATGAAGGCCTGCTACACAAAGTCTCCTCTTAACAGTTGTTGTAGAGATGTGTCTGCTGCTAGAACTCTGTGTGGCATTGACCTGGTCTCTAATCTGAGCTGCTGTTAACCTGCAATTTCTGAGGCTGGTGACTCGGATAAACTTATCCTCAGAAGCAGAGGTAACTCTTGGTCTTCCTTTCCTTGGGTGGTCCTCATGTGAGCCAGTTTCTTTGTAGCGCTTGATGGTTTTTGCAACTGCACTAGGGGACACATTCAAAGTTTGCCCAATTTTTCGGACTGACCGACCTTCATTTATTAAAGTAATGATGGCCACTCATTTTTCTTTACTTAGCTGCTTTTTTCTTGCCATAATACAAATTCTAACAGTCTATTCAGTAGGATTATCAGCTGTGTATCCACCTGACTTCTGCACAACACAACTGATGGTCCCAACCCCATTTATAAGGCAAGAAATCCCACTTATTAAACCTGACAGGGCACACCTGTGAAGTGAAAACCATTTCCGGTGACTACCTCTTGAAGCTCATCAAGAGAATGCCAAGAGTAGTCATCAAAGCAAAAGGTGGATACTTTGAAGAACCTAGAACCTAGAATATAAGACATATTTTCAGTTGTTTCATACTTTTTTGTTAAGTATATAATTCCACATGTGTTAATTCATAGCTTTGATGCCTTCAGTGTGAATGAACAATTTTTAAAGTCATGAAAATACAGAAAAATCTTTAAATGAGAATGTGTGTCCAAACTTTTGGTCTGTACTGTATATACACTGCACAGTACCACTTCTCCTGTCCTGTATATATACACTGCACAGTATCACTCCTCCTGTCCTGTATATATACACTGCACATTACTACTCCTCCTGTCCTCTATATATACACTGCACAGTACAGTACTACTTCTCCTGTCCTGTATATATACACTACACAGTATCACTTCTCCTGTCCTGTGTATATACACTGCACGGCACCACTCATCCTTTCCTGTATATATACACTGCACAGTACTACTCCTCCTGTCCTCTATATATACACTGCACAGTACTACTTCTCCTGTCCTGTATATATACACTGCACAGTACCACTTCTCCTGTCCTGTATATATACACTGCACAGTACTACTCCTCCTGTCCTCTATATATACACTGCACAGTACTACTTCTCCTGTCCTGTATATATACACTGCACAGTACCACTTCTCCTGTCCTGTATATACACACTGCACAGTACCACTTCTCCTGTCCTGTATATATACACTGTAAATTACCACTTCTCCTGTCTTGTATATATACACTGCACAGTATCACTCCTCCTGTCCTCTATACATACACTACACAGTACAGTACTACTTCTCCTGTCCTGTATATATACACTGCACAGTATCACTTCTCCTGTCCTGTGTATATACACTGCACGGCACCACTCCTCCTGTCCTGTATATATACACTGCACAGTACTACTCCTCCTGTCCTCTATATATACACTGCACAGTACTACTTCTCCTGTCCTGTATATATACACTGCACAGTACCACTTCTCCTGTCCTGTATATATACACTGTAAAGTACCACTTCTCCTGTCCTGTATATACACACTGCACAGTGCCACTTCTCCTGTCCTGTATACAGTACAGACCAAAAGTTTGAACACACCTCATTTAAAGATTTTTCTGTATTTTCATGACTATGAAAATTGTACATCCACACTGACGGCATCAAAACTATGAATTAACATATGTGGAATTATATACTTAACAAAAAAAGTGTGAAACAACTGAAAATATGTCTTATATTCTAGGTTCTTCAAAGTAGCCACCTTTTGCTTTGATGACTGCTTTGTACACTCTTGGCATTCTCTTGATGAGCTTCAAGAGGTAGTCACCAGAAATGGTTTTCACTTCACAGGTGTGCCCTGTCAGGTTTAATAAGTGGAATTTCTTGCCTTATAAATGCTTTTGGGACCATCAGTTGTGTTGTGCAGAAGTCTGGTGGATACACAGCTGATAGTCCTACTGAATAGACTGTTAGAATTTGTATTATGGCAAGAATAAAGCATCTAAGTAGAGAAAAACAAGTGGCCATCATTACTTTAAGAAATGAAGATCAGTCAGTCCGAAAAATGTGGAAAATTTTGAATGTGTCCCCAAGTGCAGTTGCAAAAACCATCAAGCGCTACAAAGAAACTGGCTCACATGAGGACCGCCCCAGGAAAGGAAGACCAAGAGTCATCTCTGCTTCTGAGGATAAGTTTATCCGAGTCACCAGCCTCAGAAATCGCAGGTTAACAGCAGCTTAGATTAGAGACCAGGTCAATGCCACACAGAGTTCTATCAGCAGACACATCTCTACAACAACTGTTAAGAGGAGATTTTGTGCAGCAGGCCTTCATGGTAAAATAGCTGCTAGGAAACAACTGCTAAGGACAGACAACAAGCAGAAGAGACTTGTTTGGGCTAAAGAACACAAGTAATGGACATTAGACCAGTGGAAATCTGTGCTTTGGTCTGATGAGTCCAAATTTGAGATCTTTGGTTCCAACCACCGTGTCTTTGTGCGACGCAGAAAAGGTGAACGGATGGACTCTACATGCCTGGTTCCCACCGTGAAGCATGGAGGAGGAGGTGTGATGGTGTGGGGGTGCTTTGCTGGTGACACTGTTGGGGATTTATTCAAAATTGAAGGCATACTGAACCAGCATGGCTACCACAGCATCTTGCAGCGGCATGCTATTCCATCCGGTTTGCATTTAGTTGGACCATCATTTATTTTTCAACAGGACAATGACCCCAAACACACCTCCAGGCTGTGTAAGGGCTATTTGACCAAGAGTAAGAGTGATGGGGTGCTACGCCAGATGACCTGGCCTCCACAGTCACCAGACCTGAACCCAATCGAGATGGTTTGGGGTGAGCTGGACCGCAGAGTGAAGGCAAAAGGGCCAACAAGTGCTAAGCATCTGTGGGAACTCCTTCAAGATTGTTGGAAGACCATTTCCGGTGACTACCTCTTGATGCTCATCAAGAGAATGCCAAGAGTGTGCAAAGCAGTCATCAATGCAAAAGGAGACTACTTTGAAGAACCTAGAATATAAGACATATTCTCAGTTGATTCACACTTTTTTTGTTAAATATATAATTCCACATGTGTTAATTCATACTTTTGATGCCTTCAGTGTGAATGTACAATTTTCATAGTCAAGAAAATACAGAAAAATCTTTAAATGAGAAGGTGTGTCCAAACTTTTGGTCTGTACTGTATACAGGACAGGAGAAGTGGTACTGTGCAGTGTATATATACAGGAGAGGAGGAGTGGTACTGAGCAGTGTATATATACAGGACAGGAGAAGTGGTACTGTGCAGTGTATATATAGAGGACAGGAGGAGTGGTGCTGTGCAGTGTATATATACAGGACAGGAGGAGTGGTACTGTGCAGTGTATATATATACAGGAGAGGAGGAATGATACTGTGCAGTGTATATATACAGGACAGGAGGAGTGGTACTGTGCAGTGTATATATACAGGAGAGGAGGAATGATACTGTGCAGTGTATATATACAGGAGAGGAGGAGTGGTGCTGTGCAGTGTATATACATAGGACAGAAGGAGTAGTACTGTGCAGTGTATATATACAGGACATGAAGAATTGTGAAGCCCAGCTGTGCTTGGTATCACAGACCCAGAAGGGTGTATTAAAGGATTCCTCCACAAGAGGCCCCCATAACCATTCACACATCTCCACCTTCCACCTCAGACCACCAGAGGGAGCTCCTTAGGGAGATATATAAGGGAAGGTGGAGCCAGGCAGCAGTTAGTCTGTTGATGAGTTACTGCAGAGCGAGACACAGAAACAGGTCAGTCTGCAGTGGAGCTCAGTGACTCAGCAATTCCTCTGAGAGTTCAGTTGGTGCAAGCCTGACTACAGAGTGGAGTCCAGACTCAGGTGTAGCTCAGTGAGGTGAGCTGTAGGTGTGGCGGCGCCATAAGATCGGTGAAGTGCAGCACGCTGCCGTTTGTGTGAGTAGCTTATTGAGGGCTCGAGTAGGCCGAAGGCGAAGGAGTAGAGAGTTAGTACATAGGGGGCAGAGGAGCTTAACTAGCTCACCCCGAAGAAGAAGAATTTACCGGACACCGGGTCCAAAGCTTGCCGGGATCTCCACGGCCCAGTAAGATAAACCGGAATCCCTTGAGAACTACAGGTCCCAGGATCACTAAAGTGCTGATACGTACCAGAGCCAGGAGACACATAGGCCCCGTAAGTCGGGAGCGTGCACTCCAAGAGAAGGCCCTACCACAAGGTCAGCCAGCGCAGGACAGAGACAAAGTTAGGCCTAGCTCAGGCAGGTCAGAAACTTATTACGCAGAAGCCAGAACCAGGAGGCCCAAAACCTGCTCATTGGGGAGGATCCGGACATACACCCTTCACCCTACAGTGCTCCGGGGAGTGCCTGAAATTCCACCAGTAAAAGGTACTGAAGTGACTATTGTGTCCGTCCCTGTTCTTGTTCTGGCCCGGTGGTGTCTCTTTGTCCTGCACCCCCGTTTCCATACTGCCCTGAGGCCCAGCTCCACCTGTGGGGAGCTATACCATCGAGCTGCCTTATCATCAGCCTCAGTGGACTGCGCAGCGCTGGTGATCCTCACCAGAAGCCACAGGTGGCATCACGAACTCTTTTCTAAATGTAACAAATATCAACCCCTTTTTAAAGAGAGGCCCAGGGTACGGGCCCGGGAGCCGACCACCGCGACATCCCTAAAGGCCAGGCTAAAGGCCCGGGTACCGAGTTATCCCCATCTTCCTCTGGGCTAGTCATCTCTCAACTGGCATCACGAACAGGATTGTGTGCCCTCGGCAACGGAAAGAGTTGTGCCCGTTGCCACCGGGTACTGTGGGCCTTAAGAAAGTGTAAAACTCAGTGGTGAAGCTTTTCCCGCCATTTTCTGGAGTTTCCCGCCACTGGCCGCCATCTTTCCGGTCGCCACGCGGGAAGAAGAGGGGCGTAACAGCTGAAAGCGCGCGAAGTTGAGGACACGCCCCACGCACTGACGCAGCGTCAGGTCCTGGCAGGAAAACCCAGCGAAAGCGCTGACGTGGGACGTAAGCGACGCAAGGTCCTATCAGCAGACCGTCACCTGCGGAGCTGCGGCCTACAGAAGGAAGGTAGGCCACGGTTCACTAGGGAGGGCACCAAGATTTTGCAGCAACAGTCGCTGCCCAGGCTGACAGCCCCGATGATGTACCCGCAGCCGCCTCCGCGCAGGACGGAGCAGCCGCCCCATTACCAGGGCCTGTAGCCCCTATCATACCATTGACTTTACCGTACATGCCTGGAGCAAAGTGGCTCCCCCAGTACAGCGGCAAGCCGGACACCCTGTCTGGATTCAAACACAAAATATGCAGCATCCTGGACATGTATTCTATGACGGGCAAACAAAGAGCTGCAGTAGTTGTGGGACAATTGACTGGTGCTGCGGAGAGGGAAGTAGAGACTTGGTCGGCCGCAGACCAGGAATCAGTGTCCGCAATTTTCTAAAAGTTACAGACTGCCTTTGAGGATCGCACTGAGGCGGACCTCCGGATGAGGTTCTACCAATGCTCTCAGAAACCGGAGGACAGCGTTCGGGACTATGCCTGCCGTTTACAAGGGGCCCTGCGAGCTCTAAAACAGGTTAGTCCAATTAGCATTACTAATGAGAGTAAAATGCTAAAAGAACAATTTGTCTGGGGGCTGAGGTCCCAAGCGGAGAGCAGGACTGTGCGTTGGTGGTCCTTGGACCATCCAGATGCTACCTTTGACACCCTTAAGGACATGGCTATCAAGGGACTACAACCCCTGGAGACAGCAGATACGTCTATCCAGCGTTTCCAGGGGAGGGCCACTCCAACGCCAGCAGCACCCACCTTTTCCCCGCTGGCTGCTGAAGCCAAAGTCCAGGCAGCGCTCCCTACTGAGCTGGACTGTCTGCACTCAGAAGTGCACCAACTGACCAAAAACCTGGCCACTGTGATGAGTGCCCTGCAACTACGGACGGAGCCAGAGACGGAGGGAAAGATCCTGCTAGCCGACTGCCCTGAGGATGTCCCCTGGATGAACCAGAGGAGAAGGAGGACGTCGCCACCCCGGAGGAGGACATCGCCACCCTGGAGGAGGACAATGCCACCCCTAGGAAGGACCAACAACCAGCATCATCCTCGCCAAGAGTTCGTCTGCCACCGCTGCCAGAAGGCAGGTCACACAGTGCACCAGTGTCCTTTAAACGAGCAAACCCTGGGTCCGAGGGCCAGCACCCAGGAATAGACTCAGCAGGCCCCTCAGACTGGCACCGCAGGTTTGTGGGAGGAAGACCTTTCCTAACCATCACACTGGACGGCATTGCGATACCTGCCCTGCTGGACACCGGATCCCAGGTAACAATTATACCTGATATCCTCTATAGCAAATACTGGTCCATGGACAGTCTCCAGCCCCCAAACCCAGACTTTTCAGTATACGCCTCTAATGGCCTCCCTCTTGACCTACTTGGGGTTAAGAATGTAGCAGTAAAAGTGGGGAGAGTGGAGTTAAAGGACCAGGGACTCATTGTGGTGAAGACTGCCCATGAGGAAAATGGACTGAATATGGTACTAGGCACTAACATTGTTGGTAACTGTTTGGAGGAGGTTGTGTTTTTACTCCAACAGCTCACTGATGTTGCCAGACCAGGGCAGAAGAGAGCGATCCAGAAGGAGATCCGAGCCCTGACGTACCAGCAGCAAGTGAAGCTGACCGGTGGTGAGATTGGTAATGTGCGGGTAACAGACCCGATACCCATTGTAATTCCCCCAATGAGTGAAATGCTTATCTGGTGTAGAGCAGCAATAGGTCTTAAAGGGCAGAGCTACCAGGCGGTAGTAGAACCCCTTAGCTCAGAGCACAGATCTACACTCTTAACTGCCAGGGGGGTAGTAGATGTATGTAATGGGAGGGTGCCCGTCCGTCTTCTTAACTATGGGGAAGACGAGGTTAGACTACCGCGTTATGCCACTATTGCCAAACTCTACACTGTAAATAATAACTCTATTCACACGGCGAAGTCCTTAACCTCCCCAGACCAAGTGGAGGAAAATGACCCTACAACACAGGAGGAGGATTGGTGTCAACAGCTCCACGTTGGGACAGACACCACTCCTGCCCACCAGAAACAGGGAGTACACCGGGTGGTTCAGGAATACGAGCAGGTATTCAGCAAACACCCACTTGACTTTGGGAGGATTAAGGGGGTACAACATCACATCCCCACAGGCAACCATCCCCCCATCAAGGAACGGTACAGGCCTATACCTCTAGCACACTACCAGAAAGCCAAGGAGATGTTGCATGACATGAAGAAGGCAGGGGTAGTAAGGGATAGTTGTAGTCCCTGGGCAGCTCCCCTAGTTCTAGTCAGGAAAAAGGATGGAAGCATGAGAATGTGTGTAGATTACAGACAAGTAAATCACATTACACATAAAAATGCATACCCATTACCACGTATTGAGGAATCCCTGGCTGCCTTGAAGTCTGCAAATTACTTTTCCGCCCTTGACCTCACTAGTGGGTACTGGCAAGTGGCTGTGGCTGAGGAGGATCGGGAGAAGACGGCCTTCACCACCCCGATGGGACTCTGCGAGTTCAACAGTATGCCGTTTGGACTCTGCAATGCCGTTCCAGAGATTGATTGAGTGCTGCCTGGGACACCGCAACTTCGAGACTGTGTTACTATACCTGGATGACGTGATTGTGTACTCCAAGACGTATGAGGACCACTTGAAGCACCTGGCGCATGTATTTGAGTCACTGTCCCAGTATGGGATGAAGTTGAAGCCCTCCAAGTGCCACCTGCTCAAGAAGAAGGTACAGTACCTGGAACACATTGTCAGTCCAGAAGGGGTAGCACCAGACCCGGAGAAGGTCACTGCCATCCAGAAATGGCCGGAGCCGAAGAACCTCAAGGAGGTGAGTCAGTTACTGGGACTGATAGGATACTACCGGAGGTTTGTAAAAGATTGCACCAAGAGAGCAGCACCTCTGCAAGACCTCCTGGTAGGACTGTCCCCAAAAGGCAGAAATCCCCCATTCCACTGGGGTAAAGAACAGGCTGAATCATTTCAATAAATGAAGGAGATCTTGACAGGTGATGAGATCCTAGCCTACCCTGACTACAGCCAACCATTCCTGCTGTATACTGATGCCAGCAATGAAGGATTGGGAGCTGTCCTAAGTCAGAAGCAGAATGGCCAGGAGAAAGTCATCGCGTATGCAAGCAGGAAGCTCCGCCCGACCAAGAAGAACTCAGAGAACTATAGCATCTTCAAGTTGGAGTTCCTGGCCTTGGTCTGGGCCATCACAGAAAGGTTCAAGCACTACCTAGCCTCCAGTAAGTACACTGCCTACACTGACAATAACCCCTTAACTCATCTTGAAACAGCCAAGCTGGGAGCCATGGAACAACGATGGATGGCTCGGCAGTCAAACTACCAGTTCACAATTAAGTACCGGGCGGGCCGCAAGAACGCCAACGCCGATGCCCTGTCCAGGATGCCTCACCAGTCAGACACAGAAGAAGAAGTGGATGACCTGGAAGAGGTTGAACTACCTGCCTTCCACCGGAATGGGATGGCCCACGAGCTACGAGCCTCCAGGAGGCAACGCGGTAAGACGTTAAACCCCTTGCCTCACCACAGCTGGAAAGAGACCCAGGACAGCGACCCGGTTGTCAGCCGCATTAAACAGCTGATAACCCAGGAAGGTGCCTCCCTGGAGAAAGATGCGTCTCTCCAAGCAAAGCAGCTGTGGAACGAGAGAAGCCGGCTGTTTATCTACCGTGAGAAGCTGTGCCGGAGGTACGTCAATCCAAAAACTCATGAGATGGTATGGCAGATAGTAGTCACTAAGACAGACATCCAGATGGTATTAGAAGCTTACCACGATCAGGCGGGGCACTTTGGCTGGAAAAAGCTAGAGACCCTGCTGAAATGTAGATTCTACTGGGTAGGAATGTGCAGCTCCATTGAAAGGTGGTGCCGGGACTGTGGACCCTGTGGCCTAAGAAGAAAAGACTTCAGCAGCCAGAAGGCACCCCTTCCGCCCATCAAGACGACTCGGCACCTGGAGATCGTGGCCCTGGACCATGTCAAGCTGTCCCCCAGCAGGTCAGGGTACTCCTATGCTCTGACTATGGTGGATCACTACTCACCTTTCCTGGTGGTCGCCCGTGTCAAAGACTTGACAGCAGAGACAGCAGCGAAGACGTTCCAAGCGTACTTCTGCAGACCCCATGGATACCCTGAGCAGGTACTGACTGACCAAGGCCCGGCCTTTGAGGCTGAATTGTTCAAAGAGTTCTGCCATCTCTACGGGTGTAAAAAGATCAGAACTACACCATATCACCCACAAACAAATGGTCTCTGTGAAAAGATGAACAACATCATCATCGACCTGCTAAAGACCATACCACTTGAGGAGAGAAACCAGTGGCCAGACCTACTACCTGATTTAGTGGATCTGTATAATCATATACCAGTCAGTGCCACCAATTGCACTCCGGCATATCTCATGCGGGCAAGGCCAGGAAAGCTGCCCATGGACCTGGAGCTTGGTGTTGTTGAACCTGAAGCTGATATGACCACTGAGGACTGGGACACCACCAGACAAGAGCAGTACAGAAAAGTACAAGCTTGTGTCGAGGATAGTCTTACTCGGGTGAGAGAAAAACAGAAAATTCAATACAACAAAAACGCACCCGCAGAACCTTTTACACCAGGTGAAACAGTACTAAAAAGGAAAAGACACAACCACAAACTCGACAACCAATGGGAAAAAGACCCCTACACTGTGTTACCATCAAAATTTGACAACAAAAAGACATGCATAATTAGTCGTGATGTAGGAAAAACATCTGCCACAGTGTCCAGGGACCATTTAAAATTGTGTCCAGACGTACTGAAACTCCAAGATGAAGTGCCTCTTACTATCCTGGAAGAACCTAAAGAAACAGTGATACACACTGACCTAGGAGACTTCCCAGCGGATTGGCCTCAAATAGGAGGTGCAGTAATCATTCCAGTACTCTAATTCTATGAACAGCCAGAAAACCCTCCACAGCAAGTTGAACCTGTAAGTGCTGCAGAAGACCCAGCTCAAGAAGTATCCCCGGATGAAGGATCCCCGGCAGGAGCAGAGCAAGAGGGCCCAGCCAATGGTAGACTTGCCAGTCCAAGAGAGAGGTTAAGGCAGTTTTACAACATGGTTACACGTAGTACTGGTAGAGTAACTGAGGATACAGATACTGACACTCCACCAACCACAGCACTACACAGATCAGTACGCAGCACAAGAGGTAAACCTCCTGCTGGGTACACTGACTAAAATAGTACAATTTCTGGGAGTGTAGATAGTTACCCCTGGGGTATTGTGTATTAAGTTGTGATGTACTGCATAATTGTGTGTTTTTATGCTTATTAATTTGTGCTTTTTCCTATTAATTCTTTATTTACATAATGAACTGCTTGGCTGAGGACTGTGTGCAGCCCAAAAACTGCTTTTGTATATAATTGCGCTTCCTGGAGTGCCCTTTAGGTGACCTCAGAAGTAAAACCTGTCTGGAGTGGCACGTATGGAGGTCCGATTCGGGATCTTCATGCCCTGCAGCCACCCCAGGGCCTACGTAGAGGGTTTAGGACAGGTCCCTCAAAACTACCAAAGTACTCTACCTTGTGAGATGGACATCCTTGCTGGGAACCTCACCACAGGAGACTTGGATTCTGAGGACACTCTGTAACTATTTTGGTTATGTAACGTTTAAGATTCGTGCCTCCCATAAAGGGAAGAATGTTCTAGTATTGCTTATGTTTCCTATTGTTACTGTTTTTATAAAATGTACTTCAGCCCGGGAGTGCTGAATTTAACTAGGGGGGAATGTGAAGCCCAGCTGTGCTTGGTATCACAGACCCAGAAGGGTGTATTAAAGGATTCCTCCACAAGAGGCCCCCATAACCATTCACACATCTCCACCTTCCACCTCAGACCACCAGAGGGAGCTCCTTAGGGAGATATATAAGGGAAGGTGGAGCCTGGCAGCAGTTTGTCTGTTGATGAGTGGAGCTCAGTGACTCAGCAATTCCTCTGAGAGTTCAGTTGGTGCAAGCCTGACTACAGAGTGGAGTCCAGACTCAGGTGTAGCTCAGTGAGGTGAGCTGTAGGTGTGCCGACGCCATAAGATCGGTGAAGTGCGGCACGCTGCCGTTTGTGCGAGTAGCCTATTGAGGGCTCGAGTAGGCCGAAGGCGAAGGAGTAGAGAGTTAGTACATAGGGGGCAGAGGAGCTTAACTAGCTCACCCCGAAGAAGAAGAATTTACCGGACACCGGGTCCGAAGCTTGCCGGGATCTCCACGACCCAGTAAGATAAACCGGAATCCCTGGAGAACTACAGGTCCCAGGATCGCTAAAGTGCTGATACGTACCAGAGCCAGGAGACACATAGGCCCCGTAAGTCGGGAGCGTGCACTCAAAGAGAAGGCCCTACCACAAGGTCAGCCAGCGCAGGACAGAGACAAAGTTAGGCCTAGCTCAGGCAGGTCAGAAACTTATTACTCAGAAGCCAGAACCAGGAGGCCCAAAACCTGCTCATTGGGGAGGATCCGGACATACACCCTTCACCCTACAGTGCTCCGGGGTGTGCCTGAAATTCCACCAGTAAAAGGTACTGAAGTGACTATTGTGTCCGTCCCTGTTCTTGTTCTGGCCCAGCGGAGTCTCTTTGTCCTGCACCCCCGTTTCCATACTGCCCTGAGGCCCAGCTCCACCTGTGGGGAGCTATACCATCGAGCTGCCTTATCATCAGCCTCAGTGGACTGCGCAGCGCTGGTGATCCTCACCAGAAGCCACAGGTGGCGTCACAAACTCTTTTCTAAACTTAACAAATATCAACCCCTTTTTAAAGAGAGGCCCAGGGTACGGGCCCGGGAGCCGACCACCGCAACATCCCTAAAGGCCAGGCTAAAGGCCCGGGTACCGAGTTATCCCCATCTTCCTCTGGGCTAGTCAGAATGATACTGTGCAGTGTATATATACAGGAGAGGAGGAGTGGTGCTGTGCAGTGTATATTTACAGGACAGGAGGAGTGGTGCTGTGCAGTGTATATATACAGGAGAGGAGGAGTGGTGATGTGCAGTGTATATATACAGGACAGGAGGAGTGGTACTGTGCAGTGTATATATACAGGACAGGAGGAGTGGTGCTGTGCAGTGTATATATACAGGACAGGAGGAGTGGTACTGTGCAGTGTATATATAGAGGACAGGAGGAGTGGTACTGTGCAGTGTATATATACAGGACAGGAGGAGTGGTACTGTGCAGTGTATATATACAGGACAGGAGGAGTGGTACTGTGCAGTGTATTTATACAGGAGAGGAGGAGTGGTGCTGTGCAGTGTATATACACAGGACAGGAGGAGTGGTACTGTGCAGTGTATATACACAGGACAGGAGGAGTGGTGCTGTGCGGTGTATATACACAGGAGAGGAGGAGTGGTGCTGTGCAGTGTATATATACAGGACAGGAGAAGTGGTACTGTGCAGTGTATATACACTGGACAGGAGGAGTGGTGCTGTGCAGTGTATATATACAGGACAGGAGAAGTGGTGCTGTGCAGTGTATATACACAGGACAGGAGGAGTGGTGCTGTGCAGTGTATATATACAGGACAGGAGGAGTGGTACTGTCAGTGTATATACACAGGACAGGAGGAGTGGTACTGTGCAGTGTATATACACAGGACAGGAGAAGTGGTGCTGTGCAGTGTATATACACAGGACAGGAGGAGTGGTGCTGTGCAGTGTATATACACAGGACAGGAGGAGTGGTGCTGTACAGTGTATATATACAGGACAGGAGGAGTGGTGCTGTGCGGTGTATATATACAGGACAGGAGGAGTGGTGCTGTGCAGTGTATATACACAGGACAGGAGGAGTGGTACTGTGCAGTGTATATATACAGGACAGGAGGAGTGGTGCTGTGCAGTGTATATATACAGGACAGGAGGAGTGGTGCTGTGCAGTGTATACATTTGTACCCCGCAGAAGCCAGCCTCGATGACGACATTTCGGTTCCATAACAGAACATGAATCCGAAACATAACCACATGGGCTAATAAAGAAGAGTCCTCCAATTTTTTTTACAATTAATCAGAGTGTTGAGATATATATATATTATTATATTATGCGTGTATATATGTATGTATGTATATACACACACACGCAAACATAATAAGAGCAGATACTGAGAATGACACCATGTATACAGAGCAGGGGAAGTATACAAATCATGCACAGCTCCACAATATATTCTACAATCAATTATATACCCAGCTCCACACTATATACTGTGCAAAAGAATATAGATTGGAACTGTTTATATACTATATATATTATATAGTGTAGGGATGTGCCAGTGTTTAAAGTGTGGATTCCAAACTATATACTACAGTATGTACACAGCACCATACTATATAAACATCTCTACACTATAGATTGTGAGGCAGTGCCCGGGATCGTATACGAGGGACGTTATATCTCTAGTAGTGTTGAGCGAGTATGTTTTGCTAACCCTTTCGCTGAGTATGCTCAGCCGAGCACCGAGTAGTTACAGCTGCTCGGTGTTATGTTTGAATCACTCCCGTGTGCATGATTTGCGACGGTTAGATAGCTTTGATACATGTGAGGAATGTGTAAGAAGCAGACATTCCTCACATGTATTAAAGCTGTCAAACTGTCGCAAATCATGCACACGGGAGTGATTCAAACATAACACCGAGCAGCTGTAACTACTCGGTGCTCGCCCGAGCATCATGTTGCTCGACAAACGAGTATTTCCGGGTTGCTCGGGTGGGAACTCGGGTCCCCTCCATGCATGTTTGGAGCTCTTTAGAGAGCCAATGAACATGCAAGGATTGCCTGCCATGCACTGTAATGCCGTAGCCATGTTAGTTGTGGGCATTACAGTGATTGGCTGGCTGCACAGCATCATCACGTCTGTATAAGACCTGGCGCCGTCATGATCGTCACAGTCACTCCGGATCAGACAGTGTAGGGAGAGCTGCTGCTGTGTCAGGAAGAGATTTAATCGTGTATTAGGTAGTGTAGGGAGAAAAACCGTACATTACACATATCCATCTTAACAAACAGTCATTTTGAGTACTAACTAATCCATCTGCAGAGATATCAGGCAGGCAGTGTATATAGGCAGGCAGGCAGTGTATATAGCAGACTGCAGTGCACATAGGACAAGAGGCTCAATTCCAGCTCTGCCTTCTGCTGCTGTTATATTTCTGGAAATAGGCTCAGGTCTCAGGGGCCAGGAATATTTTTTTTTGCATCTTAATCCTCATAATTTGCTTAAAAAGCAATCCAGAGAACACCGTTTTTCTGCACCATTTGCTTGTTGGCACTGCAGAATACAGCCAGGTCCTTTCCATATTACAGCGCTAAAAATCCATCTATTTAAAACTGTGTTTTCTCCGTCACACGGATCACATATACGTTGTCAGAAAATACTGCCAGTTCTGGCCTCCATTAAAAAATTACTTTAGTGTGTCAGTGAAGCAATTCACAGCAGTTTGCTGTTCAAACTACTTACCTACTGGCCAGGTATTTAAAACTGTGTTTTCTCCACCACACGGATTACATATACGTTGTCAGAAAAAACTGCCTGTCTGGCCTCCATTAAAAATTGTTTTCAGTGTGTCAGTGAAGCAATTCACACCAGATTACTGTTCAAACTACTTACCTACAGGCCAGGTATTTAAAACCGTGTTTTCTGCGTCACACGGATCACATATACATTGTCAGAAAATACTGCCATTTCTGGCCTCCATTAAAAAAAAATTTCAGTGTGTCAGCGAAGCAATTCACAGCAGTTTGCTGTTCAAACTACTTACCTACAGGCCAGGTATTTAAACTCTGTTTTCTCCGTCACACGGATCACATATAAGTTCGCTCCAAACTCAGTCATTTGTAGTGAGCGTGGAAGATACTGTCCTCCATTTAAAATGGGCAAGGCACGTGGCAAGGGACAGGGAACTGGACGTGATGGTAATGGTGCATGCAGAGGCTGAGGACAAGGCCGTGGGCAAGCCGAAATTGTGCCACAACAAACACCCACATCTTCTCGCCTGACCTTCTTGTCCCAATTTCTAGGGGACCGCAGCACACCACTATTGAACCCAGAGCAGGGTGAAAAGGTTGTTGGTTGGATAGTGGATAACGCTTCCAGTCACTTAGCCACCACCACCACCATGTTTACCACACGGTCAAGTCTCAGTAGCCTTGAGTCTGGACCGCATATTCCTCACCCTGATCCTCCTTCCTCCCACCATGCCGAGTACCCAGAGACAACTGATCCCACACTTGGACACTCTGAAGAGCTGTTCACTTTTCCATTTATAGATTCGGTCCTCTCGCCCGGTCCACTTCAAGAGGGGCAAGAGGAGATCGCGTGTAGCGATGCCCAAATATTTGAGCAGCCACGGTCACACGAAGGCGACGGTGGGAAAGTGTCACAAGAGGTGGACAATGATGAGACACAATTGCCAGAAAGTCAGGAGGAGGACAAGGTTGCGGAAGTCGAAGACGAGGTGGTGGACGATATAGTAACTGACCCAACCTGGCAGGAGGACATGCAAAGCGGGGACAGCAGCACACAAGGGGATGGAGGCAGAGCACCCCAACAGGCAGGAAGAAGCAGCGTGGTGGCCGCAGACAAAAGTCAGGCAACCGTTCCCCGTAACACCAACACGAAGGAAGTTGCCAGTACAACTGTTAGGTCTTCCCGAGTCTGATTGTTTTTTAAAGACTCTGCCGATAACCCCAAAAAGGCCATTTGCACCACCTGCCAGGCCATAATCAGCAGGGGTGGCAAAACGACCAGCCTGACCACCACCAGCATGATCAGGCACATGGCAGCAAAGCACCCGACTTTGTGGGCCGAACTCCAGGGTCCAGGAACAGTGTCTGCGGGTGGCACCATTGCTTCTTCCGCTGTTGTGGATGCAAGCCAATCCCCTGTCCATGGTGCATGCGAAGATGCCTCCTGCCCTGCACCTGTCATTGCACACTCTCAAGTAGCAGCATCAGGAAGCATGTCCATGTCCTTGTCCCAGCGCAGCATTCAGTTGTCCATACCCCAGTCCTTGGAACGCAAGCGCAAATATGCAGCCAACGCCCCACAGGCCACACTACTAAATTCTCACATTTCACAACTGCTTGCGCTCGAAATGTTGCCTTTTAGGCTTGTGGAGACGGAGGCATTCCGCAACCTGATGGCGGCGGCTGTCCCTCGGTACTCGGTCCCCAGCCGCCACTATTTCTCCCGGTGTGCCATCCCCTTATTACACAAGCACGTGTCCCAAAACATTAGCCGTGCTCTCAACAACACAGTTACCGGTAAAGTCCACCTAACCACGGACACGTGGACAAGTGCTTGTGGTCAGGGACGGTAGATTTTGCTGACGGCACACTGGGTTAACATAGTGGAAGCCGGGACCAAGTCGGACCTTGGGACGGAGCACGTCCTACCGAAGCCAAGGAGTGCGGGCCCTAGGTCAATCAGGGTTGCCCCCACAGTCTACAGCTCCTCCACCTCATCCTCCTCAGCCTCCTCCTCCTCTTCAGTCTCCATTTCCGAAATGACCACATCAGTCAAAAGCTGGAAGCACTGCAGCACTGCCTCGGTCAAGCGGCAACATGCTGTGCTGAAGCTAATATTCTTAAGTGAAAAACCGCACAATGCTGAAGAGTTGTGGACAGCTCTGAAAGAGCAAGCAGCTCTGTGGCTCACACCGCTGAACCTACAGCCAGACATGGTCGTGTGTGACAATGGCCGGATCCTGGTAGCGGCTCTGAGGCGAGGCGAGCTCACACACGTACCATGCCTGGCCCATGTGCTTTACCTCGTGGTTCAGCGGTTTCTCAAATCCTACCCGGAGCTGCCGGATCTGCTTGTTAAAGTACGCCGCCTGTGTGCCCATTTTAGAAAGTCAGCTACAGCTTCCGCCCCCTTTGCAGTGTTTCAGCAGCATTTTCAGCTTCCGGCTCACAGACTGGTGTGTGATGTCCCCACGCGTTGGAACTCTACACTGCAGATGTTGGGAAGGATTTGTGAGCAGAAGAGGGCAGTTGTTGAGTACCAGCATTAACAAGGCCGTCGCTATTAGGTTCCAACTCCACACATTAGACTTCAGGAGTGGACATGGATGCATTGCAGGCGGAGCACGATGAGATGGAGCAAGGAACCATACAGGGTGATTACACACAGCCAAGCCTCATCTCATCCCAATGTGAATTGGGTGATAATGATGAAGAGGAGGAGGAGGAGGAAGGACAGGAGCTAGTTTCATGCACTATAGACGGTACTACCTGCACAGCTGTCATACCGTCTGTTCAGCATGGATGGCCAGAGGACAGAGAGGAGGAGGAGGAGAGCATGGTCAGTCATCCTCTTGGTGAGGACACGGAAGTCTTGCCTGTTAGTAGTTTGGCACGCATGGCTGAGTTTATGTTAAGCTGCCTTTCCCATGACCCTCGCATTCTCAAAATTTTGGGCGACAGTCATTACTGGTCGGTGACACTTCTAGACCCTTTCTACAAAGAGAACTTTATATCTCTTTTTCCTGAGGCGGACAGATCTACAAAAATGGGACGGTACCAGAAGGCCCTTGTTGCGGAACTATTAAAAAAATTCCCATCTGAAAACGCTGGCGGCAGAGGGCACACTTCGTTGGACAACCAAGAAGTACAGGCGAGAGAGACACAAATTTCATCCAGCAGAGGCAGGGAAACAGTGTCAAAGTTCTGGGAGAGTTTTCTCAGACCCTCCCATCGCACAGACCCCGAGGCGCGGGGTACTCTCACAAGGAGTGCAAAGTTTGAGAAGATGCTGAGGCAGTACCTTGCCGACCGTACCAAAGTCCTCCGTGATTCCGCTGTGCCTTATAATTATTTCGCATCCAAGCTGGATGCAGGGAATGCCTGCCCTGCCGCCAGCGTTTTATCAGAGCGGGTTTTTAGTGCCGCTGGTGGAATTATAACTGATAAGTGCATCCGCCTGTCAACTGAAAATGCTGACAGGCTGACTCTTATAAAAATGAACAATGGCTGGATTGGGCCAGACTTCTCAACACCACCGAATGATAGCAGCGTAACATAAACTCCAATCCAGTGTCTTTTCTTGAGAGGTGTATTCCCATGCACCTTTTTACACCCACACATGGGTATACGCTTCTTGATTTTGGCTATTTGCTCTTGTCCGCCTCCGTCTCCTAATCCTCCACCACCATATCACCAGGGTGACCGTGGTCCGTGATGCAACACCCACCTAATTTTTTTAAAGGGTGTTTATGATGCCCGTGAAAAAAATTTTTTGATACTGTATGTTCATGTATAACCCCCAGGGGTAAATATTTGTCAGCCCATACACTTAGTGCATGGGCATTACAAGTATAGGAGGCCCGCTCCTTTTTAATGAGAATATTTTTTTATGAGGCCCTCCTCAACGTCTCTTCCAAAGGGCTTTGAAGTGCTTCCAAATTTTGGGCAGCCCTTGCATTCACTGCATAGGCCAACACTATGGGAGACTCTCTCCTTTCTAATGGGAATTTGTCATTACTGTGGCCCTGCTCTATGTGTCTTTAAATTCTTAGTGGGGTTTCTCCTAAAATTGTCAGCCGTTGGACTCACTGCATACCCTATAACTGTATAGCAGACTCTCTCCTTTCTAATGGGAACATGTCGTACCTTGTTACTGTGGCGCTGCTCCATGAGTCTTTAAATTCTTAGTGGTGTTTTTACTAAAATTGGTCAGCCGTTGGACTCACTGCATACCCTATAACTGTATAGCAGACCCTCTCCTTTCTAATGGGAACATGTCATACCTTGTTACTGTGGCTCTGCTCCATGTGTCTTTAAATTCTTAGTGGTGTTTTTACTAAAATTGGTCAGCTGTTGGACTCACTGCATACCCTATAACTGTATAGAAGACCCTCTCCTTTGCAATGGGAACATGTCGTCCCTTGTTACTGTGGCCCTGCTCCATGTTTCTTTAAATTCTTAGTGGGGTTTTTGCTAAAATTGGTCAGCCGTTGGACTCACTGCATACCCTATAACTGTATAGCAGACCCTCTCCTTTCTAATGGAAACATGTCGTACCTTGTTACTGTGGCCCTGCTCCATGTGTCTTTAAATTCTTAGTGGGGTTTTTACTAAAATTGGTTAGCCGTTGGACTCACTGCATACCCTATAACTGTATAGCAGACCCTCTCCTTTCTAATGGGAACATGTCGTACCTTGTTACTGTGGCCCTGCTCCATGTGTCTTTAAATTCTTAGTGGTGTTTTTACTAAAATTGGTCAGCTGTTGGACTCACTGCATACCCTATAACTGTATAGCAGACCCTCTCCTTTCTAATGGGAACATGTCGTACTTGTTACTGTGGCCCGGCTCTATGTGTCTTTAAATTCTTAGTGGGGTGTCTCCTAAAATTGTCAGCCGTTGGACTCACTGCATACCCTATAACTGTATAGCAGACTCTCTCCTTTCTAATGGGAACATGTCGTCCCTTGTTACTGTGGCGCTGCTCCATGTGTCTTTAAATTCTTAGTGGGGTTTTTACTAAAATCGGTCAGCAGTTGGACTCACTGCATACCCTATAACTGTATAGCAGACCGTCTCCTTTCTACTGGGAACATGTCGTACCTTGTTACTGTGGCTCTGCTCCATGTGTCTTTAAATTCTTAGTGGTGTTTTTACTAAAATTGGTCAGCCGTTGGACTCACTGCATACCCTATAACTGTATAGCAGACCCTCTCCTTTCTAATGGGAACATGTCGTACCTTGTTACTGTGGCCCTGCTCCATGTGTCTTTAAATTCTTAGGCTGTGTGCCCACGATGCATTTTTGGTGCGTATTTTGGTGCGTATTTGCAGAGTGTAAACACTCCAGAAACGCATTCATACCTTATCCCATGACTTCCTATGACATTCTGCAAGTTCTGTGCACATGGTCCGTATTTTTTCTGCGCAGATTTTACTCGCAGAGAAAATACGGACATGACCAATTCTTGTGCGTTTCTGCATACGTATTTGCCTATACAATGCATTGGAAAAATGCATGGCAAATACACATGCAAATACGCGTCAAATACTCGTCAAAAAAGCATGTAAAAACCGCATGTTTTTTTCTGCCAAGGACATGCAGAAATGCTCAGGAAAATTTCTGCTTCATTTCTGCATCATGGGCACTAAACCTGAGTGGGGTTTTTCCTAAAATTGTCAGCCATTGGACTCACTGCATACCCTATAACTGTATAGCAGACTCTCTCCTTTCTAATGGGAACAAGTCGTACCTTGTTACTGTGGCCCTGCTCTGTGTGTCTTTAAATTCTTAGTGGGGTTTTTCCTAAAATTGTCAGCCGTTGGACTCACTGCATACCCTATAACTGTATAGCAGACTCTCTACTTTCTAAAGGGAACATGTTGTACCTTGTTACTGTGGCCCTGCTCTATGTGTCTTTCAATTCTTAATGTGGTTTTTCCCAAATTTTGGCAGCTCTTGCAGTCACAGCATGGGCATTACCACTTACAGGAGACCCGCTCCTTTACAATGGGAACATTTTTTTTACTGAGACCCTCCTCTAGGTCTCTTCAAAGGGGTATTGGGTTGCGTCCAAATTTTTGGCAGCCCTTGCAGTCACTGGATACGCAATAACAGTATAGGAGAGCCACATTTTAATAATGGGAGCAACAAAGCATAGGGCCGACTGCAGGCCTTTTGAGAATAGTAAGGGCCGTCTGATGTCCCTATAAAAATAGGCTTTATGACTTTCAGAGTCCCTCCATCATAAATAAAACAGGAAGTGTCTGATGATGGGTCACACACCACATTGCCAGCTAAGGTTGTAAAATGTTAAAATGACATTTCCCGGTGAATGCATTTGTCTTAAAAAAAACCTTAAAAAAACAAAACAATAGGATCTTTCTTTAGTATAACAAACAGCGTCACCAATTTAACAACAATGTAATCACATTGTTCAGCTCATGCACCTCCTCCTCCATCTCCGAAATGACCACATCAGTCACAAGCTGACAGCACTGCAGCACTGCCTTGGCCAAGCGGCAACAGGCTGTGCTGAAGATAACATGTTTAATGCTTAATTGACAAACCGCCCAGCACTGCAGAGTTGTTGAAAGCTGTAACACAGCAGCCTGATCTGTGGCTCTCACTGCTGAACATACAGCCAGGCATGGTCGTGTGTGACAATGGGCAGAACCTGGTGACGGAGAAATGACAGCCGGGGTAGATACGGTTTCCCTCTATGCCAGTCCTTTCACCGAGCTAAAGAATATGGCTGTGGTGAAATACAACTCCCACTGAGAAGCTGTTTCAGATTGAAAAACATTGTGCCCACCAGAGGATTTGATTCTGAGGGCTAACCTTTCTCCCCCGCTCAGGAGCCCCATAGCAGCTGCAAAGTTAAGCGCTATCATGAACTTTCCTGAGGTAGAAGCCAAGGCACACAAGAGGATTCTCTGTTGAGACCGTCCAACCCTGCCGAGAAGCAGTCATGGCTAAGAAAAGTGTGAAAGGAAAGGTTCCCGGACACTCCATGGCTGCTTTTTTACTGAGGTGGAAACACGGGGAGAACATACAAAGTCCTTGCAGATGTTGTCCTTGCTGGGATTGTTACCCAGGATCCCAGCGCTGCAAGTCTTCAGTGCTAACCACTGATCCAATGTGCTGCCGTTCACCCTCTAATATCTAACAGGCTGGAGAAACTTGCACCTGCTGCCACTCTATCTTCAGCTCCTTTGTGAGAAAATGTATTTGGGCAGCCACTCAGTCTACCAAATAAAATTCCTGATAAGGAAATTGGGGATGGCTTCACTACTGGTACTGGGGGCAGTGCTAATACCATGGCATCGTACCATAGTTTGCTGGAAATATTCAAGGCTGTTAGGAGGCAAGCAAATTCCCTCAGAAAAGTACCAGCAGTAATGTTCATGGACCCACGCTTTTAGAAGGCGGAGACAACACCGGGAGAAATAGTGATGGCTGGAGACCGAGTATGTACACGAGGCATGAGGCATGTGGTTGTGAAAAGCTTCCGCCTCCACGAGCCTAAAAGGCCACATTTCAAGTGCAAGCAGCTTTACAGGACTTCCTGTGAGAAATGACATGCAGGCTAGATAGGGTTTCCCTCTATGCCAGTCCTTTCACCGAGCTAAATACAACTGTCTGCAAAAAAAGTTGTGTACTGGCTCCGTACCGTCCCTGGCCACATTCACCTGTCCACGTGTTTGTGGTTAGGCGATCCTTCCCAGTAAGTGCACTGGGGAGGGCACGGGTAATGTTGTGGGGCCCGTGCTTGTGGAAGGCGGAGGCGATACTGGGAAATATAGTGGCGGCTGGGGACCGAGTATGGACGCCTGGCCGCCGCCGGCATGAGGCTGTGAAAAGCTTTCGCCTCCACGAACTTAAAAGGCCATATTTCAAGTGCAAAAAGCTGCCCAGAAATCTGGCAGTTTAGTGTTGCGGCCTGTGGGTGGATGGGTGGCTGGCTGCATACTTGCACTTGCATTCCAAGTAACAGAAAACTAAGCAGATGGTGGCCTCTATTATCATCATGGCCTCACCTCGGCACTATGAACTCTCCTGAAGTAGAAGCCAGGGCCCGCCGGAGGAGTCTCCGGTTCTCTGGTGGGCCCGTCGAACACTGCCGAAAAGCAGCCCTGGGTAAGAAAAGTGTGGGGGAAGGTTTCCGGACACTCTATGGCTGCTTTTTTTAATGTGGATCGCCCATGCTTATGCATGTTATTTCTCAAACCGCATTACAGATCAGGCCATTGTCCAACTCGGTATTCAAGAAACTAAATGCGCAAAGAAAGATGTGTGTGTGTATCAAAGCACCACCGACAAGGGCGAGTTGATGTTGGACAGGCTGCCATTGCTACTGCAACAAGCTGCATTACAGGACTTCCTGTGAGAAATGACATGCAGGCTAAATAGGGTTTCCCTCTATGCCAGTCCTTTCACCGAGCTAAATACTGTCAGAAAAAAAAAGTTGTGGACTGGCAACGTACCGTCTCTGGCCACATTCACCTGTCCACGTGTTTGTGGTTAGGCTGTCATTCCCAATAAGTGCACTGGGGAGGGCACGGGTAATGGTGTGGGAGCCGTGCTTGTGGAAGGCGGAGGCGATACCGGGAAATATAGTGGCGGCTGGGGACCGAGTATGGACAACCGGCCGCCGCCGGCATGAGGTTGTGGAAAGCTTCCGCCTCCACGAGCTTAATAGGCCACATTTCAAGTGCAAGCAGCTGTCAAAAATTTGGCAGTATAGTATTGCAGCCTGTGGGTGCGTGGGTGGCTGGCTGCCTGCATACTTGCGCTTGCATTCCAAGGAATGGGGTAGGGACAACTGAACGCTGCAGTGGGACAAGGATGTGGACGGTGATTGTTGCAAGTCTGCAATGACAGGTGCATGGCGGGAGGCATCTTCAGCACTGTATGCATGTGTCTGATGATGTGTCACACACCACATGGCCAAATAAGGTTGTAAAATGTTAAAATGACATTCACTGGTGAATGCATTTGTCTTGGTTGAAAGCAATGCAAAAGTGCAAAAACGCATCAAAAACACTACGTGTGAACATAGCCCAAGTTGTGGATGAGTGTTTTTCTTTTTGGTTATTTATTTTGCCTTATATACAAGTCATTACCCTGGAAAGGATGTTCTTTAACATATTTCCCAGGAAAATCCATTTTGGTTTCGTTTTTGTATGTTTTATTGTGAGTCCGTAAAAGTGGCGTAATACCTCTGACCACGTTGTTGACAGCAGTGATCTGGGAGTCAGAGATGCTTCCAGGGATCTTCCCCATGCTGTTCCCATGTCATTTGAGCACTGTTCCCATCGATTTGGGCCCTCTGCAGACCGCCAGGGGGAGCCGCCTGAAAAATGCTCGAGTTTCCCATAGACTTACATTGGGCTCGTTGCTCCGGTCGAGCACCCGAGTATTCCAATTTGCTCGACCCGAGCAACGAGTAACCAAGCATTTTAGTTCTCGCTCATCACTATATATCTCCACCAGAATGTGTACAGATACCTATTAAAATCATTGGAGTGCATTGCAGTCACATGCACATCTGCGGCAGGAAATCAGGAATGAAGTTGAGCATTGACCTAGTCAGGCTATCTGGCTAAGGCAGATTAGTAAAAACCAGGCAGGGCCTTCATTTCTTGGAGGAAGGTCACAAGAGGCAGTGGGGCGGCCTCCTCCCTCCAACCCGGGTTTTCCAGTGGCTCTTGCCACAGGTCCTTTAAAAACCCTGCTTTAAGGATTAGTGTTGTTCAGTGTTGGGACCTGCTAGGAGGATAGCAGGAGAACTCAGCAGGACTGTGTATAGCTGAACGCTCGCCTGGGAGGGCTCTGAACCCGTCAGGCTCTGAACGGCCCGGCGCGGCCGTTGCCCACAGCAACCATTGTGTATAGACTTTCTGTTAACCCTGTTGTGAACCGGAGGACTTTCTGTTAACCCTTGAGTTGCTGAAATAAAAGCTGTTTATGTTGGACTTGCTTGGGTCACTGCCTCAGTTACTGTACGGTGTGACCTCCGCCGCCTTACAGCTTGGTGGAGAATGTGGGCATTGTGACTGAGGCATACCCCACCGGCAGCTGCATGACCACAATCCGACCTGCCACCTTTCAGTTCCACCCCGTGGACAAAATGGTGGAGCTGTTCAAACAGATGGTACTCTCTCAGCAGCAACAGCAGGAGCGGGAGCAGCAGCATAATCAGCAGCACCAGCTACTGTACTAGCAGCAATAAAAAACAAATGAACTGTTGCTGCAACAGATTGCTGCCCTGCGGGAGACGCCAACAGCACCAGCCCCGGAACGTCGAGACGCCCGGGACAAGGTTCGCTCAGAATTGAGGAAGATGGGACCGGAGGATGACGTGGAAGCCTTCCTGACCATTTATGAGCGCACAGCGGAACGGGAAAACCTACCAGCCGGCCAGTGGGCAGAAGTGGTGGCTCCTTCTCTGGTCGGCGATGCCCAAAAGGCCTACTTCGACCTCAGTCGGGAGGACACCCAGGATTACCAGAGGCTCAAAGGTGAGATCCTTGCCCGACTGGGGGCTCGGCGCGTATTTTCTTCGGCCTATGTGGAGACCCAACCCGCCCGGTCTTAGGCTTATGACCTTTTGCAGCTGGTCAAAAGGTGGCTCTAGCCTGAATCTTTGACTCCAGCCCAGATGGTGGAGAGGGTGGTGGTCGACCGGCTGGTTAGGACTCTGCCGACCGCTATACAACGTTGGGTGGGGCAAGGGGACCCCGGCACCCTCAACCAGGTGGTCAATCTGATCGAGCGCTACTCGGCCACTCAGGACTTCATTCGAGACTCTGCCCCCTCTCGGCTGTCACGCCGATCCCTGACAACCCAGGAACCGGGAAAGGGATCGCGTCCCTTTGCTGAGGACAGTCAGCACCATGCCCGTGCTGAAGGGGTACCCCGGAGTGAGAGTAGCTGGAGACCAGTTCCCTCCCAAACAGTCATAAGACCTAACAGTACCTCCAACATTAGGTGCTGGCGGTGTCAGGGGCCGGAACATGTGGTTGCTAATTGCCCCCTGACTACGGAACCCATGGACTGCGGGTATAACCACCGGGTCTCAATGTATGCCCAGACCATCTGCACGGCGAGTGCCGACCCACGGGACAGTGAACTCCAACTGTGCCAGGTACTGGTTAATGGGTACTCCATAGAGGCTCTCCTAGACTCGGGGAGCCTAGTGACTTTGGTACATGGGTCGCTGGTGGCAGGACACAACCCCAGTGGACGGACAGTCGGGGTTGTGTGTATCCATGGGGACCTCCGAGAGTACCCAACCGCGGAGGTAGTTTTGTCCACGCCATGTGGAGATATAAAATGTTATGCACACGCCCGGGCTAAGCGGCGTGTGCGTGTGATTGGTAGTGATTCCACTGGACCGTGCCGGAGAGTGAATGCCTGGAGGGGCGTGACTAAGTATTCACCCGATCCGACCAGGGTCGCACGACGGCATACGACGCCAGTGCACCAAGGAGGAACCGAGCAGAGGGACCAGGTGCTACTCCAGGACAGACCCCGGACACGGCTGTTGACCCACACAGGGGAATACAGGAACAGGCTGGTAGGCTGGCACACAGACTGGTGGGTATAGGCAGGCACGACTGGTATGCAGGCAGGCGGGTATGCAGGCAGGGGGGTAAAGGCAAGCACAGCTAGAGTGCAGACAGGGAGGCACTAGCAGGTAGGAACACAGGCGGGATAGGACCCAGTACACACCGGGACTCAGGAACAATACAGGCAGAGGGTTACAGGCAAGCACGGCTAGAGTGCAGACAAGGCTGAGCAGGGAGGACAGGGCTCTGTTCACACGGAACAGACAGGAAGGGAAAGACAGAGCCAGACACCCACAGGGTACTTGCAGTGAAGTAGCGAGTGGACCACAAACTCACAAACGGGAGTACAGAGACAACTGGCAGGAGTTAGGTACGAGTTCAGACTCTGCAGAAAAAGGAAGGGAATGGACATAGAGGCAAAACAGGTAAAGGATAGGAGAGAGTTCAGACTGGAACTGAGTGTACGGAGGAGACCGACACTGCAGCGGGATACAGGAGCGGGTCTGGGAATACTGCCCCCAGAGAGGCAGGACGAACAGGCAAGGAGCGTGTTCAGACAGGACAGACAAGATACAGGAGCGGGTCTAGGTAATCGGCCCCTAGAAGGCGGGAGGAACAGGCTAGGAGCGTGTTCAGACAGGACAGACAAGAGAACACAGAAAGGACTCAGTTCAGACACGGGAACTAATACCGAAAAGCAGGAGACATACAGGACTCTGTTCAGACACGGGAGCTGATACCGCAAAGCAGGAGACATACAGGACTCAGTTCAGACACGGGAGCTGATACCGCAAAGCAGGAGACATACAGGACACAGTTCAGACACGGGAACTGATACAAAAAGCAGGAGACAAGAGACGGGACCTGGCACCTTCAGAGTGCAAGCACACACTGAAGGAAACACTATGCTCAGGCCGGGATAGAAGGGAGCTGCTGAGCTATATACCAAGTGACAGACAGCAATAGGCTGAGGACGCACAAGGGGTGTGACCCACAGCAGGTACAAAAGGCAGGAAGTGATCGGGCGCCGCCCTTAAGCAGCAGAAACAGACACAAACAGACAGCATGGAGGGAAGCCAGAGAGACATTCTGGACAGGAGGAGATCAAGTGCGCCCTCTTGCACAGTGGGAGATGGACCACCATGCAAGGACGCCGCCAGGTATGTTACATAAAACATGTGGTGGGGTGGTAAAAACTCTCCCCTATGGGACTGTGTTGGGAAGAGACTTGCCCCTGTTCTGGACTCTGTGGAAAAACAAAATCCACTCTTCCTCGGTAAAATGTATTACAGGCGCTGTACCCGATGAACCCGAGTCAGGGGTACCAGCCGTAGGGGTGTCCAACCTAGGGACAGAGTGTGACCCCGATATATTTCCCTTAGAGGTGCTGGCAGGAGAGGTCGAGGAGACCCCATTGATCCCCAAGCTGGAAGCATCTCGGGACACGTTTGAGATGGCTCAGCTACAGGATCCCACCCTGACTCGGGCGCGGGAAAGGGTGGTAGACGTAAATGGCATAGCTCAACAGCCCGGTGCAGATACTGTATTTCCACACATGGTAGTCAGTGGTGAGTTGCTCTATAGAGTAGCCAAAATCAGGGACGAGGTAGTGTAACAGTTAGTGGTACCTCAGTCGTACCGTCGGGCGGTTCTGGAGTTGGCACACACACACCTGCTGGGTGGACACTTAAGGGTTAAAAAGACGCAAGAGCATATTTTGCAGCGGTTCTTTTGGCCGGGGATTTTCGCGGAGGTCCAAAGGTACTGTGAATCCTGCCCCGAATGTCAGTTGACCACACCCACCGCAAGTTTCCGTAGCCCATTGGTACCCCTGCCTGTGACAGAGGTACCTTTTGAACGGATTGCAATGGACTTGGTAGGACCCAATGTAAAATTCACCCAGGGCCACCAACATATACTGGTGGTCGTCGACTATGCCACCCAGTACCCGGAGGCTATACCGCTACGCCACACCTCGGGAAAACTGATTGCACAGGAGCTGTTTGCCATGTTCTGTCGCCTTGGACTACCTAAGGAGTTCATAACGGATCAGGGGACTCCTTTTATGTCCAAACTGACAAGGGAACTGTGCAAACTGCTAAAAATTAAACAATTGCGCACCTCGGTGTGCCACCCTCAAACCGATGGGCTAGTAGAAAGGTTCAATAAAACCCTCAAGTCCATGTTAAAAAAGGTGGTTTCTAAGGACGGAAGGGATTGGGACATGTTGCTACCCTATTTGATGTTCGCCGTCCGTGAGGTACCCCAGGCTTCCATAGGGTTCTCTCCCTTTGAGTTATTGTACGGCAGACACCCTAGGGGTCTGTGGGACGTAGCCAAAGAGACATGAGAACAAGAGCCAACTCCACATAGGAGTATAATTGAACACGTGGCTAGTATGCAGGACCGGATCGCGGCAGTCATGCCCATCGTGAAAGAACATCTGTTAGATGCCCAGGCATCCCAGAGGCGCATATATAATAAAAGAGCCAGAGTCAGGTCTTTTAACAAGGGCGATTGGGTGTTAGTACTGGTACCCACAGCCGAGAGTAAGCTCATGGCCAAGGGGCAAGGGCCATATGAGGTTCGAGAAAGTGGGGGAGGTAAATTACTGGGTGTATCAGCCCGGAAGGAGGAAACCTGAGCAGCTTTACTATGTAAACCTGCTAAAACCTTGGAAAGATCGAGAGTGTTTAGTTACAGAAGTCACTCCGGGCATATCACCAGAGAGTTCTCTACTTTCAGCCAGGGATGCGTCCGGAGAGGTCAGGATAAGTGATGCTCTCACTAAACAGCAGCGACGGGAGGCTCGCTCACTGGTGCAACAGAATACCAATGTGTTCTCAGAACTACCAGGTAGGACTACAGTTCTCCAACATGACATTGTTACCGAACCTGGGGTAAGGGGGCGAATGAGACCGTACCAGGTACCCAAAGCCCAGAGGCAAGCCATCACGGCTGAAGAAAAACAGATGCTCCAGTTAGGCATCATCGAGGAATCACGGAGTGAGGGGGCTAGCCCCATCGTACTGATTCCGAAACCAGGCGGATCGTTACGCTTCTGTAACGATTTCCGAAAACTAAATGAAGTGTCGAAGTTTGACCTTTAACCGATGCCCAGGGTGGATGAGCTGATTGAGAGGCTGGGGAAGGCCCAGTACTTTACCACGCTCAATGTCACCAAGGGTTACTGACAGGTACCTCTCACAGAATCGGCGAAGGAAAAGACCGCCTTTGTAACTCCGGATGGTCTATATCACTATATGGTCTTACCTTTTGGGTTACATGGGGCCCCGGCTACATTCCAGAGGTTGATGGACATAGTGCTCAAGCCTCATCAGGAGTATGCGTTCGCGAATCTAGATGATATTATCATCTTTAGCACCGACTGGCGTACGCGCCTATCACAGGTACAAGTGGTGCTGGATTCTCTCAGAGCCGCGGGGTTAACGGCAAACCCAAAAAAATGTGCAATAGGGCTAGAGGAATCCCCATATTTGGGGTATGTGATAGGCCGAGGAGTTATCAAGCCCCAAATCAATAAAGTTGAGGCCATAAAGTGGCCTAAACCGTTAAGTTCAAAGCAGGTGAGAGCGTTCCTTGGCATCCTTGGGTATTACCGCCTGTTTATACCTAATTTTGCTGGGAGAACGGCGGCCCTGACCGATCTCTTGAAAGGAAAAAAATCGGTAATGGTTCAGTGGAACCCTCAGGCAGAAGAAGCCTTTCAGTCCTTGAAGTTGGCCCTGTGTGGACAGCCGGTCCTCATCAGCCCCAACTTCAAGGAAACCTTCATTGTACAGACAGATGCCTCGGAGGTAGGCTTAGGGATGGTATTGTCACAAAAAGTGAATGGTGAAGAGCACCTGGTCACCTACTTGAGTAGAAAACTTGTCCCGGCAGAGAAAAATATAGCATGTTAGAGAAGGAGTGTTTGGCTATTAAGTGGGCCTTGGAATCGCTACGTTATTATTTACTCGGGCGTCAGTTCCGCTTGGTGACGGACCACTCACCCTTGGTATGGATGAGGAATGCCAAGGAGAATAATGCGTGAGTCACCAGGTGGTTCCTGTCACTGCAAAATTTCAGTTTCTCTGTAGAACATCGCCCTGGGAAGTCGCAGGAAAACGCAAATGCCCTGTCCCGGGCACCCTGTATGGTGACAAAAGTTCAACCCCACAAATTTGAACAGAGGGGGTGATATGTGAGACAGTGACCGGGATCGTATACGAGGGACGTTATATCTCCCCCAGATTGTGTACAGAGACCTATTAAAACCATTGGAGTGCATTGCAGTCACAGACACACCTGCGGCTGGAATGCAGGAATGAAGGTGAGCATTGACCTAGTCAGGCTATCTGGCTAAGGCAGATTAGTAAAAATCCGGCAGGGCCTGAATTTCTTGGAGGAAGGTCACAACAGGCAGTGGGGCAGCCTCCTCCCTCCAACTCGGGTTTTCCAGTGGCTCTTGCCACAGGTCCTTTAAAGACCTGCTAGGAGCATAGTGTGGCACCCTGCTACCACATATATATATTGAAAACCCTCGGCACAAGTGAAAGACTACTAGTATGATGCCAAAAAGAAAATTTTTATTCAGAGCGACCAAAAAATGCAAGACAGTGAAATCCATCCAACGTTTCGGCAATTTGCCTTTATCAACGTTATCTAAAGAGACATCCAAATATAAGGTCATGAATATATGACTCGCCCTCTGGGCCGTGGGGCACCCGGAACCGGGCTTCAGTGTGATGATGGGGGTAGTAGTGGCAACCCGATCCCGTGGCTCAGGGTGGTCAGACCAAGTGCTGTGGCAAACTATTTGTAGGGTTTTGAATGTCCGATTACGCCACCCGTGGATTGCGGTCAGGGAGGACCGCCACTGCAAGGCAGACCGCTGAGGCTGATGTAAATGTGCACCACAGGGATAGGATAACTCCCCACGGGAAGAGTGTAGCCTCAGGGCAGTGTAATAGGATGCAGGGGGTGATGGTGCAGGCGCAGCAGAAATCACACAGAGTCCAATAATGCAGTCCAGGGTGTTTTACTGCAGATGTTATCACTGACCCACCAGGAGTACAGGGTAGGAATGGGCCTGGGCGTCTGAGGGCATTCGGTAGAGCCCCACTGGTCAGGGTGAGTGGGTAGGCCTACCGTTCCCTCTCTGCCCTTGCTGACTATCCCCCTTTTCGTGGTGTGATAGCCCACGTCCCTGAGCTGGCCGTGTACTACGCCTGTATGGCTTGTGACTCGGGCATTAGGTACCTGTGACTTCTCCGTGCTGTACCGGTCCCTCTGTGTGGCGGAGCCTCCAGGCTTCTTAGGCCAAGGGACCTGAAATCCCTTGCGGGTTGGTTATCTGCTGCCGGGCTTGCAACCCTGACAGCCTCGGACCCCAGTGTCTGGTTGTGTAGTTCTCTCTCTCAGCCAGGACCGGCTCTCGTCGCCTCTGTCCCTGGCTTGCTGTTCCTCCTTTGCCTCCCGGACTCCTCAGCTGCTGCTGACCTGTCCCTCTCCTCTGGGAACCCTTCTGGATGCTTCAGAAGTGGGTCCTGGTCTCTCTAACCCTGCCCTCAGTTCCAGTTTTTATAGGGGCAGCCTGCTCCCCCTACTGGCCTGGGACAGGAGGTGCTGCATGCTAATGGTCCCTGACCAGGGAACCTCCCTCCTGCTCTCAGACACAGCCTTTAATATTTGTGGCATCCAGGCCTGGGGTGACACATATACAACCATCATCAAAAGTATATAAGTAACATAAACTCATTAGCATATTGATAAATAATATATTTAATCAATAAGAAGCAAATAGGGTGACCTTGCAGAAACTGAAAAACAAAAATAGGAAAAAAATGTGTCAGAGATCACATAAATCAGGAAAATCCGAAAGCAAGAGCAAAAGTATCTGCCCACACAAAGTCCCAAAGAAATAACATAATCCATTGTTATAAATCAATGCCAAAGTCAGACATATAAAAAAGAAAACAACAGAACCAAAAGGAAATCATAAATTACCTGGGTTGAAGCTCGGGGCTCAGAAAATGTAGTGCTGTCACTGCATGCAGGGCATGTTTGTGTGTGAGGAGACAGCTAGTAGCTGTTAAATACATGCACGAGGGAACCGAGAGGAGGAAACAGCTGACGGTGTTAACGCTGAGTGCGTTCCACAAGCGCTCCATATCAAGGAAATTATGTCATCTCTATGCGGAAAATGAGGCTAAGAGAATGTGCCTGACTGTGCATGCGCAATTTGCGTTCCAGCTAGGACGCAGTAGAGGGAGCAGCTAGTAGAACTAACGCTGAATGCGTTCCACAAGCGTTTCATATACAGGAAGTGATGTCACCTCCATACACAGGTAAGTTCTAAACGGTGTGCCTCATGATACAGGTGCAATATACATTACAACTGAGTAGGGAAATGTGTATCATATGTATATAACAAAAATATAAAATAATAAACCTAATAAAAAAATATATAATCTAAATAAACAGAGAAAAAAATACTAAGAAACCTCAAGTGGGCAGATAACAGATGCCTCATAGATCCCTAAGGTGCCTGGAGAAAAAAGAAATGAAAAAAAAGAAAAAAACATTTTTCAATGCAAATATCAAGTCAGTCAGAATACAGTATGTAAAAGACCACATTACTAACTACATATTATAATGTAAAAATATTTTATACATGGTATATGTCATGTCTATCAATATCACCAAAAGTATATATCCCCCAAAACAATTATATACAAAAAAGGAAAAAGGATCCTAACGAATAATGTCATATTCTCGGTTGAGGCCACAGGGTTCTAAAGTATTAAGGCGAAAAATCCAAAAAGCTTCTCTTTCTTTTAATTTTAATATCCTATTTCCACCCCGCCTGAAGTGTGGAATTGTCTCAATAATCTGAAAACGAAGTTGAGAAACATTATGTCCAGCCGATACAAAATGAGCAGGGATAGGAAGAGCTGTCCTTTTGCATCTTATGGTAGATTTATGTTGAGATATGCGGTCTCAGATATGTTGGGTGGTCTCACCAACATATCCGAGAACGCACGGACACTTAATCAAATACACCGCAAAAGAGGTATCACAGGTGTAGAATCCATGAATAGAAAACTTCTCGCCTGATCTGGGATGGGTAAAATGATCACCCTTGATAATGTTAGAACACTGAGGACAGTGTAGACAGGGAAAAGTTCCCTTTCTGGGAGTTGCCAAAAATTCTAAGGATCCATTCGTATCTTTGAGCCAATGTCAACTCTAACTAATCGATTCCTAAGGTTCACTGCCCTCTTGTGGCAGTATAAAGGAGGTGACATAAATTCTGGAATATCTGGATAAGATCTACCAAGTAAAGGCCAATGGTTTCGAATAATACGATGGAATAGGTTTATAAAAAGGTGATACATATTTACAACAGCCACCCTGGGACCCAAGCAAGGTCTAGTCTGCCGAGATGGTCGTGGATATGACAATATATGGTCCGGATATCCTCTATGTTTAAATTTAAGCCTCATTTCTTCCAACCTAGATTTCCGTGTGTCATCATCACTCACTATACGTCCCACTCTACATAACTGTGAAAATAGTAATGCCTCCTTAATATGACGGGGATGACTACTAGTAAACTATTACGATCTGTCGGTTTGATGTATAGATCAGTAGAAATAAACCCATCATTATTAAGTATGACCTACGTGTCCAAGAAATTAATATGTTTTTCGTCATACTGGATGCTGAATTTTATTTCAGGAATACTATTATTGATATCCTCGAGACAAAATTAAGTAATGATTCTGAGTCACCATTCCAAATCAAGAAAATATAATCTATGTATCTTTTCCAGAGTAATTGATGTCTCTGGAAAAGCACATTGTTGTAGATAAAGGAAGACTCAAATTGGGCCATAAAAATATTGGCATAAGGGGGGGCTGCATTAGAGCCCATCACGGTCCCGGTGTTCTGGATATAAAATCTATCTTCAAACAGAAAAAACTTTTTAGTTAGTACAAAGGTAAGTAATGTGAGGCAGAAATTCATTGCAGACTCAGAGAAATTATTTTTATCCAGAAAAGAACGAACCGCTGATATCCCCTTCTGATGATGAATGCTAGTATACATATTGTTGACATCTAATGTTACTAGTAAACAATGAGATGGTATGTGATCCATATTCTTTAAACATTCCAAGAAATGAGACGTATCTTTGAGAAAAGAGAGTATATTAGAAATAAATGGTGTCAAGATTTTTTCAAGAGTCACTGCCAATGGCGAAAGTAATGAATTGGTCGAAGCTACAATCGGGCGACCAGGAGGGTTGTTAAGATTCTTGTGATCTTTAGGGAGAACATAAAAAACTGGAGTTATGGGATGGACATTAATGAGAAAATCGCCCAGCTTTTAATCAATAATACCCTGACTCTTAAAGTCCTCCACCATCTTAACGATTTCCCTAGAGATCTCACTTGTCGGGTCTTTACCCAAAGGAGTGTAGGTTGTAACATTACACACTTTTGGAACTCTCCTGGGGTACCCTCAACATATTATTCCCTAATTTACTGGATATTTTCACAAAAAAGTGAAATTTTCAAAAATTCAGAAAATTGGCTGAAAACGACTAAATATCAAGGACTCATGGGGCGATTCACTCTGGAACTGAAATTGGAATGCTCACTGACATTTCCCCTATCTAAAAGTCTAATAAATGGCGGAAAAATGACAAAGTCCAAAAAAAAAATTTTTTCAACTTTTTTCAATTTTACCCCCGTGGGATATATATTCTGCCCACACACATTTGGAACTCTCCTGGGGTACCCTCACACATATTATTCCCTCATTTACTGGATATTTTCACAAAAAAGTGAAATTTTCAAAAATTCAGAAAATTGTCTGAAAACGATTAAATATCAAGGACTGATCGGGCAAATCGCTCTGAAACTGAAATCGGAACGCTCACTGACAATTCCCCTATCTGAAAATCTGATAAATGCCGGAAAAATGACTAAGTCCAAAAAAAATGTTTTCAACTTTTTTCAATTTTACCCCCGTGGGATATATATTCTACCCACAAACATTTGGAACTCTCCTGGGGTGCCCTCACACATATTATTCCCTCATTTAGCAGATAATTTCACGAAAAAGTGAAATTTTCAAAAATTCAGAAAATTGTCTGAAAACGACTAAATATCAAGGACTCAATGGGTGAATTTCTCTGGAACTGAAATCGGAATGCTCACTGACATTTCCCCTCTCTGAAAGTCTGATCAACGCAAGAAAAATGACTAAGTAAAAAAAAAAAATTTTTTAAACTTTTTTCAATTTTACCCCCGTGGGATATATATTCTACCCACACACATTTGGAACTCTCCTGGTGTACCCTCACACATATTATTCCCTCATTTATTGGACATCTTCGCAAAAAAGTGAAATTTTCAAAAATTCAGAAAATTGGCTGAAAACGACTAAATATCAAGGACTCATCGGGCGAATCGCTCTGGAACTGAAATCAGAACATTCACTGACATTTCCCCTATCTGAAAGTCTGATAAATGCCGGAAAAATGACTAAGCCCAAAAAAATTTTTTTTTCAACTTTATTCAATTTTACCCTCGTGGGATATATATTCTGCCCACACACATTTGGAACTCTCCTGGGGTACCTTCACACATATTATTCCCTCATTTAGTGGATATTTTCACAAAAAAGTGAAATTTTCAAAAATTCAGAAAATTGGCTGAAAACGACTAAATATCAAGGACTCATCGGGCGAATCGCTCTGGAACTGAAATCGGAATGCTCATTGACATTTCCCCTTTCTGAAAGTCTGATAAGGGCCGGAAAAATGACTAAGTCCAAAAAATTTTTTTTTTTTACTTTTTTCAATTTTACCCCCGTGGGATATATATTCTACCCACACACATTTGGAACTCTCCTGGGGTACCCTCACACATATTATTCCCTCATTTAGCGGATATTTTCACAAAAAAGTGAAATATTCAAAAATTCAGAAAATTGTCTGAAAACGACTAAATATCAAGGACTCATCGGGCGAATCGCTCTGGAACTGAAATCGGAACATTCACTGACATTTCCCCTATCTGAAAGTCTGATAAATGCCGGAAAAATGACTAAGTCCAAAAAAAATTTTTTTCAGCTTTATTCAATTTTACCCCCGTGGGATATATTCTACCCACACACATTTGGAACTCTCCTGGTGTACCCTCACACATATTATTCCCTCATTTATTGTACATCTTCGCAAAAAAGTGAAATTTTCAAAAATTCAGAAAATAGACTAAAAACGACTAAATATCAAGGACTCATCGGGCGAATCGCTCTGGAACTGAAATCCGACCGCTCACTGACTATTCCCCTATCTGAAAGTCTGATAAATGCCGGAAAAAGAACTAAGTCCAAAAAAATTTTTTTTTTACTTTTTTCAATTTTACCCCCGTGGGATATATATTCTACCCACACACATTTGGAACTCTCCTGGGGTACCTTCACACATATTATTCCCTCATTTAGTGGATATTTTCACAAAAAAGTGACATTTTCAAAAATTCAGAAAATTGGCTGAAAACGACTAAATATCAAGGACTCATCGGGCGAACCGCTCTGGAACTGAAATCGGAACGCTCACTGACATTTCCCCTATCTGAAATTCTGAAAAACGCCGGAAAAATGACTAAGTCCCAAAAATTTTTTTTCAACTTTATTCAATTTTACCCCCATGGGATATATATTCTACCCACACACATTTGCAACTCTCCTGGGGTACCTTCACACATATTATTCCCTCATTTATTGGATATTTTCACAAAAAAAGTGACATTTTCAAAAATTCAGAAAATTGTCTGAAAACGATGGTCAAATCGCTCTGGAACTGAAATCGGACTGCTCACTGACAATTCCCCTATCTGAAAGTCTGATAAATGGCGGAAAAATGACTAAGTCCAAAAAAAATTTTTTCAACTTTTTTCAATTTTTCTCCCGTGGGATATATATTCTACCCAAACACATTTGGAACTCTCCTGGGGTACCCTCACACATATTATTCCCTCATTTAGCGGATATTTTCACAAAAAGTGAAATTTTAAAAAATTCTGAAGATTGGCTGAAAACGACCAAATATCAAGGACTCATCGGGCGAAGCGCTCTAGAACTGAAATTGGAACATTCACTGACAATTCCCCTATCTGAAAGTCTGATAAATGGCGGAAAAATGACTAAGGCCAAAAAAATTTTTTTTTCAACTTTATTCAATTTTACCCCCGTGGGATATATATTCTACCCACACACATTTGGAACTCTCCTGGGGTACACTCACACATATTATTCCCTCATTTAGTGGATATTTTCACAAAAAAGTGAAATTTTCAAAAATTCAGAAAATTGTCTGAAAACGACTAAATATCAAGGACTCAATGGATGAATTTCTCCGGAACTGAAATCGGATGCTCACTGACATTTCCCCTCTCTGAAAGTCTGATAAACGCCAGAAAAATGACTAAGTCCAAAAAAAAAAGTTTTTTAAAATTTTTTCAATTTTACCCCCGTGGGATATATATTCTACCCACACACATTTGGAACTATCCTTATTTAGTGGATATTTTCACAAAAAAGTGACATTTTCAAAAATTCAGAAAATTGGCTGAAAACAACTAAATATCAAGGACTCATCGGGCGAATCGCTCTGGAACTGAAATCGGAGCATTCACTGACATTTCCCCTATCTGAAAGTCTGATAAATGCCGGAAAAATGAATAAGTCCAAAAAAAATTTTTTTTCACCTTAATTCAATTTTACCCTCGTGGGATATATATTCTACCCACACACATTTGGAACTCTCCTGGGGTACCCTCACACATATTATTCCCTCATTTATTGGATATTTTCACAAAAAAAGTGACATTTTCAAAAATTCAGAAAATTGTCTGAAAACGATGGTCAAATCGCTCTGGAACTGAAATCGGACTGCTCACTGACAATTCCCCTATCTGAAAGTCTGATAAATGGCGGAAAAATGACTAAGTCCAAAAAAAATTTTTTCAACTTTTTTCAATTTTTCCCCCGTGGGATATATATTCTACCCACACACATTTGGAACTCTCCTGGGGTACCTTCACACATATTATACCCTCATTTAGTGGATATTTTCACAAAAAAGTGAAATTTTCAAAAATTCAGAAAATTGGCTGAAAACGCCTAATTATCAATGACTCAATGGATGAATTTCTCTGGAACTGAAATCGGATGCTCACTGACATTTCCCCTATCTGAAAGTCTGATAAATGTCGGAAAAATGAATAAGTCCAAAAAAAATTTGTTTTCAACTTAATTCAATTTTACCCTCGTGGGATATATATTCTACCCACACACATTTGGAACTCTCCTGGGGTACCCTCACACATATTATTCCCTCATTTAGTGGATATTTTCACAAAAAAGTGAAATTTTCAAAAATTCAGAAAATTGGCTGAAAACGACTAAATATCAAGGACTCATCGGGCGAATCGCTCTGGAACTGAAATCGGAACGCTCACTGACATTTCCCCTTTCTGAAAGTCTGATAAATGCCGGAAAAATGACGAAGTCCAAAAAATTTTTTTTTTTAACTTTTTTCAATTTTACCCCCGTGGGATATATATTCTACCCACACACATTTGGAACTCTCCTGGGGTACCCTCACACATATTATTTCCTCATTTAGTGGATATTTTCACAAAAAAAGGGAAATTTTCAAAAATTCTGAAAATTGTCTGAAAACGACTAAATATCAAGGACTCATCGGTCAAATCGCTCTGGAACTGAAATCGGAACGCTCACTGACATTTCCCCTATCTGAAATTCTGAAAAACGCCGGAAAAATGACTAAGTGCAAAAAATTTTTTTTATCAACTTTATTCAATTTTACCCCCGTGGGATATATATTCTACCCACACACATTTGGAACTCTCCTGGGGTACCTTCACACATATTATTCCCTCATTTAGTGGATATTTTCACAAAAAAGTGAAATTTTCAAAAATTCAGAAAATTGGCTGAAAACAACTAAATATCAAGGACTCATCGGCGAATCGCTCAGGAACTGAAATCGGAATGCTCACTGACATTTCGCCAATCTGAAAGTCTGATAAATGCCGGAAAAATGACTAAGTCCCAAAAATTTTTTTTTTTTACTTTTTTCAATTTTACCCCCGTGGGATATATATTCTACCCACACACATTTGGAACTCTTCTGGGGTACCCTCACACATATTATTCCCTCATTTATTGGATATTTTCACAAAAAAGTGAAATTTTCAAAAATTCAGAAAATTGTCTGAAAACGATGGTCAAATCGCTCTGGAAATGAAATCGAACCGCTCACTGACAATTCCCCTATCTGAAAGTCTGATAAATGGTGGAAAAATGACTAAGTCCAAAAAAAATTTTTTCAACTTTTTTCAATTTTTCCCCCGTGGGATATATATTCTACCCACACACATTTGGAACTCTCCTGGGGTACCCTCACACATATTATTCCCTCATTTAGCGGATATTTTCACAAAAAAGTGAAATTTTCAAAAATTCAGAAAATTGTCTGAAAACGACTAATTATCAAGGACTCAATGGATGAATTTCTCTGGAACTGAAATCGGATGCTCACTGACATTTCCCCTCTCTGAAAGTCTGATAAACGCCAGAATAATGACTAAGTCCAAAAAAAAAGTTTTTTTAAAATTTTTTCAATTTTACCCCCGTGGGATATATATTCTACCTACACACATTTGGAACTCTCCCGGGGTACCCTCACACATATTATTCCCTCATTTAGTGGATATTTTCACAAAAAAGTGAAATTTTCAAAAATTCAGAAACTTGTCTGAAAACGATGGTCAAATCGCTCTGGAACTGAAATCGGACCGCTCACTGACAATTCCCCTACCTGAAAGTCTGATAAACGCCAGAATAATGACTAAGTCCAAAAAAAAAGTTTTTTTAAAATTTTTTCAATTTTACCCCCGTGGGATATATATTCTACCTACACACATTTGGAACTCTCCCGGGGTACCCTCACACATATTATTCCCCCATTTAGTGGATATTTTCACAAAAAAGTGAAATTTTCAAAATTCAGAAAATTGGCTGAAAACGACTAAATATCAAGGACTCATGGGGCGAATCGCTCTGGAACTGAAATCGGATGCTCACTGATATTTCCCCTTTCTGAAAGTCTGATAAACGCCGGAAAAATGACTAAGTCCAAAAAATTTTTTTTATCAACTTTATTTAATTTTACCCCCGTGGGATGTATATTCTACCCACACACATTTGGAACTCTCGTGGGGTACCTTCACACATATTATTCCCTCATTTAGTGGATATTTTCACAAAAAATTGAAATTTTCAAAAATTCAGAAAATTGGCGGAAAACGACTAAATATCAAGGACTCATCGGGCGAATCGCTCTGGAACTGAAATCAGAACATTCACTGACAATTCCCGTATCTGAAAGTCTGATAAATGGCGGAAAAATGACTAAGGCTAAAAAAATTTTTTTTCAACTTTATTCAATTTTGCCCCCGTGGGATATATATTCTACCCACACACATTTGGAACTCTCCTGGGGTACACTCACACATATTATTCCCTCATTTAGTGGATATTTTCACAAAGAAGTGACATTTTCAAATATTCAGAAAATAGTCTGAAAACGACTAAATATCAAGGACACAATGGATGAATTTCTCTGGAACTGAAATCGGATGCTCACTGACATTTCCCCTCTCTGAAAGTCTGATAAACGCCAGAAAAATGACTAAGTCCAAAAAAAAAGTTTTTTAAAATTTTTTCAATTTTACCCCCGTGGGATATATATTCTACCCACACACATTTGGAACTCTCCTGGGGTGCCCTCACACATATTATTCCCTCATTTAGTGGATATTTTCACAAAAAAGTGACATTTTCAAAAATTCAGAAAATTGGCTGAAAACGACTAAATATCAAGGACTCATCGGGCGAATCGCTCTGGAACTGAAATCGGAATGCTCACTGACTTTTCGCCAATCTGAAAGTCTGATAACTGGCGGAAAAATGACTAAGTCCAAAAAAAAATTTTTTTCAACTTTTTTCAATTTTACCCCCGTGGGATATATATTCTACCCACACACATTTGGAACTCTCCTGGGGTACCCTCACACATATTATTCCCTCATTTATTGGATATTTTCACAAAAAAGTGAAATTGTCAAAAATTCAGAAAATTGTCTGAAAACGATGGTCAGATCGCTCTGGAACTGAAATCGGACTGCTCACTGACAATTCCCATATCTGAAAGTCTGATAAATGGCGGAAAAATGACTAAGGCTAAAAAAAATTTTTTTTCAACTTTATTCAATTTCACCCCCGTGGGATATATATTCTACCTACACACATTTGGAACTCTCCTGGGGTACACTCACACATATTATTCCCTCATTTAGTGGATATTTTCACAAAAAAGAGAAATTTTCTAAAATTCGGAAGATTGGCGGAAAACGACTAAATATCAAGGAATCATCGGGCGAATCGCTCTGGAACTGAAATCAGAACATTCACTGACAATTCCCGTATCTGAAAGTCTGATAAATGGCGGAAAAATGACTAAGGCTAAAAAAAATTTTTTTTCAACTTTATTCAATTTTGCCCCCGTGGGATATATATTCTACCCACACACATTTGGAACTCTCCTGGGGTACACTCACACATATTATTCCCTCATTTAGTGGATATTTTCATAAGTGAAATTTTCAAATATTCAGAAAATTGTCTGAAAACGACTAAATATCAAGGACACAATGGATGAATTTCTCTGGAACTGAAATCGGATGCTCACTGACATTTCCCCTCTCTGAAAGTCTGATAAACGCCAGAAAAATGACTAAGTCCAAAAAAAAAGTTTTTTAAAATTTTTTCAATTTTACCCCCGTGGGATATATATTCTACCCACACACATTTGGAACTCTCCTGGGGTACCCTCACACATATTATTCCCTCATTTAGTGGATATTTTCACAAAAAAGTGACATTTTCAAAAATTCAGAAAATTGGCTGAAAACAACTAAATATCAAGGACTCATCGGGCGAATCGCTCTGGAACTGAAATCGGAACATTCACTGACATTTCCCCTATCTGAAAGTCTGATAAATGCCGGAAAAATGAATAAGTCCAAAAAAAATTTTTTTTCAACTTAATTTAATTTTACCCTCGTGGGATATATATTCTACCCACACACATTTGGAACTCTCCTGGGGTACCCTCACACATATTATTCCCTCATTTAGTGGATATTTTCACAAAAAGTGAAATTTTCAAAAATTCAGAAAATTGTCTGAAAACGATGGTCAGATCGCTCTGGAACAGAAATCGGACCGCTCAATGACAATTCCCCTATCTGAAAGTCTGATAAATGCCGGAAAAAGGACTAAGTCCAAAAAAAATGTTTTCAACTTTTTTCAATTTTACCCCCGTGGGATATATATTCTACCCACACACATTTGGAACTCTCCTGGGGTACCCTCACACATATTATTCCCTCATTTAGTGAATATTTTCACAAAAAAGTGAAATTTTCAAAAATTCAGAAAATTGGCTGAAAACGCCTAAATATCAAGGACTCATCGGGCGAATCGCTCTGGAACTGAAATCGAAATGCTCACTGACATTTCCCTTCTCTGAAAGTCTGATAAACGCCAGAAAAATGACTAAGTCCAAAACAATTTTTTTTTCATCTTTATTCAATTTTACCCTCGTGGGATATATATTCTACCCACACACATTTGGAACTCTCCTGGGTTACCCTCACACATATTATTCCCTCATTTAGTGGATATTTTCACAAAAAAGTGAAATTTTCAAAAATTCTGAAAATTGGCTGAAAACGACTAAATATCAAGGACTCATCGGGTGAATCGCTCTGGAACTGAAATCGGAACGCTCACTGACATTTCCCCTATGTGAAATTCTGATAAACGCCGGAAAAATGACTAAGTCCAAAAAAATTTTTTTTATCAACTTTATTCAATTTTACCCCCGTGGGATATATATTCTACCCACACACATTTGGAACTCTCCTGGGGTACCCTCACATATTATTCCCTGATTTATTGGATATTTTCACAAAAAAGTGAAATTTTCAAAAATTCAGAAAATTGTCTGAAAACGACTAAATATCAAGGACTCAACGGGTGAATTTCTCTGGAACTGAAAGCGGAATGCTCACTGACTTTTCCCCTCTCTGAAAGTCTGATAAACGCCAGAAAAATGACTAAGTCTAAAAAAAAAATTTTTTCAACTTTTTTCAATTTTACCCCCGTGGGATATATATTCAACCCACAGACATTTGGATCTCAACTGGTGTACCCTCACACATATTATTCCCTCATTTAGTGGATATTTTCACAAAAAAGTGAAATTTTCAAAAATTCTGAACATTGGGTGAAAATGACTAAATATCAAGGACTCATCGGGTGAATCGCTCTGGAACTGAAATCGGAACGCTCACTGACATTTCCCCTTTATGAAATACTGATAAATGCCGGAAAAATGTCTAAGTCCAAATAATTTTTTTTTTTTAACTTTTTTCAATTTTACCCCCGTGGGATATATATTCTACCCACACACATTTGGAACTCTCCTGGGGTACACATATTATTCCCTCATTTAATGGATATTTTCACAAAAAAGTGAAATTTTCAAAAATTCTGAAAATTGGCTGAAAACGACTAAATATCAAGGACTAATCGGGCGAATCGCTCTGGAACTGAAATCGGAACGCTCACTGACATTTCCCCTATGTGAAATTCTGATAAACGCCGGAAAAATGACTAAGTCCCAAAAAAATTTTTTTTCAACTTTATTCAATTTTACCCAAGTGGGATGTATATTCTACCCACACACATTTGGAACTCTCCTGGGGTACCCTCACACATATTATTCCCTCATTTAGCGGATATTTTCACAAAAAAGTGAAATTTTCAAAAATTCTGAAAATTGGCTGAAAACGACTAAATATCAAGGAATCAACGGGTGAATTTCTCTGGAACTGAAATCGAAATGCTCACTGACATTTCCCTTCTCTGAAAGTCTGATAAACGCAAGAAAAATGACTAAGTCCAAAACAATTTTTTTTTCATCTTTATTCAATTTTACCCTCGTGGGATATATATTCTACCCACACACATTTGGAACTCTCCTGGGTTACCCTCACACATATTATTCCCTCATTTAGTGGATATTTTCACAAAAAAGTGAAATTTTCAAAAATTCTGAAAATTGGCTGAAAACGACTAAATATCAAGGACTCATCGGGTGAATCGCTCTGGAACTGAAATCGGAACGCTCACTGACATTTCCCCTATGTGAAATTCTGATAAACGCCGGAAAAATGACTAAGTCCCAAAAAAATTTTTTTTCAACTTTATTCAATTTTACCCACGTGGGATGTATATTCTACCCACACACATTTGGAACTCTCCTGGGGTACCCTCACACATATTATTCCCTCATTTAGTGGATATTTTCACAAAAAAGTGAAATTTTCAAAAATTCAGAAAATTGTCTGAAAACGATGGTCAAATCGCTCTGGAACTGAAATCGGACCGCTCACTGACAATTCCCCTATCTGAAAGTCTGAGAAATGCCGGAAAAATGACTAAGTCCAAAAAAATTTTTTTTATCAACTTTATTCAATTTTTCCCCCGTGGGATATATATTCTACCCACACACATTTGGAACTCTCCTGGGGTACCCTCACTCATATTATTCCCTCATTTAGGGGATATTTTCACAAAAAAGTGAAATTTTCAAAAATTCAGAAAATTGTCTGAAAACGACTAAATATCAAGGACTCAACGGGTGAATTTCTCTGGAACTGAAAGCGGAATGCTCACTGACTTTTCCCCTCTCTGAAAGTCTGATAAACGCCAGAAAAATGACTAAGTCTAAAAAAAAAATTTTTTCAACTTTTTTCAATTTTACCCCCGTGGGATATATATTCAACCCACAGACATTTGGATCTCAACTGGTGTACCCTCACACATATTATTCCCTCATTTAGTGGATATTTTCACAAAAAAGTGAAATTTTCAAAAATTCGGAAAATTGGCTGAAAATGACTAAATATCAAGGACTCATCAGTCGAATCGCTCTGGAACTGAAATCGGAACACTCACTGACATTTCCCCTCTCTGAAAGTCTGATAAATGCCAGAAAAATGACTAAGTCCAAAAAAAAAATTTTTTCAACTTTTTTCAATTTTACCCACGTGGGATATATATTCAACCCACAGACATTTGGAACTCTCTTGGTGTACCCTCACACATATTATTCCCTCATTTAGTGGATATTTTCACAAAAAAGTGAAATTTTCAAAAATTCAGAAAATTGGCTGAAAACGACTAAATATCAAGGACTCATCAGGTGAATCGCTCTGGAACTGAAATCGGAATGCTCACTGACATTTCCCCTCTCTGAAAGTCTGATAAACGCCAGAAAAATGACTAAGTCCAAAAAAAAAAAATTTTTTCAACTTTTTTCAACTTTACCCCCGTGGAATATATATTCTACCCACACACATTTGGAATTCTCCTGGGGTACCCTCACACATATTATTCCCTCATTTAGCGGATATTTTCACAAAAAAGTGAAATTTTCAAAAATTCAGAAAACTGTCAGAAAACGACTAAATATCAAGGACTCATCAGGTGAATCGCTCTGGAACTGAAATCGGAATGCTCACTGACATTTCCCCTCTCTGAAAGTCTGATAAACGCCAGAAAAATGACTAAGTCCAAAAAAAAATGTTTTCAACTTTTTTCAATTTTACCCACGTGGGATATATATTCAACCCACAGACATTTGGAACTCTCTTGGTGTACCCTCACACATATTATTCCCTCATTTAGTGGATATTTTCACAAAAAAGTGAAATTTTCAAAAATTCTGAACATTGGCTGAAAACGACTAAATATCAAGGACTCATCGGGCGAATTGCTCTGAAACTGAAATCGGAATGCTCACTGACATTCCCCCTTTCTGAAATACTGATAAATGCCGGAAAAATGACTAAGTCCAAATACATTTTTTTTTTCAACTTTTTTCAATTTTACCCCTGTGGGATGAATATTCTACCCACACACATTTGGAACTCTCCTGGTGTACCCTCACACATATTATTCCCTCATTTAGTGGATATTTTCACAAAAAAGTGAAATTTTCAAAAATTCAGAAAATTGGCTGAAAACGACTAAATATCAAGGACTCAAAGGGTGAATTTCTCTGCAACTGAAAGCGGAATGCTCACTGACATTTCTCCTCTCTGAAAGTCTGATAAACGGCGGAAAAATGACTAAGTCCAAAAAAAAAATTTTTTCAACTTTTTCCAATTTTACCCACGTGGGATATATATTCAATCCACAGACATTTGGAACTCTCTTGATCTACCCTCACACATATTATTCCCTCATTTAGTGGATATTTTCACAAAAAAGTGAAATTTTCAAAAATTCAGAAAATTGTCTGAAAACGACTAAATATCAAAGACTCATCTGTCAAATCGCTCTGGAACTGAAATCGGAACACTCACTGACATTCCCCCTGTCTGAAAGTCTGATAAATGCCAGAAAAATGACTAAGTCCAACAAAAAAAAATTTTTTCAACTTTTTTCAACTTTACCCCTGTGGGATATATATTCTACCCACACACATTTGGAACTCTCCTGGGGTACCCTCACACATATTATTTCCTCATTTAGTGGATATTTTCACAAAAAAAGTGAAATTTTCAAAAATTCTGAACATTGGCTGAAAACGACTAAATATCAAGGACTCATCGGGTAAATCACTCTGGAACTGAAATCGGAACACTCACTGACATTTCCCCTATCTGAAAGTCTGATAAATGCAGGAAAAATGGCTAAGTCTAAAAAAAAATTTTTTTCAACTTTTTTCAATTTTACCCTCGCGGAATATATATTCTACCCACACACATTTGGAACTCTCCTGGGGTACCCTCACACATATTATTCCCTCATATAGTGGATATTTTCACAAAAAAGTGAAATTTTCAAAAATTCTGAAAATTGGCTGAAAACGACTAAATATCAAGGACTCAAAGGGTGAATTTCTCTGGAACTGAAAGCGGAATGCTCACTGACATTTCCCCTCTCTGAAAGTCTGATAAACGCCAGAAAAATGACTAAGTCCAAAAAAAAATTTTTTTCAACTTGTTTCAATTTTACCCCCGTGGGATATATATTCTACCCACACACATTTGGAACTCTCCTGGGTTACCCTCACACATATTATTCCCTCATTTAGTGGATATTTTCACAAAAAAGTGAAATTTTCAAAAATTTAGAAAATTGGCTGAAAACGACTAAATATCAAGGACTCATCAGGCGAATCGCTCTGGAACTGAAATCGGAACGCTCACTGACATTTCCCCTATCTGAAATTCTGATAAACGCCAGAAAAATGACTAAGTCCAAAACAATTTTTTTTTCAACTTTATTCAATTTTACCCCCGTGGGATATATACTCTACCCACACACATTTGGAACTCTCCTGGGGTACCCTCACACATATTATTCCCTCATTTAGCGGATATTTTCACAAAAAAGTGAAATTTTCAAAAATTCAGAAAACTGTCAGAAAACGACTAAATATCAAGGACTCATCGGGTGAATCGCTCTGGAACTGAAATCGGAATGCTCACTGACATTTCCCCTCTCTGAAAGTCTGATAAACGCCAGAAAAATGACTAAGTCCAAAAAAAAAATGTTTTCAACTTTTTTCAATTTTACCCACGTGGGATATATATTCAACCCACAGACATTTGGAACTCTCTTGGTGTACCCTCACACATATTATTCCCTCATTTAGTGGATATTTTCACAAAAAAGTGAAATTTTCAAAAATTCTGAACATTGGCTGAAAACGACTAAATATCAAGGACTCATCGGGCGAATTGCTCTGAAACTGAAATCGGAACGCTCACTGACATTTCCCCTTTCTGAAATACTGATAAATGCCGTAAAAATGACTAAGTCCAAATACATTTTTTTTTTCAACTTTTTTCAATTTTACCCCTGTGGGATGTATATTCTACCCACACACATTTGGAACTCTCCTGGGGTACCCTCACACATATTATTCCCTCATTTAGTGGATATTTTCACAAAAAAGTGAAATTTTCAAAAATTTAGAAAATTGGCTGAAAAGGACTAAATATCAAGGACTCAAAGGGTGAATTTCTCTGCAACTGAAAGCGGAATGCTCACTGACATTTCTCCTCTCTGAAAGTCTGATAAACGGCGGAAAAATGACTAAGTCCAAAAAAAAAATTTTTTCAACTATTTTCAATTTTACCAACGTGGGATATATATTCAACCCACAGACATTTGGAACTCTCTTGATCTACCCTCACACATATTATTCCCTCATTTAGTGGATATTTTCACAAAAAAGTGAAATTTTCAAAAATTCAGAAAATTGGCTGAAAACGACTAAATATCAAGGACTCATCAGGCGAATCGCTCTGGAACTGAAATCGGAACGCTCACTGACATTTCCCCTATCTGAAATTCTGATAAACGCCAGAAAAATGACTAAGTCCAAAACAATTTTTTTTTCAACTTCATTCAATTTTACCCCCGTGGGATATATATTCTACCCACACACATTTGGAACTCTCCTGGGGTACCCTCACACATATTATGCCCTCATTTAGTGGATATTTTCACAAAAAAGTGAAATTTTCAAAAATTCAGAAAATTTGCTGAAAACAACTAAATATCAAGGACTCAAAGGGTGAATTTCTCTGGAACTGAAAGCGGAATGCTCACTGACATTTCCCCTCTCTGAAAGTCTGATAAACGCCAGAAAAATGACTAAGTCCAAAAAAAAATTTTTTTCAACTTGTTTCAATTTTACCCCCGTGGGATATATATTCTACCCACACACATTTGGAACTCTCCTGGGGTACCCTCACACATATTATTCCCTCATTTAATGGATATTTTCACAAAAAAGTGAAATTTTCAAAAATTCTGAAAATTGGCTGAAAACGACAAAATATGAAGGACTCATCGGGTGAATCGCTCTGGAGCTGAAATCGGTAAGCTCACTGACATTTCCCCTATCTGAAAGTCTGATAAACGCCGGAAAAATGACTAAGTCCAAAAAAAAATGTTTTCAACTTTTTTCAATTTTACCCCCGTGTGATATGTATTCTACCCACACACATTTGGAACTCTCCAGGGGTACCCTCACACATATTATTCCCTCATTTAATGGATATTTTCACAAAAAAGTGAAATTTTCAAAAATTCTGAAAATTGTCTGAAAACGACTAAATATCAAAGACTCATCGGTCAAATCGCTCTGGAACTGAAATCGGAACACTCACTGACATTTCCCCTATCTGAAAGTCTGATAAATGCCAGAAAAATGACTAAGTCCAACAAAAAAAAATTTTTTCAACTTTTTTCAACTTTACCCCCGTGGGATATATATTCTACCCACACACATTTTGGAACTCTCCTGGGGTACCCTCACACATATTATTCCCTCATTTAGTGGGTATTTTCACAAAAAAATGAATTTTCAAAAATTCAGAAAACTGTCAGAAAACGACTAAATATCAAGGACTCATCGGGTGAATCGCTCTGGAACTGAAATCGGAATGCTCACTGACATTTCCCCTCTCTGAAAGTCTGATAAACGCCAGAAAAATGACTAAGTCCAAAAAAAAAATGTTTTCAACTTTTTTCAATTTTACCCACGTGGGATATATATTCAACCCACAGACATTTGGAACTCTCTTGGTGTACCCTCACACATATTATTCCCTCATTTAGTGGATATTTTCACAAAAAAGTGAAATTTTCAAAAATTCTGAACATTGGCTGAAAACGACTAAATATCAAGGACTCATCGGGCGAATTGCTCTGAAACTGAAATCGGAACGCTCACTGACATTTCCCCTTTCTGAAATACTGATGAATGCCGGAAAAATGACTAAGTCCAAATACATTTTTTTTTTCAACTTTTTTCAATTTTACCCCTGTGGGATGTATATTCTACCCACACACATTTGGAACTCTCCTGGGGTACCCTCACACATATTATTCCCTCATTTAGTGGATATTTTCACAAAAAAGAGAAATTTTCAAAAATTCAGAAAATTGTCTGAAAACGACTAAATATCAAGGACTCATCGGGCGAATCACTCTGGAACTGAAATCGGAACGCTCACTGACATTTCCCCTATCTGAAAGTCTGATAAATGCAGGAAAAATGGCTAAGTCCAAAAAAAAATTTTTTTCAAATTTTTTCAATTTTACCCCCGTGGGATATATATTCTACCCACACATATTTGGAACTCCCTGGGGTACCCTCACACATATTATTCTCTCATTTAGCGGATATTTTCACAAAAAAGTGAAATTTTCAAAAATTCAGAAAATTGGCTGAAAACGACTAAATATCAATGACTTAATGGGTGAATTTCTCTGGAAGTGAAATCGGAATGCTCACTGACATTTCCCCTCTCTGAAAGTCTGATCAACGCCAGAAAATAGACTAAGTCCAAAAAAAAAATTTTTTAAACTTTTTTCAATTTTACCCCCGTGGGATATATATTCTACCCACACACATTTGGAACTCTCCTGTTGTAGCCTCACACATATTATTCCCTCATTTAGTGGAAATTTTCACAAAAAAAGTGAAATTTTCAAAAATTCAGAAAATTGGCTGAAAACGACTAAATATCAAGGACTCATCAGGCGAATCGCTCTGGAACTGAAATCGGAACGCTCACTGACATTTCCCCTATCTGAAATTCTGATAAACGCCAGAAAAATGACTAAGTCCAAAACAATTTTTTTTTCAACTTTTTTCAATTTTACCCCCGTGGGATATATATTCTACCCACACACATTTGGAACTCTCCTGGGGTACACTCACACATTATTCCCTCATTTAGTGGATATTTTCACAAAATAGTGAAATTTTCAAAAATTCAGAAAATTGTCTGAAAACGACTAAATATCAAAGACTCATCGGTCAAGTCGCTCTGGAACTGAAATCGGAACACTCACTGACATTTCCCCTATCTGAAAGTCTGATTAATGCCAGAAAAATGACTAAGTCCAACAAAAAAAATTTTTTCAACTTTTTTCAATTTTACCCACGTGGGATATATATTCAACCCACAGACATTTGGAACTCTCTTGGTGTACCCTCACACATATTATTCCCTCATTTAGTGGATATTTTCACAAAAAAGTGAAATTTTCAAAAATTCTGAACATTGGCTGAAAACGACTAAATATCAAGGACTCATCAGGCGAATTGCTCTGAAACTGAAATCGGAACGCTCACTGACATTTCCCCTTTCTGAAATACTGATAAATGCCGGAAAAATGACTAAGTCCAAATACATTTTTTTTTTCAACTTTTTTCAATTTTACCCCTGTGGGATGTATATTCTACCCACACACATTTGGAACTCTCCTGGGGTACCCTCACACATATTATTCCCTCATTTAGTGGATATTTTCACAAAAAAGAGAAATTTTCAAAAATTCAGAAAATTGTCTGAAAACGACTAAATATCAAGGACTCATCGGGCGAATCACTCTGGAGCTGAAATCGGAACGCTCACTGACATTTCCCCTATCTGAAATTCTGATAAACGCCGGAAAAATGATTAAGTCCAAAAAAAAATTTTTTTCAACTTTTTTCAATTTTACCCCCGTGGGATATATATTCTACCCACACACATTTATACTCTCCTGGGGTACCCGCACACATATTATTCCCTCATTTAGCGGATATTTTCACAAAAAAGTGAAATTTTCAAAAATTCAGAAAATTGACTGAAAACGACTAAATATCAAGGACTCAATGGGTGAATTTCTCTGGAACTGAAAGCGGAATGCTCACTGACATTTCCCCTATCTGAAATTCTGATAAACGCGAGAAAAATGACTAAGTCCAAAAAAAATGTTTTTTCAACTTTGTTCAATTTTACCCCCGTGGGATATATATTCCACCCAAACACATTTGGAGCTCTCCTTGGGTACCCTCACACATATTATTCCCTCATTTAGCGGATATTTTCACAAAAAAGTGAAATTTTCAAAAATTCAGAAAATTGGCTGAAAACGACTAAATATCAAGGACTCAAATGGTGAATTTCTCTGGAACTGAAAGCGGCATGCTCACTGACATTTCCCCTCTCTGAAAGTCTAATTAACGCCAGTAAATATCAAGGACTCATCGGGCGAATCACTCTGGAACTGAAATCGGAACGCTCACTGACATTTCCCCTATCTGAAATTCTGATAAACGCCGGAAAAATGATTAAGTCAAAAAAAAAATTTTTTTCAACTTTTTTCAATTTTACCCCCGTGGGATATATATTCTACCCACACACATTTGGAACTCTCCTGGGGTACCCTCACACATATTATTCCCTCATTTAGTGGATATTTTCACAAAAAAGAGAAATTTTCAAAAATTCAGAAAACTGTCTGAAAACGACTAAATATCAAGGACTCATCGGGCGAATCACTCTGGAACTGAAATCGGAACGCTCACTGACATTTCCCCTATCTGAAAGTCTCATAAATGCAGTAAAAATGGCTAAGTCCAAAAAAAAATTTTTTTCAACTTTTTTCAATTTTACCCTCGCGGGATATATTTTCTACCCACACACATTTGGAACTCTCCTGGGGTACCCTCACACATATTATGCCCTCATTTAGTGGATATTTTCACAAAAAAGTGAAATTTTCAAAAATTCTGAAAATTGGCTGAAAACGACTAAATATCAAGGACTCAAAGGGGGAATTTCTCTGCAACTGAAAGCGGAATGCTCACTGACATTTCTCCTCTCTGAAAGTCTGATAAACGGCGGAAAAATGACTAAGTCCAAAAAAAAATTTTTTCAACTTTTTTCAATTTTACCCACGTGGGATATATATTCAACCCACAGACATTTGGAACTCTCTTGGTCTACCCTCACACTTATTATTCCCTCATTTAGTGGATATTTTCACAAAAAAGTGAAATTTTCAAAAATTCAGAAAATTGGCTGAAAACGACTAAATATCAAGGACTCATCAGGCGAATCGCTCTGGAACTGAAATCGGAACGCTCACTGACATTTCCCCTATCTGAAATTCTGATAAACGCCAGAAAAATGACTAAGTCCAAAAAAAAATTTTTTTCAAATTTTTTCAATTTTACCCCCGTGGGATATATATTCTACCCACACACATTTGGAACTCTCCTGTTGTAGCCTCACACATATTATTCCCTCATTTAGTGGAAATTTTCACAATAAAAGTGAAATTTTCAAAAATTCAGAAAATTGGCTGAAAACGACTAAATATCAAGGACTCATCGGGCGAATCGCTCTGGAACTGAAATCGGAACGCTCACTGACATTTCCCCTCTCTGAAAGTCTGATAAATGCCAGAAAAATGGCTAAGTCCAAAAAAAAATTGTTTTCAACTTTTTTCAATTTTACCCCCGTGGGATATATATTCTACCCACACACATTTGGAACTCTCCTGGGGTGCCCTCACACATATTATTCCCTCATTTAGCGGATATTTTCACAAAAAAGTGAAATTTTCAAAAATTCTGAAGATTGGTTGAAAACGATTAAATATCAAGGACTTATCGGGCGAATCGTTCTGGAACTGAAATTGGAATGCTCACTGACATTTCCCCTCTCTGAAAGTCTGATAAATGGCAGAAAAATGACTAAGTCCAAAAAAAAAAATTTTTCAACTTTTTTCAATTTTACCCCTGTGGGATATATATTCTACCCACACACATTTGGAACTCTCCTGGGGTACCCTCACACATATTATTCCCTCATTTAGCGGATATTTTCACAAAAAAGTGAAATTTTCAAAAATTCTGAGAATTGGCTGAAAACGACTAAATATCAAGGACTCATCAGGCGAATCACTCTGGAACCGAAATCGGAACGCTCACTGACTTTTCCCCTATCTGAAATTCTGATAAATGCCAGAAAAATGACTAAGTCCAAAACAATTTTTTTTTCAACTTTATTCAATTTTACCCCCGTGGGATATATATTCTACCCACACACATTTATACTCTCCTGGGGTACCCTCACACATATTATTCCCTCATTTAGTGGATACTTTCACAAAAAAGTGAAATTTTCAAAAATTCAGAAAATTGGCTGAAAACGACTAAATATCACGGACTCAAAGGGTGAATTTCTCTGGAACTGAAAGCGGCATGCTCACTGACATTTCCCCTCTCTGAAAGTCTGATTAATGCCAGAAAAATGACAAAGTCCAAAAAAAAATTTTTTTCAACTTTTTTCAATTTTACCCCCGTGGGATATATATTCTACCCACACACATTTGGAACTCTCCTTGGGTACCCTCACACATATTATTCCCTCATTTAGTGGATATTTTCACAAAAAAGTAAAATTTTCAAAAATTCAGAAAATTGGCTGAAAACGACTAAATATCAAGGACTCATCGGGCGAATCACTCTGGAACTGAAATCGGAACGCTCACTGACATTTCCCCTATCTGAAAGTCTGATAAATGCAGGAAAAATGGCTAAGTCCAAAAAAAAATTTTTTTCAACTTTTTTCAATTTTACCCTCGCGGGATATATATTCTACCCACACACATTTGGAACTCTCCTGGGGTACCCTCACACATATTATTCCCTCATATAGTGGATATTTTCACAAAAAAGTGAAATTTTCAAAAATTCAGAAAATTGACTGAAAACGACTAAATATCAAGGACTCAAAGGGTGAATTTCTCTGGAACTGAAAGCGGAATGCTCACTGACATTTCCCCTCTCTGAAAGTCTGATAAACGCCAGAAAAATTACTAAGTCCAAAAAAAATGTTTTTTCAACTTTGTTCAATTTTACACCCGTGGGATATATATTCTACCCACACACATTTGGAACTCTCCTGGGGTACCCTCACACATATTATTCCCTCATTTAGCGGATATTTTCACAAAAAAGTGAAATTTTCAAAAATTCAGAAAATTGACTGAAAACGACTAAATATCAAAGACTCAAAGGGTGAATTTCTCTGGAACTGAAAGCGGAATGCTCACTGACATTTCCCCTATCTGAAATTCTGATAAACGCGAGGAAAATGACTAAGTCCAAAAAAAATGTTTTTTCAACTTTTTTCAATTTTACCCCCGTGGGATACATATTCTACCCACACACATTTATACTCTCCTGGGGTACCCTCACACAAATTATTCTCTCATTTAGTGGATATTTTCACAAAAAAGTGAAATTTTCAAAAATTCAGAAAATTGGCTGAAAACGACTAAATATCAATGACTCAGAGGTTAAATTTCTCTGGAACTGAAAGCGGAATGCTCACTGACATTTCCCCTATCTGAAATTCTGATAAACGCGAGGAAAATGACTAAGTCCAAAAAAAAATTTTTTTCAACTTTTTTCAATTTTACCCCTGTGGGATATATATTCTAGCCACACACATTTGTAACTCTCCTGGGGTACCCTCACACATATTATTCCCTCATTTAGCGAATATTTTCACAAAAAAGTGAAATTTTAAAAAATTCAGAAAATTGTCAGAAAACGACTAAATATCAAGGACTCATCGGGCGAATCACTCTGGAACTGAAATCGGAACTCTCACTGACATTTCCCCTATCTGAAAGTCTGATAAATGCCGGAAAAATGGCAAAGTTCAAAAAAAAATTTTTTTCAACTATTTTCAATTTTACCGTCGCGGGATATATATTCTACCCACACACATTTGGAACTCTCCTGGGGTACCCTCACACATATTATTCCCTCATTTAGTGGATATTTTCACTAAAAAGTGAAATTTTCAAAAATTCTGAGAATTGGCTGAAAACGACTAAATATCAAGGACTCATCAGGCGAATCGCTCTGGAACCGAAATCGGAACGCTCACTGACTTTTCCCCTATCTGAAATTCTGATAAACGGCAGAAAAATGACTAAGTCCAAAACAATTTTTTTTTCAACTTTATTCAATTTTACCTCCGTGGGATATATATTCTACCCACACACATTTACACTCTCCTGGGGTACCCTCACACATATTATTCCCTCATTTAGTGGATATTTTCACAAAAAAGTGAAATTTTCAAAAATTCAGAAAATTGGCTGAAAACGACTAAATATCTAGGACTCAAAGGGTGAATTTCTCTGGAACTGAAAGCGGAATGCTCACTGACATTTCCCCTCTCTGAAAGTCTGATAAACGCCAGAAAAATGACAAAGTCCCCAAAAAAATTTTTTTCAACTTTTTTCAATTTTACCCCCATGGGATATATATTCTACCCACACACATTTGGAACTCTCCTGGGGTACCCTCACACATATTATTCCCTCATTTAGTGGATATTTTCACAAAAAAGAGAAATTTTCAAAAATTCAGAAAATTGTCTGAAAACGACTAAATATCAAGGACTCATCGGGCGAATCACTCTGGAACTGAAATCGGAACGCTCACTGACATTTCCCCTATCTGAAAGTCTGATAAATGCAGGAAAAATGGCTAAGTCCAAAAAAAAATTTTTTTCAACTTTTTTCAATTTTACCGTCGCGGGATATATATTCTACCCACACACATTTGGAACTCTCCTGGGGTACCCTCACACATATTATTCCCTCATTTAGTGGATATTTTCACAAAAAAGTGAAATTTTCAAAAATTCTGAGAATTGGCTGAAAACGACTAAATATCAAGGACTCATCAGGCGAATCGCTCTGGAACCGAAATCGGAATGCTCTCTGACTTTTCCCCTATCTGAAATTCTGATAAACGGCAGAAAAATGACTAAGTCCAAAACGATTTTTTTTCAACTTTATTCAATTTTACCCCCGTGGGATATATATTCTACCCACACACATTTATACTCTCCTGGGGTACCCTCACACATATTATTCCCTCATTTAGCGGATATTTTCACAAAAAAGTGAAATTTTCAAAAATTCAGAAAATTGACTGAAAACGACTAAATATCAAGGACTCAAAGGGTGAATTTCTCTGGAACTGAAAGCGGAATGCTCACTGACATTTCCCCTCTCTGAAAGTCTGATAAACGCCAGAAAAATTACTAAGTCCAAAAAAAATGTTTTTTCAACTTTGTTCAATTTTACACCCGTGGGATATATATTCTACCCACACACATTTGGAACTCTCCTGGGGTACCCTCACACATATTATTCCCTCATTTAGCGGATATTTTCACAAAAAAGTGAAATTTTCAAAAATTCAGAAAATTGACTGAAAACGACTAAATATCAAAGACTCAAAGGGTGAATTTCTCTGGAACTGAAAGCGGAATGCTCACTCACATTTCCCCTATCTGAAATTCTGATAAACGCGAGGAAAATGACTAAGTCCAAAAAAAATGTTTTTTCAACTTTTTTCAATTTTACCCCCGTGGGATACATATTCTACCCACACACATTTATACTCTCCTGGGGTACCCTCACACATATTATTCCCTCATTTAGTGGATATTTTCACAAAAAAGTGAAATTTTCAAAAATTCAGAAAATTGGCTGAAAACGACTAAATATCAATGACTCAGAGGTTAAATTTCTCTGGAACTGAAAGCGGAATGCTCACTGACATTTCCCCTATCTGAAATTCTGATAAACGCGAGGAAAATGACTAAGTCCAAAAAAAAAAATTTTTCAACTTTTTTCAATTTTACCCCCGCGGGATGTATTTTCTTCCCACACACATTTATACTCTCCTGGGGTACCCTCACACATATTATTCCCTCATTTAGCGGATATTTTCACAAAAAAGTGAAATTTTCAAAAATTCAGAAAATTGACTGAAAACGACTAAATATCAAGGACTCAAAGGGTGAATTTCTCTGGAACTGAAAACGGAATGCTCACTGACATTTCCCCTCTCTGAAAGTCTGATAAACGGCAGAAAAATTACTAAGTCCCAAAAAAATGTTTTTTCAACTTTGTTCAATTTTACACCCGTAGGATATATATTCTACCCACACCCATTTGGAACTCTCCTGGGGTACCCTCACACATATTATTCCCTCATTTAGCGGATATTTTCACAAAAAAGTGAAATTTTCAAAAATTCCGAAAATTGGCTGAAAACGACTAAATATCAAAGACTCATTGGGTGAATCGCTCTGGAACTGAAATCGGAACACTCACTGACATTTCCCCTATCTGAAATTCTGATAAACGCCGGAAAAATGGCTAAGTCCAAAAAAAATTTTTTTCAACTTTTTTCAATTTTACCCCTGTGGGATATATATTCTACCCACACACATTTGGAACTCTCCTGGGGTTCCCTCACAAATATTATTCCCTCATTTAGCGGATATTTTCACAAAAAAGTGAAATTTTCAAAAATTCAGAAAATTGTCAGAAAACGACTTAATATCAAGGACTCATCGGGTCAATCGCTCTGGAACTGAAATCGGAACTCTCACTGACATTTCCCCTATCTGAAAGTCTGATAAATGCCGGAAAAATGGCAAAGTCCAAAAAAAAATTTTTTTCAACTTTTTTCAATTTTACCGTCGCGGGATATATATTCTACCCACACACATTTGGAACTCTCCTGGGGTACCCTCACACATATCATTCCCTCATTTAGTGGATATTTTCACAAAAAAGTGAAATTTTCAAAAATTCTGAGAATTGGCTGAAAACGACTAAATATCAATGACTCATCAGGCGAATCGCTCTGGAACCGAAATCGGAACGATCACTGACTTTTCCCCTATCTGAAATTCTGATAAACGCCAGAAAAATGACAAAGTCCAAAACAAATTTTTTTTCAACTTTATTCAATTTTACCCCCGTGGGATATATATTCTACCCACACACATTCATACTCTCCTGGGGTACCCGCACACAAATTATTCCCTCATTTAGTGGATATTTTCACAAAAAAGTGAAATTTTCAAAAATTCAAAAAATTGGCTGAAAACGACTAAATATCAAGGACTCAAAGGGTGAATTTCTCTGGAACTGAAAGTGGAATGCTCACTGACATTTCCCCTCTCTGAAAGACTGATAAACGCCAGAAAAATGACAAAGTCCAAAAAAAAATTTTTTTCAACTTTTTTCAATTTTACCCCCGTGGGATATATATTCTACCCACACACATTTGGAACTCTCCTGGGGTACCCTCACACATATTATTCCCTCATTTATTGGATATTTTCACAAAAAGAGAAATTTTCAAAAATTCTGAAAATTGTCTGACGACTAAATATCAAGGACTCAAAGGGTGAATTTCTCTGCAACTGAAAGCGGAATGCTCACTGACATTTCTCCTCTCTGAAAGTCTGATAAACGGCGGAAAAATGACTAAGTCCAAAAAAAATGTTTTTTCAACTTTGTTCAATCTTACCCCCGTGGGATATATATTCTACCCACACACATTTGGAACTCTCCTTGGGTACCCTCACACATATTATTCCCTCATTTAGTGGATATTTTCACAAAAACGTGAAATTTTCAAAAATTCAGAAAATTGGCTGAAAACGACTAAATATCATTGACTCAGAGGTTGAATCTCTCTGGAACTGAAATCGGAATGCTCTCTGACATTTCCCCTATCTGAAAGTCTGATAAATGCCGGAAAAATGTCTAAGTCCAAAAAAAAATTTTTTTCAACTTTTTTCAATTTTACCCCTGTGGGATATATATTCTAGCCACACACATTTGGAACTCTCCTGGGGTACCCTCACACATATTATTCCCTCATTTAGCGAATATTTTTACAAAAAAGTGAAATTTTCAAAAATTCAGATAATTGGCTGAAAATGACTACATATCAATTACTGAGAGGTTGAATTTCTCTGGAACTGAAATCGGAATGCTCTCTGACATTTCCCCTCTCTGAAAGTCTGATAAACGGCAGAAAAATTACTAAGTCAAAAAAAAATTTTTTTTCAACTTTATTCAATTTTACCCCCGTGGGATATATATTCTACCCACACACATTTATACTCTCCTGGGGTACCCTCACACATATTATTCCCTCATTTAGCGGATATTTTCACAAAAAAGTAAAATTTTCAAAAATTCAGAAAATTGACTGAAAACGACTAAATATCAAGGACTCAAAGGGTGAATTTCTCTGGAACTGAAAGCGGAATGCTCACTGACATTTCCCCTATCTGAAATTCTGATAAACGCGAGAAAAATGACTAAGTCCAAAAAAAATGTTTTTTCAACTTTGTTCAATTTTACCCCCGTGGGATATATATTCTACCCACACACATTTGGAACTCTCCTTGGGTACCCTCACACATATTATTCCCTCATTTAGTGGATATTTTCACAAAAAGGTGAAATTTTCAAAAATTCTGAAAATTGGCTGAAAACGACTAAATATCAATTACTCAGAGGTTGAGTTTCTCTGGAACTGAAATCGGAATGCTTTCTGACATTTTCCCTATCTGAAAGTCTGATAAATGCCGGAAAAATGTCTAAGTCAAAAAAAAATTTTTTTTCAACTTTTTTCAATTTTACCCCCGTGGGATATATATTCTAGCCACACACATTTGGAACTCTCCTGGGGTACCCTCACACATATTATTCCCTCATTTAGTGGATATTTTCACAAAAAAGCGAAATTTTCAAAAATTCTGAAAATTGGCTGAAAACGACTAAATGTAAAGGAATCATCAGGCGAATCGCTCTGGAACTGAAATCAGAACGCTTACTGACATTTCCCCTATCTAAAAGTCTGATAAATGCCGGAAAAATGATTAAGTCCGAAAAAAAAATTTTTTCAACTTTTTTCAATTTTACCCCCGTGGGATATATATTCTACCCTCACACATTTGGAACTCTCCTGCTGTACCCTCACACATATTATTCCCACATTTAGTGGATATTTTCACAAAAAAGCGAAATTTTCAAAAATTCTGAAAATTGGCTGAAAACGACTAAATATCAAGGACACATCGGGCAAATCATTCTGGAACTGAAATCGGAACGCTCACTGACATTTCCCCTATCTGAAATTCTGATAAACGCCGGAAAAATGACTAAGTCCAAAAAAATTTTTTTTTCAACTTTATTCAATTTTACCCCCGTGGGATATATATTCTACCCACACACATTTGAAACTCTCCTGGCGTACCCTCACACATATTATTTCCTCATTTAGTGGACATTTTCGCAAAAAAGTGAAATTTTCAAAAATTCAGAAAATTGGCTGAAAACAACTAAATATCAAAGTCTCATTGGGTGAATCGTTCTGGAACTGAAATCGGAACACTCACTGACATTTCCCCTATCTGAAAGTCTGATAAATGCTGGAAAAATGATTAAGTCCAAAAAAAAATTTTTTTCAACTTTTTTCAATTTTACCCCCGTGGGATATATATTCTACTCACACACATTTGGAACTCTCCTGCTGTACCCTCACACATATTATTCCCTCATTTAGTGGATATTTTCACACAAAAGCGAAATTTTCAAAAATTCTGAAAATTGGCTGAAAACGACTAAATATGAAGGAATCATCAGGCGAATCGCTCTGGAACTGAAATCAGAACGCTCACGGATATTTCCCCTATCTGAAAGTCTGATAAATGCCGGAAAAATGACTAAGTCCAAAAAAAAAATTTTTCAACTTTTTTCAATTTTACCCCCGTGGGATATATATTCTACCCACACACATTTGGAAATCTCCTGGGGTACACTCACATATTATTCCCTCATTTATTGGATATTTTCACAAAAAAGTGAAATTTTCAAAAATTGAGAAAATTTGCTGAAAACGACTAAATATCAAGGACTCAACGGGAGAATTGCTCTTTAACTGAAATCGGAATGCTCACTGACATTTCCCCTATCTGAAATTCTGATAAACGCGAGAAAAATGACTAAGTCCAAAAAAAATGTTTTTTCAACTTTGTTCAATTTTACCCCCGTGGGATATATATTCTACCCACACATATTTGGAACTCTCCTTGGGTACCCTCACACATATTATTCCCTCATTTAGTGGATATTTTCACAAAAAAGTGAAATTTTCAAAAATTCAGAAAATTGTCTGAAAAAGACTAAATATCAAGGACTCATCGGGAGAATAGCTCTGGAACTGAAATCGGAACGCTCACTGACATTTCCCCTATCTGAAATTCTGATAAACGCCGGAAAAATGGCTAAGTCCAAAAAAAAATTTTTTTCAACTTTTTTCAATTTTACCCCTGTGGGATATATATTCTACTCACACACATTTGGAACTCTCCTGGGGTACCCTCACACATATTATTCCCTCATTTAGCGGATATTTTCACAAAAAAGTGAAATTTTCAAAAATTCTGAGAATTGGCTGAAAACGACTAAATATCAAGGACTCATCAGGTGAATCGCTCTGGAACCGAAATCGGAACGCTCACTGGCTCACTTTATTCAATTTTACCCCCGTGGGATATATATTCTACCAACACACATTTATACTCTCCTGGGGTACCCTCACACATATTATTCCCTCATTTAGCGGATATTTTCACAAAAAAGTGAAATTTTCAAAAATTCAGAAAATTGACTGAAAACGACTAAATATCAAGGACTCAAAGGGTGAATTTCTCTGGAACTGAAAGCGGAATGCTCACGGACATTTCCCCTATCTGAAAGTCTGATAAATGCCGGAAAAATGACTAAGTCCAAAAAAAAAAATTTTTCAACTTTTTTCAATTTTACCCCCGTGGGATATATATTCTACCCACACACATTTGGAAATCTCCTGTGGTACACTCACATATTATTCCCTCATTTAGTGGATATTTTCACAAAAAAGTGAAATTTTCAAAAATTCACAAAATTTGCTGAAAACGACTAAATATCAAGGACTCAACGGGAGAATTGCTCTGGAACTGAAATCGGAATGCTCACTGACATTTCCCCTATCTGAAATTCTGATAAACGCGAGAAAAATAACCAAGTCCAAAAAAAATGTTTTTTCAACTTTGTTCAATTTTACCCCCGTGGGATATATATTCTACCCACACACATTTGGAACTCTCCTGGGGTACCCTCACACATATTATTCCCTCATTTAGCGGATATTTTCACAAAAAAGTGAAATTTTCAAAAATTCTGAGAATTGGCTGAAAACGACTAAATATCAAGGACTCATCAGGCGAATCGCTCTGGAACCGAAATCGGAACGTTCACTGACTTTTCCCCTATCTGAAATTCTGATAAACGCCAGAAAAATGACTAAGTCCAAAATAATTTTTTTTTCAACTTTATTCAATTTTACCCCCGTGGGATATATATTCTACCCACACACATTTGGAAATCTCCTGTGGTACACTCACATATTATTCCCTCATTTAGTGGATATTTTCACAAAAAAGTGAAATTTTCAAAAATTCAGAAAATTGGCTGAAAACGACAAAATATCAAGGACTCAAAGGGTGAATTTCTCTGGAACTGAAAGCGGAATGCTTACTGACATTTCCCCTCTCTGAAAGTCTGATAAACGCCAGAAAAATGACTAAGTCCCCAAAAATTTTTTTTTCAACTTTTTTCAATTTTACCCCCGTGGGATATATATTCTACCCACACACATTTGGAACTCTCCTGGGGTACCCTCACACATATTATTCCCTCATTTAGTGCATATTTTCACAAAAAAGTGAAATTTTCAAAAATTCAGAAAATTGGCTGAAAATGACTAAATATCAAGGACTCATCGGGCAAATCGCTCTGGAACTGAAATCGGAACACTCACTGACATTTCCCCTCTCTGAAAGTCTGATAAACACCGGAAAAATGACTAAGTCCGAAAAAAAAATTTTTTCAACTTTTTTCAATTTTACCCCCGTGGGATATATATTCTACCCACACACATTTGGAACTCTCCTGCTGTACCCTCACACATATTATTCCCTCATTTAGTGGATATTTTCACAAAAAAGCGAAATTTTCAAAAATTCTGAAAATTGGCTGAAAACGACTAAATATCAAGGACTCATCAGTAGAGATGAGCGTTGTTCTACTCGAACTGTTCGCCAATCTCAAATTCGAGCTGTTTTGGGCGGTGTTCGAGCCGGTCGGCGAACACGAACAATTTGAGAAAAATTCGGCTGTTCGAGGTTATGTTCGATAACTGTTCGTGCACCAAAATCATAACTAGATTTTTTCTCAGTAATGATGAAAATTAATGTTAATACGCAGTTTGAGTGTACAACGGGGCGGGGGGAGGGGCAGGGGATGGATCTCTGCAGGAACAATGAAGATCTCCATTTTTTTTTCTCTTTCCCGCATTTGCAGTGGGGAGGTGCAATCTGTCAGCCTATCAGCAGCGCACACACGGAGCGAAGTGCTTTTTTTCACACAAGCAAGGGCATGTGTGATTGGCAGTGTATGTCACATGTCCTTGCCCTATAAGACCAAGCCATTTTCCCCGTCGCCACCATTTTCTCACTGCTGCAGCTGCGTGTTAGACGGCACCGCTGTTGCTGTGTGCGCTATACCTTGTTAATTTCAAGCCAATTTTCGCACAAATATACAGATAGCTTGGGAGTAGGGAATAGTTGTGATTGCAGTCCTTTTAAGGACTAGGTTACAGCATTTCCTACGACTTTTATCAGGCAGGTCTGTGCTCTTAAATAGATAGATTGTGGGAGTAAAGACTAATTGTAATTGGAGTCCTTTTCAGGACTAGGTTACATCAGTTCCTATCAGTTTTTGCCAGGCAGGTCTGTGCCAGTGCTGTGCAAGTTTTTTTCACAGCATTTGGCTGAATCTAGCAAAGCTAATCCTTTTTGGCCTATTGCAGAGTGTGTTAGTCAGTGGAGTAGCCTATCTGTGTTGCAAGATATACCACCTGTGTATAGAATACCAATTTTTTTACTGCACCTAGTGAAGTAAAATCTTTTGGGCATAGCATCATTCTATTAGTCCATCTATACTGACCTCCATCAGGTTGCAAACTGAATATAATTTTTTTCTGCATCTAGCTCTGAAAAAATATTTGGGCTTCTAGCGGTGTGTGGGACTTGGTCTATTAGTCCATCTATACTGACCTCCATCAGGTTGCAAATTAAAAATAATTTTTTTCTGCATCTAGCTCTGAAAAAATATTTGGGCTTCTAGCAGTGTGTGGGACTTGGTCTATTAGTCCATCTATACTGACCTCCATCAGGTTGCAAATTAAAAATAATTTTTTTCTGCATCTAGCTCTGAAAAAATATTTGGGCTTCTAGCGGTGTGTGGGACTTGGTCTATTAGTCCATCTATACTGACCTCCATCAGGTTGCAAATTAAAAATAATTTTTTTCTGCATCTAGCTCTGAAAAAATATTTGGGCTTCTAGCAGTGTGTGGGACTTGGTCTATTAGTCCATCTATACTGACCTCCATCAGGTTGCAAATTAAAAATAATTTTTTTCTGCATCTAGCTCTGAAAAAATATTTGGGCTTCTAGCAGTGTGTGGGACTTGGTCTATTAGTCCATCTATACTGACCTCCATCAGGTTGCAAATTAAAAATAATTTTTTTCTTCATTTATCTCTGAAAAAATATTTGGGCTTCTAGCAGCGTGTGGGACTTGTTCTATTAGTCCATCTATACTGACCTCCATCAGGTTGCAAATTAAAAATAATTTTTTTCTGTATGTAGCTCTGAAAAAATATTTGGGCTTCTAGCAGTGTGTGGGACTTGGTCTATTAGTCCATCTATACTGACCTCCATCAGGTTGCAAATTAAAAATAATTTTTTTCTGCATCTAGCTCTGAAAAAATATTTGGGCTTCTAGCAGTGTGTGGGACTTGGTCTATTAGTCCATCTATACTGACCTCCATCAGGTTGCAAATTAAAAATATTTTTTTTCTGCATGTAGCTCTGAAAAAATATTTGGGCTTCTAGCAGTGTGTGGGACTTGGTCTATTAGTCCATCTATACTGACCTCCATCAGGTTGCAAATTAAAAATAATTTTTTTCTGCATCTAGCTCTGAAAAAATATTTGGGCTTCTAGCAGTGTGTGGGACTTGGTCTATTAGTCCATCTATACTGACCTCCATCAGGTTGCAATTTAAAAATAATTTTTTTCTGCATCTAGCTCTGAAAAAATATTTGGGCTTCTAGCAGTGTGTGGGACTTGGTCTATTAGTCCATCTATACTGACCTCCATCAGGTTGCAAATTAAAAATAATTTTTTTCTGCATGTAGCTCTGAAAAAATATTTGGGCTTCTAGCAGTGTGTGGGACTTGGTCTATTAGTCCATCTATACTGACCTCCATCAGGTTGCAAATTAAAAATAATTTTTTTCTGCATCTAGCTCTGAAAAAATATTTGGGCTTCTAGCGGTGTGTGGGACTTGGTCTATTAGTCCATCTATACTGACCTCCATCAGGTTGCAAATTAAAAATAATTTTTTTCTGCATGTAGCTCTGAAAAAATATCTGGGCTTCTAGCAGTGTGTGGGACTTGGTCTATTAGTCCATCTATACTGACCTCCATCAGGTTGCAAATTAAAAATAATTTTTTTCTGCATCTAGCTCTGAAAAAATATTTGGGCTTCTAGCAGTGTGTGGGACTTGGTCTATTAGTCCATCTATACTGACCTCCATCAGGTTGCAAATTGAATAAAAAAATTTTCTGCATCTAGCTCTGAAAAAATATTTGGGCTTCTAGCGGTGTGTGGGACTTGGTCTATTAGTCCATCTATACTGACCTCCATCAGGTTGCAAATTAAAAATATTTTTTTTCTGCATCTAGCTCTGAAAAAATATTTGGGCTTCTAGCAGTGTGTGGGACTTGGTCTATTATTCTATCTATACTGACCTCCATCAGGTTGCAAATTAAAAATAATTTTTTTCTGCATCTAGCTCTGAAAAAATATTTGGGCTTCTAGCAGTGTGTGGGACTTGGTCTATTAGTCCATCTATACTGACCTCCATCAGGTTGCAAATTAAAAATAATTTTTTTCTTCATTTATCTCTGAAAAAATATTTGGGCTTCTAGCAGCGTGTGGGACTTGTTCTATTAGTCCATCTATACTGACCTCCATCAGGTTGCAAATTAAAAATAATTTTTTTCTGCATCTAGCTCTGAAAAAATATTTGGGCTTCTAGCAGTGTGTGGGACTTGGTCTATTAGTCCATCTATACTGACCTCCATCAGGTTGCAAATTAAAAATAATTTTTTTCTTCATTTATCTCTGAAAAAATATTTGGGCTTCTAGCAGCGTGTGGGACTTGTTCTATTAGTCCATCTATACTGACCTCCATCAGGTTGCAAATTAAAAATAATTTTTTTCTGCATCTAGCTCTGAAAAAATATTTGGGCTTCTAGCAGTGTGTGGGACTTGGTCTATTAGTCCATCTATACTGACCTCCATCAGGTTGCAAATTAAAAATATTTTTTTTCTGCATCTAGCTCTGAAAAAATATTTGGGCTTCTAGCAGTGTGTGGGACTTGGTCTATTAGTCCATCTATACTGACCTCCATCAGGTTGCAAATTAAAAATAATTTTTTTCTGCATCTAGCTCTGAAAAAATATTTGGGCTTCTAGCAGTGTGTGGGACTTGGTCTATTAGTCCATCTATACTGACCTCCATCAGGTTGCAAATTAAAAATAATTTTTTTCTGCATGTAGCTCTGAAAAAATATTTGGGCTTCTAGCAGTGTGTGGGACTTGGTCTATTAGTCCATCTATACTGACCTCCATCAGGTTGCAAATTAAAAATAATTTTTTTCTGCATCTAGCTCTGAAAAAATATTTGGGCTTCTAGCAGTGTGTGGGACTTGGTCTATTAGTCCATCTATACTGACCTCCATCAGGTTGCAAATTAAAAATAATTTTTTTCTGCATGTAGCTCTGAAAAAATATCTGGGCTTCTAGCAGTGTGTGGGACTTGGTCTATTAGTCCATCTATACTGACCTCCATCAGGTTGCAAATTAAAAATAATTTTTTTCTGCATCTAGCTCTGAAAAAATATTTGGGCTTCTAGCAGTGTGTGGGACTTGGTCTATTAGTCCATCTATACTGACCTCCATCAGGTTGCAAATTGAATAAAAAAATTTTCTGCATCTAGCTCTGAAAAAATATTTGGGCTTCTAGCGGTGTGTGGGACTTGGTCTATTAGTCCATCTATACTGACCTCCATCAGGTTGCAAATTAAAAATATTTTTTTTCTGCATCTAGCTCTGAAAAAATATTTGGGCTTCTAGCAGTGTGTGGGACTTGGTCTATTATTCTATCTATACTGACCTCCATCAGGTTGCAAATTAAAAATAATTTTTTTCTGCATCTAGCTCTGAAAAAATATTTGGGCTTCTAGCAGTGTGTGGGACTTGGTCTATTAGTCCATCTATACTGACCTCCATCAGGTTGCAAATTAAAAATAATTTTTTTCTTCATTTATCTCTGAAAAAATATTTGGGCTTCTAGCAGCGTGTGGGACTTGTTCTATTAGTCCATCTATACTGACCTCCATCAGGTTGCAAATTAAAAATAATTTTTTTCTGCATCTAGCTCTGAAAAAATATTTAGGCTTCTAGCAGTGTGTGGGACTTGGTCTATTAGTCCATCTATACTGACCTCCATCAGGTTGCAAATTAAAAATAATTTTTTTCTTCATTTATCTCTGAAAAAATATTTGGGCTTCTAGCAGCGTGTGGGACTTGTTCTATTAGTCCATCTATACTGACCTCCATCAGGTTGCAAATTAAAAATAATTTTTTTCTGCATCTAGCTCTGAAAAAATATTTGGGCTTCTAGTGGTGTGTGGGACTTGGTCTATTAGTCCATCTATACTGACCTCCATCAGGTTGCAAATTAAAAATAATTTTTTTCTGCATCTAGCTCTGAAAAAATATTTGGGCTTCTAGCAGTGTGTGGGACTTGGTCTATTAGTCCATCTATACTGACCTCCATCAGGTTGCAAATTAAAAATAATTTTTTTCTGCATCTAGCTCTGAAAAAATATTTGGGCTTCTAGCAGTGTGTGGGACTTGGTCTATTAGTCCATCTATACTGACCTCCATCAGGTTGCAAATTAAAAATAATTTTTTTCTGCATCTAGCTCTGAAAAAATATTTGGGCTTCTAGCGGTGTGTGGGACTTGGTCTATTAGTCCATCTATACTGACCTCCATCAGGTTGCAAATTAAAAATAATTTTTTTCTGCATCTAGCTCTGAAAAAATATTTGGGCTTCTAGCAGTGTGTGGGACTTGGTCTATTAGTCCATCTATACTGACCTCCATCAGGTTGCAAATTAAAAATAATTTTTTTCTGCATCTAGCTCTGAAAAAATATTTGGGCTTCTAGCAGTGTGTGGGACTTGGTCTATTAGTCCATCTATACTGACCTCCATCAGGTTGCAAATTAAAAATAATTTTTTTCTTCATTTATCTCTGAAAAAATATTTGGGCTTCTAGCAGCGTGTGGGACTTGTTCTATTAGTCCATCTATACTGACCTCCATCAGGTTGCAAATTAAAAATAATTTTTTTCTGCATCTAGCCCAGCCAATAGTTTTGGCCTAATACCACAGTTTGGCCACTCAGCTCTGCTCGGTTACCATCCATTGTTTTTTTGTGCAAACAACTCCAGAGTTGTGAATTAGTTAACCACCAAAATGAGTGGAAAAAGGCCTGCTGCTGGTGGAAAGGGGAATAGGGGTGTTGGGAAGGGGAAAAAAGGTTGTGTCCGTGGGGTAGGTGCAGAAGAAAGACCATCTTCCAGCCAAACTAAAATGTCTACTTCTTTTAGCGGACAATGTGATAAGATCCCTTTCTTACGGCCACGCCAATCGCTACAAATTCCAGATGAGGCACAAAAACAGCAGGTGCTTCAACGGATATCAAGTGCTCCTTTAAGTGGGCTCTCCTCCACATCAACTTCAACATCACAAATACTCCAGTCCTCAAAGGTGTCACCCAAATCGCACTTGCTTCCTCACAGCTCCCAAATCTCCAGCTGCCCGTGTGAGTATGAGGTAGAACAGATGGTTGAGTCTGCAGAGCTGTTTACTCATACTATAGCCTGGGAATCAGAGGTCGACTCCAGCGCTTCTGTGAATCCAGACGAGGAAATGATCTGCACTGATGCCCAGAATCTTTATGAGTCGGATCCAGGACCAGACGCAGAAGGTTCTGACCATAATGTAGACCCTCATTCCCAAACTGTAACTCCTGTTGGTGGAGACAATGAGGAAGACGATGATAAGACTCAAATACCTGATTGGAGCGACAACTTTAGTTTTTTGTCAGGGCAGGAACAGGTTGGCTCTGAGGACGACGGGTGTGATAACGCACAGGGTGATGATGATGAGGTCGGAGATCCCACTTACTGTCAACCCACAGTCAGCCAAGAGATGAGGTCAGCAGAGGAGGTGGAGGAAGATGCTAGTGACGACGAGGTCAGGTTGCGCCTTCCTGGACAGAGACGTAGTACTGGAAGCACGTCAACAACTGCATCCTCAAACACAACTCTGCCTCTCACCACAAGTCGTGGTGGCTCTTCAGGTCGCATGGGTGCTAAGCCTTGCATAGCCTGGGCATTTTTTCAGATCGATAAAGATGACCCAACTCGTGTGATCTGTAACATTTGTCAGCAAAAGCTAAGTAGAGGCCAAAAAATACATAGTTTGAGTACTTCATGCATGAACCGGCACATGGACATGAAGCATAAGTTGCAGTGGGAAGCTCAGTGTGCTACAATGCGGCCTAGCCGGCCGGGCCAATCACCGTCTGCCATATCTTGTGCATCCGCGGCCTCTTCATCCTCTGTGACTGGGGGGACAGCAGTCACACCTGTTTTGGGGCGCAGACCTGCCACCTCTTTACCCGCAACAGCCAGCGTGATTGGCAGGTCATCATTTTCTTTGGAGGTGGTAACACCAGCTGGTGTTGAGCGCTGTCCGACATCGATAGCACCACCTTTGGATCAAGGCAACCTAACATGTCCGCCTGCATCTTCCTCACAGACCGGCAGTTTGCCGGGGACACCCTTATCAACCCCGTCTAAGCACAATAGCCAGCCCTCGGTCCCTCAGATGTGGACAAGTAAAAGACCATTTCCTCCTAGCCATGAGAAAGCTAAGAGGTTGAATTTCACCATCTGCAAGCTCTTGGCTACAGAAATGCTGCCTTTCCGCCTGGTGGACACAGAGGATTTTCGAGACCTTATGTCCGTCGCAGTGCCCCAGTACCAGATGCCCAGTCGGCACTACTTCTCAAAGAAAGGTGTGCCTGCGCTCCACCAGCATGTCGCACACAACATCACCGCTTCTTTGAGAAACTCTGTGTGTGACAGGGTGCATTTCACCACAGACACTTGGACGAGTAGGCATGGACAGGGGCGTTACATGTCGCTGACTGGGCACTGGGTAACTATGGTGACAGCAGGACAAGGGGCTGCTGTCCAAGTCTTGCCATCCCCACGAGTTGTGCGTCAATCCTCTTTATGTCAAAGTTCCTCCACTGCTTCTGCCTCCTCAACCTCCTCTCGGTCTTCCACCTGCACCCAAAGCCTGTCTGGTCATGCCACAAGCTTTCTAACTGCGCAGAAGGGATCCTGCACACCTCCTTACTATGCTGGCAGTAGGGCTCAACGTCATCAGGCGGTTTTTACATTGAAATGTCTGGGAAATGTGAGTCACACAGCTGAGGAGTTGTGGTCAGCTCTGGAGAACCAATTTCATGAATGGTTGTCTCCACTGGACCTGAAACCAGGGAAGGCCGTGTGCGACAATGCTGCAAACCTGGGTGCGGCCCTTCGCCGGGGCAATGTCACACACGTGCCTTGTATGGCTCACGTGTTGAACCTGGTTGTCCAGCAATTTTTAGCCCACTATCCCAGACTAGATGGCCTTCTGCATAGGGCACGGTCGCTGTGTGCTCACTTCCGCCGTTCGCATCCCGCAGCACAGCGACTTACATCTCTACAGAAGTCGTTGGGCCTGCCACTTCACCGGCTAAAATGCGATGTGCCTACCCGGTGGAATTCAACTCTGCACATGTTGCAGCGACTGTGGCAGCACCGACAAGCCCTGGTGCAATACGTTCTGACGTATAGCCTGGGCCAACGAGATTCAGAGGTGGGGCAAATCACGCTGGAGGAGTGGTCTCAGATCACGAACCTATGCACCCTTCTGCACAGTTTTGAAATGGCGACGAAGATGTTTAGTGCTGACGATGCCATTATCAGCATGACTATTCCGGTGATTTACATGCTGGAGCACATGTTAAACAGAATTCGGAGTCAGGTGGTGGCACAAGAGGAGGTGGAGGAAGTAGAGGAGGAGGAGTTGTATGCGGAAGGGCTAACATCTGCAAGGTCCAGACGGTCGGCAGCACCAAGGCGGCAGGCATGTGAGGGTGGGGGAGATGGTTTTACCAGGGCGCATGGTAGCAGCCAAACTAGTGAGGAAGGTGCAGGAGCCCAGGAAGAAGTGGAGGACGAACTGATGGAAGACTCATCAGATGAGGGAGACCTTGATCACATTTCTGTTGTGCGAGGTTGGGGGGAGAGGACAGAGGAAGGAAGCATGATTGTTACCTCGCCACCAACACAACAGGGACTTGGTGCTCCTGGATGCGCAACACACATGAGTGCCTTCTTGCTGCACTACCTGCAACATGACCCTCGAATTGTGAGAATTAGAAATAATCCTGACTACTGGGTTGCCACACTGTTAGATCCCCGGTACAAAAGTAAATTTGCAGAAATTATTCCTGCCATAGAAAGGGATGCACGCATGCAGGAGTATCAGCAGAGACTGTTGCAGAATCTTACATGTGCTTTTCCACAAAATACCAGTGGTGCACGTAGTGAATCTCACAGTTCCAACTTGCCAACCGTGGGACCGTCAAGTGTTCAGCACTCAAACCGTAACAGAACCACAGTATCTGCTGGTAACATCAATTTTGCGGAATCATTTCACCACTTTTTTAGCCCATCCTTTGCAAGGCCACAGGAGACAAGAAGTCTGACACATAGTCAACGCCTAGAGACGATGGTACAGGAGTATCTCCAAGTAAACATTGAAGCCACGACTGTGTCACTGGACCCTTGCTCTTTTTGGGCTTCCAATCTGGATAAATGGCCGGAGCTAGCCACTTACGCCTTGGAGATCTTGTCATGCCCCGCAGCCAGCGTTCTGTCTGAACGTGTGTTCAGCGCTGCTGGTGGTGTGCTGACAGATAAGCGCACGCGGCTCTCCACTGATAATGTAGACAGACTCACGTTCATAAAGATGAACAAATCATGGATCCGAAACGACTTTTCTACCCCTGTGTCATCCTGGGGAGAGTAAAAGCTTGATGATTGGTTAAAATCACCCTACCAACCGTTTTAAGCTTTCAAATTATTAATCATGTTTATCTGTATCTTGACTGGAAAATAATTTGGGCTTTGTAGCAGTGTGCAGCACTGATCCTATTAGGCCATCTATAATAAGCTTCACCAGATTTAAAATTAAAAATAATTTTTAGCTGCATCTAGCCCGGAAAATAATTTTGGGGCTCCGAGATGCGCAAGACACATAAGTGCCTTCTTGCTGCACTACCTGCAGCATGACCCTCATATTGTCAGAATTCGAAGTAATCATGACTACTGGGTTGCCACACTCTTAGATCCCCCAAACTTTTCGATCAACCTTTTCATTTTAATAAAGACCAAAAAAATGGTCATTTTTGAAATTATAAGCATTAGCAGGTTGTTAGAAACTGAAATCAAACAGTTTTCAACTCAAAACTTTATTCTAGGTGATGTTACATTTTCACATAGGACCCCTTGTTCGAAAGGAGCTTCTGAACTCTCTCGTCCATTGAATTTGTCAGGTTTTGGATGGTTTCTGCTTCAATTGTTTTGCATGAGGACAGAATACCCTCCCAGAGCTGTTGCTTAGATGTGAACTGCCTCCCGCCATTATAGACACTCCTTTTAATGATGCTCCAAAGGTTCTGAATGGGGTAGAGGTCAGGGGAGCATGGGGGTCACACCATAAGTTTGTCCCCTTTTATGCCCATATCAGCCAGAGATGCAGATGTTTTATGTGCAGCATGAGATGGTGCATTATCATGCAGAAAAATGATCTTGCTGTGAAATACACGGTTCTTCTTCTTGAACCATGGCAGGAAGTGCTGTTTGAGAAAATCCACATACATTATGGAGTTCATCTTTAGCGCCTTCAGGGATCCTAAAGGGGCCGACAATCTCTCTCCCCATGATTCCAGCCCAAAACATTACTCCACCTCCTCCTTGTTGGCGCTGTAGCCGTGTTTGCGTGGGGTGTCCATCAACCAGCCATCCTCCACTCCATTCATCTGGACCATCGAGCGCTGCACGGCACTCATCCGTGAACAAAACAGTTTTGAAATCAGTCTTCATGTAATGTTTGGCCCACTGGAGCCGTTTCTGCTTGTGTGAAGTGGATAGAGGAGGTCGACAGGATGGCATATGCACAGCTGCAAACCTCTGAAGGACCCTGCATCTTGTTGTTCGGGGGACGTTGGAGGCACAAGCAGCTTCAAAAACTTGTCTGCTGCTATGACAAGGCTTTTTTGCCGCTGCTGTTTCAACCTGACGTAATTGCCTATAGGAAAGAGTCCTCAATTTGCCCTTATCAGCACGCACACGTGTGTACTGTGAATCAGCTACATACTTCTTGATTGCCAAGACACTTCATCCTGATCATCGCACAATGTTGATTGTAGTCATGCCTTGACCTAAACACTCCACAATTTGTTGCTTCTCAGCAGCCGACACATCCTTTTTCTTTCCCATTTTGGCAGAAAATGTAGGCTGCTTAATAATGTGAGAGAGCCTTCTTAAGTAGTCTTGCCTTTCATTGGACACACCTGCCAAACTAATTAGCACAGGTGTCTGCAATTGCTTACAGTGATATAAAGAGCCCTGACACACATCACCATCAATGAGTTTAACTGACAAACAAACAAATTCTTCCCTTATCACTCCTAAACACTTTTTGCATAATAATTTGGAACGCGGTGTACATGTGCTTTTCCACAAAACACCAGTGGTTCACGTAGTGAATCTTACAGTTCTAACTTGCCAACCGTGGTCTGTATGGAATTGTTCAATAAAGGGCCCAAAATTAAGATAACATAGATGGGAGAGGTCTCTATGAATAGGAATTCCTAAGTATTTGATACCCTGTGAGGGCCAGGCAAAGGGAAAGTTGGACTGGATGGAATCCTATATGGATTTAGGGAGGGAGACATCGAGGGCCTCAGACTTCGCTGCATTGATTTTAAAATTTTACCATGTAACAAAGTGATCTATTTCAGCCATAACAGCAGGGATGGATATATGTGATTGAGTGATATATACTAGGACATCATCAGCAAATAGAGAGCACTTGTACTCGGTGCCTCCCACCTCAATCCACCTAATATTGGGGTTATGGCGAATTGATGAGAGCAGGTGCTCCGTCACTAGGATGTATAAGAGAGGGGACAGAGGACATCCCTGCCTTGTCCCATTGGTGATTGTGAAAGGTGATGAAAATGTTCTGACGCACCCCCTGGGCCTTGGGACACCCGGAGCCGGACACTTTTTGGTGGATGCTGGTGGTTGTAGTCTTCGTGGCGGCGATCCGGTTCCGTGGCTCAGGGCGGTCAAACCAGTGGCGGAACTATTTATGTGGTTTTGATGTTTAAATGTCCGACTACGCCACCCGTGGATTGCGGTCAGAGTGAACCGCCGCTACAGGGCAGACCGCTAAGGCTGGTGTTGTGGGTGCAGCAGAGCGTAGCATAACTCCCCACGGGAGGAGTATAGCCTCAGGGCAGTGTATGCGGAGGATGGGGGTGATGGTGCAGGGCAGCAGCAGTAACGACATGGAGTCAGTGATGCAGTTCAGGGCCTTTACTCACAGTTCTTATTATCCAGACCACGTCTGCAGGTAACGGCTGCCCACGTCGTACTGTGCTCACCAGGTGAGGGGCTCAGACAACTCCCAGATAACTTTGGAGCGCTTCACAGGACCCCCTTTGTGTGTCCTTTGTCTGGCCTTTCTTACCAACACTTCTGTCTGGCTGCCTCGGGCCTCCTCTTGGTAAACTTGGCGCCAGTTTCCCTGACCCTATGTGGTGCCTTCCTAGCGGGTGGAGCAAGGGGCTGCGCCACATAAAATGTCAGAGCCTCCGGTTTCTAGCTGAGGGTCGTTTCCTGCCTCCACTAGTTCGGGGACCGGTCTCCCCCTTTGGCCTGACCCCTCCACGCAGGTGGATTCGGGCGTGCGGTGGCGACTCGCCCGTCCGCACCCCTGGGATCCCTTCATTCCTCGTTCCTGGAGCCTTCTCCGCTCCTCTTCCTTCCTTCTCCCTCTTGCAGGCCTGGGCCTCTGTTACTAGGCCCACCTCCGGAGCAGAGCTCATGCAGAGTCCCTGCTCCCTGCCACTTCTGCTCAGACTTCTCTGCACTGAACTAAGATGGTGCCCACCTTTTATACTCCCTTCTCAATGCACCCAGGAACTGCTTCCTCCCTGCTCCTGCACTGCAGGGTTCCCCTTCCTCAGTGTTCCCTCCCCCCACTCCAGCCAGGGACAGGGACTGTCGTGCCCATCTCAGGGGCATATTGGTCGCCCTGCCCCACGGCAATGTGGTGTAATGCATGCAGGTGTCGGGTCCTGATCCACACTCCATCCTTATCTGAGAGTGAGATATCACACCTCTGGGTGAGGTGCAATACGTCTGTAGCAACCGAGCCCTCGGTGCTACAGTTCCATTTATCTTCAGCCTAGGTGACGTATTGTGATACAGGGCCGTGATTTTGGCTATAAAAGGGTCCCCTAGACCCCTACCCCAAGCTTTTTAAGAGAATCATATATGGCGTGCCAGGAGACTCTATGGAATGCTTTCTCAGCATCCAACGAGAGTATCTACTTACAAATTTTTAACTGCATCTAGCCCAGGAAATACTTTGTGCCTAGTAGCAGTGTCTGCTAGTCAGCGGATTATCCCGGCTGTTAAGCAAGCTACACCACCTGTAGTTTGGACACTTCATTTTTTCAAAGGAAATGCTTCGGGACCACGGGATACTTAGTGAAGAGCATCAGGAGGCACCCCAAGGCATAGGGGCTGGGACTGGCACTAGGATGCCTTGCGGTGGACAGCCGAGCTCGATCCTTATAAAAGCTTTTTAACTGCAGCAGCTTTAGTGGACTCTACTGGAGCTGGAATTACGCGGCTGCTGGCATGAGACTTGCCCTCCAATAGATCCTTGTAAATGGATTTAAAGTGTATTCATTCAAATTAGAGGGACAATTTAAATTAAAAAGCTTAGAGCTGCCTCCACCACAGGGGGGCTCTCTCGACCCACCAGCGGACAGGCACCAGTATTGGGAGAGGGGGGCTGGCCGTCAGGGTTCACCGCGGCTCTGGCACAAACCCGGCGACACGGAGGTGGCACGGGCAGGAGCGGACTGGCCGTCTCGGCTTCTCACTTTTTGGATTTTAGAAGGGCATGACATGCCTATATCTGTGTCTCCCCCTCCTTTTACTCCTCCACCTCTTTTCTTTTCGCATGACTATATGTACTTGTCACTTTTCCATGTGTTAGTTGTGTCTTCTGAGCAGTTTGTCAGCTTTTGGACACCTTTGAAGGTGTTTTCTATGTGTTTCTATGTGTTTTTGTTTGCCTGCCATTGGTTTTAACGGTGTTCGAAGGTGTTCGACGAACAGTTCGACGAACCGAACCGAACTCGAACACTACGGGGGTGGCTCAACACTACTCATCACAATTTTTTTTTCAACTTTATTCAATTTTACCCCTGTGGGATATATATTCTATCCAAACACATTTATACTCTCCTGGGGTACCCTCACACATATTATTCCCTCATTTAGCGGATATTTTCACAAAAAAGTGAAATTTTCAAAAATTCAGAAAATTGACTAAAAACGACTAAATATCATGGACTCAAAGGGTGAATTTCTCCGGAACTGAAAGCGGAATGCTCACTGACATTTCCCCTATCTGAAATTCTGATAAACGTGAGAAAAATGACTAAGTCCAAAAAAAATGTTTTTTCAACTTTGTTCAATTTTAACCCCGTTGGATATATATTCTACCCACACACATTTGGAACTCTCCTGGGGTACCCTCACACATATTATTCCCTCATTTAGCGGATATTTTCACAAAAAAGGGAAATTTTAAAAAATTCAGAAAATTGGCTGAAAACGACTAAATATCAAGGACTCATCGGGCGAATCGCTCTGGAACTGAAATCGGAATGCTCACTGACATTTCCCCTATCTGAAAGTCCGATAAATGACGGAAAAATGACTAAGTCCCCCAAAAATTTTTTTTTAAACTTTTTTCAATTTTACCCCCGTGGGATATATATTCTACCCATACACATTTATACTCTCCAGGGGTACCCTCACACATATTATTCGCTCATTTAGTGGATGTTTTCACAAAAAAGTGAAATTTTCAAAAATTCAGAAAATTGACTGAAAACGACTAAATATCAAGGACTCAAAGGGTGAATTTCTCCGGAACTGAAATCGAAATGCTCACTGACATTTCCCCTCTCTGAAAGTCTGATAAATGGCAGAAAAATGACTAAGTCCAATAAAAAAAAAATTTAAACTTTTTTCAATTTTACCCCCGTGCGATATATATTCTACCCACACACACTTGGAAGTTTCCTGGGGTACCCTCACACATATTATTCCCTCATTTAGTGGATATTTTCACAAAAAAGTGAAATTTTCAAAAATTCAGAAAATTGGCTGAAAACGACTAAATATCAAGGACTCATCAGGTGAATCGCTCTGGAAATGAAATCGGAACGCTCACTGACATTTCCCCTATCTGAAAGTCTGATAAATGCCGGAAAACTGACTTAAGTCCAAAAAAAAATTTTTTCAATTTCTTTCATTTTTACCCCCGTGGGATATATATTCTACCCACACACATTTGGAACTCTCCTAGGGTCCCCCGGATATTTTCACAAAAAAGTGAAATTTTCAAAAATTCAGAAAATTGGCTGAAAACGACTAAATATCAAGGACTCATCAGGTGAATCGCTCTGGAAATGAAATCGGAACGCTCACTGACATTTCCCCTATCTGAAAGTCTGATAAATGCCGGAAAACTGACTTAAGTCCAAAAAAAAATTTTTTCAATTTCTTTCATTTTTACCCCCGTGGGATATATATTCTACCCACACACATTTGGAACTCTCCTAGGGTCCCCCGGATATTTTCACAAAAAAGTGAAATTTTCAAAAATTCAGAAAATTGTTTGAAAACGACTAAATATCAAGGACTCATTGGGCGAATCGCTCTGGCACTGAAATCGGAATGCTCACTTATATTTCTCCTCTCTGAAAGTCTGATAAATGCCGGAAAAATGAGTAATCCCCCAAAAATGTTTTTTTAAACTTTTTTCAATTTTACCCCCGTGGGATATATATTCTACCCACACACATTTGGAACTCTCCTGGTGTACCCTCACACATATTATTCCCTCATTTAGTGGATATTTTCACAAAAAAGTGAAATTTTCAAAAATTCAGAAAATTGGCTGAAAACGACTAAATATCAAGGATTCATCGGGTGAATCGCTCTGGAACTGAAATCTGAACACTCACTGACATTTCCCCTATCTGAAAGTCTGATAAATGCCGGAAAAATGGCTAGGTTCAAAAAAAAAATTTTTTTCAACTTTTTTCAATTTTACCCCCGTGGGATATATATTCTACCCACACACATTTGGAACTCTCCTGGGGTACCCTCACACATATTATTCCCTCATTTAGTGGATATTTTCACAAAAAAGTGAAATTTTCAAAAATTCTGAAAATTGGCTGAAAACGACTAAATATCAAGGACTCATGGGGCGAATCGCTCTGGAACTGAAATCGGAATGCTCACTGACATTTCCCCTCTCTGAAAGTCTGATAAATGGCAGAAAAATGACTAAGTCCAATAAAAAAAAATTTTCAACTTTTTTCAATTTTACCCCCGTGCGATATATATTCTACCCACACACACTTGGAAGTTTCCTGGGGTACCCTCACACATATTACTCCCTCATTTAGTGGATATTTTCACAAAAAAGTGAAATTTTCAAAAATTCAGAAAATTGGCTGAAAACGACTATATATCAAGGACTCATCGGGCGAATCGCTCTGGAACTGAAATCGGAACGCTCACTGACATTTCCCCTATCTGAAAGTCTGATAAATGCCGGAAAAATTACTGAGTCCCAAAAAAAAATTTTTTCAACTTTTTTCAATTTTAGCCCCGTGGGATATATATTCTACCCACACACATTTGGAACTCTCCTGGGGTAACCTCACACATATTATTCCCTCATTTAGTGGATATTTTCACAAAAAAGTGAAATTTTCAAAAATTCTGAAAATTGGCTGAAGACGACTAAATATCAAGGACTCATCAGGCGAATCACTCTGGAAATGAAATCGAAACGCTCACTGACATTTCCCTTATCTGAAAGCCTGATGAATGCCGGAAAAATCACTTAAGTCCAAAAAAAAATGTTTTAAAATTTTTTTAAATTTTACCCCCGTGGGATATGTATTCTACCCACACACATTTGGAACGCTCCTAGGGTCCCCTCACACATATTATTCCCTCATTTAGTGGATATTTTCACAAAAAAGTGAAATTTTCAAAAATTCAGAAAATTGTCTGAAAACGACTAAATATCAAAGACTCATCGGGCGAATCGCTCTGGGACTGAAATCGGAATGCTCACTTATATTTCTCCTCTCTGAAAGTCTGATAAACGCCGGAAAAATGACTAAGTCCGAAAAAAAAATTTTTTAAACTTTTTTCAATTTTACCCCCGTCGGATATATATTCTACCCACACAGATTTGGAACTCTCCTGGGGTACCCTCACACATATTTTTCCCTCATTTAGTGGATATTTTCACAAAAAAGTGAAATTTTCAAAAATTCAGAAAATTGGCTGAAAACGACTAAATATCAAGGACTCATCGGGGAAATCACTCTGGAACTGAAATCGGAACACTCACTGACATTTCCCCTATCTGAAAGTCTGATAAATGCCGGAAAAATGAGTAATCCCCAAAAAATGTTTTTTTAAACTTTTTTCAATTTTACCCCCGTGGGATATATATTCTACCCACACACATTTGGAACTCTCCTGGTGTACCCTCACACATATTATTCCCTCATTTAGTGGATATTTTCACAAAAAAGTGAAATTTTCAAAAATTCAGAAAATTGGCTGAAAACGTCTAAATATCAAGGACTCATCAGGTGAATTACTCTGGAAATGAAATCGGAACGCTCACTGACATTTCCCCTATCTGAAAGTCTGATAAATGCCGGAAAAATGACTAAAGTCCAAAAAAAAAATTTTTTTCAATTTTTTTCATTTTTACCCCCGTGGGATATATATTCTACCCACACACATTTGGAACTCTCCTAGGGTCCCCCGGATATTTTCACAAAAAAGTGAAATTTTCAAAAATTCAAAAAATTGTCTGAAAACGACTAAATATCAAGGACTCATCGGGCGAATCGCTCTGCGACTGAAATCGGAATGCTCACTTATATTTCTCCTCTCTGAAAGTCTGATAAATAACGGAAAAATGAATAATCCCCAAAAAATGTTTTTTTAAACTTTTTTCAATTTTACCCCCGTGGGATATATATTCTACCCACACACATTTGGAACTCTCCTAGGGTCCCCCGGATATTTTCACAAAAAAGTGAAATTTTCAAAAATTTAGAAAATTGTCTGAAAACGAGTAAATATCAAGGACTCACCGGGTGAATCGCTCTGGAACTGAAATCAGAATGCTCACTGACATTTTCCCTCTCCGAAAGTCTGATAAACGCCGGAAAAATTACTAAGTACTAGTGTTGAGCGAACATGCGCTACACTGCTCGGTACTTGCCCGATCATCACGCTGCTCCGGATGTTCGGCGAGCACAGAGCATTTCCGGGTTACTCGGGCGGGAGCTCGGGTCTCCGCCCTGCATGTTTGGCGCTCTTTACAGTGCCAATGAACATGCAGGGATTGCCAGCCAGTCACTGTAATGCCGCAGCCATGTTGTTTGTGGGCATTACAGTGATTGGCTGGCCGCACAGCGTCACCTTGAGTATTTAAAACCGGGCGCCGCCATCTTGGACACAGTCGCTCCGGATCAGACAGTGTAGGGACAGCGCTGCTGATTTAGGGAGAGATATATCCTACAAAATAGTTAGTGTAGTGTCTGTAAAGGCTGCCAGATCAAACAAACAGTCCTTCTCAGGACTAATATCCATCCCAGGTATATCAGGCAGGCAGGCAGGCAGGCTGTATAGGAGTCGCAGTGGTTATACCAGCAAACGCTGCATTACAGTCCTGTGTGCTGCTCCTGTTGCTGAAATTGCTGGACTTAGCTCCAGGTCCCGGGGGCCAGGAAAAATCATTTTTTTTAATCTAAATCCTCTTTTTTTTTTCCTCCTTCACAATGTACAAATACCCATCTTATTAACCTTTTGGTGCCCCCCCCCCAAAAAAAAAAGTGTGCCTCTGATTTTTCAGACACAAATATATCTGTTGAAAATAGTCTGGTGTAGGCCAGAGATATAGAAGTGTGGTTTTGCAGTTCTATGGGCCATTTGTATCTAAAAAACACAGTTTGAGTGTGTCGCTCACTGTTCAGCCGCAAATATATATATATTTTAAAATGCCTGGTATACAGCAGTAAATTATTACTGTGGTTTTGATGTTCCACGGTAAAACATCTCTATTATCCTGTTTTTGGCATTTTTTGCTGTATAAAAATAATAAGTGTCTCCCTGATTTTTCAGACACAAATATATCTGTTGAAAATAGTCTGGTGTAGGCCAGAGAGACAGAAGTGTGCTTTTGCTGTTCCACGGTAAAAAATCTCTATTATCCTGCTTTTTGCATTTTTTGCTGTAAAAAAAAAAAAAATAGTGTCTCCCTGATTTTTCAGACACAAATATATCTGTTGAAAATAGTCTGGTGTAGGCCCGAGAAATACAAGTGTGGTTTTGCAGTTCCACGGTACAAACCTCTGTATTATCCACTTTTGGGCCATTTGTATCTAAAAAAAACAGTTTGAGTGTATCGCTCACTGTTCAGCCGCAAATATATATATATTTTAAAAAGCCTGGTATACACCAGTAAATTATTACTGTGGTTTTGATGTTCCACGGTAAAACATCTCTATTATCCTGTTTTTGGCATTTTTTGCTGTATAAAAATAATAATAGTGTCTCCCTGATTTTTCAGACACAAATATATCTGTTGAAAATAGTCTGGTGTAGGCCAGAGAGACAGAAGTGTGCTTTTGCTGTTCCACGGTAAAAAATCTCTATTATCCTGCTTTTTGCATTTTTTGCTGTAAAAAAAAAAAAAATAGTGTCTCCCTGATTTTTCAGACACAAATATATCTGTTGAAAATAGTCTGGTGTAGGCCCGAGAAATACAAGTGTGGTTTGCAGTTCCACGGTACAAACCTCTGTATTATCCACTTTTGGGCCATTTGTATCTAAAAAAAACAGTTTGAGTATGTCGCTCACTGTTAAGCCGCAAATATATATATATTTTAAAAAGCCTGGTATACACCAGTAAATTATAACTGTGGTTTTGCTGTTCCACGGTAAAAAATCTCTATTATTCAGGTTTTGGTAGTTTTTCCATAAAGAAAAACAGTAGTGTCTCCTGACTGTTGTGACACAAAAATATATCTGTTGAAAATAGTCTTGTGTAGGCCCGACATCCCAGTGTGGTTTCGCAGTTCCACGGGTCAAATCGCTGTACTATCTAGTTTTGGGCCTTTGGTATCTAAAAAAAAAGCAGTTTGAGTGTGTCGCTCACTGTTCAGCCGCAAATATCTCTATTTAAAAAAGTGTGGTATACCCCAGTAAACAATAACTGTGGTTTTCCTCTTCCATGGTTCTAATCTACTCTTTATTACCCTTTTTCCATTGATAGTGCAAGTGTAAGCTATTTTACTTCATTTACAATGGGCAAGGCGCGTGGCAAGGGACGTGGAAGTGGACGTTCTGGTGATGATTCGTGCAGAGGACGGGGCCGTGGCCAAGGTGAAAATGTGCCACAACCAACAGCCACATCTTCTCGCTCCCACTTCTTGACCGAATTACTAGGGAAGCACAGAACAACACCAGTATTGAGAATTGATCAGTGTGAACAGGTTATTAATTGGATAGCAGACAATACTTCCAGTTACCTGGGCACCACCACCTCCGGTCTGTCTTCCACACGGTCAACTCTTAGTAGCCGTGAGTCTCGACCGCATACTCCTCCTCACCCTGATGCTCCTTCCTCCCACCATGCCGAGTGTCGTCAGACAGCAAGTGATCCCACACTTGGACACTCTGAAGAGCTGTTCACTGGTCCATTTCCATATTTGGGCCCCTCGCCTGATACGCTTGAAGTGGTGGAAGAGGAGATCCCATGTTGCGATGCCCAAATATTTGAACAGCCACGGCCACAGGAAGTCGATGTTGGCAATCTGTCACAAGAGGTGGACGATGACGAGACACAATTGCCAGGAAGTGAGGAGGAGGATCGTGGTGCGCAAGTGGAAGAGGAGGAGGTGGTGGATGATCTAGTAACTGACCCAACGTGGAAGGAGGACATGCAGAGTGAGGCCAGCAGCACACAGGGGGAGGCAGGCAGAGTACCCCAACAGGCAGGAAGAAGCAGTGTGGTGGCCGCAGACAGAAGGCAGGCAACCGTTCCCCGTAACACCAACACGAGGGACGTTGCCAGTACAAGCGGTAGGTCTTCCAGAGTCTGGAATTTTTTTAAAGACTCTGCTGATAACCCCAAAAAGGCCATATGTTCCACCTGCCATGCCAGCATCAGCAGGGGTGACAAAACTACCAGCCTGACCACCACCAGCATGATTAGGCACATGGCAGCAAAGCACCCGACTTTGTGGGGCGAAACCCAGGGTCCACGACCAGTGTCAGCGGGTGTCACCACTGCTTCTTCCACTGTTGTGCGTGCAATAGAACCCCCTGTTGTGTGTGCAAGGCAATCCCCTGTCCATACTGCTTGTAAAGATGCCCCCTCCTCTCAGTCTTCACTTGTTATGGCAGTTTCTCAAGAAACAGCATCAACGTCCACGTCCACGTCCCACCGCAGCGTTCAATTGTCCATATCCCAGACCTTTGAACGAAAGCGGAAATTCGCAGCTAACGCCCCACAGGCCGCAGTCCTAAATTCGCACATTTCACGACTGCTTGCATTGGAAATGCTGCCTTTTAGGCTGGTGGAGACGGAATCCTTCCGCAATATTATGGCGGTGGCCGTCCCTCGGTACTCGGTCCCCAGCCGACACTATTTTGCCCGGTGTGCCATCCCCGCACTACACAAGCACGTGTCCCAAAGCATCTGCCATGCCCTCAACAACACAGTTACTGGGAGAGTCCACCTGACAACGGACACGTGGACAAGTGCTTGTGGCCAGGGACGGTACATCTCTCTGACGGCACACTGGGTAAACATAGTGGAAGCCGGGACCCAGTCGGACCTTGGGACGGAACACATCCTCCCCACACCGAGGATTGCGGGCCCTATGTCAGTCAGAGTTGCCCCCACAGTGTACAGCTCCTCCTCCTCCTCATGTTCAGCCTCCATCTCAGATATCACCACATCAGTGACAAGCTGGAAGCATTGCAGTACTGCCTCCGCCAAGCGGCAACAGGCTGTGCTGAAACTCATAAGCTTAGGTGATAAACCTCACACTGCTTGTGAGTTGTGGACAGCTGTGAAAGAGCAGGCAGATCTGTGGCTGAGACCGCTGAACCTACATCCCGGCATGGTCGTATGTGACAATGGCCGTAACCTGGTGGCGGCTCTGAGGCGAGGTGAGATCACACACGTACCATGCCTGGCTCATGTGCTTAACCTCGTGGTTCAGCGGTTTCTTAAATCGTACCCCGAGTTGCCAGATCTGCTCGTGAAAGTACGCCGCCTGTCAGCTCATTTTCGCAAGTCGGCTACAGCTTCCGCCGCCCTTGCTGTGTTGCAGCAGCGTTTGCAGCTTCCGGCACACCGACTGGTGTGTGATGTCCCCACTCGTTGGAACTCTACCCTCCACATGTTGCAAAGGATTTGTGAGCGGAAGAGAGCAGTTGTGGAGTACCAGCTGCAACAAGGCCGTCGATATTCAGGTCAGACTCCACACATAAGACCTCAGGAGTGGACCTGGATGTCTGACATATGTACCATCCTGACAAACTTTGAGGAGGCCACCAAGATGGTGAGTGGCGATGATGCCATCATTAGTGTCAGCATCCCACTTGTCTGTCTTTTGCAACGCTCTCTGCAGAGAATTAAAGAGGAGGCATTGCAGCCAGAGTATGATGAGATGGATCAAGAAGCCGTAGCGGGCGATTACACACAGCCCAGCCTCATCTCATCCCAACGTGCATTGGGGGACAATGAGGGAGAGGAGGAGGAGGAAGAACAGGAGCTGCTATCATGCATTGTAGACGGTAGTACCTGTACAAGTGTCATACCATCGGTTCAGCGTGGGTGGCCTGAGGACAGGGGGGAGGAGGAAGAGGAGGAGGAGGAGGAGGAGAGCATGGTCAGTCGTCATCTTGGTGAGGACACGGAAATCTTGCCCGTTACCAGTCTGGCACGCATGGCTGACTTTATGTTACGCTGCCTTAACCGTGACCTTTCACTCTCTTATTCCTGAGGTGGAGAGGTCTACAAAAATGGGGCAATACCAGAAGGCCCTTGCTGCAGAACTCTTAAAAAAATTCCCATCTGAACACGCTAGCGGCAGAGGTCACAGTTCGTTGCCCAACCAAGGCGTACAGGCGAGAGAGATGCAACTCCAATCCAGCAGAGGCACGGGAACACTGTCAACGTTCTGGGACAGTTTTCTGACACCCGCCCAGCTTACAGGCCCTGAGGCGCGGGGTACTCTCACAAGGAGTGGAAAGTTTCAAAAGATGGTGAGGGAGTACCTGTTATGTTCTGCTACCAGAGCTAAGGAAAGAGAGGAGATCTGTCCCTACGATAGAACTCAGCTAGATCCCTACGATGTAACAGGGAACCTGATCCTGCGATCAGACCTGCTAAAGTCCTCAGCTAGTCTGTACGGAGACCTATAGATGTGGGGAAGGAATCCCTACAAGTACTAGGGACTGGGAGCAAAATGGACACCTCCTAACAGAAATAGTAGCAGACAGACGAACAAACAAAATATATAGAACACAGAGGTCCGAAGACCAAGCAAACTAACAGAGTTAGATACAGAGCACAGGCTAGCTAAAGAGTAGAAATACAATGAAGTCCAGCAAAGCCAGAAGGGCGGAGCAGGACTAAATAGGCCAACAAGGTCATGTGACCAGCAATAGAAAAAACCTAAGAGCAAGGTTCTAACAGTACCTTGCCGATCGTACCAGCGTCCTCCGTGATTCCTCTGTGCCTTTTAATTATTGCGTATCCAAGCTGGACACTTGGAATGAACTCGCTCTGTACGCCTTGGAGGTCCTGGCCTGCCCTGCCGCTAGCGTGTTATCAGAGCGTGTTTTTAGTGCCGCTGGGGGAATTATAACTGATAAGCGCACTCGCCTGTCAACTGACAATGCTGACAAGCTGACCCTTATCAAAATGAACAAGGGCTGGATTGGGCCAGACTTCTCATCACCACCAAATGACAGCAGAGTAACATAAAGTCAAATCCACTGTGTTATTTCGGGAGGTGTATTCACATGCACCGCTTCACACCCACACATGTGTATACGCTTCCTCGTTTCGGCTGTTTAATCTTCTTCTCCTTATCCTCAGCCTCCACCACCACTATACCACCAGGGTGCCAGCATTGCAAGTTCCTCCGTCCTAATTTTTGGCAGCTTTTGCTGGGAAAGCATAAGCAAATACCATGGGACACCCACTCCCCAATAATGGGACTTATGTTTGTAATATGCTGTACTGCATGGCTCTTGTAAGGGGCATTGCAAGTTGCTCCGTCCTAATTTTTGGCAGCTTTTGCTGGTAAAGCATAAGCAAATACTATGGGAGACCCACTCCCCAATAATGGGACTTATGTTTGTAATATGCTGTACTGCATGGCTCTTGTAAGGGGCATTGCAAGTTGCTCCATCCTAATTTTTGGCAGCTTTTGCTGGGAAAGCATAAGCAAATACTATGGGAGACCCACTCCCCAATAATGGGACTTATGTTTGTAATATGCTGTACTGCATGGCTCTTGTAAGGGGCATTGCAAGTTGCTCCGTCCTAATTTTTGGCAGCTTTTGCTTGCAAGGCATAAGCAAATACTATGGGACACCCACTCCCCAATAATGGGACTTATGTTTGTAATATGCTGTACTGCATGTGACGCGCCCCCTGGGCCGTGTGTACACGTGTGTGGGATACCCGGAGCCCGGTCTCTGGGGCTCAGGCTGGTCAAACCAGTGGCAATCTTTCTTAGGTTTTGAGGTTAATTGTCCGACTGCGCCACCCATGGATTGCGGTCAAGGAGTACCACCGCTGCGAGGCAGACCGCTGAGGCTGGTGTTGTGTGCGCAGCATAAAATGGGATAACTCCCCTTGGGAGGAGTATAGCCTCAGGGCAGTGAGTGTGGATGATGGGGGTGATGGTGCACGAGCGCAGCAGGAATGACTGAGTCTTTGCAGTGCAGTTCAGGGTCTTTACTGATGATTATAAGGTAGACCCTCCCGGGAGTACTGGCTAGCATAAGAGGCCTGGTCAGTCTGTGAGCAAGCAGGAGTTCCCCTGGCCAGGTGGAGTTGTAGGCCTCCCCATCTGTCTGCACTCTTCCTGGCTACCTTGCTGTAAGCGGGTAGAAGTAGCCCACGTCCCTGAGTGTACCGTGTAGTGCTCACCCGTATGGCTGGTGACTTGGGGCCTTCTGTTAGCCTCCGCTCCACAACGGCGGAGCTGGTCCATTGCTTGTGACTGAGCCTCCGGGCTTCTATGACCAGAGGACCTGAAATCCCCTGCCGGCTGGTTTCTGCTGCTGGATATATAAGTCCTCACAGCTTCGGACTCCTGTGTCCGGTTCCTATTGTCTTCTGCCAGGGCGAGCTCTGCTCAGCTTCCAGCCCCTCGTCTTTAGCTCCTAGCTCCTACAGAGCTCCTTGCTGTTACTTTCCCTTGCTCTCACTCTGACTCTGACTGTTCTCTGACTCACTCAACCCCACCCCAAATCCAGTTTATAAGGGCAGAATTCTCCCCTCCCAGGACTGGGGCAGGAGGATGTTGCATGTTTAAGGGATCCTGACCAGGAAACCTCCCACTTGCTCTCCGACGTAATCTCTATTACTGTGGTGACCAGACCCCTGGGGTGCCACACATGGCTCTTGTAAGGGGCATTGCAGTACCTCATAATTTTTGGAAAGCATTCCATTCACTGCTTAGGCCAACAGTGCACAGGAGACCCAGTTGCTATAAATGGAAAAAAAGGTTTAGTTAACGCCCTCTGACCTCCATGTCATTTCCAAGGGGCATTGGAGTGCCTCGAAATTTTTGGTAGGCATTGCACTCACTGTATGCCCTATAACTGTGTAGCCGAACCGCTCCTTTTGTTACAGAAACATATCCTACAAGACAGATCTGGTTGACTGGCCTGATATTGATGTGAATGGTCCCTGTTCCTCCTGCTCTTTCTCCTTTGCCACTACCTCATCCATCATTTATCACCTGAAGCTTTGTTTTAACGGGAGTCATAGAACTTGGATAGTAGCAGGAAAACATCCAGCAATCCTCGGAGGAGGTAGGATATGCGCCAAAACGCTGACCTCCTCAGGCCTAGCCGCTACTACATACATGCGCTTGCATTACAACAAAACAAAGCAGATGCTAACTTCTATCATCCTCATCATGCTCCTCACCTTGGCACTCTCAACTCCCCTGATGGAGAAGCCAGGGCCCACCGGAGGAGTCTGATAGTCCGGTGGGCTCGGCCAATGCTGCCCTAAAGCAGGCCAGGCTAAGAAAAGTGTGGGAAAGGTTACCGGTACAAATAGGGGTGGCTGGGGACCGAGTATGGACACCCGGCCACCAGGCGGCTGGGGACTGAGTATGGATTCCAGGCAGCCAACACAGCCATGACGTGGTGGCCAGATTCCGCCTAAAAGGCCCAATTTAAAGTGCAAGCAAGCAGTATGGTATTGCAGCCTGGGGGTGGGTGGGTGGCAGGCTGCATACTTGCGCTTGTATTGCAAGGAATGGGGGAGGTACAATTGAACACTGCCCTGGGACTAGAACTTGCATGTGGATAGTTGCAAGTCTGCATCTTCTGATGCGTCAAGGATCACTTATGATGGGCACACTTTTAGACAGTGACCTGGGAGTCAGAGATGCTTCCAGGGGTCTTCCCCATGCTGTTCCCATGTCTTTTCAGCACTTTATGCATGTGTCACCCACCACATGGCCAGATAAGGATGTAAAATGTTAAAATGACATTTCCTGGTGAATGCATTTGTCATAGTTGAAAGCAATACAAAAGTGCAAAAACGCATAAAAAATGCTACTTGTGAACATAGCCGAAGGTGTGGAGGAGTATTTTTGTTTTTGGTCATTTATTTTAACTTATACACAAATCTTTTCCCTGGAAAGGATGTTCCTTAACATATTTCACAGGAAAAAAGTTTCACTTTCGTTTTATTATGAGCCTGTAAAAGTGGCTTAATACCTCTGACCACGTCGTTGACAGCAGTGACCTGGGGGTCAGAAATGCTTCCTGGGGCGATCCCCATGCTGTCCCCATGTCATTTGAGCACTGTCACTATCGTTTGGGCACTTGTTAGGCTTTTAAAAGACTGCCGGGGGTGCCACCGCAAAAATGCTCGAGTCTCCCATAGACTAACATTGGGCTCGTTGCTCGGGTCGAGCACCCGAGTATCACGGCGAGCTCGGCCCGAGCTTCGAGCACCCGAGCATTTTAGTGCTCGCTCAACACTACTAAGTACAAAAAACATTTTTTTTCAATTTTACCCCCGTGGGATATATATTCTACCCACACACATTTGGAACTCTCCTGGAGTTACCCTCACACATATTATTCCCTCATTTAGTGGACATTTTCACAAAAAAGCGAAATTTTCAAAAATTCTGAAAATTGGCTGAAAATGACTAAATATCAAGGACTCATCGGGTGAATCGCTCTGGAGCTGAAATCGGTAAGCTCACTGACATTTCCCCTATCTGAAAGTCTGATAAACGCCGGAAAAATGACTAAGTCCAAAAAAAAATGTTTTCAACTTTTTTCAATTTTACCCCCGTGTGATATGTATTCTACCCACACACATTTGGAACTCTCCTGGGGTACCCTCACACATATTATTCCCTCATTTAGTGGATATTTTCACAAAAAAGGGAAATTTTAAAAAATTCAGAAAATTGGCTGAAAACGACTAAATATCAAGGACTCATCGGGTGAATCGCTCTGGAACTGAAATCGGAATGCTCACTGACATTTCCCCTCTCTGAAAGTCTGATAAACGCCGGAAAAATGACTAAGTACAAAAATAATTTTCTTTCAACTTTTTTCAATTTTACCCCCGTGGGATATATATTCTACCCACACACATTTGGAACTCTCCTGGGGTACCCTCACACATATTATTCCCTCATTTAGTGGATATTTTCACAAAAAAGTGAAATTTTCAAAAATTCTGAAAATTGGCTGAAAACTACTAAATATCAGGGACTCATCGGGTGAATCGCTCTGGAACTGAAATCGGAATGCTCACTGACATTTCACCTCTCTGAAAGTCTGATAAACACCGGAAAAATGACTAAGTACAAAAATAATTTTTTTTCATCTTTTTTCAATTTTACCCCCGTGGGATATATATTCTACCCACACACATTTGGAACTCTCCTGGGGTACACTCACACATATTATTCCCTCATTTAGTGGATATTTTCACAAAAAAGTGAAATTTTTAAAAATTCAGAAAATTGGCTGAAAACGACTGAATATCAAGGACTCATTGGGTGAATCGCTCTGGAACTGAAATCGGAATGCTCACTGACATTTCCCCTTTCTGAAAGTCTGATAAACACCGGAAAAATGACAAAGTACAGAAATATTTTTTTTTCAACTTTTATCAATTTTACCCCCGTGGGATATATATTCTACCCACACACATTTGAAATTCTCCTGGGGTACCCTCACACATATTATTCCCTCATTTAGTGGATATTTTCACAAAAAAGGGAATTTTTTAAAAATTCAGAAAATTAGCTGAAAACGACTAAATATCAAGGACTCATCGGGTGAATCGCTCTGGAACTGAAATCGGAATGCTCCCTGATATTTCCCCTCTCTGAAAGTCTGATAAACGCCGGAAAAATGACTGAGTACAAAAAAAATTTTTTAAACTTTTTTCAATTTTACCCCGTGGGATATATATTCTACCCACACACATTTGGATCTCTCCTGGGGTACCCTCACACATATTATTCCCTCATTTAGTGGATATTTTCACAAAAAAGTGAAATTTTCAAAAATTCTGAAAATTGGCTGAAAACTACTAAATATCAGGGACTCATCGGGTGAATCGCTCTGGAACTGAAATCGGAATGCTCACTGACATTTCACCTCTCTGAAAGTCTGATAAACACCGGAAAAATGACTAAGTACAAAAATAATTTTTTTTCATCTTTTTTCAATTTTACCCCCGTGGGATATACATTCTACCCACACACATTTGGAACTCTCCTGGGGTACACTCACACATATTATTCCCTCATTTAGTGGATATTTTCACAAAAAAGTGACATTTTTAAAAATTCAGAAAATTGGCTGAAAACGACTGAATATCAAGGACTCATTGGGTGAATCGCTCTGGAACTGAAATCAGAATGCTCACTGACATTTCCCCTCTCTGAAAGTCTGATAAACACCGGAAAAATGACAAAGTAAAGAAATATTTTTTTTTCAACTTTTTTCAATTTTACCCCCGTGGGATATATATTCTACCCACACACATTTGGAATTCTCCTGGGGTACCCTCACACATATTATTCCCTCATTTAGCGGATATTTTCACAAAAAAGTGAAATTTTCAAAAATTCTGAAAATTGGCTGAAAACGACTAAATATCAAGGACTCATCGGGTGAATCGCTCTGGAACTGAAATCGGAATGCTCCCTGACATTTCCCCTCTCTGAAAGTCTGATAAACACCGGAAAAATAACTAAGTACAAAAAACATTTTTTTTCAACTTTTTTCAATTTTACCCCCGTGGGATATATATTCTACCCACACACATTTGGAACTCTCCTGGGGTACCCTCACACATATTATTCCCTCATTTAGTGGATATTTTCACAAAAAAGGGAAATTTTCAAAGATTCTGAAAATTGGCTGAAAACGACTAAATATCAAGGACACATCGGGTGAATCGCTCTGGAACTGAAATCGGAATGCTCACTGACATTTCCCCTCTCTGAAATTCTGTTAAACGACGGAAAATGACTAAGTCCAAAAAAAAATGTTTTCAACTTTTTTCAATTTTACCCCCGTGGGATATATATTCTACCCACACACATTTGGAACTCTCCTGGGGTACCCTCGCACATATTATTCCCTCATTTAGTGGATATTTTCACAAAAAAGGGAAATTTTCAAAAATTCAGAAAATTGGCTGAAAACGACTAAATATCATGGACTCATCGGGTGAATCGCTCTGGAACTGAAATCGGAATGCTCACTGACATTTCCCCTCTCTGAAAGTCTGATAAACGCCGGAAAAATGACTAAGTACAAAAATAATTTTCTTTCAACTTTTTTCAATTTTACCCCCGTGGGATATATATTCTACCCACACACATTTGGAACTCTCCTGGGGTACCCTCACACATATTATTCCCTCATTTAGTGGATATTTTCACAAAAAAGTGAAATTTTCAAAAATTCTGAAAATTGGCTGAAAACTACTAAATATCAGGGACTCATCGGGTGAATTGCTCTGGAACTGAAATCGGAATGCTCACTGACATTTCCCCTCTCTGAAAGTCTGATAAACACCGGAAAAATGACAAAGTACAGAAATATTTTTTTTTCAACTTTTTTCAATTTTACCCCCGTGGGATATATATTCTACCCACACACATTTGGAATTCTCCTGGGGTACCCTCACACATATTATTCCCTCATTTAGTGGATATTTTCACAAAAAAGGGAATTTTTTAAAAATTCAGAAAATTAGCTGAAAACGACTAAATATCAAGGACTCATCGGGTGAATCACTCTGGAACTGAAATCGGAATGCTCCCTGATATTTCCCCTCTCTGAAAGTCTGATAAACGCCGGAAAAATAACTGAGTACAAAAAAAATTTTTTAAACTTTTTTCAATTTTACCCCGTGGGATATATATTCTACCCACACACATTTGGATCTCTCCTGGGGTACCCTCACACATATTATTCCCTCATTTAGTGGATATTTTCACAAAAAAGTGAAATTTTCAAAAATTCAGAAAATTAGCTGAAAACGACTGAATATCAAGGACTCATTGGGTGAATCGCTCTGGAACTGAAATCAGAATGCTCACTGACATTTCCCCTCTCTGAAAGTCTGATAAACACCGGAAAAATGACAAAGTACAGAAATATTTTTTTTTCAACTTTTTTCAATTTTACCCCCGTGGGATATATATTCTACCCACACACATTTGGAATTCTCTTGGGGTACCCTCACACATATTATTCCCTCATTTAGCGGATATTTTCACAAAAAAGTGAAATTTTCAAAAATTCAGAAAATTGGCTGAAAACGAATAAATATCAAGGACTCATCGGGTGAATCGCTCTGGAACTGAAATCGGAATGCTCCCTGACATTTCCCCTCTCTGAAAGTCTGATAAACACCGGAAAAATAACTAAGTACAGAAATATTTTTTTTTCAACTTTTTTCAATTTTACCCCCGTGGGATATATATTCTACCCACACACATTTTGAATTCTCCTGGGGTACCCTCACACATATTATTCCCTCATTTAGTGGATATTTTCACAAAAAAGGGAATTTTTTAAAAATTCAGAAAATTAGCTGAAAACGACTAAATATCAAGGACTCATCGGGTGAATCGCTCTGGAACTGAAATCGGAATGCTCCCTGATATTTCCCCTCTCTGAAAGTCTGATAAACGCCGGAAAAATGACTAAGTACAAAAAACATTTTTTTTCAACTTTTTTCAATTTTACCCCCGTGGGATATATATTCTACCCACACACATTTGGAACTCTCCTGGGGTACCCTCACACATATTATTCCCTCATTTAGTGGATATTTTCACAAAAAAGGGAAATTTTCAAAGATTCTGAAAATTGGCGGAAAACGACTAAATATCAAGAACTCATCGGGTGAATCGCTCTGGAACTGAAATCGGAATGCTCTCTGATATTTCCCCTCTCTGAAAGTCTGATAAACGCCGGAAAAATGACTGAGTACAAAAAAATTTTTTTTTTAACTTTTTTCAATTTTATCCCCGTGGGATATATATTTTACCCACCCACATTTGGAACTCTCCTGGGGTACCCTCACACATATTATTCCCTCATTTAGTGGATATTTTCACAAAAAAGTGAAATTTTCAAAAATTCAGAAAATTGGCTGATAACGACTAAATATCAAGGACTAATTGGGTGAATCGCTCTGGAACTGAAATCGGATTGCTCACTGACATTTCCCCTCTCTGAAAGTCTGATAAACGCCGGAAAAATGACTAAGAACAAAAAACATTTTTTTTCAACTTTTTTCAATTTTACCCCCGTGGGATATATATTCTACCCACACACATTTGGAACTCTCCTGGGGTACCCTCACACATATTATTCCCTCATTTAGTGGATATTTTCACAAAAAAGTGAAATTTCAAAAATTCTGAAAATTGGCTGAAAACTAATAAATATCAGGGACTCATCGGGTGAATCGCTCTGTAACTGAAATCGGAAAGCTCACTGACATTTCACCTCTCTGAAAGACTGATAAACACCGGAAAAATGACTAAGTACAAAAATTATGTTTTTTCATCTTTTTTTCAATTTTACCCCCGTGGGATATATATTCTACCCACACACATTTGGAACTCTCCTGGGGTACACTCACACATATTATTCCCTCATTTAGTGGATATTTTCACAAAAAAGTGAAATTTTTAAAAATTCAGAAAATTGGCTGAAAACGACTGAATATCAAGGACTCATTGGGTGAATCGCTCTGGAACTGAAATCGGAATGCTCACTGACATTTCCCCTCTCTGAAAGTCTGATAAACACCGGAAAAATGACAAAGTACAGAAATATTTTTTTTTCAACTTTTATCAATTTTACCCCCGTGGGATATATATTCTACCCACACACATTTGAAATTCTCCTGGGGTACCCTCACACATATTATTCCCTCATTTAGTGGATATTTTCACAAAAAAGGGAATTTTTTAAAAATTCAGAAAATTAGCTGAAAACGACTAAATATCAAGGACTCATCGGGTGAATCGCTCTGGAACTGAAATCGGAATGCTCCCTGATATTTCCCCTCTCTGAAAGTCTGATAAACGCCGGAAAAATGACTGAGTACAAAAAAAATTTTTTAAACTTTTTTCAATTTTACCCCGTGGGATATATATTCTACCCACACACATTTGGATCTCTCCTGGGGTACCCTCACACATATTATTCCCTCATTTAGTGGATATTTTCACAAAAAAGTGAAATTTTCAAAAATTCTGAAAATTGGCTGAAAACTACTAAATATCAGGGACTCATCGGGTGAATCGCTCTGGAACTGAAATCGGAATGCTCACTGACATTTCACCTCTCTGAAAGTCTGATAAACACCGGAAAAATGACTAAGTACAAAAATAATTTTTTTTCATCTTTTTTCAATTTTACCCCCGTGGGATATACATTCTACCCACACACATTTGGAACTCTCCTGGGGTACACTCACACATATTATTCCCTCATTTAGTGGATATTTTCACAAAAAAGTGACATTTTTAAAAATTCAGAAAATTGGCTGAAAACGACTGAATATCAAGGACTCATTGGGTGAATCGCTCTGGAACTGAAATCAGAATGCTCACTGACATTTCCCCTCTCTGAAAGTCTGATAAACACCGGAAAAATGACAAAGTACAGAAATATTTTTTTTTCAACTTTTTTCAATTTTACCCCCGTGGGATATATATTCTACCCACACACATTTGGAATTCTCTTGGGGTACCCTCACACATATTATTCCCTCATTTAGCGGATATTTTCACAAAAAAGTGAAATTTTCAAAAATTCAGAAAATTGGCTGAAAACGACTAAATATCAAGGACTCATCGGGTGAATCGCTCTGGAACTGAAATCGGAATGCTCCCTGACATTTCCCCTCTCTGAAAGTCTGATAAACACCGGAAAAATAACTAAGTACAAAAAACATTTTTTTTCAACTTTTTTCAATTTTACCCCCGTGGGATATATATTCTACCCACACACATTTGGAACTCTCCTGGGGTACCCTCACACATATTATTCCCTCATTTAGTGGATATTTTCACAAAAAAGGGAAATTTTCAAAGATTCTGAAAATTGGCTGAAAACGACTAAATATCAAGGACACATCGGGTGAATCGCTCTGGAACTGAAATCGGAATGCTCACTGACATTTCCCCTCTCTGAAATTCTGTTAAACGACGGAAAATGACTAAGTCCAAAAAAAAATGTTTTCAACTTTTTTCAATTTTACCCCCGTGGGATATATATTCTACCCACACACATTTGGAACTCTCCTGGGGTACCCTCGCACATATTATTCCCTCATTTAGTGGATATTTTCACAAAAAAGGGAAATTTTCAAAAATTCAGAAAATTGGCTGAAAACGACTAAATATCAAGGACTCATCGGGTGAATCGCTCTGGAACTGAAATCGGAATGCTCACTGACATTTCCCCTATCTGAAAGTCTGATAAACGCCGGAAAAATGACTAAGTACAAAAATAATTTTCTTTCAACTTTTTTCAATTTTACCCCCGTGGAATATATATTCTACCCACACACATTTGGAACTCTCCTGGGGTACCCTCACACATATTATTCCCTCATTTAGTGGATATTTTCACAAAAAAGTGAAATTTTCAAAAATTCTGAAAATTGGCTGAAAACTACTAAATATCAAGGACTCATCGGGTGAATCGCTCTGGAACTGAAATCGGAATGCTCACTGACATTTCACCTCTCTGAAAGTCTGATAAACACCGGAAAAATGACTAAGTACAAAAATAATTTTTTTTCATCTTTTTTCAATTTTACCCCCGTGGGATATATATTCTACCCACACACATTTGGAACTCTCCTGGGGTACACTCACACATATTATTCCCTCATTTAGTGGATATTTTCACAAAAAAGTGAAATTTTTAAAAATTCAGAAAATTGGCTGAAAACTACTGAATATCAAGGACTCATTTGGTTAATCGCTCTGGAACTGAAATCGGAATGCTCACTGACATTTCCCCTCTCTGAAAGTCTGATAAACACTGGAAAAATGACAAAGTACAGAAATATTTTTTTTTCAACTTTTTTCAATTTTACCCCCGTGGGATATATATTCTACCCACACACATTTGGAATTCTCCTGGGGTACCCTCACACATATTATTCCCTCATTTAGTGGATATTTTCACAAAAAAGGGAATTTTTTAAAAATTCAGAAAATTAGCTGAAAACGACTAAATATCAAGGACTCATCGGGTGAATCGCTCTGGAACTGAAATCGGAATGCTCCCTGATATTTCCCCTCTCTGAAAGTCTGATAAACGCCGGAAAAATAACTGAGTACAAAAAAAATTTTTTAAACTTTTTTCAATTTTACCCCGTGGGATATATATTCTACCCACACACATTTGGATCTCTCCTGGGGTACCCTCACACATATTATTCCCTCATTTAGTGGATATTTTCACAAAAAAGTGAAATTTTCAAAAATTCAGAAAATTGGCTGAAAACGACTGAATATCAAGGACTCATTGGGGGAATCGCTCTGGAACTGAAATCAGAATGCTCACTGACATTTCCCCTCTCTGAAAGTCTGATAAACACCGGAAAAATGACAAAGTACAGAAATATTTTTTTTTCAACTTTTTTCAATTTTACCCCCGTGAGATATATATTCTACCCACACACATTTGGAATTCTCTTGGGGTACCCTCACACATATTATTCCCTCATTTAGCGGATATTTTCACAAAAAAGTGAAATTTTCAAAAATTCAGAAAATTGGCTGAAAACGACTTAATATCAAGGACTCATCGGGTGAATCGCTCTGGAACTGAAATCGGAATGCTCCCTGACATTTCCCCTCTCTGAAAGTCTGATAAACACCGGAAAAATAAGTAAGTACAGAAATATTTTTTTTTCAACTTTTTTCAATTTTACCCCCGTGGGATATATATTCTACCCACACACATTTGGAACTCTCCTGGGGTACCCTCGCACATATTATTCCCTCATTTAGTGGATATTTTCACAAAAAAGGGAAATTTTCAAAAATTCAGAAAATTGGCTGAAAACGACTAAATATCAAGGACTCATCGGGTGAATCGCTCTGGAACTGAAATCGGAATGCTCCCTGATATTTCCCCTCTCTGAAAGTCTGATAAACGCCGGAAAAATGACTAAGTACAAAAAACATTTTTTTTCAACTTTTTTCAATTTTACCCCCGTGGGATATATATTCTACCCACACACATTTAGAACTCTCCTGGGGTACCCTCACACATATTATTCCCTCATTTAGTGGATATTTTCACAAAAAAGGGAAATTTTCAAAGATTCTGAAAATTGGCTGAAAACGACTAAATATCAAGAACTCATCGGGTGAATCGCTCTGGAACTGAAATCGGAATGCTCTCTGATATTTCCCCTCTCTGAAAGTCTGATAAACGCCGGAAAAATGACTGAGTACAAAAAATTTTTTTTTTTAACTTTTTTCAATTTTATCCCCGTGGGATATATATTTTACCCACCCACATTTGGAACACTCCTGGGGTACCCTCACATATTATTCCCTCATTTAGTGGATATTTTCACAAAAAAGTGAAATTTTCAAAAATTCAGAAAATTGGCTGAAAACGACTAAATATCAAGGAATCATCGGGTGAATCGCTCTGGAACTGAAATCGGAATGCTCCCTGCTATTTCCCCTCTTTGAAAGTCTGGTAAACGCCGGAAAAATGACTGAGTCCAAAAAAAATTTTTTTTAACTTTTTTCAATTTTACCCCCGTGGGATATATATTCTACCCACACACATTTGGAACTCTCCTGGGGTACCCTCACACATATTATTCCCTCATTTAGTGGATATTTTCACAAGAAAGTGAAATTTTCAAAAATTCAGAAAATTGGCTGAAAATGACTGAATATCAAGGACTCATCGGGTGAATCGCTCTGGAACTGAAATCGGAATGCTCACTGACATTTCCCCTCTCTGAAAGTCTGATAAACGCCGGAAAAATGACTAAGTATAAAAAACATTTTTTTTCAACTTTTTTCAATTTTACCCCTGTTGGATATATATTCTACCCACACACATTTGGAACTCTCCTGGGGTACCCTCACACATATTATTCCCTCATTTAGTGGATATTTTCACAAAAAAGGGAAATTTTCTAAATTTCAGAAAATTGGCTGAAAACGACTAAATATGAAGGACTCATCGGGTGAATCGCTCTGGAACTGAAATCGGAATGCTCACTGCTATTTCCCCTCTCTGAAAGTCTGATAAACGCCGGAAAAATGACTGAGTCCAAAAAATTTTTTTTTTTACTTTTTTCAATTTTACCCCCGTGGGATATATATTCTACCCACACACATTTGGAACTCTCCTGGGGTACCCTCACACATATTATTCCCTCATTTAGTGGATATTTTCACAAGAAAGTGAAATTTTCAAAAATTCAGAAAATTGGCTCAAAAAGACTGAATATCAAGGACTCATCAGGTGAATTGCTCTGGAACTGAAATCGGAATGCTCACTGACATTTCCCCTCTCTGAAAGTCTGATAAACGCCGGAAAAATGACTAAGTACAAAAAACATTTTTTTTCAACTTTTTTAAATTTTACCCCCGTGGGATATATATTCTACCCACACACATTTGGAACTCTCCTGGGGTACCCTCACACATATTATTCCCTCATTTAGTGGATATTTTCACAAAAAAGGAAAATTTTCAAAAATTCAGAAAATTGGCTGAAAACGACTAAATATCAAGGACTCATTGAGTGAATCGCTCTGGAACTGAAATCGGAATGCTCCCTGATATTTCCCCTCTCTGTAAGTCTGATAAACGCCGGAAAAATGACTGAGTAGAAAAAATTTTTTTTGAACTTTTTTCAATTTTATCCCCGTGGGATATATATTCTACCCACACACATTTGGAACTCTCCTGGGGTACCCTCACACATATTATTCCCTCATTTAGCGGATATTTTCACAAAAAAGTGAAATTTTCAAAAATTCAGAAAATTGGCTGAAAACGACTAAATATCAATGACTCATCGGGTGAATCGCTCTGGAACTGAAATCGGAATGCTCCCTGACACTTCCCCTCTCTGAAAGTCTGATAAATGCCGGAAAAATGACTAAGTACAAAAATATTTTTTTTTCAACTTTTTTCAATTTTACCCCCGTGGGATATGTATTCTACCCACACACTTTTGGAACTCTCCTGGGGTACCCTCACACATATTATTCCCTCATTTAGTGGATATTTTCACAAAAAAGGAAAATTTTTAAAAATTCAGAAAATTGGCTGAAAACGACTAAATATCAAGGACTCATCGGAGAATCGATCTGGAAGTGAAATCGGAACGCTCACTGACATTTCCCCTCTGTGAAAGTCTGATAAACGCCGGAAAAATTACTAAGTACAAAAATAATTTTTTTTCAACTTTTTTCAATTTTACCCCCGTGGGATATATATTCTACCCACACACATTTGGAACTCTCCTGGGGTACCCTCACACATATTATTCCCTCATTTAGTGGATATTTTCACAAAAAAGTGAAATTTTCAAAAATTCAGAAAATTGGCTGAAAACAATTAAATATGAAGGACTCATTGGGCGAAACGCTCTGGAACTGAAATTGGAACACTTATTGAAATTTCCCCTATCTGAAAGTCTGATAAACGCCGGAAAAATGCCTAAGTCCCCAAAAAAAATTTTTGCAACTTTTTTCAATTTTACCCCCGTGGATAAATATTCTACCCACACACATTTGGAACTCTCCTGGGGTACCCTCACTCATATTATTCCCTCATTTAGTGGATATTTTCACAAAAAAGGGAAATTTTCAAAAATTCAGAAAATTGGCTGAAAACGACTAAATATCAAGGACTCATCGGGTGAATCGCTCTGGAACTGAAATCGGAACGCTCACTGACATTTCCCCTCTCTGAAAGTCTGATAAACGCCGGAAAAATGACTAAGAACAAAAAAAATTTTTTTCAACTTTTTTCAATTTAACCCCCGTGGGATATATATTCTACCCACACACATTTGGAACTCTCCTGGGGTACCCTCACACATATTATTCCCTCATTTAGTGGATATTTTCACAAAAAAGGGAGATTTTCAAAAATTCTGAAAATTGGCTGAAAACGACTAAATATCAAGGACTCATCGGGTGAATCACTGTGGAACTGAAATCGGAATGCTCACTGACATTTTCCCTGTCTGAAAGTCTGATAAACGCCGGAAAAATGACTAAGTCCCGAAAAAAATTTTTTTTAAAACTTTTTTCAATTTTTCTCCCGTTCATATATATTCTACCCACACACATTTGGAACTCTCCTGGTGTACCCTCACACATATTATTCCCTCATTTAGTGGATATTTTCACAAAAAAGTGAAATTTTCAAATATTGTCTGAAAACGACTAAATATGAAGGACTCATCGGGCGAATCGCTCTGGAACTGAAATCGCAATGCTCACTGACATTTCCCCTATCTGAAAGTCTGATAAATGCGTGAAAAATTACTAAGTCCAAAAAAAAATTTTTTTCAACTTTTTTCAAGTTTACCCCCGTGGGATATATATTCTACCCACACCAAATTGGAACTCTCCTGGGGTACCCTCACACATATTATTCCCTCATTTAGTGGATATTTTCATAAAAAAGTGAAATTTTCAAAAATTCAGAAAATTGGCTGAAAATGACTAAATATGAAGGACTCATCGGGCGAATCGCTCTGGAACTGAAATCGAAACGCTCATTGACATTTCCCCTATCTGAAAGTCTGATAAACGCCGTAAAAATGCCTAAGTCCCCCAAAAAAATTTTTTAAACTTTTTTCAATTTTACCCCCGTGGGATATATATTCTACCCATACACATTTGGAAGTCTCCTGGGGTACCCTCACACATATTATTCTCTCATTTAGTGGATATTTTCACAAAAAAGTGAAAATATCAAAAATTCTGAAAATTGGCTGAAAATGACTAAATATGAAGGACTCATCGGGCGAATCGCTCTGGAACTGAAATTGGAACACTCATTGACATTTCCCCTATCTGAAAGTCTGATAAACGCCAGAAAAATGCCTAAGTCCCCAAAAAAATTTTTTCATCTTTTTTCAATTTTACTCCCGTGGATATATATTCTTCCCACACACAGTTGGAACTCTCCTGGGGTACCCTCACACATATTATTCCCTCATTTAGTGGATATTTTCACAAAAAAGTGAAATTTTCAAAAATTCTGAAAATTGGCTGAAAGTGACTAAATATGAAGGACTCATCGGGCGAATCGCTCTGGAACTGAAATCGGAACACTCACTTACATTTCCCCTATCTGAAAGTCTGATAAACGCCGGAAAAATAAGTCCCCAAAAAATTTTTTTTCAACTTTTTTCAATTTTACCCCCGTGGGATATATATTCTACCCACACACATTTGGAACTCTCCTGGGGTACCCTCACACATATTATTCCCTCATTTAGTGGATATTTTCACAAAAAAGTGAAATTTTCAAAAATTCTGAAAATTGGCTGAAAATGACTAAATATGAAAGACTCATCGGGCGAATCGCTCTGGAACTGAAATTGGAACACTCATTGACATTTCCCCTATCTGAAAGTCTGATAAAAGCCGGAAAAATGCCTAAGTCCCCAAAAAAATTTTTTCATCTTTTTTCAATTTTACTCCCGTGGATATATGTTCTACCCACACACATTTGGAACTCTCCTGGGGTACCCTCACACATATTATTCCCTCATTTATTGGATATTTTAACAAAAAAGTGAAATTTTCAAAAATTCTGTAAATTTGCTGAAAACGACTAAATATCAAGGACTCATCGGGCGAAGCGCCCTGGAAATGAAATCGGAACGCTCACTGACATTTCCCCTATCTGAAAGTCTGATAAACGCCAGAAAAATAAATCCCCAAAAAATTTTTTTTAAACTTTTTTCAATTTTACCCCCCTGGGATATATATTCTACCCACACACATTTGGAACTTTCCTGGGATACCCTCACACATATTATTCCCTCATTTAGTGGATATTTTTACAAAAAAGTGAAATTTTCATAAATTCAGAAAATTGGCTGAAAATGACTAAATATGAAGGACTCATCGGGCGAATCGCTCTGGAACTGAAATCGGAACACTCATTGACATTTCCCCTCTCTGAAAGTCTGATAAACACAGGAAAAATGCCTAAGTCCCCAAAAAAAATTTTTTCATCTTTTTTCAATTTTACCCCCGTGGATATATATTCTACCCACACACATTTGGAACTCTCCTGGGGTACCCTCACACATATTATTCCCTCATTTAGTGGATATTTTCACAAAAAAGTGAAATTTTCAAAAATTCAGAAAATTGGCTGAAAATGACTAAATATGAAAGACTCATCGGGCGAATCGCTCTGGAACTGAAATTGGAACACTCATTGACATTTCCCCTATCTGAAAGTCTGATAAAAGCCGGAAAAATGCCTAAGTCCCAAAAAAAATTTTTTTCATCTTTTTTCAATTTTTCAAATTATATATTCTACCCACACCCATTTGGAACTCTCCTGGGGTACCCTCACACATATTATTCCCTCATTTAGTGGATATTTTCACAAAAAAGTAAAATTTTCAAAAATTCTGAAAATTGGCTGAAAATGACTATATATGAAGGACTCATCGGGCGATTCGCTCTGGAACTGAAATCGGAACGCTCACTGACATTTCCCCTATCTGAAAGCCTGATAAACGCCGGAAAAATGACTAAGTCCAAAAAAAAATTTTTTTCAACTTTTTTCAATTTTACCCCCATGGGATATATATTCTACCCACACACATTTGGAACTCTCCTGGGGTACCCTCACACATATTATTCCCTCATTTATTGGATATTTTCACAAAAAAGTGAAATTTTCAAAAATTCTGTAAATTTGCTGAAAACGACTAAATATCAAGGACTCATCAGGCGAATCGCCCTGGAACTGAAATCGGAATGCTCACTGACATTTCCCCTATCTGAAAGTCTGATAAAAGCCGGAAAAATGACAAAGTCCAAAAAAAAATTTTTTTCAACTTTTTTCAATTTTACCCCCGTGGGATATATATTCTACCCATACACATTTGGAACTCTCCTAGGGTACCCTCACACATATTATTCCCTCATTTAGTGGATATTTTCACAAAAAAGTGAAATTTTCATAAATTCAGAAAATTGGCTGAAAATGACTAAATATGAAGGACTCATCGGGCGAATCGCTCTGGAACTGAAATTGGAACACTCATTGACATTTCCCCTATCTGAAAGTCTGATAAACGCCGGAAAAATGCCTAAGTCCCCAAAAAAATTTTTTCATCTTTTTTCAATTTTACTCCCGTGGATATATATTCTACCCACACACATTTGGAACTCTCCTGGGGTACCCTCACACATATTATTCCCTCATTTATTGGATATTTTCACAAAAAAGTGAAATTTTCAAAAATTCTGTAAATTTGCTGAAAACGACTAAATATCAAGGACTCATCGGGAGAAGCGCCCTGGAACTGAAATCGGAACGCTCACTGACATTTCCCCTATCTGAAAGTCTGATAAACGCCGGAAAAATAAGTCCCCAAAAAATTTTTTTTAAACTTTTTTCAATTTTACCCCCCTGGGATATATATTCTACCCACACACATTTGGAACTCTCCTGGGATACCCTCACACATATTATTCCCTCATTTAGTGGATATTTTTACAAAAAAGTGAAATTTTCATAAATTCAGAAAATTGGCTGAAAATGACTAAATATGAAGGACTCATCGGGCGAATCGCTCTGGAACTGAAATCGGAACGCTCACTGACATTTCCCCTATCTGAAAGTATGATAAACGCCTGAAAAATGGCTAAGTCCCCAAAAAATTTTTTTCAACTTTTTTCAATTTTACCCCCGTGGGATATATATTCTACCCACACACATTTGGAACTCTCCTGGGGTACCCTCACACATATTATTCCCTCATTTAGTGGATATTTTCACAAAAAAGTGAAATTTTCAAAAATTCTGAAAATTTGTTGAAAACGACTAAATATCAAGGACTCATCGGGCGAATCGCCCTGGAACTGAAATCGGAACACTCACTGACATTTCCCCTATTTGAAAGTCTGATAAACGCCGGAAAAATAAGTCCCCAAAAATTTTTTTTTCAACTTTTTTCAATTTTACCCCCGTGGGATATATATTCTACCCACACACATTTGGAACTCTCCTGGGGTACCCTCACACATATTATTCCCTCATTTAGTGGATATTTTCACAAAAAAGTGAAATTTTCATAAATTCAGAAAATTGGCTGAAAATGACTAAATATGAAGGACTCATCGGGCGATTTGCTCTGGAACTGAAATCGGAACGCTCACTGACATTTCCCCTATCTGAAAGCCTGATAAACGCCAGAAAAATGACTAAGTCCCAAAAAAAAATTTTCAACTTTTTTCAATTTTACCCCCGTGGGATATATATTCTACCCACACACATTTGGAATTCTCCTGGGGTACCCTCACACATATTATTCCCTCATTTAGTGGATATTTTCAGAAAAAAGTGAAATTTTCAAAAATTCAGAAAATTGGCTGAAAACGACTAAATATGAAGGACTCATCGGGCGAATCGCTCTGGAACTGAAATTGGAACACTCATTGACATTTCCCCTATCTGAAAGTCTGATAAACGCCGGAAAAATAAGTCCCCAAAAAAATTTTTTTCACCTTTTTTCAATTTTACCCCCGTGGGATATATATTCTACCCACACACATTTGGAACTCTCCTGGGGTACCCTCACACATATTATTCCCTCATTTAGTGGATATTTTCACAAAAAAGTGAAATTTTCATAAATTCAGAAAATTGGCTGAAAATGACTAAATATGAAGGACTCATCGGGCGAACCGCCCTGGAACTGAAATCGGAATGCTCACTGACATTTCCCATATCTGAAAGTCTGATAAACGCCGGAAAAATAAGTCCAAAAAAAATTTTTTTTTAAATTTTTTTCAATTTTACCCCAGTGGCATATATATTCTACCCACACACATTTGGAACTCTCCTGGGGTACCCTCACACATATTATTCCCTCATTTAGTGGATATTTTCACAAAAAAGTGAAATTTTCAAAAATTCTGAAAATTGGCTGAAAATGACTAAATATGAATGACTCATCGGGCGAATCGCTCTGGAAATGAAATCGGAACGCTCACTGACATTTCCCCTATCTGAAAGTCTGATAAACGCCGGAAAAATGACTAAGTCCAAATAAAAATTTTTTTCAACTTTTTTCAATTTTACCCCCATGGGATATATATTCTACCCACACACATTTGGAACTCTCCTGGGGTACCCTCACACATATTATTCCCTCAGTTAGTGGATATTTTCACAAAAAAGTGAAATTTTCAAAAATTCTGAAAATTGGCTGAAAATGACTAAATATGAAGGACTCATCGGGCGAATCGCTCTGGAACTGAAATCTGAATGCTCACTGACATTTCCCCTATCTGAAAGTCTGATAAACGCCGGAAAAATGACTAAGTCCAAAAAAAAAATTTTTTTCAACTTTTTTCAATTTTACCCCCGTGGGATATATATTCTACCCATACACATTTGGAACTCTCCTGGGGTACCCTCACACATATTATTCCCTCATTTAGTGGATATTTTCACAAAAAAGTGAAATTTTCAAAAATTCAGAAAGTTGGCTGAAAACGACTAAATATGAAGGACTCATCGGGCGAATCGCTCTGGAACTGAAATCGGAACACTCACTGACATTTCCCCTATTTGAAAGTCTGATAAACACCGGAAAAATAAGTCCCCAAAAAAATTTTTTTTCAGCTTTTTTCAATATTACCCCCGTGGGATATATATTCTACCCACACACATTTGGAACTCTCCTGGGGTACCCTCACACATATTATTCCCTCATTTATTGGATATTTTCACAAAAAAGTGAAATTTTCAAAAATTCTGTAAATTTGCTGAAAACGACTAAATATCAAGGACTCATCGGGCGAAGCGCCCTGGAAATGAAATCGGAACGCTCACTGACATTTCCCCTATCTGAAAGTCTGATAAACGCCAGAAAAATAAATCCCCAAAAAATTTTTTTTAAACTTTTTTCAATTTTACCCCCCTGGGATATATATTCTACCCACACACATTTGGAACTTTCCTGGGATACCCTCACACATATTATTCCCTCATTTAGTGGATATTTTTACAAAAAAGTGAAATTTTCATAAATTCAGAAAATTGGCTGAAAATGACTAAATATGAAGGACTCATCGGGCGAATCGCTCTGGAACTGAAATCGGAACACTCATTGACATTTCCCCTCTCTGAAAGTCTGATAAACACAGGAAAAATGCCTAAGTCCCCAAAAAAAATTTTTTCATCTTTTTTCAATTTTACCCCCGTGGATATATATTCTACCCACACACATTTGGAACTCTCCTGGGGTACCCTCACACATATTATTCCCTCATTTAGTGGATATTTTCACAAAAAAGTGAAATTTTCAAAAATTCAGAAAATTGGCTGAAAATGACTAAATATGAAAGACTCATCGGGCGAATCGCTCTGGAACTGAAATTGGAACACTCATTGACATTTCCCCTATCTGAAAGTCTGATAAAAGCCGGAAAAATGCCTAAGTCCCAAAAAAAATTTTTTTCATCTTTTTTCAATTTTTCAAATTATATATTCTACCCACACCCATTTGGAACTCTCCTGGGGTACCCTCACACATATTATTCCCTCATTTAGTGGATATTTTCACAAAAAAGTGAAATTTTCAAAAATTCTGAAAATTGGCTGAAAATGACTATATATGAAGGACTCATCGGGCGATTCGCTCTGGAACTGAAATCGGAACGCTCACTGACATTTCCCCTATCTGAAAGCCTGATAAACGCCGGAAAAATGACTAAGTCCAAAAAAAAATTTTTTTCAACTTTTTTCAATTTTACCCCCATGGGATATATATTCTACCCACACACATTTGGAACTCTCCTGGGGTACCCTCACACATATTATTCCCTCATTTATTGGATATTTTCACAAAAAAGTGAAATTTTCAAAAATTCTGTAAATTTGCTGAAAACGACTAAATATCAAGGACTCATCAGGCGAATCGCCCTGGAACTGAAATCGGAATGCTCACTGACATTTCCCCTATCTGAAAGTCTGATAAAAGCCGGAAAAATGACAAAGTCCAAAAAAAAATTTTTTTCAACTTTTTTCAATTTTACCCCCGTGGGATATATATTCTACCCATACACATTTGGAACTCTCCTAGGGTACCCTCACACATATTATTCCCTCATTTAGTGGATATTTTCACAAAAAAGTGAAATTTTCATAAATTCAGAAAATTGGCTGAAAATGACTAAATATGAAGGACTCATCGGGCGAATCGCTCTGGAACTGAAATTGGAACACTCATTGACATTTCCCCTATCTGAAAGTCTGATAAACGCCGGAAAAATGCCTAAGTCCCCAAAAAAATTTTTTCATCTTTTTTCAATTTTACTCCCGTGGATATATATTCTACCCACACACATTTGGAACTCTCCTGGGGTACCCTCACACATATTATTCCCTCATTTATTGGATATTTTCACAAAAAAGTGAAATTTTCAAAAATTCTGTAAATTTGCTGAAAACGACTAAATATCAAGGACTCATCGGGAGAAGCGCCCTGGAACTGAAATCGGAACGCTCACTGACATTTCCCCTATCTGAAAGTCTGATAAACGCCGGAAAAATAAGTCCCCAAAAAATTTTTTTTAAACTTTTTTCAATTTTACCCCCCTGGGATATATATTCTACCCACACACATTTGGAACTCTCCTGGGATACCCTCACACATATTATTCCCTCATTTAGTGGATATTTTTACAAAAAAGTGAAATTTTCATAAATTCAGAAAATTGGCTGAAAATGACTAAATATGAAGGACTCATCGGGCGAATCGCTCTGGAACTGAAATCGGAACGCTCACTGACATTTCCCCTATCTGAAAGTATGATAAACGCCTGAAAAATGGCTAAGTCCCCAAAAAATTTTTTTCAACTTTTTTCAATTTTACCCCCGTGGGATATATATTCTACCCACACACATTTGGAACTCTCCTGGGGTACCCTCACACATATTATTCCCTCATTTAGTGGATATTTTCACAAAAAAGTGAAATTTTCAAAAATTCTGAAAATTTGTTGAAAACGACTAAATATCAAGGACTCATCGGGCGAATCGCCCTGGAACTGAAATCGGAACACTCACTGACATTTCCCCTATTTGAAAGTCTGATAAACGCCGGAAAAATAAGTCCCCAAAAATTTTTTTTTCAACTTTTTTCAATTTTACCCCCGTGGGATATATATTCTACCCACACACATTTGGAACTCTCCTGGGGTACCCTCACACATATTATTCCCTCATTTAGTGGATATTTTCACAAAAAAGTGAAATTTTCATAAATTCAGAAAATTGGCTGAAAATGACTAAATATGAAGGACTCATCGGGCGATTCGCTCTGGAACTGAAATCGGAACGCTCACTGACATTTCCCCTATCTGAAAGCCTGATAAACGCCAGAAAAATGACTAAGTCCCAAAAAAAAATTTTCAACTTTTTTCAATTTTACCCCCGTGGGATATATATTCTACCCACACACATTTGGAATTCTCCTGGGGTACCCTCACACATATTATTCCCTCATTTAGTGGATATTTTCAGAAAAAAGTGAAATTTTCAAAAATTCAGAAAATTGGCTGAAAACGACTAAATATGAAGGACTCATCGGGCGAATCGCTCTGGAACTGAAATTGGAACACTCATTGACATTTCCCCTATCTGAAAGTCTGATAAACGCCGGAAAAATAAGTCCCCAAAAAAATTTTTTTCACCTTTTTTCAATTTTACCCCCGTGGGATATATATTCTACCCACACACATTTGGAACTCTCCTGGGGTACCCTCACACATATTATTCCCTCATTTAGTGGATATTTTCACAAAAAAGTGAAATTTTCATAAATTCAGAAAATTGGCTGAAAATGACTAAATATGAAGGACTCATCGGGCGAACCGCCCTGGAACTGAAATCGGAATGCTCACTGACATTTCCCATATCTGAAAGTCTGATAAACGCCGGAAAAATAAGTCCAAAAAAAATTTTTTTTTAAATTTTTTTCAATTTTACCCCAGTGGCATATATATTCTACCCACACACATTTGGAACTCTCCTGGGGTACCCTCACACATATTATTCCCTCATTTAGTGGATATTTTCACAAAAAAGTGAAATTTTCAAAAATTCTGAAAATTGGCTGAAAATGACTAAATATGAATGACTCATCGGGCGAATCGCTCTGGAAATGAAATCGGAACGCTCACTGACATTTCCCCTATCTGAAAGTCTGATAAACGCCGGAAAAATGACTAAGTCCAAATAAAAATTTTTTTCAACTTTTTTCAATTTTACCCCCATGGGATATATATTCTACCCACACACATTTGGAACTCTCCTGGGGTACCCTCACACATATTATTCCCTCAGTTAGTGGATATTTTCACAAAAAAGTGAAATTTTCAAAAATTCTGAAAATTGGCTGAAAATGACTAAATATGAAGGACTCATCGGGCGAATCGCTCTGGAACTGAAATCTGAATGCTCACTGACATTTCCCCTATCTGAAAGTCTGATAAACGCCGGAAAAATGACTAAGTCCAAAAAAAAAATTTTTTTCAACTTTTTTCAATTTTACCCCCGTGGGATATATATTCTACCCATACACATTTGGAACTCTCCTGGGGTACCCTCACACATATTATTCCCTCATTTAGTGGATATTTTCACAAAAAAGTGAAATTTTCAAAAATTCAGAAAGTTGGCTGAAAACGACTAAATATGAAGGACTCATCGGGCGAATCGCTCTGGAACTGAAATCGGAACACTCACTGACATTTCCCCTATTTGAAAGTCTGATAAACACCGGAAAAATAAGTCCCCAAAAAAATTTTTTTTCAGCTTTTTTCAATATTACCCCCGTGGGATATATATTCTACCCACACACATTTGGAACTCTCCTGGGGTACCCTCACACATATTATTCCCTCATTTAGTGGATATTTTCACAAAAAAGTGAAATTTTCAAAAATTCTGAAAATTTGCTGAAAATGACTAAATATCAAGGACTCATCGGGCGAATCGCCCTGGAACTGAAATCGGAACGCTCACTGACATTTCCCCTATCTGAAAGTCTGATAAACGCCGGAAAAATGACTAAGTCCAAAAAAAAAATTTTTTTCAACTTTTTTCAATTTTACCCCCATGGGATATATATTCTACCCACACACATTTGGAACTCTCCTGGGGTACCCTCACACATATTATTCCCTCATTTAGTGGATATTTTCACAAAAAAGTGAAATTTTCAAAAATTCTGAAAATTGGCTGAAAACGACTAAATATGAAGGACTCATCGGGCCAATCGCTCTGGAAATGAAATCGGAACGCTCACTGACATTTCCCCTATCTGAAAGTCTGATAAACGCCGGAAAAATGACTAAGTCCAAATAAAAATTTTTTTCAACTTTTTTCAATTTTACCCCCATGGGATATATATTCTACCCACACACATTTGGAACTCTCCTGGGGTACCCTCACACATATTATTCCCTCAGTTAGTGGATATTTTCACAAAAAAGTGAAATTTTCAAAAATTCTGAAAATTGGCTGAAAATGACTAAATATGAAGGACTCATCGGGCGAATCGCTCTGGAACTGAAATCTGAATGCTCACTGACATTTCCCCTATCTGAAAGTCTGATAAACGCCGGAAAAATGACTAAGTCCAAAAAAAAAATTTTTTTCAACTTTTTTCAATTTTACCCCCGTGGGATATATATTCTACCCATACACATTTGGAACTCTCCTGGGGTACCCTCACACATATTATTCCCTCATTTAGTGGATATTTTCACAAAAAAGTGAAATTTTCAAAAATTCAGAAAGTTGGCTGAAAACGACTAAATATGAAGGACTCATCGGGCGAATCGCTCTGGAACTGAAATCGGAACACTCACTGACATTTCCCCTATTTGAAAGTCTGATAAACACCGGAAAAATAAGTCCCCAAAAAAATTTTTTTTCAGCTTTTTTCAATATTACCCCCGTGGGATATATATTCTACCCACACACATTTGGAACTCTCCTGGGGTACCCTCACACATATTATTCCCTCATTTAGTGGATATTTTCACAAAAAAGTGAAATTTTCAAAAATTCTGAAAATTTGCTGAAAATGACTAAATATCAAGGACTCATCGGGCGAATCGCCCTGGAACTGAAATCGGAACGCTCACTGACATTTCCCCTATCTGAAAGTCTGATAAACGCCGGAAAAATGACTAAGTCCAAAAAAAAAATTTTTTTCAACTTTTTTCAATTTTACCCCCATGGGATATATATTCTACCCACACACATTTGGAACTCTCCTGGGGTACCCTCACACATATTATTCCCTCATTTAGTGGATATTTTCACAAAAAAGTGAAATTTTCAAAAATTCTGAAAATTGGCTGAAAACGACTAAATATGAAGGACTCATCGGGCCAATCGCTCTGGAACTGAAATTGGAACACTCATTGACATTTCCCCTATCTGAAAGTCTGATAAACGCCTGAAAAATAAGTCCCCAAAAAAATTTTTTTCACCTTTTTTCAATTTTACCCCCGTGGGATATATATTCTACCCACACACATTTGGAACTCTCCTGGGGTACCCTCACACATATTATTCCCGCATTTAGTGGATATTTTCACAAAAAAGTGAAATTTTCATAAATTCAGAAAATTGGCTGAAAATGACTAAATATGAAGGACTCATCGGGCGAATCGTTCTGGAACTGAAATTGGAACACTCATTGACATTTCCCCTCTCTGAAAGTCTGATAAACGCCGGAAAAATGCCTAAGTCCCCCAAAAAAAATTTTTCATCTTTTTTCAATTTTACCCCCGTGGATATATATTCTACCCACACACATTTGGAACTCTCCTGGGGTACCCTCACACATATTATTCTCTCATTTAGTGGATATTTTCACAAAAAAGTGACATTTTCAAAAATTCAGAAAATTGGCTGAAAACAACTAAATATGAAGGACTCATTGGGCGAACCGCTCTGGAACTGAAATTGGAACACTCATTGACATTTCCCCTATCTGAAAGCCTGATAAACGCCGGAAAAATAAGTCCCCAAAAATTTTTTTTTCAACTTTTTTCAATTTTACCCCCGTGGGATATATATTCTACCCACACACATTTGGAACTCTCCTGGGGTACCCTCACACATATTATTCCCTCATTTAGTGGATATATTCACAAAAAAGTGAAATTTTCAAAAATTCTGTAAATTTGCTGAAAACGACTAAATATCAAGGACTCATCGGGCGAATCGCCCTGGAACTGAAATCGGAACGCTCACTGACATTTCCCCTATCTGAAAGTCTGATAAACGCCGGAAAAATGACTAAGTCCAAAAAAAAAATTTTTTCAACTTTTTTCAATTTTACCCCCATGGGATATATATTCTACCCACACACATTTGGAACTCTCCTGGGGTACCCTCACACATATTATTCCCTCATTTAGTGGATATTTTCACAAAAAAGTGACATTTTCAAAAATTCAGAAAATTGGCTGAAAACGACAAAATATGAAGGACTCATCGGGCGAACCGCTCTGGAACTGAAATTGGAACACTCATTGACATTTCCCCTATCTGACAGTCTGATAAACGCCGGAAAAATAAGTCCCCAAAAAGTTTTTTTTCAACTTTTTTCAATTTTACCCCGTGGGATATATATTCTACCCACACACATTTGGAACTCTCCTGGGGTACCCTCACACATATTATTCCCTCATTTAGTGGATATTTTCACAAAAAAGTGAAATTTTCATAAATTCAGAAAATTGGCTGAAAATGACTAAATATGAAGGACTCATCGGGCGAATCGCTCTGGAACTGAAATCGGAATGCTCACTGACATTTCCCCTATCTGAAAGTCTGATAAACGCCGGAAAAATAAGTCCAAAAAAATTTTTTTTTCAACTTTTTTCAATTTTACCCCCGTGGGATATATATTCTACCCACACACATTTGGAACTCTCCTGGGGTACCCTCACACATATTATTCCCTCATTTAGTGGATATTTTCACAAAAAAGTGAAATTTTCAAAAATTGTGAAAATTGGCTGAAAATGACTACATATGAAGGACTCATCGGGCGAACCGCTCTGGAACTGAAATCGGAACGCTCACTGACATTTCCCCTATCTGAAAGTCTGATAAACGCCTGAAAAATGACTAAGTCCCAAAAAATTTTTTTTCAACTTTTTTCAATTTTACCCCCGTGGGATATATATTCTACCCATACACATTTGGAACTCTCCTGGGGTACCCTCACACATATTATTCCCTCATTTAGTGGATATTTTCACAAAAAAGTGAAATTTTCAAAAATTCAGAAAGTTGGCTGAAAACGACTAAATATGAAGGACTCATCGGGCAAATCGCTCTGGAACTGAAATCGGAACACTCACTGACATTTCCCCTATCTGAAAGTCTGATAAACGCCGGAAAAATAAGTCCCCAAAAAAATTTTTTTCAACTTTTTTCAATTTTACCCCCGTGGGATATATATTCTACCCACACACATTTGGAACTCTCCTGGGGTACCCTCACACATATTATTCCCTCATTTATTGGATATTTTCACAAAAAAGTGAAATTTTCAAAAATTCTATAAATTTGCTGAAAACGACTAAATATCAAGGACTCATCAGGCGAATCGCCCTGGAACTGAAATCGGAATGCTCACTGACATTTCCCCTATCTGAAAGTTTGATAAACGCCGGAAAAATAAGTCCAAAAAAAAATTTTTTTTCAACTTTTTTCAATTTTACCCCAGTGGGATATATATTCTACCCATACACATTTGGAACTCTCCTGGGGTACCCTCACACATATTATTCCCTCATTTAGTGGATATTTTCACAAAAAAGTGAAATTTTCAAAAATTCTGAAAATTGGCTGAAAATGACTAAATATGAAGGACTCATCGGGCGAATCGCTCTGGAACTGAAATCGGAACGCTCACTGACATTTCCCCTATCTGAAAGTCTGATAAAAGCCAGAAAAATGCCTAAGTCCCCAAAAAAATTTTTTCATCTTTTTTCAATTTTACCCCCGTGGATATATATTCTACCCACCCCCATTTGGAACTCTCCTGGGGTACCCTCACACATATTATTCCCTCATTTAGTGGATATTTTCACAAAAAAGTGAAATTTTCAAAAATTCAGAAAATTGGCTGAAAATGACTAAATATGAAGGATTCATCTTGCGAATCGCTCTGGAACTGAAATCGGAACACTCACTGACATTTCCCCTATCTGAAAGTCTGATAAACGCCTGAAAAATAAGTCCCCAAAAAAAATTTTTTCACCTTTTTTCAATTTTACCCCCGTGGGATATATATTCTACCCACACACATTTGGAACTCTCCTGGGGTACCCTCACACATATTATTCCCGCATTTAGTGGATATTTTCACAAAAAAGTGAAATTTTCATAAATTCAGAAAATTGGCTGAAAATGACTAAATATGAAGGACTCATCGGGCGAATCGCTCTGGAACTGAAATTGGAACACTCATTGACATTTCCCCTCTCTGAAAGTATGATAAATGCCGGAAAAATGCCTAAGTCCCCCAAAAAAATTTTTTCATCTTTTTTCAATTTTACCCCCGTGGATATATATTCTACCCACACACATTTGGAACTCTCCTGGGGTACCCTCACACATATTATTCTCTCATTTAGTGGATATTTTCACAAAAAAGTGACATTTTCAAAAATTCAGAAAATTGGCTGAAAACAACTAAATATGAAGGACTCATTGGGCGAACCGCTCTGGAACTGAAATTGGAACACTCATTGACATTTCCCCTATCTGAAAGTCTGATAAACGCCGGAAAAATAAGTCCCCAAAAATTTTTTTTTCAACTTTTTTCAATTTTACCCCCGTGGGATATATATTCTACCCACACACATTTGGAACTCTCCTGGGGTACCCTCACACATATTATTCCCTCATTTAGTGGATATTTTCACAAAAAAGTGAAATTTTCAAAAATTCTGAAAATTTGCTGAAAACGACTAAATATCAAGGACTCATCGGGCGAATCGCCCTGGAACTGAAATCGGAATGCTCACTGACATTTCCCCTATCTGAAAGTCTGATAAACGCCGGAAAAATGACTAAGTCCAAAAAAAAAATTTTTTCAACTTTTTTCAATTTTACCCCCATGGGATATATATTCTACCCACACACATTTGGAACTCTCCTGGGGTACCCTCACACATATTATTCCCTCATTTAGTGGATATTTTCACAAAAAAGTGACATTTTCAAAAATTCACAAAATTGGCTGAAAACGACAAAATATGAAGGACTCATCGGGCGAACCGCTCTGGAACTGAAATTGGAACACTCATTGACATTTCCCCTATCTGACAGTATGATAAACGCCGGAAAAATAAGTTCCTAAAAAGTTTTTTTTCAACTTTTTTCAATTTTACCCCCGTGGGATATATATTCTACCCACACACATTTGGAACTCTCCTGGGGTACCCTCACACATATTATACCCTCATTTAGTGGATATTTTCACAAAAAAGTGAAATTTTCAAAAATTGTGAAAATTGGCTGAAAATGACTAAATATGAAGGACTCATCGGACAAATCGCTCTGGAACTGAAATTGGAACACTCATTGACATTTCCCCTATCTGAATTTCTGATAAAAGCCTGAAAAATGCCTAAGTCCCCCAAAAAAAATTTTTCATCGTTTTTCAATTTTACCCCGTGGATATATATTCTACCCACACACATTTGGAACTCTCCTGGGGTACCCTCACACATATTATTCCCTCATTTAGTGGATATTTTCACAAAAAAGTGAAATTTTCAAAAATTGTGAAAATTGGCTGAAAATGACTAAATCTGAAGGACTCATTGGGCGAATCGCTCTGGAACTGAAATCGGAACACTCACTGACATTTCCCCTATCTGAAAGTCTGATAAACGCCGGAAAAATAAGTCCAAAAAAAATTTTTTTTTCAACTTTTTTCAATTTTACCCCCGTGGGATATATATTCTACCCACACAAATTTGGAACTCTCCTGGGGTACCCTCACACATATTATTCCCTCATTTAGTGGATATTTTCACAAAAAAGTGAAATTTTCAAAAATTGTGAAAATTGGCTGAAAATGACTACATATGAAGGACTCATAGGGGCGAACCGCTCTGGAACTGAAATCGGAACGCTCACTGACATTTCCCCTATCTGAAAGTCTGATAAACGCCTGAAAAATGACTAAGTCCCAAAAAATTTTTTTTCAACTTTTTTCAATTTTACCCCCGTGGGATATATATTCTACCCATACACATTTGGAACTCTCCTGGGGTACCCTCACACATATTATTCCCTCATTTAGTGGATATTTTCACAAAAAAGTGAAATTTTCAAAAATTCAGAAAGTTGGCTGAAAACGACTAAATATGAAGGACTCATCGGGCAAATCGCTCTGGAACTGAAATCGGAACACTCACTGACATTTCCCCTATCTGAAAGTCTGATAAACGCCGGAAAAATAAGTCCCCAAAAAAATTTTTTTCAACTTTTTTCAATTTTACCCCCGTGGGATATATATTCTACCCACACACATTTGGAACTCTCCTGGGGTACCCTCACACATATTATTCCCTCATTTATTGGATATTTTCACAAAAAAGTGAAATTTTCAAAACTTCTATAAATTTGCTGAAAACGACTAAATATCAAGGACTCATCAGGCGAATCGCCCTGGAACTGAAATCGGAATGCTCACTGACATTTCCCCTATCTGAAAGTTTGATAAACGCCGGAAAAATAAGTCCCCAAAAAATTTTTTTTCAACTTTTTTCAATTTTACCCTCGTGGGATATATATTCTACCCACACACATTTGGAACTCTCCTGGGGTACCCTCACACATATTATTCCCTCATTTAGTGGATATTTTCACAAAAAAGTGAAATTTTCATAAATTCAGAAAATTGGCTGAAAATGACTAAATATGAAGGACTCATCGGGCGAATCGCTCTGGAACTGAAATTGGAACTCTCATTGACATTTCCCCTATCTGAAAGTCTGATAAACGCCGGAAAAATGCCTAAGTCCCAAAAACATTTTTTCATCTTTTTTCAATTTTACTACCGTGGATATATATTCTACCCACACACATTTGGAACTCTCCTGGGGTACCCTCACACATATTATTCCCTCATTTATTGGATATTTTCACAAAAAAGTGAAATTTTCAAAAATTCTGTAAATTTTGCTGAAAACGACTAAATATCAAGGACTCATCAGGCGAATCGCCCTGGAACTGAAATCGGAATGCTCACTGACATTTCCCCTATCTGAAAGTTTGATAAACGCCGGAAAAAAAAGTCCAAAAAAAAATTTTTTTTAAACTTTTTTCAATTTTACCCCAGTGGGATATATATTCTACCCATACACATTTGGAACTCTCCTGGGGTACCCTCACACATATTATTCCCTCATTTAGTGGATATTTTCACAAAAAAGTGAAATTTTCAAAAATTCTGAAAATTGGCTGAAAATGACTAAATATGAAGGACTCATCGGGCGAATCGCTCTGGAACTGAAATCGGAACGCTCACTGACATTTCCCCTATCTGAAAGTCTGATAAAAGCCGGAAAAATGCCTAAGTCCCCAAAAAAATTTTTTCATCTTTTTTCAATTTTACCCCCGTGGATATATATTCTACCCACCCCCATTTGGAACTCTCCTGGGGTACCCTCACACATATTATTCCCTCATTTAGTGGATATTTTCACAAAAAAGTGAAATTTTCATAAATTCAGAAAATTGGCTGAAAATGACTATATATGAAGGACTCATCGGGCGATTCGCTCTGGAACTGAAATCGGAACGCTCACTTACATTTCCCCTATCTGAAAGCCTGATAAACGCCGGAAAAATGACTAAGTCCAAATAAAAAATTTTTTCAACTTTTTTCAATTTTACCCCCATGGGATATATATTCTACCCACACACATTTGGAACTCTCTTGGGGTACCCTCACACATATTATTCCCTCATTTAGTGGATATTTTCACAAAAAAGTGAAATTTTCAAAAATTCAGAAAATTGGCTGAAAATGACTAAATATGAAGGACTCATCTTGCGAATCGCTCTGGAACTGAAATCGGAACACTCACTGACATTTCCCCTATCTGAAAGTCTGATAAACGCCGGAAAAATAAGTCCCCAAAAAATTTTTTTTCAACTTTTTTCAATTTTACCCTCGTGGGATATATATTCTACCCACACACATTTGGAACTCTCCTGGGGTACCCTCACACATATTATTCCCTCATTTAGTGGACATTTTCACAAAAAAGTGAAATTTTCATAAATTCAGAAAATTGGCTGAAAATGACTAAATATGAAGTATTCATCGGGCGATTCGCTCTGGAACTGAATTCGGAACGCTCACTGACATTTCCCCTATCTGAAAGTCTGATAAACGCCGGAAAAATGACTAAGTTCAAATAAAATTTTTTTTCAACTTTTTTCAATTTTACCCCCATGGGATATATATTCTACCCACACACATTTGGAACTCTCCTGGGGTACCCTCACACATATTATTCCCTCATTTAGTGGATATTTTCACAAAAAAGTGAAATTTTCAAAAATTCTGAAAATTGGCTGAAAACGACAAAATATGAAGGACTCATCGGGCGAATCGCTCTGGAACTGAAATCGGAACGCTCACTGACATTTCCCCTATCTGAAAGTCTGATAAACGCCGGAAAAATGACTAAGTCCAAAAAAAAATTTTTTTCAACTTTTTTCAATTTTACCCCCGTGGGATATATATTCTACCCACACACATTTGGAACTCTCCTGGGGTACCCTCACACATATTATTCCCTCATTTAGTGGATATTTTCACAAAAAAGTGAAAATTTCAAAAATTCAGAAAATTGGCTGAAAATGACTAAATATGAAGGACTCATTGGGCGAATCGCTCTGGAACTGAAATCGGAACACTCACTGACATTTCCCCTATCTGAAAGTCTGATAAACGCCGGAAAAATAAGTCCCCAAAAATTTTTTTTTCAACTTTTTTCAATTTTACCCCCGTGGGATATATATTCTACCCACACACATTTGGAACTCTCCTGGGGTACCCTCACACATATTATTCCCTCATTTAGTGGATATTTTCACAAAAAAGTGACAATTTCAAAAATTCAGAAAATTGGCTGAAAACGACTAAATATGAAGGACTCATCGGACGAACCGCTCTGGAACTGAAATTGGAACACTCATTGACATTTCCCCTCTCTGAAAGTCTGATAAATGCTGGAAAAATGCCTAAGTCCCCCAAAAAAAATTTTTCATCGTTTTTCAATTTTACCCCCGTGGATATATATTCTACCCACACACATTTGGAACTCTCCTGGGGTACCCTCACACATATTAATCCCTCATTTAGTGGATATTTTCACAAAAAAGTGAAATTTTCAAAAATTCTGAAAATTGGCTGAAAATGACTACATATTAAGGACTCATCAGGCGAATCGCTCTGGAACTGAAATTGGAACACTCACTGACATTTCCCCTCTCTGAAAGTCTGATAAACGCCGGAAAAATAAGTCCCCAAAAAATTTTTTTTCAACTTTTTTCAATTTTACCCTCGTGGGACATATATTCTACCCACACACATTTGGAACTCTCCTGGGGTACCCTCACACATATTATTCCCTCATTTAGTGGACATTTTCACAAAAAAGTGAAATTTTCATAAATTCAGAAAATTGGCTGAAAATGACTAAATATGAAGGACTCATCGGGCGATTCGCTCTGGAACTGAAATCGGAACGCTCACTGACATTTCCCCTATCTGAAAGTCTGATAAACGCCGGAAAAATGACTAAGTCCAAAAAAAATTTTTTTTCAACTTTTTTCAATTTTACCCCCGTGGGATATATATTCTACCCACACACATTTGGAACTCTCCTGGGGTACCCTCACACATATTATTCCCTCATTTAGTGGATATTTTCACAAAAAAGTGAAATTTTCATAAATTCAGAAAATTGGCTGAAAATGACTAAATATGAAGGACTCATTGGGCGAATCGCTATGGAACTGAAATCGGAACGCTCACTGACATTTCCCCTATCTGAAAGTATGATAAACGCCTGAAAAATGGCTAAGTCCCCAAAAAATTTTTTTCAACTTTTTTCAATTTTACCCCCGTGGGATATATATTCTACCCACACACATTTGGAACTCTCCTGGGGTACCCTCACACATATTATTCCCTCATTTAGTGGATATTTTCACAAAAAAGTGAAATTTTCAAAAATTCTGAAAATTTGCTGAAAACGACTAAATATCAAGGACTCATCGGGCGAATCGCCCTGGAACTGAAATCAGAACGCTCACTGACATTTCCCCTATCTGAAAGTCTGATAAACGCCGGAAAAATGACTAAGTCCAAAAAAAAATTTTTTTCAACTTTTTTCAGTTTTACCCCCATGGGATATATATTCTACCCATACACATTTGGAACTTTCCTGGGGTACCCTCACACATATTATTCACTGATTTAGTGGATATTTTCACAAAAAAGTGAAATTTTCAAAAATTCAGAAAATTGTCTGAAAACGACTAAATATCAAGGACTCATCGGGCGAATCGCCCTGGAACTGAAATCGGAACGCTCACTGACATTTCCCCTATCTGAAAGTCTGATAATCGCCGGAAAAATGACTAAGTCCAAAAAAAATTTTTTTTCAACTTTTTTCAGTTTTACCCCCATGGGATATATATTCTACCCACACACATTTGGAACTCTCCTGGGGTACCCTCACACATATTATTCCCTCATTTAGTGGATATTTTCACAAAAAAAGTGAAATTTTCAAAAATTCAGAAAATTGGCTGAAAACGACTAAATATGAAGGACTCATCGGGCGAATCGCTCTGGAACTGAAATCGGAACGCTCACTGACATTTCCCCTATCTGAAAGTATGATAAACGCCGGAAAAATGACTAAGTCCAAAAAAAAATTTTTTCATCTTTTTTCAATTTTACTCCCGTGGGATATATATTCTACCCACACACATTTGGAACTCTCCTGGGGTACCCTCACACATATTATTCCCTCATTTAGTGGATATTTTCACAAAAAAGTGAAATTTTCAAAAATTCAGAAAATTGGCTGAAAATGACTAAATATGAAGGACTCATTGGGCGAATCGCTCTGGAACTGAAATCGGAACACTCACTGACATTTCCCCTATCTGAAAGTCTGATAAACGCCGGAAAAATAAGTCCCCAAAAATTTTTTTTTCAACTTTTTTCAATTTTACCCCCGTGGGATATATATTCTACCCACACACATTTGGAACTCTCCTGGGGTACCCTCACACATATTATTCCCTCATTTAGTGGATATTTTCACAAAAAAGTGAAATTTTCATAAATTCAGAAAATTGGCTGAAAATGACTAAATATGAAGGACTCATCGGGCGAATCGCTCTGGAACTGAAATTGGAACACTCACTGACATTTCCCCTCTCTGAAAGTCTGATAAACGCCGGAAAAATAAGTCCCCAAAAAATTTTTTTTAAACTTTTTTCAATTTTACCCTCGTGGGATATATATTCTACCCACACACATTTGGAACTCTCCTGGGGTACCCTCACACATATTATTCCCTCATTTAGTGGACATTTTCACAAAAAAGTGAAATTTTCAAAAATTCAGAAAATTGGCTGAAAACGACTAAATATCAAGGACTCATCGGGCGAATCGCCCTGGAACTGAAATCGGAACGCTCACTGACATTTCCCCTATTTGAAAGTCTGATAAACGCCGGAAAAATGACTAAGTCCAAATAAAAATTTTTTTCAACTTTTTTCAATTTTACCCCCATGGGATATATATTCTACCCACACACATTTGGAAATCTCCTGGGGTACCCTCACACATATTATTCCCTCATTTAGTGGATATTTTCACAAAAAAGTGAAATTTTCAAAAATTCAGAAAATTGGCTGAAAACGACTAAATATGAAGGACTCATCGGGCGAATCGCTCTGGAACTGAAATCGGAACGCTCACTGACATTTCCCCTATCTGAAAGTATGATAAACGCCGGAAAAATGACTAAGTCCAAAAAAAAATTTTTTCATCTTTTTTCAATTTTACTCCCGTGGGATATATATTCTACCCACACACATTTGGAACTCTCCTGGGGTACCCTCACACATATTATTCCCTCATTTAGTGGATATTTTCACAAAAAAGTGAAATTTTCAAAAATTCAGAAAATTGGCTGAAAATGACTAAATATGAAGGACTCATTGGGCGAATCGCTCTGGAACTGAAATCGGAACACTCACTGACATTTCCCCTATCTGAAAGTCTGATAAACGCCGGAAAAATAAGTCCCCAAAAATTTTTTTTTCAACTTTTTTCAATTTTACCCCCGTGGGATATATATTCTACCCACACACATTTGGAACTCTCCTGGGGTACCCTCACACATATTATTCCCTCATTTAGTGGATATTTTCACAAAAAAGTGAAATTTTCATAAATTCAGAAAATTGGCTGAAAATGACTAAATATGAAGGACTCATCGGGCGAATCGCTCTGGAACTGAAATTGGAACACTCACTGACATTTCCCCTCTCTGAAAGTCTGATAAACGCCGGAAAAATAAGTCCCCAAAAAATTTTTTTTAAACTTTTTTCAATTTTACCCTCGTGGGATATATATTCTACCCACACACATTTGGAACTCTCCTGGGGTACCCTCACACATATTATTCCCTCATTTAGTGGACATTTTCACAAAAAAGTGAAATTTTCAAAAATTCAGAAAATTGGCTGAAAACGACTAAATATCAAGGACTCATCGGGCGAATCGCCCTGGAACTGAAATCGGAACGCTCACTGACATTTCCCCTATCTGAAAGTCTGATAAACGCCGGAAAAATGACTAAGTCCAAATAAAAATTTTTTTCAACTTTTTTCAATTTTACCCCCATGGGATATATATTCTACCCACACACATTTGGAAATCTCCTGGGGTACCCTCACACATATTATTCCCTCATTTAGTGGATATTTTCACAAAAAAGTGAAATTTTCAAAAATTCTGAAAATTGGCTGAAAACGACTAAATATGAAGGACTCATCGGGCGAATCGCTCTGGAACTGAAATCGGAACGCTCACTGACATTTCCCCTATCTGAAAGTCTGATAAACGCCGGAAAAATGACTAAGTCCAAAAAAAAATTTTTTTCAACTTTTTTCAATTTTACCCCCGTGGGATATATATTCTACCCACACACATTTGGAACTCTCCTGGGGTACCCTCACACATATTATTCCCTCATTTAGTGGATATTTTCACAAAAAAGTGAAATTTTCATAAATTCAGAAAATTGGCTGAAAATGACTAAATATGAAGGACTCATTGGGCGAATCGCTATGGAACTGAAATCGGAACGCTCACTGACATTTCCCCTATCTGAAAGTCTGATAAACGCCGGAAAAATGACTAAGTCCAAAAAAAAATTTTTTTCAACTTTTTTCAGTTTTACCCCCATGGGATATATATTCTACCCATACACATTTGGAACTCTCCTGGGGTACCCTCACACATATTATTCCCTCATTTAGTGGATATTTTCACAAAAAAGTGAAATTTTCAAAAATTCAGAAAATTGGCTGAAAACGACTAAATATCAAGGACTCATCGGGCGAATCGCCCTGGAACTGAAATCGGAACACTCACTGACATTTCCCCTATCTGAAAGTCTGATAAACGCCGGAAAAATAAGTCCCCAAAAATTTTTTTTTCAACTTTTTTCAATTTTACCCCCGTGGGATATATATTCTACCCACACACATTTGGAACTCTCCTGGGGTACCCTCACACATATTATTCCCTCATTTAGTGGATATTTTCACAAAAAAGTGACAATTTCAAAAATTCAGAAAATTGGCTGAAAACGACTAAATATGAAGGACTCATCGGGCGAACCGCTCTGGAACTGAAATTGGAACACTCATTGACATTTCCCCTCTCTGAAAGTCTGATAAATGCTGGAAAAATGCCTAAGTCCCCCAAAAAAAATTTTTCATCGTTTTTCAATTTTACCCCCGTGGATATATATTCTACCCACACACATTTGGAACTCTCCTGGGGTACCCTCACACATATTAATCCCTCATTTAGTGGATATTTTCACAAAAAAGTGAAATTTTCAAAAATTCAGAAAATTGGCTGAAAATGACTACATATGAAGGACTCATCAGGCGAACCGCTCTGGTACTGAAATCGGAACGCTCACTGACATTTTCCCTATCTGAAAGTCTGATAAACGCCTGAAAAATGACTAAGTCCAAAAAAAAATTTTTTTCAACTTTTTTCAATTTTACCCCCGTGGGATATATACTCTACCCACACCAAATTGGAACTCTCCTGGGGTACCCTCACACATATTATTCCCTCATTTAGTGGATATTTTCACAAAAAAGTGAAATTTTCAAAAATTCAGAAAATTGGCTGAAAACGACTAAATATGAAGGACTCATCGGGCGAATCGCTCTGGAACTGAAATTGGAACACGCATTAACATTTCCCCTATCTGAAACTCTGATAAACGGTGGAAAAATAAGTCCCCAAAAAATTTTTTTTAAACTTTTTTCAAATTTACCCCCGTGGGATATATATTGTACCCACACATATTTGGAACTCTCCTGGGGTACCCTCACACATATTATTCCCTCATTTAGTGGATATTTTCACAAAAAAGTGAAATTTTCAAAAATTCAGAAAATTGGCTGAAAACGACTAAATATGATGGACTCATCGGGCGAACCGCTCTGGAACTGAAATTGGAACACTCATTGACATTTCCCCTCTCTGAAAGTCTGATAAATGCTGGAAAAATGCCTAAGTCCCCCCAAAAAAATTTTTCATCGTTTTTCAATTTTACCCCCTGGATATATATTCTACCCACACACATTTGGAACTCTCCTGTGGTACCCTCACACATATTATTCCCTCATTTAGTGGATATTTTCACAAAAAAGTGAAATTTTCAAAAATTCAGAAAATTGGCTGAAAATGACTAAATATGAAGGACTCATCAGGCGAATCGCTCTGGAACTGAAATCGGAATGCTCACTGACATTTCCCCTATCTGAAAGTCTGATAAACGCCGGAAAAATGACTAAGTCCAAAAAAAAATTTTTTTAAACTTTTTTCAATTTTACCCCCATGGGATATATATTCTACCCACACACATTTGGAACTCTCCTGGGGTACCCTCACACATATTATTCCCTCATTTAGCGGATATTTTCACAAAAAAGAGAAATTTTCAAAAATTCAGAAAATTGGCTGAAAATGACTACATATGAAGGACTCATCGGGCGAACCGCTCTGGAACTGAAATCGGAACGCGCATTAACATTTCCCCTATCTGAAAGTCTGATAAACGGTGGAAAAATAAGTCCCCAAAAAATTTTTTTTAAACTTTTTTCAAATTTACCCCCGTGGGATATATATTCTACCCACACATATTTGGAACTCTCCTGAGGTACCCTCACACATATTATTCCCTCATTTAGTGGATATTTTCACAAAAAAGTGACATTTTCAAAAATTCAGAAATTTGGCTGAAAACGACTAAATATGAAGGACTCATCGGGCGAACCGCTCTGGAACTGAAATTGGAACACTCATTAACATTTCCCCTCTCTGAAAGTCTGATAAATGCTGGAAAAATGCCTAAGTCCCCCAAAAAAAATTTTTCATCGTTTTTCAATTTTACCCCCGTGGATATATATTCTACCCATACACATTTGGAACTCTCCTGGGGTACCCTCACACATATTATTCCCTCATTTAGTGGATATTTTCACAAAAAAGTGAAATTTTCAAAAATTCAGAAAATTGGCTGAAAATGACTAAATATGAAGGACTCATCGGGCGAATCGCTCTGAAACTGAAATCGGAATGCTCACTGACATTTCCCCTATCTGAAAGTCTGATAAACGCCTGAAAAATGACTAAGTCCAAAAAAAAAATTTTTCAACTTTTTTCAATTTTACCCCCGTAGGATATATATTCTACCCACACACATTTGGAACTCTCCTGGGGTACCCTCACACATATTATTCCCTCATTTAGTGGATATTTTCACAAAAAAGTGAAATTTTCAAAAATTCAGAAAATTGGCTGAAAATGACTACATATGAAGGACTCATCGGGCGAACCGCTCTGGAACTGAAATCGGAACGCTCACTGACATTTTCCCTATCTGAAAGTCTGATAAACGCCTGAAAAATGACTAAGTCCAAAAAAAAATTTTTTTCAACTTTTTTCAATTTTACCCCCGTGGGATATATACTCTACCCACACCAAATTGGAACTCTCCTGGGGTACCCTCACACATATTATTCCCTCATTTAGTGGATATTTTCACAACAAAGTGAAATTTTCAAAAATTCAGAAAATTGGCTGAAAACGACTAAATATGAAGGACTCATCGGGCGAATCGCTCTGGAACTGAAATTGGAACACGCATTAACATTTCCCCTATCTGAAAGTCTGATACACGGTGGAAAAATAAGTCCCCAAAAAATTTTTTTTAAACTTTTTTCAATTTTACCCCCGTGGGATATATATTCTACCCACACACATTTGGAACTCTCCTGGGGTACCCTCACACATATTATTCCCTCATTTAGTGGATATTTTCACAAAAAAGTGAAATTTTCAAAAATTCTGAAAATTTGCTGAAAACGACTTAATATCAAGGACACATCGGGCAAATCGCCCTGGAACTGAAATCGGAACACTCACTGACATTTACCCTATCTGAAAGTCTGATAAACGCCGGAAAAATGACTAAGTCCAAAAAAAAATTTTTTTCAACTTTTTTCAATTTTACCCCCATGGGATATATATTCTACCCACACACATTTGGAACTCTCCTGGGGTACCCTCACACATATTAATCCCTCATTTAGTGGATATTTTCACAAAAAGGTGAAATTTTCATAAATTCAGAAAATTGGCTGAATATGACTAAATGTGAAGGACTCATTGGGCGAATCACTCTGGAACTGAAATCGGAATGCTCATTGACATTTCCCCTCTCTGAAAGTCTGATAAACGCCAGAAAAATGCCTAAGTCCCCAAAAAAAATTTTTTCATCGTTTTTCAATTTTCCCCCCGTGTATATATATTCTACCCACACACATTTGGAACTCTCCTGGGGTACCCTCACACATATTATTCCCTCATTTAGTGGATATTTTCACAAAAAAGTGAAATTTTCATAAATTCAGAAAATTGGCTGAAAATGACTAAATATGAAGGACTCATCGGGCGAATCGCTCTGGAACTGAAATTGGAACACTCATTGACATTTCCCCTCTCTGAAAGTCTGATAAACGCCGGAAAAATGCCTAAGTCCCCCAAAAAAATTTTTTCATCTTTTTTCAATTTTACCCCCGTGGATAATTATTCTACCCACACACATTTGGAACTCTCCTGGGGTACCCTCACACATATTATTCCCTCATTTAGTGGATATTTTCACAAAAAAGTGAAATTTTCATAAATTCAGAAAATTGGCTGAAAATGACTAAATATGAAGGACTCATCGGGCGAATCGCTCTGGAACTGAAATTGGAACACTCATTGACATTTCCCCTCTCTGAAAGTCTGATAAACGCCGGAAAAATGCCTAAGTCCCCCAAAAAAATTTTTTCATCTTTTTTCAATTTTACCCCCGTGGATAATTATTCTACCCACACACATTTGGAACTCTCCTGGGGTACCCTCACACATATTATTCCCTCATTTAGTGGATATTTTCACAAAAAAGTGACATTTTCAAAAATTCAGAAAATTGGCTGAAAACAACTTAATATGATGGACTCATCGGGCGAACCGCTCTGGAACTGAAATTGGAACACTCATTGACATTTCCCCTCTCTGAAAGTCTGATAAACGCCGGAAAAATAAGTCGCCAAAAAAATTTTTTTCACCTTTTTTCAATTTTACCCCCGTGGGATATATATTCTACCCACACACATTTGGAACTCTCCTGGGGTACCCTCACACATATTATTCCCTCATTTAGTGGATATTTTCACAAAAAAGTGAAATTTTCAAAAATTCTGAAAATTTGCTGAAAACGACTTAATATCAAGGACACATCGGGCAAATCGCCCTGGAACTGAAATCGGAACACTCACTGACATTTACCCTATCTGAAAGTCTGATAAACGCCGGAAAAATGACTAAGTCCAAAAAAAAATTTTTTTCAACTTTTTTCAATTTTACCCCCATGGGATATATATTGTACCCACACACATTTGGAACTCTCCTGGGGTACCCTCACACATATTAATCCCTCATTTAGTGGATATTTTCACAAAAAGGTGAAATTTTCATAAATTCAGAAAATTGGCTGAATATGACTAAATGTGAAGGACTCATTGGGCGAATCACTCTGGAACTGAAATCGGAATGCTCATTGACATTTTCCCTCTCTGAAAGTCTGATAAACGCCAGAAAAATGCCTAAGTCCCCAAAAAAAATTTTTTCATCGTTTTTCAATTTTCCCCCCGTGTATATATATTCTACCCACACACATTTGGAACTCTCCTGGGGTACCCTCACACATATTATTCCCTCATTTAGTGGATATTTTCACAAAAAAGTGAAATTTTCATAAATTCAGAAAATTGGCTGAAAATGACTAAATATGAAGGACTCATCGGGCGAATCGCTCTGGAACTGAAATTGGAACACTCATTGACATTTCCCCTCTCTGAAAGTCTGATAAACGCCGGAAAAATGCCTAAGTCCCCCAAAAAAATTTTTTCATCTTTTTTCAATTTTACCCCCGTGGATAATTATTCTACCCACACACATTTGGAACTCTCCTGGGGTACCCTCACACATATTATTCCCTCATTTAGTGGATATTTTCACAAAAAAGTGACATTTTCAAAAATTCAGAAAATTGGCTGAAAACAACTAGATATGATGGACTCATCGGGCGAACCGCTCTGGAACTGAAATTGGAACACTCATTGACATTTCCCCTCTCTGAAAGTCTGATAAACGCCGGAAAAATAAGTCCCCAAAAAAATTTTTTTCACCTTTTTTCAATTTTACCCCCGTGGGATATATATTCTACCCACGCACATTTGGAACTCTCCTGGGGTACCCTCACACATATTATTCCCTCATTTAGTGGATATTTTCACAAAAAAGTGAAATTTTCAAAAATTCTGAAAATTTGCTGAAAACGACTTAATATCAAGGACACATCGGGCAAATCGCCCTGGAACTGAAATCGGAACACTCACTGACATTTACCCTATCTGAAAGTCTGATAAACGCCGGAAAAATGACTAAGTCCAAAAAAAAATTTTTTTCAACTTTTTTCAATTTTACCCCCATGGGATATATATTCTACCCACACACATTTGGAACTCTCCTGGGGTACCCTCACACATATTAATCCCTCATTTAGTGGATATTTTCACAAAAAGGTGAAATTTTCATAAATTCAGAAAATTGGCTGAATATGACTAAATGTGAAGGACTCATTGGGCGAATCACTCTGGAACTGAAATCGGAATGCTCATTGACATTTCCCCTCTCAGAAAGTCTGATAAACGCCTGAAAAATGACTAAGTCCAAAAAAAAATTTTTTCAACTTTTTTCAATTTTACCCCCGTGGATATATATTCTACCCACACACATTTGGAACTCTCCTGGGGTACCCTCACACATATTATTCCCTCATTTAGTGGATATTTTCACAAAAAAGTGAAATTTTCAAAAATTCTGAAAATTTGCTGAAAACGACTAAATATCAAGGACTCATCGGGCGAATCGCCCTGGAACTGAAATCAGAACGCTCACTGACATTTCCCCTATCTGAAAGTCTGATAAACGCCGGAAAAATGACTAAGTCCAAAAAAAAATTTTTTTCAACTTTTTTCAATTTTACCCCCTTGGGATATATACTCTACCCAAACCAAATTGGAACTCTCCTGGGGTACCCTCACACATATTATTCCCTCATTTAGTGGATATTTTCACAAAAAAGTGAAATTTTCAAAAATTCAGAAAATTGGCTGAAAACGACTAAATATGAAGGACTCATAGGGCGAATCGCTCTGGAAGTGAAATTGGAATACTCATTGACATTTCCCCTCTCTGAAAGTCTGATAAACGCTGGAAAAATGCCTAAGTCCCCCAAAAAATTTTTTTCATCTTTTTTCAATTTTACCCCCGTGGATATATATTCTACCCACACACATTTGGAACTCTCCTGGGGTACCCTCACACATATTATTCCCTCATTTAGTGGATATTTTCACAAAAAAGTGAAATTTTCAAAAATTCAGAAAATTTACTGAAAACGACTAAATATGAAGGACTCATCGGGCGAATCGCTCTGGAACTGAAATTGGAACACTCATTGACATTTCCCCTATCTGAAAGTCTGATAAACGGTGGAAAAATAAGTCACCAAAAAATTTTTTTTCAACTTTTTTCAATTTTACCCCCGTGGGATATATATTCTACCCACACACATTTGGAACTCTCCTGGGGTACCCTCACACATATTATTCCCTCATTTAGTGGATATTTTCACAAAAAAGTGAAATTTTCATAAATTCAGAAAATTGGCTGAAAACGACTAAATATGAAGGACTCATCGGGCGAATCGCTCTGGAACTGAAATCGGAATGCTCACTGACATTTCCCCTATCTGAAAGTCTGATAAACGCCGGAAAAATTACTAAGTCCAAAAAAAAATTTTTTTCAACTTTTTTCAATTTTACCCCCGTGGGATATATACTCTACCCAAACCAAATTGGAACTCTCCTGGGGTACCCTCACACATATTATTCCCTCATTTAGTGGATATTTTCACAAAAAAGTGAAATTTTCAAAAATTCAGAAAATTGGCTGAAAACTACTAAATATGAAGGACTCATAGGGCGAATCGCTCTGGAAGTGAAATTGGAATACTCATTGACATTTCCCCTCTCTGAAAGTCTGATAAACGCCAGAAAAATGCCTAAGTCCCCCAAAAAATTTTTTTCATCTTTTTTCAATTTTACCCCCGTAGATATATATTCTACCCACACACATTTGGAACTCTCCTGGGGTACCCTCACACATATTATTCCCTCATTTAGTGGATATTTTCACAAAAAAGTGAAACTTTCAAAAATTCAGAAAATTTACTGAAAACGACTAAATATGAAGGACTCATCGGGCGAATCGCTCTGGAACTGAAATTGGAACACTCATTGACATTTCCCCTATCTGAAAGTCTGATAAACGGTGGAAAAAAAAGTCACCAAAAAATTTTTTTTCAACTTTTTTCAATTTTACCCCCGTGGGATATATATTCTACCCACACATATTTGGAACTCTCCTGGGGTACCCTCACACATATTATTCCCTCATTTAGTGGATATTTTCACAAAAAAGTGAAATTTTCATAAATTCAGAAAATTGGCTGAAAATGACTAAATATGAAGGAATCATGGGGCGAATCGCTCTGGAACTGAAATCGGAACGCTCACTGTCATTTCCCCTATCTGAAAGTCTGATAAACGCCTGAAAAATGACTAAGTCCCAAAAAAATTTTTTTCAACTTTTTTCAATTTTACCCCCGTGGGATATATATTCTACCCACACACATTTGGAACTCTCCTGGGGTACCCTCACACATATTATTCCCTCATTTAGTGGATATTTTCACAAAAAAGTGAAATTTTCATAAATTCAGAAAATTGGCTGAAAACGACTAAATATGAAGGACTAATCGGGCGAATCGCTCTGGAACTGAAATCGGAACGCTCACTGACATTTCCCCTATCTGAAAGTCTGAAAAACGCCTGAAAAATGACTAACTGAAATCAGAACGCTCACTGACATTTCCCCTATCTGAAAGTCTGATAAACGCCTGAAAAATGACTAAGTCCAAAAAAAAATTTTTTTCAACTTTTTTCAATTTTACCCCCGTGGTATATATACTCTACCCACACCAAATTGGAACTCTCCTGGGGTACCCTCACACATATTATTCCCTCATTTAGTGGATATTTTCACAAAAAAGTGAAATTTTCAAAAATTCAGAAAGTTGGCTGAAAACGACTAAATATGAAAGACTCATCGGGCGAATCGCTCTGGAACTGAAATCAGAACACTCACTGACATTTCCCCTATCTGAAAGTCTGATAAACGCAGGAAAAATAAGTCCCCCAAAAAAATTTTTGCAACTTTTTTCAATTTTACCCTCGTGGGATATGTATTCTACCCACACACATTTGGAACTCTCCTGGGGTACCCTCACACATATTATTCCCTCATTTAGTGGATATTTTCACAAAAAAGTGAAATTTTCAAAAATTCATAAATTTGGCTTGAAACAACTAAATATGAAGGACTCATCGGGCGAATCGCTCTGGAACTGAAATTGGAACACTCATTGACTTTTCCCCTATCTGAAAGTCTGATAAATGCCAGAAAAATGCCTAAGTCCCACAAAGATTTTTTTCATCTTTTTTCAATTTTAACCCCGTGGATATATATTCTACCCACACACATTTGGAACTCTCCTGCGGTACCCTCACACATATTATTCCCTCATTTAGTGGATATTTTCACAAAAAGTGAAATTTTCAAAAATTCAGAAAATTGGCTGAAAACGACTAAATATGAAGGACTCATCGAGCGAATCACCCTGGAACTGAAATCGGAACGCTCACTGACATTTCCCCTATCTGAAAGTCTGATAAACGCCGGAAAAATAAGTCCCCAAAAAATTTTTTTTCAACTTTTTTCAATTTTACCCCCGTGGGATATATATTCTACCCACACACATTTGGAACTCTCCTGGGGTACCCTCACACATATTATTCCTTTATTTAGTGGATATTTTCACAAAAAAGTGAAATTTTCAAAAATTCAGAAAATTGGCTGAAAACGACTAAATATGAAGGACTCATCGGGCGAATCGCTCTGGAACTGAAATTGGAAAACTCATTGACATTTCCCCTATCTGAAAGTCTGATAAACGCCGGAAAAATGCCTAAGTCCCCAAAAAAATTTTTTTCATCTTTTTTCAATTTTACCCCCGTGGATATATATTCTACCCACACACATTTGGAACTCTCCTGGGGTTCCCTCACACATATTTTTCCCTCATTTAGTGGATATTTTCACAAAAAAGAGAAATGTTCAAAAATTCTGAAAATTGGCTGAAAACGACTAAATATGAAGGACTCATCGGGCGAATCGCCCTGGAACTGAAATCGGAACGCTCACTGAAATTTCCCCTATCTGAAAGTCTGATAAACGCCGGAAAAATGACTAAGTCCAAAAAAAAATTTTTTTCAACTTTTTTCAATTTTACCCCCATGGGATATATATTCTACCCACACACATTTGGAACTCTCCTGGGGTACCCTCACACATATTATTCCCTCATTTAGTAGATATTTTCACAAAAAAGTGAAATTTTCAAAAATTCTGAAAATTGGCTGAAAATGACTAAATATGAAGGACTCATCGGGCGAATCGCTCTGGAACTGAAATCGGAACGCTCACTGACATTTCCCCTATCTGAAAGTCTGATAAACGCCGGAAAAATGACTAAGTCCAAAAAAAAATTTTTTTTCAACTTTTTTCAATTTTAGCCCCGTGGGATATATATTCTACCCATACACATTTTGAACTCTCCTGGGGTACCCTCACACATATTATTCCCTCATTTATTGGATATTTTCACAAAAAAGTGAAATTTTCAAAAATTCAGAAAGTTGGCTGAAAACGACTAAATATGAAGGACTCATCGGGCGAATCGCTCTGGAACTGAAATTGGAACACTCATTGACATTTCCCCTCTCTGAAAGTCTGATAAACGCCGGAAAAATGCCTAAGTCCCCAAAAAAATTTTTTTCATCTTTTTTCAATTTTACCCCCGTGGATATATATTCTACCCACACACATTTGGAACTCTCCTGCGGTACCCTCACACATATTATTCCCTCATTTAGTGGATATTTTCACAAAAAAGTGAAATTTTCAAAAATTCAGAAAATTGGCTGAAAACGACTAAATATGAAGGACTCATCGGGCGAATCGCTCTGGAACTGAAATCGGAACGCTCACTGACATTTCCCCTATTTGAAAGTCTGATAAACGCCGGAAAAATAAGTCCCCAAAAAATTTTTTTTCAACTTTTTTCAATTTTACCCCCGTGGGATATATATTCTACCCACACACATTTGGAACTCTCCTGGGGTACCCTCACACATATTATTCCCTCATTTAGTGGATATTTTCACAAAAAAGTGAAATTTTCAAAAATTCTGAAAATTTGCTGAAAATGACTAAATATCAAGGACTCATCGGGCGAATCGCCCTGGAACTGAAATCGGAACGCTCACTGACATTTCCCCTATCTGAAAGTCTGATAAACGCCGGAAAAATAAGTCCCCAAAAAATTTTTTTTCAACTTTTTTCAATTTTACCCCCGTGGGATATATATTCTACCCACACACATTTGGAACTCTCCTGGGTTACCCTCACACGTATTATTCCCTCATTTAGTGGATATTTTCACAAAAAAGTGAAATTTTCAAAAATTCTGAAAATTTGCTGAAAACGACTAAATATCAAGGACTCATCGGGCGAATCGCTCTGGAACTGAAATCGGAACGCTCACTGACATTTCCCCTATCTGAAAGTCTAATAAACGCCGGAAAAATGACTAAGTCAAAAAAAAAATTTTTTTAAACTTTTTTCAATTTTACCCCCGTGGGATATATATTCTACCCACACACATTTGGAACTCTCCTGGGGTACCCTCACACATATTATTCCCTCATTTAGTAGATATTTTCACAAAAAAGTGAAATTTTCAAAAATTCTGAAAATTGGCTGAAAATGACTAAATATGAAGGACTCATCGGGCAAATCGCTCTGGAACTTAAATCAGAACACTCATTGACATTTCCCCTCTCTGAAAGTCTGATAAACGCCGGAAAAATGCCTAAGTCCCCAAAAAAATTTCTTTCATCTTTTTTCAATTTTACCCCCGTGGATATATATTCTACCCACACACATTTGGAACTCTCCTGGGGTACCCTCACACATATCATTCCCTCATTTAGTGGATATTTTCACAAAAAAGTGAAATTTTCAAAAATTCTGAAAATTTGCTGAAAACGACTAAATATGAAGGACTCATCGGGCGAACCGCTCTGGAACTGAAATTGGAACACTCATTGACATTTCCCCTCTCTGAAAGTCTGATAAACGCCGGAAAAATGCCTAAATCCCCAAAAAAAATTTTTTCATCTTTTTTCAATTTTACCCCCGTGGATATATATTCTACCCACACACATTTGGAACTCTCCTGGGGTACCGTCACACATATTATTCCCTCATTTAGTGGATATTTTCACAAAAAAGTGAAATTTTCAAAAATTCAGAAAATTGGCTGAAAATGACTAAATATGAAGGACTCATCGGGCGAATCGCTCTGGAACTGAAATTGGAACACTCATTGACTTTTCCCCTATCTGAAAGTCTGATAAACGCCAGAAAAATGCCTAAGTCCCACAAAGATTTTTTTCATCTTTTTTCAATTTTAACCCCGTGGATATATATTCTACCCACACACATTTGGAACTCTCCTGCGGTACCCTCACACATATTATTCCCTCATTTAGTGGATATTTTCACCAAAAAGTGAAATTTTCAAAAATTCAGAAAATTGGCTGAAAACGACTAAATATGAAGGACTCATCGGGCGAATCGCTCTGGAACTGAAATCGGAATACTCACTGACATTTCCCCTATTTGAAAGTCTGATAAACGCCGGAAAAATAAGTCCCCAAAAAATTTTTTTTCAACTTTTTTCAATTTTACCCCCGTGGGATATATATTCTACCCACACACATTTGGAACTCTCCTGGGGTACCCTCACACATATTATTCCCTCATTTAGTGGATATTTTCCCAAAAAAGTGAAATTTTCAAAAATTCTGAAAATTTGCTGAAAATGACTAAATATGAAGGACTCATCGGGCAAATCGCCCTGGAACTGAAATCGGAACGCTCACTGACATTTCCCCTATCTGAAAGTCTGATAAACGCCGGAAAAATAAGTCCCCAAAAAAATTTTTTTAAACTTTTTTCAATTTTACCCCCGTGGGATATATATTCTACCCACACACATTTGGAACTCTCCTGGGGTACCCTCACACATATTATTCCCTCATTTAGTGGATATTTTCACAAAAAAGTGAAATTTTCAAAAATTCTGAAAATTTGCTGAAAACGACTAAATATCAAGGACTCTTCGGGCGAATTGCCCTGGAACTGAAATCGGAATGCTCACTGACATTTCCCCTATCTGAAAGTCTGATAAACGCCGGAAAAATGACTAAGTCCCAAAAAATTTTTTTAAACTTTTTTCAATTTTACCCCCGTGGGATATATATTCTACCCACACACATTTGGAACTCTCCTGGTGTTCCCTCACACATATTTTTCCCTCATTTAGTGGATATTTTCACAAAAAAGAGAAATGTTCAAAAATTCTGAAAATTGGCTGAAAACGACTAAATATGAAGGACTCATCGGGCGAATCGCCCTGGAACTGAAATCGGAACGCTCACTGAAATTTCCCCTATCTGAAAGTCTAATAAACGCCGGAAAAATGACTAAGTCAAAAAAAAAATTTTTTTAAACTTTTTTCAATTTTATCCCCGTGGGATATATATTCTACCCACACACATTTGGAACTCTCCTGGGGTACCCTCACACATATTTTTCCCTCATTTAGTGGATATTTTCACAAAAAAGAGAAATGTTCAAAAACTCTGAAAATTGGCTGAAAACGACTAAATATGAAGGACTCATCGGGCGAATCGCCCTGGAACTGAAATCGGAACGCTCACTGAAATTTCCCCTATCTGAAAGTCTAATAAACGCCGGAAAAATGACTAAGTCAAAAAAAAAATTTTTTTAAACTTTTTTCAATTTTATCCCCGTGGGATATATATTCTACCCACACACATTTGGAACTCTCCTGGGGTACCCTCACACATATTATTCCCTCATTTAGTGGATATTTTCACAAAAAAGAGAAATGTTCAAAAATTCTGAAAATTGGCTGAAAATGACTAAATATGAAGGACTCATCGGGCGAATCGCCCTGGAACTGAAATCGGAACGCTCACTGAAATTTCCCCTATCTGAAAGTCTGATAAACGCCGGAAAAATTACTAAGTCCAAAAAAAATTTTTTTTCAACTTTTTTCAATTTTACCCCCATGGGATATATATTCTACCCACACACATTTGGAACTCTCCTGGGGTACCCTCACACATATTATTCCCTCATTTAGTAGATATTTTCACAAAAAAGTGAAATTTTCAAAAATTCTGAAAATTGGCTGAAAATGACTAAATATGAAGGACTCATCGAGCGAATCGCTCTGGAACTTAAATCAGAACACTCACTGACATTTCCCCTATCTGAAAGTCTGCTAAACGCCGGAAAAATAAGTCCCCAAAAAATTTTTTTTAAACTTTTTTCAATTTTACCCCCGTGGGATATATATTCTACCCACACATATTTGGAACTCTCCTGGGGTACCCTCACACATATTATTCCCTCATTTAGTGGATATTTTCACCAAAAATTGAAATTTTCAAAAATTCTGAACATTTGCTGAAAACGACTAAATATCAAGGAATCTTTGGGCGAATCGCCCTGGAACTGAAATTGGAACACTCATTGACATTTCCCCTCTCTGAAAGTCTGATAAACGCCGGAAAAATGCCTAAGTCCCCAAAAAAATTTCTTTCATCTTTTTTCAATTTTACCCCCGTGGATATATATTCTACCCACACACATTTGGAACTCTCCTGGGGTACCCTCACACATATCATTCCCTCATTTAGTGGATATTTTCACAAAAAAGTGAAATTTTCAAAAATTCTGAAAATTTGCTGAAAACGACTAAATATGAAGGACTCATCGGGCGAACCGCTCTGGAACTGAAATTGGAACACTCATTGACTTTTCCCCTATCTGAAAGTCTGATAAACGCCAGAAAAATGCCTAAGTCCCACAAAAATTTTTTTCATCTTTTTTCAATTTTAACCCCGTGGATATATATTCTACCCACACACATTTGGAACTCTCCTGTGGTACCCTCACACATATTATTCCCTCATTTAGTTGATATTTTCACAAAAAAGTGAAATTTTCAAAAATTCAGAAAATTGCCTGAAAATGACTAAATATGAAAGACTCATCAGGCGAATCGCTCTGGAACTGAAATCGGAATACTCACTGACATTTCCCCTCTTTGAAAGTCTGATAAACGCCGGAAAAATAAGTCCCCAAAAAATTTTTTTTCAACTTTTTTCAATTTTACCCCCGTGGGATATATATTCTACCCACACACATTTGGAACTCTCCTGGGGTACCCTCACACATATTATTCCCTCATTTAGTGGATATTTTCACAAAAAAGTGAAATTTTCAAAAATTCTGAAAATTGGCTGAAAACGACTAAATATGAAGGACTCATCGGGCGAATCGCTCTGGAACTGAAATTGGAACACTCATTGACTTTTCCCCTATCTGAAAGTCTGATAAACGCCAGAAAAATGCCTAAGTCCCACAAAAATTTTTTTCATCTTTTTTCAATTTTAACCCCGTGGATATATATTCTACCCACACACATTTGGAACTCTCCTGGGGTACCCTCACACATATTATTCCCTCATTTAGTGGATATTTTCACAAAAAAGTGAAATTTTCAAAAATTCAGAAAATTGCCTGAAAACGACTAAATATGAAGGACTCATCGGGCGAATCGCTCTGGAACTGAAATCGGAATACTCACTGCCATTTCCCCTATTTGAAAGTCTGATAAACGCCGGAAAAATAAGTCCCCAAAAAATTTTTTTTCAACTTTTTTCAATTTTACCCCCGTGGGATATATATTCTACCCACACACATTTGGAACTCTCCTGGGGTACCCTCACACATATTATTCCCTCATTTAGTGGATATTTTCACAAAAAAGTGAAATTTTCAAAAATTCTGAAAATTTGCTGAAAACGACTAAATATGAAGGACTCATCGGGCGAATCGCTCTGGAACTGAAATTGGAACACTCATTGACTTTTCCCCTATCTGAAAGTCTGATAAACGCCAGAAAAATGCCTAAGTCCCACAAAAAATTTTTTCATCTTTTTTCAATTTTAACCCCGTAGATATATATTCTACCCACACACATTTGGAACTCTCCTGGGGTACCCTCACACATATTATTCCCTCATTTAGTGGATATTTTCACAAAAAAGTGAAATTTTCAAAAATTCAGAAAATTGCCTGAAAACGACTAAATATGAAGGACTCATCGGGCGAATCGCTCTGGAACTGAAATCGGAATACTCACTGACATTTCCCCTATTTGAAAGTCTGATAAACGCCGGAAAAATAAGTCCCCAAAAAATTTTATTTCAACTTTTTTCAATTTTACCCCCGTGGGATATATATTCTACCCACACACATTTGGAACTCTCCTGGGGTACCCTCACACATATTATTCCCTCATTTAGTGGATATTTTCACAAAAAAGTGAAATTTTCAAAAATTCTGAAAATTTGCTGAAAACGACTAAATATCAAGGACTCATCGGGCGAATCGCCCTGGAACTGAAATCGGAACGCTCACTGACATTTCCCCTATCTGAAAGTCTGATAAACGCCGGAAAAATAAGTCCCCAAAAAATTTTTTTTCAACTTTTTTCAATTTTACCACCGTGGGATATGTATTCTACCCACGCACATTTGGAACTCTCCAGGGGTTTCCTCACACATATTTTTCCCTCATTTAGTGGATATTTTCACAAAAAAGTGAAATTTTCAAAAATTCAGAAAATTGTCTGAAAACAACTAAATATGAAGGACTCATCGGGCGAATCGCTCTGGAACTGAAATCGGAACACTCACTGACATTTCCCCTATCTGAAAGTCTGATAAACGCCTGAAAAATGACTATGTTAAAAAAAAAACCTTTTTTCAACATTTTTCAATTTTACCCCCGTGGATATATAATTTACCCACACACATTTGGAACTCTCCTTGGGTACCCTCACACATAATATTCCCTCATTTAGTGGATATTTTCACAAAAAAGTGAAATTTGAAAAATTCAGAAAATTGGCTGAAAATGACTAAATATGAAGGACTCATCGGGCGAATCGCTCTGGAACTGAAATCGGAACGCTCACTGACATTTCCCCTATCTGAAAGTCTGATAAACGCCTGAAAAATGACTAAGTCCCCAAAAAATTTTTTTCAACTTTTTTCAATTTTACCCCCGTGGGATATATATTCTACCCACACACATTTGGAACTCTCCTGGGGTACCCTCACACATATTATTCCCTCATTTAGTGGATATTTTCACAAAAAAGTGAAATTTTCAAAAATTCTGACAATTGGTTGAAAACGACTAAATATCAAGGACTCATCGGGCGATTCGCCCTGGAACTGAAATCGGAACGCTCACTGACATTTCCCCTATCTGAAAGTCTGATAAACGCCGGAAAAATGCCTAAGTTCCCCAAAAATTTTTTTCATCTTTTTTCAATTTTAACCCCGTGGATATATATTCTACCCACACACATTTGGAACTCTCCTGGGGTACCCTCACACATATTATTCCCTCATTTAGTTGATATTTTCACAAAAAAGTGAAATTTTCAAAAATTCAGAAAATTGCCTGAAAATGACTAAATATGAAAGACTCATCAGGCGAATCGCTCTGGAACTGAAATCGGAATACTCACTGACATTTCCCCTCTTTGAAAGTCTGATAAACGCCGGAAAAATAAGTCCCCAAAAAATTTTTTTTCAACTTTTTTCAATTTTACCCCCGTGGGATATATATTCTACCCACACACATTTGGAACTCTCCTGGGGTACCCTCACACATATTATTCCCTCATTTAGTGGATATTTTCACAAAAAAGTGAAATTTTCAAAAATTCTGAAAATTGGCTGAAAACGACTAAATATGAAGGACTCATCGGGCGAATCGCTCTGGAACTGAAATTGGAACACTCATTGACTTTTCCCCTATCTGAAAGTCTGATAAACGCCAGAAAAATGCCTAAGTCCCACAAAAATTTTTTTCATCTTTTTTCAATTTTAACCCCGTGGATATATATTCTACCCACACACATTTGGAACTCTCCTGGGGTACCCTCACACATATTATTCCCTCATTTAGTGGATATTTTCACAAAAAAGTGAAATTTTCAAAAATTCAGAAAATTGCCTGAAAACGACTAAATATGAAGGACTCATCGGGCGAATCGCTCTGGAACTGAAATCGGAATACTCACTGCCATTTCCCCTATTTGAAAGTCTGATAAACGCCGGAAAAATAAGTCCCCAAAAAATTTTTTTTCAACTTTTTTCAATTTTACCCCCGTGGGATATATATTCTACCCACACACATTTGGAACTCTCCTGGGGTACCCTCACACATATTATTCCCTCATTTAGTGGATATTTTCACAAAAAAGTGAAATTTTCAAAAATTCTGAAAATTTGCTGAAAACGACTAAATATGAAGGACTCATCGGGCGAATCGCTCTGGAACTGAAATTGGAACACTCATTGACTTTTCCCCTATCTGAAAGTCTGATAAACGCCAGAAAAATGCCTAAGTCCCACAAAAAATTTTTTCATCTTTTTTCAATTTTAACCCCGTAGATATATATTCTACCCACACACATTTGGAACTCTCCTGGGGTACCCTCACACATATTATTCCCTCATTTAGTGGATATTTTCACAAAAAAGTGAAATTTTCAAAAATTCAGAAAATTGCCTGAAAACGACTAAATATGAAGGACTCATCGGGCGAATCGCTCTGGAACTGAAATCGGAATACTCACTGACATTTCCCCTATTTGAAAGTCTGATAAACGCCGGAAAAATAAGTCCCCAAAAAATTTTATTTCAACTTTTTTCAATTTTACCCCCGTGGGATATATATTCTACCCACACACATTTGGAACTCTCCTGGGGTACCCTCACACATATTATTCCCTCATTTAGTGGATATTTTCACAAAAAAGTGAAATTTTCAAAAATTCTGAAAATTTGCTGAAAACGACTAAATATCAAGGACTCATCGGGCGAATCGCCCTGGAACTGAAATCGGAACGCTCACTGACATTTCCCCTATCTGAAAGTCTGATAAACGCCGGAAAAATAAGTCCCCAAAAAATTTTTTTTCAACTTTTTTCAATTTTACCACCGTGGGATATGTATTCTACCCACGCACATTTGGAACTCTCCAGGGGTTTCCTCACACATATTTTTCCCTCATTTAGTGGATATTTTCACAAAAAAGTGAAATTTTCAAAAATTCAGAAAATTGTCTGAAAACAACTAAATATGAAGGACTCATCGGGCGAATCGCTCTGGAACTGAAATCGGAACACTCACTGACATTTCCCCTATCTGAAAGTCTGATAAACGCCTGAAAAATGACTATGTTAAAAAAAAAACCTTTTTTCAACATTTTTCAATTTTACCCCCGTGGATATATAATTTACCCACACACATTTGGAACTCTCCTTGGGTACCCTCACACATAATATTCCCTCATTTAGTGGATATTTTCACAAAAAAGTGAAATTTGAAAAATTCAGAAAATTGGCTGAAAATGACTAAATATGAAGGACTCATCGGGCGAATCGCTCTGGAACTGAAATCGGAACGCTCACTGACATTTCCCCTATCTGAAAGTCTGATAAACGCCTGAAAAATGACTAAGTCCCCAAAAAATTTTTTTCAACTTTTTTCAATTTTACCCCCGTGGGATATATATTCTACCCACACACATTTGGAACTCTCCTGGGGTACCCTCACACATATTATTCCCTCATTTAGTGGATATTTTCACAAAAAAGTGAAATTTTCAAAAATTCTGACAATTGGTTGAAAACGACTAAATATCAAGGACTCATCGGGCGATTCGCCCTGGAACTGAAATCGGAACGCTCACTGACATTTCCCCTATCTGAAAGTCTGATAAACGCCGGAAAAATGCCTAAGTTCCCCAAAAATTTTTTTCATCTTTTTTCAATTTTAACCCCGTGGATATATATTCTACCCACACACATTTGGAACTCTCCTGGGGTACCCTCACACATATTATTCCCTCATTTAGTGGATATTTTCACAAAAAAAGTGAAATTTTCAAAAATTCAGAAAATTGGCTGAAAACAACTAAATATGAAGGACTCATCGGGCGAATCGCTCTGGAACTGAAATCGGAACACTCACTGACATTTCCCCTATCTGAAAGTCTGATAAACGCTGGAAAAATGACTAAGTCAAAAAAAAATTTTTTTTCCAACTTTTATCAATTTTACCCCCGTGGGATATATATTCTACCCACACACATTTGGAACTCTCCTGGGGTACCCTCACACATATTATTCCCTCATTTAGTAGATATTTTCACCAAAAAGTGAAATTTTCAAAAATTCTGAACATTTGCTGAAAACGACTTAATATCAAGGAATCTTTGGGCGAATTGCCCTGGAACTGAAATCGGAATGCTCACTGACATTTCCCCTCTCTGAAAGTCTGATAAACGCCGGAAAAATGACTAAGTCCAAAAAAAAATTTTTTTCAACTTTTTTCAATTTTACCCCCATGGGATATATATTCTACCCACACACATTTGGAACTCTCCTGGGGTACCCTCACACATATTATTCCCTCATTTAATGGATATTTTCACAAAAAAGTGAAATTTTCAAAAATTCAGAAAATTGGCTGAAAACGACTAAATATGAAGGACTCATCGGGCGAATCGCTCTGGAACTGAAATTGGAACACTCATTGACATTTCCCCTCTCTGAAAGTCTCATAAACGCCGGAAAAATGCCTAAGTCCCCAAAAAAATTTTTTTCATCTTTTTTCAATTTTACCCCCGTGGATATATATTCTACCCACACACATTTGGAACTCTCCTGGGGTACCCTCACACATATTATTCCCTCATTTAGTGGATATTTTCACAAAAAAGTGAAATTTTCAAAAATTCTGAAAATTGGCTGAAAACGACTAAATATGAAGGACTCATCGGGCGAATCGCTCTGGAACTGAAATTGGAACACTCATTGACTTTTCCCCTATCTGAAAGTCTGATAAACGCCAGAAAAATGCCTAAGTCCCACAAAAATTTTTTTCAACTTTTTTCAATTTTAACCCCGTGGATATATATTCTACCCACACACATTTGGAACTCTCCTGGGGTACCCTCACACATATTATTCCCTCATTTAGTGGATATTTTCACAAAAAAGTGAAATTTTCAAAAATTCAGAAAATTGCCTGAAAACGACTAAATATGAAGGACTCATCGGGCGAATCGCTCTGGAACTGAAATCGGAATACTCACTGCCATTTCCCCTATTTGAAAGTCTGATAAACGCCGGAAAAATAAGTCCCCAAAAAATTTTTTTTCAACTTTTTTCAATTTTACCCCCGTGGGATATATATTCTACCCACACACATTTGGAACTCTCCTGGGGTACCCTCACACATATTATTCCCTCATTTAGTGGATATTTTCACAAAAAAGTGAAATTTTCAAAAATTCTGAAATTTTGCTGAAAACGACTAAATATCAAGGACTCTTCGGGCGAATCGCCCTGGAACTGAAATCGGAACGCTCACTGACATTTCCCCTATCTGAAAGTCTGATAAACGCCTAAAAAATGACTATGTTCAAAAAAAAACCTTTTTTCAACATTTTTCAATTTTACCCCCGTGGATATATAATTTACCCACACACATTTGGAACTCTCCTTGGGTACCCTCACACATATTATTCCTTCATTTAGTGGATATTTTCACAAAAAAGTGAAATTTGAAATATTCAGAAAATTGGCTGAAAATGACTAAATATGAAGGACTCATCGGGCGAATCGCTCTGGAACTGAAATCGGAACTCTCACTGACATTTCCCCTATCTGAAAGTCTGATAAACGCCTGAAAAGTGACTAAGTCCCCAAAAAATTTTTTTCAACTTTTTTCAATTTTACCCCCGTGGGATATATATTCTACCCACACACATTTGGAACTCTCCTGGGGTACCCTAACACATATTATTCCCTCATTTAGTGGATATTTTCACAAAAAAGTGAAATTTTCAAAAATTCAGAAAATTGCCTGAAAACGACTAAATATGAAGGACTCATCGGGCGACTCGCTCTGGAACTGAAATCGGAATACTCACTGCCATTTCCCCTATTTGAAAGTCTGATAAACGCCGGAAAAATAAGTCCCCAAAAAAATTTTTTTCAACTTTTTTCAATTTTACCCCCGTGGGATATGTATTCTACCCACACACATTTGGAACTCTCCTGGGGTACCCTCACACATATTATTCCCTCATTTAGTGGATATTTTCACAAAAAAGTGAAATTTTCATAAATTCAGAAAATTGGCTGAAAACGACGAAATATCAAGGACTCATCGGGCGAATCGCTCTGGAACTGAAATTGGAACACTCATTGACATTTCCCCTCTCTGAAAGTCTGATAAACGCTGGAAAAATGCCTAAGTCCCCCAAAAATTTTTTTTCAACTTTTTTCAATATTACCCCCGTGGGATATATATTCTACCCACACACATTTGGAACTCTCCTGGGGTACCCTCACACATATTATTCCCTCATTTAGTGGATATTTTCACAAAAAAGTGAAATTTTCAAAAATTCTGAAAAATGTCTGAAAACGACTAAATATCAAGGACTCATCGGGCGAATTGCCCTGGAACTGAAATCGGAACGCTCACTGACATTTCCCCTATCTGAAAGTCTGATAAACGCCTGAAAAGTGACTAAGTCCCCAAAGAATTTTTTTCAACTTTTTTCAATATTACCCCCGTGGGATATATATTCTACCCACACACATTTGGAACTCTCCTGGGGTACCCTCACACATATTATTTACTCCCTCATTTAGTGGATATTTTCACAAAAAAGTGAAATGTTCAAAAATTCTGAAAATTGGCTGAAAATGACTAAATATGAATGACTCATCGGGAGAATCGCTCTGGAACTGAAATCGGAACGCTCACTGACATTTCCCCTATCTGAAAGTCTGATAAACGCCTGAAAAGTGACTAAGTCCCAAATAAAAATTTTTCAACTTTTTTCAATTTTACCCCCGTGGGATATATATTCTGCCCACACACATTTGGAACTCTCCTGGGGTACCCTTACACATATTATTCCCTCATTTAGTGGATATTTTCACAAAAAAGTGAAATTTTCATAAATTCTGAAAATTGGCTGAAAACGACTAAATATGAAGGACTCATCGGGCGAATCGCTCTGGAACTGAAATCGGAACGCTCACTGACATTTCCCCTATCTGAAAGTCTGATAAACGCCGGAAAAATGACTAAGTCCAAAAAAAAATTTTTTTAAACTTTTTTCAATTTTACCCTTGTGGGATATATTCTACCCACACACATTTGGAACTCTCCTGGGGTACCCTCACACATATTATTCCCTCATTTAGTGGATATTTTCACAAAAAAATGAAATTTTCATAAATTCAGAAAATTGGCTGAAAACGACTAAATATGAAGGACTCATCGGGAGAATTGCTCTGGAACTGAAATCGGAACGCTCACTGACATTTCCCCTATCTGAAAGTCTGATAAACGGCTGAAAAATGACTAAGTCCCAAAAAAAATTTTTTTCAACTTTTTTCAATTTTACCCCCGTGGGATATATATTCTACCCACACACATTTGGAACTCTCCTGGGGTACCCTTACACATATTATTCCCTCATTTAGTGGATATTTTCACAAAAAAGTGAAATTTTCATAAATTCAGAAAATTGGCTGAAAACGACTAAATATGAAGGACTCATCGGGCGAATCGCTCTGGAACTGAAATCGGAACGCTCACTGACATTTCCCCTATCTGAAGGTCTGATAAACGTCGGAAAAATGACTAAGTCCAAAAAAAAAATGTTTTCAACCTTTTTCAATTGTACTCCCGTGGGATATATATTCTACCCACACACATTTGGAACTCTCCTGGGGTACCCTCACACATATTATTCCCTCATTTAGTGGATATTTTGACAACAAAGTGACATTTTTGAAAAATTCTGAAAATTGGCTGAAAACGACTAAATATGAAGGACTCATCGGGCGAATCACTCTGGAACTGAAATCGGAAAACTCACTGACATTTCCCTTATCTGAAAGTCTGATAAACGCCGGAAAAATTACTAAGTCTCCCAAAAATTTTTTTTCAACTTTATTAAATTTTACCCCGTGGATATATAATCTACCCACACACATTTGGAATTCTCCTGGGGTACCCCCACACATATTATTCCCTCATTTAGTGGATATTTTCACAAAAAAGTGAAATTTTCAAAAATGCTGAAAACGACTAAATATGAAGGACTCATCAGGAGAATCGCCCTGGAACTGAAATCGGAATGCTCACTGACATTTCCCCTATCTGAAAGTCTGATAAACGCCCGAAAAATAAGTCCCCAAAAAATTTTTTTTCAACTTTTTTCAATTTTACCCCCGTGGGATATATATTCTACCCACACACATTTGGAACTCTCCTGGGGTACCCTCACACATATTATTCCCTCATTTAGTGGATATTTTCACAAAAAAGTGAAATTTTCAAAAATTCTGAAAATTTGCTGAAAACGACTAAATATCAAGGACTCATCGGGCGAATCGCCCTGGAACTGAAATCGGAATGCTCACTGACATTTCCCCTATCTGAAAGTCTGATAAACGCCTGAAAAGTGACTAAGTCCCCAAAAAATTTTTTTCAACTTTTTTCAATTTTACCCCCGTGGGATATATATTCTACCCACACACATTTGGAACTCTCCTGGGGTACCGTCACACATATTATTCCCTCATTTAGTGGATATTTTCACAAAAAAGTGAAATTTTCAAAAATTCTGAAAAATGGCTGAAAACGACTAAATATGAAGGACTCATCGGGCGAATCGCCCTGGAACTGAAATCGGAACGCTCACTGACATTTCCCCTATCTGAAAGTCTGATAAACGCCTGAGAAATGACTAAGTCAAAAAAAAAAAATTTTTCAACTTTTATCAATTTTACCCCCGTGGGATATATATTCTACCCACACACATTTGGAACTCTCCTGGGGTACCCTCACACATATTATTCCCTCATTTAGTGGATATTTTCACAAAAAAGTGAAATTTTCATAAATTCAGAAAATTGGCTGAAAACGACGAAATATCAAGGACTCATCGGGCGAATCGCTCTGGAACTGAAATCGGAACGCTCACTGACATTTCCCCTATCTGAAAGTCTGATAAACGCCTGAAAAATGACTAAGTCCAAAAAAAAATTTTTTTTCAACTTTTTTCAATTTTACCCCCGTGGGATATATATTCTACCCATACACATTTGGAACTCTCCTGGGGTACCCTCACACATATTATTCCCTCATTTAGTGGTTATTTTCACAAAAAAGTGAAATTTTCATAAATTCAGAAAGTTGGCTGAAAACGTCTAAATATGAAGGACTCATCGGGCGAATCGCTCTGGAACTGAAATTGGAACACTCATTGACATTTCCCCTCTCTGAAAGTCTGATAAACGCCGGAAAAATGCCTAAGTCCCCAAAAAAAATTTTTTCATCTTTTTTCAATTTTACCCCCGTGGATATATATTCTACCAACACACATTTGGAACTCTCCTGGGGTACCCTCACACATATTATTCCCTCATTTAGTGGATATTTTCACAAAAAAGTGAAATTTTCAAAAATTCTGAAAATTGGCTGAAAACGACTAAATATGAAGGACTCATCGGGCGAATCGCTCTGGAACTGAAATTGGAACACTCATTGACTTTTCCCCTATCTGAAAGTCTGATAAACGCCAGAAAAATGCCTAAGTCCCACAAAAATTTTTTTCAACTTTTTTCAATTTTAACCCCGTGGATATACATTCTACCCACACACATTTGGAACTCTCCTGGGGTACCCTCACACATATTATTCCCTCATTTAGTGGATATTTTCACAAAAAAGTGAAATTTTCAAAAATTCAGAAAATTGCCTGAAAACGACTAAATATGAAGGACTCATCGGGCGAATCGCTCTGGAACTGAAATCGGAATACTCACTGCCATTTCCCCTATTTGAAAGTCTGATAAACGCCGGAAAAATAAGTCCCCAAAAATATTTTTTTCAACTTTTTTCAATTTTACCCCCGTGGGATATATATTCTACCCACACACATTTGGAACTCTCCTGGGGTACCCTCACACATATTATTCCCTCATTTAGTGGATATTTTCACAAAAAAGTGAAATTTTCAAAAATTCTGAAAATTTGCTGAAAACGACTAAATATCAAGGACTCTTCGGGCGAATCGCCCTGGAACTGAAATCGGAACGCTCACTGACATTTCCCCTATCTGAAAGTCTGATAAACGCCTGAAAAATGACTATGTTCAAAAAAAAACCTTTTTTCAACATTTTTCAATTTTACCCCCGTGGATATATAATTTACCCACACACATTTGGAACTCTCCTTGGGTACCCTCACACATATTATTCCCTCATTTAGTGGATATTTTCACAAAAAAGTGAAATTTGAAAAAATTCAGAAAATTGGCTGAAAACAACTAAATATGAAGGACTCATCGGGCGAATCGCTCTGGAACTGAAATCGGAACACTCACTGACATTTCCCCTATCTGAAAGTCTGATAAACGCCGGAAAAATGACTAAGTCCCAAAAAATTTTTTTCAACTTTTTCAATTTTACCCCCGTGGGATATATATTCTACCCTTACACATTTGGAACTCTCCTGGGGTACCCTTACACATATTATTCCCTCATTTAGTAGATATTTTCACAAAAAAGTGAAATTTTCAAAAATTCAGAAAATTGGCTGAAAATGACTAAATATGAAGGACTCATGGGGCGAATCGCTCTGGAACTGAAATTGGAACACTCATTGACTTTTCCCCTATCTGAAAGTCTGATAAACGCCGGAAAAATGCCTAAGTCCCCCAAAAAATTTTTGCATCTTTTTTCAATTTTAACCCCGTGGATATATATTCTACCCACACACATTTGGAACTCTCCTGGGGTACCCTCACACATATTATTCCCTCATTTAGTGGATATTTTCACAAAAAAGTGAAATTTTCAAAAATTCAGAAAATTGGCTGAAAACAACTTAATATGAAGGACTCATCGGGCGAATCGCTCTGGAACTGAAATCGGAACACTCACTGACATTTCCCCTATCTGAAAGTCTGATAAACGCCGGAAAAATAAGTCCCCAAAAAATTTTTTTAAATTTTTTTCAATTTTACCCCCGTGGGATATATATTCTACTCACACACATTTGAAACTCTCCTGGGGTACCCTCACACATATTATTCCCTCATTTAGTGGATATTTTCACAAAAAAGTGAAATTTTCAAAAATTCTGAAAATTTGCTGAAAACGACTAAATATCAAGGGCTCATCGGGCGAATCGCCCTGGAACTGAAATCGGAATGCTCACTGACATTTCCCCTATCTGAAAGTCTGATAAACGCGTGAAAAGTGACTAAGTCCCCAAAAAATTTTTTTCAACTTTTTTCAATTTTACCCCCGTGGGATATATATTCTACCCACACACATTTGGAACTCTCCTGGGGTACCGTCACACATATTATTCCCTCATTTAGTGGATATTTTCACAAAAAAGTGAAATTTTCAAAAATTCTGAAAAATGGCTGAAAACGACTAAATATGTAGGACTCATCGGGCGAATCGCCCTGGAACTGAAATCGGAACGCTCACTGACATTTCCCCTATCTGAAAGTCTGATAAACGCCTGAGAAATGACTAAGTCAAAAAAAAAAAATTTTTCAACTTTTATCAATTTTACCCCCGTGGGATATATATTCTACCCACACACATTTGGAACTCTCCTGGGGTACCCTCACACATATTATTCACTCATTTAGTGGATATTTTCACAAAAAAGTGAAATTTTCATAAATTCAGAAAATTGGCTGAAAACGACGAAATATCAAGGACTCATCGGGCGAATCGCTCTGGAACTGAAATTGGAACACTCATTGACATTTCCCCTCTCTGAAAGTCTGATAAAAGCTGGAAAAATGCCTAAGTCTCCCCAAAATTTTTTTTCAACTTTTTTCAATATTACCCCCGTGGGATATATATTCTACCCACACACATTTGGAACTCTCCTGGGGTACCCTCACACATATTATTCCCTCATTTAGTGGATATTTTCACAAAAAAGTGAAATTTTCAAAAATTCTGAAAAATGTCTGAAAACGACTAAATATCAAGGACTCATCGGGCGAATCGCCCTGGAACTGAAATCGGAACGCTCACTGACATTTCCCCTATCTGAAAGTCTGATAAACGCCGGAAAAATGCCTAAGTCCCCCAAAAATTTTTTTCATCTTTTTTCAATTTTAACCCCGTGGATATATATTCTACCCACACACATTTGGAACTCTCCTGGGGTACCCTCACACATATTATTCCCTCATTTAGTGGATATTTTCACAAAAAAGTGAAATTTTCAAAAATTCAGAAAATTGGCTGAAAACAACTAAATATGAAGGACTCATCGGGCGAATCGCTCTGGAACTGAAATTGGAACACTCATTGACTTTTCCCCTATCTGAAAGTCTGATAAACGCCGGAAAAATGACTAAGTCCAAAAAAAAATTTTTTTAAACTTTTTTCAATTTTACCCTTGTGGGATATATTCTACCCACACACATTTGGAACTCTCCTGGGGTACCCTCACACATATTATTCCCTCATTTAGTGGATATTTTCACAAAAAAATGAAATTTTCATAAATTCAGAAAATTGGCTGAAAACGACTAAATATGAAGGACTCATCGGGAGAATTGCTCTGGAACTGAAATCGGAACGCTCACTGACATTTCCCCTATCCGAAAGTCTGATAAACGGCTGAAAAATGACTAAGTCCAAAAAAAAATTTTTTTCAACTTTTTTCAATTTTACCCCCGTGGGATATATATTCTACCCACACACATTTGGAACTCTCCTGGGGTACCCTTACACATATTATTCCCTCATTTAGTGGATATTTTCACAAAAAAGTGAAATTTTCATAAATTCAGAAAATTGGCTGAAAACGACTAAATATGAAGGACTCATCGGGCGAATCGCTCTGGAACTGAAATCGGAACGCTCACTGACATTTCCCCTATCTGAAGGTCTGATAAACGTCGGAAAAATGACTAAGTCCAAAAAAAAAATGTTTTCAACCTTTTTCAATTGTACTCCCGTGGGATATATATTCTACCCACACACATTTGGAACTCTCCTGGGGTACCCTCACACATATTATTCCCTCATTTAGTGGATATTTTGACAACAAAGTGACATTTTTGAAAAATTCTGAAAATTGGCTGAAAACGACTAAATATGAAGGACTCATCGGGCGAATCACTCTGGAACTGAAATCGGAAAACTCACTGACATTTCCCTTATCTGAAAGTCTGATAAACGCCGGAAAAATTACTAAGTCTCCCAAAAATTTTTTTTCAACTTTTTTAAATTTTACCCCGTGGATATATAATCTACCCACACACATTTGGAATTCTCCTGGGGTACCCCCACACATATTATTCCCTCATTTAGTGGATATTTTCACAAAAAAGTGAAATTTTCAAAAATGCTGAAAACGACTAAATATGAAGGACTCATCAGGAGAATCGCCCTGGAACTGAAATCGGAACGCTCACTGACATTTCCCCTATCTGAAAGTCTGATAAACGCCCGAAAAATAAGTCCCCAAAAAAATTTTTTTCAACTTTTTTCAATTTTACCCCCGTGGGATATATATTCTACTCACACACATTTGGAACTCTCCTGGGGTACCCTCACACATATTATTCCCTCATTTAGTGGATATTTTCACAAAAAAGTGAAATTTTCAAAAATTCTGAAAAATGGCTGAAAACGTCTAAATATGAAGGACTCATCGGGCGAATCGCTCTGGAACTGAAATTGGAACACTCATTGACATTTCCCCTCTCTGAAAGTCTGATAAACGCTGGAAAAATGCCTAAGTCCCCCAAAAATTTTTTTTCAACTTTTTTCAATATTACCCCCGTGGGATATATATTCTACCCACACACATTTGGAACTCTCCTGGGGTACCCTCACACATATTATTCCCTCATTTAGTGGATATTTTCACAAAAAAGTGAAATTTTCAAAAATTCTGAAAAATGTCTGAAAACGACTAAATATCAAGGACTCATCGGGCGAATCGCCCTGGAACTGAAATCGGAACACTCACTGACATTTCCCCTATCTGAAAGTCTGATAAACGCCGGAAAAATGCCTAAGTCCCCCAAAAATTTTTTTCATCTTTTTTCAATTTTACCCCCGTGGGATATATATTCTACCCACACACATTTGGAACTCTCCTGGTGTACCCTCACACATATTATTCCCTCATTTAGTGGATATTTTCACAAAAAAGTGAAATTTTCAAAAATTCTGAAAATTGGCTGAAAACGACTAAATATCAAGGACTCATCGGGCGAAACGCCCTGGAACTGAAATCGGAATGCTCACTGACATTTCCCCTATCTAAAAGTCTGATAAACGCCTGAAAAATGACTAAGTCCAAAAAAAAATTTTTTCAACTTTTTTCAATTTTACCCCTGTGGGATATATATTCTACCCACACACATTTGGAACTCTCCTGGGGTACCCTCACACATATTATTCCCTCATTTAGTGGATATTTTCACAAAAAAGTGAAATTTTCAAAAATTCTGAAAATTGGCTGAAAATGACTAAATATGAAGGACTCATCGGGAGATTTGCTCTGGAACTGAAATCGGAATGCTCACTGACATTTCCCCTATCTGAAAGTCTGATAAACGCCTGAAAATGACTAAGTCCAAAAAAAATTTTTTTTCAACTTTTTTCAATTTTACCCCCGTGGGATATATATTCTACCCATACACATTTGGAACTCTCCTGGGGTACCCTCACACATATTATTCCCTCATTTAGTGGATATTTTCACAAAAAAGTGAAATTTTCAAAAATGCTGTAAATGACTAAATATGAAGGACTCATCGGGCGAATCGCCCTGGAACTGAAATCGGAACGCTCACTGACATTTCCCCTATCTGAAAGTCTGATAAACGCCTGAAAATGACTAAGTCCAAAAAAAACCTTTTTTCAACTTTTTTCAATTTTACCCCCGTGGGATATATATTCTACCCACACACATTTGGAACTCTCCTGGGGTACCCTCACACATATTATTCCCTCATTTAGTGGATATTTTCACAAAAAAGTGAAATTTTCAAAAATTCAGAAAATTGGCTGAAAATTACTAAATATGAAGGACTCATCGGGCGAATCGCTCTGGAACTGAAATCGGAACGCTCACTGACATTTCCCCTATCTGAAAGTCTGATAAACGTCGGAAAAATGACTAAGTCCAAAAAAAAAATGTTTTCAACCTTTTTCAATTGTACTCCCGTGGGATATATATTCTACCCACACACATTTGGAACTCTCCTGGGGTACCCTCACACATATTATTCCCTCATTTAGTGGATATTTTGACAACAAAGTGACATTTTTGAAAAATTCTGAAAATTGGCTGAAAACGACTAAATATGAAGGACTCATCGGGCGAATCACTCTGGAACTGAAATCGGAAAACTCACTGACATTTCCCTTATCTGAAAGTCTGATAAACGCCGGAAAAATTACTAAGTCTCCCAAAAATTTTTTTTCAACTTTTTTAAATTTTACCCCGTGGATATATAATCTACCCACACACATTTGGAATTCTCCTGGGGTACCCCCACACATATTATTCCCTCATTTAGTGGATATTTTCACAAAAAAGTGAAATTTTCAAAAATGCTGAAAACGACTAAATATGAAGGACTCATCAGGAGAATCGCCCTGGAACTGAAATCGGAACGCTCACTGACATTTCCCCTATCTGAAAGTCTGATAAACGCCCGAAAAATAAGTCCCCAAAAAAATTTTTTTCAACTTTTTTCAATTTTACCCCCGTGGGATATATATTCTACCCACACTCATTTGGAACTCTCCTGGGGTACCCTCACACATATTATTCCCTCATTTAGTGGATATTTTCACAAAAAAGTGAAATTTTCAAAAATTCTGAAAATTGGCTGAAAACGACTAAATATCAAGGACTCATCGGGCGAATCACCCTGGAACTGAAATCGGAACGCTCACTGACATTTCCCCTATGTGAAAGTCTGATAAACGCCTGAAAAATGACTAAGTCAAAAAAAAAATTTTTTTCAACTTTTTTCAATTTTACCCCCGTGGGATATATATTCTACCCACACACATTTGGTACTCTCCTGGTGTACCCTCACACATATTATTCCCTCATTTAGTGGATATTTTCACAAAAAAGTGAAATTTTCAAAAATGCTGTAAATGACTAAATATGAAGGACTCATCGGGCGAATCGCCCTGGAACTGAAATCGGAACGCTCACTGACATTTCCCCTATCTGAAAGTCTGATAAACGCCTGAAAATGACTAAGTCCAAAAAAAACCTTTTTTCAACTTTTTTCAATTTTACCCCCGTGGGATATATATTCTACCCACACACATTTGGAACTCTCCTGGGGTACCCTCACACATATTATTCCCTCATTTAGTGGATATTTTCACAAAAAAGTGAAATTTTCAAAAATTCAGAAAATTGGCTGAAAATTACTAAATATGAAGGACTCATCGGGCGAATCGCTCTGGAACTGAAATCGGAACGCTCACTGACATTTCCCCTATCTGAAAGTCTGATAAACGCCTGAAAAATGACTAAGTCCAAAAAAAACCTTTTTTCAACTTTTTTCAATTTTACCCCCGTGGGATATATATTCTACCCACACACATTTGGAACTCTCCTGGGGTACCCTCACACATATTATTCCCTCATTTAGTGGATATTTTCACAAAAAAGTGAAATTTTCAAAAATTCAGAAAATTGGCTGAAAATTACTAAATATGAAGGACTCATCGGGCGAATCGCTCTGGAACTGAAATCGGAACGCTCACTGATATTTCCCCTATCTGAAAGTCTGATAAACGCCAGAAAAATAACTAAGTCCCCCAAAAAAATTTTTTCAACTTTTTTCAATTTTACCCCCGTGGATATATAATCTACCCACACACATTTGGAACTCTCCTGGGGTACCCTCACACATATTATTCCCTTATTTAGTGGATATTTTCACAAAAAAGTGAAATTTTCATAAATTAAGAAAATTGGCTGAAAATGACTAAATATGAAGGAGTCATCGGGCGAATCGCTCTGGAACTGAAATCGGAACGCTCACTGACATTTCCCCTATCTGAAAGTCTGATAAACGTCGGAAAAATGACTAAGTCCAAAAAAAAAATGTTTTCAACCTTTTTCAATTGTACTCCCGTGGGATATATATTCTACCCACACACATTTGGAACTCTCCTCGGGTACCCTCACACATATTATTCCCTCATTTAGTGGATATTTTGACAACAAAGTGACATTTTTGAAAAATTCTGAAAATTGGCTGAAAACGACTTAAATATGAAGGACTCATCGGGCGAATCACTCTGGAACTGAAATCGGAAAACTCACTGACATTTCCCTTATCTGAAAGTCTGATAAACGCCTGAAAAATTACTAAGTCTCCCAAAAATTTTTTTTCAACTTTTTTAAATTTTACCCCGTGGATATATAATCTACCCACACACATTTGGAATTCTCCTGGGGTACCCCCACACATATTATTCCCTCATTTAGTGGATATTTTCACAAAAAAGTGAAATTTTCAAAAATGCTGAAAACGACTAAATATGAAGGACTCATCAGGAGAATCGCCCTGGAACTGAAATCGGAACGCTCACTGACATTTCCCCTATCTGAAAGTCTGATAAACGCCCGAAAAATAAGTCCCCAAAAAAATTTTTTTCAACTTTTTTCAATTTTACCCCCGTGGGATATATATTCTACCCACACTCATTTGGAACTCTCCTGGGGTACCCTCACACATATTATTCCCTCATTTAGTGGATATTTTCACAAAAAAGTGAAATTTTCAAAAATTCTGAAAATTGGCTGAAAACGACTAAATATCAAGGACTCATCGGGCGAATCACCCTGGAACTGAAATCGGAACGCTCACTGACATTTCCCCTATGTGAAAGTCTGATAAACGCCTGAAAAATGACTAAGTCAAAAAAAAAATTTTTTTCAACTTTTTTCAATTTTACCCCCGTGGGATATATATTCTACCCACACACATTTGGTACTCTCCTGGTGTACCCTCACACATATTATTCCCTCATTTAGTGGATATTTTCACAAAAAAGTGAAATTTTCAAAAATGCTGTAAATGACTAAATATGAAGGACTCATCGGGCGAATCGCCCTGGAACTGAAATCGGAACGCTCACTGACATTTCCCCTATCTGAAAGTCTGATAAACGCCTGAAAATGACTAAGTCCAAAAAAAACCTTTTTTCAACTTTTTTCAATTTTACCCCCGTGGGATATATATTCTACCCACACACATTTGGAACTCTCCTGGGGTACCCTCACACATATTATTCCCTCATTTAGTGGATATTTTCACAAAAAAGTGAAATTTTCAAAAATTCAGAAAATTGGCTGAAAATTACTAAATATGAAGGAGTCATCGGGCGAATCGCTCTGGAACTGAAATCGGAACGCTCACTGATATTTCCCCTATCTGAAAGTCTGATAAACGCCAGAAAAATAACTAAGTCCCCCAAAAAAATTTTTTCAACTTTTTTCAATTTTACCCCCGTGGATATATAATCTACCCACACACATTTGGAACTCTCCTGGGGTACCCTCACACATATTATTCCCTTATTTAGTGGATATTTTCACAAAAAAGTGAAATTTTCATAAATTAAGAAAATTGGCTGAAAATGACTAAATATGAAGGAGTCATCGGGCGAATCGCTCTGGAACTGAAATCGGAACGCTCACTGACATTTCCACTATCTGAAAGTCTGATAAACGCCTGAAAAATGACTAAGTCCAAAAAAAATTTTTTCAACTTTTTTCAATTTTACCCCCGTGGGATATATATTCTACCCACACACATTTGGAACTCTCCTGGGGTACCCTCACACATATTATTCCCTCATTTAGTGGATATTTTCACAAAAATGTGAAATTTTCATAAATTCAGAAAATTGGCTGAAAACGACTAAATATGAAGGACTCATCGGGCGAATCGCTCTGGAACTGAAATCGGAACGCTCACTGACATTTCCCCTATCTGAAATTCTGATAAACGCCGGAAAAAATGACTAAGTCCAAAAAAAAATTTTTTTAAACTTTTTTCAATTTTACCCTTGTGGGATATATTCTACCCACACACATTTGGAACTCTCCTGGGGTACCCTCACACATATTATTCCCTCATTTAGTGGATATTTTCACAAAAAAGTGAAATTTTCATAAATTAAGAAAATTGGCTGAAAATGACTAAATATGAAGGAATCATCGGGCGAATCGCTCTGGAACTGAAATCGGAACGCTCACTGACATTTCCGCTATCTGAAAGTCTGATAAACGCCTGAAAAATGACTAAGTCCCAAAAAAATTTTTTTCAACTTTTTTCAATTTTACCACCGTGGGATATATATTCTACCCACACACATTTGGAACTCTCCTGGGGTACCCTCACACATATTATTCCCTCATTTAGTGGATATTTGCACAAAAAAGTGAAATTTTAAAAAATTCTGACAATTGGTTGAAAACGACTAAATATCAAGGAATCATCGGGCGAATCGCCCTGGAACTGAAATCGGAACGCTCACTGACATTTTCCCTATCTGAAAGTCTGATATACGCCTGAAAAGTGACTAAGTCCCCCAAAAAATTTTTTTCAACTTTTTTCAATTTTACCCTCGTGGATATATAATCTGCCCACACACATTTGGAACTCTCCTGGGGTACCCTCACACATATTATTCCCTCATTTAGTGGATATTTTCACAAAAAAGTGAAATTTTCAAAAATTCTGAAAATTGGCTGAAAATGACTAAATATGAAGGACTCATTGAGCGAATCGCTCTGGAACTGAAATCGGAACACTGACTGACATTTCCCCTATCTGAAGGTCTGATAAACGCCGGAAAAATCAGTCCCCAAAAAAATTTTTTTCAACTTTTTTCAATTTTACCCCAGTGGGACATATATTCTACCCACACACATTTGGAACTCTCCTGGGGTACCCTCACACATATTAATCCCTCATTTAGTGGATATTTTCACAAAAAAGTGAAATTTTCAAAAATTCTGAAAACGACTAAATATGAAGGACTCATCGGGCGAATCGCCCTGCAACTGAAATCGGAACGCTCACTGACATTTCCCCTATCTGAAAGTCTGATAAACGCCTGAAAAATGACCAAGTCCCCAAAAAAATTTTTTTCAACTTTTTTAAATTTTACCCCCGTGGGATATATATTCTACCCACACACATTTGGAACTCTCCTGGGGTACCCTCACACATATTATTCCCTCATTTAGTGGATATTTTCACAAAAATGTGAAATTTTCATAAATTCAGAAAATTGGCTGAAAACGACTAAATATGAAGGACTCATCGGGCGAATCGCTCTGGAACTGAAATCGGAACGCTCACTGATATTTCCCCTATCTGAAAGTCTGATAAACGCCAGAAAAATAACTAAGTCCCCCAAAAAAATTTTTTCAACTTTTTTCAATTTTACCCCCGTGGATATATAATCTACCCACACACATTTGGAACTCTCCTGGGGTACCCTCACACATATTATTCCCTCATTTAGTGGATATTTTCACAAAAAAGTGAAATTTTCATAAATTAAGAAAATTGGCTGAAAATGACTAAATATGAAGGAGTCATCGGGCGAATCGCTCTGGAACTGAAATCGGAACGCTCACTGACATTTCCACTATCTGAAAGTCTGATAAACGCCTCAAAAATGACTAAGTCCAAAAAAAATTTTTTTCAACTTTTTTCAATTTTACCCCCGTGGGATATATATTCTACCCACACACATTTGGAACTCTCCTGGGGTACCCTCACACATATTATTCCCTCATTTAGTGGATATTTTCACAAAAATGTGAAATTTTCATAAATTCAGAAAATTGGCTGAAAACGACTAAATATGAAGGACTCATCGGGCGAATCGCTCTGGAACTGAAATCAGAACGCTCACTGACATTTCCCCTATCTGAAATTCTGATAAACGCCGGAAAAAATGACTAAGTCCAAAAAAAAATTTTTTTAAACTTTTTTCAATTTTACCCTTGCGGGATATATTCTACCCACACACATTTGGAACTCTCCTGGGGTACCCTCACACATATTATTCCCTCATTTAGTGGATATTTTCACAAAAAAGTGAAATTTTCATAAATTAAGAAAATTGGCTGAAAATGACTAAATATGAAGGAATCATCGGGCGAATCGCTCTGGAACTGAAATCGGAACGCTCACTGACATTTCCGCTATCTGAAAGTCTGATAAACGCCTGAAAAATGACTAAGTCCCAAAAAAATTTTTTTCAACTTTTTTCAATTTTACCACCGTGGGATATATATTCTACCCACACACATTTGGAACTCTCCTGGGGTACCCTCACACATATTATTCCCTCATTTAGTGGATATTTTCACAAAAAAGTGAAATTTTAAAAAATTCTGACAATTGGTTGAAAACGACTAAATATCAAGGAATCATCGGGCGAATCGCCCTGGAACTGAAATCGGAACGCTCACTGACATTTTCCCTATCTGAAAGTCTGATATACGCCTGAAAAGTGACTAAGTCCCCCAAAAAATTTTTTTCAACTTTTTTCAATTTTACCCTCGTGGATATATAATCTACCCACACACATTTGGAACTCTCCTGGGGTACCCTCACACATATTATTCCCTCATTTAGTGGATATTTTCACAAAAAAGTGAAATTTTCATAAATTCAGAAAATTGGCTGAAACGACTAAATATCAAGGACTCATCGGGCGAATCGCCATGGAACTGAAATCGGAATGCTCACTGACATTTCCCCTATCTGAAAGTCTGATAAATGCCGGAAAAATGACTAAGTCCAAAAAAAAATTTTTTTCATCTATTTTCAATTTTACCCCCGTGGGATATATAGTCTACCCACACACATTTGGAACTCTCCTGGGGTACCCTCACACATATTATTCCCTCATTTAGTGGATATTTTCACAAAAAAGTGAAATTTTCAAAAATTCTGAAAATTGGCTGAAAATGACTAAATATGAAGGATTCATCGGGAGATTTGCTCTGGAACTGAAATCGGAATGCTCACTGACATTTCCCCTATCTGAAAGTCTGATAAACGCCTGAAAATGACTAAGTCCAAAAAAAAATTTTTTTCAACTTTTTTCAATTTTACCCCCGTGGGATATATATTCTACCCATACACATTTGGAACTCTCCTGGGGTACCCTCACACATATTATTCCCTCATTTAGTGGATATTTTCACAAAAAAGTGAAATTTTCAAAAATTCTGAAAATTGGCTGAAAACGACTAAATATCAAGGACTCATCGGGCGAATCACTCTGGAACTGAAATCGGAACGCTCACTGACATTTCCCCTATCTGAAGGTCTGATAAACGCCGCAAAAATAAGTCCCCCAAAAAATTTTTTTAAACTTTTTTTCAATTTTACCCCCGTGGGATATATATTCTAACCACACACATTTGGAACTCTCCTGGGGTACCCTCACACATATTATTCCCTCATTTAGTGGATATTTTCACAAAAAAAGTGAAATTTTCAAAAATTCTGAAAATTGGCTGAAAATGACTAAATATGAAGGACTCATCGGGCGAATCGCTCTGGAACTGAAATCGGAACGCTCACTGACATTTCCCCTATCTGAAAGTCTGATAAACACCTGAAAAATGACTAAGTCCAAAAAAAAAACTTTTTTCAACTTTTTTCAATTTTACCGCCGTGGGATATATATTCTACCCACACACATTTGGAACTCTCCTGGGGTACCCTCACACATATTATTCCCTCATTTAGTGGATATTTTGACAAAAAAGTGAAATTTTTAAAAATTCAGAAAATTGGCTGAAAATGACTAAATATGAAGGACTCATCAGGCAAATCGCTCTGGAACTGAAATCGGAACGCTCACTGACATTTCCCCTCTCTGAAAGTCTGATAAACACCTGAAAAGTGACTAAGTCCCCCAAAAAATTTTTTTCAACTTTTTTCAATTTTACCCCCGTGGGATATATATTCTACCCACACACATTTGGATCTCTCCTGGGGTACCCTCACACATATTATTCCCTCATTTAGTGGATATTTTCACAAAAAAGTGAAATTTTCATAAATTCAGAAAATTGGCTGAAACGACTAAATATCAAGGACTCATCGGGCGAATCGCCCTGGAACTGAAATCGGAATGCTCACTGACATTTCCCCTATCTGAAAGTCTGATAAATGCCGGAAAAATGACTAAGTCCAAAAAAAAATTTTTTTCATCTATTTTCAATTTTACCCCCGTGGGATATATATTCTACCCACACACATTTGGAACTCTCCTGGGGTACCCTCACACATATTATTCCCTCATTTAGTGGATATTTTCACAAAAAAGTGAAATTTTCAAAAATTCTGAAAATTGGCTGAAAATGACTAAATATGAAGGACTCATTGGGAGAATCGCTCTGGAGCTGAAATTGGAACGCTCACTGACATTTCCCCTATCTGAAAGTCTGATAAACGCCTGAAAAATGACTAAGTCCAAAAAAAAACCTTTTTTCAACTTTTTTCAATTTTACCCCCGTGGGATATATATTCTAACCACACACATTTGGAACTCTCCTGGGGTACCCTCACACATATTATTCCCTCATTTAGTGGATATTTTGACAAAAAAGTGAAATTTTTAAAAATTCAGAAAATTGGCTGAAAATGACTAAATATGAATGACTCATCAGGCAAATCGCTCTGGAACTGAAATCGGAACGCTCACTGACATTTCCCCTCTCTGAAAGTCTGATAAACACCTGAAAAGTGACTAAGTCCCCCAAAAAATTTTTTTAAACTTTTTTCAATTTTACCCCCGTGGGATATATATTCTACCCACACACATTTGGAACTCTCCTGGGGTACCCTCACACATATTATTCCCTCATTTAGTGGATATTTTCACAAAAAAGTGAAATTTTCAAAAATTCTGAAAATTGGCTGAACATGACTAAATATGAAGGACTCATTGGGCGAATCGCTCTGGAACTGAAATCGGAACGCTCACTGACATTTCCCCTATCTGAAAGTCTGATAAACGCCTGAAAAATGACTAAGTCCAAAAAAAAATTTTTTTTCAACTTTTTTCAATTTTACCCCCGTGGGATATATATTCTACCCATACACATTTGGAATTCTCCTGGGGTACCCTCACACATATTATTCCCTCATTTAGTGGATATTTTCACAAAAAAGTGAAATTTTCAAAAATTCAGAAAATTTGCTGAAAACGACTAAATATGAAGGACTCATCGGTCGAATCGCTCTGGAACTGAAATCGGAACACTCACTGACATTTCCCCTATCTGAAGGTCTGATAAACGCCGGAAAAATAAGTCCCCAAAAAACTTTTTTTTAAACTTTTTTCAATTTTACCCCCGTGGGATATATATTCTACCCACACACATTTGGAACTCTCCTGGGGTACCCTCACACATATTATTCCCTCATTTAGTGGATATTTTCATAAAAAAGTGAAATTTTCATAAATTCAGAAAATTGGCTGAAAACGACTAAATATGAAGGACTCATCGGGGGAATCGCTCTGGAACTGAAATCGGAACGCTCACTGACATTTCCCCTATCTGAAAGTCTGATAAACGCCGGAAAAATGACTAAGTCCAAAAAAAAATTTTTTTCAACCTTTTTCAATTTTACTCCTGTGGGATATATATTCTACCCACACACATTTGGAACTCTCCTGGGGTACCCTCGCACATATTATTCCCTCATTTAGTGGATATTTTGACAAAAAAGTGAAATGTTTGAAAAATTCTGAAAATTGGCTGAAAACGACTAAATATGAAGGACTCATCGGGCGAATCACTCTGGAACTGAAATCGGAACACTCACTGACATTTCCCTTATCTGAAAGTCTGATAAACGCCGGAAAAATGACTAAGTCCCCCCAAAATTTTTTTTCAACCTTTTTAAATTTTACCCCCGTGGATATATAATCTACCCACACACATTTGAAACTCTCCTGGGGTACCCTCACACATATTATTCCCTCATTTAGTGGATATTTTCACAAAAAAGTGAAATTTTCAAAAATTCTGAAAATTGACTGAAAACGACTAAATATCAAGGACTCAATGGACGAATGGCTCTGGAACTGAAATCGGAACGCTCACTGACATTTCCCCTATTTGAAAGTGTGATAAATAGTGTTGAGTATTCCGATACTGTAATATCGGGTATCGGCCGATATTCGCGGTATCGGAATTCCGAAACTTAATTCCGATACTTTTACAATATCGGATACCGGAATCGGAAGTTCCCATAATGCCTGCGCTCTGCAGTGTCTGTGAAGGATGACAAGTTGGATGGCAGCGCGATCCAGCCTGTCATCAGAATGCCATCCCAGCGGGGGAGAATTCTCCTGATTGTTTAAAAGCCGGCGGGCGGTATAAAGCCGCCGGCTTTTAAACAATCACACAGCCCCATACTGCTTCCCCGCAGCCTCCCACCCCGATCCTCCGCTCCCCTCGCCACCTCTCATCCCGATGGTAAGTTAGGACCGGGCGGGGAGCGCAGCTCCAAGGAACGGGGAGTGAAGGACCCGGGCGGGGAAGCCGGCAGTGAAAAGACTTCACCGCCGGCTTTCCCGTTCTGTGCTGCGCTTTCCCGCCGGTTATTTCAAATGAACAGCTGAGGTATCAGCTGATGCCGATCAGCTGTTCATTTGAAGTCGCCGCGTTGCCCTCAGAGGGTTCATGTGAGTTCATGCTTGACTGCATGAACTCACATGAACTTTCCCACGGCCGCACAGGTCAGCCACACCTCCCAGACCATCAACTCGTCATGATTAGTGTGTGTGCGGGGTGTGTGTGCGGGGTGTGTGCGCGATTTTTGTGCGGGTGTGCGCGGTGTCTGTGCGATGTGTGCGGGTGTGTGCGGTGTGTGTGCGGGTGTGTGCGTGCAGGCAGACATAGGCCGATGTGACACTACTACTCCCATCGGCCTATGTCTGTCCCCCGTCCACTCGTGCCAGCAGGATCAGCTCGATGGGAGCAGTAGTTCCCATCAGCCTGATCCTGCTATATAAATGGCCCTACTGTGTCCCCAATAAATGTTAAATACATGTCATTGGTGGCCAGTGGTTACCTACAATAAATTAGTTCATACATTACCTGTCCCCGCCGATCGCCACCTAAAATAAAGTAAAAAATAAAAAACTACACCTATACTCACCTAGACACCTAATTCCCCGAAGCCATCGATCTCCTGTAATAAAATATAAAATAATAAACCACAACCTTATCCTTACCCATCCGTAGTAGTCCACGAGTGTCCCACGAAGATCTCCAGTTCAGAGCAGCCACATAGAATGTGACCGCTCTGAACCGCTGCCGCCGCTAGAATGACGGGGCCGTAAAGCAGCCCCGTCATTGCATAAGCGGGTTCACCGGAGTTCAGGCAGCGCTGAAATTCCCACGGTACAGCAGTGCCGTAAAGGAGGTCTCCGGAGCTGCGCTGCCTGAATGCACTCCAGTGACCTCAGTCAGTGGCTCCCGCTGCCGGGAGCGGACGTGTTCCCGGCAGCGTGAGCTTACAGCAGCCATGCACAGCTGTCACCATCTCCAGATGTGACAGCTGTGCATGGGAGATCAGCGCAGGAACGTGGACAGGTAACTATTATTTTTAGTAAACTAAGAATTAAATAAAATTGTGTGTTTTATTTCAAATAAATTATTTTTTTCTGGGTGTAGTGTGTTTTTTCTTTTTAACACTTTGTAGGTTAGTAATGGGGGTGTCTTATAGACGCCCATCATTACTAACCTGGGCTTCATGGCAGCTGGCGCTGACATGAACCCCACCACTATTACCCCCTGCCATCGCACCAGGGCAGCGTGGAAGAGCGAGGCTAAGTGCCAGAGTTGGCGCATCCTATGGATGCGCCATTTCTGGGGCGGCTGACGACTGGTGTTTCTAGCCTGGGAGGGGGCCAATATTCATGGCACCCTTCCTGGGCTATTAATATCAGCCCCCAGCTGTCTGCCTAGCCTTTGCTAGCTATTAAAAGAGGGGGGACCCCACGTCATTTTTTTGGGGGGGGGTCCCCCATTTTAATAGCTAGTAAAGGCTAGGTATTCAGCTGGGGGCTGAAATTAGTAGCCTGGGAAGCTCCGTGGGTTTTACCCCCTTCCCAGGCTTCAAACATCTGCCCCAGCCGTCTGCTTAACCTCCGCTAGAGACTAAAATTATGGGGGATCCCACGCCATTTTTTTTAAAAATAAATCCATTATTTTAACACTAAACGACATTTGAGGAGTTAATAAAGATGCAGTCCCTAAATTATTATTTATTTTTTAATTAATTTTTCCCAAAACTTTTGACGTGGGCTTCGCCATATTTTTGTATGCCAGCCAGGTACAGCATCCAGCTTCTATGAACGCGCCATTTTCCGGGGCGGCTGCGGACTGCAATTTTCAGCGGGGGGCAGAAAGCTTGGGCCTCCCTGCGCTGCAGATTCCATCCCCCAGCTGCCTAGTTGTACCTGGCTGGACACAAAAATAGGGAGAAGCTCCACGTTTTTTTTTTTTTAATTATTTCATGAAATTCATGGAATAATTAAGAAAAAAAGGGCTTCCCTATATTGTTGTGTCCAACCAGGTACAAATAGGCAGCTGGTGGTTGGGGGCAGCCCGTTCCTGCCTGCTGTACCTGGCTGGACCCAAATATAGTGCAAAGCCCCACGTCAATTTTTTTTTAATTATTTCAGGAAATTCATGAAATAATTAAAAAAAAATTATGTGGGGCTTCGCCCTATATTTGTGTCCAGTCAGGTACAGCAGGCAGGAACGGGCTGCCCCCAACCACCAGCTGCCTATTTGTACCTAGCCGGACACAACAATATAGGGAAGCCCTTTTTTTCTTAATTATTCCATGAATTTCATGAAATAATTAAAAAAAAAAATACGTGGGGCTTCGCCCTATTTTTGTGTCCAGCCAGGTACAACAAGGCAGCTGGGGGCTGGAATCCGCAGCGCAGGGAGGCCCAAGCTTTCTGGGCCCCACCCGCTGCAAATTGCAGTCCGTAGCCGCCCTGGAAAATGGCGCGTTCATAGAAGCGCCATCTTCTGGCGCTGTACTCAACTCATCCAGGGCCCTGGTGCGGTGGCTCACTGGGTAAAAAAGGGGTTAAGGCCAGCTTGGCATTATCAGCTGGCCCTAAGCCCGAAATTCATGGGGTCACGCCAATATTAGACATGACCACCATGAATTTCTAGTAAAGTATTTAAAAAAACCACAAACAACCAGAAAAAAGTCCTTTAATTGAAATAAAGACACAATTCTTTATTGTTCTAAATTAAACCATACTTACAGTCACGCCCATTCCAGCTGAAGCCAACGATCTCCTGCAATAAAAGTAAAATAATAAAGCAACCTCATCCTTACCTTTCCATGGTTCCCAGGACAGCTTCAGCTCTGCTACATCGAGATGACAGGCTGGACCGCAGCAGAACGCTGCCATCCAGCCTGTCATCCCGCAGACACTGAGAAGCGCTGGCATGCTTGCGCTCCTCAGTGTCTCGCTGTGACGGCATCCAGATGAGCCGAGGTCATGTCCAATGAACTCAGCTCACCTCATGCACGTCACTGACAGCGTGGGAAAATTCTCCTGCACTCAGCGCTTCAGCGTGAGAATTTTCCCACGCTGTCAGTGACGTGCATGAGGTGCGCCGAGTTCATTGGACATGACCTCACCTCATGCACGTCACTGACAGCGTGGGAAAATTCTCACGCTGAAGCGCTGAGTGCAGGAGAATTCTCCCACGCTGTCAGTGACGTACATGAGGTGAGCCGAGTTCATTGTCGGCTCATCTGGATGCCGTCACAGCCAGACACTGAGGAGTGGAAGTATGCCTGCGCTTCTCAGTGTCTGCGGGATGACAGGCTGGATGGCAGCGTTCTGCTGCGGTCCAGCCTGTCATCTCGATGTAGCAGAGCTGGAGCCGTCGTGGGAGCCATGGAAAGGTAAGGATGAGGTTGCTTTATTATTTTTCTTTTATTGCAGGAGATCGTTGGCTTCAGCTGGAATGGGCGTGATGGTAAGTATGGTTTAATTTAGAACAATAAAGAATTGTGTGTTTATTTCAATTAAAGGACTTTTTTCTGGGTGTTTGTGTTTTTTTTAAATACTTTACTAGAAATTCATGGTGGTCATGTCTAATATTGGCGTGACCCCATGAATTTCGGGCTTAGGGCCAGCTGATAATGCCAAGCTGGCCTTAACCCCTTTATTACCCAGTGAGCCACCGCACCAGGGCCCTGGATGAGTTGGGTACAGCGCCAGAAGATGGCGCTTCTATGAACGCGCCATTTTCCGGGGCGGCTGCGGACTGCAATTTGCAGCGGGTGGGGCCCAGAAAGCTTGGGCCTCCCTGCACTGCAGATTCCAGCCCCCAGCTGCCTAGTTGTACCTGGCTGGACACAAAAATAGGGCGAAGCTCCACGTTTTTTTTTTTTAAATTCATGAAATTCATGGAATAATTAAGAAAAAAAGGGCTTCCCTATATTGTTGTGTCCGGCTAGGTACAAATAGGCAGCTGGTGGTTGGGGGCAGCCCGTTCCTGCCTGCTGTACCTAACTGGACACAAATATAGGGCGAAGCCCCACATCAATTTTTTTAAATTATTTCATGAATTTCCGGAAATGATTTAAAAAAAATTGACGTGGGGCTTCGCACTATATTTGTGTCCAGCCAGGTACAGCAGGCAGGAACGGGCTGCCCCCAACCACCAGCTGCCTATTTGTACCTGGTTGGACACAACAATATAGGGAAGCCCTTTTTTTCTTAATTATTTCATGAATTTCATGAAATAATTAAAAAAAAAAAATACGTGAAGCTTCTCCCTATTTTTGTGTCCAGCCAGGTACAACTAGGCAGCTGGGGGATGGAATCTGCAGCGCAGGGAGGCCCAAGCTTTCTGCCCCCCCCCCCCCGCTGAAAATTGCAGTCCGCAGCCACCCCGGAAAATGGCGCGTTCATAGAAGCTGGATGCTGTACCTGGCTGGCATACAAAAATATGGCGAAGCCCACGTCAAAAGTTTTGGGAAAAATTAATTTAAAAATAAATAATAATTTAGGGGCTGCATCTTTATTAACTCCTCAAATGTCATTTAGTGTTAAAATAATGGATTTATTTTAAAAAAAATTGACGTGGGGCTTCGCCCTATATTTGTGTCCAGCCAGGTACAGCAGGCAGGAACAGGCTGCCCCCAACCACCAGCTGCCTATTTGTACCTGGCCGGACACAACAATATAGGGAAGCCCTTTTTTAAAAAAATTATTTCATGAAATAATTAAAAAAAAATTGACGTGGGGCTTCGCACTATATTTGTGTCCAGCCAGGTACAGCAGGCAGGAATGGGCTGCCCCCAACCACCAGCTGCCTATTTGTACCTGGTTGGACACAACAATATAGGGAAGCCCTTTTTTTCTTAATTATTCCATGAATTTCATGAAATAATTAAAAAAAAAGATGCGTGGGGCTTCGCCCTATTTTTGTGCCCAGCCAGATACAACTAGGCAGCTGGGGGCTGGAATCCGCAGCGCAGGGAGACCCAAGCTTTCTGGGCCACCCCCGCTGCAAATTGCAGTCCGCAGCCGCCCCAGAAAATGGCGCGTTCATAGAAGCGCCATCTTCTGGCGCTGTACCCAACTCATCCAGGGCCCTGGTGCGGTGGCTCACTGGGTAATAAAGGGGTTAAGGCCAGCTTGGCATTATCAGCTGGCCCTAAGCCCGAAATTCATGGGGTCACGCCAATATTAGACATGACCACCATGAATTTCTAGTAAAGTATTTAAAAAAACACAACACCCAGAAAAAAGTCCTTTAATTGAAATAAACACACAATTCTTTACTGTTCTAAATTAAACCATACTTACAGTCACGCCCATTCCAGCTGAAGCCAACGATCTCCTGCAATAAAAGTAAAATAATAAAGCAACATCATCCTTACCTTTCCATGGCTCCCACGACAGCTTCAGCTCTGCTACATCGAGATGACAGGCTGGACCGCAGCAGAACGCTGCCATCCATCCTGTCATCCCGCAGACACTGAGAAGCGCAGGCATACTTCCACTCCTCAGTGTCTGGCTGTGATTGCATCCAGATGAGCCGAGGTCATGTCCAATGAACTCAGCTCACCTCATGTACGTCACTGACAGCGTGGGAAAATTCTCCTGCACCCAGCACTTCAGCGTGAGAATTTTCCCACGCTGTCAGTGACGTGCATGAGGTGAGCTGAGTTCATTGGACATGACCTCACCTCATGTATGTCACTGACAGCGTGGGAGAATTCTCACGCTGAAGCGCTGAGTGCAGGAGAATTTTCCCACGCTGTCAGTGACGTGCATGAGGTGAGCTGAGTTCATTGGACATGAACTCGGCTCATCTGGATGACGTCACAGAGAGACACTGAGGAGCGCAAGCATGCCTGCGCTTCTCAGTGTCTGCGGGATGACAGGCTGGATGGCAGCGTTCTGCTGCGGTCCAGCCTGTCATCTCGATGTAGCAGAGCTGAAGCTGTCGTGGGAACCATGGAAAGGTAAGGATGAGGTTGCTTTATTATTTTACTTTTATTGCAGGAGATCGTTGGCTTCAGCTGGAATGGGCGTGATGATAAGTATGGTTTAATTTAGAACAATAAAGAATTGTGTCTTTATTTCAATTAAAGGACTTTATTCTGGGTGTTTGTGTTTTCTTTTAACTTTGACTATGGGGTTAGTAATGGGGGTGTCTTATAGACGCCTCTCCATTACTAACCTGGGCTTGATGTCAGCTGGCATTATAAGCTGACATCAACCCCAACCCTATTACCCGCTGCCACCGCACCAGGGCAGCGTGGAAGAGCGAGGCTAAGTGCCAGAATTGGCGCATCCTATGGATGCGCCATTTCTGGGGTGGCTGACGGCTGGTGATTCTAGCCTGGGAGGGGGCCAATATTCATGGCACCCTTCCTGGGCTATTAATATCAGCCCCCAGCTGTCTGCCTAGCCTGTGCTAGCTATTAAATTAGGGGGGACCCCACGTTATTTTTTTTGGGGGGTTCCCCCATTTTAATAGCTAGTAAAGGCTAGGTATTCAGCTGGGGGCTGATATTAGTAGCCTGGGAAGCTCCGTGGGTATTACCCCCTTCTCAGGCTTCAAACATTTGCCCCAGCTGTCTGCTTAACCTCCGCTAGAGCCTAAAATTAAGGGGAAACCCACGCCAATTTTTTTTTAAATAAATCCTTTATTTTAACACTAAATGACAAGTACAGTAATCAACACTGTCACTGTACTTCATATATATGTGACTGACATGTTTCTATCTATCTAATCTATGTGTGATTCTCTATTCTTTCTATTCTAAATTGTCGGGTACAGATGCTGAATTGCCGGCCGGCTTTCTTAAAGAGACGGTGCATGAAAACACTATTATTTTTTTAAATAAATCCTTTACACTAAATGACAAGTACAGTAAGCAACACTGTCACTGTACTTCTTATATATGTGGCTGACATGTTTCTATCTATCTAATCTATGTGTGAAGCTCTATTCTGTCTGTTATAAATTGTCGGGTACCGCTGCTGAATTGCCGGCTGGCTTTTTTAAAGAGACGGTGCACGAAAACACTATTATTTTTTTTAATAAATCCTTTACACTAAATGACAAGTACAGTAAGCAACACTGTCACTGTACTTCATATATATTTGACTGACATGTTTCTATCTATCTAATCTATGTGTGAAGCTCTATTCTTTCTGTTGTAAATTGTCGGGTACCGGTGTATGCCGCTGATGAATTGCCGGCTTTTCATGTCATTCTACATTATTCTTAGTTGTTTTACTTCATGTAGAATTAACCTACAAGGAAAGAAAGGGTTTATTTTCATTCCGATATTTGTGTCCCATTGACTTGCATTGGTTTCCGGTATCGGAATCGGCGATATCCGATACTTTTTGGGTATCGGCCCGATCCAATCCGATACGATATTTCCTGATATTGGAAGGTATCGCTCAACACTAGTGATAAATGCCTGAAAAATGACTAAGTCCAAAAAAAAATTTTTTTTCAACTTTTTTCAATTTAACCCCTGTGGGATATATATTCTACCCACACACATTTGGAACTCTCCTGGGGTACCCTCACACATATTATTCCCTCATTTAGTGGATATTTTCACAAAAAAGTGAAATTTTCAAAAATTCAGAAAGTTGGCTGAAAACGACTAAATATGAAGGACTCATCGGATGAATCGCTCTGGAACTGAAATCGGAACAGTCACTGACATTTCCCTTATCTGAAAGTCTGATAAACGCCGGAAAAATGACTAAGTCCAAAAAAAAATTTTTTTCAACTTTTTAAAATTTTACCCCCGTGTGATATATATTCTACCCACACACATTTGGAACTCTCCTGGGGTACCCTCACACATATTATTCCCTCATTTAGTGGATATTTTCACAAAAAAGTGAAATTTTCATAAATTCAGAAAATTGGCTGAAAACGACTAAATATGAAGGACTCATCGGGGGAATCGCTCTGGAACTGAAATCGGAATGCTCACTGACATTTCCATTATCTGAAAGTCTGATAAACGCCGGAAAAATGACTAAGTCCCCCAAAAATTTTTTTTCAACCTTTTTAAATTTTACCCCCGTGGATATATAATCTACCCACACACATTTGGAACTCTCCTGGGGTACCCTCACACATATTATTCCCTCATTTAGTGGATATTTTCACAAAAAAGTGAAATTTTCATAAATTCAGAAAATTGGCTGAAAACGACTAAATATGAAGGACTCATCGGGGGAATCGCTCTGGAACTGAAATCGGAACGCTCACTGACATTTCCCCTATCTGAAAGTCTGATAAACGCCGGAAAAATGACTAAGTCCAAAAAAAAAAATTTTTTTCAACTTTTTTCAATTTTACCCCCGTGGGATATATATTCTACCCACACACATTTGGAACTCTCCTGGGGTACCCTCACACATCACATCCTCATTTAGTGGATATTTTCACAAAAAAAGCAAAATTTTCAAAAATTCTGAAAATTGGCTGAAAACGACTAAATATGAAGGACTCATCGGGCGAATGGCTCTGGAACTGAAATCGGAACACTCACTGACATTTCCCTTATCTGAAGGTCTGATAAACGCCGGAAATATAAGTCCCCAAAAAACTTTTTTTAAACTTTTTTCAATTTTACCCCCGTGGGATATATATTCTACCCACATACATTTGGAACTCTCCTGGGGTACCCTCACACATATTATTCCCTCATTCAGTGGATATTTTCACAAAAAAGTGAAATTTTCATAAATTCAGAAAATTGGCTGAAAACGACTAAATATGAAGGACTCATCGGGCGAATCGCCTGGAACTGAAATCGGAACGCTCACTGACATTTCCCCTATCTGAAAGTCTGATAAACGCCGGAAAAATGACTAAGTCCAAAAAAAAATTTTTTTCAACCTTTTTCAATTTTACTCCTGTGGGATATATATTCTACTCACACACATTTGGAACTCTCCTGGGGTACCCTCACACATATTATTCCCTCATTTAGTGGATATTTTGACAAAAAAGTGAAATGTTTGAAAAATTCTGAAAATTGGCTGAAAACGACTAAATATGAAGGACTCATCGGGCGAATCACTCTGGAACTGAAATCGGAACACTCACTGACATTTCCCTTATCTGAAAGTCTGATAAACGCCGGAAAAATGACTAAGTCCCCCCCAAATTTTTTTTCAACCTTTTTAAATTTTACCCCCGTGGATATATAATCTACCCACACACATTTGGAACTCTCCTGGGGTACCCTCACACATATTATTCCCTCATTTAGTGGATATTTTCACAAAAAAGTGAAATTTTCAAAAATTCTGAAAATTGACTGAAAACGACTAAATATCAAGGACTCATCGGGCGAATCGCCTGGAACTGAAATCGGAACGCTCACTGACATTTCCCCTATCTGAAGGTCTGATAAACGCCGGAAAAATAAGTCCCCAAAAAAATTTTTTTCAACTTTTTTCAATTTTACCCCCGTGGGATATATATTCTACCCACACACATTTGGAACTCCCCTGGGGTACCCTCACACATATTATTCCCTCATTTAGTGGATATTTTGACAAAAAAGTGAAATTTTTGAAAAATTCTGAAAATTGACTGAAAATGACTAAATATGAAGGACTCATTCGGCGAATGGCTCTGGAACTGAAATCGGAACGCTCACTGACATTTCCCCTATTTGAAAGTGTGATAAATGCCTGAAAAATGACTAAGTCCAAAAAAATATTTTTTTTCAACTTTTTTCAATTTTACCCCTGTGGGATATATATTCTACCCAAACACATTTGGAACTCTCCTGGGGTACCCTCACACATATTATTCCCTCATTTAGTGGATATTTTCACAAAAAAGTGAAATTTTCAAAAATTCAGAAAGTTGGCTGAAAACGACTAAATATGAAGGACTCATCGGATGAATCGCTTTGGAACTGAAATCGGAACAGTCACTGACATTTCCCTTATCTGAAAGTCTGATAAACGCCGGAAAAATGACTAAGTAAAAAAAAAAATTTTTTTCAACCTTTTTAAATTTTACCCCCGTGGATATATAATCTACCCACACACATTTGGAACTCTCCTGGGGTACCCTCACACATATTATTCCCTCATTTAGTGGATATTTTCACAAAAAAGTGAAATTTTCAAAAATTCAGAAAATTGGCTGAAAATGACTAAATATGAAGGACTCATCGGGCTAATCGCTCTGGAACTGAAATCGGAACGCTCACTGACATTTCCCCTATCTGAAAGTCTGATAAACGCCTGAAAAATGACAAAGTCCCCCAAAAATGTTTTTTTCAACTTTTTTCAATTTTACCCCCGTGGGATATATATTCTACCCACACAAATTCTGAAAATCGGCTGAAAACGACTAAATATGAAGGACTCGTCGGGCGAATCAGCCTGGAACTGAAATCGGAACGCTCACTGACATTTCCCTTATCTGAAAGTCTGATAAACGCCGGAAAAATGACTAAGTCCCCCCAAAATTTTTTTTCAACCTTTTTAAATTTTACCCCCGTGGATATATAATCTACCCACACACATTTGGACCTCTCCTGGGGTACCCTCACACATATTATTCCCTCATTTAGTGGATATTTTCACAAAAAAGTGACATTTTCAAAAATTCTGAAAATTGACTGAAAACGACTAAATATCAAGGACTCATCGGGCGAATCGCCTGGAACTGAAATCGGAACGCTCACTGACATTTCCCCTATCTGAAGGTCTGATAAACGCCGGAAAAATAAGTCCCCCAAAAAATTTTTTTCAACTTTTTTCAATTTTACTACCACCGTGGGATATATATTCTACCCACACACATTTGGAACTCCCCTGGGGTACCCTCACACATATTATTCCCTCATTTAGTGGATATTTTGACAAAAAAGTGAAATTTTTGAAAAATTCTGAAAATTGACTGAAAATGACTAAATATGAAGGACTCATTGGGCGAATGGCTCTGGAACTGAAATCGGAATGCTCACTGACATTTCCCCTATTTGAAAGTGTGATAAATGCCTGAAAAATGACTAAGTCCAAAAAAAAATTTTTTTTCAACTTTTCTCAATTTTACCCCTGTGGGATATAGGGATATATATTCTACCCACACACATTTGGAACTCTCCTGGGGTACCCTCACACATATTATTCGCTCATTTAGTGGATATTTTCACAAAAAAGTGAAATTTTCAAAAATTCAGAAAGTTGGCTGAAAACGACTAAATATGAAGGACTCATCGGATGAATCGCTCTGGAACTGAAATCGGAACAGTCACTGACATTTCCCTTATCTGAAAGTCTGATAAACGCCGGAAAAATGACTAAGTCCAAAAAAAAATTTTTTTCAACTTTTTAAAATTTTACCCCAGTGTGATATATATTCTACCCACACACATTTGGAACTCTCCTGGGGTACCCTCACACATGTTATTCCCTCATTTAGTGGATATTTTCACAAAAAAGTGAAATTTTCATAAATTCAGAAAATTGGCTGAAAACGACTAAATATGAAGGACTCATCGGGGGAATCGCTCTGGAACTGAAATCGGAACGCTCACTGACATTTCCCCTATCTGAAAGTCTGATAAACGCCGGAAAAATGACTAAGTCCAAAAAAAAATTTTTTCAACCTTTTTCAATTTTACTCCCGTGGGATATATATTCTACCCACACACGTTTGGAACTCTCCTGGGGTACCCTCACACATATTATTCCCTCATTTAGTGGATATTTTCAGAAAAAAGTGAAATGTTTGAAAAATTCTGAAAATTGGCTGAAAACGACTAAATATGAAGGACTCATCGGGCGAATCACTCTGGAACTGAAATCGGAACACTCACTGACATTTCCCTTATCTGAAAGTCTGATAAACGCCGGAAAAATGACTAAGTCCCCCCAAAATTTTTTTTCAACCTTTTTAAATTTTACCCCCGTGGATATATAATCTACCCACACACATTTGGAACTCTCCTGGGGTACCCTCACACATATTATTCCCTCATTTAGTGGATATTTTCACAAAAAAGTGAAATTTTCAAAAATTCAGAAAATTGGCTGAAAATGACTAAATATGAAGGACTCATCGGGCTAATCGCTCTGGAACTGAAATCGGAACGCTCACTGACATTTCCCCTATCTGAAAGTCTGATAAACGCCTGAAAAATGACAAAGTCCCCCAAAAATGTTTTTTTTCAACTTTTTTCAATTTTACCCCCGTGGGATATATATTCTACCCACACAAATTCTGAAAATCGGCTGAAAACGACTAAATATGAAGGACTCGTCGGGCGAATCAGCCTGGAACTGAAATCGGAACGCTCACTGACATTTCCCTTATCTGAAAGTCTGATAAACGCCGGAAAAATGACTAAGTCCCCCCAAAATTTTTTTTCAACCTTTTTAAATTTTACCCCCGTGGATATATAATCTACCCACACACATTTGGACCTCTCCTGGGGTACCTCACACATATTATTCCCTCATTTAGTGGATATTTTCACAAAAAAGTGACATTTTCAAAAATTCTGAAAATTGACTGAAAACGACTAAATATCAAGGACTCATCGGGCGAATCGCCTGGAACTGAAATCGGAACGCTCACTGACATTTCCCCTATCTGAAGGTCTGATAAACGCCGGAAAAATAAGTCCCCCAAAAAATTTTTTTCAACTTTTTTCAATTTTACCACCGTGGGATATATATTCTACCCACACACATTTGGAACTCCCCTGGGGCACCCTCACACATATTATTCCCTCATTTAGTGGATATTTTGACAAAAAAGTGAAATTTTTGAAAAATTCTGAAAATTGACTGAAAATGACTAAATATTAAGGACTCATTGGGCGAATGGCTCTGGAACTGAAATCGGAATGCTCACTGACATTTCCCCTATTTGAAAGTGTGATAAATGCCTGAAAAATGACTAAGTCCAAAAAAAAATTTTTTTTCAACTTTTCTCAATTTTACCCCTGTGGGATATAGGGATATATATTCTACCCACACACATTTGGAACTCTCCTGGGGTACCCTCACACATATTATTAGCTCATTTAGTGGATATTTTGACAAAAAAGTGAAATGTTTGAAAAATTCTGAAAATTGGCTGAAAACGACTAAATATCAAGGACTCATCGGGCGAATCGCCTGGAACTGAAATCGGAATGCTCACTGACATTTCCCCTATCTGAAGGTCTGATAAACGCCGGAAAAATAAGTCCCCAAAAAAATTTTTTTCACCTTTTTTCAATTTTACCCCCGTGGGATATATATTCTACCCACACACATTTGGAACTCTCCTGGGGTACCCTCACACATATTATTCCCTCAGTTAGTGGATATTTTCACAAAAAAGTGAAATTTTCAAAAATTCTGAAAATTGTCTGAAATCGACTAAATATGAAGGAATCATCGGGCGAATCGCTCTGGAACTGAAATCGGAACACTCACTGACATTTCCCTTATCTGAAAGTCTGATAAACGCCGGAAAAATGACAAAGTCCCCCAAAAAAGTTTTTTTCAACTTTTTTCAATTTTACCCCCGTGGGATATATATTCTACCCACACAAATTCTGAAAATCGGCTGAAAACGACTAAATATGAAGGACTCGTCGGGCGAATCAGCCTGGAACTGAAATCGGAACGCTCACTGACATTTCCCCTATCTCAAAGTCTGATAAACGCCTGAAAAATGACTAAGTCCAAAAAAATTTTTTTTTTAAAATTTTCAATTTTACCCCCGTGGGATATATATTCTACTCACACACATTTGGAACTCTCCTGGGGTACCCTCACACATATTATTCCCTCATTTAATGGCTATTTTCACAAAAAAGTGAAATATTCATAAATTCAGAAAATTGGCTGAAAACGTCTAAATATGAAGGACTCATCGGATGAATCGCTCTGGAACTGAAATCGGAACAGTCACTGACATTTCCCTTATCTGAAAGTCTGATAAACGCCGGAAAAATGACTAAGTCCCCCCAAAATTTTTTTCAACTTTTTTCAATTTTACCTTCGTGGATATATAATCTACCCACACACATTTGGAACTCTCCTGGGGTACCCTCACACATATTATTCCCTCATTTAGTGGATATTTTCACAAAAAAGTGAAATTTTCAAAAATTTAGAAAATTGGCTGAAAATGACTAAATATGAAGGACTCATCGGGCGAATCGCTCTGGAACTGAAATCGGAACGCTCACTGACATTTCCCCTATCTGAAAGTCTGATAAACGTATGAAAAATGACTAAGTCCCAAAAAATTTTTTTTCAACTTTTTTCAGTTTTACCCCCGTGGGATATATATTCTACCCACACATATTTGGAACTCTCCTGGGGTACCCTCACACATATTATTCCCTCATTTAATGGCTATTTTCACAAAAAAGTGAAATATTCATAAATTCAGAAAATTGGCTGAAAACGTCTAAATATGAAGGACTCATTGGGCGAATAGCTCTGGAACTGAAATCGAACGCTCACTGACATTTCTCCTATCTGAAAGTCTGATAAACGCCGGAAAAATGACTAAGTCCAAAAAAAAAATTTTTTTCAACTTTTCTCATTTTTACCCCGTGGGATATATATTCTACCCACACACATTTGGAACTCTCCTGGGGTACCCTCACACATATTATTAGCTCATTTAGTGGATATTTTGACAAAAAAGTGAAATGTTTGAAAAATTCTGAAAATTGGCTGAAAACGACTAAATATGAAGGACTCATCGGGCGAATCACTCTGGAACTGAAATCGGAACACTCACTGACATTTCCCTTATCTGAATGTCTGATAAACGCCGGAAAAATGACTAAGTCCCCCCAAAATTTTTTTTCAACCTTTTTAAATTTTACCCCCGTGGATATATAATCTACCCACACACATTTGGAACTCTCCTGGGGTACCCTCACACATATTATTCCCTCATTTAGTGGATATTTTCACAAAAAAGTGAAATTTTCAAAAATTCTGAAAATTAACTGAAAACGACTAAATATCAAGGACTCATCGGGCGAATCGCCTGGAACTGAAATCGGAACGCTCACTGACATTTCCCCTATCTGAAGGTCTGATAAACGCCGGAAAAATAAATCCCCAAAAAAATTTTTTTCAACTTTTTTCAATTTTACCCCCGTGGGATATATATTCTACCCACACACATTTGGAACTCTCCTGGGGTACCCTCACACATATTATTCCCTCATTTAGTGGATATTTTCACAAAAAAAGTGAAATTTTCAAAAATTCAGAAAATTGGCTGAAAACGACTAAATATGAAGGACTCATCGGGAGAATCGCTCTGGAACTGAAATCGGAACACTCACTGACATTTCCCTTATCTGAAAGTCTGATAAACGCCGGAAAAATGACTAAGTCCCCCCCAAATTTTTTTTCAACTTTTTTCAATTTTACCTCCGTGGATATGTAATCTACCCACACACATTTGGAACTCTCCTGGGGTACCCTCACACACATTATTCCCTCATTTAGTGGATATTTTCACAAAAAAGTGAAATTTTCAAAAATTCTGAAAATTGGCTGAAAATGACTAAATATGAAGGACTCATCGGGCGAATCGCTCTGGAACTGAAATCGGAACGCTCACTGACATTTCCCCTATCTGAAAGTCTGGTAAACACCTGAAAAATGACTAAGTCCCAAATAAATTTTTTCAACTTTTTTCAATTTTACCCCAGTGGGATATATATTTTACCCACACACATTTGGAACTCTCCTGGGGTATCCTCACACATAATATTCTCTCATTTAGTGGATATTTTCACAAAAAAAGTGAAATTTTCAAAAATTCTGAAAATTGGCTGAAAACGACCTAATATCTAGGACTCATCCGGCGAATCGCTCTGGAACTGAAATCGGAACGCTCACTCACATTTCCCCTATCTGAAAGTCTAATAAACGCCGGAAAAATGAATAAGTCCAAAAATAAATTTTTTTCAACTTTTTTCAATTTTACCCCCGTGGGATATATATTCTACGCACACACATTTGAAACTCTCCTGGGGTACCCTCACACATATTATTCCCTCATTTAGTGGATATTTTCACAAAAAAGCGAAATTTTCAAAAATTCTGAAAATTGGCTGAAAACGACTAAATATGAAGGACTCATCGGGCAAATCGCTCTGGAACTGAAATCGGAATGCTCACTGACATTTCCCATATCTGAAAGTCTGATAAACGCCTGAAAAATGACTAAGTCCAAACAAAAATTTTTTTTCAACTTTTTTCAATTTTACCCCCGTGGGATATATATTCTACCCACACACATTTTGAACTCTCCTGAGGTACCCTCACACATATTATTCCCTCATTTAGTGGATATTTTCACAAAAAAGTGAAATTTTCAAAAATTCAGAAAATTGGCTGAAAACGACTAAATATGAAGGACTCATCGGGAGAATCGCTCTGGAACTGAAATCGGAACACTCACTGACATTTCCCTTATCTGAAAGTCTGATAAACGCCGGAAAAATGACTAAGTCCCCCCCAAATTGTTTTTCAACTTTTTTCAATTTTACCTCCGTGGATATATAATCTACCCACACACATTTGGAACTCTCCTGGGGTACCCTCACACATATTATTCCCTCATTTAGTGGATATTTTCATAAAAAAGTGAAATTTTCAAAAATTCTGAAAATTGGCTGAAAATGACTAAATATGAAGGACTCATCGGGCGAATCACTCTGGAACTGAAATCGGAATGCTCACTGACATTTCCCCTATCTGAAAGTCTGATAAACGCCTGAAAAATGACTAAGTCCAAAAAAAAATTTTTTTAAACTTTTTTCAATTTTACCCCCGTGGGATATATATTTTACCCACACACATTTGGAACTCTCCTGGGGTATCCTCACAAATAATATTCTCTCATTTAGTGGATATTTTCACAAAAAAGTGAAATTTTCAAAAATTCTGAAAATTGGCTGAAAACGACCTAATATCAAGGACTCATCCGGCGAATCGCTCTGGAACTGATATCGGAATGCTCACTCACATTTCCCCTATCTGAAAGTCTAATAAACGCCGGAAAAATGACTAAGTCCAAAAAAACATTTTTTTCAACTTTTTTCAATTTTACCCCCGTGGGATATATATTCTACCCACACACATTTGGAACTCTCCTGGGGTGCCCTCACACATATTATTCCCTCATTTAGTGGATATTTTCACAAAAAAGCGAAATTTTCAAAAATTCTGAAAATTGGCTGAAAACGACTAAATATGAAGGACTCATCGGGCGAATCGCTCTGGTACTGAAATCGGAACGCTCACTGACATTACCCCTATCTGAAAGTCTGATAAACGCCTGAAAAATGACTAAGTCCAAACAAAAATTTTTTTTCAACTTTTTTCAATTTTACCCCCGTGGGATATATATTCTACCCACACACATTTTGAACTCTCCTGAGGTACCCTCACACATATTATTCCCTCATTTAGTGGATATTTTCACAAAAAAGTGAAATTTTCAAAAATTCAGAAAATTGGCTGAAAACGACTAAATATGAAGGACTCATCGGGAGAATCGCTCTGGAACTGAAATCGGAACACTCACTGACATTTCCCTTATCTGAAAGTCTGATAAACGCCGGAAAAATGACTAAGTCCCCCCAAATTTTTTTTCAACTTTTTTCAATTTTACCTCCGTGGATATATAATCTACCCACACACATTTGGAACTCTCCTGGGGTACCCTCACACATATTGTTCCCTCATTTAGTGGATATTTTCACAAAAAAGTGAAATTTTCAAAAATTCTGAAAATTGGCTGAAAATGACTAAATATGAAGGACTCATCGGGCGAATCGCTCTGGAACTGAAATTGGAATGCTCACTGACATTTCCCCTATCTGAAAGTCTGATAAACGCCTGAAAAATGACTAAGTCCAAAAAAAAATTTTTTTCAACTTTTTTCAATTTTACCCCCGTGGGATATATATTTTACCCACACACATTTGGAACTCTCCTAGGGTATCCTCACACATAATATTCTCTCATTTAGTGGATATTTTCACAAAAAAGTGAAATTTTCAAAAATTCTGAAAATTGGCTGAAAACGACCTAATATCAAGGACTCATCCGGCGAATCGCTCTGGAACTGAAATCGGTACACTCACTGACATTTCCCCTATCTGAAAGTCTGATAAACGCTGAAAAAATGACTAAGTCCAAAAAAAAAATTTTTTCAACTTTTTTCAATTTTACCCCCGTGGAATATATATTCTACCCACACACATTTGGAACTCTCCTGGGGTACCCTCACACATATTACTCCCTCATTTAGTGGATATTTTCACAAAAAAGTAAAATTTTCAAAAATTCTGAAAATTGGCTGAAAACGACTAAATATGAATGACTCATCGGGCGAATCGCTCTGGAACTGAAATCGGAACGCTCACTGACATTTCCCCTATCTGAAAGTCTGATAAACGCCAGAAAAATGATTAAGTCCCCAAAAAAAATTTTTTCAACTTTTTTCAGTTTTACCCCTGTTGATATATATTCTACCCACACACATTTGGAACTCTCCTGGGGTACCCTCACACATATTATTCCCTCATTTAGTGGATATCTTCAGAAAAAAGTGAAATTTTCAAAAATTCAGAAAATTGGCTGAAAACAACTAAATATGAAGGACTCATCGGGCGAATCGCTCTGGAACTGAAATCGGAATGCTCACTGACATTTCCCCTATCTGAAAGTGTGATAAACGACAGAAAAATGACTAGTTCCCTAAAAAAAAAATTTTAAACTTTTTTCAATTTTACCCCCGTGGGATATATATTCTATCCACACACATTTGGAACTCTCCTGGGGTACCCTCACACATATATTCCCTCATTTAATGGATATTTTCACAAAAAAGTGGAATTTTCAAAAATTAAGAAAATTGGCTGAAAATGACAAAATATGAAGGACTCATCGGGCGAATCCCTCTGGAACTGAAATCGGAACGCTCACTGACATTTCCCCTATCTGAATGTCTGATAAACGCCGGAAAAATGACTAAGTCCAAAAAAAAATTTTTTTCAACTTTTTTCAATTTTACCCCCATGGGATATATATTCTACCCACACACATTTGGAACTCTCCTGTAGTACCCTCACACATATTATTCCCTCATTTAGTGGATATTTTCACAAAAAAGTAAAATATTCAAAAATTCAGAAAATTGGCTGAAAACGACTAAATATGAAGGACTCATCAGGTGAATCGCTCTGGAACAGAAATCGGAACCCTCACTGACATTTCCCCTATCTGAAAGTGTGATAAACACTGAAAAAATGACAGTCCAAAAAAATATTTTTTTCAACTTTTATCAATTTTACCCCCGTGGGATATATATTCTACCCACTCACGTTTGGAACTCTCCTGGGGTACCCTCACACATATTATTCCCTCATTTAGTGGATATTTTCACAAAAAAGTGAAATTTTCAAGAATTCAGAAAATTGGCTGAAAACGACTAAATATGAAAGACTCATCGGGTGAATTGCTCTGGAACTGAAATCGGAATGCTCACTGACATTTCCTCTATCTGAAAGTCTGATAAACGCCGGAAAATATATATTCTACCCACACACATTTGGAACTCTCCTGTAGTACCCTCACACATATTATTCCCTCATTTAGTGGATATTTTCACAAAAAAGTAAAATATTCAAAAATTCAGAAAATTGGCTGAAAACGACTAAATATGAAGGACTCATCAGGTGAATCGCTCTGGAACAGAAATCGGAACCCTCACTGACATTTCCCCTATCTGAAAGTGTGATAAACGCTGAAAAAATGACAGTCCAAAAAAATATTTTTTTCAACTTTTATCATTTTTACCTCCGTGGGATATATATTCTACCCACACACATGTCCAACTCTCCTGGGGTACCCTCACACATATTATTCCCTCATTTAGTGGATATTTTCACAAAAAAGTGAAATTTTCAAGAATTCAGAAAATTGGCTGAAAACGACTAAATATGAAAGACTCATCGGGTGAATCGCTCTGGAACTGAAATCGGAATGCTCACTGACATTTCCTCTATCTGAAAGTCTGATAAACGCCGGAAAAATGACTATGTCCAAAAAAAAATTTTTTTCAATTTTACCCCCGTGGGATATATATTCTACCCACACACATTTTGAACTCTCCTGAGGTACCCTCACACATATTATTCCCTCATTTAGTGGATATTTTCACAAAAAAGTGAAATTTTCAAAAATTCAGAAAATTGGCTGAAAACGACTAAATATGAAGGACTCATCGGGAGAATCGCTCTGGAACTGAAATCGGAACACTCACTGACATTTCCCTTATCTGAAAGTCTGATAAACGCCGGAAAAATGACTAAGTCCCCCCAAATTTTTTTTCAACTTTTTTCAATTTTGCCTCCGTGGATATATAATCTACCCACACACATTTGGAACTCTCCTGGGGTACCCTCACACATATTGTTCCCTCATTTAGTGGATATTTTCACAAAAAAGTGAAATTTTCAAAAATTCTGAAAATTGGCTGAAAATGACTAAATATGAAGGACTCATCGGGCGAATCGCTCTGGAACTGAAATCGGAATGCTCACTGACATTTCCCCTATCTGAAAGTCTGATAAACGCCTGAAAAATGACTAAGTCCAAAAAAAAATTTTTTTCAACTTTTTTCAATTTTACCCCCGTGGGATATATATTTTACCCACACACATTTGGAACTCTCCTAGGGTATCCTCACACATAATATTCTCTCATTTAGTGGATATTTTCACAAAAAAGTGAAATTTTCAAAAATTCTGAAAATTGGCTGAAAACGACCTAATATCAAGGACTCATCCGGCGAATCGCTCTGGAACTGAAATCGGAACACTCACTGACATTTCCCCTATCTGAAAGTCTGATAAACGCCGGAAAAATAAGTCCCCAAAAAAATTTTTTTCAACTTTTTTCAATTTTACCCCCGTGGGATATATATTCTACCTACACACTTTTGCAACTCTCCTGTGGTACCCTCACACATATTATTCCCTCATTAGTGGATATTTTCACAAAAATGTGAAATTTTCATAAATTTAGAAAATTGGCTGAAAATGAATAAATATGAAGGACTCATCGGGCGAATCGCTCTGGAACTGAAATCGGAACGCTCACTGACATTTCCCTTATCTGAAAGTCTGATAAACGCCGGAAAAATGAGTAAGTCCCCCCCAAATTTTTTTTCAACTTGTTTCAATTTTACCTCCGTGGATATATAATCTGACATTTCCCCTATCTGAAAGTGTGATAAACGCCGGAAAAATGACTAAGTCCGAAAAAAAAAAATGTTCAACTTTGTTCAATTTTACCCCCGTGGGATATATATTCTACCCACACACATTTGGAACTCTCCTGGCGTACCCTCACACATATAATTCCTTCATTTAGTGGATATTTTCACAAAAAAGTGAAATTTTCAAGAATTCAGAAAATTGGCTGAAAATGACAAAATATGAAGGACTCATCGGGCGAATCGCTCTGGAACTTAAAACGGTACACTCACTGACATTTCCCCTATCTGAAAGTCTGATAAACGCCGGAAAAATGACTAAGTCCAAAAAAAAATTTTTTTCAACTTTTTTCAATTTTACCCCCGTGGGATATATATTCTACCCACACACATTTGGAACTCTCCTGGCGTACCCTCACACATATTATTACTTCATTCAGTGGATATTTTCACAAAAAAGTGACATTTTCAAAAATTCAGAAAATTGGCTGAAAATGACTAAATATGAAGGACTCATCGGGCGAATCACTCTGGAACTGAAATCGGTACACTCACTGACATTTCCCCTATCTGAAAGTCTGATAAACGCCAGAAAAATGATTAAGTCCCCAAAAAAAATTTTTTCAACTTTTTTCAATTTTACCCCTGTTGATATATATTCTAACCACACACATTTGGATCTCTCCTGGGGTACCCTCACACATATTATTCCCTCATTTAGTGGATATCTTCAGAAAAAAGTGAAATTTTCAAAAATTCAGAAAATTGGCTGAAAACAACTAAATATGAAGGACTCATCGGGCGAATCGCTCTGGAACTGAAATCGGAATGCTCACTGACATTTCCCCTATCTGAAAGTGTGATAAACGCCAGAAAAATGACTAGTTCCCTAAAAAAAAAATTTTCAACTTTTTTCAATTTTACCCCCGTGGGATATATATTCTATCCACACACATTTGGAACTCTCCTGGGGTACCCTCACACATATTATTCCCTCATTTAATGGATATTTTCACAAAAAAGTGGAATTTTCAAAAATTAAGAAAATTGGCTGAAAATGACAAAATATGAAGGACTCATCGGGCGAATCCCTCTGGAACTGAAATCGGAATGCTCACTGACATTTCCCCTATCTGAATGTCTGATAAACGCCGGAAAAATGACAGTCCAAAAAAATATTTTTTTCAACTTTTTTCAATTTTACCCCCATGGGATATATATTCTACCCACACACATTTGGAACTCTCCTGTAGTACCCTCACACATATTATTCCCTCATTTAGTGGATATTTTCACAAAAAAGTAAAACATTCAAAAATTCAGAAAATTGGCTGAAAACGACTAAATATGAAGGACTCATCAGGTGAATCGCTCTGGAACAGAAATCGGAACCCTCACTGACATTTCCCCTATCTGAAAGTGTGATAAACACTGAAAAAATGACAGTCCAAAAAAATATTTTTTTCAACTTTTATCAATTTTACCCCCGTGGGATATATATTCTACCCACACACGTTTGGAACTCTCCTGGGGTACCCTCACACATATTATTCCCTCATTTAGTGGATATTTTCACAAAAAAGTGAAATTTTCAAGAATTCAGAAAATTGGCTGAAAACGACTAAATATGAAAGACTCATCGGGTGAATTGCTCTGGAACTGAAATCGGAATGCTCACTGACATTTCCTCTATCTGAAAGTCTGATAAACGCCGGAAAAATGACTAAGTCGCCCAAAAAAATTTTTTCAACTTTTTTCAATTTTACCCCTGTGAATATATATTCTACCCACACACATTTGGAACTCTCCTGTAGTACCCTCACACATATTATTCCCTCATTTAGTGGATATTTTCACAAAAAAGTAAAATATTCAAAAATTCAGAAAATTGGCTGAAAACGACTAAATATGAAGGACTCATCAGGTGAATCGCTCTGGAACAGAAATCGGAACCCTCACTGACATTTCCCCTATCTGAAAGTGTGATAAACGCTGAAAAAATGACAGTCCAAAAAAATATTTTTTTCAACTTTTATCATTTTTACCTCCGTGGGATATATATTCTACCCACACACATGTCCAACTCTCCTGGGGTACCCTCACACATATTATTCCCTCATTTAGTGGATATTTTCACAAAAAAGTGAAATTTTCAAAAGTTCAGAAAATTGGCTGAAAACGACTAAATATGAAGGACTCATCGGGCGAATCGCTCTGGAACTGAAATCGGAACGCTCACTGATATTTCCCCTATCTGAAAGTCTGATAAACGCCGGAAAAATGACCAAATCCCCAAAAAAATTTTTTTCAACATTTTTCAATTTTACCCCCGTGGGATATATATTCTACCCACACACATTTGGAACTCTCCTGGCGTACCCTCACACATATTATTCCTTCATTTAGTGGATATTTTCACAAAAAAGTGACATTTTCAAAAATTCAGAAAATTGGCTAAAAACAACTAAATATGAAGGACTCATCGGGCGAATCGCTCTGGAACTGAAATCGGAACGCTCACTGACATTTCTCCTATCTGAATGTCTGATAAACGCCGGAAAAATGACTAAGTCCGAAAAAAAAAAAAGTTCAACTTTGTTCAACTTTACCACCGTGAGATACATATTCTACCCACACACATTTGGAACTCTCCTGGCGTACCCTCACACATATAATTCCCTCATTTAGTGGATATTTTCACAAAAAAGTGAAATTTTCAAGAATTCAGAAAATTGGCTGAAAATGACAAAATATGAAGGACTCATCGGGCGAATCGCTCTGGAACTGAAAACGGAACACACACTGACATTTCCCCTATCTGAAAGTCTGATAAACGCTGGAAAAACGACTAAGTCCAAAAAAAAATTTTTTTCAACTTTTTTCAATTTTACCCCCGTGGGATATATATTCTACCCACACACATTTGGAACTCTCCTGGCGTACGCTCACACATATAATTCCCTCATTTAGTGGATATTTTCACAAAAAAGTGAAATTTTCAAGAATTCAGAAAATTGGCTGAAAACGACTAAATATGAAGGACTCATGAGGCGAAACGCTCTGGAACTGAAATCGGAACGCTCACTGACATTTCCCCTATCTGAAAGTCTGATAAACGCTGAAAAAATGACAGTCCAAAAAAATTTATTTTTCAATTTTACCCCCGTGGGATATAGATTCTACCCACGCACATTTGGAACTCTCCTGGCGTACCCTCACACATATAATTCCCTCATTTAGTGGATATTTTCACAAAAAAGTGAAATTTTTAAGAATTCAGAAAATTGGCTGAAAATGACAAAATATGAAGGACTCATCGGGCGAATCGCTCTGGAACTGAAAACGGAACACTCACTGACATTTCCCCTATCTGAAAGTCTGATAAACGCCGGAAAAATGAGTAAGTCCAAAAAAAAATTTTTTTCAACTTTTTTAAATTTTACCCCCGTGGGATATATATTCTACCCACACACATTTGGAACTCTCCTGGCGTACCCTCACACATATAATTCCCTCATTTAGTGGATATTTTCACAAAAAAGTGAAATTTTCAAGAATTCAGAAAATTGGCTGAAAACGACTATATATGAATGTCTCATCGGGCGAATCGCTCTGGAACTGAAATCGGAACGCTCACTGACATTTCCCCTATCTGAAAGTCTGCTAAACGCTGGAAAAATGACTTAATCCAAAAAAATTTTTTTTCCAATTTTACCCCCGTGGGATATATATTCTACCCACACACATTTGGAACCCTCCTGGGGTACCCTCACACATATTATTCCCTCATTTAGTGGATATTTTCACAAAAAAGTGAAATTTTCAAAAATTCAGAAAATTGGCTGAAAACGACTAAACATGAAGGACTCATCGGGCGAATCGCTCTGGAACTGAAATCGGAACGCTCACTGACATTTCCCCTATCTGAAAGTCTGATAAACGCCAGAAAAATGACTAAGTCCCAAAAAAAATGTTTTAAACTTTTTTCAATTTTACCCCCGAGGGATATATATTCTACCCACACACATTTGGAACTCTCCTGGGGTACCCTCACACATATTATTCCCTCATTTAGTGGATATTTTCACAAAAAAAGTGAAATTTTCAAAAATTCAGAAAATTGGCTGAAAACGACTAAACATGAAGGACTTATTGGGCGAATCGCTCTGGAACTGAAATCGGAACGCTCACTGACATTTCTCCTATCTGAAAGTCTGATAAACGCCGGAAAAATGAGTAAGTACAAAAAAAAATTTTTTTCAACTTCTTTCAATTTTACCCCCGTGGGATATACATTCTACACACACACACATTTGGAACTCTACTGGGGTACCCTCACCCATATTATTCCCTCATTTAGTGGATATTTTCACAAAAAAGTGAAATTTTTAAGAATTCAGAAAATTGGCTGAAAACGACTAAATATGAAGGACTCATCAGGCGAATCGCTCTGGAACTGAAATCAGAATGCTCACTGACATTTCCCCTATTTGAAAGTCTGCTAAATGCCGGAAAAATGACTAAGTCCCCAAAAAATTTTTTTTCAACTTTTTTCAATTTCCCCCCCGTGGGATATATATTCTACTAACACACATTTGGAACTCTCCTGGGGTACCCTCACACATATTACTCCCTCACTTAGTGGATATTTTCACAAAAAAGTGAAATTTTCAAAAATTGAGAAAATTGGCTGAAAATGACTAAATATGAAGGACTCATTGTGCGAATCGCTCTGGAACTGAAATTGGAATGCTCACTGACATTTCCCCTATCTGAAAGTCTGATAAACGCTGAAAAAATGACTAAGTCCAAAAAAAATTTTTTCAACTTTTTTCAATTTTACCACCGTGGGATATATATTCTACGCACACACATTTGGAACTCTCCTGGCAAACACTCACACGTATTATTCCCTCATTTAGTGGATATTTTCACAAAAAAGTGAAATTTTCAAAAATTCAGAAAATTGGCTGAAAACGACAATTGATGAAGGACATATCGGGCGCATCGCTCTGGAACTGAAATCGGAACGCTCACTGACATTTCCCCTATCTGAAAGTCTGATAAACGGCGGAAAAATGACGAAGTCTAAAAAAAATTTTTCAAATTTTTTCAATTTTACCCCCGTGGGATATATATTCTACCTACACACATTTGGAACTCTCCTGGGGTACCCTCACACATATTATTCCCTCATTTAGTGGATATTTTGACAAAAAAGTGAAATTTTCAAAAATTCTGAAAATTGGCTGAAAACGACTAAATATGAAGGACTCATCGGGCAAATCGCTCTGAAACTGAAATCGGAACGCTCACTGACATTTCCCCTATGTGAAAGTTTGATAAACGCAGGAAAAATGACTAAGTCCCGCCAAAATTTTTTTTCAACTTTACCCTCGTGGGATATATATTCTACCCACACACATTTGGAACTCTCCTGGCGTACCCTCACACATATTATTCCCTCATTTAGTGGATATTTTCACAAAAAAGTGAAATTTTCCAAAATTCAGAAAATTGGCTGAAAACTACTAAATATGAAGGACTCATCGGGCGAAACACTCTGGAACTGGAACTGAAATCGGAAAGCTCACTGACATTTCCCCTATCTGAAAGTCTGATAAACGCTGAAAAAATGACTAAGTCGAAAAAAAAAAATTTTTAAACTTTTTTCAATTTTTCCCCCGTGGGATATATATTCTACCCACACACATTTCGAACTCTCCTGGCGTACCCTCCCACATATTATTCCCTCATTTAGTGGATATTTTCAAAAAAAAGTGAAATTTTCAAAAATTCAGAAAATTGGCTGAAAACGACTAAATATGAATGACTCATTGGGCGAATCGCTCTGGAACTGAAATCGGAAAGCTCACTGACATTTCCCCTATCTGAAAGTCTGATAAACGCTGAAAAAATTACTAAATCGAAAAAAAAAATTTTCAACTTTTTTCAATTTTTCCCCCGTGGGATATGTATTCTACCCACACACATTTGGAACTCTCCTGGCGTACCCTCCCACATATTATTCCCTCATTTAGTGGATATTTTCACAAAAAAGTGAAATTTTCAAAAATTCAGAAAATTGGCTGAAAACGACTAAATATGAATGACTCATCGGGCGAATCGCTCTGGAACTGAAATCGGAAAGCTCACTGACATTTCCCCTATCTGAAAGTCTGATAAACGCCGGAAAAATGACTAAGTCCCCCCAAAATTTTTTTTCAACTTTACCCCCATGGGATATATATTCTACCCACACACATTTGGAACTCTCCTGGCGTACCCTCACACATATTATTCCCTCATTTAGTGGATATTTTCACAAAAAAGTGAAATTTTCAAAAATTCTGAAAATTGGCTGAAAATGACTAAATATGAAGGATTCATCAAGCGAATCGCTCTGGAACTGAAATCTGAACGCTCACTGACATTTCCCCTATCTGAAAGTCTGATAAACGCTGAAATAATGACTAAGTCCAAAAAAAATTTTTTTTCAACTCTTTGCAATTTTACCCCCGTGGGATATATATTCTACCCACACACATTTGGAACTCTCCTGGCGTACCCTCACACATATTATTCACTCATTTAGTGGATATTTTCACAAAAAAGTGAAATTTTCAAAAATTCTGAAAATTGGCTGAAAATGACTAAATATGAAGGACTCATCGGGCGAATCGCTCTGGAACTGAAATCGGAACGCTCACTGACATTTCCCCTATCTGAAAGTTTGATAAACGCAGGAAAAATGACTAAATCGAAAAAAAAAAATGTTCAACTTTTTTCAATTTTTCCCCGTGGGATATATATTCTACCCACACACATTTGGAACGCTCCTGGCGTACCCTCACACATATTATTCCCTCATTTAGTGGATATTTTCACAAAAAAGTAAAATTTTCAAAAATTCAGAAAATTGGCTGAAAACTACTAAATATGAATGACTGATCGGGCGAAACGCTCTGGAACTGAAATCGGAAAGCTCACTGACATTTCCCCTATCTGAAAGTCTGATAAACGCTGAAAAAATGACTAAATCGAAAAAAAAAAATTTTCAACATTTTTCAATTTTTCCCCCGTGGGATATATATTCTACCCACACACATTTGGAACTCTCCTGGCGTACCCTCCCACATATTATTCCCTCATTTAGTGGATATTTTCACAAAAAAGTGAAATTTTCAAAAATTTAGAAAATTGGCTGAAAACTACTAAATATTAATGACTCATCGGGCGAATCGCTCTGGAACTGAAATCGGAAAGCTCACTGACATTTCCCCTATCTGAAAGTCTGATAAACGCTGAAAAAATGACTAAATCTAAAAAAAAAATTTTCAACTTTTTTCAATTTCCCCCCCCTGGGATATATATTCTATCCACACACATTTGGAACTCTCCTGGCGTACCCTCCCACATATTATTCCCTAATTTAGTGGATATTTTCACAAAAAAGTGAAATTTTCAAAAATTCAGAAAATTGGCTGAAAACGACTAAATATGAAGGACTCATCGGGCGAATCGCTCTGGAACTGAAATCGGAACGCTCACTGACATTTCCCCTATCTGAAAGTTTGATAAACGCAGGAAAAATGACTAAGTCCAAAAAAAATTTTGTTTCAACTTTAGCCCCATGGGATATATATTCTACCCACACACATTTGGAACGCTCCAGGCGAACCCTCACACATATTATTCCCTCATTTAGTGGATATTTTCACAAAAAAGTGAAATTTTCAAAAATTCAGAAAATTGGCTGAAAACTACTAAATATGAATGACTCATCGGGCGAATCGCTCTGGAACTGAAATCGGAAAGCTCACTGACATTTCCCCTATCTGAAAGTCTGATAAACGCTGAAAAAATGACTAAATCGAAAAAAAAAATTTTCAACTTTTTTCAATTTTTCCCCCGTGGATATATATTCTACCCACACACATTTGGAACTCTCCTGGCGTACCCTCACACATATTATTCCCTAATTTAGTGGATATTTTCACAAAAAAGTGAAATTTTCAAAAATTCAGAAAATTGGCTGAAAACGACTAAATATGAAGGACTCATCGGGCGAATCGCTCTGAAACTGAAATCGGAACGCTCACTGACATTTCCCCTATGTGAAAGTTTGATAAACGTAGGAAAAATGACTAAGTCCCGCCAAAATTTTTTTTCAACTTTACCCTCGTGGGATATATATTCTACCCACACACATTTGGAACTCTCCTGGCGTACCCTCACACATATTATTCCCTCATTTAGTGGATATTTTCACAAAAAAGTGAAATTTTCAAAAATTTAGAAAATTGGCTGAAAACTACTAAATATTAATGACTCATCGGGCGAATCGCTCTGGAACTGGAACTGAAATCGGAAAGCTCACTGACATTTCCCCTATCTGAAAGTCTGATAAACGCTGAAAAAATGACTAAGTCGAAAAAAAAAAAATTTAAAACTTTTTTCAATTTTTCCCCCGTGGGATATATATTCTACCGACAGACATTTGGAACTCTCCTGGCGTACCCTCCCACATATTATTCCCTCATTTAGTGGATATTTTCACAAAAAAGTGAAATTTTTGAAAAATTCAGAAAATTGGCTGAAAACGACTAAATATGAAAGACTCATCGGGCGAATCGCTCTGGAACTGAAATCGGAAAGCTCACTGACACTTCCCCTATCTGAAAGTCTGAAAAACGCTGAAAAAATGTCTAAATCGAAAAAAAAAATTTTTTTTACCTTTTTTCAATTTTACCACCGTGGGATATATATTCTACCCACAGACATTTGGAACTCTCCTGGCGTACCCTCCCACATATTATTCCCTCATTTAGTGGATATTTTCACAAAAAAGTGAAATTTTCAAAAATTCAGAAAGTTGGCTGAAAACGGCAAAATATTAATGACTCATCGGGCGAATCGCTCTGGAACTGATATCAGAATGCTCACTGACATTTCCCCTATCTGAAAGTTTGATAAACGCAGGAAAAATGACTAAGTTCCCACAAAATTTTTTTTCAACTTTACCCCCGTGGGATATATATTCTACCCACACACATTTGGAACTCTCCTGGCGTACCCTCCCATATATTATTCCCTCATTTAGTGGATATTTTCACAAAAAAGTGAGATTTTCAAAAATTTTGAAAATTGGCTGAAAACGACTAAATATGAAAGACTCATCGGGCGAATCGCTCTGGAACTGAAATCGGAACGCTTACTGACATTTCCTCTATCTGAATGTCTGATAAACGCCGGAAAAATGACTAAGTCCCCAAAAAATTTTTTTTCAACTTTACCCCCGTGGGATATATATTCTACCCACACACATTTGGAACTCTCCTGGCATACCCTCACACACATTATTCCCTAATTTAGTGGATATTTTCACAAAAAAGTGACATTTTCAAAAATTCAGAAAATTGGCTGAAAACGACTAAATATGAATGACTCATCGGGCGAATCGCTCTGGAACTGAAATCGGAATGCTCACTGACATTTCCCCTATCCGAAAATCTGATAAACGCTGAAAAAATGAATAATTCCCCAAAAAAAAATTTTTAAACTTTTTTCAATTTTACCCCCGTGGGATATATATTCTACCCACACACATTTGGAACTCTCCTGGCGTACCCTCCCACATATTATTCCCTCATTTAGTGGATATTTTCACAAAAAAGTGAAATTTTCAAAAATTCAGAAAATTCGCTGAAAATGACTAAATATGGAGGACTCATCGGGCGAATCGCTCTGAAACTGAAATCGGAACGCTCACTGACATTTCCCCTATCTGAAAGTTTGATAAACGCCGGAAAAATGACTAAGTCCAAAAAAAATTTTTTTTCAACTTTACCCCCATGGGATATATATTCTACCCACACACATTTGGAACTCTCCTGGCGTACCCTCACACATATTATTCCCTCATTTAGTGGATATTTTCACAAAAAAGTGAAATTTTCAAAAATTCAGAAAATTGGCTGAAAACGACTAAATATGAATGACTCAACAGGCAAATCGCTCTGGAACTGAAATCGGAAAGCTCACTGACATTTCCCCTATCTGAAAGTCTGATAAACGCTGAAAAAATGACTAAGTCGAAAAAAAAAAAATTTTTAACTTTTTTCAATTTTTCCCCCGTGGGATATATATTGTACCCACACACATTTGGAACTCTCCTGGCGTACCCTCCCACATATTATTCCCTCATTTAGTGGATATTTTCACAAAAAAGTGAAATTTTCAAAAATTCAGAAAATTGGCTGAAAACGACTAAATATGAATGACTCAACAGGCAAATAGCTCTGGAACTGAAATCGGAAAGCTCACTGACATTTCCCCTATCTGAAAGTCTGATAAACGCTGAAAAAATGACTTAAGTCGAAAAAAAAAAATTTTTCAACTTTTTTCAATTTTACCCCCGTGGGATATATATTCTACCCACAGACATTTGGAGCTCTCCTGGCGTACCCTCCCACATATTATTCCCTCATTTAGTGGATATTTTCACAAAAAAGTGAAATTTTCAAAAATTCAGAAAATTGGCTGAAAACGACTAAATATGAATGACTCATCGTGCGAATCGCTCTGGAACTGAAATCGGAATGCTCACTGACATTTCCCCTATGTGAAAGTTTGATAAACGCAGGAAAAATGACTAAGTCCCCCCAAAATTTTCTTTCAACTTTACCCCCCTGGGATATTTATTCTACCCACACACATTTGGAACTCTCCTGGCGTACCCTCACACATATTATTCCCTCATTTAGTGGATATTTTCACAAAAAAGTGAAATTTTCAAAAATTCAGAAAACTGGCTGAAAACTCCTAAATATGAATGAATCATCGGGCGAAACGCTCTGGAACTGAAATCGGAAAGCTCACTGACATTTCCCCTATCTGAAAGTCTGATAAACGCTGAAAAAATGACTAAGTCGAAAAAAAAAAATTTTTAAACTTTTTTCAATTTATCCCCCGTGGGATATATATTCTACCCACACACATTTGGAACTCTACTGGCGTACCCTCCCACATATTATTCCCTCATTTAGTGGATATTTTCACAAAAAAGTGAAATTTTCAAAAATTCAGAAAATTGGCTGAAAACGACTAAATATGAATGACTCATCGGGCGAATCGCTCTGGAACTGAAATCGGAACGCTCACTGACATTTCCCCTATCTGAAAGTATGATAAACGCTGAAAAAATGAGTAAGTCCTAAAAAAAATTTTTTCAACTTTTTTCAATTTTACCCCCGTGGGATATATATTCTACCCACACACATTTGGAACTCTCCTGGCGTACCCTCCCACATATTATTCCCTCATTTAGTGGATATTTTCACAAACAAGTGAAATTTTCAAAAATTCAGAAAATTGGCTGAAAACGACTAAATATGAATGACTCATCGGGCGAATCGCTCTGGAACTGAAATCGGAATGCTCACTGACATTTCCCCTATCTGAAAGTCTGATAAACGCTGAAAAAATGACTAAGTCCAAAAAAAATTTTTTTTCAACTTTTTTCAATTTTACCCCGTGGGAAATATATTGTACCCACACACATTTGGAACTCTCCTGGGGTACCCTCACACATATTATTCCCTCATTTAGTGGATATTTTCACAAAAAAGTGAAATTTTCAAAAATTCAGAAAATTGGCTGAAAACTACAAAATATGAAGGACTCATCGGGCAAATCGCTCTGGAACTGAAATCGGAACGCTCACTGACATTTCCCCTATCTGAAAGTCTGATAAACGACGGAAAAATGACTAAGCCCAAAAAAATTTTTTTTTCAACTTTACCCCTGTGGGATATATATTCTACCCACACACATTTGGAACTCTCCTGGCGTACATTCACACATATTATTCCCTCATATAGTGGATATTTTCACAAAAAAGTGAAATTTTCAAAAATTCAGAAAATTGGCTGAAAACGACTAAATATGAATGACTCATCGGGCGAATCGCTCTGGAACTGAAATCGGAATGCTCACTGACATTTCCCCTATCTGAAAGTCTGATAAACGCTGAAAAAATGAATAAGTCCCCAAAAAAAAATTTTTAAACTTTTTTCAATTTTACCCCCGTGGGATATATATTCTACCCACACACATTTGGAACTCTCCTGGTGTACCCTCCCACATATTATTCCCTCATTTAGTGGATATTTTCACAAAAAAAGTGAAATTTTCAAAAATTCAGAAAATTGGCTGAAAACGACTAAATATGAATGACTCGACAGGCAAATCGCTCTGGAACTGAAACCGGAAAGCTCACTGACATTTCCCCTATCTGAAAGTCTGATAAACGCTGAAAAAATGACAAAATCGAAAAAAAAAAATTTTTCAACTTTTTTCAATTTTACAACCTTGGGATATATATTCTACCCACAGACATTTGGAGCTCTCCTGGCGTACCCTCCCACATATTATTCCCTCATTTAGTGGATATTTTCACAAAAAAGTGAAATTTTCAAAAATTCAGAAAATTGGCTGAAAACGACTAAATATGAATGACTCATCGGGCGACTCGCTCTGGAACTGAAATCGGAATGCTCACTGACATTTCCCCTATGTGAAAGTTTGATAAACGCAGGAAAAATGACTAAGTCCCCCCAAAATTTTCTTTCAACTTTACCCCCCTGGGATATTTATTCTACCCACACACATTTGGAACTCTCCTGGCGTACCCTCACACATATTATTCCCTCATTTAGTGGATATTTTCACAAAAAAGTGAAATTTTCAAAAATTCAGAAAATTGGCTGAAAACTCCTAAATATGAATGACTCATCGGGCGAATCGCTCTGGAACTGAAATCGGAAAGCTCACTGACATTTCCCCTATCTGAAAGTTTGATAAACGCAGGAAAAATGACTAAGTCCTAAAAAAAATTTTTTTCAACTTTTTTCAATTTTACCCCCGTGGGAAATATATTGTACCCACACACATTTGGAACTCTCCTGGGGTAGCCTCACACATATTATTCCCTCATTTAGTGGATATTTTCACAAAAAAGTGAAATTTTCAAAAATTCTGAAAATTGGCAGAAAACGACTAAATATGAAGGACTCCTTGGGCGAATCGCTCTGGAACTGAAATCGGAAATCTCACTGACATTTCCCCTATCTGAAAGTCTGATAAACGCTGAAAAAATGACTAAGTCGAAAAAAAAAATTTTTTCAACTTTTTTCAATTTTAACACCGTGGGATATATATTCTACCCACACACATTTGGAACTCTCCTGGGGTACCCTCACACATATTATTCCCTCATTTAGTGGATATTTTCACAAAAAAGTGAAATTTTCAAAAATTCAGAAAATTGGCTGAAAACGACTAAATATGAATGACTCATCGGGCGAATCGCTATGGAACTGAAATCGGAATGCTCACTGACATTTCCCCTATCTGAAAGTCTGATAAACGCTGAAAAAATGACTAAGTCCCAAAAAAATTTTTTTTCAATTTTACCCCCGTGGGATATATATTCTACCCACACACATTTGGAACTCTCCTGGCGTACCCTCACACATATTATTCCCTAATTTAGTGGATATTTTCACAAAAAAGTGAAATTTTCAAAAATTCAGAAAATTGGCTGAAAACGACTAAATATGAAGGACTCATCGGGCGAATCGCTCTGAAACTGAAATCGGAAAGCTCACTGACATTTCCCCTATCTGAAAGTCTGATAAACGCTGAAAAAATGACTAAATCGAAAAAAAAAAAAATTTTTAACTTTTTTAAATTTTTCCCCCGTGGGATATATATTCTACCCACACACATTTGGAACTCTCCTGGCGTACCCTCCCACATATTATTCCCTCATTTAGTGGATATTTTCACAAAAAAAGTGAAATTTTCAAAAATTCTGAAAATTGGCTGAAAACGACTAAATATGAATGACTCATCAGGCAAATCGCTCTGGAACTGAAATCGGAAAGCTCACTGACATTTCCCCTATCTGAAAGTCTGATAAACGCTGAAAAAATGACTAAGTCGAAAAAAAAATTTTTTTCAACTTTTTTCAATTTTAACACCGTGGGATATATATTCTACCCACAGACATTTGGAACTCTCCTCGCGTACCCTCCCACATATTATTCCCTCATTTAGTGGATATTTTCACAAAAAAGTGAAATTTTCAAAAATTCAGAAAATTGGCTGAAAACGACTAAATATGAATGACTCATCGGGCGAATCGCTCTGGAACTGAAATCGGAATGCTCACTGACATTTCCCCTATGTGAAAGTTTGATAAACGCAGGAAAAATGACTAAGTTCCCCCAAAATTTTCTTTCAACTTTACCCCCCTGGGATATTTATTCTACCCACACACATTTGGAACTCTCCTGGCGTACCCTCACACATATTATTCCCTCATTTAGTGGATATTTTCACAAAAAAGTGAAATTTTCAAAAATTCAGAAAATTGGCTGAAAACTCCTAAATATGAATGACTCATCGGGCGAATCGCTCTGGAACTGAAATCGGAATGCTCACTGACATTTCCCCTATCTGAAAGTCTGATAAACGCTGAAAAAATGACTAAGTCCCAAAAAAATTTTTTTTCAACTTTTTTCAATTTTACCCCCGTGGAATATATATTCTACCCACACACATTGAGAACTCTCCTGGGGTAAGCAAACACATATTATTCCCTCATTTAGTGGATATTTTCACAAAAAAGTGAAATTTTCAAAAATTCTGAAAATTGGCTGAAAATGACTAAATATGAACGACTCATCGGGCGCATCGATTTGGAACTGAAATCGGAACGCTCACTGACATTTCCCCTATCTGAAAGTCTGATAAACGGCGGAAAAATGACTAAGTCCAAAAAAAATGTTTTTTCAACTTTTTTCAATTTTACCCCCGTGGGATATATATTCTACCCACACACATTGAGAACTTTCCTGGGGTACCCTCACACATATTATTCCCTCATTTAGTGGATATTTTCACAAAAAAGTGAAATTTTCAAAAATTCAGAAAATTGGCTGAGAACGACTAAATATGAAGGACTCATCGGGCGAATTGCTCTGGAACTGAAATCGGAACGCTCACTGACATTTCCCCTATCTGAAAGTCTGATAAACGCAGAAAAAATGACTAAGTACCAAAAAAAAATTTTTTAAACTTTTTTCAATTTTACCCCCGTGGGATATATATTCTACCCACACACATTTGGAACTCTCCTGGGGTACCTTCACACATATTATTCCCTCATTTAGTGGATATTTTCACAAAAAAGTGAAATTTTCAAAAATTCTGAAAAATGGATGAAAATGACTAAATATGAAGGACTCATCGGGCGAATCGCTCTGGAACTGAAATCGGAACGCTCACTGACATTTCCCCTATCTGAAAGTCTGATAAACGCTGAAAAAATGACTAAGTCCCAAAAAAAATTTTTTTTCAACTTTACCCCTGTGGGATATATATTCTACCCACACACATTTGGAAGTCTCCTGGCATACCCTCACACATATTATTCCCTCATTTAGTGGATATTTTCACAAAAAAGTGAAATTTTCAAAAATTCAGAAAATTGGCTGAAAACGACTAAATATGAACGACTCATCGGGCGAATCGCTCTGGAACTGAAATTGGAACGCTCACGGACATTTCCCCTATCTGAAAGTCTGATAAACGGCGGAAAAATGACTAAGTCCAAAAAAAATTTTTTTTCAACTTTTTTCAATTTTACCCCCGCGGGACATATATTCTATCCACGCATATTTGGAACTCTCCTGGCATACCCTCACACATATTATTCCCTCATTTAGTGAATATTTTCACAAAAAAGTGAAATTTTCAAAAATTCAGAAAATTGGCTGAAAACGACTAAATATGAAGGACTCATCGGGCGAATCGCTCTGGAACTGAAATCGGAACGCTCACTGACATTTCTCCTATCTGAATGTCTGATAAACGCCGGAAAAATGACTAAGTCCAAAAAAAATTTTTTTTCAACTTTTTTCAATTTTACCCCCGTGGGATATATATTCTACCCACACACATGTGGAACTCTCCTGGCGTACCCTCACACATATTATTCCCTCATTTAGTGGATATTTTCACAAAAAAGTGAAATTTTCAAAAATTCAGAAAATTGGCTGAAAACGACTAAATATGAATGACTCATCGGGCGAATCACTCTGGAACTGAAATCGGAGCACTCACTGACATTTCCCCTATCTGAAAGTCTGATAAATGCTGAAAAAATGACTAAGTCCAAAAAAAAATTTTTTTAAACTTTTTTCAATTTTACCCCCGTGGGATATATATTCTACCCACACACATTTAACAAGGTAACTAGAAGGAATATAGAGCGCACATAGGGTCTTATCCGAGATAAAGGAAATATATGTGAAAGATAAATCAAATTCACTCACCTATTGGGGTTGTGTAAGACACAACCACTGTACTTAGCATTGGCGGCTGCTGCAAACCCCGAAACAATGATCCTTTGTTGGGTGAAGAGAATGGGGCATCAAACTGCGCTGCTCGCCTGTCAGAATTATGTACCAGAGGAATCCAAGTCGATGTAATAATAAAATAGACTTTATTTCTACGCGTTTCGTGGTGATCACACCACTTCCTCAGGACAGTCTATACACATATACATACAGGGTCTGTTATTTATAGCAAAAGGATACACATGGAGAAGCCTCCCTTACAAAAAATCACGACACCCAGTGGGCGGGGAATCAGACTAAATGAATGTATACACCGTAAAGCACACACAAAACAATCATAAAGCATAATGGAATATATCGCTTAAACATTTAAAAATATGACTGCTGTTTTTTTTTTTTTTTTTAATATATTAAAAAATGATTAAATAAATTTTATAAGCTAGGGGCATGCTTGAACCTATGATGTTGACCCATTTGTTCTTTGTCAGCACCCTGTTGCTACTGCTGCTTTAAACCAGTAAGCCATGGGTGAATTTGATTTGATCTCTTTATTTGGTAATGGTTTCACAAGAATCAAAATAAATGATAATAATATTAATGATAATAATAATACTAATGGATAAAAGGAGCTCCAAAGCTCTTAGACTAGTTTAAAAGAAGGGATATTCAATTTTATAAGAAATTGCAGTTAGGTGATCCTTATAATGTTAGAACTCTCCTGTTAGGTTTTTTTTAGTTTGCTGGTCACATGACCATATTTGCCTATTTAATCCGGCTCCGCCCTCCTGGTCTTGCTGGACTTCATTGTATTTACTACTCTTGAGCTAGCTTGGTGCTCTGTTGCCGTTCTCTGTTAGTTTTGCTAGGTCTTCTGACCTCTATGCTTTTTGTTGTGTGTTTGTCTTTGACTGCTACTATTTCTGCTAGGAGGTGTCCAACTTATCCCAGTCCCTAGTTCTTGTAGGGCTCCCTCCCTCACATCTATAGGTCTTCGTACAGACTAGCCGAGGACTTTAGCGGGTCTGATCGCAGGATCAGGTTCCCCATTACATCGTAGGGATCTAGTTTAGTTCTATTGTAGGGACAGTTCTCCTGTCTTTCCTTAGTCCCTGTAGCAGATCATAACAGTAAGTCCAGCCCTAAAAGAAAAAAGGAAAAGACCTCCAGTTTTCCATCATGGTCTCGGTTCAAGATTTGGCTCAACGCTTGCAGGGACTCTCTCTGGAGGTGGCCGAGCTCCAACAACACGTGAGTAGCTGTTCTGGAGCGCATTTTGTGGAACCAAAGGTACGTCTGCCTGATCTATTTTTTGGCGAACAACAAGATTTTTTTTCTTTTAAAAATGCTTGTTTATTGTATTTTCATTTGAGACCCGGATCCTCTGGTGATGAATCACAGCGCATAGGGTTCATAATGTCACTTTTGCGCAAAGATCCTTAGGGATGGGCCCTCTCTCTCCAACCTAGTGATCCGTGCTTTAGATCAGTGGATAGTTTTTTTTCTGCTTTGGGTTTGTTGTATGATGATCCTGATCGTGTCTCATCTGCTGAGTCTGAATTGAGACGCTTGAGGCAGGGATCAGTTAATGTGGAAAAATATTGTTCTCACTTCCGTCGGTGGTCTGCCCAGGTGGGGTGGAACGATTCAGCTTTGAAAAGCTTGTTTCTTGCATGGCTAGGTGAAAGGGTTAAGTATTTACTGATTGCTTATCCCACACCTGGAAACTTGCAGGAGGCAATGCAATTAGCTATATGGGTGGACAGGAGACTGCGTGCAAGGGTTAATGAGAGCAAATCCTCTGCTATGTCAGCTCCGAGTCCTGAGAGGGTCTGTGCTGACAATGGAGAGCCGATGGAGATTGGGACGATGACACCCCGCTCTCAGGAAAAAGACCGCAGGCTTTCTGAAGGCTTGTGCTTCTATTGCAGAAATTCTGGTCATTTTATTAAGAACTGTGTGCTTCGTATGAAGAAAGAAAAAAAAATGGTCAGTTATGCCCATATTGCCTGTTTAAATTCTAAGGGAGTATTCCTATCTGCCACTACTGCTGCTCAGGATGAATTAATTGAATTTCGGGTATTTGTGGATTGTGGTTCTACTCTGAATGTGATTGATGGGGGATTCTTGGAAAAACTTAGATTAGAACCTAAAACTTTGTCATCCCCTATTGCTGTGGTTTCTGTTGATGGCTCTCCCTTGAAGAGTGTTACTCATAAGGTCTGTGAATTTCCCCTCACTATTAATGGTATTCACCAAGAAAATTTGGATTTGGTGGTATTGGATAATTTGCCTTCTCCAGTAATATTGGGGTTACCCTGGTTAAAATTGCACAATCCTGTACTGGATTGGTCTACCAATGAAATTAAGTCCTGGAGCCCTAAGTGTTATGACAAGTGTTGTAACGGACGTATTGCTGCTGTGGATAAAGGGGAATTGCCTGTACCTATTCAGGATTTTTGGAGAGTTTTTTCTGAGGAGGAGTCACAAATTTTGCCTCCCCATAGAGACTATGATTGTACCATTGAATTTGTCCCTGGAGCGACTCTTCCTAAAAGTCACTTATTTAATCTTACTATTCCTGAGAGAAAGGCTTTGGAGGAATACATACAGACAAGCTTGGCCGCCGGTCACATTAGGCCTTCCAAGTCTCCTGTGGCTGTTGGATTTTTTTTTGTAAAAAAAAAAGATGGCGGTTTACATCCTTGTCTGGACTTTCGTGAGATTAATAAAATTACTGTACGCAATCCTTACCCACTGCCATTGATTCCTGATTTATTTAACCAGTTAGTGGGGGCCAAGTGGTTCTCTAAAATTGATCTCCGGGGGGCATACAATTTGTTGCGCATGAAGGAGGGTGATGAATGGAAGACTGCTTTTAACACTCCTATGGGTCATTTTGAGAAACTGGTTATGCCTTTTGGTCTTACCAATGCTCCAGCATTTTTTCAGAATCTTATTAATGACATCCTTAGACCTTTAATCGGCAAAAATGTGGTTGTGTATTTGGATGACATTCTGATTTATTCGCCTGATCTGGAGTCTCATTGGCGGAGCGTACGTGAGGTATTACAGTTATTAATGGACAATTCGCTTTCTGCTAAGCTGGAGAAATGTGAGTTCGCTGTACAGAGAATTAGTTTTTTGGGCTACATTATCTCCAGTGAAGGTTTTGAGATGGACCCGGTTAAAGTTCAAGCTGTGCAGGAATGGCCTAGGCCTATTGGTTTGAAATCGATACAGAGGTTTTTGGGTTTCGCCAATTATTACAGAAAATTCATAAAAAAAATTTCTATTATTGTCAAACCGCTGACCGATCTCACCAGGAAAGGTGCTAATGCGGTTCAGTGGACTTCTGAGGCCATTGAAGCTTTTGTGTTTCTAAAGGAGAGGTTCACCTCTGCTCCCATCCTTATGCAGCCTGATGTGACTAAGCCGTTTTTGGTTGAGGTTGATGCTTCTTCGGTGGGGGTCGGTGCGGTGTTGTCTCAGGAAAACAAGGATGGAGTACATCCCTGTGCCTTTTTTTCAAAAAAATTTTCTGAGACTGAGCTTAATTACGATATTGGTAATCGGGAATTGCTGGTGATTAAACTCGCATTTGAACACTGGCGTCACCTCTTGGAAGGTGCTGAATTTCCCATTCAGGTTTTCACTGATCATAAAAATCTGATCTATCTTGATGCTGCCAAGCGCTTGAATGCCCATCAGGCTAGGTGGGCACTTTTTTTCTCGCGGTTTAATTTTTCCGTTACTTACATCCCGGGTACCAAGAATGTTAAAGCGAATGCTTTGTCTCGCAGCTTTTCTCCCATGGTCGGTGTTGAGGAGGAAGAGGAGAGCATTTTACAAGAAGGTGTTGTGATTGCTGCTTTGGACTCCGTTTTGGAGGATGAGATTCTTAAAGCTCAGGAGAATGCCCCATCAAACACTCCCCATGGGAGGTTGTTTGTGCCTAAGACCTTTAGGAGAGATTTTTTTGTTGAGTGTCATGAATCTCGGTTGGCAGGTCATCCAGGAATTTCTGAGACCAAGAGACTTGTGGGTCGCAGTTTTTGATGGCCTGGATGGCAGAAGGAAGTCATTAAGTGGGTGCGTCAATGTACTGTGTGTGCTAGATCCAAGTCTTCGCATGCTCCTGCTGCGGGGTTGCTTTGCCCTCTGGAGGTTCCTAGTGCACCTTGGACACATCTGGCTATGGACTTTATTACTGACCTTCCCCCCTCTGAAGGTTTCACGGTCATCTGGGTGGTTGTGGACCGTTTTAGCAAGATGTGTCACTTGGTTCCCTTCATCAAACTGCCTTGCGCTAAGACACTCGCTAAGGCCTTTGTCAAGGAAATTGTCAGACTACATGGTGTTCCTACTGACATTGTTTCTGATAGGGGACCTCAGTTTGTGGCTCGTTTTTGGCGTGCCTTTTGTGACAGGTTGGGAGTTCATTTGTCGTTTTCATCTGGATATCATCCTGAGTCTAATGGCCAGACAGAAAGGAAGAACCAGGATGTTGAGCAGTTCTTGTGTTGTTTTGTGGCAGAAAATCAAGAGGGGTGGTCTGAGTTTCTGGTACTTGCTGAATTTGCTCTTAACAACCATACATCCTCTTCTGCTGGGTGTTCGCCTTTTTTTTGTTGTTCTGGGAGACATCCGTCTTTTGGGTCATTCTCCAAATTGGTTTCGGCTGTGCCTGAGGAGGAGAGTTTTTCCGGTGATTTGGAGAGAGTTTGGACGGATGTGCGTGGTAATCTTCAGGAGGCTAACAAAAAATCTAAGAGGTACTTTGATAGGAAACGGCAAGAGGTTTTTTTTGCTGTTGGTGACATGGTTTGGTTGTCCTCTAAGAATCTGCTATTGAGGATTCCTTCTAAAAAATTGGGTCCCAAGTTCGTAGGGCCCTTTAAGGTGCTTCAGATAGTTAACCAATCTGCTGTTAGGTTGGAGGTTCCTACGTCCTGGAAGATTAACCCGATGTTTCATGTTTCTCTGTTGAAAAAAGCTGATGTGTCGGATGGTGACGCCTCTGCCACTGTTCCTCCGGTGGTGGAGGACGGGGAATATGAAATTTCCCACATCCTAAATTCTAGATGGTATAGAGGGAGTTTGCAGTATCTCGTCGCTTGGAAGGGTTTCGGACCTGAGGATAACTCATGGGTGAGGGCGGATGATGTTTCTGCTTCCAGACTTGTCAGAGCGTTTCACAGGAGGTTTCCTGGTAAGCCTGGGCCTAGGGGATCCGGAGGATCCTCTTAGAAGAGGGGGTACTGTTAGAACTCTCCTGTTAGTTTTTTTTTAGTTTGCTGGTCACATGACCATTTTTGCCTATTTAATCCGGCTCCGCCCTCCTGGTCTTGCTGGACTTCATTGTATTTACTACTCTTGAGCTAGCTTGGTGCTCTGTTGCCGTTCTCTGTTAGTTTTGCTAGGTCTTTGGACCTCTATGCTTTTTGTTGTGTGTTTGTCTTTGACTGCTACTATTTCTGCTAGGAGGTGTCCAACTTATCCCAGTCCCTAGTTCTTGTAGGGATCCCTCCCTCACATCTATAGGTCTTCGTACAGACTAGCCGACGACTTTAGCGGGTCTGATCGCAGGATCAGGTTCCCCGTTACATCGTAGGGATCTAGTTTAGTTCTATTGTAGGGACAGTTCTCCTGTCTTTCCTTAGTCCCTGTAGCAGATCATAACATATAAAAATCACATAGCAATTGATGGAAAAAATGGGGGTTAGATAAAAGGGAGCAAAGACAAACCACACTGAAAGGGATGAAACCTCTTCCTAGAAAGAGCTGATTTTTTTCAGTAACATTCGTTATTACAAAATACAAAGAAAAAAAGGAGGTGGGTTGTACAGAGGAACAAAGCAGAGTCCATAAATATATCTCAATTAATTGAACAAATCAGTTGTTTCATTGAGTCCATGTGGATTTATAGTGTTCAGCTTGTGAATCCAGAAGATCTCTTTCCTGTTAAGAGTCTGGACTCGGTTGGAGGTCTCATGGGGGACATGGTCAATGGGGATCACCCGAAATGAGATCCTTTTATTGTGATATATCGCATAATGCCTAGAAAGGCCATGTTGTAAAAATGGACTTTCTTTTTGTCCCACCCATAACACTAGGGATATAGATCTGTTTATGGATTTCCAGTCATTCATAAGAAAACTAACACTTAAGTGACATTTCGCCAAGGAAAACCCCCTCCAGAGTAGTAAAAGAACAGAAGATCCCATTTATCACACAGGATTAAAAGGAACGTCTAATTTTTACCCCATCCAAAGTCAAGGCCACCATCTGAAAACTTTCTCTGATCTTGTTTCAACTGACCTGGACAAAATCAATTTGACACACAGCAAGGGGGAATCCAACCTTACCCCAAAAGAAAAAGAGGCATTAAAATCCCTAAAGAACAATCCAGACCTTGTCATCCGCACGGCAGACAAGGGGGGGGATAGTGGTACAGCAACGGGGGGATTATTTGGCAGAAGCATTGAGATTATTGTCTGACCCCAATACTTACAAAAAGGTTAATAACACTCAATATAATAATGCAGTGATCACTTATAACGCTTTAATATCAAAAGCGGATAGACAGAACATTCTGAACAAATCAGAGGAAAATTTTCTAAAAGTTGTTAATCCACCGATCGCTTTCTTCTATCACCTCCCCAAAATCCATTAGGATGCTGTAAGACCCCCTGGGAGACCCATAAATTCAGGGATAGGGTCCCTGACATCAAATCTTGCTAATTATGTGGATGTAGTAATGCATACACATGTAGACCAACTACACAGTTACTTGAGGGACTCCAGTCTTTTAATCAGACTTACGAAGGGCATTCCATGGAAGAACACATTTGTTTTTATTTCCATGGATGCTTCTGCCCTTTATTCCAGTATCCCACATGATTTGGGACTGGTGTGTTTCAAAACGTTCATAGACATTGATCCACGGTTGACACCCATACAAAAAGATTTTCTGTATGAAAGCATGCAGTTTATACTTTATAACAATTTCTTTACTTTTCAAGATACCTTATACCATCAGATACTTGGGACCGCAATGGGCTCGAAGGTGGCACCAACTTATGCAAATTTGTTCATGGCCATCTTCGAGTCCATCTTCATATACAGTAGTATACATGCACCCAATATCATCATTTACAAACGTTACATAGATGATTTAGTTTTTATTTATGATAATTCAAAGGATGATGTGGGGTCTTTCCTCAGGAGCATTGAAAATAATACCTGGGGTTTGGGTTTCACCCCCGTAGTAAAGCCGGACAACGTCGACTTCCTTGACCTCACTTTCTTTCATGACAATAAAGAAATTCACACAAGAACCTACTTTAAACCTGTAGATGCGAACAGTTATGTCCATTATCAAAGTGGACACTACACTAAATGGTTGAGGAATATCCCGCTCAACCAATACAAAAGAATTAAGAGGAACTGTAGTATGGACATAGATTTCATCAACCAATCAAAAGTTTTATCACATAGATTTCTTGAAAGAAGTTACCCAAAAAAATTGATCCAGAGAGCATTCTCTGAAAGCAAAAAAATAGAACAGATAGATTTAATCTCTAATAATACAAAAACAAAAAAATCAGCATCCAACACTACGTTTAATTTTAATTTTATCACCACTTTTTCAGCCCAGAACAAGAGAATTTGTTTAGTTCTGAAAAAACATTGGGGTATACTTCTCAATGATCCCATATTGGGGAGGCTTCTACCCAACAACCCCCTGATAACCTTCCGAAGGGCCCCGACATTAAAAAATATGTTGGCCCCAAGTCGGCTAAAGAAAAAAGAGGATTTTACTCCCTCTGTAGAAAAGCCCAGACAAGGCTCCTATAGATGTGGCATCCCGAGATGCCTATGTTGCTCCAGCATCATTCATAATGCGAAAAATTTTCCACCAGACAGTGAAAATCCCGGTGAGTTCCAAATCAAATATCATTTGACTTGCCAATCCAGTTTCGTCATCTATGTCATTATATGCGAATGTAAGAAATTATGTGTGGGAAGGACAACACAACAGCTACATAAAAGAATAATCTCACACAGGTATAATATAAAAGAAGGATTTTTGCCTTTCTAGGCATTATGCAATATATCACAATAAAAGGAACTCATTTCGGTTGATCCCCATTGACCATGTCCCCCATGAGACCTCCAACCGAGTCCAGACTCTTAACAGGAAAGAGATCTTCTGGATTCACAAGCTGAACACTATAAATCCACATGGACTCAATGAAACAACTGATTTGTTCAATTAATTGAGATATATTTATGGACTCTACTTTGTTCCTCTGTGCAACCCACCTCCTTTTTTTCTTTGTATTTTGTAATAATGAATGTTACTGAAAAAAATCAGCTCTTTCTAGGAAGAGGTTTCATCCCTTTCAGTGTGGTTTGTCTTTGCTCCCTTTTATCTAATCCCCGTTTTTTCCATTATTTTTGACCCATCAATTGCTATGTGATTTTTATAAGGATCACCTAACTGCAATTTCTTATAAAATTGAATATCCCTTCTTTTAAACTAGTCTAAGAGCTTTGGAGCTCCTTTTATCCATTAATATTATTATTATCATTAATATTATTATCATTAATTTTGATTCTTGTGAAACCATTACCAAATAAAGAGATCAAATCAAATTCACCCATGGCTTACTGGTTTAAAGCAGCAGTAGCAGCAGGGTGCTGACAAAGAACAAGTGGGTCAACATCATAGGTTCAAGCATGCCCCTAGCTTATAAAATTTATTTAATCATTTTTTAATATATTAAAAAAAAAAAAAAAAAAAACAGCAGTCATATTTTTAAATGTTTAAGCGATATATTCCATTATGTTTTATGATTGTTTTGTGTGTGCTTTACGGTGTATACATTCATTTAGTCTGATTCCCCGTCCACTGGGTGTGGTGATTTTTTGTAAGGGAGGCTTCTCCATGTGTATCCTTTTGCTAGAAATAACAGACCCTGTATGTGTATGTGTATAGACTGTCTTGAGGAAGTGGTGTGATCACCACGAAACGCGAAGAAATAAAGTGTATTTTATTATTACATCGACTTGGATTCCTCTGGTACATAATTCTGACAGGCGAGCAGTGCAGTTTGATGCCCCATTCTCTTCACCCAACAAAGGACCCACACACATTTGGAACTCTCCTGGGGTACCCTCACACATATTATTCCCTCATTTAGTGGATATTTTCACAAAAAAGTGAAATTTTCAAAAATTCAGAAAATTGGCTGAAAACGACTAAATATGAAGGACTCATCGGGCGAATCGCTCTGGAACTGAAATCGGAACGCGCACTGACATTTCCCCTATCTGAAAGTCTGATAAACGCTGAAAAAATGACTAAGTCCAAAAAAATTTTTTTTTCAACTTTACCCCTGTGGGATATATATTCTACCCACACACATTTGGAACTCTCCTGGCGTGCCCTCACACATATTATTCCCTCATTTAGTGGATATTTTCACAAAAAAGTGAAATTTTCAAAAATTCAGAAAATTGGCCGAAAATGACTAAATATGAAGGACTCATCGGGCGAATCGCTCTGGAACTGAAATCGGAATGCTCACTGACATTTCCCCTATCTGAAAGTATGATAAACGCTGAAAAAATGAATAAGTCCAAAAAAAATTTTTTTTAAACTTTTTTCAATTTACCCCAGTGGGATATATATTCTACCCACACACATTTGGAACTCTCCTGGGGTACCCTCACACATATTATTCCCTCATTTAGTGGATATTTTCACAAAAAAGTGAAATTTTCAAAAATTCTGAGAATTTACTGAAAACGACTAAATCTGAAGGACTCATCGGGCGAATCGCTCTGGAACTGAAATCGGAATGCTCACTGACATTTCCCCTATCTGAAAGTCTGATGAACGGCGGAAAAATGACTAAGTCCAAAAAAAATGTTTTTTCAACTTTTTTCAATTTTACCCCCGTGGAATATATATTCTACCCACACACATTAAGAACTCTCCTGGGGTAAGCAAACACATATTATTCCCTCATTTAGTGGATATTTTCACAAAAAAGTGAAATTTTCAAAAATTCTGAAAATTGGCTGAAAATGACTAAATATGAAGGACTCATCGGGCGCATCGATTTGGAACTGAAATCGGAACGCTCACTGACATTTCCCCTATCTGAAAGTCTGATAAACGGCGGAAAAATGACTAAGTCCAAAAAAAATGTTTTTTCAACTTTTTTCAATTTTACCCCCGTGGGATATATATTCTACCCACACACATTGAGAACTTTCCTGGGGTACCCTCACACATATTATTCCCTCATTTAGTGGATATTTTCACAAAAAAGTGAAATTTTCAAAAATTCAGAAAATTGGCTGAGAACGACTAAATATGAAGGACTCATCGGGCGAATTGCTCTGGAACTGAAATCGGAACGCTCACTGACATTTCCCCTATCTGAAAGTCTGATAAACGCAGAAAAAATGACTAAGTACCAAAAAAAAATTTTTTAAACTTTTTTCAATTTTACCCCCGTGGGATATATATTCTACCCACACACATTTGGAACTCTCCTGGGGTACCTTCACACATATTATTCCCTCATTTAGTGGATATTTTCACAAAAAAGTGAAATTTTCAAAAATTCAGAAAATTGGCTGAAAACGACTAAATATGAAGGACTCATGGGGCGAATCGCTCTGGAACTGAAATCGGAACGCTCACTGACATTTCCCCTATCTGAAAGTCTGATAAACGCCGGAAAAATGACTAAGTCCAAAAAAAAATTTTTTCACCTCTTTTCAATTTTACCCCCGTGGGATATATATTCTACCCACGCACATTTGGAACACTCCTGGGGTACCCTCACACATATTATTCCCTCATTTAGTGGATATTTTCACAAAAAAAGTGAAATTTTCAAAAATTCAGAAAATTGGCTGAAAACTACTGAATATGAAGGACTCATCGGGCGAATCGCGCTGGAACTGAAATCGGAACGCTCACTGACATTTCCCCTATCTGAAAGTCTGATAAACGCCAGAAAAATGACTAAGTCTAAAAAAAATTTTTTTTCACCTTTTTTCAATTTTACCCCCGTGGGATATATAATCTACCCACACACATTTGGAACTCTCCTGGGTTATCCTCACACATATTATTCCCTCATTTAGTGGATATTTTCACAAAAAAGTGAAATTTTCATAAATTCTGAAAATTGTCTGAAAACGACTAAATATGAAGGACTCATCGGGCGAATCGCTCTGGAACTGAAATCGGAACGCTCACTGACATTTCCCCTATCTGAAAGTCTGCTAAACGCAGAAAACATGACTAAGTCCCAAAAAAAAAATTTTTCACCTTTTTTCAATTTTACCCCCGTGGGATATATATTCTACCCACGCACATTTGGAACACTCTTGGGGTACCCTCACACATATTATTCCCTCATTTAGTGGATATTTTCACAAAAAAGTGAAATTTTCAAAAATTCAGAAAATTGACTGAAAACTACTGAATATGAAGGACTCATCGGGCGAATCGCGCTGGAACTGAAATCGGAACGCTCACTGACATTTCCCCTATCTGAAAATCTGATAAACGCCGGAAAAATGACAGTCCAAAAAAAATTTTTTTTCAACTTTTTTCAATTTTACCCCCGTGGGATATATATTCTACCCACGCACATTTGGAACACTCTTGGGGTACCCTCACACATATTATTCCCTCATTTAGTGGATATTTTCACAAAAAAGTGAAATTTTCAAAAATTCAGAAAATTGACTGAAAACTACTGAATATGAAGGACTCATCGGGCGAATCGCGCTGGAACTGAAATCGGAACGCTCACTGACATTTCCCCTATCTGAAAATCTGATAAACGCCGGAAAAATGACAGTCCAAAAAAAATTTTTTTTCAACTTTTTTCAATTTTACCCCCGTGGGATATATATTCTACCCACGCACATTTGGAACACTCTTGGGGTACCCTCACACATATTATTCCCTCATTTAGTGGATATTTTCACAAAAAAGTGAAATTTTCGAAAATTGGCTGAAAACGACTAAATATGAAGGACTCATCGGGCGAATCGCTCTGGAACTGAAATTGGAACGCTCACTGACATTTCCCCTATCTGAAAGTCTGATAAACGCCGGAAAAATGACTATGTCCAAAAAAAAATTTTTTCAACTCTTTTCAATTTTACCCCCGTGGGATATATATTCTACCCACGCACATTTTTAACACTCCTGGGGTACCCTCACACATATTATTCCCTCATTTAGTGGATATTTTCACAAAAAAGTGAAATTTTCAAAAAATCAGAAAATTGGCTGAAAACTACTGAATATGAAAGACTCATCGGGCGATTCGCGCTGGAACTGAAATCGGAACGCTCACTGACATTTCCCCTATCTGAAAGTCTGATAAACGCTGAAAAAATGAATAAGTCCAAAAAAAATTTTTTTTCAACTTTTTTCAATTTTACCCCCATGGGATATATATTCTACCCACACACATTTGGAACTCTCCTGGGGTACCCTCACACATATTATTCCCTCATTTAGTGGATATTTTCACAAAAAAGTGAAATTTTCAAAAATTCTGAAAATTTGCTGAAACCGACTAAATATGAAGGACTCATCGGGCGAATCGCTCTGGAACTGAAATCGGAACACTCACTGACATTTCCCCTATCTGAAAGTCTGATAAACGTTGAAAAAATGACTAAGTCCAAAGAAAAATTTTTCAACTCTTTTCAATTTTACCCCCGTGGGATATATATTCTACCCACGCACATTTGGTACACTCCTGGGGTACCCTCACACATATTATTCCCTCATTTAGTGGATATTTTCACAAAAAAGTGAAATTTTCAAAAATTCTGAAAATTGGCTGAAAACGACTAAATATGAAGGACTCATCGGGCGAATCGCTCTGGAACTGAAATTGGAACGCTCACTGACATTTCCCCTATCTGAAAGTCTGATAAACGATGAAAAAATGACTAAGTCCAAAAAAAATAATTTTTCACCTTTTTTCAATTTTACCCCCGTGGGATATATATTCTACCCACACACATTTGGAACTCTCCTGGCGTGCCCTCACACATATTATTCCCTCATTTAGTGGATATTTTCACAAAAAAGTGAAATTTTCAAAAATTCAGAAAATTGGCCGAAAATGACTAAATATGAAGGACTCATCGGGCGAATCGCTCTGGAACTGAAATCGGAATGCTCACTGACATTTCCCCTATCTGAAAGTCTGATAAACGCTGAAAAAATGAATAAGTCCAAAAAAAAATTTTTTCACCTCTTTTCAATTTTACCCCCGTGGGATATATATTCTACCCACGCACATTTGGAACACTCCTGGGGTACCCTCACACATATTATTCCCTCATTTAGTGGATATTTTCACAAAAAAAGTGAAATTTTCAAAAATTCAGAAAATTGGCTGAAAACTACTGAATATGAAGGACTCATCGGGCGAATCGCGCTGGAACTGAAATCGGAACGATCACTGACATTTCCCCTATCTGAAAGTCTGATAAACGCCAGAAAAATGACTAAGTCTAAAAAAAATTTTTTTTCACCTTTTTTCAATTTTACCCCCGTGGGATTTATAATCTACCCACACACATTTGGAACTCTCCTGGGTTATCCTCACACATATTATTCCCTCATTTAGTGGATATTTTCACAAAAAAGTGAAATTTTCAAAAATTCTGAAAATTGTCTGAAAACGACTAAATATGAAGGACTCATCGGGCGAATCGCTCTGGAACTGAAATCGGAACGCTCACTGACATTTCCCCTATCTGAAAGTCTGCTAAACGCAGAAAACATGACTAAGTCCCAAAAAAAAAATTTTTCACCTTTTTTCAATTTTACCCCCGTGGGATATATATTCTACCCACACACATTTGGAACTCTCCTGGGGTACCCTCACACATATTATTCCCTCATTTAGTGGATATTTTCACAAAAAAGTGAAATTTTTAAAAATTCTGAAAATTGGCTTAAAACTACTGAATATGAAGGACTCATTGGGCGAATCGCTCTGGAACTGAAATCGGAACACTCACTGACATTTCCCCTATCTGAAAGTCTGATAAACGCCAGAAAAATGACTAAGTCTAAAAAAAATTTTTTTTCAACTTTTTTCAATTTTACCCCCGTGGGATATATATTCTACCCACGCACATTTGGAACACTCTTGGGGTACCCTCACACATATTATTCCCTCATTTAGTGGATATTTTCACAAAAAAGTGAAATTTTCAAAAATTCAGAAAATTGGCTGAAAACTACTGAATATGAAGGACTCATCGGGCGAATCGCGCTGGAACTGAAATCGGAACGATCACTGACATTTCCCCTATCTGAAAGTCTGATAAACGCCAGAAAAATGACTAAGTCTAAAAAAAATTTTTTTTCACCTTTTTTCAATTTTACCCCCGTGGGATTTATAATCTACCCACACACATTTGGAACTCTCCTGGGTTATCCTCACACATATTATTCCCTCATTTAGTGGATATTTTCACAAAAAAGTGAAATTTTCAAAAATTCTGAAAATTGTCTGAAAACGACTAAATATGAAGGACTCATCGGGCGAATCGCTCTGGAACTGAAATCGGAACGCTCACTGACATTTCCCCTACCTGAAAGTCTGCTAAACGCAGAAAACATGACTAAGTCCCAAAAAAAAAATTTTTCACCTTTTTTCAATTTTACCCCCGTGGGATATATATTCTACCCACACACATTTGGAACTCTCCTGGGGTACCCTCACACATATTATTCCCTCATTTAGTGGATATTTTCACAAAAAAGTGAAATTTTTAAAAATTCTGAAAATTGGCTTAAAACTACTGAATATGAAGGACTCATTGGGCGAATCGCTCTGGAACTGAAATCGGAACACTCACTGACATTTCCCCTATCTGAAAGTCTGATAAACGCCAGAAAAATGACTAAGTCTAAAAAAAATTTTTTTTCAACTTTTTTCAATTTTACCCCCGTGGGATATATATTCTACCCACGCACATTTGGAACACTCTTGGGGTACCCTCACACATATTATTCCCTCATTTAGTGGATATTTTCACAAAAAAGTGAAATTTTCAAAAATTCAGAAAATTGGCTGAAAACAACTAAATATGAAGGACTCATCGGGCGAATCGCTCTGGAACTGAAATCGGAACGCTCACTGACATTTCCCCTATCTGAAAGTCTGATAAACGCCGGAAAAATGACTAAGTCCAAAGAAAAATTTTTCAACTCTTTTCAATTTTACCCCCGTGGGATATATATTCTACCCACGCACATTTGGAACACTCCTGGGGTACCCTCACACATATTATTCCCTCATTTAGTGGATATTTTCACAAAAAAGTGAAATTTTCAAAAATTCTGAAAATTGGCTGAAAACGACTAAATATGAAGGACTCATCGGGCGAATCGCTCTGGAACTGAAATTGGAACGCTCACTGACATTTCCCCTATCTGAAAGTCTGATAAACGCCGGAAAAATGACTATGTCAAAAAAAAAAATTTTTCAACTCTTTTAAATTTTACCCCCGTGGGATATATATTCTACCCACGCACATTTTTAACACTCCTGGGGTACCCTCACACATATTATTCCCTCATTTAGTGGATATTTTCACAAAAAAGTGAAATTTTCAAAAATTCTGAAAATTTGCTGAAAACGACTAAATATGAAGGACTCATCGGGCGAATCGCTCTGGAACTGAAATCGGAACACTCACTGACATTTCCCCTATCTGAAAGTCTGATAAACGTTGAAAAAATGACTAAGTCCAAAGAAAAATTTTTCAACTCTTTTCAATTTTACCCCCGTGGGATATATATTCTACCCACGCACATTTGGAACACTCCTGGGGTACCCTCACACATATTATTCCCTCATTTAGTGGATATTTTCACAAAAAAGTGAAATTTTCAAAAATTCTGAAAATTGGCTGAAAACGACTAAATATGAAGGACTCATCGGGCGAATCGCTCTGGAACTGAAATTGGAACGCTCACTGACATTTCCCCTATCTGAAAGTCTGATAAACGCTGAAAAAATGACTAAGTCCAAAAAAAATAATTTTTCACCTTTTTTCAATTTTACCCCCGTGGGATATATATTCTACCCACACACATTTGGAACTCTCCTGGCGTGCCCTCACACATATTATTCCCTCATTTAGTGGATATTTTCACAAAAAAGTGAAATTTTCAAAAATTCAGAAAATTGGCCGAAAATGACTAAATATGAAGGACTCATCGGGCGAATCGCTCTGGAACTGAAATCGGAATGCTCACTGACATTTCCCCTATCTGAAAGTCTGATAAACGCTGAAAAAATGAATAAGTCCAAAAAAAAATTTTTTCACCTCTTTTCAATTTTACCCCCGTGGGATATATATTCTACCCACGCACATTTGGAACACTCCTGGGGTACCCTCACACATATTATTCCCTCATTTAGTGGATATTTTCACAAAAAAAGTGAAATTTTCAAAAATTCTGAAAATTGGCTGAAAACGACTAAATATGAAGGACTCATCGGGCGAATCGCTCTGGAACTGAAATTGGAACGCTCACTGACATTTCCCCTATCTGAAAGTCTGATAAACGCCGGAAAAATGACTATGTCCAAAAAAAAATTTTTTCAACTCTTTTCAATTTTACCCCCGTGGGATATATATTCTACCCACGCACATTTTTAACACTCCTGGGGTACCCTCACACATATTATTCCATCATTTAGTGGATATTTTCACAAAAAAGTGAAATTTTCAAAAAATCAGAAAATTGGCTGAAAACTACTGAATATGAAAGACTCATCGGGCGATTCGCGCTGGAACTGAAATCGGAACGCTCACTGACATTTCCCCTATCTGAAAGTCTGATAAACGCTGAAAAAATGAATAAGTCCAAAAAAAATTTTTTTTCACCTTTTTTCAATTTTACCCCCGTGGGATATATAATCTACCCACACACATTTGGAACTCTCCTGGGTTATCCTCACACATATTATTCCCTCATTTAGTGGATATTTTCACAAAAAAGTGAAATTTTCAAAAATTCTGAAAATTGTCTGAAAACGACTAAATATGAAGGACTCATCGGGCGAATCGCTCTGGAACTGAAATCGGAACGCTCACTGACATTTCCCCTATCTGAAAGTCTGCTAAACGCAGAAAACATGACTAAGTCCCAAAAAAAAAATTTTTCACCTTTTTTCAATTTTACCCCCGTGGGATATATATTCTACCCACACACATTTGGAACTCTCCTGGGGTACCCTCACACATATTATTCCCTCATTTAGTGGATATTTTCACAAAAAAGTGAAATTTTTAAAAATTCTGAAAATTGGCTTAAAACTACTGAATATGAAGGACTCATTGGGCGAATCGCTCTGGAACTGAAATCGGAACACTCACTGACATTTCCCCTATCTGAAAGTCTGATAAACGCCAGAAAAATGACTAAGTCTAAAAAAAATTTTTTTTCAACTTTTTTCAATTTTACCCCCGTGGGATATATATTCTACCCACGCACATTTGGAACACTCTTGGGGTACCCTCACACATATTATTCCCTCATTTAGTGGATATTTTCACAAAAAAGTGAAATTTTCAAAAATTCAGAAAATTGGCTGAAAACAACTAAATATGAAGGACTCATCGGGCGAATCGCTCTGGAACTGAAATCGGAACGCTCACTGACATTTCCCCTATCTGAAAGTCTGATAAACGCCGGAAAAATGACTAAGTCCAAAGAAAAATTTTTCAACTCTTTTCAATTTTACCCCCGTGGGATATATATTCTACCCACGCACATTTGGAACACTCCTGGGGTACCCTCACACATATTATTCCCTCATTTAGTGGATATTTTCACAAAAAAGTGAAATTTTCAAAAATTCTGAAAATTGGCTGAAAACGACTAAATATGAAGGACTCATCGGGCGAATCGCTCTGGAACTGAAATTGGAACGCTCACTGACATTTCCCTATCTGAAAGTCTGATAAACGCCGGAAAAATGACTATGTCAAAAAAAAAAATTTTTCAACTCTTTTCAATTTTACCCCCATGGGATATATATTCTACCCACGCACATTTTTAACACTCCTGGGGTACCCTCACACATATTATTCCCTCATTTAGTGGATATTTTCACAAAAAAGTGAAATTTTCAAAAATTCAGAAAATTGGCTGAAAACTACTGAATATGAAGGACTCATCGGGCGATTCGCGCTGGAACTGAAATCGGAACGCTCACTGACATTTCCCCTATCTGAAAGTCTGATAAACGCTGAAAAAATGAATAAGTCCAAAAAAAAAAATTTTTCACCTTTTTTCAATTTTACCCCCGTGGGATATATATTCTACCCACACACATTTGGAACTCTCCTGGGGTACCCTCACAAACATTATTCCCTCATTTAGTGGATATTTTCACAAAAAAGTGAAATTTTCAAAAATTCTGAAAATTGGCTGAAAACGACTAAATATGAAGGACTCATCGGGCGAATCGCTCTGGAAATGAAATCGGAACGCTCACTGACATTTCCCCTATCTGAAAGTCTGATAAACGCCGGAAAAATGACTAAGTCCAAAGAAAAATTTTTCAACTCTTTTCAATTTTACCCCCGTGGGATATATATTCTACCCACGCACATTTTTAACACTCCTGGGGTACCCTCACACATATTATTCCCTCATTTAGTGGATATTTTCACAAAAAAGTGAAATTTTCAAAAATTCAGAAAGTTGGCTGAAAACTACTGAATATGAAAGACTCATCGGGCGATTAGCGCTGGAACTGAAATCGGAACGCTCACTGACATTTCCCCTATCTGAAAGTGTGATAAACGTTGAAAAAATGACTAAGTCCAAAAAAAAAAATTTTTCACCTTTTTTCAATTTTGCCCCGTGGGATATATATTCTACCCACACACATTTGGAACTCTCCTGGGGTACCCTCACACATATTATTCCCTCATTTAGTGGATATTTTCACAAAAAAGTGAAATTTTCAAAAATTCAGAAAATTGGCTGAAAACAACTAAATATGAAGGACTCATCGGGCGAATCGCTCTGGAACTGAAATCGGAATGCTCACTGACATTTCCCCTATCTGAAAGTCTGATAAACGCTGAAAAAATGACTAAGTCCAAAAAAAAAAATGTTTCACCTTTTTTCAATTTTACTCCCGTGGGATATATGTTCTACCCACACACATTTGGAACTCTCCTGGGGTACCCTCACACATATTATTCCCTCATTTAGTGGATATTTTCACAAAAAAGTGAAATTTTCAAAAATTCTGAAAATTGGCTGAAAACGACTAAATATGAAGGACTCATCGGGCGAATCGCTCTGGAACTGAAATTGGAACGCTCACTGACATTTCCCCTATCTGAAAGTCTGATAAACGGCGGAAAAATGACTATGTCCAAAAAAAAATTTTTTCAACTCTTTTCAATTTTACCCCCGTGGGATATATATTCTACCCACGCACATTTGGAACACTCCTGGGGTACCCTCACACATATTATTCCCTCATTTAGTGGATATTTTCACAAAAAAGTGAAATTTTCAAAAAATCTGAAAATTGGCTGAAAAGTACTGAATATGAAGGACTCATCGGGCGATTCGCGCTGGAACTGAAATCGGAACGCTCACTGACATTTCCCCTATCTGAAAGTCTGATAAACGCTGAAAAAATGACTAAGTCCAAAAAAAAAAAATTTTTCACCTTTTTTCAATTTTACCCCCGTGGGATATATATTCTACCCACACACATTTGGAACTCTCCTGGGGTACCCTCACACATATTATTCCCTCATTTAGTGGATATTTTCACAAAAAAGTGAAATTTTCAAAAATTCTGAAAATTGGCTGAAAACGACTAAATATGAAGGACTCATCGGGCGAATCGCTCTGGAACTGAAATTGGAACGCTCACTGACATTTCCCCTATCTGAAAATCTGATAAACGCTGGAAAAATGACTAAGTCCAAAAAAAATTTTTTTCACCTTTTTTCAATTTTACTCCCGTGGGATATATATTCTACCCACACACATTTGGAACTCTCCTGGGGTACCCTCACACATATTATTCCCTCATTTAGTGGATATTTTCACAAAAAAGTAAAATTTTCAAAAATTCAGAAAATTGGCTGAAAACGACTAAATATGAAGGACTCATCGGGCGAATCGCTCTGGAACTGAAATCGGAACGCTCACTGACATTTCCCCTATCTGAAAGACTGATAAACGCTGAAAGAATGACTAAGTCCAAAAAAAAAAATTTTTCACCTTTTTCAATTTTACCCCCGTGGGATATATATTCTACCCACACACATTTGGAACTCTCCTGGGGTACCCTCACACATATTATTCCCTCATTTACTGGATATTTTCACAAAAAAGTGAAATTTTCAAAAATTCAGAAAATTGTCTGAAAACGACTAAATATGAAGCACTCATCGGGCGAATCGCTCTGGAACTGAAATCGGAACGCTCACTGACATTTCCCCTATCTGAAAGTCTGATAAACGCCGGAAAATGACCAAGTCCAAAAAAAAATTTTTTCAACTCTTTTCAATTTTACCCCTGTGGGATATATATTCTACCCACACACATTTGGAACTCTCCTGGGGTATCCTCACACATATTATTCCCTCATTTAGTGGATATTTTCACAAAAAAGTGAAATTTTCAAAAATTCAAAAAATTGGCTGAAAACGACTAAATATGAAGGACTCATCGGGCGAATCGCTCTGGAACTGAAATCGGAACGCTCACTGACATTTCCCCTATCTGAAAATCTGATAAACGCTGAAAAAATGACAGTCTAAAAAAAATTTTTTTTCAACTTTTTTCAATTTTACCCCCGTGGGATATACAGTGCCTACAAGTAGTATTCAACCCCCTGCAGATTTAGCTGGTTTGATAAGATGCAAATAAGTTAGAGCCTTCAAACTGCAAACGAGAGTAGGTTTTATGAACAGAAGCATAAATCTTACAAACCAAAAAGTTATGTTGCTCAGTTGAATTTTATTAAATTTTAAACATAAAAGTGTGGGTCAATTATTATACAACCCCTATGTTTAATATTTTGAGGAATAACCCTTGTTTGCAATTACAGCTAATAATCATCTTTTATAAGACCTGATCAGGCCGGCACAGGTCTGTGGAGTTATCTTGGCCCACTCCTCCATGCAGATCTTCTCCAAGTTATCTAGGTTATTTGGGTGTCTCATGTGGACTTTATTCTTGAGCTCCTTCCACAAGTTTTCAATTGGGTTAAGGTCAGGAGACTGACTAGGCCACTCCAACACCTTGACTTTTTCCCTCTTGAACCAGGCCTTGGTTTTCTTGGCTGTGTGCTTTGGGTCGTTGTCTTGTTGGAAGATGAAATTACGACCCATCTTAAGATCCTTGATGGAGGAGCGGAGGTTCTTGGCCAAAATCTCCAGGTAGGCCGTGCTATCCATCTTCCCATGGATGCGGACCAGATGGCCAGGCCCCTTGGCTGAGAAACAGCCCCACAGCATGATGCTGCCACCACCATGCTTGACTGTAGGGATGGTATTCTTGGGGTCGTATGCAGTGCCATACAGTCTCCAAACGTCACGTGTGTGGTTGGCACCAAAGATCTCGATCTTGGTCTCATCAGACCATAGAACCTTGAACCAGTCTGTCTCAGAGCCCTCCAAGTGATCTTGAGCAAACTGTAGACGAGCCTTGACATGACGCTTTGATAGTAAAGGTACCTTACGGGCTCGTCTGGAACGGAGACCATTGCGGTGGAGTACGTTACTTATGGTATTGACTGAAACCAATGTCCCCACTGCCATGAGATCTTCCCGGAGCTCGTTCCTTGTTGTCCTTGGGTTAGCCTTGACTCTTCGGACAAGCCTGGCCTTGGCACGGGAGGACACTTTCAAAGGCTGTCCAGGCCGTGGAAGGCTAACAGTAGTTCCATAAGCCTTCCACTTACGGATGATGCTCCCAACAGTGGAGACAGGTAGGCCCAACTCCTTGGAAAGGGTTTTGTACCCCTTGCCAGCCTTGTGACCCTCCACGATCTTGTCTCTGATGGCCTTGGAATGCTCCTTTGTCTTTCCCATGTTGACCATGTCTGAGTGCTGTTCACAAGTTTGGGGAGGGTCTTAAATAGTCAGAAAAGGCTGGCAAAAGAGATCTTTAATCCACACATGTGAAGCTCATTATTCTTGGTGCCTGAACTACTTCTTAATACTTTAGGGGGACCAAACAAAATTCTTGTGGTTTGAGGGGTTGAATAATAAATGACACTCTGAATTAACTTTTAACGTTTAAAAAAAAAAAAAAAGAAAAAAACAAAACCAAAATTTGCTGCAGTGCATTTCCCACTTCCAGGCTGATCTACAGTACAAATGTCACCATGCCAAGTTAATTCCGCATGTGTCAACCAGCTAAATCTGCAGGGGGTTGAATACTACTTGTAGGCACTGTATATTCTACCCGCACAAATTTAGAACTCTCCTGGGGTACCCTCACACATATTATTCCCTCATTTAGTGGATATTTTCACAAAAAATTGAAATTTTCAACAATTCAGAAAATTGGCTGAAAACGACTAAATATGAAGGACTCATTGGGCGAATCGCTCTGGAACTGAAATCGGAACGCTCACTGACATTTCCCCTATCTGAAAGTCTGATAAACGCCGGAAAATGACTAAGTCCAAAAAAAAATTTTTTCAACTCTTTTCAATTTTACCCCCGTGGGATATATATTCTACCCACGCACATTTGGTACACTCCTGGGGTACCCTCACACATATTATTCCCTCAATTAGTGGATATTTTCACAAATAAGTGAAATTTTCAAAAATTCAGAAAATTGTCTGAAAACTACTGAATATGAAGGACTTATCGGGCTAATCGCGCTGGAACTGAAATCGGAACGCTCACTGACATTTCCCCTATCTGAAAGTCTGATAAACACTGAAAAAATGACAGTCTAAAAAAATTTTTTTTTCAACTTTTTTCAATTTTACCCCCGTGGGATATATATTCTACCCACACACATTTGGAACTCTCCTGGGGTACCCTCACACATATTATTCCCTCATTTAGTGGATATTTTCACAAAATAGTGAAATTTTCAAAAATTCTGAAAATTGGCTGAAAATGACTAAATATGAAGGGCTCATTGGGCGAATCGCTCTGGAACTGAAATCGGAATGCTCACTGACATTTCCCTTATCTGAAAGTCTGATAAACGCTGAAAAAATGACTAAGTCCAAAAAAAATTTTTTTCACCTTTTTTCAATTTTACCCCGTGGGATATATATTCTACCCACACACATTTGGAACTCTCCTGGGGTACCCTCACACATATTATTCCCTCATTTAGTGGATATTTTCACAAAAAAGTGAAATTTTCAAAAATTTAGAAAATTGGCTGAAAACGACTAAATATGAATGACTCATCGGGCGAATCGCTCTGGAACTGAAATCGGAACGCTCACTGACATTTCCCCTATCTGAAAGTCTGATAAACGCCGGAAAAATGACTAAGTCCAAAAAAAATTTTTTTCACCTTTTTTCAATTTTACCCCCGTGGGATATATATTCTACCCACACACATTTAGAACTCTCCTGGGGTGCCCTCACACATATTATTCCCTCATTTAGTGGATATTTTCACAAAAAAGTGAAATTTTCAAAAATTCTGAAAATTGGCTGAAAATGACTAAATATGAAGGACTCATCGGGCGAATCGCTCTGGAACTGAAATCGGAATGCTCACTGACATTTCCCCTACCTGAAAGTCTGATAAACGCTGAAAAAATGACTAAGTCCAAAAAAAAATGTTTTTAACTTTTTTCAATTTTACCACTGTGGGATATATAATCTACCCACACACATTTGGAACTCTCCTGGGGTATCGTCACACATATTATTCCCTCATTTAGTGGATATTTTCACAAAAAAGTGAAATTTTCAAAAATTCAGAAAATTGGCTGAAAACGACTAAATATGAAGGACTCATCGGGCGAATCGCTCTGGAACTGAAATCGGAACGCTCACTGACATTTCCCTTATCTGAAAGTCTGATAAACGCTGAAAAAATGACCAAGTCGAAAAAAAATTTTTTTCACCTTTTTTCAATTTTACCCCCGTGGAATATATATTCTACCCACACACATTTGGAACTCTCCTGGGGTACCCTCACACATATTATTCCCTCATTTAGTGGATATTTTCACAAAAAGGTGAAATTTTCAAAAATTCAGAAACTTGGCTGAAAACGACTAAATATGAATGACTCATCGGGCGTATCGCTCTGGAACTGAAATCGGAACGCTCACTGACATTTCCCCTATCTGAAAGTCTGATAAACACCGGAAAAATGACTAAGTCCAAAAAAAATTTTTTTCACCTTTTTTCAATTTTACCCCCGTGGGATATATATTCTACCCACACACATTTGGAACTCTCCTGGGGTGCCCTCACACATATTATTCCCTCATTTAGTGGATATTTTCACAAAAAAGTGAAATTTTCAAAAATTCAGAAAATTGGCTGAAAACGACTAAATATGAAGGACTCATCGGGCGAATCGCTCTGGAACTGAAATCGGAATGCTCACTGACATTTCCCCTACCTGAAAGTCTGATAAACGCTGAAAAAATGACTAAGTCCAAAAAAAAAATTTTGCTCCTTTTTTCAATTTTACCCCCGTGGTATATATATTCTACCCACACACATTTGGAACTCTCCTGGGGTTCCCTCACACATATTATTCCCTTATTTAGTGGATATTTTCACAAAAAAGTGAAATTTTCAAAAATTCAGAAAATTGGCTGAAAACGGCTAAATATGAATGACTCATCGGGCGAATCGGTCTGGAACTGAAATCGGAACGCTCACTGACATTTCCCCTATCTGAAAGGCTGATAAATGCCGGAAAAATGACTAAGTCCCAAAAAAAATGTTTTCAACTTTTTTCAATTTTACCCCCGTGGGATATATAATCTACCCACACACATTTGGAACTCTCCTGGGGTATCCTCACACATATTATTCCCTCATTTAGTGGATATTTTCACAAAAAAGTGAAATTTTCAAAAATTCAGAAAATTGTCTGAAAACGACTAAATATGAAGGACTCATCGGGCGAATCGCTCTGGAACTGAAATCGGAATGCTCACTAACATTTCCCCTATCTGAAAGTCTGATAAACGCCGGAAAATGACTAAGTCCAAAAAAAAATTTTTTCAACTCTTTTCAATTTTACCCCCGTGGGATATATATTCTACCCACACACATTTGGAACTCTCCTGGGGTTCCCTCACACATATTATTCCCTCATTTAGTGGATATTTTCACAAAAAAGTGAAATTTTCAAAAATTCAGAAAATTGGCTGAAAACGACTAAATATGAAGGACTCATCGGGCGAATCGCTCTGGAACTGAAATCGGAACGCTCACTGACATTTCCCCTATCTGAAAGTCTGATAAACGCTGAAAAAATGACTAAGTCCCAAAAAAATTTTTTTTTCAACTTTACCCCTGTGGGATATATATTCTACCCACACACATTTGGAAGTCTCCTGGCATACCCTCACACATATTATTCCCTCATTTAGTGGATATTTTCACAAAAAAGTGAAATTTTCAAAAATTCAGAAAATTGGCTGAAAACGACTAAATATGAAGGACTCATCGGGCGAATCGCTCTGGAACTGAAATCGGAATGCTCACTGACATTTCCCCTATCTGAAAGTCTGATAAACGCTGAAAAAATGACTAAGTCCAAAAAAAAATTTTTTTTAACTTTTTTCAATTTTACCCCCGTGGGATATATATTCTACCCACACACATTTGGAACTCTCCTGGGGTACCCTCACACATATTATTCCCTCATTTAGTGGATATTTTCACAAAAAAGTGAAATTTTCAAAAATTCAGAAAATTGGCTGAAAACGACTAAATCTGAAGGACTCATCGGGCGCATCGCTCTGGAACTGAAATCGGAATGCTCACTGACATTTCCCCTATCTGAAAGTCTGATAAACGGCGGAAAAATGACTAAGTCCAAAAAAAATGTTTTTTCAACTTTTTTCAATTTTACTCCCGTGGAATATATATTCTACCCACACACATTGAGAACTCTCCTGGGGTAAGCTCACACATATTATTCCCTCATTTAGTGGATATTTTCACAAAAAAGTGAAATTTTCAAAAATTCTGAAAATTGGCTGAAAATGACTAAATATGAAGGACTCATCGGGCGCATCGCTCTGGAACTGAAATCGAACGCTCACTGACATTTTCCCTATCTGAAAGTCTGATAAACGGCGGAAAAATGACTAAGTCGAAAAAAAATAATTTTTCAACTTTTTTCAATTTTACCCCCGTGGGATATATATTCTACCCACACACATTTGGAACTCTCCTGGCATACCCTCACACATATTATTCCCTCATTTAGTGGATATTTTCACAAAAAAGTGAAATTTTCAAAAATTCTGAAAAATGGCTGAAAACGACAAAATATGAAGGACTCATATGGCGAATCGCTCTGGAACTGAAATCAGAACGCTCATTGACATTTCCAATATCTGAAAGTCTGATAAACGGCGGAAAAATGACTAAGTCCAAGAAAATTTTTTTTTTTAACTTTTTTCAATTTTACCCCCGTGGGATATATATTCTACCCTCACACATTTGGAACTCTCCTGGGGTACCCTCACACATATTATTCCCTCATTTAGTGGATATTTTCACAAAAAAGTGAAATTTTCAAAAATTCAGAAAATTGGCTGAAAACGACTAAATATGAAGGACTCATCGGGCAAATCGCTCTGGAACTGAAATCGGAATGCTCACTGACATTTCCCCTATCTGAAAGTCTGATAAACGCTGAAAAAATGACTAAGTCTAAAAAAAATTTTTTTTCACCTTTTTTCAATTTTACCCCCGTGGGATATATAATCTACCCACACACATTTGGAACTCTCCTGGGTTATCCTCACACATATTATTCCCTCATTTAGTGGATATTTTCACAAAAAAGTGAAATTTTCAAAAATTCTGAAAATTGTCTGAAAACGACTAAATATGAAGGACTCATTGGGCGAATCGCTCTGGAACTGAAATCGGAACGCTCACTGACATTTCCCCTATCTGAAAGTCTGATAAACGCTGAAAAAATGACTAAGTCCAAAAAAAAAAATTTTTCACCTTTTTTCAATTTTACCCCGTGGGATATATATTCTACCCACGCACATTTGGAACACTCCTGGGGTACCCTCACACATATTATTCCCTCATTTAGTGGATATTTTCACAAAAAAGTGAAATTTTCAAAAATTCTGAAAATTGGCTGAAAACGACTGAATATGAAGGACTCATCGGGCGAATCGCGCTGGAACTGAAATCGGAACGCTCACTGACATTTACCCTATCTGAAAGTCTGATAAACGCCGGAAAAATGACTAAGTCCAAAAAAAATTTTTTTCAACTCTTTTCAATTTTACCCCCGTGGGATATGTATTCTACCCACGCACATTTGGAACACTCCTGGGGTACCCTCACACATATTATTCCCTCATTTAGTGGATATTTTCGCAAAAAAGTGAAATTTTCAAAAATTCAGAAAATTGGCTTAAAACTACTGAATATGAAGGACTCATCGGGCGAATCGCGCTGGAACTGAAATCGGAATGCTCACTGACATTTCCCCTATCTGAAAGTCTGATAAACGCTGAAAAAATGACTAAGTCTAAAAAAAATTTTTTTTCACCTTTTTTTAATTTTACCCCCGTGGGATATATAGTCTACCCACACACATTTGGAACTCTCCTGGGGTATCCTCACACATATTATTCCCTCATTTAGTGGATATTTTCACAAAAAAATTAAATTTTCAAAAATTCTGAAAATTGGCTGAAAACGACTAAATATGAAGGACTCATTGGGCGAATCGCTCTGGAACTGAAATTGGAACTCTCACTGACATTTTCCCTATCTGAAAGTCTGATAATCGCTGAAAAAATGACTATGTCCCCAAAAAATTTTTTTCACCTTTTTTCAATTTTACCCCCGTGGGATATATATTCTACCCACACACATTTGGAACTCTCCTGGGGTACCTTCACACATATTATTCCCTCATTTAGTGGATATTTTCACAAAAAAGTGAAATTTTCAAAAATTCTGAAAATTGGCTGAAAACGACTAAATATGAAGGACTCATCGGGCGAATCGCTCTGGAACTGAAATTGGAACGCTCACTGACATTTCCCCTATCTGAAAGTCTGATAAACGCCGGAAAAATGACTATGTCCAAAAAAAAATTTTTTCAACTCTTTTCAATTTTACCCCCGTGGGATATATATTCTACCCACGCACATTTTTAACACTCCTGGGGTACCCTCACACATATTATTCCCTCATTTAGTGGATATTTTCACAAAAAAGTGAAATTTTCAAAAATTCAGAAAATTGGCTGAAAACTACTGAATATGAAGGACTCATCGGGCCATTCGCGCTGGAACTGAAATCGGAACGCTCACTGACATTTCCCCTATCTGAAAGTCTGATAAACGCTGAAAAAATGAATAAGTCCAAAAAAAATTTTTTTTCGACTTTTTTCAATTTTACCCCCGTGGGATATATATTCTACCCACACACATTTGGAACTCTCCTGGGGTACCCTCACACATATTATTCCCTCATTTAGTGGATATTTTCACAAAAAAGTGAAATTTTCAAAAATTCAGAAAATTGGCCGAAAATGACTAAATATGAAGGACTCATCGGGCGAATCGCTCTGGAACTGAAATCGGAATGCTCACTGACATTTCCCCTATCTGAAAGTATGATAAACGCTGAAAAAATGAATAAGCCCAAAAAAAATTTTTTTTCAACTTTTTCCAATTTTACCCCCGTGGGATATATATTCTACCCACACACATTGGGAACTCTCCTGGGGTACCCTCACACATATTATTCCCTCATTTAGTGGATATTTTCACAAAAAAGTGAAATTTTCAAACATTCTGAAAATTGGCTGAAAACGTCTAAATATGAAGGACTCATCGGGCGAATCGCTCTGGAACTGAAATCGGAACGCTCACTGACATTTCCCCTATCTGAAAGTCTGATAAACGCCGGAAAAATGACTAAGTCCAAAGAAAAATTTTTCAACTCTTTTGAATTTTACCCCCGTGGGATATATATTCTACCCACGCACATTTGGAACACTCCTGGGGTACCCTCACACATATTATTCCCTCATTTAGTGGATATTTTCACAAAAAAGTGAAATTTTCAAAAATTCTGAAAATTGGCTGAAAACAACTAAATACGAAGGACTCATCGGGCGAATCGCTCTGGAACTGAAATTGGAACGCTCACTGACATTTCCCCTATCTGAAAGTCTGATAAACGCCGTAAAAATGACTAGGTCCAAAAAAAAATTTTTTCAACTCTTTTCAATTTTACCCCCGTGGGATATATATTCTACTCACGCACATTTGGAACACTCCTGGGGTACCCTCACACATATTATTCCCTCATTTAGTGGATATTTTCACAAAAAAGTGAAATTTTGAAAAATTCAGAAAATTGGCTGAAAAATACTGAATATGAAGGACTCATCGGGCGATTCGCGCTGGAACTGAAATCGGAACGCTCACTGACATTTCCCCTATCTGAAAGTCTGATAAACGCTGAAAAAATGACTAAGTCTAAAAAAAATTTTTTTTCACCTTTTTTCAATTTTACCCCCGTGGGATATATAAGCTACCCACACACATTTGGAACTCTCCTGGGTTATCCTCACACATATTATTCCCTCATTTAGTGGATATTTTCACAAAAAAGTGAAATTTTCAAAAATTCTGAAAATTGTCTGAAAACGACTAAATATGAAGGACTCATTGGGCGAATCGCTCTGGAACTGAAATCGGAATGCTCACTGACATTTCCCCTATCTGAAAGTCTGATAATCGCTGAAAAAATGACTATGTCCCCAAAAAATTTTTTTCACCTTTTTTCAATTTTACCCCCGTGGGATATATATTCTACCCACACACATTTGGAACTCTCCTGGGGTACCTTCACACATATTATTCCCTCATTTGGTGGATATTTTCACAAAAAAGTGAAATTTTCAAAACTTCTGAAAATTGGCTGAAAATGACTAAATATGGAGGACTCATCGGGCGAATCGCTCTGGAACTGAAATTGGAACGCTCACTGACATTTCCCCTATCTGAAAGTCTGATAAACGCTGAAAAAATGACTAAGTCTAAAAAAAATAATTTTTCACCTTTTTTCAATTTTACCCCCGTGGGATATATATTCTACCCACACACATTTGGAACTCTCCTGGCGTGCCCTCACACATATTATTCCCTCATTTAGTGGATATTTTCACAAAAAAGTGAAATTTTCAAAAATTCAGAAAATTGGCCGAAAATGACTAAATATGAAGGACTCATCGGGCGAATCGCTCTGGAACTGAAATCGGAATGCTCACTGACATTTCCCCTATCTGAAAGTATGATAAACGCTGAAAAAATGAATAAGTCCAAAAAAAATTTTTTTTCAACTTTTTTCAATTTTACCCCCGTGGGATATATATTCTACCCACACACATTGGGAACTCTCCTGGGGTACCCTCACACATATTATTCCCTCATTTAGTGGATATTTTCACAAAAAAGTGAAATTTTCAAACATTCTGAAAATTGGCTGAAAACGTCTAAATATGAAGGACTCATCGGGCGAATCGCTCTGGAACTGAAATCGGAACGCTCACTGACATTTCCCCTATCTGAAAGTCTGATAAACGCCGGAAAAATGACTAAGTCCAAAGAAAAATTTTTCAACTCTTTTGAATTTTACCCCCGTGGGATATATATTCTACCCACGCACATTTGGAACACTCCTGGGGTACCCTCACACATATTATTCCCTCATTTAGTGGATATTTTCACAAAAAAGTGAAATTTTCAAAAATTCTGAAAATTGGCTGAAAACAACTAAATATGAAGGACTCATCGGGCGAATCGCTCTGGAACTGAAATTGGAACGCTCACTGACATTTCCCCTATCTGAAAGTCTGATAAACGCCGTAAAAATGACTATGTCCAAAAAAAAATTTTTTCAACTGTTTTCAATTTTACCCCCGTGGGATATATATTCTACTCACGCACATTTGGAACACTCCTGGGGTACCCTCACACATATTATTCCCTCATTTAGTGGATATTTTCACAAAAAGTGAAATTTTCAAAAATTCTGAAAATTGGCTGAAAACGACTAAATATGAAGGACTCATCGGGCGAATCGCTCTGGAACTGAAATCGGAACGCTCACTGACATTTCCCCTATCTGAAAGTCTGATAAACGCCGGAAAAATGACTATGTCCAAAAAAAAATTTTTTCAGCTCTTTTCAATTTTACCCCCGTGGGATATATATTCTACCCACGCACATTTGGAACACTCCTGGGGTACCCTCACACATATTATTCCCTCATTTGGTGGATATTTTCACAAAAAAGTGAAATTTTCAAAACTTCTGAAAATTGGCTGAAAACGACTAAATATGGAGGACTCATCGGGCGAATCGCTCTGGAACTGAAATTGGAACGCTCACTGACATTTCCCCTATCTGAAAGTCTGATAAACGCTGAAAAAATGACTAAGTCTAAAAAAAATAATTTTTCACCTTTTTTCAATTTTACCCCCGTGGGATATATATTCTACCCACACACATTTGGAACTCTCCTGGCGTGCCCTCACACATATTATTCCCTCATTTAGTGGATATTTTCACAAAAAAGTGAAATTTTCAAAAATTCAGAAAATTGGCCGAAAATGACTAAATATGAAGGACTCATCGGGCGAATCGCTCTGGAACTGAAATCGGAATGCTCACTGACATTTCCCCTATCTGAAAGTATGATAAACGCTGAAAAAATGAATAAGTCCAAAAAAAATTTTTTTTCAACTTTTTTCAATTTTACCACCGTGGGATATATATTCTACCCACACACATTGGGAACTCTCCTGGGGTACCCTCACACATATTATTCCCTCATTTAGTGGATATTTTCACAAAAAAGTGAAATTTTCAAACATTCTGAAAATTGGCTGAAAACGTCTAAATATGAAGGACTCATCGGGCGAATCGCTCTGGAACTGAAATCGGAACGCTCACTGACATTTCCCCTATCTGAAAGTCTGATAAACGCCGGAAAAATGACTAAGTCCAAAGAAAAATTTTTCAACTCTTTTGAATTTTACCCCCGTGGGATATATATTCTACCCACGCACATTTGGAACACTCCTGGGGTACCCTCACACATATTATTCCCTCATTTAGTGGATATTTTCACAAAAAAGTGAAATTTTGAAAAATTCAGAAAATTGGCTGAAAAATACTGAATATGAAGGACTCATCGGGCGATTCGCGCTGGAACTGAAATCGGAACGCTCACTGACATTTCCCCTATCTGAAAGTCTGATAAACGCTGAAAAAATGACTAAGTCTAAAAAAAATTTTTTTTCACCTTTTTTCAATTTTACCCCCGTGGGATATATAATCTACCCACACACATTTGGAACTCTCCTGGGGTATCCTCACACATATTATTCCCTCATTTAGTGGATATTTTCACAAAAAGTGAAATTTTCAAAAATTCTGAAAATTGGCTGAAAACGACTAAATATGAAGGACTCATCGGGCGAATCGCTCTGGAACTGAAATCGGAACGCTCACTGACATTTCCCCTATCTGAAAGTCTGATAAACGCTGAAAAAATGACTAAGTCCAAAAAAAAAAAATTTTTCATCTTTTTTCAATTTTACCCCCGTGGGATATATATTCTACCCACACACATTTGGAACTCTCCTGGGGTACCCTCACACATATTATTCCCTCATTTAGTGGATATTTTCACAAAAAAGTGAAATTTTCAAAAATTCTGAAAATTGGCAGAAAACGACTAAATATGAAGGACTCATCGGGCGAATCGCTCTGGAACTGAAATTGGAGCGCTCACTGACATTTCCCCTATCTGAAAGTCTGATAAACGCCGGAAAAATGACTATGTCCAAAAAAAAATTTTTTCAGCTCTTTTCAATTTTACCCCCGTGGGATATATATTCTACCCACGCACATTTGGAACACTCCTGGGGCACCCTCACACATATTATTCCCTCATTTAGTGGATATTTTCACAAAAAAGTGAAATTTTCAAAAATTCAGAAAATTGGCTGAAAACGACTAAATATGAAGGACTCATTGGGCGAATCGCTCTGGAACTGAAATTGGAACGCTCACTGGCATTTCCCCTATCTGAAAGTCTGATAAACGCTGAAAAAATGACTAAGTCCAAAAAAAAAAAATTTTTCACCTTTTTTCAATTTTACCCCCGTGGGATATATATTCTACCCACACACATTTGGAACTCTCCTGGGGTACCCTCACACATATTATTCCCTCATTTAGTGGATATTTTCACAAAAAAGTGAAATTTTCAAAAATTCTGAAAATTGGCTGAAAACGACTAAATATGAAGGACTCATCGGGCGAATCGCTCTGGAACTGAAATTGGAACGCTCACTGACATTTCCCCTATCTGAAAGTCTGATAAACGCTGAAAAAATGACTAACTCCCAAAAAAATAATTTTTCACCTTTTTTCAATTTTACCCCCGTGGGATACATATTCTACCCACACACATTTGGAACTCTCCTGGGGTACCCTCACACACATTATTCCCTCATTTAGTGGATATTTTCACAAAAAAGTGAAATTTTCAAAAATTCTGAAAATTGACTGAAAACGACTAAATATGAAGGACTCATCGGGCGAATCGCTTTGGAACTGAAATCGGAACGCTCAGTCATTTCCCCTATCTGAAAGTCTGATAAACGCCGGAAAAATGACTAAGTCCAAAAAATTTTTTTTCACCTTTTTTCAATTTTACCCCCGTGGGATATATATTCTACCCACACACATTTGGAACTCTCCTGGGGTACCCTCACACATATTATTCCCTCATTTAGTGGATATTTTCACAAAAAAAGTGAAATTTTCAAAAATTCAGAAAATTGGCTGAAAACGACTAAATATGAATGACTCATCGGGCGAATCGCTCTGGAACTGAAATCGGAACGCTCACTGACATTTCCCCTATCTAAAAGTCTGATAAACGCCGGAAAAATGACTAAGTCCAAAAAAAATAATTTTTCACCTTTTTTCAATTTTACCCCCGTGGGATATATATGCTACCCACACACATTTGGAACTCTCCTGGGGTACCCTCACACATATTATTCCCTCATTTAGTGGATATTTTCACAAAAAAGGTAAATTTTCAAAAATTCTGAAAATTGGCTGAAAACGACTAAATTTGAAGGACTCATCGGGCGAATCGCTCTGGAACTGAAATCGGAACGCTCACTGACATTTCCCCTATCTGAAAGTCTGATAAACGCCGGAAAATGACTAAGTCCAAAAAAAAAAATTTTTCTCCTTTTTTCAATTTTACCCCCGTGGGATATATATTCTACCCACACACATTTGGAACTCTCCTGGGGTATCCTCACACATATTATTCCCTCATTTAGTGGATATTTTCACAAAAAAGTGAAATTTTCAAAAATTCTGAAAATTGGCTGAAAACGACTAAATATGAAGGACTCATCGGGCGAATCGCTCTGGAACTGAAATCGGAACGCTCACTGACATTTCCCCTATCTGAAAATCTGATAAACGCCGGAAAATGACTAAGTCGAAAAAAAAAATTTTTCAACTCTTTTCAATTTTACCCCCTTGGGATATATATTCTACCCACGCACATTTGGAACACTCCTGGGGTACCCTCACACATATTATTCCCTCAATTAGTGGATATTTTCACAAAAAAGTGAAATTTTCAAAAATTCAGAAAATTGGCTGAAAACTACTGAATATGAAGGACTCATCGGGCTAATCGCGCTGGAACTGAAATCGGAACGCTCACTGACATTTCCCCTATCTGAAAGTCTGATAAACGCTGAAAAAATGACAGTCTAAAAAAATTTTTTTTCAACTTTTTTCAATTTTACCCCCGTGGGATATACAGTGCCTACAAGTAGTATTCAACCCCCTGCAGATTTAGCTGGTTTGATAAGATCCAAATAAGTTAGAGCCTTCAAACTGCAAACGAGAGTAGGTTTTATGAACAGAAGCATAAATCTTACAAACCAAAAAGTTATGTTGCTCAGTTGAATTTTATTAAATTTTAAACATAAAAGTGTGGGTCAATTATTATACAACCCCTATGTTTAATATTTTGAGGAATAACCCTTGTTTGCAATTACAGCTAATAATCATCTTTTATAAGACCTGATCAGGCCGGCACAGGTCTGTGGAGTTATCTTGGCCCACTCCTCCATGCAGATCTTCTCCAAGTTATCTAGGTTATTTGGGTGTCTCATGTGGACTTTATTCTTGAGCTCCTTCCACAAGTTTTCAATTGGGTTAAGGTCAGGAGACTGACTAGGCCACTCCAACACCTTGACTTTTTCCCTCTTGAACCAGGCCTTGGTTTTTTTGGCTGTGTGCTTTGGGTCGTTGTCTTGTTGGAAGATGAAATTACGACCCATCTTAAGATCCTTGATGGAGGAGCGGAGGTTCTTGGCCAAAATCTCCAGGTAGGCCGTGCTATCCATCTTCCCATGGATGCGGACCAGATGGCCAGGCCCCTTGGCTGAGAAACAGCCCCACAGCATGATGCTGCCACCACCATGCTTGACTGTAGGGATGGTATTCTTGGGGTCGTATGCAGTGCCATACAGTCTCCAAACGTCACGTGTGTGGTTGGCACCAAAGATCTCGATCTTGGTCTCATCAGACCATAGAACCTTGAACCAGTCTGTCTCAGAGTCCTCCAAGTGATCTTGAGCAAACTGTAGACGAGCCTTGACATGACGCTTTGATAGTAAAGGTACCTTACGGGCTCGTCTGGAACGGAGACCATTGCGGTGGAGTACGTTACTTATGGTATTGACTGAAACCAATTGTTAGAACCTTGCTGTTAGGTTTTTTTTCCTTTGCAGGTCACATGACCTTGTTGGCCTATTTAATCCTGCTCCGCCCTTCTGGCTTTGCTGGACTTCATTGTATATCTACTTTCTAGCTAGCCTGTGCTCTGTATCTAACTCTGTTAGTTTGCTTGGTCTACGGACCTCTATGTTCTATCTATTTTGTTTGTTCGTCTGTCTGCTACTATTTCTGTTAGGAGGTGTCCCATATTCCTCCCAGTCCTTAGTACTTGTAGGGATTCCCTCCCCACATCTATAGGTCTCCGTACAGACTAGATTAGGACTTTAGCAGGTCTGATCGCAGGATCAGGTTCCCTGTTACATCGTAGGGATTCAGCTGAGTCCTATAGTAGGGACAGATCTCCTCTCTTTCCTTAGCTTTGGTAGCAGAACATAACAGTAAGTCCAGCCTGCAAATTCTCTAAGGAAAGATTTTTTTTTTTTCCATCATGGTGTCGGTTCAGGATTTGGCTAAACACCTGCAGGGACTCTCTCTGGAAGTGGCCGAGCTCCGTCAGCACGTGAGTAACTGTCCTGGAGCATATTTCTTGGAGCCTAAGGTATGTTTGCCGGATTTATTTTTTGGTGAACATCGAGAATTTTTTTCATTTAAAAATGCTTGCTTATTGTATTTTCGTTTGAGACCCAAGTCCTCTGGGGATGAATCCCAGCGCGTAGGGTTCATAATGTCACTTTTGCGCAAAGAGCCTCAGGAGTGGGCCTTTTCTTTGCAACCTAGTGATACATGCTTCAGATCAGTGGATAGTTTTTTTTCTGCTTTAGGACTATTATATGATGATCCTGACCGTGTGGCATCAGCTGAGACTGAGTTGAGACGTTTAAAACAAGGATCAGGTAATGTCAAAAAATATTGTACTTATTTTCGTCGTTGGTCCACTCAAACAGGGTGGAACGATTCTGCTCTGAAAAGTCTATTTCTTGCTGGGCTCAGTGAAAGGGTTAAAGACCTGCTAATTGCTTATCCTACACCTGAGGATTTGCAACAGGCTATGCAATTAGCTATACGGGTGGATAGAAGACTGCGTGCTAGGGTTAATGAGAGCAAATCCTCTGCTATGTCAGTTTCTGGTTATGATAATGTGTGTACTAACAGTGGTGAACCGATGGAGATTGGATCGGTGGCACCTCGCTCTCAAGAAAAAGACCGTCGTTTTTCGGAAGGCTTGTGTTTCTATTGCGGAAAATCTGGTCATTTGATTAAAGGCTGTGAGCTTCGTATGAAGAAAGAAAAAAAAATGGTCAGTCACGCCCGTATTGCCTGTTTAAATTCCAAGGGTATATTTTTAGCTGCTTCCACGATTGCTCAGGAAAAATTAATGGAATTTCGGGTGTTTGTTGATTGCGGGTCTACACTGAATGTAATTGATGGGGGATTCGTGGAAAAACTCAATTTAAAACCTGAACCTTTATCATCCCCCATTGCTGTGGTTTCTGTGGATGGCTCCCCTTTGAAGAATATTACTCTCAAGGTCAGTGAATTTCCTCTCACTATTAATGGTGTTCACCATGAGAAATTGGATTTGGTAGTGTTGAATAACTTGCCTTCTCCAGTAATATTGGGTTTGCCCTGGTTAAAATTTCACAATCCTGTACTGGATTGGTCTACCAGTGAAATTAAATCCTGGAGCCATAAATGTTATGACAAGTGTTGTAACGGGCGTATTGCAGCTTTGGATAGGGGAGAATTGCCTGTTCCTATTCAGGATTTTTGGAGAGTTTTTTCTGAGAAAGAATCGCAGGTTTTGCCTCCCCATAGAGACTATGATTGTTCTATTGAATTTGTCCCTGGAGCGACTCTTCCTAAGAGTCGTTTATTTAACCTTACTATTCCTGAGAGGAAGGCTTTGGAGGAATACATACAGACAAGCTTGGCCGCCGGTCACATTAGGCCCTCTAAGTCTCCTGTGGCGGTTGGATTTTTTTTTGTAAAAAAAAAGGACGGCGGTTTACGTCCTTGTCTGGATTTTCGTGAGATTAACAAAATTACGGTACGCAATCCTTACCCACTGCCATTGATTCCTGATCTGTTTAACCAGTTATTGGGGGCCAAGTGGTTCTCTAAAATTGACCTTAAGGGGGCATACAATCTGTTGCGCATGAAATAGGGTGATGAATGGAAGACTGCTTTTAACACTCCTGTGGGTCATTTTGAGAATCTGGTTATGCCTTTTGGTCTTACTAATGCTCCTGCATTTTTTCAGAATCTGATTAATGACATCCTTAGACCTTTGATCGGTAAAAATGTGGTTGTGTATTTGGATGACATTTTGATTTATTCGCCAGATCTGGAGTCTCATTGGCGGAGCGTGCGTGAGGTATTACAGTTATTAATGGACAATTCGCTTTTTGCTAAGCTGGAGAAATGTGAGTTCGCTGTACAGAGAATTAGTTTTTTGGGCTACATTATCTCCAGCAAAGGTTTTGAGATGGATCCGGTTAAGGTTCAGGCTGTGCAGGAATGGCCTAGGCCTATTGGTTTGAAATCGATACAGAGGTTTTTGGGTTTCGCCAATTACTACAGAAAATTCATAAAAAAATTTTCTAGTATTGTCAAACCTCTGACTGATCTCACCAGGAAAGGTGCTGATGCGGTTCAGTGGTCTTCTGAGGCCATTGAAGCTTTTGTGTATCTCAAGGAGAGGTTCACCTCTGCTCCCATCCTTATGCAGCCTGATGTTACTAGGCCGTTTTTGGTTGAGGTTGATGCTTCCTCTGTGGGGGTTGGCGCAGTATTGTCTCAGGATAACGGGGATGGATTACATCCCTGTGCCTTTTTTTCAAAAAAATTTTCGGAGACTGAACTGAATTACGATATTGGTAATCGGGAATTATTGGCTATTAAACTCGCATTTGAACACTGGCGCCACTTCTTGGAAGGTGCGGAATTTCCCGTTCAGGTTCTTACGGATCATAAAAATCTGATATATCTTGATGCTGCCAAGCGCCTGAATGCCCGTCAGGCTAGGTGGGCACTGTTTTTCTCGCGGTTTAATTTCTCCGTTACTTACATCCCTGGTACTAAGAATGTTAAGGCGGATGCCTTGTCTCGCAGTTTTTCTCCCATAGTCGGTGCTGAGAAAGAGGAAAACATTTTACAAGAAGGTGTTGTGATAGCTGCTTTAGACTCCGTTTTGGAAGATGATATTCTTAAAGCTCAGGAGAATGCCCCATCTAACACTCCTCATGGGAGGTTGTTTGTGCCTGGGACCTTTAGGAGAGATTTGTTTGTTGAGTGTCACGAATCTCGGTTGGCAGGTCATCCCGGAATCTCTGAGACCAAGAGACTGGTGGGTCGCAGTTTTTGGTGGCCTGGATGGCAGAAGGAAGTCATTAAGTGGGTGCGCCAATGTACTATATGTGCTAGATCTAAGTCCTCACATACTCCTGCTGCGGGGTTGCTTTGTCCTTTGGAGGTCCCCAGTGCTCCTTGGACACATTTGGCTATGGACTTTATAACTGACCTTCCCCCCTCTGAGGGTTTTACTGTCATCTGGGTGGTCGTGGACCGTTTTAGCAAGATGTGTCACTTGGTTCCCTTCGTCAAACTGCCCTGCGCTAAAACTCTCGCTAAGGCCTTTGTCAAGGAATTTGTCAGACTTCATGGCGTTCCTACTGACATTGTTTCTGATAGGGGTCCTCAGTTCGTGGCTCGTTTTTGGCGTGCCTTTTGTGACAGGTTGGGAATTCATTTGTCGTTTTCGTCCGGATATCATCCTGAATCTAATGGCCAGACAGAAAGGAAAAACCAGGATGTTGAGCAGTTCTTGCGTTGTTTTGTGGCAGACAATCAAGAGGGGTGGTCTGAGTTTCTGCCACTTGCCGAATTTGCTCTGAACAATCATACATCTTCTTCTGCTGGTTGTTCGCCTTTTTTTTTGTTGTTCTGGGAGACATCCGTCGTTTGGGTCGTTCTCCAAGTTGGGATCTGCCGTGCCTGAGGAGGAGAATTTTTCCGGTGATTTGGAAAGAGTTTGGACGGATGTGCGTGGTAATCTTCAGGAGGCCAACAGAAAATCTAAAGACTACTTTGATAGGAAACGACAGGAGGTTTTGTTCGCTGTTGGTGACATGGTTTGGTTGTCCTCTAGGAATCTGCGGTTGAGGATTCCTTCTAAGAAATTGGGTCCCAAGTTTGTAGGGCCCTTTAAGGTGCTTCAGGTTGTCAACCAATCTGCTGTTAGGTTGGAGGTTCCTACCTCCTGGAGAATTAATCCGGTCTTTCATGTCTCTCTGTTAAAAAAAGCTGTTGTGTCGGATGGTGACGCCTCTGCCTTTGTTCCTCCGGTGGTGGAGGACGGGGAATATGAAATTTCTCGCATCCTTGACTCTAGACGGTATAGAGGTAGTTTGCAGTATCTTGTGGCCTGGAAAGGTATTGGACCCGAGGATAACTCTTGGGTGAGGTCAGATGATGTTTCCGCGTCCAGACTTATCAGAGCGTTTCACAGGAGATTTCCTGATAAGCCTGGTCCTAGGGGATCCGGAGGATCCTCTTAGAAGGGGGGGTACTGTTAGAACCTTGCTGTTAGGTTTTTTTTCCTTTGCTGGTCACATGACCTTGTTGGCCTATTTAATCCTGCTCCGCCCTTCTGGCTTTGCTGGACTTCATTGTATATCTACTTTCTAGCTAGCCTGTGCTCTGTATCTAACTCTGTTAGTTTGCTTGGTCTACGGACCTCTATGTTCTATCTATTTTGTTTGTTCGTCTGTCTGCTACTATTTCTGTTAGGAGGTGTCCCATATTCCTCCCAGTCCTTAGTACTTGTAGGGATTCCCTCCCCACATCTATAGGTCTCCGTACAGACTAGATTAGGACTTTAGCAGGTCTGATCGCAGGATCAGGTTCCCTGTTACATTGTAGGGATTCAGCTGAGTCCTATAGTAGGGACAGATCTCCTCTCTTTCCTTAGCTTTGGTAGCAGAACATAACACCAATGTCCCCACTGCCATGAGATCTTCCCGGAGCTCGTTCCTTGTTGTCCTTGGGTTAGCCTTGACTCTTCAGACAAGCCTGGCCTTGGCACGGGAGGACACTTTCAAAGGCTGTCCAGGCCGTGGAAGGCTAACAGTAGTTCCATAAGCCTTCCACTTACGGATGATGCTCCCAACAGTGGAGACAGGTAGGCCCAACTCCTTGGAAAGGGTTTTGTACCCCTTGCCAGCCTTGTGACCCTCCACGATCTTGTCTCTGATGGCCTTGGAATGCTCCTTTGTCTTTCCCATGTTGACCATGTCTGAGTGCTGTTCACAAGTTTGGGGAGGGTCTTAAATAGTCAGAAAAGGCTGGCAAAAGAGATCTTTAATCCACACATGTGAAGCTCATTATTCTTGGTGCCTGAACTACTTCTTAATACTTTAGGGGGACCAAACAAAATTCTTGTGGTTTGAGGGGTTGAATAATAAATGACACTCTGAATTAACTTTTAACGTTTTAAAAAAAAAAAAAAGGAAAAAACAAAACCAAAATTTGCTGCAGTGCATTTCCCACTTCCAGGCTGATCTACAGTACAAATGTCACCATGCCAAGTTAATTCCGCATGTGTCAACCAGCTAAATCTGCAGGGGGTTGAATACTACTTGTAGGCACTGTATATTCTACCCGCACAAATTTGGAACTCTCCTGAGGTACCCTCACACATATTATTCCCTCATTTAGTGGATATTTTCACAAAAAATTGAAATTTTCAAAAATTCAGAAAATTGGCTGAAAACGACTAAATATGAAGGACTCATTGGGCGAATCGCTCTGGAACTGAAATCGGAACGCTCACTGACATTTCCCCTATCTGAAAGTCTGATAAACGCCGGAAAATGACTAAGTCCAAAAAAAAATTTTTTCAACTCTTTTCAATTTTACCCCCGTGGGATATATATTCTACCCACGCACATTTGGTACACTCATGGGGTACCCTCACACATATTATTCCCTCAATTAGTGGATATTTTCACAAATAAGTGAAATTTTCAAAAATTCAGAAAATTGGCTGAAAACTACTGAATATGAAGGACTTATCGGGCTAATCGCGCTGGAACTGAAATCGGAACGCTCACTGACATTTCCCCTATCTGAAAGTCTGATAAACGCTGAAAAAATGACAGTCTAAAAAAATTTTTTTTTCAACTTTTTTCAATTTTACCCCCGTGGGATATATATTCTACCCACACACATTTGGAACTCTCCTGGGGTACCCTCACACATATTATTCCCTCATTTAGTGGATATTTTCACAAAATGGTGAAATTTTCAAAAATTCGGAAAATTGGCTGAAAATGACTAAATATGAAGGACTCATCGGGCGAATCGCTCTGGAACTGAAATCGGAATGCTCACTGACATTTCCCCTACCTGAAAGTCTGATAAACGCTGAAAAAATGACTAAGTCCAAAAAAAAAAATTTTTCTCCTTTTTTCAATTTTACCCCCGTGGGATATATATTCTACCCACACACATTTGGAACTCTCCTGGGGTACCCTCACACATATTATTCCCTCATTTAGTGGATATTTTCACAAAATGGTGAAATTTTCAAAAATTCTGAAAATTGGCTGAAAATGACTAAATATGAAGGACTCATCGGGCGAATCGCTCTGGAACTGAAATCGGAATGCTCACTGACATTTCCCCTACCTGAAAGTCTGATAAACGCTGAAAAAATGACTAAGTCCAAAAAAAAAAATTTTTCTCCTTTTTTCAATTTTACCCCCGTGGGATATATATTCTACCCACACACATTTGGAACTCTCCTGGGGTACCCTCACACATATTATTCCCTCATTTAGTGGATATTTTCACAAAAAAGTGAAATTTTCAAAAATTCAGAAACTTGGCTGAAAACGACTAAATATGAATAACTCATCGGGCGAATCGCTCTGGAACTGAAATCGGAACGCTCACTGACATTTCCCCTATCTGAAAGTCTGATAAACGCCGGAAAAATGACTAAGTCCCAAAAAAAAATTTTTCACCTTTTTTCAATTTTACCCCCGTGGGATATATATTCTACCCACACACATTTGGAACTCTCCTGGTGTACCCTCACACACATTATTCCCTCATTTAGTGCATATTTTCACAAAAAAGTGAAATTTTCAAAAATTCTGAAAATTGTCTGAAAACGACTAAATATGAAGGACTCATCGGGCGAATCGCTCTGGAACTGAAATCGGAATGCTCACTAACATTTCCCCTATCTGAAAGTCTGATAAACGCCGGAAAATGACTAAGTCCAAAAAAAAATTTTTTCAACTCTTTTCAATTTTAACCCCGTGGGATATATATTCTACCCACGCACATTTGGAACACTCCTGGCGTACCCTCACACATATTATTCCCTCAATTAGTGGATATTTTCACAAAAAAGTGAAACTTTCAAAAATTCAGAAAATTGGCTGAAAACTACTGAATATGAAGGACTCATCGGGCTAATCGCGCTGGAACTGAAATCGGAACGCTCACTGACATTTCCCCTATCTGAAAGTCTGATAAACGCTGAAAAAATGACAGTCTAACAAAAATTTTTTTTCAACTTTTTTCAATTTTATCCCCGTGGGATATATATTCTACCCGCACACATTTGGAACTCTCCTGGGGTACCCTCACACATATTATTCCCTCATTTAGTGGATATTTTCACAAAATAGTGAAATTTTCAAAAATTCTGAAAATTGGCTGAAAATGACTAAATATGAAGGACTCATCGGGCGAATCGCTCTGGAACTGAAATCGGAACGCTCACTGACATTTCCCTTATCTGAAAGTCTGATAAACGCTGAAAAAATGACTAAGTCCAAAAAAAATAACTTTTCACCTTTTTTCAATTTTACCCCCGTGGGATATATATTCTACCCACACACATTTGGAACTCTCCTGGGGTACCCTCACACATATTATTCCCTCATTTAGTGGATATTTTCACAAAAAAGTGAAATTTTCAAAAATTCAGAAAATTGGCTGAAAACGACTAAATATGAAGGACTCATCGGGCGAATCGCTCTGGAACTGAAATCGGAACGCTCACTGACATTTCCCCTATCTGAAAGTCTGATAAACGCTGAAAAAATGACTAAGTCCAAAAAAAATAATTTTTCACCTTTTTTCAATTTTACCCCCGTGGGATATATATTCTACCCACACACATTTGGAACTCTCCTGGGGTACCCTCACACATATTATTCCCTCATTTAGTGGATATTTTCACAAAAAAGTGAAATTTTCAAAAATTCAGAAAATTGGCTGAAAACGACAAAATATGAACGACTCATCGGGCGAATCGCTCTGGAACTGAAATCGGAACGCTCACTGACATTTCCCCTATCTGAAAGACTGATAAACGCTGAAAGAATGACTAAGTCCAAAAAAAAAAATTTTTCACCTTTTTCAATTTTACCCCCGTGGGATATATATTCTACCCACACACATTTGGAACTCTCCTGGGGTACCCTCACACATATTATTCCCTCATTTACTGGATATTTTCTCAAAAAAAAGTGAAATTTTCAAAAATTCAGAAAATTGTCTGAAAACGACTATATATGAAGGACTCATCGGGCGAATCGCGCTGGAACTGAAATCGGAACGCTCACTGACATTTCCCCTATCTGAAAGTCTGATAAACGCTGAAAAAATGACAGTCTAAAAAAAATTTTTTTTCAACTTTTTTCAATTTTACCCCCGTGGGATATATATTCTACCCGCACACATTTGGAACTCTCCTGGGGTACCCTCACACATATTATTCCCTCATTTAGTGGATATTTTCACAAAAAATTGAAATTTTCAAAAATTCAGAAAATTGTCTGAAAACGACTAAATATGAAGGACTCATTGGGCGAATCGCTCTGGAACTGAAATCGGAACGCTCACTGACATTTCCCCTATCTGAAAGACTGATAAACGCTGAAAAAATGACTAAGTCCAAAAAAATTTTTTTTTCACCTTTTTTCAATTTTACCCCCGTGGGATATATATTCTACCCACACACATTTGGAACTCTCCTGGGGTACCCTCACACATATTATTCCCTCATTTAGTGGATATTTTCACAAAAAAGTGAAATTTTCAAAAATTCTGAAAATTGGCTGAAAACGACTAAATATGAAGGACTCATCGGGCGAATTGCTCTGGAATTGAAATCGGAATGCTCACTGACATTTCCCCTATCTGAAAGTCTGATAAACGCCGGAAAAATGACTAAGTCTAAAAAAAATTTATTTTCAACTTTTTTCAATTTTACCCCCGTGGGATATATGTCCTACCTACACACATTTGGAACTCTCTTGGGGTACCCTCACACATATTATTCCCTCATTTAGTGGATATTTTCACAAAAAAGTGAAATTTTCAAAAATTCAGAAAATTGGCTGAAAACTACTGAATATGAAGGACTCATCGGGCTAATCGCGCTGGAACTGAAATCGGAACGCTCACTGACATTTCCCCTATCTGAAAGTCTGATAAACGCTGAAAAAATGACAGTCTAAAAAAAATTTTTTTTCAACTTATTTCAATTTTACCCCCGTGGGATATATATCCTACCCACACACATTTGGAACTCTCTTGGGGTACCCTCACACATATTATTCCCTCATTTAGTGGATATTTTCACAAAAAAGTGAAATTTTCAAAAATTCAGAAAATTGGCTGAAAACGACTAAATATGAAGGACTCATCGGGGGAATCGCTCTGGAACTGAAATCGGAATGCTCACTGACATTTCCCCTATCTGAAAGTCTGATAAACGCCGGAAAAATGACTAAGTCTAAAAAAAAATTATTTTCAGCTTTTTTAAATTTTACCCCCGTGGGATATATATCCTGCCCACACACATTTGGAACTCTCTTGGGGTACCCTCACACATATTATTCCCTCATTTAGTGGATATTTTCACAAAAAAGTGAAATTTTCAAAATTCTGAAAATTGGCTGAAAACGACTAAATATGAAGGACTCATCTGGCGAATCGCTCTGGAACTAAAATCGGAACGCTCACTGACATTTCCCCTATCTGAAAGTCTGATAAACGCTGAAAAAATTACTAAGTCCAAAAAAATTTTTTTTCAATTTTACCCCCGTGGGATATATATTCTACCCACACACATTTGGAACTCTCCTGGGGTACCCTCACACATATTATTCCCTCATTTACTGGACATTTTCACAAAAATGTGAAATTTTCAAAAATTCAGAAAATTGTCTGAAAACGACTAAATATGAAGGACTCATCGGGTGAATCGCTCTGGAACTGAAATCGGAACGCTCACTGACACTTCCCCTATCTGAAAGACTGATAAACGCTGAAAAAATGACTAAGTCCAAAAAAATTTTTTTTTCACCTTTTTTCAATTTTACCCCCGTGGGATATATAATCTACCCACACACATTTGGAACTCTCCTGGGGTACCCTCACACATATTATTCCCTCATTTAGTGGATATTTTCACAAAAAAGTGAAATTTTCAAAAATTCTGAAAATTGGCTGAAAACGACTAAATATGAAGGACTCATCGGGCGAATTGCTCTGGAATTGAAATCGGAATGCTCACTGACATTTCCCCTATCTGAAAGTCTGATAAACGCCGGAAAAATGACTAAGTCTAAAAAAAATTTATTTTCAACTTTTTTCAATTTTACCCCCGTGGGATATATATCCTACCTACACACATTTGGAACTCTCTTGGGGTACCCTCACACATATTATTCCCTCATTTAGTGGATATTTTCACAAAAAAGTGAAATTTTCAAAAATTCAGAAAATTGGCTGAAAACGACTAAATATGAAGGACTCATCGGGCGAATCACTCTGGAACTGAAATCGGAACGCTCACTGACATTTCCCCTATCTGAAAGTCTGATAAACGCTGAAAAAATGACTAAGTCCCAAAAAAAAATTTTTCACCTTTTTTCAATTTTACCCCCGTGGGATATATATTCTACCCACACACATTTGGAACTCTCCTGGGGTACCCTCACACATATTATTCCCTCATTTAGTGGATATTTTCACAAAAAAGTGAAATTTTCAAAATTCTGAAAATTGGCTGAAAACGACTAAATATGAAGGACTCATCTGGCGAATCGCTCTGGAACTAAAATCGGAACGCTCACTGACATTTCCCCTATCTGAAAGTCTGATAAACGCTGAAAAAATTACTAAGTCCAAAAAAAATTTTTTTCAATTTTACCCCCGTGGGATATATATTCTACCCACACACATTTGGAACTCTCCTGGGGTACCCTCACACATATTATTCCCTCATTTACTGGATATTTTCACAAAAATGTGAAATTTTCAAAAATTCAGAAAATTGTCTGAAAACGACTAAATATGAAGGACTCATCGGGTGAATCGCTCTGGAACTGAAATCGGAACGCTCACTGACATTTCCCCTATCTGAAAATCTGATAAACGCCGGAAAATGACTAAGTCCAAAAAAAAAATTTTTTCAACTCTTTTCAATTTTACCCCCGTGGGATATACATTCTACCCATGCACATTTGGAACACTCCTGGGGTACCCTCACACATATTATTCCCTCATTTAGCGGATATTTTCACAAAAAAGTGAAATTTTCAAAAATTCAGAAAATTGGCTGAAAACTACTGAATATGAAGGACTCATCGGGCTAATCGCGCTGGAACTGAAATCGGAACGCTCACTGACATTTCCCCTATCTGAAAGTCTGATAAACGCTGAAAAAATGACAGTCTAAAAATAATTTTTTTTCAACTTATTTCAATTTTACCCCCGTGGGATATATATCCTACCCACACACATTTGGAACTCTCTTGGGGTACCCTCACACATATTATTCCCTCATTTAGTGGATATTTTCACAAAAAAGTGAAATTTTCAAAAATTCAGAAAATTGTCTGAAAACGACTAAATATGAAGGACTCATCGGGAGAATCGCTCTGGAACTGAAATCGGAACGCTCACTGACATTTCCCCTATCTGAAAGTCTGATAAACGCCGGAAAATGACTAAGTCGAAAAAAAAAATTTTTTCAACTCTTTTCAATTTTACCCCCGTGGGATATATATTCTACCCACGCACATTTGGAACACTCCTGGGGTACCCTCACACATATTATTCCCTCATTTAGTGGATATTTTCACAAAAAATTGAAATTTTCAAAAATTCTGAAAATTGGCAGAAAACGACTAAATATGAAGGACTCATCGGGCGAATCGCTCTGGAACTGAAATCGGAATGCTCACTGACATTTCCCCTATCTGAAAGTCTGATAAACGCTGGCAAAATGACTAAGTCCAAAAAAAATTTTTTTCACCTTTTTTCAATTTTACCCCCGTGGGATATATATTCTACCCACACACATTAGGAACTCTCCTGGGGTACCCTCACACATATTATTCCCTCAATTAGTGGATATTTTCACAAAAAAGTGAAATTTTCAAAAATTCAGAAAATTGGCTGAAAACGACTAAATATGAAGGACTCATCGGGGGAATCGCTCTGGAACTGAAATCGGAATGCTCACTGACATTTCCCCTATCTGAAAGTCTGATAAACGCCGGAAAAATGACTAAGTCTAAAAAAAAATTATTTTCAACTTTTTTCAATTTTACCCCCGTGGGATATATATCCTGCCCACACACATTTGGAACTCTCTTGGGGTACCCTCACACATATTATTCCCTCATTTAGTGGATATTTTCACAAAAAGTGAAATTTTCAAAAATTAAGAAAATTGGCTGAAAACGACTAAATATGAAGGACTCATCGGGCGAATCGCTCTGGAACTGAAATCGCAACACTCACTGACATTTCCCCTATCTGAAAGTCTGATAAACGCTGAAAAAATGACAGTCTAAAAAAAATTTTTTTTCAACTTATTTCAATTTTACCCCCGTGGGATATATATTCTACCCACACACATTTTGAACTCTCCTGGGGTACCCTCACACATATTATTCCCTCATTTAGTGGATATTTTCACAAAAAAGTGAAATTTTCAAAAATTCAGAAAATTGGCTGAAAACAACTAAATATGAAGGACTCATCGGGCGAATCGCTCTGGAACTGAAATCGGAATGCTCACTGACATTTCCCCTATCTGAAAGTCTGATAAACGCCGGAAAAATGACTAAGTCTAAAAAAAATTTATTTTCAACTTTTTTCAATTTTACCCCCGTGGGATATATATTCTACCCACGCACATTTGGAACACTCCTGGGGTACCCTCACACATATTATTCCCTCATTTAGTGGATATTTTCACAAAAAAGTGAAATTTTCAAAAATTCAGAAAATTGGCTGAAAACTACTGAATATGAAGGACTCATCGGGCTAATCGCGCTGGAACTGAAATCGGAACGCTCACTGACATTTCCCCTATCTGAAAGTCTGATAAACGCTGAAAAAATGACAGTCTAAAAAAAATTTTTTTTCAACTTATTTCAATTTTACCCCCGTGGGATATATATTCTACCCGCACACATTTGGAACTCTCCTGGGGTACCCTCACACATATTATTCCCTCATTTAGTGGATATTTTTGCAAAAAAGTGAAATTTTTAAAAATTCAGAAAATTGGCTGAAAACGACAAAATATGAAGGACTCAATGGGCGAATCGCTCTGGAACTGAAATCGGAACACTCACTGTCATTTCCCCTATCTGAAAGTCTGATAAACGCTGGCAAAATGACTAAGTCCAAAAAAATTTTTTTTCACCTTTTTTCAATTTTACCCCCTTGGGATATATATTCTACCCACACACATTTGGAACTCTCCTGGGGTACCCTCACACATATTATTCCCTCAATTAGTGGATATTTTCACAAAAAAGTGAAATTTTCAAAAATTCGGAAAATTGGCTGAAAACGACTAAATATGAAGGACTCATCGGGGGAATCGCTCTGGAACTGAAATCGGAATGCTCACTGACATTTCCCCTATCTGAAAGTCTGATAAACGCCGGAAAAATGACTAAGTCTAAAAAAAAATTATTTTCAACTTTTTTCAATTTTACCCCCGTGGGATATATATCCTGCCCACACACATTTGGAACTCTCTTGGGGTACCCTCACACATATTATTCCCTCATTTAGTGGACATTTTCACAAAAAAGTGAAATTTTCAAAAATTAAGAAAATTGGCTGAAAACGACTAAATATGAAGGACTCATCGGGCGAATCGCTCTGGAACTGAAATCGCAACACTCACTGACATTTCCCCTATCTGAAAGTCTGATAAACGCTGAAAAAATGACAGTCTAAAAAAAATTTTTTTTCAACTTATTTCAATTTTACCCCCGTGGGATATATATTCTACCCACGCACATTTGGAACACTCCTGGGGTACCCTCACACATATTATTCCCTCATTTAGTGGATATTTTCACAAAAAAGTGAAATTTTCAAAAATTCTGAAAATTGGCTGAAAACTACTGAATATGAAGGACTCATCGGGCTAATCGCGCTGGAACTGAAATCGGAACGCTCACTGACATTTCCCCTATCTGAAAGTCTGATAAACGCTGAAAAAATGACAGTCTAACAAAAAATTTTTTTCAACTTTTTTCAATTTTATCCCCGTGGGATATATATTCTACCCGCACACATTTGGAACTCTCCTGGGGTACCCTCACACATATTATTCCCTCATTTAGTGGATATTTTCACAAAATAGTGAAATTTTCAAAAATTCTGAAAATTGGCTGAAAATGACTAAATATGAAGGACTTATCGGGCGAATCGCTCTGGAACTGAAATCGGAACGCTCACTGACATTTCCCTTATCTGAAAGTCTGATAAACGCTGAAAAAATGACTAAGTCCAAAAAAAATAATTTTTCACCTTTTTTCAATTTTACCCACGTGGGATATATATTCTACCCACACACATTTGGAACTCTCCTGGGGTACCCTCACACATATTATTCCCTCATTTAGTGGATATTTTCACAAAAAAGTGAAATTTTCAAAAATTCAGAAAATTGGCTGAAAACGACAAAATATGAAGGACTAATTGGGCGAATCGCTCTGGAACTGAAATCGGAACACTCACTGTCATTTCCCCTATCTGAAAGTCTGATAAACGCTGGCAAAATGACTAAGTCCAAAAAAAATTTTTTTCACCTTTTTTCAATTTTACACCCGTGGGATATATATTCTACCCATACCCACACACATTTGGAACTCTCCTGGGGTACCCTCACACATATTATTCCCTCATTTAGTGGATATTTTCACAAAAAAGTGAAATTTTCAAAAATTTAGAAAATTGGCTGAAAACGACTAAATATGAAGGACTCATCGGGCGAATCTCTCTGGAACTGAAATCGGAACGCTCACTGACATTTCCCCTATCTGAAAGTATGATAAACGCTGAAAAAATGACTAAGTCCAAAAAAAATAATTTTTCACCTTTTTTCAATTTTACCCCCGTGGGATATATATTCTACCCACACACATTTGGAACTCTCCTGGGGTACCCTCACACATATTATTCCCTCATTTAGTGGATATTTTCACAAAAAAGTGAAATTTTCAAAAATTCTGAAAATTGGCTGAAAACGTCTAAATATGAATGACTCATCGGGCGAATCGCTCTGGAACTGAAATCGGAACGCTCACTGACATTTCCCCTATCTGAAAGTCTGATAAATGCCGGAAAAATGACTAAGTCCCAAAAAAAATGTTTTCAACTTTTTTCAATTTTACCCCTGTGGGATATATATTCTACCTACACACATTTGGAACTCTCCTGGGTTACCATTACACATATTATTCCCTCATTTAGTGGATATTTTCACAAAAAAGTGAAATTTTCAAAAATTCAGAAAATTGGCTGAAAACGACTAAATATGAAGGACTCATCGGGCGAATCGCTCTGGAACTGAAATCGGAACGCTCACTGACATTTCCCCTCTCTGAAAGTCTGATAAACGCTGAAAAAATGACTAAGTCCAAAAAAAATAATTTTTCTCCTTTTTTCAATTTTAACCCCGTGGGATATATATTCTACCCACACACATTTGGAAGTCTTCTGGGGTATCCTCACACATATTATTCCCTCATTTTGTGGATATTTTCACAAAAAAGTGAAATTTTCAAAAATTCTGAAAATTGGCTGAAAACGACTAAATATGAAGGACTCATCGGGCGAATCGCTCTGGAACTGAAATCGGAACGCTCACTGACATTTCCCCTATCTGAAAATCTGATAAACGCCGGAAAAATGACTAAGTCCAAAAAAATTTTTTTTCACCTTTTTTCAATTTTACTCCCGTGGGATATATATTGTACCCACACACATTTGGAACTCTCCTGGGGTACCCTCACACATATTATTCCCTCATTTAGTGGATATTTTCACAAAAAAGTGAAATTTTCAAAAATTCAGAAAATTGGCTGAAAAAGACAAAATATGAAGGACTCATTGGGCGAATCGCTCTGGAACTGAAATCGGAACACTCACTGTCATTTCCCCTATCTGAAAGTCTGATAAACGCTGGCAAAATGACTAAGTCAAAAAAAAAATTTTTTTCACCTTTTTTCAATTTTACCCCCGTGGGATATATATTCTACTCACACACATTTGGAACTCTCCTGGGGTACCCTCACACATATTATTCCCTCATTTAGTGGATATTTTCACAAAAAAGTGAAATTTTCAAAAATTCTGAAAATTGGCTGAAAACGACTAAATATGAAGGACTCATCGGGCTAATCGCGCTGGAACTGAAATCGGAACGCTCACTGACATTTCCCCTATCTGAAAGTCTGATAAACGCTGAAAAAATGACTAAGTCCAAAAAAAATTTTTTTCACCTTTTTTCAATTTTACCCCCGTGGGATATATATTCTACCCACACACATTTGGAACTCTCCTGGGGTATCCTCACACATATTATTCCCTCATTTAGTGGATATTTTCTCAAAAAAGTGAAATTTTCAAAAATTTAGAAAATTGGCTGAAAACGACTAAATATGAAGGACTCATCGGGCGAATCGCTCTGGAACTGAAATCGGAATGCTCACTGACATTTCCCCTACCTGAAAGTCTGATAAATGCCGGAAAAATGACTAAGTCCCAAAAAAAATGTTTTCAACTTTTTTCAATTTTACCCCTGTGGGATATATATTCTACCCACACACATTTGGAACTCTCCTGGGTTACCCTTACACATATTATTCCCTCATTTAGTGGATATTTTCACAAAAAAGTGAAATTTTCAAAAATTCAGAAAATTGGCTGAAAACGACTAAATATGAAGGACTCATCGGGCGAATCGCTCTGGAACTGAAATCGGAACGCTCACTGACATTTCCCCTCTCTGAAAGTCTGATAAACGCTGAAAAAATGACAGTCCAAAAAAAATAATTTTTCTCCTTTTTTCAATTTTAACCCCGTGGGATATATATTCTACCCACACACATTTGGAAGTCTTCTGGGGTATCCTCACACATATTATTCCCTCATTTTGTGGATATTTTCACAAAAAAGTGAAATTTTCAAAAATTCTGAAAATTGGCTGAAAACGACTAAATATGAAGGACTCATCGGGCGAATCACTCTGGAACTGAAATCGGAATGCTCACTGACATTTCCCCTATCTGAAAATCTGATAAACGCCGGAAAAATGACTAAGTCCAAAAAAAATTTTTTTCACCTTTTTTCAATTTTACTCCCGTGGGATATATATTCTACTCACACACATTTGGAACTCTCCTGGGGTACCCTCACACATATTATTCCCTCATTTAGTGGATATTTTCACAAAAAAGTGAAATTTTCAAAAATTCTGAAAATTGGCTGAAAACGACTAAATATGAAGGACTCATCGGGCGAATCGCTGTGGAACTGAAATCGGAACGCTCACTGACATTTCCCCTATCTGAAAGACTGATAAACGCTGAAAGAATGACTAAGTCCAAAAAAAAAAATTTTTCACCTTTTTCAATTTTACCCCCGTGGGATATATATTCTACCCACACACATTTGGAACTCTCCTGGGGTACCCTCACACATATTATTCCCTCATTTACTGGATATTTTCACAAAAAAGTGAAATTTTCAAAAATTCAGAAAATTGTCTGAAAACGACTAAATATGAAGGACTCATCGGGCGAATCGCTCTGGAACTGAAATCGGAACGCTCACTGACATTTCCCCTATCTGAAAGTCTGATAAACGCCGGAAAATGACTAAGTCCAAAAAAAAATTTTTTCAACTCTTTTCAATTTTACCCCCGTGGGATATATATTCTACCCACACACATTTGGAACACTCCTGGGGTACCCTCACACATATTATTCCCTCAATTAGTGGATATTTTCACAAAAAAGTGAAATTTTCAAAAATTCAGAAAATTGGCTGAAAACTACTGAATATGAAGGACTCATCGGGCTAATCGCGCTGGAACTGAAATCGGAACGCTCACTGACATTTCCCCTATCTGAAAGTCTGATAAACGCTGAAAAAATGACTAAGTCCAAAAAAATTTTTTTTTCACCTTTTTTCAATTTTACCCCCGTGGGATATATATTCTACCCACACACATTTGGAACTCTCCTGGGGTACCCTCACACATATTATTCCCTCATTTAGTGGATATTTGCACAAAAAAGTGAAATTTTCAAAAATTCAGAAAATTGGCTGAAAACTACTGAATATGAAGGACTCATCGGGCGAATCGCTCTGGAACTGAAATCGGAACGCTCACTGACATTTCCCCTATCTGAAAGTCTGATAAACGCCGGAAAATGACTAAGTCCAAAAAAAAAATTTTTTCAACTCTTTTCAATTTTACCCCCGTGGGATATATATTCTACCCACGCACATTTGGAACACTCCTTGGGTACCCTCACACATATTATTCCCTCATTTAGTGGATATTTTCACAAAAAAGTGAAATTTTCAAAAATTCAGAAAATTGGCTGAAAACTACTGAATATGAAGGTCTCATCGGGCTAATCGCGCTGGAACTGAAATCGGAACGCTCACTGACATTTCCCCTATCTGAAAGTCTGATAAACGCTGAAAAAATGACAGTCTAAAAAAAATTTTTTTTCAACTTATTTCAATTTTACCCCCGTGGGATATATATTCTACCCGCACACATTTGGAACTCTCCTGGGGTACCCTCACACATATTATTCCCTCATTTAGTGGATATTTTCACAAAATAGTGAAATTTTCAAAAATTCTGAAAATTGGCTGAAAATGACTAAATATGAAGGACTCATCGGGCGAATCGCTCTGGAACTGAAATCGGAACGCTCACTGACATTTCCCTTATCTGAAAGTCTGATAAACGCTGAAAAAATGACTAAGTCCAAAAAAAATAATTTTTCACCTTTTTTCAATTTTACCCCCGTGGGATATATATTCTACCCGCACACATTTGGAACTCTCCTGCGGTACCCTCACACATATTATTCCCTCATTTAGTGGATATTTTCACAAAAAAGTGAAATTTTCAAAAATTCAGAAAATTGGCTGAAAACGACTAAATATGAAGGACTCATCGGGCGAATCACTCTGGAACTGAAATCGGAATGCTCACTGACATTTCCCCTACCTGAAAGTCTGATAAACGCTGAAAAAATGACTAAGTCCAAAAAAAAATTTATTTTCAACTTTTTTCAATTTTACCCCCGTGGGATATATATCCTACCCACACACATTTGGAACTCTCTTGGGGTACCCTCACACATATTATTCCCTCATTTAGTGGATATTTTCACAAAAAAGTAAAATTTTCAAAAATTCATAAAATTGTCTGAAAACGACTAAATATGAAGGACTCATCGGGCGAATCGCTCTGGAACTGAAATCGGAACACTCACTGTCATTTCCCCTATCTGAAAGTCTGATAAACGCTGGCAAAATGACTAAGTCCAAAAAAAATTTTTTTCACCTTTTTTCAATTTTACCCCCGTGGGATATATATTCTATCCACACACATTTGGAACTCTCCTGGGGTACCCTCACACATATTATTCCCTCATTGAGTGGATATTTTCACAAAAAAGTGAAATTTTCAAAAATTCTGAAAATTGGCTGAAAACGACTAAATATGAAGGACTCATCGGGCGAATCGCTCTGGAACTGAAATCGGAATGCTCACTGACATTTCCCCTATCTGAAAGTCTGATAAACGCTGGAAAAATGACTAAGTCTAAAAAAAATTTATTTTCAACTTTTTTCAATTTTACCCCCGTGGGATATATATCCTACCCACACACATTTGGAACTCTCTTGGGGTACCATCACACATATTATTCCCTCATTTAGTGGATATTTTCACAAAAAAGTGAAATTTTAAAAAATTCAGAAAATTGGCTGAAAACGACTAAATATGAAGGACTCATCGGGCGAATCGCTCTGGAACTGAAATCGGAACGCTCACTGACATTTCCCCTATCTGAAAGTCTGATAAACGCTGAAAAAATGACTAAGTCCAAAAAAAATATTTTTTCACCTTTTTTCAATTTTATCCCCGTGGGATATATATTCTACCCACACACATTTGGAACTCTCCTGGGGTACCCACACACATATTATTCCCTCATTTAGTGGATATTTTCACAAAAAAGTGAAATTTTCAAAAATTCAGAAAATTGGCTGAAAACGACTAAATATGAAGGACTCATCGGGCGAATCGCTCTGGAACTGAAATCGGAACGCTCACTGACATTTTCCCTATCTGAAAGTCTGATAAACGACGGAAAAATGACTAAGTCTAAAAAAAATTTATTTTCAACTTTTTTCAATTTTACCCCCGTGGGATATATATCCTACCCACACACATTTGGAACTCTCCTGGGGTACCCTCACACATATTATTCCCTCATTTAGTGGATATTTTCACAAAAAAGTGAAATTTTCAAATATTCAGAAAATTGGCTGAAAACGACTAAATATGAAGGACTCATTGGGCGAATCGCTCTGGAACTGAAATCGGAACACTCACTGCCATTTCCCCTCTCTGAAAGTCTGATAAACGCTGTCAAAATGACTAAGTCCAAAAAAAATTTTTTTCACCTTTTTTCAATTTTACCCCCGTGGGATATATATTCTACCCGCACACATTTGGAACTCTCCTGCGGTACCCTCACACATATTATTCCCTCATTTAGTGGATATTTTCACAAAATAGTGAAATTTTCAAAAATTCTGAAAATTGGCTGAAAACGACTAAATATGAAGGACTCATCGGGCGAATCACTCTGGAACTGAAATCGGAACGCTCACTGACATTTCCCCTATCTGAAAATCTGATAAACGCCGGAAAAATGACTAAGTCCAAAAAAAATTTTTTTCACCTTTTTTCAATTTTACTCCCGTGGGATATATATTGTACCCACACACATTTGGAACTCTCCTGGGGTACCCTCACACATATTATTCCCTCATTTAGTGGATATTTTCACAAAAAAGTGAAATTTTCAAAAATTCAGAAAATTGGCTGAAAAAGACAAAATATGAAGGACTCATTGGGCGAATCGCTCTGGAACTGAAATCGGAACACTCACTGTCATTTCCCCTATCTGAAAGTCTGATAAACGCTGGCAAAATGACTAAGTCAAAAAAAAAATTTTTTTCACCTTTTTTCAATTTTACCCCCGTGGGATATATATTCTACTCACACACATTTGGAACTCTCCTGGGGTACCCTCACACATATTATTCCCTCATTTAGTGGATATTTTCACAAAAAAGTGAAATTTTCAAAAATTCTGAAAATTGGCTGAAAACGACTAAATATGAAGGACTCATCGGGCGAATCGCTGTGGAACTGAAATCGGAACGCTCACTGACATTTCCCCTATCTGAAAGACTGATAAACGCTGAAAGAATGACTAAGTCCAAAAAAAAAAATTTTTCAACTTTTTCAATTTTACCCCCGTGGGATATATATTCTACCCACACACATTTGGAACTCTCCTGGGGTACCCTCACACATATTATTCCCTCATTTACTGGATATTTTCACAAAAAAGTGAAATTTTCAAAAATTCAGAAAATTGTCTGAAAACGACTAAATATGAAGGACTCATCGGGCGAATTGCTCTGGAACTGAAATCGGAACGCTCACTGACATTTCCCCTATCTGAAAGTCTGATAAACGCCGGAAAATGACTAAGTCCAAAAAAAAATTTTTTCAACTCTTTTCAATTTTACCCCCGTGGGATATATATTCTACCCACACACATTTGGAACACTCCTGGGGTACCCTCACACATATTATTCCCTCAATTAGTGGATATTTTCACAAAAAAGTGAAATTTTCAAAAATTCAGAAAATTGGCTGAAAACTACTGAATATGAAGGACTCATCGGGCTAATCGCGCTGGAACTGAAATCGGAACGCTCACTGACATTTCCCCTATCTGAAAGTCTGATAAACGCTGAAAAAATGACTAAGTCCAAAAAAATTTTTTTTTCACCTTTTTTCAATTTTACCCCCGTGGGATATATATTCTACCCACACACATTTGGAACTCTCCTGGGGTACCCTCACACATATTATTCCCTCATTTAGTGGATATTTGCACAAAAAAGTGAAATTTTCAAAAATTCAGAAAATTGGCTGAAAACTACTGAATATGAAGGACTCATCGGGCGAATCGCTCTGGAACTGAAATCGGAACGCTCACTGACATTTCCCCTATCTGAAAGTCTGATAAACGCCGGAAAATGACTAAGTCCAAAAAAAAAATTTTTTCAACTCTTTTCAATTTTACCCCCGTGGGATATATATTCTACCCACGCACATTTGGAACACTCCTGGGGTACCCTCACACATATTATTCCCTCATTTAGTGGATATTTTCACAAAAAAGTGAAATTTTCAAAAATTCAGAAAATTGGCTGAAAACTACTGAATATGAAGGTCTCATCGGGCTAATCGCGCTGGAACTGAAATCGGAACGCTCACTGACATTTCCCCTATCTGAAAGTCTGATAAACGCTGAAAAAATGACAGTCTAAAAAAAATTTTTTTTCAACTTATTTCAATTTTACCCCCGTGGGATATATATTCTACCCGCACACATTTGGAACTCTCCTGGGATACCCTCACACATATTATTCCCTCATTTAGTGGATATTTTCACAAAATAGTGAAATTTTCAAAAATTCTGAAAATTGGCTGAAAATGACTAAATATGAAGGACTCATCGGGCGAATCGCTCTGGAACTGAAATCGGAACGCTCACTGACATTTCCCTTATCTGAAAGTCTGATAAACGCTGAAAAAATGACTAAGTCCAAAAAAAATAATTTTTCACCTTTTTTCAATTTTACCCCCGTGGGATATATATTCTACCCACACACATTTGGAACTCTCCTGGGGTACCCTCACACATATTATTCCCTCATTTAGTGGATATTTTCACAAAAAAGTGAAATTTTCAAAAATTCAGAAAATTGGCTGAAAACGACAAAATATGAAGGACTCATTGGGCGAATCGCTCTGGAACTGAAATCGGAACACTCACTGTCACTTCCCCTATCTGAAAGTCTGATAAACGCTGGCAAAATGACTAAGTCAAAAAAAAAATTTTTTTCACCTTTTTTCAATTTTACCCCCGTGGGATATATATTCTACCCACACACATTTGGAACTCTCCTGGGGTACCCTCACACATATTATTCCCTCATTTAGTGGATATTTTCACAAAAAAGTGAAATTTTCAAAAATTCAGAAAATTGGCTGAAAACGACTAAATATGAAGGACTCATCGGGCGAATCACTCTGGAACTGAAATCGGAATGCTCACTGACATTTCCCCTACCTGAAAGTCTGATAAACGCTGAAAAAATGACTAAGTCCAAAAAAAAATTTATTTTCAACTTTTTTCAATTTTACCCCCGTGGGATATATATCCTACCCACACACATTTGGAACTCTCTTGGGGTACCCTCACACATATTATTCCCTCATTTAGTGGATATTTTCACAAAAAAGTGAAATTTTCAAAAATTCATAAAATTGTCTGAAAACGACTAAATATGAAGGACTCATCGGGCGAATCGCTCTGGAACTGAAATCGGAACACTCACTGTCATTTCCCCTATCTGAAAGTCTGATAAACGCTGGCAAAATGACTAAGTCCAAAAAAAATTTTTTTCACCTTTTTTCAATTTTACCCCCGTGGGATATATATTCTATCCACACACATTTGGAACTCTCCTGGGGTACCCTCACACATATTATTCCCTCATTGAGTGGATATTTTCACAAAAAAGTGAAATTTTCAAAAATTCTGAAAATTGGCTGAAAACGACTAAATATGAAGGACTCATCGGGCGAATCGCTCTGGAACTGAAATCGGAATGCTCACTGACATTTCCCCTATCTGAAAGTCTGATAAACGCTGGAAAAATGACTAAGTCTAAAAAAAATTTATTTTCAACTTTTTTCAATTTTACCCCCGTGGGATATATATCCTACCCACACACATTTGGAACTCTCTTGGGGTACCATCACACATATTATTCCCTCATTTAGTGGATATTTTCACAAAAAAGTGAAATTTTAAAAAATTCAGAAAATTGGCTGAAAACGACTAAATATGAAGGACTCATCGGGCGAATCGCTCTGGAACTGAAATCGGAACGCTCACTGACATTTCCCCTATCTGAAAGTCTGATAAACGCTGAAAAAATGACTAAGTCCAAAAAAAATATTTTTTCACCTTTTTTCAATTTTATCCCCGTGGGATATATATTCTACCCACACACATTTGGAACTCTCCTGGGGTACCCACACACATATTATTCCCTCATTTAGTGGATATTTTCACAAAAAAGTGAAATTTTCAAAAATTCAGAAAATTGGCTGAAAACGACTAAATATGAAGGACTCATCGGGCGAATCGCTCTGGAACTGAAATCGGAACGCTCACTGACATTTTCCCTATCTGAAAGTCTGATAAACGACGGAAAAATGACTAAGTCTAAAAAAAATTTATTTTCAACTTTTTTCAATTTTACCCCCGTGGGATATATATCCTACCCACACACATTTGGAACTCTCCTGGGGTACCCTCACACATATTATTCCCTCATTTAGTGGATATTTTCACAAAAAAGTGAAATTTTCAAATATTCAGAAAATTGGCTGAAAACGACTAAATATGAAGGACTCATTGGGCGAATCGCTCTGGAACTGAAATCGGAACACTCACTGCCATTTCCCCTCTCTGAAAGTCTGATAAACGCTGGCAAAATGACTAAGTCCAAAAAAAATAATTTTTCACCTTTTTTCAATTTTACCCCCGTGGGATATATATTCTACCCGCACACATTTGGAACTCTCCTGCGGTACCCTCACACATATTATTCCCTCATTTAGTGGATATTTTCACAAAATAGTGAAATTTTCAAAAATTTTGAAAATTGGCTGAAAATGACTAAATATGAAGGACTCATCGGGCGAATCGCTCTGGAACTGAAATCGGAACGCTCACTGACATTTCCCTTATCTGAAAGTCTGATAAACGCTGAAAAAATGACTAAGTCCAAAAAAAATAATTTTTCACCTTTTTTCAATTTTACCCCCGTGGGATATATATTCTACCCACACATATTTGGAACTCTCCTGGGGTACCCTCACACATATTATTCCCTCATTTAGTGGATATTTTCACAAAAAAGTGAAATTTTCAAAAATTCAGAAAATTGGCTGAAAACGACAAAATATGAAGGATTCATTGGGCGAATCGCTCTGGAACTGAAATCGGAACACTCACTGTCACTTCCCCTATCTGAAAGTCTGATAAACGCTGGCAAAATGCTAAGTCAAAAAAAAAATTTTTTTCACCTTTTTTCAATTTTACCCCCGTGGGATATATATTCTACTCACACACATTTGGAACTCTCCTGGGGTACCCTCACACATATTATTCCCTCATTTAGTGGATATTTTCACAAAAAAGTGAAATTTTAAAAAATTCAGAAAATTGGCTGAAAACGACTAAATATGAAGGACTCATCGGGCGAATCGCTCTGGAACTGAAATCGGAACACTCACTGTCATTTCCCCTATCTGAAAGTCTGATAAACGCTGGCAAAATGACTAAGTCCAAAAAAAATTTTTTTCACCTTTTTTCAATTTTACCCCCGTGGGATATATATTCTATCCACACACATTTGGAACTCTCCTGGGGTACCCTCACACATATTATTCCCTCATTGAGTGGATATTTTCACAAAAAAGTGAAATTTTCAAAAATTCTGAAAATTGGCTGAAAACGACTAAATATGAAGGACTCATCGGGCGAATCGCTCTGGAACTGAAATCGGAATGCTCACTGACATTTCCCCTATCTGAAAGTCTGATAAACGCTGGAAAAATGACTAAGTCTAAAAAAAATTTATTTTCAACTTTTTTCAATTTTACCCCCGTGGGATATATATCCTACCCACACACATTTGGAACTCTCTTGGGGTACCATCACACATATTATTCCCTCATTTAGTGGATATTTTCACAAAAAAGTGAAATTTTAAAAAATTCAGAAAATTGGCTGAAAACGACTAAATATGAAGGACTCATCGGGCGAATCGCTCTGGAACTGAAATCGGAACGCTCACTGACATTTCCCCTATCTGAAAGTCTGATAAACGCTGAAAAAATGACTAAGTCCAAAAAAAATATTTTTTCACCTTTTTTCAATTTTATCCCCGTGGGATATATATTCTACCCACACACATTTGGAACTCTCCTGGGGTACCCACACACATATTATTCCCTCATTTAGTGGATATTTTCACAAAAAAGTGAAATTTTCAAAAATTCAGAAAATTGGCTGAAAACGACTAAATATGAAGGACTCATCGGGCGAATCGCTCTGGAACTGAAATCGGAACGCTCACTGACATTTTCCCTATCTGAAAGTCTGATAAACGACGGAAAAATGACTAAGTCTAAAAAAAATTTATTTTCAACTTTTTTCAATTTTACCCCCGTGGGATATATATCCTACCCACACACATTTGGAACTCTCCTGGGGTACCCTCACACATATTATTCCCTCATTTAGTGGATATTTTCACAAAAAAGTGAAATTTTCAAATATTCAGAAAATTGGCTGAAAACGACTAAATATGAAGGACTCATTGGGCGAATCGCTCTGGAACTGAAATCGGAACACTCACTGCCATTTCCCCTCTCTGAAAGTCTGATAAACGCTGGCAAAATGACTAAGTCCAAAAAAAATAATTTTTCACCTTTTTTCAATTTTACCCCCGTGGGATATATATTCTACCCGCACACATTTGGAACTCTCCTGCGGTACCCTCACACATATTATTCCCTCATTTAGTGGATATTTTCACAAAATAGTGAAATTTTCAAAAATTCTGAAAATTGGCTGAAAATGACTAAATATGAAGGACTCATCGGGCGAATCGCTCTGGAACTGAAATCGGAACGCTCACTGACATTTCCCTTATCTGAAAGTCTGATAAACGCTGAAAAAATGACTAAGTCCAAAAAAAATAATTTTTCACCTTTTTTCAATTTTACCCCCGTGGGATATATATTCTACCCACACATATTTGGAACTCTCCTGGGGTACCCTCACACATATTATTCCCTCATTTAGTGGATATTTTCACAAAAAAGTGAAATTTTCAAAAATTCAGAAAATTGGCTGAAAACGACAAAATATGAAGGATTCATTGGGCGAATCGCTCTGGAACTGAAATCGGAACACTCACTGTCACTTCCCCTATCTGAAAGTCTGATAAACGCTGGCAAAATGCTAAGTCAAAAAAAAAATTTTTTTCACCTTTTTTCAATTTTACCCCCGTGGGATATATATTCTACTCACACACATTTGGAACTCTCCTGGGGTACCCTCACACATATTATTCCCTCATTTAGTGGATATTTTCACAAAAAAGTGAAATTTTAAAAAATTCAGAAAATTGGCTGAAAACGACTAAATATGAAGGACTCATCGGGCGAATCGCTCTGGAACTGAAATCGGAACGCTCACTGACATTTCCCCTATCTGAAAGTCTGATAAACGCTGAAAAAATGACTAAGTCCAAAAAAAATATTTTTTCACCTTTTTTCAATTTTACCCCCGTGGGATATATATTCTACCCACACACATTTGGAACTCTCCTGGGGTACCCACACACATATTATTCCCTCATTTAGTGGATATTTTCACAAAAAAGTGAAATTTTCAAAAATTCAGAAAATTGGCTGAAAACGACTAAATATGAAGGACTCATCGGGCGAATCGCTCTGGAACTGAAATCGGAACGCTCACTGACATTTCCCTTATCTGAAAGTCTGATAAACGCTGAAAAAATGACTAAGTCCAAAAAAAATAATTTTTCACCTTTTTTCAATTTTACCCCCGTGGGATATATATTCTACCCACACACATTTGGAACTCTCCTGGGGTACCCTCACACATATTATTCCCTCATTTAGTGGATATTTTCACAAAAAAGTGAAATTTTCAAAAATTCAGAAAATTGGCTGAAAACGACAAAATATGAAGGACTCATTGGGCGAATCGCTCTGGAACTGAAATCGGAACACTCACTGTCACTTCCCCTATCTGAAAGTCTGATAAACGCTGGCAAAATGACTAAGTCAAAAAAAAAATTTTTTTCACCTTTTTTCAATTTTACCCCCGTGGGATATATATTCTACCCACACACATTTGGAACTCTCCTGGGGTACCCTCACACATATTATTCCCTCATTTAGTGGATATTTTCACAAAAAAGTGAAATTTTCAAAAATTCAGAAAATTGGCTGAAAACGACTAAATATGAAGGACTCATCGGGCGAATCACTCTGGAACTGAAATCGGAATGCTCACTGACATTTCCCCTACCTGAAAGTCTGATAAACGCTGAAAAAATGACTAAGTCCAAAAAAAAATTTATTTTCAACTTTTTTCAATTTTACCCCCGTGGGATATATATCCTACCCACACACATTTGGAACTCTCTTGGGGTACCCTCACACATATTATTCCCTCATTTAGTGGATATTTTCACAAAAAAGTGAAATTTTCAAAAATTCATAAAATTGTCTGAAAACGACTAAATATGAAGGACTCATCGGGCGAATCGCTCTGGAACTGAAATCGGAACACTCACTGTCATTTCCCCTATCTGAAAGTCTGATAAACGCTGGCAAAATGACTAAGTCCAAAAAAAATTTTTTTCACCTTTTTTCAATTTTACCCCCGTGGGATATATATTCTATCCACACACATTTGGAACTCTCCTGGGGTACCCTCACACATATTATTCCCTCATTGAGTGGATATTTTCACAAAAAAGTGAAATTTTCAAAAATTCTGAAAATTGGCTGAAAACGACTAAATATGAAGGACTCATCGGGCGAATCGCTCTGGAACTGAAATCGGAATGCTCACTGACATTTCCCCTATCTGAAAGTCTGATAAACGCCGGAAAAATGACTAAGTCTAAAAAAAATTTATTTTCAACTTTTTTCAATTTTACCCCCGTGGGATATATATCCTACCCACACACATTTGGAACTCTCTTGGGGTACCATCACACATATTATTCCCTCATTTAGTGGATATTTTCACAAAAAAGTGAAATTTTAAAAAATTCAGAAAATTGGCTGAAAACGACTAAATATGAAGGACTCATCGGGCGAATCGCTCTGGAACTGAAATCGGAACGCTCACTGACATTTCCCCTATCTGAAAGTCTGATAAACGCTGAAAAAATGACTAAGTCCAAAAAAAATATTTTTTCACCTTTTTTCAATTTTATCCCCGTGGGATATATATTCTACCCACACACATTTGGAACTCTCCTGGGGTACCCACACACATATTATTCCCTCATTTAGTGGATATTTTCACAAAAAAGTGAAATTTTCAAAAATTCAGAAAATTGGCTGAAAACGACTAAATATGAAGGACTCATCGGGCGAATCGCTCTGGAACTGAAATCGGAACGCTCACTGACATTTTCCCTATCTGAAAGTCTGATAAACGACGGAAAAATGACTAAGTCTAAAAAAAATTTATTTTCAACTTTTTTCAATTTTACCCCCGTGGGATATATATCCTACCCACACACATTTGGAACTCTCCTGGGGTACCCTCACACATATTATTCCCTCATTTAGTGGATATTTTCACAAAAAAGTGAAATTTTCAAATATTCAGAAAATTGGCTGAAAACGACTAAATATGAAGGACTCATTGGGCGAATCGCTCTGGAACTGAAATCGGAACACTCACTGCCATTTCCCCTCTCTGAAAGTCTGATAAACGCTGGCAAAATGACTAAGTCCAAAAAAAATTTTTTTCACCTTTTTTCAATTTTACCCCCGTGGGATATATATTCTACCCGCACACATTTGGAACTCTCCTGCGGTACCCTCACACATATTATTCCCTCATTTAGTGGATATTTTCACAAAATAGTGAAATTTTCAAAAATTCTGAAAATTGGCTGAAAATGACTAAATATGAAGGACTCATCGGGCGAATCGCTCTGGAACTGAAATCGGAACGCTCACTGACATTTCCCTTATCTGAAAGTCTGATAAACGCTGAAAAAATGACTAAGTCCAAAAAAAATAATTTTTCACCTTTTTTCAATTTTACCCCCGTGGGATATATATTCTACCCACACATATTTGGAACTCTCCTGGGGTACCCTCACACATATTATTCCCTCATTTAGTGGATATTTTCACAAAAAAGTGAAATTTTCAAAAATTCAGAAAATTGGCTGAAAACGACAAAATATGAAGGATTCATTGGGCGAATCGCTCTGGAACTGAAATCGGAACACTCACTGTCACTTCCCCTATCTGAAAGTCTGATAAACGCTGGCAAAATGCTAAGTCAAAAAAAAAATTTTTTTCACCTTTTTTCAATTTTACCCCCGTGGGATATATATTCTACTCACACACATTTGGAACTCTCCTGGGGTACCCTCACACATATTATTCCCTCATTTAGTGGATATTTTCACAAAAAAGTGAAATTTTAAAAAATTCAGAAAATTGGCTGAAAACGACTAAATATGAAGGACTCATCGGGCGAATCGCTCTGGAACTGAAATCGGAACGCTCACTGACATTTCCCCTATCTGAAAGTCTGATAAACGCTGAAAAAATGACTAAGTCCAAAAAAAATATTTTTTCACCTTTTTTCAATTTTACCCCCGTGGGATATATATTCTACCCACACACATTTGGAACTCTCCTGGGGTACCCACACACATATTATTCCCTCATTTAGTGGATATTTTCACAAAAAAGTGAAATTTTCAAAAATTCAGAAAATTGGCTGAAAACGACTAAATATGAAGGACTCATCGGGCGAATCGCTCTGGAACTGAAATCGGAACGCTCACTGACATTTTCCCTATCTGAAAGTCTGATAAACGGCGGAAAAATGACTAAGTCCAAAAAAAAATTTTTTCACCTTTTTTCAATTTTACCCCCGTGGGACATATATTCTACCCACACACATTTGGAACTCTCCTGGGGTACCCTCACACATATTATTCCCTCATTTAGTGGATATTTTCACAAAAAAGTGAAATTTTCAAATATTCAGAAAATTGGCTGAAAACGACTAAATATGAAGGACTCATCATGCGAATCGCTCTGGAACTGAAATCGGAACGCTTACTGACATTTGCCCTAATTGAAAGTCTGATAAACGACGGAAAAATGACTAAGTCTAAAAAAAATTTATTTTCAACTTTTTTCAATTTTACCCCCGTGGGATATATATCCTACCCACACACATTTGGAACTCTCCTGGGGTACCCTCACACATATTATTCCCTCATTTAGTGGATATTTTCACAAAAAAGTGAAATTTTCAAATATTCAGAAAATTGGCTGAAAACGACTAAATATGAAGGACTCATTGGGCGAATCGCTCTGGAACTGAAATCGGAACACTCACTGTCATTTCCCCTCTCTGAAAGTCTGATAAACGCTGGCAAAATGACTAAGTCCAAAAAAAATTTTTTTCACCTTTTTTCAATTTTACCCCCGTGGGATATATATTCTACCCGCACACATTTGGAACTCTCCTGCGGTACCCTCACACATATTATTCCCTCATTTAGTGGATATTTTCACAAAAAAGTGAAATTTTCAAAAATTCAGAAAATTGGCTGAAAACGACAAAATATGAAGGATTCATTGGGCGAATCGCTCTGGAACTGAAATCGGAACACACACTGTCACTTCCCCTATCTGAAAGTCTGATAAACGCTGGCAAAATGACTAAGTCAAAAAAAAAATTTTTTTCACCTTTTTTCAATTTTACCCCCGTGGGATATATATTCTACTCACACACATTTGGAACTCTCCTGGGGTACCCTCACACATATTATTCCCTCATTTAGTGGATATTTTCACAAAAAAGTGAAATTTACAAAAATTCTGAAAATTGGCTGAAAACGACTAAATATGAAGGACTCATCGGGCAAATCGCTCTGGAACTGAAATCGGAACGCTCACTGACATTTCCCCTATCTGAAAGTCTGATAAACACTGAAAAAATGACTAAGTCCAAAAAAAAAAATTTTTCACCTTTTTTCAATTTTACCCCCGTGGGATATATATTCTACCAACACACATTTGGAACTCTCCTGGGGTACCCTCACACATATTATTCCCTCATTTAGTGGATATTTTCACAAAAAAGTGAAATTTTCAAAAATTCAGAAAATTGGCTGAAAACGACTAAATATGAAGGACTCATCGGGCGAATCACTCTGGAACTGAAATCGGAATGCTCACTGACATTTCCCCTACCTGAAAGTCTGATAAACGTAGAAAAAATGACTAAGTCCAAAAAAAATAATTCATCTCCTTTTTTCAATTTTACCCCCGTGGGATATATATTCTACCCACACACATTTGGAACTCTTCTGGGGTATCCTCACACATATTATTCCCTCATTTTGTGGATATTTTCAAAAAAAGTGAAATTTTTAAAAATTCTGAAAATTGGCTGAAAACGACTAAATATGAAGGACTCATCGGGCGAATCGCTCTGGAACTTAAATCGGAACGCTCAGTGACATTTCCCCTATCTGAAAGTGTGATAAACGCTGAAAAAATGACAGTCTAAAAAAAATTTTTTTTCAACTTATTTCAATTTTACCCCCGTGGGATATATATTCTACCCACACACATTTGGAACTCTCCTGGGGTACCCTCACACATATTATTCCCTCATTTAGTGGATATTTTCACAAAAAAGTGAAATTTTCAAAAATTCAGAAAATTGGCTGAAAACGACTAAATATGAATGACTCATTGGGCGAATCGCTCTGGAACTGAAATCGGAACGCTCACTGACATTTCCCCTATCTGAAAGTCTGATAAATGCCGGAAAAATGACTAAGTCCCAAAAAAAATGTTTTCAACTTTTTTCAATTTTATCCCTGTGGGATATATATTCTACCCACACACATTTGGAACTCTTCTGGGGTATCCTCACACATATTATTCCCTCATTTAGTGGATATTTTCACAAAAAAGTGAAATTTTCAAAAATTCAGAAATTGGCTGAAAACGACTAAATATGAAGGACTCATCGGGCGAATCGCTCTGGAAATGAAATCGGAAGTTTAACTGACATTTCCCCTATCTGAAAGTCTGATAAACGCTGAAAAAATGACTAAGTCCAAAAAAAATAATTTTTCTCCTTTTTTCAATTTTACCCCCGTGGGATATATATTCTACCCACACACATTTGGAACTCTTCTGAGGTATCCTCACACATATTATTCCCTCATTTAGTGGATATTTTCACAAAAAAGTGAAATTTTCAAAAATTCAGAAAATTGGCTGAAAACTACTGAATATGAAGGACTCATCGGGCTAATCGCGCTGGAACTGAAATCGGAACGCTCACTGACATTTCCCCTATCTGAAAGACTGATAAACGCTGAAAAAATGACTAAGTCCAAAAAAATTTTTTTTTCACCTTTTTTCAATTTTACCCCCGTGGGATATATATTCTACCCACACACATTTGGAACTCTCCTGGGGTACCCTCACACATATTATTCCCTCATTGAGTGGATATTTTCACAAAAAAGTGAAATTTTCAAAAATTCTGAAAATTGGCTGAAAACGACTAAATATGAAGGACTCATCGGGTGAATCGCTTTGGAACTGAAATCGTAATGCTCACTGACATGTCCCCTATCTGAAAGTCTGATAAACGCTGAAAAAATGACTAAGTCCAAAAAAAAAATTTTTTCACCTTTTTTCAATTTTACCCCCGTGGGATATATATTCTACCCACGCACATTTGGAACACTCCTGGGGTACCCTCACACATATTATTCCCTCATTTAGTGGATATTTTCACAAAAAAGTGAAATTTTCAAAAATTCAGAAAATTGGCTGAAAACTACTGAATATGAAGGACTCATCGGGCTAATCGCGCTGGAACTGAAATCGGAACGCTCACTGACATTTCCCCTATCTGAAAGTGTGATAAACGCTGAAAAAATGAGTCTAAAAAAAATTTTTTTTCAACTTATTTCAATTTTACCCCCGTGGGATATATATTCTACGCGCACACATTTGGAACTCTCCTGGGGTACCCTCACACATATTATTCCCTCATTTAGTGGATATTTTCGCAAAAAGTGAAATTTTCAAAAATTCAGAAAATTGGCTGAAAACGACAAAATATGAAGGACTCCTTGGGCGAATCGCTCTGGAACTGAAATCGGAACACTCACTGTCATTTACCCTATCTGAAAGTCTGATAAACGCTGGCAAAATGACTAAGTCCAAAAAAAAATTTTTTCACCTTTTTTCAATTTTACCCCCGTGGGATATATATTCTACCCACACACATTAGGAACTCTCCTGGGGTACCCTCACACATATTATTCCCTCATTTAGTGGATATTTTCACAAAAAAGTGAAATTTTCAAAAATTCAAAAAATTGGCTGAAAACGACTAAATATGAAGGACTCATCGGGAAAATCGCTCTGGAACTGAAATCGGAATGCTCACTGACATTTCCCCTATCTGAAAGTCTGATAAACGCTGAAAAAATGACTAAGTCCAAAAAAAAAAATTTTCACCTTTTTTCAATTTTACCCCCGTGGGATATATATTCTACCAACACACATTTGGAACTCTCCTGGGGTACCCTCACACATATTATTTCCTCATTTAGTGGATATTTTCACAAAAAAGTGAAATTTTCAAAAATTCTGAAAATTGGCTGAAAACGACTAAATATGAAGGACTCATCGGGCGAATCGCTCTGGAACTGAAATCGGAATGCTCACTGACATTTACCCTATCTGAAAGTCTGATAAACGCCGGAAAAATGACTAAGTCTAAAAAAAATTTTTTTTCACCTTTTTTCAATTTTACCCCCGTGGGATATATATTCTACCCACACACATTTGGAACTCTCCTGGGGTACCCTCACACATATTATTCCCTCATTTAGTGGATATTTTCACAAAAAAGTGAAATTTTCAAAAATTCTGAAAATTGGCTGTAAACGACTAAATATGAATGACTCATCGGGCGAATCGCTCCGGAACTGAAATCGGAACTCTCACTGACATTTCCCCTATCTGAAAGTCTGATAAACGCTGAAAAAATGACTAAGTCCAAAAAAAATAATTCATCTCCTTTTTTCAATTTTACCCCCGTGGGATATATATTCTACCCACACACATTTGGAACTCTTCTGGGGTATCCTCACACATATTATTCCCTCATTTTGTGGATATTTTCAAAAAAAGTGAAATTTTTAAAAATTCTGAAAATTGGCTGAAAACGACTAAATATGAAGGACTCATCGGGCGAATCGCTCTGGAACTTAAATCGGAACGCTCAGTGACATTTCCCCTATCTGAAAGTGTGATAAACGCTGAAAAAATGACAGTCTAAAAAAAATTTTTTTTCAACTTATTTCAATTTTAACCCCGTGGGATATATATTCTACCCACACACATTTGGAACTCTCCTGGGGTACCCTCACACATATTATTCCCTCATTTAGTGGATATTTTCACAAAAAAGTGAAATTTTCAAAAATTCAGAAAATTGGCTGAAAACGACAAAATATAAAGGACTCATTGGGCGAATCGCTGTGGAACTGAAATCGGAACACTCACTGTCATTTCCCCTATCTTAAAGTCTGATAAACGCTGAAAAAATGACTAAGTCCAAAAAAAAAAAATTTTCTCCTTTTTTCAATTTTACCCCCATGGTATATATATTCTACCCACACACATTTGGAACTCTCCTGGGGTTCCCTCACACATATTATTCCCTCATTTAGTGGATATTTTCACAAAAAAGTGAAATTTTCAAAAATTCAGAAAATTGGCTGAAAACGACTAAATATGAATGACTCATCGGGCGAATCGCTCTGGAACTGAAATCGGAACGATCACTGACATTTCCCCTATCTGAAAGTCTGATAAATGCCGGAAAAATGACTAAGTCCCAAAAAAAATGTTTTCAACTTTTTTCAATTTTATCCCTGTGGGATATATATTCTACCCACACACATTTGGAACTCTTCTGGGGTATCCTCACACATATTATTCCCTCATTTAGTGGATATTATCACAAAAAAGTGAAATTTTCAAAAATTCAGAAATTGGCTGAAAACGACTAAATATGAAGGACTCATCGGGCGAATCGCTCTGGAAATGAAATCGGAAGTTTAACTGACATTTCCCCTATCTGAAAGTCTGATAAACGCTGAAAAAATGACTAAGTCCAAAAAAAATAATTTTTCTCCTTTTTTCAATTTTACCCCCGTGGGATATATATTCTACCCACACACATTTGGAACTCTTCTGGGGTATCCTCACACATATTATTCCCTCATTTAGTGGATATTTTCACAAAAAAGTGAAATTTTCAAAAATTCAGAAAATTGGCTGAAAACTACTGAATATGAAGGACTCATCGGGCTAATCGCGCTGGAACTGAAATCGGAACGCTCACTGACATTTCCCCTATCTGAAAGACTGATAAACGCTGAAAAAATGACTAAGTCCAAAAAAATTTTTTTTTCACCTTTTTTCAATTTTACCCCCGTGGGATATATATTCTACCCACACACATTTGGAACTCTCCTGGGGTACCCTCACACATATTATTCCCTCATTGAGTGGATATTTTCACAAAAAAGTGAAATTTTCAAAAATTCTGAAAATTGGCTGAAAACGACTAAATATGAAGGACTCATCGGGTGAATCGCTTTGGAACTGAAATCGTAATGCTCACTGACATGTCCCCTATCTGAAAGTCTGATAAACGCTGAAAAAATGACTAAGTCCAAAAAAAAAATTTTTTCACCTTTTTTCAATTTTACCCCCGTGGGATATATATTCTACCCACGCACATTTGGAACACTCCTGGGGTACCCTCACACATATTATTCCCTCATTTAGTGGATATTTTCACAAAAAAGTGAAATTTTCAAAAATTCAGAAAATTGGCTGAAAACTACTGAATATGAAGGACTCATCGGGCTAATCGCGCTGGAACTGAAATCGGAACGCTCACTGACATTTCCCCTATCTGAAAGTGTGATAAACGCTGAAAAAATGAGTCTAAAAAAAATTTTTTTTCAACTTATTTCAATTTTACCCCCGTGGGATATATATTCTACGCGCACACATTTGGAACTCTCCTGGGGTACCCTCACACATATTATTCCCTCATTTAGTGGATATTTTCGCAAAAAGTGAAATTTTCAAAAATTCAGAAAATTGGCTGAAAACGACAAAATATGAAGGACTCCTTGGGCGAATCGCTCTGGAACTGAAATCGGAACACTCACTGTCATTTACCCTATCTGAAAGTCTGATAAACGCTGGCAAAATGACTAAGTCCCAAAAAAAATTTTTTCACATTTTTTCAATTTTACCCCCGTGGGATATATATTCTACCCACACACATTAGGAACTCTCCTGGGGTACCCTCACACATATTATTCCCTCATTTAGTGGATATTTTCACAAAAAAGTGAAATTTTCAAAAATTCAAAAAATTGGCTGAAAACGACTAAATATGAAGGACTCATCGGGAAAATCACTCTGGAACTGAAATCGGAATGCTCACTGACATTTCCCCTATCTGAAAGTCTGATAAACGCTGAAAAAATGACTAAGTCCAAAAAAAAAAATTTTCACCTTTTTTCAATTTTACCCCCGTGGGATATATATTCTACCAACACACATTTGGAACTCTCCTGGGGTACCCTCACACATATTATTTCCTCATTTAGTGGATATTTTCACAAAAAAGTGAAATTTTCAAAAATTCTGAAAATTGGCTGAAAACGACTAAATATGAATGACTCATCGGGCGAATCGCTCCGGAACTGAAATCGGAACTCTCACTGACATTTCCCCTATCTGAAAGTCTGATAAACGCTGAAAAAATGACTAAGTCCAAAAAAAATAATTTTTTCCCTTTTTTCAATTTTACCCCCGTGGGATATATATTCTACCCACAAACATTTGGAACTCTCCTGGGGTACCCTCACACATATTATTCCCTCATTTAGTGGATATTTTCACAAAAAAGTGAAATTTTCAAAAATTCAGAAAATTGGCTGAAAACGACTAAATATGAAGGACTCATCGGGCGAATCGCTCTGGAAATGAAATCAGAAGTTTAACTGACATTTCCCCTATCTGAAAGTCTGATAAACGCTGAAAAAATGACTAAGTCCAAAAAAAATAATTTTTCTCCTTTTTTCAATTTTACCCCCGTGGGATATATATTCTACCCACACACATTTGGAACTCTTCTGGGGTATCCTCACACATATTATTCCCTCATTTAGTGGATATTTTCACAAAAAAGTGAAATTTTCAAAAATTCAGAAAATTGGCTGAAAACTACTGAATATGAAGGACTCATCGGGCTAATCGCGCTGGAACTGAAATCGGAACGCTCACTGACATTTCCCCTATCTGGAAGTCTGATAAACGCTGAAAAAATGACTAAGTCCCAAAAAAAATTTTTTTTCACCTTTTTTCAATTTTACCCCCGTGGGATATATAATCTACCCACACACATTTGGAACTCTCCTGGGGTATCCTTACACATATTATTCCCTCATTTAGTGGATATTTTCACAAAAAAGTGAAATTTTCAAAAATTCAGAAAATTGGCTGAAAACGACTAAATATGAAGGACTCATCGGGCGAATCGCTCTGGAACTGAAATCGGAACGCTCACTGACATTTCCCCTATCTGAAAGACTGATAAACGCTGAAAGAATGACTAAGTCCAAAAAAAAATAATTTTTCACCTTTTTCAATTTTACCCCCGTGGGATATATATTCTACCCACACACATTTGGAACACTCCTGGGGTACCCTCACACATATTATTCCCTCATTTAGTGGATATTTTCACAAAAAAGTGAAATTTTCAAAAATTCAGAAAATTGGCTGAACACTACTGAATATGAAGGACTCATCGGGCTAATCGCGCTGGAACTGAAATCGGAACGCTCACTGACATTTCCCCTATCTGAAAGACTGATAAACGCTGAAAAAATGACTAAGTCCAAAAAAATTTTTTTTTCACCTTTTTTCAATTTTACCCCCGTGGGATATATATTCTACCCACACACATTTGGAACTCTCCTGGGGTACCCTCACACATATTATTCCCTCATTTAGTGGATATTTTCACAAAAAAGTGAAATTTTCAAAAATTCTGAAAATTGGCTGTAAACGACTAAATATGAATGACTCATCGGGCGAATCGCTCCGGAACTGAAATCGGAACTCTCACTGACATTTCCCCTATCTGAAAGTCTGATAAACGCTGAAAAAATGACTAAGTCCAAAAAAAAAAATTTTTTCTCTTTTTTCAATTTTACCCCCGTGGGATATATATTCTACCCACAAACATTTGGAACTCTCCTGGGGTACCCTCACACATATTATTCCCTCATTTAGTGGATATTTTCACAAAAAAGTGAAATTTTCAAAAATTCTGAAAATTGGCTGAAAACGACTAAATATGAAGGACTCATCGGGCGAATCGCTCTGGAACTGAAATGGGAACTCTCACTGACATTTCCCCTATCTGAAAGTCTGATAAACGCCGGAAAATGACTAAGTCCCCAAAAAATTTTTTTTCACCTTTTTTCAATTTTACCCCCGTGGGATATATATTCTACCCACACACATTTGGAACTCTCCTGGGGTACCCTCACACATATTATTCCCTCATTTAGTGGATATTTTCACAAAAAAGTGAAATTTTCAAAAATTCAAAAAATTGGCTGAAAACGACTAAATATGAAGGACTCATCGGGAAAATCGCTCTGGAACTGAAATCGGAATGCTCACTGACATTTCCCCTATCTGAAAGTCTGATAAACGCTGGAAAAATGACTAAGTCTAAAAAAAATTTTTTTTCACCTTTTTTCAATTTTACCCCCGTGGGATATATATTCTACCCACACACATTTGGAACTCTCCTGGGGTACCCTCACACATATTATTCCCTCATTTAGTGGATATTTTCGCAAAAAGTGAAATTTTCAAAAATTCAGAAAATTGGCTGAAAACGACAAAATATGAAGGACTCATTGGGCGAATCGCTCTGGAACTGAAATCGGAACACTCACTGTCATTTACGCTATCTGAAAGTCTGATAAACGCTGGCAAAATGACTAAGTCAAAAAAAAAATTTTTTCACCTTTTTTCAATTTTACCCCCGTGGGATATATATTCTACCCACACACATTTGGAACTCTCCTGGGGTACCCTCACACATATTATTCCCTCATTTAGTGGATATTTTCGCAAAAAGTGAAATTTTCAAAAATTCAGAAAATTGGCTGAAAACGACAAAATATGAAGGACTCATTGGGCGAATCGCTCTGGAACTGAAATCGGAACACTCACTGTCATTTACCCTATCTGAAAGTCTGATAAACGCTGGCAAAATGACTAAGTCCAAAAAAAAATTTTTTCACCTTTTTTCAATTTTACCCCCGTGGGATATATATTCTACCCACACACATTAGGAACTCTCCTGGGGTACCCTCACACATATTATTCCCTCATTTAGTGGATATTTTCACAAAAAAGTGAAATTTTCAAAAATTCAAAAAATTGGCTGAAAACGACTAAATATGAAGGACTCATCGGGAAAATCGCGCTGGAACTGAAATCGGAACGCTCACTGACATTTCCCCTATCTGAAAGTGTGATAAACGCTGAAAAAATGAGTCTAAAAAAAATTTTTTTTCAACTTATTTCAATTTTACCCCCGTGGGATATATATTCTACGCGCACACATTTGGAACTCTCCTGGGGTACCCTCACACATATTATTCCCTCATTTAGTGGATATTTTCGCAAAAAGTGAAATTTTCAAAAATTCAGAAAATTGGCTGAAAACGACAAAATATGAAGGACTCATCGGGAAAATCGCTCTGGAACTGAAATCGGAATGCTCACTGACATTTCCCCTATCTGAAAGTCTGATAAACGCTGAAAAAATGACAGTCCAAAAAAAAAAATTTTCACCTTTTTTCAATTTTACCCCCGTGGGATATATATTCTACCAACACACATTTGGAACTCTCCTGGGGTACCCTCACACATATTATTTCCTCATTTAGTGGATATTTTCACAAAAAAGTGAAATTTTCAAAAATTCTGAAAATTGGCTGAAAACGACTAAATATGAAGGACTCTTCGGGCGAATCGCTCTGGAACTGAAATCGGAACGCTCGCTGACATTTACCCTATCTGAAAGTCTGATAAACGCCGGAAAAATGACTAAGTCTAAAAAAAATTTTTTTTCACCTTTTTTCAATTTTACCCCCGTGGGATATATATTCTACCGACACACATTTGGAACTCTCCTGGGGTACCCTCACACATATTATTCCCTCATTTAGTGGATATTTTCACAAAAAAGTGAAATTTTCAAAATTTCTGAAAATTGGCTGTAAACGACTAAATATGAAGGACTCATCGGGCGAATCGCTCTGGAACTGAAATCGGAACGCTCACTGACATTTCCCCTATCTGAAAGTCTGATAAACGCTGAAAAAATGACTAAGTCTAAAAAAAATTTTTTTCACCTTTTTTCAATTTTACCCCCGTGGGATATATATTCTACCCACACACATTTGGAACTCTCCTGGGGTACCCTCACACATATTATTCCCTCATTTAGTGGATATTTTCACAAAAAAGTGAAATTTTCAAAAATTCAGAAAATTGGCTGAAAACGGCTAAATATGAAGGACTCATCGGGCGAATCGCTCTGGAACTGAAATCGGAACGCTCACTGATATTTCCCCTATCTGAAAGTCTGATAAACGCTGAAAAAATGATTAAGTCCAAAAAAAAATTGTTTCAACTTTTTTCAATTTTACCCCCGTGGGATATATATTCTACCCACACACATTTGGAACTCTCCTGGGGTACCCTCACACATATTATTCCCTCATTTAGTGGATATTTTCACAAAAAAGTGAAATTTCAAAAATTCAGAAAATTGGCTGAAAACGACTAAATATGAAGGACTCATCGGGCGAATCGCTCTGGAACTGAAATCGGAACGCTCACTGACATTTCCCCTATCTGAAAGTCTGATAAACGCTGAAAAAATGACTAAGTCCAAAAAAAATAATTTTTCACCTTTTTTCAATTTTACCCCCGTGGGATATATATTCTACCCACACACATTTGGAACTCTCCTGGGGTACCCTCACACATATTATTCCCTCATTTAGTGGATATTTTCACAAAAAAGTGAAATTTTCAAAAATTCTGAAAATTGGCTGAAAACGACTAAATATGAAGGACTAATCGGGCGAATCGCTCTGGAACTGAAATTGGAATGCTCACTGACATTTCCCCTATCTGAAAGTCTGATAAACGCTGAAAAAATGACTAAGTCCAAAAAATAAATGTTTTCACCTTTTTTCAATTTTACCCCCGTGGGATATATATTCTACCCACACACATTTGGAACTCTCCTGGGGTACCCTCACACATATAATTCCCTCATTTAGTGGATATTTTCACAAAAAAGTGAAATTTCAAAAATTCAGAAAATTGGCTGAAAACGACTAAATATGAAGGACTCATCGGGCGAATCGCTCTGGAACTGAAATCGGAACGCTCACTGACATTTCCCCTATCTGAAAGTCTGATAAACGCTGAAAAAATGACTAAGTCCAAAAAAAATAATTTTTCACCTTTTTTCAATTTTACCCCCGTGGGATATATATTCTACCCACACACATTTGGAACTCTCCTGGGGTACCCTCACACATATTATTCCCTCATTTAGTGGATATTTTCACAAAAAAGTGAAATTTTCAAAAATTCTGAATATTGGCTGAAAACGACTAAATATGAAGGACTAATCGGGCGAATCGCTCTGGAACTGAAATTGGAATGCTCACTGACATTTCCCCTATCTGAAAGTCTGATAAACGCTGAAAAAATGACTAAGTCCAAAAAAAATAATTTTTCACCTTTTTCAATTTTACCCCCGTGGGATATATATTCTACCCACACACATTTGGAACTCTCCTGGGGTATCCTCACACATATTATTCCCTCATTTAGTGGATATTTTCACAAAAAAGTGAAATTTTCAAAAATTCTGAAAATTGGCTGAAAACGACTAAATATGAAGGACTCATCGGGCGAATCGCTCAGGAACTGAAATCGGAACGCTCACTGACATTTCCCCTATCTGAAAGTCTGATAAACGCTGAAAAAATGACTAAGTCCAAAAAATAAATGTTTTCACCTTTTTTCAATTTTACCCCCGTGGGATATATATTCTACCCACACACATTTGGAACTCTCCTGGGGTACCCTCACACATATTATTCCCTCATTTAGTGGATATTTTCACAAAAAAGTGAAATTTTCAAAAATTCAGAAAATTGGCTGAAAACGACTGAATATGAAGGTCTCATCGGGCGAATCGCGCTGGAACTGAAATCGGAACGCTCACTGACATTTCCCCTATCTGAAAGTCTGATAAACGCTGAAAAAATGACTAAGTCCAAAAAAAATTTTTTTTCACCTTTTTTCAATTTTACCCCCGTGGGATATATATTCTACCCACATACATTTGGAACTCTCCTGGGGTACCCTCACACATATTATTCCCTCATTTAGTGGATATTTTCACAAAAAAGTGAAATTTCAAAAATTCAGAAAATTGGCTGAAATCGACTGAATATGAAGGACTCATCGGGCGAATCGCGCTGGAACTGAAATCGGAACGCTCACTGACATTTCCCCTATCTGAAAGTCTGATAAACGCTGAAAAAATGACTAAGTCCAAAAAAAATAATTTTTCACCTTTTTTCAATTTTACCCCCGTGGGATATATATTCTACCCACACACATTTGGAACTCTCCTGGGGTACCCTCACACATATTATTCCCTCATTTAGTGGATATTTTCACAAAAAAGTGAAATTTTCAAAAATTCAGAAAATTGGCTGAAAACGACTGAATATGAAGGTCTCATCGGGCGAATCGCGCTGGAACTGAAATCAGAACGCTCACTGATATTTCCCCTATCTGAAAGTCTGATAAACGCTGAAAAAATGACTAAGTCCAAAAAAAATAATTTTTCACCGTTTTTCAATTTTACCCCCGTGGGATATATATTCTACCCACACACATTTGGAACTCTCCTGGGGTACCCTCACACATATTATTCCCTCATTTAGTGGATATTTTCACAAAATAGTGAAATTTTCAAAAAATCAGAAAATTGGCTGAAAATAACTAAATATGAAGGACTCATCGGGCGAATCACTCTGGAACTGAAATTGGAACGCTCACTGACATTTCCCCTATCTGAAAGTCTGATAAACGCTGAAAAAATGACTAAGTCCAAAAAAAATAATTTTTCACCTTTTTTCAATTTTACCCCCGTGGGATATATATTCTACCCACACACATTTGGAACTCTCCTGGGGTACCCTCACACATATTATTCCCTCATTTAGTGGATATTTTCACAAAAAAGTGAAATTTTCAAAAATTCAGAAAATTGGCTGAAAACGACTAAATATGAAGGACTCATCGGGTGAATCGCTCTGGAACTGAAAATCGGAACGGTCACTGAAATTTCCCCTATCTGAAAGTCTGATAAACGCTGAAAAAATGACTAAGTCCAAAAAAAAATTTTTTTCAACTTTTTTCAATTTTACCCCCATGGGATATATATTCTACCCACACACATTTGGAACTCTCCTGGGGTACCCTCACACATATTATTCCCTCATTTAGTGGATATTTTTACAAAAAAGTGAAATTTTCAAAAATTCAGAAAATTGGCTGAAAATGACTAAATATGAAGGACTCATCGGGCGAATCACTCTGGAACTGAAATTGGAACGCTCACTGACATTTCCCCTATCTGAAAGTCTGATAAACGCTGAAAAAATGACTAAGTCCAAAAAAAATAATTTTTCACCTTTTTTCAATTTTACCCCCGTGGGATATATATTCTACCCACACACATTTGGAACTCTCCTGGGGTACCCTCACACATATTATTCCCTCATTTAGTGGATATTTTCACAAAAAAGTGAAATTTTCAAAAATTCTGAAAATTGGCTGAAAACGACTGAATATGAAGGTCTCATCGGGCGAATCGCGCTGGAACTGAAATCGGAACGCTCACTGACATTTCCCCTATCTGAAAGTCTGATAAACGCTGAAAAAATGACTAAGTCCAAAAAAAATTTTTTTTCACCTTTTTTCAATTTAACCCCCGTGGGATATATATTCTACCCACACACATTTGGAACTCTCCTGGGGTACCCTCACACATATTATTCCCTCATTTAGTGGATATTTTCACAAAAAAGTGAAATTTTCAAAAATTCAGAAAATTGGCTGAAAACGACTGAATATGAAGGTCTCATCGGGCGAATCGCGCTGAAACTGAAATCGGAACGCTCACTGACATTTCCCATATCTGAAAGTCTGATAAACGCTGAAAAAATGACTAAGTCTAAAAAAATTTTTTTTTCAACTTTTTTCAATTTTACCCCCGTGGGATATATATTCTACCCACACACATTTGGAACTCTCCTGGGGTACCCTCACACATATTATTCCCTCATTTAGTGGATATTTTCACAAAAAAGTGAAATTTTCAAAAATTCAGAAAATTGGCTGAAAATGACTAAATATGAAGGACTCATCGGGCGAATCGCTCTGGAACTGAAATCGGAACGCTCACTGACATTTCCCCTATCTGAAAGTCTGATAAACGCTGAAAAAATGACTAAGTCCAAAAAAAATAATTTTTCACCTTTTTTCAATTTTACCCCCGTGGGATATATATTCTACCCACACACATTTGGAACTCTCCTGGGGTACCCTCACACATATTATTCCCTCATTTAGTGGATATTTTCACAAAAAAGTGAAATTTTCAAAAATTCAGAAAATTGGCTGAAAACGACTGAATATGAAGGTCTCATCGGGCGAATCGCGCTGGAACTGAAATCGGAACGCTCACTGACATTTCCCCTATCTGAAAGTCTGATAAACGCTGAAAAAATGACTAAGTCCAAAAAAAATTTTTTTTCACCTTTTTTCAATTTTACCCCCGTGGGATATATATTCTACCCACACACATTTGGAACTCTCCTGGGGTACCCTCACACATATTATTCCCTCATTTAGTGGATATTTTCACAAAAAAGTGAAATTTCAAAAATTCAGAAAATTGGCTGAAATCGACTGAATATGAAGGACTCATCGGGCGAATCGCGCTGGAACTGAAATCGGAACGCTCACTGACATTTCCCCTATCTGAAAGTCTGATAAACGCTGAAAAAATGACTAAGTCCAAAAAAAATAATTTTTCACCTTTTTTCAATTTTACCCCCGTGGGATATATATTCTACCCACACACATTTGGAACTCTCCTGGGGTACCCTCACACATATTATTCCCTCATTTAGTGGATATTTTCACAAAAAAGTGAAATTTTCAAAAATTCAGAAAATTGGCTGAAAACGACTGAATATGAAGGTCTCATCGGGCGAATCGCGCTGGAACTGAAATCAGAACGCTCACTGATATTTCCCCTATCTGAAAGTCTGATAAACGCTGAAAAAATGACTAAGTCCAAAAAAAAAAATTTTTCACCGTTTTTCAATTTTACCCCCGTGGGATATATATTCTACCCACACACATTTGGAACTCTCCTGGGGTACCCTCACACATATTATTCCCTCATTTAGTGGATATTTTCACAAAATAGTGAAATTTTCAAAAAATCAGAAAATTGGCTGAAAATAACTAAATATGAAGGACTCATCGGGCGAATCACTCTGGAACTGAAATTGGAACGCTCACTGACATTTCCCCTATCTGAAAGTCTGATAAACGCTGAAAAAATGACTAAGTCCAAAAAAAATAATTTTTCACCTTTTTTCAATTTTACCCCCGTGGGATATATATTCTACCCACACACATTTGGAACTCTCCTGGGGTACCCTCACACATATTATTCCCTCATTTAGTGGATATTTTCACAAAAAAGTGAAATTTTCAAAAATTCAGAAAATTGGCTGAAAACGACTAAATATGAAGGACTCATCGGGTGAATCGCTCTGGAACTGAAAATCGGAACGGTCACTGAAATTTCCCCTATCTGAAAGTCTGATAAACGCTGAAAAAATGACTAAGTCCAAAAAAAAATTTTTTTCAACTTTTTTCAATTTTACCCCCATGGGATATATATTCTACCCACACACATTTGGAACTCTCCTGGGGTACCCTCACACATATTATTCCCTCATTTAGTGGATATTTTTACAAAAAAGTGAAATTTTCAAAAATTCAGAAAATTGGCTGAAAATGACTAAATATGAAGGACTCATCGGGCGAATCACTCTGGAACTGAAATTGGAACGCTCACTGACATTTCCCCTATCTGAAAGTCTGATAAACGCTGAAAAAATGACTAAGTCCAAAAAAAATAATTTTTCACCTTTTTTCAATTTTACCCCCGTGGGATATATATTCTACCCACACACATTTGGAACTCTCCTGGGGTACCCTCACACATATTATTCCCTCATTTAGTGGATATTTTCACAAAAAAGTGAAATTTTCAAAAATTCTGAAAATTGGCTGAAAACGACTGAATATGAAGGTCTCATCGGGCGAATCGCGCTGGAACTGAAATCGGAACGCTCACTGACATTTCCCCTATCTGAAAGTCTGATAAACGCTGAAAAAATGACTAAGTCCAAAAAAAATTTTTTTTCACCTTTTTTCAATTTAACCCCCGTGGGATATATATTCTACCCACACACATTTGGAACTCTCCTGGGGTACCCTCACACATATTATTCCCTCATTTAGTGGATATTTTCACAAAAAAGTGAAATTTTCAAAAATTCAGAAAATTGGCTGAAAACGACTGAATATGAAGGTCTCATCGGGCGAATCGCGCTGAAACTGAAATCGGAACGCTCACTGACATTTCCCATATCTGAAAGTCTGATAAACGCTGAAAAAATGACTAAGTCTAAAAAAATTTTTTTTTCAACTTTTTTCAATTTTACCCCCGTGGGATATATATTCTACCCACACACATTTGGAACTCTCCTGGGGTACCGTCACACATATTATTCCCTCATTTAGTGGATATTTTCACAAAAAAGTGAAATTTTCAAAAATTCAGAAAATTGGCTGAAAACGACTGAATATGAAGGTCTCATCGGGCGAATCGCGCTGGAACTGAAATCGGAACGCTCACTGACATTTCCCCTATCTGAAAGTCTGATAAACGCTGAAAAAATGACTAAGTCCAAAAAAAATTTTTTTTCACCTTTTTTCAATTTTACCCCCGTGGGATATATATTCTACCCACACACATTAGGAACTCTCCTGGGGTACCCTCACACATATTATTCCCTCATTTAGTGGATATTTTCACAAAAAAGTGAAATTTCAAAAATTCAGAAAATTGGCTGAAATCGACTGAATATGAAGGACTCATCGGGCGAATCGCGCTGGAACTGAAATCGGAACGCTCACTGACATTTCCCCTATCTGAAAGTCTGATAAATGCTGAAAAAATGACTAAGTCCAAAAAAAAAAATTTTCACCGTTTTTCAATTTTACCCCCGTGGGATATATATTCTACCCACACACATTTGGAACTCTCCTGGCGTACCCTCACACATATTATTCCCTCATTTAGTGGATATTTTCACAAAAAAGTGAAATTTTCAAAAAATCTGAAAATTGGCTGAAATCGACTGAATATGAAGGACTCATCGGGCGAATCGCTCTGGAACTGAAATCGGAACGCTCACTGACATTTCCCCTATCTGAAAGTCTGATAAACGCTGAAAAAATGACTAAGTCCAAAAAAAAAATTTTTCACCGTTTTTCAATTTTACCCCCGTGGGATATATATTCTACCCACACACATTTGGAACTCTCCTGGGGTACCCTCACACATATTATTCCCTCATTTAGTGGATATTTTCACAAAAAAAGTGACATTTTCAAAAAATCAGAAAATTGGCTGAAAATGACTAAATATGAAGGACTCATCGGGCGAATCACTCTGGAACTGAAATTGGAATGCTCACTGACATTTCCCCTATCTGAAAGTCTGATAAACGCAGAAAAAATGACTAAGTCCAAAAAAAATAATTTTTCACCTTTTTTCAATTTTACCCCGTGGGATATATATTCTACCCACACACATTTGGAACTCTCCTGGGGTACCCTCACACATATTATTCCCTCATTTAGTGGATATTTTCACAAAAAAGTGAAATTTTCAAAAATTCAGAAAATTGGCTGAAAACGACTGAATATGAAGGTCTCATCGGGCGAATCGCGCTGGAACTGAAATCGGAACGCTCACTGACATTTCCCCTATCTGAAAGTCTGATAAACGCTGAAAAAATGACTAAGTCCAAAAAAAATTTTTTTTCACCTTTTTTCAATTTAACCCCCGTGGGATATATATTCTACCCACACACATTTGGAACTCTCCTGGGGTACCCTCACACATATTATTCCCTCATTTAGTGGATATTTTCACAAAAAAGTGAAATTTTCAAAAATTCAGAAAATTGGCTGAAAACGACTGAATATGAAGGTCTCATCGGGCGAATCGCGCTGGAACTGAAATCGGAACGCTCACTGACATTTCCCCTATCTGAAAGTCTGATAAACGCTGAAAAAATGACTAAGTCTAAAAAAATTTTTTTTTCAACTTTTTTCAATTTTACCCCCGTGGGATATATATTCTACCCACACACATTTGGAACTCTCCTGGGGTACCGTCACACATATTATTCCCTCATTTAGTGGATATTTTCACAAAAAAGTGAAATTTTCAAAAATTCAGAAAATTGGCTGAAAACGACTGAATATGAAGGTCTCATCGGGCGAATCGCGCTGGAACTGAAATCGGAACGCTCACTGACATTTCCCCTATCTGAAAGTCTGATAAACGCTGAAAAAATGACTAAGTCCAAAAAAAATTTTTTTTCACCTTTTTTCAATTTTACCCCCGTGGGATATATATTCTACCCACACACATTAGGAACTCTCCTGGGGTACCCTCACACATATTATTCCCTCATTTAGTGGATATTTTCACAAAAAAGTGAAATTTCAAAAATTCAGAAAATTGGCTGAAATCGACTGAATATGAAGGACTCATCGGGCGAATCGCTCTGGAACTGAAATCGGAACGCTCACTGACATTTCCCCTATCTGAAAGTCTGATAAACGCTGAAAAAATGACTAAGTCCAAAAAAAAAATTTTTCACCGTTTTTCAATTTTACCCCCGTGGGATATATATTCTACCCACACACATTTGGAACTCTCCTGGGGTACCCTCACACATATTATTCCCTCATTTAGTGGATATTTTCACAAAAAAGTGAAATTTTCAAAAATTCAGAAAATTGGCTGAAAACGACTAAATATGAAGGACTCATCGGGCGAATCGCGCTGGAACTGAAATCGGAACGCTCACTGACATTTCCCCTATCTGAAAGTCTGATAAACGCTGAAAAAATGACTAAGTCCAAAAAAAAAAATTTTTCACCGTTTTTCAATTTTACCCCCGTGGGATATATATTCTACCCACACACATTTGGAACTCTCCTGGGGTACCCTCACACATATTATTCCCTCATTTAGTGGATATTTTCACAAAATAGTGAAATTTTCAAAAAATCAGAAAATTGGCTGAAAATGACTAAATATGAAGGACTCATCGGGCGAATCACTCTGGAACTGAAATTGGAACGCTCACTGACATTTCCCCTATCTGAAAGTCTGATAAACGCTGAAAAAATGACTAAGTCCAAAAAAAATTTTTTTTCACCTTTTTTCAATTTTACCCCCGTGGGATATATATTCTACCCACACACATTAGGAACTCTCCTGGGGTACCCTCACACATATTATTCCCTCATTTAGTGGATATTTTTACAAAAAAGTGAAATTTTCAAAAATTCAGAAAATTGGCTGAAAATGACTAAATATGAAGGACTCATCGGGCGAATCGCTCTGAAATTGAAATCGTAACGCTCACTGACATTTCCCCTATCTGAAAGTCTGATAAACGCCTGAAAAATGACTAAGTCTAAAAAAAATTTTTTTTCAACTTTTTTCAATTTTACCCCCGTGGGATATATATTCTACCCACACACATTTGGAACTCTCCTGGGGTACCGTCACACATATTATTCCCTCATTTAATGGATATTTTCACAAAAAAGTGAAATTTTCAAAAATTCAGAAAATTGGCTGAAAACGACTGAATATGAAGGTCTCATCGGGCGAATCGCGCTGGAACTGATATCGGAACGCTCACTGACATTTCCCCTATCTGAAAGTCTGATAAACGCTGAAAAAATGACTAAGTCCAAAAAAAATTTTTTTTCACCTTTTTTCAATTTTACCCCCGTGGGATATATATTCTACCCACACACATTTGGAACTCTCCTGGGGTACCCTCACACATATTATTCCCTCATTTAGTGGATATTTTAACAAAATAGTGAAATTTTCAAAAAATCAGAAAATTGGCTGAAAATGACTAAATATGAAGGACTCATCGGGCGAATCACTCTGGAACTGAAATTGGAACGCTCACTGACATTTCCCCTATCTGAAAGTCTGATAAACGCAGAAAAAATGACTAAGTCCAAAAAAAATAATTTTTCACCTTTTTTCAATTTTACCCCCGTGGGATACATATTCTACCTACACACATTTGTAACTCTCCTGGGGTACCCTCACACATATTATTCCCTCATTTAGTGGATATTTTCACAAAAAAGTGAAATTTTCAAAAATTCAGAAAATTGGCTGAAAACGACTAAATATGAAGGACTCATCGGGTGAATCGCTCTGGAACTGAAATCGGAACGCTCACTGAAATATCCCCTATCTGAAAGTCTGATAAACGCTGAAAAAATGACTAAGTCCAAAAAAAAAATTTTTTCAACTTTTTTCAATTTTGCCCCCATGGGATATATATTCTACCCACACACATTTGGAACTCTCCTGGGGTACCCTCACACATATTATTCCCTCATTTAGTGGATATTTTTACAAAAAAGTGAAATTTTCAAAAATTCAGAAAATTGGCTGAAAACGACTGAATATGAAGGTCTCATCGGGCGAATCGCGCTGGAACTGAAATCGGAACGCTCACTGACATTTCCCCTATCTGAAAGTCTGATAAACGCTGAAAAAATGACTAAGTCTAAAAAAATTTTTTTTTCAACTTTTTTCAATTTTACCCCCGTGGGATATATATTCTACCCACACACATTTGGAACTCTCCTGGGGTACCGTCACACATATTATTCCCTCATTTAGTGGATATTTTCACAAAAAAGTGAAATTTTCAAAAATTCAGAAAATTGGCTGAAAACGACTGAATATGAAGGTCTCATCGGGCGAATCGCGCTGGAACTGAAATCGGAACGCTCACTGACATTTCCCCTATCTGAAAGTCTGATAAACGCTGAAAAAATGACTAAGTCCAAAAAAAATTTTTTTTCACCTTTTTTCAATTTTACCCCCGTGGGATATATATTCTACCCACACACATTAGGAACTCTCCTGGGGTACCCTCACACATATTATTCCCTCATTTAGTGGATATTTTCACAAAAAAGTGAAATTTCAAAAATTCAGAAAATTGGCTGAAATCGACTGAATATGAAGGACTCATCGGGCGAATCGCTCTGGAACTGAAATCGGAACGCTCACTGACATTTCCCCTATCTGAAAGTCTGATAAACGCTGAAAAAATGACTAAGTCCAAAAAAAAAATTTTTCACCGTTTTTCAATTTTACCCCCGTGGGATATATATTCTACCCACACACATTTGGAACTCTCCTGGGGTACCCTCACACATATTATTCCCTCATTTAGTGGATATTTTCACAAAAAAGTGAAATTTTCAAAAATTCAGAAAATTGGCTGAAAACGACTAAATATGAAGGACTCATCGGGCGAATCGCGCTGGAACTGAAATCGGAACGCTCACTGACATTTCCCCTATCTGAAAGTCTGATAAACGCTGAAAAAATGACTAAGTCCAAAAAAAATTTTTTTTCACCTTTTTTCAATTTTACCCCCGTGGGATATATATTCTACCCACACACATTAGGAACTCTCCTGGGGTACCCTCACACATATTATTCCCTCATTTAGTGGATATTTTTACAAAAAAGTGAAATTTTCAAAAATTCAGAAAATTGGCTGAAAATGACTAAATATGAAGGACTCATCGGGCGAATCGCTCTGAAATTGAAATCGTAACGCTCACTGACATTTCCCCTATCTGAAAGTCTGATAAACGCCTGAAAAATGACTAAGTCTAAAAAAAATTTTTTTTCAACTTTTTTCAATTTTACCCCCGTGGGATATATATTCTACCCACACACATTTGGAACTCTCCTGGGGTACCGTCACACATATTATTCCCTCATTTAATGGATATTTTCACAAAAAAGTGAAATTTTCAAAAATTCAGAAAATTGGCTGAAAACGACTGAATATGAAGGTCTCATCGGGCGAATCGCGCTGGAACTGAAATCGGAACGCTCACTGACATTTCCCCTATCTGAAAGTCTGATAAACGTTGAAAAAATGACTAAGTCCAAAAAAAAAAATTTTTCACCGTTTTTCAATTTTACCCCCGTGGGATATATATTCTACCCACACACATTTGGAACTCTCCTGGGGTATCCTCACACATATTATTCCCTCATTTAGTGGATATTTTCACAAAATAGTGAAATTTTCAAAAAATCTGAAAATTGGCTGAAAATGACTAAATATGAAGGACTCATCGGGCGAATCACTCTGGAACTGAAATTGGAACGCTCACTGACATTTCCCCTATCTGAAAGTCTGATAAACGCTGAAAAAATGACTAAGTCCAAAAAAAATAATTTTTCACCTTTTTTCAATTTTACCCCCGTGGGATATATATTCTACCCACACACATTTGGAACTCTCCTGGGGTACCCTCACACATATTATTCCCTCATTTAGTGGATATTTTCACAAAAAAGTGAAATTTTCAAAAATTCAGAAAATTGGCTGAAAACGACTGAATATGAAGGTCTCATCGGGCGAATCGCGCTGGAACTGATATCGGAACGCTTACTGACATTTCCCCTATCTGAAAGTCTGATAAACGCTGAAAAAATGACTAAGTCCAAAAAAAATTTTTTTTCACCTTTTTTCAATTTTACCCCCGTGGGATATATATTCTACCCACACACATTTGGAACTCTCCTGGGGTACCCTCACACATATTATTCCCTCATTTAGTGGATATTTTAACAAAATAGTGAAATTTTCAAAAAATCAGAAAATTGGCTGAAAATGACTAAATATGAAGGACTCATCGGGCGAATCACTCTGGAACTGAAATTGGAACGCTCACTGACATTTCCCCTATCTGAAAGTCTGATAAACGCAGAAAAAATGACTAAGTCCAAAAAAAATAATTTTTCACCTTTTTTCAATTTTACCCCCGTGGGATACATATTCTACCTACACACATTTGTAACTCTCCTGGGGTACCCTCACACATATTATTCCCTCATTTAGTGGATATTTTCACAAAAAAGTGAAATTTTCAAAAATTCAGAAAATTGGCTGAAAACGACTAAATATGAAGGACTCATCGGGTGAATCGCTCTGGAACTGAAATCGGAACGCTCACTGAAATATCCCCTATCTGAAAGTCTGATAAACGCTGAAAAAATGACTAAGTCCAAAAAAAAAATTTTTTCAACTTTTTTCAATTTTGCCCCCATGGGATATATATTCTACCCACACACATTTGGAACTCTCCTGGGGTACCCTCACACATATTATTCCCTCATTTAGTGGATATTTTTACAAAAAAGTGAAATTTTCAAAAATTCAGAAAATTGGCTGAAAATGACTAAATATGAAGGACTCATCGGGCGAATCGCTCTGGAATTGAAATCGTAACGCTCACTGACATTTCCCCTATCTGAAAGTCTGATAAACGCCTGAAAAATGACTAAGTCTAAAAAAAATTTTTTTTCAACTTTTTTCAATTTTACCCCCGTGGGATATATATTCTACCCACACACATTTGGAACTCTCCTGGGGTACCGTCACACATATTATTCCCTCATTTAGTGGATATTTTCACAAAAAAGTGAAATTTTCAAAAATTCAGAAAATTGGCTGAAGACGACTAAATATGAAGGACTCATCGGGTGAATCGCTCTGGAACTGAAATCGGAACGCTCACTGACATTTCCCCTATCTGAAAGTCTGATAAACGCTGAAAAAATGACTAAGTCCAAAAAAAAAAATTTTTCACCTTTTTTCAATTTTACCCCCGTGGGATATATATTCTATCCACACACATTTGGAACTCTCCTGGGGTACCCTCACACATATTATACCCTCATTTAGTGGATATTTTCACAAAAAAGTGAAAGTTTCAAAAATTCAGAAAATTGGCTGAAAACAACTGAATATGAAGGACTCATCGGGCGAATCGCGCTGGAACTGAAATCGGAACGCTCACTGATATTTCCCCTATCTGAAAGTCTGATAAACGCTGAAAAAATGACTAAGTCCAAAAAAAAAAATTTTTCACCTTTCTTCAATTTTACCCCCGTGGGATATATATTCTACCCACACACATTTGGAACTCTCCTGGGGTACCCTCACACATATTATTCCCTCATTTAGTGGATATTTTCACAAAAAAGTGAAATTTTCGAAAATTGGCTGAAAACGACTAAATATGAAGGACTCATCGGGCGAATCGCTCTGGAACTGAAATCGGAATGCTCACTGACATTTCCCCTATCTGAAAGTCTGATAAACGCCTGAAAAATGACTAAGTCTAAAAAAAATTTTTTTTAAACTTTTTTCAATTTTACCCCCGTGGGATATATATTCTACCCACACACATTTGGAACTCTCCTGGGGTACCCTCACACATATTATTCCCTCATTTAGTGGATATTTTCACAAAAAAGTGAAATTTTCAAAAATTCAGAAAATTGGCTGAAAATGACTAAATATGAAGGACTCATCAGGCGAATCACTCTGGAACTGAAATCGGAACGCTCACTGACATTTCCCCTATCTGAAAGTCTGATAAACGCTGAAAAAATGACTAAGTCCAAAAAAAATAATTTTTCACCTTTTTTCAATTTTACCCCCGTGGGATATATATTCTACCCACACACATTTGGAACTCTCCTGGGGTACCCTCACACATATTATTCCCTCATTTAGTGGATATTTTCACAAAAAAGTGAAATTTTCAAAAATTCAGAAAATTGGCTGAAAACGACTGAATATGAAGGTCTCATCGGGCGAATCGCGCTGGAACTGATATCGGAACGCTTACTGACATTTCCCCTATCTGAAAGTCTGATAAACGCTGAAAAAATGACTAAGTCCAAAAAAAATTTTTTTTCACCTTTTTTCAATTTTACCCCCGTGGGATATATATTCTACCCACACACATTTGGAACTCTCCTGGGGTACCCTCACACATATTATTCCCTCATTTAGTGGATATTTTAACAAAATAGTGAAATTTTCAAAAAATCAGAAAATTGGCTGAAAATGACTAAATATGAAGGACTCATCGGGCGAATCACTCTGGAACTGAAATTGGAACGCTCACTGACATTTCCCCTATCTGAAAGTCTGATAAACGCAGAAAAAATGACTAAGTCCAAAAAAAATAATTTTTCACCTTTTTTCAATTTTACCCCCGTGGGATACATATTCTACCTACACACATTTGTAACTCTCCTGGGGTACCCTCACACATATTATTCCCTCATTTAGTGGATATTTTCACAAAAAAGTGAAATTTTCAAAAATTCAGAAAATTGGCTGAAAACGACTAAATATGAAGGACTCATCGGGTGAATCGCTCTGGAACTGAAATCGGAACGCTCACTGAAATATCCCCTATCTGAAAGTCTGATAAACGCTGAAAAAATGACTAAGTCCAAAAAAAAAATTTTTTCAACTTTTTTCAATTTTGCCCCCATGGGATATATATTCTACCCACACACATTTGGAACTCTCCTGGGGTACCCTCACACATATTATTCCCTCATTTAGTGGATATTTTTACAAAAAAGTGAAATTTTCAAAAATTCAGAAAATTGGCTGAAAATGACTAAATATGAAGGACTCATCGGGCGAATCGCTCTGGAATTGAAATCGTAACGCTCACTGACATTTCCCCTATCTGAAAGTCTGATAAACGCCTGAAAAATGACTAAGTCTAAAAAAAATTTTTTTTCAACTTTTTTCAATTTTACCCCCGTGGGATATATATTCTACCCACACACATTTGGAACTCTCCTGGGGTACCGTCACACATATTATTCCCTCATTTAGTGGATATTTTCACAAAAAAGTGAAATTTTCAAAAATTCAGAAAATTGGCTGAAGACGACTAAATATGAAGGACTCATCGGGTGAATCGCTCTGGAACTGAAATCGGAACGCTCACTGACATTTCCCCTATCTGAAAGTCTGATAAACGCTGAAAAAATGACTAAGTCCAAAAAAAAAAATTTTTCACCTTTTTTCAATTTTACCCCCGTGGGATATATATTCTATCCACACACATTTGGAACTCTCCTGGGGTACCCTCACACATATTATACCCTCATTTAGTGGATATTTTCACAAAAAAGTGAAAGTTTCAAAAATTCAGAAAATTGGCTGAAAACAACTGAATATGAAGGACTCATCGGGCGAATCGCGCTGGAACTGAAATCGGAACGCTCACTGATATTTCCCCTATCTGAAAGTCTGATAAACGCTGAAAAAATGACTAAGTCCAAAAAAAAAAATTTTTCACCTTTCTTCAATTTTACCCCCGTGGGATATATATTCTACCCACACACATTTGGAACTCTCCTGGGGTACCCTCACACATATTATTCCCTCATTTAGTGGATATTTTCACAAAAAAGTGAAATTTTCGAAAATTGGCTGAAAACGACTAAATATGAAGGACTCATCGGGCGAATCGCTCTGGAACTGAAATCGGAATGCTCACTGACATTTCCCCTATCTGAAAGTCTGATAAACGCCTGAAAAATGACTAAGTCTAAAAAAAATTTTTTTTAAACTTTTTTCAATTTTACCCCCGTGGGATATATATTCTACCCACACACATTTGGAACTCTCCTGGGGTACCCTCACACATATTATTCCCTCATTTAGTGGATATTTTCACAAAAAAGTGAAATTTTCAAAAATTCAGAAAATTGGCTGAAAATGACTAAATATGAAGGACTCATCAGGCGAATCACTCTGGAACTGAAATCGGAACGCTCACTGACATTTCCCCTATCTGAAAGTCTGATAAACGTTGAAAAAATGACTAAGTCCAAAAAAAAAATCTTTTCTCCTTTTTTCAATTTTACCCCCGTGGGATATATATTCTATCCACACACATTTGGAACTCTCCTGGGGTACCCTCACACATATTATACCCTCATTTAGTGGATATTTTCACAAAAAAGTGAAATTTTCAAAAATTCAGAAAATTGGCTGAAAACGACTGAATCATCGGGACTCATCGGGCGAATCGCGCTGGAACTGAAATGAGAACGCTCACTGACATTTCCCCTATCTGAAAGTCTGATAAACGCTGAAAAAATGACTAAGTCCAAAAAAAATAATTTTTCACCTTTTTTCAATTTTACCCCCGTGGGATATATATTCTACCCACACACATTTGGAACTCTCCTGGGGTACCCTCACACATATTATTCCCTCATTTAGTGGATATTTTCACAAAAAAGTGAAATTTTCAAAAATTCAGAAAATTGGCTGAAAACGACTAAATATGAAGGACTCATCAGGCGAATCGCTCTGGAACTGAAATCGGAACGCTCACTGACATTTCCCCTATCTGAAAGTCTGATAAACGCTGAAAAAATGACTAAGTCCAAAAAAAAAATCTTTTCACCTTTTTTCAATTTTACCCCCGTGGGATATATATTCTATCCACACACATTTGGAACTCTCCTGGGGTACCATCACACATATTATACCCTCATTTAGTGGATATTTTCACAAAAAAGTGAAATTTTCAAAAATTCAGAAAATTGGCTTAAAACAACTGAATATGAAGGACTCATCGGGCGAATCGCGCTGGAACTGAAATCGAAACGCTCACTGATATTTCCCCTATCTGAAAGTCTGATAAACGCTGAAAAAATGACTAAGTCCAAAAAAAAAAAATTTTCACCTTTTTTCAATTTTACCCCCGTGGGATATATATTCTGCCCACACACATTTGGATCTCTCCTGGGGTGCCCTCACACATATTATTCCCTCATTAAGTGGATATTTTCACAAAAAAGTGAAATTTTCAAAAATTCAGAAAATTGGCTGAAAACGACTAAATATGAAAGACTCAACGGGCAAATCGCTCTGGAACTGAAATCGGAATGCTCACTGACATTTGCCCTAATTGAAAGTCTGATAAACGCCGGAAAAATGACAAAGTCCAAAAAAAATTTTATTCACCTTTTTTCAATTTTACCCCCGTGGGATATATATTCTACCCACACACATTTGGAACTCTCCTCCGGTGCCCTCACACATATTATTCCCTCATTTAGTGGATATTTTCACAAAAAAGTCAAATTTTCAAAAATTCAGAAAATTGGCTGAAAACGACTAACTATGAAGGACTCATCGGGCGAATCGCTCTGGAACTGAAATCGGAACGCTCACTGACATTTCCCCTATCTGAAAGTCTGATAAACGCTGAAAAAATGACTAAGTCCAAAAAAAAATTTTTTTCACCTTTTTTCAATTTTACCCCCGTGGGATATATATTCTACCCACACACATTTGGAACTCTCCTGGGGTACCCTCACACATATTATTCCCTCATTTAGTGGATATTTTCACAAAAAAGTGAAATTTTCAAAAATTCAGAAAATTGGCTGAAAACGACTGAATATGAAGGACTCATCGGGCGAATCACGCTGGAACTGAAATCGGAACGCTCACTGACATTTCCCCTATCTGAAAGTCTGATTAACGCTGAAAAAATGACTAAGTCCAAAAAAATTTTTTTTTCACCTTTTTTCAATTTTACCCCCGTGGGATATATATTCTACCCATACACATTTGGAACTCTCCTGGGGTACCCTCACACATATTATTCCCTCATTTAGTGGATATTTTCACAAAAAAGTCAAATTTTCAAAAATTCAGAAAATTGGCTGAAAACGACTAACTATGAAGGACTCATCGGGCGAATCGCTCTGGAACTGAAATCGGAATGCTCACTGACATTTCCCCTATCTGAAAGTCTGATAAACGCCTGAAAAATGACTAAGTCTAAAAAAAATTTTTTTTAAACTTTTTTCAATTTTACCCCCGTGGGATATATATTCTACCCACACACATTTGGAACTCTCCTGGGGTACCCTCACACATATTATTCCCTCATTTAGTGGATATTTTCACAAAAAAGTGAAATTTTCAAAAATTCAGAAAATTGGCTGAAAATGACTAAATATGAAGGACTCATCAGGCGAATCACTCTGGAACTGAAATCGGAACGCTCACTGACATTTCCCCTATCTGAAAGTCTGATAAACGTTGAAAAAATGACTAAGTCCAAAAAAAAAATCTTTTCTCCTTTTTTCAATTTTACCCCCGTGGGATATATATTCTATCCACACACATTTGGAACTCTCCTGGGGTACCCTCACACATATTATACCCTCATTTAGTGGATATTTTCACAAAAAAGTGAAATTTTCAAAAATTCAGAAAATTGGCTGAAAACGACTGAATCATCGGGACTCATCGGGCGAATCGCGCTGGAACTGAAATGAGAACGCTCACTGACATTTCCCCTATCTGAAAGTCTGATAAACGCTGAAAAAATGACTAAGTCCAAAAAAAATAATTTTTCACCTTTTTTCAATTTTACCCCCGTGGGATATATATTCTACCCACACACATTTGGAACTCTCCTGGGGTACCCTCACACATATTATTCCCTCATTTAGTGGATATTTTCACAAAAAAGTGAAATTTTCAAAAATTCAGAAAATTGGCTGAAAACGACTAAATATGAAGGACTCATCAGGCGAATCGCTCTGGAACTGAAATCGGAACGCTCACTGACATTTCCCCTATCTGAAAGTCTGATAAACGCTGAAAAAATGACTAAGTCCAAAAAAAAAATCTTTTCACCTTTTTTCAATTTTACCCCCGTGGGATATATATTCTATCCACACACATTTGGAACTCTCCTGGGGTACCATCACACATATTATACCCTCATTTAGTGGATATTTTCACAAAAAAGTGAAATTTTCAAAAATTCAGAAAATTGGCTTAAAACAACTGAATATGAAGGACTCATCGGGCGAATCGCGCTGGAACTGAAATCGAAACGCTCACTGATATTTCCCCTATCTGAAAGTCTGATAAACGCTGAAAAAATGACTAAGTCCAAAAAAAAAAAATTTTCACCTTTTTTCAATTTTACCCCCGTGGGATATATATTCTGCCCACACACATTTGGATCTCTCCTGGGGTGCCCTCACACATATTATTCCCTCATTAAGTGGATATTTTCACAAAAAAGTGAAATTTTCAAAAATTCAGAAAATTGGCTGAAAACGACTAAATATGAAAGACTCAACGGGCAAATCGCTCTGGAACTGAAATCGGAATGCTCACTGACATTTGCCCTAATTGAAAGTCTGATAAACGCCGGAAAAATGACAAAGTCCAAAAAAAATTTTATTCACCTTTTTTCAATTTTACCCCCGTGGGATATATATTCTACCCACACACATTTGGAACTCTCCTCCGGTGCCCTCACACATATTATTCCCTCATTTAGTGGATATTTTCACAAAAAAGTCAAATTTTCAAAAATTCAGAAAATTGGCTGAAAACGACTAACTATGAAGGACTCATCGGGCGAATCGCTCTGGAACTGAAATCGGAACGCTCACTGACATTTCCCCTATCTGAAAGTCTGATAAACGCTGAAAAAATGACTAAGTCCAAAAAAAAATTTTTTTCACCTTTTTTCAATTTTACCCCCGTGGGATATATATTCTACCCACACACATTTGGAACTCTCCTGGGGTACCCTCACACATATTATTCCCTCATTTAGTGGATATTTTCACAAAAAAGTGAAATTTTCAAAAATTCAGAAAATTGGCTGAAAACGACTGAATATGAAGGACTCATCGGGCGAATCACGCTGGAACTGAAATCGGAACGCTCACTGACATTTCCCCTATCTGAAAGTCTGATTAACGCTGAAAAAATGACTAAGTCCAAAAAAATTTTTTTTTCACCTTTTTTCAATTTTACCCCCGTGGGATATATATTCTACCCATACACATTTGGAACTCTCCTGGGGTACCCTCACACATATTATTCCCTCATTTAGTGGATATTTTCACAAAAAAGTCAAATTTTCAAAAATTCAGAAAATTGGCTGAAAACGACTAACTATGAAGGACTCATCGGGCGAATCGCTCTGGAACTGAAATCGGAACGCTCACTGACATTTCCCCTATCTGAAAGTCTGATAAACGCTGAAAAAATGACTAAGTCCAAAAAAAAATTTTTTTCACCTTTTTTCAATTTTACCCCCGTGGGATATATATTCTACCCACACACATTTGGAACTCTCCTGGGGTACCCTCACACATATTATTCCCTCATTTAGTGGATATTTTCACAAAAAAGTGAAATTTTCAAAAATTCAGAAAATTGGCTGAAAATGACTAAATATGAAGGACTCATCGGGCGTATCACTCTGGAAATGAAATTGGAACGCTCACTGACATTTCCCCTATCTGAAAGTCTGATAAACGCTGAAAAAATGACTAAGTCCAAAAAAAATAATTTTTCACCTTTTTTCAATTTTAGAACCGTGGGATATATATTCTACCCACACACATTTGGAACTCTCCTGGGGTACCCTCACACATATTATTCCCTAATTTAGTGGATATTTTCACAAAAAAGTGAAATTTTCAAAAATTCAGAAAATTGGCTGAAAATGCCTAAATATGAAGGACTCATCAAGCGCATCGCTCTGGAACTGAAATCGGAATGCTCTCTGACATTTCCCCTATCTGAAAGTCTGATAAACGCCTGAAAAATGACTAAGTCTAAAAAAAATTTTTTTTCAACTTTTTTCAATTTTACCCCCGTGGGATATATATTCTACCCACACACATTTGGAACTCTCCTGGGGTACCCTCACACATATTATTCCCTCATTTAGTGGATATTTTCACAAAAAAGTGAAATTTTCAAAAATTCTGAAAATTGGCTGAAAACGACTGAATATGAAGGACTCATCGGGCGAATCGCGCTGGAACTGAAATCGGAACGCTCACTGACATTTCCCCTATCTGAAAGTCTGATAAACGCTGAAAAATGACTAAGTCTAGAAAAAATTTTTTTTCAACTTTTTTCAATTTTACCCCCGTGGGATTTGTATTCTACCCACACACATTTGGAACTCTCCTGGGGTACCCTCACACATATTATTCCCTCATTTAGTGGATATTTTCACAAAAAAGTGAAATTTTAAAAAATTCTGAAAATTGGCTAAAAACGACTAAATATGAAGGACTCATCGGGCGAATCGCTCTGGAACTGAAATCGGAACGCTCACTGATATTTCCCCTATCTGAAAGTCTGATAAACGCTGAAAAAATTATTAAGTCCAAAAAAAAATTTTTTCAACTTTTTTCAATTTTACCCCCTTGGGATATATATTCTACCCACACACATTTGGAACTCTCCTGGGGTACCCTCACACATATTTTTCCTTCATTTAGTGGATATTTTCACAAAAAAGTGAAATTTTCAAAAATTCAGAAAATTGGCTGAAAACGACTAAATATGAAGGACTCATTGGGCGAATCGCTCTGGAACTGAAATCGGAACGCTCACTGACATTTCCCCGATCTGAAAGTCTGATAAACGCTGGAAAAATGACTAAGTCCAAAAAAAATTTTTTCACCTTTTTTCAATTTTACCCCCGTGGGATATATATTCTACCCACACACATTTGGAACTCTCCTGGGGTACCCTCACATATATTATTAACTCATTTAGTGGATATTTTCACAAAAAAGTGAAATTTCAAAAATTCAGAAAATTGGCTGAAAACGACTGAATATGAAGGACTCATCGTGCGAATCGCGCTGGAACTGAAATCGGAACGCTCACTGACATTTCCCCTATCTGAAAGTCTGATAAACGCCTGAAAAATGACTAAGTCTAAAAAAAATTTTTTTTCACCTTTTTTCAATTTTACCCCCGTGGGATATATATTCTACCCACACACATTTGGAACTCTCCTGGGGTACCCTCACACATATTATTCCCTCATTTAGTGGATATTTTCACAAAAAAGTGAAATTTTCAAAAATTCAGAAAATTGGCTGAAAACGACTGAATATGAAGGACTCATCGGGCGAATCGCGCTGGAACTGAAATCGGAACGCTCACTGACATTTCCCCTATCTGAAAGTCTGATAAACGCTGAAAAAATGACTAAGTCCAAAAAAAAATTTTTTTCACCTTTTTTCAATTTTACCCCCGTGGGATATATATTCTACCCACACACATTTGGAACTCTCCTGGGGTACCCTCACACATATTATTCCCTCATTTAGTGGATATTTTCACAAAAAAGTGAAATTTTCCATAATTCAGAAAATTGGCTGAAAACGACTAAATATGAAGGACTCATCAGGCTAATCGCTCTGGAACTGAAATCGGAACGCTCACTGACATTTCCCCTATCTGAAAGTCTGATAAACGCTGAAAAAATGACTAAGTCCCAAAAAAAAATTTTTTCACCTTTTTTCAATTTTAGACCCGTGGGATATATATTCTACCCACACACATTTGGAACTCTCCTGGGGTACCCTCACACATATTATTCCCTCATTTAGTGGATATTTTCACAAAAAAGTGAAATTTTCAAAAATTCAGAAAATTGGCTGAAAATGCCTAAATATGAAGGACTCATCAAGCGCATCGCTCTGGAACTGAAATCGGAATGCTCTCTGACATTTCCCCTATCTGAAAGTCTGATAAACGCCTGAAAAATGACTAAGTCTAAAAAAAATTTTTTTTCAACTTTTTTCAATTTTACCCCCGTGGGATATATATTCTACCCACACACATTTGGAACTCTCCTGGGGTACCCTCACACATATTATTCCCTCATTTAGTGGATATTTTCACAAAAAAGTGAAATTTTCAAAAATTCTGAAAATTGGCTGAAAACGACTGAATATGAAGGACTCATCGGGCGAATCGCGCTGGAACTGAAATCGGAACGCTCACTGACATTTCCCCTATCTGAAAGTCTGATAAACGCTGAAAAAATGACTAAGTCCAAAAAAAAATTTTTTTCACCTTTTTTCAATTTTACCCCCGTGGGATATATATTCTACCCACACACATTTGGAACTCTCCTGGGGTACCCTCACACATATTATTCCCTCATTTAGTGGATGTTTTCACAAAAAAGTGAAATTTTCAAAAATTCAGAAAATTGGCTGAAAACGACTAAATATGAAGGACTCATCAGGCGAGTCGCTCTGGAACTGAAATCGGAATGCTCACTGACATTTCCCCTATCTGAAAGTCTGATAAACGCTGAAAAATGACTAAGTCTAGAAAAAATTTTTTTTCAACTTTTTTCAATTTTACCCCCGTGGGATTTGTATTCAACCCACGCACATTTGGAACTCTCCTGGGGTACCCTCACACATATTATTCCCTCATTTAGTGGATATTTTCACAAAAAAGTGAAATTTTAAAAAATTCTGAAAATTGGCTAAAAACGACTAAATATGAAGGACTCATCGGGCGAATCGCTCTGGAACTGAAATCGGAACGCTCACTGATATTTCCCCTATCTGAAAGTCTGATAAACGCTGAAAAAATTATTAAGTCCAAAAAAAAATTTTTTCAACTTTTTTCAATTTTACCCCCTTGGGATATATATTCTACCCACACACATTTGGAACTCTCCTGGGGTACCCTCACACATATTATTCCTTCATTTAGTGGATATTTTCACAAAAAAGTGAAATTTTCAAAAATTCAGAAAATTGGCTGAAAACGACTAAATATGAAGGACTCATTGGGCGAATCGCTCTGGAACTGAAATCGGAACGCTCACTGACATTTCCCCGATCTGAAAGTCTGATAAACGCTGGAAAAATGACTAAGTCCAAAAAAAAATTTTTCACCTTTTTTCAATTTTACCCCCGTGGGATATATATTCTACCCACACACATTTGGAACTCTCCTGGGGTACCCTCACATATATTATTAACTCATTTAGTGGATATTTTCACAAAAAAGTGAAATTTCAAAAATTCAGAAAATTGGCTGAAAACGACTGAATATGAAGGACTCATCGTGCGAATCGCGCTGGAACTGAAATCGGAACGCTCACTGACATTTCCCCTATCTGAAAGTCTGATAAACGCCTGAAAAATGACTAAGTCTAAAAAAAATTTTTTTTCACCTTTTTTCAATTTTACCCCCGTGGGATATATATTCTACCCACACACATTTGGAACTCTCCTGGGGTACCCTCACACATATTATTCCCTCATTTAGTGGATATTTTCACAAAAAAGTGAAATTTTCAAAAATTCAGAAAATTGGCTGAAAACGACTGAATATGAAGGACTCATCGGGCGAATCGCGCTGGAACTGAAATCGGAACGCTCACTGACATTTCCCCTATCTGAAAGTCTGATAAACGCTGAAAAAATGACTAAGTCCAAAAAAAAATTTTTTTCACCTTTTTTCAATTTTACCCCCGTGGGATATATATTCTACCCACACACATTTGGAACTCTCCTGGGGTACCCTCACACATATTATTCCCTCATTTAGTGGATGTTTTCACAAAAAAGTGAAATTTTCAAAAATTCAGAAAATTGGCTGAAAATGCCTAAATATGAAGGACTCATCAAGCGCATCGCTCTGGAACTGAAATCGGAATGCTCACTGACATTTCCCCTACCTGAAAGTCTGATAAACGCCTGAAAAATGACTAAGTCTAAAAAAAATTTTTTTTCAACTTTTTTCAATTTTACCCCCGTGGGATATATATTCTACCCACACACATTTGGAACTCTCCTGGGGTACCCTCACACATATTATTCCCTCATTTAGTGGATATTTTCACAAAAAAGTGAAATTTTCAAAAATTCTGAAAATTGGCTGAAAACGACTGAATATGAAGGACTCATCGGGCGAATCGCGCTGGAACTGAAATCGGAACGCTCACTGACATTTCCCCTATCTGAAAGTCTGATAAACGCTGAAAAAATGACTAAGTCCAAAAAAAAATTTTTTTCACCTTTTTTCAATTTTACCCCCGTGGGATATATATTCTACCCACACACATTTGGAACTCTCCTGGGGTACCCTCACACATATTATTCCCTCATTTAGTGGATGTTTTCACAAAAAAGTGAAATTTTCAAAAATTCAGAAAATTGGCTGAAAACGACTAAATATGAAGGACTCATCGGGCGAATCGCTCTGGAACTGAAATCGGAACGCTCACTGATATTTCCCCTATCTGAAAGTCTGATAAACGCTGAAAAAATTATTAAGTCCAAAAAAAAATTTTTTCAACTTTTTTCAATTTTACCCCCTTGGGATATATATTCTACCCACACACATTTGGAACTCTCCTGGGGTACCCTCACACATATTATTCCCTCATTTAGTGGATATTTTCACAAAAAAGTGAAATTTTCAAAAATTCAGAAAATTGGCTGAAAACGACTAAATATGAAGGACTCATCAGGCGAGTCGCTCTGGAACTGAAATCGGAACGCTCACTGACATTTCCCCTATCTGAAAGTCTGATAAACGCTGAAAAAATGACTAAGTCCAAAAAAAAAATTTTTTCACCTTTTTTCAATTTTACCCCCGTGGGATATATATTCTACCCACACACATTTGGAACTCTCCTGGGGTACCCTCACACATATTATTCCCTCATTTAGTGGATATTTTCACAAAAAAGTCAAATTTTCAAAAATTCAGAAAATAGGCTGAAAACGACTAAATATGAAGGACTCATCAGGCGAATCGCTCTGGAACTGAAATCGGAACGCTCACTGACATTTCCCATATCTGAAAGTCTGATAAACGCTGAAAAAATGACTAAGTCCAAAAAAAAAATTTTTTCAACTTTTTTCAATTTTACCCCCTTGGGATATATATTCTACCCACACACATTTGGAACTCTCCTGGGGTACCCTCACACATATTATTCCCTCATTTAGTGGATATTTTCACAAAAAAGTGAAATTTTCAAAAATTCAGAAAATTGGCTGAAAACGACTAAATATGAAGGACTCATCAGGCGAGTCGCTCTGGAACTGAAATCGGAACGCTCACTGACATTTCCCCTATCTGAAAGTCTGATAAACGCTGAAAAAATGACTAAGTCTAGAAAAAAATTTTTTTCAACTTTTTTCAATTTTACCCCCGTGGGATATGTATTCTACCAACACACATTTGGAACTCTCCTGGGGTACCCTCACACATATTATTCCCTCATTTAGTGGATATTTTCACAAAAAAGTGAAATTTTAAAAATTTCTGAAAATTGGCTAAAAACGACTAAATATGAAGGACTCATCGGGCGAATCGCTCTGGAACTGAAATCGGAACGCTCACTGATATTTCCCCTATCTGAAAGTCTGATAAACGCTGAAAAAATTATTAAGTCCAAAAAAAAATTTTTTCAACTTTTTTCAATTTTACCCCCTTGGGATATATATTCTACCCACACACATTTGGAACTCTCCTGGGGTACCCTCACACATATTATTCCCTTATTTAGTGGATATTTTCACAAAAAAGTGAAATTTCAAAAATTCAGAAAATTGGCTGAAAACGACTGAATATGAAAGAGTCATCGGGCGAATCGCGCTGGAACTGAAATCGGAACGCTCACTGACATTTCCCCTATTTGAAAGTCTGATAAACGCCGGAAAAATGACTAAGTCTAAAAAAAAATTTTTTTCAACTTTTTTCATTTTTACCCCCGTGGGATATATATTCTACCCACACACATTTGGAACTCTCCTAGAGAACCCTCACACATATTATTCCCTCATTTAGTGGATATTTTCACAAAAAAGTGAAATTTAAAAAATTCAGAAAATTGGCTGAAAACGACTGAATATGAAGGACTCATCGGGCGAATCGCGCTGTAACTGAAATCGGAACGCTCACTGACATTTCCCCTATCTGAAAGTCTGATAAACGCTGAAAAAATGACTAAGTCCAAAAAATAATTTTTTCACCTTTTTTCAATTTTACCCCCGTGGGATATATATTCTACCCACACACATTTGGAACTCTCCTGGGGTACCCTCACACATATTATTCCCTCATTTAGTGGATATTTTCACAAAAAAGTGAAATTTTCAAAAATTCAGAAAATTGGCTGAAAATGACTAAATATGAAGGACTCATTGGGCGAATCACTCTGGAACTGAAATTGGAACGCTCAGTGACATTTCCCCTATCTGAAAGTCTGATAAACGCTGAAAAAATGACTAAGTCCAAAAAGATAATTTTTCACCTTTTTTCAATTTTACCCCCGTGGGATATATATTTAACCCACGCACATTTGGAACACTCCTGGGGTACCCTCACACATATTATTCCCTCATTTAGTGGATATTTTCACAAAAAAGTGAAATTTTCAAAAATTCAGAAAATTGGCTGAAAACGACTGAATATGAAGGACTCATCGGGCGAATCGCACTGGAACTGAAATCGGAATGCTCACTGACATTTCCCCTATCTGAAAGTCTGATTAACGCTGAAAAAATGACTAAGTCCACAAAATATTTTATTCACCTTTTTTCAATTTTACCCCCGTGGGATATACATTCTACCCACACACATTTGGAACTCTCCTGGGGTACCCTCACACATATTATTCCCTCATTTAGTGGATATTTTCACAAAAAAGTGAAATTTTCAAAAATTCTGAAAATTGGCTGAAAACGACTAAATATGAAGGACTCATCGGGCGAATCGTTCTGGAACTGAAATCGGAATGCTCACTGACATTTCCCTTAATTGAATGTCTGATAAACGCTGAAAAAATGACTAAGCCCAAAAAAAAATGTTTTCACCTTTTTTCAATTTTACCCCCGTGGGATATATATTCTACCCACACACATTTGGAACTCTCCTGGGGTACCCTCACACATATTATTCCCTCATTTAGTGGATATTTTCACAAAAAAGTGAAATTTTCAAAAATTCAGAAAATTGGCTGAAAACGACTAAATATGAAGGACTCATGGGCGAATCGCTCTGGAACTGAAATCGGAACGTTCACTGATATTTCCCCTATCTGAAAGACTGATAAACGCTGAAAAAATGATTAAGTAAAAAAAAAAATTTTTCAACTTTTTTCAATTTTACCCCCGTGGGATATATATTCTACCCACACACATTTGGAACTCTCCTGGGGTACCCTCACACATATTATTCCCTCATTTAGTGGATATTTTCACAAAAAAGTGAAATTTTCAAAAATTCAGAAAATTGGCTGAAAACTACTAAATATGAAGGACTCATCGGGCGAATCGCTCTGGAACTGAAATCGGAACGTTCACTGATATTTCCCCTATCTGAAAGTCTGATTAACGCTGAAAAAATGACTAAGTCCAAAAAAAATTGTATTCACCTTTTTTCAATTTTACCCCCGTGGGATGTATATTCTATCCACGCACATTTGGAACACTCCTGGGGTACCATCACACATATTATTCCCTCATTTAGTGGATATTTTCACAAAAAAGTGAAATTTTCAAAAATTCAGAAAATTGGCTGAAAACGACTGAATCATCGGGACTCATCGGGCGAATTGTGCTGGAACTGAAATCAGAACGCTCACTGACATTTCACCAATCTGAAAGTCTGATAAACGCTGAAAAAATGACTAAGTCCAAAAAAAAAAATTTTTCACCTTTTTTCAATTTTACCCTCGTGGGATATATATTCTACCCACACACATTTGGAACTCTCCTGGGGTACCCTAACACATATTATTCCCTCATTTAGTGGATATTTTCACAAAAAAGTGAAATTTTCAAAAATTCAGAAAATTGGCTGAAAACGACTAAATATGAAGGACTCATGGGCGAATCGCTCTGGAACTGAAATCGGAACGTTCACTGATATTTCCCCTATCTGAAAGACTGATAAACGCTGAAAAAATGATTAAGCCAAAAAAAAATTTTTTCAACTTTTTTCAATTTTACCCCCGTGGGATATATATTCTACCCACACACATTTGGAACTCTCCTGGGGTACCCTCACACATATTATTCCCTCATTTAGTGGATATTTTCACAAAAAAGTGAAATTTTCAAAAATTCAGAAAATTGGCTGAAAACGACTAAATATGAAGGACTCATCGGGCGAATCGCTCTGGAACTGAAATCGGAACGTTCACTGATATTTCCCCTATCTGAAAGTCTGATAAACGCTGAAAAAATGACTAAGTCCAAAAAAAAAAATTTTTCACCTTTTTTCAATTTTACCCCCGTGGGATATATATTCTACCCACACACATTTGGAACTCTCCTGGGGTACCCTCACACATATTATTCCCTCATTTAGTGGATATTTTCACAAAAAAGTGAAATTTTCAAAAATTCTGAAAATTGGCTGAAAACGACTAAATATGAAGGACTCATCGGGCGAATCGTTCTGGAACTGAAATCGGAATGCTCACTGACATTTCCCTTAATTGAATGTCTGATAAACGCTGAAAAAATGACTAAGCCCAAAAAAAAATGTTTTCACCTTTTTTCAATTTTACCCCCGTGGGATATATATTCTACCCACACACATTTGGAAATCTCCTGGGGTACCCTCACACATATTATTCCCTCATTTAGTGGATATTTGCACAAAAAAGTGAAATTTTCAAAAATTCAGAAAATTGGCTAAAAACGACTAAATATGAAGGACTCATCGGGCGAATCGCTCTGGAACTGAAATCGGAGCGCTCACTGATATTTCCCCTATCTGAAAGTCTGATAAACGCTGAAAAAATTATTAAGTCCAAAAAAAAATGTTTTCAACTTTTTTCAATTTTACCCCCGTGGGATATATATTCTACCCACACACATTTGGAACTCTCCTGGGGTTCCCTCACACATATTATTCCCTCATTTAGTGGATATTTTCACAAAAAAGTAAAATTTTCAAAAATTCTGAAAATTGGCTGAAAACGACTAAATATGAAGGACTCATCGGGCGAATCGCTCTGGAACTGAAATCGGAACGCTCACTGACATTTCCCCTATCTGAAAGTCTGATAAACGCCTGAAAAATGACTGAGTCTAAAAAAAATTTTTTTTCAACTTTTTTCAATTTTACCCCCGTGGGATATATATTCTACCCACACACATTTGGAACTCTCCTGGGGTACCCTCACACATATTATTCCCTCATTTAGTGGATATTTTCACAAAAAAGTGAAATTTTTAAAAATTCAGAAAATTGGCTAAAAACGACTAAATATGAAGGACTCATCGGGGGAATCGCTCTGGAACTGAAATCGGAACGCTCACTGATATTTCCCCTATCTGAAAGTCTGATAAACGCTGAAAAAATTATTAAGTCCAAAAAAAAATTTTTTCAACTTTTTTTCAATTTTACCCCCGTGGGATATATATTCTACCCACACACATTTGGAACTCTCCTGGGGTACCCTCACACATATTATTCCCTCATTTAGTGGATATTTTCACAAAAAAGTGAAATTTTCAAAAATTCAGAAAATTGGCTGAAAACGACTAAATATGAAGGACTCATCGGGCGAATCGCTCTGGAACTGAAATCGGAACGCTCACTGATATTTCCCCTATCTGAAAGTCTGATAAACGCTGAAAAAATGATTAAGTCCAAAAAAAAATGTTTTCAACTTTTTTCAATTTTACTCTCGTGGGATATATATTCTACCCACACACATTTGGAACTCTCCTGGGGTACCCTCACACATATTATTCCCTCATTTAGTGGATATTTTTACAAAAAAGTGAAATTTTCAAAAATTCAGAAAATTGGCTGAAAACGACTGAATCATCGGGACTCATCGGGCGAATTGTGCTGGAACTGAAATCAGAACGCTCACTGACATTTCACCAATCTGAAAGTCTGATAAACGCTGAAAAAATGACTAAGTCCAAAAAAAAAAATTTTTCACCTTTTTTCAATTTTACCCTCGTGGGATATATATTCTACCCACACACATTTGGAACTCTCCTGGGGTACCCTAACACATATTATTCCCTCATTTAGTGGATATTTTCACAAAAAAGTGAAATTTTCAAAAATTCTGAAAATTGGCTGAAAACGACTAAATATGAAGGACTCATGGGCGAATCGCTCTGGAACTGAAATCGGAACGTTCACTGATATTTCCCCTATCTGAAAGACTGATAAACGCTGAAAAAATGATTAAGCCAAAAAAAAATTTTTTCAACTTTTTTCAATTTTACCCCCGTGGGATATATATTCTACCCACACACATTTGGAACTCTCCTGGGGTACCCTCACACATATTATTCCCTCATTTAGTGGATATTTTCACAAAAAAGTGAAATTTTCAAAAATTCAGAAAATTGGCTGAAAACGACTAAATATGAAGGACTCATCGGGGGAATCGCTCTGGAACTGAAATCGGAACGCTCACTGATATTTCCCCTATCTGAAAGTCTGATAAACGCTGAAAAAATTATTAAGTCCAAAAAAAAATTTTTTCAACTTTTTTTCAATTTTACCCCCGTGGGATATATATTCTACCCACACACATTTGGAACTCTCCTGGGGTACCCTCACACATATTATTCCCTCATTTAGTGGATATTTTCACAAAAAAGTGAAATTTTCAAAAATTCAGAAAATTGGCTGAAAACGACTAAATATGAAGTACTCATCGGGCGAATCGCTCTGGAACTGAAATCGGAACGCTCACTGATATTTCCCCTATCTGAAAGTCTGATAAACGCTGAAAAAATGATTAAGTCCAAAAAAAAATGTTTTCAACTTTTTTCAATTTTACTCTCGTGGGATATATATTCTACCCACACACATTTGGAACTCTCCTGGGGTACCCTCACACATATTATTCCCTCATTTAGTGGATATTTTCACAAAAAAGTGAAATTTTCAAAAATTCTGAAAATTGGCTGAAAACGACTGAATATGAAGGACTCATCGGGCGAATCGTGCTGGAACTGAAATCGGAACGCTCACTGACATTTCCCCTATCTGAAAGTCTGATAACCGCTGAAAAAATGATTAAGTAAAAAAAAAATTTTTTCAACTTTTTTCAATTTTACCCCCGTGGGATATATATTCTACCCACGCACATTTGGAACTCTCCTGGGGTACCCTCATACATATTATTCCCTCATTTAGTGGATATTTTCACAAAAAAGTGAAATTTTCAAAAATTCAGAAAATTGGCTAAAAACGACTAAATATGAAGGACTCATCGGGCGAATCGCTCTGGAACTGAAATCGGAGCGCTCACTGATATTTCCCCTATCTGAAAGTCTGATAAACGCTGAAAAAATTATTAAGTCCAAAAAAAAATGTTTTCAACTTTTTTCAATTTTACCCCCGTGGGATATATATTCTACCCACACACATTTGGAACTCTCCTGGGGTTCCCTCACACATATTATTCCCTCATTTAGTGGATATTTTCACAAAAAAGTAAAATTTTCAAAAATTCTGAAAATTGGCTGAAAACGACTAAATATGAAGGACTCATCGGGCGAATCGCTCTGGAACTGAAATCGGAACGCTCACTGACATTTCCCCTATCTGAAAGTCTGATAAACGCCTGAAAAATGACTGAGTCTAAAAAAAATTTTTTTTCAACTTTTTTCAATTTTACCCCCGTGGGATATATATTCTACCCACACACATTTAGAACTCTCCTGGGGTACCCTCACACATATTATTCCCTCATTTAGTGGATATTTTCACAAAAAAGTGAAATTTTTAAAAATTCAGAAAATTGGCTAAAAACGACTAAATATGAAGGACTCATCGGGGGAATCGCTCTGGAACTGAAATCGGAACGCTCACTGATATTTCCCCTATCTGAAAGTCTGATAAACGCTGAAAAAATTATTAAGTCCAAAAAAAAATTTTTTCAACTTTTTTTCAATTTTACCCCCGTGGGATATATATTCTACCCACACACATTTGGAACTCTCCTGGGGTACCCTCACACATATTATTCCCTCATTTAGTGGATATTTTCACAAAAAAGTGAAATTTTCAAAAATTCAGAAAATTGGCTGAAAACGACTAAATATGAAGGACTCATCGGGCGAATCGCTCTGGAACTGAAATCGGAACGCTCACTGATATTTCCCCTATCTGAAAGTCTGATAAACGCTGAAAAAATGATTAAGTCCAAAAAAAAATGTTTTCAACTTTTTTCAATTTTACTCTCGTGGGATATATATTCTACCCACACACATTTGGAACTCTCCTGGGGTACCCTCACACATATTATTCCCTCATTTAGTGGATATTTTCACAAAAAAGTGAAATTTTCAAAAATTCTGAAAATTGGCTGAAAACGACTAAATATGAAGGACTCATCGGGCGAATCGCTCTGGAACTGAAATCGGAACGCTCACTGACATTTCCCCTATCTGAAAGTCTGATAAACGCCTGAAAAATGACTAAGTCCAAAAAAAATTTTATTCACCTTTTTTCAATTTTACCCCCGTGGGATTTATATTCTATCCACGCACATTTGGAACACTCCTGGGGTACCATCACACATATTATTCCCTCATTTAGTGGATATTTTCACAAAAAAGTGAAATTTTCAAAAATTCAGAAAATTGGCTGAAAACGACTGAATCATCGGGACTCATCGGGCGAATCGCGCTGGAACTGAAATCGGAACGCTCACTGACATTTCCCCTATCTGAAAGTCTGATAAACGCTGAAAAAATGATTAAGTAAAAAAAAAATTTTATTCACCTTTTTTCAATTTTACCCCCGTGGGATATATATTCTACCCACACACATTTGGAACTCTCCTGGGGTACCCTCACACATATTATTCCCTCATTTAGTGGATATTTTCACAAAAAAGTGAAATTTTCAAAAATTCTGAAAATTGGCTGAAAACGACTAAATACGAAGGACTCATCGGGCGAACCGCTCTGGAACTGAAATCGGAATGCTCACTGACATTTCCCTTAATTGAATGTCTGATAAACGCTGAAAAAATGACTAAGTCCAAAAAAAAATGTTTTCACCTTTTTTCAATTTTACCCCCGTGGGATATATATTCTACCCACACACATTTGGAACTCTCCTGGGGTACCCTCACACATATTATTCCCTCATTTAGTGGATATTTTCACAAAAAAGTGAAATTTTCAAAAATTCAGAAAATTGGCTGAAAACGACTGAATCATCGGGACTCATCGGGCGAATCGCGCTGGAACTGAAATCAGAACGCTCACTGACATTTCCCCTATCTGAAAGTCTGATAAACGCTGAAAAAATGACTAAGTCCAAAAAAAAAAATTTTTCACCTTTTTTCAATTTTACCCCCGTGGGATATATATTCTACCCACACACATTTGGAACTCTCCTGGGGTACCCTCACACATATTATTCCCTCATTTAGTGGATATTTTCACAAAACAGTGAAATTTTCAAAAATTCTGAAAATTGGCTGAAAACGACTAAATATGAAGGACTCATCGGGCGAATCGCTCTGGAACTGAAATCGGAGCGCTCACTGATATTTCCCCTATCTGAAAGTCTGATAAACGCTGAAAAAATTATTAAGTCCAAAAAAAAATGTTTTCAACTTTTTTCAATTTTACCCCCGTGGGATATGTATTCTACCCACACACATTTGGAACTCTCCTGGGGTTCCCTCACACATATTATTCCCTCATTTAGTGGATATTTTCACAAAAAAGTAAAATTTTCAAAAATTCTGAAAATTGGCTGAAAACAACTAAATATGAAGGACTCATCGGGCGAATCGCTCTGGAACTGAAATCGGAACGCTCACTGACATTTCCCCTATCTGAAAGTCTGATAAACGCCTGAAAAATGACTGAGTCTAAAAAAAATTTTTTTTCAACTTTTTTCAATTTTACCCCCGTGGGATATATATTCTACCCACACACATTTGGAACTCTCCTGGGGTACCCTCACACATATTATTCCCTCATTTAGTGGATATTTTCACAAAAAAGTGAAATTTTTAAAAATTCAGAAAATTGGCTAAAAACAACTAAATATGAAGGACTCATCGGGCGAATCGCTCTGGAACTGAAATCGGAACGCTCACTGATATTTCCCCTATCTGAAAGTCTGATAAACGCTGAAAAAATTATTAAGTCCAAAAAAAAATTTTTTCAACTTTTTTCAATTTTACCCCCGTGGGATATATATTCTACCCACACACATTTGGAACTCTCCTGGGGTACCGTCACACATATTATTCCCTCATTTAGTGGATATTTTCACAAAAAAGTGAAATTTTCAAAAATTCAGAAAATTGGCTGAAAACGACTAAATATGAAGGACTCATCGGGCGAATCGCTCTGGAACTGAAATCGGAATGTTCACTGATATTTCCCCTATCTGAAAGTCTGATAAACGCTGGAAAAATGATTAAGTAAAAAAAAAATTTTTTCAACTTTTTTCAATTTTACCCCCGTGGGATATATATTCTATCCACGCACATTTGGAACACTCCTGGGGTACCATCACACATATTATTCCCTCATTTAGTGGATATTTTCACAAAAAAGTGAAATTTTCAAAAATTCTGAAAATTGGCTGAAAACGACTAAATATGAAGGACTCATCGGGCGAATCGCTCTGGAACTGAATTCAAAACGCTCACTGACATTTCCCCTATCTGAAAGTCTGATAAACGCCTGAAAAATGACTAAGTCTAAAAAAAATTTTTTTTCAACTTTTTTCAATTTTACCCCCGTGGGATATATATTCTACCCACACACATTTGGAACTCTCCTGGGGTACCCTCACACATATTATTCCCTCATTCAGTGGATATTTTCACAAAAAAGTGAAATTTTCAAAAATTCTGAAAATTGGCTGAAAACGACTAAATATGAAGGACTCATTGGGCAAATAGCTCTGGAACTGAAATCGGAACGCTCACTGACATTTCCCCTATCTGAAAGTCTGATAAACGCTGGAAAAATGACTAAGTCCAAAAAAAAATTTTTTTCACCTTTTTTCAATTTTACCCCCGTGGGATATATATTCTACCCACACACATTTGGAACTCTCCTGGGGTACTCTCACACATATTATTCCCTCATTTAGTTGATATTTTCACAAAAAAGTGAAATTTTCAAAAATTCAGAAAATTGGCTGAAAACGACTAAATATGAAGGACTCATTGGGCAAATCGCTCTGGAACTGAAATCGGAACGCTCACTGATATTTCCCCTATCTGAAAGTCTGATTAACGCTGAAAAAATGATTAAGTCCAAAAAAAATTTTTTTTCACCTTTTTTCAATTTTACCCCCGTGGGATATATATTCTACCCACATACATTTGGAACTCTCCTGGGGTACCCTCACACATATTATTCCCTCATTTAGTGGATATTTTCACAAAAAAGTGAAATTTTCAAAAATTCAGAAAATTGGCTGAAAACGACTGAATATGAAGGACTCATCGGGCGAATCGCTCTGGAACTGAAATCGGAACGCTGACTGATATTTCCCCTATCTGAAAGTCTGATAAACGCTGAAAAAATTATTAAGTCCAAAAAAAATTTTTTTGAACTTTTTTCAATTTTACCCCCGTGGGATATATATTCTACCCACACAAATTTGGAACTCTCCTGGGGTACCCTCACACATATTATTCCCTCATTTAGTGGATATTTTCACAAAAAAGTGAAATTTTCAAAAATTCTGAAAATTGGCTGAAAACGACTAAATATGAAGGACTAATCGGGCGAATCGCTCTGGAACTGAAATCGGAACGCTCACTGATATTTCCCCTATCTGAAAGTCTGATAAACGCTGAAAAAATGATTAAGTCCAAAAAAAAATTTTTTCAACTTTTTTCAATTTTACCCCCGTGGGATATATATTCTACCCACACACATTTGGAACTCTCCTGGGGTACCCTCACACATATTATTCCCTCATTTAGTGGATATTTTCACAAAAAAGTGAAATTTTCAAAAATTCTGAAAATTGGCTGAAAACGACTAAATATGAAGGACTCATCGGGCGAATCGCTCTGGAACTGAATTCAAAACGCTCACTGACATTTCCCCTATCTGAAAGTCTGATAAACGCCTGAAAAATGACTAAGTCTAAAAAAAATTTTTTTTCAACTTTTTTCAATTTTACCCCCGTGGGATATATATTCTACCCACACACATTTGGAACTCTCCTGGGGTACCCTCACACATATTATTCCCTCATTTAGTGGATATTTTCACAAAAAAGTGAAATTTTCAAAAATTCTGAAAATTGGCTGAAAACGACTAAATATGAAGGACTCATTGGGCAAATAGCTCTGGAACTGAAATCGGAACGCTCACTGACATTTCCCCTATCTGAAAGTCTGATAAACGCTGGAAAAATGACTAAGTCCAAAAAAAAATTTTTTTCACCTTTTTTCAATTTTACCCCCGTGGTATATATATTCTACCCACACACATTTGGAACTCTCCTGGGGTACTCTCACACATATTATTCCCTCATTTAGTGGATATTTTCACAAAAAAGTGAAATTTTCAAAAATTCAGAAAATTGGCTGAAAACGACTAAATATGAAGGACTCATCGGGCGAATCGCTCTGGAACTGAATTCAAAACGCTCACTGACATTTCCCCTATCTGAAAGTCTGATAAACGCCTGAAAAATGACTAAGTCTAAAAAAAATTTTTTTTCAACTTTTTTCAATTTTACCCCCGTGGGATATATATTCTACCCACACACATTTGGAACTCTCCTGGGGTACCCTCACACATATTATTCCCTCATTTAGTGGATATTTTCACAAAAAAGTGAAATTTTCAAAAATTCTGAAAATTGGCTGAAAACGACTAAATATGAAGGACTCATTGGGCAAATAGCTCTGGAACTGAAATCGGAACGCTCACTGACATTTCCCCTATCTGAAAGTCTGATAAACGCTGGAAAAATGACTAAGTCCAAAAAAAAATTTTTTTCACCTTTTTTCAATTTTACCCCCGTGGGATATATATTCTACCCACATACATTTGGAACTCTCCTGGGGTACCCTCACACATATTATTCCCTCATTTAGTGGATATTTTCACAAAAAAGTGAAATTTTCAAAAATTCAGAAAATTGGCTGAAAACGACTGAATATGAAGGACTCATCGGGCGAATCGCTCTGGAACTGAAATCGGAACGCTCACTGATATTTCCCCTATCTGAAAGTCTGATAAACGCTGAAAAAATGATTAAGTCCAAAAAAAAATTTTTTTCACCTTTTTTCAATTTTACCCCCGTGGGATATATATTCTACCCACACACATTTGGAACTCTCCTGGGGTACTCTCACACATATTATTCCCTCATTTAGTTGATATTTTCACAAAAAAGTGAAATTTTCAAAAATTCAGAAAATTGGCTGAAAACGACCAAATATGAAGGACTCATTGGGCAAATCGCTCTGGAACTGAAATCGGAACGCTCACTGACATTTCCTCTATCTGAAAGTCTGATAAACGCTGGAAAAATGACTAAGTCTAAAAAAAAAATTTTTTCACCTTTTTTCAATTTTACCCCCGTGGGATATATATTCTACCCACACACATTTGGAACTCTCCTGGGGTACCCTCACACATATTATTCCCTCATTTAGTGGATATTTTCACAAAAAAAGTGAAATTTTCAAAAATTCAGAAAATTGGCTGAAAACGACTAAATATGAAGGACTAATCGGGCGAATCGCTCTGGAACTGAAATCGGAACGCTCACTGATATTTCCCCTATCTGAAAGTCTGATAAACGCTGAAAAAATGATTAAGTCCAAAAAAAATTTTTTTTCACCTTTTTTCAATTTTACCCCCGTGGGATATATATTCTACCCACATACATTTGGAACTCTCCTGGGGTACCCTCACACATATTATTCCCTCATTTAGTGGATATTTTCACAAAAAAGTGAAATTTTCAAAAATTCAGAAAATTGGCTGAAAACGACTGAATATGAAGGACTCATCGGGCGAATCGCTCTGGAACTGAAATCGGAACGCTGACTGATATTTCCCCTATCTGAAAGTCTGATAAACGCTGAAAAAATTATTAAGTCCAAAAAAAATTTTTTTGAACTTTTTTCAATTTTACCCCCGTGGGATATATATTCTACCCACACAAATTTGGAACTCTCCTGGGGTACCCTCACACATATTATTCCCTCATTTAGTGGATATTTTCACAAAAAAGTGAAATTTTCAAAAATTCTGAAAATTGGCTGAAAACGACTAAATATGAAGGACTAATCGGGCGAATCGCTCTGGAACTGAAATCGGAACGCTCACTGATATTTCCCCTATCTGAAAGTCTGATAAACGCTGAAAAAATGATTAAGTCCAAAAAAAAATTTTTTCAACTTTTTTCAATTTTACCCCCGTGGGATATATATTCTACTCACACACATTTGGAACTCTCCTGGGGTACCCTCACACATATTATTCCCTCATTTAGTGGATATTTTCACAAAAAAGTGAAATTTTCAAAAATTCTGAAAATTGGCTGAAAACGACTAAATATGAAGGACTCATCGGGCGAATCGCTCTGGAACTGAATTCAAAACGCTCACTGACATTTCCCCTATCTGAAAGTCTGATAAACGCCTGAAAAATGACTAAGTCTAAAAAAAATTTTTTTTCAACTTTTTTCAATTTTACCCCCGTGGGATATATATTCTACCCACACACATTTGGAACTCTCCTGGGGTACCCTCACACATATTATTCCCTCATTTAGTGGATATTTTCACAAAAAAGTGAAATTTTCAAAAATTCTGAAAATTGGCTGAAAACGACTAAATATGAAGGACTCATTGGGCAAATAGCTCTGGAACTGAAATCGGAACGCTCACTGACATTTCCCCTATCTGAAAGTCTGATAAACGCTGGAAAAATGACTAAGTCCAAAAAAAAATTTTTTTCACCTTTTTTCAATTTTACCCCCGTGGTATATATATTCTACCCACACACATTTGGAACTCTCCTGGGGTACTCTCACACATATTATTCCCTCATTTAGTTGATATTTTCACAAAAAAGTGAAATTTTCAAAAATTCAGAAAATTGGCTGAAAACGACTAAATATGAAGGACTCATTGGGCAAATCGCTCTGGAACTGAAATCGGAACGCTCACTGACATTTCCCCTATCTGAAAGTCTGATAAACGCTGGAAAAATGACTAAGTCTAAAAAAAAAATTTTTTCACCTTTTTTCAATTTTACCCCCGTGGGATATATATTCTACCCACACACATTTGGAACTCTCCTGGGGTACCCTCACACATATTATTCCCTCATTTAGTGGATATTTTCACAAAAAAGTGAAATTTTCAAAAATTCTGAAAATTGGCTGAAAACGACTAAATATGAAGGACTCATTGGGCAAATCGCTCTGGAACTGAAATCGGAACGCTCACTGACATTTCCCCTATCTGAAAGTCTGATAAACGCTGGAAAAATGACTAAGTCCAAAAAAAATTTTTTTTCACCTTTTTTCAATTTTACCCCCGTGGGATATATATTCTACCCACATACATTTGGAACTCTCCTGGGGTACCCTCACACATATTATTCCCTCATTTAGTGGATATTTTCACAAAAAAGTGAAATTTTCAAAAATTCAGAAAATTGGCTGAAAACGACTGAATATGAAGGACTCATCGGGCGAATCGCTCTGGAACTGAAATCGGAACGCTGACTGATATTTCCCCTATCTGAAAGTCTGATAAACGCTGAAAAAATTATTAAGTCCAAAAAAAATTTTTTTGAACTTTTTTCAATTTTACCCCCGTGGGATATATATTCTACCCACACAAATTTGGAACTCTCCTGGGGTACCCTCACACATATTATTCCCTCATTTAGTGGATATTTTCACAAAAAAGTGAAATTTTCAAAAATTCTGAAAATTGGCTGAAAACGACTAAATATGAAGGACTAATCGGGCGAATCGCTCTGGAACTGAAATCGGAACGCTCACTGATATTTCCCCTATCTGACAGTCTGATAAATGCTGAAAAAATGATTAAGTCCAAAAAAAAATTTTTTCAACTTTTTTCAATTTTACCCCCGTGGGATATATATTCTACCCACACACATTTGGAACTCTCCTGGGGTACCCTCACACATATTATTCCCTCATTTAGTGGATATTTTCACAAAAAAGTGAAATTTTCAAAAATTCTGAAAATTGGCTGAAAACGACTAAATATGAAGAACTCATCGGGCGAATCGCTCTGGAACTGAATTCAAAACGCTCACTGACATTTCCCCTATCTGAAAGTCTGATAAACGCCTGAAAAATGACTAAGTCTAAAAAAAATTTTTTTTCAACTTTTTTCAATTTTACCCCCGTGGGATATATATTCTACCCACACACATTTGGAACTCTCCTGGGGTACCCTCACACATATTATTCCCTCATTTAGTGGATATTTTCACAAAAAAGTGAAATTTTCAAAAATTCTGAAAATTGGCTGAAAACGACTAAATATGAAGGACTCATTGGGCAAATAGCTCTGGAACTGAAATCGGAACGCTCACTGACATTTCCCCTATCTGAAAGTCTGATAAACGCTGGAAAAATGACTAAGTCCAAAAAAAATTTTTTTCACCTTTTTTCAATTTTACCCCCGTGGGATATATATTCTACCCACACACATTTGGAACTCTCCTGGGGTACTCTCACACATATTATTCCCTCATTTAGTTGATATTTTCACAAAAAAGTGAAATTTTCAAAAATTCAGAAAATTGGCTGAAAACGACTAAATATGAAGGACTCATTGGGCAAATCGCTCTGGAACTGAAATCGGAACGCTCACTGACATTTCCCCTATCTGAAAGTCTGATAAACGCTGGAAAAATGACTAAGTCTAAAAAAAAAATTTTTTCACCTTTTTTCAATTTTACCCCCGTGGGATATATATTCTACCCACACACATTTGGAACTCTCCTGGGGTACCCTCACACATATTATTCCCTCAATTAGTGGATATTTTCACAAAAAAGTGAAATTTTCAAAAATTCTGAAAATTGGCTGAAAACGACTGAATATGAAGGACTCATCGGGCGAATCGCTCTGGAACTGAAATCGGAACGCTGACTGATATTTCCCCTATCTGAAAGTCTGATAAACGCTGAAAAAATGACTAAGTCCAAAAAAAATTTTTTTTCACCTTTTTTCAATTTTACCCCCCCTGGGATATATATTCTACCCACACACATTTGGAACTCTCCTGGGGTACCCTCACACATATTATTCCCTCATTTAGTGGATATTTTCACAAAAAAGTGAAATTTTCAAAAATTCAGAAAATTGGCTAAAAACGACTAAATATGAAGGACTCATCGGGCGACTCGCTCTGGAACTGAAATCGGAACGCTCACTGATATTTCCCCTATCTGAAAGTCTGATAAACGCTGAAAAAATTATTAAGTCCAAAAAAAAAATTTTTCAACTTTTTTCAATTTTACCCCCGTGGGATATATATTCTACCCACACACATTTGGAACTCTCCTGGGGTACCCTCACACATATTATTCCCTCATTTAGTGGATATTTTCACAAAAAAGTGAAATTTTCAAAAATTCTGAAAATTGGCTGAAAACGACTAAATATGAAGGACTCATCGGGCGAATCGCTCTGGAACTGAAATCGGAACGCTCACTGACATTTCCCCTATCTGAAAGTCTGATAAACGCTGAAAAAATGACTAAGTCCAAAAAAAATTTTTTTTCACCTTTTTTCAATTTTACCCCCGTGGGATATATATTCTACCTACACACATTTGGAACTCTCCTGGGGTACCCTCACACATATTATTCCCTCATTTAGTGGATATTTTCACAAAAAAGTGAAATTTTCAAAAATTCAGAAAATTGGCTAAAAATGACTAAATATGAAGGACTCATCGGGCGACTCGCTCTGGAACTGAAATCGGAACGCTCACTGATATTTCCCCTATCTGAAAGTCTGATAAACGCTGAAAAAATTATTAAGTCCAAAAAAAAAATTTTTCAACTTTTTTCAATTTTACCCCCGTGGGATATATATTCTACCCACACACATTTGGAACTCTCCTGGGGTACCCTCACACATATTATTCCCTCATTTAGTGGATATTTTCACAAAAAAGTGAAATTTTCAAAAATTCTGAAAATTGGCTGAAAACGACTAAATATGAAGGACCCATCGGGCGAATCGCTCTGGAACTGAAATCGGAACGCTCACTGATATTTCCCCTATCTGAAAGTCTGATAAACGCTGAAAAAATGACTAAGTCCAAAAAAAAATTTTTTCAACTTTTTTCAATTTTACCCCCGTGGGATATATATTCTACCCACACACATTTGGTAATTCTCCTGGGGTACCCTCACACATATTATTCCCTCATTTAGTGGATATTTTCACAAAAAAGTGAAATTTTCAAAAATTCTGAAAATTGGCTGAAAACGACTAAATATGAAGGACCCATCGGGCGAATCGCTCTGGAACTGAAATCGGAACGCTCACTGACATTTCCCCTATCTGAAAGTCTGATAAACGCTGAAAAAATTATTAAGTCCAAAAAAAAAATTTTTCAACTTTTTTCAATTTTACCCCCGTGGGATTTATATTCTACCCACACACATTTGGAACTCTCCTGGGGAACCCTCACACATATTATTCCCTCATTTAGTGGATATTTTCACAAAAAAGTGAAATTTTCAAAAATTCAGAAAAGTGGCTGAAAACGACTAAATATGAAGGACTCATCGGGCGAATCGCTCTGGAACTGAAATCGGAACGCTCACTGATATTTCCCCTATCTGAAAGTCTGATAAACGCTGAAAAAATGATTAAGTCCAAAAAAAAATTTTTTCAACTTTTTTCAATTTTACCCCCGTGGGATATATATTCTACCCACACCCATTTGGTAATTCTCCTGGGGTACCCTCACACATATTATTCCCTCATTTAGTGGATATTTTCACAAAAAAGTGAAATTTTCAAAAATTCTGAAAATTGGCTGAAAACGACTAAATATGAAGGACCCATCGGGCGAATCGCTCTGGAACTGAAATCGGAATGCTCACTGACATTTCCCCTATCTGAAAGTCTGATAAACGCCTGAAAAATGACTAAGTCTAAAAAAAATATTTTTTCAACTTTTTTCAATTTTACCCCCGTGGGATATATATTCTACCCACACACATTTGGAACTCTCCTGGGGTACCCTCACACATATTATTCCCTCATTTAGTGGATATTTTCACAAAAAAGTGAAATTTTCAAAAATTCAGAAAATTGGCTAAAAACGACTAAATATGAAGGACTCATCGGGCGACTCGCTCTGGAACTGAAATCGGAACGCTCACTGATATTTCCCCTATCTGAAAGTCTGATAAACGCTGAAAAAATTATTAAGTCCAAAAAAAAAATTTTTCAACTTTTTTCAATTTTACCCCCGTGGGATATATATTCTACCCACACACATTTGGAACTCTCCTGGGGTACCCTCACACATATTATTCCCTCATTTAGTGGATATTTTCACAAAAAAGTGAAATTTTCAAAAATTCTGAAAATTGGCTGAAAACGACTAAATATGAATAACTCATCGGGCGAATCGCTCTGGAACTGAAATCGGAACGCTCACTGACATTTCCCCTATCTGAAAGTCTGATAAACGCTGAAAAAATGACTAAGTCCAAAAAAAATTTTTTTTCACCTTTTTTCAATTTTACCCCCGTGGGATATATATTCTACCTACACACATTTGGAACTCTCCTGGGGTACCCTCACACATATTATTCCCTCATTTAGTGGATATTTTCACAAAAAAGTGAAATTTTCAAAAATTCAGAAAATTGGCTAAAAATGACTAAATATGAAGGACTCATCGGGCGACTCGCTCTGGAACTGAAATCGGAACGCTCACTGATATTTCCCCTATCTGAAAGTCTGATAAACGCTGAAAAAATTATTAAGTCCAAAAAAAAAATTTTTCAACTTTTTTCAATTTTACCCCCGTGGGATATATATTCTACCCACACACATTTGGAACTCTCCTGGGGTACCCTCACACATATTATTCCCTCATTTAGTGGATATTTTCACAAAAAAGTGAAATTTTCAAAAATTCTGAAAATTGGCTGAAAACGACTAAATATGAAGGACTCATCGGGCGAATCGCTCTGGAACTGAAATCGGAACGCTCACTGATATTTCCCCTATCTGAAAGTCTGATAAACGCTGAAAAAATGACTAAGTCCAAAAAAAAATTTTTTCAACTTTTTTCAATTTTACCCCCGTGGGATATATATTCTACCCACACACATTTGGTAATTCTCCTGGGGTACCCTCACACATATTATTCCCTCATTTAGTGGATATTTTCACAAAAAAGTGAAATTTTCAAAAATTCTGAAAATTGGCTGAAAACGACTAAATATGAAGGACCCATCGGGCGAATCGCTCTGGAACTGAAATCGGAACGCTCACTGACATTTCCCCTATCTGAAAGTCTGATAAACGCTGAAAAAATTATTAAGTCCAAAAAAAAATTTTTTCAACTTTTTTCAATTTTACCCCCGTGGGATTTATATTCTACCCACACACATTTGGAACTCTCCTGGGGAACCCTCACACATATTATTCCCTCATTTAGTGGATATTTTCACAAAAAAGTGAAATTTTCAAAAATTCAGAAAAGTGGCTGAAAACGACTAAATATGAAGGACTCATCGGGCGAATCGCTCTGGAACTGAAATCGGAACGCTCACTGATATTTCCCCTATCTGAAAGTCTGATAAACGCTGAAAAAATGATTAAGTCCAAAAAAAAATTTTTTCAACTTTTTTCAATTTTACCCCCGTGGGATATATATTCTACCCACACACATTTGGTAATTCTCCTGGGGTACCCTCACACATATTATTCCCTCATTTAGTGGATATTTTCACAAAAAAGTGAAATTTTCAAAAATTCTGAAAATTGGCTGAAAACGACTAAATATGAAGGACCTATCGGGCGAATCGCTCTGGAACTGAAATCGGAATGCTCACTGACATTTCCCCTATCTGAAAGTCTGATAAACGCCTGAAAAATGACTAAGTCTAAAAAAAATATTTTTTCAACTATTTTCAATTTTACCCCCGTGGGATATATATTCTACCCACACACATTTGGAACTCTCCTGGGGTACCCTCACACATATTATTCCCTCATTTAGTGGATATTTTCACAAAAAAGTGAAATTTTCAAAAATTCAGAAAATTGGCTGAAAACGACTGAATATGAAGGACTCATCGGGCGAATCGCTCTGGAACTGAAATCGGAACGCTCACTGATATTTCCCCTATCTGAAAGTCTGATAAACGCTGAAAGAATTATTAAGTCCAAATAAAATTTTTTTTCAACTTTTTTCAATTTTACCCCCGTGGGATATATATTCTACCCACACACATTTGGAACTCTCCTGGGGTACCCTCACACATATTATTCCCTCATTTAGTGGATATTTTCACAAAAAAGTGAAATTTTCAAAAATTCTGAAAATTGGCTGAAAACGACAAAATATGAAGGACTCATCGGGCGACTCGCTCTGGAACTGAAATCGGAACGCTCACTGATATTTCCCCTATCTGAAAGTCTGATAAACGCTGAAAAAATTATTAAGTCCAAAAAAAAAATTTTTCAACTTTTTTCAATTTTACCCCCGTGGGATTTATATTCTACCCACACACATTTGGAACTCTCCTGGGGAACCCTCACACATATTATTCCCTCATTTAGTGGATATTTTCACAAAAAAGTGAAATTTTCAAAAATTCAGAAAATTGGCTGAAAAAGACTAAATATGAAGGACTCATCGGGCGAATCGCTCTGGAACTGAAATCGGAACGCTCACTGATATTTCCCCTATCTGAAAGTCTGATAAACGCTGAAAAAATGATTAAGTCCAAAAAAAAATTTTTTCAACTTTTTTCAATTTTACCCCCGTGGGATATATATTCTACCCACACACATTTGGTAATTCTCCTGGGGTACCCTCACACATATTATTCCCTCATTTAGTGGATATTTTCACAAAAAAGTGAAATTTTCAAAAATTCCGAAAATTGGCTGAAAACGACTAAATATGAAGGACCCATCGGGCGAATCGCTCTGGAACTGAAATCGGAACGCTCACTGACATTTCCCCTATCTGAAAGTCTGATAAACGCCTGAAAAATGACTAAGTCTAAAAAAAATTTTTTTTCAACTTTTTTCAATTTTACCCCCGTGGGATATATATTCTACCCACACACATTTGGAACTCTCCTGGGGTACCCTCACACATATTATTCCCTCATTTAGTGGATATTTTCACAAAAAAGTGAAATTTTCAAAAATTCAGAAAATTGGCTGAAAACGACTGAATATGAAGGACTCATCGGGCGAATCGCTCTGGAACTGAAATCGGAACGCTCACTGATATTTCCCCTATCTGAAAGTCTGATAAACGCTGAAAAATTATTAAGTCCAAATAAAATTTTTTTTCAACTTTTTTCAATTTTACCCCCGTGGGATATATATTCTACCCACACACATTTGGAACTCTCCTGGGGTACCCTCACACATATTATTCCCTCATTTAGTGGATATTTTCACAAAAAAGTGAAATTCTCAAAAATTCTGAAAATTGGCTGAAAACGACTAAATATGAAGGACTCATCGGGCGAATCGCTCTGGAACTGAAATCGGAACGCTCACTGACATTTCCCCTATCTGAAAGTCTGATAAACGCCTGAAAAATGACTAAGTCTAAAAAAAATTTTTTTTCAACTTTTTTCAATTTTACCCCCGTGGGATATATATTCTACCCACACACATTTGGAACTCTCCTGGGGTACCCTCACACATATTATTCCCTCATTTAGTGGATATTTTCACAAAAAAGAGAAATTTTCAAAAATTCTGAAAATTGGCTGAAAATGACTGAATATGAAGGACTCATCGGGCGAATCGCTCTGGAACTGAAATTGGAACGCTCACTGATATTTCCCCTATCTGAAAGTCTGATAAACGCCTGTAAAAATTATTAAGTCCAAAAAAAAATTTTTTTTAACTTTTTTCAATTTTACCCCCGTGGGATATATATTCTACCCACACACATTTGGAACTCTCCTGGGGTACCCTCACACATATTATTCCATCATTTAGTGGATATTTTCACAAAAAAGTGAAATTTTCAAAAATTCAGAAAATTGGCTGAAAACGACTAAATATGAAGGACTCATCGGACGAATCGCTCTGGAACTGAAATCGGAACGCTCACTGATATTTCCCCTATCTGAAAGTCTGATAAACGCCTGAAAAATGACTAAGTCTAAAAAAAATTTTTTTTCAACTTTTTTCAATTTTACCCCCGTGGGATATATATTCTACCCACACACATTTGGAACTCTCCTGGGGTACCCTCACACATATTATTCCCTCATTTAGTGGATATTTTCACAAAAAAGTGAAATTTTCAAAAATTCAGAAAATTGGCTGAAAACGACTAAATATGAAGGACTCATCGGGCGAATCGCTCTGGAACTGAAATCGGAACGCTCACTGATATTTCCCCTATCTGAAAGTCTGATAAACGCTGAAAAAATTATTAAGTCCAAATAAAAATTTTTTTCAACTTTTTTCAATTTTACCCCCGTGGGATATATATTCTACCCACACACATTTGGAACTCTCCTGGGGTACCCTCACACATATTATTCCATCATTTAGTGGATATTTTCACAAAAAAGTGAAATTTTCAAAAATTCAGAAAATTGGCTAAAAACGACTAAATATGAAGGACTCATCGGGCGACTCGCTCTGGAACTGAAATCGGAATGCTCACTGATATTTCCCCTATCTGAAAGTCTGATAAACGCTGAAAAAATTATTAAGTCCAAAAAAAAATTTTTTCAACTTTCTTCAATTTTACCCCCGTGGGATTTATATTCTACCCACACACATTTGGAACTCTCCTGGGGAACCCTCACACATATTATTCCCTCATTTAGTGGATATTTTCACAAAAAAGTGAAATTTTCAAAAATTCAGAAAATTGGCTGAAATCGACTGAATATGAAGGACTCATCGGGCGAATCGCTCTGGAACTGAAATCGGAACGCTCACTGATATTTCCCCTATCTGAAAGTCTGATAAACGCTGAAAAAATGATTAAGTCCAAAAAAAAATTTTTTCAACTTTTTTCAATTTTACCCCCGTGGGATATATATTCTACCCACACACATTTGGAACTCTCCTGGGGTACCCTCACACATATTATTCCCTCATTTAGTGGATATTTTCACAAAAAAGTGAAATTTTCAAAAATTCTGAAAATTGGCTGAAAACGACTAAATATGAAGGACTCATCGGGCGAATCGCTCTGGAACTGAAATCGGAACGCTCACTGACATTTCCCCTATCTGAAAGTCTGATAAACGCCTGAAAAATGACTAAGTCTAAAAAAAATTTTTTTTCAACTTTTTTCAATTTTACCCCCGTGGGATATATATTCTACCCACACACATTTGGAACTCTCCTGGGGTACCCTCACACATATTATTCCCTCATTTAGTGGATATTTTCACAAAAAAGTGAAATTTTCAAAAATTCAGAAAATTGGCTGAAAACGACTAAATATGAAGGACTCATTGGGCAAATCGCTCTGGAACTGAAATCGGAATGCTCACTGACATTTCCCCTATCTGAAAATCTGATAAACGCTGAAAAAATTATTAAGTCCAAAAAAAAATTTTTCACCTTTTTTCAATTTTACCCCCGTGGGATTTATATTCTACCCACACACATTTGGAACTCTCCTGGGGAACCCTCACACATATTATTCCCTCATTTAGTGGATATTTTCACAAAAAAGTGAAATTTTCAAAAATTCAGAAAATTGGCTGAAAACGACTAAATATGAAGGACTCATCGGGCGAATCGCTCTGGAACTGAAATCGGAACGCTCACTGATATTTCCCCTATCTGAAAGTCTGATAAACGCTGAAAAAATGATTAAGTCCAAAAAAAAATTTTTTCAACTTTTTTCAATTTTACCCCCGTGGGATATATATTCTACCCACACACATTTGGAACTCTCCTGGGGTACCCTCACACATATTATTCCCTCATTTAGTGGATATTTTCACAAAAAAGTGAAATTTTCAAAAATTCAGAAAATTGGCTGAAAACGACTGAATATGAAGGACTCATCGGGCGAATCGCTCTGGAACTGAAATCGGAACGCTCACTGATATTTCCCCTATCTGAAAGTCTGATAAACGCTGAAAAAATTATTAAGTCCAAATAAAATTTTTTTTCAACTTTTTTCAATTTTACCCCCGTGGGATATATATTCTACCCACACACATTTGGAACTCTCCTGGGGTACCCTCACACATATTATTCCATCATTTAGTGGATATTTTCACAAAAAAGTGAAATTTTCAAAAATTCAGAAAATTGGCTAAAAACGACTAAATATGAAGGACTCATCGGGCGACTCGCTCTGGAACTGAAATCGGAATGCTCACTGATATTTCCCCTATCTGAAAGTCTGATAAACGCTGAAAAAATTATTAAGTCCAAAAAAAAATTTTTTCAACTTTCTTCAATTTTACCCCCGTGGGATTTATATTCTACCCACACACATTTGGAACTCTCCTGGGGAACCCTCACACATATTATTCCCTCATTCAGTGGATATTTTCACAAAAAAGTGAAATTTTCAAAAATTCAGAAAATTGGCTGAAAACGACTGAATATGAAGGACTCATCGGGCGAATCGCTCTGGAACTGAAATCGGAACGCTCACTGATATTTCCCCTATCTGAAAGTCTGATAAACGCTGAAAAAATGATTAAGTCCAAAAAAAAATTTTTTCAACTTTTTTCAATTTTACCCCCGTGGGATATATATTCTACCCACACACATTTGGAACTCTCCTGGGGTACCCTCACACATATTATTCCCTCATTTAGTGGATATTTTCACAAAAAAGTGAAATTTTCAAAAATTCTGAAAATTGGCTGAAAACGACTAAATATGAAGGACTCATCGGGCGAATCGCTCTGGAACTGAAATCGGAACGCTCACTGACATTTCCCCTATCTGAAAGTCTGATAAACGCCTGAAAAATGACTAAGTCTAAAAAAAATTTTTTTTCAACTTTTTTCAATTTTACCCCCGTGGGATATATATTCTACCCACACACATTTGGAACTCTCCTGGGGTACCCTCACACATATTATTCCCTCATTTAGTGGATATTTTCACAAAAAAGTGAAATTTTCAAAAATTCAGAAAATTGGCTGAAAACGACTAAATATGAAGGACTCATTGGGCAAATCGCTCTGGAACTGAAATCGGAATGCTCACTGACATTTCCCCTATCTGAAAATCTGATAAACGCTGAAAAAATTATTAAGTCCAAAAAAAATTTTTTCACCTTTTTTCAATTTTACCCCCGTGGGATTTATATTCTACCCACACACATTTGGAACTCTCCTGGGGAACCCTCACACATATTATTCCCTCATTTAGTGGATATTTTCACAAAAAAGTGAAATTTTCAAAAATTCAGAAAATTGGCTGAAAACGACTAAATATGAAGGACTCATCGGGCGAATCGCTCTGGAACTGAAATCGGAACGCTCACTGATATTTCCCCTATCTGAAAGTCTGATAAACGCTGAAAAAATGATTAAGTCCAAAAAAAAATTTTTTCAACTTTTTTCAATTTTACCCCCGTGGGATATATATTCTACCCACACACATTTGGTAATTCTCCTGGGGTACCCTCACACATATTATTCCCTCATTTAGTGGATATTTTCACAAAAAAGTGAAATTTTCAAAAATTCTGAAAATTGGCTGAAAACGACTAAATATGAAGGACCCATCGGGCGAATCGCTCTGGAACTGAAATCGGACCGCTCACTGACATTTCCCCTATCTGAAAGTCTGATAAACGCCTGAAAAATGACTAAGTCTAAAAAAAATTTTTTTTCAACTTTTTTCAATTTTACCCCCGTGGGATATATATTCTACCCACACACATTTGGAACTCTCCTGGGGTACCCTCACACATATTATTCCCTCATTTAGTGGATATTTTCACAAAAAAGTGAAATTTTCAAAAATTCAGAAAATTGGCTGAAAACGACTGAATATGAAGGACTCATCGGGCGAATCGCTCTGGAACTGAAATCGGAACGCTCACTGATATTTCCCCTATCTGAAAGTCTGATAAACGCTGAAAAAATTATTAAGTCCAAATAAAATTTTTTTAAACTTTTTTCAATTTTACCCCCGTGGGATTTATATTCTACCCACACACATTTGGAACTCTCCTGGGGAACCCTCACACATATATTCCCTCATTCAGTGGATATTTTCACAAAAAAGTGAAATTTTCAAAAATTCAGAAAATTGGCTGAAAACGACTGAATATGAAGGACTCATCGGGCGAATCGCTCTGGAACTGAAATCGGAACGCTCACTGATATTTCCCCTATCTGAAAGTCTGATAAACGCTGAAAAAATGATTAAGTCCAAAAAAAAATTTTTTCAACTTTTTTCAATTTTACCCCCGTGGGATATATATTCTACCCACACACATTTGGAACTCTCCTGGGGTACCCTCACACATATTATTCCCTCATTTAGTGGATATTTTCACAAAAAAGTGAAATTTTCAAAAATTCTGAAAATTGGCTGAAAACGACTAAATATGAAGGACTCATCGGGCGAATCGCTCTGGAACTGAAATCGGAACGCTCACTGACATTTCCCCTATCTGAAAGTCTGATAAACGCCTGAAAAATGACTAAGTCTAAAAAAAATTTTTTTTCAACTTTTTTCAATTTTACCCCCGTGGGATATATATTCTACCCACACACATTTGGAACTCTCCTGGGGTACCCTCACACATATTATTCCCTCATTTAGTGGATATTTTCACAAAAAAGTGAAATTTTCAAAAATTCAGAAAATTGGCTGAAAACGACTAAATATGAAGGACTCATTGGGCAAATCGCTCTGGAACTGAAATCGGAATGCTCACTGACATTTCCCCTATCTGAAAATCTGATAAACGCTGAAAAAATTATTAAGTCCAAAAAAAAATTTTTCACCTTTTTTCAATTTTACCCCCGTGGGATTTATATTCTACCCACACACATTTGGAACTCTCCTGGGGAACCCTCACACATATTATTCCCTCATTTAGTGGATATTTTCACAAAAAAGTGAAATTTTCAAAAATTCAGAAAATTGGCTGAAAACGACTAAATATGAAGGACTCATCGGGCGAATCGCTCTGGAACTGAAATCGGAACGCTCACTGATATTTCCCCTATCTGAAAGTCTGATAAACGCTGAAAAAATGATTAAGTCCAAAAAAAAATTTTTTCAACTTTTTTCAATTTTACCCCCGTGGGATATATATTCTACCCACACACATTTGGTAATTCTCCTGGGGTACCCTCACACATATTATTCCCTCATTTAGTGGATATTTTCACAAAAAAGTGAAATTTTCAAAAATTCTGAAAATTGGCTGAAAACGACTAAATATGAAGGACCCATCGGGCGAATCGCTCTGGAACTGAAATCGGACCGCTCACTGACATTTCCCCTATCTGAAAGTCTGATAAACGCCTGAAAAATGACTAAGTCTAAAAAAAATTTTTTTTCAACTTTTTTCAATTTTACCCCCGTGGGATATATATTCTACCCACACACATTTGGAACTCTCCTGGGGTACCCTCACACATATTATTCCCTCATTTAGTGGATATTTTCACAAAAAAGTGAAATTTTCAAAAATTCAGAAAATTGGCTGAAAACGACTGAATATGAAGGACTCATCGGGCGAATCGCTCTGGAACTGAAATCGGAACGCTCACTGATATTTCCCCTATCTGAAAGTCTGATAAACGCTGAAAAAATTATTAAGTCCAAATAAAATTTTTTTTAACTTTTTTCAATTTTACCCCCGTGGGATATATATTCTACCCACACACATTTGGAACTCTCCTGGGGTACCCTCACACATATTATTCCCTCATTTAGTGGATATTTTCACAAAAAAGTGAAATTTTCAAAAATTCTGAAAATTGGTTGAAAACGACTAAATATGAAGGACTCATCGGGCGAATCGCTCTGGAACTGAAATCGGAACGCTCACTGACATTTCCCCTATCTGAAAGTCTGATAAACGCCTGAAAAATGACTAAGTCTAAAAAAAATTTTTTTTCAACTTTTTTCAATTTTACCCCCGTGGGATATATATTCTACCCACACACATTTGGAACTCTCCTGGGGTACCCTCACACATATTATTCCCTCATTTAGTGGATATTTTCACAAAAAAGTGAAATTTTCAAAAATTCAGAAAATTGGCTGAAAACGACCGAATATGAAGGACTCATCGGGCGAATCGCGCTGGAACTGAAATCGGAACGCTCACTGACATTTCCCCTATCTGAAAGTCTGATAAATGCCTGAAAAATGACTGAGTCTAAAAAAAATTTTTTTTCAACTTTTTTCAATTTTACCCCCGTGGGATATATATTCTACCCACACACATTTGGAACTCTCCTGGGGTACCCTCACACATATTATTCCCTCATTTAGTGGATATTTTCACAAAAAAGTGAAATTTATAAAAAATTCAGAAAATTGGCTAAAAACGACTAAATATGAAGGACTCATCGGGCGACTCGCTCTGGAACTGAAATCGGAACGCTCACTGATATTTCCCCTATCTGAAAGTCTGATAAACGCTGAAAAAATTATTAAGTCCAAAAAAAAATTTTTTCAACTTTTTTCAATTTTACCCCCGTGGGATATATATTCTACCCACACACATTTGGAACTCTCCTGGGGTACCCTCACACATATTATTCCCTCATTTAGTGGATATTGTCACAAAAAAGTGAAATTTTCAAAAATTCAGAAAATTGGCTGAAAACGACTGAATATGAAGGACTCATCGGGTGAATCGCACTGGAATTGAAATCGAAACGCTCACTGACATTTCCCCTATCTGAAAGTCTGTTAAACGCTGAAAAAATGACTAAGGCCAAAAAAAATTTTTTTTCACTTTTTTTCAATTTTACCCCCGTGGGATATATATTCTACCCACATACATTTGGAACTCTCCTGGGGTACCCTCACACATATTATTCCCTCATTTAGTGGATATTTTCACAAAAAAGTGAAATTTTCAAAAATTCAGAAAATTGGCTGAAAACGACTGAATATGAAGGACTCATCGGGCGAATCGCTCTGGAACTGAAATCGGAACGCTCACTGTCATTTCCCCTATCTGAAAGTCTGATAAACGCCTGAAAAATGACTAAGTCTAAAAAAATCTTTTTTTCAACTTTTTTCAATTTTACCCCCGTGGGATATATATTCTACCCACACACATTTGGAACTCTCCTGGGGTACCCTTACACATATTATTCCCTCATTTAGTGGATATTTTCACAAAAAAGTGAAATTTTCAAAAATTCAGAAAATTGGCTGAAAACGACTAAATATGAAGGACTCATTGGGCAAATCGCTCTGGAACTGAAATCGGAACGCTCACTGACATTTCCCCTATCTGAAAGTCTGATAAACGCTGGAAAAATTATTAAGTCCAAAAAAAAATTTTTTTAACTTTTTTCAATTTTACCCCCGTGGGATATATATACTACCCAAACACATTTGGAACTCTCCTGGGGTACCCTCACACATATTATTCCCTCATTTAGTGGATATTTTCACAAAAAAGTGAAATTTTCAAAAATTCAGAAAATTGGCTGAAAACGACTAAATATGAAGGACTCATCGGGCGAATCGCTCTGGAACTGAAATCGGAACGCTCACTGATATTTCCCCTATCTGAAAGTCTGATAAACGCTGAAAAAATGATTAAGTCCAAAAAAAAATTTTTTCACCTTTTTTCAATTTTACCCCCGTGGGATATATATTCTACCCACACACATTTGGAACTCTCCTGGGGTACCCTCACACATATTATTCCCTCATTTAGTTGATATTTTCACAAAAAAGTGAAATTTACAAAAATTCTGAAAATTGGCTGAAAACGACTGAATATGAAGGACTCATCGGGCGAATCGCTCTGGAACTGAAATCGGAACGCTCACTGATATTTCCCCTATCTGAAAGTCTGATAAACGCTGGAAAAATGACTAAGTCCAAAAATAAATTTTTTTCACCTTTTTTCAATTTTACCCCCGTGGGATATATATTCTACCCACACACATTTGCAACTCTCCTGGGGTACCCTCACACATATTATTCCCTCATTTAGTTGATATTTTCACAAAAAAGTGAAATTTTCAAAAATTCAGAAAATTGGCTGAAAACGACTGAATAAGAAGGACTCATCGGGCGAATCGCTCTGGAACTGAAATCGGAACGCTCACTGATATTTCCCCTATCTGAAAGTCTGATAAACGCTGAAAAAATGATTAAGTCCAAAAAAAAATTTTTTTAACTTTTTTCAATTTTACCCCCGTGGGATATATATTCTACCCACACAAATTTGGAACTCTTCTGGGGTACCCTCACACATATTATTCCCTCATTTAGTGGATATTTTCACAAAAAAGTGAAATTTTCAAAAATTCAGAAAATTGGCTGAAAACGACTAAATATGAAGGACTCATTGGGCAAATCACTCTGGAACTGAAATCGGAACGCTCACTGACATTTCCCCTATCTGAAAGTCTGATAAACACCTGAAAAATGACTATGTCTAAAAAAAATTTTTTTTCACTTTTTTTCAATTTTACCCCCGTGGGATATATATTCTACCCACATACATTTGGAACTCTCCTGGGGTACCCTCACACATATTATTCCCTCATTTAGTGGATATTTTCACAAAAAAGTGAAATTTTCAAAAATTCAGAAAATTGGCTGAAAACGACTGAATATGAAGGACTCATCGGGCGAATCGCTCTGGAACTGAAATCGGAATGCTCACTGACATTTCCCCTATCTGAAAGTCTGATAAACGCCTGAAAAATGACTAAGTCTAAAAAAATTTTTTTTTCAACTTTTTTCAATTTTACCTCCGTGGGATATATATTCTACCCACACACATTTGGAACTCTCCTGGGGTACCCTCACACATATTATTCCCTCATTTAGTGGATATTTTCACAAAAAAGTGAAATTTTCAAAAATTCAGAAAATTGGCTGAAAACGACTGAATATGAAGGACTCATCGGGCGAATCGCTCTGGAACTGAAATCGGAACGCTCACTGATATTTCCCCTATCTGAAAGTCTGATAAACGCTGAAAAAATGATTAAGTCATAAAAAAAATTTTTTCACCTTTTTTCAATTTTACCCCCGTGGGATATATATTCTACCCACACACATTTGGAACTCTCCTGGGGTACCCTCACACATATTATTCCCTCATTTAGTGGATATTTTCACAAAAAAGTGAAATTTTCAAAAATTCAGAAAATTGGCTGAAAACGACTAAATATGAAGGACTCATTGGGCAAATCGCTCTGGAACTGAAATCAGAACACTCACTGATATTTCCCCTATCTGAAAGTCTGATAAACGCTGAAAAAATGTTTAAGTCCAAAAAAAAATTTTTTCACCTTTTTTCAATTTTACCCCCGTGGGATATATATTCTACCCACACACATTTGGAACTCTCCTGGGGTACCCTCACACATATTATTCCCTCATTTAGTGGATATTTTCACAAAAAAGTGAAATTTTCAAAAATTCAGAAAATTGGCTGAAAACGACTAAATATGGAGGACTCATTGGGCAAATCGCTCTGGAACTGAAATCGGAACGCTCACTGACATTTCCCCTATCTGAAAGTCTGATAAACGCTGGAAAAATGACTAAGTCCAAAAAAAAAATTTTTTCACCTTTTTTCAATTTTACCCCCGTGGGATATATATTCTACCCACACACATTTGCAACTCTCCTGGGGTACCCTCACACATATTATTCCCTCATTTAGTTGATATTTTCACAAAAAAGTGAAATTTTCAAAAATTCAGAAAATTGGCTGAAAACGACTGAATATGAAGGACTCATCGGGCGAATCGCTCTGGAACTGAAATCGGAACGCTCACTGATATTTCCCCTATCTGAAAGTCTGATAAACGCTGAAAAAATTATTAAGTCCAAAAAAAAATTTTTTTAACTTTTTTCAATTTTACCCCCGTGGGATATATATTCTACCCACACACATTTGGAACTCTCCTGGGGTACCCTCACACATATTATTCCCTCATTTAGTGGATATTTTCACAAAAAAGTGAAATTTTCAAAAATTCAGAAAATTGGCTGAAAACGACTAAATATGAAGGACTCATTGGGCAAATCGCTCTGGAACTGAAATCGGAACGCTCACTGACATTTCCCCTATCTGAAAGTCTGATAAACGCTGGAAAAATGACTAAGTCCAAAAAAAAATTTTTGTAACTTTTTTCAATTTTACCCCCGTGGGATATATATTCTACCCACACACATTTGGAACTCTCCTGGGGTACCCTCACACATATTATTCCCTCATTTAGTGGATATTTTCACAAAAAAAGTGAAATTTTCAAAAATTCAGAAAATTGGCTGAAAACGACTGAATATGAAGGACTCATCGGGCGAATCGCTCTGGAACTGAAATCGGAACGCTCACTGACATTTCCCCTATCTGAAAGTCTGATAAACGCCTGAAAAATGACTAAGTCTAAAAAAATTTTTTTTTCAACTTTTTTCAATTTTACCCCCGTGGGATATATATTCTACCCACACACATTTGGAACTCTCCTGGGGTACCCTCACACATATTATTCCCTCATTTAGTAGATATTTTCACAAAAAAGTGAAATTTTCAAAAATTCAGAAAATTGGCTGAAAACGACTGAATATGAAGGACTCATCGGGTGAATCGCACTGGAATTGAAATCGAAACGCTCACTGACATTTCCCCTATCTGAAAGTCTGATAAACGCTGAAAAAATGACTAAGGCCAAAAAAATTTTTTTTTCACTTTTTTTCAATTTTACCCCCGTGGGATATATATTCTACCCACATACATTTGGAACTCTCCTGGGGTACCCTCACACATATTATTCCCTCATTTAGTGGATATTTTCACAAAAAAGTGAAATTTTCAAAAATTCAGAAAATTGGCTGAAAACGACTGAATATGAAGGACTCATCGGGCGAATCGCTCTGGAACTGAAATCGGAACGCTCACTGACATTTTCCCTATCTGAAAGTCTGATAAACGCCTGAAAAATGACTAAGTCTAAAAAAATTTTTTTTTCAACTTTTTTCAATTTTACCCCCGTGGGATATATATTCTACCCACACACATTTGGAACTCTCCTGGGGTACCCTCACACATATTATTCCCTCATTTAGTGGATATTTTCACAAAAAAGTGAAATTTTCAAAAATTCAGAAAATTGGCTGAAAACGACTAAATATGAAGGACTCATTGGGCAAATCGCTCTGGAACTGAAATCGGAACGCTCACTGACATTTCCCCTATCTGAAAGTCTGATAAACGCTGGAAAAATGACTAAGTCCAAAAAAAAAATTTTTTCACCTTTTTTCAATTTTACCCCCGTGGGATATATATTCTACCCACACACATTTGGAACTCTCCTGGGGTATCTTCACACATATTATTCCCTCATTTAGTTGATATTTTCACAAAAAAGTGAAATTTTCAAAAATTCAGAAAATTGGCTGAAAACGACTAAATATGAAGGACTCATTGGGCAAATCGCTCTGGAACTGAAATCGGAACGCTCACTGACATTTCCCCTATCTGAAAGTCTGATAAACGCTGGAAAAATGACTAAGTCCAAAAAAAAAATTTTTTCACCTTTTTTCAATTTTACCCCCGTGGGATATATATTCTACCCACACACATTTGGAACTCTCCTGGGGTATCTTCACACATATTATTCCCTCATTTAGTTGATATTTTCACAAAAAAGTGAAACTTTCAAAAATTCAGAAAATTGGCTGAAAACGACTGAATATGAAGGACTCATCGGGCGAATCGCACTGGAACTGAAATCGAAACGCTCACTGACATTTCCCCTATCTGAAAGTCTGATAAACGCTGAAAAAATGACTAAGTCCAAAAAAATTTTTTTTTCACCTTTTTTCAATTTTACCCCCGTGGGATATATATTCTACCCACATACATTTGGAACTCTCCTGGGGTACCCCCACACATATTATTCCCTCATTTAGTGGATATTTTCACAAAAAAGTGAAATTTTCAAAAATTCAGAAAATTGGCTGAAAACGACTGAATATGAAGGACTCATCGGGCGAATCGCGCTGGAACTGAAATCGGAACGCTCACTGACATTTCCTCTATCTGAAAGTCTGATAAACGCTGAAAAAATTATTAAGTCCAAAAAAAAATTTTTTTAACTTTTTTCAATTTTACCCCCGTGGCATATATATTCTACCCACACACATTTGGAACTCTCCTGGGGTACCCTCACACATATTATTCCCTCATTTAGTGGATATTTTCACAAAAGAGTGAAATTTTCAAAAATTCAGAAAATTGGCTGAAAACGACTAAATATGAAGGACTCATCGGGCGAATCGCTCTGGAACTGAAATCGGAACGCTCACTGATATTTCCCCTATCTGAAAGTCTGATAAACGCTGAAAAAATGATTAAGTCCAAAAAAAAATTTTTTCACCTTTTTTCAATTTTACCCCCGTGGGATATATATTCTACCCACACACATTTGGAACTCTCCTGGGGTACCCTCACACATATTATTCCCTCATTTAGTTGATATTTTCACAAAAAAGTGAAATTTTCAAAAATTCAGAAAATTGGCTGAAAACGACTAAATATGAAGGACTCATTGGGCAAATCGCTCTGGAACTGAAATCGGAACGCTCACTGATATTTCCCCTATCTGAAAGTCTGATAAACGCTGAAAAAATTATTAAGTCCAAAAAAAAATTTTTTTAACTTTTTTCAATTTTACCCCCGTGGGATATATATTCTACCCACACACATTTGGAACTCTCCTGGGGTACCCTCACACATATTATTCCCTCATTTAGTGGATATTTTCACAAAAAAGTGAAATTTTCAAAAATTCAGAAAATTGGCTGAAAACGACTAAATATGAAGGACTCATTGGGCAAATCGCTCTGGAACTGAAATCGGAACGCTCACTGACACTTCCCCTATCTGAAAGTCTGATAAACGCTGGAAAAATGACTAAGTCCAAAAAAAAAATTTTTTCACCTTTTTTCAATTTTACCCCCGTGGGATATATATTCTACCCACACACATTTGGAACTCTCCTGGGGTACCCTCACACATATTATTCCCTCATTTAGTTGATATTTTCACAAAAAAGTGAAATTTTCAAAAATTCTGAAAATTGGCTGAAAACGACTGAATATGAAGGACTCATCGGGCGAATCGCTCTGGAACTGAAATCGGAACGCTCACTGATATTTCCCCTATCTGAAAGTCTGATAAACGCTGAAAAAATAATTAAGTCCAAAAAAAATTTTTTTTAACTTTTTTCAATTTTACCCCCGTGGGATATATATTCTACCCACACACATTTGGAACTCTCCTGGGGTACCCTCACACATATTATTCCCTCATTTAGTGGATATTTTCACAAAAAAGTGAAATTTTCAAAAATTCAGAAAATTGGCTGAAAACGACTAAATATGAAGGACTCATTGGGCAAATCGCTCTGGAACTGAAATCGGAACGCTCACTGACATTTCCCCTATCTGAAAGTCTGATAAACGCTGGAAAAATGACTAAGTCCAAAAAAAAATTTTTGTAACTTTTTTCAATTTTACCCCCGTGGGATATATATTCTACCCACACACATTTGGAACTCTCCTGGGGTACCCTCACACATATTATTCCCTCATTTAGTGGATGTTTTCACAAAAATGTGAAATTTTCAAAAATTCAGAAAATTGGCTGAAAACGACTGAATATGAAGGACTCATCGGGCGAATCGCGCTGGAACTGAAATCGGAACGCTCACTGACATTTCCCTTATCTGAAAGTCTGATAAACGCTGAAAAAATGACTAAGTCCAAAAAAAATTTTTTTTCACCTTTTTTCAATTTTAACCCCCTTGGGATATATATTCTACCCACACACATTTGGAACTCTCCTGGGGTACCCTCACACATATTATTCCCTCATTTAGTGGATATTTTCACAAAAAAGTGAAATTTTCAAAAATTCAGAAAATTGGCTAAAAACGACTAAATATGAAGGACTCATCGGGCGACTCGCTCTGGAACTGAAATCGGAACGCTCACTGATATTTCCCCTATCTGAAAGTCTGATAAACGCTGAAAAAATTATTAAGTCCAAAAAAAAATTTTTTCAACTTTTTTCAATTTTACCCCCGTGGGATATATATTCTACCCACACACATTTGGAACTCTCCTGGGGAACCCTCACACATATTATTCCCTCATTTAGTGGATATTTTCACAAAAAAGTGAAATTTTCAAAAATTCAGAAAATTGGCTGAAAACGACTGAATATGAAGGACTCATCGGGCGAATCGCTCTGGAACTGAAATCGGAACGCTCACTGATATTTCCCCTATCTGAAAGTCTGATAAACGCTGAAAAAATTATTAAGTCCAAAAAAAAATTTTTTCAACTTTTTTCAATTTTACCCCCGTGGGATATATATTCTACCCACACACATTTGGAACTCTCCTGGGGTACCCTCACACATATTATTCCCTCATTTAGTGGATATTTTCACAAAAAAGTGAAATTTTCAAAAATTCAGAAAATTGGCTGAAAATGACTGAATATGAAGGACTCATCGGGCGAATCGCACTGGAACTGAAATCGAAACGCTCACTGACATTTCCCCTATCTGAAAGTCTGATAAACGCTGAAAAAATGACTAAGTCCAAAAAAAATTTTTTTTCACCTTTTTTCAATTTTACCCCCGTGGGATATATATTCTACCCACATACATTTGGAACTCTCCTGGGGTACCCTCACACATATTATTCCCTCATTTAGTGGATATTTTCACAAAAAAGTGAAATTTTCAAAAATTCAGAAAATTGGCTGAAAACGACTGAATATGAAGGACTCATCGGGCGAATCGCGCTGGAACTGAAATCGGAACGCTCACTGACATTTCCCTTTTCTGAAAGTCTGATAAACGCTGAAAAAATGACTAAGTCCAAAAAAAATTTTTTTTTACCTTTTTTCAATTTTACCCCCGTGGGATATATATTCTACCCACACACATTTGGAACTCTCCTGGGGTACCCTCACACATATTATTCCCTCATTTAGTGGATATTTTCACAAAAAAGTGAAATTTTCAAAAATTCAGAAAATTGGCTAAAAACGACTAAATATGAAGGACTCATCGGGCGACTCGCTCTGGAACTGAAATCGGAACGCTCACTGATATTTCCCCTATCTGAAAGTCTGATAAACGCTGAAAAAATTATTAAATCCAAAAAAAAATTTTTTCAACTTTTTTCAATTTTACCCCCGTGGGATATATATTCTACCCACACACATTTGGAACTCTCCTGGGGTACCCTCACACATATTATTCCCTCATTTAGTGGATATTTTCACAAAAAAGTGAAATTTTCAAAAATTCAGAAAATTGGCTGAAAACGACTAAATATGAAGGACTCATCGGGCGAATCACTCTGGAACTGAAATCGGAACGCTCACTGACATTTCCCCTATCTGAAAGTCAGATAAACGCCTGAAAAATGACTAAGTCTAAAAAAAATTTTTTTTCAACTTTTTTCAATTTTACCCACGTGGGATATATATTCTACCCACACACATTTGGAACTCTCCTGGGGTACCCTCACACATATTATTCCCTCATTTAGTGGATATTTTCACAAAAAAGTGAAATTTTCAAAAATTCAGAAAATTGGCTGAAAACGACTGAATATGAAGGACTCATTGGGCGAATCGCACTGGAACAGAAATCGAAACGCTCACTGACATTTCCCCTATCTGAAAGTCTGATAAACGCTGAAAAAATGACTAAGTCCAAAAAAAATCTTTTTTCACCTTTTTTCAATTTTACCCCCGTGGGATATATATTCTACCCACATACATTTGGAACTCTCCTGGGGTACCCTCACACATATTATTCCATCATTTAGTGGATATTTTCACAAAAAAGTGAAATTTTCAAAAATTCAGAAAATTGGCTGAAAACGACTGAATATGAAGGACTCATCGGGCGAATCGCGCTCGAACTGAAATCGGAACGCTCACTGACATTTCCCTTATCTGAAAGTCTGATAAACGCTGAAAAAATTATTAAGTCATAAAAAAAATTTTTTCAACTTTTTTCAATTTTACCCCCGTGGGATATATATTCTACCCACACACATTTGGAACTCTCCTGGGGAACCCTCACACATATTATTCCCTCATTTAGTGGATATTTTCCCAAAAAAGTGAAATTTTCAAAAATTCAGAAAATTGGTTGAAAACGACTAAATATGAAGGACTCATCGGGCGAATCGCTCTGGAACTGAAATCGGAACGCTCACTGATATTTCCCCTATCTGAAAGTCTGATAAACGCTGAAAAAATGATTAAGTCCAAAAAAAAATTTTTTCAACTTTTTTCAATTTTACCCCCGTGGGATATATATTCTACCCACACACATTTGGAACTCTCCTGGGGAACCCTCACACATATTATTCCCTCATTTAGTGGATATTTTCACAAAAAAGTGAAATTTTCAAAAATTCAGAAAATTGGCTGAAAACGACTGAATATGAAGGACTCATCGGGCGAATCGCACTGGAACTGAAATCGAAACGCTCACTGACATTTCCCCTATCTGAAAGTCTGATAAACGCTGAAAAAATGACTAAGTCCAAAAAAAATTTTTTTTCACCTTTTTTCAATTTTACCCCCGTGGGATATATATTCTACCCACATACATTTGGAACTCTCCTGGGGTACCCTCACACATATTATTCCCTCATTTAGTGGATATTTTCACAAAAAAGTGAAATTTTCAAAAATTCAGAAAATTGGCTGAAAACGACTGAATATGAAGGACTCATCGGGCGAATCGCGCTCGAACTGAAATCGGAACGCTCACTGACATTTCCCTTATCTGAAAGTCTGATAAACGCTGAAAAAATTATTAAGTCATAAAAAAAATTTTTTCAACTTTTTTCAATTTTACCCCCGTGGGATATATATTCTACCCACACACATTTGGAACTCTCCTGGGGAACCCTCACACATATTATTCCCTCATTTAGTGGATATTTTCCCAAAAAAGTGAAATTTTCAAAAATTCAGAAAATTGGTTGAAAACGACTAAATATGAAGGACTCATCGGGCGAATCGCTCTGGAACTGAAATCGGAACGCTCACTGATATTTCCCCTATCTGAAAGTCTGATAAACGCTGAAAAAATGATTAAGTCCAAAAAAAAAATTTTTCAACTTTTTTCAATTTTACCCCCGTGGGATATATATTCTACCCACACACATTAGGAACTCTCCTGGGGTACCCTCACACATATTATTCCCTCATTTAGTGGATATTTTCACAAAAAAGTGAAATTTTCAAAAATTCAGAAAATTGGCTGAAAACGACTGAATATGAAGGACTCATCGGGCGAATCGCTCTGGAACTGAAATCGGAACGCTCACTGACATTTCCCCTATCTGAAAGTCTGATAAACGCCTGAAAAATGACTAAGTCTAAAAAAATTTTTTTTTCAACTTTTTTCAATTTTACCCCCGTGGGATATATATTCTACCCACACACATTTGGAACTCTCCTGGGGTACCCTCACACATATTATTCCCTCATTTAGTGGATATTTTCACAAAAAAGTGAAATTTTCAAAAATTCAGAAAATTGGCTGAAAACGACTGAATATGAAAGACTCATCGGGCGAATCGCTCTGGAACTGAAATCGGAACGCTCACTGACATTTCCCCTATCTGAAAGTCTGATAAACGCTGGAAAAATGACTAAGTCCAAAAAAAAAAATTTTTCACCTTTTTTCAATTTTACCCCCGTGGGATATATATTCTACCCACACACATTTGGAACTCTCCTGGGGTATCTTCACACATATTATTCCCTCATTTAGTTGATATTTTCACAAAAAAGTGAAATTTTCAAAAATTCAGAAAATTGGCTGAAAACGACTAAATATGAAGGACTCATCGGGCGAATCGCGCTGGAACTGAAATCGGAACGCTCACTGACATTTCCCTTATCTGAAAGTCTGATAAACGCTGAAAAAATGACTAAGTCCAAAAAAAATTTTTTTTTACCTTTTTTCAATTTTACCCCCGTGGGATATATATTCTACCCACACACATTTGGAACTCTCCTGGGGTACCCTCACACATATTATTCCCTCATTTAGTGGATATTTTCACAAAAAAGTGAAATTTTCAAAAATTCAGAAAATTGGCTAAAAACGACTAAATATGAAGGACTCATCGGGCGACTCGCTCTGGAACTGAAATCGGAACGCTCACTGATATTTCCCCTATCTGAAAGTCTGATAAACGCTGAAAAAATGATTAAGTCCAAAAAAAAATTTTTTCAACTTTTTTCAATTTTACCCCCGTGGGATATATATTCTACCCACACACATTTGGAACTCTCCTGGGGAACCCTCACACATATTATTCCCTCATTTAGTGGATATTTTCACAAAAAAGTGAAATTTTCAAAAATTCAGAAAATTGGCTGAAAACGACTGAATATGAAGGACTCATCGGGCGAATCGCTCTGGAACTGAAATCGGAACGCTCACTGATATTTCCCCTATCTGAAAGTCTGATAAACGCTGAAAAAATTATTAAATCCAAAAAAAAATTTTTTCAACTTTTTTCAATTTTACCCCCGTGGGATATATATTCTACCCACACACATTTGGAACTCTCCTGGGGTACCCTCACACATATTATTCCCTCATTTAGTGGATATTTTCCCAAAAAAGTGAAATTTTCAAAAATTCAGAAAATTGGTTGAAAACGACTAAATATGAAGGACTCATCGGGCGAATCGCTCTGGAACTGAAATCGGAACGCTCACTGATATTTCCCCTATCTGAAAGTCTGATAAACGCTGAAAAAATGATTAAGTCCAAAAAAAAATTTTTTCAACTTTTTTCAATTTTACCCCCGTGGGATATATATTCTACCCACACACATTTGGAACTCTCCTGGGGAACCCTCACACATATTATTCCCTCATTTAGTGGATATTTTCACAAAAAAGTGAAATTTTCAAAAATTCAGAAAATTGGCTGAAAACGACTGAGTATGAAGGACTCATCGGGCGAATCGCACTGGAACTGAAATCGAAACGCTCACTGACATTTCCCCTATCTGAAAGTCTGATAAACGCTGAAAAAATGACTAAGTCCAAAAAAAATTTTTTTTCACCTTTTTTCAATTTTACCCCCGTGGGATATATATTCTACCCACATACATTTGGAACTCTCCTGGGGTACCCTCACACATATTATTCCCTCATTTAGTGGATATTTTCACAAAAAAGTGAAATTTTCAAAAATTCAGAAAATTGGCTGAAAACGACTGAATATGAAGGACTCATCGGGCGAATCGCGCTCGAACTGAAATCGGAACGCTCACTGACATTTCCCTTATCTGAAAGTCTGATAAACGCTGAAAAAATTATTAAGTCATAAAAAAAATTTTTTCAACTTTTTTCAATTTTACCCCCGTGGGATATATATTCTACCCACACACATTTGGAACTCTCCTGGGGAACCCTCACACATATTATTCCCTCATTTAGTGGATATTTTCCCAAAAAAGTGAAATTTTCAAAAATTCAGAAAATTGGTTGAAAACGACTAAATATGAAGGACTCATCGGGCGAATCGCTCTGGAACTGAAATCGGAACGCTCACTGATATTTCCCCTATCTGAAAGTCTGATAAACGCTGAAAAAATGATTAAGTCCAAAAAAAAAATTTTTCAACTTTTTTCAATTTTACCCCCGTGGGATATATATTCTACCCACACACATTAGGAACTCTCCTGGGGTACCCTCACACATATTATTCCCTCATTTAGTGGATATTTTCACAAAAAAGTGAAATTTTCAAAAATTCAGAAAATTGGCTGAAAACGACTGAATATGAAGGACTCATCGGGCGAATCGCTCTGGAACTGAAATCGGAACGCTCACTGACATTTCCCCTATCTGAAAGTCTGATAAACGCCTGAAAAATGACTAAGTCTAAAAAAATTTTTTTTTCAACTTTTTTCAATTTTACCCCCGTGGGATATATATTCTACCCACACACATTTGGAACTCTCCTGGGGTACCCTCACACATATTATTCCCTCATTTAGTGGATATTTTCACAAAAAAGTGAAATTTTCAAAAATTCAGAAAATTGGCTGAAAACGACTGAATATGAAAGACTCATCGGGCGAATCGCTCTGGAACTGAAATCGGAACGCTCACTGACATTTCCCCTATCTGAAAGTCTGATAAACGCTGGAAAAATGACTAAGTCCAAAAAAAAAAATTTTTCACCTTTTTTCAATTTTACCCCCGTGGGATATATATTCTACCCACACACATTTGGAACTCTCCTGGGGTATCTTCACACATATTATTCCCTCATTTAGTTGATATTTTCACAAAAAAGTGAAATTTTCAAAAATTCAGAAAATTGGCTGAAAACGACTAAATATGAAGGACTCATCGGGCGAATCGCGCTGGAACTGAAATCGGAACGCTCACTGACATTTCCCTTATCTGAAAGTCTGATAAACGCTGAAAAAATGACTAAGTCCAAAAAAAATTTTTTTTTACCTTTTTTCAATTTTACCCCCGTGGGATATATATTCTACCCACACACATTTGGAACTCTCCTGGGGTACCCTCACACATATTATTCCCTCATTTAGTGGATATTTTCACAAAAAAGTGAAATTTTCAAAAATTCAGAAAATTGGCTAAAAACGACTAAATATGAAGGACTCATCGGGCGACTCGCTCTGGAACTGAAATCGGAACGCTCACTGATATTTCCCCTATCTGAAAGTCTGATAAACGCTGAAAAAATGATTAAGTCCAAAAAAAAATTTTTTCAACTTTTTTCAATTTTACCCCCGTGGGATATATATTCTACCCACACACATTTGGAACTCTCCTGGGGAACCCTCACACATATTATTCCCTCATTTAGTGGATATTTTCACAAAAAAGTGAAATTTTCAAAAATTCAGAAAATTGGCTGAAAACGACTGAATATGAAGGACTCATCGGGCGAATCGCTCTGGAACTGAAATCGGAACGCTCACTGATATTTCCCCTATCTGAAAGTCTGATAAACGCTGAAAAAATTATTAAATCCAAAAAAAAATTTTTTCAACTTTTTTCAATTTTACCCCCGTGGGATATATATTCTACCCACACACATTTGGAACTCTCCTGGGGTACCCTCACACATATTATTCCCTCATTTAGTGGATATTTTCACAAAAAAGTGAAATTTTCAAAAATTCAGAAAATTGGCTGAAAACGACTAAATATGAAGGACTCATCGGGCGAATCGCTCTGGAACTGAAATCGGAACGCTCACTGACATTTCCCCTATCTGAAAGTCAGATAAACGCCTGAAAAATGACTAAGTCTAAAAAAAATTTTTTTTCAACTTTTTTCAATTTTACCCCCGTGGGATATATATTCTACCCACACACATTTGGAACTCTCCTGGGGTACCCTCACACATATTATTCCCTCATTTAGTGGATATTTTCACAAAAAAGTGAAATTTTCAAAAATTCAGAAAATTGGCTGAAAACGACTGAATATGAAGGACTCATTGGGCGAATCGCACTGGAACAGAAATCGAAACGCTCACTGACATTTCCCCTATCTGAAAGTCTGATAAACGCTGAAAAAATGACTAAGTCCAAAAAAAATCTTTTTTCACCTTTTTTCAATTTTACCCCCGTGGGATATATATTCTACCCACATACATTTGGAACTCTCCTGGGGTACCCTCACACATATTATTCCATCATTTAGTGGATATTTTCACAAAAAAGTGAAATTTTCAAAAATTCAGAAAATTGGCTGAAAACGACTGAATATGAAGGACTCATCGGGCGAATCGCGCTCGAACTGAAATCGGAACGCTCACTGACATTTCCCTTATCTGAAAGTCTGATAAACGCTGAAAAAATTATTAAGTCATAAAAAAAATTTTTTCAACTTTTTTCAATTTTACCCCCGTGGGATATATATTCTACCCACACACATTTGGAACTCTCCTGGGGAACCCTCACACATATTATTCCCTCATTTAGTGGATATTTTCCCAAAAAAGTGAAATTTTCAAAAATTCAGAAAATTGGTTGAAAACGACTAAATATGAAGGACTCATCGGGCGAATCGCTCTGGAACTGAAATCGGAACGCTCACTGATATTTCCCCTATCTGAAAGTCTGATAAACGCTGAAAAAATGATTAAGTCCAAAAAAAAATTTTTTCAACTTTTTTCAATTTTACCCCCGTGGGATATATATTCTACCCACACACATTTGGAACTCTCCTGGGTAACCCTCACACATATTATTCCCTCATTTAGTGGATATTTTCACAAAAAAGTGAAATTTTCAAAAATTCAGAAAATTGGCTGAAAACGACTGAATATGAAGGACTCATCGGGCGAATCGCACTGGAACTGAAATCGAAACGCTCACTGACATTTCCCCTATCTGAAAGTCTGATAAACGCTGAAAAAATGACTAAGTCCAAAAAAAATTTTTTTTCACCTTTTTTCAATTTTACCCCCGTGGGATATATATTCTACCCACATACATTTGGAACTCTCCTGGGGTACCCTCACACATATTATTCCCTCATTTAGTGGATATTTTCACAAAAAAGTGAAATTTTCAAAAATTCAGAAAATTGGCTGAAAACGACTGAATATGAAGGACTCATCGGGCGAATCGCGCTCGAACTGAAATCGGAACGCTCACTGACATTTCCCTTATCTGAAAGTCTGATAAACGCTGAAAAAATTATTAAGTCATAAAAAAAATTTTTTCAACTTTTTTCAATTTTACCCCCGTGGGATATATATTCTACCCACACACATTTGGAACTCTCCTGGGGAACCCTCACACATATTATTCCCTCATTTAGTGGATATTTTCCCAAAAAAGTGAAATTTTCAAAAATTCAGAAAATTGGTTGAAAACGACTAAATATGAAGGACTCATCGGGCGAATCGCTCTGGAACTGAAATCGGAACGCTCACTGATATTTCCCCTATCTGAAAGTCTGATAAACGCTGAAAAAATGATTAAGTCCAAAAAAAAAATTTTTCAACTTTTTTCAATTTTACCCCCGTGGGATATATATTCTACCCACACACATTAGGAACTCTCCTGGGGTACCCTCACACATATTATTCCCTCATTTAGTGGATATTTTCACAAAAAAGTGAAATTTTCAAAAATTCAGAAAATTGGCTGAAAACGACTGAATATGAAGGACTCATCGGGCGAATCGCTCTGGAACTGAAATCGGAACGCTCACTGACATTTCCCCTATCTGAAAGTCTGATAAACGCCTGAAAAATGACTAAGTCTAAAAAAATTTTTTTTTCAACTTTTTTCAATTTTACCCCCGTGGGATATATATTCTACCCACACACATTTGGAACTCTCCTGGGGTACCCTCACACATATTATTCCCTCATTTAGTGGATATTTTCACAAAAAAGTGAAATTTTCAAAAATTCAGAAAATTGGCTGAAAACGACTGAATATGAAAGACTCATCGGGCGAATCGCTCTGGAACTGAAATCGGAACGCTCACTGACATTTCCCCTATCTGAAAGTCTGATAAACGCTGGAAAAATGACTAAGTCCAAAAAAAAAAATTTTTCACCTTTTTTCAATTTTACCCCCGTGGGATATATATTCTACCCACACACATTTGGAACTCTCCTGGGGTATCTTCACACATATTATTCCCTCATTTAGTTGATATTTTCACAAAAAAGTGAAATTTTCAAAAATTCAGAAAATTGGCTGAAAACGACTAAATATGAAGGACTCATTGGGCAAATCACTCTGGAACTGAAATCGGAACGCTCACTGACATTTCCCCTATCTGAAAGTCTGATAAACGCTGGAAAAATGACTAAGTCCAAAAAAAAAATTTTTTCACCTTTTTTCAATTTTACCCCCGTGGGATATATATTCTACCCACACACATTTGGAACTCTCCTGGGGTACCCTCACACATATTATTCCCTCATTTAGTGGATATTTTCACAAAAAAGTGAAATTTTCAAAAATTCAGAAAATTGGCTGAAAACGACTAAATATGAAGGACTCATTGGGCAAATCGCTCTGGAACTGAAATCGGAATGCTCACTGACATTTCCCCTATCTGAAAGTCTGATAAACGCTGGAAAAATGAATAAGTCCAAAAAAAAAATTTTTTCACCTTTTTTCAATTTTACCCCCGTGGGATATATATTCTACCCACACACATTTGGAACTCTCCTGGGGTACCCTCACACATATTATTCCCTCATTTAGTGGATATTTTCACAAAAAAAGTGAAATTTTCAAAAATTCAGAAAATTGGCTGAAAACGACTGAATATGAAGGACTCATCGGGCGAATCGCTCTGGAACTGAAATCGGAACGCTCACTGACATTTCCCCTATCTGAAAGTCTGATAAACGCCTGAAAAATGACTAAGTCTAAAAAAATTTTTTTTTCAACTTTTTTCAATTTTACCCCCGTGGGATATATATTCTACCCACACACATTTGGAACTCTCCTGGGGTACCCTCACACATATTATTCCCTCATTTAGTAGATATTTTCACAAAAAAGTGAAATTTTCAAAAATTCAGAAAATTGGCTGAAAACGACTGAATATGAAGGACTCATCGGGTGAATCGCACTGGAATTGAAATCGAAACGCTCACTGACATTTCCCCTATCTGAAAGTCTGATAAACGCTGAAAAAATGACTAAGGCCAAAAAAATTTTTTTTTCACTTGTTTTCAATTTTACCCCCGTGGGATATATATTCTACCCACATACATTTGGAACTCTCCTGGGGTACCCTCACACATATTATTCCCTCATTTAGTGGATATTTTCACAAAAAAGTGAAATTTTCAAAAATTCAGAAAATTGGCTGAAAACGACTGAATATGAAGGACTCATCGGGCGAATCGCTCTGGAACTGAAATCGGAACGCTCACTGACATTTTCCCTATCTGAAAGTCTGATAAACGCCTGAAAAATGACTAAGTCTAAAAAAATTTTTTTTTCAACTTTTTTCAATTTTACCCCCGTGGGATATATATTCTACCCACACACATTTGGAACTCTCCTGGGGTACCCTCACACATATTATTCCCTCATTTAGTGGATATTTTCACAAAAAAGTGAAATTTTCAAAAATTCAGAAAATTGGCTGAAAACGACTAAATATGAAGGACTCATTGGGCAAATCGCTCTGGAACTGAAATCGGAACGCTCACTGACATTTCCCCTATCTGAAAGTCTGATAAACGCTGGAAAAATGACTAAGTCCAAAAAAAAAATTTTTTCACCTTTTTTCAATTTTACCCCCGTGGGATATATATTCTACCCACACACATTTGGAACTCTCCTGGGGTATCTTCACACATATTATTCCCTCATTTAGTTGATATTTTCACAAAAAAGTGAAATTTTCAAAAATTCAGAAAATTGGCTGAAAACGACTAAATATGAAGGACTCATTGGGCAAATCGCTCTGGAACTGAAATCGGAACGCTCACTGACATTTCCCCTATCTGAAAGTCTGATAAACGCTGGAAAAATGACTAAGTCCAAAAAAAAAATTTTTTCACCTTTTTTCAATTTTACCCCCGTGGGATATATATTCTACCCACACACATTTGGAACTCTCCTGGGGTACCCTCACACATATTATTCCCTCATTTAGTTGATATTTTCACAAAAAAGTGAAATTTACAAAAATTCAGAAAATTGGCTGAAAACGACTGAATATGAAGGACTCATCGGGCGAATCGCTCTGGAACTGAAATCGGAACGCTCACTGATATTTCCCCTATCTGAAAGTCTGATAAACGCTGAAAAAATTATTAAGTCCAAAAAAAAATTTTTGTAACTTTTTTCAATTTTACCCCCGTGGGATATATATTCTACCCACACACATTTGGAACTCTCCTGGGGTACCCTCACACATATTATTCCCTCATTTAGTGGATATTTTCACAAAAAAGTGAAATTTTCAAAAATTCAGAAAATTGGCTGAAAACGACTGAATATGAAGGACTCATCGGGCGAATCGCTCTGGAACTGAAATCGGAACGCTCACTGACATTTCCCCTATCTGAAAGTCTGATAAACGCCTGAAAAATGACTAAGTCTAAAAAAATTTTTTTTTCAACTTTTTTCAATTTTACCCCCGTGGGATATATATTCTACCCACACACATTTGGAACTCTCCTGGGGTACCCTCACACATATTATTCCCTCATTTAGTGGATATTTTCACAAAAAAGTGAAATTTTCAAAAATTCAGAAAATTGGCTGAAAACGACTGAATATGAAGGACTCATCGGGTGAATCGCACTGGAATTGAAATCGAAACGCTCACTGACATTTCCCCTATCTGAAAGTCTGATAAACGCCTGAAAAATGACTAAGTCTAAAAAAATTTTTTTTTCAACTTTTTTCAATTTTACCCCCGTGGGATATATATTCTACCCACACACATTTGGAACTCTCCTGGGGTACCCTCACACATATTATTCCCTCATTTAGTGGATATTTTCACAAAAAAGTGAAATTTTCAAAAATTCAGAAAATTGGCTGAAAACGACTAAATATGAAGGACTCATTGGGCAAATCGCTCTGGAACTGAAATCGGAACGCTCACTGACATTTCCCCTATCTGAAAGTCTGATAAACGCTGGAAAAATGACTAAGTCCAAAAAAAAAATTTTTTCACCTTTTTTCAATTTTACCCCCGTGGGATATATATTCTACCCACACACATTTGGAACTCTCCTGGGGTATCTTCACACATATTATTCCCTCATTTAGTTGATATTTTCACAAAAAAGTGAAACTTTCAAAAATTCAGAAAATTGGCTGAAAACGACTGAATATGAAGGACTCATCGGGCGAATCGCACTGTTACTGAAATCGAAACGCTCACTGACATTTCCCCTATCTGAAAGTCTGATAAACGCTGAAAAAATGACTAAGTCCAAAAAAATTTTTTTTTCACCTTTTTTCAATTTTACCCCCGTGGGATATATATTCTACCCACATACATTTGGAACTCTCCTGGGGTACCCCCACACATATTATTCCCTCATTTAGTGGATATTTTCACAAAAAAGTGAAATTTTCAAAAATTCAGAAAATTGGCTGAAAACGACTGAATATGAAGGACTCATCGGGCGAATCGCGCTGGAACTGAAATCGGAACGCTCACTGACATTTCCTCTATCTGAAAGTCTGATAAACGCTGAAAAAATTATTAAGTCCAAAAAAAAATTTTTTTAACTTTTTTCAATTTTACCCCCGCGGCATATATATTCTACCCACACACATTTGGAACTCTCCTGGGGTACCCTCACACATATTATTCCCTCATTTAGTGGATATTTTCACAAAAAAGTGAAATTTTCAAAAATTCAGAAAATTGGCTGAAAACGACTAAATATGAAGGACTCATCGGGCGAATCGCTCTGGAACTGAAATCGGAACGCTCACTGATATTTCCCCTATCTGAAAGTCTGATAAACGCTGAAAAAATGATTAAGTCCAAAAAAAAATTTTTTCACCTTTTTTCAATTTTACCCCCGTGGGATATATATTCTACCCACACACATTTGGAACTCTCCTGGGGTACCCTCACACATATTATTCCCTCATTTAGTTGATATTTTCACAAAAAAGTGAAATTTTCAAAAATTCAGAAAATTGGCTGAAAACGACTAAATATGAAGGACTCATTGGGCAAATCGCTCTGGAACTGAAATCGGAACGCTCACTGATATTTCCCCTATCTGAAAGTCTGATAAACGCTGAAAAAATTATTAAGTCCAAAAAAAAATTTTTTTAACTTTTTTCAATTTTACCCCCGTGGGATATATATTCTACCCACACACATTTGGAACTCTCCTGGGGTACCCTCACACATATTATTCCCTCATTTAGTGGATATTTTCACAAAAAAGTGAAATTTTCAAAAATTCAGAAAATTGGCTGAAAACGACTAAATATGAAGGACTCATTGGGCAAATCGCTCTGGAACTGAAATCGGAACGCTCACTGACACTTCCCCTATCTGAAAGTCTGATAAACGCTGGAAAAATGACTAAGTCCAAAAAAAAAATTTTTTCACCTTTTTTCAATTTTACCCCCGTGGGATATATATTCTACCCACACACATTTGGAACTCTCCTGGGGTACCCTCACACATATTATTCCCTCATTTAGTTGATATTTTCACAAAAAAGTGAAATTTTCAAAAATTCTGAAAATTGGCTGAAAACGACTGAATATGAAGGACTCATCGGGCGAATCGCTCTGGAACTGAAATCGGAACGCTCACTGATATTTCCCCTATCTGAAAGTCTGATAAACGCTGGAAAAATGACTAAGTCCAAAAATAAATTTTTTTCACCTTTTTTCAATTTTACCCCCGTGGGATATATATTCCACCCACACACATTTGCAACTCTCCTGGGGTACCCTCACACATATTATTCCCTCATTTAGTTGATATTTTCACAAAAAAGTGAAATTTTCAAAAATTCAGAAAATTGGCTGAAAACGACTGAATATGAAGGACTCATCGGGCGAATCGCTCTGGAACTGAAATCGGAACGCTCACTGATATTTCCCCTATCTGAAAGTCTGATAAACGCTGAAAAAATAATTAAGTCCAAAAAAAATTTTTTTTAACTTTTTTCAATTTTACCCCCGTGGGATATATATTCTACCCACACACATTTGGAACTCTCCTGGGGTACCCTCACACATATTATTCCCTCATTTAGTGGATATTTTCACAAAAAAGTGAAATTTTCAAAAATTCAGAAAATTGGCTGAAAACGACTAAATATGAAGGACTCATTGGGCAAATCGCTCTGGAACTGAAATCGGAACGCTCACTGACATTTCCCCTATCTGAAAGTCTGATAAACGCTGGAAAAATGACTAAGTCCAAAAAAAAATTTTTGTAACTTTTTTCAATTTTACCCCCGTGGGATATATATTCTACCCACACACATTTGGAACTCTCCTGGGGTACCCTCACACATATTATTCCCTCATTTAGTGGATGTTTTCACAAAAATGTGAAATTTTCAAAAATTCAGAAAATTGGCTGAAAACGACTGAATATGAAGGACTCATCGGGCGAATCGCGCTGGAACTGAAATCGGAACGCTCACTGACATTTCCCTTATCTGAAAGTCTGATAAACGCTGAAAAAATGACTAAGTCCAAAAAAAATTTTTTTTCACCTTTTTTCAATTTTAACCCCCTTGGGATATATATTCTACCCACACACATTTGGAACTCTCCTGGGGTACCCTCACACATATTATTCCCTCATTTAGTGGATATTTTCACAAAAAAGTGAAATTTTCAAAAATTCAGAAAATTGGCTAAAAACGACTAAATATGAAGGACTCATCGGGCGACTCGCTCTGGAACTGAAATCGGAACGCTCACTGATATTTCCCCTATCTGAAAGTCTGATAAACGCTGAAAAAATGATTAAGTCCAAAAAAAAATTTTTTCAACTTTTTTCAATTTTACCCCCGTGGGATATATATTCTACCCACACACATTTGGAACTCTCCTGGGGAACCCTCACACATATTATTCCCTCATTTAGTGGATATTTTCACAAAAAAGTGAAATTTTCAAAAATTCAGAAAATTGGCTGAAAACGACTGAATATGAAGGACTCATCGGGCGAATCGCTCTGGAACTGAAATCGGAACGCTCACTGATATTTCCCCTATCTGAAAGTCTGATAAACGCTGAAAAAATTATTAAGTCCAAAAAAAAATTTTTTCAACTTTTTTCAATTTTACCCCCGTGGGATATATATTCTACCCACACACATTTGGAACTCTCCTGGGGTACCCTCACACATATTATTCCCTCATTTAGTGGATATTTTCACAAAAAAGTGAAATTTTCAAAAATTCAGAAAATTGGCTGAAAACGACTAAATATGAAGGACTCATCGGGCGAATCGCTCTGGAACTGAAATCGGAACGCTCACTGACATTTCCCCTATCTGAAAGTCAGATAAACGCCTGAAAAATGACTAAGTCTAAAAAAAATTTTTTTTCACCTTTTTTCAATTTTACCCCCGTGGGATATATATTCTACCCACATACATTTGGAACTCTCCTGGGGTACCCTCACACATATTATTCCCTCATTTAGTGGATATTTTCACAAAAAAGTGAAATTTTCAAAAATTCAGAAAATTGGCTGAAAACGACTGAATATGAAGGACTCATCGGGCGAATCGCGCTGGAACTGAAATCGGAACGCTCACTGACATTTCCCTTATCTGAAAGTCTGATAAACGCTGAAAAAATGACTAAGTCCAAAAAAAATTTTTTTTTACCTTTTTTCAATTTTACCCCCGTGGGATATATATTCTACCCACACACATTTGGAACTCTCCTGGGGTACCCTCACACATATTATTCCCTCATTTAGTGGATATTTTCACAAAAAAGTGAAATTTTCAAAAATTCAGAAAATTGGCTAAAAACGACTAAATATGAAGGACTCATCGGGCGACTCGCTCTGGAACTGAAATCGGAACGCTCACTGATATTTCCCCTATCTGAAAGTCTGATAAACGCTGAAAAAATGATTAAGTCCAAAAAAAAATTTTTTCAACTTTTTTCAATTTTACCCCCGTGGGATATATATTCTACCCACACACATTTGGAACTCTCCTGGGGAACCCTCACACATATTATTCCCTCATTTAGTGGATATTTTCACAAAAAAGTGAAATTTTCAAAAATTCAGAAAATTGGCTGAAAACGACTGAATATGAAGGACTCATCGGGCGAATCGCTCTGGAACTGAAATCGGAACGCTCACTGATATTTCCCCTATCTGAAAGTCTGATAAACGCTGAAAAAATTATTAAGTCCAAAAAAAAATTTTTTCAACTTTTTTCAATTTTACCCCCGTGGGATATATATTCTACCCACACACATTTGGAACTCTCCTGGGGTACCCTCACACATATTATTCCCTCATTTAGTGGATATTTTCACAAAAAAGTAAAATTTTCAAAAATTCAGAAAATTGGCTGAAAACGACTAAATATGAAGGACTCATCGGGCGAATCGCTCTGGAACTGAAATCGGAACGCTCACTGACATTTCCCCTATCTGAAAGTCAGATAAACGCCTGAAAAATGACTAAGTCTAAAAAAAATTTTTTTTCAACTTTTTTCAATTTTACCCCCGTGGGATATATATTCTACCCACACACATTTGGAACTCTCCTGGGGTACCCTCACACATATTATTCCCTCATTTAGTGGATATTTTCACAAAAAAGTGAAATTTTCAAAAATTCAGAAAATTGGCTGAAAACGACTGAATATGAAGGACTCATTGGGCGAATCGCACTGGAACAGAAATCGAAACGCTCACTGACATTTCCCCTATCTGAAAGTCTGATAAACGCTGAAAAAATGACTAAGTCCAAAAAAAATCTTTTTTCACCTTTTTTCAATTTTACCCCCGTGGGATATATATTCTACCCACATACATTTGGAACTCTCCTGGGGTACCCTCACACATATTATTCCATCATTTAGTGGATATTTTCACAAAAAAGTGAAATTTTCAAAAATTCAGAAAATTGGCTGAAAACGACTGAATATGAAGGACTCATCGGGCGAATCGCGCTCGAACTGAAATCGGAACGCTCACTGACATTTCCCTTATCTGAAAGTCTGATAAACGCTGAAAAAATTATTAGGTCATAAAAAAAATTTTTTCAACTTTTTTCAATTTTACCCCCGTGGGATATATATTCTACCCACACACATTTGGAACTCTCCTGGGGAACCCTCACACATATTATTCCCTCATTTAGTGGATATTTTCCCAAAAAAGTGAAATTTTCAAAAATTCAGAAAATTGGTTGAAAACGACTAAATATGAAGGACTCATCGGGCGAATCGCTCTGGAACTGAAATCGGAACGCTCACTGATATTTCCCCTATCTGAAAGTCTGATAAACGCTGAAAAAATGATTAAGTCCAAAAAAAAATTTTTTCAACTTTTTTCAATTTTACCCCCGTGGGATATATATTCTACCCACACACATTTGGAACTCTCCTGGGGAACCCTCACACATATTATTCCCTCATTTAGTGGATATTTTCACAAAAAAGTGAAATTTTCAAAAATTCAGAAAATTGGCTGAAAACGACTGAATATGAAGGACTCATCGGGCGAATCGCACTGGAACTGAAATCGAAACGCTCACTGACATTTCCCCTATCTGAAAGTCTGATAAACGCTGAAAAAATGACTAAGTCCAAAAAAAATTTTTTTTCACCTTTTTTCAATTTTACCCCCGTGGGATATATATTCTACCCACATACATTTGGAACTCTCCTGGGGTACCCTCACACATATTATTCCCTCATTTAGTGGATATTTTCACAAAAAAGTGAAATTTTCAAAAATTCAGAAAATTGGCTGAAAACGACTGAATATGAAGGACTCATCGGGCGAATCGCGCTCGAACTGAAATCGGAACGCTCACTGACATTTCCCTTATCTGAAAGTCTGATAAACGCTGAAAAAATTATTAAGTCATAAAAAAAATTTTTTCAACTTTTTTCAATTTTACCCCCGTGGGATATATATTCTACCCACACATTTGGAACTCTCCTGGGGTACCCTCACACATATTATTCCCTCATTTAGTGTATATTTTCACAAAAAAGTGAAATTTTCAAAAATTCAGAAAATTGGCTGAAAACGACTAAATATGAAGGACTCATCGGGCGAATCGCTCTGGAACTGAAATCGGAACGCTCACTGATATTTCCCCTATCTGAAAGTCTGATAAACGCTGAAAAAATGATTAAGTCCAAAAAAAAATTTTTTCACCTTTTTTCAATTTTACCCCCGTGGGATATATATTCTACCCACACACATTTGGAACTCTCCTGGGGTACCCTCACACATATTATTCCCTCATTTAGTTGATATTTTCACAAAAAAGTGAAATTTTCAAAAATTCAGAAAATTGGCTGAAAACGACTAAATATGAAGGACTCATTGGGCAAATCGCTCTGGAACTGAAATCGGAATGCTCACTGACATTTCCCCTATCTGAAAGTCTGATAAACGCTGGAAAAATGACTAAGTCCAAAAAAATAATTTTTTCACCTTTTTTCAATTTTACCCCCGTGGGATATATATTCTACCCACACACATTTGCAACTCTCCTGGGGTACCCTCACACATATTATTCCCTCATTTAGTTGATATTTTCACAAAAAAGTGAAATTTTCAAAAATTCAGAAAATTGGCTGAAAACGACTGAATATGAAGGACTCATCGGGCGAATCGCTCTGGAACTGAAATCGGAACGCTCACTGATATTTCCCCTATCTGAAAGTCTGATAAACGCTGAAAAAATTATTAAGTCCAAAAAAAAATTTTTTTAACTTTTTTAAATTTTACCCCCGTGGGATATATATTCTACCCACACACATTTGGAACTCTCCTGGGGTACCCTCACACATATTATTCCCTCATTTAGTTGATATTTTCACAAAAAAGTGAAATTTTCAAAAATTCAGAAAATTGGCTGAAAACGACTAAATATGAAGGACTCATTGGGCAAATCGCTCTGGAACTGAAATCAGAACGCTCACTGACATTTCCCCTATCTGAAAGTCTGATAAACGCTGGAAAAATGACTAAGTCCAAAAAAAAAATTTTTTCACCTTTTTTCAATTTTACCCCCGTGGGATATATATTCTACCCACACACATTTGGAACTCTCCTGGGGTACCCTCACACATATTATTCTCTCATTTAGTAGATATTTTCACAAAAAAGTGAAATTTTCAAAAATTCAGAAAATTGGCTGAAAACGACTGAATATGAAGGACTCATCGGGTGAATCGCACTGGAATCGAAATCGAAACGCTCACTGACATTTCCCCTATCTGAAAGTCTGATAAACGCTGAAAAAATGACTAAGGCCAAAAAAAATTTTTTTTCACTTTTTTTCAATTTTACCCCCGTGGGATATATATTCTACCCACATACATTTGGAACTCTCCTGGGCTACCCTCACACATATTATTCCCTCATTTAGTGGATATTTTCACAAAAAAGTGAAATTTTCAAAAATTCAGAAAATTGGCTGAAAACGACTGAATATGAAGGACTCATCGGGCGAATCGCTCTGGAACTGAAATCGGAACGCTCACTGACATTTCCCCTATCTGAAAGTCTGATAAACGCCTGAAAAATGACTAAGTCTAAAAAAATTTTTTTTTCAACTTTTTTCAATTTTACCCCCGTGGGATATATATTCTACCCACACACATTTGGAACTCTCCTGGGGTACCCTCACACATATTATTCCCTCATTTAGTGGATATTTTCACAAAAAAGTGAAATTTTCAAAAATTCAGAAAATTGGCTGAAAACGACTGAATATGAAGGACTCATCGGGCGAATCGCGCTGGAACTGAAATCGGAACGCTCACTGACATTTCCCCTATCTGAAAGTCTGATAAACGCTGAAAAAATTATTAAGTCCAAAAAAAAATTTTTTTAACTTTTTTCAATTTTACCCCCGTGGCATATATATTCTACCCACACACATTTGGAACTCTCCTGGGGTACCCTCACACATATTATTCCCTCATTTAGTGAATATTTTCACAAAAAAGTGAAATTTTCAAAAATTCAGAAAATTGGCTGAAAACGACTAAATATGAAGGACTCATCGGGCGAATCGCTCTGGAACTGAAATCGGAACGCTCACTGATATTTCCCCTATCTGAAAGTCTGATAAACGCTGAAAAAATGATTAAGTCCAAAAAAAAAAATTTTTCACCTTTTTTCAATTTTACCCCCGTGGGATATATATTCTACCCACACACATTTGGAACTCTCCTGGGGAACCCTCACACATATTATTCCCTCATTTAGTGGATATTTTCACAAAAAAGTGAAATTTTCAAAAATTCAGAAAATTGGCTGAAAACGACTGAATATGAAGGACTCATCGGGCGAATCGCACTGGAACTGAAATCGAAACGCTCACTGACATTTCCCCTATCTGAAAGTCTGATAAACGCTGAAAAAATGACTAAGTCCAAAAAAAATTTTGTTTCACCTTTTTTCAATTTTACCCCCGTGGGATATATATTCTACCCACATACATTTGGAACTCTCCTGGGGTACCCTCACACATATTATTCCCTCATTTAGTGGATATTTTCACAAAAAAGTGAAATTTTCAAAAATTCAGAAAATTGGCTGAAAACGACTGAATATGAAGGACTCATCGGGCGAATCGCGCTCGAACTGAAATCGGAACGCTCACTGACATTTCCCTTATCTGAAAGTCTGATAAACGCTGAAAAAATTATTAAGTCATAAAAAAAATTTTTTCAACTTTTTTCAATTTTACCCCCGTGGGATATATATTCTACCCACACACATTTGGAACTCTCCTGGGGAACCCTCACACATATTATTCCCTCATTTAGTGGATATTTTCCCAAAAAAGTGAAATTTTCAAAAATTCAGAAAATTGGTTGAAAACGACTAAATATGAAGGACTCATCGGGCGAATCGCTCTGGAACTGAAATCGGAACGCTCACTGATATTTCCCCTATCTGAAAGTCTGATAAACGCTGAAAAAATGATTAAGTCCAAAAAAAAAATTTTTCAACTTTTTTCAATTTTACCCCCGTGGGATATATATTCTACCCACACACATTAGGAACTCTCCTGGGGTACCCTCACACATATTATTCCCTCATTTAGTGGATATTTTCACAAAAAAGTGAAATTTTCAAAAATTCAGAAAATTGGCTGAAAACGACTGAATATGAAGGACTCATCGGGCGAATCGCTCTGGAACTGAAATCGGAACGCTCACTGACATTTCCCCTATCTGAAAGTCTGATAAACGCCTGAAAAATGACTAAGTCTAAAAAAATTTTTTTTTCAACTTTTTTCAATTTTACCCCCGTGGGATATATATTCTACCCACACACATTTGGAACTCTCCTGGGGTACCCTCACACATATTATTCCCTCATTTAGTGGATATTTTCACAAAAAAGTGAAATTTTCAAAAATTCAGAAAATTGGCTGAAAACGACTGAATATGAAAGACTCATCGGGCGAATCGCTCTGGAACTGAAATCGGAACGCTCACTGATATTTCCCCTATCTGAAAGTCTGATAAACGCTGAAAAAATTATTAAGTCCAAAAAAAAAATTTTTTTACTTTTTTCAATTTTACCCCCGTGGGATATATATTCTACCCACACATTTGGAACTCTCCTGGGGTACCCTCACACATATTATTCCCTCATTTAGTGTATATTTTCACAAAAAAGTGAAATTTTCAAAAATTCAGAAAATTGGCTGAAAACGACTAAATATGAAGGACTCATCGGGCGAATCGCTCTGGAACTGAAATCGGAACGCTCACTGATATTTCCCCTATCTGAAAGTCTGATAAACGCTGAAAAAATGATTAAGTCCAAAAAAAAAATTTTTTCACCTTTTTTCAATTTTACCCCCGTGGGATATATATTCTACCCACACACATTTGGAACTCTCCTGGGGTACCCTCACACATATTATTCCCTCATTTAGTTGATATTTTCACAAAAAAGTGAAATTTTCAAAAATTCAGAAAATTGGCTGAAAACGACTAAATATGAAGGACTCATTGGGCAAATCGCTCTGGAACTGAAATCGGAATGCTCACTGACATTTCCCCTATCTGAAAGTCTGATAAACGCTGGAAAAATGACTAAGTCCAAAAAAATAATTTTTTCACCTTTTTTCAATTTTACCCCCGTGGGATATATATTCTACCCACACACATTTGCAACTCTCCTGGGGTACCCTCACACATATTATTCCCTCATTTAGTTGATATTTTCACAAAAAAGTGAAATTTTCAAAAATTCAGAAAATTGGCTGAAAACGACTGAATATGAAGGACTCATCGGGCGAATCGCTCTGGAACTGAAATCGGAACGCTCACTGATATTTCCCCTATCTGAAAGTCTGATAAACGCTGAAAAAATTATTAAGTCCAAAAAAAAATTTTTTTAACTTTTTTAAATTTTACCCCCGTGGGATATATATTCTACCCACACACATTTGGAACTCTCCTGGGGTACCCTCACACATATTATTCCCTCATTTAGTGGATATTTTCACAAAAAAGTGAAATTTTCAAAAATTCAGAAAATTGGCTGAAAACGACTAAATATGAAGGACTCATTGGGCAAATCGCTCTGGAACTGAAATCGGAACGCTCACTGACATTTCCCCTATCTGAAAGTCTGATAAACGCTGGAAAAATGACTAAGTCCAAAAAAAAATTTTTTTCACCTTTTTTCAATTTTACCCCCGTGGGATATATATTCTACCCACACACATTTGGAACTCTCCTTGGGTATCTTCACACATATTATTCCCTCATTTAGTTGATATTTTCACAAAAAAGTGAAACTTTCAAAAATTCAGAAAATTGGCTGAAAACGACTGAATATGAAGGACTCATCGGGCGAATCGCACTGGAACTGAAATCGAAACGCTCACTGACATTTCCCCTATCTGAAAGTCTGATAAACGCTGAAAAAATGATTAAGTCCAAAAAAAAATTTTTTCACCTTTTTTCAATTTTACCCCCGTGGGATATATATTCTACCCACACACATTTGGAACTCTCCTGGGGTACCCTCACACATATTATTCCCTCATTTAGTTGATATTTTCACAAAAAAGTGAAATTTTCAAAAATTCAGAAAATTGGCTGAAAACGACTAAATATGAAGGACTCATTGGGCAAATCGCTCTGGAACTGAAATCAGAACGCTCACTGACATTTCCCCTATCTGAAAGTCTGATAAACGCTGGAAAAATGACTAAGTCCAAAAAAAAAATTTTTTCACCTTTTTTCAATTTTACCCCCGTGGGATATATATTCTACCCACACACATTTGGAACTCTCCTGGGGTACCCTCACACATATTATTCTCTCATTTAGTAGATATTTTCACAAAAAAGTGAAATTTTCAAAAATTCAGAAAATTGGCTGAAAACGACTGAATATGAAGGACTCATCGGGTGAATCGCACTGGAATCGAAATCGAAACGCTCACTGACATTTCCCCTATCTGAAAGTCTGATAAACGCTGAAAAAATGACTAAGGCCAAAAAAAATTTTTTTTCACTTTTTTTCAATTTTACCCCCGTGGGATATATATTCTACCCACATACATTTGGAACTCTCCTGGGCTACCCTCACACATATTATTCCCTCATTTAGTGGATATTTTCACAAAAAAGTGAAATTTTCAAAAATTCAGAAAATTGGCTGAAAACGACTGAATATGAAGGACTCATCGGGCGAATCGCTCTGGAACTGAAATCGGAACGCTCACTGACATTTCCCCTATCTGAAAGTCTGATAAACGCCTGAAAAATGACTAAGTCTAAAAAAATTTTTTTTTCAACTTTTTTCAATTTTACCCCCGTGGGATATATATTCTACCCACACACATTTGGAACTCTCCTGGGGTACCCTCACACATATTATTCCCTCATTTAGTGGATATTTTCACAAAAAAGTGAAATTTTCAAAAATTCAGAAAATTGGCTGAAAACGACTGAATATGAAGGACTCATCGGGCGAATCGCGCTGGAACTGAAATCGGAACGCTCACTGACATTTCCCCTATCTGAAAGTCTGATAAACGCTGAAAAAATTATTAAGTCCAAAAAAAAATTTTTTTAACTTTTTTCAATTTTACCCCCGTGGCATATATATTCTACCCACACACATTTGGAACTCTCCTGGGGTACCCTCACACATATTATTCCCTCATTTAGTGAATATTTTCACAAAAAAGTGAAATTTTCAAAAATTCAGAAAATTGGCTGAAAACGACTAAATATGAAGGACTCATCGGGCGAATCGCTCTGGAACTGAAATCGGAACGCTCACTGATATTTCCCCTATCTGAAAGTCTGATAAACGCTGAAAAAATGATTAAGTCCAAAAAAAAAATTTTTTCACCTTTTTTCAATTTTACCCCCGTGGGATATATATTCTACCCACACACATTTGGAACTCTCCTGGGGTACCCTCACACATATTATTCCCTCATTTAGTTGATATTTTCACAAAAAAGTGAAATTTTCAAAAATTCAGAAAATTGGCTGAAAACGACTAAATATGAAGGACTCATTGGGCAAATCGCTCTGGAACTGAAATCGGAACGCTCACTGACATTTCCCCTATCTGAAAGTCTGATAAACGCTGGAAAAATGACTAAGTCCAAAAAAAAAATTTTTTCACCTTTTTTCAATTTTACCCCCGTGGGATATATATTCTACCCACACACATTTGGAACTCTCCTGGGGTACCCTCACACATATTATTCCCTCATTTAGTTGATATTTTCACAAAAAAGTGAAATTTTCAAAAATTCTGAAAATTGGCTGAAAACGACTGAATATGAAGGACTCATCGGGCGAATCGCTCTGGAACTGAAATCGGAACGCTCACTGATATTTCCCCTATCTGAAAGTCTGATAAACGCTGAAAAAATTATTAAGTCCAAAAAAAAATTTTTTTAACTTTTTTCAATTTTACCCCCGTGGGATATATATTCTACCCACACACATTTGGAACTCTCCTGGGGTACCCTCACACATATTATTCCCTCATTTAGTGGATATTTTCACAAAAAAGTGAAATTTTCAAAAATTCAGAAAATTGGCTGAAAACGACTGAATATGAAGGACTCATCGGGCGAATCGCTCTGGAACTGAAATCAGAACGCTCACTGATATTTCCCCTATCTGAAAGTCTGATAAACGCTGAAAAAATAATTAAGTCCAAAAAAAAATTTTTGTAACTTTTTTCAATTTTACCCCCGTGGGATATATTTTCTACCCACACACATTTGGAACTCTCCTGGGGTACCCTCACACATATTATTCCCTCATTTAGTGGATGTTTTCACAAAAAAGTGAAATTTTCAAAAATTCAGAAAATTGGCTGAAAACGGCTGAATATGAAGGACTCATCGGGCGAATCGCTCTGGAACTGAAATCGGAACGCTCACTGATATTTCCCCTATCTGAAAGTCTGATAAACGCTGAAAAAATGACTAAGTCCAAAAAAAATTTTTTTTCACCTTTTTTCAATTTTACCCCCGTGGGATATATATTCTACCCACATACATTTGGAACTCTCCTGGGGTACCCTCACACATATTATTCCCTCATTTAGTGGATATTTTCACAAAAAAGTGAAATTTTCAAAAATTCAGAAAATTGGCTGAAAACGACTGAATATGAAGGACTCATCGGGCGAATCGCGCTGGAACTGAAATCGGAACGCTCACTGACATTTCCCTTATCTGAAAGTCTGATAAACGCTGAAAAAATGACTAAGTCCAAAAAAAATTTTTTTTCACCTTTTTTCAATTTTACCCCCTTGTGATATATATTCTACCCACACACATTTGGAACTCTCCTGGGGTACCCTCACACATATTATTCCCTCATTTAGTGGATATTTTCACAAAAAAGTGAAATTTTCAAAAATTCAGAAAATTGGCTAAAAACGACTAAATATGAAGGACTCATCGGGCGACTCGCTCTGGAACTGAAATCGGAACGCTCACTGATATTTCCCCTATCTGAAAGTCTGATAAACGCTGAAAAAATTATTAAGTCCAAAAAAAATTTTTTCAACTTTTTTCAATTTTACCCCCGTGGGATATATATTCTACCCACACACATTTGGAACTCTCCTGGGGAACCCTCACACATATTATTCCCTCATTTAGTGGATATTTTCACAAAAAAGTGAAATTTTCAAAAATTCAGAAAATTGGCTGAAAACGACGGAATATGAAGGACTCATTGGGCGAATCGCTCTGGAACTGAAATCGGAACGCTCACTGATATTTCCCCTATCTGAAAGTCTGATAAACGCTGAAAAAATTATTAAGTCCAAAAAAAAATTTTTTCAACTTTTTTCAATTTTACCCCCGTGGGATATATATTCTACCCACACACATTTGGAACTCTCCTGGGGTACCCTCACACATATTATTCCCTCATTTAGTGGATATTTTCACAAAAAAGTGAAATTTTCAAAAATTCAGAAAATTGGCTGAAAACGACTGAATATGAAGGACTCATCGGGCGAATCGCGCTGGAACTGAAATCGGAACGCTCACTGACATTTCCCTTATCTGAAAGTCTGATAAACGCTGAAAAAATGACTAAGTCCAAAAAAAATTTTTTTTTACCTTTTTTCAATTTTACCCCCGTGGGATATATATTCTACCCACACACATTTGGAACTCTCCTGGGGTAGCCTCACACATATTATTCCCTCATTTAGTGGATATTTTCACAAAAAAGTGAAATTTTCAAAAATTCAGAAAATTGGCTAAAAACGACTAAATATGAAGGACTCATCGGGCGACTCGCTCTGGAACTGAAATCGGAACGCTCACTGATATTTCCCCTATCTGAAAGTCTGATAAACGATGAAAAAATTATTAAGTCCAAAAAAAATTTTTTTCAACTTTTTTCAATTTTACCCCCGTGGGATATATATTCTACCCACACACATTTGGAACTCTCCTGGGGTACCCTCACACATATTATTCCCTCATTTAGTGGATATTTTCACAAAAAAGTGAAATTTTCAAAAATTCAGAAAATTGGTTGAAAACGACTAAATATGAAGGACTCATCGGGCGAATCGCTCTGGAACTGAAATCGGAACGCTCACTGATATTTCCCCTATCTGAAAGTCTGATAAACGCTGAAAAAATGACTAAGTCCAAAAAAAAATTTTTGTAACTTTTTTCAATTTTACCCCCGTGGGATATATATTCTACCCACACACATTTGGAACTCTCCTGGGGTACCCTCACACATATTATTCCCTCATTTAGTGGATGTTTTCACAAAAAAGTGAAATTTTCAAAAATTCAGAAAATTGGCTGAAAACGACTGAATATGAAGGACTCATCGGGCGAATCGCTCTGGAACTGAAATCGGAACGCTCACTGATATTTCCCCTATCTGAAAGTCTGATAAACGCTGAAAAAATGAGTAAGTCCAAAAAAAATTTTTTTTCACCTTTTTTCAATTTTACCCCCGTGGGATATATATTCTACCCACATACATTTGGAACTCTCCTGGGGTACCCTCACACATATTATTCCCTCATTTAGTGGATATTTTCACAAAAAAGTGAAATTTTCAAAAATTCAGAAAATTGGCTAAAAACGACTAAATATGAAGGACTCATCGGGCGAATCGCTCTGGAACTGAAATCGGAACGCTCACTGATATTTCCCCTATCTGAAAGTCTGATAAACGCTGAAAAAATTATTAAGTCCAAAAAAAATTTTTTCAACTTTTTTCAATTTTACCCCCGTGGGATATATATTCTACCCACACACATTTGGAACTCTCCTGGGGAACCCTCACACATATTATTCCCTCATTTAGTGGATATTTTCACAAAAAAGTGAAATTTTCAAAAATTCAGAAAATTGGCTGAAAACGACTGAATATGAAGGACTCATTGGGCGAATCGCTCTGGAACTGAAATCGGAACGCTCACTGATATTTCCCCTAACTGAAAGTCTGATAAACGCTGAAAAAATTATTAAGTCCAAAAAAAAATTTTTTCAACTTTTTTCAATTTTACCCCCGTGGGATATATATTCTACCCACACACATTTGGAACTCTCCTGGGGTACCCTCACACATATTATTCCCTCATTTAGTGGATATTTTCACAAAAAAGTGAAATTTTCAAAAATTCAGAAAATTGGCTGAAAACGACTGAATATGAAGGACTCATCGGGCGAATCACGCTGGAACTGAAATCGGAACGCTCACTGACATTTCCCTTATCTGAAAGTCTGATAAACGCTGAAAAAATGACTAAGTCCAAAAAAAATTTTTTTTTACCTTTTTTCAATTTTACCCCCGTGGGATATATATTCTACCCACACACATTTGGAACTCTCCTGGGGTACCCTCACACATATTATTCCCTCATTTAGTGGATATTTTCACAAAAAAGTGAAATTTTCAAAAATTCAGAAAATTGGCTAAAAACGACTAAATATGAAGGACTCATCGGGCGACTCGCTCTGGAACTGAAATCGGAACGCTCACTGATATTTCCCCTATCTGAAAGTCTGATAAACGATGAAAAAATTATTAAGTCCAAAAAAAATTTTTTTCAACTTTTTTCAATTTTACCCCCGTGGGATATATATTCTACCCACACACATTTGGAACTCTCCTGGGGTACCCTCACACATATTATTCCCTCATTTAGTGGATATTTTCACAAAAAAGTGAAATTTTCAAAAATTCAGAAAATTGGTTGAAAACGACTAAATATGAAGGACTCATTGGGCGAATCGCTCTGGAACTGAAATCGGAACGCTCACTGATATTTCCCCTATCTGAAAGTCTGATAAACGCTGAAAAAATGATTAAGTCCAAAAAAAAATTTTTTCAACTTTTTTCAATTTTACCCCCGTGGGATATATATTCTACCCACACACATTTGGAACTCTCCTGGGGTACCCTCACACATATTATTCCCTCATTTAGTGGATATTTTCACAAAAAAGTGAAATTTTCAAAAATTCAGAAAATTGGCTGAAAACGACTAAATATGAAGGACTCATCGGGCGAATCGCTCTGGAACTGAAATCGGAACGCTCACTGACATTTCCCCTATCTGAAAGTCTGATAAACGCTGGAAAAATGACTAAGTCCAAAAAAAAATTTTTGTAACTTTTTTCAATTTTACCCCCGTGGGATATATATTCTACCCACACACATTTGGAACTCTCCTGGGGTACCCTCACACATATTATTCCCTCATTTAGTGGATGTTTTCACAAAAAAGTGAAATTTTCAAAAATTCAGAAAATTGGCTGAAAACGCCTGAATATGAAGGACTCATCGGGCGAATCGCTCTGGAACTGAAATCGGAACGCTCACTGATATTTCCCCTATCTGAAAGTCTGATAAACGCTGAAAAAATGAGTAAGTCCAAAAAAAATTTTTTTTCACCTTTTTTCAATTTTACCCCCGTGGGATATATATTCTACCCACATACATTTGGAACTCTCCTGGGGTACCCTCACACATATTATTCCCTCATTTAGTGGATATTTTCACAAAAAAGTGAAATTTTCAAAAATTCAGAAAATTGGCTGAAAACGACTGAATATGAAGGACTCATCGGGCGAATCGCGCTGGAACTGAAATCGGAACGCTCACTGACATTTCCCTTATCTGAAAGTCTGATAAACGCTGAAAAAATGACTAAGTCCAAAAAAAATTTTTTTTCACCTTTTTTCAATTTTTCCCCCTTGGGATATATATTCTACCCACACACATTTGGAACTCTCCTGGGGTACCCTCACACATATTATTCCCTCATTTAGTGGATATTTTCACAAAAAAGTGAAATTTTCAAAAATTCAGAAAATTGGCTAAAAACGACTAAATATGAAGGACTCATCGGGCGAATCGCTCTGGAACTGAAATCGGAACGCTCACTGATATTTCCCCTATCTGAAAGTCTGATAAACGCTGAAAAAATCATTAAGTCCAAAAAAAAATTTTTTCAACTTTTTTCAATTTTACCCCCGTGGGATATATATTCTACCCACACACATTTGGAACTCTCCTGGGGTACCCTCACACATATTATTCCCTCATTTAGTGGATATTTTCACAAAAAAGTGAAATTTTCAAAAATTCAGAAAATTGGCTGAAAACGACTGAATATGAAGGATTCATCGGGCGAATGGCACTGGAACTGAAATCGAAACGCTCACTGACATTTCCCCTATCTGAAAGTCTGATAAACGCTGAAAAAATGACTAAGTCGAAAAAAAAATTTTTTTCACCTTTTTTCAATTTTACCCCCGTGGGATATATATTCTACCCACATACATTTGGAACTCTCCTGGGGTACCCTCACACATATTATTCCCTCATTTAGTGGATATTTTCACAAAAAAGTGAAATTTTCAAAAATTCAGAAAATTGGCTGAAAACGACTGAATATGAAGGACTCATCGGGCGAATCGCGCTGGAACTGAAATCGGAATGCTCACTGACATTTCCCTTATCTGAAAGTCTGATAAACGCTGAAAAAATGACTAAGTCCAAAAAAAATTTTTTTTTACCTTTTTTCAATTTTACCCCCGTGGGATATATATTCTACCCACACACATTTGGAACTCTCCTGGGGTACCCTTACACATATTATTACCTCATTTAGTGGATATTTTCACAAAAAAGTGAAATTTTCAAAAATTCAGAAAATTGGCTAAAAACGACTGAATATGAAGGACTCATCGGGCGAATCGCACTGGAACTGAAATCGAAACGCTCACTGACATTTCCCCTATCTGAAAGTCTGATAAACGCTGAAAAAATTATTAAGTCCAAAAAAAAATTTTTTCAACTTTTTTCAATTTTACCCCCGTGGGATATATATTCTACCCACACACATTTGGAACTCTCCTGGGGAACCCTCACACATATTATTCCCTCATTTAGTGGATATTTTCACAAAAAAGTGAAATTTTCAAAAATTCAGAAAATTGGCTGAAAACGACTGAATATGAAGGACTCATCGGGCGAATCGCTCTGGAACTGAAATCGGAACGCTCACTGACATTTCCCCTATCTGAAAGTCTGATAAACGCTGAAAAAATGACTAAGTCCAAAAAAAATTTTTTTTTCACCTTTTTTCAATTTTACCCCCGTGGGATATATATTCTACCCACATACATTTGGAACTCTCCTGGGGTACCCTCACACATATTATTCCCTCATTTAGTGGATATTTTCACAAAAAAGTGAAATTTTCAAAAATTCAGAAAATTGGCTGAAAACGACTGAATATGAAGGACTCATCGGGCGAATCGCGCTGGAACTGAAATCGGAACGCTCACTGACATTTCCCTTATCTGAAAGTCTGATAAACGCTGAAAAAATGACTAAGTCCAAAAAAAATTTTTTTTTACCTTTTTTCAATTTTACCCCCGTGGGATATATATTCTACCCACACACATTTGGAACTCTCCTGGGGTACCCTCACACATATTATTCCCTCATTTAGTGGATATTTTCACAAAAAAGTGAAATTTTCAAAAATTCAGAAAATTGGCTAAAAACGACTAAATATGAAGGACTCATCGGGCGACTCGCTCTGGAACTGAAATCGGAACGCTCACTGATATTTCCCCTATCTGAAAGTCTGATAAACGCTGAAAAAATTATTAAGTTCAAAAAAAAATTTTTTCAACTTTTTTCAATTTTACCCCCGTGGGATATATATTCTACCCACACACATTTGGAACTCTCCTGGGGAACCCTCACACATATTATTCCCTCATTTAGTGGATATTTTCACAAAAAAGTGAAATTTTCAAAAATTCAGAAAATTGGCTGAAAACGACTGAATATGAAGGACTCATCGGGCGAATCGCTCTGGAACTGAAATCGGAACGCTCACTGATATTTCCCCTATCTGAAAGTCTGATAAACGCTGAAAAAATTATTAAGTCCAAAAAAAAATTTTTTCAACTTTTTTCAATTTTACCCCCGTGGGATATATATTCTACCCACACACATTTGGAACTCTCCTGGGGAACCCTCACACATATTATTCCCTCATTTAGTGGATATTTTCACAAAAAAGTGAAATTTTCAAAAATTCAGAAAATTGGCTGAAAACGACTGAATATGAAGGACTCATCGGGCGAATCGCTCTGGAACTGAAATCGGAACGCTCACTGATATTTCCCCTATCTGAAAGTCTGATAAACGATGAAAAAATTATTAAGTCCAAAAAAAATTTTTTTTCACCTTTTTTCAATTTTACCCCCGTGGGATATATATTCTACCCACATACATTTGGAACTCTCCTGGGGTACCCTCACACATATTATTCCCTCATTTAGTGGATATTTTCACAAAAAAGTGAAATTTTCAAAAATTCAGAAAATTGGCTGAAAACGACTGAATATGAAGGACTCATCGGGCGAATCGTGCTCGAACTGAAATCGGAACGCTCACTGACATTTCCCTTATCTGAAAGTCTGATAAACGCTGAAAAAATGACTAAGTCCAAAAAAAATTTTTTTTCACCTTTTTTCAATTTTACCCCCGTGGGATATATATTCTACCCACATACATTTGGAACTCTCCTGGGGTACCCTCACACATATTATTCCCTCATTTAGTGGATATTTTCACAAAAAAGTGAAATTTTCAAAAATTCAGAAAATTGGCTGAAAACGACTGAATATGAAGGACTCATCGAGCGAATCGCGCTGGAACTGAAATCGGAACGCTCACTGACATTTCCCTTATCTGAAAGTCTGATAAACGCTGAAAAAATGACTAAGTCCAAAAAAAATTTTTTTTTACCTTTTTTCAATTTTACCCCCGTGGGATATATATTCTACCCACACACATTTGGAACTCTCCTGGGGAACCCTCACACATATTATTCCCTCATTTAGTGGATATTTTCACAAAAAAGTGAAATTTTCAAAAATTCAGAAAATTGGCTGAAAACGACTGAATATGAAGGACTCATCGGGCGAATCGCTCTGGAACTGAAATCGGAACGCTCACTGATATTTCCCCTATCTGAAAGTCTGATAAACGCTGAAAAAATTATTAAGTCCAAAAAAAAATTTTTTCAACTTTTTTCAATTTTACCCCCGTGGGATATATATTCTACCCACACACATTTGGAACTCTCCTGGGGTACCCTCACACATATTATTCCCTCATTTAGTGGATATTTTCACAAAAAAGTGAAATTTTCAAAAATTCAGAAAATTGGCTGAAAACGACTGAATATGAAGGATTCATCGGGCGAATGGCACTGGAACTGAAATCGAAACGCTCACTGACATTTCCCCTATCTGAAAGTCTGATAAACGCTGAAAAAATGACTAAGTCCAAAAAAAATTTTTTTTTACCTTTTTTCAATTTTACCCCCGTGGGATATATATTCTACCCACACACATTTGGAACTCTCCTGGGGTACCCTCACACATATTATTCCCTCATTTAGTGGATATTTTCACAAAAAAGTGAAATTTTCAAAAATTCAGAAAATTGGCTAAAAACGACTAAATATGAAGGACTCATCGGGCGACTCGCTCTGGAACTGAAATCGGAACGCTCACTGATATTTCCCCTATCTGAAAGTCTGATAAACGCTGAAAAAATTATTAAGTTCAAAAAAAAATTTTTTCAACTTTTTTCAATTTTACCCCCGTGGGATATATATTCTACCCACACACATTTGGAACTCTCCTGGGGAACCCTCACACATATTATTCCCTCATTTAGTGGATATTTTCACAAAAAAGTGAAATTTTCAAAAATTCAGAAAATTGGCTGAAAACGACTGAATATGAAGGACTCATCGGGCGAATCGCTCTGGAACTGAAATCGGAATGCTCACTGATATTTCCCCTATCTGAAAGTCTGATAAACGCTGAAAAAATTATTAAGTCCAAAAAAAAATTTTTTCAACTTTTTTCAATTTTACCCCCGTGGGATATATATTCTACCCACACACATTTGGAACTCTCCTGGGGAACCCTCACACATATTATTCCCTCATTTAGTGGATATTTTCACAAAAAAGTGAAATTTTCAAAAATTCAGAAAATTGGCTGAAAACGACTGAATATGAAGGACTCATCGGGCGAATCGCTCTGGAACTGAAATCGGAACGCTCACTGATATTTCCCCTATCTGAAAGTCTGATAAACGATGAAAAAATTATTAAGTCCAAAAAAAATTTTTTTCAACTTTTTTCAATTTTACCCCCGTGGGATATATATTCTACCCACACACATTTGGAACTCTCCTGGGGTACCCTCACACATATTATTCCCTCATTTAGTGGATATTTTCACAAAAAAGTGAAATTTTCAAAAATTCAGAAAATTGGCTAAAAACGACTAAATATGAAGGACTCATCGGGCGACTCGCTCTGGAACTGAAATCGGAACGCTCACTGATATTTCCCCTATCTGAAAGTCTGATAAACGCTGAAAAAATTATTAAGTCCAAAAAAAAATTTTTTCAACTTTTTTCAATTTTACCCCCGTGGGATATATATTCTACCCACACACATTTGGAACTCTCCTGGGGAACCCTCACACATATTATTCCCTCATTTAGTGGATATTTTCACAAAAAAGTGAAATTTTCAAAAATTCTGAAAATTGGCTGAAAACGACTAAATATGAAGGACTCATCGGGCGAATCGCTCTGGAACTGAAATCGGAACGCTCACTGACATTTCCCCTATCTGAAAGTCTGATAAACGCCTGAAAAATGACTAAGTCTAAAAAAAATTTTTTTTCAACTTTTTTCAATTTTACCCCCGTGGGATATATATTCTACCCACACACATTTGGAACTCTCCTGGGGTACCCTCACACATATTATTCCCTCATTTAGTGGATATTTTCACAAAAAAGTGAAATTTTCAAAAATTCAGAAAATTGGCTGAAAACGACTGAATATGAAGGACTCATCGGGCGAATCGCACTGGAACTGAAATCGAAACGCTCACTGACATTTCCCCTATCTGAAAGTCTGATAAACGCTGAAAAAATGACTAAGTCCAAAAAAAATTTTTTTTCACCTTTTTTCAATTTTACCCCCGTGGGATATATATTCTACCCACATATATTTGGAACTCTCCTGGGGTACCCTCACACATATTATTCCCTCATTTAGTGGATATTTTCACAAAAAAGTGAAATTTTCAAAAATTCAGAAAATTGGCTGAAAACGACTGAATATGAAGGACTCATCGGGCGAATCGCGCTCGAACTGAAATCGGAACGCTCACTGACATTTCCCTTATCTGAAAGTCTGATAAACGCTGAAAAAATTATTAAGTCATAAAAAAAATTTTTTCAACTTTTTTCAATTTTACCCCCGTGGGATATATATTCTACCCACACACATTTGGAACTCTCCTGGGGAACCCTCACACATATTATTCCCTCATTTAGTGGATATTTTCCCAAAAAAGTGAAATTTTCAAAAATTCAGAAAATTGGTTGAAAACGACTAAATATGAAGGACTCATCGGGCGAATCGCTCTGGAACTGAAATCGGAACGCTCACTGATATTTCCCCTATCTGAAAGTCTGATAAACGCTGAAAAAATGATTAAGTCCAAAAAAAAATTTTTTCAACTTTTTTCAATTTTACCCCCGTGGGATATATATTCTACCCACACACATTTGGAACTCTCCTGGGGTACCCTCACACATATTATTCCCTCATTTAGTGGATATTTTCACAAAAAAGTGAAATTTTCAAAAATTCAGAAAATTGGCTGAAAACGACTAAATATGAAGGACTCATCGGGCGAATCGCTCTGGAACTGAAATCGGAACGCTCACTGACATTTCCCCTATCTGAAAGTCTGATAAACGCCTGAAAAATGACTAAGTCTAAAAAAAATTTTTTTTCAACTTTTTTCAATTTTACCCCCGTGGGATATATATTCTACCCACACACATTTGGAACTCTCCTGGGGTACCCTCACACATATTATTCCCTCATTTAGTGGATATTTTCACAAAAAAGTGAAATTTTCAAAAATTCAGAAAATTGGCTGAAAACGACTGAATATGAAGGACTCATCGGGCGAATCGCGCTCGAACTGAAATCGGAACGCTCACTGACATTTCCCTTATCTGAAAGTCTGATAAACGCTGAAAAAATGACTAAGTCCAAAAAAAATTTTTTTTCACCTTTTTTCAATTTTACCCCCGTGGGATATATATTCTACCCACATACATTTGGAACTCTCCTGGGGTACCCTCACACATATTATTCCCTCATTTAGTGGATATTTTCACAAAAAAGTGAAATTTTCAAAAATTCAGAAAATTGGCTGAAAACGACTGAATATGAAGGACTCATCGAGCGAATCGCGCTGGAACTGAAATCGGAACGCTCACTGACATTTCCCTTATCTGAAAGTCTGATAAACGCTGAAAAAATGACTAAGTCCAAAAAAAATTTTTTTTTACCTTTTTTCAATTTTACCCCCGTGGGATATATATTCTACCCACACACATTTGGAACTCTCCTGGGGTACCCTCACACATATTATTCCCTCATTTAGTGGATATTTTCACAAAAAAGTGAAATTTTCAAAAATTCAGAAAATTGGCTGAAAACGACTAAATATGAAGGACTCATCGGGCGAATCGCTCTGGAACTGAAATCGGAACGCTCACTGACATTTCCCCTATCTGAAAGTCTGATAAACGCCTGAAAAATGACTAAGTCTAAAAAAAATTTTTTTTCAACTTTTTTCAATTTTACCCCCGTGGGATATATATTCTACCCACACACATTTGGAACTCTCCTGGGGTACCCTCACACATATTATTCCCTCATTTAGTGGATATTTTCACAAAAAAGTGAAATTTTCAAAAATTCAGAAAATTGGCTGAAAACGACTGAATATGAAGGACTCATCGGGCGAATCGCTCTGGAACTGAAATCGAAACGCTCACTGACATTTCCCCTATCTGAAAGTCTGATAAACGCTGAAAAAATGACTAAGTCCAAAAAAAATTTTTTTTCACCTTTTTTCAATTTTACCCCCGTGGGATATATATTCTACCCACACACATTTGGAACTCTCCTGGGGTACCCTCACACATATTATTCCCTCATTTAGTGGATATTTTCACAAAAAAGTGAAATTTTCAAAAATTCAGAAAATTGGCTGAAAACGACTGAATATGAAGGACTCATCGGGCGAATCGCGCTCGAACTGAAATCGGAACGCTCACTGACATTTCCCTTATCTGAAAGTCTGATAAACGCTGAAAAAATGACTAAGTCCAAAAAAATTTTTTTTTCACCTTTTTTCAATTTTACCCCCGTGGGATATATATTCTACCCACATACATTTGGAACTCTCCTGGGGTACCCTCACACATATTATTCCCTCATTTAGTGGATATTTTCACAAAAAAGTGAAATTTTCAAAAATTCAGAAAATTGGCTGAAAACGACTGAATATGAAGGACTCATCGAGCGAATCGCGCTGGAACTGAAATCGGAACGCTCACTGACATTTCCCTTATCTGAAAGTCTGATAAACGCTGAAAAAATGACTAAGTCCAAAAAAAATTTTTTTTCACCTTTTTTCAATTTTACCCCCGTGGGATATATATTCTACCCACACACATTTGGAACTCTCCTGGGGTACCCTCACACATATTATTCCCTCATTTAGTGGATATTTTCACAAAAAAGTGAAATTTTCAAAAATTCAGAAAATTGGCTAAAAACGACTAAATATGAAGGACTCATCGGGCGAATCGCTCTGGAACTGAAATCGGAACGCTCACTGATATTTCCCCTATCTGAAAGTCTGATAAACGCTGAAAAAATTATTAAGTACAAAAAAAAAATTTTTTAACTTTTTTCAATTTTACCCCCGTGGGATATATATTCTACCCACACACATTTGGAACTCTCCTGGGGTACCCTCACACATATTATTCCCTCATTTAGTGGATATTTTCACAAAAAAGTGAAATTTTCAAAAATTCAGAAAATTGGCTGAAAACGACTAAATATGAAGGACTCATTGGGCAAATCGCTCTGGAACTGAAATCGGAACGCTCACTGACATTTCCCCTATCTGAAAGTCTGATAAACGCTGGAAAAATGACTAAGTCCAAAAAAAAAATTTTTTCACCTTTTTTCAATTTTACCCCCGTGGGATATATATTCTACCCACACACATTTGGAACTGTCCTGGGTTACCCTCACACATATTATTCCCTCATTTAGTGGATATTTTCACAAAAAAGTGAAATTTTCAAAAATTCTGAAAATTGGCTGAAAACGACTAAATATGAAGGACTCATCGGGTGAATCGCTCTGGAACTGAAATCGGAACGCTCACTGACATTTCCCCTATCTGAAAGTCTGATAAACGCCTGAAAAATGACTAAGTCTAAAAAAAATTTTTTTTAAACTTTTTTCAATTTTACCCCCGTAGGATATATATTCTACCCACACACATTTGGAACTCTCCTGGGGTACCCTCACACATATTATTCCCTCATTTAGTGGATCTTTTCACAAAAAAGTGGAATTTTCAAAAATTCTGAAAATTGGCTGAACACGACTAAATATGAAGGACTCATCGGGCGAATCGCTCTGGAACTGAAATCGGAACGCTCACTGACATTTCCCCTATCTGAAAGTCTGATAAACGCTGAAAAAATGACTAAGTCCAAAAAAAATTTTTTTTCACCTTTTTTCAATTTTACCCCAGTGGGATATATATTCTACCCACACACATTTGGAACTCTCCTGGGGTACCCTCACACATATTATTCCCTCATTTAGTGGATATTTTCACAAAAAAGTGAACTTTTCAAAAATTCAGAAAATTGGCTAAAAACGACTAAATATGAAGGACTCATCGGGCGACGCGCTCTGGAACTGAATTCGGAACGCTCACTGATATTTCCCCTATCTGAAAGTCTGATAAACGCTGAAAAAATTAAGTCCAAAAAAAAACTTTTTCAACTTTTTTCAATTTTACCCCCGTGGGATATATATTTTACCCACACACATTTGTAACTCTCCTGGGGTACCCTCACACATATTATTCCCTCATTTAGTGGATATTTTCACAAAAAAGTGAAATTTTGAAAAATTCAGAAAATTGGCTGAAAACGACTAAATATGAAGGGCTCATCGGGCGAATCGCTCTGGAACTGAAATCGGAACGCTCACTGATATTTCCCCTATCTGAAAGTCTGATAAACGCTGAAAAAATGATTTAGTCCAAAAAAAAATTTTTTCAACTTTTTTCAATTTTACCCCCGTGGGATATATATTCTACCCACACACATTTGGAACTCACCTGGTGTACCCTCACACATATTATTCCCTCATTTAGTGGATCTTTTCACAAAAAAGTGGAATTTTCAAAAATTCTGAAAATTGGCTGAACACGACTAAATATGAAGGACTCATCGGGCGAATCGCTCTGGAACTGAAATCGGAACGCTCACTGACATTTCCCCTATCTGAAAGTCTGATAAACGCTGAAAAAATGACTAAGTCCAAAAAAAATTTTTTTTCACCTTTTTTCAATTTTACCCCAGTGGGATATATATTCTACCCACACACATTTGGAACTCTCCTGGGGTACCCTCACACATATTATTCCCTCATTTAGTGGATATTTTCACAAAAAAGTGAAATTTTCAAAAATTCAGAAAATTGGCTAAAAACGACTAAATATGAAGGACTCATCGGGCGACTCGCTCTGGAACTGAATTCGGAACGCTCACTGATATTTCCCCTATCTGAAAGTCTGATAAACGCTGAAAAAATTATTAAGTCCAAAAAAAACCTTTTTCAACTTTTTTCAATTTTACCCCCGTGGGATATATATTTTACCCACACACATTTGTAACTCTCCTGGGGTACCCTCACACATATTATTCCCTCATTTAGTGGATATTTTCACAAAAAAGTGAAATTTTCAAAAATTCAGAAAATTGGCTGAAAACGACTAAATATGAAGGGCTCATCGGGCGAATCGCTCTGGAACTGAAATCGGAACGCTCACTGATATTTCCCCTATCTGAAAGTCTGATAAACGCTGAAAAAATGATTTAGTCCAAAAAAAAATTTTTTCACCTTTTTTCAATTTTACCCCCGTGGGATATATATTCTACCCACACACATTTGGAACTCTCCTGGGGTACCCTCACACATATTATTCCCTCATTTAGTGGATATTTTCACAAAAAAGTGAAATTTTCAAAAATTCAGAAAATTGGCTAAAAACGACTAAATATGAAGGACTCATTGGGCGAATCGCTCTGGAACTGAAATCGGAACGCTCACTGATATTTCCCCTATCTGAAAGTCTGATAAACGCTGAAAAAATTATTAAGTCCAAAAAAAAATTTTTCACCTTTTTTCAATTTTACCCCCGTGGGATATATATTCTACCCACACACATTTGGAACTCTCCTGGGGTACCCTCACACATATTATTCCCTCATTTAGTGGATATTTTCACAAAAAAGTGAAATTTTCAAAAAATCTGAAAATTGGCTGAAAAAGACTAAATATGAAGGACTCATCGAGTGAATCGCTCTGGAACTGAAATCGGAATGCTCACTGACATTTCCCCTATCTGAAAGTCTGATAAACGCTGAAAAAATGACTAAGTCCAAAAGAAAAAATTTTTTCACCTTTTTTCAATTTTACCCCCGTTGGGTATATATTTTACCCACACACATTTGGAACTCTCCTGGGGTACCCTCACACATATTATTCCCTCATTTAGTGGATATTTTCACAAAAAAGTGAAATTTTCAAAAATTCAGAAAATTGGCTGAAAACGACTAAATATGAAGGGCTCATCGGGCGAATCGCTCTGGAACTGAAATCGGAACGCTCACTGATATTTCCCCTATCTGAAAGTCTGATAAACGCTGAAAAAATGATTTAGTCCAAAAAAAAATTTTTTCAACTTTTTTCAATTTTACCCCCGTGGGATATATATTCTACCCACACACATTTGGAACTCTCCTGGGGTACCCTCACACATATTATTCCCTCATTTAGTGGATATTTTCACAAAAAAGTGGAATTTTCAAAAATTCTGAAAATTGGCTGAACACGACTAAATATGAAGGACTCATCAGGCGAATCGCTCTGGAACTGAAATCGGAACGCTCACTGACATTTCCCCTATCTGAAAGTCTGATAAACGCCTGAAAAATGACTAAGTCTAAAAAAAATTTTTTTTCAACTTTTTTCAATTTTACCCCCGTGGGATATATATTCTACCCACACACATTTGGAACTCTCCTGGGGTACCCTCACACATATTATTCCCTCATTAAGTGGATATTTTCACAAAAAAGTGAAATTTTCAAAAATTCAGAAATTTGGCTGAAATCGACTAAATGTGAAGGACTCATTGGGCAAATCGCTCTGGAACTGAAATCGGAACGCTCACTGACATTTCCCCTATCTAAAAGTCTGATAAACGCTGGAAAAATGACTAAGTCCAAAAAAAAAATTTTTTCACCTTTTTTCAATTTTACCCCGTGGGATATATATTCTTCCCAAACACATTTGGAACTCTCCTGGGGTACCCTCACACATATTATTACCTCATTTAGTGGATATTTTCACAAAAAAGTGAAATTTTCAAAAATTCTGAAAATTGGCTGAAAAAGACTAAATATGAAGGACTCATCGAGTGAATCGCTCTGGAACTGAAATCGGAATGCTCACTGACATTTCCCCTATCTGAAAGTCTGAGAAACGCTGAAAAAATTATTAAGTCCCAAAAAAAATTTTTCAAATTTTTTCAATTTTACCCCCGTGGGATATATATTCTACCCACACACATTTGGAACTCTCCTGGGGTACCCTCACACATATTATTCCCTCATTTAGTGGATCTTTTCACAAAAAAGTGAAATTTTCAAAAATTCTGAAAATTGGCTGAAAACGACTAAATATGAAGGACTCATCGGGTGAATCGCTCTGGAACTGAAATCGGAACGCTCACTGACATTTCCCCTATCTGAAAGTCTGATAAACGCCTGAAAAATGACTAAGTCTAAAAAAAATTTTTTTTAAACTTTTTTCAATTTTACCCCCGTGGGATATATATTCTACCCACACACATTTGGAACTCTCCTGGGGTACCCTCACACATATTATTCCCTCATTTAGTGGATCTTTTCACAAAAAAGTGGAATTTTCAAAAATTCTGAAAATTGGCTGAACACGACTAAATATGAAGGACTCATCGGGCGAATCGCTCTGGAACTGAAATCGGAACGCTCACTGACATTTCCCCTATCTGAAAGTCTGATAAACGCTGAAAAAATGACTAAGTCCAAAAAAAATTTTTTTTCACCTTTTTTCAATTTTACCCCAGTGGGATATATATTCTACCCACACACATTTGGAACTCTCCTGGGGTACCCTCACACATATTATTCCCTCATTTAGTGGATATTTTCACAAAAAAGTGAAATTTTCAAAAATTCAGAAAATTGGCTAAAAACGACTAAATATGAAGGACTCATCGGGCGACTCGCTCTGGAACTGAATTCGGAACGCTCACTGATATTTCCCCTATCTGAAAGTCTGATAAACGCTGAAAAAATTATTAAGTCCAAAAAAAACCTTTTTCAACTTTTTTCAATTTTACCCCCGTGGGATATATATTTTACCCACACACATTTGTAACTCTCCTGGGGTACCCTCACACATATTATTCCCTCATTTAGTGGATATTTTCACAAAAAAGTGAAATTTTCAAAAATTCAGAAAATTGGCTGAAAACGACTAAATATGAAGGGCTCATCGGGCGAATCGCTCTGGAACTGAAATCGGAACGCTCACTGATATTTCCCCTATCTGAAAGTCTGATAAACGCTGAAAAAATGATTTAGTCCAAAAAAAAATTTTTTCAACTTTTTTCAATTTTACCCCCGTGGGATATATATTCTACCCACACACATTTGGAACTCTCCTGGGGTACCCTCACACATATTATTCCCTCATTAAGTGGATATTTTCACAAAAAAGTGAAATTTTCAAAAATTCAGAAAATTGGCTGAAAACGACTAAATATGAAGGACTCATTGGGCAAATCGCTCTGGAACTGAAATCGGAACGCTCACTGACATTTCCCCTATCTGAAAGTCTGATAAACGCTGAAAAAATGACTAAGTCCAAAAGAAAAATTTTTTTCACCTTTTTTCAATTTTACCCCCGTTGGGTATATATTCTACCCACACACATTTGGAACTCTCCTGGGGTACCCTCACACATATTATTCCCTCATTTAGTGGATATTTTCACAAAAAAGTGAAATTTTCAAAAATTCAGAAAATTGGCTAAAAACGACTAAATATGAAGGACTCATTGGGCGAATCGCTCTGGAACTGAAATCGGAACGCTCACTGATATTTCCCCTATCTGAAAGTCTGATAAACGCTGAAAAAATTATTAAGTCCAAAAAAAAATTTTTCAACTTTTTTCAATTTTACCCCCGTGGGATATATATTCTACCCACACACATTTGGAACTCTCCTGGGGTACCCTCACACATATTATTCCCTCATTTAGTGGATATTTTCACAAAAAAGTGAAATTTTCAAAAATTCAGAAAATTGGCTAAAAACGACTAAATATGAAGGACTCATCGGGCGACTCGCTCTGGAACTGAAATCGGAACGCTCACTGACATTTCCCCTATCTGAAAGTCTGATAAACGCTGGAAAAATGACTAAGTCCAAAAAAAAAATTTTTTCACCTTTTTTCAATTTTACCCCCGTGGGATATATATTCTACCCAAACACATTTGGAACTCTCCTGGGGTACCCTCACACATATTATTCCCTCATTCAGTGGATATTTTCACAAAAAAGTGAAATTTTCAAAAATTCAGAAAATTGGCTGAAAACGACTGAATATGAAGGACTCATCGGGCGAATCGCGCTGGAACTGAAATCGGAACGCTCACTGACATTTCCCCTATCTGAAAGTCTGATAAATGCTGAAAAAATGACTAAGTCCAAAAAAATTTTTTTTTCACCTTTTTTCAATTTTACCCCCGTGGGATATATATTCTACCCACACACATTTGGAACTCTCCTGGGGTACCCTCACACATATTATTCCCTCATTTAGTGGATATTTTCACAAAAAAGTGAAATTTTCAAAAAATCTGAAAATTGGCTGAAAAAGACTAAATATGAAGGACTCATCGAGTGAATCGCTCTGGAACTGAAATCGGAATGCTCACTGACATTTCCCCTATCTGAAAGTCTGATAAACGCTGAAAAAATGACTAAGTCCAAAAGAAAAAATTTTTTCACCTTTTTTCAATTTTACCCCCGTTGGGTATATATTTTACCCACACACATTTGGAACTCTCCTGGGGTACCCTCACACATATTATTCCCTCATTTAGTGGATATTTTCACAAAAAAGTGAAATTTTCAAAAATTCAGAAAATTGGCTGAAAATGACTAAATATGAAGGGCTCATCGGGCGAATCGCTCTGGAACTGAAATCGGAACGCTCACTGATATTTCCCCTATCTGAAAGTCTGATAAACGCTGAAAAAATGATTTAGTCCAAAAAAAAATTTTTTCAACTTTTTTCAATTTTACCCCCGTGGGATATATATTCTACCCACACACATTTGGAACTCTCCTGGGGTACCCTCACACATATTATTCCCTCATTTAGTGGATATTTTCACAAAAAAGTGGAATTTTCAAAAATTCTGAAAATTGGCTGAACACGACTAAATATGAAGGACTCATCGGGCGAATCGCTCTGGAACTGAAATCGGAACGCTCACTGACATTTCCCCTATCTGAAAGTCTGATAAACGCTGAAAAAATGACTGAGTCCCAAAAAAATTTTTTTTCACCTTTTTTCAATTTTACCCCCGTGGGATATATATTCTACCCACACACATTTGGAACTCTCCTGGGGTACCCTCACACATATTATTCCCTCATTTAGTGGATATTTTCACAAAAAAGTGAAATTTTCAAAAATTCTGAAAATTGGCTGAAAACGACTAAATATGAAGGACTCATCTGGTGAATCGCTCTGGAACTGAAATCGGAACGCTCACTGACATTTCCCCTATCTGAAAGTCTGATAAACGCCTGAAAAATGACTAAGTCTAAAAAAAATTTTTTTTCAACTTTTTTCAATTTTACCCCCGTGGGATATATATTCTACCCACACACATTTGGAACTCTCCTGGGGTACCCTCACACATATTATTCCCTCATTAAGTGGATATTTTCACAAAAAAGTGAAATTTTCAAAAATTCTGAAATTTGGCTGAAATCGACTAAATGTGAAGGACTCATTGGGCAAATCGCTCTGGAACTGAAATCGGAACGCTCACTGACATTTCCCCTATCTAAAAGTCTGATAAACGCTGGAAAAATGACTAAGTCCAAAAAAAAAATTTTTTCACCTTTTTTCAATTTTACCCCGTGGGATATATATTCTACCCAAACACATTTGGAACTCTCCTGGGGTACCCTCACACATATTATTCCCTCATTTAGTGGATATTTTCACAAAAAAGTGAAATTTTCAAAAATTCTGAAAATTGGCTGAAAAAGACTAAATATGAAGGACTCATCGAGTGAATCGCTCTGGAACTGAAATCGGAATGCTCACTGACATTTCCCCTATCTGAAAGTCTGAGAAACGCTGAAAAAATTATTAAGTCCCAAAAAAAATTTTTCAACTTTTTTCAATTTTACCCCCGTGGGATATATATTCTACCCACACACATTTGGAACTCTCCTGGGGTACCCTCACACATATTATTCCCTCATTTAGTGGATATTTTCACAAAAAAGTGAAATTTTCAAAAATTCTGAAAATTGGCTGAAAACGACTAAATATGAAGGACTCATCGGGTGAATCGCTCTGGAACTGAAATCGGAACGCTCACTGACATTTCCCCTATCTGAAAGTCTGATAAACGCCTGAAAAATGACTAAGTCTAAAAAAAATTTTTTTTAAACTTTTTTCAATTTTACCCCCGTGGGATATATATTCTACCCACACACATTTGGAACTCTCCTGGGGTACCCTCACACATATTATTCCCTCATTTAGTGGATATTTTCACAAAAAAGTGAAATTTTCAAAAATTCAGAAAATTGGCTGAAAACGACTAAATATGAAGGGCTCATCGGGCGAATCGCTCTGGAACTGAAATCGGAACGCTCACTGATATTTCCCCTATCTGGAAGTCTGATAAACGCTGAAAAAATGATTTAGTCCAAAAAAAAAATTTTTTCAACTTTTTTCAATTTTACCCCCGTGGGATATATATTCTACCCACACACATTTGGAACTCTCCTGGGGTACCCTCACACATATTATTCCCTCATTTAGTGGATATTTTCACAAAAAAGTGGAATTTTCAAAAATTCTGAAAATTGGCTGAACACGACTAAATATGAAGGACTCATCGGGCGAATCGCTCTGGAACTGAAATCGGAACGCTCACTGACATTTCCCCTATCTGAAAGTCTGATAAACGCTGAAAAAATGACTAAGTCCCAAAAAAAATTTTTTTCACCTTTTTTCAATTTTACCCCCGTGGGATATATATTCTACCCACACACATTTGGAACTCTCCTGGGGTACCCTCACACATATTATTCCCTCATTTAGTGGATATTTTCACAAAAAAGTGAAATTTTCACAAATTCTGAAAATTGGCTGAAAACGACTAAATATGAAGGACTCATCGGGTGAATCGCTCTGGAACTGAAATCGGAACGCTCACTGACATTTCCCCTATCTGAAAGTCTGATAAACGCCTGAAAAATGACTAAGTCTAAAAAAAAATTTTTTTTCAACTTTTTTCAATTTTACCCCCGTGGGATATATATTCTACCCACACACATTTGGAACTCTCCTGGGGTACCCTCACACATATTATTCCCTCATTAAGTGGATATTTTCACAAAAAAGTGAAATTTTCAAAAATTCAGAAAATTGGCTGAAAACGACTAAATATGAAGGACTCATTGGGCAAATCGCTCTGGCACTGAAATCGGAATGCTCACTGACATTTCCCCTATCTGAAAGTCTGATAAACGCTTGAAAAATGACTAAGTCCAAAAAAAAAATTTTTTCACCTTTTTTCAATTTTACCCCCGTGGGATATATATTCTACCCAAACACATTTGGAAATCTCCTGGGGTACCCTCACACATATTATTCCCTCATTTAGTGGATATTTTCACAAAAAAGAGAAATTTTCAAAAATTCAGAAAATTGGCTGAAAACGACTGAATATGAAGGACTCATCGGGCGAATCGCGCTGGAACTGAAATCGGAACGCTCACTGACATTTCCCCTATCTGAAAGTCTGATAAATGCTGAAAAAATGACTAAGTCCAAAAAAAATTTTTTTTCACCTTTTTTCAATTTTACCCCCGTGGGATATATATTCTACCCACACACATTTGGAACTCTCCTGGGGTACCCTCACACATATTATTCCCTCATTTAGTGGATATTTTCACAAAAAAGTGAAATTTTCAAAAATTCTGAAAATTGGCTGAAAAAGACTAAATATGAAGGACTCATCGAGTGAATCACTCTGGAACTGAAATCGGAATGCTCACTGACATTTCCCCTATCTGAAAGTCTGATAAACGCTGAAAAAATGACTAAGTCCAAAAGAAAAAAATTTTTCACCTTTTTTCAATTTTACCCCCGTTGGGTATATATTCTACCCACACACATTTGGAACTCTCCTGGGGTACCCTCACACATATTATTCCCTCATTTAGTGGATATTTTCACAAAAAAGTGAAATTTTCAAAAATTCAGAAAATTGGCTAAAAACGACTAAATATGAAGGACTCATTGGGCGAATCGCTCTGGAACTGAAATCGGAACGCTCACTGATATTTCCCCTATCTGAAAGTCTGATAAACGCTGAAAAAATTATTACGTCCAAAAAAAAATTTTTTCAACTTTTTTCAATTTTACCCCCGTGGGATATATATTCTACCCACACACATTTGGAACTCTCCTGGGGTACCCTCACACATATTATTCCCTCATTTAGTGGATATTTTCACAAAAAAGTGAAATTTTCAAAAATTCAGAAAATTGGCTGAAACCGACTAAATATGAAGGACTCATCAGGCGAATCGCTCTGGAACTGAAATCGGAACGCTCACTGATATTTCCCCTATCTGAAAGTCTGATAAACGCTGAAAAAATTATTAAGTCCAAAAAAAAATTTTTTAAACTTTTTTCAATTTTACCCCCGTGGGATATATATTCTACCCACACACATTTGGAACTCTCCTGGGGTACCCTCACACATATTATTCCCTCATTTAGTGGATATTTTCACAAAAAAGTGAAATTTTCAAAAATTCAGAAAATTGGCTGAAAACGAATGAATATGAAGGACTCATCGGGCGAATCGCGCTGGAACTGAAATCGGAACGCTCACTGACATTTCCCCTATTTGAAAGTCTGATAAACGCTGAAAAAATGACTGAGTCCAAAAAAATTTTTTTTTTCACCTTTTTTCAATTTTACCCCCGTGGGATACATATTCTACCCACACACATTTGGAACTCTCCTGGGGTACCCTCACACATATTATTCCCTCATTTAGTGGATATTTTCACAAAAAAGTGAAATTTTCAAAAATTCAGAAAATTGGCTGAAAACGACTGAATATGAAGGACTCATCGGGCGAATCGCGCTGGAACTGAAATCGGAACGCTCACTGACATTTCCCCTATCTGAAAGTCTGATAAATGCTGAAAAAATGACTAAGTCCAAAAAAAATTTTTTTTCACCTTTTTTCAATTTTACCCCCGTGGGATATATATTCTACCCACACACATTTGGAACTCTCCTGGGGTACCCTCACACATATTATTCCCTCATTTAGTGGATATTTTCACAAAAAAGTGAAATTTTCAAAAATTCTGAAAATTGGCTGAAAAAGACTAAATATGAAGGACTCATCGAGTGAATCGCTCTGGAACTGAAATCGGAATGCTCACTGACATTTCCCCTATCTGAAAGTCTGATAAACGCTGAAAAAATGACTAAGTCCAAAAGAAAAATTTTTTTCACCTTTTTTCAATTTTACCCCCGTTGGGTATATATTCTACCCACACACATTTGGAACTCTCCTGGGGTATCCTCACACATATTATTCCCTCATTTAGTGGATATTTTCACAAAAAAGTGAAATTTTCAAAAATTCAGAAAATTGGCTAAAAACGACTAAATATGAAGGACTCATTGGGCGAATCGCTCTGGAACTGAAATCGGAACGCTCACTGATATTTCCCCTATCTGAAAGTCTGATAAACGCTGAAAAAATTATTAAGTCCAAAAAAAAATTTTTTCAACTTTTTTCAATTTTACCCCCGTGGGATATATATTCTACCCACACACATTTGCAACTCTCCTGGGGTACCCTCACACATATTATTCCCTCATTTAGTGGATAATTTCACAAAAAAGTGAAATTTTCAAAAATTCAGAAAATTGGCTGAAACCGACTAAATATGAAGGACTCATCAGGCGAATCGCTCTGGAACTGAAATCGGAACGCTCACTGATATTTCCCCTATCCGAAAGTCTGATAAACGCTGAAAAAATGATTAAGTCCAAAAAAAAATTTTTTAAACTTTTTTCAATTTTACCCCCGTGGGAAATATATTCTACCCACACACATTTGGAACTCTCCTGGGGTACCCTCACACATATTATTCCCTCATTTAGTGGATATTTTCACAAAAAAGTGGAATTTTCAAAAATTCTGAAAATTGGCTGAACACGACTAAATATGAAGGACTTATCGGGCGAATCGCTCTGGAACTGAAATCGGAACGCTCACTGACATTTCCCCTATCTGAAAGTCTGATAAACGCTGAAAAAATGACTAAGTCTAAAAAAAATTTTTTTTCAACTTTTTTCAATTTTACCCCCGTGGGATATATATTCTACCCACACACATTTGGAACTCTCCTGGGGTACCCTCACACATATTATTCCCTCATTAAGTGGATATTTTCACAAAAAGTGAAATTTTCAAAAATTCAGAAAATTGGCTGAAAACGACTAAATATGAAGGACTCATTGGGCAAATCGCTCTGGAACTGAAATCGGAACGCTCACTGACATTTCCCCTATCTGAAAGTCTGATAAACGCTGGAAAAATGACTAAGTCCAAAAAAAAAATTTTTTCACCTTTTTTCAATTTTACCCCCGTGGGATATATATTCTACCCAAACACATTTGGAACTCTCCTGGGGTACCCTCACACATATTATTCCCTCATTCAGTGGATATTTTCACAAAAAAGTGAAATTTTCAAAAATTCAGAAAATTGGCTGAAAACGACTGAATATGAAGGACTCATCGGGCGAATCGCGCTGGAACTGAAATCGGAACGCTCACTGACATTTCCCCTATCTGAAAGTCTGATAAATGCTGAAAAAATGACTAAGTCCAAAAAAATTTTTTTTTCACCTTTTTTCAATTTTACCCCCTTGGATATATATTCTACCCACACACATTTGGAACTCTCCTGGGGTACCCTCACACATATTATTCCCTCATTTAGTGGATATTTTCACAAAAAAGTGAAATTTTCAAAAATTCTGAAAATTGGCTGAAAAAGACTGAATATGAAGGACTCATCGGGCGAATCGCGCTGGAACTGAAATCGGAATGCTCACTGACATTTCCCCTATCTGAAAGTCTGATAAACGCTGAAAAAATGACTAAGTCCAAAAGAAAAAATTTTTTCACCTTTTTTCAATTTTACCCCCGTTGGGTATATATTTTACCCACACACATTTGGAACTCTCCTGGGGTACCCTCACACATATTATTCCCTCATTTAGTGGATATTTTCACAAAAAAGTGAAATTTTCAAAAATTCAGAAAATTGGCTAAAAACGACTAAATATGAAGGACTCATTGGGCGAATCGCTCTGGAACTGAAATCGGAACGCTCACTGATATTTCCCCTATCTGAAAGTCTGATAAACGCTGAAAAAATTATTAAGTCCAAAAAAAAATTTTTTCAACTTTTTTCAATTTTACCCCCGTGGGATATATATTCTACCCACACACATTTGCAACTCTCCTGGGGTACCCTCACACATATTATTCCCTCATTTAGTGGATATTTTCACAAAAAAGTGAAATTTTCAAAAATTCAGAAAATTGGCTGAAACCGACTAAATATGAAGGACTCATCAGGCGAATCGCTCTGGAACTGAAATCGGAACGCTCACTGATATTTCCCCTATCTGAAAGTCTGATAAACGCTGAAAAAATGATTAAGTCCAAAAAAAAATTTTTTAAACTTTTTTCAATTTTACCCCCGTGGGATATATATTCTACCCACACACATTTTGAACTCTCCTGGGGTACCCTCACACATATTATTCCCTCATTTAGTGGATATTTTCACAAAAAAGTGAAATTTTCAAAAATTCAGAAAATTGGCTGAAAACGACTAAATATGAAGGACTCATCGGGCGAATCGCTCTGGAACTGAAATCGGAACGCTCACTGACATTTCCCTATCTGAAAGTCTGATAAACGCTGAAAAAATGACTGAGTCCAAAAAAATTTTTTTTTTCACCTTTTTTCAATTTTACCCCCGTGGGATATATATTCTACCCACACACATTTGGAACTCTCCTGGGGTACCCTCACACATATTATTCCCTCATTTAGTGGATATTTTCACAAAAAAGTGAAATTTTCAAAAATTCTGAAAATTGGCTGAAAACGACTAAATATAAAGGACTCATGGGGTGAATCGCTCTGGAACTGAAATCGGAATGCTCACTGACATTTCCCCTATCTGAAAGTCTGATAAACGCTGAAAAAATGACTAAGTCCAAAAAAAAAATTTTTTTACCTTTTTTCAATTTTACCCCCGTGGGATATATATTCTACCCACACACATTTGGAACTCTCCTGGGGTACCCTCACACATATTATTCCCTCATTTAGTTGATGTTTTCACAAAAAAGTGAAATTTTCAAAAATTCAGAAAATTGGCTGAAAACGACTAAATATGAAGGACTCATTGGGCAAATCGCTCTGGAACTGAAATCGGAACGCTCACTGACATTTCCCCTATCTGAAAGTCTGATAAACGCTGAAAAAATTATTAAGTCCCAAAAAAATTTTTTTTCACCTTTTTTCAATTTTACCCCCGTGGGATATATATTCTACCCACACACATTTGGAACTCTCCTGGGGTACCCTCACACATATTATTCCCTCATTTAGTGGATATTTTCACAAAAAAGTGAAATTTTCAAAAATTCTGAAAATTGGCTGAAAACGACTAATTATAAAGGACTCATGGGGTGAATCGCTCTGGAACTGAAATCGGAATGCTCACTGACATTTCCCCTATCTGAAAGTCTGATAAACGCTGAAAAAATGACTAAGTCCAAGAAAAAAAATTTTTTCACCTTTTTTCAATTTTACCCCTGTGGGATATATATTCTACCCACACACATTTGGAACTCTCCTGGGGTACCCTCACACATATTATTCCCTCATTTAGTGGATAATTTCACAAAAAAGTGAAATTTTCAAAAATTCAGAAAATTGACTGAAAACGACTGAATATGAAGGACTCATCAGGCGAATGGTGCTGGAACTGAAATCGGAACGCTCACTGACATTTCCCCTATCTGAAAGTCTGATAAACGCTGAAAAAATTATTAAGTCCCAAAAAATTTTTTTTTCACCTTTTTTCAATTTTACCCCCGTGGGATATATATTCTACCCACACACATTTGGAACTCTCCTGGGGTACCCTCACACATATTATTCCCTCATTTAGTGGATATTTTCACAAAAAAGTGAAATTTTCAAAAATTCTGAAAATTGGCTGAAAACGACTAAATATAAAGGACTCATGGGGTGAATCGCTCTGGAACTGAAATCGGAATGCTCACTGACATTTCCCCTATCTGAAAGTCTGATAAACGCTGAAAAAATGACTAAGTCCAAGAAAAAAAATTTTTTCACCTTTTTTCAATTTTACCCCTGTGGGATATATATTCTACCCACACACATTTGGAACTCTCCTGGGGTACCCTCACACATATTATTCCCTCATTTAGTGGATATTTTCACAAAAAAGTGAAATTTTCAAAAATTCAGAAAATTGGCTGAAAACGAATGAATATGAAGGACTCATCGGGCGAATCGCGCTGGAACTGAAATCGGAACGCTCACTGACATTTCCCCTATTTGAAAGTCTGATAAACGCTGAAAAAATGACTGAGTCCAAAAAAATTTTTTTTTTCACCTTTTTTCAATTTTACCCCCGTGGGATATATATTCTACCCACACACATTTGGAACTCTCCTGGGGTACCCTCACACATATTATTCCCTCATTTAGTGGATATTTTCACAAAAAAGTGAAATTTTCAAAAATTCTGAAAATTGGCTGAAAACGAATAAATATGAACGACTCATCGGGCGAATCGCTCTGGAACTGAATTCGGAATGTTCACTTATATTTCCCCTATCTGAAAGTTTGATAAATTCTGAAAAAATGATTAAGTCTAAAAAAAATTTTTTTCAACTTTTTTCATCTTTGCCCCCGTGGGATATATACTCTAACCACGCACATTTGGTACACTCCTGGGGTACCCTCACACATATTATTCCCTCATTTAGTGGATATTTTCACAAAAAAGTGAAATTTTAAAAAATTCAGAAAATTGGCTGAAAACGACTGAATATGAAGGACGCATCGGGCGAATCGCGCTGGAACTGAAATTGGAACGCTCACTGACATTTCCCCTATCTGAAAGTCTGATAAACGCTGAAAAAATGACTAAATCCCCCAAAAAAATTTTTCACCTTTTTTCAATTTTACCCCCGTGGGATATATATTCTACCCACACACATTTGGAACTCTCCTGGGGTACCCTCACAGATATTATTCCCTCATGTAGTGGATATTTTCACAAAAAAGTGAAATTTTCAAAAATTCTGAAAATTGGCTGAAAACGACTAAATATGATGGACTCATCGGGCGAATCGCTCTGGAACTGAAATCGGAACGCTCACTGACATTTCCCCTATCTGAAAGTCTGATAAACGCTGAAAAAATGACTAAGTCCAAAAAAAAAAATTTTTTTACCTTTTTTCAATTTTACCCCCGTGGGATATATATTCTACCCACGCACATTTGGAACTCTCCTGGGGTACCCTCACACATATTATTCCCTCATTCTGTGGATATTTTCACAAAAAAGTGAAATTTTCAAAAATTCAGAAAATTGGCTGAAAACGACTGAATATGAAGGACTCATCGGGCGAATCGCTCTGGAACTGAAATCGGAACGTTCACTTATATTTCCCCTATCTGAAAGTCTGATAAATGCTGAAAAAATGATTAAGTCCAAAAAAAATTTTTTTCAACTTTTTTCAATTTTACCCCCGTGGGATATATATTCTACCCACGCAAATTTGGAACACTCCTGGGGTACCCTCACACATATTATTCCCTCATTTAGTGGATATTTTCACAAAAAAGTGAAATTTTAAAAAATTCAGAAAATTAGCTGAAAACGACTGAATATGAAGGACTCATCGGGCGAATCGCGCTGGAACTGAAATCGGAACGCTCACTGACATTTCCCCTATCTGAAAGTCTGATAAACGCTGAAAAAATGACTAAATCCCCAAAAAAAATTTTTGCACCTTTTTTCAATTTTACCCCCGTGGGATATATATTCTACCCACGCACATTTGGAACTCTCCTGGGGTACCCTCACACATATTATTCCCTCATTCTGTGGATATTTTCACAAAAAAGTGAAATTTTCAAAAATTCAGAAAATTGGCTGAAAACGACTAAATATGAAGGACTCATCGGGCGAATCGCTCTGGAACTGAAATCGGAACGTTCACTGATATTTCCCCTATCTGAAAGTCTGATAAACGCTTAAAAAATGATTCAGTCCAAAAAAAAATTTTTTCAACTTTTTTCAATTTTACCCCCGTGGGATATATATTCTACCCACGCACATTTGGAACACTCCTGGGGTACCCTCACACATATTATTCCCTCATTTAGTGGATATTTTCACAAAAAAGTGAAATTTTCAAAAATTCAGAAAATTGGCTGAAAACGATTGAATATGCAGGACTCATCGGGCGAATCGCTCTGGAACTGAAATCGGAACGTTCACTTATATTTCCCCTATCTGAAAGTCTGATAAATGCTGAAAAAATGATTAAGTCCAAAAAAAATTTTTTCAAACTTTTTTCATCTTTGCCCCCATGGGATATATATTCTAACCATGCACATTTGGAACACTCCTGGGGTACCCTCACACATATTATTCCCTCATTTAGTGGATATTTTCACAAAAAAGTGAAATTTTAAAAAATTCAGAAAATTGGCTGAAAACGACTGAATATGAAGGACTCATCGGGCGAATCGCGCTGGAACTGAAATCGGAACGCTCACTGACATTTCCCCTATCTGAAAGTCTGATAAACGCTGAAAAAATGACTAAATCCAAAAAAAAAAATTTTTCACCTTTTTTCAATTTTACCCCCGTGGGATATATATTCTACCCACACAAATTTGGAACTCTCCTGGGGTACCCTCACACATATTATTCCCTCATTTAGTGGATATTTTCACAAAAAAGTGAAATTTTAAAAAATTCAGAAAATTGGCTGAAAACGACTGAATATGAAGGACTCATCGGGCGAATCGCTCTGGAACTGAAATCGGAACGCTCACTGACATTTCCCCTATGTGAAAGTCTGATAAACGCTGAAAAAATGACTAAATCCAAAAAAAAAATTTTTGCACCTTTTTTCAATTTTACCCCCGTGGGATATATATTCTACCCACGCACATTTGGAACTCTCCTGGGGTACCCTCACACATATTATTCCCTCATTCTGTGGATATTTTCACAAAAAAGTGAAATTTTCAAAAATTCAGAAAATTGGCTGAAAACGACTGAATATGAAGGACTCATCGGGCGAATCGCTCTGGAATTGAAATCGGAACGCTCACTGACATTTCCCCTATCTGAAAGTCTGATAAACGCTTAAAAAATGATTAAGTCCAAAAAAAAATTTTTTCAACTTTTTTCAATTTTACCCCCGTGGGATATATATTCTACCCACACACATTTGTAACTGTCCTGGGGTACCCTCACACATATTATTCCCTCAATTAGTGGATATTTTCACAATAAAGTGAAATTTTGAAAAATTCTGAAAATTGGCTGAAAACGACTAAATATGAAGGACTCATCGGGCGAATCGCTCTGGAACTGAAATTGGAACGCTCACTGACATCTCCCCTATCTGAAAGTCTGATAAACGCTGAAAAAATGACTAAATCCCAAAAAAAAAATTTTTCAACTTTTTTCAATTTTACTCCTGTGGGATATATATTCTACCCACACACATTTGGAACTCTCCTGGGGTACCCTCACACATATTATTCCCTCATTTAGTGGATATTTTCACAAAAAAGTGAAATTTTCAAAAATTCAGAAAATTGGCTGAAAACGACTAAATATGAAGGACTCATCGGGCGAATCGCTCTGGAACTGAAATTGGAACGTTCACTGATATTTCCCCTATCTGAAAGTCTGATAAACGCTTAAAAAATGATTAAGTCCAAAAAAAAATTTTTTCAACTTTTTTCAATTTTACCCCCGTGGGATATATATTCTACCCACGCACATTTGGAACACTCCTGGGGTACCCTCACACATATTATTCCCTCATTTAGTGGATATTTTCACAAAAAAGTGAAATTTTCAAAAATTCAGAAAATTGGCTGAAAACGACTGAATATGAAGGACTCATCGGGCGAATCGCTCTGGAACTGAAATCGGAACATTCACTTATATTTCCCCTATCTGAAAGTCTGATAAATGCTGAAAAAATGATTAAGTCCAAAAAAAATTTTTTTCAACTTTTTTCATCTTTGCCCCTGTGGGATATATATTCTAACCATGCACATTTGGAACACTCCTGGGGTACCCTCACACATATTATTCCCTCATTTAGTGGATATTTTCACAAAAAAGTGAAATTTTCAAAAATTCAGAAAATTGGCTGAAAACGACTAAATATGAAGGACTCATCGGGCGAATCGCTCTGGAACTGAAATCGGAACGCTCACTGACATTTCCCCTATCTGAAAGTCTGATAAACGCTGAAAAAATGACTAAGTCCAAAAAAAAAATGTTTTCACCTTTTTTCAATTTTACCCCCGTGGGATATATATTCTACCCACACACATTTGTAACTCTCCTGGGGTACCCTCACACATATTATTCCCTCATTTAGTGGATATTTTCACAAAAAAGTAAAATTTTGAAAAATTCTGAAAATTGGCTGAAAACGACTAAATATGAAGGACTCATCGGGCGAATCGCTCTGGAACTGAAATCGGAATGCTCACTGACATTTCCCCTATCTGAAAGTCTGATAAACGCTGAAAAAATGACTAAATACCCCCAAAAAATTTTTTCACCTTTTTTCAATTTTACCCCCGTGGGATATATATTCTACCCACGCACATTTGGAACTCTCCTGGGGTACCCTCACACATATTATTCCCTCATTCTGTGGATATTTTCACAAAAAAGTGAAATTTTCAAAAATTCAGAAAATTGGCTGAAAACGACTGAATATGAAGGACTCATCGGGCGAATCGCTCTGGAACTGAAATCGGAATGTTCACTTATATTTCCCCTATCTGAAAGTCTGAAAAATGCTGAAAAAATGATTAAGTCCAAAAAAAAGTTTTTTCAACTTTTTTCATCTTTGCCCCCGTGGGATATATATTCTAACCACGCACATTTGGAACACTCCTGGGGTACCCTCACACATATTATTCCCTCATTTAGTGGATATTTTCACAAAAAAGTGAAATTTTAAAAAATTCAGAAAATTGGCTGAAAACGACTGAATATGAAGGACTCATCTGGCGAATCGGGCTAGAACTGAAATCGGAATGCTCACTGACATTTCCCCTATCTGAAAGTCTGATAAACGCTGAAAAAATGACTAAGTCCAAAAAAAATTTTTTTCAACTTTTTTCAATTTTACCCCCGTGGGATATATATTTTACCCACGCACATTTGGAACTCTCCTGGGGTACCCTCACACATATTATTCCCTCATTCTATGGATATTTTCACAAAAAAGTGAAATTCTCAAAAATTCAGAAAATTGGCTGAAAACGACTGAATATGAAGGACTCATCAGGCGAATCGCTCTGGAACTGAAATCGGAACGCTCACTGACATTTCCCCTATCTGAAAGTCTGATAAACGCTGAAAAAATGACTAAATCCAAAAAAAATATTTTTTCACCTTTTTTCAATTTTACTCCTGTGGGATATATAATCTACCCACACACATTTGGAACTCTCCTGGGGTACCCTCACACATATTATTCCCTCATTTAGTGGATATTTTCACAAAAAAGTGAAATTTTCAAAAATTCAGAAAATTGGCTGAAAACGACTAAATATGAAGGACTCATTGGGCGAATCGCTCTGGAACTGAAATCGGAACGCTCACTGACATTTCCCCTATCTGAAAGTCTGATAAACGCTGAAAAAATGACTAAGTTGAAAAAAAAAATGTTTTCACCTTTTTTCAATTTTACCCCCGTGGGATATATATTCTACCCACACACATTTGTAACTCTCCTGGGGTACCCTCACACATATTATTCCCTCATTTAGTGGATATTTTCACAAAAAAGTGAAATTTTGAAAAATTCTGAAAATTGGCTGAAAACGACTAAATATGAAGGACTCATCGGGCGAATCGCTCTGGAACTGAAATCGGAATGCTCACTGATATTGCCCCTATCTGAAAGTCTGATAAATGCTGAAAAAATGATTAAGTCCAAAAAAAATTTTTTTCAACGTTTTTCATCTTTGCCCCCGTAGATATATATTCTAACCACGCACATTTGGAACACTCCTGGGGTACCCTCACACATATTATTCCCTCATTTAGTGGATATTTTCACAGAAAAGTGAAACTTTCAAAAATTCAGAAAATTGGCTGAAAACGACTGAATATGAAGGACTCATCAGGCGAATCGCGCTGGAACTGAAATCGGAACGCTCACTGACATTTCCCCTATCTGAAAGTCTGATAAACGCTGAAAAATTGACTAAATCCCCCCAAAAAATTTTTTCACCTTTTTTCAATTTTACCCCCGTGGGATATATATTCTACCCACACACATTTGGAACTCTCCTGGGGTACCCTCACACATATTATTCCCTCATTTAGTGGATATTTTCACAAAAAAGTGAAATTTTCAAAAATTCAGAAAATTGGCTGAAAACGACTGAATATGAAGGACTCATCGGGCGAATCGCTCTGGAACTGAAATCGGAACGTTCACTTATATTTCCCCTATCTGAAAGTCTGATAAATGCTGAAAAAATGATTAAGTCCAAAAAAAAGTTTTTTCAACTTTTTTCATCTTTGCCCCCGTGGGATATATATTCTAACCACGCACATTTGGAACACTCCTGGGGTACCCTCACACATATTATTCCCTCATTTAGTGGATATTTTCACAAAAAAGTGAAATTTTAAAAAATTCAGAAAATTGGCTGAAAACGACTGAATATGAAGGACTCATCTGGCGAATCGGGCTAGAACTAAAATCGGAATGCTCACTGACATTTCCCCTATCTGAAAGTCTGATAAACGCTGAAAAAATGACTAAGTCCAAAAAAAATTTTTTTCAACCTTTTTCAATTTTACCCCCGTGGGATATATATTCCACCCAAGCACATTTGGAACACTCCTGGGGTACCATCACACATATTATTCCCTCATTCTATGGATATTTTCACAAAAAAGTGAAATTCTCAAAAATTCAGAAAATTGGCTGAAAACGACTGAATATGAAGGACTCATCGGGCGAATCGCTCTGGAACTGAAATCGGAACGCTCACTGACATTTCCCCTATCTGAAAGTCTGATAAACGCTGAAAAAATGACTAAATCCAAAAAAATATTTTTTCACCTTTTTTCAATTTTACTCCTGTGGGATATATAATCTACCCACACACATTTGGAACTCTCCTGGGGTACCCTCACACATATTATTCCCTCATTTAGTGGATATTTTCACAAAAAAGTGAAATTTTCAAAAATTCAGAAAATTGGCTGAAAACGACTAAATATGAAGGACTCATCGGGCGAATCGCTCTGGAACTGAAATCGGAACGCTCACTGACATTTCCCCTATCTGAAAGTCTGATAAACGCTGAAAAAATGACTAAGTCCAAAAAAAAAATGTTTTCACCTTTTTTCAATTTTACCCCCGTGGGATATATATTCTACCCACACACATTTGTAACTCTCCTGGGGTACCCTCACACATATTATTCCCTCATTTAGTGGATATTTTCACAAAAAAGTGAAATTTTGAAAAATTCTGAAAATTGGCTGAAAACGACTAAATATGAAGGACTCATCGGGCGAATCGCTCTGGAACTGAAATCGGAACGCTCACTGACATTTCCCCTATCTGAAAGTCTGATAAACGCTGAAAAAATGACTAAATCCAAAAAAAATATTTTTTCACCTTTTTTCAATTTTACTCCTGTGGGATATATAATCTACCCACACACATTTGGAACTCTCCTGGGGTACCCTCACACATATTATTCCCTCATTTAGTGGATATTTTCACAAAAAAGTGAAATTTTCAAAAATTCAGAAAATTGGCTGAAAACGACTAAATATGAAGGACTCATCGGGCGAATCGCTCTGGAACTGAAATCGGAACGCTCACTGACATTTCCCCTATCTGAAAGTCTGATAAACGCTGAAAAAATGACTAAGTCCAAAAAAAAAATGTTTTCACCTTTTTTCAATTTTACCCCCGTGGGATATATATTCTACCCACACACATTTGTAACTCTCCTGGGGTACCCTCACACATATTATTCCCTCATTTAGTGGATATTTTCACAAAAAAGTAAAATTTTGAAAAATTCTGAAAATTGGCTGAAAACGACTAAATATGAAGGACTCATCGGGCGAATCGCTCTGGAACTGAACTCGGAACGCTCACTGACATTTCCCCTATCTGAAAGTCTGATAAACGCTGAAAAAATGACTAAATCCCCCCAAAAAAATTTTTCACCTTTTTTCAATTTTACCCCCGTGGGATATATAATCTACCCTCACACATTTGGAACTCTCCTGGGGTACCCTCACACATATTATTCCCTCATTTAGTGGATATTTTCACAAAAAAGTGAAATTTTCAAAAATTCAGAAAATTGGCTGAAAACGACTAAATATGAAGGACTCATCGGGCGAATCGCTCTGGAACTGAAATCGGAATGCTCACTGATATTGCCCCTATCTGAAAGTCTGATAAATGCTGAAAAAATGATTAAGTCCAAAAAAAATTTTTTTCAACGTTTTTCATCTTTGCCCCCGTAGATATATATTCTAACCACGCACATTTGGAACACTCCTGGGGTACCCTCACACATATTATTCCCTCATTTAGTGGATATTTTCACAGAAAAGTGAAACTTTCAAAAATTCAGAAAATTGGCTGAAAACGACTGAATATGAAGGACTCATCAGGCGAATCGCGCTGGAACTGAAATCGGAACGCTCACTGACATTTCCCCTATCTGAAAGTCTGATAAACGCTGAAAAAATGACTAAATCCCCCCAAAAAATTTTTTCACCTTTTTTCAATTTTACCCCCGTGGGATATATATTCTACCCACACACATTTGGAACTCTCCTGGGGTACCCTCACACATATTATTCCCTCATTTAGTGGATATTTTCACAAAAAAGTGAAATTTTCAAAAATTCAGAAAATTGGCTGAAAACGACTGAATATGAAGGACTCATCGGGCGAATCGCTCTGGAACTGAAATCGGAACGTTCATTTATATTTCCCCTATCTGAAAGTCTGATAAATGCTGAAAAAATGATTAAGTCCAAAAAAAAGTTTTTTCAACTTTTTTCATCTTTGCCCCCGTGGGATATATATTCTAACCACGCACATTTGGAACACTCCTGGGGTACCCTCACACATATTATTCCCTCATTTAGTGGATATTTTCACAAAAAAGTGAAATTTTAAAAAATTCAGAAAATTGGCTGAAAACGACTGAATATGAAGGACTCATCTGGCGAATCGGGCTAGAACTAAAATCGGAATGCTCACTGACATTTCCCCTATCTGAAAGTCTGATAAACGCTGAAAAAATGACTAAGTCCAAAAAAAATTTTTTTCAACCTTTTTCAATTTTACCCCCGTGGGATATATATTCTACCCAAGCACATTTGGAACACTCCTGGGGTACCATCACACATATTATTCCCTCATTCTATGGATATTTTCACAAAAAAGTGAAATTCTCAAAAATTCAGAAAATTGGCTGAAAACGACTGAATATGAAGGACTCATCGGGCGAATCGCTCTGGAACTGAAATCGGAACGCTCACTGACATTTCCCCTATCTGAAAGTCTGATAAACGCTGAAAAAATGACTAAATCCCAAAAAAATATTTTTTCACCTTTTTTCAATTTTACTCCTGTGGGATATATAATCTACCCACACACATTTGGAACTCTCCTGGGGTACCCTCACACATATTATTCCCTCATTTAGTGGATATTTTCACAAAAAAGTGAAATTTTCAAAAATTCAGAAAATTGGCTGAAAACGACTAAATATGAAGGACTCATCGGGCGAATCGCTCTGGAACTGAAATCGGAACGCTCACTGACATTTCCCCTATCTGAAAGTCTGATAAACGCTGAAAAAATGACTAAGTCCAAAAAAAAAATGTTTTCACCTTTTTTCAATTTTACCCCCGTGGGATATATATTCTACCCACACACATTTGTAACTCTCCTGGGGTACCCTCACCCATATTATTCCCTCATTTAGTGGATATTTTCACAAAAAAGTGAAATTTTGAAAAATTCTGAAAATTGGCTGAAAACGACTAAATATGAAGGACTCATCGGGCGAATCGCTCTGGAACTGAAATCGGAACGCTCACTGACATTTCCCCTATCTGAAAGTCTGATAAACGCTGAAAAAATGACTAAATCCCAAAAAAAAAAATTTTCACCTTTTTTCAATTTTACCCCCGTGGGATATATATTCTACCCACACACATTTGGAACTCTCCTGGGGTACCCTCACACATATTATTCCCTCATTTAGTGGATATTTTCACAAAAAAGTGAAATTTTCAAAAATTCAGAAAATTGGCTGAAAACGACTAAATATGAAGGACTCATAGGGCGAATCGCTCTGGAACTGAAATCGGAACGCTCATTGACATTTCCCCTATCTGAAAGTCTGATAAACGCTGAAAAAATGACTAAGTCCAAAAAAAAAATTTTTTCACCTTTTTTCAATTTTACCCCCGTGGGATATATATTCTACCCAAGCACATTTGGAACACTCCTGGGGTACCATCACACATATTATTCCCTCATTTAGTGGATATTTTCACAAAACAGTGAAATTTTAAAAAATTCAGAAAATTGGCTGAAAACGACTGAATATGAAGGACTCATCGGGCGAATCGCGCTGGAACTGAAATCGGAACGCTCACTGACATTTCACCTATCTGAAAGTCTGATAAACGCTGAAAAAATGACTAAGTCCAAAAAAAAAATTTTTTCACCTTTTTTCAATTTTACCCCCGTGGGATATATATTCTACCCACGCACATTTGGAACTCTCCTGGGGTACCCTCACACATATTATTCCCTCATTCTGTGGATATTTTCACAAAAAAGTGAAATTTTCAAAAATTCAGAAAATTGGCTGAAAACGACTGAATATGAAGGACTCATCGGGCGAATCGCTCTGGAACTGAAATCGGAACGTTCACTTATATTTCCCCTATCTGAAAGTCTGATAAATGCTGAAAAAATGATTAAGTCCAAAAAAAAGTTTTTTCAACTTTTTTCATCTTTGCCCCCGTGGGTTATATATTCTAACCACGCACATTTGGAACACTCCTGGGGTACCCTCACACATATTATTCCCTCATTTAGTGGATATTTTCACAAAAAAGTGAAATTTTAAAAAATTCAGAAAATTGGCTGAAAACGACTGAATATGAAGGACTCATCTGGCGAATCGGGCTAGAACTGAAATCGGAATGCTCACTGACATTTCCCCTATCTGAAAGTCTGATAAACGCTGAAAAAATGATTTAGTCCAAAAAAAATTTTTTTCAACTTTTTTCAATTTTACCCCCGTGGGATATATATTCTACCCAAGCACATTTGGAACACTCCTGGGGTACCATCACACATATTATTCCCTCATTTAGTGGATATTTTCACAAAAAAGTGAAATTTTAAAAAATTCAGAAAATTGGCTGAAAACGACTGAATATGAAGGACTCATCGGGCGAATCGCGCTGGAACTGAAATCGGAACGCTCACTGACATTTCCCCTATCTGAAAGTCTGATAAACGCTGAAAAAATGACTAAATCCCCCCAAAAAATTTTTTCACCTTTTTTCAATTTTACCCCCGTGGGATATATATTCTACCCACACACATTTGGAACTCTCCTGGGGTACCCTCACACATATTATTCCCTCATTTAGTGGATATTTTCACAAAAAAGTGAAATTTTCAAAAATTCAGAAAATTGGCTGAAAACGACTAAATATGATGGACTCATCGGGCGAATCGCTCTGGAACTGAAATCGGAACGCTCACTGACATTTCCCCTATCTGAAAGTCTGATAAACGCTGAAAAAATGACTAAGTCCAAAAAAAAAATTTTTTCACCTTTTTTCAATTTTACCCCCGTGGGATATATATTCTACCCACGCACATTTGGAACTCTCCTGGGGTACCCTCACACATATTATTCCCTCATTTAGTGGATATTTTCACAAAAAAGTGAAATTTTGAAAAATTCTGAAAATTGGCTGAAAACGACTAAATATGAAGGACTCATCGGGCGAATCGCTCTGGAACTGAAATCGGAATGCTCACTGATATTGCCCCTATCTGAAAGTCTGATAAATGCTGAAAAAATGATTAAGTCCAAAAAAAATTTTTTTCAACGTTTTTCATCTTTGCCCCCGTAGATATATATTCTAACCACGCACATTTGGAACACTCCTGGGGTACCCTCACACATATTATTCCCTCATTTAGTGGATATTTTCACAGAAAAGTGAAACTTTCAAAAATTCAGAAAATTGGCTGAAAACGACTGAATATGAAGGACTCATCAGGCGAATCGCGCTGGAACTGAAATCGGAACGCTCACTGACATTTCCCCTATCTGAAAGTCTGATAAACGCTGAAAAAATGACTAAATCCCCCCAAAAAATTTTTTCACCTTTTTTCAATTTTACCCCCGTGGGATATATATTCTACCCACACACATTTGGAACTCTCCTGGGGTACCCTCACACATATTATTCCCTCATTTAGTGGATATTTTCACAAAAAAGTGAAATTTTCAAAAATTCAGAAAATTGGCTGAAAACGACTGAATATGAAGGACTCATCGGGCGAATCGCTCTGGAACTGAAATCGGAACGTTCACTTATATTTCCCCTATCTGAAAGTCTGATAAATGCTGAAAAAATGATTAAGTCCAAAAAAAAGTTTTTTCAACTTTTTTCATCTTTGCCCCCGTGGGATATATATTCTAACCACGCACATTTGGAACACTCCTGGGGTACCCTCACACATATTATTCCCTCATTTAGTGGATATTTTCACAAAAAAGTGAAATTTTAAAAAATTCAGAAAATTGGCTGAAAACGACTGAATATGAAGGACTCATCTGGCGAATCGGGCTAGAACTAAAATCGGAATGCTCACTGACATTTCCCCTATCTGAAAGTCTGATAAACGCTGAAAAAATGACTAAGTCCAAAAAAAATTTTTTTCAACCTTTTTCAATTTTACCCCCGTGGGATATATATTCTACCCAAGCACATTTGGAACACTCCTGGGGTACCATCACACATATTATTCCCTCATTCTATGGATATTTTCACAAAAAAGTGAAATTCTCAAAAATTCAGAAAATTGGCTGAAAACGACTGAATATGAAGGACTCATCGGGCGAATCGCTCTGGAACTGAAATCGGAACGCTCACTGACATTTCCCCTATCTGAAAGTCTGATAAACGCTGAAAAAATGACTAAATCCCAAAAAAATATTTTTTCACCTTTTTTCAATTTTACTCCTGTGGGATATATAATCTACCCACACACATTTGGAACTCTCCTGGGGTACCCTCACACATATTATTCCCTCATTTAGTGGATATTTTCACAAAAAAGTGAAATTTTGAAAAATTCAGAAAATTGGCTGAAAACGACTAAATATGAAGGACTCATCGGGCGAATCGCTCTGGAACTGAAATCGGAACGCTCACTGACATTTCCCCTATCTGAAAGTCTGATAAACGCTGAAAAAATGACTAAATCCCAAAAAAAAAAATTTTCACCTTTTTTCAATTTTACCCCCGTGGGATATATATTCTACCCACACACATTTGGAACTCTCCTGGGGTACCCTCACACATATTATTCCCTCATTTAGTGGATATTTTCACAAAAAAGTGAAATTTTCAAAAATTCAGAAAATTGGCTGAAAACGACTAAATATGAAGGACTCATAGGGCGAATCGCTCTGGAACTGAAATCGGAACGCTCATTGACATTTCCCCTATCTGAAAGTCTGATAAACGCTGAAAAAATGACTAAGTCCAAAAAAAAAATTTTTTCACCTTTTTTCAATTTTACCCCCGTGGGATATATATTCTACCCAAGCACATTTGGAACACTCCTGGGGTACCATCACACATATTATTCCCTCATTTAGTGGATATTTTCACAAAACAGTGAAATTTTAAAAAATTCAGAAAATTGGCTGAAAACGACTGAATATGAAGGACTCATCGGGCGAATCGCGCTGGAACTGAAATCGGAACGCTCACTGACATTTCACCTATCTGAAAGTCTGATAAACGCTGAAAAAATGACTAAGTCCAAAAAAAAAATTTTTTCACCTTTTTTCAATTTTACCCCCGTGGGATATATATTCTACCCACGCACATTTGGAACTCTCCTGGGGTACCCTCACACATATTATTCCCTCATTCTGTGGATATTTTCACAAAAAAGTGAAATTTTCAGAAATTCAGAAAATTGGCTGAAAACGACTGAATATGAAGGACTCATCGGGCGAATCGCTCTGGAACTGAAATCGGAACGTTCACTTATATTTCCCCTATCTGAAAGTCTGATAAATGCTGAAAAAATGATTAAGTCCAAAAAAAAGTTTTTTCAACTTTTTTCATCTTTGCCCCCGTGGGATATATATTCTAACCACGCACATTTGGAACACTCCTGGGGTACCCTCACACATATTATTCCCTCATTTAGTGGATATTTTCACAAAAAAGTGAAATTTTAAAAAATTCAGAAAATTGGCTGAAAACGACTGAATATGAAGGACTCATCTGGCGAATCGGGCTAGAACTGAAATCGGAATGCTCACTGACATTTCCCCTATCTGAAAGTCTGATAAACGCTGAAAAAATGACTAAGTCCAAAAAAAATTTTTTTCAACTTTTTTCAATTTTACCCCCGTGGGATATATATTCTACCCAAGCACATTTGGAACACTCCTGGGGTACCATCACACATATTATTCCCTCATTTAGTGGATATTTTCACAAAAAAGTGAAATTTTAAAAAATTCAGAAAATTGGCTGAAAACGACTGAATATGAAGGACTCATCGGGCGAATCGCGCTGGAACTGAAATCGGAACGCTCACTGACATTTCCCCTATCTGAAAGTCTGATAAACGCTGAAAAAATGACTAAATCCCCCCAAAAAATTTTTTCACCTTTTTTCAATTTTACCCCCGTGGGATATATATTCTACCCACGCACATTTGGAACTCTCCTGGGGTACCCTCACACATATTATTCCCTCATTCTGTGGATATTTTCACAAAAAAGTGAAATTTTCAAAAATTCAGAAAATTGGCTGAAAACGACTGAATATGAAGGACTCATCGGGCGAATCGCTCTGGAACTGAAATCGGAACGTTCACTTATATTTCCCCTATCTGAAAGTCTGATAAATGCTGAAAAAATGATTAAGTCCAAAAAAAAGTTTTTTCAACTTTTTTCATCTTTGCCCCCGTGGGATATATATTCTAACCACGCACATTTGGAACACTCCTGGGGTACCCTCACACATATTATTCCCTCATTTAGTGGATATTTTCACAAAAAAGTGAAATTTTAAAAAATTCAGAAAATTGGCTGAAAACGACTGAATATGAAGGACTCATCTGGCGAATCGGGCTAGAACTGAAATCGGAATGCTCACTGACATTTCCCCTATCTGAAAGTCTGATAAACGCTGAAAAAATGACTAAGTCCAAAAAAAATTTTTTTCAACTTTTTTCAATTTTACCCCCGTGGGAAATATATTCTACCCAAGCACATTTGGAACACTCCTGGGGTACCATCACACATATTATTCCCTCATTTAGTGGATATTTTCACAAAAAAGTGAAATTTTAAAAAATTCAGAAAATTGGCTGAAAACGACTGAATATGAAGGACTCATCGGGCGAATCGCGCTGGAACTGAAATCGGAACGCTCACTGACATTTCCCCTATCTGAAAGTCTGATAAACGCTGAAAAAATGACTAAGTCCAAAAAAAAAAATTTTTTCACCTTTTTTCAATTTTACCCCCGTGGGATATATATTTTACCCACGCACATTTGGAACTCTCCTGGGGTACCCTCACACATATTATTCCCTCATTCTATGGATATTTTCACAAAAAAGTGAAATTCTCAAAAATTCAGAAAATTGGCTGAAAACGACTGAATATGAAGGACTCATCGGGCGAATCGCGCTGGAACTGAAATCGGAACGCTCACTGACATTTCCCCTATCTGAAAGTCTGATAAACGCTGAAAAAATGACTAAATCCCCCCAAAAAATTTTTTCACCTTTTTTCAATTTTACCCCCGTGGGATATATATTCTACCCACACACATTTGGAACTCTCCTGGGGTACCCTCACACATATTATTCCCTCATTTAGTGGATATTTTCACAAAAAAGTGAAATTTTCAAAAATTCAGAAAATTGGCTGAAAACGACTAAATATGATGGACTCATCGGGCGAATCGCTCTGGAACTGAAATCGGAACGCTCACTGACATTTCCCCTATCTGAAAGTCTGATAAACGCTGAAAAAATGACTAAGTCCAAAAAAAAAATTTTTTCACCTTTTTTCAATTTTACCCCCGTGGGATATATATTCTACCCACGCACATTTGGAACTCTCCTGGGGTACCCTCACACATATTATTCCCTCATTCTGTGGATATTTTCACAAAAAAGTGAAATTTTCAAAAATTCAGAAAATTGGCTGAAAACGACTGAATATGAAGGACTCATCGGGCGAATCGCTCTGGAACTGAAATCGGAACGTTCACTTATATTTCCCCTATCTGAAAGTCTGATAAATGCTGAAAAAATGATTAAGTCCAAAAAAAAGTTTTTTCAACTTTTTTCATCTTTACCCCCGTGGGATATATATTCTAACCACGCACATTTGGAACACTCCTGGGGTACCCTCACACATATTATTCCCTCATTTAGTGGATATTTTCACAAAAAAGTGAAATTTTAAAAAATTCAGAAAATTGGCTGAAAACGACTGAATATGAAGGACTCATCTGGCGAATCGGGCTAGAACTGAAATCGGAATGCTCACTGACATTTCCCCTATCTGAAAGTCTGATAAACGCTGAAAAAATGAACAAGTCCAAAAAAAATTTTTTTCAACTTTTTTCAATTTTACCCCCGTGGGATATATATTCTACCCAAGCACATTTGGAACACTCCTGGGGTACCATCACACATATTATTCCCTCATTTAGTGGATATTTTCACAAAAAAGTGAAATTTTAAAAAATTCAGAAAATTGGCTGAAAACGACTGAATATGAAGGACTCATCGGGCGAATCGCGCTGGAACTGAAATCGGAACGCTCACTGACATTTCCCCTATCTGAAAGTCTGATAAACGCTGAAAAAATGACTAAGTCCAAAAAAAAAAATTTTTTCACCTTTTTTCAATTTTACCCCCGTGGGATATATATTTTACCCACGCACATTTGGAACTCTCCTGGGGTACCCTCACACATATTATTCCCTCATTCTATGGATATTTTCACAAAAAAGTGAAATTCTCAAAAATTCAGAAAATTGGCTGAAAATGACTGAATATGAAGGACTCATCGGGCGAATCGCGCTGGAACTGAAATCGAAACGCTCACTGACATTTCCCCTATCTGAAAGTCTGATAAACGCTGAAAAAATGACTAAATCCCCCCAAAAAATTTTTTCACCTTTTTTCAATTTTACCCCCGTGGGATATATATTCTACCCACACACATTTGGAACTCTCCTGGGGTACCCTCACACATATTATTCCCTCATTTAGTGGATATTTTCACAAAAAAGTGAAATTTTCAAAAATTCAGAAAATTGGCTGAAAACGACTAAATATGATGGACTCATCGGGCGAATCGCTCTGGAACTGAAATCGGAACGCTCACTGACATTTCCCCTATCTGAAAGTCTGATAAACGCTGAAAAAATGACTAAATCCAAAAAAAATATTTTTTCACCTTTTTTCAATTTTACTCCTGTGGGATATATAATCTACCCACACACATTTGGAACTCTCCTGGGGTACCCTCACACATATTATTCCCTCATTTACTGGATATTTTCACAAAAAAGTGAAATTTTCAAAAATTCAGAAAATTGGCTGAAAACGACTAAATATGAAGGACTCATCGGGCGAATCGCTCTGGAACTGAAATCGGAACGCTCACTGACATTTCCCCTATCTGAAAGTCTGATAAACGCTGAAAAAATGACTAAGTCCAAAAAAAAAATGTTTTCACCTTTTTTCAATTTTACCCCCGTGGGATATATATTCTACCCACACACATTTGTAACTCTCCTGGGGTACCCTCACACATATTATTCCCTCATTTAGTGGATATTTTCACAAAAAAGTGAAATTTTGAAAAATTCTGAAAATTGGCTGAAAACGACTAAATATGAAGGACTCATCGGGCGAATCGCTCTGGAACTGAAATCGGAACGCTCACTGACATTTCCCCTATCTGAAAGTCTGATAAACGCTGAAAAAATAACTAAATTCCAAAAAAAAAATTTTTCACCTTTTTTCAATTTTACCCCCGTGGGATATATATTCTACCCACACACATTTGGAACTCTCCTGGGGTACCCTCACACATATTATTCCCTCATTTAGTGGATATTTTCACAAAAAAGTGAAATTTTCAAAAATTCAGAAAATTGGCTGAAAACGACTAAATATGAAGGACTCATAGGGCGAATCGCTCTGGAACTGAAATCGGAACGCTCACTGACATTTCCCCTATCTGAAAGTCTGATAAACGCTGAAAAAATGACTAAGTCCAAAAAAAAATAATTTTTCACCTTTTTTCAATTTTACCCCCGTGGGATATATATTCTACCCACACACATTTGGAACTCTCCTGGGGTACCCTCGCACATATTATTCCCTCATTTAGTGGATATTTTCACAAAAAAGTGAAATTTTCAAAAATTCAGAAAATTGGCTGAAAACGACTAAATATGAAGGACTCATCGGGCGAATCGCTCTGGAACTGAAATCGGAACGCTCACTGACATTTCCCTTATCTGAAAGTCTGATAAACGCTGAAAAAATGACTAAGTCCAAAAAAAAAATGTTTTCACCTTTTTTCAATTTTACCCCCGTGGGATATATATTCTACCCACACACATTTGGAACTCTCCTGGGGTACTCTCACACATATTATTCCCTCATTTAGTGGATATTTTCACAAAAAAGTGAAATTTTGAAAAATTCTGAAAATTGGCTGAAAACGACTAAATATGAAGGACTCATCAGGCGAATCGCTCTGGAACTGAAATCGGAACGCTCACTGACATTTCCCCTATCTGAAAGTCTGATAAACGCTGAAAAAATGACTAAATCCAAAAAAAAAAATTTTTCACCTTTTTTCAATTTTACCCCCGTGGGATATATATTCTACCCACTCACATTTGGAACACTCCTGGGGTACCCTCACACATATTATTCCCTCATTTAGTGGATATTTTCACAAAAAAGTGAAATTTTCAAAAATTCAGAAAATTGGCTGAAAACGATTGAATATGCAGGACTCATCGGGCGAATCGCTCTGGAACTGAAATCGGAACGTTCACTTATATTTCCCCTATCTGAAAGTCTGATAAACGCTGAAAAAATGACTAAATCCAAAAAAAAAATTTTTACACCTTTTTTCAATTTTACCCCCGTGGGATATATATTCTACCCACACAAATTTGGAACTCTCCTGGGGTACCCTCACACATATTATTCCCTCATTTAGTGGATATTTTCACAAAAAAGTGAAATTTTAAAAAATTCAGAAAATTGGCTGAAAACGACTGAATATGAAGGACTCATCGGGCGAATCGCTCTGGAACTGAAATCGGAACGCTCACTGACATTTCCCCTATGTGAAAGTCTGATAAACGCTGAAAAAATGACTAAATCCAAAAAAAAAATTTTTGCACCTTTTTTCAATTTTACCCCCGTGGGATATATATTCTACCCACACACATTTGTAACTCTCCTGGGGTACCCTCACACATATTATTCCCTCATTTAGTGGATATTTTCACAAAAAAGTGAAATTTTAAAAAATTCAGAAAATTGGCTGAAAACGACTGAATATGAAGGACTCATCGGGCGAATCGCTCTGGAACTGAAATCGGAATGCTCACTGACATTTCCCCTATCTGAAAGTCTGATAAACGCTGAAAAAATGACTAAATCCCCCCAAAAAAATTTTTCACCTTTTTTCAATTTTACCCCCGTGGGATATATATTCTACCCACACACATTTGTAACTCTCCTGGGGTACCCTCACACATATTATTCCCTCATTTAGTGGATATTTTCACAAAAAAGTGAAATTTTGAAAAATTCTGAAAATTGGCTGAAAACGACTAAATATGAAGGACTCATCGGGCGAATCGCTCTGGAACTGAAATCGGAATGCTCACTGATATTGCCCCTATCTGAAAGTCTGATAAATGCTGAAAAAATGATTAAGTCCAAAAAAAATTTTTTTCAACGTTTTTCATCTTTGCCCCCGTGGATATATATTCTAACCACGCACATTTGGAACACTCCTGGGGTACCCTCACACATATTATTCCCTCATTTAGTGGATATTTTCACAGAAAAGTGAAACTTTCAAAAATTCAGAAAATTGGCTGAAAACGACTGAATATGAAGGACTCATCGGGCGAATCGCGCTGGAACTGAAATCGGAACGCTCACTGACATTTCCCCTATCTGAAAGTCTGATAAACGCTGAAAAAATGACTAAATCCCCCCAAAAAATTTTTTCACCTTTTTTCAATTTTACCCCCGTGGGATACATATTCTACCCACGCACATTTGGAACTCTCCTGGGGTACCCTCACACATATTATTCCCTCATTCTGTGGATATTTTCACAAAAAAGTGAAATTTTCAAAAATTCAGAAAATTGGCTGAAAACGACTGAATATGAAGGACTCATCGGGCGAATCGCTCTGGAACTGAAATCGGAAAGTTCACTTATATTTAGCCTATCTGAAAGTCTGATAAATGCTGAAAAAATGATTAAGTCCAAAAAAAAGTTTTTTCAACTTTTTTCATCTTTGCCCCCGTGGGATATATATTCTAACCACGCACATTTGGAACACTCCTGGGGTACCCTCACACATATTATTCCCTCATTTAGTGGATATTTTCACAAAAAAGTGAAATTTTAAAAAATTCAGAAAATTGGCTGAAAACGACTGAATATGAAGGACTCATCTGGCGAATCGGGCTAGAACTGAAATCGGAATGCTCACTGACATTTCCCCTATCTGAAAGTCTGATAAACGCTGAAAAAATGACTAAGTCCAAAAAAAATTTTTTTCAACTTTTTTCAATTTTACCCCCGTGGGATATATATTTTACCCACGCACATTTGGAACTCTCCTGGGGTACCCTCACACATATTATTCCCTCATTCTATGGATATTTTCACAAAAAAGTGAAATTCTCAAAAATTCAGAAAATTGGCTGAAAACGACTGAATATGAAGGACTCATCGGGCGAATCGCTCTGGAACTGAAATCGGAACGCTCACTGACATTTCCCCTATCTGAAAGTCTGATAAACGCTGAAAAAATGACTAAATCCCAAAAAAATATTTTTTCACCTTTTTTCAATTTTACTCCTGTGGGATATATAATCTACCCACACACATTTGGAACTCTCCTGGGGTACCCTCACACATATTATTCCCTCATTTAGTGGATATTTTCACAAAAAAGTGAAATTTTCAAAAATTCAGAAAATTGGCTGAAAACGACTAAATATGAAGGACTCATCGGGCGAATCGCTCTGGAACTGAAATCGGAATGCTCACTGACATTTCCCCTATCTGAAAGTCTGATAAACGCTGAAAAAATGACTAAGTCCAAAAAAAAAATGTTTTCACCTTTTTTCAATTTTACCCCCGTGGGATATATATTCTACCCACACACATTTGGAACTCTCCTGGGGTACCCTCACACATATTATTCCCTCATTTAGTGGATATTTTCACAAAAAAGTGAAATTTTCAAAAATTCAGAAAATTGGCTGAAAACGACTAAATATGATGGACTCATCGGGCGAATCGCTCTGGAACTGAAATCGGAACGCTCACTGTCATTTCCCCTATCTGAAAGTCTGATAAACGCTGAAAAAATGACTAAGTCCAAAAGAAAATTTTTTTCACCTTTTTTCAATTTTACCCCCGTGGGATATATATTCTACCCACGCACATTTGGAACTCTCCTGGGGTACCCTCACACATATTATTCCCTCATTCTGTGGATATTTTCACAAAAAAGTGAAATTTTCAAAAATTCAGAAAATTGGCTGAAAACGACTGAATATGAAGGACTCATCGGGCGAATCGCTCTGGAACTGAAATCGGAACGTTCACTTATATTTCCCCTATCTGAAAGTCTGATAAATGCTGAAAAAATGATTAAGTCCAAAAAAAAGTTTTTTCAACTTTTTTCATCTTTGCCCCCGTGGGATATATATTCTAACCACGCACATTTGGAACACTCCTGGGGTACCCTCACACATATTATTCCCTCATTTAGTGGATATTTTCACAAAAAAGTGAAATTTTAAAAAATTCAGAAAATTGGCTGAAAACGACTGAATATGAAGGACTCATCTGGCGAATCGGGCTAGAACTGAAATCGGAATGCTCACTGACATTTCCCCTATCTGAAAGTCTGATAAACGCTGAAAAAATGACTAAGTCCAAAAAAAATTTTTTTCAACTTTTTTCAATTTTACCCCCGTGGGATATATATTCTACCCAAGCACATTTGGAACACTCCTGGGGTACCATCACACATATTATTCCCTCATTTAGTGGATATTTTCACAAAAAAGTGAAATTTTAAAAAATTCAGAAAATTGGCTGAAAACGACTGAATATGAAGGACTCATCGGGCGAATCACGCTGGAACTGAAATCGGAACGCTCACTGACATTTCCCCTATCTGAAAGTCTGATAAACGCTGAAAAAATGACTAAATCCAAAAAAAATATTTTTTCACCTTTTTTCAATTTTACTCCTGTGGGATATATAATCTACCCACACACATTTGGAACTCTCCTGGGGTACCCTCACACATATTATTCCCTCATTTAGTGGATATTTTCACAAAAAAGTGAAATTTTCAAAAATTCAGAAAATTGGCTGAAAACGACTAAATATGAAGGACTCATCGGGCGAATCGCTCTGGAACTGAAATCGGAACGCTCACTGACATTTCCCCTATCTGAAAGTCTGATAAACGCTGAAAAAATGACTAAGTCCAAAAAAAAAATGTTTTCACCTTTTTTCAATTTTACCCCCGTGGGATATATATTCTACCCACACACATTTGTAACTCTCCTGGGGTACCCTCACACATATTATTCCCTCATTTAGTGGATATTTTCACAAAAAAGTGAAATTTTCAAAAATTCAGAAAATTGGCTGAAAACGACTAAATATGAAGGACTCATCGGGCGAATTGCTCTGGAACTGAAATCGGAATGCTCACTGACATTTCCCCTATCTGAAAGTCTGATAAACGCTGAAAAAATGACTAAGTCGAAAAAAAAAATGTTTTCACCTTTTTTCAATTTTACCCCCGTGGGATATATATTCTACCCACACACATTTGTAACTCTCCTGGGGTACCCTCACACATATTATTCCCTCATTTAGTGGATATTTTCACAAAAAAGTGAAATTTTGAAAAATTCTGAAAATTGGCTGAAAACGACTAAATATGAAGGACTCATCGGGCGAATCGCTCTGGAACTGAAATCGGAATGCTCACTGACATTGCCCCTATCTGAAAGTCTGATAAATGCTGAAAAAATGATTAAGTCCAAAAAAAATTTTTTTCAACGTTTTTCATCTTTGCCCCCGTAGATATATATTCTAACCACGCACATTTGGAACACTCCTGGGGTACCCTCACACATATTATTCCCTCATTTAGTGGATATTTTCACAGAAAAGTGAAACTTTCAAAAATTCAGAAAATTGGCTGAAAACGACTGAATATGAAGGACTCATCAGGCGAATCGCGCTGGAACTGAAATCGGAACGCTCACTGACATTTCCCCTATCTGAAAGTCTGATAAACGCTGAAAAAATGACTAAATCCCCCCAAAAAATTTTTTCACCTTTTTTCAATTTTACTCCCGTGGGATATATATTCTACCCACACACATTTGGAACTCTCCTGGGGTACCCTCACACATATTATTCCCTCATTTAGTGGATATTTTCACAAAAAAGTGAAATTTTCAAAAATTCAGAAAATTGGCTGAAAACGACTGAATATGAAGGACTCATCGGGCGAATCGCTCTGGAACTGAAATCGGAACGTTCACTTATATTTCCCCTATCTGAAAGTCTGATAAATGCTGAAAAAATGATTAAGTCCAAAAAAAAATTTTTTCAACTTTTTTCATCTTTGCCCCCGTGGGATATATATTCTAACCACGCACATTTGGAACACTCCTGGGGTACCCTCACACATATTATTCCCTCATTTAGTGGATATTTTCACAAAAAAGTGAAATTTTAAAAAATTCAGAAAATTGGCTGAAAACGACTGAATATGAAGGACTCATCTGGCGAATCGGGCTAGAACTAAAATCGGAATGCTCACTGACATTTCCCCTATCTGAAAGTCTGATAAACGCTGAAAAAATGACTAAGTCCAAAAAAAATTTTTTTCAACCTTTTTCAATTTTACCCCCGTGGGATATATATTCTACCCAAGCACATTTGGAACACTCCTGGGGTACCATCACACATATTATTCCCTCATTTAGTGGATATTTTCACAAAAAAGTGAAATTTTAAAAAATTCAGAAAATTGGCTGAAAACGACTGAATATGAAGGACTCATCGGGCGAATCGCGCTGGAACTGAAATCGGAACGCTCACTGACATTTCCCCTATCTGAAAGTCTGATAAACGCTGAAAAAATGACTAAGTCCAAAAAAAAAAATTTTTTCACCTTTTTTCAATTTTACCCCCGTGGGATATATATTTTACCCACGCACATTTGGAACTCTCCTGGGGTACCCTCACACATATTATTCCCTCATTCTATGGATATTTTCACAAAAAAGTGAAATTCTCAAAAATTCAGAAAATTGGCTGAAAACGACTGAATATGAAGGACTCATCGGGCGAATCGCTCTGGAACTGAAATCGGAACGCTCACTGACATTTCCCCTATCTGAAAGTCTGATAAACGCTGAAAAAATGACTAAATCCAAAAAAAATATTTTTTCACCTTTTTTCAATTTTACTCCTGTGGGATATATAATCTACCCACACACATTTGGAACTCTCCTGGGGTACCCTCACACATATTATTCCCTCATTTAGTGGATATTTTCACAAAAAAGTGAAATTTTCAAAAATTCAGAAAATTGGCTGAAAACGACTAAATATGAAGGACTCATCGGGCGAATCGCTCTGGAACTGAAATCGGAACGCTCACTGACATTTCCCCTATCTGAAAGTCTGATAAACGCTGAAAAAATGACTAAGTCCAAAAAAAAAATGTTTTCACCTTTTTTCAATTTTACCCCCGTGGGATATATATTCTACCCACACACATTTGTAACTCTCCTGGGGTACCCTCACACATATTATTCCCTCATTTAGTGGATATTTTCACAAAAAAGTGAAATTTTCAAAAATTCAGAAAATTGGCTGAAAACGACTAAATATGAAGGACTCATCGGGCGAATCGCTCTGGAACTGAAATCGGAATGCTCACTGATATTGCCCCTATCTGAAAGTCTGATAAATGCTGAAAAAATGATTAAGTCCAAAAAAAATTTTTTTCAACGTTTTTCATCTTTGCCCCCGTAGATATATATTCTAACCACGCACATTTGGAACACTCCTGGGGTACCCTCACACATATTATTCCCTCATTTAGTGGATATTTTCACAGAAAAGTGAAACTTACAAAAATTCAGAAAATTGGCTGAAAACGACTGAATATGAAGGACTCATCAGGCGAATAGCGCTGGAACTGAAATCGGAACGCTCACTGACATTTCCCCTATCTGAAAGTCTGATAAACGCTGAAAAAATGACTAAATCCCCCCAAAAAATTTTTTCACCTTTTTTCAATTTTACTCCCGTGGGATATATATTCTACCCACACACATTTGGAACTCTCCTGGGGTACCCTCACACATATTATTCCCTCATTTAGTGGATATTTTCACAAAAAAGTGAAATTTTCAAAAATTCAGAAAATTGGCTGAAAACGACTGAATATGAAGGACTCATCGGGCGAATCGCTCTGGAACTGAAATCGGAACGTTCACTTATATTTCCCCTATCTGAAAGTCTGATAAATGCTGAAAAAATGATTAAGTCCAAAAAAAAGTTTTTTCAACTTTTTTCATCTTTGCCCCCGTGGGATATATATTCTAACCACGCACATTTGGAACACTCCTGGGGTACCCTCACACATATTATTCCCTCATTTAGTGGATATTTTCACAAAAAAGTGAAATTTTAAAAAATTCAGAAAATTGGCTGAAAACGACTGAATATGAAGGACTCATCTGGCGAATCGGGCTAGAACTAAAATCGGAATGCTCACTGACATTTCCCCTATCTGAAAGTCTGATAAACGCTGAAAAAATGACTAAGTCCAAAAAAAATTTTTTTCAACCTTTTTCAATTTTACCCCCGTGGGATATATATTCTACCCAAGCACATTTGGAACACTCCTGGGGTACCATCACACATATTATTCCCTCATTCTATGGATATTTTCACAAAAAAGTGAAATTCTCAAAAATTCAGAAAATTGGCTGAAAACGACTGAATATGAAGGACTCATCGGGCGAATCGCTCTGGAACTGAAATCGGAACGCTCACTGACATTTCCCCTATCTGAAAGTCTGATAAACGCTGAAAAAATGACTAAATCCAAAAAAAATATTTTTTCACCTTTTTTCAATTTTACTCCTGTGGGATATATAATCTACCCACACACATTTGGAACTCTCCTGGGGTACCCTCACACATATTATTCCCTCATTTAGTGGATATTTTCACAAAAAAGTGAAATTTTCAAAAATTCAGAAAATTGACTGAAAACGACTAAATATGAAGGACTCATCGGGCGAATCGCTCTGGAACTGAAATCGGAACGCTCACTGACATTTCCCCTATCTGAAAGTCTGATAAACGCTGAAAAAATGACTAAGTCCAAAAAAAAAATGTTTTCACCTTTTTTCAATTTTACCCCCGTGGGATATATATTCTACCCACACACATTTGTAACTCTCCTGGGGTACCCTCACACATATTATTCCCTCATTTAGTGGATATTTTCACAAAAAAGTGAAATTTTGAAAAATTCTGAAAATTGGCTGAAAACGACTAAATATGAAGGACTCATCGGGCGAATCGCTCTGGAACTGAAATCGGAACGCTCACTGACATTTCCCCTATCTGAAAGTCTGATAAACGCTGAAAAAATGACTAAATCCCAAAAAAAAAAATTTTCACCTTTTTTCAATTTTACCCCCGTGGGATATATATTCTACCCACACACATTTGGAACTCTCCTGGGGTACCCTCACACATATTATTCCCTCATTTAGTGGATATTTTCACAAAAAAGTGAAATTTTCAAAAATTCAGAAAATTGGCTGAAAACGACTAAATATGAAGGACTCATAGGGCGAATCGCTCTGGAACTGAAATTGGAACGCTCACTGACATTTCCCCTATCTGAAAGTCTGATAAACGCTGAAAAAATGACTAAGTCCAAAAAAAAAATTTTTTCACCTTTTTTCAATTTTACCCCCGTGGGATATATATTCTACCCAAGCACATTTGGAACACTCCTGGGGTACCATCACACATATTATTCCCTCATTTAGTGGATATTTTCACAAAAAAGTGAAATTTTAAAAAATTCAGAAAATTGGCTGAAAACGACTGAATATGAAGGACTCATCGGGCGAATCGCGCTGGAACTGAAATCGGAACGCTCACTGACATTTCCCCTATCTGAAAGTCTGATAAATGCTGAAAAAATGATTAAGTCCAAAAAAAATTTTTTTCAACGTTTTTCATCTTTGCCCCCGTGGATATATATTCTAACCACGCACATTTGGAACACTCCTGGGGTACCCTCACACATATTATTCCCTCATTTAGTGGATATTTTCACAAAAAAGTGAAACTTTCAAAAATTCAGAAAATTGGCTGAAAACGACTGAATATGAAGGACTCATCGGGCGAATCGCGCTGGAACTGAAATCGGAACGCTCACTGACATTTCCCCTATCTGAAAGTCTGATAAACGCTGAAAAAATGACTAAATCCCCCCAAAAAATTTTTTCACCTTTTTTCAATTTTACCCCCGTGGGATATATATTTTACCCACGCACATTTGGAACTCTCCTGGGGTACCCTCACACATATTATTCCCTCATTCTATGGATATTTTCACAAAAAAGTGAAATTCTCAAAAATTCAGAAAATTGGCTGAAAACGACTGAATATGAAGGACTCATCGGGCGAATCGCGCTGGAACTGAAATCGGAACGCTCACTGACATTTCCCCTATCTGAAAGTCTGATAAACGCTGAAAAAATGACTAAATCCCCCCAAAAAATGTTTTCACCTTTTTTCAATTTTACCCCCGTGGGATATATATTCTACCCACACACATTTGGAACTCTCCTGGGGTACCCTCACACATATTATTCCCTCATTTAGTGGATATTTTCACAAAAAAGTGAAATTTTCAAAAATTCAGAAAATTGGCTGAAAACGACTAAATATGATGGACTCATCGGGCGAATCGCTCTGGAACTGAAATCGGAACGCTCACTGACATTTCCCCTATCTGAAAGTCTGATAAACGCTGAAAAAATGACTAAGTCCAAAAAAAAAAATTTTTTCACCTTTTTTCAATTTTACCCCGTGGGATATATATTTTACCCACGCACATTTGGAACTCTCCTGGGGTACCCTCACACATATTATTCCCTCATTCTATGGATATTTTCACAAAAAAGTGAAATTCTCAAAAATTCAGAAAATTGGCTGAAAACGACTGAATATGAAGGACTCATCGGGCGAATCGCTCTGGAACTGAAATCGGAACGCTCACTGACATTTCCCCTATCTGAAAGTCTGATAAACGCTGAAAAAATGACTAAATCCAAAAAAAATATTTTTTCACCTTTTTTCAATTTTACTCCTGTGGGATATATAATCTACCCACACACATTTTGGAACTCTCCTGGGGTACCCTCACACATATTATTCCCTCATTTACTGGATATTTTCACAAAAAAGTGAAATTTTCAAAAATTCAGAAAATTGGCTGAAAACGACTAAATATGAAGGACTCATCGGGCGAATCGCTCTGGAACTGAAATCGGAACGCTCACTGACATTTCCCCTATCTGAAAGTCTGATAAACGCTGAAAAAATGACTAAGTCCAAAAAAAAAATGTTTTCACCTTTTTTCAATTTTACCCCCGTGGGATATATATTCTACCCACACACATTTGTAACTCTCCTGGGGTACCCTCACACATATTATTCCCTCATTTAGTGGATATTTTCACAAAAAAGTGAAATTTTGAAAAATTCTGAAAATTGGCTGAAAACGACTAAATATGAAAGACTCATCGGGCGAATCGCTCTGGAACTGAAATCGGAACGCTCACTGACATTTCCCCTATCTGAAAGTCTGATAAACGCTGAAAAAATGACTAAATTCCAAAAAAAAAATTTTTCACCTTTTTTCAATTTTACCCCCGTGGGATATATATTCTACCCACACACATTTGGAACTCTCCTGGGGTACCCTCACACATATTATTCCCTCATTTAGTGGATATTTTCACAAAAAAGTGAAATTTTCAAAAATTCAGAAAATTGGCTGAAAACGACTAAATATGAAGGACTCATAGGGCGAATCGCTCTGGAACTGAAATCGGAACGCTCACTGACATTTCCCCTATCTGAAAGTCTGATAAACGCTGAAAAAATGACTAAGTCCAAAAAAAAATAATTTTTCACCTTTTTTCAATTTTACCCCCGTGGGATATATATTCTACCCACACACATTTGGAACTCTCCTGGGGTACCCTCACACATATTATTCCCTCATTTAGTGGATATTTTCACAAAAAAGTGAAATTTTCAAAAATTCAGAAAATTGGCTGAAAACGACTAAATATGAAGGACTCATCGGGCGAATCGCTCTGGAACTGAAATCGGAACGCTCACTGACATTTCCCCTATCTGAAAGTCTGATAAACGCTGAAAAAATGACTAAGTCCAAAAAAAAAATGTTTTCACTTTTTTCAATTTTACCCCCGTGGGATATATATTCTACCCACACACATTTGGAACTCTCCTGGGGTACTCTCACACATATTATTCCCTCATTTAGTGGATATTTTCACAAAAAAGTGAAATTTTGAAAAATTCTGAAAATTGGCTGAAAACGACTAAATATGAAGGACTCATCAGGCGAATCGCTCTGGAACTGAAATCGGAACGCTCACTGACATTTCCCCTATCTGAAAGTCTGATAAACGCTGAAAAAATGACTAAATCCAAAAAAAAAAATTTTTCACCTTTTTTCAATTTTACCCCCGTGGGATATATATTCTACCCACACACATTTGGAACTCTCCTGGGGTACCCTCACACATATTATTCCCTCATTTAGTGGATATTTGCACAAAAAAGTGAAATTTTCAAAAATTCAGAAAAATGGCTGAAAACGACTAAATATGAAGGACTCATCGGGCGAATCGCTCTGGAACTGAAATCGGAACGCTCACTGACATTTCCCCTATCTGAAAGTCTGATAAACGCTGAAAAAATGACTAAGTTGAAAAAAAAAATGTTTTAACCTTTTTTCAATTTTACCCCCGTGGGATATATATTCTACCCACAACACATTTGGAACTCTGCTGGGGTACCCTCACACATATTATTCCCTCATTTAGTGGATATTTTCACAAAAAAGTGAAATTTTCAAAAATTCTGAAAATTGGCTGAAAACGACTAAATATGAAGGATTCATCGGGCGAATCGCTCTGGAACTGAAATCGGAATGCTCACTGATATTGCCCCTATCTGAAAGTCTGATAAATGCTGAAAAAATGATTAAGTCCAAAAAAAATTTTTTTCAACGTTTTCATCTTTGCCCCCGTGGATATATATTCTAACCACGCACATTTGGAACACTCCTGGGGTACCCTCACACATATTATTCCCTCATTTAGTGGATATTTTCACAAAAAAGTGAAACTTTCAAAAATTCAGAAAATTGGCTGAAAACGACTGAATATGAAGGACTCATCGGGCGAATCGCGCTGGAACTGAAATCGGAACGCTCACTGACATTTCCCCTATCTGAAAGTCTGATAAACGCTGAAAAAATGACTAAATCCCCCCAAAAAAATTTTTCACCTTTTTTCAATTTTACCCCCGTGGGATATATATTCTACCCACACACATTTGGAACTCTCCTGGGGTACCCTCACACATATTATTCCCTCATTTAGTGGATATTTTCACAAAAAAGTGAAATTTTCAAAAATTCAGAAAATTGGCTGAAAACGACTAAATATGATGGACTCATCGGGCGAATCGCTCTGGAACTGAAATCGGAACGCTCACTGACATTTCCCCTATCTGAAAGTCTGATAAATGCTGAAAAAATGATTAAGTCCAAAAAAAAAAATTTTTCACCTTTCTTCAATTTTACCCCCGTGGGATATATATTCTACCCAAACACATTTGGAACTCTCCTGGGGTACCCTCACACATATTATTCCCTCATTTAGTGGATATTTTCACAAAAAAGTGAAATTTTCAAAATTTCAGAAAATTGGCTGAAAACGACTAAATATGAAGGACTCATCAGGCGAATTGCTCTGGAACTGAAATCGGAACGCTCACTGATATTGCCCCTATCTGAAAGTCTGATAAACGCTGAAAAAATGATTAAGTCCAAAAAAAAAAATTTTTCAACTTTTTTCAATTTTACCCCGTGGGATATATATTCTACCCACGCACATTTGGAACACTCCTGGGGTACCCTCACACATATTATTCCCTCATTTAGTGGATATTTTCACAAAAAAGTGAAATTTTCAAAAATTCAGAAAACTGGCTGAAAACGACTGAATATGAAGGACTCATCGGGCGAATCGTGCTGGAACTGAAATCGGAACGCTCACTGACATTTCCCCTATCTGAAAGTCTGATAAACGCTGAAAAAATGACGAAATCCCCCAAAAAATTTTTTTCACCTTTTTTCAATTTTACTCCTGTGGGATATATATTCTACCCAAACACATTTGGAACTCTCCTGGGGTACCCTCACACATATTATTCCCTCATTTAGTGGATATTTTCACAAAAAAGTGAAATTTTCAAAAATTCAGAAAATTGGCTGAAAACGACTAAATATGAAGGACTCATCGGGCGAATCGCTCTGGAACTGAAATCGGAACGCTCACTGACATTTCCCCTATCTGAAAGTCTGATAAACGCTGAAAAAATGACTAAGTCCAAAAAAAAAATTTTTTTCAACTTTTTTCAATTTTACCCCCGTAGGATATATATTCTACCCACGCACATTTGGAACTCTCCTGGGGTACCCTCACACATATTATTCCCTCATTTAGTGGATATTTTCACAAAAAAGTGAAATTTTCAAAAATTCAGAAAATTGGCTGAAAACGACTAAATATGAAGGACTCATCGGGCGAATCGCTCTGGAACTGAAATCGGAATGCTCACTGATATTGCCCCTATGTGAAAGTTTGATAAACGCTGAAAAAATGATTAAGTCCAAAAAAAATATTTTTTCACCTTTCTTCAATTTTACCCCCGTGGGATATATATTCTACCCAAACACATTTGGAACTCTCCTGGGGTACCCTCACACATATTATTCCCTCATTTAGTGGATATTTGCACAAAAAAGTGAAATTTTCAAAAATTCTGAAAATTGGCTGAAAACGACTAAATATGAAGGACTCATCGGGCGAATCGCTGTGGAACTGAAATCGCAACGCTCACTGACATTTCCCCTATCTGAAAGTCTGATAAACGCTGAAAAAATGACTAAGTTGAAAAAAAAAATTTTTTAACCTTTTTTCAATTTTACCCCCGTGGGATATATATTCTACCCACAACACATTTGGAACTAAACTGGGGTACCCTCACACATATTATTCCCTCATTTAGTGGATATTTTCACAAAAAAGTGAAATTTTCAAAAATTCTGAAAATTGGCTGAAAACGACTAAATATGAAGGACTCATCGGGCGAATCGCTCTGGAACTGAAATCGGAATGCTCACTGATATTGCCCCTATCTGAAAGTCTGATAAACGCTGAAAAAATGATTAAGTCCAAAAAAAAAATTTTTTTCAACTTTTTTCAATTTTACCCCCGTGGGATATATATTCTACCCACGCACATTTGGAACTCTCCTGGGGTACCCTCACACATATTATTCCCTCATTTAGTGGATATTTTCACAAAAAAGTGAAATTTTCAAAAATTCAGAAAATTGGCTGAAAACGACTAAATATGAAGGACTCATCGGGCGAATCACTCTGGAACTGAAATCGGAACGCTCACTGATATTTCCCCTATCTGAAAGTCTGATAAACGCTGAAAAAATGACTAAGTCCAAAAAAAAAAATTTTTCACCTTTCTTCAATTTTACTCCCGTGGGATATATATTCTACCCACGCACATTTGGAACACTCCTGGGGTACCCTCACACATATTATTCCCTCATTTAGTGGATATTTTCACAAAAAAGTGAAATTTTCAAAAATTCTTAAAATTGGCTGAAAACGACTGAATATGATGGACTCATCGGGCGAATCGCGCTGGAACTGAAATCGGAACGCTCACTGACATTTCCCCTATCTGAAAGTCTGATAAACGCTGAAAAAATGACTAAGTCCAAAAAAAAAAATTTTTAACCTTTTTTCAGTTTTACCCCCGTGGGATATATATTCTACCCACACACATTTGGAACTCTCCTGGGGTACCCTCACACATATTATTCCCTCATTTAGTGGATATTTTCACAAATAAGTGAAATTTTCAAAAATTCTGAAAATTGGCTGAAAACGACTAAATATGAAGGACTCATCGGGCGAATCGCTCTGGAACTGAAATCGGAACGCTCACTGACATTTCCCCTATCTGAAAGTCTGATAAACGCTGAAAAAATGACAGTCCAAAAAAAAACGACTAAATATGAAGGACTCATCGGGCTCTGGAACTGAAATCGTAACGCTCACTGACATTTCCCCTATCTGAAAGTCTGATAAATGCTGAAAAAATGACAGTCCAAAAAAAAATTTTTTTCACCTTTTTTCAATTTTACCCCCGTGGGATATATATTCTACCCACACACATTTGGAACTCTCCTGGGGTACCCTCACACATATTATTCCCTCATTTAGTGGATATTTTCACAAAAAAGTGAAATTTTCAAAAATTCTGAAAATTGGCTGAAAACGACTGAATATGAAGGACTCATCGGGCGAATCGTGCTGGAACTGAAATCGGAACGCTCACTGACATTTCCCCTATCTGAAAGTCTGATAAACGCTGAAAAAATGACGAAGTCCAGAAAAAATTTTTTTTAACCTTTTTTCAATTTTACCCCCGTGGGATATATATTCTACCCAAACACATTTGGAACTCTCCTGGGGTACCCTCACACATATTATTCCCTCATTTAGTGGATATTTTCACAAAAATGTGAAATTTTCAAAAATTCTGAAAATTGGCTGAAAACGACTAAATATGAAGGACTCATCGGCCTCTGGAACTGAAATCGGAACGCTCACTGACATTTCCCCTGTCTGAAAGTCTGATAAATGCTGAAAAAATGACAGTCCAAAAAAAAAACGACTAAATATGAAGGACTCATCAGGCTCTGGAACTGAAATCGGAATTCTCACTGACATTTCCCCTATCTGAAAGTCTGATAAATGCTGAAAAAATGACTAAGTCCAAAAAAAAATTTTTTTCACCTTTTTTCAATTTTACCCCCGTGGGATATATATTCTACCCACACACATTTGGAACTCTCCTGGGGTACCCTCACACATATTATTCCCTCATTTAGTGGATATTTCACAAAAAAGTGAAATTTTCGAAAATTCAGAAAATTAGCTCAAAACGACTAAATATGAAGGACTCATCGGGCGAATCGCTCTGGAACTGAAATCGGAACGCTCATTGACATTTCCCCTATCTGAAAGTCTGATAAACGCTGAAAAAATGACTAAGTCCAAAAAAAAAAATGTTTCACCTTTCTTCAATTTTACCGCCGTGGGATATATATTCTACCCACACACATTTGGAACTCTCCTGGGGTACCCTCACACATATTATTCCCTCATTTAGTGGATATTTTCACAAAAAAGTGAAATTTTCAAAAATTCAGAAAATTAGCTGAAAACGACTAAATATGAAGGACTCATCGGGCGAATCGCTCTGGAACTGAAATCGGAACGCTCATTAACATTTCCCCTATCTGAAAGTCTGATAAACGCTGAAAAAATGACTAAGTCCAAAAAAAATTTTTTTTCACCTTTTTTCAATTTTACCCCCGTGGGATATATATTCTACCCACACACATTTGGAACTCTCCTGGGGTACCCTCACACATATTATTCCCTCATTTAGTGGATATTTTCACAAAAAAGTGAAATTTTCAAAAATTCTGAAAATTGGCTGAAAACGACTAAATATGAAGGACTAATCGGGCGAATCGCTCTGGAACTGAAATCGGAACGCTCACTGACATTTCCCCTATCTGAAAGTCTTATAAATGCTGAAAAAATGACAGTCCAAAAAAAAAACGACTAAATATGAAGGACTCATCGGGCTCTGGAACTGAAATCGGAACGCTCACTGACATTTCCCCTATCTGAAAGTCTGATAAATACTGAAAAAATGACAGTCCAAAAAAAATTTTTTTTCACCTTTTTTCAATTTTACCCCCGTGGGATATATATTCTTCCCACACACATTTGGAACTCTCCTGGGGTACCCTCACACATATTATTCCCTCATTTAGTGGATATTTTCACAAAAAAGTGAAATTTTCAAAAATTCTGAAAATTGGCTGAAAACGACTGAATATGAAGGACTCATCGGGCGAATCGCTCTGGAACTGAAATCGGAATGCTCACTGATATTGCCCCTATCTGAAAGTCTGATAAACGCTGAAAAAATGATTAAGTCCAAAAAAAAAATTTTTTTCAACTTTTTTCAATTTTACCCCCGTGGGATATATATTCTACCCACGCACATTTGGAACACTCCTGGGGTACCCTCACACATATTATTCCCTCATTTAGTGGATATTTTCACAAAAAAGTGAAATTTTCAAAAATTCAGAAAATTGGCTGAAAACGACTGAATATGATGGACTCATCGGGCGAATTGCGCTGGAACTGAAATCGGAACGCTCACTGACATTTCCCTTATCTGAAAGTCTGATAAACGCTGAAAAAATGACTAAGTCCAAAAAAAAAAATTTTTAACCTTTTTTCAGTTTTACCCCCGTGGGATATATATTCTACCCACGCACATTTGGAACTCTCCTGGGGTACCCTCACACATATTATTCCCTCATTTAGTGGATATTTTCACAAAAAAGTGAAATTTTCAAAAATTCAGAAAATTGGCTGAAAACGACTAAATATGAAGGACTCATCGGGCGAATCGCTCTGGAACTGAAATCGGAACGCTCACTGATATTTCCCCTATCTGAAAGTCTGATAAACGCTGAAAAAATGACTAAGTCCAAAAAAAAAAATTTTTCACCTTTCTTCAATTTTACTCCCGTGGGATATATATTCTACCCACGCACATTTGGAACACTCCTGGGGTACCCTCACACATATTATTCCCTCATTTAGTGGATATTTTCACAAAAAAGTGAAATTTTCAAAAATTCTTAAAATTGGCTGAAAACGACTGAATATGATGGACTCATCGGGCGAATCGCGCTGGAACTGAAATCGGAACGCTCACTGACATTTCCCCTATCTGAAAGTCTGATAAACGCTGAAAAAATGACTAAGTTGAAAAAAAAAATGTTTTAACCTTTTTTCAATTTTACCCCCGTGGGATATATATTCTACCCACAACACATTTGGAACTCTGCTGGGGTACCCTCACACATATTATTCCCTCATTTAGTGGATATTTTCACAAAAAAGTGAAATTTTCAAAAATTCTGAAAATTGGCTGAAAACGACTAAATATGAAGGATTCATCGGGCGAATCGCTCTGGAACTGAAATCGGAATGCTCACTGATATTGCCCCTATCTGAAAGTCTGATAAATGCTGAAAAAATGATTAAGTCCAAAAAAAATTTTTTTCAACGTTTTCATCTTTGCCCCCGTGGATATATATTCTAACCACGCACATTTGGAACACTCCTGGGGTACCCTCACACATATTATTCCCTCATTTAGTGGATATTTTCACAAAAAAGTGAAACTTTCAAAAATTCAGAAAATTGGCTGAAAACGACTGAATATGAAGGACTCATCGGGCGAATCGCGCTGGAACTGAAATCGGAACGCTCACTGACATTTCCCCTATCTGAAAGTCTGATAAACGCTGAAAAAATGACTAAATCCCCCCAAAAAAATTTTTCACCTTTTTTCAATTTTACCCCCGTGGGATATATATTCTACCCACACACATTTGGAACTCTCCTGGGGTACCCTCACACATATTATTCCCTCATTTAGTGGATATTTTCACAAAAAAGTGAAATTTTCAAAAATTCAGAAAATTGGCTGAAAACGACTAAATATGATGGACTCATCGGGCGAATCGCTCTGGAACTGAAATCGGAACGCTCACTGACATTTCCCCTATCTGAAAGTCTGATAAATGCTGAAAAAATGATTAAGTCCAAAAAAAAAAATTTTTCACCTTTCTTCAATTTTACCCCCGTGGGATATATATTCTACCCACGCACATTTGGAACACTCCTGGGGTACCCTCACACATATTATTCCCTCATTTAGTGGATATTTTCACAAAAAAGTGAAATTTTCAAAAATTCAGAAAACTGGCTGAAAACGACTGAATATGAAGGACTCATCGGGCGAATCGTGCTGGAACTGAAATCGGAACGCTCACTGACATTTCCCCTATCTGAAAGTCTGATAAACGCTGAAAAAATGACGAAATCCCCCAAAAAATTTTTTTCACCTTTTTTCAATTTTACTCCTGTGGGATATATATTCTACCCAAACACATTTGGAACTCTCCTGGGGTACCCTCACACATATTATTCCCTCATTTAGTGGATATTTTCACAAAAAAGTGAAATTTTCAAAAATTCAGAAAATTGGCTGAAAACGACTAAATATGAAGGACTCATCGGGCGAATCGCTCTGGAACTGAAATCGGAACGCTCACTGACATTTCCCCTATCTGAAAGTCTGATAAACGCTGAAAAAATGACTAAGTCCAAAAAAAAAATTTTTTTCAACTTTTTTCAATTTTACCCCCGTAGGATATATATTCTACCCACGCACATTTGGAACTCTCCTGGGGTACCCTCACACATATTATTCCCTCATTTAGTGGATATTTTCACAAAAAAGTGAAATTTTCAAAAATTCAGAAAATTGGCTGAAAACGACTAAATATGAAGGACTCATCGGGCGAATCGCTCTGGAACTGAAATCGGAATGCTCACTGATATTGCCCCTATGTGAAAGTTTGATAAACGCTGAAAAAATGATTAAGTCCAAAAAAAATATTTTTTCACCTTTCTTCAATTTTACCCCCGTGGGATATATATTCTACCCAAACACATTTGGAACTCTCCTGGGGTACCCTCACACATATTATTCCCTCATTTAGTGGATATTTGCACAAAAAAGTGAAATTTTCAAAAATTCTGAAAATTGGCTGAAAACGACTAAATATGAAGGACTCATCGGGCGAATCGCTGTGGAACTGAAATCGCAACGCTCACTGACATTTCCCCTATCTGAAAGTCTGATAAACGCTGAAAAAATGACTAAGTTGAAAAAAAAAATTTTTTAACCTTTTTTCAATTTTACCCCCGTGGGATATATATTCTACCCACAACACATTTGGAACTAAACTGGGGTACCCTCACACATATTATTCCCTCATTTAGTGGATATTTTCACAAAAAAGTGAAATTTTCAAAAATTCTGAAAATTGGCTGAAAACGACTAAATATGAAGGACTCATCGGGCGAATCGCTCTGGAACTGAAATCGGAATGCTCACTGATATTGCCCCTATCTGAAAGTCTGATAAACGCTGAAAAAATGATTAAGTCCAAAAAAAAAATTTTTTTCAACTTTTTTCAATTTTACCCCCGTGGGATATATATTCTACCCACGCACATTTGGAACTCTCCTGGGGTACCCTCACACATATTATTCCCTCATTTAGTGGATATTTTCACAAAAAAGTGAAATTTTCAAAAATTCAGAAAATTGGCTGAAAACGACTAAATATGAAGGACTCATCGGGCGAATCACTCTGGAACTGAAATCGGAACGCTCACTGATATTTCCCCTATCTGAAAGTCTGATAAACGCTGAAAAAATGACTAAGTCCAAAAAAAAAAATTTTTCACCTTTCTTCAATTTTACTCCCGTGGGATATATATTCTACCCACGCACATTTGGAACACTCCTGGGGTACCCTCACACATATTATTCCCTCATTTAGTGGATATTTTCACAAAAAAGTGAAATTTTCAAAAATTCTTAAAATTGGCTGAAAACGACTGAATATGATGGACTCATCGGGCGAATCGCGCTGGAACTGAAATCGGAACGCTCACTGACATTTCCCCTATCTGAAAGTCTGATAAACGCTGAAAAAATGACTAAGTCCAAAAAAAAAAATTTTTAACCTTTTTTCAGTTTTACCCCCGTGGGATATATATTCTACCCACACACATTTGGAACTCTCCTGGGGTACCCTCACACATATTATTCCCTCATTTAGTGGATATTTTCACAAATAAGTGAAATTTTCAAAAATTCTGAAAATTGGCTGAAAACGACTAAATATGAAGGACTCATCGGGCGAATCGCTCTGGAACTGAAATCGGAACGCTCACTGACATTTCCCCTATCTGAAAGTCTGATAAACGCTGAAAAAATGACAGTCCAAAAAAAAACGACTAAATATGAAGGACTCATCGGGCTCTGGAACTGAAATCGTAACGCTCACTGACATTTCCCCTATCTGAAAGTCTGATAAATGCTGAAAAAATGACAGTCCAAAAAAAAATTTTTTTCACCTTTTTTCAATTTTACCCCCGTGGGATATATATTCTACCCACACACATTTGGAACTCTCCTGGGGTACCCTCACACATATTATTCCCTCATTTAGTGGATATTTTCACAAAAAAGTGAAATTTTCAAAAATTCTGAAAATTGGCTGAAAACGACTGAATATGAAGGACTCATCGGGCGAATCGTGCTGGAACTGAAATCGGAACGCTCACTGACATTTCCCCTATCTGAAAGTCTGATAAACGCTGAAAAAATGACGAAGTCCAGAAAAAATTTTTTTTAACCTTTTTTCAATTTTACCCCCGTGGGATATATATTCTACCCAAACACATTTGGAACTCTCCTGGGGTACCCTCACACATATTATTCCCTCATTTAGTGGATATTTTCACAAAAATGTGAAATTTTCAAAAATTCTGAAAATTGGCTGAAAACGACTAAATATGAAGGACTCATCGGCCTCTGGAACTGAAATCGGAACGCTCACTGACATTTCCCCTGTCTGAAAGTCTGATAAATGCTGAAAAAATGACAGTCCAAAAAAAAAACGACTAAATATGAAGGACTCATCAGGCTCTGGAACTGAAATCGGAATTCTCACTGACATTTCCCCTATCTGAAAGTCTGATAAATGCTGAAAAAATGACTAAGTCCAAAAAAAAATTTTTTTCACCTTTTTTCAATTTTACCCCCGTGGGATATATATTCTACCCACACACATTTGGAACTCTCCTGGGGTACCCTCACACATATTATTCCCTCATTTAGTGGATATTTCACAAAAAAGTGAAATTTTCGAAAATTCAGAAAATTAGCTCAAAACGACTAAATATGAAGGACTCATCGGGCGAATCGCTCTGGAACTGAAATCGGAACGCTCATTGACATTTCCCCTATCTGAAAGTCTGATAAACGCTGAAAAAATGACTAAGTCCAAAAAAAAAAATGTTTCACCTTTCTTCAATTTTACCGCCGTGGGATATATATTCTACCCACACACATTTGGAACTCTCCTGGGGTACCCTCACACATATTATTCCCTCATTTAGTGGATATTTTCACAAAAAAGTGAAATTTTCAAAAATTCAGAAAATTAGCTGAAAACGACTAAATATGAAGGACTCATCGGGCGAATCGCTCTGGAACTGAAATCGGAACGCTCATTAACATTTCCCCTATCTGAAAGTCTGATAAACGCTGAAAAAATGACTAAGTCCAAAAAAAATTTTTTTTCACCTTTTTTCAATTTTACCCCCGTGGGATATATATTCTACCCACACACATTTGGAACTCTCCTGGGGTACCCTCACACATATTATTCCCTCATTTAGTGGATATTTTCACAAAAAAGTGAAATTTTCAAAAATTCTGAAAATTGGCTGAAAACGACTAAATATGAAGGACTAATCGGGCGAATCGCTCTGGAACTGAAATCGGAACGCTCACTGACATTTCCCCTATCTGAAAGTCTTATAAATGCTGAAAAAATGACAGTCCAAAAAAAAAACGACTAAATATGAAGGACTCATCGGGCTCTGGAACTGAAATCGGAACGCTCACTGACATTTCCCCTATCTGAAAGTCTGATAAATACTGAAAAAATGACAGTCCAAAAAAAATTTTTTTTCACCTTTTTTCAATTTTACCCCCGTGGGATATATATTCTTCCCACACACATTTGGAACTCTCCTGGGGTACCCTCACACATATTATTCCCTCATTTAGTGGATATTTTCACAAAAAAGTGAAATTTTCAAAAATTCTGAAAATTGGCTGAAAACGACTGAATATGAAGGACTCATCGGGCGAATCGCTCTGGAACTGAAATCGGAATGCTCACTGATATTGCCCCTATCTGAAAGTCTGATAAACGCTGAAAAAATGATTAAGTCCAAAAAAAAAATTTTTTTCAACTTTTTTCAATTTTACCCCCGTGGGATATATATTCTACCCACGCACATTTGGAACACTCCTGGGGTACCCTCACACATATTATTCCCTCATTTAGTGGATATTTTCACAAAAAAGTGAAATTTTCAAAAATTCAGAAAATTGGCTGAAAACGACTGAATATGATGGACTCATCGGGCGAATTGCGCTGGAACTGAAATCGGAACGCTCACTGACATTTCCCTTATCTGAAAGTCTGATAAACGCTGAAAAAATGACTAAGTCCAAAAAAAAAAATTTTTAACCTTTTTTCAGTTTTACCCCCGTGGGATATATATTCTACCCACGCACATTTGGAACTCTCCTGGGGTACCCTCACACATATTATTCCCTCATTTAGTGGATATTTTCACAAAAAAGTGAAATTTTCAAAAATTCAGAAAATTGGCTGAAAACGACTAAATATGAAGGACTCATCGGGCGAATCGCTCTGGAACTGAAATCGGAACGCTCACTGATATTTCCCCTATCTGAAAGTCTGATAAACGCTGAAAAAATGACTAAGTCCAAAAAAAAAAATTTTTCACCTTTCTTCAATTTTACTCCCGTGGGATATATATTCTACCCACGCACATTTGGAACACTCCTGGGGTACCCTCACACATATTATTCCCTCATTTAGTGGATATTTTCACAAAAAAGTGAAATTTTCAAAAATTCTTAAAATTGGCTGAAAACGACTGAATATGATGGACTCATCGGGCGAATCGCGCTGGAACTGAAATCGGAACGCTCACTGACATTTCCCCTATCTGAAAGTCTGATAAACGCTGAAAAAATGACTAAGTCCAAAAAAAAAAATTTTTAACCTTTTTTCAGTTTTACCCCCGTGGGATATATATTCTACCCACACACATTTGGAACTCTCCTGGGGTACCCTCACACATATTATTCCCTCATTTAGTGGATATTTTCACAAAAAAGTGAAATTTTCAAAAATTCAGAAAATTGGCTGAAAACGACTAAATATGATGGACTCATCGGGCGAATCGCTCTGGAACTGAAATCGGAACGCTCACTGACATTTCCCCTATCTGAAAGTCTGATAAACGCTGAAAAAATTACTAAGTCCAAAAAAAAAATTTTTTCACCTTTTTTCAATTTTACCCCCGTGGGATATATATTCTACCCCCCACGCATATTTAGAACTCTCCTGGGGTACCCTCACACATATTATTCCCTCATTTAGTGGATATTTTCACAAAAAAGTGAAATTTTCAAAAATTCAGAAAATTGGCTGAAAACGACTAAATATGAAGGACTCATCGGGCGAATCGTTCTGGTACTGAAATCGGAACGCTCACCGATATTTCCCCTATCTGAAAGTCCGATAAACGCTGAAAAAATGATTAAGTCCAAAAAAAAATTGTTTTAACTTTTTTCAATTTTACCCCCGTGGGATATAGATTCTACCCACGCACATTTGGAACACTCCTGGGGTACCCTCACACATATTATTCCCTCATTTAGTGGATATTTTCACAAAAAAGTGAAATTTTCAAAAATTCAGAAAATTGGCTGAAAACGACTAAATATGATGGACTCATCGGGCGAATCGCTCTGGAACTGAAATCGGAACGCTCACTGACATTTCCCCTATCTGAAAGTCTGATAAACGCTGAAAAAATGACTAAGTCCAAAAAAAAAAAGTTTCACCTTTCTTCAATTTTACCCCCGTTGGATAGATATTCTACCCACACACATTTGAAAATCTCCTGGGGTACCCTCACACATATTATTCCCTCATTTAGTGGATATTTTCACAAAAAAGTGAAATTTTCAAAAATTCAGAAAATTGTCTGAAAACGACTAAATATGAAGGACTCATCGGGCGAATCGCTCTGGAACTGAAATCGGAACGCTCACTGACATTTCCCCTATCTGAAAGTCTGATAAACGCTGAAAAAATGACTAAGTCCCAAAAAAAAATGTTTTCACCTTTTTTCAATTTTACCCCTGTGGGATATATATTCTACCCACACACATTTGTAACTCTCCTGGGGTACCCTCACACATATTATTCCCTCATTTAGTGGATATTTTCACAAAAAAGTGAAATTTTCAAAAATTCTGAAAATTGGCTGAAAACGAATAAATATGAAGGACTCATCGGGCGAATCGCGCTGGAACTGAAATCGGAACGCTCACTGACATTTCCCCTATCTGAAAGTCTGATAAATGCTGAAAAAATGACAGTCCAAAAAAAAATTTTTTTCACCTTTTTTCAATTTTACCCCTGTGGGATATATATTCTACCCACAGACATTTGGAACTCTCCTTGGGTACCCTCACACATATTATTCCCTCATTTAGTGGATATTTTCACAAAAAAGTGAAATTTTCAAAAATTCAGAAAATTGGCTGAAAACGCCTGAATATGAAGGACTCATCGGGCGAATCGCGCTGGAACTGAAATCGGAACGCTCACTGACATTTCCCCTATCTGAAAGTCTGATAAACGCTGAAAAAAATGGCGAAGTCCAGAAAAAATTTTTTTTAACCTTTTTTCAATTTTACCCCCGTGGGATATATATTCTACCCAAACACATTTGGAACTCTCCTGGGGTACCCTCACACATATTATTCCCTCATTTAGTGGATATTTTCACAAAAATGTGAAATTTTCAAAAATTCTGAAAATTGGCTGAAAACGACTAAATATGAAGGACTCATCGGCCTCTGGAACTGAAATCGGAACGCTCACTGACATTTCCCCTATCTGAAAGTCTGATAAATGCTGAAAAAATGACAGTCCAAAAAAAAAACGACTAAATATGAAGGACTCATCGGGCTCTGGAACTGAAATCGGAACGCTCACTGACTTTTCCCCTATCTGAAAGTCTGATAAATGCTGAAAAAATGTCCAAAAAAAAATTTTTTTCACCTTTTTTCAATTTTACCCCCGTGGGATATATATTCTACCCACACACATTTGGAACTCTCCTGGGGTACACTCACACATATTATTCCCTCATTTAGTGGATATTTTCACAAAAAAGTGAAATTTTCAAAAATTCTGAAAATTGGCTGAAAACGACTGAATATGAAGGACTCATCCGGCGAATCGCGCTGGAACTGAAATTGGAACGCTCACTGACATTTCCCCTATCTGAAAGTCTGATAAATGCTGAAAAAATGACAGTCCAAAAAAATTTTTTTTCACCTTTTTTCAATTTTACCCCCATGGGATATATATTCTACCCACACACATTTTGAACTCTCCTGGGATACCCTCACACATATTATTCCCTCATTTAGTGGATATTTTCACAAAAAAGTGAAATTTTCAAAAATTCTGAAAATTGGCTGAAAACGACTGAATATGAAGGACTCATCGGGCGAATCGCGCTGGAACTGAAATCGGAACGCTCACTGACATTTCCCCTATCTGAAAGTCTGATAAACGCTGAAAAAATGACAAAGTCCCAAAAAAAAATTTTTTAACCTTTTTTCAATTTTACCCCCGTGGGATATATATTCTACCCACACACATTTGGAACTCTCCTGGGGTACCCTCACACATATTATTCCATCATTTAGTGGATATTTTCACAAAAAAGTGAAATTTTCAAAAATTCTGAAAATTGGCTGAAAACGACTAAATATGAAGGACTCATTGGGCGAATCGCTCTGGAACTGAAATCGGAATGCTCACTGACATTTACCCTATCTGAAAGTCTGATAAACGCCGGAAAAATGACTAAGTCCCAAAAAAATTTTTTTCACCTTTTTTCAATTTTACCCCCGTGGGATATATATTCTACCCAAACACATTTGGAACTCTCCTGGGGTACCCTCACACATATTATTCCCTCATTTAGTGGATATTTTCACAAAAATGTGAAATTTTCAAAAATTCTGAAAATTGGCTGAAAACGACTAAATATGAAGGACTCATCGGGCTCTGGAACTGAAATCGGAACGCTCACTGACATTTCCCCTATCTGAAAGTCTGATAAATACTGAAAAAATGACAGTCCAAAAAAAATTTTTTTCACCTTTTTTCAATTTTACCCCCGTGGGATATATATTCTACCCACACACATTTGGAACTCTCCTGGGGTACCCTCACACATATTATTCCCTCATTTAGTGGATATTTTCACAAAAAAGTGAAATTTTCAAAAATTCTGAAAATTGGCTGAAAACGACTGAATATGAAGGACTCATCGGGCGAATCGCGCTGGAAATGAAATCGGAACGCTCACTGACATTTCCCCTATCTAAAAGTCTGATAAACGCCGTAAAAATGACTAAATCCCAAAAAAATATTTTTCACCTTTTTTCAATTTTACCCCCGTGGGATATATATTCTACTCAAACACATTTGGAACTCTACTGGGGTACCCTCACACATATTATTCCCTCATTTAGTGGATATTTTCACAAAAATGTGAAATTTTCAAAAATTCTGAAAATTGGCTGAAAACGACTAAATATGAAGGACTCATCGGGCTCTGGAACTGAAATCGGAACGCTCACTGACATTTCCCCTATCTGAAAGTCTGATAAATGCTGAAAAAATGACAGTTCAAAAAAAAATTTTTTTCACCTTTTTTCAATTTTACCCCCTTGGGATATATATTCTACCCACACACATTTGGAACTCTCCTGGGGTTCCCTCACACATATTATTCCCTCATTTAGTGGATATTTTCACAAAAAAGTGAAATTTTCAAAAATTCTGAAAATTGGCTGAAAACGACTGAATATGAAGGATTCATCGGGCGAATCGCGCTGGAACTGAAATCGGAACGCTCACTGACATTTCCCCTATCTGAAAGTCTGATAAACGCCAGAAAAATGACTAAGTCCAAAAAAAATTTTTTTCACCTTTTTTCAATTTTACCCCCGTGGGATATATATTCTACCCAAACACATTTGGAACTCTCCTGGGGTACCCTCACACATATTATTCCCTCATTTAGTGTATATTTTCACAAAAATGTGAAATTTTCAAAAATTCTGAAAATTGGCTGAAAACGACAAAATATGAAGGACTCATCGGGCTCTGGAACTGAAATCGGAACGCTCACTGACATTTCCCCTATCTGAAAGTCTGATAAATGCTGAAAAAATGACAGTCCAAAAAAAAAACGACTAAATATGAAGGACTCATCGGGCTCTGGAACTGAAATCGGAACGCTCACTGACATTTCCCCTATCTGAAAGTCTGATAAACGCTGAAAAAATGACGAAGACCAAAAAAAAAAATTTTTAACCTTTTTTCAATTTTACCCCCGTGGGATATATATTCTACCCACACACATTTGGAACTCTCCTGGGGTACCCTCACACATATTATTCCCTCATTTAGTGGATATTTTCACAAAAAAGTGAAATTTTCAAAAACTCTGAAAATTGGCTGAAAACGACTAAATATGAAGGACTCATCGGGCTAATCGCTCTGGAACTGAAATCGGAACGCTCACTGATATTGCCCCTATCTGAAAGTCTGATAAACGCTGAAAAAATGATTAAGTCCAAAAAAAAAAATTTTTAACCTTTTTTCAGTTTTACCCCCGTGGGATATATATTCTACCCACACACATTTGGAACTCTCCTGGGGTACCCTCACACATATTATTCCCTCATTTAGTGGATATTTTCACAAAAATGTGAAATTTTCAAAAATTCTGAAAATTGGCTGAAAACGACTAAATATGAAGGACTCATCGGGCGAATCGCGCTGGAACTGAAATCGGAACGCTCACTGACATTTCCCCTATCTGAAAGTCTGATAAACGCCGGAAAAATGACTAAATCCCAAAAAATTTTTTTTCACCTTTTTTCAATTTTACCCCCGTGGGATATATATTCTACTCAAACACATTTGGAACTCTACTGGGGTACCCTCACACATATTATTCCCTCATTTAGTGGATATTTTCACAAAAATGTGAAATTTTCAAAAATTCTGAAAATTGGCTGAAAACGACTAATTATGAAGGACTCATCGGGCTCTGGAACTGAAATCGGAACGCTCACTGACATTTCCCCTATCTGAAAGTCTGATAAATGCTGAAAAAATGAAAGACAAAAAAAAAACGGCTAAATATGAAGGACTCATCGGGCTCTGGAACTGAAATCGGAACGCTCACTGACATTTCCCCTATCTGAAAGTCTGATAAATGCTGAAAAAATGACAGTCCAAAAAAAAATTTTTTTCACCTTTTTTCAATTTTACCCCCTTGGGATATATATTGTACCCACACACATTTGGAACTCTCCTGGGGTACCCTCACACATATTATTCCCTCATTTAGTGGATATTTTCACAAAAAAGTGAAATTTTCAAAAATTCTGAAAATTGGCTGAAAACGACTGAATATGAAGGACTCATCGGGCGAATCGCACTGGAACTGAAATCGGAACGCTCACTGACATTTCCCCTATCTGAAAGTCTGATAAACGCCGGAAAAATGACTAAATCCCAAAAAAAATTTTTTCACCTTTTTTCAATTTTACCCCCGTGGGATATATATTCTACTCAAACACATTTGAAACTCTACTGGGGTACCCTCACACATATTATTCCCTCATTTAGTGGATATTTTCACAAAAATGTGAAATTTTCAAAAATTCTGAAAATTGGCTGAAAACGACTAAATATGAAGGACTCATCGGGCTAATCGCTCTGGAACTGAAATCGGAACGCTCACTGATATTGCCCCTATCTGAAAGTCTGATAAACGCTGAAAAAATGATTAAGTCCAAAAAAAAAAATTTTTAACCTTTTTTCAGTTTTACCCCCGTGGGATGTATATTCTACCCACACACATTTGGAACTCTCCTGGGGTACCCTCACACATATTATTCCCTCATTTAGTGGATATTTTCACAAAAAAGTGAAATTTTCAAAAATTCAGAAAATTGGCTGAAAACGACTAAATATGATGGACTCAACGGGCGAATCGCTCTGGAACTGAAATCGGAACGCTCACTGACATTTCCCCTATCTGAAAGTCTGATAAACGCTGAAAAAATGACTAAGTCCAAAAAAAAAATTTTTTCACCTTTTTTCAATTTTACCCCCGTGGGATATATATTCTACCCACGCATATTTGGAACTCTCCTGGGGTACCCTCACACATATTATTCCCTCATTTAGTGGATATTTTCACAAAAATGTGAAATTTTGAAAAATTCTGAAAATTGGCTGAAAACGACTAAATATGAAGGACTCATCTTGCTCTGGAACTGAAATCGGAACGCTCACTGACATTTCCCCTATCTGAAAGTCTGATAAATACTGAAAAAATGACAGTCCAAAAAAAAATTTTTTTCACCTTTTTTCAATTTTACCCCCGTGGGATATATATTCTACCCACACACATTTGGAACTCTCCTGGGGTACCCTCACACATATTATTCCCTCATTTAGTGGATATTTTCACAAAAAAGTGAAATTTTCAAAAATTCTGAAAATTGGCTGAAAACGACTGAATATGAAGGACTCATCGGGCAAATCGAGCTGGAACTGAAATCGGAACGCTCACTGACATTTCCCCTATCTGAAAGTCTGATAAACGCCGGAAAAATGACTAAATCCCAAAAAAAATTTTTTCACCTTTTTTCAATTTTACCCCCGTGGGATATATATTCTACTCAAACACATTTGGAACTCTACTGGGGTACCCTCACACATATTATTCCCTCATTTAGTGGATATTTTCACAAAAATGTGAAATTTTCAAAAATTCTGAAAATTGGCTGAAAACGACTAAATATGAAGGACTCATCGGGCTCTGGAACTGAAATCTGAACGCTCACTGACATTTCCCCTATCTGAAAGTCTGATAAATGCTGAAAAAATGACAGTCCAAAAAAAATTTTTTTTCACCTTTTTTCAATTTTACCCCCTTGGGATATATATTGTACCCACACACATTTGGAACTCTACTGGGGTACCCTCACACATATTATTCCCTCATTTAGTGGATATTTTCACAAAAAAGTGAAATTTTCAAAAATTCTGAAAATTGGCTGAAAACGACTGAATATGAAGGATTCATCGGGCGAATCGCGCTGGAACTGAAATCGGAACGCTCACTGACATTTCCCCTATCTGAAAGTCTGATAAACGCCGGAAAAATGACTAAGTCCAAAAAAAATTTTTTTCACCTTTTTTCAATTTTACCCCCGTGGGATATATATTCTACCCAAACACATCTGGAACTCTCCTGGGGTACCCTCACACATATTATTCCCTCATTTAGTGTATATTTTCACAAAAATGTGAAATTTTCAAAAATTCTGAAAATTGGCTGAAAACGACAAAATATGAAGGACTCATCGGGCTCTGGAACTGAAATCGGAACGCTCACTGACATTTCCCCTATCTGAAAGTCTGATAAATGCTGAAAAAATGACAGTCCAAAAAAAAAACGACTAAATATGAAGGACTCATCGGGCTCTGGAACTGAAATCGGAACGCTCACTGACATTTCCCCTATCTGAAAGTCTGATAAACGCTGAAAAAATGACGAAGACCAAAAAAAAAAATTTTTAACCTTTTTTCAATTTTACCCCCGTGGGATATATATTCTACCCACACACATTTGGAACTCTCCTGGGGTACCCTCACACATATTATTCTCTCATTTAGTGGATATTTTCACAAAAAAGTGAAATTTTCAAAAATTCTGAAAATTGGCTGAAAACGACTAAATATGAAGGACTCATCGGGCTAATCGCTCTGGAACTGAAATCGGAACGCTCACTGATATTGCCCCTATCTGAAAGTCTGATAAACGCTGAAAAAATGATTAAGTCCAAAAAAAAAAATTTTTAACCTTTTTTCAGTTTTACCCCCGTGGGATGTATATTCTACCCACACACATTTGGAACTCTCCTGGGGTACCCTCACACATATTATTCCCTCATTTAGTGGATATTTTCACAAAAAAGTGAAATTTTCAAAAATTCAGAAAATTGGCTGAAAACGACTAAATATGATGGACTCAACGGGCGAATCGCTCTGGAACTGAAATCGGAACGCTCACTGACATTTCCCCTATCTGAAAGTCTGATAAACGCTGAAAAAATGACTAAGTCCAAAAAAAAAATTTTTTCACCTTTTTTCAATTTTACCCCCGTGGGATATATATTCTACCCACGCATATTTGGAACTCTCCTGGGGTACCCTCACACATATTATTCCCTCATTTAGTGGATATTTTCACAAAAATGTGAAATTTTCAAAAATTCTGAAAATTGGCTGAAAACGACTAAATATGAAGGACTCATCTTGCTCTGGAACTGAAATCGGAACGCTCACTGACATTTCCCCTATCTGAAAGTCTGATAAATACTGAAAAAATGACAGTCCAAAAAAAAATTTTTTTCACCTTTTTTCAATTTTACCCCCGTGGGATATATATTCTACCCACACACATTTGGAACTCTCCTGGGGTACCCTCACACATATTATTCCCTCATTTAGTGGATATTTTCACAAAAAAGTGAAATTTTCAAAAATTCTGAAAATTGGCTGAAAACGACTGAATATGAAGGACTCATCGGGCGAATCGCGCTGGAACTGAAATCGGAACGCTCACTGACATTTCCCCTATCTGAAAGTCTGATAAACGCCGGAAAAATGACTAAATCCCAAAAAAATTTTTTTCACCTTTTTTCAATTTTACCCCCGTGGGATATATATTCTACTCAAACACATTTGGAACTCTACTGGGGTACCCTCACACATATTATTCCCTCATTTAGTGGATATTTTCACAAAAATGTGAAATTTTCAAAAATTCTGAAAATTGGCTGAAAACGACTAAATATGAAGGACTCATCGGGCTCTGGAACTGAAATCGGAATGCTCACTGACATTTCCCCTATCTGAAAGTCTGATAAATGCTGAAAAAATGACAGTCCAAAAAAAATTTTTTTTCACCTTTTTTCAATTTTACCCCCTTGGGATATATATTGTACCCACACACATTTGGAACTCTACTGGGGTACCCTCACACATATTATTCCCTCATTTAGTGGATATTTTCACAAAAAAGTGAAATTTTCAAAAATTCTGAAAATTGGCTGAAAACGACTGAATATGAAGGATTCATCGGGCGAATCGCGCTGGAACTGAAATCGGAACGCTCACTGACATTTCCCCTATCTGAAAGTCTGATAAACGCCGGAAAAATGACTAAGTCCAAAAAAAATTTTTTTCACCTTTTTTCAATTTTACCCCCGTGGGATATATATTCTACCCAAACACATTTGGAACTCTCCTGGGGTACCCTCACACATATTATTCCCTCATTTAGTGTATATTTTCACAAAAATGTGAAATTTTCAAAAATTCTGAAAATTGGCTGAAAACGACAAAATATGAAGGACTCATCGGGCTCTGGAACTGAAATCGGAACGCTCACTGACATTTCCCCTATCTGAAAGTCTGATAAATGCTGAAAAAATGACAGTCCAAAAAAAAAACGACTAAATATGAAGGACTCATCGGGCTCTGGAACTGAAATCGGAACGCTCACTGACATTTCCCCTATCTGAAAGTCTGATAAACGCTGAAAAAATGACGAAGACCAAAAAAAAAAATTTTTAACCTTTTTTCAATTTTACCCCCGTGGGATATATATTCTACCCACACACATTTGGAACTCTCCTGGGGTACCCTCACACATATTATTCTCTCATTTAGTGGATATTTTCACAAAAAAGTGAAATTTTCAAAAATTCTGAAAATTGGCTGAAAACGACTAAATATGAAGGACTCATCGGGCTAATCGCTCTGGAACTGAAATCGGAACGCTCACTGATATTGCCCCTATCTGAAAGTCTGATAAACGCTGAAAAAATGATTAAGTCCAAAAAAAAAAATGTTTAACCTTTTTTCAGTTTTACCCCCGTGGGATGTATATTCTACCCACACACATTTGGAACTCTCCTGGGGTACCCTCACACATATTATTCCCTCATTTAGTGGATATTTTCACAAAAAAGTGAAATTTTCAAAAATTCAGAAAATTGGCTGAAAACGACTAAATATGATGGACTCAACGGGCGAATCGCTCTGGAACTGAAATCGGAACGCTCACTGACATTTCCCCTATCTGAAAGTCTGATAAACGCTGAAAAAATGACTAAGTCCAAAAAAAAAATTTTTTCACCTTTTTTCAATTTTACCCCCGTGGGATATATATTCTACCCACGCATAATTGGAACTCTCCTGGGGTACCCTCACACATATTATTCCCTCATTTAGTGGATATTTTCACAAAAATGTGAAATTTTCAAAAATTCTGAAAATTGGCTGAAAACGACTAAATATGAAGGACTCATCTTGCTCTGGAACTGAAATCGGAACGCTCACTGACATTTCCCCTATCTGAAAGTCTGATAAATACTGAAAAAATGACAGTCCAAAAAAAAATTTTTTTCACCTTTTTTCAATTTTACCCCCGTGGGATATATATTCTACCCACACACATTTGGAACTCTCCTGGGGTACCCTCACACATATTATTCCCTCATTTAGTGGATATTTTCACAAAAAAGTGAAATTTTCAAAAATTCTGAAAATTGGCTGAAAACGACTGAATATGAAGGACTCATCGGGCGAATCGCGCTGGAACTGAAATCGGAATGCTCACTGACATTTCCCCTATCTGAAAGTCTGATAAACGCCGGAAAAATGACTAAATCCCAAAAAAATTTTTTTCACCTTTTTTCAATTTTACCCCCGTGGGATATATATTCTACTCAAACACATTTGGAACTCTACTGGGGTACCCTCACACATATTATTCCCTCATTTAGTGGATATTTTCACAAAAATGTGAAATTTCCAAAAATTCTGAAAATTGGCTGAAAACGACTAAATATGAAGGACTCATCGGGCTCTGGAACTGAAATCGGAACGCTCACTGACATTTCCCCTATCTGAAAGTCTGATAAATGCTGAAAAAATGAAAGTCCAAAAAAAAAACGGCTAAATATGAAGGACTCATCGGGCTCTGGAACTGAAATCGGAACGCTCACTGACATTTCCCCTATCTGAAAGTCTGATATATGCTGAAAAAATGACAGTCCAAAAAAAAATTTTTTTCACCTTTTTTCAATTTTACCCCCTTGGGATATATATTGTACCCACACACATTTGGAACTCTCCTGGGGTACCCTCACACATATTATTCCCTCATTTAGTGGATATTTTCACAAAAAAGTGAAATTTTCAAAAATTCTGAAAATTGGCTGAAAACGACTGAATATGAAGGATTCATCGGGCGAATCGCGCTGGAACTGAAATCGGAACGCTCACTGACATTTCCCCTATCTGAAAGTCTGATAAACGACGGAAAAATGACTAAGTCCAAAAAAAATTTTTTTCACCTTTTTTCAATTTTACCCCCGTGGGATATATATTCTACCCACACACATTTGGAACTCTCCTGGGGTACCCTCACACATATTATTCCCTCTTTTAGTGGATATTTTCACAAAAAAGTGAAATTTTCAAAAATTCTGAAAATTGGCTGAAAACGACTGAATATGAAGGACTCATCGGGCGAATCGCGCTGGAACTGAAATCGGAACGCTCACTGACATTTCCCCTATCTGAAAGTCTGAAAAACGCCGGAAAAATGACTAAATCCCAAAAAAAATTTTTTCACCTTTTTTCAATTTTACCCCCGTGGGATATATATTCTACTCAAACACATTTGGAACTCTACTGGGGTACCCTCACACATATTATTCCCTCATTTAGTGGATATTTTCACAAAAATGTGAAATTTTCAAAAATTCTGAAAATTGGCTGAAAACGACTAAATATGAAGGACTCATCGGGCTCTGGAACTGAAATCGGAACGCTCACTGACATTTCCCCTATCTGAAAGTCTGATAAATGCTGAAAAAATGAAAGTCCAAAAAAAAAACGGCTAAATATGAAGGACTCATCGGGCTCTGGAACTGAAATCGGAACGCTCACTGACATTTCCCCTATCTGAAAGTCTGATAAATGCTGAAAAAATGACAGTCCAAAAAAAAATTTTTTTCACCTTTTTTCAATTTTACCCCCTTGGGATATATATTGTACCCACACAAATTTGGAACTCTACTGGGGTACCCTCACACATATTATTCCCTCATTTAGTGGATATTTTCACAAAAAAGTGAAATTTTCAAAAATTCTGAAAATTGGCTGAAAACGACTGAATATGAAGGATTCATCGGGCGAATCGCGCTGGAACTGAAATCGGAACGCTCACTGACATTTCCCCTATCTGAAAGTCTGATAAATGCTGAAAAAATGACAGTCCAAAAAAAAATTTTTTTCACCTTTTTTCAATTTTACCCCCTTGGGATATATATTCTACCCAAACACATTTGGAACTCTCCTGGGGTACCCTCACACATATTATTCCCTCATTTAGTGTATATTTTCACAAAAATGTGAAATTTTCAAAAATTCTGAAAATTGGCTGAAAACGACAAAATATGAAGGACTCATCGGGCTCTGGAACTGAAATCGGAACGCTCACTGACATTTCCCCTATCTGAAAGTCTGATAAATGCTGAAAAAATGACAGTCCAAAAAAAAAACGACTAAATATGAAGGACTCATCGGGCTCTGGAACTGAAATCGTAACGCTCACTGACATTTCCCCTATCTGAAAGTCTGATAAATGCTGAAAAAATGACAGTCCAAAAAAAAATTTTTTTCACCTTTTTTCAATTTTACCCCCGTGGGATATATATTCTACCCACACACATTTGGAACTCTCCTGGGGCACCCTCACACATATTATTCCCTCATTTAGTGGATATTTTCACAAAAAAGTGAAATTTTCAAAAATTCTGAAAATTGGCTGAAAACGACTGAATATGAAGGACTCATCGGGCGAATCGCGCTGGAACTGAAATCGGAACGCTCACTGACATTTCCCCTATCTGAAAGTCTGATAAATGCTGAAAAAATGACAGTCGAAAAAAAAAATTTTTTCACCTTTTTTCAATTTTACCCCCATGGGATATATATTCTACCCACACACATTTGGAACTCTCCTGGGGTACCCTCACACATATTATTCCCTCATTTAGTGGATATTTTCACAAAAAAGTGAAATTTTCAAAAATTCTGAAAATTGGCTGAAAACGACTAAATATGAAGGACTCATCGGGCGAATCGCTCTGGAACTGAAATCGGAACGCTCACTGACATTTACCCTATCTGAAAGTCTGATAAACGCCGGAAAAATGACTAAGTCCAAAAAAAAAATTTTTCACCTTTTTTCAATTTTACCCCCGTGGGATATATATTCTACCCAAACACATTTGGAACTCTCCTGGGGTACCCTCACACATATTATTCCCTCATTTAGTGGATATTTTCACAAAAATGTGAAATTTTCAAAAATTCTGAAAATTGGCTGAAAACGACTAAATATGAAGGACTCATCGGGCTCTGGAACTGAAATCGGAACGCTCACTGACATTTCCCCTATCTGAAAGTCTGATAAATGCTGAAAAAATGACAGTCCAAAAAAAAATTTTTTTCACCTTTTTTCAATTTTACCCCCGTGGGATATATATTCTACCCACACACATTTGGAACTCTCCTGGGGTACCCTCACACATATTATTCCCTCATTTAGTGGATATTTTCAAAAAAAGTGAAATTTTCAAAAATTCTGAAAATTGGCTGAAAACGACTGAATATGAAGGACTCATCGGGCGAATCGCGCTGGAACTGAAATCGGAATGCTCACTGACATTTCCCCTATCTGAAAGTCTGATAAACGCTGAAAAAATGACGAAGTCCAGAAAAATTTTTTTTTAACCTTTTTTCAATTTTACCCCCGTGGGATATATATTCTACCCAAACACATTTGGAACTCTCCTGGGGTACCCTCACACATATTATTCCCTCATTTAGTGGATATTTTCACAAAAATGTGAAATTTTCAAAAATTCTGAAAATTGGCTGAAAACGACTAAATATGAAGGACTCATCGGCCTCTGGAACTGAAATCGGAACGCTCTCTGACATTTCCCCTATCTGAAAGTCTGATAAATGCTGAAAAAATGACTAAGTCCAAAAAAAAAACGACTAAATATGAAGGACTCATCAGGCTCTGGAACTGAAATCGGAATGCTCACTGACATTTCCCCTATCTGAAAGTCTGATAAATGCTGAAAAAATGACAGTCCAAAAAAAAATTTTTTTCACCTTTTTTCAATTTTACCCCCGTGGGATATATATTCTACCCACACACATTTGGAACTCTCCTGGGGTACCCTCACATATATTATTCCCTCATTTAGTGGATATTTTCACAAAAAAGTGAAATTTTCAAAAATTCAGAAAATTAGCTCAAAACGACTAAATATGAAGGACTCATCGGGCGAATCGCTCTGGAACTGAAATCGCAACGCTCATTGACATTTCCCCTATCTGAAAGTCTGATAAACGCTGAAAAAATGACTAAGTCCAAAAAAAAAAATGTTTCACCTTTCTTCAATTTTACCCCCGTGGGATATATATACTACCCACACACATTTGGAACTCTCCTGGGGTACCCTCACACATATTATTCCCTCATTTAGTGGATATTTTCACAAAGAAGTGAAATTTTCAAAAATTCAGAAAATTAGCTGAAAACGACTAAATATGAAGGACTCATCGGGCGAATCGCTCTGGAACTGAAATCGGAACGCTCATTGACATTTCCCCTATCTGAAAGTCTGATAAACGCTGAAAAAATGACTAAGTCCAAAAAAAATTTTTTTTCACCTTTTTTCAATTTTACCCCCGTGGGATATATATTCTAACCACACACATTTGGAACTCTCCTGGGGTACCCTCACACATATTATTCCCTCATTTAGTGGATATTTTCACAAAAAAGTGAAATTTTCAAAAATTCTGAAAATTGGCTGAAAACGACTAAATATGAAGGACTCATCGGGCGAATCGCTCTGGAACTGAAATCGGAACGCTCACTGACATTTCCCCTATCTGAAAGTCTTATAAATGCTGAAAAAATGACAGTCCAAAAAAAAAAACGACTAAATATGAAGGACTCATCGGGCTCTGGAACTGAAATCGGAACGCTCACTGACATTTCCCCTATCTGAAAGTCTGATAAATGCTGAAAAAATGACAGTCCAAAAAAAAATTTTTTTCACCTTTTTTCAATTTTACCCCCGTGGGATATATATTCTACCCACACACATTTGGAACTCTCCTGGGGTACCCTCACACATATTATTCCCTCATTTAGTGGATATTTTCACAAAAAAATAAAATTTTCAAAAATTCTGAAAATTGGCTGAAAACGACTGAATATGAAGGACTCATCTGGCGAATCGCGCTGGAACTGAAATCGGAACGCTCACTGACATTTCCCCTATCTGAAAGTCTGATAAACGCCGGAAAAATGACTAAGTCCAAAAAAAAAATTTTTCACCTTTTTTCAATTTTACCCCCGTGGGATATATATTCTACCCAAACACATTTGGAACTCTCCTGGGGTACCCTCACACATATTATTCCCTCATTTAGTGGATATTTTCACAAAAATGTGAAATTTTCAAAAATTCTGAAAATTGGCTGAAAACGACTAAATATGAAGGACTCATCGGCCTCTGGAACTGAAATCGGAACGCTCACTGACATTTCCCCTATCTGAAAGTCTGATAAATGCTGAAAAAATGACAGTCCAAAAAAAAAACGACTAAATATGAAGGACTCATCAGGCTCTGGAACTGAAATCGGAATGCTCACTGACATTTCCCCTATCTGAAAGTCTGATAAATGCTGAAAAAATGACAGTCCAAAAAAAAATTTTTTTCACCTTTTTTCAATTTTACCCCCGTGGGATATATATTCTACCCACACACATTTGGAACTCTCCTGGGGTACCCTCACATATATTATTCCCTCATTTAGTGGATATTTTCACAAAAAAGTGAAATTTTCAAAAATTCAGAAAATTAGCTCAAAACGACTAAATATGAAGGACTCATCGGGCGAATCGCTCTGGAACTGAAATCGGAACGCTCATTGACATTTCCCCTATCTGAAAGTCTGATAAACGCTGAAAAAATGACTAAGTCCAAAAAAAAAAATGTTTCACCTTTCTTCAATTTTACCCCCGTGGGATATATATTCTAACCACACACATTTGGAACTCTCCTGGGGTACCCTCACACATATTATTCCCTCATTTAGTGGATATTTTCACAAAAAAGTGAAATTTTCAAAAATTCTGAAAATTGGTTGAAAACGACTAAATATGAAGGACTCATCGGGCGAATCGCTGTGGAACTGAAATCGGAACGCTCACTGACATTTCCCCTATCTGAAAGTCTTATAAATGCTGAAAAAATGACAGTCCAAAAAAAAAAACGACTAAATATGAAGGACTCATCGGGCTCTGGAACTGAAATCGGAACGCTCACTGACATTTCCCCTATCTGAAAGTCTGATAAACGCTGAAAAAATGACAAAGTCCCAAAAAAAAAATTTTTAACCTTTTTTCAATTTTACCCCCGTGGGATATATATTCTACCCACACACATTTGGAACTCTCCTGGGGTACCCTCACACATATTATTCCCTCATTTAGTGGATATTTTCACAAAAAAGTGAAATTTTCAAAAATTCTGAAAATAAGCTTAAAACGACTAAATGTGAAGGACTCATCGGGCGAATCGCTCTGGAACTGAAATCGGAATGCTCACTGACATTTCCCCTATCTGAAAGTCTGATAAATGCTGAAAAAATGACAGTCCAAAAAAAAATTTTTTTCACCTTTTTTCAATTTTACCCCCATGGGATATATATTCTACCCACACACATTTGGAACTCTCCTGGGGTACCCTCACACATATTATTCCCTCATTTAGTGGATATTTTCACAAAAAAGTGAAATTTTCAAAAATTCTGAAAATTGGCTGAAAACGACTGAATATGAAGGACTCATCGGGCGAATCGCGCTGGAACTGAAATCGGAACGCTCACTGACATTTCCCCTATCTGAAAGTCTGATAAACGCCGGAAAAATGACTAAATCCCAAAAAAATTTTTTACACCTTTTTTCAATTTTACCCCCGTGGGATATATATTCTACCCAAACACATTTGGAACTCTACTGGGGTACCCTCACACATATTATTCCCTCATTTAGTGGATATTTTCACAAAAATGTGAAATTTTCAAAAATTCTGAAAATTGGCTGAAAACGACTAAATATGAAGGACTCATCGGGCTCTGGAACTGAAATCGGAACGCTCACTGACATTTCCCCTATCTGAAAGTCTGATAAATGCTGAAAAAATGACAGTCCAAAAAAAAAACGACTAAATATGAAGGACTCATCGGGCTCTGGAACTGAAATCGGAACGCTCACTGACATTTCCCCTATCTGAAAGTCTGATAAATGCTGAAAAAATGACAGTCCAAAAAAAAATTTTTTTCACCTTTTTTCAATTTTACCCCCGTGGGATATATATTCTACCCACACACATTTGGAACTCTCCTGGGGTACCCTCACACATATTATTCCCTCATTTAGTGGATATTTTCACAAAAAAGTGAAATTTTCAAAAATTCTGAAAATTGGCTGAAAACGACAGAATATGAAGGACTCATCGGGCGAATTGCTCTGGAACTGAAATCGGAACGCTCACTGATATTGCCCCTATCTGAAAGTCTGATAAACGCTGAAAAAATGATTAAGTCCAAAAAAAAAAATTTTTCAACTTTTTTCAATTTTACCCCGTGGGATATATATTCTACCCACGCACATTTGGAACACTCCTGGGGTACCCTCACACATATTATTCCCTCATTTAGTGGATATTTTCACAAAAAAGTGAAATTTTCAAAAATTCAGAAAATTGGCTGAAAACGACTGAATATGATGGACTCATCGGGCGAATCGCGCTGGAACTGAAATCGGAACGCTCACTGACATTTCCCCTATCTGAAAGTCTGATAAACGCTGAAAAAATGACTAAGTCCAAAAAAAAAAATTTTTAACCTTTTTTCAGTTTTACCCCCGTGGGATATATATTCTACCCACACACATTTGGAACTCTCCTGGGGTACCCTCACACATATTATTCCCTCATTTAGTGGATATTTTCACAAAAAAGTGAAATTTTCAAAAATTCAGAAAATTGGCTGAAAACGACTAAATATGATGGACTCAACGGGCGAATCGCTCTGGAACTGAAATCGGAACGCTCACTGACATTTCCCCTATCTGAAAGTCTGATAAACGCTGAAAAAATGACTAAGTCCAAAAAAAAAATTTTTTCACCTTTTTTCAATTTTACCCCCGTGGGATATATATTCTACCCACGCATATTTGGAACTCTCCTGGGGTACCCTCACACATATTATTCCCTCATTTAGTGGATATTTTCACAAAAAAGTGAAATTTTCAAAAATTCAGAAAATTGGCTGAAAACGACTAAATATGAAGGACTCATCGGGCGAATCGCTCTGGTACTGAAATCGGAACGCTCACTGATATTTCCCCTATCTGAAAGTCTGATAAACGCTGAAAAAATGATTAAGTCCAAAAAAAAATTGTTTTAACTTTTTTCAATTTTACCCCCGTGGGATATATATTCTACCCATACACATTTGTAACTCTCCTGGGGTACCCTCACACATATTATTCCCTCATTTAGTGGATATTTTCACAAAAAAGTGAAATTTTCAAAAATTCAGAAAATTGGCTGAAAACGACTGAATATGAAGGACTCATCGGGCGAATCGCACTGGAACTGAAATCGGAACGCTCACTGACATTTCCCCTATCTGAAAGTCTGATAAACGCTGAAAAAATGACTAAGTCCAAAAAAAAAAATGTTTCACCTTTCTTCAATTTTACCCCCGGTGGATATATATTCTACCCACACACATTTGGAACTCTCCTGGGGTACCCTCACACATATTATTCCCTCATTTAGTGGATATTTTCACAAAAAAGTGAAATTTTCAAAAATTCTGAAAATTGGCTGAAAACGACTAAATATGAAGGACTCATCGGGCGAATCGCTCTGGAACTGAAATCGGAACGCTCACTGACATTTCCCCTATCTGAAAGTCTGATAAACGCTGAAAAAATGACTAAGTCCAAAAAAAAAAATTTTTAACCTTTTTTCCATTTTTACCCCTGTGGGATATATATTCTACCCACACACATTTGGAACTCTCCTGGGGTACCCTCACACATATTATTCCCTCATTTAGTGGATATTTTCACAAAAAAGTGAAATTTTCAAAAATTCTGAAAATTGGCTGAAAACGACTAAATATGAAGGACTCATCGGGCGAATCGCGCTGGAACTGAAATCGGAACGCTCACTGACATTTCCCCTATCTGAAAGTCTGATAAACGCCGGAAAAATGACTAAATCCCCAAAAATTTTTTTTCACCTTTTTTCAATTTTACCCCCGTGGGATATATATTCTACCCAAACACATTTGGAACTCTACTGGGGTACCCTCACACATATTATTCCCTCATTTAGTGGATATTTTCACAAAAATGTGAAATTTTCAAAAATTCTGAAAATTGGCTGAAAACGACTAAATATGAAGGACTCATCGGGATCTGGAACTGAAATCGGAACGCTCACTGACATTTCCCCTATCTGAAAGTCTGATAAATGCTGAAAAAATGACAGTCCAAAAAAAAAACGACTAAATATGAAGGACTCATCGGGCTCTGGAACTGAAATCGGAACGCTCACTGACATTTCCCCTATCTGAAAGTCTGATAAATGCTGAAAAAATGACAGTCCAAAAAAAAATTTTTTTCACCTTTTTTCAATTTTACCCCCGTGGGATATATATTCTACCCACACACATTTGGAACTCTCCTGGGGTACCCTCACACATATTATTCCCTCATTTAGTGGATATTTTCACAAAAAAGTGAAATTTTCAAAAATTCTGAAAATTTGCTGAAAACGACTGAATATGAAGGACTCATCGGGCGAATTGCGCTGGAACTGAAATCGGAACGCTCACTGACATTTCCCCTATCTGAAAGTCTGATAAACGCTGAAAAAATGACGAAGACCAAAAAAAAAAATTTTTAACCTTTTTTCAATTTTACCCCCGTGGGATATATATTCCACCCACACACATTTGGAACTCTCCTGGGGTACCCTCACACATATTATTCCCTCATTTAGTGGATATTTTCACAAAAAAGTGAAATTTTCAAAAATTCAGAAAATTGGCTGAAAACGACTGAATATGATGGACTCATCGGGCGAATCGCGCTGGAACTGAAATCGGAACGCTCACTGACATTTCCCCTATCTGAAAGTCTGATAAACGCTGAAAAAATGACTAAGTCCAAAAAAAAAAATTTTTAACCTTTTTTCAGTTTTACCCCCGTGGGATATATATTCTACCCACACACATTTGGAACTCTCCTGGGGTACCCTCACACATATTATTCCCTCATTTAGTGGATATTTTCACAAAAAAGTGAAATTTTCAAAAATTCAGAAAATTGGCTGAAAACGACTAAATATGAAGGACTCATCGGGCGAATCGCTCTGGTACTGAAATCGGAACGCTCACTGATATTTCCCCTATCTGAAAGTCTGATAAACGCTGAAAAAATGATTAAGTCCAAAAAAAAATTGTTTTAACTTTTTTCAATTTTACCCCCGTGGGATATAGATTCTACCCACGCACATTTGGAACACTCCTGGAGTACCCTCACACATATTATTCCCTCATTTAGTGGATATTTTCACAAAAAAGTGAAATTTTCAAAAATTCAGAAAATTGGCTGAAAACGACTGAATATGAAGGACTCATCGGGCGAATCGTGCTGGAACTGAAATCGGAACGCTCACTGACATTTCCCCTATCTGAAAGTCTGATAAACGCTGAAAAAATGACTAAGTCCAAAAAAAAAAAATGTTTCACCTTTCTTCAATTTTACCCCCGTTGGATATATATTCTACCCACACACATTTGGAACTCTCCTGGGGTACCCTCACACATATTATTCCCTCATTTAGTGGATATTTTCACAAAAAAGTGAAATTTTCAAAAATTCAGAAAATTGTCTGAAAACGACTAAATATGAAGGACTCATCGGGCGAATCGCTCTGGAACTGAAATCGGAACGCTCACTGACATTTCCCCTATCTGAAAGTCTGATAAACGCTGAAAAAATGACTAAGTCCAAAAAAAAAATGTTTTCACCTTTTTTCAATTTTACCCCTGTGGGATATATATTCTACCCACACACATTTGTAACTCTCCTGGGGTACCCTCACACATATTATTCCCTCATTTAGTGGATATTTTCACAAAAAAGTGAAATTTTCAAAAATTCTGAAAATTGGCTGAAAACGACTAAATATGAAGGACTCATCGGGCGAATCGCTCTGGAACTGAAATCGGAACGCTCACTGACATTTCCCCTATCTGAAAGTCTGATAAACGCTGAAAAAATGACTAAGTCCAAAAAAAAAAATTTTTAACCTTTTTTCCATTTTTACCCCTGTGGGATATATATTCTACCCACACACATTTGGAACTCTCCTGGGGTACCCTCACACATATTATTCCCTCATTTAGTGGATGTTTTCACAAAAAAGTGAAATTTTCAAAAATTCTGAAAATTGGCTGAAAACGACTAAATATGAAGGACTCATCGGGCGAATCGCGCTGGAACTGAAATCGGAACGCTCACTGACATTTCCCCTATCTGAAAGTCTGATAAACGCCGGAAAAATGACTAAATCCCCAAAAATTTTTTTTCACCTTTTTTCAATTTTACCCCCGTGGGATATATATTCTACCCAAACACATTTGGAACTCTACTGGGGTACCCTCACACATATTATTCCCTCATTTAGTGGATATTTTCACAAAAATGTGAAATTTTCAAAAATTCTGAAAATTGGCTGAAAACGACTAAATATGAAGGACTCATCGGGATCTGGAACTGAAATCGGAACGCTCACTGACATTTCCCCTATCTGAAAGTCTGATAAATGCTGAAAAAATGACAGTCCAAAAAAAAACGACTAAATATGAAGGACTCATCGGGCTCTGGAACTGAAATCGGAACGCTCACTGACATTTCCCCTATCTGAAAGTCTGATAAATGCTGAAAAAATGACAGTCCAAAAAAAAATTTTTTTCACCTTTTTTCAATTTTACCCCCGTGGGATATATATTCTACCCACACACATTTGGAACTCTCCTGGGGTACCCTCACACATATTATTCCCTCATTTAGTGGATATTTTCACAAAAAAGTGAAATTTTCAAAAATTCTGAAAATTTGCTGAAAACGACTGAATATGAAGGACTCATCGGGCGAATTGCGCTGGAACTGAAATCGGAACGCTCACTGACATTTCCCCTATCTGAAAGTCTGATAAACGCTGAAAAAATGACGAAGACCAAAAAAAAAAATTTTTAACCTTTTTTCAATTTTACCCCCGTGGGATATATATTCTACCCACACACATTTGGAACTCTCCTGGGGTACCCTCACACATATTATTCCCTCATTTAGTGGATATTTTCACAAAAAAGTGAAATTTTCAAAAATTCTGAAAATTGGCTGAAAACGACTAAATATGAAGGACTCATCGGGCTAATCGCTCTGGAACTGAAATTGGAACGCTCACTGACATTTACCCTATCTGAAAGTCTGATAAACGCCGGAAAAATGACTAAGTCCAAAAAAAATTTTTTTCACCTTTTTTCAATTTTACCCCCGTGGGATATATATTCTACCCAAACACATTTGGAACTCTCCTGGGGTACCCTCACACATATTATTCCCTCATTTAGTGGATATTTTCACAAAAAAGTGAAATTTTCAAAAATTCTGAAAATTGGCTGAAAACGACTAAATATGAAGGACTCATCGGGCTCTGGAACTGAAATCGGAACGCTCACTGATATTGCCCCTATCTGAAAGTCTGATAAACGCTGAAAAAATGATTAAGTCCAAAAAAAAAAATTTTTCAACTTTTTTCAATTTTACCCCGTGGGATATATATTCTACCCACGCACATTTGGAACACTCCTGGGGTACCCTCACACATATTATTCCCTCATTTAGTGGATATTTTCACAAAAAAGTGAAATTTTCAAAAATTCTGAAAATTGGCTGAAAACGACTGAATATGATGGACTCATCGGGCGAATCGCGCTGGAACTGAAATCGGAACGCTCACTGACATTTCCCCTATCTGAAAGTCTGATAAATGCTGAAAAAATGACAGTCCAAAAAAAAAACGACTAAATATGAAGGACTCATCGGGCTCTGGAACTGAAATCGGAACGCTCACTGACATTTCCCCTATCTGAAAGTCTGATAAATGCTGAAAAAATGACAGTCCAAAAAAAATTTTTTTTCACCTTTTTTCAATTTCACCCCCGTGGGATATATATTCTACCCAAACACATTTGGAACTCTCCTGGGGTACCCTCACACATATTATTCCCTCATTTAGTGGATATTTTCACAAAAAAGTGAAATTTTCAAAAATTCAGAAAATTGGCTGAAAACGACTAAATATGAAGGACTCATCAGGCGAATTGCTCTGGAACTGAAATCGGAACGCTCACTGATATTGCCCCTATCTGAAAGTCTGATAAACGCTGAAAAAATGATTAAGTCCAAAAAAAAAAATTTTTCAACTTTTTTCAATTTTACCCCGTGGGATATATATTCTACCCACGCACATTTGGAATACTCCTGGGGTACCCTCACACATATTATTCCCTCATTTAGTGGATATTTTCACAAAAAAGTGAAATTTTCAAAAATTCTGAAAATTGGCTGAAAACGACTGAATATGATGGACTCATCGGGCGAATCGCGCTGGAACTGAAATCGGAACGCTCACTGACATTTCCCCTATCTGAAAGTCTGATAAACGCTGAAAAAATGACTAAGTCCAAAAAAAAAAATTTTTAACCTTTTTTCAGTTTTACCCCCGTGGGATATATATTCTACCCACACACATTTGGAACTCTCCTGGGGTACCCTCACACATATTATTCCCTCATTTAGTGGATATTTTCACAAAAAAGTGAAATTTTCAAAAATTCAGAAAATTGGCTGAAAACGAATAAATATGATGGACTCAATGGGCGAATCGCTCTGGAACTGAAATCGGAACGCTCACTGACATTTCCCCTATCTGAAAGTCTGATAAACGCTGAAAAAATGACTAAGTCCAAAAAAAAAATTTTTTCACCTTTTTTCAATTTTACCCCCGTGGGATACATATTCTACCCACGCATATTTGGAACTCTCCTGGGGTACCCTCACACATATTATTCCCTCATTTAGTGGATATTTTCACAAAAAAGTGAAATTTTCAAAAATTCAGAAAATTGGCTGAAAACGACTAAATATGAAGGACTCATCGGGCGAATCGCTCTGGTACTGAAATCGGAACGCTCACTGATATTTCCCCTATCTGAAAGTCTGATAAACGCTGAAAAAATGATTAAGTCCAAAAAAAAATTGTTTTAACTTTTTTCAATTTTACCCCCGTGGGATATAGATTCTACCCACGCACATTTGGAACACTCCTGGGGTACCCTCACACATATTATTCCCTCATTTAGTGGATATTTTCACAAAAAAGTGAAATTTTCAAAAATTCTGAAAATTGGCTGAAAACGACTAAATATGAAGGACTCATCGGGCTCTGGAACTGAAATCGGAACGCTCACTGATATTGCCCCTATCTGAAAGTCTGATAAACGCTGAAAAAATGATTAAGTCCAAAAAAAAAAATTTTTCAACTTTTTTCAATTTTACCCCGTGGGATATATATTCTACCCACGCACATTTGGAACACTCCTGGGGTACCCTCACACATATTATTCCCTCATTTAGTGGATATTTTCACAAAAAAGTGAAATTTTCAAAAATTCTGAAAATTGGCTGAAAACGACTGAATATGATGGACTCATCGGGCGAATCGCGCTGGAACTGAAATCGGAACGCTCACTGACATTTCCCCTATCTGAAAGTCTGATAAATGCTGAAAAAATGACAGTCCAAAAAAAAAACGACTAAATATGAAGGACTCATCGGGCTCTGGAACTGAAATCGGAACGCTCACTGACATTTCCCCTATCTGAAAGTCTGATAAATGCTGAAAAAATGACAGTCCAAAAAAAATTTTTTTTCACCTTTTTTCAATTTCACCCCCGTGGGATATATATTCTACCCACACACATTTGGAACTCTCCTGGGGTACCCTCACACATATTATTCCCTCATTTAGTGGATATTTTCACAAAAAAGTGAAATTTTCAAAAATTCTGAAAATTGGCTGAAAACGACTAAATATGAAGGACTCATCGGGCGAATCACTCTGGAACTGAAATCGGAACGCTCACTGATATTTCCCCTATCTGAAAGTCTGATAAACGCTGAAAAAATGACTAAGTCCAAAAAAAAAAATTTTTCACCTTTCTTCAATTTTACTCCCGTGGGATATATATTCTACCCAAACACATTTGGAACTCTCCTGGGGTACCCTCACACATATTATTCCCTCATTTAGTGGATATTTTCACAAAAAAGTGAAATTTTCAAAAATTCAGAAAATTGGCTGAAAACGACTAAATATGAAGGACTCATCAGGCGAATTGCTCTGGAGCTGAAATCGGAACGCTCACTGATATTGCCCCTATCTGAAAGTCTGATAAACGCTGAAAAAATGATTAAGTCCAAAAAAAAAAATTTTTCAACTTTTTTCAATTTTACCCCGTGGGATATATATTCTACCCACGCACATTTGGAATACTCTTGGGGTACCCTCACACATATTATTCCCTCATTTAGTGGATATTTTCACAAAAAAGTGAAATTTTCAAAAATTCTGAAAATTGGCTGAAAACGACTGAATATGATGGACTCATCGGGCGAATCGCGCTGGAACTGAAATCGGAACGCTCACTGACATTTCCCCTATCTGAAAGTCTGATAAACGCTGAAAAAATGACTAAGTCCAAAAAAAAAAATTTTTAACCTTTTTTCAGTTTTACCCCCGTGGGATATATATTCTACCCACACACATTTGGAACTCTCCTGGGGTACCCTCACACATATTATTCCCTCATTTAGTGGATATTTTCACAAAAAAGTGAAATTTTCAAAAATTCAGAAAATTGGCTGAAAACGAATAAATATGATGGACTCAATGGGCAAATCGCTCTGGAACTGAAATCGGAATGCTCACTGACATTTCCCCTATCTGAAAGTCTGATAAACGCTGAAAAAATGACTAAGTCCAAAAAAAAAATGTTTTCACCTTTTTTCAATTTTACCCCCGTGGGATATATATTCTACCCACGCATATTTGGAACTCTCCTGGGGTACCCTCACACATATTATTCCCTCAATTAGTGGATATTTTCACAAAAAAGTGAAATTTTCAAAAATTCAGAAAATTGGCTGAAAACGACTAAATATGAAGGACTCATCGGGCGAATCGCTCTGGTACTGAAATCGGAACGCTCACTGATATTTCCCCTATCTGAAAGTCTGATAAACGCTGAAAAAATGATTAAGTCCAAAAAAAAATTGTTTTAACTTTTTTCAATTTTACCCCCGTGGGATATAGATTCTACCCACGCACATTTGGAACACTCCTGGGGTACCCTCACACATATTATTCCCTCATTTAGTGGATATTTTCACAAAAAAGTGAAATTTTCAAAAATTCAGAAAATTGGCTGAAAACGACTGAATATGAAGGACTCATCGGGCGAATCGCGCTGGAACTGAAATCGGAACGCTCACTGACATTTCCCCTATGTGAAAGTCTGATAAACGCTGAAAAAATGACTAAGTCCAAAAAAAAAATGTTTTCACCTTTTTTCAATTTTACCCCTGTGGGATATATATTCTACCCACACACATTTGTAACTCTCTTGGGGTACCCTCACACATATTATTCCCTCATTTAGTGGATATTTTCACAAAAAAGTGAAATTTTCAAAAATTCGGAAAATTGGCTGAAAACGACTAAATATGAAGGACTCATCGGGCGAATCGCTCTGGAACTGAAATCGGAACGCTCACTGACATTTCCCCTATCTGAAAGTCTGATAAACGCTGAAAAAATGACTAAGTCCAAAAAAAAAAATTTTTAACCTTTTTTCCATTTTTACCCCTGTGGGATATATATTCTACCCACACACATTTGGAACTCTCCTGGGGTACCCTCACACATATTATTCCCTCATTTAGTGGATATTTTCACAAAAAAGTGAAATTTTCAAAAATTCTGAAAATTGGCTGAAAACGACTGAATATGAAGGACTCATCGGGCGAATCGCGCTGGAACTGAAATCGGAACGCTCACTGACATTTCCCCTATCTGAAAGTCTGATAAATGCTGAAAAAATGACAGTCCAAAAAAAAAATTTTTTCACCTTTTTTCAATTTTACCCCCATGGGATATATATTCTACCCACACACATTTGGAACTCTCCTGGGGTACCCTCACACATATTATTCCCTCATTTAGTGGATATTTTCACAAAAAAGTGAAATTTTCAAAAATTCTGAAAATTGGCTGAAAACGACTGAATATGAAGGACTCATCGGGCGAATCGCGCTGGAACTGAAATCGGAACGCTCACTGACATTTCCCCTATCTGAAAGTCTGATAAACGCTGAAAAAATGACGAAGTCCAAAAAAAAAAATTTTTAACCTTTTTTCAATTTTACCCCCGTGGGATATATATTCTACCCACACACATTTGGAACTCTCCTGGGGTACCCTCACACATATTATTCCCTCATTTAGTGGATATTTTCACAAAAAAGTGAAATTTTCAAAAATTCTAAAAATTGGCTGAAAACGACTAAATATGAAGGACTCATTGGGCGAATCGCTCTGGAACCGAAATCGGAACGCTCACTGACATTTCCCCTATCTGAAAGTCTGATAAATGCTGAAAAAATGACAGTCCAAAAAAAAAACGACTAAATATGAAGGACTCATCGGGCTCTGGAACTGAAATCGGAACGCTCACTGACATTTCCCCTATCTGAAAGTCTGATAAATGCTGAAAAAATGACAGTCCAAAAAAAAAATTTTTTCACCTTTTTTCAATTTTACCCCCGTGGGATATATATTCTACCCACACACATTTGGAACTCTCCTGGGGTACCCTCACACATATTATTCCCTCATTTAGTGGATATTTTCAAAAAAAGTGAAATTTTCAAAAATTCTGAAAATTGGCTGAAAACGACTAAATATGAAGGACTCATCGGGCTAATCGCTCTGGAACTGAAATCGTAACGCTCACTGACATTTACCCTATCTGAAAGTCTGATAAACGCCGGAAAAATGACTAAGTCCAAAAAAAATTTTTTTCACCTTTTTTCAATTTTACCCCCGTGGGATATATATTCTACCCAAACACATTTGGAACTCTCCTGGGGTACCCTCACACATATTATTCCCTCATTTAGTGGATATTTTCACAAAAATGTGAAATTTTCAAAAATTCTGAAAATTGTCTGAAAACGACTAAATATGAAGGACTCATCGGGCTCTGGAACTGAAATCGGAATGCTCACTGACATTTCCCCTATCTGAAAGTCTGATAAATGCTGAAAAAATGACAGTCCAAAAAAAAATTTTTTTCACCTTTTTTCAATTTTACCCCCATGGGATATATATTCTACCCACACACATTTGGAACTCTCCTGGGGTACCCTCACACATATTATTCCCTCATTTAGTGGATATTTTCACAAAAAAGTGAAATTTTCAAAAATTCTGAAAATTGACTGAAAACGACTGAATATGAAGGACTCATCGGGCGAATCGCGCTGGAACTGAAATCGGAACGCTCACTGACATTTCCCCTATCTGAAAGTCTGATAAACGCTGAAAAAATGACGAAGTCCAAAAAAAATAATTTTTAACCTTTTTCCAATTTTACCCCCGTGGGATATATATTCTACCCACACACATTTGGAACTCTCCTGCGGTACCCTCACACATATTATTCCCTCATTTAGTGGATATTTTCACAAAAAAGTGAAATTTTCAAAAATTCTGAAAATTGGCTGAAAACGACTAAACATGAAGGACTCATCGGGCGAATCGCTCTGGAACTGAAATCGGAACGCTCACTGACATTTACCCTATCTGAAAGTCTGATAAACGCCGGAAAAATGACTAAGTCCAAAAAAAAATTTTTCAACTTTTTTCAATTTTACCCCCGTGGGATATATATTCTACCCAAACACATTTGGAACTCTCCTGGGGTACCCTCACACATATTATTCCCTCATTTAGTGGATATTTTCACAAAAATGTGAAATTTTCAAAAATTCTGAAAATTGGCTGAAAACGACTAAATATGAAGGACTCATCGGGCTCTGGAACTGAAATTGGAACGCTCACTGACATTTCCCCTATCTGAAAGTCTAATAAATGCTGAAGAAATGACAGTCCAAAAAAAAAACGACTAAATATGAAGGACTCATCGGGCTCTGGAACTGAAATCGGAACGCTCACTGACATTTCCCCTATCTGAAAGTCTGATAAATGCTGAAAAAATGACAGTCCAAAAAAAAATTTTTTTCACCTTTTTTCAATTTTACCCCCGTGGGATATATATTCTACCCACACACATTTTGAACTCTCCTGGGGTACCCTCACACATATTATTCCCTCATTTAGTGGATATTTTCACAAAAAAGTGAAATTTTCAAAAATTCTGAAAATTGCCTGAAAACGACTGAATATGAAGGACTCATCGGGCGAATCGCGCTGGAACTGAAATCGGAACGCTCACTGACATTTCCCCTATCTGAAAGTCTGATAAACGCTGAAAAAATGACGAAGACCAAAAAAAAAATTTTTTAACCTTTTTTCAATTTTACCCCCGTGGGATATATATTCTACCCACACACATTTGGATCTCTCCTGGGGTACCCTCACACATATTATTCCCTCATTTAGTGGATATTTTCACAAAAAAGTGAAATTTTCAAAAATTCTGAAAATTGGCTGAAAACGACTAAATATGAAGGACTCATCGGGCTAATCGCTCTGGAACTGAAATCGTAACGCTTACTGACATTTACCCTATCTGAAAGTCTGATAAGCGCCAGAAAAATGTCTAAGTTCAAAAAAAAATTTTTTTCAACTTTTTTCAATTTTACCCCCGTGGGATATATATTCTACCCAAACACATTTGGAACTCTCCTGGGGTACCCTCACACATATTATTCCCTCATTTAGTGGATATTTTCACAAAAAAGTGAAATTTTCAAAAATTCAGAAAATTGGCTGAAAACGACTAAATATGAAGGACTCATTGGGCGAATCGCTCTGGAACTGAAATCGGAATGCTCACTGACATTTCCCCTATCTGAAAGTCTGATAAACGCCGGAAAAATGACTAAGTCCAAAAAAAATTTTTTTCACCTTTTTTCAATTTTACCCCCGTGGGATATATATTCTACCCACACACATTTGGAACTCTCCTGGGGTACCCTCACACATATTATTCCCTCATTTAGTGGATATTTTCACAAAAATGTGAAATTTTCAAAAATTCTGAAAATTGGCTGAAAACGACTGAATATGAAGGACTCATCGGGCGAATCGCGCTGGAACTGAAATCGGAACGCTCACTGGCATTTCCCCTATCTGAAAGTCTGATAAACGCTGAAAAAATGACGAAGTCCAGAAAAATTTTTTTTTAACCTTTTTTCAATTTTACCCCCGTGGGATATATATTCTACCCAAACACATTTGGAACTCTCCTGGGGTACCCTCACACATATTATTCCCTCATTTAGTGGATATTTTCACAAAAATGTGAAATTTTCAAAAATTCTGAAAATTGGCTGAAAACGAATAAATATGAAGGACTCATCGGGCGAATCGCTCTGGAACTGAAATCGGAACGCTCACTGACATTTCCTCTATCTGAAAGTCTGATAAATGCTGAAAAAATGACAGTCCAAAAAAAATTTTTTTTCACCTTTTTTCAATTTTACCCCCGTGGGATATATATTCTACCCACACACATTTGGAACTCTCCTGGGGTACCCTCACACATATTATTCTCTCATTTAGTGGATATTTTCACAAAAAAGTGAAATTTTCAAAAATTCAGAAAATTGGCTGAAAATGACTAAATATGAAGGACTCATCGGGCGAATCGCTCTGGAACTGAAATCGGAACGCTCATTGACATTTCCCCTATCTGAAAGTCTGATAAATGCTGAAAAAATGAAAAAGTCCAGAAAAATTTTTTTTTAACCTTTTTTCAATTTTACCCCCGTGGGATATATATTCTACCCAAACACATTTGGAACTCTCCTGGGGTACCCTCACACATATTATTCCCTCATTTAGTGGATATTTTCACAAAAATGTGAAATTTTCAAAAATTCTGAAAATTGGCTGAAAACGAATAAATATGAAAGACTCATCGGGCGAATCGCACTGGAACTGAAATCGGAACGCTCACTGACATTTCCCCTATCTGAAAGTCTGATAAATGCTGAAAAAATGACAGTCCAAAAAAAAATTTTTTTCACCTTTTTTCAATTTTACCCCCGTGGGATATATATTCTACCCACACACATTTGGAACTCTCCTGGGGTACCCTCACACATATTATTCCCTCATTTAGTGGATATTTTCACAAAAAAGTGAAATTTTCAAAAATTCAGAAAATTGGCTGAAAATGACTAAATATGAAGGACTCATCGGGCGAATCGCTCTGGAACTGAAATCGGAACGCTCATTGACATTTCCCCTATCTGAAAGTCTGATAAACGCTGAAAAAATGACTAAGTACAAAAAAAAAAATTTTTCACCTTTTTTCAATTTTACCCCCGTGGGATAAATATTCTACCCACACACATTTGGAACTCTCCTGGGGTACCCTCACACATATTATTCCCTCATTTAGTGGATATTTTGCCAAAAAAGTGATATTTTCAAAAATTCTGAAAATTGGCTGAAAACGACTAAATATGAAGGACTCATCGGGCGAATCGCTCTGGAACTCCAATCGGAACACTCACTGACATTTCCCCTATCTGAAAGTCTGATAAACGCCAGAAAAATGACTAAGTTCAAAAAAAAATTTTTTTCAACTTTTTTCAATTTTACCCCCGTGGGATATATATTCTACCCAAACACATTTGGAACTCTCCTGGGGTACCCTCACACATATTATTCCCTCATTTAGTGGATATTTTCACAAAAAAGTGAAATTTTCAAAAATTCAGAAAATTGGCTGAAAACGACTAAATATGAAGGACTCATTGGGCGAATCGCTCTGGAACTGAAATCGGAACGCTCACTGACATTTCCCCTATCTGAAAGTCTGATAAACGCCGGAAAAATGACTAAGTCCAAAAAAAATTTTTTTCACCTTTTATCAATTTTACCCCCGTGGGATATATATTCTACCCACGCACATTTGTAACACTAATCGGGTACCCTCATACATATTATTCCCTCATTTAGTGGATATTTTCGCAAAAAAGTGAAATTTTCAAAAATTCAGAAAATTGGCTGAAAACTACTGAATATGAAGGACACATCGGGCGAATCGCGCTGGAACTGAAATCGGAACGCTCACTGACATTTCTCCTATCTGAAAGTCTGATAAATGCTGAAAAAATGACTAAGGCCAAAAAAAATTTTTTTTCAACTTTTTTCAATTTTACCTCCGTGGGATATATATTCTACCCACACACATTTGGAACTCTCCTGGGGTACCCTCACACATATTATTCCCTCATTGAGTGGATATTTTCACAAAAAAGTGAAATTTTCAAAAATTCAGAAAATTGCCTGAAAATGACTGAATATGAAGGACTCATTGGGCGAATCGCGCTGGAACTGAAATCGGAACGCTCACTGACATTTCCCCTATCTGAAAGTCTGATAAACGCTGAAAACATGACTAAGGCCAAAAAAAATTTTTTTTCACCTTTTTTCAATTTTACCCCCGTGGGATATATATTCTACCCACACACATTTGGAACTCTCCTGGGGTACCCTCACACATATTATTCCCTCATTGAGTGGATATTTTCACAAAAAAGTGAAATTTTCAAAAATTCAAAAAATTGGCTGAAAACGACTAAATATGAAGGACTCATCGGGCGAATCGCTCTGGAACTGAAATCGGAACGCTCACTGACATTTCCCCTATCTGAAAGTCTGATAAACGCTGAAAAAAAGACTAAGTCCAAAAAAAAAATTTTTTCAACTTTTTTCAATTTTACCCCCGTGGGATATATATTCTACCCAAACACATTTGGAACTCTCCTGGGGTACCCTCACACATAGTATTCCCTCATTTAGTGGATATTTTAACAAAAAAGTGAAATTTTCAAAAATTCTGAAAATTGGCTGAAAACGACTAAATATGAAGGACTCATCGGGCGAATTGCTCTGGAACTGAAATTGGAACGCTCACTGACATTTCCCCTATCTGAAAGTCTGATAAACGCCGGAAAAATGACTAAGTCCAAAAAAAAATTTTTTCACCTTTTTTCAATTTTACCCCCGTGGGATATATATTCTACCCAAACACATTTGGAACTCTCCTGGGGTACCCTCACACATATTATTCCCTCATTTAGTGGATATTTTCACAAAAATGTGAAATTTTCAAAAATTCTAAAAATTGGCTGAAAACGACTAAATATGAAGGACTCAACGGGCGAATCGCTCTGGAACTGAAATCGGAACGCTCACTGACATTTCCCCTATCTGAAAGTCTGATAAATGCTGAAAAAATGACGAAGTCCAGAAAAAAATTTTTTTAACCTTTTTTCAATTTTACCCCCGTGGGATATATATTCTACCCAAACACATTTGTAACTCTCCTGGGGTACCCTCACACATATTATTCCCTCATTTAGTGGATATTTTCACAAAAATGTGAAATTTTCAAAAATTCTGAAAATTGGCTGAAAACGAATAAATATGAAAGACTCATCGGGCGAATCGCTCTGGAACTGAAATCGGAACGCTCACTGACATTTCCCCTATCTGAAAGTCTGATAAATGCTGAAAAAATGACAGTCCAAAAAAAATTTTTTTTCACCTTTTTTCAATTTTACCCCCGTGGGATATATATTCTACCCACACACATTTGGAACTCTCCTGGGGTACCCTCACACATATTATTCCCTCATTTAGTGGATATTTTCACAAAAATGTGAAATTTTCAAAAATTCTGAAAATTGGCTGAAAACGACTGAATATGAAGGACTCATCGGGCGAATCGCGCTGGAACTGAAATCGGAACGCTCACTGGCATTTCCCCTATCTGAAAGTCTGATAAACGCTGAAAAAATGACGAAGTCCAGAAAAAATTTTTTTTAACCTTTTTTCAATTTTACCCCCGTGGGATATATATTCTACCCAAACACATTTGGAACTCTCCTGGGGTACCCTCACACATATTATTCCCTCATTTAGTGGATATTTTCACAAAAAAGTGAAATTTTCAAAAATTCAGAAAATTGGCTGAAAACGACTAAATATGAAGGACTCATTGGGCGAATCGCTCTGGAACTGAAATCGGAATGCTCACTGACATTTCCCCTATCTGAAAGTCTGATAAACGCCGGAAAAATGACTAAGTCCAAAAAAAATTTTTTTCACCTTTTTTCAATTTTACCCCCGTGGGATATATATTCTACCCACGCACATTTGTAACACTCCTGGGGTACCCTCATACATATTATTCCCTCATTTAGTGGATATTTTCGCAAAAAAGTGAAATTTTCAAAAATTCAGAAAATTGGCTGAAAACGACTGAATATGAAGGACACATCGGGCGAATCGCGCTGGACCTGAAATCGGAACGCTCACTGACATTTCTCCTATCTGAAAGTCTGATAAATGCTGAAAAAATGACTAAGGCCAAAAAAAATTTTTTTTCAACTTTTTTCAATTTTACCTCCATGGGATATATATTCTACCCACACACATTTGGAACTCTCCTGGGGTGCCCTCACACATATTATTCCCTCATTTAGTGGATATTTTCACAAAAAAGTGAAATTTTCAAAAATTCTGAAAATTGGCTGAAAACGACTGAATATGAAGGACTCATCGGGCGAATCGCGCTGGAACTGAAATCGGAACGCTCACTGACATTTCTCCGATCTGAAAGTCTGATAAATGCTGAAAAAATGAAAAAGTCCAGAAAAATTTTTTTTTAACCTTTTTTCAATTTTACCCCCGTGGGATATATATTCTACCCAAACACATTTGGAACTCTCCTGGGGTACCCTCACACATATTATTCCCTCATTTAGTGGATATTTTCACAAAAAAGTGAAATTTTCAAAAATTCAGAAAATTGGCTGAAAATGACTAAATATGAAGGACTCATCGGGCGAATCGCTCTGGAACTGAAATCGGAACGCTCATTGACATTTCCCCTATCTGAAAGTCTGATAAACGCTGAAAAAATGACTAAGTACAAAAAAAAAAATTTTTCACCTTTTTTCAATTTTACCCCCGTGGGATAAATATTCTACCCACACACATTTGGAACTCTCCTGGGGTACCCTCACACATATTATTCCCTCATTTAGTGGATATTTTGCCAAAAAAGTGATATTTTCAAAAATTCTGAAAATTGGCTGAAAACGACTAAATATGAAGGACTCATCGGGCGAATCGCTCTGAAACTCCAATCGGAACACTCACTGACATTTCCCCTATCTGAAAGTCTGATAAACGCCAGAAAAATGACTAAGTTCAAAAAAAAATTTTTTTCAACTTTTTTCAATTTTACCCCCGTGGGATATATATTCTACCCAAACACATTTGGAACTCTCCTGGGGTACCCTCACACATATTATTCCCTCATTTAGTGGATATTTTCACAAAAAAGTGAAATTTTCAAAAATTCAGAAAATTGGCTGAAAACGACTAAATATGAAGGACTCATTGGGCGAATCGCTCTGGAACTGAAATCGGAACGCTCACTGACATTTCCCCTATCTGAAAGTCTGATAAACGCCGGAAAAATGACTAAGTCCAAAAAAAATTTTTTTCACCTTTTATCAATTTTACCCCCGTGGGATATATATTCTACCCACGCACATTTGTAACACTCCTCGGGTACCCTCATACATATTATTCCCTCATTTAGTGGATATTTTTGCAAAAAAGTGACATTTTCAAAAATTCAGAAAATTGGCTGAAAACTACTGAATATGAAGGACACATCGGGCGAATCGCGCTGGAACTGAAATCGGAACGCTCACTGACATTTCTCCTATCTGAAAGTCTGATAAATGCTGAAAAAATGACTAAGGCCAAAAAAAATTTTTTTTCAACTTTTTTCAATTTTACCTCCGTGGGATATATATTCTACCCACACACATTTGGAACTCTCCTGGGGTACCCTCACACATATTATTCCCTCATTGAGTGGATATTTTCACAAAAAAGTGAAATTTTCAAAAATTCAAAAAATTGGCTGAAAACGACTAAATATGAAGGACTCATCGGGCGAATCGCTCTGGAACTGAAATCGGAATGCTCACTGACATTTCCCCTATCTGAAAGTCTGATAAACGCTGAAAAAAAGACTAAGTCCAAAAAAAAAATTTTTTCAACTTTTTTCAATTTTACCCCCGTGGGATATATATTCTACACAAACACATTTGGAACTCTCCTGGGGTACCCTCACACATAGTATTCCCTCATTTAGTGGATATTTTATCAAAAAAGTGAAATTTTCAAAAATTCTGAAAATTGGCTGAAAACGACTAAATATGAAGGACTCATCGGGCGAATTGCTCTGGAACTGAAATTGGAACGCTCACTGACATTTCCCCTATCTGAAAGTCTGATAAACGCCGGAAAAATGACTAAGTCCAAAAAAAAATTTTTTCACCTTTTTTCAATTTTACCCCCGTGGGATATATATTCTACCCAAACACATTTGGAACTCTCCTGGGGTACCCTCACACATATTATTCCCTCATTTAGTGGATATTTTCACAAAAATGTGAAATTTTCAAAAATTCTAAAAATTGGCTGAAAACGACTAAATATGAAGGACTCAACGGGCGAATCGCTCTGGAACTGAAATCGGAACGCTCACTGACATTTCCCCTATCTGAAAGTCTGATAAACGCTGAAAAAATGACTAAGTACAAAAAAAAAAATTTTTCACCTTTTTTCAATTTTACCCCGTGGGATAAATGTTCTACCCACACACATTTGGAACTCTCCTGGGGTACCCTCACACATATTATTCCCTCATTTAGTGGATATTTTACCAAAAAAGTGATATTTTCAAAAATTCTGAAAATTGGCTGAAAACGACTAAATATGAAGGACTCATCGGGCGAATCGCTCTGGAACTGAAATCGGAACACTCACTGACATTTCCCCTATGTGAAAGTCTGATAAACGCCAGAAAAATGACTAAGTTCAAAAAAAAATTTTTTTCAACTTTTTTCAATTTTACCCCCGTGGGATATATATTCTACCCAAACACATTTGGAACTCTCCTGGGGTACCCTCACACATATTATTCCCTCATTTAGTGGATATTTTCACAAAAAAGTGAAATTTTCAAAAATTCTGAAAATTGGCTGAAAACGACTAAACATGAAGGACTCATCGGGCGAATCGCTCTGGAACTGAAATCGGAACGCTCACTGACATTTCCCCTATCTGAAAGTTTGATAAACGCCGCAAAAATGACTAAGTCGAAAAAATAATTTTTTTTAAACTTTTTTCAATTTTACCCCCGTGGGATATATATTCTACCCAAACACATTTGGAACTTTCCTGGTGTGCCCTCACACATATTATTCCCTCATTGAGTGGATATTTTCACAAAAAAGTGAAATTTTCAAAAATTCAGAAAATTGGCTGAAAACGACTAAATATGAAGGACTCATCGGGCGAATCGCTCTGGAACTGAAATCGGAACGCTCACTAACATTTCCCCTATCTGAAAGTCTGATAAACGCTGAAAAAAAGACTAAGTCCAAAAAAAAAATTTTTTCAACTTTTTTCAATTTTACCCCCGTGGGATATATATTCTACCCACACACATTTGGAACTCTCCTGGGGTACCCTCACACATATTATTCCCTCATTTAGTGGATATTTTACCAAAAAAGTGATATTTTCAAAAATTCTGAAAATTGGCTGAAAACGACTAAATATGAAGGACTCATCGGGCGAATCGCTCTGGAACTGAAATCGGAACACTCACTGACATTTCCCCTATGTGAAAGACTGATAAACGCCGGAAAAATGACTAAGTCCAAAAAAATTTTTTTTCACCTTTTTTCAATTTTACCCCCGTGGGATATATATTCTACCCACGCACATTTGTAACACTCCTGGGGTACCCTCACACATATTATTCCCTCATTTAGTGGATATTTTTGCAAAAAAGTGAAATTTTCAAAAATTCAGAAAATTGGCTGAAAACGACTGAATATGAAGGACACATCGGGCGAATCGCGCTGGAACTGAAATCGGAACGCTCACTGACATTTCTCCTATCTGAAAGTCTGATAAAAGCTGAAAACATGACTAAGTCCAAAAAAATTTTTTTCACCTTTTTTCAATTTTACCCCCGTGGGATATATATTCTAACCACACACATTTGGAACTCTCCTGGGGTACCCTCACACATATTATTCCATCATTTAGTGGATATTTTCCCAAAAAAGTGAAATTTTCAAAAATTCAGAAAATTGGCTGAAAACGACTAAATATGAAGGACTCATCGGGCGAATCGCTCTGGAACTGAAATCGGAATGCTCACTGACATTTCCCCTATCTGAAAGTCTGATAAACGTCGGAAAAATGACTAAGTCCAAAAAAAAATTTTTTAAACTTTTTTAAATTTTACCCCCGTGGGATATATATTCTACCCACACACATTTGGAACTCTCCTGGGGTGCCCTCACACATATTATTCCCTCTTTGAGTGGATATTTTTACAAAAAAGTGAAATTTTCAAAAATTCAGAAAATTGGCTGAAAACGACTAAATATGAAGGACTCAACGGGCGAATCGCTCTGGAACTGAAATCAGAATGCTCACTGACATTTGCCCTAATTGAAAGTCTGATAAACGCCGGAAAAATGACAAAGTCCAAAAAAACATTTTTAAACTTTTTTAAATTTTACCCCCGTGGGATATATATTCTACCCACACACATTTGGAACTCCCCTGGGGTACCCTCACACATATTATTCCCTCATTTAGTGGATATTTTCCCAAAAAAGTGAAATTTTCAAAAATTCTGAAAATTGGCTGAAAACGACTAAATATGAAGGACTCATCGGGCTAATCGCCCTGGAACTGAAATCGGAACGCTCACTGACATTTCCCCTAACTGAAAGTCTGATAAACGCCGGAAAAATGACTAATTGCAAAAAAAAATTTTTTTCAACTTTTTTCAATTTTACCCCCGTGGGATATATCTTCTACCCACACACATTTGAAACTCTCCTGGGGTACCCTCACACATATTATTTCCTCATTTAGTGGATATTTTCACAAAAAAGTGAAATTTTCAAAAATTCTGAAAATTGGCTGAAAACGACTAAATATAAAGGACTCATCGGGCGAATCTCTCTGGAACTGAAATCAGAACGCTCACTGACATTTCCCCTATCTGAAAGTCGGCTAAACGCCAGAAAAATGACTAAGTCCAAAAAAAATTTTTTTTTTTACTTTTTTCAATTTTACCCCCGTGGGATATATATTCTACCCACACACATTTGGAACTCTCCTGGCGTACCCTCACACATATTCTTCCCTCATTTAGTGGATATTTTCACAAAAAGTGAAATTTTCAAAAATTCAGAAACTTTGCTGAAAATTACTAAATATGAAGGACTCATCGGGCGAATCACTTTGGAACTGAAATCGGAACGCTCACTGACATTTCCCCTATCTGAAAGTTTAATAAACGCTGAAAAAATGACTAAGTCCAAAAAATCATTTTTTTCAACTTTTTTCAATTTTACCCCTGTGGGGTATATATTCTACCCAAACAGATTTGGAACTCTCCTGGTGTACCCTCACACATATTATTCCCTCATTCAGTGGATATTTTCACAAAAAGTGAAATTTTCAAAAATTCAAAAACTTTGCTGAAAACGACTAAATATGAGGGACTCATCAGGCGAATCACTCTGGAACTGAAATCGGAATGCTCACTGACACTTCCCCTCTCTGAAAGTCTGATAAACGCGGGAATAATGAATAAGTGCAAAAAAAAAATTTAAACTTTTTTCAATTTTACCCCCGTGGGATATATATTCTACCCACACACATTTGGAACTCTCCTGGGGTACCCTCACACATATTATTCTCTCATTTAGTGGATATTTTCACAAAAAAGTGAAATTTTCAAAAATTCTGAAAATTGGCTGAAAATTACTAAATATGAAGGACTCATCGGGCGAATCACTTTGGAACTGAAATCGGAACGCTCACTGACACTTCCCCTATCTGAAAGTCAGCTAACGCCGGAAAAATGACTAAGTCCAAAAAAAATTTTTTTTTTAACTTTTTTCAATTTTACCCCCGTGGGATATATATTCTACCCACACACATTTGGAACTCTCCTGGCGTACTCTCACACATATTCTTCCCTCATTTAGTGGATATTTTCACAAAAAGTGAAATTTTCAAAAATTCAGAAACTTTGCTGAAAATTACTAAATATGAAGGACTGATCGGGCGAATCACTTTGGAACTGAAATCGGAACGCTCACTGACATTTCCCCTATCTGAAAGTTTAATAAACGCTGAAAAAATGACTAAGTCCAAAAAATCATTTTTTTCAACTTTTTTCAATTTTACCCCTGTGGGGTATATATTCTACCCAAACACATTTGGAACTCTCCTGGTGTACCCTCACACATATTATTCCCTCATTCAGTGGATATTTTCACAAAAAGTGAAATTTTCAAAAACTTTGCTGAAAACGACTAAATATGAGGGACTCATCAGGCGAATCACTCTGGAACTGAAATCGGAATGCTCACTGACACTTCCCCTATCTGAAAGTATGATAAACGCCGGAAAAATGACTAAGTCAAAAAAAAATGTTTTTTTCAACTTTTTTCAATTTTACCCCCGTGGGATATATATTCTTCCCAAACACATTTGGAACTCTCCTGGGGTACCCTCACACATATTATTCCCTCATTTAGTGGATATTTTCACAAAAAAGTGAAATTTTCTAAAATTCTGAAAATTGGCTGAAAACGACTAAATATGAAGGACTCATCGGGCCAATCACTTTGGAACTGAAATCGGAATGCTCACTGACATTTCAAAAGTCTGATAAACTCCGGAAAAATGACTAAGTCCAAAAAAAAATTTCTTTCCAACTTTTTTCAATTTTACCCCCGTGGGATATATATTCTACACACACACATTTGGTACTCTCCTGGCGTACTCTCGAACATATTATTCCCTCATTTAGTGGATATTTCCACGAAAAAGTGAAATTTTCAAAAATTTTGAAAATTGGCTGAAAACGACTAAATATAAAGGACTCATCGGGCGAATCGCTCTGGAACTGAAATCGGAATGCTCTCTGACATTTCCCCTATCTGAAAGTCTGATAAACGCTGAAAAAATGACTAAGACCAAAATACATTTTTTTCAACTTTTTTCAATTTTACCCCAGTGGGATATATATGCTACCCAAACATATTTGGAACTCTCCTGGGGTACCCTCACACATATTATTCCCTTATTTAGTGGATATTTTCACAAAAAAGTTAAATTTTCAAAAATTCAGAAAATTTGCTGAAAATGACTAAATATGAAGGACTCATCAAGCGAATCACTCTGGAACTGAAATCGGAACACTAACTGACATTTCCCCTTTCTAAAAGTCTGATTAATGCCGGAAAAATGACTAAGTCCAAAAAAAAATTTTTTTTAACTTTTTTCAATTTTACCCCCGTGGGATATATATTCTACCCACACACATTTGGAACTCTCCTGGCGTACCCTCACACATATTCTTCCCTCATTTAGTGGATATTTTCACAAAAAGTGAAATTTTCAAAAATTCAGAAACTTTGCTGAAAATTACTAAATATGAAGGACTCATCGGGCGAATCACTTTGGAACTGAAATCGGAACGCTCACTGACATTTCCCCTATCTGAAAGTTTAATAAACGCTGAAAAAATGACTAAGTCCAAAAAATCATTTTTTTCAACTTTTTTCAATTTTACCCCTGTGGGGTATATATTCTACCCAAACAGATTTGGAACTCTCCTGGTGTACCCTCACACATATTATTCCCTCATTCAGTGGATATTTTCACAAAAAGTGAAATTTTCAAAAATTCAAAAACTTTGCTGAAAACGACTAAATATGAGGGACTCATCAGGCGAATCACTCTGGAACTGAAATCGGAATGCTCACTGACACTTCCCCTCTCTGAAAGTCTGATAAACGCGGGAATAATGAATAAGTGCAAAAAAAAAATTTAAACTTTTTTCAATTTTACCCCCGTGGGATATATATTCTACCCACACACATTTGGAACTCTCCTGGGGTACCCTCACACATGTTATTCCCTCATTTAGTGGATAATTTCACAAAAAAGTGAATATTTCAAAAATTCTGAAAATTGGCTGAAAACGACTAAATATGAAGGACTCATCGGGCGAATCACTCTGGAACTGAAATCGGAATGCTCACTTAGATTTCCCCTATCTGAAAGTCTGCTAACGCCGGAAAAATGAGTAAGTCCAAAAAAAAATTTTTTTCAACTTTTTTCAATTTTACCCCGTGGGATATATATTCTTCCCAAACGCATTTGGAACTCTCCTGGTGTACTCTCACACATATTATTCCCTCATTCAGTGGATATTTTCACAAAAAAGTGAAATTTTCAAAAATTCTGAAAATTGGCTGAAAATGACTAAATATGAAGGAATCATCAGGCGAATCACTCTGGAACTGAAATTGGAATGCTCACTGACACTTCCCCTATCTGAAAGTCTGATAAACGCCCGAAAAAAGACTAAGTCCAAAAAAAAATGTTTTTCAACTTTTTTCAATTTTACCCCCGTGGGATATATATTCTACCCACACACATTTGGAACTCTCCTGGGGTACCCTCACACATATTATTCTCTCATTTAGTGGATATTTTCACAAAAAAGTGAAATTTTCAAAAATTCTGAAAATTGGCTGAAAATTACTAAATATGAAGGACTCATCGGGCGAATCACTTTGGAACTGAAATCGGAACGCTCACTGACACTTCCCCTATCTGAAAGTCAGCTAACGCCGGAAAAATGACTAAGTCCAAAAAAAATTTTTTTTTCAACTTTTTTCAATTTTACCCCCGTGGGATATATATTCTTCCCAAACACATTTGGAACTCTCCTGGGGTACCCTCACACATATTATTCCCTCATTTAGTGGATATTTTCACAAAAAAGTGAAATTTTCTAAAATTCTGAAAATTGGCTGAAAACGACTAAATATGAAGGACTCATCGGGCGAATCACTCTGGAACTGAAATCGGAATGCTCACTTAGATTTCCCCTATCTGAAAGTCTGCTAACGCCGGAAAAATGAGTAAGTCCAAAAAAAAATTTTTTTCAACTTTTTTCAATTTTACCCCGTGGGATATATATTCTTCCCAAACGCATTTGGAACTCTCCTGGTGTACTCTCACACATATTATTCCCTCATTCAGTGGATATTTTCACAAAAAGTGAAATTTTCAAAAATTCAGAAACTTTGCTGAAAATTACTAAATATGAAGGACTCATCGGGCGAATCACTTTGGAACTGAAATCGGAACGCTCACTGACATTTCCCCTATCTGAAAGTTTAATAAACGCTGAAAAAATGACTAAGTCCAAAAAATCATTTTTTTCAACTTTTTTCAATTTTACCCCTGTGGGGTATATATTCTACCCAAACACATTTGGAACTCTCCTGGTGTACCCTCACACATATTATTCCCTCATTCAGTGGATATTTTCACAAAAAAGTGAAATTTTCTAAAATTCTGAAAATTGGCTGAAAACGACTAAATATGAAGGACTCATCGGGCCAATCACTTTGGAACTGAAATCGGAATGCTCACTGACATTTCCCCTATCTGAAAGTCTGATAAACTCCGGAAAAATGACTAAGTCCAAAAAAAAATTTCTTTCCAACTTTTTTCAATTTTACCCCCGTGGGATATATATTCTACACACACACATTTGGTACTCTCCTGGCGTACTCTCGAACATATTATTCCCTCATTTAGTGGATATTTCCACGAAAAAGTGAAATTTTCAAAAATTTGAAAATTGGCTGAAAACGACTAAATATGAAGGACTCATCGGGCGAATCACTCTGGAACTGAAATCGGAATGCTCACTTAGATTTCCCCTATCTGAAAGTCTGCTAACGCCGGAAAAATGAGTAAGTCCAAAAAAAAATTTTTTTCAACTTTTTTCAATTTTACCCCGTGGGATATATATTCTTCCCAAACGCATTTGGAACTCTCCTGGTGTACTCTCACACATATTATTCCCTCATTCAGTGGATATTTTCACAAAAAAGTGAAATTTTCAAAAATTCTGAAAATTGGCTGAAAATGACTAAATATGAAGGAATCATCAGGCGAATCACTCTGGAACTGAAATTGGAATGCTCACTGACACTTCCCCTATCTGAAAGTCTGATAAACGCCCGAAAAAAGACTAAGTCCAAAAAAAAATGTTTTTCAACTTTTTTCAATTTTACCCCCGTGGGATATATATTCTTCCCAAACACATTTGGAACTCTCCTGGGGTACCCTCACACATATTATTCCCTCATTTAGTGGATATTTTCACAAAAAAGTGAAATTTTCTAAAATTCTGAAAATTGGCTGAAAACGACTAAATATGAAGGACTCATCGGGCGAATCACTCTGGAACTGAAATCGGAATGCTCACTTAGATTTCCCCTATCTGAAAGTCTGCTAACGCCGGAAAAATGAGTAAGTCCAAAAAAAAATTTTTTTCAACTTTTTTCAATTTTACCCCGTGGGATATATATTCTTCCCAAACGCATTTGGAACTCTCCTGGTGTACTCTCACACATATTATTCCCTCATTCAGTGGATATTTTCACAAAAAGTGAAATTTTCAAAAATTCAGAAACTTTGCTGAAAATTACTAAATATGAAGGACTCATCGGGCGAATCACTTTGGAACTGAAATCGGAACGCTCACTGACATTTCCCCTATCTGAAAGTTTAATAAACGCTGAAAAAATGACTAAGTCCAAAAAATCATTTTTTTCAACTTTTTTCAATTTTACCCCTGTGGGGTATATATTCTACCCAAACACATTTGGAACTCTCCTGGTGTACCCTCACACATATTATTCCCTCATTCAGTGGATATTTTCACAAAAAAGTGAAATTTTCTAAAATTCTGAAAATTGGCTGAAAACGACTAAATATGAAGGACTCATCGGGCCAATCACTTTGGAACTGAAATCGGAATGCTCACTGACATTTCCCCTATCTGAAAGTCTGATAAACTCCGGAAAAATGACTAAGTCCAAAAAAAAATTTCTTTCCAACTTTTTTCAATTTTACCCCCGTGGGATATATATTCTACACACACACATTTGGTACTCTCCTGGCGTACTCTCGAACATATTATTCCCTCATTTAGTGGATATTTCCACGAAAAAGTGAAATTTTCAAAAATTTGAAAATTGGCTGAAAACGACTAAATATGAAGGACTCATCGGGCGAATCGCTCTGGAACTGAAATCGGAATGCTCTCTGACATTTCCCCTATCTGAAAGTCTGATAAACGCTGAAAAAATGACTAAGACCAAAATACATTTTTTTCAACTTTTTTCAATTTTACCCCAGTGGGATATATATGCTACCCAAACATATTTGGAACTCTCCTGGGGTACCCTCACACATATTATTCCCTTATTTAGTAGATATTTTCACAAAAAAGTTAAATTTTCAAAAATTCAGAAAATTTGCTGAAAACGACTAAATATGAAGGACTCATCAAGCGAATCACTCTGGAACTGAAATCGGAACGCTCACTGATATTTCCCCTCTCTGAAAGTCTGATAAATGCTGAAAAAATGACTAGGTTGAAAAAAAAATTTTTTTCACCTTTTTTAAATTTTACCCCCGTGGGATATATATTCTACCCACACACATTTGGAACTCTCCTGGGGTACCCTCACCCATATTATTCCCTCATTTAGTGGATATTTTCACAAAAAAGTGAAATTTTCAAAAATTCAGAAAATTGGCTGAAAACGACTAAATATGAAGGACTCATCGGGCGAATCGCTCTGGAACTGAAATCGGAACGCTCACTGACATTTCCCCTATCTGAAAGTCTGATAAACGCCGGAAAAATGACTAAGTCCAAAAAAAATTTTTTTTCAACTTTTTTCAATTTTATCCCCGTGGGATATATATTCTACCCACACACATATGGAACTCTCCTGGGGTACCCTCACCCATATAATTCCCTCAATTAGTGGATATTTTCACAAAAAAGTGAAAAGTTCAAAAATTCAGAAAATTGGCTGAAAACGACTAAATATGAAGGACTCACAGGGCTTATCGCTCTGGAACTGAGATCGGAACGCTCACTGATATTTCCCCTATCTGAAAGTCTGATAAACGCTGAAAAAATGACAAGGTCGAAAAAAAAAAAATTTTCACCTTTTTTCAATTTTACCCACGTGGGATATATATTCTACCCACACACATTTGGAACTCTCCTGGGGTACCCTCACACATATTATTCCCTCATTTAGTGGATATTTTCACAAAAAAGTGAAATTTTCAAAAATTCTTAAAATTGGCTGAAAACGAATAAATATGAACGACTCATCGGGCAAATCGCTCTGGAACTGAAATCGGAACGCTCACTGACATTTCCCTATCTGAAAGTCTGATAAACGCCGGAAAAATGACTAAGTCGAAAAAAAAATTTTTTTCAACTTTTTTCAATTTTACCCCCGTGGGATATATATTCTACCCACACACATTTGGAACTCTCCTGGGGTACCCTCACACATATTATTCCCTCATTTAGTGGATATTTTCACAAAAAAGTGAAATTTTCAAAAATTCAGAAAATTGGCTGAAAACGACTAAATATGAAGGACTCTTCGGGCGAATTGCTCTGGAACTGAAATCGGAATGCTCACTGACCTTTCTCCTATCTGAAAGTCTGATAAACGCCGGAAAAATGACTAAGTCGAAAAAAACCTTTTTTTTCAACTTTTTTCAATTTTACCCCCGTGGGAAATATATTCTACCCACACACATGTGGAACTCTCCTGGGGTACCCTCACACATATTATTCCCTCATTTAGTGTATAATTTCACAAAAAAGTGAAATTTTCAAACTTTCAGAAAATTGGCTGAAAACGACTAAATATGAAGGATTCATCGGGCGAATCGCTCTGGAACTGAAATCGGAACGCTCACTGACATTTCCCCTATCGGAAAGTCTGATAAACGTCGGAAAAATGACTAAGTCGAAAAAAAAAAAATTTCAACTTTTTTCAATTTTACCCCCGTGGGATATATATTCTACCCACACACATTTAGAACTCTCCTGGGGTACCCTCACACATATTATTCCCTCATTTAGTGGATATTTTCACAAAAAAGTGAAATTTTCAAAAATTCAGAAAATTAGCTGAAAACGACTAAATATGAAGGATTCTTCAGGCGAAATGCTCTGGAACTGAAATCGGAACGCTCACTGACATTTCCCTATCTGAAAGTCTGATAAACGCCGGAAAAATAACTAAGTCCAAAAAAAATTTTTTTTACCTTTTTTAAATTTTACCCCCGTGGGATATATATTCTACCCACACACATTTGGAACTCTCCTGGGGTACCCTCACACATATTATTCCCTCATTTAGTGGATATTTTCACAAAAAAGTGAAATTTTCAAAAATTCAGAAAATTTGCTGAAAACGACTAAATATGAAGGATTCTTCAGGCGAAATGCTCTGGAACTGAAATCGGAACGCTCACTGACATTTCCCCTATCTGAAAGTCTGATAAACGCCGGAAAAATAACTAAGTCCAAAAAAATTTTTTTTTACCTTTTTTCAATTTTACCCCCGTGGGATATATATTCTACCCACACACATTTGGAACTCTCCTGGGGTACCCTCACACATATTATTCCCTCATTTAGTGGATATTTTCACAAAAAAGTGAAATTTTCAATAATTCAGAAAATTAGCTGAAAACGACTAAATATGAAGGATTCTTCAGGCGAAATGCTCTGGAACTGAAATCGGAACGCTCACTGACATTTCACTATCTGAAAGTCTGATAAACGCCGGAAAAATGACTAAGTCGAAAAAAAAAATTTTTCAACTTTTTTCAATTTTACCCCCGTGGGATATATATTCTACCCACACACATTTGGAACTCTCCTGGGGTACCCTCACATATATTATTCCCTCATTTAGTGGATATTTTCACAAAAAAGTGAAATTTTCAAAAATTCAGAAAATTGGCTGAAAACGACTAAATATGAAGGACTCTTCGGACGAATTGCTCTGGAACTGAAATCGGAATGCTCACTGACCTTTCTCCTATCTGAAAGTCTGATAAACGCCGGAAAAATGACTAAGTCGAAAAAAAAATTTTTTTCAACTTTTTTCAATTTTACCCCCGTGGGATATATATTCTACCCACACACATTTGGAACTCTCCTGGGGTACCCTCACACATATTATTCCCTCATTTAGTGGATATTTTCACAAAAAGTGAAATTTTCAAAAATTCAGAAATATGTCTGGAAACGACTAAATATGAAGGACTCATCGGGCGAATCGCTCTGCATCTGAAATCGGAACGCTCACTGACATTTCCCCTATCTGAAAGTCTGATAAACGCCGGAAAAATGACTAAGTCGAAAAAAACCTTTTTTTTCAACTTTTTTCAATTTTACCCCCGTGGGAAATATATTCTACCCACACACATGTGGAACTCTCCTGGGGTACCCTCACACATATTATTCCCTCATTTAGTGGATATTTTCACAAAAAAGTGAAATTTTCAAAAATTCAGAAATATGTCTGGAAACGACTAAATATGAAGGACTCATCGGGCGAATCGCTCTGGATCTGAAATCGGAACGCTCACTGACATTTCCCCTATCTGAAAGTCTGATAAACGCCGGAAAAATGACTAAGTCGAAAAAAAAAAAATTTTCAACTTTTTTCAATTTTACCCCCGTGGGATATATATTCTACCCACACACATGTGGAACTCTCCTGGGGTACCCTCACATATATTATTCCCTCATTTAGTGGATAATTTCACAAAAAAGTGAAATTTTCAAACTTTCAGAAAATTGGCTGAAAACGACTAAATATGAAGGATTCATCGGGCAAATCGCTCTGGAACTGAAATCGGATCGCTCACTGACATTTCCCCTATCTGAAAGTCTGATAAACGCCGGAAAAATGACTAAGTCGAAAAAAAACTTTTTTTTCAACTTTTTTCAATTTTACCCCCGTGGGATATATATTCTACCCACACACATGTGGAACTCTCCTGGGGTACCCTCACACATATTATTCCCTCATTTAGTGGATATTTTCACAAAAAAGTGAAATTTTCAAAAATTCAGAAAATTTGCTGAAAACGACTAAATATGAAGGATTTTTCAGGCGAAATGCTCTGGAACTGAATCGGAACGCTCACTGACATTTCCCCTATCTGAAAGTCTGATAAACGCCGGAAAAATAACTAAGTCCAAAAAAAATTTTTTTTACCTTTTTTAAATTTTACCCCCGTGGGATATATATTCTACCCACACACATTTGGAACTCTCCTGGGGTACCCTCACACATATTATTCCCTCATTTAGTGGATATTTTCGCAAAAAAGTGAAATTTTCAAAAATTCTGAAAAGTGGCTGAAAATGGCTAAATATGAATGACTCATCGGGCGAATCGCTCTGGAACTGAAATCGGAACGCTCACTGACATTTCCCCTAACTGAAAGTCTGATAAACGCCGGAAAAATGACTGAGTCCAAAAAAATTTTTTTTTCAACTTTTTTCAATTTTACCCCCGTGGGATATATATTCTACCCACACACATTTTGAACACTCCTGGGGTACCCTCACACATATTATTCCCTCATTTAGTGGATATTTTCACAAAAAAGTGAAATTTTCAAAAATTCAGAAATATGTCTGGAAACGACTAAATATGAAGGACTCATCGGGTGAATCGCTCTGGATCTGAAATCGGAACGCTCACTGACATTTCCCCTATCTGAAAGTCTGATAAACGCCGGAAAAATGACTAAATCGAAAAAAAAAAAATTTCAACTTTTTTCAATTTTACCCCCGTGGGATATATATTCTACCCACACACATTTGGAACTCTCCTCGGGTACCCTCACACATATTATTCCCTCATTTAGTGGATATTTTCACAAAAAAGTGAAATTTTCAAAAATTCTGAAAAGTGGCTGAAAATGGCTAAATATGAATGACTCATCGGGCGAATCGCTCTGGAACTGAAATCGGAACGCTCACTGACATTTCCCCTATCTGAAAGTCTGATAAACGCCGGAAAAATGACTAAGTCGAAAAAAAACTTTTTTTTCAACTTTTTTCAATTTTACCCCCATGGGATATATATTCTACCCACACACATGTGGAACTCTCCTGGGGTACCCTCACATATATTTTTCCCTCATTTAGTGGATAATTTCACAAAAAAGTGAAATTTTCAAACTTTCAGAAAATTGGCTGAAAACGACTAAATATGAAGGATTCATCGGGCAAATCGCTCTGGAACTGAAATCGGAACGCTCACTGACATTTCCCCTATCTGAAAGTCTGATAAACGCCGGAAAAATGACTAAGTCGAAAAAAAAAAAAATTTCAACTTTTTTCAATTTTACCCCCGTGGGATATATATTCTACCCACACACATTTGGAACTCTCCTGGGGTACCCTCACACATATTATTCCCTCATTTAGTGGATATTTTCACAAAAAAGTGAAATTTTCAAAAATTCAGAAAATTAGCTGAAAACGACTAAATATGAAGGATTCTTCAGGCAAAATGCTCTGGAACTGAAATCGGAACGCTCACTGACATTTCCCTATCTGAAAGTCTGATAAACGCCGGAAAAATAACAAAGTCCAAAAAAATTTTTTTTTACCTTTTTTCAATTTTACCCCCGTGGGATATATATTCTACCCACACACATTTGGAACTCTCCTCGGGTACCCTCACACATATTATTCCCTCATTTAGTGGATATTTTCACAAAAAAGTGAAATTTTCAAAAATTCAGAAAATTGGCTGAAAACGACTAAATATGAAGGACTCTTCGGGCGAATTGCTCTGGAACTGAAATCGGAATGCTCACTGACCTTTCTCCTATCTGAAAGTCTGATAAACGCCGGAAAAATGACTAAGTCGAAAAAAAAAATTTTTTCAACTTTTTTCAATTTTACCCCCGTGGGATATATATTCTACCCACACACATTTGGAACTCTCCTGGGGTACCCTCACACATATTATTCCCTCATTTAGTGGATATTTTCACAAAAAGTGAAATTTTCAAAAATTCAGAAATATGTCTGGAAACGACTAAATATGAAGGACTCATCGGGCGAATCGCTCTGCATCTGAAATCGGAACGCTCACTGACATTTCCCCTATCTGAAAGTCTGATAAACGCCGGAAAAATGACTAAGTCGAAAAAAAGCTTTTTTTTCAACTTTTTTCAATTTTACCCCCGTGGGATATATATTCTACCCACACACATGTGGAACTCTCCTGGGGTACCCTCACACATATTATTCCCTCATTTAGTGGATATTTTCACAAAAAAGTGAAATTTTCAAAAATTCAGAAAATTTGCTGAAAACGACTAAATATGAAGGATTCTTCAGGCGAAATGCTCTGGAACTGAAATCGGAACGCTCACTGACATTTCCCCTATCTGAAAGTCTGATAAACGCCGGAAAAATAACTAAGTCCAAAAAAAATTTTTTTTACCTTTTTTCAATTTTACCCCCGTGGGATATATATTCTACCCACACACATTTGGAACTCTCCTGGGGTACCCTCACACATATTATTCCCTCATTTAGTGGATATTTTCACAAAAAAGTGAAATTTTCAAACTTTCACAAAATTGGCTGAAAACGACTAAATATGAAGGATTCATCGGGCGAATCGCTCTGGAACTGAAATCGGAACGCTCACTGACATTTCCCCTATCGGAAAGTCTGATAAACGTCGGAAAAATGACTAAGTCGAAAAAAAAAAAAATTTCAACTTTTTTCAATTTTACCCCCGTGGGATATATATTCTACCCACACACATTTGGAACTCTCCTGGGGTACACTCACACATATTATTCCCTCATTTAGTGGATATTTTCACAAAAAAGTGAAATTTTCAATAATTCAGAAAATTAGCTGAAAACGACTAAATATCAAGGATTCTTCAGGCGAAATGCTCTGGAACTGAAATCGGAACGCTCACTGACATTTCACTATCTGAAAGTCTGATAAACGCAGGAAAAATGACTAAGTCGAAAAAAAAAATTTTTCAACTTTTTTCAATTTTACCCCCGTGGGATATATATTCTACCCACACACATTTGGAACTCTCCTGGGGTACCCTCACATATATTATTCCCTCATTTAGTGGATATTTTCACAAAAAAGTGAAATTTTCAAAAATTCAGAAAATTGGCTGAAAACGACTAAATATGAAGGACTCTTCGGACGAATTGCTCTGGAACTGAAATCGGAATGCTCACTGACCTTTCTCCTATCTGAAAGTCTGATAAACGCCGGAAAAATGACTAAGTCGAAAAAAAAATTTTTTTCAACTTTTTTCAATTTTACCCCCGTGGGATATATATTCTACCCACACACATTTGGAACTCTCCTGGGGTACCCTCACACATATTATTCCCTTATTTAGTGGATATTTTCACAAAAAGTGAAATTTTCAAAAATTCAGAAATATGTCTGGAAACGACTAAATATGAAGGACTCATCGGGCGAATCGCTCTGCATCTGAAATCGGAATGCTCACTGACATTTCCCCTATCTGAAAGTCTGATAAACGCCGGAAAAATGACTAAGTCGAAAAAAAAAAATTTTTCAACTTTTTTCAATTTTACCCCCGTGGGATATATATTCTACCCACACACATGTGGAACTCTCCTGGGGTACCCTCACATATATTATTCCCTCATTAAGTGGATAATTTCACAAAAAAGTGAAATTTTCAAACTTTCAGAAAATTGGCTGAAAACGACTAAATATGAAGGATTCATCGGGCAAATCGCTCTGGAACTGAAATCGGAACGCTCACTGACATTTCCCCTATCTGAAAGTCTGATAAACGCCGGAAAAATGACTAAGTCGAAAAAAAAAAAAATTTCAACTTTTTTCAATTTTACCCCCGTGGGATATATATTCTACCCACACACATTTGGAACTCTCCTGGGGTACCCTCACACATATTATTCCCTCATTTAGTGGATATTTTCACAAAAAAGTGAAATTTTCAAAAATTCAGAAAATTAGCTGAAAACGACTAAATATGAAGGATTCTTCAGGCAAAATGCTCTGGAACTGAAATCGGAACGCTCACTGACATTTCCCTATCTGAAAGTCTGATAAACGCCGGAAAAATAACAAAGTCCAAAAAAATTTTTTTTTACCTTTTTTCAATTTTACCCCCGTGGGATATATATTCTACCCACACACATTTGGAACTCTCCTCGGGTACCCTCACACATATTATTCCCTCATTTAGTGGATATTTTCACAAAAAAGTGAAATTTTCAAAAATTCAGAAAATTGGCTGAAAACGACTAAATATGAAGGACTCTTCGGGCGAATTGCTCTGGAACTGAAATCGGAATGCTCACTGACCTTTCTCCTATCTGAAAGTCTGATAAACGCCGGAAAAATGACTAAGTCGAAAAAAAAAATTTTTTCAACTTTTTTCAATTTTACCCCCGTGGGATATATATTCTACCCACACACATTTGGAACTCTCCTGGGGTACCCTCACACATATTATTCCCTCATTTAGTGGATATTTTCACAAAAAGTGAAATTTTCAAAAATTCAGAAATATGTCTGGAAACGACTAAATATGAAGGACTCATCGGGCGAATCGCTCTGCATCTGAAATCGGAACGCTCACTGACATTTCCCCTATCTGAAAGTCTGATAAACGCCGGAAAAATGACTAAGTCGAAAAAAAGCTTTTTTTTCAACTTTTTTCAATTTTACCCCGTGGGATATATATTCTACCCACACACATGTGGAACTCTCCTGGGGTACCCTCACACATATTATTCCCTCATTTAGTGGATATTTTCACAAAAAAGTGAAATTTTCAAAAATTCAGAAAATTTGCTGAAAACGACTAAATATGAAGGATTCTTCAGGCGAAATGCTCTGGAACTGAAATCGGAACGCTCACTGACATTTCCCCTATCTGAAAGTCTGATAAACGCCGGAAAAATAACTAAGTCCAAAAAAAATTTTTTTTACCTTTTTTCAATTTTACCCCCGTGGGATATATATTCTACCCACACACATTTGGAACTCTCCTGGGGTACCCTCACACATATTATTCCCTCATTTAGTGGATATTTTCACAAAAAAGTGAAATTTTCAAACTTTCACAAAATTGGCTGAAAACGACTAAATATGAAGGATTCATCGGGCGAATCGCTCTGGAACTGAAATCGGAACGCTCACTGACATTTCCCCTATCGGAAAGTCTGATAAACGTCGGAAAAATGACTAAGTCGAAAAAAAAAAAAATTTCAACTTTTTTCAATTTTACCCCCGTGGGATATATATTCTACCCACACACATTTGGAACTCTCCTGGGGTACACTCACACATATTATTCCCTCATTTAGTGGATATTTTCACAAAAAAGTGAAATTTTCAATAATTCAGAAAATTAGCTGAAAACGACTAAATATCAAGGATTCTTCAGGCGAAATGCTCTGGAACTGAAATCGGAACGCTCACTGACATTTCACTATCTGAAAGTCTGATAAACGCAGGAAAAATGACTAAGTCGAAAAAAAAAATTTTTCAACTTTTTTCAATTTTACCCCCGTGGGATATATATTCTACCCACACACATTTGGAACTCTCCTGGGGTACCCTCACATATATTATTCCCTCATTTAGTGGATATTTTCACAAAAAAGTGAAATTTTCAAAAATTCAGAAAATTGGCTGAAAACGACTAAATATGAAGGACTCTTCGGACGAATTGCTCTGGAACTGAAATCGGAATGCTCACTGACCTTTCTCCTATCTGAAAGTCTGATAAACGCCGGAAAAATGACTAAGTCGAAAAAAAAATTTTTTTCAACTTTTTTCAATTTTACCCCCGTGGGATATATATTCTACCCACACACATTTGGAACTCTCCTGGGGTACCCTCACACATATTATTCCCTCATTTAGTGGATATTTTCACAAAAAGTGAAATTTTCAAAAATTCAGAAATATGTCTGGAAACGACTAAATATGAAGGACTCATCGGGCGAATCGCTCTGCATCTGAAATCGGAATGCTCACTGACATTTCCCCTATCTGAAAGTCTGATAAACGCCGGAAAAATGACTAAGTCGAAAAAAAAAAATTTTTCAACTTTTTTCAATTTTACCCCCGTGGGATATATATTCTACCCACACACATGTGGAACTCTCCTGGGGTACCCTCACATATATTATTCCCTCATTAAGTGGATAATTTCACAAAAAAGTGAAATTTTCAAACTTTCAGAAAATTGGCTGAAAACGACTAAATATGAAGGATTCATCGGGCAAATCGCTCTGGAACTGAAATCGGAACACTCACTGACATTTCCCCTATCTGAAAGTCTGATAAACGCCGGAAAAATGACTAAGTCGAAAAAAAAAAAAATTTCAACTTTTTTCAATTTTACCCCCGTGGGATATATATTCTACCCACACACATTTGGAACTCTCCTGGGGTACCCTCACACATATTATTCCCTCATTTAGTGGATATTTTCGCAAAAAAGTGAAATTTTCAAAAATTCAGAAATATGTCTGGAAACGACTAAATATGAATGACTCATCGGGCGAATCGCTCTGGATCTGAAATCGGAACGCTCACTGACATTTCCCCTATCTGAAAGTCTGATAAACGCCGGAAAAATGACTAAGTCGAAAAAAAACTTTTTTTTCAACTTTTTTCAATTTTACCCCCGTGGGATATATATTCTACCCACACACATGTGGAACTCTCCTGGGGTACCCTCACACATATTATTCCCTCATTTAGTGGATATTTTCACAAAAAAGTGAAATTTTCAAAAATTCAGAAAATTTGCTGAAAACGACTAAATATGAAGGATTTTTCAGGCGAAATGCTCAGGAACTGAAATCGGAACGCTCACTGACATTTCCCCTATCTGAAAGTCTGATAAACGCCGGAAAAATAACTAAGTCCAAAAAAAATTTTTTTTACCTTTTTTAAATTTTACCCCCGTGGGATATATATTCTACCCACACACATTTGGAGCTCTCCTGGGGTACCCTCACACATATTATTCCCTCATTTAGTGGATATTTTCACAAAAAAGTGACATTTTCAAAAATTCAGAAAATTTGCTGAAAACGACTAAATATGAAGGATTCTTCAGGCGAAATGCTCTGGAACTGAATCGGAACGCTCACTGACATTTCCCCTATCTGAAAGTCTGATAAACGCCGGAAAAATAACTAAGTCCAAAAAAAATTTTTTTTACCTTTTTTAAATTTTACCCCCGTGGGATATATATTCTACCCACACACATTTGGAACTCTCCTGGGGTACCCTCACACATATTATTCCCTCATTTAGTGGATATTTTCACAAAAAGTGAAATTTTCAAAAATTCAGAAATATGTCTGGAAACGACTAAATATGAAGGACTCATCGGGCGAATCGCTCTGCATCTGAAATCGGAACGCTCACTGACATTTCCCCTATCTGAAAGTCTGATAAACGCCGGAAAAATGACTAAGTCGAAAAAAAAAAATTTTTCAACTTTTTTCAATTTTACCCCCGTGGGATATATATTCTACCCACACACATGTGGAACTCTCCTGGGGTACCCTCACATATATTATTCCCTCATTTAGTGGATAATTTCACAAAAAAGTGAAATTTTCAAACTTTCAGAAAATTGGCTGAAAACTACTAAATATGAAGGATTCATCGGGCAAATCGCTCTGGAACTGAAATCGGAACGCTCACTGACATTTCCCCTATCTGAAAGTCTGATAAACGCCGGAAAAATGACTAAGTCGAAAAAAAAAAAATTTCAACTTTTTTCAATTTTACCCCCGTGGGATATATATTCTACCCACACACATTTGGAACTCTCCTCGGGTACTCTCACACATATTATTCCCTCATTTAGTGGATATTTTCACAAAAAAGTGAAATTTTCAAAAATTCAGAAAATTGTCTGAAAACGACTAAATATGAAGGACTCTTCGGGCGAATTGCTCTGGAACTGAAATCGGAATGCTCACTGACCTTTCTCCTATCTGAAAGTCTGATAAACGCCGGAAAAATGACTAAGTCGAAAAAAAAAATGTTTTCAACTTTTTTCAATTTTACCCCCGTGGGATATATATTCTACCCACACACATTTGGAACTCTCCTGGGGTACCCTCACACATATTATTCCCTCATTTAGTGGATATTTTCACAAAAAGTGAAATTTTCAAAAATTCAGAAATATGTCTGGAAACGACTAAATATGAAGGACTCATCGGGCGAATCGCTCTGCATCTGAAATCGGAACGCTCACTGACATTTCCCCTATCTGAAAGTCTGATAAACGCCGGAAAAATGACTAAGTCGAAAAAAAGCTTTTTTTTCAACTTTTTTCAATTTTACCCCCGTGGGATATATATTCTACCCACGCACATGTGGAACTCTCCTGGGGTACCCTCACACATATTATTCCCTCATTTAGTGGATATTTTCACAAAAAAGTGAAATTTTCAAAAATTCAGAAAATTTGCTGAAAACGACTAAATATGAAGGATTCTTCAGGCGAAATGCTCTGGAACTGAAATCGGAACGCTCACTGACATTTCCCCTATCGGAAAGTCTGATAAACGCCGGAAAAATAACTAGGTCCAAAAAAAATTTTTTTTACCTTTTTTAAATTTTACCCCCGTGGGATATATATTCTACCCACACACATTTGGAACTCTCCTGGGGTACCCTCACACATATTATTCCCTCATTTAGTGGATATTTTCACAAAAAAGTGAAATTTTCAAAAATTCAGAAAATTAGCTGAAAACGACTAAATATGAAGGATTCTTCAGGCAAAATGCTCTGGAACTGAAATCGGAACTCTCACTGACATTTCCCTATCTGAAAGTCTGATAAACGCCGGAAAAAGAACAAAGTCCAAAAAAATTTTTTTTACCTTTTTTCAATTTTACCCCCGTGGGATATATATTCTACCCACACACATTTGGAACTCTCCTGGGGTACCCTCACACATATTATTCCCTCATTTAGTGGATATTTTCGCAAAAAAAGTGAAATTTTCAAAAATTCAGAAATATGTCTGGAAACGACTAAATATGAAGGACTCATCGGGCGAATCGCTCTGGATCTGAAATCGGAACGCTCACTGACATTTCCCCTATCTGAAAGTCTGATAAACGCCGGAAAAATGACTAAGTCGAAAAAAAAAAAATTTCAACTTTTTTCAATTTTACCCCCGTGGGATATATATTCTACCCACACACATTTGGAACTCTCCTCGGGTACTCTCACACATATTATTCCCTCATTTAGTGGATATTTTCACAAAAAAGTGAAATTTTCAAAAATTCAGAAAATTGTCTGAAAACGACTAAATATGAAGGACTCTTCGGGCGAATTGCTCTGGAACTGAAATCGGAATGCTCACTGACCTTTCTCCTATCTGAAAGTCTGATAAACGCCGGAAAAATGACTAAGTCGAAAAAAAAAATGTTTTCAACTTTTTTCAATTTTACCCCCGTGGGATATATATTCTACCCACACACATTTGGAACTCTCCTGGGGTACCCTCACACATATTATTCCCTCATTTAGTGGATATTTTCACAAAAAGTGAAATTTTCAAAAATTCAGAAATATGTCTGGAAACGACTAAATATGAAGGACTCATCGGGCGAATCGCTCTGCATCTGAAATCGGAACGCTCACTGACATTTCCCCTATCTGAAAGTCTGATAAACGCCGGAAAAATGACTAAGTCGAAAAAAAGCTTTTTTTTCAACTTTTTTCAATTTTACCCCCGTGGGATATATATTCTACCCACGCACATGTGGAACTCTCCTGGGGTACCCTTACACATATTATTCCCTCATTTAGTGGATATTTTCACAAAAAAGTGAAATTTTCAAAAATTCAGAAAATTTGCTGAAAACGACTAAATATGAAGGATTCTTCAGGCGAAATGCTCTGGAACTGAAATCGGAACGCTCACTGACATTTCCCCTATCGGAAAGTCTGATAAACGCCGGAAAAATAACTAGGTCCAAAAAAAATTTTTTTTACCTTTTTTAAATTTTACCCCCGTGGGATATATATTCTACCCACACACATTTGGAACTCTCCTGGGGTACCCTCACACATATTATTCCCTCATTTAGTGGATATTTTCACAAAAAAGTGAAATTTTCAAAAATTCAGAAAATTAGCTGAAAACGACTAAATATGAAGGATTCTTCAGGCAAAATGCTCTGGAACTGAAATCGGAACTCTCACTGACATTTCCCTATCTGAAAGTCTGATAAACGCCGGAAAAAGAACAAAGTCCAAAAAAATTTTTTTTACCTTTTTTCAATTTTACCCCCGTGGGATATATATTCTACACACACACATTTGGAACTCTCCTGGGGTACCCTCACACATATTATTCCCTCATTTAGTGGATATTTTCGCAAAAAAGTGAAATTTTCAAAAATTCTGAAAAGTGGCTGAAAATGGCTAAATATGAATGACTCATCGGGCGAATCGCTCTGAAACTGAAATCGGAACGCTCACTGACATTTCCCCTATCTGAAAGTCTGATAAACGCCGGAAAAATGACTGAGTCCAAAAAAATTTTTTTTTCAACTTTTTTCAATTTTACCCCCGTGGGATATATATTCTACCCACACACATTTTGAACTCTCCTGGGGTACCCTCACACATATTATTCCCTCATTTAGTGGATATTTTCACAAAAAAGTGAAATTTTCAAAAATTCAGAAATATGTCTGGAAACGACTAAATATGAAGGACTCATCGGGCGAATCGCTCTGGATCTGAAATCGGAACGCTCACTGACATTTCCCCTATCTGAAAGTCTGATAAATGCCGGAAAAATGACTAAGTCGAAAAAAAACTTTTTTTTCAACTTTTTTCAATTTTACCCCCGTGGGATATATATTCTACCCACACACATTTGGAACTCTCCTCGGGTACCCTCACACATATTATTCCCTCATTTAGTGGATATTTTCACAAAAAAGTGAAATTTTCAAAAATTCTGAAAATTAGCTGAAAACGACTAAATATGAAGGATTCTTCTGGCGAAATGCTCTGGAACTGAAATCGGAACGCTCACTGACATTTCCCTATCTGAAAGTCTGATAAACGCCGGAAAAATGACTAAGTCGAAAAAAAACTTTTTTTCAACTTTTTTCAATTTTAACCCCATGGGATATATATTCTAACCACACACATGTGGAACTCTCCTGGGGTACCCTCACATATATTATTCCCTCATTTAGTGGATAATTTCACAAAAAAGTGAAATTTTCAAACTTTCAGAAAATTGGCTGAAAACGACTAAATATGAAGGATTCATCGGGCGAATCGCTCTGGAACTGAAATCGGAACGCTCACTGACATTTCCCCTATCTGAAAGTCTGATAAACGCCGGAAAAATGACTAAGTCGAAAAAAAAAAAAATTTCAACTTTTTTCAATTTTACCCCCGTGGGATATATATTCTACCCACACACATTTGGAACTCTCCTCGGGTACCCTCACACATATTATTCCCTCATTTAGTGGATATTTTCACAAAAAAGTGAAATTTTCAAAAATTCTGAAAATTAGCTGAAAACGACTAAATATGAAGGATTCTTCAGGCGAAATGCTCTGGAACTGAAATCGGAACGCTCACTGACATTTCCCTATCTGAAAGTCTGATATACGCCAGAAAAATGACTAAGTCGAAAAAAAAAATTTTTTCAACTTTTTTCAATTTTACCCCCGTGGGATATATATTCTACCCACACACATTTGGAACTCTCCTGGGGTACCCTCACATATATTATTCCCTCATTTAGTGGATATTTTCACAAAAAAGTGAAATTTTCAAAAATTCAGAAAATTGGCTGAAAACGACTAAATATGAAGGACTCTTCGGGCGAATTGCTCTGGAACTGAAATCGGAATGCTCACTGACATTTCTCCTATCTGAAAGTCTGATAAACGCCGGAAAAATGACAAAGTCTAAAAAAAAAAATTTTTCAACTTTTTTCAATTTTACCCCCGTGCGATATATATTCTACCCACACACATTTGGAACTCTCCTGGGTACCCTCACACATATTATTCCCTCATTTAGTGGATATTTTCACAAAAAAGTGAAATTTTCAAAAATTCAGAAAATTAGCTGAAAACGACTAAATATGAAGGATTCTTCAGGCGAAATGCTGTGGAACTGAAATCGGAACGCTCACTGACATTTCCCTATCTGAAAGTGTGATAAACGCCGGAAAAATGACTAAGTCGAAAAAAAAAATTTTTTCAACTTTTTTCAATTTTACCCCCGTGGGATATATATTCTACCCACACACATTTGGAACTCTCCTGGGGTACCCTCAAATATATTATTCCCTCATTTAGTGGACATTTTCACAAAAAAGTGAAATTTTCAAAAATTCTGAAAAGTGGCTGAAAATGGCTAAATATGAATGACTCATCGGGCGAATCGCTCTGGAACTGAAATCGGAATGCTCACTGACATTTCCCCTAACTGAAAGTCTGATAAACGCCGGAAAAATGACTAAGTCCAAAAAAATTTTTTTTTCAACTTTTTGCAATTTTACCCCCGTGGGATATATATTCTACCCACACACATTTTGAACTCTCCTGGGGTACCCTCACACATATTATTCCCTCATTTAGTGGATAATTTCACAAAAAAGTGAAATTTTCAAACTTTCAGAAAATTGGCTGAAAACGACTAAATATGAAGGATTCATCGGGCGAATTGCTCTGGAACTGAAATCGGAACGCTCACTGACATTTCCCCTATATGAAAGTCTGATAAACGCCGGAAAAATGACTAAGTCGAAAAAAAAAAAAATTTCAACTTTTTTCAATTTTACCCCCGTGGGATATATATTCTACCCACACACATTTGGAACTCTCCTGGGGTACCCTCACACATATTATTCCCTCATTTAGTGGATATTTTCACAAAAAAGTGAAATTTTCAAAAATTCTGAAAATTGGCTGAAAACGACTAAATATGAAGGATTCTTCAGGCGAAATGCTCTGGAACTGAAATCGGAACGCTCACTGACAGTTCCCCTATCTGAAAGTCTGATAAACGCCGGAAAAATAACTAAGTCCAAAAAAAATTTTTTTTACCTTTTTTCAATTTTACCCCCGTGGGATATATATTCTACCCACACACATTTGGAACTCTCCTGGGGTACCCTCACCCATATTATTCCCTCATTTAGTGGATATTTTCACAAAAAAGTGAAATTTTCAAAAATTCAGAAAATTGGCTGAAAACGACTAAATATGAAGGACTCATCGGGCGAATCGCTCTGGAACTGAAATCGGAACGCTCACTGACATTTCCCCTATCTGAAAGTCTGATAAACGCCGGAAAAATGACTAGGTCGAAAAAAAAAAAATTTTCACCTTTTTTCAATTTTACCCCCGTGGGATATATATTCTACCCACACACATTTGGAACTCTCCTGGGGAACCCTCACACATATTATTCCCTCATTTAGTGGATATTTTCACAAAAAAGTGAAATTTTCAAAAATTCAGAAAATTGACTGAAAACGACTAAATATGAAGGATTCTTCAGGCGAAATGCTCTGGAACTGAAATCGGAACGCTCACTGACATTTCCCCTATCTGAAAGTCTGATAAACGCCGGAAAAATGACTAAGTCGAAAAAACCCTTTTTTTCAACTTTTTAAATTTTACCCCCGTGGGATATATATTCTACCCACACACATTTGGAACTCTCCTGGGGTACCCTCACATATATTATTCCCTCATTTAGTGGATATTTTCACAAAAAAGTGAAATTTTCAAACTTTCAGAAAATTGGCTGAAACGACTAAATATGAAGGACTCTTGGGGCGAATCGCTCTGGATCTGAAATCGGAACGCTCACTGACATTTCCGCTATCTGAAAGTGTGATAAATGCCGGAAAAATGACTAAGTCGAAAAAAAAAATGTTTTCAACTTTTTTCAATTTTACCCCCGTGGGATATATATTCTACCCACACACATTTGGAACTCTCCTGGGGTACCCTCACACATATTATTCCCTCATTTAGTGGATATTTTCACAAAAAAGTGAAATTTTCAAAAATTCAGAAAATTGGCTGAAAACGACTAAATATGAAGGACTCTTCGGGCGAATTGCTCTGGAACTGAAATCGGAACGCTCACTGACATTTCTCCTATCTGAAAGTCTGATAAACGCCGGAAAAATGACTAAGTCCAAAAATTTTTTTTTTTCAACTTTTTTCAATTTTACCCCCGTGGAATATATATTCTACCCACACACATTTGGAACTCTCCTGGGGTACCCTCACACATATTTTTCCCTCATTTAGTGGATATTTTCGCAAAAAAGTGAAATTTTCAAAAATTCAGATAATTGGCTGAAAACGACTAAATATGAAGGACTCATCGGGCGAATCGCTCTGGAACTGAAATTGGAACGCTCACTGACATTTCCCCTAACTGAAAGTCTGATAAACGCCGGAAAAATGACTAATTCCAAAAAAATTTTTTTTTCAACTTTTTTCAATTTTACCCCCGTGGGATATATATTCTACCCACACACATTTGGAACTCTCCTGGGGTACCCTCACACATATTATTCCCTCATTTAGTGGATATTTTCACAAAAAAGTGAAATTTTCAAAAATTCTGAAAGTTGGCTGAAAACGACTAAACATGAAGGACTCATCGGGCGAAACGCTCTGGAACTGAAATCGGAATGCTCACTGACATTTCCCCTATCTGAAAGTCTGATAAACGCTGAAAAAAATGACTAAGTCCCCAAAAAATTTATTTTCACCTTTTTTCAATTTTACCCCCGTGGGATATATATTCTACCCACACACATTTGGAACTCTCCTGGGGTACCCTCACACATATTATTCCCTCATTTAGTGGATATTTTCACAAAAAAGTGAAATTTTCAAAAATTCAGATAATTGGCTGAAAACAACTAAATATGAAGGACTCATCAGGAGATTCGCTCTGGAACTGAAATCGGAATGCTCACTGAGATTTCTCCTATCTGAAAGTCTGATAAACGCCGGAAAAATGACTAAGTCCAAAAAATTTTTTTTTTCAACTTTTTTCAATTTTACCCCCGTGGGATATATATTCTACCCACACACATTTGGAACTCTCCTGGGGTACCCTCACAGATGTTATTCCCTCATTTAGTGGATATTTTCACAAAAAAGTGAAATTTTCAAAAATTCAGAAAAGTGTCTGAAAATGACTAAATATGAAGAACTCATCAGGCGAATCGCTCTGGAACTGAAATCGGAACGCTCACTGACATTTCTCCTATCTGAAAGTCTGATAAACCCTGGAAAAATGACTATTTTCAAAAAAAAAATTTTTTCAACTCTTTTCAATTTTACCCCCGTGGGATATATATTCTACCCATATACATTTGGAACTCTCCTGGGGTACCCTCACACATATTATTCCCTCATTTAGTGGATATTTTCACAAAAAAGTGAAATTTTCAAAAATTCAGAAAATTGGCTGAAAACGACTAAATATGAAGGACTCATCGGTCGAATCGCTCTGGAACTGAAATTGGAACGCTCACTGACATTTCCGCTATCTGAAAGTCTGATAAACGCTGGAAAAATGACTAAGTCCCAAAAAAAAAATTTTTCTTCTTTTTTCAATTTTACCCCCGTGGGATATATATTCTACCCATATACATTTGGAAATCTCCTGGGGTACCCTCACACATATTATTCCCTCATTTAGTGGATATTTTCACAAAAAAGTGAAATTTTCAAAAATTCAGAAAATTGGCTGAAAACGACTAAATATGAAGGACTCATCGGGCGAATCGCTCTGGAATTGAAATCGGAACGCTCACTGACATTTCCCCTATCTGAAAGTCTGATGAACGCCGGAAAAATGACTAAGTCCAAAAAAAAATTTTTTCACCTTTCTTCAATTTTACCCCCGTGGGATATATATTCTACCCACACACATTTGGAACTCTCCTGGGGTACCCTCACACATATTATTCCCTCATTTAGTGGATATTTTCACAAAAAAGTGAAATTTTCAAAAATTCAAATAATTGGCTGAAAACGACTAAATATGAAGGACTCATCGGGCGAATCGCTCTGGAATTGAAATCGGAACGCTCACTGACATTTCTCCTATCTGAAAGTCTGATAAACCCTGGAAAAATGACTATTTCCAAAAAAAAAATTTTTTCAACTCTTTTCAATTTTACCCCCGTGGGATATATATTCTACCCACACACATTTGGAACTCTCCTGGGGTACCCTCACACATATTATTCCCTCATTTAGTGGATATTTTCACAAAAAAGTGAAATTTTCAAAAATTCAAATAATTGGCTGAAAACGACTAAATATGAAGGACTCATCGGGCGAATCGCTCTGGAACTGAAATTGGAACGCTCACTGACATTTCCCCTAACTGAAAGTCTGATAAACGCCGGAAAAATGACTAAGTCCAAAAAAATTTTTTTTCAACTTTTTTCAATTTTACCCCCGTGGGATATATATTCTACCCACACACATTTGGAACTCTCCTGGGGTACCCTCACACATATTATTCCCTCATTTAGTGGATATTTTCAGAAAAAAGTGAAATTTTAAAAAATTCAGAAAAGTGGCTGAAAATGACAAAATATGAAGAACTCATCAGGCGAATCGCTCTGGAATTGAAATCAGAACGCTCACTGACATTTCTCCTATCTGAAAGTCTGATAAACCCTGGAAAAATGACTATTTCCAAAAAAAAAATTTTTTCAACTCTTTTCAATTTTACCCCCGTGGGATATATATTCTACCCACACACATTTGGAACTCTCCTGGGGTACCCTCACACATATTATTCCCTCATTTAGTGGATATTTTCACAAAAAAGTGAAATTTTCAAAAATTCAGATAATTGGCTGAAAACGACTAAATATGAAGGACTCATCGGGCGAATCGCTCTGGAACTGAAATTGGAACGCTCACTGACATTTCCCCTAACTGAAAGTCTGATAAACGCCGGAAAAATGACTAAGTCCAAAAAAAAAAATTTTTCTTCTTTTTTCAATTTTACCCCCGTGGGATATATATTCTACCCATATACATTTGGAACTCTCCTGGGGTACCCTCACACATATTATTCCCTCATTTAGTGGATATTTTCACAAAAAAGTGAAATTTTCAAAAATTCAGATAATTGGCTGAAAACAACTAAATATGAAGGACTCATCGGGCGAATCGCTCTGGAACTGAAATTGGAATGCTCACTGACATTTCCCCTAACTGAAAGTCTAATAAACGCCGGAAAAATGACTAAGTCCAAAAAAAATTTTTTTCAACTTTTTTCAATTTTACCCCCGTGGGATATATATTCTACCCACACACATTTGGAACTCTCCTGGGGTACCCTCACACATATTATTCCCTCATTTAGTGGATATTTTCACAAAAAAGTGACATTTTCAAAAATTCTGAAAATTGGCTGAAAACGACTAAATATGAAGGACTCATCGGTCGAATCGCTCTGGAACTGAAATTGGAATGCTCACTGACATTTCCGCTATCTGAAAGTCTGATAAACGCCGGAAAAATGACTAAGTCCAAAAAAAAATTTTTTCACCTTTTTTCAATTTTACCCCCGTGGGATATATATTCTACCCACACACATTTGGAACTCTCCTGGGGTACCCTCACACATATTATTCCCTCATTTAGTGGATATTTTCACAAAAAAGTGAAATTTTCAAAAATTCAGAAAATTGGCTGAAAATGACTAAATATGAAGGACTCATCGGGCGAATCGCTCTGGAATTGAAATCAGAACGCTCACTGACATTTCCCCTATCTGAAAGTCTGATAAACGCCGGAAAAATGACTAAGTCCAAAAAAATTTTTTTTTCAACTTTTTTCAATTTTACCCCCGTGGGATATATATTCTACCCACACACATTTGGAACTCTCCTGGGGTACCCTCACACATATTATTCCCTCATTTAGTGGATATTTTCACAAAAAACTGAAATTTTCAAAAATTCAGAAAAGTGGCTGAAAATGACTAAATATGAAGAACTCATCAGGCGAATCGCTCTGGAACTGAAATCGGAATGCTCACTGACATTTCTCCTATCTGAAAGTCTGATAAACCCTGGAAAAATGACTATTTCCAAAAAAAAAAATTTTTCAACTCTTTTCAATTTTACCCCCGTGGGATATATATTCTACCCACACACATTTGGAACTCTCCTGGGGTACCCTCACACATATTATTCCCTCATTTAGTGGATATTTTCACAAAAAAGTGAAATTTTCAAAAATTCAGATAATTGGTTGAAAACGACTAAATATGAAGGACTCATCGGTCGAATCGCTCTGGAACTGAAATTGGAACGCTCAATGACATTTCCGCTATCTGAAAGTCTGATAAACGCCGGAAAAATGACTAAGTCCAAAAAAAAATTTTTTCACCTTTTTTCAATTTACCCCCGTGGGATATATATTCTACCCACACACATTTGGAACTCTCCTGGGGTACCCTCACACATATTATTCCCTCATTTAGTGGATATTTTCACAAAAAAGTGAAATTTTCAAAAATTCAGAAAATTGGCTGAAAATGACTAAATATGAAGGACTCATCGGGCGAATCGCTCTGGAATTGAAATCAGAACGCTCACTGACATTTCCCCTATCTGAAAGTCTGATAAACGCCGGAAAAATGACTAACTCCAAAAAAATTTTTTTTTCAACTTTTTTCAATTTTACCCCCGTGGGATATATATTCTACCCACACACATTTGGAACTCTAATGGGGTACCCTCACACATATTATTCCCTCATTTAGTGGATATTTTCACAAAAAAGTGAAATTTTCAAAAATTCAGAAAAGTGGCCGAAAATGACTAAATATGAAGAACTCATCAGGCGAATCGCTCTGGAACTGAAATCTGAACGCTCACTGACATTTCTCCTATCTGAAAGTCTGATAAACCCTGGAAAAATGACTATTTCCAAAAAAAAAATTTTTTCAACTCTTTTCAATTTTACCCCCGTGGGATATATATTCTACCCATATACATTTGGAACTCTCCTGGGGTACCCTCACACATATTATTCCCTCATTTAGTGGATATTTTCACAAAAAAGTGAAATTTTCAAAAATTCAGAAAATTGGCTGAAAACGACTAAATATGAAGGACTCATCGGTCGAATCGCTCTGGAACTGAAATTGGAACGCTCACTGACATTTCCGCTATCTGAAAGTCTGATAAACGCTGGAAAAATGACTAAGTCCCAAAAAAAAAATTTTTCTTCTTTTTTCAATTTTACCCCCGTGGGATATATATTCTACCCATATACATTTGGAACTCTCCTGGGGTACCCTCACACATATTATTCCCTCATTTAGTGGATATTTTCACAAAAAAGTGAAATTTTCAAAAATTCAGAAAATTGGCTGAAAACGACTAAATATGAAGGACTCATCGGGCGAATCGCTCTGGAATTGAAATCGGAACGCTCACTGACATTTCCCCTATCTGAAAGTCTGATGAACGCCGGAAAAATGACTAAGTCCAAAAAAAAATTTTTTCACCTTTCTTCAATTTTACCCCCGTGGGATATATATTCTACCCACACACATTTGGAACTCTCCTGGGGTACCCTCACACATATTATTCCCTCATTTAGTGGATATTTTCACAAAAAAGTGAAATTTTCAAAAATTCAAATAATTGGCTGAAAACGACTAAATATGAAGGACTCATCGGGCGAATCGCTCTGGAATTGAAATCGGAACGCTCACTGACATTTCTCCTATCTGAAAGTCTGATAAACCCTGGAAAAATGACTATTTCCAAAAAAAAAATTTTTTCAACTCTTTTCAATTTTACCCCCGTGGGATATATATTCTACCCACACACATTTGGAACTCTCCTGGGGTACCCTCACACATATTATTCCCTCATTTAGTGGATATTTTCACAAAAAAGTGAAATTTTCAAAAATTCAAATAATTGGCTGAAAACGACTAAATATGAAGGACTCATCGGGCGAATCGCTCTGGAACTGAAATTGGAACGCTCACTGACATTTCCCCTAACTGAAAGTCTGATAAACGCCGGAAAAATGACTAAGTCCAAAAAAATTTTTTTTCAACTTTTTTCAATTTTACCCCCGTGGGATATATATTCTACCCACACACATTTGGAACTCTCCTGGGGTACCCTCACACATATTATTCCCTCATTTAGTGGATATTTTCAGAAAAAAGTGAAATTTTAAAAAATTCAGAAAAGTGGCTGAAAATGACAAAATATGAAGAACTCATCAGGCGAATCGCTCTGGAATTGAAATCAGAACGCTCACTGACATTTCTCCTATCTGAAAGTCTGATAAACCCTGGAAAAATGACTATTTCCAAAAAAAAAATTTTTTCAACTCTTTTCAATTTTACCCCCGTGGGATATATATTCTACCCACACACATTTGGAACTCTCCTGGGGTACCCTCACACATATTATTCCCTCATTTAGTGGATATTTTCACAAAAAAGTGAAATTTTCAAAAATTCAGATAATTGGCTGAAAACGACTAAATATGAAGGACTCATCGGGCGAATCGCTCTGGAACTGAAATTGGAACGCTCACTGACATTTCCCCTAACTGAAAGTCTGATAAACGCCGGAAAAATGACTAAGTCCAAAAAAAAAAATTTTTCTTCTTTTTTCAATTTTACCCCCGTGGGATATATATTCTACCCATATACATTTGGAACTCTCCTGGGGTACCCTCACACATATTATTCCCTCATTTAGTGGATATTTTCACAAAAAAGTGAAATTTTCAAAAATTCAGATAATTGGCTGAAAACAACTAAATATGAAGGACTCATCGGGCGAATCGCTCTGGAACTGAAATTGGAATGCTCACTGACATTTCCCCTAACTGAAAGTCTAATAAACGCCGGAAAAATGACTAAGTCCAAAAAAAATTTTTTTCAACTTTTTTCAATTTTACCCCCGTGGGATATATATTCTACCCACACACATTTGGAACTCTCCTGGGGTACCCTCACACATATTATTCCCTCATTTAGTGGATATTTTCACAAAAAAGTGACATTTTCAAAAATTCTGAAAATTGGCTGAAAACGACTAAATATGAAGGACTCATCGGTCGAATCGCTCTGGAACTGAAATTGGAATGCTCACTGACATTTCCGCTATCTGAAAGTCTGATAAACGCCGGAAAAATGACTAAGTCCAAAAAAAAATTTTTTCACCTTTTTTCAATTTTACCCCCGTGGGATATATATTCTACCCACACACATTTGGAACTCTCCTGGGGTACCCTCACACATATTATTCCCTCATTTAGTGGATATTTTCACAAAAAACTGAAATTTTCAAAAATTCAGAAAAGTGGCTGAAAATGACTAAATATGAAGAACTCATCAGGCGAATCGCTCTGGAACTGAAATCGGAATGCTCACTGACATTTCTCCTATCTGAAAGTCTGATAAACCCTGGAAAAATGACTATTTCCAAAAAAAAAATTTTTTCAACTCTTTTCAATTTTACCCCCGTGGGATATATATTCTACCCATATACATTTGGAACTCTGCTGGGGTACCCTCACACATATTATTCCCTCATTTAGTGGATATTTTCACAAAAAAGTGAAATTTTCAAAAATTCAGATAATTGGCTGAAAACGACTAAATATGAAGGACTCATCGGTCGAATCGCTCTGGAACTGAAATTGGAACGCTCACTGACATTTCCGCTATCTGAAAGTCTGATAAACGCAGGAAAAATGACTAAGTCCCAAAAAAAAAATTTTTCTTCTTTTTTCAATTTTACCCCCGTGGGATATATATTCTACCCATATACATTTGGAACTCTCCTGGGGTACCCTTACACATATTATTCCCTCATTTAGTGGATATTTTCACAAAAAAGTGAAATTTTCAAAAATTCAGAAAATTGGTTGAAAACGACTAAATATGAAGAACTCATCAGGCGAATCACTCTGGAACTGAAATCGGAATGCTCACTGACATTTCTCCTATCTGAAAGTCTGATAAACCCTGGAAAAATGACTATTTCCAAAAAAAAAATTTTTTCAACTCTTTTCAATTTTACCCCCGTGGGATATATATTCTACCCACACACATTTGGAACTCTCCTGGGGTACCCTCACACATATTATTCCCTCATTTAGTGGATATTTTCACAAAAAAGTGAAATTTTCAAAAATTCAGATAATTGGCTGAAAACGACTAAATATGAAGGACTCATCGGTCGAATCGCTCTGGAACTGAAATTGGAACGCTCACTGACATTTCCGCTATCTGAAAGTCTGATAAACGCAGGAAAAATGACTAAGTCCCAAAAAAAAAATTTTTCTTCTTTTTTCAATTTTACCCCCGTGGGATATATATTCTACCCATATACATTTGGAACTCTCCTGGGGTACCCTCACACATATTATTCCCTCATTTAGTGGATATTTTCACAAAAAAGTGAAATTTTCAAAAATTCAGAAAATTGGCTGAAAACGACTAAATATGAAGGACTCATCGGGCGAATCGCTCTGGAATTGAAATCGGAACGCTCACTGACATTTCCCCTTTCTGAAAGTCTGATAAACGCCGGAAAAATGACTAAGTCCAAAAAAATTTTTTTTCACCTTTTTTCAATTTTACCCCCGTGGGATATATATTCTACCCATATACATTTGGAACTCTCCTGGGGTACCCTCACACATATTATTCCCTCATTTAGTGGATATTTTCACAAAAAAGTGAAATTTTCAAAAATTCAGAAAATTGGTTGAAAACGACTAAATATGAAGAACTCATCAGGCGAATCACTCTGGAACTGAAATCGGAATGCTCACTGACATTTCTCCTATCTGAAAGTCTGATAAACCCTGGAAAAATGACTATTTCCAAAAAAAAAATTTTTTCAACTCTTTTCAGTTTTACCCCCGTGGGATATATATTCTACCCACACACATTTGGAACTCTCCTGGGGTACCCTCACACATATTATTCCCTCATTTAGTGGATATTTTCACAAAAAAGTGAAATTTTCAAAAATTCAGATAATTGGCTGAAAACGACTAAATATGAAGGACTCATCAGGAGATTCGCTCTGGAACTGAAATCGGAATGCTCACTGACATTTCTCCTATCTGAAAGTCTGATAAACGCCGGAAAAATGACTAAATCCAAAAAATTTTTTTTTTAAACTTTTTTCAATTTTACCCCCGTGGGATATATATTCTACCCACACACATTTGGAACTCTCCTGGGGTACCCTCACAGATATTATTCCCTCATTTAGTGGATATTTTCACAAAAAAGTGAAATTTTCAAAAATTCAGAAAAGTGGCTGAAAATGACTAAATATGAAGAACTCATCAGGCGAATCGCTCTGGAACTGAAATCGGAACGCTCACTGACATTTCTCCTATCTGAAAGTCTGATAAACCCTGGAAAAATGACTATTTTCAAAAAAAAAATTTTTTCAACTCTTTTCAATTTTACCCCCGTGGGATATATATTCTACCCACACACATTTGGAACTCTCCTGGGGTACCCTCACACATATTATTCCCTCATTTAGTGGATATTTTCACAAAAAAGTGAAATTTTCAAAAATACAGATAATTGGTTGAAAACGACTAAATATGAAGGACTCATCGGTCGAATCGCTCTGGAACTGAAATTGGAACGCTCACTGACATTTCCGCTATCTGAAAGTCTGATAAACGCCGGAAAAATGACTAAGTCCAAAAAAAAATTTTTTCACCTTTTTTCAATTTTACCCCCGTGGGATATATATTCTACCCACACACATTTGGAACTCTCCTGGGGTACCCTCACACATATTATTCCCTCATTTAGTGGATATTTTCACAAAAAAGTGAAATTTTCAAAAATTCAGAAAATTGGCTGAAAATGACTAAATATGAAGGACTCATCGGGCGAATCGCTCTGGAATTGAAATCAGAACGCTCACTGACATTTCCCCTATCTGAAAGTCTGATAAACGCCGGAAAAATGACTAACTCCAAAAAAATTTTTTTTTCAACTTTTTTCAATTTTACCCCCGTTGGATATATATTCTACCCACACACATTTGGAACTCTAATGGGGTACCCTCACACATATTATTCCCTCATTTAGTGGATATTTTCACAAAAAAGTGAAATTTTCAAAAATTCAGAAAAGTGGCCGAAAATGACTAAATATGAAGAACTCATCAGGCGAATCGCTCTGGAACTGAAATCGGAACGCTCACTGACATTTCTCCTATCTGAAAGTCTGATAAACCCTGGAAAAATGACTATTTCCAAAAAAAAAATTTTTTCAACTCTTTTCAATTTTACCCCCGTGGGATATATATTCTACCCATATACATTTGGAACTCTGCTGGGGTACCCTCACACATATTATTCCCTCATTTAGTGGATATTTTCACAAAAAAGTGAAATTTTCAAAAATTCAGATAATTGGCTGAAAACGACTAAATATGAAGGACTCATCGGTCGAATCGCTCTGGAACTGAAATTGGAACGCTCACTGACATTTCCGCTATCTGAAAGTCTGATAAACGCAGGAAAAATGACTAAGTCCCAAAAAAAAAATTTTTCTTCTTTTTTCAATTTTACCCCCGTGGGATATATATTCTACCCATATACATTTGGAACTCTCCTGGGGTACCCTCACACATATTATTCCTTCATTTAGTGGATATTTTCACAAAAAAGTGAAATTTTCAAAAATTCAGAAAATTGGTTGAAAACGACTAAATATGAAGAACTCATCAGGCGAATCACTCTGGAACTGAAATCGGAATGCTCACTGACATTTCTCCTATCTGAAAGTCTGATAAACCCTGGAAAAATGACTATTTCCAAAAAAAAAATTTTTTCAACTCTTTTCAATTTTACCCCCGTGGGATATATATTCTACCCACACACATTTGGAACTCTCCTGGGGTACCCTCACACATATTATTCCCTCATTTAGTGGATATTTTCACAAAAAAGTGAAATTTTCAAAAATTCAGATAATTGGCTGAAAACGACTAAATATGAAGGACTCATCGGTCGAATCGCTCTGGAACTGAAATTGGAACGCTCACTGACATTTCCGCTATCTGAAAGTCTGATAAACGCAGGAAAAATGACTAAGTCCCAAAAAAAAAATTTTTCTTCTTTTTTCAATTTTACCCCCGTGGGATATATATTCTACCCATATACATTTGGAACTCTCCTGGGGTACCCTCACACATATTATTCCCTCATTTAGTGGATATTTTCACAAAAAAGTGAAATTTTCAAAAATTCAGAAAATTGGTTGAAAACGACTAAATATGAAGAACTCATCAGGCGAATCACTCTGGAACTGAAATCGGAATGCTCACTGACATTTCTCCTATCTGAAAGTCTGATAAACCCTGGAAAAATGACTATTTCCAAAAAAAAAATTTTTTCAACTCTTTTCAATTTTACCCCCGTGGGATATATATTCTACCCATATACATTTGGAACTCTCCTGGGGTACCCTCACACATATTATTCCCTCATTTAGTGGATATTTTCACAAAAAAGTGAAATTTTCAAAAATTCAGAAAATTGGCTGAAAACGACTAAATATGAAGGACTCATCGGGCGAATCGCTCTGGAATTGAAATCGGAACGCTCACTGACATTTCCCCTATCTGAAAGTCTGATAAACGCCGGAAAAATGACTAAGTCCAAAAAAATTTTTTTTTCAACTTTTTTCAATTTTACCCCCGTGGGATATATATTCTACCCACACACATTTGGAACTCTCCTGGGGTACCCTCACACATATTATTCCCTCATTTAGTGGATATTTTCACAAAAAAGTGAAATTTTCAAAAATTCAGAAAAGTGGCCGAAAATGACTAAATATGAAGAACTCATCAGGCGAATCTCTCTGGAACTGAAATCGGAACGCTCACTGACATTTCTCCTATCTGAAAGTCTGATAAACCCTGGAAAAATGACTATTTCCAAAAAAAAAATTTTTTCAACTCTTTTCAATTTTACCCCCGTGGGATATATATTCTACCCATATACATTTGGAACTCTGCTGGGGTACCCTCACACATATTATTCCCTCATTTAGTGGATATTTTCACAAAAAAGTTAAATTTTCAAAAATTTAGAAAATTGGTTGAAAACGACTAAATATGAAGAACTCATCAGGCGAATCACTCTGGAACTGAAATCGGAATGCTCACTGACATTTCTCCTATCTGAAAGTCTGATAAACCCTGGAAAAATGACTATTTCCAAAAAAAAAATTTTTTCAACTCTTTTCAATTTTACCCCCGTGGGATATATATTCTACCCACACACATTTGGAACTCTCCTGGGGTACCCTCACACATATTATTCCCTCATTTAGTGGATATTTTCACAAAAAAGTGAAATTTTCAAAAATTCAGATAATTGGCTGAAAACGACTAAATATGAAGGACTCATCAGGAGATTCGCTCTGGAACTGAAATCGGAATGCTCACTGACATTTCTCCTATCTGAAAGTCTGATAAACGCCGGAAAAATGACTAAGTCCAAAAAATTTTTTTTTTCAACTTTTTTCAATTTTACCCCCGTGGGATATATATTCTACCCACACACATTTGGAACTCTCCTGGGGTACCCTCACAGATATTATTCCCTCATTTAGTGGATATTTTCACAAAAAAGTGAAATTTTCAAAAATTCAGAAAAGTGGCTGAAAATGACTAAATATGAAGAACTCATCAGGCGAATCGCTCTGGAACTGAAATCGGAACGCTCACTGACATTTCTCCTATCTGAAAGTCTGATAAACCCTGGAAAAATGACTATTTTCAAAAAAAAAAAATTTTCAACTCTTTTCAATTTTACCCCCGTGGGATATATATTCTACCCATATACATTTGGAACTCTCCTGGGGTACCCTCACACATATTATTCCCTCATTTAGTGGATATTTTCACAAAAAAGTGAAATTTTCAAAAATTCAGAAAATTGGCTGAAAACGACTAAATATGAAGGACTCATCGGGCGAATCACTCTGGAATTGAAATCGGAACGCTCACTGACATTTCCCCTATCTGAAAGTCTGATAAACACCGGAAAAATGACTAAGTCCAAAAAAAAATTTTTTCACCTTTCTTCAATTTTACCCCCGTGGGATATATATTCTACCCACACACATTTGGAACTCTCCTGGGGTACCCTCACACATATTATTCCCTCATTTAGTGGATATTTTCACAAAAAAGTGAAATTTTCAAAAATTCAGAAAATTGGCTGAAAACGACTAAATATGAAGGACACATCGGGCGAATCACTCTGGAATTGAAATCGGAACGCTCACTGACATTTCCCCTATCTGAAAGTCTGATAAACGCCGGAAAAATGACTAAGTCCCAAAAAAAAAATTTTTCTTCTTTTTTCAATTTTACCCCCGTGGGATATATATTCTACCCATATACATTTGGAACTCTGCTGGGGTACCCTCACACATATTATTCCCTCATTTAGTGGATATTTTCACAAAAAAGTGAAATTTTCAAAAATTCAGAAAATTGGCTGAAAACGACTAAATATGAAGGACTCATCGGGCGAATCGCTCTGGAATTGAAATCGGAACGCTCACTGACATTTCCCCTATCTGAAAGTCTGATAAACGCCGGAAAAATGACTAAGTCCAAAAAAAAAAATTTTTCTTCTTTTTTCAATTTTACCCCCGTGGGATATATATTCTACCCATATACATTTGGAACTCTCCTGGGGTACCCTCACACATATTATTCCCTCATTTAGTGGATATTTTCACAAAAAAGTGAAATTTTCAAAAATTCAGATAATTGGCTGAAAACGACTAAATATGAAGGACTCATCGGGCGAATCGCTCTGGAATTGAAATCAGAACGCTCACTGACATTTCCCCTATCTGAAAGTCTGATAAACGCCGGAAAAATGACTAAGTCCAAAAAAATTTTTTTTTCAACTTTTTTCAATTTTACCCCCGTGGGATATATATTCTACCCACACACATTTGGAACTCTCCTGGGGTACCCTCACACATATTATTCCCTCATTTAGTGGATATTTTCACAAAAAAGTGAAATTTTCAAAAATTCAGAAAAGTGGCTGAAAATGACTAAATATGAAGAACTCATCAGGCGAATCGCTCTGGAACTGAAATCGGAACGCTCACTGACATTTCTCCTATCTGAAAGTCTGATAAACCCTGAAAAAATGACTATTTCCAAAAAAAAAATTTTTTCAACTCTTTTCAATTTTACCCCCGTGGGATATATATTCTACCCATATACATTTGGAACTCTGCTGGGGTACCCTCACACATATTATTCCCTCATTTAGTGGATATTTTCACAAAAAAGCGAAATTTTCAAAAATTCAGATAATTGGCTGAAAACGACTAAATATGAAGGACTCATCGGTCGAATCGCTCTGGAACTGAAATTGGAACGCTCACTGACATTTCCGCTATCTGAAAGTCTGATAAACGTAGGAAAAATGACTAAGTCCCAAAAAAAAAATTTTTCTTCTTTTTTCAATTTTACCCCCGTGGGATATATATTCTACCAACACACATTTGGAACTCTCCTGGGGTACCCTTACACATATTATTCCCTCATTTAGTGGATATTTTCACAAAAAAGTGAAATTTTCAAAAATTCAGAAAATTGGCTGAAAATGACTAAATATGAACGACACATCGGGCGAATCACTCTGGAACTGAAATTTGAACGCTCACTGACATTTCCCCTAGCTGAAAGTCTGATAAACGCCCGAAAAATGACTAAGTCCCAAAAAAATTTTTTTCAACTTTTTTCAATTTTACCCCCGTGGGATATATATTCTACCCACACACATTTGGAACTCTCCTGGGGTACCGTCACACATATTATTCCCTCATTTAGTGGATATTTTCACAAAAAAGTGAAGTTTTCAAAAATTCAGAAAATTGGCTGAAAACGACTAAATATGAAGGACTCATCGGGCGAATCGCTCTGGAATTGAAATCGGAATGCTCACTGACACTTCCCCTATCTGAAAGTCTGATAAACGCTGGAAAAATGACGAAGTCCAAAAAAAATTTTTTTTAACTTTTTTCAATTTTACCTCCGTGGGATATATATTCTACCCACACACATTTGGAACTCTCCTGGGGTACCGTCACACATATTATTCCCTCATTTAGTGGATATTTTCACAAAAAAGTGAAATTTTCAAAAATTCTGAAAATTGGCTGAAAACGACTAAATATGAATGACTCATCGGGCGAATCGCTCTGGAACTTAAATCGGAACGCTCACTGACATTTCCCCTATCTGAAAGTCTGATAAACGCCGGAAAAATGACTAAGTACCAAAAAAATTTTTTTCAACGTTTTTCAATTTTACCCCCGTGGGATATATATTCTACCCACACACATTTGGAACTCTCCTGGGGTACCCTCACACATATTATTCCCTCATTTAGTGGATATTTTCACAAAAAAGTGAAATTTTCAAAAATTAATAAAATTGGCTGAAAATGACTAAATATGAACGACACATCGGGCGAATCACTCTGGAACTGAAATTGGAACGCTCACTGACATTTCCCCTAGCTGAAAGTCTGATAAACGCCGGAAAAATGACTAAGTCCCAAAAAAATTTTTTTCAACTTTTTTCAATTTTACCCCCGTGGGATATATATTCTACCCACACACATTTGGAACTCTCCTGGGGTACCGTCACACATATTATTCCCTCATTTAGTGGATATTTTCACAAAAAAGTGAAGTTTTCAAAAATTCAGATAATTGGCTGAAAACGACTAAATATGAAGGACTCATCTGTCGAATCGCTCTGGAACTGAAATTGGAACGCTCACTGACATTTCCGCTATCTGAAAGTCTGATAAACGCTGGAAAAATGACTAAGTCCCAAAAAAAAAATTTTTCTTCTTTTTTCAATTTTACCCCCGTGGGATATATATTCTACCCATATACATTTGGAACTCTGCTGGGGTACCCTCACACATATTATTCCCTCATTTAGTGGATATTTTCACAAAAAAGTGAAATTTTCAAAAATTCAGAAAATTGGCTGAAAACGACTAAATATGAAGGACTCATCGGTCGAATCGCTCTGGAACTGAAATTGGAATGCTCACTGACATTTCCGCTATCTGAAAGTCTGATAAACGCCGGAAAAATGACTAAGTCCAAAAAAATTTTTTTTCACCTTTTTTCAATTTTACCCCCGTGGGATATATATTCTACCCATATACATTTGGAACTCTCCTGGGGTACCCTCACACATATTATTCCCTCATTTAGTGGATATTTTCACAAAAAAGTGAAATTTTCAAAAATTCAGAAAATTGGTTGAAAACGACTAAATATGAAGGACTCATCGGGCGAAGCGCTCTGAAATTGAAATCGGAACGCTCACTGTCATTTCCCCTATCTGAAAGTCTGATAAAAGCCGGAAAAATGACTAAGTCCAAAAAAAATTTTTTTCACCTTTTTTCAATTTTACCCCCGTGGGATATATATTCTACCAACACACATTTGGAACTCTCCTGGGGTACCCTTACACATATTATTCCCTCATTTAGTGGATATTTTCACAAAAAAGTGAAATTTTCAAAAATTCTGAAAATTGGCTGAAAACGACTAAATATGAACGACTCATCGGGCGAATCGCTCTGGAACTTAAATCGGAACGCTCACTGACATTTCCCCTATCTGAAAGTCTGATAAACGCTGAAAAAATGACAGTCCAAAAAAAAAATTTTTCAACTTTTTTCAATTTTACCCCCGTGGGATATATATTCTACCCACATACATTTGGAACTCTCCTGGGGTAACCTCACAGATATTAATCCTTCATTTAGTGGATATTTTCACAAAAAAGTGAAATTTTCAAAAATTCAGAAAATTGGCTGAAAACGACTAAATATGAAGGACTCATCGGGCGAATCGCTCTGGAATTGAAATCGGAATGCTCACTGACATTTCCCCTATCTGAAAGTCTGATAAACGCCGGAAAAATGACTAAGTACCAAAAAAATTTTTTTCAACGTTTTTCAATTTTACCCCCGTGGGATATATATTCTACCCACACACATTTGGAACTCTCCTGGGGTACCCTCACACATATTATTCCCTCATTTAGTGGATATTTTCAGAAAAAAGTGAAATTTTCAAAAATTAATAAAATTGGCTGAAAATGACTAAATATGAACGACACATCGGGCGAATCACTCTGGAACTGAAATTGGAACGCTCACTGACATTTCCCCTAGCTGAAAGTCTGATAAACGCCGGAAAAATGACTAAGTCCCAAAAAAATTTTTTTCAACTTTTTTCAATTTTACCCCCGTGGGATATATATTCTACCCACACACATTTGGAACTCTCCTGGGGTACCGTCACACATATTATTCCCTCATTTAGTGGATATTTTCACAAAAAAGTGAAGTTTTCAAAAATTCAGAAAATTGGCTGAAAACGAATAAATATGAAGGACTCATCGAGCGAGTCGCTCTGGAATTGAAATCGGAACGCTCACTGACATTTCCCCTATCTGAAAGTCTGATAAACGCCGGAAAAATGACTAAGTCCCAAAAAATTTTTTTTCAACTTTTTTCAATTTTACCCCCGTGGGATATATATTCTACCCACACACATTTGGAACTCTCCTGGGGTACCCTCACACATATTATTCCCTCATTTAGTGGATATTTTCACAAAAAAGTGAAATTTTCAAAAATTCAGAAAATTGGTTGAAAAAGGCTAAATATGAAGGACTCATCGGGCGAATCGCTCTGGAATTGAAATCGGAACGCTCACTGACATTTCCCCTATCTGAAAGTCTGATAAACACCGGAAAAATGACTAAGTCCAAAAAAAAATTTTTTCACCTTTCTTCAATTTTACCCCCGTGGGATATATATTCTACCCACACACATTTGGAACTCTCCTGGGGTACCCTCACACATATTATTCCCTCATTTAGTGGATATTTTCACAAAAAAGTGAAATTTTCAAAAATTCAGAAAATTGGCTGAAAACGACTAAATATGAAGGACACATCGGGCGAATCACTCTGGAATTGAAATCGGAACGCTCACTGACATTTCCCCTATCTGAAAGTCTGATAAACGCCGGAAAAATGACTAAGTCCCAAAAAAAAAATTTTTCTTCTTTTTTCAATTTTACCCCCGTGGGATATATATTCTACCCATATACATTTGGAACTCTGCTGGGGTACCCTCACACATATTATTCCCTCATTTAGTGGATATTTTCACAAAAAAGTGAAATTTTCAAAAATTCAGAAAATTGGCTGAAAACGACTAAATATGAAGGACTCATCGGGCGAATCGCTCTGGAATTGAAATCGGAACGCTCACTGACATTTCCCCTATCTGAAAGTCTGATAAACGCCGGAAAAATGACTAAGTCCAAAAAAAAAAATTTTTCTTCTTTTTTCAATTTTACCCCCGTGGGATATATATTCTACCCATATACATTTGGAACTCTCCTGGGGTACCCTCACACATATTATTCCCTCATTTAGTGGATATTTTCACAAAAAAGTGAAATTTTCAAAAATTCAGATAATTGGCTGAAAACGACTAAATATGAAGGACTCATCGGGCGAATCGCTCTGGAATTGAAATCAGAACGCTCACTGACATTTCCCCTATCTGAAAGTCTGATAAACGCCGGAAAAATGACTAAGTCCAAAAAAATTTTTTTTTCAACTTTTTTCAATTTTACCCCCGTGGGATATATATTCTACCCACACACATTTGGAACTCTCCTGGGGTACCCTCACACATATTATTCCCTCATTTAGTGGATATTTTCACAAAAAAGTGAAATTTTCAAAAATTCAGAAAAGTGGCTGAAAATGACTAAATATGAAGAACTCATCAGGCGAATCGCTCTGGAACTGAAATCGGAACGCTCACTGACATTTCTCCTATCTGAAAGTCTGATAAACCCTGAAAAAATGACTATTTCCAAAAAAAAAATTTTTTCAACTCTTTTCAATTTTACCCCCGTGGGATATATATTCTACCCATATACATTTGGAACTCTGCTGGGGTACCCTCACACATATTATTCCCTCATTTAGTGGATATTTTCACAAAAAAGCGAAATTTTCAAAAATTCAGATAATTGGCTGAAAACGACTAAATATGAAGGACTCATCGGTCGAATCGCTCTGGAACTGAAATTGGAACGCTCACTGACATTTCCGCTATCTGAAAGTCTGATAAACGTAGGAAAAATGACTAAGTCCCAAAAAAAAAATTTTTCTTCTTTTTTCAATTTTACCCCCGTGGGATATATATTCTACCAACACACATTTGGAACTCTCCTGGGGTACCCTTACACATATTATTCCCTCATTTAGTGGATATTTTCACAAAAAAGTGAAATTTTCAAAAATTCAGAAAATTGGCTGAAAATGACTAAATATGAACGACACATCGGGCGAATCACTCTGGAACTGAAATTTGAACGCTCACTGACATTTCCCCTAGCTGAAAGTCTGATAAACGCCCGAAAAATGACTAAGTCCCAAAAAAATTTTTTTCAACTTTTTTCAATTTTACCCCCGTGGGATATATATTCTACCCACACACATTTGGAACTCTCCTGGGGTACCGTCACACATATTATTCCCTCATTTAGTGGATATTTTCACAAAAAAGTGAAGTTTTCAAAAATTCAGAAAATTGGCTGAAAACGACTAAATATGAAGGACTCATCGGGCGAATCGCTCTGGAATTGAAATCGGAATGCTCACTGACACTTCCCCTATCTGAAAGTCTGATAAACGCTGGAAAAATGACGAAGTCCAAAAAAAATTTTTTTTAACTTTTTTCAATTTTACCTCCGTGGGATATATATTCTACCCACACACATTTGGAACTCTCCTGGGGTACCGTCACACATATTATTCCCTCATTTAGTGGATATTTTCACAAAAAAGTGAAATTTTCAAAAATTCTGAAAATTGGCTGAAAACGACTAAATATGAATGACTCATCGGGCGAATCGCTCTGGAACTTAAATCGGAACGCTCACTGACATTTCCCCTATCTGAAAGTCTGATAAACGCCGGAAAAATGACTAAGTACCAAAAAAATTTTTTTCAACGTTTTTCAATTTTACCCCCGTGGGATATATATTCTACCCACACACATTTGGAACTCTCCTGGGGTACCCTCACACATATTATTCCCTCATTTAGTGGATATTTTCACAAAAAAGTGAAATTTTCAAAAATTAATAAAATTGGCTGAAAATGACTAAATATGAACGACACATCGGGCGAATCACTCTGGAACTGAAATTGGAACGCTCACTGACATTTCCCCTAGCTGAAAGTCTGATAAACGCCGGAAAAATGACTAAGTCCCAAAAAAATTTTTTTCAACTTTTTTCAATTTTACCCCCGTGGGATATATATTCTACCCACACACATTTGGAACTCTCCTGGGGTACCGTCACACATATTATTCCCTCATTTAGTGGATATTTTCACAAAAAAGTGAAGTTTTCAAAAATTCAGATAATTGGCTGAAAACGACTAAATATGAAGGACTCATCTGTCGAATCGCTCTGGAACTGAAATTGGAACGCTCACTGACATTTCCGCTATCTGAAAGTCTGATAAACGCTGGAAAAATGACTAAGTCCCAAAAAAAAAATTTTTCTTCTTTTTTCAATTTTACCCCCGTGGGATATATATTCTACCCATATACATTTGGAACTCTGCTGGGGTACCCTCACACATATTATTCCCTCATTTAGTGGATATTTTCACAAAAAAGTGAAATTTTCAAAAATTCAGAAAATTGGCTGAAAACGACTAAATATGAAGGACTCATCGGTCGAATCGCTCTGGAACTGAAATTGGAATGCTCACTGACATTTCCGCTATCTGAAAGTCTGATAAACGCCGGAAAAATGACTAAGTCCAAAAAAATTTTTTTTCACCTTTTTTCAATTTTACCCCCGTGGGATATATATTCTACCCATATACATTTGGAACTCTCCTGGGGTACCCTCACACATATTATTCCCTCATTTAGTGGATATTTTCACAAAAAAGTGAAATTTTCAAAAATTCAGAAAATTGGTTGAAAACGACTAAATATGAAGGACTCATCGGGCGAAGCGCTCTGAAATTGAAATCGGAACGCTCACTGTCATTTCCCCTATCTGAAAGTCTGATAAAAGCCGGAAAAATGACTAAGTCCAAAAAAAATTTTTTTCACCTTTTTTCAATTTTACCCCCGTGGGATATATATTCTACCAACACACATTTGGAACTCTCCTGGGGTACCCTTACACATATTATTCCCTCATTTAGTGGATATTTTCACAAAAAAGTGAAATTTTCAAAAATTCTGAAAATTGGCTGAAAACGACTAAATATGAACGACTCATCGGGCGAATCGCTCTGGAACTTAAATCGGAACGCTCACTGACATTTCCCCTATCTGAAAGTCTGATAAACGCTGAAAAAATGACAGTCCAAAAAAAAAATTTTTCAACTTTTTTCAATTTTACCCCCGTGGGATATATATTCTACCCACATACATTTGGAACTCTCCTGGGGTAACCTCACAGATATTAATCCTTCATTTAGTGGATATTTTCACAAAAAAGTGAAATTTTCAAAAATTCAGAAAATTGGCTGAAAACGACTAAATATGAAGGACTCATCGGGCGAATCGCTCTGGAATTGAAATCGGAATGCTCACTGACATTTCCCCTATCTGAAAGTCTGATAAACGCCGGAAAAATGACTAAGTACCAAAAAAATTTTTTTCAACGTTTTTCAATTTTACCCCCGTGGGATATATATTCTACCCACACACATTTGGAACTCTCCTGGGGTACCCTCACACATATTATTCCCTCATTTAGTGGATATTTTCAGAAAAAAGTGAAATTTTCAAAAATTAATAAAATTGGCTGAAAATGACTAAATATGAACGACACATCGGGCGAATCACTCTGGAACTGAAATTGGAACGCTCACTGACATTTCCCCTAGCTGAAAGTCTGATAAACGCCGGAAAAATGACTAAGTCCCAAAAAAATTTTTTTCAACTTTTTTCAATTTTACCCCCGTGGGATATATATTCTACCCACACACATTTGGAACTCTCCTGGGGTACCGTCACACATATTATTCCCTCATTTAGTGGATATTTTCACAAAAAAGTGAAGTTTTCAAAAATTCAGAAAATTGGCTGAAAACGAATAAATATGAAGGACTCATCGAGCGAGTCGCTCTGGAATTGAAATCGGAACGCTCACTGACATTTCCCCTATCTGAAAGTCTGATAAACGCCGGAAAAATGACTAAGTCCCAAAAAATTTTTTTTCAACTTTTTTCAATTTTACCCCCGTGGGATATATATTCTACCCACACACATTTGGAACTCTCCTGGGGTACCCTCACACATATTATTCCCTCATTTAGTGGATATTTTCACAAAAAAGTGAAATTTTCAAAAATTCAGAAAATTGGTTGAAAAAGGCTAAATATGAAGGACTCATCGGGCGAATCGCTCTGGAATTGAAATCGGAACGCTCACTGACATTTCCCGTATCTGAAAGTCTGATAAACGCCGGAAAAATGACTAAGTCCAAAAAAATTTTTTTTTAAACTTTTTTCAATTTTACCCCCGTGGAATATGTATTCTACCTACACACATTTGGAACTCTCCTGGGGTATACTCACACATATTATTTCCTCATTTAGTGGATATTTTCACAAAAAAAGTGAAATTTTCAAAAATTCAGAAAATTGGCTGAAAACGACTAAATATGAAGGACTCATCGGGCGAATCGCTCTGGAATTGAAATCGGAATGCTCACTGACACTTCCCCTATCTGAAAGTCTGATAAACGCTGGAAAAATGACGAAGTCCAAAAAAAATTTTTTTCAACTTTTTTCAATTTTACCTCCGTGGGATATATATTCTACCCACACACATTTGGAACTCTCCTGGGGTACCGTCACACATATTATTCCCTCATTTAGTGGATATTTTCACAAAAAAGTGAAATTTTCAAAAATTCTGAAAATTGGCTGAAAACGACTAAATATGAACGACTAATCGGGCGAATCGCTCTGGAACTTAAATCGGAACGCTCACTGACATTTCCCCTATCTGAAAGTCTGATAAACGCTGAAAAATGACAGTCCAAAAAAAAAATTTTTCAACTTTTTTCAATTTTACCCCCGTGGGATATATATTCTACCCACACACATTTGGAACTCTCCTGGGGTACCCTCACACATATTATTCCCTCATTTAGTGGATATTTTCAGAAAAAAGTGAAATTTTCAAAAATTAATAAAATTGGCTGAAAATGACTAAATATGAACGACACATCGGGCGAATCACTCTGGAACTGAAATTGGAACGCTCGCTGACATTTCCGCTATCTGAAAGTCTGATAAACGCTGTAAAAATGACTAAGTCCCAAAAAAAAAAATTTTTATTCTTTTTTCAATTTTACCCCCGTGGGATATATATTCTACCCATATACATTTGGAACTCTCCTGGGGTACCCTCACACATATTATTCCCTCATTTAGTGGATATTTTCACAAAAAAGTGAAATTTTCAAAAATTCAGATAATTGGCTGAAAACGACTAAATATGAAGGACTCATCGGGCGAATCGCTCTGGAACTGAAATTGGAATGCTCACTGACATTTCCCCTAACTGAAAGTCTGATAAACGCCGGAAAAATGACTAAGTCCAAAAAAAATTTTTTTCAACTTTTTTCAATTTTACCCCCGTGGGATATATATTCTACCCACACACATTTGGAACTCTCCTGTGGTACCCTCACACATATTATTCCCTCATTTAGTGGATATTTTCACAAAAAAGTGACATTTTCAAAAATTCTGAAAGTTGGCTGAAAACGACTAAATATGAAGGACTCATCGGTCGAATCGCTCTGGAACTGAAATTGGAATGCTCACTGACATTTCCGCTATCTGAAAGTCTGATAAACGCCGGAAAAATGACTAAGTCCAAAAAAATTTTTTTTCACCTTTTTTCAATTTTACCCCCGTGGGATATATATTCTACCCATATACATTTGGAACTCTCCTGGGGTACCCTCACACATATTATTCCCTCATTTAGTGGATATTTTCACAAAAAAGTGAAATTTTCAAAAATTCAGAAAATTGGTTGAAAACGACTAAATATGAAGGACTCATCGGCCGAAGCGCTCTGAAATTGAAATCGGAACGCTCACTGTCATTTCCCCTATCTGAAAGTCTGATAAACGCCGGAAAAATGACTAAGTCCAAAAAAAATTTTTTTCACCTTTTTTCAATTTTACCCCCGTGGGATATATATTCTACCAACACACATTTGGAACTCTCCTGGGGTACCCTTACACATATTATTCCCTCATTTAGTGGATATTTTCACAAAAAAGTGAAATTTTCAAAAATTCTGAAAATTGGCTGAAAACGACTAAATATGAACGACTCATCGGGCGAATCGCTCTGGAACTTAAATCGGAACGCTCACTGACATTTCCCCTATCTGAAAGTCTGATAAACGCTGAAAAAATGACAGTCCAAAAAAAAATTTTTTCACCTTTTTTCAATTTTACCCCCGTGGGATATATATTCTACCCACACACATTTGGAACTCTCCTGGGGTACCCTCACACATATTATTCCCTCATTTAGTGGATATTTTCACAAAAAAGTGAAATTTTCAAAAATTCAGAAAATTGGCTGAAAACGACTAAATATGAAGGACTCATCGGGCGAATCGCTCTGGAATTGAAATCGGAACGCTCACTGACATTTCCCCTATCTGAAAGTCTGATAAACGCCGGAAAAATGACTAAGTCCAAAAAAATTTTTTTTCACCTTCTTTCAATTTTACCCCCGTGGGATATATATTCTACCCATATACATTTGGAACTCTCCTGGGGTACCCTCACACATATTATTCCCTCATTTAGTGGATATTTTCACAAAAAAGTGAAATTTTCAAAAATTCAGAAAATTGGTTGAAAACGACTAAATATGAAGGACTCATCGGGCGAAGCGCTCTGAAATTGAAATCGGAACGCTCACTGTCATTTCCCCTATCTGAAAGTCTGATAAACGCCGGAAAAATGACTAAGTCCAAAAAAAATTTTTTTCACCTTTTTTCAATTTTACCCCCGTGGGATATATATTCTACCAACACACATTTGGAACTCTCCTGGGGTACCCTTACACATATTATTCCCTCATTTAGTGGATATTTTCACAAAAAAGTGAAATTTTCAAAAATTCTGAAAATTGGCTGAAAACGACTAAATATGAACGAGTCATCGGGCGAATCGCTCTGGAACTTAAATCGGAACGCTCACTGACATTTCCCCTATCTGAAAGTCTGATAAACGCTGAAAAAATGACAGTCCAAAAAAAAAATTTTTCAACTTTTTTCAATTTTACCCCCGTGGGATATATATTCTACCCACACACATTTGGAACTCTCCTGGGGTAACCTCACAGATATTAATCCTTCATTTAGTGGATATTTTCACAAAAAAGTGAAATTTTCAAAAATTCAGAAAATTGGCTGAAAACGACTAAATATGAATGACTCATCGGGCGAATCGCTCTGGAATTGAAATCGGAATGCTCACTGACATTTCCCCTATCTGAAAGTCTGATAAACGCCGGAAAAATGACTAAGTACCAAAAAAATTTTTTTCAACGTTTTTCAATTTTACCCCCGTGGGATATATATTCTACCCACACACATTTGGAACTCTCCTGGGGTACCCTCACACATATTATTCCCTCATTTAGTGGATATTTTCACAAAAAAGTGACGTTTTCAAAAATTCAGAAAATTGGCTGAAAACGAATAAATATGAAGGACTCATCGAGCGAGTCGCTCTGGAATTGAAATCGGAACGCTCACTGACATTTCCCCTATCTGAAAGTCTGATAAACGCCGGAAAAATGACTAAGTCCCAAAAAAAATTTTTTCAACTTTTTTCAATTTTACCCCCGTGGGATATATATTCTACCCACACACATTTGGAACTCTCCTGGGGTACCCTCACACATATTATTCCCTCATTTAGTGGATATTTTCACAAAAAAGTGAAATGTTCAAAAATTCAGAAAATTGGTTGAAAAAGGCTAAATATGAAGGACTCATCGGGCGAATTGCTCTGGAATTGAAATCGGAACGCTCACTGACATTTCCCGTATCTGAAAGTCTGATAAACGCCGGAAAAATGACTAAGTCCAAAAAAATTTTTTTTAAAACTTTTTTCAATTTTACCCCCGTGGAATATGTATTCTACCTACACACATTTGGAACTCTCCTGGGGTATACTCACACATATTATTTCCTCATTTAGTGGATATTTTCACAAAAAAAGTGAAATTTTCAAAAATTCAGAAAATTGGCTGAAAACGACTAAATATGAAGGACTCATCGGGCGAATCGCTCTGGAACTGAAATTGGAACGCTCACTGACATTTCCGCTATCTGAAAGTCTGATAAACGCTGGAAAAATGACTAAGTCCCAAAAAAAAAATTTTTCTTCTTTTTTCAATTTTACCCCCGTGGGATATATATTCTACCCATATACATTTGGAACTCTGCTGGGGTACCCTCACACATATTATTCCCTCATTTAGTGGATATTTTCACAAAAAAGTGAAATTTTCAAAAATTCAGAAAATTGGCTGAAAACGACTAAATATGAAGGACTCATCAGGCGAATCGCTCTGAAATTGAAATCGGAACGCTCACTGACATTTCCCCTATCTGAAAGTCTGATAAACGCCGGAAAAATGACTAAGTCCAAAAAAAAATTTTTTCACCTTTTTTCAATTTTACCCCCGTGGGATATATATTCTACCCACACACATTTGGAACTCTCCTGGGGTACCCTCACACATATTATTCCCTCATTTAGTGGATATTTTCACAAAAAAGTGAAATTTTCAAAAATTCAGAAAATTGACTGGAAACGACTAAATATGAAGGACTCATCGGGCGAATCACTCTGGAACTGAAATTGGAACGCTCACTGACATTTCCGCTGTCTGAAAGTCTGATAAACGCTGTAAAAATGACTAAGTCCCAAAAAAAAAATTTTTCTTCTTTTTTCAATTTTACCCCCGTGGGATATATATTCTACCCATATACATTTGGAACTCTCCTGGGGTACCCTCACACATATTATTCCCTCATTTAGTGGATATTTTCACAAAAAAGTGAAATTTTCAAAAATTCAGATAATTGGCTGAAAACGACTAAATATGAAGGACTCATCGGGCGAATCGCTCTGGAACTGAAACTGGAATGCTCACTGACATTTCCCGTAACTGAAAGTCTGATAAACGCCGGAAAAATGACTAAGTCAAAAAAAAATTTTTTTCAACTTTTTTCAATTTTACCCCCGAGGGATATATATTCTACCCACACACATTTGGAACTCTCCTGGGGTACCCTCACACATATTATTCCCTCATTTAGTGGATATTTTCACAAAAAAGTGAAATTTTCAAAAATTCAGAAAATTGGTTGAAAACGACTAAATATGAAGGACTCATCGGGCGAAGCGCTCTGAAATTGAAATGGAACGCTCACTGTCATTTCCCCTATCTGAAAGTCTGATAAACGCCGGAAAAATGACTAAGTCCAAAAAAAATTTTTTTCACCTTTTTTCAATTTTACCCCCGTGGGATATATATTCTACCAACACACATTTGGAACTCTCCTGGGGTACCCTTACACATATTATTCCCTCATTTAGTGGATATTTTCACAAAAAAGTGAAATTTTCAAAAATTCAGGAAATTGGCTGAAAACGACTAAATATGAAGGACTCATCGGGCGAATCGCTCTGGAATTGAAATCGGAACGCTCACTGACATTTCTCCTATCTGAAAGTCTGATAAACGCTGGAAAAATGACTAAGTGCAAAAAAATTTTTTTTTACCTTTTTTCAATTTTACCCGCGTGGGATATATATTCTACCCACACACATTTGGAACTCTCCTGGGGTACCCTCACACATATTATACCCTCATTTAGTGGATATTTTAACAAAAAAGTGAAATTTTCAAAAATTCAGAAAATTGGCTGAAAACGACTAAATATGAAGGACTCATCGGGCGAATCGCTCTGGAATTGAAATCGGAATGCTCACTGACATTTCCCCTATCTGAAAGTCTGATAAACGCCGGAAAAATGACTAAGTACTAAAAAAAATTTTTTCAACGTTTTTCAATTTTACCCCCGTGGGATATATATTCTACCCACACACATTTGGAACTCTCCTGGGGTACCCTCACACATATTATTCCCTCATTTAGTGGATATTTTCAGAAAAAAGTGAAATTTTCAAAAATTCAGAAAATTGGCTGAAAACGAATAAATATGAAGGACTCATCGAGCGAGTCGCTCTGGAATTGAAATCGGAACGCTCACTGTCATTTCCCCTATCTGAAAGTCTGATAAACGCCGGAAAAATGACTAAGTCCCAAAAAAATTTTTTTCAATTTTACCCCCGTGGGATATATATTCTACCCACACACATTTCGAACTCTCCTGGGGTACCCTCACACATATTATTCCCTCATTTAGTGGATATTTTCACAAAAAAGTGAAATTTTCAAAAATTCAGAAAATTGGTTGAAAAAGGCTAAATATGAAGGACTCATCGGGCGAATCGCTCTGGAATTGAAATCGGAACGCTCACTGACATTTCCCGTATCTGAAAGTCTGATAAACGCCGGAAAAATGACTAAGTCCAAAAAAATTTTTTTTTAAACTTTTTTCAATTTTACCCCCGTGGAATATGTATTCTACCTACACACATTTGGAACTCTCCTGGGGTATACTCACACATATTATTTCCTCATTTAGTGGATATTTTCACAAAAAAAGTGAAATTTTCAAAAATTCAGAAAATTGGCTGAAAACGACTAAATATGAAGGACTCATCGGGCGAATCGCTCTGGAATTGAAATCGGAATGCTCACTGACACTTCCCCTATCTGAAAGTCTGATAAACGCCAGAAAAATGACTAAGTCCAAAAAACATTTTTTTCAACTTTTTTCAATTTTACCTCCGTGGGATATATATTCTACCCACACACATTTGGAACTCTCCTGGGGTACCGTCACACATATTATTCCCTCATTTAGTGGATATTTTCACAAAAAAGTGAAATTTTCAAAAATTCTGAAAATTGGCTGAAAACGACTAAATATGAACGACTCATCGGGCGAATCGCTCTGGAACTTAAATCGGAACACTCACTGACATTTCCCCTATCTGAAAGTCTGATAAACGGCGGAAAAATGACTAAGTGCAAAAAAAATTTTTTTCAACTTTTTCAATTTTACCCCCGTGGGATATATATTCTACCCACACACATTTGAAACTCTACTGGGGTACCCTCACACATATTATTCCCTCATTTAGTGGATATTTTCACAAAAAAGTGAAATTTTTAAAAATTCAGAAAATTGGCTGAAAACGACTAAATATGAAGGACTCATCGGGCGAATCACTCTGGAACTGAAATCGGAACGCTTACTGACATTTCCACTATATGAAAGTCTGATAAACGCCGGAAAAATAACTAAATCCAAAAAAAAATTTTTTCAACTTATTTCAATTTTATCCCCGTGGGATATATATTCTACCCACACACATTTGGAACTCTCCTGGGGTACCCTCACACATATTATTCCCTCATTTAGTGGATATTTTCACAAAAAAGTGAAATTTTCAAAAATTCTGAAAATTGACTGAAAACGACTAAATATGAAAGACTCATCAGGCCAATCGCTCTGGAACTGAAATTGGAACGCTCACTGACATTTCCCGTATCTGAAAGTCTGATAAACGCTGAAAAAATGACTACGTCCAAAAAAATTTTTTAAAAAATTTTACCCCCGTGGGATATATATTCTACCCACACACATTTGAAACTCTCTTGGGGTACCCTCACACATATTATTCCCTCATTTAGTGGATATTTTCACAAAAAAGTGAAACTTTAAAAAATTCAGAAAATTGACTGAAAACCACTAAATATGAAGAACTCATCAGGCAAATCACTCTGGAATTGAAATCGGAATGCTTACTGACATTTCCCCTATCTGAAAGTCTGATAAACGCCGGAAAAATGACTAAATCCCCCAAAAAAATTTTTCCACTTATTTCATTTTTACCCCCGTGGGATATATATTCTACCCACACACATTTGGAACTCTCCTGGGGTACCCTCACACATATTAATCCTTCATTTAGTGGATATTTTCACAAAAAAGTTAAATTTTCAAAAATTCAGAAAATTGGATGAAAACGACTAAATATGAAGGACTCATCGGGCGAATCGCTCTTGAACTGAAATCGGAACGCTCACTGACATTTCCCCTATGTGAAAGTTTGATAAACGCCGGAAAAATGACTAAGTCCAAAAAATATTTTTTTTCAATTTTACCCCCGTGGGATATATATTCTACCCACACACATTTGGAACTCTCCTGGGGTACCCTCACACATATTATACCCTCATTTAGTGGATATTTTCACAAAAAAGTGAAATTTTCAAAAATTCAGAATATTGGCTGAAAACGACTAAATATGAAGGACTCATCGGGCGAATCGCTCTGGAACTTAAATCGGAACGCTCACTGACATTTCCCCTATCTGAAAGTCTGATAAACGCCGGAAAAATGACTACGTCGAAAAAAAATTTTTTTTCAATTTTACCCCCGTGGGTTATATATTCTACCCACACACATTTGGAACTCTCCTGGGTTACCTTCACACATATTATTCCCTCATTTAGTGGAAATTTTCACAAAAAAAGTGAAATTTTCAAAAATTCAGGAAGTTGGATGAAAACGACTAAATATGAAGGACTCATCGGGCGAATCGCTCTGGAACTGAAATCGGAATGCTCACTGACATTTCCCCTACCTGAAAGTCAGATAAACGCCGGAAAAATGACTAAATCCCAAAAAAAAATTTTTCAACTTATTTCAATTTTACCCCCGTGGGATATATATTCTACCCACACACATTTGGTACTCTCCTGGGGTACCCTCACACATATTATTCCCTCATTTAGTGGATATTTTCACAAAAAAGTGAAATTTTCAAAAATTCTGAAAATTGACTGAAAACGACTAAATATGAAAGACTCATCAGGCGAATCGCTCTGGAACTGAAATCGGAACGCTCACTGACATTTCCCCTATCTGAAAGTCTGATAAACGCTGAAAAAATGACAGTCCAAAAAAAAAATTTTTCAACTTTTTTCAATTTTACCCCCGTGGGATATATATTCTACCCACACACATTTGGAACTCTCCTGGGGTACCCTCACACATATTATTCCCTCATTTAGTGGATATTTTCACAAAAAAGTGAAATTTTCAAAAATTCAGAAAATTGACTGGAAACGACTAAATATGAAGGACTCATCGGGCGAGTCACTCTGGAACTGAAATTGGAACGCTCGCTGACATTTCCGCTATCTGAAAGTCTGATAAACGCTGTAAAAATGACTAAGTCCCAAAAAAAAAAATTTTTCTTCTTTTTTCAATTTTACCCCCGTGGGATATATATTCTACCCATGTACATTTGGAACTCTCCTGGGGTACCCTCACACATATTATTCCCTCATTTAGTGGATATTTTCACAAAAAAGTGAAATTTTCAAAAATTCAGATAATTGGCTGAAAACGACTAAATATGAAGGACTCATCGGGCGAATCGCTCTGGAACTGAAATCGGAATGCTCACTGACATTTCCCCTACCTGAAAGTCTGATAAACGCCGGAAAAATGACTAAATCCCAAAAAAAAATTTTTCAACTTATTTCAATTTTACCCCCGTGGGATATATATTCTACCCACACACATTTGGTACTCTCCTGGGGTACCCTCACACATATTATTCCCTCATTTAGTGGATATTTTCACAAAAAAGTGAAATTTTCAAAAATTCTGAAAATTGACTGAAAACGACTAAATATGAAAGACTCATCAGGCGAATCGCTCTGGAACTGAAATCGGAACGCTCACTGACATTTCCCCTATCTGAAAGTCTGATAAACGCTGAAAAAATGACAGTCCAAAAAAAAAATTTTTCAACTTTTTTCAATTTTACCCCCGTGGGATATATATTCTACCCACACACATTTGGAACTCTCCTGGGGTACCCTCACACATATTATTCCCTCATTTAGTGGATATTTTCACAAAAAAGTGAAATTTTCAAAAATTCAGAAAATTGACTGGAAACGACTAAATATGAAGGACTCATCGGGCGAGTCACTCTGGAACTGAAATTGGAACGCTCGCTGACATTTCCGCTATCTGAAAGTCTGATAAACGCTGTAAAAATGACTAAGTCCCAAAAAAAAAAATTTTTCTTCTTTTTTCAATTTTACCCCCGTGGGATATATATTCTACCCATATACATTTGGAACTCTCCTGGGGTACCCTCACACATATTATTCCCTCATTTAGTGGATATTTTCACAAAAAAGTGAAATTTTCAAAAATTCAGATAATTGGCTGAAAACGACTAAATATGAAGGACTCATCGGGCGAATCGCTCTGGAACTGAAATTGGAATGCTCACTGACATTTCCCCTAACTGAAAGTCTGATAAACGCCGGAAAAATGACTAAGTCCAAAAAAAATTTTTTTCAACTTTTTTCAATTTTACCCCCGTGGGATATATATTCTACCCACACACATTTGGAACTCTCCTGTGGTACCCTCACACATATTATTCCCTCATTTAGTGGATATTTTCACAAAAAAGTGACATTTTCAAAAATTCTGAGAATTGGCTGAAAACGACCAAATATGAAGGACTCATCGGTCGAATCGCTCTGGAACTGAAATTGGAATGCTCACTGACATTTCCGCTATCTGAAAGTCTGATAAACGCCGGAAAAATGACTAAGTCCAAAAAAAAATTTTTTCACCTTTTTTCAATTTTACCCCCGTGGGATATATATTCCACCCACACACATTTGGAACTCTCCTGGGGTACCCTCACACATATTATTCCCTCATTTAGTGGATATTTTCACAAAAAAGTGAAATTTTCAAAAATTCAGAAAATTGGCTGAAAACGACTAAATATGAAGGACTCATCGGGCGAATCGCTCTGGAATTGAAATCGGAACGCTCACTGACATTTCCCCTATCTGAAAGTCTGATAAACGCCGGAAAAATGACTAAGTCCAAAAAAATTTTTTTTCACCTTTTTTCAATTTTACCCCCGTGGGATATATATTCTACCCATATACATTTGGAACTCTCCTGGGGTACCCTCACACATATTATTCCCTCATTTAGTGGATATTTTCACAAAAAAGTGAAATTTTCAAAAATTCAGAAAATTGGTTGAAAACGACTAAATATGAAGGACTCATCGGGAGAAGCGCTCTGAAATTGAAATCGGAACGCTCACTGTCATTTCCCCTATCTGAAAGTCTGATAAACGCCGGAAAAATGACTAAGTCCAAAAAAAAATTTTTTCACCTTTTTTCAATTTTACCCCCGTGGGATATATATTCTACCAACACACATTTGGAACTCTCCTGGGGTACCCTTACACATATTATTCCCTCATTTAGTGGATATTTTCACAAAAAAGTGAAATTTTCAAAAATTCTGAAAATTGGCTGAAAACGACTAAATATGAACGACTCATCGGGCGAATCGCTCTGGAACTTAAATCGGAACGCTCACTGACATTTCCCCTATCTGAAAGTCTGATAAACGCTGAAAAAATGACAGTCCAAAAAAAAAATTTTTCAACTTTTTTCAATTTTACCCCCGTGGGATATATATTCTACCCACACACATTTGGAACTCTCCTGGGGTAACCTCACAGATATTAATCCTTCATTTAGTGGATATTTTCACAAAAAAGTGAAATTTTCAAAAATTCAGAAAATTGGCTGAAAACGACTAAATATGAAGGACTCATCGGGCGAATCGCTCTGGAATTGAAATCGGAATGCTCACTGACATTTCCCCTATCTGAAAGTCTGATAAACGCCGGAAAAATGACTAAGTACCAAAAAAATTTTTTTCAACGTTTTTCAATTTTACCCCCGTGGGATATATATTCTACCCACACACATTTGGAACTCTCCTGGGGTACCCTCACACATATTATTCCCTCATTTAGTGGATATTTTCAGAAAAAAGTGAAATTTTCAAAAATTATTAAAATTGGCTGAAAATGACTAAATATGAACGACACATCGGGCGAATCACTCTGGAACTGAAATTGGAACGCTCACTGACATTTCCCCTAGCTGAAAGTCTGATAAACGCCGGAAAAATGACTAAGTCCCAAAAAAATTTTTTTCAACTTTTTTCAATTTTACCCCCGTGGGATATATATTCTACCCACACACATTTGGAACTCTCCTGGGGTACCGTCACACATATTATTCCCTCATTTAGTGGATATTTTTACAAAAAAGTGAAGTTTTCAAAAATTCAGAAAATTGGCTGAAAACGAATAAATATGAAGGACTCATCGAGCGAGTCGCTCTGGAATTGAAATCGGAACGCTCACTGACATTTCCCCTATCTGAAAGTCTGATAAACGCCGGAAAAATGACTAAGTCCAAAAAAATTTTTTTTTAAACTTTTTTCAATTTTACCCCCGTGGAATATGTATTCTACCTACACACATTTGGAACTCTCCTGGGGTATACTCACACATATTATTTCCTCATTTAGTGGATATTTTCACAAAAAAAGTGAAATTTTCAAAAATTCAGAAAATTGGCTGAAAACGACTAAATATGAAGGACTCATCGGGCGAATCGCTCTGGAACTGAAATTGGAACGCTCACTGACATTTCCGCTATCTGAAAGTCTGATAAACGCTGGAAAAATGACTAAGTCCCAAAAAAAAAATTTTTCTTCTTTTTTCAATTTTACCCCCGTGGGATATATATTCTACCCATATACATTTGGAACTCTGCTGGGGTACCCTCACACATATTATTCCCTCATTTAGTGGATATTTTCACAAAAAAGTGAAATTTTCAAAAATTCAGAAAATTGGCTGAAAACGACTAAATATGAAGGACTCATCGGTCGAATCGCTCCGAAATTGAAATCGGAACGCTCACTGACATTTCCCCTATCTGAAAGTCTGATAAACGCCGGAAAAATGACTAAGTCCAAAAAAAAATTTTTTCACCTTTTTTCAATTTTACCCCCGTGGGATATATATTCTACCCACACACATTTGGAACTCTCCTGGGGTACCCTCACACATATTATTCCCTCATTTAGTGGATATTTTCACAAAAAAGTGAAATTTTCAAAAATTCAGAAAATTGACTGGAAACGACTAAATATGAAGGACTCATCGGGCGAATCACTCTGGAACTGAAATTGGAACGCTCACTGACATTTCCGCTGTCTGAAAGTCTGATAAACGCTGTAAAAATGACTAAGTCCCAAAAAAAAAATTTTTCTTCTTTTTTCAATTTTACCCCCGTGGGATATATATTCTACCCATATACATTTGGAACTCTCCTGGGGTACCCTCACACATATTATTCCCTCATTTAGTGGATATTTTCACAAAAAAGTGAAATTTTCAAAAATTCAGATAATTGGCTGAAAACGACTAAATATGAAGGACTCATCGGGCGAATCGCTCTGGAACTGAAATTGGAATGCTCACTGACATTTCCCGTAACTGAAAGTCTGATAAACGCCGGAAAAATGACGAAGTCCAAAAAAAATTTTTTTCAACTTTTTTCAATTTTACCCCCGTGGGATATATATTCTACCCACACACATTTGGAACTCTCCTGGGGTACCCTCACACATATTATTCCCTCATTTAGTGGATATTTTCACTAAAAAGTGAAATTTTCAAAAATTCAGAAAATTGGCTGAAAACGACTAAATATGAAGGACTCATCGGGCGAATCGCTCTGGAATTGAAATCGGAACGCTCACTGACATTTCCCCTATCTGAAAGTCTGATAAACGCCGGAAAAATGACTAAGTCCAAAAAAATTTTTTTTCACCTTTTTTCAATTTTACCCCCGTGGGATATATATTCTACCCATATACATTTGGAACTCTCCTGGGGTACCCTCACACATATTATTCCCTCATTTAGTGGATATTTTCACAAAAAAGTGAAATTTTCAAAAATTCAGAAAATTGGTTGAAAACGACTAAATATGAAGGACTCATCGGGCGAAGCGCTCAGAAATTGAAATGGAACGCTCACTGTCATTTCCCCTATCTGAAAGTCTGATAAACGCCGGAAAAATGACTAAGTGCAAAAAAATTTTTTTTTTACCTTTTTTCAATTTTACCCGCGTGGGATATATATTCTACCCACACACATTTGGAACTCTCCTGGGGTACCCTCACACATATTATTCCCTCATTTAGTGGATATTTTCACAAAAAAGTGAAATTTTCAAAAATTCAGAAAATTGACTGGAAACGACTAAATATGAAGGACTCATCGGGCGAATCACTCTGGAACTGAAATTGGAACGCTCACTGACATTTCCGCTGTCTGAAAGTCTGATAAACGCTGTAAAAATGACTAAGTCCCAAAAAAAAAATTTTTCTTCTTTTTTCAATTTTACCCCCGTGGGATATATATTCTACCCATATACATTTGGAACTCTCCTGGGGTACCCTCACACATATTATTCCCTCATTTAGTGGATATTTTCACAAAAAAGTGAAATTTTCAAAAATTCAGAAAATTGGTTGAAAACGACTAAATATGAAGGACTCATCGGGCGAAGCGCTCTGAAATTGAAATGGAACGCTCACTGTCATTTCCCCTATCTGAAAGTCTGATAAACGCCGGAAAAATGACTAAGTCCAAAAAAAAATTTTTTCACCTTTTTTCAATTTTACCCCCGTGGGATATATATTCTACCAACACACATTTGGAACTCTCCTGGGGTACCCTTACACATATTATTCCCTCATTTAGTGGATATTTTCACAAAAAAGTGAAATTTTCAAAAATTCAGGAAATTGGCTGAAAACGACTAAATATGAAGGACTCATCGGGCGAATCGCTCTGGAATTGAAATCGGAACGCTCACTGACATTTCTCCTATCTGAAAGTCTGATAAACGCTGGAAAAATGACTAAGTGCAAAAAAATTTTTTTTTACCTTTTTTCAATTTTACCCGCGTGGGATATATATTCTACCCACACACATTTGGAACTCTCCTGGGGTACCCTCACACATATTATACCCTCATTTAGTGGATATTTTAACAAAAAAGTGAAATTTTCAAAAATTCAGAAAATTGGCTGAAAACGACTAAATATGAAGGACTCATCGGGCGAATCGCTCTGGAATTGAAATCGGAATGCTCACTGACATTTCCCCTATCTGAAAGTCTGATAAACGCCGGAAAAATGACTAAGTACTAAAAAAATTTTTTTCAACGTTTTTCAATTTTACCCCCGTGGGATATATATTCTACCCACACACATTTGGAACTCTCCTGGGGTACCCTCACACATATTATTCCCTCATTTAGTGGATATTTTCAGAAAAAAGTGAAATTTTCAAAAATTAATAAAATTGGCTGAAAAAGGCTAAATATGAAGGACTCATCGGGCGAATCGCTCTGGAATTGAAATCGGAACGCTCACTGACATTTCCCCTATCTGAAAGTCTGATAAACGCCGGAAAAATGACTAAGTCCAAAAAAATTTTTTTTAAAACTTTTTTCAATTTTACCCCCGTGGAATATGTATTCTACCTACACACATTTGGAACTCTCCTGGGGTATACTCACACATATTATTTCCTCATTTAGTGGATATTTTCACAAAAAAAGTGAAATTTTCAAAAATTCAGAAAATTGGCTGAAAACGACTAAATATGAAGGACTCATCGGGCGAATCGCTCTGGAATTGAAATCGGAATGCTCACTGACACTTCCCCTATCTGAAAGTCTGATAAACGCCGGAAAAATGACTAAGTCCAAAAAAAATTTTTTTCAACTTTTTTCAATTTTACCTCCGTGGGATATATATTCTACCCACACACATTTGGAACTCTCCTGGGGTACCGTCACACATATTATTCCCTCATTTAGTGGATATTTTCACAAAAAAGTGAAATTTTCAAAAATTCTGAAAATTGGCTGAAAACGACTAAATATGAACGACTCATCGGGCGAATCGCTCTGGAACTTAAATCGGAACGCTCACTGACATTTCCCCTATCTGAAAGTCTGATAAACGGCGGAAAAATGACTAAGTGCAAAAAAAATTTTTTTCAACTTTTTCAATTTTACCCCCGTGGGATATATATTCTACCCACACACATTTGAAACTCTCCTGGGGTACCCTCACACATATTATTCCCTCATTTAGTGGATATTTTCACAAAAAAGTGAAATTTTTAAAAATTCAGAAAATTGGCTGAAAACGACTAAATATGAAGGACTCATCGGGCGAATCACTCTGGAACTGAAATCGGAACGCTTACTGACATTTCCACTATATGAAAGTCTGATAAACGCCGGAAAAATAACTAAATCCAAAAAAAAATTTTTTCAACTTATTTCAATTTTATCCCCGTGGGATATATATTCTACCCACACACATTTGGAACTCTCCTGGGGTACCCTCACACATATTATTCCCTCATTTAGTGGATATTTTCACAAAAAAGTGAAATTTTCAAAAATTCTGAAAATTGACTGAAAACGACTAAATATGAAAGACTCATCAGGCCAATCGCTCTGGAACTGAAATTGGAATGCTCACTGACATTTCCCGTATCTGAAAGTCTGATAAACGCCGAAAAAATGACTACGTCCAAAAAAATTTTTTAAAAAATTTTACCCCCGTGGGATATATATTCTTCCCACACACATTTGAAACTCTCTTGGGGTACCCTCACACATATTATTCCCTCATTTAGTGGATATTTTCACAAAAAAGTGAAACTTTAAAAAATTCAGAAAATAGACTGAAAACCACTAAATATGAAGAACTCATCAGGCAAATCACTCTGGAATTGAAATCGGAATGCTTACTGACATTTCCCCTATCTGAAAGTCTGATAAACGCCGGAAAAATGACTAAATCCCCAAAAAAAATTTCCACTTATTTCATTTTTACCCCCGTGGGATATATATTCTACCCACACACATTTGGAACTCTCCTGGGGTACCCTCACACATATTAATCCTTCATTTAGTGGATATTTTCACAAAAAAGTTAAATTTTCAAAAATTCAGAAAATTGGATGAAAACGACTAAATATGAAGGACTCATCGGGCGAATCGCTCTTGAACTGAAATCGGAACGCTCACTGACATTTCCCCTATGTGAAAGTTTGATAAACGCCGGAAAAATGACTAAGTCCAAAAAATATTTTTTTTCAATTTTACCCCCGTGGGATATATATTCTACCCACACACATTTGGAACTCTCCTGGGGTACCCTCACACATATTATACCCTCATTTAGTGGATATTTTCACAAAAAAGTGAAATTTTCAAAAATTCAGAATATTGGCTGAAAACGACTAAATATGAAGGACTCATCGGGCGAATCGCTCTGGAACTTAAATCGGAACGCTCACTGACATTTCCCCTATCTGAAAGTCTGATAAACGCCGGAAAAATGACTACGTCGAAAAAAATTTTTTTTTCAATTTTACCCCCGTGGGTTATATATTCTACCCACACACATTTGGAACTCTCCTGGGTTACCTTCACACATATTATTCCCTCATTTAGTGGAAATTTTCACAAAAAAAGTGAAATTTTCAAAAATTCAGGAAGTTGGATGAAAACGACTAAATATGAAGGACTCATCGGGCGAATCGCTCTGGAACTGAAATCGGAATGCTCACTGACATTTCCCCTACCTGAAAGTCTGATAAACGCCGGAAAAATGACTAAGTCCAAAAAAAAATTTTTTTCAATTTTTTCCCCCGTGGGATATATATTCTACCCACACACATTTGAAACTCTCCTGGGGTACCCTCACACATATTATTCCCTCATTTAGTAGATATTTTCACAAAAAAGTGAAATTTTCAAAAATTCAGAAAATTGGCTGAAAACGACTAAATATGAAGGACTCATCAGGCGAATCGCTCTGGAACTGAAATCGGAACGCTTACTGACATTTCCCCTATCTGAAAGTCTGATAAACGCCGGAAAAATGACTAAACCCAAAAAAAAATTTTTCAACTTATTTCAATTTTACCCCCGTGGGATATATATTCTACCCACACACATTTGGTACTCTCCTGGGGTACCCTCACACATATTATTCCCTCATTTAGTGGATATTTTCACAAAAAAGTGAAATTTTCAAAAATTCTGAAAATTGACTGAAAACGACTAAATATGAAAGACTCATCAGGCGAATCGCTCTGGAACTGAAATCGGAACGCTCACTGACATTTCCCCTATCTGAAAGTCTGATAAACGCTGAAAAAATGACAGTCCAAAAAAAAAATTTTTCAACTTTTTTCAATTTTACCCCCGTGGGATATATATTCTACCCACACACATTTAGAACTCTCCTGGGGTACCCTCACACATATTAATCCTTCATTTAGTGGATATTTTCACAAAAAAGTGAAATTTTCAAAAATTCAGAAAATTGGATGAAAACGACTAAATATGAAGGACCCATCGGGCGAATCGCTCTTGAACTGAAATCGGAACGCTCACTGACATTTCCCCTATGTGAAAGTTTGATAAACGCCGGAAAAATGACTAAGTCCAAAAAATATTTTTTTTCAATTTTACCCCCGTGGGATATATATTCTACCCACAAACATTTGGAACTCTCCTGGGGTACCCTCACACATATTATACCCTCATTTAGTGGATATTTTCACAAAAAAGTGAAATTTTCAAAAATTCAGAAAATTGGCTGAAAACAACTAAATATGAAGGACTCATCGGGCGAATCGCTCTGGAACTGAAATTGGAACGCTTACTGACATTTCCCCTATCTGAAAGTCTGATAAACGCCGGAAAAATGACTAAATCCAAAATAAAAATGTTTTCAACTTTTTTCAATTTTACCACCGTGGGATATAAATTCTACCCACACACATTTGGAACTCTCCTGGGGTACCCTCACATATATTATTCCCTCATTCAGTGGATATTTTCACAAAAAAAGTGAAATTTTCAAAAATTCAGAAAATTGGCTGAAAATGACTAAATTTGAAGGAATCATCGGGCAATTCGCTCTGGAACTGAAATCGGAATGCTCACTGACATTTCCCCTATCTGAAAGTCTGATAAACGCCGGAAAAATGACTAAGTCCAAAAAATTTTTTTTTTCAATTTTACCCCCGTGGGATATATATTCTACCCACACACATTTGAAACTCTCCTGGGGTACCCTCACACATATTATTCCCTCATTTAGTGGATATTTTCACAAAAAAGTGAAATTTTCAAAAATTCAGAAAATTGGCTGAAAACGACTAAATATGAAGGACTCATCGGGCGAATCGCTCTGGAACTGAAATCGGAACGCTTACTGACATTTCCCCTATCTGAAAGTCTGATAAACGCCAGAAAAATGACTAAATCCAAAAAAAAATTTTTTCAACTTATTTCAATTTTACCCCCGTGGGATATGTATTCTACCCCCACACATTTGGAACTCTCCTGGGGTACCCTCACACATATTATTCCCTCATTTAGTGGATATTTTCACAAAAAAGTGAAATTTTCAAAAATTCTGAAAATTGACTGAAAACGACTAAATATGAAAGACTCATCAGGCGAATCGCTCTGGAATTGAAATCAGAATGCTCACTGACATTTCCCCTATCTGAAAGTCTGATAAACGCCGGAAAAATGACTAAGTACCAAAAAAATTTTTTTCAACGTTTTTCAATTTTACCCCTGTGGGATATATATTCTACCCACACACATTTGGAACTCTCCTGGGGTACCCTCACACATATTATTCCCTCATTTAGTGGATATTTTCACAAAAAAGTGAAATTTTCAAAAATTCAGAAAATTGGTTGAAAAAGGCTAAATATGAAGGACTCATCGGGCGAATCGCTCTGGAATTGAAATCGGAACGCTCACTGACATTTCCCGTATCTGAAAGTCTGATAAACGCCGGAAAAATGACTAAGTCCAAAAAAATTTTTTTTAAAACTTTTTTCAATTTTACCCCCGTGGAATATGTATTCTACCTACACACATTTGGAACTCTCCTGGGGTATACTCACACATATTATTTCCTCATTTAGTGGATATTTTCACAAAAAAAGTGAAATTTTCAAAAATTCAGAAAATTGGCTGAAAACGACTAAATATGAAGGACTCATCGGGCGAATCGCTCTGGAATTGAAATCAGAATGCTCACTGACACTTCCCCTATCTGAAAGTCTGATAAACGCCGGAAAAATGACTAAGTCCAAAAAAAATTTTTTTCAACTTTTTTCAATTTTACCTCCGTGGGATATATATTCTACCCACACACATTTGGAACTCTCCTGGGGTACCGTCACACATATTATTCCCTCATTTAGTGGATATTTTCACAAAAAAGTGAAATTTTCAAAAATTCTGAAAATTGGCTGAAAACGACTAAATATGAACGACTCATCGGGCGAATCGCTCTGGAACTTAAATCGGAACGCTCACTGACATTTCCCCTATCTGAAAGTCTGATAAACGGCGGAAAAATGACTAAGTGCAAAAAAAATTTTTTTCAACTTTTTCAATTTTACCCCCGTGGGATATATATTCTACCCACACACATTTGAAACTCTCCTGGGGTACCCTCACACATATTATTCCCTCATTTAGTGGATATTTTCACAAAAAAGTGAAATTTTTAAAAATTCAGAAAATTGGCTGAAAACGACTAAATATGAAGGACTCATCGGGCGAATCACTCTGGAACTGAAATCGGAACGCTTACTGACATTTCCACTATATGAAAGTCTGATAAACGCCGGAAAAATAACTAAATCCAAAAAAAAATTTTTTCAACTTATTTCAATTTTATCCCCGTGGGATATATATTCTACCCACACACATTTGGAACTCTCCTGGGGTACCCTCACACATATTATTCCCTCATTTAGTGGATATTTTCACAAAAAAGTGAAATTTTCAAAAATTCTGAAAATTGACTGAAAACGACTAAATATGAAAGACTCATCAGGCCAATCGCTCTGGAACTGAAATTGGAACGCTCACTGACATTTCCCGTATCTGAAAGTCTGATAAACGCCGAAAAAATGACTACGTCCAAAAAAATTTTTTAAAAAATTTTACCCCCGTGGGATATATATTCTTCCCACACACATTTGAAACTCTCTTGGGGTACCCTCACACATATTATTCCCTCATTTAGTGGATATTTTCACAAAAAAGTGAAACTTTAAAAAATTCAGAAAATAGACTGAAAACCACTAAATATGAAGAACTCATCAGGCAAATCACTCTGGAATTGAAATCGGAATGCTTACTGACATTTCCCCTATCTGAAAGTCTGATAAACGTCGGAAAAATGACTAAATCCCCAAAAAAAATTTCCACTTATTTCATTTTTACCCCCGTGGGATATATATTCTACCCACACACATTTGGAACTCTCCTGGGGTACCCTCACACATATTAATCCTTCATTTAGTGGATATTTTCACAAAAAAGTTAAATTTTCAAAAATTCAGAAAATTGGATGAAAACGACTAAATATGAAGGACTCATCGGGCGAATCGCTCTTGAACTGAAATCGGAACGCTCACTGACATTTCCCCTATGTGAAAGTTTGATAAACGCCGGAAAAATGACTAAGTCCAAAAAATATTTTTTTTCAATTTTACCCCCGTGGGATATATATTCTACCCACACACATTTGGAACTCTCCAGGGGTACCCTCACACATATTATACCCTCATTTAGTAGATATTTTCACAAAAAAGTGAAATTTTCAAAAATTCAGAAAATTGGCTGAAAACGACTAAATATGAAGGACTCATCAGGCGAATCGCTCTGGAACTGAAATCGGAACGCTTACTGACATTTCCCCTATCTGAAAGTCTGATAAACGCCGGAAAAATGACTAAATCCCAAAAAAAAATTTTTCAACTTATTTCAATTTTACCCCCGTGGGATATATATTCTACCCACACACATTTGGTACTCTCCTGGGGTACCCTCACACATATTATTCCCTCATTTAGTGGATATTTTCACAAAAAAGTGAAATTTTCAAAAATTCTGAAAATTGACTGAAAACGACTAAATATGAAAGACTCATCAGGCGAATCGCTCTGGAACTGAAATCGGAACGCTCACTGACATTTCCCCTATCTGAAAGTCTGATAAACGCTGAAAAAATGACAGTCCAAAAAAAAAATGTTTCAACTTTTTTCAATTTTACCCCCGTGGGATATATATTCTACCCACACACATTTAGAACTCTCCTGGGGTACCCTCACACATATTAATCCTTCATTTAGTGGATATTTTCACAAAAAAGTGAAATTTTCAAAAATTCAGAAAATTGGATGAAAACGACTAAATATGAAGGACCCATCGGGCGAATCGCTCTTGAACTGAAATCGGAACGCTCACTGACATTTCCCCTATGTGAAAGTTTGATAAACGCCGGAAAAATGACTAAGTCCAAAAAATATTTTTTTTCAATTTTACCCCCGTGGGATATATATTCTACCCACAAACATTTGGAACTCTCCTGGGGTACCCTCACACATATTATACCCTCATTTAGTGGATATTTTCACAAAAAAGTGAAATTTTCAAAAATTCAGAAAATTGGCTGAAAACAACTAAATATGAAGGACTCATCGGGCGAATCGCTCTGGAAGTGAAATTGGAACGCTTACTGACATTTCCCCTATCTGAAAGTCTGATAAACGCCGGAAAAATGACTAAATCCAAAATAAAAATGTTTTCAACTTTTTTCAATTTTACCACCGTGGGATATAAATTCTACCCACACACATTTGGAACTCTCCTGGGGTACCCTCACATATATTATTCCCTCATTCAGTGGATATTTTCACAAAAAAAGTGAAATTTTCAAAAATTCAGAAAATTGGCTGAAAATGACTAAATTTGAAGGAATCATCGGGCAATTCGCTCTGGAACTGAAATCGGAATGCTCACTGACATTTCCCCTATCTGAAAGTCTGATAAACGCCGGAAAAATGACTAAGTCCAAAAAATTTTTTTTTTCAATTTTACCCCCGTGGGATATATATTCTACCCACACACATTTGAAACTCTCCTGGGGTACCCTCACACATATTATTCCCTCATTTAGTGGATATTTTCACAAAAAAGTGAAATTTTCAAAAATTCAGAAAATTGGCTGAAAACGACTAAATATGAAGGACTCATCGGGCGAATCGCTCTGGAACTGAAATCGGAACGCTTACTGACATTTCCCCTATCTGAAAGTCTGATAAACGCCAGAAAAATGACTAAATCCAAAAAAAAATTTTTTCAACTTATTTCAATTTTACCCCCGTGGGATATATATTCTACTCCCACACATTTGGAACTCTCCTGGGGTACCCTCACACATATTATTCCCTCATTTAGTGGATATTTTCACAAAAAAGTGAAATTTTCAAAAATTCTGAAAATTGACTGAAAACGACTAAATATGAAAGACTCATCAGGCGAATCGCTCTGGAATTGAAATCAGAATGCTCACTGACATTTCCCCTATCTGAAAGTCTGATAAACGCCGGAAAAATGACTAAGTACCAAAAAAATTTTTTTCAACGTTTTTCAATTTTACCCCTGTGGGATATATATTCTACCCACACACATTTGGAACTCTCCTGGGGTACCCTCACACATATTATTCCCTCATTTAGTGGATATTTTCACAAAAAAGTGAAATTTTCAAAAATTAATAAAATTGGCTGAAAATGACTAAATATGAACGACACATCGGGCGAATCACTCTGGAACTGAAATTGGAACGCTCACTGACATTTCCCCTAGCTGAAAGTCTGATAAACGCAGGAAAAATGACTAAGTCCCAAAAAAATTTTTTTCAACTTTTTTCAATTTTACCCCCGCGGGATATATATTCTACCCACACACATTTGGAACTCTCCTGGGGTACCGTCACACATATTATTCCCTCATTTAGTGGATATTTTCACAAAAAAGTGAAGTTTTCAAAAATTCAGAAAATTGGCTTTAAACGAATAAATATGAAGGACTCATCGAGCGAGTCGCTCTGGAATTGAAATCGGAACGCTCACTGTCATTTCCCCTATCTGAAAGTCTGATAAACGCCGGAAAAATGACTAAGTCCCAAAAAAATTTTTTTCAATTTTACCCCCGTGGGATATATATTCTACCCACACACATTTGGAACTCTCCTGGGGTACCCTCACACATATTATTCCCTCATTTAGTGGATATTTTCACAAAAAAGTGAAATTTTCAAAAATTCTGAAAATTGACTGAAAACGACTAAATATGAAAGACTCATCAGGCGAATCGCTCTGGAACTGAAATCGGAACGCTCACTGACATTTCCCGTATCTGAAAGTCTGATAAACGCCGGAAAAATGACTACGTCCAAAAAAATTTTTTTTAAAATTTTACCCCCGTGGGATGTATATTCTACCCACACACATTTGAAACTCTCTTGGGGTACCCTCACATATTATTCCCTCATTTAGTGGATATTTTCACAAAAAAGTGAAACTTTAAAAAATTCAGAAAATTGACTGAAAACCACTAAATATGAAGAACTCATCAGGCAAATCACTCTGGAATTGAAATCGGAATGCTTACTGACATATCCCCTATCTGAAAGTCTGATAAATGCCGGAAAAATGACTAAATCCCCAAAAAAATTTTTTCAACTTTTTTCAATTTTACCCCTGTGGATATATATTCTACCCACACACATTTGGAACTCTCCTGGGGTACCCTCACACATATTATTCCCTCATTTAGTGGATATTTTCACCAAAAAGTGAAATTTTCAAAAATTCTGAAAATTGGCTGAAATTGACTAAATATGAAAGAGTCATCTGGTGAATCGCTCTGGAACTGAAATCGGAATGCTAACTGACATTTCCCTTATCTGAAAGTCTGATAAATGCCGGAAAAATGACTAAATCCCCAAAAAAATTTTTTCAACTTATTTCATTTTTACCCCCGTGGGATATATATTCTACCCACACACATTTGGAACTCTCCTGGGGTACCCTCACACATATTATTCCCTCATTTAGTGGATATTTTCACCAAAAAGTGAAATTTTCAAAAATTCTGAAAATTGGCTGAAATTGACTAAATATGAAAGAGTCATCTGGTGAATCGCTCTGGAACTGAAATCGGAATGCTAACTGACATTTCCCTTATCTGAAAGTCTGATAAATGCCGGAAAAATGACTAAGTCCAAAAAAAAAATGTATTCAACTTTTTTCAATTTTACCTCCGTGGGATATATATTCTACCCACACACATTTGGAACTCTCCTGGGGTACCCTCACACATATTATTCCCTCATTTAGTGGATATTTTCACAAAAAAGTGAAATTTTCCAAAGTTCTGAAAATTTACTGAAAACGACTAAATATGAAGGACTCATCAGGCGAATCTCTCTGGAACTGAAATCGGAACGCTCACTGACATTTCCCGTATCTGAAAGTCTGATAAACGCCGGAAAAATGACTACGTCCAAAAAAAATTTTTTTTCAATTTTACCACCGTGGGATATATATTCTACCCACACACATTTGGATCTCTCCTGGGGTACCCTCACACATATTATTCCCTTATTTAGCAGATATTTTCACAAAAAAAGTGAAATTTTCAAAAATTCAGAAAATTTTCTGAAAACGACTAAGTATGAAGGAATCATCGGGCAATTCACTCTGGAACTGAAATCGGAATGCTCACTAACATTTCCCCTACCTGAAAGTCTGATAAACGCCGGAAAAATGACTAAGTCCAAAAAAGAAAATTTTTTCAACTTTTTTCAATTTTACCCCCTTGGGATATATATTCTACCCACACACATTTGGAACCCTCCTGGGGTACCCTCACACATATTATTCCCTCATTTAGTGGATATTTTCACAAAAAAGTGAAATTTTCAAAAATTCAGAAAATTGGCTGAAAACGACTAAATATGAAGGACTCATCGGGCGAATCGCTCTGGAACTGAAATCGGAACGCTTACTAACATTTCCCCTATCTGAAAGTCTGATAAACGCCGGAAAAAGGACTAAATCCCCAGGAAAATTTTTTCAACTTTTTTCAATTTTACCCCCGTGGGATATACATTGTACCCACACACATTTGGAACTCTCCTGGGGTACCCTCAGACATATTATTCCCTCATTTAGTGGATATTTTCACAAAAAAGTGAAATTTTCAAAAATTCTGAAAATTGACTGAAAACGACTAAATATGAAGGACTCATCGGGCGCATCGCTCTGGAACTTAAATCGGAACGCTCACTGACATTTCCCCTATCTGAAAGTCTGATAAACGCCGGAAAAATGACTACGTCGAAAAAATTTTTTTTTTCAATTTTACCCCCGTGGGATATATATTCTACCCACACACATTTGGAACTCTCCTGGGTTACCTTCACACATATTATTCCCTCATTTAGTGGAAATTTTCACAAAAAAAGTGAAATTTTCAAAAATTCACGAAGTTGGATGAAAACGACTAAATATGAAGGACTCATCGGGCGAATCGCTCTGGAACTGAAATCGGAATGCTCACTGACATTTCCCCTACCTGAAAGTCTGATAAACGCCGGAAAAATGACTAAGTCCAAAAAAAATTTTTTTTCAATTTTACCCCCGTGGGATATATATTCTACCCACACACATTTGGAACTCTCCTGGGGTACCCTCACACATATTATTCCCTCATTTAGTGGATATTTTCACAAAAAAGTGAAATTTTCAAAAATTCTGAAAAGTGACTGAAAACGACTAAATATGAAAGACTCATCAGGCGAATCGCTCTGGAACTGAAATCGGAACGCTCACTGACATTTCCCGTATCTGAAAGTCTGATAAACGCCGGAAAAATGACTACGTCCAAAAAAATTTTTTTTTAAATTTTACCCCCGTGGGATATATATTCTACCCACACACAATTGAAACTCTCTTGGGGTACCCTCACACATATTATTCCCTCATTTAGTGGATATTTTCACAAAAAAGTGAAACTTTAAAAAATTCAGAAAATTGACTGAAAACCACTAAATATGAAGAACTCATCAGGCAAATCACTCTGGAATTGAAATCGGAATGCTTACTGACTAGTGTTGAGCCACCCCGTAGTGTTCGGGTTCGGTTCGGTTCGTCGAACACCGGGATGTTCGAGGAACTGTTCGTCGAACTGTTCGTCGAACACCTTAGAACACCGTCGAACACCGTTAAAACCAATGGCAGGCAAACAAAAACACATAGAAACACATAGAAAACACCTGCAAAGGTGTCCAAAAGCTGACAAACTGCTCAGAAGACACTCTCTTTAAAAAAGCCGGCCGGCAAATTCAGCAGCGGCATACACCGGTACCCGACAATTTAGACAAGAAGGAATAGAGCATCACACATAGATTAGATAGATAGAAACATGTCAGTCACACATATAAGAAGCACAGTGACAGTGTTGGTTACTGCACTTGTCATTTAGTGTAAAGGATTTATTAAAAAAAATATTAGTGTTTTCATGCACCGTCTCTTTAAAAAAGCCGGCCGGCAATTCAGCATCTGTACCCGACAATTTATAACAGAAAGAATAGAGCTTCACACATAGATTAGATAGATAGAAACATGTCAGTCACACATATAAGAAGTACAGTGATAGTGTTGCTTACTGTACTTGTCATTTAGTGTAAAGGATTTATTTAAAAAAATAATAGTGTTTTCATGCACTGTCTCTTTAAAAAAGCCGGCCGGCAATTCAGCAGCGGTACCCGACAATTTAGAACAGAAAGATAGAGCATCACACATAGATTAGATAGATAGAAACATGTCAGTCACATATATATGAAGTACAGTGATAGTGTTGGTTACTGTACTTGTCATTTAGTATTAAAATAAAGGATTTATTATTAAAAAAATTGGCGTGGGGTTCCCCTTAATTTTAGGCTCTAGCGGAGGTTAAGCAGACGGCTGGGGCAGATGTTTGAAGCCTGGGAAGGGGGTAATACCCACGGAGCTTCCCAGGCTACTAATATCAGCCCCCAGCTGAATACATAGCCTTTACTAGCTATTAAAATGGGGGACCCCCCAAAAAAAATGACGTGGGGTCCCCCCTAATTTAATAGCTAGCAAAGGCTAGGCAGACAGCTGGGGGCTGATATTAATAGCCCAGGAAGGGAGCCATGAATATTGGCCGCCTCCCAGGCTAGAAACACCAGCCGTCAGCCGCCCCAGAAATGGCGCATTCATAGGATGCGCCAATTCTGGCACTTAGCCTCACTCTTCCACGCTGCCCTGGTGCGGTGGCAGGGGGTAATAGGGTTGGGGTTGATGTCAGCTTATAATGCCAGCTGACATCAAGCCCAGGTTAGTAATGGAGAGGCGTCTATAAGACACCCCCATTACTAACCCCATAGTCAAAGTTAAAAAAAACACAAACACCCAGAATAAAGTCCTTTAATTGAAATAAAGACACAATCCTTTATTGTTCTAAATTAAACCATACTTACCATCACGCCCATTCCAGCTGAAGCCAACGATCTCCTGCAATAAAAGAAAAATAATAAAGCAACCTCATCCTTACCTTTCCATGGTTCCCACGACAGCTTCAGCTCTGCTACATCGAGATGACAGGCTGGACCGCAGCAGAACGCTGCCATCGAGCCTGTCATCCCGCAGACACTGAGAAGCGCAGGCTTGCTTGCGCTGCTCAGCGTCTCTCTGTGACGACATCCAGATGAGCCGAGTTCATGTCCAATGAACTCGGCTCACCTCATGCACGTCACTGACAGCGTGGGAAAATTCTCACGCTGAAGCGCTGATTGCAGGAGAATTTTCCCACGCTGTCAGTGACGTGCAGGAGGTGAGCTGAGTTCATTGGACATGAGCTCACCTCATGCACATCACTGACAGCGTGGGAGAATTCTCCTGCACTCAGCACTTCAGCGTGAGAATTTTCCCACGCTGTCAGTGACGTGCATGAGGTGAGCCGAGTTCATTGGACATGACCTCGGCTCATCTGGATGCCGTCACAGCGAGACAGTGAGGAGCGCAAGCATGCCTGCGCTTCTCAGTGTCTGCGGGATGACAGACTGGATGGCAGCGTTCTGCTGCGGTCCAGCCAGTCATCTCGATGTAGCAGAGCTGAAGCTGTCGTGGGAACCATGGAAAGGTAAGGATGAGGTTGGTTTATTATTTTTCTTTTATTGCAGGAGATCGTTGGCTTCAGCTGGAATGGGTGTGATGGTAAGTATGGTTTAATTTAGAACAATAAAGAATTGTGTCTTTATTTCAATTAAAGGACTTTATTCTGGGTGTTGTTTTTTTTAAATACTTTACTAGAAATTCATGGCGGTCATGTCTAATACTGGCGTGACCCCATGAATTTTGGGCTTGGGGCCAGCTGATAATACCAAGCTGGCCCTAACCCCTTTATTACCCAGTGAGCCACCGCACCAGGGCCCTGGATGAGTTGGGTACAGCGCCAGAAGATGGCGCTTCTATGAACGCGCCATTTTCCGGGGTGGCTGCGGACTGCAATTTGTAGCGGGGGGGGGCCCAGAAAGCTTGGGCCTCCCTGCGCTGCAGATTCCAGTCCCCAGCTGCCTAGTTGTACCTGGCTGGACACAAAAATAGGGCGAAGCCCCACGTACTTTTTTTTTAATTATTTCATGAAATTCATGAAATAATTAAGAAAAAAAGGCCTTCCCTATATTGTTGTGTCCGGCCAGGTACAAATAGGCAGCTGGTGGTTGGGGGCAGCCCGTTCCTGCCTGCTGTACCTGGCTGGACACAAATATAGTGCGAAGCCCCACTTCAATTTTTTTTAATTATTTCATGAAATTCATGAAATAATTAAGAAAAAAAGGGCTTCCCTATATTGTTGTGTCCGGCCAGGTACAAATAGGCAGCTGGTGGATGGGGGCAGCCCGTTCCTGCCTGCTGTACCTGGCTGGACACAAATATAGTGCGAAGCCCCACTTCAATTTTTTTAAATTATTTCAGGAAATTCATGAAATAATTTAAAAAAAATTGACGTGGGGCTTCGCACTATATTTGTGTCCAGCCAGGTACAGCAGGCAGGAACGGGCTGCCCCCAACCACCAGCTGCCTATTTGTACCTGGCCGGACACAACAATATAGGGAAGCCCTTTTTTTCTTAATTATTTCATGAAATAATTTAAAGAAAATTGACGTGGGGCTTCGCCCTGTTTTTGTGTCCAGCCAGGTACAACTAGGCAGCTGGGGGCTGGAATCCGCAGCGCAGGGAGGCCCAAGCTTTCTGGGCCACCCCCGCTGCAAATTGCAGTCCGCAGCCACCCCGGAAAATGGCACGTTCATAGAAGCGCCATCTTCTGGCGCTGTACCCAACTCATCCAGGGCCCTGATGCGGTGGCTCACTGGGTAATAAAGGGGTTAGGGCCAGCTTGGCATTATCAGCTGGCCCTAAGCCCGAAATTCATGGGGTCACGAAAATATTAGACATGACCACCATGAATTTCTAGTAAAGTATTTAAAAAAAACACAACACCCAGAAAAAAGTCCTTTAATTGAAATAAACACACAATTCTTTATTGTTCTAAATTAAACCATACTTACCATCACGCCCATTCCAGCTGAAGCCAACGATCTCCTGAAATAAAAGAAAAATAATAAAGCAACATCATCCTTACCTTTCCATGGTTCCCACGACAGCTTCAGCTCTGCTACATCGAGATGACAGGCTGGACCGCAGCAGAACGCTGCCATCCAGTCTGTCATCCCGCAGACACTGAGAAGCGCAGGCTTGCTTGCGCTCCACAGTGTCTCTCTGTGAGGGCATCCAGATGAGCCGAGTTCATGTCCAATGAACTCGGCTCACCTCATGCACGTCACTGACAGCGTGGGAAAATTCTCCTGCACTCAGCGCTTCAGTGTGGGAGAATTCTCACACTGAAGCGCTGAGTGCAGGAGAATTCTCCCACGCTGTCAGTGACGTGCAGGAGGTGAGCTGAGTTCATTGGACATGAGCTCACCTTATGCACGTCACTGACAGCGTGGGAAAATTCTCCTGCACTCAGCGCTTCAGCGTGGGAGAATTCTCACGCTGAAGCGCTGAGTGCAGGAGAATTCTCCCACGCTGTCAGTGACGTGCAGGAGGTGAGCTGAGTTCATTGGACATGAGCTCACCTTATGCACGTCACTGACAGCGTGGGAGAATTCTCCTGCACTCACCGCTTCAGCGTGAGAATTTTCCCACGCTGTCAGTGACGTGCATGAGGTGAGCCGAGTTCATTGGACATGAACTCGGCTCATCTGGATGTCGTCACAGAGAGACGCTGAGCAGCGCAAGCAAGCCTGCGCTTCTCAGTGTCTGCGGGATGAGAGGCTGGATGGCAGCGTTCTGCTGCGGTCCAGCCTGTCATCTCGATGTAGCAGAGCTGAAGCTGTCGTGGGAACCATGGAAAGGTAAGGATGAGGTTGCTTTATTATTTTTCTTTTATTGCAGGAGATCGTTGGCTTCAGCTGGAATGGGCGTGACGGTAAGTATGGTTTAATTTAGAACAATAAAGGATTGTGTCTTTATTTCAATTAAAGGACTTTATTCTGGGTGTTTGTGTTTTTTTTAACTTTGACTATGGGGTTAGTAATGGGGGTGTCTTATAGACGCCTCTCCATTACTAACCTGGGCTTGATGTCAGCTGGCATTATAAGCTGACATCAACCCCAACCCTATTACCCCCTGCCACCGCACCAGGGCAGCGTGGAAGAGCGAGGCTAAGTGCCAGAATTGGCGCATCCTATGAATGCGCCATTTCTGGGGCGGCTGACGGCTGGTGTTTCTAGCCTGGGAGGGGGCCAATATTCATGGCTCCCTTCCTGGGCTATTAATATCAGCCCCCAGCTGTCTGCCTAGCCTTTGCTAGCTATTAAATTAGGGGGGACCCCACGTCATTTTTTGGGGGGGTCCCCCATTTTAATAGCTAGTAAAGGCTATGTATTCAGCTGGGGGCTGATATTAGTAGCCTGGGAAGCTCCGTGGGTATTACCCCCTTCCCAGGCTTCAAACATCTGCCCCAGCTGTCTGCTTAACCTCCGCTAGAGCCTAAAATTAAGGGGAACCCCACGCCAATTTTTTTAATAATAAATCCTTTATTTTAATACTAAATGACAAGTACAGTAACCAACACTATCACTGTACTTCATATATATGTGACTGACATGTTTCTATCTATCTAATCTATGTGTGAAGCTCTATTCTGTCTGTTATAAATTGTCGGGTACCGCTGCTGAATTGCCGGCCGGCTTTTTTAAAGAGACGGTGCATGAAAACACTATTATTTTTTTTGATAAATCCTTTACGCTAAATGACAAGTACAGTAAGCAACACTGTCACTGTACTTCATATATATGTGACTGACATGTTTATATCTATCTAATCTATGTGTGAAGCTCTATTCTTTCGGTTCTAAATTGTCGGGTACAGGTGTATGCCGCTGCTGAATTGCCGGCTTTTCATGTTTCACTGTTGGCACTGTTCCCATCGATTTGGGCAATCACTGTAATGCCACAACCACCATGGCTGTGGCATTACAGTGAGTGGCAGACAATCCCTGCATGATTGGTGCTCTAAATAGCGCCAGACATGCAGGACACGCTTTTGGTGCACGAACAGTTATCGAACATAACCTCGAACAGCCGAATTTTTTGCAAATCGTTCGGGTTCGTCGAACAACTTGAACACCGCCCAAAACAGCTCGAATTTGAGATTGGCGAACAGTTCTAGTCGAACACCGCTCATCTCTATTACTGACATTTCCCCTATCTGAAAGTCTGATAAACGCCGGAAAAATGACTAAATCCCCCAAAAAATTTTTTCAACTTATTTCATTTTTACCCCCGTGGGATATATATTCTACCCACACACATTTGGAACTCTCCTGGGGTACCCTCACACATATTATTCCCTCATTTAGTGGATATTTTCACAAAAAAGTGAAATTTTCAAAAATTTTGAAAATTGACTGAAAACGACTAAATATGAAGGACTCATCGGGCGCATCGCTCTGGAACTGAAATCGGAATGCTCACTGACATTTCCCCTACCTGAAAGTCTGATAAACGCCGGAAAAATGACTAAGTCCAAAAAAAAATTTTTTTCAACTTTTTAAATTTTACCCCCGTGGGATATATATTCTACCCACACACATTTGAAACTCTCCTGGGGTACCCTCACACATATTATTCCCTCATTTAGTGGATATTTTCACCAAAAAGTGAAATTTTCAAAAATTCAGAAAATTGGCTGAAATTGACTAAATATGAAAGAGTCATCTGGTGAATCGCTCTGGAACTGAAATCGGAATGCTAACTGACATTTCCCTTATCTGAAAGTCTGATAAACGCCGGAAAAATGACTACGTCGAAAAAAATTTTTTTTTTCAATTTTACCCCCGTGGGATATATATTCTACCCACACACATTTGGAACTCTCCTGGGGTACCTTCACACATATTATTCCCTCATTTAGTGGAAATTTTCACAAAAAAAGTGAAATTTTCAAAAATTCAGGAAGTTGGATGAAAACGACTAAATATGAAGGACTCATCGGGCGAATCGCTCTGGAACTGAAATCGGAATGCTCACTGATATTTCCCCTACCTGAAAGTCTGATAAACGCCGGAAAAATGACTAAGTCCAAAAAAAAAATGTTTTCAACTTTTTTCAATTTTATCCCCGTGGGATATATATTCTACCCACACACATTTGGAACCCTCCTGGGGTACCCTCACACATATTATTCCCTCATTTAGGGGATATTTTCACAAAAATGTGAAATTTTCAAAAATTCTGAAAATTGACTGAAAACGACTAAATATGAAGGACTCATCAGGCGAATCGCTCTGGAACTGAAATCGGAACGCTTACTGACATTTCCCCTATCTGAAAGTCTGATAAACGCCGGAAAAAAGACTAAATCCCCCAAAAAAATTTTTCAACTTTTTTCAATTTTACCCCCGTGGGATATACATTCTACCCACACACATTTGGAACTCTCCTGGGGTACCCTCAGACATATTATTCCCTCATTTAGTGGATATTTTCACAAAATAGTGAAATTTTCAAAAATTCAGAAAATTGGCTGAAAACGACAAATTATGAAGGACTCATCGGGCGAATCGCTCTGGAACTTAAATCGCAACGCTCACTGACATTTCCCCTATCTGAAAGTCTGATAAACGGCGGAAAAATGACTACGTCGAAAAACATTTTTTTTTTCAATTTTACCCCCGTGGGATATATATTCTACCCACACACATTTGGAACTCTCCTGGGGTACCTTCACACATATTATTCCCTCATTTAGTGGAAATTTTCAGAAAAAAAGTGATATTTTCAAAAATTCAGGAAGTTGGATGAAAACGACTAAATATGAAGAACTAATCGGGCGAATCGCTCTGGAACTGAAATCGGAATGCTCACTGACATTTCCCCTACCTGAAAGTCTGATAAACGCCGGAAAAATGACTAAGTCCAAAAAAAAATTTTTTTCAACTTTTTCAATTTTACCCCCGTGGGATATATATTCTACCCACACACATTTGAAACTCTCCTGGGGTACCCTCATACATATTATTCCCTCATTTAGTGGATATTTTCACCAAAAAGTGAAATTTTCAAAAATTCTGAAAATTGACTGAAAACGATTAAATATGAAGGACTCATCAGGCGAATCGCTCTGGAACTGAAATCGGAACGCTCACTGACATTTCCCCTATCTGAAAGTCTGATAAACGCCGGAAAAATAACAGTCCAAAAAAAATTTATTTTTCAACTTTTTTCAATTTTACCCCCGTGGGATATATATTCTACCCACACACATTTGGAGCTCTCCTGGGGTACCCTCACACATATTATTCCCTCATTTAGTGGATATTTTCACAAAAAAAGTGAAATTTTCAAAAATTCAGGAAATTGGCTGAAAACGACTAAATATGAAGGACTAATCTGGCGAATCGCTATGGAACTTAAATCGGAACGCTCACTGACATTTCCCCTATCTGAAAGTCTGATAAACGCCGGAAAAAGGACTAAATCCCCAGGAAAAATTTTTCAACTTTTTTCAATTTTACCCCCGTGGGATATAGATTCTACCCACACACATTTGGAACTCTCCTGGGGTACCCTCACACATATTATTCCCTCATTTAGTGGATATTTTCACAAAAAAGTGAAATTTTCAAAAATTCAGAAAATTGGCTGAAAACGACTAAATATGAAGGATTCATCAGGCGTATCGCTCTGGAACTGAAATCGGAACGCTCAGTGACATTTCCCCTATCTGAAAGTCTGATAAACGCTGGAAAAATGACTAAGTCCAAAAAATTTTTTTTTTAACTTTTTTCAATTTTACCCCCGTGGTATATAAATTCTACCCACACACATTTGGAACTTTCCTAGGGTACCCTCACACATATTATTTCCTCATTTAGTGGATATTTTCACAAAAGAGTGAAATTTTCAAAAATTTAGAAAATTGGCAGAAAACGACTAAATATGAAGGACTCATCGGGCGAATCGCTCTGGAACTGAAATCGGAACGCTCACTGACATTTTCCCTATCTGAAAGTCTGATAAACGCTGAAATATGACTAAGTCCAAAAAAAAATTTTTTTTCAACATTTTTCAATTTTGCCCCTTGGGATATATATTCTACCCACACAAGTTTGGAACTCTCCTGGGGTACCCTCACACATATTATTTCCTCATTTAGTGGATATTTTCACAAAAAAGTGAAATTTTCAAAAATTCAGAAAATTGGCTGAAAATTACGAAATATGAAGGACTCATAGGGCGAATCGCTCTGGAACTGAAATCGAAACGCTCACTGACATTTCCCCTATCTGAAAGTCTGATAAACGCCGGAAAAATGCCTAAGTCAAAAAAAAAATTGTTTTCAATTTTACTCCCGTGAGATATATATTCCACCCACACACATTTGGAACTCTCCTGACGTACCCTCACACATATTATTCCCTCATTTAGTGGATATTTTCACAAAAAGTGAAATTTTCAAAAATTCAGAAAATTGGCTGAAAATGACGAAATATGAAGGACTCATAGGGCGAATCGCTCTGGAACTGAAATCGAAACGCTCACTGACATTTCCCCTATCTGAAAGTCTGATAAACGCCGGAAAAATGCCTAAGTCAAAAAAAAAATTGTTTTCAATTTTACTCCCGTGAGATATATATTCCACCCACACACATTTGGAACTCTCCTGACGTACCCTCACACATATTATTCCCTCATTTAGTGGATATTTTCACAAAAAAGTGAAATTTTGAAAAATTCAAAAAATTGGCTGAAAACGACTAAATATGAAGGACTCATCGGGCGAATCGCTCTGGAACTGAAATCGGAACGCTCACTGACATTTCCCCTATCTGAAAGTCTGATAAACGCCGAAAAAATGACTAAGTCCCCAAAAAAATTTTTTTTTCAACTTTTTTCAATTTTACCCCTGTGGATATATATTCTACCCACACACATTTCGAACTCTCCTGATGTACCCTCACACATATTATTCCCTCATTTAGTGGCTATTTTAAAAAAAAAGTGAAATTTTCAAAAATTCAAAAAATTGGCTAAAAAACGACTAAATATGAAGGACTCATCGGGCGAATCGCTCTGGAACTGAAATTGGAACACTCACTGACATTTCCCCTATCTGAAAGTCTGATAAACGCTGAAAAAATGACTAAGTCCAAAAAAAAATTTTTTAAACTTTTTTCAATTTTACCCCTGTGGATATATATTCTACCCAAACACATTTGGAACTCTCCTGACGTACTCTCACACATATTATTCCCTCATTTAGTGGATATTTTCACAAAAAAGTGAAATTTTCAAAAATTCAGAAAATTGGCTGAAAACGACTAAATATGAAGGACTCATTGGGCGAATCACTCTGGAACTGAAATCGGAACGCTCACTGACATTTCCCATATCTGAAAGTCTGATAAACGCCGGAAAAATGACTGAGTCCCCAAAACATTTTTTTTCAACTTTTTTCAATTTTACCCCTGTGGATATATATTCTACCCACACACATTTGGAACTCTCCTGGGGTACCCTCACACATATTATTCCCTCATTTAGTGGATATTTTCACACAAAGAGAAATTTTCAAAAATTCAGAAAATTGGCTGAAAACGACTAAATATGAAGGACTCATCGGGCGAATCGCTCTGGAACTGAAATCGGAACGCTCACTGACATTTCCCCTATCTGAAAGTCTGATAAACGCCGGAAAAATGACTAAGCCTAAAAAAAAATTTTTTTAAACTTTTTTCAATTTTACCCCCGTGCGATATATATTCTACCCACACACATTTGGAACTCTCCTGGGGTACCCTCACACATATTATTCCCTCATTTAGTGGATATTTTCACAAAATAGTGAAATTTTCATAAATTCAGAAAATTGGCTGAAAAGGACTAAATATGAAGGACTCATCGGGCGAATCCCTCTGGTACTGAAATCAGAACGCTCACTGACATTTCCCCTATCTGAAAGTCTGATAAACGCCGGAAAAATGACTAATTCCCCCAAAAAAATTTTTTCAACTTTTTTCAATTTTACCCCGTGCGATATATATTCTACCCACACACATTTGGAACTCTCCTGGGGTACCCTCACACATATTATTCCCTCATTTAGTGGATGTTTTCACAAAAAAGTGAAATTTTCAAAAATTGGCTGAAATCGACTAAATATGAAGGACTCATTGGGCGAATCACTCTGGAACTGAAATCGGAACACTCACTGACATTTCCCCTATCTGAAAGTCTGATAAACGCCGGAAAAATGACTAAGTCCCCCAAAAAAATTTTTTCAACTTTTTTCAATTTTACCCCTGTGGATATATATTCTACCCACACACATTCGGAAGTCTCCTGGGGTACCCTCACACATATTATTCCCTCATTTAGTGGATATTTTCACAAAAAAGTGAAATTTTCAAAAATTCAGAAAATTGTCTGAAAACGACTAAATATGAAGGATTCATCGGGCGAATCGCTCTGGAACTGAAATCGGAACGCTCACTGACATTTCCTCTATCTGAAAGTCTGATAAACGCCGGAAAAATGACTAAGTCCAAAAAAGAATTGTTTTCAACTTTTTTCAGTTTTACCCCCGTGGGATATATTTTCTACCCACACACATTTGGAACTCTCCTGGGGTACCCTCACACATATTATTCCCTCATTTAGTGGATATTTTCACAAAAAAGTGAAATTTTCATAAATTCAGAAAATTGGCTGAAAAGGACTAAATATGAAGGACTCATCGGGCGAATCCCTCTGGTACTGAAATCAGAACGCTCACTGACAATTCCCCTATCTGAAAGTCTGATAAACGCCGGAAAAATGACTAATTCCCCCAAAAAAATTTTTTCAACTTTTTTCAATTTTACCCCGTGCGATATATATTCTACCCACACACATTTGGAACTCTCCTGGGGTACCCTCACACATATTATTCCCTCATTTAGTGGATATTTTCACAAAAAATGAAATTTTCAGAAAATTGGCTGAAAACGACTAAATATGAAGGACTCATTGGGCGAATCACTCTGGAACTGAAATCGGAACGCTCACTGACATTTCCCATATCTGAAAGTCTGATAAACGCCGGAAAAATGACTGAGTCCCCAAAAAATTTTTTTCAACTTTTTTCAATTTTACCCCTGTGGATATATATTCTACCCACACACATTTGGAACTCTCCTGGGGTACCCTCACACATATTATTCCCTCATTTAGTGGATATTTTCACAAAAAAGTGAAATTTTCAAAAATTCAGAAAATTGGCTGAAAACGACTAATTATGAAGGACTCAACAGGCGAATCGCTCTGGAACTGAAATCGGAACGCTCACTGACATTTCCCCTATCTGAAAGTCTGATAAACGCCGGAAAAATGACTAAGTCCCCCAAAAAAATTTTTTCAACTTTTTTCAATTTTACCCCTGTGGATATATACTCTACCCACACACATTTGGAACTCTCCTGGGGTACCCTCACACATATTATTCCCTCATTTAGTGGATATTTTCACACAAAGAGAAATTTTCAAAAATTCAAAAAATTGGCTGAAAACGACGAAATATGAAGGACTCATCGGGCGAATCGCTCTGGAACTGAAATCGGAACGCTCACTGACATTTCCCCTATCTGAAAGTCTGATAAACGCCGGAAAAATGACTAAGTCTAAAAAAAAATTTTTTTAAACTTTTTTCAATTTTACCCCCGTGCGATATATATTCTACCCACACACATTTGGAACTCTCCTGGGGTACCCTCACACATATTATTCCCTCATTTAGTGGATATTTTCACAAAATAGTGAAATTTTCATAAATTCAGAAAATTGGCTGAAAAGGACTAAATATGAAGGACTCATCGGGCGAATCCCTCTGGTACTGAAATCAGAACGCTCACTGACATTTCCCCTATCTGAAAGTCTGATAAACGCCGGAAAAATGACTAAGTCCAACAAAAAATTTTTTTTACCTTTTTTCAATTTTACCCCCGTGGGATATATATTCTACCCACACACATTTGGAACTCTCCTGGGGTACCCTCACACATATTATTCCCTCATTTAGTGGATATTTTCACAAAAAAGTGAAATTTTCATAAATTCAGAAAATTGGCTTAAAAGGACTAAATATGAAGGACTCATCGGGCGAATCCCTCTGGTACTGAAATCAGAACGCTCACTGACATTTCCCCTATCTGAAAGTCTGATAAACGCCGGAAAAATGACTAATTCCCCCAAAAAATTTTTTTCAACTTTTTTCAATTTTACCCTGTGCGATATATATTCTACCCACACACATTTGGAACTCTCCTGGGGTACCCTCACACATATTATTCCCTCATTTAGTGGATATTTTCACAAAAAAGTGAAATTTTCAAAAATTGGCTGAAATCGACTAAATATGAAGGACTCATTGGGCGAATCACTCTGGAACTGAAATCGGAACACTCACTGATATTTCCCCTATCTGAAAGTCTGATAAACGCCGGAAAAATGACTAAATCCCCCAAAAAAATTTTTTCAACTTTTTTCAATTTTACCCCTGTGGATATATATTCTACCCACACACATTTGGAACTCTCCTGGGGTACCCTCACACATATTATTCCCTCATTTAGTGGATATTTTCACACAAAGAGAAATTTTCAAAAATTCAGATAATTGGCTGAAAACGACTAAATATGAAGGACTCATCGGGCGAATCGCTCTGGAACTGAAATCGGAACGCTCACTGACATTTCCCCTATCTGAAAGTCTGATAAACGCCGGAAAAATGACTAAGCCTAAAAAAAAATTTTTTTAAACTTTTTTCAATTTTACCCCCGTGCGATATATATTCTACCCACACACATTTGGAACTCTCCTGGGGTACCCTCACACATATTATTCCCTCATTTAGTGGATATTTTCACAAAATAGTGAAATTTTCATAAATTCAGAAAATTGGCTGAAAAGGACTAAATATGAAGGACTCATCGGGCGAATCCCTCTGGTACTGAAATCAGAACGCTCACTGACATTTCCCCTATCTGAAAGTCTGATAAACGCCGGAAAAATGACTAATTCCCCCCAAAAAATTTTTTAAACTTTTTTCAATTTTACCCCGTGCGATATATATTCTACCCACACACATTTGGAACTCTCCTGGGGTACCCTCACACATATTATTCCCTCATTTAGTGGATATTTTCACAAAAAAGTGAAATTTTCAAAAATTCAGAAAATTGTCTGAAAACGACTAAATATGAAGGATTCATCGGGCGAATCGCTCTGGAACTGAAATCGGAATGCTCACTGACATTTCCTCTATCTGAAAGTCTGATAAACGCCGGAAAAATGACTAAGTCCAAAAAAGAATTGTTTTCAACTTTTTTCAGTTTTACCCCCGTGGGATATATTTTCTACCCACACACATTTGGAACTCTCCTGGGGTACCCTCACACATATTATTCCCTCATTTAGTGGATATTTTCACAAAAAAGTGAAATTTTCAAAAATTCAGAAAATTGGCTGAAAAGGACTAAATATGAAGGACTCATCGGGCAAATCGCTCTGGAACTGAAATCGGAACGCTCACTGACATTTCCCCTATCTGAAAGTCTGATAAACGCCGGAAAAATGACTAAGTCCAAAAAAAAATTTTTTTAAACTTTTTTCAATTTTACCCCCGTGCGATATATATTCTACCCACACACATTTGGAACTCTCCTGGGGTACCCTCACACATATTATTCCCTCATTTAGTGGATATTTTCACAAAAAAGTGAAATTTTCAAAAATTGGCTGAAAACGACTAAATATGAAGGACTCATCGGGCGAATCGCTCTGGAACTGAAATCGGAACGCTCACTGACATTTCCCCTATCTGAAAGTCTGATAAACGCCGGAAAAATGACTAAGTCCCCCCAAAAATTTTTTTCAACTTTTTCAATTTTTCCCCTGTGGATATATATTCTACCCACACACATTTGGAACTCTCCTGGGGTACCCTCACACATATTATTCCCTCATTTAGTGGATATTTTCACAAAAAAGTGAAATTTTCAAAAATTCAGAAAATTGGCTGAAAACGACTAAATATGAAGGACTCATTGGGCGAATCACTCTGGAACTGAAATCGGAACGCTCACTGACATTTCCCATATCTGAAAGTCTGATAAACGCCGGAAAAATTACTGAGTCCCCAAAAAATTTTTTTTCAACTTTTTTCAATTTTACCCCTGTGGATATATATTCTACCCACACACATTTGGAACTCTCCTGGGGTACCCTCACACATATTATTTCCTCATTTAGTGGATATTTTCACAAAAAAGTGAAATTTTCAAAAATTCAGAAAATTGGCTGAAAACGACTAAATATGAAGGACTCATCGGGCGAATCGCTCTGGAACTGAAATCGGAACGCTCACTGACATTTCCCCTATCTGAAAGTCTGCTAAACGCCGGAAAAATGACTAAGTCTAAAAAAAAATTTTTTTAAACTTTTTTCAATTTTACCCCCGTGCGATATATATTCTACCCACACACATTTGGAACTCTCCTGGGGTACCCTCACACATATTATTCCCTCATTTAGTGGATATTTTCACAAAATAGTGAAATTTTCATAAATTCAGAAAATTGGCTGAAAAGGACTAAATATGAAGGACTCATCGGGCGAATCCCTCTGGTACTGAAATCAGAACGCTCACTGACATTTCCCCTATCTGAAAGTCTGATAAACGCCGGAAAAATGACTAAGTCCAACAAAAATTTTTTTTTAACTTTTTTCAATTTTACCACCGTGGGATATATATTCTACCCACACACATTTGGAACTCTCCTGGGGTACCCTCACACATGTTATTCCCTCATTTAGTGGATATTTTCACAAAAAAGTGAAATTTTCATAAATTCAGAAAATTGGCTTAAAAGGACTAAATATGAAGGACTCATCGGGCGAATCCCTCTGGTACTGAAATCAGAACGCTCACTGACATTTCCCCTATCTGAAAGTCTGATAAACGCCGGAAAAATGACTAATTCTCCCCAAAAAATTTTTTCAACTTTTTTCAATTTTACCCCGTGCGATATATATTCTACCCACACACATTTGGAACTCTCCTGGGGTACCCTCACACATATTATTCCCTCATTTAGTGGATATTTTCACAAAAAAGTGACATTTTCAAATATTCAGAAAATTGTCTGAAAACGACTAAATATGAAGGACTCATCGGGCGAATCTCTCTGGAACTGAAATCGGAACGCTCACTGACATTTCCCCTCTCTGAAAGTCTGATAAACACCGGAAAAATGACTAAGTTCCCCAAAAATTTTTTTTTAACTTTTTTCAATTTTACCCCCGTGGGATATATATTCTACCCACACACATTTGGAACTCTCCTGGGGTACCCTCACACATATTATTCCCTCATTTAGTGGATATTTTCCCAAAAAAGTAAAATTTTCAAAAATTCAGAAAATTGGCTGAAAACGACTAAATATGAAGGACTCATCGGGCGAATCGCTCTGGTACTGAAATCAGAACGCTCACTGACATTTCCCCTATCTGAAAGTCTGATAAACGCCGGAAAAATGACTAAGTCCCCCAAAAAAATTTTTCAACTTTTTTCAATTTTACCCCCGTGCGATATATATTCTACCCACACACATTTGGAACTCTCCTGGGGTACCATCACACATATTATTCCCTCATTTAGTGGATATTTTCACAAAAAAGTGAAATTTTCAAAAATTCAGAAAATTGGCTGAAAACGACTAAATATGAAGGACTCATCGGGCGAATCGCTCTGGTACTGAAATCAGAACGCTCACTGACATTTCCCCTATCTGAAAGTCTGATAAACGCCGGAAAAATGACTAAGTTCCCCAAAAATTTTTTTTAAACTTTTTTCAATTTTACCCCTGTGGATATATATTCTACCCACACACATTTGGAACTCTCCTGGGGTACCCTCACACATATTATTCTCTCATTTAGTGGATATTTTCACAAAAAAGTGAAATTTTCAAAAATTCAGAAAATTGGCTGAAAACGAATAAATATGAAGGACTCATCGGGCGAATCACTCTGGAACAGAAATCGGAACGCTCACTGACATTTCCCCTATCTGAAAGTCTGATAAACGCCGGAAAAATGACTAAGTCCCCCCAAAAATTTTTTTCAACTTTTTTCAATTTTACCCCTGTGGATATATATTCTACCCACACACATTTTGAACTCTCCTGGGGTACCCTCACACATATTATTCCCTCATTTAGTGGATATTTTCACAAAAAAGTGAAATTTTCAAAAATTCAGAAAATTGGTTGAAAATGACTAAATATGAAGGACTCATGGGGCGAATCGCTCTAGAACTGAAATCGGAACGCTCACTGACATTTCCCCTATCTGAAAGTCTGATAAACGCTGGAAAAATGACTAAGTCCCCCAAAAAATTTTTTTAAACTTTTCTAAATTTTACCCCCATGGGATATATATTCTGCCCACACACATTTGGAACTCTCCTGGGGTACCCTCACACATATTAGTCCCTCATTTAATGGATATTTTCACAAAAAAGTGAAACTTTCAAAAATTCAGAAAATTGGCTGAAAACGACTAAATATGAAGGACTCATCGGGCGATTCACTCTGGAACTGAAATCGGAATGCTCACTGACATTTCCTCTATCTGAAAGTCTGATAAACGCCGGAAAAATGACTAAGTCCCCAAATAATTTTTTTTCAACTTTTTTCAATTTTACCCCTGTGGATATATATTCTACCCACACTTTTGGAACTCTCCGGGGGTACCCTCACACATATTATTAACTCATTTAGTGGATATTTTCACAGAAAAGTGAAATTTTCAGAAATTCAGAAAATTGGCTGCAAACGACAAAATATGAAGGATTCATCGGGCGAATCGCTCCAGAACTGAAATCGGAACGCTCAATAACATTTCCCCTATCTGAAAGTCTGATAAACGCCGGAAAAATGACTAAGTGTAAAAAAAAATTTTTTTCACCTTTTTTCAATTTTTCCCCACTGGGATATAAATATATTCAAACAACACACATTTGGAACTCTCCTGGGGTACCCTCACACATATTATTCCCTCATTTAGTGGATATTTTCACAAAAAAGTGAAATTTTCAAAAATTCAGAAAATTGGCTGAAAACGACTAAATATGAAGGACTCATTGGGCGAATCACTCTGGAACTGAAATCGGAACGCTCACTGACATTTCCCATATCTGAAAGTCTGATAAACGCCGGAAAAATGACTGAGTACCCAAAAAATTTTTTTTCAACTTTTTTCAATTTTACCCCTGTGGATATATATTCTACCCACACACATTTGGAACTCTCCTGGGGTACCCTCACACATATTGTTTCCTCATTTAGTGGATATTTTCACAAAAAAGTGAAATTTTCAAAAATTCAGAAAATTGGCTGAAAATGACTAATTATGAAGGACTCAACAGGCGAATCGCTCTGGAACTGAAATCGGAACACTCACTGACATTTCCCCTATCTGAAATTCTGATAAAGGCCGGAAAAATGACTAAGTCCAAAAAAAACTTTTTTTCAACTTTTTTCAATTTTTCCCCTGTGGATATATATTCTACCCACACACATTTGGAACTCTCCTGGGGTACCCTCACACATATTATTCCCTCATTTAGTGGATATTTTCACACAAAGAGAAATTTTCAAAAATTCAGAAAATTGGCTGAAAACGACTAAATATGAAGGACTCATCGGGTGAATCGCTCTGGAACTGAAATCGGAACGCTCACTGACATTTCCCCTATCTGAAAGTCTGCTAAACGCCGGAAAAATGACTAAGTCTAAAAAAAAATTTTTTGAAACTTTTTTCAATTTTACCCCCGTGCGATATATATTCTACCCACACACATTTGGAACTCTCCTGGGGTACCCTCACACATATTATTCCCTCATTTAGTGGATATTTTCCCAAAAAAGTAAAATTTTCAAAAATTCAGAAAATTGGCTGAGAACGACTAAATATGAAGGACTCATCGGGCGAATCGCTCTGGTACTGAAATCAGAACGCTCACTGACATTTCCCCTATCTGAAAGTCTGATAAACGCCGGAAAAATGACTAAGTCCCCCAAAAAAATTGTTCAACTTTTTTCAATTTTACCCCCGTGCGATATATATTCTACCCACACACATTTGGAACTCTCCTGGGGTACCATCACACATATTATTCCCTCATTTAGTGGATATTTTCACAAAAAAGTGAAATTTTCAAAAATTCAGAAAATTGGCTGAAAACGACTAAATATGAAGGACTCATCGGGCGAATCGCTCTGGTACTGAAATCAGAACGCTCACTGACATTTCCCCTATCTGAAAGTCTGCTAAACGCCGGAAAAATGACTAAGTCTAAAAAAAAATTTTTTTAAACTTTTTTCAATTTTACCCCCGTGCGATATATATTCTACCCACACACATTTGGAACTCTCCTGGGGTACCCTCACACATATTATTCCCTCATTTAGTGGATATTTTCACAAAATAGTGAAATTTTCATAAATTCAGAAAATTGGCTGAAAAGGACTATATGTGAAGGACTCATCGGGCGAATCCCTCTGGTACTGAAATCAGAACGCTCACTGACATTTCCCCTATCTGAAAGTCTGATAAACGCCGGAAAAATGACTAAGTCCAACAAAATTTTTTTTTAACTTTTTTCAATTTTACCACCGTGGGATATATATTCTACCCACACACATTTGGAACTCTCCTGGGGTACCCTCACACATGTTATTCCCTCATTTAGTGGATATTTTCACAAAAAAGTGAAATTTTCATAAATTCAGAAAATTGGCTTAAAAGGACTAAATATGAAGGACTCATCGGGCGAATCCCTCTGGTACTGAAATCAGAACGCTCACTGACATTTCCCCTATCTGAAAGTCTGATAAACGCCGGAAAAATGACTAAGTCCCCCAAAAAAATTTTTCAACTTTTTTCAATTTTACCCCCGTGCGATATATATTCTACCCACACACATTTGGAACTCTCCTGGGGTACCATCACACATATTATTCCCTCATTTAGTGGATATTTTCACAAAAAAGTGAAATTTTCAAAAATTCAGAAAATTGGCTGAAAACGACTAAATATGAAGGACTCATCGGGCGAATCGCTCTGGTACTGAAATCAGAACGCTCACTGACATTTCCCCTATCTGAAAGTCTGATAAACGCCGGAAAAATGACTAAGTTCCCCAAAAATTTTTTTTAAACTTTTTTCAATTTTACCCCTGTGGATATATATTCTACCCACACACATTTGGAACTCTCCTGGGGTACCCTCACACATATTATTCCCTCATTTAGTGGATATTTTCCCAAAAAAGTAAAATTTTCAAAAATTCAGAAAATTGGCTGAAAACGACTAAATATGAAGGACTCATCGGGCGAATCGCTCTGGTACTGAAATCAGAACGCTCACTGACATTTCCCCTATCTGAAAGTCTGATAAACGCCGGAAAAATGACTAAGTCCCCCAAAAAAATTTTTCAACTTTTTTCAATTTTACCCCCGTGCGATATATATTCTACCCACACACATTTGGAACTCTCCTGGGGTACCATCACACATATTATTCCCTCATTTAGTGGATATTTTCACAAAAAAGTGAAATTTTCAAAAATTCAGAAAATTGGCTGAAAACGACTAAATATGAAGGACTCATCGGGCGAATCGCTCTGGTACTGAAATCAGAACGCTCACTGACATTTCCCCTATCTGAAAGTCTGCTAAACGCCGGAAAAATGACTAAGTCTAAAAAAAAATTTTTTTAAACTTTTTTCAATTTTACCCCCGTGCGATATATATTCTACCCACACACATTTGGAACTCTCCTGGGGTACCCTCACACATATTATTCCCTCATTTAGTGGATATTTTCACAAAATAGTGAAATTTTCATAAATTCAGAAAATTGGCTGAAAAGGACTATATGTGAAGGACTCATCGGGCGAATCCCTCTGGTACTGAAATCAGAACGCTCACTGACATTTCCCCTATCTGAAAGTCTGATAAACGCCGGAAAAATGACTAAGTCCAACAAAATTTTTTTTTAACTTTTTTCAATTTTACCACCGTGGGATATATATTCTACCCACACACATTTGGAACTCTCCTGGGGTACCCTCACACATATTATTCTCTCATTTAGTGGATATTTTCACAAAAAAGTGAAATTTTCAAAAATTCAGAAAATTGGCTGAAAACGAATAAATATGAAGGACTCATCGGGCGAATCACTCTGGAACAGAAATCGGAACGCTCACTGACATTTCCCCTATCTGAAAGTCTGATAAACGCCGGAAAAATGACTAAGTCCCCCCAAAAATTTTTTCAACTTTTTTCAATTTTACCCCTGTGGATATATATTCTACCCACACACATTTTGAACTCTCCTGGGGTACCCTCACACATATTATTCCCTCATTTAGTGGATATTTTCACAAAAAAGTGAAATTTTCAAAAATTCAGAAAATTGGTTGAAAATGACTAAATATGAAGGACTCATCGGGCGAATCGCTCTAGAACTGAAATCGGAACGCTCACTGACATTTCCCCTATCTGAAAGTCTGATAAACGCTGGAAAAATGACTAAGTCCCCCAAAAAATTTTTTTAAACTTTTCTAAATTTTACCCCCATGGGATATATATTCTGCCCACACACATTTGGAACTCTCCTGGGGTACCCTCACACATATTAGTCCCTCATTTAATGTATATTTTCACAAAAAAGTGAAATTTTCAAAAATTCAGAAAATTGGCTGAAAACGACTAAATATGAAGGACTCATCGGGCGATTCACTCTGGAACTGAAATCGGAATGGTCACTGACATTTCCTCTATCTGAAAGTCTGATAAACGCCGGAAAAATGACTAAGTCCCCAAATAATTTTTTTTCAACTTTTTTCAATTTTACCCCTGTGGATATATATTCTACCCACACTTTTGGAACTCTCCGGGGGTACCCTCACACATATTATTAACTCATTTAGTGGATATTTTCACAGAAAAGTGAAATTTTCAGAAATTCAGAAAATTGGCTGCAAACGACAAAATATGAAGGATTCATCGGGCGAATCGCTCCAGAACTGAAATCGGAACGCTCAATAACATTTCCCCTATCTGAAAGTCTGATAAACGCCGGAAAAATGACTAAGTGTAAAAAAAAATTTTTTTCACCTTTTTTCAATTTTTCCCCCATGGGATATAAATATATTCAAACAACACACATTTGGAACTCTCCTGGGGTACCCTCACACATATTATTCCCTCATTTAGTGGATATTTTCACAAAAAAGTGAAATTTTCAAAAATTCAGAAAATTGGCTGAAAACGACTAAATATGAAGGACTCATTGGACGAATCACTCTGGAACTGAAATCGGAACGCTCACTGACATTTCCCATATCTGAAAGTCTGATAAACGCCGGAAAAATGACTGAGTCCCCAAAAAATTTTTTTTCAACTTTTTTCAATTTTACCCCTGTGGATATATATTCTACCCACACACATTTGGAACTCTCCTGGGGTACCCTCACACATATTGTTTCCTCATTTAGTGGATATTTTCACAAAAAAGTGAAATTTTCAAAAATTCAGAAAATTGGCTGAAAATGACTAATTATGAAGGACTCAACAGGCGAATCGCTCTGGAACTGAAATCGGAACACTCACTGACATTTCCCCTATCTGAAATTCTGATAAAGGCCGGAAAAATGACTAAGTCCAAAAAAAATTTTTTTTCAACTTTTTTCAATTTTTCCCCTGTGGATATATATTCTACCCACACACATTTGGAACTCTCCTGGGGTACCCTCACACATATTATTCCCTCATTTAGTGGATATTTTCACACAAAGAGAAATTTTCAAAAATTCAGAAAATTGGCTGAAAACGACTAAATATGAAGGACTCATCGGGTGAATCGCTCTGGAACTGAAATCGGAACGCTCACTGACATTTCCCCTATCTGAAAGTCTGCTAAACGCCGGAAAAATGACTAAGTCTAAAAAAAAATTTTTTTAAACTTTTTTCAATTTTACCCCCGTGCGATATATATTCTACCCACACACATTTGGAACTCTCCTGGGGTACCATCACACATATTATTCCCTCATTTAGTGGATATTTTCACAAAAAAGTGAAATTTTCAAAAATTCAGAAAATTGGCTGAAAACGACTAAATATGAAGGACTCATCGGGCGAATCGCTCTGGTACTGAAATCAGAACGCTCACTGACATTTCCCCTATCTGAAAGTCTGCTAAACGCCGGAAAAATGACTAAGTCTAAAAAAAAATTTTTTTAAACTTTTTTCAATTTTACCCCCGTGCGATATATATTCTACCCACACACATTTGGAACTCTCCTGGGGTACCCTCACACATATTATTCCCTCATTTAGTGGATATTTTCACAAAATAGTGAAATTTTCATAAATTCAGAAAATTGGCTGAAAAGGACTATATGTGAAGGACTCATCGGGCGAATCCCTCTGGTACTGAAATCAGAACGCTCACTGACATTTCCCCTATCTGAAAGTCTGATAAACGCCGGAAAAATGACTAAGTCCAACAAAATTTTTTTTTAACTTTTTTCAATTTTACCACCGTGGGATATATATTCTACCCACACACATTTGGAACTCTCCTGGGGTACCCTCACACATGTTATTCCCTCATTTAGTGGATATTTTCACAAAAAAGTGAAATTTTCATAAATTCAGAAAATTGGCTTAAAAGGACTAAATATGAAGGACTCATCGGGCGAATCCCTCTGGTACTGAAATCAGAACGCTCACTGACATTTCCCCTATCTGAAAGTCTGATAAACGCCGGAAAAATGACTAAGTCCCCCAAAAAAATTTTTCAACTTTTTTCAATTTTACCCCCGTGCGATATATATTCTACCCACACACATTTGGAACTCTCCTGGGGTACCATCACACATATTATTCCCTCATTTAGTGGATATTTTCACAAAAAAGTGAAATTTTCAAAAATTCAGAAAATTGGCTGAAAACGACTAAATATGAAGGACTCATCGGGCGAATCGCTCTGGTACTGAAATCAGAACGCTCACTGACATTTCCCCTATCTGAAAGTCTGATAAACGCCGGAAAAATGACTAAGTTCCCCAAAAATTTTTTTTAAACTTTTTTCAATTTTACCCCTGTGGATATATATTCTACCCACACACATTTGGAACTCTCCTGGGGTACCCTCACACATATTATTCCCTCATTTAGTGGATATTTTCCCAAAAAAGTAAAATTTTCAAAAATTCAGAAAATTGGCTGAAAACGACTAAATATGAAGGACTCATCGGGCGAATCGCTCTGGTACTGAAATCAGAACGCTCACTGACATTTCCCCTATCTGAAAGTCTGATAAACGCCGGAAAAATGACTAAGTCCCCCAAAAAAATTTTTCAACTTTTTTCAATTTTACCCCCGTGCGATATATATTCTACCCACACACATTTGGAACTCTCCTGGGGTACCATCACACATATTATTCCCTCATTTAGTGGATATTTTCACAAAAAAGTGAAATTTTCAAAAATTCAGAAAATTGGCTGAAAACGACTAAATATGAAGGACTCATCGGGCGAATCGCTCTGGTACTGAAATCAGAACGCTCACTGACATTTCCCCTATCTGAAAGTCTGCTAAACGCCGGAAAAATGACTAAGTCTAAAAAAAAATTTTTTTAAACTTTTTTCAATTTTACCCCCGTGCGATATATATTCTACCCACACACATTTGGAACTCTCCTGGGGTACCCTCACACATATTATTCCCTCATTTAGTGGATATTTTCACAAAATAGTGAAATTTTCATAAATTCAGAAAATTGGCTGAAAAGGACTATATGTGAAGGACTCATCGGGCGAATCCCTCTGGTACTGAAATCAGAACGCTCACTGACATTTCCCCTATCTGAAAGTCTGATAAACGCCGGAAAAATGACTAAGTCCAACAAAATTTTTTTTTAACTTTTTTCAATTTTACCACCGTGGGATATATATTCTACCCACACACATTTGGAACTCTCCTGGGGTACCCTCACACATATTATTCTCTCATTTAGTGGATATTTTCACAAAAAAGTGAAATTTTCAAAAATTCAGAAAATTGGCTGAAAACGAATAAATATGAAGGACTCATCGGGCGAATCACTCTGGAACAGAAATCGGAACGCTCACTGACATTTCCCCTATCTGAAAGTCTGATAAACGCCGGAAAAATGACTAAGTCCCCCCAAAAATTTTTTCAACTTTTTTCAATTTTACCCCTGTGGATATATATTCTACCCACACACATTTTGAACTCTCCTGGGGTACCCTCACACATATTATTCCCTCATTTAGTGGATATTTTCACAAAAAAGTGAAATTTTCAAAAATTCAGAAAATTGGTTGAAAATGACTAAATATGAAGGACTCATCGGGCGAATCGCTCTAGAACTGAAATCGGAACGCTCACTGACATTTCCCCTATCTGAAAGTCTGATAAACGCTGGAAAAATGACTAAGTCCCCCAAAAAATTTTTTTAAACTTTTCTAAATTTTACCCCCATGGGATATATATTCTGCCCACACACATTTGGAACTCTCCTGGGGTACCCTCACACATATTAGTCCCTCATTTAATGTATATTTTCACAAAAAAGTGAAATTTTCAAAAATTCAGAAAATTGGCTGAAAACGACTAAATATGAAGGACTCATCGGGCGATTCACTCTGGAACTGAAATCGGAATGGTCACTGACATTTCCTCTATCTGAAAGTCTGATAAACGCCGGAAAAATGACTAAGTCCCCAAATAATTTTTTTTCAACTTTTTTCAATTTTACCCCTGTGGATATATATTCTACCCACACTTTTGGAACTCTCCGGGGGTACCCTCACACATATTATTAACTCATTTAGTGGATATTTTCACAGAAAAGTGAAATTTTCAGAAATTCAGAAAATTGGCTGCAAACGACAAAATATGAAGGATTCATCGGGCGAATCGCTCCAGAACTGAAATCGGAACGCTCAATAACATTTCCCCTATCTGAAAGTCTGATAAACGCCGGAAAAATGACTAAGTGTAAAAAAAAATTTTTTTCACCTTTTTTCAATTTTTCCCCCATGGGATATAAATATATTCAAACAACACACATTTGGAACTCTCCTGGGGTACCCTCACACATATTATTCCCTCATTTAGTGGATATTTTCACAAAAAAGTGAAATTTTCAAAAATTCAGAAAATTGGCTGAAAACGACTAAATATGAAGGACTCATTGGACGAATCACTCTGGAACTGAAATCGGAACGCTCACTGACATTTCCCATATCTGAAAGTCTGATAAACGCCGGAAAAATGACTGAGTCCCCAAAAAATTTTTTTTCAACTTTTTTCAATTTTACCCCTGTGGATATATATTCTACCCACACACATTTGGAACTCTCCTGGGGTACCCTCACACATATTGTTTCCTCATTTAGTGGATATTTTCACAAAAAAGTGAAATTTTCAAAAATTCAGAAAATTGGCTGAAAATGACTAATTATGAAGGACTCAACAGGCGAATCGCTCTGGAACTGAAATCGGAACACTCACTGACATTTCCCCTATCTGAAATTCTGATAAAGGCCGGAAAAATGACTAAGTCCAAAAAAAATTTTTTTTCAACTTTTTTCAATTTTTCCCCTGTGGATATATATTCTACCCACACACATTTGGAACTCTCCTGGGGTACCCTCACACATATTATTCCCTCATTTAGTGGATATTTTCACACAAAGAGAAATTTTCAAAAATTCAGAAAATTGGCTGAAAACGACTAAATATGAAGGACTCATCGGGTGAATCGCTCTGGAACTGAAATCGGAACGCTCACTGACATTTCCCCTATCTGAAAGTCTGCTAAACGCCGGAAAAATGACTAAGTCTAAAAAAAAATTTTTTTAAACTTTTTTCAATTTTACCCCCGTGCGATATATATTCTACCCACACACATTTGGAACTCTCCTGGGGTACCCTCACACATATTATTCCCTCATTTAGTGGATATTTTCACAAAATAGTGAAATTTTCATAAATTCAGAAAATTGGCTGAAAAGGACTATATGTGAAGGACTCATCGGGCGAATCCCTCTGGTACTGAAATCAGAACGCTCACTGACATTTCCCCTATCTGAAAGTCTGATAAACGCCGGAAAAATGACTAAGTCCAACAAAATTTTTTTTTAACTTTTTTCAATTTTACCACCGTGGGATATATATTCTACCCACACACATTTGGAACTCTCCTGGGGTACCCTCACACATATTATTCCCTCATTTAGTGGATATTTTCACAAAAAAGTGAAATTTTCAAAAATTCAGAAAATTGGCTGAAAACGACTAAATATGAAGGATTCATCGGGCGAATCGCTCTGGAACTGAAATCGGAACGCTCACTGACATTTCCTCTATCTGAAAGTCTGATAAACGCCGGAAAAATGACTAAGTCCAAAAAAGAATTGTTTTCAACTTTTTTCAGTTTTACCCTCGTGGGATATATTTTCTACCCACACACATTTGGAACTCTCCTGGGGTACCCTCACACATATTATTCCCTCATTTAGTGGATATTTTCACAAAAAAGTGAAATTTTCATAAATTCAGAAAATTGGCTGAAAAGGACTAAATATGAAGGACTCATCGGGCGAATCCCTCTGGTACTGAAATCAGAACGCTCACTGACATTTCCCCTATCTGAAAGTCTGATAAACGCCGGAAAAATGAATAAGTCCCCCAAAAAAATTTTTTCAACTTTTTTCAATTTTACCCCGTGCGATATATATTCTACCCACACACATTTGGAACTCTCCTGGGGTACCCTCACACATATTATTCCCTCATTTAGTGGATATTTTCACAAAAAAGTGAAATTTTCAAAAATTCAGAAAATTGGCTGAAAACGACTAAATATGAAGGACTCATCGGGCGAATCACTCTGGAACTGAAATCGGAACGCTCACTGACATTTCCCCTATCTGAAAGTCTGATAAACGGCGGAAAAATGACTAAGTCCAAAAAAAATTTTTTTAAACTTTTTTCAATTTTACCCCTGTGGGATATATATTCAAACCACACACATTTGGAACTCTCCTGGGGTACCCTCACACATATTATTCCCTCATTTAGTGGATATTTTCACAAAAAAGTGAAATTTTCAAAAATTTAGAAAATTGGCTGAAAATGACTAAATATGAAGGACTCTTCGGGCGAATCGCTCTGGAACTGAAATCGGAATGCTCACTGACATTTCCCCTATCTGAAAGTTTGATAAACGCCGGAAAAATGACTAAGTCCCTCAAAAAAATTTTTTAAACTTTTTTAAATTTTACCCCTGTGGATATATATTCTACCCACACACATTTGGAACTCTCCTGGGGTACCCTCACACATATTATTCCCTCATTTAGTGGATATTTTCACAAAAAAGTGAAATTTCCAAAAATTCAGAAAATTGTCTGAAAACGACTAAATATGAAGGACTCATCGGGCGAATCGCTGTGGAACTGAAATCGGAACGCTCACTGACATTTCCCCTATCTGAAAGTCTGATAAACGCCGGAAAAATGACTAAATCCCCCAAAAAAATTTTTTCAACTTTTTTCAATTTTACCCCTGTGGATATATATTCTATCCACACACATTTGGAACTCTCCTGGGGTACCCTCACACATATTATCCCCTCATTTAGTGGATATTTTCACAAAAAAGTGAAATTTTCAAAAATTCAGAAAATTGGCTGAAAACGACTAAATATGAAGGACTCATCGGGCGAATCGCTCTGGAACTGAAATCGGAATGCTCACTGACATTTCCCCTATCTGAAAGTTTGATAAACGCCGGAAAAATGACTAAGTCCCTCAAAAAATTTTTTTAAACTTTTTTCAATTTTACCCCTGTGGATATATATTCTACCCACATACATTTGGAACTCTCCTGGGGTACCCTCACACATATTATTCCCTCATTTAGTGGATATTTTCACAAAAAAGTGAAATTTTCAAAAATTCAGAAAATTGGCTGAAAACGACTAAATATCTCAATATAAAGGACTATATCTAAATATAAAGGACTCATCGCGCGAATCACTCTGGTACTGAAATCGAAACGCTCACTGACATTTCCCCTATCTGAAAGTCTGATAAACACCGGAAAAATGACTAAGTCCAAAAAAAAATTTTTTTTAAACTTTTTTCAATTTTACCCCCGTGCGATATATATTCTACCCACACACATTTGGAACTCTCCTGGGGTACCCTCACACATATTATTCCCTCATTTAGTGGATATTTGCACAAAAAAGTGAAATTTTCAAAAATTCAGAAAATTGGCTAAAAACGACTAAATATGAAGGACTCATCGGGCGAGTCGCTCTGGAACTGAAATCGGAACGCTCACTGACATTTCCCCTATCTGAAAGTCTGATAAACGCCGGAAAAATGACTAAGTCCCCCAAAAATTTTTTTTTAACCTTTTTTCAATTTTACCCCTGTGGATTTATATTCTACCCACACACATTTGGAACTCTCCTGGGGTAGCCTCACACATATTATTCCCTCATTTAGTGGATATTTTCACAAAAAAGTGAAATTTTCATAAATTCAGAAAATTGGCTGAAAAGGACTAAATATGAAGGACTCATCGGGCGAATCCCTCTGGTACTGAAATCAGAACGCTCACTGACATTTCCCCTATCTGAAAGTCTGATAAACGCCGGAAAAATGAATAAGTCCCCCAAAAAATTTTTTTCAACTTTTTTCAATTTTACCCCGTGCGATATATATTCTACCCACACACATTTGGAACTCTCCTGGGGTACCCTCACACATATTATTCCCTCATTTAGTGGATATTTTCACAAAAAAGTGAAATTTTCAAAAATTCAGAAAATTGGCTGAAAACGACTAAATATGAAGGACTCATCGGGCGAATCACTCTGGAACTGAAATCGGAACGCTCACTGACATTTCCCCTATCTGAAAGTCTGATAAACGGCGGAAAAATGACTAAGTCCAAAAAAAATTTTTTTAAACTTTTTTCAATTTTACCCCTGTGGGATATATATTCAAACCACACACATTTGGAACTCTCCTGGGGTACCCTCACACATATTATTCCCTCATTTAGTGGATATTTTCACAAAAAAGTGAAATTTCCAAAAATTCAGAAAATTGGCTGAAAACGACTAAATATGAAGGACTCATCGGGCGAATCGCTGTGGAACTGAAATCGGAACGCTCACTGACATTTCCCCTATCTGAAAGTCTGATAAACGCCGGAAAAATGACTAAATCCCCCAAAAAAATTTTTTCAACTTTTTTCAATTTTACCCCTGTGGATATATATTCTATCCACACACATTTGGAACTCTCCTGGGGTACCCTCACACATATTATCCCCTCATTTAGTGGATATTTTCACAAAAAAGTGAAATTTTCAAAAATTCAGAAAATTGGCTGAAAACGACTAAATATGAAGGACTCATCGGGCGAATCGCTCTGGAACTGAAATCGGAATGCTCACTGACATTTCCCCTATCTGAAAGTTTGATAAACGCCGGAAAAATGACTAAGTCCCTCAAAAAATTTTTTTAAACTTTTTTCAATTTTACCCCTGTGGATATATATTCTACCCACATACATTTGGAACTCTCCTGGGGTACCCTCACACATATTATTCCCTCATTTAGTGGATATTTTCACAAAAAAGTGAAATTTTCAAAAATTCAGAAAATTGGCTGAAAACGACTAAATATCTCAATATAAAGGACTATATCTAAATATAAAGGACTCATCGCGCGAATCACTCTGGTACTGAAATCGAAACGCTCACTGACATTTCCCCTATCTGAAAGTCTGATAAACACCGGAAAAATGACTAAGTCCAAAAAAAAATTTTTTTTAAACTTTTTTCAATTTTACCCCCGTGCGATATATATTCTACCCACACACATTTGGAACTCTCCTGGGGTACCCTCACACATATTATTCCCTCATTTAGTGGATATTTGCACAAAAAAGTGAAATTTTCAAAAATTCAGAAAATTGGCTAAAAACGACTAAATATGAAGGACTCATCGGGCGAGTCGCTCTGGAACTGAAATCGGAACGCTCACTGACATTTCCCCTATCTGAAAGTCTGATAAACGCCGGAAAAATGACTAAGTCCCCCAAAAATTTTTTTTTAACCTTTTTTCAATTTTACCCCTGTGGATTTATATTCTACCCACACACATTTGGAACTCTCCTGGGGTACCCTCACACATATTATTCCCTCATTTAGTGGATATTTTCACAAAAAAGTGAAATTTTCAAAAATTCAGAAAATTGGCTGAAAACGACTAAATTTGAAGGACTCATCGGGCGAATCGCTCTGGAACTGAAATCGGAACGCTCACTGACATTTCCCCTATCTGAAAGTCTGATAAACGCCGGAAAAATGACTAAGTCCAAAAAAAAAATTTTTTAAACTTTTTTCAATTTTACCCCGTGCGATATATATTCTACCCAAACACATTTGGAACTCTCCTGGGGTACCCTCACACATATTATCCCCTCATTTACTGGATATTTTCAGAAAAAAGTGAAATTTTCAAAAATTCTGAAAATTGGCTGAAAACGACTAAATATGAAGGACTCATCGGGCGAATCGCTCTGGAACTGAAATCTGAACGCTCACTGACATTTCCCCTATCTGAAAGTCTGATAAACACCGGAAAAATGACTAAGTCCAAAAAAAAATTTTTTTCAACTTTTTTCAATTTTACCCCCGTGCGATATATATTCTACCCACACACATTTGGAACTCTGCTGGGGTACCCTCACACATATTATTCCCTCATTTCGTGGATATTTTCACAAAAAAAGTGAAATTTTCAAAAATTCAGAAAATTGGCTGCAAACGACTAAATATGAAGGACTCATCGAGCAAATCACTCTGGAACTGAAATCGAAACGCTCACTGACATTTCCCCTATCTGAAAGTCTGATAAACGCTGGAAAAATGACTAAGTCCCCCCAAAAATTCTTTTCAACTTTTTCAATTTTTCCCCTGTGGATATATATTCTACCCACACACATTTGGAACTCTCCTGGGGTACCCTCACACATATTATTCCCTCATTTAGTGGATATTTTCACAAAAAAGTGAAATTTTCAAATATTCAGAAAATTGGCTGAAAACGACTAAATATGAAGGACTCATCGGGCGAATCGCTCTGGAACTGAAATCGGAATGCTCACTGACATTTCCCCTATCTGAAAGTCTGATAAACCCCCGAAAAATGACTAAGTCCAAAAAAAATTTTTTTTCAATTTTACTCCCGTGAGATATATATTCTACCCACACTTTTGGAACTCTCCTGGGGTACCCTCACACATATTATTCCCTCATTTAGTGGATATTTTCACAGAAAAGTGAAATTTTCAGAAATTCAGATAATTGGCTGCAAACAACTAAATTTGAAGGACTCATCGGGCGAATCGCTCCGGAACTGAAATCGGAACGCTCACTAACATTTCCCCTATCTGAAAGTCTGATAAACACCGGAAAAATGACTAAGTTCAAAAAAAATTTTTTTTCCACTTTTTTCAATTTTACCCCTGTGGGATATATATTCTTCCCACACACATTTGGAACTCTCCTGGGGTACCCTCACACATATTATTCCCTCATTTAGTGGATATTTTCACAAAAAAGTGAAATTTTCAAAAATTCAGAAAATTGGCTGAAAACGACTAAATATGAAGGACTCATCGGGCAAATCGCTCTGGAACTGAAATCGGAACGCTCACTAACCTTTCCCCTATCTGAAAGTCAGATAAACGCCAGAAAAATGACTAAGTCCCCCAAAAAAATTTTTTTAAACTTTTTTCAATTTTACCCCTGTGGATATATATTCTAACCACACACATTTGGAACTCTCCTGGGGTACCCTCACACATATTAGTCCCTCATTTAATGGATATTTTCACAAAAAAGTGAAATTTTCAAAAATTCAGAAAATTGGCTGAAAACGACTAAATATGAAGGACTCATCTGGCGATTCACTCTGGAACTGAAATCGGAATGCTCACTGACATTTCCCCTATCTGAAAGTCTGATAAACGCCAGAAAAATGACTAAGTCCCCAAATAATTTTTTTTCAACTTTTTTCAATTTTACCCCTGTGGATATATATTCTACCCACACTTTTGGAACTCTCCGGGGGTACCCTCACACATATTATTCCCTCATTTAGTGGATATTTTCACAGAAAAGTGAAATTTTCAGAAATTCAGAAAATTGGCTGCAAGCGACTAAATATGAAGGACTCATCGGGCGAATCACTCTGGAACTGAAATCGGAATGCTCACTGACATTTCCCCTATCTGAAAGTCTGATAAACGCCGGAAAAATGACTAACTCCAAAAAAAAATTTTTTTAAACTTTTTTCAATTTTACCCCCGTGCGATATATATTCTACCCACACACATTTGGAACTCTCCTGGGGTACACTCACACATTATTCCCTCATTTAGTGGATATTTTCACAAAAAAAGTGAAATTTTCAAAAATTCAGAAAATTGGCTGAAAACGACTAAATTTGAAGGAATCATCGGGCGAATCGCTCTGGAACTGAAATCGGAGCGCTCACTGACATTTCCCCTATCTGAAAGTCTGATAAATGCCGGAAAAATGACTAAGTCCAACAAAAAATTTTTTTTAACTTTTTTCAATTTTACCCCCGTGGGATATATATTCTACCCACACACATTTGAAACTCTCCTGGGGTACCCTCACACATATTATTCCCTCATTTAGTGGATATTTTCACAAAAAAGTGAAATTTTCAAAAATTGGCTGAAATCGACTAAATATGAAGGACTCATTGGGCGAATCACTCTGGAACTGAAATCGGAACACTCACTGACATTTCCCCTATCTGAAAGTCTGATAAACGCCGGAAAAATGACTAAGTCCCCAAAAAAAATTTTTTCAACTTTTTTCAATTTTACCCCTGTGGATATATATTCTACCCACACACATTCGGAACTCTCCTGGGGTACCCTCACACATATTATTCCCTCATTTAGTGGATATTTTCACAGAAAAGTGAAATTTTCAGAAATTCAGAAAATTGGCTGCAAACGACTAAATATGAAGGACTCATCGGGCGAATCACTCTGGAACTGAAATCGGAATGCTCACTGACATTTCCCCTATCTGAAAGTCTGATAAACGCTGGAAAAATGACTAAGTGTAAAAAAAAATTTTTTTTAAACTTTTTTCAATTTTACCCCTGTGGATATATATTCTACCCACACTTTTGGAACTCTCCTGGGGTACCCTCACACATATTATTCCCTCATTTAGTGGATATTTTCACAAAAAAGTGAAATTTTCAAAAATTCAGAAAATTGTCTGAAAACTACTAAATATGAAGGACTCATCGGGCGAATCGCTCTGGAAATGAAATCGGAATGCTCACTGACATTTCCCCTATCTAAAAGTCTGATAAACGCTGAAAAAATGACTAAGTCCAAAAAAAAATTTTTTAAGACTTTTTTCAATTTGACCCCCGTGGGATATATATTCTACCCACACATATTTGGAACTCTCCTGGGGTACCCTCACACATATTATTAACTCATTTAGTGGATAATTTCACAAAAAAGTGAAATTTTCAAAAATTCTGAAAATTGGCTGAAAACGACTAAATATGAAGGACTCATCGGGCGAATCGCTCTGGAACTGAAATCGGAACGCTCACTGACATTTCCCCTATCTGAAAGTCTGATAAACGCCGGAAAAATGACTAAATCCCCCCAAAAAATTTTTTCAACTTTTTTCAATTTTACCCCTGTGGATATATATTCTACCCACACACATTTGGAACTCTCCTGGGGTACCCTCACACATATTATTCCCTCATTTAGTGGATATTTTCACAAAAAAGTGAAATTTTCAAAAATTCAGAAAATTGGCTGAAAACGACTAAATATGAAGGACTCATCGGGCGAATCGCTCTGGAACTGAAATCGGAATGCTCACTGACATTTCCCCTATCTGAAAGTCTGATAAACACCGGAAAAATGACTAAGTCCAAAAAAAATTTTTTTTCAACTTTTTTCAATTTTACCCCCGTGCAATATATATTCTACCCACACACATTTGGAACTCTCCTGGGGTACCCTCACACATATTATTCCCTCATTTAGTGGATATTTTCAAAAAAAAGTGAAATTTTCATGAATTCAGAAAATTGGCTGAAAAGGACTAAATATGAAGGACTCATCGGGCGAATCGCTCTGGAACTGAAATCGGAATGCTCACTGACATTTCCCCTATCTGAAAGTTTGATAAACGCCGGAAAAATGACTAAGTCCCTCAAAAAAATGTTTTCAACTTTTTTCAATTTTACCCCTGTGGATATATATTCTACCCACACACATTTGGAACTCTCCTGGGGTACCCTCACAGATATTATTCCCTCATTTAGTGGATATTTTCACAAAAAAGTGAAATTTTCAAAAACTCAGAAAATTGGCTGAAAACGACTAAATATGAAGGACACATCGGGCGAATCGCTCTGGAACTGAAATCGGAACGCTCACTGACATTTCCCCTATCTGAAAGACTGATAAACGCCGGAAAAATGACTAAGTCCAAAAAAAAAATTTTTTAAACTTTTTTCAATTTTACCCCTGTGGATATATATTCTACCCACACACATTTGGAACTCTCCTGGGGTACCCTCACACATATTATTCCCTCATTTAGTGGATATTTTCACAAAAAAGTGAAATTTTCAAAAATTCAGAAAATTGGCTGAAAACGACTAAATATGAAGGACTCATCGGGCAAATCGCTCTGGAACTGAAATCGGAACGCTCACTGACATTTCCCCTATCTGAAAGTCTGATAAACGCCGGAAAAATGACTAAATCCCCCAAAAAAATTTTTTCAACTTTTTTCAATTTTACCCCTGTGGATATATATTCTACCCACACACATTTGGAACTCTCCTGGGGTACCCTCACACATATTATTCCCTCATTTAGTGGATATTTTCACAAAAAAGTGAAATTTTCAAAAATTCAGAAAATTGGCTGAAAACGACTAAATATGAAGGACTCATCGGGCGAATCGCTCTGGAACTGAAATCGGAATGCTCACTGACATTTCCCCTATCTGAAAGTTTGATAAACGCCGGAAAAATGACTAAGTCCCTCAAAAAATTTTTTTAAACTTTTTTCAGTTTTACCCCTGTGGATATATATTCTACCCACACACATTTGGAACTCTCCTGGGGTACCCTCACACATATTATTCCCTCATTTAGTGGATATTTTCACAAAAAAGTGAAATTTTCAAAAATTCAGAAAATTGGCTGAAAACGACTAAATATGAAGGACTCATCGGGCGAATCACTCTGGAACTGAAATCGAAACGCTCACTGACATTTCCCCTATCTGAAAGTCTGATAAACACCGGAAAAATGACTAAGTGCAAAAAAAATTTTTTTTCAACTTTTTTCAATTTTACCCCCGTGCAATATATATTCTACCCACACACATTTGGAACTCTCCTGGGGTACCCTCACACATATTATTCCCTCATTTAGTGGATATTTTCAAAAAAAAGTGAAATTTTCATGAATTCAGAAAATTGGCTGAAAAGGACTAAATATGAAGGACTCATCGGGCGAATCGCTCTGGAACTGAAATCGGAATGCTCACTGACATTTCCCCTATCTGAAAGTTTGATAAACGCCGGAAAAATGACTAAGTCCCTCAAAAAAATTTTTTCAACTTTTTTCAATTTTACCCCTGTGGATATATATTCTACCCACACACATTTGGAACTCTCCTGGGGTACCCTCACACATATTATTCCCTCATTTAGTGGATATTTTCACAAAAAAGTGAAATTTTCAAAAATTCAGAAAATTGGCTGAAAACGACTAAATATGAAGGACTCATCGGGCGAATCACTCTGGAACTGAAATCGGAACGCTCACTGACATTTCCCCTATCTGAAAGTCTGATAAACGGCGGAAAAATGACTAAGTCCAAAAAAATTTTTTTTTAAACTTTTTTCAATTTTTCCCCTGTGGGATATATATTCAAACCACACACATTTGGAACTCTCCTGGGGTACCCTCACACATATTATTCCCTCATTTAGTGGATATTTTCACAAAAAAGTGAAATTTTCAAAAATTCAGAAAATTGGCTGAAAATGACTAAATATGAAGGACTCTTCAGGCGAATCGCTCTGGAACTGAAATCGGAATGCTCACTGACATTTCCCCTATCTGAAAGTTTGATAAACGCCGGAAAAATGACTAAGTCCCTCAAAAAAATTTTTTCAACTTTTTTCAATTTTACCCCTGTGGATATATATTCTACCCACACACATTTGGAACTCTCCTGGGGTACCCTGACACATATTATTCCCTCATTTAGTGGATATTTTCACAAAAAAGTGAAATTTTCAAAAACTCAGAAAATTGGCTGAAAACGACTAAATATGAAGGACTCATCGGGCGAATCGCTCTGGAACTGAAATCGGAACGCTCACTGACATTTCCCCTATCTGAAAGTCTGATAAACGCCGGAAAAATGACTAAGTCCAAAAAAAATTTTTTTTCAACTTTTTTCAATTTTACCCCTGTGGGATATATATTCAAACCACACACATTTGAAACTCTCCTGGGGTACCCTCACACATATTATTCCCTCATTTAGTGGATATTTTCACAAAAAAGTGAAATTTTCAAAAATTCAGAAAATTGGCTGAAAACGACTAAATATGAAGGACTCATCGGGCGAATCGCTCTGGAACTGAAATCGGAACGCTCACTGACATTTCCCCTATCTGAAAGTCTGATAAACGCCGGAAAAATGACTAAATCCCCCCAAAAAATTTTTTTCATCTTTTTTCAATTTTACCCCTGTGGATATATATTCTACCCACACACATTTGGAACTCTCCTGGGGTACCCTCACACATATTATTCCCTCATTTAGTGGATATTTTCACAAAAAAGTGAAATTTTCAGAAAATTGGCTGAAAACGACTAAATATGAAGGACTCAACAGCCGAATCGCTCTGGAACTGAAATCGGAACGCTCACTGACATTTCCCCAATCTGAAAGTCTGATAAACGCCGGAAAAATGACTAAGTCCAAAAAAATTTTTTTTTCAACTTTTTTCAATTTTACCCCCGTGCAATATATATTCTACCCACACACATTTGGAACTCTCCTGGGGTACCCTCACACATATTATTCCCTTATTTAGTGGATATTTTCACAAAAAAGTGAAATTTTCAAAAATTCAGAAAATTGGCTGAAAACGACTAAATATGAAGGACTCATCGGGCAAATCGCTCTGGAACTGAAATCGGAACACTCACTGACATTTCCCCATTCTGAAAGTCTGATAAACGCCGGAAAAATGACTAAGTCCAAAAAAAAAATTTTTTAAACTTTTTTCAATTTTACCCCCGTGCGATATATATTCTACCCACACACATTTGGAACTCTCCTGGGGTACCCTCACACATATTATTCCCTCATTTAGTGGATATTTTCACAAAATAGTGAAATTTTCATAAATTCAGAAAATTGGCTGAAAAGGACTAAATATGAAGGACTCATCGGGCGAATCCCTCTGGTACTGAAATCAGAACGCTCACTGACATTTCCCCTATCTGAAAGTCTGATAAACGCTGGAAAAATGACTAAGTCCAACAAAAAATTTTTTTTACCTTTTTTCAATTTTACCCCCGTGGGATATATATTCTACGCACACACATTTGGAACTCTCCTGGGGTACCCTCACACATGTTATTCCCTCATTTAGTGGATATTTTCACAAAAAAGTGAAATTTTCATAAATTCAGAAAATTGGCTTAAAAGGACTAAATATGAAGGTCTCATCGGGCGAATCCCTCTGGTACTGAAATCAGAACGCTCACTGACATTTCCCCTATCTGAAAGTCTGATAAACGCCGGAAAAATGACTAATTCCCCCCAAAAAATTTTTTCAACTTTTTTCAATTTTACCCCGTGCGATATATATTCTACCCACACACATTTGGAACTCTCCTGGGGTACCCTCACACATATTATTCCCTCATTTAGTGGATATTTTCACAAAAAAGTGAAATTTTCAAAAATTGGCTGAAATCGACTAAATATGAAGGACTCATTGGGCGAATCACTCTGGAACTGAAATCGGAACACTCACTGACATTTCCCCAATCTGAAAGTCTGATAAACGCCGGAAAAATGACTAAGTCCAAAAAAATTTTTTTTTCAACTTTTTTCAATTTTACCCCCGTGCAATATATATTCTACCCACACACATTTGGAACTCTCCTGGGGTACCCTCACACATATTATTCCCTTATTTAGTGGATATTTTCACAAAAAAGTGAAATTTTCAAAAATTCAGAAAATTGGCTGAAAACGACTAAATATGAAGGACTCATCGGGCAAATCGCTCTGGAACTGAAATCGGAACACTCACTGACATTTCCCCATTCTGAAAGTCTGATAAACGCCGGAAAAATGACTAAGTCCAAAAAAAAAAATTTTTAAACTTTTTTCAATTTTACCCCCGTGCGATATATATTCTACCCACACACATTTGGAACTCTCCTGGGGTACCCTCACACATATTATTCCCTCATTTAGTGGATATTTTCACAAAATAGTGAAATTTTCATAAATTCAGAAAATTGGCTGAAAAGGACTAAATATGAAGGACTCATCGGGCGAATCCCTCTGGTACTGAAATCAGAACGCTCACTGACATTTCCCCTATCTGAAAGTCTGATAAACGCCGGAAAAATGACTAATTCCCCCCAAAAAATTTTTTCAACTTTTTTCAATTTTACCCCGTGCGATATATATTCTACCCACACACATTTGGAACTCTCCTGGGGTACCCTCACACATATTATTCCCTCATTTAGTGGATATTTTCACAAAAAAGTGAAATTTTCAAAAATTGGCTGAAATCGACTAAATATGAAGGACTCATTGGGCGAATCACTCTGGAACTGAAATCGGAACACTCACTGACATTTCCCCTATCTGAAAGTCTGATAAACGCCGGAAAAATGACTAAGTACCCCAAAAAAAAATTTTCAACTTTTTTCAATTTTACCCCTGTGGATATATATTCTACCCACACACATTTGGAACTCTCCTGGGGTACCCTCACACATATTATTCCCTCATTTAGTGGATATTTTCACAAAAAAGTGAAATTTTCAAAAACTCAGAAAATTGGCTGAAAACGACTAAATATGAAGGACTCATCGGGCGAATCGCTCTTGAACTGAAATCGGAACACTCACTGACATTTCCCCATTCTGAAAGTCTGATAAACGCCGGAAAAATGACTAAGTCCAAAAAAAAAATTTTTTAAACTTTTTTCAATTTTACCCCCGTGCGATATATATTCTACCCACACACATTTGGAACTCTCCTGGGGTACCCTCACACATATTATTCCCTCATTTAGTGGATATTTTCACAAAAAAGTGAAATTTTCATGAATTCAGAAAATTGGCTGAAAAGGACTAAATATGAAGGACTCATCGGGCGAATCCCTCTGGTACTGAAATCAGAACGCTCACTGACATTTCCCCTATCTGAAAGTCTGATAAACGCCGGAAAAATGACTAAGTCCCCCAAAAAAATTTTTTCAACTTTTTTCAATTTTACCCCGTGCGATATATATTCTACCCACACACATTTGGAACTCTCCTGGGGTACCATCACACATATTATTCCCTCATTTAGTGGATATTTTCATAAAAAAGTGAAATTTTCAAAAATTCAGAAAATTGGCTGAAAACGACTAAATATGAAGGACTCATCGGGCGAATGACTCTGGAACTAAAATCGGAACGCTCACTGACATTTCCCCTATCTGAAAGTCTGATAAACGGCGGAAAAATGACTAAGTCCAAAAAAATTTTTTTTTAACTTTTTTCAATTTTACCCCTGTGGGATATATATTCAAACCACACACATTTGGAACTCTCCTGGGATACCCTCACACATATTATTCCCTCATTTAGTGGATATTTTCACAAAAAAGTGAAATTTTCAAAAATTCAGAAAATTGGCTGAAAATGACTAAATATGAAGGACTCTTGGGGCGAATCGCTCTGGAACTGAAATCGGAATGCTCACTGACATTTCCCCTATCTGAAAGTTTGATAAACGCCGGAAAAATGACTAAGTCCCTCAAAAAATTTTTTTCAACTTTTTTCAATTTTACCCCTGTGGATATATATTCTACCCACACACATTTGGAACTCTCCTGGGGTACCCTCACACATATTATTCCCTCATTTAGTGGATATTTTCACAAAAAAGTGAAATTTTCAAAAACTCAGAAAATTGGCTGAAAACGACTAAATATGAAGGACTCATCGGGCGAATCGCTCTGGAACTGAAATCGGAACGCTCACTGACATTTCCCCTATCTGAAAGTCTGATAAACGCCGGAAAAATGACTAAGTCCAAAAAAAAATTTTTTAAACTTTTTTCAATTTTACCCCTGTGGATATATATTCTACCCAAACACATTTGGAACTCTCCTGGGGTACCCTCACACATATTATTCCCTCATTTAGTGGATATTTTCACAAAAAAGTGAAATTTTCAGAAAATTGGCTGAAAACGACTAAATATGAAGGACTCAACAGCCGAATCGCTCTGGAACTGAAATCGGAACGCTCACTGACATTTCCCCAATCTGAAAGTCTGATAAACGCCGGAAAAATGACTAAGTCCAAAAAAATTTTTTTTTCAACTTTTTTCAATTTTACCCCCGTGCAATATATATTCTACCCACACACATTTGGAACTCTCCTGGGGTACCCTCACACATATTATTCCCTTATTTAGTGGATATTTTCACAAAAAAGTGAAATTTTCAAAAATTCAGAAAATTGGCTGAAAACGACTAAATATGAAGGACTCATCGGGCGAATCGCTCTGGAACTGAAATCGGAACACTCACTGACATTTCCCCATTCTGAAAGTCTGATAAACGCCGGAAAAATGACTAAGTCCAAAAAAAAAATTTTTTAAACTTTTTTCAATTTTACCCCCGTGCGATATATATTCTACCCACACACATTTGGAACTCTCCTGGGGTACCCTCACACATATTATTCCCTCATTTAGTGGATATTTTCACAAAATAGTGAAATTTTCATAAATTCAGAAAATTGGCTGAAAAGGACTAAATATGAAGGACCCATCGGGCGAATCCCTCTGGTACTGAAATCAGAACGCTCACTGACATTTCCCCTATCTGAAAGTCTGATAAACGCTGGAAAAATGACTAAGTCCAACAAAAAATTTTTTTTACCTTTTTTCAATTTTACCCCCGTGGGATATATATTCTACCCACACACATTTGGAACTCTCCTGGGGTACCCTCACACATGTTATTCCCTCATTTAGTGGATATTTTCACAAAAAAGTGAAATTTTCATAAATTCAGAAAATTGGCTTAAAAGGACTAAATATGAAGGACTCATCGGGCGAATTCCTCTGGTACTGAAATCAGAACGCTCACTGACATTTCCCCTATCTGAAAGTCTGATAAACGCCGGAAAAATGACTAATTCCCCCCAAAAAATTTTTTCAACTTTTTTCAATTTTACCCCGTGCGATATATATTCTACCCACACACATTTGGAACTCTCCTGGGGTACCCTCACACATATTATTCCCTCATTTAGTGGATATTTTCACAAAAAAGTGAAATTTTCAAAAATTGGCTGAAATCGACTAAATATGAAGGACTCATTGGGCGAATCACTCTGGAACTGAAATCGGAACACTCACTGACATTTCCCCTATCTGAAAGTCTGATAAACGCCGGAAAAATGACTAAGTCCCCCAAAAAAAAATTTTCAACTTTTTTCAATTTTACCCCTGTGGATATATATTCTACCCACACACATTTGGAACTCTCCTGGGGTACCCTCACACATATTATTCCCTCATTTAGTGGATATTTTCACAAAAAAGTGAAATTTTCAAAAACTCAGAAAATTGGCTGAAAACGACTAAATATGAAGGACTCATCGGGCGAATCGCTCTGGAACTGAAATCGGAACACTCACTGACATTTCCCCATTCTGAAAGTCTGATAAACGCCGGAAAAATGACTAAGTCCAAAAAAAAAATTTTTTAAACTTTTTTCAATTTTACCCCCGTGCGATATATATTCTACCCACACACATTTGGAACTCTCCTGGGGTACCCTCACACATATTATTCCCTCATTTAGTGGATATTTTCACAAAAAAGTGAAATTTTCATGAATTCAGAAAATTGGCTGAAAAGGACTAAATATGAAGGACTCATCGGGCGAATCGCTCTGGTACTGAAATCAGAACGCTCACTGACATTTCCCCTATCTGAAAGTCTGATAAACGCCGGAAAAATGACTAAGTCCCCCAAAAAAATTTTTTCAACTTTTTTCAATTTTACCCCGTGCGATATATATTCTACCCACACACATTTGGAACTCTCCTGGGGTACCCTCACACATATTATTCCCTCATTTAGTGGATATTTTCACAAAAAAGTGAAATTTTCAGAAAATTGGCTGAAAACGACTAAATATGAAGGACTCATCGGGCGAATCGCTCTGGAACTGAAATCGGAACACTCACTGACATTTCCCCTATCTGAAAGTCTGATAAACGCCGGAAAAATGACTAAGTCCAAAAAAAAAATTTTTTAAACTTTTTTCAATTTTACCCCCGTGCGATATATATTCTACCCACACACATTTGGAACTCTCCTGGGGTACCCTCACACATATTATTCCCTTATTTAGTGGATATTTTCACAAAAAAGTGAAATTTTCAAAAATTCAGAAAATTGGCTGAAAACGACTAAATATGAAGGACTCATCGGGCGAATCGCTCTGGAACTGAAATCGGAACACTCACTGACATTTCCCCATTCTGAAAGTCTGATAAACGCCGGAAAAATGACTAAGTCCAAAAAAAAAATTTTTTAAACTTTTTTCAATTTTACCCCCGTGCGATATATATTCTACCCACACACATTTGGAACTCTCCTGGGGTACCCTCACACATATTATTCCCTCATTTAGTGGATATTTTCACAAAAAAGTGAAATTTTCAAAAATTCAGAAAATTGGCTGAAAACGACTAAATATCTCAATATAAAGGACTATATATAAATATAAAGGACTCATCGGGCGAATCACTCTGGTACTGAAATCGAAACGCTCACTGACATTTCCCCTATCTGAAAGTCTGATAAACACCGGAAAAATGACTAAGTCCAAAACAAAAATTTTTTTCAACTATTTTCAATTTTACCCCCGTGCGATATATATTCTACCCACACACATTTGGAACTCTCCTGGGGTACCCTCACACATATTATTCCCTCATTTAGTGGATATTTTCACAAAAAAGTGAAATTTTCAAAAATTCAGAAAATTGGCTGAAAACGACTAAATATGAAGGACTCATCGGGCGAATCGCTCTGGAACTGAAATCGGAACGCTCACTGACATTTCCCCTATCTGAAAGTCTGATAAACGCCGGAAAAATGACTAAGTCCAAAAAAAAAATTTTTTAAACTTTTTTCAATTTTACCCCCGTGCGATATAGATTCTACCCACACACATTTGGAACTCTCCTGGGGTACCCTCACACATATTATTCCCTCATTTAGTGGATATTTTCACAAAAAAGTGAAATTTTCAAAAATTCAGAAAATTGGCTGAAAACGACTAAATATCTCAATATAAAGGACTATATCTAAATAAAAAGGACTCATCGGGCGAATCACTCTGGAACTGAAATTGAAACGCTCACTGACATTTCCCCTATCTGAAAGTCTGATAAACACCGGAAAAATGACTAAGTCCAAAAAAAAATTTTTTTCAACTTTTTTCAATTTTACCCCCGTGCGATATATATTCTACCCACACACATTTGGAACTCTCCTGGGGTACCCTCACACATATTATTCCCTCATTTAGTGGATATTTTCACAAAAAAGTGAAATTTTCATGAATTCAGAAAATTGGCTGAAAAGGACTAAATATGAAGGACTCATCGGGCGAATCCCTCTGGTACTGAAATCAGAACGCTCACTGACATTTCCCCTATCTGAAAGTCTGATAAACGCCGGAAAAATGACTAAGTCCCCCAAAAAAATTTTTTCAACTTTTTTCAATTTTACCCCGTGCGATATATATTCTACCCACACACATTTGGAACTCTCCTGGGGTACCCTCACACATATTATTCCCTCATTTAGTGGATATTTTCACAAAAAAGTGAAATTTTCAAAAATTCAGAAAATTGGCTGAAAATGACTAAATATGAAGGACTCTTCGGGCGAATCGCTCTGGAACTGAAATCGGAATGCTCACTGACATTTCCCCTATCTGAAAGTTTGATAAACGCCGGAAAAATGACTAAGTCCCTCAAAAAATTTTTTTCAACTTTTTTCAATTTTACCCCTGTGGATATATATTCTACCCACACACATTTGGAACTCTCCTGGGGTACCCTCACACATATTATTCCCTCATTTAGTGGATATTTTCACAAAAAAGTGAAATTTTCAAAAACTCAGAAAATTGGCTGAAAACGACTAAATATGAAGGACTCATCGGGCGAATCGCTCTGGAACTGAAATCGGAACGCTCACTGACATTTCCCCTATCTGAAAGTCTGATAAACGCCGGAAAAATGACTAAGTCCAAAAAAAAATTTTTTAAACTTTTTTCAATTTTACCCCTGTGGATATATATTCTACCCACACACATTTGGAACTCTCCTGGGGTACCCTCACACATATTATTCCCTCATTTAGTGGATATTTTCACAAAAAAGTGAAATTTTCAGAAAATTGGCTGAAAACGACTAAATATGAAGGACTCAACAGCCGAATCGCTCTCGAACTGAAATCGGAACACTCACTGACATTTCCCCAATCTGAAAGTCTGATAAACGCCGAAAAAATGACTAAGTCCAAAAAAAATTTTTTTTCAACTTTTTTCAATTTTACCCCTGTGGGATATATATTCAAACCACACACATTTGGAACTCTCCTGGGGTACCCTCACACATATTATTCCCTCATTTAGTGGATATTTTCACAAAAAAGTGAAATTTTCAAAAATTCAGAAAATTGGCTGAAAACGACTAAATATGAAGGACTCATCGGGCGAATCGCTCTGGAACTGAAATCGGAACGCTCACTGACATTTCCCCTATCTGAAAGTCTGATAAACGCCGGAAAAATGACTAAATCCCCCAAAAAATTTTTTTCAACTTTTTTCAATTTTACCCCTGTGGATATATATTCTACCCACACACATTTGGAACTCTCCTGGGGTACCCTCACACATATTATTCCCTCATTTAGTGGATATTATCACAAAAAAGTGAAATTTTCAAAAATTCAGAAAATTGGCTGAAAACGACTAAATATGAAGGACTCATCGGGCGAATCACTCTGGAACTGAAATCGAAACGCTCACTGACATTTCCCCTATCTGAAAGTCTGATAAACACCGGAAAAATGACTAAGTCCAAAAAAAATTTTTTTTCAACTTTTTTCAATTTTACCCCCGTGCAATATATATTCTACCCACACACATTTGGAACTCTCCTGGGGTACCCTCACACATATTATTCCCTTATTTAGTGGATATTTTCACAAAAAAGTGAAATTTTCAAAAATTCAGAAAATTGGCTGAAAACGACTAAATATGAAGGACTCATCGGGCGAATCGCTCTGGAACTGAAATCGGAACACTCACTGACATTTCCCCATTCTGAAAGTCTGATAAACGCCGGAAAAATGACTAAGTCCAAAAAAAAAATTTTTTAAACTTTTTTCAATTTTACCCCCGTGCGATATATATTCTACCCACACACATTTGGAACTCTCCTGGGGTACCCTCACACATATTATTCCCTCATTTAGTGGATATTTTCACAAAAAAGTGAAATTTTCAAAAATTCAGAAAATTGGCTGAAAATGACTAAATATGAAGGACTCTTCGGGCGAATCGCTCTGGAACTGAAATCGGAATGCTCACTGACATTTCCCCTATCTGAAAGTTTGATAAACGCCGGAAAAGTGACTAAGTCCCTCAAAAAATTTTTTTCAACTTTTTTCAATTTTACCCCTGTGGTTATATATTCTACCCACACACATTTGGAACTCTCCTGGGGTACCCTCACACATATTATTCCCTCATTTAGTGGATATTTTCACAAAAAAGTGAAATTTTCAGAAAATTGGCTGAAAACGACTAAATATGAAGGACTCAACAGCCGAATCGCTCTCGAACTGAAATCGGAACGCTCACTGACATTTCCCCAATCTGAAAGTCTGATAAACGCCGGAAAAATGACTAAGTCCAAAAAAAATTTTTTTTCAACTTTTTTCAATTTTACCCCTGTGGGATATATATTCAAACCACACACATTTGGAACTCTCCTGGGGTACCCTCACACATATTATTCCCTCATTTAGTGGATATTTTCACAAAAAAGTGAAATTTTCAAAAATTCAGAAAATTGGCTGAAAACGACTAAATATGAAGGACTCATCGGGCGAATCGCTCTGGAACTGAAATCGGAACGCTCACTGACATTTCCCCTATCTGAAAGTCTGATAAACGCCGGAAAAATGACTAAATCCCCCCAAAAAAATTTTTCAACTTTTTTCAATTTTACCCCTGTGGATATATATTCTACCCACACACATTTGGAACTCTCCTGGGGTACCCTCACACATATTATTCCCTCATTTAGTGGATATTTTCACAAAAAAGTGAAATTTTCAAAAATTCAGAAAATTGGCTGAAAACGACTAAATATGAAGGACTCATCGGGCGAATCGCTCTGGAACTGAAATCGGAATGCTCACTGACATTTCCCCTATCTGAAAGTTTGATAAACGCCGGAAAAATGACTAAGTCCCTCAAAAAATTTTTTTAAACTTTTTTCAGTTTTACCCCCGTGCAATATATATTCTACCCACACACATTTGGAACTCTCCTGGGGTACCCTCACACATATTATTCCCTTATTTAGTGGATATTTTCACAAAAAAGTGAAATTTTCAAAAATTCAGAAAATTGGCTGAAAACGACTAAATATGAAGGACTCATCGGGCGAATCGCTGTGGAACTGAAATCGGAACAGTCACTGACATTTCCCCATTCTGAAAGTCTGATAAACGCCGGAAAAATGACTAAGTCCCCCAAAAAAATTTTTTCAACTTTTTTCAATTTTACCCCGTGCGATATATATTCTACCCACACACATTTGGAACTCTCCTGGGGTACCCTCACACATATTATTCCCTCATTTAGTGGATATTTTCACAAAAAAGTGAAATTTTCAAAAATTCAGAAAATTGGCTGAAAATGACTAAATATGAAGGACTCTTGGGGCGAATCGCTCTGGAACTGAAATCGGAATGCTCACTGACATTTCCCCTATCTGAAAGTTTGATAAACGCCGGAAAAATGACTAAGTCTCTCAAAAAATTTTTTTCAACTTTTTTCAATTTTACCCCTGTGGATATATATTCTACCCACACACATTTGGAACTCTCCTGGGGTACCCTCACACATATTATTCCCTCATTTAGTGGATATTTTCACAAAAAAGTGAAATTTTCAAAAACTCAGAAAATTGGCTGAAAACGACTAAATATGAAGGACTCATCGGGCGAATCGCTCTGGAACTGAAATCAGAACGCTCACTGACATTTCCCCTATCTGAAAGTCTGATAAACGCCGGAAAAATGACTAAGTCCAAAAAAAAATTTTTTAAACTTTTTTCAATTTTACCCCTGTGGATATATATTCTACCCACACACATTTGGAACTCTCCTGGGGTACCCTCACACATATTATTCCCTCATTTAGTGGATATTTTCACAAAAAAGTGAAATTTTCAGAAAATTGGCTGAAAACGACTAAATATGAAGGACTCATCGGGCGAATCGCTCTGGAACTGAAATCGGAACACTCACTGACATTTCCCCTATCTGAAAGTCTGATAAACGCCGGAAAAATGACTAAGTCCAAAAAAAAAATTTTTTAAACTTTTTTCAATTTTACCCCCGTGCGATATATATTCTACCCACACACATTTGGAACTCTCCTGGGGTACCCTCACACATATTATTCCCTCATTTAGTGGATATTTTCACAAAAAAGTGAAATTTTCAAAAATTCTGAAAATTGGCTGAAAACGACTAAATATCTCAATATAAAGGACTATATATAAATATAAAGGACTCATCGGGCGAATCACTCTGGTACTGAAATCGAAACGCTCACTGACATTTCCCCTATCTGAAAGTCTGATAAACACCGGAAAAATGACTAAGTCCAAAACAAAAATTTTTTTCAACTATTTTCAATTTTACCCCCGTGCGATATATATTCTACCCACACACATTTGGAACTCTCCTGGGGTACCCTCACACATATTATTCCCTCATTTAGTGGATATTTTCACAAAAAAGTGAAATTTTCAAAAATTCAGAAAATTGGCTGAAAACGACTAAATATGAAGGACTCATCGGGCGAATCGCTCTGGAACTGAAATCGGAACGCTCACTGACATTTCCCCTATCTGAAAGTCTGATAAACGCCGGAAAAATGACTAAGTCCAAAAAAAAAATTTTTTAAACTTTTTTCAATTTTACCCCCGTGCGATATATATTCTACCCACACACATTTGGAACTCTCCTGGGGTACCCTCACACATATTATTCCCTCATTTAGTGGATATTTTCACAAAAAAGTGAAATTTTCAAAAATTCAGAAAATTGGCTGAAAACGACTAAATATCTCAATATAAAGGACTATATCTAAATAAAAAGGACTCATCGGGCGAATCACTCTGGAACTGAAATTGAAACGCTCACTGACATTTCCCCTATCTGAAAGTCTGATAAACACCGGAAAAATGACTAAGTCCAAAAAAAAATTTTTTTCAACTTTTTTCAATTTTACCCCCGTGCGATATATATTCTACCCACACACATTTGGAACTCTCCTGGGGTACCCTCACACATATTATTCCCTCATTTAGTTGATATTTTCACAAAAAAGTGAAATTTTCATGAATTCAGAAAATTGGCTGAAAAGGACTAAATATGAAGGACTCATCGGGCGAATCCCTCTGGTACTGAAATCAGAACGCTCACTGACATTTCCCCTATCTGAAAGTCTGATAAACGGCGGAAAAATGACTAAGTCCAAAAAAAAAATTTTTTAAACTTTTTTCAATTTTACCCCCGTGCGATATATATTCTACCCACACACATTTGGAACTCTCCTGGGGTACCCTCACACATATTATTCCCTCATTTAGTGGATATTTTCACAAAAAAGTGAAATTTTCAAAAATTCTGAAAATTGGCTGAAAACGACTAAATATCTCAATATAAAGGACTATATATAAATATAAAGGACTCATCGGGCGAATCACTCTGGTACTGAAATCGAAACGCTCACTGACATTTCCCCTATCTGAAAGTCTGATAATCACCGGAAAAATGACTAAGTCCAAAACAAAAATTTTTTTCAACTATTTTCAATTTTACCCCCGTGCGATATATATTCTACCCACACACATTTGCAACTCTCCTGGGGTACCCTCACACATATTATTCCCTCATTTAGTGGATATTTTCACAAAAAAGTGAAATTTTCAAAAATTCAGAAAATTGGCTGAAAACGACTAAATATGAAGGACTCATCGGGCGAATCACTCTGGAACTGAAATCGGAACGCTCACTGACATTTCCCCTATCTGAAAGTCTGATAAACGCCGGAAAAATGACTAAGTCCAAAAAAAAAATTTTTTAAACTTTTTTCAATTTTACCCCCGTGCGATATAGATTCTACCCACACACATTTGGAACTCTCCTGGGGTACCCTCACACATATTATTCCCTCATTTAGTGGATATTTTCACAAAAAAGTGAAATTTTCAGAAAATTGGCTGAAAACGACTAAATATGAAGGACTCAACAGCCGAATCGCTCTCGAACTGAAATCGGAACGCTCACTGACATTTCCCCAATCTGAAAGTCTGATAAACGCCGGAAAAATGACTAAGTCCAAAAAAAATTTTTTTTCAACTTTTTTCAATTTTACCCCTGTGGGATATATATTCAAACCACACACATTTGGAACTCTCCTGGGGTACCCTCACACATATTATTCCCTCATTTAGTGGATATTTTCACAAAAAAGTGAAATTTTCAAAAATTCAGAAAATTGGCTGAAAACGACTAAATATGAAGGACTCATCGGGCGAATCGCTCTGGAACTGAAATCGGAACGCTCACTGACATTTCCCCTATCTGAAAGTCTGATAAACGCCGGAAAAATGACTAAATCCCCCCAAAAAATTTTTTCAACTTTTTTCAATTTTACCCCTGTGGATATATATTCTACCCACACACATTTGGAACTCTCCTGGGGTACCCTCACACATATTATTCCCTCATTTAGTGGATATTATCACAAAAAAGTGAAATTTTCAAAAATTCAGAAAATTGGCTGAAAACGACTAAATATGAAGGACTCATCGGGCGAATCACTCTAGAACTGAAATCGAAACGCTCACTGACATTTCCCCTATCTGAAAGTCTGATAAACACCGGAAAAATGACTAAGTCCAAAAAAAATTTTTTTTCAACTTTTTTCAATTTTACCCCCGTGCAATATATATTCTACCCACACACATTTGGAACTCTCCTGGGGTACCCTCACACATATTATTCCCTTATTTAGTGGATATTTTCACAAAAAAGTGAAATTTTCAAAAATTCAGAAAATTGGCTGAAAACGACTAAATATCTCAATATAAAGGACTATATATAAATATAAAGGACTCATCGGGCGAATCACTCTGGTACTGAAATCGAAACGCTCACTGACATTTCCCCTATCTGAAAGTCTGATAAACACCGGAAAAATGACTAAGTCCAAAACAAAAATTTTTTTCAACTATTTTCAATTTTACCCCCGTGCGATATATATTCTACCCACACACATTTGGAACTCTCCTGGGGTACCCTCACACATATTATTCCCTCATTTAGTGGATATTTTCACAAAAAAGTGAAATTTTCAAAAATTCAGAAAATTGGCTGAAAATGACTAAATATGAAGGACTCTTCGGGCGAATCGCTCTGGAACTGAAATCGGAATGCTCACTGACATTTCCCCTATCTGAAAGTTTGATAAACGCCGGAAAAATGACTAAGTCCCTCAAAAAATTTTTTTCAACTTTTTTCAATTTTACCCCTGTGGATATATATTCTACCCACACACATTTGGAACTCTCCTGGGGTACCCTCACACATATTATTCCCTCATTTAGTGGATATTTTCACAAAAAAGTAAAATTTTCAAAAACTCAGAAAATTGGCTGAAAACGACTAAATATGAAGGACTCATCGGGCGAATCACTCTGGAACTGAAATCGGAACGCTCACTGACATTTCCCCTATCTGAAAGTCTGATAAACGCCGGAAAAATGACTAAGTCCAAAAAAAAAATTTTTTAAACTTTTTTCAATTTTACCCCTGTGGATATATATTCTACCCACACACATTTGGAACTCTCCTGGGGTACCCTCACACATATTATTCCCTCATTTAGTGGATATTTTCACAAAAAAGTGAAATTTTCAAAAAATTGGCTGAAAACGACTAAATATGAAGGACTCAACAGCCGAATCGCTCTGGAACTGAAATCGGAACGCTCACTGACATTTCCCCAATCTGAAAGTCTGATAAACGCCGGAAAAATGACTAAGTCCAAAAAAATTTTTTTTCAACTTTTTTCAATTTTACCCCCGTGCAATATATATTCTACCCACACACATTTGGAACTCTCCTGGGGTACCCTCACACATATTATTCCCTTATTTAGTGGATATTTTCACAAAAAAGTGAAATTTTCAAAAATTCAGAAAATTGGCTGAAAACGACTAAATATGAAGGACTCATCGGGCGAATCGCTCTGGTACTGAAATCAGAACGCTCACTGACATTTCCCCTATCTGAAAGTCTGATAAACGCCGGAAAAATGACTAAGTCCAACAAAAAATTTTTTTTACCTTTTTTCAATTTTACCCCCGTGGGATATATATTCTACCCACACACATTTGGAACTCTCCTGGGGTACCCTCACACATGTTATTCCCTCATTTAGTTGATATTTTCACAAAAAAGTGAAATTTTCATAAATTCAGAAAATTGGCTTAAAAGGACTAAATATGAAGGACTCATCGGGCGAATCCCTCTGGTACTGAAATCAGAACGCTCACTGACATTTCCCCTATCTGAAAGTCTGATAAACGCCGGAAAAATGACTAATTCCCCCCAAAAAATTTTTTCAACTTTTTTCAATTTTACCCCGTGCGATATATATTCTACCCACACACATTTGGAACTCTCCTGGGGTACCCTCACACATATTATTCCCTCATTTAGTGGATATTTTCACAAAAAAGTGAAATTTTCAAAAATTCAGAAAATTGGCTGAAAACGACTAAATATGAAGGACTCATCGGGCGAATCGCTCTGGAACTGAAATCGGAACGCTCACTGACATTTCCCCTATCTGAAAGTCTGATAAACGCCGGAAAAATGACTAAATCCCCCCCAAAAAATTTTTCAACTTTTTTCAATTTTACCCCTGTGGATATATATTCTACCCACACACATTTGGAACTCTCCTGGGGTACCCTCACACATATTATTCCCTCATTTAGTGGATATTATCACAAAAAAGTGAAATTTTCAAAAATTCAGAAAATTGGCTGAAAACGACTAAATATGAAGGACTCATCGGGCGAATCACTCTGGAACTGAAATCGAAACGCTCACTGACATTTCCCCTATCTGAAAGTCTGATAAACACCGGAAAAATGACTAAGTCCAAAAAAAATTTTTTTTCAACTTTTTTCAATTTTACCCCCGTGCAATATATATTCTACCCACACACATTTGGAACTCTCCTGGGCTACCCTCACACATATTATTCCCTTATTTAGTGGATATTTTCACAAAAAAGTGAAATTTTCAAAAATTCAGAAAATTGGCTGAAAACGACTAAATATCTCAATATAAAGGACTATATATAAATATAAAGGACTCATCGGGCGAATCACTCTGGTACTGAAATCGAAACGCTCACTGACATTTCCCCTATCTGAAAGTCTGATAAACACCGGAACAATGACTAAGTCCAAAACAAAAATTTTTTTCAACTATTTTCAATTTTACCCCCGTGCGATATATATTCTACCCACACACATTTGGAACTCTCCTGGGGTACTCTCACACATATTATTCCCTCATTTAGTGGATATTTTCACAAAAAAGTGAAATTTTCAAAAATTCAGAAAATTGGCTGAAAATGACTAAATATGAAGGACTCTTCGGGCGAATCGCTCTGGAACTGAAATCGGAATGCTCACTGACATTTCCCCTATCTGAAAGTTTGATAAACGCCGGAAAAATGACTAAGTCCCTCAAAAAATTTTTTTCAACTTTTTTCAATTTTACCCCTGTGGATATATATTCTACCCACACACATTTGGAACTCTCCTGGGGTACCCTCACACATATTATTCCCTCATTTAGTGGATATTTTCACAAAAAAGTAAAATTTTCAAAAACTCAGAAAATTGGCTGAAAACGACTAAATATGAAGGACTCATCGGGCGAATCGCTCTGGAACTGAAATCGGAACGCTCACTGACATTTCCCCTATCTGAAAGTCTGATAAACGCCGGAAAAATGACTAAGTCCAAAAAAATTTTTTTTTAAACTTTTTTCAATTTTTCCCCTGTGGGATATATATTCAAACCACACACATTTGGAACTCTCCTGGGGTACCCTCACACATATTATTCCCTCATTTAGTGGATATTTTCACAAAAAAGTGAAATTTTCAAAAATTCAGAAAATTGGCTGAAAATGACTAAATATGAAGGACTCTTCGGGCGAATCGCTCTGGAACTGAAATCGGAATGCTCACTGACATTTCCCCTATCTGAAAGTTTGATAAACGCCGGAAAAATGACTAAGTCCCTCAAAAAAATTTTTTCAACTTTTTTCAATTTTACCCCTGTGGATATATATTCTACCCACACACATTTGGAACTCTCCTGGGGTACCCTCACACATATTATTCCCTCATTTAGTGGATATTTTCACAAAAAAGTGAAATTTTCAAAAACTCAGAAAATTGGCTGAAAACGACTAAATATGAAGGACTCATCGGGCGAATCGCTCTGGAACTGAAATCGGAACGCTCACTGACATTTCCCCTATCTGAAAGTCTGATAAACGCCGGAAAAATGACTAAATCCCCCCAAAAAATTTTTTAAACTTTTTTCAATTTTACCCCTGTGGATATATATTCTACCCACACACATTTGGAACTCTCCTGGGGTACCCTCACACATATTATTCCCTCATTTAGTGGATATTTTCACAAAAAAGTGAAATTTTCAGAAAATTGGCTGAAAACGACTAAATATGAAGGACTCAACATCCGAATCGCTCTGGAACTGAAATCGGAACGCTCACTGACATTTCCCCAATCTGAAAGTTTGATAAACGCCGGAAAAATGACTAAGTCCCTCAAAAAAATTTTTTCAACTTTTTTCAATTTTACCCCTGTGGATATATACTCTACCCACACACATTTGGAACTCTCCTGGGGTACCCTCACACATATTATTCCCTCATTTAGTGGATATTTTCACAAAAAAGTGAAATTTTCAAAAACTCAGAAAATTGGCTGAAAACGACTAAATATGAAGGACTCATCGGGCGAATCGCTCTGGAACTGAAATCGGAACGCTCACTGACATTTCCCCTATCTGAAATTCTGATAAACGCCGGAAAAATGACTAAGTCCAAAAAAAAAATTTTTTAAACTTTTTTCAATTTTACCCCTGTGGATATATATTCTACCCACACACATTTGGAACTCTCCTGGGGTACCCTCACACATATTATTCCCTCATTTAGTGGATATTTTCACAAAAAAGTGAAATTTTCAAAAAATTGGCTGAAAACGACTAAATATGAAGGACTCAACAGTCGAATCGCTCTGGAACTGAAATCGGAACGCTCACTGACATTTCCCCAATCTGAAAGTCTGATAAACGCCGGAAAAATGACTAAGTCCAAAAAAAATTTTTTTTCAACTTTTTTCAATTTTACCCCTGTGGGATATATATTCAAACCACACACATTTGGAACTCTCCTGGGGTACCCTCACACATATTATTCCCTCATTTAGTGGATATTTTCACAAAAAAGTGAAATTTTCAAAAATTCAGAAAATTGGCTGAAAACGACTAAATATGAAGGACTCATCGGGCGAATCGCTCTGGAACTGAAATCGGAACGCTCACTGACATTTCCCCTATCTGAAAGTCTGATAAACGCCGGAAAAATGACTAAATCCCCCCAAAAAATTTTTTTCATCTTTTTTCAATTTTACCCCTGTGGATATATATTCTACCCACACACATTTGGAGCTCTCCTGGGGTAGCCTCACACATATTATTCCCTCATTTAGTGGATATTTTCACAAAAAAGTGAAATTTTCAAAAACTCAGAAAATTGGCTGAAAACGACTAAATATGAAGGACTCATCGGGCGAATCGCTCTGGAACTGAAATCGGAATGCTCACTGACATTTCCCCTATCTGAAAGTTTGATAAACGCCGGAAAAATGACTAAGTCCCTCAAAAAATTTTTTTAAACTTTTTTCAGTTTTACCCCTTTGGATATATATTCTACCCACACACATTTGGAACTCTCCTGGGGTACCCTCACACATATTATTCCCTCATTTAGTGGATATTTTCACAAAAAAGTGACATTTTCAAAAATTCAGAAAATTGGCTGAAAACGACTAAATATGAAGGACTCATCGGGCGAATCACTCTGGAACTGAAATCGAAAAGCTCACTGACATTTCCCCTATCTGAAAGTCTGATAAACACCGGAAAAATGACTAAGTCCAAAAAAATTTTTTTTTCAACTTTTTTCAATTTTACCCCCGTGCAATATATATTCTACCCACACACATTTGGAACTCTCCTGGGGTACCCTCACACATATTATTCCCTCATTTAGTGGATATTTTCACAAAAAAGTGAAATTTTCAAAAATTCAGAAAATTGGCTGAAAACGACTAAATATGAAGGACTCATCGGGCGAATCGCTCTGGAACTGAAATCGGAACGCTCACTGACATTTCCCCTATCTGAAAGTCTGATAAACGCCGGAAAAATGACTAAATCCCCCCAAAAAATTTTTTTCATCTTTTTTCAATTTTACCCCTGTGGATATATATTCTACCCACACACATTTGGAACTCTCCTGGGGTACCCTCACACATATTATTCCCTCATTTAGTGGATATTTTCACAAAAAAGTGAAATTTTCAAAAACTCAGAAAATTGGCTGAAAACGACTAAATATGAAGGACTCATCGGGCGAATCGCTCTGGAACTGAAATCGGAACGCTCACTGACATTTCCCCTATCTGAAAGTCTGATAAACGCCGGAAAAATGACTAAATCCCCCCAAAAAATTTTTTAAACTTTTTTCAATTTTACCCCTGTGGATATATATTCTACCCACACACATTTGGAACTCTCCTGGGGTACCCTCACACATATTATTCCCTCATTTAGTGGATATTTTCACAAAAAAGTGAAATTTTCAGAAAATTGGCTGAAAACGACTAAATATGAAGGACTCAACATCCGAATCGCTCTGGAACTGAAATCGGAACGCTCACTGACATTTCCCCAATCTGAAAGTTTGATAAACGCCGGAAAAATGACTAAGTCCCTCAAAAAAATTTTTTCAACTTTTTTCAATTTTACCCCTGTGGATATATACTCTACCCACACACATTTGGAACTCTCCTGGGGTACCCTCACACATATTATTCCCTCATTTAGTGGATATTTTCACAAAAAAGTGAAATTTTCAAAAACTCAGAAAATTGGCTGAAAACGACTAAATATGAAGGACTCATCGGGCGAATCGCTCTGGAACTGAAATCGGAACGCTCACTGACATTTCCCCTATCTGAAATTCTGATAAACGCCGGAAAAATGACTAAGTCCAAAAAAAAAATTTTTTAAACTTTTTTCAATTTTACCCCTGTGGATATATATTCTACCCACACACATTTGGAACTCTCCTGGGGTACCCTCACACATATTATTCCCTCATTTAGTGGATATTTTCACAAAAAAGTGAAATTTTCAAAAAATTGGCTGAAAACGACTAAATATGAAGGACTCAACAGTCGAATCGCTCTGGAACTGAAATCGGAACGCTCACTGACATTTCCCCAATCTGAAAGTCTGATAAACGCCGGAAAAATGACTAAGTCCAAAAAAAATTTTTTTTCAACTTTTTTCAATTTTACCCCTGTGGGATATATATTCAAACCACACACATTTGGAACTCTCCTGGGGTACCCTCACACATATTATTCCCTCATTTAGTGGATATTTTCACAAAAAAGTGAAATTTTCAAAAATTCAGAAAATTGGCTGAAAACGACTAAATATGAAGGACTCATCGGGCGAATCGCTCTGGAACTGAAATCGGAACGCTCACTGACATTTCCCCTATCTGAAAGTCTGATAAACGCCGGAAAAATGACTAAATCCCCCCAAAAAATTTTTTTCATCTTTTTTCAATTTTACCCCTGTGGATATATATTCTACCCACACACATTTGGAGCTCTCCTGGGGTAGCCTCACACATATTATTCCCTCATTTAGTGGATATTTTCACAAAAAAGTGAAATTTTCAAAAACTCAGAAAATTGGCTGAAAACGACTAAATATGAAGGACTCATCGGGCGAATCGCTCTGGAACTGAAATCGGAATGCTCACTGACATTTCCCCTATCTGAAAGTTTGATAAACGCCGGAAAAATGACTAAGTCCCTCAAAAAATTTTTTTAAACTTTTTTCAGTTTTACCCCTTTGGATATATATTCTACCCACACACATTTGGAACTCTCCTGGGGTACCCTCACACATATTATTCCCTCATTTAGTGGATATTTTCACAAAAAAGTGACATTTTCAAAAATTCAGAAAATTGGCTGAAAACGACTAAATATGAAGGACTCATCGGGCGAATCACTCTGGAACTGAAATCGAAAAGCTCACTGACATTTCCCCTATCTGAAAGTCTGATAAACACCGGAAAAATGACTAAGTCCAAAAAAATTTTTTTTTCAACTTTTTTCAATTTTACCCCCGTGCAATATATATTCTACCCACACACATTTGGAACTCTCCTGGGGTACCCTCACACATATTATTCCCTTATTTAGTGGATATTTTCACAAAAAAGTGAAATTTTCAAAAATTCAGAAAATTGGCTGAAAACGACTAAATATGAAGGACTCATCGGGCGAATCGCTCTGGTACTGAAATCAGAACGCTCACTGACATTTCCCCTATCTGAAAGTCTGATAAACGCCGGAAAAATGACTAAGTCCAACAAAAAATTTTTTTTACCTTTTTTCAATTTTACCCCCGTGGGATATATATTCTACCCACACACATTTGGAACTCTCCTGGGGTACCCTCACACATGTTATTCCCTCATTTAGTGGATATTTTCACAAAAAAGTGAAATTTTCATAAATTCAGAAAATTGGCTTAAAAGGACTAAATATGAAGGACTCATCGGGCGAATCCCTCTGGTACTGAAATCAGAACGCTCACTGACATTTCCCCTATCTGAAAGTCTGATAAACGCCGGAAAAATGACTAATTCCCCCCAAAAAATTTTTTCAACTTTTTTCAATTTTACCCCGTGCGATATATATTCTACCCACACACATTTGGAACTCTCCTGGGGTACCCTCACACATATTATTCCCTCATTTAGTGGATATTTTCACAAAAAAGTGAAATTTTCAAAAATTCAGAAAATTGGCTGAAAACGACTAAATATGAAGGACTCATCGGGCGAATCGCTCTGGAACTGAAATCGGAACGCTCACTGACATTTCCCCTATCTGAAAGTCTGATAAACGCCGGAAAAATGACTAAATCCCCCCAAAAAAATTTTTCAACTTTTTTCAATTTTACCCCTGTGGATATATATTCTACCCACACACATTTGGAACTCTCCTGGGGTACCCTCACACATATTATTCCCTCATTTAGTGGATATTATCACAAAAAAGTGAAATTTTCAAAAATTCAGAAAATTGGCTGAAAACGACTAAATATGAAGGACTCATCGGGCGAATCACTCTGGAACTGAAATCGAAACGCTCACTGACATTTCCCCTATCTGAAAGTCTGATAAACACCGGAAAAATGACTAAGTCCAAAAAAAATTTTTTTTCAACTTTTTTCAATTTTACCCCCGTGCAATATATATTCTACCCACACACATTTGGAACTCTCCTGGGGTACCCTCACACATATTATTTCCTTATTTAGTGGATATTTTCACAAAAAAGTGAAATTTTCAAAAATTCAGAAAATTGGCTGAAAACGACTAAATATCTCAATATAAAGGACTATATATAAATATAAAGGACTCATCGGGCGAATCACTCTGGTACTGAAATCGAAACGCTCACTGACATTTCCCCTATCTGAAAGTCTGATAAACACCGGAAAAATGACTAAGTCCAAAACAAAAATTTTTTTCAACTATTTTCAATTTTACCCCCGTGCGATATATATTCTACCCACACACATTTGGAACTCTCCTGGGGTACTCTCACACATATTATTCCCTCATTTAGTGGATATTTTCACAAAAAAGTGAAATTTTCAAAAATTCAGAAAATTGGCTGAAAATGACTAAATATGAAGGACTCTTCGGGCGAATCGCTCTGGAACTGAAATCGGAATGCTCACTGACATTTCCCCTATCTGAAAGTTTGATAAACGCCGGAAAAATGACTAAGTCCCTCAAAAAAATTTTTTCAACTTTTTTCAATTTTACCCCTGTGGATATATATTCTACCCACACACATTTGGAACTCTCCTGGGGTACCCTCACACATATTATTCCCTCATTTAGTGGATATTTTCACAAAAAAGTAAAATTTTCAAAAACTCAGAAAATTGGCTGAAAACGACTAAATATGAAGGACTCATCGGGCGAATCGCTCTGGAACTGAAATCGGAACGCTCACTGACATTTCCCCTATCTGAAAGTCTGATAAACGCCGGAAAAATGACTAAGTCCCAAAAAATTTTTTTTTAAACTTTTTTCAATTTTTCCCCTGTGGGATATATATTCAAACCACACACATTTGGAACTCTCCTGGGGTACCCTCACACATATTATTCCCTCATTTAGTGGATATTTTCACAAAAAAGTGAAATTTTCAAAAATTCAGAAAATTGGCTGAAAATGACTAAATATGAAGGACTCTTCGGGCGAATCGCTCTGGAACTGAAATCGGAACGCTCACTGACATTTCCCCTATCTGAAAGTCTGATAAACGCCGGAAAAATGACTAAATCCCCCCAAAAAATTTTTTTCATCTTTTTTCAATTTTACCCCTGTGGATATATATTCTACCCACACACATTTGGAACTCTCCTGGGGTACCCTCACACATATTATTCCCTCATTTAGTGGATATTTTCACAAAAAAGTGAAATTTTCAAAAACTCAGAAAATTGGCTGAAAACGACTAAATATGAAGGACTCATCGGGCGAATCGCTCTGGAACTGAAATCGGAACGCTCACTGACATTTCCCCTATCTGAAAGTCTGATAAACGCCGGAAAAATGACTAAATCCCCCCAAAAAATTTTTTAAACTTTTTTCAATTTTACCCCTGTGGATATATATTCTACCCACACACATTTGGAACTCTCCTGGGGTACCCTCACACATATTATTCCCTCATTTAGTGGATATTTTCACAAAAAAGTGAAATTTTCAAAAATTCAGAAAATTGGCTGAAAACGACTAAATATGAAGGACTCATCGGGCGAATCACTCTGGAACTGAAATCGGAACGCTCACTGACATTTCCCCTATCTGAAAGTCTGATAAACGGCGGAAAAATGACTAAGTCCAAAAAAAATTTTTTTAAACTTTTTTCAATTTTTCCCCTGTGGGATATATATTCAAACCACACACATTTGGAACTCTCCTGGGGTACCCTCACACATATTATTCCCTTATTTAGTGGATATTTTCACAAAAAAGTGAAATTTTCAAAAATTCAGAAAATTGGCTGAAAATGACTAAATATGAAGGACTCTTCGGGCGAATCGCTCTGGAACTGAAATCGGAATGCTCACTGACATTTCCCCTATCTGAAAGTTTGATAAACGCCGGAAAAATGACTAAGTCCCTCAAAAAATTTTTTTCAACTTTTTTCAATTTTACCCCTGTGGATATATATTCTACCCACACACATTTGGAACTCTCCTGGGGTACCCTCACACATATTATTCCCTCATTTAGTGGATATTTTCACAAAAAAGTGAAATTTTCAGAAAATTGGCTGAAAACGACTAAATATGAAGGACTCAACAGCCGAATCGCTCTCGAACTGAAATCGGAACGCTCACTGACATTTCCCCAATCTGAAAGTCTGATAAACGCCGGAAAAATGACTAAGTCCAAAAAAAATTTTTTTTCAACTTTTTTCAATTTTACCCCTGTGGGATATATATTCAAACCACACACATTTGGAACTCTCCTGGGGTACCCTCACACATATTATTCCCTCATTTAGTGGATATTTTCACAAAAAAGTGAAATTTTCAAAAATTCAGAAAATTGGCTGAAAACGACTAAATATGAAGGACTCATCGGGCGAATCGCTCTGGAACTGAAATCGGAACGCTCACTGACATTTCCCCTATCTGAAAGTCTGATAAACGCCGGAAAAATGACTAAATCCCCCAAAAAAATTTTTTCAACTTTTTTCAATTTTACCCCTGTGGATATATATTCTACCCACACACATTTGGAACTCTCCTGGGGTACCCTCACACATATTATTCCCTCATTTAGTGGATATTTTCACAAAAAAGTGAAATTTTCAAAAATTCAGAAAATTGGCTGAAAACGACTAAATATGAAGGACTCATCGGGCGAATCGCTCTGGAACTGAAATCGGAACACTCACTGACATTTCCCCATTCTGAAAGTCTGATAAACGCCGGAAAAATGACTAAGTCCAAAAAAAAAATTTTTTAAACTTTTTTCAATTTTACCCCCGTGCGATATATATTCTACCCACACACATTTGGAACTCTCCTGGGGTACCCTCACACATATTATTCCCTCATTTAGTGGATATTTTCACAAAAAAGTGAAATTATCATGAATTCAGAAAATTGGCTGAAAAGGACTAAATATGAAGGACTCATCGGGCGAATCCCTCTGGTACTGAAATCAGAACGCTCACTGACATTTCCCCTATTTGAAAGTCTGATAAACGCCGGAAAAATGACTAAGTCCCCCAAAAAAATTTTTTCAACTTTTTTCAATTTTACCCCGTGCGATATATATTCTACCCACACACATTTGGAACTCTCCTGGGGTACCCTCACACATATTATTCCCTCATTTAGTGGATATTTTCACAAAAAAGTGAAATTTTCAAAAATTCAGAAAATTGGCTGAAAACGACTAAATATGAAGGACTCATCGGGCGAATGACTCTGGAACTGAAATCGGAACGCTCACTGACATTTCCCCTATCTGAAAGTCTGATAAACGGCGGAAAAATGACTAAGTCCAAAAAAATTTTTTTTAAACTTTTTTCAATTTTACCCCTGTGGGATATATATTCAAACCACACACATTTGGAACTCTCCTGGGATACCCTCACACATATTATTCCCTCATTTAGTGGATATTTTCACAAAAAAGTGAAATTTTCAAAAACTCAGAAAATTGGCTGAAAACGACAAAATATGAAGGACTCATCGGGCGAATCGCTCTGGAACTGAAATCGGAACGCTCACTGACATTTCCCCTATCTGAAAGTCTGATAAACAGCGGAAAAATGACTAAGTCCAAAAAAAAAATTTTTTAAACTTTTTTCAATTTTACCCCTGTGGATATATATTCTACCCACACACATTTGGAACTCTCCTGGGGTACCCTCACACATATTATTCCCTCATTTAGTGGATATTTTCACAAAAAAGTGAAATTTTCAGAAAATTGGCTGAAAACGACTAAATATGAAGGACTCAACAGCCGAATCGCTCTCGAACTGAAATCAGAACGCTCACTGACATTTCCCCAATCTGAAAGTCTGATAAACGCCGGAAAAATGACTAAGTCCAAAAAAAATTTTTTTTCAACTTTTTTCAATTTTACCCCTGTGGGATATATATTCAAACCACACACATTTGGAACTCTCCTGGGGTACCCTCACACATATTATTCCTCATTTAGTGGATATTTTCACAAAAAAGTGAAATTTTCAAAAATTCAGAAAATTGGCTGAAAATGACTAAATATGAAGGACTCTTCGGGCGAATCGCTCTGGAACTGAAATCGGAATGCTCACTGACATTTCCCCTATCTGAAAGTTTGATAAACGCCGGAAAAATGAATAAGTCCCTCAAAAAATTTTTTTAAACTTTTTTAAATTTTACCCCTGTGGATATATATTCTACCCACACACATTTGGAACTCTCCTGGGGTACCCTCACACATATTATTCCCTCATTTAGTGGATATTTTCACAAAAAAGTGAAATTTTCAAAAATTCAGAAAATTGGCTGAAAACGACTAAATATGAAGGACTCATCGGGCGAATCGCTCTGGAACTGAAATCGGAACGCTCACTGACATTTCCCCTATCTGAAAGTCTGATAAACGCCGGAAAAATGACTAAGTCCAAAAAAAAATTTTTTAAACTTTTTTCAATTTTACCCCTGTGGATATATATTCTACCCACACACATTTGGAACTCTCCTGGGGTACCCTCACACATATTATTCCCTCATTTAGTGGATATTTTCACAAAAAAGTGAAATTTTCAGAAAATTGGCTGAAAACGACTAAATATGAAGGACTCATCGGGCGAATCGCTCTGGAACTGAAATCGGAACACTCACTGACATTTCCCCTATCTGAAAGTCTGATAAACGCCGGAAAAATGACTAAGTCCAAAAAAAAAATTTTTTAAACTTTTTTCAATTTTACCCCCGTGCGATATATATTCTACCCACACACATTTGGAACTCTCCTGGGGTACCCTCACACATATTATTCCCTCATTTAGTGGATATTTTCACAAAAAAGTGAAATTTTCAAAAATTCAGAAAATTGGCTGAAAACGACTAAATATCTCAATATAAAGGACTATATATAAATATAAAGGACTCATCGGGCGAATCACTCTGGTACTGAAATCGAAACGCTCACTGACATTTCCCCTATCTGAAAGTCTGATAAACACCGGAAAAATGACTAAGTCCAAAACAAAAATTTTTTTCAACTATTTTCAATTTTACCCCCGTGCGATATATATTCTACCCACACACATTTGGAACTCTCCTGTGGTACCCTCACACATATTATTCCCTCATTTAGTGGATATTTTCACAAAAAAGTGAAATTTTCAAAAATTCAGAAAATTGGCTGAAAACGACTAAAGATGAAGGACTCATCGGGCGAATCACTCTGGAACTGAAATCGGAACGCTCACTGACATTTCCCCTATCTGAAAGTCTGATAAACGCCGGAAAAATGACTAAGTCCAAAAAAAAAATTTTTTAAACTTTTTTCAATTTTACCCCGTGCGATATAGATTCTACCCACACACATTTGGAACTCTCCTGGGGTACCCTCACACATATTATTCCCTCATTTAGTGGATATTTTCACAAAAAAGTGAAATTTTCAAAAATTCAGAAAATTGGCTGAAAACGACTAAATATCTCAATATAAAGGACTATATCTAAATAAAAAGGACTCATCGGGCGAATCACTCTGGAACTGAAATTGAAACGCTCACTGACATTTCCCCTATCTGAAAGTCTGATAAACACCGGAAAAATGACTAAGTCCAAAAAAAAATTTTTTTCAACTTTTTTCAATTTTACCCCCGTGCGATATATATTCTACCCATACACATTTGGAACTCTCCTGGGGTACCCTCACACATATTGTTCCCTCATTTAGTGGATATTTTCACAAAAAAGTGAAATTTTCATGAATTCAGAAAATTGGCTGAAAAGGACTAAATATGAAGGACTCATCGGGCGAATCCCTCTGGTACTGAAATCAGAACGCTCACTGACATTTCCCCTATCTGAAAGTCTGATAAACGCCGGAAAAATGACTAAGTCCCCCAAAAAAATTTTTTCAACTTTTTTCAATTTTACCCCGTGCGATATATATTCTACCCACACACATTTGGAACTCTCCTGGGGTACCCTCACACATATTATTCCCTCATTTAGTGGATATTTTCACAAAAAAGTGAAATTTTCAAAAACTCAGAAAATTGGCTGAAAACGACAAAATATGAAGGACTCATCGGGCGAATCGCTCTGGAACTGAAATCGGAACGCTCACTGACATTTCCCCTATCTGAAAGTCTGATAAACGGCGGAAAAATGACTAAGTCCAAAAAAATTTTTTTTAAACTTTTTTCAATTTTACCACTGTGGGATATATATTCAAACCACACACATTTGGAACTCTCCTGGGGTACCCTCACACATATTATTCCCTCATTTAGTGGATATTTTCACAAAAAAGTGAAATTTTCAAAAATTCAGAAAATTGGCTGAAAATGACTAAATATGAAAGACTCTTCGGGCGAATCGCTCTGGAACTGAAATCGGAATGCTCACTGACATTTCCCCTATCTGAAAGTTTGATAAACGTGGAAAAATGACTAAGTCCCTCAAAAAATTTTTTTCAACTTTTTTCAATTTTACCCCTGTGGATATATATTCTACCCACACACATTTGGAACTCTCCTGGGGTACCCTCACACATATTATTCCCTCATTTAGTGGATATTTTCACAAAAAAGTGAAATTTTCAAAAACTCAGAAAATTGGCTGAAAACGACAAAATATGAAGGACTCATCGGGCGAATCGCTCTGGAACTGAAATCGGAACGCTCACTGACATTTCCCCTATCTGAAAGTCTGATAAACACCGGAAAAATGACTAAGTCCAAAAAAAAAATTTTTTAAACTTTTTTCAATTTTACCCCTGTGGATATATATTCTACCCACACACATTTGGAACTCTCCTGGGGTACCCTCACACATATTATTCCCTCATTTAGTGGATATTTTCACAAAAAAGTGAAATTTTCAGAAAATTGGCTGAAAACGACTAAATATGAAGGACTCAACAGCCGAATCGCTCTCGAACTGAAATCAGAACGCTCACTGACATTTCCCCAATCTGAAAGTCTGATAAACGCCGGAAAAATGACTAAGTCCAAAAAAAATTTTTTTTCAACTTTTTTCAATTTTACCCCTGTGGGATATATATTCAAACCACACACATTTGGAACTCTCCTGGGGTACCCTCACACATATTATTCCTCATTTAGTGGATATTTTCACAAAAAAGTGAAATTTTCAAAAATTCAGAAAATTGGCTGAAAATGACTAAATATGAAGGACTCTTCGGGCGAATCGCTCTGGAACTGAAATCGGAATGCTCACTGACATTTCCCCTATCTGAAAGTTTGATAAACGCCGGAAAAATGAATAAGTCCCTCAAAAAATTTTTTTAAACTTTTTTAAATTTTACCCCTGTGGATATATATTCTACCCACACACATTTGGAACTCTCCTGGGGTACCCTCACACATATTATTCCCTCATTTAGTGGATATTTTCACAAAAAAGTGAAATTTTCAAAAATTCAGAAAATTGGCTGAAAACGACTAAATATGAAGGACTCATCGGGCGAATCGCTCTGGAACTGAAATCGGAACGCTCACTGACATTTCCCCTATCTGAAAGTCTGATAAACGCCGGAAAAATGACTAAGTCCAAAAAAAAATTTTTTAAACTTTTTTCAATTTTACCCCTGTGGATATATATTCTACCCACACACATTTGGAACTCTCCTGGGGTACCCTCACACATATTATTCCCTCATTTAGTGGATATTTTCACAAAAAAGTGAAATTTTCAGAAAATTGGCTGAAAACGACTAAATATGAAGGACTCATCGGGCGAATCGCTCTGGAACTGAAATCGGAACACTCACTGACATTTCCCCTATCTGAAAGTCTGATAAACGCCGGAAAAATGACTAAGTCCAAAAAAAAAATTTTTTAAACTTTTTTCAATTTTACCCCCGTGCGATATATATTCTACCCACACACATTTGGAACTCTCCTGGGGTACCCTCACACATATTATTCCCTCATTTAGTGGATATTTTCACAAAAAAGTGAAATTTTCAAAAATTCAGAAAATTGGCTGAAAACGACTAAATATCTCAATATAAAGGACTATATATAAATATAAAGGACTCATCGGGCGAATCACTCTGGTACTGAAATCGAAACGCTCACTGACATTTCCCCTATCTGAAAGTCTGATAAACACCGAAAAAATGACTAAGTCCAAAACAAAAATTTTTTTCAACTATTTTCAATTTTACCCCCGTGCGATATATATTCTACCCACACACATTTGGAACTCTCCTGTGGTACCCTCACACATATTATTCCCTCATTTAGTGGATATTTTCACAAAAAAGTGAAATTTTCAAAAATTCAGAAAATTGGCTGAAAACGACTAAAGATGAAGGACTCATCGGGCGAATCGCTCTGGAACTGAAATCGGAACGCTCACTGACATTTCCCCTATCTGAAAGTCTGATAAACGCCGGAAAAATGACTAAGTCCAAAAAAAAAATTTTTTAAACTTTTTTCAATTTTACCCCGTGCGATATAGATTCTACCCACACACATTTGGAACTCTCCTGGGGTACCCTCACACATATTATTCCCTCATTTAGTGGATATTTTCACAAAAAAGTGAAATTTTCAAAAATTCAGAAAATTGGCTGAAAACGACTAAATATCTCAATATAAAGGACTATATCTAAATAAAAAGGACTCATCGGGCGAATCACTCTGGAACTGAAATTGAAACGCTCACTGACATTTCCCCTATCTGAAAGTCTGATAAACACCGGAAAAATGACTAAGTCCAAAAAAAAATTTTTTTCAACTTTTTTCAATTTTACCCCCGTGCGATATATATTCTACCCATACACATTTGGAACTCTCCTGGGGTACCCTCACACATATTGTTCCCTCATTTAGTGGATATTTTCACAAAAAAGTGAAATTTTCATGAATTCAGAAAATTGGCTGAAAAGGACTAAATATGAAGGACTCATCGGGCGAATCCCTCTGGTACTGAAATCAGAACGCTCACTGACATTTCCCCTATCTGAAAGTCTGATAAACGCCGGAAAAATGACTAAGTCCCCCAAAAAAATTTTTTCAACTTTTTTCAATTTTACCCCGTGCGATATATATTCTACCCACACACATTTGGAACTCTCCTGGGGTACCCTCACACATATTATTCCCTCATTTAGTGGATATTTTCACAAAAAAGTGAAATTTTCAAAAACTCAGAAAATTGGCTGAAAACGACAAAATATGAAGGACTCATCGGGCGAATCGCTCTGGAACTGAAATCGGAACGCTCACTGACATTTCCCCTATCTGAAAGTCTGATAAACACCGGAAAAATGACTAAGTCCAAAAAAAAAATTTTTTAAACTTTTTTCAATTTTACCCCTGTGGATATATATTCTACCCACACACATTTGGAACTCTCCTGGGGTACCCTCACACATATTATTCCCTCATTTAGTGGATATTTTCACAAAAAAGTGAAATTTTCAGAAAATTGGCTGAAAACGACTAAATATGAAGGACTCAACAGCCGAATCGCTCTCGAACTGAAATCGGAACGCTCACTGACATTTCCCCAATCTGAAAGTCTGATAAACGCCGGAAAAATGACTAAGTCCAAAAAAAATTTTTTTTCAACTTTTTTCAATTTTACCCCTGTGGGATATATATTCAAACCACACACATTTGGAACTCTCCTGGGGTACCCTCACACATATTATTCCTCATTTAGTGGATATTTTCACAAAAAAGTGAAATTTTCAAAAATTCAGAAAATTGGCTGAAAATGACTAAATATGAAGGACTCTTCGGGCGAATCGCTCTGGAACTGAAATCGGAATGCTCACTGACATTTCCCCTATCTGAAAGTTTGATAAACGCCGGAAAAATGACTAAGTCCCTCAAAAAATTTTTTTAATCTTTTTTAAATTTTACCCCTGTGGATATATATTCTACCCACACACATTTGGAACTCTCCTGGGGTACCCTCACATATATTATTCCCTCATTTAGTGGATATTTTCACAAAAAAGTGAAATTTTCAAAAATTCAGAAAATTGGCTGAAAACGACTAAATATGAAGGACTCATCGGGCGAATCGCTCTGGAACTGAAATCGGAACGCTCACTGACATTTCCCCTATCTGAAAGTCTGATAAACGCCGGAAAAATGACTAAGTCCAAAAAAAAATTTTTTAAACTTTTTTCAATTTTACCCCTGTGGATATATATTCTACCCACACACATTTGGAACTCTCCTGGGGTACCCTCACACATATTATTCCCTCATTTAGTGGATATTTTCACAAAAAAGTGAAATTTTCAGAAAATTGGCTGAAAACGACTAAATATGAAGGACTCATCGGGCGAATCGCTCTGGAACTGAAATCGGAACACTCACTGACATTTCCCCTATCTGAAAGTCTGATAAACGCCGGAAAAATGACTAAGTCCAAAAAAAAAATTTTTTAAACTTTTTTCAATTTTACCCCCGTGCGATATATATTCTACCCACACACATTTGGAACTCTCCTGGGGTACCCTCACACATATTATTCCCTCATTTAGTGGATATTTTCAAAAAAAGTGAAATTTTCAAAAATTCAGAAAATTGGCTGAAAACGACTAAATATCTCAATATAAAGGACTATATATAAATATAAAGGACTCATCGGGCGAATCACTCTGGTACTGAAATCGAAACGCTCACTGACATTTCCCCTATCTGAAAGTCTGATAAACACCGGAAAAATGACTAAGTCCAAAACAAAAATTTTTTTCAACTATTTTCAATTTTACCCCCGTGCGATATATATTCTATCCACACACATTTGGAACTCTCCTGTGGTACCCTCACACATATTATTCCCTCATTTAGTGGATATTTTCACAAAAAAGTGAAATTTTCAAAAATTCAGAAAATTGGCTGAAAACGACTAAATATGAAGGACTCATCGGGCGAATCGCTCTGGAACTGAAATCGGAACGCTCACTGACATTTCCCCTATCTGAAAGTCTGATAAACGCCGGAAAAATGACTAAGTCCAAAAAAAAAATTTTTTAAACTTTTTTCAATTTTACCCCGTGCGATATAGATTCTACCCACACACATTTGGAACTCTCCTGGGGTACCCTCACACATATTATTCCCTCATTTAGTGGATATTTTCACAAAAAAGTGAAATTTTCAAAAATTCAGAAAATTGGCTGAAAACGACTAAATATGAAGGACTCATCGGGCGAATCACTCTGGAACTGAAATCAGAACGCTCACTGACATTTCCCCTATCTGAAAGTCTGATAAACGGCGGAAAAATGACTAAGTCCAAAAAAATTTTTTTTAAACTTTTTTCAATTTTACCACTGTGGGATATATATTCAAACCACACACATTTGGAACTCTCCTGGGGTACCCTCACACATATTATTCCCTCATTTAGTGGATATTTTCACAAAAAAGTGAAATTTTCAGAAAATTGGCTGAAATCGACTAAATATGAAGGACTCAACAGCCGAATCGCTCTCGAACTGAAATCGGAACGCTCACTGACATTTCCCCAATCTGAAAGTCTGATAAACGCCGGAAAAATGACTAAGTCCAAAAAAAATTTTTTTTCAACTTTTTTCAATTTTACCCCTGTGGATATATATTCTACCCACACACATTTGGAACTCTCCTGGGGTACCCTCACACATATTATTCCCTCATTTAGTGGATATTTTCACAAAAAAGTGAAATTTTCAAAAATTCAGAAAATTGGCTGAAAACGACTAAATATGAAGGACTCATCGGGCGAATCGCTCTGGAACTGAAATCGGAACGCTCACTGACATTTCCCCTATCTGAAAGTGTGATAAACGCCGGAAAAATGACTAAGTCCCCCAAAAATTTTTTTTCACCTTTTTTCAATTTTACCCCTGTGGATTTATATTCTACCCACACACATTTGGAACTCTCCTGGGGTACCCTCACACATATTATTCCCTCATTTAGTGGATATTTTCACAAAAAAGTGAAATTTTCAAAAATTCAGAAAATTGGCTGAAAACGACTAAATTTGAAGGACTCATCGGGCGAATCACTCTGGAACTGAAATCGAAACGCTCACTGACATTTCCCCTATCTGAAAGTCTGATAAACGCCGGAAAAATGACTAAGTCCCCCCAAAAATTTTTTTCAACTTTTTCAATTTTTCCCCTGTGGATATATATTCTACCCAAACACATTTGGAACTCTCCTGGGGTACCATCACACATATTATTCCCTCATTTAGTGGATATTTTCACAAAAAAGTGAAATTTTCAAAAATTCAGAAAATTGGCTGAAAACGAATAAATATGAAGGACTCATCGGGCGAATGACTCTGGAACTGAAATCGGAACGCTCACTGACATTTCCCCTATCTGAAAGTCTGATAAACGCCGGAAAAATGACTGAGTCCCCAAAAAATTTTTTTTCAACTTTTTTCAATTTTACCCCTGTGGATATATATTCTACCCACACACATTTGGAACTCTCCTGGGGTACCCTCACACATATTATTTCCTCATTTAGTGGATATTTTCACAAAAAAGTGAAATTTTGAAAACTTCAGAAAATTGGCTGAAAACGACTAAATATGAAGGACTCATCGGGCGAATCGCTCTGGAACTGAAATCGGAACGCTCACTGACATTTCCCCTATCTGAAAGTCTGCTAAACGCCGGAAAAATGACTAAGTCCAACACAAAATTTTTTTTAACTTTTTTCAATTTTATCCCCGTGGGATATATATTCTACCCACACACATTTGGAACTCTCCTGGGGTACCCTCACACATGTTATTCCCTCATTTAGTGGATATTTTCACAAAAAAGTGAAATTTTCATAAATTCAGAAAATTGGCTTAAAAGGACTAAATATGAAGGACTCATCGGGCGAATCCCTCTGGTACTGAAATCAGAATGCTCACTGACATTTCACCTATCTGAAAGTATGATAAACGCCGGAAAAATGACTAATTCCCCCCAAAAAAATTTTTCAACTTTTTTCAATTTTACCCCGTGCGATATATATTCTACCCACACACATTTGGAACTCTCCTGGGGTACCCTCACACATATTATTCCCTCATTTAGTGGATATTTTCACAAAAAAGTGAAATTTTCAAAAATTGGCTGAAATCGACTAAATATGAAGGACTCATTGGGCGAATCACTCTGGAACTGAAATCGGAACACTCACTGACATTTCCCCTATCTGAAAGTCTGATAAACGCCGGAAAAATGACTAAGTCCCCCCAAAAAATTTTTTCAACTTTTTTCAATTTTACCCCGTGCGATATATATTCTACCCACACACATTTGGAACTCTCCTGGGGTACCCTCACACATATTATTCCCTCATTTAGTGGATATTTTCACAAAAAAGTGAAATTTTCAAAAATTCAGAAAATTGGCTGAAAACGACTAAATATGAAGGACTCATCGGGCGAATCGCTCTGGAACTGAAATCGGAACGATCACTGACATTTCCCCTATCTGAAAGTCTGATAAACGCCGGAAAAATGACTAAGTCCAAAAAAGAATTGTTTTCAACTTTTTTCAGTTTTACCCCCGTGGGATATATTTTCTACCCACACACATTTGGAACTCTCCTGGGGTACCCTCACACATATTATTCCCTCATTTAGTGGATATTTTCACAAAAAAGTGAAATTTTCATAAATTCAGAAAATTGGCTGAAAAGGACTAAATATGAAGGACTCATCGGGCGAATCCCTCTGGTACTGAAATCAGAACGCTCACTGACATTTCCCCTATCTGAAAGTCTGATAAACGCCGGAAAAATGACTAAGTCCCCAAAAAAAATTTTTTCAACTTTTTCAATTTTACCCCGTGCGATATATATTCTACCCACACACATTTGGAACTCTCCTGGGGTACCCTCACACATATTATTCCCTCATTTAGTGGATATTTTCACAAAAAAGTGAAATTTTCCAAAATTCAGAAAATTGGCTGAAAACGACTAAATATGAAGGACTCATCGGGCGAATCACTCTGGAACTGAAATTGAAACGCTCACTGACATTTCCCCTATCTGAAAGTCTGATAAACACCGGAAAAATGACTAAGTCCAAAAAAAATTTTTTTCAACTTTTTTCAATTTTACCCCTGTGCGATATATATTCTACCCACACACATTTGGAACTCTCCTGGGGTACCCTCACACATATTATTCCCTCATTTAGTGGATATTTTCACAAAAAAGTGAAATTTTCAAAAATTCAGAAAATTGGCTGAAAACGACTAAATATGAAGGACTCATCGGGCGAATCGCTCTGGAACTGAAATCGGAACGCTCACTGACATTTCCCCTATCTGAAAGTGTGATAAACGCCGGAAAAATGACTAAGTCCCCCAAAAATTTTTTTTCACCTTTTTTCAATTTTACCCCTGTAGATTTATATTCTACCCACACACATTTGGAACTCTCATGGGGTACCCTCACACATATTATTCCCTCATTTAGTGGATATTTTCACAAAAAAGTGAAATTTTCAAAAATTCAGAAAATTGGCTGAAAACGACTAAATTTGAAGGACTCATCGGGCGAATCGCTCTGGAACTGAAATCGGAACGCTCACTGACATTTCCCCTATCTGAAAGTCTGATAAACACCGGAAAAATGACTAAGTCCAAAAAAAAATTTTTTTCAACTTTTTTCAATTTTACCCCCGTGCGATATATATTCTACCCAGACACATTTGGAACACTCATGGGGTACCCTCACACATATTATTCCCTCATTTCGTGGATATTTTCACAAAAAAGTGAAATTTTCAAAAATTCAGAAAATTGGCTGAAAACGACTAAATATGAAGGACTCATCGAGCGAATCACTCTGGAACTGAAATCGAAACGCTCACTGACATTTCCCCTATCTGAAAGTCTGATAAACGCCGGAAAAATGACTAAGTCCCCCCAAAAATTTTTTTCAACTTTTTCAATTTTTCCCCTGTGGATATATATTCTACCCAAACACATTTGGAACTCTCCTGGGGTACCATCACACATATTATTCCCTCATTTAGTGGATATTTTCACAAAAAAGTGAAATTTTCAAAAATTCAGAAAATTGGCTGAAAACGACTAAATATGAAGGACTCATCGGGCGAATCGCTCTGGTACTGAAATCAGAACGCTCACTGACATTTCCCCTATCTGAAAGTCTGATAAACGCCGGAAAAATGACTAAGTTCCCCAAAAATTTTTTTTCAACTTTTTTCAATTTTACCCCTGTGGATTTATATTCTACCCACACACATTTGGAACTCTCCTGGGGTACCCTCACACATATTATTCTCTCATTTAGTGGATATTTTCACAAAAAAGTGAAATTTTCAAAAATTCAGAAAATTGGCTGAAAACGAATAAATATGAAGGACTCATCGGGCGAATGACTCTGGAACTGAAATCGGAACGCTCACTGACATTTCCCCTATCTGAAAGTCTGATAAACGCCGGAAAAATGACTGAGTCCCCAAAAAATTTTTTTTCAACTTTTTTCAATTTTACCCCTGTGGATATATATTCTACCCACACACATTTGGAACTCTCCTGGGGTACCCTCACACATATTATTTCCTCATTTAGTGGATATTTTCACAAAAAAGTGAAATTTTGAAAAATTCAGAAAATTGGCTGAAAACGACTAATTATGAAGGACTCAACAGGCGAATCGCTCTGGAACTGAAATCGGAACACTCACTGACATTTCCCCTATCTGAAATTCTGATAAAGGCCGGAAAAATGACTAAGTCCAAAAAAAATTTTTTTTCAACTTTTTTCAATTTTACCCCTGTGGATATATATTCTACCCACACACATTTGGAACTCTCCTGAGGTACCCTCACACATATTATTCCCTCATTTAGTGGATATTTTCACAAAAAAGTGAAATTTTCAAAAATTGGCTGAAATCGACTAAATATGAAGGACTCATTGGGCGAATCACTCTGGAACTGAAATCGGAACACTCACTGACATTTCCCCTATCTGAAAGTCTGATAAACGCCGGAAAAATGACTAAGTCCCCCCAAAAAATTTTTTCAACTTTTTTCAATTTTACCCCGTGCGATATATATTCTACCCACACACATTTGGAACTCTCCTGGGGTACCCTCACACATATTATTCCCTCATTTAGTGGATATTTTCACAAAAAAGTGAAATTTTCAAAAATTCAGAAAATTGGCTGAAAACGACTAAATATGAAGGACTCATCGGGCGAATCGCTCTGGAACTGAAATCGGAACGCTCACTGACATTTCCCCTATCTGAAAGTCTGATAAACGCCGGAAAAATGACTAAGTCCAAAAAAGAATTGTTTTCAACTTTTTTCAGTTTTACCCCCGTGGGATATATTTTCTACCCACACACATTTGGAACTCTCCTGGGGTACCCTCACACATATTATTCCCTCATTTAGTGGATATTTTCACAAAAAAGTGAAATTTTCATAAATTCAGAAAATTGGCTGAAAAGGACTAAATATGAAGGACTCATCGGGCGAATCCCTCTGGTACTGAAATCAGAACGCTCACTGACATTTCCCCTATCTGAAAGTCTGATAAACGCCGGAAAAATGACTAAGTCCCCAAAAAAAATTTTTTCAACTTTTTTCAATTTTACCCCGTGCGATATATATTCTACCCACACACATTTGGAACTCTCCTGGGGTACCCTCACACATATTATTCCCTCATTTAGTGGATATTTTCACAAAAAAGTGAAATTTTCCAAAATTCAGAAAATTGGCTGAAAACGACTAAATATGAAGGACTCATCGGGCGAATCACTCTGGAACTGAAATCGGAACGCTCACTGACATTTCCCCTATCTGAAAGTCTGATAAATGGCGGAAAAATGACTAAGTCCAAAAAAATTTTTTTAAACTTTTTTCAATTTTACCCCTGTGGGATATATATTCAAACCACACACATTTGGAACTCTCCTGGGGTACCCTCACACATATTATTCCCTCATTTAGTGGATATTTTCACAAAAAAGTGAAATTTTCAGAAAATTGGCTGAAAACGACTAAATATGAAGGACTCAACAGGCGAATCGCTCTGGAACTGAAATCGGAACGCTCACTGACATTTCCCCAATCTGAAATTCTGATAAACGCCGGAAAAATGACTAAGTCCAAAAAAAATTTTTTTTCAACTTTTTTCAATTTTACCCCTGTGGGATATATATTCAAACCACACACATTTTGAACTCTCCTGGGGTACCCTCACACATATTATTCCCTCATTTAGTGGATATTTTCACAAAAAAGTGAAATTTTCAAAAATTCAGAAAATTGGTTGAAAATGACTAAATATGAAGGACTCATGGGGCGAATCGCTCTGGAACTGAAATCGGAACGCTCACTGACATTTCCCCTATCTGAAAGTCTGATAAACGCTGGAAAAATGACTAAGTCCCCCAAAAATTTTTTTTAAACTTTTTTAAATTTTACCCCTGTGGATATATATTCTACCCACACACATTTGGTACTCTCCTGGGGTACCCTCACACATATTATTCCCTCATTTAGTGGATATTTTCACAAAAAAGTGAAATTTTCAAAAATTCAGAAAATTGGCTGAAAACTACTAAATATGAAGGACTCAATGGGCGAATCGCTCTGGAACTGAAATCGGAACACTCACTGACATTTCCCCTATCTGAAAGTCTGATAAACGCCGGAAAAATGACTAAGTCCAAAAAAAATTTTTTTTCAACTTTTTTCAATTTTACCCCCGTGCGATATATATTCTACCCAAACACATTTGGAACTCTCCTGGGGTACCCTCACACATATTATTCCCTCATTTAGTGGATATTTTCACAAAAAAGTGAAATTTTCAAAAATTCAGAAAATTGGCTGAAAACGACTAAATATGAAGGACTCATCGGGCGAATCGCTCTGGAACTGAAATCGGAACGCTCACTGACATTTCCCCTATCTGAAAGTCTGATAAACGCCGGAAAAATGACTAAGTCCCCCCAAAATTTTTTTTTAACCTTTTTTCAATTTTACCCCTGTGGATTTATATTCTACCCACACACATTTGGAACTCTCCTGGCGTACCCTCACACATATTATTCCCTCATTTAGTGGATATTTTCACAAAAAAGTGAAATTTTCAAAAATTCAGAAAATTGGCTGAAAACGACTAAATATGAAGGACTCATCGGGCGAATCGCTCTGGAACTGAAATCGGAACGCTCACTGACATTTCCCCTATCTGAAAGTCTGATAAACGCCGGAAAAATGACTATGTCCCCCCAAAAATTTTTTTCAACTTTTTTCAATTTTACCCCTGTGGATATATATTCTACCCACACACATTTTGAACTCTACTGGGGTACCCTCACACATATTATTCCCTCATTTAGTGGATATTTTCACAAAAAAGTGAAATTTTCAAAAATTCAGAAAATTGGCTGAAAACGAATAAATATGAAGGACTCATCGGGCGAATCACTCTGGAACTGAAATCGGAACGCTCACTGACATTTCCCCTATCTGAAAGTCTGATAAACGCTGGAAAAATGACTAAGTCCCCCAAAAATTTTTTTTAAACTTTTTTAAATTTTACCCCTGTGGATATGTATTCTACCCACACACATTTGGTACTCTCCTGGGGTACCCTCACACATATTATTCCCTCATTTAGTGGATATTTTCACAAAAAAGTGAAATTTTCAAAAATTCAGAAAATTGGCTGAAAACGACTAAATTTGAAGGACTCATCGGGCGAATCGCTCTGGAACTGAAATCGGAACGCTCACTGACATTTCTCCTATCTGAAAGTCTGATAAACGCCGGAAAAATGACTAAGTCCAAAAAAAAATTTTTTAAACTTTTTTCAATTTTACCCCCGTGCGATATATATTCTACCCACACACATTTGGAACTCTCCTGGGGTACCCTCACACATATTATTCCCTCATTTAGTGGATATTTTCACAAAAAAGTGAAATTTTCAAAAATTCAGAAAATTGGCTGAAAACGACTAAATATGAAGGACTCATCGGGCGAATCGCTCTGGTACTGAAATCAGAACGCTCACTGACATTTCCCCTATCTGAAAGTCTGATAAATGCCGGAAAAATGACTAAGTCCCCCCAAAAAATTTTTTCAACTTTTTTCAATTTTACCCCTGTGGATATATATTCTACCCACACACATTTTGAACTCTCCTGGGGTACCCTCACACATATTATTCCCTCATTTAGTGGATATTTTCACAAAAAAGTGAAATTTTCAAAAATTCAGAAAATTGGCTGAAAACTACTAAATATGAAGGACTCAATGGGCGAATCGCTCTGGAACTGAAATCGGAACACTCACTGACATTTCCCCTATCTGAAAGTCTGATAAACGCCGGAAAAATGACTAAGTCCCCAAAAATTTTTTTTCAACTTTTTTCAATTTTTCCCCTGTGGATATATATTCTACCCACACACATTTGGAACTCTCCTGGGGTAACCTCACACATATTATTCCCTCATTTAGTGGATATTTTCACAAAAAAGTGAAATTTTCAAAAATTTAGAAAATTGGCTGAAAACGACTAAATATGAAGGACTCATCGGGCGAATCGCTCTGGAACTGAAATCGGAATGCTCACTGAAATTTCCCCTATCTGAAAGTTTGATAAACGCCGGAAAAATGACTAAGTCCCTCAAAAAATTTTTTTTAACTTTTTTCAATTTTACCCCTGTGGATATATATTCTACCCACACACATTTGGAACTCTCCTGGGGTACCCTCACACATATTATTCCCTCATTTAGTGGATATTTTCACAAAAAAGTGAAATTTTCAAAAATTCAGAAAATTGGCTGAAAACGACTAAATTTGAAGGACTCATCGGGCGAATCGCTCTGGAACTGAAATCGGAACGCTCACTGACATTTCTCCTATCTGAAAGTCTGATAAACACCGGAAAAATGACTAAGTCCAAAAAAAAATTTTTTTCAACTTTTTTCAATTTTACCCCCGTGCGATATATATTCTACCCACACACATTTGGAACTCTCCTGGGGTACCCTCACACATATTATTCTCTCATTTAGTGGATATTTTCACAAAAAAGTGGAATTTTCAAAAATTCAGAAAATTGGCTGAAAACGAATAAATATGAAGGACTCATCGGGCGAATCACTCTGGAACTGAAATCGGAACGCTCACTGACATTTCCCCTATCTGAAAGTCTGATAAACGCCGGAAAAATGACTATGTCCCCCCAAAAAATTTTTTCAACTTTTTTCAATTTTACCCCTGTGGATATATATTCTACCCACACACATTTTGAACTCTACTGGGGTACCCTCACACATATATTCCCTCATTTAGTGGATATTTTCACAAAAAAGTGAAATTTTCAAAAATTCAGAAAATTGGTTGAAAATGACTAAATATGAAGGACTCATGGGGCGAATCGCTCTGGAACTGAAATCGGAACGCTCACTGACATTTCCCCTATCTGAAAGTCTGATAAACGCTGGAAAAATGACTAAGTCCCCCAAAAATTTTTTTTAAACTTTTTTAAATTTTACCCCTGTGGATATATATTCTACCCACACACATTTGGTACTCTCCTGGGGTACCCTCACACATATTATTCCCTCATTTAGTGGATATTTTCACAAAAAAGTGAAATTTTCAAAAATTCTGAAAATTGGCTGAAAACTACTAAATATGAAGGACTCAATGGGCGAATCGCTCTGGAACTGAAATCGGAACACTCACTGACATTTCCCCTATCTGAAAGTCTGATAAACGCCGGAAAAATGACTAAGTCCAAAAAAAATTTTTTTTCAACTTTTTTCAATTTTACCCCCGTGCGATATATATTCTACCCAAACACATTTGGAATTCTCCTGGGGTACCCTCACACATATTATTCCCTCATTTAGTGGATATTTTCACAAAAAAGTGAAATTTTCAAAAATTCTGAAAATTGGCTGAAAACGACTAAATATGAAGGACTCATCGGGCGAATCGCTCTGGAACTGAAATCGGAACGCTCACTGACATTTCTCCTATCTGAAAGTCTGATAAACGCCGGAAAAATGACTAAGTCCCCCCAAAAATTTTTTTTAACCTTTTTTCAATTTTACCCCTGTGGATTTATATTCTACCCACACACATTTGGAACTCTCCTGGGGTACCCTCACACATATTATTCCCTCATTTAGTGGATATTTTCACAAAAAAGTGAAATTTTCAAAAATTCAGAAAATTGGCTGAAAACGACTAAATTTGAAGGACTCATCGGGCGAATCGCTCTGGAACTGAAATCGGAACGCTCACTGACATTTCTCCTATCTGAAAGTCTGATAAACGCCGGAAAAATGACTAAGTCCAAAAAAAAATTTTTTAAACTTTTTTCAATTTTACCCCCGTGCGATATATATTCTACCCACACACATTTGGAACTCTCCTGGGGTACCCTCACACATATTATTCCCTCATTTAGTGGATATTTTCACAAAAAAGTGAAATTTTCAAAAATTCAGAAAATTGGCTGAAAACGACTAAATATGAAGGACTCATCGGGCGAATCGCTCTGGTACTGAAATCAGAACGCTCACTGACATTTCCCCTATCTGAAAGTCTGATAAATGCCGGAAAAATGACTAAGTCCCCCCAAAAAATTTTTTCAACTTTTTTCAATTTTACCCCTGTGGATATTTATTCTACCCACACACATTTTGAACTCTCCTGGGGTACCCTCACACATATTATTCCCTCATTTAGTGGATATTTTCACAAAAAAGTGAAATTTTCAAAAATTCAGAAAATTGGTTGAAAATGACTAAATATGAAGGACTCATCGGGCGAATCGCTCTGGAACTGAAATCGGAACGGTCACTGACATTTCCCCCATCTGAAAGTCTGATAAACGCCAGAAAAATGACTATGTCCAAAAAAAATTTTTTTTAACCTTTTTTCAATTTTACCCCTGTGGGATATATATTCTACCCACACACATTTGGAACTCTCCTGGGGTACCCTCACACATATTATTCCCTCATTTAGTGGATATTTTCACCAAAAAGTGAAATTTTCAAAAATTCAGAAAATTGGCTGAAAACGACTAAATATGAAGGACTCATCGGGCGAATCACTCTGGAACTGAAATCGGAACACTCACTGACATTTCCCCTATCTGAAAGTCTGATAAACGCCGGAAAAATGACTAAGTCCCCCAAAAAATTTTTTTCAACTTTTTTCAATTTTACCCCTGTGGATATATATTCTACCCACACACATTTGGTACTCTCCTGGGGTACCCTCACACATATTATTCCCTCATTTAGTGGATATTTTCGCAAAAAAAGTGAAATTTTCAAAAATTCAGAAAATTGGCTGAAAACTACTAAATATGAAGGTCTCAATGGGCGAATCGCTCTGGAACTGAAATCGGAACACTCACTGACATTTCCCCTATCTGAAAGTCTGATAAACACCGGAAAAATGACTAAGTCCCCAAAATTTTTTTTTCAACTTTTTTCAATTTTTCCCCTGTGGATATATATTCTACCCACACACATTTGGAACTCTCCTGGGGTAACCTCACACATATTATTCCCTCATTTAGTGGATATTTTCACCAAAAAGTGAAATTTTCAAAAATTCAGAAAATTGGCTGAAAACGACTAAATATGAAGGACTCATCGGGCGAATCGCTCTGGAACTGAAATCGGAACGCTCACTGACATTTCCCCTGTCTGAAAGTCTGATAAACGCTGGAAAAATGACTAAGTCCCCCAAAAATTTTTTTTAAACTTTTTTAAATTTTACCCCTGTGGATATATATTCTACCCACACACATTTTGAACTCTCCTGGGGTACCCTCACACATATTATTCCCTCATTTAGTGGATATTTTCACAAAAAAGTGAAATTTTCAAAAATTCAGAAAATTGGTTGAAAATGACTAAATATGAAGGACTCATGGGGCGAATCGCTCTGGAACTGAAATCGGAACGCTCACTGACATTTCCCCTATCTGAAAGTCTGATAAACGCTGGAAAAATGACTAAGTCCCCCAAAAATTTTTTTTAAACTTTTTTAAATTTTACCCCTGTGGATATATATTCTACCCACACACATTTGGTACTCTCCTGGGGTACCCTCACACATATTATTCCCTCATTTAGTGGATATTTTCACAAAAAAGTGAAATTTTCAAAAATTCAGAAAATTGGCTGAAAACTACTAAATATGAAGGACTCAATGGGCGAATCGCTCTGGAACTGAAATCGGAACACTCACTGACAATTCCCCTATCTGAAAGTCTGATAAACGCCGGAAAAATGACTAAGTCCAAAAAAAATTTTTTTTCAACTTTTTTCAATTTTACCCCCGTGCGATATATATTCTACCCAAACACATTTGGAACTCTCCTGGGGTACCCTCACACATATTATTCCCTCATTTAGTGGATATTTTCACAAAAAAGTGAAATTTTCAAAAATTCAGAAAATTGGCTGAAAACGACTAAATATGAAGGACTCATCGGGCGAATCGCTCTGGAACTGAAATCGGAACGCTCACTGACATTTCCCCTATCTGAAAGTCTGATAAACGCCGGAAAAATGACTAAGTCCCCCCAAAATTTTTTTTTAACCTTTTTTCAATTTTACCCCTGTGGATTTATATTCTACCCACACACATTTGGAACTCTCCTGGGGTACCCTCACACATATTATTCCCTCATTTAGTGGATATTTTCACAAAAAAGTGAAATTTTCAAAAATTCAGAAAATTGGCTGAAAACGACTAAATTTGAAGGACTCATCGGGCGAATCGCTCTGGAACTGAAATCGGAACGCTCACTGACATTTCTCCTATCTGAAAGTCTGATAAACGCCGGAAAAATGACTAAGTCCAAAAAAAAATTTTTTAAACTTTTTTCAATTTTACCCCCGTGCGATATATATTCTACCCACACACATTTGGAACTCTCCTGGGGTACCCTCACACATATTATTCCCTCATTTAGTGGATATTTTCACAAAAAAGTGAAATTTTCAAAAATTCAGAAAATTGGCTGAAAACGACTAAATATGAAGGACTCATCGGGCGAATCGCTCTGGTACTGAAATCAGAAGGCTCACTGACATTTCCCCTATCTGAAAGTCTGATAAATGCCGGAAAAATGACTAAGTCCCCCCAAAAAATTTTTTCAACTTTTTTCAATTTTACCCCTGTGGATATATATTCTACCCACACACATTTTGAACTCTCCTGGGGTACCCTCACACATATTATTCCCTCATTTAGTGGATATTTTCACAAAAAAGTGAAATTTTCAAAAATTCAGAAAATTGGTTGAAAATGACTAAATATGAAGGACTCATGGGGCGAATCGCTCTGGAACTGAAATCGGAACGCTCACTGACATTTCCCCTATCTGAAAGTCTGATAAACGCTGGAAAAATGACTAAGTCCCCCAAAAAATTTTTTTAAACTTTTTTAAATTTTACCCCTGTGGATATATATTCTACCCACACACATTTGGTACTCTCCTGGGGTACCCTCACACATATTATTCCCTCATTTAGTGGATATTTTCACAAAAAAGTGAAATTTTCAAAAATTCAGAAAATTGGCTGAAAACTACTAAATATGAAGGACTCAATGGGCGAATGGCTCTGGAACTGAAATCGGAACACTCACTGACATTTCCCCTATCTGAAAGTCTGATAAACGCCGGAAAAATGACTAAGTCCCCAAAAATTTTTTTTCAACTTTTTTCAATTTTTCCCCTGTGGATATATATTCTACCCACACACATTTGGAACTCTCCTGGGGTAACCTCACACATATTATTCCCTCATTTAGTGGATATTTTCACAAAAAAGTGACATTTTCAAATATGCAGAAAATTGGCTGAAAACGACTAAATATGAAGGACTCATCGGGCGAATCACTCTGGAACTGAAATCGGAACGGTCACTGACATTTCCCCCATCTGAAAGTCTGATAAACGCCGGAAAAATGACTATGTCCAAAAAAAATTTTTTTTAACCTTTTTTCAATTTTACCCCTGTGGGATATATATTCTACCCACACACATTTGGAACTCTCCTGGGGTACCCTCACACATATTATTCCCTCATTTAGTGGATATTTTCACCAAAAAGTGAAATTTTAAAAAATTCAGAAAATTGGCTGAAAACGACTAAATATGAAGGACTCATCGGGCGAATCACTCTGGAACTGAAATCGGAACACTCACTGACATTTCCCCTATCTGAAAGTCTGATAAACGCCGGAAAAATGACTAAGTCCCCCAAAAAATTTTTTTCAACTTTTTTCAATTTTACCCCTGTGGATATATATTCTACCCACACACATTTGGTACTCTCCTGGGGTACCCTCACACATATTATTCCCTCATTTAGTGGATATTTTCGCAAAAAAAGTGAAATTTTCAAAAATTCAGAAAATTGGCTGAAAACTACTAAATATGAAGGTCTCAATGGGCGAATCGCTCTGGAACTGAAATCGGAACACTCACTGACATTTCCCCTATCTGAAAGTCTGATAAACACTGGAAAAATGACTAAGTCCCCAAAATTTTTTTTTCAACTTTTTTCAATTTTTCCCCTGTGGATATATATTCTACCCACACACATTTGGAACTCTCCTGGGGTAACCTCACACATATTATTCCCTCATTTAGTGGATATGTTCACCAAAAAGTGAAATTTTCAAAAATTCAGAAAATTGGCTGAAAACGACTAACTATGAAGGACTCATCGGGCGAATCGCTCTGGAACTGAAATCGGAACGCTCACTGACATTTCCCCTATCTGAAAGTCTGATAAACGCCGGAAAAATTACTAAGTCCCAAAAAAAATTTTTTTCAACTTTTTTCACTTTTACCCCCGTGCGATATATATTCTACCCACACACATTTGGAACTCTCCTGGGGTACCCTCACACATATTATTCCCTCATTTAGTGGATATTTTCACAAAAAAAGTGAAATTTTCAAAAATTCAGAAAATTGGCTGAAAACGACAAAATATGAAGGACTCATCGGGCGAATCACTCTGGAACTGAAATCGGAACGCTCACTGACATTTCCCCTATCTGAAAGTCTGATAAACGCCGGAAAAATGACTAAGTCCCCCAAAAAAATGTTTTCAACTTTTTTCAATTTTACTTCTGTGGATATACATTCTACCCACACACATTTTGAACTCTCCTGGGGTACCCTCACACATATTATTCCCTCATTTCGTGGATATTTTCACAAAAAAAGTGAAATTTTCAAAAATTCAAAAAATTGGTTGAAAACTACTAAATATGAAGGACTCAATGGGCGAATCGCTCTGGAACTGAAATCGGAACACTCACTGACATTTCCGCTATCTGAAAGTCTGATAAACACCGGAAAAATGACTAAGTCCCCAAAAATTTTTTTTCAACTTTTTTCAATTTTTCCCCTGTGGATATATATTCTACCCACACACATTTGGAACTCTCCTGGGGTAACCTCACACATATTATTCCCTCATTTAGTGGATATTTTCACCAAAAAGTGAAATTTTCAAAAATTCAGAAAATTGGCTGAAAACGACTAAATATGAAGGACTCATCGGGCGAATCGCTCTGGAACTGAAATCGGAACGCTCACTGACATTTCCCCTATCTGAAAGTCTGATAAACGCCGGAAAAATGACTAAGTCCCCCCAAAAATTTTTTTCAACTTTTTTCAATTTTACCCCTGTGGATATATATTCTACCCACACACATTTTGAACACTCCTGGGGTACCCTCACACATATTATTCCCTCATTTAGTGGATATTTTCACAAAAAAAGTGAAATTTTCAAAAATTCAGAAAATTGGCTGAAAACGACAAAATGTGAAGGACTCATCGGGCGAATCACTCTGGAACTGAAATCGGAACACTCACTGACATTTCCCCTATCTGAAAGTCTGATAAACGCCAGAAAAATGACTAAGTCCCCCAAAAAAATGTTTTCAACTTTTTTCAATTTTACCCCTGTGGATATACATTCTACCCACACACATTTTGAACTCTCCTCGGGTACCCTCACCCATATTATTCCCTCATTTAGTGGATATTTTCACAAAAAAGTGAAATTTTAAAAAATTCAGAAAATTGGTTGAAAACGACTAAATATGAAGGACTCATTGGGCGAATCGCTCTGGAACTGAAATCGGAACGCTCACTGACATTTCCCCTATCTGAAAGTCTGATAAACGCTGGAAAAATGACTAAGTCCCTCAAAAAATTTTTTTAAACTTTTTTAAATTTTACCCCTGTGGATATATATTCCACCCACACACATTTGGTACTCTCCTGGGGTACCCTCACACATATTATTCCCTCATTTAGTGGATATTTTCACAAAAAAAGTGAAATTTTCAAAAATTCAGAAAATTGGCTGAAAACTACTAAATATGAAGGACTCAATGGGCGAATCGCTCTGGAACTGAAATCGAAACACTCACTGACATTTCCCCTATCTGAAAGTCTGATAAACGCCGGAAAAATGACTAAGTCCCCCAAAAAAATGTTTTCAACTTTTTTCAATTTTACCCCTGTGGATATACATTCTACCCACACACATTTTGAACTCTCCTGGGGTACCCTCACACAAATTATTCCCTCATTTAGTGGATATTTTCACAAAAAAGTGAAATTTTCAAAAATTCAGAAACTTGGTTGAAAACGACTAAATATGAAGGACTCATTGGGCGAATCGCTCTGGAACTGAAATCGGAACGCTCACTGACATTTCCCCTATCTGAAAGTCTGATAAATGATGGAAAAATGACTAAGTCCCTCAAAAAATTTTTTTAAACTGTTTTAAATTTTACCCCTGTGGATATATATTCTACCCACACACATTTGGTACTCTCCTGGGGTACCCTCACACATATTATTCCCTCATTTAGTGGATATTTTCACAAAAAAAGTTAAATTTTCAAAAATTCAGAAAATTGGCTGAAAACTACTAAATATGAACGACTCAATGGGCGAATCGCTCTGGAACTGAAATCGAAACGCTCACTGACATTTCCCCTATCTGAAAGTCTGATAAACGCCGGAAAAATGACTAAGTCCCCCAAAAAAATGTTTTCAACTTTTTTCAATTTTACCCCTGTGGATATACATTCTACCCACACACATTTTGAACTCTCCTGGGGTACCCTCACACATATTATTCCCTCATTTAGTGGATATTTTCACAAAAAAGTGAAATTTTCAAAAATTCAGAAAATTGGTTGAAAACGACTAAATATGAAGGACTCATTGGGCGAATCGCTCTGGAACTGAAATCGGAACGCTCACTGACATTTCCCCTATCTGAAAGTCTGATAAATGCTGGAAAAATGACTAAGTCCCTCAAAAAATTTTTTTAAACTTTTTTAAATTTTACCCCTGTGGATATATATTCTACCCACACACATTTGGTACTCTCCTGGGGTACCCTCACACATATTATTCCCTCATTTAGTGGATATTTTCACAAAAAAAGTTAAATTTTCAAAAATTCAGAAAATTGGCTGAAAACTACTAAATATGAACGACTCAATGGGCGAATCGCTCTGGAACTGAAATCGAAACGCTCACTGACATTTCCCCTATCTGAAAGTCTGATAAAAGCCGGAAAAATGACTAAGTCCAAAAAATTTTTTTTTCAATTTTACCCCCGTGGGATATATATTCTACCCACACACATTTGGAACTCTCCTGGGGTACCCTCACACATATTATTTCCTCATTTAGTGGATATTTTCACAAAAAAGTGAAATTTTCAAAAATTCTGAAAATTGGCTGAAAACGACTAAATTTGAAGGACTCATCGGGTGAATCACTCTGGAACTGAAATCGGAACGCTCTCTGACATTTCCCCTATTTGAAAGTCTGATAAACGCCGGAAAAATGACTAAGTCCCCCAAAAAAATTTTTTAAACTTTTTTCAATTTTACCCCTGTGGATATATATTCTACCCACACACATTTGGAACTCTCCTGGGGTTCCCTCACACATATTATTCCCTCATTTAGTGGATATTTTCACAAAAAAGTGAAATTTTCAAAAATTCAGAAAATTGGCTGAAAACGACTAAATATGAAGGGCTCATAGGGCGAATGGCTCTGGAACTGAAATCAGAACGCTCACTGACATTTCCCCTATCTGAAAGTCTGATAAACGCTGGAAAAATGACTAAGTCCCTCAAAAAATTTTTTTAAACTTTTTTAAATTTTACCCCTGTGGATATATATTCCACCCACACACATTTGGTACTCTCCTGGGGAACCCTCACACATATTATTCCCTCATTTAGTGGATATTTTCACAAAAAAAGTGAAATTTTCAAAAATTCAGAAAATTGGCTGAAAACTACTAAATATGAAGGACTCAATGGGCGAATCGCTCTGGAACTGAAATCGAAACGCTCACTGACATTTCCCCTATCTGAAAGTCTGATAAACGCCGGAAAAATAACTAAGTCCCCCAAAAAAATGTTTTCAAATTTTTTCAATTTTACCCCTGTGGATATACATTCTACCCACACACATTTTGAACTCTCCTGGGGTACCCTCACACATATTATTCCCTCATTTAGTGGATATATTCACAAAAAAGTGAAATTTTCAAAAATTCTGAAAATTGGTTGAAAACGACTAAATATGAAGGACTCATTGGGCGAATCGCTATGGAACTGAAATCGGAACGCTCACTGACATTTCCCCTATCTGAAAGTCTGATAAACGCATGAAAAATGACTTAAGTCCGAAAAAAAAATTTTTAAACTTTTTTCAATTTTACCCCTGTGGATATATATTCTACCCACACACATTTGGAACTCTCCTGGGGTACCCTCACACATATTATTCCCTCATTTAGTAGATATTTTCACAAAAAAGTGAAATTTTCAAAAATTCAGAAAATTGGCTGAAAACGACTAAATATGAAGGACTCATCGGGCGAATCGCTCTGGATCTGAAATTAGAACGCTCACTGACATTTCCCCTATCTGAAAGTCTGATAAACGCATGAAAAATGACTTAAGTCCGAAAAAAAAATTTTTAAACTTTTTTCAATTTTACCCCTGTGGATATATATTCTACCCACACACATTTGGAACTCTCCTGGGGTACCCTAACACATATTATTCCCTCATTTAGTGGATATTTTCACAAAAAAGTGAAATTTTCAAATATTCAGAAAATTGGCTGAAAACGACTAAATATGAAGGACTCATCGGGCGAATCGCTCTGGAACTGAAATCGGAATGCTGACTGACATTTCCCCTATCTGAAAGTCTGATAAACGCCGGAAATATGACTAAGTCTAAAAAAAATTTTTTTTCAACTTTTTTCAATTTTACCCCCGTGGGATATATATTCTACCCAAACACATTTGGAACTCTCCTGGGGTACCCTCACTCATATTATTCCCTCATTTAGTGGATATTTTCACAAAAAAGTAAAATTTTCAAAAGTTCAGAAAATTGGCTGAAAACGACTAAATATGAAGGACTCATCGGGCGAATCGCTCTGGAACTGAAATTGGAACGCTCACTGACATTTCCCCTATCTGAAAGTCTGATAAACGCCGGAGAAATGACTAAGTCCCCCAAAAAAATGTTTTCAACTTTTTTCAATTTTACCCCTGTGGATATACATTCTACCCACACACATTTTGAACTCTCCTGGGGTACCCTCACACATATTATTCCCTCATTTAGTGGATATTTTCACAAAAAAGTGAAATTTTCAAAAATTCAGAAAATTGGTTGAAAACGACTAAATATGAAGGACTCATTGGGCGAATCGCTCTGGAACTGAAATCGGAACGCTCACTGACTTTTCCCCTATCTGAAAGTCTGATAAACGCTGGAAAAATGACTAAGTCCCTCAAAAAATTTTTTTAAACTTTTTTAAATTTTACCCCTGTGGATATATATTCTACCCACACACATTTGGTACTCTCCTGGGGTACCCTCACACATATTATTCCCTCATTTAGTGGATATTTTCACAAAAAAAGTTAAATTTTCAAAAATTCAGAAAATTGGCTGAAAACTACTAAATATGAAGGACTCAATGGGCGAATCGCTCTGGAACTGAAATCGAAACGCTCACTGACATTTCCCCTATCTGAAAGTCTGATAAACGCCGGAAAAATAACTAAGTCCCCAAAAATTTTTTTTTTAACTTTTTTCAATTTTTCCCCTGTGGATATATATTCTACCCACACACATTTGGAACTCTCCTGAGGTACCCTCACACATATTATTCCCTCATTTAGTGGATATTTTCACAAAAAAAGTGAAATTTTCAAAAATTCAGAAAATTGGCTGAAAACGACAAAATATCAAGGACTCTTCGGGCAAATCACTCTGGAACTGAAATTGCAACGCTCACTGACATTTCCCCTATCTGAAAGTCTGATAAACGCCGGAAAAATTACTAAGTCCCCCAAAAAAATGTTTTCAACTTTTTTCAATTTTACCCCTGTGGATATACATTCTACCCACACACATTTTGAACTCTCCTAGGGTACCCTCACACATATTATTCCCTCATTTAGTGGATATTTTCACAAAAAAGTGACATTTTCAAAAATTCAGAAAATTTGTTGAAAACGACTAAATATGAAGGAGTAATTGGGCGAATCGCTATGGAACTGAAATCGGAACGATCACTGACATTTCCCCTATCTGAAAGTCTGATAAACGCCGGAAAAATGACTAAGTCCCAAAAAATTTTTTTTTCAACTTTTTAAAATTTTTCCCCTGTGGATATATATTCTACCCGCACACATTTGGAACTCTCCTGGGGTACCCTCACACATATTATTCCCTCATTTAGTGGATATTTTCACAAAAAAGTGAAATTTTCAAATATTCAGAAAATTGGCTGAAAACGACTAAATATGAAGGACTCATCGGGCGAATCGCTCTGGAACTGAAATCGGAACGCTCACTGACATTTCCCCTATCTGAAAGTCTGATAAACGACGGAAAAATGACTAAGTCCCCCAAAAAAAATGTTTTCAACGTTTTTCAATTTTACCCCCGTGCGATATATATTCTACCCACACACATTTGGAACTCTCCTGGGGTACCCTCACACATATTATTCCCTCATTTAGTGGATATTTTCACAAAAAAGTGAAATTTTCAAAAATTCAGAAAATTGGCTGAAAACGACTAAATATGAAGGACTCATCGGGCGAATCGCTCTGGAACTGAAATCGGAACGCTCACTGACATTTCCCCTATCTGAAAGTCTGATAAACGACGGAAAAATGACTAAGTCCCCCAAAAAAATTTTTTCAACTTTTTTCAATTTTACCCCTGTGGATATATATTCTACCCACACACATTTGGAACTCTCCTGGGGTTCCCTCACACATATTATTCCCTCATTTAGTGGATATTTTCACAAAAAAGTGAAATTTTCAAAAATTCAGAAAATTGGCTGAAAACGACTAAATATGAAGGGCTCATAGGGCGAATCGCTCTGGAACTGAAATCGGAATGCTGACTGACATTTCCCCTATCTAAAAGTCTGATAAACGCCGGAAAAATGACTAAGTCTAAAAAAAATTTTTTTTCAACTTTTTTCAATTTTACCCCCGTGGGATATATATTCTACCCAAACACATTTGGAACTCTCCTGGGGTACCCTCACACATATTATTCCCTCATTTAGTGGATATTTTCACAAAAAAGTAAAATTTTCAAAAGTTCAGAAAATTGGCTGAAAACGACTAAATATGAAGGACTCATCGGGCGAATCGCTCTGGAACTGAAATTGGAACGCTCACTGACATTTCCCCTATCTGAAAGTCTGATAAACGCCGGAGAAATGACTAAGTCCCCCAAAAAAAATGTTTTCAACTTTTTTCAATTTTACCCCCGTGCGATATATATTCTACCCACACACATTTGGAACTCTCCTGGGGTACCCTCACACATATTATTCCCTCATTTAGTGGATATTTTCACAAAAAAGTGAAATTTTCAAAAATTCAGAAAATTGGTTGAAAACGACTAAATATGAAGGACTCATTGGGCGAATCGCTCTGGAACTGAAATCGGAACGCTCACTGACTTTTCCCCTATCTGAAAGTCTGATAAACGCTGGAAAAATGACTAAGTCCCTCAAAAAATTTTTTTAAACTTTTTTAAATTTTACCCCTGTGGATATATATTCTACCCACACACATTTGGTACTCTCCTGGGGTACCCTCACACATATTATTCCCTCATTTAGTGGATATTTTCACAAAAAAAGTTAAATTTTCAAAAATTCAGAAAATTGGCTGAAAACTACTAAATATGAAGGACTCAATGGGCGAATCGCTCTGGAACTGAAATCGAAACGCTCACTGACATTTCCCCTATCTGAAATTCTGATAAACGCCGGAAAAATAACTAAGTCCCCAAAAATTTTTTTTTTAACTTTTTTCAATTTTTCCCCTGTGGATATATATTCTACCCACACACATTTGGAACTCTCCTGAGGTACCCTCACACATATTATTCTCTCATTTAGTGGATATTTTCACAAAAAAAGTGAAATTTTCAAAAATTCAGAAAATTGGCTGAAAACGACAAAATATGAAGGACTCATCGGGCGAATCACTCTGGAACTGAAATTGCAACGCTCACTGACATTTCCCCTATCTGAAAGTCTGATAAACGCCGGAAAAATTACTAAGTCCCCCAAAAAAATGTTTTCAACTTTTTTCAATTTTACCCCTGTGGATATACATTCTACCCACACACATTTTGAACTCTCCTAGGGTACCCTCACACATATTATTCCCTCATTTAGTGGATATTTTCACAAAAAAGTGACATTTTCAAAAATTCAGAAAATTTGTTGAAAACGACTAAATATGAAGGACTCATTGGGCGAATCGCTATGGAACTGAAATCGGAACGCTCACTGACATTTCCCCTATCTGAAAGTCTGATAAACGCCGGAAAAATGACTAAGTCCCCAAAAATTTTTTTTTCAACTTTTTTAAATTTTTCCCCTGTGGATATATATTCTACCCACACACATTTGGAACTCTCCTGGGGTACCCTCACACATATTATTCCCTCATTTAGTGGATATTTTCACAAAAAAGTGAAATTTTCAAATATTCAGAAAATTGGCTGAAAACGACTAAATATGAAGGACTCATCGGTTGAATCGCTCTGGAACTGAAATCGGAATGCTCACTGACATTTCCCCTATCTGAAAGTCTGATAAACGCCGGAAAAATGGCTTAGTCCCCCCAAAAAAATGTTTTCAACGTTTTTCAATTTTACCCCCGTGCGATATATATTCTACCCACACACATTTGGAACTCTCCTGGGGTACCCTCACACATATTATTCCCTCATTTAGTGGATATTTTCACAAAAAAGTGAAATTTTCAAAAATTCAGAAAATTGGCTGAAAACGACTAAATATGAAGGACTCATCGGGCGAATCGCTCTGGAACTGAAATCGGAACGCTCACTGACATTTCCCCTATCTGAAAGTCTGATAAACGCCGGAAAAATGACTAAGTCCCCCAAAAAAATTTTTTCAACTTTTTTCAATTTTACCCCTGTGGATATATATTCTACCCACACACATTTGGAACTCTCCTGGGGTTCCCTCACACATATTATTCTCTCATTTAGTGGATATTTTCACAAAAAAGTGAAATTTTCAAAAATTCAGAAAATTGGCTGAAAACGACTAAATATGAAGGGCTCATAGGGCGAATCGCTCTGGAACTGAAATCAGAACGCTCACTGACATTTCCCCTATCTGAAAGTCTGATAAACGCCGGAAAAATGACTAAGTCCCCCAAAAAAATGTTTTCAACTTTTTTCAATTTTACCCCTGTGGATATACATTCTACCCACACACATTTTGAACTCTCCTCGGGTACCCTCACCCATATTGTTCCCTCATTTAGTGGATATTTTCACAAAAAAGTGAAATTTTCAAAAATTCTGAAAATTGGTTGAAAACGGCTAAATATGAAGGACTCATTGGGCGAATCGCTCTGGAACTGAAATCGGAACGCTCACTGACATTTCCCCTATCTGAAAGTCTGATAAACGCTGGAAAAATGACTAAGTCCCTCAAAAAATTTTTTTAAACTTTTTTAAATTTTACCCCTGTGGATATATATTCCACCCACACACATTTGGTACTCTCCTGGGGTACCCTCACACATATTATTCCCTCATTTAGTGGATATTTTCACAAAAAAAGTGAAATTTTCAAAAATTCAGAAAATTGGCTGAAAACTACTAAATATGAAGGACTCAATGGGCGAATCGCTCTGGAACTGAAATCGAAACGTTCACTGACATTTCCCCTATCTGAAAGTCTGATAAACGCCGGAGAAATGACTAAGTCCCCCAAAAAAAATGTTTTCAACTTTTTTCAATTTTACCCCCGTGCGATATATATTCTACCCACACACATTTGGAACTCTCCTGGGGTACCCTCACACATATTATTCCCTCATTTAGTGGATATTTTCACAAAAAAAGTGAAATTTTCAAAAATTCAGAAAATTGGCTGAAAACGACTAAATATGAAGGACTCATCGGGCGAATCGCTCTGGATCTGAAATTAGAACGCTCACTGACATTTCCCCTATCTGAAAGTCTGATAAACGCCGGAAAAATGACTAAGTCCCCCAAAAAAATGTTTTCAACTTTTTTCAATTTTACCCCTGTGGATATACATTCTACCCACACACATTTTGAACTCTCCTGGGGTACCCTCACACATATTATTCCCTCATTTAGTGGATATTTTCACAAAAAAGTGAAATTTTCAAAAATTCAGAAAATTGGTTGAAAACGACTAAATATGAAGGACTCATTGGGCGAATCGCTCTGGAACTGAAATCGGAACGCTCACTGACTTTTCCCCTATCTGAAAGTCTGATAAACGCTGGAAAAATGACTAAGTCCCTCAAAAAATTTTTTTAAACTTTTTTAAATTTTACCCCTGTGGATATATATTCTACCCACACACATTTGGTACTCTCCTGGGGTACCCTCACACATATTATTCCCTCATTTAGTGGATATTTTCACAAAAAAAGTTAAATTTTCAAAAATTCAGAAAATTGGCTGAAAACTACTAAATATGAAGGACTCAATGGGCGAATCGCTCTGGAACTGAAATCGAAACGCTCACTGACATTTCCCCTATCTGAAAGTCTGATAAACGCCGGAAAAATAACTAAGTCCCCAAAAATTTTTTTTTTAACTTTTTTCAATTTTTCCCCTGTGGATATATATTCTACCCACACACATTTGGTACTCTCCTGGGGTACCCTCACACATATTATTCCCTCATTTAGTGGATATTTTCACAAAAAAAGTGAAATTTTCAAAAATTCAGAAAATTGGCTGAAAACTACTAAATATGAAGGACTCAATGGGCGAATCGCTCTGGAACTGAAATCGAAACGTTCACTGACATTTCCCCTATCTGAAAGTCTGATAAACGCCGGAAAAATGACTAAGTCCCCCAAAAAAATGTTTTCAAATTTTTTCAATTTTACCCCTGTGGATATACATTCTACCCACACACATTTTGAACTCTCCTGGGGTACCCTCACACATATTATTCCCTCATTTAGTGGATATATTCACAAAAAAGTGAAATTTTCAAAAATTCTGAAAATTGGTTGAAAACGACTAAATATGAAGGACTCATTGGGCGAATCGCTATGGAACTGAAATCGGAACGCTCACTGACATTTCCCCTATCTGAAAGTTTGATAAACGCCGGAAAAATGACTAAGTCCCCAAAAATTTTTTTTTCAACTTTTTTAAATTTTTCCCCTGTGGATATATATTCTACCCACACACATTTGGAACTCTCCTGGGGTACCCTCACACATATTATTCCCTCATTTAGTAGATATTTTCACAAAAAAGTGAAATTTTCAAAAATTCAGAAAATTGGCTGAAAACGACTAAATATGAAGGACTCATCGGGCGAATCGCTCTGGATCTGAAATTAGAACGCTCACTGACATTTCCCCTATCTGAAAGTCTGATAAACGCATGAAAAATGACTTAAGTCCGAAAAAAAAATTTTTTAAACTTTTTTCAATTTTACCCCTGTGGATATATATTCTACCCACACACATTTGGAACTCTCCTGGGGTACCCTAACACATATTATTCCCTCATTTAGTGGATATTTTCACAAAAAAGTGAAATTTTCAAATATTCAGAAAATTGGCTGAAAACGACTAAATATGAAGGACTCATCGGGCGAATCGCTCTGGAACTGAAATCGGAATGCTGACTGACATTTCCCCTATCTGAAAGTCTGATAAACGCCGGAAAAATGACTAAGTCTAAAAAAAATTTTTTTTCAACTTTTTTCAATTTTACCCCCGTGGGATATATATTCTACCCACACACATTTGGAACTCTCCTGGGGTACCCTCACACATATTATTCCCTCATTTAGTGGATATTTTCACAAAAAAGTAAAATTTTCAAAAGTTCAGAAAATTGGCTGAAAACGACTAAATATGAAGGACTCATCGGGTGAATCGCTCTGGAACTGAAATTGGAACGCTCACTGACATTTCCCCTATCTGAAAGTCTGATAAACGCCGGAGAAATGACTAAGTCCCCCAAAAAAAATGTTTTCAACTTTTTTCAATTTTACCCCCGTGCGATATATATTCTACCCACACACATTTGGAACTCTCCTGGGGTACCCTCACACATATTATTCCCTCATTTAGTGGATATTTTCACAAAAAAAGTGAAATTTTCAAAAATTCAGAAAATTGGCTGAAAACGACTAAATATGAAGGACTCATCGGGCGAATCGCTCTGGATCTGAAATTAGAACGCTCACTGACATTTCCCCTATCTGAAAGTCTGATAAACGCCGGAAAAATGACTAAGTCCCCCAAAAAAATGTTTTCAACTTTTTTCAATTTTACCCCTGTGGATATACATTCTACCCACACACATTTTGAACTCTCCTGGGGTACCCTCACACATATTATTCCCTCATTTAGTGGATATTTTCACAAAAAAGTGAAATTTTCAAAAATTCAGAAAATTGGTTGAAAACGACTAAATATGAAGGACTCATTGGGCGAATCGCTCTGGAACTGAAATCGGAACGCTCACTGACTTTTCCCCTATCTGAAAGTCTGATAAACGCTGGAAAAATGACTAAGTCCCTCAAAAAATTTTTTTAAACTTTTTTAAATTTTACCCCTGTGGATATATATTCTACCCACACACATTTGGTACTCTCCTGGGGTACCCTCACACATATTATTCCCTCATTTAGTGGATATTTTCACAAAAAAAGTTAAATTTTCAAAAATTCAGAAAATTGGCTGAAAACTACTAAATATGAAGGACTCAATGGGCGAATCGCTCTGGAACTGAAATCGAAACGCTCACTGACATTTCCCCTATCTGAAAGTCTGATAAACGCCGGAAAAATGACTAAGTCCCCAAAAATTTTTTTTTTAACTTTTTTCAATTTTTCCCCTGTGGATATATATTCTACCCACACACATTTGGAACTCTCCTGAGGTACCCTCACACATATTATTCCCTCATTTAGTGGATATTTTCACAAAAAAAGTGAAATTTTCAAAAATTCAGAAAATTGGCTGAAAACGACAAAATATGAAGGACTCATCGGGCGAATCACTCTGGAACTGAAATTGCAACGCTCACTGACATTTCCCCTATCTGAAAGTCTGATAAACGCCGGAAAAATTACTAAGTCCCCCAAAAAAATGTTTTCAACTTTTTTCAATTTTATCCCTGTGGATATACATTCTACCCACACACATTTTGAACTCTCCTAGGGTACCCTCACACATATTATTCCCTCATTTAGTGGATATTTTCACAAAAAAGTTAAATTTTCAAAAATTCAGAAAATTTGTTGAAAACGACTAAATATGAAGGACTCATTGGGAGAATCGCTATGGAACTGAAATCGGAACGCTCACTGACATTTCCCCTATCTGAAAGTCTGATAAACGCCGGAAAAATGACTAAGTCCCCAAAAATTTTTTTTTCAACTTTTTTAAATTTTCCCCTGTGGATATACATTCTACCCACACACATTTGGAACTCTCCTGGGGTACCCTCACACATATTATTCCCTCATTTAGTGGATATTTTCACAAAAAAGTGAAATTTTCAAATATTCAGAAAATTGGCTGAAAACGACTAAATATGAAGGACTCATCGGTTGAATCGCTCTGGAACTGAAATCGGAATGCTCACTGACATTTCCCCTATCTGAAAGTCTGATAAACGCCGGAAAAATGACTAAGTCCCCCAAAAAAATTTTTTCAACTTTTTTCAATTTTACCCCTGTGGATATATATTCTACCCACACACATTTGGAACTCTCCTGGGGTTCCCTCACACATATTATTCCCTCATTTAGTGGATATTTTCACAAAAAAGTGAAATTTTCAAAAATTCAGAAAATTGGCTGAAAACGACTAAATATGAAGGGCTCATAGGGCGAATCGCTCTGGAACTGAAATCAGAACGCTCACTGACATTTCCCCTATCTGAAAGTCTGATAAACGCCGGAAAAATGGCTAAGTCCCCCAAAATAATGTTTTCAACTTTTTTCAATTTTACCCCTGTGGATATACATTCTACCCACACACATTTTGAACTCTCCTCAGGTACCCTCACCCATATTGTTCCCTCATTTAGTGGATTTTTTGACAAAAAAGTGAAATTTTCAAAAATTCTGAAAATTGGTTGAAAACGGCTAAATATGAAGGACTCATTGGGCGAATCGCTCTGGAACTGAAATCGGAACGCTCACTGACATTTCCCCTATCTGAAAGTCTGATAAACGCTGGAAAAATGACTAAGTCCCTCAAAAAATTTTTTTAAACTTTTTTAAATTTTACCCCTGTGGATATATATTCCACCCACACACATTTGGTACTCTCCTGGGGTACCCTCACACATATTATTCCCTCATTTAGTGGATATTTTCACAAAAAAAGTGAAATTTTCAAAAATTCAAAAAATTGGCTGAAAACTACTAAATATGAAGGACTCAATGGGCGAATCGCTCTGGAACTGAAATCGAAGCGCTCACTGACATTTCCCCTATCTGAAAGTCTGATAAACGCCGGAAAAATGACTAAGTCCCCCAAAAAAATGTTTTCAAATTTTTTCAATTTTACCCCTGTGGATATACATTCTACCCACACACATTTTGAACTCTCCTGGGGTACCCTCACACATATTATTCCCTCATTTAGTGGATATATTCACAAAAAAGTGAAATTTTCAAAAATTCAGAAAATTGGTTGAAAACGACTAAATATGAAGGACTCATTGGGCGAATCGCTATGGAACTGAAATCGGAACGCTCACTGACATTTCCCCTATCTGAAAGTTTGATAAACGCCGGAAAAATGACTAAGTCCCCAAAAATTTTTTTTTCAACTTTTTTAAATTTTTCCCCTGTGGATATATATTCTACCCACACACATTTGGAACTCTCCTGGGGTACCCTCACACATATTATTCCCTCATTTAGTAGATATTTTCACAAAAAAGTGAAATTTTCAAAAATTCAGAAAATTGGCTGAAAACGACTAAATATGAAGGACTCATCGGGCGAATCGCTCTGGATCTGAAATTAGAACGCTCACTGACATTTCCCCTATCTGAAAGTCTGATAAACGCATGAAAAATGACTTAAGTCCGAAAAAAAAATTTTTTAAACTTTTTTCAATTTTACCCCTGTGGATATATATTCTACCCACACACATTTGGAACTCTCCTGGGGTACCCTAACACATATTATTCCCTCATTTAGTGGATATTTTCACAAAAAAGTGAAATTTTCAAATATTCAGAAAATTGGCTGAAAACGACTAAATATGAAGGACTCATCGGGCGAATCGCTCTGGAACTGAAATCGGAATGCTGACTGACATTTCCCCTATCTGAAAGTCTGATAAACGCCGGAAAAATAACTAAGTCTAAAAAAAATTTTTTTTCAACTTTTTTCAATTTTACCCCCGTGGGATATATATTCTACCCACACACATTTGGAACTCTCCTGGGGTACCCTCACACATATTATTCCCTCATTTAGTGGATATTTTCACAAAAAAGTAAAATTTTCAAAAGTTCAGAAAATTGGCTGAAAACGACTAAATATGAAGGACTCATTGGGCGAATCGCTCTGGAACTGAAATTGGAACGCTCACTGACATTTCCCCTATCTGAAAGTCTGATAAACGCCGGAGAAATGACTAAGTCCCCCAAAAAAAATGTTTTCAACTTTTTTCAATTTTACCCCCGTGCGATATATATTCTACCCACACACATTTGGAACTCTCCTGGGGTACCCTCACACATATTATTCCCTCATTTAGTGGATATTTTCACAAAAAAAGTGAAATTTTCAAAAATTCAGAAAATTGGCTGAAAACGACTAAATATGAAGGACTCATCGGGCGAATCGCTCTGGATCTGAAATTAGAACGCTCACTGACATTTCCCCTATCTGAAAGTCTGATAAACGCACGAAAAATGACTTAAGTCCGAAAAAAAATTTTTTTAAACTTTTTTCAATTTTACCCCTGTGGATATATATTCTACCCACACACATTTGGAACTCTCCTGGGGTACCCTAACACATATTATTCCCTCATTTAGTGGATATTTTCACAAAAAAGTGAAATTTTCAAATATTCAGAAAATTGGCTGAAAACGACTAAATATGAAGGACTCATCGGTTGAATCGCTCTGGAACTGAAATCGGAATGCTCACTGACATTTCCCCTATCTGAAAGTGTGATAAACGCCGGAAAAATGACTAAGTCCCCCAAAAAAAATGTTTTCAACGTTTTTCAATTTTCCCCCCGCGCGATATATATTCTACCCACACACATTTGGAACTCTCCTGGTGTACCCTCACACATATTATTCCCTCATTTAGTGGATATTTTCACAAAAAAGTGAAATTTTCAAAAATTCAGAAAATTGGCTGAAAACGACTAAATATGAAGGACTCATCGGGCGAATCGCTCTGGAACTGAAATCGGAACGCTCACTGACATTTCCCCTATCTGAAAGTCTGATAAACGCCGGAAAACTGACTAAGTCCCCCAAAAATTTTTTTTCGACTTTTTTCAATTTTACCCCTGTGGATATGTATTCTACCCACACACATTTGGAAGTCTCCTGGGGTACCCTCAAACATATTATTCCCTCATTTAGTGGATATTTTCACAAAAAAAGTGAAATTTTCAAATATTCAGAAAATTGGCTGAAAATAACTAAATATGAAGGACTCATCGGGCGAATCGCTCTGGAACTGAAATCGGAACGCTCACTGACATTTCCCCTATCTGAAAGTCTGATAAACGCTGGAAAAATGACTAAGTCCCCCCAAATTTTTTTTTTTTACTTTTTTCAATTTTTCCCCTGTGGATATATATTCTACCCACACACATTTGGAACTCTCCTGGGGTACCCTCACACATATTATTCCCTCATTTAGTGGATATTTTCACAAAAAAGTGAAATTTTCAACAGTTCAGAAAATTGGCTGAAAACGACTAAATATGAAGGACTCATAGGGCGAATCGCTCTGGAACTGAAATCAGAACGCTCACTGACATTTCCCCTATCTGAAAGTCTGATAAACGCCGGAAAAATGACTAACTCCCCCCAAAAAAATTTTTCATCTTTTTTCAATTTTACACCCGTGCGATATATATTCTACCCACACACATTTGGAACTCTCCTGGGGTACCCTCACACATATTATTTCCTCATTTAGTGGATATTTTCACAAAAAAGTGAAATTTTCAAAAATTCTGAAAATTGGCTGAAAACGACTAAATATGAAGGACTCATCGGGCGAATCACTCTGGAACTGAAATCGGAACGCTCTCTGACATTTCCCCTATTTGAAAGTCTGATAAACGCCGGAAAAATGACTAAGTCCCCCAAAAAATTTTTTTCAACTTTTTTCAATTTTACCCCTGTGGATATATATTCTACCCACACACATTTGGAACTCTCCTGGGGTACCCTCACACATATTATTCCCTCATTTAGTGGATATTTTCACAAAAAAGTGAAATTTTCAAATATTCAGAAAATTGGCTGAAAACGACTAAATATGAAGGACTCATCCGGCGAATCGCTCTGGAACTGAAATCGGAACGCTCACTGACATTTCCCCTATCTGAAAGTCTGATAAACGCCGGAAAAATGACTAAGTCCCCCAAAAAAATTTTTTCAACTTTTTTCAATTTTACCCCCGTGCGATATAAATTCTACCCAAACACATTTGGAACTCTCCTGGGGTACCCTCACACATATTATTCCCTCATTTAGTGGATATTTTCACATAAAAGTGAAGTTTTCAAAAGTTGAGAAAATTGGCTGAAAACGACTAAATATGAAGGACTCATCGGGTGAATCGCTCTGGAACTGAAATTGGAACGCTCACTGACATTTCCCCTATCTGAAAGTCTGAGAAACGCCGGAAAAATGACTAAGTCCAAAAAAATTTATTTTCAATTTTACCCCCGTGGGATATATATTCTACCCACACACATTTGGAACTCTCCTGGGGTACCCTCACACATATTATTCCCTCATTTAGTGGATATTTTCACAAAAAAGTGAAATTTTCAAAAATTCAGAAAATTGGCTGAAAACGACTAAATATGAAGGACTCATTGAGCGAATCGCTCTGGAACTGAAATCGGAATGCTCACTGACATTTCCCCTATCTGAAAGTCTGATAAACGCCGGAAAACTGACTAAGTCCCCCAAAAATTTTTTTTCGACTTTTTTCAATTTTACCCCTTTGGATATGTATTCTATCCACACACATTTGGAAGTCTCCTGGGGTACCCTCAAACATATTATTCCCTCATTTAGTGGATATTTTCACAAAAAAAGTGAAATTTTCAAATATTCAGAAAATTGGCTGAAAATAACTAAATATGAAGGACTCATAGGGCGAATCGCTCTGGAACTGAAATCAGAACGCTCACTGACATTTCCCCTATCTGAAAGTCTGATAAACGCCGGAAAAATGACTAACTCCCCCCAAAAAAATTTTTCATCTTTTTTCAATTTTACCCCCGTGCGATATATTTTCTACCCACACACATTTGGAACTCTCCTGGGGTACCCTCACACATATTATTCCCTCATTTAGTGGATATTTTAACAAAAAAGTGAAATTTTCAAAAATTCAGAAAATTGGCTGAAAACGACTAAATATGAAGGACTCATCCGGCGAATCGCTCTGGAACTGAAATCGGAACGCTCACTGACATTTCCCCTATCTGAAAGTCTGATAAACGCCGGAAAAATGACTAAGTCCCCCAAAAAAATTTTTTCAACTTTTTTCAATTTTACCCCCGTGCGATATAAATTCTACCCACACACATTTGGAACTCTCCTGGGGTACCCTCACACATATTATTCCCTCATTTAGTGGATATTTTCACATAAAAGTGAAGTTTTCAAAAGTTGAGAAAATTGGCTGAAAACGACTAAATATGAAGGACTCATCGGGTGAATCGCTCTGGAACTGAAATTGGAACGCTCACTGACATTTCCCCTATCTGAAAGTCTGAGAAACGCCGGAAAAATGACTAAGTCCAAAAAAATTTATTTTCAATTTTACCCCCGTGGGATATATATTCTACCCACACACATTTGGAACTCTCCTGGGGTACCCTCACACATATTATTTCCTCATTTAGTGGATATTTTCACAAAAAAGTGAAATTTTCAAAAATTCTGAAAATTGGCTGAAAACGACTAAATATGAAGGACTCATCGGGCGAATCACTCTGGAACTGAAATCGGAACGCTCTCTGACATTTCCCCTATTTGAAAGTCTGATAAACGCCGGAAAAATGACTAAGTCCCCCAAAAAATTTTTTTCAACTTTTTTCAATTTTACCCCTGTGGATATATATTCTACCCAAACACATTTGGAACTCTCCTGGGGTACCCTCACACATATTATTCCCTCATTTAGTGGATATTTTCACAAAAAAGTGAAATTTTCAAATATTCAGAAAATTGGCTGAAAACGACTAAATATGAAGGACTCATCCGGCGAATCGCTCTGGAACTGAAATCGGAACGCTCACTGACATTTCCCCTATCTGAAAGTCTGATAAACGCCGGAAAAATGACTAAGACCCCCAAAATTTTTTTTTTTTACTTTTTTCAATTTTTCCCCTGTGGATATATATTCTACCCACACACATTTGGAACTCTCCTGGGGTACCCTCACACATATTATCCCCTCATTTAGTGGATATTTCCACAAAAAAGTGAAATTTTCAACAGTTCAGAAAATTGGCTGAAAACGACTAAATATGAAGGACTCATAGGGCGAATCGCTCTGGAACTGAAATCGGAACGCTCACTGACATTTCCCCTATCTGAAAGTCTGATAAACGCCGGAAAAATGACTAACTCCCCCCAAAAAAATTTTTCATCTTTTTTCAATTTTACCCCCGTGCGATATATATTCTACCCACACACATTTGGAACTCTCCTGGGGTACCCTCACACATATTATTCCCTCATTTAGTGGATATTTTAACAAAAAAGTGAAATTTTCAAAAATTCAGAAAATTGGCTGAAAATGACTAAATATGAAGGACTCATCGGGCAAATCGCTCTGGAACTGAAATCGGAACGCTCACTGACATTTCCCCTATCTGAAAGTCTGATAAACGCCGGAAAAATGACTAAGTCCAAAAAAATTTTTTTTCAATTTTACCCCCGTGGGATATATATTCTACCCACACACATTTGGAACTCTCCTGGGGTACCCTCACACATATTATTTCCTCATTTAGTGGATATTTTCACAAAAAAGTGAAATTTTCAAAAATTCTGAAAATTGGCTGAAAACGACTAAATATGAAGGACTCATCGGGCGAATCACTCTGGAACTGAAATCGGTACGCTCTCTGACATTTCCCCTATTTGAAAGTCTGATAAACGCCGGAAAAATGACTAAGTCCCCCAAAAAATTTTTTTCAACTTTTTTCAATTTTACCCCTGTGGATATATATTCTACCCACACACATTTGGAACTCTCCTGGGGTACCCTCACACATATTATTCCCTCATTTAGTGGATATTTTCACAAAAAAGTGAAATTTTCAAATATTCAGAAAATTGGCTGAAAACGACTAAATATGAAGGACTCATCCGGCGAATCGCTCTGGAACTGAAATCGGAACGCTCACTGACATTTCCCCTATCTGAAAGTCTGATAAACGCCGGAAAAATGACTAAGTCCCCCAAAAAAATTTTTTCAACTTTTTTCAATTTTACCCCCGTGCGATATAAATTCTACCCACACACATTTGGAACTCTCCTGGGGTACCCTCACACATATTATTCCCTCATTTAGTGGATATTTTCACAAAAAAGTGAAATTTTCAAATATTCAGAAAATTGGCTGAAAACAACTAAATATGAAGGACTCATCGGGCGAATCGCTCTGGAACTGAAATCGGAACGCTCACTGACATTTCCCCTATCTGAAAGTCTGATAAACGCTGGAAAAATGACTAAGTCCCCCAAAATTTTTTTTTTTTACTTTTTTCAATTTTTCCCCTGTGGATATATGTTATGCACACGCCCGGACTGACTGGCGTGTGCGGGTGTTGTGGTTCCACTGGACCATGGACCGGAGAGTGCCTGGAGGGGCGTGACTAAGTATCTGGCCGATCCGACCAAGGTGGCACGACGGCATACGACGCCAGTGCACCAGGGAGAAACCGGGCAGAGGGACCAGGTGCTACTCCAGGTCAAACTCCGGACACGGGGGTTGACCCACACTGGGATTACTGGAACAGGCAGGTTAGGCTGCCACAGACTGGTGGATGTAAGCAAACACGGCAGGTATGCAGATGGTTGGATACAGGCGAGTATGCAGGCAGGGAGGTACTGGCCGAAAGGACGGGCTGGAGCACAGAGAGGTTAAGACCCAGTACAGACTGGGTCACAGAACCGCAGATGCGGTAGACAACCACAGCAGAGAGGGAACGCCCGAAGCGGTGGGCAAGAACAGAGCAGGACGGGGCTGCAGGAGCAGCGAGCACAAGCAGGGCCGGACAGGACTGCCGGAGCAGCGGGCAGAAGCAGGGCAGGGCGGAAACCGCAGAAGCAGTAAGCAAGATAAGTGCAGAGCAGAAACCGCAGGAGCGGCAAGCAACGCAAGAGCAGAGTGAAAACCGCAAGAGCGGCAAGCTAAGCAGGAGCAGAGCGGACACCGCAAGAGCGGTAAACAAGGCAGGAGCAGAGCAGAAACCGCAAGAGCGGCAAGCTAAGCAGGAGCAGAGCGGACACCGCAAGAGCGGTAAACAAGGCAGGAGCAGAGCAGAAACCGCAAGAGCGGCAAGCTAAGCAGGAGCAGAGCGGACACCGCAGAGTGGTAAACAAGGCAGGAGCAGAGTAGAAACCGCAAGAGCGGCAAGCTAAGCAGGAGCAGAGCGGACACCGCAGAGCGGTAAACAAGGCAGGAGCAGAGCAGAAACCGCAAGAGCGGCAAGCTAAGCAGGAGCAGAGCGGACACCGCAGAGCGGTAAACAAGGCAGGAGCAGAGCAGAAACCGCAAGAGCGGCAAGCTAAGCAGGAGCAGAGCGGACACCGCAGAGCGGTAAACAAGGCAGGAGCAGAGCAGAAACCGCAAGAGCGGCAAGCTAAGCAGGAGCAGAGCGGACACCGCAGAGCGGTAAACAAGGCAGGAGCAGAGCAGAAACCGCAAGAGCGGCAAGCTAAGCAGGAGCAGAGCGGACACCGCAGAGCGGTAAACAAGGCAGGAGCAGAGCAGAAACCGCAAGAGCGGCAAGCTAAGCAGGAGCAGAGCGGACACCGCAGAGCGGTAAACAAGGCAAGGGGATAGGACTCTGTTCACAAAGAACAGATGGAGAAGGAAAGGCAGAACCAGAAGCACGCACAGTACTTACATAGAAGTAGCGAGCGTACACTAAATTCACAACAGAGGTACAGAGACGACGAGAAGGAATTTAGGAGCGGGTTCAGACTCTGCAGAAAGACGCAGAAAACAGACATAGAGGGAAAAGGGAGACAAGGTTAAAGTAGAAACGAGGCACAGACAACAGGGAACAGAGGAACGGGAACAGAGACAGCAAGGCAGGAACACAAACAGGACTCTGTTCAGACGGGAACAGATACCACAAGCCAGGAACACAAACAGGACTCTGTTCAGACGGGAACAGATACCGCAAGGCAGGGACACAAACAGGACTCTGTTCAGACGGGAACAGATACCGCAAGGCAGAGACACAAACAGGACTCTGTTCAGACGGGAACAGATACCGCAAGGCACAGACAGGCAGATCTAGGAATACGGCCCCTAGAAGGCGAAAGAACAGGCAAGAAGCGTGTTCACAAGAACAGACCACAGTTCAGACACAGAACAGGAAAACAGGATAGGACCTGGCATGTCAGAGACAAAAAGCCAACTGACAAGAAACAATGCTCAGGCGCCATCTTGAGGAAGAAGGTGGTATAAATACCCAAAGATGGACAGCAATAGGCTGAAGGTGCAACAGGGGCGTGTCCGCAGCAGGTACAAGAAACAGGAAGTTCAGCGGGCGTCGCCCTATGCAGCCAAAGTGGAGCAGAGCAGAGCACAAGGAAAGAAGCCAGACCAGGAAGCTGGGCGGGAGATGAAGTTTGCGATCTTGCATGATGAGAGATGGAACACCATGCAAGAACGCCGCCAGGTATGCTACAGTACCCCCCCCCCTTACGCCCCCTCTTCTTCAGGCCTGCAAGGATCTTCCGCAGGGAATTTGGGGGCCAATCCCTCTCTTCAAGGAGATTACTTCTATTGTCCACAGGAGGAGACAAAACTGGTCTTATAATCTGGATGGCTAGGATGCGACTTCCCATCCAGCCATCTTCAGCAACAGATGAAACGGGTGAAGTACCAGAAACAGCACACAAAAAAGTCTCTCTACATTTATTTTTAGGCAGCACCCCAAAAAGTTCAGGAGACAACTGGAGGTCCTCTGCCGGGTTGAAGGGGTGCAGAGACTCGGGGGTAGCCTCTGCTTCGGGGTACATCTTGTCAAGCTCACAGGATGAAATGGGCAAAGTATCAGGTACAAGGTGTAGAGAAGACACTGCCTCTTTGTTATGTGGTGGTACCCCGGAGGATTCAGGAAACAACTGGGGGTCCTCCGCCAGGTTGGAGGGATACCGAGACTCGAGGGTAACCTCTGCTTCGGAGTACACAAGGTCAGACTCACTGGAAGAAGCGTGCGAGGTATCAGGTACCGAGTAAAGGAGAGTCTCTGTCCATTCGCTATCAGGTAGCACCCCGGAGGGTTCAGGAGACGACTGGAGGGCCTCCGCCTGGTCGGAGGGGTGTAGAAACTCGGGGGTAACCTCTGCTTCGGAGTACACTAGGTCGGACTCACTGGAAGAAGCGGGCGAGGTATCAGGTACAGAGAATAGGAGAGTCTCTGTCCTTTCGCTACCAGGTAGCACCCCGAAGGGTTCTGGAGACAACTGGAGGTCCTCCGCCTGGTCAGAGGGGTGTAGAGACTCGGGAGTAACTACCACTTTGAGGCACCCATTGTCAGGCCCACAGGACTGAGCGGACGAAGTATCGAGTACCGGGTGTAGGGAAGTCTCTCTCCAATTGTCATCGAGTGGTATCCCGGAGGATTCAGGAGGCAACAAGGGGTCCTCCACCAGGTAGTAGAGGTGTACAGACTCGGAGGTAAACACAGCTTCGGAGCATCCTTGGACATGCACACTGGTTAAAGTGGGTGTAGAATCTGATGCCAGGTGCAGGAAGCTCTCCTGTGTGGACTCTGGATGGGTAGCAGTCTCTTCTGGCTGGAGAACTGGTGCACCACCCACGCACATCACCCGCTGGGGCTTCTCCGGGATACAGGAAGATGAAGCTTCAGTAGGGACTTCAAGGTTGGGGTCAGGAGGTCTCAGGGAGGACAGACCCTGGCGTGACGGCTTGCCTCTGCGTCTAGCACGTCTGGACTGCCTCTTGAGGTTGGGAGCAGTATTCCGGAGAGTGTAGTCATCCTGAGTGGATTCAGGGCAAGCAACAGTCTTTTCGGGCAGGAGAACTTGTGCGCTACCTATGCACATTACCCGTCGGGGCTGCTCCGGGATACAGGGAAGTGAAGCTTCAGCAGGGGCTTCAGGGTTAGGATCATCGAAAGCCAAATGGAAGGCCACCAGGAAGGCCTGTAGGTCAAGAACGATAGGATCCTGTGCTTCCCATAGGGGGTTGATCCATTCCAAGGCATCACCCGCTAGGTTGGACATTATAAATCCCACCTTAACACGATCAGAAGAATAAGCATTAGCATAGAACCGGAACTGCAGCAAGCATTGCCACACAAACGCACGGCATTGTTTTGGATCCCCGTAGTACCGTGGTGGATCCGCGGGAGCAGGTGCAGCTTCAGCAGGGACTCCAGGGTTGGGGTCATCGAAGACCATTAGGAAGGCCACCAGGAAGGCCTGCAGGTCAAGGACGATAGGATCCAAAGCTTCCCATAGGGGGGTGACCCACTTCAAGGCATCCCCCGCTAGGTAGTCAATTATAAATGCCACTTTAGACCAATCAGAAGGAAAAGAAAGAGGGTAGAACTTGAAGTGCAGCATGCATTGCTCCACAAATGCACGACTTTGTTTTGGATCCCCATAGTACTGGGGCGGATCCGCAGGAACGGGTGCAGAAAGCTCCATCTGGACGGTTGCGAAATTAGCCTGGAACTCAGCTAGAGAAAAAAAAAAATGTATTTATTTATTTTTAATGCACGTATTAGCTGGAAAACGTCTCATAGAGCGAAGGCCGTGGGGCTCAACGGGAACCATGGCCTGAGCATGCTGTTATGCACACGCCCGGACTGACTGGCGTGTGCGGGTGTTGTGGTTCCACTGGACCATGGACCGGAGAGTGCCTGGAGGGGCGTGACTAAGTATCTGGCCGATCCGACCAAGGTGGCACGACGGCATACGACGCCAGTGCACCAGGGAGAAACCGGGCAGAGGGACCAGGTGCTACTCCAGGTCAAACTCCGGACACGGGGGTTGACCCACACTGGGATTACTGGAACAGGCAGGTTAGGCTGCCACAGACTGGTGGATGTAAGCAAACACGGCAGGTATGCAGATGGGTGGATACAGGCGAGTATGCAGGCAGGGAGGTACTGGCCGAAAGGACGGGCTGGAGCACAGAGAGGTTAAGACCCAGTACAGACTGGGTCACAGAACCGCAGATGCGGTAGACAACCACAGCAGAGAGGGAACGCCCGAAGCGGTGGGCAAGAACAGAGCAGGACGGGGCTGCAGGAGCAGCGATCACAAGCAGGGCAGGACAGGACTGCCGGAGCAGTGGGCAGAAGCAGGGCAGGGCGGAAACCGCAGAAGCAGTAAGCAAGATAAGAGCAGAGCAGAAACCGCAGGAGCGGCAAGCAAGGCAAGAGCAGAGTGAAAACCGCAAGAGCGGCAAGCTAAGCAGGAGCAGAGCGGACACCGCAAGAGCGGTAAACAAGGCAGGAGCAGAGCAGAAACCGCAAGAGCGGCAAGCTAAGCAGGAGCAGAGCGGACACCGCAGAGCGGTAAACAAGGCAGGAGCAGAGTAGAAACCGCAAGAGCGGCAAGCTAAGCAGGAGCAGAGCGGACACCGCAGAGCGGTAAACAAGGCAGGAGCAGAGCAGAAACCGCAAGAGCGGCAAGCTAAGCAGGAGCAGAGCGGACACCGCAGAGCGGTAAACAAGGCAGGAGCAGAGCAGAAACCGCAAGAGCGGCAAGCTAAGCAGGAGCAGAGCGGACACCGCAGAGCGGTAAACAAGGCAGGAGCAGAGCAGAAACCGCAAGAGCGGCAAGCTAAGCAGGAGCAGAGCGGACACCGCAGAGCGGTAAACAAGGCAGGAGCAGAGCAGAAACCGCAAGAGCGGCAAGCTAAGCAGGAGCAGAGCGGACACCGCAGAGCGGTAAACAAGGCAGGAGCAGAGCAGAAACCGCAAGAGCGGCAAGCTAAGCAGGAGCAGAGCGGACACCGCAGAGCGGTAAACAAGGCAAGGGGATAGGACTCTGTTCACAAAGAACAGATGGAGAAGGAAAGGCAGAACCAGAAGCACGCACAGTACTTACATAGAAGTAGCGAGCGTACACTAAATTCACAACAGAGGTACAGAGACGACGAGAAGGAATTTAGGAGCGGGTTCAGACTCTGCAGAAAGACCCAGAAAACAGACATAGAGGGAAAAGGGAGACAAGGTTAAAGTAGAAACGAGGCACAGACAACAGGGAACAGAGGAACGGGAACAGAGACAGCAAGGCAGGAACACAAACAGGACTCTGTTCAGACGGGAACAGATACCACAAGGCAGGAACACAAACAGGACTCTGTTCAGACGGGAACAGATACCGCAAGGCAGGGACACAAACAGGACTCTGTTCAGACGGGAACAGATACCGCAAGGCAGAGACACACACAGGACTCTGTTCAGACGGGAACAGATACCGCAAGGCACAGACAGGCAGATCTAGGAATACGGCCCCTAGAAGGCGAAAGAACAGGCAAGAAGCGTGTTCACAAGAACAGACCACAGTTCAGACACAGAACAGGAAAACAGGATAGGACCTGGCATGTCAGAGACAAAAAGCCAACTGACAAGAAACAATGCTCAGGCGCCATCTTGAGGAAGAAGGTGGTATAAATACCCAAAGATGGACAGCAATAGGCTGAAGGTGCAACAGGGGTGTGTCCGCAGCAGGTACAAGAAACAGGAAGTTCAGCGGGCGTCGCCCTATGCAGCCAAAGTGGAGCAGAGCAGAGCACAAGGAAAGAAGCCAGACCAGGAAGCTGGGCGGGAGATGAAGTTTGCGATCTTGCATGATGAGAGATGGAACACCATGCAAGAACGCCGCCAGGTATGCTACAGTACCCCCCCCCCCTTACGCCCCCTCTTCTTCAGGCCTGCAAGGATCTTCCGCAGGGAATTTGGGGGCCAATCCCTCTCTTCAAGGAGATTACTTCTATTGTCCACAGGAGGAGACAAAACTGGTCTTATAATCTGGATGGCTAGGATGCGACTTCCCATCCAGCCATCTTCAGCAACAGATGAAACGGGTGAAGTACCAGAAACAGCACACAAAAAAGTCTCTCTACATTTATTTTTAGGCAGCACCCCAAAAAGTTCAGGAGACAACTGGAGGTCCTCTGCCGGGTTGGAGGGGTGCAGAGACTCGGGGGTAGCCTCTGCTTCAGGGTACATCTTGTCAAGCTCACAGGATGAAATGGGCAAAGTATCAGGTACAAGGTGTAGAGAAGACACTGCCTCTTTGTTATGTGGTGGTACCCCGGAGGATTCAGGAAACAACTGGGGGTCCTCCGCTAGGTTGGAGGGATACCGAGACTCGAGGGTAACCTCTGCTTCGGAGTACACAAGGTCAGACTCACTGGAAGAAGCGGGCGAGGTATCAGGTACCGAGTAAAGGAGAGTCTCTGTCCATTCGCTATCAGGTAGCACCCCGGAGGGTTCAGGAGACGACTGGAGGGCCTCCGCCTGGTCGGAGGGGTGTAGAAACTCGGGGGTAACCTCTGCTTCGGAGTACACTAGGTTGGACTCACTGGAAGAAGCGGGCGAGGTATCAGGTACAGAGAATAGGAGAGTCTCTGTCCTTTCGCTACCAGGTAGCACCCCGAAGGGTTCTGGAGACAACTGGAGGTCCTCCACCTGGTCAGAGGGGTGTAGAGACTCGGGAGTAACTACCACTTTGAGGCACCCATTGTCAGGCCCACAGGACTGAGCGGACGAAGTATCGGGTACCGGGTGTAGGGAAGTCTCTCTCCAATTGTCATCGAGTGGTATCCCGGAGGATTCAGGAGGCAACAAGGGGTCCTCCACCAGGTAGTAGAGGTGTACAGACTCGGAGGTAAACACAGCTTCGGAGCATCCTTGGACATGCACACTGGTTAAAGTGGGTGTAGAATCTGATGCCAGGTGCAGGAAGCTCTCCTGTGTGGACTCTGGATGGGTAGCAGTCTCTTCTGGCTGGAGAACTGGTGCACCACCCACGCACATCACCCGCTGGGGCTTCTCCGGGATACAGGAAGATGAAGCTTCAGTAGGGACTTCAAGGTTGGGGTCAGGAGGTCTCAGGGAGGACAGACCCTGGCGTGATGGCTTGCCTCTGCGTCTAGCACGTCTGGACTGCCTCTTGAGGTTGGGAGCAGTATTCCGGAGAGTGTAGTCATCCTGAGTGGATTCAGGGCAAGCAACAGTCTTTTCGGGCAGGAGAACTTGTGCGCTACCTATGCACATTACCCGTCGGGGCTGCTCCGGGATACAGGGAAGTGAAGCTTCAGCAGGGGCTTCAGGGTTAGGATCATCGAAAGCCAAAAGGAAGGCCACCAGGAAGGCCTGTAGGTCAAGAACGATAGGATCCTGTGCTTCCCATAGGGGGTTGATCCATTCCAAGGCATCACCCGCTAGGTTGGACATTATAAATCCCACCTTAACCCGATCAGAAGAATAAGCATTAGCATAGAACCGGAACTGCAGCAAGCATTGCCACACAAACGCACGGCATTGTTTTGGATCCCCGTAGTACCGTGGTGGATCCGCGGGAGCAGGTGCAGCTTCAGCAGGGACTCCAGGGTTGGGGTCATCGAAGACCATTAGGAAGGCCACCAGGAAGGCCTGCAGGTCAAGGACGATAGGATCCAAAGCTTCCCATAGGGGGGTGACCCACTTCAAGGCATCCCTCGCTAGGTAGTCAATTATAAATGCCACTTTAGACCAATCAGAAGGAAAAGAAAGAGGGTAGAACTTGAAGTGCAGCATGCATTGCTCCACAAATGCACGACTTTGTTTTGGATCCCCATAGTACTGGGGCGGATCCGCAGGAACGGGTGCAGAAAGCTCCATCTGGACGGTTGCGAAATTAGCCTGGAACTCAGCTAGAGAAAAAAAAAAAATGTATTTATTTATTTTTAATGCACGTATTAGCTGGAAAACGTCTCATAGAGCGAAGACCGTGGGGCTCAACGGGAACCATGGCCTGAGCATGCAGTTATGCACACGCCCGGACTGACTGGCGTGTGCGGGTGTTGTGGTTCCACTGGACCATGGACCGGAGAGTGCCTGGAGGGGCGTGACTAAGTATCTGGCCGATCCGACCAAGGTGGCACGACGGCATACGACGCCAGTGCACCAGGGAGAAACCGGGCAGAGGGACCAGGTGCTACTCCAGGTCAAACTCCGGACACGGGGGTTGACCCACACTGGGATTACTGGAACAGGCAGGTTAGGCTGCCACAGACTGGTGGATGTAAGCAAACACGGCAGGTATGCAGATGGGTGGATACAGGCGAGTATGCAGGCAGGGAGGTACTGGTCGAAAGGACGGGCTGGAGCACAGAGAGGTTAAGACCCAGTACAGACTGGGTCACAGAACCGCAGATGCGGTAGACAACCACAGCAGAGAGGGAACGCCCGAAGCGGTGGGCAAGAACAGAGCAGGACGGGGCTGCAGGAGCAGCGATCACAAGCAGGGCAGGACAGGACTGCCGGAGCAGTGGGCAGAAGCAGGGCAGGGCGGAAACCGCAGAAGCAGTAAGCAAGATAAGAGCAGAGCAGAAACCGCAGGAGCGGCAAGCAAGGCAAGAGCAGAGTGAAAACCGCAAGAGCGGCAAGCTAAGCAGGAGCAGAGCGGACACCGCAAGAGCGGTAAACAATGCAGGAGCAGAGCAGAAACCGCAAGAGCGGCAAGCTAAGCAGGAGCAGAGCGGACACCGCAGAGCGGTAAACAAGGCAGGAGCAGAGTAGAAACCGCAAGAGCGGCAAGCTAAGCAGGAGCAGAGCGGACACCGCAGAGCGGTAGACAAGGCAGGAGCAGAGCAGAAACCGCAAGAGCGGCAAGCTAAGCAGGAGCAGAGCGGACACCGCAGAGCGGTAAACAAGGCAGGAGCAGAGCAGAAACCGCAAGAGCGGCAAGCTAAGCAGGAGCAGAGCGGACACCGCAGAGCGGTAAACAAGGCAGGAGCAGAGCAGAAACCGCAAGAGCGGAAAGCTAAGCAGGAGCAGAGCGGACACCGCAGAGCGGTAAACAAGGCAGGAGCAGAGCAGAAACCGCAAGAGCGGCAAGCTAAGCAGGAGCAGAGCGGACACCGCAGAGCGGTAAACAAGGCAGGAGCAGAGCAGAAACCGCAAGAGCGGCAAGCTAAGCACTAGCAGAGCGGACACCGCAGAGCGGTAAACAAGGCAAGGGGATAGGACTCTGTTCACAAAGAACAGACGGAGAAGGAAAGGCAGAACCAGAAGCACGCACAGTACTTACATAGAAGTAGCGAGCGTACACTAAATTCACAACAGAGGTACAGAGACGACGAGAAGGAATTTAGGAGAGGGTTCAGACTCTGCAGAAAGACGCAGAAAACAGACATAGAGGGAAAAGGGAGACAAGGTTAAAGTAGAAACGAGGCACAGACAACAGGGAACAGAGGAACGGGAACAGAGACAGCAAGGCAGGAACACAAACAGGACTCTGTTCAGACGGGAACAGATACCACAAGGCAGGAACACAAACAGGACTCTGTTCAGACGGGAACAGATACCGCAAGGCAGGGACACAAACAGGACTCTGTTCAGACGGGAACAGATACCGCAAGGCAGAGACACAAACAGGACTCTGTTCAGACGGGAACAGATACCGCAAGGCACAGACAGGCAGATCTAGGAATACGGCCCCTAGAAGGCGAAAGAACAGGCAAGAAGCATGTTCACAAGAACAGACCACAGTTCAGACACAGAACAGGAAAACAGGATAGGACCTGGCATGTCAGAGACAAAAAGCCAACTGACAAGAAACAATGCTCAGGCACCATCTTGAGGAAGAAGGTGGTATAAATACCCAAAGATGGACAGCAATAGGCTGAAGGTGCAACAGGGGCGTGTCCGCAGCAGGTACAAGAAACAGGAAGTTCAGCGGGCGTCGCCCTATGCAGGCAAAGTGGAGCAGAGCAGAGCACAAGGAAAGAAGCCAGACCAGGAAGCTGGGCGGGAGATGAAGTTTGCGATCTTGCATGATGAGAGATGGAACACCATGCAAGAACGCCGCCAGGTATGCTACAGTACCCCCCCCCTTACGCCCCCTCTTCTTCAGGCCTGCAAGGATCTTCCGCAGGGAATTTGGGGGCCAATCCCTCTCTTCAAGGAGATTACTTCTATTGTCCACAGGAGGAGACAAAACTGGTCTTATAATCTGGATGGCTAGGATGCGACTTCCCATCCAGCCATCTTCAGCAACAGATGAAACGGGTGAAGTACCAGAAACAGCACACAAAAAAGTCTCTCTACATTTATTTTTAGGCAGCACCCCAAAAAGTTCAGGAGACAACTGGAGGTCCTCTGCCGGGTTGGAGGGGTGCAGAGACTCGGGGGTAGCCTCTGCTTCGGGGTACATCTTGTCAAGCTCACAGGATGAAATGGGCAAAGTATCAGGTACAAGGTGTAGAGAAGACACTGCCTCTTTGTTATGTGGTGGTACCCCGGAGGATTCAGGAAACAACTGGGGGTCCTCCGCCAGGTTGGAGGGATACCGAGACTCGAGCTTAACCTCTGCTTCGGAGTACACAAGGTCAGACTCACTGGAAGAAGCGGGCGAGGTATCAGGTACCGAGTAAAGGAGAGTCTCTGTCCATTCGCTATCAGGTAGCACCCCGGAGGGTTCAGGAGATGACTGGAGGGCCTCCGCCTGGTCGGAGGGGTGTAGAAACTCGGGGGTAACCTCTGCTTCGGAGTACACTAGGTCAGACTCACTGGAAGAAGCGGGCGAGGTATCAGGTACAGAGAATAGGAGAGTCTCTGTCCTTTCGCTACCAGGTAGCACCCCGAAGGGTTCTGGAGACAACTGGAGGTCCTCCGCCTGGTCAGAGGGGTGTAGAGACTCGGGAGTAACTACCACTTTGAGGCACCCATTGTCAGGCCCACAGGACTGAGCGGACGAAGTATCGGGTACCGGGTGTAGGGAAGTCTCTCTCCAATTGTCATCGAGTGGTATTCCGGAGGATTCAGGAGGCAACAAGGGGTCCTCCACCAGGTAGTAGAGGTGTACAGACTCGGAGGTAAACACAGCTTCGGAGCATCCTTGGACATGCACACTGGTTAAAGTGGGTGTAGAATCTGATGCCAGGTGCAGGAAGCTCTCCTGTGTGGACTCTGGATGGGTAGCAGTCTCTTCTGGCTGGAGAACTGGTGCACCACCCACGCACATCACCCGCTGGGGCTTCTCCGGGATACAGGAAGATGAAGCTTCAGTAGGGACTTCAAGGTTGGGGTCAGGAGGTCTCAGGGAGGACAGACCCTGGCGTGACGGCTTGCCTCTGCGTCTAGCACGTCTGGACTGCCTCTTGAGGTTGGGAGCAGTATTCCGGAGAGTGTAGTCATCCTGAGTGGATTCAGGGCAAGCAACAGTCTTTTCGGGCAGGAGAACTTGTGCGCTACCTATGCACATTACCCGTCGGGGCTGCTCCGGGATACAGGGAAGTGAAGCTTCAGCAGGGGCTTCAGGGTTAGGATCATCGAAAGCCAAAAGGAAGGCCACCAGGAAGGCCTGTAGGTCAAGAACGATAGGATCCTGTGCTTCCCATAGGGGGTTGATCCATTCCAAGGCATCACCCGCTAGGTTGGACATTATAAATCCCACCTTAACCCGATCAGAAGAATAAGCATTAGCATAGAACCGGAACTGCAGCAAGCATTGCCACACAAACGCACGGCATTGTTTTGGATCCCCGTAGTACCGTGGTGGATCCGCGGGAGCAGGTGCAGCTTCAGCAGGGACTCCAGGGTTGGGGTCATCGAAGACCATTAGGAAGGCCACCAGGAAGGCCTGCAGGTCAAGGACGATAGGATCCAAAGCTTCCCATAGGGGGGTGACCCACTTCAAGGCATCCCTCGCTAGGTAGTCAATTATAAATGCCACTTTAGACCAATCAGAAGGAAAAGAAAGAGGGTAGAACTTGAAGTGCAGCATGCATTGCTCCACAAATGCACGACTTTGTTTTGGATCCCCATAGTACTGGGGCGGATCCGCAGGAACGGGTGCAGAAAGCTCCATCTGGACGGTTGCGAAATTAGCCTGGAACTCAGCTAGAGAAAAAAAAAAAATGTATTTATTTATTTTTAATGCACGTATTAGCTGGAAAACGTCTCATAGAGCGAAGGCCGTGGGGCTCAACGGGAACCATGGCCTGAGCATGCTGTTATGCACACGCCCGGACTGACTGGCGTGTGCGGGTGTTGTGGTTCCACTGGACCATGGACCGGAGAGTGCCTGGAGGGGCGTGACTAAGTATCTGGCCGATCCGACCAAGGTGGCACGACGGCATACGACGCCAGTGCACCAGGGAGAAACCGGGCAGAGGGACCAGGTGCTACTCCAGGTCAAACTCCGGACACGGGGGTTGACCCACACTGGGATTACTGGAACAGGCAGGTTAGGCTGCCACAGACTGGTGGATGTAAGCAAACACGGCAGGTATGCAGATGGGTGGATACAGGCGAGTATGCAGGCAGGGAGGTACTGGCCGAAAGGACGGGCTGGAGCACAGAGAGGTTAAGACCCAGTACAGACTGGGTCACAGAACCGCAGATGCGGTAGACAACCACAGCAGAGAGGGAACGCCCGAAGCGGTGGGCAAGAACAGAGCAGGACGGGGCTGCAGGAGCAGCGATCACAAGCAGGGCAGGACAGGACTGCCGGAGCAGTGGGCAGAAGCAGGGCAGGGCGGAAACCGCAGAAGCAGTAAGCAAGATAAGAGCAGAGCAGAAACCGCAGGAGCGGCAAGCAAGGCAAGAGCAGAGTGAAAACCGCAAGAGCAGCAAGCTAAGCAGGAGCAGAGCGGACACCGCAAGAGCGGTAAACAATGCAGGAGCAGAGCAGAAACCGCAAGAGCGGCAAGCTAAGCAGGAGCAGAGCGGACACCGCAGAGCGGTAAACAAGGCAGGAGCAGAGTAGAAACCGCAAGAGCGGCAAGCTAAGCAGGAGCAGAGCAGACACCGCAGAGCGGTAAACAAGGCAGGAGCAGAGCAGAAACCGCAAGAGCGGCAAGCTAAGCAGGAGCAGAGCGGACACCGCAGAGCGGTAAACAAGGCAGGAGCAGAGCAGAAACCGCAAGAGCGGCAAGCTAAGCAGGAGCAGAGCGGACACCGCAGAGCGGTAAACAAGGCAAGGGGATAGGACTCTGTTCACAAAGAACAGACGGAGAAGGAAAGGCAGAACCAGAAGCACGCACAGTACTTACATAGAAGTAGCGAGCGTACACTAAATTCACAACAGAGGTACAGAGACGACGAGAAGGAATTTAGGAGCGGGTTCAGACTCTGCAGAAAGACGCAGAAAACAGACATAGAGGGAAAAGGGAGACAAGGTTAAAGTAGAAACGAGGCACAGACAACAGGGAACAGAGGAACGGGAACAGAGACAGCAAGGCAGGAACACAAACAGGACTCTGTTCAGACGGGAACAGATACCACAAGGCAGGAACACAAACAGGACTCTGTTCAGACGGGAACAGATACCGCAAGGCAGGGACACAAACAGGACTCTGTTCAGACGGGAACAGATACCGCAAGGCAGAGACACAAACAGGACTCTGTTCAGACGGGAACAGATACCGCAAGGCACAGACAGGCAGATCTAGGAATACGGCCCCTAGAAGGCGAAAGAACAGGCAAGAAGCGTGTTCACAAGAACAGACCACAGTTCAAACACAGAACAGGAAAACAGGATAGTACCTGGCATGTCAGAGACAAAAAGCCAACTGACAAGAAACAATGCTCAGGCGCCATCTTGAGGAAGAAGGTGGTATAAATACCCAAAGATGGACAGCAATAGGCTGAAGGTGCAACAGGGGTGTGTCCGCAGCAGGTACAAGAAACAGGAAGTTCAGCGGGCGTCGCCCTATGCAGCCAAAGTGGAGCAGAGCAGAGCACAAGGAAAGAAGCCAGACCAGGAAGCTGGGCGGGAGATGAAGTTTGCGATCTTGCATGATGAGAGATGGAACACCATGCAAGAACGCCGCCAGGTATGCTACAATATATATTCTACCCACACACATTTGGAACTCTCCTGGGATACCCTCACACATATTATTCCCTCATTTAGTGGATATTTTCACAAAAAAGTGAAATTTTCAAAAGTTCAGAAAATTGGCTGAAAACGACTAAATATGAAGGACTCATCGGGCGAATCGCTCTGGAACTGAAATCGAAACGCTCACTGACATTTCCCCTATCTGAAAGTCTGATAAATGCTGGAAAAATGACTAAGTCCCCCAAAATTTTTTTTTCAACTTTTTTCAATTTTACCCCTGTGGTTATATATTCTACCCACACACATTTGGAACTCTCCTGGGGTACCCTCACACATATTATTCCCTCATTTAGTGGATATTTTCACAAAAAATTGAAATTTTCAAAAATTCTGAAAATTGGCTGAAAACGACTAAATATGAAGGACTCATCGGTTAATCGCTCTGGAACTGAAATCAGAACGCTCAGTGACATTTCCCCTATCTGAAAGTCTGATAAACGCCGGAAAAATGACTAACTCCCCCCAAAAAAATTTTTCACCTTTTTTCAATTTTACCCCCGTGCGATATATATTCTACCCACACACATTTGGAACTCTCCTGGGGTACCCTCACACATATTATTCCCTCATTTAGTGGATATTTTCACAAAAAAGTGAAATTTTCAAAAATTCAGAAAATTGGCTGAAAACGACTAAATATGAAGGACTCATTGGGCGAATCGCTCTGGAACTGAAATCGGAACGCTCACTGACATTTCCCCAATCTGAAAGTCTGATAAACGCCGGAAAAATGACTAAGTCAAAAAAAATTTTTTTTTCAATTTTACCCCCGTGGGATATATATTCTACCCACACACATTTGGAACTCTCCTGCGGTACCCTCACACATATTATTCCCTCATTTAGTGGATATTTTCACAAAAAAGTGAAATTTTCAAAAATTCTGAAAATTGGCTGAAAACGACTAAAGATGAAGGACTCATTGCGCGAATCGCTCTGGAACTGAAATCGGAACGCTCACTGACATTTCCCCTATCTGAAAGTCTGATAAACGCCGGAAAAATGACTAAGTACCCCAAAAAAATTTTTTCAACTTTTTTCAATTTTACCCTTGTGGATATATATTCTACCCACACACATTTGGAACTCTCTTGGGGTACCCTCACACATATTATTCCCTCATTTAGTGGATATTTTCACAAAAAAGTGAAATTTTCAAAAATTCAGAAAATTGGCTGAAAACGACTAAATATGAAGGACTCATCGGGCGAATCGCTGTGGAACTGAAATCAGAATGCTCACTGACATTTCCCCTATCTGAAAGTCTGATAAACGCCGGAAAAATGACTAAGTCCCCCCAAAAAATTTTTTCAACTTTTTTCAACTTTACCCCCGTGCGATACAAATTCTACCCACACACATTTGAAACTCTCCTGGGGTACCCTCACACATATTATTCCCTCATTTAGTGGATATTTTCACAAAAAAGTGAAATTTTCAAAAATTCTGAAAATAGGCTGAAAACGACAAAATATGAAGGACTCATCGGGAGAATCGCTCTGGAACTGAAATCAGAATACTCACTGACATTTCCCCTATCTGAAAGTCTGATAAATGCCGGAAAAATGACTGAGTCCCCCAAAAAAATGTTTTCAACTTTTTTCAATTTTACCCCAGTGCGATATATATTCTACCCACACACATTTGGAACTCTCCTGGGGTACCCTCACACATATTATTCCCTCATTTAGTGGATATTTTCACAAAAAAGTGAAATTTTCAAAAATTCAGAAAATTAGCTGAAAACGACAAAATATGAAGGACTCATCGGGCGAATCACTCTGGAACTGAAATCGGCATGCGCACTGACATTTCCCCTATCTGAAAGTCTGATAAACGGCGGAAAAATGACTAAGTCCAAATAAAATTTTTTTTCAACTTTTTTCAATTTTACCCCAGTGGATATATATTCTACCCACACACATTTGGAACTCTCCTGGGGTACCCTCACACATATTATTCTCTCATTTAGTGGATATTTTCACAAAAAGTGAAATTTTCAAAAATTCAGAAAATTGGCTGAAAACGACTAAATATGAAGGTCTCATCGGTCGAATCGTTCTGGAACTGAAATCGGAACGCTCACTGACATTTCCCCTATCTGAAAGTCTGATAAACGCCGGAAAAATGACTAAGTCCCCAAAAATTTTTTTTTCATCTTTTTTCAATTTTACCCCTGTGGATATATATTCTACCCACACACATTTGGAACTCTCCTGGGGTACCCTCACACATATTATTCCCTCATTTAGTGGATATTTTCACAAAAAAGTGAAATTTTCAAAAATCCAGAAAATTGGCTGAAAACGACTAAATATGAAGGACTCATTGGGCGAATCGCTCTGGAACTGAAATCGGAACGCTCACTGACATTTCCCCAATCTGAAAGTCTGATAAACGCCGGAAAAATGACTAAGTCCCCCAAAAAACCTTTTTCAATTTTACCCCTGTGGATATATATTCTACCCACACTTTTGGAACTCTCCTGGGTTACCCTCACACATATTATTCCTTCACTTAGTGGATATTTTCACAAAAAAGTGAAATTTTCAAAAATTCAGAAAATTGGCTGAAAACGACTAAATATGAAGGACTCATTGAGCGAATCGCTCTGGAACTGAAATCGGAACGCTCACTGACATTTCCCCAATCTGAAAGTCTGATAAACGCCGGAAAAATGACTAAGTCAAAAAAATTTTTTTTTTCAATTTTACCCCCGTGGGATATATATTCTACCCACACACATTTGGAACTCTCCTGGGGTACCCTCACACATATTATTCCCTCATTTAGTGGATATTTTCACAAAAAAGTGAAATTTTCAAAAATTCAGAAAATTGGCTGAAAACGACTAAATATGAAGGACTCATTGCGCGAATCGCTCTGGAACTGAAATCGGAACGCTCACTGACATTTCCTCTATCTGAAAGTCTGAAAAACGCCGGAAAAATGACTAAGTCCCCCAAATAAATTTTTTCAACTTTTTTCAATTTTACCCCTGTGAATATATATTCTACCCACACTTTTGGAACTCTCCTGGGGTACCCTCACACATATTATTCTCTCATTTAGTGGATATTTTCTCAAAAATGTAAAATTTTCAAAAATTCAGAAAATTGGCTGAAAACGACTAAATATGAAGGTCTGATCGGTCGAATCGCTCTGGAACTGAAATCGGAATGCTCACTGACATTTCCCTATCTGAAAGTCTGATAAACGCCGGAAAAATGACTAAGTCCAAAAAAATATTTTTTTCAACTTTTTTCAATTTTACCCCCGTGGGATATATATTCTACCCACACACATTTGGAACTCTCCTGGGGCACCCTCACACATATTATTCCCTCATTAAGTGGATATTTTCACAAAAAAGTGAAATATTCAAAAATTCAGAAAATTGGCTGAAAACGACTAAATATGAAGGACTCATTGGGCGAATCGCTCTGGAACTGAAATCGGAACGCTCACTGACATTTCCCCAATCCGAAAGTCTGATAAATGCCGGAAAAATGACTAAGTCAAAAAAATTTTTTTTTTCAATTTTACCCCCGTGGGATATATATTCTACCCACACAAATTTGGAACTCTCCTGGGGTACCCTCACACATATTATTTTCTCATTTAGTGGATATTTTCAAAAAAAGTAAAATTTTCAAAAATTCAGAAAATTGGCTGAAAACGACTAAATATGAAGGTCTCATCGGTCGAATCGCTCTGGAACTGAAATCGGAATGCTCACTGACATTTCCTCTATCTGAAAGTCTGATAAACGCCGGAAAAATGACTAAGTCCCCAAAAAAAAATTTTTAAACTTTTATCAATTTTACCCCTGTGGATATATATTCTACCCACACTTTTGGAACTCTCCTGGGGTACCCTCACACATATTATTTTCTCATTTAGTGGATATTTTCAAAAAAAAGTAAAATTTTCAAAAATTCAGAAAATTGGCTGAAAACGACTAAATATGAAGGTCTCATCGGTCGAATCGCTCTGGAACTGAAATCGAAATGCTCACTGACATTTCCTTTATCTGAAAGTCTGATAAACGCTGGAAAAATTACTAAGTCCCCCAAAATTTTTTTTTCAACTTTTTTCAATTTTACCCCTGTGGATATATATTCTACCCACACACATTTGGAACTCTCCTGTGGTACCCTCACACTTATTATTCCCTCATTTAGTGGATATTTTCACAAAAAAGTGAAATTTTCAAAAATTCAGAAAATTGGCTGAAAACGACTAAATATGAAGGACTCACTCTGGAACTGAAATCGGAACGCTCACTGACATTTCCCCTATCTGAAAGTCTGATAAACGCCGGAAACATGACTAAGTCCCCAAAAGAAAATTTTTAAACTTTTTTCAATTTTACCCCTGTGGATATATATTCTACCCACACTTTTGGAACTCTCCTGGGGTACCCTCACACATATTATTCTCTCATTTAGTGGATATTTTCACAAAAAAGTGAAATTTTCAAAAATTCAGAAAATTGGCTGAAAACGACTAAATATGAAGGTCTCATCGGTCAAATCGCTCTGGAACTGAAATCGGAATGCTCACTGACATTTCCCCAATCTGAAAGTCTGATAAACGCCGGAAAAATGACTAAGTCCCCAAAAAAATTTTTTTCAACTATTTTCAATTTTACCCCCGTGGGATATATATTCAACCCACACACATTTGGAACTCTCCTGGAGTACCCTCACACATATTATTCCCTCATTTAGTGGATATTTTCACAAATAAGTGAAATTTTCAAAAATTCAGAAAATTGGCTGAAAACGACTAAATATGAAGGACTCATTGGGCGGATCGCTCTGGAACTGAAATCGGAAAGCTCACTGACATTTCCCTATCTGAAAGTCTGATAAACGCCGGAAAAATGACTAAGTCCACAAAAAAAATTTTTCAACTTTTTTCAATTTTACCGCTGTGGATATATATTCTACCCACACTTTTGGAACTCTCCTGGGGTACCCTCACACATATTATTCCCTCATTTAGTGGATATTTTCACAAAAAAGTGAAATGTTCAAAAATTCAGAAAATTGGCTAAAAACGACTAAATATGAAGGACTCATTGGGCGGATCGCACTGGAACTGAAATTGGAACGCTCACTGACATTTCCCCTATCTGAAAGTCTGATAAACGCTGGAAAAATGACTAAGTCCCCAAAAAAATTTTTTTCAACTTTTTTCAATTTTACCCCTGTGGATATATATTCTACCCACACACATTTGGAACTCTCCTGGGGTACCCTCACACATATTATTCCCTCATTTAGTGGATATTTTCACAAAAAAGTGAAATTTTCAAAAATTCAGAAAATTGGCTGAAAACGACTAAATATGAAGGACTCATTGGGCGAATTGCTCTGGAACTGAAATCGGAACGCTCATTGACATTTCCCCAATCTGAAAGTCTGATAAACGCCGGAAAAATGACTAAGTCCCCAAAAATTTTTTTTTCAATTTTACCCCCGTGGGATATATATTCTACCCACACACATTTGGAACTCTCCTGGGGTACCCTCACACATATTATTCCCTCATTTAGTGGATATTTTCACAAAAAAGTGAAATTTTCAAAAATTCAGAAAATTGGCTGAAAACGACTAAATATGAAGGATTCATTGGGCGAATCGCTCTGGAACTGAAATCGGAACGCTCACTGACATTTCCCCTATCTGAAAGTCTGAAAAACGCCGGAAAAATGACTAAGTCCCCCAAAAAAATTTTTTAAACTTTTTTCAATTTTACCCCTGTGGATATATATTCTACCCACACTTTTGGAACGCTCCTGGGGTACCCTCACACATATTATTCTCTCATTTAGTGGATATTTTCACAAAAAAGTAAAATTTTTAAAAATTCAGAAAATTGGCTGAAAACGACTAAATATGAAGGTCTCATCGGTCGAATCGCTCTGGAACTGAAATCGGAACGCTCACTGACACTTCCCCTATCTGAAAGTCTGATAAACGCCGGAAAAATGACTAAGTCCCCAAAAAAATTTTTTTAAACTTTTTTCAATTTTACCCCTCTGGATATACAGTACAGACCAAAAGTTTGGACACACCTTCTCATTTAAAGATTTTTCTGTATTTTCATGACTATGAAAATTGTACATTCACACTGAAGGCATCAAAACTATGAATTAACACATGTGAAATTATATACTTAACAAAAAAGTGTGAAACAACTGAAAATATGTCTTACATTCTAGGTTCTTCAAAGTAGCCACCTTTTGCTTTGATGACTGCTTTAGATACTCTTGGCATTCTCTTGATGAGCTTCAAGAGGTAGTCACCGGAAATGGTCTTCCAACAATCTTGAAGGAGTTCCTAGAGATGCTTAGCACTTGTTGGCCCTTTTGCCTTCACTCTGTGGTCCAGCTCAACCCAAACCATCTCGATTTGGTTCAGTTCTGGTGACTGTGGAGGCTAGGTCATCTTGCGTAGCACCGCATCACTCTCCTTCTTGGTCAAATAGCCCTTACACAGCCTGGAGGTGTGTTTGGGGTCATTGTCCTGTTGAAAAATAAATGATGGTCCAACTAAACGCAAACTGGATGAAATAGCATGCCGCTGCATGATGCTGTGGTAGCCATGCTGGTTCAGTATGCCTTAAATTTTGAATAAATCCCCAACAGTGTCACCAGCAAAGCACCCCCACACCATCACACCTCCTCCTCCATGCTTCACAGTGGGAACCAGGCATGTAGAGTCCATCCGTTCACCTTCTCTGCGTCGCACAAAGACACGGTGGTTGGAACCAAAGATCTCAAATTTGGACTCATCAGACCAAAGCACAGATTTACACTGGTCTAATGTCCATTTCTTGTGTTCTTTATCCCAAACAAGTCTCTTCTGCTTGTTGCCTGTCCTTAGCAGTGGTTTCCTAGCAGCTATTTTACCATGAAGGCCTGCTGCACAAAGCCTCCTCTTAACAGTTGTTGAAGAGATGTTTCTGCTGCTAGAACTCTGTGTGGCATTGACCTGGTCTCTAATCTGAGCTGCTGTTAACCTGTTATTTCTGAGGCTGGTGACTCAGATAAACTTATCCTCAGAAGCAGAGGTGACTCTTGGTCTTCCTTTCCTGGGGCGGTGCTCATGTGAACCAGTTTCTTTTTGGCGCTTGATGGATTTTGCAACTGCACTTGGGGACATTTTCAAAGTTTGCCCAATTTTTCGGACTGACTGACCTTCATTTCTTAAAGTAATGATGGCCACTCGTTTTTCTTTACTTAGCTGCTTTTTTCCTGCCATAATACAAATTCTAACAGTCTATTCAGTAGGACTATCAGCTATGTATCCACGAGACTTCTGCACAACACAACTGATGGTCCCAACCCCATTTATAAGGCAAGAAATCCCACTTATTAAACCTGACAGGGCACACCTGTGAAGTGAAAACCATTTCCGGCGACTACCTCTTGAAACTCATCAAGAGAATGCCAAGAGTGTGCAAAGCAGTCATCAAAGCAAAAGGTGGCTACTTTGAAGAACCTAGAATATAAGACATATTTTCAGTTGTTTCACACTTTTTTCTTAAGTATATAATTCCACATGTGTTAATTCATAGTTTTGATGCCTTCAGTATGAATGTACAATTTTCAAAGTCATGAAAATACAGAAAAATCTTTAAATGAGAAGGTGTGTCCAAACTTTTGGTCTGTACTGTATATTCTACCCACACTATTGGAACTCTCCTGGGGTACCCTCACACATATTATTCTCTCATTTAGTGGATATTTTCACAAAAAAGTAAAATTTTCAAAAATTCTGAAAATTGGCTGAAAACGACTAAATATGAAGGTCTCATCGGTCGTATCGCTCTGGAACAGAAATCGGAATGCTCACTGACATTTCCTCTATCTGAAAGTCTGATAAACGCCGGAAAAATGACTAAGTCCCCAAAAATTTTTTTTTCAATTTTACCCTTGTGGATATATATTCTACCCACACACATTTGGAACGCTCCTGGGGTACCCTCACACATATTATTCCCTCATTTAGTGGATATTTATACAAAAAAGTGAAATTTTCAAAAATTCAGAAAATTGGCTGAAAACGACTAAATATGAAGGACTCATTGGGCGAATCGCTCTGGAACTGAAATCGGAACGCTCACTGACATTTCCCCTATCTGAAAGTCTGAAAAACGCCGGAAAAATGACTAAGTCCCCAAAAAAATTTTTTTCAACTTTTCTCAATTTTACCCCCGTGGGATATATATTCTACCCACACACATTTGGAACTCTCCTGGTGTACCCTCACACATATTATACCCTCATTTAGTGGATATTTTCACAAAAAAGTGAAATTTTCAAAAATTCAGAAAATTGGCTGAAAACGACAAAATATGAAGGACTCATCGGGCGAATCACTCTGGAACTGAAATCGGCATGCGCACTGACATTTCCCTTATCTGAAAGTCTGATAAACGCCGGAAAAATGACTAAGTCCCCGAAAAAAATTTTTTCAACTTTTTTCAATTTTACCCCCGTGGGATATATATTCTACCCACACACATTTGGAACTCTCCTGGGGTACCCTCACACATATTATTCCCTCATTTAGTGGATATTTTCACAAAAAAGTGAAATTTTCAAAAATTCAGAAAATTGGCTGAAAACGACTAAATATGAAGGACTCATCGGGCGAATTGCTCTGGAACTGAAATCGGAACGCTCACTGACATTTCCCCTATCTGAAAGTCTGATAAACGCCGGAAAAATGATTAAGTCCAAAAAAAAAATTTTTCAACTTTCTTCAATTTTACCCCCGTGGGATATATATTCTACCCACACACATTTGCAAGTCTCCTGGCATACCCTCACGCATATTATTCCCTCATTTAGTGGATATTTTCACAAAAGGGAAATTTTTAAAAATTCAGAAAATTGGCTGAAAACAACTAAATATGAAGGACTCATCGGGCGAATCGCTCTGGAACTGAAATCGGAATGCTCACTGACATTTCCCCTATCTGAAAGTCTTATAAACGCCGGAAAAATGACTAAGTCCCCAAAGAATTTTTTTTCAACTTTTTTCAATTTTACCCCCGTGGGATATATATTCTACCCACACACATTTGGAACACTCCTGGGGTACCCTCACACATATTATTCCCTCATTTAGTGGATATTTTCACAAAAAAGTGAAATTTTCAAAAATTCAGAAAATTGGCTAAAAACGACTAAATTTGAAGGACTCATCGGGCGAATCACTCTGGAACTGAAATCGGAACGCTCACTGACATTTCCCCTATCTGAAAGTCTGATAAACGCCGGAAAAATGACTAAGTCCAAAAAACTATTTTTTTCAACTTTCTTCAATTTTCCCACCGTGGGATATATATTCTACCCACACACATTTGGAACTCTCCTGGAATACCCTCAAACATATTATTCCCTCATTTAGTGGATATTTTCACAAAAAAGAGAAATTTTCAAAAATTCTGAAAATTGACTGAAAAAGACTAAATATGAAGGACTCATCGGGCGAATCGCTCTGGAACTGAAATCGGAACGCTCACTGACATTTCCCCTATCTGAAAGTCTGATAAACGCCGGAAAAATGACTAAGTCGAAAAAAAAAACTTTTCAACTTTCTTCAATTTTACCCCCGTGGGATATATATTCTACCCACACACATTTGGAACTCTCCTGGCATACCCTCAAACATATTATTCCCTCATTTAGTGGATATTTTCACAAAAAAGTGAAATTTTCAAAAATTCTGAAAATTGGCTGAAAACGACTAAATATGCAGGACTCATCGGGCGATTCGCTCTGGAACTGAAATCGGAACGCTCACTTACATTTCCCCTATCTGAAAGTCTGATAAACGCCGGAAAAATGACTAAGTCCCAAAAAAAATTTTTTTTCAACTTTTTTCAACTTTATACCCATGGGATATTTATTCTACCCACACACATTTGGAACTTTCCTGGCTTACCCTCACACATATTATTCCCTCCTTTAGTGGATATTTTGACAAAAAAGTGAAATTTTAAAAAATTCAGAAAATTGTCTGAAAGCGGCTAAATATGAATGACTCATTGGGCGAATCGCTCTGGAACTGAAATAGGAACGCTCACTGACATTTCCCCTATCTGAAAGTCTGATAAACGCGGGAAAAATGACTAAGTCCAAAAAAACATTTTTTTTCAATTTTACCCCCGTGGGATATATATTCTGCCCACACACATTTGGAACTCTCCTGGTGTACTCTCACACATATTATTCCCTCATTTAGTGGATATTTTCACAAAAAAGACAAATTTTAAAAAATTCAGAAAATTGGCTGAAAACGACTAAATATGATGGACTCATCGGGCGAATCGCTCTGGAACTGAAATCGGAACGCTCACTGACATTTCCCCTATCTGAAAGTATGATAAACGCCGGAAAAATGACTAAGTCCCCAAAAAAAATGTTTTCAACTTTTTTCAATTTTAGCCCTGTGGATATATATTCTACCCACACACATTTGGAACTTTCCTGGCTTACCCTCACACATATTATTCCCTCATTTAGTGGATATTTTCACAAAAAAGTGAAATTTTCAAAAATTCTGAAAATTGACTGAAAACGACGAAATATGAAGGACTCATCTGGTGAATTGCTCTAGAACTGAAATCGGAATGCTCACTGACATTTCCCCTATCTGAAAGTCTGATAAACGGCGGAAAAAAAGTCCGCAAAAATTTTTTTTTCAACTTTTTTCAATTTTACACTTGTGGATATATATTCTACCCACACACATTTGGAACTCTCCTGGCTTACCCTCACACATATTATTCCCTCATTTAGTGGATATTTTCACAAAAAAGTGAAGTTTTCAAAAATTCAGAAAATTGGCTGAAAACGACTAAATATGAAGGATTCATCGGGCGAATCGCTCTGGAACTGAGATCGGAACGCTCACACTTACATTTCCCCTATCTGAAAGTCTGATAAACGCCGGAAAAATGACTAAGTCCAAAAAAATATTTTTTTCAACTTTTATCAATTTTACCCCCGTGGGATATATATTCTACCCACAAACATTTGGAACTCTCCTGGGGTACCCTAACACATATTATTCCCTCATTTAGTGGATATTTTCACAAAAAAGTGAAATTTTCAAAAATTCTGAAAATTGGATGAAAACGACTAAATATGAAGGACTCATTGGGCGAATCGCTCTGGAACTGAAATCGGAACGCTCACTGACATTTCCCCTATCTGAAAGTCTGATAAACGCTGAAAAAATGAATAAGTCCAAAAAATTAATTTTTTCAACTTTTTTCAATTATTTCCCCCGTGGGATATATATTCTACCCACAAACATTTGGAACTCTCCTGGGGTACCCTCACACATATTATTTCCTCATTTTGTGGATATTTTCACAAAAAAGTGAAATTTTCAAAAATTTAGAAAATTGGCTGAAAACGACTAAATATGAAGGACTCATCGGGCGAATCGCTCTGGAACTGAAATCGGAACTCTCACTGACATTTCCCCATTCTGAAAGTCCAAAAAAATTTTTTTTCAACTTTTTTCAATTTTACCCCCGTGGGATATATATTCTGCCCACACACATTTGGATCTCTCCTGGCGTACCCTCACACATATCATTCCCTCATTTAGTGGATAAATTCACAAAAAAGTGAAATTTTCAAAAATTCAGAAAATTGGCTGAAAACGACTAAATATGAAGGACTCATCGGGCGAATCGCTCTGGAACTGAAATCGGAACGCTCACTGACATTTCCCCTATCTGAAAGTCTGATAAACGCCGGAAAAATGACTAAGTCCAAATAAATTTTTTTTTCAACTTTTTTCAATTTTACCCCTGTGGATATATATTTTACCCAAACTTTTGGAACTCTCCTGGGGTACCCTCACACATATTATTCCCTCATTTAGTGGATATTTTCACAAAAAAGTGAAATTTTCAAAAATTCAGAAAATTGGTTGAAAACGACTAAATATGAAGGACTCATCGGGCGAATCGCTGTGGAACTGAAATCGGAACGCTCACTGACATTTCCCCTATCTGAAAGTCTGATAAACACCGGAAAAAAGACTAAGTCCCCAAAAAAAATGTTTTCAACTTTTTTCAATTTTACTCCTGTAGATATATATTCTACCCACACACTTTTGGAACTCTCCTGGGGTACCCTCACACATATTATTCCCTCATTTAGTGGATATTTTCACAAAAAAGTGAAATTTTCAAAAATTCAGAAAATTGGTTGAAAACGACTAAATATGAAGGACTCATCGGGCGAATCGCTGTGGAACTGAAATCGGAACGCTCACTGACATTTCCCCTATCTGAAAGTCTGATAAACACCGGAAAAAAGACTAAATCCCCCCAAAAAATGTTTTCAACTTTTTTCAATTTTACTCCTGTAGATATATATTCTACCCACACACATTTGGAACTCTCCTGGGGTACCCTCACACATATTATTCCCTCATTTAGTGGATATTTTCACACAAAAGTTAAATTTTCAGAAATTCAGAAAATTGGATGCAAACGACTGAATATGAAGGACTCATCGGTCGAATCGCTCTGGAACTGAAATCGGAACACTCACTGACATTTCCCCTATCTGAAAGTCTGATAAACGGCGGAAAAATGACTAAGTCCAAAAAAAATTTTTTTTAAACTTTTTTCAATTTTACCCCCGTGGGATATATATTCTACCCACACACATTTGGATCTCTCCTGGCATACCCCCACACATATTATTCCCTCATTTAGTGGATATTTTCACAAAAAAGTGAAATTTTCAAAAATTCAGAAAATTGGCTGAAATCGACTAAATATGAAGGACTCATCGGGCGAATCGCTCTGGAACTGAAATCGGAACGCTCACTGACATTTCCCCTATCTGAAAGTCTGATAAACGCTGAAAAAATGAATAAGTCCAAAAAATAATTTTTTCAACTTTTTTCAATTATTTCCCCCGTGGGATATATATTCTACCCACAAACATTTGGAACTCTCCTGGGGTACCCTCACACCTATTATTCCCTCATTTAGTGGATATTTTCACAAAAAAGTGAAATTTTCAAAAATTCAGAAAATTGGTTGAAAACGACTAAATATGAAGGACTCATCGGGCGAATCGCTGTGAAACTGAAATCGGAACGCTCACTGACATTTCCCCTATCTAAAAGTCTGATAAACACCGGAAAAAAGACTAAGTCCCCAAAAAAAATGTTTTCAACTTTTTTCAATTTTACTCCTTTAAATATATATTCTACCCACACACTTTTGGAACTCTCCTGGGGTACCCTCACACATATTATTCCCTCATTTAGTGGATATTTTCACACAAAAGTTAAATTTTCAGAAATTCAGAAAATTGGATGCAAACGACTGAATATGAAGGACTCATCGGGCGAATCGCTCTGGAACTGAAATCGGAACGCTCACTGACATTTCCCCATTCTGAAAGTCCAAAAAAATTTTTTTTAAACTTTTTTCAATTTTACCCCCGTGGGATATATATTCTGCCCACACACATTTGGAACTCTCCTGGCGTACCCTCACACATATCATTCCCTCATTTAGTGGATAAATTCACAAAAAAGTGAAATTTTCAAAAATTCAGAAAATTGGCTGAAAACGACTAAATATGAAGGACTCATCGGGCGATTCGCTCTGGAACTGAAATCGGAACGCTCACTGCCATTTCCCCTATCTGAAAGTCTGATAAACGGCGGAAAAATGACTAAGTCCAAAAAAAATTTTTTTTCAACTTTTTTCAATTTTACCCCCGTGGGATATATATTCTACCCACACACATTTGGATCTCTCCTGGCATACCCTCACACATATTATTCCCTCATTTAGTGGATATTTTCACAAAAAAGTGAAATTTTCAAAAATTCAGAAAATTGGCTGAAATCGACTAAATATGAAGGACTCATCGGGCGAATCGCTCTGGAACTGAAATCGGAACGCTCACTGACATTTCCCCTATCTGAAAGTCTGATAAACGCTGAAAAAATGAATAAGTCCAAAAAATTAATTTTTTCAACTTTTTTCAATTATTTCCCCCGTGGGATATATATTCTACCCACAAACATTTGGAACTCTCCTGGGGTACCCTCACACATATTATTCCCTCATTTAGTGGATATTTTCACAAAAAAGTGAAATTTTCAAAAATTCATAAAATTGGTTGAAAACGACTAAATATGAAGGACTCATCGGGCGAATCGCTGTGAAACTGAAATCGGAACGCTCACTGACATTTCCCCTATCTGAAAGTCTGATAAACACCGGAAAAAAGACTAAGTCCCCCAAAAAAATGTTTTCAACTTTTTTTAGTTTTACTCCTGTAGATATATATTCTACCCACACACTTTTGGAACTCTCCTGGGGTACCCTCACACATATTATTCCCTCATTTAGTGGATATTTTCACAAAAAAGTGAAATTTTCAAAAATTCAGAAAATTGGCTGAAAACGAATAAATATGAAGGACTCATCGGGCGAATCGCTCTGGAACTGAAAACGGAACACTCACTGACATTTCCCCTATCTGAAAGTCTGATAAACGCTGGAAAAATAACTAAGTCTAAAAAAAATTTTTTTTTTACTTTTTTCAATTTTTCCTCCGTGGGATATATATTCTACCCACACACATTTGGAACTCTCCTAGGATACCCTCACACATATTATTCCCTCATTTAGTGGATATTTTCACAAAAAAGTGAAATTTTTAAAAATTCTGAAAATTCTCTGAAAGCGATTAATTATGAAGGACTCATCGGGCGAATCACTCTGGAACTGAAATCGGAACACTCACTTACATTTCCCCTATCTGAAAGTCTGATAAACGCCGGAAAAATGACTAAGTCCAAAAAAAATTATTTTCAACTTTCTTCAATTTTACTCCCGTAGGATATATATTCTACCAACACACATTTGGAACTCTCCTGGCTTACCCTCACACATATTATTCCCTCATTTAGTGGATATTTTCACAAAAAAGTGAAATTTTCAAAAATTCAGAAAATTGGCTGAAAACGACTAAATATGAAGGACTCATAGGGCGAATCGCTCTGGAACTGAAATCGGAATGCTCACTTACATTTCCCCTATCTGAAAGTCTGATAAACGCCGGAAAAATGACTAAGTCCAAAAAAAAATTATTTTCAACTTTTTTCAATTTTACCCCCGTGGGATATATATTCTACCCACACACATTTGAAACTCTCCTGGGGTACCCTCACACATATTATTTCCTCATTTAGTGGATATTTTCACAAAAAAGTGAAATTTTAAAAAATTCAGAAAATTGGCTGAAAGCGACTAATTATGAAGGACCCATCGGGCCAATCGCTCTGGAACTGAAATCGGAACGCTCACTGACATTTCCCTATCTGAAAGTCTGATAAACGTCAGAAAAATGACTAAGTCCAAGAAAAAAAATTTTCAATTTTACCCCTGTGGGATATATATTCTACCCACACACATTTGGAATTGTCCTGGCATACCCCCACACATATTAATCCCTCATTTAGTGGATATTTTCACAAAAAAGTAAAATTTTCAAAAATTCAGAAAATTGGCTGAAAACTACTAAATATGAAGGACTCATCGGGCGATTCGCTCTGGAACTGAAATCGGAACGCTCACTGACATTTCCCCTATCTGAAAGTCTGATAAACGCCGGAAAAATTACTAAGTCCAAAAAAAATTTTTTTCAACTTTTTTCAATTTTTCCCCCGTGGGATATATATTCTACCCACACACATTTTAAACTCTCCTGGCATACCCTCACACATATTATTCCCTCATTTAGTGGATATTTTCACAAAAAAAGTTAAATTTTCAAAAATTCTGAAAATTGGCTAAAAATTACTAAATATAAAGGACTCATTGGGCGAATCACTCTGTAGCTGATATCGGAATGCTCACTGACATTTCCCCTATCTGAAAGTCTGATAAACGGCGGAAAAATGACTAAGTCCAAAAAAAATATTTTTTCTTCAACTTTTTTCAATTTTACCCCCGTGGGATATATATTCTATCCACACACATTTGGAACTCTCCTGGGGTACCCTTACACATATTATTCCCTCCTTTAGTGGATATTTTGACAAAAAAGTGAAATTTTCAAAAATTCAGAAAATTGGCTGAAAACGACTAAATATGAAGGACTCATCGGGTGAATCACTCTGGAACTGAAATCGGAACACTCTCTGACATTTCCCCTATCTGAAAGTCTGATAAACGCCAAAAAAATGACAAAGTCTAAGAAAAAATTTTTTTCACCTTTTTTCAATTTTACCCCCGTGGGATATATATTCTACCCACAAACATTTGGAACTCTCCTGGGGTACCCTCACACATATTATTCCCTCATTTAGTGGATATTTTCACAAAAAAGTGAAATTTTCAAAAATTCAGAAAATTGGCTGAAAACGACTAAATATGAAGGACTCATCGGGCAAATCGCTCTGGAACTGAAATCGGAACGCTCACTGACATTTCCCCTATCTGAAAGTCTGATAAACGCCGGAAAAATGACTTAGCCCAAAAAAAATTTTTTCACCTTTTTTCAATTTTACCCCCGTGGGATATACATTCTACCCACACACATTTGGAACTCTCCTGGGGTAACCTCACACATATTATTCCCTCATTTAGTGGATATTTTCACAAAAAAGTGAAATTTTCAAAAATTCAGAAAATTGGCTGAAAATGAATAAATATGAAAGACTCATCGGGCGAATCGCTCTGGAACTGAAATCGGAACGCTCACTGACATTTCCCCTATCTGAAAGTCTGATAAACGTTGAAAAAATGAATAAGTCCAAAAAATTAATTTTTTCAACTTTTTTCAATTATTTCCCCCGTGGGATATATATTCTACCCACACACATTTGGAACTCTCCTGGGGTACCCTCACACATATTATTCCCTCATTTAGTGGATATTTTCACAAAAAAGTGACATTTTCAAAAATTCAGAAAATTGGCTGAAAATGAATAAATATGAAAGACTCATCGGGCGAATCGCTCTGGAACTGAAATCGGAACGCTCACTGACATTTCCCCTATCTGAAAGTCTGAGAAACGCCGGAAAAATGACTTAGTCCAAAAAAATTTTTTTTTCAACTTTTTTCAATTTTACCCCCGTGGGATATACATTCTACCCACACACATTTGGAACTCTCCTGGGGTAACCTCACACATATTATTCCCTCATTTAGTGGATATTTTCACAAAAAAGTGACATTTTCTAAAATTCAGAAAATTGGCTGAAAATGAATAAATATGAAAGACTCATCGGGCGAATCGCTCTGGAACTGAAATCGGAACGCTCACTGGCATTTCCCCTATCTGAAAGTCTGATAAACGTTGAAAAAATGAATAAGTCCAAAAAATTAATTTTTTCAACTTTTTTCAATTATTTCCCCCGTGGGATATATATTCTACCCACAAACATTTGGAACTCTCCTGGGGTACCCTCACACATATTATTCCCTCATTTAGTGGATATTTTCACAAAAAAGTGAAATTTTCAAAAATTCAGAAAATTGGTTGAAAACGACAAAATATGAAGGACTCATCGGGCGAATTGCTGTGAAACTGAAATCGGAACGCTCACTGACATTTCCCCTATCTGAAAGTCTGATAAACACCGGAAAAAAGACTAAGTCCCCCAAAAAAATGTTTTCAACTTTTTTCAATTTTACTCCTGTAGATATATATTCTACCCACACACTTTTGGAACTCTCCTGGGATACCCTCACACATATTATTCCCTCATTTAATGGATATTTTCACAAAAAAGAGAAATTTTAAAAAATTCAGAAAATTGGCTGAAAACGAATAAATATGATGGAATCATCGGGCAAATCACTCTGGAACTGAAATCGGAACGCTCACTGACATTTCCCCTATCTGAAAGTCTGATAAACGCCGGAAAAATGACCTAGTCCAAAAAAAATTTTTTCACCTTTTTTCAATTTTACCCCCGTGGGATATATATTCTACCCACACACATTTGGAACTCTCCTGGGGTACCCTCACACATATTATTCCCTCATTTAGTGGATATTTTCACAAAAAAGTGACATTTTCAAAAATTCAGAAAATTGGCTGAAAATGAATAAATATGAAAGACTCATCGGGCGAATCGCTCTGGAACTGAAATCGGAACGCTCACTGACATTTCCCCTATCTGAAAGTCTGAGAAACGCCGGAAAAATGACTTAGTCCAAAAAAATTTTTTTTTCAACTTTTTTCAATTTTACCCCCGTGGGATATATATTCTACCCACACACATTTGGAACTCTCCTGGGGTAACCTCACACATATTATTCCCTCATTTAGTGGATATTTTCACAAAAAAGTGAAATTTTCAAAAATTCAGAAAATTGGCTGAAAACGACTAAATATGAAGGACTCATCGGGCGAATCGCTCTGGAACTGAAATCGAAACGCTCACTGACATTTCCCCATTCTGAAAGTCCAAAAAAATTTTTTTTCAACTTTTTTCAATTTTAACCCCGTGGGATATATATTCTACCCACACACATTTGGAACTCTCCTGGGGTACTCTAACACATATCATTCCCTCATTTAGTGGATATTTTTACAAAAAAGTGAAATTTTAAAAAATTCAGAAAATTGGCTGACGATTAAATATGAAGGACTCATCGGGAGAATCGCTCTGGAACTGAAATCGGAATGCTCACTGACATTTCCCCTATCTGAAAGTCTGATAAACGCCGGAAAAATGACTAAGTCCAAAACATTTTTTTTTCAACTTTTTTCAATTTTAACCCCGTGGGATATATATTCTACCCACACACATTTGGAACTCTCCTGGGGTACCCTCACACATATTATTCCCTCATTTAGTGGATATTTTCACAAAAAAGTGACATTTTCAAAAATTCTGAAAATTGGCTGACTACGACTAAATATGAAGGACTCATCGGGAGAATCGCTCTGGAACTGAAATCGGAATGCTCACTGACATTTCCTCTATCTGAAAATCTGATAAACGACGGAAAAATGACTTAGTCGAAAAAAAAAAATTTTTCAACTTTTTTAAATTTTACCCCCGTGGGATATATATTCTACCCACACACATTTGGAACTCTCCTGGGGTACCCTCACACATATTATTCCCTCATTTAGTGGATATTTTTACAAAAAAGTGACATTTTCAAAAATTAAGAAAATTGGCTGACGATTAAATATGAAGGACTCATCGGGAGAATCGCTCTGGAACTGAAATCAGAATGCTCACTGACATTTCCACTATCTGAATGTCTGATAAACGCCGGAAAAATGACTAAGTCCCCTAAAAAATTTTTTTCAACTTTTTTCATTTTTTCCTCTGTGGATATATATTCTACCCACACTTTTGGATCTCTCCTGGGGTACCCTCACACATATTATTCCCTCATTTAGTGGATATTTTCACAAAAAAGTGAAATTTTCAAAAATTCCGAAAATTGGCTGAAAACGACTAAATATGAAGGACTCATCGGGCAAATCGCTCTGGAACTGAAATCGGAACGCTCACTGATATTTCCCCTATCTGAAAGTCTGATAAACGCCGAAAAAATGACACAGTCCAAAAAAAAATTATTTTTCAGGTTTTTTCAATTTTACCCCCGTGGGATATATATTCTATCCACACACATTTGGAACTCTCCTGGGGTACCCTCACACATATTATTCCCTCACTTAGTGGATATTTTGACAAAAAAGTGAAATTTTCAAAAATTCAGAAAATTGGCTGAAAACGACTAAATATGAAGGACTCATCGGGCGAAACGCTCTGGAACTGAAATCGGAACACTCACTGACATTTCCCCTATATGAAAGTCTGATAAACGCCAAAAAAATGACAAAGTCCAAAAAAAAATTTTTTTTCAACTTTTTTCAATTTTACCCCCGTGGGATATATATTCTACCCACACACATTTGGAACTCTCCTGGGGTACCCTCACACATATTATTCCCTCACTTAGTGGATATTTTGACAAAAAAGTGAAATTTTCAAAAATTCTGAAAATTGGCTGAAAGCTACTAAATATGAAGGACTCATTGGGCGAATCGCTCTGGAACTGAAATCGGAACGCTCACTGACATTTCCCCTATCTGAAAGTCTGATAAACGCCGGAAAAATGACTAAGTCGAAAAAAAATATTTTTTCAACTTTTTTCAATTTTACCCCCGTGGGATGTATATTCTACTCACACACATTTGGAACTCTCCTGATGTACTCTCACACATATTATTCCCTCATTTAGTGCATATTTTCACAAAAAAGTGACATTTTCAAAAATTCTGAAAATTGGCTGAAAACGAGTAAATATGAAGGACTCATCGGGCAAATCGCTCTGGAACTGAAATCGGAACGCTCACTGACATTTCCCCTATCTGAAAGTCTGATAAACGCCGAAAAAATGACAAAGTCCAAAAAAAAAAATTTTTTTCAACTTTTTTCAATTTTACCCCCGTGGGATATATATTCTATCCACACACATTTGGAACTCTCCTGGGGTACCCTCACACATATTATTCCCTCACTTAGTGGATATTTTGACAAAAAAGTGAAATTTTCAAAAATTCAGAAAATTGGCTGAAAACGACTAAATATGAAGGACTCATCGGGCGAAACGCTCTGGAACTGAAATCGGAACACTCACTGACATTTCCCCTATATGAAAGTCTGATAAACGCCAAAAAAATGACAAAGTCCAAAAAAAAAATTTTTTTTCAACTTTTTTCAATTTTACCCCCGTGGGATATATATTCTACCCACACACATTTGGAACTCTCCTGGGGTACCCTCACACATATTATTCCCTCACTTAGTGGATATTTTGACAAAAAAGTGAAATTTTCAAAAATTCAGAAAATTGGCTGAAAGCTACTAAATATGAAGGACTCATTGGGCGAATCGCTCTGGAACTGAAATCGGAACGCTCACTGACATTTCCCCTATCTGAAAGTCTGATAAACGCCGGAAAAATGACTAAGTCGAAAAAAAATATTTTTTCAACTTTTTTCAATTTTACCCCCGTGGGATGTATATTCTACTCACACACATTTGGAACTCTCCTGGGGTACCCTCACACATATTATTCCCTCACTTAGTGGATATTTTTACAAAAAAGTGACATTTTCAAAAATTCAGAAAATTGGCTGACGATTAAATATGAAGGACTCATCGGGAGAATCGCTCTGGAACTGAAATCGGAATGCTCACTGACATTTCCACTATATGAATGTCTGATAAACGCCGGAAAAATGACTAAGTCCCCTAAAAAAATTTTTTCAACTTTTTTCATTTTTTCCTCTGTGGATATATATTCTACCCACACTTTTGGATCTCTCCTGGGGTACCCTCACACATATTATTCCCTCATTTAGTGGATATTTTCACAAAAAAGTGAAATTTTCAAAAATTCCGAAAATTGGCTGAAAACGACTAAATATGAAGGACTCATCGGGCAAAGCGCTCTGGAACTGAAATCGGAACGCTCACTGATATTTCCCCTATCTGAAAGTCTGATAAACGCCGAAAAAATTACAAAGTCCAAAAAAAAATTATTTTTCAGGTTTTTTCAATTTTACCCCCGTGGGATATATATTCTATCCACACACATTTGGAACTCTCCTGGGGTACTCTCACACATATTATTCCCTCATTTAGTGCATATTTTCACAAAAAAGTGACATTTTCAAAAATTCTGAAAATTGGCTGAAAACGAGTAAATATGAAGGACTCATCGGGCGAATCGCCCTGGTACTGAAATCGGAACGCTCACTGACATTTCCCCTATCTGAAAGTCTGATAAACGCCGGAAAAATGACTAAGTCCAAAAAAATTTTTTTTTTAACTTTTTTCAATTTTACCCCCGTGGGATATATATTCTACCCACACACATTTGGAACTCTCCTGGGGTACCCTCACACATATTATTCCCTCATTTAGTGGATATTTTCACAAAAAAGTGACATTTTCAAAAATTCTGAAACTTGGCTGACAACAACTAAATATGAAGGACTCATCGGGAGAATCGCTCTGGAACTGAAATCGGAATGCTCACTGACATTTCCTCTATCTGAAAATAGGATAAACGCCGGAAAAATGACTTAGTCGAAAAAAAAAAATTTTTCAACTTTTTTAAATTTTACCCCCGTGGGATATATATTCTACCCACACACATTTGGAACTCTCCTGGGGTACCCTCACACATATTATTCCCTCATTTAGTGGATATTTTTACAAAAAAGTGACATTTTCAAAAATTCAGAAAATTGGCTGACGATTAAATATGAAGGACTCATCGGGAGAATCGCTCTGGAACTGAAATCGGAATGCTCACTGACATTTCCACTATCTGAATGTCTGATAAACGCCGGAAAAATGACTAAGTCCCCTAAAAAAATTTTTTCAACTTTTTTCATTTTTTCCTCTGTGGATATATATTCTACCCACACTTTTGGATCTCTCCTGGGGTACCCTCACACATATTATTCCCTCATTTAGTGGATATTTTCACAAAAAAGTGAAATTTTCAAAAATTCCGAAAATTGGCTGAAAACGACTAAATATGAAGGACTCATCGGGCAAATCGCTCTGGAACTGAAATCGGAACGCTCACTGATATTTCCCCTATCTGAAAGTCTGATAAACGCCGAAAAAATGAGTAAGTCCAAAAAAAAATTATTTTTCAGGTTTTTTCAATTTTACCCCCGTGGGATATATATTCTATCCACACACATTTGGAACTCTCCTGGGGTACCCTCACACATATTATTCCCTCACTTAGTGGATATTTTGACAAAAAAGTGAAATTTTCAAAAATTCAGAAAATTGGCTGAAAGCGACTAAATATGAAGGACTCATCGGGCAAATCGCTCTGGAACTGAAATCGGAATGCTCACTGACATTTCCCTTTTCTGAAAGTCTGATAAACGCCGGAAAAATGACTAAGTCGAAAAAAAATATTTTTTCAACTTTTTTCAATTTTACCCCCGTGGGATATATATTCTACCCACAAACATTTGGAACTCTCCTGGGGTACCCTCACACATATTATTCCCTCATTGAGTGGATATTTTCACAAAAAAGTGAAATTTTCAAAAATTCAGAAAATTGGCTGAAAACGACTAAATATGAAGGACTCATCGGGCGAATCGCTCTGGAACTGAAATCGGAACACTCACTGACATTTCCCCTATATGAAAGTCTGATAAACGCCAAAAAAATGACAAAGTCCAAAAAAAATTTTTTTTTCAAGTTTTTTCAATTTTACCCCCGTGGGATATATATTCTATCCACACACATTTGGAACTCTCCTGGGGTACCCTCACACATATTATTCCCTCACTTAGTGGATATTTTGACAAAAAAGTGAAATTTTCAAAAATTCAGAAAATTGGCTGAAAGCGACTAAATATGAAGGACTCATCGGGCGAATCGCTCTGGAACTGAAATCGGAACGCTCACTGACATTTCCCTTTTCTGAAAGTCTGATAAACGGCGGAAAAATGACTAAGTCCAAAATAATTTTTTTTTCAACTTTTTTCAATTTTACCCCCGTGGGATATATATTCTACCCACACACATTTGGAACTCTCCTGGGGTACCCTCACACATATTATTCCCTCATTTAGTGGATATTTTCACAAAAAAGTGACATTTTCAAAAATTCTGAAAATTGGCTGACAACGACTAAATATGAAGGACTCATCGGGAGAATCGCTCTGGAACTGAAATCGGAATGCTCACTGACATTTCCTCTATCTGAAAATAGGATAAACGCCGGAAAAATGACTTAGTCGAAAAAAAAAAATTTTTCAACTTTTTTAAATTTTACCCCCGTGGGATATATATTCTACCCACACACATTTGGAACTCTCCTGGGGTACCCTCACACATATTATTCCCTCATTTAGTGGATATTTTTACAAAAAAGTGACATTTTCAAAAATTCAGAAAATTGGCTGACGATTAAATATGAAGGACTCATCGGGAGAATCGCTCTGGAACTGAAATCGGAATGCTCACTGACATTTCCACTATCTGAATGTCTGATAAACGCCGGAAAAATGACTAAGTCCCCTAAAAAAATTTTTTCAACTTTTTTCATTTTTTCCTCTGTGGATATATATTCTACCCACACTTTTGGATCTCTCCTGGGGTACCCTCACACATATTATTCCCTCATTTAGTGGATATTTTCACAAAAAAGTGAAATTTTCAAAAATTCCGAAAATTGGCTGAAAACGACTAAATATGAAGGACTCATCGGGCAAATCGCTCTGGAACTGAAATAGGAACGCTCACTGATATTTCCCCTATCTGAAAGTCTGATAAATGCCGAAAAAATGACAAAGTCCAAAAAAAAATTATTTTTCAGGTTTTTTCAATTTTACCCCCGTGGGATATATATTCTACCCACACACATTTGGAATTCTCCTAGGGTACCCTCACACATATTATTCCCTCATTTAGTGGATATTTTCACAAAAAAGTGACATTTTCAAAAATTCAGAAAATTGGCTGACAACGACTAAATATGAAGGACTCATCGGGAGAATCGCTCTGGAACTGAAATCAGAATGCTCACTGACATTTCCCCTATCTGAAAGTCTGATAAAAGCCGAAAAAATGACAAAGTCCAAAAAAAAAATTTTTCTTCAACTTTTTTCAATTTTACCCCCGTGGGATATATATTCTATCCACACACATTTGGAACTCTCCTGGGGTACCCTCACACATATTATTCCCTCATTTAGTGGATATTTTCACAAAAAAGTGACATTTTTAAAAATTCTGAAAATTGGCTGAAAACGACTAAATATGAAAGACTCATCGGGCGAATCGCTCTGGAACTGAAATCGGAACGCTCACTGACATTTCCCCTATCTGAAAGTCTGATAAACGGCGGAAAAATGACTAAGTCCCCCCAAAAAGATTTTTCAACTTTTTTCATTTTTTCCTCTGTGGATATATATTCTACCCACACTTTTGGAACTCTCCTGTGGTACCCTCACACATATTATTCCCTCATTTAGTGGATATTTTCACAAAAAAGTGAAATTTTCAGAAATTCAGAAAATTGGATGCAAACAACTAAATATGAAGGACTCATCGGTAGAATCGCTCTGGAACTGAAATCGGAATGCTCACTGACATTTCCCCTATCTGAAAGTCTGATAAACGCCGGATAAATGAGTAAGTCGAAAAAAAAAAATTTCAACTTTTTTTTAATTTTACCCCCGTGGGATATATATTCTACCCACACACATTTGGAACTCTCCTGCGGTACCCTCACACATATTATTCCCTCATTTAGTGGATATTTTCACAAAAAAAGTGACATTTTCAAAAATTCAGAAAATTGGCTGACAACGACTAAATATGAAGGACTCATCGGGAGAATCGCTCTGGAACTGAAATCGGAATGCTCACTGACATTTCCCCTATCTGAAAGTCAGATAAACGCCGGAAAAATGACTAAGTCGAAAAAAAAAAATTTTCAACTTTTTTCAATTTTACCCCCGTGGGATATATATTCTACCCACACACATTTGGAATTCTCCTAGGGTACCCTCACACATATTATTCCCTCATTTAGTGGATATTTTCACAAAAAAGTGACATTTTCAAAAATTCAGAAAATTGGCTGACAACGACTAAATATGAAGGACTCATCGGGAGAATCGCTCTGGAACTGAAATCAGAATGCTCACTGACATTTCCCCTATCTGAAAGTCTGATAAAAGCCGAAAAAATGACAAAGTCCAAAAAAAAAATTTTTCTTCAACTTTTTTCAATTTTACCCCCGTGGGATATATATTCTATCCACACACATTTGGAACTCTCCTGGGGTACCCTCACACATATTATTCCCTCATTTAGTGGATATTTTCACAAAAAAGTGACATTTTCAAAAATTCTGAAAATTGGCTGAAAACGACTAAATATGATGTACTCATCGGGCGAATCGCTCTGGAACTGAAATCGGAACGCTCACTGACATTTCCCCTATCTGAAAGTCTGATAAACGCTGAAAAAATGACCAAGTCCAAAAAAAAATTTTTTTAAACTTTTTTCAATTTTACCCCCGTGGGATATATATTCTACCCACAAACATTTGGAACTCTCCTGGGGTACCCTCACACATATTATTCCCTCATTTAGTGGATATTTTCACAAAAAAGTGACATTTTTAAAAATTCTGAAAATTGGCTGAAAACGACTAAATATGAAAGACTCATCGGGCGAATCGCTCTGGAACTGAAATCGGAACGCTCACTGACATTTCCCCTATCTGAAAGTCTGATAAACGGCGGAAAAATGACTAAGTCCCCCCAAAAAGATTTTTCAACTTTTTTCATTTTTTCCTCTGTGGATATATATTCTACCCACACTTTTGGAACTCTCCTGTGGTACCCTCACACATATTATTCCCTCATTTAGTGGATATTTTCACAAAAAAGTGAAATTTTCAGAAATTCAGAAAATTGGATGCAAACAACTAAATATGAAGGACTCATCGGGAGAATCGCTCTGGAACTGAAATCGGAATGCTCACTGACATTTCCCCTATCTGAAAGTCTGATAAACGCCGGATAAATGAGTAAGTCGAAAAAAAAAAATTTCAACTTTTTTTCAATTTTACCCCCGTGGGATATATATTCTACCCACACACATTTGGAACTCTCCTGCGGTACCCTCACACATATTATTCCCTCATTTAGTGGATATTTTCACAAAAAAAGTGACATTTTCAAAAATTCAGAAAATTGGCTCACAACGACTAAATATGAAGGACTCATCGGGAGAATCGCTCTGGAACTGAAATCGGAATGCTCACTGACATTTCCCCTATCTGAAAGTCAGATAAACGCCGGAAAAATGACTAAGTCGAAAAAAAAAAAATTTTCAACTTTTTTCAATTTTACCCCCGTGGGATATATATTCTACCCACACACATTTGGAATTCTCCTAGGGTACCCTCACACATATTATTCCCTCATTTAGTGGATATTTTCACAAAAAAGTGACATTTTCAAAAATTCTGAAAATTGGCTGACAACGACTAAATATGAAGGACTCATCGGGAGAATCGCTCTGGAACTGAAATCAGAATACTCACTGACATTTCCCCTATCTGAAAGTCTGATAAAAGCCGAAAAAATGACAAAGTCCAAAAAAAAAATTTTTCTTCAACTTTTTTCAATTTTACCCCCGTGGGATATATATTCTATCCACACACATTTGGAACTCTCCTGGGGTACCCTCACACATATTATTCCCTCATTTAGTGGATATTTTCACAAAAAAGTGACATTTTCAAAAATTCTGAAAATTGGCTGAAAACGACTAAATATGATGTACTCATCGGGCGAATCGCTCTGGAACTGAAATCGGAACGCTCACTGACATTTCCCCTATCTGAAAGTCTGATAAACGCTGAAAAAATGACCAAGTCCAAAAAAAAATTTTTTTAAACTTTTTTCAATTTTACCCCCGTGGGATATATATTCTACCCACAAACATTTGGAACTCTCCTGGGGTACCCTCACACATATTATTCCCTCATTTAGTGGATATTTTCACAAAAAAGTGACATTTTTAAAAATTCTGAAAATTGGCTGAAAACGACTAAATATGAAAGACTCATCGGGCGAATCGCTCTGGAACTGAAATCGGAACGCTCACTGACATTTCCCCTATCTGAAAGTCAGATAAACGCCGGAAAAATGACTAAGTCGAAAAAAAAAAAATTTTCAACTTTTTTCAATTTTACCCCCGTGGGATATATATTCTACCCACACACATTTGGAATTCTCCTAGGGTACCCTCACACATATTATTCCCTCATTTAGTGGATATTTTCACAAAAAAGTGACATTTTCAAAAATTCTGAAAATTGGCTGACAACGACTAAATATGAAGGACTCATCGGGAGAATCGCTCTGGAACTGAAATCAGAATACTCACTGACATTTCCCCTATCTGAAAGTCTGATAAAAGCCGAAAAAATGACAAAGTCCAAAAAAAAAATTTTTCTTCAACTTTTTTCAATTTTACCCCCGTGGGATATATATTCTATCCACACACATTTGGAACTCTCCTGGGGTACCCTCACACATATTATTCCCTCATTTAGTGGATATTTTCACAAAAAAGTGACATTTTCAAAAATTCTGAAAATTGGCTGAAAACGACTAAATATGATGTACTCATCGGGCGAATCGCTCTGGAACTGAAATCGGAACGCTCACTGACATTTCCCCTATCTGAAAGTCTGATAAACGCTGAAAAAATGACCAAGTCCAAAAAAAAATTTTTTTAAACTTTTTTCAATTTTACCCCCGTGGGATATATATTCTACCCACAAACATTTGGAACTCTCCTGGGGTACCCTCACACATATTATTCCCTCATTTAGTGGATATTTTCACAAAAAAGTGACATTTTTAAAAATTCTGAAAATTGGCTGAAAACGACTAAATATGAAAGACTCATCGGGCGAATCGCTCTGGAACTGAAATCGGAACGCTCACTGACATTTCCCCTATCTGAAAGTCTGATAAACGGCGGAAAAATGACTAAGTCCCCCCAAAAAGATTTTTCAACTTTTTTCATTTTTTCCTCTGTGGATATATATTCTACCCACACTTTTGGAACTCTCCTGTGGTACCCTCACACATATTATTCCCTCATTTAGTGGATATTTTCACAAAAACGTGAAATTTTCAGAAATTCAGAAAATTGGATGCAAACAACTAAATATGAAGGACTCATCGGGAGAATCGCTCTGGAACTGAAATCGGAATGCTCACTGACATTTCCCCTATCTGAAAGTCTGATAAACGCCGGATAAATGAGTAAGTCGAAAAAAAAAAATTTCAACTTTTTTTCAATTTTACCCCCGTGGGATATATATTCTACCCACACACATTTGGAACTCTCCTGGGGTACCCTCACACATATTATTCCCTCATTTATTGGATATTTTCACAAAAAAGTGAAATTTTCAAAAATTCAGAAAATTGGCTGAAAACTACTGAATATGAAGGACTCATCGGGCGAATCGCGCTGGAACTGAAATCGGAACGCTCACTGACATTTCCCCTATCTGAAAGTCTGATAAACGCTGAAAAAATGACTAAGTCTAAAAAAAATTTTTTTTCACCTTTTTTCAATTTTACCCACGTGCAATATATAATCTACCCACACACATTTGGAACTCTCCTGGGGTATCCTCACACATATTATTCCCTCATTTAGTGGATATTTTCACAAAAAAGTGAAATTTTCAAAAATTCTGAAAATTTGCTGAAAACGACTAAATATGAAGGACTCATTGGGCGAATCGCTCTGGAACTGAAATCGGAACGCTCACTGACATTTTCCCTATCTGAAAGTCTGATAAACACCGGAAAAATGACAGTCCAAAAAAATTTTTTTTCACCTTTTTTCAATTTTACCCCCGTGAGATATATATTCTACCCACACACATTTGGAACTCTCCTGGGGTACCCTCACACATATTATTCCCTCATTTAGTGGATATTTTCACAAAAAAGTAAAATTTTTAAAAATTCAGAAAATTGGCTGAAAACGACTAAATATGGAGGACTCATCGGGCGAATCGCTCTGGAACTGAAATCGGAATGCTCACTGACATTTCCCCTATCTGAAAGTCTGATAAACGCTGAAAAAATGACTAAGTCCAAAAAAAAATTTTTTCAACTCTTTTCAATTTTACCCCCGTGGGATATATATTCTACCCACGCACATTTGGAACACTCCTGGCGTACCCTCACACATATTATTCCCTCATTTAGTGGATATTTTCACAAAAAAGTGAAATTTTCAAAAATTCAGAAAATTGGCTGAAAATGACTAAATATATGAAGGAATCATCGGGCGAATCGCTCTGGAACTGAAATCGGAACGCTCACTGACATTTCCCCTATCTGAAAGTCTGATAAACGACGGAAAAATGACTAAGTCCAAAAAACATTTTTTTTCAACTTTTTTCAATTTTACCCCCGTGGGATATATATTCTACCCAAACACATTTGGAACTCTCCTGGGGTACCCTCACACATATTATTCCCTCATTTAGTGGATATTTTCACAAAAAAGTGAAATTTTCAAAAATTTAGAAAATTGGCTGAAAACGACTAAATATGAACGACTCATCGGGAGAATCGCTCTGGAACTGAAATCGGAACGCTCACTGACATTTCCCCTATCTGAATGTCTGATAAATGGCGGAAAAATGACTAAGTCCCCCAAAAAAAATTTTTCAACTTTTTTCAATTTTACCCCCATGGGATATATATTCTACCCACACACATTTGGAACTCTCCTGGCTTACCCTCACACATATTATTCCCTGATTTAATGGATATTTTCACAAAAAAGTGAAATTTTTAAAAATTAAGAAAATTGGCTGAAAACGATTAAATATGAAGGACTCATCGGGCGAATCGCTCTGGTACTGAATTCGGAACGCTCACTGACATTTCCCCTATCTGAAAGTCTGATAAACGCTGAAAAAATGACTAAGTCCAAAAAAAAATATTTTCAACTCTTTTCAATTTTACCCCCGTGGGATATATATTCTACCCACGCACATTTGGAACACTCCTGGCGTACCCTCACACATATTATTCCCTCATTTAGTGGATATTTTCACAAAAAAGTGAAATTTTCAAAAATTCAGAAAATTGGCTGAAAATGACTAAATATGAAGGACTCATCGGGCAAATCGCTCTGGAACTGAAATCGGAACGCTCACTGACATTTCCCCTATCTGAAACTCTGATAAACGCCGGAAAAATGACTAAGTTGAAAAAAAATAAATTTTCAACTTTTTTCAATTTTACCCCCGTGGGATGTATATTCTACCCACACACATTTGGAACTCTCCTGGTGTACTCTCACACATATTATTCCCTCATTTAGTGCAAATTTTCACAAAAAAGTGACATTTTCAAAAATTCAGAAAATTGGCTGAAAATGACTAAATATGAAGAACTCATCGGGCGAATCGCTCTGGAACTGAAATCGGAAAGCTCACTGACATTTCCCCTATCTGAAACTCTGATAAACGCCGGAAAAATGACTAAGTTCCAAAAAAATTTTTTTTCAACTTTTTTCAATTTTACCCCCGTGGGATATATATTCTACCCACACACATTTGGAACTCTCCTGGGGTACCCTCACACATATTATTCCCTCATTTAGTGGATATTTTCACAAAAAAGTGACATTTTCAAAAATTCAGAAAATTGGCTGACAACGACTAAATATGAAGGACTCATCGGGAGAATCGCTCTGGAACTGAAATCGGAATGCTCACTGACATTTCCCCTATCTGAAAGTCTGATAAACGCCGGAAAAATTACTAAGTCCAAAAAACATTTTTTTTTTACTTTTTTCAATTTTACCCCCGTGGGATATATATTCTACCCACACACATTTGGAACTCTCCTGGGGTACCCTCACACATATTATTCCCTCATTTAGTGGATATTTTCACAAAAAAGTGAAATTTTTAAAAATTCAGAAAATTGGCTGACAACGACTAAATATGAAGGACTGATCGGGAGAATCGCTCTGGAACTGAAATCGGAATGCTCACTGACATTTCCCCTATCTGAAAGTCTGATAAACGCCGGATAAATGAGTAAGTCGAAAAAAAAAATATTTCAACTTTTTTCAATTTTACCCCCGTGGGATATATATTCTACCCACACACATTTGGAACTCTCCTGGGGTACCCTCACACATATTATTCCCTCATTTAGTGCATATTTTCACAAAAAAGTGACATTTTCAAAAATTCTGAAAATTGGCTGAAAACGACTAAATATGAAGTACTCATCGGGCGAATCGCTCTGGAACTGAAATCGGAATGCTCACTGACATTTCCCCTATCTGAAACTCTGATAAACGCCGGAAAAATGACTAAGTCGAAAAAAAAAAAATTTTCAACTTTTTTCAATTTTACCCCCGTGGGATGTATATTCTACCCACACACATTTGGAACTCTCCTGGGGTACTCTCACACATATTATTCCCTCATTTAGTGGATAATTTCACAAAAAAGTGACATTTTCAAAAATTCAGAAAATTGGCTGACAACGACTAAATATGAAGGACTCATCGGGAGAATCGCTCTGGAACTGAAATCAGAATGCTCACTGACATTTCCCCTATCTGAAAGTCAGATAAACGCCGTAAAAATGACTAAGTCCCAAAAAAAATATTTTTCAACTTTTTTCAATTTTACCCCCGTGGGATATATATTCTACCCAAACACATTTGGAACTCTCCTGGGGTACCCTCACACATATTATTCCCTCATTTAGTGGATATTTTCACAAAAAAGTGAAATTTTCAAAAATTTAGAAAATTGTCTGAAAACGACTAAATATGAACGACTCATCGGGAGAATCGCTCTGGAACTGAAATCGGAACGCTCACTGACATTTCACCTATCTGAATGTCTGATAAACGCCGGAAAAATGACTAAGTCCCTCCAAAAAAATTTTTCAACTTTTTTCATTTTTTCCTCTGTGGATATATATTCTACCCACACTTTTGGAACTCTCCTGGGGTACCTTCACACATATTATTCCCTCATTTAGTGCATATTTTCACATAAAAGTGACATTTTCAAAAATTCCCGAAAATTGGCTGAAAACGACTAAATATGAAGGACTCATCGGGCGAATCGCTCTGGAACTGAAATCTGAACGCTCACTGACATTTCCCCTATCTGAAAGTCTGATAAACGCCGGAAAAATGACTAAGTCCCAAAAAAAATTTTTTTCAACTTTTTTCAATTTTACCCCGTGGGATATATATTCTACCCACACACATTTGGAACTCTCCTGGGGTACCCTCACACATATTATTCCCTCATTTAGTGGATATTTTCACAAAAAAGTGAAATTTTAAAAAATTCTGAAAATTGGCTGAAAACGACTAAATATGAAGGACTCATCGGGAGAATCGCTCTGGAACTGAAATCGGAATGCTCACTGACATTTCCGCTATCTGAAAGTCTGATAAACGCCGGATAAATGAGTAAGTTGAAAAAAAAAATATTTCAACTTTTTTCAATTTTACCCCCGTGGGATATATATTCTACCCACACACATTTGGAACTCTCCTGGGGTACCCTCACACATATTATTCCCTCATTTAGTGCATATTTTCACAAAAAAGTGACATTTTCAAAAATTCAGAAAATTGGCTGAAAACGACTAAATATGAAGGACTCATCGGGCGAATCGCTCTGGAACTGAAATCGGAATGCTCACTGACATTTCCCCTATCTGAAACTCTGATAAACGCCGGAAAAATGACTAAGTCGAAAAAAAATAAATTTTCAACTTTTTTCAATTTTACCCCCGTGGGATATATATTCTACCCACACACATTTGGAACTCTCCTGGGGTACCCTCACACATATTTTTCCCTCATTTAGTGGATATTTTCACAAAAAAGTGACATTTTCAAAAATTCAGAAAATTGGCTGACAACGACTAAATATGAAGGACTCATCGGGAGAATCGCTCTGGAACTGAAATCAGAACGCTCACTGACATTTCCCCTATCTGAAAATCTGATAAACGCCGAAAAAATGACTAAGTCCAAAAAAAAATTTTTTCAACTCTTTTCAATTTTACCCCCGTGAGATATATATTCTACCCACACACATTTGGAACTCTCCTGGGGTACCCTCACACATATTATTCCCTCATTTATTGGATATTTTCACAAAAAAGTGAAATTTTCAAAAATTCAGAAAATTGGCTGAAAACTACTGAATATGAAGGACTCATCGGGCGAATCGCGCTGGAACTGAAATCGGAACGCTCACTGACATTTCCCCTACCTGAAAGTCTGATAAACGCTGAAAAAATGACTAAGTCTAAAAAAAATTTTTTTTCACCTTTTTTCAATTTTACCCCCGTGCAATATATAATCTACCCACACACATTTGGAACTCTCCTGGGGTATCCTCACACATATTATTCCCTCATTTAGTGGATATTTTTACAAAAAAAAGTGAAATTTTCAAAAATCCTGAAAATTTGCTGAAAATGACTAAATATGAAGGACTCATTGGGCAAATCGCTCTGGAACTGAAATCGGAACGCTCACTGACATTTTCCCTATCTGAAAGTCTGATAAACACCGGAAAAATGACAGTCCAAAAAAAATTTTTTTCACCTTTTTTCAATTTTACCCCCGTGAGATATATATTCTACCCACACACATTTGGAACTCTCCTGGGGTACCCTCACACATATTATTCCCTCATTTAGTGGATATTTTCACAAAAAAGTGAAATTTTAAAAAATTCTGAAAATTGGCTGAAAACGACTAAATATGAAGGACTCATCGGGAGAATCGCTCTGGAACTGAAATCGGAATGCTCACTGACATTTCCGCTATCTGAAAGTCTGATAAACGCCGGATAAATGAGTAAGTTGAAAAAAAAAATATTTCAACTTTTTTCAATTTTACCCCCGTGGGATATATATTCTACCCACACACATTTGGAACTCTCCTGGGGTACCCTCACACATATTATTCCCTCATTTAGTGCATATTTTCACAAAAAAGTGACATTTTCAAAAATTCAGAAAATTGGCTGAAAACGACTAAATATGAAGGACTCATCGGGCGAATCGCTCTGGAACTGAAATCGGAATGCTCACTGACATTTCCCCTATCTGAAACTCTGATAAACGCCGGAAAAATGACTAAGTCGAAAAAAAATAAATTTTCAACTTTTTTCAATTTTACCCCCGTGGGATGTATATTCTACCCACACACATTTGGAACTCTCCTGGTGTACTCTCACACATATTATTCCCTCATTTAGTGCATATTTTCACAAAAAAGTGACATTTTCAAAAATTCAGAAAATTGGCTGAAAATGACTAAATATGAAGAACTCATCGGGCGAATCGCTCTGGAACTGAAATCGGAATGCTCACTGACATTTCCCCTATCTGAAACTCTGATAAACGCCGGAAAAATGACTAAGTTCCAAAAAAATTTTTTTTCAACTTTTTTCAATTTTACCCCCGTGGGATATATATTCTACCCACACACATTTGGAACTCTCCTGGGGTACCCTCACACATATTTTTCCCTCATTTAGTGGATATTTTCACAAAAAAGTGACATTTTCAAAAATTCAGAAAATTGGCTGACAACGACTAAATATGAAGGACTCATCGGGAGAATCGCTCTGGAACTGAAATCGGAATGCTCACTGACATTTCCCCTATCTGAAAGTCTGATGAACGCCGGAAAAATTACTAAGTCTAAAAAAAATTTATTTTCACCTTTTTTCAATTTTACTCCCGTGGGATATATAATCTACCCACACACATTTGGAACTCCCCTGGGGTACCCTCACACATATTATTCCCTCATTTAGTGGATATTTTCACAAAAAGTGAAATTTTTAAACATTCAGAAAATTGGCTGAAAACAACTAAATATGAAGGACTCATCGGGCGAATCGCTCTGGAACTGAAATCAGAACGCTCACTGACATTTCCCCTATCTGAAAATCTGATAAACGCCGAAAAAATGACTAAGTCCAAAAAAAAATTTTTTCAACTCTTTTCAATTTTACCCCCGTGAGATATATATTCTACCCACACACATTTGGAACTCTCCTGGGGTACCCTCACACATATTATTCCCTCATTTATTGGATATTTTCACAAAAAAGTGAAATTTTCAAAAATTCAGAAAATTGGCTGAAAACTACTGAATATGAAGGACTCATCGGGCGAATCGCGCTGGAACTGAAATCGGAACGCTCACTGACATTTCCCCTACCTGAAAGTCTGATAAACGCTGAAAAAATGACTAAGTCTAAAAAAAATTTTTTTTCACCTTTTTTCAATTTTACCCCCGTGCAATATATAATCTACCCACACACATTTGGAACTCTCCTGGGGTATCCTCACACATATTATTCCCTCATTTAGTGGATATTTTCACAAAAAAGTGAAATTTTCAAAAATTCTGAAAATTGGCTGAAAACGACTAAATATGAAGGACTCATTGGGCGAAACGCTCTGGAACTGAAATCGGAACGCTCACTGACATTTTCCCTATCTGAAAGTCTGATAAACACCGGAAAAATGACAGTCCGAAAAAATTTTTTTTCACCTTTTTTCAATTTTACCCCCGTGAGATATATATTCTACCCACACACATTTGGAACTCTCCTGGGGTACCCTCACACATATTATTCCCTCATTTAGTGGATATTTTCACAAAAAAGTAAAATTTTTAAAAATTCAGAAAATTGGCTGAAAACAACTAAATATGAAGGACTCATCGGGCGAATCGCTCTGGAACTGAAATCAGAACGCTCACTGACATTTCCCCTATCTGAAAGTCTGATAAACGCCGGAAAAATGACTAAGTCCAAAAAACATTTTTTTTCAACTTTTTTCAATTTTACCCCCGTGGGATATGTATTCTATCCACACACATTTGGAACTCTCCTGGGGTACCCTCACACATATTATTCCCTCATTTAGTGGATATTTTCACAAAAAAGTGAAATTTTCAAAAATTTAGAAAATTGGCTGAAAACGATTAAATATGAAGGACTCATCGGGCGAATCGCTCTGGAACTGAAATCGGAACGCTCACTGACATTTCCTCTATCTGAAAGTCTGATAAAAGCCGGAAAAATGACTAAGTCCAAAAAAAATTTTTTTTCAACTTTTTTCAATTTTACCCCCGTGGGATATATATTCTACCCACACACATTTGGAACTCTCCTGGGTTACCCTCACACATATTATTCCCTCATTTAGTGGATATTTTCACAAAAAAGTAAAATTTTCAAAAATTTAGAAAATTGGCTGAAAACGACTAAATATGAACGACTCATCGGGAGAATCGCTCTGGAACTGAAATCGGAACGCTCACTGACATTTCCCCTATCTGAATGTCTGATAAATGGCGGAAAAATGACTAAGTCCCCCAAAAAAAATTTTTCAACTTTTTTCAATTTTACCCCCATGGGATATATATTCTACCCACACACATTTGGAACTCTCCTGGCTTACCCTCACACATATTATTCCCTGATTTAATGGATATTTTCACAAAAAAGTGAAATTTTTAAAAATTAAGAAAATTGGCTGAAAACGATTAAATATGAAGGACTCATCGGGCGAATCGCTCTGGAACTGAAATCGGAACGCTCACTGACATTTCCCCTATCTGAAAGTCTGATAAACGCTGAAAAAATGACTAAGTCCAAAAAAAAATTTTTTCAACTCTTTTCAATTTTACCCCCGTGGGATATATATTCTACCCACGCACATTTGGAACACTCCTGGCGTACCCTCACACATATTATTCCCTCATTTAGTGGATATTTTCACAAAAAAGTGAAATTTTCAAAAATTCAGAAAATTGGCTGAAAATGACTAAATATGAAGGACTCATCGGGCAAATCGCTCTGGAACTGAAATCGGAACGCTCACTGACATTTCCCCTATCTGAAAGTCTGATAAACGCTGTAAAAATGACTAAGTCCAAAAAAAAATATTTTTCACCTTTTTTCAATTTTACCCCCGTGGGATATATATTCTACCCACACACATTTGGAACTCTCCTGGGGTACCCTCACACATATTATTCCCTCATTTAGTGCATATTTTCACAAAAAAGTGACATTTTCAAAAATTCAGAAAATTGGCTGAAAACGACTAAATATGAAGGACTCATCGGGCGAATCGCTCTGGAACTGAAATCGGAATGCTCACTGACATTTCCCCTATCTGAAACTCTGATAAACGCCGGAAAAATGACTAAGTCGAAAAAAAATAAATTTTCAACTTTTTTCAATTTTACCCCCGTGGGATGTATATTCTACCCACACACATTTGGAACTCTCCTGGTGTACTCTCACACATATTATTCCCTCATTTAGTGCATATTTTCACAAAAAAGTGACATTTTAAAAAATTCAGAAAATTGGCTGAAAATGACTAAATATGAAGAACTCATCGGGCGAATCGCTCTGGAACTGAAATCGGAAAGCTCACTGACATTTCCCCTATCTGAAACTCTGATAAACGCCGGAAAAATGACTAAGTTCCAAAAAAATTTTTTTTCAACTTTTTTCAATTTTACCCCCGTGGGATATATATTCTACCCACACACATTTGGAACTCTCCTGGGGTACCCTCACACATATTATTCCCTCATTTAGTGGATATTTTCACAAAAAAGTGACATTTTCAAAAATTCAGAAAATTGGCTGACAACGACTAAATATGAAGGACTCATCGGGAGAATCGCTCTGGAACTGAAATCGGAATGCTCACTGACATTTCCCCTATCTGAAAGTCTGATAAACGCCGGAAAAATTACTAAGTCCAAAAAACATTTTTTTTTTACTTTTTTCAATTTTACCCCCGTGGGATATATATTCTACCCACACACATTTGGAACTCTCCTGGGGTACCCTCACACATATTATTCCCTCATTTAGTGGATATTTTCACAAAAAAGTGAAATTTTTAAAAATTCAGAAAATTGGCTGACAACGACTAAATATGAAGGACTGATCGGGAGAATCGCTCTGGAACTGAAATCGGAATGCTCACTGACATTTCCCCTATCTGAAAGTCTGATAAACGCCGGATAAATGAGTAAGTCGAAAAAAAAAATATTTCAACTTTTTTCAATTTTACCCCCGTGGGATATATATTCTACCCACACACATTTGGAACTCTCCTGGGGTACCCTCACACATATTATTCCCTCATTTAGTGCATATTTTCACAAAAAAGTGACATTTTCAAAAATTCTGAAAATTGGCTGAAAACGACTAAATATGAAGTACTCATCGGGCGAATCGCTCTGGAACTGAAATCGGAATGCTCACTGACATTTCCCCTATCTGAAACTCTGATAAACGCCGGAAAAATGACTAAGTCGAAAAAAAAAAAATTTTCAACTTTTTTCAATTTTACCCCCGTGGGATGTATATTCTACCCACACACATTTGGAACTCTCCTGGGGTACTCTCACACATATTATTCCCTCATTTAGTGCATATTTTCACAAAAAAGTGAAATTTTCAAAAATTTAGAAAATTGGCTGAAAATGACTAAATATGAACGACTCATCGGGAGAATCGCTCTGGAACTGAAATCGGAACGCTCACTGACATTTCCCCTATCTGAATGTCTGATAAACGCCGGAAAAATGACTAAGTCCCCCAAAAAAAAATTTTCAACTTTTTTCTTTTTTTCCTCTGTGGATATATATTCTACCCACACTTTTGGAACTCTCCTGGGGTACCCTCACACATATTATTCCCTCATTTAGTGGATATTTTCACAAAAAAGTGACATTTTCAAAAATTCAGAAAATCGGCTGACAACGACTAAATATGAAGGACTGATCGGGAGAATCGCTCTGGAACTGAAATCGGAATGCTCACTGACATTTCCCCTATCTGAAAGTCTGATAAACGCCGGATAAATGAGTAAGTCGAAAAAAAAAAATTTCAACTTTTTTTCAATTTTACCCCCGTGGGATATATATTCTACCCACACACATTTGGAATTCTCCTAGGGTACCCTCACACATATTATTCCCTCATTTAGTGGATATTTTCACAAAAAAGTGACATTTTCAAAAATTCAGAAAATTGGCTGACAACGACTAAATATGAAGGACTCATCGGGAGAATCGCTCTGGAACTGAAATCAGAATGCTCACTGACATTTCCCCTATCTGAAAGTCAGATAAACGCCGTAAAAATGACTAAGTCCCAAAAAAATATTTTTCAACTTTTTTCAATTTTACCCCCGTGGGATATATATTCTACCCACACACATTTGGAACTCTCCTGGGGTACCCTCACACATATTATTCCCTCATTTAGTGGATGTTTTCACAAAAAAGTGACATTTTCAAAAATTCAGAAAATTGGCTGACAACGACTAAATATGAAGGACTCATCGGGAGAATCGCTCTGGAACTGAAATCAGAATGCTCACTGACATTTCCCCTATCTGAAAGTCAGATAAACGCCGTAAAAATGACTAAGTCCCAAAAAAAATATTTTTCAACTTTTTTCAATTTTACCCCCGTGGGATATATATTCTACCCACACACATTTGGAACTCTCCTGGGGTACCCTCACACATATTATTCCCTCATTTAGTGGATATTTTCACAAAAAAGTGAAATTTTCAAAAATTTAGAAAATTGTCTGAAAACGACTAAATATGAACGACTCATCGGGAGAATCGCTCTGGAACTGAAATCGGAACGCTCACTGACATTTCCCCTATCTGAATGTCTGATAAACGCCGGAAAAATGACTAAGTCCCTCCAAAAAAATTTTTCAACTTTTTTCATTTTTTCCTCTGTGGATATATATTCTACCCACACTTTTGGAACTCTCCTGGGGTACCTTCACACATATTATTCCCTCATTTAGTGCATATTTTCACATAAAAGTGACATTTTCAAAAATTCCCGAAAATTGGCTGAAAACGACTAAATATGAAGGACTCATCGGGCGAATCGCTCTGGAACTGAAATCTGAACGCTCACTGACATTTCCCCTATCTGAAAGTCTGATAAACGCCGGAAAAATGACTAAGTCCCAAAAAAAATTTTTTTCAACTTTTTTCAATTTTACCCCGTGGGATATATATTCTACCCACACACATTTGGAACTCTCCTGGGGTACCCTCACACATATTATTCCCTCATTTAGTGGATATTTTCACAAAAAAGTGAAATTTTAAAAAATTCTGAAAATTGGCTGAAAACGACTAAATATGAAGGACTCATCGGGAGAATCGCTCTGGAACTGAAATCGGAATGCTCACTGACATTTCCCCTATCTGAAACTCTGATAAACGCCGGAAAAATGACTAAGTCGAAAAAAAATAAATTTTCAACTTTTTTCAATTTTACCCCCGTGGGATTTATATTCTACCCACACACATTTGGAACTCTCCTGGTGTACTCTCACACATATTATTCCCTCATTTAGTGCATATTTTCACAAAAAAGTGACATTTTCAAAAATTCAGAAAATTGGCTGAAAATGACTAAATATGAAGAACTCATCGGGCGAATCGCTCTGGAACTGAAATCGGAATACTCACTGACATTTCCCCTATCTGAAACTCTGATAAATGCCGGAAAAATGACTAAGTTCCAAAAAAATTTTTTTTCAACTTTTTTCAATTTTACCCCCGTGGGATATATATTCTACCCACACACATTTGGAACTCTCCTGGGGTACCCTCACACATATTTTTCCCTCATTTAGTGGATATTTTCACAAAAAAGTGACATTTTCAAAAATTCAGAAAATTGGCTGACAACGACTAAATATGAAGGACTCATCGGGAGAATCGCTCTGGAACTGAAATCGGAATGCTCACTGACATTTCCCCTATCTGAAAGTCTGATAAACGCCGGAAAAATTACTAAGTCTAAAAAAAATTTATTTTCACCTTTTTTCAATTTTACTCCCGTGGGATATATAATCTACCCACACACATTTGGAACTCCCCTGGGGTACCCTCACACATATTATTCCCTCATTTAGTGGATATTTTCACAAAAAAGTGAAATTTTTAAACATTCAGAAAATTGGCTGAAAACAACTAAATATGAAGGACTCATCGGGCGAATCGCTCTGGAACTGAAATCAGAACGCTCACTGACATTTCCCCTATCTTAAAATCTGATAAACGCCGAAAAAATGACTAAGTCCAAAAAAAAATTTTTTCAACTCTTTTCAATTTTACCCCCGTGAGATATATATTCTACCCACACACATTTGGAACTCTCCTGGGGTACCCTCACACATATTATTCCCTCATTTATTGGATATTTTCACAAAAAAGTGAAATTTTCAAAAATTCAGAAAATTGGCTGAAAACTACTGAATATGAAGGACTCATCGGGCGAATCGCGCTGGAACTGAAATCGGAACGCTCACTGACATTTCCCCTACCTGAAAGTCTGATAAACGCTGAAAAAATGACTAAGTCTAAAAAAAATTTTTTTTCACCTTTTTTCAATTTTACCCCCGTGCAATATATAATCTACCCACACACATTTGGAACTCTCCTGGGGTATCCTCACACATATTATTCCCTCATTTAGTGGATATTTTCACAAAAAAGTGAAATTTTCAAAAATTCTGAAAATTTGCTGAAAACGACTAAATATGAAGGACTCATTGGGCAAATCGCTCTGGAACTGAAATCGGAACGCTCACTGACATTTTCCCTATCTGAAAGTCTGATAAACACCGGAAAAATGACAGTCCAAAAAAAATTTTTTTCACCTTTTTTCAATTTTACCCCCGTGAGATATATATTCTACCCACACACATTTGGAACTCTCCTGGGGTACCCTCACACATATTATTCCCTCATTTAGTGGATATTTTCACAAAAAAGTGAAATTTTCAAAAATTTAGAAAATTGGCTGAAAACGACTAAATATGAACGGCTCATCGGGAGAATCGCTCTGGAACTGAAATCGGAACGCTCACTGACATTTCCCCTATCTGAATGTCTGATAAGCGCCGGAAAAATGACTAAGTCCACAAAAAAAATTTTTCAACTATTTTCATTTTTTCCTCTGTGGATATATATTCTACCCACACTTTTGGAACTCTCCTGGGGTACCCTCACACATATTATTCCCTCATTTAGTGGATATTTTCACAAAAAAGTGAAATTTTCAAAAATTTAGAAAATTGGCTGAAAACGACTAAATATGAACGACTCATTGGGAGAATCGCTCTGGAACTGAAATCGGAACGCTCACTGACATGTCCCCTATCTGAATGTCTGATAAACGCCGGAAAAATGACTAAGTCCACGAAAAAAAATTTTTCAATTTTTTTCATTTTTTCCTCTGTGGATATATATTCTACCCACACTTTTGGAACTCTCCTGGGGTACCCTCACACATATTATTCCCTCATTTAGTGGATATTTTCACAAAAAAGTAAAATTTTTAAAAATTCAGAAAAATGGCTGAAAACGACTAAATATGAAGGACTCATCGGGCGAATCGCTCTGGAACTGAAATCGGAACGCTCACTGACATTTTCCCTATCTGAAAGTCTGATAAACACCGGAAAAATGACAGTCCAAAAAAAATTTTTTTCACCTTTTTTCAATTTTACCCCCGTGGGATATATATTCTACCCACACACATTTGGAACTCTCCTGGGGTACCCTCACACATATTATTCCCTCATTTAGTGCATATTTTCACAAAAAAGTGACATTTTCAAAAATTCAGAAAATTGGCTGAAAACGACTAAATATGAAGGACTCATCGGGCGAATCGCTCTGGAACTGAAATCGGAATGCTCACTGACATTTCCCCTATCTGAAACTCTGATAAACGCCGGAAAAATGACTAAGTCGAAAAAAAATAAATTTTCAACTTTTTTCAATTTTACCCCCGTGGGATGTATATTCTACCCACACACATTTGGAACTCTCCTGGTGTACTCTCACACATATTATTCCCTCATTTAGTGCATATTTTCACAAAAAAGTGACATTTTAAAAAATTCAGAAAATTGGCTGAAAATGACTAAATATGAAGAACTCATCGGGCGAATCGCTCTGGAACTGAAATCGGAAAGCTCACTGACATTTCCCCTATCTGAAACTCTGATAAACGCCGGAAAAATGACTAAGTTCCAAAAAAATTTTTTTTCAACTTTTTTCAATTTTACCCCCGTGGGATATATATTCTACCCACACACATTTGGAACTCTCCTGGGGTACCCTCACACATATTATTCCCTCATTTAGTGGATATTTTCACAAAAAAGTGACATTTTCAAAAATTCAGAAAATTGGCTGACAACGACTAAATATGAAGGACTCATCGGGAGAATCGCTCTGGAACTGAAATCGGAATGCTCACTGACATTTCCCCTATCTGAAAGTCTGATAAACGCCGGAAAAATTACTAAGTCCAAAAAACATTTTTTTTTTACTTTTTTCAATTTTACCCCCGTGGGATATATATTCTACCCACACACATTTGGAACTCTCCTGGGGTACCCTCACACATATTATTCCCTCATTTAGTGGATATTTTCACAAAAAAGTGAAATTTTTAAAAATTCAGAAAATTGGCTGACAACGACTAAATATGAAGGACTGATCGGGAGAATCGCTCTGGAACTGAAATCGGAATGCTCACTGACATTTCCCCTATCTGAAAGTCTGATAAACGCCGGATAAATGAGTAAGTCGAAAAAAAAAATATTTCAACTTTTTTCAATTTTACCCCCGTGGGATATATATTCTACCCACACACATTTGGAACTCTCCTGGGGTACCCTCACACATATTATTCCCTCATTTAGTGCATATTTTCACAAAAAAGTGACATTTTCAAAAATTCTGAAAATTGGCTGAAAACGACTAAATATGAAGTACTCATCGGGCGAATCGCTCTGGAACTGAAATCGGAATGCTCACTGACATTTCCCCTATCTGAAACTCTGATAAACGCCGGAAAAATGACTAAGTCGAAAAAAAAAAAATTTTCAACTTTTTTCAATTTTACCCCCGTGGGATGTATATTCTACCCACACACATTTGGAACTCTCCTGGGGTACTCTCACACATATTATTCCCTCATTTAGTGCATATTTTCACAAAAAAGTGAAATTTTCAAAAATTTAGAAAATTGGCTGAAAATGACTAAATATGAACGACTCATCGGGAGAATCGCTCTGGAACTGAAATCGGAACGCTCACTGACATTTCCCCTATCTGAATGTCTGATAAACGCCGGAAAAATGACTAAGTCCCCCAAAAAAAAATTTTCAACTTTTTTCTTTTTTTCCTCTGTGGATATATATTCTACCCACACTTTTGGAACTCTCCTGGGGTACCCTCACACATATTATTCCCTCATTTAGTGGATATTTTCACAAAAAAGTGACATTTTCAAAAATTCAGAAAATCGGCTGACAACGACTAAATATGAAGGACTGATCGGGAGAATCGCTCTGGAACTGAAATCGGAATGCTCACTGACATTTCCCCTATCTGAAAGTCTGATAAACGCCGGATAAATGAGTAAGTCGAAAAAAAAAAATTTCAACTTTTTTTCAATTTTACCCCCGTGGGATATATATTCTACCCACACACATTTGGAATTCTCCTAGGGTACCCTCACACATATTATTCCCTCATTTAGTGGATATTTTCACAAAAAAGTGACATTTTCAAAAATTCAGAAAATTGGCTGACAACGACTAAATATGAAGGACTCATCGGGAGAATCGCTCTGGAACTGAAATCAGAATGCTCACTGACATTTCCCCTATCTGAAAGTCAGATAAACGCCGTAAAAATGACTAAGTCCCAAAAAAAAAATTTTTCAACTTTTTTCAATTTTACCCCCGTGGGATATATATTCTACCCACACACATTTGGAACTCTCCTGGGGTACCCTCACACATATTATTCCCTCATTTAGTGGATGTTTTCACAAAAAAGTGACATTTTCAAAAATTCAGAAAATTGGCTGACAACGACTAAATATGAAGGACTCATCGGGAGAATCGCTCTGGAACTGAAATCAGAATGCTCACTGACATTTCCCCTATCTGAAAGTCAGATAAACGCCGTAAAAATGACTAAGTCCCAAAAAAAATATTTTTCAACTTTTTTCAATTTTACCCCCGTGGGATATATATTCTACCCACACACATTTGGAACTCTCCTGGGGTACCCTCACACATATTATTCCCTCATTTAGTGGATATTTTCACAAAAAAGTGAAATTTTCAAAAATTTAGAAAATTGTCTGAAAACGACTAAATATGAACGACTCATCGGGAGAATCGCTCTGGAACTGAAATCGGAACGCTCACTGACATTTCCCCTATCTGAATGTCTGATAAACGCCGGAAAAATGACTAAGTCCCTCCAAAAAAATTTTTCAACTTTTTTCATTTTTTCCTCTGTGGATATATATTCTACCCACACTTTTGGAACTCTCCTGGGGTACCTTCACACATATTATTCCCTCATTTAGTGCATATTTTCACATAAAAGTGACATTTTCAAAAATTCCCGAAAATTGGCTGAAAACGACTAAATATGAAGGACTCATCGGGCGAATCGCTCTGGAACTGAAATCTGAACGCTCACTGACATTTCCCCTATCTGAAAGTCTGATAAACGCCGGAAAAATGACTAAGTCCCAAAAAAAATTTTTTTCAACTTTTTTCAATTTTACCCCGTGGGATATATATTCTACCCACACACATTTGGAACTCTCCTGGGGTACCCTCACACATATTATTCCCTCATTTAGTGGATATTTTCACAAAAAAGTGAAATTTTAAAAAATTCTGAAAATTGGCTGAAAACGACTAAATATGAAGGACTCATCGGGAGAATCGCTCTGGAACTGAAATCGGAATGCTCACTGACATTTCCGCTATCTGAAAGTCTGATAAACGCCGGATAAATGAGTAAGTTGAAAAAAAAAATATTTCAACTTTTTTCAATTTTACCCCCGTGGGATATATATTCTACCCACACACATTTGGAACTCTCCTGGGGTACCCTCACACATATTATTCCCTCATTTAGTGCATATTTTCACAAAAAAGTGACATTTTCAAAAATTCAGAAAATTGGCTGAAAACGACTAAATATGAAGGACTCATCGGGCGAATCGCTCTGGAACTGAAATCGGAATGCTCACTGACATTTCCCCTATCTGAAACTCTGATAAACGCCGGAAAAATGACTAAGTCGAAAAAAAATAAATTTTCAACTTTTTTCAATTTTACCCCCGTGGGATTTATATTCTACCCACACACATTTGGAACTCTCCTGGTGTACTCTCACACATATTATTCCCTCATTTAGTGCATATTTTCACAAAAAAGTGACATTTTCAAAAATTCAGAAAATTGGCTGAAAATGACTAAATATGAAGAACTCATCGGGCGAATCGCTCTGGAACTGAAATCGGAATACTCACTGACATTTCCCCTATCTGAAACTCTGATAAATGCCGGAAAAATGACTAAGTTCCAAAAAAAATTTTTTTCACCTTTTTTCAATTTTACCCCCGTGAGATATATATTCTACCCACACACATTTGGAACTCTCCTGGGGTACCCTCACACATATTATTCCCTCATTTAGTGGATATTTTCACAAAAAAGTGAAATTTTCAAAAATTTAGAAAATTGGCTGAAAACGACTAAATATGAACGGCTCATCGGGAGAATCGCTCTGGAACTGAAATCGGAACGCTCACTGACATTTCCCCTATCTGAATGTCTGATAAGCGCCGGAAAAATGACTAAGTCCACAAAAAAAATTTTTCAACTATTTTCATTTTTTCCTCTGTGGATATATATTCTACCCACACTTTTGGAACTCTCCTGGGGTACCCTCACACATATTATTCCCTCATTTAGTGGATATTTTCACAAAAAAGTAAAATTTTTAAAAATTCAGAAAATTGGCTGAAAACGACTAAATATGGAGGACTCATCGGGCGAATCGCTCTGGAACTGAAATCGGAATGCTCACTGACATTTCCCCTATCTGAAAGTCTGATAAACGCTGAAAAAATGACTAAGTCCAAAAAAAAATTTTTTCAACTCTTTTCAATTTTACCTCCGTGGGATATATATTCTACCCACGCACATTTGGAACACTCCTGGCGTACCCTCACACATATTATTCCCTCATTTAGTGGATATTTTCACAAAAAAGTGAAATTTTCAAAAATTCAGAAAATTGGCTGAAAATGACTAAATATGAAGGACTCATCGGGCGAATCGCTCTGGAACTGAAATCGGAACGCTCACTGACATTTCCCCTATCTGAAAGTCTGATAAACGCTGTAAAAATGACTAAGTCCAAAAAAAAAAATTTTTTCACCTTTTTTCAATTTTACCCCCGTGGGATATATATTCTACCCACACACATTTGGAACTCTCCTGGGGTACCCTCACACATATTATTCCCTCATTTAGTGGATATTTTCACAAAAAAGTGAAATTTTCAAAAATTCAGAAAATTGGCTGAAAATAACTAAATATGAAGGACTCATCGGGCCAAACGCTCTGGAACTGAAATCGGAACGCTCACTGACATTTCCCCTATCTGAAAGTCTGATAAACGCCGGAAAAATGACTAAGTCTAAAAAAAATTTTTCACCTTTTTTCAATTTTACCCCCGTGGGATATATATTCTACCCACACATATTTGGAACTCCCCTGGGGTACCGTCACACATATTATTCCCTCATTTAGTGGATATTTTCACAAAAAAGTGAAATTTTCAAAAATTCAGAAAATTTGCTGAAAACGACTAAATATGAAGGACTCATCGGGCGAATCGCTCTGGAACTGAAATCAGAACGCTCACTGACATTTCCCCTATCTGAAAGTCTGATAAACACCGGAAAAATGACAGTCCAAAAAAAATTTTTTTCACCTTTTTTCAATTTTACCCCCGTGGGATATATATTCTACCCACACACATTTGGAACTCTCCTGGGGTACCCTCACACATATTATTCCCTCATTTAGTGGATATTTTCACAAAAAAGTGAAATTTTCAAAAATTCAGAAAATTGGCTGAAAACGACTAAATATGAAGGACTCATCGGGCGAATCGCTCTGGAACTGAAATCGGAACGCTCACTGACATTTCCCCTATCTGAAAGTCTGATAAACGCTGAAAAAATGACTAAGTCTAAAAAAAAATTTTTTTTCACCTTTTTTCAATTTTACCCCGTGGGATATATGTTCTACCCACACACATTTGGAACTCTCCTGGGGTACCCTCACACATATTATTCCCTCATTTAGTGGATATTTTCACAAAAAAGTGAAATTTTCAAAAATTCAGAAAATTGGCTGAAAACGACTAAATATGAAGGACTCATCGGGCTAATCGCGCTGGAACTGAAATCGGAACACTCACTGACATTTCCCCTATCTGAAAGTCTGATAAATGCTGAAAAAATGACTAAGACTAAAAAAAATTTTTTTTCACCTTTTTTCAATTTTACCCCCGTGGGATATATATTCTACCCACACACATTTGGAACTCTCCTGGGGTACCCTCACACATATTATTCCCTCATTTAGTGGATATTTTCACAAAAAAGTGAAATTTTCAAAAATTCAGAAAATTGGCTGAAAACGACTAAATATGAAGGACTCAACGGGCGAATCGCTCTGGAACTGAAATCGGAACGCTCAATGACATTTCCCATATCTGAAAGTCTGATAAACGCCCGAAAAATGACTAACTCCAAAAAAAATTTTTTTCACCTTTTTTCAATTTTACCCCCGTGGGATATATATTCTACCCACGCACATTTGGAACACTCCTGGGGTACCCTCACACATATTATTCCCTCATTTAGTGGATATTTTCACAAAAAAGTGAAATTTTCAAAAATTCAGAAAATTGGCTGAAATCTACTGAAAATGAAGGACTCATCAGGCTAATCGCGCTGGAACTGAAATCTGAACGCTCACTGACATTTCCCCAATCTGAAAGTCTGATAAACGCTGAAAAAATGACTAAGTCCAAAAAAAAAATTTTTTCACCTTTTTTCAATTTTACCCCCGTGGGATATATATTCTACCCACACACATTTGGAACTCTCCTGGGGTACCCTCACACATATTATTCCCTCATTTAGTGGATATTTTCACAAAAAAGTGAAATTTTCAAAAATTCAGAAAATTGGCTGAAAACGACTAAATATGAAGGACTCATCGGGCGAATCGCTCTGGAACTGAAATCGGAACGCTCACTGACATTTCCCCTATCTGAAAGTCTGATAAACGCCGGAAAAATGAATAAGTCCAAAAGAAAATTTTTCACCTCTTTTCAATTTTATCCCCGTGGCATATATATTCTACCTAAGCAAATTTGGAACACTCCTGGGGTATCCTCACACATATTATTCCCTCATTTAGTGGATATTTTCACAAAAAAGTGAAATTTTCAAAAATTCAGAAAATTGGCTGAAAACGACTAAATATGAAGGACTCATCGGGCGAATCGCTCTGGAACTGAAATCGGAACGCTCACTGACATTTCCCCTATCTGAAAGTCTGATAAACGCCGGAAAAATGACTAAGTCCAAAAGAAAATTTTTCACCTCTTTTCAATTTTACCCCCGTGGCATATATATTCTACCTAAGCAAATTTGGAACACTCCTGGGGTATCCTCACACATATTATTCCCTCATTTAGTGGATATTTTCACAAAAAAGTGAAATTTTCAAAAATTCTGAAAATTGGCTGAAAACGACTAAATATGAAGGACTCATCGGGCGAATCGCTCTGGAACTGAAATCGGAACGCTCACTGACATTTCCCCTATCTGAAAGTCTGATAAACGCTGAAAAAATGACTAAGTCCAAAAAAAAAAATTTTTCACCTTTTTTCAATTTTACCCCCGTGGGATATATATTCTACCCACACACATTTGGAACTCTCCTGGGGTATCCTCACACATATTATTCCCTCATTTAGTGGATATTTTCACAAAAAAGTGAAATCTTCAAAAATTCAGAAAATTGGCTGAAAACGACTAAATATGAAGGACTCAACGGGCGAATCGCTCTGGAACTGAAATCGGAACGCTCAATGACATTTCCCATATCTGAAAGTCTGATAAACGCCCGAAAAATGACTAACTCCAAAAAAAATTTTTTCACCTTTTTTCAATTTTACCCCCGTGGGATATATATTCTACCCACACACATTTGGAACACTCCTGGGGTACCCTCACACATATTATTCCCTCATTTAGTGGATATTTTCACAAAAAAGTGAAATTTTCAAAAATTCAGAAAATTGGCTGAAATTTACTGAAAATGAAGGACTCATCAGGCTAATCGCGCTGGAAGTGAAATCGGAACGCTCACTGACATTTCCCCAATCTGAAAGTCTGATAAACGCTGAAAAAATGACTAAGTCCAAAAAAAAATTTTTTTCACCTTTTTTCAATTTTACCCCCGTGGGATATATATTCTACCCACACACATTTGGAACTCTCCTGGGGTACCCTCACACATATTATTCCCTCATTTAGTGGATATTTTCACAAAAAAGTGAAATTTTCAAAAATTCAGAAAATTGGCTGAAAACGACTAAATATGAAGGACTCATTGGGCGAATCGCTCTGGAACTGAAATCGGAACGCTCACTGACATTTCCCCTATCTGAAAGTCTGATAAACGCCGGAAAAATGACTAGGTCCAAAAGAAAATTTTTCACCTCTTTTCAATTTTACCCCCGTGGCATATATATTCTACCTAAGTAAATTTGGAACACTCCTGGGGTATCCTCACACATATTATTCCCTCATTTAGTGGATATTTTCACAAAAAAGTGAAATTTTCAAAAATTCTGAAAATTGGCTGAAAACGACTAAATATGAAGGACTCATCGGGCGAATCGCTCTGGAACTGAAATCGGAACGCTCACTGACATTTCCCCTATCTGAAAGTCTGATAAACGCTGAAAAAATGACTAAGTTTAAAAAAAAATTTTTTTCACTTTTTTTCAATTTTACCCCCGTGGGATATATATTCTACCCACACACATTTGGAACTCTCCTGGGGTACCCTCACACATATTATTCCCTCATTTAGTGGATATTTTCACAAAAAAGTGAAATTTTCAAAAATTCAGAAAATTGGCTGAAAATGACTAAATATGAAGGACTCATCGGGCGAATCGCTCTGGAACTGAAATCGGAACGCTCACTGACATTTCCCCTATCTGAAAGTCTGATAAACGCTAAAAAAATGACTAAGTCCCAAAAAAAAAATTTTTCACCTTTTTTCAATTTTACTCCCGTGGGATATATATTCTACCCACACACATTTGGAACTCTCCTGGGGTACCCTCACACATATTATTCCCTCATTTAGTGGATATTTTCACAAAAAAGTGAAAGTTTCAAAAATTCTGAAAATTGGCTGAAAACGACTAAATATGAAGGACTCATCGGGCGAATCGCTCTGGAACTGAAATCGGAACGCTCACTGACATTTCCCCTATCTGAAAGTCTGATAAACGCTGAAAAAATGACTAAGTCTAAAAAAAATTTTTTTTCACCTTTTTTCAATTTTACCCCCGTGGGATATATAATCTACCCACACACATTTGGAACTCTCCTGGGGTATCCTCACACATATTATTCCCTCATTTAGTGGATATTTTCACAAAAAAGTGAAATTTTCAAAAATTCAGAAAATTGGCTGAAAACTACTGAAAATGAAGGACTCAACAGGCTAATCGCGCTGGAACTGAAATCGGAACGCTCACTGACATTTCCCCTATCTGAAAGTCTGATAAACGCTGAAAAAATGACTAAGTCCCAAAAAAAAAATTTTTCACCTTTTTTCAATTTTACCCCCGTGGGATATATATTCTACCCACACACATTTGGAACTCTCCTGGGGTATCCTCACACATATTATTCCCTCATTTAGTGGATATTTTCACAAAAAAGTGAAATTTTCAAAAATTCAGAAAATTGGCTGAAAACGACTAAATATGAAGGACTCATCGGGCGAATCGCTCTGGAACTGAAATCGGAACGCTCAATGACATTTCCCCTATCTGAAAGTCTGATAAACGCCGGAAAAATGACTAACTCCAAAAAAAATTTTTTTCACCTTTTTTCAATTTTACCCCCGTGGGATATATATTCTACCCACGCACATTTGGAACACTCCTGGGGTACCCTCACACATATTATTCCCTCATTTAGTGGATATTTTCACAAAAAAGTGAAATTTTCAAAAATTCAGAAAATTGGCTGAAATCTACTGAAAATGAAGGACTCATCAGGCTAATCGCGCTGGAACTGAAATCGGAACGCTCACTGACATTTCCCCTATCTGAAAGTCTGATAAACGCTGAAAAAATGACTAAGTCCAAAAAAAAAATGTTTTCACCTTTTTTCAATTTTACCCCCGTGGGATATATATTCTACCCACACACATTTGGAACTCTCCTGGGGTACCCTCACACATATTATTCCCTCATTTAGTGGATATTTTCACAAAAAAGTGAAATTTTCAAAAATTCAGAAAATTGGCTGAAAACGACTAAATATGAAGGACTCATCGGGCGAATCGCTCTGGAACTGAAATCGGAACGCTCAATGACATTTCCCCTATCTGAAAGTCTGATAAACGCCGGAAAAATGACTAACTCCAAAAAAAATTTTTTTCACCTTTTTTCAATTTTACCCCCGTGGGATATATATTCTACCCACGCACATTTGGAACACTCCTGGGGTACCCTCACACATATTATTCCCTCATTTAGTGGATATTTTCACAAAAAAGTGAAATTTTCAAAAATTCAGAAAATTGGCTGAAATCTACTGAAAATGAAGGACTCATCAGGCTAATCGCGCTGGAACTGAAATCGGAACGCTCACTGACATTTCCCCTATCTGAAAGTCTGATAAACGCTGAAAAAATGACTAAGTCCAAAAAAAAAATGTTTTCACCTTTTTTCAATTTTACCCCCGTGGGATATATATTCTACCCACACACATTTGGAACTCTCCTGGGGTACCCTCACACATATTATTCCCTCATTTAGTGGATATTTTCACAAAAAAGTGAAATTTTCAAAAATTCAGAAAATTGTCTGAAAACGACTAAATATGAAGGACTCATCGGGCGAATTGCTCTGGAACTGAAATCGGAACGCTCACTGACATTTCCCCTATCTGAAAGTCTGATAAACGCTGAAAAAATGACTAAGTCCCAAAAAAAAATTTTTTCACCTTTTTTCAATTTTACCCCCGTGGGATATATATTCTACCCACACACATTTGGAACTCTCCTGGGGTATCCTCACACATATTATTCCCTCATTTAGTGGATATTTTCACAAAAAAGTGAAATTTTCAAAAATTCAGAAAATTGGCTGAAAACGACTAAATATGAAGGACTCATCGGGCGAATCGCTCTGGAACTGAAATCGGAATGCTCAATGACATTTCCCCTATCTGAAAGTCTGATAAACGCCGGAAAAATGACTAACTCCAAAAAAAATTTTTTTCACCTTTTTTCAATTTTACCCCCGTGGGATATATATTCTACCCACGCACATTTGGAACACTCCTGGGGTACCCTCACACATATTATTCCCTCATTTAGTGGATATTTTCACAAAAAAGTGAAATTTTCAAAAATTCAGAAAATTGGCTGAAATCTACTGAAAATGAAGGACTCATCAGGCTAATCGCGCTGGAACTGAAATCGGAACGCTCACTGACATTTCCCCTATCTGAAAGTCTGATAAACGCTGAAAAAATGACTAAGTCCAAAAAAAAAATGTTTTCACCTTTTTTCAATTTTACCCCCGTGGGATATATATTCTACCCACACACATTTGGAACTCTCCTGGGGTACCCTCACACATATTATTCCCTCATTTAGTGGATATTTTCACAAAAAAGTGAAATTTTCAAAAATTCAGAAAATTGGCTGAAAACGACTAAATATGAAGGACTCATCGGGCGAATCGCTCTGGAACTGAAATCGGAACGCTCAATGACATTTCCCCTATCTGAAAGTCTGATAAACGCCGGAAAAATGACTAACTCCAAAAAAAATTTTTTTCACCTTTTTTCAATTTTACCCCCGTGGGATATATATTCTACCCACGCACATTTGGAACACTCCTGGGGTACCCTCACACATATTATTCCCTCATTTAGTGGATATTTTCACAAAAAAGTGAAATTTTCAAAAATTCAGAAAATTGGCTGAAATCTACTGAAAATGAAGGACTCATCAGGCTAATCGCGCTGGAACTGAAATCGGAACGCTCACTGACATTTCCCCTATCTGAAAGTCTGATAAACGCTGAAAAAATGACTAAGTCCAAAAAAAAAATGTTTTCACCTTTTTTCAATTTTACCCCCGTGGGATATATATTCTACCCACACACATTTGGAACTCTCCTGGGGTACCCTCACACATATTATTCCCTCATTTAGTGGATATTTTCACAAAAAAGTGAAATTTTCAAAAATTCAGAAAATTGTCTGAAAACGACTAAATATGAAGGACTCATCGGGCGAATTGCTCTGGAACTGAAATCGGAACGCTCACTGACATTTCCCCTATCTGAAAGTCTGATAAACGCTGAAAAAATGACTAAGTCCCAAAAAAAAATTTTTTCACCTTTTTTCAATTTTACCCCCGTGGGATATATATTCTACCCACACACATTTGGAACTCTCCTGGGGTATCCTCACACATATTATTCCCTCATTTAGTGGATATTTTCACAAAAAAGTGAAATTTTCAAAAATTCAGAAAATTGGCTGAAAACGACTAAATATGAAGGACTCATCGGGCGAATCGCTCTGGAACTGAAATCGGAATGCTCAATGACATTTCCCCTATCTGAAAGTCTGATAAACGCCGGAAAAATTACTAACTCCAAAAAAAATTTTTTTCACCTTTTTTCAATTTTACCCCCGTGGGATATATATTCTACCCACGCACATTTGTAACACTCCTGGGGTACCCTCACACATATTATTCCCTCATTTAGTGGATATTTTCACAAAAAAGTGAAATTTTCAAAAATTCAGAAAATTGGCTGAAATTTACTGAAAATGAAGGACTCATCAGGCTAATCGCGCTGGAACTGAAATCGGAACGCTCACTGACATTTCCCCTATCTGAAAGTCTGATAAACGCTGAAAAAATGACTAAGTCCAAAAAAAAAATTTTTTCACCTTTTTTCAATTTTACCCCCGTGGGATATATATTCTACCCACACACATTTGGAACTCTCCTGGGGTACCCTCACACATATTATTCCCTCATTTAGTGGATATTTTCACAAAAAAGTGAAATTTTCAAAAATTCAGAAAATTGGCTGAAAACGACTAAATATGAAGGACTCATCGGGCGAATCGCTCTGGAACTGAAATCGGAACGCTCACTGACATTTCCCCTATCTGAAAGTCTGATAAACGCCGGAAAAATGACAAAGTCCAAAAGAAAATTTTTCACCTCTTTTCAATTTTACCCCCGTGGGATATATATTCTACCTAAGCAAATTTGGAACACTCCTGGGGTATCCTCACACATATTATTCCCTCATTTAGTGGATATTTTCACAAAAAAGTGAAATTTTCAAAAATTCTGAAAATTGGCTGAAAACGACTAAATATGAAGGACTCATCGGGCGAATCGCTCTGGAACTGAAATCGGAACGCTCACTGACATTTCCCCTATCTGAAAGTCTGATAAACGCTGAAAAAATGAATAAGTCTAAAAAAAATTTTTTTTCACCTTTTTTCAATTTTACCCCCGTGGGATATATATTCTACCCACACACATTTGGAACTCTCCTGGGGGTACCCTCACACATATTATTCCCTCATTTAGTGGATATTTTCACAAAAAAGTGAAATTTTCAAAAATTCAGAAAATTGGCTGAAAACGACTAAATATGAAGGACTCATCGGGCGAATCGCTCTGGAACTGAAATCGGAACGCTCACTGACATTTCCCCTATCTGAAAGTCTGATAAACGCTGAAAAAATGACTAAGTCCCAAATAAAAAATTTTTCACCTTTTTTCAATTTTACCCCCGTGGGATATATATTCTACCCACACACATTTGGAACTCTCCTGGGGTACCGTCACACATATTATTCCCTCATTTAGTGGATATTTTCACAAAAAAGTGAAATTTTCAAAAATTCAGAAAATTGGCTGAAAACGACTAAATATGAAGGACTCATCGGGCGAATCGCTCTGGAACTGAAATCGGAACGCTCACTGACATTTCCCCTATCTGAAAGTCTGATAAACGCTGAAAAAATGACTAAGTCTAAAAAAAAATTTTTTTCATCTTTTTTCAATTTTACCCCCGTGGGATATATAATCTACCCACACACATTTGGAACTCTCCTGGGGTATCCTCACACATATTATTCCCTCATTTAGTGGATATTTTCACAAAAAAGTGAAATTTTCAAAAATTCAGAAAATTGGCTGAAAACGACTAAATATGAAGGACTCATCGGGCGAATCGCTCTGGAACTGAAATCGGAATGCTCAATGACATTTCCCCTATCTGAAAGTCTGATAAACGCCGGAAAAATGACTAACTCCAAAAAAAATTTATTTCACCTTTATTCAATTTTACCCCCGTGGGATATATATTCTACCCACGCACATTTGGAACACTCCTGGGGTACCCTCACACATATTATTCCCTCATTTAGTGGATATTTTCACAAAAAAGTGAAATTTTCAAAAATTCAGAAAATTGGCTGAAAACGACTAAATATGAAGGACTCATCGGGCGAATCGCTCTGGAAATGAAATCGGAATGCTCACTGACATTTCCCCTATCTGAAAGTCTGATAAATGCCGGAAAAATGACAAAGTCCAAAAGAAAATTTTTCACCTCTTTTCAATTTTACCCCCGTGGGATATATATTCTACCTAAGCAAATTTGGAACACTCCTGGGGTATCCTCACACATATTATTCCCTCATTTAGTGGATATTTTCACAAAAAAGTGAAATTTTCAAAAATTCTGAAAATTGGCTGAAAACGACTAAATATGAAGGACTCATCGGGCGAATCGCTCTGGAACTGAAATCGGAACGCTCACTGACATTTCCCCAATCTGAAAGTCTGATAAACGCTGAAAAAATGACTAAGTCTAAAAAAAATTTTTTTTCACCTTTTTTCAATTTTACCCCCGTGGGATATATATTCTACCCACACACATTTGGAACTCTCCTGGGGTACCCTCACACATATTATTCCCTCATTTAGTGGATATTTTCACAAAAAAGTGAAATTTTCAAAAATTCAGAAAATTGGCTCAAAACGACTAAATATGAAGGACTCATCGGGCGAATCGCTCTGGAACTGAAATCGGAACGCTCACTGACAATTCCCCTATCTGAAAGTCTGATAAACGCTGAAAAAATGACTAAGTCCCAAAAAAAAAATTTTTCACCTTTTTTCAATTTTACCCCCGTGGGATATATATTCTACCCACACACATTTGGAACTCTCCTGGGGTACCCTCACACATATTATTCCCTCATTTAGTGGATATTTTCACAAAAAAGTGAAATTTTCAAAAATTTAGAAAATTGCCTGAAAACTACTGAAAATGAAGGACTCATCAGGCTAATCGCGCTGGAACTGAAATCGGAACGCTCACTGACATTTCCCCTATCTGAAAGTCTGATAAACGCTGAAAAAATGAATAAGTCTAAAAAAAATTTTTTTTTCACCTTTTTTCAATTTTACCCCCGTGGGATATATATTCTACCCACACACATTTGGAACTCTCCTGGGGGTACCCTCACACATATTATTCCCTCATTTAGTGGATATTTTCACAAAAAAGTGAAATTTTCAAAAATTCAGAAAATTGGCTGAAAACGACTAAATATGAAGGACTCATCGGGCGAATCGCTCTGGAACTGAAATCGGAACGCTCACTGACATTTCCCCTATCTGAAAGTCTGATAAACGCTGAAAAAATGACTAAGTCCCAAATAAAAAATTTTTCACCTTTTTTCAATTTTACCCCCGTGGGATATATATTCTACCCACACACATTTGGAACTCTCCTGGGGTACCGTCACACATATTATTCCCTCATTTAGTGGATATTTTCACAAAAAAGTGAAATTTTCAAAAATTCAGAAAATTGGCTGAAAACGACTAAATATGAAGGACTCATCGGGCGAATCGCTCTGGAACTGAAATCGGAACGCTCACTGACATTTCCCCTATCTGAAAGTCTGATAAACGCTGAAAAAATGACTAAGTCTAAAAAAAAATTTTTTTCATCTTTTTTCAATTTTACCCCCGTGGGATATATAATCTACCCACACACATTTGGAACTCTCCTGGGGTATCCTCACACATATTATTCCCTCATTTAGTGGATATTTTCACAAAAAAGTGAAATTTTCAAAAATTCAGAAAATTGGCTGAAAACGACTAAATATGAAGGACTCATCGGGCGAATCGCTCTGGAACTGAAATCGGAATGCTCAATGACATTTCCCCTATCTGAAAGTCTGATAAACGCTGGAAAAATGACTAACTCCAAAAAAAATTTATTTCACCTTTTTTCAATTTTACCCCCGTGGGATATATATTCTACCCACGCACATTTGGAACACTCCTGGAGTACCCTCACACATATTATTCCCTCATTTAGTGGATATTTTCACAAAAAAGTGAAATTTTCAAAAATTCAGAAAATTGGCTGAAAACGACTAAATATGAAGGACTCATCGGGCGAATCGCTCTGGAAATGAAATCGGAATGCTCACTGACATTTCCCCTATCTGAAAGTCTGATAAATGCCGGAAAAATGACAAAGTCCAAAAGAAAATTTTTCACCTCTTTTCAATTTTACCCCCGTGGGATATATATTCTACCTAAGCAAATTTGGAACACTCCTGGGGTATCCTCACACATATTATTCCCTCATTTAGTGGATATTTTCACAAAAAAGTGAAATTTTCAAAAATTCTGAAAATTGGCTGAAAACGACTAAATATGAAGGACTCATCGGGCGAATCGCTCTGGAACTGAAATCGGAACGCTCACTGACATTTCCCCAATCTGAAAGTCTGATAAACGCTGAAAAAATGACTAAGTCTAAAAAAAATTTTTTTTCACCTTTTTTCAATTTTACCCCCGTGGGATATATATTCTACCCACACACATTTGGAACTCTCCTGGGGTACCCTCACACATATTATTCCCTCATTTAGTGGATATTTTCACAAAAAAGTGAAATTTTCAAAAATTCAGAAAATTGGCTCAAAACGACTAAATATGAAGGACTCATCGGGCGAATCGCTCTGGAACTGAAATCGGAACGCTCACTGACAATTCCCCTATCTGAAAGTCTGATAAACGCTGAAAAAATGACTAAGTCCCAAAAAAAAAATTTTTCACCTTTTTTCAATTTTACCCCCGTGGGATATATATTCTACCCACACACATTTGGAACTCTCCTGGGGTACCCTCACACATATTATTCCCTCATTTAGTGGATATTTTCACAAAAAAGTGAAATTTTCAAAAATTTAGAAAATTGGCTGAAAACTACTGAAAATGAAGGACTCATCAGGCTAATCGCGCTGGAACTGAAATCGGAACGCTCACTGACATTTCCCCTATCTGAAAGTCTGATAAACGCTGAAAAAATGACTAAGTCCAAAAAAAAAATTTTTTCACCTTTTTTCAATTTTACCCCCGTGGGATATATAATCTACCCACACACATTTGGAACTCTCCTGGGGTATCCTCACACATATTATTCCCTCATTTAGTGGATATTTTCACAAAAAAGTGAAATTTTCAAAATTGCAGAAAATTGTCTGAAAACGACTAAATATGAAGGACTCATCGGGCGAATCGCTCTGGAACTGAAATCGGAATGCTCAATGACATTTCCCCTATCTGAAAGTCTGATAAACGCCGGAAAAATGACTAACTCAAAAAAAAAATTTTTTCACCTTTTTTCAATTTTACCCCCGTGGGATATATATTCTACCCACGCACATTTGGAACACTCCTGGGGTACCCTCACACATATTATTCCCTCATTTAGTGGATATTTTCATAAAAAAAGTGAAATTTTCAAAAATTCAGAAAATTGGCTGAAAACGACTAAATATGAAGGACTCATCGGGCGAATCGCTCTGGAACTGAAATCGGAACGCTCACTGACATTTCCCCTATCTGAAAGTCTGATAAACGCCGGAAAAATGACAAAGTCCAAAAGAAAATTTTTCACCTCTTTTCAATTTTACCCCCGTGGGATATATATTCTACCTAAGCAAATTTGGAACACTCCTGGGGTATCCTCACACATATTATTCCCTCATTTAGTGGATATTTTCACAAAAAAGTGAAATTTTCAAAAATTCTGAAAATTGGCTGAAAACGACTAAATATGCAGGACTCATCGGGCGAATCGCTCTGGAACTGAAATCGGAACGCTCACTGACATTTCCCCTATCTGAAAGTCTGATAAACGCTGAAAAAATGACTAAGTCCAAAAAAAAAAATGTTTCACCTTTTTTCAATTTTACCCCCGTGGGATATATAATCTACCCACATATATTTGGAACTCTCCTGGGGTATCCTCACACATATTATTCCCTCATTTAGTGGATATTTTCACAAAAAAGTGAAATTTTCAAAAATTCAGAAAATTGGCTGAAAACTACTGAATATGAAGGACTCATCGGGCTAATCGCTCTGGAACTGAAATCGGAACACTCACTGACATTTCCCCTATCTGAAAGTCTGATAAACGCCGGAAAAATGACTAACTCCAAAAAAAATTTTTTTCACCTTTTTTCAATTTTACCCCCGTGGGATATATATTCTACCCACGCACATTTGGAACACTCCTGGGGTACCCTCACACATATTATTCCCTCATTTAGTGGATATTTTCACAAAAAAGTGAAATTTTCAAAAATTCAGAAAATTGGCTGAAATCTACTGAAAATGAAGGACTCATCAGGCTAATCGCGCTGGAACTGAAATCGGAACGCTCACTGACATTTCCCCTATCTGAAAGTCTGATAAACGCTGAAAAAATGACTAAGTCCAAAAAAAAAAAATGTTTCACCTTTTTTCAATTTTACCCCCGTGGGATATATAATCTACCCACATATATTTGGAACTCTCCTGGGGTATCCTCACACATATTATTCCCTCATTTAGTGGATATTTTCACAAAAAAGTGAAATTTTCAAAATTTCAGAAAATTGTCTGAAAACGACTAAATATGAAGGACTCATCGGGCGAATCGCTCTGGAACTGAAATCGGAACGCTCACTGCCATTTCCCCTATCTGAAAGTCTGATAAACACTGAAAAAATGACTAAGTCCCAAAAAAAAATTTTTTCACCTTTTTTCAATTTTTACCCCCGTGGGATATATATTCTACCCACGCACATTTGGAACACTCCTGGGGTACCCTCACACATATTATTCCCTCATTTAGTGGATATTTTCACAAAAAAGTGAAATTTTCAAAAATTCAGAAAATTGGCTGAAAACTACTGAAAATGAAGGACTCATCAGGCTAATCGCGCTGGAACTGAAATCAGAATGCTCACTGACATTTCCCCTATCTGAAAGTCTGATAAACGCTGAAAAAATGACTAAGTCCAAAAAAAAAATTTTTCACCTTTTTTCAATTTTACCCCCGTGGGATATATATTCTACCCACACACATTTGGAACTCTCCTGGGGTACCCTCACACATATTATTCCCTCATTTAGTGGATGTTTTCACAAAAAAGTGAAATTTTCAAAATTTCAGAAAATTGTCTGAAAACGACTAAATATGAAGGACTCATCGGGCGAATCGCTCTGGAACTGAAATTGGAACGCTCACTGATATTTCCCCTATCTGAAAGTCTGATAAACGTTGAAAAAATGACTAAGTCTAAAAAAAATTTTTTTTCACCTTTTTTCAATTTTTCCCCCGTGGGATATATAATCTACCCACACACATTTGGAACTCTCCTGGGGTATCCTCACACATATTATTCCCTCATTTAGTGGATATTTTCACAAAAAAGTGAAATTTTCAAAAATTCTGAAAATTGGCTGAAAACGACTAAATATGAAGGACTCATCGGGCGATTCGCTCTGGAACTGAAATCGGAATGCTCAATGACATTTCCCCTATCTGAAAGTCTGATAAACGCCGGAAAAATGACTAACTCCAAAAAAAATTTTTTTCACCTTTTTTCAATTTTACCCCCGTGGGATATATATTCTACCCACGCACATTTGGAACACTCCTGGGGTACCCTCACACATATTATTCCCTCATTTAGTGAATATTTTCACAGAAAAGTGAAATTTTCAAAAATTCTGAAAATTGGCTGAAAACTACTGAAAATGAAGGACTCATCAGGCTAATCGCGCTGGAACTGAAATCGGAACGCTCACTGACATTTCCCCTATCTGAAAGTCTGATAAACGCTGAAAAAATGACTAAGTCCAAAAAAAAAATTTTTTCACCTTTTTTCAATTTTACCCCCGTGGGATATATATTCTACCCACACACATTTGGAACTCTCCTGGGGTACCCTCACACATATTATTCCCTCATTTAGTGGATATTTTCACAAAAAAGTGAAATTTTCAAAATTTCAGAAAATTGGCTGAAAACGACTAAATATGAAGGACTCATCGGGCGAATCGCTCTGGAACTGAAATCGGAACGCTCAATGACATTTCCCCTATCTGAAAGTCTTATAAACGCCGGAAAAATGACTAACTCCAAAAAAAAATTTTTTTACCTTTTTTCAATTTTACCCCCGTGGGATATATATTCTACCCACGCACATTTGGAACACTCCTGGGGTACCCTCACACATATTATTCCCTCATTTAGTGGATATTTTCACAAAAAAGTGAAATTTTCAAAAATTCAGAAAATTGGCTGAAAACTACTGAAAATGAAGGACTCATCAGGCTAATCGCGCTGCAACTGAAATTGGAACGCTCACTGACATTTCCCCTATCTGAAAGTCTGATAAACGCTGAAAAAATGACTAAGTCTAAAAAAAATTTTTTTTCACCTTTCTTCAATTTTCCCCCGTGGGATATATAATCTACCCACACACATTTGGAACTCTCCTGGGGTATCCTCACACATATTATTCCCTCATTTAGTGGATACTTTCACAAAAAAGTGAAATTTTCAAAAATTCAGAAAATTGGCTGAAAACGACTAAATATGAAGGACTCATCGGGCGAATCGCTCTGGAACTGAAATCGGAACGCTCACTGACATTTCCCCTATCTGAAAATCTGATAAACGCCGGAAAAATGACTAAGTCTAAAAAAAATTTTTTTTTCAACTTTTTTCAATTTTACCCCCGTGAGATATATATTCTACCCATGCACATTTGGAACTCTCCTGGGGTACCCTCACACATATTATTCCCTCATTTAGTGGATATTTTCACAAAAAAGTGAAATTTTCAAAAATTCAGAAAATTGGCTGAAAACGACTGAATATGAATGACTCATCGGGTGAATCGCTCTGGAACTGAAATCGGAATGCTCACTGACATTTCCCCTATGTGAAAGTCTGATAAACGCTGAAAAAATGACTAAGCCCAAAAAAAAAAAATGTTCACCTTTTTTCAATTTTACCCCCGTGGGATATATATTCTACCCACACACATTTGGAACTCTCCTGGGGTACCCTCACACATATTATTCCCTCATTTAGTGGATATTTTCACAAAAGAAGTGAAATTTTCAAAAATTCAGAAAATTGGCTGAAAACGACTAAATATGAAGGACTCATCGGGCGAATCGCTCTGGAACTGAAATCGGAACGCTCACTGACATTTCCCCTATCTGAAAGTCTGATAAACGCTGAAAAAATGACTAAGTCCAAAAAAAATAGTTTTTCACCTTTTTTCAATTTTACCCCCGTGGGATATATATTCTACCCACACACATTTGGAACTCTCCTGGGGTACCCTCACACACATTATTCCCTCAGTTAGTGGATATTTTCACAAAAAAGTGAAATTTTCAAAAATTCAAAAAATTGGCTGAAAACGACTAAATATGAAGGACGCATCGGGCGAATCGCTCTAGAACTGAAATCGGAACGCTCACTGACATTTCCCCTATCTGAAAGTCTGATAAACGCTGAAAAAATGACTAAGTCCAAAAAAAATAGTTTTTCACCTTTTTTCAATTTTACCCCCGTGGGACATATATTCTACCCACACACATTTGGAACTCTCCTGGGGTACCCTCACACACATTATTCCCTCAGTTAGTGGATATTTTCACAAAAAAGTGAAATTTTCAAAAATTCAGAAAATTGGCTGAAAATGACTAAATATGAAGGACTCATCCGGCAAATCGCTCTGGAACTGAAATCGGAACGCTCACTGACATTTCCCCTATCTGAAAATCTGATAAATGCCGGAAAAATGACTAAGTCTAAAAAAATTTTTTTTTCAACTTTTTTCAATTTTACCCCCGTGGGATATATATTCTACCCACATACATTTGGAACTCTCCTGGGGTACCCTCACACATATTATTCCCTCATTTAGTGGATATTTTCACAAAAAAGTGAAATTTTCAAAAATTCTGAAAATTGGCTGAAAACGACTGAATATGAATGACTCATCGGGTGAATCGCTCTGGAACTGAAATCGGAATGCTCACTGACATTTCCCCCATGTGAAAGTCTGATAAACGCTGAAAAAATGACTAAGCCCAAAAAAAAAAAATGTTCACCTTTTTTCAATTTTACCCCCGTGGGATATATATTCTACCCACACACATTTGGAACTCTCCTGGGGTACCCTCACACATATTATTCCCTCATTTAGTGAATATTTTCACAAAAAAAGTGAAATTTTCAAAAATTCAGAAAATTGGCTGAAAACGACTAAATATGAAGGACTCATCGGGCGAATCGCTCTGGAACTGAAATCGGAACGCTCACTGACATTTCCCCTATCTGAAAGTCTGATAAACGCTGAAAAAATGACTAAGTCCAAAAAAAATAGTTTTTCACCTTTTTTCAATTTTACCCCCGTGGGATATATATTCTACCCACACACATTTGGAACTCTCCTGGGGTACCCTCACACACATTATTCCCTCAGTTAGTGGATATTTTCACAAAAAAGTGAAATTTTCAAAAATTCAAAAAATTGGCTGAAAACGACTAAATATGAAGGACTCATCGGGCGAATTGCTCTGGAACTGAAATCGGAACGCTCACTGACATTTCCCCTATCTGAAAGTCTGATAAACGCTGAAAAAATGACTAAGTCCAAAAAAAATAGTTTTTCACCTTTTTTCAATTTTACCCCCGTGGGATATATATTCTACCCACACACATTTGGAACTCTCCTGGGGTACCCTCACACACATTATTCCCTCAGTTAGTGGATATTTTCACAAAAAAGTGAAATTTTCAAAAATTCAGAAAATTGGCTGAAAATGACTAAATATGAAGGACTCATCCGGCAAATCGCTCTGGAACTGAAATCGGAACGCTCACTGACATTTCCCCTATCTGAAAATCTGATAAACGCCGGAAAAATGACTAAGTCTAAAAAAAATTTTTTTTCAACTTTTTTCAATTTTACCACCGTGGGATATATATTCTACCCACATACATTTGGAACTCTCCTGGGGTACCCTCACACATATTATTCCCTCATTTAGTGGATATTTTCACAAAAAAGTGAAATTTTCAAAAATTCTGAAAATTGGCTGAAAACGACTAAATATGAAGGACTCATCAGGCGAATCGCTCTGTAACTGAAATCGGAACGCTCACTGACATTTCCCCTATCTGAAAGTCTGATGAACGCCGGAAAAATGACTAAGTCCCAAAAAAAATTTTTTCAACTTTTTTCAATTTTACCCCCGTGGGATATATATTCTACCCATGCACATTTGGAACACTCCTGGGGTACCCTCACACTTATTATTCCCTCATTTAGTGGATATTTTCACAAAAAAGTGAAATTTTCAAAAATTCAGAAAATTGGCTGAAAACGACTGAATATGAATGACTCATCGGGTGAATCGCTCTGGAACTGAAATCGGAATGCTCACTGATATTTCCCCTATGTGAAAGTCTGATAAACGCTGAAAAAATGACTAAGCCCAAAAAAAAAAAATGTTCACCTTTTTTCAATTTTACCCCCGTGGGATATATATTCTGCCCACACACATTTGGAACTCTCCTGGGGTACCCTCACACATATTATTCCCTCATTTAGTGGATATTTTCACAAAAAAAGTGAAATTTTCAAAAAATTCAGAAAATTGGCTGAAAACGACTAAATATGAAGGACTCATCGGGCGAATCGCTCTGGAACTGAAATCGGAACGCTCACTGACATTTCCCCTATCTGAAAGTCTGATAAACGCTGAAAAAATGACTAAGTCCAAAAAAAATAGTTTTTCACCTTTTTTCAATTTTACCCCCGTGGGATATATATTCTACCCACACACATTTGGAACTCTCCTGGGGTACCCTCACACACATTATTCCCTCAGTTAGTGGATATTTTCACAAAAAAGTGAAATTTTCAAAAATTCAAAAAATTGGCTGAAAACGACTAAATATGAAGGACTCATCGGGCGAATCGCTCTGGAACTGAAATCGGAACGCTCACTGACATTTCCCCTATCTGAAAGTCTGATGAACGCCGGAAAAATGACTAAGTCCCAAAAAAATTTTTTCAACTTTTTTCAATTTTACCCCCGTGAGATATATATTCTACCCATGCACATTTGGAACACTCCTGGGGTACCCTCACACTTATTATTCCCTCATTTAGTGGATATTTTCACAAAAAAGTGAAATTTTCAAAAATTCAGAAAATTGGCTGAAAACGACTGAATATGAATGACTCATCGGGTGAATCGCTCTGGAACTGAAATCGGAATGCTCACTGATATTTCCCCTATGTGAAAGTCTGATAAACGCTGAAAAAATGACTAAGCCCAAAAAAAAAAAATGTTCACCTTTTTTCAATTTTACCCCCGTGGGATATATATTCTACCCACACACATTTGGAAGTCTCCTGGGGTACCCTCACACATATTATTCCCTCATTTAGTGGATATTTTCACAAAAAAAGTGAAATTTTCAAAAAATTCAGAAAATTGGCTGAAAACGACTAAATATGAAGGACTCATCGGGCGAATCGCTCTGGAACTGAAATCGGAACGCTCACTGACATTTCCCCTATCTGAAAGTCTGATAAACGCTGAAAAAATGACTAAGTCCAAAAAAAATAGTTTTTCACCTTTTTTCAATTTTACCCCCGTGGGATATATATTCTACCCACACACATTTGGAACTCTCCTGGGGTACCCTCACACACATTATTCCCTCAGTTAGTGGATATTTTCACAAAAAAAGTGAAATTTTCAAAAAATTCAGAAAATTGGCTGAAAACGACTAAATATGAAGGACTCATCGGGCGAATCGCTCTGGAACTGAAATCGGAACGCTCACTGACATTTCCCCTATCTGAAAGTCTGATAAACGCTGAAAAAATGACTAAGTCCAAAAAAAATAGTTTTTCACCTTTTTTCAATTTTACCCCCGTGGGACATATATTCTACCCACACACATTTGGAACTCTCCTGGGGTACCCTCACACACATTATTCCCTCAGTTAGTGGATATTTTCACAAAAAAGTGAAATTTTCAAAAATTCAGAAAATTGGCTGAAAATGACTAAATATGAAGGACTCATCCGGCAAATCGCTCTGGAACTGAAATCGGAACGCTCACTGACATTTCCCCTATCTGAAAATCTGATAAACGCCGGAAAAATGACTAAGTCTAAAAAAAATTTTTTTTCAACTTTTTTCAATTTTACCACCGTGGGATATATATTCTACCCACATACATTTGGAACTCTCCTGGGGTACCCTCACACATATTATTCCCTCATTTAGTGGATATTTTCACAAAAAAGTGAAATTTTCAAAAATTCGGAAAATTGGCTGAAAACGACTGAATATGAATGACTCATCGGGTGAATCGCTCTGGAACTGAAATCGGAATGCTCACTGACATTTCCCCCATGTGAAAGTCTGATAAACGCTGAAAAAATGACTAAGCCCAAAAAAAAAAAATGTTCACCTTTTTTCAATTTTACCCCCGTGGGATATATATTCTACCCACACACATTTGGAACTCTCCTGGGGTACCCTCACACATATTATTCCCTCATTTAGTGAATATTTTCACAAAAAAAGTGAAATTTTCAAAAATTCAGAAAATTGGCTGAAAACGACTAAATATGAAGGACTCATCGGGCGAATCGCTCTGGAACTGAAATCGGAACGCTCACTGACATTTCCCCTATCTGAAAGTCTGATAAACGCTGAAAAAATGACTAAGTCCAAAAAAAATAGTTTTTCACCTTTTTTCAATTTTACCCCCGTGGGATATATATTCTACCCACACACATTTGGAACTCTCCTGGGGTACCCTCACACACATTATTCCCTCAGTTAGTGGATATTTTCACAAAAAAGTGAAATTTTCAAAAATTCAAAAAATTGGCTGAAAACGACTAAATATGAAGGACTCATCGGGCGAATTGCTCTGGAACTGAAATCGGAACGCTCACTGACATTTCCCCTATCTGAAAGTCTGATAAACGCTGAAAAAATGACTAAGTCCAAAAAAAATAGTTTTTCACCTTTTTTCAATTTTACCCCCGTGGGATATATATTCTACCCACACACATTTGGAACTCTCCTGGGGTACCCTCACACACATTATTCCCTCAGTTAGTGGATATTTTCACAAAAAAGTGAAATTTTCAAAAATTCAGAAAATTGGCTGAAAATGACTAAATATGAAGGACTCATCCGGCAAATCGCTCTGGAACTGAAATCGGAACGCTCACTGACATTTCCCCTATCTGAAAATCTGATAAACGCCGGAAAAATGACTAAGTCTAAAAAAAATTTTTTTTCAACTTTTTTCAATTTTGCCACCGTGGGATATATATTCTACCCACATACATTTGGAACTCTCCTGGGGTACCCTCACACATATTATTCCCTCATTTAGTGGATATTTTCACAAAAAAGTGAAATTTTCAAAAATTCTGAAAATTGGCTGAAAACGACTGAATATGAAGGACTCATCGGGCGAATCGCTCTGGAACTGAAATCGGAACGCTCACTGACATTTCCCCTATCTGAAAGTCTGATAAATGCTGAAAAAATGACTAAGCCCAAAAAAAAAAAATTTTCACCTTTTTTCAATTTTACCCCCGTGGGATATATATTCTACCCACGCACATTTGGAACACTCCTGGGGTACTCTCACACATATTATTCCCACATTTAGTGGATATTTTCACAAAAAAGTGAAATTTTCAAAAATTCTGAAAATTGGCTGAAAACGACTAAATATGAAGGACTCATCGGGCGAATCGCTCTGGAACTGAAATCGGAACGCTCACTGACATTTCCCCTATCTGAAAATCTGATAAACGCCGGAAAAATGAGTAAGTCCAAATAAAATTTTTTTCACCTTTTTTCAATTTTACCCCCGTGGGATATATATTCTACCCGCACACATTTGGAACTCTCATGGGATACCCTCACACATATTATTCCCTCATTTAGTGGATATTTTCACAAAAAAGTGAAATTTTCAAAAATTCAGAAAATTGGCTGAAAACGACTAAATATGAAGGACTCATCGGGCGAATCGCTCTGGAACTGAAATCGGAACGCTCACTGACATTTCTCCTATCTTAAAGTCTGATAAACGCCGGAAAAATGACTAAGTCCCCAAAAAAATTTTTTCAACTTTTTTCAATTTTACCCCCGTGGGATATATATTCTACCCACACACATTTGGAACTCTCCTGGGGTACCCTCACACATATTATTCCCTCATTTAGTGGATATTTTCACAAAAAAGTGAAATTTTGAAAAATTCTGAAAATTGGCTGAAAACGACTAAATATGAAGGATTCATCGGGCGAATCGCTCTGGAAATGAAATCGGAACGCTCACTGACATTTCCCCTATCTGAAAGTCTGATAAACGCTGAAAAAATGACTAAGCCCAAAAAAAAAAAATTTTCACCTTTTTTCAATTTTACCCCCGTGGGATATATATTCTACCCACACACATTTGGAACTCTCCTGGGGTACCCTCACACACATTATTCCCTCAGTTAGTGGATATTTTCACAAAAAAGTGAAATTTTCAAAAATTCAGAAAATTGGCTGAAAATGACTAAATATGAAGGACTCATCCGGCAAATCGCTCTGGAACTGAAATCGGAACGCTCACTGACATTTCCCCTATCTGAAAATCTGATAAACGCCGGAAAAATGACTAAGTCCCAAAAAAAATTTTTTCAACTTTTTTCAATTTTACCCCCGTGGGATATATATTCTACCCACACACATTTGGAACTCTCCTGGGGTACCCTCACACATATTATTCCCTCATTTAGTGGATATTTTCACAAAAAAGTGAAATTTTCAAAAATTCTGAAAATTGGCTGAAAACGACTAAATATGAAGGACTCATCGGGCGAATCGCTCTGGAACTGAAATCGGAACGCTCACTGACATTTCCCCTATCTGAAAGTCTGATAAACGCTGAAAAAATGACTAAGCCCAAAAAAAAAAAATTTTCACCTTTTTTCAATTTTACCCCCATGGGATATATATTCTACCCACACACATTTGGAACTCTCCTGGGGTACCCTCACACACATTATTCCCTCAGTTAGTGGATATTTTCACAAAAAAGTGAAATTTTCAAAAATTCAGAAAATTGGCTGAAAATGACTAAATATGAAGGACTCATCCGGCAAATCGCTCTGGAACTGAAATCGGAACGCTCACTGACATTTCCCCTATCTGAAAATCTGATAAACGCCGGAAAAATGACTAAGTCTAAAAAAAATTTTTTTTCAACTTTTTTCAATTTTACCACCGTGGGATATATATTCTACCCACATACATTTGGAACTCTCCTGGGGTACCCTCACACATATTATTCCCTCATTTAGTGGATATTTTCACAAAAAAGTGAAATTTTCAAAAATTCTGAAAATTGGCTGAAAACGACTGAATATGAATGACTCATCGGGTGAATGGCTCTGGAACTGAAATCGGAATGCTCACTGACATTTCCCCCATGTGAAAGTCTGATAAACGCTGAAAAAATGACTAAGCCCAAAAAAAAAAAATTTTCACCTTTTTTCAATTTTACCCCCATGGGATATATATTCTACCCACGCACATTTGGAACACTCATGGGGTACCCTCACACATATTATTCCCACATTTAGTGGATATTTTCACAAAAAAGTGAAATTTTCAAAAATTCTGAAAATTGGCTGAAAACGACTAAATATGAAGGACTCATCGGGCGAATCGCTCTGGAACTGAAAGCGGAACGCTCACTGACATTTCCCCTATCTGAAAATCTGATAAACGCCGGAAAAATGAGTAAGTCCAAATAAAATTTTTTTCACCATTTTTCAATTTTACCCCCGTGGGATATATATTCTACCCGCACACATTTGGAACTCTCATGGGGTACCCTCACACATATTATTCCCTCATTTAGTGGATATTTTCACAAAAAAGTGAAATTTTCAAAAATTCAGAAAATTGGCTGAAAACGACTAAATATGAAGGACTCATCGGGCGAATCGCTCTGGAACTGAAATCGGAACGCTCACTGACATTTCTCCTATCTTAAAGTCTGATAAACGCCGGAAAAATGACTAAGTCCCAAAAAAAATTTTTTCAACTTTTTTCAATTTTACCCCCGTGGGATATATATTCTACCCACACACATTTGGAACTCTCCTGGGGTACCCTCACACATATTATTCCCTCATTTAGTGGATATTTTCACAAAAAAGTGAAATTTTCAAAAATTCTGAAAATTGGCTGAAAACGACGAAATATGAAGGACTCATCGGGCGAATCGCTCTGGAACTGAAATCGGAACGCTCACTGACATTTCCCCTATCTGAAAGTCTGATAAACGCTGAAAAAATGACTAAGCCCAAAAAAAAAAAATTTTCACCTTTTTTCAATTTTACCCCCGTGGGATATATATTCTACCCACGCACATTTGGAACACTCCTGGGGTACCCTCACACATATTATTCCCACATTTAGTGGATATTTTCACAAAAAAGTGAAATTTTCAAAAATTCTGAAAATTGGCTGAAAACGACTAAATATGAAGGACTCATCGGGCGAATCGCTCTGGAACTGAAATCGGAACGCTCACTGACATTTCCCCTATCTGAAAATCTGATAAACGCCGGAAAAATGAGTAAGTCCAAATAAAATTTTTTTCACCTTTTTTCAATTTTACCCCCGTGGGATATATATTCTACCCGCACACATTTGGAACTCTCATGGGGTACCCTCACACATATTATTCCCTCATTTAGTGGATATTTTCACAAAAAAGTGAAATTTTCAAAAATTCAGAAAATTGGCTGAAAACGACTAAATATGAAGGACTCATCGGCCAAATCGCTCTGGAACTGAAATCGGAACGCTCACTGACATTTCTCCTATCTTAAAGTCTGATAAACGCCGGAAAAATGACTAAGTCCCAAAAAAATTTTTTTCAACTTTTTTCAATTTTACCCCCGTGGGATATATATTCTACCCACACACATTTGGAACTCTCCTGGGGTACCCTCACACATATTATTCCCTCATTTAGTGGATATTTTCACAAAAAAGTGAAATTTTCAAAAATTCTGAAAATTGGCTGAAAACGACTAAATATGAAGGACTCATCGGGCGAATCGCTCTGGAACTGAAATCGGAACGCTCACTGACATTTCCCCTATCTGAAAGTCTGATAAACGCTGAAAAAATGACTAAGCCCAAAAAAAAAAATTTTTCACCTTTTTTCAATTTTACCCCCGTGGGATATATATTCTACCCACGCACATTTGGAACACTCCTGGGGTACCCTCACACATATTATTCCCACATTTAGTGGATATTTTCACAAAAAAGTGAAATTTTCAAAAATTCTGAAAATTGGCTGAAAACGACTAAATATGAAGGACTCATTGGGCGAATCGCTCTGGAACTGAAATCGGAACGCTCACTGACATTTCCCCTATCTGAAAATCTGATAAACGCCGGAAAAATGAGTAAGTCCAAATAAAATTTTTTTCACCTTTTTTCAATTTTACCCCCGTGGGATATATATTCTACCCGCACACATTTGGAACTCTCATGGGGTACCCTCACACATATTATTCCCTCATTTAGTGGATATTTTCACAAAAAGTGAAATTTTCAAAAATTCTGAAAATTGGCTGAAAACGACTAAATATGAAGGACTCATCGGGCGAATCGCTCTGGAACTGAAATCGGAACGCTCACTGACATTTCCCCTATCTGAAAGTCTGATAAACGTTGAAAAAATGACTAAGCCCAAAAAAAAAAAATTTTCACCTTTTTTCAATTTTACCCCCGTGGGATATATATTCTACCCACGCACATTTGGAACACTCCTGGGGTACCCTCACACATATTATTCCCTCATTTAGTGGATATTTTCACAAAAAAGTGAAATTTTCAAAAATTCAGAAAATTGGCTGAAAACGACTGAATATGAAGGACTCATCGGGCGAATCGCTCTGGAACTGAAATCGGAACGCTCACTGACATTTCCCCTATCTGAAAGTCTGATAAACGCCTGAAAAATGACTAAGTCTAAAAAAATTTTTTTTTCAACTTTTTTCAATTTTACCCCCGTGGGATATATATTCTACCCACACACATTTGGAACTCTCCTGGGGTACCCTCACACATATTATTCCCTCATTTAGTGGATATTTTCACAAAAAAGTGAAATTTTCAAAAATTCAGAAAATTGGCTGAAAACGACTGAATATGAAGGACTCATCGGGCGAATCGCTCTGGAACTGAAATCGGAACGCTCACTGACATTTCTCCTATCTTAAAGTCTGATAAACGCCGGAAAAATGACTAAGTCCCAAAAAAAAATTTTTCACCTTTTTTCAATTTTACCCCCGTGGGATATATATTCTACCCACACACATTTGGAACTCTCCTGGGGTACCCTCACACACATTATTCCATCAGTTAGTGGATATTTTCACAAAAAAGTGAAATTTTCAAAAATTCAGAAAATTGGCTGAAAACGACTAAATATGAAGGACTCATCGGGCGAATCGCTCTGGAACTGAAATCGGAACGCTCACTGACATTTCCCCTATCTGAAAGTCTGATAAACGCTGAAAAAATGACTAAGTCCAAAAAAATTTTTTTTTCACCTTTTTTCAATTTTACCCCCGTGGGATATATATTCTACCCACACACTTTTGGAACTCTCCTGGGGTACCCTCACACATATTATTCCCTCATTTAGTGGATATTTTCACAAAAAAGTGAAATTTTCTAAAATTCTGAAAATTGGCTGAAAACGACTAAATATGAAGGACTCATCGGTAGAGATGAGCGTTGTTCTACTCGAACTGTTCGCCAATCTCAAATTCGAGCTGTTTTGGGCGGTGTTCGAGCCGTTCGGCGAACACGAACAATTTGAGAAAAATTCGGCTGTTCGAGGTTATGTTCGATAACTGTTCGTGCACCAAAATCATAACTGGATTTTTTCTAAGTAATGATGAAAATGAATGTTAATACGCAGTTTGAGTGTACAGCGGGGTGGGGGGAGGGGCAGGGGATGGATCTCTGCAGGAACAATGAAGATCTCCATTTTTTTTTCTCTTTCCCACATTTACAGTGGGGAGGTGCAATCTGTCAGCCGATCAGCAGCGCACACACGGAGCGAAGTGCTTTTTTTCACACAAGCAAGGGCATGTGTCATTGGCAGTGTATGTCACATGTCCTTGCCCTATAAGACCAAGCCATTTTCCCCGTCGCCACCATTTTCTCACTGCTGCAGCTGCGTGTTAGACGGCACCGCTGTTGCTGTGTGCTCTATACCTTGTTAATTTCAAGCCAATTTTCGCACAAATCTACAGATAGCTTGGGAGTAGGGAATAGTTGTGATTGCAGTCCTTTTAAGGACTAGGTTACAGCATTTCCTACGACTTTTATCAGGCAGGTCTGTGCTCTTAAATAGATAGATTGTGGGAGTAAAGACTAATTGTAATTGGAGTCCTTTTCAGGACTAGGTTACATCAGTTCCTATCAGTTTTTGCCAGGCAGGTCTGTGCCAGTGCTGTGCAAGTTTTTTTCACAGCATTTGGCTGAATCTAGCAAAGCTAATCCTTTTTGGCCTATTGCAGAGTGTGTTAGTCAGTGGAGTAGCCTATCTGTGTTGCAAGATATACCACCTGTGTATAGAATACCAATTTTTTTACTGCACCTAGTGAAGTAAAATCTTTTGGGCATAGCATCATTCTATTAGTCCATCTATACTGACCTCCATCAGGTTGCAAATTGAATATAATTTTTTTCTGCATCTAGCTCTGAAAAAATATTGGGCTTCTAGCTGTGTGTGGGACTTGTTGTATTAGTCCATCTATACTGACCTCCATCAGGTTGCAAACTGAATATATTTTTTTCTGCATCTACCTCTGAAAAAATATTGGGCTTCTAGCTGTGTGTGGGACTTGTTCTATTAATCCATCTATACAGACCTCCATCAGGTTGCAAACTGAATATATTTTTTTCTGCATCTACCTCTGAAAAAATATTGGGCTTCTAGCTGTGTGTGGGACTTGTTGTATTAGTCCATCTATACTGACCTCCATCAGGTTGCAAACTGAATATATTTTTTTCTGCATCTACCTCTGAAAAAATATTGGGCTTCTAGCTGTGTGTGGGACTTGTTCTATTAATCCATCTATACAGACCTCCATCAGGTTGCAAACTGAATATATTTTTTTATGCATCTACCTCTGAAAAAATATGTGGCCTTCTAGCAGTGTGTGGGACTTTCTCTATTAGTCCATCTATACTGACCTCCATCAGGTTGCAAACTGAATATAATTTTTTTCTGCATCTAGCTCTGAAAAAATATTTGGGCTTCTAGCAGTGTGTGGGACTTTCTCTATTAGTCCATCTATACTGACCTCCATCAGGTTGCAAATTAAAAATAATTTTTATCTGCATCTACCTCTGAAAAAATATTTGGGCTTCTAGCTGTGTGTGGGACTTTCTCTATTAGTCCATCTATACTGACCTCCATCAGGTTGCAAACTGAATATATTTTTTTTCTGCATCTACCTCTGAAAAAATATTGGGCTTGTAGCTGTGTGTGGGACTTGTTCTATTAATCCATCTATACAGACCTCCATCAGGTTGCAAACTGAATAAATTTTTTTTCTGCATCTACCTCTGAAAAAATATTTGGGCTTCTAGCTGTGTGTGGGACTTGTTCTATTAGTCCATCTATACTGACCTCCATCAGGTTGCAAATTGAATATAATTTTTTTCTGCATCTAACCCAGCCAATAGTTTTGGCCTAATACCACAGTTTGGCCACTCAGCTCTGCTCGGTTCCCATCCATTGTTTTTTTGTGCAAACAATTCCAGAGTTGTGAATTAGTTAACCACCAAAATGAGTGGAAAAAGGCCTGCTGCTGGTGGAAAGGGGAATAGGCGTGTTGGGAAGGGGAAAAAAGGTTTTGTCCGTGGGGTAGGTGTTAAAGCAACAGTAACATCTGCAGAAGAAAGACCATCTTCCAGCCAAACTAAAATGTCTACTTCTTTTAGCGGACAATGTGATAAGATCCCTTTCTTACGGCCACGCCAATCGCTACAAATTCCAGATGAGGCACAAAAACAGCAGGTGCTTCAACGGATATCAAGTGCTCCTTTAAGTGGGCTCTCCTCCACATCAACTTCAACATCACAAATACTCCAGTACTCAAAGGTGTCACCCCAATCGCACTTGCTTCCTCACAGCTCCCAAATCTCCAGCTGCCCGTCTGAGTATGAGGTAGAACAGATGGTTGAGTCTGCAGAGCTGTTTGCTCATACTATAGCCTGGGAATCAGAGGTCGACTCCAGCGCTTCTGTGAATCCAGACGAGGAAATGATCTGCACTGATGCCCAGAATCTTTATGAGTCGGATCCAGGACCAGACGCAGAAGGTTCTGACCATAATGTAGACCCTCATTCCCAAACTGTAACTCCTGTTGGTGGAGACAATGAGGAAGACGATGATAAGACTCAAATACCTGATTGGAGCGACAACTTTAGTTTTTTGTCAGGGCAGGAACAGGTTGGCTCTGAGGACGACGGGTGTGATAACGCACAGGGTGATGATGATGAGGTTGGAGATCCCACTTACTGTCAACCCACAGTCAGCCAAGAGATGAGGTCAGCAGAGGAGGTGGAGGAAGATGCTAGTGACGACGAGGTCAGGTTGCGTCTTCCTGGACAGAGACGTAGTACTGGAAGCACGTCAACAACTGCATCCTCAAATACAACTCTGCCTCTCACCACAAGTCGTGGTGGCTCTTCAGGTCGCATGGGTGCTTAACCTTGCATAGCCTGGGCATTTTTTCAGATCGATAAAGATGACCCAACTCGTGTTATCTGTAACATTTGTCAGCAAAAGCTAAGTAGAGGCCAAAAAAATACATAGTTTGAGTACTTCATGCATGAACCGGCACATGGACATGAAGCAAAAGTTGCAGTGGGAAGCTCAGTGTGCTACAATGCGGCCTAGCCGGCCGGGCCAACCGCCGTCTGCCATATCTTGTGCATCCGCGGCCTCTTCATCCTCTGTGACTGGGGGGACAGCAGTCACACCTGTTTTGGGGCGCAGACCTGCCACCTCTTTACCCGCAACAGCCAGCGTGATTGGCAGGTCATCATTTTCTTTGGAGGTGGTAACACCAGCTGGTGTTGAGCGCTGTCCGACATCGATAGCACCACCTTTGGATCAAGGCAACCTAACATGTCCGCCTGCATCTTCCTCACAGACCGGCAGTTTGCCGGGGACACCCTTATCAACCCCGTCTAAGCACAATAGCCAGCCCTCGGTCCCTCAGATGTGGACAAGTAAAAGACCATTTCCTCCTAGCCATGAGAAAGCTAAGAGGTTGAATTTCACCATCTGCAAGCTCTTGGCTACAGAAATGCTGCCTTTCCGCCTGGTGGACACAGAGGATTTTCGAGACCTTATGTCCGTCGCAGTGCCCCAGTACCAGATGCCCAGTCGGCACTACTTCTCAAAGAAAGGTGTGCCTGCGCTCCACCAGCATGTCGCACACAACATCACCGCTTCTTTGAGAAACTCTGTGTGTGACAGGGTGCATTTCACCACAGACACTTGGACGAGTAGGCATGGACAGGGGCGTTACATGTCGCTGACTGGGCACTGGGTAACTATGGTGACAGCAGGACAAGGGGCTGCTGTCCAAGTCTTGCCGTCCCCACGAGTTGTGCGTCAATCCTCTTTATGTCAAAGTTCCTCCACTGCTTCTGCCTCCTCAACCTCCTCTCGGTCTTCCACCTGCACCCAAAGCCTGTCTGGTCATGCCACAAGCTTTCTAACTGCGCAGAAGGGATCCTGCAAACCTCCTTACTATGCTGGCAGTAGGGCTCAACGTCATCAGGCGGTTTTTACATTGAAATGTCTGGGAAATGTGAGTCACACAGCTGAGGAGTTGTGGTCAGCTCTGGAGAACCAATTTCATGAATGGTTGTCTCCACTGGACCTGAAACCAGGGAAGGCCGTGTGCGACAATGCTGCAAACCTGGGTGCGGCCCTTCGCCGGGGCAATGTCACACACGTGCCTTGTATGGCTCACGTGTTGAACCTGGTTGTCCAGCAATTTTTAGCCCACTATCCCAGACTAGATGGCCTTCTGCAGAGGGCAAGGTCGCTCTGTGCTCACTTCCGCCGTTCGCATCCCGCAGCTCAGCGACTTACATCTCTACAGAAGTCATTGGGCCTGCCACTTCACCGGCTAAAATGCGATGTGCCTACCCGGTGGAATTCAACTCTGCACATGTTGCAGCGACTGTGGCAGCACCGACAAGCCCTGGTGCAATACGTTCTGACGTATAGCCTGGGCCAACGAGATCCAGAGGTGGGGCAAATCACGCTGGAGGAGTGGTCTCAGATCAGGGACCTATGCACCCTTCTGCACAGTTTTGAAATGGCGACGAAGATGTTTAGTGCTGACGATGCCATTATCAGCATGACTATTCCGGTGATTTACATGCTGGAGCACATGTTAAACAGAATTCGGAGTCAGATGGTGGCACAAGAGGAGGTGGAGGAAGTAGAGGAGGAGGAGTTGTATGCGGAAGGGCTAACATCTGCAAGGTCCAGACGGTCGGCAGCACCAAGGCGGCAGGCATGTGAGGGTGGGGGAGATGGTTTTACCAGGGCGCATGGTAGCAGCCAAACTAGTGAGGAAGGTGCAGGAGCCCAGGAAGGAGTGGAGGACGAACTGATGGAAGACTCATTAGATGAGGGAGACCTTGATCACATTTCTGTTGTGCGAGGTTGGGGGGAGAGGACAGAGGAAGGAAGCATGATTGTTACCTCGCCACCAACACAACAGGGACTTGGTGCTCCTGGATGCGCAACACACATGAGTGACTTCTTGCTTCACTACCTGCAACATGACCCTCGAATTGTGAGAATTAGAAATAATCCTGACTACTGGGTTGCCACACTGTTAGATCCCCGGTACAAAAGTAAATTTGCAGAAATTATTCCTGCCATAGAAAGGGATGCACACATGCAGGAGTATCAGCAGAGACTGTTGCAGAATCTTACATGTGCTTTTCCACAAAATAGCAGTGGTGCACGTAGTGAATCTCACAGTTCCAACTTGCCAACCGTGGGACCTTCAAGTGTTCAGCACTCAAACCGTAACAGAACCACAGTATCTGCTGGTAACATCAATTTTGCGGAATCATTTCACCACTTTTTTAGCCCATCCTTTGCAAGGCCACAGGAGACAAGAAGTCTGACACATAGTCAACGCCTAGAGACGATGGTACAGGAGTATCTCCAAGTAAACATTGAAGCCATGACTGTGTCACTGGACCCTTGCTCTTTTTGGGCTTCCAATCTGGATAAATGGCCGGAGCTAGCCACTTACGCCTTGGAGATCTTGTCATGCCCCGCAGCCAGCGTTCTGTCTGAACGTGTGTTCAGCGCTGCTGGTGGTGTGCTGACAGATAAGCGCACGCGGCTCTCCACTGATAATGTAGACAGACTCACGTTCATAAAGATGAACAAATCATGGATCCGAAACGACTTTTCTACCCCTGTGTCATCCTGGGGAGAGTAAAAGCTTGATGATTGGTTAAAATCACCCTACCAACCGTTTTAAGCTTTCAAATTACTAATCATGTTTATCTGTATCTTGGCTGGAAAATAATTTGGGCTTTGTAGCAGTGTGCAGCACTGATTCTATTAGGCCATCTATAATAAGCTCCACCAGATTTAAAATTACTAATCATGTTTATCTGTATCTTGACTGGAAAATAATTTGGGCTTTGTAGCAGTGTGCAGCACTGATCCTATTAGGCCATCTATACTAAAGCTTCACCAGATTTAAAATTAATAATAATTTTTAGCTGCATCTAGCCCGGAAAATAATTTTGGGGCTCCGAGATGCGCAAGACACATAAGTGCCTTCTTGCTGCACTACCTGCAGCATGACCCTCATATTGTCAGAATTCGAAGTAATCATGACTACTGGGTTGCCACACTCTTAGATCCCCCAAACTTTTCGATCAACCTTTTCATTTTAATAAAGACCAAAAAAATGGTCATTTTTGAAATTATAAGCATTAGCAGGTTGTTAGAAACTGAAATCAAACAGTTTTCAACTCAAAACTTTATTCTAGGTGATGTTACATTTTCACATAGGACCCCTTGTTCGAAAGGAGCTTCTGAACTCTCTCGTCCATTGAATTTGTCAGGTTTTGGATGGTTTCTGCTTCAATTGTTTTGCATGAGGACAGAATACCTGTTAGAACCTTGCTCTTAGGTTTTTTCCTTTGCTGGTCACATGACCTTGTTGGTCTATTTAATCCTGCTCCGCCCTTCTGGCTTTGCTGGACTTCATTGTATAACTACTTTCTAGCTAGCCTGTGCTCTGTATCTAACTCTGTTAGTTTGCTTGGTCTACGGACCTCTATGTTCTATATATTTTGTTTGTTCGTCTGTCTGCTACTATTTCTGTTAGGAGGTGTCCCATATTCCTCCCAGTCCTTAGTACTTGTAGGGATTCCTTCCCCACATCTATAGGTCTCTGTACAGACTAGCTTAGGACTTTAGCAGTTCTGATCGCAGGATCAGGTTCCCTGTTACATCGTAGGGATTCAGCTGAGTTCTATCGTAGGGACAGATCTCCTCTCTTTCCTTAGCTCTGGTAGCAGAACATAACAGTAAGTCCAGCCTGCAAATTCTCTAAGGAAAGATTTTTCTGTTCCATCATGGTGTCGGTTCAGGATTTGGCTAAACACCTGCAGGAACTCTCTCTGGAAGTGGCCGAGCTCCGTCAGCACGTGAGTAACTGTCCTGGAGCACATTTCTTGGAGCCTAAGGTATGTTTGCCGGATTTATTTTTTGGTGAACACCGAGAATTTTTTTCATTTAAAAATGCTTGCTTATTGTATTTTCGTTTGAGACCCAAGTCCTCTGGGGATGAATCCCAGGGCATAGGGTTCATAATGTCACTTTTGCGCAAAGAGACTCAGGAGTGGGCCTTTTCTTTGCAACCTAGTGATACATGCTTCAGATCAGTGGATAGTTTTTTTTCTGCTTTGGGACTATTATATGATGATCCTGACCGTGTCGCATCAGCTGAGACTGAGTTGAGACGTTTGAAACAGGGATCAGGTAATGTGGAAAAATATTGTACTCATTTGCGTCGTTGGTCTACTCAAACAGGGTGGAACGATTCTGCTCTGAAAAGTCTATTTCTTGCTGGGCTCAATGAAAGGGTTAAAGACCTGCTAATTGCTTATCCTACACCTGAAGATTTGCAACAGGCTATGCAATTAGCTATACGGGTGGATAGGAGACTGCGTGCAAGGGTTAATGAGAGCAAATCCTCTGTTATGTCAGTTTCTGGTTATGAGAATGTGTGTACTAACAGTGGTGAACCGAAGGAGATTGGATCGGTGGCACCTCCTCTCAAGAAAAAGACCGTAGATTTTCTGAAGGCTTGTGTTTCTATTGCGGAAAATCTGGTCATTTGATTAAAGGCTGTGAGCTTCGTATGAAGAAAGAAAAAAAAAATGGTCAGTCATGCCCGTATTGCCTGTTTAAATTCCAAGGGTGTATTTTTAGCTGCTTCCACGATTGCTCAGGAAAAATTATTGGAATTTCGGGTGTTTGTTGATTGTGGGTCTACTCTGAATGTAATTGATGGGGGATTCTTGGAAAGACTCAATTTAAAACCCGAACGTTTATCATCCCCCATTGCTGTGGTTTCTGTGGATGGCTCTCCTTTGAAGAATATTACTCTCAAGGTCTGTGAATTTCCTCTCACTATTAATGGTGTTCACCATGAGAAATTGGATTTGGTAGTTTTGAATAACTTGCCTTCTCCAGTAATATTGGGATTGCCCTGGTTAAAATTTCACAATCCTGTACTGGATTGGTCTACCAATGAAATTAAATCCTGGAGCCATAAATGTTATGACAAGTGTTGTAACGGGCATATTGCAGCTTTGGATAGGGGGGAATTACCTCTTCCTATTCAGGATTTTTGGAGAGTTTTTTCTGAGAAGGAATCGCAGGTTTTGCCTCGACATAGAGACTATGATTGTTTTATTGAATTTGTCCCTGGAGCGACTCTTCCTAAAAGTCGTTTATTTAACCTTACTATTCCTGAGAGGAAGGCTTTGGAGGAATACATACAGACAAGTTTGGCCGCCGGTCACATTAGGCCCTCTAAGTCTCATGTGGCGGTTGGATTTTTTTTTGTAAAAAAAAAGGACGGCGGTTTACGTCCTTGTCTGGATTTTCGTGAGATTAACAAAATTACTGTACGCAATCCTTACCCACTGCCATTGATTCCTGATCTGTTTAACCAGTTAATGGGGGCCAAGTGGTTCTCTAAAATTGACCTTAAGGGGGCATACAATCTGTTGTGCATGAAGGAGGGTGACGAATGGAAGACTGCTTTTAACACTCCTGTGGATCATTTTGAGAATCTGGTTATGCCTTTTGGTCTTACTAATGCTCCTGCATTTTTTCAGAATCTTATTAATGACATCCTTAGACCTTTGATCGGCAAAAATGTGGTTGTGTATTTGGATGACATCTTGATTTATTCGCCGGATCTGGAGTCTCATTGGCGGAGCGTACGTGAGGTATTACAGTTATTAATGGACAATTTGCTTTTTGCTAAGCTGGAGAAATGTGAGTTCGCTGTACAGAGAATTAGTTTTTTGGGCTACATTATCTCCAGCGAAGGTTTTGAGATGGACCCGGTTAAAGTTCAAGCTGTACAGGAATGGCCTAGGCCTATTGGTTTGAAATCGATACAGAGGTTTTTAGGTTTCGCCAATTATTACAGAAAATTCATAAAAAATTTTTCTAGTATTGTCAAACCTCTGACCGATATCCCCAGGAAAGGTGCTGATGTGGTTCAGTGGTCTTCTGAGGCCATTGAAGCTTTTGTGTATCTCAAGGAGAGGTTCACCTCTGCTCCCATCCTTATGCAGCCTGATATGACTAAGCCGTTTTTGGTTGAGGTTGATGCTTCCTCTGTGGGGGTTGGCGCAGTATTGTCTCAGGATAACGGGGATGGATTACATCCCTGTGCCTTTTTTTCAAAAAAATTTTCGGAGACTGGACTGAATTACGATATTGGTAATCGGGAATTATTGGCTATTAAACTCGCATTTGAACACTGGCGCCACTTCTTGGAAGGTGCGGAATTTCCCGTTCAGGTTCTTACGGATCATAAAATTCTGATATATCTTGATGCTGCCAAGCGCCTGAATGCCCGTCAGGCTAGGTGGGCACTGTTTTTCTCGCGGTTTAATTTCTCCGCTACTTACATCCCTGGTACTAAGAATGTTAAGGCGGATGCCTTGTCTCGCAGTTTTTCTCCCATAGTCGGTGCTGAGAAAGAGGAGAACATTTTACAAGAAGGTGTTGTGATAGCTGCTTTGGACTCCGTTTTGGAAGATGAGATTCTTAAAGCACAGGAGAATGCCCCATCTAACACTCCTCATGGGAGGTTGTTTGTGCCTGGGACCTTTAGGAGAGATTTGTTTGTTGAGTGTCACGAATCTCGGTTGGCAGGTCATCCCGGAATCTCTGAGACCAAGAGACTGGTGGGTCGCAGTTTTTGGTGGCCTGGATGGCAGAAGGAAGTCATTAAGTGGGTGCGTCAATGTACTATATGTGCTAGATCTAAGTCCTCACATACTCCTGCTGCGGGGTTGCTTTGTCCTTTGGAGGTTCCCAGTGCTCCTTGGACACATTTGGCTATGGACTTTATAACTGACCTTCCCCCCTCTGAGGGTTTTACTGTCATCTGGGTGGTCGTGGACCGTTTTAGCAAGATGTGTCACTTGGTTCCCTTCGTCAAACTGCCCTGCGCTAAAACTCTCGCTAAGGCCTTTGTCAAGGAAATTGTCAGACTTCATGGCGTTCCTACTGACATTGTTTCTGATAGGGGTCCTCAGTTCGTGGCTCGTTTTTGGCGTGCCTTTTGTGACAGGTTGGGAGTTCATTTGTCGTTCTCGTCCGGATATCATCCTGAATCTAATGGCCAGACAGAAAGGAAAAACCAGGATGTTGAGCAGTTCTTGCGTTGTTTTGTGGCAGACAATCAAGAGGGGTGGTCTGAGTTTCTGCCACTTGCTGAATTTGCTCTGAACAATCATACATCTTCTTCTGCTGGTTGTTCGCCTTTTTTTGTTCTTCTGGGAGACATCCGTCGTTTGGGTCGTTCTCCAAGTTGGGATCTGCCGTGCCTGAGGAGGAGAATTTTTCCGGTGATTTGGAGAGAGTTTGGACGGAGGTGCGTGGTAATCTTCAGGAGGCCAACAGAAAATCTAAAGACTACTTTGATAGGAAACGACAGGAGGTTTTGTTCGCTGTTGGTGACATGGTTTGGTTGTCCTCTAGGAATCTGCGGTTGAGGATTCCTTCTAAGAAATAGGGTCCCAAGTTTGTAGGGCCCTTTAAGGTGCTTCAGGTTGTCAACCAATCTGCTGTTAGGTTGGAGGTTCCTACCTCCTGGAGAATTAATCCGGTATTTCATGTCTCTCTGTTAAAAAAAGTTGTTGTGTCGGATGGTGACGCCTCTGCCTCTGTTCCTCCGGTGGTGGAGGACGGGGAATATGAAATTTCTCGCATCCTTAACTCTAGACGGTATAGAGGTAGTTTGCAGTATCTTGTGGCCTGGAAAGGTTTCGGACCCGAGGATAACTCTTGGGTGAGGTCAGATGATGTTTCCGCGTCCAGACTTATCAGAGCGTTTCACAGGAGATTTCCTGATAAGCCTGGTCCTAGGGGATCCGGAGGATCCTCTTAGAAGGGGGTTACTGTTAGAACCTTGCTCTTAGGTTTTTTCCTTTGCTGGTCACATGACCTTGTTGGCCTATTTAACCCTGCTCCGCCCTTCTGGCTTTGCTGGACTTCATTGTATAACTACTTTCTAGCTAGCCTGTGCTCTGTATCTAACTCTGTTAGTTTGCTTGGTCTACGGACCTCTATGTTCTATATATTTTGTTTGTTCGTCTGTCTGCTACTATTTCTGTTAGGAGGTGTCCCATATTCCTCCCAGTCCTTAGTACTTGTAGGGATTCCTTCCCCACATCTATAGGTCTCCGTACAGACTAGTTTAGGACTTTAGCAGGTCTGATCGCAGGATCAGGTTCCCTGTTACATCGTAGGGATTCAGCTGAGTTCTATCGTAGGGACAGATCTCCTCTCTTTCCTTAGCTCTGGTAGCAGAACATAACAATACCCTCCCAGAGCTGTTGCTTAGATGTGAACTGCCTCCCGCCATCATAGACACTCCTTTTAATGATGCTCCAAAGGTTCTGAATGGAGTAGAGGTCAGGGGAGCATGGGGGTCACACCATAAGTTTGTCCCCTTTTATGCCCATATCAGCCAGAGATGCAGATGTTTTATGTGCAGCATGAGATGGTGCATTATCATGCAAAAAAATGATCTTGCTGTGAAATACACGGTTCTTCTTCTTGAACCATGGCAGGAAGTGCTGTTTGAGAAAATCCACATACATTATGGAGTTCATCTTTAGCACCTTCAGGGATCCTAAAGGGGCCGACAATCTCTCTCCCCATGATTCCAGCCGAAAACATTACTCCACCTCCTCCTTGTTGGCGCTGTAGCCGTGTTTGCGTGGGGTGTCCATCAACCAGCCATCCTCTACTCCATCCATCTGGACCATCGAGCGCTGCACGGCACTCATCCGTGAACAAAACAGTTTTGAAATCAGTCTTCATGTAATGTTTGGCCCACTGGAGCCGTTTCTGCTTGTGTGAAGTGGATAGAGGAGGTCGACGGGATGGCGTATGCACAGCTGAAAACCTCTGAAGGACCCTGCATCTTGTTGTTCGGGGGACGTTGGAGGCACCAGCAGCTTCAAAAACTTGTCTGCTGCTATGACAAGGCTTTTTTGCCGCTGCTCTTTCAGCCTGACGTAATTGCCTGTAGGAAAGAGTCCTCAATTTGCCCTTATCAGCACGCACACGTGTGTACTGTGAATCAGCTACATACTTCTTGATTGCCAAGACACTTCATCCTGATCATCGCACAATGTTGATTGTAGTCATGCCTTGACCTAAACACTCCACAATTTGTTGCTTCTCAGCAGCCGACACATCCTTTTTCTTTCCCATTTTGGCAGAAAATGTAGGCTGCTTAATAATGTGAGACAGCCTTCTTAAGTAGTCTTGCCTTTCATTGGACACACCTGCCAAACTAATTAGCACAGGTGTCTGCAATTGCTTACAGTGATATAAAGAGCCCTGACACACATCACCATCAATGAGTTTAAGTGACAAACAAACAAATTCTTCCCATATCACTCCTAAACACTTTTTGCATAATAATTTGGAACACAGTGTACATGTGCTTTTCCACAAAACACCAGTGGTTCACGTAGTGAATCTTACAGTTCTAACTTGCCAACCGTGGTCTGTATGGAGTTGTTCAATAAAGGGCCCAAAATTAAGATAACATAGATGGGAGAGGTCTCTATGAATAGGAATTCCTAAGTATTTGATACCCTGTGAGGGCCAGGCAAAGGGAAAGTTGGACTGGATGGAATCCTATATGGATTTGGGGAGGGAGACATCGAGGGCCTCAGACTTCGCTGCATTGATTTTAAAATTTGACCATGTAACAAAGTGATCTATTTCAGCCATAACAGCATGGATGGATATATGTGATTGAGTGATATATACTAGGACATCATCAGCAAATAGAGAGCACTTGTACTCGGTGCCTCCCACCTCAATCCACCTAATATTGGGGTTATGGCGAATTGATGAGAGCAGGTGCTCCGTCACTAGGATGTATAAGAGAGGGGACAGAGAACATCCCTGCCTTGTCCCATTGGTGATTGTGAAAGGTGATGAAAATGTTCTGTCGCGCCCCCTGGGCCTTGGGACACCCGGAGCCGGACCCTTTCTGGTGGATGCTGGTGGTTGTAGTCTCCGTGGTGGCGACCCGGTTCCGTGGCTCAGGGCGGTCAAACCAGTGGCGGAACTATTTATGTGGTTTTGATGTTTAAATGTCCGACTACGCCACCCGTGGATTGCGGTCAGAGTGAACCGCCGCTCCAGGGCAGACCGCTGAGGCTGGTGCTGTGGGTGCAGCAGAGCGTAGCATAACTCCCCACGGGAGGAGTATAGCCTCAGGGCAGTGTATGCGGAGGATGGGGGTGATGGTGCAGGGCAGCAGCAGTAACGACACGGAGTCAGTGATGCAGTCCAGGACCTTTACTCACAGTTCTTATTATCCAGACCACGTCTTCAGGTAACGGCTGCCCACGTCGTACTGTGCTCACCAGGTGAGGGGCTCAGACAACTCCAAGATAACTTTGGAGCGCTTCACAGGACCCCCTTTGTGTGTCCTTTGTCTGGCCTTTCTTACCAACCCTTCTGTCCGGCTGCCTCGGGCCTCCTCTTGGTAAACTTGGCGCCAGTTTCCCTGAGCCTACGTGGTGCCTTCCTAGCGGGTGTAGCGAGGGGCTGCGCCACATAAAATGCCACAGCCTCCTGTTTCTAGCTGAGGGTCGTTTCCTGCCTCCACTAGTTTCGGGGACCGGTCTCCCCCTTTGGCCTGACCCCTCCACGCAGGTGGATTCGGGCGTGCGGTGGCGACTCGCCCGTCCGCACCCCTGGGATCCCTTCGTTCCTCGTTCCTGGAGCCTTCTCCGCTCCTCTTCCTTCCTTCTCCCTCTTCCAGGCCTGGGCCTCTGTTACTAGGCCCGCCTCCGGAGCAGAGCTCATGCAGAGCCCCTGCTCCCTGCCACTTCTGCTCAGACTTCTCTGCACTGAACTAAGATGGTGCCCACCTTTTATACTCCCTTCTCAATGCACCCAGGAACTGCTTCCTCCCTGCTCCTGCACTACAGGGTTCCCCTTCCTCTGTGTTCCCTCCCCCCACTCCAGCCAGGGACAGGGACTGTCGTGCCCATCTCAGGGGCATATTGGTCGCCCTGCCCCACGGCAATGTGGTGTAATGCATGCAGGTGTCGGGTCCTGATCCACACTACATCCTTACCTGAGAGTGAGATATCACACCTCTGGGTGAGGTGCAATACCTCTGTAGCAACCGAGCCCTCAGGGTGCTACAGTTCCATTTATCTTCAGCCTAGGTGACGTATTGCGATACAGGGCCATGATTTTGGCTATAAAAGGGTCCCCTAGACCCCTACCCCAAGCTTTTTAAGAGAATCATATATGGCGTGCCAGGAGACTCTATGGAATGCTTTCTCAGCATCCAAAGAGAGTATCTAATTACAAATTTTTAACTGCATCTAGCCCAGGAAATACTTTGTGCCTAGTAGCAGTGTCTGCTAGTCAGCGGATTATCGCGGCTGTTAAGCAAGATACACCACCTGTAGTTTGGACACTTAATTTTTTCAAAGGAAATGCTTCGGGACCACGGGATACTCAGTGAAGAGCATCAGGAGGCACCCCAAGGCATAGGGGCTGGGACTGGTAGTAGGATGCCTTTGGTGGACAGCCGAGCTCGATCCTTATAAAAGCTTTTTAACTGCAGCAGCTTTAGTGGACGCTACTGGAGCTGGAATTACGCGGCTGCTGGCATGAGACTTGCACTCCAATAGATCCTTGTAAATGGATTTAAAGTGTATTCATTCAAATTAGAGAGACAATTTAAATTAAAAAGCTTAGAGCTGCCTCCACCACAGGGGGACTCGCTCGACCCACCAGCGGACAGGCACCAGTATTGGGAGAGGGGGGCTGGCCGTCAGGGTTCACCGCGGCTCTGGCACAAACCCGGCGACGCGGAGGTGGCACAGGCAGGAGCGGACTGAACGTGTCGGCTTCTCACTTTTTGGATTTTAGAAGGGCATGACATGCCTATATCTGTGTCGCCCCCTCCTTTTACTCCTCCACCTCTTTTCTTTTCGCATGACTATATGTACTTGTCACTTTTCCATGTGTTAGTTGTGTCTTCTGAGCAGTTTGTCAGCTTTTGGACACCTTTGAAGGTGTTTTCTATGTGTTTCTATGTGTTTTTGTTTGCCTGCCATTGGTTTTAACGGTGTTCGAAGGTGTTCGACGAACAGTTCGACGAACAGTTCGGCGAACACACGGGTGTTCGACGAACCGAACCGAACTCGAACACTACGGGGGTGGCTCAAAACTACTCATCGGGCGAATCGCTCTGGAACTGAAATCGGAACGCTCACTGACATTTCCCCTATCTGAAAGTCTGATAAACGCTGAAAAATTGACTAAGTCCAAAAAAAAAATTTTTTTCACCTTTTTTCAATTTTACCCCCGTGGGATATATATTCTACCCACACACATTTGGAACTCTCCTGGGGTACCCTCACACATATTATTCCCTCATTTAGTGGATATTTTCACAAAAAAGTGAAATTTTCAAAAATTCTGAAAATTGGCTGAAAACGACTAAATATGAATGACTCATCGGGCGAATCGCTCTGGAACTGAAATCGGAACGCTCACTGACATTTCCCCTATCTGAAAGTCTGTTAAACGCCGGAAAAATGACAGTCCTAAAAAAAATTTTTTCAACTTTTTTCGATTTTACCCCCGTGGGATATATATTCTACCCACGCACATTTGGAACACTCCTGGGGTACCCTCACACTTATTATTCCCTCATTTAGTGGATATTTTCACAAAAAAGTGAAATTTTCAAAAATTCAGAAAATTGGCTGAAAACGACTAAATATGAATGACTCATTGGGTGAATCACTCTGGAACTGAAATCGGTATGCTCACTGACATTTCCCCTATCTGAAAGTCTGATAAACGCTGAAAAAATGACTAAGTCCAAAAAAAAAAATTTTTCACCATTTTTCAATTTTACCCCCGTGGGATATATATTCTACCCACACACATTTGAAACTCTCCTGGGGTACCCTCACACATATTATTCCCTCATTTAGTGGATATTTTCACAAAAAAGTGAAATTTTCAAAAATTCAGAAAATTGGCTGAAAACGACTAAATATGAAGGACTCATCGGGCGAATCGCTCTGGAGCTGAAATTGGAACGCTCACTGACATTTCCCCTATCTGAAAGTCTGATAAACGCTGAAAAAATGACTAAGTCCAAAAAAAATTTTTTTTCACCTTTTTTCAATTTTACCCCCGTGGGATATATATTCTACCCACACACATTTGGAACTCTCCTGGGGTACCCTCACACATATTATTCCCTCATTTAGTGGATATTTTCACAAAAAAGTGAAATTTACAAAAATTCTGAAAATTGGCTGAAAACGACTAAATATGAAGGACTCATCGGGCGAATCGCTCTGGAACTGAAATCAGAACGCTCACTGACATTTCCCCTATCTGAAAGTCTGATAAATGCTGAAAAATTGACTAAGTCTAAAAAAACATTTTTTCACCTTTTTTCAATTTTACCCCCGTGGGATATATATTCTACCCACACACATTTGGAACTCTTCTGGGGTACCCTCACACATATTATTCCCTCATTTAGTGGATATTTTCACAAAAAAGTGAAATTTTCAAAAATTCTGAAAATTGTCTGAAAACGACTAAATATGAAGGACTCATCGGGCGAATCGCTCTGAAACTGAAATCGCAACGCTCACTGACATTTCCCCTATCTGAAAGTCTGATAAACGCCGGAAAAATGACTAAGTCTAAAAAAATTTTTTTTTCACCTTTTTTCAATTTTACCCCTGTGGGATATATATTCTACCCACACACATTTGGAACTCTCCTGGGGTACCCTCACACATATTATTCCCTCATTTAGTGGATATTTTCACAAAAAAGTGACATTTTCAAAAATTCAGAAAATTGGCTGAAAACGACTAAATATGAATGACTCATCGGGCGAATCACTCTGGAACTGAAATAGGAACGCTCACTGACATTTCCCCTATCTGAAAGTCTGATAAACGCTGAAAAAATGACTAAGTCCAAAAAAAAAAATTCTTCATCTTTTTTCAATTTTACCCCCGTGGGATATATATTCTACCCACACAAATTTGGAACTCTCCTGGGGTACCCTCACACATATTATTCCCTGATTTAGTGGATATTTTCACAAAAAAGTGAAATTTTCAAAAATTCAGAAAATTGGCTGAAAACGACTAAATATGAAGGACTCATCGGGCAAATCGCTATGGAACTGAAATCGGAACTCTCACTGACATTTCCCCTATCTGATAGTCTGATAAACGCTGAAAAAATGAATAAGTCCAAAAAAAAAAATTCTTCACCTTTTTTCAATTTCACCCCCGTGGGATATATATTCTACCCACACAAATTTGGAACTCTCCTGGGGTACCCTCACACATATTATTCCCTCATTTAGTGGATATTTTCACAAAAAAGTGAAATTTTCAAAAATTCAGAAAATTGGCTGAAAACGACTAAATATGATGGTCTCATCGGGCGAATCGCTCTGGAACTCAAATCGGAATGCTCACTGACATTTCCCCTATCTGAAAGTCTGATAAACGCTGAAAAAATGACTAGGTCCCCAAAAAATTTTTTTCACCTTTTTTCAATTTTACCCCCGTGGGATATATATTCTACCCACACACATTTGGAACTCTCCTGGGGTACCCTCACACATATTATTCCCTCATTTAGTGGATATTTTCACAAAAAAGTGAAATTTTCAAAAATTCAGAAAATTGTCTGAAAACGACTAAATATGAAGGACTCATCGGGCGAATCGCTCTGGAACTGAAATCGGAACACTCACTGACATTTCCCCTATCTGAAAGTCTGATAAACGCTGAAAAAATGACTAAGTCCAAAAAAATTTTTTTTCACCTTTTTTCTATTTTACCCCCGTGGGATATATATTCTACCCACACACATTTGGAACTCTCCTGGGGTACCCTCACACATATTTTTCCCTCATTTAGTGGATATTTTCACAAAAAAGTGAAATTTTCAAAAATTCAGAAAATTGGCTGAAAACGACTAAATATGAAGGATTCATCAGGCGAATCGCTCTAGAACTGAAATCGGAACACTCACTGACATTTCCCCTATCTGAAAGTCTGATAAACGCTCAAAAAATGACTAAGTCCAAAAAAATTATTTTTTCACCTTTTTTCAATTTTACCCCCGCGGAATATATATTCTACCCAAACACATTTGGAACTCTCCTGGGGTACCCTCACACATATTATTCCCTCATTTAGTGGATATTTTCACAAAAAAGTGAAATTTTCAAAAATTCTGAAAATTGGCTGAAAACGACTAAATATGATGGACTCATCGGGCAAATCACTCTGGAACTGAAATCAGAACGCTCACTGACATTTCCCCTATCTGAAAGTCTGATAAACGCTGAAAAATTGACTAAGTCCAAAAAAAAAAATTTTTTCACCTTTTTTCAATTTTACCCCCGTGGGATATATATTCTACCCAGACACATTTGGAACTCTCCTGGGGTACCCTCACACATATTATTCCCTCATTTAGTGGATATTTTCACAAAAAAGTGAAATTTTCAAAAATTCAGAAAATTGGCTGAAAACGACTAAATATGAAGGACTCATCGGGCGAATCGCTCTGGAACTGAAATCGGAACGCTCACTGACATTTCCCCTATCTGAAAGTCTGATAAACGCTGAAAAAATGACTAAGTCCAAAAAAAAATTTTTTCACCTTTTTTCAATTTTACCCCCGTGGGATATATATTCTACCCACACACATTTGGAACTCTCCTGGGTTACACTCACACATATTATTCCCTCATTTAGTGGATATTTTCACAAAAAAGTGAAATTTTCAAAAATTCAGAAAATTGGCTGAAAACGACTAAATATGAAGGACTCATCAGGCGAATCGCTCTGGAACTGAAATCGGAACGCTCACTGACATTTCCCCTATCTGAAAGTCTGATAAACGCTGAAAAAATGACTAAGTCCAAAAAAAAAATGTTTTCACCTTTTTTCAATTTTACCCCCGTGGGATATATATTCTACCCACACACATTTGGAACTCTCCTGGGGTACCCTCACACATATTATTCCCTCATTTAGTGGATATTTTCACAAAAAAGTGAAATTTTCAAAAATTCTGAAAATTGGCTGAAAACGACTAAATATGATGGTCTCATCGGGCGAATCGCTCTGGAACTCAAATCGGAACGCTCACTGACATTTCCCCTATCTGAAAGTCTGATAAATGCTGAAAAAATGACTAAGTCCCAAAAAAATTTTTTTCACCTTTTATCAATTTTACCCCCGTGGGATATATATTCTACCCACACACATTTGGAACTCTCCTGGGGTACCCTCACACATATTATTCCCTCATTTAGTGGATATTTTCACAAAAAAGTGAAATTTTCAAAAATTCAGAAAATTGTCTGAAAACGACTAAATATGAAGGACTCATCGGGCGAATCGCTCTGGAACTGAAATCGGAACACTCACTGACATTTCCCCTATCTGAAAGTCTGATAAACGCTGAAAAAATGACTAAGTCCAAAAAAATTTTTTTTCACCTTTTTTCTATTTTACCCCCGTGGGATATATATTCTACCCACACACATTTGGAACTCTCCTGGGGTACCCTCACACATATTATTCCCTCATTTAGTGGATATTTTCACAAAAAAGTGAAATTTTCAAAAATTCAGAAAATTGGCTGAAAACGACTAAATATGAAGGATTCATCGGGCGAATCGCTCTAGAACTGAAATCGGAACACTCACTGACATTTCCCCTATCTGAAAGTCTGATAAACGCTCAAAAAATGACTAAGTCCAAAAAAATTATTTTTTCACCTTTTTTCAATTTTACCCCCGCGGAATATATATTCTACCCACACACATTTGGAACTCTCCTGGGTTACACTCACACATATTATTCCCTCATTTAGTGGATATTTTCACAAAAAAGTGAAATTTTCAAAAATTCAGAAAATTGGCTGAAAACGACTAAATATGAAGGACTCATCGGGCGAATCGCTCTGGAACTGAAATCGGAACGCTCACTGACATTTCCCCTATCTGAAAGTCTGATAAACGCTGAAAAAATGACTAAGTCCAAAAAAAAATTTTTTCACCTTTTTTCAATTTTACCCCCGTGGGATATATATTCTACCCACACACATTTGGAACTCTCCTGGGTTACACTCACACATATTATTCCCTCATTTAGTGGATATTTTCACAAAAAAGTGAAATTTTCAAAAATTCAGAAAATTGGCTGAAAACGACTAAATATGAAGGACTCATCGGGCGAATCGCTCTGGAACTGAAATCGGAACACTCACTGACATTTCCCCTATCTGAAAGTCTGATAAACGCTGAAAAAATGACTAAGTCCAAAAAAAAAATGTTTTCACCTTTTTTCAATTTTACCCCCGTGGGATATATATTCTACCCACACACATTTGGAACTCTCCTGGGGTACCCTCACACATATTATTCCCTCATTTAGTGGATATTTTCACAAAAAAGTGAAATTTTCAAAAATTCAGAAAATTGGCTGAAAACGACTAAATATGAAGGACTCATCAGGCGAATCGCTCTGGAACTGAAATCGGAACGCTCACTGACATTTCCCCTATCTGAAAGTCTGATAAACGCTGAAAAAATGACTAAGTCCAAAAAAAAAATGTTTTCACCTTTTTTCAATTTTACCCCCGTGGGATATATATTCTACCCACACACATTTGGAACTCTCCTGGGGTACCCTCACACATATTATTCCCTCATTTAGTGGATATTTTCACAAAAAAGTGAAATTTTCAAAAATTCTGAAAATTGGCTGAAAACGACTAAATATGATGGTCTCATCGGGCGAATCGCTCTGGAACTCAAATCGGAACGCTCACTGACATTTCCCCTATCTGAAAGTCTGATAAACGCTGAAAAAATGACTAGGTCCCCAAAAAATTTTTTTCACCTTTTTTCAATTTTACCCCCGTGGGATATATATTCTACCCACACACATTTGGAACTCTCCTGGGGTACCCTCACACATATTATTCCCTCATTTAGTGGATATTTTCACAAAAAAGTGAAATTTTCAAAAATTTAGAAAATTGGCTGAAAACGACTAAATATGAAGGACTCATCGGGCGAATCGCTCTGGAACTCAAATCGGAACGCTCACTGACATTTCCCCTATCTGAAAGTCTGATAAATGCTGAAAAAATGACTAAGTCCCAAAAAAATTTTTTTCACCTTTTATCAATTTTACCCCCGTGGGATATATATTCTACCCACACACATTTGGAACTCTCCTGGGGTACCCTCACACATATTATTCCCTCATTTAGTGGATATTTTCACAAAAAAGTGAAATTTTCAAAAATTCAGAAAATTGTCTGAAAACGACTAAATATGAAGGACTCATCGGGCGAATCGCTCTGGAACTGAAATCGGAACACTCACTGACATTTCCCCTATCTGAAAGTCTGATAAACGCTGAAAAAATGACTAAGTCCAAAAAAATTTTTTTTCACCTTTTTTCTATTTTACCCCCGTGGGATATATATTCTACCCACACACATTTGGAACTCTCCTGGGGTACCCTCACACATATTATTCCCTCATTTAGTGGATATTTTCACAAAAAAGTGAAATTTTCAAAAATTCAGAAAATTGGCTGAAAACGACTAAATATGAAGGATTCATCGGGCGAATCGCTCTAGAACTGAAATCGGAACACTCACTGACATTTCCCCTATCTGAAAGTCTGATAAACGCTCAAAAAATGACTAAGTCCAAAAAAATTATTTTTTCACCTTTTTTCAATTTTACCCCCGCGGAATATATATTCTACCCACACACATTTGGAACTCTCCTGGGTTACACTCACACATATTATTCCCTCATTTAGTGGATATTTTCACAAAAAAGTGAAATTTTCAAAAATTCAGAAAATTGGCTGAAAACGACTAAATATGAAGGACTCATCGGGCGAATCGCTCTGGAACTGAAATCGGAACACTCACTGACATTTCCCCTATCTGAAAGTCTGATAAACGCTGAAAAAATGACTAAGTCCAAAAAAAAAATGTTTTCACCTTTTTTCAATTTTACCCCCGTGGGATATATATTCTACCCACACACATTTGGAACTCTCCTGGGGTACCCTCACACATATTATTCCCTCATTTAGTGGATATTTTCACAAAAAAGTGAAATTTTCAAAAATTCAGAAAATTGGCTGAAAACGACAAAATATGAAGGACTCATCAGGCGAATCGCTCTGGAACTGAAATCGGAACGCTCACTGACATTTCCCCTATCTGAAAGTCTGATAAACGCTGAAAAAATGACTAGGTCCCCAAAAAATTTTTTTCACCTTTTTTCAATTTTACCCCCGTGGGATATATATTCTACCCACACACATTTGGAACTCTCCTGGGGTTCCCTCACACATATTATTCCCTCATTTAGTGGATATTTTCACAAAAAAGTGAAATTTTCAAAAATTTAGAAAATTGGCTGAAAACGACTAAATATGAAGGACTCATCGGGCGAATCGCTCTGGAACTCAAATCGGAACGCTCACTGACATTTCCCCTATCTGAAAGTCTGATAAATGCTGAAAAAATGACTAAGTCCAAAAAAATTTTTTTTCACCTTTTTTCTATTTTACCCCCGTGGGATATATATTCTACCCACACACATTTGGAACTCTCCTGGGGTACCCTCACACATATTATTCCCTCATTTAGTGGATATTTTCACAAAAAAGTGAAATTTTCAAAAATTCAGAAAATTGGCTGAAAACGACTAAATATGAAGGATTCATCGGGCGAATCGCTCTAGAACTGAAATCGGAACACTCACTGACATTTCCCCTATCTGAAAGTCTGATAAACGCTCAAAAAATGACTAAGTCCAAAAAAATTATTTTTTCACCTTTTTTCAATTTTACCCCCGCGGAATATATATTCTACCCAAACACATTTGGAACTCTCCTGGGGTACCCTCACACATATTATTCCCTCATTTAGTGGATATTTTCACAAAAAAGTGAAATTTTCAAAAATTCTGAAAATTGGCTGAAAACGACTAAATATGATGGACTCATCGGGCAAATCACTCTGGAACTGAAATCAGAACGCTCACTGACATTTCCCCTATCTGAAAGTCTGATAAACGCTGAAAAATTGACTAAGTCCAAAAAAAAAAATGTTTTCACCTTTTTTCAATTTTACCCCCGTGGGATATATATTCTACCCAGACACATTTGGAACTCTCCTGGGGTACCCTCACACATATTATTCCCTCATTTAGTGGATATTTTCACAAAAAAGTGAAATTTTCAAAAATTCAGAAAATTGGCTGAAAACGACTAAATATGAAGGACTCATCAGGCGAATCGCTCTGGAACTGAAATCGGAACGCTCACTGACATTTCCCCTATCTGAAAGTCTGATAAACGCTGAAAAAATGACTAAGTCCAAAAAAAAAATGTTTTCACCTTTTTTCAATTTTACCCCCGTGGGATATATATTCTACCCACACACATTTGGAACTCTCCTGGGGTACCCTCACACATATTATTCCCTCATTTAGTGGATATTTTCACAAAAAAGTGAAATTTTCAAAAATTCTGAAAATTGGCTGAAAACGACTAAATATGATGGTCTCATCGGGCGAATCGCTCTGGAACTCAAATCGGAACGCTCACTGACATTTCCCCTATCTGAAAGTCTGATAAACGCTGAAAAAATGACTAGGTCCCCAAAAAATTTTTTTCACCTTTTTTCAATTTTACCCCCGTGGGATATATATTCTACCCACACACATTTGGAACTCTCCTGGGGTACCCTCACACATATTATTCCCTCATTTAGTGGATATTTTCACAAAAAAGTGAAATTTTCAAAAATTCAGAAAATTGTCTGAAAACGACTAAATATGAAGGACTCATCGGGCGAATCGCTCTGGAACTGAAATCGGAACACTCACTGACATTTCCCCTATCTGAAAGTCTGATAAACGCTGAAAAAATGACTAAGTCCAAAAAAATTTTTTTTCACCTTTTTTCTATTTTACCCCCGTGGGATATATATTCTACCCACACACATTTGGAACTCTCCTGGGGTACCCTCACACATATTATTCCCTCATTTAGTGGATATTTTCACAAAAAAGTGAAATTTTCAAAAATTCAGAAAATTGGCTGAAAACGACTAAATATGAAGGATTCATCGGGCGAATCGCTCTAGAACTGAAATCGGAACACTCACTGACATTTCCCCTATCTGAAAGTCTGATAAACGCTCAAAAAATGACTAAGTCCAAAAAAATTATTTTTTCACCTTTTTTCAATTTTACCCCCGCGGAATATATATTCTACCCACACACATTTGGAACTCTCCTGGGTTACACTCACACATATTATTCCCTCATTTAGTGGATATTTTCACAAAAAAGTGAAATTTTCAAAAATTCAGAAAATTGGCTGAAAACGACTAAATATGAAGGACTCATCGGGCGAATCGCTCTGGAACTGAAATCGGAACACTCACTGACATTTCCCCTATCTGAAAGTCTGATAAACGCTGAAAAAATGACTAAGTCCAAAAAAAAAATGTTTTCACCTTTTTTCAATTTTACCCCCGTGGGATATATATTCTACCCACACACATTTGGAACTCTCCTGGGGTACCCTCACACATATTATTCCCTCATTTAGTGGATATTTTCACAAAAAAGTGAAATTTTCAAAAATTCAGAAAATTGGCTGAAAACGACAAAATATGAAGGACTCATCAGGCGAATCGCTCTGGAACTGAAATCGGAACGCTCACTGACATTTCCCCTATCTGAAAGTCTGATAAACGCTGAAAAAATGACTAGGTCCCCAAAAAATTTTTTTCACCTTTTTTCAATTTTACCCCCGTGGGATATATATTCTACCCACACACATTTGGAACTCTCCTGGGGTTCCCTCACACATATTATTCCCTCATTTAGTGGATATTTTCACAAAAAAGTGAAATTTTCAAAAATTTAGAAAATTGGCTGAAAACGACTAAATATGAAGGACTCATCGGGCGAATCGCTCTGGAACTCAAATCGGAACGCTCACTGACATTTCCCCTATCTGAAAGTCTGATAAATGCTGAAAAAATGACTAAGTCCAAAAAAATTTTTTTTCACCTTTTTTCTATTTTACCCCCGTGGGATATATATTCTACCCACACACATTTGGAACTCTCCTGGGGTACCCTCACACATATTATTCCCTCATTTAGTGGATATTTTCACAAAAAAGTGAAATTTTCAAAAATTCAGAAAATTGGCTGAAAACGACTAAATATGAAGGATTCATCGGGCGAATCGCTCTAGAACTGAAATCGGAACACTCACTGACATTTCCCCTATCTGAAAGTCTGATAAACGCTCAAAAAATGACTAAGTCCAAAAAAATTATTTTTTCACCTTTTTTCAATTTTACCCCCGCGGAATATATATTCTACCCAAACACATTTGGAACTCTCCTGGGGTACCCTCACACATATTATTCCCTCATTTAGTGGATATTTTCACAAAAAAGTGAAATTTTCAAAAATTCTGAAAATTGGCTGAAAACGACTAAATATGATGGACTCATCGGGCAAATCACTCTGGAACTGAAATCAGAACGCTCACTGACATTTCCCCTATCTGAAAGTCTGATAAACGCTGAAAAATTGACTAAGTCCAAAAAAAAAAATTTTTTCACCTTTTTTCAATTTTACCCCCGTGGGATATATATTCTACCCAGACACATTTGGAACTCTCCTGGGGTACCCTCACACATATTATTCCCTCATTTAGTGGATATTTTCACAAAAAAGTGAAATTTTCAAAAATTCAGAAAATTGGCTGAAAACGACTAAATATGAAGGACTCATCGGGCGAATCGCTCTGGAACTGAAATCGGAACTCTCACTGACATTTCCCCTATCTGAAAGTCTGATAAACGCTGAAAAAATGACTAAGTCTAAAAAAAAATTTTTTCACCTTTTTTCAATTTTACCCCCGTGGGATATATATTCTACCCACACACATTTGGAACTCTCCTGGGTTACACTCACACATATTATTCCCTCATTTAGTGGATATTTTCACAAAAAAGTGAAATTTTCAAAAATTCAGAAAATTGGCTGAAAACGACTAAATATGAAGGACTCATCGGGCGAATCGCTCTGGAACTGAAATCGGAACACTCACTGACATTTCCCCTATCTGAAAGTCTGATAAACGCTGAAAAAATGACTAAGTCCAAAAAAAAAATGTTTTCACCTTTTTTCAATTTTACCCCCGTGGGATATATATTCTACCCACACACATTTGGAACTCTCCTGGGGTACCCTCACACATATTATTCCCTCATTTAGTGGATATTTTCACAAAAAAGTGAAATTTTCAAAAATTCAGAAAATTGGCTGAAAACGACTAAATATGAAGGATTCATCGGGCGAATCGCTCTGGAACTGAAATCGGAACACTCACTGACATTTCCCCTATCTGAAAGTCTGATAAACGCTCAAAAAATGACTAAGTCCAAAAAAATAATTTTTTCACCTTTTTTCAATTTTACCCCCGCGGAATATATATTCTACCCACACACATTTGGAACTCTCCTGGGGTACCCTCACACATATTATTCCCTCATTTAGTGGATATTTTCACAAAAAAGTGAAATTTTCAAAAATTCTGAAAATTGGCTGAAAACGACTAAATATGATGGACTCATTGGGCGAATCACTCTGGAACTGAAATCAGAACGCTCACTGACATTTCCCCTATCTGAAAGTCTGATAAACGCTGAAAAATTGACTAAGTCCAAAAAAAAAATGTTTTCACCTTTTTTCAATTTTACCCCCGTGGGATATATATTCTACCCACACACATTTGGAACTCTCCTGGGGTACCCTCACACATATTATTCCCTCATTTAGTGGATATTTTCACAAAAAAGTGAAATTTTCAAAAATTCAGAAAATTGGCTGAAAACGACTAAATATGATGGACTCATCGGGCGAATCACTCTGGAACTGAAATCAGAACGCTCACTGACATTTCCCCTATCTGAAAGTCTGATAAACGCTGAAAAATTGACTAAGTCCAAAAAAAAATATTTTTTCACCTTTTTTCAATTTTACCCCCGTGGGATATATATTCTACCCACACACATTTGGAACTCTCCTGGGGTACCCTCACACATATTATTCCCTCATTTAGTGGATATTTTCACAAAAAAAGTGAAATTTTCAAAAATTCAGAAAATTGGCTGAAAACGACTAAATATGAAGGACTCATCGGGCGAATCGCTCTGGAACTGAAATCGGAACGCTCACTGACATTTCCCCTATCTGAAAGTCTGATAAACGCTGAAAAAATGACTAAGTCCAAAAAAAAATTTTTTCACCTTTTTTCAATTTTACCCCCGTGGGATATATATTCTACCCACACACATTTGGAACTCTCCTGGGTTACACTCACACATATTATTCCCTCATTTAGTGGATATTTTCACAAAAAAGTGAAATTTTCAAAAATTCAGAAAATTGGCTGAAAACGACTAAATATGAAGGACTCATCGGGCGAATCGCTCTGGAACTGAAATCGGAACACTCACTGACATTTCCCCTATCTGAAAGTCTGATAAACGCTGAAAAAATGACTAAGTCCAAAAAAAAAATGTTTTCACCTTTTTTCAATTTTACCCCCGTGGGATATATATTCTACCCACACACATTTGGAACTCTCCTGGGGTACCCTCACACATATTATTCCCTCATTTAGTGGATATTTTCACAAAAAAGTGAAATTTTCAAAAATTCAGAAAATTGGCTGAAAACGACTAAATATGAAGGACTCATCAGGCGAATCGCTCTGGAACTGAAATCGGAACGCTCACTGACATTTCCCCTATCTGAAAGTCTGATAAACGCTGAAAAAATGACTAAGTCCAAAAAAAAAATGTTTTCACCTTTTTTCAATTTTACCCCCGTGGGATATATATTCTACCCACACACATTTGGAACTCTCCTGGGGTACCCTCACACATATTATTCCCTCATTTAGTGGATATTTTCACAAAAAAGTGAAATTTTCAAAAATTCTGAAAATTGGCTGAAAACGACTAAATATGATGGTCTCATCGGGCGAATCGCTCTGGAACTCAAATCGGAACGCTCACTGACATTTCCCCTATCTGAAAGTCTGATAAACGCTGAAAAAATGACTAGGTCCCCAAAAAATTTTTTTCACCTTTTTTCAATTTTACCCCCGTGGGATATATATTCTACCCACACACATTTGGAACTCTCCTGGGGTACCCTCACACATATTATTCCCTCATTTAGTGGATATTTTCACAAAAAAGTGAAATTTTCAAAAATTTAGAAAATTGGCTGAAAACGACTAAATATGAAGGACTCATCGGGCGAATCGCTCTGGAACTCAAATCGGAACGCTCACTGACATTTCCCCTATCTGAAAGTCTGATAAATGCTGAAAAAATGACTAAGTCCCAAAAAAATTTTTTTCACCTTTTATCAATTTTACCCCCGTGGGATATATATTCTACCCACACACATTTGGAACTCTCCTGGGGTACCCTCACACATATTATTCCCTCATTTAGTGGATATTTTCACAAAAAAGTGAAATTTTCAAAAATTCAGAAAATTGTCTGAAAACGACTAAATATGAAGGACTCATCGGGAGAATCGCTCTGGAACTGAAATCGGAACACTCACTGACATTTCCCCTATCTGAAAGTCTGATAAACGCTGAAAAAATGACTAAGTCCAAAAAATTTTTTTTTCACCTTTTTTCTATTTTACCCCCGTGGGATATATATTCTACCCACACACATTTGGAACTCTCCTGGGGTACCCTCACACATATTATTCCCTCATTTAGTGGATATTTTCACAAAAAAGTGAAATTTTCAAAAATTCAGAAAATTGGCTGAAAACGACTAAATATGAAGGATTCATCGGGCGAATCGCTCTAGAACTGAAATCGGAACACTCACTGACATTTCCCCTATCTGAAAGTCTGATAAACGCTCAAAAAATGACTAAGTCCAAAAAAATTATTTTTTCACCTTTTTTCAATTTTACCCCCGCGGAATATATATTCTACCCAAACACATTTGGAACTCTCCTGGGGTACCCTCACACATATTATTCCCTCATTTAGTGGATATTTTCACAAAAAAGTGAAATTTTCAAAAATTCTGAAAATTGGCTGAAAACGACTAAATATGATGGACTCATCGGGCAAATCACTCTGGAACTGAAATCAGAACGCTCACTGACATTTCCCCTATCTGAAAGTCTGATAAACGCTGAAAAATTGACTAAGTCCAAAAAAAAAAATTTTTTCACCTTTTTTCAATTTTACCCCCGTGGGATATATATTCTACCCAGACACATTTGGAACTCTCCTGGGGTACCCTCACACATATTATTCCCTCATTTAGTGGATATTTTCACAAAAAAGTGAAATTTTCAAAAATTCAGAAAATTGGCTGAAAACGACTAAATATGAAGGACTCATCGGGCGAATCGCTCTGGAACTGAAATCGGAACTCTCACTGACATTTCCCCTATCTGAAAGTCTGATAAACGCTGAAAAAATGACTAAGTCCAAAAAAAAATTTTTTCACCTTTTTTCAATTTTACCCCCGTGGGATATATATTCTACCCACACACATTTGGAACTCTCCTGGGTTACACTCACACATATTATTCCCTCATTTAGTGGATATTTTCACAAAAAAGTGAAATTTTCAAAAATTCAGAAAATTGGCTGAAAACGACTAAATATGAAGGATTCATCGGGCGAATCGCTCTGGAACTGAAATCGGAACACTCACTGACATTTCCCCTATCTGAAAGTCTGATAAACGCTCAAAAAATGACTAAGTCCAAAAAAATAATTTTTTCACCTTTTTTCAATTTTACCCCCGCGGAATATATATTCTACCCACACACATTTGGAACTCTCCTGGGGTACCCTCACACATATTATTCCCTCATTTAGTGGATATTTTCACAAAAAAGTGAAATTTTCAAAAATTCTGAAAATTGGCTGAAAACGACTAAATATGATGGACTCATTGGGCGAATCACTCTGGAACTGAAATCAGAACGCTCACTGACATTTCCCCTATCTGAAAGTCTGATAAACGCTGAAAAATTGACTAAGTCCAAAAAAAAATATTTTTTCACCTTTTTTCAATTTTACCCCCGTGGGATATATATTCTACCCACACACATTTGGAACTCTCCTGGGGTACCCTCACACATATTATTCCCTCATTTAGTGGATATGTTCACAAAAAAGTGAAATTTTCAAAAATTCAGAAAATTGGCTGAAAACGACTAAATATGAAGGACTCATCGGGCGAATCGCTCTGGAACTGAAATCGGAACGCTCACTGACATTTCCCCTATCTGAAAGTCTGATAAACGCTGAAAAAATGACTAAGTCCAAAAAAAAATTTTTTCACCTTTTTTTAATTTTACCCCCGTGGGATATATATTCTACCCATACACATTTGGAACTTTCCTGGGGTACCCTCACACATATTATTCCCTCATTTAGTGGATATTTTCACAAAAAAGTGAAATTTTCAAAAATTCAGAAAATTGGATGAAAACGACTAAATATGAAGGACTCATCGGGCGAATCTCTCTGGAACTGAAATCGGAACGCTCACTGACATTTCACCTATCTGAAAGTCTGATAAACGCTGAAAAAATGACTAAGTCCAAAAAAAAATTTTTTCACCTTTTTTCAATTTTACCCCCGTGGGATATATATTCTACCCACACACATTTGGAACTCTCCTGGGGTACCCTCACACATATTATTCCCTCATTTAGTGGATATTTTCACAAAAAAGTGAAATTTTCAAAAATTCAGAAAATTGGCTGAAAACGACTAAATATGAAGGACTCATCGGGCGAATCGCTCTGGAACTGAAATCGGAACACTCACTGACATTTCCCCTATCTGAAAGTCTGATAAACGCTGAAAAAATGACTAAGTCCAAAAAAAATTTTTTTCACCTTTTTTCAATTTTACCCCCGTGGGATATATATTCTACCTACACACATTTGGAACTCTCCTGGGGTACCCTCACACATATTATTCCCTCATTTAGTGGATATTTTCACAAAAAAAGTGAAATTTTCAAAAATTCAGAAAATTGGCTGAAAACGACTAAATATGAAGGACTCATCGGGCGAATCGCTCTGGAACTGAAATCGGAACGCTCACTGACATTTCCCCTATCTGAAAGTCTGATAAACGCTGAAAAAATGACTAAGTCCAAAAAAAATTTTTTTCACCATTTTTCAATTTTACCCCCGTGGGATATATATTCTACCCACACACATTTGGAACTCTCCTGGGGTACCCTCACACATATTATTCCCTCATTTAGTGGATATTTTCACAAAAAAGTGAAATTTTCAAAAATTCTGAAAATTGGCTGAAAACGACTAAATATGAAGGACTCATTGGGCGAATCGCTCTGGAACTGAAATCGGAACGCTCACTGTCATTTCCCCTATCTGAAAGTCTGATAAACGCTGGAAAAATGACTAAGTCCAAAAAAATTTTTTTTCACCTTTTTTCAATTTTACCCCCGTGGGATATATATTCTACCCATACACATTTGGAACTTTCCTGGGGTACCCTCACACATATTATTCCCTCATTTAGTGGATATTTTCACAAAAAAGTGAAATTTTCAAAAATTCAGAAAATTGGATGAAAACGACTAAATATGAAGGACTCATCGGGCGAATCTCTCTGGAACTGAAATCGGAACGCTCACTGACATTTCACCTATCTGAAAGTCTGATAAACGCTGAAAAAATGACTAATTCCAAAAAAAAATTTTTTCACCTTTTTTTCAATTTTACCCCCGTGGGATATATATTCTACCCACACACATTTGGAACTCTCCTGGGGTACCCTCACACATATTATTCCCTCATTTAGTGGATATTTTCACAAAAAAGTGAAATTTTCAAAAATTCAGAAAATTGGCTGAAAACGACTAAATATGAAGGACTCATCGGGCGAATCGCTCTGGAACTGAAATCGGAACGATCACTGACATTTCCCCTATCTGAAAGTCTGATAAACGCTGAAAAAATGACTAAGTCCAAAAAAAAAAATTCTTCATCTTTTTTCAATTTTACCCCCGTGGGATATATATTCTACTCACACAAATTTGGAACTCTCCTGGGGTACCCTCACACATATTATTCCCTCATTTAGTGGATATTTTCACAAAAAAGTGAAATTTTCAAAACTTCAGAAAATTGGCTGAAAACGACTAAATATGAAGGACTCATCGGGCGAATCGCTCTGGAACTGAAATCGGAACGCTCACTGACATTTCCCCTATCTGAAAGTCTGATAAATGCTGAAAAAATGACTAAGTCCAAAAAAAAAATGTTTTCACCTTTTTTCAATTTTACCCCCGTGGGATATATATTCTACCCACACACATTTGGAACTCTCCTGGAGTACCCTCACACATATTATTCCCTCATTTAGTGGATATTTTCACAAAAAAGTGAAATTTTCAAAAATTCAGAAAATTGGCTGAAAACGACTAAATATGAAGGACTCATCGGACGAATCGCTCTGGAACTGAAATCGGAACGCTCAATGACATTTCCCCTATCTGAAAGTCTGATAAACGCCGGAAAAATGACTAAGTCCAGAAAAAAAATTTTTCACCTTTTTTCAATTTTACCCCCGTGGGATATATATTCTACCCACACACATTTGGAACTCTCCTGGGGTACCCTCACACATATTATTCCCTCATTTAGTGGATATTTTCACAAAAAAGTGAAATTTTCAAAAATTCAGAAAATTGGCTGAAAACGACTAAATATGAAGGACTCATGGGGCGAATCGCTCTGGAACTGAAATCGGAATGCTCACTGACATTTCCCCTATCTGAAAGTCTGATAAACGCTGAAAAAATGACTAAGTCCAAAAAAAAAAATTTTTCTCCTTTTTTCAATTTTACCCCCGTGGGATATATATTCTACCCACACACATTTGGAACTCTCCTGGGGTACCCTCACACATATTATTCCCTCATTTAGTGGATATTTTCACAAAAAAGTGAAATTTTCAAAAATTCTGAAAATTGGCTGAAAACGACTAAATATGAAGGACTCATCGGGCGAATCGCTCTGGAACTGAAATCGGAACGCTCACTGACATTTTCCCTATCTGAAAGTCTGATAAACGCTGAAAAAATGACTAAGTCCAAAAAAAAATGTTTTTACCTTTTTTCAATTTTACCTCCGTGGGATATATATTCTACCCACACACATTTGGAACTCTCCTGGGGTACCCTCACACATATTATTCCCTCATTTAGTGGATATTTTCACAAAAAAGTGAAATTTTCAAAAATTCAGAAAATTGGCTGAAAACGACTAATTATGAAGGACTCATTGGGCGAATCGCTCTGGAACTGAAATCGGAATGCTCACTGTCATTTCCCCTATCTGAAAGTCTGATAATCGCTGGAAAAATGACTAAGTCCCAAAAAAATTTTTTTCACCTTTTTTCAATTTTACCCCCGTGGGATATATATTCTACCCACACACATTTGGAACTCTCCTGGGGTACCCTCACACATATTATTCCCTCATTTAGTGGATATTTTCACAAAAAAGTGAAATTTTCAAAAATTCAGAAAATTGGCTGAAAACGACTAAATATGAAGGACTCATCGGGCGAATCGCTCTGGAACTGAAATCGGAACACTCACTGACATTTCCCCTATCTGAAAGTCTGATAAACGCTGAAAAAATGACTAAGTCCAAAAAAAAATTTTTTCACCTTTTTTCAATTTTCCCCCGTGGGATATATATTCTACCCACACACATTTGGAACTCTCCTGGGGTACCCTCACACATATTATTCCCTCATTTAGTGGATATTTTCACAAAAAAGTGAAATTTTCAAAAATTCAGAAAATTGTCTGAAAACGACTAAATATGAAGGACTCATTGGGCGAATCGCTCTGAAACTGAAATCGGAACGCTCAATGACATTTCCCCTATCTGAAAGTCTGATAAACGCCGGAAAAATGACTAAGTCCCAAAAAAAAATTTTTCACCTTTTTTCAATTTTACCCCCGTGGGATATATATTCTACCCACACACATTTGGAACTCTCCTGGGGTACCCTCACACATATTATTCCCTCATTTAGTGGATATTTTCACAAAAAAGTTAAATTTTCAAAAATTCTGAAAATTGGCTGAAAACGACTAAATATGAAGGACTCATCGGGCGAATCGCTCTGGAACTGAAATCGGAACGCTCACTGACATTTCCCCTATCTGAAAGTCTGATAAACGCTGAAAAAATGACTAAGTCCAAAAAAAAATGTTTTTACCTTTTTTCAATTTTACCTCCGTGGGATATATATTCTACCCACACACATTTGGAACTCTCCTGGGGTACCCTCACACATATTATTCCCTCATTTAGTGGATATTTTCACAAAAAAGTGAAATTTTCAAAAATTCAGAAAATTGGCTGAAAACGACTAATTATGAAGGACTCATTGGGCGAATCGCTCTGGAACTGAAATCGGAACGCTCACTGTCATTTCCCCTATCTGAAAGTCTGATAATCGCTGGAAAAATGACTAAGTCCAAAAAAAATTTTTTTCACCTTTTTTCAATTTTACCCCCGTGGGATATATATTCTACCCACACACATTTGGAACTCTCCTGGGGTACCCTCACACATATTATTCCCTCATTTAGTGGATATTTTCACAAAAAAGTGAAATTTTCAAAAATTCAGAAAATTGGCTGAAAACGACTAAATATGAAGGACTCATCGGGCGAATCGCTCTGGAACTGAAATCGGAACACTCACTGACATTTCCCCTATCTGAAAGTCTGATAAACGCTGAAAAAATGACTAAGTCCAAAAAAAATAATTTTTCACCTTTTTTCAATTTTACCCCCGTGGGATATATATTCTACCCACACACATTTGGAACTCTCCTGGGGTACCCTCACACATATTATTCCCTCATTTAGTGGATATTTTCACAAAAAAGTGAAATTTTCAAAAATTCAGAAAATTGGCTGAAAACGACTAAATATGAAGGACTCATTGGGCGAATCGCTCTGAAACTGAAATCGGAACGCTCAATGACATTTCCCCTATCTGAAAGTCTGATAAATGCTCAAAAAATGACTAAGTCCAAAAAAATAATTTTTTCACCTTTTTTCAATTTTTTCCCCCGTGGAATATATATTCTACCCACACACATTTGGAACTCTCCTGGGGTACCCTCACACATATTATTCCCTCATTTAGTGGATATTTTCACAAAAAAGTGAAATTTTCAAAAATTCTGAAAATTGGCTGAAAACGACTAAATATGATGGACTCATCGGGCGAATCGCTCTGGAACTGAAATCGGAATGCTCACTGACATTTCCCCTATCTGAAAGTCTGATAAACGCTGAAAAATTGACTAAGTCCAAAAAAAAAATTTTTTCACCTTTTTTCAATTTTACCCCCGTGGGATATATATTCTACCCACACACATTTGGAACTCTCCTGGGGTACCCTCACACATATTATTCCCTCATTTAGTGGATATTTTCACAAAAAAGTTAAATTTTCAAAAATTCTGAAAATTGGCTGAAAACGACTAAATATGAAGGACTCATCGGGCGAATCGCTCTGGAACTGAAATCGGAACGCTCACTGACATTTCCCCTATCTGAAAGTCTGATAAACGCTGAAAAAATGACTAAGTCCAAAAAAAAATGTTTTTACCTTTTTTCAATTTTACCTCCGTGGGATATATATTCTACCCACACACATTTGGAACTCTCCTGGGGTACCCTCACACATATTATTCCCTCATTTAGTGGATATTTTCACAAAAAAGTGAAATTTTCAAAAATTCAGAAAATTGGCTGAAAACGACTAATTATGAAGGACTCATTGGGCGAATCGCTCTGGAACTGAAATCGGAACGCTCACTGTCATTTCCCCTATCTGAAAGTCTGATAATCGCTGGAAAAATGACTAAGTCCAAAAAAAATTTTTTTCACCTTTTTTCAATTTTACCCCCGTGGGATATATATTCTACCCACACACATTTGGAACTCTCCTGGGGTACCCTCACACATATTATTCCCTCATTTACTGGATATTTTCACAAAAAAGTGAAATTTTCAAAAATTCAGAAAATTGGCTGAAAACGACTAAATATGAAGGACTCATCGGGCGAATCGCTCTGGAACTGAATTCGGAACACTCACTGACATTTCCCCTATCTGAAAGTCTGATAAACGCTGAAAAAATGACTAAGTCCAAAAAAAAAATTTTTTCACCTTTTTTCAATTTTACCCCCGTGGGATATATATTCTACCCACACACATTTGGAACTCTCCTGGGGTACCCTCACACATATTATTCCCTCATTTAGTGGATATTTTCACAAAAAAGTGAAATTTTCAAAAATTCAGAAAACTGGCTGAAAACGACTAAATATGAAGGACTCATCGGGCGAATCGCTCTGGAGCTGAAATCGGAACGCTCACTGACATTTCCCCTATCTGAAAGTCTGATAAACGCTGAAAAAATGACTAAGTCCAAAAAAAATTTTTTTCACCTTTTTTCAATTTTACCCCCGTGGGATATATATTCTACCCACACACATTTGGAACTCTCCTGGGGTACCCTCACACATATTATTCCCTCATTTAGTGGATATTTTCACAAAAAAGTGAAATTTTCAAAAATTCAGAAAACTGGCTGAAAACGACTAAATATGAAGGACTCATCGGGCGAATCGCTCTGGAGCTGAAATCGGAACGCTCACTGACATTTCCCCTATCTGAAAGTCTGATAAACGCTGAAAAAATGACTAAGTCCAAAAAAAATTTTTTTCACCTTTTTTCAATTTTACCCCCGTGGGATATATATTCTACCCACACATTTGTAACTCTCCTGGGGTACCCTCACACATATTATTCCCTCATTTAGTGGATATTTTCACAAAAAAGTGAAATTTTCAAAAATTCAGAAAATTGGCTGAAAACGACTAAATATGAAGGACTCATTGGGCGAATCGCTCTGAAACTGAAATCGGAACGCTCAATGACATTTCCCCTATCTGAAAGTCTGATAAACGCCGGAAAAATGACTAAGTCCAAAAAAAAATTTTTTCACCTTTTTTCAATTTTACCCCCGTGGGATATATATTCTACCCACACACATTTGGAACTCTCCTGGGGTACCCTCACACATATTATTCCCTCATTTAGTGGATATTTTCACAAAAAAGTGAAATTTTCAAAAATTCAGAAAATTGGCTGAAAACGACTAAATATGAAGGACTCATCGGGCGAATCGCTCTGGAACTGAAATCGGAACACTCACTGACATTTCCCCTATCTGAAAGTCTGATAAATGCTCAAAAAATGACTAAGTCCAAAAAAATAATTTTTTCACCTTTTTTCAATTTTACCCCCGTGGAATATATATTCTACCCACACACATTTGGAACTCTCCTGGGGTACCCTCACACATATTATTCCCTCATTTAGTGGATATTTTCACAAAAAAGTGAAATTTTCAAAAATTCTGAAAATTGGCTGAAAACGACTAAATATGATGGACTCATCGGGCGAATCGCTCTGGAACTGAAATCGGAATGCTCACTTACATTTCCCCTATCTGAAAGTCTGATAAACGCTGAAAAATTGACTAAGTCCAAAAAAAAAATTTTTTCACCTTTTTTCAATTTTACCCCCGTGGGATATATATTCTACCCACACACATTTGGAACTCTCCTGGGGTACCCTCACACATATTATTCCCTCATTTAGTGGATATTTTCACAAAAAAGTGAAATTTTCAAAAATTCTGAAAATTGGCTGAAAACGACTAAATATGAAGGACTCATCGGGCGAATCGCTCTGGAACTGAAATCGGAACGCTCACTGACATTTCCCCTATCTGAAAGTCTGATAAACGCTGAAAAAATGACTAAGTCCAAAAAAAAATGTTTTTACCTTTTTTCAATTTTACCTCCGTGGGATATATATTCTACCCACACACATTTGGAACTCTCCTGGGGTACCCTCACACATATTATTCCCTCATTTAGTGGATATTTTCACAAAAAAGTGAAATTTTCAAAAATTCAGAAAATTGGCTGAAAACGACTAATTATGAAGGACTCATTGGGCGAATCGCTCTGGAACTGAAATCGGAACGCTCACTGTCATTTCCCCTATCTGAAAGTCTGATAATCGCTGGAAAAATGACTAAGTCCAAAAAAAATTTTTTTCACCTTTTTTCAATTTTACCCCCGTGGGATATATATTCTACCCACACACATTTGGAACTCTCCTGGGGTACCCTCACACATATTATTCCCTCATTTACTGGATATTTTCACAAAAAAGTGAAATTTTCAAAAATTCAGAAAATTGGCTGAAAACGACTAAATATGAAGGACTCATCGGGCGAATCGCTCTGGAACTGAAATCGGAACACTCACTGACATTTCCCCTATCTGAAAGTCTGATAAACGCTGAAAAAATGACTAAGTCCAAAAAAAAAATTTTTTCACCTTTTTTCAATTTTACCCCCGTGGGATATATATTCTACCCACACACATTTGGAACTCTCCTGGGGTACCCTCACACATATTATTCCCTCATTTAGTGGATATTTTCACAAAAAAGTGAAATTTTCAAAAATTCAGAAAACTGGCTGAAAACGACTAAATATGAAGGACTCATCGGGCGAATCGCTCTGGAGCTGAAATCGGAACGCTCACTGACATTTCCCCTATCTGAAAGTCTGATAAACGCTGAAAAAATGACTAAGTCCAAAAAAAATTTTTTGCACCTTTTTTCAATTTTACCCCCGTGGGATATATATTCTACCCACACACATTTGGAACTCTCCTGGGGTACCCTCACACATATTATTCCCTCATTTAGTGGATATTTTCACAAAAAAGTGAAATTTTCAAAAATTCAGAAAACTGGCTGAAAACGACTAAATATGAAGGACTCATCGGGCGAATCGCTCTGGAGCTGAAATCGGAACGCTCACTGACATTTCCCCTATCTGAAAGTCTGATAAACGCTGAAAAAATGACTAAGTCCAAAAAAAATTTTTTTCACCTTTTTTCAATTTTACCCCCGTGGGATATATATTCTACCCACACATTTGTAACTCTCCTGGGGTACCCTCACACATATTATTCCCTCATTTAGTGGATATTTTCACAAAAAAGTGAAATTTTCAAAAATTCAGAAAATTGGCTGAAAACGACTAAATATGAAGGACTCATTGGGCGAATCGCTCTGAAACTGAAATCGGAACGCTCAATGACATTTCCCCTATCTGAAAGTCTGATAAACGCCGGAAAAATGACTAAGTCCAAAAAAAAATTTTTTCACCTTTTTTCAATTTTACCCCCGTGGGATATATATTCTACCCACACACATTTGGAACTCTCCTGGGGTACCCTCACACATATTATTCCCTCATTTAGTGGATATTTTCACAAAAAAGTGAAATTTTCAAAAATTCAGAAAATTGGCTGAAAACGACTAAATATGAAGGACTCATCGGGCGAATCGCTCTGGAACTGAAATCGGAACACTCACTGACATTTCCCCTATCTGAAAGTCTGATAAATGCTCAAAAAATGACTAAGTCCAAAAAAATAATTTTTTCACCTTTTTTCAATTTTACCCCCGTGGAATATATATTCTACCCACACACATTTGGAACTCTCCTGGGGTACCCTCACACATATTATTCCCTCATTTAGTGGATATTTTCACAAAAAAGTGAAATTTTCAAAAATTCTGAAAATTGGCTGAAAACGACTAAATATGATGGACTCATCGGGCGAATCGCTCTGGAACTGAAATCGGAATGCTCACTTACATTTCCCCTATCTGAAAGTCTGATAAACGCTGAAAAATTGACTAAGTCCAAAAAAAAAATTTTTTCACCTTTTTTCAATTTTACCCCCGTGGGATATATATTCTACCCACACACATTTGGAACTCTCCTGGGGTACCCTCACACATATTATTCCCTCATTTAGTGGATATTTTCACAAAAAAGTGAAATTTTCAAAAATTCAGAAAACTGGCTGAAAACGACTAAATATGAAGGACTCATCGGGCGAATCGCTCTGGAGCTGAAATCGGAACGCTCACTGACATTTCCCCTATCTGAAAGTCTGATAAACGCTGAAAAAATGACTAAGTCCAAAAAAAATTTTTTTCACCTTTTTTCAATTTTACCCCCGTGGGATATATATTCTACCCACACATTTGTAACTCTCCTGGGGTACCCTCACACATATTATTCCCTCATTTAGTGGATATTTTCACAAAAAAGTGAAATTTTCAAAAATTCAGAAAATTGGCTGAAAACGACTAATTATGAAGGACTCATTGGGCGAATCGCTCTGGAACTGAAATCGGAACGCTCACTGTCATTTCCCCTATCTGAAACTCTGATAATCGCTGGAAAAATGACTAAGTCCAAAAAAAATTTTTTTCACCTTTTTTCAATTTTACCCCCGTGGGATATATATTCTACCCACACACATTTGGAACTCTCCTGGGGTACCCTCACACATATTATTCCCTCATTTACTGGATATTTTCACAAAAAAGTGAAATTTTCAAAAATTCAGAAAATTGGCTGAAAACGACTAAATATGAAGGACTCATCGGGCGAATCGCTCTGGAACTGAAATCGGAACACTCACTGACATTTCCCCTATCTGAAAGTCTGATAAACGCTGAAAAAATGACTAAGTCCAAAAAAAAAATTTTTTCACCTTTTTTCAATTTTACCCCCGTGGGATATATATTCTACCCACACACATTTGGAACTCTCCTGGGGTACCCTCACACATATTATTCCCTCATTTAGTGGATATTTTCACAAAAAAGTGAAATTTTCAAAAATTCAGAAAACTGGCTGAAAACGACTAAATATGAAGGACTCATCGGGCGAATCGCTCTGGAGCTGAAATCGGAACGCTCACTGACATTTCCCCTATCTGAAAGTCTGATAAACGCTGAAAAAATGACTAAGTCCAAAAAAAATTTTTTTCACCTTTTTTCAATTTTACCCCCGTGGGATATATATTCTACCCACACACATTTGGAACTCTCCTGGGGTACCCTCACACATATTATTCCCTCATTTAGTGGATATTTTCACAAAAAAGTGAAATTTTCAAAAATTCAGAAAACTGGCTGAAAACGACTAAATATGAAGGACTAATCGGGCGAATCGCTCTGGAGCTGAAATCGGAACGCTCACTGACATTTCCCCTATCTGAAAGTCTGATAAACGCTGAAAAAATGACTAAGTCCAAAAAAAATTTTTTTCACCTTTTTTCAATTTTACCCCCGTGGGATATATATTCTACCCACACATTTGTAACTCTCCTGGGGTACCCTCACACATATTATTCCCTCATTTAGTGGATATTTTCACAAAAAAGTGAAATTTTCAAAAATTCAGAAAATTGGCTGAAAACGACTAAATATGAAGGACTCATTGGGCGAATCGCTCTGAAACTGAAATCGGAACGCTCAATGACATTTCCCCTATCTGAAAGTCTGATAAACGCCGGAAAAATGACTAAGTCCAAAAAAAAATTTTTTCACCTTTTTTCAATTTTACCCCCGTGGGATATATATTCTACCCACACACATTTGGAACTCTCCTGGGGTACCCTCACACATATTATTCCCTCATTTAGTGGATATTTTCACAAAAAAGTGAAATTTTCAAAAATTCAGAAAATTGGCTGAAAACGACTAAATATGAAGGACTCATCGGGCGAATCGCTCTGGAACTGAAATCGGAACGCTCACTGTCATTTCCCCTATCTGAAAGTCTGATAAACGCTGGAAAAATGACTAAGTCCAAAAAAAAATGTTTTCACCTTTTTTCAATTTTACCTCCGTGGGATATATATTCTACCCACACACATTTGGAACTCTCCTGGGGTACCCTCACATATATTATTCCCTCATTTAGTGGATATTTTCACAAAAAAGTGAAATTTTTAAAAATTCAGAAAATTGGCTGAAAACGACTAAATATGAAGGACTCATTGGGCGAATCGCTCTGAAACTGAAAACGGAATGCTCACTGACATTTCCCCTATCTGAAAGTCTGATAAACGCCGGAAAAATGACTAAGTCCAAAAAAAATTTTTTTCACCTTTTTTCAATTTTACCCCCGTGGGATATATATTCTACCCACAAACATTTGGAACTCTCCTGGGGTACCCTCACACATATTATTCCCTCATTTAGTGGATATTTTCACAAAAAAGTGAAATTTTCAAAAATTCTGAAAATTGGCTGAAAACGACTAAATATGAAGGACTCATCGGGCGAATCGCTCTGGAACTGAAATCGGAACACTCACTGACATTTCCCCTATCTGAAAGTCTGATAAACGCTGAAAAAATGACTAAGTCCAAAAAAAATAATTTTTCACCTTTTTTCAATTTTACCCCCGTGGGATATATATTCTACCCACACACATTTGGAACTCTCCTGGGGTACCCTCACACATATTATTCCCTCATTTAGTGGATATTTTCACAAAAAAGTGAAATTTTCAAAAATTCAGAAAATTGGCTGAAAACGACTAAATATGAAGGACTCATTGGGCGAATCGCTCTGAAACTGAAATCGGAACGCTCAATGACATTTCCCCTATCTGAAAGTCTGATAAATGCTCAAAAAATGACTAAGTCCAAAAAAATAATTTTTTCACCTTTTTTCAATTTTACCCCCGTGGAATATATATTCTACCCACACACATTTGGAACTCTCCTGGGGTACCCTCACACATATTATTCCCTCATTTAGTGGATATTTTCACAAAAAAGTGAAATTTTCAAAAATTCTGAAAATTGGCTGAAAACGACTAAATATGATGGACTCATCGGGCGAATCGCTCTGGAACTGAAATCGGAACGCTCACTGACATTTCCCCTATCTGAAAGTCTGATAAACGCTGAAAAAATGACTAAGTCCAAAAAAAAAATTTTTTCACCTTTTTTCAATTTTACCCCCGTGGGATATATATTCTACCCACACACATTTGGAACTCTCCTGGGGTACCCTCACACATATTATTCCCTCATTTAGTGGATATTTTCACAAAAAAGTGAAATTTTCAAAAATTCAGAAAACTGGCTGAAAACGACTAAATATGAAGGACTCATCGGGCGAATCGCTCTGGAGCTGAAATCGGAACGCTCACTGACATTTCCCCTATCTGAAAGTCTGATAAACGCTGAAAAAATGACTAAGTCCAAAAAAAATTTTTTTCACCTTTTTTCAATTTTACCCCCGTGGGATATATATTCTACCCACACACATTTGGAACTCTCCTGGGGTACCCTCACACATATTATTCCCTCATTTAGTGGATATTTTCACAAAAAAGTGAAATTTTCAAAAATTCAGAAAACTGGCTGAAAACGACTAAATATGAAGGACTCATCGGGCGAATCGCTCTGGAGCTGAAATCGGAACGCTCACTGACATTTCCCCTATCTGAAAGTCTGATAAACGCTGAAAAAATGACTAAGTCCAAAAAAAATTTTTTTCACCTTTTTTCAATTTTACCCCCGTGGGATATATATTCTACCCACACATTTGTAACTCTCCTGGGGTACCCTCACACATATTATTCCCTCATTTAGTGGATATTTTCACAAAAAAGTGAAATTTTCAAAAATTCAGAAAATTGGCTGAAAACGACTAAATATGAAGGACTCATTGGGCGAATCGCTCTGAAACTGAAATCGGAACGCTCAATGACATTTCCCCTATCTGAAAGTCTGATAAACGCCGGAAAAATGACTAAGTCCAAAAAAAAATTTTTTCACCTTTTTTCAATTTTACCCCCGTGGGATATATATTCTACCCACACACATTTGGAACTCTCCTGGGGTACCCTCACACATATTATTCCCTCATTTAGTGGATATTTTCACAAAAAAGTGAAATTTTCAAAAATTCAGAAAATTGGCTGAAAACGACTAAATATGAAGGACTCATCGGGCGAATCGCTCTGGAACTGAAATCGGAACACTCACTGACATTTCCCCTATCTGAAAGTCTGATAAATGCTCAAAAAATGACTAAGTCCAAAAAAATAATTTTTTCACCTTTTTTCAATTTTACCCCCGTGGAATATATATTCTACCCACACACATTTGGAACTCTCCTGGGGTACCCTCACACATATTATTCCCTCATTTAGTGGATATTTTCACAAAAAAGTGAAATTTTCAAAAATTCTGAAAATTGGCTGAAAACGACTAAATATGATGGACTCATCGGGCGAATCGCTCTGGAACTGAAATCGGAATGCTCACTTACATTTCCCCTATCTGAAAGTCTGATAAACGCTGAAAAATTGACTAAGTCCAAAAAAAAAATTTTTTCACCTTTTTTCAATTTTACCCCCGTGGGATATATATTCTACCCACACACATTTGGAACTCTCCTGGGGTACCCTCACACATATTATTCCCTCATTTAGTGGATATTTTCACAAAAAAGTGAAATTTTCAAAAATTCTGAAAATTGGCTGAAAACGACTAAATATGAAGGACTCATCGGGCGAATCGCTCTGGAACTGAAATCGGAACGCTCACTGACATTTCCCCTATCTGAAAGTCTGATAAACGCTGAAAAAATGACTAAGTCCAAAAAAAAATGTTTTTACCTTTTTTCAATTTTACCTCCGTGGGATATATATTCTACCCACACACATTTGGAACTCTCCTGGGGTACCCTCACACATATTATTCCCTCATTTAGTGGATATTTTCACAAAAAAGTGAAATTTTCAAAAATTCAGAAAATTGGCTGAAAACGACTAATTATGAAGGACTCATTGGGCGAATCGCTCTGGAACTGAAATCGGAACGCTCACTGTCATTTCCCCTATCTGAAAGTCTGATAATCGCTGGAAAAATGACTAAGTCCAAAAAAAATTTTTTTCACCTTTTTTCAATTTTACCCCCGTGGGATATATATTCTACCCACACACATTTGGAACTCTCCTGGGGTACCCTCACACATATTATTCCCTCATTTACTGGATATTTTCACAAAAAAGTGAAATTTTCAAAAATTCAGAAAATTGGCTGAAAACGACTAAATATGAAGGACTCATCGGGCGAATCGCTCTGGAACTGAAATCGGAACACTCACTGACATTTCCCCTATCTGAAAGTCTGATAAACGCTGAAAAAATGACTAAGTCCAAAAAAAAAATTTTTTCACCTTTTTTCAATTTTACCCCCGTGGGATATATATTCTACCCACACACATTTGGAACTCTCCTGGGGTACCCTCACACATATTATTCCCTCATTTAGTGGATATTTTCACAAAAAAGTGAAATTTTCAAAAATTCAGAAAACTGGCTGAAAACGACTAAATATGAAGGACTCATCGGGCGAATCGCTCTGGAGCTGAAATCGGAACGCTCACTGACATTTCCCCTATCTGAAAGTCTGATAAACGCTGAAAAAATGACTAAGTCCAAAAAAAATTTTTTGCACCTTTTTTCAATTTTACCCCCGTGGGATATATATTCTACCCACACACATTTGGAACTCTCCTGGGGTACCCTCACACATATTATTCCCTCATTTAGTGGATATTTTCACAAAAAAGTGAAATTTTCAAAAATTCAGAAAACTGGCTGAAAACGACTAAATATGAAGGACTCATCGGGCGAATCGCTCTGGAGCTGAAATCGGAACGCTCACTGACATTTCCCCTATCTGAAAGTCTGATAAACGCTGAAAAAATGACTAAGTCCAAAAAAAATTTTTTTCACCTTTTTTCAATTTTACCCCCGTGGGATATATATTCTACCCACACATTTGTAACTCTCCTGGGGTACCCTCACACATATTATTCCCTCATTTAGTGGATATTTTCACAAAAAAGTGAAATTTTCAAAAATTCAGAAAATTGGCTGAAAACGACTAAATATGAAGGACTCATTGGGCGAATCGCTCTGAAACTGAAATCGGAACGCTCAATGACATTTCCCCTATCTGAAAGTCTGATAAACGCCGGAAAAATGACTAAGTCCAAAAAAAAATTTTTTCACCTTTTTTCAATTTTACCCCCGTGGGATATATATTCTACCCACACACATTTGGAACTCTCCTGGGGTACCCTCACACATATTATTCCCTCATTTAGTGGATATTTTCACAAAAAAGTGAAATTTTCAAAAATTCAGAAAATTGGCTGAAAACGACTAAATATGAAGGACTCATCGGGCGAATCGCTCTGGAACTGAAATCGGAACACTCACTGACATTTCCCCTATCTGAAAGTCTGATAAATGCTCAAAAAATGACTAAGTCCAAAAAAATAATTTTTTCACCTTTTTTCAATTTTACCCCCGTGGAATATATATTCTACCCACACACATTTGGAACTCTCCTGGGGTACCCTCACACATATTATTCCCTCATTTAGTGGATATTTTCACAAAAAAGTGAAATTTTCAAAAATTCTGAAAATTGGCTGAAAACGACTAAATATGATGGACTCATCGGGCGAATCGCTCTGGAACTGAAATCGGAATGCTCACTTACATTTCCCCTATCTGAAAGTCTGATAAACGCTGAAAAATTGACTAAGTCCAAAAAAAAAATTTTTTCACCTTTTTTCAATTTTACCCCCGTGGGATATATATTCTACCCACACACATTTGGAACTCTCCTGGGGTACCCTCACACATATTATTCCCTCATTTAGTGGATATTTTCACAAAAAAGTGAAATTTTCAAAAATTCAGAAAACTGGCTGAAAACGACTAAATATGAAGGACTCATCGGGCGAATCGCTCTGGAGCTGAAATCGGAACGCTCACTGACATTTCCCCTATCTGAAAGTCTGATAAACGCTGAAAAAATGACTAAGTCCAAAAAAAATTTTTTTCACCTTTTTTCAATTTTACCCCCGTGGGATATATATTCTACCCACACATTTGTAACTCTCCTGGGGTACCCTCACACATATTATTCCCTCATTTAGTGGATATTTTCACAAAAAAGTGAAATTTTCAAAAATTCAGAAAATTGGCTGAAAACGACTAATTATGAAGGACTCATTGGGCGAATCGCTCTGGAACTGAAATCGGAACGCTCACTGTCATTTCCCCTATCTGAAACTCTGATAATCGCTGGAAAAATGACTAAGTCCAAAAAAAATTTTTTTCACCTTTTTTCAATTTTACCCCCGTGGGATATATATTCTACCCACACACATTTGGAACTCTCCTGGGGTACCCTCACACATATTATTCCCTCATTTACTGGATATTTTCACAAAAAAGTGAAATTTTCAAAAATTCAGAAAATTGGCTGAAAACGACTAAATATGAAGGACTCATCGGGCGAATCGCTCTGGAACTGAAATCGGAACACTCACTGACATTTCCCCTATCTGAAAGTCTGATAAACGCTGAAAAAATGACTAAGTCCAAAAAAAAAATTTTTTCACCTTTTTTCAATTTTACCCCCGTGGGATATATATTCTACCCACACACATTTGGAACTCTCCTGGGGTACCCTCACACATATTATTCCCTCATTTAGTGGATATTTTCACAAAAAAGTGAAATTTTCAAAAATTCAGAAAACTGGCTGAAAACGACTAAATATGAAGGACTCATCGGGCGAATCGCTCTGGAGCTGAAATCGGAACGCTCACTGACATTTCCCCTATCTGAAAGTCTGATAAACGCTGAAAAAATGACTAAGTCCAAAAAAAATTTTTTTCACCTTTTTTCAATTTTACCCCCGTGGGATATATATTCTACCCACACACATTTGGAACTCTCCTGGGGTACCCTCACACATATTATTCCCTCATTTAGTGGATATTTTCACAAAAAAGTGAAATTTTCAAAAATTCAGAAAACTGGCTGAAAACGACTAAATATGAAGGACTAATCGGGCGAATCGCTCTGGAGCTGAAATCGGAACGCTCACTGACATTTCCCCTATCTGAAAGTCTGATAAACGCTGAAAAAATGACTAAGTCCAAAAAAAATTTTTTTCACCTTTTTTCAATTTTACCCCCGTGGGATATATATTCTACCCACACATTTGTAACTCTCCTGGGGTACCCTCACACATATTATTCCCTCATTTAGTGGATATTTTCACAAAAAAGTGAAATTTTCAAAAATTCAGAAAATTGGCTGAAAACGACTAAATATGAAGGACTCATTGGGCGAATCGCTCTGAAACTGAAATCGGAACGCTCAATGACATTTCCCCTATCTGAAAGTCTGATAAACGCCGGAAAAATGACTAAGTCCAAAAAAAAATTTTTTCACCTTTTTTCAATTTTACCCCCGTGGGATATATATTCTACCCACACACATTTGGAACTCTCCTGGGGTACCCTCACACATATTATTCCCTCATTTAGTGGATATTTTCACAAAAAAGTGAAATTTTCAAAAATTCAGAAAATTGGCTGAAAACGACTAAATATGAAGGACTCATCGGGCGAATCGCTCTGGAACTGAAATCGGAACGCTCACTGTCATTTCCCCTATCTGAAAGTCTGATAAACGCTGGAAAAATGACTAAGTCCAAAAAAAAATGTTTTCACCTTTTTTCAATTTTACCTCCGTGGGATATATATTCTACCCACACACATTTGGAACTCTCCTGGGGTACCCTCACATATATTATTCCCTCATTTAGTGGATATTTTCACAAAAAAGTGAAATTTTCAAAAATTCAGAAAATTGGCTGAAAACGACTAAATATGAAGGACTCATTGGGCGAATCGCTCTGAAACTGAAAACGGAATGCTCACTGACATTTCCCCTATCTGAAAGTCTGATAAACGCCGGAAAAATGACTAAGTCCAAAAAAAATTTTTTTCACCTTTTTTCAATTTTACCCCCGTGGGATATATATTCTACCCACAAACATTTGGAACTCTCCTGGGGTACCCTCACACATATTATTCCCTCATTTAGTGGATATTTTCACAAAAAAGTGAAATTTTCAAAAATTCTGAAAATTGGCTGAAAACGACTAAATATGAAGGACTCATCGGGCGAATCGCTCTGGAACTGAAATCGGAACACTCACTGACATTTCCCCTATCTGAAAGTCTGATAAACGCTGAAAAAATGACTAAGTCCAAAAAAAATAATTTTTCACCTTTTTTCAATTTTACCCCCGTGGGATATATATTCTACCCACACACATTTGGAACTCTCCTGGGGTACCCTCACACATATTATTCCCTCATTTAGTGGATATTTTCACAAAAAAGTGAAATTTTCAAAAATTCAGAAAATTGGCTGAAAACGACTAAATATGAAGGACTCATTGGGCGAATCGCTCTGAAACTGAAATCGGAACGCTCAATGACATTTCCCCTATCTGAAAGTCTGATAAATGCTCAAAAAATGACTAAGTCCAAAAAAATAATTTTTTCACCTTTTTTCAATTTTACCCCCGTGGAATATATATTCTACCCACACACATTTGGAACTCTCCTGGGGTACCCTCACACATATTATTCCCTCATTTAGTGGATATTTTCACAAAAAAGTGAAATTTTCAAAAATTCTGAAAATTGGCTGAAAACGACTAAATATGATGGACTCATCGGGCGAATCGCTCTGGAACTGAAATCGGAATGCTCACTTACATTTCCCCTATCTGAAAGTCTGATAAACGCTGAAAAATTGACTAAGTCCAAAAAAAAAATTTTTTCACCTTTTTTCAATTTTACCCCCGTGGGATATATATTCTACCCACACACATTTGGAACTCTCCTGGGGTACCCTCACACATATTATTCCCTCATTTAGTGGATATTTTCACAAAAAAGTGAAATTTTCAAAAATTCAGAAAACTGGCTGAAAACGACTAAATATGAAGGACTCATCGGGCGAATCGCTCTGGAGCTGAAATCGGAACGCTCACTTACATTTCCCCTATCTGAAAGTCTGATAAACGCTGAAAAAATGACTAAGTCCAAAAAAAATTTTTTTCACCTTTTTTCAATTTTACCCCCGTGGGATATATATTCTACCCACACACATTTGGAACTCTCCTGGGGTACCCTCACACATATTATTCCCTCATTTAGTGGATATTTTCACAAAAAAGTGAAATTTTCAAAAATTCAGAAAACTGGCTGAAAACGACTAAATATGAAGGACTAATCGGGCGAATCGCTCTGGAGCTGAAATCGGAACGCTCACTGACATTTCCCCTATCTGAAAGTCTGATAAACGCTGAAAAAATGACTAAGTCCAAAAAAAATTTTTTTCACCTTTTTTCAATTTTACCCCCGTGGGATATATATTCTACCCACACATTTGTAACTCTCCTGGGGTACCCTCACACATATTATTCCCTCATTTAGTGGATATTTTCACAAAAAAGTGAAATTTTCAAAAATTCAGAAAATTGGCTGAAAACGACTAAATATGAAGGACTCATTGGGCGAATCGCTCTGAAACTGAAATCGGAACGCTCAATGACATTTCCCCTATCTGAAAGTCTGATAAACGCCGGAAAAATGACTAAGTCCAAAAAAATATTTTTTCACCTTTTTTCAATTTTACCTCCGTGGGATATATATTCTACCCACACACATTTGGAACTCTCCTGGGGTACCCTCACATATATTATTCCCTCATTTAGTGGATATTTTCACAAAAAAGTGAAATTTTCAAAAATTCAGAAAATTGGCTGAAAACGACTAAATATGAAGGACTCATTGGGCGAATCGCTCTGAAACTGAAAACGGAATGCTCACTGACATTTCCCCTATCTGAAAGTCTGATAAACGCCGGAAAAATGACTAAGTCCAAAAAAAATTTTTTTCACCTTTTTTCAATTTTACCCCCGTGGGATATATATTCTACCCACAAACATTTGGAACTCTCCTGGGGTACCCTCACACATATTATTCCCTCATTTAGTGGATATTTTCACAAAAAAGTGAAATTTTCAAAAATTCTGAAAATTGGCTGAAAACGACTAAATATGAAGGACTCATCGGGCGAATCGCTCTGGAACTGAAATCGGAACACTCACTGACATTTCCCCTATCTGAAAGTCTGATAAACGCTGAAAAAATGACTAAGTCCAAAAAAAATAATTTTTCACCTTTTTTCAATTTTACCCCCGTGGGATATATATTCTACCCACACACATTTGGAACTCTCCTGGGGTACCCTCACACATATTATTCCCTCATTTAGTGGATATTTTCACAAATAAGTGAAATTTTCAAAAATTCAGAAAATTGGCTGAAAACGACTAAATATGAAGGACTCATTGGGCGAATCGCTCTGAAACTGAAATCGGAACGCTCAATGACATTTCCCCTATCTGAAAGTCTGATAAACGCCGGAAAAATGACTAAGTCCAAAAAAAAATTTTTTCACCTTTTTTCAATTTTACCCCCGTGGGATATATATTCTACCCACACACATTTGGAACTCTCCTGGGGTACCCTCACACATATTATTCCCTCATTTAGTGGATATTTTCACAAAAAAGTGAAATTTTCAAAAATTCAGAAAATTGGCTGAAAACGACTAAATATGAAGGACTCATCGGGCGAATCGCTCTGGAACTGAAATCGGAACACTCACTGACATTTCCCCTATCTGAAAGTCTGATAAATGCTCAAAAAATGACTAAGTCCAAAAAAATAATTTTTTCACCTTTTTTCAATTTTACCCCCGTGGAATATATATTCTACCCACACACATTTGGAACTCTCCTGGGGTACCCTCACACATATTATTCCCTCATTTAGTGGATATTTTCACAAAAAAGTGAAATTTTCAAAAATTCTGAAAATTGGCTGAAAACGACTAAATATGATGGACTCATCGGGCGAATCGCTCTGGAACTGAAATCGGAATGCTCACTTACATTTCCCCTATCTGAAAGTCTGATAAACGCTGAAAAATTGACTAAGTCCAAAAAAAAAATTTTTTCACCTTTTTTCAATTTTACCCCCGTGGGATATATATTCTACCCACACACATTTGGAACTCTCCTGGGGTACCCTCACACATATTATTCCCTCATTTAGTGGATATTTTCACAAAAAAGTGAAATTTTCAAAAATTCAGAAAACTGGCTGAAAACGACTAAATATGAAGGACTCATCGGGCGAATCGCTCTGGAGCTGAAATCGGAACGCTCACTGACATTTCCCCTATCTGAAAGTCTGATAAACGCTGAAAAAATGACTAAGTCCAAAAAAAATTTTTTTCACCTTTTTTCAATTTTACCCCCGTGGGATATATATTCTACCCACACATTTGTAACTCTCCTGGGGTACCCTCACACATATTATTCCCTCATTTAGTGGATATTTTCACAAAAAAGTGAAATTTTCAAAAATTCAGAAAATTGGCTGAAAACGACTAAATATGAAGGACTCATTGGGCGAATCGCTCTGGAACTGAAATCGGAACGCTCACTGTCATTTCCCCTATCTGAAAGTCTGATAAACGCTGGAAAAATGACTAAGTCCAAAAAAAAATGTTTTCACCTTTTTTCAATTTTACCTCCGTGGGATATATATTCTACCCACACACATTTGGAACTCTCCTGGGGTACCCTCACATATATTATTCCCTCATTTAGTGGATATTTTCACAAAAAAGTGAAATTTTCAAAAATTCAGAAAATTGGCTGAAAACGACTAAATATGAAGGACTCATTGGGCGAATCGCTCTGAAACTGAAATCGGAATGCTCACTGACATTTCCCCTATCTGAAAGTCTGATAAACGCCGGAAAAATGACTAAGTCCAAAAAAAATTTTTTTCACCTTTTTTCAATTTTACCCCCGTGGGATATATATTCTACCCACAAACATTTGGAACTCTCCTGGGGTACCCTCACACATATTATTCCCTCATTTAGTGGATATTTTCACAAAAAAGTGAAATTTTCAAAAATTCTGAAAATTGGCTGAAAACGACTAAATATGAAGGACTCATCGGGCGAATCGCTCTGGAACTGAAATCGGAACACTCACTGACATTTCCCCTATCTGAAAGTCTGATAAACGCTGAAAAAATGACTAAGTCCAAAAAAAATAATTTTTCACCTTTTTTCAATTTTACCCCCGTGGGATATATATTCTACCCACACACATTTGGAACTCTCCTGGGGTACCCTCACACATATTATTCCCTCATTTAGTGGATATTTTCACAAAAAAGTGAAATTTTCAAAAATTCAGAAAATTGGCTGAAAACGACTAAATATGAAGGACTCATTGGGCGAATCGCTCTGGAACTGAAATCGGAACGCTCACTGTCATTTCCCCTATCTGAAAGTCTGATAAACGCTGGAAAAATGACTAAGTCCAAAAAAAAATTTTTTCACCTTTTTTCAATTTTACCCCCGTGGGATATATATTCTACCCACACACATTTGGAACTCTCCTGGGGTACCCTCACACATATTATTCCCTCATTTAGTGGATATTTTCACAAAAAAGTGAAATTTTCAAAAATTCAGAAAATTGGCTGAAAACGACTAAATATGAAGGATTCATCGGGCGAATCGCTCTGGAACTGAAATCGGAACACTCATTGACATTTCCCCTATCTGAAAGTCTGATAAATGCTCAAAAAATGACTAAGTCCAAAAAAATAATTTTTTCACCTTTTTTCAATTTTACCCCCGTGGGATATATATTCTACCCACACACATTTGGAACTCTCCTGGGGTACCCTCACACATATTATTCCCTCATTTAGTGGATATTTTCACAAAAAAGTGAAATTTTCAAAAATTCAGAAAACTGGCTGAAAACGACTAAATATGAAGGACTCATCGGGCGAATCGCTCTGGAGCTGAAATCGGAACGCTCACTGACATTTCCCCTATCTGAAAGTCTGATAAACGCTGAAAAAATGACTAAGTCCAAAAAAAAATTTTTTCACCTTTTTTCAATTTTACCCCCGTGGGATATATATTCTACCCACACACATTTGGAACTCTCCTGGGGTACCCTCACACATATTATTCCCTCATTTAGTGGATATTTTCACAAAAAAGTGAAATTTTCAAAAATTCTGAAAATTGGCTGAAAACGACTAAATATGAAGGACTCATTGGGCGAATCGCTCTGGAACTGAAATCGGAACGCTCACTGTCATTTCCCCTATCTGAAAGTCTGATAAACGCTGAAAAAATGACTAAGTCCAAAAAAAATAATTTTTCACCTTTTTTCAATTTTACCCCCGTGGGATATATATTCTACCCACACACATTTGGAACTCTCCTGGGGTACCCTCACACATATTATTCCCTCATTTAGTGGATATTTTCACAAAAAAGTGAAATTTTCAAAAATTCAGAAAATTGGCTGAAAACGACTAAATATGAAGGACTCATTGGGCGAATCGCTCTGAAACTGAAATCGGAACGCTCAATGACATTTCCTCTATCTGAAAGTCTGATAAACGCCGGAAAAATGACTAAGTCCAAAAAAAAATTTTTTCACCTTTTTTCAATTTTACCCCCGTGGGATATATATTCTACCCACACACATTTGGAACTCTCCTGGGGTACCCTCACACATATTATTCCCTCATTTAGTGGATATTTTCACAAAAAAGTGAAATTTTCAAAAATTCAGAAAACTGGCTGAAAACGACTAAATATGAAGGACTCATCGGGCGAATCGCTCTGGAGCTGAAATCGGAACGCTCACTGACATTTCCCCTATCTGAAAGTCTGATAAACGCTGAAAAAATGACTAAGTCCAAAAAAAATTTTTTTCACCTTTTTTCAATTTTACCCCCGTGGGATATATATTCTACCCACACATTTGTAACTCTCCTGGGGTACCCTCACACATATTATTCCCTCATTTAGTGGATATTTTCACAAAAAAGTGAAATTTTCAAAAATTCTGAAAATTGGCTGAAAACGACTAAATATGAAGGACTCATTGGGCGAATCGCTCTGGAACTGAAATCGGAACGCTCACTGTCATTTCCCCTATCTGAAAGTCTGATAAACGCTGGAAAAATGACTAAGTCCAAAAAAAAATGTTTTCACCTTTTTTCAATTTTACCTCCGTGGGATATATATTCTACCCACACACATTTGGAACTCTCCTGGGGTACCCTCACATATATTATTCCCTCATTTAGTGGATATTTTCACAAAAAAGTGAAATTTTCAAAAATTCAGAAAATTGGCTGAAAACGACTAAATATGAAGGACTCATTGGGCGAATCGCTCTGAAACTGAAATCGGAATGCTCACTGACATTTCCCCTATCTGAAAGTCTGATAAATGCTCAAAAAATGACTAAGTCCAAAAAAATAATTTTTTCACCTTTTTTCAATTTTTTCCCCCGTGGAATATATATTCTACCCACACACATTTGGAACTCTCCTGGGGTACCCTCACACATATTATTCCCTCATTTAGTGGATATTTTCACAAAAAAGTGAAATTTTCAAAAATTCTGAAAATTGGCTGAAAACGACTAAATATGATGGACTCATCGGGCGAATCGCTCTGGAACTGAAATCGGAATGCTCACTGACATTTCCCCTATCTGAAAGTCTGATAAACGCTGAAAAATTGACTAAGTCCAAAAAAAAAATTTTTTCACCTTTTTTCAATTTTACCCCCGTGGGATATATATTCTACCCACACACATTTGGAACTCTCCTGGGGTACCCTCACACATATTATTCCCTCATTTAGTGGATATTTTCACAAAAAAGTTAAATTTTCAAAAATTCTGAAAATTGGCTGAAAACGACTAAATATGAAGGACTCATCGGGCGAATCGCTCTGGAACTGAAATCGGAATGCTCACTGACATTTCCCCTATCTGAAAGTCTGATAAACGCTGAAAAAATGACTAAGTCCAAAAAAAAATGTTTTTACCTTTTTTCAATTTTACCTCCGTGGGATATATATTCTACCCACACACATTTGGAACTCTCCTGGGGTACCCTCACACATATTATTCCCTCATTTAGTGGATATTTTCACAAAAAAGTGAAATTTTCAAAAATTCAGAAAATTGGCTGAAAACGACTAATTATGAAGGACTCATTGGGCGAATCGCTCTGGAACTGAAATCAGAACGCTCACTGTCATTTCCCCTATCTGAAAGTCTGATAATCGCTGGAAAAATGACTAAGTCCAAAAAAAATTTTTTTCACCTTTTTTCAATTTTACCCCCGTGGGATATATATTCTACCCACACACATTTGGAACTCTCCTGGGGTACCCTCACACATATTATTCCCTCATTTAGTGGATATTTTCACAAAAAAGTGAAATTTTCAAAAATTCAGAAAATTGGCTGAAAACGACTAAATATGAAGGACTCATCGGGCGAATCGCTCTGGAACTGAAATCGGAACACTCACTGACATTTCCCCTATCTGAAAGTCTGATAAACGCTGAAAAAATGACTAAGTCCAAAAAAAAAATTTTTTCACCTTTTTTCAATTTTACCCCCGTGGGATATATATTCTACCCACACACATTTGGAACTCTCCTGGGGTACCCTCACACATATTATTCCCTCATTTAGTGGATATTTTCACAAAAAAGTGAAATTTTCAAAAATTCAGAAAACTGGCTGAAAACGACTAAATATGAAGGACTCATCGGGCGAATCGCTCTGGAGCTGAAATCGGAACGCTCACTGACATTTCCCCTATCTGAAAGTCTGATAAACGCTGAAAAAATGACTAAGTCCAAAAAAAATTTTTTTCACCTTTTTTCAATTTTACCCCCGTGGGATATATATTCTACCCACACATTTGTAACTCTCCTGGGGTACCCTCACACATATTATTCCCTCATTTAGTGGATATTTTCACAAAAAAGTGAAATTTTCAAAAATTCAGAAAATTGGCTGAAAACGACTAAATATGAAGGACTCATTGGGCGAATCGCTCTGGAACTGAAATCGGAACGCTCACTGTCATTTCCCCTATCTGAAAGTCTGATAAACGCTGGAAAAATGACTAAGTCCAAAAAAAAATGTTTTCACCTTTTTTCAATTTTACCTCCGTGGGATATATATTCTACCCACACACATTTGGAACTCTCCTGGGGTACCCTCACATATATTATTCCCTCATTTAGTGGATATTTTCACAAAAAAGTGAAATTTTCAAAAATTCAGAAAATTGGCTGAAAACGACTAAATATGAAGGACTCATTGGGCGAATCGCTCTGAAACTGAAATCGGAATGCTCACTGACATTTCCCCTATCTGAAAGTCTGATAAACGCCGGAAAAATGAATAAGTCCAAAAAAAATTTTTTTCACCTTTTTTCAATTTTTTCCCCCGTGGGATATATATTCTACCCACAAACATTTGGAACTCTCCTGGGGTACCCTCACACATATTATTCCCTCATTTAGTGGATATTTTCACAAAAAAGTGAAATTTTCAAAAATTCTGAAAATTGGCTGAAAACGACTAAATATGAAGGACTCATCGGGCGAATCGCTCTGGAACTGAAATCGGAACACTCACTGACATTTCCCCTATCTGAAAGTCTGATAAACGCTGAAAAAATGACTAAGTCCAAAAAAAATAATTTTTCACCTTTTTTCAATTTTACCCCCGTGGGATATATATTCTACCCACACACATTTGGAACTCTCCTGGGGTACCCTCACACATATTATTCCCTCATTTAGTGGATATTTTCACAAAAAAGTGAAATTTTCAAAAATTCAGAAAATTGGCTGAAAACGACTAAATATGAAGGACTCATTGGGCGAATCGCTCTGGAACTGAAATCGGAACGCTCACTGTCATTTCCCCTATCTGAAAGTCTGATAAACGCTGGAAAAATGACTAAGTCCAAAAAAAATTTTTTTCACCTTTTTTCAATTTTACCCCCGTGGGATATATATTCTACCCACACACATTTGGAACTCTCCTGGGGTACCCTCACACATATTATTCCCTCATTTAGTGGATATTTTCACAAAAAAGTGAAATTTTCAAAAATTCAGAAAACTGGCTGAAAACGACTAAATATGAAGGACTCATCGGGCGAATCGCTCTGGAGCTGAAATCGGAACGCTCACTGACATTTCCCCTATCTGAAAGTCTGATAAACGCTGAAAAAATGACTAAGTCCAAAAAAAATTTTTTTCACCTTTTTTCAATTTTACCCCCGTGGGATATATATTCTACCCACACACATTTGGAACTCTCCTGGGGTACCCTCACACATATTATTCCCTCATTTAGTGGATATTTTCACAAAAAAGTGAAATTTTCAAAAATTCTGAAAATTGGCTGAAAACGACTAAATATGAAGGACTCATTGGGCGAATCGCTCTGGAACTGAAATCGGAACGCTCACTGTCATTTCCCCTATCTGAAAGTCTGATAAACGCTGAAAAAATGACTAAGTCCAAAAAAAATAATTTTTCACCTTTTTTCAATTTTACCCCCGTGGGATATATATTCTACCCACACACATTTGGAACTCTCCTGGGGTACCCTCACACATATTATTCCCTCATTTAGTGGATATTTTCACAAAAAAGTGAAATTTTCAAAAATTCAGAAAATTGGCTGAAAACGACTAAATATGAAGGACTCATTGGGCGAATCGCTCTGAAACTGAAATCGGAACGCTCAATGACATTTCCTCTATCTGAAAGTCTGATAAACGCCGGAAAAATGACTAAGTCCAAAAAAAAATTTTTTCACCTTTTTTCAATTTTACCCCCGTGGGATATATATTCTACCCACACACATTTGGAACTCTCCTGGGGTACCCTCACACATATTATTCCCTCATTTAGTGGATATTTTCACAAAAAAGTGAAATTTTCAAAAATTCAGAAAATTGGCTGAAAACGACTAAATATGAAGGACTCATTGGGCGAATCGCTCTGGAACTGAAATCGGAACACTCATTGACATTTCCCCTATCTGAAAGTCTGATAAATGCTCAAAAAATGACTAAGTCCAAAAAAATAATTTTTTCACCTTTTTTCAATTTTACCCCCGTGGGATATATATTCTACCCACACACATTTGGAACTCTCCTGGGGTACCCTCACACATATTATTCCCTCATTTAGTTGATATTTTCACAAAAAAGTGAAATTTTCAAAAATTCTGAAAATTGGCTGAAAACGACTAAATATGAAGGACTCATTGGGCGAATCGCTCTGGAACTGAAATCGGAACGCTCACTGTCATTTCCCCTATCTGAAAGTCTGATAAACGCTGGAAAAATGACTAAGTCCAAAAAAATTTTTTTTCACCTTTTTTCAATTTTACCCCCGTGGGATATATATTCTACCCATACACATTTGGAACTTTCCTGGGGTACCCTCACACATATTATTCCCTCATTTAGTGGATATTTTCACAAAAAAGTGAAATTTTCAAAAATTCAGAAAATTGGATGAAAACGACTAAATATGAAGGACTCATCGGGCGAATCGCTCTGGAACTGAAATCGGAACGCTCACTGACATTTCACCTATCTGAAAGTCTGATAAACGCTGAAAAAATGACTAAGTCCAAAAAAAAAATGTTTTCACCTTTTTTCAATTTTACCCCCGTGGGATATATATTCTACCCACACACATTTGGAACTCTCCTGGGGTACCCTCACACATATTATTCCCTCATTTAGTGGATATTTTCACAAAAAAGTGAAATTTTCAAAAATTCAGAAAATTGGCTGAAAACGACTAAATATGAAGGACTCATCGGGCGAATCGCTCTGGAACTGAAATCGGAACACTCACTGACATTTCCCCTATCTGAAAGTCTGATAAACGCTGAAAAAATGACTAAGTCCAAAAAAAAAATTTTTTCACCTTTTTTCAATTTTACCCCCGTGGGATATATATTCTACCCACACACATTTGGAACTCTCCTGGGGTACCCTCACACATATTATTCCCTCATTTAGTGGATATTTTCACAAAAAAGTGAAATTTTCAAAAATTTAGAAAATTGGCTGAAAACGACTAAATATGAAGGACTCATCGGGCGAATCGCTCTGGAACTCAAATCGGAACGCTCACTGTCATTTCCCCTATCTGAAAGTCTGATAAACGCTGGAAAAATGACTAAGTCCAAAAAAATTTTTTTTCACCTTTTTTCAATTTTACCCCCGTGGGATATATATTCTACCCATACACATTTGGAACTTTCCTGGGGTACCCTCACACATATTATTCCCTCATTTAGTGGATATTTTCACAAAAAAGTGAAATTTTCAAAAATTCAGAAAATTGGATGAAAACGACTAAATATGAAGGACTCATCGGGCGAATCGCTCTGGAACTGAAATCGGAACGCTCACTGACATTTCACCTATCTGAAAGTCTGATAAACGCTGAAAAAATGACTAAGTCCAAAAAAAAAATGTTTTCACCTTTTTTCAATTTTACCCCCGTGGGATATATATTCTACCCACACACATTTGGAACTCTCCTGGGGTACCCTCACACATATTATTCCCTCATTTAGTGGATATTTTCACAAAAAAGTGAAATTTTCAAAAATTCAGAAAATTGGCTGAAAACGACTAAATATGAAGGACTCATCGGGCGAATCGCTCTGGAACTGAAATCGGAACACTCACTGACATTTCCCCTATCTGAAAGTCTGATAAACGCTGAAAAAATGACTAAGTCCAAAAAAAAAATTTTTTCACCTTTTTTCAATTTTACCCCCGTGGGATATATATTCTACCCACACACATTTGGAACTCTCCTGGGGTACCCTCACACATATTATTCCCTCATTTAGTGGATATTTTCACAAAAAAGTGAAATTTTCAAAAATTTAGAAAATTGGCTGAAAACGACTAAATATGAAGGACTCATCGGGCGAATCGCTCTGGAACTCAAATCGGAACGCTCACTGACATTTCCCCTATCTGAAAGTCTGATAAATGCTGAAAAAATGACTAAGTCCCCAAAAAATTTTTTTAACCTTTTTTCAATTTTACCCCCGTGGGATATATATTCTACCCACACACATTTGGAACTCTCCTGGGGTACCCTCACACATATTATTCCCTCATTTAGTGGATATTTTCACAAAAAAGTGAAATTTTCAAAAATTCAGAAAATTGTCTGAAAACTACTAAATATGAAGGACTCATCGGGCGAATCGCTCTGGAACTGAAATCAGAACACTCACTGACATTTCCCCTATCTGAAAGTCTGATAAACGCTCAAAAAATGACTAAGTCCAAAAAAATTATTTTTTCACCTTTTTTCAATTTTACCCCCGCGGAATATATATTCTACCCACACACATTTGGAACTCTCCTGGGGTACCCTCACACATATTATTCCCTCATTTAGTGGATATTTTCACAAAAAAGTGAAATTTTCAAAAATTCTGAAAATTGGCTGAAAACGACTAAATATGATGGACTCATCGGGCGAATCACTCTGGAACTGAAATCAGAACGCTCACTGACATTTCCCCTATCTGAAAGTCTGATAAATGCTGAAAAATTGACTAAGTACAAAAAAAAAATTTTTTCACCTTTTTTCAATTTTACCCCCGTGGGATATATATTCTACCCACACACATTTGGAACTCTCCTGTGGTACCCTCACACATATTATTCCCTCATTTAGTGGATATTTTCACAAAAAAGTGAAATTTTCAAAAATTCAGAAAATTGGCTGAAAACGACTAAATATGAAGGACTCATTGGGCGAATCGCTCTGGAACTGAAATCGGAACGCTCACTGTCATTTCCCCTATCTGAAAGTCTGATAAACGCTGGAAAAATGACTAAGTCCAAAAAAAAATGTTTTCACCTTTTTTCAATTTTACCCCCGTGGGATATATATTCTACCCATACACATTTGGAACTTTCCTGGGGTACCCTCACACATATTATTCCCTCATTTAGTGGATATTTTCACAAAAAAGTGAAATTTTCAAAAATTCAGAAAATTGGATGAAAACGACTAAATATGAAGGACTGATCGGGCGAATCGCTCTGGAACTGAAATCGGAACGCTCACTGACATTTCACCTATCTGAAAGTCTGATAAACGCTGAAAAAATGACTAAGTCCAAAAAAAAAATGTTTTCACCTTTTTTCAATTTTACCCCCGTGGGATATATATTCTACCCACACACATTTGGAACTCTCCTGGGGTACCCTCACACATATTATTCCCTCATTTAGTGGATATTTTCACAAAAAAGTGAAATTTTCAAAAATTCAGAAAATTGGCTGAAAACGACTAAATATGAAGGACTCATCGGGCGAATCGCTCTGGAACTGAAATCGGAACACTCACTGACATTTCCCCTATCTGAAAGTCTGATAAACGCTGAAAAAATGACTAAGTCCAAAAAAAAAATGTTTTCACCTTTTTTCAATTTTACCCCCGTGGGATATATATTCTACCCACACACATTTGGAACTCTCCTGGGGTACCCTCACACATATTATTCCCTCATTTAGTGGATATTTTCACAAAAAAGTGAAATTTTCAAAAATTTAGAAAATTGGCTGAAAACGACTAAATATGAAGGACTCATCGGGCGAATCGCTCTGGAACTCAAATCGGAACGCTCACTGACATTTCCCCTATCTGAAAGTCTGATAAATGCTGAAAAAATGACTAAGTCCCCAAAAAATTTTTTTCACCTTTTTTCAATTTTACCCCCGTGGGATATATATTCTACCCACACACATTTGGAACTCTCCTGGTGTACCCTCACACATATTATTCCCTCATTTAGTGGATATTTTCACAAAAAAGTGAAATTTTCAAAAATTCAGAAAATTGTCTCAAAACGACTAAATATGAAGGACTCATCGGGCGAATCGCTCTGGAACTGAAATCGGAACACTCACTGACATTTCCCCTATCTGAAAGTCTGATAAACGCTCAAAAAATGACTAAGTCCAAAAAAATTATTTTTTCACCTTTTTTCAATTTTACCCCCGCGGAATATATATTCTACCCACACACATTTGGAACTCTCCTGGGGTACCCTCACACATATTATTCCCTCATTTAGTGGATATTTTCACAAAAAAGTGAAATTTTCAAAAATTCTGAAAATTGGCTGAAAACGACTAAATATGATGGACTCATCGGGCGAATCACTCTGGAACTGAAATCAGAACGCTGACTGACATTTCCCCTATCTGAAAGTCTGATAAACACTGAAAAATTGACTAAGTACAAAAAAAAAATTTTTTCACCTTTTTTCAATTTTACCCCCGTGGGATATATATTCTACCCAGACACATTTGGAACTCTCCTGGGGTACCCTCACACATATTATTCCCTCATTTAGTGGATATTTTCACAAAAAAGTGAAATTTTCAAAAATTCAGAAAATTGGCTGAAAACGACTAAATATGAAGGACTCATCGGGCGAATCGCTCTGGAACTGAAATCGGAACGCTCACTGACATTTCCCCTATCTGAAAGTCTGATAAACGCTGAAAAAATGACTAAGTCCAAAAAAAAATTTTTTCACCTTTTTTCAATTTTACCCCCGTGGGATATATATTCTACCCACACACATTTGGAACTCTCCTGGGTTACACTCACACATATTATTCCCTCATTTAGTGGATATTTTCACAAAAAAGTGAAATTTTCAAAAATTCAGAAAATTGGCTGAAAACGACTAAATATGAAGGACTCATCGGGCGAATCGCTCTGGAACTGAAATCGGAACACTCACTGACATTTCCCCTATCTGAAAGTCTGATAAACGCTGAAAAAATGACTAAGTCCAAAAAAAAATGTTTTCACCTTTTTTCAATTTTACCCCCGTGGGATATATATTCTACCCAAACACATTTTGAACTCTCCTGGGGTACCCTCACACATATTATTCCCTCATTTTAGTGGATATTTTCACAAAAAAGTGAAATTTTCAAAAATTCAGAAAATTGGCTGAAAACGACTAAATATGAAGGACTCATCGGGCGAATCGCTATGGAACTGAAATCGGAACTCTCGCTGACATTTCCCCTCTCTGAAAGTCTGATAAACGCTGAAAAAATGACTAAGTCCAAAAAAAAAAATTCTTCATCTTTTTTCAATTTTACCCCCGTGGGATATATATTCTACCCACACAAATTTGGAACTCTCCTGGGGTGCCCTCACACATATTATTCCCTCATTTAGTGGATATTTTCACAAAAAAGTGAAATTTTCAAAAATTCAGAAAATTGGCTGAAAACGACTAAATATGAAGGACTCATCGGGCGAATCGCTCTGGAACTGAAATCGGAACGCTCACTGACATTTCCCCTATCTGAAAGTCTGATAAACGCTGAAAAAATGACTAAGTCCAAAAAAAAATTTTTTCACCTTTTTTCAATTTTACCCCCGTGGGATATATATTCTACCCACACACATTTGGAACTCTCCTGGGTTACACTCACACATATTATTCCCTCATTTAGTGGATATTTTCACAAAAAAGTGAAATTTTCAAAAATTCAGAAAATTGGCTGAAAACGACTAAATATGAAGGACTCATCGGGCGAATCGCTCTGGAACTGAAATCGGAACACTCACTGACATTTCCCCTATCTGAAAGTCTGATAAACGCTGAAAAAATGACTAAGTCCAAAAAAAAAGTTTTCACCTTTTTTCAATTTTACCCCCGTGGGATATATATTCTACCCACACAGATTTTGAACTCTCCTGGGGTACCCTCACACATATTATTCCCTCATTTTAGTGTATATTTTCACAAAAAAGTGAAATTTTCAAAAATTCAGAAAATTGGCTGAAAACGACTAAATATGAAGGACTCATCGGGCGAATCGCTATGGAACTGAAATCGGAACTCTCACTGACATTTCCCCTCTCTGAAAGTCTGATAAACGCTGAAAAAATGACTAAGTCCAAAAAAAAAATTCTTCATCTTTTTTCAATTTTACCCCCGTGGGATATATATTCTACCCACACAAATTTGGAACTCTCCTGGGGTGCCCTCACACATATTATTCCCTCATTTAGTGGATATTTTCACAAAAAAGTGAAATTTTCAAAAATTCAGAAAATTGGCTGAAAACGACTAAATATGAAGGACTCATCGGGCGAATCGCTCTGGAACTGAAATCGGAACGCTCACTGACATTTCCCCTATCTGAAAGTCTGATAAACGCTGAAAAAATGACTAAGTCCAAAAAAAAAATGTTTTCACCTTTTTTCAATTTTACCCCCGTGGGATATATATTCTACCCACACACATTTGGAACTCTCCTGGGGTACCCTCACACATATTATTCCCTCATTTAGTGGATATTTTCACAAAAAAGTGAAATTTTCAAAAATTCAGAAAATTGGCTGAAAACGACTAAATATGAAGGACTCATCAGGCGAATCCCTCTGGAACTGAAATCGGAACACTCACTGACATTTCCCCTATCTGAAAGTCTGATAAACGCTGAAAAAGTGACTAAGTCCAAAAAATTTTTTTTTCACCTTTTTTCAATTTTACCCCCGTGGGATATATATTCTACCCACACACATTTGGAACTCTCCTGGGGTACCCTCACACATATTATTCCCTCATTTAGTGGATATTTTCACAAAAAAGTGAAATTTTCAAAAATTCAGAAAACTGGCTGAAAACGACTAAATATGAAGGATTCATCGGGCGAATCGCTCTGGAACTGAAATCGGAACACTCACTGACATTTCCCCTATCTGAAAGTCTGATAAACGCTCAAAAAATGACTAAGTCCAAAAAAATTATTTTTTCACCTTTTTTCAATTTTACCCCCGCGGAATATATATTCTACCCACACACATTTGGAACTCTCCTGGGGTACCCTCACACATATTATTCCCTCATTTAGTGGATATTTTCACAAAAAAGTGAAATTTTCAAAAATTCTGAAAATTGGCTGAAAACGACTAAATATGATGGACTCATCGGGCGAATCACTCTGGAACTGAAATCAGAACGCTCACTGACATTTCCCCTATCTGAAAGTCTGATAAACGCTGAAAAATTGACTAAGTCCAAAAAAAAAAATTTTTTTCCTTTTTTCAATTTTACCCCCGCGGGATATATATTCTACCCACACACATTTGGAACTCTCCTGGGGTACCCTCACACATATTATTCCCTCATTTAGTGGATATTTTCACAAAAAAGTGAAATTTTCAAAAATTCAGAAAATTGGCTGAAAACGACTAAATATGAAGGACTCATCGGGCGAATCGCTCTGGAACTGAAATCGGAATGCTCACTGACATTTCCCCTATCTGAAAGTCTGATAAACGCTGAAAAAATGACTAAGTCCAAAAAAACATTTTTTCACCTTTTTTCAATTTTACCCCCGTGGGATATAAATTCTACCCAAACACATTTGGAACTCTCCTGGGTTACACTCACATATATTATTCCCTCATTTAGTGGATATTTTCACAAAAAAGTGAAATTTTCAAAAATTCAGAAAATTGGCTGAAAACGACTAAATATGAAGGACTCATCGGGTGAATCGCTCTGGAACTGAAATCGGAACGCTCACTGACATTTCCCCTATCTGAAAGTCTGATAAACGCTGAAAAAATGACTAAGTCCAAAAAAAAATGTTTTCACCTTTTTTCAATTTTACCCCCGTGGGATATATATTCTACCCACACACATTTTGAACTCTCCTGGGGTACCCTCACACATATTATTCCCTCATTTTAGTGGATATTTTCACAAAAAAGTGAAATTTTCAAAAATTCAGAAAATTGGCTGAAAACGACTAAATATGAAGGACTCATCGGGCGAATCGCTATGGAACTGAAATCGGAACTCTCACTGACATTTCCCCTATCTGAAAGTCTGATAAACGCTGAAAAAATGACTAAGTCCAAAAAAAAAATGTTTTCACCTTTTTTCAATTTTACCCCCGTGGGATATATATTCTACCCACACACATTTGGAACTCTCCTGGGGTACCCTCACACATATTATTCCCTCATTTAGTGGATATTTTCACAAAAAAAGTGAAATTTTCAAAAATTCAGAAAATTGGCTGAAAACGACTAAATATGAAGGACTCATCGGGCGAATCGCTCTGGAACTGAGATCGGAACACTCACTGACATTTCCCCTATCTGAAAGTCTGATAATCGCTGAAAAAATGACTAAGTCCAAAAAAATTTTTTTTCACCTTTTTTCAATTTTACCCCCGTGGGATATATATTCTACCCACACACATTTGGAACTCTCCTGGGGTACCCTCACACATATTATTCCCTCATTTAGTGGATATTTTCACAAAAAAGTGAAATTTTCAAAAATTCTGAAAATTGGCTGAAAACGACTAAATATGATGGACTCATCGGGCGAATCACTCTGGAACTGAAATCAGAACGCTCACTGACATTTCCCCTATCTGAAAGTCTGATAAACGCTGAAAAATTGACTAAGTCCAAAAAAAAATATTTTTTCACCTTTTTTCAATTTTACCCCCGTGGGATATATATTCTACCCACACACATTTGGAACTCTCCTGGGTTACACTCGACATATTATTCCCTCATTTAGTGGATATTTTCACAAAAAAGTGAAATTTTCAAAAATTCAGAAAATTGGCTGAAAACTACTAAATATGAAGGACTCATTGGGCGAATCGCTCTGGAACTGAAATCGGAATGCTCACTGACATTTCCCCTATCTGAAAGTCTGATAAACGCTGAAAAAATGACTAAGTCCAAAAAAAAAAATTTTTTTCCTTTTTTCAATTTTACCCCCGCGGGATATATATTCTACCCACACACATTTGGAACTCTCCTGGGGTACCCTCACACATATTATTCCCTCATTTAGTGGATATTTTCACAAAAAAGTGAAATTTTCAAAAATTCAGAAAATTGGCTGAAAACTACTAAATATGAAGGACTCATCGGGCGAATCGCTCTGGAACTGAAATCGGAATGCTCACTGACATTTCCCCTATCTGAAAGTCTGATAAACGCTGAAAAAATGACTAAGTCCAAAAAAAAAAATTTTTTTCCTTTTTTCAATTTTACCCCCGCGGGATATATATTCTACCCACACACATTTGGAACTCTCCTGGGGTACCCTCACACATATTATTCCCTCATTTAGTGGATATTTTCACAAAAAAGTGAAATTTTCAAAAATTCAGAAAATTGGCTGAAAACGACTAAATATGAAGGACTCATCGGGCGAATCGCTCTGGAACTGAAATCGGAACACTCACTGACATTTCCCCTATCTGAAAGTCTGATAAACGCTGAAAAAATGACTAAGTCCAAAAAAAAATGTTTTCACCTTTTTTCAATTTTATCCCCGTGGGATATATATTCTACCCACACACATTTTGAACTCTCCTGGGGTACCCTCACACATATTATTCCCTCATTTTAGTGGATATTTTCACAAAAAAGTGAAATTTTCAAAAATTCAGAAAATTGGCTGAAAACGACTAAATATGAAGGACTCATCGGGCGAATCGCTATGGAACTGAAATCGGAACTCTCACTGACATTTCCCCTCTCTGAAAGTCTGATAAACGCTGAAAAAATGACTAAGTCCAAAAAAAAAAATTCTTCATCTTTTTTCAATTTTACCCCCGTGGGATATATATTCTACCCACACAAATTTGGAACTCTCCTGGGGTGCCCTCACACATATTATTCCCTCATTTAGTGGATATTTTCACAAAAAAGTGAAATTTTCAAAAATTCAGAAAATTGGCTGAAAACGACTAAATATGAAGGACTCATCGGGCGAATCGCTCTGGAACTGAAATCGGAACGCTCACTGACATTTCCCCTATCTGAAAGTCTGATAAACGCTGAAAAAATGACTAAGTCCAAAAAAAAAATGTTGTCACCTTTTTTCAATTTTACCCCCGTGGGATATATATTCTACCCACACACATTTGGAACTCTCCTGGGGTACCCTCACACATATTATTCCCTCATTTAGTGGATATTTTCACAAAAAAGTGAAATTTTCAAAAATTCAGAAAATTGGCTGAAAATGACTAAATATGAAGGACTCATCGGGCGAATCGCTCTGGAACTGAAATCGGAACACTCACTGACATTTCCCCTATCTGAAAGTCTGATAAATGCTGAAAAAATGACTAAGTCCAAAAAAATTTTTTTTCACCTTTTTTCAATTTTACCCCCGTGGGATATATATTCTACCCACACACATTTGGAACTCTCCTGGGGTACCCTCACACATATTATTCCCTCATTTAGTGGATATTTTCACAAAAAAGTGAAATTTTCAAAAATTCAGAAAACTGGCTGAAAACGACTAAATATGAAGGATTCATCGGGCGAATCGCTCTGGAACTGAAATCGGAACACTCACTGACATTTCCCCTATCTGAAAGTCTGATAAACGCTGAAAAAATGACTAAGTCCAAAAAAAAATGTTTTCACCTTTTTTCAATTTTACCCCCGTGGGATATATATTCTACCCACACACATTTTGAACTCTCCTGGGGTACCCTCACACATATTATTCCCTCATTTTAGTGGATATTTTCACAAAAAAGTGAAATTTTCAAAAATTCTGAAAATTGGCTGAAAACGACTAAATATGAAGGACTCATCGGGCGAATCGCTATGGAACTGAAATCGGAACTCTCACTGACATTTCCCCTCTCTGAAAGTCTGATAAACGCTGAAAAAATGACTAAGTCCAAAAAAAAAAATTCTTCATCTTTTTTCAATTTTACCCCCGTGGGATATATATTCTACCCACACAAATTTGGAACTCTCCTGGGGTGCCCTCACACATATTATTCCCTCATTTAGTGGATATTTTCACAAAAAAGTGAAATTTTCAAAAATTCAGAAAATTGGCTGAAAACGACTAAATATGAAGGACTCATCGGGCGAATCGCTCTGGAACTGAAATCGGAACGCTCACTGACATTCCCCCTATCTGAAAGTCTGATAAACGCTGAAAAATTGACTAAGTCCAAAAAAAAATATTTTTTCACCTTTTTTCAATTTTACCCCCGTGGGATATATATTCTACCCACACACATTTGGAACTCTCCTGGGTTACACTCACACATATTATTCCCTCATTTAGTGGATATTTTCACAAAAAAGTGAAATTTTCAAAAATTCAGAAAATTGGCTGAAAACTACTAAATATGAAGGACTCATCGGGCGAATCGCTCTGGAACTGAAATCGGAATGCTCACTGACATTTCCCCTATCTGAAAGTCTGATAAACGCTGAAAAAATGACTAAGTCCAAAAAAAAAAATTTTTTTCCTTTTTTCAATTTTACCCCCGCGGGATATATATTCTACCCACACACATTTGGAACTCTCCTGGGGTACCCTCACACATATTATTCCCTCATTTAGTGGATATTTTCACAAAAAAGTGAAATTTTCAAAAATTCAGAAAATTGGCTGAAAACTACTAAATATGAAGGACTCATCGGGCGAATCGCTCTGGAACTGAAATCGGAATGCTCACTGACATTTCCCCTATCTGAAAGTCTGATAAACGCTGAAAAAATGACTAAGTCCAAAAAAAAAAATTTTTTTCCTTTTTTCAATTTTACCCCCGCGGGATATATATTCTACCCACACACATTTGGAACTCTCCTGGGGTACCCTCACACATATTATTCCCTCATTTAGTGGATATTTTCACAAAAAAGTGAAATTTTCAAAAATTCAGAAAATTGGCTGAAAACGACTAAATATGAAGGACTCATCGGGCGAATCGCTCTGGAACTGAAATCGGAACACTCACTGACATTTCCCCTATCTGAAAGTCTGATAAACGCTGAAAAAATGACTAAGTCCAAAAAAAAATGTTTTCACCTTTTTTCAATTTTATCCCCGTGGGATATATATTCTACCCACACACATTTTGAACTCTCCTGGGGTACCCTCACACATATTATTCCCTCATTTTAGTGGATATTTTCACAAAAAAGTGAAATTTTCAAAAATTCAGAAAATTGGCTGAAAACGACTAAATATGAAGGACTCATCGGGCGAATCGCTATGGAACTGAAATCGGAACTCTCACTGACATTTCCCCTCTCTGAAAGTCTGATAAACGCTGAAAAAATGACTAAGTCCAAAAAAAAAAATTCTTCATCTTTTTTCAATTTTACCCCCGTGGGATATATATTCTACCCACACAAATTTGGAACTCTCCTGGGGTGCCCTCACACATATTATTCCCTCATTTAGTGGATATTTTCACAAAAAAGTGAAATTTTCAAAAATTCAGAAAATTGGCTGAAAACGACTAAATATGAAGGACTCATCGGGCGAATCGCTCTGGAACTGAAATCGGAACGCTCACTGACATTTCCCCTATCTGAAAGTCTGATAAACGCTGAAAAAATGACTAAGTCCAAAAAAAAAATGTTGTCACCTTTTTTCAATTTTACCCCCGTGGGATATATATTCTACCCACACACATTTAGAACTCTCCTGGGGTACCCTCACACATATTATTCCCTCATTTAGTGGATATTTTCACAAAAAAGTGAAATTTTCAAAAATTCAGAAAATTGGCTGAAAATGACTAAATATGAAGGACTCATCGGGCGAATCGCTCTGGAACTGAAATCGGAACACTCACTGACATTTCCCCTATCTGAAAGTCTGATAAATGCTGAAAAAATGACTAAGTCCAAAAAAATTTTTTTTCACCTTTTTTCAATTTTACCCCCGTGGGATATATATTCTACCCACACACATTTGGAACTCTCCTGGGGTACCCTCACACATATTATTCCCTCATTTAGTGGATATTTTCACAAAAAAGTGAAATTTTCAAAAATTCAGAAAACTGGCTGAAAACGACTAAATATGAAGGATTCATCGGGCGAATCGCTCTGGAACTGAAATCGGAACACTCACTGACATTTCCCCTATCTGAAAGTCTGATAAACGCTGAAAAAATGACTAAGTCCAAAAAAAAATGTTTTCACCTTTTTTCAATTTTACCCCCGTGGGATATATATTCTACCCACACACATTTTGAACTCTCCTGGGGTACCCTCACACATATTATTCCCTCATTTTAGTGGATATTTTCACAAAAAAGTGAAATTTTCAAAAATTCTGAAAATTGGCTGAAAACGACTAAATATGAAGGACTCATCGGGCGAATCGCTATGGAACTGAAATCGGAACTCTCACTGACATTTCCCCTCTCTGAAAGTCTGATAAACGCTGAAAAAATGACTAAGTCCAAAAAAAAAAATTCTTCATCTTTTTTCAATTTTACCCCCGTGGGATATATATTCTACCCACACAAATTTGGAACTCTCCTGGGGTGCCCTCACACATATTATTCCCTCATTTAGTGGATATTTTCACAAAAAAGTGAAATTTTCAAAAATTCAGAAAATTGGCTGAAAACGACTAAATATGAAGGACTCATCGGGCGAATCGCTCTGGAACTGAAATCGGAACGCTCACTGACATTTCCCCTATCTGAAAGTCTGATAAACGCTGAAAAATTGACTAAGTCCAAAAAAAAATATTTTTTCACCTTTTTTCAATTTTACCCCCGTGGGATATATATTCTACCCACACACATTTGGAACTCTCCTGGGTTACACTCACACATATTATTCCCTCATTTAGTGGATATTTTCACAAAAAAGTGAAATTTTCAAAAATTCAGAAAATTGGCTGAAAACTACTAAATATGAAGGACTCATCGGGCGAATCGCTCTGGAACTGAAATCGGAATGCTCACTGACATTTCCCCTATCTGAAAGTCTGATAAACGCTGAAAAAATGACTAAGTCCAAAAAAAAAAATTTTTTTCCTTTTTTCAATTTTACCCCCGCGGGATATATATTCTACCCACACACATTTGGAACTCTCCTGGGGTACCCTCACACATATTATTCCCTCATTTAGTGGATATTTTCACAAAAAAGTGAAATTTTCAAAAATTCAGAAAATTGGCTGAAAACGACTAAATATGAAGGACTCATCGGGCGAATCGCTCTGGAACTGAAATCGGAACACTCACTGACATTTGCCCTATCTGAAAGTCTGATAAACGCTGAAAAAATGACTAAGTCCAAAAAAAAAATGTTTTCACCTTTTTTCAATTTTACCCCCGTGGGATATATATTCTACCCACACACATTTGGAACTCTCCTGGGGTACCCTCACACATATTATTCCCTCATTTAGTGGATATTTTCACAAAAAAGTGAAATTTTCAAAAATTCAGAAAATTGGCTGAAAACGACTAAATATGAAGGACTCATCGGGCGAATCGCTCTGGAACTGAAATCGGAACACTCACTGACATTTCCCCTATCTGAAAGTCTGATAAACGCTGAAAAAATGACTAAGTCCAAAAAAAAATGTTTTCACCTTTTTTCAATTTTATCCCCGTGGGATATATATTCTACCCACACACATTTTGAACTCTCCTGGGGTACCCTCACACATATTATTCCCTCATTTTAGTGGATATTTTCACAAAAAAGTGAAATTTTCAAAAATTCAGAAAATTGGCTGAAAACGACTAAATATGAAGGACTCATCGGGCGAATCGCTATGGAACTGAAATCGGAACTCTCACTGACATTTCCCCTCTCTGAAAGTCTGATAAACGCTGAAAAAATGACTAAGTCCAAAAAAAAAAATTCTTCATCTTTTTTCAATTTTACCCCCGTGGGATATATATTCTACCCACACAAATTTGGAACTCTCCTGGGGTGCCCTCACACATATTATTCCCTCATTTAGTGGATATTTTCACAAAAAAGTGAAATTTTCAAAAATTCAGAAAATTGGCTGAAAACGACTAAATATGAAGGACTCATCGGGCGAATCGCTCTGGAACTGAAATCGGAACGCTCACTGACATTTCCCCTATCTGAAAGTCTGATAAACGCTGAAAAAATGACTAAGTCCAAAAAAAAAATGTTTTCACCTTTTTTCAATTTTACCCCCGTGGGATATATATTCTACCCACACACATTTGGAACTCTCCTGGGGTACCCTCACACATATTATTCCCTCATTTAGTGGATATTTTCACAAAAAAGTGAAATTTTCAAAAATTCAGAAAATTGGCTGAAAACGACTAAATATGAAGGACTCATCGGGCGAATCGCTCTGGAACTGAAATCGGAACACTCACTGACATTTCCCCTATCTGAAAGTCTGATAAACGCTGAAAAAATGACTAAGTCCAAAAAAATTTTTTTTCACCTTTTTTCAATTTTACCCCCGTGGGATATATATTCTACCCACACACATTTGGAACTCTCCTGGGGTACCCTCACACATATTATTCCCTCATTTAGTGGATATTTTCACAAAAAAGTGAAATTTTCAAAAATTCAGAAAACTGGCTGAAAACTACTAAATATGAAGGACTCATCGGGCGAATCGCTCTGGAACTGAAATCGGAACGCTCACTGACATTTCCCCTATCTGAAAGTCTGATAAACGCTGAAAAAATGACTAAGTCCAAAAAAAAATGTTTTCACCTTTTTTCAATTTTACCCCCGTGGGATATATATTCTACCCACACACATTTGGAACTCTCCTGGGTTACACTCACACATATTATTCCCTCATTTAGTGGATATTTTCACAAAAAAGTGAAATTTTCAAAAATTCAGAAAATTGGCTGAAAACGACTAAATATGAAGGACTCATCGGGCGAATCGCTCTGGAACTGAAATCGGAACACTCACTGACATTTCCCCTATCTGAAAGTCTGATAAACGCTGAAAAAATGACTAAGTCCAAAAAAAAATGTTTTCACCTTTTTTCAATTTTACCCCCATGGGATATATATTCTACCCACACACATTTTGAACTCTCCTGGGGTACCCTCACACATATTATTCCCTCATTTTAGTGGATATTTTCACAAAAAAGTGAAGATTTCAAAAATTCAGAAAATTGGCTGAAAACGACTAAATATGAAGGACTCATCGGGCGAATCGCTATGGAACTGAAATCGGAACTCTCACTGACATTTCCCCTCTCTGAAAGTCTGATAAACGCCGAAAAAATGACTAAGTCCAAAAAAAAAAATTCTTCATCTTTTTTCAATTTTACCCCCGTGGGATATATATTCTACCCACACAAATTTGGAACTCTCCTGGGGTGCCCTCACACATATTATTCCCTCATTTAGTGGATATTTTCACAAAAAAGTGAAATTTTCAAAAATTCAGAAAATTGGCTGAAAACGACTAAATATGAAGGACTCATCGGGCGAATCGCTCTGGAACTGAAATCGGAACGCTCACTGACATTTCCCCTATCTGAAAGTCTGATAAACGCTGAAAAAATGACAGTCCAAAAAAAAAATGTTTTCACCTTTTTTCAATTTTACCCCCGTGGGATATATATTCTACCCACACACATTTGGAACTCTCCTGGGGTACCCTCACACATATTATTCCCTCATTTAGTGGATATTTTCACAAAAAAGTGAAATTTTCAAAAATTCAGAAAATTGGCTGAAAACGACTAAATATGAAGGACTCATCGGGCGAATCGCTCTGGAACTGAAATCGGAACACTCACTGACATTTCCCCTATCTGAAAGTCTGATAAACGCTGAAAAAATGACTAAGTCCAAAAAAATTTTTTTTCACCTTTTTTCAATTTTACCCCCGTGGGATATATATTCTACCCACACACATTTGGAACTCTCCTGGGGTACCCTCACACATATTATTCCCTCATTTAGTGGATATTTTCACAAAAAAGTGAAATTTTCAAAAATTCAGAAAACTGGCTGAAAACGACTAAATATGAAGGATTCATCGGGCGAATCGCTCTGGAACTGAAATCGGAACACTCACTGACATTTCCCCTATCTGAAAGTCTGATAAACGCTCAAAAAATGACTAAGTCCAAAAAAATTATTTTTTCACCTTTTTTCAATTTTACCCCCGCGGAATATATATTCTACCCACACACATTTGGAACTCTCCTGGGGTACCCTCACACATATTATTCCCTCATTTAGTGGATATTTTCACAAAAAAGTGAAATTTTCAAAAATTCTGAAAATTGGCTGAAAACGACTAAATATGATGGACTCATCGGGCGAATCACTCTGGAACTGAAATCGGAATGCTCACTGACATTTCCCCTATCTGAAAGTCTGATAAACGCTGAAAAAATGACTAAGTCCAAAAAAAAAAATTTTTTTCCTTTTTTCAATTTTACCCCCGCGGGATATATATTCTACCCACACACATTTGGAACTCTCCTGGGGTACCCTCACACATATTATTCCCTCATTTAGTGGATATTTTCACAAAAAAGTGAAATTTTCAAAAATTCAGAAAATTGGCTGAAAACGACTAAATATGAAGGACTCATCGGGCGAATCGCTCTGGAACTGAAATCGGAACGCTCACTGACATTTCCCCTATCTGAAAGTCTGATAAACGCTGAAAAAATGACTAAGTCCAAAAAAAAATTTTTTCACCTTTTTTCAATTTTACCCCCGTGGGATATATATTCTACCCACACACATTTGGAACTCTCCTGGGTTACACTCACACATATTATTCCCTCATTTAGTGGATATTTTCACAAAAAAGTGAAATTTTCAAAAATTCAGAAAATTGGCTGAAAACGACTAAATATGAAGGACTCATCGGGCGAATCGCTCTGGAACTGAAATCGGAACGCTCACTGACATTTCCCCTATCTGAAAGTCTGATAAACGCTGAAAAAATGACTAAGTCCAAAAAAATTTTTTTTCACCTTTTTTCAATTTTACCCCCGTGGGATATATATTCTACCCACACACATTTGGAACTCTCCTGGGGTACCCTCACACATATTATTCCCTCATTTAGTGGATATTTTCACAAAAAAGTGAAATTTTCAAAAATTCAGAAAATTGGCTGAAAACGACTAAATATGAAGGACTCATCGGGCGAATCGCTCTGGAACTGAAATCGGAACGCTCACTGACATTTCCCCTATCTGAAAGTCTGATAAACGCTGAAAAAATGACTAAGTCCAAAAAAAAATTTTTTCACCTTTTTTCAATTTTACCCCCGTGGGATATATATTCTACCCACACACATTTGGAACTCTCCTGGGTTACACTCACACATATTATTCCCTCATTTAGTGGATATTTTCACAAAAAAGTGAAATTTTCAAAAATTCAGAAAATTGGCTGAAAACGACTAAATATGAAGGACTCATCGGGCGAATCGCTCTGGAACTGAAATCGGAACGCTCACTGACATTTCCCCTATCTGAAAGTCTGATAAACGCTGAAAAAATGACTAAGTCCAAAAAAAAATGTTTTCACCTTTTTTCAATTTTACCCCCGTGGGATATATATTCTACCCACACACATTTGGAACTCTCCTGGGTTACACTCACACATATTATTCCCTCATTTAGTGGATATTTTCACAAAAAAGTGAAATTTTCAAAAATTCAGAAAATTGGCTGAAAACGACTAAATATGAAGGACTCATCGGGCGAATCGCTCTGGAACTGAAATCGGAACGCTCACTGACATTTCCCCTATCTGAAAGTCTGATAAACGCTGAAAAAATGACTAAGTCCAAAAAAAAATGTTTTCACCTTTTTTCAATTTTACCCCCGTGGGATATATATTCTACCCACACACATTTTGAACTCTCCTGGGGTACCCTCACACATATTATTCCCTCATTTTAGTGGATATTTTCACAAAAAAGTGAAATTTTCAAAAATTCAGAAAATTGGCTGAAAACGACTAAATATGAAGGACTCATCGGGCGAATCGCTCTGGAACTGAAATCGGAACGCTCACTGACATTTCCCCTATCTGAAAGTCTGATAAACGCTGAAAAATTGACTAAGTCCAAAAAAAAATATTTTTTCACCTTTTTTCAATTTTACCCCCGTGGGATATATATTCTACCCCCACACATTTGGAACTCTCCTGGGTTACACTCACACATATTATTCCCTCATTTAGTGGATATTTTCACAAAAAAGTGAAATTTTCAAAAATTCAGAAAATTGGCTGAAAACGACTAAATATGAAGGACTCATCGGGCGAATCGCTCTGGAACTGAAATCGGAACGCTCACTGACATTTCCCCTATCTGAAAGTCTGATAAACGCTGAAAAAATGACTAAGTCCAAAAAAAAATTTTTTCACCTTTTTTCAATTTTACCCCCGTGGGATATATATTCTACCCACACACATTTGGAACTCTCCTGGGGTACCCTCACACATATTATTCCCTCATTTAGTGGATATTTTCACAAAAAAGTGAAATTTTCAAAAATTCAGAAAACTGGCTGAAAACGACTAAATATGAAGGATTCATCGGGCGAATCGCTCTGGAACTGAAATCGGAACACTCACTGACATTTCCCCTATCTGAAAGTCTGATAAACGCTCAAAAAATGACTAAGTCCAAAAAAATTATTTTTTCACCTTTTTTCAATTTTACCCCCGCGGAATATATATTCTACCCACACACATTTGGAACTCTCCTGGGGTACCCTCACACATATTATTCCCTCATTTAGTGGATATTTTCACAAAAAAGTGAAATTTTCAAAAATTCTGAAAATTGGCTGAAAACGACTAAATATGATGGACTCATCGGGCGAATCACTCTGGAACTGAAATCGGAATGCTCACTGACATTTCCCCTATCTGAAAGTCTGATAAACGCTGAAAAAATGACTAAGTCCAAAAAAAAAAATTTTTTTCCTTTTTTCAATTTTACCCCCGCGGGATATATATTCTACCCACACACATTTGGAACTCTCCTGGGGTACCCTCACACATATTATTCCCTCATTTAGTGGATATTTTCACAAAAAAGTGAAATTTTCAAAAATTCAGAAAATTGGCTGAAAACGACTAAATATGAAGGACTCATCGGGCGAATCGCTCTGGAACTGAAATCGGAACGCTCACTGACATTTCCCCTATCTGAAAGTCTGATAAACGCTGAAAAAATGACTAAGTCCAAAAAAAAATTTTTTCACCTTTTTTCAATTTTACCCCCGTGGGATATATATTCTACCCACACACATTTGGAACTCTCCTGGGTTACACTCACACATATTATTCCCTCATTTAGTGGATATTTTCACAAAAAAGTGAAATTTTCAAAAATTCAGAAAATTGGCTGAAAACGACTAAATATGAAGGACTCATCGGGCGAATCGCTCTGGAACTGAAATCGGAACGCTCACTGACATTTCCCCTATCTGAAAGTCTGATAAACGCTGAAAAAATGACTAAGTCCAAAAAAATTTTTTTTCACCTTTTTTCAATTTTACCCCCGTGGGATATATATTCTACCCACACACATTTGGAACTCTCCTGGGGTACCCTCACACATATTATTCCCTCATTTAGTGGATATTTTCACAAAAAAGTGAAATTTTCAAAAATTCAGAAAATTGGCTGAAAACGACTAAATATGAAGGACTCATCGGGCGAATCGCTCTGGAACTGAAATCGGAACGCTCACTGACATTTCCCCTATCTGAAAGTCTGATAAACGCTGAAAAAATGACTAAGTCCAAAAAAAAATTTTTTCACCTTTTTTCAATTTTACCCCCGTGGGATATATATTCTACCCACACACATTTGGAACTCTCCTGGGTTACACTCACACATATTATTCCCTCATTTAGTGGATATTTTCACAAAAAAGTGAAATTTTCAAAAATTCAGAAAATTGGCTGAAAACGACTAAATATGAAGGACTCATCGGGCGAATCGCTCTGGAACTGAAATCGGAACGCTCACTGACATTTCCCCTATCTGAAAGTCTGATAAACGCTGAAAAAATGACTAAGTCCAAAAAAAAATGTTTTCACCTTTTTTCAATTTTACCCCCGTGGGATATATATTCTACCCACACACATTTGGAACTCTCCTGGGTTACACTCACACATATTATTCCCTCATTTAGTGGATATTTTCACAAAAAAGTGAAATTTTCAAAAATTCAGAAAATTGGCTGAAAACGACTAAATATGAAGGACTCATCGGGCGAATCGCTCTGGAACTGAAATCGGAACGCTCACTGACATTTCCCCTATCTGAAAGTCTGATAAACGCTGAAAAAATGACTAAGTCCAAAAAAAAATGTTTTCACCTTTTTTCAATTTTACCCCCGTGGGATATATATTCTACCCACACACATTTTGAACTCTCCTGGGGTACCCTCACACATATTATTCCCTCATTTTAGTGGATATTTTCACAAAAAAGTGAAATTTTCAAAAATTCAGAAAATTGGCTGAAAACGACTAAATATGAAGGACTCATCGGGCGAATCGCTCTGGAACTGAAATCGGAACGCTCACTGACATTTCCCCTATCTGAAAGTCTGATAAACGCTGAAAAATTGACTAAGTCCAAAAAAAAATATTTTTTCACCTTTTTTCAATTTTACCCCCGTGGGATATATATTCTACCCCCACACATTTGGAACTCTCCTGGGTTACACTCACACATATTATTCCCTCATTTAGTGGATATTTTCACAAAAAAGTGAAATTTTCAAAAATTCAGAAAATTGGCTGAAAACGACTAAATATGAAGGACTCATCGGGCGAATCGCTCTGGAACTGAAATCGGAACGCTCACTGACATTTCCCCTATCTGAAAGTCTGATAAACGCTGAAAAAATGACTAAGTCCAAAAAAAAATTTTTTCACCTTTTTTCAATTTTACCCCCGTGGGATATATATTCTACCCACACACATTTGGAACTCTCCTGGGGTACCCTCACACATATTATTCCCTCATTTAGTGGATATTTTCACAAAAAAGTGAAATTTTCAAAAATTCAGAAAACTGGCTGAAAACGACTAAATATGAAGGATTCATCGGGCGAATCGCTCTGGAACTGAAATCGGAACACTCACTGACATTTCCCCTATCTGAAAGTCTGATAAACGCTCAAAAAATGACTAAGTACAAAAAAATTATTTTTTCACCTTTTTTCAATTTTACCCCCGCGGAATATATATTCTACCCACACACATTTGGAACTCTCCTGGGGTACCCTCACACATATTATTCCCTCATTTAGTGGATATTTTCACAAAAAAGTGAAATTTTCAAAAATTCTGAAAATTGGCTGAAAACGACTAAATATGATGGACTCATCGGGCGAATCACTCTGGAACTGAAATCGGAATGCTCACTGACATTTCCCCTATCTGAAAGTCTGATAAACGCTGAAAAAATGACTAAGTCCAAAAAAAAATTTTTTCACCTTTTTTCAATTTTACCCCCGTGGGATATATATTCTACCCACACACATTTGGAACTCTCCTGGGTTACACTCACACATATTATTCCCTCATTTAGTGGATATTTTCACAAAAAAGTGAAATTTTCAAAAATTCAGAAAATTGGCTGAAAACGACTAAATATGAAGGACTCATCGGGCGAATCGCTCTGGAACTGAAATCGGAACGCTCACTGACATTTCCCCTATCTGAAAGTCTGATAAACGCTGAAAAAATGACTAAGTCCAAAAAAAAATGTTTTCACCTTTTTTCAATTTTACCCCCGTGGGATATATATTCTACCCACACACATTTTGAACTCTCCTGGGGTACCCTCACACATATTATTCCCTCATTTTAGTGGATATTTTCACAAAAAAGTGAAATTTTCAAAAATTCAGAAAATTGGCTGAAAACGACTAAATATGAAGGACTCATCGGGCGAATCGCTCTGGAACTGAAATCGGAACGCTCACTGACATTTCCCCTATCTGAAAGTCTGATAAACGCTGAAAAATTGACTAAGTCCAAAAAAAAATATTTTTTCACCTTTTTTCAATTTTACCCCCGTGGGATATATATTCTACCCACACACATTTGGAACTCTCCTGGGTTACACTCACACATATTATTCCCTCATTTAGTGGATATTTTCACAAAAAAGTGAAATTTTCAAAAATTCAGAAAATTGGCTGAAAACGACTAAATATGAAGGACTCATCGGGCGAATCGCTCTGGAACTGAAATCGGAACGCTCACTGACATTTCCCCTATCTGAAAGTCTGATAAACGCTGAAAAAATGACTAAGTCCAAAAAAAAATGTTTTCACCTTTTTTCAATTTTACCCCCGTGGGATATATATTCTACCCACACACATTTGGAACTCTCCTGGGTTACACTCACACATATTATTCCCTCATTTAGTGGATATTTTCACAAAAAAGTGAAATTTTCAAAAATTCAGAAAATTGGCTGAAAACTACTAAATATGAAGGACTCATCGGGCGAATCGCTCTGGAACTGAAATCGGAATGCTCACTGACATTTCCCCTATCTGAAAGTCTGATAAACGCTGAAAATATGACTAAGTCCAAAAAAAAAAATTTTTTTCCTTTTTTCAATTTTACCCCCGCGGGATATATATTCTACCCACACACATTTGGAACTCTCCTGGGGTACCCTCACACATATTATTCCCTCATTTAGTGGATATTTTCACAAAAAAGTGAAATTTTCAAAAATTCAGAAAATTGGCTGAAAACGACTAAATATGAAGGACTCATCGGGCGAATCGCTCTGGAACTGAAATCGGAACGCTCACTGACATTTCCCCTATCTGAAAGTCTGATAAACGCTGAAAAAATGACTAAGTCCAAAAAAAAAATGTTTTCACCTTTTTTCAATTTTACCCCCGTGGGATATATATTCTACCCACACACATTTGGAACTCTCCTGGGGTACCCTCACACATATTATTCCCTCATTTAGTGGATATTTTCACAAAAAAGTGAAATTTTCAAAAATTCTGAAAATTGGCTGAAAACGACTAAATATGATGGACTCATCGGGCGAATCACTCTGGAACTGAAATCAGAACGCTCACTGACATTTCCCCTATCTGAAAGTCTGATAAACGCTGAAAAATTGACTAAGTCCAAAAAAAATTATTTTTTCACCTTTTTTCAATTTTACCCCCGTGGGATATATATTCTACCCACACACATTTGGAACTCTCCTGGGTTACACTCACACATATTATTCCCTCATTTAGTGGATATTTTCACAAAAAAGTGAAATTTTCAAAAATTCAGAAAATTGGCTGAAAACGACTAATTATGATGGACTCATTGGGCGAATCGCTCTGGAACTGAAATCGGAACGCTCACTGTCATTTCCCCTATCTGAAAGTCTGATAAATGCTCAAAAAATGACTAAGTCCAAAAAAATAATTTTTTCACCTTTTTTCAATTTTACCCCCGTGGAATATATATTCTACCCACACACATTTGGAACGCTCACTGTCATTTCCCCTATCTGAAAGTCTGATAAACGCTGAAAAATTGACTAAGTCCAAAAAAAAAATTTTTTCACCTTTTTTCAATTTTACCCCCGTGGGATATATATTCTACCCACACACATTTGGAACTCTCCTGGGGTACCCTCACACATATTATTCCCTCATTTAGTGGATATTTTCACAAAAAAGTGAAATTTTCAAAAATTCAGAAAACTGGCTGAAAACGACTAAATATGAAGGACTCATCGGGCGAATCGCTCTGGAGCTGAAATCGGAACGCTCACTGACATTTCCCCTATCTGAAAGTCTGATAAACGCTGAAAAAATGACTAAGTCCAAAAAAATTTTTTTCACCTTTTTTCAATTTTACCCCCGTGGGATATATATTCTACCTACACACATTTGGAACTCTCCTGGGGTACCCTCACACATATTATTCCCTCATTTAGTGGATATTTTCACAAAAAAGTGAAATTTTCAAAAATTCTGAAAATTGGCTGAAAACGACTAAATATGAAGGACTCATCGTGCGAATCGCTCTGGAACTGAAATCGGAACGCTCACTGACATTTCCCCTATCTGAAAGTCTGATAAACGCTTAAAAAATGACTAAGTCCAAAAAAAAAATTTTTTCACCTTTTTTAAATTTTACCCCCGTGGGATATATATTCTACCCACACACATTTGGAACTCTCCTGGGGTACCCTCACACATATTATTCCCTCATTTAGTGGATATTTTCACAAAAAAGTGAAATTTTCAAAAATTCTGAAAATTGGCTGAAAACAACTAAATATGAAGGACTCATCGGGCGAATCACTCTGGAACTGAAATCGGAATGCTCACTGACATTTCCCCTATCTGAAAGTCTGATAAACGACGGAAAAATGACTAAGTCTAGAATAAAAAAATTTTCTCCTTTTTTCAATTTTACCCCCGTGGGATATATATTCTACCCACACACATTTGGAACTCTCCTGGGGTACCCTCACACATATTATTCCCTCATTTAGTGGATATTTTCACAAAAAAGTGAAATTTTCAAAAATTCAGAAAATTGGCTGAAAACGACTAAATATGAAGGACTCATCGGGCGAATCGCTCTGGAACTGAAATCGGAACGCTCACTGACATTTCCCCTATCTGAAAGTCTGATAAACGCTGAAAAAATGACTAAGTCCAAAAAAATTTTTTTTCACCTTTTTTCAATTTTACCCCCGTGGGATATATATTCTACCCACACACATTTGGAACTCTCCTGGGGTACCCTCACACATATTATTCCCTCATTTAGTGGATATTTTCACAAAAAAGTGAAATTTTCAAAAATTCAGAAAATTGGCTGAAAACGACTAAATATGAAGGACTCATCGGGCGAATCACTCTGGAACTGAAATCGGAATGCTCACTGACATTTCCCCTATCTGAAAGTCTGATAAACGACGGAAAAATGACTAAGTCCAAAAAAATAATTTTTTCACCTTTTTTCAATTTTACCCCCGTGGAATATATATTCTACCCACACACATTTGGAACTCTCCTGGGGTACCCTCACACATATTATTCCCTCATTTAGTGGATATTTTCACAAAAAAGTGAAATTTTCAAAAATTCAGAAAATTGGCTGAAAACGACTAAATATGAAGGACTCATCGGGCGAATCGCTCTGGAACTGAAATCGGAATGCTCACTGACATTTCCCCTATCTGAAAGTCTGATAAATGCTGAAAAAATGACTAAGTCCAAAAAAATTTTTTTCACCTTTTTTCAATTTTACCCCCGTGGGATATATATTCTACCTACACACATTTGGAACTCTCCTGGGGTACCCTCACACATATTATTCCCTCATTTAGTGGATATTTTCACAAAAAAGTGAAATTTTCAAAAATTCAGAAAATTGGCTGAAAACGACTAAATATGAAGGACTCATCGGGCGAATCACTCTGGAACTGAAATCGGAATGGTCACTGACATTTCCCCTATCTGAAAGTCTGATAAACGACGGAAAAATGACTAAGTCTAGAATAAAAAATTTTTCACCTTTTTTCAATTTTACCTCCGTGGGATATATATTCTACCCACACACATTTGGAACTCTCCTGGGGTACCCTCACACATATTATTCCCTCATTTAGTGGATATTTTCACAAAAAAGTGAAATTTTCAAAAATTTAGAAAACTGGCTGAAAACGACTAAATATGAAGGACTCATCGGGCGAATCGCTCTGGAGCTGAAATCGGAACGCTCACTGACATTTCCCCTATCTGAAAGTCTGATAAACGCTGAAAAAATGACTAAGTCCAAAAAAATTTTTTTCACCTTTTTTCAATTTTACCCCCGTGGAATATATATTCTACCCACACACATTTGGAACTCTCCTGGGGTACCCTCACACATATTATTCCCTCATTTAGTGGATATTTTCACAAAAAAGTGAAATTTTCAAAAATTCTGAAAATTGGCTGAAAACGACTAAATATGATGGACTCATCGGGCGAATCGCTCTGGAACTGAAATCGGAATGCTCACTGACATTTCCCCTATCTGAAAGTCTGATAAACGCTGAAAAATTGACTAAGTCCAAAAAAAAAATTTTTTCACCTTTTTTCAATTTTAGCCCCGTGGGATATATATTCTACCCACACACATTTGGAACTCTCCTGGGGTACCCTCACACATATTATTCCCTCATTTAGTGGATATTTTCACAAAAAAGTGAAATTTTCAAAAATTCAGAAAACTGGCTGAAAACGACTAAATATGAAGGACTCATCGGGCGAATCGCTCTGGAGCTGAAATCGGAACGCTCACTGACATTTCCCCTATCTGAAAGTCTGATAAACGCTGAAAAAATGACTAAGTCCAAAAAAATTTTTTTCACCTTTTTTCAATTTTACCCCCGTGGGATATATATTCTACCTACACACATTTGGAACTCTCCTGGGGTACCCTCACACATATTATTCCCTCATTTAGTGGATATTTTTACAAAAAAGTGAAATTTTCAAAAATTCTGAAAATTGGCTGAAAACGACTAAATATGAAGGACGCATTGGGCGAATCGCTCTGGAACTGAAATCGGAACGCTCACTGTCATTTCCCCTATCTGAAAGTCTGATAAACGCTGGAAAAATGACTAAGTCCAAAAAAATTTTTTTTCACCTTTTTTCAATTTTACCCCCGTGGGATATATATTCTACCCATACACATTTGGAACTTTCCTGGGGTACCCTCACACATATTATTCCCTCATTTAGTGGATATTTTCACAAAAAAGTGAAATTTTCAAAAATTCAGAAAATTGGATGAAAACGACTAAATATGAAGGACTCATCGGGCGAATCTCTCTGGAACTGAAATCGGAACGCTCACTGACATTTCACCTATCTGAAAGTCTGATAAACGCTGAAAAAATGACTAAGTCCAAAAAAAATTTTTTTCACCTTTTTTCAATTTTACCCCCGTGGGATATATATTCTACCCACACACATTTGGAACTCTCCTGGGGTACCCTCACAGATATTATTCCCTCATTTAGTGGATATTTTCACAAAAAAGTGAAATTTTCAAAAATTCTTAAAATTGGCTGAAAACGACTAAATATGAAGGACTCATCGTGCGAATCGCTCTGGAACTGAAATCGGAACGCTCACTGACATTTCCCCTATCTGAAAGTCTGATAAACGACGGAAAAATGACTAAGTCTAGAATAAAAAAATTTTCTCCTTTTTTCAATTTTACCCCCGTGGGATATATATTCTACCCACACACATTTGGAACTCTCCTGGGGTACCCTCACACATATTATTCCCTCATTTAGTGGATATTTTCACAAAAAAGTGAAATTTTCAAAAATTCAGAAAATTGGCTGAAAACGACTAAATATGAAGGACTCATCGGGCGAATCGCTCTGGAACTGAAATCGGAACGCTCACTGACATTTCCCCTATCTGAAAGTCTGATAAACGCTGAAAAAATGACTAAGTCCAAAAAAATTTTTTTTCACCTTTTTTCAATTTTACCCCCGTGGGATATATATTCTACCCACACACATTTGGAACTCTCCTGGGGTACCCTCACACATATTATTCCCTCATTTAGTGGATATTTTCACAAAAAAGTGAAATTTTCAAAAATTCAGAAAATTGGCTGAAAACGACTAAATATGATGGCTTCCTCGGGCGAATCGCTCTGGAACTGAAATCGGAACACTCACTGACATTTCCCCTATCTGAAAGTCTGATAAACGCTCAAAAAATGACTAAGTCCAAAAAAATAATTTTTTCACCTTTTTTCAGTTTTACCCCCGTGGAATATATATTCTACCCACACACATTTGGAACTCTCCTGGGGTACCCTCACACATATTATTCCCTCATTTAGTGGATATTTTCACAAAAAAGTGAAATTTTCAAAAATTCAGAAAATTGGCTGAAAACGACTAAATATGAAGGACTCATCGGGCGAATCACTCTGGAACTGAAATCGGAACACTCACTGACATTTCCCCTATCTGAAAGTCTGATAAACGCCGGAAAAATGACTAAGTCTAAAAAAAAATTTTTTTAAACTTTTTTCAATTTTACCCCCGTGGGATATATATTCTACCCACACACATTTGGAACTCTCCTGGGATACCCTCACACATATTATTCCCTCATTTAGTGGATATTTTCACAAAAAAGTGAAATTAACAAATATTCTGAAAATTGGCTGAAAACGACTAAATTTGAAGGACTCATTGGGCGAATCGCTCTGGAACTGAAATCGGAATGCTCACTGTCATTTCCCCTATCTGAAAGTCTGATAAACGCTGGAAAAATGACTAAGTCCAAAAAAATTTTTTTTCACCTTTTTTCAATTTTACCCCCGTGGGATATATATTCTACCCACACACATTTGGAACTTTCCTGGGGTACCCTCACACATATTATTCCCTCATTTAGTGGATATTTTCACAAAAAAGTGAAATTTTCAAAAATTCAGAAAATTGGCTGAAAATGACTAAATATGAAGGACTCATCGGGCGAATCACTCTGGAACTGATTTCGGAACGCTCACTGTCATTTCCCCTATCTGAAAGTCTGATAAACGCTGAAAAAATGACTAAGTCCCAAAAAATTTTTTTTCACCTTTTTTCCATTTTACCCCCGTGGGATTTATATTCTACCCACACACATTTGGAACTCTCCTGGGGTACCCTCACACATAGTATTCCCTCATTTAGTGGATATTTTCACAAAAAAGTGAAATTTTCAAAAATTCTGAAAATTGGCTGAAAACGACTAAATATGAAGGACTCATCGGGCGAATCGCTCTGGAACTGAAATCGGAACGCTCACTGACATTTCCCCTATCTGAAAGTCTGATAAACGCTGAAAAAATGACTAAGTCCAAAAAAAAAATTTTTCACCTTTTTTCAATTTTACCCCCGTGGGATATATATTCTACCCACACACATTTGGAACTCTCCTGGGGTACCCTCACACATATTATTCCCTCATTTAGTGGATATTTTCACAAAAAAGTGAAATTTTCAAATATTCTGAAAATTGGCTGAAAACGACTAAATTTGAAGGACTCATTGGGCGAATCGCTCTGGAACTGAAATCGTAACGCTCACTGTCATTTCCCCTATCTGAAAGTCTGATAAACGCTGGAAAAATGACTAAGTCCAAAAAAATTTTTTTTCACCTTTTTTCAATTTTACCCCCGTGGGATATATATTCTACCCACACACATTTGGAACTTTCCTGGGGTACCCTCACACATATTATTCCCTCATTTAGTGGATATTTTCACAAAAAAGTGAAATTTTCAAAAATTCAGAAAATTGGCTGAAAATGACTAAATATGAAGGACTCATCGGGCGAATCGCTCTGGAACTGAAATCGGAACACTCACTGACATTTCCCCTATCTGAAAGGCTGATAAACGCTGAAAAAATGACTAAGTCCAAAAAAAATTTTTTTCACCTTTTTTCAATTTTGCCCCCGTGGGATATATATTCTACCCACACACATTTGGAACTCTCCTGGGGTACCCTCACACATATTATTCCCTCATTTAGTGGATATTTTCACAAAAAAATGAAATTTTCAAAAATTCAGAAAATTGGCTGAAAACGACTAAATATGAAGGACTCATCGGGCGAATCACTCTGGAACTGAAATCGGAACGCTCACTGTCATTTCCCCTATCTGAAAGTCTGATAAACGCTGAAAAAATGACTAAGTCCCAAAAAAATTTTTTTCACCTTTTTTCAATTTTACCCCCGTGGGATATATATTCTACCCACACACATTTGGAACTCTCCTGGGGTACCCTCACACATAGTATTCCCTCATTTAGTGGATATTTTCACAAAAAAGTGAAATTTTCAAAAATTCTGAAAATTGGCTGAAAACGACTAAATATGAAGGACTCATCGGGCGAATCGCTCTGGAACTGAAATCGGAACGCTCACTGACATTTCCCCTATCTGAAAGTCTGATAAACGCTGAAAAAATGACTAAGTCCAAAAAAAAAATTTTTCACCTTTTTTCAATTTTACCCCCGTGGGATATATATTCTGCCCACACACATTTGGAACTCTCCTGGGGTACCCTCACACATATTATTCCCTCATTTAGTGGATATTTTCACAAAAAAGTGACATTTTCAAATATTCTGAAAATTGGCTGAAAACGACTAAATATGAAGGACTCATTGGGCGAATCGCTCTGGAACTGAAATCGGAACGCTCACTGTCATTTCCCCTATCTGAAAGTCTGATAAACGCTGAAAAAATGACTAAGTCCCAAAAAATTTTTTTTCACCTTTTTTCAATTTTACCCCCGTGGGATATATATTCTACCCACACACATTTGGAACTCTCCTGGTGTACCCTCACACATATTATTCCCTCATTTAGTGGATATTTTCACAAAAAAGTGAAATTTTCAAAAATTCAGAAAATTGGCTGAAAACGACTAAATATGATGGCTTCCTCGGGCGAATCGCTCTGGAACTGAAATCGGAAGACTCACTGACATTTCCCCTATCTGAAAGTCTGATAAACGCTCAAAAAATGACTAAGTCCAAAAAAATAATTTTTTCACCTTTTTTCAGTTTTACCCCCGTGGAATATATATTCTACCCACACACATTTGGAACTCTCCTGGGGTACCCTCACACATATTATTCCCTCATTTAGTGTTTTTTTTCACAAAAAAGTGAAATTTTCAAAAATTCAGAAAATTGGCTGAAAACGACTAAATATGAAGGACTCATCGGGTGAATCGCTCTGGAACTGAAATCGGAACACTCACTGACATTTCCCCTATCTGAAAGTCTGATAAACGCTGAAAAAATGACTAAGTCCCAAAAAAATTTTTTTCACCTTTTTTCAATTTTACCCCCGTGGGATATATATTCTACCCACACACATTTAAAACTCTCCTGGGGTACCCTCACACATATTATTCCCTCATTTAGTGGATATTTTCACAAAAAAGTTAAATTTTCAAAAATTCAGAAAATTGGCTGAAAATGACTAAATATGAAGGACTCATCGGGCGAATCGCTCTGGAACTGAAATCGGAACACTCACTGACATTTCCCCTATCTGAAAGTCTGATAAACGCTGAAAAAATGACTAAGTCCCAAAAAATTTTTTTTCACCTTTTTTCAATTTTACCCCCGTGGGATATATATTCTACCCATACACATTTGGAACTCTCCTGGGGTACCCTCACACATATTATTCCCTCATTTAGTGGATATTTTCACAAAAAAGTGAAATTTTCAAAAATTCAGAAAATTGGCTGAAAACGACTAAATATGAAGGACTCATCGGGCGAATCACTCTGGAACTGAAATCGGAACGCTCACTGTCATTTCCCCTATCTGAAAGTCTGATAAACGCTGAAAAAATGACAGTCCAAAAAAATTTTTTTAAACTTTTTTCAATTTTACCCCCGTGGGATATATATTCTACCCACACACATTTGGAACTCTCCTGGGGTACCCTCACACATATTATTCCCTCATTTAGTGGATATTTTCACAAAAAAGTGAAATTTTCAAATATTCTGAAAATTGGCTGAAAACGACTAAATTTGAAGGACTCATTGGGCGAATCGCTCTGGAACTGAAATCGTAACGCTCACTGTCATTTCCCCTATCTGAAAGTCTGATAAACGCTGGAAAAATGACTAAGTCCAAAAAAATTTTTTTTCACCTTTTTTCAATTTTACCCCCGTGGGATATATATTCTACCCACACACATTTGGAACTTTCCTGGGGTACCCTCACACATATTATTCCCTCATTTAGTGGATATTTTCACAAAAAAGTGAAATTTTCAAAAATTCAGAAAATTGGCTGAAAATGACTAAATATGAAGGACTCATCGGGCGAATCGCTCTGGAACTGAAATCGGAACACTCACTGACATTTCCCCTATCTGAAAGGCTGATAAACGCTGAAAAAATGACTAAGTCCAAAAAAAATTTTTTTCACCTTTTTTCAATTTTGCCCCCGTGGGATATATATTCTACCCACACACATTTGGAACTCTCCTGGGGTACCCTCACACATATTATTCCCTCATTTAGTGGATATTTTCACAAAAAAATGAAATTTTCAAAAATTCAGAAAATTGGCTGAAAACGACTAAATATGAAGGACTCATCGGGCGAATCACTCTGGAACTGAAATCGGAACGCTCACTGTCATTTCCCCTATCTGAAAGTCTGATAAACGCTGAAAAAATGACTAAGTCCCAAAAAAATTTTTTTCACCTTTTTTCAATTTTACCCCCGTGGGATATATATTCTACCCACACACATTTGGAACTCTCCTGGGGTACCCTCACACATAGTATTCCCTCATTTAGTGGATATTTTCACAAAAAAGTGAAATTTTCAAAAATTCTGAAAATTGGCTGAAAACGACTAAATATGAAGGACTCATCGGGCGAATCGCTCTGGAACTGAAATCGGAACGCTCACTGACATTTCCCCTATCTGAAAGTCTGATAAACGCTGAAAAAATGACTAAGTCCAAAAAAAAAATTTTTCACCTTTTTTCAATTTTACCCCCGTGGGATATATATTCTGCCCACACACATTTGGAACTCTCCTGGGGTACCCTCACACATATTATTCCCTCATTTAGTGGATATTTTCACAAAAAAGTGACATTTTCAAATATTCTGAAAATTGGCTGAAAACGACTAAATATGAAGGACTCATTGGGCGAATCGCTCTGGAACTGAAATCGGAACGCTCACTGTCATTTCCCCTATCTGAAAGTCTGATAAACGCTGAAAAAATGACTAAGTCCCAAAAAATTTTTTTTCACCTTTTTTCAATTTTACCCCCGTGGGATATATATTCTACCCACACACATTTGGAACTCTCCTGGTGTACCCTCACACATATTATTCCCTCATTTAGTGGATATTTTCACAAAAAAGTGAAATTTTCAAAAATTCAGAAAATTGGCTGAAAACGACTAAATATGATGGCTTCCTCGGGCGAATCGCTCTGGAACTGAAATCGGAAGACTCACTGACATTTCCCCTATCTGAAAGTCTGATAAACGCTCAAAAAATGACTAAGTCCAAAAAAATAATTTTTTCACCTTTTTTCAGTTTTACCCCCGTGGAATATATATTCTACCCACACACATTTGGAACTCTCCTGGGGTACCCTCACACATATTATTCCCTCATTTAGTGTTTTTTTTCACAAAAAAGTGAAATTTTCAAAAATTCAGAAAATTGGCTGAAAACGACTAAATATGAAGGACTCATCGGGTGAATCGCTCTGGAACTGAAATCGGAACACTCACTGACATTTCCCCTATCTGAAAGTCTGATAAACGCTGAAAAAATGACTAAGTCCCAAAAAAATTTTTTTCACCTTTTTTCAATTTTACCCCCGTGGGATATATATTCTACCCACACACATTTAAAACTCTCCTGGGGTACCCTCACACATATTATTCCCTCATTTAGTGGATATTTTCACAAAAAAGTTAAATTTTCAAAAATTCAGAAAATTGGCTGAAAATGACTAAATATGAAGGACTCATCGGGCGAATCGCTCTGGAACTGAAATCGGAACACTCACTGACATTTCCCCTATCTGAAAGTCTGATAAACGCTGAAAAAATGACTAAGTCCCAAAAAATTTTTTTTCACCTTTTTTCAATTTTACCCCCGTGGGATATATATTCTACCCATACACATTTGGAACTCTCCTGGGGTACCCTCACACATATTATTCCCTCATTTAGTGGATATTTTCACAAAAAAGTGAAATTTTCAAAAATTCAGAAAATTGGCTGAAAACGACTAAATATGAAGGACTCATCGGGCGAATCACTCTGGAACTGAAATCGGAACGCTCACTGTCATTTCCCCTATCTGAAAGTCTGATAAACGCTGAAAAAATGACAGTCCAAAAAAATTTTTTTAAACTTTTTTCAATTTTACCCCCGTGGGATATATATTCTACCCACACACATTTGGAACTCTCCTGGGGTACCCTCACACATATTATTCCCTCATTTAGTGGATATTTTCACAAAAAAGTGAAATTAACAAATATTCTGAAAATTGGCTGAAAACGACTAAATTTGAAGGACTTATTGGGCGAATCGCTCTGGAACTAAAATCGGAACGCTCACTGTCATTTCCCCTATCTGAAAGTCTGATAAACGCTGGAAAAATGACTAAGTCCAAAAAAATTTTTTTTCACCTTTTTTCAATTTTACCCCCGTGGGATATATATTCTACCCACACACATTTGGAACTTTCCTGGGGTACCCTCACACATATTATTCCCTCATTTAGTGGATATTTTCACAAAAAAGTGAAATTTTCAAAAATTCAGAAAATTGGCTGAAAATGACTAAATATGAAGGACTCATCGGGCGAATCGCTCTGGAACTGAAATCGGAACACTCACTGACATTTCCCCTATCTGAAAGTCTGATAAACGCTCAAAAAATGACTAAGTCCAAAAAAATAATTTTTTCACCTTTTTTCAGTTTTACCCCCGTGGAATATATATTCTACCCACACACATTTGGAACTCTCCTGGGGTACCCTCACACATATTATTCCCTCATTTAGTGGATATTTTCACAAAAAAGTGAAATTTTCAAAAATTCAGAAAATTGGCTGAAAACGACTAAATATGAAGGACTCATCGGGCGAATTGCTCTAGAACTGAAATTGGAACGCTCAATGACATTTCCCCTATCAGAAAGTCTGATAAACGCTGAAAAAATGACTAAGTCCAAAAAAAATTTTTTTCACCTTTTTTCAATTTTACCCACGTGGGATATATATTCTACCCACACACATTTGGAACTCTCCTGGGGTACCCTCACACATATTATTCCCTCATTTAGTGGATATTTTCACAAAAAAGTGAAATTTTCAAAAATTCAGAAAATTGGCTGAAAACGACTAAATATGAAGGACTCATCGGGCGAATCACTCTGGAACTGAAATCGGAACACTCACTGACATTTCCCCTATCTGAAAGTCTGATAAACGCCGGAAAAATGACTAAGTCTAAAAAAAAATTTTTTTAAACTTTTTTCAATTTTACCCCCGTGGGATATATATTCTACCCACACACATTTGGAACTCTCCTGGGATACCCTCACACATATTATTCCCTCATTTAGTGGATATTTTCACAAAAAAGTGAAATTAACAAATATTCTGAAAATTGGCTGAAAACGACTAAATTTGAAGGACTCATTGGGCGAATCGCTCTGGAACTGAAATCGGAACGCTCACTGTCATTTCCCCTATCTGAAAGTCTGATAAACGCTGGAAAAATGACTAAGTCCAAAAAAATTTTTTTTCACCTTTTTTCAATTTTACCCCCGTGGGATATATATTCTACCCACACACATTTGGAACTTTCCTGGGGTACCCTCACACATATTATTCCCTCATTTAGTGGATATTTTCACAAAAAAGTGAAATTTTCAAAAATTCAGAAAATTGGCTGAAAATGACTAAATATGAAGGACTCATCGGGCGAATCGCTCTGGAACTGAAATCGGAACACTCACTGACATTTCCCCTATCTGAAAGTCTGATAAACGCTGAAAAAATGACTAAGTCCAAAAAAATTTTTTTTCACCTTTTTTCAATTTTACCCCCGTGGGATATATATTCTACCCACACACATTTGGAACTCTCCTGGGGTACCCTCACACATATTATTCCCTCATTTAGTGGATATTTTCACAAAAAAGTGAAATTTTCAAAAATTCAGAAAATTGGCTGAAAACGACTAAATATGAAGGACTCATCGGGCGAATCACTCTGGAACTGAAATCGGAACGCTCACTGTCATTTCCCCTATCTGAAAGTCTGATAAACGCTGAAAAAATGACTAAGTCCCAAAAAATTTTTTTTCACCTTTTTTCCATTTTACCCCCGTGGGATATATATTCTACCCACACACATTTGGAACTCTCCTGGGGTACCCTCACACATAGTATTCCCTCATTTAGTGGATATTTTCACAAAAAAGTGAAATTTTCAAAAATTCTGAAAATTGGCTGAAAACGACTAAATATGAAGGACTCATCGGGCGAATCGCTCTGGAACTGAAATCGGAACGCTCACTGACATTTCCCCTATCTGAAAGTCTGATAAACGCTGAAAAAATGACTAAGTCCAAAAAAAAAATTTTTCACCTTTTTTCAATTTTACCCCCGTGGGATATATATTCTGCCCACACACATTTGGAACTCTCCTGGGGTACCCTCACACATATTATTCCCTCATTTAGTGGATATTTTCACAAAAAAGTGACATTTTCAAATATTCTGAAAATTGGCTGAAAACGACTAAATATGAAGGACTCATTGGGCGAATCGCTCTGGAACTGAAATCGGAACGCTCACTGTCATTTCCCCTATCTGAAAGTCTGATAAACGCTGAAAAAATGACTAAGTCCCAAAAAATTTTTTTTCACCTTTTTTCAATTTTACCCCCGTGGGATATATATTCTACCCACACACATTTGGAACTCTCCTGGTGTACCCTCACACATATTATTCCCTCATTTAGTGGATATTTTCACAAAAAAGTGAAATTTTCAAAAATTCAGAAAATTGGCTGAAAACGACTAAATATGATGGCTTCCTCGGGCGAATCGCTCTGGAACTGAAATCGGAAGACTCACTGACATTTCCCCTATCTGAAAGTCTGATAAACGCTCAAAAAATGACTAAGTCCAAAAAAATAATTTTTTCACCTTTTTTCAGTTTTACCCCCGTGGAATATATATTCTACCCACACACATTTGGAACTCTCCTGGGGTACCCTCACACATATTATTCCCTCATTTAGTGTTTTTTTTCACAAAAAAGTGAAATTTTCAAAAATTCAGAAAATTGGCTGAAAACGACTAAATATGAAGGACTCATCGGGTGAATCGCTCTGGAACTGAAATCGGAACACTCACTGACATTTCCCCTATCTGAAAGTCTGATAAACGCTGAAAAAATGACTAAGTCCCAAAAAAATTTTTTTCACCTTTTTTCAATTTTACCCCCGTGGGATATATATTCTACCCACACACATTTAAAACTCTCCTGGGGTACCCTCACACATATTATTCCCTCATTTAGTGGATATTTTCACAAAAAAGTGAAATTTTCAAAAATTCAGAAAATTGGCTGAAAATGACTAAATATGAAGGACTCATCGGGCGAATCGCTCTGGAACTGAAATCGGAACACTCACTGACATTTCCCCTATCTGAAAGTCTGATAAACGCTGAAAAAATGACTAAGTCCCAAAAAATTTTTTTTCACCTTTTTTCAATTTTACCCCCGTGGGATATATATTCTACCCATACACATTTGGAACTCTCCTGGGGTACCCTCACACATATTATTCCCTCATTTAGTGGATATTTTCACAAAAAAGTGAAATTAACAAATATTCTGAAAATTGGCTGAAAACGACTAAATATGAAGGACTCATCGGGCGAATCACTCTGGAACTGAAATCGGAACGCTCACTGTCATTTCCCCTATCTGAAAGTCTGATAAACGCTGAAAAAATGACTAAGTCCCAAAAAAATTTTTTTCACCTTTTTTCAATTTTACCCCCGTGGGATATATATTCTACCCACACACATTTGGAACTCTCCTGGGGTACCCTCACACATAGTATTCCCTCATTTAGTGGATATTTTCACAAAAAAGTGAAATTTTCAAAAATTCTGAAAATTGGCTGAAAACGACTAAATATGAAGGACTCATCGGGCGAATCGCTCTGGAACTGAAATCGGAACGCTCACTGACATTTCCCCTATCTGAAAGTCTGATAAACGCTGAAAAAATGACTAAGTCCAAAAAAAAAATTTTTCACCTTTTTTCAATTTTACCCCCGTGGGATATATATTCTGCCCACACACATTTGGAACTCTCCTGGGGTACCCTCACACATATTATTCCCTCATTTAGTGGATATTTTCACAAAAAAGTGACATTTTCAAATATTCTGAAAATTGGCTGAAAACGACTAAATATGAAGGACTCATTGGGCGAATCGCTCTGGAACTGAAATCGGAACGCTCACTGTCATTTCCCCTATCTGAAAGTCTGATAAACGCTGAAAAAATGACTAAGTCCAAAAAAATTTTTTTTCACCTTTTTTCAATTTTACCCCCGTGGGATATATATTCTACCCACACACATTTGGAACTCTCCTGGTGTACCCTCACACATATTATTCCCTCATTTAGTGGATATTTTCACAAAAAAGTGAAATTTTCAAAAATTCAGAAAATTGGCTGAAAACGACTAAATATGATGGCTTCCTCGGGCGAATCGCTCTGGAACTGAAATCGGAAGACTCACTGACATTTCCCCTATCTGAAAGTCTGATAAACGCTCAAAAAATGACTAAGTCCAAAAAAATAATTTTTTCACCTTTTTTCAGTTTTACCCCCGTGGAATATATATTCTACCCACACACATTTGGAACTCTCCTGGGGTACCCTCACACATATTATTCCCTCATTTAGTGTTTTTTTTCACAAAAAAGTGAAATTTTCAAAAATTCAGAAAATTGGCTGAAAACGACTAAATATGAAGGACTCATCGGGTGAATCGCTCTGGAACTGAAATCGGAACACTCACTGACATTTCCCCTATCTGAAAGTCTGATAAACGCTGAAAAAATGACTAAGTCCCAAAAAAATTTTTTTCACCTTTTTTCAATTTTACCCCCGTGGGATATATATTCTACCCACACACATTTAAAACTCTCCTGGGGTACCCTCACACATATTATTCCCTCATTTAGTGGATATTTTCACAAAAAAGTTAAATTTTCAAAAATTCAGAAAATTGGCTGAAAATGACTAAATATGAAGGACTCATCGGGCGAATCGCTCTGGAACTGAAATCGGAACACTCACTGACATTTCCCCTATCTGAAAGTCTGATAAACGCTGAAAAAATGACTAAGTCCCAAAAAATTTTTTTTCACCTTTTTTCAATTTTACCCCCGTGGGATATATATTCTACCCATACACATTTGGAACTCTCCTGGGGTACCCTCACACATATTATTCCCTCATTTAGTGGATATTTTCACAAAAAAGTGAAATTTTCAAAAATTCAGAAAATTGGCTGAAAACGACTAAATATGAAGGACTCATCGGGCGAATCACTCTGGAACTGAAATCGGAACGCTCACTGTCATTTCCTCTATCTGAAAGTCTGATAAACGCTGAAAAAATGACAGTCCAAAAAAATTTTTTTAAACTTTTTTCAATTTTACCCCCGTGGGATATATATTCTACCCACACACATTTGGAACTCTCCTGGGGTACCCTCACACATATTATTCCCTCATTTAGTGGATATTTTCACAAAAAAGTGAAATTAACAAATATTCTGAAAATTGGCTGAAAACGACTAAATTTGAAGGACTTATTGGGCGAATCGCTCTGGAACTAAAATCGGAACGCTCACTGTCATTTCCCCTATCTGAAAGTCTGATAAACGCTGGAAAAATGACTAAGTCCAAAAAAATTTTTTTTCACCTTTTTTCAATTTTACCCCCGTGGGATATATATTCTACCCACACACATTTGGAACTCTCCTGGGGTACCCTCACACATATTATTCCCTCATTTAGTGGATATTTTCACAAAAAAGTGAAATTTTCAAAAATTCAGAAAATTGGCTGAAAACGACTAAATATGAAGGACTCATCGGGCGAATTGCTCTAGAACTGAAATTGGAACGCTCAATGACATTTCCCCTATCAGAAAGTCTGATAAACGCTGAAAAAATGACTAAGTCCCCAAAAAATTTTTTTCACCTTTTTTCAATTTTACCCCCGTGGGATATATATTCTACCCACACACATTTAAAACTCTCCTGGGGTACCCTCACACATATTATTCCCTCATTTAGTGGATATTTTCACAAAAAAGTGAAATTTTCAAAAATTCAGAAAATTGGCTGAAAATGACTAAATATGAAGGACTCATCGGGCGAATCGCTCTGGAGCTGAAATCGGAACGCTCACTGACATTTCCCCTATCTGAAAGTCTGATAAACGCTGAAAAAATGACTAAGTCCAAAAAAAATTTTTTTCACCTTTTTTCAATTTTACCCACGTGGGATATATATTCTACCCACACACATTTGGAACTCTCCTGGGGTACCCTCACACATATTATTCCCTCATTTAGTGGATATTTTCACAAAAAAGTGAAATTTTCAAAAATTCAGAAAATTGGCTGAAAACGACTAAATATGAAGGACTCATCGGGCGAATCACTCTGGAACTGAAATCGGAACACTCACTGACATTTCCCCTATCTGAAAGTCTGATAAACGCCGGAAAAATGACTAAGTCTAAAAAAAAATTTTTTTAAACTTTTTTCAATTTTACCCCCGTGGGATATATATTCTACCCACACACATTTGGAACTCTCCTGGGATACCCTCACACATATTATTCCCTCATTTAGTGGATATTTTCACAAAAAAGTGAAATTAACAAATATTCTGAAAATTGGCTGAAAACGACTAAATTTGAAGGACTCATTGGGCGAATCGCTCTGGAACTGAAATCGGAACGCTCACTGTCATTTCCCCTATCTGAAAGTCTGATAAACGCTGGAAAAATGACTAAGTCCAAAAAAATTTTTTTTCACCTTTTTTCAATTTTACCCCCGTGGGATATATATTCTACCCACACACATTTGGAACTTTCCTGGGGTACCCTCACACATATTATTCCCTCATTTAGTGGATATTTTCACAAAAAAGTGAAATTTTCAAAAATTCAGAAAATTGGCTGAAAATGACTAAATATGAAGGACTCATCGGGCGAATCGCTCTGGAACTGAAATCGGAACACTCACTGTCATTTCCCCTATCTGAAAGTCTGATAAACGCTGAAAAAATGACTAAGTCCCAAAAAATTTTTTTTCACCTTTTTTCCATTTTACCCCCGTGGGATATATATTCTACCCACACACATTTGGAACTCTCCTGGGGTACCCTCACACATAGTATTCCCTCATTTAGTGGATATTTTCACAAAAAAGTGAAATTTTCAAAAATTCTGAAAATTGGCTGAAAACGACTAAATATGAAGGACTCATCGGGCGAATCGCTCTGGAACTGAAATCGGAATGCTCACTGACATTTCCCCTATCTGAAAGTCTGATAAACGCTGAAAAAATGACTAAGTCCAAAAAAAAAATTTTTCACCTTTTTTCAATTTTACCCCCGTGGGATATATATTCTACCCACACACATTTGGAACTCTCCTGGGGTACCCTCACACATATTATTCCCTCATTTAGTGGATATTTTCACAAAAAAGTGAAATTTTCAAATATTCTGAAAATTGGCTGAAAACGACTAAATTTGAAGGACTCATTGGGCGAATCGCTCTGGAACTGAAATCGTAACGCTCACTGTCATTTCCCCTATCTGAAAGTCTGATAAACGCTGGAAAAATGACTAAGTCCAAAAAAATTTTTTTTCACCTTTTTTCAATTTTACCCCCGTGGGATATATATTCTACCCACACACATTTGGAACTTTCCTGGGGTACCCTCACACATATTATTCCCTCATTTAGTGGATATTTTCACAAAAAAGTGAAATTTTCAAAAATTCAGAAAATTGGCTGAAAATGACTAAATATGAAGGACTCATCGGGCGAATCGCTCTGGAACTGAAATCGGAACACTCACTGACATTTCCCCTATCTGAAAGGCTGATAAACGCTGAAAAAATGACTAAGTCCAAAAAAAATTTTTTTCACCTTTTTTCAATTTTGCCCCCGTGGGATATATATTCTACCCACACACATTTGGAACTCTCCTGGGGTACCCTCACACATATTATTCCCTCATTTAGTGGATATTTTCACAAAAAAGTGAAATTTTCAAAAATTCAGAAAATTGGCTGAAAACGACTAAATATGAAGGACTCATCGGGCGAATCACTCTGGAACTGAAATCGGAACGCTCACTGTCATTTCCCCTATCTGAAAGTCTGATAAACGCTGAAAAAATGACTAAGTCCCAAAAAAAATTTTTTCACCTTTTTTCAATTTTACCCCCGTGGGATATATATTCTACCCACACACATTTGGAACTCTCCTGGGGTACCCTCACACATAGTATTCCCTCATTTAGTGGATATTTTCACAAAAAAGTGAAATTTTCAAAAATTCTGAAAATTGGCTGAAAACGACTAAATATGAAGGACTCATCGGGCGAATCGCTCTGGAACTGAAATCGGAACGCTCACTGACATTTCCCCTATCTGAAAGTCTGATAAACGCTGAAAAAATGACTAAGTCCAAAAAAAAAATTTTTCACCTTTTTTCAATTTTACCCCCGTGGGATATATATTCTGCCCACACACATTTGGAACTCTCCTGGGGTACCCTCACACATATTATTCCCTCATTTAGTCGATATTTTCACAAAAAAGTGACATTTTCAAATATTCTGAAAATTGGCTGAAAACGACTAAATATGAAGGACTCATTGGGCGAATCGCTCTGGAACTGAAATCGTAACGCTCACTGTCATTTCCCCTATCTGAAAGTCTGATAAACGCTGGAAAAATGACTAAGTCCAAAAAAATTTTTTTTCACCTTTTTTCAATTTTACCCCCGTGGGATATATATTCTACCCACACACATTTGGAACTTTCCTGGGGTACCCTCACACATATTATTCCCTCATTTAGTGGATATTTTCACAAAAAAGTGAAATTTTCAAAAATTCAGAAAATTGGCTGAAAATGACTAAATATGAAGGACTCATCGGGCGAATCGCTCTGGAACTGAAATCGGAACACTCACTGACATTTCCCCTATCTGAAAGGCTGATAAACGCTGAAAAAATGACTAAGTCCAAAAAAAATTTTTTTCACCTTTTTTCAATTTTGCCCCCGTGGGATATATATTCTACCCACACACATTTGGAACTCTCCTGGGGTACCCTCACACATATTATTCCCTCATTTAGTGGATATTTTCACAAAAAAGTGAAATTTTCAAAAATTCAGAAAATTGGCTGAAAACGACTAAATATGAAGGACTCATCGGGCGAATCACTCTGGAACTGAAATCGGAACGCTCACTGTCATTTCCCCTATCTGAAAGTCTGATAAACGCTGAAAAAATGACTAAGTCCCAAAAAAAATTTTTTCACCTTTTTTCAATTTTACCCCCGTGGGATATATATTCTACCCACACACATTTGGAACTCTCCTGGGGTACCCTCACACATAGTATTCCCTCATTTAGTGGATATTTTCACAAAAAAGTGAAATTTTCAAAAATTCTGAAAATTGGCTGAAAACGACTAAATATGAAGGACTCATCGGGCGAATCGCTCTGGAACTGAAATCGGAACGCTCACTGACATTTCCCCTATCTGAAAGTCTGATAAACGCTGAAAAAATGACTAAGTCCAAAAAAAAAATTTTTCACCTTTTTTCAATTTTACCCCCGTGGGATATATATTCTGCCCACACACATTTGGAACTCTCCTGGGGTACCCTCACACATATTATTCCCTCATTTAGTGGATATTTTCACAAAAAAGTGACATTTTCAAATATTCTGAAAATTGGCTGAAAACGACTAAATATGAAGGACTCATTGGGCGAATCGCTCTGGAACTGAAATCGGAACGCTCACTGTCATTTCCCCTATCTGAAAGTCTGATAAACGCTGAAAAAATGACTAAGTCCCAAAAAATTTTTTTTCACCTTTTTTCAATTTTACCCCCGTGGGATATATATTCTACCCACACACATTTGGAACTCTCCTGGTGTACCCTCACACATATTATTCCCTCATTTAGTGGATATTTTCACAAAAAAGTGAAATTTTCAAAAATTCAGAAAATTGGCTGAAAACGACTAAATATGATGGCTTCCTCGGGCGAATCGCTCTGGAACTGAAATCGGAAGACTCACTGACATTTCCCCTATCTGAAAGTCTGATAAACGCTCAAAAAATGACTAAGTCCAAAAAAATAATTTTTTCACCTTTTTTCAGTTTTACCCCCGTGGAATATATATTCTACCCACACACATTTGGATCTCTCCTGGGGTACCCTCACACATATTATTCCCTCATTTAGTGTTTTTTTTCACAAAAAAGTGAAATTTTCAAAAATTCAGAAAATTGGCTGAAAACGACTAAATATGAAGGACTCATCGGGTGAATCGCTCTGGAACTGAAATCGGAACACTCACTGACATTTCCCCTATCTGAAAGTCTGATAAACGCTGAAAAAATGACTAAGTCCCAAAAAAATTTTTTTCACCTTTTTTCAATTTTACCCCCGTGGGATATATATTCTACCCACACACATTTAAAACTCTCCTGGGGTACCCTCACACATATTATTCCCTCATTTAGTGGATATTTTCACAAAAAAGTTAAATTTTCAAAAATTCAGAAAATTGGCTGAAAATGACTAAATATGAAGGACTCATCGGGCGAATCGCTCTGGAACTGAAATCGGAACACTCACTGACATTTCCCCTATCTGAAAGTCTGATAAACGCTGAAAAAATGACTAAGTCCCAAAAAATTTTTTTTCACCTTTTTTCAATTTTACCCCCGTGGGATATATATTCTACCCATACACATTTGGAACTCTCCTGGGGTACCCTCACACATATTATTCCCTCATTTAGTGGATATTTTCACAAAAAAGTGAAATTAACAAATATTCTGAAAATTGGCTGAAAACGACTAAATTTGAAGGACTTATTGGGCGAATCGCTCTGGAACTAAAATCGGAACGCTCACTGTCATTTCCCCTATCTGAAAGTCTGATAAACGCTGGAAAAATGACTAAGTCCAAAAAAATTTTTTTTCACCTTTTTTCAATTTTACCCCCGTGGGATATATATTCTACCCACACACATTTGGAACTTTCCTGGGGTACCCTCACACATATTATTCCCTCATTTAGTGGATATTTTCACAAAAAAGTGAAATTTTCAAAAATTCAGAAAATTGGCTGAAAATGACTAAATATGAAGGACTCATCGGGCGAATCGCTCTGGAACTGAAATCGGAACACTCACTGACATTTCCCCTATCTGAAAGTCTGATAAACGCTGAAAAAATGACTAAGTCCAAAAAAATTTTTTTTCACCTTTTTTCAATTTTACCCCCGTGGGATATATATTCTACCCACACACATTTGGAACTCTCCTGGGGTACCCTCACACATAATATTCCCTCATTTAGTGGATATTTTCACAAAAAAGTGAAATTTCCAAAAATTCAGAAAATTGGCTGAAAACGACTAAATATGAAGGACTCATCGGGCGAATCACTCTGGAACTGAAATCGGAATGCTCACTGTCATTTCCCCTATCTGAAAGTCTGATAAACGCTGAAAAAATGACTAAGTCCCAAAAAATTTTTTTTCACCTTTTTTCAATTTTACCCCCGTGGGATATATATTCTACCCACACACATTTGGAACTCTCCTGGGGTACCCTCACACATAGTATTCCCTCATTTAGTGGATATTTTCACAAAAAAGTGAAATTTTCAAAAATTCTGAAAATTGGCTGAAAACGTCTAAATATGAAGGACTCATCGGGCGAATCGCTCTGGAACTGAAATCGGAACGCTCACTGACATTTCCCCTATCTGAAAGTCTGATAAACGCTGAAAAAATGACTAAGTCCAAAAAAAAATTTTTTCACCTTTTTTCAATTTTACCCCCGTGGGATATATATTCTACCCACACACATTTGGAACTCTCCTGGGGTACCCTCACACATATTATTCCCTCATTTAGTGGATATTTTCACAAAAAAGTGAAATTTTCAAATATTCTGAAAATTGGCTGAAAACGACTAAATATGAAGGACTCATTGGGCGAATCGCTCTGGAACTGAAATCGGAACGCTCACTGTCATTTCCCCTATCTGAAAGTCTGATAAACGCTGGAAAAATGACTAAGTCCCAAAAAATTTTTTTCACCTTTTTTCAATTTTACCCCCGTGGGATATATATTCTACCCACACACATTTGGAACTTTCCTGGGGTACCCTCACACATATTATTCCCTCATTTAGTGGATATTTTCACAAAAAAGTGAAATTTTCAAAAATTCAGAAAATTGGCTGAAAACGACTAAATATGATGGCTTCCTCGGGCGAATCGCTCTGGAACTGAAATCGGAACACTCACTGACATTTCCCCTATCTGAAAGTCTGATAAACGCTCAAAAAATGACTAAGTCCAAAAAAATAATTTTTTCACCTTTTTTCAGTTTTACCCCCGTGGAATATATATTCTACCCACACACATTTGGAACTCTCCTGGGGTACCCTCACACATATTATTCCCTCATTTAGTGGATATTTTCACAAAAAAGTGAAATTTTCAAAAATTCAGAAAATTGGCTGAAAACGACTAAATATGAAGGACTCATCGGGCGAATCACTCTGGAACTGAAATCGGAACGCTCACTGTCATTTCCCCTATCTGAAAGTCTGATAAACGCTGAAAAAATGACAGTCCCAAAAAATTTTTTTAAACTTTTTTCAATTTTACCCCCGTGGGATATATATTCTACCCACACACATTTGGAACTCTCCTGGGGTACCCTCACACATATTATTCCCTCATTTAGTGGATATTTTCACAAAAAAGTGAAATTTTCAAAAATTCAGAAAATTGGCTGAAAACGACTAAATATGAAGAACTCATCGGGCGAATCGCTCTGGAACTGAAATCAGAACGCTCACTGACATTTCCCCTATCTGAAAGTCTGATAAACGCTGAAAAAATGACTAAGTCCAAAAAAAAAAATTTTTCACCTTTTTTCAATTTTACCCCCGTGGGATATATATTCTACCCACACACATTTGGAACTCTCCTGGAGTACCCTCACACATATTATTCCCTCATTTAGTGGATATTTTCACAAAAAAGTGAAATTAACAAATATTCTGAAAATTGGCTGAAAACGACTAAATTTGAAGGACTCATTGGGCGAATCGCTCTGGAACTGAAATCGGAACGCTCACTGTCATTTCCCCTATCTGAAAGTCTGATAAACGCTGAAAAAATGACTAAGTCCAAAAAAAATTTTTTTCACCTTTTTTCAATTTTACCCCCGTGGGATATATATTCTACCCACACACATTTGGAACTTTCCTGGGGTACCCTCACACATATTATTCCCTCATTTAGTGGATATTTTCACAAAAAAGTGAAATTTTCAAATATTCTGAAAATTGGCTGAAAACGACTAAATATGATGGCTTCCTCGGGCGAATCGCTCTGGAACTGAAATCGGAACACTCACTGACATTTCCCCTATCTGAAAGTCTGATAAACGCTCAAAAAATGACTAAGTCCAAAAAAATTTTTTTTTACCTTTTTTCAATTTTACCCCCGTGGGATATATATTCTACCCACACACATTTGGAACTCTCCTGGGGTACCCTCACACATATTATTCCCTCATTTAGTGGATATTTTCACAAAAAAGTGAAATTTTCAAAAATTCAGAAAATTGACTGAAAACGACTAAATATGAAGGACTCATCGGGCGAATCACTCTGGAACTGAAATCGGAACGCTCACTGTCATTTCCCCTATCTGAAAGTCTGATAAACGCTGAAAAAATGACAGTCCAAAAAAATTTTTTTTCACCTTTTTTCAATTTTACCCCCGTGGGATATATATTCTACCCACACACATTTGGAACTCTCCTGGGGTACCCTCACACATATTATTCCCTCATTTAGTGGATATTTTCACAAAAAAGAGAAATTTTCAAAAATTCAGAAAATTAGCTGAAAACGACTAAATATGAAGGACTCATCGGGCAAATCGCTCTGGAACTGACATCGGAACGCTCACTGACATTTCCCCTATCTGAAAGTCTGATAAACGCTGGAAAAATGACTAAGTCCAAAAAAAATTTTTTTCACCTTTTTTCAATTTTACCCCCGTTTGATATATATTCTACCCACACACATTTGGAACTTTCCTGGGGTACCCTCACAGATATTATTCCCTCATTTAGTGGATATTTTCACAAAAAAGTGAAATTTTCAAAAATTCAGAAAATTGGCTGAAAACGACTAAATATGAAGGACTCATCGGGCGAATCGCTCTGGAACTGACATCGGAATGCTCACTGACATTTCCCCTATCTGAAAGTCTGATAAACGCTCAAAAAATGACTAAGTCCAAAAAAATAATTTTTTCACCTTTTTTCAGTTTTACTCCCGTGGAATATATATTCTACCCACACACATTTGGAACTCTCCTGGGGTACCCTCACACATATTATTCCCTCATTTAGTGGATATTTTCACAAAAAAGTGAAATTTTCAAAAATTCAGAAAATTGGCTGAAAACGACTAAATATGAAGGACTCATCGGGTGAATCGCTCTGGAACTGAAATCGGAACGCTCACTGACATTTCCCCTATCTGAAAGTCTGATAAACGCTGAAAAAATGACTAAGTCCCAAAAAAATTTTTTTCACCTTTTTTCAATTTTACCCCCGTGGGATATATATTCTAACCACACACATTTAAAACTCTCCTGGGGTACCCTCACACATATTATTCCCTCATTTAGTGGATATTTTCACAAAAAAGTGAAATTTTCAAAAATTCAGAAAATTGGCTGAAAATGACTAAATATGAAGGACTCATCGGGCGAATCGCTCTGGAACTGAAATCGGAACGCTCACTGTCATTTCCCCTATCTGAAAGTCTGATAAACGCTGAAAAAATGACTAAGTCCAAAAAAATTTTTTTTCACCTTTTTTCAATTTTACCCCCGTGGGATATATACAGTTATATGAAAAAGTTTGGGCACCCCTATTAATCTTAAGCTTAAGGTTTTATAAAAATTGGTGTTTTTGCAACAGCTATTTCAGTTTGATATATGTAATAACTGTTGGACACAGTAATGTTTCTGCCTTGAAATGAGGTTTATTGTACTAACAGAAAATGTGCAATCTGCATTCAAACAAAATTTGACAGGTGCATAAGTATAGGCACCTCACCAGAAAAGTGACATTAATATTTAGTAGATCCTCCTTTTGCAAAAATAACAGCCTCTAGTCGCTTCCTGTAGCTTTTAATGAGTTCCTGGATCCTGGATGAAGGTGTTTTTGACCATTCCTCTTTACAAAACAATTCCAGTTCAGTTAAGTTTGATGGTCGCCAAGCATGGACAGCCCTCTTCAAATGATCCCACAGATGTTCAATGATATTCAGGTCTGGGGACTGGGATGGCCATTCCAGAACATTGTAATTGTTCCTCTGCATGAATGCCTGAGTAGATTTGGAGCGGTGTTTTGGATCATTGTCTCGCTGAAAGATCCATCCCCTGCGTAACTTCAACGTTGTCACTGATTCTTGAACATTATTGTCAAGAATCTGCTGATACTGAGTGGAATCCATGCGTCTCTCAGCTTTAACAAGATTCCCGGTGCCGGCATTGGCCACACAGCCCCAAAGCATGATGGAACCTCCACCAAATTTTACTGTGGGTAGCAAGTGTTTTTCTTGGAATGCTGTGTTTTTTTGCCGCCATGCATAACGCCTTTTTGTATGACCAAACAAATCAATCTTGGTTTCATCAGTCCACAGGACCTTCTTCCAAAATGAAATTGGCTTCTCCAAATGAGCTTTTGCATACCTCAGCCGACTCTGTTTGTGGCGTGCTTGCAGAAACGGCTTCTTTCACATCACTCTCCCATACAGCTTCTCCTTGTGCAAAGTGCGTTGTATAGTTGACCGATGCACAGTGACACCATCTGCAGCAAGTTGATGCTGCAGCTCTCTGGAGGTGGTCTGAGGATTGTCCTTGACTGATCTCACCATTCTTCTTCTCTGCCTTCCTGATGTTTTTCTTGGCCTGCCACTTCTGGCCTTAACAAGAACTGTCCCTGTGTTCTTCCATTTCCTTACTATGTTCCTCACAGTGGAAACTGACAGGTTAAATCTCTGAGACAGCTTTTTGTATCCTTCCCCTGAACAACTATGTTGAATAATCTTTGTTTTCAGATCATTTGACAGTTGTTTTGAGGAGCCCATGATGCCACTCTTCAGAGGAGATTCAAACAGGAGAACAACTTGCAAGTGGCCACTTTAAGTAGCTTTTCTCATGATTGCATACACCTGGCTATGAAGTTCAAAGCTCAATGAGGTTACAAAACCAAAAAAAGTGCTTTAGTAAGTCAGTAAAAAGTAGGTAGGAGTATTTAAAACAAGAAAATGATAAGGGTGCCCATATTTATGCACCTGTCAAATTTTGTTTGAATGCAGATTGTACATTTTCTGTTAGTACAATAAACCTCATTTCAAGGCAGAAACATTACTGTGTCCAACAGTTATTACATATATCAAACTGAAATAGCTGTTGCAAAAACACCAATTTTTATAAAACATTAAGCTTAAGATTAATAGGGGTGCCCAAACTTTTTCATATAACTGTATTCTACCCACACACATTTGGAACTCTCCTGGGGTACCCTCACACATATTATTCCCTCATTTAGTGGATATTTTCACAAAAAAGTGAAATTTTCAAAAATTCAGAAAATTAGCTGAAAACGACTAAATATGAAGGACTCATCGGGCGAATCGCTCTGGAACTGAAATCGGAACGCTCACTGACATTTCCCCTATCTGAAAGTCTGATAAACGCCGGAAAAATGACTAAGACTAAAAAAAATTTTTTTTAAACTTTTTTCAATTTTACCCCCGTGGGATATATATTCTACCCACACACATTTGGAACTCTCCTGGGGTACCCTCACACATATTATTCCCTCATTTAGTGGATATTTTCACAAAAAAGTGAAATTTTCAAAAATTCAGAAAATTGGATGAAAACGACTAAATATGAAGGACTCATCGGGCGAATCGCTCTGGAACTGAAATCGGAACGCTCACTGACATTTCACCTATCTGAAAGTCTGATAAACGCTGAAAAAATGACTAAGTCCAAAAAAAATTTTTTTCACCTTTTTTCAATTTTACCCCCGTGGGATATATATTCTACTCACACACATTTGGAACTCTCCTGGGGTACCCTCACACATATTATTCCCTCATTTAGTGGATATTTTCACAAAAAAGTGAAATTTTCAAAAATTCAGAAAATTGGCTGAAAACGACTAAATATGAAGGACTCATCGGGCGAATCGCTCTGGAACTGAAATCGGAATGCTCACTGACATTTCCCCTATCTGAAAGTCTGATAAACGCTGAAAAAATGACTAAGTCCAAAAAAATTTTTTTAAACTTTTTTCAATTTTACCCCCGTGGGATATATATTCTACCCACACACATTTGGAACTCTCCTTTTGTACCCTCACACATATTATTCCCTCATTTAGTGGATATTTTCACAAAAAAGTGAAATTTTCAAAAATTCTGAAAATTGGTTGAAAACGACTAAATATGAAGGACTCATCGGGCGAATCGCTCTGGAACTGAAATCGGAACGCTCACTGACATTTCCCCTATCTGAAAGTCTGATAAACGCTGAAAAAATGACTAAGTCCAAAAAAAAAATTTTTCACCTTTTTTCAATTTTACCCCCGTGGGATATATATTCTACCCACACACATTTGGAACTCTCCTGGGGTACCCTCACACATATTATTCCCTCATTTAGTGGATATTTTCACAAAAAAGTGAAATTTTCAAAAATTCAGAAAATTGGCTGAAAATGACTAAATATGAAGGACTCATCGGGCAAATCGCTCTGGAACTGAAATCGGAACGCTCACTGTCATTTCCCCTATCTGAAAGTCTGATAAACGCTGAAAAAATGACTAAGTCCAAAAAAATTTTTTTTCACCTTTTTTCAATTTTACCCCCGTGGGATATATACAGTTATATGAAAAAGTTTGGGCACCCCTATTAATCTTAAGCTTAAGGTTTTATAAAAATTGGTGTTTTTGCAACAGCTATTTCAGTTTGATATATGTAATAACTGTTGGACACAGTAATGTTTCTGCCTTGAAATGAGGTTTATTGTACTAACAGAAAATGTGCAATCTGCATTCAAACAAAATTTGACAGGTGCATAAGTATAGGCACCTCACCAGAAAAGTGACATTAATATTTAGTAGATCCTCCTTTTGCAAAAATAACAGCCTCTAGTCGCTTCCTGTAGCTTTTAATGAGTTCCTGGATCCTGGATGAAGGTGTTTTTGACCATTCCTCTTTACAAAACAATTCCAGTTCAGTTAAGTTTGATGGTCGCCAAGCATGGACAGCCCTCTTCAAATGATCCCACAGATGTTCAATGATATTCAGGTCTGGGGACTGGGATGGCCATTCCAGAACATTGTAATTGTTCCTCTGCATGAATGCCTGAGTAGATTTGGAGCGGTGTTTTGGATCATTGTCTCGCTGAAAGATCCATCCCCTGCGTAACTTCAACGTTGTCACTGATTCTTGAACATTATTGTCAAGAATCTGCTGATACTGAGTGGAATCCATGCGTCTCTCAGCTTTAACAAGATTCCCGGTGCCGGCATTGGCCACACAGCCCCAAAGCATGATGGAACCTCCACCAAATTTTACTGTGGGTAGCAAGTGTTTTTCTTGGAATGCTGTGTTTTTTTGCCGCCATGCATAACGCCTTTTTGTATGACCAAACAAATCAATCTTGGTTTCATCAGTCCACAGGACCTTCTTCCAAAATGAAATTGGCTTCTCCAAATGAGCTTTTGCATACCTCAGCCGACTCTGTTTGTGGCGTGCTTGCAGAAACGGCTTCTTTCACATCACTCTCCCATACAGCTTCTCCTTGTGCAAAGTGCGTTGTATAGTTGACCGATGCACAGTGACACCATCTGCAGCAAGTTGATGCTGCAGCTCTCTGGAGGTGGTCTGAGGATTGTCCTTGACTGATCTCACCATTCTTCTTCTCTGCCTTCCTGATGTTTTTCTTGGCCTGCCACTTCTGGCCTTAACAAGAACTGTCCCTGTGTTCTTCCATTTCCTTACTATGTTCCTCACAGTGGAAACTGACAGGTTAAATCTCTGAGACAGCTTTTTGTATCCTTCCCCTGAACAACTATGTTGAATAATCTTTGTTTTCAGATCATTTGACAGTTGTTTTGAGGAGCCCATGATGCCACTCTTCAGAGGAGATTCAAACAGGAGAACAACTTGCAAGTGGCCACTTTAAGTAGCTTTTCTCATGATTGCATACACCTGGCTATGAAGTTCAAAGCTCAATGAGGTTACAAAACCAAAAAAAGTGCTTTAGTAAGTCAGTAAAAAGTAGGTAGGAGTATTTAAAACAAGAAAATGATAAGGGTGCCCATACTTATGCACCTGTCAAATTTTGTTTGAATGCAGATTGTACATTTTCTGTTAGTACAATAAACCTCATTTCAAGGCAGAAACATTACTGTGTTCAACAGTTATTACATATATCAAACTGAAATAGCTGTTGCAAAAACACCAATTTTTATAAAACATTAAGCTTAAGATTAATAGGGGTGCCCAAACTTTTTCATATAACTGTATTCTACCCACACACATTTGGAACTCTCCTGGGGTACCCACACACATATTATTCCCTCATTTAGTGGATATTTTCACAAAAAAGTGAAATTTTCAAAAATTCAGAAAATTAGCTGAAAACGACTAAATATGAAGGACTCATCGGGCGAATCGCTCTGGAACTGAAATCGGAACGCTCACTGACATTTCCCCTATCTGAAAGTCTGATAAACGCCGGAAAAATGACTAAGACTAAAAAAAATTTTTTTCACCTTTTTTCAATTTTACCCCCGTGGGATATATATTCTACTCACACACATTTGGAACTCTCCTGGGGTACCCTCACACATATTATTCCCTCATTTAGTGGATATTTTCACAAAAAAGTGAAATTTTCAAAAATTCAGAAAATTGGCTGAAAACGACTAAATATGAAGGACTCATCGGGCGAATCGCTCTGGAACTGAAATCGGAATGCTCACTGACATTTCCCCTATCTGAAAGTCTGATAAACGCTGAAAAAATGACTAAGTCCAAAAAAATTTTTTTAAACTTTTTTCAATTTTACCCCCGTGGGATATATATTCTACCCACACACATTTGGAACTCTCCTTTTGTACCCTCACACATATTATTCCCTCATTTAGTGGATATTTTCACAAAAAAGTGAAATTTTCAAAAATTCTGAAAATTGGTTGAAAACGACTAAATATGAAGGACTCATCGGGCGAATCGCTCTGGAACTGAAATCGGAACGCTCACTGACATTTCCCCTATCTGAAAGTCTGATAAACGCTGAAAAAATGACTAAGTCCAAAAAAAAAATTTTTCACCTTTTTTCAATTTTACCCCCGTGGGATATATATTCTACCCACACACATTTGGAACTCTCCTGGGGTACCCTCACACATATTATTCCCTCATTTAGTGGATATTTTCACAAAAAAGTGAAATTTTCAAAAATTCTGAAAATTGGCTGAAAACGACTAAATATGAAGGACTCATCGGGCGAATCGCTCTGGAACTGAAATCGGAACGCTCACTGACATTTCCCCTATCTGAAAGTCTGATAAACGCTGAAAAAATGACTAAGTCCAAAAAAAAAATTTTTCACCTTTTTTCAATTTTACCCCCGTGGGATATATATTCTACCCACACACATTTGGAACTCTCCTGTGGTACCCTCACACATATTATTCCCTCATTTAGTGGATATTTTCACAAAAAAGTGACATTTTCAAATATTCTGAAAATTGGCTGAAAACGACTAAATATGAAGGACTCATTGGGTGAATCGCTCTGGAACTGAAATCGGAACGCTCACTGTCATTTCCCCTATCTGAAAGTCTGATAAACGCTGGAAAAATGACTAAGTCCAAAAAAAATTTTTTTTACCTTTTTTCAATTTTACCCCCGTGGGATATATATTCTATCCACACACATTTGGAACTCTCCTGGGGTACCCTCACACATATTATTCCCTCATTTAGTGGATATTTTCACAAAAAAGTAAAATTTTCAAAAATTCACAAAATTGGCTGAAAACGACTAAATATGAAGGACTCATCGGGCGAATCGCTCTGGAACTGAAATCGGAACGCTCACTAACATTTCCCCTATCTGAAAGTCTGATAAACGCTGAAAAAATGACTAAGTCTAAAAAAAATTTTTTTCACCTTTTTTCAATTTTACCCCCGTGGGATATATATTCTACCCACACACATTTGGAACTCTCCTGGGGTACCCTCACACATATTATTCCCTCATTTAGTGGATATTTTCACAAAAAAAGTGAAATTTTCAAAAATTCAGAAAATTGGCTGAAAACGACTAAATATGATGGCTTCCTCGGGCGAATCGCTCTGGAACTGAAATCGGAATGCTCACTGACATTTCCCCTATCTGAAAGTCTGATAAACGCTGAAAAAATGACTAAGTCCAAAAAATTTTTTTTTTACCTTTTTTCAATTTTACCCCCGTGGGATATATATTCTACCCACACACATTTGGAACTCTCCTGGGGTACCCTCACACATATTATTCCCTCATTTAGTGGATATTTTCACAAAAAAGTGAAATTTTGAAATATTCTGAAAATTGGCTGAAAACGACTAAATATGAAGGACTCATTGGGCGAATCGCTCTGGAACTGAAATCGGAACGCTCACTGTCATTTCCCCTATCTGAAAGTCTGATAAACGCTGGAAAAATGACTAAGTCCCAAAAAAATTTTTTTCACCTTTTTTCAATTTTACCCCCGTGGGATATATATTCTACCCACACACATTTGGAACTTTCCTGGGGTACCCTCACACATATTATTCCCTCATTTAGTGGATATTTTCACAAAAAAGTGAAATTTTCAAAAATTCAGAAAATTGGCTGAAAACGACTAAATATGAAGGACTCATCGGGCGAATCACTCTGGAACTGAAATCGGAACGCTCACTGTCATTTCCCCTATCTGAAAGTCTGATAAACGCTGAAAAAATGACTAAGTCCAAAAAAATTTTTTTTCACCTTTTTTCAATTTTACCCCCGTGGGATATATATTCTACCCACACACATTTGGAACTCTCCTGGGGTACCCTCACACATATTATTCCCTCATTTAGTGGATATTTTCACAAAAAAGTGAAATTTTCAAAAATTCAGAAAATTGGCTGAAAACGACTAAATATGAAGGACTCATCGGGCGAATCACTCTGGAACTGAAATCGGAACGCTCACTGTCATTTCCCCTATCTGAAAGTCTGATAAACGCTGAAAAAATGACAGTCCAAAAAAATTTTTTTTCACCTTTTTTCAATTTTACCCCCGTGGGATATATATTCTACCCACACACATTTGGAACTCTCCTGGGGTACCCTCACACATATTATTCCCTCATTTAGTGGATATTTTCACAAAAAAGAGAAATTTTCAAAAATTCAGAAAATTAGCTGAAAACGACTAAATATGAAGGACTCATCGGGCAAATCGCTCTGGAACTGACATCGGAACGCTCACTGACATTTCCCCTATCTGAAAGTCTGATAAACGCCGGAAAAATGACTAAGTCTAAAAAAAAATTTTTTTAAACTTTTTTCAATTTTACCCCCGTGGGATATATATTCTACCCACACACATTTGGAACTCTCCTGGGGTACCCTCACACATATTATTCCCTCATTTAGTGGATATTTTCACAAAAAAGTGAAATTTTCAAAAATTCAGAAAATTGGCTGAAAACGACTAAATATGAAGGACTCATCGGGCGAATCGCTCTGGAACTGAAATCAGAACGCTCACTGACATTTCCCCTATCTGAAAGTCTGATAAACGCTGAAAAAATGACTAAGTCCAAAAAAAAAATTTTTCACCTTTTTTCAATTTTACCCCCGTGGGATATATATTCTACCCACACACATTTGGAACTTTCCTGGGGTACCCTCACAGATATTATTCCCTCATTTAGTGGATATTTTCACAAAAAAGTGAAATTTTCAAAAATTCAGAAAATTGGCTGAAAACGACTAAATATGAAGGACTCATCGGGCGAATCGCTCTGGAACTGACATCGGAATGCTCACTGACATTTCCCCTATCTGAAAGTCTGATAAACGCTCAAAAAATGACTAAGTCCAAAAAAATAATTTTTTCACCTTTTTTCAGTTTTACTCCCGTGGAATATATATTCTACCCACACACATTTGGAACTCTCCTGGGGTACCCTCACACATATTATTCCCTCATTTAGTGGATATTTTCACAAAAAAGTGAAATTTTCAAAAATTCAGAAAATTGGCTGAAAACGACTAAATATGAAGGACTCATCGGGTGAATCGCTCTGGAACTGAAATCGGAACGCTCACTGACATTTCCCCTATCTGAAAGTCTGATAAACGCTGAAAAAATGACTAAGTCCCAAAAAAATTTTTTTCACCTTTTTTCAATTTTTCCCCCGTGGGATATATATTCTAACCACACACATTTAAAACTCTCCTGGGGTACCCTCACACATATTATTCCCTCATTTAGTGGATATTTTCACAAAAAAGTGAAATTTTCAAAAATTCAGAAAATTGGCTGAAAATGACTAAATATGAAGGACTCATCGGGCGAATCGCTCTGGAACTGAAATCGGAACGCTCACTGTCATTTCCCCTATCTGAAAGTCTGATAAACGCTGAAAAAATGACTAAGTCCAAAAAAATTTTTTTTCACCTTTTTTCAATTTTACCCCCGTGGGATATATACAGTTATATGAAAAAGTTTGGGCACCCCTATTAATCTTAAGCTTAAGGTTTTATAAAAATTGGTGTTTTTGCAACAGCTATTTCAGTTTGATATATGTAATAACTGTTGGACACAGTAATGTTTCTGCCTTGAAATGAGGTTTATTGTACTAACAGAAAATGTGCAATGTGCATTCAAACAAAATTTGACAGGTGCATAAGTATAGGCACCTCACCAGAAAAGTGACATTAATATTTAGTAGATCCTCCTTTTGCAAAAATAACAGCCTCTAGTCGCTTCCTGTAGCTTTTAATGAGTTCCTGGATCCTGGATGAAGGTGTTTTTGACCATTCCTCTTTACAAAACAATTCCAGTTCAGTTAAGTTTGATGGTCGCCAAGCATGGACAGCCCTCTTCAAATGATCCCACAGATGTTCAATGATATTCAGGTCTGGGGACTGGGATGGCCATTCCAGAACATTGTAATTGTTCCTCTGCATGAATGCCTGAGTAGATTTGGAGCGGTGTTTTGGATCATTGTCTCGCTGAAAGATCCATCCCCTGCGTAACTTCAACGTTGTCACTGATTCTTGAACATTATTGTCAAGAATCTGCTGATACTGAGTGGAATCCATGCGTCTCTCAGCTTTAACAAGATTCCCGGTGCCGGCATTGGCCACACAGCCCCAAAGCATGATGGAACCTCCACCAAATTTTACTGTGGGTAGCAAGTGTTTTTCTTGGAATGCTGTGTTTTTTTGCCGCCATGCATAACGCCTTTTTGTATGACCAAACAAATCAATCTTGGTTTCATCAGTCCACAGGACCTTCTTCCAAAATGAAATTGGCTTCTCCAAATGAGCTTTTGCATACCTCAGCCGACTCTGTTTGTGGCGTGCTTGCAGAAACGGCTTCTTTCACATCACTCTCCCATACAGCTTCTCCTTGTGCAAAGTGCGTTGTATAGTTGACCGATGCACAGTGACACCATCTGCAGCAAGTTGATGCTGCAGCTCTCTGGAGGTGGTCTGAGGATTGTCCTTGACTGATCTCACCATTCTTCTTCTCTGCCTTCCTGATGTTTTTCTTGGCCTGCCACTTCTGGCCTTAACAAGAACTGTCCCTGTGTTCTTCCATTTCCTTACTATGTTCCTCACAGTGGAAACTGACAGGTTAAATCTCTGAGACAGCTTTTTGTATCCTTCCCCTGAACAACTATGTTGAATAATCTTTGTTTTCAGATCATTTGACAGTTGTTTTGAGGAGCCCATGATGCCACTCTTCAGAGGAGATTCAAACAGGAGAACAACTTGCAAGTGGCCACTTTAAGTAGCTTTTCTCATGATTGCATACACCTGGCTATGAAGTTCAAAGCTCAATGAGGTTACAAAACCAAAAAAAGTGCTTTAGTAAGTCAGTAAAAAGTAGGTAGGAGTATTTAAAACAAGAAAATGATAAGGGTGCCCATACTTATGCACCTGTCAAATTTTGTTTGAATGCAGATTGTACATTTTCTGTTAGTACAATAAACCTCATTTCAAGGCAGAAACATTACTGTGTCCAACAGTTATTACATATATCAAACTGAAATAGCTGTTGCAAAAACACCAATTTTTATAAAACATTAAGCTTAAGATTAATAGGGGTGCCCAAACTTTTTCATATAACTGTATTCTACCCACACACATTTGGAACTCTCCTGGGGTACCCTCACACATATTATTCCCTCATTTAGTGGATATTTTCACAAAAAAGTGAAATTTTCAAAAATTCAGAAAATTAGCTGAAAACGACTAAATATGAAGGACTCATCGGGCGAATCGCTCTGGAACTGAAATCGGAACGCTCACTGACATTTCCCCTATCTGAAAGTCTGATAAACGCCGGAAAAATGACTAAGACTAAAAAAAATTTTTTTTAAACTTTTTTCAATTTTACCCCCGTGGGATATATATTCTACCCACACACATTTGGAACTCTCCTGGGGTACCCTCACACATATTATTCCCTCATTTAGTGGATATTTTCACAAAAAAGTGAAATTTTCAAAAATTCAGAAAATTGGATGAAAACGACTAAATATGAAGGACTCATCGGGCGAATCGCTCTGGAACTGAAATCGGAATGCTCACTGACATTTCCCCTATCTGAAAGTCTGATAAACGCTGAAAAAATGACTAAGTCCAAAAAAATTTTTTTAAACTTTTTTCAATTTTACCCCCGTGGGATATATATTCTACCCACACACATTTGGAACTCTCCTTTTGTACCCTCACACATATTATTCCCTCATTTAGTGGATATTTTCACAAAAAAGTGAAATTTTCAAAAATTCTGAAAATTGGCTGAAAACGACTAAATATGAAGGACTGATCGGGCGAATCGCTCTGGAACTGAAATCGGAACGCTCACTGACATTTCCCCTATCTGAAAGTCTGATAAACGCTGAAAAAATGACTAAGTCCAAAAAAAAAATTTTTCACCTTTTTTCAATTTTACCCCCGTGGGATATATATTCTACCCACACACATTTGGAACTCTCCTGTGGTACCCTCACACATATTATTCCCTCATTTAGTGGATATTTTCACAAAAAAGTAAAATTTTCAAAAATTCACAAAATTGGCTGAAAACGACTAAATATGAAGGACTCATCGGGCGAATCGCTCTGGAACTGAAATCGGAACGCTCACTAACATTTCCCCTATCTGAAAGTCTGATAAACGCTGAAAAAATGACTAAGTCTAAAAAAAAATTTTTTCACCTTTTTTCAATTTTACCCCCGTGGGATATATATTCTACCCACACACATTTGGAACTCTCCTGGGGTACCCTCACACATATTATTCCCTCATTTAGTGGATATTTTCACAAAAAAGTAAAATTTTCAAAAATTCACAAAATTGGCTGAAAACGACTAAATATGAAGGACTCATCGGGCGAATCGCTCTGGAACTGAAATCGGAACGCTCACTAACATTTCCCCTATCTGAAAGTCTGATAAACGCTGAAAAAATGACTAAGTCTAAAAAAAAATTTTTTCACCTTTTTTCAATTTTACCCCCGTGGGATATATATTCTACCCACACACATTTGGAACTCTCCTGGGGTACCCTCACACATATTATTCCCTCATTTAGTGGATATTTTCACAAAAAAGTGAAATTTTCAAAAATTCACAAAATTGGCTGAAAACGACTAAATATGAAGGACTCATCGGGCGAATCGCTCTGGAACTGAAATCGGAACGCTCAATGACATTTCCCCTATTTGAAAGTCTGATAAACGCTGAAAAAATGACTAAGTCCAAAAAATTTTTTTTTTACCTTTTTTCAATTTTACCCCCGTGGGATAGATATTCTACCCACACACATTTGGAACTCTCCTGGGGTACCCTCACACATATTATTCCCTCATTTAGTGGATATTTTCACAAAAAAGTGAAATTTTGAAATATTCTGAAAATTGGCTGAAAACGACTAAATATGAAGGACTCATTGGGCGAATCGCTCTGGAACTGAAATCGGAACGCTCACTGTCATTTCCGCTATCTGAAAGTCTGATAAACGCTGGAAAAATGACTAAGTCCCAAAAAAATTTTTTTCACCTTTTTTCAATTTTACCCCCGTGGGATATATATTCTACCCACACACATTTGGAACTTTCCTGGGGTACCCTCACACATATTATTCCCTCATTTAGTGGATATTTTCACAAAAAAGTGAAATTTTCAAAAATTCAGAAAATTAGCTGAAAACGACTAAATATGAAAGACTCATCGGGCGAATCGCTCTGGAACTGAAATCGGAACGCTCACTGACATTTCCCCTATCTGAAAGTCTGATAAACGCCGGAAAAAAGACTAAGTCTAAAAAAAAATTTTTTTAAACTTTTTTCTATTTTACCCCCGTGGGATATATATTCTACCCACACACATTTGGAACTCTCCTGGGGTACCCTCACACATATTATTCCCTCATTTAGTGGATATTTTCACAAAAAAGTGAAATTAACAAATATTCTGAAAATTGGCTGAAAACGACTAAATTTGAAGGACTCATTTGGCGAATCGCTCTGGAACTGAAATCGGAACGCTCACTGTCATTTCCCCTATCTGAAAGTCTGATAAACGCTGGAAAAATGACTAAGTCCAATAAAAAATTTTTTCACCTTTTTTCAATTTTACCCCCGTGGGATATATATTCTACCCACACACATTTGGAACTCTCCTGGGGTACCCTCACACATATTATTCCCTCATTTAGTGGATATTTTCACAAAAAAGTGAAATTTTCTAAAATTCAGAAAATTGGCTGAAAACGACTAAATATGAAGGACTCATCGGGCGAATCACTCTGGAACTGAAATCGGAACGCTCACTGTCATTTCCCCTATCTGAAAGTCTGATAAACGCTGAAAAAATGACTAAGTCCAAAAAAATTTTTTTTCACCTTTTTTCAATTTTACCCCCGTGGGATATATATTCTACCCACACACATTTGGAACTCTCCTGGGGTACCCTCACACATATTATTCCCTCATTTAGTGGATATTTTCACAAAAAAGTGAAATTAACAAATATTCTGAAAATTGGCTGAAAACGACTAAATTTGAAGGACTCATTGGGCGAATCGCTCTGGAACTGAAATCGGAACGCTCACTGTCATTTCCCCTATCTGAAAGTCTGATAAACGCTGGAAAAATGACTAAGTCCCAAAAAAATTTTTTTCACCTTTTTTCAATTTTACCCCCGTGGGATATATATTCTACCCACACACATTTGGAACTTTCCTGGGGTACCCTCACACATATTATTCCCTCATTTAGTGGATATTTTCACAAAAAAGTGAAATTTTCAAAAATTCAGAAAATTGGCTGAAAACGACTAAATATGAAGGACTCATCGGGAGAATCACTCTGGAACTGAAATCGGAACGCTCACTGTCATTTCCCCTACCTGAAAGTCTGATAAACGCTGAAAAAATGACTAAGTCCAAAAAAATTTTTCTTCACCTTTTTTCAATTTTACCCCCGTGGGATATATATTCTACCCACACACATTTGGAACTCTCCTGGGGTACCCTCACACATATTATTCCCTCATTTAGTGGATATTTTCACAAAAAAGTGAAATTTTCAAAAATTCAGAAAATTAGCTGAAAACGACTAAATATGAAAGACTCATCGGGCGAATCGCTCTGGAACTGAAATCGGAACGCTCACTGTCATTTCCCCTATCTGAAAGTCTGATAAACGCTGAAAAAATGACTAAGTCCAAAAAAATTTTTTTTCACCTTTTTTCAATTTTACCCCCGTGGGATATATATTCTACCCACACACATTTGGAACTCTCCTGGGGTACCCTCACACATATTATTCCCTCATTTAGTGGATATTTTCACAAAAAAGTGAAATTAACAAATATTCTGAAAATTGGCTGAAAACGACTAAATTTGAAGGACTCATTGGGCGAATCGCTCTGGAACTGAAATCGGAACGCTCACTGTCATTTCCCCTATCTGAAAGTCTGATAAACGCTGGAAAAATGACTAAGTCCAATAAAAAAATTTTTCACCTTTTTTCAATTTTACCCCCGTGGGATATATATTCTACCCACACACATTTGGAACTCTCCTGGGGTACCCTCACACATATTATTCCCTCATTTAGTGGATATTTTCACAAAAAAGTGAAATTTTCAAAAATTCAGAAAATTGGCTGAAAACGACTAAATATGAAGGACTCATCGGGCGAATCACTCTGGAACTGAAATCGGAACGCTCACTGTCATTTCCCCTATCTGAAAGTCTGATAAACGCTGAAAAAATGACTAAGTCCAAAAAAATTTTTTTTCACCTTTTTTCAATTTTACCCCCGTGGGATATATATTCTACCCACACACATTTGGAACTCTCCTGGGGTACCCTCACACATATTATTCCCTCATTTAGTGGATATTTTCACAAAAAAGTGAAATTAACAAATATTCTGAAAATTGGCTGAAAACGACTAAATTTGAAGGACTCATTGGGCGAATCGCTCTGGAACTGAAATCGGAACGCTCACTGTCATTTCCCCTATCTGAAAGTCTGATAAACGCTGGAAAAATGACTAAGTCCCAAAAAAATTTTTTTCACCTTTTTTCAATTTTACCCCCGTGGGATATATATTCTACCCACACACATTTGGAACTTTCCTGGGGTACCCTCACACATATTATTCCCTCATTTAGTGGATATTTTCACAAAAAAGTGAAATTTTCAAAAATTCAGAAAATTGGCTGAAAACGACTAAATATGAAGGACTCATCGGGCGAATCACTCTGGAACTGAAATCGGAACGCTCACTGTCATTTCCCCTACCTGAAAGTCTGATAAACGCTGAAAAAATGACTAAGTCCAAAAAAATTTTTCTTCACCTTTTTTCAATTTTACCCCCGTGGGATATATATTCTACCCACACACATTTGGAACTCTCCTGGGGTACCCTCACACATATTATTCCCTCATTTAGTGGATATTTTCACAAAAAAGTGAAATTTTCAAAAATTCAGAAAATTAGCTGAAAACGACTAAATATGAAAGACTCATCGGGCGAATCGCTCTGGAACTGAAATCGGAACGCTCACTGTCATTTCCCCTATCTGAAAGTCTGATAAACGCTGAAAAAATGACTAAGTCCAAAAAAATTTTTTTTCACCTTTTTCAATTTTACCCCCGTGGGATATATATTCTACCCACACACATTTGGAACTCTCCTGGGGTACCCTCACACATATTATTCCCTCATTTAGTGGATATTTTCACAAAAAAGTGAAATTAACAAATATTCTGAAAATTGGCTGAAAACGACTAAATTTGAAGGACTCACTGGGCGAATCGCTCTGGAACTGAAATCGGAACGCTCACTGTCATTTCCCCTATCTGAAAGTCTGATAAACGCTGGAAAAATGACTAAGTCCCAAAAAAATTTTTTTCACCTTTTTTCAATTTTACCCCCGTGGGATATATATTCTACCCACACACATTTGGAACTTTCCTGGGGTACCCTCACACATATTATTCCCTCATTTAGTGGATATTTTCACAAAAAAGTGAAATTTTCAAAAATTCAGAAAATTGGCTGAAAACGACTAAATATGAAGGACTCATCGGGCGAATCACTCTGGAACTGAAATCGGAACGCTCACTGTCATTTCCCCTATCTGAAAGTCTGATAAACGCTGAAAAAATGACTAAGTCCAAAAAAATTTTTTTTCACCTTTTTCAATTTTACCCCCGTGGGATATATATTCTACCCACACACATTTGGAACTCTCCTGGGGTACCCTCACACATATTATTCCCTCATTTAGTGGATATTTTCACAAAAAAGTGAAATTTTCAAAAATTCAGAAAATTAGCTGAAAACGACTAAATATGAAAGACTCATCGGGCGAATCGCTCTGGAACTGAAATCGGAACGCTCACTGACATTTCCCCTATCTGAAAGTCTGATAAACGCCGGAAAAATGACTAAGTCTAAAAAGAAATTTTTTTAAACTTTTTTCAATTTTACCCCCGTGGGATATATATTCTACCCACACACATTTGGAACTCTCCTGGGGTACCCTCACACATATTATTCCCTCATTTAGTGGATATTTTCACAAAAAAGTGAAATTAACAAATATTCTGAAAATTGGCTGAAAACGACTAAATATGAAGGACTCATTGGGCGAATCGCTCTGGAACTGAAATCGGAACGCTCACTGTCATTTCCCCTATCTGAAAGTCTGATAAACTCTGGAAAAATGACTAAGTCCAAAAAAAATTTTTTTCACCTTTTTTCAATTTTACCCCCGTGGGATATATATTCTACCCACACACATTTGGAACTTTCCTGGGGTACCCTCACACATATTATTCTCTCATTTAGTGGATATTTTCACAAAAAAGTGAAATTTTCAAAAATTCAGAAAATTGGCTGAAAACGACTAAATATGAAGGACTCATCGGGCGAATCACTCTGGAACTGAAATCGGAACGCTCACTGTCATTTCCCCTATCTGAAAGTCTGATAAACGCTGAAAAAATGACTAAGTCCAAAAAAATTTTTTTTCACCTTTTTCAATTTTACCCCCGTGGGATATATATTCTACCCACACACATTTGGAACTCTCCTGGGGTACCCTCACACATATTATTCCCTCATTTAGTGGATATTTTCACAAAAAAGTGAAATTTTCAAAAATTCAGAAAATTAGCTGAAAACGACTAAATATGAAAGACTCATCGGGCGAATCGCTCTGGAACTGAAATCGGAACGCTCACTGACATTTCCCCTATCTGAAAGTCTGATAAACGCCGGAAAAATGAATAAGTCTAAAAAGAAATTTTTTTAAACTTTTTTCAATTTTACCCCCGTGGGATATATATTCTACCCACACACATTTGGAACTCTCCTGGGGTACCCTCACACATATTATTCCCTCATTTAGTGGATATTTTCACAAAAAAGTGAAATTAACAAATATTCTGAAAATTGGCTGAAAACGACTAAATATGAAGGACTCATTGGGCGAATCGCTCTGGAACTGAAATCGGAACGCTCACTGTCATTTCCCCTATCTGAAAGTCTGATAAACTCTGGAAAAATGACTAAGTCCAAAAAAAATTTTTTTCACCTTTTTTCAATTTTACCCCCGTGGGATATATATTCTACCCACACACATTTGGAACTTTCCTGGGGTACCCTCACACATATTATTCTCTCATTTAGTGGATATTTTCACAAAAAAGTGAAATTTTCAAAAATTCAGAAAATTGGATGAAAACGACTAAATATGAAGGACTCATCGGGCGAATCGCTCTGGAACTGAAATCGGAACGCTCACTAACATTTCCCCTATCTGAAAGTCTGATAAACGCTGGAAAAATGACTAAGTCCAAAAAAAAATTTTTTCACCTTTTTTCAATTTTACCCCCGTGGGATATATATTCTACCCACACACATTTGGAACTTTCCTGGGGTACCCTCACACATATTATTCCCTCATTTAGTGGATATTTTCACAAAAAAGTGAAATTTTCAAAAATTCAGAAAATTGGCTGAAAACGACTAAATATGAAGGACTCATCGGGCAAATCGCTCTGGAACTGAAATCGGAACGCTCACTGACATTTCCCCTATCTGAAAGTCTGATAAACGCCGGAAAAATGACTAAGTCTAAAAAAAAATTTTTTTTAACTTTTTTCAATTTTACCCCCGTGGGATATATATTCTACCCACACACATTTGGAATTCTCCTGGGGTACCCTCACACATATTATTCCCTCATTTAGTGGATATTTTCACAAAAAAGTGAAATTTTCAAAAATTCACAAAATTGGCTGAAAACGACTAAATATGAAGGACTCATCGGGCGAATCGCTCTGGAACTGAAATCGGAACGCTCACTAACATTTCCCCTATCTGAAAGTCTGATAAACGCTGAAAAAATGTCTAAGTCCAAAAAAAATTTTTTTCACCTTTTTTCAATTTTACCCCCGTGGGATATATATTCTACCCACACACATTTGGAACTTTCCTGGGGTACCCTCACACATATTATTCCCTCATTTAGTGGATATTTTCACAAAAAAGTGAAATTTTCAAAAATTCAGAAAATTGGCTGAAAACGACTAAATATGAAGGACTCATCGGGCGAATCACTCTGGAACTGAAATCGGAACGCTCACTGACATTTCCCCTATCTGAAAGTCTGATAAACGCCGGAAAAATGACTAAGTCTAAAAAAAATTTTTTTTTAACTTTTTTCAATTTTACCCCCGTGGGATATATATTCTACCCACACACATTTGGAATTCTCCTGGGGTACCCTCACACATATTATTCCCTCATTTAGTGGATATTTTCACAAAAAAGTGAAATTTTCAAAAATTCACAAAATTGGCTGAAAACGACTAAATATGAAGGACTCATCGGGCGAATCGCTCTGGAACTGAAATCGGAACGCTCACTAACATTTCCCCTATCTAAAAGTCTGATAAACGCTGAAAAAATGACTAAGTCCAAAAAAAAAATTTTTCACCTTTTTTCAATTTTACCCCCGTGGGATATATATTCTACCCACACACATTTGGAACTCTCCTGGGGTACCCTCACACATATTATTCCCTCATTTAGTGGATATTTTCACAAAAAAAAGTGAAATTTTCAAAAATTCAGAAAATTGGCTGAAAACGACTAAATATGATGGCTTCCTCGGGCAAATCGCTCTGGAACTGAAATCGGAATGCTCACTGACATTTCCCCTATCTGAAAGTCTGATAAACGCTGAAAAAATGACTAAGTCCAAAAAAATTTTTTTTCACCTTTTTTCAATTTTACCCCCGTGGGATATATATTCTACCCACACACATTTGGAACTCTCCTGGGGTACCCTCACACATATTATTCCCTCATTTAGTGGATATTTTCACAAAAAAGTGAAATTTTCAAAAATTCAGAAAATTAGCTGAAAACGACTAAATATGAAAGACTCATCGGGCGAATCGCTCTGGAACTGAAATCGGAACGCTCACTGTCATTTCCCCTATCTGAAAGTCTGATAAACGCTGGAAAAATGACTAAGTCCAAAAAAAATTTTTTTCACCTTTTTTCAATTTTACCCCCGTGGGATATATATTCTACCCACACACATTTGGAACTTTCCTGGGGTACCCTCACACATATTATTCTCTCATTTAGTGGATATTTTCACAAAAAAGTGAAATTTTCAAAAATTCAGAAAATTGGATGAAAACGACTAAATATGAAGGACTCATCGGGCAAATCGCTCTGGAACTGAAATCGGAACGCTCACTGACATTTCCCCTATCTGAAAGTCTGATAAACGCCGGAAAAATGACTAAGTCTAAAAAAAAATTTTTTTTAACTTTTTTCAATTTTACCCCCGTGGGATATATATTCTACCCACACACATTTGGAATTCTCCTGGGGTACCCTCACACATATTATTCCCTCATTTAGTGGATATTTTCACAAAAAAGTGAAATTTTCAAAAATTCACAAAATTGGCTGAAAACGACTAAATATGAAGGACTCATCGGGCGAATCGCTCTGGAACTGAAATCGGAATGCTCACTAACATTTCCCCTATCTGAAAGTCTGATAAACGCTGAAAAAATGACTAAGTCCAAAAAAAAAATTTTTCACCTTTTTTCAATTTTACCCCCGTGGGATATATATTCTACCCACACACATTTGGAACTCTCCTGGGGTACCCTCACACATATTATTCCCTCATTTAGTGGATATTTTCACAAAAAAGTGAAATTAACAAATATTCTGAAAATTGGCTGAAAACGACTAAATTTGAAGGACTCATTGGGCGAATCGCTCTGGAACTGAAATCGGAACGCTCACTGTCATTTCCCCTATCTGAAAGTCTGATAAACGCTGGAAAAATGACTAAGTCCAAAAAAAATTTTTTTCACCTTTTTTCAATTTTACCCCCGTGGGATATATATTCTACCCACACACATTTGGAACTTTCCTGGGGTACCCTCACACATATTATTCTCTCATTTAGTGGATATTTTCACAAAAAAGTGAAATTTTCAAAAATTCAGAAAATTGGATGAAAACGACTAAATATGAAGGACTCATCTGGCGAATCGCTCTGGAACTGAAATCGGAACGCTCACTAACATTTCCCCTATCTGAAAGTCTGATAAACGCTGAAAAAATGACTAAGTCCAAAAAAAAAAATTTTTCACCTTTTTTCAATTTTACCCTCGTGGGATATATATTCTACCCACACACATTTGGAACTCTCTTGGGGTACCCTCACACATATTATTCCCTCATTTAGTGGATATTTTCACAAAAAAATGAAATTTTCAAATATTCTGAAAATTGGCTGAAAACGACTAAATATGAAGGACTCATTGGGCGAATCGCTCTGGAACTGAAATCGGAACGCTAACTGTCATTTCCGCTATCTGAAAGTCTGATAAACGCTGGAAAAATGACTAAGTCCCAAAAAAATTTTTTTCACCTTTTTTCAATTTTACCCACGTGGGATATATATTCTACCCACACACATTTGGAACTTTCCTGTGGTACCCTCACACATATTATTCCCTCATTTAGTGGATATTTTCACAAAAAAGTGAAATTTTCAAAAATTCAGAAAATTGGCTGAAAACGACTAAATATGAAGGACTCATCGGGCGAATCACTCTGGAACTGAAATCGGAATGCTCACTGTCATTTCCCCTATCTGAAAGTCTGATAAACGCTGAAAAAATGACTAAGTCTAAAAAAAAATTTTTTTAAACTTTTTTCAATTTTACCCCCGTGGGATATATATTCTACCCACACACATTTGGAATTCTCCTGGGGTACCCTCACACATATTATTCCCTCATTTAGTGGATATTTTCACAAAAAAATGAAATTTTCAAAAATTCACAAAATTGGCTGAAAACGACTAAATATGAAGGACTCATCGGGCGAATCGCTCTGGAACTGAAATCGGAACGCTCACTAACATTTCCCCTATCTGAAAGTCTGATAAACGCTGAAAAAATGACTAAGTCCAAAAAAAATTTTTTTCACCTTTTTTCAATTTTACCCCCGTGGGATATATATTCTACCCACACACATTTGGAACTTTCCTGGGGTACCCTCACACATATTATTCCCTCATTTAGTGGATATTTTCACAAAAAAGTGAAATTTTCAAAAATTCACAAAACTGGCTGAAAACGACTAAATATGAAGGACTCATCGGGCGAATCGCTCTGGAACTGAAATCGGAACGCTCACTGACATTTCCCCTATCTGAAAGTCTGATAAACGCTGGAAAAATGACTAAGTCCAAAAAAAATTTTTTTCACCTTTTTTCAATTTTACCCCCGTGGGATATATATTCTACCCACACACATTTGGAACTTTCCTGGGGTACCCTCACACATATTATTCCCTCATTTAGTGGATATTTTCACAAAAAAGTGAAATTTTCAAAAATTCAGAAAATTGGCTGAAAACGACTAAATATGAAGGACTCATCGGGCGAATCACTCTGGAACTGAAATCGGAACGCTCACTGTCATTTCCCCTATCTGAAAGTCTGATAAACGCTGAAAAAATGACTAAGTCCAAAAAAATTTTTTTTCACCTTTTTCAATTTTACCCCCGTGGGATATATATTCTACCCACACACATTTGGAACTCTCCTGGGGTACCCTCACACATATTATTCCCTCATTTAGTGGATATTTTCACAAAAAAGTGAAATTTTCAAAAATTCAGAAAATTAGCTGAAAACGACTAAATATGAAAGACTCATCGGGCGAATCGCTCTGGAACTGAAATCGGAACGCTCACTGACATTTCCCCTATCTGAAAGTCTGATAAACGCCGGAAAAATGACTAAGTCTAAAAAGAAATTTTTTTAAACTTTTTTCAATTTTACCCCCGTGGGATATATATTCTACCCACACACATTTGGAACTCTCCTGGGGTACCCTCACACATATTATTCCCTCATTTAGTGGATATTTTCACAAAAAAGTGAAATTAACAAATATTCTGAAAATTGGCTGAAAACGACTAAATATGAAGGACTCATTGGGCGAATCGCTCTGGAACTGAAATCGGAACGCTCACTGTCATTTCCCCTATCTGAAAGTCTGATAAACTCTGGAAAAATGACTAAGTCCAAAAAAAATTTTTTTCACCTTTTTTCAATTTTACCCCCGTGGGATATATATTCTACCCACACACATTTGGAACTTTCCTGGGGTACCCTCACACATATTATTCTCTCATTTAGTGGATATTTTCACAAAAAAGTGAAATTTTCAAAAATTCAGAAAATTGGATGAAAACGACTAAATATGAAGGACTCATCGGGCGAATCGCTCTGGAACTGAAATCGGAACGCTCACTAACATTTCCCCTATCTGAAAGTCTGATAAACGCTGGAAAAATGACTAAGTCCAAAAAAAAATTTTTTCACCTTTTTTCAATTTTACCCCCGTGGGATATATATTCTACCCACACACATTTGGAACTTTCCTGGGGTACCCTCACACATATTATTCCCTCATTTAGTGGATATTTTCACAAAAAAGTGAAATTTTCAAAAATTCAGAAAATTGGCTGAAAACGACTAAATATGAAGGACTCATCGGGCAAATCGCTCTGGAACTGAAATCGGAACGCTCACTGACATTTCCCCTATCTGAAAGTCTGATAAACGCCGGAAAAATGACTAAGTCTAAAAAAAAATTTTTTTTAACTTTTTTCAATTTTACCCCCGTGGGATATATATTCTACCCACACACATTTGGAATTCTCCTGGGGTACCCTCACACATATTATTCCCTCATTTAGTGGATATTTTCACAAAAAAGTGAAATTTTCAAAAATTCACAAAATTGGCTGAAAACGACTAAATATGAAGGACTCATCGGGCGAATCGCTCTGGAACTGAAATCGGAACGCTCACTAACATTTCCCCTATCTAAAAGTCTGATAAACGCTGAAAAAATGACTAAGTCCAAAAAAAAAATTTTTCACCTTTTTTCAATTTTACCCCCGTGGGATATATATTCTACCCACACACATTTGGAACTCTCCTGGGGTACCCTCACACATATTATTCCCTCATTTAGTGGATATTTTCACAAAAAAAAGTGAAATTTTCAAAAATTCAGAAAATTGGCTGAAAACGACTAAATATGATGGCTTCCTCGGGCAAATCGCTCTGGAACTGAAATCGGAATGCTCACTGACATTTCCCCTATCTGAAAGTCTGATAAACGCTGAAAAAATGACTAAGTCCAAAAAAATTTTTTTTCACCTTTTTTCAATTTTACCCCCGTGGGATATATATTCTACCCACACACATTTGGAACTCTCTTGGGGTACCCTCACACATATTATTCCCTCATTTAGTGGATATTTTCACAAAAAAATGAAATTTTCAAATATTCTGAAAATTGGCTGAAAACGACTAAATATGAAGGACTCATTGGGCGAATCGCTCTGGAACTGAAATCGGAACGCTAACTGTCATTTCCGCTATCTGAAAGTCTGATAAACGCTGGAAAAATGACTAAGTCCCAAAAAAATTTTTTTCACCTTTTTTCAATTTTACCCACGTGGGATATATATTCTACCCACACACATTTGGAACTTTCCTGTGGTACCCTCACACATATTATTCCCTCATTTAGTGGATATTTTCACAAAAAAGTGAAATTTTCAAAAATTCAGAAAATTGGCTGAAAACGACTAAATATGAAGGACTCATCGGGCGAATCACTCTGGAACTGAAATCGGAATGCTCACTGTCATTTCCCCTATCTGAAAGTCTGATAAACGCTGAAAAAATGACTAAGTCTAAAAAAAAATTTTTTTAAACTTTTTTCAATTTTACCCCCGTGGGATATATATTCTACCCACACACATTTGGAATTCTCCTGGGGTACCCTCACACATATTATTCCCTCATTTAGTGGATATTTTCACAAAAAAATGAAATTTTCAAAAATTCACAAAATTGGCTGAAAACGACTAAATATGAAGGACTCATCGATCGAATCGCTCTGGAACTGAAATCGGAACGCTCACTAACATTTCCCCTATCTGAAAGTCTGATAAACGCTGAAAAAATGACTAAGTCCAAAAAAAATTTTTTTCACCTTTTTTCAATTTTACCCCCGTGGGATATATATTCTACCCACACACATTTGGAACTTTCCTGGGGTACCCTCACACATATTATTCCCTCATTTAGTGGATATTTTCACAAAAAAGTGAAATTTTCAAAAATTCACAAAACTGGCTGAAAACGACTAAATATGAAGGACTCATCGGGCGAATCGCTCTGGAACTGAAATCGGAACGCTCACTGACATTTCCCCTATCTGAAAGTCTGATAAACGCTGGAAAAATGACTAAGTCCAAAAAAAATTTTTTTCACCTTTTTTCAATTTTACCCCCGTGGGATATATATTCTACCCACACACATTTGGAACTTTCCTGGGGTACCCTCACACATATTATTCCCTCATTTAGTGGATATTTTCACAAAAAAGTGAAATTTTCAAAAATTCAGAAATTTAGCTGAAAACGACTAAATATGAAGGACTCATCGGGCGAATCGCTCTGGAACTGAAATCGGAATGCTCGCTGACATTTCCCCTATCTGAAAGTCTGATAAACGCCGGAAAAATGACTAAGTCTAAAAAAAAATTTTTTTAAACTTTTTTCAATTTTACCCCCGTGGGATATATATTCTACCCACACACATTTGGAACTTTCCTGGGGTACCCTCACACATATTATTCCCTCATTTAGTGGATATTTTCACAAAAAAGTGAAATTTTCAAAAATTCAGAAAATTGGCTGAAAACGACTAAATATGAAGGACTCATCGGGCAAATCACTCTGGAACTGAAATCGGAACGCTCACTGTCATTTCCCCTATCTGAAAGTCTGATAAACGCTGAAAAAATGACTAAGTCTAAAAAAAAATTTTTTTAAACTTTTTTCAATTTTACCCCCGTGGGATATATATTCTACCCACACACATTTGGAATTCTCCTGGGGTACCCTCACACATATTATTCCCTCATTTAGTGGATATTTTCACAAAAAAATGAAATTTTCAAAAATTCACAAAATTGGCTGAAAACGACTAAATATGAAGGACTCATCGGGCGAATCGCTCTGGAACTGAAATCGGAACTCTCACTAACATTTCCCCTATCTGAAAGTCTGATAAACGCTGAAAAAATGACTAAGTCCAAAAAAAAATTTTTTCACCTTTTTTCAATTTTACCCCCGTGGGATATATATTCTGCCCACACACATTTGGAACTCTCCTGGGGTACCCTCACACATATTATTCCCTCATTTAGTGGATATTTTCACAAAAAAAGTGAAATTTTCAAATATTCTGAAAATTGGCTGAAAACGACTAAATATGAAGGACTCATTGGGCGAATCGCTCTGGAACTGAAATCGGAACGCTCACTGTCATTTCCCCTATCTGAAAGTCTGATAAACGCTGGAAAAATGACTAAGTCCAAAAAAAATTTTTTTCACCTTTTTTCAATTTTACCCCCGTGGGATATATATTCTACCCACACATATTTGGAACTTTCCTGGGGTACCCTCACACATATTATTCCCTCATTTAGTGGATATTTTCACAAAAAAGTGAAATTTTCAAAAATTCAGAAAATTGGCTGAAAACGACTAAATATGAAGGACTCATCGGGCAAATCACTCTGGAACTGAAATCGGAATGCTCACTGTCATTTCCCCTATCTGAAAGTCTGATAAACGCTGAAAAAATGACTAAGTCCAAAAAAATTTTTTTTCACCTTTTTTCAATTTTACCCCCGTGGGATATATATTCTACCCACACACATTTGGAACTCTCCTGGGGTACCCTCACACATATTATTCCCTCATTTAGTGGATATTTTCACAAAAAAGTGAAATTTTCAAAAATTCAGAAAATTGGCTGAAAACGACTAAATATGAAGGACTCATCGGGCAAATCGCTCTGGAACTGAAATCGGAACGCTCACTGACATTTCCCCTATCTGAAAGTCTGATAAACGCCGGAAAAATGACTAAGTCTAAAAAAAAATTTTTTTAAACTTTTTTCAATTTTACCCCCGTGGGATATATATTCTACCCACACACATTTGGAACTCTCCTGGGGTACCCTCACACATATTATTCCCTCATTTAGTGGATATTTTCACAAAAAAGTGAAATTTTCAAAAATTCACAAAACTGGCTGAAAACGACTAAATATGAAGGACTCATCGGGCTAATCGCTCTGGAACTGAAATCGGAACGCTCACTGACATTTCCCCTATCTGAAAGTCTGATAAACGCTGAAAAAATGACTAAGTCCAAAAAAAAAATTTTTCACCTTTTTTCAATTTTACCCCCGTGGGATATATATTCTACCCACACACATTTGGAACTCTCCTGGGGTACCCTCACACATATTATTCCCTCATTTAGTGGATATTTTCACAAAAAAGTGAAATTTTCAAATATTCTGAAAATTGGCTGAAAACGACTAAATATGAAGGACTCATTGGGCGAATCGCTCTGGAACTGAAATCGGAACGCTCACTGTCATTTCCCCTATCTGAAAGTCTGATAAACGCTGGAAAAATGACTAAGTCCAAAAAAAATTTTTTTCACCTTTTTTCAATTTTACCCCCGTGGGATATATATTCTACCCACAAACATTTGGAACTTTCCTGGGGTACCCTCACACATATTATTCCCTCATTTAGTGGATATTTTCACAAAAAAGTGAAATTTTCAAATATTCTGAAAATTGGCTGAAAACGAATAAATATGAAGGACTCATTGGGCGAATCGCTCTGGAACTGAAATCGGAACGCTCACTGTCATTTCCCCTATCTGAAAGTCTGATAAACGCTGGAAAAATGACTAAGTCCAAAAAAAATTTTTTTCACCTTTTTTCAATTTTACCCTCGTGGGATATATATTCTACCCACACACATTTGGAACTCTCCTGGGGTACCCTCACACATATTATTCCCTCATTTAGTGGATATTTTCACAAAAAAGTGAAATTTTCAAAAATTCAGAAAATTAGCTGAAAACGACTAAATATGAAGGACTCATCGGGCGAATCGCTCTGGAACTGAAATCGGAATGCTCACTGACATTTCCCCTATCTGAAAGTCTGATAAACGCTGAAAAAATGACTAAGTCCAAAAAATTTTTTTTTTTACCTTTTTTCAATTTTACCCCCGTGGGATATATATTCTACCCACACACATTTGGAACTCTCCTGGGGTACCCTCACACATATTATTCCCTCATTTAGTGGATATTTTCACAAAAAAGTGAAATTTTCAAAAATTCAGAAAATTGGCTGAAAACGACTAAATATGAAGGACTCATCGGGCGAATCACTCTGGAACTGAAATCGGAACGCTCACTGTCATTTCCCCTATCTGAAAGTCTGATAAACGCTGAAAAAATGACTAAGTCCAAAAAAATTTTTTTTCACCTTTTTTCAATTTTACCCCCGTGGGATATATATTCTACCCACACACATTTGGAACTCTCCTGGGGTACCCTCACAAATATTATTCCCTCATTTAGTGGATATTTTCACAAAAAAGTGAAATTAACAAATATTCTGAAAATTGGCTGAAAACGACTAAATTTGAAGGACTCATTGGGCGAATCGCTCTGGAACTGAAATCGGAACGCTCACTGTCATTTCCCCTATCTGAAAGTCTGATAAACGCTGGAAAAATGACTAAGTCCAAAAAAAATTTTTTTCACCTTTTTTCAATTTTACCCCCGTGGGATATATATTCTACCCACACACATTTGGAACTTTCCTGGGGTACCCTCACACATATTATTCTCTCATTTAGTGGATATTTTCACAAAAAAGTGAAATTTTCAAAAATTCAGAAAATTGGCTGAAAACGACTAAATATGAAGGACTCATCGGGCGAATCACTCTGGAACTGAAATCGGAACGCTCACTGTCATTTCCCCTATCTGAAAGTCTGATAAACGCCGGAAAAATGACTAAGTCTAAAAAAAAATTTTTTTAAACTTTTTTCAATTTTACCCCCGTGGGATATATATTCTACCCACACACATTTGGAACTTTCCTGGGGTACCCTCACACATATTATTCCCTCATTTAGTGGATATTTTCACAAAAAAGTGAAATTTTCAAAAATTCAGAAAATTGGCTGAAAACGACTAAATATGAAGGACTCATCGGGCAAATCACTCTGGAACTGAAATCGGAACGCTCACTGTCATTTCCCCTATCTGAAAGTCTGATAAACGCTGAAAAAATGACTAAGTCTAAAAAAAAATTTTTTTAAACTTTTTTCAATTTTACCCCCGTGGGATATATATTCTACCCACACACATTTGGAATTCTCCTGGGGTACCCTCACACATATTATTCCCTCATTTAGTGGATATTTTCACAAAAAAATGAAATTTTCAAAAATTCACAAAATTGGCTGAAAACGACTAAATATGAAGGACTCATCGGGCGAATCGCTCTGGAACTGAAATCGGAACGCTCACTAACATTTCCCCTATCTGAAAGTCTGATAAACGCTGAAAAAATGACTAAGTCCAAAAAAAAATTTTTTCACCTTTTTTCAATTTTACCCCCGTGGGATATATATTCTACCCACACACATTTGGAACTCTCCTGGGGTACCCTCACACATATTATTCCCTCATTTAGTGGATATTTTCACAAAAAAGTGAAATTTTCAAAAATTCAGAAAATTGGCTGAAAACGACTAAATATGAAGGACTCATCGGGCAAATCACTCTGGAACTGAAATCGGAATGCTCACTGTCATTTCCCCTATCTGAAAGTCTGATAAACGCTGAAAAAATGACTAAGTCCAAAAAAATTTTTTTTCACCTTTTTTCAATTTTACCCCCGTGGGATATATATTCTACCCACACACATTTGGAACTCTCCTGGGGTACCCTCACACATATTATTCCCTCATTTAGTGGATATTTTCACAAAAAAGTGAAATTTTCAAAAATTCAGAAAATTGGCTGAAAACGACTAAATATGAAGGACTCATCGGGCAAATCGCTCTGGAACTGAAATCGGAACGCTCACTGACATTTCCCCTATCTGAAAGTCTGATAAACGCCGGAAAAATGACTAAGTCTAAAAAAAAATTTTTTTAAACTTTTTTCAATTTTACCCCCGTGGGATATATATTCTACCCACACACATTTGGAACTCTCCTGGGGTACCCTCACACATATTATTCCCTCATTTAGTGGATATTTTCACAAAAAAGTGAAATTTTCAAAAATTCACAAAACTGGCTGAAAACGACTAAATATGAAGGACTCATCGGGCGAATCGCTCTGGAACTGAAATCGGAACGCTCACTGACATTTCCCCTATCTGAAAGTCTGATAAACGCTGAAAAAATGACTAAGTCCAAAAAAAAAATTTTTCACCTTTTTTCAATTTTACCCCCGTGGGATATATATTCTACCCACACACATTTGGAACTCTCCTGGGGTACCCTCACACATATTATTCCCTCATTTAGTGGATATTTTCACAAAAAAGTGAAATTTTCAAATATTCTGAAAATTGGCTGAAAACGACTAAATATGAAGGACTCATTGGGCGAATCGCTCTGGAACTGAAATCGGAACGCTCACTGTCATTTCCCCTATCTGAAAGTCTGATAAACGCTGGAAAAATGACTAAGTCCAAAAAAAATTTTTTTCACCTTTTTTCAATTTTACCCCCGTGGGATATATATTCTACCCACACACATTTGGAACTTTCCTGGGGTACCCTCACACATATTATTCCCTCATTTAGTGGATATTTTCACAAAAAAGTGAAATTTTCAAATATTCTGAAAATTGGCTGAAAACGACTAAATATGAAGGACTCATTGGGCGAATCGCTCTGGAACTGAAATCGGAACGCTCACTGTCATTTCCCCTATCTGAAAGTCTGATAAACGCTGGAAAAATGACTAAGTCCAAAAAAAATTTTTTTCACCTTTTTTCAATTTTACCCTCGTGGGATATATATTCTACCCACACACATTTGGAACTCTCCTGGGGTACCCTCACACATATTATTCCCTCATTTAGTGGATATTTTCACAAAAAAGTGAAATTTTCAAAAATTCAGAAAATTAGCTGAAAACGACTAAATATGAAGGACTCATCGGGCGAATCGCTCTGGAACTGAAATCGGAACGCTCACTGTCATTTCCCCTATCTGAAAGTCTGATAAACGCTGAAAAAATGACTAAGTCCAAAAAAATTTTTTTTCACCTTTTTTCAATTTTACCCCCGTGGGATATATATTCTACCCACACACATTTGGAACTCTACTGGGGTACCCTCACACATATTATTCCCTCATTTAGTGGATATTTTCACAAAAAAGTGAAATTTTCAAAAATTCACAAAACTGGCTGAAAACGACTAAATATGAAGGACTCATCGGGCGAATCGCTCTGGAACTGAAATCGGAACGCTCACTGACATTTCCCCTATCTGAAAGTCTGATAAACGCTGGAAAAATGACTAAGTCCCAAAAAAATTTTTTTCACCTTTTTTCAATTTTACCCCCGTGGGATATATATTCTACCCACACACATTTGGAACTTTCCTGGGGTACCCTCACACATATTATTCCCTCATTTAGTGGATATTTTCATAAAAAAGTGAAATTTTCAAATATTCTGAAAATTGGCTGAAAACGACTAAATATGAAGGACTCATTGGGCGAATCGCTCTGGAAGTGAAATCGGAACGCTCACTGTCATTTCCCCTATCTGAAAGTCTGATAAACGCTGGAAAAATGACTAAGTCCAAAAAAAATTTTTTTCACCTTTTTTCAATTTTACCCTCGTGGGATATATATTCTACCCACACACATTTGGAACTCTCCTGGGGTACCCTCACACATATTATTCCCTCATTTAGTGGATATTTTCACAAAAAAGTGAAATTTTCAAAAATTCACAAAACTGGCTGAAAACGACTAAATATGAAGGACTCATTGGGCGAATCGCTCTGGAACTGAAATCGGAACGCTCACTGTCATTTCCCCTATCTGAAAGTCTGATAAACGCTGGAAAAATGACTAAGTCCAAAAAAAATTTTTTTCACCTTTTTTCAATTTGACCCCCGTGGGATATATATTCTACCCACACACATTTGGAACTTTCCTGGGGTACCCTCACACATATTATTCCCTCATTTAGTGGATATTTTCACAAAAAAGTGAAATTTTCAAATATTCTGAAAATTGGCTGAAAACGACTAAATATGAAGGACTCATTGGGCGAATCGCTCTGGAACTGAAATCGGAACGCTCACTGTCATTTCCCCTATCTGAAAGTCTGATAAACGCTGGAAAAATGACTAAGTCCAAAAAAAATTTTTTTCACCTTTTTTCAATTTTACCCCCGTGGGATATATATTCTACCCACACACATTTGGAACTTTCCTGGGGTACCCTCACACATATTATTCCCTCATTTAGTGGATATTTTCACAAAAAAGTGAAATTTTCAAAAATTCAGAAAATTGGCTGAAAACGACTAAATATGAAGGACTCATCGGGCGAATCACTCTGGAACTGAAATCGGAACGCTCACTGTCATTTCCCCTATCTGAAAGTCTGATAAACGCTGAAAAAATGACTAAGTCCAAAAAAAAAATTTTTCACCTTTTTTCAATTTTACCCCCGTGGGATATATATTCTACCCACACACATTTGGAACTCTCCTGGGGTACCCTCACACATATTATTCCCTCATTTAGTGGATATTTTCACAAAAAAGTGAAATTTTCAAATATTCTGAAAATTGGCTGAAAACGACTAAATATGAAGGACTCATTGGGCGAATCGCTCTGGAACTGAAATCGGAACGCTCACTGACATTTCCCCTATCTGAAAGTCTGATAAACGCCGGAAAAATGACTAAGTCTAAAAAAAAATTTTTTTTCACCTTTTTTCAATTTTACCCCCGTGGGATATATATTCTACCCACACACATTTGGAACTCTCCTGGGGTACCCTCACACATATTATTCCCTCATTTAGTGGATATTTTCACAAAAAAGTGAAATTTTCAAATATTCTGAAAATTGGCTGAAAACGACTAAATATGAAGGACTCATTGGGCGAATCGCTCTGGAACTGAAATCGGAACGCTCACTGTCATTTCCCCTATCTGAAAGTCTGATAAACGCTGGAAAAATGACTAAGTCCAAAAAAAAATTTTTTCACCTTTTTTCAATTTTACCCTCGTGGGATATATATTCTACCCACACACATTTGGAACTCTCCTGGGGTACCCTCACACATATTATTCCCTCATTTAGTGGATATTTTCACAAAAAAGTGAAATTTTCAAAAATTCAGAAAATTAGCTGAAAACGACTAAATATGAAGGACTCATCGGGCGAATCGCTCTGGAACTGAAATCGGAATGCTCACTGACATTTCCCCTATCTGAAAGTCTGATAAACGCCGGAAAAATGACTAAGTCTAAAAAAAAATTTTTTTAAACTTTTTTTAATTTTACCCCCGTGGGATATATATTCTACCCACACACATTTGGAACTCTCCTGGGGTACCCTCACACATATTATTCCCTCATTTAGTGGATATTTTCACAAAAAAGTGAAATTTTCAAAAATTCAGAAAATTGGCTGAAAACGACTAAATATGAAGGACTCATCGGGCAAATCGCTCTGGAACTGAAATCGGAACGCTCACTGACATTTCCCCTATCTGAAAGTCTGATAAACGCCGGAAAAATGACTAAGTCTAAAAAAAAATTTTTTTAAACTTTTTTCAATTTTACCCCCGTGGGATATATATTCTACCCACACACATTTGGAACTTTCCTGGGGTACCCTCACACATATTATTCCCTCATTTAGTGGATATTTTCACAAAAAAGTGAAATTTTCAAAAATTCAGAAAATTGGCTGAAAACGACTAAATATGAAGGACTCATCGGGCGAATCACTCTGGAACTGAAATCGGAACGCTCACTGTCATTTCCCCTATCTGAAAGTCTGATAAACGCTGAAAAAATGACTAAGTCCAAAAAAAAAATTTTTCACCTTTTTTCAATTTTACCCCCGTGGGATATATATTCTACCCACACACATTTGGAACTCTCCTGGGGTACCCTCACACATATTATTCCCTCATTTAGTGGATATTTTCACAAAAAAGTGAAATTTTCAAATATTCTGAAAATTGGCTGAAAACGACTAAATATGAAGGACTCATTGGGCGAATCGCTCTGGAACTGAAATCGGAACGCTCACTGTCATTTCCCCTATCTGAAAGTCTGATAAACGCTGGAAAAATGACTAAGTCCAAAAAAAATTTTTTTCACCTTTTTTCAATTTTACCCCCGTGGGATATATATTCTACCCACACACATTTGGAACTTTCCTGGGGTACCCTCACACATATTATTCCCTCATTTAGTGGATATTTTCACAAAAAAGTGAAATTTTCAAATATTCTGAAAATTGGCTGAAAACGACTAAATATGAAGGACTCATTGGGCGAATCGCTCTGGAACTGAAATCGGAACGCTCACTGTCATTTCCCCTATCTGAAAGTCTGATAAACGCTGGAAAAATGACTAAGTCCAAAAAAAATTTTTTTCACCTTTTTTCAATTTTACCCTCGTGGGATATATATTCTACCCACACACATTTGGAACTCTCCTGGGGTACCCTCACACATATTATTCCCTCATTTAGTGGATATTTTCACAAAAAAGTGAAATTTTCAAAAATTCAGAAAATTGGCTGAAAACGACTAAATATGAAGGACTCATCGGGCAAATCGCTCTGGAACTGAAATCGGAACGCTCACTGACATTTCCCCTATCTGAAAGTCTGATAAACGCCGGAAAAATGACTAAGTCTAAAAAAAAATTTTTTTTCACCTTTTTTCAATTTTACCCCCGTGGGATATATATTCTACCCACACACATTTGGAACTCTCCTGGGGTACCCTCACACATATTATTCCCTCATTTAGTGGATATTTTCACAAAAAAGTGAAATTTTCAAAAATTCACAAAACTGGCTGAAAACGACTAAATATGAAGGACTCATCGGGCGAATCGCTCTGGAACTGAAATCGGAACGCTCACTGACATTTCCCCTATCTGAAAGTCTGATAAACGCTGAAAAAATGACTAAGTCCAAAAAAAAAATTTTTCACCTTTTTTCAATTTTACCCCCGTGGGATATATATTCTACCCACACACATTTGGAACTCTCCTGGGGTACCCTCACACATATTATTCCCTCATTTAGTGGATATTTTCACAAAAAAGTGAAATTTTCAAATATTCTGAAAATTGGCTGAAAACGACTAAATATGAAGGACTCATTGGGCGAATCGCTCTGGAACTGAAATCGGAACGCTCACTGTCATTTCCCCTATCTGAAAGTCTGATAAACGCTGGAAAAATGACAGTCCAAAAAAAATTTTTTTCACCTTTTTTCAATTTTACCCCCGTGGGATATATATTCTACCCACACACATTTGGAACTTTCCTGGGGTACCCTCACACATATTATTCCCTCATTTAGTGGATATTTTCACAAAAAAGTGAAATTTTCAAATATTCTGAAAATTGGCTGAAAACGACTAAATATGAAGGACTCATTGGGCGAATCGCTCTGGAACTGAAATCGGAACGCTCACTGTCATTTCCCCTATCTGAAAGTCTGATAAACGCTGGAAAAATGACTAAGTCCAAAAAAAATTTTTTTCACCTTTTTTCAATTTTACCCTCGTGGGATATATATTCTACCCACACACATTTGGAACTCTCCTGGGGTACCCTCACACATATTATTCCCTCATTTAGTGGATATTTTCACAAAAAAGTGAAATTTTCAAAAATTCAGAAAATTGGCTGAAAACGACTAAATATGAAGGACTCATCGGGCAAATCGCTCTGGAACTGAAATCGGAACGCTCACTGACATTTCCCCTATCTGAAAGTCTGATAAACGCCGGAAAAATGACTAAGTCTAAAAAAAAATTTTTTTAAACTTTTTTCAATTTTACCCCCGTGGGATATATATTCTACCCACACACATTTGGAACTCTCCTGGGGTACCCTCACACATATTATTCCCTCATTTAGTGGATATTTTCACAAAAAAGTGAAATTTTCAAAAATTCAGAAAATTGGCTGAAAACGACTAAATATGAAGGACTCATCGGGCAAATCACTCTGGAACTGAAATCGGAACGCTCACTGTCATTTCCCCTATCTGAAAGTCTGATAAACGCTGAAAAAATGACTAAGTCCAAAAAAAATTTTTTTCACCTTTTTTCAATTTTACCCCCGTGGGATATATATTCTACCCACACACATTTGGAACTCTCCTGGGGTACCTTCACACATATTATTCCCTCATTTAGTGGATATTTTCACAAAAAAGTGAAATTTTCAAATATTCTGAAAATTGGCTGAAAACGACTAAATATGAAGGACTCATTGGGCGAATCGCTCTGGAACTGAAATCGGAACGCTCACTGTCATTTCCCCTATCTGAAAGTCTGATAAACGCTGGAAAAATGACTAAGTCCAAAAAAAATTTTTTTCACCTTTTTTCAATTTTACCCCCGTGGGATATATATTCTACCCACACACATTTGGAACTTTCCTGGGGTACCCTCACACATATTATTCCCTCATTTAGTGGATATTTTCACAAAAAAGTGAAATTTTCAAAAATTCAGAAAATTGGCTGAAAACGACTAAATATGAAGGACTCATCGGGCGAATCACTCTGGAACTGAAATCGGAACGCTCACTGTCATTTCCCCTATCTGAAAGTCTGATAAACGCTGAAAAAATGACTAAGTCCAAAAAAATTTTTTTTCACCTTTTTTCAATTTTACCCCCGTGGGATATATATTCTACCCACACACATTTGGAACTCTCCTGGGGTACCCTCACACATATTATTCCCTCATTTAGTGGATATTTTCACAAAAAAGTGAAATTTTCAAAAATTCACAAAACTGGCTGAAAACGATTAAATATGAAGGACTCATCGGGCGAATCGCTCTGGAACTGAAATCGGAACGCTCACTGACATTTCCCCTATCTGAAAGTCTGATAAACGCTGGAAAAATGACTAAGTCCCAAAAAAATTTTTTTCACCTTTTTTCAATTTTACCCCCGTGGGATATATATTCTACCCACACACATTTGGAACTTTCCTGGGGTACCCTCACACATATTATTCCCTCATTTAGTGGATATTTTCATAAAAAAGTGAAATTTTCAAATATTCTGAAAATTGGCTGAAAACGACTAAATATGAAGGACTCATTGGGCGAATCGCTCTGGAAGTGAAATCGGAACGCTCACTGTCATTTCCCCTATCTGAAAGTCTGATAAACGCTGGAAAAATGACTAAGTCCAAAAAAAATTTTTTTCACCTTTTTTCAATTTTACCCTCGTGGGATATATATTCTACCCACACACATTTGGAACTCTCCTGGGGTACCCTCACACATATTATTCCCTCATTTAGTGGATATTTTCACAAAAAAGTGAAATTTTCAAAAATTCAGAAAATTGGCTGAAAACGTCTAAATATGAAGGACTCATCGGGCAAATCGCTCTGGAACTGAAATCGGAACGCTCACTGACATTTCCCCTATCTGAAAGTGTGATAAACGCCGGAAAAATGACTAAGTCTAAAAAAAAATTTTTTTAAACTTTTTTCAATTTTACCCCCGTGGGATATATATTCTACCCACACACATTTGGAACTCTCCTGGGGTACCCTCACACATATTATTCCCTCATTTAGTGGATATTTTCACAAAAAAGTGAAATTTTCAAAAATTCACAAAACTGGCTGAAAACGACTAAATATGAAGGACTCATTGGGCGAATCGCTCTGGAACTGAAATCGGAACGCTCACTGTCATTTCCCCTATCTGAAAGTCTGATAAACGCTGGAAAAATGACTAAGTCCAAAAAAAATTTTTTTCACCTTTTTTCAATTTGACCCCCGTGGGATATATATTCTACCCACACACATTTGGAACTTTCCTGGGGTACCCTCACACATATTATTCCCTCATTTAGTGGATATTTTCACAAAAAAGTGAAATTTTCAAATATTCTGAAAATTGGCTGAAAACGACTAAATATGAAGGACTCATTGGGCGAATCGCTCTGGAACTGAAATCGGAACGCTCACTGTCATTTCCCCTATCTGAAAGTCTGATAAACGCTGGAAAAATGACTAAGTCCAAAAAAAATTTTTTTCACCTTTTTTCAATTTTACCCTCGTGGGATATATATTCTACCCACACACATTTGGAACTCTCCTGGGGTACCCTCACACATATTATTCCCTCATTTAGTGGATATTTTCACAAAAAAGTGAAATTTTCAAAAATTCACAAAATTGGCTGAAAACGACTAAATATGAAGGACTCATAGGGCGAATCGCTCTGGAACTGAAATCGGAACGCTCACTGTCATTTCCCCTATCTGAAAGTCTGATAAACGCTGGAAAAATGACTAAGTCCCAAAAAAATTTTTTTCACCTTTTTTCAATTTTACCCCCGTGGGATATATATTCTACCCACACACATTTGGAACTCTCCTGGGGTACCTTCACACATATTATTCCCTCATTTAGTGGATATTTTCACAAAAAAGTGAAATTTTCAAATATTCTGAAAATTGGCTGAAAACGACTAAATATGAAGGACTCATTGGGCGAATCGCTCTGGAACTGAAATCGGAACGCTCACTGTCATTTCCCCTATCTGAAAGTCTGATAAACGCTGGAAAAATGACTAAGTCCAAAAAAAATTTTTTTCACCTTTTTTCAATTTTACCCCCGTGGGATATATATTCTACCCACACACATTTGGAACTTTCCTGGGGTACCCTCACACATATTATTCCCTCATTTAGTGGATATTTTCACAAAAAAGTGAAATTTTCAAATATTCTGAAAATTGGCTGAAAACGACTAAATATGAAGGACTCATTGGGCGAATCGCTCTGGAACTGAAATCGGAACGCTCACTGTCATTTCCCCTATCTGAAAGTCTGATAAACGCTGGAAAAATGACTAAGTCCAAAAAAAATTTTTTTCACCTTTTTTCAATTTTACCCCCGTGGGATATATATTCTACCCACACACATTTGGAACTTTCCTGGGGTACCCTCACACATATTATTCCCTCATTTAGTGGATATTTTCACAAAAAAGTGAAATTTTCAAAAATTCAGAAAATTGGCTGAAAACGACTAAATATGAAGGACTCATCGGGCGAATCACTCTGGAACTGAAATCGGAACGCTCACTGTCATTTCCCCTATCTGAAAGTCTGATAAACGCTGAAAAAATGACTAAGTCCAAAAAAATTTTTTTTCACCTTTTTTCAATTTTACCCCCGTGGGATATATATTCTACCCACACACATTTGGAACTCTCCTGGGGTACCCTCACACATATTATTCCCTCATTTAGTGGATATTTTCATAAAAAAGTGAAATTTTCAAATATTCTGAAAATTGGCTGAAAACGACTAAATATGAAGGACTCATTGGGCGAATCGCTCTGGAAGTGAAATCGGAACGCTCACTGTCATTTCCCCTATCTGAAAGTCTGATAAACGCTGGAAAAATGACTAAGTCCAAAAAAAATTTTTTTCACCTTTTTTCAATTTTACCCTCGTGGGATATATATTCTACCCACACACATTTGGAACTCTCCTGGGGTACCCTCACACATATTATTCCCTCATTTAGTGGATATTTTCACAAAAAAGTGAAATTTTCAAAAATTCACAAAATTGGCTGAAAACGACTAAATATGAAGGACTCATAGGGCGAATCGCTCTGGAACTGAAATCGGAACGCTCACTGTCATTTCCCCTATCTGAAAGTCTGCTAAACGCTGGAAAAATGACTAAGTCCAAAAAAAATTTTTTTCACCTTTTTTCAATTTTACCCCCGTGGGATATATATTCTACCCACACACATTTGGAACTTTCCTGGGGTACCCTCACACATATTATTCCCTCATTTAGTGGATATTTTCACAAAAAAGTGAAATTTTCAAAAATTCAGAAAATTGGCTGAAAACGACTAAATATGAAGGACTCATTGGGCGAATCGCTCTGGAACTGAAATCGGAACGCTCACTGTCATTTCCCCTATCTGAAAGTCTGATAAACGCTGGAAAAATGACTAAGTCTAAAAAAAATATTTTTCACCTTTTTTCAATTTTACCCCCGTGGGATATATATTCTACCCACACACATTTGGAACTTTCCTGGGGTACCCTCACACATATTATTCCCTCATTTAGTGGATATTTTCACAAAAAAGTGAAATTTTCAAAAATTCAGAAAATTGGCTGAAAACGACTAAATATGAAGGACTCATCGGGCAAATCACTCTGGAACTGAAATCGGAACGCTCACTGTCATTTCCCCTATCTGAAAGTCTGATAAACGCTGAAAAAATGACTAAGTCCAAAAAAATTTTTTTTCACCTTTTTTCAATTTTACCCCCGTGGGATATATATTCTACCCACACACATTTGGAACTCTCCTGGGGTACCCTCACACATATTATTCCCTCATTTAGTGGATATTTTCACAAAAAAGTGAAATTTTCAAAAATTCAGAAAATTGGCTGAAAACGACTAAATATGAAGGACTCATCGGGCAAATCACTCTGGAACTGAAATCGGAACGCTCACTGTCATTTCCCCTATCTGAAAGTCTGATAAACGCTGAAAAAATGACTAAGTCCAAAAAAATTTTTTTTCACCTTTTTTCAATTTTACCCCCGTGGGATATATATTCTACCCACACACATTTGGAACTCTCCTGGGGTACCCTCACACATATTATTCCCTCATTTAGTGGATATTTTCACAAAAAAGTGAAATTTTCAAATATTCTGAAAATTGGCTGAAAACGACTAAATATGAAGGACTCATTGGGCGAATCGCTCTGGAACTGAAATCGGAACGCTCACTGTCATTTCCCCTATCTGAAAGTCTGATAAACGCTGGAAAAATGACTAAGTCCAAAAAAAATTTTTTTCACCTTTTTTCAATTTTACCCTCGTGGGATATATATTCTACCCACACACATTTGGAACTCTCCTGGGGTACCCTCACACATATTATTCCCTCATTTAGTGGATATTTTCACAAAAAAGTGAAATTTTCAAAAATTCAGAAAATTGGCTGAAAACGACTAAATATGAAGGACTCATCGGGCAAATCACTCTGGAACTGAAATCGGAACGCTCACTGTCATTTCCCCTATCTGAAAGTCTGATAAACGCTGAAAAAATGACAAAGTCTAAAAAAAAATTTTTTTAAACTTTTTTCAATTTTACCCCCGTGGGATATATATTCTACCCACACACATTTGGAATTCTCCTGGGGTACCCTCACACATATTATTCCCTCATTTAGTGGATATTTTCACAAAAAAATGAAGTTTTCAAAAATTCACAAAATTGGCTGAAAACGACTAAATATGAAGGACTCATAGGGCGAATCGCTCTGGAACTGAAATCGGAACGCTCACTGTCATTTCCCCTATCTGAAAGTCTGCTAAACGCTGGAAAAATGACTAAGTCCAAAAAAAATTTTTTTCGCCTTTTTTCAATTTTACCCCCGTGGGATATATATTCTACCCACACACATTTGGAACTTTCCTGGGGTACCCTCACACATATTATTCCCTCATTTAGTGGATATTTTCACAAAAAAGTGAAATTTTCTAAAATTCAGAAAATTGGCTGAAAACGACTAAATATGAAGGACTCATCGGGCAAATCGCTCTGGAACTGAAATCGGAACGCTCACTGACATTTCCCCTATCTGAAAGTCTGATAAACGCCGGAAAAATGACTAAGTCTAAAAAAAAATTTTTTTAAACTTTTTTCAATTTTACCCCCGTGGGATATATATTCTACCCACACACATTTGGAACTCTCCTGGGGTACCCTCACACATATTATTCCCTCATTTAGTGGATATTTTCACAAAAAAGTGAAATTTTCAAAAATTCACAAAATTGGCTGAAAACGACTAAATATGAAGGACTCATCGGGCGAATCGCTCTGGAACTGAAATCGGAACGCTCACTAACATTTCCCCTATCTGAAAGTCTGATAAACGCTGAAAAAATGACTAAGTCCAAAAAAAAAATTTTTCACCTTTTTTCAATTTTACCCCCGTGGGATATATATTCTACCCACACACATTTGGAACTCTCCTGGGGTACCCTCACACATATTATTCCCTCATTTAGTGGATATTTTCACAAAAAAGTGAAATTTTCAAATATTCTGAAAATTGGCTGAAAACGACTAAATATGAAGGACTCATCGGGCGAATCGCTCTGGAACTGAAATCGGAACGCTCACTGACATTTCCCCTATCTGAAAGTCTGATAAGCGCTGAAAAAATGACTAAGTCCAAAAAAATTTTTTTTCACCTTTTTTCAATTTTACCCCCGTGGGATATATATTCTACCCACACACATTTGAAACTCTCCTGGGGAACCCTCACACATATTATTCCCTCATTTAGTGGATATTTTCACAAAAAAGTGAAATTTTCAAAAATTCAGAAAATTGGCTGAAAACGACTAAATATGAAGGATTCATCGGGCGAATCGCTCTGGAACTGAAATGGGAACGCTCACTGACATTTCCCCTATCTGAAAGTCTGATAAACGCTCAAAAAATGACTAAGTCCAAAAAAATAATTTTTTCACCTTTTTTCAATTTTACCTCCGTGGAATATATATTCTACCCACACACATTTGGAACTCTCCTGGGGTACCCTCACACATATTATTCCCTCATTTAGTGGATATTTTCACAAAAAAGTGAAATTTTCAAAAATTCTGAAAATTGGCTGAAAACGACTAAATATGAAGGACTCATCGGGCGAATCGCTCTGGAACTGAAATCGGAACACTCACTGACATTTCCCCTATCTGAAAGTCTGATAAACGCTGAAAAAATGACTAAGTCCAAAAAAATTTTTTTTCACCTTTTTTCAATTTTACCCCCGTGGGATATATATTCTACCCACACACATTTGGAACTCTCCTGGGGTACCCTCACACATATTATTCCCTCATTTAGTGGATATTTTCACAAAAAAGTGAAATTTTCAAAAATTCAGAAAATTGGCTGAAAACGACTAAATATGAAGGACTCATCGGGCAAATCGCTCTGGAACTGAAATCGGAACGCTCACTGACATTTCCCCTATCTGAAAGTCTGATAAACGCTGAAAAAATGACTAAGTCCAAAAAAAATTTTTTTCACCTTTTTTCAATTTTACCCCCGTGGGATATATATTCTACCCACACACATTTGGAACTCTCCTGGTGTACCCTCACACATATTATTCCCTCATTTAGTGGATATTTTCAAAAAAAGTGAAATTTTCAAAAATTCAGAAAATTGGCTGAAAACGACTAAATATGAAGGACTCATCGGGCGAATCGCTCTGGAACTGAAATCGGAACGCTCACTGACATTTCCCCTATCTGAAAGTCTGATAAACGCCGGAAAAATGACTAAGTCTAAAAAAAAATTTTTTTTAAATTTTTTCAATTTTACCCCCGTGGGATATATATTCTACCCACACACATTTGGAACTCTCCTGGGGTACCCTCACACATATTATTCACTCATTTAGTGGATATTTTCACAAAAAAGTGAAATTTTCAAATATTCTGAAAATTGGCTGAAAACGACTAAATATGAAGGATTCATCGGGCGAATCGCTCTGGAACTGAAATCGGAACACTCACTGACATTTCCCCTATCTGAAAGTCTGATAAACGCTGAAAAAATGACTAAGTCCAAAAAAAAATTTTTTTCACCTTTTTTCAATTTTACCCCGTGGGATATATATTCTAACCAAACACACATTTGGAACTCTCCTGTAGTACCCTCACACATATTATTCCCTCATTTAGTGGATATTTTCACAAAAAAGTGAAATTTTCAAAAATTCTGAAAATTGGCTGAAAACGACTAAATATGAAGGACTCATCGGGCGAATCGCTCTGGAACTGAAATCGGAACACTCACTGACATTTCCCCTATCTGAAAGTCTGATAAACGCTCAAAAAATGACTAAGTCCAAAAAAATTTTTTTTCACCTTTTTTCAATTTTACCCCCGTGGGATATATATTCTACCCACACACATTTGAAACTCTCCTGGGGAACCCTCACACATATTATTCCCTCATTTAGTGGATATTTTCACAAAAAAGTGAAATTTTCAAAAATTCAGAAAATTGGCTGAAAACGACTAAATATGAAGGATTCATCGGGCGAATCGCTCTGGAACTGAAATGGGAACGCTCACTGACATTTCCCCTATCTGAAAGTCTGATAAACGCTCAAAAAATGACTAAGTCCAAAAAAATAATTTTTTCACCTTTTTTCAATTTTACCTCCGTGGAATATATATTCTACCCACACACATTTGGAACTCTCCTGGGGTACCCTCACACATATTATTCCCTCATTTAGTGGATATTTTCACAAAAAAGTGAAATTTTCAAAAATTCTGAAAATTGGCTGAAAACGACTAAATATGAAGGACTCATCGGGCGAATCGCTCTGGAACTGAAATCGGAACACTCACTGACATTTCCCCTATCTGAAAGTCTGATAAACGCTGAAAAAATGACTAAGTCCAAAAAAATTTTTTTTCACCTTTTTTCAATTTTACCCCCGTGGGATATATATTCTACCCACACACATTTGGAACTCTCCTGGGGTACCCTCACACATATTATTCCCTCATTTAGTGGATATTTTCACAAAAAAGTGAAATTTTCAAAAATTCACAAAATTGGCTGAAAACGACTAAGTATGAAGGACTCATTGGGCGAATCGCTCTGGAACTGAAATCGGAATGCTCACTGTCATTTCCCCTATCTGAAAGTCTGATAAACGCTGTAAAAATGACTAAGTCCAAAAAAAAATTTTTTCACCTTTTTTCAATTTTACCCCCGTGGGATATATATTCTACCCACACACATTTGGAACTCTCCTGGGGTACCCTCACACATATTATTCCCTCATTTAGTGGATATTTTCACAAAAAAGTGAAATTTTCAAAAATTCAGAAAATTGGCTGAAAACGACTAAATATGAAGGACTCATCGGGCAAATCGCTCTGGAACTGAAATCGGAACGCTCACTGACATTTCCCCTATCTGAAAGTCTGATAAACGCTGAAAAAATGACTAAGTCCAAAAAAAATTTTTTTCACCTTTTTTCAATTTTACCCCCGTGGGATATATATTCTACCCACACACATTTGGAACTCTCCTGGTGTACCCTCACACATATTATTCCCTCATTTAGTGGATATTTTCAAAAAAAAGTGAAATTTTCAAAAATTCAGAAAATTGGCTGAAAACGACTAAATATGAAGGACTCATCGGGCGAATCGCTCTGGAACTGAAATCGGAACGCTCACTGACATTTCCCCTATCTGAAAGTCTGATAAACGCCGGAAAAATGACTAAGTCTAAAAAAAAATTTTTTTTAAATTTTTTCAATTTTACCCCCGTGGGATATATATTCTACCCACACACATTTGGAACTCTCCTGGGGTACCCTCACACATATTATTCACTCATTTAGTGGATATTTTCACAAAAAAGTGAAATTTTCAAATATTCTGAAAATTGGCTGAAAACGACTAAATATGAAGGATTCATCGGGCGAATCGCTCTGGAACTGAAATCGGAACACTCACTGACATTTCCCCTATCTGAAAGTCTGATAAACGCTGAAAAAATGACTAAGTCCAAAAAAAAATTTTTTTCACCTTTTTTCAATTTTACCCCGTGGGATATATATTCTAACCAAACACACATTTGGAACTCTCCTGTAGTACCCTCACACATATTATTCCCTCATTTAGTGGATATTTTCACAAAAAAGTGAAATTTTCAAAAATTCTGAAAATTGGCTGAAAACGACTAAATATGAAGGACTCATCGGGCGAATCGCTCTGGAACTGAAATCGGAACACTCACTGACATTTCCCCTATCTGAAAGTCTGATAAACGCTCAAAAAATGACTAAGTCCAAAAAAATAATTTTTTCACCTTTTTTCAATTTTACCCCCTTGGAATATATATTCTACCCACACACATTTGGAACTCTCCTGGGGTACCCTCACACATATTATTCCCTCATTTAGTGGATATTTTCACAAAAAAGTGAAATTTTCAAAAATTCTGAAAATTGGCTGAAAACGATTAAATATGATGGACTCATCGGGCGAATCGCTCTGGAACTGAAATCGGAACGCTCACTGACATTTCCCCTATCTGAAAGTCTGATAAACGCTGAAAAATTGACTAAGTCCAAAAAAAAATTTTTTTCACCTTTTTTCAATTTTACCCCCGTGGGATATATATTCTACCCACACACATTTGGAACTCTCCTGGGGTACCCTCACACATATTATTCCCTCATTTAGTGGATATTTTCACAAAAAAGTGAAATTTTCAAAAATTCTGAAAATTGGCTGAAAACGACTAAATATGAAGGACTCATCGGGCGAATCGCTCTGGAACTGAAATCGGAACACTCACTGACATTTCCCCTATCTGAAAGTCTGATAAACGCTGAAAAAATGACTAAGTCCAAAAAAAAAATTTTTTTCACCTTTTTTCAATTTTACCCCCGTGGGATATATATTCTAACCAAACACACATTTGGAACTCTCCTGGAGTACCCTCACACATATTATTCCCTCATTTAGTGGATATTTTCACAAAAAAGTGAAATTTTCAAAAATTCTGAAAATTGGCTGAAAACGATTAAATATGATGGACTCATCGGGCGAATCGCTCTGGAACTGAAATCGGAATGCTCACTAACATTTCCCCTATCTCAAAGTCTGATAAACGCTGAAAAATTGACTAAGTCCAAAAAAAAAATTTTTTCACCTTTTTTCAATTTTACCCCCGTGGAATATATATTCTACCCACACACATTTGGAACTCTCCTGGGGTACCCTCACACATATTATTCCCTCATTTAGTGGATATTTTCACAAAAAAGTGAAATTTTCAAAAATTCTGAAAATTGGCTGAAAACGATTAAATATGATGGACTCATCGGGCGAATCGCTCTGGAACTGAAATCGGAACGCTCACTGACATTTCCCCTATCTGAAAGTCTGATAAACGCTGAAAAATTGACTAAGTCCAAAAAAAAATTTTTTTCACCTTTTTTCAATTTTACCCCCGTGGGATATATATTCTACCCACACACATTTGGAACTCTCCTGGGGTACCCTCACACATATTATTCCCTCATTTAGTGGATACTTTCACAAAAAAGTGAAATTTTCAAAAATTCTGAAAATTGGCTGAAAACGACTAAATATGAAGGACTCATCGGGCGAATCGCTCTGGAACTGAAATCGGAACGCTCACTGACATTTCCCCTATCTGAAAGTCTGATAAACGCTGAAGAAATGACTAAGTCCAAAAAAAATTTTTTTCATTTTTTTCAATTTTACCCCCGTGGGATATATATTCTACCCACACACATTTGGAACTCTCCTGGGGTACCCTCACACATATTATTCCCTCATTTAGTGGATATTTTCACAAAAAAGTGAAATTTTAAAAAATTCTGAAAATTGGCTGAAAACGACTAAATATGAAGGACTCATTGGGCAAATCGCTCTGGAACTGAAATCGGAACACTCACTGACATTTCCCCTATCTGAAAGTCTGATAAACGCTGGAAAAATGACTAAGTCTAAAAAAAAATTTTTTTAAACTTTTTTCAATTTTACCCCCGTGGGATATATATTCTACCCACACACATTTGGAACTCTCCTGGTGTACCCTCACACATATTATTCCCTCATTTAGTGGATATTTTCAAAAAAAGTGAAATTTTCAAAAATTCAGAAAATTGGCTGAAAACGACTAAATATGAAGGACTCATCGGGCGAATCGCTCTGGAACTGAAATCGGAACGCTCACTGACATTTCCCCTATCTGAAAGTCTGATAAACGCCGGAAAAATGACTAAGTCTAAAAAAAAATTTTTTTTAAATTTTTTCAATTTTACCCCCGTGGGATATATATTCTACCCACACACATTTGGAACTCTCCTGGGGTACCCTCACACATATTATTCACTCATTTAGTGGATATTTTCACAAAAAAGTGAAATTTTCAAATATTCTGAAAATTGGCTGAAAACGACTAAATATGAAGGATTCATCGGGCGAATCGCTCTGGAACTGAAATCGGAACACTCACTGACATTTCCCCTATCTGAAAGTCTGATAAACGCTGAAAAAATGACTAAGTCCAAAAAAAAATTTTTTTCACCTTTTTTCAATTTTACCCCGTGGGATATATATTCTAACCAAACACACATTTGGAACTCTCCTGTAGTACCCTCACACATATTATTCCCTCATTTAGTGGATATTTTCACAAAAAAGTGAAATTTTCAAAAATTCTGAAAATTGGCTGAAAACGACTAAATATGAAGGACTCATCGGGCGAATCGCTCTGGAACTGAAATCGGAACACTCACTGACATTTCCCCTATCTGAAAGTCTGATAAACGCTCAAAAAATGACTAAGTCCAAAAAAATTTTTTTTCACCTTTTTTCAATTTTACCCCCGTGGGATATATATTCTACCCACACACATTTGAAACTCTCCTGGGGAACCCTCACACATATTATTCCCTCATTTAGTGGATATTTTCACAAAAAAGTGAAATTTTCAAAAATTCAGAAAATTGGCTGAAAACGACTAAATATGAAGGATTCATCGGGCGAATCGCTCTGGAACTGAAATGGGAACGCTCACTGACATTTCCCCTATCTGAAAGTCTGATAAACGCTCAAAAAATGACTAAGTCCAAAAAAATAATTTTTTCACCTTTTTTCAATTTTACCTCCGTGGAATATATATTCTACCCACACACATTTGGAACTCTCCTGGGGTACCCTCACACATATTATTCCCTCATTTAGTGGATATTTTCACAAAAAAGTGAAATTTTCAAAAATTCTGAAAATTGGCTGAAAACGACTAAATATGAAGGACTCATCGGGCGAATCGCTCTGGAACTGAAATCGGAACACTCACTGACATTTCCCCTATCTGAAAGTCTGATAAACGCTGAAAAAATGACTAAGTCCAAAAAAATTTTTTTTCACCTTTTTTCAATTTTACCCCCGTGGGATATATATTCTACCCACACACATTTGGAACTCTCCTGGGGTACCCTCACACATATTATTCCCTCATTTAGTGGATATTTTCACAAAAAAGTGAAATTTTCAAAAATTCACAAAATTGGCTGAAAACGACTAAGTATGAAGGACTCATTGGGCGAATCGCTCTGGAACTGAAATCGGAATGCTCACTGTCATTTCCCCTATCTGAAAGTCTGATAAACGCTGTAAAAATGACTAAGTCCAAAAAAAAATTTTTTCACCTTTTTTCAATTTTACCCCCGTGGGATATATATTCTACCCACACACATTTGGAACTCTCCTGGGGTACCCTCACACATATTATTCCCTCATTTAGTGGATATTTTCACAAAAAAGTGAAATTTTCAAAAATTCAGAAAATTGGCTGAAAACGACTAAATATGAAGGACTCATCGGGCAAATCGCTCTGGAACTGAAATCGGAACGCTCACTGACATTTCCCCTATCTGAAAGTCTGATAAACGCTGAAAAAATGACTAAGTCCAAAAAAAATTTTTTTCACCTTTTTTCAATTTTACCCCCGTGGGATATATATTCTACCCACACACATTTGGAACTCTCCTGGTGTACCCTCACACATATTATTCCCTCATTTAGTGGATATTTTCAAAAAAAAGTGAAATTTTCAAAAATTCAGAAAATTGGCTGAAAACGACTAAATATGAAGGACTCATCGGGCGAATCGCTCTGGAACTGAAATCGGAACGCTCACTGACATTTCCCCTATCTGAAAGTCTGATAAACGCCGGAAAAATGACTAAGTCTAAAAAAAAATTTTTTTTAAATTTTTTCAATTTTACCCCCGTGGGATATATATTCTACCCACACACATTTGGAACTCTCCTGGGGTACCCTCACACATATTATTCACTCATTTAGTGGATATTTTCACAAAAAAGTGAAATTTTCAAATATTCTGAAAATTGGCTGAAAACGACTAAATATGAAGGATTCATCGGGCGAATCGCTCTGGAACTGAAATCGGAACACTCACTGACATTTCCCCTATCTGAAAGTCTGATAAACGCTGAAAAAATGACTAAGTCCAAAAAAAAATTTTTTTCACCTTTTTTCAATTTTACCCCGTGGGATATATATTCTAACCAAACACACATTTGGAACTCTCCTGTAGTACCCTCACACATATTATTCCCTCATTTAGTGGATATTTTCACAAAAAAGTGAAATTTTCAAAAATTCTGAAAATTGGCTGAAAACGACTAAATATGAAGGACTCATCGGGCGAATCGCTCTGGAACTGAAATCGGAACACTCACTGACATTTCCCCTATCTGAAAGTCTGATAAACGCTCAAAAAATGACTAAGTCCAAAAAAATAATTTTTTCACCTTTTTTCAATTTTACCCCCTTGGAATATATATTCTACCCACACACATTTGGAACTCTCCTGGGGTACCCTCACACATATTATTCCCTCATTTAGTGGATATTTTCACAAAAAAGTGAAATTTTCAAAAATTCTGAAAATTGGCTGAAAACGATTAAATATGATGGACTCATCGGGCGAATCGCTCTGGAACTGAAATCGGAACGCTCACTGACATTTCCCCTATCTGAAAGTCTGATAAACGCTGAAAAATTGACTAAGTCCAAAAAAAAATTTTTTTCACCTTTTTTCAATTTTACCCCCGTGGGATATATATTCTACCCACACACATTTGGAACTCTCCTGGGGTACCCTCACACATATTATTCCCTCATTTAGTGGATATTTTCACAAAAAAGTGAAATTTTCAAAAATTCTGAAAATTGGCTGAAAACGACTAAATATGAAGGACTCATCGGGCGAATCGCTCTGGAACTGAAATCGGAACACTCACTGACATTTCCCCTATCTGAAAGTCTGATAAACGCTGAAAAAATGACTAAGTCCAAAAAAAAAATTTTTTTCACCTTTTTTCAATTTTACCCCCGTGGGATATATATTCTAACCAAACACACATTTGGAACTCTCCTGGAGTACCCTCACACATATTATTCCCTCATTTAGTGGATATTTTCACAAAAAAGTGAAATTTTCAAAAATTCTGAAAATTGGCTGAAAACGATTAAATATGATGGACTCATCGGGCGAATCGCTCTGGAACTGAAATCGGAATGCTCACTAACATTTCCCCTATCTCAAAGTCTGATAAACGCTGAAAAATTGACTAAGTCCAAAAAAAAAATTTTTTCACCTTTTTTCAATTTTACCCCCGTGGAATATATATTCTACCCACACACATTTGGAACTCTCCTGGGGTACCCTCACACATATTATTCCCTCATTTAGTGGATATTTTCACAAAAAAGTGAAATTTTCAAAAATTCTGAAAATTGGCTGAAAACGATTAAATATGATGGACTCATCGGGCGAATCGCTCTGGAACTGAAATCGGAACGCTCACTGACATTTCCCCTATCTGAAAGTCTGATAAACGCTGAAAAATTGACTAAGTCCAAAAAAAAATTTTTTTCACCTTTTTTCAATTTTACCCCCGTGGGATATATATTCTACCCACACACATTTGGAACTCTCCTGGGGTACCCTCACACATATTATTCCCTCATTTAGTGGATACTTTCACAAAAAAGTGAAATTTTCAAAAATTCTGAAAATTGGCTGAAAACGACTAAATATGAAGGACTCATCGGGCGAATCGCTCTGGAACTGAAATCGGAACGCTCACTGACATTTCCCCTATCTGAAAGTCTGATAAACGCTGAAGAAATGACTAAGTCCAAAAAAAATTTTTTTCATTTTTTTCAATTTTACCCCCGTGGGATATATATTCTACCCACACACATTTGGAACTCTCCTGGGGTACCCTCACACATATTATTCCCTCATTTAGTGGATATTTTCACAAAAAAGTGAAATTTTAAAAAATTCTGAAAATTGGCTGAAAACGACTAAATATGAAGGACTCATTGGGCAAATCGCTCTGGAACTGAAATCGGAACACTCACTGACATTTCCCCTATCTGAAAGTCTGATAAACGCTGGAAAAATGACTAAGTCTAAAAAAAAATTTTTTTAAACTTTTTTCAATTTTACCCCCGTGGGATATATATTCTACCCACACACATTTGGAACTCTCCTGGGGTACCCTCACACATATTATTCCCTCATTTAGTGGATATTTTCACAAAAAAGTGAAATTTTCAAATATTCTGAAAATTGGCTGAAAACGACTAAATATGAAGGACTCATTGGGCGAATCGCTCTGGAACTGAAATCGGAACGCTCACTGTCATTTCCCCTATCTGAAAGTCTGATAAACGCTGGAAAAATGACTAAGTCCAAAAAAATTTTTTTTCACCTTTTTTCAATTTTACCCCCGTGGGATATATATTCTACCCACACACATTTGGAACTCTCCTGGGGTACCCTCACACATATTATTCCCTCATTTAGTGGATATTTTCACAAAAAAGTGAAATTTTCAAAAATTCAGAAAATTGGCTGAAAACGACTAAATATGAAGGATTCATCGGGCGAATCGCTCTGGAACTGAAATCGGACACTCACTGACATTTCCCCTATCTGAAAGTCTGATAAATGCTGAAAAAATGACTAAGTCCAAAAAAAAATTTTTTTCACCTTTTTTCAATTTTACCCCCGTGGGATATATATTCTAACCAAACACACATTTGGAACTCTCCTGGAGTACCCTCACACATATTATTCCCTCATTTAGTGGATATTTTCACAAAAAAGTGAAATTTTCAAAAATTCTGAAAATTGGCTGAAAACGATTAAATATGATGGACTCATCGGGCGAATTGCTCTGGAACTGAAATCGGAATGCTCACTGACATTTCCCCTATCTGAAAGTCTGATAAACGCTGAAAAATTGACTAAGTCCAAAAAAAAATTTTTTTCACCTTTTTTCAATTTTACCCCCGTGGGATATATATTCTAACCAAACACACATTTGGAACTCTCCTGGAGTACCCTCACACATATTATTCCCTCATTTAGTGGATATTTTCACAAAAAAGTGAAATTTTCAAAAATTCTGAAAATTGGCTGAAAACGATTAAATATGATGGACTCATCGGGCGAATCGCTCTGGAACTGAAATCGGAACGCTCACTGACATTTCCCCTATCTGAAAGTCTGATAAACGCTGAAAAATTGACTAAGTCCAAAAAAAAATTTTTTTCACCTTTTTTCAATTTTACCCCCGTGGGATATATATTCTACCCACACACATTTGGAACTCTCCTGGGGTACCCTCACACATATTATTCCCTCATTTAGTGGATATTTTCACAAAAAAGTGAAATTTTAAAAAATTCTGAAAATTGGCTGAAAACGACTAAATATGAAGGATTCATCGGGCGAATCGCTCTGGAACTGAAATCGGACACTCACTGACATTTCCCCTATCTGAAAGTCTGATAAACGCTGAAAAAATGACTAAGTCCAAAAAAAAATTTTTTTCACCTTTTTTCAATTTTACCCCCGTGGGATATATATTCTAAACAAACACACATTTGGAACTCTCCTGGAGTACCCTCACACATATTATTCCCTCATTTAGTGGATATTGTCACAAAAAAGTGAAATTTTCAAAAATTCTGAAAATTGGCTGAAAACGATTAAATATGATGGACTCATCGGGCGAATCGCTCTGGTACTGAAATCGGAACGCTCACTGACATTTCCCCTATCTGAAAGTCTGATAAACGCTGAAAAATTGACTAAGTCCAAAAAAAAAATTTTTTCACCTTTTTTCAATTTTACCCCCGTGGGATATATATTCTACCCACACACATTTGGAACTCTCCTGGGGTACCCTCACACATATTATTCCCTCATTTAGTGGATATTTTCACAAAAAAGTGAAATTTTCAAAAATTCAGAAAATTGGCTGAAAACGACTAAATATGAAGGATTCATCGGGCGAATCGCTCTGGAACTGAAATCGGAACACTCACTGACATTTCCCCTATCTGAAAGTCTGATAAACGCTGAAAAAATGACTAAGTCCAAAAAAATAATTTTTTCACCTTTTTTCAATTTTGCCCCCGTGGGATATATATTCTACCCACACACATTTGGAACTCTCCTGGGGTACCCTCACACATATTATTCCCTCATTTAGTGGATATTTTCCCAAAAAGTGAAATTTTCAAAAATTCTGAAAATTGGCTGAAAACGACTAAATATGAAGTATTCATCGGGCGAATCGTTCTGGAACTGAAATCGGAACACTCACTGACATTTCCCCTATCTGAAAGTCTGATAAACGCTGAAAAAATGAATAAGTCCAAAAAAATAATTTTTTCACCTTTTTTCAAATTTGCCCCCGTGGAATATATATTCTACCCACACACATTTGGAACTCTCCTGGGGTACCCTCACACATATTATTCCCTCATTTAGTGGATATTTTCACAAAAAAGTGAAATTTTCAAAATTTCAGAAAATTGGCTGAAAACGACTAAATATGAAGCACTCATCGGGCGATTCGCTCTGGAACTGAAATCGGAACGCTCACTGACATTTCCACTATCTGAAAGTCTGAAAAACGCTGAAAAAATGACAGTCCAAAAAAAAAATTTTTTCACCTTTTTTCAATTTTACCCCCGTGGGATATATATTCTACCCACACACATTTGGAACTCTCCTGGGGTACCTTCACACATATTATTCCCTCATTTAGTGGATATTTTCACAAAAAAGTGACATTTTCAAAAATTCAGAAAATTGGCTGAAAACGACTAAATATGAAGGACTCATCGGGCGAATCGCTCTGGAACTGAAATCGGAACGCTCACTGACATTTCCCCTATCTGAAAGTCTGATAAACGCTGAAAAAATGACTAAGTCCAAAAAAAAAAATTTTTCACTTTTTTTCAACTTTACCCCCGTGGGATATATATTCTGCCCACACAAATTTGAAACTCTCCTGGGGTACCCTCACACATATTATTCCCTCATTTAGTGGATATTTTCACAAAAAAGTGAAATTTTCAAAAATTCAGAAAATTGGTTGAAAACGACTAAATATGAAGGACTCATCGGGCGAATTGCTCTGGAACTGAAATCGGAATGCTCACTGATATTTCCCCTATCTGAAAGTCTGATAAACGCTGAAAAAATGACTAAGTCCAAAAAAAAAATGTTTTCACCTTTTTTCAATTTTACCCCTGTGAGATATATATTCTACCCACACACATTTGGAACTCTCCTGGGGTACCCTCACACATATTATTCCCTCATTTAGTGGATATTTTCACAAAAAAGTGAAATTTTCAAAAATTCAGAAAATTGGCTGAAAACGACTAAATATGAAGGACTCATCGGGCGAATCGCTCTGGAACTGAAATCGGAATGCTCACTGACATTTCCCCTATCTGAAAGTCTGATAAACGCCGGAAAAATTACTAAGTCTAAAAAAAAATTTTTTCCACCTTTTTTCAATTTTACCCCCGTGGGATATATATTCTACCCACACACATTTGGAACTCTCCTGGGGTACCCTCACACATATTATTGCCTCATTTAGTGGATATTTTCACAAAAAAGTGAAATTTTCAAAAATTCAGAAAATTGGCTGAAAACGACTAAATATGAAGGACTCATCGGGCGAATCGCTCTGGAACTGAAATCGGAACGCTCACTGACATTTCCACTATCTGAAAGTCTGAAAAACGCTGAAAAAAAGACTAAGTCCAAAAAAAAAAAATTTTTCACCTTTTTTCAATTTTACCCCCGTGGGATATAGATTCTACCCACACACATTTGGAACTCTCCTGGGGTACCTTCACACATATTATTCCCTCATTTAGTGGATATTTTCACAAAAAAGTGACATTTTCAAAAATTCAGAAAATTGGCTGAAAACGACTAAATATGAAGGACTCATCGGGCGACTCGCTCTGGAACTGAAATCGGAACGCTCACTGACATTTCCCCTATCTGAAAGTCTGATAAACGCCGGAAAAATGACTAAGTCTAAAAAAATTTTTTTTTCACCTTTTTTCAATTTTACCCCCGTGGGATATATATTCTACCCACACACATTTGGAACTCTCCTGGAGTACCCTCACACATATTATTCCCTCATTTAGTGGATACTTTCACAAAAAAGTGAAATTTTCAAAAATTCTGAAAATTGGCTGAAAACGACTAAATATGAAGGACTCATCGGGCGAATCGCTCTGGAACTGAAATCGGAATGCTCACTGACATTTCCCCTATCGGAAAGTCTGATAAACGCCGGAAAAATGACTAAGTCTAAAAAAATTTTTTTTTCACCTTTTTTCAATTTTACCCCCGTGGGATATATATTCTACCCACACACATTTGGAACTCTCCTGGGGTACCTTCACACATATTATTCCCTCATTTAGTGGATATTTTCACAAAAAAGTGACATTTTCAAAAATTCAGAAAATTGGCTGAAAACGACTAAATATGAAGGACTCATCGGGCGACTCGCTCTGGAACTGAAATCGGAACGCTCACTGATATTTCCCCTATCTGAAAGTTTGATAAACGCCGGAAAAATGACTAAGTCTAAAAAAAATTTTTTTTCAACTTTTTTCAATTTTACCCCCGTGGGATATATATTCTACCCACACACATTTGGAACTCTCCTGGAGTACCCTCACACATATTATTCCCTCATTTAGTGGATACTTTCACAAAAAAGTGAAATTTTCAAAAATTCTGAAAATTGGCTGAAAACGACTAAATATGAAGGACTCATCGGGCGAATCGCTCTGGAACTGAAATCGGAATGCTCACTGACATTTCCCCTATCGGAAAGTCTGATAAACGCCGGAAAAATGACTAAGTCTAAAAAAATTTTTTTTTCACCTTTTTTCAATTTTACCCCCGTGGGATATATATTCTACCCACACACATTTGGAACTCTCCTGGGGTACCTTCACACATATTATTCCCTCATTTAGTGGATATTTTCACAAAAAAGTGACATTTTCAAAAATTCAGAAAATTGGCTGAAAACGACTAAATATGAAGGACTCATCGGGCGACTCGCTCTGGAACTGAAATCGGAACGCTCACTGATATTTCCCCTATCTGAAAGTTTGATAAACGCCGGAAAAATGACTAAGTCTAAAAAAAATTTTTTTTCAACTTTTTTCAATTTTACCCCCGTGGGATATATATTCTACCCACACACATTTGGAACTCTCCTGGGGTACCCTCACACATATTATTCCCTCATTTAGTGGATATTTTCACAAAAAAGTGAAATTTTCAAAAATTCAGAAAATTGGCTGAAAACGACTAAATATGAAGCACTCATCGGGCGAATCGTTCTGGAACTGAAATCGGAATGCTCACTGACATTTCCACTATCTGAAAGTCTGAAAAACGCTGAAAAAATGACAGTCCAAAAAAAAAATTTTTTCACCTTTTTTCAATTTTACCCCCGTGGGATATATATTCTACCCACAAACATTTGGAACTCTCCTGGGGTACCTTCACACATATTATTCCCTCATTTAGTGGATATTTTCACAATAAAGTGAAATTTTCAAAAATTCAGAAAATTGGTTGAAAACGACTAAATATGAAGGACTCATCGGGTGAATTGCTCTGGAACTGAAATCGGAACGCTCACTGATATTTCCCCTATCTGAAAGTCTGATAAACGCTGAAAAAATGACTAAGTCCAAAAAAAAAATGTTTTCACCTTTTTTCAATTTTACCCCGTGGGATATAGATTCTACCCACACACATTTGGAACTCTCCTGGGGTGCCCTCACACATATTATTGCCTCATTTAGTGGATATTTTCACAAAAAAGTGAAATTTTCAAAAATTCAGAAAATTGGCTGAAAACGACTAAATATGAAGGACTCATCGGGCGAATCGCTCTGGAACTGAAATCGGAACGCTCACTGACATTTCCACTATCTGAAAATCTGAAAAACGCTGAAAAAATGACTAAGTCCAAAAAAAAAAATTTTTCACCTTTTTTCAATTTTACCCCCGTGGGATATATATTCTACCCACACACATTTGGAACTCTCCTGGGGTACCCTCACACATATTATTCCCTCATTTAGTGGATATTTTCACAAAAAAGTGAAATTTTCAAAAATTCTGAAAATTGGCTGAAAACGACTAAATATGAAGGATTCATCGGGCGAATCGCTCTGGAACTGAAATCGGAACACTCACTGACATTTCCCCTATCTGAAAGTCTGATAAACGCTGAAAAAATGACTAAGTCCAAAAAAATAATTTTTTCACCTTTTTTAAATTTTGCCCCCGTGGAATATATATTCTACCCACACACATTTGGAACTCTCCTGGGGTACCCTCACACATATTATTCCCTCATTTAGTGGATATTTTCACAAAAAAGTGAAATTTTCAAAAATTCTGAAAAATGGCTGAAAACGACTAAATATGAAGGACTCATCGGGCGAATCGCTCTGGAACTGAAATCGGAATGCTCACTGACATTTCCCCTATCTGAAAGTCTGATAAACGCCGGAAAAATTACTAAGTCTAAAAAAAATTTTTTTCCACCTTTTTTCAATTTTACCCCCGTGGGATATATATTCTACCCACACACATTTGGAACTCTCCTGGGGTACCCTCACACATATTATTGCCTCATTTAGTGGATATTTTCACAAAAAAGTGAAATTTTCAAAAATTCAGAAAATTGGCTGAAAACGACTAAATATGAAGGATTCATCGGGCGAATCGCTCTGGAACTGATATCGGAATGCTCACTGACATTTCCACTATCTCAAAGTCTGAAAAACGCTGAAAAAATGACTAAGTCCAAAAAAAAAAATTTTTCACCTTTTTTCAATTTTACCCCCGTGGGATATAGATTCTACCCACACACATTTGGAACTCTCCTGGGGTACCTTCACACATATTATTCCCTCATTTAGTGGATATTTTCACAAAAAAGTGACATTTTCAAAAATTCAGAAAATTGGCTGAAAACGACTAAATATGAAGGACTCATCGGGCGACTCGCTCTGGAACTGAAATCGGAACGCTCACTGATATTTCCCCTATCTGAAAGTTTGATAAACGCCGGAAAAATGACTAAGTCTAAAAAAAATTTTTTTTTAACTTTTTTCAATTTTACCCCCGTGGGATATATATTCTACCCACACACATTTGGAACTCTCCTGGGGTACCCTCACACATATTATTCCCTCATTTAGTGGATATTTTCACAAAAAAGTGAAATTTTCAAAAATTCAGAAAATTGGCTGAAAACGACTAAATATGAAGCACTCATCGGGCGAATCGCTCTGGAACTGAAATCGGAACGCTCACTGACATTTCCCCTATCTGAAAGTCTGATAAACGCTGAAAAAATGACTAAGTCCAAAAAAAAAAATTTTTCACTTTTTTTCAACCTTACCCCCGTGGGATATATATTCTGCCCACACAAATTTGGAACTCTCCTGGGGTACCCTCACACATATTATTCCCTCATTTAGTGGATATTTTCACAATAAAGTGAAATTTTCAAAAATTCAGAAAATTGGTTGAAAACGACTAAATATGAAGGACTCATCGGGTGAATTGCTCTGGAACTGAAATCGGAACGCTCACTGATATTTCCCCTATTTGAAAGTCTGATAAACGCTGAAAAAATGACTAAGTCCAAAAAAAAAATGTTTTCACCTTTTTTCAATTTTACCCCGTGGGATATATATTCTACCCACACACATTTGGAACTCTCCTGGGGTACCCTCACACATATTATTCCCTCATTTAGTGGATATTTTCACAAAAAAGTGAAATTTTCAAAAATTCAGAAAATTGGCTGAAAACGACTAAATATGAAGCACTCATCGGGCGAATCGTTCTGGAACTGAAATCGGAATGCTCACTGACATTTCCACTATCTGAAAGTCTGAAAAACGCTGAAAAAATGACAGTCCAAAAAAAAAATTTTTTCACCTTTTTTCAATTTTACCCCCGTGGGATATATATTCTACCCACAAACATTTGGAACTCTCCTGGGGTACCTTCACACATATTATTCCCTCATTTAGTGGATATTTTCACAATAAAGTGAAATTTTCAAAAATTCAGAAAATTGGTTGAAAACGACTAAATATGAAGGACTCATCGGGTGAATTGCTCTGGAACTGAAATCGGAACGCTCACTGATATTTCCCCTATCTGAAAGTCTGATAAACGCTGAAAAAATGACTAAGTCCAAAAAAAAAATGTTTTCACCTTTTTTCAATTTTACCCCGTGGGATATAGATTCTACCCACACACATTTGGAACTCTCCTGGGGTGCCCTCACACATATTATTGCCTCATTTAGTGGATATTTTCACAAAAAAGTGAAATTTTCAAAAATTCAGAAAATTGGCTGAAAACGACTAAATATGAAGGACTCATCGGGCGAATCGCTCTGGAACTGAAATCGGAACGCTCACTGACATTTCCACTATCTGAAAATCTGAAAAACGCTGAAAAAATGACTAAGTCCAAAAAAAAAAATTTTTCACCTTTTTTCAATTTTACCCCCGTGCGATATATATTCTACCCACACACATTTGGAACTCTCCTGGGGTACCCTCACACATATTATTCCCTCATTTAGTGGATATTTTCACAAAAAAGTGAAATTTTCAAAAATTCTGAAAATTGGCTGAAAACGACTAAATATGAAGGATTCATCGGGCGAATCGCTCTGGAACTGAAATCGGAACACTCACTGACATTTCCCCTATCTGAAAGTCTGATAAACGCTGAAAAAATGACTAAGTCCAAAAAAATAATTTTTTCACCTTTTTTAAATTTTGCCCCCGTGGAATATATATTCTACCCACACACATTTGGAACTCTCCTGGGGTACCCTCACACATATTATTCCCTCATTTAGTGGATATTTTCACAAAAAAGTGAAATTTTCAAAAATTCTGAAAATTGGCTGAAAACGACTAAATATGAAGGACTCATCGGGCGAATCGCTCTGGAACTGAAATCGGAATGCTCACTGACATTTCCCCTATCTGAAAGTCTGATAAACGCCGGAAAAATTACTAAGTCTAAAAAAAATTTTTTTCCACCTTTTTTCAATTTTACCCCCGTGGGATATATATTCTACCCACACACATTTGGAACTCTCCTGGGGTACCCTCACACATATTATTGCCTCATTTAGTGGATATTTTCACAAAAAAGTGAAATTTTCAAAAATTCAGAAAATTGGCTGAAAACGACTAAATATGAAGGATTCATCGGGCGAATCGCTCTGGAACTGATATCGGAATGCTCACTGACATTTCCACTATCTCAAAGTCTGAAAAACGCTGAAAAAATGACTAAGTCCAAAAAAAAAAATTTTTCACCTTTTTTCAATTTTACCCCCGTGGGATATAGATTCTACCCACACACATTTGGAACTCTCCTGGGGTACCTTCACACATATTATTCCCTCATTTAGTGGATATTTTCACAAAAAAGTGACATTTTCAAAAATTCAGAAAATTGGCTGAAAACGACTAAATATGAAGGACTCATCGGGCGACTCGCTCTGGAACTGAAATCGGAACGCTCACTGATATTTCCCCTATCTGAAAGTTTGATAAACGCCGGAAAAATGACTAAGTCTAAAAAAAATTTTTTTTTAACTTTTTTCAATTTTACCCCCGTGGGATATATATTCTACCCACACACATTTGGAACTCTCCTGGGGTACCCTCACACATATTATTCCCTCATTTAGTGGATATTTTCACAAAAAAGTGAAATTTTCAAAAATTCAGAAAATTGGCTGAAAACGACTAAATATGAAGCACTCATCGGGCGAATCGCTCTGGAACTGAAATCGGAACGCTCACTGACATTTCCCCTATCTGAAAGTCTGATAAACGCTGAAAAAATGACTAAGTCCAAAAAAAAAAATTTTTCACTTTTTTTCAACCTTACCCCCGTGGGATATATATTCTGCCCACACAAATTTGGAACTCTCCTGGGGTACCCTCACACATATTATTCCCTCATTTAGTGGATATTTTCACAATAAAGTGAAATTTTCAAAAATTCAGAAAATTGGTTGAAAACGACTAAATATGAAGGACTCATCGGGTGAATTGCTCTGGAACTGAAATCGGAACGCTCACTGATATTTCCCCTATTTGAAAGTCTGATAAACGCTGAAAAAATGACTAAGTCCAAAAAAAAAATGTTTTCACCTTTTTTCAATTTTACCCCGTGGGATATATATTCTACCCACACACATTTGGAACTCTCCTGGGGTACCCTCACACATATTATTCCCTCATTTAGTGGATATTTTCACAAAAAAGTGAAATTTTCAAAAATTCTGAAAATTGGCTGAAAACGACTAAATATGAAGGACTCATCGGGCGAATCGCTCTGGAACTGAAATCGGAGTGCTCACTGACATTTCCCCTATCTGAAAGTCTGATAAACGCTGAAAAAATGACTAAGTCCAAAAAAAAAATTTTTCACCTTTTTTCAATTTTACCCCCGTGGGATATATATTCTACCCACACACATTTGGAACTCTCCTGGGGTACCCTCACACATATTATTCCCTCATTTAGTGGATATTTTCACAAAAAAAGTGAAATTTTCAAAAATTCAGAAAATTGGCTGAAAACGACTAAATATGAAGGACTCATCGGGCGAATCGCTCTGGAACTGAAATCGGAACGCTCACTGACAATTCCCCTATCTGAAAGTCTGAAAAACGCTGAAAAAATGACTAAGTCCAAAAAAAAAAATTTTTTCACCTTTTTTCAATTTTACCCCCGTGGGATATATATTCTACCCACACACATTTGGAACTCTCCTGGGGTACCTTCACACATATTATTCCCTCATTTAGTGGATATTTTCACAAAAAAGTGACATTTTCAAAAATTCAGAAAATTGGCTGAAAACGACTAAATATGAAGGACTCATCGGGCGAATCGCTCTGGAACTGAAATCGGAACGCTCACTGACATTTCCCCTATCTGAAAGTCTGATAAACGCCGGAAAAATGACTAAGTCAAAAAAAAATTTTTTTTAAACTTTTTTCAATTTTACCCCCGTGGGATACATATTCTACCCACACACATTTGGAACTCTCCTGGGGTACCCTCACACATATTATTCCCTCATTTAGTGGATATTTTCACAAAAAAGTGAAATTTTCAAAAATTCAGAAAATTGGCTGAAAACGACTAAATATGAAGCACGCATCAGGCGAATCGCTCTGGAACTGAAATCGGAACGCTCACTGACATTTCCACTATCTGAAAGTCTGAAAAACGCTGAAAAAATGACTAAGTCCAAAAAAAACATTTTTTCACCTTTTTTCAATTTTACCCCCGTGGGATATATATTCTACCCACACACATTTGGAACTCTCCTGGGGTACCTTCACACATATTATTCCCTCATTTAGTGGATATTTTCACAAAAAAGTGACATTTTCAAAAATTCAGAAAATTGGCTGAAAACGACTAAATATGAAGGACTCATCGGGCAAATCGCTGTGGAACTGAAATCGGAACGCTCACTGACATTTCCCCTATCTGAAAGTCTGATAAATGCCGGAAAAATGACTAAGTCAAAAAAAAATTTTTTTTCAACTTTTTTCAATTTTACCCCCGTGGGATATATATTCTACCCACACACATTTGGAACTCTCCTGGGGTACCCTCACACATATTATTCCCTCATTTAGTGGATATTTTCACAAAAAAGTGAAATTTTCAAAAATTCAGAAAATTGACTGAAAACTACTAAATATGAAGGACTCATCGGGCGAATCGCTCTGGAACTGAAATCGGAACGCTCACTGACATTTCCCCTATCTGAAAGTCTGATAAACGCTGAAAAAATGACAGTCCAAAAAAAAAAATTTTTCACCTTTTTTCAATTTTACCCCCGTGGGATATATATTCTACCCACACACATTTGGAACTCTCCTGAGGTACCCTCACACATATTATTCCCTCATTTAGTGGATATTTTCACAAAAAAGTGAAATTTTCAAAAATTCAGAAAATTGGCTGAAAACGACTAAATATGATGGACTCATCGGGGAAATCGCTCTGGAACTGAAATCGGAACGCTCACTGACATTTCCCCTATCTGAAAGTCTGATAAACGCTGAAAAAATGACTAAGTCTAAAAAAAAATTTTTTTCAACTTTTTTCAATTTTACCCCCGTGGGATATATATTCTACCAACACACACTTGGAACTCTCCTGGGGTACCCTCACACATATTATTCCCTCATTTAGTGTTTTTTTTCACAAAAAAGTTACATTTTCAAAAATTCAGAAAATTGGTTGAAAACGACTAAATATGAAGGACTCATTGGACGAATAGCTCTGGAACTGAAATCGGAACGCTGACTGACATTTCCCCTATCTGAAAGTCTGATAAACGCTGGAAAAATGACTAAGTCTAAAAAAATTTTTTTTTCACCTTTTTTCAATTTTACCCCCGTGGGATATATATTCTACCCACACACATTTGGAACTCTCCTGGGGTACCCTCACACATATTTTTCCCTCATTTAGTGGATATTTTCACAAAAAAGTGACATTTTCAAAAATTCAGAAAATTGGCTGAAAACGACTAAATATGAAGGACTCATCGGGCGAATCGCTCTGGAACTGAAATCGGAACGCTCAATGACATTTCCCCTATCTGAAAGTCTGATAAACGCCGGAAAAATGACTAAGTCCAAAAAAAAAAATTTTCACTTTTTTTCAATTTTACCCACGTGGGATATATATTCTACCCACACAAATTTGGAACTCTCCTTGGGTACCCTCACACATATTATTCCCTCATTTAGTGGATATTTTCACAAAAAAGTGAAATTTTCAAAAATTCAGAAAATTGGCTGAAAACGACTAAATATGACGGACTCATCGGGCGAATTGCTCTGGAACTGAAATCGGAACGCTCACTGACATTTCCCCTATCTGAAAGTCTGATAAACGCCGGAAAAATGACCCTAAGTCTAAAAAAAATTTTTTTCAACTTTTTTCAATTTTACCCCCGTGGGATATATATTATACCCACACACACTTGGAACTCTCCTGGGGTACCCTCACACATATTATTCCCTCATTTAGTGGATATTTTCACAAAAAAGTGAAATTTTCAAAAATTCAGAAAATTGGCTGAAAATGACTAAATATGAAGGACTCATCGGGCGAATCGCTCTGGAACTGGAATCGGAACGCTCACTGACAGTTCCCCTATCTGAAAGTCTGATAAACACTGAAAAAATGACTAAGTCCAAAAAAAAAAATTTTTCACTTTTTTTCAATTTTACCCACGTGGGATATATATTCTACCCACACAAATTTGGAACTCTCCTGGGGTACCCTCACACATATTATTCCCTCATTTAGTGGATATTTTCACAAAAAAGTGAAATTTTCAAAAATTCAGAAAATTGGCTGAAAACGACTAAATATGAAGGACTCATCGGGCGAATCGCTCTGGAACTGAAATCGGAACGCTCAATGACATTTCCCCTATCTGAAAGTCTGATAAACGCCGGAAAAATGACTAAGTCTAAAAAAAAATTTTTCAACTTTTTTCAATTTTACCCCCGTGGGATATATATTATACCCACACACACTTGGAACTCTCCTGGGGTACCCTCACACATATTATTCCCTCATTTAGTGGATATTTTCACAAAAAAGTGAAATTTTCAAAAATTCAGAAAATTGGCTGAAAATGACTAAATATGAAGGACTCATCGGGCGAATCGCTCTGGAACTGAAATCGGAACGCTCACTGACAGTTCCCCTATCTGAAAGTCTGATAAACGCTGAAAAAATGACTAAGTCCAAAAAAAAAAATTTTTCACTTTTTTTCAATTTTACCCACGTGGGATATATATTCTACCCACACAAATTTGGAACTCTCCTGGGGTACCCTCACACATATTATTCCCTCCTTTAGTGGATATTTTCACAAAAAAGTGAAATTTTCAAAAATTCAGAAAATTGGCTGAAAACGACTAAATATGAAGGACTCATCGGGCGAATCGCTCTGGAACTGAAATCGGAACGCTCACTGACATTTCCCCTATCTGAAAGTCTGATAAACGGCGGAAAAATGACCCTAAGTCTAAAAAAAAATTTTTTTCAACTTTTTTCAATTTTACCCCCGTGGGATATATATTATACCCACACACACTTGGAACTCTCCTGGGGTACCCTCACACATATTATTCCCTCATTTAGTGGATATTTTCACAAAAAAGTGAAATTTTCAAAAATTCAGAAAATTGGCTGAAAATGACTAAATATGAAGGACTCATCGGGCGAATCGCTCTGGAACTGAAATCGGAACGCTCACTGACAGTTCCCTATCTGAAAGTCTGATAAACGCTGAAAAAGTGACTAAGTCCAAAAAAAAAATTTTTTCACTTTTTTTCAATTTTACCCACGTGGGATATATATTCTACCCACACAAATTTGGAACTCTCCTGGGGTACCCTCACACATATTATTCCCTCATTTAGTGGATATTTTCACAAAAAAGTGAAATTTTCAAAAATTCAGAAAATTGGCTGAAAACGACTAAATATGAAGGACTCATCGGGCGAATCGCTCTGGAACTGAAATCGGAACGCTCACTGATATTTCCCCTATCTGAAAGTCTGATAAACGCTGAAAAAATGACTAAGTCCAAAAAAAAAATGTTTTCACCTTTTTTCAATTTTATCCCCGTGGGATATATATTCTACCCACACACATTTGGAACTCTCCTGGGGTACCCTCACACATATTATTCCCTCATTTAGTGGATATTTTCACAAAAAAGTGAAATTTTCAAAAAATTCAGAAAATTGGCTGAAAACGACTATGTTATGTTCTGCTACCAGAGCTAAGGAAAGAGAGATCTGTCCCTACGATAGAACTCAGCTGAATCCCTACGATGTAACAGGGAACCTGATCCTGCGATCAGACCTGCTAAAGTCCTAAGCTAGTCTGTACGGAGACCTATAGATGTGGGGAAGGAATCCCTACAAGTACTAAGGACTGGGAGGAAAATGGGACTCCTCCTAACAGAAATAGTAGCAGACAGACGAACAAACAAAATATATAGAACATAGAGGTCCGTAGACCAAGCAAACTAACAGAGATAGATACAGAGCACAGGCTAGCTAGAAAGTAGTTATACAATGAAGTCCAGCAAAGCCAGAAGGGCGGAGCAGGATTAAATAGGCCAACAAGGTCATGTGACCAGCAAAGGAAAAAACCTAAGAGCAAGGTTCTAACAGTACCCCCCCTTCTAAGAGGATCCTCCGGATCCCCTAGGACCAGGCTTATCAGGAAATCTCCTGTGAAACGCTCTGATAAGTCTGGACGCGGAAAAATCATCTGACCTCACCCAAGAGTTATCCTCGGGTCCGAAACCTTTCCAGGCCACAAGATACTGCAAACTACCTCTATACCGTCTAGAGTTAAGGATGCGAGAAATTTCATATTCCCCGTCCTCCACCACCGGAGGAACAGAGGCAGAGGCGTCACCATCCGACACAACAGCTTTTTTTAACAGAGAGACATGAAATACCGGATTAATTCTCCAGGAGGTAGGAACCTCCAACCTAACAGCAGATTGGTTGACAACCTGAAGCACCTTAAAGGGCCCTACAAACTTGGGACCCAATTTCTTAGAAGGAATCCTCAACCGCAGATTCCTAGAGGACAACCAGACCATGTCACCAACAGCGAACAAAACCTCCTGTCGTTTCCTATCAAAGTAGTCTTTAGATTTTCTGTTGGCCTCCTGAAGATTACCACGCACATCCGTCCAAACTCTCTCCAAATCACCGGAAAAATTCTCCTCCTCAGGCACGGCAGATCCCAACTTGGAGAACGACCCAAACGACGGATGTCTCCCAGAACAACAAAAAAAAGGCGAACAACCAGCAGAAGAAGATGTATGATTGTTCAGAACAAATTCAGCAAGTGGCAGAAACTCAGACCACCCCTCTTGATTGTCTGCCACAAAACAATGCAAGAACTGCTCAACATCCTGGTTTTTCCTTTCTGTCTGGCCATTAGATTCAGGATGATATCCGGACGAGAACGACAAATGAACTCCCAACCTGTCACAAAAGGCACGCCAAAAACGAGCCACGAACTGAGGACCCCTATGAGAAACAATGTCAGTAGGAACGCCATGAAGTCTGACAATTTCCTTGACAAAGGCCTTAGCGAGAGTTTTAGCGCAGGGCAGTTTGACGAAGGGAACCAAGTGACACATCTTGCTAAAACGGTCCACGACCACCCAGATGACAGTAAAACCCTCAGAGGGGGGAAGGTCAGTTATAAAGTCCATAGCCAAATGTGTCCAAGGAGCACTGGAAACCTCCAAAGGACAAAGCAACCCCGCAGCAGGAGTATGTGAGGACTTAGATCTAGCACATATAGTACATTGACGCACCCACTTAATGACTTCCTTCTGCCATCCAGGCCACCAAAAACTGCGACCCACCAGTCTCTTGGTCTCAGAGATTCCGGGATGACCTGCCAACCGAGATTCGTGACACTCAACAAACAAATCTCTCCTAAAGGTCCCAGGCACAAACAACCTCCCATGAGGAGTGTTAGATGGGGCATTCTCCTGTGCTTTAAGAATCTCATCTTCCAAAACGGAGTCCAAAGCAGCTATCACAACACCTTCTTATAAAATGTTCTCCTCTTTCTCAGCACCGACTATGGGAGAAAAACTACGAGACAAGGCATCCGCCTTAACATTCTTAGTACCAGGGATGTAAGTAACGGAGAAATTAAACCGCGAGAAAAACAGTGCCCACCTAGCCTGACGGGCATTCAGGCGCTTGGCAGCATCAAGATATATCAGATTTTTATGATCCGTAAGAACCTGAATGGGAAATTCCGCACCTTACAAGAAGTGGCGCCAGTGTTCAAATGCGAGTTTAATAGCCAATAATTCCCGATTACCAATATCGTAATTCAGTTCAGTCTCCGAAAATTTTTTTGAAAAAAAGGCACAGGGATGTAATCCATCCCCGTTATCCTGAGACAATACTGCGCCAACCCCCACAGAGGAAGCATCAACCTCAACCAAAAACGGCTTAGTCATATCAGGCTGCATAAGGATGGGAGCAGAGGTGAACCTCTCCTTGAGATACAGAAAAGCTTCAATGGCCTCAGAAGACCACTGAACCGCATCAGCACCTTTCCTGGTGAGATCGGTCAGAGGTTTGACAATACTAGAAAATTTTTTTATGAATTTTCTGTAATAATTGGCGAAACCCAAAAACCTCTGTATCGATTTCAAACCAATAGGCCTAGGCCATTCCTGTACATCTTGAACTTTAACCGGGTCCATCTCAAAACCTTCGCTGGAGATAATGTAACCCAAAAAACTAATTCTCTGTACAGCGAACTCACATTTCTCCAGCTTAGCAAAAAGCGAATTGTCCATTAATAACTGTAATACCTCACGTACGCTCCGCCAATGAGACTCCAGATCCGGCGAATAAATCAAAATGTCATCCAAATACACAACTACATTTTTGCCGATCAAAGGTCTAAGGATGTCATTAATAAGATTCTGAAAAAATGCAGGAGCATTAGTAAGACCAAAAGGCATAACCAGGTTCTCAAAATGACCCACAGGAGTGTTAAAAGCAGTCTTCCATTCATCACCCTCCTTCATGCGCAACAGATTGTATGCCCCCTTAAGGTCAATTTTAGAGAACCACTTGGCCCCCATTAACTGGTTAAACAGATCAGGAATCAATGGCAGTGGGTAAGGATTGCGTACAGTAATTTTGTTAATCTCACGAAAATCCAGACAAGGACGTAAACCGCCGTCCTTTTTTTTTACAAAAAAAAATTAAACCGCCACAGGAGACTTAGAGGGCCTAATGTGACCGGCGGCCAAACTTGTCTGTATGTATTCCTCCAAAGCCTTCCTCTCAGGAATAGTAAGGTTAAATAAACGACTTTTAGGAAGAGTCGCTCCAGGGACAAATTCAATAGAACAATCATAGTCTCTATGAGGAGGCAAAACCTGCGATTCCTTCTCAGAAAAAACTCTCCAAAAATCCTGAATAGGAACAGACAATTCTCCCCTATCCAAAGCTGCAATACGCCCGTTACAACACTTGTCATAACATTTATGGCTCCAGGATTTAATTTCACTGGTAGACCAATCCAGTACAGGATTGTGAAATTTTAACCAGGGCAATCCCAATATTACTGGAGAAGGCAAGTTATTCAAAACTACCAAATCCAATTTCTCATGGTGAACACCATTAATAGTGAGAGGAAATTCACAGACCTTGAGAGTAATATTCTTCAAAGGGGAACCATCCACAGAAACCACAGCAATGGGGGATGATAAAGGTTCGGGTTTTAAATTGAGTCTTTCCAAGAATCACCCATCAATTACATTCAGAGTAGACCCACAATCAACAAACACCCGAAATTCCATTAATTTTTCCTGAGCAATCGTGGAAGCAGCTAAAAATACACCCTTGGAATTTAAACAGGCAATACGGGCATGACTGACCATTTTTTTTTCTTTCTTCATACGAAGCTCACAGCCTTTAATCAAATGACCAGATTTTCCGCAATAGAAACACAAGCCTTTAGAAAATCGACGGTCTTTTTCTTGAGAGCGAGGTGCCACCGATCCAATTTCCATCGGTTCACCACTGTTAGTACACACATTCTCATGACCAGAAACTGACATAGCAGAGGATTTGCTCTCATTAACCCTTGCACGCAGTCTCCTATCCACCCGTATAGCTAATTGCATAGCCTGTTGCAAATCTTCAGGTGTAGGATAAGCAATTAGCAGGTCTTTAACCCTTTCATTGAGCCCAGCAAGAAATAGACTTTTCAGAGCAGAATCGTTCCACCCTGTTTGAGTAGACCATCGACGGAAATGAGTACAATATTTTTCCACATTACCTGATCCCTGTTTCAAACATCTCAACTCAGTCTCAGCTGATGCAACACGGTCAGGATCATCATATAATAGTCCCAAAGCAGAAAAAAAAACTATCCACTGATCTGAAGCATGTATCACTAGGTTGCAAAGAAAAGGCCCACTCCTGAGGCTCTTTGCGCAAAAGTGACATTATGAACCCTATGCGCTGGGATTCATCCCCAGAGGACTTGGGTCTCAAACGAAAATACAATAAGCAAGCATTTTTAAATGAAAAAAATTCTCGGTGTTCACCAAAAAATAAATCCGGCAAACATACCTTAGGCTCCAAGAAATGTGCTCCAGGACAGTTACTCACGTGCTGACGGAGCTCGGCCACCTCCAGAGAGAGTCCCTGCAGGCGATGAGCCAAATCCTGAACCGACACCATGATGGAACAGAAAAATCTTTCCTTAGAGAATTTGCAGGCTGGACTTACTGTTATGTTCTGCTACCAGAGCTAAGGAAAGAGAGGAGATCTGTCCCTACGATAGAACTCAGCTGAATCCCTACGATGTAACAGGGAACCTGATCCTGCGATCAGACCTGCTAAAGTCCTAAGCTAGTCTGTACGGAGACCTATAGATGTGGGGAAGGAATCCCTACAAGTACTAAGGACTGGGAGGAAAATGGGACACCTCCTAACAGAAATAGTAGCAGACAGACGAACAAACAAAATATATAGAACATAGAGGTCCGTAGACCAAGCAAACTAACAGAGATAGATACAGAGCACAGGCTAGCTAGAAAGTAGTTATACAATGAAATCCAGCAAAGCCAGAAGGGCAGAGCAGGATTAAATAGGCCAACAAGGTCATGTGACCAGCAAAGGAAAAAACCTAAGAGCAAGGTTCTAACAGACTAAATATGAAGGACTCATCGGGCGAATCGCTCTGGAACTGAAATCGGAACGCTCACTGACATTTCCCCTATCTGAAAGTCTGATAAACACTGAAAAAATGACTAAGTCCAAAAAAAAAATGTTTTCACCTTTTTTCAATTTTACCCCCGTGGGATATATATTCTACCCACACACATTTGGAACTCTCCTGAGGTACCCTCACACATATTATTCCCTCATTTAGTGGATATTTTCACAAAAAAGTGAAATTTTCAAAAATTCAGAAAATTGGCTGAAAACGACTAAATATGAAGGACTCATCGGGCGAATCGCTCTGGAACTGAAATCGGAACGCTCACTGACATTTCCCCTATCTGAAAGTCTGATAAACGCCGGAAAAATGACTAAGTCTAAAAAAATTTTTTTTTCACCTTTTATCAATTTTACCCCTGTGGGATATATATTCTACCCACACACATTTGGAACTCTCCTGGGGTACCCTCACACATATTATTCCCTCATTTAGTGGATATTTTCACAAAAAAGTGAAATTTTCAAAAATTCAGAAAATTGGCTGAAAACGACTAAATATGAAGGACTCATCGGGCGAATCGCTCTGGAACTGAAATCGGAACGCTCACTGACATTTCCCCTATCTGAAAGTCTGATAAACGCTGAAAAAATGACAGTCCAAAAAAAAAATTTTTTCATCTTTTTTCACTTTTACCCCCGTGGGATATATATTCTACCCACACACATTTGGAACTCTCCTGAGGTACCCTCACACATATTATTCCCTCATTTAGTGGATATTTTCACAAAAAAGTGAAATTTTCAAAAATTCAGAAAATTGGCTGAAAACGACTAAATATGAAGGACTCATCGGGCGAATCGCTCTGGAACTGAAATCGGAACGCTCACTGACATTTCCCCTATCTGAAAGTCTGATAAACGCTGAAAAAATAACAGTCCAAAAAAAAATGTTTTCACCTTTTTTCAATTTTACCCCCGTGGGATATATATTCTACCCACACACATTTGGAACTCTCCTGGGGTACCCTCACACATATTATTCCCTCATTTAGTGGATATTTTCACAAAAAAGTGAAATTTTCAAAAATTCTGAAATTTCCCTGAAAACAACTAAATATGAAGGACTCATCGGGCGAATCGCTCTGGAACTGAAATCAGAACGCTCACTGACATTTCCCCTATTTGAAAGTCTGATAAACGCTGAAAAAATGACTAAGTCCAAAAAAAAATTTTTTCACCTTTTTTCAATTTTACCCCTGTGGGATATATATTCTACCCACACACATTTGGAACTCTCCTGGGGTACCCTCACACATATTATTTCCTCATTTAGTGGATATTTTCACAAAAAAGTGAAATTTTTAAAAATTCAGAAAATTGGCTGAAAACGACTAAATATGAAGGACTCATCGGGCGAATCGCTCTGGAACTGAAATCGGAACGCTCACTGACATTTCCCCTATCTGAAAGTCTGATAAACGCTGAAAAAATGACTAAGTCCAAAAAAAAATGTTTTCACCTTTTTTCAATTTTACCCCCGTGGGATATATATTCTCCCCACACACATTTGGAACTCTCCTGAGGTACCCTCACACATATTATTCCCTCATTTAGTGGATATTTTCACAAAAAAGTGAAATTTTCAAAAATTCAGAAAATTGGCTGAAAACGACTAAATATGAAGGACTCATCGGGCGAATCGCTCTGGAACTGAAATCGGAACGCTCACTGACATTTCCCCTATCTGAAAGTCTGATAAATGCTGAAAAAATGACTAAGTCATAAAAAAAAATTTTTTCACCTTTTTTCAATTTTACCCCCGTGGGATATATACTCTACCCACACACATTTGGAACTCTCCTGGGGTACCCTCACACATATTATTTCCTCATTTAGTGGATATTTTCACAAAAAAGTGAAATTTTCAAAAATTCTGAAAATTGGCTGAAAACGACTAAATATGAAGGACTCATCGGGCGAATCGCGCTGGAACTGAAATCGGAACGCTCACTGACATTTCCCCTATCTGAAAGTCTGATAAACGCTGAAAAAATGACAGTCCAAAAAAAAATTTTTTCACCTTTATTCAATTTTACCCCCGTGGGATATATATTCTACCCACACACATTTGGAACTCTCCTGAGGTACCCTCACACATATTATTCCCTCATTTAGTGGATATTTTCACAAAAAAGTGACATTTTCAAAAATTCTGAAATTTCCCTGAAAACAACTAAATATGAAGGACTCATCGGGCGAATCGCTCTGGAACTGAAATCAGAACGCTCACTGACATTTCCCCTATCTGAAAGTCTGATAAACTCTGAAAAAATGACTAAGTCCAAAAAAAAATTTTTTCACCTTTTTTCAATTTTACCCCTGTGGGATATATATTCTACCCATACACATTTGGAACTCTCCTGGGGTACCCTCACACATATTATTTCCTCATTTAGTGGATATTTTCACAAAAAAGTGAAATTTTCAAAAATTCTGAAAATTGGCTGAAAACGACTAAATATGAAGGACTCATTGGGCGAATCGCTCTGGAACTGAAATCGGAACGCTCACTGACATTTCCCCTATCTGAAAGTCTGATAAATGCCGGAAAAATGACTAAGTCTAAAAAAATTTTTTTTTCACCTTTTTTCAATTTTACCCCTGTGGGATATATATTCTACCCACACACATTTGGAACTCTCCTGGGGTACCCTCACACATATTATTCCCTCATTTAGTGGATATTTTCACAAAAAAGTGAAATTTTCAAAAATTCAGAAAATTGGCTGAAAACGACTAAATATGAAGGCCTCATTGGGCGAATCGCCCTGGAACTGAAATCGGAACGCTAACTGACATTTCCCCTATCTGAAAGTCTGATAAACGCCGGAAAAATGACTAAGTCCAAAAAAAAAATTTTCACCTTTTTTCAATTTTACCCCGGTGGGATATATATTCTACCCACACACATTTGGAACTCTCCTGGGGTACCCTCACACATATTATTCCCTCATTTAGTGGATATTTTCACAAAAAAGTGAAATTTTCAAAAATTCAGAAAATTGGCTGAAAACGACTAAATGTGAAGGACTCATCGGGCGAATCGCTCTGGAATTGAAATCGGAACGCTCACTGACATTTCCCCTATCTGAAAGTCTGATAAATGCTGAAAAAATGACAGTCCAAAAAAAAATTTTTTCACCTTTTTTCAATTTTACCCCCGTGGGATATATATTCTACCCACACACATTTGGAACTCTCCTGAGGTACCCTCACACATATTATTCCCTCATTTAGTGGATATTTTCACAAAAAAGTGACATTTTCAAAAATTCTGAAAATTGGCTGAAAACGACTAAATATGAAGGACTCATTGGGCGAATCACTCTGGAACTGAAATCGGAACGCTCACTGACATTTCCCCTATCTGAAAGTTTGATAAACGCCGAAAAAATGACTAAGTTTAAAAAAAAATTTTTTTCAACTTTTTTCAATTTTACCCCCGTGGGATATGTATTCTACCCACACACACTTGGAACTCTCCTGGGGTACCCTCACACATATTATTCCCTCATTTAGTGGATATTTTCACAAAAAAGTGACATTTTCAAAAATTCAGAAAATTGGCTGAAAACGACTAAATATGAATGACTCATCGGGCGAATCGCTCTGGAACTGAAATCGGAACGCTCACTGACATTTCCCCATCTGAAAGTCTGATAAACGCTGAAAAAATGACTAAGTCCAAAAAAAAAATGTTTTCACCTTTTTTCAATTTTACCCCCGTGGGATATATATTCTACCCACACACATTTGGAACTCTCCTGAGGTACCCTCACACATATTATTCCCTCATTTAGTGGATATTTTCACAAAAAAGTGAAATTTTCAAAAATTCTGAAAATTGGCTGAAAACGACTAAATATGAAGGACTCATCGGGCGAATAGCGCTGGAACTGAAATCGGAATGCTCACTGACATTTCCCCTATCTGAAAGTCTGATAAACGCTGAAAAAATGACAGTCCAAAAAAAAATTTTTTCACCTTTTTTCAATTTTACCCCCGTGGGATATATATTCTACCCACAAACATTTGGAACTCTCCTGAGATACCCTCACACATATTATTCCCTCATTTAGTGGATATTTTCACAAAAAAGTGAAATTTTCAAAAATTCTGAAAATTGGCTGAAAACGACTAAATATGAAGGACTCATTGGGCGAATCGCTCTGGAACTGAAATCGGAACGCTCACTGACATTTCCCCTATCTGAAAGTCTGATAAATGCCGGAAAAATGACTAAGTCCATAAAAATTTTTTTTTCACCTTTTTTCAATTTTACCCCTGTGGGATATATATTCTACCCACACACATTTGGAACTCTCCTGGGGTACCCTCACACATATTATTCCCTCATTTAGTGGATATTTTCACAAAAAAGTGAAATTTTCAAAAATTCAGAACATTGGCTGAAAACGACTAAATATGAAGGACTCATTGGGCGAATCGCCCTGGAACTGAAATCGGAACGCTAACTGACATTTCCCCTATCTGAAAGTCTGATAAACGCCGGAAAAATGACTAAGTCCAAAAAAAAAATTTTCACCTTTTTTCAATTTTACCCCGGTGGGATATATATTCTACCCACACACATTTGGAACTCTCCTGAGGTACCCTCACACATATTATTCCCTCATTTAGTGGATATTTTCACAAAAAAGTGACATTTTCAAAAATTCAGAAAATTGGCTGAAAACGACTTAATATGAAGGACTCATCGGGCGAATCGCTCTGGAACTGAAATCGGAACGCTCACTGACATTTCCCCTATCTGAAAGTCTGATAAACGCTGAAAAAATGACAGTCCAAAAAAAAATTTTTTCACCTTTTTTCAAGTTTACCCCCGTGGGATATATATTCTACCCACACACATTTGGAACTCTCCTGAGGTACCCTCACACATATTATTCCCTCATTTAGTGGATATTTTCACAAAAAAGTGACATTTTCAAAAATTCTTTAAATTGGCTGAAAACGACTAAATATGAAGGACTCATTGGGCGAATCACTCTGGAACTGAAATCGGAACGCTCACTGACATTTCCCCTATCTGAAAGTCTGATAAATGCTGAAAAAATGACTAAGTCCAAAAAAAAAAATTTTTTCACCTTTTTTCAATTTTACCCCCGTGGGATATATATTCTACCCACACACATTTGGAACTCTCCTGGGGTACCCTCACACATATTATTCCCTCATTTAGTGGATATTTTCACAAAAAAGTGAAATTTTCAAAAATTCTGAAATTTCCCTGAAAACAACTAAATATGAAGGACTCATCGGGTGAATCGCTCTGGAACTGAAATCAGAATGCTCACTGACATTTCCCCTATCTGAAAGTCTGATAAACGCTGAAAAAATGACTAAGCCAAAAAAAAATTTTTTCACCTTTTTTCAATTTTACCCCTGTGGGATATATATTCTACCCACACACATTTGGAACTCTCCTGGGGTACCCTCACACATATTATTTCCTCATTTAGTGGATATTTTCACAAAAAAGTGAAATTTTCAAAAATTCTGAAAATTGGCTGAAAACGACTAAATATGAAGGACTCATCGGGCGAATCGCTCTGGAACTGAAATCGGAACGCTCACTGACATTTCCCCTATCTGAAAGTCTGATAAACGCCGGAAAAATGACTAAGTTTAAAAAAAAATTTTTTTCAACTTTTTTCAATTTTACCCCCGTGGGATATGTATTCTACCCACACACACTTGGAACTCTCCTGGGGTACCCTCACACATATTATTCCCTCATTTAGTGGATATTTTCACAAAAAAGTGACATTTTCAAAAATTCAGAAAATTGGCTGAAAACGACTAAATATGAAGGACTCATCGGGCGAATCGCGCTGGAACTGAAATCGGAACGCTCACTGACATTTCCCCTATCTGAAAGTCTGATAAACGCTGAAAAAATGACAGTCCAAAAAAAAATTTTTTCACCTTTTTTCAATTTTACCCCCGTGGGATATATATTCTACCCACACACATTTGGAACTCTCCTGAGGTACCCTCACACATATTATTCCCTCATTTAGTGGATATTTTCACAAAAAAGTGACATTTTCAAAAATTCAGAAAATTGGCTGAAAACGACTAAATATGAATGACTCATCGGGCGAATCGCTCTGGAACTGAAATCGGAACGCTCACTGACATTTCCCCTATCTGAAAGTCTGATAAACGCTGAAAAAATGACTAAGTCCAAAAAAAAATTTTTTCACCTTTTTTCAATTTTACCCCCGTGGGATATATATTCTACCCACACACATTTGGAACTCTCCTGAGGTACCCTCACACATATTATTCCCTCATTTAGTGGATATTTTCACAAAAAAGTGACATTTTCAAAAATTCTGAAAATTGGCTGAAAACGACTAAATATGAAGGACTCATTGGGCGAATCACTCTGGAACTGAAATCAGAACGCTCACTGACATTTCCCCTATCTGAAAGTCTGATAAATGCTGAAAAAATGACTAAGTCCAAAAAAAAAAATTTTTTCACCTTTTTTCAATTTTACCCCCGTGGGATATATATTCTACCCACACACATTTGGAACTCTCCTGGGGTACCCTCACACATATTATTCCCTCATTTAGTGGATATTTTCACAAAAAAGTGAAATTTTCAAAAATTCTGAAATTTCCCTGAAAACAACTAAATATGAAGGACTCATCGGGCGAATCGCTCTGGAACTGAAATCAGAATGCTCACTGACATTTCCCCTATCTGAAAGTCTGATAAACGCTGAAAAAATGACTAAGTCCAAAAAAAATTTTTTTCACCTTTTTTCAATTTTACCCCTGTGGGATATATATTCTACCCACACACATTTGGAACTCTCCTGGGGTACCCTCACACATATTATTCCCTCATTTAGTGGATATTTTCACAAAAAAGTGAAATTTTCAAAAATTCTGAAAATTGGCTGAAAACGACTAAATATGAAGGACTCATTGGGCGAATCGCTCTGGAACTGAAATCGGAACGCTCACTGACATTTCCCCTATCTGAAAGTCTGTTAAATGCCGGAAAAATGACTAAGTCTAAAAAAATTTTTTTTTCACCTTTTTTCAATTTTACCCCTGTGGGATATATATTCTACCCACACACATTTGGAACTCTCCTGGGGTACCCTCACACATATTATTCCCTCATTTAGTGGATATTTTCACAAAAAAGTGAAATTTTCAAAAATTCAGAAAATTGGCTGAAAACGACTAAATATGAAGGACTCATTGGGCGAATCGCCCTGGAACTGAAATCGGAACGCTAACTGACATTTCCCCTATCTGAAAGTCTGATAAACGCCGGAAAAATGACTAAGTCCAAAAAAAAAATTTTCACCTTTTTTCAATTTTACCCCGGTGGGATATATATTCTACCCACACACATTTGGAACTCTTCTACGGTACTCTCACACATATTATTCCCTCATTTAGTGGATATTTTCACAAAAAAGTGAAATTTTCATAAATTCAGAAAATTGGCTGAAAACGACTAAATATGAAGGACTCATCGGGCGAATCGCTCTGGAACTGAAATCGGAACGCTCACTGACATTTCCCCTATCTGAAAGTCTGATAAACGCCGGAAAAATGACTAAGTCTAAAAAAAAATTTTTTTCAACTTTTTTCAATTTTACCCCCGTGGGATATATATTCTACCCACACACACTTGGAACTCTCCTGGGGTACCCTCACACATATTATTCCCTCATTTAGTGGATATTTTCACAAAAAAGTGACATTTTCAAAAATTCAGAAAATTGGCTGAAAACGACTAAATATGAATGACTCATCGGGCGAATCGCTCTGGAACTGAAATCGGAACGCTCACTGACATTTCCCCTATCTGAAAGTCTGATAAACGCTGAAAAAATGACTAAGTCCAAAAAAAAAATGTTTTCACCTTTTTTCAATTTTACCCCCGTGGGATATATATTCTACCCACACACATTTGGAACTCTCCTGGGGTACCCTCACACATATTATTCCCTCATTTAGTGGATATTTTCACAAAAAAGTGAAATTTTCAAAAATTCTGAAAATTGGCTGAAAACGACTAAATATGAAGGACTCATCGGGCGAATCGCTCTGGAACTGAAATCGGAACGCTCACTGACATTTCCCCTATCTGAAAGTCTGATAAACGCTGAAAAAATGACTAAGTCCAAAAAAAAAATGTTTTCACCTTTTTTCAATTTTACCCCCGTGGGATATATATTCTACCCACACACATTTGGAACTCTCCTGGGGTACCCTCACACATATTATTCCCTCATTTAGTGGATATTTTCACAATAAAGTGAAATTTTCAAAAATTCTGAAAATTGGCTGAAAACGACTAAATATGAAGGACTCATCGGGCGAATCGCGCTGGAACTGAAATCGGAACGCTCACTGACATTTCCCCTATCTGAAAGTCTGATAAACGCTGAAAAAATGACAGTCCAAAAAAAAATTTTTTCACCTTTTTTCAATTTTACCCCCGTGGGATATATATTCTACCCACACACCTTTGGAACTCTCCTGAGGTACCCTCACACATATTATTCCCTCATTTAGTGGATATTTTCACAAAAAAGTGACATTTTCAAAAATTCTGAAAATTGGCTGAAAACGACTAAATATGAAGGACTCATTGGGCGAATCACTCTGGAACTGAAATCAGAACGCTCACTGACATTTCCCCTATCTGAAAGTCTGATAAATGCTGAAAAAATGACTAAGTCCAAAAAAAAAAATTTTTTCACCTTTTTTCAATTTTACCCCCGTGGGATATATATTCTACCCACACACATTTGGAACTCTCCTGGGGTACCCTCACACATATTATTCCCTCATTTAGTGGATATTTTCACAAAAAAGTGAAATTTTCAAAAATTCTGAAATTTCCCTGAAAACAACTAAATATGAAGGACTCATCGGGCGAATCGCTCTGGAACTGAAATCAGAATGCTCACTGACATTTCACCTATCTGAAAGTCTGATAAACGCTGAAAAAATGACTAAGTCCAAAAAAAAATTTTTTCACCTTTTTTCAATTTTACCCCTGTGGGATATATATTCTACCCACACACATTTGGAACTCTCCTGGGGTACCCTGACACATATTATTTCCTCATTTAGTGGATATTTTCACAAAAAAGTGAAATTTTCAAAAATTCTGAAAATTGTCTGAAAACGACTAAATATGAAGGACTCATTGGGCGAATCGCTCTGGAACTGAAATCGGAACGCTCACTGACATTTCCCCAATCTGAAAGTCTGTTAAATGCCGGAAAAATGACTAAGTCTAAAAAAATTTTTTTTTCACCTTTTTTCAATTTTACCCCTGTGGGATATATATTCTACCCACACACATTTGGAACTCTCCTGGGGTACCCTCACACATATTATTCCCTCATTTAGTGGATATTTTCACAAAAAAGTGAAATTTTCAAAAATTCAGAAAATTGGCTGAAAACGACTAAACATGAAGGACTCATTGGGCGAATCGCCCTGGAACTGAAATCGGAACGCTAACTGACATTTCCCCTATCTGAAAGTCTGATAAACGCCGGAAAAATGACTAAGTCCAAAAAAAAAATTTTCACCTTTTTTCAATTTTACCCCGGTGGGATATAGATTCTACCCACACACATTTGGAACTCTTCTATGGTACTCTCACACATATTATTCCCTCATTTAGTGGATATTTTCACAAAAAAGTGAAATTTTCATAAATTCAGAAAATTGGCTGAAAACGACTAAATATGAAGGACTCATCGGGCGAATCGCTCTGGAACTGAAATCGGAACGCTCACTGACATTTCCCCTATTTGAAAGTCTGATAAACGCCGGAAAAATGACTAAGTCTAAAAAAAAATTTTTTTCAACTTTTTTCAATTTTACCCCCGTGGGATATATATTCTACCCACACACACTTGGAACTCTCCTGGGGTACCCTCACACATATTATTCCCTCATTTAGTGGATATTTTCACAAAAAAGTGACATTTTCAAAAATTCAGAAAATTGGCTGAAAACGACTAAATATGAATGACTCATCGGGCGAATCGCTCTGGAACTGAAATCGGAACGCTCACTGACATTTCCCCTATCTGAAAGTCTGATAAACGCTGAAAAAATGACTAAGTCCAAAAAAAAAATGTTTTCACCTTTTTTCAATTTTACCCCCGTGGGATATATATTCTACCCACACACATTTGGAACTCTCCTGGGGTACCCTCACACATATTATTCCCTCATTTAGTGGATATTTTCACAAAAAAGTGAAATTTTCAAAAATTCAGAAAATTGGCTGAAAACGACTAAATATGAAGGACTCATCGGGCGAATCGCTCTGGAACTGAAATCGGAACGCTCACTGACATTTCCCCTATCTGAAAGTCTGATAAACGCCGGAAAAATGACTAAGTTTAAAAGAAAAAATTTTTCAACTTTTTTCAATTTTACCCCCGTGGGATATATATTCTACCCACACACACTTGGAACTCTCCTGGGGTACCCTCACACATATTATTCCCTCATTTAGTGGATATTTTCACAAAAAAGTGACATTTTCAAAAATTCAGAAAATTGGTTGAAAACGACTAAATATGAAGGACTCATTGGGCGAACCGCCCTGGAACTGAAATCGGAACGCTCACTGACATTTCCCCTATCTGAAAGTCTGATAAACGCCGGAAAAATGACTAAGTCCAAAAAAAAATTTTTTCACCTTTTTTCAATTTTACCCCTGTGGGATATATATTCTACCCACACACATTTGGAACTCTCCTGGGGTACCCTCACACATATTATTCCCTCATTTAGTGGATATTTTCACAAAAAAGTGACATTTTCAAAAATTCTGAAAATTGGCTGAAAACGACTAAATATGAAGGACTCATCAGGCGAATCGCTCTGGAACTGAAATCGGAACGCTCACTGACATTTCCCCTATCTGAAAGTCTGATAAACGCCGGAAAAATGACCCTAAGTCTAAAAAAAAATTTTTTTCAACTTTTTTCAATTTTACCCCCGTGGGATATATAGTCTACCCACACACACTTGAAACTCTCCTGGGGTACCCTCACACATATTATTCCCTCATTTAGTGGATATTTTCACAAAAAAGTGAAATTTTCAAAAATTCAGAAAATTGGCTGAAAACGACTAAACATGAAGGACTCATTGGGCGAATCGCCCTGGAACTGAAATCGGAACGCTAACTGACATTTCCCCTATCTGAAAGTCTGATAAACGCCGGAAAAATGACTAAGTCCAAAAAAAAAATTTTCACCTTTTTTCAATTTTACCCCGGTGGGATATAGATTCTACCCACACACATTTGGAACTCTTCTACGGTACTCTCACACATATTATTCCCTCATTTAGTGGATATTTTCACAAAAAAGTGAAATTTTCATAAATTCAGAAAATTGGCTGAAAACGACTAAATATGAAGGACTCATCGGGCGAATCGCTCTGGAACTGAAATCGGAACGCTCACTGACATTTCCCCTATTTGAAAGTCTGATAAACGCCGGAAAAATGACTAAGTCTAAAAAAAAATTTTTTTCAACTTTTTTCAATTTTACCCCCGTGGGATATATATTCTACCCACACACACTTGGAACTCTCCTGGGGTACCCTCACACATATTATTCCCTCATTTAGTGGATATTTTCACAAAAAAGTGACATTTTCAAAAATTCAGAAAATTGGCTGAAAACGACTAAATATGAATGACTCATCGGGCGAATCGCTCTGGAACTGAAATCGGAACGCTCACTGACATTTCCCCTATCTGAAAGTCTGATAAACGCTGAAAAAATGACTAAGTCCAAAAAAAAAATGTTTTCACCTTTTTTCAATTTTACCCCCGTGGGATATATATTCTACCCACACACATTTGGAACTCTCCTGGGGTACCCTCACACATATTATTCCCTCATTTAGTGGATATTTTCACAAAAAAGTGAAATTTTCAAAAATTCAGAAAATTGGCTGAAAACGACTAAATATGAAGGACTCATCGGGCGAATCGCTCTGGAACTGAAATCGGAACGCTCACTGACATTTCCCCTATCTGAAAGTCTGATAAACGCCGGAAAAATGACTAAGTTTAAAAAAAAAAATTTTTCAACTTTTTTCAATTTTACCCCCGTGGGATATATATTCTACCCACACACACTTGGAACTCTCCTGGGGTACCCTCACACATATTATTCCCTCATTTAGTGGATATTTTCACAAAAAAGTGACATTTTCAAAAATTCAGAAAATTGGTTGAAAACGACTAAATATGAAGGACTCATTGGGCGAACCGCCCTGGAACTGAAATCGGAACGCTCACTGACATTTCCCCTATCTGAAAGTCTGATAAACGCCGTAAAAATGACTAAGTCCAAAAAAAAATTTTTTCACCTTTTTTCAATTTTACCCCTGTGGGATATATATTCTACCCACACACATTTGGAACTCTCCTGGGGTACCCTCACACATATTATTCCCTCATTTAGTGGATATTTTCACAAAAAAGTGACATTTTCAAAAATTCTGAAAATTGGCTGAAAACGACTAAATATGAAGGACTCATCAGGCGAATCGCTCTGGAACTGAAATCGGAACGCTCACTGACATTTCCCCTATCTGAAAGTCTGATAAACGCCGGAAAAATGACCCTAAGTCTAAAAAAAAATTTTTTTCAACTTTTTTCAATTTTACCCCCGTGGGATATATAGTCTACCCACACACACTTGAAACTCTCCTGGGGTACCCTCACACATATTATTCCCTCATTTAGTGGATATTTTCACAAAAAAGTGAAATTTTCAAAAATTCAGAAAATTGGCTGAAAACGACTAAACATGAAGGACTCATTGGGCGAATCGCCCTGGAACTGAAATCGGAACGCTAACTGACATTTCCCCTATCTGAAAGTCTGATAAACGCCGGAAAAATGACTAAGTCCAAAAAAAAAATGTTCACCTTTTTTCAATTTTACCCCGGTGGGATATAGATTCTACCCACACACATTTGGAACTCTTCTACGGTACTCTCACACATATTATTCCCTCATTTAGTGGATATTTTCACAAAAAAGTGAAATTTTCATAAATTCAGAAAATTGGCTGAAAACGACTAAATATGAAGGACTCATCGGGCGAATCGCTCTGGAACTGAAATCGGAACGCTCACTGACATTTCCCCTATTTGAAAGTCTGATAAACGCCGGAAAAATGACTAAGTCTAAAAAAAAATTTTTTTCAACTTTTTTCAATTTTACCCCCGTGGGATATATATTCTACCCACACACACTTGGAACTCTCCTGGGGTACCCTCACACATATTATTCCCTCATTTAGTGGATATTTTCACAAAAAAGTGACATTTTCAAAAATTCAGAAAATTGGCTGAAAACGACTAAATATGAATGACTCATCGGGCGAATCGCTCTGGAACTGAAATCGGAACGCTCACTGACATTTCCCCTATCTGAAAGTCTGATAAACGCTGAAAAAATGACTAAGTCCAAAAAAAAAATGTTTTCACCTTTTTTCAATTTTACCCCCGTGGGATATATATTCTACCCACACACATTTGGAACTCTCCTGGGGTACCCTCACACATATTATTCCCTCATTTAGTGGATATTTTCACAAAAAAGTGAAATTTTCAAAAATTCAGAAAATTGGCTGAAAACGACTAAATATGAAGGACTCATCGGGCGAATCGCTCTGGAACTGAAATCGGAACGCTCACTGACATTTCCCCTATCTGAAAGTCTGATAAACGCCGGAAAAATGACTAAGTTTAAAAAAAAAAATTTTTCAACTTTTTTCAATTTTACCCCCGTGGGATATATATTCTACCCACACACACTTGGAACTCTCCTGGGGTACCCTCACACATATTATTCCCTCATTTAGTGGATATTTTCACAAAAAAGTGACATTTTCAAAAATTCAGAAAATTGGCTGAAAACGACTAAATATGAAGGACTCATTGGGCGAACCGCCCTGGAACTGAAATCGGAACGCTCACTGACATTTCCCCTATCTGAAAGTCTGATAAACGCCGGAAAAATGACTAAGTCCAAAAAAAAATTTTTTCACCTTTTTTCAATTTTACCCCTGTGGGATATATATTCTACCCACACACATTTGGAACTCTCCTGGGGTACCCTCACACATATTATTCCCTCATTTAGTGGATATTTTCACAAAAAAGTGACATTTTCAAAAATTCTGAAAATTGGCTGAAAACGACTAAATATGAAGGACTCATCAGGCGAATCGCTCTGGAACTGAAATCGGAACGCTCACTGACATTTCCCCTATCTGAAAGTCTGATAAACGCCGGAAAAATGACCCTAAGTCTTAAAAAAAATTTTTTTCAACTTTTTTCAATTTTACCCCCGTGGGATATATAGTCTACCCACACACACTTGAAACTCTCCTGGGGTACCCTCACACATATTATTCCCTCATTTAGTGGATATTTTCACAAAAAAGTGAAATTTTCAAAAATTCTGAAAATTGGCTGAAAACGACTAAATATGAAGGACTCATTGGGCGAATCGCTCTGGAACTGAAATCGGAACGCTCACTGACATTTCCCCTATCTGAAAGTCTGATAAACGCCGGAAAAATGACTAAGTCTAAAAAAAATTTTTTTTTCACCTTTTTTCAATTTTACCCCTGTGGGATATATATTCTACCCACACACATTTGGAACTCTCCTGGGGTACCCTCACACATATTATTCCCTCATTTAGTGGATATTTTCACAAAAAAGTGAAATTTTCAAAAATTCAGAAAATTGGCTGAAAACGACTAAATATGAAGGACTCATTGGGCGAACCGCCCTGGAACTGAAATCGGAACGCTAACTGACATTTCCCCTATCTGAAAGTCTGATAAACGCTGAAAAAATGACTAAGTCCAAAAAAAAAATGTTTTCACCTTTTTTCAATTTTACCCCCGTGGGATATATATTCTACCCACACACATTTGGAACTCTCCTGGGGTACCCTCACACATATTATTCCCTCAATTAGTGCATATTTTCACAAAAAAGTGAAATTTTCAAAAATTCTGAAATTTCCCTGAAAACAACTAAATATGAAGGACTCATCGGGCGAATCGCTCTGGAACTGAAATCAGAACGCTCACTGACATTTCCCCTATCTGAAAGTCTGATAAACGCTGAAAAAATGACTAAGTCCAAAAAAAAATTTTTTCACCTTTTTTCAATTTTACCCCTGTGGGATATATATTCTACCCACACACATTTGGAACTCTCCTGGGGTACCCTCACACATATTATTTCCTCATTTAGTGGATATTTTCACAAAAAAGTGAAATTTTCAAAAATTCTGAAAATTGGCTGAAAACGACTAAATATGAAGGACTCATTGGGCGAATCGCTCTGGAACTGAAATCGGAACGCTCACTGACATTTCCCCTATCTGAAAGTCTGATAAACGCCGGAAAAATGACTAAGTCTAAAAAAAAATTTTTTTTCACCTTTTTTCAATTTTACCCCTGTGGGATATATATTCTACCCACACACATTTGGAACTCTCCTGGGGTACCCTCACACATATTATTCCCTCATTTAGTGGATATTTTCACAAAAACGTGAAATTTTCAAAAATTCAGAAAATTGGCTGCAAACGACTAAATATGAAGGACTCATTGGGCGAACCGCCCTGGAACTGAAGTCGGAACGCTAACTGACATTTCCCCTATCTGAAAGTCTGATAAACGCCGGAAAAATGACTAAGTCCAAAAAAAAATTTTTTCACCTTTTTTCAATTTTACCCCTGTGGGATATATATTCTACCCACACACATTTGGAACTCTCCTGGGGTACCCTCACACATATTATTCCCTCATTTAGTGGATATTTTCACAAAAAAGTGAAATTTTCAAAAATTCAGAAAATTGGCTGAAAACGACTAAATATGAAGGACTCATCGGGCGAAACGCTCTGGAACTGAAATCGGAACGCTCACTGACATTTCCCCTATCTGAAAGTCTGATAAACGCTGAAAAAATGACTAAGTCCAAAAAAAAAATGTTTTCACCTTTTTTCAATTTTACCCCCGTGGGATATATATTCTACCCACACACATTTGGAACTCTCCTGGGGTACCCTCACACATATTATTCCCTCATTTAGTGGATATTTTCACAAAAAAGTGAAATTTTCAAAAATTCTGAAATTTCTCTGAAAACAACTAAATATGAAGGACTCATCGGGCGAATCGCTCTGGAACTGAAATCAGAACGCTCACTGACATTTCCCCTATCTGAAAGTCTGATAAACGCTGAAAAAATGACTAAGTCCAAAAAAAAATTTTTTCACCTTTTTTCAATTTTACCCCTGTGGGATATATATTCTACCCACACACATTTGGAACTCTCCTGGGGTACCCTCACACATATTATTTCCTCATTTAGTGGATATTTTCACAAAAAAGTGAAATTTTCAAAAATTCTGAAAATTGGCTGAAAACGACTAAATATGAAGGACTCATTGGGCGAATCGCTCTGGAACTGAAATCGGAACGCTCACTGACATTTCTCCTATCTGAAAGTCTGATAAACGCCGGAAAAATGACTAAGTCTAAAAAAAATTTTTTTTTCACCTTTTTTCAATTTTACCCCTGTGGGATATATATTCTACCCACACACATTTGGAACTCTCCTGGGGTACCCTCACACATATTATTCCCTCATTTAGTGGATATTTTCACAAAAAAGTGAAATTTTCAAAAATTCAGAAAATTGGCTGAAAACGACTAAATATGAAGGACTCATTGGGCGAATCGCCCTGGAACTGAAATCGGAACGCTAACTGACATTTCCCCTATCTGAAAGTCTGATAAACGCCGGAAAAATGACTAAGTCCAAAAAAAAAATGTTTTCACCTTTTTTCAATTTTACCCCGGTGGGATATATATTCTACGCACACACATTTGGAACTCTTGTGGGGTACTCTCACACATATTATTCCCTCATTTAGTGGATATTTTCACAAAAAAGTGAAATTTTCAAAAATTCAGAAAATTGGCTGAAAACGACTAAATATGAAGGACTCATCGGGCGAATCGCTCTGGAACTGAAATCGGAACGCTCACTGACATTTCCCCTATCTGAAAGTCTGATAAACGCCGGAAAAATGACTAAGTCTAAAAAAAAATTTTTTTAAACTTTTTTCAATTTTACCCTCGTGGGATATATACTCTACCCACACACATTTGGAACTCTCCTGGGGTACACTCACACATATTATTTCCTCATTTAGTGGATATGTTCACAAAAAAGTGAAATTTTCAAAAATTCAGAAAATTGGCTGAAAACGACTAAATATGAAGGACTCATCGTGCGAATCGCTCTGGAACTGAAATCGGAACGCTCACTGACATTTCCCTTATCTGAAAGTCTGAAAAACGCTGAAAAAATGACAGTTCAAAAAAAAATAATTTTTCACCTTTTTTCAATTTTACCCCCGTGGGATATATATTCTACCCACACACATTTGGATCTCTCCTGGGGTACCCTCACACATATTATTCCCTCATTTAGTGGATATTTTCACAAAAAAGTGAAATTTTCAAAAATTCTGAAATTTGGCTGAAAACGACTAAATATGAAGGACTCATCGGGCGAATCGCTCTGGAACTGAAATCGAAACGCTCACTGACATTTCCCCTATCTGAAAGTCTGATAAACGCTGAAAAAATGACTAAGTCCAAAAAAAAATTTTTTTCACCTTTTTTCAATTTTACCCCCGTGGGATATATATTCTACCCACACACATTTGGAACTCTCCTGGGGTACCCTCACACATATTATTCCCTCATTTAGTGGATATTTTCACAAAAAAGTGATATTTTCAAAAATTCAGAAAATTGGCTGAAAACGACTAAATATGAAGGACTCATCGGGCGAATCGCTCTGGAACTGAAATCGGAATGCTCACTGACATTTCCCCTATCTGAAAGTCTGATAAACGCTGAAAAAATGACTAAGTCCAAAAAAAAAATTTTTTAACCTTTTTTCAATTTTACCCCCGTGGGATATATATTCTACCCACACACATTTGGAACTCTCCTGGGGTACCCGCACACATATTATTCCCTCATTTAGTGGATATTTTCACAAAAAAGTGACATTTTCAAAAATTCAGAAAATTGGCTGAAAACGACTAAATATGAAGGACTCATTGGGCGAATCGCCCTGGAACTGAAATCGGAACGCTCATTGACATTTCCCCTATCTGAAAGTCTGATAAACGCTGAAAAAATGACTAAGTGCAAAAAAAAAATTTTTTCACCTTTTTTCAATTTTACCCCCGTGGGATATATATTCTACCCACACACATTTGGAACTCTCCTGGGGTACCCTCACACATAGTATTCCCTCATTTAGTGGATATTTTCACAAAAAAGTGAAATTTTCAAAAATTCAGAAAATTGGCTGAAAACGACTGAATATGAAGGACTCATCGGGCGAATCGCGCTGGAACTGAAATCGGAACGCTCACTGACATTTCCCCTATCTGAAAGTCTGATAAACGCTGAAAAAATGACTAAGTCCAAAAAAAAAATTTTTTTACCTTTCTTCAATTTTACCCCCATGGGATATATATTCTATCCACGCACATTTGGAACTCTCCTGGGGTACCCTCACACATATTATTCCCTCATTTAGTGGATATTTTCACAAAAAAGTGAAATTTTCAAAAATTCTGAAAATTGGCTGAAAACGACTAAATATGAAGGGCTCATCTGGCGAATTGCTCTGGAACTGAAATCGGAACGCTCACTGATATTTCCCCTATCTGAAAGTCTGATAAACGCTGAAAAAATGATTAAGTCCAAAAAAAAAATTTTTTTACCTTTCTTCAATTTTACCCCCATGGGATATATATTCTATCCACGCACATTTGGAACTCTCCTGGGGTACCCTCACACATATTATTCCCTCATTTAGTGGATATTTTCACAAAAAAGTGAAATTTTCAAAAATTCTGAAAATTGGCTGAAAACGACTAAATATGAAGGGCTCATCTGGCGAATTGCTCTGGAACTGAAATCGGAACGCTCACTGATATTTCCCCTATCTGAAAGTCTGATAAACGCTGAAAAAATGATTAAGTCCAAAAAAAATTTTTTTAACTTTTTTCAATTTTACCCCTGTGGGATATATATTCTACCCACGCACATTTGGAACACTCCTGGGGTACCCTCACACACATTATTCCCTCATTTAGTGGATATTTTCACAAAAAAGTGAAATTTTTAAAAATTCAGAAAATTGGCTGAAAACGACTGAATATGAAGGACTCATCGGGCGAATCGCGCTGTAACTGAAATCGGAAGGCTCACTGACATTTCCCCTATCTGAAAGTCTGATAAACGCTGAAAAAATGACTAAGTCCAAAAAAAAAATTTTTTAACCTTTTTTCAATTTTACCCCCGTGGGATATATATTCTACCCACACACATTTGGAACTCTCCTGGGGTACCCTCACACATATTATTCCCTCATTTAGTGGATATTTTCACAAAAAAGTGAAATTTTCAAAAATTCAGAAAATTGGCTGAAAACGACTGAATATGAAGGACTCATCGGGCGAATCGCGCTGGAACTGAAATCCGAACGCTCACTGACATTTCCCCTATCTGAAAGTCTGATAAACGCTGAAAAAATGACTAAGTCCAAAAAAAAAAAATTTTAACCTTTTTTCAATTTTACCCCCGTGGGATATATATTCTACCCACACACATTTGGAACTCTCCTTGGGTACCCTCACACATATTATTCCCTCATTTAGTGGATATTTTCACAAAAAAGTGAAATTTTCAAAAATTCAGAAAATTGGCTGAAAACGACTAAATATGAAGGACTCATTGGGCGAACCGCCCTGGAACTGAAATCGGAACGCTAACTGACATTTCCCCTATCTGAAAGTCTGATAAACGCTGAAAAAATGACTAAGTCCAAAAAAAAAATGTTTTCACCTTTTTTCAATTTTACCCCCGTGGGATATATATTCTACCCACACACATTTGGAACTCTCCTGGGGTACCCTCACACATATTATTCCCTCAATTAGTGCATATTTTCACAAAAAAGTGAAATTTTCAAAAATTCTGAAATTTCCCTGAAAACAACTAAATATGAAGGACTCATCGGGCGAATCGCTCTGGAACTGAAATCAGAACGCTCACTGACATTTCCCCTATCTGAAAGTCTGATAAACGCTGAAAAAATTACTAAGTCCAAAAAAAAAATGTTTTCACCTTTTTTCAATTTTACCCCCGTGGGATATATATTCTACCCACACACATTTGGAACTCTCCTGGGGTACCCTCACACATATTATTCCCTCATTTAGTGGATATTTCCACAAAAAAGTGAAATTTTCAAAAATTCTGAAAATTGGCTGAAAACGACTAAATATGAAGGACTCATTGGGCGAATCGCTCTGGAACTGAAATTGGAACGCTCACTGACATTTCCCCTATCTGAAAGTCTGATAAACGCTGAAAAAATGACTAAGTCCAAAAAAAAAATGTTTTCACCTTTTTTCAATTTTACCCCCGTGGGATATATATTCTACCCACACACATTTGGAACTCTCCTGGGGTACCCTCACACATATTATTCCCTCATTTAGTGGATATTTTCACAAAAAAGTGAAATTTTCAAAAATTCTGAAAATTGGCTGAAAACGACTAAATATGAAGGACTCATTGGGCGAATCGCTCTGGAACTGAAATCGGAACGCTCACTGACATTTCCCCTATCTGAAAGTCTGATAAACGCCGGAAAAATGACTAAGTCTAAAAAAAATTTTTTTTTCACCTTTTTTCAATTTTACCCCTGTGGGATATATATTCTACCCACACACATTTGGAACTCTCCTGGGGTACCCTCACACATATTATTCCCTCATTTAGTGGATATTTTCACAAAAAAGTGAAATTTTCAAAAATTCAGAAAATTGGCTGAAAACGACTAAATATGAAGGACTCATTGGGCGAATCGCCCTGGAACTGAAATCGGAACGCTAACTGACATTTCCCCTATCTGAAAGTCTGATAAACGCCGGAAAAATGACTAAGTCCAAAAAAAAAAAATTTCACCTTTTTTCAATTTTACCCCGGTGGGATATATATTCTACCCACACACACTTGGAACTCTCCTGGGGTACCCTCACACATATTATTCCCTCATTTAGTGGATATTTTCACAAAAAAGTGAAATTTTCAAAAATTCTGAAAATTGGCTGAAAACGACTAAATATGAATGACTCATCGGGCGAATCGCTCTGGAACTGAAATCGGAACGCTCACTGACATTTCCCCTATCTGAAAGTCTGATAAACGCTGAAAAAATGACTAAGTCCAAAAAAAAAATTTTTTCACCTCTTTTCAATTTTACCCCCGTGGGATATATACTCTACCCACACACATTTGGAACTCTCCTGGGGTACCCTCACACATATTATTTCCTCATTTAGTGGATATTTTCACAAAAAAGTGAAATTTTCCAAAATTCTGAAAATTGGCTGAAAACGACTAAATATGAAGGACTCATCAGGCGAATAGCTCTGGAACTGAAATCGGAACGCTCACTGACATTTCCCCTATCTGAAAGTCTGATAAACGCCGGAAAAATGACTAAGTCCAAAAAAAAAAATTTTTCACCTTTTTTCAATTTTACCCCCGTGGGATATATATTCTACCCACACACATTTGGATCTCTCCTGGGGTACCCTCACACATATTATTCCCTCATTTAGTGGATATTTTCACAAAAAAGTGAAATTTTCAAAAATTCTGAAATTTGGCTGAAAACGACTAAATATGAAGGACTCATCGGGCGAATCGCTCTGGAACTGAAATCGAAACGCTCACTGACATTTCCCCTATCTGAAAGTCTGATAAACGCTGAAAAAATGACTAAGTCCAAAAAAAAAATTTTTTCACCTTTTTTAATTTTACCCCCGTGGGATATATATTCTACCCACACACATTTGGAACTCTCCTGAGGTACCCTCACACATATTATTCCCTCATTTAGTGGATATTTTCACAAAAAAGTGAAATTTTCAAAAATTCAGAAAATTGGCTGAAAACGACTAAATATGAAGGACTCATCGGGCGAATCGCTCTGGAACTGAAATCGGAACGCTCACTGACATTTCCCCTATCTGAAAGTCTGATAAACGCTGAAAAAATGACTAAGTCCAAAAAAAAAAATTTTTCACCTTTTTTCAATTTTACCCCCCTGGTATATATATTCTACCCACACACATTTGGAACTCTCCTGGGGTACACTCACACATATTATTTCCTCATTTAGTGGATATGTTCTCAAAAAAGTGAAATTTTCAAAAATTCAGAAAATTGGCTGAAAACGACTAAATATGAAGGTCTCATCATGCGAATCGCTCTGGAACTGAAATCGGAAGGCTCACTGACATTTCCCCTATCTGAAAGTCTGATAAACGCTGAAAAAATGACTAAGTGCAAAAAAAAAATTTTTTTCACCTTTTTTCAATTTTACCCCCATGGGATATATATTCTACCCACACACATTTGGAACTCTCCTGGGGTACCCTCACACATATTATTCCCTCATTTAGTGGATATTTTCACAAAAAAGTGAAATTTTTAAAAATTCAGAAAATTGGCTGAAAACGACTGAATATGAAGGACTCATCTGGCGAATCGCGCTGTAACTGAAATCGGAAGGCTCACTGACATTTCCCCTATCTGAAAGTCTGATAAACGCTGAAAAAATGACTAAGTCCAAAAAAAAAATTTTTTAACCTTTTTTCAATTTTACCCCCGTGGGATATATATTCTACCCACACACATTTGGAACTCTCCTGGGGTACCCTCACACATATTATTCCCTCATTTAGTGGATATTTTCACAAAAAAGTGAAATTTTCAAAAATTCTGAAATTTCCCTGAAAACAACTAAATATGAAGGACTCATCGGGCGAATCGCTCTGGAACTGAAATCAGAACGCTCACTGACATTTCCCCTATCTGAAAGTCTGATAAACGCTGAAAAAATTACTAAGTCCAAAAAAAAAATGTTTTCACCTTTTTTCAATTTTACCCCCGTGGGATATATATTCTACCCACACACATTTGGAACTCTCCTGGGGTACCCTCACACATATTATTCCCTCATTTAGTGGATATTTCCACAAAAAAGTGAAATTTTCAAAAATTCTGAAAATTGGCTGAAAACGACTAAATATGAAGGACTCATTGGGCGAATCGCTCTGGAACTGAAATTGGAACGCTCACTGACATTTCCCCTATCTGAAAGTCTGATAAACGCTGAAAAAATGACTAAGTCCAAAAAAAAAATGTTTTCACCTTTTTTCAATTTTACCCCCGTGGGATATATATTCTACCCACACACATTTGGAACTCTCCTGGGGTACCCTCACACATATTATTCCCTCATTTAGTGGATATTTTCACAAAAAAGTGAAATTTTCAAAAATTCTGAAAATTGGCTGAAAACGACTAAATATGAAGGACTCATTGGGCGAATCGCTCTGGAACTGAAATCGGAACGCTCACTGACATTTCCCCTATCTGAAAGTCTGATAAACGCCGGAAAAATGACTAAGTCTAAAAAAAATTTTTTTTTCACCTTTTTTCAATTTTACCCCTGTGGGATATATATTCTACCCACACACATTTGGAACTCTCCTGGGGTACCCTCACACATATTATTCCCTCATTTAGTGGATATTTTCACAAAAAAGTGAAATTTTCAAAAATTCAGAAAATTGGCTGAAAACGACTAAATATGAAGGACTCATTGGGCGAATCGCCCTGGAACTGAAATCGGAACGCTAACTGACATTTCCCCTATCTGAAAGTCTGATAAACGCCGGAAAAATGACTAAGTCCAAAAAAAAAAAATTTCACCTTTTTTCAATTTTACCCCGGTGGGATATATATTCTACCCACACACACTTGGAACTCTCCTGGGGTACCCTCACACATATTATTCCCTCATTTAGTGGATATTTTCACAAAAAAGTGAAATTTTCAAAAATTCTGAAAATTGGCTGAAAACGACTAAATATGAATGACTCATCGGGCGAATCGCTCTGGAACTGAAATCGGAACGCTCACTGACATTTCCCCTATCTGAAAGTCTGATAAACGCTGAAAAAATGACTAAGTCCAAAAAAAAAATTTTTTCACCTCTTTTCAATTTTACCCCCGTGGGATATATACTCTACCCACACACATTTGGAACTCTCCTGGGGTACCCTCACACATATTATTTCCTCATTTAGTGGATATTTTCACAAAAAAGTGAAATTTTCCAAAATTCTGAAAATTGGCTGAAAACGACTAAATATGAAGGACTCATCAGGCGAATAGCTCTGGAACTGAAATCGGAACGCTCACTGACATTTCCCCTATCTGAAAGTCTGATAAACGCCGGAAAAATGACTAAGTCCAAAAAAAAAAATTTTTCACCTTTTTTCAATTTTACCCCCGTGGGATATATATTCTACCCACACACATTTGGATCTCTCCTGGGGTACCCTCACACATATTATTCCCTCATTTAGTGGATATTTTCACAAAAAAGTGAAATTTTCAAAAATTCTGAAATTTGGCTGAAAACGACTAAATATGAAGGACTCATCGGGCGAATCGCTCTGGAACTGAAATCGAAACGCTCACTGACATTTCCCCTATCTGAAAGTCTGATAAACGCTGAAAAAATGACTAAGTCCAAAAAAAAAATTTTTTCACCTTTTTTAATTTTACCCCCGTGGGATATATATTCTACCCACACACATTTGGAACTCTCCTGAGGTACCCTCACACATATTATTCCCTCATTTAGTGGATATTTTCACAAAAAAGTGAAATTTTCAAAAATTCAGAAAATTGGCTGAAAACGACTAAATATGAAGGACTCATCGGGCGAATTGCTCTGGAACTGAAATCGGAACGCTCACTGACATTTCCCCTATCTGAAAGTCTGATAAACGCTGAAAAAATGACTAAGTCCAAAAAAAAAAATTTTTCACCTTTTTTCAATTTTACCCCCCTGGTATATATATTCTACCCACACACATTTGGAACTCTCCTGGGGTACACTCACACATATTATTTCCTCATTTAGTGGATATGTTCTCAAAAAAGTGAAATTTTCAAAAATTCAGAAAATTGGCTGAAAACGACTAAATATGAAGGTCTCATCATGCGAATCGCTCTGGAACTGAAATCGGAAGGCTCACTGACATTTCCCCTATCTGAAAGTCTGATAAACGCTGAAAAAATGACTAAGTGCAAAAAAAAAATTTTTTTCACCTTTTTTCAATTTTACCCCCATGGGATATATATTCTACCCACACACATTTGGAACTCTCCTGGGGTACCCTCACACATATTATTCCCTCATTTAGTGGATATTTTCACAAAAAAGTGAAATTTTTAAAAATTCAGAAAATTGGCTGAAAACGACTGAATATGAAGGACTCATCGGGCGAATCGCGCTGTAACTGAAATCGGAAGGCTCACTGACATTTCCCCTATCTGAAAGTCTGATAAACGCTGAAAAAATGACTAAGTCCAAAAAAAAAATTTTTTAACCTTTTTTCAATTTTACCCCCGTGGGATATATATTCTACCCACACACATTTGGAACTCTCCTGGGGTACCCTCACACATATTATTCCCTCATTTAGTGGATATTTTCACAAAAAAGTGAAATTTTCAAAAATTCTGAAATTTCCCTGAAAACAACTAAATATGAAGGACTCATCGGGCGAATCGCTCTGGAACTGAAATCAGAACGCTCACTGACATTTCCCCTATCTGAAAGTCTGATAAACGCTGAAAAAATGACTAAGTCCAAAAAAAAAAATGTTTTCACCTTTTTTCAATTTTACCCCCGTGGGATATATATTCTACCCACACACATTTGGAACTCTCCTGGGGTACCCTCACACATATTATTCCCTCATTTAGTGGATATTTTCACAAAAAAGTGAAATTTTCAAAAATTCTGACAATTGGCTGAAAACGACTAAATATGAAGGACTCATTGGGCGAATCGCTCTGGAACTGAAATCGGAACGCTCACTGACATTTCCCCTATCTGAAAGTCTGATAAACGCTGAAAAAATGACTAAGTCCAAAAAAAAAATGTTTTCACCTTTTTTCAATTTTACCCCCGTGGGATATATATTCTACCCACACACATTTGGAACTCTCCTGGGGTACCCTCACACATATTATTCCCTCATTTAGTGGATATTTTCACAAAAAAGTGAAATTTTCAAAAATTCTGAAAATTGGCTGAAAACGACTAAATATGAAGGACTCATTGGGCGAATCGCTCTGGAACTGAAATCGGAACGCTCACTGACATTTCCCCTATCTGAAAGTCTGATAAACGCCGGAAAAATGACTAAGTCTAAAAAAAATTTTTTTTTCACCTTTTTTCAATTTTACCCCTGTGGGATATATATTCTACCCACACACATTTGGAACTCTCCTGGGGTACCCTCACACATATTATTCCCTCATTTAGTGGATATTTTCACAAAAAAGTGAAATTTTCAAAAATTCAGAAAATTGGCTGAAAACGACTAAATATGAAGGACTCATTGGGCGAATCGCCCTGGAACTGAAATCGGAACGCTAACTGACATTTCCCCTATCTGAAAGTCTGATAAACGCCGGAAAAATGACTAAGTCCAAAAAAAAAAAATTTCACCTTTTTTCAATTTTACCCCGGTGGGATATATATTCTACCCACACACACTTGGAACTCTCCTGGGGTACCCTCACACATATTATTCCCTCATTTAGTGGATATTTTCACAAAAAAGTGAAATTTTCAAAAATTCAGAAAATTGGCTGAAAACGACTAAATATGAATGACTCATCGGGCGAATCGCTCTGGAACTGAAATCGGAACGCTCACTGATAGTGTTGAGCATTCCGATACTGAAATATCGGGTATCGGCCGATATTCACTGTATCGGAATTCCGATACTTAATTCCGATACTTTTATAATATCGAATACCGGAATCGGAAGTTCCCATAATGCCTGCGCTCTGCAGTGTCTCTGAAGGATGACAAGCTGGATGGCAGCGCTCAGCTGCGATCCAGCTTGTCATCAGAATGCCATCCCAGCGTGGGAGAATTCTCCTGATTGTTTAAAAGCCGGCGCGGTAAAAAGCCGCCGGCTTTTAAACAATCACGCAGCCCCATACTGCTTCCCCGCAGCCTCCCACCCCGATCCTCCGCTCCCCTCGCCACCTCCCATCCCGATCGTAAATTAGGACCGGGCGGGGAGCGCAGCACCAAGGAGCGAAGGACCCGGGCGGGGAAGCCGGCAGTGAAAAGACTTCACCGCCGGCTTTCCCGTTCTGTGCTGCGCTTTCCCGCCGGTTATTTCAAATGAACAGCTGAGGTATCAGGTGATGCCGATCAGCTGTTCATTTGAAGTAGCCGCGGTGCCCTCAGAGGGTTCATGTGAGTTCATGCTTGACTGCATGAACTCACATGAACTTTCCCACGGCCGCACAGGTCAGCCTCACCTCCCGGACCCGTCATGATTAGTGTGTGCGGGGTGTGTGTGTGTGCGGGGTGTGTGTGCGGGTGTGTGTGCGGGGTGTGTGTGTGCGGGTGTGTGTGCGGGTGTGTGTGCGGGCAGACATAGGCCGATGTGACACTACTACTCCCATCGGCCTATGTCTGTCCCCCGTCCACTCCTGCCAGCAGGATCAGCTCGATGGGAGCAGTAGTTCCCATCAGCCTGATCCTGCTATTTAAATTGCCCTACTGTGTCCCCAATAAATGTTAAATACATGTCATTGGTGGCCAGTGGTTACCTACAATAAATTAGTTCATACATTACCTGTCCCCGCCGATCGCCACCTAAAATAAAGTAAAAAATAAAAAACTACACCTATACTCACCAAGACACCTAATTCCCCGAAGCCATCGATCTCCTGTAATAAAATATAAAATAATAAACCACAACCTTATCCTTACCCCTCTGTAGTAGTCCACGAGTGTCCCACGAAGATCTCCAGTTCAGAGCAGCCACATAGAATGTGACCGCTCTGAACCGCTGCCGCCGCTAGAATGACGGGGCCGTAAGGGTTCACCGGAGTTCAGGCAGCGCTGCTCCAGTTAGCTCCTTTACGGCACTGCTGTATCGTGAGAAATTCCCACGGTACAGCACTGCCGTAAAGGAGGTCTCCGGAGCTGCGCTGCCTGAATGCACTCCGGTGACCTCAGTCAGTGGCTCCCGCTGCCGGGAGCGGACGTGTTCCCGGCAGCGTGAGCTTACAGCAGCCATGCACAGCTGTCACCATCTCCAGATGTGACAGCTGTGCATGGGAGATCAGCGCAGGAACGTGGACAGGTAACTATTTTTTTTTTAGTAAACTAAGAATTAAATAAAATGGTGTTTTATTTCAAATAAATTATTTTTTTCTGGGTGTAGTGTGTTTTTTCTTTTTAACACTTTGTAGGTTAGTAATGGGGGTGTCATATAGACGGCCATCATTACTAACCTGGGCTTCATGGCAGCTGGCGCTGACATGAACCCCACCACTATTACCCCCTGCCACCGCACCAGGGCAGCGTGGAAGAGCGAGGCTAAGTGCCAGAATTGGCGCATCCTATGGATGCGCCATTTCTGGGGCGGCTGACGGCTGGTGTTTCTAGCCTGGGAGGGGGCCAATATTCATGGCACCCTTCCTGAGCTATTAATATCAGCCCCCAGCTGTCTGCCTAGCCTTTGCTAGCTATTAAAATAGAGGGGACCCCACGTCATTTTTTTGGGGGGGGTCCCCCATTTTAATAGCTAGTAAAGGCTAGGTATTCAGCTGGGGGCTGATATTAGTAGCCTGGGAAGCTCCGTGGGTTTTACCCACTTCCCAGGCTTCAAACATCTGCCCCAGCCGTCTGCTTAACCTCCGCTAGAGACTAAAATTATGGGGGATCCCACGCCATTTTTTTTTTAAATAAATCCTTTATTTTAACACTAAATGACATTTGAGGACTTAATAAAGATGCAGTCCCTAAATTGTTATTTATTTTTTAATAAATTTTTCCCAAAACTTTTGACGTGGGCTTCGCCATATTTTTGTATGCCAGCCAGGTACAGCATCCAGCTTCTATGAACGCGCCATTTTCCGGGGCGGCCGCGGACTGCAATTTTCAGCGGGGGGGGGAGGGCAGAAAGCTTGGGCCTCCCTGCGCTGCAGATTCCATCCCCCAGCTGCCTAGTTGTACCTGGCTGGACACAAAAATAGGGAGAAGCTCCACGTTTTTTTTTTTTAATTATTTCATGAAATTCATGGAATAATTAAGAAAAAAAGGGCTTCCCTATATTGTTGTGTTCGGCTAGGTACAAATAGGCAGCTGGTGGTTGGGGGCAGCCCGTTCCTGCCTGCTGTACCTGACTGGACACAAATATAGTGTGAAGCCCCACGTCAATTTTTTTTTAATTATTTCAGGAAATTCATGAAATAATTAAAAAAAAATTATGTGGGGCTTCGCCCTATAATTGTGTCCAGCCAGGTACAGCAGGCAGGAACGGGCTGCCCCCAACCACCAGCTGCCTATTTGTACCTAGCCGGACACAACAATATAGGGAAGCCCTTTTTTTCTTAATTATTCCATGAATTTCATGAAATAATTAAAAAAAAAAATGTGTGGCGCTTCGCCCTATTTTTGTGTCCAGCCAGGTACAACTAGGCAGCTGGGGGCTGGAATCTGCAGCGCAGGGAGACCCAAGCTTTCTGGGCCCCACCCGCTGCAAATTGCAGTCCGCAGCCGCCCCGGAAAATGGCGCGTTCATAGAAGCGCCATCTTCTGGCGCTGTACCCAACTCATCCAGGGCCCTGGTGCGGTGGCTCACTGGGTAATAAAGGGGTTAAGGCCAGCTTGGCATTATCAGCTGGCCCTAAGCCCGAAATTCATGGGATCACGCCAATATTAGACATGACCGCCATGAATTTCTAGTAAAGTATTTAAAAAAAACACAAACACCCAGAAAAAAGTCCTTTAATTGAAATAAAGACACAATTCTTTATTGTTCTAAATTAAACCATACTTACCGCCACGCCCATTCCAGCTGAAGCCAACGATCTCCTGCAATAAAAGTAAAATAATAAAGCAACCTCATCCTTACCTTTCCATGGTTCCCAGGACAGCTTCAGCTCTGCTACATCGAGATGACAGGCTGGACCGCAGCAGAACGCTGCCATCCAGCCTGTCATCCCGCGGACACTGAGAAGCGCAGGCATGCTTGCGCTCCTCAGTGTCTCTCTGTGACGTCATCCAGATGAGCCGAGGTCATGTCCAATGAACTCAGCTCACCTCATGCACGTCACTGACAGCGTGGGAAAATTCTCCTGCACTCAGCGCTTCAGCGTGAGAATTCTCCCACGCTGTCAGTGACGTGCATGAGGTGCGCCGAGTTCATTGGACATGACCTCACCTCATGCACGTCACTGACAGCGTGGGAAAATTCTCACGCTGAAGCGCTGAGTGCAGGAGAATTCTCCCACGCTGTCAGTGACGTACATGAGGTGAGCCGAGTTCATTGTCGGCTCATCTGGATGCCGTCACAGCCAGACACTGAGGAGTGGAAGTATGCCTGCGCTTCTCAGTCTCTGCGGGATGACAGGCTGGATGGCAGCGTTCTGCTGCGGTCCAGCCTGTCATCTCGATGTAGCAGAGCTGGAGCCGTCGTGGGAGCCATGGAAAGGTAAGGATGAGGTTGCTTTATTATTTTTCTTTTATTGCAGGAGATCGTTGGCTTCAGCTGGAATGGGCGTGATGGTAAGTATGGTTTAATTTAGAACAATAAAGAATTGTGTGTTTATTTCAATTAAAGGACTTTTTTCAGGGTGTTTGTGTTTTTTTTAAATACTTTACTAGAAATTCATGGTGGTCATGTCTAATATTGGCGTGACCCCATGAATTTCGGGCTTAGGGCCAGCTGATAATGCCAAGCTGGCCTTAACCCCTTTATTACCCAGTGAGCCACCGCATCAGGGCCCTGGATGAGTTGGGTACAGCGCCAGAAGATGGCGCTTCTATGAACGCGCCATTTTCCGGGGCGGCTGCGGACTGCAATTTGCAGCGGGTGGGGCCCAGAAAGCTTGGGCCTCCCTGCGCTGCAGATTCCAGCCCCCAGCTGCCTAGTTGTACCTGGCTGGACACAAAAATAGGGCGAAGCTCCACGTTTTTTTTTTTTAAATTCATGAAATTCATGGAATAATTAAGAAAAAAAGGGCTTCCCTATATTGTTGTGTCCGGCTAGGTACAAATAGGCAGCTGGTGGTTGGGGGCAGCCCGTTCCTGCCTGCTGTACCTGACTGGACACAAATATAGGGCGAAGCCCCACATCAATTTTTTTAAATTATTTCATGAATTTCCTGAAATGATTTAAAAAAAATTGACGTGGGGCTTCGCACTATATTTGTGTCCAGCCAGGTACAGCAGGCAGGAACGGGCTGCCCCCAACCACCAGCTGCCTATTTGTACCTGGTTGGACACAACAATATAGGGAAGCCCTTTTTTTCTTAATTATTTCATGAATTTCATGAAATAATTAAAAAAAAAAAATACGTGAAGCTTCTCCCTATTTTTGTGTCCAGCCAGGTACAACTAGGCAGCTGGGGGCTGGAATCTGCAGCGCAGGGAGGCCCAAGCTTTCTGCCCCCCTCTCTCCCCCCGCTGAAAATTGCAGTCCGCAGCCACCCCGGAAAATGGCGCGTTCATAGAAGCTGGATGCTGTACCTGGCTGGCATACAAAAATATGGCGAAGCCCACGTCAAAAGTTTTGGGAAAAATTAATTAAAAAATAAATAATAATTTAGGGACTGCATCTTTATTAACTCCTCAAATGTCATTTAGTGTTAAAATAAAGGACTTATTTTAAAAAAAATTGACGTTGGGCTTCGCCCTATATTTGTGTCCAGCCAGGTACAGCAGGCAGGAACAGGCTGCCCCCAACCACCAGCTGCCTATTTGTACCTGGCCGGACACAACAATATAGGGAAGCCCTTTTTTAAAAAAATTATTTCATGAAATAATTAAAAAAAAATTGACGTGGGGCTTCGCACTATATTTGTGTCCAGCCAGGTACAGCAGGCAGGAATGGGCTGCCCCCAACCACCAGCTGCCTATTTGTACCTGGTTGGACACAACAATATAGGGAAGCCCTTTTTTTCTTAATTATTCCATGAATTTCATGAAATAATTTAAAAAAAAAATGCGTGGGGCTTCGCCCTATTTTTGTGCCCAGCCAGATACAACTAGGCAGCTGGGGGCTGGAATCCGCAGCGCAGGGAGACCCAAGCTTTCTGGGCCACCCCCGCTGCAAATTGCAGTCCGCAGCCGCCCCAGAAAATGGCGCGTTCATAGAAGCGCCATCTTCTGGCGCTGTACCCAACTCATCCAGGGCCCTGGTGCGGTGGCTCACTGGGTAATAAAGGGGTTAAGGCCAGCTTGGCATTATCAGCTGGCCCTAAGCCCAAAATTCATGGGGTCACGCCAATATTAGACATGACCACCATGAATTTCTAGTAAAGTATTTAAAAAAACACAAACACCAAGAAAAAAGTCCTTTAATTGAAATAAACACACAATTCTTTATTGTTCTAAATTAAACCATACTTACCACCCCGCCCATTCCAGCTGAAGCCAACGATCTCCTGCAATAAAAGTAAAATAATAAAGCAACCTCATCCTTACCTTTCCATGGCTCCCACGACAGCTTCAGCTCTGCTACATCGAGATGACAGGCTGGACCGCAGCAGAACGCTGCCATCCATCCTGTCATCCCGCAGACACTGAGAAGCGCAGGCATACTTCCACTCCTCAGTGTCTGGCTGTGACGGCATCCAGATGAGCCGAGGTCATGTCCAATGAACTCCGCTCACTTCATGTACGTCACTGACAGCGTGGGAAAATTCTCCTGCACTCAGCACTTCAGCGTGAGAATTTTCCCACGCTGTCAGTGACGTGCATGAGGTGAGCTGAGTTCATTGGACATGACCTCACCTCATGTATGTCACTGACAGCGTGGGAGAATTCTCACGCTGAAGCGCTGAGTGCAGGAGAATTTTCCCACGCTGTCAGTGACGTGCATGAGGTGAGCTGAGTTCATTGGACATGAACTCGGCTCATCTGGATGACGTCACAGAGAGACACTGAGGAGCGCAAGCATGCCTGCGCTTCTCAGTGTCTGCGGGATGACAGGCTGGATGGCAGCTTTCTGCTGCGGTCCAGCCTGTCATCTCGATGTAGCAGAGCTGGAGCTGTCCTGGGAACCATCGAAAGGTAAGGATGAGGTTGCTTTATTATTTTTCTTTTATTGCAGGAGATCGTTGGCTTCAGCTGGAATGGGCGTGATGGTAAGTATGGTTTAATTTAGAACAATAAAGAATTGTGTCTTTATTTCAATTAAAGGACTTTACTCTGGGTGTTTGTGTTTTCTTTTAACTTTGACTATGGGGTTAGTAATGGGGGTGTCTTATAGACGCCTCTCCATTACTAACCTGGGCTTGATGTCAGCTGGCATTATAAGCTGACATCAACCCCAACCCTATTACCCCCTGCCACCGCACCAGGGCAGCGTGGAAGAGCGAGGCTAAGTGCCAGAATTGGCGCATCCTATGGATGCGCCATTTCTGGGGCGGCTGACGGCTGGTGTTTCTAGCCTGGGAGGGGGCCAATATTCATGGCACCCTTCCTGGGCTATTAATATCAGCCCCCAGCTGTCTGCCTAGCCTGTGCTAGCTATTAAATTAGGGGGGACCCCACGTCATTTTTTTTGGGGGGTCCCCCATTTTAATAGCTAGTAAAGGCTAGGTATTCAGCTGGGGGCTGATATTAGTAGCCTGGGAAGCTCCGTGGGTATTACCCCCTTCCCAGGCTTCAAACATTTGCCCCAGCTGTCTGCTTAACCTCCGCTAGAGCCTAAAATTAAGGGGAACCCCACGCCAATTTTTTTTTAAATAAATCCTTTATTTTAACACTAAATGACAAGTACAGTAATCAACACTGTCACTGTACTTCATATATATGTGACTGACATGTTTCTATCTATCTAATCTATGTGTGATTCTCTATTCCTTCTATTCTAAATTGTCGGGTACAGATGCTGAATTGCCGGCCGGCTTTCTTAAAGAGACGGTGCATGAAAACACTATTATTTTTTTAAATAAATCCTTTACACTAAATGACAAGTTCTGTAAGCAACACTGTCACTGTACTTCTTATATATGTGACTGACATGTTTCTATCTATCTAATCTATGTGTGAAGCTCTATTCTGTCTGTTATAAATTGTCGGGTACAGATGCTGAATTGCCGGCCGGCTTTTTTAAAGAGACGGTGCACGAAAACACTAATATTTTTTTTAATAAATCCTTTACACTAAATGACAAGTACAGTAAGCAACACTGTCACTGTACTTCATATATATGTGACTGACATGTTTCTATCTATCTAATCTATGTGTGAAGCTCTATTCTTTCTGTTGTAAATTGTCGGGTACCGGTGAATGCCGCTGATGAATTGCCGGCTTTTCATGTCATTCTACATTATTCTTAGTTGTTTTACTTCATGTAGAATTAACCTACAAGGAAAGAAAGGGTTTATTTTCATTCCGATATTTGTGTCCCATTGACTTGCATTGGTTTCCGGTATCGGAATCGGCGATATCCGATACTTTTTGGGTATCGGCCCGATCCAATCCGATACGATATTTCCTGATATCGGAAGGTATCGCTCAACACTACTCACTGACATTTCCCCTATCTGAAAGTCTGATAAACGCTGAAAAAATGACTAAGTCCAAAAAAAAAATTTTTTCACCTCTTTTCAATTTTACCCCCGTGGGATATATACTCTACCCACACACATTTGGAACTCTCCTGGGGTACCCTCACACATATTATTTCCTCATTTAGTGGATATTTTCACAAAAAAGTGAAATTTTCCAAAATTCTGAAAATTGGCTGAAAACGACTAAATATGAAGGACTCATCAGGCGAATAGCTCTGGAACTGAAATCGGAACGCTCACTGACATTTCCCCTATCTGAAAGTCTGATAAACGCCGGAAAAATGACCCTAAGTCTAAAAAAAAATTTTTTTCAACTTTTTTCAATTTTACCCCCGTGGGATATATAGTCTACCCACACACACTTGAAACTCTCCTGGGGTACCCTCACACATATTATTCCCTCATTTAGTGGATATTTTCACAAAAAAGTGAAATTTTCAAAAATTCAGATAATTGGCTGAAAATGACTAAATATGAAGGACTCATCGGGCGAATCGCTCTGGAACTGAAATCGGAACGCTCACTAATATTTCCCCTATCTGAAAGTCTGATAAACGCTGAAAAAATGACTAAGTCCAAAAAAAAATGTTTTCACCTTTTTTCAATTTTACCCCGGTGGGATATATATTCTACGCACACACATTTGGAACTCTTCTGGGGTACTCTCACACATATTATTCCCTCATTTAGTGGATATTTTCACAAAAAAGTGAAATTTTCAAAAATTCTGAAAATTGGCTGAAAACGACTAAATATGAAGGACTCATCGGGCGAATCGCTCTGGAACTGAAATCGGAACGCTCACTGACATTTCCCCTATCTGAAAGTCTGATAAACGCCGGAAAAATGACTAAGTCTAAAAAAAAATTTTTTTCAACTTTTTTCAATTTTACCCCCGTGGGATATATACTCTACCCACACACATTTGGAACTCTCCTGGGGTACCCTCACACATATTATTTCCTCATTTAGTGGATATTTTCACAAAAAAGTGAAATTTTCAAAAATTCTGAAAATTGGCTGAAAACGACTAAATATGAAGGACTCATCGGGCGAATCGCTCTGGAACTAAAATCGGAACGCTCACTGACATTTCCCTTATCTGAAAGTCTGATAAACGCTGAAAAAATGACTAAGTCCAAAAAAAAAAATTTTTCACCTTTTTTCAATTTTACCCCCGTGGGATATATATTCTACCCACACACATTTGGATCTCTCCTGGGGTACCCTCACACATATTATTCCCTCATTTAGTGGATATTTTCACAAAAAAGTGAAATTTTCAAAAATTCTGAAATTTGGCTGAAAACGACTAAATATGAAGGACTCATCGGGCGAATCGCTCTGGAACTGAAATCGAAACGCTCACTGACATTTCCCCTATCTGAAAGTCTGATAAACGCTGAAAAAATGACTAAGTCCAAAAAAAAAATTTTTTCACCTATTTTAATTTTACCCCCGTGGGATATATATTCTACCCACACACATTTGGAACTCTCCTGAGGTACCCTCACACATATTATTCCCTCATTTAGTGGATATTTTCACAAAAAAGTGAAATTTTCAAAAATTCAGAAAATTGGCTGAAAACGACTAAATATGAAGGACTCATCGGGCGAATCGCTCTGGAACTGAAATCGGAACGCTCACTGACATTTCCCCTATCTGAAAGTCTGATAAACGCTGAAAAAATGACTAAGTCCAAAAAAAAAAATTTTTCACCTTTTTTCAATTTTACCCCCCTGGTATATATATTCTACCCACACACATTTGGAACTCTCCTGGGGTACACTCACACATATTATTTCCTCATTTAGTGGATATGTTCTCAAAAAAGTGAAATTTTCAAAAATTCAGAAAATTGGCTGAAAACGACTAAATATGAAGGTCTCATCATGCGAATCGCTCTGGAACTGAAATCAGAAGGCTCACTGACATTTCCCCTATCTGAAAGTCTGATAAACGCTGAAAAAATGACTAAGTGCAAAAAAAAAATTTTTTTCACCTTTTTTCAATTTTACCCCCATGGGATATATATTCTACCCACACACATTTGGAACTCTCCTGGGGTACCCTCACACATATTATTCCCTCATTTAGTGGATATTTTCCCAAAAAAGTGATATTTTCAAAAATTCAGAAAATTGGCTGAAAACGACTAAATATGAAGGACTCATCGGGTGAATCGCTCTGGAACTGAAATCGGAATGCTCACTGACATTTCCCCTATCTGAAAGTCTGATAAACGCTGAAAAAATGACTAAGTGCAAAAAAAAAATTTTTTCACCTTTTTTCAATTTTACCCCCGTGGGATATATATTCTACCCACACACATTTGGAACTCTCCTGGGGTACCCTCACACATAGTATTCCCTCATTTAGTGGATATTTTCACAAAAAAGTGAAATTTTCAAAAATTCAGAAAATTGGCTGAAAACGACTGAATATGAAGTACTCATCGGGCGAATCGCTCTGGAACTGAAATCGGAATGCTCACTGACATTTCCCCTATCTGAAAGTCTGATAAACGCTGAAAAAATGACTAAGTCCAAAAAAAAAATTTTTTAACCTTTTTTCAATTTTACCCCCGTGGGATATATATTCTACCCACACACATTTGGAACTCTCCTGGGGTACCCTCACACATATTATTCCCTCATTTAGTGGATATTTTCACAAAAAAGTGAAATTTTCAAAAATTCAGAAAATTGGCTGAAAACGACTGAATATGAAGGACTCATAGGGCGAATCGCGCTGTAACTGAAATCGGAAGGCTCACTGACATTTCCCCTATCTGAAAGTCTGATAAACGCTGAAAAAATGACTAAGTCCAAAAAAAAATTTTTTTCACCTTTTTTCAATTTTAACCCCGTGGGATATATATTCTACCCACACACATTTGGAACTCTCCTTGGGTACCCTCACACATATTATTCCCTCATTTAGTGGATATTTTCACAAAAAAGTGAAATTTTCAAAAATTCAGAAAATTGGCTGAAAACGACTGAATATGAAGGACTCATCGGGCGAATCGCGCTGAAACTGAAATCGGAACGCTCACTGACATTTCCCCTATCTGAAAGTCTGATAAACGCTGAAAAAATGACTTAAGTCCAAAAAAAAATTTTTTTTACCTTTCTTCAATTTTACCCCCATGGGATATATATTCTACCCACGCACATTTGGAACTCTCCTGGGGTACCCTCACACATATTATTCCCTCATTTAGTGGATATTTTCACAAAAAAGTGAAATTTTCAAAAATTCAGAAAATTGGCTGAAAACGACTAAATATGAAGGATTCATCGGGCGAATCGCTCTGGAACTGAAATCGGAACGCTCACTGACATTTCCCCTATCTGAAAGTCTGATAAACGCTGAAAAAATGACTAAGTCCAAAAAAAAATTTTTTTTACCTTTCTTCAATTTTACCCCCGTGGGATATATATTCTACCCACATACATTTGGAACTCTCCTCGGGTACCCTCACACATATTATTCCCTCATTTAGTGGATATTTTCACAAAAAAGTGACATTTTCAAAAATTCAAAAAATTGGCTGAAAACGACTAAATATGAAGGACTCATTGGGCGAATCGCTCTGGAACTTAAATCGGAACGCTCATTGACATTTCCCCTATCTGAAAGTCTGATAAACGCTGAAAAAATGACTAAGTGCAAAAAAAAAATTTTTTCACCTTTTTTCAATTTTACCCCCGTGGGATATATATTCTACCCACACACATTTGGAACTCTCCTGGGGTACCCTCACACATAGTATTCCCTCATTTAGTGGATATTTTCACAAAAAAGTGAAATTTTCAAAAATTCTGAAAATTGGCTGAAAACGACTAAATATGAAGGATTCATCGGGCGAATCGCTCTGGAACTGAAATCGGAACGCTCACTGACATTTCCCCTATCTGAAAGTCTGATAAACGCTGAAAAAATGACTAAGTCCAAAAAAAAATTTTTTTTACCTTTCTTCAATTTTACCCCCGTGGGATATATATTCTACCCACATACATTTGGAACTCTCCTCGGGTACCCTCACACATATTATTCCCTCATTTAGTGGATATTTTCACAAAAAAGTGACATTTTCAAAAATTCAAAAAATTGGCTGAAAACGACTAAATATGAAGGACTCATTGGGCGAATCGCTCTGGAACTTAAATCGGAACGCTCATTGACATTTCCCCTATCTGAAAGTCTGATAAACGCTGAAAAAATGACTAAGTGCAAAAAAAAAATTTTTTCACCTTTTTTCAATTTTACCCCCGTGGGATATATATTCTACCCACACACATTTGGAACTCTCCTGGGGTACCCTCACTCATAGTATTCCCTCATTTAGTGGATATTTTCACAAAAAAGTGAAATTTTCAAAAATTCTGAAAATTGGCTGAAAACGACTAAATATGAAGGACTCATCGGGCGAATTGTTCTGGAACTGAAATCGGTACGCTCACTGATATTTCCCCTATCTGAAAGTCTGATAAACGCTGAAAAAATGATTAAGTCCAAAATAAAATTTTTTCAACTTTTTTCAATTTTACCCCCGTGGGATATATATTCTACCCACGCACATTTGGAACACTCCTGGGGTACCCTCACACATATTATTCCCTCATTTAGTGGATATTTTCACAAAAAAGTGAAATTTTGAAAAATTCAGAAAATTGGCTGAAAACGACTGAATATAAAGGACTCATCTGGCGAATCGCGCTGGAACTGAAATCGGAACGCTCACTGACATTTCCCCTATCTGAAAGTCTGATAAACGCTGAAAAAATGATTAAGTCCAAAAAAAAATTTTTCAATTTTACCCCCGTGGGATATATATTCTACCCACGCACATTTGGAGCACTCCTGGGGTACCCTCACACATATTATTCCCTCATTTAGTGGATATTTTCACAACAAAGTGAAATTTTCAAAAATTCAGAAAATTGGCTGAAAACGACTAAATATGAAGGACTCATTGGGCGAATCGCTCTGGAACTTACATCGGAACACTCATTGACATTTCCCCTATCTGAAAGTCTGATAAACGCTGAAAAAATGACTAAGTCCAAAAAAAATAATTTTTAACCTTTTTTCAATTTTACCCCCGTGGGATATATATTCTACCCAAGCACATTTGGAGCACTCCTGGGATACCCTCACACATATTATTCCCTCATTTAGTGGATATTTCACAAAAAAGTGAAATTTTCAAAAATTCTGAAAATTGGCTGAAAACGACTAAATATGAAGGACTCATCGTTCGAATCGCTCTGGAAGTGAAATCGGAACGCTCATTGACATTTCCCCTATCTGAAAGTCTGATAAACGCTTAAAAAATGACTAAGTACAAAAAAAAAAATTTTTTCACCTTTTTTCAATTTTACCCCCGTGGGATAAATATTCTACCCACACACATTTGGAACTCTCCTGTTGTACCCTCACACATATTATTCCCTCATTTAGTGGATATTTTCACAAAAAAGAGAAATTTTAAAAAATTCTGAAAATTGGCTGAAAACGACAAAATATGAAGGACTCATCGGGCGAATCGTTCTGGAACTGAAATCGGAACGCTGACTGACATTTCCCCTATCTGAAAGTCTGATAAACGCTGAAAAAATGACTAAGTCCAAAAAAAAAAATTTTTTCACCTTTTTTCAATTTTACACCCGTGGGATATATATTCTACCCACACACATTTGGAACTCTCCTGTTGTACCCTCACACATATTATTCCCTCATTTAGTGGATATTTTCCCAAAAAAGTGAAATTTTCAAAAATACTGAAAATTGGCTGAAAACGACTAAATATGACTCATCGGGCGAATTGCTCTGGAACTGAAATCGGAACGCTCACTGACATTTTCCCTATCTGAAAGTCTGCTAAACGCTGAAAAAATGACTAAGTACAAAAAAAAAAATTTCACCTTTTTTCAATTTTACCCCCGTGGGATATATATTCTACCCACACACATTTGGAACTCTCCTGGGGTACCCTCACACATAGTATTCCCTCATTTAGTGGATATTTTCACAAAAAAGTGAAATTTTCAAAAATTCTGAAAATTGGCTGAAAACGACTAAATATGAATGACTCATCGGGCGAATTGCTCTGGAACTGAAATCGGAACGCTCACTGACATTTCCCCTATCTGAAAGTCTGCTAAACGCTGAAAAAATGACTAAGTCCAAAAAAAAAATTTTTCACCTTTTTTCAATTTTACCCCCGTGGGATATATATTCTACCCACGCACATTTGGAACACTCCTGGGGTACCCTCACACATATTATTCCCTCATTTAGTGGATATTTTCACAAAAAAGTGAAATTTTCAAAAATTCTGAAAATTGGCTGAAAACGACTAAATATGAAGGACTCATCGGGCGAATCGCGCTGAAACTGAAATCGGGACGCTCACTGACATTTCCCCTATCTGAAAGTCTGATAAACGCTGAAAAAATGACTAAGTCCAAAAAAAAATTTTTTTTACCTTTCTTCAATTTTACCCCCGTGGGAAATATATTCTACCCACATACATTTGGAACTCAACTCGGGTACCCTCACACATATTATTCCCTCATTTAGTGGATATTTTCACAAAAAAGTGACATTTTCAAAAATTCAGAAAATTGGCTGAAAACGACTAAATATGAAGGACTCATCGGGCGAATCGCTCTGGAACTGAAATCGGAACGCTCACTGACATTTCCCCTATCTGAAAGTCTGATAAACGCTGAAAAAATGACTAAGTCCAAAAAAAAAATTTTTTCACCTCTTTTCAATTTTACCCCCGTGGGATATATACTCTACCCACACACATTTGGAACTCTCCTGGGGTACCCTCACACATATTATTTCCTCATTTAGTGGATATTTTCACAAAAAAGTGAAATTTTCAAAAATTCTGAAAATTGGCTGAAAACGACTAAATATGAAGGACTCATCGGGCGAATCGCTCTGGAACTGAAATCGGAACGCTCACTGACATTTCCCTTATCTGAAAGTCTGATAAACGCTGAAAAAATGACTAAGTCCAAAAAAAAAAATTTTTCACCTTTTTTCAATTTTACCCCCGTGGGATATATATTCTACCCACACACATTTGGATCTCTCCTGGGGTACCCTCACACATATTATTCCCTCATTTAGTGGATATTTTCACAAAAAAGTGAAATTTTCAAAAATTCTGAAATTTGGCTGAAAACGACTAAATATGAAGGACTCATCGGGCGAATCGCTCTGGAACTGAAATCGAAACGCTCACTGACATTTCCCCTATCTGAAAGTCTGATAAACGCTGAAAAAATGACTAAGTCCAAAAAAAAAATTTTTTCACCTTTTTTAATTTTACCCCCGTGGGATATATATTCTACCCACACACATTTGGAACTCTCCTGAGGTACCCTCACACATATTATTCCCTCATTTAGTGGATATTTTCACAAAAAAGTGAAATTTTCAAAAATTCAGAAAATTGGCTGAAAACGACTAAATATGAAGGACTCATCGGGCGAATCGCTCTGGAACTGAAATCGGAACGCTCACTGACATTTCCCCTATCTGAAAGTCTGATAAACGCTGAAAAAATGACTAAGTCCAAAAAAAAAAATTTTTTCACCTTTTTTCAATTTTACACCCGTGGGATATATATTCTACCCACACACATTTGGAACTCTCCTGTTGTACCCTCACACATATTATTCCCTCATTTAGTGGATATTTTCCCAAAAAAGTGAAATTTTCAAAAATACTGAAAATTGGCTGAAAACGACTAAATATGACTCATCGGGCGAATTGCTCTGGAACTGAAATCGGAACGCTCACTGACATTTTCCCTATCTGAAAGTCTGCTAAACGCTGAAAAAATGACTAAGTACAAAAAAAAAAATTTCACCTTTTTTCAATTTTACCCCCGTGGGATATATATTCTACCCACACACATTTGGAACTCTCCTGGGGTACCCTCACACATAGTATTCCCTCATTTAGTGGATATTTTCACAAAAAAGTGAAATTTTCAAAAATTCTGAAAATTGGCTGAAAACGACTAAATATGAATGACTCATCGGGCGAATTGCTCTGGAACTGAAATCGGAACGCTCACTGACATTTCCCCTATCTGAAAGTCTGCTAAACGCTGAAAAAATGACTAAGTCCAAAAAAAAAATTTTTCACCTTTTTTCAATTTTACCCCCGTGGGATATATATTCTACCCACGCACATTTGGAACACTCCTGGGGTACCCTCACACATATTATTCCCTCATTTAGTGGATATTTTCACAAAAAAGTGAAATTTTCAAAAATTCTGAAAATTGGCTGAAAACGACTAAATATGAAGGACTCATCGGGCGAATCGCGCTGAAACTGAAATCGGGACGCTCACTGACATTTCCCCTATCTGAAAGTCTGATAAACGCTGAAAAAATGACTAAGTCCAAAAAAAAATTTTTTTTACCTTTCTTCAATTTTACCCCCATGGGAAATATATTCTACCCACATACATTTGGAACTCAACTCGGGTACCCTCACACATATTATTCCCTCATTTAGTGGATATTTTCACAAAAAAGTGACATTTTCAAAAATTCAGAAAATTGGCTGAAAACGACTAAATATGAAGGACTCATCGGGCGAATCGCTCTGGAACTGAAATCGGAACGCTCACTGACATTTCCCCTATCTGAAAGTCTGATAAACGCTGAAAAAATGACTAAGTCCAAAAAAAAAATTTTTTCACCTCTTTTCAATTTTACCCCCGTGGGATATATACTCTACCCACACACATTTGGAACTCTCCTGGGGTACCCTCACACATATTATTTCCTCATTTAGTGGATATTTTCACAAAAAAGTGAAATTTTCAAAAATTCTGAAAATTGGCTGAAAACGACTAAATATGAAGGACTCATCGGGCGAATCGCTCTGGAACTGAAATCGGAACGCTCACTGACATTTCCCCTATCTGAAAGTCTGATAAACGCCGGAAAAATGACTAAGTCTAAAAAAAAATTTTTTTCAACTTTTTTCAATTTTACCCCCGTGGGATATATACTCTACCCACACACATTTGGAACTCTCCTGGGGTACCCTCACACATATTATTTCCTCATTTAGTGGATATTTTCACAAAAAAGTGAAATTTTCAAAAATTCTGAAAATTGGCTGAAAACGACTAAATATGAAGGACTCATCGGGCGAATCGCTCTGGAACTAAAATCGGAACGCTCACTGACATTTCGCTTATCTGAAAGTCTGATAAACGCTGAAAAAATGACTAAGTCCAAAAAAAAAAATTTTTCACCTTTTTTCAATTTTACCCCCGTGGGATATATATTCTACCCACACACATTTGGATCTCTCCTGGGGTACCCTCACACATATTATTCCCTCATTTAGTGGATATTTTCACAAAAAAGTGAAATTTTCAAAAATTCTGAAATTTGGCTGAAAACGACTAAATATGAAGGACTCATCGGGCGAATCGCTCTGGAACTGAAATCGAAACGCTCACTGACATTTCCCCTATCTGAAAGTCTGATAAACGCTGAAAAAATGACTAAGTCCAAAAAAAAAATTTTTTCACCTTTTTTAATTTTACCCCCGTGGGATATATATTCTACCCACACACATTTGGAACTCTCCTGAGGTACCCTCACACATATTATTCCCTCATTTAGTGGATATTTTCACAAAAAAGTGAAATTTTCAAAAATTCAGAAAATTGGCTGAAAACGACTAAATATGAAGGACTCATCGGGCGAATCGCTCTGGAACTGAAATCGGAACGCTCACTGACATTTCCCCTATCTGAAAGTCTGATAAACGCTGAAAAAATGACTAAGTCCAAAAAAAAAAATTTTTCACCTTTTTTCAATTTTACCCCCCTGGTATATATATTCTACCCACACACATTTGGAACTCTCCTGGGGTACACTCACACATATTATTTCCTCATTTAGTGGATATGTTCTCAAAAAAGTGAAATTTTCAAAAATTCAGAAAATTGGCTGAAAACGACTAAATATGAAGGTCTCATCATGCGAATCGCTCTGGAACTGAAATCGGAAGGCTCACTGACATTTCCCCTATCTGAAAGTCTGATAAACGCTGAAAAAATGACTAAGTGCAAAAAAAAAATTTTTTCACCTTTTTTCAATTTTACCCCCGTGGGATATATATTCTACCCACACACATTTGGAACTCTCCTGGGGTACCCTCACACATAGTATTCCCTCATTTAGTGGATATTTTCACAAAAAAGTGAAATTTTCAAAAATTCAGAAAATTGGCTGAAAACGACTGAATATGAAGTACTCATCGGGCGAATCGCTCTGGAACTGAAATCGGAATGCTCACTGACATTTCCCCTATCTGAAAGTCTGATAAACGCTGAAAAAATGACTAAGTCCAAAAAAAAAATTTTTTAAGCTTTTTTCAATTTTACCCCCGTGGGATATATATTCTACCCACACACATTTGGAACTCTCCTGGGGTACCCGCACACATATTATTCCCTCATTTAGTGGATATTTTCACAAAAAAGTGACATTTTCAAAAATTCAGAAAATTGGCTGAAAACGACTAAATATGAAGGACTCATTGGGCGAATCGCTCTGGAACTGAAATCGGAACGCTCATTGACAATTCCCCTATCTGAAAGTCTGATAAACGCTGAAAAAATGACTAAGTGCAAAAAAAAAATTTTTTCACCGTTTTTCAATTTTACCCATGTGGGATATATATTCTACCCACACACATTTGGAACTCTCCTGGGGTACCCTCACACATATTATTCCCTCATTTAGTGGATATTTTCACAAAAAAGTGAAATTTTCAAAAATTCAGAAAATTGGCTGAAAACGACTGAATATGAAGGACTCATCGGGCGAATCGCGCTGGAACTGAAATCCGAACGCTCACTGACATTTCCCCTATCTGAAAGTCTGATAAACGCTGAAAAAATGACTAAGTCCAAAAAAAAAAAATTTTAACCTTTTTTCAATTTTACCCCCGTGGGATATATATTCTACCCACACACATTTGGAACTCTCCTTGGGTACCCTCACACATATTATTCCCTCATTTAGTGGATATTTTCACAAAAAAGTGAAATTTTCAAAAATTCAGAAAATTGGCTGAAAACGACTGAATATGAAGGACTCATCGGGCGAATCGCGCTGAAACTGAAATCGGAACGCTCACTGACATTTCCCCTATCTGAAAGTCTGATAAACGCTGAAAAAATGACTAAGTGCAAAAAAAAAATTTTTTCACCTTTTTTCAATTTTACCCCCGTGGGATATATATTCTACCCACACACATTTGGAACTCTCCTGGGGTACCCTCACTCATAGTATTCCCTCATTTAGTGGATATTTTCACAAAAAAGTGAAATTTTCAAAAATTCTGAAAATTGGCTGAAAACGACTAAATATGAAGGACTCATCGGGCGAATTGTTCTGGAACTGAAATCGGTACGCTCACTGATATTTCCCCTATCTGAAAGTCTGATAAACGCTGAAAAAATGATTAAGTCCAAAATAAAATTTTTTCAACTTTTTTCAATTTTACCCCCGTGGGATATATATTCTACCCACGCACATTTGGAACACTCCTGGGGTACCCTCACACATATTATTCCCTCATTTAGTGGATATTTTCACAAAAAAGTGAAATTTTGAAAAATTCAGAAAATTGGCTGAAAACGACTGAATATAAAGGACTCATCTGGCGAATCGCGCTGGAACTGAAATCGGAACGCTCACTGACATTTCCCCTATCTGAAAGTCTGATAAACGCTGAAAAAATGATTAAGTCCAAAAAAAAATTTTTCAATTTTACCCCCGTGGGATATATATTCTACCCACGCACATTTGGAGCACTCCTGGGGTACCCTCACACATATTATTCCCTCATTTAGTGGATATTTTCACAACAAAGTGAAATTTTCAAAAATTCAGAAAATTGGCTGAAAACGACTAAATATGAAGGACTCATTGGGCGAATCGCTCTGGAACTTACATCGGAACGCTCATTGACATTTCCCCTATCTGAAAGTCTGATAAACGCTGAAAAAATGACTAAGTCCAAAAAAAATAATTTTTAACCTTTTTTCAATTTTACCCCCGTGGGATATATATTCTACCCAAGCACATTTGGAGCACTCCTGGGATACCCTCACACATATTATTCCCTCATTTAGTGGATATTTCACAAAAAAGTGAAATTTTCAAAAATTCTGAAAATTGGCTGAAAACGACTAAATATGAAGGACTCATCGTTCGAATCGCTCTGGAAGTGAAATCGGAACGCTCATTGACATTTCCCCTATCTGAAAGTCTGATAAACGCTTAAAAAATGACTAAGTCCAAAAAAAAAAATTTTTTCACCTTTTTTCAATTTTACCCCCGTGGGATAAATATTCTACCCACACACATTTGGAACTCTCCTGTTGTACCCTCACACATATTATTCCCTCGTTTAGTGGATATTTTCACAAAAAAGAGAAATTTTAAAAAATTCTGAAAATTGGCTGAAAACGACAAAATATGAAGGACTCATCGGGCGAATCGTTCTGGAACTGAAATCGGAACGCTGACTGACATTTCCCCTATCTGAAAGTCTGATAAACGCTGAAAAAATGACTAAGTCCAAAAAAAAAAATTTTTTCACCTTTTTTCAATTTTACACCCGTGGGATATATATTCTACCCACACACATTTGGAACTCTCCTGTTGTACCCTCACACATATTGTTCCCTCATTTAGTGGATATTTTCCCAAAATAGTGAAATTTTCAAAAATTCTGAAAATTGGCTGAAAACGACTAAATATGAATGACTCATCGGGCGAATTGCTCTGGAACTGAAATCGGAACGCTCACTGACATTTTCCCTATCTGAAAGTCTGCTAAACGCTGAAAAAATGACTAAGTACAAAAAAAAAAAAATTTCACCTTTTTTCAATTTTACCCCCGTGGGATATATATTCTACCCACACACATTTGGAACTCTCCTGTTGTACCCTCACACATATTATTCCCTCATTTAGTGGATATTTTCCCAAAAAAGTGAAATTTTCAAAAATACTGAAAATTGGCTGAAAACGACTAAATATGACTCATCGGGCGAATTGCTCTGGAACTGAAATCGGAACGCTCACTGACATTTTCCCTATCTGAAAGTCTGCTAAACGCTGAAAAAATGACTAAGTACAAAAAAAAAAATTTCACCTTTTTTCAATTTTACCCCCGTGGGATATATATTCTACCCACACACATTTGGAACTCTCCTGGGGTACCCTCACACATAGTATTCCCTCATTTAGTGGATATTTTCACAAAAAAGTGAAATTTTCAAAAATTCTGAAAATTGGCTGAAAACGACTAAATATGAATGACTCATCAGGCGAATTGCTCTGGAACTGAAATCGGAACGCTCACTGACATTTCCCCTATCTGAAAGTCTGCTAAACGCTGAAAAAATGACTAAGTCCAAAAAAAAAATTTTTCACCTTTTTTCAATTTTACCCCCGTGGGATATATATTCTACCCACGCACATTTGGAACACTCCTGGGGTACCCTCACACATATTATTCCCTCATTTAGTGGATATTTTCACAAAAAAGTGAAATTTTCAAAAATTCTGAAAATTGGCTGAAAACGACTAAATATGAAGGACTCATCGGGCGAATTGCGCTGAAACTGAAATCGGGACGCTCACTGACATTTCCCCTATCTGAAAGTCTGATAAACGCTGAAAAAATGACTAAGTCCAAAAAAAAATTTTTTTTACCTTTCTTCAATTTTACCCCCGTGGGATATATATTCTACCCACATACATTTGGAACTCTCCTCGGGTACCCTCACACATATTATTCCCTCATTTAGTGGATATTTTCACAAAAAAGTGACATTTTCAAAAATTCAGAAAATTGGCTGAAAACTACTAAATATGAAGGACTCATTGGGCGAATCGCTCTGGAACTTAAATCGGAACGCTCATTGACATTTCCCCTATCTGAAATTCTGATAAACGCTGAAAAAATGACTAAGTGCAAAAAAAAAATTTTTTCACCTTTTTTCAATTTTACCCCCGTGGGATATATATTCTACCCACACACATTTGGAACTCTCCTGGGGTACCCGCACTCATAGTATTCCCTCATTTAGTGGATATTTTCACAAAAAAGTGAAATTTTCAAAAATTCTGAAAATTGGCTGAAAACGACTAAATATGAAGGACTCATCGGGCGAATTGTTCTGGAACTGAAAGCGGTACGCTCACTGATATTTCCCCTATCTGAAAGTCTGATAAACGCTGAAAAAATGATTAAGTCCAAAATAAAATTTTTTCAACTTTTTTCAATTTTACCCCCGTGGGATATATATTCTACCCACGCACATTTGGAACACTCCTGGGGTACCCTCACACATATTATTCCCTCATTTAGTGGATATTTTCACAAAAAAGTGAAATTTTCAAAAATTCTGAAAATTGGCTGAAAACGACTAAATATGAAGGACTCATCGGGCGGATCGCTCTGGAACTGAAATCGGAACGCTCACTGATATTTCCCCTATCTGAAAGTCTGATAAACGCTGAAAAAATGATTAAGTCCAAAAAAAAATTTTTTCAACTTTTTTCAATTTTACCCCCGTGGGATATATATTCTACCCACGCACATTTGGAACACTCCTGGGGTACCCTCACACATATTATTCCCTCATTTAGTGGATATTTTCACAACAAAGTGAAATTTTCAAAAATTCAGAAAATTGGCTGAAAACGACTAAATATGAAGGACTCATTGGGCGAATCGCTCTGGAACTTACATCGGAACGCTCATTGACATTTCCCCTATCTGAAAGTCTGATAAACGCTGAAAAAATGACTAAGTCCAAAAAAAATAATTTTTAACCTTTTTTCAATTTTACCCCCGTGGGATATATATTCTACCCAAGCACATTTGGAGCACTCCTGGGATACCCTCACACATATTATTCCCTCATTTAGTGGATATTTCACAAAAAAGTGAAATTTTTAAAAATTCTGAAAATTGGCTGAAAACGACTAAATATGAAGGACTCATCGGGCGAATCGCTTTGGAAGTGAAATCGGAACGCTCATTGACATTTCCCCTATCTGAAAGTCTGATAAACGCTGAAAAAATGACTAAGTACAAAAAAAAAATTTTTTCACCTTTTTTCAATTTTACCCCCGTGGGATAAATATTCTACCCACACACATTTGGAACTCTCCTGTTGTACCCTCACACATATTATTCCCTCATTTAGTGGATATTTTCACAAAAAAGTGAAATTTTAAAAAATTCGGAAAATTGGCTGAAAACGACTAAATATGAAGGACTCATCGGGCGAATCGTTCTGGAACTGAAATCGGAATGCTCACTGACATTTCCCCTATCTGAAAGTCTGATAAACGCTGAAAAAATGACTAAGTCCAAAAAAAAAATTTTTTCACCTTTTTTCAATTTTACACCCGTGGGATATATATTCTACCCACACACATTTGGAACTCTCCTGTTGTACCCTCACACATATTGTTCCCTCATTTAGTGGATATTTTCCCAAAAAAGTGAAATTTTCAAAAATTCTGAAAATTGGCTGAAAACGACTAAATATGAATGACTCATCGGGCGAATTGCTCTGGAACTGAAATCGGAACGCTCACTGACATTTCCCCTATCTGAAAGTCTGCTAAACGCTGAAAAAATGACTAAGTCCAAAAAAAAAAATTTTTCACCTTTTTTCAATTTTACCCCCGTGGGATATATATTCTACCCACGCACATTTGGAACACTCCTGGGGTACCCTCACACATATTATTCCCTCATTTAGTGGATATTTTCACAAAAAAGTGAAATTTTCAAAAATTCTGAAAATTGGCTGAAAACGACTAAATATGAAGGACTCATCGGGCGAATCGCGCTGAAACTGAAATCGGAACGCTCACTGACATTTCCCCTATCTGAAAGTCTGATAAACGCTGAAAAAATGACTAAGTCCAAAAAAAAATTTTTTTTACCTTTCTTCAATTTTACCCCCATGGGATATATATTCTACCCACGCACATTTGGAACTCTCCTGGGGTACCCTCACACATATTATTCCCTCATTTAGTGGATATTTTCACAAAAAAGTGAAATTTTCAAAAATTCTGAAAATTGGCTGAAAACGACTAAATATGAAGGGCTCATCTGGCGAATTGCTCTGGAACTGAAATCGGAACGCTCACTGATATTTCCCCTATCTGAAAATCTGATAAACGCTGAAAAAATGACTAAGTCCAAAAAAAAATTTTTTTTACCTTTCTTCAATTTTACCCCCGTGGGATATATATTCTACCCACATACATTTGGAACTCTCCTCGGGTACCCTCACACATATTATTCCCTCATTTAGTGGATATTTTCACAAAAAAGTGAAATTTTCAAAAATTCTGAAAATTGGCTGAAAACGACTAAATATGAAGGATTCATCGGGCGAATCACTCTGGAACTGAAATCGGAACGCTCACTGACATTTCCCCTATCTGAAAGTCTGATAAACGCTGAAAAAATGACTAAGTGCAAGAAAAAAATTTTTTCACCTTTTTTCAATTTTACCCCCGTGGGATATATATTCTACCCACACACATTTGGAACTCTCCTGGGGTACCCGCACTCATAGTATTCCCTCATTTAGTGGATATTTTCACAAAAAAGTGAAATTTTCAAAAATTCTGAAAATTGGCTGAAAACGACTAAATATGAAGGACTCATCGGGCGAATTGTTCTGGAACTGAAATCGGTACGCTCACTGATATTTCCCCTATCTGAAAGTCTGATAAACGCTGAAAAAATGATTAAGTCCAAAATAAAATTTTTTCAACTTTTTTCAATTTTACCCCCGTGGGATATATATTCTACCCACGCACATTTGGAACACTCCTGGGGTACCCTCACACATATTATTCCCTCATTTAGTGGATATTTTCACAAAAAAGTGAAATTTTCAAAAATTCAGAAAATTGGCTGAAAACGACTAAATATGAAGGACTCATCGGGCGAATCGCTCTGGAACTGAAATCGGAACGCTCACTGATATTTCCCCTATCTGAAAGTCTGATAAACGCTGAAAAAATGATTAAGTCCAAAAAAAAATTTTTTCAACTTTTTTCAATTTTACCCCCGTGGGATATATATTCTACCCACGCACATTTGGAACACTCCTGGGGTACCCTCACACATATTATTCCCTCATTTAGTGGATATTTTCACAAAAAAGTGAAATTTTGAAAAATTCAGAAAATTGGCTGAAAACGACTGAATATGAAGGACTCATCTGGCGAATCGCGCTGGAACTGAAATCGGAACGCTCACTGACATTTCCCCTATCTGAAAGTCTGATAAACGCTGAAAAAATGATTAAGTCCAAAAAAAAATTTTTTCAATTTTACCCCCGTGGGATATATATTCTACCCACGCACATTTGGAACACTCCTGGGGTACCCTCACACATATTATTCCCTCATTTAGTGGATATTTTCACAAAAAAGTGAAATTTTAAAAAATTCGGAAAATTGGCTGAAAACGACTAAATATGAAGGACTCATCGGGCGAATCGTTCTGGAACTGAAATCGGAATGCTCACTGATATTTCCCCTATCTGAAAGTCTGATAAATGCTGAAAAAATGACTAAGAACAAAAAAAAAAATTTTTTCACCTTTTTTCAATTTTACACCCGTGGGATATATATTCTACCCACACACATTTGGAACTCTCCTGTTGTACCCTCACACATATTATTCCCTCATTTAGTGGATATTTTCCCAAAAAAGTGAAATTTTCAAAAATTCTGAAAATTGGCTGAAAACGACTAAATATGAATGACTCATCGGGCGAATTGCTCTGGAACTGAAATCGGAACGCTCACTGACATTTTCCCTATCTGAAAGTCTGCTAAACGCTGAAAAAATGACTAAGTACAAAAAAAAAAATTTCACCTTTTTTCAATTTTACCCCCGTGGGATATATATTCTACCCACACACATTTGGAACTCTCCTGTTGTACCCTCACACATATTATTCCCTCATTTAGTGGATATTTTCCCAAAAAAGTGAAATTTTCAAAAATTCTGAAAATTGGCTGAAAATGACTAAATATGAATGACTCATCGGGCGAATTGCTCTGGAACTGAAATCGGAATGCTCACTGACATTTTCCCTATCTGAAAGTCTGCTAAACGCTGAAAAAATGACTAAGTACAAAAAAAAAAAATTTCACCTTTTTTCAATTTTACCCCCGTGGGATATATATTCTACCCACACACATTTGGAACTCTCCTGGGGTACCCTCACACATAGTATTCCCTCATTTAGTGGATATTTCACAAAAAAGTGAAATTTTCAAAAATTCTGAAAATTGGCTGAAAACGACTAAATATGAAGGACTCATCGTTCGAATCGCTCTGGAAGTGAAATCGGAACGCTCATTGACATTTCCCCTATCTGAAAGTCTGATAAACGCTTAAAAAATGACTAAGTACAAAAAAAAAAATTTTTTCACCTTTTTTCAATTTTACACCCGTGGGATATATATTCTACCCACACACATTTGGAACTCTCCTGTTGTACCCTCACACATATTGTTCCCTCATTTAGTGGATATTTTCCCAAAATAGTGAAATTTTCAAAAATTCTGAAAATTGGCTGAAAACGACTAAATATGAATGACTCATCGGGCGAATTGCTCTGGAACTGAAATCGGAACGCTCACTGACATTTTCCTTATCTGAAAGTCTGCTAAACGCTGAAAAAATGACTAAGTACAAAAAAAAAAAAATTTCACCTTTTTTCAATTTTACCCCCGTGGGATATATATTCTACCCACACACATTTGGAACTCTCCTGTTGTACCCTCACACATATTATTCCCTCATTTAGTGGATATTTTCCCAAAAAAGTGAAATTTTCAAAAATACTGAAAATTGGCTGAAAACGACTAAATATGACTCATCGGGCGAATTGCTCTGGAACTGAAATCGGAACGCTCACTGACATTTTCCCTATCTGAAAGTCTGCTAAACGCTGAAAAAATGACTAAGTACAAAAAAAAAAATTTCACCTTTTTTCAATTTTACCCCCGTGGGATATATATTCTACCCACACACATTTGGAACTCTCCTGTTGTACCCTCACACATAGTATTCCCTCATTTAGTGGATATTTTCACAAAAAAGTGAAATTTTCAAAAATTCTGAAAATTGGCTGAAAACGACTAAATATGAATGACTCATCAGGCGAATTGCTCTGGAACTGAAATCGGAACGCTCACTGACATTTCCCCTATCTGAAAGTCTGCTAAACGCTGAAAAAATGACTAAGTCCAAAAAAAAAATTTTTCACCTTTTTTCAATTTTACCCCCGTGGGATATATATTCTACCCACGCACATTTGGAACACTCCTGGGGTACCCTCACACATATTATTCCCTCATTTAGTGGATATTTTCACAAAAAAGTGAAATTTTCAAAAATTCTGAAAATTGGCTGAAAACGACTAAATATGAAGGACTCATCGGGCGAATTGCGCTGAAACTGAAATCGGGACGCTCACTGACATTTCCCCTATCTGAAAGTCTGATAAACGCTGAAAAAATGACTAAGTCCAAAAAAAAATTTTTTTTACCTTTCTTCAATTTTACCCCCGTGGGATATATATTCTACCCACATACATTTGGAACTCTCCTCGGGTACCCTCACACATATTATTCCCTCATTTAGTGGATATTTTCACAAAAAAGTGACATTTTCAAAAATTCAGAAAATTGGCTGAAAACTACTAAATATGAAGGACTCATTGGGCGAATCGCTCTGGAACTTAAATCGGAACGCTCATTGACATTTCCCCTATCTGAAATTCTGATAAACGCTGAAAAAATGACTAAGTGCAAAAAAAAAATTTTTTCACCTTTTTTCAATTTTACCCCCGTGGGATATATATTCTACCCACACACATTTGGAACTCTCCTGGGGTACCCGCACTCATAGTATTCCCTCATTTAGTGGATATTTTCACAAAAAAGTGAAATTTTCAAAAATTCTGAAAATTGGCTGAAAACGACTAAATATGAAGGACTCATCGGGCGAATTGTTCTGGAACTGAAATCGGTACGCTCACTGATATTTCCCCTATCTGAAAGTCTGATAAACGCTGAAAAAATGATTAAGTCCAAAATAAAATTTTTTCAACTTTTTTCAATTTTACCCCCGTGGGATATATATTCTACCCACGCACATTTGGAACACTCCTGGGGTACCCTCACACATATTATTCCCTCATTTAGTGGATATTTTCACAAAAAAGTGAAATTTTCAAAAATTCTGAAAATTGGCTGAAAACGACTAAATATGAAGGACTCATCGGGCGGATCGCTCTGGAACTGAAATCGGAACGCTCACTGATATTTCCCCTATCTGAAAGTCTGATAAACGCTGAAAAAATGATTAAGTCCAAAAAAAAATTTTTTCAACTTTTTTCAATTTTACCCCCGTGGGATATATATTCTACCCACGCACATTTGGAACACTCCTGGGGTACCCTCACACATATTATTCCCTCATTTAGTGGATATTTTCACAACAAAGTGAAATTTTCAAAAATTCAGAAAATTGGCTGAAAACGACTAAATATGAAGGACTCATTGGGCGAATCGCTCTGGAACTTACATCGGAACGCTCATTGACATTTCCCCTATCTGAAAGTCTGATAAACGCTGAAAAAATGACTAAGTCCAAAAAAAATAATTTTTAACCTTTTTTCAATTTTACCCCCGTGGGATATATATTCTACCCAAGCACATTTGGAGCACTCCTGGGATACCCTCACACATATTATTCCCTCATTTAGTGGATATTTCACAAAAAAGTGAAATTTTTAAAAATTCTGAAAATTGGCTGAAAACGACTAAATATGAAGGACTCATCGGGCGAATCGCTTTGGAAGTGAAATCGGAACGCTCATTGACATTTCCCCTATCTGAAAGTCTGATAAACGCTGAAAAAATGACTAAGTACAAAAAAAAAATTTTTTCACCTTTTTTCAATTTTACCCCCGTGGGATAAATATTCTACCCACACACATTTGGAACTCTCCTGTTGTACCCTCACACATATTATTCCCTCATTTAGTGGATATTTTCACAAAAAAGTGAAATTTTAAAAAATTCGGAAAATTGGCTGAAAACGACTAAATATGAAGGACTCATCGGGCGAATCGTTCTGGAACTGAAATCGGAATGCTCACTGACATTTCCCCTATCTGAAAGTCTGATAAACGCTGAAAAAATGACTAAGTCCAAAAAAAAAAATTTTTTCACCTTTTTTCAATTTTACACCCGTGGGATATATATTCTACCCACACACATTTGGAACTCTCCTGTTGTACCCTCACACATATTGTTCCCTCATTTAGTGGATATTTTCCCAAAAAAGTGAAATTTTCAAAAATTCTGAAAATTGGCTGAAAACGACTAAATATGAATGACTCATCGGGCGAATTGCTCTGGAACTGAAATCGGAACGCTCACTGACATTTCCCCTATCTGAAAGTCTGCTAAACGCTGAAAAAATGACTAAGTCCAAAAAAAAAAATTTTTCACCTTTTTTCAATTTTACCCCCGTGGGATATATATTCTACCCACGCACATTTGGAACACTCCTGGGGTACCCTCACACATATTATTCCCTCATTTAGTGGATATTTTCACAAAAAAGTGAAATTTTCAAAAATTCTGAAAATTGGCTGAAAACGACTAAATATGAAGGACTCATCGGGCGAATCGCGCTGAAACTGAAATCGGAACGCTCACTGACATTTCCCCTATCTGAAAGTCTGATAAACGCTGAAAAAATGACTAAGTCTAAAAAAAAATTTTTTTTACCTTTCTTCAATTTTACCCCCATGGGATATATATTCTACCCACGCACATTTGGAACTCTCCTGGGGTACCCTCACACATATTATTCCCTCATTTAGTGGATATTTTCACAAAAAAGTGAAATTTTCAAAAATTCTGAAAATTGGCTGAAAACGACTAAATATGAAGGGCTCATCTGGCGAATTGCTCTGGAACTGAAATCGGAACGCTCACTGATATTTCCCCTATCTGAAAATCTGATAAACGCTGAAAAAATGACTAAGTCCAAAAAAAAATTTTTTTTACCTTTCTTCAATTTTACCCCCGTGGGATATATATTCTACCCACATACATTTGGAACTCTCCTCGGGTACCCTCACACATATTATTCCCTCATTTAGTGGATATTTTCACAAAAAAGTGAAATTTTCAAAAATTCTGAAAATTGGCTGAAAACGACTAAATATGAAGGATTCATCGGGCGAATCACTCTGGAACTGAAATCGGAACGCTCACTGACATTTCCCCTATCTGAAAGTCTGATAAACGCTGAAAAAATGACTAAGTGCAAAAAAAAAATTTTTTCACCTTTTTTCAATTTTACCCCCGTGGGATATATATTCTACCCACACACATTTGGAACTCTCCTGGGGTACCCGCACTCATAGTATTCCCTCATTTAGTGGATATTTTCACAAAAAAGTGAAATTTTCAAAAATTCTGAAAATTGGCTGAAAACGACTAAATATGAAGGACTCATCGGGCGAATTGTTCTGGAACTGAAATCGGTACGCTCACTGATATTTCCCCTATCTGAAAGTCTGATAAACGCTGAAAAAATGATTAAGTCCAAAATAAAATTTTTTCAACTTTTTTCAATTTTACCCCCGTGGGATATATATTCTACCCACGCACATTTGGAACACTCCTGGGGTACCCTCACACATATTATTCCCTCATTTAGTGGATATTTTCACAAAAAAGTGAAATTTTCAAAAATTCTGAAAATTGGCTGAAAACGACTAAATATGAAGGACTCATCGGGCGAATCGCTCTGGAACTGAAATCGGAACGCTCACTGATATTTCCCCTATCTGAAAGTCTGATAAACGCTGAAAAAATGATTAAGTCCAAAAAAAAATTTTTTCAACTTTTTTCAATTTTACCCCCGTGGGATATATATTCTACCCACGCACATTTGGAACACTCCTGGGGTACCCTCACACATATTATTCCCTCATTTAGTGGATATTTTCACAAAAAAGTGAAATTTTGAAAAATTCAGAAAATTGGCTGAAAACGACTGAATATGAAGGACTCATCTGGCGAATCGCGCTGGAACTGAAATCGGAACGCTCACTGACATTTCCCCTATCTGAAAGTCTGATAAACGCTGAAAAAATGATTAAGTCCAAAAAAAAATTTTTTCAATTTTACCCCCGTGGGATATATATTCTACCCACGCACATTTGGAACACTCCTGGGGTACCCTCACACATATTATTCCCTCATTTAGTGGATATTTTCACAAAAAAGTGAAATTTTAAAAAATTCGGAAAATTGGCTGAAAACGACTAAATATGAAGGACTCATCGGGCGAATCGTTCTGGAACTGAAATCGGAATGCTCACTGATATTTCCCCTATCTGAAAGTCTGATAAATGCTGAAAAAATGACTAAGAACAAAAAAAAAAATTTTTTCACCTTTTTTCAATTTTACACCCGTGGGATATATATTCTACCCACACACATTTGGAACTCTCCTGTTGTACCCTCACACATATTATTCCCTCATTTAGTGGATATTTTCCCAAAAAAGTGAAATTTTCAAAAATTCTGAAAATTGGCTGAAAACGACTAAATATGAATGACTCATCGGGCGAATTGCTCTGGAACTGAAATCGGAACGCTCACTGACATTTTCCCTATCTGAAAGTCTGCTAAACGCTGAAAAAATGACTAAGTACAAAAAAAAAAATTTCACCTTTTTTCAATTTTACCCCCGTGGGATATATATTCTACCCACACACATTTGGAACTCTCCTGTTGTACCCTCACACATATTATTCCCTCATTTAGTGGATATTTTCCCAAAAAAGTGAAATTTTCAAAAATTCTGAAAATTGGCTGAAAATGACTAAATATGAATGACTCATCGGGCGAATTGCTCTGGAACTGAAATCGGAATGCTCACTGACATTTTCCCTATCTGAAAGTCTGCTAAACGCTGAAAAAATGACTAAGTACAAAAAAAAAAAATTTCACCTTTTTTCAATTTTACCCCCGTGGGATATATATTCTACCCACACACATTTGGAACTCTCCTGGGGTACCCTCACACATAGTATTCCCTCATTTAGTGGATATTTTCACAAAAAAGTGAAATTTTCAAAAATTCTGAAAATTGGCTGAAAACGACTAAATATGAATGACTCATCGGGCGAATTGCTCTGGAACTGAAATCGGAACGCTCACTGACATTTCCCCTATCTGAAAGTCTGCTAAACGCTGAAAAAATGACTAAGTCCAAAAAAAAATTTTTTTCACCTTTTTTCAATTTTACCCCCGTGGGATATATATTCTACCCACAAACATTTGGAACTCTCCTGGGGTACCCTCACACATATTATTCCCTCATTTAGTGGATATTTTCACAAAAAAGTGAAATTTTCAAAAATTCTGAAAATTGGCTGAAAACGACTAAATATGAAGGACTCATCGGGCGAATCGCTCTGGAACTGAAATCGGAACGCTTACTGACATTTCCCCTATCTGAAAGTCTGATAAACGCTGAAAAAATGACTAAGTCCAAAAAAAAAATTTTTCACCTTTTTTCAATTTTACCCCCGTGGGATATATATTCTACCCACGCACATTTGGAACACTCCTGGGGTACTCTCACACATATTATTCCCTCATTTAGTGGATATTTTCACAAAAAAGTGAAATTTTCAAAAATTCTGAAAATTGGCTGAAAACGACTAAATATGAAGGACTCATCGGGCGAATCGCTCTGGAACTGAAATCGGAACGCTCATTGACATTTCCCCTATCTGAAAGTCTGATAAACGCTGAAAAAATGACTAAGTCCAAAAAAAATTTTTTTTCACCTTTTTTCAATTTTACCCCCGTGGGATATATATTCTACCCACACACATTTGGAACTCTCCTGGGGTACCCTCACACACATTATTCCCTCATTTAGTGGATATTTTCACAAAAAAGTTAAATTTTCAAAAATTCTGAAAATTGGCTGAAAACGACTAAATATGAAGGACTCATCGGGCGAATCGCTCTGGAACTGAAATCGGAACGCTCACTGACATTTCCCCTATCTGAAAGTCTGATAAACGCTGAAAAAATGACTAAGTCCAAAAAAAATTTTTTTCACCTTTTTTCAATTTTACCCCCGTGGGATATATATTCTACCCACGTACATTTGGAACACTCCTGGGGTACCCTCACACATATTATTCCCTCATTTAGTGGATATTTTCACAAAAAAGTGAAATTTTCAAAAATTCTGAAAATTGGCTGAAAACGACTAAATATGAAGGACTCATCGGGCGAATCGCTCTGGAACTGATATCGGAACGCTCACTGACATTTCCCCTATCTGAAAGTCTGATAAACTCTGAAAAAATGACTAAGTCCAAAAAAAAAATTTTTCACCTTTTTTCAATTTTACCCCCGTGGGATATATATTCTACCCACGCACATTTGGAACACTCCTGGGGTACCCTCACACATATTATTCCCTCATTTAGTGGATATTTTCACAAAAAAGTGAAATTTTCAAAAATTCTGAAAATTGGCTGAAAACGACTAAATATGAAGGACTCATCGGGCGAATCGCTCTGGAAGTGAAATCGGAATGCTCATTGACATTTCCCCTATCTGAAAGTCTGATAAACGCTGAAAAAATGACTAAGTACAAAAAAAAAAATTTTTTCACCTTTTTTCAATTTTACCCCCGTGGGATATATATTCTACCCACACACATTTAAAATTCTCCTGTTGTACCCTCACACATATTATTCCCTCATTTAGTGGATATTTTCACAAAAAAGTGAAATTTTCAAAAATTCAGAAAATTGGCTGAACACGACTGAATATGAAGGACTCATCGGGCGAATCGCGCTGGAACTGAAATCGGAACGCTCACTGACATTTCCCCTATCTGAAAGTCTGATAAACGCTGAAAAAATGACTAAGTCCAAAAAAAAAACTTTTTTACCTTTTTTCAATTTTACCCCCGTGGGATATATATTCTACCCATACACATTTGGAACTCTCCTGGGATACCCTCACACATATTATTCCCTCATTTAGTGGATATTTTCACAAAAAAGTGAAATTTTCAAAAATTCAGAAAATTGCCTGAAAACGACTAAATATGAAGGACTCATCGGGCGAATCGCTCTGGAACTGAAATCGGAACGCTCATTGACATTTCCCCTATCTGAAAGTCTGCTAAACGCTGAAAAAATGACTAAGTACAAAAAAAAAAAATTTCACCTTTTTTCAATTTTACCCCCGTGGGATATATATTCTACCCACACACATTTGGAACTCTCCTGTTGTACCCTCACACATATTATTCCCTCATTTAGTGGATATTTTCACAAAAAAGAGAAATTTTAAAAAATTCTGAAAATTGGCTGAAAATGACAAAATATGAAGGACTCATCGGGCGAATCATTCTGGAACTGAAATCGGAACGCTCACTGACATTTCCCCTATCTGAAAGTCTGATAAACGCTGAAAAAATGACTAAGTCCAAAAAAAAAAATTTTTTCACCTTTTTTCAATTTTACACCCGTGGGACATATATTCTACCCACACACATTTGGAACTCTCCTGTTGTATCCTCACACATATTATTCCCTCATTTAGTGGATATTTTCCCAAAAAAGTGAAATTTTCAAAAATTCTGAAAATTGGCTGAAGACGACTAAATATGAATGACTCATTGGGCGAATTGCTCTGGAACTGAAATCGGAACGGTCACTGACATTTTCCCTATCTGAAAGTCTGCTAAACGCTGAAAAAATGACTAAGTACAAAAAAAAAAAATTTTCACCTTTTTTCAATTTTACCCCCGTGGGATATATATTCTACCCACGCACATTTGGAACACTCCTGGGGTACCCTCACACATATTATGCCCTCATTTAGTGGATATTTTCACAAAAAAGTGAAATTTTCAAAAATTCAGAAAATTGGCTGAAAATGACTGAATATGAAGGACTCATCGGGCGAATCGCGCTGGAACGGAAATCGGAACGCTCACTGACATTTCCCCTATCTGAAAGTCTGATAAACGCTGAAAAAATGACTAAGTCCAAAAAAAAATTTTTTTTACCTTTCTTCAATTTTACCCCCGTGGGATATATATTCTACCCAAACACATTTGGAACTCTCCTGGGGTACCCTCACACATATTATTCCCTCATTTAGTGGATATTTTCACAAAAAAGTAAAATTTTCAAAAATTCTGAAAATTGGCTGAAAACGACTAAATATGAAGGACTCATCGGGCGAATCGCTCTGGAACTGAAATCGGAACGCTCATTGACATTTCCCCTATCTGAAAGTCTGATAAACGCTGAAAAAATGACTAAGTCCAAAAAAAAATTTTTTTCACCTTTTTTCAATTTTACCCCCGTGGGATATATATTCTACCCACACACATTTGGAACTCTCCTGGGGTACCCTCACACACATTATTCCCTCATTTAGTGGATATTTTCACAAAAAAGTGAAATTTTCAAAAATTCTGAAAATTGGCTGAAAATGACTAAATATGAAGGACTCATCGGGCGAATCGCTCTGGAAGTGAAATCGGAACGCTCATTGACATTTCCTCTATCTGAAAGTCTGATAAACGCTGAAAAAATGACTAAGTACAAAAAAAAAAATTTTTTCAACTTTTTTCAATTTTACCCCCGTGGGATATATATTCTACCCACACACATTTGGAACTCTCCTGTTGTACCCTCACACATATTATTCCCTCATTTCGTGGATATTTTCACAAAAAAGTGAAATTTTAAAAAATTCGGAAAATTGGCTGAAAACGACTAAATATGAAGGACTCATCGGGCGAATCGTTCTGGAACTGAAATCGGAACGCTCACTGACATTTCCCCTATCTGAAAGTCTGATAAACGCTGAAAAAATGACTAAGTCCAAAAAAAAAAATTTTTTCACCTTTTTTCAATTTTACACCCGTGGGACATATATTCTACCCACACACATTTGGAACTCTCCTGTTGTATCGTCACACATATTATTCCCTCATTTAGTGGATATTTTCCCAAAAAAGTGAAATTTTTGAAAAATTCTGAAAATTGGCTGAAGACGACTAAATATGAATGACTCATTGGGCGAATTGCTCTGGAACTGAAATCGGAACGGTCACTGACATTTTCCCTATCTAAAAGTCTGCTAAACGCTGAAAAAATGACTAAGTACAAAAAAAAAAAATTTTCACCTTTTTTCAATTTTACCCCCGTGGGATATATATTCTACCCACGCACATTTGGAACACTCCTGGGGTACCCTCACACATATTATGCCCTCATTTAGTGGATATTTTCACAAAAAAGTGAAATTTTCAAAAATTCAGAAAATTGGCTGAAAATGACTGAATATGAAGGACTCATCGGGCGAATAGCGCTGGAACGGAAATCGGAACGCTCACTGACATTTCCCCTATCTGAAAGTCTGATAAACGCTGAAAAAATGACTAAGTCCAAAAAAAAATTTTTTTTACCTTTCTTCAATTTTACCCCCGTGGGATATATATTCTACCCAAACACATTTGGAACTCTCCTGGGGTACCCTCACACATATTATTCCCTCATTTAGTGGATATTTTCACAAAAAAGTAAAATTTTCAAAAATTCTGAAAATTGGCTGAAAACGACTAAATATGAAGGACTCATCGGGCGAATCGCTCTGGAACTGAAATCGGAACGCTCATTGACATTTCCCCTATCTGAAAGTCTGATAAACGCTGAAAAAATGACTAAGTCCAAAAAAAAATTTTTTTCACCTTTTTTCAATTTTACCCCCGTGGGATATATATTCTACCCACACACATTTGGAACTCTCCTGTTGTACCCTCACACATATTATTCCCTCATTTCGTGGATATTTTCACAAAAAAGTGAAATTTTAAAAAATTCGGAAAATTGGCTGAAAACGACTAAATATGAAGGACTCATCGGGTGAATCATTCTGGAACTGAAATCGGAACGCTCACTGACATTTCCCCTATCTGAAAGTCTGATAAACGCTGAAAAAATGACTAAGTCCAAAAAAAAAAATTTTTTCACCTTTTTTCAATTTTACACCCGTGGGATATAGATTCTACCCACACACATTTGGAACTCTCCTGTTGTACCCTCACACATATTATTCCCTCATTTAGTGGATATTTTCCCAAAAAAGTGAAATTTTCAAAAATTCTGAAAATTGGCTGAAAACGACTAAATATGAATGACTCATCGGGCGAATTGCTCTGGAACTGAAATCGGAACGGTCACTGACATTTTCCCTATCTGAAAGTCTGCTAAACGCTGAAAAAATGACTAAGTACAGAAAAAAAAAAATTTTCACCTTTTTTCAATTTTACCCCCGTGGGATATATATTCTACCCACGCACATTTGGAACACTCCTGGGGTACCCTCACACATATTATGCCCTCATTTAGTGGATATTTTCACAAAAAAGTGAAATTTTCAAAAATTCAGAAAATTGGCTGAAAATGACTGAATATGAAGGACTCATCGGGCGAATCGCGCTGGAACTGAAATCGGAACGCTCACTGACATTTCCCCTATCTGAAAGTCTGATAAACGCTGAAAAAATGACTAAGTCCAAAAAAAAATTTTTTTTACCTTTCTTCAATTTTACCCCCGTGGGATATATATTCTACCCACACACATTTGGAACTCTCCTGGGGTACCCTCACACACATTATTCCCTCATTTAGTGGATATTTTCACAAAAAAGTGAAATTTTCAAAAATTCTGAAAATTGGCTGAAAACGACTAAATATGAAGGACTCATCGGGCGAATCGCTCTGGAACTGAAATCGGAACGCTCACTGACATTTCCCCTATCTGAAAGTCTGATAAACGCTGAAAAAATGACTAAGTCCAAAAAAAAATTTTTTCACCTTTTTTCAATTTTACCCCCGTGGGATACATATTCTACCCACGCACATTTGGAACACTCCTGGGGTACCCTCACACATATTATGCCCTCATTTAGTGGATATTTTCACAAAAAAGTGAAATTTTCAAAAATTCAGAAAATTGGCTGAAAATGACTGAATATGAAGGACTCATCGGGCGAATCGCGCTGGAACTGAAATCGGAACGCTCATTGACATTTCCCCTATCTGAAAGTCTGATAAACGCTGAAAAAATGACTAAGTCCAAAAAAAAATTTTTTTCACCTTTTTTCAATTTTACCCCCGTGGGATATATATTTTACCCACACACATTTGGAACTCTCCTCGGGTACCCTCACACATATTATTCCCTCATTTAGTGGATATTTTCACAAAAAAAGTGAAATTTTCAAAAATTCAGAAAATTGGCTGAAAACGACTAAATATGAAGGACTCATCGGGCGAATCGCTCTGGAACTGAAATCGGAACGCTCATTGACATTTCCCCTATCTGAAAGTCTGATAAACGCTGAAAAAATGACTAAGTCCAAAAAAAAAATTTTTCACCTTTTTTCAATTTTACCCCTGTGGGATATATATTCTACCCACACACATTTGGAACTCTCCTGGGGTACCCTCACACATATTATTCCCTCATTTAGTAGATATTTTCACAAAAAAGTGAAATTTTGAAAAATTCAGAAAATTGGCTGAAAACGACTGAATATGAAGGACTCATCGGGCGAATCGCGCTGAAACTGAAATCGGAACGCTCACTGACATTTCCCCTATCTGAAAGTCTGATAAACGCTGAAAAAATGATTAAGTCCAAAAAAAAATTTTTTTCACCTTTTTTCAATTTTACCCCCGTGGGATATATATTCTACCCACACACATTTGGAACTCTCCTGGGGTACCCTCACACACATTATTCCCTCATTTAGTGGATATTTTCACAAAAAAGTGAAATTTTCAAAAATTCTGAAAATTGGCTGAAAACGACTAAATATGTAGGACTCATCGGGCGAATCGCTCTGGAACTGAAATCGGAACGCTCACTGACATTTCCCCTATCTGAAAGTCTGATAAACGCTGAAAAAATGACTAAGTCCAAAAAAAAATTTTTTCACCTTTTTTCAATTTTACCCCCGTGGGATATATATTCTACCCACGTACATTTGGAACACTCCTGGGGTACCCTCACACATATTATTCCCTCATTTCGTGGATATTTTCACAAAAAAGTGAAATTTTAAAAAATTCGGAAAATTGGCTGAAAACGACTAAATATGAAGGACTCATCGGGCGAATCGTTCTGGAACTGAAATCGGAACGCTCACTGACATTTCCCCTATCTGAAAGTCTGATAAACGCTGAAAAAATGACTAAGTCCAAAAAAAAAAAATTTTTTTCACCTTTTTTCAATTTTACACCCGTGGGACATATATTCTACCCACACACATTTGGAACTCTCCTGTTGTATCCTCACACATATTATTCCCTCATTTAGTGGATATTTTCCCAAAAAAGTGAAATTTTTGAAAAATTCTGAAAATTGGCTGAAGACGACTAAATATGAATGACTCATTGGGCGAATTGCTCTGGAACTGAAATCGGAACGGTCACTGACATTTTCCCTATCTAAAAGTCTGCTAAACGCTGAAAAAATGACTAAGTACAAAAAAAAAAAATTTTCACCTTTTTTCAATTTTACCCCCGTGGGATATATATTCTACCCACGCACATTTGGAACACTCCTGGGGTACCCTCACACATATTATGCCCTCATTTAGTGGATATTTTCACAAAAAAGTGAAATTTTCAAAAATTCAGAAAATTGGCTGAAAATGACTGAATATGAAGGACTCATCGGGCGAATCGCGCTGGAACGGAAATCGGAACGCTCACTGACATTTCCCCTATCTGAAAGTCTGATAAACGCTGAAAAAATGACTAAGTCCAAAAAAAAATTTTTTTTACCTTTCTTCAATTTTACCCCCGTGGGATATATATTCTACCCAAACACATTTGGAACTCTCCTGGGGTACCCTCACACATATTATTCCCTCATTTAGTGGATATTTTCACAAAAAAGTAAAATTTTCAAAAATTCTGAAAATTGGCTGAAAACGACTAAATATGAAGGACTCATCGGGCGAATCGCTCTGGAACTGAAATCGGAACGCTCATTGACATTTCCCCTATCTGAAAGTCTGATAAACGCTGAAAAAATGACTAAGTCCAAAAAAAAATTTTTTTCACCTTTTTTCAATTTTACCCCCGTGGGATATATATTCTACCCACACACATTTGGAACTCTCCTGGGGTACCCTCACACACATTATTCCCTCATTTAGTGGATATTTTCACAAAAAAGTGAAATTTTCAAAAATTCTGAAAATTGGCTGAAAATGACTAAATATGAAGGACTCATCGGGCGAATCGCTCTGGAAGTGAAATCGGAACGCTCATTGACATTTCCTCTATCTGAAAGTCTGATAAACGCTGAAAAAATGACTAAGTACAAAAAAAAAATTTTTTCAACTTTTTTCAATTTTACCCCCGTGGGATATATATTCTACCCACACACATTTGGAACTCTCCTGTTGTACCCTCACACATATTATTCCCTCATTTCGTGGATATTTTCCCAAAAAAGTGAAATTTTCAAAAATTCTGAAAATTGGCTGAAAACGACTAAATATGAAGGACTCATCGGGTGAATCATTCTGGAACTGAAATCGGAACGCTCACTGACATTTCCCCTATCTGAAAGTCTGATAAACGCTGAAAAAATGACTAAGTCCAAAAAAAAAAATTTTTTCACCTTTTTTCAATTTTACACCCGTGGGATATAGATTCTACCCACGCACATTTGGAACACTCCTGGGGTACCCTCACACATATTATGCCCTCATTTAGTGGATATTTTCACAAAAAAGTGAAATTTTCAAAAATTCAGAAAATTGGCTGAAAATGACTGAATATGAAGGACTCATCGGGCGAATCGCGCTGGAACTGAAATCGGAACGCTCACTGACATTTCCCCTATCTGAAAGTCTGATAAACGCTGAAAAAATGACTAAGTCCAAAAAAAAATTTTTTTTACCTTTCTTCAATTTTACCCCCGTGGGATATATATTCTACCCACACACATTTGGAACTCTCCTGGGGTACCCTCACACACATTATTCCCTCATTTAGTGGATATTTTCACAAAAAAGTGAAATTTTCAAAAATTCTGAAAATTGGCTGAAAACGACTAAATATGAAGGACTCATCGGGCGAATCGCTCTGGAACTGAAATCGGAACGCTCACTGACATTTCCCCTATCTGAAAGTCTGATAAACGCTGAAAAAATGACTAAGTCCAAAAAAAAATTTTTTCACCTTTTTTCAATTTTACCCCCGTGGGATACATATTCTACCCACGCACATTTGGAACACTCCTGGGGTACCCTCACACATATTATGCCCTCATTTAGTGGATATTTTCACAAAAAAGTGAAATTTTCAAAAATTCAGAAAATTGGCTGAAAATGACTGAATATGAAGGACTCATCGGGCGAATCGCGCTGGAACTGAAATCGGAACGCTCATTGACATTTCCCCTATCTGAAAGTCTGATAAACGCTGAAAAAATGACTAAGTCCAAAAAAAAATTTTTTTCACCTTTTTTCAATTTTACCCCCGTGGGATATATATTTTACCCACACACATTTGGAACTCTCCTCGGGTACCCTCACACATATTATTCCCTCATTTAGTGGATATTTTCACAAAAAAAGTGAAATTTTCAAAAATTCAGAAAATTGGCTGAAAACGACTAAATATGAAGGACTCATCGGGCGAATCGCTCTGGAACTGAAATCGGAACGCTCATTGACATTTCCCCTATCTGAAAGTCTGATAAACGCTGAAAAAATGACTAAGTCCAAAAAAAAAATTTTTCACCTTTTTTCAATTTTACCCCTGTGGGATATATATTCTACCCACACACATTTGGAACTTTCCTGGGGTACCCTCACACATATTATTCCCTCATTTAGTAGATATTTTCACAAAAAAGTGAAATTTTGAAAAATTCAGAAAATTGGCTGAAAACGACTGAATATGAAGGACTCATCGGGCGAATCGCGCTGAAACTGAAATCGGAACGCTCACTGACATTTCCCCTATCTGAAAGTCTGATAAACGCTGAAAAAATGATTAAGTCCAAAAAAAAATTTTTTTCACCTTTTTTCAATTTTACCCCCGTGGGATATATATTCTACCCACACACATTTGGAACTCTCCTGGGGTACCCTCACACACATTATTCCCTCATTTAGTGGATATTTTCACAAAAAAGTGAAATTTTCAAAAATTCTGAAAATTGGCTGAAAACGACTAAATATGTAGGACTCATCGGGCGAATCGCTCTGGAACTGAAATCGGAACGCTCACTGACATTTCCCCTATCTGAAAGTCTGATAAACGCTGAAAAAATGACTAAGTCCAAAAAAAAATTTTTTCACCTTTTTTCAATTTTACCCCCGTGGGATATATATTCTACCCACGTACATTTGGAACACTCCTGGGGTACCCTCACACATATTATTCCCTCATTTAGTGGATATTTTCACAAAAAAGTTAAATTTTCAAAAATTCTGAAAATTAGCTGAAAATGACTAAATATGAAGGACTCATCGGGCGAATCGCTCTGGAAGTGAAATCGGAACGCTCATTGACATTTCCCCTATCTGAAAGTCTGATAAACGCTGAAAAAATGACTAAGTACAAAAAAAAAAATTTTTTCACCTTTTTTCAATTTTACCCCCGTGGGATATATATTCTACCCACACACATTTGGAACTCTCCTGTTGTACCCTCACACATATTATTCCCTCATTTAGTGGATATTTTCACAAAAAAGAGAAATTTTAAAATATTCTGAAAATTGGCTGAAAAAGACAAAATATGAAGGACTCATTGGGCGAATTGCTCTGGAACTGAAATCGGAACGCTCACTGACATTTCCCCTATCTGAAAGTCTGATAAACGCTGAAAAAATGACTAAGTCCAAAAAAAAATGTTTTCAACTTTTTTCAATTTTACCCCCGTGGGATATATATTCTACCCACACACATTTGGAACTCTCCTGGGGTACCCTCACACATATTATTCCCTCATTTAGTAGATATTTTCACAAAAAAGTGAAATTTTGAAAAATTCAGAAAATTGGCTGAAAACGACTGAATATGAAGGACTCATCGGGCGAATCGCGCTGAAACTGAAATCGGAACGCTCACTGACATTTCCCCTATCTGAAAGTCTGATAAACGCTGAAAAAATGATTAAGTCCAAAAAAAAATTTTTTCAACTTTTTTCAATTTTACCCCGTGGGATATATATTCTACCCACGCACATTTGGAACACTCCTGGGGTACCCTCACACATATTATTCCCTCATTTAGTGGATATTTTCACAAAAAAGTGAAATTTTCAAAAATTCAGAAAATTGGCTGAAAACGACTGAATATGAAGGACTCATCGGGCGAATCGCGCTGGAACTGAAATCGGAACGCTCACTGACATTTCCCCTATCTGAAAGTCTGATAAACGCTGAAAAAATGATTAAGTCCAAAAAAAAATGTTTTCAACTTTTTTCAATTTTACCCCCGTGGGATATATATTCTACCCACGCACATTTGGAACACTCCTGGGGTACCCTCACACATATTATTCCCTCATTTAGTGGATATTTTCACAAAAAAGTGAAATTTTCAAAAATTCTGAAAATTGGCTGAAAATGACTGAATATGAAGGACTCATCGGGCGAATCGCGCTGGAACTGAAATCGGAACGCTCACTGACATTTCCCCTATCTGAAAGTCTGATAAACGCTGAAAAAATGACTAAGTCCAAAAAAAAAATTTTTTTTACCTTTTTTCAATTTTACCCCCGTGGGATATATATTCTACCCACACACATTTGGAACTCTCCTGTTGTACCCTCACACATATTATTCCCTCATTTAGTGGATATTTTCCCAAAAAAGTGAAATTTTCAAAAATTCTGAAAATTGGCTGAAAACGACTAAATATGAATGACTCATCGGGCGAATTACTCTGGAACTGAAATCGGAACGCTCACTGACATTTTCCCTATCTGAAAGTCTGCTAAACGCTGAAAAAATGAATAAGTACAAAAAAAAAAAAATTTTCACCTTTTTTCAATTTTACCCCCGTGGGATATATATTCTACCCACACACATTTGGAACTCTCCTGGGGTACCCTCACACATAGTATTCCCTCATTTAGTGAATATTTTCACAAAAAAGTGAAATTTTCAAAAATTCTGAAAATTGGCTGAAAACGACTAAATATGAATGACTCATCGGGCGAATCGCTCTGGAAGTGAAATCGGAACGCTCATTGACATTTCCCCTATCTGAAAGTCTGATAAACGCTGAAAAAATGACTAAGTACAAAAAAAAAAATTTTTTCACTTTTTTTCAATTTTACCCCCGTGGGATATATATTCTACCCACACACATTTGGAACTCTCCTGTTGTACCCTCACACATATTATTCCCTCATTTAGTGGATATTTTCACAAAAAAGTGAAATTTTAAAAAATTCTGAAAATTGGCTGAAAACGACAAAATATGAAGGACTCATCGGGCGAATCGTTCTGGAACTGAAATCGGAACGCTCACTGACATTTCCCCTATCTGAAAGTCTGATAAACGCTGAAAAAATGACTAAGTCCAAAAAAAAAAATTTTTTCACCTTTTTTCAATTTTACACCCGTGGGATATATATTCTACCCACACACATTTGGAACTCTCCTGTTGTACCCTCACACATATTATTCCCTCATTTAGTGGATATTTTCACAAAAAAGTGAAATTTTCAAAAATTCTGAAAATTGGCTGAAAACGGCTAAATATGAATGACTCATCGGGCGAATTGCTCTGGAACTGAAATCGGAACGCTCACTGACATTTTCCCTATCTGAAAGTCTGCTAAACGCTGAAAAAATGACTAAGTACAAAAAAAAAAAAATTTTCACCTGTTTTCAATTTTACCCCCGTGGGATATATATTCTACCCACACACATTTGGAACTCTCCTGGGGTACCCTCACACATAGTATTCCCTCATTTAGTGGATATTTTCACAAAAAAGTGAAATTTTCAAAAATTCTGAAAATTGGCTGAAAACGACTAAATATGAATGACTCATCGGGCGAATCACTCTGGAACTGAAATCGGAATGCTCACTGACATTTGCCCTAATTGAAAGTCTGATAAACGCCGGAAAAATGACAAAGTCCAAAAAAAAATTTTATTCACCTTTTTTCAATTTTACCCCCGTGGGATATATATGCTACCCACACACATTTGGAACTCTCCTGTTGTACCCTCACAAATATTATTCTCTCATTTAGTGGATATTTTCCCAAAAAAGTGAAATTTTCAAAAATTCAGAAAATTGGCTGAAAACGACTGAATATGAAGGACTCATCGGGCGAATCGCGCTGGAACTGAAATCGGAACGCTCACTGACATTTCCCCTATCTGAAAGTCTGATAAGCGCTGAAAAAATGATTAAGTCCAAAAAAAAATGTTTTCAACTTTTTTCAATTTTACCCCCGTGGGATATATATTCTAACCACACACATTTGGAACTCTTCTGGGATACCCTCACACATATTATTCCCTCATTTAGTGGATATTTTCACAAAAAAGTGAAATTTTCAAAAATTCTGAAAATTGGCTGAAAACGACTAAATATGAAGGACTCATCGGGCGAATCGCTCTGGAACTGAAATCGGAACGCTCATTGACATTTCCCCTATCTGAAAGTCTGATAAACGCTGAAAAAATGACTAAGTCCAAAAAAAAATTTTTTTCACCTTTTTTCAATTTTACCCCCGTGGGATATATATTCTACCCACACACATTTGGAACTCTCCTGGGGTACCCTCACACACATTATTCCCTCATTTAGTGGATATTTTCACAAAAAAGTGAAATTTTCAAAAATTCTGAAAATTGGCTGAAAACGACTAAATATGTAGGACTCATTGGGCGAATCGCTCTGGAACTGAAATCGGAACGCTCACTGACATTTCCCCTATCTGAAAGTCTGATAAACGCTGAAAAAATGACTAAGTCCAAAAAAAAATTTTTTCACCTTTTTTCAATTTTACCCCCGTGGGATATATATTCTACCCACGTACATTTGGAACACTCCTGGGGTACCCTCACACATATTATTCCCTCATTTAGTGGATATTTTCACAAAAAAGTTAAATTTTCAAAAATTCTGAAAATTAGCTGAAAACGACTAAATATGAAGGACTCATCGGGCGAATCGCTCTGGAAGTGAAATCGGAACGCTCATTGACATTTCCCCTATCTGAAAGTCTGATAAACGCTGAAAAAATGACTAAGTACAAAAAAAAAAATTTTTTCACCTTTTTTCAATTTTACCCCCGTGGGATATATATTCTACCCACACACATTTGGAACTCTCCTGTTGTACCCTCACACATATTATTCCCTCATTTAGTGGATATTTTCACAAAAAAGAGAAATTTTAAAATATTCTGAAAATTGGCTGAAAAAGACAAAATATGAAGGACTCATTGGGCGAATTGCTCTGGAACTGAAATCGGAACGCTCACTGACATTTCCCCTATCTGAAAGTCTGATAAACGCTGAAAAAATGACTAAGTCCAAAAAAAATTTTTTTTCACCTTTTTTCAATTTTACCCCCGTGGGATATATATTCTACCCACGCACATTTGGAACACTCCTGGGGTACCCTCACACATATTATTCCCTCATTTAGTGGATATTTTCACAAAAAAGTGAAATTTTGAAAAATTCAGAAAATTGACTGAAAACGACTGAATATGAAGGACTCATCGGGCGAATCGCGCTGGAACTGAAATCGGAACCCTCACTGACATTTCCCCTATCTGAAAGTGTGAGAAACGCTGAAAAAATGATTAAGTCCAAAAAAAAATTTTTTCAACTTTTTTCAATTTTACCCCCGTGGGATATATATTCTACCCACGCACATTTGGAACACTCCTGGGGTACCCTCACACATATTATTCCCTCATTTAGTGGATATTTTCACAAAAAAGTGAAATTTTCAAAAATTCAGAAAATTGGCTGAAAATGACTGAATATGAAGGACTCATCGGGCGAATCGCGCTGGAACTGAAATTGGAACGCTCACTGACATTTCCCCTATCTGAAAGTCTGATAAACGCTGAAAAAATGACTAAGTCCAAAAAAAAATTTTTTTTACATTTCTTCAATTTTACCCCCGTGGGATATATATTTTACCCACACACATTTGGAACTCTCCTCGGGTACCCTCACACATATTATTCCCTCATTTAGTGGATATTTTCACAAAAAAAGTGAAATTTTCAAAAATTCAGAAAATTGGCTGAAAACGACTAAATATGAAGGACTCATCGGGCGAATCGCTCTGGAACTGAAATCGGAACGCTCATTGACATTTCCCCTATCTGAAAGTCTGATAAACGCTGAAAAAATGACTAAGTCCAAAAAAAAAATTTTTCACCTTTTTTCAATTTTACCCCCGTGGGATATATATTCTACCCACACACATTTGGAACTCTCCTGGGGTACCCTCACACATATTATTCCCTCATTTAGTAGATATTTTCACAAAAAAGTGAAATTTTGAAAAATTCAGAAAATTGGCTGAAAACGACTGAATATGAAGGACTCATCGGGCGAATCGCGCTGAAACTGAAATCGGAACGCTCACTGACATTTCCCCTATCTGAAAGTCTGATAAACGCTGAAAAAATGATTAAGTCCAAAAAAAAATTTTTTCAACTTTTTTCAATTTTACCCCGTGGGATATATATTCTACCCACGCACATTTGGAACACTCCTGGGGTACCCTCACACATATTATTCCCTCATTTAGTGGATATTTTCACAAAAAAGTGAAATTTTCAAAAATTCAGAAAATTGGCTGAAAACGACTGAATATGAAGGACTCATCGGGCGAATCGCGCTGGAACTGAAATCGGAACGCTCACTGACATTTCCCCTATCTGAAAGTCTGATAAACGCTGAAAAAATGATTAAGTCCAAAAAAAAATGTTTTCAACTTTTTTCAATTTTACCCCCGTGGGATATATATTCTACCCACACACATTTGGAACTCTCCTGTTGTACCCTCACACATATTATTCCCTCATTTAGTGGATATTTTCACAAAAAAGTGAAATTTTAAAAAATTCTGAAAATTGGCTGAAAACGACTAAATATGAAGGACTCATCGGGCGAATCGTTCTGGAACTGAAATCGGAACGCTCACTGACATTTCCCCTATCTGAAAGTCTGATAAACGCTGAAAAAATGATTAAGTCCAAAAAAAAAAATTTTTTCACCTTTTTTCAATTTTACACCCGTGGGATATATATTCTACCCACACACATTTGGAACTCTCCTGTTGTACCCTCACACATATTATTCCCTCATTTAGTGGATATTTTCCCAAAAAAGTGAAATTTTCAAAAATTCTGAAAATTGGCTGAAAACGACTAAATATGAATGACTCATCGGGCGAATTACTCTGGAACTGAAATCGGAACGCTCACTGACATTTTCCCTATCTGAAAGTCTGCTAAACGCTGAAAAAATGAATAAGTACAAAAAAAAAAAAATTTTCACCTTTTTTCAATTTTACCCCCGTGGGATATATATTCTACCCACACACATTTGGAACTCTCCTGGGGTACCCTCACACATAGTATTCCCTCATTTAGTGAATATTTTCACAAAAAAGTGAAATTTTCAAAAATTCTGAAAATTGGCTGAAAACGACTAAATATGAATGACTCATCGGGCGAATCGCTCTGGAAGTGAAATCGGAACGCTCATTGACATTTCCCCTATCTGAAAGTCTGATAAACGCTGAAAAAATGACTAAGTACAAAAAAAATAATTTTTTCACTTTTTTTCAATTTTACCCCCGTGGGATATATATTCTACCCACACACATTTGGAACTCTCCTGTTGTACCCTCACACATATTATTCCCTCATTTAGTGGATATTTTCACAAAAAAGTGAAATTTTAAAAAATTCTGAAAATTGGCTGAAAACGACAAAATATGAAGGACTCATCGGGCGAATCGTTCTGGAACTGAAATCGGAACGCTCACTGACATTTCCCCTATCTGAAAGTCTGATAAACGCTGAAAAAATGACTAAGTCCAAAAAAAAAAATTTTTTCACCTTTTTTCAATTTTACACCCGTGGGATATATATTCTACCCACACACATTTGGAACTCTCCTGTTGTACCCTCACACATATTATTCCCTCATTTAGTGGATATTTTCACAAAAAAGTGAAATTTTCAAAAATTCTGAAAATTGGCTGAAAACGACTAAATATGAAGGACTCAATGTGCAAATCGCTCTGGAACTGAAATCGGAATGCTCACTGACATTTGCCCTAATTGAAAGTCTGATAAACGCCGGAAAAATGACTAAGTCCAAAAAAAAATTTTTTCACCTTTTTTCAATTTTACCCCCGTGGGATATATATTCTACCCACACACATTTGGAACTCTCCTGGGGTGCCCTCACACATATTATTCCCTCATTTAGTGGATATTTTCACAAAAAAGTGAAATTTTCAAAAATTCAGAAAATTGGCTGAAAACGACTAAATATGAAGGACTCATCGGGCGAATCGCTCTGGAACTGAAATTGTAACGCTCACTGACATTTCCCCTATCTGAAAGTCTGATAAACGCCGGAAAAATGACTAAGTCCGAAAAAAATTTTATTCACCTTTTTTCAATTTTACCCCCGTGGGATATATATTCTACCCACACACATTTGGAACTCTCCTGGGGTGCCCTCACACATATTATTCCCTCATTTAGTGGATATTTTCACAAAAAAGTGAAATTTTCAAAAATTCAGAAAATTGGCTGAAAACGACTAAATATGAAGGACTCAATGTGCAAATCGCTCTGGAACTGAAATCGGAATGCTCACTGACATTTGCCCTAATTGAAAGTCTGATAAACGCCGGAAAAATGACTAAGTCCAAAAAAAAATTTTTTCACCTTTTTTCAATTTTACCCCCGTGGGATATATATTCTACCCACACACATTTGGAACTCTCCTGGGGTGCCCTCACACATATTATTCCCTCATTTAGTGGATATTTTCACAAAAAAGTGAAATTTTCAAAAATTCAGAAAATTGGCTGAAAACGACTAAATATGAAGGACTCAATGGGCGACTCGCTCTGGAATTGAAATCGGAATGCTCACTGACATTTGCCCTAATTGAAAGTCTGATAAACGCCGGAAAAATTACTAACTCCAAAAAAAAAAATTTTTTCAACTTTTTTCAATTTTACCCCGTGGGATATATATTCTACCCACACACATTTGGAACTCTCCTGGGGTACCCTCACACATATTATTCCCTCATTTAGTGGATATTTTCACAAAAAAGTGAAATTTTCAAAAATGCAGAAAATTGGCTGAAAACGACTAAATATGAAGGACTCAACGGGCGAAACGCTCTGGAACTGAAATCGGAATGCTCACTGACATTTGCCCTAATTGAAAGTCTGATAAACGCCGGAAAAATGACAAAGTCCAAAAAAAAATTTTATTCACCTTTTTTCAATTTTACCCCCGTGGGATATATATTCTACCCACACACATTTGGAACTCTCCTGGGGTACCCTCACACATATTATTCCGTCATTTAGTGGATATTTTCCCAAAAAAGTGAAATTTTCAAAAATTCAGAAAATTGGCTGAAAACGACTAAATATGAAGGACTCATCGGGCGAATCGCTCTGGAACTGAAATTGTAATGCTCACTGACATTTCCCCTATCTGAAAGTCTGATAAACGCCGGAAAAATGACTAAGTCCCCAAAAAACTTTTTTCAACTTTTTTCAATTTTACCCCCGTGGGATATATATTCTACCCACACACATTTGGAACTCTCCTGTTGTACCCTCACACATATTATTCCCTCATTTAGTGGATATTTTCACAAAAAAGTGAAATTTTCAAAAATTCTGAAAATTGGCTGAAAACGACTAAATATGAAGGACTCATCGGGCGAATCGTTCTGGAACTGAAATCGGAATGCTCATTGACATTTCCTATATCTGAAAGTCTGATAAACGCTGAAAAAATGACTAAGTAAAAAAAATATTTTTTCACCTTTTTTCAATTTTACCCCCGTGGGATATATATTCTACCCACACACATTTGGAACTCTCCTGGGGTACCCTCACACATATTATTCCCTCATTTAGTGGATATTTTCACAAAAAAGTGAAATTTTCAAAAATTCTGAAATTTGGCTGAAAACGAATAAATATGAAGGACTCATCGGGCGAATCGCTCTAGAACTGAAATCGGAACGCTCACTGACATTTCCCCTATCTGAAAGTCTGATAAACGCTGAAAAAATGACTAAGTAAAAAAAAAATTTTTTCAACTTTTTTCAATTTTACCCCCGTGGGATATATATTCTACCCACACACATTTGGAACTCTCCTGGGGTGCCCTCAGACATATTATTCCCTCATTTAGTGGATATTTTCACAAAAAAGTGAAATTTTCAAAAATTCAGAAAATTGACTGAAAACGACTAAATATGAAGGACTCAACGGGCGAATCGCTCTGGAACTGAAATCGAAATGCTCACTGACATTTGCCCTAATTGAAAGTCTGATAAACGTCGGAAAAATGACAAAGTCCAAAAAAAAATGTTATTCACCTTTTTTCAATTTTACCCCCGTGGGATATATATTCTACCCACACACATTTGGAACTCTCCTGGGGTGCCCTCACACATATTATTCCCTCATTTAGTGGATATTTTCACAAAAAAAGTGAAATTTTCAAAAATTCAGAAAATTGGTTGAAAACGACTAAATATTAAGGTCTCATCGGGCAAATCGCTCTGGAACTGAAATCAGAATGCACACTGACATTTGCCCTAATTGAAAGTCTGATAAACGCCGGAAAAATGACAGACCAAAAAAAAAATTTTTTCACCTTTTTTCAATTTTACCCCTCTGGGATATATATTCTACCCACACACATTTGGAACTCTCCTGGGGTATCCTCACACGTATTATTCCCTCATTTAGTGGATATTTTCCCAAAAAAGTGAAATTTTCAAAAATTCAGAAAATTGGCTGAAAATGACTAAATATGAAGGACTCATTGGGCGAATCGCTCTGGAACTGAAATCGGAACGTTCACTGACATTTCCCCTATCTGAAAGTCTGATAAACGCCGGAAAAATGTCAAAGTCCAAAAAAAAATTTTATTCACCTTTTTTCAATTTTACCCCCATGGGATATATATTCTACCCACACACATTTGGAACTCTCCTGGGGTGCTGTCACACATATTATTTCCTCATTTAGTGGATATTTTCCCAAAAAAGTGAAATTTTCAAAAATTCAGAAAATTGGTTGAAAACGACTAAATATGAAGGACTCATCGGGCGAATCGCTCTGGAACTGAAATCAGAACGCTCACTGACATTTCCCCTATCTGAAAGTCTGATAAACGCTGAAAAAATGACTAAGTAGAAAAAAAAAATTTTTTTCAACTTTTTTCAATTTTACCCCCGTGGGATATATATTCTACCCACACACATTTGGAACTCTCCTGGGGTGCCCTCACACATATTATTCCCTCATTTAGTGGATATTTTCACAAAAAAGTGAAATTTTCAAAAATTCAGAAAATTGGCTGAAAACGACTAAATATGAAGGACTCATCGGGTAAATCGCTCTGGAACTGAAATCGGAATGCTCACTGACATTTCCCCTATCTGAAAGTCTGATAAACGCCGGAAAAATGACAAAGTCGAAAAAAAAAATTTTTTTTCCACTTTTTTCAATTTTACCCCCGTGGGATATATATTCTACCCACACACATTTGGAACTCTCCTGGGGTGCCCTCACACATATTATTCCCTCATTGAGTGGATATTTTCACAAAAAAGTGAAAATTTCAAAAATTCAGAAAATTGTCTGAAAATGAAGGACTCAACGGACAAATCGCTCTGGAACTGAAATCGGAATGCTCACTGACATTTGCCCTAATTGAAAGTCTGATAAACGCCGGAAAAATGACAAAGTCCAAAAAAAAATTTTATTCACCTTTTTTCAATTTTACCCCCGTGGGATATATTCTACCCACACACATTTGGAACTCTCCTGTTGTTCCCTCACACATATTATTCCCTCATTTAGTGGATATTTTCACAAAAAAGTGAAATTTTCAAAAATTCTGAAAATTGGCTGAAAACGACTAAATATGAAGGACTCATCGGGCGAATCGTTCTGGAACTGAAATCGGAACGCTCACTGACATTTCCCCAATCTGAAAGTCTGATAAACGCTGAAAAAATGACTAAGTCCAAAAAAAAAAATTTTTCACCTTTTTTCAATTTTACCCCCGTGGGATATATATTCTACCCACACACATTTGGAACTCTCCTGGGGTACCCTCACACATATTATTCCCTCATTTAGTGGATATTTTCACAAAAAAGTGAAATTTTCAAAAATTCTGAAAATTGGCTGAAAACGAATAAATATGAAGGACTCATCGGGCGAATCGCTCTAGAACTGAAATCGGAACGCTCACTGACATTTCCCCTATCTGAAAGTCTGATAAACGCCGGAAAAATGACAAAGTCCAAAAAAAAATTTTATCCACCTTTTTTCAATTTTACCCCCGTGGGATATATATTCTACCAACACACATTTGGAACTCTCCTGGGGTGCTCTCACACATATTATTACCTCATTTAGTGGATATTTTCACAAAAAAGTGAAATTTTCAAAAATGCAGAAAATTGGTTGAAAACGACTAAATATGAAGGACTCAATGGGCGAATCGCTCTGGAACTGAAATCGGAATGCTCACTGACATTTGCCCTAATTGAAAGTCTGATAAACGCCGGAAAAATGACAAAGTCCAAAAAAAAATTTTATTCTCCTTTTTTCAATTTTACCCCCTTGGGATATATATTCTACCCACACACATTTGGAACTCTCCTGTTCTACCCTCACACATATTATTCCCTCATTTAGTGGATATTTTCCCAAAAAAGTGAAATTTTCAAAAATTCTGAAAATTGGCTGAAAACGACTAAATATGAAGGACTCATCGGGCGAATCGTTCTGGAACTGAAATCGGTACGCTCACTGACATTTCCCCTATCTGAAAGTCTGATAAACGCTGAAAAAATGACAGTCCAAAAAAAAAAATTTTCACCTTTTTTCAATTTTACCCCCGTGGGATATATATTCTACCCACACACATTTGGAACTCTCCTGGGGTACCCTCACACATATTATTCCCTCATTTAGTGGATATTTTCACAAAAAAGTGAAATTTTCAAAAATTCAGAAAATTGGCTGAAAACTACTAAATATGAAGGACTCATCGGGCGAATCGCTCTAGAACTGAAATCGGAACGCTCACTGACATTTCCCCTATCTGAAAGTCTGATAAACGCTGAAAAAATGACTAAGTACAAAAAAAAATTTTTTTCAACTTTTTTCAATTTTACCCCCGTGGGATATATATTCTACCCACACACATTTGGAACTCTCCTGGGGTGCCCTCACACATATTATTCCCTCATTTAGTGGATATTTTCACAAAAAGGTGAAATTTTCAAAAATTCAGAAAATTGGCTGAAAACGACTAAATATGAAGGACTCAACGGGCGAATCGCTCTGGAACTGAAATCGAAATGCTCACTGACATTTGCCCTAATTGAAAGTCCGATAAACGCCGGAAAAATGACAGTCCAAAAAAAAAATTTTTTCACCTTTTTTCAATTTTACCCCTGTGAGATATTTATTCTACCCACACACATTTGGAACTCTCCTGGGGTACCCTCACACATATTATTCCCTCATTTAGTGGATATTTTCACAAAAAAGTGAAATTTTCAAAAATTCTGAAATTTGGCTGAAAACGACTAAATATGAAGGACTCATCGGGCGAATCGCTCTGGAACTGAAATCGGAACGCTCACTGACATTTCCCCTATCTGAAAGTCTGATAAACGCCGGAAAAATGACAAAGTCGAAAAAAAAATTTTTTTTTCCACTTTTTTCAATTTTACCCCCGTGGGATATATATTCTACCCACACACATTTGGAACTCTCCTGGGGTATCCTCACACATATTATTCCCTCATTTAGTGGATATTTTCCCAAAAAATTGAAATTTTCAAAAATTCAGAAAATTGGCTGAAAATGACTAAATATGAAGGACTCATTGGGCGAATCGCTCTGGAACTGAAATCGGAACGCTCACTGACATTTCCCCTATCTGAAAGTCTGATAAACGCCGGAAAAATGACAAAGTCCAAAAAAAAATTTTATCCACCTTTTTTCAATTTTACCCCCGTGGGATATATATTCTACCAACACACATTTGGAACTCTCCTGGGGTGCTCTCACACATATTATTCCCTCATTTAGTGGATATTTTCACAAAAAAGTGAAATTTTCAAAAATTCAGAAAATTGGTTGAAAACTACTAAATATGAAGGACTCAATGGGCGAATCGCTCTGGAACTGAAATCGGAATGCTCACTGACATTTGCCCTAATTGAAAGTCTGATAAACGCCGGAAAAATGACAAAGTCCAAAAAAAAATTTTATTCTCCTTTTTTCAATTTTACCCCCTTGGGATATATATTCTACCCACACACATTTGGAACTCTCCTGTTCTACCCTCACACATATTATTCCCTCATTTAGTGGATATTTTCCCAAAAAAGTGAAATTTTCAAAAATTCTGAAAATTGGCTGAAAACGACTAAATATGAAGGACTCATCGGGCGAATCGTTCTGGAACTGAAATCGGAACGCTCACTGACATTTCCCCTATCTGAAAGTCTGATAAACGCTGAAAAAATGACAGTCCAAAAAAAAAATTTTTTACCTTTTTTCAATTTTACCCCCGTGGGATATATATTCTACCCACACACATTTGGAACTCTCCTGGGGTACCCTCACACATATTATTCCCTCATTTAGTGGATATTTTCACAAAAAAGTGAAATTTTCAAAAATTCAGAAAATTGGCTGAAAACTACTAAATATGAAGGACTCATCGGGCGAATCGCTCTAGAACTGAAATCGGAACGCTCACTGACATTTCCCCTATCTGAAAGTCTGATAAACGCTGAAAAAATGACTAAGTACAAAAAAAAATTTTTTTCAACTTTTTTCAATTTTACCCCCGTGGGATATATATTCTACCCACACACATTTGGAACTCTCCTGGGGTGCCCTCACACATATTATTCCCTCATTTAGTGGATATTTTCACAAAAAGGTGAAATTTTCAAAAATTCAGAAAATTGGCTGAAAACAACTAAATATGAAGGACTCAACGGGCGAATCGCTCTGGAACTGAAATCGAAATGCTCACTGACATTTGCCCTAATTGAAAGTCCGATAAACGCCGGAAAAATGACAGTCCAAAAAAAAAATTTTTTCACCTTTTTTCAATTTTACCCCTGTGAGATATATATTCTACCCACACACATTTGGAACTCTCCTGGGGTACCCTCACACATATTATTCCCTCATTTAGTGGATATTTTCACAAAAAAGTGAAATTTTCAAAAATTCTGAAATTTGGCTGAAAACGACTAAATATGAAGGACTCATTGGGCGAATCGCTCTGGAACTGAAATCGGAACGCTCACTGACATTTCCCCTATCTGAAAGTCTGATAAACGCCGGAAGAATGACAAAGTCGAAAAAAAAATTTTTTTTTCCACTTTTTTCAATTTTACCCCCGTGGGATATATATTCTACCCACACACATTTGGAACTCTCCTGGGGTACCCTCACACATATTATTCCCTCATTGAGTGGATATTTTCACAAAAAAGTGAAATTTTCAAAAATTCAGAAAATTGGCTGAAAACTACTAAATATGAAGGACTCATCGGGCGAATCGCTCTGGAACTGAAATCGGAATGCTCACTGACATTTGCCCTAATTGAAAGTCTGATAAACGCCGGAAAAATGACAAAGTCGAAAAAAAAAAAATTTTTTCCACTTTTTTCAATTTTACCCCCGTGGGATATATATTCTACCCACACACATTTGGAACTCTCCTGTTGTACCCTCACACATATTATTCCCTCATATAGTGGATATTTTCCCAAAAAAGTGAAATTTTCAAAAATTCTGAAAATTGGCTGAAAACGACTAAATATGAAGAACTCATCAGGCGAATCATTCTGGAACTGAAATCGGAACGCTCACTGACATTTCCCCTATCTGAAAGTCTGATAAACGCTGAAAAAATGACTAAGTCCAAAAAAAAATTTTTTTCAACTTTTTTCAATTTTACCCCCGTGGGATATATATTCTACCCACACACATTTGGAACTCTCCTGGGGTGCCCTCACACATATTATTCCCTCATTGAGTGGATATTTTCACAAAAAAGTGAAATTTTCAAAAATTCAGAAAATTGTCTGAAAATGACTAAATATGAAGGACTCAACGGGCAAATCGCTCTGGAACTGAAATCGGAATGCTCACTGACATTTGCCCTAATTGAAAGTCTGATAAACGCCGGAAAAATGACAAAATCCAAAAAAAAATTTTATTCACCTTTTTTCAATTTTACCCCCGTGGGATATATATTCTACCCACAAACATTTGGAACTCTCCTGGGGTGCCCTCACACATATTACTCCCTCATTGAGTGGATATTTTCACAAAAAAGTGAAATTTTCAAAAATTCAGAAAATTGGCTGAAAACGACTAAATATGAAGGACTCATCGGGCGAATCGCTCTGGAACTGAAATCGGAACGCTCACTGACATTTCCCCTATCTGAAAGTCTGATAAACGCTGAAAAAATGACTAAGTCCAAAAAAAAAAATTTTTCAACTTTTTTCAATTTTACCCCCGTGGGATATATATTCTACCCACACACATTTGGAACTCTCCTGAGGTACCCTCACACATATTATTCCCTCACTTAGTGGATATTTTCACAAAAAAGTGAAATTTTCAAAAATTCAGAAAATTGGCTGAAAACGGCTAAATATGAAGGATTCATCGGGCGAATCGCTCTGGAACTGAAATCAGAATGCTCACTGATATTTCCCCTATCTGAAAGTCTGATAAACGCTGAAAAAAATGACTAAGTCCAAAAAAAAAATTTTTTCTACTTTTTTCAATTTTACCCCCGTGGGATATATATTCTGCCCACACACATTTGGATCTCTCCTGGGGTGCCCTCACACATATTATTCCCTCATTGAGTGGATATTTTCACAAAAAAGTGAAATTTTCAAAAATTCAGAAAATTGGCTGAAAACGACTAAATATGAAGGTCTCATCGGGCAAATCGCTCTGGAACTGAAATCAGAATGCTCACTGCCATTTGCCCTATTTGAAAGTCTGATAAACGCCGGAAAAATGACAGTCCAAAAAAAATTTTTTTTCACCTTTTTTCAATTTTACCCCCGTGGGATATATATTCTACCCACACACATTTGGAACTCTCCTGGGGTGCCCTCACACATATTATTCCCTCATTGAGTGGATATTTTCACAAAAAAGTGAAATTTTCAAAAATTCAGAAAATTGGCTGAAAACGACTAAATATGAAGGACTCAATGGGCGAATCACTCTGGAACTGAAATCGGAATGCTCACTGACATTTGCCCTAATTGAAAGTCTGATAGACGCGGGAAAAATGACAAAGTCCAAAAAAAAATTTTTTCACCTTTTTTCAATTTTACCCCCGTGGGATATATATTATACCCACACACATTTGGAACTCTCCTGGGGTGCCCTCACACATATTATTCCCTCATTTAGTGGATATTTTCACAAAAAAGTGAAATTTTCAAAAATTCAGAAAATTGGCTGAAAACGACTAAATATGAAGGTCTCATCGGTCAAATCGCTCTGGAACTGAAATCGGAATGCTCACTGACATTTGCCCTAATTGAAAGTCTGATAAACGCCGGAAAAATGACAAAGTCCAAAAAAAATTTTATTCACCTTTTTTCAATTTTACCCCCGTGGGATATATATTCTACCCACACACATTTGGAACTCTCCTGGGGTGCCCTCACACATATTATTCCCTCATTTAGTGGATATTTTCACAAAAAAGTGAAATTTTCAAAAATTCAGAAAATTGGCTGAAAACGAATAAATATGAAGGTCTCATCGGTCAAATCGCTCTGGAACTGAAATCAGAATGCTCACTGACATTTGCCCTAATTGAAAGTCTGATAGACGCGGGAAAAATGACAAAGTCCAAAAAAAAATTTTTTCACCTTTTTTCAATTTTACCCCCGTGGGATATATATTATACCCACACACATTTGGAACTCTCCTGGGGTGCCCTCACACATATTATTCCCTCATTTAGTGGATATTTTCACAAAAAAGTGAAATTTTCAAAAATTCAGAAAATTGGCTGAAAACGACTAAATATGAAGGTCTCATCGGTCAAATCGCTCTGGAACTGAAATCAGAATGCTCACTGACATTTGCCCTAATTGAAAGTCTGATAAACGCCGGAAAAATGACAGTCCAAAAAAAAAAATTTTTCACCTTTTTTCAATTTTACCCCCGTGGGATATATATTCTACCCACACACATTTGGAACTCTCCTGGGGTGCCCTCACACGTATTATTCCCTCATTTAGTGGATATTTTCCCAAAAAAGTGAAATTTTCAAAAATTCGGAAAATTGGCTGAAAATGACTAAATATGAAGGACTCATCAGGCGAATCGCTCTGGAACTGAAATCGGAACGCTCACTGACATTTCCCCTATCTGAAAGTCTGATAAACGCTGAAAAAATGACTAAGTCCAAAAAAAAATTTTATTCACCTTTTTTCAATTTTACCCCCGTGGGATATATATTCTACCCACACACATTTGGAACTCTCCTGTTGTACCCTCACACATATTATTCCCTCATATAGTGGATATTTTCACAAAAAAGTGAAATTTTCAAAAATTCAGAAAATTGGCTGAAAACGACTAAATATGAAGGACTCATCGGGCGAATCGCTCTGGAACTGAAATCGGAACGCTCACTGACATTTCCCCTATCTGAAAGTCTGATAAACGCCGGAAAAATGACAAAGTCGAAAAAAAAAAAATTTTTTCCACTTTTTTCAATTTTACCCCCGTGGGATATATATTCTACCCACACACATTTTTAACTCTCCTGGGGTATCCTCACACATATTATTCCCTCATTTAATGGATATTTTCCCAAAAAAGTGAAATTTTCAAAAATTCAGAAAATTGGCTGAAAATGACTAAATATGAAGGACTCATCAGGCGAATCGCTCTGGAACTGAAATCGGAACGCTCACTGACATTTCCCCTATCTGAAAGTCTGATAAACGCTGAAAAAATGACTAAGTCCAAAAAAAAATTTTTTTCAACTTTTTTCAATTTTCCCCCGTGGGATATATATTCTACCCACACACATTTGGAACTCTCCTGGGGTGCCCTCACACATATTATTCCCTCATTGAGTGGATATTTTCACAAAAAAGTGAAATTTTCAAAAATTCAGAAAATTGGCTGAAAACGACTAAATATGAAGGACTCATCAGGCGAATCGCTCTGGAACTGAAATCGGAACGCTCACTGACATTTCCCCTATCTGAAAGTCTGATAAACGCTGAAAAAATGACTAAGTCCAAAAAAAAATTTTTTTCAACTTTTTTCAATTTTACCCCCGTGGGATATATATTCTACCCACACACATTTGGAACTCTCCTGGGGTGCCCTCACACATAATATTCCCTCATTGAGTGGATATTTTCACAAAAAAGTGAAATTTTCAAAAATTCAGAAAATTGTCTGAAATCGACTAAATATGAAGGACTCAACGGGCAAATCGCTCTGGAACTGAAATCGGAATGCTCACTGACATTTGCCCTAATTGAAAGTCTGATGAACGCCGGAAAAATGACAAAGTCCAAAAAAAAATTTTATTCACCTTTTTTCAATTTTACCCCCGTGGGATATATATTCTACCCACACACATTTGGAACTCTCCTGTTGTACCCTCACACATATTATTCCCTCATATAGTGGATATTTTCCCAAAAAAGTGAAATTTTCAAAAATTCTGAAAATTGGCTGAAAACGACTAAATATGAAGGACTTATCAGGCGAATCGTTCTGGAACTGAAATCGGAACGCTCACTGACATTTCCCCTATCTGAAAGTCTGATAAACGCTGAAAAAATGACTAAGTCCAAAAAAAAATAATTTTTCACCTTTTTTCAATTTTACCCCCGTGGGATATATATTCTAACCACACACATTTGGAACTCTCCTGGGGTACCCTCACACATATTATTCCCTCATTTAGTGGATATTTTCACAAAAAAGTGAAATTTTCAAAAATTCTGAAAATTGGCTGAAAACGACTAAATATGAAGGACTCATCGGGCGAATCGCTCTGGAACTGAAATCGGAACGCTCACTGACATTTCCCCTATCTGAAAGTCTGATAAACCCCAGAAAAATGACAAAGACGAAAAAAAAAATTTTTTTTCCACTTTTTCCAATTTTACCCCCGTGGGATATATATTCTACCCACACACATTTGGAACTCTCCTGGGGTGCCCTCACACGTATTATTCCCTCACTGAGTGGATATTTTCACAAAAAAGTGAAATTTTCAAAAATTCTGAAAATTGGCTGAAAACGACTAAATATGAAGGACTCATCGGGCGAATCGCTCTGGAACTGAAATCGGAACGCTCACTGACATTTCCCCTATCTGAAAGTCTGATAAACGCTGAAAAAATGACTAAGTCCAAAAAAAAAATTTTTTCACCTTTTTTCAATTTTACCCCCGTGGGATATATATTCTACCCACACACATTTGGAACTCTCCTGTTGTGCCCTCACACATATTATTCCCTCATTGAGTGGATATTTTCACAAAAAAGTGAAATTTTCAAAAATTCAGAAAATTGGCTGAAAACGGCTAAATATGAAGGACTCATCGGGCGAATCGCTCTGGAACTGAAATCAGAATGCTCACTGATATTTCCCCTATCTGAAAGTCTGATAAACGCTGAAAAAAATGACTAAGTCCAAAAAAAAATTTTTTTCAACTTTTTTCAATTTTACCCCCGTGGGATATGTATTCTGCCCACACACATTTGGATCTCTCCTGGGGTGCCCTCACACATATTATTCCCTCATTGAGTGGATATTTTCACAAAAAAGTGAAATTTTCAAAAATTCAGAAAATTGGCTGAAAACGACTAAATATGAAGGACTCAATGGGCGAATCGCTCTGGAACTGAAATCGGAATGCTCACTGACATTTGCCCTAATTGAAAGTCTGATAAACGCCGGAAAAATGATTAAGTCCAAAAAAAAATTTTATTTACCTTTTTTCAATTTTACCCCCGTGGGATATATATTCTACCCACACACATTTGGAACTCTCCTGGGGTGCCCTCACACATATTATTCCCTCATTTAGTGGATATTTTCGCAAAAAAGTGAAATTTTCAAAAATTCTGAAAATTGGCTGAAAACGACTAAATATGAAGGACTCATCGGGCGAATCGCTCTGGAACTGAAATCGGAACGCTCACTGACATTTCCCCTATCTGAAAGTCTGATAAATGCCGGAAAAATGACAGTCGAAAAAAAAAATTTTTTTTCCACTTTTTTCAATTTTACCCCCGTGGGATATATATTCTACCCACACACATTTTTAACTCTCCTGGGGTATCCTCACACATATTATTCCCTCATTTAGTGGATATTTTCCCAAAAAAGTGAAATTTTCAAAAATTCAGAAAATTGGCTGAAAATGACTAAATATGAAGGACTCATCAGGCGAATCGCTCTGGAACTGAAATCGGAACGCTCACTGACATTTCCCCTATCTGAAAGTCTGATGAACGCCGGAAAAATGACAAAGTCCAAAAAAAAATTTTATTCACCTTTTTTCAATTTTACCCCCGTGGGATATATATTCTACCCACACACATTTGGAACTCTCCTGGGGTGCCCTCACACATATTATTCCCTCATTGAGTGGATATTTTCGCAAAAAAGTGAAATTTTCAAAAATTCTGAAAATTGGCTGAAAACGACTAAATATGAAGGACTCATCGGGCGAATCGCTCTGGAACTGAAATCGGAACGCTCACTGACATTTCCCCTATCTGAAAGTCTGATAAATGCCGGAAAAATGACAGTCGAAAAAAAAATTTTTTTTTCCACTTTTTTCAATTTTACCCCCGTGGGATATATATTCTACCCACACACATTTGGAACTCTCCTGGGGTGCCCTCACACATATTATTCCCTCATTGAGTGGATATATTCACAAAAAAGTGAAATTTTCAAAAATTCAGAAAATTGGCTGAAAACGGCTAAATATGAAGGACTCAATGGGCGAATCGCTCTGGAACTGAAATCGGAATGCTCACTGACATTTGCCCTAATTGAAAGTCTGATAAACGCCGGAAAAATGATTAAGTCCAAAAAAAAATTTTATTTACCTTTTTTCAATTTTACCCCCGTGGGATATATATTCTACCCACACACATTTGGAACTCTCCTGGGGTGCCCTCACACATATTATTCCCTCATTTAGTGGATATTTTCGCAAAAAAGTGAAATTTTCAAAAATTCTGAAAATTGGCTGAAAACGACTAAATATGAAGGACTCATCGGGCGAATCGCTCTGGAACTGAAATCGGAACGCTCACTGACATTTCCCCTATCTGAAAGTCTGATAAATGCCGGAAAAATGACAGTCGAAAAAAAAAATTTTTTTTCCACTTTTTTCAATTTTACCCCCGTGGGATATATATTCTACCCACACACATTTTTAACTCTCCTGGGGTATCCTCACACATATTATTCCCTCATTTAGTGGATATTTTCCCAAAAAAGTGAAATTTTCAAAAATTCAGAAAATTGGCTGAAAATGACTAAATATGAAGGACTCATCAGGCGAATCGCTCTGGAACTGAAATCGGAACGCTCACTGACATTTCCCCTATCTGAAAGTCTGATGAACGCCGGAAAAATGACAAAGTCCAAAAAAAAATTTTATTCACCTTTTTTCAATTTTACCCCCGTGGGATATATATTCTACCCACACACATTTGGAACTCTCCTGGGGTGCCCTCACACATATTATTCCCTCATTGAGTGGATATTTTCGCAAAAAAGTGAAATTTTCAAAAATTCTGAAAATTGGCTGAAAACGACTAAATATGAAGGACTCATCGGGCGAATCGCTCTGGAACTGAAATCGGAACGCTCACTGACATTTCCCCTATCTGAAAGTCTGATAAATGCCGGAAAAATGACAGTCGAAAAAAAAATTTTTTTTTCCACTTTTTTCAATTTTACCCCCGTGGGATATATATTCTACCCACACACATTTGGAACTCTCCTGGGGTGCCCTCACACATATTATTCCCTCATTGAGTGGATATATTCACAAAAAAGTGAAATTTTCAAAAATTCAGAAAATTGGCTGAAAACGGCTAAATATGAAGGACTCATTGGGCGAATCGCTCTGGAACTGAAATCAGAATGCTCACTGATATTTCCCCTATCTGAAAGTCTGATAAACGCTGAAAAAATTGACTAAGTCCAAAAAAAATTTTTTTTCAACTTTTTTCAATTTTACCCCCGTGGGATATATATTCTACCCACACACATTTGGAACTCTCCTGGGGTGCCCTCACACATATTATTCCCTCATTTAGTGGATATTTTCACAAAAAAGTGAAATTTTCAAAAATTCAGAAAATTGGCTGAAAACGACTAAATATGAAGGTCTCATCGGGCAAATCGCTCTGGAACTGAAATCAGAATGCTCACTGACATTTGCCCTAATTGAAAGTCTGATAAACGCCAGAAAAATGACAGTCCAAAAAAAAAATTTTTTCACCTTTTTTCAATTTTACCCCCGTGGGATATATATTCTACCCAAACACATTTGGAACTCTCCTGGGGTACCCTCACACATATTATTCCCTCATTTAGTGGATATTTTCACAAAAAAGTGAAATTTTCAAAAATTCTGAAAATTGGCTGAAAACGACTAAATATGAAGGACTCATCGGGCGAATCGCTCTGGAACTGAAATCGGAACGCTCACTGACATTTCCCCTATCTGAAAGTCTGATAAACGCCGGAAAAATGACAAAGTCTAAAAAAAAATTTTTTTTTCCACTTTTTTCAATTTTACCCCCGTGGGATATATATTCTACCCACACACATTTGGAACTCTCCTGGGGTATCCTCACACATATTATTCCCTCATTTAGTGGATATTTTCCCAAAAAAGTGAAATTTTCAAAAATTCAGAAAATTGGCTGAAAATGACTAAATATGAAGGACTCATCAGGCGAATCGCTCTGGAACTGAAATCGGAATGCTCACTGACATTTCCCCTATCTGAAAGTCTGATAAACGCTGAAAAAATGACTAAGTCCCCAAAAAAAATTTTTTCAACTTTTTTCAATTTTACCCCCGTGGGATATATATTCTACCCACACACATTTGGAACTCTCCTGGGGTGCCCTCACACATATTATTCCCTCATTGAGTGGATATTTTCACAAAAAAGTGAAATTTTCAAAAATTCAGAAAATTGGCTGAAAACGACTAAATATGAAGGACTCATCGGGCGAATCGCTCTGGAACTGAAATCAGAATGCTCACTGATATTTCCCCTATCTGAAAGTCTGATAAACGCTGAAAAAAATGACTAAGTCCAAAAAAAATTTTTTTTCAACTTTTTTCAATTTTACCCCCGTGGGATATATATTCTGCCCACACACATTTGGATCTCTCCTGGGGTGCCCTCACACATATTATTCCCTCATTAAGTGGATATTTTCACAAAAAAGTGAAATTTTCAAAAATTCAGAAAATTGGCTGAAAACGACTAAATATGAAAGACTCAACGGTCAAATCGCTCTGGAACTGAAATCGGAATGCTCACTGACATTTGCCCTAATTGAAAGTCTGATAAACGCCGGAAAAATGACAAAGTCCAAAAAAAATTTTATTCACCTTTTTTCAATTTTACCCCCGTGGGATATATATTCTACCCACACACATTTGGAACTCTCCTCCGGTGCCCTCACACATATTATTCCCTCATTTAGTGGATATTTTCACAAAAAAGTGAAATTTTCAAAAATTCAAAAAATTGGCTGAAAACGACTAAATATGAAGGTCTCATCGGTCAAATCGCTCTGGAACTGAAATCAGAATGCTCACTGACATTTGCCCTAATTGAAAGTCTGATAAACGCCGGAAAAATGACAGTCCAAAAAAAAAATTTTTTCACCTTTTTTCAATTTTACCCCCGTGGGATATATATTCTACCCACACACATTTGGAACTCTCCTGGGGTACCCTCACACATATTATTCCCTCATTTAGTGGATATTTTCACAAAAAAGTGAAATTTTCAAAAATTCTGAAAATTGGCTGAAAACGACTAAATATGAAGGACTCATCGGGCGAATCGCTCTGGAACTGAAATCGGAACGCTCACTGACATTTCCCCTATCTGAAAGTCTGATAAACGCCGGAAAAATGACAGTCGAAAAAAAAAATTTTTTTTCCACTTTTTTCAATTTTACCCCCGTGGGATATATATTCTACCCACACACATTTGGAACTCTCCTGGGGTATCCTCACACATATTATTCCCTCATTTAGTGGATATTTTCACAAAAAAGTGAAATTTTCAAAAATTCAGAAAATTGGCTGAAAACGACTAAATATGAAGGACTCATCGGGCGAATCGCTCTGGAACTGAAATCGGAACGCTCACTGACATTTCCCCTATCTGAAAGTCTGATAAACGCTGAAAAAATGACTAAGTCCAAAAAAAAATTTTTTTCAACTTTTTTCAATTTTACCCCCGTGGGATATATATTCTACCCACACACATTTGGAACTCTCCTGGGGTGCCCTCACACGTATTATTCCCTCATTGTGTGGATATTTTCACAAAAATGTGAAATTTTCAAAAATTCTGAAAATTGGCTGAAAACGACTAAATATGAAGGACTCATCGGGCGAATCGCTTTGGAACTGAAATCGGAACACTCACTGACATTTCCCCTATCTGAAAGTCTGATAAACGCTGAAAAAAATGACTAAGTCCAAAAAAAAATTTTTTTCAACTTTTTTCAATTTTACCCCTTTGGGATATATATTCTGCCCACACACATTTGGATCTCTCCTGGGGTGCCCTCACACATATTATTCCCTCATTGAGTGGATATTTTCACAAAAAAGTGAAATTTTCAAAAATTCAGAAAATTGGCTGAAAACGACTAAATATGAAGGACTCAACGGGCGAATCGCTCTGGAACTGAAATCGGAATGCTCACTGACATTTGCCCTAATTGAAAGTCTGATAAACGCCGGAAAAATGACAAAGTCCAAAAAAAATTTTATTCACCTTTTTTCAATTTTACCCCCGTGGGATATATATTCTACCCACACACATTTGGAACTCTCCTGGGGTGCCCTCACACATATTATTCCCTCATTTAGTGGATATTTTCACAAAAAAGTGAAATTTTCAAAAATTCAGAAAATTGGCTGAAAATGACTAAATATGAAGGTCTCATCGGTCAAATCACTCTGGAACTGAAATCAGAATGCTCACTGACATTTGCCCTAATTGAAAGTCTGATAAACGCCGGAAAAATGACAGTCCAAAAAAAAAAATTTTTCACCTTTTTTCAATTTTACCCCCGTGGGATATATATTCTACCCACACACATTTGGAACTCTCCTGGGGTACCCTCACACATATTATTCCCTCATTTAGTGGATATTTTCACAAAAAAGTGAAATTTTCAAAAATTCTGAAAATTGGCTGAAAACGACTAAATATGAAGGACTCATCGGGCGAATCGCTCTGCAACTGAAATCGGAACGCTCACTGACATTTCCCCTATCTGAAAGTCTGATAAACGCTGAAAAAATGACTAAGTCCAAAAAAAAATTTTTTTCAACTTTTTTCAATTTTACCCCCGTGGGATATATATTCTACCCACACACATTTGGAACTCTCCTGGGGTACCCTCACACATATTATTCCCTCATTTAGTGGATATTTTCACAAAAAAGTGAAATTTTCAAAAATTCAGAAAATTGGCTGAAAACGACTAAATATTAAGGTCTCATCGGTCAAATCGCTCTGGAACTGAAATCAGAATGCTCACTGACATTTGCCCTAATTGAAAGTCTGATAAACGCCGGAAAAATGACAGTCCAAAAAAAAAAATTTTTCACCTTTTTTCAATTTTACCCCCGTGGGATATATATTCTACCCACACACATTTGGAACTCTCCAGGGGTGCCCTCACACATATTATTCCCTCATTGAGTGGATATTTTCACAAAAAAATGAAATTTTCAAAAATTCAGAAAATTGGCTGAAAATGACTAAATATGAAGGACTCATCGGGCGAATCGCTCTGGAACTGAAATCGGAACGCTCACTGACATTTCCCCTATCTGAAAGTCTGATAAACGCCGGAAAAATGACAAAGTCTAAAAAAAAAAAATTTTTTCCACTTTTTTCAATTGAACTCTCCTGGGGTGCCCTCACACATATTATTCCCTCATTTAGTGGATATTTTCACAAAAAAGTGAAATTTTCAAAAATTCAGAAAATTGGCTGAAAACGACTAAATATGAAGGACTCATCGGGCGAATCGCTCTGGAACTGAAATCGGAACGCTCACTGACATTTCCCCTATCTGAAAGTCTGATAAACGCTGAAAAAATGACTAAGTCCAAAAAAAAATTTTTTTAAACTTTTTTCAATTTTACCCCCGTGGGATATATATTCTACCCACACACATTTGGAACTCTCCTGGGGTGCCCTCACACATATTATTCCCTCATTTAGTGGATATTTTCACAAAAAAGTGAAATTTTCAAAAATTCTGAAAATTGGCTGAAAACGGCTAAATATGAAGGACTCATTGGGCGAATCGCTCTGGAACTGAAATCAGAATGCTCACTGATATTTCCCCTATCTGAAAGTCTGATAAACGCTGAAAAAAATGACTAAGTCCAAAAAAAAATTTTTTTCAACTTTTTTCAATTTTACCCCGTGGGATATATATTCTACCCACACACATTTGGAACTCTCCTGTTGTACCCTCACACATATTATTCCCTCATTTAGTGGATATTTTCCCAAAAAAGTGAAATTTTCAAAAATTCTGAAAATTGGCTGAAAACGACTAAATATGAAGGACTCATCGGGCGAATCGTTCTGGAACTGAAATCGGAACGCTCACTGACATTTCCCCTATCTGAAAGTCTGATAAACGCTGAAAAAATGACTAAGTCCAAAAAAAAATTTTTTTCAACTTTTTTCAATTTTACCCCCGTGGGATATATATTCTACCCACACACATTTGGAACTCTCCTGGGGTGCCCTCACACATATTATTCCCTCATTTAGTGGATATTTTCACAAAAAAGTGAAATTTTCAAAAATTCAGAAAATTGGCTGAAAACGACTAAATATGAAGGACTCATCGGGCGAATCGCTCTGGAACTGAAATCAGAACACTCACTGACATTTCCCCTATCTGAAAGTCTGATAAACGCTGAAAAAATGACTAAGTCCAAAAAAAAATTTTTTTCAACTTTTTTCAATTTTACCCCCGTAGGATATATATTTTACCCACACACATTTGGAACTCTCCTGGGGTGCCCTCACACATATTATTCCCTCATTGAGTGGATATTTTCACAAAATAGTGAAATTTTCAAAAATTCAGAAAATTGGCTGAAAACGACTAAATATGAAGGTCTCATCGGGCAAATCGCTCTGGAACTGAAATCAGAATGCTCACTGACATTTGCCCTAATTGAAAGTCTGATAAACGCCGGAAAAATGACAAAGTCCCCAAAAAAAATTTATTCACCTTTTTTCAATTTTACCCCCGTGGGATATATATTCTACCCACACACATTTGGAACTCTCCTGTTGTACCCTCACACATATTATTCCCTCATTTAGTGGATATTTTCCCAAAAAAGTGAAATTTTCAAAAATTCTGAAAATTGGCTGAAAACGACTAAATATGAAGGACTCATCGGGCGAATCACTCTGGAACTGAAATCGGAACGCTCACTGACATTTCCCCTATCTGAAAGTCTGATAAACACCGGAAAAATGACAAAGTCGAAAAAAACATTTTTTTTCAACTTTTTTCAATTTTACCCCGTGGGATATATATTCTACCCCCACACATTTGGAACTCTCCTGGGGTGCCCTCACACATATTATTCCCTCATTGAGTGGATATTTTCACAAAAAAGTGAAATTTTCAAAAATTCAGAAAATTGGCTGAAAACGACTAAATATGAAGGACTCAACGGGCGAATCGCTCTGGAACTGAAATCGGAATGATCACTGACATTTGCACTAATTGAAAGTCTGATAAACGCCGGAAAAATGACAAAGTCCCAAAAAAAATTTTATTCACCTTTTTTCAATTTTACCCCCGTGGGATATATATTCTACCCACACACATTTGGAACTCTCCTGGGGTGCCCTCACACATATTATTCCCTCATTGAGTGGATATTTTCACAAAAAAGTGAAATTTTCAAAAATTCAGAAAATTGGCTGAAAACGACTAAATATGAATGTCTCATCGGGCAAATCGCTCTGGAACTGAAATCAGAATGCTCACTGACATTTGCCCTAATTGAAAGTCTGATAAACGCCGGAAAAATGACAGTCCAAAAAAAAAATTTTTTCACCTATTTTCAATTTTACCCCCGTGGGATATATATTCTACCCACACACATTTGGAACTCTCCTGGGGTACCCTCACACATATTATTCCCTCATTTAGTGGATATTTTCACAAAAAAGTGAAATTTTCAAAAATTCTGAAAATTGGCTGAAAACGACTAAATATGAAGGACTCATCGGGCGAATCGCTCTGTAACTGAAATCGGAACGCTCACTGACATTTCCCCTATCTGAAAGTCTGATAAACGCTGAAAAAATGACTAAGTCCAAAAAAAAAATTTTTTCAACTTTTTTCAATTTTACCCCCGTGGGATATATATTCTACCCACACACATTTGGAACTCTCCTGGGGTGCCCTCACACATAATATTCCCTCATTTAGTGGATATTTTCACAAAAAAGTGAAATTTTCAAAAAATCAGAAAATTGGCTGAAAATGACTAAATATGAAGGACTCATCGGGCGAATCACTCTGGTACTGAAATCAGAACGCTCACTGACATTTCCCCTATCTGAAAGTCTGATAAACGCTGAAAAAATGACTAAGTCAAAAAAAAAATTTTTTTCAACTTTTTTCAATTTTACCCCCGTGGGATATATATTCTACCCACACACATTTGGAACTCTCCTGGGGTGCCCTCACACATATTATTCCCTCATTGAGTGGATATTTTCACAAAAAAGTGAAATTTTCAAAAATTCAGAAAATTGGCTGAAAACGACTAAATATGAAGAACTCATCGGGCGAATCGCTCTGGAACTGAAATCGGAACTCTCACTGACATTTCCCCTATCTGAAAGTCTGATAAACGCTGAAAAAATGACTAAGTCCAAAAAAAAGTTTTTTCAACTTTTTTCAATTTTACCCCCGTGGGATATATATTCTACCCACACACATTTGGAACTCTCCTGGGGTGCCCTCACACATATTATTCCCTCATTGAGTGGATATTTTCACAAAAAAGTGAAATTTTCAAAAATTCAGAAAATTGGCTGAAAATGACTAAATATGAAGGACTCATCGGGCGAATCGCTCTGGAACTGAAATCAGAACGCTCACTGACATTTCCCCTATCTGAAAGTCTGATAAACGCTGAAAAAATGACAGTCCAAAAAAAAATTTTTTCAACTTTTTTCAATTTTATCCCCGTGGGATATATATTCTACCCACACACATTTGGAACTCTCCTGGGGTGCCCTCACACATATTATTCCCTCATTGAGTGGATATTTTCACAAAAAAGTGAAATTTTCAAAAATTCAGAAAATTGGCTGAAAACGACTAAATATGAAGGTCTCATAGGGCAAATCGCTCTGGAACTGAAATCAGAATGCTCACTGACATTTGCCCTAATTGAAAGTCTGATAAACGCCGGAAAAATGACAAAGTCCCAAAAATAAATTTATTCACCTTTTATCAATTTTACCTCCGTGGGATATATATTCTACCCACACACATTTGGAAATCTCCTGGGGTACCCTCACACATATTATTCCCTCATTTAGTGGATATTTTCACAAAAAAGTGAAATTTTCAAAAATTCTGAAAATTGGCTGAAAATGACTAAATATGAAGGACTCATCAGGCGAATCGCTCTGGAACTGAAATCGGAACGGTCACTGACATTTCCCCTATCTGAAAGTCTGATAAACGCCGGAAAAATGACAAAGTCGAAAAAAAAAAAAAATTTTCCACTTTTTTCAATTTTACCCCCGTGGGATATATATTCTACCCACACACATTTGGAACTCTCCTGGGGTGCCCTCACACATAATATTCCCTCATTTAGTGGATATTTTCACAAAAAAGTGAAATTTTCAAAAATTCAGAAAATTGGCTGAAAATGACTAAATATGAAGGACTCATCGGGCGAATCACTCTGGAACTGAAATCGGAACGCTCACTGACATTTCCCCTATCTGAAAGTCTGATAAACGCTGAAAAAATGACTAAGTCCAAAAAAAAATTTTTTTCAACTTTTTTCAATTTTACCCCCGTGGGATATATATTCTACCCACACACATTTGGAACTCTCCTGGGGTGCCCTCTCACATATTATTCCCTCATTGAGTGGATATTTTCACAAAAAAGTGAAATTTTCAAAAATTCAGAAAATTGGCTGAAAACGACTAAATATGAAGGACTCAACGGGCAAATCGCTCTGGAACTGAAATCGGAACGCTCACTGACATTTGCCCTAATCGAAAGTCTGATAAACGCAGGAAAAATGACAAAGTCCAAAAAAAAATTTTTTCACCTTTTTTCAATTTTACCCCCGTGTGATATATTTATTCTACCCACGCACATTTGGAACTCTCCTGTTGTACCCTCACACATATTATTCCCTCATTTAGTGGATATTTTCCCAAAAAAGTGAAATTTTCAAAAATTCAGAAAATTGGCTGAAAACGACTAAATATGAAGGACTCAACGGGCGAATCGCTCTGGGACTGAAATCGGTATGCTCACTAACATTTGCCCTAATTGAAAGTCTGATAAACGCCAGAAAAATGACAAAGTCCAAAAAAAAATTTTATTCACCTTTTTTCAATTTTACCCCCGTGGGATATATATTCTACCCACACACATTTGGAACTCTCCTGGGGTGCCCTCACACATATTATTCCCTCATTTAGTGGATATTTTCACAAAAAAGTGAAATTTTCAAAAATTCAGAAAATTGGCTGAAAACGACTAAATATGAAGGACTCATCGGGCAAATCGCTCTGGAACTGAAATCGGAATGCTCACTGACATTTGCCCTAATTGAAAGTCTGATAAACGCCGGAAAAATGACAAAGTCCAAAAAAAAATTTTATTCACCTTTTTTCAATTTTACCCCCGTGGGATATATATTCTACCCACACACATTTGGAACTCTCCTGTTGTACCCTCACACATATTATTCCCTCATTTAGTGGATATTTTCACAAAAAAGTGAAATTTTCAAAAATTCTGAAAATTGGCTGAAAACGACTAAATATGAAGAACTCATCGGGCGAATCGCTCTGGAACTGAAATCGGAACTCTCACTGACATTTCCCCTATCTGAAAGTCTGATAAACGCTGAAAAAATGACTAAGTCCAAAAAAAATTTTTTTCAACTATTTTCAATTTTACCCCCGTGGGATATATATTCTACCCACACACATTTGGAACTCTCCTGGGGTGCCCTTACACATATTATTCCCTCATTGAGTGGATATTTTCACAAAAAAGTGAAATTTTCAAAAATTCAGAAAATTGGCTGAAAATGACTAAATATGAAGGACTCATCGGGCGAATCGCTCTGGAACTGAAATCAGAACGCTCACTGACATTTCCCCTATCTGAAAGTCTGATAAACGCTGAAAAAATGACAGTCCAAAAAAAAATTTTTTCAACTTTTTTCAATTTTACCCCCGTGGGATATATATTCTACCCACACACATTTGGAACTCTCCTGGGGTGCCCTCACACATATTATTCCCTCATTGAGTGGATATTTTCACAAAAAAGTGAAATTTTCAAAAACTCAGAAAATTGGCTGAAAACGAATAAATATGAAGGACTCAACGGGCAAATCGCTCTGGAACTGAAATCGGAATGCTCACTGACATTTGCCCTAATCGAAAGTCTGATAAACGCAGGAAAAATGACAAAGTCCAAAAAAAAATTTTTGCACCTTTTTTCAATTTTACCCCCGTGTGATATATTTATTCTACCCACACACATTTGGAACTCTCCTGTTGTACCCTCACACATATTATTCCCTCATTTAGTGGATATTTTCCCAAAAAAGTGAAATTTTCAAAAATTCAGAAAATTGGCTGAAAACGACTAAATATGAAGAACTTATCGGGCAAATCTCTCTGGAACTGAAATCGGAATGCTCACTGACATTTGCTCTAATTGAAAGTCTGATAAACGCCGGAAAAATGAAAAAGTCCAAAAAAAAATTTTATTCACCTTTTTTCAATTTTACCCCCGTGGGATATATATTCTACCCACACACTTTTGGAACTCTCCTCTTGTACCCTCACAAATATTATTCCCTCATTTAGTGGATATTTTCACAAAAAAGTGAAATTTTCAAAAATTCTGAAAATTGGCTGAAAACGACTAAATATGAAGGTCTCATCGGGCGAATCGTTCTGGAACTGAAATCGGAACGCTCACTGACATTTACCCTATCTGAAAGTCTGATAAACGCCGGAAAAATGACAAAGTCCAAAAAAAAATTTTATTCACCTTTTTTCAATTTTACCCCCGTGGGATATATATTCTACCCACACACATTTGATACTCTCCTGGGGTGCCCTCACACATATTATTCCCTCATTTAGTGGATATTTTCACAAAAAAGTGAAATTTTCAAAAATTCAGAAAGTTGGCTGAAAACGACTAAATATGAAGGACTCATCGGGCGAATCGCTCTGGAACTGAAATCGGAACGCTCACTGACATTTCCCCTATCTGAAAGTGTGATAAATGCTGAAAAAATGACTAAGTCCAAAAAAAAAATTTTTTCAACTTTTTTCAATTTTACCCCCGTGGGATATATATTCTACCCACACACATTTGGAACTCTCCTGTTGTACCCTCACACATATTATTCCCTCATTTAGTGGATATTTTCCCAAAAAAGTGAAATTTTCAAAAATTCTGAAAATTGGCTGAAAACGACTAAATATGAAGGATTCATCGGGCGAATCGTTCTGGAACTGAAATCGGAACGCTCACTGACATTTCCCCTATCTGAAAGTCTGATAAATGCTGAAAAAATGACTAAGTCCAAAAAAATAAATTTTTCACCTTTTTTCAATTTTACCCCCGTGGGATATATATTCTACCCACACACATTTGGAAATCTCCTGGGGTTCCCTCACACATATTATTCCCTCATTTAGTGGATATTTTCACAAAAAAGTGAAATTTTCAAAAATTCTGAAAATTGGCTGAAAATGACTAAATATGAAGGACTCATCAGGCGAATCGCTCTGGAACTGAAATCGGAACGGTCACTGACATTTCCCCTATCTGAAAGTCTGATAAACGCCGGAAAAATGACAAAGTCGAAAAAAAAAAAATTTTTTCCACTTTTTTCAATTTTACCCCCGTGGGATATATATTCTACCCACACACATTTGGAACTCTCCTGGGGTGCCCTCACACATAATATTCCCTCATTTAGTGGATATTTTCACAAAAAAGTGAAATTTTCAAAAATTCAGAAAATTGGCTGAAAATGACTAAATATGAAGGACTCATCGGGCGAATCACTCTGGAACTGAAATCGGAACGCTCACTGACATTTCCCCTATCTGAAAGTCTGAGAAACGCTGAAAAAATGACTAAGTCCAAAAAAAATAATTTTTTCACCTTTTTTAAATTTTACCCCCGTGGGATATATATTCTACCCACACACATTTGGAACTCTCCTGGGGTACCCTCACACATATTATTCCCTCATTTAGTGGATATTTTCACAAAAAAGTGAAATTTTCAAAAATTCTGAAAATTGGCTGAAAATGACTAAATATGAAGTACTCAATGGGCGAATCACTCTGGAACTGAAATCGGAACGCTCACTGACATTTCCCCTATCTGAAAGTCTGATAAACGCCGGAAAAATGACAAAGTCGAAAAAAAAAAATTTTTTTCCACTTTTTTCAATTTTACCCCTGTGGGATATATATTCTACCCACACACATTTGGAACTCTCCTGGGGTGCCCTCACACATATTATTCCCTCATTGAGTGGATATTTTCACAAAAAAGTGAAATTTTCAAAAATTCAGAAAATTGGCTGAAAATGACTAAATATGAAGGACTCATCGGGCGAATCGCTCTGGAACTGAAATCGGAACGCTCACTGACATTTCCCCTATCTGAAAGTCTGATAAACGCCGGAAAAATGACTAAGTCCAAAAAAAAATTTTTTTTACCTTTTTCAATTTTACCCCCGTGGGATATATATTCTACCCACACACATTTGGAAATCTCCTGGGGTACCCTCACACATATTATTCCCTCATTTAGTGGATATTTTCACAAAAAAGTGAAATTTTCAAAAATTCTGAAAATTGGCTGAAAATGACTAAATATGAAGGACTCATCAGGCGAATCGCTCTGGAACTGAAATCGGAGCGGTCACTGACATTTCCCCTATCTGAAAGTCTGATAAACGCCGGAAAAATGACAAAGTCGAAAAAAAAAAAAATTTTTCCACTTTTTTCAATTTTACCCCCGTGGGATATATATTCTACCCACACACATTCGGAACTCTCCTGGGGTGCCCTCACACATAATATTCCCTCATTTAGTGGATATTTTCACAAAAAAGTGAAATTTTCAAAAATTCAGAAAATTGGCTGAAAATGACTAAATATGAAGGACTCATCGGGCGAATCACTCTGGAACTGAAATCGGAACGCTCACTGACATTTCCCCTATCTGAAAGTCTGATAAACGCTGAAAAAATAACTAAGTCCAAAAAAAAATTTTTTTCAACTTTTTTCAATTTTACTCCCGTGGGATATATATTCTACCCACACACATTTGGAACTCTCCTGGGGTGCCCTCACACATATTATTCCCTCATTGAGTGGATATTTTCACAAAAAAGTGAAATTTTCAAAAATTCAGAAAATTGGCTGAAAACGACTAAATATGAAGGACTCAACGGGCAAATCGCTCTGGAACTGAAATCGGAACGCTCACTGACATTTGCCCTAATCGAAAGTCTGATAAACGCAGGAAAAATGACAAAGTCCAAAAAAAAATTTTTTCACCTTTTTTCAATTTTACCCCCGTGTGATATATTTATTCTACCCACGCACATTTGGAACTCTCCTGTTGTACCCTCACACATATTATTCCCTCATTTAGTGGATATTTTCCCAAAAAAGTGAAATTTTCAAAAATTCAGAAAATTGGCTGAAAACGACTAAATATGAAGGACTCAACGGGCGAATCGCTCTGGAACTGAAATCGGTATGCTCACTAACATTTGCCCTAATTGAAAGTCTGATAAACGCCAGAAAAATGACAAAGTCCAAAAAAAAATTTTATTCACCTTTTTTCAATTTTACCCCCGTGGGATATATATTCTACCCACACACATTTGGAACTCTCCTGGGGTGCCCTCACACATATTATTCCCTCATTTAGTGGATATTTTCACAAAAAAGTGAAATTTTCAAAAATTCAGAAAATTGGCTGAAAACGACTAAATATGAAGGACTCATCGGGCAAATCGCTCTGGAACTGAAATCGGAATGCTCACTGACATTTGCCCTAATTGAAAGTCTGATAAACGCCGGAAAAATGACAAAGTCCAAAAAAAAATTTTATTCACCTTTTTTCAATTTTACCCCCGTGGGATATATATTCTACCCACACACATTTGGAACTCTCCTGTTGTACCCTCACACATATTATTCCCTCATTTAGTGGATATTTTCCCAAAAAAGTGAAATTTTCAAAAATTCTGAAAATTGGCTGAAAACGACTAAATATGAAGGACTCATCGGGCGAATCATTCTGGAACTGAAATCGGAACGCTCACTGACATTTCCCCTATCTGAAAGTCTGATAAACGCTGAAAAATGACAAAGTCCAAAAAAAAATTTTTGCACCTTTTTTCAATTTTACCCCCGTGTGATATATTTATTCTACCCACACACATTTGGAACTCTCCTGTTGTACCCTCACACATATTATTCCCTCATTTAGTGGATATTTTCCCAAAAAAGTGAAATTTTCAAAAATTCTGAAAATTGGCTGAAAACGACTAAATATGAAGGACTCATCGGGCGAATCGTTCTGGAACTGAAATCGGAACGCTCACTGACATTTCCCCTATCTGAAAGTCTGATAAACGCTGAAAAAATGACTAAGTCCAAAAAAAAAATTTTTTCACCTTTTTTCAATTTTACCCCCGTGGGATATATATTCTACCCACACACATTTGGAACTCTCCTGGGGTGCCCTCACACATATTATTCCCTCATTTAGTGGATATTTTCACAAAAATGTGAAATTTTCAAAAATTCAGAAAATTGGCTGAAAACGACTAAATATGAAGAACTTATCGGGCAAATCTCTCTGGAACTGAAATCGGAATGCTCACTGACATTTGCTCTAATTGAAAGTTTGATAAACGCCGGAAAAATGAAAAAGTCCAAAAAAAAATTTTATTCACCTTTTTTCAATTTTACCCCCGTGGGATATATATTCTACCCACAAACTTTTGGAACTCTCCTCTTGTACCCTCACACATATTATTCCCTCATTTAGTGGATATTTTCACAAAAAAGTGAAATTTTCAAAAATTCTGAAAATTGGCTGAAAACGACTAAATATGAAGGTCTCATCGGGCGAATCGTTCTGGAACTGAAATCGGAACGCTCACTGACATTTACCCTATCTGAAAGTCTGATAAACGCCGGAAAAATGACAAAGTCCAAAAAAAAATTTTATTCACCTTTTTTCAATTTTACCCCCGTGGGATATATATTCTACCCACACACATTTGGAACTTTCCTGGGGTACCCTCACACATATTATTCCCTCATTTAGTGGATATTTTCACAAAAAAGTGAAATTTTCAAAAATTCAGAAAATTGGCTGAAAACGACTAAATATGGAGGACTCATCGGGCAAATCGCTCTGGAACTGAAATCAGAACGCTCACTGACATTTCCCCTATCTGAAAGTCTGAGAAACGCTGAAAAAATGACTAAGTCCAAAAAAAATAATTTTTTCACCTTTTTTCAATTTTACCCCCGTGGGATATATATTCTACCCACACACATTTGGAACTCTCCTGGGGTACCCTCACACATATTATTCCCTCATTGAGTGGATATTTTCACAAAAAAGTGAAATTTTCAAAAATTCTGAAAATTGGCTGAAAACGACTAAATATGAAGGACTCATCGGGCGAATCGTTCTGGAACTGAAGTCGGAACACTCACTGATATTTCCCCTATCTGAAAGTCTGATAAACGCTGAAAAAATGACTAAGTCCAAAAAAAAAATGTTTTCACCTTTTTTCAATTTTACCCCCGTGGGATATATATTCTACCCACACACATTTGGATCTCTCCTGGGGTACCCTCACACATATTATTCCCTCATTTAGTGGATATTTTCACAAAAAAGTGAAATTTTCAAAAATTCTGAAAATTGGCTGAAAATGACTAAATATGAAGTACTCATCGGGCGAATCACTCTGGAACTGAAATCGGAACGCTCACTGACATTTCCCCTATCTGAAAGTCTGATAAACGCCGGAAAAATGACAAAGTCGAAAAAAAAAAAAATTTTTCCACTTTTTTCAATTTTACCCCCGTGGGATATATATTCTACCCACACACATTTGGAACTCTCCTGGGGTGCCCTCACACATATTATTCCCTCATTGAGTGGATATTTTCACAAAAAAGTGAAATTTTCAAAAATTCAGAAAATTGGCTGAAAATGACTAAATATGAAGGACTCATCGGGCGAATCGCTCTGGAACTGAAATCGGAACGCTCACTGACATTTCCCCTATCTGAAAGTCTGATAAACGCCGGAAAAATGACTAAGTCCAAAAAAAAATTTTTTTTACCTTTTTCAATTTTACCCCCGTGGGATATATATTCTACCCACACACATTTGATACTCTCCTGGGGTGCCCTCACACATATTATTCCCTCATTTAGTGGATATTTTCACAAAAAAGTGAAATTTTCAAAAATTCAGAAAGTTGGCTGAAAACGACTAAATATGAAGGACTCATCGGGCGAATCGCTCTGGAACTGAAATCGGAACGCTCACTGACATTTCCCCTATCTGAAAGTGTGATAAATGCTGAAAAAATGACTAAGTCCAAAAAAAAAAATTTTTCAACTTTTTTCAATTTTACCCCCGTGGGATATATATTCTACCCACACACATTTGGAAATCTCCTGGGGTACCCTCACACATATTATTCCCTCATTTAGTGGATATTTTCACAAAAAAGTGAAATTTTCAAAAATTCTGAAAATTGGCTGAAAATGACTAAATATGAAGGACTCATCAGGCGAATCGCTCTGGAACTGAAATCGGAATGGTCACTGACATTTCCCCTATCTGAAAGTCTGATAAACGCCGGAAAAATGACAAAGTCGAAAAAAAAAAAAATTTTTCCACTTTTTTCAATTTTACCCCCGTGGGATATATATTCTACCCACACACATTTGGAACTCTCCTGGGGTGCCCTCACACATAATATTCCCTCATTTAGTGGATATTTTCACAAAAAAGTGAAATTTTCAAAAATTCAGAAAATTGGCTGAAAATGACTAAATATGAAGGACTCATCGGGCGAATCACTCTGGAACTGAAATCGGAACGCTCACTGACATTTCCCCTATCTGAAAGTCTGATAAACGCTGAAAAAATGACTAAGTCCAAAAAAAAATTTTTTTCAACTTTTTTCAATTTTACCCCCGTGGGATATATATTCTACCCACACACATTTGGAACTCTCCTGGGGTGCCCTCACACATATTATTCCCTCATTGAGTGGATATTTTCACAAAAAAGTGAAATTTTCAAAAATTCAGAAAATTGGCTGAAAACGACTAAATATGAAGGACTCAACGGGCAAATCGCTCTGGAACTGAAATCGGAACGCTCACTGACATTTGCCCTAATCGAAAGTCTGATAAACGCAGGAAAAATGACAAAGTCCAAAAAAAAATTTTTTCACCTTTTTTCAATTTTACCCCCGTGTGATATATTTATTCTACCCACGCACATTTGGAACTCTCCTGTTGTACCCTCACACATATTATTCCCTCATTTAGTGGATATTTTCCCAAAAAAGTGAAATTTTCAAAAATTCAGAAAATTGGCTGAAAACGACTAAATATGAAGGACTCAACGGGCGAATCGCTCTGGAACTGAAATCGGTATGCTCACTAACATTTGCCCTAATTGAAAGTCTGATAAACGCCAGAAAAATGACAAAGTCCAAAAAAAAATTTTTTTCACCTTTTTTCAATTTTACCCCCGTGGGATATATATTCTACCCACACACATTTGGAACTCTCCTGGGGTGCCCTCACACATATTATTCCCTCATTTAGTGGATATTTTCACAAAAAAGTGAAATTTTCAAAAATTCAGAAAATTGGCTGAAAACGACTAAATATGAAGGACTCATCGGGCAAATCGCTCTGGAACTGAAATCGGAATGCTCACTGACATTTGCCCTAATTGAAAGTCTGATAAACGCCGGAAAAATGACAAAGTCGAAAAAAAAAATTTTATTCACCTTTTTTCAATTTTACCCCCATGGGATATATATTCTACCCACACACATTTGGAACTCTCCTGTTGTACCCTCACACATATTATTCCCTCATTTAGTGGATATTTTCACAAAAAAGTGAAATTTTCAAAAATTCAGAAAATTGGCTGAAAACGACTAAATATGAAGAACTCATCGGGCGAATCGCTCTGGAACTGAAATCGGAACTCTCACTGACATTTCCCCTATCTGAAAGTCTGATAAACGCTGAAAAAATGACTAAGTCCAAAAAAAATTTTTTTCAACTTTTTTCAATTTTACCCCCGTGGGATATATATTCTACCCACACACATTTGGAACTCTCCTGGGGTGCCCTCACACATATTATTCCCTCATTGAGTGGATATTTTCACAAAAAAGTGAAATTTTCAAAAATTCAGAAAATTGGCTGAAAATGACTAAATATGAAGGACTCATCGGGCGAATCGCTCTGGAACTGAAATCAGAACGCTCACTGACATTTCCCCTATCTGAAAGTCTGATAAACGCTGAAAAAATGACAGTCCAAAAAAAAATTTTTTCAACTTTTTTCAATTTTATCCCCGTGGGATATATATTCTACCCACACACATTTGGAACTCTCCTGGGGTGCCCTCACACATATTATTCCCTCATTTAGTGGATATTTTCACAAAAATGTGAAATTTTCAAAAATTCAGAAAATTGGCTGAAAACGACTAAATATGAAGAACTTATCGGGCAAATCTCTCTGGAACTGAAATCGGAATGCTCACTGACATTTGCTCTAATTGAAAGTCTGATAAACGCCGGAAAAATGAAAAAGTCCAAAAAAAAATTTTATTCACCTTTTTTCAATTTTACCCCCGTGGGATATATATTCTACCCACACACTTTTGGAACTCTCCTGTTGTACCCTCACACATATTATTCCCTCATTTAGTGGATATTTTCACAAAAAAGTGAAATTTTCAAAAATTCTGAAAATTGGCTGAAAACGACTAAATATGAAGGTCTCATCGGGCGAATCGTTCTGGAACTGAAATCGGAACGCTCACTGACATTTACCCTATCTGAAAGTCTGATAAACGCCGGAAAAATGACAAAGTCCAAAAAAAATTTTTATTCACCTTTTTTCAATTTTACCCCGTGGGATATATATTCTACCCACACACATTTGGAACTTTCCTGGGGTACCCTCACACATATTATTCCCTCATTTAGTGGATATTTTCACAAAAAAGTGAAATTTTCAAAAATTCAGAAAATTGGCTGAAAACGACTAAATATGAAGGACTCATCGGGCAAATCGCTCTGGAACTGAAATCAGAACGCTCACTGACATTTCCCCTATCTGAAAGTCTGAGAAACGCTGAAAAAATGACTAAGTCCAAAAAAAATAATTTTTTCACCTTTTTTCAATTTTACCCCCGTGGGATATATATTCTACCCACACACATTTGGAACTCTCCTGGGGTACCCTCACACATATTATTCCCTCATTGAGTGGATATTTTCACAAAAAAGTGAAATTTTCAAAAATTCTGAAAATTGGCTGAAAACGACTAAATATGAAGGACTCATCGGGCGAATCGTTCTGGAACTGAAGTCGGAACACTCACTGATATTTCCCCTATCTGAAAGTCTGATAAACGCTGAAAAAATGACTAAGTCCAAAAAAAAAATGTTTTCACCTTTTTTCAATTTTACCCCCGTGGGATATATATTCTACCCACACACATTTGGATCTCTCCTGGGGTACCCTCACACATATTATTCCCTCATTTAGTGGATATTTTCACAAAAAAGTGAAATTTTCAAAAATTCTGAAAATTGGCTGAAAATGACTAAATATGAAGTACTCATCGGGCGAATCACTCTGGAACTGAAATCGGAATGCTCACTGACATTTCCCCTATCTGAAAGTCTGATAAACGCCGGAAAAATGACAAAGTCGAAAAAAAAAAAAATTTTTTCCACTTTTTTCAATTTTACCCCCGTGGGATATATATTCTACCCACACACATTTGGAACTCTCCTGGGTTGCCCTCACACATATTATTCCCTCATTTAGTGGATATTTTCACAAAAAAGTGAAATTTTCAAAAATTCAGAAAAGTGTCTGAAAACGACTAAATATTAAGGACTCAACGGGCAAATCGCTCTGGAACTGAAATCGGAATGCTCACTGACATTTGCCCTAATTGAAAGTCTGATAAACGCCGGAAAAATGACAAAGTCCAAAAAAAAATTTTTTCACCTTTTTTCAATTTTACCGCCGTGGGATATATATTCTACCCACACACATTTGGAACTCTCCTGTTGTACCCTCACACATATTATTCCCTCATTTAGTAGATATTTTCCCAAAAAAGTGAAATTTTCAAAAATTCAGAAAATTGGCTGAAAATGACTAAATAGGAAGGACTCATCGGGCGAAACACTCTGGAACTGAAATCGGAACGCTCACTGACATTTCCCCTATCTGAAAGTGTGATAAACGCCGGAAAAATGACTAAGTCCAAAAAAAAATTTTTTAAACTTTTTTCAATTTTACCCCCGTAGGATATATATTCTACGCACACACATTTGGAACTCTCCTGAGGTGCCCTCACACATATTATTCCCTCATTTAGTGGATATTTTCACAAAAAAGTGAAATTTTAAAAAATTCAGAAAATTGGCTGAAAACGACTAAATATGAAGGACTCATCAGGCGAATCGCTCTTTAACTGAAATCGGAACGCTCACTGACATTTCCCCTATCTGAAAGTCTGATAAACGCCGGAAAAATGACAAAGTCCAAAAAAAAATGTTTTTCACCTTTTTTCAATTTTACCCCCGTTGGATATATATTCTACCCACACACATTTGAAACTCTCCTGGGGTACCCTCACACATATTATTCCCTCATTTAGTGGATATTTTCACAAAAAAGTGAAATTTTCAAAAATTCTGAAAATTGGCTGAAAACGACTAAACATGAAGGAATCATCGAGCGAATCACTCTGGAACAGAAATCGGAACGTTCACTGACATTTCTCCTAACTGAAAGTCTGATAAGCGCCGGAAAAATGACTAAGTGCAAAAAAAATTTTTTTTCAACTTTTTTCAATTTTACCCCCGTGGGATATATCTTCTACCCACACACATTTGGAACTCTCCTGGGGTACCCTCACACATATTATTCCCTCATTGAGTGGATATTTTCACAAAAAAGTGAAATTTTCAAAAATTCAGAAAATTGGCTGAAAATGACTAAATATGAAGGACTCATCGGGCGAATCGCTCTGGAACTGAAATCGGAACGCTCACTGACATTTCCCCTATCTGAAAGTGTGATAAATGCTGAAAAAATGACTAAGTCCAAAAAAAAAATTTTTTCAACTTTTTTCAATTTTACCCCCGTGGGATATATATTCTACCCACACACATTTGGAACTCTCCTGGGGTGCCCTCACACATATTATTCCCTCATTGAGTGGATATTTTCACAAAAAAGTGAAATTTTCAAAAATTCTGAAAATTGGCTGAAAACGACTAAATATGAAGGTCTCAACGGGCGAATCGCTCTGGAACTGAAATCGGAATGCTCACTGACCTTTGCCCTAATTGAAAGTCTGATAAACGCCGGAAAAATGACAAAGTCCAAAAAAAATGTTTTTCACCTTTTTTCAATTTTACCCCCGTGGGATATATATTCTACCCACACACATTTGAAACTCTCCTGGGGTACCCTCACACATATTATTCCCTCATTTAGTGGATATTTTCACAAAAAAGTGAAATTTTCAAAAATTCTGAAAATTGGCTGAAAACGACTAAATATGAAGGAATCATCGAGCGAATCGCTCTGGAACAGAAATCGGAACGTTCACTGACATTTCCCCTAACTGAAAGTCTGATAAACGCCGGAAAAATGACTAAGTGCAAAAAAAAATTTTTTTCAACTTTTTTCAATTTTACCCCCGTGGGATATATCTTCTACCCACACACATTTGGAACTCTCCTGTTGTACCCTCACACATATTATTCCCTCATTTAGTGGATATTTTCCCAAAAAAGTGAAATTTTCAAAAATTCAGAAAATTGGCTGAAAACGACTAAATATGAAGGACTCATCGGGCGAATCGCTCTGGAACTGAAATCGGAACGCTCACTGACATTTCCCCTATCTGAAAGTCTGATAAACGCCGGAAAAATGACAAAGTCCAAAAAAAAATTTTTTAAACTTTTTTCAATTTTACCCCCGTAGGATATATATTCTACGCACACACATTTGGAACTCTCCTGGGGTGCCCTCACACATATTATTCCCTCATTGAGTGGATATTTTCACAAAAAAGTGAAATTTTCAAAAATTCAGAAAATTGGCTGAAAATGACTAAATATGAAGGACTCATCGGGCGAATCGCTCTGGAACTGAAATCGGAACGCTCACTGACATTTCCCCTATCTGAAAGTCTGATAAACGCCGGAAAAATGACTAAGTCCAAAAAAAAATTTTTAAAACTTTTTTCAATTTTACCCCCGTGGGATATATATTCTACCCACACACATTTGGAACTCTCCTGGGGTGCCCTCACACATATTATTCCCTCATTTAGTGGATATTTTCACAAAAAAGTGAAATTTTCAAAAATTCAGAAAATTGGCTGAAAATGACTAAATATGAACGACTTAACGGGCGCATCGCTCTGGAACTGAAATCGGAACGCTCACTGACATTTCCCCTATTTGAAAGTCTGATAAACGCTGGAAAAATGACTAAGTCCAAAAAAAAATTTTTTTTACTTTTTTCAATTTTACCCCCGTGGGATATATATTCTACCCACACACATTTGATACTCTCCTGGGGTGCCCTCACACATATTATTCCCTCATTTAGTGGATATTTTCACAAAAAAGTGAAATTTTCAAAAATTCAGAAAGTTGGCTGAAAACGACTAAATATGAAGAACTCATCGGGCGAATCGCTCTGGAACTGAAATCGGAACGCTCACTGACATTTCCCCTATCTGAAAGTCTGATAAATGCTGAAAAAATGACTAAGTCCAAAAAAAAAATTTTTTCACCTTTTTTCAATTTTACCCCCGTGGGATATATATTCTACCCACACACATTTGAAACTCTCCTGGGGTACCCTCACACATATTATTCCCTCATTTAGAGGATATTTTCACAAAAAAGTGAAATTTTCAAAAATTCTGAAAATTGGCTGAAAACGACTAAACATGAAGGAATCATCGAGCGAATCACTCTGGAACAGAAATCGGAACGTTCACTGACATTTCCCCTAACTGAAAGTCTGATAAGCGCCGGAAAAATGACTAAGTGCAAAAAAAAATTTTTTTCAACTTTTTTCAATTTTACCCCCGTGGGATATATCTTCTACCCACACACATTTGGAACTCTCCTGTTGTACCCTCACACATATTATTCCCTCATTTAGTGGATATTTTCCCAAAAAAGTGAAATTTTCAAAAATTCAGAAAATTGGCTGAAAACGACTAAATATGAAGGACTCATCGGGCGAATCGCTCTGGAACTGAAATTGGAACGCTCACTGACATTTCCCCTATCTGAAAGTCTGATAAACGCCGGAAAAATGACTAAGTCCAAAAAAAAATATTTTTTACTTTTTTCAATTTTACCCCCGTGGGATATATATTCTACCCACACACATTTGATACTCTCCTGGGGTGCCCTCACACATATTATTCCCTCATTTAGTGGATATTTTCACAAAAAAGTGAAATTTTCAAAAATTCAGAAAATTGGCTGAAAACGACTAAATATGAAGGACTCATCGGGCGAATCGCTCTGGAACTGAAATCGGAACGCTCACTGACATTTCCCCTATCTGAAAGTTTGATAAATGCTGAAAAAATGACTAAGTCCAAAAAAAAATTTTTTTAAACTTTTTTCAATTTTACCCCCGTGGGATCTATTTTCTACCCACACACATTTGGAACTCTCCTGGGGTGCCCTCACACATATTATTCCCTCATTGAGTGGATATTTTCACAAAAAAGTGAAATTTTCAAAAATTCAGAAAATTGGCTGAAAACGAATAAATATGAAGGACTCATTGGGCGAATCGCTCTGGAACTGAAATCGGAATGCTCACTGACATTTCCCTACTTGAAAGTCTGATAAACGCCGGAAAAATGACAAAGTCCAAAAAAAAATTTTTTTCACCTTTTTTCAATTTTACCCCCGTGGGATATATATTCTACCCACACACATTTGGAACTCTCCTGTTGTACCCTCACACATATTATTCCCTCATTTAGTGTATATTTTCCCAAAAAAGCGAAATTTTCAAAAATTCAGAAAATTGGCTGAAAAAGATTAAATATGAAGGACTCTTCGGGCGAATCGCTCTGGAACTGAAATCGGAACGCTCACTGACATTTCCCCTATCTGAAAGTCTGATAAACGCCGGAAAAATGACTAAGTCCAAAAAAAAATTTTTTCAACTTCTTTCAATTTTACCCCCGTGGGATATATATTCTACCCACACACATTTGGAACTCTCCTGGGGTGCCCTCACACATATTATTCCCTCATGGAGTGGATATTTTCACAAAAAAGTGAAATTTTGAAAAATTCAGAAAATTGGCTGAATACGCCTAAATATGAAGGACTCAACGGGCGAATCGCTCTGGAACTGAAATCGGAATGCTCACTGACATTTGCCCTAATTGAAAGTCTGATAAACGCCGGAAAAATGACTAAGTCCAAAAAAAAATTTTTTTCACCTTTTTTCAATTTTACCCCCGTGGGATATATATTCTACCCACACACATTTGAAACTCTCCTGGGGTACCCTCACACATATTATTCCCTCATTTAGTGGTTATTTTCACAAAAAAGTGAAATTTTCAAAAATTCTGAAAATTGGCTGAAAACGACTAAATATGAAGGAATCATCGAGCGAATCACTCTGGAACAGAAATCGGAACGTTCACTGACATTTCCCCTAACTGAAAGTCTGATAAGCGCCGGAAAAATGACTAAGTGCAAAAAAAATTTTTTTTCAACTTTTTTCAATTTTACCCCCGTGGGATATATCTTCTACCCACACACATTTGGAACTCTCCTGTTGTACCCTCACACATATTATTCCCTCATTTAGTGGATATTTTCCCAAAAAAGTGAAATTTTCAAAAATTCAGAAAATTGGCTGAAAGCGACTAAATATGAAGGACTCAACGGGCAAATCGCTCTGGAACTGAAATCGGAATGCTCACTGACATTTGCCCTAATTGAAAGTCTGATAAACGCCGGAAAAATGACAAAGTCCAAAAAAAAATTTTTTTCACCTTTTTTCAATTTTACCCCCGTGGGATATATATTCTACCCACACACATTTGGAACTCTCCTGTTGTACCCTCACACATATTATTCCCTCATTTAGTGGATATTTTCCCAAAAAAGTGAAATTTTCAAAAATTCAGAAAATTGGCTGAAAACTACTAAATATGAAGGACTCATCGGGCGAATCGCTCTGGAACTGAAATCGGAACGCTCAATGACATTTCCCCTATCTGAAAGTCTGATAAACGCCGGAAAAATGACTAAGTCCAAAAAAATTTTTTTTAAACTTTTTTCAATTTTACCACCGTGGGATATATATTCTACCCACACACATTTGGAACTCTCCTGGGGTGCCCTCACACATATTATTCCCTCATTTATTGGATATTTTCACAAAACAGTGAAATTTTCAAAAATTCAGAAAATTGGCTGAAAACGACTAAATATGAAGGACTCAACGGGCGAATCGCTCTGGAACTGAAATCGGAACGCTCACTGACATTTCCCCTATCTGAAAGTCTGATAAACGCTGAAAAAATGACTAAGTCCCAAAAGAAATTTTTTTCAACTTTTTTCAATTTTACCCTCGTGGGATATATATTCTACCCACACACATTTGGAACTCTCCTGGGGTGCCCTCACACATATTATTCCCCCATTTAGGGGATATTTTCCCAAAAAAGTGAAATTTTCAAAAATTCAGAAAATTGGCTGAAACTGACTAAATATGAAGGACTCATCAGGCCAATCGCTCTGGAACTGAAATCGGAACGCTCACTGACATTTCCCCTATCTGAAAGTCTGATAAACCCTGAAAAAATGACTAAGTCCCAAAAAAAAATTTTTTAAACTTTTTTCAATTTTACCCCCGTGGGATATATATTCTACCCACACACATTTGGAACTCTCCTGGGGTGCCCTCACACATATTATTCCCTCATTGAGTGGATATTTTCACAAAAAAGTGAAATTTTCAAAAATTCAGAAAATTGGCTGAAAACGAATAAATATGACGGAGTCAACGGGCGAATCGCTCTGGAACTGAAATCGCAATGCTCACTGACATTGCCCTACTTGAAAGTCTGATAAACGCCGGAAAAATGACAAAGTCCCAAAAAAAATGTTTTTCACCTTTTTTCAATTTTACCCCCGTGGGATATATATTCTACCCACACACATTTGGAACTCTCCTGGGGTGCCCTCACACATATTATTCCCTCATTTAGTGGATATTTTCCCAAAAAAGTGAAATTTTCAAAAATTCAGAAAATTGGCTGAAAACGACTTAATAGGAAGGACTCATCGGGCGAAACGCTCTGGAACTGAAATCGGAACGCTCACTGACATTTCCCCTATCTGAAAGTCTGATAAACGCCGGAAAAATGACTAAGTCCAAAAAAAAATTTTTTAAACTTTTTTCAATTTTACCCCCGTAGGATATATATTCTACCCACACACATTTGGAACTCTCCTGGGGTGCCCTCACACATATTATTCCCTCATTTAGTGGATATTTTCACAAAAAAGTGAAATTTTCAAAAATTCAGAAAATTGGCTGAAAACGACTAAATATGAAGGACTCATTGGGCGAATCGCTCTGGAACTGAAATCGGAATGCTCACTGACATTTCCCCTATCTGAAAGTCTGATAAACGCCGGAAAAATGACAAAGTCCAAAAAAAAAATTTTTTTAACTTTTTTCAATTTTACCCCCGTGGGATATATATTCTACCCACACACATTTGGAACTCTCCTGGGGTGCCCTCACACATATTATTCCCTCATTGAGTGGATATTTTCACAAAAAAGTGAAATTTTCAAAAATTCAGAAAATTGGCTGAAAACGAATAAATATGAAGGACTCATTGGGCGAATCGCTCTGGAACTGAAATCGGAATGCTCACTGACATTGCCCTACTTGAAAGTCTGATAAACGCCGGAAAAATGACAAAGTCCAAAAAAAAATGTTTTTCACCTTTTTTCAATTTTACACCCGTGGGATATATATTCTACCCACACACATTTGAAACTCTGCTGGGGTACCCTCACACATATTATTCCCTCATTTAGTGGATATTTTCACAAAAAAGTGAAATTTTCAAAAATTCTGAAAATTAGCTGAAAACGACTAAATATGAAGGAATCATCGAGCGAATCACTCTGGAACAGAAATCGGAACGCTCACTGACATTTCCCCTAACTGAAAGTCTGATAAGCGCCGGAAAAATGACTAAGTGCAAAAAAAATTTTTTTTCAACTTTTTTCAATTTTACCCCCGTGGGATATATCTTCTACCCACACACATTTGGAACTCTCCTGTTGTACCCTCACACATATTATTCCCTCATTTAGTGGATATTTTCCCAAAAAAGTGAAATTTTCAAAAATTCAGAAAATTGGCTGAAAACGACTAAATATGAAGGACTCAACGGGCGAATTGCTCTGGAACTGAAATCGGAATGCTCACTGACATTTGCCCTAATTGAAAGTCTGATAAACGCCGGAAAAATGACAAAGTCCAAAAAAAAATTTTTTTCACCTTTTTTCAATTTTACCCCCGTGGGATATATATTCTACCCACACACATTTGGAACTCTCCTGTTGTACCCTCACACATATTATTCCCTCATTTAGTGGATATTTTCCCAAAAAAGTGAAATTTTCAAAAATTCTGAAAATTGGCTGAAAACGACTAAATATGAAGGACTCATCGGGCGAATCGCTCTGGAACTGAAATCGGAATGCTCACTGACATTTCCCCTATCTGAAAGTCTGATAAACGCCGGAAAAATGACAAAGTCCAAAAAAAAATTTTTTCAACTTCTTTCAATTTTACCCCCGTGGGATATATATTCTACCCACACACATTTGAAACTCTCCTGGGGTACCCTCACACATATTATTCCCTCATTTAGTGGATATTTTCACAAAAAAGTGAAATTTTCAAAAATTCTGAAAATTGGCTGAAAACGACTAAATATGAAGGAATCATCGAGCGAATCACTCTGGAACAGAAATCGGAACGTTCACTGACATTTCCCCTAACTGAAAGTCTGATAAGCGCCGGAAAAATGACTAAGTGCAAAAAAATTTTTTTTTCAACTTTTTTCAATTTTACCCCCGTGGGATATATCTTCTACCCACACACATTTGGAACTCTCCTGTTGTACCCTTACACATATTATTCCCTCATTTAGTGGATATTTTCCCAAAAAAGTGAAATTTTCAAAAATTCAGAAAATTGGCTGAAAGCGACTAAATATGAAGGACTCAACGGGCAAATCGCTCTGGAACTGAAATCGGAATGCTCACTGACATTTGCCCTAATTGAAAGTCTGATAAACGCCGGAAAAATGACAAAGTCCAAAAAAAAATTTTTTTCACCTTTTTTCAATTTTACCCCCGTGGGATATATATTCTACCCACACACATTTGGAACTCTCCTGTTGTACCCTCACACATATTATTCCCTCATTTAGTGGATATTTTCCCAAAAAAGTGAAATTTTCAAAAATTCAGAAAATTGGCTGAAAACTACTAAATATGAAGGACTCATCGGGCGAATCGCTCTGGAACTGAAATCGGAACGCTCAATGACATTTCCCCTATCTGAAAGTCTGATAAACGCCGGAAAAATGACTAAGTCCAAAAAAATTTTTTTTAAACTTTTTTCAATTTTACCACCGTGGGATATATATTCTACCCACACACATTTGGAACTCTCCTGGGGTGCCCTCACACATATTATTCCCTCATTTATTGGATATTTTCACAAAACAGTGAAATTTTCAAAAATTCAGAAAATTGGCTGAAAACGACTAAATATGAAGGACTCAACGGGCGAATCGCTCTGGAACTGAAATCGGAACGCTCACTGACATTTCCCCTATCTGAAAGTCTGATAAACGCTGAAAAAATGACTAAGTCCCAAAAGAAATTTTTTTCAACTTTTTTCAATTTTACCCCCGTGGGATATATATTCTACCCACACACATTTGGAACTCTCCTGGGGTGCCCTCACACATATTATTCCCCCATTTAGGGGATATTTTCCCAAAAAAGTGAAATTTTCAAAAATTCAGAAAATTGGCTGAAACTGACTAAATATGAAGGACTCATCAGGCCAATCGCTCTGGAACTGAAATCGGAACGCTCACTGACATTTCCCCTATCTGAAAGTCTGATAAACCCTGAAAAAATGACTAAGTCCCAAAAAAAATTTTTTTAAACTTTTTTCAATTTTACCCCCGTGGGATATATATTCTACCCACACACATTTGGAACTCTCCTGGGGTGCCCTCACACATATTATTCCCTCATTGAGTGGATATTTTCACAAAAAAGTGAAATTTTCAAAAATTCAGAAAATTGGCTGAAAACAAATAAATATGAAGGAGTCAACGTGCGAATCGCTCTGGAACTGAAATCGGAATGCTCACTGACATTGCCCTACTTGAAAGTCTGATAAACGCCGGAAAAATGACAAAGTCCAAAAAAAAATTTTTTTCACCTTTTTTCAATTTTACCCCCGTGGGATATATATTCTACCCACACACATTTGGAACTCTCCTGGGGTGCCCTCACACATATTATTCCCTCATTTAGTGGATATTTTCACAAAAAAGTGAAATTTTCAAAAATTCAGAAAATTGGCTGAAAACGACTAATTATGAAGGACTCATTGGGCGAATCGCTCTGGAACTGAAATCGGAATGCTCACTGACATTTCCCCTATCTGAAAGTCTGATAAACGCCGGAAAAATGACGAAGTCCAAAAAAAAAATTTTTTAAACTTTTTTCAATTTTACCCCCGTGGGATATATATTCTACCCACACACATTTGGAACTCTCCTGGGGTGCCCTCACACATATTATTCCCTCATTGAGTGGATATTTTCACAAAAAAGTGAAATTTTCAAAAATTCAGAAAATTGGCTGAAAACGAATAAATATGAAGGACTCATTGGGCGAATCGCTCTGGAACTGAAATCGGAATGCTCACTGACATTGCCCTACTTGAAAGTCTGATAAACGCCGGAAAAATGACAAAGTCCAAAAAAAAATGTTTTTCACCTTTTTTCAATTTTACACCCGTGGGATATATATTCTACCCACACACATTTGAAACTCTCCTGGGGTACCCTCACACATATTATTCCCTCATTTAGTGGATATTTTCACAAAAAAGTGAAATTTTCAAAAATTCTGAAAATTAGCTGAAAACGACTAAATATGAAGGAATCATCGAGCGAATCACTCTGGAACAGAAATCGGAACGCTCACTGACATTTCCCCTAACTGAAAGTCTGATAAGCGCCGGAAAAATGACTAAGTGCAAAAAAAATTTTTTTTCAACTTTTTTCAATTTTACCCCCGTGGGATATATCTTCTACCCACACACATTTGGAACTCTCCTGTTGTACCCTCACACATATTATTCCCTCATTTAGTGGATATTTTCCCAAAAAAGTGAAATTTTCAAAAATTCAGAAAATTGGCTGAAAACGACTAAATATGAAGGACTCAACGGGCGAATCGCTCTGGAACTGAAATCGGAATGCTCACTGACATTTGCCCTAATTGAAAGTCTGATAAACGCCGGAAAAATGACAAAGTCCAAAAAAAAATTTTTTTCACCTTTTTTCAATTTTACCCCCGTGGGATATATATTCTACCCACACACATTTGGAACTCTCCTGTTGTACCCTCACACATATTATTCCCTCATTTAGTGGATATTTTCCCAAAAAAGTGAAATTTTCAAAAATTCTGAAAATTGGCTGAAAATTACTAAATATGAAGGACTCATCGGGCGAATCGCTCTGGAACTGAAATCGGAATGCTCACTGACATTTCCCCTATCTGAAAGTCTGATAAACGCCGGAAAAATGACAAAGTCCAAAAAAAAAATTTTTTAAACTTTTTTCAATTTTACCCCCGTGGGATATATATTCTACCCACACACATTTGGAACTCTCCTGGGGTGCCCTCACACATATTATTCCCTCATTGAGTGGATATTTTCACAAAAAAGTGAAATTTTCAAAAATTCTGAAAATTGGCTGAAAACGACTAAATATGAAGGACTCAACGGGCGAATCGCTCTGGAACTGAAATCGGAATGCTCACTGACATTTGCCCTAATTGAAAGTCTGATAAACGCCGGAAAAATGACTAAGTCCAAAAAAAAATTTTTTTCACCTTTTTTCAATTTTACCCCCGTGGGATATATATTCTACCCACACACATTTGAAACTCTCCTGGGGTACCCTCACACATATTATTCCCTCATTTAGTGGATATTTTCACAAAAAAGTGAAATTTTCAAAAATTCTGAAAATTGGCTGAAAACGACTAAATATGAAGGAATCATTGAGCGAATCACTCTGGAACAGAAATCGGAACGTTCACTGACATTTCCCCTAACTGAAAGTCTGATAAGCGCCGGAAAAATGACTAAGTGCAAAAAAAATTTTTTTTCAACTTTTTTCAATTTTACCCCCGTGGGATATATCTTCTACCCACACACATTTGGAACTCTCCTGTTGTACCCTCACACATATTATTCCCTCATTTAGTGGATATTTTCCCAAAAAAGTGAAATTTTCAAAAATTCTGAAAATTGGCTGAAAGCGACTAAATATGAAGGACTCAACGGGCAAATCGCTCTGGAACTGAAATCGGAACGCTCAATGACATTTCCCCTATCTGAAAGTCTGATAAACGCCGGAAAAATGACTAAGTCCAAAAAAATTTTTTTTAAACTTTTTTCAATTTTACCACCGTGGGATATATATTCTACCCACACACATTTGGAACTCTCCTGGGGTGCCCTCACACATATTATTCCCTCATTTATTGGATATTTTCACAAAACAGTGAAATTTTCAAAAATTCAGAAAATTGGCTGAAAACGACTAAATATGAAGGACTCAACGGGCGAATCGCTCTGGAACTGAAATCGGAACGCTCACTGACATTTCCCCTATCTGAAAGTCTGATAAACGCTGAAAAAATGACTAAGTCCCAAAAGAAATTTTTTTCAACTTTTTTCAATTTTACCCCCGTGGGATATATATTCTACCCACACACATTTGGAACTCTCCTGGGGTGCCCTCACACATATTATTCCCTCATTTAGGGGATATTTTCCCAAAAAAGTGAAATTTTCAAAAATTCAGAAAATTGGCTGAAACTGACTAAATATGAAGGACTCATCAGGCCAATCGCTCTGGAACTGAAATCGGAACGCTCACTGACATTTCTCCTATCTGAAAGTCTGATAAACCCTGAAAAAATGACTAAGTCCCAAAAAAAATTTTTTTAAACTTTTTTCAATTTTACCCCCGTGGGATATATATTCTACCCACACACATTTGGAACTCTCCTGGGGTACCCTCACACATATTATTCCCTCATTGAGTGGATATTTTCTCAAAAAAGTGAAATTTTCAAAAATTCAGAAAATTGTCTGAAAACGAATAAATATGAAGGACTCATTGGGCGAATCGCTCTGGAACTGAAATCGGAATGCTCACTCACATTGCCCTACTTGAAAGTCTGATAAACGCCGGAAAAATGACAAAGTCCAAAAAAAAATTTTTTTCACCTTTTTTCAATTTTACCCCCGTGGGATATATATTCTACCCACACACATTTGGAACTCTCCTGTTGTACCCTCACACATATTATTCCCTCATTTAGTGGATATTTTCCCAAAAAAGCGAAATTTTCAAAAATTCAGAAAATTGGCTGAAAACGATTAAATATGAAGGACTCTTCGGGCGAATCGCTCTGGAACTGAAATCGGAACGCTCACTGACATTTCCCCTATCTGAAAGTCTGATAAACGCCGGAAAAATGACTAAGTCCAAAAAAAAATTTTTTAAACTTTTTTCAATTTTACCCCCGTGGGATATATATTCTACCCACACACATTTGGAACTCTCCTGTTGTACCCTCACACATATTATTCCCTCATTTAGTGGATATTTTCCCAAAAAAGTGAAATTTTCAAAAATTCAGAAAATTGGCTGAAAACGACTAAATATGAAGGACTCATCGGGCGAATCGCTCTGGAACTGAAATCGGAATGCTCACTGACATTGCCCTACTTGAAAGTCTGATAAACGCCGGAAAAATGACAAAGTCCAAAAAAAAATGTTTTTCACCTTTTTTCAATTTTACCCCCGTGGGATATATATTCTACCCACACACATTTGGAACTCTCCTGTTGTACCCTCACACATATTATTCCCTCATTTAGTGGATATTTTCCCAAAAAAGTGAAATTTTCAAAAATTCTGAAAATTGGCTGAAAACGACTAAATATGAAGGACTCATCGGGCGAATCGCTCTGGAACTGAAATCGGAATGCTCACTGACATTTCCCCTATCTGAAAGTCTGATAAACGCCGGAAAAATGACAAAGTCCAAAAAAAAATTTTTTCAACTTCTTTCAATTTTACCCCCGTGGGATATATATTCTACCCACACACATTTGAAACTCTCCTGGGGTACCCTCACACATATTATTCCCTCATTTAGTGGATATTTTCACAAAAAAGTGAAATTTTCAAAAATTCTGAAAATTGGCTGAAAACGACTAAATATGAAGGAATCATCGAGCGAATCACTCTGGAACAGAAATCGGAACGTTCACTGACATTTCCCCTAACTGAAAGTCTGATAAGCGCCGGAAAAATGACTAAGTGCAAAAAAATTTTTTTTTCAACTTTTTTCAATTTTACCCCCGTGGGATATATCTTCTACCCACACACATTTGGAACTCTCCTGTTGTACCCTTACACATATTATTCCCTCATTTAGTGGATATTTTCCCAAAAAAGTGAAATTTTCAAAAATTCAGAAAATTGGCTGAAAGCGACTAAATATGAAGGACTCAACGGGCAAATCGCTCTGGAACTGAAATCGGAATGCTCACTGACATTTGCCCTAATTGAAAGTCTGATAAACGCCGGAAAAATGACAAAGTCCAAAAAAAAATTTTTTTCACCTTTTTTCAATTTTACCCCCGTGGGATATATATTCTACCCACACACATTTGGAACTCTCCTGTTGTACCCTCACACATATTATTCCCTCATTTAGTGGATATTTTCCCAAAAAAGTGAAATTTTCAAAAATTCAGAAAATTCCCTGAAAACTACTAAATATGAAGGACTCATCGGGCGAATCGCTCTGGAACTGAAATCGGAACGCTCAATGACATTTCCCCTATCTGAAAGTCTGATAAACGCCGGAAAAATGACTAAGTCCAAAAAAATTTTTTTTAAACTTTTTTCAATTTTACCACCGTGGGATATATATTCTACCCACACACATTTGGAACTCTCCTGGGGTGCCCTCACACATATTATTCCCTCATTTATTGGATATTTTCACAAAACAGTGAAATTTTCAAAAATTCAGAAAATTGGCTGAAAACGACTAAATATGAAGGACTCAACGGGCGAATCGCTCTGGAACTGAAATCGGAACGCTCACTGACATTTCCCCTATCTGAAAGTCTGATAAACGCTGAAAAAATGACTAAGTCCCAAAAGAAATTTTTTTCAACTTTTTTCAATTTTACCCCCGTGGGATATATATTCTACCCACACACATTTGGAACTCTCCTGGGGTGCCCTCACACATATTATTCCCCCATTTAGGGGATATTTTCCCAAAAAAGTGAAATTTTCAAAAATTCAGAAAATTGGCTGAAACTGACTAAATATGAAGGACTCATCAGGCCAATCGCTCTGGAACTGAAATCGGAACGCTCACTGATATTTCCCCTATCTGAAAGTCTGATAAACCCTGAAAAAATGACTAAGTCCCAAAAAAAATTTTTTTAAACTTTTTTCAATTTTACCCCCGTGGGATATATATTCTACCCACACACATTTGGAACTCTCCTGGGGTGCCCTCACACATATTATTCCCTCATTGAGTGGATATTTTCACAAAAAAGTGAAATTTTCAAAAATTCAGAAAATTGGCTGAAAACAAATAAATATGAAGGAGTCAACGTGCGAATCGCTCTGGAACTGAAATCGGAATGCTCACTGACATTGCCCTACTTGAAAGTCTGATAAACGCCGGAAAAATGACAAAGTCCAAAAAAAAATTTTTTTCACCTTTTTTCAATTTTACCCCCGTGGGATATATATTCTACCCACACACATTTGGAACTCTCCTGGGGTGCCCTCACACATATTATTCCCTCATTTAGTGGATATTTTCCCAAAAAAGTGAAATTTTCAAAAATTCAGAAAATTGGCTGAAAACGACTTAATAGGAAGGACTCATCGGGCGAAACGCTCTGGAACTGAAATCGGAACGCTCACTGACATTTCCCCTATCTGAAAGTCTGATAAACGCCGGAAAAATGACTAAGTCCAAAAAAAAATTTTTTAAACTTTTTTCAATTTTACCCCCGTGGGATATATATTCTACCCACACACATTTGGAACTCTCCTGGGGTGCCCTCACACATATTATTCCCTCATTGAGTGGATATTTTCACAAAAAAGTGAAATTTTCAAAAATTCAGAAAATTGGCTGAAAACGAATAAATATGAAGGACTCATTGGGCGAATCGCTCTGGAACTGAAATCGGAATGCTCACTGACATTGCCCTACTTGAAAGTCTGATAAACGCCGGAAAAATGACAAAGTCCAAAAAAAAATGTTTTTCACCTTTTTTCAATTTTACACCCGTGGGATATATATTCTACCCACACACATTTGAAACTCTCCTGGGGTACCCTCACACATATTATTCCCTCATTTAGTGGATATTTTCACAAAAAAGTGAAATTTTCAAAAATTCTGAAAATTAGCTGAAAACGACTAAATATGAAGGAATCATCGAGCGAATCACTCTGGAACAGAAATCGGAACGCTCACTGACATTTCCCCTAACTGAAAGTCTGATAAGCGCCGGAAAAATGACTAAGTGCAAAAAAAATTTTTTTTCAACTTTTTTCAATTTTACCCCCGTGGGATATATCTTCTACCCACACACATTTGGAACTCTCCTGTTGTACCCTCACACATATTATTCCCTCATTTAGTGGATATTTTCCCAAAAAAGTGACATTTTCAAAAATTCAGAAAATTGGCTGAAAACGACTAAATATGAAGGACTCAACGGGCAAATCGCTCTGGAACTGAAATCGGAATGCTCACTGACATTTGCCCTAATTGAAAGTCTGATAAACGCCGGAAAAATGACAAAGTCCAAAAAAAAATTTTTTTCACCTTTTTTCAATTTTACCCCCGTGGGATATATATTCTACCCACACACATTTGGAACTCTCCTGTTGTACCCTCACACATATTATTCCCTCATTTAGTGGATATTTTCCCAAAAAAGTGAAATTTTCAAAAATTCTGAAAATTGGCTGAAAACGACTAAATATGAAGGACTCATCGGGCGAATCGCTCTGGAACTGAAATCGGAATGCTCACTGACATTTCCCCTATCTGAAAGTCTGATAAACGCCGGAAAAATGACAAAGTCCAAAAAAAAAATTTTTTAAACTTTTTTCAATTTTACCCCCGTGGGATATATATTCTACCCACACACATTTGGAACTCTCCTGGGGTGCCCTCACACATATTATTCCCTCATTGAGTGGATATTTTCACAAAAAAGTGAAATTTTCAAAAATTCTGAAAATTGGCTGAAAACGACTAAATATGAAGGAATCATCGAGCGAATCACTCTGGAACAGAAATCGGAACGTTCACTGACATTTCCCCTAACTGAAAGTCTGATAAGCGCCGGAAAAATGACTAAGTGCAAAAAAATTTTTTTTTCAACTTTTTTCAATTTTACCCCCGTGGGATATATCTTCTACCCACACACATTTGGAACTCTCCTGTTGTACCCTCACACATATTATTCCCTCATTTAGTGGATATTTTCCCAAAAAAGTGAAATTTTCAAAAATTCTGAAAATTGGCTGAAAGCGACTAAATATGAAGGACTCAACGGGCAAATCGCTCTGGAACTGAAATCGGAACGCTCACTGACATTTCCCCTATCTGAAAGTCTGATAAACGCTGAAAAAATGACTAAGTCCCAAAAGAAATTTTTTTCAACTTTTTTCAATTTTACCCCCGTGGGATATATATTCTACCCACACACATTTGGAACTCTCCTGGGGTGCCCTCACACATATTATTCCCTCATTTAGGGGATATTTTCCCAAAAAAGTGAAATTTTCAAAAATTCAGAAAATTGGCTGAAACTGACTAAATATGAAGGACTCATCAGGCCAATCGCTCTGGAACTGAAATCGGAACGCTCACTGACATTTCTCCTATCTGAAAGTCTGATAAACCCTGAAAAAATGACTAAGTCCCAAAAAAAATTTTTTTAAACTTTTTTCAATTTTAACCCGTGGGATATATATTCTACCCACACACATTTGGAACTCTCCTGGGGTACCCTCACACATATTATTCCCTCATTGAGTGGATATTTTCTCAAAAAAGTGAAATTTTCAAAAATTCAGAAAATTGTCTGAAAACGAATAAATATGAAGGACTCATTGGGCGAATCGCTCTGGAACTGAAATCGGAATGCTCACTCACATTGCCCTACTTGAAAGTCTGATAAACGCCGGAAAAATGACAAAGTCCAAAAAAAAATTTTTTTCACCTTTTTTCAATTTTACCCCCGTGGGATATATATTCTACCCACACACATTTGGAACTCTCCTGTTGTACCCTCACACATATTATTCCCTCATTTAGTGGATATTTTCCCAAAAAAGCGAAATTTTCAAAAATTCAGAAAATTGGCTGAAAACGATTAAATATGAAGGACTCTTCGGGCGAATCGCTCTGGAACTGAAATCGGAACGCTCACTGACATTTCCCCTATCTGAAAGTCTGATAAACGCCGGAAAAATGACTAAGTCCAAAAAAAAATTTTTTAAACTTTTTTCAATTTTACCCCCGTGGGATATATATTCTACCCACACACATTTGGAACTCTCCTGTTGTACCCTCACACATATTATTCCCTCATTTAGTGGATATTTTCCCAAAAAAGTGAAATTTTCAAAAATTCAGAAAATTGGCTGAAAACGACTAAATATGAAGGACTCATCGGGCGAATCGCTCTGGAACTGAAATCGGAACACTCAATGACATTTCCCCTATCTGAAAGTCTGATAAACGCCGGAAAAATGACTAAGTCCAAAAAAATTTTTTTTAAACTTTTTTCAATTTTACCCCTGTGGGATATATATTCTACCCACACACATTTGGAACTCTCCTGGGGTGCCCTCACACATATTATTCCCTCATTGAGTGGATATTTTCACAAAAAAGTGAAATTTTCAAAAATTCTGAAAATTGGCTGAAAACGACTAAATATGAAGGACTCAACGGGCGAATCGCTCTGGAACTGAAATCGGAATGCTCACTGACATTTGCCCTAATTGAAAGTCTGATAAACGCCGGAAAAATGACTAAGTCCAAAAAAAAATTTTTTTCACCTTTTTTCAATTTTACCCCCGTGGGATATATATTCTACCCACACACATTTGAAACTCTCCTGGGGTACCCTCACACATATTATTCCCTCATTTAGTGGATATTTTAACAAAAAAGTGAAATTTTCAAAAATTCTGAAAATTGGCTGAAAACGACTAAATATGAAGGAATCATCGAGCGAATCACTCTGGAACAGAAATCGGAACGTTCACTGACATTTCCCCTAACTGAAAGTCTGATAAGCGCCGAAAAAATGACTAAGTGCAAAAAAATTTTTTTTTCAACTTTTTTCAATTTTACCCCCGTGGGATATATCTTCTACCCACACACATTTGGAACTCTCCTGTTGTACCCTCACACATATTATTCCCTCATTTAGTGGATATTTTCCCAAAAAAGTGAAATTTTCAAAAATTCTGAAAATTGGCTGAAAACGACTAAATATGAAGGACTCATCGGGCGAATCGCTCTGGAACTGAAATCGGAACGCTCACTGACATTTCCCCTATCTGAAAGTCTGATAAACGCCGGAAAAATGACTAAGTGCAAAAAAATTTTTTAAACTTTTTTCAATTTTACCCCCGTGGGATATATCTTCTACCCACACACATTTGGAACTCTCCTGTTGTACCCTCACACATATTATTCCCTCATTTAGTGGATATTTTCCCAAAAAAGTGAAATTTTCAAAAATTCTGAAAATTGGCTGAAAGCGACTAAATATGAAGGACTCAACGGGCAAATCGCTCTGGAACTGAAATCGGAATGCTCACTGACATTTGCCCTAATTGAAAGTCTGATAAACGCCGGAAAAATGACAAAGTCCAAAAAAAAAATTTTTTCACCTTTTTTCAATTTTACCCCCGTGGGATATATATTCTACCCACACACATTTGGAACTCTCCTGTTGTACCCTCACACATATTATTCCCTCATTGAGTGGATATTTTCACAAAAAAGTGAAATTTTCAAAAATTCTGAAAATTGGCTGAAAACGACTAAATATGAAGGACTCAACGGGCGAATCGCTCTGGAACTGAAATCGGAATGCTCACTGACATTTGCCCTAATTGAAAGTCTGATAAACGCCGGAAAAATGACTAAGTCCAAAAAAAAATTTTTTTCACCTTTTTTCAATTTTACCCCCGTGGGATATATATTCTACCCACACACATTTGGAACTCTCCTGTTGTACCCTCACACATATTATTCCCTCATTTAGTGGATATTTTCCCAAAAAAGTGAAATTTTCAAAAATTCAGAAAATTGGCTGAAAACGACTAAATATGAAGGACTCATCGGGCGAATCGCTCTGGAACTGAAATCGGAACACTCAATGACATTTCCCCTATCTGAAAGTCTGATAAACGCCGGAAAAATGACTAAGTCCAAAAAAATTTTTTTTAAACTTTTTTCAATTTTACCCCCGTGGGATATATATTCTACCCACACACATTTGGAACTCTCCTGGGGTGCCCTCACACATATTATTCCCTCATTGAGTGGATATTTTCACAAAAAAGTGAAATTTTCAAAAATTCTGAAAATTGGCTGAAAACGACTAAATATGAAGGACTCAACGGGCGAATCGCTCTGGAACTGAAATCGGAATGCTCACTGACATTTGCCCTAATTGAAAGTCTGATAAGCGCCGAAAAAATGACTAAGTGCAAAAAAATTTTTTTTTCAACTTTTTTCAATTTTACCCCCGTGGGATATATCTTCTACCCACACACATTTGGAACTCTCCTGTTGTACCCTCACACATATTATTCCCTCATTTAGTGGATATTTTCCCAAAAAAGTGAAATTTTCAAAAATTCTGAAAATTGGCTGAAAACGACTAAATATGAAGGACTCATCGGGCGAATCGCTCTGGAACTTAAATCGGAACGCTCACTGACATTTCCCCTATCTGAAAGTCTGATAAACGCCGGAAAAATGACTAAGTCCAAAAAAAAATTTTTTAAACTTTTTTCAATTTTACCCCCGTGGGATATATATTCTACCCACACACATTTGGAACTCTCCTGGGGTGCCCTCACACATATTATTCCCTCATTGAGTGGATATTTTCACAAAAAAGTGAAATTTTCAAAAATTCTGAAAATTGGCTGAAAACGACTAAATATGAAGGACTCAACGGGCGAATCGCTCTGGAACTGAAATCGGAATGCTCACTGACATTTGCCCTAATTGAAAGTCTGATAAACGCCGGAAAAATGACTAAGTCCAAAAAAAAATTTTTTTCACCTTTTTTCAATTTTACCCCCGTGGGATATATATTCTACCCACACACATTTGAAACTCTCCTGGGGTACCCTCACACATATTATTCCCTCATTTAGTGGATATTTTCACAAAAAAGTGAAATTTTCAAAAATTCTGAAAATTGGCTGAAAACGACTAAATATGAAGGAATCATCGAGCGAATCACTCTGGAACAGAAATCGGAACGTTCACTGACATTTCCCCTAACTGAAAGTCTGATAAGCGCCGGAAAAATGACTAAGTGCAAAAAAATTTTTTTTTCAACTTTTTTCAATTTTACCCCCGTGGGATATATCTTCTACCCACACACATTTGGAACTCTCCTGTTGTACCCTCACACATATTATTCCCTCATTTAGTGGATATTTTCCCAAAAAAGTGAAATTTTCAAAAATTCTGAAAATTGGCTGAAAGCGACTAAATATGAAGGACTCAACGGGCAAATCGCTCTGGAACTGAAATCGGAATGCTCACTGACATTTGCCCTAATTGAAAGTCTGATAAACGCCGGAAAAATGACAAAGTCCAAAAAAAAAATTTTTTCACCTTTTTTCAATTTTACCCCCGTGGGATATATATTCTACCCACACACATTTGGAACTCTCCTGTTGTACCCTCACACATATTATTCCCTCATTGAGTGGATATTTTCACAAAAAAGTGAAATTTTCAAAAATTCTGAAAATTGGCTGAAAACGACTAAATATGAAGGACTCAACGGGCGAATCGCTCTGGAACTGAAATCGGAATGCTCACTGACATTTGCCCTAATTGAAAGTCTGATAAACGCCGGAAAAATGACTAAGTCCAAAAAAAAATTTTTTTCACCTTTTTTCAATTTTACCCCCGTGGGATATATATTCTACCCACACACATTTGAAACTCTCCTGGGGTACCCTCACACATATTATTCCCTCATTTAGTGGATATTTTCCCAAAAAAGTGAAATTTTCAAAAATTCTGAAAATTGGCTGAAAGCGACTAAATATGAAGGACTCAACGGGCAAATCGCTCTGGAACTGAAATCGGAATGCTCACTGACATTTGCCCTAATTGAAAGTCTGATAAACGCCGGAAAAATGACAAAGTCCAAAAAAAAATTTTTTTCACCTTTTTTCAATTTTACCCCCGTGGGATATATATTCTACCCACACACATTTGGAACTCTCCTGTTGTACCCTCACACATATTATTCCCTCATTTAGTGGATATTTTCCCAAAAAAGTGAAATTTTCAAAAATTCAGAAAATTGGCTGAAAACGACTAAATATGAAGGACTCATCGGGCGAATCGCTCTGGAACTGAAATCGGAACGCTCAATGACATTTCCCCTATCTGAAAGTCTGATAAACGCCGGAAAAATGACTAAGTCCAAAAAAATTTTTTTTAAACTTTTTTCAATTTTACCACCGTGGGATATATATTCTACCCACACACATTTGGAACTCTCCTGGGGTGCCCTCACACATATTATTCCCTCATTTAGGGGATATTTTCCCAAAAAAGTGAAATTTTCAAAAATTCAGAAAATTGGCTGAAACTGACTAAATATGAAGGACTCATCAGGCCAATCGCTCTGGAACTGAAATCGGAACGCTCACTGACATTTGTCCTATCTGAAAGTCTGATAAACCCTGAAAAAATGACTAAGTCCCAAAAAAATTTTTTTTAAACTTTTTTCAATTTTACCCCCGTGGGATATATATTCTACCCACACACATTTGGAACTCTCCTGGGGTACCCTCACACATATTATTCCCTCATTGAGTGGATATTTTCACAAAAAAGTGAAATTTTCAAAAATTCAGAAAATTGTCTGAAAACGAATAAATATGAAGGACTCATTGGGCGAATCGCTCTGGAACTGAAATCGGAATGCTCACTGACATTGCCCTACTTGAAAGTCTGATAAACGCCGGAAAAATGACAAAGTCCAAAAAAAAATTTTTTTCACCTTTTTTCAATTTTACCCCCGTGGGATATATATTCTACCCACACACATTTGGAACTCTCCTGTTGTACCCTCACACATATTATTCCCTCATTTAGTGGATATTTTCCCAAAAAAGCGAAATTTTCAAAAATTCAGAAAATTGGCTGAAAACGATTAAATATGAAGGACTCTTCGGGCGAATCACTCTGGAACTGAAATCGGAACGCTCACTGACATTTCCCCTATCTGAAAGTCTGATAAACGCCGGAAAAATGACTAAGTCCAAAAAAAAATTTTTTCAACTTCTTTCAATTTTACCCCCGTGGGATATATATTTTACCCACACACATTTGGAACTCTCCTGGGGTGCCCTCACACATATTATTCCCTCATTGAGTGGATATTTTCACAAAAAAGTGAAATTTTCAAAAATTCAGAAAATTGGCTGAATACGCCTAAATATGAAGGACTCAACGGGTGAATCGCTCTGGAACTGAAATCGGAACGCTCACTGACATTTCCCCTATCTGAAAGTCTGATAAACGCTGAAAAAATGACTAAGTCCAAAAAAAAATTTTTTAAACTTTTTTCAATTTTACCCCCGTGGGATATATATTCTACCCACACACATTTGGAACTCTCCTGGGGTGCCCTCACACATATTATTCCCTCATTGAGTGGATATTTTCACAAAAAAGTGAAATTTTCAAAAATTCTGAAAATTGGCTGAAAACGACTAAATATGAAGGACTCAACGGGCAAATCGCTCTGGAACTGAAATCGGTATGCTCACTGACATTTGCCCTAATTGAAAGTCTGATAAACGCCGCAAAAATGACAAAGTCCAAAAAAAAATTTTTTTCACCTTTTTTCAATTTTACCCCCGTGGGATATATATTCTACCCACACACATTTGGAACTCTCCTGTTGTACCCTCACACATATTATTCCCTCATTTAGTGGATATTTTCCCAAAAAAGTGAAATTTTCAAAAATTCAGAAAATTGGCTGAAACTGACTAAATATGAAGGACTCATCAGGCCAATGGCTCTGGAACTGAAATCGGAACGCTCACTGACATTTCCCCTATCTGAAAGTCTGATAAACCCTGAAAAAATGACTAAAAATTTTTTTAATCTTTTTTCAATTTTACCCCCGTGGGATATATATTCTACCCACACACATTTGGAACTCTCCTGGGGTGCCCTCACACATATTATTCCCTCATTGAGTGGATATTTTCACAAAAAAGTGAAATTTTCAAAAATTCAGAAAATTGGCTGAAAACGAATAAATATGAAGGAGTCAACGGGCGAATCGCTCTGGAACTGAAATCGAAATGCTCACTGACATTGCCCTAATTGAAAGTCTGATAAACGCCGGAAAAATGACAAAGTCCAAAAAAAAATGTTTTTCACCTTTTTTCAATTTTACCCCCGTGGGATATATATTCTACCCACACACATTTGGAACTCTCCTGGGGTGCCCTCACACATATTATTCCCTCATTGAGTGGATATTTTCACAAAAAAGTGAAATTTTCAAAAATTCTGAAAATTGGCTGAAAACGACTAAATATGAAGGACTCAACGGGCGAATCGCTCTGGAACTGAAATCGGAATGCTCACTGACATTTGCCCTAATTGAAAGTCTGATAAGCGCCGAAAAAATGACTAAGTGCAAAAAAATTTTTTTTTCAACTTTTTTCAATTTTACCCCCGTGGGATATATCTTCTACCCACACACATTTGGAACTCTCCTGTTGTACCCTCACACATATTATTCCCTCATTTAGTGGATATTTTCCCAAAAAAGTGAAATTTTCAAAAATTCTGAAAATTGGCTGAAAACGACTAAATATGAAGGACTCATCGGGCGAATCGCTCTGGAACTGAAATCGGAACGCTCACTGACATTTCCCCTATCTGAAAGTCTGATAAACGCCGGAAAAATGACTAAGTCCAAAAAAAAATTTTTTAAACTTTTTTCAATTTTACCCCCGTGGGATATATATTCTACCCACACACATTTGGAACTCTCCTGGGGTGCCCTCACACATATTATTCCCTCATTGAGTGGATATTTTCACAAAAAAGTGAAATTTTCAAAAATTCTGAAAATTGGCTGAAAACGACTAAATATGAAGGACTCAACGGGCGAATCGCTCTGGAACTGAAATCGGAATGCTCACTGACATTTGCCCTAATTGAAAGTCTGATAAACGCCGGAAAAATGACTAAGTCCAAAAAAAAATTTTTTTCACCTTTTTTCAATTTTACCCCCGTGGGATATATATTCTACCCACACACATTTGAAACTCTCCTGGGGTACCCTCACACATATTATTCCCTCATTTAGTGGATATTTTCACAAAAAAGTGAAATTTTCAAAAATTCTGCAAATTGGCTGAAAACGACTAAATATGAAGGAATCATCGAGCGAATCACTCTGGAACAGAAATCGGAACGTTCACTGACATTTCCCCTAACTGAAAGTCTGATAAGCGCCGGAAAAATGACTAAGTGAAAAAAAATTTTTTTTTCAACTTTTTTCAATTTTACCCCCGTGGGATATATCTTCTACCCACACACATTTGGAACTCTCCTGTTGTACCCTCACACATATTATTCCCTCATTTAGTGGATATTTTCCCAAAAAAGTGAAATTTTCAAAAATTCTGAAAATTGGCTGAAAGCGACTAAATATGAAGGACTCAACGGGCAAATCGCTCTGGAACTGAAATCGGAATGCTCACTGACATTTGCCCTAATTGAAAGTCTGATAAACGCCGGAAAAATGACAAAGTCCAAAAAAAAAATTTTTTCACCTTTTTTCAATTTTACCCCCGTGGGATATATATTCTACCCACACACATTTGGAACTCTCCTGTTGTACCCTCACACATATTATTCCCTCATTGAGTGGATATTTTCACAAAAAAGTGAAATTTTCAAAAATTCTGAAAATTGGCTGAAAACGACTAAATATGAAGGACTCAACGGGCGAATCGCTCTGGAACTGAAATCGGAATGCTCACTGACATTTGCCCTAATTGAAAGTCTGATAAACGCCGGAAAAATGACTAAGTCCAAAAAAAAATTTTTTTCACCTTTTTTCAATTTTACCCCCGTGGGATATATATTCTACCCACACACATTTGAAACTCTCCTGGGGTACCCTCACACATATTATTCCCTCATTTAGTGGATATTTTCACAAAAAAGTGAAATTTTCAAAAATTCTGAAAATTGGCTGAAAACGACTAAATATGAAGGAATCATCGAGCGAATCACTCTGGAACAGAAATCGGAACGTTCACTGACATTTCCCCTAACTGAAAGTCTGATAAGCGCCGAAAAAATGACTAAGTGCAAAAAAATTTTTTTTTCAACTTTTTTCAATTTTACCCCCGTGGGATATATCTTCTACCCACACACATTTGGAACTCTCCTGTTGTACCCTCACACATATTATTCCCTCATTTAGTGGATATTTTCCCAAAAAAGTGAAATTTTCAAAAATTCTGAAAATTGGCTGAAAACGACTAAATATGAAGGACTCATCGGGCGAATCGCTCTGGAACTGAAATCGGAACGCTCAATGACATTTCCCCTATCTGAAAGTCTGATAAACGCCAGAAAAATGACTAAGTCCAAAAAAAATTTTTTTAAACTTTTTTCAATTTTACCACCGTGGGATATATATTCTACCCACACACATTTGAAACTCTCCTGGGGTGCCCTCACACATATTATTCCCTCATTTATTGGATATTTTCACAAAACAGTGAAATTTTCAAAAATTCAGAAAATTGGCTGAAAACGACTAAATATGAAGGACTCAACGGGCGAATCGCTCTGGAACTGAAATCGGAACGCTCACTGGCATTTCCCCTATCTGAAAGTCTGATAAACGCTGAAAAAATGACTAAGTCCCAAAAGAAATTTTTTTCAACTTTTTTCAATTTTACCCCCGTGGGATATATATTCTACCCACACACATTTGGAACTCTCCTGGGGTGCCCTCACACATATTACTCCCTCATTTAGGGGATATTTTCCCAAAAAAGTGAAATTTTCAAAAATTCAGAAAATTGGCTGAAACTGACTAAATATGAAGGACTCATCAGGCCAATCGCTCTGGAACTGAAATCGGAACGCTCACTGACATTTCTCCTATCTGAAAGTCTGATAAACCCTGAAAAAATGACTAAGTCCCAAAAAAAATTTTTTTAAACTTTTTTCAATTTTACCCCCGTGGGATATATATTCTACCCACACACATTTGGAACTCTCCTGGGGTACCCTCACACATATTATTCCCTCATTGAGTGGATATTTTCACAAAAAAGTGAAATTTTCAAAAATTCAGAAAATTGTCTGAAAACGAATAAATATGAAGGACTCATTGGTCGAATCGCTCTGGAACTGAAATCGGAATGCTCACTGACATTGCCCTACTTGAAAGTCTGATAAACGCCGGAAAAATGACAAAGTCCAAAAAAAAATTTTTTTCACCTTTTTTCAATTTTACCCCCGTGGGATATATATTCTACCCACACACATTTGGAACTCTCCTGTTGTACCCTCACACATATTATTCCCTCATTTAGTGGATATTTTCCCAAAAAAGCGAAATTTTCAAAAATTCAGAAAATTGGCTGAAAACGATTAAATATGAAGGACTCTTCGGGCGAATCGCTCTGGAACTGAAATCGGAACGCTCACTGACATTTCCCCTATCTGAAAGTCTGATAAACGCCGGAAAAATGACTAAGTCCAAAAAAAAATTTTTTAAACTTTTTTCAATTTTACCCCCGTGGGATATATATTCTACCCACACACATTTGGAACTCTCCTGGGGTGCCCTCACACATATTATTCCCTCATTTAGTGGATATTTTCCCAAAAAAGTGAAATTTTCAAAAATTCAGAAAATTGGCTGAAAACGATTAAATATGAAGGACTCATCGGGCGAATCGCTCTGGAACTGAAATCGGAACGCTCAATGACATTTCCCCTATCTGAAAGTCTGATAAACGCCGGAAAAATGACTAAGTCCAAAAAAATTTTTTTTAAACTTTTTTCAATTTTACCACCGTGGGATATATATTCTACCCACACACATTTGGAACTCTCCTGGGGTGCCCTCACACATATTATTCCCTCATTTAGGGGATATTTTCCCAAAAAAGTGAAATTTTCAAAAATTCAGAAAATTGGCTGAAACTGACTAAATATGAAGGACTCATCAGGCCAATCGCTCTGGAACTGAAATCGGAACGCTCACTGACATTTCTCCTATCTGAAAGTCTGATAAACCCTGAAAAAATGACTAAGTCCCCAAAAAAATTTTTTTAAACTTTTTTCAATTTTACCCCCGTGGGATATATATTCTACCCACACACATTTGGAACTCTCCTGGGGTACCCTCACACATATTATTCCCTCATTGAGTGGATATTTTCACAAAAAAGTGAAATTTTCAAAAATTCAGAAAATTGTCTGAAAACGAATAAATATGAAGGACTCATTGGGCGAATCGCTCTGGAACTGAAATCGGAATGCTCACTGACATTGCCCTACTTGAAAGTCTGATAAACGCCGGAAAAATGACAAAGTCCAAAAAAAAATTTTTTTCACCTTTTTTCAATTTTACCCCCGTGGGATATATATTCTACCCACACACATTTGAAACTCTCCTGGGGTACCCTCACACATATTATTCCCTCATTTAGTGGATATTTTCACAAAAAAGTGAAATTTTCAAAAATTCTGAAAATTGGCTGAAAACGACTAAATATGAAGGAATCATCGAGCGAATCACTCTGGAACAGAAATCGGAACGTTCACTGACATTTCCCCTAACTGAAAGTCTGATAAGCGCCGGAAAAATGACTAAGTGCAAAAAAATTTTTTTTTCAACTTTTTTCAATTTTACCCCCGTGGGATATATCTTCTACCCACACACATTTGGAACTCCCCTGTTGTACCCTCACACATATTATTCCCTCATTTAGTGGATATTTTCCCAAAAAAGTGAAATTTTCAAAAATTCTGAAAATTGGCTGAAAGCGACTAAATATGAAGGACTCAACGGGCAAATCGCTCTGGAACTGAAATCGGAACGCTCACTGACATTTCCCCTATCTGAAAGTCTGATAAACGCCGGAAAAATGACTAAGTCCAAAAAAAAATTTTTTCAACTTCTTTCAATTTTACCCCCGTGGGATATATATTTTACCCACACACATTTGGAACTCTCCTGGGGTGCCCTCACACATATTATTCCCTCATTGAGTGGATATTTTCACAAAAAAGTGAAATTTTCAAAAATTCAGAAAATTGGCTGAATACGCCTAAATATGAAGGACGCAGCGGGCGAATCGCTCTGGAACTGAAATCGGAACGCTCACTGACATTTCCCCTATCTGAAAGTCTGATAAACGCTGAAAAAATGACTAAGTCCAAAAAAAAATTGTTTAAACTTTTTTCAATTTTACCCCCGTGGGATATATATTCTACCCACACACATTTGGAACTCTCCTGGGGTGCCCTCACACATATTATTCCCTCATTGAGTGGATATTTTCACAAAAAAGTGAAATTTTCAAAAATTCTGAAAATTGGCTGAAAACGACTAAATATGAAGGACTCAACGGGCAAATCGCTCTGGAACTGAAATCGGTATGCTCACTGACATTTGCCCTAATTGAAAGTCTGATAAACGCCGCAAAAATGACAAAGTCCAAAAAAAAATTTTTTTCACCTTTTTTCAATTTTACCCCCGTGGGATATATATTCTACCCACACACATTTGGAACTCTCCTGTTGTACCCTCACACATATTATTCCCTCATTTAGTGGATATTTTCCCAAAAAAGTGAAATTTTCAAAAATTCAGAAAATTGGCTGAAACTGACTAAATATGAAGGACTCATCAGGCCAATCGCTCTGGAACTGAAATCGGAACGCTCACTGACATTTCCCCTATCTGAAAGTCTGATAAACCCTGAAAAAATGACTAAAAATTTTTTTAATCTTTTTTCAATTTTACCCCCGTGGGATATATATTCTACCCACACACATTTGGAACTCTCCTGGGGTGCCCTCACACATATTATTCCCTCATTGAGTGGATATTTTCACAAAAAAGTGAAATTTTCAAAAATTCAGAAAATTGGCTGAAAACGAATAAATATGAAGGAGTCAACGGGCGAATCGCTCTGGAACTGAAATCGAAATGCTCACTGACATTGCCCTACTTGAAAGTCTGATAAACGCCGGAAAAATGACAAAGTCCAAAAAAAAATGTTTTTCACCTTTTTTCAATTTTACCCCCGTGGGATATATATTCTACCCACACACATTTGGAGCTCTCCTGGGGTGCCCTCACACATATTATTCCCTCATTTAGTGGATATTTTCCCAAAAAAGTGAAATTTTCAAAAATTCAGAAAATTGGCTGAAAACGACTAAATATGAAGGACTCATCGAGCGAATCGCTCTGGAACTGAAATGGGAACGCTCACTGACATTTCCCCTATCTGAAAGTCTGATAAACGCCGGAAAAATTACAAAGTCCAAAAAAAATTTTTTTCAACTTTTATCAATTTTACCCCCGTGGGATATATATTCTACCCACACACATTTGGAACTCTCCTGGGGTACCCTCACATATATTATTCCCTCATTTAGTGGATATTTTCACAAAAAAGTGAAATTTTCAAAAATTCTGAAAATTGGCTGAAAACGACTAAATATGAAGGACTCATCGAGCGAATCGCTCTGGAACAGAAATCGGAACGCTCACTGACATTTCCCCTAACTGAAAGTCTGATAAACACCGGAAAAATGACTAAGTGCAAAAAAATTTTTTTTTCAACTTTGTTCAATTTTACCCCCGTGGGATATATCTTCTACCCACACACATTTGGAACTCTCCTGTTGTACCCTCACACATATTATTCCCTCATTTAGTGGATATTTTCCCAAAAAAGTATAATTTTCAAAAATTCAGAAAATTGGCTGAAAACGATTAAATATGAAGGTCTCATCGGGCGAATCGCTCTGGAACTGAAATGGGAACGCTCACTGACATTTCCCCTATCTGAAAGTCTGATAAACGCCGGAAAAATGACTAAGTCGAAAAAAAAAAATTTTTTCACCTTTTTTCAATTTTACCCCCGTGGGATATATCTTCTACCCACACACATTTGGAACTCTCCTGTTGAACCCTCACACATATTATTCCCTCATTTAGTGGATATTTTCACAAAAAAGTGAAATTTTCAAAAATTCTGAAAATTGGCTGAAAACGACTGAATATGAAGGACTCATTGGGCGAATCGCTCTGGAACTGAAATCGGAACGCTCACTGACATTTCCCCTATCTGAAAGTCTGATAAACGCTGGAAAAATGACTAAGTCCAAAAAATAATTTTTTTCACCTTTTTTCAATTTTACCCCCTAGGATATATACTCTACCCACACACATTTGGAACACTCCTGGGGTTACCCTCACACATATTATTCCCTCATTTAGTGGATATTTTCACAAAAAAAGTGCAATTTTCAAAAATTCTGAAAATTGTCTGAAAACGACAGAATATGAAGGACTCATCGGGCGAAGCGCTCTGGAACTGAAATCAGAACGCTCACTGACATTTCCCCTATCTGAAAGTCTGATAAACGGTGAAAAAATGACTAAGTCAAAAAAAAATTTTTTTTCAACTTTCTTCAATTTTACCCCTGTGGGATATATATTCTACCCACACACATTTAGAACTCTCCTGGGGTACTCTCACACATATTATTCCCTCATTTAGTGGATATTTTCACAAAAAAGTGAAATTTTCAAAAATTCTGAAAATTGGCTGAAAACGACTAAATTTGAAGGACTCATCGGGCAAATCGCTCTGGAACTGAAATCGGAACGCTCACTGACATTTCCCCTAACTGAAAGTCTGATGAACGCTGGAAAAATGATTAAGTGCAAAAAAATTTTTTTTTCAACTTTTTTCAATTTTACCCCCGTGGGATATATATTCTACCCACACACATTTAGAACTCTCCTGGGGTACCCTCACACATAATCTTCCCTCATTTAGTGGATATTTTCACAAAAAAGTTAAATTTTCAAAAATACAGAAAATTGGCTGAAAATGACTAAATATGAATGACTCATCGGGCGAATCACTCTGGAACTGATATCAGAACGCTCACTGACATTTCCCGTATCTGAAAGTCTGATGAACGCCGGAAAAATGACTAAGTGCAAAAAAAATTTTTTTTCAACTTTTTTCAATTTTACCCCTGTGGGATATATATTCTACCAACACACATTTGGAACACTCCTGGGGTTACCCTCACACATATTATTCCCTCATTTAGTGGACATTTTCAGAAAAAAAGTGCAATTTTCAAAAATTCTGAAAATTGGCTGAAAACGACTGAATATGAATTACTCATTGGGCGAATCGCTCTGGAACTGAAATCGGAACGCTCACTGACATTTCCCTTATCTGAAAGTCTGATAAACGCTGAAAAAATGACTAAGTCCAAAAAAATTTTTCTTTCAACTTTTTTCAATTTTACCCCCGTGGGATACATATTCTACCCACACACATTTGGAACTCTCCTGTTGTACCCTCACACATATTATTCCCTCATTTAGTGGATATTTTCCCAAAAAAGTATAATTTTCAAAAATTCAGAAAATTGGCTGAAAACGACTAAATATGAAGGACTCATCGGGCGAATCGCTCTGGAACTGAAATGGGAACGCTCACTGACATTTCCCCTATCTGAAAGTCTGATAAACGCCGGAAAAATGACTAAGTCGAAAAAAAAAAATTTTTTCACCTTTTTTCAATTTTACCCCCGTGGGATATATCTTCTACCCACACACATTTGGAACTCTCCTGTTGAACCCTCACACATATTATTCCCTCATTTAGTGGATATTTTCACAAAAAAGTGAAATTTTCAAAAATTCTGAAAATTGGCTGAAAACGACTGAATATGAAGGACTCATTGGGCGAATCGCTCTGGAACTGAAATCGGAACGCTCACTGACATTTCCCCTATCTGAAAGTCTGATAAACGCTGGAAAAATGACTAAGTCCAAAAAATAATTTTTTTCACCTTTTTTCAATTTTACCCCCTAGGATATATACTCTACCCACACACATTTGGAACACTCCTGGGGTTACCCTCACACATATTATTCCCTCATTTAGTGGATATTTTCACAAAAAAAGTGCAATTTTCAAAAATTCTGAAAATTGTCTGAAAACGACAGAATATGAAGGACTCATCGGGCGAAGCGCTCTGGAACTGAAATCAGAACGCTCACTGACATTTCCCCTATCTGAAAGTCTGATAAACGGTGAAAAAATGACTAAGTCAAAAAAAAATTTTTTTTCAACTTTCTTCAATTTTACCCCTGTGGGATATATATTCTACCCACACACATTTAGAACTCTCCTGGGGTACTCTCACACATATTATTCCCTCATTTAGTGGATATTTTCACAAAAAAGTGAAATTTTCAAAAATTCTGAAAATTGGCTGAAAACGACTAAATTTGAAGGACTCATCGGGCAAATCGCTCTGGAACTGAAATCGGAACGCTCACTGACATTTCCCCTAACTGAAAGTCTGATGAACGCTGGAAAAATGATTAAGTGCAAAAAAATTTTTTTTTCAACTTTTTTCAATTTTACCCCCGTGGGATATATATTCTACCCACACACATTTAGAACTCTCCTGGGGTACCCTCACACATAATCTTCCCTCATTTAGTGGATATTTTCACAAAAAAGTTAAATTTTCAAAAATACAGAAAATTGGCTGAAAATGACTAAATATGAATGACTCATCGGGCGAATCACTCTGGAACTGATATCAGAACGCTCACTGACATTTCCCGTATCTGAAAGTCTGATGAACGCCGGAAAAATGACTAAGTGCAAAAAAAATTTTTTTTCAACTTTTTTCAATTTTACCCCTGTGGGATATATATTCTACCAACACACATTTGGAACACTCCTGGGGTTACCCTCACACATATTATTCCCTCATTTAGTGGACATTTTCAGAAAAAAAGTGCAATTTTCAAAAATTCTGAAAATTGGCTGAAAACGACTGAATATGAATTACTCATTGGGCGAATCGCTCTGGAACTGAAATCGGAACGCTCACTGACATTTCCCTTATCTGAAAGTCTGATAAACGCTGAAAAAATGACTAAGTCCAAAAAAATTTTTCTTTCAACTTTTTTCAATTTTACCCCCGTGGGATACATATTCTACCCACACACATTTGGAACTCTCCTGTTGTACCCTCACACATATTATTCCCTCATTTAGTGGATATTTTCCCAAAAAAGTATAATTTTCAAAAATTCAGAAAATTGGCTGAAAACGACTAAATATGAAGGACTCATCGGGCGAATCGCTCTGGAACTGAAATGGGAACGCTCACTGACATTTCCCCTATCTGAAAGTCTGATAAACGCCGGAAAAATGACTAAGTCGAAAAAAAAAAATTTTTTCACCTTTTTTCAATTTTACCCCCGTGGGATATATGTTCTACCCACACACATTTGGAACTCTCCTGTTGTACCCTCACACATATTATTCCCTCATTTAGTGGATATTTTCACAAAAAAGTGAAATTTTCAAAAATTCTGAAAATTGGCTGAAAACGACTGAATATGAAGGACTCATCGGGCGAATCGCTCTGGAACTGAAATCGGAACGCTCACTGACATTTCCCCTATCTGAAAGTCTGATAAACGCCGGAAAAATGACAGTCTAAAAAAAATTTTTTTTCAACTTTTTTCAATTTTACCCCTGTGGGATATATATTCTACCCACACACATTTGGAACTCTCCTGGGGTACTCTCACACATATTATTCCCTCATTTAGTGGATATTTTCACAAAAAAGTGAAATTTTCAAAAATTCAGAAAATTGGCTGAAAACGACTAAATATGAAGGACTCATCGGGCGAATCGCTCTGGAACTGAAATCGGAATGCTCACTGACATTTCCCTTATCTGAAAGTCTGATAAACGCTGGAAAAATGACTAAGTCCAAAAAATAATTTTTTTCACCTTTTTTCAATTTTACCCCCTAGGATATATACTCTACCCACACACATTTGGAACACTCCTGGGGTTACCCTCACACATATTATTCCCTCATTTAGTGGATATTTTCACAAAAAAAGTGCAATTTTCAAAAATTCTGAAAATTGTCTGAAAACGACAGAATATGAAGGACTCATCGGGCGAAGCGCTCTGGAACTGAAATCAGAACGCTCACTGACATTTCCCCTATCTGAAAGTCTGATAAACGGTGAAAAAATGACTAAGTCAAAAAAAAATTTTTTTTCAACTTTCTTCAATTTTACCCCTGTGGGATATATATTCTACCCACACACATTTAGAACTCTCCTGGGGTACTCTCACACATATTATTCCCTCATTTAGTGGATATTTTCACAAAAAAGTGAAATTTTCAAAAATTCTGAAAATTGGCTGAAAACGACTAAATTTGAAGGACTCATCGGGCAAATCGCTCTGGAACTGAAATCGGAACGCTCACTGACATTTCCCCTAACTGAAAGTCTGATGAACGCTGGAAAAATGATTAAGTGCAAAAAAATTTTTTTTTCAACTTTTTTCAATTTTACCCCCGTGGGATATATATTCTACCCACACACATTTAGAACTCTCCTGGGGTACCCTCACACATAATCTTCCCTCATTTAGTGGATATTTTCACAAAAAAGTTAAATTTTCAAAAATACAGAAAATTGGCTGAAAATGACTAAATATGAATGACTCATCGGGCGAATCACTCTGGAACTGATATCAGAACGCTCACTGACATTTCCCGTATCTGAAAGTCTGATGAACGCCGGAAAAATGACTAAGTGCAAAAAAAATTTTTTTTCAACTTTTTTCAATTTTACCCCTGTGGGATATATATTCTACCAACACACATTTGGAACACTCCTGGGGTTACCCTCACACATATTATTCCCTCATTTAGTGGACATTTTCAGAAAAAAAGTGCAATTTTCAAAAATTCTGAAAATTGGCTGAAAACGACTGAATATGAATTACTCATTGGGCGAATCGCTCTGGAACTGAAATCGGAACGCTCACTGACATTTCCCTTATCTGAAAGTCTGATAAACGCTGAAAAAATGACTAAGTCCAAAAAAATTTTTCTTTCAACTTTTTTCAATTTTACCCCCGTGGGATACATATTCTACCCACACACATTTGGAACTCTCCTGTTGTACCCTCACACATATTATTCCCTCATTTAGTGGATATTTTCCCAAAAAAGTATAATTTTCAAAAATTCAGAAAATTGGCTGAAAACGACTAAATATGAAGGACTCATCGGGCGAATCGCTCTGGAACTGAAATCGGAACGCTCACTGACATTTCCCTTATCTGAAAGTCTGATAAACGCTGAAAAAATGACTAAGTCCAAAAAAATTTTTCTTTCAACTTTTTTCAATTTTACCCCCGTGGGATACATATTCTACCCACACACATTTGGAACACTCCTGGGGTTACCCTCACACATATTATTCCCTCATTTAGTGGATATTTTCACAAAAAAAGTGCAATTTTCAAAAATTCTGAAAATTGTCTGAAAACGACAGAATATGAAGGACTCATCGGGCGAATCGCTCTGGAACTGAAATTGGAATGCTCACTGACATTTCCCCTATCTGAAAGTCTGATAAACGCTGAAAGAATGACTAAGTTCAAAAAAAAAATTTTTTCAACTTTTTTCAATTTTACCCCGTGGGATATATATTCTACCCACACACATTTGGAACTCTCCTGGGGTACCCTCACACATATTATTCCCTCATTTAGTGGATATTTTCACAAAAAAGTGAAATTTTCAAAAATTCTGAAAATTGGCTGAAAACGACTAAATTTGAAGGACTCATCGGGCGAATCGCTCTGGAACGGAAATCGGAACGCTCACTGACATTTCCCCTAACTGAAAGTCTGATAAACGCCGGAAAAATGACTAAGTGCAAAAAAATTTTTTTTTCAACTTTTTTCAATTTTACCCCCGTGGGATATATATTCTACCCACACACATTTGGAACTCTCCTGGGGTACCCTCATACATATTATTCCCTCATTTAGTGGTTATTTTCACAAAAAAGTGCAATTTTCAAAAATTCTGAAAATTGGCTGAAAACGACTGAATATGAAGGACTCACCGGGCGAATCGCTCTGGAACTGAAATCGGAACGCTCACTGACATTTCCCATATATGAAAGTCTGATAAACGCCGGAAAAATGACTAAGTCCAAAAAAAATTTTTTTCACCTTTTTTCAATTTTACCCCCTAGGATATATACTCTACCCACACACATTTGGAACACTCCTGGGGTTACCCTCACACATATTATTCCCTCATTTAGTGGATATTTTCACAAAAAAAGTGCAATTTTCAAAAATTCTGAAAATTGTCTGAAAACGACAGAATATGAAGGACTCATCGGGCGAAGCGCTCTGGAACTGAAATCAGAACGCTCACTGACATTTCCCCTATCTGAAAGTCTGATAAACGGTGAAAAAATGACTAAGTCAAAAAAAAATTTTTTTTCAACTTTCTTCAATTTTACCCCTGTGGGATATATATTCTACCCACACACATTTAGAACTCTCCTGGGGTACTCTCACACATATTATTCCCTCATTTAGTGGATATTTTCACAAAAAAGTGAAATTTTCAAAAATTCTGAAAATTGGCTGAAAACGACTAAATTTGAAGGACTCATCGGGCAAATCGCTCTGGAACTGAAATCGGAACGCTCACTGACATTTCCCCTAACTGAAAGTCTGATGAACGCTGGAAAAATGATTAAGTGCAAAAAAATTTTTTTTTCAACTTTTTTCAATTTTACCCCCGTGGGATATATATTCTACCCACACACATTTAGAACTCTCCTGGGGTACCCTCACACATAATCTTCCCTCATTTAGTGGATATTTTCACAAAAAAGTTAAATTTTCAAAAATACAGAAAATTGGCTGAAAATGACTAAATATGAATGACTCATCGGGCGAATCACTCTGGAACTGATATCAGAACGCTCACTGACATTTCCCGTATCTGAAAGTCTGATGAACGCCGGAAAAATGACTAAGTGCAAAAAAAATTTTTTTTCAACTTTTTTCAATTTTACCCCTGTGGGATATATATTCTACCAACACACATTTGGAACACTCCTGGGGTTACCCTCACACATATTATTCCCTCATTTAGTGGACATTTTCAGAAAAAAAGTGCAATTTTCAAAAATTCTGAAAATTGGCTGAAAACGACTGAATATGAATTACTCATTGGGCGAATCGCTCTGGAACTGAAATCGGAACGCTCACTGACATTTCCCTTATCTGAAAGTCTGATAAACGCTGAAAAAATGACTAAGTCCAAAAAAATTTTTCTTTCAACTTTTTTCAATTTTACCCCCGTGGGATACATATTCTACCCACACACATTTGGAACTCTCCTGTTGTACCCTCACACATATTATTCCCTCATTTAGTGGATATTTTCCCAAAAAAGTATAATTTTCAAAAATTCAGAAAATTGGCTGAAAACGACTAAATATGAAGGACTCATCGGGCGAATCGCTCTGGAACTGAAATGGGAACGCTCACTGACATTTCCCCTATCTGAAAGTCTGATAAACGCCGGAAAAATGACTAAGTCGAAAAAAAAAAATTTTTTCACCTTTTTTCAATTTTACCCCCGTGGGATATATGTTCTACCCACACACATTTGGAACTCTCCTGTTGTACCCTCACACATATTATTCCCTCATTTAGTGGATATTTTCACAAAAAAGTGAAATTTTCAAAAATTCTGAAAATTGGCTGAAAACGACTGAATATGAAGGACTCATCGGGCGAATCGCTCTGGAACTGAAATCGGAACGCTCACTGACATTTCCCCTATCTGAAAGTCTGATAAACGCCGGAAAAATGACAGTCTAAAAAAAATTTTTTTTCAACTTTTTTCAATTTTACCCCTGTGGGATATATATTCTACCCACACACATTTGGAACTCTCCTGGGGTACTCTCACACATATTATTCCCTCATTTAGTGGATATTTTCACAAAAAAGTGAAATTTTCAAAAATTCAGAAAATTGGCTGAAAACGACTAAATATGAAGGACTCATCGGGCGAATCGCTCTGGAACTGAAATCGGAATGCTCACTGACATTTCCCTTATCTGAAAGTCTGATAAACGCTGGAAAAATGACTAAGTCCAAAAAATAATTTTTTTCACCTTTTTTCAATTTTACCCCCTAGGATATATACTCTACCCACACACATTTGGAACACTCCTGGGGTTACCCTCACACATATTATTCCCTCATTTAGTGGATATTTTCACAAAAAAAGTGCAATTTTCAAAAATTCTGAAAATTGTCTGAAAACGACAGAATATGAAGGACTCATCGGGCGAAGCGCTCTGGAACTGAAATCAGAACGCTCACTGACATTTCCCCTATCTGAAAGTCTGATAAACGGTGAAAAAATGACTAAGTCAAAAAAAAATTTTTTTTCAACTTTCTTCAATTTTACCCCTGTGGGATATATATTCTACCCACACACATTTAGAACTCTCCTGGGGTACTCTCACACATATTATTCCCTCATTTAGTGGATATTTTCACAAAAAAGTGAAATTTTCAAAAATTCTGAAAATTGGCTGAAAACGACTAAATTTGAAGGACTCATCGGGCAAATCGCTCTGGAACTGAAATCGGAACGCTCACTGACATTTCCCCTAACTGAAAGTCTGATGAACGCTGGAAAAATGACTAAGTGCAAAAAAATTTTTTTTTCAACTTTTTTCAATTTTACCCCCGTGGGATATATATTCTACCCACACACATTTAGAACTCTCCTGGGGTACCCTCACACATATTATTCCCTCATTTAGTGGATATTTTCACAAAAAAGTTAAATTTTCAAAAATACAGAAAATTGGCTGAAAATGACTAAATATGAATGACTCATCGGGCGAATCACTCTGGAACTGATATCAGAACGCTCACTGACATTTCCCCTATCTGAAAGTCTGATGAACGCCGGAAAAATGACTAAGTGCAAAAAAAATTTTTTTTCAACTTTTTTCAATTTTACCCCTGTGGGATATATATTCTACCAACACACATTTGGAACACTCCTGGGGTTACCCTCACACATATTATTCCCTCATTTAGTGGACATTTTCAGAAAAAAAGTGCAATTTTCAAAAATTCTGAAAATTGGCTGAAAACGACTGAATATGAAGGACTCATTGGGCGAATCGCTCTGGAACTGAAATCGGAACGCTCACTGACATTTCCCTTATCTGAAAGTCTGATAAACGCTGAAAAAATGACTAAGTCCAAAAAAATTTTTCTTTCAACTTTTTTCAATTTTACCCCCGTGGGATACATATTCTACCCACACACATTTGGAACACTCCTGGGGTTACCCTCACACATATTATTCCCTCATTTAGTGGATATTTTCACAAAAAAAGTGCAATTTTCAAAAATTCTGAAAATTGTCTGAAAACGACAGAATATGAAGGACTCATCGGGCGAATCGCTCTGGAACTGAAATTGGAATGCTCACTGACATTTCCCCTATCTGAAAGTCTGATAAACGCTGAAAGAATGACTAAGTTCAAAAAAAAAATTTTTTCAACTTTTTTCAATTTTACCCCGTGGGATATATATTCTACCCACACACATTTGGAACTCTCCTGGGGTACCCTCACACATATTATTCCCTCATTTAGTGGATATTTTCACAAAAAAGTGAAATTTTCAAAAATTCTGAAAATTGGCTGAAAACGACTAAATTTGAAGGACTCATCGGGCGAATCGCTCTGGAACGGAAATCGGAACGCTCACTGACATTTCCCCTAACTGAAAGTCTGATAAACGCCGGAAAAATGACTAAGTGCAAAAAAATTTTTTTTTCAACTTTTTTCAATTTTACCCCCGTGGGATATATATTCTACCCACACACATTTGGAACTCTCCTGGGGTACCCTCATACATATTATTCCCTCATTTAGTGGTTATTTTCACAAAAAAGTGCAATTTTCAAAAATTCTGAAAATTGGCTGAAAACGACTGAATATGAAGGACTCACCGGGCGAATCGCTCTGGAACTGAAATCGGAACGCTCACTGACATTTCCCATATATGAAAGTCTGATAAACGCCGGAAAAATGACTAAGTCCAAAAAAAATTTTTTTTCAACTTTTTTCAATTTTACCCCCGTGGGATATATATTCTACCCACACACATTTGGAACACTCCTGGGGTATCCTCACACATATTATTCCCTCATTTAGTGGATATTTTCAAAAAAAAAGTGAAATTTTCAAAAATACAAAAAATTGGCTGAAAATGACTAAATATGAATGACTCATCAGGCGAATCGCTCTGGAACTGAAATCAGAACGCTCACTGACATTTCCCCTATCTGAAAGTCTGGTAAATGCCGGAAAAATGACTAAGTCCAAAAAAATTTTTCTTTCAACTTTTTTCAATTTTACCCCCGTGGGATATATATTCTACCCACACACATTTGGAACTCTCCTGGGGTACTCTCACACATATTATTCCCTCATTTAGTGGATATTTTCACAAAAAAGTGAAAATTTCAAAAATTCAGAAAATTGTCTGAAAACGACTAAATATGAACGACTCATCGGGCGAATCGCTCTGGAACTGAAATCGGAACGCTCACTGACATTTCCCCTATATGAAAGTCTGATAAACGCCGGAAAAATGACTAAGTCTAAAAAAAAAAATTTTTTTCAACTTTTTTCAATTTTACCCCTGTGGGATATATATTCTACCCACACACATTTGGAACTCTCCTGGGGTACTCTCACACATATTATTCCCTCATTTAGTGGATATTTTCACAAAAAAGTGAAATTTTCAAAAATTCAGAAAATTGTCTGAAAACGACTAAATATGAAGGACTCATCGGGCAAATCGCTCTGGAACTGAAATTGGAATGCTCACTGACATTTCCCTTATCTGAAAGTCTGATAAACGCTGAAAAAATGACTAAGTCCAAAAAAAAATTTTTTTCAACTTTTTTCAATTTTACCCCCGTGGGATATATACTCTACCCACACACATTTGGAACACTCCTGGGGTTACCCTCACACATATTATTCCCTCATTTAGTGGATATTTTCACAAAAAAGTGAAATTTTCAAAAATTCTGAAAATTGGCTGAAAACGACTAAATATGAAGGACTCATCGGGCGAATCGCTCTGGAACTGAAATCGGAACGCTCACAGACATTTCCCCTATCTGAAAGTCTGATAAACGCCGGAAAAATGACTAAGTCTAAAAAAAAATTTTTTTTCAACTTTTTTCAATTTTACCCCCGTGGGATATATATTCTACCCACACACATTTGGAACTCTCCTGGGGTACCCTCACACATATTATTCCCTCATTTAGTGGATATTTTCACAAAAAAAGTGAAATTTTCAAAAATACAAAAAATTGGCTGAAAATGACTAAATATGAATGACTCATCGTGCGAATCGCTCTGGAACTGAAATCAGAACGCTCACTGACATTTCCCCTATCTGAAAGTCTGGTAAATGCCGGAAAAATGACTAAGTCCAAAAAAATTTTTCTTTCAACTTTTTTCAATTTTACCCCCGTGGGATACATATTCTACCCACACACATTTGGAACACTCCTGGGGTTACCCTCACACATATTATTCCCTCATTTAGTGGATATTTTCACAAAAAAAGTGCAATTTTCAAAAATTCTGAAAATTGTCTGAAAACGACAGAATATGAAGGACTCATCGGGCGAATCACTCTGGAACTGAAATCGGAATGCTCACTGACATTTCCCCTATCTGAAAGTCTGATAAACGCTGAAAGAATGACTAAGTTCAAAAAAAAAATTTTTTCAACTTTTTTCAATTTTACCCCGTGGGATATATATTCTACCCACACACATTTGAAACTCTCTTGGGGTACCCTCACACATATTATTCCCTCATTTAGTGGATATTTTCACAAAAAAGTGAAATTTTCAAAAATTCTGAAAATTGGCTGAAAACGACTAAATTTGAAGGACTCATCGGGCGAATCGCTCTGGAACGGAAATCGGAACGCTCACTGACATTTCCCCTAACTGAAAGTCTGATAAACGCCGGAAAAATGACTAAGTGCAAAAAAATTTTTTTTTCAACTTTTTTCAATTTTACCCCCGTGGGATATATATTCTACCCACACACATTTGGAACTCTCCTGGGGTACCCTCATACATATTATTCCCTCATTTAGTGGTTATTTTCGCAAAAAAGTGCAATTTTCAAAAATTCTGAAAATTGGCTGAAAACGACTGAATATGAAGGACTCACTGGGCGAATCGCTCTGGAACTGAAATCGGAACGCTCACTGACATTTCCCATATATGAAAGTCTGATAAACGCCGGAAAAATGACTAAGTCTAAAAAAAAAATTTTTTTCAACTTTTTTCAATTTTACCCCTGTGGGATATATATTCTACCCACACACATTTGGAACTCTCCTGGGGTACTCCCACACATATTATTCCCTCATTTAGTGGATATTTTCAAAAAAAAAGTGAAATTTTCAAAAATACAAAAAATTGGCTGAAAATGACTAAATATGAATGACTCATCAGGCGAATCGCTCTGGAACTGAAATCAGAACGCTCACTGACATTTCCCCTATCTGAAAGTCTGGTAAATGCCGGAAAAATGACTAAGTCCAAAAAAATTTTTCTTTCAACTTTTTTCAATTTTACCCCCGTGGGATATATATTCTACCCACACACATTTGGAACTCTCCTGGGGTACTCTCACACATATTATTCCCTCATTTAGTGGATATTTTCACAAAAAAGTGAAATTTTCAAAAATTCAGAAAATTGTCTGAAAACGACTAAATATGAACGACTCATCGGGCGAATCGCTCTGGAACTGAAATCGGAACGCTCACTGACATTTCCCCTATATGAAAGTCTGATAAACGCCGGAAAAATGACTAAGTCTAAAAAAAAATTTTTTTTCAACTTTTTTCAATTTTACCCCTGTGGGATATATATTCTACCCACACACATTTGGAACTCTCCTGGGGTACTCTCACACATATTATTCCCTCATTTAGTGGATATTTTCACAAAAAAGTGAAATTTTCAAAAATTCAGAAAATTGTCTGAAAACGACTAAATATGAAGGACTCATCGGGCAAATCACTCTGGAACTGAAATTGGAATGCTCACTGACATTTCCCTTATCTGAAAGTCTGATAAACGCTGAAAAAATGACTAAGTCCAAAAAAAAATTTTTTTCAACTTTTTTCAATTTTACCCCCGTGGGATATATACTCTACCCACACACATTTGGAACACTCCTGGGGTTACCCTCACACATATTATTCCCTCATTTAGTGGATATTTTCACAAAAAAGTGAAATTTTCAAAAATTCTGAAAATTGGCTGAAAACGACTAAATATGAAGGACTCATCGGGCGAATCGCTCTGGAACTGAAATCGGAACGCTCACAGACATTTCCCCTATCTGAAAGTCTGATAAACGCCGGAAAAATGACTAAGTCTAAAAAAAAATTTTTTTTCAACTTTTTTCAATTTTACCCCCGTGGGATATATATTCTACCCACACACATTTGGAACTCTCCTGGGGTACCCTCACACATATTATTCCCTCATTTAGTGGATATTTTCACAAAAAAAGTGAAATTTTCCAAAATACAAAAAATTGGCTGAAAATGACTAAATATGAATGACTCATCGTGCGAATCGCTCTGGAACTGAAATCAGAACGCTCACTGACATTTCCCCTATCTGAAAGTCTGGTAAATGCCGGAAAAATGACTAAGTCCAAAAAAATTTTTCTTTCAACTTTTTTCAATTTTACCCCCGTGGGATACATATTCTACCCACACACATTTGGAACACTCCTGGGGTTACCCTCACACATATTATTCCCTCATTTAGTGGATATTTTCACAAAAAAAGTGCAATTTTCAAAAATTCTGAAAATTGTCTGAAAACGACAGAATATGAAGGACTCATCGGGCGAATCACTCTGGAACTGAAATCGGAATGCTCACTGACATTTCCCCTATCTGAAAGTCTGATAAACGCTGAAAGAATGACTAAGTTCAAAAAAAAAATTTTTTCAACTTTTTTCAATTTTACCCCGTGGGATATATATTCTACCCACACACATTTGAAACTCTCTTGGGGTACCCTCACACATATTATTCCCTCATTTAGTGGATATTTTCACAAAAAAGTGAAATTTTCAAAAATTCTGAAAATTGGCTGAAAACGACTAAATTTGAAGGACTCATCGGGCGAATCGCTCTGGAACGGAAATCGGAACGCTCACTGACATTTCCCCTAACTGAAAGTCTGATAAACGCCGGAAAAATGACTAAGTGCAAAAAAATTTTTTTTTCAACTTTTTTCAATTTTACCCCCGTGGGATATATGTTCTACCCACACACATTTGGAACTCTCCTGGGGTACCCTCATACATATTATTCCCTCATTTAGTGGTTATTTTCACAAAAAAGTGCAATTTTCAAAAATTCTGAAAATTGGCTGAAAACGACTGAATATGAAGGACTCACCGGGCGAATCGCTCTGGAACTGAAATCGGAACGCTCACTGACATTTCCCATATATGAAAGTCTGATAAACGCCGGAAAAATGACTAAGTCCAAAAAAAATTTTTTTTCAACTTTTTTCAATTTTACCCCCGTGGGATATATATTCTACCCACACACATTTGGAACACTCCTGGGGTATCCTCAGACATATTATTCCCTCATTTAGTGGATATTTTCACAAAAAAGTGCAATTTTCAAAAATTCTGAAAATTGGCTGAAAACGACTGAATATGAAGGACTCATCGGGCGAATCGCTCTGGAACTGAAATCGGAACGCTCACTGACATTTCCCCTATCTGAAAATCTGATAAACGCCGGAAAAATGACTAAGTCTAAAAAAAAAATTTTTTTCAACTTTTTTCAATTTTACCCCTGTGGGATATATATTCTACCCACACACATTTGGAACTCTCCTGGGGTACTCCCACACATATTATTCCCTCATTTAGTGGATATTTTCACAAAAAAAGTGAAATTTTCAAAAATACAAAAAATTGGCTGAAAATGACTAAATATGAATGACTCATCGGGCGAATCGCTCTGGAACTGAAATCAGAACGCTCACTGACATTTCCCCTATCTGAAAGTCTGGTAAATGCCGGAAAAATGACTAAGTCCAAAAAAATTTTTCTTTCAACTTTTTTCAATTTTACCCCCGTGGGATACATATTCTACCCACACACATTTGGAACACTCCTGGGGTTACCCTCATTTAGTGGATATTTTCACAAAAAAAGTGCAATTTTCAAAAATTCTGAAAATTGTCTGAAAACGACAGAATATGAAGGACTCATCGGGCGAATCGCTCTGGAACTGAAATCGGAATGCTCACTGACATTTCCCCTATCTGAAAGTCTGATAAACGCTGAAAGAATGACTAAGTTCAAAAAAAAAATTTTTTCAACTTTTTTCAATTTTACCCCGTGGGATATATATTCTACCCACACACATTTGGAACTCTCTTGGGGTACCCTCACACATATTATTCCCTCATTTAGTGGATATTTTCACAAAAAAGTGAAATTTTCAAAAATTCTGAAAATTGGCTGAAAACGACTAAATATGAAGGACTCATCGGGCGAATCGCTCTGGAGCTGAAATCGGAACGCTCACTGACATTTCTCCTATCTGAAAGTCTGATAAACGCCGGAAAAATGACTAAGTCTAAAAAAAAAATTTTTTTCAACTTTTTTCAATTTTACCCCTGTGGGATATATATTCTACCCACACACATTTGGAACTCTCCTGGGGTACTCCCACACATATTATTCCCTCATTTAGTGGATATTTTCACAAAAAAAGTGAAATTTTCAAAAATACAAAAAATTGGCTGAAAATGACTAAATATGAATGACTCATCGGGCGAATCGCTCTGGAACTGAAATCAGAACGCTCACTGACATTTCCCCTATCTGAAAGTCTGGTAAATGCCGGAAAAATGACTAAGTCCAAAAAAATTTTTCTTTCAACTTTTTTCAATTTTACCCCCGTGGGATACATATTCTACCCACACACATTTGGAACACTCCTGGGGTTACCCTCACACATATTATTCCCTCATTTAGTGGATATTTTCACAAAAAAAGTGCAATTTTCAAAAATTCTGAAAATTGTCTGAAAACGACAGAATATGAAGGACTCATCGGGCGAATCGCTCTGGAACTGAAATCGGAATGCTCACTGACATTTCCCCTATCTGAAAGTCTGATAAACGCTGAAAGAATGACTAAGTTCAAAAAAAAAATTTTTTCAACTTTTTTCAATTTTACCCCGTGGGATATATATTCTACCCACACACATTTGGAACTCTCTTGGGGTACCCTCACACATATTATTCCCTCATTTAGTGGATATTTTCACAAAAAAGTGAAATTTTCAAAAATTCTGAAAATTGGCTGAAAACGACTAAATTTGAAGGACTCATCGGGCGAATTGCTCTGGAACGGAAATCGGAACGCTCACTGACATTTCCCCTAACTGAAAGTCTGATAAACGCCGGAAAAATGACTAAGTGCAAAAAAATTTTTTTTTCAACTTTTTTCAATTTTACCCCCGTGGGATATATATTCTACCCACACACATTTGGAACTCTCCTGGGGTACCCTCATACATATTATTCCCTCATTTAGTGGTTATTTTCACAAAAAAGTGCAATTTTCAAAAATTCTGAAAATTGGCTGAAAACGACTGAATATGAAGGACTCACCAGGCGAATCGCTCTGGAACTGAAATCGGAACGCTCACTGACATTTCCCATATATGAAAGTCTGATAAACGCCGGAAAAATGACTAAGTCCAAAAAAAATTTTTTTTCAACTTTTTTCAATTTTACCCCCGTGGGATATATATTCTACCCACACACATTTGGAACACTCCTGGGGTATCCTCACACATATTATTCCCTCATTTAGTGGATATTTTCACAAAAAAGTGCAATTTTCAAAAATTCTGAAAATTGGCTGAAAACGACTGAATATGAAGGACTCATCGGGCGAATCGCTCTGGAACTGAAATCGGAACGCTCACTGACATTTCCCCTATCTGAAAATCTGATAAACGCCAGAAAAATGACTAAGTCTAAAAAAAAAATTTTTTTCAACTTTTTTCAATTTTACCCCTGTGGGATATATATTCTACCCACACACATTTGGAACTCTCCTGGGGTACTCCCACACATATTATTCCCTCATTTAGTGGATATTTTCACAAAAAAAGTGAAATTTTCAAAAATACAAAAAATTGGCTGAAAATGACTAAATATGAATGACTCATCGGGCGAATCGCTCTGGAACTGAAATCAGAACGCTCACTGACATTTCCCCTATCTGAAAGTCTGGTAAATGCCGGAAAAATGACTAAGTCCAAAAAAATTTTTCTTTCAACTTTTTTCAATTTTACCCCCGTGGGATACATATTCTACCCACACACATTTGGAACACTCCTGGGGTTACCCTCACACATATTATTCCCTCATTTAGTGGATATTTTCACAAAAAAAGTGAAATTTTCAAAAATTCTGAAAATTGTCTGAAAACGACAGAATATGAAGGACTCATCGGGCGAATCGCTCTGGAACTGAAATCGGAATGCTCACTGACATTTCCCCTATCTGAAAGTCTGATAAACGCTGAAAGAATGACTAAGTTCAAAAAAAAAATTTTTTCAACTTTTTTCAATTTTACCCCGTGGGATATATATTCTACCCACACACATTTGGAACTCTCTTGGGGTACCCTCACACATATTATTCCCTCATTTAGTGGATATTTTCACAAAAAAGTGAAATTTTCAAAAATTCTGAAAATTGGCTGAAAACGACTAAATATGAAGGACTCATCGGGCGAATCGCTCTGGAGTTGAAATCGGAACGCTCACTGACATTTCCCCTATCTGAAAGTCTGATAAACGCCGGAAAAATGACTAAGTCTAAAAAAAAAATTTTTTTCAACTTTTTTCAATTTTACCCCTGTGGGATATATATTCTACCCACACACATTTGGAACTCTCCTGGGGTACTCCCACACATATTATTCCCTCATTTAGTGGATATTTTCACAAAAAAAGTGAAATTTTCAAAAATACAAAAAATTGGCTGAAAATGACTAAATATGAATGACTCATCGGGCGAATCGCTCTGGAACTGAAATCAGAACGCTCACTGACATTTCCCCTATCTGAAAGTCTGGTAAATGCCGGAAAAATGACTAAGTCCAAAAAAATTTTTCTTTCAACTTTTTTCAATTTTACCCCCGTGGGATACATATTCTACCCACACACATTTGGAACACTCCTGGTGTTACCCTCACACATATTATTCCCTCATTTAGTGGATATTTTCACAAAAAAAGTGCAATTTTCAAAAATTCTGAAAATTGTCTGAAAACGACAGAATATGAAGGACTCATCGGGCGAATCGCTCTGGAACTGAAATCGGAATGCTCACTGACATTTCCCCTATCTGAAAGTCTGATAAACGCTGAAAGAATGACTAAGTTCAAAAAAAAAATTTTTTCAACTTTTTTCAATTTTACCCCGTGGGATATATATTCTACCCACACACATTTGGAACTCTCTTGGGGTACCCTCACACATATTATTCCCTCATTTAGTGGATATTTTCACAAAAAAGTGAAATTTTCAAAAATTCTGAAAATTGGCTGAAAACGACTAAATTTGAAGGACTCATCGGGCGAATCGCTCTGGAACGGAAATCGGAACGCTCACTGACATTTCCCCTAACTGAAAGTCTGATAAACGCCGGAAAAATGACTAAGTGCAAAAAAATTTTTTTTTCAACTTTTTTCAATTTTACCCCCGTGGGATATATATTCTACCCACACACATTTGGAACTCTCCTGGGGTACCCTCATACATATTATTCCCTCATTTAGTGGTTATTTTCACAAAAAAGTGCAATTTTCAAAAATTCTGAAAATTGGCTGAAAACGACTGAATATGAAGGACTCACCGGGCAAATCGCTCTGGAACTGAAATCGGAACGCTCACTGACATTTCCCATATATGAAAGTCTGATAAACGCCGGAAAAATGACTAAGTCCAAAAAAAACTTTTTTTCAACTTTTTTCAATTTTACCCCCGTGGGATATATATTCTACCCACACACATTTGGAACACTCCTGGGGTATCCTCACACATATTATTCCCTCATTTAGTGGATGTTTTCACAAAAAAGTGCAATTTTCAAAAATTCTGAAAATTGGCTGAAAACGACTGAATATGATGGACTCATCGGGCGAATCGCTCTAGAACTGAAATCGGAACGCTCACTGACATTTCCCCTATCTGAAAGTCTGATAAACGCCGGAAAAATGACTAAGTCCAAAAAAAATTTTTTTTCAACTTTTTTCAATTTTACCCCTGTGGGATATATATTCTACCCACACACATTTGGAACTCTCCTGGGGTACTCTCACACATATTATTCCCTCATTTAGTGGATATTTTCACAAAAAAGTGAAATTTTCAAAAATTCAGAAAATTGTCTGAAAACGACTAAATATGAAGGACTCATCGGGCGAATCGCTCTGGAACTGAAATTGGAATGCTCACTGACATTTCCCTTATCTGAAAGTCTGATAAACGCTGAAAAAATGACTAAGTCCAAAAAAAAATTTTTTTCAACTTTTTTCAATTTTACCCCCGTGGGATATATATTCTACCCACACACATTTGGAACACTCCTGGGGTATCCTCACACATATTATTCCCTCATTTAGTGGATATTTTCACAAAAAAGTGCAATTTTCAAAAATTCTGAAAATTGGCTGAAAACGACTGAATATGAAGGACTCATCGGGCGAATCGCTCTGGAACTGAAATCGGAACGCTCACTGACATTTCCCCTATCTGAAAGTCTGATAAACGCCGGAAAAATGACTAAGTCTAAAAAAAAAATTTTTTTCAACTTTTTTCAATTTTACCCCTGTGGGATATATATTCTACCCACACACATTTGGAACTCTCCTGGGGTACTCCCACACATATTATTCCCTCATTTAGTGGATATTTTCACAAAAAAGTGAAATTTTCAAAAATTCAGAAAATTGTCTGAAAACGACTAAATATGAAGGACTCATCGGGCGAATCGCTCTGGAACTGAAATTGGAATGCTCACTGACATTTCCCTTATCTGAAAGTCTGATAAACGCTGAAAAAATGACTAAGTCCAAAAAAAAATTTTTTTCAACTCTTTTCAATTTTACCCCCGTGGGATATATACTCTACCCACACACATTTGGAACACTCCTGGGGTTACCCTCACACATATTATTCCCTCATTTAGTGGATATTTTCACAAAAAAGTGAAATTTTCAAAAATTCTGAAAATTGGCTGAAAACGACTAAATATGAAGGACTCATCGGGCGAATCGCTCTGGAACTGAAATCGGAACGCTCACTGACATTTCCCCTATCTGAAAGTCTGATAAACGCCGGAAAAATGACTAAGTCTAAAAAAAAAAATTTTTTCAACTTTTTTCAATTTTACCCCCGTGGGATGTATATTCTACCCACACACATTTGGAACTCTCCTGGGGTACCCTCACACATATTATTCCCTCATTTAGTGGATATTTTCACAAAAAAAGTGAAATTTTCAAAAATACAAAAAATTGGCTGAAAATGACTAAATATGAATGACTCATCGGGCGAATCGCTCTGGAACTGAAATCAGAACGCTCACTGACATTTCCCCTATCTGAAAGTCTGGTAAATGCCGGAAAAATGACTAAGTCCAAAAAAATTTTTCTTTCAACTTTTTTCAATTTTACCCCCGTGGGATACATATTCTACCCACACACATTTGGAACACTCCTGGGGTTACCCTCACACATATTATTCCCTCATTTAGTGGATATTTTCACAAAAAAAGTGCAATTTTCAAAAATTCTGAAAATTGTCTGAAAACGACAGAATATGAAGGACTCATCGGGCGAATCGCTCTGGAACGGAAATCGGAACGCTCACTGACATTTCCCCTAACTGAAAGTCTGATAAACGCCGGAAAAATGACTAAGTGCAAAAAAATTTTTTTTTCAACTTTTTTCAATTTTACCCCCGTGGGATATATATTCTACCCACACACATTTGGAACTCTCCTGGGGTACCCTCATACATATTATTCCCTCATTTAGTGGATATTTTCACAAAAAAAGTGAAATTTTCAAAAATTCTGAAAATTGTCTGAAAACGACAGAATATGAAGGACTCATCGGGCGAATCGCTCTGGAACTGAAATCGGAATGCTCACTGACATTTCCCCTATCTGAAAGTCTGATAAACGCTGAAAGAATGACTAAGTTCAAAAAAAAAATTTTTTCAACTTTTTTCAATTTTACCCCGTGGGATATATATTCTACCCACACACATTTGGAACTCTCTTGGGGTACCCTCACACATATTATTCCCTCATTTAGTGGATATTTTCACAAAAAAGTGAAATTTTCAAAAATTCTGAAAATTGGCTGAAAACGACTAAATATGAAGGACTCATCGGGCGAATCGCTCTGGAGTTGAAATCGGAACGCTCACTGACATTTCCCCTATCTGAAAGTCTGATAAACGCCGGAAAAATGACTAAGTCTAAAAAAAAAATTTTTTTCAACTTTTTTCAATTTTACCCCTGTGGGATATATATTCTACCCACACACATTTGGAACTCTCCTGGGGTACTCCCACACATATTATTCCCTCATTTAGTGGATATTTTCACAAAAAAAGTGAAATTTTCAAAAATACAAAAAATTGGCTGAAAATGACTAAATATGAATGACTCATCGGGCGAATCGCTCTGGAACTGAAATCAGAACGCTCACTGACATTTCCCCTATCTGAAAGTCTGGTAAATGCCGGAAAAATGACTAAGTCCAAAAAAATTTTTCTTTCAACTTTTTTCAATTTTACCCCCGTGGGATACATATTCTACCCACACACATTTGGAACACTCCTGGTGTTACCCTCACACATATTATTCCCTCATTTAGTGGATATTTTCACAAAAAAAGTGCAATTTTCAAAAATTCTGAAAATTGTCTGAAAACGACAGAATATGAAGGACTCATCGGGCGAATCGCTCTGGAACTGAAATCGGAATGCTCACTGACATTTCCCCTATCTGAAAGTCTGATAAACGCTGAAAGAATGACTAAGTTCAAAAAAAAAATTTTTTCAACTTTTTTCAATTTTACCCCGTGGGATATATATTCTACCCACACACATTTGGAACTCTCTTGGGGTACCCTCACACATATTATTCCCTCATTTAGTGGATATTTTCACAAAAAAGTGAAATTTTCAAAAATTCTGAAAATTGGCTGAAAACGACTAAATTTGAAGGACTCATCGGGCGAATCGCTCTGGAACGGAAATCGGAACGCTCACTGACATTTCCCCTAACTGAAAGTCTGATAAACGCCGGAAAAATGACTAAGTGCAAAAAAATTTTTTTTTCAACTTTTTTCAATTTTACCCCCGTGGGATATATATTCTACCCACACACATTTGGAACTCTCCTGGGGTACCCTCATACATATTATTCCCTCATTTAGTGGTTATTTTCACAAAAAAGTGCAATTTTCAAAAATTCTGAAAATTGGCTGAAAACGACTGAATATGAAGGACTCACCGGGCAAATCGCTCTGGAACTGAAATCGGAACGCTCACTGACATTTCCCATATATGAAAGTCTGATAAACGCCGGAAAAATGACTAAGTCCAAAAAAAACTTTTTTTCAACTTTTTTCAATTTTACCCCCGTGGGATATATATTCTACCCACACACATTTGGAACACTCCTGGGGTATCCTCACACATATTATTCCCTCATTTAGTGGATGTTTTCACAAAAAAGTGCAATTTTCAAAAATTCTGAAAATTGGCTGAAAACGACTGAATATGATGGACTCATCGGGCGAATCGCTCTAGAACTGAAATCGGAACGCTCACTGACATTTCCCCTATCTGAAAGTCTGATAAACGCCGGAAAAATGACTAAGTCCAAAAAAAATTTTTTTTCAACTTTTTTCAATTTTACCCCTGTGGGATATATATTCTACCCACACACATTTGGAACTCTCCTGGGGTACTCTCACACATATTATTCCCTCATTTAGTGGATATTTTCACAAAAAAGTGAAATTTTCAAAAATTCAGAAAATTGTCTGAAAACGACTAAATATGAAGGACTCATCGGGCGAATCGCTCTGGAACTGAAATTGGAATGCTCACTGACATTTCCCTTATCTGAAAGTCTGATAAACGCTGAAAAAATGACTAAGTCCAAAAAAAAATTTTTTTCAACTTTTTTCAATTTTACCCCCGTGGGATATATATTCTACCCACACACATTTGGAACACTCCTGGGGTATCCTCACACATATTATTCCCTCATTTAGTGGATATTTTCACAAAAAAGTGCAATTTTCAAAAATTCTGAAAATTGGCTGAAAACGACTGAATATGAAGGACTCATCGGGCGAATCGCTCTGGAACTGAAATCGGAACGCTCACTGACATTTCCCCTATCTGAAAGTCTGATAAACGCCGGAAAAATGACTAAGTCTAAAAAAAAAATTTTTTTCAACTTTTTTCAATTTTACCCCTGTGGGATATATATTCTACCCACACACATTTGGAACTCTCCTGGGGTACTCCCACACATATTATTCCCTCATTTAGTGGATATTTTCACAAAAAAGTGAAATTTTCAAAAATTCAGAAAATTGTCTGAAAACGACTAAATATGAAGGACTCATCGGGCGAATCGCTCTGGAACTGAAATTGGAATGCTCACTGACATTTCCCTTATCTGAAAGTCTGATAAACGCTGAAAAAATGACTAAGTCCAAAAAAAAATTTTTTTCAACTCTTTTCAATTTTACCCCCGTGGGATATATACTCTACCCACACACATTTGGAACACTCCTGGGGTTACCCTCACACATATTATTCCCTCATTTAGTGGATATTTTCACAAAAAAGTGAAATTTTCAAAAATTCTGAAAATTGGCTGAAAACGACTAAATATGAAGGACTCATCGGGCGAATCGCTCTGGAACTGAAATCGGAACGCTCACTGACATTTCCCCTATCTGAAAGTCTGATAAACGCCGGAAAAATGACTAAGTCTAAAAAAAAAAATTTTTTCAACTTTTTTCAATTTTACCCCCGTGGGATGTATATTCTACCCACACACATTTGGAACTCTCCTGGGGTACCCTCACACATATTATTCCCTCATTTAGTGGATATTTTCACAAAAAAAGTGAAATTTTCAAAAATACAAAAAATTGGCTGAAAATGACTAAATATGAATGACTCATCGGGCGAATCGCTCTGGAACTGAAATCAGAACGCTCACTGACATTTCCCCTATCTGAAAGTCTGGTAAATGCCGGAAAAATGACTAAGTCCAAAAAAATTTTTCTTTCAACTTTTTTCAATTTTACCCCCGTGGGATACATATTCTACCCACACACATTTGGAACACTCCTGGGGTTACCCTCACACATATTATTCCCTCATTTAGTGGATATTTTCACAAAAAAAGTGCAATTTTCAAAAATTCTGAAAATTGTCTGAAAACGACAGAATATGAAGGACTCATCGGGCGAATCGCTCTGGAACGGAAATCGGAACGCTCACTGACATTTCCCCTAACTGAAAGTCTGATAAACGCCGGAAAAATGACTAAGTGCAAAAAAATTTTTTTTTCAACTTTTTTCAATTTTACCCCCGTGGGATATATATTCTACCCACACACATTTGGAACTCTCCTGGGGTACCCTCATACATATTATTCCCTCATTTAGTGGATATTTTCACAAAAAAGTGCAATTTTCAAAAATTCTGAAAATTGGCTGAAAACGACTGAATATGAAGGACTCATCGGGCGAATCGCTCTGGAACTGAAATCGGAACACTCACTGACATTTCCCCTATCTGAAAGTCTGATAAACGCCGGAAAAATGACTAAGTCTAAAAAAAAAATTTTTTTCAACTTTTTTCAATTTTACCCCTGTGGGATATATATTCTACCCACACACATTTGGAACTCTCCTGGGGTACTCTCACACATATTATTCCCTCATTTAGTGGATATTTTCACAAAAAAAGTGAAATTTTCAAAAATTCTGAAAATTGTCTGAAAATGACAGAATATGAAGGACTCATCGGGCGAATCGCTCTGGAACTGAAATCGGAATGCTCACTGACATTTCCCCTATCTGAAAGTCTGATAAACGCTGAAAGAATGACTAAGTTCAAAAAAAAAATTTTTCCAACTTTTTTCAATTTTACCCCGTGGGATATATATTCTACCCACACACATTTGGAACTCTCCTGGGGTACCCTCACACATATTATTCCCTCATTTAGTGGATATTTTCACAAAAAAGTGAAATTTTCAAAAATTCTGAAAATTGGCTGAAAACGACTAAATTTGAAGGACTCATCGGGCGAATCGCTCTGGAACGGAAATCGGAACGCTCACTGACATTTCCCCTAACTGAAAGTCTGATAAACGCCGGAAAAATGACTAAGTGCAAAAAAATTTTTTTTTCAACTTTTTTCAATTTTACCCTCGTGGGATATATATTCTACCCACACACATTTGGAACTCTCCTGGGGTACCCTCATACATATTATTCCCTCATTTAGTGGTTATTTTCACAAAAAAGTGCAATTTTCAAAAATTCTGAAAATTGGCTGAAAACGACTGAATATGAAGGACTCACCGGGCGAATCGCTCTGGAACTGAAATCGGAACGCTCACTGACATTTCCCATATATGAAAGTCTGATAAACGCCGGAAAAATGACTAAGTCCAAAAAAAATTTTTTTTAAACTTTTTTCAATTTTACCCCCGTGGGATATATATTCTACCCACACACATTTGGAACACTCCTGGGGTATCCTCACACATATTATTCCCTCATTTAGTGGATATTTTCACAAAAAAGTGCAATTTTCAAAATTTCTGAAAATTGGCTGAAAACGACTGAATATGAAGGACTCATCGGGTGAATCGCTCTGGAACTGAAATCGGAACGCTCACTGACATTTCCCCTATCTGAAAGTCTGATAAACGCCGGAAAAATGACTAAGTCTAAAAAAAAAATTTTTTTCAACTTTTTTCAATTTTACCCCTGTGGGATATATATTCTACCCACACACATTTGGAACTCTCCTGGGGTACTCTCACACATATTATTCCCTCATTTAGTGGATATTTTCACAAAAAAGTGAAATTTTCAAAAATTCAGAAAATTGTCTGAAAACGACTAAATATGAAGGACTCATCGGGCGAATCGCTCTGGAACTGAAATCGGAACGCTCACTGACATTTCCCATATCTGAAAGTCTGATAAACGCCGGAAAAATAACTAAGTCTAAAAAAAATTTTTTTTCAACTTTTTTCAATTTTACCCCCGTGGGATATATATTCTACCCACACACATTTGGAACTCTCCTGGGGTACCCTCACACATATTATTCCCTCATTTAGTGGATATTTTCACAAAAAAGTGAAATTTTCAAAAATACAGAAAATTGGCTGAAAATGACTAAATATGAAGGACTCATCGGGCGAATCGCTCTGGAACTGAAATCGGAACGCTCACTGACATTTCCCCTATCTGAAAGTCTGATAAACGCCGGAAAAATAACTAAGTCTAAAAAAAATTTTTTTTTAACTTTTTTCAATTTTACCCCCGTGGGATATATATTCTACCCACACATTTGGAAGTCTCCTGGGGTACTCTCACACATATTATTCCCTCATTTAATGCATATTTTCACAAAAAAAGTGAAATTTTCAAAAATTCAGAAATTTGGCTGAAAACGACTAAATATGAAGAACTCATCGGGCGAATCGCTCTGGAACTGAAATCGGAATGCTCACTGACATTTCCCCTATCTGAAAGTCTGATAAACGCTGAAAGAATGACTAAGTTCAAAAAAAAATTTTTTTCAACTTTTTTCAATTTTACCCCCGTGGGATATATATTCTACCCACACACATTTGGAACTCTCCTGGGGTACCCTCACACATATTATTCCCTCATTTAGTGGATATTTTCACAAATAAGTGAAATTTTCAAAAATTCTGAAAATTGGCTGAAAACGACTAAATTTGAAGGACTCATCGGGCGAATCGCTCTGGAACTGAAATCGGAACGCTCACTGACATTTCCCCTAACTGAAAGTCTGATAAACGACGGAAAAATGACTAAGTGCAAAAAAAATTTTTTTTTCAACTTTTTTCAATTTTACCCCTGTGGGATATATATTCTACCCACACACATTTGGAACTCTCCTGGGGTACCCTCACACATATTATTCCCTCATTTAGTGGATATTTTCACAAAAAAGTGAAATTTTCAAAAATACAGAAAATTGGCTGAAAATGACTAAATATGAATGACTCATCGGGCGAATCGCTCTGGAACTGAAATCAGAACGCTCACTGACATTTCCCCTATCTGAAAGTCTGCTAAATGCCAGAAAAATGACTAAGTCCAAAAAAATTTTTTTTTCAACTTTTTTAAATTTTACCCCCGTGGGATATATATTCTACCCACACACATTTGGAACACTCCTGGGGTTAACCTCACACATATTATTCCCTCATTTAGTGGACATTTTCACAAAAAAAGTGCAATTTTCAAAAATTCTGAAAATTGTCTGAAAACGACAGAATATGAAGGACTCATCGGGCGAATCGCTCTGGAACTGAAATCGGAACGCTCACTGACATTTCCCCTATCTGAAAGTCTGATAAACGCCGGAAAAATGACTAAGTCCAAAAAAATTTTTTTTTGAACTTTTTTCAATTTTACCCCCGTAGGATATATATTCTACCCACACACATTTGGAACTCTACTGGGGTGCCCTCACACATATTATTCCCTCATTTAGTGGATATTTTCACAAAAAAAGTAAAATTTTCAAAAATTCAGAAAATTGGCTGAAAACGACTAAATATGAATAACTCATCGGGCGAATCGCTCTGGAACTGAAATCGGAACGCTCGCTGACATTTCCCCTATCTGAAAGTCTGATAAATGCCAGAGAAATGACTAAGTCCAAAAGAAAATTTTTTCAACTTTTTTCAATTTTACCCCCGTGGGATATATATTCTACCCACACACATTTGGAACACTCCTGGGGTACCCTCACACATATTATTTCCTCATTTAGTGGATATTTTCCCAAAAAAGTGCAATTTTCAAAAATTCTGAAAATTGGCTGAAAACGACTGAATATGAAGGACTCATCGGGCGAATCGCTCTGGAACTGAAATTTGAACGCTCACTGACATTTCCCCTATCTGAAAGTCTGATAAACGCCGGAAAAATGACTAAATCTAAAAAAAATTTTTTTTCAACTTTTTTCAATTTTACCCCCGTGGGATATATATTCTACCCACACATTTGGAACTCTCCTGGGGTACTCTCACACATATTATTCCCTCATTTAATGCATATTTTCACAAAAAAAGTGAAATTTTCAAAAATTCAGAAATTTGGCTGAAAACGACTAAATATGAAGAACTCATCGGGCGAATGGCTCTGGAACTGAAATCGGAATGCTCACTGACATTTCCCCTATCTGAAAGTCTGATAAACGCTGAAAGAATGACTAAGTTCAAAAAAAAATTTTTTTCAACTTTTTTCAATTTTACCCCCGTGGGATATATATTCTACCCACACACATTTGGAACTCTCCTGGGTTACCCTCACACATATTATTCCCTCATTTACTGGATATTTTCACAAAAAAGTGAAATTTTCAAAAATTCTGAAAATTGGCTGAAAACGACTAAATATGAAGGACTCATCGGGCGAATCGCTCTGGAACTGAAATCGGAACACTCACTGACATTTCCCCTATCTGAAAGTCCGATAAACGCAATAAAAATGACTAAGTCCAAAAAATTTTTTTTTTCAACTTTCTTCAATTTTACCCCCGTGGGATATATATTCTACCCACACACATTTGGAACTCTCCTGGGGTACCCTCACACATATTATTCCCTCATTTAGTGGATATTTTCACAAAAAAGTGAAATTTTCAAAAATTCAGAAAATTGGCTGAAAACGACTAAATATGAAGGACTCATCGGGCGAATCGCTCTGGAACTGAAATCGGAACACTCACTGACATTTTCCCTATCTGAAAGTTTGCTAAACGCCATAAAAATGACTAAGTCGAAAAAAAAAATTTTTTCAACTTTTTTCAATTTTACCCCCGTGGGATATATATTCTACCCACACACATTTGGAACTCTCCTGGGGTGCCCTCACACATATTATTCCCTCATTTAGTGGATATTTTCACAAAAAAGTGAAATTTTACAAAAATTCTGAAAATTGGCTGAAAACGACTAAATTTGAAGTACTCATCGGGCGAATCGCTCTGGAACTGAAATCGGAACGCTCACTGACATTTCCCCTAACTGAAAGTCTGATAAACGCCGGAAAATGACTAAGTGCAAAAAAATTTTTTTTTCAACTTTTTTCAATTTTACCCCAGTGGGATATATATTCTACCCACACACATTTGGAACTCTCCTGGGGTACCCTCACACATATTATTCCCTCATTTAGTGGATATTTTCACAAAAAAGTGAAATTTTCAAAAATTCTGAAAATTGGCTGAAAACGTCTAAATATGAAGGACTCATCAGGCGAATCGCTCTGGAACTGAAATTGGAACGCTCACTGACATTTCCCCTATCTGAAAGTCTGCTAAACACTGAAAAAATGACTAAGTCCAAAAAAAAATTTTTTTCACCTTTTTTCAATTTTACCCCCTAGGATATATACTCTACCCACACACATTTGGAACTCTTCTGGGGTGGCCTCACACATATTATTCCCTCATTTAGTGGATATTTTAACAAAAAAGTGAAATTTTCAAAAATTGAGAAAATTGGCTGAAAACGACTAAATATGAAGGACTCATCGGACGAATCGCTCTGGAACTGAAATCAAAACGCTCACTGACATTTCCCCTATCTGAAAGCCTGCTAAACGCCGGAAAAATTACTAAGTCCAAAAAAAATTTTTTTTCAACTTTTTTCAATTTTACCCCCGTGGGATATATATTCTACCCACACACATTTGGAACTCTCCTGGGGTACCCTCACACATATTATTCCCTCATTTAGTGGATATTTTAACAAAAAAGTGAAATTTTCAAAAATTCAGAAAATTGGCTGAAAACGACTAAATATGAAGGACTCATCGGGCGAATCACTCTGGAACTGAAATCGGAACGCTCACTGACATTTCCCCTATCTGAAAGTCTGATAAACGCTGAAAAAATGACTAAGTCCAAAAAAATTTTTTTTAAACTTTTTTCAATTTTACCCCTGTGAGATATATATTCTACCCACACACATTTGGAACTCTCCTGGGTTACCCTCACACATATTATTCCCTCATTTAGTGGATATTTTCACAAAAAAGTGAAATTTTCGAAAATTGGCTGAAAATGACTAAATATGAAGGACTCATCGGGCGAATCGCTCTGGAACTGAAATCGGAAGGCTCACTGACATTTCCCCTATCTGAAAGTCTGATAAACGCTGAAAAAATGACAGTCCAAAAAAAATATTTTTTTAACTTTTTTCAATTTTACCCCCGTTGGATATATATTCTACCCACACACATTTGGAACTCTCCTGGGGTACCCTCACACATATTATTCCCTCATTTAGTGGATATTTTCACAAAAAAGTGAAATTTTCAAAAATTCTGAAAATTGGCTGAAAACGACTAAATATGAAGGACTCATCGGGCGAATCGCTCTGGAACTGAAATCGGAACACTCACTGACATTTCCCCTATCTGAAAGTCTGATAAACGCCATAAAAATGACTAAGTCCAAAAAAATTTTTTTTTCAACTTTTTTCAATTTTACCCCCGTGGGATATATATTCTACCCACACACATTTGGAACTCTCCTGGGGTACCCTCACACATATTATTCCCTCATTTAGTGGATATTTTCACAAAAAAGTGAAATTTTCAAAAATTCAGAAAATTGGCTGAAAACGACTAAATATGAAGGACTCATCGGGCGAATCGCTCTGGAACTGAAATCGGAACACTCACTGACATTTTCCCTATCTGAAAGTTTGCTAAACGTCATAAAAATGACTAAGTCCAAAAAAAATTTTTTTCAACTTTTTTCAATTTTACTCCCGTGGGATATATATTCTACGGACACACATTTGGAACTCTCCTGGGGTACCCTCACACATATTATTCCCTCATTTAGTGGATATTTTCACAAAAAAGTGAAATTTTCAAAAATTCAGAAAATTGGCTGAAAACGACTAAATATGAAGGACTCATTGGGCGAATCGCTCTGGAACTGAAATTGGAACGCTCACTGACATTTCCCCTATCTGAAAGTCTGATAAACGCTGAAAAAATGACTAAGTCCCAAAAAAAATTTTTTTCAACTTTTTCAATTTTACCCCCGAGGGATATATATTCTACCCACACACATTTGGAACTCTCCTGGGGTACCCTCACACATATTATTCCCTCATTTAGTGGATATTTTCACAAAAAAGTGAAATTTTCAAAAATTCAGAAAATTGGCTGAAAACGACTAAATATGAAGGACTCATCGGGCGAATCGCTCTGGAACTGAAATCGGAACACTCACTGACATTTTCCCTATCTGAAAGTTTGCTAAACGTCATAAAAATGACTAAGTCCCCAAAAAAATTTTTTTCAACTTTTTCAATTTTACCCCCGTGGGATATATATTCTACCCACACACATTTGGAACTCTCCTGGGGTACCCTCACACATATTATTCCCTCATTTAGTGGATATTTTCACAAAAAAGTGAAATTTTCAAAAATTCAGAAAATTCGCTGAAAACGACTAAATATGAAGGACTCATCGGGCGAATCGCTCTGGAACTGAAATTGGAACGTTCACTGACATTTCCCCTATCTGAAAGTCTGATAAACGCTGAAAAAATGACTAAGTCCCAAAAAAAATTTTTTCAACTTTTTTCAATTTTACCCCTGTGGGATATATTTTCTACCCACACACATTTGGAACTCTCTTGGGGTACCCTCACACATATTATTCCCTCATTTAGTGGATATTTTCACAAAAAAGTGAAATTTTCAAAAATTCTGAAAATTGGCTGAAAACGACTAAATATGAAGGACTCATCGGGAGAATTGCTCTGGAATTGAAATCGGAAGGCTCACTGATATTTCCCCTATCTGAAAGTCTGATAAACGCCGGAAAAATGACTAACTCCAAAAAAAATATTTTTTTAACTTTTTTCAATTTTACCCCCGTGGGATATATATTCTACCCACACACATTTGGAACTCTCCTGGGGTACCCTCACGCATATTATTCCCTCATTTAGTGGATATTTTCACAAAATAGTGAAATTTTCAAAAATTCTGAAAATTGTCTGAAAACAACTAAATATGAAGGACTCATCGGGCGAATCGCTCTGGAACTGAAATCGGAACGCTCACTGACATTTCCCCTATCTGAAAGTCTGATAAACGCTGAAAAAATGACAGTCCAAAAAAAAATTTTTTTCAACTTTTTTCAATTTTACCCCCGTGGGATATATATTCTACCCACACACATTTGGAACTCTCCTGGGGTACCCTCACACATATTATTCCCTCATTTAGTGGATATTTTCACAAAAAAGTGAAATTTTCAAAAATTCAGAAAATTGGCTGAAAATGACAAAATATGAAGGACTCATCGGGCGAATCGCTCTGGAACTGAAATCGGAAGGCTCACTGACATTTCCCCTATCTGAAAGTCTGATAAACGCTGAAAAAATGACAGTCCAAAAAAATTTTTTTTTAACTTTTTTCAATTTTACCCCCGTGGGATATGTATTCTACCCACACACATTTGGAACTCTCCTGTGGTACCCTCACACATATTACTTCCTCATTTAGTGGATATTTTCACAAAAAAGTGAAATTTTCAAAAATTCAGAAAATTGGCTGAAAATAACTAAATATGAATGACTCATCGTCGAATCGCTCTGGTACTGAAATCGGAACGCTCACTGACATTTCACCTATCTGAAAGTCTGATAAATGCTGAAAAAATGACTAAGTCCCAAAACATTTTTTTTTCAACTTTTTTAAATTTTACCCCCGTGGGATATATATTCTACCCACACACATTTGGAACACTCCTGGGGTTAACCTCACACATATTATTCCCTCATTTAGTGGACATTTTCACAAAAAAAGTGCAATTTTCAAAAATTCTGAAAATTGTCTGAAAACGACAGAATATGAAGGACTCATCGGGCGAATCGCTCTGGAACTGAAATCGGAACGCTCACTGACATTTCCCCTATCTGAAAGTCTGATAAACGCCGGAAAAATGACTAAGTCCAAAAAAATTTTTTTTTGAACTTTTTTCAATTTTACCCCCGTAGGATATATATTCTACCCACACACATTTGGAACTCTACTGGGGTGCCCTCACACATATTATTCCCTCATTTAGTGGATATTTTCACAAAAAAAGTAAAATTTTCAAAAATTCAGAAAATTGGCTGAAAACGACTAAATATGAATAACTCATCGGGCGAATCGCTCTGGAACTGAAATCGGAACGCTCGCTGACATTTCCCCTATCTGAAAGTCTGATAAATGCCAGAGAAATGACTAAGTCCAAAAGAAAATTTTTTCAACTTTTTTCAATTTTACCCCCGTGGGATATATATTCTACCCACACACATTTGGAACACTCCTGGGGTACCCTCACACATATTATTTCCTCATTTAGTGGATATTTTCCCAAAAAAGTGCAATTTTCAAAAATTCTGAAAATTGGCTGAAAACGACTGAATATGAAGGACTCATCGGGCGAATCGCTCTGGAACTGAAATTTGAACGCTCACTGACATTTCCCCTATCTGAAAGTCTGATAAACGCCGGAAAAATGACTAAATCTAAAAAAAATTTTTTTTCAACTTTTTTCAATTTTACCCCCGTGGGATATATATTCTACCCACACATTTGGAACTCTCCTGGGGTACTCTCACACATATTATTCCCTCATTTAATGCATATTTTCACAAAAAAAGTGAAATTTTCAAAAATTCAGAAATTTGGCTGAAAACGACTAAATATGAAGAACTCATCGGGCGAATGGCTCTGGAACTGAAATCGGAATGCTCACTGACATTTCCCCTATCTGAAAGTCTGATAAACGCTGAAAGAATGACTAAGTTCAAAAAAAAATTTTTTTCAACTTTTTTCAATTTTACCCCCGTGGGATATATATTCTACCCACACACATTTGGAACTCTCCTGGGTTACCCTCACACATATTATTCCCTCATTTACTGGATATTTTCACAAAAAAGTGAAATTTTCAAAAATTCTGAAAATTGGCTGAAAACGACTAAATATGAAGGACTCATCGGGCGAATCGCTCTGGAACTGAAATCGGAACACTCACTGACATTTCCCCTATCTGAAAGTCCGATAAACGCAATAAAAATGACTAAGTCCAAAAAATTTTTTTTTTCAACTTTCTTCAATTTTACCCCCGTGGGATATATATTCTACCCACACACATTTGGAACTCTCCTGGGGTACCCTCACACATATTATTCCCTCATTTAGTGGATATTTTCACAAAAAAGTGAAATTTTCAAAAATTCAGAAAATTGGCTGAAAACGACTAAATATGAAGGACTCATCGGGCGAATCGCTCTGGAACTGAAATCGGAACACTCACTGACATTTTCCCTATCTGAAAGTTTGCTAAACGCCATAAAAATGACTAAGTCGAAAAAAAAATTTTTTTCAACTTTTTTCAATTTTACCCCCGTGGGATATATATTCTACCCACACACATTTGGAACTCTCCTGGGGTGCCCTCACACATATTATTCCCTCATTTAGTGGATATTTTCACAAAAAAGTGAAATTTTCAAAAATTCTGAAAATTGGCTGAAAACGACTAAATTTGAAGGACTCATCGGGCGAATCGCTCTGGAACTGAAATCGCAACGCTCACTGACATTTCCCCTAACTGAAAGTCTGATAAACGCCGGAAAATGACTAAGTGCAAAAAAATTTTTTTTTCAACTTTTTTCAATTTTACCCCAGTGGGATATATATTCTACCCACACACATTTGGAACTCTCCTGGGGTACCCTCACACATATTATTCCCTCATTTAGTGGATATTTTCACAAAAAAGTGAAATTTTCAAAAATTCTGAAAATTGGCTGAAAACGTCTAAATATGAAGGACTCATCAGGCGAATCGCTCTGGAACTGAAATTGGAACGCTCACTGACATTTCCCCTATCTGAAAGTCTGCTAAACACTGAAAAAATGACTAAGTCCAAAAAAAAATTTTTTTCACCTTTTTTCAATTTTACCCCCTAGGATATATACTCTACCCACACACATTTGGAACTCTTCTGGGGTGGCCTCACACATATTATTCCCTCATTTAGTGGATATTTTAACAAAAAAGTGAAATTTTCAAAAATTGAGAAAATTGGCTGAAAACGACTAAATATGAAGGACTCATCGGACGAATCGCTCTGGAACTGAAATCAAAACGCTCACTGACATTTCCCCTATCTGAAAGCCTGCTAAACGCCGGAAAAATTACTAAGTCCAAAAAAAATTTTTTTTCAACTTTTTTCAATTTTACCCCCGTGGGATATATATTCTACCCACACACATTTGGAACTCTCCTGGGGTACCCTCACACATATTATTCCCTCATTTAGTGGATATTTTAACAAAAAAGTGAAATTTTCAAAAATTCAGAAAATTGGCTGAAAACGACTAAATATGAAGGACTCATCGGGCGAATCACTCTGGAACTGAAATCGGAACGCTCACTGACATTTCCCCTATCTGAAAGTCTGATAAACGCTGAAAAAATGACTAAGTCCAAAAAAATTTTTTTTAAACTTTTTTCAATTTTACCCCTGTGAGATATATATTCTACCCACACACATTTGGAACTCTCCTGGGTTACCCTCACACATATTATTCCCTCATTTAGTGGATATTTTCACAAAAAAGTGAAATTTTCGAAAATTGGCTGAAAATGACTAAATATGAAGGACTCATCGGGCGAATCGCTCTGGAACTGAAATCGGAAGGCTCACTGACATTTCCCCTATCTGAAAGTCTGATAAACGCTGAAAAAATGACAGTCCAAAAAAAATATTTTTTTAACTTTTTTCAATTTTACCCCCGTTGGATATATATTCTACCCACACACATTTGGAACTCTCCTGGGGTACCCTCACACATATTATTCCCTCATTTAGTGGATATTTTCACAAAAAAGTGAAATTTTCAAAAATTCTGAAAATTGGCTGAAAACGACTAAATATGAAGGACTCATCGGGCGAATCGCTCTGGAACTGAAATCGGAACACTCACTGACATTTCCCCTATCTGAAAGTCTGATAAACGCCATAAAAATGACTAAGTCCAAAAAAATTTTTTTTTCAACTTTTTTCAATTTTACCCCCGTGGGATATATATTCTACCCACACACATTTGGAACTCTCCTGGGGTACCCTCACACATATTATTCCCTCATTTAGTGGATATTTTCACAAAAAAGTGAAATTTTCAAAAATTCAGAAAATTGGCTGAAAACGACTAAATATGAAGGACTCATCGGGCGAATCGCTCTGGAACTGAAATCGGAACACTCACTGACATTTTCCCTATCTGAAAGTTTGCTAAACGTCATAAAAATGACTAAGTCCAAAAAAAATTTTTTTCAACTTTTTTCAATTTTACTCCCGTGGGATATATATTCTACGGACACACATTTGGAACTCTCCTGGGGTACCCTCACACATATTATTCCCTCATTTAGTGGATATTTTCACAAAAAAGTGAAATTTTCAAAAATTCAGAAAATTGGCTGAAAACGACTAAATATGAAGGACTCATTGGGCGAATCGCTCTGGAACTGAAATTGGAACGCTCACTGACATTTCCCCTATCTGAAAGTCTGATAAACGCTGAAAAAATGACTAAGTCCCAAAAAAAATTTTTTTCAACTTTTTCAATTTTACCCCCGAGGGATATATATTCTACCCACACACATTTGGAACTCTCCTGGGGTACCCTCACACATATTATTCCCTCATTTAGTGGATATTTTCACAAAAAAGTGAAATTTTCAAAAATTCAGAAAATTGGCTGAAAACGACTAAATATGAAGGACTCATCGGGCGAATCGCTCTGGAACTGAAATCGGAACACTCACTGACATTTTCCCTATCTGAAAGTTTGCTAAACGTCATAAAAATGACTAAGTCCCCAAAAAAATTTTTTTCAACTTTTTCAATTTTACCCCCGTGGGATATATATTCTACCCACACACATTTGGAACTCTCCTGGGGTACCCTCACACATATTATTCCCTCATTTAGTGGATATTTTCACAAAAAAGTGAAATTTTCAAAAATTCAGAAAATTCGCTGAAAACGACTAAATATGAAGGACTCATCGGGCGAATCGCTCTGGAACTGAAATTGGAACGTTCACTGACATTTCCCCTATCTGAAAGTCTGATAAACGCTGAAAAAATGACTAAGTCCCAAAAAAAATTTTTTCAACTTTTTTCAATTTTACCCCTGTGGGATATATTTTCTACCCACACACATTTGGAACTCTCTTGGGGTACCCTCACACATATTATTCCCTCATTTAGTGGATATTTTCACAAAAAAGTGAAATTTTCAAAAATTCTGAAAATTGGCTGAAAACGACTAAATATGAAGGACTCATCGGGAGAATTGCTCTGGAATTGAAATCGGAAGGCTCACTGATATTTCCCCTATCTGAAAGTCTGATAAACGCCGGAAAAATGACTAACTCCAAAAAAAATATTTTTTTAACTTTTTTCAATTTTACCCCCGTGGGATATATATTCTACCCACACACATTTGGAACTCTCCTGGGGTACCCTCACGCATATTATTCCCTCATTTAGTGGATATTTTCACAAAATAGTGAAATTTTCAAAAATTCTGAAAATTGTCTGAAAACAACTAAATATGAAGGACTCATCGGGCGAATCGCTCTGGAACTGAAATCGGAACGCTCACTGACATTTCCCCTATCTGAAAGTCTGATAAACGCTGAAAAAATGACAGTCCAAAAAAAAATTTTTTTCAACTTTTTTCAATTTTACCCCCGTGGGATATATATTCTACCCACACACATTTGGAACTCTCCTGGGGTACCCTCACACATATTATTCCCTCATTTAGTGGATATTTTCACAAAAAAGTGAAATTTTCAAAAATTCAGAAAATTGGCTGAAAATGACAAAATATGAAGGACTCATCGGGCGAATCGCTCTGGAACTGAAATCGGAAGGCTCACTGACATTTCCCCTATCTGAAAGTCTGATAAACGCTGAAAAAATGACAGTCCAAAAAAATTTTTTTTTAACTTTTTTCAATTTTACCCCCGTGGGATATGTATTCTACCCACACACATTTGGAACTCTCCTGTGGTACCCTCACACATATTACTTCCTCATTTAGTGGATATTTTCACAAAAAAGTGAAATTTTCAAAAATTCAGAAAATTGGCTGAAAATAACTAAATATGAATGACTCATCGTCGAATCGCTCTGGTACTGAAATCGGAACGCTCACTGACATTTCACCTATCTGAAAGTCTGATAAATGCTGAAAAAATGACTAAGTCCCAAAACATTTTTTTTTCAACTTTTTTCAATTTTACCCCCATGGGATATATATTCTACCCACACACATTTGGAACTCTCTTGGGGTACCCTCACACATATTACTTCCTCATTTAGTGGATATTTTCCCAAAAAAGTGAAATTTTCAAAAATTCTGAAAATTGGCTGAAAGCGACTAAATATGAATGACACATCGTCGAATCGCTCTGGAACTGAAATCGGAACGCTCACTGACATTTCCCCTATCTGAAAGTCTGATAAACGCCGGAATAATGACTAAGTCCAAAAAAAATATTTTTTCAACTTTTTTCAATTTTACCCCCGTGGGATATATATTCTACCAGCACACATTTGGAACTCTCCTGGGTTACCCTCACACATATTATTCCCTCATTTAGTGGATATTTTCACAAAAAAGTGAAATTTTCAAATATTCTGGAAATTGGCTGAAAACGACTAAACATGAATGACTCATCGGGCGAATCGCTCTGGAACTGAAATCGGAACGCTCTCTGACATTTCCCCTCTCTGAAAGTCTGATAAACGCTGAAAAAATGACAAAGTCCCAAAAAAAAATTTTTTCACCTTTTTTCAATTTTACCCCCGTGGGATATATATTCAACCCACACACATTTGGAACTCTCCTGGGGTAACCTCACACATACTATTCCCTCATTTAGTGGATATTTTCGCAAAAAAGTGAAATTTTCAAAAATTCGGGAAATTTCCTGAAAACGACTAAATATGAAGGACTCATCGGGCGAATCGCTCTGGAACTGAAATCGGAATGCTCACTGACATTTCCCCTATCTGAAAGTCTGATAAACGCTGAAAAAATGACTAAGTCCAAAAAAATTTTTTTTTCAATTTTTTTCAATTTTACCCTCGTGAGATATATATTCTACCCACACACATTTGGAACTCTCCTGGGGTACCCTCACACATATAATTCCCTCATTTAGTGGATATTTTCACAAAAAAGTGAAATTTTCAAAAATTCTGAAAATTGGCTGAAAACGACTAAATATGAAGGACTCATCGGGCGAATCGCACTGGAATTAAAATCGGAAGGCTCACTGACATTTCCCCTATCTGAAAGTCTGATAAACGCTGAAAAAATGACTAAGTCCAAAAAAATTTTTTTTTCAACTTTTTTCAATTTTACCCCCGTGGGATATGTATTCTACCCACACACATTTGGAACTCTCCTGGGGTACCCTCACACATATTACTTCCTCATTTAGTGGATATTTTCACAAAAAAGTGAAATTTTCAAAAATTCTGAAAATTGGTTGAAAGCGACTAAATATGAATGACACATCGTCGAATCGCTCTGGAACTGAAATCAGAACGCTCACTGACATTTCCCCTCCCTGAAAGTCTGATAAACGCTGAAAAAATGACTAAGTCCCAAAAAAAAATGTTTTCACCTTTTTTCAATTTTACCCCCGTGGGATATATATTCTACCCACACACATTTGGAACTCTCCTGGGGTACCCTCACACATATTATTCCCTCATTTAGTGGATATTTTCACAAAAAAGTGAAATTTTCAAAAATTCAGAAAATTGGCTGAAAATGACTAAATATGAATGACTCATCGGGCGAATCGCTCTGGAACTGAAATCGGAAGGCTCACTGACATTTCCCCTATCTGAAAGTCTGATAAACGCTGAAAAAATGACAGTCCAAAAAAAATTTTTTTCAACTTTTTTCAATTTTACCCCCGTGGGATATATATTCTACCCACACACATTTGGAACTCTCCTGGGGTACCCTCACACATATTATTCCCTCATTTAGTGGATATTTTCACAAAAAAGTGAAATTTTCAAAAATTCAGAAAATTGGCTGAAAATAACTAAATATGAAGGACTCATCGGGCGAATCGCTCTGGAACTGAAATCGGAAGGCTCACTGACATTTCCCCTATCTGAAAGTCTGATAAACGCTGAAAAAATGACAGTCCAAAAAATTTTTTTTTTAACTTTTTTCAATTTTACCCCCGTGGGATATATATTCTACCCACACACATTTGGAACTCTCCTGGGGTACCCTCACACATATTATTCCCTCATTTAGTGGATATTTTCACAAAAAAGTGAAATTTTCAAAAATTCTGAAAATTGGCTGAAAACGACTAAATATGAAGGACTCATTGGGCGAATCGCTCTGGAACTGAAATTGGAACGCTCACTGACATTTCCCCTATCTGAAAGTCTGATAAACGCTGAAAAAATGACTAAGTCCAAAAAAAAAATTTTTTCAACTTTTTTCAATTTTACTCCTGTGGGATATATATTCTACCCACACACATTTGGAACTCTCCTGGGGTACCCTCACACATATTATTCCCTCATTTAGTGGATATTTTCACAAAAAAGTGAAATTTTCAAAAATTCTGAAAATTGGCTGAAAACGACTAAATATGAAGGACTCATCGGGCGAATCGCTCTGGAACTGAAATCGGAACACTCACTGACATTTCCCCTATCTGAAAGTCTGATAAACGCCATAAAAATGACTAAGTCCAAAAAAATTTTTTTTTCAACTTTTTTCAATTTTACCCCCGTGGGATATATATTCTACCCACACACATTTGGAACTCTCCTGGGGTACCCTCACACATATTATTCCCTCATTTAGTGGATATTTTCACAAAAAAGTGAAATTTTCAAAAATTCAGAAAATTGGCTGAAAACGACTAAATATGAAGGACTCATCGGGCGAATCGCTCTGGAACTGAAATCGGAACACTCACTGACATTTTCCCTATCTGAAAGTTTGATAAACGTCATAAAAATGACTAAGTCCAAAAAAAATTTTTTTTCAACTATTTTCAATTTTACTCCCGTGGGATATATATTCTACGGACACACATTTGGAACTCTCCTGGGGTACCCTCACACATATTATTCCCTCATTTAGTGGATATTTTCACAAAAAAGTGAAATTTTCAAAAATTCAGAAAATTCGCTGAAAACGACTAAATATGAAGGACTCATCGGGCGAATTGCTCTGGAACTGAAATCGGAACGCTCACTGACATTTCCCCTATCTGAAAGTCTGATAAACGCTGAAAAAATGACAGTCCAAAAAAAAATTTTTTTCAACTTTTTCAATTTTACCCCCGTGGGATATATATTCTACCCACACACATTTGGAACTCTCCTGGGGTACCCTCACACATATTATTCCCTCATTTAGTGGATATTTTCACAAAAAAAGTGAAATTTTCAAAAATTCTGAAAATTGTCTGAAAACGACTAAATATGAAGGACTCATCGGGCGAATCGCTCTGGAACTGAAATCGGAACACTCACTGACATTTCCCCTATCTGAAAGTCTGATAAACGCCATAAAAATGACTAAGTCCAAAAAAATTTTTTTTTCAACTTTTTTCAATTTTACCCCCGTGGGATATATATTCTACCCACACACATTTGGAACTCTCCTGGGGTACCCTCACACATATTATTCCCTCATTTAGTGGATATTTTCACCAAAAAGTGAAATTTTCAAAAATTCAGAAAATTGGCTGAAAACGACTAAATATGAAGGACTCATCGGGCGAATCGCTCTGGAACTGAAATCGGAACACTCACTGACATTTTCCCTATCTGAAAGTTTGCTAAACGTCATAAAAATGACTAAGTCCAAAAAAAATTTTTTTTCAACTTTTTTCAATTTTACTCCCGTGGGATATATATTCTACGGACACACATTTGGAACTCTCCTGGGGTACCCTCACACACATTATTCCCTCATTTAGTGGATATTTTCACAAAAAAGTGAAATTTTAAAAAATTCAGAAAATTGGCTGAAAACGACTAAATATGAAGGACTCATCGGGCGAATTGCTCTGGAATTGAAATCGGAAGGCTCACAGACATTTCCCCTATCTGAAAGTCTGAAAAATGCCGGAAAAATGACTAAGTCCCCAAAAAAATTTTTTTCAACTTTTTCAATTTTACCCCCGTGGGAGATATATTCTACCCACACACATTTGGAACTCTCCTGGGGTACCCTCACACATATTATTCCCTCATTTAGTGGATATTTTCACAAAAAAGTGAAATTTTCAAAAATTCAGAAAATTCGCTGAAAACGACTAAATATGAAGGACTCATCGGGCGAATCGCTCTGGAACTGAAATTGGAACATTCACTGACATTTCCCCTATCTGAAAGTCTGATAAACGCTGAAAAAATGACAGTCCAAAAAAATTTTTTTTTAACTTTTTTCAATTTTACCCCCGTGGGATATATATTCTACCCACACACATTTGGAACTCTCCTGGGGTACCCTCACACATATTATTCCCTCATTTAGTGGATATTTTCACAAAAAAGTGAAATTTTCAAAAATTCTGAAAATTGGCTGAAAACGACTAAATATGAAGGACTCATCGGGCGAATCGCTCTGGAATTAAAATCGGAAGGCTCACTGACATTTCCCCTATCTGAAAGTGTGATAAACGCTGAAAAAATGACTAAGTCCAAAAAAATTTTTTTTTCAACTTTTTTCAATTTTACCCCCGTGGGATATGTATTCTACCCACACACATTTGGAACTCTCCTGGGGTACCCTCACACATATTACTTCCTCATTTAGTGGATATTTTCACAAAAAAGTGAAATTTTCAAAAATTCAGAAAATTGGCTGAAAATAACTAAATATGAATGACTCATCGTCGAATCGCTCTGGTACTGAAATCGGTACGCTCACTGACATTTCACCTATCTGAAAGTCTGATAAATGCTGAAAAAATGACTAAGTCCCAAAACATTTTTTTTTCAACTTTTTTCAATTTTACCCCCATGGGATATATATTCTACCCACACACATTTGGAACTCTCTTGGGGTACCCTCACACATATTACTTCCTCATTTAGTGGATATTTTCACAAAAAAGTGAAATTTTCAAAAATTCTGAAAATTGGCTGAAAGCGACTAAATATGAATGACACATCGTCGAATCGCTCTGGAACTGAAATCGGAACGCTCACTGACATTTCCCCTCTCTGAAAGTCTGATAAACGCTGAAAAAATGACTAAGTCCCAAAAAAAAATGTTTTCACCTTTTTTCAATTTTACCCCCGTGGGATATATATTCTACCCACACACATTTGGAACTCTCCTGGGGTACCCTCACACATATTATTCCCTCATTTAGTGGATATTTTCACAAAAAAGTGAAATTTTCAAAAATTCTGAAAATTGGCTGAAAACAACTAAATATGAAGGACTTATCGGGCGATTCGCTCTGGAATTGAAATCGGAAGGCTCACTGACATTTCCCCTATCTGAAAGTCTGATAAACGCCGGAAAAATGACTAAGTCCAAAAAAAATATTTTTTCAACTTTTTTCAATTTTACCCCCGTGGGATATATATTCTACCAGCACACATTTGGAACTCTCCTGGGTTACCCTCACACATATTATTAACTCATTTAGTGGATATTTTCACAAAAAAGTGAAATTTTCAAAAATTCTGAAAATTGGCTGAAAACGACTAAATATGAAGGACTCATTGGGTGAATTACTCTGGAACTGAAATTGGAACGCTCACTGACATTTCCCCTATCTGAAAGTCTGATAAACGCCATAAAAATGACTAAGTCCAAAAAAATTTTTTTTTCAACTTTTTTCAATTTTACCCCCGTGGGATATATATTCTACCCACACACATTTGGAACTCTCCTGGGGTACCCTCACACATATTATTCCCTCATTTAGTGGATATTTTCACAAAAAAGTGAAATTTTCAAAAATTCAGAAAATTGGCTGAAAACGACTAAATATGAAGGACTCATCGGGCGAATCGCTCTGGAACTGAAATCGGAACACTCACTGACATTTTCCCTATCTGAAAGTTTGATAAACGTCATAAAAATGACTAAGTCCAAAAAAAATTTTTTTTCAACTATTTTCAATTTTACTCCCGTGGGATATATATTCTACGGACACACATTTGGAACTCTCCTGGGGTACCCTCACACATATTATTCCCTCATTTAGTGGATATTTTCACAAAAAAGTGAAATTTTCAAAAATTCAGAAAATTCGCTGAAAACGACTAAATATGAAGGACTCATCGGGCGAATTGCTCTGGAACTGAAATCGGAACGCTCACTGACATTTCCCCTATCTGAAAGTCTGATAAACGCTGAAAAAATGACAGTCCAAAAAAAAATTTTTTTCAACTTTTTCAATTTTACCCCCGTGGGATATATATTCTACCCACACACATTTGGAACTCTCCTGGGGTACCCTCACACATATTATTCCCTCATTTAGTGGATATTTTCACAAAAAAGTGAAATTTTCAAAAATTCAGAAAATTGGCTGAAAACGACTAAATATGAAGGACTCATTGGGCGAATCGATCTGGAACTGAAATTGGAACGCTCACTGACATTTCCCCTATCTGAAAGTCTGATAAACGATGAAAAAATGACTAAGTCCAAAAAAAAAATGTTTTCACCTTTTTTCAATTTTACCCCCGTGGGATATATATTCTACCCACACACATTTGGAACTCTCCTGGGGTACCCTCACACATATTATTCCCTCATTTAGTGGATATTTTCACAAAAAAGTGAAATTTTCAAAAATTCAGAAAATTGGCTGAAAATGACTAAATATGAATGACTCATCGGGCGAATCGCTCTGGAACTGAAATCGGAAGGCTCACTGACATTTCCCCTATCTGAAAGTCTGATAAACGCTGAAAAAATGACAGTCCAAAAAAAATTTTTTTCAACTTTTTTCAATTTTACCCCCGTGGGATATATATTCTACCCACACACATTTGGAACTCTCCTGGGGTACCCTCACACATATTATTCCCTCATTTAGTGGATATTTTCACAAAAAAGTGAAATTTTCAAAAATTCAGAAAATTGGCTGAAAATAACTAAATATGAAGGACTCATCGGGCGAATCGCTCTGGAACTGAAATCGGAAGGCTCACTGACATTTCCCCTATCTGAAAGTCTGATAAACGCTGAAAAAATGACAGTCCAAAAAATTTTTTTTTTAACTTTTTTCAATTTTACCCCCGTGGGATATATATTCTACCCACACACATTTGGAACTCTCCTGGGGTACCCTCACACATATTATTCCCTCATTTAGTGGATATTTTCACAAAAAAGTGAAATTTTCAAAAATTCTGAAAATTGGCTGAAAACGACTAAATATGAAGGACTCATTGGGCGAATCGCTCTGGAACTGAAATTGGAACGCTCACTGACATTTCCCCTATCTGAAAGTCTGATAAACGCTGAAAAAATGACTAAGTCCAAAAAAAGAATTTTTTCAACTTTTTTCAATTTTACTCCTGTGGGATATATATTCTACCCACACACATTTGGAACTCTCCTGGGGTACCCTCACACATATTATTCCCTCATTTAGTGGATATTTTCACAAAAAAGTGAAATTTTCAAAAATTCTGAAAATTGGCTGAAAACGACTAAATATGAAGGACTCATCGGGCGAATCGCTCTGGAACTGAAATCGGAACACTCACTGACATTTCCCCTATCTGAAAGTCTGATAAACGCCATAAAAATGACTAAGTCCAAAAAAATTTTTTTTTCAACTTTTTTCAATTTTACCCCCGTGGGATATATATTCTACCCACACACATTTGGAACTCTCCTGGGGTACCCTCACACATATTATTCCCTCATTTAGTGGATATTTTCACAAAAAAGTGAAATTTTCAAAAATTCAGAAAATTGGCTGAAAACGACTAAATATGAAGGACTCATCGGGCGAATCGCTCTGGAACTGAAATCGGAACACTCACTGACATTTTCCCTATCTGAAAGTTTGATAAACGTCATAAAAATGACTAAGTCCAAAAAAAATTTTTTTTCAACTATTTTCAATTTTACTCCCGTGGGATATATATTCTACGGACACACATTTGGAACTCTCCTGGGGTACCCTCACACATATTATTCCCTCATTTAGTGGATATTTTCACAAAAAAGTGAAATTTTCAAAAATTCAGAAAATTCGCTGAAAACGACTAAATATGAAGGACTCATCGGGCGAATTGCTCTGGAACTGAAATCGGAACGCTCACTGACATTTCCCCTATCTGAAAGTCTGATAAACGCTGAAAAAATGACAGTCCAAAAAAAAATTTTTTTCAACTTTTTCAATTTTACCCCCGTGGGATATATATTCTACCCACACACATTTGGAACTCTCCTGGGGTACCCTCACACATATTATTCCCTCATTTAGTGGATATTTTCACAAAAAAGTGAAATTTTCAAAAATTCAGAAAATTGGCTGAAAACGACTAAATATGAAGGACTCATTGGGCGAATCGATCTGGAACTGAAATTGGAACGCTCACTGACATTTCCCCTATCTGAAAGTCTGATAAACGATGAAAAAATGACTAAGTCCAAAAAAAAATTTTTTTCAACTTTTTTCAATTTTACCCCTGTGGGATATATATTCTACCCACACACATTTGGAACTCTCCTGGGGTACCCTCACACATATTATTCCCTCATTTAGTGGATATTTTCACAAAAAAAGTGAAATTTTCAAAAATTCTGAAAATTGTCTGAAAACGACTAAATATGAAGGACTCATCGGGCGAATCGCTCTGGAACTGAAATCGGAACACTCACTGACATTTCCCCTATCTGAAAGTCTGATAAACGCCATAAAAATGACTAAGTCCAAAAAAATTTTTTTTTCAACTTTTTTCAATTTTACCCCCGTGGGATATATATTCTACCCACACACATTTGGAACTCTCCTGGGGTACCCTCACACATATTATTCCCTCATTTAGTGGATATTTTCACCAAAAAGTGAAATTTTCAAAAATTCAGAAAATTGGCTGAAAACGACTAAATATGAAGGACTCATCGGGCGAATCGCTCTGGAACTGAAATCGGAACACTCACTGACATTTTCCCTATCTGAAAGTTTGCTAAACGTCATAAAAATGACTAAGTCCAAAAAAAATTTTTTTTCAACTTTTTTCAATTTTACTCCCGTGGGATATATATTCTACGGACACACATTTGGAACTCTCCTGGGGTACCCTCACACACATTATTCCCTCATTTAGTGGATATTTTCACAAAAAAGTGAAATTTTAAAAAATTCAGAAAATTGGCTGAAAACGACTAAATATGAAGGACTCATCGGGCGAATTGCTCTGGAATTGAAATCGGAAGGCTCACAGACATTTCCCCTATCTGAAAGTCTGAAAAATGCCGGAAAAATGACTAAGTCCCCAAAAAAATTTTTTTCAACTTTTTCAATTTTACCCCCGTGGGAGATATATTCTACCCACACACATTTGGAACTCTCCTGGGGTACCCTCACACATATTATTCCCTCATTTAGTGGATATTTTCACAAAAAAGTGAAATTTTCAAAAATTCAGAAAATTCGCTGAAAACGACTAAATATGAAGGACTCATCGGGCGAATCGCTCTGGAACTGAAATTGGAACGTTCACTGACATTTCCCCTATCTGAAAGTCTGATAAACGCTGAAAAAATGACAGTCCAAAAAAATTTTTTTTTAACTTTTTTCAATTTTACCCCCGTGGGATATATATTCTACCCACACACATTTGGAACTCTCCTGGGGTACCCTCACACATATTATTCCCTCATTTAGTGGATATTTTCACAAAAAAGTGAAATTTTCAAAAATTCTGAAAATTGGCTGAAAACGACTAAATATGAAGGACTCATCGGGCGAATCGCTCTGGAATTAAAATCGGAAGGCTCACTGACATTTCCCCTATCTGAAAGTGTGATAAACGCTGAAAAAATGACTAAGTCCAAAAAAATTTTTTTTTCAACTTTTTTCAATTTTACCCCCGTGGGATATGTATTCTACCCACACACATTTGGAACTCTCCTGGGGTACCCTCACACATATTACTTCCTCATTTAGTGGATATTTTCACAAAAAAGTGAAATTTTCAAAAATTCAGAAAATTGGCTGAAAATAACTAAATATGAATGACTCATCGTCGAATCGCTCTGGTACTGAAATCGGAACGCTCACTGACATTTCACCTATCTGAAAGTCTGATAAATGCTGAAAAAATGACTAAGTCCCAAAACATTTTTTTTTCAACTTTTTTCAATTTTACCCCCATGGGATATATATTCTACCCACACACATTTGGAACTCTCTTGGGGTACCCTCACACATATTACTTCCTCATTTAGTGGATATTTTCACAAAAAAGTGAAATTTTCAAAAATTCTGAAAATTGGCTGAAAGCGACTAAATATGAATGACACATCGTCGAATCGCTCTGGAACTGAAATCGGAACGCTCACTGACATTTCCCCTCTCTGAAAGTCTGATAAACGCTGAAAAAATGACTAAGTCCCAAAAAAAAATGTTTTCACCTTTTTTCAATTTTACCCCCGTGGGATATATATTCTACCCACACACATTTGGAACTCTCCTGGGGTACCGTCACACATATTATTCCCTCATTTAGTGGATATTTTCACAAAAAAGTGAAATTTTCAAAAATTCTGAAAATTGGCTGAAAACAACTAAATATGAAGGACTTATCGGGCGATTCGCTCTGGAATTGAAATCGGAAGGCTCACTGACATTTCCCCTATCTGAAAGTCTGATAAACGCCGGAAAAATGACTAAGTCCAAAAAAAATATTTTTTCAACTTTTTTCAATTTTACCCCCGTGGGATATATATTCTACCAGCACACATTTGGAACTCTCCTGGGTTACCCTCACACATATTATTAACTCATTTAGTGGATATTTTCACAAAAAAGTGAAATTTTCAAAAATTCTGAAAATTGGCTGAAAACGACTAAATATGAAGGACTCATTGGGTGAATTACTCTGGAACTGAAATTGGAACGCTCACTGACATTTCCCCTATCTGAAAGTCTGATAAACGCCATAAAAATGACTAAGTCCAAAAAAATTTTTTTTTCAACTTTTTTCAATTTTACCCCCGTGGGATATATATTCTACCCACACACATTTGGAACTCTCCTGGGGTACCCTCACACATATTATTCCCTCATTTAGTGGATATTTTCACAAAAAAGTGAAATTTTCAAAAATTCAGAAAATTCGCTGAAAACGACTAAATATGAAGGACTCATCGGGCGAATTGCTCTGGAACTGAAATCGGAACGCTCACTGACATTTCCCCTATCTGAAAGTCTGATAAACGCTGAAAAAATGACAGTCCAAAAAAAAATTTTTTTCAACTTTTTCAATTTTACCCCCGTGGGATATATATTCTACCCACACACATTTGGAACTCTCCTGGGGTACCCTCACACATATTATTCCCTCATTTAGTGGATATTTTCACAAAAAAGTGAAATTTTCAAAAATTCAGAAAATTGGCTGAAAACGACTAAATATGAAGGACTCATTGGGCGAATCGATCTGGAACTGAAATTGGAACGCTCACTGACATTTCCCCTATCTGAAAGTCTGATAAACGATGAAAAAATGACTAAGTCCAAAAAAAAAATTTTTTCAACTTTTTTCAATTTTACCCCTGTGGGATATATATTCTACCCACACACATTTGGAACTCTCCTGGGGTACCCTCACACATATTATTCCCTCATTTAGTGGATATTTTCACAAAAAAAGTGAAATTTTCAAAAATTCTGAAAATTGTCTGAAAACGACTAAATATGAAGGACTCATCGGGCGAATCGCTCTGGAACTGAAATCGGAACACTCACTGACATTTCCCCTATCTGAAAGTCTGATAAACGCCATAAAAATGACTAAGTCCAAAAAAATTTTTTTTTCAACTTTTTTCAATTTTACCCCCGTGGGATATATATTCTACCCACACACATTTGGAACTCTCCTGGGGTACCCTCACACATATTATTCCCTCATTTAGTGGATATTTTCACCAAAAAGTGAAATTTTCAAAAATTCAGAAAATTGGCTGAAAACGACTAAATATGAAGGACTCATCGGGCGAATCGCTCTGGAACTGAAATCGGAACACTCACTGACATTTTCCCTATCTGAAAGTTTGCTAAACGTCATAAAAATGACTAAGTCCAAAAAAAATTTTTTTTCAACTTTTTTCAATTTTACTCCCGTGGGATATATATTCTACGGACACACATTTGGAACTCTCCTGGGGTACCCTCACACACATTATTCCCTCATTTAGTGGATATTTTCACAAAAAAGTGAAATTTTAAAAAATTCAGAAAATTGGCTGAAAACGACTAAATATGAAGGACTCATCGGGCGAATTGCTCTGGAATTGAAATCGGAAGGCTCACAGACATTTCCCCTATCTGAAAGTCTGAAAAATGCCGGAAAAATGACTAAGTCCCCAAAAAAATTTTTTTCAACTTTTTCAATTTTACCCCCGTGGGAGATATATTCTACCCACACACATTTGGAACTCTCCTGGGGTACCCTCACACATATTATTCCCTCATTTAGTGGATATTTTCACAAAAAAGTGAAATTTTCAAAAATTCAGAAAATTCGCTGAAAACGACTAAATATGAAGGACTCATCGGGCGAATCGCTCTGGAACTGAAATTGGAACGTTCACTGACATTTCCCCTATCTGAAAGTCTGATAAACGCTGAAAAAATGACAGTCCAAAAAAATTTTTTTTTAACTTTTTTCAATTTTACCCCCGTGGGATATATATTCTACCCACACACATTTGGAACTCTCCTGGGGTACCCTCACACATATTATTCCCTCATTTAGTGGATATTTTCACAAAAAAGTGAAATTTTCAAAAATTCTGAAAATTGGCTGAAAACGACTAAATATGAAGGACTCATCGGGCGAATCGCTCTGGAATTAAAATCGGAAGGCTCACTGACATTTCCCCTATCTGAAAGTGTGATAAACGCTGAAAAAATGACTAAGTCCAAAAAAATTTTTTTTTCAACTTTTTTCAATTTTACCCCCGTGGGATATGTATTCTACCCACACACATTTGGAACTCTCCTGGGGTACCCTCACACATATTACTTCCTCATTTAGTGGATATTTTCACAAAAAAGTGAAATTTTCAAAAATTCAGAAAATTGGCTGAAAATAACTAAATATGAATGACTCATCGTCGAATCGCTCTGGTACTGAAATCGGAACGCTCACTGACATTTCACCTATCTGAAAGTCTGATAAATGCTGAAAAAATGACTAAGTCCCAAAACATTTTTTTTTCAACTTTTTTCAATTTTACCCCCATGGGATATATATTCTACCCACACACATTTGGAACTCTCTTGGGGTACCCTCACACATATTACTTCCTCATTTAGTGGATATTTTCACAAAAAAGTGAAATTTTCAAAAATTCTGAAAATTGGCTGAAAGCGACTAAATATGAATGACACATCGTCGAATCGCTCTGGAACTGAAATCGGAACGCTCACTGACATTTCCCCTCTCTGAAAGTCTGATAAACGCTGAAAAAATGACTAAGTCCCAAAAAAAAATGTTTTCACCTTTTTTCAATTTTACCCCCGTGGGATATATATTCTACCCACACACATTTGGAACTCTCCTGGGGTACCCTCACACATATTATTCCCTCATTTAGTGGATATTTTCACAAAAAAGTGAAATTTTCAAAAATTCTGAAAATTGGCTGAAAACAACTAAATATGAAGGACTTATCGGGCGATTCGCTCTGGAATTGAAATCGGAAGGCTCACTGACATTTCCCCTATCTGAAAGTCTGATAAACGCCGGAAAAATGACTAAGTCCAAAAAAAATATTTTTTCAACTTTTTTCAATTTTACCCCCGTGGGATATATATTCTACCAGCACACATTTGGAACTCTCCTGGGTTACCCTCACACATATTATTAACTCATTTAGTGGATATTTTCACAAAAAAGTGAAATTTTCAAAAATTCTGAAAATTGGCTGAAAACGACTAAATATGAAGGACTCATTGGGTGAATTACTCTGGAACTGAAATTGGAACGCTCACTGACATTTCCCCTATCTGAAAGTCTGATAAACGCCGGAAAAATGACTAAGTCCAAAAAAAATTTTTTTCAACTTTTTTCAATTTTACCCCCGTGGAATATATATTCAACCCACACAAATTTGGAACTCTACTGGGGTAACCTCACACATATTATTCGATAATTTAGTGGATATTTTCGCAAAAAAGTGAAATTTTCAAATATTCTGGAAATTGGCTGAAAACGACTAAACATGAAGGACTCATCGGGCGAATCGCTCTGGAACTGAAATCGGAATGCTCTCTGACATTTCCCCTCTCTGAAAGTCTGATAAACGCTGAAAAAATGACAAAGTCCCAAAAAAATTTTTTTTCAACTTTTTTCAATTTTACCCCCGTGGAATATATATTCAACCCACACACATTTGGAACTCTCCTGGGGTACCCTCACACATATAATTCCCTCATTTAGTGGATATTTTCACAAAAAAGTGAAATTTTCAAAAATTCTGAAAATTGGCTGAAAACGACTAAATATGAAGGACTCATCGGGCGAATCGCTCTGGAATTAAAATCGGAAGGCTCACTGACATTTCCCCTATCTGAAAGTCTGATAAACGCTGAAAAAATGACTAAGTCCAAAAAAATTTTTTTTTCAATTTTTTTCAATTTTACCCTCGTGAGATATATATTCTACCCACACACATTTGGAACTCTCCTGGGGTACCCTCACACATATAATTCCCTCATTTAGTGGATATTTTCACAAAAAAGTGAAATTTTCAAAAATTCTGAAAATTGGCTGAAAACGACTAAATATGAAGGACTCATCGGGCGAATCGCTCTGGAACTGAAATCAGAACGCTCACTGACATTTCACCTATCTGAAAGTCTGATAAATGCTGAAAAAATGACTAAGTCCCAAAACAAATTTTTTTCAACTTTTTTCAATTTTACCCCCGTGGAATATATATTCAACCCACACACATTTGGAACTCTCCTGGGGTACCCTCATACATATTACTTCCTCATTTAGTGGATATTTTCACAAAAAAGTGAAATTTTCAAAAATTCTGAAAATTGGCTGAAAGCGACTAAATATGAATGACACATCGTCGAATCGCTCTGGAACTGAAATCAGAACGCTCACTGACATTTCCCCTCCCTGAAAGTCTGATAAACGCTGAAAAAATGACTAAGTCCCAAAAAAAAATGTTTTCACCTTTTTTCAATTTTACCCCCGTGGGATATATATTCTACCCACACACATTTGGAACTCTCCTGGGGTACCCTCACACATATTATTCCCTCATTTAGTGGATATTTTCACAAAAAAGTGAAATTTTCAAAAATTCTGAAAATTGGCTGAAAACGACTAAATATGAAGGACTTATCGGGCGATTCGCTCTGGAATTGAAATCGGAAGGCTCACTGACATTTCCCCTATCTGAAAGTCTGATAAACGCCGGAAAAATGACTAAGTCCAAAAAAAATATTTTTTCAACTTTTTTCAATTTTACCCCCGTGGGATATATATTCTACCCACACACATTTGGAACTCTCCTGGGATACCCTCACACATATTATTCCCTCATTTAGTGGATATTTTCACAAAAAAGTGAAATTTTCAAAAATTCAGAAAATTGGCTGAAAATGACTAAATATGAAGGACTCATCGGGCGAATCGCTCTGGAACTGAAATCGGAAGGCTCACTGACATTTCCCCTATCTGAAAGTCTGATAAACGCTGAAAAAATGACAGTCCAAAAAAAATTTTTTTCAACTTTTTTCAATTTTACCCCCGTGGGATATATATTCTACCCACACACATTTGGAACTCTCCTGGGGTACCCTCACACATATTATTCCCTCATTTAGTGGATATTTTCACAAAAAAGTGAAATTTTCAAAAATTCAGAAAATTGGCTGAAAATGACTAAATATGAAGGACTCATCGGGCGAATCGCTCTGGAACTGAAATCGGAAGGCTCACTGACATTTCCCCTATCTGAAAGTCTGATAAACGCTGAAAAAATGACAGTCCAAAAAATTTTTTTTTTAACTTTTTTCAATTTTACCCCCGTGGGATATATATTCTACCCACACACATTTGGAACTCTCCTGGGGTACCCTCACACATATTATTCCCTCATTTAGTGGATATTTTCACAAAAAAGTGAAATTTTCAAAAATTCTGAAAATTGGCTGAAAACGACTAAATATGAAGGACTCATCGGGCGAATCGCTCTGGAATTAAAATCGGAAGGCTCACTGACATTTCCCCTATCTGAAAGTCTGATAAACGCTGAAAAAATGGCTAAGTCCAAAAAAATTTTTTTTTCAATTTTTTTCAATTTTACCCTCGTGAGATATATATTCTACCCACACACATTTGGAACTCTCCTGGGGTACCCTCACACATATAATTCCCTCATTTAGTGGATATTTTCACAAAAAAGTGAAATTTTCAAAAATTCTGAAAATTGGCTGAAAACGACTAAATATGAAGGACTCATCGGGCGAATCGCTCTGGAACTGAAATCAGAACGCTCACTGACATTTCACCTATCTGAAAGTCTGATAAATGCTGAAAAAATGACTAAGTCCCAAAACAAATTTTTTTCAACTTTTTTCAATTTTACCCCCGTGGAATATATATTCAACCCACACACATTTGGAACTCTCCTGGGGTACCCTCATACATATTACTTCCTCATTTAGTGGATATTTTCACAAAAAAGTGAAATTTTCAAAAATTCTGAAAATTGGCTGAAAGCGACTAAATATGAATGACACATCGTCGAATCGCTCTGGAACTGAAATCAGAACGCTCACTGACATTTCCCCTCCCTGAAAGTCTGATAAACGCTGAAAAAATGACTAAGTCCCAAAAAAAAATGTTTTCACCTTTTTTCAATTTTACCCCCGTGGGATATATATTCTACCCACACACATTTGGAACTCTCCTGGGGTACCCTCACACATATTATTCCCTCATTTAGTGGATATTTTCACAAAAAAGTGAAATTTTCAAAAATTCTGAAAATTGGCTGAAAACGACTAAATATGAAGGACTTATCGGGCGATTCGCTCTGGAATTGAAATCGGAAGGCTCACTGACATTTCCCCTATCTGAAAGTCTGATAAACGCCGGAAAAATGACTAAGTCCAAAAAAAATATTTTTTCAACTTTTTTCAATTTTACCCCCGTGGGATATATATTCTACCCACACACATTTGGAACTCTCCTGGGATACCCTCACACATATTATTCCCTCATTTAGTGGATATTTTCACAAAAAAGTGAAATTTTCAAAAATTCAGAAAATTGGCTGAAAATGACTAAATATGAAGGACTCATCGGGCGAATCGCTCTGGAACTGAAATCGGAAGGCTCACTGACATTTCCCCTATCTGAAAGTCTGATAAACGCTGAAAAAATGACAGTCCAAAAAATTTTTTTTTTAACTTTTTTCAATTTTACCCCCGTGGGATATATATTCTACCCACACACATTTGGAACTCTCCTGGGGTACCCTCACACATATTATTCCCTCATTTAGTGGATATTTTCACAAAAAAGTGAAATTTTCAAAAATTCTGAAAATTGGCTGAAAACGACTAAATATGAAGGACTCATTGGGCGAATCGCTCTGGAACTGAAATTGGAACGCTCACTGACATTTCCCCTATCTGAAAGTCTGATAAACGCCATAAAAATGACTAAGTCCAAAAAAATTTTTTTTTCAACTTTTTTCAATTTTACCCCCGTGGGATATATATTCTACCCACACACATTTGGAACTCTCCTGGGGTACCCTCACACATATTATTCCCTCATTTAGTGGATATTTTCACAAAAAAGTGAAATTTTCAAAAATTCAGAAAATTGGCTGAAAACGACTAAATATGAAGGACTCATCGGGCGAATCGCTCTGGAACTGAAATCGGAACACTCACTGACATTTTCCCTATCTGAAAGTTTGATAAACGTCATAAAAATGACTAAGTCCAAAAAAAATTTTTTTTCAACTTTTTTCAATTTTACTCCCGTGGGATATATATTCTACGGACACACATTTGGAAATCTCCTGGGGTACCCTCACACATATTATTCCCTCATTTAGTGGATATTTTCACAAAAAAGTGAAATTTTCAAAAATTCAGAAAATTCGCTGAAAACGACTAAATATGAAGGACTCATCGGGCGAATCGCTCTGGAACTGAAATTGGAACGCGCACTGACATTTCCCCTATCTGAAAGTCTGATAAACGCTGAAAAAATGACTAAGTCCCAAAAAAAATTTTTTCAACTTTTTTCAATTTTACCCCTGTGGGATATATATTCTACCCACACACATTTGTAACTCTCCTGGGGTACCCTCACGCATATTATTCCCTCATTTAGTGGATATTTTCACAAAATAGTGAAATTTTCAAAAATTCTGAAAATTGTCTGAAAACAACTAAATATGAAGGACTCATCGGGCGAATCGCTCTGGAACTGAAATCGGAACGCTCACTGACATTTCCCCTATCTGAAAGTCTGATAAACGCTGAAAAAATGACAGTCCAAAAAAAAATTTTTTTCAACTTTTTCAATTTTACCCCCGTGGGATATATATTCTACCCACACACATTTGGAACTCTCCTGGGGTACCCTCACACATATTATTCCCTCATTTAGTGGATATTTTCACAAAAAAGTGAAATTTTAAAAAATTCTGAAAATTGGCTGAAAACGACTAAATATGAAGGACTCATCGGGCGAATCGCTCTGGAACTGAAATCAGAACGCTCACTGACATTTCACCTATCTGAAAGTCTGATAAATGCTGAAAAAATGACTAAGTCCCAAAACATTTTTTTTTCAACTTTTTTCAATTTTACCCCCATGGGATATATATTCTACCCACACACATTTGGAACTCTCTTGGGGTACCCTCATACATATTACTTCCTCATTTAGTGGATATTTTCACAAAAAAGTGAAATTTTCAAAAATTCTGAAAATTGGCTGAAAGCGACTAAATATGAATGACACATCGTCGAATCGCTCTGGAACTGAAATCAGAACGCTCACTGACATTTCCCCTCCCTGAAAGTCTGATAAACGCTGAAAAAATGACTAAGTCCCAAAAAAAAATGTTTTCACCTTTTTTCAATTTTACCCCCGTGGGATATATATTCTACCCACACACATTTGGAACTCTCCTGGGGTACCCTCACACATATTATTCCCTCATTTAGTGGATATTTTCACAAAAAAGTGAAATTTTCAAAAATTCTGAAAATTGGCTGAAAACGACTAAATATGAAGGACTTATCGGGCGATTCGCTCTGGAATTGAAATCGGAAGGCTCACTGACATTTCCCCTATCTGAAAGTCTGATAAACGCCGGAAAAATGACTAAGTCCAAAAAAAATATTTTTTCAACTTTTTTCAATTTTACCCCCGTGGGATATATATTCTACCCACACACATTTGGAACTCTCCTGGGGTACCCTCACACATATTATTCCCTCATTTAGTGGATATTTTCACAAAAAAGTGAAATTTTCAAAAATTCAGAAAATTGGCTGAAAATGACTAAATATGAAGGACTCATCGGGCGAATCGCTCTGGAACTGAAATCGGAAGGCTCACTGACATTTCCCCTATCTGAAAGTCTGATAAACGCTGAAAAAATGACAGTCCAAAAAAATTTTTTTTTAACTTTTTTCAATTTTACCCCCGTGGGATATATATTCTACCCACACACATTTGGAACTCTCCTGGGGTACCCTCACACATATTATTCCCTCATTTAGTGGATATTTTCACAAAAAAGTGAAATTTTCAAAAATTCTGAAAATTGGCTGAAAACGACTAAATATGAAGGACTCATTGGGCGAATCGCTCTGGAACTGAAATTGGAACGCTCACTGACATTTCCCCTATCTGAAAGTCTGATAAACGCTGAAAAAATGACTAAGTCCAAAAAAAAATTTTTTTCAACTTTTTTCAATTTTACCCCTGTGGGATATATATTCTACCCACACACATTTGGAACTCTCCTGGGGTACCCTCACACATATTATTCCCTCATTTAGTGGATATTTTCACAAAAAAGTGAAATTTTCAAAAATTCTGAAAATTGGCTGAAAACGACTAAATATGAAGGACTCATCGGGCGAATCGCTCTGGAACTGAAATCGGAACACTCACTGACATTTCCCCTATCTGAAAGTCTGATAAACGCCAAAAAAATGACTAAGTCCAAAAAAATTTTTTTTTCAACTTTTTTCAATTTTACCCGCGTGGGATATATATTCTACCCACACACATTTGGAACTCTCCTGGGGTACCCTCACACATATTATTCCCTCATTTAGTGGATATTTTCACAAAAAAGTGAAATTTTCAAAAATTCAGAAAATTGGCTGAAAACGACTAAATATGAAGGACTCATCGGGCGAATCGCTCTGGAACTGAAATCGGAACACTCACTGACATTTTCCCTATCTGAAAGTTTGATAAACGTCATAAAAATGACTAAGTCCAAAAAAAATTTTTTTTCAACTTTTTTCAATTTTACTCCCGTGGGATATATATTCTACGGACACACATTTGGAACTCTCCTGGGGTACCCTCACACATATTATTCCCTCATTTAGTGGATATTTTCACAAAAAAGTGAAATTTTCAAAAATTCAGAAAATTCGCTGAAAACGACTAAATATGAAGGACTCATCGGGCGAATCGCTCTGGAACTGAAATTGGAACGCGCACTGACATTTCCCCTATCTGAAAGTCTGATAAACGCTGAAAAAATGACTAAGTCCCAAAAAAAATTTTTTCAACTTTTTTCAATTTTACCCCTGTGGGATATATATTCTACCCACACACATTTGTAACTCTCCTGGGGTACCCTCACGCATATTATTCCCTCATTTAGTGGATATTTTCACAAAATAGTGAAATTTTCAAAAATTCTGAAAATTGTCTGAAAACAACTAAATATGAAGGACTCATCGGGCGAATCGCTCTGGAACTGAAATCGGAACGCTCACTGACATTTCCCCTATCTGAAAGTCTGATAAACGCTGAAAAAATGACAGTCCAAAAAAAAATTTTTTTCAACTTTTTCAATTTTACCCCCGTGGGATATATATTCTACCCACACACATTTGGAACTCTCCTGGGGTACCCTCACACATATTATTCCCTCATTTAGTGGATATTTTCACAAAAAAGTGAAATTTTCAAAAATTCAGAAAATTCGCTGAAAACGACTAAATATGAAGGACTCATCGGGCGAATCGCTCTGGAACTGAAATTGGAACGTTCACTGACATTTCCCCTATCTGAAAGTCTGATAAACGCTGAAAAAATGACTAAGTCCCAAAAAAAATTTTTTCAACTTTTTTCAATTTTACCCCTGTGGGATATATATTCTACCCACACACATTTGGAACTCTCTTGGGGTACCCTCACACATATTATTCCCTCATTTAGTGGATATTTTCACAAAAAAGTGAAATTTTCAAAAATTCTGAAAATTGGCTGAAAACGACTAAATATGAAGGACTCATCGGGAGAATTGCTCTGGAATTGAAATCGGAAGGCTCACTGATATTTCCCCTATCTGAAAGTCTGATAAACGCCGGAAAAATGACTAACTCCAAAAAAAATATTTTTTTAACTTTTTTCAATTTTACCCCCGTGGGATATATATTCTACCCACACACATTTGGAACTCTCCTGGGGTACCCTCACGCATATTATTCCCTCATTTAGTGGATATTTTCACAAAATAGTGAAATTTTCAAAAATTCTGAAAATTGTCTGAAAGCAACTAAATATGAAGGACTCATCGGGCGAATCGCTCTGGAACTGAAATCGGAACGCTCACTGACATTTCCCCTATCTGAAAGTCTGATAAACGCTGAAAAAATGACAGTCCAAAAAAAAATTTTTTTCAACTTTTTTCAATTTTACCCCCGTGGGATATATATTCTACCCACACACATTTGGAACTCTCCTGGGGTACCCTCACACATATTATTCCCTCATTTAGTGGATATTTTCACAAAAAAGTGAAATTTTCAAAAATTCAGAAAATTGGCTGAAAATGACAAAATATGAAGGACTCATCGGGCGAATCGCTCTGGAACTGAAATCGGAAGGCTCACTGACATTTCCCCTATCTGAAAGTCTGATAAACGCTGAAAAAATGACAGTCCAAAAAAATTTTTTTTTAACTTTTTTCAATTTTACCCCCGTGGGATATGTATTCTACCCACACACATTTGGAACTCTCCTGTGGTACCCTCACACATATTACTTCCTCATTTAGTGGATATTTTCACAAAAAAGTGAAATTTTCAAAAATTCAGAAAATTGGCTGAAAATGACTAAATATGAATGACTCATCGGGCGAATCGCTCTGGAACTGAAATCGGAAGGCTCACTGACATTTCCCCTATCTGAAAGTCTGATAAACGCTGAAAAAATGACAGTCCAAAAAAAATTTTTTTCAACTTTTTTCAATTTTACCCCCGTGGGATATATATTCTACCCACACACATTTGGAACTCTCCTGGGGTACCCTCACACATATTATTCCCTCATTTAGTGGATATTTTCACAAAAAAGTGAAATTTTCAAAAATTCAGAAAATTGGCTGAAAATGACTAAATATGAATGACTCATCGGGCGAATCGCTCTGGAACTGAAATCGGAAGGCTCACTGACATTTCCCCTATCTGAAAGTCTGATAAACGCTGAAAAAATGACAGTCCAAAAAAAATTTTTTTCAACTTTTTTCAATTTTACCCCCGTGGGATATATATTCTACCCACACACATTTGGAACTCTCCTGGGGTACCCTCACACATATTATTCCCTCATTTAGTGGATATTTTCACAAAAAAGTGAAATTTTCAAAAATTCAGAAAATTGGCTGAAAATGACTAAATATGAAGGACTCATCGGGCGAATCGCTCTGGAACTGAAATCGGAAGGCTCACTGACATTTCCCCTATCTGAAAGTCTGATAAACGCTGAAAAAATGACAGTCCAAAAAATTTTTTTTTTAACTTTTTTCAATTTTACCCCCGTGGGATATATATTCTACCCACACACATTTGGAACTCTCCTGGGGTACCCTCACACATATTATTCCCTCATTTAGTGGATATTTTCACAAAAAAGTGAAATTTTCAAAAATTCTGAAAATTGGCTGAAAACGACTAAATATGAAGGACTCATTGGGCGAATCGCTCTGGAACTGAAATTGGAACGCTCACTGACATTTCCCCTATCTGAAAGTCTGATAAACGCCATAAAAATGACTAAGTCCAAAAAAATTTTTTTTTCAACTTTTTTCAATTTTACCCCCGTGGGATATATATTCTACCCACACACATTTGGAACTCTCCTGGGGTACCCTCACACATATTATTCCCTCATTTAGTGGATATTTTCACAAAAAAGTGAAATTTTCAAAAATTCAGAAAATTGGCTGAAAACGACTAAATATGAAGGACTCATCGGGCGAATCGCTCTGGAACTGAAATCGGAACACTCACTGACATTTTCCCTATCTGAAAGTTTGATAAACGTCATAAAAATGACTAAGTCCAAAAAAAATTTTTTTTCAACTATTTTCAATTTTACTCCCGTGGGATATATATTCTACGGACACACATTTGGAACTCTCCTGGGGTACCCTCACACATATTATTCCCTCATTTAGTGGATATTTTCACAAAAAAGTGAAATTTTCAAAAATTCAGAAAATTCGCTGAAAACGACTAAATATGAAGGACTCATCGGGCGAATTGCTCTGGAACTGAAATCGGAACGCTCACTGACATTTCCCCTATCTGAAAGTCTGATAAACGCTGAAAAAATGACAGTCCAAAAAAAAATTTTTTTCAACTTTTTCAATTTTACCCCCGTGGGATATATATTCTACCCACACACATTTGGAACTCTCCTGGGGTACCCTCACACATATTATTCCCTCATTTAGTGGATATTTTCACAAAAAAGTGAAATTTTCAAAAATTCAGAAAATTGGCTGAAAACGACTAAATATGAAGGACTCATTGGGCGAATCGATCTGGAACTGAAATTGGAACGCTCACTGACATTTCCCCTATCTGAAAGTCTGATAAACGCCATAAAAATGACTAAGTCCAAAAAAATTTTTTTTTCAACTTTTTTCAATTTTACCCCCGTGGGATATATATTCTACCCACACACATTTGGAACTCTCCTGGGGTACCCTCACATATATTATTCCCTCATTTAGTGGATATTTTCACCAAAAAGTGAAATTTTCAAAAATTCAGAAAATTGGCTGAAAACGACTAAATATGAAGGACTCATCGGGCGAATCGCTCTGGAACTGAAATCGGAACACTCACTGACATTTTCCCTATCTGAAAGTTTGCTAAACGTCATAAAAATGACTAAGTCCAAAAAAAATTTTTTTTCAACTTTTTTCAATTTTACTCCCGTGGGATATATATTCTACGGACACACATTTGGAACTCTCCTGGGGTACCCTCACACACATTATTCCCTCATTTAGTGGATATTTTCACAAAAAAGTGAAATTTTAAAAAATTCAGAAAATTGGCTGAAAACGACTAAATATGAAGGACTCATCGGGCGAATTGCTCTGGAATTGAAATCGGAAGGCTCACAGACATTTCCCCTATCTGAAAGTCTGAAAAATGCCGGAAAAATGACTAAGTCCCCAAAAAAATTTTTTTCAACTTTTTCAATTTTACCCCCGTGGGATATATATTCTACCCACACACATTTGGAACTCTCCTGGGGTACCCTCACACATATTATTCCCTCATTTAGTGGATATTTTCACAAAAAAGTGAAATTTTCAAAAATTCAGAAAATTCGCTGAAAACGACTAAATATGAAGGACTCATCGGGCGAATCGCTCTGGAACTGAAATTGGAACGTTCACTGACATTTCCCCTATCTGAAAGTCTGATAAACGCTGAAAAAATGACAGTCCAAAAAAATTTTTTTTTAACTTTTTTCAATTTTACCCCCGTGGGATATATATTCTACCCACACACATTTGGAACTCTCCTGGGGTACCCTCACACATATTATTCCCTCATTTAGTGGATATTTTCACAAAAAAGTGAAATTTTCAAAAATTCTGAAAATTGGCTGAAAACGACTAAATATGAAGGACTCATCGGGCGAATCGCTCTGGAATTAAAATCGGAAGGCTCACTGACATTTCCCCTATCTGAAAGTGTGATAAACGCTGAAAAAATGACTAAGTCCAAAAAAATTTTTTTTTCAACTTTTTTCAATTTTACCCCCGTGGGATATGTATTCTACCCACACACATTTGGAACTCTCCTGGGGTACCCTCACACATATTACTTCCTCATTTAGTGGATATTTTCACAAAAAAGTGAAATTTTCAAAAATTCAGAAAATTGGCTGAAAATAACTAAATATGAATGACTCATCGTCGAATCGCTCTGGTACTGAAATCGGAACGCTCACTGACATTTCACCTATCTGAAAGTCTGATAAATGCTGAAAAAATGACTAAGTCCCAAAACATTTTTTTTTCAACTTTTTTCAATTTTACCCCCATGGGATATATATTCTACCCACACACATTTGGAACTCTCTTGGGGTACCCTCACACATATTACTTCCTCATTTAGTGGATATTTTCACAAAAAAGTGAAATTTTCAAAAATTCTGAAAATTGGCTGAAAGCGACTAAATATGAATGACACATCGTCGAATCGCTCTGGAACTGAAATCGGAACGCTCACTGACATTTCCCCTCTCTGAAAGTCTGATAAACGCTGAAAAAATGACTAAGTCCCAAAAAAAAATGTTTTCACCTTTTTTCAATTTTACCCCCGTGGGATATATAATCTACCCACACACATTTGGAACTCTCCTGGGGTACCCTCACACATATTATTCCCTCATTTAGTGGATATTTTCACAAAAAAGTGAAATTTTCAAAAATTCTGAAAATTGGCTGAAAACAACTAAATATGAAGGACTTATCGGGCGATTCGCTCTGGAATTGAAATCGGAAGGCTCACTGACATTTCCCCTATCTGAAAATCTGATAAACGCCGGAAAAATGACTAAGTCCAAAAAAAATATTTTTTCAACTTTTTTCAATTTTACCCCCGTGGGATATATATTCTACCAGCACACATTTGGAACTCTCCTGGGTTACCCTCACACATATTATTCCCTCATTTAGTGGATATTTTCACAAAAAAGTGAAATTTTCAAAAATTCTGAAAATTGGCTGAAAACGACTAAATATGAAGGACTCATTGGGTGAATTACTCTGGAACTGAAATTGGAACGCTCACTGACATTTCCCCTATCTGAAAGTCTGATAAACGCCGGAAAAATGACTAAGTCCAAAAAAAATTTTTTTCAACTTTTTTCAATTTTACCCCCGTGGAATATATATTCAACCCACACAAATTTGGAACTCTACTGGGGTAACCTCACACATATTATTCGATAATTTAGTGGATATTTTCACAAAAAAGTGAAATTTTCAAAAATTCTGAAAATTGGCTGAAAACGACTAAATATGAAGGACTCATCGGGCGAATCGCTCTGGAATTAAAATCGGAAGGCTCACTGACATTTCCCCTATCTGAAAGTCTGATAAACGCTGAAAAAATGACTAAGTCCAAAAAAATTTTTTTTTCAACTTTTTTCAATTTTACCCCCGTGGGATATGTATTCTACCCACACACATTTGGAACTCTCCTGGGGTACCCTCACACATATTACTTCCTCATTTAGTGGATATTTTCACAAAAAAGTGAAATTTTCAAAAATTCTGAAAATTGGCTGAAAATAACTAAATATGAATGACTCATCGTCGAATCGCTCTGGTACTGAAATCGGAACGCTCACTGACATTTCACCTATCTGAAAGTCTGATAAATGCTGAAAAAATGACTAAGTCCCAAAACATTTTTTTTTCAACTTTTTTCAATTTTACCCCCATGGGATATATATTCTACCCACACACATTTGGAACTCTCTTGGGGTACCCTCATACATATTACTTCCTCATTTAGTGGATATTTTCACAAAAAAGTGAAATTTTCAAAAATTCTGAAAATTGGTTGAAAGCGACTAAATATGAATGACACATCGTCGAATCGCTCTGGAACTGAAATCAGAACACTCACTGACATTTCCCCTCCCTGAAAGTCTGATAAACGCTGAAAAAATGACTAAGTCCCAAAAAAAAATGTTTTCACCTTTTTTCAATTTTACCCCCGTGGGATATATATTCTACCCACACACATTTGGAACTCTCCTGGGGTACCCTCACACATATTATTCCCTCATTTAGTGGATATTTTCACAAAAAAGTGAAATTTTCAAAAATTCAGAAAATTGGCTGAAAATGACTAAATATGAATGACTCATCGGGCGAATCGCTCTGGAACTGAAATCGGAACGCTCACTGACATTTCACCTATCTGAAAGTCTGATAAATGCTGAAAAAATGACTAAGTCCCAAAACATTTTTTTTTCAACTTTTTTCAATTTTACCCCCATGGGATATATATTCTACCCACACACATTTGGAACTCTCTTGGGGTACCCTCACACATATTACTTCCTCATTTAGTGGATATTTTCACAAAAAAGTGAAATTTTCAAAAATTCTGAAAATTGGCTGAAAGCGACTAAATATGAATGACACATCGTCGAATCGCTCTGGAACTGAAATCGGAACGCTCACTGACATTTCCCCTCTCTGAAAGTCTGATAAACGCTGAAAAAATGACTAAGTCCCAAAAAAAAATGTTTTCACCTTTTTTCAATTTTACCCCCGTGGGATATATATTCTACCCACACACATTTGGAACTCTCCTGGGGTACCCTCACACATATTATTCCCTCATTTAGTGGATATTTTCACAAAAAAGTGAAATTTTCAAAAATTCAGAAAATTGGCTGAAAATGACTAAATATGAAGGACTCATCGGGCGAATCGCTCTGGAACTGAAATCGGAAGGCTCACTGACATTTCCCCTATCTGAAAGTCTGATAAACGCTGAAAAAATGACAGTCCAAAAAAAATTTTTTTCAACTTTTTTCAATTTTACCCCCGTGGGATATATATTCTACCCACACACATTTGGAACTCTCCTGGGGTACCCTCACACATATAATTCCCTCATTTAGTGGATATTTTCACAAAAAAGTGAAATTTTCAAAAATTCTGAAAATTGGCTGAAAACGACTAAATATGAAGGACTCATCGGGCGAATCGCACTGGAATTAAAATCGGAAGGCTCACTGACATTTCCCCTATCTGAAAGTCTGATAAACGCTGAAAAAATGACTAAGTCCAAAAAAATTTTTTTTTCAACTTTTTTCAATTTTACCCCCGTGGGATATGTATTCTACCCACACACATTTGGAACTCTCCTGGGGTACCCTCACACATATTACTTCCTCATTTAGTGGATATTTTCACAAAAAAGTGAAATTTTCAAAAATTCTGAAAATTGGCTGAAAATAACTAAATATGAATGACTCATCGTCGAATCGCTCTGGTACTGAAATCGGAATGCTCACTGACATTTCACCTATCTGAAAGTCTGATAAATGCTGAAAAAATGACTAAGTCCCAAAACATTTTTTTTTCAACTTTTTTCAATTTTACCCCCATGGGATATATATTCTACCCACACACATTTGGAACTCTCTTGGGGTACCCTCATACATATTACTTCCTCATTTAGTGGATATTTTCACAAAAAAGTGAAATTTTCAAAAATTCTGAAAATTGGTTGAAAGCGACTAAATATGAATGACACATCGTCGAATCGCTCTGGAACTGAAATCAGAACGCTCACTGACATTTCCCCTCCCTGAAAGTCTGATAAACGCTGAAAAAATGACTAAGTCCCAAAAAAAAATGTTTTCACCTTTTTTCAATTTTACCCCCGTGGGATATATATTCTACCCACACACATTTGGAACTCTCCTGGGGTACCCTCACACATATTATTCCCTCATTTAGTGGATATTTTCACAAAAAAGTGAAATTTTCAAAAATTCAGAAAATTGGCTGAAAATGACTAAATATGAATGACTCATCGGGCGAATCGCTCTGGAACTGAAATCGGAACGCTCACTGACATTTCACCTATCTGAAAGTCTGATAAATGCTGAAAAAATGACTAAGTCCCAAAACATTTTTTTTTCAACTTTTTTCAATTTTACCCCCATGGGATATATATTCTACCCACACACATTTGGAACTCTCTTGGGGTACCCTCACACATATTACTTCCTCATTTAGTGGATATTTTCACAAAAAAGTGAAATTTTCAAAAATTCTGAAAATTGGCTGAAAGCGACTAAATATGAATGACACATCGTCGAATCGCTCTGGAACTGAAATCGGAACGCTCACTGACATTTCCCCTCTCTGAAAGTCTGATAAACGCTGAAAAAATGACTAAGTCCCAAAAAAAAATGTTTTCACCTTTTTTCAATTTTACCCCCGTGGGATATATATTCTACCCACACACATTTGGAACTCTCCTGGGGTACCCTCACACATATTATTCCCTCATTTAGTGGATATTTTCACAAAAAAGTGAAATTTTCAAAAATTCAGAAAATTGGCTGAAAATGACTAAATATGAAGGACTCATCGGGCGAATCGCTCTGGAACTGAAATCGGAAGGCTCACTGACATTTCCCCTATCTGAAAGTCTGATAAACGCTGAAAAAATGACAGTCCAAAAAAAATTTTTTTCAACTTTTTTCAATTTTACCCCCGTGGGATATATATTCTACCCACACACATTTGGAACTCTCCTGGGGTACCCTCACACATATTATTCCCTCATTTAGTGGATATTTTCACAAAAAAGTGAAATTTTCAAAAATTCAGAAAATTGGCTGAAAATGACTAAATATGAAGGACTCATCGGGCGAATCGCTCTGGAACTGAAATCGGAAGGCTCACTGACATTTCCCCTATCTGAAAGTCTGATAAACGCTGAAAAAATGACAGTCCAAAAAATTTTTTTTTTAACTTTTTTCAATTTTACCCCCGTGGGATATATATTCTACCCACACACATTTGGAACTCTCCTGGGGTACCCTCACACATATTATTCCCTCATTTAGTGGATATTTTCACAAAAAAGTGAAATTTTCAAAAATTCTGAAAATTGGCTGAAAACGACTAAATATGAAGGACTCATTGGGCGAATCGCTCTGGAACTGAAATTGGAACGCTCACTGACATTTCCCCTATCTGAAAGTCTGATAAACGCTGAAAAAATGACTAAGTCCAAAAAAAAAATTTTTTCAACTTTTTTCAATTTTACCCCTCTGGGATATATATTCTACCCACACACATTTGGAACTCTCCTGGGGTACCCTCACACATATTATTCCCTCATTTAGTGGATATTTTCACAAAAAAGTGAAATTTTCAAAAATTCTGAAAATTGGCTGAAAACGACTAAATATGAAGGACTCATCGGGCGAATCGCTCTGGAACTGAAATCGGAACACTCACTGACATTTCCCCTATCTGAAAGTCTGATAAACGCCATAAAAATGACTAAGTCCAAAAAAATTTTTTTTTCAACTTTTTTCAATTTTACCCCCGTGGGATATATATTCTACCCACACACATTTGGAACTCTCCTGGGGTACCCTCACACATATTATTCCCTCATTTAGTGGATATTTTCACAAAAAAGTGAAATTTTCAAAAATTCAGAAAATTGGCTGAAAACGACTAAATATGAAGGACTCATCGGGCGAATCGCTCTGGAACTGAAATCGGAACACTCACTGACATTTTCCCTATCTGAAAGTTTGATAAACGTCATAAAAATGACTAAGTCCAAAAATAATTTTTTTTCAACTTTTTTCAATTTTACTCCCGTGGGATATATATTCTACGGACACACATTTGGAACTCTCCTGGGGTACCCTCACACATATTATTCCCTCATTTAGTGGATATTTTCACAAAAAAGTGAAATTTTCAAAAATTCAGAAAATTCGCTGAAAACGACTAAATATGAAGGACTCATCGGGCGAATCGCTCTGGAACTGAAATTGGAACGCGCACTGACATTTCCCCTATCTGAAAGTCTGATAAACGCTGAAAAAATGACAGTCCAAAAAAAAATTTTTTTCAACTTTTTCAATTTTACCCCCGTGGGATATATATTCTACCCACACACATTTGGAACTCTCCTGGGGTACCCTCACACATATTATTCCCTCATTTAGTGGATATTTTCACAAAAAAGTGAAATTTTCAAAAATTCTGAAAATTGGCTGAAAACGACTAAATATGAAGGACTCATCGGGCGAATCGCTCTGGAACTGAAATCAGAACGCTCACTGACATTTCACCTATCTGAAAGTCTGATAAATGCTGAAAAAATGACTAAGTCCCAAAACATTTTTTTTTCAACTTTTTTCAATTTTACCCCCATGGGATATATATTCTACCCACACACATTTGGAACTCTCTTGGGGTACCCTCATACATATTACTTCCTCATTTAGTGGATATTTTCACAAAAAAGTGAAATTTTCAAAAATTCTGAAAATTGGCTGAAAACGACTAAATATGAAGGACTTATCGGGCGATTCGCTCTGGAATTGAAATCGGAAGGCTCACTGACATTTCCCCTATCTGAAAGTCTGATAAACGCCGGAAAAATGACTAAGTCCAAAAAAAATATTTTTTCAACTTTTTTCAATTTTACCCCCGTGGGATATATATTCTACCCACACACATTTGGAACTCTCCTGGGGTACCCTCACACATATTATTCCCTCATTTAGTGGATATTTTCACAAAAAAGTGAAATTTTCAAAAATTCAGAAAATTGGCTGAAAATGACTAAATATGAAGGACTCATCGGGCGAATCGCTCTGGAACTGAAATCGGAAGGCTCACTGACATTTCCCCTATCTGAAAGTCTGATAAACGCTGAAAAAATGACAGTCCAAAAAAATTTTTTTTTAACTTTTTTCAATTTTACCCCCGTGGGATATATATTCTACCCACACACATTTGGAACTCTCCTGGGGTACCCTCACACATATTATTCCCTCATTTAGTGGATATTTTCACAAAAAAGTGAAATTTTCAAAAATTCTGAAAATTGGCTGAAAACGACTAAATATGAAGGACTCATTGGGCGAATCGCTCTGGAACTGAAATTGGAATGCTCACTGACATTTCCCCTATCTGAAAGTCTGATAAACGCTGAAAAAATGACAGTCCAAAAAAAATTTTTTTCAACTTTTTTCAATTTTACCCCCGTGGGATATATATTCTACCCACACACATTTGGAACTCTCCTGGGGTACCCTCACACATAATATTCCCTCATTTAGTGGATATTTTCACAAAAAAGTGAAATTTTCAAAAATTCAGAAAATTGGCTGAAAATGACTAAATATGAAGGACTCATCGGGCGAATCGCTCTGGAACTGAAATCGGAAGGCTCACTGACATTTCCCCTATCTGAAAGTCTGATAAACGCTGAAAAAATGACAGTCCAAAAAATTTTTTTTTTAACTTTTTTCAATTTTACCCCCGTGGGATATATATTCTACCCACACACATTTGGAACTCTCCTGGGGTACCCTCACACATATTATTCCCTCATTTAGTGGATATTTTCACAAAAAAGTGAAATTTTCAAAAATTCTGAAAATTGGCTGAAAACGACTAAATATGAAGGACTCATTGGGCGAATCGCTCTGGAACTGAAATTGGAACGCTCACTGACATTTCCCCTATCTGAAAGTCTGATAAACGCTGAAAAAATGACTAAGTCCAAAAAAAAATTTTTTTCAACTTTTTTCAATTTTACCCCTGTGGGATATATATTCTACCCACACACATTTGGAACTCTCCTGGGGTACCCTCACACATATTATTCCCTCATTTAGTGGATATTTTCACAAAAAAGTGAAATTTTCAAAAATTCTGAAAATTGGCTGAAAACGACTAAATATGAAGGACTCATCGGGCGAATCGCTCTGGAACTGAAATCGGAACACTCACTGACATTTCCCCTATCTGAAAGTCTGATAAACGCCATAAAAATGACTAAGTCCAAAAAAATTTTTTTTTCAACTTTTTTCAATTTTACCCCCGTGGGATATATATTCTACCCACACACATTTGGAACTCTCCTGGGGTACCCTCACACATATTATTCCCTCATTTAGTGGATATTTTCACAAAAAAGTGAAATTTTCAAAAATTCAGAAAATTGGCTGAAAACGACTAAATATGAAGGACTCATCGGGCGAATCGCTCTGGAACTGAAATCGGAACACTCACTGACATTTTCCCTATCTGAAAGTTTGATAAACGTCATAAAAATGACTAAGTCCAAAAAAAATTTTTTTTCAACTTTTTTCAATTTTACTCCCGTGGGATATATATTCTACGGACACACATTTGGAACTCTCCTGGGGTACCCTCACACATATTATTCCCTCATTTAGTGGATATTTTCACAAAAAAGTGAAATTTTCAAAAATTCAGAAAATTCGCTGAAAACGACTAAATATGAAGGACTCATCGGGCGAATCGCTCTGGAACTGAAATTGGAACGCGCACTGACATTTCCCCTATCTGAAAGTCTGATAAACGCTGAAAAAATGACTAAGTCCCAAAAAAAATTTTTTCAACTTTTTTCAATTTTACCCCTGTGGGATATATATTCTACCCACACACATTTGTAACTCTCCTGGGGTACCCTCACGCATATTATTCCCTCATTTAGTGGATATTTTCACAAAATAGTGAAATTTTCAAAAATTCTGAAAATTGTCTGAAAACAACTAAATATGAAGGACTCATCGGGCGAATCGCTCTGGAACTGAAATCGGAACGCTCACTGACATTTCCCCTATCTGAAAGTCTGATAAACGCTGAAAAAATGACAGTCCAAAAAAAAATTTTTTTCAACTTTTTCAATTTTACCCACGTGGGATATATATTCTACCCACACACATTTGGAACTCTCCTGGGGTACCCTCACACATATTATTCCCTCATTTAGTGGATATTTTCACAAAATAGTGAAATTTTCAAAAATTCTGAAAATTGTCTGAAAACAACTAAATATGAAGGACTCATTGGGTGAATTACTCTGGAACTGAAATTGGAACGCTCACTGACATTTCCCCTATCTGAAAGTCTGATAAACGCCGGAAAAATGACTAAGTCCAAAAAAAATTTTTTTCAACTTTTTTCAATTTTACCCCCGTGGAATATATATTCAACCCACACAAATTTGGAACTCTACTGGGGTAACCTCACACATATTATTCGATAATTTAGTGGATATTTTCGCAAAAAAGTGAAATTTTCAAATATTCTGGAAATTGGCTGAAAACGACTAAACATCAAGGACTCATCGCGCGAATCGCTCTGGAACTGAAATCGGAACGCTCTCTGACATTTCCCCTCTCTGAAAGTCTGATAAACGCTGAAAAAATGACAAAGTAAAAAAAAAAAAATTTTTTCACCTTTTTTCAATTTTACCCCCGTGGGATATATATTCAACCCACACACATTTGGAACTCTCCTGAGGTAACCTCACACATACTATTCCCTCATTTAGTGGATATTTTCGCAAAAAAGTGAAATTTTCCAAAATTCGGGAAATTTCCTGAAAACGACTAAATATGAAGGACTCATCGGGCGAATCGCTCTGGAACTGAAATTGGAATGCTCACTGACATTTCCCCTATCTGAAAGTCTGATAAACGCTGAAAAAATGACAGTCCAAAAAAAAATTTTTTTCAACTTTTTCAATTTTACCCACGTGGGATATATATTCTACCCACACACATTTGGAACTCTCCTGGGGTACCCTCACACATATTATTCCCTCATTTAGTGGATATTTTCACAAAAAAGTGAAATTTTCAAAAATTCAGAAAATTCGCTGAAAACGACTAAATATGAAGGACTCATCGGGCGAATCGCTCTGGAACTGAAATTGGAACGTTCACTGACATTTCCCCTATCTGAAAGTCTGATAAACGCTGAAAAAATGACTAAGTCCCAAAAAAAATTTTTTAAACTTTTTTCAATTTTACCTCTGTGGGATATATATTCTACCCACACACATTTGGAACTCTCTTGGGGTACCCTCACACATATTATTCCCTCATTTAGTGGATATTTTGACAAAAAAGTGAAATTTTCAAAAATTCTGAAAATTGGCTGAAAACGACTAAATATGAAGGACTCATCGGGCGAATCGCTCTGGAATTGAAATCGGAAGGCTCACTGATATTTCCCCTATCTGAAAGTCTGATAAACGCCGGAAAAATGACTAACTCCAAAAAAAATATTTTTTTAACTTTTTTCAATTTTACCCCCGTGGGATATATATTCTACCCACACACATTTGGAACTCTCCTGGGGTACCCTCACGCATATTATTCCCTCATTTAGTGGATATTTTCACAAAATAGTGAAATTTTCAAAAATTCTGAAAATTGTCTGAAAACAACTAAATATGAAGGACTCATCGGGCGAATCGCTCTGGAACTGAAATCGGAACGCTCACTGACATTTCCCCTATCTGAAAGTCTGATAAACGCTGAAAAAATGACAGTCCAAAAAAAAATTTTTTTCACCTTTTTTCAATTTTACCCCCGTGGGATATATATTCTACCCACACACATTTGGAACTCTCCTGGGGTACCCTCACACATATTATTCCCTCATTTAGTGGATATTTTCACAAAAAAGTGAAATTTTCAAAAATTCAGAAAATTGGCTGAAAATGACAAAATATGAAGGACTCATCGGGCGAATCGCTCTGGAACTGAAATCGGAAGGCTCACTGACATTTCCCCTATCTGAAAGTCTGATAAACGCTGAAAAAATGACAGTCCAAAAAAATTTTTTTTTAACTTTTTTCAATTTTACCCCCGTGGGATATATATTCTACCCACACACATTTGGAACTCTCCTGGGGTACCCTCACACATATTATTCCCTCATGTAGTGGATATTTTCACAAAAAAGTGAAATTTTCAAAAATTCTGAAAATTGGCTGAAAACGACTAAATATGAAGGACTCATTGGGCGATTCGCTCTGGAACTGAAATTGGAACACTCACTGACATTTCCCCTATCTGAAAGTCTGATAAACGCTGAAAAAATGACTAAGTCTAAAAAAATTTTTTTTTCAACTTTTTTCAATTTTACCCCCGTGGGATATGTATTCTACCCACACACATTTGGAACTCTCCTGTGGTACCCTCACACATATTACTTCCTCATTTAGTGGATATTTTCACAAAAAAGTGAAATTTTCAAAAATTCAGAAAATTGGCTGAAAATAACTAAATATGAATGACTCATCGTCGAATCGCTCTGGTACTGAAATCGGAACGCTCACTGACATTTCACCTATCTGAAAGTCTGATAAATGCTGAAAAAATGACTAAGCCCCAAAACATTTTTTTTTCAACTTTTTTCAATTTTACCCCCATGGGATATATATTCTACCCACACACATTTGGAACTCTCTTGGGGTACCCTCACACATATTACTTCCTCATTTAGTGGATATTTTCACAAAAAAGTGAAATTTTCAAAAATTCTGAAACATGGCTGAAAGCGACTAAATATGAATGACACATCGTCGAATCGCTCTGGAACTGAAATCGGAACGCTCACTGACATTTCCCCTCTCTGAAAGTCTGATAAACGCCGGAAAAATGACTAAGTCCAAAAAAAATATTTTTTCAACTTTTTTCAATTTTACCCCCGTGGGATATATATTCTACCAGCACACATTTGGAACTCTCCTGGGTTACCCTCACACATATTATTCCCTCATTTAGTGGATATTTTCACAAAAAAGTGAAATTTTCAAAAATTCTGAAAATTGGCTGAAAACGACTAAATATGAAGGACTCATTGGGTGAATTACTCTGGAACTGAAATTGGAACGCTCACTGACATTTCCCCTATCTGAAAGTCTGATAAACGCCGGAAAAATGACTAAGTCCAAAAAAAATTTTTTTCAACTTTTTTCAATTTTACCCCCGTGGAATATATATTCAACCCACACAAATTTGGAACTCTACTGGGGTAACCTCACACATATTATTCGATAATTTAGTGGATATTTTCGCAAAAAAGTGAAATTTTCAAATATTCTGGAAATTGGCTGAAAACGACTAAACATCAAGGACTCATCGCGCGAATCGCTCTGGAACTGAAATCGGAACGCTCTCTGACATTTCCCCTCTCTGAAAGTCTGATAAACGCTGAAAAAATGACAAAGTAAAAAAAAAAAAATTTTTTCACCTTTTTTCAATTTTACCCCCGTGGGATATATATTCAACCCACACACATTTGGAACTCTCCTGAGGTAACCTCACACATACTATTCCCTCATTTAGTGGATATTTTCGCAAAAAAGTGAAATTTTCCAAAATTCGGGAAATTTCCTGAAAACGACTAAATATGAAGGACTCATCGGGCGAATCGCTCTGGAACTGAAATCGGAATGCTCACTGACATTTCCCCTATCTGAAAGTCTGATAAACGCTGAAAAAATGACTAAGTCCAAAAAAAATTTTTTTTCAATTTTTTTCAATTTTACCCTCGTGAGATATATATTCTACCCACACACATTTGGAACTCTCCTGGGGTACCCTCACACATATAATTCCCTCATTTAGTGGATATTTTCACAAAAAAGTGAAATTTTCAAAAATTCTGAAAATTGGCTGAAAACGACTAAATATGAAGGACTCATCGGGCGAATCGCTCTGGAATTAAAATCGGAAGGCTCACTGACATTTCCCCTATCTGAAAGTCTGATAAACGCTGAAAAAATGAATAAGTCCAAAAAAATTTTTTTTTCAACTTTTTTCAATTTTACCCCCGTGGGATATGTATTCTACCCACACACATTTGGAACTCTCCTGTGGTACCCTCACACATATTACTTCCTCATTTAGTGGATATTTTCACAAAAAAGTGAAATTTTCAAAAATTCTGAAAATTGGCTGAAAATAACTAAATATGAATGACTCATCGTCGAATCGCTCTGGTACTGAAATCGGAACGCTCACTGACATTTCACCTATCTGAAAGTCTGATAAATGCTGAAAAAATGACTAAGTCCCAAAACATTTTTTTTTCAACTTTTTTCAATTTTACCCCCATGGGATATATATTCTACCCACACACATTTGGAACTCTCTTGGGGTACCCTCATACATATTACTTCCTCATTTAGTGGATATTTTCACAAAAAAGTGAAATTTTCAAAAATTCTGAAAATTGGCTGAAAGCGACTAAATATGAATGACACATCGTCAATCGCTCTGGAACTGAAATCAGAACGCTCACTGACATTTCCCCTCCCTGAAAGTCTGATAAACGCTGAAAAAATGACTAAGTCCCAAAAAAAAATGTTTTCACCTTTTTTCAATTTTACCCCCGTGGGATATATATTCTACCCACACACATTTGGAACTCTCCTGGGGTACCCTCACACATATTATTCCCTCATTTAGTGGATATTTTCACAAAAAAGTGAAATTTTCAAAAATTCTGAAAATTGGCTGAAAACGACTAAATATGAAGGACTTATCGGGCGAATCGCTCTGGAACTGAAATCGGAAAGCTCACTGACATTTCCCCTATCTGAAAGTCTGATAAACGCTGAAAAAATGACAGTCCAAAAAAATTTTTTTTTAACTTTTTTCAATTTTACCCCCGTGGGATATATATTCTACCCACACACATTTGGAACTCTCCTGGGGTACCCTCACACATATTATTCCCTCATTTAGTGGATATTTTCACAAAAAAGTGAAATTTTCAAAAATTCTGAAAATTGGCTGAAAACGACTAAATATGAAGGACTCATTGGGCGAATCGCTCTGGAACTGAAATTGGAATGCTCACTGACATTTCCCCTATCTGAAAGTCTGATAAACGCTGAAAAAATGACAGTCCAAAAAAAATTTTTTTCAACTTTTTTCAATTTTACCCCCGTGGGATATATATTCTACCCACACACATTTGGAACTCTCCTGGGGTACCCTCACACATATTATTCCCTCATTTAGTGGATATTTTCACAAAAAAGTGAAATTTTCAAAAATTCAGAAAATTGGCTGAAAATGACTAAATATGAAGGACTCATCGGGCGAATCGCTCTGGAACTGAAATCGGAAGGCTCACTGACATTTCCCCTATCTGAAAGTATGATAAACGCTGAAAAAATGACAGTCCAAAAAATTTTTTTTTTAACTTTTTTCAATTTTACCCCCGTGGGATATATATTCTACCCACACACATTTGGAACTCTCCTGGGGTACCCTCACACATATTATTCCCTCATTTAGTGGATATTTTCACAAAAAAGTGAAATTTTCAAAAATTCTGAAAATTGGCTGAAAACGACTAAATATGAAGGACTCATTGGGCGAATCGCTCTGGAACTGAAATTGGAACGCTCACTGACATTTCCCCTATCTGAAAGTCTGATAAACGCTGAAAAAATGACTAAGTCCAAAAAAAAAATTTTTTCAACTTTTTTCAATTTTACCCCTGTGGGATATATATTCTACCCACACACATTTGGAACTCTCCTGGGGTACCCTCACACATATTATTCCCTCATTTAGTGGATATTTTCACAAAAAAGTGAAATTTTCAAAAATTCTGAAAATTGGCTGAAAACGACTAAATATGAAGGACTCATCGGGCGAATCGCTCTGGAACTGAAATCGGAACACTCACTGACATTTCCCCTATCTGAAAGTCTGATAAACGCCATAAAAATGACTAAGTCCAAAAAAATTTTTTTTTCAACTTTTTTCAATTTTACCCCCGTGGGATATATATTCTACCCACACACATTTGGAACTCTCCTGGGGTACCCTCACACATATTATTCCCTCATTTAGTGGATATTTTCACAAAAAAGTGAAATTTTCAAAAATTCAGAAAATTGGCTGAAAACGACTAAATATGAAGGACTCATCGGGCGAATCGCTCTGGAACTGAAATCGGAACACTCACTGACATTTCCCCTATCTGAAAGTCTGATAAACGCCATAAAAATGACTAAGTCCAAAAAAAATTTTTTTTCAACTTTTTTCAATTTTACTCCCGTGGGATATATATTCTACGGACACACATTTGGAACTCTCCTGGGGTACCCTCACACATATTATTCCCTCATTTAGTGGATATTTTCACAAAAAAGTGAAATTTTCAAAAATTCAGAAAATTCGCTGAAAACGACTAAATATGAAGGACTCATCGGGCGAATCACTCTGGAACTGAAATTGGAACGCTCACTGACATTTCCCCTATCTGAAAGTCTGATAAACGCTGAAAAAATGACTAAGTCCCCAAAAAAATTTTTTCAACTTTTTTCAATTTTACTCCTGTGGGATATATATTCTACCCACACACATTTGGAACTCTCCTGGGGTACCCTCACGCATATTATTCCCTCATTTAGTGGATATTTTCACAAAATAGTGAAATTTTCAAAAATTCTGAAAATTGTCTGAAAACAAGTAAATATGAAGGACTCATCGGGCGAATCGCTCTGGAACTGAAATCGGAACGCTCACTGACATTTCCCCTATCTGAAAGTCTGATAAACGCTGAAAAAATGACAGTCCAAAAAAAAATTTTTTTCAACTTTTTTCAATTTTACCCCCGTGGGATATATATTCTACCCACACACATTTGGAACTCTCCTGGGGTACCCTCACACATATTATTCCCTCATTTAGTGGATATTTTCACAAAAAAGTGAAATTTTCAAAAATTCAGAAAATTAGCTGAAAATGACTAAATATGAAGGACTCATCGGGCGAATCGCTCTGGAACTGAAATCGGAACGCTCACTGACATTTCCCCTATCTGAAAGTCTGATAAACGCTGAAAAAATGACAGTCCAAAAAAAAATTTTTTTCAACTTTTTTCAATTTTACCCCCGTGGGATATATATTCTACCCACACACATTTGGAACTCTCCTGGGGTACCCTCACACATATTATTCCCTCATTTAGTGGATATTTTCACAAAAAAGTGAAATTTTCAAAAATTCAGAAAATTGGCTGAAAATGACAAAATATGAAGGACTCATCGGGCGAATCGCTCTGGAACTGAAATCGGAAGGCTCACTGACATTTCCCCTATCTGAAAGTCTGATAAACGCTGAAAAAATGACAGTCCAAAAAAATTTTTTTTAACTTTTTTCAATTTTACCCCCGTGGGATATATATTCTACCCACACACATTTGGAACTCTCCTGGGGTACCCTCACACATATTATTCCCTCATTTAGTGGATATTTTCACAAAAAAGTGAAATTTTCAAAAATTCTGAAAATTGGCTGAAAACGACTAAATATGAAGGACTCATCGGGCGAATCGCTCTGGAACTGAAATCGGAACACTCACTGACATTTCCCCTATCTGAAAGTCTGATAAACGCCATAAAAATGACTAAGTCCAAAAAAATTTTTTTTCAACTTTTTTCAATTTTACCCCCGTGGGATATATATTCTACCCACACACATTTGGAACTCTCCTGGGGTACCCTCACACATATTATTCCCTCATTTAGTGGATATTTTCACAAAAAAGTGAAATTTTCAAAAATTCAGAAAATTGGCTGAAAATGACAAAATATGAAGGACTCATCGGGCGAATCGCTCTGGAACTGAAATCGGAAGGCTCACTGACATTTCCCCTATCTGAAAGTCTGATAAACGCTGAAAAAATGACAGTCCAAAAAAATTTTTTTTAACTTTTTTCAATTTTACCCCCGTGGGATATATATTCTACCCACACACATTTGGAACTCTCCTGGGGTACCCTCACACATATTATTCCCTCATTTAGTGGATATTTTCACAAAAAAGTGAAATTTTCAAAAATTCTGAAAATTGGCTGAAAACGACTAAATATGAAGGACTCATCGGGCGAATCGCTCTGGAACTGAAATCGGAACACTCACTGACATTTCCCCTATCTGAAAGTCTGATAAACGCCATAAAAATGACTAAGTCCAAAAAAATTTTTTTTCAACTTTTTTCAATTTTACCCCCGTGGGATATATATTCTACCCACACACATTTGGAACTCTCCTGGGGTACCCTCACACATATTATTCCCTCATTTAGTGGATCTTTTCACAAAAAAGTGAAATTTTCAAAAATTCAGAAAATTGGCTGAAAACGACTAAATATGAAGGACTCATCGGGCGAATCGCTCTGGAACTGAAATTGGAACGCTCACTGACATTTCCCCTATCTGAAAGTCTGATAAACGCTGAAAAAATGACTAAGTCCAAAAAAATTTTTTTTAAACTGTTTTCAATTTTACCCCCGTGAGATATATATTCTACCCACACACATTTGGAACTTTCCTGGGGTACCCTCACACATATTATTCCCTCATTTAGTGGATATTTTCATAAAAAAGTGAAATTTTCAAAAATTCTGAAAATTGGCTGAAAACGGCTAAATATGAAGGACTCATCGGGCGATTCGCTCTGGAATTGAAATCGGAAGGCTCACTGACATTTCCCCTATCTGAAAGTCTGATAAACGCCGGAAAAATGACTAAGTCCAAAAAAAATATTTTTTCAACTTTTTTCAATTTTACCCCCGTGGGATATATATTCTACCAGCACACATTTGGAACTCTCCTGGGTTACCCTCACACATATTATTCCCTCATTTAGTGGATATTTTCACAAAAAAGTGACATTTTCAAAAATTCTGAAAATTGTCTGAAAACGACTGAATATGAAGGACTCATCGGGCGAATCGGTCTGGAACTGAAATCAGAACGCTCACTGACATTCCCCCTATCTGAAAGTCTGATAAACGCTGAAAAAATGACAGTCCAAAAAAATTTTTTTTTCAACTTTTTTCAATTTTACCACCGCGGGATATATATTCTACCCACACACATTTGGAACTCTCCTGGGTTACCCTCACACATATTATTCCCTCATTTAGTGGATATTTTTACAAAAAAGTGAAATGTTCAAAAATTCTGAAAATTGGCTGAAAACGGCTAAATATGAAGGACTCAATGGGCGAATCGCTCTGGAATTGAAATCGGAAGGCTCACTGTCATTTCCCATATCTGAAAGTCTGATAAATGCCGGAAAAATGACTAAGTCCAAAAAAAATTTTTTTAAACTTTTTTCAATTTTACCCCCGTGGGATATATATTCTACGGACACACATTTGGAACTCTCCTGGGGTACCCTCACACATATTATTCCATTATTTAGTGGATATTTTCACAAAAAAGTGAAATTTTCAAAAATTCTGAAAATTGGCTGAAAATGACTAAATATGAAGGACTCATCGGGCGAATCGCTCTGGAATTGAAATCGGAAGGCTCACTGACATTTCCCCCATCTGAAAGTCTGATAAACGCTGAAAAAATGACAGTCCAAAAAAAATTTTTTTTCAACTTTTTTAAATTTTACCACCGCGGGATATATATTCTACCCACACACATTTGGAACTCTCCTGGGTTACCCTCACACATATTATTCCCTCATTTAGTAGATGTTTTCACAAAAAAGTGAAATTTTCAAAAATTCTGAAAATTGGCTGAAAACGGCTAAATATGAAGGACTCAACGGGCGAATCGCTCTGGAATTGAAATCGGAAGGCTCACTGTCATTTCCCCTATCTGAAAGTCTGATAAATGCCGGAAAAATGACTAAGTCCAAAAAAATTTTTTTTAAACTTTTTTCAATTTTACCCCTGTGGGATATATATTCTACGGACACACATTTGGAACTCTCCTGGGGTACCCTCACACATATTATTCCCTTATTTAGTGGATATTTTCACAAAAAAGTGAAATTTTCAAAAATTCTGAAAATTGGCTGAAAATGACTAAATATGAAGGACTCATCGGGCGAATCACTCTGGAACTGAAATTGGAACGCTCACTGACATTTCCCCTATCTGAAAGTCTGATAAACGCTGAAAAAATGACTAAGTCCAAAAAAAAAATTTTTTCAACTTTTTTCAATTTTACCCCTGTGGGATATATATTCTACCCACACACATTTGGAACTCTCCTGGGGTACCCTCACACATATTATTCCCTCATTTAGTGGATATTTTCACAAAAAAATGAAATTTTCAAAAATTCTGAAAATTGGCTGAAAACGACTAAATATGAAGGACTCATGGGGCGAATCGCTCTGGAACTGAAATCGGAACACTCACTGACATTTCCCCTATCTGAAAGTCTGATAAACGCCATAAAAATGACTAAGTCCAAAAAAATTGTTTTTTCAACTTTTTTCAATTTTACCCCCGTGGGATATATATTCAACCCACACACATTTGGAACTCTCCTGGGGTACACTCACACATATTATTCCCTCATTTGGTGGATATTTTCACAAAAAAGTGAAATTTTCAAAAATTCAGAAAATTGGCTGAAAACGACTAAATATGAAGGACTCATCGGGCGAATCGCTCTGGAACTGAAATTGGAACGCTCACTGACATTTCCCCTATCTGAAAGTCTGATAAACGCTGAAAAAATGACTAAGTCCAAAAAAAAATTTTTTCAACTTTTTTCAATTTTACCCCTGTGGGATATATATTCTACCCACACACATTTGGAACTCTCCTGGGGTACCCTCACGCATATTATTCCCTTATTTAGTGGATATTTTCACAAAATAGTGAAATTTTCAAAAATTCTGAAAATTGGCTGAAAATGACTAAATATGAAGGACTCATCGGGCGAATCACTCTGGAATTGAAATCGGAAGGCTCACTGATATTTCCCCTATCTGAAAGTCTGATAAACGCCAGAAAAATGACTAACTCCAAAAAAAATATTTTTTTAACTTTTTTCAATTTTACCCCCGTGGGATATATATTCTACCCACACACATTTGGAACTCTCCTGGGGTACCCTCACGCATATTATTCCCTCATTTGGTGGATATTTTCACACAATAGTGAAATTTTCAAAAATTCTGAAAATTGTCTGAAAACAACTAAATATGAAGGACTCATCGGGCGAATCGCTCTGGAACTGAAATCGGAACGCTCACTGACATTTCCCCTATCTGAAAGTTTGATAAACGCTGAAAAAATGACAGTCCAAAAAAAAATTTTTTTCAACTTTTTTCAATTTTTCCCCCGTGGTATATATATTCTACGGACATACATTTGGAACTCTCCTGGGGTACCCTCACACATATTATTCCCTCATTTAGTGGATATTTTCACAAAAAAGTGAAATTTTAAAAAATTCTGAAAATTGGCTGAAAACGACTAAATATGAAGGACTCATCGGGCGAATCGCTCTGGAACTGAAATTGGAACGCTCACTGACATTTCCCCTATCTGAAAGTCTGATAAACGCTGAAAAAATGACTAAGTCCAAAAAAATTTTTTTTAAACTGTTTTCAATTTTACCCCCGTGAGATATATATTCTACCCACACACATTTGGAACTTTCCTGGGGTACCCTCACACATATTATTCCCTCATTTAGTGGATATTTTCACAAAAAAGTGAAATTTTCAAAAATTCAGAAAATTGGCTGAAAATGACTAAATATGAAGGACTCATTGGGCGAATCGCTCTGGAACTGAAATCGGAAGGCTCACTGACATTTCCCCTATCTGAAAGTCTGATAAACGCTGAAAAAATGACAGTCCAAAAATAAATTTTATTAACTTTTTTCAATTTTACCCCCGTGGGATATATATTCTACCCACACACATTTGGAACTCTCCTGGGGTACCCTCACACATATTATTCCCTCATTTAGTGGATATTTTCACAAAAAAGTGAAATTTTCAAAAATTCAGAAAATTGGCTGAAAACGACTAAATATGAAGGACTCATCGGGCGAATCGCTCTGGAACTGAAATCGGAACACTCACTGACATTTCCCCTATCTGAAAGTTCGTTAAACGCCATAAAAATGACTAAGTCCAAAAAAATTTTTTTTTCAACTTTTTTCAATTTTAGCCCAGTGGGATATATATTCTACCGACACACCTTTGGAACTCTCCTGGGGTACCCTCACACATATTATTCCCTCATTTAGTGGATATTTTCACAAAAAAGTGAAATTTTCAAAAATTCAGAAAATTGTCTGAAAACGACTAAATATGAAGGACTCATCGGGCGAATCGCTCTGGAACTGAAATTGGAATGCTCACTGACATTTCCCCTATCTGAAAGTCTGATAAACGCTGAAAAAATGACTAAGTCCAAAAAAAAAATTTTTTCACCTTTTTTCAATTTTACCCCTGTGGGATATATATTCTACCCACACACATTTGGAACTTTCCTGGGGTACCCTCACACATATTATTCCCTCATTTAGTGGATATTTTCACAAAAAAATGAAATTTTCAAAAATTCTGAAAATTGGCTGAAAACGACTAAATATGAAGGACTCATGGGGCGAATCGCTCTGGAACTGAAATCGGAACACTCACTGACATTTCCCCTATCTGAAAGTCTGATAAAAGCCAGAAAATAGACTAAGTCCAAAAAAAATTTTGTTTTCAACTTTTTTCAATTTTACCCCCGTGGGATACATATTCTACCCACACACATTTGGAACTCTCCTGGGGTACCCTCACACATATTATTCCCTCATTTATTGGATATTTTCACAAAAAAGTGAAATTTTCAAAAATTCAGAAAATTGGCTGAAAACGACTAAATATGAAGGACTCATTGGGCGAATCGCTCCGGAACTGAAATCGGAACGCTCACTGACATTTCCCCTATCTGAAAGTCTGATAAATGCCATAAAAATGACTAGGTCGAAAAAAAAAAATGTTTTCACCTTTTTTCAATTTTACCCCTGTGGGATATATATTCTACCCACACACATTTGGAACTCTCCTGGGGTACCCTCACACATATTATTCCCTCATTTAGTTGATATTTTCACAAAAAAGTGAAATTTTCAAAAATTCAATAAATTGTCTGAAAACGACTAAATATGAAGGACTCATCGGGCGACACGCTCTGGAACTGAAATAGGAACACTCACTGACATTTCCCCTATCTGAAAGTCTGATAAAAGCCAGAAAATAGACTAAGTCCAAAAAAAATTTTGTTTTCAACTTTTTTCAATTTTACCCCCGTGGGATACATATTCTACCCACACACATTTGGAACTCTCCTGGGGTACCCTCACACATATTATTCCCTCATTTATTGGATATTTTCACAAAAAAGTGACATTTTCAAAAATTCAGAAAATTGGCTGTAAACGACTAAATATGAAGGACTCATTGGGCGAATCGCTCTGGAACTGAAATCGGAACGCTCACTGACATTTCCCCTATCTGAAAGTCTGATAAACGCTGAAAAAATGACTAGGTCGAAAAAAAAAAAATTTTCACCTTTTTTCAATTTTACCTTTGTGGGATATATATTCTACCCACACACATTTGGAACTCTCCTGGGGTACCCTCACACATATTATTCCCTCATTTAGTGGATATTTTCACAAAAAAGAGAAATTTTCAAAAATTCAGAAAATTGACTGAAAACGACTAAATATGAAGGACTCATCGGGCGACTCGCTCTGGAACTGAAATAGGAACACTCACTGACATTTCCCCTATCTGAAAGTCTGATAAACGCCGGAAAAATTACTAAGTCCCAAAAAAAAAATTTTTTTCAACTTTTTTCAATTTTACCCCTGTGAGATATATATTCTACCCACACACATTTGGAACTCTCCTGGGGTACCCTCACACATATTATTCCCTCATTTAGTGGATATTTTCACAAAAAAGTGAAATTTTCAAAAATTCTGAAAATTGGCTGAAAACGACTAAATATGAAGGACTCATCGGGCGAATCGCTCTGGAACTGAAATAGGAACACTGACTGACATTTCCACTATCTGAAAGTCTGATAAACGACATAAAAATGACTAAGTCCAAAAAAATTTTTTTTTCAACTTTTTTCAATTTTACCCCCGTGGGATACATATTCTACCCACACACATTTGGAACTCTCCTGGGGTACCCTCACACATATTATTGCCTCATTTAGTGGATATTTTCACAAAAAAGTGAAATTTTCAAAAATTCAGAAAATTGGCTGAAAACGACTAAATATGAAGGACTCATTGGGCGAATCGCTCTGGAACTGAAATCGGAACGCTCACTGAGATTTCCCTTATCTGAAAGTCTGATAAACGCTGAATAAATGACTAGGTCGAAAAAAAAAAAATTTTCACCTTTTTTCAATTTTACCTTCGTGGGATATATATTCTACCCACACACATTTGGATCTCTCCTGGGGTACCCTCACACATATTATTCCCTCATTTAGTGGATATTTTCACAAAAAGGTGAGCTTTTCAAAAATTCAGAAATTTGGCTGAAAATGACTAAATATGAAGGACTCAGCGGGCGAATCGCTCTGGAACTGAAATGGGAACGCACACTGACATTTCCCCTATCTGAAAGTCTGATAAACGCTGGAAAAATGACTAAGTCCAAAAAAAAATTTTTTTAAACTTTTTTCAATTTTACCCCCGTGTGATATATATTCTACCCACACACATTTGGAACTCTCCTGGGGTACCCTCACACATATTATTCCCTCATTTAGTGGATATTTTCACAAAAAAGTGAAATTTTCAAAAATTCAGAAAATTGGCTGAAAATGAATAAATATGAAGGTCTTTCCGGGCGAATCGCTCTGGAACTGAAATCGGAATGCTCACTGACATTTCCCGTATCTGAAAGTCTGATAAACGCCGGAAAAATGACTAAGTCAAAAAAAAAATTTTTTTCAACTTTTTTCAATTTTACCCCCGTGGGATATATATTCTACCGACACACATTTGGAACTCTCCTGGGGTACCCTCACACATATTATTCCCTCATTTAGTTGATATTTTCACAAAAAAGTGAAATTTTCAAAAATTCAGAAAATTGTCTGAAAACGACTAAATATGAAGGACTCATCGGGCGACTCGCTCTGGAACTGAAATAGGAACACTCACTGACATTTCCCCTATCTGAAAGTCTGATAAACGCCAGAAAAATGACTAAGTCCAAAAAAATTTTTTTTTCAACTTTTTTCAATTTTACCCCCGTGGGATACATATTCTACCCACACACATTTGGAACTCTCCTGGGGTACCCTCACACATATTATTCCCTCATTTAGTGGATATTTTCACAAAAAGTGAAATTTTCAAAGATTCAGAAAATTGGCTGAAAACGACTAAATATGAAGGACTCATTGGGCGAATTGCTCTGGAACTGAAATCGGAACGCTCACTGAGATTTCCCTTATCTGAAAGTCTGATAAACGCTGAATAAATGACTAGGTCGAAAAAAAAAAAAATTTTCACCTTTTTTCAATTTTACCTTCGTGGGATATATATTCTACCCACACACATTTGGATGTCTCCTGGGGTACCCTCACACATATTATTCCCTCATTTAGTGGATATTTTCACAAAAAAGTGAGCTTTTCAAAAATTCAGAAATTTGGCTGAAAATGACTAAATATGAAGGACTCATCGGGCGAATCGCTCTGGAACTGAAATAGGAATGCTCACTGACATTTCCCGTATCTGAAAGTCTGATAAACGCCGGAAAAATGACTAAGTCCAAAAAATAATTTTTTTCAACTTTTTTCAATTTTACCCCCGCGGGATATATATTCTACCCACACACATTTGGAACTCTCCTGGGGTACCCTCACACATATTGTTCCCTCATTTAGTGGATATTTTCACAAAAAAGTGAAATTTTCAAAAATTCAGAAAATTGGCTGAAAGCGACTAAATATGAAGGACTCATCAGGCGAATCGCTCTGGAACTGAAATCGGAACACTTACTGACATTTCCCCTATCTGAAAGTCTGATAAACACCGGAAAAATGACTAAGTCCCAAAAAATTTTATTTTAAACTTTTTTCAATTTTACCCCCATGGGATATATATTCTACCCACACACATTTGGAACTCTCCTGGGGTTCCCTCACACATATTGTTCCCTCATTTAGTGGATATTTTCACAAAAAAGTGAAATTTTCAAAAATTCTGAAAATTGCCTGAAAACTACTAAATATGAAGGACTCATCGGGCTAATCGCTCTGAAACTGAAATCGGAACACTTACTGACATTTCCCCTATATGAAAGTCTGATAAACGCCGGAAAAATAACTAAGTCCCAAAAAAAATTTTTTTAAACTTTTTTCAATTTTACCCCCATGGGATATATATTCTACCCACACACATTTGGAACTCTCCTGGGGTACCCTCACACATATTATTCCCTCATTTAGTGGATATTTTCACAAAAAAGTGACATTTTCAAAAATTCAGAAAATTGGCTGAAAACGACTAAATATGAAGGACTCATTGGGCGAATCGCTCTGGAACTGAAATCGGAATGCTCACTGACATTTCCCCTATCTGAAAGTCTGATAAACGCCGGAAAAATGACTAAGTCCAAAAAATAATTTTTTTCAACTTTTTTCAATTTTACCCCCGTGGGATATATATTCTACCCACACACATTTGGAACTTTCCTGGGGTACCATCACACATATTATTCCCTCATTTAGTTGATATTTTCACAAAAAAGTGAAATTTTCAAAAATTCAGAAAATTGTCTGAAAACGAATAAATATGAAGGACTCATTGGGCGACTCGCTCTGGAATTGAAATCGGAAGGCTCCCTGACATTTCCCCTATCTGAAAGTCTGATAAACGCCAGAAAAATGACTAAGTCCCCAAAAATTTTTTTTTTTACTTTTTTAAATTTTACCCCCATGGGATATATATTCTACCCACACACATTTGGAACTCTCCTGTGGTACCCTCACACATATTGTTCCCTCATTTAGTGGATATTTTCACAAAAAAAGTGAAATTTTCAAAAATTCTGAAAATTGGCTGAAAATGACTAGGACACATCGGTCGAATCACTCTGGAACTGAAATCGGAACACTCACTGACATTTCCCCTTTCTGAAAGTCTGATAAATGCTGAAAAGATGACTAAGTCCAAAACAATTTTTTTTTCAACTTTTTTCAATTTTACCCAGGTGGGATATATATTCTACCCACACACATTTGGAACTCTACTGGGGTACCCTCACACATATTATTCCCTCATTTAGTGGATATTTTCACAAAAAAGTGAAATTTTCAAAAATTCAGAAAATTGGTTGAAAACGACTAAATATGAAGGACTCATCGTTGAATCGCTCTGGAACTGAAATTGGAACGCTCACTGACATTTCCCCTATCTGGAAGTCTGATAAACGCTGAATAAATTACTAAGTCCAAAAAAAAATTTTTTTAAACTTTTTTCAATTTTACCCCCGTGGGATATATATTCTACCCACACACATTTAGAACTCTCATGGGGTACCCTCACACATATTATTCCCTCATTTAGTTGATATTTTCACAAAAAAGTGAAATTTTCAAAAATTCAGAAAATTGTCTGAAAACGACTAAATATGAAGGACTCATTGCGCGAATCGCTCTGGAACTGAAATCGGAACGCTCACTGACATTTCCCCTATCTGAAAGTCTGATAAACGCTGATAAAATGACTAGGTCGAAAAAAAAAAAATTTTCACGTTTTTTCAATTTTATCCCCGTGAGATATATATGCTACCCACACACATTTGGATCTCTCCTGGGGTACCCTCACACATATTATTCCCTCATTTAGTGGATATTTTCACAAAAAAGTGAAATTTTCAAAAATTCTGAAAATTGGCTGAAAACGACTAAATACAAAGGACTCATCGGACAAATCACTCTGGAACTAAAATCGGAATGCTCACTGACATTTCCCCTATCTGAAAGTCTGATAAATGCTGAAAAGATGACTAAGTCCAAAACAATTTTTTTTCAACTTTTATCAATTTTACCCCCGTGGGATATATATTCTACCCACACACATTTGGAACTCTACTGGTGTACCCTCACACATATTATTCCCTCATTTAGTGGATATTTTCACAAAAAAGTGAAATTTTCAAAAATTCAGAAAATTGGCTGAAAATGACTAAACAAAAATTACTCATCGGGCGACTCGCTCTGGATCTGAAATAGGAAGGCTCACTGACATTTCCCCTATCTGAAAGTCTGATAAACGCTGGAAAAATGACTAAGTCCAAAAAATTTTTTTTTTCAACTTTTTTCAATTTTACCCCCGTGGGATATATATTCTACCCACACACATTTGGAACTCTCCTGGGGTACCCTCACACATATTATTCCCTCAGTTAGTGGATATTTTCACAAAAAAGTGACATTTTAAGAAATTCAGAAAATTGGCTGAAAACGACTAAATATGAAGGACTCATCGGGCGAATAGCTCTGGAACTGAAATCGGAACGCTCACTGACATTTCCCCTATCTGAAAGTCTGATAAACGCTGAAAAAATGACTTGGTCGAAAAAAAAAAAAATTTCATCTTTTTTCAATTTTACCCCCGTGGGATATATATTCTACCCACACCCATTTGGAACTCTCCTGGGGTACTCTCACAAATATTATTCCCTCATTTAGTGGATATTTTCACCAAAAAGTGAAATTTTCAAAAATTTAGAAAATTGGCTGAAAACGCCTAAATATGAAGGACTCATCCGGTGAATAGCTCTGGAACTGAAATCGGAACACTCACTGACATTTCCACTATCTGAAAGTCTGATAAACGCCGGAAAAATGACTAAGTCCCCCAAAAAATTTTTTTCAACTTTTCTCAATTTTACCCCTGTGGGAAATATATTCTACCCACACACATTTGGAACTCTCCTGGGGTACCCTCACACATATTATTCCCTCATTTAGTGGATATTTTCACAAAAAAGTGAAATTTTCAAAAATTCAGAAAATTGGCTGAAAATGACTAAATATGAAGGACTCATTGGGCGAATCACTCTGGAACTGAAATCGAAACGCTCACTGACATTTCCCCTATCTGAAAGTCTGATAAACACCGGAAAATAATTAAGTCCAAAAAAAAATTTTTTCACCTTTTTTCAATTTTACCCCCGTGGGATGTATATTCTACCCACACACATCTGGGGTACCCGCACACATATTATTCCCTCATTAAGTGGATATTTTCACAAAAAAGTGAAATTTTCAAAAATTCTGAAAATTGGCTGAAAACGAATAAATATGAAGGACTCATCGGGCGAATCGCTCTGGAATTGAAATCGGAACGCTCACTGACATTTCCCCTACCTGAAAGTCTGATAAACGCTGGAAAGATGACTAAGTCCAAAAAAAAAATTTTTCACCTTTTTTCAATTTTACCCCCGTGGGATATATATTCTACCCACACACATTTGGAACTCTCCTGGGATACCCTCACACATATTATTCCCTCATTTAGTGGATATTTTCACAAAAAAGTGAAATTTTCAAAAATTCTGAAAATTTTCTGAAAGCGACTAAATATGAAAGACTCATCGGGCGAATCGATTTGGAACTGAAATCGGAACGCTCACTGACATTTCTCCTATCTGAAAGTCTGATAAACGCCGGAAAAATAACTAAGTCCAAAAAAAAAATTTTTCAACTTTTTTCAATTTTACCCCCGTGGGATATATATTCTACCCAAACACATTTGGAACTTTCCTGGGGTACCCGCACACATATTATTCCCTCATTAAGTGGATATTTTCACAAAAAAGTGAAATTTTCAAAAATTCAGAAAAGTGGCTGAAAATGACTAAATATGAACGACTCATCAGGCGAATCACTCTGAAACTGAAATCGGAACGCTCACTGACATTTCTCCTATCTGAAAGTCTGATCAACGCCGGAAAAATGACTAAGTCCAAAAAAAAATTTTTTCACCTTTTTTCAATTTTACCCCCGTGGGATATATATTCTACCCACACACATTTGGAACTCTACTGGGGTACCCTCACACATATTATTCCCTCATTTAGTGGATATTTTCACAAAAGTGAAATTTTCAAAAATTCTGAAAATTGGCTGAAAACGAATAAATATGAAGGACTCATCGGGCGAATTGCTCTGGAACTGAAATCGGAAGGCTCACTGACATTTCCCCTATCTGAAAGTCTGATAAACGCCGGAAAAATGACTAAGTCCCCAAAAAATTTTTTTTCAACTTTTTTCAATTTTACCCCTGTGGGATATATATTCTACCCACACACATTTGGAACTCTCCTGGGGTACCCTCACACATATTATTCCCTCATTTAGTGGATATTTTCACAAAAAAGTGAAATTTTCAAAAATTCAGAAAATTGGCTGAAAACGACTAAATATGAAGGACTCATCGGGCGAATCACTCTGGAACTGAAATTGGAACGCTCACTGACATTTCCCCTATCTGAAAGTCTGATAAATGCTGAAAAAATGAACAAGTCCACAAAAAAATTTTTTTCAACTTTTTTCAATTTTACTCCCATGGGATATATATTCTACACACACACATTTGGAACTCTCCTGGGGTACCCTCACACATATTATTCCCTCATTTAGTGGATATTTTCACAAAAAAGTGACATTTTCAAAAATTCAGAAAATTGGCTGAAAACGCCTAAATATGAAGGAATCATCGGACGAATAGCTCTGGAACTGAAATTCGAACACTCTCTGACATTTCCCCTGTCTGAAAGTCTGATAAACGCCGGAAAAATGACTAAGTCGAAAAAGAAACATTTTTCAACTCTTTTCAATTTTACCCCCGTGGGATATATATTCTACCCACACACATTTGGAACTCTCCTGGGGTACCCTCACACATATTATTCCCTCATTTAGTGGATATTTTCACAAAAAAGTGAAATTTTCAAAAATTCAGAATATTGGCTGAAAATGACTAAATATGAAGGACTCATCGGGCGAATCGCTCTGGAACTGAAATCGGAACGCTCACTGATGTTTCCCCAATCTGAAAGTCTGATAAACGCTGAAAGAATGACTAAGTCCAAAAAAAAAAAATTTTTCAACTTTTTTCAAATTTACCCCCGTGGGATATATATTCTACCCATACACATTTGGAACTCTCGTGGGGTACCCTCACACATATTATTCCCTCATTTAGTGGATATTTTCACAAAAAAGTGAAATTTTCAAAAATTCAGAAAATTGGCTGAAAACGACTAAATATGAAGGACTCAGGTGAATCGCTCTGGAACAGAAATCGGAACGCTCACTGACATTTCCCCTATCTGAAAGTCTGATAAACGCCGGAAAAATGACTAAGTCCAGAAAAAAAACTTTTCAACTTTTTTCAATTTTACCACCGTGGGATATATATTCTACCCACACACATTTGGAACTCTCCTGGGGTACCCTCACACATATTATTCCCTCTTTTAGTGGATATTTTCACAAAAAAGTGAAATTTTCAAAAATTCTGAAAATTGGCTGAAAAAGACTAAATATGAAGGACTCAAGGGGTGAATCGCTCTGGAACTGAAATCGGAATGCTCACTGACATTTAACCTATCTGAAAGTCTGATAAACGCTGAAAAAATGACTAAGTCCCCCAAAAAATTTTTTTCAACATTTTTCAATCTTCCCCCGTGGGCTATATATTCTACCCACACACAGTTGCAACTCTCCTGGGGTACCCTCACACATATTATTCCCTCATTTAGTTGATATTTTCACAAAAAAGTAAAATTTTCAAAAATTCTGAAAATTGGCTGAAAACGACTACATATGAATGACTCTTCGGGCGAATCGCTCTGGAACTGAAATCGGAACGCTCACTGACATTTCCCCTATCTGAAAGTCTGATAAACACCGGAAAATAACTAAGTTCAAAAAAAAAAATTTTTTCACCTTTTTTCAATTTTACCCCCGTGGGATATATATTCTACCCACACACATCTGGGGTACCCGCACACATATTATTCCCTCATTAAGTGGATATTTTCACAAAAAAGTGAAATTTTCAAAAATTCTGAAAATTGGCTGAAAACGAATAAATATGAAGGACTCATCGGGCGAATCGCTCTGGAATTGTAATCGGAACGCTCACTGACATTTTCCCTATCTGAAAGTCTGATAAATGCTGAAAAAATGACTAAGTCCAAAAAAATTTTTTTTTCACCTTTTTTCAATTTTACCCCCGTGGGATATATATTCTACCCACACACATTTGGAACTCTCCTGGGGTACCCTCACTCATATTATTCCCTCATTTAGTGGATATTTTCACAAAAAAGTGAAATTTTCAAAAATTCAGAAAATTGGCTGAAAACGAATAAATATGAAGGAATCACCGGGCGAATCGCTCTGGGACTGAAATCGGAACACTCACTGACATTTCCCCTATCTGAAAGTCTGATAAACGCCGGAAAAATAACTAAGTCCAAAAAAAAATTTTTTCACCTTTTTTCAATTTTACCCCCGTGGGATATATATTCTACCCACACACATTTGGAACTCTCCTGGGGTACCCGCACACATGTTATTCCCTCATTAAGTGGATATTTTCACAAAAAAGTGAAATTTTCAAAAATTCAGAGCAGTGGCTGAAAGCGACTAAATATGAAGGACTCATCGGGTGAATCGCTCTGGAACTGAAATCGGAACGCTCACTGACATTTCTCCTATCTGAAAGTCTGATCAACGCCGGAAAAATGACTAAGTCCAAAAAAAAATTTTTTCACCTTTTTTCAATTTTACCCCCGTGGGATATATATTCTACCCACACACATTTGGAACTCTACTGGGGTACCCTCACACATATTATTCCCTCATTTAGTGGATATTTTCACAAAAAAGTGAAATTTTCAAAAATTCAGAAAATTGGCTGAAAACGAATAAATATGAAGGACTCAATGGGCGAATCGCTCTGGAACTGAAATCGGAATGCTCACTGACATTTCCGCTATTTGAAAGTCTGATAAACGCTGAAAAAATGACTAAGTCCAAAAAAATTTTTTAAACTTTTTTCAGTTTTTACCCCCGTGGGATATATATTCTACCCACTCACATTTGGAACTCTCCTGGGGTACCCTCACACATGTTATTAGCTCATTTAGTGGATATTTTCACAAAAAAGTGAAATTTTCAAAAATTCTGAAAATTGGCTGAAAAAGACTAAATATGAAGGACTCATCGGGCGAATCGCTCTGGAACTGAAATCGGAACGCTCACTGATATTTCCCCTATCTGAAAGTCTGATAAACGCTGAAAAAATGACTAAGTCTAAAAAAAATTTTTTTCACCTTTTTTCAATTTTACCCTCGTGGGATATATATTCTACCCACACACATTTGGAACTCTCCTGGGGTACCCTCACACATATTATTCCCTCATTTAGTGGATATTTTCACAAAAAAGTGAAATTTTCAAAAATTCTGAAAATTGGCTGAAAACGAATAAATATGAAGGACTCATCGGGCGAATCGCTCTGGAACTGAAATCGGAATGCTCACTGACATTTCCGCTATTTGAAAGTCTGATAAACGCTGAAAAAATGACTAAGTCCCAAAAAAAAATGTTTTCACCTTTTTTCAATTTTACCCCCGTGGGATATATATTATACCCACACACATTTGGAACTCTCCTGGGGTACCCTCACACATACTATTCCCTCATTTAGAGGATATTTTCACAAAAAAGTGAAATTTTCAAAAATTCAGAAAATTGGCTGAAAACGCCTAAAGATGAAGGACTCATCGGCAAATCGCTCTGGAACTGAAATCGGAACGCTCACTGACATTTCCCCTATCTGAAAGTGTAATAAACGCTGAAAAAATGACTAAGTCCAAAAAATTTTTTTAAACTTTTTTCAGTTTTTACCCCCGTGGGATATATATTCTACCCACTCACATTTGGAACTCTCCTGGGGTACCGTCACACATATTATTCCCTCATTTAGTGGATATTTTCACAAAAAAGTGAAATTTTCAAAAATTCTGAAAATTGGCTGAAAACGACTAAATATGAAGGACTCATCGGGCGAATCGCTCTGGAACTGAAATCGGAACGCTCACTGATATTTCCCCTATCTGAAAGTCTGATAAACGCTGAAAAAATGACTAAGTCTAAAAAAAATTTTTTTCACCTTTTTTCAATTTTACCCTCGTGGGATATATATTCTACCCACACACATTTGGAACTCTCCTGGGGTACCCTCACACATATTATTTCCTCATTTAGTGGATATTTTCACAAAGAAGTGAAATTTTTAAAAATTCAGAAAATTGGCTGAAAACGACTAAATGTGAAGGACTCATCGGGCAAATCACTCTGAAACTTAAATGGGAACGTTCACTGACATTTCCCCTATCTGAAATTCTGATAAACGCCGGAAAAATGACTAAGTCGAAAAAAAAAATTTTTTAAACTTTTTTCAATTTTACCCCCGTGGGATATATATTCTACTCACACACATTTGGAACTCTCCTGGGGTACCCTCACACATATTATTCCCTCATTTAGTGGATATTTTCACAAAAAAGTGAAATTTTCAAAAATTCAGAAAATTGGCTGAAAATGACTAAATATAAGGGACTCATCGGGCGAATCACTCTGGAACTTAAATGGGAACTCTCACTGACATTTCTCCTATCTGAAAGTCTGATAAATGCTGAAAAAATGACTAAGTCCAAAAAATATTTTTTTCAACTTTTTTCAATTTAACCCCCGTGGGATATATATTCTACCCACACACATTTGGAACTCTCCTGGGGTACCCTCACACATATTATTCCCTCATTTAGTGAATATTTTCGCAAAAAAGTGAAATTTTCAAAAATTCAGAAAATTGGCTGAAAATGACTAAATATGAACGACTCATCGGGCGAATCCCTCGGGAGCTGAAATTGAAATGCTCACTGACATTTCCCCTAACTGAAAGTCTAATAAACGCCGGAAAAATGACTAAGTCGAAAAAAAAAAATTTTCAACTTTTTTTCATTTTACCCCCGTGGGATATATATTCTACCCACACACATTTGGAACTCTCCTGGGGTACCCTCACACATATTATTCCCTCATTTAGTGGATATTTTCGCAAAAAAGTGAAATTTTCAAAAATTCAGAAAATTGGCTGAAAATGACTAAATATGAACGACTCATCGGGCGAATCCCTCGGGAGCTGAAATTGAAATGCTCACTGACATTTCCCCTAACTGAAAGTCTGATAAAAGCCGGAAAAATGACTAAGTCCAAAAAAAATTTTTTTTCACCTTTTTTCAATTTTACCCCCGTGGATTATATATTCTACCCACACACATTTGGAACTCTCCTGGGGTACCCTCACACATATTATTCCCTCATTTAGTGGATATTTTCACAAAAAAGTGAAATTTTCAAAAATTCTGAAAATTGGCTGAAAACGACTAAATATGAAGGACTCATCGGGCGAATCACTCTGGAACTTAAATGGGAACTCTCACTGACATTTCCCCTATCTGAAAGTCTGGTAAACGCCGGAAAAATGACTAAGTCGAAAAAAAAAAATTTTTCAACTTTTTTCAATTTTACCCCCGTGGGATATATATTCTACCCACACACATTTGGAACTCTCCTGGGGTACCCTCACACATATTATTCCCTAATTTAGTGGATATTATCACAAAAAAGTGAAATTTTCAAAAATTCAGAAAATTGGCTGAAAACGACTAAATATGAAGGACTCATCGGCCAATCACTCTGGAACTGAAATCGGAACGCTCACTGACATTTCCCTATCTGATAGTCTGATAAACACTGAAAAAATGACTAAGTCCAAAAAATATTTTTTCAACTTTTTTCAATTTTACCCCCGTGGGATATATATTCTACCCACACACATTTGGAACTCTCCTGGGGTACCCTCACACATTTTATTCCCTCATTTAGTGGATATTTTCACAAAAAACTGAAATTTTCAAAAATTCAGAAAATAGGCTGAAAATGACTAAATATGAACGACTCATCGGGCGACTCCCTCGGGAGCTGAAATTGGAATGCTCACTGACATTTCCCCTAACTGAAAGTCTAATAAACCCCGGAAAAATGACTAAGTCCAAAAAAAATTTTTTTCACCTTTTTTCAATTTTACCCCCGTGGGATATATTTTCTACCCACACACATTTGGAACTCTCCTGGGGTATCCTCACACATATTATTCCCTCATTTAGTGGATATTTTCGCAAAAAAGTGAAATTTTCAAAAATTCTGAAAATTGGCTGAAAACGACTAAATATGAAGGACTCATTGGGCGAATCGCTCTGGAACTGAAATCGGAATGCTCACTGACATTTCCGCTATTTGAAAGTCTGATAAATGCCGGAAAAATGACTAAGTCCAAAAAAAATTTTTTTTCACCTTTTTTCAATTTTACCCCCGTGGGATATATATTCTACCCACATACATTTGGAACTCTCCTGGGGTACCCTCATACATATTATTCCCTCATTTAGTGGATATTTTCGCAAAAAAGTGAAATTTTCAAAAATTCAGAAAATTGGCTGAAAATGACTAAATATGAACGACTCATCGGGCGAATCCCTCGGGAGCTGAAATAGAAATGCTCACTGACATTTCCCCTAACTGAAAGTCTAATAAACGCCGGAAAAATGACTAAGTCGAAAAAAAAAAATTTTCAACTTTTTTTCATTTTACCCCCGTGGGATATATATTCTACCCACACACATTTGGAACTCTCCTGGGGTACCCTCATACATATTATTCCCTCATTTAGTGGATATTTTCGCAAAAAAGTGAAATTTTCAAAAATTCAGAAAATTGGCTGAAAATGACTAAATATGAACGACTCATCGGGCGAATCCCTCGGGAGCTGAAATTGAAATGCTCACTGACATTTCCCCTAACTGAAAGTCTGATAAAAGCCGGAAAAATGACTAAGTGTAAAAAAAAAATTTTTTTTCACCTTTTTTCAATTTTACCCCCGTGGATTATATATTCTACCCACACACATTTGGAACTCTCCTGGGGTACCCTCACACATATTATTCCCTCATTTAGTGGATATTTTCACAAAAAAGTGAAATTTTCAAAAATTCTGAAAATTGGCTGAAAACGACTAAATATGAAGGACTCATCGGGCGAATCACTCTGGAACTTAAATGGGAACTCTCACTGACATTTCCCCTATCTGAAAGTCTGGTAAACGCCGGAAAAATGACTAAGTCGAAAAAAAAAAATTTTTCAACTTTTTTCAATTTTACCCCCGTGGGATATATATTCTACCCACACACATTTGGAACTCTCCTGGGGTACCCTCACACATATTATTCCCTAATTTAGTGGATATTATCACAAAAAAGTGAAATTTTCAAAAATTCAGAAAATTGGCTGAAAACGACTAAATATGAAGGAATCATCGGCCAATCGCTCTGGAACTGAAATCGGAACGCTCACTGACATTTCTCCTATCTGAAAGTCTGGTAAACGCCGGAAAAATGACTAAGTCCAAAAAATATTTTTTTCAACTTTTTTCAATTTTACCCCCGTGGGATATATATTCTACCCACACACATTTGGAACTCTCCTGGGGTACCCTCATACATATTATTCCCTCATTTAGTGGATATTTTCGCAAAAAAGTGAAATTTTCAAAAATTCAGAAAATTGGCTGAAAATGACTAAATATGAACGACTCATCGGGCGAATCCCTCGGGAGCTGAAATTGAAATGCTCACTGACATTTCCCCTAACTGAAAGTCTAATAAACGCCGGAAAAATGACTAAGTCGAAAAAAAAAATTTTTCAACTTTTTTTCATTTTACCCCCGTGGGATATATATTCTACCCACACACATTTGGAACTCTCCTGGGGTACCCTCACACATATTATTCCCTCATTTAGTGGATATTTTCACAAAAAGGTGAAATTTTCAAAAATTCAGAAAATTGGCTGAAAACGACTAAATATGAAGGACTCATCGGGCGAATCGCTCTGGAACTGAAATCGGAATGCTCACTGACATTTCCGCTATTTGAAAGTCTGATAAACGCTGAAAAAATGACTAAGTCCAAAAAATATTTTTTCAACTTTTTTCAATTTTACCCCCGTGGGATATATATTCTACCCACACACATTTGGAACTCTCCTGGGGTACCCTCACACATATTATTCCCTCATTTAGTGGATATTTTCACAAAAAAGTGAAATTTTCAAAAATTCAGAAAATTGGCTGAAAATGACTAAATATGAACGACTCATCGGGCGAATCACTCTGGAGCTGAAACGGGAACGCTCACTGACATTTCCCCTAACTGAAAGTCTGATAAATGCCGGAAAAATGACTAAATCAAAAAAAAAATTTTTTTCAACTTTTTTCAATTTTACCCCCTGTGGGATATATATTCTACCCACACACATTTGGAACTCTCCTGGGGTACCCTCACACATATTATTCCCTCATTTAGTGGATATTTTCACAAAAAAGTGAAATTTTCAAAAATTCAGAAAATTGGCTGAAAACGACTAAATATGAAGGACTCATCGGCCAATCGCTCTGGAACTGAAATCGGAACGCTCACTGACATTTCCCCTATCTGAAAGTCTGATAAACGCTGAAAAAATGACTAAGTCCAAAAAATATTTTTTCAACTTTTTTCAATTTTACCCCCGTGGGATATATATTCTACCCACACACATTTGGAACTCTCCTGGGGTACCCTCACACATATTATTCCCTCATTTAGTGGATATTTTCACAAAAAACTGAAATTTTCAAAAATTCAGAAAATAGGCTGAAAATGACTAAATATGAAAGACTCATCGGGCGACTCCCTCGGGAGCTGAAATTGGAATGCTCACTGACATTTCCCCTAACTGAAAGTCTAATAAACGCCGGAAAAATGACTAAGTCCAAAAACAATTTTTTTCACCTTTTTTCAATTTTACCCCCGTGGGATATATTTTCTACCCACACACATTTGGAACTCTCCTGGGGTATCCTCACACATATTATTCCCTCATTTAGTGGATATTTTCACAAAAAAGTGAAATTTTCAAAAATTCAGAAAATTTGCTGAAAACGACGAAATATGAAGGACTCATCGGGCGAATCGCTCTGGAACTAAAATCGGAACGCTCACTGACATTTCCCCTACCTGAAAGTCTGATAAACGCCGGAAGAATGGCTAACTCCCCAAAAAAAATTTTTTCACCTTTTTTCAATTTTACCCCCGTGGGATATATATTCTACCCACACACATTTGGAACTCTCCTGGGGTACCCTCACACATATTATTCCCTCATTTAGTGGATATTTTCACAAAAAAGTGAAATTTTCAAAAATTCAGAAAATTGGCTGAAAATGACTAAATATGAACGACTCATCGGGCGAATCACTCTGGAGCTGAAACGGGAACGCTCACTGACATTTCCCCTAACTGAAAGTCTGATAAATGCCGGAAAAATGACTAAATAAAAAAAAAAATTTTTTTCAACTTTTTTCAATTTTACCCCCTGTGGGATATATATTCTACCCACACACATTTGGAACTCTCCTGGGGTACCCTCACACATATTATTCCCTCATTTAGTGGATATTTTCACAAAAAAGTGAAATTTTCAAAAATTCAGAAAATTGGCTGAAAACGACTAAATATGAAGGACTCATCGGCCAATCGCTCTGGAACTGAAATCGGAACGCTCACTGACATTTCCCCTATCTGAAAGTCTGATAAACGCTGAAAAAATGACTAAGTCCAAAAAATATTTTTTCAACTTTTTTCAATTTTACCCCCGTGGGATATATATTCTACCCACACACATTTGGAACTCTCCTGGGGTACCCTCATACATATTATTCCCTCATTTAGTGGATATTTTCGCAAAAAAGTGAAATTTTCAAAAATTCTGAAAATTGGCTGAAAATGACTAAATATGAACGACTCATCAGGCGAATCCCTCGGGAGCTGAAATTGAAATGCGCACTGACATTTCCCCTATCTGAAAGTCTGATAAACGCTGAAAAAATGACTAAGTCCAAAAAATATTTTTTCAACTTTTTTCAATTTTACCCCCGTGGGATATATATTCTACCCACACACATTTGGAACTCTCCTGGGGTACCCTCACACATATTATTCCCTCATTTAGTGGATATTTTCACAAAAAACTGAAATTTTCAAAAATTCAGAAAATAGGCTGAAAATGACTAAATATGAACGACTCATCGGGCGACTCCCTCGGGAGCTGAAATTGGAATGCTCACTGACATTTCCCCTAACTGAAAGTCTAATAAACGCCGGAAAAATGACTAAGTCCAAAAACAATTTTTTTCACCTTTTTTCAATTTTACACCCGTGGGATATATTTTCTACCCACACACATTTGGAACTCTCCTGGGGTATCCTCACACATATTATTCCCTCATTTAGTGGATATTTTCGCAAAAAAGTGAAATTTTCAAAAATTCAGAAAATTGGCTGAAAATGACTAAATATGAACGACTCATTGGGCGAATCGCTCTGGAACTGAAATCGGAACGCTCACTGACATTTCCCCTATCTGAAAGTCTGATAAACGCCGGAAAAATGACTAAGTCCCCAAAAAATTTTTTTTCACCTTTTTTCAATTTTACCCCCGTGGGATATATATTCTACCCATATACATTTGGAACTCTCCTGGGGTACCCTCACACATATTATTCCCTCATTTAGTGGATATTTTCACAAAAAAGTGAAATTTTCAAAAATTCAGAAAATTTGCTGAAAACGACGAAATATGAAGGACTCATCGGGCGAATCGCTCTGGAACTAAAATCGGAACGCTCACTGACATTTCCCCTATCTGAAAGTCTGATAAACGCCGGAAGAATGACTAACTCCCCAAAAAAAATTTTTTCACCTTTTTTCAATTTTACCCCCGTGGGATATATATTCTACCCACACACATTTGGAACTCTCCTGGGGTACCCTCACACATATTATTCCCTCATTTAGTGGATATTTTCACAAAAAAGTGAAATTTTCAAAAATTCAGAAAATTGGCTGAAAATGACTAAATATGAACGACTCATCGGGCGAATCCCTCGGGAGCTGAAATTGAAATGCTCACTGACATTTCCCCTAACTGAAAGTCTAATAAACGCCGGAAAAATGACTAAGTCGAAAAAAAAAAATTTTCAACTTTTTTTCATTTTACCCCCGTGGGATATATCTTCTACCCACACACATTTGGAACTCTCCTGGGGTACCCTCACACATATTATTCCCTCATTTAGTGGATATTTTCACAAAAAAGTGAAATTTTCAAAAATTCAGAAAATTGGCTGAAAACGACTAAACATGAAGGACTCATTGGGCGAATCGCTCTGGAACTGAAATCGGAATGCTCACTGACATTTACGCTATTTGAAAGTCTGATAAATGCCGGAAAAATGACTAAGTCCAAAAAAAATTTTTTTTCACCTTTTTTCAATTTTACCCCCGTGGGATATATATTCTACCCACACACATTTGGAACTCTTCTGGGGTACCCTCATACATATTATTCCCTCATTTAGTGGATATTTTCGCAAAAAAGTGAAATTTTCAAAAATTCTGAAAATTGGCTGAAAATGACTAAATATGAACGACTCATCAGGCGAATCCCTCGGGAGCTGAAATTGAAATGCTCACTGACATTTCCCCTAACTGAAAGTCTAATAAACGCCGGAAAAATGACTAAGTCGAAAAAAAATTTTTTTCAATTTTTTTCCATTTTACCCCCGTGGGATATATATTCTGCCCACACACATTTGGAACTCTCCTGGGGTACCCTCACACATATTATTCCCTCATTTAGTGGATATTTTCACAAAAAAGTGAAATTTTCAAAAATTCAGAAAATTGGCTGGAAATGACTAAATATAAAGGAATCATCGGGCGAATCACTCTGGAACTGAAATGGGAACGCTCACTGACATTTCCCCTATCTGAAAGTCTGATAAACGCTGAAAAAATGACTAAGTCTAAAAACATTTTTTTCAACTTTTTTTAATTTTACCCCCGTGGGATATATATTCTACCCAAACACATTTGGAACTCTCCTGAGGTACCCTCACACATATTATTCCCTCATTTAGTGGATATTTTCCCAAAAAAGTGAAATTTTCAAAAATTCAGAAAATTGGCTGAAAATGCCTAAATATGAACGACTCATTGGGCAAATCCCTCTGGAGCTGAAATTGGAATGCTCACTGACATTTCCCCTAACTGAAAGTCTGATAAACGCCGGAAAAATGACTAAGTGTAAAAAAAAAATTTTTTACATTTTTTTCAATTTTACCCCCGTGGGATATATATTCTACCCATATACATTTGGAACTCTCCTGGGGTACCCTCACACATATTATTCCCTCATTTAGTGGATATTTTCACAAAAAAGTGAAATTTTCAAAAATTCAGAAAGTTAGCTGAAAACGACGAAATATGAAGGACTCATCGGGTGAATCGCTCTGGAACTAAAATCGGAACGCTCACTGACATTTCCCCTATCTGAAAGTCTGATAAACGCCGGAAAAATGACTAACTCCCCAAAAAAAATTTTTTCACCTTTTTTCAATTTTTTCCCCGTGGGATATATATTCTACCCACACACATTTGGAACTCTCCTGGAATACCCTCACACATATTATTCCCTCATTTAGTGGATATTTTCACAAAAAAGTGAAATTTTCAAAAATTCAGAAAATTGGCTGAAAATGACTAAATATGAACGAATCATCGGGCGAATCACTCTGGAGCTGAAACGGGAACGCTCACTGACATTTCCCCTAACTGAAAGTCTGATAAATGCCGGAAACATGACTAAATCAAAAAAAAAATTTTTTTCAACTTTTTTCAATTTTACCCCCTGTGGGATATATATTCTACCCACACACATTTGGAACTCTCCTGGGGTAACCTCACACATATTATTCCCTCATTTAGTGGATATTTTTACAAAAAACTGAAATTTTCAAAAATTCAGAAAATAGGCTGAAAATGACTAAATATGAACGACTCATCGGGCGACTCCCTCGGGAGCTGAAATTGGAATGCTCACTGACATTTCCCCTAACTGAAAGTCTAATAAACGCCGGAAAAATGATTAAGTCCAAAAAAAATTTTTTTCACCTTTTTTCAATTTTACCCCCGTGGGATATATTTTCTACCCACACACATTTGGAACTCTCCTGGGGTATCCTCACACATATTATTCCCTCATTTAGTGGATATTTTCGCAAAAAAGTGAAATTTTCAAAAATTCAGAAAATTGGCTGAAAATGACTAAATATGAACGACTCATTGGGCGAATCGCTCTGGAACTGAAATCGGAACGCTCACTGACATTTCTCCTATCTGAAAGTCTGGTAAACGCCGGAAAAATGACTAAGTCCAAAAAATTTTTTTTTTAACTTTTTTCAATTTTACCCCCGTGGGATATATATTCTACCCACACACATTTGGAACTCTCCTGGGGTACCCTCACACATATTATTCCCTCATTTAGTGGATATTTTCACAAAAAAGTGAAATTTTCAAAAATTCAGAAAATTGGCTGAAAATGACTAAATATGAACGACTCATCGAGCGAATCCCTCGGGAGCTGAAATTGGAATGCTCACTGACATTTCCCCTAACTGAAAGTCTAATAAACGCCGGAAAAATGACTAAGTCCAAAAAAATTTTTTTTCAACTTTTTTCAATTTTACCCCCGTGGGATATATATTCTACCCACACACATTTGGAACTCTCCTGGGGTACCCTCACACATATTATTCCCTCATTTAGTGGATATTTTCACAAAAAAGTGAAATTTTCAAAAATTCAGAAAATTGGCTGAAAACGACTAAATATGAAGGACTCATTGGGCGAATCGCTCTGGAACTGAAATCGGAATGCTCACTGACATTTCCGCTATTTGAAAGTCTGATAAATGCCGGAAAAATGACTAAGTCCAAAAAAAATTTTTTTTCACCTTTTTTCAATTTTACCCCCGTGGGATATATATTCTACCCACACACATTTGGAACTCTCCTGGGGTACCCTCACACATATTATTCCCTCATTTAGAGGATATTTTCACAAAAAAGTGAAATTTTCAAAAATTCAGAAAATTGGCTGAAAACGACTAAATATGAAGGACTCATTGGGCGAATCGCTCTGGAACTGAAATCGGAATGTTCACTGATATTTCCGCTATTTGAAAGTCTGATAAACGCTGAAAAAATGACTAAGTCCCAAAAAATTTTTTTTTCACCTTTTTTCAATTTTACCCCCGTGGGATATATATTTTACACATATACATTTGGAACTCTCCTGGGGTACCCTCACACATATTATTCCCTCATTTAGTGGATATTTTCACAAAAAAGTGAAATTTTCAAAAATTCAAAAAAATTGGCTGAAAACGACTAAATATGAAGGACTCATCAGGCGAATCGCTCTGGAACTGAAATCGGAATGTTCACTGATATTTCCGCTATTTGAAAGTCTGATAAACGCCGGAAAAATGACTAAGTCCAAAAAAAAATTTTTTAAACTTTTTTCAATTTTTACCCCCGTGAGATATATATGCTACCCACACACATTTGGAACTCTCCTGGGGTACCCTCACACATATTATTCCCTCATTTAGTGGATATTTTCACAAAAAAGTGAAATTTTCAAAAATTCAGAAAATTGGCTGAAAACGACTAAATATGAAGGACTCATTGGGCGAACCGCTCTGGAACTGAAATCGGAACGCTCACTGACATTTCCCCTATCTGAAAGTCTGATAAACGCCGGAAAAATGACTAAGTTCAAAAAAAATTTTTTTTCACCTTTTTTCAATTTTACCCCCGTGGGATATATATTCTACCCACACACATTTGGAACTCTCCTGGGGTACCCTCATACATATTATTCCCTCATTTAGTGGATATTTTCGCAAAAAAGTGAAATTTTCAAAAATTCAGAAAATTGGCTGAAAATGACTAAATATGAACGACTCATCAGGCGAATCCCTCGGGAGCTGAAATTGAAATGCTCACTGACATTTCCCCTAACTGAAAGTCTAATAAACGCCGGAAAAATGACTAAGTCGAAAAAAAAAATTTTTCAACTTTTTTCCATTTTACCCCCGTGGGATATATATTCTACCCACACACATTTGGAACTCTCCTGGGGTACCCTCACACATATTATTCCCTCATTTAGTGGATATTTTCACAAAAAAGTGAAATTTTCAAAAATTCAGAAAATTAGCTGAAAACGACTAAATATGAAGAATTCATCGGGCGAATCGCTCTGGAACTGAAATGGGAACGCTCACTGACATTTCCCCTATCTGAAAGTCTGATAAACGCCGGAAAAATGACTAAGTCCCCCAAAAATTTTTTTTCACCTTTTTTCAATTTTACCCCCGTGGGATATATATTCTACCCATATACATTTGGAACTCTCCTGGGGTACCCTCACACATATTATTCCCTCATTTAGTGGATATTTTCACAAAAAAGTGAAATTTTGAAAAATTCAGAAAATTTGCTGAAAACGACGAAATATGAAGGACTCATCGGGCGAATCGCTCTGGAACTAAAATCGGAACGCTCACTGACATTTCCCCTATCTGAAAGTCTGATAAACGCCGGAAGAATGACTAACTCCCAAAAAAAAAATTTTTCACCTTTTTTCAATTTTACCCCCGTGGGATATATATTCTACCCACACACATTTGGAACTCTCCTGGGGTACCCTCACTCATATTATTCCCTCATTTAGTGGATATTTTCACAAAAAAGTGAAATTTTCAAAAATTCAGAAAATTGGCTGAAAACGACTAAATATGAAGGACTCATTGGGCGAATCGCTCTGGAACTGAAATCGGAATGCTCACTGACATTTCCGCTATTTGAAAGTCTGATAAATGCCGGAAAAATGACTAAGTCCAAAAAAAATTTTTTTTCACCTTTTTTCAATTTTACCCCCGTGGGATATATATTCTACCCACACACATTTGGAACTCTCCTGGGGTACCCTCACACATATTATTCCCTCATTTAGTGGATATTTTCACAAAAAAGTGAAATTTTCAAAAATTCAGAAAATTGGCTGAAAACGACTAAATATGAAGGACTCATTGGGCGAATCGCTCTGGAACTGAAATCGGAATGCTCACTGACATTTCCGCTATTTGAAAGTCTGATAAATGCCGGAAAAATGACTAAGTCCAAAAAAAATTTTTTTTCACCTTTTTTCAATTTTACCCCCGTGGGATATATATTCTACCCACACACATTTGGAACTCTCCTGGGGTACCCTCACACATATTATTCCCTCATTTAGAGGATATTTTCACAAAAAAGTGAAATTTTCAAAAATTCAGAAAATTGGCTGAAAACGACTAAATATGAAGGACTCATTGGGCGAATCGCTCTGGAACTGAAATCGGAATGTTCACTGATATTTCCGCTATTTGAAAGTCTGATAAACGCTGAAAAAATGACTAAGTCCCAAAAAATTTTTTTTTCACCTTTTTTCAATTTTACCCCCGTGGGATATATATTCTACCCACACACATTTGGAACTCTCCTGGGGTACCCTCACACATATTATTCCCTCATTTAGAGGATATTTTCACAAAAAAGTGAAATTTTCAAAAATTCAGAAAATTGGCTGAAAACGACTAAATATGAAGGACTCATTGGGCGAATCGCTCTGGAACTGAAATCGGAATGTTCACTGATATTTCCGCTATTTGAAAGTCTGATAAACGCTGAAAAAATGACTAAGTCCCAAAAAATTTTTTTTTCACCTTTTTTCAATTTTACCCCCGTGGGATATATATTTTACACATATACATTTGGAACTCTCCTGGGGTACCCTCACACATATTATTCCCTCATTTAGTGGATATTTTCACAAAAAAGTGAAATTTTCAAAAATTCAAAAAAATTGGCTGAAAACGACTAAATATGAAGGACTCATCAGGCGAATCGCTCTGGAACTGAAATCGGAATGTTCACTGATATTTCCGCTATTTGAAAGTCTGATAAACGCCGGAAAAATGACTAAGTCCAAAAAAAAATTTTTTAAACTTTTTTCAATTTTTACCCCCGTGAGATATATATGCTACCCACACACATTTGGAACTCTCCTGGGGTACCCTCACACATATTATTCCCTCATTTAGTGGATATTTTCACAAAAAAGTGAAATTTTCAAAAATTCAGAAAATTGGCTGAAAACGACTAAATATGAAGGACTCATTGGGCGAACCGCTCTGGAACTGAAATCGGAACGCTCACTGACATTTCCCCTATCTGAAAGTCTGATAAACGCCGGAAAAATGACTAAGTTCAAAAAAAATTTTTTTTCACCTTTTTTCAATTTTACCCCCGTGGGATATATATTCTACCCACACACATTTGGAACTCTCCTGGGGTACCCTCATACATATTATTCCCTCATTTAGTGGATATTTTCGCAAAAAAGTGAAATTTTCAAAAATTCAGAAAATTGGCTGAAAATGACTAAATATGAACGACTCATCAGGCGAATCCCTCGGGAGCTGAAATTGAAATGCTCACTGACATTTCCCCTAACTGAAAGTCTAATAAACGCCGGAAAAATGACTAAGTCGAAAAAAAAAATTTTTCAACTTTTTTCCATTTTACCCCCGTGGGATATATATTCTACCCACACACATTTGGAACTCTCCTGGGGTACCCTCACACATATTATTCCCTCATTTAGTGGATATTTTCACAAAAAAGTGAAATTTTCAAAAATTCAGAAAATTAGCTGAAAACGACTAAATATGAAGAATTCATCGGGCGAATCGCTCTGGAACTGAAATGGGAACGCTCACTGACATTTCCCCTATCTGAAAGTCTGATAAACGCCGGAAAAATGACTAAGTCCCCCAAAAATTTTTTTTCACCTTTTTTCAATTTTACCCCCGTGGGATATATATTCTACCCATATACATTTGGAACTCTCCTGGGGTACCCTCACACATATTATTCCCTCATTTAGTGGATATTTTCACAAAAAAGTGAAATTTTGAAAAATTCAGAAAATTTGCTGAAAACGACGAAATATGAAGGACTCATCGGGCGAATCGCTCTGGAACTAAAATCGGAACGCTCACTGACATTTCCCCTATCTGAAAGTCTGATAAACGCCGGAAGAATGACTAACTCCCAAAAAAAAAATTTTTCACCTTTTTTCAATTTTACCCCCGTGGGATATATATTCTACCCACACACATTTGGAACTCTCCTGGGGTACCCTCACTCATATTATTCCCTCATTTAGTGGATATTTTCACAAAAAAGTGAAATTTTCAAAAATTCAGAAAATTGGCTGAAAACGACTAAATATGAAGGACTCATTGGGCGAATCGCTCTGGAACTGAAATCGGAATGCTCACTGACATTTCCGCTATTTGAAAGTCTGATAAATGCCGGAAAAATGACTAAGTCCAAAAAAAATTTTTTTTCACCTTTTTTCAATTTTACCCCCGTGGGATATATATTCTACCCACACACATTTGGAACTCTCCTGGGGTACCCTCACACATATTATTCCCTCATTTAGAGGATATTTTCACAAAAAAGTGAAATTTTCAAAAATTCAGAAAATTGGCTGAAAACGACTAAATATGAAGGACTCATTGGGCGAATCGCTCTGGAACTGAAATCGGAATGCTCACTGACATTTCCGCTATTTGAAAGTCTGATAAATGCCGGAAAAATGACTAAGTCCAAAAAAAATTTTTTTTCACCTTTTTTCAATTTTACCCCCGTGGGATATATATTCTACCCACACACATTTGGAACTCTCCTGGGGTACCCTCACACATATTATTCCCTCATTTAGAGGATATTTTCACAAAAAAGTGAAATTTTCAAAAATTCAGAAAATTGGCTGAAAACGACTAAATATGAAGGACTCATTGGGCGAATCGCTCTGGAACTGAAATCGGAATGTTCACTGATATTTCCGCTATTTGAAAGTCTGATAAACGCTGAAAAAATGACTAAGTCCCAAAAAATTTTTTTTTCACCTTTTTTCAATTTTACCCCCGTGGGATATATATTTTACACATATACATTTGGAACTCTCCTGGGGTACCCTCACACATATTATTCCCTCATTTAGTGGATATTTTCACAAAAAAGTGAAATTTTCAAAAATTCAAAAAAATTGGCTGAAAACGACTAAATATGAAGGACTCATCAGGCGAATCGCTCTGGAACTGAAATCGGAATGTTCACTGATATTTCCGCTATTTGAAAGTCTGATAAACGCCGGAAAAATGACTAAGTCCAAAAAAAAATTTTTTAAACTTTTTTCAATTTTTACCCCCGTGAGATATATATGCTACCCACACACATTTGGAACTCTCCTGGGGTACCCTCACACATATTATTCCCTCATTTAGTGGATATTTTCACAAAAAAGTGAAATTTTCAAAAATTCAGAAAATTGGCTGAAAACGACTAAATATGAAGGACTCATTGGGCGAACCGCTCTGGAACTGAAATCGGAACGCTCACTGACATTTCCCCTATCTGAAAGTCTGATAAACGCCGGAAAAATGACTAAGTTCAAAAAAAATTTTTTTTCACCTTTTTTCAATTTTACCCCCGTGGGATATATATTCTACCCACACACATTTGGAACTCTCCTGGGGTACCCTCATACATATTATTCCCTCATTTAGTGGATATTTTCGCAAAAAAGTGAAATTTTCAAAAATTCAGAAAATTGGCTGAAAATGACTAAATATGAACGACTCATCAGGCGAATCCCTCGGGAGCTGAAATTGAAATGCTCACTGACATTTCCCCTAACTGAAAGTCTAATAAACGCCGGAAAAATGACTAAGTCGAAAAAAAAAATTTTTCAACTTTTTTCCATTTTACCCCCGTGGGATATATATTCTACCCACACACATTTGGAACTCTCCTGGGGTACCCTCACACATATTATTCCCTCATTTAGTGGATATTTTCACAAAAAAGTGAAATTTTCAAAAATTCAGAAAATTAGCTGAAAACGACTAAATATGAAGAATTCATCGGGCGAATCGCTCTGGAACTGAAATGGGAACGCTCACTGACATTTCCCCTATCTGAAAGTCTGATAAACGCCGGAAAAATGACTAAGTCCCCCAAAAATTTTTTTTCACCTTTTTTCAATTTTACCCCCGTGGGATATATATTCTACCCATATACATTTGGAACTCTCCTGGGGTACCCTCACACATATTATTCCCTCATTTAGTGGATATTTTCACAAAAAAGTGAAATTTTGAAAAATTCAGAAAATTTGCTGAAAACGACGAAATATGAAGGACTCATCGGGCGAATCGCTCTGGAACTAAAATCGGAACGCTCACTGACATTTCCCCTATCTGAAAGTCTGATAAACGCCGGAAGAATGACTAACTCCCAAAAAAAAAATTTTTCACCTTTTTTCAATTTTACCCCCGTGGGATATATATTCTACCCACACACATTTGGAACTCTCCTGGGGTACCCTCACTCATATTATTCCCTCATTTAGTGGATATTTTCACAAAAAAGTGAAATTTTCAAAAATTCAGAAAATTGGCTGAAAACGACTAAATATGAAGGACTCATTGGGCGAATCGCTCTGGAACTGAAATCGGAATGCTCACTGACATTTCCGCTATTTGAAAGTCTGATAAATGCCGGAAAAATGACTAAGTCCAAAAAAAATTTTTTTTCACCTTTTTTCAATTTTACCCCCGTGGGATATATATTCTACCCACACACATTTGGAACTCTCCTGGGGTACCCTCACACATATTATTCCCTCATTTAGAGGATATTTTCACAAAAAAGTGAAATTTTCAAAAATTCAGAAAATTGGCTGAAAACGACTAAATATGAAGGACTCATTGGGCGAATCGCTCTGGAACTGAAATCGGAATGCTCACTGACATTTCCGCTATTTGAAAGTCTGATAAATGCCGGAAAAATGACTAAGTCCAAAAAAAATTTTTTTTCACCTTTTTTCAATTTTACCCCCGTGGGATATATATTCTACCCACACACATTTGGAACTCTCCTGGGGTACCCTCACACATATTATTCCCTCATTTAGAGGATATTTTCACAAAAAAGTGAAATTTTCAAAAATTCAGAAAATTGGCTGAAAACGACTAAATATGAAGGACTCATTGGGCGAATCGCTCTGGAACTGAAATCGGAATGTTCACTGATATTTCCGCTATTTGAAAGTCTGATAAACGCTGAAAAAATGACTAAGTCCCAAAAAATTTTTTTTTCACCTTTTTTCAATTTTACCCCCGTGGGATATATATTTTACACATATACATTTGGAACTCTCCTGGGGTACCCTCACACATATTATTCCCTCATTTAGTGGATATTTTCACAAAAAAGTGAAATTTTCAAAAATTCAAAAAAATTGGCTGAAAACGACTAAATATGAAGGACTCATCAGGCGAATCGCTCTGGAACTGAAATCGGAATGTTCACTGATATTTCCGCTATTTGAAAGTCTGATAAACGCCGGAAAAATGACTAAGTCCAAAAAAAAATTTTTTAAACTTTTTTCAATTTTTACCCCCGTGAGATATATATGCTACCCACACACATTTGGAACTCTCCTGGGGTACCCTCACACATATTATTCCCTCATTTAGTGGATATTTTCACAAAAAAGTGAAATTTTCAAAAATTCAGAAAATTGGCTGAAAACGACTAAATATGAAGGACTCATTGGGCGAACCGCTCTGGAACTGAAATCGGAACGCTCACTGACATTTCCCCTATCTGAAAGTCTGATAAACGCCGGAAAAATGACTAAGTTCAAAAAAAAATTTTTTTCACCTTTTTTCAATTTTACCCCCGTGGGATATATATTCTACCCACACACATTTGGAACTCTCCTGGGGTACCCTCATACATATTATTCCCTCATTTAGTGGATATTTTCGCAAAAAAGTGAAATTTTCAAAAATTCAGAAAATTGGCTGAAAATGACTAAATATGAACGACTCATCAGGCGAATCCCTCGGGAGCTGAAATTGAAATGCTCACTGACATTTCCCCTAACTGAAAGTCTAATAAACGCCGGAAAAATGACTAAGTCGAAAAAAAAAATTTTTCAACTTTTTTCCATTTTACCCCCGTGGGATATATATTCTACCCACACACATTTGGAACTCTCCTGGGGTACCCTCACACATATTATTCCCTCATTTAGTGGATATTTTCACAAAAAAGTGAAATTTTCAAAAATTCAGAAAATTAGCTGAAAACGACTAAATATGAAGAATTCATCGGGCGAATCGCTCTGGAACTGAAATGGGAACGCTCACTGACATTTCCCCTATCTGAAAGTCTGATAAACGCCGGAAAAATGACTAAGTCCCCCAAAAATTTTTTTTCACCTTTTTTCAATTTTACCCCCGTGGGATATATATTCTACCCATATACATTTGGAACTCTCCTGGGGTACCCTCACACATATTATTCCCTCATTTAGTGGATATTTTCACAAAAAAGTGAAATTTTGAAAAATTCAGAAAATTTGCTGAAAACGACGAAATATGAAGGACTCATCGGGCGAATCGCTCTGGAACTAAAATCGGAACGCTCACTGACATTTCCCCTATCTGAAAGTCTGATAAACGCCGGAAGAATGACTAACTCCCAAAAAAAAAATTTTTCACCTTTTTTCAATTTTACCCCCGTGGGATATATATTCTACCCACACACATTTGGAACTCTCCTGGGGTACCCTCACTCATATTATTCCCTCATTTAGTGGATATTTTCACAAAAAAGTGAAATTTTCAAAAATTCAGAAAATTGGCTGAAAACGACTAAATATGAAGGACTCATTGGGCGAATCGCTCTGGAACTGAAATCGGAATGCTCACTGACATTTCCGCTATTTGAAAGTCTGATAAATGCCGGAAAAATGACTAAGTCCAAAAAAAATTTTTTTTCACCTTTTTTCAATTTTACCCCCGTGGGATATATATTCTACCCACACACATTTGGAACTCTCCTGGGGTACCCTCACACATATTATTCCCTCATTTAGAGGATATTTTCACAAAAAAGTGAAATTTTCAAAAATTCAGAAAATTGGCTGAAAACGACTAAATATGAAGGACTCATTGGGCGAATCGCTCTGGAACTGAAATCGGAATGTTCACTGATATTTCCGCTATTTGAAAGTCTGATAAACGCTGAAAAAATGACTAAGTCCCAAAAAAATTTTTTTTCACCTTTTTTCAATTTTACCCCCGTGGGATATATATTTTACACATATACATTTGGAACTCTCCTGGGGTACCCTCACACATATTATTCCCTCATTTAGTGGATATTTTCACAAAAAAGTGAAATTTTCAAAAATTCAAAAAAATTGGCTGAAAACGACTAAATATGAAGGACTCATCAGGCGAATCGCTCTGGAACTGAAATCGGAATGTTCACTGATATTTCCGCTATTTGAAAGTCTGATAAACGCCGGAAAAATGACTAAGTCCAAAAAAAAATTTTTTAAACTTTTTTCAATTTTTACCCCCGTGAGATATATATGCTACCCACACACATTTGGAACTCTCCTGGGGTACCCTCACACATATTATTCCCTCATTTAGTGGATATTTTCACAAAAAAGTGAAATTTTCAAAAATTCAGAAAATTGGCTGAAAACGACTAAATATGAAGGACTCATTGGGCGAACCGCTCTGGAACTGAAATCGGAATGTTCACTGATATTTCCGCTATTTGAAAGTCTGATAAACGCTGAAAAAATGACTAAGTCCCAAAAAATTTTTTTTTCACCTTTTTTCAATTTTACCCCCGTGGGATATATATTTTACACATATACATTTGGAACTCTCCTGGGGTACCCTCACACATATTATTCCCTCATTTAGTGGATATTTTCACAAAAAAGTGAAATTTTCAAAAATTCAAAAAAATTGGCTGAAAACGACTAAATATGAAGGACTCATCAGGCGAATCGCTCTGGAACTGAAATCGGAATGTTCACTGATATTTCCGCTATTTGAAAGTCTGATAAACGCCGGAAAAATGACTAAGTCCAAAAAAAAATTTTTTAAACTTTTTTCAATTTTTACCCCCGTGAGATATATATGCTACCCACACACATTTGGAACTCTCCTGGGGTACCCTCACACATATTATTCCCTCATTTAGTGGATATTTTCACAAAAAAGTGAAATTTTCAAAAATTCAGAAAATTGGCTGAAAACGACTAAATATGAAGGACTCATTGGGCGAACCGCTCTGGAACTGAAATCGGAACGCTCACTGACATTTCCCCTATCTGAAAGTCTGATAAACGCCGGAAAAATGACTAAGTTCAAAAAAAATTTTTTTTCACCTTTTTTCAATTTTACCCCCGTGGGATATATATTCTACCCACACACATTTGGAACTCTCCTGGGGTACCCTCATACATATTATTCCCTCATTTAGTGGATATTTTCGCAAAAAAGTGAAATTTTCAAAAATTCAGAAAATTGGCTGAAAATGACTAAATATGAACGACTCATCAGGCGAATCCCTCGGGAGCTGAAATTGAAATGCTCACTGACATTTCCCCTAACTGAAAGTCTAATAAACGCCGGAAAAATGACTAAGTCGAAAAAAAAAATTTTTCAACTTTTTTCCATTTTACCCCCGTGGGATATATATTCTACCCACACACATTTGGAACTCTCCTGGGGTACCCTCACACATATTATTCCCTCATTTAGTGGATATTTTCACAAAAAAGTGAAATTTTCAAAAATTCAGAAAATTAGCTGAAAACGACTAAATATGAAGAATTCATCGGGCGAATCGCTCTGGAACTGAAATGGGAACGCTCACTGACATTTCCCCTATCTGAAAGTCTGATAAACGCCGGAAAAATGACTAAGTCCCCCAAAAATTTTTTTTCACCTTTTTTCAATTTTACCCCCGTGGGATATATATTCTACCCATATACATTTGGAACTCTCCTGGGGTACCCTCACACATATTATTCCCTCATTTAGTGGATATTTTCACAAAAAAGTGAAATTTTGAAAAATTCAGAAAATTTGCTGAAAACGACGAAATATGAAGGACTCATCGGGCGAATCGCTCTGGAACTAAAATCGGAACGCTCACTGACATTTCCCCTATCTGAAAGTCTGATAAACGCCGGAAGAATGACTAACTCCCAAAAAAAAAATTTTTCACCTTTTTTCAATTTTACCCCCGTGGGATATATATTCTACCCACACACATTTGGAACTCTCCTGGGGTACCCTCACTCATATTATTCCCTCATTTAGTGGATATTTTCACAAAAAAGTGAAATTTTCAAAAATTCAGAAAATTGGCTGAAAACGACTAAATATGAAGGACTCATTGGGCGAATCGCTCTGGAACTGAAATCGGAATGTTCACTGATATTTCCGCTATTTGAAAGTCTGATAAACGCTGAAAAAATGACTAAGTCCCAAAAAATTTTTTTTTTCACCTTTTTTCAATTTTACCCCCGTGGGATATATATTCTACACATATACATTTGGAACTCTCCTGGGGTACCCTCACACATATTATTCCCTCATTTAGTGGATATTTTCACAAAACAGTGAAATTTTCAAAAATTCAAAAAAATTGGCTGAAAACGACTAAATATGAAGGACTCATCAGGCGAATCGCTCTGGAACTGAAATCGGAATGTTCACTGATATTTCCGCTATTTGAAAGTCTGATAAACGCCGGAAAAATGACTAAGTCCAAAAAAAAATTTTTTAAACTTTTTTCAATTTTAACCCCCGTGAGATATATATGCTACCCACACACATTTGGAACTCTCCTGGGGTACCCTCACACATATTATTCCCTCATTTAGTGGATATTTTCACAAAAAAGTGAAATTTTCAAAAATTCAGAAAATTAGCTGAAAACGACTAAATATGAAGGACTCATTGGGCGAATCGCTCTGGAACTGAAATCGGAACGCTCACTGACATTTCCCCTATCTGAAAGTCTGATAAACGCCGGAAAAATGACTAAGTTCAAAAAAAATTTTTTCAACTTTTTTCAATTTTACCCCGTGGGATATATATTCTACCCACACACATTTGGAACTCTCCTGGGGTACCCTCACACATATTATTCCCTCATTTAGTGGATATTTTCACAAAAAAGTGAAATTTTCAAAAATTCAGAAAATTGGCTGAAAACGACTAAATATGAAGAACTCATCGGGTGAATCACTCTGGAACTGAAATCGGAACGCTCACTGACATTTCCCCTATCTGAAAGTCTGATAAACGCCGGAAAAATGACTAAGTCCTAAAAAAAATTTTTTAAACTTTTTTCAACTTTACCCCCGTGGGATATATATTCTACCCACACACATTTGGAACTCTCCTGGGGTACCCTCACACATATTATTCCCTCATTTAGTGGATATTTTCACAAAAAAGTGAAATTTTCAAAAATTCAGAAAATTGGCTGAAAACGACTAAATATGAAGGACTCATCGGGCGAATCGCTCTGGAACTGAAATCGAAACGCTCATTGACATTTCTCCTATCTGAAAGTCTGATAAACGCCGGGAAAATGACTGTCGAAAAAAAAAAAATTTTCAACTTTTTTCAATTTTACCCCCGTGGGATATATATTCTACCCATATACATTTGGAACTCTCCTGGGGTACCCTCACACATATTATTCCCTCATTTAGAGGATATTTTCACAAAAAAGTGAAATTTTCAAAAATTCAGAAAATTGGCTGAAAACGACTAAATATGAAGGACTCATTGGGCGAATCGCTCTGGAACTGAAATCGGAATGCTCACTGACATATCCGCTATTTGAAAGTCTGATAAACGCTGAAAAAATGACTAAGTCTAAAAAAATATTTTTTTCAACTTTTTTCAACTTTAACCCCGTGGTATATATATTCTACCCACACACATTTGGAACTCTCCTGTGGTACCCTCACACATATTATTCCCTCATTTAGTGTATATTTTCACAAAAAAGTGAAATTTTCAAAAATTCTGAAAATTGGCTGAAAACGACTAAATATGAAGGACTCATCGGGCGAATCGCTCTGGAACTGAAATCGGAACGCTCACTGACATTTCTCCTATCTGAAAGTCTGATAAACGTCGGAAAAATGACTAAGTCTAAAAAAGATTTTTTTTCAACTTTTTTCAATTTTACCCCCGTGGTATATATATTCTACCCACACACATTTGGAACTCTCCTGGGGTACCCTCACACATATTATTCCCTCATTTAGTGGATATTTTCACAAAAAAGAGAAATTTTCAAAAATTCAGAAAGTTGGCTGAAAATGACTAAATATGAACGACTCATCGGGCGAATCGCTCTGGAGCTGAAATTGGAACGCTCACTGACATTTCCACTAACTGAAAGTCTGATAAACGCCGGAAAAATGACTAAGTCCAAAAAAATTTTTTTTTCACCTTTTTTCAATTTTACCCCCGTGGGATATATATATACCCACACACATTTGGAACTCTCCTGGGGTACCCTCACACATATTATTCTCTCATTTAGTGGATATTTTCACAAAAAAGTGAAATTTTCAAAAATTCAGAAAATTGGCTGAAAATGACTAAATATGAACGACTCATTGGGCGAATCGATCTGGAGCTGAAATTGGAACGCTCACTGACATTTCCCCTAACTGAAAGTCTGATAAACGCCGGAAAAATTACTAAGTCCAAAAAAAAAATTTTTTCAACTTTTTTCAATTTTACCCCCGTGGTATATATCTTCTAACCACACACATTTGGAACTCTCCTGGGGTACCTTAACACATATTATTCCCTCATTTAGTGGATATTTTCACAAAAAAGTGAAATTTTCAAAAATTCAGAAAATTGGCTGAAAACGACTAAATATGAAGGACTCATTGGGCGAATCGCTCTGGAACTGAAATCGGAATGCTCACTGACATTTCCGCTATTTGAAAGTCTGATAAACGCTGAAAAAATGACTAAGTCCCCAAAAAATTTTTTTTTCACCTTTTTTCAATTTTACCCCCGTGGGATATATATTCTACCCACTCACATTTGTAACTCTCCTGGGGTACCCTCACACATATTATTCCCTCATTTAGTGGATATTTTCACAAAAAAGTGAAATTTTCAAAAATTCTGAAAATTGGCTGAAAATGACTAAATATAAAGGACTCATCGGGCGAATCGCTCTGGAACTGAAATGGGAACGCTCACTGACACTTCTCCTATCTGAAAGTCTGAAAAACGCCAGAAAAATTACTAAGTCTAAAAAAAAAATTTTTTTATCAACTTTTTCAATTTTACCCCCGTGGTATATATATTCTACCCACACACATTTGGAACTCTCCTGGGGTACCTTCACACATATTATTCCCTCATTTAGTGGATATTTTCACAAAAAGTGAAATTTTCAAAAATTCAAAAAATTGGCTGAAAATGACTAAATATGAAGGACTCATCGGGCGAATCGCTCTATAACTGAAATCGGAATGCTCACTGACATTTCCGCTATTTGAAAGTCTGATAAACGCTGAAAAAATGACTAAGTCTAAAAAAAATTTTTTTTAACTTTCTTCAACTTTACCCCCGTGGTATATATATTCTACCCACACACATTTGGAACTCTCCTGTGGTACCCTCACACATATTATTCCCTCATTTAGTGTATATTTTCACAAAAAAGTGAAATTTTCAAAAATTCAGAAAATTGGCTGAAAACGACTAAATATGAAGGACTCATCAGGCGAATCGCTCTGGAACTGAAATCGGAACGCTCACTGACATTTCTCCTATCTGAAAGTCTGATAAACGTCGGAAAAATGACTAAGTCTAAAAAAGATTTTTTTTCAACTTTTTTCAATTTTACCCCCGTGGTATATATATTCTACCCACACACATTTGGAACTCTCCTGGGGTACCCTCACACATATTATTCCCTCATTTAGTGGATATTTTCACAATAAAGTGAAATTTTCAAAAATTCCGAAAATTGGCTGAAAACGAATAAATATGAAGGACTCATCGGGCGAATCGCTCTGGAACTGAAATCGGAACGCTCACTGACATTTCTCCTATCTGAAAGTCTGATAAACGCCAGAAAAATGACTAAGTCCAAAAAAAAAATTTTTTTCAACTGTTTTCAATTTTACCCCCGTGGGATATATATTCTACCCACAAACATTTGGAACTCTCCTGGGGTACCCTCAAACATATTATTCCCTCATTTAGTGGATATTTTCACAAAAAAGTGAAATTTTCAAAAATTCAGAAAATTGGCTGAAAACTACAAAATATGAAGGACTCATCGGGCGAATCGCTCTGGAGCTGAAATTGGAAAGCTCACTGACATTTATCCTATCTGAAAGTCTGATAAACGCCGGAAAAATGACTAAGTCCAAAATAAATTTTTTTCAGCTTTTTTCAATTTTACCCCCGTGGTATATGACGCGCCCCCTGGGCCAGTGTTGTTGGGGATACCCGGAGCCGGATCAGATGGGGGTTGTAGTCTCCGAGTGGCTGTGACCCGGTCCGTGCCCAGGGTGTCAAGCTCAGTGTGTGGCAGTCCTTATGATGTTACTAGATGTTCTTTTGTGTCGACTACGCCACCCGTTGAATTGCGGTCAGTACGGCCGCCGCTGCAACAGGGTCCGCTGAGGCTGGTGATGTATGTGCAGCTCAGGTAGTATAACCCCCAACGGGAGGGGTATAGCCTCAGGGGGTCAGTTGCAGAGGATGGGGGTTGTGGTGGTGCAGCGGGGATGGAAATGAGACTCAGAGTCGGGCTGTGCAGTTCAGGGTTTGTTTACTTACTGCAGTTGTTCTGGTCACTCCGGCCTTGAGTGACCACCCGAGCCGTGCTGCGTCCACCAGGTCCTGGACTCGGCCAACCCCCAGGTGATTCTGGAGCGTGGTCCTGAGCTCCCTTTCTGTCGTGTCCTCTTCTCTGGCCTTCCCCACCAGGGATCCACCTATGTCCGGCTCCCTTGGACCTCTTGGTGGTAAACCCATGTCTCTGGGTTCCCTGACCCTATTCCTGGTCTGCCTTCCGGGTGGATTTAGTGGGTGATCGTGGCAGATCGATCCTGCCCACGACCTCCGGTTCCTGGCTAAGGTGTGCTGTAGCCTCTGCCAGCTTGGGATCCGGTACCCTGTTGCCAACTCTTCACCCTCTGGTCTAATTTGGGCTCTTGGAGTTCCTTCTTTCTCCCCCTCTGGGTCTTTCTTTCTCCTCTCTCTCTCTGGGCCTTGGAGCTGCTCTTCTCCTCTGCTCTCTTCCTCTACAAAGACTGACGTCTCACTGACTGACCCTGATCTAAGATGGTTTCCACCTTATATACTCCCTCTATGTGTGAGCTCAGGTGACCAGCACCCAATGAGCTCCTAGCATTACCCAGACTGCTCCCCCTATCTGCCCCTACACTACTGGGATGTTCCACCCCCCTCCCACTCCAGCCAGGAACAGACACTGTCGTACCTGCACATTTCTCTAGTGGGAGTACCATCGGTCTGTTCCTCGGAAATGGGATGTGTGTAGTGCATGCAGCCTACTGAGCTCAGTTCCACACTCCATCCTTACCCGGGAGTGGAATATCACACCTCTGGCTGAGGTGCAATACCCCTGTAGCAACCAAATCCTCAGGGTGCTACATATACATATTCTACCCACACACATTTGGAACTCTCCTGGGGTACCCTCACACATATTATTCCCTCATTTAGTGGATATTTTCACAAAAAAGTGAAATTTTCAAAAATTCTGAAAATTGGCTGAAAACGACTAAATATGAAGGACTCATCGGTCGAATCGCTCTGGAACTGAAATGGGAAAGCTCACTGACATTTCTCCTATCTGAAAGTCTGATAAACGCCGGAAAAATTACTAAGTCTAAAAAAAAAATTTTCTCAACTTTTTTCAATTTTACCCCCGTGGCATATATATTCTACCCACACACATTTGGAACTCTCCTGGGGTTCCCTCACACATATTATTCCCTCATTTAGTGGATATTTTCACAAAAAAGTTACATTTTCAAAAATTCAGAAAATTGGCTGAAAACGACTAAATATGAAGGACTCATCGGGCGCATCGCTCTGGAACTGAAATGGGAACGCTCTCTGACATTTCCCCTATCTGAAAGTCTGATGAACGCTAAAAAAATGACTAAGTCCAAAAAAAATTTTTTTCAACTGTTTTCAATTTTACCCCCGTGGGATATATATTCTACCCACAAACATTTGGAACTCTCCTGGGGTACCCTCACACATATTATTCCCTCATTTAGTGGATATTTTCGCAAAAAAGTGAAATTTTCAAAAATTCAGAAAATTGACTGAAAACTACTAAATATGAAGGACTCATCGGGCGAATCACTCTGGAGCTGAAATTGGAAAGCTCACTGACATTTATCCTATCTGAAAGTCTGATAAACGCCGGAAAAATGACTAAGTCCAAAATAAATTTTTTTCAGCTTTTTTCAATTTTACCCCCGTGGTATATGACGCGCCCCCTGGGCCAGTGTTGTTGGGGATACCCGGAGCCGGATCAGATGGGGGTTGTAGTCTCCGAGTGGCTGTGACCCGGTCCGTGCCCAGGGTGTCAAGCTCAGTGTGTGGCAGTCCTTATGATGTTACTAGATGTTCTTTTGTGTCGACTACGCCACCCGTTGAATTGCGGTCAGTACGGCCGCCGCTGCAACAGGGTCCGCTGAGGCTGGTGATGTATGTGCAGCTCAGGTAGTATAACCCCCAACGGGAGGGGTATAGCCTCAGGGGGTCAGTTGCAGAGGATGGGGGTTGTGGTGGTGCAGCGGGGATGGAAATGAGACTCAGAGTCGGGCTGTGCAGTTCAGGGTTTGTTTACTTACTGCAGTTGTTCTGGTCACTCCGGCCTTGAGTGACCACCCGAGCCGTGCTGCGTCCACCAGGTCCTGGACTCGGCCAACCCCCAGGTGATTCTGGAGCGTGGTCCTGAGCTCCCTTTCTGTCGTGTCCTCTTCTCTGGCCTTCCCCACCAGGGATCCACCTATGTCCGGCTCCCTCGGACCTCTTGGTGGTAAACCCATGTCTCTGGGTTCCCTGACCCTATTCCTGGTCTGCCTTCCGGGTGGATTTAGTGGGTGATCGTGGCAGATCGATCCTGCCCACGACCTCTGGTTCCTGGCTAAGGTGTGCTGTAGCCTCTGCCAGCTTGGGATCCGGTACCCTGTTGCCAACTCTTCACCCTCTGGTCTAATTTGGGCTCTTGGAGTTCCTTCTTTCTCCCCCTCTGGGTCTTTCTTTCTCCTCTCTCTCTCTGGGCCTTGGAGCTGCTCTTCTCCTCTGCTCTCTTCCTCTACAAAGACTGACATCTCACTGACTGACCCTGATCTAAGATGGTTCCCACCTTATATACTCCCTCTATGTGTGAGCTCAGGTGACCAGCACCCAATGAGCTCCTAGCATTACCCAGACTGCTCCGACTATCTGCCCCTACATTACTGGGATGTTCCACCCCCCTCCCACTCCAGCCAGGAACAGACACTGTCGTACCTGCACATTTCTCTAGTGGGAGTACCATCGGTCTGTTCCTCGGAAATGGGATGTGTGTAGTGCATGCAGCCTACTGAGCTCAGTTCCACACTCCATCCTTACCCGGGAGTGGAATATCACACCTCTGGCTGAGGTGCAATACCCCTGTAGCAGCCAAATCCTCAGGGTGCTACATATACATATTCTACCCACACACATTTGGAACTCTCCTGGGGTACCCTCACACATATTATTTCCTCATTTAGTGGATATTTTCACAAAAAAGTGAAATTTTCAAAAATTCTGAAAATTGGCTGAAAACGACTAAATATGAAGGACTCATCGGTCGAATCGCTCTGGAACTGAAATGGGAAAGCTCACTGACATTTCTCCTATCTGAAAGTCTGATAAACGCCGGAAAAATTACTAAGTCTAAAAAAAAAATTTTCTCAACTTTTTTCAATTTTACCCCCGTGGTATATATATTCTACCCACACACATTTGGAACTCTCCTGGGGTTCCCTCACACATATTATTCCCTCATTTAGTGGATATTTTCACAAAAAAGTTACATTTTCAAAAATTCAGAAAATTGGCTGAAAACGACTAAATATGAAGGACTCATCGGGCGCATCGCTCTGGAACTGAAATGGGAACGCTCTCTGACATTTCCCCTATCTGAAAGTCTGTTGAACGCTGAAAAAATGACTAAGTCCAAAAAAAATTTTTTTCAACTGTTTTCAATTTTACCCCCGTGGGATATATATTCTACCCACAAACATTTGGAACTCTCCTGGGGTACCCTCACACATATTATTCCCTCATTTAGTGGATATTTTCGCAAAAAAGTGAAATTTTCAAAAATTCAGAAAATTGACTGAAAACTACTAAATATGAAGGACTCATCGGGCGAATCACTCTGGAGCTGAAATTGGAAAGCTCACTGACATTTATCCTATCTGAAAGTCTGATAAACGCCGGAAAAATGACTAAGTCCAAAATAAATTTTTTTCAGCTTTTTTCAATTTTACCCCCGTGGTATATGACGCGCCCCCTGGGCCAGTGTTGTTGGGGATACCCGGAGCCGGATCAGATGGGGTTTGTAGTCTCCGAGTGGCTGTGACCCGGTCCGTGCCCAGGGTGTCAGGCTCAGTGTGTGGCAGTCCTTATGATGTTACTAGATGTTCTTTTGTGTCGACTACGCCACCCGTTGAATTGCGGTCAGTACGGCCGCCGCTGCAACAGGGTCCGCTGAGGCTGGTGATGTATGTGCAGCTCAGGTAGTATAACCCCCAACGGGAGGGGTATAGCCTCAGGGGGTCAGTTGCAGAGGATGGGGGTTGTGGTGGTGCAGCGGGGATGGAAATGAGACTCAGAGTCGGGCTGTGCAGTTCAGGGTTTGTTTACTTACTGCAGTTGTTCTGGTCACTCCGGCCTTGAGTGACCACCCGAGCCGTGCTGCGTCCACCAGGTCCTGGACTCGGCCAACCCCCAGGTGATTCTGGAGCGTGGTCCTGAGCTCCCTTTCTGTCGTGTCCTCTTCTCTGGCCTTCCCCACCAGGGATCCACCTATGTCCGGCTCCCTCGGACCTCTTGGTGGTAAACCCATGTCTCTGGGTTCCCTGACCCTATTCCTGGTCTGCCTTCCGGGTGGATTTAGTGGGTGATCGTGGCAGATCGATCCTGCCCACGACCTCTGGTTCCTGGCTAAGGTGTGCTGTAGCCTCTGCCAGCTTGGGATCCGGTACCCTGTTGCCAACTCTTCACCCTCTGGTCTAATTTGGGCTCTTGGAGTTCCTTCTTTCTCCCCCTCTGGGTCTTTCTTTCTCCTCTCTCTCTCTGGGCCTTGGAGCTGCTCTTCTCCTCTGCTCTCTTCCTCTACAAAGACTGACATCTCACTGACTGACCCTGATCTAAGATGGTTCCCACCTTATATACTCCCTCTATGTGTGAGCTCAGGTGACCAGCACCCAATGAGCTCCTAGCATTACCCAGACTGCTCCGACTATCTGCCCCTACATTACTGGGATGTTCCACCCCCCTCCCACTCCAGCCAGGAACAGACACTGTCGTACCTGCACATTTCTCTAGTGGGAGTACCATCGGTCTGTTCCTCGGAAATGGGATGTGTGTAGTGCATGCAGCCTACTGAGCTCAGTTCCACACTCCATCCTTACCCGGGAGTGGAATATCACACCTCTGGCTGAGGTGCAATACCCCTGTAGCAGCCAAATCCTCAGGGTGCTACATATACATATTCTACCCACACACATTTGGAACTCTCCTGGGGTACCCTCACACATATTATTCCCTCATTTAGTGGATATTTTCACAAAAAAGTGAAATTTTCAAAAATTCTGAAAATTGGCTGAAAACGACTAAATATGAAGGACTCATCGGTCGAATCGCTCTGGAACTGAAATGGGAAAGCTCACTGACATTTCTCCTATCTGAAAGTCTGATAAACGCCGGAAAAATTACTAAGTCTAAAAAAAAAATTTTCTCAACTTTTTTCAATTTTACCCCCGTGGTATATATATTCTACCCACACACATTTGGAACTCTCCTGGGGTTCCCTCACACATATTATTCCCTCATTTAGTGGATATTTTCACAAAAAAGTTACATTTTCAAAAATTCAGAAAATTGGCTGAAAACGACTAAATATGAAGGACTCATCGGGCGCATCGCTCTGGAACTGAAATGGGAACGCTCTCTGACATTTCCCCTATCTGAAAGTCTGATGAACGCTGAAAAAATGACTAAGTCCAAAAAAATTTTTTTTCAACTGTTTTCAATTTTACCCCCGTGGGATATATATTCTACCCACAAACATTTGGAACTCTCCTGGGGTACCCTCACACATATTATTCCCTCATTTAGTGGATATTTTCGCAAAAAAGTGAAATTTTCAAAAATTCAGAAAATTGACTGAAAACTACTAAATATGAAGGACTCATCGGGCGAATCACTCTGGAGCTGAAATTGGAAAGCTCACTGACATTTATCCTATCTGAAAGTCTGATAAACGCCGGAAAAATGACTAAGTCCAAAATAAATTTTTTTCAGCTTTTTTCAATTTTACCCCCGTGGTATATGACGCGCCCCCTGGGCCAGTGTTGTTGGGGATACCCGGAGCCGGATCAGATGGGGGTTGTAGTCTCCGAGTGGCTGTGACCCGGTCCGTGCCCAGGGTGTCAAGCTCAGTGTGTGGCAGTCCTTATGATGTTACTAGATGTTCTTTTGTGTCGACTACGCCACCCGTTGAATTGCGGTCAGTACGGCCGCCGCTGCAACAGGGTCCGCTGAGGCTGGTGATGTATGTGCAGCTCAGGTAGTATAACCCCCAACGGGAGGGGTATAGCCTCAGGGGGTCAGTTGCAGAGGATGGGGGTTGTGGTGGTGCAGCGGGGATGGAAATGAGACTCAGAGTCGGGCTGTGCAGTTCAGGGTTTGTTTACTTACTGCAGTTGTTCTGGTCACTCCGGCCTTGAGTGACCACCCGAGCCGTGCTGCGTCCACCAGGTCCTGGACTCGGCCAACCCCCAGGTGATTCTGGAGCGTGGTCCTGAGCTCCCTTTCTGTCGTGTCCTCTTCTCTGGCCTTCCCCACCAGGGATCCACCTATGTCCGGCTCCCTCGGACCTCTTGGTGGTAAACCCATGTCTCTGGGTTCCCTGACCCTATTCCTGGTCTGCCTTCCGGGTGGATTTAGTGGGTGATCGTGGCAGATCGATCCTGCCCACGACCTCTGGTTCCTGGCTAAGGTGTGCTGTAGCCTCTGCCAGCTTGGGATCCGGTACCCTGTTGCCAACTCTTCACCCTCTGGTCTAATTTGGGCTCTTGGAGTTCCTTCTTTCTCCCCCTCTGGGTCTTTCTTTCTCCTCTCTCTCTCTGGGCCTTGGAGCTGCTCTTCTCCTCTGCTCTCTTCCTCTACAAAGACTGACATCTCACTGACTGACCCTGATCTAAGATGGTTCCCACCTTATATACTCCCTCTATGTGTGAGCTCAGGTGACCAGCACCCAATGAGCTCCTAGCATTACCCAGACTGCTCCGACTATCTGCCCCTACATTACTGGGATGTTCCACCCCCCTCCCACTCCAGCCAGGAACAGACACTGTCGTACCTGCACATTTCTCTAGTGGGAGTACCATCGGTCTGTTCCTCGGAAATGGGATGTGTGTAGTGCATGCAGCCTACTGAGCTCAGTTCCACACTCCATCCTTACCCGGGAGTGGAATATCACACCTCTGGCTGAGGTGCAATACCCCTGTAGCAGCCAAATCCTCAGGGTGCTACATATACATATTCTACCCACACACATTTGGAACTCTCCTGGGGTACCCTCACACATATTATTCCCTCATTTAGTGGATATTTTCACAAAAAAGTGAAATTTTCAAAAATTCTGAAAATTGGCTGAAAACGACTAAATATGAAGGACTCATCGGTCGAATCGCTCTGGAACTGAAATGGGAAAGCTCACTGACATTTCTCCTATCTGAAAGTCTGATAAACGCCGGAAAAATTACTAAGTCTAAAAAAAAAATTTTCTCAACTTTTTTCAATTTTACCCCCGTGGTATATATATTCTACCCACACACATTTGGAACTCTCCTGGGGTTCCCTCACACATATTATTCCCTCATTTAGTGGATATTTTCACAAAAAAGTTACATTTTCAAAAATTCAGAAAATTGGCTGAAAACGACTAAATATGAAGGACTCATCGGGCGCATCGCTCTGGAACTGAAATGGGAACGCTCTCTGACATTTCCCCTATCTGAAAGTCTGATGAACGCTGAAAAAATGACTAAGTCCAAAAAAAATTTTTTTCAACTGTTTTCAATTTTACCCCCGTGGGATATATATTCTACCCACAAACATTTGGAACTCTCCTGGGGTACCCTCACACATATTATTCCCTCATTTAGTGGATATTTTCGCAAAAAAGTGAAATTTTCAAAAATTCAGAAAATTGACTGAAAACTACTAAATATGAAGGACTCATCGGGCGAATCACTCTGGAGCTGAAATTGGAAAGCTCACTGACATTTATCCTATCTGAAAGTCTGATAAACGCCGGAAAAATGACTAAGTCCAAAATAAATTTTTTTCAGCTTTTTTCAATTTTACCCCCGTGGTATATGACGCGCCCCCTGGGCCAGTGTTGTTGGGGATACCCGGAGCCGGATCAGATGGGGGTTGTAGTCTCCGAGTGGCTGTGACCCGGTCCGTGCCCAGGGTGTCAGGCTCAGTGTGTGGCAGTCCTTATGATGTTACTAGATGTTCTTTTGTGTCGACTACGCCACCCGTTGAATTGCGGTCAGTACGGCCGCCGCTGCAACAGGGTCCGCTGAGGCTGGTGATGTATGTGCAGCTCAGGTAGTATAACCCCCAACGGGAGGGGTATAGCCTCAGGGGGTCAGTTGCAGAGGATGGGGGTTGTGGTGGTGCAGCGGGGATGGAAATGAGACTCAGAGTCGGGCTGTGCAGTTCAGGGTTTGTTTACTTACTGCAGTTGTTCTGGTCACTCCGGCCTTGAGTGACCACCCGAGCCGTGCTGCGTCCACCAGGTCCTGGACTCGGCCAACCCCCAGGTGATTCTGGAGCGTGGTCCTGAGCTCCCTTTCTGTCGTGTCCTCTTCTCTGGCCTTCCCCACCAGGGATCCACCTATGTCCGGCTCCCTCGGACCTCTTGGTGGTAAACCCATGTCTCTGGGTTCCCTGACCCTATTCCTGGTCTGCCTTCCGGGTGGATTTAGTGGGTGATCGTGGCAGATCGATCCTGCCCACGACCTCTGGTTCCTGGCTAAGGTGTGCTGTAGCCTCTGCCAGCTTGGGATCCGGTACCCTGTTGCCAACTCTTCACCCTCTGGTCTAATTTGGGCTCTTGGAGTTCCTTCTTTCTCCCCCTCTGGGTCTTTCTTTCTCCTCTCTCTCTCTGGGCCTTGGAGCTGCTCTTCTCCTCTGCTCTCTTCCTCTACAAAGACTGACGTCTCACTGACTGACCCTGATCTAAGATGGTTCCCACCTTATATACTCCCTCTATGTGTGAGCTCAGGTGACCAGCACCCAATGAGCTCCTAGCATTACCCAGACTGCTCCCCCTACCTGCCCCTACATTACTGGGATGTTCCACCCCCCTCCCACTCCAGCCAGGAACAGACACTGTCGTACCTGCACATTTCTCTAGTGGGAGTACCATCGGTCTGTTCCTCGGAAATGGGATGTGTGTAGTGCATGCAGCCTACTGAGCTCAGTTCCACACTCCATCCTTACCCGGGAGTGGAATATCACACCTCTGGCTGAGGTGCAATACCCCTGTAGCAGCCAAATCCTCAGGGTGCTACATATACATATTCTACCCACACACATTTGGAACTCTCCTGGGGTACCCTCACACATATTATTCCCTCATTTAGTGGATATTTTCACAAAAAAGTGAAATTTTCAAAAATTCTGAAAATTGGCTGAAAACGACTAAATATGAAGGACTCATCGGGCGAATCGCTCTGGAACTGAAATGGGAAAGCTCACTGACATTTCTCCTATCTGAAAGTCTGATAAACGCCGGAAAAATTACTAAGTCTAAAAAAAAAATTTTCTCAACGTTTTTCAATTTTACCCCCGTGGAATATATATTCTACCCACACACATTTGGAACTCTCCTGGGGTTCCCTCACACATATTATTCCCTCATTTAGTGGATATTTTCACAAAAAAGTTACATTTTCAAAAATTCAGAAAATTGGCTGAAAACGACTAAATATGAAGGACTCATCGGGCGCATCGCTCTGGAACTGAAATGGGAACGCTCTCTGACATTTCCCCTATCTGAAAGTCTGATGAACGCTGAAAAAATGACTAAGTCCAAAAAAAATTTTTTTCAACTGTTTTCAATTTTACCCCCGTGGGATATATATTCTACCCACAAACATTTGGAACTCTCCTGGGGTACCCTCACACATATTATTCCCTCATTTAGTGGATATTTTCGCAAAAAAATGAAATTTTCAAAAATTCAGAAAATTGACTGAAAACTACTAAATATGAAGGACTCATCGGGCGAATCACTCTGGAGCTGAAATTGGAAAGCTCACTGACATTTATCCTATCTGAAAGTCTGATAAACGCCGGAAAAATGACTAAGTCCAAAAAAAATTTTTTTCAGCTTTTTTCAATTTTACCCCCGTGGTATACATATTCTACCCACACACATTTGGAACTCTCCTGGGGTACCCTCACACATATTATTCCCTCATTTAGTGGATATTTTCACAAAAAAGTGAAATTTTCAAAAATTCAGAAAATTTTCTGAAAACGACTAAATATGAAGGACTCATCAGGCGAATCGCTCTGGAACTGATATCGGAATGCTCACTGACATTTCCGCTATTTGAAAGTCTGTTAAACGCTGAAAAATGACTAAGTCCAAAAAAAATTTTTTTTCACCTTTTTTCAATTTTACCCCCGTGGGATATATATTCTACCCACACACATTTGGAACTCTCCTGGGGTACCCTCACACATATTATTCACTCATTTAGTGGATATTTTCACAAAAAAGTGAAATTTTCAAAAATTCAGAAAATTGGCTGAAAACGAATAAATATGAAGGACTCATCGGGCGAATCGCTCTGGAACTGAAATTGGAACGCTCACTGACATTTCTCCTATCTGAAAGTCTGATAAACGCCAGAAAAATGACTAAGTCCAAAAAAAATTTTTTTCAACTTTTTTCAATTTTACCCCCGTGGGATATATATTCTACCCACACACATTTGGAATTCTCCTGGGGTACCCTCACACATATTATTCCCTCATTTAGTGGATATTTTCACAAAAAAGTGAAATTTTCAAAAATTCAGAAAATTGGCTGAAAACGACTAAATATGAAGGACTCATCGGGCGAATCGCTCTGGAACTGAAATCGGAATGTTCACTGATATTTCCGCTATTTGAAAGTCTGATAAACGCTTAAAAAATGACTAAGTCCAAAAAAAATTTTTTTCAACTGTATCAATTTTTACCCCCGTGGGATATATATTCTACCCACACACATTTGGAACTCTCCTGGGGTACCCTCACACATATTATTCCCTCATTTAGTGGATATTTTCACAAAAAAGTGAAATTTTCAAAAATTCTGAAAATTGGCTGGAAATGACTAAATATGAACGACTCATCGGGCGAATCGCTCTGGAGCTGAAATTGGAACGCTCACTGACATTTCCGCTATTTGAAAGTCTGATAAACGCTGAAAAAATGACTAAGTCCCAAAAAAAATTTTTTTCACCTTTTTTCAATTTTACCCCCGTGGGATATATATTCTACCCACACACATTTGGAACTCTCCTGGGGTACCCTCACACATATTATTCCCTCATTTAGTGGATATTTTCACAAAAAAGTGAAATTTTCAAAAATTCAGAAAATTGGCTGAAAACGACTAAATATGAAGGACTCATCGGGCGAATCGCTCTGGAACTGAAATGGGAACGCTCACTGACATTTCTGCTATTTGAAAGTCTGATAAACGCCGGAAAAATGACTAAGTCCCAAAAAAATTTTTTTAAAACTTTTTTAAATTTTACCCCCGTGGGATATATATTCTACCCACACACATTTGGAACTCTCCTGGGGTACCCTCACACATATTATTCCCTCATTTAGAGGATATTTTCACAAAAAAGTGAAATTTTCAAAAATTCAGAAAATTGGCTGAAAACGCCTAAATATGAAGGACTCATCGGGCGAATCACTCTGGAACTGATATCGGAACGCTCACTGACATTTCCCCTATCTGAAAGTCTGATAAACGCTGAAAAAATGACTAAGTCCAAAAAAATTTTTTTCAACTTTTTTCAGTTTTTACCCCCGCGGGATATATATTCTACCCACTCACATTTGGAACTCTCCTGGGGTACCCTCACACATATTATTCCCTCATTTAGTGGATATTTTCACAAAAAAGTGAAATTTTCAAAAATTCAGAAAGTTGGCTGAAAATGACTAAATATGAACGACTCATTGGGCGAATCGCTCTGGAGATGAAATTGGAACGCTCACTGACATTTCCGCTAACTGAAAGTCTGATCAACGCCGGAAACATTACTAAGTCCAAAAAAAAAATTTTTTTAACTTTTTTCAATTTTACCCCCGTGGGATATATATTCCAACCACACACATTTGGAATTCTCCTGGGGTACCTTCACACATATTATTCCCTCATTTAGTGGATATTTTCACAAAAAAGTGAAATTTTCAAAAATTCAGAAAATTGGCTGAAAACGACTAAATATGAAGGACTCATTGGGCAAATCGCTCTGGAACTGAAATCAGAATGCTCACTGACATTTCCGCTATTTGAAAGTCTGATAAACGCTGAAAAAATGACTAAGTCCCCAAAAAAATTTTTTTTTCACCTTTTTCAATTTTACCCCCGTGGGATATATATTCTACCCACTCACATTTGGATCTCTCCTGGGGTACCCTCACACATATTATTCCCTCATTTAGTGGATATTTTCACAAAAAGTGAAATTTTCAAAAATTCAAAAAATTGGCTGAAAATGACTAAATATGAAGGACTCATCGGGCGAATCGCTCTGGAACTGAAATCGGAATGCTCACTGACATATCCGCTATTTGAAAGTCTGATAAACGCTGAAAAAATGACTAAGTCTAAAAAAATATTTTTTTCAACTTTTTTCAACTTTACCCCCGTGGTATATATATTCTACCCACAAACATTTGGAACTCTCCTGTGGTACCCTCACACATATTATTCCCTCATTTAGTGTATATTTTCACAAAAAAGTGAAATTTTCAAAAATTCTGAAAATTGGCTGAAAACGACTAAATATGAAGGACTCATCGGGCGAATCGCTCTGGAACTGAAATCGGAATGCTCACTGACATTTCTCCTATCTGAAAGTCTGATAAATGTCGGAAAAATGACTAAGTCTAAAAAAGATTTTTTTTCAACTGTTTTCAATTTTACCCCCGTGGGATATATATTCTACCCACTCACATTTGGAACTCTCCTGCGGTACCATCACACATATTATTCCCTCATTTAGTGGATATTTTCACAAAAAAGAGAAATTTTCAAAAATTCAGAAAGTTGGCTGAAAATGACTAAATATGAACGACTCATCGGGCGAATCGCTCTGGAGCTGAAATTGGAACGCTCACTGACATTTCCCCTAACTGAAAGTCTGATAAACGCCGGAAAAATGACTAAGGCCAAAAAAATTTTTTCAACTTTTTTCAATTTTACCCCCGTGGGATATATATTCTACCCACACACATTTGAAACTCTCCTGGGGCATCCTCACACATATTATTCCCTCATTTAGTGGATATTTTCACAAAAAAGTGAAATTTTCAAAAATTCAGAAAATTGGCTGAAAATGACTAAATATGAAGGACTCATAGGGCGAATCGCTCTGGAACTGAAATCGGAATGCTCACTGACATTTCCCCTATCTGAAAGTCTGATAAACGCTGAAAAAATGACTAAGTCCAAAAAAATTTTTTTTTCACCTTTTTTCAATTTTACCCCCGTGGGATATATATATATACCCACACACATTTGGAACTCTCCTGGGGTACCTTTACACATATTATTCCCTCATTTAGTGGATATTTTCACAAAAAAGTGAAATTTTCAAAAATTCAGAAAATTGGCTGAAAACGACTAAATATGAAGGACTCATTGGGCGAATCGCTCTGGAACTGAAATCGGAATGCTCACTGACATTTCCGCTATTTGAAAGTCTGATAAACGCTGAAAAAATGACTAAGTCCCCAAAAAATTTTTTTTTCACCTTTTTTCAATTTTACCCCCGTGGGATATATATTCTACCCACTCACATTTGGAACTCTCCTGGGGTACCCTCACACATATTATTCCCTCATTTAGTGGATATTTTCACAAAAAAGTGAAATTTTCAAAAATTCTGAAAATTGGCTGAAAATGACTAAATATGAAGGACTCATCGGGCGAATCGCTCTGGAACTGAAATGGGAACGCTCACTGACACTTCTCCTATCTGAAAGTCTGAAAAACGCCAGAAAAATTACTAAGTCTAAAAAAAAAATTTTTTTATCAACTTTTTTCAATTTTACCCCCGTGGTATATATATTCTACCCACTCACATTTGGAACTCTCCTGGGGTACCTTCACACATATTATTCCCTCATTTAGTGGATATTTTCACAAAAAGTGAAATTTTCAAAAATTCAAAAAATTGGCTGAAAATGACTAAATATGAAGGACTAATCGGGCGAATCGCTCTGGAACTGAAATCGGAACGCTCACTGACATTTCTCCTATCTGAAAGTCTGATTAACGTCGGAAAAATGACTAAGTCTAAAAAAGATTTTTTTTCAACTTTTTTCAATTTTACCCCCGTGGTATATATATTCTACCCACACACATTTGGAACTCTCCTGGGGTACCCTCACACATATTATTCCCTCATTTAGTGGATATTTTCACAAAAAAGTGAAATTTTCAAAAATTCAGAAAATTGGCTGAAAACTACTAAATATGAAGGACTCATCGGGCGAATCGCTCTGGAGCTGAAATTGGAAAGCTCACTGACATTTATCCTATCTGAAAGTCTGATAAACGCCGGAAAAATGACTAAGTCCCAAAAAAAATTTTTTTAAACTATTTTCAATTTTACCCCCGTGGGATATATATTCTACCCACACACATTTGGAACTCTCCTGGGGTACCCTCACACATATTATTCCCTCATTTAGTGGATATTTTCACAAAAAGTGAAATTTTCAAAAATTCAAAAAATTGGCTGAAAATTACTAAATATGAAGATCTCATCGGGCGAATCGCTCTGGAACTGAAATCGGAATGCTCACTGACATTTCCGCTATTTGAAAGTCTGATAAACGCTGAAAAAATGACTAAGTCGAAAAAAAAAAAATTTTCACCTTTTTTCAATTTTACCCCCGTGGGATATATATTCTACCCACACACATTTGGAACTCTCCTTGTTTACCCTCACACATATTATTCCCTCATTTAGTGGATATTTTCACAAAAAAGTGAAATTTTCAAAAATTCTGAAAATTGGCTGAAAATGACTAAATATGAAGGACACATCGGGCGAATCGCTCTGGAGCTGAAATTGGAAAGCTCACTGACATTTATCCTATCTGAAAGTCTGATAAACGCCGGAAAAATGACTAAGTCCAAAAAATTTTTTTTTTCAGCTTTTTTCAATTTTTCCCCCGTGATATACATATTCTACCCACACACATTTGGAACTCTCCTGGTGTACCCTCACACATATTATTCCCTCATTTAGTGGATATTTTCACAAAAAAGTGAAATCTTAAAAAATTCAGAAAATTGGCTGAAAATGACTAAATATGAAGGACACATCGGGCGAATCGCTCTGGAGCTGAAATTGGAAAGCTCACTGACATTTATCCTATTTGAAAGTCTGATAAACGCCGGAAAAATGACTAAGTCCAAAAAATATTTTTTTTCAGCTTTTTTCAATTTTTCCCCCGTGATATACATATTCTACCCACACACATTTGGAACTCTCCTGGGGTACCCTCACACATATTATTCCCTCATTTAGTGGATATTTTTACAAAAAAAGTGAAATTTTCAAAAATTCAGAAAATTGGCTGAAAACGACTAAATATGAAGGACTCATCGGGCGAATCGCTCTGGAACGGAAATCGGAACGCTCACTGACATTTCCCCTATCTGAAAGTCTGATAAACGCTGGAAAAATGACTAAGTCCAAAAAATTTTTTTTTCACCTTTTTTCAATTTTACCCCCGTGGTATATATATTCTACCCACACACATTTGGAACTCTCTTGGGGTGCCCTCATACATATTATTCCCTCATTTAGTGGATATTTTCACAAAAAAGTGAAATTTTAAAAAATTCAGAAAATTGGCTTAAAACGACTAAATATGAAGGACTCATCGGGCGAATCGCTCTGGAACTGAAATCGGAACGCTCACTGACATTTCCCCTATCTGAAAGTCTGATAAACGCCAGAAAAATGACTAAGTCCCAAAAAAAATGTTTTAAAACTTTTTTCAATTTTACCCACTTGGGATATGTATTCTACCCACACACATTTGGAACTCTCCTGGGGTACCCTCACACATATTATTCCCTCATTTAGTGGATATTTTTACAAAAAAAGTGAAATTTTCAAAAATTCAGAAAATTGGGTGAAATTGACTAAATATGAAGGACTCATCGGGCGAATCGCTCTGGAACTGAAATCGGAACGCTCACTGACATTTCCCCTATCTGAAAGTCTGATAAACGCCAGAAAAATGACTAAGTCTAAAAAAAAAAATTTTTAAACGTTTTTCAATTTTACCCCCGTGGTATATATATTCTACCCACACACATTTGGAACTCTCCTGGGGTACCCTCATACATATTATTCCCTCATTTAGTGGATATTTTCACAAAAAAGTGAAATTTTCAAAAATTCAGAAAATTGGCTGAAAACGAATAAATATGAAGGACTCATCAGGCGAATCGCTCTGGAACTGAAATCGGAACGCTCACTGACATTTCCCCTATCTGAAAGTCTGATAAACGGCGGAAAAATGACTAAGTCCAAAAAAATTTTTTTCAACTTTTTTCAATTTTACCCCCGTGGGATATATATTCTACCCACACACATTTGGAACTCTCCTGGGGTTCCCTCACACATATTATTCCCTCATTTAGTGGATATTTTCACAAAAAAGTGAAATTTTCAAAAATTCAGAAAATTGGCTGAAAACGACTAAATATGAAGGACTCATCGGGCGAATCGCTCTGGAACTGAAATCGGAACGCTCACTGACATTTCCCCTCTCTGAAAGTCTGATAAACGCTAGAAAAATGACTAAGTCCCAAAAAAAATTTTTTTAAACTTTTTTAAATTTTACTCCCATGGGATATATATTCTACCTACACACATTTGGAACTCTCCTGGGGTTCCCTCACACATATTATTCCCTCATTTAGTGGATATTTTCACAAAAAAAGTGAAATTTTCAAAAATTCAGAAAATTGGCTGAAAACAAATAAATATGAAGGACTCATCGGGCGAATCGCTCTGGAACTGAAATCGGAATGCTCACTGACATTTCCCCTATCTGAAAGTCTGATAAACGCCGGAAAAATGACTAAGTCCCCCAAAAAATTTTTTAAAACTTTTTTCAATTTTACCCCCGTGGGATATATATTCTACCCACACACATTTGGAACTCTCCAGGGGGTCCCTCACACATATTATTCCCTCATTTAGTGGATATTTTCACAAAAAAGTGAAATTTTCAAAAATTCAGAAAATTGGCTGAAAACAAATAAATATGAAGGACTCATCGGGCGAATCGCTCTGGAACTGAAATCGGAACGCTCACTGACATTTCCCCTATCTGAAAGTCTGATAAACGCCGGAAAAATGACTAAGTCCCCCAAAAAATTTTTTAAAACTTTTTTCAATTTTACCCCCGTGGGATATATATTCTACCCACACACATTTGGAACTCTCCAGGGGGTCCCTCACACATATTATTCCCTCATTTAGTGGATATTTTCACAAGAAAATTGAAATTTTCAAAAATTCAGAAAATTGGCTGAAAACGACTAAATATCAAGGACTCATCGGGCGAATCGCTCTGGAACTGAAATCGGAACGCTCACTGACATTTCCCCTATCTGAAAGTCTGATAAACGCCGGAAAAATGACTAAGTCCAAAAAAATTTTTTTTTCAACTTTTTTCAATTTTACCCCCGTGGTATATATATTCTACCCACACACATTTGGAACTCTCCTGGGGTACCCTCATACATATTATTCCCTCATTTAATGGATATTTTCACAAAAAAGTGAAATTTTCAAAAATTCAGAAAATTGGCTGAAATTGACTAAATATGAAGGACTCATCGGGCGAATCGCTCTGGAACTGAAATCGGAACACTTACTGACATTTCCCCTATCTGAAAGTCTGATAAACGCCGGAAAAATGACTAAGTCCCCAAAAAAATTTTTTTCAACTTTTTTCAATTTTACTCCCTTGGGATATATATTCTACCCACACACATTTGGAACTCTCCTGGGGTACCCTCACACATATTATTCCCTCATTTAGTCGATATTTTCACAAAAAAAGTGAAATTTTCAAAAATTCAGAAAATTGGATGAAATTGACTAAATATGAAGGACTCATCGGGCGAATCGCTCTGGAACTGAAATCGGAACGCTCACTGACATTTCCCCTATCTGAAAGTCTGATAAACGGCGGAAAAAAGACTAAGTCCAAAAAAATTTTTTTCAACTTTTTTCAATTTTACCCCCGTGGGATATATATTCTACCCACACACATTTGGAACTCTCCTGGGGTTCCCTCACACATATTATTCCCTCATTTAGTGGATATTTTCACAAAAAAGTGAAATTTTCAAAAATTCAGAAAATTGGCTGAAAACGACTAAATATGAAGGACTCATTGGGCGAATCGCTCTGGAACTGAAATCGGAATGCTCACTGACATTTCCGCTATTTGAAAGTCTGATAAACGCTGAAAAAATGACTAAGTCCCCAAAAAATTTTTTTTTCACCTTTTTTCAATTTTACCCCCGTGGGATATATATTCTACCCACTCACATTTGGAACTCTCCTGGGGTACCCTCACACATATTATTCCCTCATTTAGTGGATATTTTCACAAAAAAGTGAAATTTTCAAAAATTCTGAAAATTGGCTGAAAATGACTAAATATGAAGGACTCATCGGGCGAATCGCTCTGGAACTGAAATGGGAACGCTCACTGACACTTCTCCTATCTGAAAGTCTGAAAAACGCCAGAAAAATTACTAAGTCTAAAAAAAAAATTTTTTTATCAACTTTTTTCAATTTTACCCCCGTGGTATATATATTCTACCCACTCACATTTGGAACTCTCCTGGGGTACCTTCACACATATTATTCCCTCATTTAGTGGATATTTTCACAAAAAGTGAAATTTTCAAAAATTCAAAAAATTGGCTGAAAATGACTAAATATGAAGGACTAATCGGGCGAATCGCTCTGGAACTGAAATCGGAACGCTCACTGACATTTCTCCTATCTGAAAGTCTGATTAACGTCGGAAAAATGACTAAGTCTAAAAAAGATTTTTTTTCAACTTTTTTCAATTTTACCCCCGTGGTATATATATTCTACCCACACACATTTGGAACTCTCCTGGGGTACCCTCACACATATTATTCCCTCATTTAGTGGATATTTTCACAATAAAGTGAAATTTTCAAAAATTCAGAAAATTGGCTGAAAACGAATAAATATGAAGGACTCATCGGGCGAATCGCGCTGGAACTGAAATCGGAACGCTCACTGACATTTCTCCTATCTGAAAGTCTGATAAACGCCAGAAAAATGACTAAGTCCCAAAAAAAATTTTTTTAAACTATTTTCAATTTTACCCCCGTGGGATATATATTCTACCCACACACATTTGGAACTCTCCTGGGGTACCCTCACACATATTATTCCCTCATTTAGTGGATATTTTCACAAAAAGTGAAATTTTCAAAAATTCAAAAAATTGGCTGAAAATTACTAAATATGAAGAACTCATCGGGCGAATCGCTCTGGAACTGAAATCGGAATGCTCACTGACATTTCCGCTATTTGAAAGTCTGATAAACGCTGAAAAAATGACTAAGTCGAAAAAAAAAAAATTTTCACCTTTTTTCAATTTTACCCCCGTGGGATATATATTCTACCCACACACATTTGGAACTCTCCTTGTTTACCCTCACACATATTATTCCCTCATTTAGTGGATATTTTCACAAAAAAGTGAAATTTTCAAAAATTCTGAAAATTGGCTGAAAATGACTAAATATGAAGGACACATCGGGCGAATCGCTCTGGAGCTGAAATTGGAAAGCTCACTGACATTTATCCTATCTGAAAGTCTGATAAACGCCGGAAAAATGACTAAGTCCAAAAAATTTTTTTTTTCAGCTTTTTTCAATTTTTCCCCCGTGATATACATATTCTACCCACACACATTTGAAACTCTCCTGGTGTACCCTCACACATATTATTCCCTCATTTAGTGGAGATTTTCACAAAAAAGTGAAATCTTAAAAAATTCAGAAAATTGGCTGAAAATGACTAAATATGAAGGACACATCGGGCGAATCGCTCTGGAGCTGAAATTGGAAAGCTCACTGACATTTATCCTATTTGAAAGTCTGATAAACGCCGGAAAAATGACTAAGTCCAAAAAATATTTTTTTTCAGCTTTTTTCAATTTTTCCCCCGTGGGATATATATTCTACCCACACACATTTGGAACTCTCCTGGGGTACCCTCATACATATTATTCCCTCATTTAGTGGATATTTTCACAAAAAAGTGAAATTTTCAAAAATTCAGAAAATTGGCTGAAAACGAATAAATATGAAGGACTCATCAGGCGAATCGCTCTGGAACTGAAATCGGAACGCTCACTGACATTTCCCCTATCTGAAAGTCTGATAAACGGCGGAAAAATGACTAAGTCCAAATAAATTTTTTTCAACTTTTTTCAATTTTACCCCCGTGGGATATATATTCTACCCACACACATTTGGAACTCTCCTGGGGTTCCCTCACACATATTATTCCCTCATTTAGTGGATATTTTCACAAAAAAGTGAAATTTTCAAAAATTCAGAAAATTGGCTGAAAACGACTAAATATGAAGGACTCATCGGGCGAATCGCTCTGGAACTGAAATCGGAACGCTCACTGACATTTCCCCTCTCTGAAAGTCTGATAAACGCTAGAAAAATGACTAAGTCCCAAAAAAAATTTTTTTAAACTTTTTTAAATTTTACTCCCATGGGATATATATTCTACCTACACACATTTGGAACTCTCCTGGGGTTCCCTCACACATATTATTCCCTCATTTAGTGGATATTTTCACAAAAAAAGTGAAATTTTCAAAAATTCAGAAAATTGGCTGAAAACAAATAAATATGAAGGACTCATCGGGCGAATCGCTCTGGAACTGAAATCGGAATGCTCACTGACATTTCCCCTATCTGAAAGTCTGATAAACGCCGGAAAAATGACTAAGTCCCCCAAAAAATTTTTTAAAACTTTTTTCAATTTTACCCCCGTGGGATATATATTCTACCCACACACATTTGGAACTCTCCTGGGGTTCCCTCACACATATTATTCCCTCATTTAGTGGATGTTTTCACAAAAAAGTGAAATTTTCAAAAATTCAGAAAATTGGCTGAAAATGAATAAATATGAAGGGCTCATCGGGCGAATCGCTCTGGAACTGAAATCGGAATGCTCACTGACATTTCCCCTATCTGAAAGTCTGATAAACGCCGGAAAAATGACTAAGACCCCAAAAAAATTTTTTAAAACTTTTTTCAATTTTACCCCCTTGGGATATATATTCTACCCACACACATTTGGAACTCTCCTGGGGTACCCTCACACATATTATTCCCTCATTTAGTGGATATTTTCACAAAAAAAGTGAAATTTTCAAAAATTCAGAAAATTGGATGAAATTGACTAAATATGAAGGACTCATCGGGCGAATCGCTCTGGAACTGAAATCGGAACGCTCACTGACATTTCCCCTATCTGAAAGTCTGATAAACGGCGGAAAAAAGACTAAGTCCAAAAAAATTTTTTTCAACTTTTTTCAATTTTACCCCCGTGGGATATATATTCTACCCACACACATTTGGAACTCTCCTGGGGTTCCCTCACACATATTATTCCCTCATTTAGTGGATATTTTCACAAAAAAGTGAAATTTTCAAAAATTCAGAAAATTGGCTGAAAACGACTAAATATGAAGGACTCATCGGGCGAATCGCTCTGGAACTGAAATCGGAACGCTCACTGACATTTCCCCTATCTGAAAGTCTGATAAACGCTAGAAAAATGACTAAGTCCCAAAAAAAAATTTTTTAAACTTTTTTAAATTTTACCCCCATGGGATATATATTCTACCTACACACATTTGGAACTCTCCTGGGGTTCCCTCACACATATTATTCCCTCATTTAGTGGATATTTTCACAAAAAAGTGAAATTTTCAAAAATTCTGAAAATTGGCTGAAAATGAATAAATATGAAGGGCTCATCGGGTGAATCGCTCTGGAACTGAAATCGGAATGCTCACTGACATTTCCCCTATCTGAAAGTCTGATAAACGCCGGAAAAATGACTAAGACCCCAAAAAAATTTTTTAAAACTTTTTTCAATTTTACCCCCTTGGGATATATATTCTACCCACACACATTTGGAACTCTCCTGGGGTACCCTCACCCATATTATTCCCTCATTTAGTGGATATTTTCACAAAAAAAGTGAAATTTTCAAAAATTCAGAAAATTGGCTGAAATTGACTAAATATGAAGGACTCATCGGGCGAATCGCTCTGGAACTGAAATCGGATCGCTCACTGACATTTCCCCTATCTGAAAGTCTGATAAAAGCCGGAAAAATGACTAAGTCTAAAAAAGATTTTTTTTCAACTTTTTTCAATTTTACCCCCGTGGTATATATATTCTACCCACACACATTTGGAACTCTCCTGGGGTACCCTCACACATATTATTCCCTCATTTAGTGGATATTTTCACAATAAAGTGAAATTTTCAAAAATTCAGAAAATTGGCTGAAAACGAATAAATATGAAGGACTCATCGGGCGAATCGCGCTGGAACTGAAATCGGAACGCTCACTGACATTTCTCCTATCTGAAAGTCTGATAAACGCCAGAAAAATGACTAAGTCCCAAAAAAAATTTTTTTAAACTATTTTCAATTTTACCCCCGTGGGATATATATTCTACCCACACACATTTGGAACTCTCCTGGGGTACCCTCACACATATTATTCCCTCATTTAGTGGATATTTTCACAAAAAGTGAAATTTTCAAAAATTCAAAAAATTGGCTGAAAATTACTAAATATGAAGAACTCATCGGGCGAATCGCTCTGGAACTGAAATCGGAATGCTCACTGACATTTCCGCTATTTGAAAGTCTGATAAACGCTGAAAAAATGACTAAGTCGAAAAAAAAAAAATTTTCACCTTTTTTCAATTTTACCCCCGTGGGATATATATTCTACCCACACACATTTGGAACTCTCCTTGTTTACCCTCACACATATTATTCCCTCATTTAGTGGATATTTTCACAAAAAAGTGAAATTTTCAAAAATTCTGAAAATTGGCTGAAAATGACTAAATATGAAGGACACATCGGGCGAATCGCTCTGGAGCTGAAATTGGAAAGCTCACTGACATTTATCCTATCTGAAAGTCTGATAAACGCCGGAAAAATGACTAAGTCCAAAAAATTTTTTTTTTCAGCTTTTTTCAATTTTTCCCCCGTGATATACATATTCTACCCACACACATTTGGAACTCTCCTGGTGTACCCTCACACATATTATTCCCTCATTTAGTGGAGATTTTCACAAAAAAGTGAAATCTTAAAAAATTCAGAAAATTGGCTGAAAATGACTAAATATGAAGGACACATCGGGCGAATCGCTCTGGAGCTGAAATTGGAAAGCTCACTGACATTTATCCTATTTGAAAGTCTGATAAACGCCGGAAAAATGACTAAGTCCAAAAAATATTTTTTTTCAGCTTTTTTCAATTTTTCCCCCGTGGGATATATATTCTACCCACACACATTTGGAACTCTCCTGGGGTACCCTCATACATATTATTCCCTCATTTAGTGGATATTTTCACAAAAAAGTGAAATTTTCAAAAATTCAGAAAATTGGCTGAAAACGAATAAATATGAAGGACTCATCAGGCGAATCGCTCTGGAACTGAAATCGGAACGCTCACTGACATTTCCCCTATCTGAAAGTCTGATAAACGGCGGAAAAATGACTAAGTCCAAAAAAATTTTTTTCAACTTTTTTCAATTTTACCCCCGTGGGATATATATTCTACCCACACACATTTGGAACTCTCCTGGGGTTCCCTCACACATATTATTCCCTCATTTAGTGGATATTTTCACAAAAAAGTGAAATTTTCAAAAATTCAGAAAATTGGCTGAAAACGACTAAATATGAAGGACTCATCGGGCGAATCGCTCTGGAACTGAAATCGGAACGCTCACTGACATTTCCCCTCTCTGAAAGTCTGATAAACGCTAGAAAAATGACTAAGTCCCAAAAAAAATTTTTTTAAACTTTTTTAAATTTTACTCCCATGGGATATATATTCTACCTACACACATTTGGAACTCTCCTGGGGTTCCCTCACACATATTATTCCCTCATTTAGTGGATATTTTCACAAAAAAAGTGAAATTTTCAAAAATTCAGAAAATTGGCTGAAAACAAATAAATATGAAGGACTCATCGGGCGAATCGCTCTGGAACTGAAATCGGAATGCTCACTGACATTTCCCCTATCTGAAAGTCTGATAAACGCCGGAAAAATGACTAAGTCCCCCAAAAAATTTTTTAAAACTTTTTTCAATTTTACCCCCGTGGGATATATATTCTACCCACACACATTTGGAACTCTCCAGGGGGTCCCTCACACATATTATTCCCTCATTTAGTGGATATTTTCACAAGAAAATTGAAATTTTCAAAAATTCAGAAAATTGGCTGAAAACGACTAAATATCAAGGACTCATCGGGCGAATCGCTCTGGAACTGAAATCGGAACGCTCACTGACATTTCCCCTATCTGAAAGTCTGATAAACGCCGGAAAAATGACTAAGTCCAAAAAAATTTTTTTTTCAACTTTTTTCAATTTTACCCCCGTGGTATATATATTCTACCCACACACATTTGGAACTCTCCTGGGGTACCCTCATACATATTATTCCCTCATTTAATGGATATTTTCACAAAAAAGTGAAATTTTCAAAAATTCAGAAAATTGGCTGAAATTGACTAAATATGAAGGACTCATCGGGCGAATCGCTCTGGAACTGAAATCGGAACACTCACTGACATTTCCCCTATCTGAAAGTCTGATAAACGCCGGAAAAATGACTAAGTCCCCAAAAAAATTTTTTTCAACTTTTTTCAATTTTACTCCCTTGGGATATATATTCTACCCACACACATTTGGAACTCTCCTGGGGTACCCTCACACATATTATTCCCTCATTTAGTCGATATTTTCACAAAAAAAGTGAAATTTTCAAAAATTCAGAAAATTGGATGAAATTGACTAAATATGAAGGACTCATCGGGCGAATCGCTCTGGAACTGAAATCGGAACGCTCACTGACATTTCCCCTATCTGAAAGTCTGATAAACGGCGGAAAAAAGACTAAGTCCAAAAAAATTTTTTTCAACTTTTTTCAATTTTACCCCCGTGGGATATATATTCTACCCACACACATTTGGAACTCTCCTGGGGTTCCCTCACACATATTATTCCCTCATTTAGTGGATATTTTCACAAAAAAGTGAAATTTTCAAAAATTCAGAAAATTGGCTGAAAACGACTAAATATGAAGGACTCATTGGGCGAATCGCTCTGGAACTGAAATCGGAATGCTCACTGACATTTCCGCTATTTGAAAGTCTGATAAACGCTGAAAAAATGACTAAGTCCCCAAAAAATTTTTTTTTCACCTTTTTTCAATTTTACCCCCGTGGGATATATATTCTACCCACTCACATTTGGAACTCTCCTGGGGTACCCTCACACATATTATTCCCTCATTTAGTGGATATTTTCACAAAAAAGTGAAATTTTCAAAAATTCTGAAAATTGGCTGAAAATGACTAAATATGAAGGACTCATCGGGCGAATCGCTCTGGAACTGAAATGGGAACGCTCACTGACACTTCTCCTATCTGAAAGTCTGAAAAACGCCAGAAAAATTACTAAGTCTAAAAAAAAAATTTTTTTATCAACTTTTTTCAATTTTACCCCCGTGGTATATATATTCTACCCACTCACATTTGGAACTCTCCTGGGGTACCTTCACACATATTATTCCCTCATTTAGTGGATATTTTCACAAAAAGTGAAATTTTCAAAAATTCAAAAAATTGGCTGAAAATGACTAAATATGAAGGACTAATCGGGCGAATCGCTCTGGAACTGAAATCGGAACGCTCACTGACATTTCTCCTATCTGAAAGTCTGATTAACGTCGGAAAAATGACTAAGTCTAAAAAAGATTTTTTTTCAACTTTTTTCAATTTTACCCCCGTGGTATATATATTCTACCCACACACATTTGGAACTCTCCTGGGGTACCCTCACACATATTATTCCCTCATTTAGTGGATATTTTCACAATAAAGTGAAATTTTCAAAAATTCAGAAAATTGGCTGAAAACGAATAAATATGAAGGACTCATCGGGCGAATCGCGCTGGAACTGAAATCGGAACGCTCACTGACATTTCTCCTATCTGAAAGTCTGATAAACGCCAGAAAAATGACTAAGTCCCAAAAAAAATTTTTTTAAACTATTTTCAATTTTACCCCCGTGGGATATATATTCTACCCACACACATTTGGAACTCTCCTGGGGTACCCTCACACATATTATTCCCTCATTTAGTGGATATTTTCACAAAAAGTGAAATTTTCAAAAATTCAAAAAATTGGCTGAAAATTACTAAATATGAAGAACTCATCGGGCGAATCGCTCTGGAACTGAAATCGGAATGCTCACTGACATTTCCGCTATTTGAAAGTCTGATAAACGCTGAAAAAATGACTAAGTCGAAAAAAAAAAAATTTTCACCTTTTTTCAATTTTACCCCCGTGGGATATATATTCTACCCACACACATTTGGAACTCTCCTTGTTTACCCTCACACATATTATTCCCTCATTTAGTGGATATTTTCACAAAAAAGTGAAATTTTCAAAAATTCTGAAAATTGGCTGAAAATGACTAAATATGAAGGACACATCGGGCGAATCGCTCTGGAGCTGAAATTGGAAAGCTCACTGACATTTATCCTATCTGAAAGTCTGATAAACGCCGGAAAAATGACTAAGTCCAAAAAATTTTTTTTTTCAGCTTTTTTCAATTTTTCCCCCGTGATATACATATTCTACCCACACACATTTGGAACTCTCCTGGTGTACCCTCACACATATTATTCCCTCATTTAGTGGAGATTTTCACAAAAAAGTGAAATCTTAAAAAATTCAGAAAATTGGCTGAAAATGACTAAATATGAAGGACACATCGGGCGAATCGCTCTGGAGCTGAAATTGGAAAGCTCACTGACATTTATCCTATTTGAAAGTCTGATAAACGCCGGAAAAATGACTAAGTCCAAAAAATATTTTTTTTCAGCTTTTTTCAATTTTTCCCCCGTGGGATATATATTCTACCCACACACATTTGGAACTCTCCTGGGGTACCCTCATACATATTATTCCCTCATTTAGTGGATATTTTCACAAAAAAGTGAAATTTTCAAAAATTCAGAAAATTGGCTGAAAACGAATAAATATGAAGGACTCATCAGGCGAATCGCTCTGGAACTGAAATCGGAACGCTCACTGACATTTCCCCTATCTGAAAGTCTGATAAACGGCGGAAAAATGACTAAGTCCAAAAAAATTTTTTTCAACTTTTTTCAATTTTACCCCCGTGGGATATATATTCTACCCACACACATTTGGAACTCTCCTGGGGTTCCCTCACACATATTATTCCCTCATTTAGTGGATATTTTCACAAAAAAGTGAAATTTTCAAAAATTCAGAAAATTGGCTGAAAACGACTAAATATGAAGGACTCATCGGGCGAATCGCTCTGGAACTGAAATCGGAACGCTCACTGACATTTCCCCTCTCTGAAAGTCTGATAAACGCTAGAAAAATGACTAAGTCCCAAAAAAAATTTTTTTAAACTTTTTTAAATTTTACTCCCATGGGATATATATTCTACCTACACACATTTGGAACTCTCCTGGGGTTCCCTCACACATATTATTCCCTCATTTAGTGGATATTTTCACAAAAAAAGTGAAATTTTCAAAAATTCAGAAAATTGGCTGAAAACAAATAAATATGAAGGACTCATCGGGCGAATCGCTCTGGAACTGAAATCGGAATGCTCACTGACATTTCCCCTATCTGAAAGTCTGATAAACGCCGGAAAAATGACTAAGTCCCCCAAAAAATTTTTTAAAACTTTTTTCAATTTTACCCCCGTGGGATATATATTCTACCCACACACATTTGGAACTCTCCAGGGGGTCCCTCACACATATTATTCCCTCATTTAGTGGATATTTTCACAAGAAAATTGAAATTTTCAAAAATTCAGAAAATTGGCTGAAAACGACTAAATATCAAGGACTCATCGGGCGAATCGCTCTGGAACTGAAATCGGAACGCTCACTGACATTTCCCCTATCTGAAAGTCTGATAAACGCCGGAAAAATGACTAAGTCCAAAAAAATTTTTTTTTCAACTTTTTTCAATTTTACCCCCGTGGTATATATATTCTACCCACACACATTTGGAACTCTCCTGGGGTACCCTCATACATATTATTCCCTCATTTAATGGATATTTTCACAAAAAAGTGAAATTTTCAAAAATTCAGAAAATTGGCTGAAATTGACTAAATATGAAGGACTCATCGGGCGAATCGCTCTGGAACTGAAATCGGAACACTCACTGACATTTCCCCTATCTGAAAGTCTGATAAACGCCGGAAAAATGACTAAGTCCCCAAAAAAATTTTTTTCAACTTTTTTCAATTTTACTCCCTTGGGATATATATTCTACCCACACACATTTGGAACTCTCCTGGGGTACCCTCACACATATTATTCCCTCATTTAGTCGATATTTTCACAAAAAAAGTGAAATTTTCAAAAATTCAGAAAATTGGATGAAATTGACTAAATATGAAGGACTCATCGGGCGAATCGCTCTGGAACTGAAATCGGAACGCTCACTGACATTTCCCCTATCTGAAAGTCTGATAAACGGCGGAAAAAAGACTAAGTCCAAAAAAATTTTTTTCAACTTTTTTCAATTTTACCCCCGTGGGATATATATTCTACCCACACACATTTGGAACTCTCCTGGGGTTCCCTCACACATATTATTCCCTCATTTAGTGGATATTTTCACAAAAAAGTGAAATTTTCAAAAATTCAGAAAATTGGCTGAAAACGACTAAATATGAAGGACTCATTGGGCGAATCGCTCTGGAACTGAAATCGGAATGCTCACTGACATTTCCGCTATTTGAAAGTCTGATAAACGCTGAAAAAATGACTAAGTCCCCAAAAAATTTTTTTTTCACCTTTTTTCAATTTTACCCCCGTGGGATATATATTCTACCCACTCACATTTGGAACTCTCCTGGGGTACCCTCACACATATTATTCCCTCATTTAGTGGATATTTTCACAAAAAAGTGAAATTTTCAAAAATTCTGAAAATTGGCTGAAAATGACTAAATATGAAGGACTCATCGGGCGAATCGCTCTGGAACTGAAATGGGAACGCTCACTGACACTTCTCCTATCTGAAAGTCTGAAAAACGCCAGAAAAATTACTAAGTCTAAAAAAAAAATTTTTTTATCAACTTTTTTCAATTTTACCCCCGTGGTATATATATTCTACCCACTCACATTTGGAACTCTCCTGGGGTACCTTCACACATATTATTCCCTCATTTAGTGGATATTTTCACAAAAAGTGAAATTTTCAAAAATTCAAAAAATTGGCTGAAAATGACTAAATATGAAGGACTAATCGGGCGAATCGCTCTGGAACTGAAATCGGAACGCTCACTGACATTTCTCCTATCTGAAAGTCTGATTAACGTCGGAAAAATGACTAAGTCTAAAAAAGATTTTTTTTCAACTTTTTTCAATTTTACCCCCGTGGTATATATATTCTACCCACACACATTTGGAACTCTCCTGGGGTACCCTCACACATATTATTCCCTCATTTAGTGGATATTTTCACAATAAAGTGAAATTTTCAAAAATTCAGAAAATTGGCTGAAAACGAATAAATATGAAGGACTCATCGGGCGAATCGCGCTGGAACTGAAATCGGAACGCTCACTGACATTTCTCCTATCTGAAAGTCTGATAAACGCCAGAAAAATGACTAAGTCCCAAAAAAAATTTTTTTAAACTATTTTCAATTTTACCCCCGTGGGATATATATTCTACCCACACACATTTGGAACTCTCCTGGGGTACCCTCACACATATTATTCCCTCATTTAGTGGATATTTTCACAAAAAGTGAAATTTTCAAAAATTCAAAAAATTGGCTGAAAATTACTAAATATGAAGAACTCATCGGGCGAATCGCTCTGGAACTGAAATCGGAATGCTCACTGACATTTCCGCTATTTGAAAGTCTGATAAACGCTGAAAAAATGACTAAGTCGAAAAAAAAAAAATTTTCACCTTTTTTCAATTTTACCCCCGTGGGATATATATTCTACCCACACACATTTGGAACTCTCCTTGTTTACCCTCACACATATTATTCCCTCATTTAGTGGATATTTTCACAAAAAAGTGAAATTTTCAAAAATTCTGAAAATTGGCTGAAAATGACTAAATATGAAGGACACATCGGGCGAATCGCTCTGGAGCTGAAATTGGAAAGCTCACTGACATTTATCCTATCTGAAAGTCTGATAAACGCCGGAAAAATGACTAAGTCCAAAAAATTTTTTTTTTCAGCTTTTTTCAATTTTTCCCCCGTGATATACATATTCTACCCACACACATTTGAAACTCTCCTGGTGTACCCTCACACATATTATTCCCTCATTTAGTGGAGATTTTCACAAAAAAGTGAAATCTTAAAAAATTCAGAAAATTGGCTGAAAATGACTAAATATGAAGGACACATCGGGCGAATCGCTCTGGAGCTGAAATTGGAAAGCTCACTGACATTTATCCTATTTGAAAGTCTGATAAACGCCGGAAAAATGACTAAGTCCAAAAAATATTTTTTTTCAGCTTTTTTCAATTTTTCCCCCGTGGGATATATATTCTACCCACACACATTTGGAACTCTCCTGGGGTACCCTCATACATATTATTCCCTCATTTAGTGGATATTTTCACAAAAAAGTGAAATTTTCAAAAATTCAGAAAATTGGCTGAAAACGAATAAATATGAAGGACTCATCAGGCGAATCGCTCTGGAACTGAAATCGGAACGCTCACTGACATTTCCCCTATCTGAAAGTCTGATAAACGGCGGAAAAATGACTAAGTCCAAATAAATTTTTTTCAACTTTTTTCAATTTTACCCCCGTGGGATATATATTCTACCCACACACATTTGGAACTCTCCTGGGGTTCCCTCACACATATTATTCCCTCATTTAGTGGATATTTTCACAAAAAAGTGAAATTTTCAAAAATTCAGAAAATTGGCTGAAAACGACTAAATATGAAGGACTCATCGGGCGAATCGCTCTGGAACTGAAATCGGAACGCTCACTGACATTTCCCCTCTCTGAAAGTCTGATAAACGCTAGAAAAATGACTAAGTCCCAAAAAAAATTTTTTTAAACTTTTTTAAATTTTACTCCCATGGGATATATATTCTACCTACACACATTTGGAACTCTCCTGGGGTTCCCTCACACATATTATTCCCTCATTTAGTGGATATTTTCACAAAAAAAGTGAAATTTTCAAAAATTCAGAAAATTGGCTGAAAACAAATAAATATGAAGGACTCATCGGGCGAATCGCTCTGGAACTGAAATCGGAATGCTCACTGACATTTCCCCTATCTGAAAGTCTGATAAACGCCGGAAAAATGACTAAGTCCCCCAAAAAATTTTTTAAAACTTTTTTCAATTTTACCCCCGTGGGATATATATTCTACCCACACACATTTGGAACTCTCCTGGGGTTCCCTCACACATATTATTCCCTCATTTAGTGGATATTTTCACAAAAAAGTGAAATTTTCAAAAATTCAGAAAATTGGCTGAAAATGAATAAATATGAAGGGCTCATCGGGCGAATCGCTCTGGAACTGAAATCGGAATGCTCACTGACATTTCCCCTATCTGAAAGTCTGATAAACACCGGAAAAATGACTAAGACCCCAAAAAAATTTTTTAAAACTTTTTTCAATTTTACCCCCTTGGGATATATATTCTACCCACACACATTTGGAACTCTCCTGGGGTACCCTCACACATATTATTCCCTCATTTAGTGGATATTTTCACAAAAAAAGTGAAATTTTCAAAAATTCAGAAAATTGGATGAAATTGACTAAATATGAAGGACTCATCGGGCGAATCGCTCTGGAACTGAAATCGGAACGCTCACTGACATTTCCCCTATCTGAAAGTCTGATAAACGGCGGAAAAAAGACTAAGTCCAAAAAAATTTTTTTCAACTTTTTTCAATTTTACCCCCGTGGGATATATATTCTACCCACACACATTTGGAACTCTCCTGGGGTTCCCTCACACATATTATTCCCTCATTTAGTGGATATTTTCACAAAAAAGTGAAATTTTCAAAAATTCAGAAAATTGGCTGAAAACGACTAAATATGAAGGACTCATCGGGCGAATCGCTCTGGAACTGAAATCGGAACGCTCACTGACATTTCCCCTATCTGAAAGTCTGATAAACGCTAGAAAAATGACTAAGTCCCAAAAAAAAATTTTTTAAACTTTTTTAAATTTTACCCCCATGGGATATATATTCTACCTACACACATTTGGAACTCTCCTGGGGTTCCCTCACACATATTATTCCCTCATTTAGTGGATATTTTCACAAAAAAGTGAAATTTTCAAAAATTCTGAAAATTGGCTGAAAATGAATAAATATGAAGGGCTCATCGGGCGAATCGCTCTGGAACTGAAATCGGAATGCTCACTGACATTTCCCCTATCTGAAAGTCTGATAAACGCCGGAAAAATGACTAAGACCCCAAAAAAATTTTTTAAAACTTTTTTCAATTTTACCCCCTTGGGATATATATTCTACCCACACACATTTGGAACTCTCCTGGGGTACCCTCACCCATATTATTCCCTCATTTAGTGGATATTTTCACAAAAAAAGTGAAATTTTCAAAAATTCAGAAAATTGGCTGAAATTGACTAAATATGAAGGACTCATCGGGCGAATCGCTCTGGAACTGAAATCGGATCGCTCACTGACATTTCCCCTATCTGAAAGTCTGATAAAAGCCGGAAAAATGACTAAGTCTAAAAAAGATTTTTTTTCAACTTTTTTCAATTTTACCCCCGTGGTATATATATTCTACCCACACACATTTGGAACTCTCCTGGGGTACCCTCACACATATTATTCCCTCATTTAGTGGATATTTTCACAATAAAGTGAAATTTTCAAAAATTCAGAAAATTGGCTGAAAACGAATAAATATGAAGGACTCATCGGGCGAATCGCGCTGGAACTGAAATCGGAACGCTCACTGACATTTCTCCTATCTGAAAGTCTGATAAACGCCAGAAAAATGACTAAGTCCCAAAAAAAATTTTTTTAAACTATTTTCAATTTTACCCCCGTGGGATATATATTCTACCCACACACATTTGGAACTCTCCTGGGGTACCCTCACACATATTATTCCCTCATTTAGTGGATATTTTCACAAAAAGTGAAATTTTCAAAAATTCAAAAAATTGGCTGAAAATTACTAAATATGAAGAACTCATCGGGCGAATCGCTCTGGAACTGAAATCGGAATGCTCACTGACATTTCCGCTATTTGAAAGTCTGATAAACGCTGAAAAAATGACTAAGTCGAAAAAAAAAAAATTTTCACCTTTTTTCAATTTTACCCCCGTGGGATATATATTCTACCCACACACATTTGGAACTCTCCTTGTTTACCCTCACACATATTATTCCCTCATTTAGTGGATATTTTCACAAAAAAGTGAAATTTTCAAAAATTCTGAAAATTGGCTGAAAATGACTAAATATGAAGGACACATCGGGCGAATCGCTCTGGAGCTGAAATTGGAAAGCTCACTGACATTTATCCTATCTGAAAGTCTGATAAACGCCGGAAAAATGACTAAGTCCAAAAAATTTTTTTTTTCAGCTTTTTTCAATTTTTCCCCCGTGATATACATATTCTACCCACACACATTTGGAACTCTCCTGGTGTACCCTCACACATATTATTCCCTCATTTAGTGGAGATTTTCACAAAAAAGTGAAATCTTAAAAAATTCAGAAAATTGGCTGAAAATGACTAAATATGAAGGACACATCGGGCGAATCGCTCTGGAGCTGAAATTGGAAAGCTCACTGACATTTATCCTATTTGAAAGTCTGATAAACGCCGGAAAAATGACTAAGTCCAAAAAATATTTTTTTTCAGCTTTTTTAAATTTTTCCCCCTTGGGATATATATTCTACCCACACACATTTGGAACTCTCCTGGGGTACCCTCATACATATTATTCCCTCATTTAGTGGATATTTTCACAAAAAAGTGAAATTTTCAAAAATTCAGAAAATTGGCTGAAAACGAATAAATATGAAGGACTCATCAGGCGAATCGCTCTGGAACTGAAATCGGAACGCTCACTGACATTTCCCCTATCTGAAAGTCTGATAAACGGCGGAAAAATGACTAAGTCCAAAAAAATTTTTTTCAACTTTTTTCAATTTTACCCCCGTGGGATATATATTCTACCCACACACATTTGGAACTCTCCTGGGGTTCCCTCACACATATTATTCCCTCATTTAGTGGATATTTTCACAAAAAAGTGAAATTTTCAAAAATTCAGAAAATTGGCTGAAAACGACTAAATATGAAGGACTCATCGGGCGAATCGCTCTGGAACTGAAATCGGAACGCTCACTGACATTTCCCCTCTCTGAAAGTCTGATAAACGCTAGAAAAATGACTAAGTCCCAAAAAAAATTTTTTTAAACTTTTTTAAATTTTACTCCCATGGGATATATATTCTACCTACACACATTTGGAACTCTCCTGGGGTTCCCTCACACATATTATTCCCTCATTTAGTGGATATTTTCACAAAAAAAGTGAAATTTTCAAAAATTCAGAAAATTGGCTGAAAACAAATAAATATGAAGGACTCATCGGGCGAATCGCTCTGGAACTGAAATCGGAATGCTCACTGACATTTCCCCTATCTGAAAGTCTGATAAACGCCGGAAAAATGACTAAGTCCCCCAAAAAATTTTTTAAAACTTTTTTCAATTTTACCCCCGTGGGATATATATTCTACCCACACACATTTGGAACTCTCCTGGGGTTCCCTCACACATATTATTCCCTCATTTAGTGGATATTTTCACAAAAAAGTGAAATTTTCAAAAATTCAGAAAATTGGCTGAAAATGAATAAATATGAAGGGCTCATCGGGCGAATCGCTCTGGAACTGAAATCGGAATGCTCACTGACATTTCCCCTATCTGAAAGTCTGATAAACGCCGGAAAAATGACTAAGACCCCAAAAAAATTTTTTAAAACTTTTTTCAATTTTACCCCCTTGGGATATATATTCTACCCACACACATTTGGAACTCTCCTGGGGTACCCTCACACATATTATTCCCTCATTTAGTGGATATTTTCACAAAAAAAGTGAAATTTTCAAAAATTCAGAAAATTGGATGAAATTGACTAAATATGAAGGACTCATCGGGCGAATCGCTCTGGAACTGAAATCGGAACGCTCACTGACATTTCCCCTATCTGAAAGTCTGATAAACGGCGGAAAAAAGACTAAGTCCAAAAAAATTTTTTTCAACTTTTTTCAATTTTACCCCCGTGGGATATATATTCTACCCACACACATTTGGAACTCTCCTGGGGTTCCCTCACACATATTATTCCCTCATTTAGTGGATATTTTCACAAAAAAGTGAAATTTTCAAAAATTCAGAAAATTGGCTGAAAACGACTAAATATGAAGGACTCATCGGGCGAATCGCTCTGGAACTGAAATCGGAACGCTCACTGACATTTCCCCTATCTGAAAGTCTGATAAACGCTAGAAAAATGACTAAGTCCCAAAAAAAAATTTTTTAAACTTTTTTAAACTTTACCCCCATGGGATATATATTCTACCTACACACATTTGGAACTCTCCTGGGGTTCCCTCACACATATTATTCCCTCATTTAGTGGATATTTTCACAAAAAAGTGAAATTTTCAAAAATTCTGAAAATTGGCTGAAAATGAATAAATATGAAGGGCTCATCGGGCGAATCGCTCTGGAACTGAAATCGGAATGCTCACTGACATTTCCCCTATCTGAAAGTCTGATAAACGCCGGAAAAATGACTAAGACCCCAAAAAAATTTTTTAAAACTTTTTTCAATTTTACCCCCTTGGGATATATATTCTACCCACACACATTTGGAACTCTCCTGGGGTACCCTCATACATATTATTCCCTCATTTAGTGGATATTTTCACAAAAAAGGGAAATTTTCAAAAATTCAGAAAATTGGCTGAAAACGAATAAATATGAAGGACTCATCGGGCGAATCGCTCTGGAACTGAAATCGGAACGCTCACTGACATTTCCCCTATCTGAAAGTCTGATAAAAGCCGGAAAAATGACTAAGTCCAAAAAAATTTTTTTTCAACTTTTTTCAATTTTACCCCCGTGGTATATATATTCTACCCACACACATTTGGAACTCAAATGGGGGACCCTCATACATATTATTCCCTCATTTAGTGGATATTTTCACAAAAAAGTGAAATTTTCAAAAATTCAGAAAATTGGCTGAAAACGAATAAATATGAAGGACTCATTGGGCGAATCGCTCTGGAACTGAAATCGGAACGCTCACTGACATTTCCCCTATCTGAAAGTCTGATAAACGCCAGAAAAATGACTAAGTCCCAAAAAAAAATTTTTTAAACTTTTTTAAATTTTACCCCCATGGGATATATATTCTACCTACACACATTTGGAACTCTCCTGGGGTTCCCTCACACATATTATTCCCTCATTTAGTGGATATTTTCACAAAAAAGTGAAATTTTCAAAAATTTAGAAAATTGGCTTAAAACGACTAAATATGAAGGACTCATCGGGCGAATCGCTCTGGAACTGAAATCGGAACGCTCACTGACATTTCTCCTATCTGAAAGACTGATAAACGCCGGAAAAATGACTAAGTTTAAAAAAAATTTTTTTTCAACTTTTTTCAATTTTACCCCCGTGGTATATATATTTTACCCACACACATTTGGAACTCTCCTGGGGTACCCTCATACATATTATTCCCTCATTTAGTGGATATTTTCACAAAAAAGTGAAATTTTCAAAAATTCAGAAAATTGGCTGAAAACGACTAAATATGAAGGACTCATCGGGCGAATCGCTCTGGAACTGAAATCGGAACGCTCTCTGACATTTCCGCTATTTTAAAGTCTGATAAACGATGAAAAAATGACTAAGTCCAAAAAAAATTTTTTTTCACCTTTTTTCAATTTTTCCCCCGTGGGATATATATTCTACCCACACACATTTGGAACTCTCCTGGGGTACCCTCACACATATTATTCCCTCATTTAGTGGATATTTTCACAAAAAAGTGAAATTTTCAAAAATTCAGAAAATTGGCTGAAAACGACTAAATATGAAGGACTCATCGGGCGAATCGCTCTGGAACTGAAATCGGATCGCTCACTGACATTTCCCCTATCTGAAAGTCTGATAAACGCCGGAAAAATGACTAAGTCCAAAAAAATTTTTTTCAACTTTTTTCAATTTTACCCCCGTGGGATATATATTCTACCCACACACATTTGGAACTCTCCTGGGGTTCCCTCACACATATTATTCCCTCATTTAGTGGATATTTTCACAAAAAAGTGAAATTTTCAAAAATTCAGAAAATTGGCTGAAAACGACTAAACATGAAGGACTCATCAGGCGAATCGCTCTGGAACTGAAATCGGAACGCTCACTGACATTTCCGCTATTTTAAAGTCTGATAAACGATGAAAAAATGACTAAGTCTCAAAAAAAATTTTTTAAAACTTTTTTCAATTTTACCCCCATGGGATATATATTCTACCTACACACATTTGGAACTTTCCTGGGGTACCCTCACACATATTATTCCCTCATTTAGTGGATATTTTCACAAAAAAGTGAAATTTTCAAAAATTTAGAAAATTGGCTGAAAACGAATAAATATGAAGGACTCATCGGGCGAATCACTCTGGAACTGAAATCGGAACGCTCACTGACATTTCCCCTATCTGAAAGTCTGATAAACGGCGGAAAAATTACTAAGTCTAAAAAAAATTTTTACCCCCGTGGTATATATATTCTACCCACACACATTTGGAACTCTCCTGGGGTACCATCACACATATTATTCCCTCATTTAGTGGATATTTTCACAAAAAAGTGAAATTTTCAAAAATTCAGAAAATTGGCTGAAAACGAATAAATATGAAGGACTCATCGGGCGAATCGCTCTGGAACTGAAATCGGAACGCTCACTGACATTTCCCCTATCTGAAAGTCTGATAAACGCCGGAAAAATGACTAAGTCCCCCAAAAAAATTTTTAAAACTTTTTTCAATTTTACCCCCGTGGGATATATATTCTACCCACACACATTTGGAACTCTCCTGGGGTACCCTCATACATATTATTCCCTCATTTAGTGGATATTTTCACAAAAAAGTGAAATTTTCAAAAATTCAGAAAATTGGCTGAAAACGACTAAATGTGAAGGACTCATCGGGCGAATCGCTCTGGAACTGAAATCGGAACACTCACTGACAATTCCCCTATCTGAAAGTCTGATAAACGCCGGAAAAATGACTAAGTCCAAAAAAATTTTTTTCAACTTTTTTCAATTTTACCCCCGTGGGATATATATTCTACCCACACACATTTGGAACTCTCCTGGGGTTCCCTCACACATATTATTCCCTCATTTAGTGGATATTTTCACAAAAAGTGAAATTTTCAAAAATTCTGAAAATTGGCTGAAAACGACTAAATATGAAGGACTCATCGGGCGAATCGCTCAGGAACTGAAATTGGAACGCTCTCTGACATTTCCGCTATTTGAACGTCTGATAAATTGCTGAAAAAATGACTAAGTCCAAAAAAAATTTTTTTTTCACCTTTTTTCAATTTTACCCCCGTGGGATATATATTCTACCCATACACATTTGGAACTCTCCTGGGGTTCCCTCACACATATTATTCCCTCATTTAGTGGATATTTTCACAAAAAAGTGAAATTTTCAAAAATTCAGAAAATTGGCTGAAAACGACTAAACATGAAGGACTCATCAGGCGAATCGCTCTGGAACTGAAATCGGAACGCTCACTGACATTTCCGCTATTTTAAAGTCTGATAAACGATGAAAAAATGACTAAGTCTCAAAAAAAATTTTTTAAAACTTTTTTCAATTTTACCCCCATGGGATATATATTCTACCTACACACATTTGGAACTCTCCTGGGGTACCCTCACACATATTATTCCCTCATTTAGTGGATATTTTCACAAAAAAGTGAAATTTTCAAAAATTTAGAAAATTGACTGAAAACGAATAAATATGAAGGACTCATCGGGCGAATCGCTCTGGAACTGAAATCGGAACGCTCACTGACATTTCCCCTATCTGAAAGTCTGATAAACGCCGGAAAAATGACTAAGTCTAAAAAAAAATTGTTTTCAACTTTTTTCAATTTTACCCCCGTGGTATATATATTCTACACACACACATTTGGAACTCTCCTGGGGTACCCTCACACATATTATTCCCTCATTTAGTGTATATTTTCACAAAAAAGTGAAATTTTCAAAAATTCAGAAAATTGGCTGAAAACGAATAAATATGAAGGACTCATCGGGCGAATCGCTCTGGAACTGAAATCGGAACGCTCACTGACATTTCCCCTATCTGAAAGTCTGATAAACGCCGGAAAAATGACTTAGTCCCAAAAAAATTTTTTTAAAACTTTTTTCAATTTTACCCCGTGGGATATATATTCTACCCACACACATTTGGAACTCTCCTGGGGTACCCTCACACATATTATTCCCTCATTTAGTGGATATTTTCACAAAAAAGTGAAATTTTCAAAAATTCAGAAAATTGGCTGAAAACTACTAAATATGAAGGACTCACCGGGCGTATCGCTCTGGAGCTGAAATTGGAAAGCTCACTGACATTTATCCTATCTGAAAGTCTGATAAACGCCGGAAAAATGACTAAGTCTAAAAAAAAATTTTTTAAAACTTTTTTCAATTTTACCCCCGTGGGATATATCTTCTAACCACACACATTTGGAACTCTCCTGGGGTACCCTCACACATATTATTCCCTCATGTAGTGGATATTTTCACAAAAAAGTGAAATTTACAAAAATTCAGAAAAGTGGCTGAAAATGACTAAATATGAACGACTCATCGGGCGAATCGTTCTGGAACTGAAATCGGAACGCTCACTGACATTTCCACTAACTGAAAGTCTGATAAACGCCGGAAAAATGACTAAGACCAACAACATTTTTTTTTCAACTTTTTTCAATTTTACCCCCGTGGGATATATATTCTACCCACACACATTTGGAACTCTCCTGGGGTACCCTTACACATATTATTCCCTCATTTAGTGGATATTTTCACAAAAAAGTGAAATTTTCAAAAATTCAGAAAATTGGCTGGAAACGACTAAATATGAAGGACTCAACGGACGAATCGCTCTGGAACTGAAATCGGAACGCTCACTGACATTTCCCCTATCTGAAAGTCTGATAAACGCCGGAAAAATGACTAAGTCCAAAAAAAATTTTTTTTCAACTTTTTTCAATTTTACCCCCGTGGTATATATATTCTACCCACACACATTTAAAACTTTCCTGGTGTACCCTCACACATATTATTCCCTCATTTAGTGGATATTTTCACAAAAAAGTGAAATTTTCAAAAATTCAGAGAATTGGCTTAAAACTACTAAATATGAAGGACTCATCGGGCGAATCGCTCTGGAACTGAAATCGGAACGCTCACTGACATTTCTCCTATCTGAAAGTCTGATAAACGCTGAAAAAATGACTACGTCCAAAAAATTTTTTTTTTCACCTTTTTTCAATTTTACCCCGTGGGATATGTATTCCACCCACACACATTTGGAGCACTCCTGGGGTACCCTCACACATATTATTCCCTCATTTAGTGGATATTTTCACAAAAAAGTGAAAATTTCAAAAATTCAGAAAATTGGCTGAAAACGACTAAATATGAAGAACTCATCGGGCGAATCGCTCTGGAACTGAAATCGGAATGCTCACTGACATTTCCCCTATCTGAAAGTCTGATAAATGCCGGAAAAATGACTAAGTCCAAAAAAAATTTTTTCAACTTTTTTCAATTTTACCCCGTGGGATATATATTCTACCCACACACATTTGGAACTCTCCTGGAGTACCCTCACACATATTATTCCCTCATTTAGTGGATATTTTCACAAAAAAGTGAAATTTTCAAAAATTCAGAAAATTGGCTGGAAACGACTAAATATGAAGGACTCATCGGGCGAATCGCTCTGGAACTGAAATCGGAACGCTCACTGACATTTCCCCTATCTGAAAGTCTGATAAAAGCCGGAAAAATGACTAAGTCCAAAAAAAATTTTTTTTCAACTTTTTTCAATTTTACCCCCGTGGTATATATATTCTACCCACACACATTTAGAACTTTCCTGGTGTACCCTCACACATATTATTCCCTCATTTAGTGGATATTTTCACAAAAAAGTGAAATTTTCAAAAATTCAGAAAATTGGCTGAAAACTACTAAATATGAAGGACTCATCGGGCGAATCTCTCTGGAGCTGAAATTGGAAAGCTCACTGACATTTATCCTATCTGAAAGTCTGATAAACGCCAGAAAAATGACTAAGTCCAAAAAAAAATTTTTTTCACCTTTTTTCAATTTTACCCCCGTGGGATATATATTCTACCCACACGCATTTGGAACTCTCCTGGGGTACCCTCACACATATTATTCCCTCATTTAGTGGATATTTTCACAAAAAAGTGAAATTTTCAAAAATTCTGAAAATTGGCTGAAAACGACTTAATATGAAGGACTCATCGGGCGAATCGCTCTGGAACTGAAATCGGACCACTCTCTGACATTTCCCCTATCTGAATATCTGATAAACGCCGGAAAAATGACTAAGTCCAAAAACATTTTTTTTTCAACTTTTTTCAATTTTACCCCCGTGGGATATATATTCTACCCACACACGTTTGGAACTCTCCTGGGGTACCCTCACACATATTATTCCCTCATTTAGTGGATATTTTCACAAAAAAGTGAAATTTTCAAAAATTTTGAAACTTGGCTGAAAACGACTAAATATGAAGGACTCATCGGGCGAATCGCTCTGGAACTGAAATCGGAATGCTCACTGACATTTCCGCTATTTGAAAGTCTGATAAACGCTGAAAAAATGACTACGTCCAAAAAATTTTTTTTTTCACCTTTTTTCAATTTTACCCCGTGGGATATGTATTCCACCCACACACATTTGGAGCACTCCTGGGGTACCCTCACACATATTATTCCCTCATTTAGTGGATATTTTCACAAAAAAGTGAAAATTTCAAAAATTCAGAAAATTGGCTGAAAACGACTAAATATGAAGAACTCATCGGGCGAATCGCTCTGGAACTGAAATCGGAATGCTCACTGACATTTCCCCTATCTGAAAGTCTGATAAATGCCGGAAAAATGACTAAGTCCAAAAAAAATTTTTTCAACTTTTTTCAATTTTACCCCGTGGGATATATATTCTACCCACACACATTTGGAACTCTCCTGGAGTACCCTCACACATATTATTCCCTCATTTAGTGGATATTTTCACAAAAAAGTGAAATTTTCAAAAATTCAGAAAATTGGCTGGAAACGACTAAATATGAAGGACTCATCGGGCGAATCGCTCTGGAACTGAAATCGGAACGCTCACTGACATTTCCCCTATCTGAAAGTCTGATAAAAGCCGGAAAAATGACTAAGTCCAAAAAAAATTTTTTTTCAACTTTTTTCAATTTTACCCCCGTGGTATATATATTCTACCCACACACATTTAGAACTTTCCTGGTGTACCCTCACACATATTATTCCCTCATTTAGTGGATATTTTCACAAAAAAAGTGAAATTTCCAAAAATTTTGAAACTTGGCTGAAAACGACTAAATATGAAGGACTCATCGGGCGAATCGCTCTGGTACTGAAATCGGAATGCTCACTGACATTTCCGCTATTTGAAAGTCTGATAAACTCTGAAAAAATGACTAAGTCCCAAAAAAATTTTTTTTCACCTTTTTTCAATTTTACCATCGTGGGATATATATTCTACCCACACACATTTGGAACTCTCCTGGGGTACCCTCACACATATTATTCCCTCATTTAGTGGATATTTTCACAAAAAAAGTGAAATTTTCAAAAATTCAGAAAAGTGGCTGAAAACTACTAAATATGAAGGACTCATCGGGCGAATCGCTCTGGAGCTGAAATTGGAAAGCTCACTGACATTTATCCTATCTGAAAGTCTGATAAACGCCGGAAAAATGACTAAGTCCAAAAAAAATTTTTTTCAGCTTTTTTCAATTTTACCCCCGTGGTATAGATATTCTACCCACACACATTTGGAACTCTCCTGGGGTAACCTCACACATATTATTCCCTCATTTAGTGGATATTTTCACAAAAAAGGGAAATTTTCAAAAATTCTGAAAATTGGCTGAAAACGACTAAATATGAAGGACTCATCGGGCGAATCGCTCTGGAACTGAAATCGGAATGCTCACTGACATTTCCGCTATTTGAAAGTCTGATAAACGCTGAAAAAATGACTAAGTCCAAAAAAAAATTAATTTCACCTTTTTTCAATTTTACCCCCGTGGGATATATATTCTACCCACACACATTTGGAACTCTCCTGGGGTACCCTCACACATATTATTCCCTCATTTAGTGGATATTTTCACAAAAAAGTGAAATTTTCAAAAATTCAGAAAATTGGCTGAAAACGACTAAATATGCAGGATTCATCGGGCGAATCGCTCTGGAACTGAAATCGAAACGCTCACTGACATTTCTCCTATCTGAAAGTCTGATAAACGCCGGAAAAATGACTAAGTCTAAAAAAAAATTGTTTTCAACTTTTTTCAATTTTACCCCCGTGGTATATATATTCTACCCACACACATTTGGAACTCTCCTGGGGTACCCTCACACATATTATTCCCTCATTTAGTGGATATTTTCACAAAAAAGTGAAATTTTCAAAAATTCTGAAAATTGGCTGAAAACGACTTAATATGAAGGACTCATCTGGCGAATCGCTCTGGAACTGAAATCGGACCACTCTCTGACATTTCCCCTATCTGAAAGTCTGATAAACGCCATAAAAATTACTAAGTCCAAAAAAAATTTTTTTCAACTTTTTTCAATTTTACCCCTGTGGGATATATATTCTACCCACACACATTTGGAACTCTCCTGGGGTACCCTCACACATATTATTCCCTCATTTAGTGGATATTTTCACAAAAAAGTGAAATTTCCAAAAATTTTGAAACTTGGCTGAAAACGACTAAATATGAAGGACTCATCGGGCGAATCGCTCTGGTACTGAAATCGGAATGCTCACTGACATTTCCGCTATTTGAAAGTCTGATAAACTCTGAAAAAATGACTAAGTCCCAAAAAATTTTTTTTTCACCTTTTTTCAATTTTACCATCGTGGGATATATATTCTACCCACACACATTTGGAACTCTCCTGGGGTACCCTCACACATATTATTCCCTCATTTAGTGGATATTTTCACAAAAAAAGTGAAATTTTCAAAAATTCTGAAAAGTGGCTGAAAATGACTAAATATGAACGACTCATCGGGCGAATCGCTCTGGAACTGAAATCGGAACGCTCACTGACATTTCCCCTATCTGAAAGTCTGATAAATGCCAGAAAAATGACTAAGTCCAAAAAAATTTTTTTAAACTTTTTTCAATTTTACCCCGTGGGATATATATTCTACCCACACACATTTGGAACTCTCCTGGAGTACCCTCACACATATTATTCCCTCACTTAGTGGATATTTTCACAAAAAAGTGAAATTTTCAAAAATTCTGAAAATTGGCTGAAAACTACTAAATATGAAGGACTCATCGGGCGAATTGCTCTGGAGCTGAAATTGGAAAGCTCACTGACATTTATCCTATCTGAAAGTCTGATAAATGCCAGAAAAATGACTAAGTCTAAAAAAAATTTTTTTCAACTTTTTTCAATTTTACCCCCGTGGGATATATATTCTACCCACACACATTTGGAACTCTCCTGGGGTACCCTCACAGATATTATTCCCTCATGTAGTGGATATTTTCACAAAAAAGTGACATTTTCAAAAATTCAGAAAATTGGCTGAAAATGACTAAATATGAACGACTCATCGGGCGAATCGCTCTGGATCTGAAATTGGAACGCTCTCTGACATTTCCCCTAACTGAAAGTCTAATAAACGCCGGAAAAATTACTAAGTCCAAAAAAAATTTTTTTAAAACTTTTTTCAATTTTACCCCCGTGGTATATATGTTCTACCCACACACATTTCGAACTCTCCTGCGGTACCCTCACACATATTATTCCCTCATTTAGTGGATATTTTCACAAAAAAAGTGAAATTTTCAAAAATTCAGAAAAGTGGCTGAAAATGACTAAATATGAACGACTCATCGGGCGAATCGCTCTGGAACTGAAATCGGAACGCTCACTGACATTTCCACTAACTGAAAGTCTGATAAACGCCGGAAAAATGACTAAGTCTAACAACATTTTTTTTTCAAATTTTTTCAATTTTACCCCCGTGGGATATATATTCTACCCACACACATTTGGAACTCTCCTGGGGTACCCTCACACATATTATTCCCTCATTTAGTGGATATTTTCACAAAAAAGTGAAATTTTCAAAAATTCAGAAAATTGGCTGGAAACGACTAAATATGAAGGACTCATCAAGCGAATCGCTCTGGAACTGAAATCGGAACAATCACTGACATTTCCCCTATCTGAAAGTCTGATAAACGCCGGAAAAATGACTAAGTCCAAAAAAAATTTTTTTTCAACTTTTTTCAATTTTACCCCCGTGGTATATATATTCTACCCACACACATTTAGAACTTTCCTGGTGTACCCTCACACATATTATTCCCTCATTAATGGATATTTTCACAAAAAAGTGAAATTTTCAAAAATTCAGAAAATTGGCTGAAAACTACTAAATATGAAGGACTCATCGGGCGAATCGCTCTGGAGCTGAAATTGGAAAGCTCACTGACATTTATCCTATCTGAAAGTCTGATAAACGCCGGAAAAATGACTAAGTCCAAAAAAAATTTTTTTCAGCTTTTTTCAATTTTACCCCCGTGGTATAAATATTCTACCCACACACATTTGGAACTCTCCTGGGGTACCCTCACACATATTATTCCCTCATTTAGTGGATATTTTCACAAAAAAGTGAAATTTTCAAAAATTCAGAAAATTGGCTGAAAACGACTAAATATGAAGGACTCATCGGGCGAATCGCTCTGGAACTGAAATCGGAATGCTCTCTGACATTTCCCCTATCTGAAAGTCTGATAAACGCCGGAAAAATGACTAAGTCTAAAAAAAAATTGTTTTCAACTTTTTTCAATTTTACCCCCGTGGTATATATATCCTACCCACATGCATTTGGAACTCTCCTGTTGTACCCTCACACATATTATTCCCTCATTTAGTGAATATTTTCACAAAAAAGTGAAATTTTCAAAAATTCAGAAAAGTGGCTGAAAATGACTAAATATGAACGACTCATCGGGCGAATCGCTCTGGAACTGAAAACGGAACGCTCACTGACATTTCCACTAACTGAAAGTCTGATTAACGCCGGAAAAATGACTAAGTACAACAACATTTTTTTTCAACTTTTTTCAATTTTACCCCCGTGGGATATATCTTCTACCCACACACATTTGGAACTCTCCTAGGGTACCCTCACACATATTATTCCCTCATTTAGTGGATATTTTCACAAAAAAGTGAAATTTTCAAAAATTCAGAAAATTGGCTGAAAACGACTAAATATGAACGACTCATCGGGCGAATCGCTCTGGAGCTGAAATTGGAACGCTCACTGACATTTCCCCTAACTGAAAGTCTAATAAACGCCGGAAAAAATACTAAGTCCAAAAAAAATTTTTTTTAAACTTTTTTCAATTTTACCCCCGTGGGATATATATTCTACCCACACACATTTGGAACTTTCCTGTTGTACCCTCACACATATTATTCCCTCATTTAGTGGATATTTTCACAAAAAAGTGAAATTTTCAAAAATTCTGAAAATTGGCTGAAAATGACTAAATATGAAGGACTCATCGGGCGAATCGCTCTGGAACTGAAATCGGAACGATCACTGACATTTATCCTATCTGAAAGTCTGATAAACGCCGGAAAAATGACTAAGTCCAAAAAAAATTTTTTTCAGCTTTTTTCAATTTTACCCCCGTGGTATACATATTCTACCCACACACATTTGGAACTCTCCTGGTGTACCCTCACGCATATTATTCCCTCATTTAGTGGATATTTTCACAAAAAAGTGAAATTTTCAAAAATTCTGAAAATTGGCTGAAAATGACTAAATATGAAGGACTCATCCGGCGAATCGCTCTGGAACTGAAATCGGAATGCTCCCTGACATTTCCCATATCTGAAAGTCTGATAAACGCCGGAAAAATGACTAAGTCCCAAAAAAAATTTTTTTCAACTTTTTTCAATTTTACCCCCGTGGGATATATATTCTACCCACACACATTTGGAACTCTCCTGGGGTACCCTCACACATATTATTCCCTCATTTAGTGGATATTTCCACAAAAAAGTGAAATTTTCAAAAATTCAGAAAATTGGCTGAAAATTACTAAATATGAAGGACTCATCGGGCGAATCGCTCTGGAACTGAAATTGGAACGCTCACTGACATTTCCTCTAACTGAAAGTCTGATAAACGCCGGAAAAATGACTAAGTCTAAAAAAAAATTGTTTTAAACTTTTTTCAATTTTACCCCCGTGGTATATATATTCTACACACACACATTTGGAACTCTCCTGGGGTACCCTCACGCATATTATTCCCTCATTTAGTGTATATTTTCACAAAAAAGTGAAATTTTGAAAAACTCAGAAATTGGCTGAAAACGACTAAATATGAAGGACTCATTGGTCGAATGGCTCTGGAACTAAAATCGGAATGTTCACTGACATTTCCCCTATCTGAAAGTGTGATAAACGCCGGAAAAATGACTAAGTCCCAAAAAAATATTTTTTCACCTTTTTTCAATTTTACCCCCGTGGGATATATATTCTACCCACACACATTTGGAACTCTCCTGGGGTACCCTCACACATATTATTCCCTCATTTAGTGGATATTTTCTCAAAAAAGTGATATTTTCAAAAATTCAGAAAATTGGCTGAAAATGACTAAATATGAAGGACTCAACGGGCGAATCGCTCTGGAACTGAAATCGGAACGCTCACTGACATTTCCCCTATCTGAAAGTCTGATAAATGCCAGAAAAATGACTAAGTCCAAAAAAATTTTTTTAAACTTTTTTCAATTTTACCCCGTGGGATATATATTCTACCCACACACATTTGGAACTCTCCTGGAGTACCCTCACACATATTATTCCCTCACTTAGTGGATATTTTCACAAAAAAGTGAAATTTTCAAAAATTCAGAAAATTGGCTGAAAACTACTAAATATGAAGGACTCATCGGGCGAATTGCTCTGGAGCTGAAATTGGAAAGCTCACTGACATTTATCCTATCTGAAAGTCTGATAAATGCCAGAAAAATGACTAAGTCTAAAAAAAATTTTTTTCAACTTTTTTCAATTTTACCCCCGTGGGATATATATTCTACCCACACACATTTGGAACTCTCCTGGGGTACCCTCACAGATATTATTCCCTCATGTAGTGGATATTTTCACAAAAAAGTGACATTTTCAAAAATTCAGAAAATTGGCTGAAAATGACTAAATATGAACGACTCATCGGGCGAATCGCTCTGGATCTGAAATTGGAACGCTCTCTGACATTTCCCCTAACTGAAAGTCTAATAAACGCCGGAAAAATTACTAAGTCCAACAACATTTTTTTTCAACTTTTTTCAATTTTACCCCCGTGGGATATATCTTCTACCCACACACATTTGGAACTCTCCTAGGGTACCCTCACACATATTATTCCCTCATTTAGTGGATATTTTCACAAAAAAGTGAAATTTTCAAAAATTCAGAAAATTGGCTGAAAACGACTAAATATGAACGACTCATCGGGCGAATCGCTCTGGAGCTGAAATTGGAACGCTCACTGACATTTCCCCTAACTGAAAGTCTAATAAACGCCGGAAAAAATACTAAGTCCAAAAAAAATTTTTTTTAAACTTTTTTCAATTTTACCCCCGTGGGATATATATTCTACCCACACACATTTGGAACTTTCCTGTTGTACCCTCACACATATTATTCCCTCATTTAGTGGATATTTTCACAAAAAAGTGAAATTTTCAAAAATTCTGAAAATTGGCTGAAAATGACTAAATATGAAGGACTCATCGGGCGAATCGCTCTGGAACTGAAATCGGAATGCTCCCTGACATTTCCCATATCTGAAAGTCTGATAAACGCCGGAAAAATGACTAAGTCCCAAAAAAAATTTTTTTCAACTTTTTTCAATTTTACCCCCGTGGGATATATATTCTACCCACACACATTTGGAACTCTCCTGGGGTACCCTCACACATATTATTCCCTCATTTAGTGGATATTTCCACAAAAAAGTGAAATTTTCAAAAATTCAGAAAATTGGCTGAAAATTACTAAATATGAAGGACTCATCGGGCGAATCGCTCTGGAACTGAAATTGGAACGCTCACTGACATTTCCTCTAACTGAAAGTCTGATAAACGCCGGAAAAATGACTAAGTCTAAAAAAAAATTGTTTTAAACTTTTTTCAATTTTACCCCCGTGGTATATATATTCTACACACACACATTTGGAACTCTCCTGGGGTACCCTCACGCATATTATTCCCTCATTTAGTGTATATTTTCACAAAAAAGTGAAATTTTGAAAAACTCAGAAATTGGCTGAAAACGACTAAATATGGAGGACTCATTGGTCGAATGGCTCTGGAACTAAAATCGGAATGTTCACTGACATTTCCCCTATCTGAAAGTGTGATAAACGCCGGAAAAATGACTAAGTCCCAAAAAAATATTTTTTCACCTTTTTTCAATTTTACCCCCGTGGGATATATATTCTACCCACACACATTTGGAACTCTCCTGGGGTACCCTCACACATATTATTCCCTCATTTAGTGGATATTTTCTCAAAAAAGTGATATTTTCAAAAATTCAGAAAATTGGCTGAAAATGACTAAATATGAAGGACTCAACGGGCGAATCGCTCTGGAACTGAAATCGGAACGCTCACTGACATTTCCCCTATCTGAAAGTCTGATAAATGCCAGAAAAATGACTAAGTCCAAAAAAATTTTTTTAAACTTTTTTCAATTTTACCCCGTGGGATATATATTCTACCCACACACATTTGGAACTCTCCTGGAGTACCCTCACACATATTATTCCCTCACTTAGTGGATATTTTCACAAAAAAGTGAAATTTTCAAAAATTCAGAAAATTGGCTGAAAACTACTAAATATGAAGGACTCATCGGGAGAATTGCTCTGGAGCTGAAATTGGAAAGCTCACTGACATTTATCCTATCTGAAAGTCTGATAAATGCCAGAAAAATGACTAAGTCTAAAAAAAATTTTTTTCAACTTTTTTCAATTTTACCCCCGTGGGATATATATTCTACCCACACACATTTGGAACTCTCCTGGGGTACCCTCACAGATATTATTCCCTCATGTAGTGGATATTTTCACAAAAAAGTGACATTTTCAAAAATTCAGAAAATTGGCTGAAAATGACTAAATATGAACGACTCATCGGGCGAATCGCTCTGGATCTGAAATTGGAACGCTCTCTGACATTTCCCCTAACTGAAAGTCTAATAAACGCCGGAAAAATTACTAAGTCCAAAAAAAATTTTTTTAAAACTTTTTTCAATTTTACCCCCGTGGTATATATGTTCTACCCACACACATTTCGAACTCTCCTGCGGTACCCTCACACATATTATTCCCTCATTTAGTGGATATTTTCACAAAAAAAGTGAAATTTTCAAAAATTCAGAAAAGTGGCTGAAAATGACTAAATATGAACGACTCATCGGGCGAATCGCTCTGGAACTGAAATCGGAACGCTCACTGACATTTCCACTAACTGAAAGTCTGATAAACGCCGGAAAAATGACTAAGTCTAACAACATTTTTTTTTCAAATTTTTTCAATTTTACCCCCGTGGGATATATATTCTACCCACACACATTTGGAACTCTCCTGGGGTACCCTCACACATATTATTCGATCATTTAGTGGATATTTTCACAAAAAAGTGAAATTTTCAAAAATTCAGAAAATTGGCTGGAAACGACTAAATATGAAGGACTCATCAAGCGAATCGCTCTGGAACTGAAATCGGAACAATCACTGACATTTCCCCTATCTGAAAGTCTGATAAACGCCGGAAAAATGACTAAGTCCAAAAAAAATTTTTTTTCAACTTTTTTCAATTTTACCCCCGTGGTATATATATTCTACCCACACACATTTAGAACTTTCCTGGTGTACCCTCACACATATTATTCCCTCATTAATGGATATTTTCACAAAAAAGTGAAATTTTCAAAAATTCAGAAAATTGGCTGAAAATTACTAAATATGAAGGACTCATCGGGCGAATCGCTCTGGAGCTGAAATTGGAAAGCTCACTGACATTTATCCTATCTGAAAGTCTGATAAACGCCGGAAAAATGACTAAGTCCAAAAAAAATTTTTTTCAGCTTTTTTCAATTTTACCCCCGTGGTATACATATTCTACCCACACACATTTGGAACTCTCCTGGGGTACCCTCACACATATTATTCCCTCATTTAGTGGATATTTTCACAAAAAAGTGAAATTTTCAAAAATTCAGAAAATTGGCTGAAAACGACTAAATATGAAGGACTCATCGGGCGAATCGCTCTGGAACTGAAATCGGAATGCTCTCTGACATTTCCCCTATCTGAAAGTCTGATAAACGCCGGAAAAATGACTAAGTCTAAAAAAAAATTGTTTTCAACTTTTTTCAATTTTACCCCCGTGGTATATATATCCTACCCACATGCATTTGGAACTCTCCTGTTGTACCCTCACACATATTATTCCCTCATTTAGTGAATATTTTCACAAAAAAGTGAAATTTTCAAAAATTCAGAAAAGTGGCTGAAAATGACTAAATATGAACGACTCATCGGGCGAATCGCTCTGGAACTGAAAACGGAACGCTCACTGACATTTCCACTAACTGAAAGTCTGATAAACGCCGGAAAAATGACTAAGTCCAACAACATTTTTTTTCAACTTTTTTCAATTTTACCCCCGTGGGATATATCTTCTACCCACACACATTTGGAACTCTCCTAGGGTACCCTCACACATATTATTCCCTCATTTAGTGGATATTTTCACAAAAAAGTGAAATTTTCAAAAATTCAGAAAATTGGCTGAAAACGACTAAATATGAACGACTCATCGGGCGAATCGCTCTGGAGCTGAAATTGGAACGCTCACTGACATTTCCCCTAACTGAAAGTCTAATAAACGCCGGAAAAAATACTAAGTCCAAAAAAAATTTTTTTTAAACTTTTTTCAATTTTACCCCCGTGGGATATATATTCTACCCACACACATTTGGAACTTTCCTGTTGTACCCTCACACATATTATTCCCTCATTTAGTGGATATTTTCACAAAAAAGTGAAATTTTCAAAAATTCTGAAAATTGGCTGAAAATGACTAAATATGAAGGACTCATCGGGCGAATCGCTCTGGAACTGAAATCGGAACGATCACTGACATTTATCCTATCTGAAAGTCTGATAAACGCCGGAAAAATGACTAAGTCCAAAAAAAATTTTTTTCAGCTTTTTTCAATTTTACCCCCGTGGTATACATATTCTACCCACACACATTTGGAACTCTCCTGGTGTACCCTCACGCATATTATTCCCTCATTTAGTGGATATTTTCACAAAAAAGTGAAATTTTCAAAAATTCTGAAAATTGGCTGAAAATGACTAAATATGAAGGACTCATCCGGCGAATCGCTCTGGAACTGAAATCGGAATGCTCCCTGACATTTCCTATATCTGAAAGTCTGATAAACGCCGGAAAAATGACTAAGTCCCAAAAAAATTTTTTTTCAACTTTTTTCAATTTTACCCCCGTGGGATATATATTCTACCCACACACATTTGGAACTCTCCTGGGGTACCCTCACACATATTATTCCCTCATTTAGTGGATATTTCCACAAAAAAGTGAAATTTTCAAAAATTCAGAAAATTGGCTGAAAATTACTAAATATGAAGGACTCATCGGGCGAATCGCTCTGGAACTGAAATTGGAACGCTCACTGACATTTCCTCTAACTGAAAGTCTGATAAACGCCGGAAAAATGACTAAGTCTAAAAAAAAATTGTTTTAAACTTTTTTCAATTTTACCCCCGTGGTATATATATTCTACACACACACATTTGGAACTCTCCTGGGGTACCCTCACGCATATTATTCCCTCATTTAGTGTATATTTTCACAAAAAAGTGAAATTTTGAAAAACTCAGAAATTGGCTGAAAACGACTAAATATGAAGGACTCATTGGTCGAATGGCTCTGGAACTAAAATCGGAATGTTCACTGACATTTCCCCTATCTGAAAGTGTGATAAACGCCGGAAAAATGACTAAGTCCCAAAAAAATATTTTTTCACCTTTTTTCAATTTTACCCCCGTGGGATATATATTCTACCCACACACATTTGGAACTCTCCTGGGGTACCCTCACACATATTATTCCCTCATTTAGTGGATATTTTCTCAAAAAAGTGATATTTTCAAAAATTCAGAAAATTGGCTGAAAATGACTAAATATGAAGGACTCAACGGGCGAATCGCTCTGGAACTGAAATCGGAACGCTCACTGACATTTCCCCTATCTGAAAGTCTGATAAACGCTGGAAAAATGACTAAGTCCAAAAAAAATTTTTTTTCAACTTTTTTCAATTTTACCCACATGGGATATATATATTACACACACACATTTGGAACTCTCCTGGGGTACCCTCCCACATATTATTTCCTCATTTAGTGGATATTTCCACAAAAAAGTGAAATTTTCAAAAATTCAGAAAATTGGCTGAAAATGACTAAATATGAAGGACTCATTGGGCGAATCGCTCTGGCACTGATATCGGAACGCTCACTGACATTTCCCCTATCTGAAAGTCTGATAAACGCCGGAAAAATGACTAAGTCCCAAAAATATTTTTTTTAAACTTTTTTCAATTTTACCCCCGTGGGATATATATTCTACCCACACACATTTGGAACTCTCCTGCGGTACCCTCACACATATTATTCCCTCATTTAGTGGATATTTTCACAAAAAAAGTGAAATTTTCAAAAATTCAGAAAAGTGGCTGAAAATGACTAAATATGAACGACTCATCGGGCGAATCGCTCTGGAACTGAAATCGGAACGCTCACTGACATTTCCACTAACTGAAAGTCTGATAAACGCCGGAAAAATGACTAAGTCTAACAACATTTTTTTTTCAACTTTTTTCAATTTTAACCCCCGTGGTATATATATTCTACCCACACACATTTAGAACTTTCCTGGTGTACCCTCACACATATTATTCCCTCATTTAGTGGATATTTTCACAAAAAAGTGAAATTTTCAAAAATTCAGAAAATTGGCTGAAAACGACTAAATATGAACGACTCATCGGGCGAATCGCTCTGGAGCTGAAATTGGAACGCTCACTGACATTTCCCCTAACTGAAAGTCTAATAAACGCCGGAAAAATTACTAAGTCCAAAAAAAATTTTTTTTAAACTTTTTTCAATTTTACCCCCGTGGGATATATATTCTACCCACACTCATTTGGAACTCTCCTGTTGTACCCTCACACATATTATTCCCTCATTTAGTGGATATTTTCACAAAAAAGTGAAATTTTCAAAAATTCTGAAAATTGGCTGAAAACGACTAAATATGAAGGACTCATCGGGCGACTCGCTCTGGAACTGAAATGGGAACGCTCACTGACATTTCTCCTATCTGAAAGTCTGATAAACGCCGGAAAAATGACTAAGTCCAAAAACATTTTTTTTTAAACTTTTTTCAATTTTACCCCTGTGGGATATATATTCTACCCACACACATTTGGAAATTTCCTGGGGTAATCTCACACATATTATTCCCTCATTTAGTGGATATTTTCACAAAAAAGTGAAATTTTCAAAAATTCAGAAAATTGGCTGAAAATTACTAAATATGAAGGACTCATCATGCGAATCGCTCTGGAACTGAAATCGGAACGCTCACTGACATTTCCTCTAACTGAAAGTCTGATAAACGCCGGAAAAATGACTAAGTCCCAAAAAAATTTTTTTTCAACTTTTTTCAATTTTACCCCCGTGGGATATATATTCTACCTACACACATTTGGAACTCTCCTGGGTTACCCTCACACATATTATTCCCTCATTTAGTGGATATTTTCACAAAAAAGTGAAATTTTCAAAAATTCAGAAAATTGGCTGAAAATTACTAAATATAAAGGACTCATCGGGCGAATCGCTCTGGAACTGAAATCGGAACGCTCACTGACATTTCTCCTATCTGAAAGTCTGATAAACGCCGGAAAAATGACTAAGTCTAAAAAAAAATTGTTTTAAACTTTTTTCAATTTTACCCCCGTGGTATATATATTCTACACACACACATTTGGAACTCTCCTGGGGTACCCTCACGCATATTATTCCCTCATTTAGTGTATATTTTCACAAAAAAGTGAAATTTTCAAAAACTCAGAAATTGGCTGAAAACGACTAAATATGAAGGACTCATTGGTCGAATGGCTCTGGAACTAAAATCGGAATGTTCACTGACATTTCCCCTATCTGAAAGTGTGATAAACGCCGGAAAAATGACTAAGTCCCAAAAAAATATTTTTTCACCTTTTTTCAATTTTACCCCCGTGGGATATATATTCTACCCACACACATTTGGAACTCTCCTGGGGTACCCTCACACATATTATTCCCTCATTTAGTGGATATTTTCACAAAAAAGTGAAATTTTCAAAAATTCAGAAAATTGGTGAAAATTACTAAATATGAAGGACTCATCGGGCGAATCGCTCTGGAACTTAAATCGGAACGCTCACTGACATTTCCCCTATCTGAAAGTCTGATAAACTCCGGAAAAATGACTAAGTCCAAAAAAAAATTATTTTTAACTTTTTTAAATTTTACCCCCGTGGGATATATATTCTACCCACACACATTTGGAACTCTCCTGGGGTACCCTCACACATATTATTCCCTCATTTAGTGGACATTTTCAAAAAAAAGTGAAATTTTCAAAAATTCAGAAAATTGGCTGAAAATGACTAAATATGAACGACTCATCGGGCGAATCGCTCTGGAACTGAAATCGGAACGCTCACTGACATTTCCCCTATCTGAAAGTCTGATAAACTCCGGAAAAATGACTAAGTCCAAAAAAAAATTGTTTTCAACTTTTTTAAATTTTACCCCCGTGGGATATATATTCTACCCACACACATTTGGAACTCTCCTGGGGTACCCTCACACATATTATTCCCTCATTTAGTGGATATTTTCACAAAAAAGTGAAATTTTCAAAAATTCAGAAAGTTGGTGAAAATTACTAAATATGAAGGACTCATCGGGCGAATCGCTCTGGAACTGAAATCGGAACGCTCACTGACATTTCCCCTATCTGAAAGTCTGATAAACTCCGGAAAAATGACTAAGTCCAAAAAAAATTTTTTTTCAACTTTTTTCAATTTTACCCCCAAGGGATATATATTCTACCCACACACATTTGGAACTCTCCTGGGGTACCCTCACACATATTATTCCCTCATTTAGTGGATATTTTCACAAAAAAGTGAAATTTTCAAAAATTCTGAAAATTGGCTGAAAATGACTAAATATGAAGGACTCATCGGGCGAATCGCTCTGGAACTGAAATCGGAACGCTCACTGACATTTCCCCTATCTGAAAGTCTGATAAACGCCGGAAAAATGACTAAGTCCAAAAAAAATTTTTTTTCAACTTTTTTCAATTTTACCCCCGTGGGATATATATTCTACCCACACACATTTGGAACTCTCCTGGGTTACCCTCACACATATTATTCCCTCATTTAGTGGATATTTTCACAAAAAAGTGAAATTTTCAAAAATTCAGAAAATTGGCTGAAAATTACTAAATATGAAGGACTCATTTCGCGAATCGCTCTGGAACTGAAATCGGAACGCTCACTGACATTTCCTCTAACTGAAAGTCTGATAAACGCCAGAAAAATGACTAAGTCTAAAAAAAATTTTTTTTCAACTTTCTTCAATTTTACCCCCGTGGGATATGTATTCTACCCACACACATTTGGAACTCTCCTGGGGTACCCTCACACATATTATTCCCTCATTTAGTGGACATTTTCACAAAAAAGTGAAATTTTCAAAAATTCAGAAAATTGGCTGAAAATGACTAAATATGAACGACTCATCGGGCGAATCGCTCTGGAACTGAAATCGGAACGCTCACTGACATTTCCCCTATCTGAAAGTCTGATAAACTCCGGAAAAATGACTAAGTCCAAAAAAAAATTGTTTTCAACTTTTTTAAATTTTACCCCCGTGGGATATATATTCTACCCACACACATTTGGAACTCTCCTGGGGTACCCTCACACATATTATTCCCTCATTTAGTGGATATTTTCACAAAAAAGTGAAATTTTCAAAAATTCAGAAAATTGGCTGAAAATTACTAAATATGAAGGACTCATCGGGCGAATCGCTCTGGAACTGAAATCGGAACGCTCACTGACATTTTCCCTATCTGAAAGTCTGATAAACTCCGGAAAAATGACTAAGTCCAAAAAAAAATTTTTTTCAACTTTTTTAAATTTTACCCCCGTGGGTTATATATTCTACCCACACACATTTGGAACTCTCCTGGGGTACCCTCACACATATTATTCCCTCATTTAGTGGATATTTTCACAAAAAAGTGAAATTTTCAAAAATTCAGAAAATTGGCTGAAAATTACTAAATATGAAGGACTCATCGGGCGAATCGCTCTGGAACTGAAATCGGAACGCTCACTGACATTTTCCCTATCTGAAAGTCTGATAAACTCCGGAAAAATGACTAAGTCCAAAAAAAAATTTTTTTCAACTTTTTTAAATTTTACCCCCGTGGGTTATATATTCTACCCACACACATTTGGAACTCTCCTGGGGTACCCTCACACATATTATTCCCTCATTTAGTGGATATTTTCACAAAAAAGTGAAATTTTCAAAAATTCAGAAAATTGGCTGAAAATTACTAAATATGAAGGACTCATCGGGCGAATCGCTCTGGAACTGAAATCGGAACGCTCACTGACATTTCCTCTAACTGAAAGTCTGATAAACGCCAGAAAAATGACTAAGTCCAAAAAAAAATTTTTTTCAACTTTTTTCAATTTTACCTCCGTGGGATATATATTCGACCCACACACATTTGGAACTCTCCTGGGGTACCCTCACACATATTATTCCCTCATTTAGTGGATATTTCCACAAAAAAGTGAAATTTTCAAAAATTCAGAAAATTGGCTGAAAATGACTAAATATGTAGGTCTCATTGGGCGAATCGCTCTGGAACTGAAATTGGAACGCTCACTGACATTTCCCCTATCTGAAAGTCTGATAAACTCCGGAAAAATGACTAAGTCCAAAAAAAAATTTTTTTCAACTTTTTTAAATTTTACCCCCGTGGGATATATATTCTACCCACACACATTTGGAACTCTCCTGGGGTACCCTCACACATATTATTCCCTCATTTAGTGGATATTTTCACAAAAAAGTGAAATTTTCAAAAATTCAGAAAATTGGCTGAAAATTACTAAATATGAAGGACTCATAGGGCGAATCGCTCTGGAACTGAAATCGGAACGCTCACTGACATTTCCCCTGTCTGAAAGTCGGATAAACGCCGGAAAAAAAGTACAAAAAAATTTTTTTTCAACTCTTTTCAATTTTACCCCCTTGGGATATATCTTCTACCCACACACATTTGGAACTCTCCTGGGGTACCCTCACACATATTATTCCCTCATTTAGTGGATATTTTCACAAAAAAGTGAAATTTTCAAAAATTCAGAAAATTGGTGAAAATTACTAAATATGAAGGACTCATCGGGCGAATCGCTCTGGAACTTAAATCGGAACGCTCACTGACATTTCCCCTATCTGAAAGTCTGATAAACTCCGGAAAAATGACTAAGTCCAAAAAAAAATTTTTTTTAACTTTTTTAAATTTTACCCCCGTGGGATATATATTCTACCCACACACATTTGGAACTCTCCTGGGGTACCCTCACACATATTATTCCCTCATTTAGTGGATATTTTCACAAAAAAGTGAAATTTTCAAAAATTCAGAAAATTGGCTGAAAATTACTAAATATGAAGGACTCATCGGGCGAATCGCTCTGGAACTGAAATCGGAACGCTCACTGACATTTTCCCTATCTGAAAGTCTGATAAACTCCGGAAAAATGACTAAGTCCAAAAAAAAAATTTTTTCAACTTTTTTAAATTTTACCCCCGTGGGTTATATATTCTACCCACACACATTTGGAACTCTCCTGGGGTACCCTCACACATATTATTCCCTCATTTAGTGGATATTTTCACAAAAAAGTGAAATTTTCAAAAATTCAGAAAATTGGCTGAAAATTACTAAATATGAAGGACTCATTGGGCGAATCGCTCTGGAACTGAAATCGGAACGCTCACTGACATTTCCTCAAACTGAAAGTCTGATAAACGCCAGAAAAATGACTAAGTCCAAAAAAAATTTTTTTTCAACTTTCTTCAATTTTACCCCCGTGGGATATGTATTCTACCCACACACATTTGGAACTCTCCTGGGGTACCCTCACACATATTATTCCCTCATTTAGTGGACATTTTCACAAAAAAGTGAAAATTTCAAAAATTCAGAAAATTGGTGAAAATTACTAAATATGAAGGACTCATCGGGCGAATCGCTCTGGAACTGAAATCGGAACGCTCACTGACATTTCCACTAACTGAAAGTCTGATAAACGCCGGAAAAATGACTAAGTCTAACAACATTTTTTTTTCAACTTTTTTCAATTTTAACCCCCGTGGTATATATATTCTACCCACACACATTTAGAACTTTCCTGGTGTACCCTCACACATATTATTCCCTCATTTAGTGGATATTTTCACAAAAAAGTGAAATTTTCAAAAATTCAGAAAATTGGCTGAAAACGACTAAATATGAACGACTCATCGGGCGAATCGCTCTGGAGCTGAAATTGGAACGCTCACTGACATTTCCCCTAACTGAAAGTCTAATAAACGCCGGAAAAATTACTAAGTCCAAAAAAAATTTTTTTTAAACTTTTTTCAATTTTACCCCCGTGGGATATATATTCTACCCACACTCATTTGGAACTCTCCTGTTGTACCCTCACACATATTATTCCCTCATTTAGTGGATATTTTCACAAAAAAGTGAAATTTTCAAAAATTCTGAAAATTGGCTGAAAACGACTAAATATGAAGGACTCATCGGGCGACTCGCTCTGGAACTGAAATGGGAACGCTCACTGACATTTCTCCTATCTGAAAGTCTGATAAACGCCGGAAAAATGACTAAGTCCAAAAACATTTTTTTTTAAACTTTTTTCAATTTTACCCCTGTGGGATATATATTCTACCCACACACATTTGGAAATTTCCTGGGGTAATCTCACACATATTATTCCCTCATTTAGTGGATATTTTCACAAAAAAGTGAAATTTTCAAAAATTCAGAAAATTGGCTGAAAATTACTAAATATGAAGGACTCATCATGCGAATCGCTCTGGAACTGAAATCGGAACGCTCACTGACATTTCCTCTAACTGAAAGTCTGATAAACGCCGGAAAAATGACTAAGTCCCAAAAAAATTTTTTTTCAACTTTTTTCAATTTTACCCCCGTGGGATATATATTCTACCTACACACATTTGGAACTCTCCTGGGTTACCCTCACACATATTATTCCCTCATTTAGTGGATATTTTCACAAAAAAGTGAAATTTTCAAAAATTCAGAAAATTGGCTGAAAATTACTAAATATAAAGGACTCATCGGGCGAATCGCTCTGGAACTGAAATCGGAACGCTCACTGACATTTCTCCTATCTGAAAGTCTGATAAACGCCGGAAAAATGACTAAGTCTAAAAAAAAATTGTTTTAAACTTTTTTCAATTTTACCCCCGTGGTATATATATTCTACACACACACATTTGGAACTCTCCTGGGGTACCCTCACGCATATTATTCCCTCATTTAGTGTATATTTTCACAAAAAAGTGAAATTTTCAAAAACTCAGAAATTGGCTGAAAACGACTAAATATGAAGGACTCATTGGTCGAATGGCTCTGGAACTAAAATCGGAATGTTCACTGACATTTCCCCTATCTGAAAGTGTGATAAACGCCGGAAAAATGACTAAGTCCCAAAAAAATATTTTTTCACCTTTTTTCAATTTTACCCCCGTGGGATATATATTCTACCCACACACATTTGGAACTCTCCTGGGGTACCCTCACACATATTATTCCCTCATTTAGTGGATATTTTCACAAAAAAGTGAAATTTTCAAAAATTCAGAAAATTGGTGAAAATTACTAAATATGAAGGACTCATCGGGCGAATCGCTCTGGAACTTAAATCGGAACGCTCACTGACATTTCCCCTATCTGAAAGTCTGATAAACTCCGGAAAAATGACTAAGTCCAAAAAAAAATTATTTTTAACTTTTTTAAATTTTACCCCCGTGGGATATATATTCTACCCACACACATTTGGAACTCTCCTGGGGTACCCTCACACATATTATTCCCTCATTTAGTGGACATTTTCAAAAAAAAGTGAAATTTTCAAAAATTCAGAAAATTGGCTGAAAATGACTAAATATGAACGACTCATCGGGCGAATCGCTCTGGAACTGAAATCGGAACGCTCACTGACATTTCCCCTATCTGAAAGTCTGATAAACTCCGGAAAAATGACTAAGTCCAAAAAAAAATTGTTTTCAACTTTTTTAAATTTTACCCCCGTGGGATATATATTCTACCCACACACATTTGGAACTCTCCTGGGGTACCCTCACACATATTATTCCCTCATTTAGTGGATATTTTCACAAAAAAGTGAAATTTTCAAAAATTCAGAAAGTTGGTGAAAATTACTAAATATGAAGGACTCATCGGGCGAATCGCTCTGGAACTGAAATCGGAACGCTCACTGACATTTCCCCTATCTGAAAGTCTGATAAACTCCGGAAAAATGACTAAGTCCAAAAAAAATTTTTTTTCAACTTTTTTCAATTTTACCCCCAAGGGATATATATTCTACCCACACACATTTGGAACTCTCCTGGGGTACCCTCACACATATTATTCCCTCATTTAGTGGATATTTTCACAAAAAAGTGAAATTTTCAAAAATTCTGAAAATTGGCTGAAAATGACTAAATATGAAGGACTCATCGGGCGAATCGCTCTGGAACTGAAATCGGAACGCTCACTGACATTTCCCCTATCTGAAAGTCTGATAAACGCCGGAAAAATGACTAAGTCCAAAAAAAATTTTTTTTCAACTTTTTTCAATTTTACCCCCGTGGGATATATATTCTACCCACACACATTTGGAACTCTCCTGGGTTACCCTCACACATATTATTCCCTCATTTAGTGGATATTTTCACAAAAAAGTGAAATTTTCAAAAATTCAGAAAATTGGCTGAAAATTACTAAATATGAAGGACTCATTTCGCGAATCGCTCTGGAACTGAAATCGGAACGCTCACTGACATTTCCTCTAACTGAAAGTCTGATAAACGCCAGAAAAATGACTAAGTCTAAAAAAAATTTTTTTTCAACTTTCTTCAATTTTACCCCCGTGGGATATGTATTCTACCCACACACATTTGGAACTCTCCTGGGGTACCCTCACACATATTATTCCCTCATTTAGTGGACATTTTCACAAAAAAGTGAAATTTTCAAAAATTCAGAAAATTGGCTGAAAATGACTAAATATGAACGACTCATCGGGCGAATCGCTCTGGAACTGAAATCGGAACGCTCACTGACATTTCCCCTATCTGAAAGTCTGATAAACTCCGGAAAAATGACTAAGTCCAAAAAAAAATTGTTTTCAACTTTTTTAAATTTTACCCCCGTGGGATATATATTCTACCCACACACATTTGGAACTCTCCTGGGGTACCCTCACACATATTATTCCCTCATTTAGTGGATATTTTCACAAAAAAGTGAAATTTTCAAAAATTCAGAAAATTGGCTGAAAATTACTAAATATGAAGGACTCATCGGGCGAATCGCTCTGGAACTGAAATCGGAACGCTCACTGACATTTTCCCTATCTGAAAGTCTGATAAACTCCGGAAAAATGACTAAGTCCAAAAAAAAATTTTTTTCAACTTTTTTAAATTTTACCCCCGTGGGTTATATATTCTACCCACACACATTTGGAACTCTCCTGGGGTACCCTCACACATATTATTCCCTCATTTAGTGGATATTTTCACAAAAAAGTGAAATTTTCAAAAATTCAGAAAATTGGCTGAAAATTACTAAATATGAAGGACTCATCGGGCGAATCGCTCTGGAACTGAAATCGGAACGCTCACTGACATTTTCCCTATCTGAAAGTCTGATAAACTCCGGAAAAATGACTAAGTCCAAAAAAAAATTTTTTTCAACTTTTTTAAATTTTACCCCCGTGGGTTATATATTCTACCCACACACATTTGGAACTCTCCTGGGGTACCCTCACACATATTATTCCCTCATTTAGTGGATATTTTCACAAAAAAGTGAAATTTTCAAAAATTCAGAAAATTGGCTGAAAATTACTAAATATGAAGGACTCATCGGGCGAATCGCTCTGGAACTGAAATCGGAACGCTCACTGACATTTCCTCTAACTGAAAGTCTGATAAACGCCAGAAAAATGACTAAGTCCAAAAAAAAATTTTTTTCAACTTTTTTCAATTTTACCTCCGTGGGATATATATTCGACCCACACACATTTGGAACTCTCCTGGGGTACCCTCACACATATTATTCCCTCATTTAGTGGATATTTCCACAAAAAAGTGAAATTTTCAAAAATTCAGAAAATTGGCTGAAAATGACTAAATATGTAGGTCTCATTGGGCGAATCGCTCTGGAACTGAAATTGGAACGCTCACTGACATTTCCCCTATCTGAAAGTCTGATAAACTCCGGAAAAATGACTAAGTCCAAAAAAAAATTTTTTTCAACTTTTTTAAATTTTACCCCCGTGGGATATATATTCTACCCACACACATTTGGAACTCTCCTGGGGTACCCTCACACATATTATTCCCTCATTTAGTGGATATTTTCACAAAAAAGTGAAATTTTCAAAAATTCAGAAAATTGGCTGAAAATTACTAAATATGAAGGACTCATAGGGCGAATCGCTCTGGAACTGAAATCGGAACGCTCACTGACATTTCCCCTGTCTGAAAGTCGGATAAACGCCGGAAAAAAAGTACAAAAAAATTTTTTTTCAACTCTTTTCAATTTTACCCCCTTGGGATATATCTTCTACCCACACACATTTGGAACTCTCCTGGGGTACCCTCACACATATTATTCCCTCATTTAGTGGATATTTTCACAAAAAAGTGAAATTTTCAAAAATTCAGAAAATTGGTGAAAATTACTAAATATGAAGGACTCATCGGGCGAATCGCTCTGGAACTTAAATCGGAACGCTCACTGACATTTCCCCTATCTGAAAGTCTGATAAACTCCGGAAAAATGACTAAGTCCAAAAAAAAATTTTTTTTAACTTTTTTAAATTTTACCCCCGTGGGATATATATTCTACCCACACACATTTGGAACTCTCCTGGGGTACCCTCACACATATTATTCCCTCATTTAGTGGATATTTTCACAAAAAAGTGAAATTTTCAAAAATTCAGAAAATTGGCTGAAAATTACTAAATATGAAGGACTCATCGGGCGAATCGCTCTGGAACTGAAATCGGAACGCTCACTGACATTTTCCCTATCTGAAAGTCTGATAAACTCCGGAAAAATGACTAAGTCCAAAAAAAAAATTTTTTCAACTTTTTTAAATTTTACCCCCGTGGGTTATATATTCTACCCACACACATTTGGAACTCTCCTGGGGTACCCTCACACATATTATTCCCTCATTTAGTGGATATTTTCACAAAAAAGTGAAATTTTCAAAAATTCAGAAAATTGGCTGAAAATTACTAAATATGAAGGACTCATTGGGCGAATCGCTCTGGAACTGAAATCGGAACGCTCACTGACATTTCCTCAAACTGAAAGTCTGATAAACGCCAGAAAAATGACTAAGTCCAAAAAAAATTTTTTTTCAACTTTCTTCAATTTTACCCCCGTGGGATATGTATTCTACCCACACACATTTGGAACTCTCCTGGGGTACCCTCACACATATTATTCCCTCATTTAGTGGACATTTTCACAAAAAAGTGAAAATTTCAAAAATTCAGAAAATTGGTGAAAATTACTAAATATGAAGGACTCATCGGGCGAATCGCTCTGGAACTGAAATCGGAACGCTCACTGACATTTCCTCTAACTGAAAGTCTGATAAACGCCAGAAAAATGACTAAGTCCAAAAAAAATTTTTTTCAACTTTTTTCAATTTTACCTCCGTGGGATATATATTCGACCCACACACATTTGGAACTCTCCTGGGGTACCCTCACACATATTATTCCCTCATTTAGTGGATATTTCCACAAAAAAGTGAAATTTTCAAAAATTCAGAAAATTGGCTGAAAATGACTAAATATGTAGGTCTCATTGGGCGAATCGCTCTGGAACTGAAATTGGAACGCTCACTGACATTTCCCCTATCTGAAAGTCTGATAAACTCCGGAAAAATGACTAAGTCCAAAAAAAAATTTTTTTCAACTTTTTTAAATTTTACCCCCGTGGGATATATATTCTACCCACACACATTTGGAACTCTCCTGGGGTACCCTCACACATATTATTCCCTCATTTAGTGGATATTTCCACAAAAAAGTGAAATTTTCAAAAATTCAGAAAATTGGCTGAAAATGACTAAATATGTAGGTCTCATCGGGCGAATCGCTCTGGAACTGAAATCGTAACGCTCACTGACATTTCCCCTATCTGAAAGTCTGATAAACGCCGGAAAAATGACTAAGTCCAAAAAAAATTTTTTTTCAACTTTTTTCAATTTTACCCCTGTGGGATATATATTCTACCCACACACATTTGGAACTCTCCTGGGGTACCCTCACACATATTATTCCCTCATTTAGTGGATATTTTCAAAAAAAGTGAAATTTTCAAAAATTCAGAAAATTGGCTAAAAATTACTAAATATGAAGGACTCATCGGGCGAATCGCTCTGGAACTGAAATCGGAACGCTCACTGACATTTCCCCTATCTGAAAGTCTGATAAACTCCGGAAAAATGACTAAGTCCAAAAAAAATTTTTTTCAACTTTTTTAAATTTTACCCCCGTAATATATATATTCTACCCACACACATTTGGAACTCTCCTGGGGTACCCTCACACATATTATTACCTCATTTAGTGGATATTTTCACAAAAAAGTGAAATTTTCAAAAATTCTGAAAATTGGCTGAAAATTACTAAATATGAAGGACTCATCGGGGGAATCGCTCTGGAACTGAAATCGGAACGCTCACTGACATTTCCCCTATCTGAAAGTCTGATAAACTCCGGAAAAATGACTAAGTCCAAAAAAAAATTTTTTTCAACTTTTTTAAATTTTACCCCCGTGGGTTATATATTCTACCCACACACATTTGGAACTCTCCTGGGGTACCCTCACACATATTATTCCCTCATTTAGTGGATATTTTCACAAAAAAGTGAAATTTTCAAAAATTCAGAAAATTGGCTGAAAATGACTAAATATGTAGGTCTCATTGGGCGAATCGCTCTGGAACTGAAATTGGAACGCTCACTGACATTTCCCCTATCTGAAAGTCTGATAAACTCCGGAAAAATGACTAAGTCCAAAAAAAAATTTTTTTCAACTTTTTTAAATTTTACCCCCGTGGGATATATATTCTACCCACACACATTTGGAACTCTCCTGGGGTACCCTCACACATATTATTCCCTCATTTAGTGGATATTTTCACAAAAAAGTGAAATTTTCAAAAATTCAGAAAATTGGCTGAAAATTACTAAATATGAAGGACTCATAGGGCGAATCGCTCTGGAACTGAAATCGGAACGCTCACTGACATTTCCCCTGTCTGAAAGTCGGATAAACGCCGGAAAAAAAGTACAAAAAAATTTTTTTTCAACTCTTTTCAATTTTACCCCCTTGGGATATATCTTCTACCCACACACATTTGGAACTCTCCTGGGGTACCCTCACACATATTATTCCCTCATTTAGTGGATATTTTCACAAAAAAGTGAAATTTTCAAAAATTCAGAAAATTGGTGAAAATTACTAAATATGAAGGACTCATCGGGCGAATCGCTCTGGAACTTAAATCGGAACGCTCACTGACATTTCCCCTATCTGAAAGTCTGATAAACTCCGGAAAAATGACTAAGTCCAAAAAAAAATTTTTTTTAACTTTTTTAAATTTTACCCCCGTGGGATATATATTCTTCCCACACACATTTGGAACTCTCCTGGGGTACCCTCACACATATTATTCCCTCATTTAGTGGATATTTTCACAAAAAAGTGAAATTTTCAAAAATTCAGAAAATTGGCTGAAAATTACTAAATATGAAGGACTCATCGGGCGAATCGCTCTGGAACTGAAATCGGAACGCTCACTGACATTTTCCCTATCTGAAAGTCTGATAAACTCCGGAAAAATGACTAAGTCCAAAAAAAAAATTTTTTCAACTTTTTTAAATTTTACCCCCGTGGGTTATATATTCTACCCACACACATTTGGAACTCTCCTGGGGTACCCTCACACATATTATTCCCTCATTTAGTGGATATTTTCACAAAAAAGTGAAATTTTCAAAAATTCAGAAAATTGGCTGAAAATTACTAAATATGAAGGACTCATTGGGCGAATCGCTCTGGAACTGAAATCGGAACGCTCACTGACATTTCCTCAAACTGAAAGTCTGATAAACGCCAGAAAAATGACTAAGTCCAAAAAAAATTTTTTTTCAACTTTCTTCAATTTTACCCCCGTGGGATATGTATTCTACCCACACACATTTGGAACTCTCCTGGGGTACCCTCACACATATTATTCCCTCATTTAGTGGACATTTTCACAAAAAAGTGAAAATTTCAAAAATTCAGAAAATTGGTGAAAATTACTAAATATGAAGGACTCATCGGGCGAATCGCTCTGGAACTGAAATCGGAACGCTCACTGACATTTCCTCTAACTGAAAGTCTGATAAACGGCAGAAAAATGACTAAGTCCAAAAAAAATTTTTTTCAACTTTTTTCAATTTTACCTCCGTGGGATATATATTCGACCCACACACATTTGGAACTCTCCTGGGGTACCCTCACACATATTATTCCCTCATTTAGTGGATATTTCCACAAAAAAGTGAAATTTTCAAAAATTCAGAAAATTGGCTGAAAATGACTAAATATGTAGGTCTCATTGGGCGAATCGCTCTGGAACTGAAATTGGAACGCTCACTGACATTTCCCCTATCTGAAAGTCTGATAAACTCCGGAAAAATGACTAAGTCCAAAAAAAAATTTTTTTCAACTTTTTTAAATTTTACCCCCGTGGGATATATATTCTACCCACACACATTTGGAACTCTCCTGGGGTACCCTCACACATATTATTCCCTCATTTAGTGGATATTTCCACAAAAAAGTGAAATTTTCAAAAATTCAGAAAATTGGCTGAAAATGACTAAATATGTAGGTCTCATCGGGCGAATCGCTCTGGAACTGAAATCGTAACGCTCACTGACATTTCCCCTATCTGAAAGTCTGATAAACGCCGGAAAAATGACTAAGTCCAAAAAAAATTTTTTTTCAACTTTTTTCAATTTTACCCCTGTGGGATATATATTCTACCCACACACATTTGGAACTCTCCTGGGGTACCCTCACACATATTATTCCCTCATTTAGTGGATATTTTCAAAAAAAGTGAAATTTTCAAAAATTCAGAAAATTGGCTAAAAATTACTAAATATGAAGGACTCATCGGGCGAATCGCTCTGGAACTGAAATCGGAACGCTCACTGACATTTCCCCTATCTGAAAGTCTGATAAACTCCGGAAAAATGACTAAGTCCAAAAAAAAATTTTTTTCAACTTTTTTAAATTTTACCCCCGTGATATATATATTCTACCCACACACATTTGGAACTCTCCTGGGGTACCCTCACACATATTATTACCTCATTTAGTGGATATTTTCACAAAAAAGTGAAATTTTCAAAAATTCTGAAAATTGGCTGAAAATTACTAAATATGAAGGACTCATCGGGGGAATCGCTCTGGAACTGAAATCGGAACGCTCACTGACATTTCCCCTATCTGAAAGTCTGATAAACTCCGGAAAAATGACTAAGTCCAAAAAAAAATTTTTTTCAACTTTTTTAAATTTTACCCCCGTGGGTTATATATTCTACCCACACACATTTGGAACTCTCCTGGGGTACCCTCACACATATTATTCCCTCATTTAGTGGACATTTTCACAAAAAAGTGAAAATTTCAAAAATTCAGAAAATTGGTGAAAATTACTAAATATGAAGGACTCATCGGGCGAATCGCTCTGGAACTGAAATCGGAACGCTCACTGACATTTCCTCTAACTGAAAGTCTGATAAACGGCAGAAAAATGACTAAGTCCAAAAAAAATTTTTTTCAACTTTTTTCAATTTTACCTCCGTGGGATATATATTCGACCCACACACATTTGGAACTCTCCTGGGGTACCCTCACACATATTATTCCCTCATTTAGTGGATATTTCCACAAAAAAGTGAAATTTTCAAAAATTCAGAAAATTGGCTGAAAATGACTAAATATGTAGGTCTCATTGGGCGAATCGCTCTGGAACTGAAATTGGAACGCTCACTGACATTTCCCCTATCTGAAAGTCTGATAAACTCCGGAAAAATGACTAAGTCCAAAAAAAAATTTTTTTCAACTTTTTTAAATTTTACCCCCGTGGGATATATATTCTACCCACACACATTTGGAACTCTCCTGGGGTACCCTCACACATATTATTCCCTCATTTAGTGGATATTTCCACAAAAAAGTGAAATTTTCAAAAATTCAGAAAATTGGCTGAAAATGACTAAATATGTAGGTCTCATCGGGCGAATCGCTCTGGAACTGAAATCGTAACGCTCACTGACATTTCCCCTATCTGAAAGTCTGATAAACGCCGGAAAAATGACTAAGTCCAAAAAAAATTTTTTTTCAACTTTTTTCAATTTTACCCCTGTGGGATATATATTCTACCCACACACATTTGGAACTCTCCTGGGGTACCCTCACACATATTATTCCCTCATTTAGTGGATATTTTCAAAAAAAGTGAAATTTTCAAAAATTCAGAAAATTGGCTAAAAATTACTAAATATGAAGGACTCATCGGGCGAATCGCTCTGGAACTGAAATCGGAACGCTCACTGACATTTCCCCTATCTGAAAGTCTGATAAACTCCGGAAAAATGACTAAGTCCAAAAAAAAATTTTTTTCAACTTTTTTAAATTTTACCCCCGTGATATATATATTCTACCCACACACATTTGGAACTCTCCTGGGGTACCCTCACACATATTATTACCTCATTTAGTGGATATTTTCACAAAAAAGTGAAATTTTCAAAAATTCTGAAAATTGGCTGAAAATTACTAAATATGAAGGACTCATCGGGGGAATCGCTCTGGAACTGAAATCGGAACGCTCACTGACATTTCCCCTATCTGAAAGTCTGATAAACTCCGGAAAAATGACTAAGTCCAAAAAAAAATTTTTTTCAACTTTTTTAAATTTTACCCCCGTGGGTTATATATTCTACCCACACACATTTGGAACTCTCCTGGGGTACCCTCACACATATTATTCCCTCATTTAGTGGATATTTTCACAAAAAAGTGAAATTTTCAAAAATTCAGAAAATTGGCTGAAAATTACTAAATATGAAGGACTCATCGGGCGAATCTCTCTGGAACTTAAATCGGAACGCTCACTGACATTTCCTCTAACTGAAAGTCTGATAAATGCCAGAAAAATGACAGTCCAAAAAAAAATTTTTTTCAACTTTTTTCAATTTTACCTCCATGGGATATATATTCGACCCACACACATTTGGAACTCTCCTGGGGTACCCTCACACATATTATTCCCTCATTTAGTGGATATTTCCACAAAAAAGTGAAATTTTCAAAAATTCAGAAAATTGGCTGAAAATGACTAAATATGTAGGTCTCATTGGGCGAATCGCTCTGGAACTGAAATTGGAACGCTCACTGACATTTCCCCTATCTGAAAGTCTGATAAACTCCGGAAAAATGACTAAGTCCAAAAAAAATTTTTTTTCAACTTTTTTCAATTTTACCCCCGTGGGATATATATTCTTCCCACACACATTTGGAACTCTCCTGGGGTACCCTCACACATATTATTCCCTCATTTAGTGGATATTTTCACAAAAAAGTGAAATTTTCAAAAATTCAGAAAATTGGCTGAAAATTACTAAATATGAAGGACTCATTGGGCGAATCGCTCTGGAACTGAAATCGGAACGCTCACTGACATTTCCTCAAACTGAAAGTCTGATAAACGCCAGAAAAATGACTAAGTCCAAAAAAAATTTTTTTTCAACTTTCTTCAATTTTACCCCCGTGGGATATGTATTCTACCCACACACATTTGGAACTCTCCTGGGGTACCCTCACACATATTATTCCCTCATTTAGTGGACATTTTCACAAAAAAGTGAAAATTTCAAAAATTCAGAAAATTGGTGAAAATTACTAAATATGAAGGACTCATCGGGCGAATCGCTCTGGAACTGAAATCGGAACGCTCACTGACATTTCCTCTAACTGAAAGTCTGATAAACGCCAGAAAAATGACTAAGTCCAAAAAAAATTTTTTTCAACTTTTTTCAATTTTACCTCCGTGGGATATATATTCGACCCACACACATTTGGAACTCTCCTGGGGTACCCTCACACATATTATTCCCTCATTTAGTGGATATTTCCACAAAAAAGTGAAATTTTCAAAAATTCAGAAAATTGGCTGAAAATGACTAAATATGTAGGTCTCATTGGGCGAATCGCTCTGGAACTGAAATTGGAACGCTCACTGACATTTCCCCTATCTGAAAGTCTGATAAACTCCGGAAAAATGACTAAGTCCAAAAAAAAATTTTTTTCAACTTTTTTAAATTTTACCCCCGTGGGATATATATTCTACCCACACACATTTGGAACTCTCCTGGGGTACCCTCACACATATTATTCCCTCATTTAGTGGATATTTCCACAAAAAAGTGAAATTTTCAAAAATTCAGAAAATTGGCTGAAAATGACTAAATATGTAGGTCTCATCGGGCGAATCGCTCTGGAACTGAAATCGTAACGCTCACTGACATTTCCCCTATCTGAAAGTCTGATAAACGCCGGAAAAATGACTAAGTCCAAAAAAAATTTTTTTTCAACTTTTTTCAATTTTACCCCTGTGGGATATATATTCTACCCACACACATTTGGAACTCTCCTGGGGTACCCTCACACATATTATTCCCTCATTTAGTGGATATTTTCAAAAAAAGTGAAATTTTCAAAAATTCAGAAAATTGGCTAAAAATTACTAAATATGAAGGACTCATCGGGCGAATCGCTCTGGAACTGAAATCGGAACGCTCACTGACATTTCCCCTATCTGAAAGTCTGATAAACTCCGGAAAAATGACTAAGTCCAAAAAAAATTTTTTTCAACTTTTTTAAATTTTACCCCCGTAATATATATATTCTACCCACACACATTTGGAACTCTCCTGGGGTACCCTCACACATATTATTACCTCATTTAGTGGATATTTTCACAAAAAAGTGAAATTTTCAAAAATTCTGAAAATTGGCTGAAAATTACTAAATATGAAGGACTCATCGGGGGAATCGCTCTGGAACTGAAATCGGAACGCTCACTGACATTTCCCCTATCTGAAAGTCTGATAAACTCCGGAAAAATGACTAAGTCCAAAAAAAAATTTTTTTCAACTTTTTTAAATTTTACCCCCGTGGGTTATATATTCTACCCACACACATTTGGAACTCTCCTGGGGTACCCTCACACATATTATTCCCTCATTTAGTGGATATTTTCACAAAAAAGTGAAATTTTCAAAAATTCAGAAAATTGGCTGAAAATGACTAAATATGTAGGTCTCATTGGGCGAATCGCTCTGGAACTGAAATTGGAACGCTCACTGACATTTCCCCTATCTGAAAGTCTGATAAACTCCGGAAAAATGACTAAGTCCAAAAAAAAATTTTTTTCAACTTTTTTAAATTTTACCCCCGTGGGATATATATTCTACCCACACACATTTGGAACTCTCCTGGGGTACCCTCACACATATTATTCCCTCATTTAGTGGATATTTTCACAAAAAAGTGAAATTTTCAAAAATTCAGAAAATTGGCTGAAAATTACTAAATATGAAGGACTCATAGGGCGAATCGCTCTGGAACTGAAATCGGAACGCTCACTGACATTTCCCCTGTCTGAAAGTCGGATAAACGCCGGAAAAAAAGTACAAAAAAATTTTTTTTCAACTCTTTTCAATTTTACCCCCTTGGGATATATCTTCTACCCACACACATTTGGAACTCTCCTGGGGTACCCTCACACATATTATTCCCTCATTTAGTGGATATTTTCACAAAAAAGTGAAATTTTCAAAAATTCAGAAAATTGGTGAAAATTACTAAATATGAAGGACTCATCGGGCGAATCGCTCTGGAACTTAAATCGGAACGCTCACTGACATTTCCCCTATCTGAAAGTCTGATAAACTCCGGAAAAATGACTAAGTCCAAAAAAAAATTTTTTTTAACTTTTTTAAATTTTACCCCCGTGGGATATATATTCTTCCCACACACATTTGGAACTCTCCTGGGGTACCCTCACACATATTATTCCCTCATTTAGTGGATATTTTCACAAAAAAGTGAAATTTTCAAAAATTCAGAAAATTGGCTGAAAATTACTAAATATGAAGGACTCATCGGGCGAATCGCTCTGGAACTGAAATCGGAACGCTCACTGACATTTTCCCTATCTGAAAGTCTGATAAACTCCGGAAAAATGACTAAGTCCAAAAAAAAATTTTTTTCAACTTTTTTAAATTTTACCCCCGTGGGTTATATATTCTACCCACACACATTTGGAACTCTCCTGGGGTACCCTCACACATATTATTCCCTCATTTAGTGGATATTTTCACAAAAAAGTGAAATTTTCAAAAATTCAGAAAATTGGCTGAAAATGACTAAATATGTAGGTCTCATTGGGCGAATCGCTCTGGAACTGAAATTGGAACGCTCACTGACATTTCCCCTATCTGAAAGTCTGATAAACTCCGGAAAAATGACTAAGTCCAAAAAAAAATTTTTTTCAACTTTTTTAAATTTTACCCCCGTGGGATATATATTCTACCCACACACATTTGGAACTCTCCTGGGGTACCCTCACACATATTATTCCCTCATTTAGTGGATATTTTCACAAAAAAGTGAAATTTTCAAAAATTCAGAAAATTGGCTGAAAATTACTAAATATGAAGGACTCATAGGGCGAATCGCTCTGGAACTGAAATCGGAACGCTCACTGACATTTCCCCTGTCTGAAAGTCGGATAAACGCCGGAAAAAAAGTACAAAAAAATTTTTTTTCAACTCTTTTCAATTTTACCCCCTTGGGATATATCTTCTACCCACACACATTTGGAACTCTCCTGGGGTACCCTCACACATATTATTCCCTCATTTAGTGGATATTTTCACAAAAAAGTGAAATTTTCAAAAATTCAGAAAATTGGTGAAAATTACTAAATATGAAGGACTCATCGGGCGAATCGCTCTGGAACTTAAATCGGAACGCTCACTGACATTTCCCCTATCTGAAAGTCTGATAAACTCCGGAAAAATGACTAAGTCCAAAAAAAAATTTTTTTTAACTTTTTTAAATTTTACCCCCGTGGGATATATATTCTTCCCACACACATTTGGAACTCTCCTGGGGTACCCTCACACATATTATTCCCTCATTTAGTGGATATTTTCACAAAAAAGTGAAATTTTCAAAAATTCAGAAAATTGGCTGAAAATTACTAAATATGAAGGACTCATCGGGCGAATCGCTCTGGAACTGAAATCGGAACGCTCACTGACATTTTCCCTATCTGAAAGTCTGATAAACTCCGGAAAAATGACTAAGTCCAAAAAAAAAATTTTTTCAACTTTTTTAAATTTTACCCCCGTGGGTTATATATTCTACCCACACACATTTGGAACTCTCCTGGGGTACCCTCACACATATTATTCCCTCATTTAGTGGATATTTTCACAAAAAAGTGAAATTTTCAAAAATTCAGAAAATTGGCTGAAAATTACTAAATATGAAGGACTCATTGGGCGAATCGCTCTGGAACTGAAATCGGAACGCTCACTGACATTTCCTCAAACTGAAAGTCTGATAAACGCCAGAAAAATGACTAAGTCCAAAAAAAATTTTTTTTCAACTTTCTTCAATTTTACCCCCGTGGGATATGTATTCTACCCACACACATTTGGAACTCTCCTGGGGTACCCTCACACATATTATTCCCTCATTTAGTGGACATTTTCACAAAAAAGTGAAAATTTCAAAAATTCAGAAAATTGGTGAAAATTACTAAATATGAAGGACTCATCGGGCGAATCGCTCTGGAACTGAAATCGGAACGCTCACTGACATTTCCTCTAACTGAAAGTCTGATAAACGGCAGAAAAATGACTAAGTCCAAAAAAAATTTTTTTCAACTTTTTTCAATTTTACCTCCGTGGGATATATATTCGACCCACACACATTTGGAACTCTCCTGGGGTACCCTCACACATATTATTCCCTCATTTAGTGGATATTTCCACAAAAAAGTGAAATTTTCAAAAATTCAGAAAATTGGCTGAAAATGACTAAATATGTAGGTCTCATTGGGCGAATCGCTCTGGAACTGAAATTGGAACGCTCACTGACATTTCCCCTATCTGAAAGTCTGATAAACTCCGGAAAAATGACTAAGTCCAAAAAAAAATTTTTTTCAACTTTTTTAAATTTTACCCCCGTGGGATATATATTCTACCCACACACATTTGGAACTCTCCTGGGGTACCCTCACACATATTATTCCCTCATTTAGTGGATATTTCCACAAAAAAGTGAAATTTTCAAAAATTCAGAAAATTGGCTGAAAATGACTAAATATGTAGGTCTCATCGGGCGAATCGCTCTGGAACTGAAATCGTAACGCTCACTGACATTTCCCCTATCTGAAAGTCTGATAAACGCCGGAAAAATGACTAAGTCCAAAAAAAATTTTTTTTCAACTTTTTTCAATTTTACCCCTGTGGGATATATATTCTACCCACACACATTTGGAACTCTCCTGGGGTACCCTCACACATATTATTCCCTCATTTAGTGGATATTTTCAAAAAAAGTGAAATTTTCAAAAATTCAGAAAATTGGCTAAAAATTACTAAATATGAAGGACTCATCGGGCGAATCGCTCTGGAACTGAAATCGGAACGCTCACTGACATTTCCCCTATCTGAAAGTCTGATAAACTCCGGAAAAATGACTAAGTCCAAAAAAAAATTTTTTTCAACTTTTTTAAATTTTACCCCCGTGATATATATATTCTACCCACACACATTTGGAACTCTCCTGGGGTACCCTCACACATATTATTACCTCATTTAGTGGATATTTTCACAAAAAAGTGAAATTTTCAAAAATTCTGAAAATTGGCTGAAAATTACTAAATATGAAGGACTCATCGGGGGAATCGCTCTGGAACTGAAATCGGAACGCTCACTGACATTTCCCCTATCTGAAAGTCTGATAAACTCCGGAAAAATGACTAAGTCCAAAAAAAAATTTTTTTCAACTTTTTTAAATTTTACCCCCGTGGGTTATATATTCTACCCACACACATTTGGAACTCTCCTGGGGTACCCTCACACATATTATTCCCTCATTTAGTGGACATTTTCACAAAAAAGTGAAAATTTCAAAAATTCAGAAAATTGGTGAAAATTACTAAATATGAAGGACTCATCGGGCGAATCGCTCTGGAACTGAAATCGGAACGCTCACTGACATTTCCTCTAACTGAAAGTCTGATAAACGGCAGAAAAATGACTAAGTCCAAAAAAAATTTTTTTCAACTTTTTTCAATTTTACCTCCGTGGGATATATATTCGACCCACACACATTTGGAACTCTCCTGGGGTACCCTCACACATATTATTCCCTCATTTAGTGGATATTTCCACAAAAAAGTGAAATTTTCAAAAATTCAGAAAATTGGCTGAAAATGACTAAATATGTAGGTCTCATTGGGCGAATCGCTCTGGAACTGAAATTGGAACGCTCACTGACATTTCCCCTATCTGAAAGTCTGATAAACTCCGGAAAAATGACTAAGTCCAAAAAAAAATTTTTTTCAACTTTTTTAAATTTTACCCCCGTGGGATATATATTCTACCCACACACATTTGGAACTCTCCTGGGGTACCCTCACACATATTATTCCCTCATTTAGTGGATATTTCCACAAAAAAGTGAAATTTTCAAAAATTCAGAAAATTGGCTGAAAATGACTAAATATGTAGGTCTCATCGGGCGAATCGCTCTGGAACTGAAATCGTAACGCTCACTGACATTTCCCCTATCTGAAAGTCTGATAAACGCCGGAAAAATGACTAAGTCCAAAAAAAATTTTTTTTCAACTTTTTTCAATTTTACCCCTGTGGGATATATATTCTACCCACACACATTTGGAACTCTCCTGGGGTACCCTCACACATATTATTCCCTCATTTAGTGGATATTTTCAAAAAAAGTGAAATTTTCAAAAATTCAGAAAATTGGCTAAAAATTACTAAATATGAAGGACTCATCGGGCGAATCGCTCTGGAACTGAAATCGGAACGCTCACTGACATTTCCCCTATCTGAAAGTCTGATAAACTCCGGAAAAATGACTAAGTCCAAAAAAAAATTTTTTTCAACTTTTTTAAATTTTACCCCCGTGATATATATATTCTACCCACACACATTTGGAACTCTCCTGGGGTACCCTCACACATATTATTACCTCATTTAGTGGATATTTTCACAAAAAAGTGAAATTTTCAAAAATTCTGAAAATTGGCTGAAAATTACTAAATATGAAGGACTCATCGGGGGAATCGCTCTGGAACTGAAATCGGAACGCTCACTGACATTTCCCCTATCTGAAAGTCTGATAAACTCCGGAAAAATGACTAAGTCCAAAAAAAAATTTTTTTCAACTTTTTTAAATTTTACCCCCGTGGGTTATATATTCTACCCACACACATTTGGAACTCTCCTGGGGTACCCTCACACATATTATTCCCTCATTTAGTGGATATTTTCACAAAAAAGTGAAATTTTCAAAAATTCAGAAAATTGGCTGAAAATTACTAAATATGAAGGACTCATCGGGCGAATCTCTCTGGAACTTAAATCGGAACGCTCACTGACATTTCCTCTAACTGAAAGTCTGATAAATGCCAGAAAAATGACAGTCCAAAAAAAAATTTTTTTCAACTTTTTTCAATTTTACCTCCATGGGATATATATTCGACCCACACACATTTGGAACTCTCCTGGGGTACCCTCACACATATTATTCCCTCATTTAGTGGATATTTCCACAAAAAAGTGAAATTTTCAAAAATTCAGAAAATTGGCTGAAAATGACTAAATATGTAGGTCTCATTGGGCGAATCGCTCTGGAACTGAAATTGGAACGCTCACTGACATTTCCCCTATCTGAAAGTCTGATAAACTCCGGAAAAATGACTAAGTCCAAAAAAAATTTTTTTTCAACTTTTTTCAATTTTACCCCCGTGGGATATATATTCTTCCCACACACATTTGGAACTCTCCTGGGGTACCCTCACACATATTATTCCCTCATTTAGTGGATATTTTCACAAAAAAGTGAAATTTTCAAAAATTCAGAAAATTGGCTGAAAATTACTAAATATGAAGGACACATCGGGCGAATCGCTCTGGAACTGAAATCGGAACGCTCACTGACATTTCCCCTATCTGAAAGTCTGATAAACTCCGGAAAAATGACTAAGTCAAAAAAAAATTTTTTTTCAACTTTTTTCAATTTTACCTTCGTGGGATATATATTCTACCCACACACATTTGGAACTCTCCTGGGGTACCCTCACACATATTATTCCCTCATTTAGTGGATATTTCCAAAAAAAAGTGAAATTTTCAAAAATTCAGAAAATTGGCTGAAAATGACTAAATATGAAGGACTCATTGGGCGAATCGCTCTGGAACTGAAATCGGAACGCTCACTGACATTTCCCCTATCTGAAAGTCTGATAAACGACGGAAAAAATGACTAAGTCAAAAAAAAAAATGTTTTCAACTTTTTTAAATTTTACCCCCGTGGGTTATATATTCTACCCACACACATTTGGAACTCTCCTGGGGTACCCTCACACATATTATTCCCTCATTTAGTGGATATTTTCAAAAAAAGTGAAATTTTCAAAAATTCAGAAAATTGGCTAAAAATTACTAAATATGAAGGACTCATCGGGCGAATCGCTCTGGAACTGAAATCGGAACGCTCACTGACATTTCCCCTATCTGAAAGTCTGATAAACTCCTGAAAAATGACTAAGTCCAAAAAAAATTTTTTTTCAACTTTTTTCAATTTTACCCCCGTGATATATATATTCTACCCACACACATTTGTAACTCTCCTGGGGTACCCTCACACATATTATTCCCTCAATTAGTGGATATTTTCCCAAAAAAGTGAAATTTTCAAAAATTCAGAAAATTGGCTGAAAATTACTAAATATGAAGGACACATTGGGCGAATCGCTCTGGAACTGAAATCGGAATGCTCACTGACATTTCCTCTAACTGAAAGTCTGATAAACGCCAGAAAAATGACTAAGTCCAAAAAAAAATTTTTTTCAACTTTTTTCAATTTTACCTCCGTGGGATATATATTCGACCCACACACATTTGGAACTCTCCTGGGGTACCCTCACACATATTATTCCCTCATTTAGTGGATATTTCCACAAAAAAGTGAAATTTTCAAAAATTCAGAAAATTGGCTGAAAATGACTAAATATGTAGGTCTCATTGGGCGAATCGCTCTGGAACTGAAATTGGAATGCTCACTGACATTTCCCCTATCTGAAAGTCTGATAAACTCCGGAAAAATGACTAAGTCCAAAAAAAAATTTTTTTCAACTTTTTTAAATTTTACCCCCGTGGGATATATATTCTACCCACACACATTTGGAACTCTCCTGGGGTACCCTCACACATATTATTCCCTCATTTAGTGGATATTTTCACAAAAAAGTGAAATTTTCAAAAATTCAGAAAATTGGCTGAAAATTACTAAATATGAAGGACTCATCGGGCGAATCGCTCTGGAACTGAAATCGGAACGCTCACTGACATTTCCCCTATCTGAAAGTCTGATAAACGCCGGAAAAATGACTTAGTCCAAAAAAAAATTTTTTTCAACTTTTTTAAATTTTACCCCCGTGGGTTATATATTCTACCCACACACATTTGGAACTCTCCTGGGGTACCCTCACACATATTATTCCCTCATTTAGTGGATATTTCCACAAAAAAGTGAAATTTTCAAAAATTCAGAAAATTGGCTGAAAATGACTAAATATGAAGGACTCATTGGGCGAATCACTCTGGAACTGAAATCGGAACGCTCACTGACATTTCCCCTATCTGAAAGTCTGATAAACTCCGGAAAAATGACTAAGTCCAAAAAAAAATTTTTTTCAACTTTTTTAAATTTTACCCCCGTGGGATATATATTCTACCCACACACATTTGGAACTCTCCTGGGGTACCCTCACACATATTATTCCCTCATTTAGTGGATATTTTCACAAAAAAGTGAAATTTTCAAAAATTCAGAAAATTGGCTGAAAATTACTAAATATGAAGGACACATTGGGCGAATCGCTCTGGAACTGAAATCGGAACGCTCACTGACATTTCCTCTAACTGAAAGTCTGATAAACGCCAGAAAAATGACTAAGTCCAAAAAAAATTTTTTTCAACTTTTTTCAATTTTACCTCCGTGGGATATATATTCGACCCACACACATTTGGAACTCTCCTGGGGTACCCTCACACATATTATTCCCTCATTTAGTGGATATTTCCACAAAAAAGTGAAATTTTCAAAAATTCAGAAAATTGGCTGAAAATGACTAAATATGTAGGTCTCATTGGGCGAATCGCTCTGGAACTGAAATTGGAACGCTCACTGACATTTCCCCTATCTGAAAGTCTGATAAACTCCGGAAAAATGACTAAGTCCAAAAAAAAATTTTTTTCAACTTTTTTAAATTTTACCCCCGTGGGATATATATTCTACCCACACACATTTGGAACTCTCCTGGGGTACCCTCACACATATTATTCCCTCATTTAGTGGATATTTCCACAAAAAAGTGAAATTTTCAAAAATTCAGAAAATTGGCTGAAAATGACTAAATATGTAGGTCTCATCGGGCGAATCGCTCTGGAACTGAAATCGTAACGCTCACTGACATTTCCCCTATCTGAAAGTCTGATAAACGCCGGAAAAATGACTAAGTCCAAAAAAAATTTTTTTTCAACTTTTTTCAATTTTACCACTGTGGGATATATATTCTACCCACACACATTTGGAACTCTCCTGGGGTACCCTCACACATATTATTCCCTCATTTAGTGGATATTTTCAAAAAAAGTGAAATTTTCAAAAATTCAGAAAATTGGCTAAAAATTACTAAATATGAAGGACTCATCGGGCGAATCGCTCTGGAACTGAAATCGGAACGCTCACTGACATTTCCCCTATCTGAAAGTCTGATAAACTCCGGAAAAATGACTAAGTCCAAAAAAAAATTTTTTTCAACTTTTTTAAATTTTACCCCCGTGATATATATATTCTACCCACACACATTTGGAACTCTCCTGGGGTACCCTCACACATATTATTACCTCATTTAGTGGATATTTTCACAAAAAAGTGAAATTTTCAAAAATTCTGAAAATTGGCTGAAAATTACTAAATATGAAGGACTCATCGGGGGAATCGCTCTGGAACTGAAATCGGAACGCTCACTGACATTTCCCCTATCTGAAAGTCTGATAAACTCCGGAAAAATGACTAAGTCCAAAAAAAAATTTTTTTCAACTTTTTTAAATTTTACCCCCGTGGGTTATATATTCTACCCACACACATTTGGAACTCTCCTGGGGTACCCTCACACATATTATTCCCTCATTTAGTGGATATTTTCACAAAAAAGTGAAATTTTCAAAAATTCAGAAAATTGGCTGAAAATTACTAAATATGAAGGACTCATCGGGCGAATCTCTCTGGAACTGAAATCGGAACGCTCACTGACATTTCCTCTAACTGAAAGTCTGATAAATGCCAGAAAAATGACAGTCCAAAAAAAAATTTTTTTCAACTTTTTTCAATTTTACCTCCATGGGATATATATTCGACCCACACACATTTGGAACTCTCCTGGGGTACCCTCACACATATTATTCCCTCATTTAGTGGATATTTCCACAAAAAAGTGAAATTTTCAAAAATTCAGAAAATTGGCTGAAAATGACTAAATATGTAGGTCTCATTGGGCGAATCGCTCTGGAACTGAAATTGGAACGCTCACTGACATTTCCCCTATCTGAAAGTCTGATAAACTCCGGAAAAATGACTAAGTCCAAAAAAAATTTTTTTTCAACTTTTTTCAATTTTACCCCCGTGGGATATATATTCTTCCCACACACATTTGGAACTCTCCTGGGGTACCCTCACACATATTATTCCCTCATTTAGTGGATATTTTCACAAAAAAGTGAAATTTTCAAAAATTCAGAAAATTGGCTGAAAATTACTAAATATGAAGGACACATCGGGCGAATCGCTCTGGAACTGAAATCGGAACGCTCACTGACATTTCCCCTATCTGAAAGTCTGATAAACTCCGGAAAAATGACTAAGTCAAAAAAAAATTTTTTTTCAACTTTTTTCAATTTTACCTTCGTGGGATATATATTCTACCCACACACATTTGGAACTCTCCTGGGGTACCCTCACACATATTATTCCCTCATTTAGTGGATATTTCCAAAAAAAAGTGAAATTTTCAAAAATTCAGAAAATTGGCTGAAAATGACTAAATATGAAGGACTCATTGGGCGAATCGCTCTGGAACTGAAATCGGAACGCTCACTGACATTTCCCCTATCTGAAAGTCTGATAAACGACGGAAAAAATGACTAAGTCAAAAAAAAAAATGTTTTCAACTTTTTTAAATTTTACCCCCGTGGGTTATATATTCTACCCACACACATTTGGAACTCTCCTGGGGTACCCTCACACATATTATTCCCTCATTTAGTGGATATTTTCAAAAAAAGTGAAATTTTCAAAAATTCAGAAAATTGGCTAAAAATTACTAAATATGAAGGACTCATCGGGCGAATCGCTCTGGAACTGAAATCGGAACGCTCACTGACATTTCCCCTATCTGAAAGTGTGATAAACTCCGGAAAAATGACTAAGTCCAAAAAAAATTTTTTTTCAACTTTTTCAATTTTACCCCCGTGATATATATATTCTACCCACACACATTTGTAACTCTCCTGGGGTACCCTCACACATATTATTCCCTCAATTAGTGGATATTTTCCCAAAAAAGTGAAATTTTCAAAAATTCAGAAAATTGGCTGAAAATTACTAAATATGAAGGACACATTGGGCGAATCGCTCTGGAACTGAAATCGGAATGCTCACTGACATTTCCTCTAACTGAAAGTCTGATAAACGCCAGAAAAATGACTAAGTCCAAAAAAAAATTTTTTTCAACTTTTTTCAATTTTACCTCCGTGGGATATATATTCGACCCACACACATTTGGAACTCTCCTGGGGTACCCTCACACATATTATTCCCTCATTTAGTGGATATTTCCACAAAAAAGTGAAATTTTCAAAAATTCAGAAAATTGGCTGAAAATGACTAAATATGTAGGTCTCATTGGGCGAATCGCTCTGGAACTGAAATTGGAATGCTCACTGACATTTCCCCTATCTGAAAGTCTGATAAACTCCGGAAAAATGACTAAGTCCAAAAAAAAATTTTTTTCAACTTTTTTAAATTTTACCCCCGTGGGATATATATTCTACCCACACACATTTGGAACTCTCCTGGGGTACCCTCACACATATTATTCCCTCATTTAGTGGATATTTTCACAAAAAAGTGAAATTTTCAAAAATTCAGAAAATTGGCTGAAAATTACTAAATATGAAGGACTCATCGGGCGAATCGCTCTGGAACTGAAATCGGAACGCTCACTGACATTTCCCCTATCTGAAAGTCTGATAAACGCCGGAAAAATGACTTAGTCCAAAAAAAAATTTTTTTCAACTTTTTTAAATTTTACCCCCGTGGGTTATATATTCTACCCACACACATTTGGAACTCTCCTGGGGTACCCTCACACATATTATTCCCTCATTTAGTGGATATTTCCACAAAAAAGTGAAATTTTCAAAAATTCAGAAAATTGGCTGAAAATGACTAAATATGAAGGACTCATTGGGCGAATCACTCTGGAACTGAAATCGGAACGCTCACTGACATTTCCCCTATCTGAAAGTCTGATAAACTCCGGAAAAATGACTAAGTCCAAAAAAAAATTTTTTTCAACTTTTTTAAATTTTACCCCCGTGGGATATATATTCTACCCACACACATTTGGAACTCTCCTGGGGTACCCTCACACATATTATTCCCTCATTTAGTGGATATTTTCACAAAAAAGTGAAATTTTCAAAAATTCAGAAAATTGGCTGAAAATTACTAAATATGAAGGACACATTGGGCGAATCGCTCTGGAACTGAAATCGGAACGCTCACTGACATTTCCTCTAACTGAAAGTCTGATAAACGCCAGAAAAATGACTAAGTCCAAAAAAAATTTTTTTTCAACTTTTTTCAATTTTACCCCCGTGGGATATATATTCTTCCCACACACATTTGGAACTCTCCTGGGGTACCCTCACACATATTATTCCCTCATTTAGTGGATATTTTCACAAAAAAGTGAAATTTTCAAAAATTCAGAAAATTGGCTGAAAATTACTAAATATGAAGGACTCATCGGGCGAATCGCTCTGGAACTGAAATTGGAATGCTCACTGACATTTCCCCGATCTGAAAGTCTGATAAACGCTGGAAAAATGACTAAGTCCAAAAAAAATTTTTTTTCAACTTTTTTCAATTTTACCCCCGTGGAATATATATTCTACCCACACACATTTGGAACTCTCCTGGGGTACCCTCACACATATTATTCCCTCATTTAGTGGATATTTTCACAAAAAAAGTGAAATTTTCAAAAATTCAGAAAAGTGGCTGAAAATGACTAAATATGAACAATTCATCGGGCGAATCGCTCTGGAACTGAAATCGGAATGCTCACTGACATTTCCTCTAACTGAAAGTCTGTTAAACGCCAGAAAAATGACTAAGTCCAAAAAAAATTTTTTTTCAACTTTTTTCAATTTTACCTCCGTGGGATATATATTCTACCCAAACACATTTGGAACTCTCCTGGGGTACCCTCACACATATTATTCCCTCATTTAGTGGATATTTCCACAAAAAAGTGAAATTTTCAAAAATTCAGAAAATTGGCTGAAAATGACTAAATATGAAGGACTCATTGGGCGAATCGCTCTGGAACTGAAATCGGAACGCTCACTGACATTTCCCCTATCTGAAAGTCTGATAAACTCCGGAAAAATGACTAAGTCCAAAAAAAAATTTTTTTCAACTTTTTTAAATTTTAAGCCCGTGGGATATATATTCTACCCACACACATTTGGAACTCTCCTGGGGTACCCTCACACATATTATTCCCTCATTTAGTGGATATTTTCACAAAAAAGTGAAATTTTCAAAAAGTCAAAAAATTGGCTAAAAATTACTAAATATGAAGGACTCATCGGGCGAATCACTCTGGAACTGAAATCGGAATGCTCACTGACATTTCCTCTAACTGAAAGTCTGATAAACGCCAGAAAAATGACCAAGTCCAAAAAAAATTTTTTTTCAACTTTTTTCAATTTTACCTCCGTGGGATATATATTCTACCCACACACATTTGGAACTCTCCTGGGGTACCCTCACACATATTATTCCCTCATTTAGTGGATATTTCCACAAAAAAGTGAAATTTTCAAAAATTCAGAAAATTGGCTGAAAATGACTAAATATGAAAGACTCATTGGGCGAATCGCTCTGGAACTGAAATCGGAACGCTCACTGACATTTCCCCTATCTGAAAGTCTGATAAACGCCGGAAAAATGACTAAGTCCAAAAAAAATTTTTTTTCAACTTTTTTCAATTTTACCCCCGTGGGATATATATTCTTCCCACACACATTTGGAACTCTCCTGGGGTACCCTCACACATATTATTCCCTCATTTAGTGGATATTTTCACAAAAAAGTGAAATTTTCAAAAATTCAGAAAATTGGCTGAAAATGACTAAATATGAAGGACTCATTGGGCGAATCGCTCTGGAACTGAAATCGGAACGCTCACTGACATTTCCCCTATCTGAAAGTCTGATAAACGCCGGAAAAATGACTAAGTCCAAAAAAATTTTTTTTTAAACTTTCTTCAATTTTACCCCCGTGGGATATGTATTCTACCCACACACATTTGGAACTCTCCTGGGGTACCCTCACACATATTATTCCCTCATTTAGTGGACATTTTCACAAAAAAGTGAAATTTTCAAAAATTCAGAAAATTGGCTGAAAATTACTAAATATGAAGGACACATTGGGCGAATCGCTCTGGAACTGAAATCGGAACGCTCACTGACATTTCCTCTAACTGAAAGTCTGATAAACGCCAGAAAAATGACTAAGTCCAAAAAAAATTTTTTTTCAACTTTTTTCAATTTTACCCCCGTGGGATATATATTCTTCCCACACACATTTGGAACTCTCCTGGGGTACCCTCACACATATTATTCCCTCATTTAGTGGATATTTTCACAAAAAAGTGAAATTTTCAAAAATTCAGAAAATTGGCTGAAAATTACTAAATATGAAGGACTCATCGGGCGAATCGCTCTGGAACTGAAATTGGAATGCTCACTGACATTTCCCCGATCTGAAAGTCTGATAAACGCTGGAAAAATGACTAAGTCCAAAAAAAATTTTTTTTCAACTTTTTTCAATTTTACCCCCGTGGAATATATATTCTACCCACACACATTTGGAACTCTCCTGGGGTACCCTCACACATATTATTCCCTCATTTAGTGGATATTTTCACAAAAAAAGTGAAATTTTCAAAAATTCAGAAAAGTGGCTGAAAATGACTAAATATGAACAATTCATCGGGCGAATCGCTCTGGAACTGAAATCGGAATGCTCACTGACATTTCCTCTAACTGAAAGTCTGTTAAACGCCAGAAAAATGACTAAGTCCAAAAAAAATTTTTTTTCAACTTTTTTCAATTTTACCTCCGTGGGATATATATTCTACCCAAACACATTTGGAACTCTCCTGGGGTACCCTCACACATATTATTCCCTCATTTAGTGGATATTTCCACAAAAAAGTGAAATTTTCAAAAATTCAGAAAATTGGCTGAAAATGACTAAATATGAAGGACTCATTGGGCGAATCGCTCTGGAACTGAAATCGGAACGCTCACTGACATTTCCCCTATCTGAAAGTCTGATAAACTCCGGAAAAATGACTAAGTCCAAAAAAAAATTTTTTTCAACTTTTTTAAATTTTAAGCCCGTGGGATATATATTCTACCCACACACATTTGGAACTCTCCTGGGGTACCCTCACACATATTATTCCCTCATTTAGTGGATATTTTCACAAAAAAGTGAAATTTTCAAAAAGTCAAAAAATTGGCTAAAAATTACTAAATATGAAGGACTCATCGGGCGAATCACTCTGGAACTGAAATCGGAATGCTCACTGACATTTCCTCTAACTGAAAGTCTGATAAACGCCAGAAAAATGACCAAGTCCAAAAAAAATTTTTTTTCAACTTTTTTCAATTTTACCTCCGTGGGATATATATTCTACCCACACACATTTGGAACTCTCCTGGGGTACCCTCACACATATTATTCCCTCATTTAGTGGATATTTCCACAAAAAAGTGAAATTTTCAAAAATTCAGAAAATTGGCTGAAAATGACTAAATATGAAAGACTCATTGGGCGAATCGCTCTGGAACTGAAATCGGAACGCTCACTGACATTTCCCCTATCTGAAAGTCTGATAAACGCCGGAAAAATGACTAAGTCCAAAAAAAATTTTTTTTCAACTTTTTTCAATTTTACCCCCGTGGGATATATATTCTTCCCACACATATTTGGAACTCTCCTGGGGTACCCTCACACATATTATTCCCTCATTTAGTGGATATTTTCACAAAAAAGTGAAATTTTCAAAAATTCAGAAAATTGGCTGAAAATGACTAAATATGAAGGACTCATTGGGCGAATCGCTCTGGAACTGAAATCGGAACGCTCACTGACATTTCCCCTATCTGAAAGTCTGATAAACGCCGGAAAAATGACTAAGTCCAAAAAAATTTTTTTTTAAACTTTCTTCAATTTTACCCCCGTGGGATATGTATTCTACCCACACACATTTGGAACTCTCCTGGGGTACCCTCACACATATTATTCCCTCATTTAGTGGACATTTTCACAAAAAAGTGAAATTTTCAAAAATTCAGAAAATTGGCTGAAAATTACTAAATATGAAGGTCTCATCGGGTGAATCGCTCTGGAACTGAAATCGGAACGCTCACTGACATTTCCTCTAACTGAAAGTCTGATAAACGCCAGAAAAATGACTAAGTCCCAAAAAAAATTTTTTTCAACTTTTTTAAATTTTACCTCCGTGGGATATATATTCTACCCACACACATTTGGAACTCTCCTGGGGTACCCTCACACATATTATTCCCTCATTTAGTGGATATTTTCACAAAAAAGTGAAAATTTCAAAAATTCAGAAAATTGGTGAAAATTACTAAATATGAAGGACTCATCGGGCGAATCGCTCTGGAACTGAAATCGGAACGCTCACTGACATTTCCCCTATCTGAAAGTCTGATAAACTCCGGAAAAATGACTAAGTCCAAAAAAAAATTTTTTTCAACTTTTTTAAATTTTACCCCCGTGGGTTATATATTCTACCCACACACATTTGGAACTCTCCTGGGGTACCCTCACACATATTATTCCCTCATTTAGTGGATATTTCCACAAAAAAGTGAAATTTTCAAAAATTCAGAAAATTGGCTGAAAATGACTAAATATGAAGGACTCATTGGGCGAATCGCTCTGGAACTGAAATCGGAACGCTCACTGACATTTCCCCTATCTGAAAGTCTGATAAATGCCGGAAAAATGACTAAGTCCAAAAAAAATTTTTTTTCAACTTTTTTCAATTTTACCCCCGTGGGATATATATTCTTCCCACACACATTTGGAACTCTCCTGGGGTACCCTCACACATATTATTCCCTCATTTAGTGGATATTTTCACAAAAAAGTGAAATTTTCAAAAATTCAGAAAATTGGCTGAAAATTACTAAATATGAAGGACTCATCGGGCGAATCGCTCTGGAACTGAAATCGGAACGCTCACTGACATTTCCTCTAACTGAAAGTCTGATAAACGCCAGAAAAATGACTAAGTCCAAAAAAAATTTTTTTTCAACTTTTTTCAATTTTACCTCCGTGGGATATATATTCTTCCCACACACATTTGGAAATCTCCTGGGGTACCCTCACACATATTATTCCCTCAATTAGTGGATATTTTCCCAAAAAAGTGAAATTTTCAAAAATTCAGAAAATTGGCTGAAAATTACTAAATATGAAGGACACATTGGGCGAATCGCTCTGGAACTGAAATCGGAACGCTCACTGATATTTCCTCTAACTGAAAGTCTGATAAACGCCAGAAAAATGACTAAGTCCAAAAAAAATTTTTTTTCAACTTTTTTCAATTTTACCCCCGTGGGATATATATTCTTCCCACACACATTTGGAACTCTCCTGGGGTACCCTCACACATATTATTCCCTCATTTACTGGATATTTTCACAAAAAAGTGAAATTTTCAAAAATTCAGAAAATTGGCTGAAAATTACTAAATATGAAGGACTCATCGGGCGAATCGCTCTGGAACTGAAATTGGAATGCTCACTGACATTTCCCCTATCTGAAAGTCTGATAAACGCCGGAAAAATGACTAAGTCGAAAAAAAATATTTTTTTAAAACTTTTTTCAATTTTACCCCCGTGGAATATATATTCTACCCACACACATTTGGAACTCTCCTGGGGTACCCTCACACATATTATTCCCTCATTTAGTGGATATTTTCACAAAAAAAGTGAAATTTTCAAAAATTCAGAAAAGTGGCTGAAAATGACTAAATATGAACAATTCATCGGGCGAATCGCTCTGGAACTGAAATCGGAATGCTCACTGACATTTCCTCTAACTGAAAGTCTGTTAAACGCCAGAAAAATGACTAAGTCCAAAAAAAATTTTTTTTCAACTTTTTTCAATTTTACCTCCGTGGGATATATATTCTACCCACACACATTTGGAACTCTCCTGGGGTACCCTCACACATATTATTCCCTCATTTAGTGGATATTTCCACAAAAAAGTGAAATTTTCAAAAATTCAGAAAATTGGCTGAAAATGACTAAATATGAAGGACTCATTGGGCGAATCGCTCTGGAACTGAAATCGGAACGCTCACTGACATTTCCCCTATCTGAAAGTCTGATAAACTCCGGAAAAATGACTAAGTCCAAAAAAAAATTTTTTTCAGCTTTTTTAAATTTTAAGCCCGTGGGATATATATTCTACCCACACACATTTGGAACTCTCCTGGGGTACCCTCACACATATTATTCCCTCATTTAGTGGATATTTTCACAAAAAAAGTGAAATTTTCAAAAATTCAGAAAAGTGGCTGAAAATGACTAAATATGAACAATTCATCGGGCGAATCGCTCTGGAACTGAAATCGGAATGCTCACTGACATTTCCTCTAACTGAAAGTCTGTTAAACGCCAGAAAAATGACTAAGTCCAAAAAAAATTTTTTTTCAACTTTTTTCAATTTTACCTCCGTGGGATATATATTCTACCCAAACACATTTGGAACTCTCCTGGGGTACCCTCACACATATTATTCCCTCATTTAGTGGATATTTCCACAAAAAAGTGAAATTTTCAAAAATTCAGAAAATTGGCTGAAAATGACTAAATATGAAGGACTCATTGGGCGAATCGCTCTGGAACTGAAATCGGAACGCTCACTGACATTTCCCCTATCTGAAAGTCTGATAAACTCCGGAAAAATGACTAAGTCCAAAAAAAAATTTTTTTCAACTTTTTTAAATTTTAAGCCCGTGGGATATATATTCTACCCACACACATTTGGAACTCTCCTGGGGTACCCTCACACATATTATTCCCTCATTTAGTGGATATTTTCACAAAAAAGTGAAATTTTCAAAAAGTCAAAAAATTGGCTAAAAATTACTAAATATGAAGGACTCATCGGGCGAATCACTCTGGAACTGAAATCGGAATGCTCACTGACATTTCCTCTAACTGAAAGTCTGATAAACGCCAGAAAAATGACCAAGTCCAAAAAAAATTTTTTTTCAACTTTTTTCAATTTTACCTCCGTGGGATATATATTCTACCCACACACATTTGGAACTCTCCTGGGGTACCCTCACACATATTATTCCCTCATTTAGTGGATATTTCCACAAAAAAGTGAAATTTTCAAAAATTCAGAAAATTGGCTGAAAATGACTAAATATGAAAGACTCATTGGGCGAATCGCTCTGGAACTGAAATCGGAACGCTCACTGACATTTCCCCTATCTGAAAGTCTGATAAACGCCGGAAAAATGACTAAGTCCAAAAAAAATTTTTTTTCAACTTTTTTCAATTTTACCCCCGTGGGATATATATTCTTCCCACACACATTTGGAACTCTCCTGGGGTACCCTCACACATATTATTCCCTCATTTAGTGGATATTTTCACAAAAAAGTGAAATTTTCAAAAATTCAGAAAATTGGCTGAAAATGACTAAATATGAAGGACTCATTGGGCGAATCGCTCTGGAACTGAAATCGGAACGCTCACTGACATTTCCCCTATCTGAAAGTCTGATAAACGCCGGAAAAATGACTAAGTCCAAAAAAATTTTTTTTTAAACTTTCTTCAATTTTACCCCCGTGGGATATGTATTCTACCCACACACATTTGGAACTCTCCGGGGGTACCCTCACACATATTATTCCCTCATTTAGTGGACATTTTCACAAAAAAGTGAAATTTTCAAAAATTCAGAAAATTGGCTGAAAATTACTAAATATGAAGGTCTCATCGGGTGAATCGCTCTGGAACTGAAATCGGAACGCTCACTGACATTTCCTCTAACTGAAAGTCTGATAAACGCCAGAAAAATGACTAAGTCCCAAAAAAAATTTTTTTCAACTTTTTTAAATTTTACCTCCGTGGGATATATATTCTACCCACACACATTTGGAACTCTCCTGGGGTACCCTCACACATATTATTCCCTCATTTAGTGGATATTTTCACAAAAAAGTGAAAATTTCAAAAATTCAGAAAATTGGTGAAAATTACTAAATATGAAGGACTCATCGGGCGAATCGCTCTGGAACTGAAATCGGAACGCTCACTGACATTTCCCCTATCTGAAAGTCTGATAAACTCCGGAAAAATGACTAAGTCCAAAAAAAAATTTTTTTCAACTTTTTTAAATTTTACCCCCGTGGGTTATATATTCTACCCACACACATTTGGAACTCTCCTGGGGTACCCTCACACATATTATTCCCTCATTTAGTGGATATTTCCACAAAAAAGTGAAATTTTCAAAAATTCAGAAAATTGGCTGAAAATGACTAAATATGAAGGACTCATTGGGCGAATCGCTCTGGAACTGAAATCGGAACGCTCACTGACATTTCCCCTATCTGAAAGTCTGATAAATGCCGGAAAAATGACTAAGTCCAAAAAAAATTTTTTTTCAACTTTTTTCAATTTTACCCCCGTGGGATATATATTCTTCCCACACACATTTGGAACTCTCCTGGGGTACCCTCACACATATTATTCCCTCATTTAGTGGATATTTTCACAAAAAAGTGAAATTTTCAAAAATTCAGAAAATTGGCTGAAAATTACTAAATATGAAGGACTCATCGGGCGAATCGCTCTGGAACTGAAATCGGAACGCTCACTGACATTTCCTCTAACTGAAAGTCTGATAAACGCCAGAAAAATGACTAAGTCCAAAAAAAATTTTTTTTCAACTTTTTTCAATTTTACCTCCGTGGGATATATATTCTACCCACACACATTTGGAACTCTCCTGGGGTACCCTCACACATATTATTCCCTCATTTAGTGGATATTTTCACAAAAAAGTGAAATTTTCAAAAAGTCAAAAAATTGGCTAAAAATTACTAAATATGAAGGACTCATCGGGCGAATCACTCTGGAACTGAAATCGGAACGCTCACTGACATTTCCTCTAACTGAAAGTCTGATAAACGCCAGAAAAATGACCAAGTCCAAAAAAAATTTTTTTTCAACTTTTTTCAATTTTACCTCCGTGGGATATATATTCTACCCACACACATTTGGAACTCTCCTGGGGTACCCTCACACATATTATTCCCTCATTTAGTGGATATTTCCACAAAAAAGTGAAATTTTCAAAAATTCTGAAAATTGGCTGAAAATGACTAAATATGAAGGACTCATTGGGCGAATCGCTCTGGAACTGAAATCGGAACGATCACTGACATTTCCCCTATCTGAAAGTCTGATAAACGCCAGAAAAATGACTAAGTCCAAAAAAATTTTTTTTTAAACTTTCTTCAATTTTACCCCCGTGGGATATGTATTCTACCCACACACATTTGGAACTCTCCTGGGGTACCCTCACACATATTATTCCCTCATTTAGTGGACATTTTCACAAAAAAGTGAAATTTTCAAAAATTCAGAAAATTGGCTGAAAATGACTAAATATGAACGACTCATCGGTCGAATCGCTCTGGAACTGAAATCGGAACGCTCACTGACATTTCCCCTATCTGAAAGTCTGATAAACTCCGGAAAAATGACTAAGTCCAAAAAAAAATTTTTTTCAACTTTTTTAAATTTTACCCCCGTGGGTTATATATTCTACCCACACACATTTGGAACTCTCCTGTGGTACCCTCACACATATTATTCCCTCATTTAGTGGATATTTCCACAAAAAAGTGAAATTTTCAAAAATTCAGAAAATTGGCTGAAAATGACTAAATATGAAGGACTCATTGGGCGAATCGCTCTGGAACTGAAATCGGAACGCTCACTGACATTTCCCCTATCTGAAAGTCTGATAAATGCCGGAAAAATGACTAAGTCCAAAAAAAATTTTTTTTCAACTTTTTTCAATTTTACCCCCGTGGGATATATATTCTTCCCACACACATTTGGAACTCTCCTGGGGTACCCTCACACATATTATTCCCTCATTTAGTGGATATTTTCACAAAAAAGTGAAATTTTCAAAAATTCAGAAAATTGGCTGAAAATTACTAAATATGAAGGACTCATCGGGCGAATCGCTCTGGAACTGAAATCGGAACGCTCACTGACATTTCCTCTAACTGAAAGTCTGATAAACGCCAGAAAAATGACTAAGTCCAAAAAAAATTTTTTTTCAACTTTTTTCAATTTTACCTCCGTGGGATATATATTCTTCCCACACACATTTGGAAATCTCCTGGGGTACCCTCACACATATTATTCCCTCAATTAGTGGATATTTTCCCAAAAAAGTGAAATTTTCAAAAATTCAGAAAATTGGCTGAAAATTACTAAATATGAAGGACACATTGGGCGAATCGCTCTGGAACTGAAATCGGAACGCTCACTGATATTTCCTCTAACTGAAAGTCTGATAAACGCCAGAAAAATGACTAAGTCCAAAAAAAATTTTTTTTCAACTTTTTTCAATTTTACCCCCGTGGGATATATATTCTTCCCACACACATTTGGAACTCTCCTGGGGTACCCTCACACATATTATTCCCTCATTTACTGGATATTTTCACAAAAAAGTGAAATTTTCAAAAATTCAGAAAATTGGCTGAAAATTACTAAATATGAAGGACTCATCGGGCGAATCGCTCTGGAACTGAAATTGGAATGCTCACTGACATTTCCCCTATCTGAAAGTCTGATAAACGCCGGAAAAATGACTAAGTCGAAAAAAAATATTTTTTTAAAACTTTTTTCAATTTTACCCCCGTGGAATATATATTCTACCCACACACATTTGGAACTCTCCTGGGGTACCCTCACACATATTATTCCCTCATTTAGTGGATATTTTCACAAAAAAAGTGAAATTTTCAAAAATTCAGAAAAGTGGCTGAAAATGACTAAATATGAACAATTCATCGGGCGAATCGCTCTGGAACTGAAATCGGAATGCTCACTGACATTTCCTCTAACTGAAAGTCTGTTAAACGCCAGAAAAATGACTAAGTCCAAAAAAAATTTTTTTTCAACTTTTTTCAATTTTACCTCCGTGGGATATATATTCTACCCACACACATTTGGAACTCTCCTGGGGTACCCTCACACATATTATTCCCTCATTTAGTGGATATTTCCACAAAAAAGTGAAATTTTCAAAAATTCAGAAAATTGGCTGAAAATGACTAAATATGAAGGACTCATTGGGCGAATCGCTCTGGAACTGAAATCGGAACGCTCACTGACATTTCCCCTATCTGAAAGTCTGATAAACTCCGGAAAAATGACTAAGTCCAAAAAAAAATTTTTTTCAGCTTTTTTAAATTTTAAGCCCGTGGGATATATATTCTACCCACACACATTTGGAACTCTCCTGGGGTACCCTCACACATATTATTCCCTCATTTAGTGGATATTTTCACAAAAAAGTGAAATTTTCAAAAAGTCAAAAAATTGGCTAAAAATTACTAAATATGAAGGACTCATCGGGCGAATCACTCTGGAACTGAAATCGGAACGCTCACTGACATTTCCTCTAACTGAAAGTCTGATAAACGCCAGAAAAATGACCAAGTCCAAAAAAAATTTTTTTTCAACTTTTTTCAATTTTACCTCCGTGGGATATATATTCTACCCACACACATTTGGAACTCTCCTGGGGTACCCTCACACATATTATTCCCTCATTTAGTGGATATTTTCACAAAAAAGTGAAATTTTCAAAAATTCAGAAAATTGGCTGAAAATTACTAAATATGAAGGACTCATCGGGCGAATCGCTCTGGAACTGAAATTGGAATGCTCACTGACATTTCCCCGATCTGAAAGTCTGATAAACGCTGGAAAAATGACTAAGTCCAAAAAAAATTTTTTTTCAACTTTTTTCAATTTTACCCCCGTGGAATATATATTCTACCCACACACATTTGGAACTCTCCTGGGGTACCCTCACACATATTATTCCCTCATTTAGTGGATATTTTCACAAAAAAAGTGAAATTTTCAAAAATTCAGAAAAGTGGCTGAAAATGACTAAATATGAACAATTCATCGGGCGAATCGCTCTGGAACTGAAATCGGAATGCTCACTGACATTTCCTCTAACTGAAAGTCTGTTAAACGCCAGAAAAATGACTAAGTCCAAAAAAAATTTTTTTTCAACTTTTTTCAATTTTACCTCCGTGGGATATATATTCTACCCAAACACATTTGGAACTCTCCTGGGGTACCCTCACACATATTATTCCCTCATTTAGTGGATATTTCCACAAAAAAGTGAAATTTTCAAAAATTCAGAAAATTGGCTGAAAATGACTAAATATGAAGGACTCATTGGGCGAATCGCTCTGGAACTGAAATCGGAACGCTCACTGACATTTCCCCTATCTGAAAGTCTGATAAACTCCGGAAAAATGACTAAGTCCAAAAAAAAATTTTTTTCAACTTTTTTAAATTTTAAGCCCGTGGGATATATATTCTACCCACACACATTTGGAACTCTCCTGGGGTACCCTCACACATATTATTCCCTCATTTAGTGGATATTTTCACAAAAAAGTGAAATTTTCAAAAAGTCAAAAAATTGGCTAAAAATTACTAAATATGAAGGACTCATCGGGCGAATCACTCTGGAACTGAAATCGGAATGCTCACTGACATTTCCTCTAACTGAAAGTCTGATAAACGCCAGAAAAATGACCAAGTCCAAAAAAAATTTTTTTTCAACTTTTTTCAATTTTACCTCCGTGGGATATATATTCTACCCACACACATTTGGAACTCTCCTGGGGTACCCTCACACATATTATTCCCTCATTTAGTGGATATTTCCACAAAAAAGTGAAATTTTCAAAAATTCAGAAAATTGGCTGAAAATGACTAAATATGAAAGACTCATTGGGCGAATCGCTCTGGAACTGAAATCGGAACGCTCACTGACATTTCCCCTATCTGAAAGTCTGATAAACGCCGGAAAAATGACTAAGTCCAAAAAAAATTTTTTTTCAACTTTTTTCAATTTTACCCCCGTGGGATATATATTCTTCCCACACACATTTGGAACTCTCCTGGGGTACCCTCACACATATTATTCCCTCATTTAGTGGATATTTTCACAAAAAAGTGAAATTTTCAAAAATTCAGAAAATTGGCTGAAAATGACTAAATATGAAGGACTCATTGGGCGAATCGCTCTGGAACTGAAATCGGAACGCTCACTGACATTTCCCCTATCTGAAAGTCTGATAAACGCCGGAAAAATGACTAAGTCCAAAAAAATTTTTTTTTAAACTTTCTTCAATTTTACCCCCGTGGGATATGTATTCTACCCACACACATTTGGAACTCTCCTGGGGTACCCTCACACATATTATTCCCTCATTTAGTGGACATTTTCACAAAAAAGTGAAATTTTCAAAAATTCAGAAAATTGGCTGAAAATTACTAAATATGAAGGTGTCATCGGGTGAATCGCTCTGGAACTGAAATCGGAACGCTCACTTACATTTCCTCTAACTGAAAGTCTGATAAACGCCAGAAAAATGACTAAGTCCCAAAAAAAATTTTTTTCAACTTTTTTAAATTTTACCTCCGTGGGATATATATTCTACCCACACACATTTGGAACTCTCCTGGGGTACCCTCACACATATTATTCCCTCATTTAGTGGATATTTTCACAAAAAAGTGAAAATTTCAAAAATTCAGAAAATTGGTGAAAATTACTAAATATGAAGGACTCATCGGGCGAATCGCTCTGGAACTGAAATCGGAACGCTCACTGACATTTCCCCTATCTGAAAGTCTGATAAACTCCGGAAAAATGACTAAGTCCAAAAAAAAATTTTTTTCAACTTTTTTAAATTTTACCCCCGTGGGTTATATATTCTACCCACACACATTTGGAACTCTCCTGGGGTACCCTCACACATATTATTCCCTCATTTAGTGGATATTTCCACAAAAAAGTGAAATTTTCAAAAATTCAGAAAATTGGCTGAAAATGACTAAATATGAAGGACTCATTGGGCGAATCGCTCTGGAACTGAAATCGGAACGCTCACTGACATTTCCCCTATCTGAAAGTCTGATAAATGCCGGAAAAATGACTAAGTCCAAAAAAAATTTTTTTTCAACTTTTTTCAATTTTACCCCCGTGGGATATATATTCTTCCCACACACATTTGGAACTCTCCTGGGGTACCCTCACACATATTATTCCCTCATTTAGTGGATATTTTCACAAAAAAGTGAAATTTTCAAAAATTCAGAAAATTGGCTGAAAATTACTAAATATGAAGGACTCATCGGGCGAATCGCTCTGGAACTGAAATCGGAACGCTCACTGACATTTCCTCTAACTGAAAGTCTGATAAACGCCAGAAAAATGACTAAGTCCCAAAAAAATTTTTTTTCAACTTTTTTCAATTTTACCTCCGTGGGATATATATTCTTCCCACACACATTTGGAAATCTCCTGGGGTACCCTCACACATATCATTCCCTCAATTAGTGGATATTTTCCCAAAAAAGTGAAATTTTCAAAAATTCAGAAAATTGGCTGAAAATTACTAAATATGAAGGACACATTGGGCGAATCGCTCTGGAACTGAAATCGGAACGCTCACTGATATTTCCTCTAACTGAAAGTCTGATAAACGCCAGAAAAATGACTAAGTCCAAAAAAAATTTTTTTTCAACTTTTTTCAATTTTACCCCCGTGGGATATATATTCTTCCCACACACATTTGGAACTCTCCTGGGGTACCCTCACACATATTATTCCCTCATTTACTGGATATTTTCACAAAAAAGTGAAATTTTCAAAAATTCAGAAAATTGGCTGAAAATTACTAAATATGAAGGACTCATCGGGCGAATCGCTCTGGAACTGAAATTGGAATGCTCACTGACATTTCCCCTATCTGAAAGTCTGATAAACGCCGGAAAAATGACTAAGTCGAAAAAAAATATTTTTTTAAAACTTTTTTCAATTTTACCCCCGTGGAATATATATTCTACCCACACACATTTGGAACTCTCCTGGGGTACCCTCACACATATTATTCCCTCATTTAGTGGATATTTTCACAAAAAAAGTGAAATTTTCAAAAATTCAGAAAAGTGGCTGAAAATGACTAAATATGAACAATTCATCGGGCGAATCGCTCTGGAACTGAAATCGGAATGCTCACTGACATTTCCTCTAACTGAAAGTCTGTTAAACGCCAGAAAAATGACTAAGTCCAAAAAAAATTTTTTTTCAACTTTTTTCAATTTTACCTCCGTGGGATATATATTCTACCCACACACATTTGGAACTCTCCTGGGGTACCCTCACACATATTATTCCCTCATTTAGTGGATATTTCCACAAAAAAGTGAAATTTTCAAAAATTCAGAAAATTGGCTGAAAATGACTAAATATGAAGGACTCATTGGGCGAATCGCTCTGGAACTGAAATCGGAACGCTCACTGACATTTCCCCTATCTGAAAGTCTGATAAACTCCGGAAAAATGACTAAGTCCAAAAAAAAATTTTTTTCAGCTTTTTTAAATTTTAAGCCCGTGGGATATATATTCTACCCACACACATTTGGAACTCTCCTGGGGTACCCTCACACATATTATTCCCTCATTTAGTGGATATTTTCACAAAAAAGTGAAATTTTCAAAAAGTCAAAAAATTGGCTAAAAATTACTAAATATGAAGGACTCATCGGGCGAATCACTCTGGAACTGAAATCGGAACGCTCACTGACATTTCCTCTAACTGAAAGTCTGATAAACGCCAGAAAAATGACCAAGTCCAAAAAAAATTTTTTTTCAACTTTTTTCAATTTTACCTCCGTGGGATATATATTCTACCCACACACATTTGGAACTCTCCTGGGGTACCCTCACACATATTATTCCCTCATTTAGTGGATATTTCCACAAAAAAGTGAAATTTTCAAAAATTCTGAAAATTGGCTGAAAATGACTAAATATGAAGGACTCATTGGGCGAATCGCTCTGGAACTGAAATCGGAACGATCACTGACATTTCCCCTATCTGAAAGTCTGATAAACGCCAGAAAAATGACTAAGTCCAAAAAAATTTTTTTTTAAACTTTCTTCAATTTTACCCCCGTGGGATATGTATTCTACCCACACACATTTGGAACTCTCCTGGGGTACCCTCACACATATTATTCCCTCATTTAGTGGACATTTTCACAAAAAAGTGAAATTTTCAAAAATTCAGAAAATTGGCTGAAAATGACTAAATATGAACGACTCATCGGTCGAATCGCTCTGGAACTGAAATCGGAACGCTCACTGACATTTCCCCTATCTGAAAGTCTGATAAACTCCGGAAAAATGACTAAGTCCAAAAAAAAATTTTTTTCAACTTTTTTAAATTTTACCCCCGTGGGTTATATATTCTACCCACACACATTTGGAACTCTCCTGTGGTACCCTCACACATATTATTCCCTCATTTAGTGGATATTTCCACAAAAAAGTGAAATTTTCAAAAATTCAGAAAATTGGCTGAAAATGACTAAATATGAAGGACTCATTGGGCGAATCGCTCTGGAACTGAAATCGGAACGCTCACTGACATTTCCCCTATCTGAAAGTCTGATAAATGCCGGAAAAATGACTAAGTCCAAAAAAAATTTTTTTTCAACTTTTTTCAATTTTACCCCCGTGGGATATATATTCTTCCCACACACATTTGCAACTCTCCTGGGGTACCCTCACACATATTATTCCCTCATTTAGTGGATATTTTCACAAAAAAGTGAAATTTTCAAAAATTCAGAAAATTGGCTGAAAATTACTAAATATGAAGGACTCATCGGGCGAATCGCTCTGGAACTGAAATCGGAACGCTCACTGACATTTCCTCTAACTGAAAGTCTGATAAACGCCAGAAAAATGACTAAGTCCAAAAAAAATTTTTTTTCAACTTTTTTCAATTTTACCTCCGTGGGATATATATTCTTCCCACACACATTTGGAAATCTCCTGGGGTACCCTCACACATATTATTCCCTCAATTAGTGGATATTTTCCCAAAAAAGTGAAATTTTCAAAAATTCAGAAAATTGGCTGAAAATTACTAAATATGAAGGACACATTGGGCGAATCGCTCTGGAACTGAAATCGGAACGCTCACTGATATTTCCTCTAACTGAAAGTCTGATAAACGCCAGAAAAATGACTAAGTCCAAAAAAAATTTTTTTTCAACTTTTTTCAATTTTACCCCCGTGGGATATATATTCTTCCCACACACATTTGGAACTCTCCTGGGGTACCCTCACACATATTATTCCCTCATTTACTGGATATTTTCACAAAAAAGTGAAATTTTCAAAAATTCAGAAAATTGGCTGAAAATTACTAAATATGAAGGACTCATCGGGCGAATCGCTCTGGAACTGAAATTGGAATGCTCACTGACATTTCCCCTATCTGAAAGTCTGATAAACGCCGGAAAAATGACTAAGTCGAAAAAAAATATTTTTTTAAAACTTTTTTCAATTTTACCCCCGTGGAATATATATTCTACCCACACACATTTGGAACTCTCCTGGGGTACCCTCACACATATTATTCCCTCATTTAGTGGATATTTTCACAAAAAAAGTGAAATTTTCAAAAATTCAGAAAAGTGGCTGAAAATGACTAAATATGAACAATTCATCGGGCGAATCGCTCTGGAACTGAAATCGGAATGCTCACTGACATTTCCTCTAACTGAAAGTCTGTTAAACGCCAGAAAAATGACTAAGTCCAAAAAAAATTTTTTTTCAACTTTTTTCAATTTTACCTCCGTGGGATATATATTCTACCCACACACATTTGGAACTCTCCTGGGGTACCCTCACACATATTATTCCCTCATTTAGTGGATATTTCCACAAAAAAGTGAAATTTTCAAAAATTCAGAAAATTGGCTGAAAATGACTAAATATGAAGGACTCATTGGGCGAATCGCTCTGGAACTGAAATCGGAACGCTCACTGACATTTCCCCTATCTGAAAGTCTGATAAACTCCGGAAAAATGACTAAGTCCAAAAAAAAATTTTTTTCAGCTTTTTTAAATTTTAAGCCCGTGGGATATATATTCTACCCACACACATTTGGAACTCTCCTGGGGTACCCTCACACATATTATTCCCTCATTTAGTGGATATTTTCACAAAAAAGTGAAATTTTCAAAAAGTCAAAAAATTGGCTAAAAATTACTAAATATGAAGGACTCATCGGGCGAATCACTCTGGAACTGAAATCGGAACGCTCACTGACATTTCCTCTAACTGAAAGTCTGATAAACGCCAGAAAAATGACCAAGTCCAAAAAAAATTTTTTTTCAACTTTTTTCAATTTTACCTCCGTGGGATATATATTCTACCCACACACATTTGGAACTCTCCTGGGGTACCCTCACACATATTATTCCCTCATTTAGTGGATATTTCCACAAAAAAGTGAAATTTTCAAAAATTCAGAAAATTGGCTGAAAATGACTAAATATGAAAGACTCATTGGCGAATCGCTCTGGAACTGAAATCGGAACGCTCACTGACATTTCCCCTATCTGAAAGTCTGATAAACGCCAGAAAAATGACTAAGTCCAAAAAAAATTTTTTTTCAACTTTTTTCAATTTTACCCCCGTGGGATATATATTCTTCCCACACACATTTGGAACTCTCCTGGGGTACCCTCACACATATTATTCCCTCATTTAGTGGATATTTTCACAAAAAAGTGAAATTTTCAAAAATTCTGAAAATTGGCTGAAAATGACTAAATATGAAGGACTCATTGGGCGAATCGCTCTGGAACTGAAATCGGAACGCTCACTGACATTTCCCCTATCTGAAAGTCTGATAAACGCCAGAAAAATGACTAAGTCCAAAAAAAATTTTTTTTAAACTTTCTTCAATTTTACCCCCGTGGGATATGTATTCTACCCACACACATTTGGAACTCTCCTGGGGTACCCTCACACATATTATTCCCTCATTTAGTGGACATTTTCACAAAAAAGTGAAATTTTCAAAAATTCAGAAAATTGGCTGAAAATGACTAAATATGAACGACTCATCGGTCGAATCGCTCTGGAACTGAAATCGGAACGCTCACTGACATTTCCCCTATCTGAAAGTCTGATAAACTCCGGAAAAATGACTAAGTCCAAAAAAAAATTTTTGTCAACTTTTTTAAATTTTACCCCCGTGGGTTATATATTCTACCCACACACATTTGGAACTCTCCTGGGGTACCCTCACACATATTATTCCCTCATTTACTGGATATTTTCACAAAAAAGTGAAATTTTCAAAAATTCAGAAAATTGGCTGAAAATTACTAAATATGAAGGACTCATCGGGCGAATCGCTCTGGAACTGAAATTGGAATGCTCACTGACATTTCCCCTATCTGAAAGTCTGATAAACGCCGGAAAAATGACTAAGTCGAAAAAAAATATTTTTTTAAAACTTTTTTCAATTTTACCCCCGTGGAATATATATTCTACCCACACACATTTGGAACTCTCCTGGGGTACCCTCACACATATTATTCCCTCATTTAGTGGATATTTTCACAAAAAAAGTGAAATTTTCAAAAATTCAGAAAAGTGGCTGAAAATGACTAAATATGAACAATTCATCGGGCGAATCGCTCTGGAACTGAAATCGGAATGCTCACTGACATTTCCTCTAACTGAAAGTCTGTTAAACGCCAGAAAAATGACTAAGTCCAAAAAAAATTTTTTTTCAACTTTTTTCAATTTTACCTCCGTGGGATATATATTCTACCCACACACATTTGGAACTCTCCTGGGGTACCCTCACACATATTATTCCCTCATTTAGTGGATATTTCCACAAAAAAGTGAAATTTTCAAAAATTCAGAAAATTGGCGAAAAATGACTAAATATGAAGGACTCATTGGGCGAATCGCTCTGGAACTGAAATCGGAACGCTCACTGACATTTCCCCTATCTGAAAGTCTGATAAACTCCGGAAAAATGACTAAGTCCAAAAAAAAATTTTTTTCAACTTTTTTCAATTTTACCTCCGTGGGATATACATTCTTCCCACACACATTTGGAACTCTCCTGGGGTACCCTCACACATATTATTCCCTCATTTAGTGGATATTTTCCCAAAAAAGTGAAATTTTCAAAAATTCAGAAAATTGGCTGAAAATTACTAAATATGAAGGACACATTGGGCGAATCGCTCTGGAACTGAAATCGGAACACTCACTGACATTTCCTCTAACTGAAAGTCTGATAAACGCCAGAAAAATGACTAAGTCCAAAAAAAATTTTTTTTCAACTTTTTTCAATTTTACCCCCGTGGGATATATATTCTTCCCACACACATTTGGAGCTCTCCTGGGGTACCTTCACACATATTATTCCCTCATTTAGTGGATATTTTCACAAAAAAGTGAAATTTTCAAAAATTCAGAAAATTGGCTGAAAATTACTAAATATGAAGGACTCATTGGGCAAATCGCTCTGGAACTGAAATTGGAATGCTCACTGACATTTCCCCTATCTGAAAGTCTGATAAACGCCGGAAAAATGACTAAGTCCAAAAAAAATTTTTTTTCAACTTTTTTCAATTTTACCCCCGTGGGATATATATTCTACCCACACACATTTGGAACTCTCCTGGGGTACCCTCACACATATTATTCCCTCATTTAGTGGATATTTTCACAAAAAAGTGAAAATTTCAAAAATTCAGAAACTTGGTGAAAATTACTAAATATGAAGGACTCATTGGGCAAATCGCTCTGGAACTGAAATCGGAACACTCACTGACATTTCCCCTATCTGAAAGTCTGATAAACTCCGGAAAAATGACTAAGTCCAAAAAAAAATTTTTTTCAACTTTTTTAAATTTTACCCCCGTGGGTTATATATTCTACCCACACACATTTGGAACTCTCCTGGGGTACCCTCACACATATTATTCCCTCATTTAGTGGATATTTTCACAAAAAAGTGAAATTTTCAAAAATTCAGAAAATTGGCTGAAAATGACTAAATATGAAGGACTCATTGGGCGAATCGCTCTGTAACTGAAATCGGAACGCTCACTGACATTTCCCCTATCTGAAAGTCTGATAAACGCCGGAAAAATGACTAAGTCCAAAAAAAATTTTTTTTCAACTTTTTTAAATTTTAAGCCCGTGGGATATATATTCTACCCACACACATTTGGAACTCTCCTCGGGTACCCTCACACATATTATTCCCTCATTTACTGGATATTTTCACAAAAAAGTGAAATTTTCAAAAATTCAGAAAATTGGCTGAAAATTACTAAATATGAAGGACTCATCGGGCGAATCGCTCTGGAACTGAAATTGGAATGCTCACTGACATTTCCCCTATCTGAAAGTCTGATAAACGCCGGAAAAATGACTAAGTCGAAAAAAAATATTTTTTTAAAACTTTTTTCAATTTTACCCCCGTGGAATATATATTCTACCCACACACATTTGGAACTCTCCTGGGGTACCCTCACACATATTATTCCCTCATTTAGTGGATATTTTCACAAAAAAAGTGAAATTTTCAAAAATTCAGAAAAGTGGCTGAAAATGACTAAATATGAACAATTCATCGGGCGAATCGCTCTGGAACTGAAATCGGAATGCTCACTGACATTTCCTCTAACTGAAAGTCTGTTAAACGCCAGAAAAATGACTAAGTCCAAAAAAAATTTTTTTTCAACTTTTTTCAATTTTACCTCCGTGGGATATATATTCTACCCACACACATTTGGAACTCTCCTGGGGTACCCTCACACATATTATTCCCTCATTTAGTGGATATTTCCACAAAAAAGTGAAATTTTCAAAAATTCAGAAAATTGGCGAAAAATGACTAAATATGAAGGACTCATTGGGCGAATCGCTCTGGAACTGAAATCGGAACGCTCACTGACATTTCCCCTATCTGAAAGTCTGATAAACTCCGGAAAAATGACTAAGTCCAAAAAAAAATTTTTTTCAACTTTTTTAAATTTTACCCCCGTGGGATATATATTCTACCCACACACATTTGGAACTCTCCTGGGGTACCCTCACACATATTATTCCCTCATTTAGTGGATATTTTCACAAAAAAGTGAAATTTTCAAAAATTCAGAAAATTGGCTGAAAATTACTAAATATGAAGGACTCATCGGGCGAATCGCTCTGGAACTGAAATCGGAACGCTCACTGACATTTCCCCTATCTGAAAGTCTGATAAACGTCGGAAAAATGACTAAGTCCAATAAAAAATTTTTTTCAACTTTTTTCAATTTTACCCCCGTGGGATATATATTCTACCCACACACATTTGGAACTCTCCTGGGGTACCCTCACACATATTATTCCCTCATTTAGTGGATATTTTCACAAAAAAGTGAAAATTTCAAAAATTCAGAAAATTGGTGAAAATTACTAAATATGAAGGACTCATCGGGCGAATCGCTCTGGAACTGAAATCGGAACGCTCACTGACATTTCCCCTATCTGAAAGTCTGATAAACTCCGGAAAAATGACTAAGTCCCAAAAAAAATTTTTTTCAACTTTTTTAAATTTTACCCCCGTGGGTTATATATTCTACCCACACACATTTGGAACTCTCCTGGGGTACCCTCACACATATTATTCCCTCATTTAGTGGATATTTTCACAAAAAAGTGAAATTTTCAAAAATTCTGAAAATTGGCTGAAAATTACTAAATATGAAGGACTCATCGGGCGAATCGCTCTGGAACTGAAATCGTAACGCTCACTGACATTTCCCCTATCTGAAAGTCTGATAAACGCCGGAAAAATGACTAAGTCCAAAAAAAAATTTTTTTCAACTTTTTTCAATTTTACCTCCGTGGGATATACATTCTTCCCACACACATTTGGAACTCTCCTGGGGTACCCTCACACATATTATTCCCTCATTTAGTGGATATTTTCCCAAAAAAGTGAAATTTTCAAAAATTCAGAAAATTGGCTGAAAATTACTAAATATGAAGGACACATTGGGCGAATCGCTCTGGAACTGAAATCGGAACACTCACTGACATTTCCTCTAACTGAAAGTCTGATAAACGCCAGAAAAATGACTAAGTCCAAAAAAAATTTTTTTTCAACTTTTTTCAATTTTACCCCCGTGGGATATATATTCTTCCCACACACATTTGGAGCTCTCCTGGGGTACCTTCACACATATTATTCCCTCATTTAGTGGATATTTTCACAAAAAAGTGAAATTTTCAAAAATTCAGAAAATTGGCTGAAAATTACTAAATATGAAGGACTCATTGGGCAAATCGCTCTGGAACTGAAATTGGAATGCTCACTGACATTTCCCCTATCTGAAAGTCTGATAAACGCCGGAAAAATGACTAAGTCCAAAAAAAATTTTTTTTCAACTTTTTTCAATTTTACCCCCGTGGGATATATATTCTACCCACACACATTTGGAACTCTCCTGGGGTACCCTCACACATATTATTCCCTCATTTAGTGGATATTTTCACAAAAAAGTGAAAATTTCAAAAATTCAGAAACTTGGTGAAAATTACTAAATATGAAGGACTCATTGGGCAAATCGCTCTGGAACTGAAATCGGAACACTCACTGACATTTCCCCTATCTGAAAGTCTGATAAACTCCGGAAAAATGACTAAGTCCAAAAAAAAATTTTTTTCAACTTTTTTAAATTTTACCCCCGTGGGTTATATATTCTACCCACACACATTTGGAACTCTCCTGGGGTACCCTCACACATATTATTCCCTCATTTAGTGGATATTTTCACAAAAAAGTGAAATTTTCAAAAATTCAGAAAATTGGCTGAAAATGACTAAATATGAAGGACTCATTGGGCGAATCGCTCTGGAACTGAAATCGGAACGCTCACTGACATTTCCCCTATCTGAAAGTCTGATAAACGCCGGAAAAATGACTAAGTCCAAAAAAAATTTTTTTTCAACTTTTTTAAATTTTAAGCCCGTGGGATATATATTCTACCCACACACATTTGGAACTCTCCTCGGGTACCCTCACACATATTATTCCCTCATTTAGTGGATATTTTCACAAAAAAGTGAAATTTTCAAAAAGTCAAAAAATTGGCTAAAAATTACTAAATATGAAGTACTCATCGGGCGAATCACTCTGGAACTGAAATCGGAACGCTCACTGACATTTCCTCTAACTGAAAGTCTGATAAACGCCAGAAAAATGACCAAGTCCAAAAAAAATTTTTTTTCAACTTTTTTCAATTTTACCTCTGTGGGATATATATTCTACCCACACACATTTGGAACTCTCCTGGGGTACCCTCACACATATTATTCCCTCATTTAGTGGATATTTCCACAAAAAAGTGAAATTTTCAAAAATTCAGAAAATTGGCTAAAAATTACTAAATATGTAGGTCTCATTGGGCGAATCACTCTGGAACTGAAATTGGAACGCTCACTGACATTTCCCCTATCTGAAAGTCTGATAAACTCCGGAAAAATGACTAAGTCCAAAAAAAAATTTTTTTCAACTTTTTTAAATTTTACCCCCGTGGGATATATATTCTACCCACACACATTTGGAACTCTCCTGGGGTACCCTCACACATATTATTCCCTCATTTAGTGGATATTTTCACAAAAAAGTGAAATTTTCAAAAATTCAGAAAATTGGCTGAAAATTACTAAATATGAAGGACTCATCGGGCGAATCGCTCTGGAACTGATATCGTAACGCTCACTGACATTTCCCCTATCTGAAAGTCTGATAAACGCCGGAAAAATGACTAAGTCCAAAAAAAATTTTTTTTCAACTTTTTTCAATTTTACCCCCGTGGGATATATATTCTACCCACACACATTTGGAACTCTCATGGGGTACCCTCACACATATTATTCCCTCATTTAGTGGATATTTCCACAAAAAAGTGAAATTTTCAAAAATTCAGAAAATTGGCTGAAAATGACTAAATATGAAGGACTCATTGGGCGAATCGCTCTGGAACTGAAATCGGAACGCTCACTGACATTTCCCCTATCTGAAAGTCTGATAAATGCCGGAAAAATGACTAAGTCCAAAAAAAATTTTTTTTCAACTTTTTTCAATTTTACCCCCGTGGGATATATATTCTTCCCACACACATTTGGAACTCTCCTGGGGTACCCTCACACATATTATTCCCTCATTTAGTGGATATTTTCACAAAAAAGTGAAATTTTCAAAAATTCAGAAAATTGGCTGAAAATTACTAAATATGAAGGACTCATCGGGCGAATCGCTCTGGAACTGAAATCGGAATGCTCACTGACATTTCCTCTAACTGAAAGTCTGATAAACGCCAGAAAAATGACTAAGTCCAAAAAAAAAATTTTTTCAACTTTTTTCAATTTTACCTCCGTGGGATATATATTCGACCCACACACATTTGGAACTCTCCTGGGGTACCCTCACACATATTATTCCCTCATTTAGTGGATATTTCCACAAAAAAGTGAAATTTTCAAAAATTCAGAAAATTGGCTGAAAATTACTAAATATGAAGGACTCATTGGGCGAATCGCTCTGGAACTGAAATCGGAACGCTCACTGACATTTCCTCTAACTGAAAGTCTGATAAACGCCAGAAAAATGACTAAGTCCAAAAAAAATTTTTTTTCAACTTTTTTCAATTTTACCCCCGTGGGATATATATTCTTCCCACACACATTTGGAACTCTCCTGGGGTACCCTCACACATATTATTCCCTCATTTAGTGGATATTTTCACAAAAAAGTGAAATTTTCAAAAATTCAGAAAATTGGCTGAAAATTACTAAATATGAAGGACTCATCGGGCGAATCGCTCTGGAACTGAAATTGGAATGCTCACTGACATTTCCCCTATCTGAAAGTCTGATAAACGCCGGAAAAATGACTAAGTCCAAAAAAAATTTTTTTTCAACTTTTTTAAATTTTAAGCCCGTGGGATATATATTCTACCCACACACATTTGGAACTCTCCTGGGGTACCCTCACACATATTATTCCCTCATTTAGTGGATATTTTCACAAAAAAGTGAAATTTTCAAAAAGTCAAAAAATTGGCTAAAAATTACTAAATATGAAGGACTCATCGGGCGAATCACTCTGGAACTGAAATCGGAACGCTCACTGACATTTCCTCTAACTGAAAGTCTGATAAACGCCAGAAAAATGACCAAGTCCAAAAAAAATTTTTTTTCAACTTTTTTCAATTTTACCTCCGTGGGATATATATTCTACCCACACACATTTGGAACTCTCCTGGGGTACCCACACACATATTATTCCCTCATTTAGTGGATATTTCCACAAAAAAGTGAAATTTTCAATAATTCAGAAAATTGGCTGAAAATGACTAAATATGAAGGACTCATTGGGCGAATCGCTCTGGAACTGAAATCGGAACGCTCACTGACATTTCCCCTATCTGAAAGTCTGATAAACTCCGGAAAAATGACTAAGTCCAAAAAAAAATTTTTTTCAACTTTTTTAAATTTTACCCCCGTGGGTTATATATTCTACCCACACACATTTGGAACTCTCCTGTGGTACCCTCACACATATTATTCCCTCATTTAGTGGATATTTTCACAAAAAAGTGAAATTTTCAAAAATTCAGAAAATTGGCTGAAAATGACTAAATATGAAGGACTCATTGGGCGAATCGCTCTGGAACTGAAATCGGAACGCTCACTGACATTTCCCCTATCTGAAAGTCTGATAAACGCCGGAAAAATGACTAAGTCCCAAAAAATTTTTTTTTCAACTTTTTTAAATTTTAAGCCCGTGGGATATATATTCTACCCACACACATTTGGAACTCTCCTCGGGTACCCTCACACATATTATTCCCTCATTTAGTGGATATTTTCACAAAAAAGTGAAATTTTCAAAAAGTCAAAAAATTGGCTAAAAATTACTAAATATGAAGGACTCATCGGGCGAATCACTCTGGAACTGAAATCGGAACGCTCACTGACATTTCCTCTAACTGAAAGTCTGATAAACGCCAGAAAAATGACCAAGTCAAAAAAAAATTTTTTTTCAACTTTTTTCAATTTTACCTCTGTGGGATATATATTCTACCCACACACATTTGGAACTCTCCTGGGGTACCCTCACACATATTATTCCCTCATTTAGTGGATATTTCCACAAAAAAGTGAAATTTTCAAAAATTCAGAAAATTGGCTAAAAATTACTAAATATGTAGGTCTCATTGGGCGAATCGCTCTGGAACTGAAATTGGAACGCTCACTGACATTTCCCCTATCTGAAAGTCTGATAAACTCCGGAAAAATGACTAAGTCCAAAAAAAAATTTTTTTCAACTTTTTTAAATTTTACCCCCGTGGGATATATATTCTACCCACACACATTTGGAACTCTCCTGGGGTACCCTCACACATATTATTCCCTCATTTAGTGGATATTTTCACAAAAAAGTGAAATTTTCAAAAATTCAGAAAATTGGCTGAAAATTACTAAATATGAAGGACTCATCGGGCGAATCGCTCTGGAACTGATATCGTAACGCTCACTGACATTTCCCCTATCTGAAAGTCTGATAAACGCCGGAAAAATGACTAAGTCCAAAAAAAATTTTTTTTCAACTTTTTTCAATTTTACCCCCGTGGGATATATATTCTACCCACACACATTTGGAACTCTCATGGGGTACCCTCACACATATTATTCCCTCATTTAGTGGATATTTCCACAAAAAAGTGAAATTTTCAAAAATTCAGAAAATTGGCTGAAAATGACTAAATATGAAGGACTCATTGGGCGAATCGCTCTGGAACTGAAATCGGAACGCTCACTGACATTTCCCCTATCTGAAAGTCTGATAAATGCCGGAAAAATGACTAAGTCCAAAAAAAATTTTTTTTCAACTTTTTTCAATTTTACCCCCGTGGGATATATATTCTTCCCACACACATTTGGAACTCTCCTGGGGTACCCTCACACATATTATTCCCTCATTTAGTGGATATTTTCACAAAAAAGTGAAATTTTCAAAAATTCAGAAAATTGGCTGAAAATTACTAAATATGAAGGACTCATCGGGCGAATCGCTCTGGAACTGAAATCGGAATGCTCACTGACATTTCCTCTAACTGAAAGTCTGATAAACGCCAGAAAAATGACTAAGTCCAAAAAAAAAATTTTTTCAACTTTTTTCAATTTTACCTCCGTGGGATATATATTCGACCCACACACATTTGGAACTCTCCTGGGGTACCCTCACACATATTATTCCCTCATTTAGTGGATATTTCCACAAAAAAGTGAAATTTTCAAAAATTCAGAAAATTGGCTGAAAATTACTAAATATGAAGGACTCATTGGGCGAATCGCTCTGGAACTGAAATCGGAACGCTCACTGACATTTCCTCTAACTGAAAGTCTGATAAACGCCAGAAAAATGACTAAGTCCAAAAAAAATTTTTTTTCAACTTTTTTCAATTTTACCCCCGTGGGATATATATTCTTCCCACACACATTTGGAACTCTCCTGGGGTACCCTCACACATATTATTCCCTCATTTAGTGGATATTTTCACAAAAAAGTGAAATTTTCAAAAATTCAGAAAATTGGCTGAAAATTACTAAATATGAAGGACTCATCGGGCGAATCGCTCTGGAACTGAAATTGGAATGCTCACTGACATTTCCCCTATCTGAAAGTCTGATAAACGCCGGAAAAATGACTAAGTCCAAAAAAAATTTTTTTTCAACTTTTTTAAATTTTAAGCCCGTGGGATATATATTCTACCCACACACATTTGGAACTCTCCTGGGGTACCCTCACACATATTATTCCCTCATTTAGTGGATATTTTCACAAAAAAGTGAAATTTTCAAAAAGTCAAAAAATTGGCTAAAAATTACTAAATATGAAGGACTCATCGGGCGAATCACTCTGGAACTGAAATCGGAACGCTCACTGACATTTCCTCTAACTGAAAGTCTGATAAACGCCAGAAAAATGACCAAGTCCAAAAAAAATTTTTTTTCAACTTTTTTCAATTTTACCTCCGTGGGATATATATTCTACCCACACACATTTGGAACTCTCCTGGGGTACCCTCACACATATTATTCCCTCATTTAGTGGATATTTCCACAAAAAAGTGAAATTTTCAATAATTCAGAAAATTGGCTGAAAATGACTAAATATGAAGGACTCATTGGGCGAATCGCTCTGGAACTGAAATCGGAACGCTCACTGACATTTCCCCTATCTGAAAGTCTGATAAACTCCGGAAAAATGACTAAGTCCAAAAAAAAATTTTTTTCAACTTTTTTAAATTTTACCCCCGTGGGTTATATATTCTACCCACACACATTTGGAACTCTCCTGTGGTACCCTCACACATATTATTCCCTCATTTAGTGGATATTTTCACAAAAAAGTGAAATTTTCAAAAATTCAGAAAATTGGCTGAAAATGACTAAATATGAAGGACTCATTGGGCGAATCGCTCTGGAACTGAAATCGGAACGCTCACTGACATTTCCCCTATCTGAAAGTCTGATAAACGTCGGGAAAATGACTAAGTCCAATAAAAAATTTTTTTCAACTTATTTCAATTTTACCCCCGTGGGATATATATTCTACCCACACACATTTGGAACTCTCCTGGGGTACCCTCACACATATTATTCCCTCATTTAGTGGATATTTTCACAAAAAAGTGAAATTTTCAAAAATTCAGAAAATTGGTGAAAATTACTAAATATGAAGGACTCATCGGGCGAATCGCTCTGGAACTGAAATCGGAACGCTCACTGACATTTCCTCTAACTGAAAGTCTGATAAACGCCAGAAAAATGACTAAGTCCAAAAAAAAATTTTTTTCAACTTTTTTCAATTTTACCTCCGTGGGATATATATTCGACCCACACACATTTGGAACTCTCCTGGGGTACCCTCACACATATTATTCCCTCATTTAGTGGATATTTTCACAAAAAAGTGAAATTTTCAAAAATTCAGAAAATTGGCTGAAAATTACTAAATATGAAGGACTCATCGGGGGAATCGCTCTGGAACTGAAATCGGAACGCTCACTGACATTTCCCTTATCTGAAAGTCTGATAAACTCCGGAAAAATGACTAAGTGCAAAAAAAAATTTTTTTCAACTTTTTTAAATTTTACCCCCGTGGGTTATATATTCTACCCACACACATTTGGAACTCTCCTGGGGTACCGTCACACATATTATTCCCTCATTTAGTGGATATTTTCACAAAAAAGTGAAATTTTCAAAAATTCAGAAAATTGGCTGAAAATTACTAAATATGAAGGACTCATCGGGCGAATCGCTCTGGAACTGAAATCGGAACGCTCACTGACATTTCCTCTAACTGAAAGTCTGATAAACGCCAGAAAAATGACTAAGTCCAAAAAAAATATTTTTTCAACTTTTTTCAATTTTACCTCCGTGGGATATATATTCGACCCACACACATTTGGAACTCTCCTGGGGTACCCTCACACATATTCCCTCATTTAGTGGATATTTCCACAAAAAAGTGAAATTTTCAAAAATTCAGAAAATTGGCTGAAAATGACTAAATATGAAGGACTCATTGGGCGAATCGCTCTGGAACTGAAATCGGAACGCTCACTGACTTTTCCCCTATCTGAAAGTCTGATAAACGCCGGAAAAATGACTAAGTCCAAAAAAAATTTTTTTTCAACTTTTTTAAATTTTAAGCCCGTGGGATATATATTCTACCCACACACATTTGGAACTCTCCTGGGGTACCCTCACACATATTAATCCCTCATTTAGTGGATATTTTCACAAAAAAGTGAAATTTTCAAAAAGTCAAAAAATTGGCTAAAAATTACTAAATATGAAGGACTCATCGGGCGAATCACTCTGGAACTGAAATCGGAACGCTCACTGACATTTCCTCTAACTGAAAGTCTGATAAACGCCAGAAAAATGACCAAGTCCAAAAAAAATTTTTTTTCAACTTTTTTCAATTTTACCTCCGTGGGATATATATTCTACCCACACACATTTGGAACTCTCCTGGGGTACCCTCACACATATTATTCCCTCATTTAGTGGATATTTCCACAAAAAAGTGAAATTTTCAATAATTCAGAAAATTGGCTGAAAATGACTAAATATGAAGGACTCATTGGGCGAATCGCTCTGGAACTGAAATCGGAACGCTCACTGACATTTCCCCTATCTGAAAGTCTGATAAACTCCGGAAAAATGACTAAGTCCAAAAAAAAATTTTTTTCAACTTTTTTAAATTTTACCCCCGTGGGTTATATATTCTACCCACACACATTTGGAACTCTTCTGTGGTACCCTCACACATATTATTCCCTCATTTAGTGGATATTTTCACAAAAAAGTGAAATTTTCAAAAATTCAGAAAATTGGCTGAAAATTACTAAATATGAAGGACTCATCGGGTGAATCGCTCTGGAACTGAAATCGGAACGCTCACTGACATTTCCTCTATCTGAAAGTCTGATAAACGCCAGAAAAATGAATAAGTCTAAAAAAAATTTTTTTTCAACTTTTTTCAATTTAACTCCGTGGGATATATATTCTACCCACACACATTTGGAACTCTCCTGGGGTACCCTCACACATATTATTCCCTCATTTAGTGGATATTTCCACAAAAAAGTGAAATTTTCAAAAATTCAGAAAATTGGCTGAAAATGACTAAATATGAAGGAATCATTGGGCGAATCGCTCTGGAACTGAAATCGGAACGCTCACTGACATTTCCCCTATCTGAAAGTCTGATAAACGTCGGAAAAATGACTAAGTCCAATAAAAAATTTTTTTCAACTTTTTTCAATTTTACCCCCGTGGGATATATATTCTACCCACACACATTTGGAACTCTCCTGGGGTACCCTCACACATATTATTCCCTCATTTAGTGGATATTTTCACAAAAAAGTGAAATTTTCAAAAATTCAGAAAATTGGTGAAAATTACTAAATATGAAGGACTCATCGGGCGAATCGCTCTGGAACTGAAATCGGAACGCTCACTGACATTTCCTCTAACTGAAAGTCTGATAAACGCCAGAAAAATGACTAAGTCCAAAAAAAAATTTTTTTCAACTTTTTTCAATTTTACCTCCGTGGGATATATATTCGACCCACACACATTTGGAACTCTCCTGGGGTACCCTCACACATATTATTCCCTCATTTAGTGGATATTTCCACAAAAAAGTGAAATTTTCAAAAATTCAGAAAATTGGCTGAAAATGACTAAATATGTAGGTCTCATTGGGCGAATCGCTCTGGAACTGAAATTGGAACGCTCACTGACACTTCCCCTATCTGAAAGTCTGATAAACTCCGGAAAAATGACTAAGTCCAAAAAAAATTTTTTTTCAACTTTTTTCAATTTTACCCCCGTGGGATATATATTCTACCCACACACATTTGGAACTCTCCTGGGGTACCCTCACACATATTATTCCCTCATTTAGTGGATATTTTCACAAAAAAGTGAAATTTTCAAAAAGTCAAAAAATTGGCTAAAAATTACTAAATATGAAGGACTCATCGGGCGAATCACTCTGGAACTGAAATCGGAACGCTCACTGACATTTCCTCTAACTGAAAGTCTGATAAACGCCAGAAAAATGACCAAGTCCAAAAAAAAATTTTTTTCAACTTTTTTCAATTTTACCTCCGTGGGATATATATTCTTCCCACACACATTTGGAACTCTCCTGGGGTACCCTCACACATATTATTCCCTCATTTAGTGGATATTTTCCCAAAAAAGTGAAATTTTCAAAAATTCAGAAAATTGGCTGAAAATTACTAAATATGAAGGACACATTGGGCGAATCGCTCTGGAACTGAAATCGGAACGCTCACTGACATTTCCTCTAACTGAAAGTCTGATAAACGCCAGAAAAATGACCAAGTCCAAAAAAAATTTTTTTTCAACTTTTTTCAATTTTACCTCCGTGGGATATATATTCTACCCACACACATTTGGAACTCTCCTGGGGTACCCTCACACATATTATTCCCTCATTTAGTGGACATTTTCACAAAAAAGTGAAATTTTCAAAAATTCAGAAAATTGGCTGAAAATGACTAAATATGAACGACTCATCGGTCGAATCGCTCTGGAACTGAAATTGGAACGCTCACTGACATTTCCCCTATCTGAAAGTCTGATAAATTCCGGAAAAATGACTAAGTCCAAAAAAAAATTTTTTTCAACTTTTTTAAATTTTACCCCCGTGATATATATATTCTACCCACACACATTTGGAACTCTCCTGGGGTACCCTCACACATATTATTCCCTCATTTAGTGGATATTTTCACAAAAAAGTGAAATTTTCAAAAATTCAGAAAATTGGCTGAAAATTACTAAATATGAAGGACTCATCGGGGGAATCGCTCTGGAACTGAAATCGGAACGCTCACTTACATTTCCCCTATCTGAAAGTCTGATAAACGTCGGAAAAATGACTAAGTCCAAAAAAAATTTTTTTTCAACTTTTTTCAATTTTACCCCCGTGGGATATATATTCTACCCACACACATTTGGAACTCTCCTGGGGTACCCTCACACATATTATTCCCTCATTTAGTGGATATTTCCACAAAAAAGTGAAATTTTCAAAAATTCAGAAAATTGGCTGAAAATGACTAAATATGTAGGTCTCATTGGGCGAATCGCTCTGGAACTGAAATTGGAACGCTCACTGACATTTCCCCTATCTGAAAGTCTGATAAACTCCGGAAAAATGACTAAGTCAAAAAAAAATTTTTTTTCAACTTTTTTAAATTTTACCCCCGTGGGATATATATTCTACCCACACACATTTGGAACTCTCCTGGGGTACCCTCACACATATTATTCCCTCATTTAGTGGATATTTTCACAAAAAAGTGAAATTTTCAAAAATTCAGAAAATTGGCTGAAAATTACTAAATATGAAGGACTCATCGGGCGAATCGCTCTGGAACTGAAATCGTAACGCTCACTGACATTTCCCCTATCTGAAAGTCTGATAAACGCCGGAAAAATGACTAAGTCCAAAAAAAAATTTTTTTCAACTTTTTTCAATTTTACCCCCGTGGGATATATATTCTACCCACACACATTTGGAACTCTCCTGGGGTACCCTCACACATATTATTCCCTCATTTAGTGGATATTTCCACAAAAAAGTGAAATTTTCAAAAATTCAGAAAATTGGCTGAAAATGACTAAATATGAAGGACTCATTGGGCGAATCGCTCTGGAACTGAAATCGGAACGCTCACTGACATTTCCCCTATCTGAAAGTCTGATAAATGCCGGAAAAATGACTAAGTCCAAAAAAAAATTTTTTTCAACTTTTTTCAATTTTACCCCCGTGGGATATATATTCTTCCCACACACATTTGGAACTCTCCTGGGGTACCCTCACACATATTATTCCCTCATTTAGTGGATATTTTCACAAAAAAGTGAAATTTTCAAAAATTCAGAAAATTGGCTGAAAATTACTAAATATGAAGGACACATCGGGTGAATCGCTCTGGAACTGAAATCGGAACGCTCACTGACATTTCCCCTATCTGAAAGTCTGATAAACGTCGGAAAAATGACTAAGTCCAAAAAAAATTTTTTTTCAACTTTTTTAAATTTTACCCCCGTGGATTATATATTCTACCCACACACATTTGGAACTCTCCTGGGGTACCCTCACACATATTATTCCCTCATTTAGTGGATATTTTCAAAAAAAGTGAAATTTTCAAAAATTCAGAAAATTGGCTGAAAATGACTAAATATGAAGGACTCATTGGGCGAATCGCTCTGGAACTGAAATCGGAACGCTCACTGACATTTCCCCTATCTGAAAGTCTGATAAACGTCGGAAAAATGACTAAGTCCAATAAAAAAAATTTTTCAACTTTTTTCAATTTTACCCCCGTGGGATATATATTCTACTCACACACATTTGGAACTCTCCTGGGGTACCCTCACACATATTATTCCCTCATTTAGTGGATATTTTCACAAAAAAGTGAAATTTTCAAAAATTCAGAAAATTGGTGAAAATTACTAAATATGAAGGACTCATCGGGCGAATCGCTCTGGAACTGAAATCGGAACGCTCACTGACATTTCCTCTAACTGAAAGTCTGATAAACGCCAGAAAAATGACTAAGTCCAAAAAAAAATTTTTTTCAACTTTTTTCAATTTTACCTCCGTGGGATATATATTCTTCCCACACACATTTGGAACTCTCCTGGGGTACCCTCACACATATTATTCCCTCATTTAGTGGATATTTTCACAAAAAAGTGAAATTTTCAAAAATTCAGAAAATTGGCTGAAAATTACTAAATATGAAGGACACATCGGGCGAATCGCTCTGGAACTGAAATCGGAACGCTCACTGACATTTCCCCTATCTGAAAGTCTGATAAACTCCGGAAAAATGACTAAGTCCAAAAAAAAATTTTTTTCAACTTTTTTAAATTTTACCCCCGTGATATATATATTCTACCCACACACATTTGGAACTCTCCTGGGGTACCCTCACACATATTATTCCCTCATTTAGTGGATATTTTCAAAAAAAGTGAAATTTTCAAAAATTCAGAAAATTGGCTAAAAATTACTAAATATGAAGGACTCATCGGGCGAATCGCTCTGGAACTGAAATCGGAACGCTCACTGACATTTCCCCTATCTGAAAGTCTGATAAACTCCGGAAAAATGACTAAGTCCAAAAAAAAATTTTTTTCAACTTTTTTAAATTTTACCCCCGTGGGTTATATATTCTACCCACACACATTTGGAACTCTCCTGGGGTACCCTCACACATATTATTCCCTCATTTAGTGGATATTTTCACAAAAAAGTGAAATTTTCAAAAATTCAGAAAATTGGCTGAAAATTACTAAATATGAAGGACTCATCGGGTGAATCGCTCTGGAACTGAAATCGGAACGCTCACTGACATTTCCTCTAACTGAAAGTCTGATAAACGCCAGAAAAATGACTAAGTCCAAAAAAAATTTTTTTTCAACTTTTTTCAATTTTACCTCCGTGGGATATATATTCTACCCACACACATTTGGAACTCTCCTGGGTACCCTCACACATATTATTCCCTCATTTAGTGGATATTTCCACAAAAAAGTGAAATTTTCAAAAATTCAGAAAATTGGCTGAAAATGACTAAATATGAAGGACTCATTGGGCGAATCGCTCTGGAACTGAAATCGGAACGCTCACTGACATTTCCCCTATCTGAAAGTCTGATAAACGTCGGAAAAATGACTAAGTCCAATAAAAAAAATTTTTCAACTTTTTTCAATTTTACCCCCGTGGGTTATATATTCTACCCACACACATTTGGAACTCTCCTGTGGTACCCTCACACATATTATTCCCTCATTTAGTGGATATTTTCACAAAAAAGTGAAATTTTCAAAAATTCAGAAAATTGGCTGAAAATTACTAAATATGAAGGACTCATCGGGTGAATCGCTCTGGAACTGAAATCGGAACGCTCACTGACATTTCCTCTAACTGAAAGTCTGATAAACGCCAGAAAAATGACTAAGTCCAAAAAAAATTTTTTTTCAACTTTTTTCAATTTTACCTCCGTGGGATATATATTCTACCCACACACATTTGGAACTCTCCTGGGGTACCCTCACACATATTATTCCCTCATTTAGTGGATATTTCCACAAAAAAGTGAAATTTTCAAAAATTCAGAAAATTGGCTGAAATTGACTAAATATGAAGGACTCATTGGGCGAATCGCTCTGGAACTGAAATCGGAACGCTCACTGACATTTCCCCTATCTGAAAGTCTGATAAACGCCGGAAAAATGACTAAGTCCAAAAAAAAATTTTTTTCAACTTTTTTCAATTTTACCTCCGTGGGATATATATTCTTCCCACACACATTTGGAACTCTCCTGGGGTACCCTCACACATATTATTCCCTCATTTAGTGGATATTTCCACAAAAAAGTGAAATTTTCAAAAATTCAGAAAATTGGCTGAAAATGACTAAATATGAAGGACTCATTGGGCGAATCGCTCTGGAACTGAAATCGGAACGCTCACTGACATTTCCCCTATCTGAAAGTCTGATAAACGCCGGAAAAATGACTAAGTCCAAAAAAAAATTTTTTTCAACTTTTTTCAACTTTACCTCCGTGGGATATATATTCTTCCCACACACATTTGGAACTCTCCTGGGGTACCCTCACACATATTATTCCCTCATTTAGTGGATATTTTCCCAAAAAAGTGAAATTTTCAAAAATTCAGAAAATTGGCTGAAAATTACTAAATATGAAGGACACATTGGGCGAATCGCTCTGGAACTGAAATCGGAACGCTCACTGACATTTCCTCTAACTGAAAGTCTGATAAACGCCAGAAAAATGACTAAGTCCAAAAAAAATTTTTTTTCAACTTTTTTCAATTTTACCTCCGTGGGATATATATTCTACCCACACACATTTGGAACTCTCCTGGGGTACCCTCACACATATTATTCCCTCATTTAGTGGATATTTCCACAAAAAAGTGAAATTTTCAAAAATTCAGAAAATTGGCTGAAAATGACTAAATATGAAAGACTCATTGGGCGAATCGCTCTGGAACTGAAATCGGAACGCTCACTGACATTTCCCCTATCTGAAAGTCTGATAAACGCCGGAAAAATGACTAAGTCCAAAAAAAATTTTTTTTCAACTTTCTTCAATTTTACCCCCGTGGGATATGTATTCTACCCACACACATTTGGAACTCTCCTGGGGTACCCTCACACATATTATTCCCTCATTTAGTGGATATTTCCACAAAAAAGTGAAATTTTCAAAAATTCAGAAAATTGGCTGAAAATGACTAAATATGAAGGACTCATTGGGCGAATCGCTCTGGAACTGAAATCGGAACGCTCACTGACATTTCCCCTATCTGAAAGTCTGATAAACGTCGGAAAAATGACTAAGTCCAATAAAAAAAATTTTTCAACTTTTTTCAATTTTACCCCCGTGGGATATATATTCTACCCACACACATTTGGAACTCTCCTGGGGTACCCTCACACATATTATTCCCTCATTTAGTGGATATTTTCACAAAAAAGTGAAATTTTCAAAAATTCAGAAAATTGGTGAAAATTACTAAATATGAAGGACTCATCGGGCGAATCGCTCTGGAACTGAAATCGGAACGCTCACTGACATTTCCTCTAACTGAAAGTCTGATAAACGCCAGAAAAATGACTAAGTCCAAAAAAAAATTTTTTTCAACTTTTTTCAATTTTACCTCCGTGGGATATATATTCTTCCCACACACATTTGGAACTCTCCTGGGGTACCCTCACACATATTATTCCCTCATTTAGTGGATATTTTCACAAAAAAGTGAAATTTTCAAAAATTCAGAAAATTGGCTGAAAATTACTAAATATGAAGGACACATCGGGCGAATCGCTCTGGAACTGAAATCGGAACGCTCACTGACATTTCCCCTATCTGAAAGTCTGATAAACTCCGGAAAAATGACTAAGTCCAAAAAAAAAATTTTTTCAACTTTTTTAAATTTTACCCCCGTGATATATATATTCTACCCACACACATTTGGAACTCTCCTGGGGTACCCTCACACATATTATTCCCTCATTTAGTGGATATTTTCACAAAAAAGTGAAATTTTCAAAAATTCAGAAAATTGGCTGAAAATTACTAAATATGAAGGACTCATCGGGGGAATCGCTCTGGAACTGAAATCGGAACGCTCACTGACATTTCCCCTATCTGAAAGTCTGATAAACGTCGGAAAAATGACTAAGTCCAAAAAAAATTTTTTTTCAACTTTTTTCAATTTTACCCCCGTGGGTTATATATTCTACCCACACACATTTGGAACTCTCCTGGGGTACCCTCACACATATTATTCCCTCATTTAGTGGATATTTTCAAAAAAAGTGAAATTTTCAAAAATTCAGAAAATTGGCTAAAAATTACTAAATATGAAGGACTCATCGGGCGAATCGCTCTGGAACTGAAATCGGAACGCTCACTGACATTTCCCCTATCTGAAAGTCTGATAAACTCCGGAAAAATGACTAAGTCCAAAAAAAATTTTTTTTCAACTTTTTTAAATTTTACCCCGTGGGTTATATATTCTACCCACACACATTTGGAACTCTCCTGGGGTACCCTCACACATATTATTCCCTCATTTAGTGGATATTTTCACAAAAAAGTGAAATTTTCAAAAATTCAGAAAATTGGCTGAAAATTACTAAATATGAAGGACTCATCGGGCGAATCGCTCTGGAACTGAAATCGGAACGCTCACTGACATTTCCCCTATCTGAAAGTCTGATAAACTCCGGAAAAATGACTAAGTCCAAAAAAAAATTTTTTTCAACTTTTTTAAATTTTACCCCCGTGGGTTATATATTCTACCCACAGACATTTGGAACTCTCCTGTGGTACCCTCACACATATTATTCCCTCATTTAGTGGATATTTTCACAAAAAAGTGAAATTTTCAAAAATTCAGAAAATTGGCTGAAAATTACTAAATATGAAGGACTCATCGGGTGAATCGCTCTGGAACTGAAATCGGAACGCTCACTGACATTTCCCCTATCTGAAAGTCTGATAAACGCCGGAAAAATGACTAAGTCCAAAAAAAAATTTTTTTCAACTTTTTTCAATTTTACCTCCGTGGGATATATATTCTTCCCACACACATTTGGAACTCTCCTGGGGTACCCTCACACATATTATTCCCTCATTTAGTGGATATTTCCACAAAAAAGTGAAATTTTCAAAAATTCAGAAAATTGGCTGAAAATGACTAAATATGAAGGACTCATTGGGCGAATCGCTCTGGAACTGAAATCGGAACGCTCACTGACATTTCCCCTATCTGAAAGTCTGATAAACGCCGGAAAAATGACTAAGTCCAAAAAAAAATTTTTTTCAACTTTTTTCAACTTTACCTCCGTGGGATATATATTCTTCCCACACACATTTGGAACTCTCCTGGGGTACCCTCACACATATTATTCCCTCATTTAGTGGATATTTTCCCAAAAAAGTGAAATTTTCAAAAATTCAGAAAATTGGCTGAAAATTACTAAATATGAAGGACACATTGGGCGAATCGCTCTGGAACTGAAATCGGAACGCTCACTGACATTTCCTCTAACTGAAAGTCTGATAAACGCCAGAAAAATGACTAAGTCCAAAAAAAATTTTTTTTCAACTTTTTTCAATTTTACCTCCGTGGGATATATATTCTACCCACACACATTTGGAACTCTCCTGGGGTACCCTCACACATATTATTCCCTCATTTAGTGGATATTTCCACAAAAAAGTGAAATTTTCAAAAATTCAGAAAATTGGCTGAAAATGACTAAATATGAAAGACTCATTGGGCGAATCGCTCTGGAACTGAAATCGGAACGCTCACTGACATTTCCCCTATCTGAAAGTCTGATAAACGCCGGAAAAATGACTAAGTCCAAAAAAAATTTTTTTTCAACTTTCTTCAATTTTACCCCCGTGGGATATGTATTCTACCCACACACATTTGGAACTCTCCTGGGGTACCCTCACACATATTATTCCCTCATTTAGTGGATATTTCCACAAAAAAGTGAAATTTTCAAAAATTCAGAAAATTGGCTGAAAATGACTAAATATGAAGGACTCATTGGGCGAATCGCTCTGGAACTGAAATCGGAACGCTCACTGACATTTCCCCTATCTGAAAGTCTGATAAACGTCGGAAAAATGACTAAGTCCAATAAAAAATTTTTTTCAACTTTTTTCAATTTTACCCCCGTGGGATATATATTCTACCCACACACATTTGGAACTCTCCTGGGGTACCCTCACACATATTATTCCCTCATTTAGTGGATATTTTCACAAAAAAGTGAAATTTTCAAAAATTCAGAAAATTGGTGAAAATTACTAAATATGAAGGACTCATCGGGCGAATCGCTCTGGAACTGAAATCGGAACGCTCACTGACATTTCCTCTAACTGAAAGTCTGATAAACGCCAGAAAAATGACTAAGTCCAAAAAAAAATTTTTTTCAACTTTTTTCAATTTTACCTCCGTGGGATATATATTCGACCCACACACATTTGGAACTCTCCTGGGGTACCCTCACACATATTATTCCCTCATTTAGTGGATATTTTCACAAAAAAGTGAAATTTTCAAAAATTCAGAAAATTGGCTGAAAATTACTAAATATGAAGGACTCATCGGGGGAATCGCTCTGGAACTGAAATCGGAACGCTCACTGACATTTCCCCTATCTGAAAGTCTGATAAACGTCGGAAAAATGACTAAGTCCAATAAAAAATTTTTTTCAACTTTTTTCAATTTTACCCCCGTGGGATATATATTCTACGCACACACATTTGGAACTCTCCTGGGGTACCCTCACACATATTATTCCCTCATTTAGTGGATATTTCCCCAAAAAAGTGAAATTTTCAAAAATTCAGAAAATTGGTTGAAAATGACTAAATATGTAGGTCTCATTGGGCGAATCGCTCTGGAACTGAAATCGGAACGCTCACTGACATTTCCCCTATCTGAAAGTCTGATAAATGCCGGAAAAATGACTAAGTCCAAAAAAAATTTTTTTTCAACTTTTTTCAATTTTACCCCCGTGGGATATATATTCTTCCCACACACATTTGGAACTCTCCTGGGGTACCCTCACACATATTATTCCCTCATTTAGTGGATATTTTCACAAAAAAGTGAAATTTTCAAAAATTCAGAAAATTGGCTGAAAATTACTAAATATGAAGGACACATCGGGCGAATCGCTCTGGAACTGAAATCGGAACGCTCACTGACATTTCCCCTATCTGAAAGTCTGATAAACTCCGGAAAAATGACTAAGTCCAAAAAAAATTTTTTTTCAACTTTTTTAAATTTTACCCCCGTGATATATATATTCTACCCACACACATTTGGAACTCTCCTGGGGTACCCTCACACATATTATTCCCTCATTTAGTGGATATTTTCAAAAAAAGTGAAATTTTCAAAAATTCAGAAAATTGGCTAAAAATTACTAAATATGAAGGACTCATCGGGCGAATCGCTCTGGAACTGAAATCGGAACGCTCACTGACATTTCCCCTATCTGAAAGTCTGATAAACTCCGGAAAAATGACTAAGTCCAAAAAAAAATTTTTTTCAACTTTTTTAAATTTTACCCCCGTGATATATATATTCTACCCACACACATTTGGAACTCTCCTGGGGTACCCTCACACATATTATTCCCTCATTTAGTGGATATTTTCACAAAAAAGTGAAAATTTCAAAAATTCAGAAAATTGGTGAAAATTACTAAATATGAAGGACTCATTGGGCGAATCGCTCTGGAACTGAAATCGGAACGCTCACTGACATTTCCCCTATCTGAAAGTCTGATAAACGTCGGAAAAATGACTAAGTCCAAAAAAAATTTTTTTTCAACTTTTTTCAATTTTACCCCCGTGGGATATATATTCTACCCACACACATTTGGAACTCTCCTGGGGTACCCTCTCACATATTATTCCCTCATTTAGTGGATATTTTCACAAAAAAGTGAAAATTTCAAAAATTCAGAAAATTGGTGAAAATTACTAAATATGAAGGACTCATTGGGCGAATCGCTCTGGAACTGAAATCGGAACGCTCACTGACATTTCCCCTATCTGAAAGTCTGATAAACTCCGGAAAAATGACTAAGTCCAAAAAAAAATTTTTTTCAACTTTTTTAAATTTTACCCCCGTGGGTTATATATTCTACCCACACACATTTGGAACTCTCCTGGGGTACCCTCACACATATTATTCCCTCATTTAGTGGATATTTTCACAAAAAAGTGAAATTTTCAAAAATTCAGAAAATTGGCTGAAAATTACTAAATATGAAGGACTCATCGGGCGAATCGCTCTGGAACTGAAATCGTAACGCTCACTGACATTTCCCCTATCTGAAAGTCTGATAAACGCCGGAAAAATGACTAAGTCCAAAAAAAATTTTTTTTCAACTTTTTTCAATTTTACCCCCGTGGGATATATATTCTACCCACACACATTTGGAACTCTCCTGGGGTACCCTCACACATATTATTCCCTCATTTAGTGGATATTTCCACAAAAAAGTGAAATTTTCAAAAATTCAGAAAATTGGCTGAAAATGACTAAATATGTAGGTCTCATTGGGAGAATCGCTCTGGAACTGAAATCGGAACGCTCACTGACATTTCCCCTATCTGAAAGTCTGATAAATGCCGGAAAAATGACTAAGTCCAAAAAACATTTTTTTTCAACTTTTTTCAATTTTACCCCCGTGGGATATATATTCTTCCCACACACATTTGGAACTCTCCTGGGGTACCCTCACACATATTATTCCCTCATTTAGTGGATATTTTCACAAAAAAGTGAAATTTTCAAAAATTCAGAAAATTGGCTGAAAATTACTAAATATGAAGGACACATCGGGCGAATCGCTCTGGAACTGAAATCGGAACGCTCACTGACATTTCCCCTATCTGAAAGTCTGATAAACTCCGGAAAAATGACTAAGTCCAAAAAAAATTTTTTTTCAACTTTTTTAAATTTTACCCCCGTGATATATATATTCTACCCACACACATTTGGAACTCTCCTGGGGTACCCTCACACATATTATTCCCTCATTTAGTGGATATTTTCAAAAAAAGTGAAATTTTCAAAAATTCAGAAAATTGGCTAAAAATTACTAAATATGAAGGACTCATCGGGCGAATCGCTCTGGAACTGAAATCGGAACGCTCACTGACATTTCCCCTATCTGAAAGTCTGATAAACGTCGGAAAAATGACTAAGTCCAAAAAAAATTTTTTTTCAACTTTTTTCAATTTTACCCCCGTGGGATATATATTCTACCCACACACATTTGGAACTCTCCTGGGGTACCCTCTCACATATTATTCCCTCATTTAGTGGATATTTTCACAAAAAAGTGAAAATTTCAAAAATTCAGAAAATTGGTGAAAATTACTAAATATGAAGGACTCATTGGGCGAATCGCTCTGGAACTGAAATCGGAACGCTCACTGACATTTCCCCTATCTGAAAGTCTGATAAACGTCGGAAAAATGACTAAGTCCAAAAAAAATTTTTTTTCAACTTTTTTCAATTTTACCCCCGTGGGATATATATTCTACCCACACACATTTGGAACTCTCCTGGGGTACCCTCACACATATTATTCCCTCATTTAGTGGATATTTTCACAAAAAAGTGAAATTTTCAAAAATTCAGAAAATTGGCTGAAAATTACTAAATATGAAGGACTCATCGGGCGAATCGCTCTGGAACTGAAATCGTAACGCTCACTGACATTTCCCCTATCTGAAAGTCTGATAAACGCCGGAAAAATGACTAAGTCCAAAAAAATTTTTTTTCAACTTTTTTCAATTTTACCCCCGTGGGATATATATTCTACCCACACACATTTGGAACTCTCCTGGGGTACCCTCACACATATTATTCCCTCATTTAGTGGATATTTCCACAAAAAAGTGAAATTTTCAAAAATTCAGAAAATTGGCTGAAAATGACTAAATATGTAGGTCTCATTGGGCGAATCGCTCTGGAACTGAAATCGGAACGCTCACTGACATTTCCCCTATCTGAAAGTCTGATAAATGCCGGAAAAATGACTAAGTCCAAAAAACATTTTTTTTCAACTTTTTTCAATTTTACCCCCGTGGGATATATATTCTTCCCACACACATTTGGAACTCTCCTGGGGTACCCTCACACATATTATTCCCTCATTTAGTGGATATTTTCACAAAAAAGTGAAATTTTCAAAAATTCAGAAAATTGGCTGAAAATTACTAAATATGAAGGACACATCGGGCGAATCGCTCTGGAACTGAAATCGGAACGCTCACTGACATTTCCCCTATCTGAAAGTCTGATAAACTCCGGAAAAATGACTAAGTCCAAAAAAAATTTTTTTTCAACTTTTTTAAATTTTACCCCCGTGATATATATATTCTACCCACACACATTTGGAACTCTCCTGGGGTACCCTCACACATATTATTCCCTCATTTAGTGGATATTTTCAAAAAAAGTGAAATTTTCAAAAATTCAGAAAATTGGCTAAAAATTACTAAATATGAAGGACTCATCGGGCGAATCGCTCTGGAACTGAAATCGGAACGCTCACTGACATTTCCCCTATCTGAAAGTCTGATAAACTCCGGAAAAATGACTAAGTCCAAAAAAAAATTTTTTTCAACTTTTTTAAATTTTACCCCCGTGATATATATATTCTACCCACACACATTTGGAACTCTCCTGGGGTACCCTCACACATATTATTCCCTCATTTAGTGGATATTTTCACAAAAAAGTGAAATTTTCAAAAATTCAGAAAATTGGCTGAAAATTACTAAATATGAAGGACTCATCGGGGGAATCGCTCTGGAACTGAAATCGGAACGCTCACTGACATTTCCCCTATCTGAAAGTCTGATAAACTCCGGAAAAATGACTAAGTCCAAAAAAAAATTTTTTTCAACTTTTTTAAATTTTACCCCCGTGGGTTATATATTCTACCCACACACATTTGGAACTCTCCTGGGGTACCCTCACACATATTATTCCCTCATTTAGTGGATATTTTCACAAAAAAGTGAAATTTTCAAAAATTCAGAAAATTGGTGAAAATTACTAAATATGAAGGACTCATCGGGCGAATCGCTCTGGAACTGAAATCGGAACGCTCACTGACATTTCCTCTAACTGAAAGTCTGATAAACGCCAGAAAAATGACTAAGTCCAAAAAAAAATTTTTTTCAACTTTTTTCAATTTTACCTCCGTGGGATATATATTCGACCCACACACATTTGGAACTCTCCTGGGGTACCCTCACACATATTATTCCCTCATTTAGTGGATATTTCCACAAAAAAGTGAAATTTTCAAAAATTCAGAAAATTGGCTGAAAATGACTAAATATGTAGGTCTCATTGGGCGAATCGCTCTGGAACTGAAATTGGAACGCTCACTGACATTTCCCCTATCTGAAAGTCTGATAAACTCCGGAAAAATGACTAAGTCCAAAAAAAAATTTTTTTCAACTTTTTTAAATTTTACCCCCGTGGGATATATATTCTACCCACACACATTTGGAACTCTCCTGGGGTACCCTCACACATATTATTCCCTCATTTAGTGGATATTTTCACAAAAAAGTGAAATTTTCAAAAATTCAGAAAATTGGCTGAAAATTACTAAATATGAAGGACTCATCGGGCGAATCGCTCTGGAACTGAAATCGTAACGCTCACTGACATTTCCCCTATCTGAAAGTCTGATAAACGCCGGAAAAATGACTAAGTCCAAAAAAAATTTTTTTTCAACTTTTTTCAATTTTACCCCCGTGGGATATATATTCTACCCACACACATTTGGAACTCTCCTGGGGTACCCTCACACATATTATTCCCTCATTTAGTGGATATTTCCACAAAAAAGTGAAATTTTCAAAAATTCAGAAAATTGGCTGAAAATTACTAAATATGAAGGACACATTGGGCGAATCGCTCTGGAGCTGAAATCGGAACGCTCACTGACATTTCCCCTATCTGAAAGTCTGATAAACGCCGGAAAAATGACTAAGTCAAAAAAAAATTTTTTTTCAACTTTTTTAAATTTTACCCCCGTGGGTTATATATTCTACCCACACACATTTGGAACTCTCCTGGGGTACCCTCACACACATTATTCCCTCATTTAGTGGATATTTTCAAAAAAAGTGAAATTTTCAAAAATTCAGAAAATTGGCTGAAAATGACTAAATATGAAGGACTCATTGGGCGAATCGCTCTGGAACTGAAATCGGAACGCTCACTGACATTTCCTCTAACTGAAAGTCTGATAAACGCCAGAAAAATGACTAAGTCCAAAAAAAATTTTTTTTCAACTTTTTTCAATTTTACCTCCGTGGGATATATATTCTACCCACACACATTTGGAACTCTCCTGGGGTACCCTCACACATATTATTCCCTCATTTAGTGGATATTTCCACAAAAAAGTGAAATTTTCAAAAATTCAGAAAATTGGCTGAAATTGACTAAATATGAAGGACTCATTGGGCGAATCGCTCTGGAACTGAAATCGGAACGCTCACTGACATTTCCCCTATCTGAAAGTCTGATAAACGCCGGAAAAATGACTAAGTCCAAAAAAAAATTTTTTTCAACTTTTTTCAATTTTACCTCCGTGGGATATATATTCTTCCCACACACATTTGGAACTCTCCTGGGGTACCCTCACACATATTATTCCCTCATTTAGTGGATATTTCCACAAAAAAGTGAAATTTTCAAAAATTCAGAAAATTGGCTGAAAATGACTAAATATGAAGGACTCATTGGGCGAATCGCTCTGGAACTGAAATCGGAACGCTCACTGACATTTCCCCTATCTGAAAGTCTGATAAACGCCGGAAAAATGACTAAGTCCAAAAAAAAATTTTTTTCAACTTTTTTCAACTTTACCTCCGTGGGATATATATTCTTCCCACACACATTTGGAACTCTCCTGGGGTACCCTCACACATATTATTCCCTCATTTAGTGGATATTTTCCCAAAAAAGTGAAATTTTCAAAAATTCAGAAAATTGGCTGAAAATTACTAAATATGAAGGACACATTGGGCGAATCGCTCTGGAACTGAAATCGGAACGCTCACTGACATTTCCTCTAACTGAAAGTCTGATAAACGCCAGAAAAATGACTAAGTCCAAAAAAAATTTTTTTTCAACTTTTTTCAATTTTACCTCCGTGGGATATATATTCTACCCACACACATTTGGAACTCTCCTGGGGTACCCTCACACATATTATTCCCTCATTTAGTGGATATTTCCACAAAAAAGTGAAATTTTCAAAAATTCAGAAAATTGGCTGAAAATGACTAAATATGAAAGACTCATTGGGCGAATCGCTCTGGAACTGAAATCGGAACGCTCACTGACATTTCCCCTATCTGAAAGTCTGATAAACGCCGGAAAAATGACTAAGTCCAAAAAAAATTTTTTTTCAACTTTCTTCAATTTTACCCCCGTGGGATATGTATTCTACCCACACACATTTGGAACTCTCCTGGGGTACCCTCACACATATTATTCCCTCATTTAGTGGATATTTCCACAAAAAAGTGAAATTTTCAAAAATTCAGAAAATTGGCTGAAAATTACTAAATATGAAGGACTCATCGGGGGAATCGCTCTGGAACTGAAATCGGAACGCTCACTGACATTTCCCCTATCTGAAAGTCTGATAAACGTCGGAAAAATGACTAAGTCCAATAAAAAATTTTTTTCAACTTTTTTCAATTTTACCCCCGTGGGATATATATTCTACGCACACACATTTGGAACTCTCCTGGGGTACCCTCACACATATTATTCCCTCATTTAGTGGATATTTCCCCAAAAAAGTGAAATTTTCAAAAATTCAGAAAATTGGTTGAAAATGACTAAATATGTAGGTCTCATTGGGCGAATCGCTCTGGAACTGAAATCGGAACGCTCACTGACATTTCCCCTATCTGAAAGTCTGATAAATGCCGGAAAAATGACTAAGTCCAAAAAAAATTTTTTTTCAACTTTTTTCAATTTTACCCCCGTGGGATATATATTCTTCCCACACACATTTGGAACTCTCCTGGGGTACCCTCACACATATTATTCCCTCATTTAGTGGATATTTTCACAAAAAAGTGAAATTTTCAAAAATTCAGAAAATTGGCTGAAAATTACTAAATATGAAGGACACATCGGGCGAATCGCTCTGGAACTGAAATCGGAACGCTCACTGACATTTCCCCTATCTGAAAGTCTGATAAACTCCGGAAAAATGACTAAGTCCAAAAAAAATTTTTTTTCAACTTTTTTAAATTTTACCCCCGTGATATATATATTCTACCCACACACATTTGGAACTCTCCTGGGGTACCCTCACACATATTATTCCCTCATTTAGTGGATATTTTCAAAAAAAGTGAAATTTTCAAAAATTCAGAAAATTGGCTAAAAATTACTAAATATGAAGGACTCATCGGGCGAATCGCTCTGGAACTGAAATCGGAACGCTCACTGACATTTCCCCTATCTGAAAGTCTGATAAACTCCGGAAAAATGACTAAGTCCAAAAAAAAATTTTTTTCAACTTTTTTAAATTTTACCCCCGTGATATATATATTCTACCCACACACATTTGGAACTCTCCTGGGGTACCCTCACACATATTATTCCCTCATTTAGTGGATATTTTCACAAAAAAGTGAAAATTTCAAAAATTCAGAAAATTGGTGAAAATTACTAAATATGAAGGACTCATTGGGCGAATCGCTCTGGAACTGAAATCGGAACGCTCACTGACATTTCCCCTATCTGAAAGTCTGATAAACGTCGGAAAAATGACTAAGTCCAAAAAAAATTTTTTTTCAACTTTTTTCAATTTTACCCCCGTGGGATATATATTCTACCCACACACATTTGGAACTCTCCTGGGGTACCCTCTCACATATTATTCCCTCATTTAGTGGATATTTTCACAAAAAAGTGAAAATTTCAAAAATTCAGAAAATTGGTGAAAATTACTAAATATGAAGGACTCATTGGGCGAATCGCTCTGGAACTGAAATCGGAACGCTCACTGACATTTCCCCTATCTGAAAGTCTGATAAACGTCGGAAAAATGACTAAGTCCAAAAAAAATTTTTTTTCAACTTTTTTCAATTTTACCCCCGTGGGATATATATTCTACCCACACACATTTGGAACTCTCCTGGGGTACCCTCACACATATTATTCCCTCATTTAGTGGATATTTTCACAAAAAAGTGAAATTTTCAAAAATTCAGAAAATTGGCTGAAAATTACTAAATATGAAGGACTCATCGGGCGAATCGCTCTGGAACTGAAATCGTAACGCTCACTGACATTTCCCCTATCTGAAAGTCTGATAAACGCCGGAAAAATGACTAAGTCCAAAAAAAATTTTTTTTCAACTTTTTTCAATTTTACCCCCGTGGGATATATATTCTACCCACACACATTTGGAACTCTCCTGGGGTACCCTCACACATATTATTCCCTCATTTAGTGGATATTTCCACAAAAAAGTGAAATTTTCAAAAATTCAGAAAATTGGCTGAAAATGACTAAATATGTAGGTCTCATTGGGAGAATCGCTCTGGAACTGAAATCGGAACGCTCACTGACATTTCCCCTATCTGAAAGTCTGATAAATGCCGGAAAAATGACTAAGTCCAAAAAACATTTTTTTTCAACTTTTTTCAATTTTACCCCCGTGGGATATATATTCTTCCCACACACATTTGGAACTCTCCTGGGGTACCCTCACACATATTATTCCCTCATTTAGTGGATATTTTCACAAAAAAGTGAAATTTTCAAAAATTCAGAAAATTGGCTGAAAATTACTAAATATGAAGGACACATCGGGCGAATCGCTCTGGAACTGAAATCGGAACGCTCACTGACATTTCCCCTATCTGAAAGTCTGATAAACTCCGGAAAAATGACTAAGTCCAAAAAAAATTTTTTTTCAACTTTTTTAAATTTTACCCCCGTGATATATATATTCTACCCACACACATTTGGAACTCTCCTGGGGTACCCTCACACATATTATTCCCTCATTTAGTGGATATTTTCAAAAAAAGTGAAATTTTCAAAAATTCAGAAAATTGGCTAAAAATTACTAAATATGAAGGACTCATCGGGCGAATCGCTCTGGAACTGAAATCGGAACGCTCACTGACATTTCCCCTATCTGAAAGTCTGATAAACGTCGGAAAAATGACTAAGTCCAAAAAAAATTTTTTTTCAACTTTTTTCAATTTTACCCCCGTGGGATATATATTCTACCCACACACATTTGGAACTCTCCTGGGGTACCCTCTCACATATTATTCCCTCATTTAGTGGATATTTTCACAAAAAAGTGAAAATTTCAAAAATTCAGAAAATTGGTGAAAATTACTAAATATGAAGGACTCATTGGGCGAATCGCTCTGGAACTGAAATCGGAACGCTCACTGACATTTCCCCTATCTGAAAGTCTGATAAACGTCGGAAAAATGACTAAGTCCAAAAAAAATTTTTTTTCAACTTTTTTCAATTTTACCCCCGTGGGATATATATTCTACCCACACACATTTGGAACTCTCCTGGGGTACCCTCACACATATTATTCCCTCATTTAGTGGATATTTTCACAAAAAAGTGAAATTTTCAAAAATTCAGAAAATTGGCTGAAAATTACTAAATATGAAGGACTCATCGGGCGAATCGCTCTGGAACTGAAATCGTAACGCTCACTGACATTTCCCCTATCTGAAAGTCTGATAAACGCCGGAAAAATGACTAAGTCCAAAAAAATTTTTTTTCAACTTTTTTCAATTTTACCCCCGTGGGATATATATTCTACCCACACACATTTGGAACTCTCCTGGGGTACCCTCACACATATTATTCCCTCATTTAGTGGATATTTCCACAAAAAAGTGAAATTTTCAAAAATTCAGAAAATTGGCTGAAAATGACTAAATATGTAGGTCTCATTGGGCGAATCGCTCTGGAACTGAAATCGGAACGCTCACTGACATTTCCCCTATCTGAAAGTCTGATAAATGCCGGAAAAATGACTAAGTCCAAAAAACATTTTTTTTCAACTTTTTTCAATTTTACCCCCGTGGGATATATATTCTTCCCACACACATTTGGAACTCTCCTGGGGTACCCTCACACATATTATTCCCTCATTTAGTGGATATTTTCACAAAAAAGTGAAATTTTCAAAAATTCAGAAAATTGGCTGAAAATTACTAAATATGAAGGACACATCGGGCGAATCGCTCTGGAACTGAAATCGGAACGCTCACTGACATTTCCCCTATCTGAAAGTCTGATAAACTCCGGAAAAATGACTAAGTCCAAAAAAAATTTTTTTTCAACTTTTTTAAATTTTACCCCCGTGATATATATATTCTACCCACACACATTTGGAACTCTCCTGGGGTACCCTCACACATATTATTCCCTCATTTAGTGGATATTTTCAAAAAAAGTGAAATTTTCAAAAATTCAGAAAATTGGCTAAAAATTACTAAATATGAAGGACTCATCGGGCGAATCGCTCTGGAACTGAAATCGGAACGCTCACTGACATTTCCCCTATCTGAAAGTCTGATAAACTCCGGAAAAATGACTAAGTCCAAAAAAAAATTTTTTTCAACTTTTTTAAATTTTACCCCCGTGATATATATATTCTACCCACACACATTTGGAACTCTCCTGGGGTACCCTCACACATATTATTCCCTCATTTAGTGGATATTTTCACAAAAAAGTGAAATTTTCAAAAATTCAGAAAATTGGCTGAAAATTACTAAATATGAAGGACTCATCGGGGGAATCGCTCTGGAACTGAAATCGGAACGCTCACTGACATTTCCCCTATCTGAAAGTCTGATAAACTCCGGAAAAATGACTAAGTCCAAAAAAAAATTTTTTTCAACTTTTTTAAATTTTACCCCCGTGGGTTATATATTCTACCCACACACATTTGGAACTCTCCTGGGGTACCCTCACACATATTATTCCCTCATTTAGTGGATATTTTCACAAAAAAGTGAAATTTTCAAAAATTCAGAAAATTGGTGAAAATTACTAAATATGAAGGACTCATCGGGCGAATCGCTCTGGAACTGAAATCGGAACGCTCACTGACATTTCCTCTAACTGAAAGTCTGATAAACGCCAGAAAAATGACTAAGTCCAAAAAAAAATTTTTTTCAACTTTTTTCAATTTTACCTCCGTGGGATATATATTCGACCCACACACATTTGGAACTCTCCTGGGGTACCCTCACACATATTATTCCCTCATTTAGTGGATATTTCCACAAAAAAGTGAAATTTTCAAAAATTCAGAAAATTGGCTGAAAATGACTAAATATGTAGGTCTCATTGGGCGAATCGCTCTGGAACTGAAATTGGAACGCTCACTGACATTTCCCCTATCTGAAAGTCTGATAAACTCCGGAAAAATGACTAAGTCCAAAAAAAAATTTTTTTCAACTTTTTTAAATTTTACCCCCGTGGGATATATATTCTACCCACACACATTTGGAACTCTCCTGGGGTACCCTCACACATATTATTCCCTCATTTAGTGGATATTTTCACAAAAAAGTGAAATTTTCAAAAATTCAGAAAATTGGCTGAAAATTACTAAATATGAAGGACTCATCGGGCGAATCGCTCTGGAACTGAAATCGTAACGCTCACTGACATTTCCCCTATCTGAAAGTCTGATAAACGCCGGAAAAATGACTAAGTCCAAAAAAAATTTTTTTTCAACTTTTTTCAATTTTACCCCCGTGGGATATATATTCTACCCACACACATTTGGAACTCTCCTGGGGTACCCTCACACATATTATTCCCTCATTTAGTGGATATTTCCACAAAAAAGTGAAATTTTCAAAAATTCAGAAAATTGGCTGAAAATTACTAAATATGAAGGACACATTGGGCGAATCGCTCTGGAGCTGAAATCGGAACGCTCACTGACATTTCCCCTATCTGAAAGTCTGATAAACGCCGGAAAAATGACTAAGTCAAAAAAAAATTTTTTTTCAACTTTTTTAAATTTTACCCCCGTGGGTTATATATTCTACCCACACACATTTGGAACTCTCCTGGGGTACCCTCACACACATTATTCCCTCATTTAGTGGATATTTTCAAAAAAAGTGAAATTTTCAAAAATTCAGAAAATTGGCTGAAAATGACTAAATATGAAGGACTCATTGGGCGAATCGCTCTGGAACTGAAATCGGAACGCTCACTGACATTTCCTCTAACTGAAAGTCTGATAAACGCCAGAAAAATGACTAAGTCCAAAAAAAATTTTTTTTCAACTTTTTTCAATTTTACCTCCGTGGGATATATATTCTACCCACACACATTTGGAACTCTCCTGGGGTACCCTCACACATATTATTCCCTCATTTAGTGGATATTTCCACAAAAAAGTGAAATTTTCAAAAATTCAGAAAATTGGCTGAAATTGACTAAATATGAAGGACTCATTGGGCGAATCGCTCTGGAACTGAAATCGGAACGCTCACTGACATTTCCCCTATCTGAAAGTCTGATAAACGCCGGAAAAATGACTAAGTCCAAAAAAAAATTTTTTTCAACTTTTTTCAATTTTACCTCCGTGGGATATATATTCTTCCCACACACATTTGGAACTCTCCTGGGGTACCCTCACACATATTATTCCCTCATTTAGTGGATATTTCCACAAAAAAGTGAAATTTTCAAAAATTCAGAAAATTGGCTGAAAATGACTAAATATGAAGGACTCATTGGGCGAATCGCTCTGGAACTGAAATCGGAACGCTCACTGACATTTCCCCTATCTGAAAGTCTGATAAACGCCGGAAAAATGACTAAGTCCAAAAAAAAATTTTTTTCAACTTTTTTCAACTTTACCTCCGTGGGATATATATTCTTCCCACACACATTTGGAACTCTCCTGGGGTACCCTCACACATATTATTCCCTCATTTAGTGGATATTTTCACAAAAAAGTGAAATTTTCAAAAATTCAGAAAATTGGCTGAAAATTACTAAATATGAAGGACACATTGGGCGAATCGCTCTGGAACTGAAATCGGAACGCTCACTGACATTTCCTCTAACTGAAAGTCTGATAAACGCCAGAAAAATGACTAAGTCCAAAAAAAATTTTTTTTCAACTTTTTTCAATTTTACCTCCGTGGGATATATATTCTACCCACACACATTTGGAACTCTCCTGGGGTACCCTCACACATATTATTCCCTCATTTAGTGGATATTTCCACAAAAAAGTGAAATTTTCAAAAATTCAGAAAATTGGCTGAAAATGACTAAATATGAAAGACTCATTGGGCGAATCGCTCTGGAACTGAAATCGGAACGCTCACTGACATTTCCCCTATCTGAAAGTCTGATAAACGCCGGAAAAATGACTAAGTCCAAAAAAAATTTTTTTTCAACTTTCTTCAATTTTACCCCCGTGGGATATGTATTCTACCCACACACATTTGGAACTCTCCTGGGGTACCCTCACACATATTATTCCCTCATTTAGTGGATATTTCCACAAAAAAGTGAAATTTTCAAAAATTCAGAAAATTGGCTGAAAATTACTAAATATGAAGGACTCATCGGGGGAATCGCTCTGGAACTGAAATCGGAACGCTCACTGACATTTCCCCTATCTGAAAGTCTGATAAACGTCGGAAAAATGACTAAGTCCAATAAAAAATTTTTTTCAACTTTTTTCAATTTTACCCCCGTGGGATATATATTCTACGCACACACATTTGGAACTCTCCTGGGGTACCCTCACACATATTATTCCCTCATTTAGTGGATATTTCCCCAAAAAAGTGAAATTTTCAAAAATTCAGAAAATTGGTTGAAAATGACTAAATATGTAGGTCTCATTGGGCGAATCGCTCTGGAACTGAAATCGGAACGCTCACTGACATTTCCCCTATCTGAAAGTCTGATAAATGCCGGAAAAATGACTAAGTCCAAAAAAAATTTTTTTTCAACTTTTTTCAATTTTACCCCCGTGGGATATATATTCTTCCCACACACATTTGGAACTCTCCTGGGGTACCCTCACACATATTATTCCCTCATTTAGTGGATATTTTCACAAAAAAGTGAAATTTTCAAAAATTCAGAAAATTGGCTGAAAATTACTAAATATGAAGGACACATCGGGCGAATCGCTCTGGAACTGAAATCGGAACGCTCACTGACATTTCCCCTATCTGAAAGTCTGATAAACTCCGGAAAAATGACTAAGTCCAAAAAAAATTTTTTTTCAACTTTTTTAAATTTTACCCCCGTGATATATATATTCTACCCACACACATTTGGAACTCTCCTGGGGTACCCTCACACATATTATTCCCTCATTTAGTGGATATTTTCAAAAAAAGTGAAATTTTCAAAAATTCAGAAAATTGGCTAAAAATTACTAAATATGAAGGACTCATCGGGCGAATCGCTCTGGAACTGAAATCGGAACGCTCACTGACATTTCCCCTATCTGAAAGTCTGATAAACTCCGGAAAAATGACTAAGTCCAAAAAAAAATTTTTTTCAACTTTTTTAAATTTTACCCCCGTGATATATATATTCTACCCACACACATTTGGAACTCTCCTGGGGTACCCTCACACATATTATTCCCTCATTTAGTGGATATTTTCACAAAAAAGTGAAAATTTCAAAAATTCAGAAAATTGGTGAAAATTACTAAATATGAAGGACTCATTGGGCGAATCGCTCTGGAACTGAAATCGGAACGCTCACTGACATTTCCCCTATCTGAAAGTCTGATAAACGTCGGAAAAATGACTAAGTCCAAAAAAAATTTTTTTTCAACTTTTTTCAATTTTACCCCCGTGGGATATATATTCTACCCACACACATTTGGAACTCTCCTGGGGTACCCTCTCACATATTATTCCCTCATTTAGTGGATATTTTCACAAAAAAGTGAAAATTTCAAAAATTCAGAAAATTGGTGAAAATTACTAAATATGAAGGACTCATTGGGCGAATCGCTCTGGAACTGAAATCGGAACGCTCACTGACATTTCCCCTATCTGAAAGTCTGATAAACGTCGGAAAAATGACTAAGTCCAAAAAAAATTTTTTTTCAACTTTTTTCAATTTTACCCCCGTGGGATATATATTCTACCCACACACATTTGGAACTCTCCTGGGGTACCCTCACACATATTATTCCCTCATTTAGTGGATATTTTCACAAAAAAGTGAAATTTTCAAAAATTCAGAAAATTGGCTGAAAATTACTAAATATGAAGGACTCATTGGGCGAATCGCTCTGGAACTGAAATCGTAACGCTCACTGACATTTCCCCTATCTGAAAGTCTGATAAACGCCGGAAAAATGACTAAGTCCAAAAAAAATTTTTTTTCAACTTTTTTCAATTTTACCCCCGTGGGATATATATTCTACCCACACACATTTGGAACTCTCCTGGGGTACCCTCACACATATTATTCCCTCATTTAGTGGATATTTCCACAAAAAAGTGAAATTTTCAAAAATTCAGAAAATTGGCTGAAAATGACTAAATATGTAGGTCTCATTGGGCGAATCGCTCTGGAACTGAAATCGGAACGCTCACTGACATTTCCCCTATCTGAAAGTCTGATAAATGCCGGAAAAATGACTAAGTCCAAAAAACATTTTTTTTCAACTTTTTTCAATTTTACCCCCGTGGGATATATATTCTTCCCACACACATTTGGAACTCTCCTGGGGTACCCTCACACATATTATTCCCTCATTTAGTGGATATTTTCACAAAAAAGTGAAATTTTCAAAAATTCAGAAAATTGGCTGAAAATTACTAAATATGAAGGACACATCGGGCGAATCGCTCTGGAACTGAAATCGGAACGCTCACTGACATTTCCCCTATCTGAAAGTCTGATAAACTCCGGAAAAATGACTAAGTCCAAAAAAAATTTTTTTTCAACTTTTTTAAATTTTACCCCCGTGATATATATATTCTACCCACACACATTTGGAACTCTCCTGGGGTACCCTCACACATATTATTCCCTCATTTAGTGGATATTTTCAAAAAAAGTGAAATTTTCAAAAATTCAGAAAATTGGCTAAAAATTACTAAATATGAAGGACTCATCGGGCGAATCGCTCTGGAACTGAAATCGGAACGCTCACTGACATTTCCCCTATCTGAAAGTCTGATAAACTCCGGAAAAATGACTAAGTCCAAAAAAAAATTTTTTTCAACTTTTTTAAATTTTACCCCCGTGATATATATATTCTACCCACACACATTTGGAACTCTCCTGGGGTACCCTCACACATATTATTCCCTCATTTAGTGGATATTTTCACAAAAAAGTGAAATTTTCAAAAATTCAGAAAATTGGCTGAAAATTACTAAATATGAAGGACTCATCGGGGGAATCGCTCTGGAACTGAAATCGGAACGCTCACTGACATTTCCCCTATCTGAAAGTCTGATAAACTCCGGAAAAATGACTAAGTCCAAAAAAAAATTTTTTTCAACTTTTTTAAATTTTACCCCCGTGGGTTATATATTCTACCCACACACATTTGGAACTCTCCTGGGGTACCCTCACACATATTATTCCCTCATTTAGTGGATATTTTCACAAAAAAGTGAAATTTTCAAAAATTCAGAAAATTGGTGAAAATTACTAAATATGAAGGACTCATCGGGCGAATCGCTCTGGAACTGAAATCGGAACGCTCACTGACATTTCCTCTAACTGAAAGTCTGATAAACGCCAGAAAAATGACTAAGTCCAAAAAAAAATTTTTTTCAACTTTTTTCAATTTTACCTCCGTGGGATATATATTCGACCCACACACATTTGGAACTCTCCTGGGGTACCCTCACACATATTATTCCCTCATTTAGTGGATATTTCCACAAAAAAGTGAAATTTTCAAAAATTCAGAAAATTGGCTGAAAATGACTAAATATGTAGGTCTCATTGGGCGAATCGCTCTGGAACTGAAATTGGAACGCTCACTGACATTTCCCCTATCTGAAAGTCTGATAAACTCCGGAAAAATGACTAAGTCCAAAAAAAAATTTTTTTCAACTTTTTTAAATTTTACCCCCGTGGGATATATATTCTACCCACACACATTTGGAACTCTCCTGGGGTACCCTCACACATATTATTCCCTCATTTAGTGGATATTTTCACAAAAAAGTGAAATTTTCAAAAATTCAGAAAATTGGCTGAAAATTACTAAATATGAAGGACTCATCGGGCGAATCGCTCTGGAACTGAAATCGTAACGCTCACTGACATTTCCCCTATCTGAAAGTCTGATAAACGCCGGAAAAATGACTAAGTCCAAAAAAAATTTTTTTTCAACTTTTTTCAATTTTACCCCCGTGGGATATATATTCTACCCACACACATTTGGAACTCTCCTGGGGTACCCTCACACATATTATTCCCTCATTTAGTGGATATTTCCACAAAAAAGTGAAATTTTCAAAAATTCAGAAAATTGGCTGAAAATTACTAAATATGAAGGACACATTGGGCGAATCGCTCTGGAGCTGAAATCGGAACGCTCACTGACATTTCCCCTATCTGAAAGTCTGATAAACGCCGGAAAAATGACTAAGTCAAAAAAAAATTTTTTTTCAACTTTTTTAAATTTTACCCCCGTGGGTTATATATTCTACCCACACACATTTGGAACTCTCCTGGGGTACCCTCACACACATTATTCCCTCATTTAGTGGATATTTTCAAAAAAAGTGAAATTTTCAAAAATTCAGAAAATTGGCTGAAAATGACTAAATATGAAGGACTCATTGGGCGAATCGCTCTGGAACTGAAATCGGAACGCTCACTGACATTTCCCCTATCTGAAAGTCTGATAAACGCCGGAAAAATGACTAAGTGCAAAAAAAAATTTTTTTCAACTTTCTTCAATTTTACCCCCGTGGGATATGTATTCTACCCACACACATTTGGAACTCTCCTGGGGTACCCTCACACATATTATTCCCTCATTTAGTGGATATTTTCACAAAAAAGTGAAATTTTCAAAAATTCAGAAAATTGGCTGAAAATGACTAAATATGAACGACTCATCGGTCGAATCGCTCTGGAACTGAAATCGGAACGCTCACTGACATTTCCCCTATCTGAAAGTCTGATAAACTCCGGAAAAATGACTAAGTCCAAAAAAAAATTTTTTTCAACTTTTTTAAATTTTACCCCCGTGGGTTATATATTCTACCCACACACACATTTGGAACTCTCCTGTGGTACCCTCACACATATTATTCCCTCATTTAGTGGATATTTTCACAAAAAAAGTGAAATTTTCAAAAATTCAGAAAATTGGCTGAAAATGACTAAATATGAACGACTCATCGGTCGAATCGCTCTGGAACTGAAATCGGAATGCTCACTGACATTTCCCCTATCTGAAAGTCTGATAAACTCCGGAAAAATGACTAAGTCCAAAAAAAAATTTTTTTCAACTTTTTTAAATTTTACCCCCGTGGGTTATATATTCTACCCACACACACATTTGGAACTCTCCTGTGGTACCCTCACACATATTATTCCCTCATTTAGTGGATATTTTCACAAAAAAAGTGAAATTTTCAAAAATTCAGAAAATTGGCTGAAAATGACTAAATATGAAGGACTCATTGGGCGAATCGCTCTGGAACTGAAATCGGAACGCTCACTGACAGTTCCCCTATCTGAAAGTCTGATAAACTCCGCAAAAATGACTAAGTCCAAAAAAAAATTTTTTTCAACTTTTTTAAATTTTACCCCCGTGGGATATATATTCTTCCCACACACATTTGGAACTCTCCTGGGGTACCCTCACACATATTATTCCCTCATTTAGTGGATATTTTCCCAAAAAAGTGAAATTTTCAAAAATTCAGAAAATTGGCTGAAAATTACTAAATATGAAGGACACATCAGGCGAATCGCTCTGGAACTGAAATCGGAACGCTCACTGACATTTCCCCTATCTGAAAGTCTGATAAACGCCGGAAAAATGACTAAGTCCAAAAAAAATTTTTTTTCAACTTTTTTCAATTTTACCCCCGTGGGATATATATTCTTCCCACACACATTTGGAACTCTCCTGGGGTACCCTCACACATATTATTCCCTCATTTAGTGGATATTTTCACAAAAAAGTGAAATTTTCAAAAATTCAGAAAATTGGCTGAAAATGACTAAATATGAAGGACTCATCGGGCGAATCGCTCTGGAACTGAAATCGGAACGCTCACTGACATTTCCTCTAACTGAAAGACTGATAAACGCCAGAAAAATGACTAAGTCCAAAAAAAATTTTTTTTTAACTTTTTTCAATTTTACCTCCGTGGGATATATATTCTACCCACACACATTTGGAACTCTCCTGGGGTACTCTCACACATATTATTCCCTCATTTAGTGGATATTTCCACAAAAAAGTGAAATTTTCAAAAATTCAGAAAATTGGCTGAAAATGACTAAATATGAAACACTCATTGGGCGAATCACTCTGGAACTGAAATCGGAACGCTCACTGACATTTCCCCTATCTGAAAGTCTGATAAACGCCGGAAAAATGACTAAGTCCAAAAAAAATTTTTTTTCAACTTTTTTCAATTTTACCCCCGTGGGATATATATTCTTCCCACACACATTTGGAACTCTCCTGGGGTACCCTCACACATATTATTCCCTCATTTAGTGGATATTTTCCCAAAAAAGTGAAATTTTCAAAAATTCAGAAAATTGGCTGAAAATTACTAAATATGAAGGACTCATCGGGCGAATCGCTCTGGAACTGAAATTGGAATGCTCACTGACATTTCCCCTATCTGAAAGTCTGATAAACGCCGGAAAAATGACTAAGTCCAAAAAAAATTTTTTTTCAACTTTTTTCAATTTTACCCCCGTGGAATATATATTCTACCCACACACATTTGGAACTCTCCTGGGGTACCCTCACGCATATTATTCCCTCATTTAGTGGATATTTCCACAAAAAAGTGAAATTTTCAAAAATTCAGAAAATTGGCTGAAAATGACTAAATATGAAGGACTCATTGGGCGAATCGCTCTGGAACTGAAATCGGAACGCTCACTGACATTTCCCCTATCTGAAAGTCTGATAAACGCCGGAAAAATGACTAAGTCCAAAAAAAATTTTTTTTCAACTTTTTTCAATTTTACCCCCGTGGGATATATATTCTTCCCACACACATTTGGAACTCTCCTGGGGTTCCCTCACACATATTATTCCCTCATTTAGTGGATATTTTCCCAAAAAAGTGAAATTTTCAAAAATTCAGAAAATTGGCTGAAAATTACTAAATATGAAGGACACATCGGGCGAATCGCTCTGGAACTGAAATCGGAACGCTCACTGACATTTCCCCTATCTGAAAGTCTGATAAACGCCGGAAAAATGACTAAGTCCAAAAAAAAATTTTTTTCAACTTTTTTAAATTTTACCCCCGTGGGATATATATTCTACCCACACACATTTGGAACTCTCCTGGGGTACCCTCACACATATTATTCCCTCATTTAGTGGATATTTTCACAAAAAAGTGAAATTTTCAAAAATTCAGAAAATTGGCTGAAAATTACTAAATATGAAGGACTCATCGGGCGAATCACTCTGGAACTGAAATCGGAGCGCTCACTGACATTTCCCCTATCTGAAAGTCTGATAAACGCCGGAAAAATGATTAAGTCCAAAAAAAATTTTTTTTCAACTTTTTTCAATTTTACCCCCGTGGGATATGTATTCTACCCACACACATTTGGAACTCTCCTGGGGTACCCTCACACATATTATTCCCTCATTTAGTGGACATTTTCACAAAAAAGTGAAATTTTCAAAAATTCAGAAAATTAGCTGAAAATGACTAAATATGAACGACTCATCGGGCGAATCGCTCTGGAACTGAAATCGGAACGCTCACTGACATTTCCCCTATCTGAAAGTCTGATAAACTCCGGAAAAATGAATAAGTCCAAAAAAAAATTTTTTTCAACTTTTTTAAATTTTACCCCCGTGGGATATATATTCTACCCACACACATTTGGAACTCTCCTGGGGTACCCTCACACATATTATTCCCTCATTTAGTGGATATTTTCACAAAAAAGTGAAATTTTCAAAAATTCAGAAAATTGGCTGAAAATTACTAAATATGAAGGACTCATCGGGCGAATCGCTCTGGAACTGAAATCGGAATGCTCACTGACATTTCCTCTAACTGAAAGTCTGATAAACGCCAGAAAAATGACTAAGTTCAAAAAAAAATTTTTTTCAACTTTTTTCAATTTTACCCCCGTGGGATATAGGTTCTTCCCACACACATTTGGAACTCTCCTGGGGTACCCTCACACATATTATTCCCTCATTTAGTGGATATTTTCACAAAAAAGTGAAATTTTCAAAAATTCAGAAAATTGGCTGAAAATTACTAAATATGAAGGACTCATCAGGCGAATCGCTCTGGAGCTGAAATTGGAACGTTCACTGACATTTCCTCTAACTGAAAGTCTGATAAACGCCGGAAAAATGACTAAGTCCAAAAAAAATTTTTTTTCAACTTTTTTCAATTTTACCTCCGTGGGATATACCCACACTACCCACACACATTTGGAACTCTCCTGGGGTACCCTCACACATATTATTCCCTCATTTAGTGGATATTTCCACAAAAAAGTGAAATTTTCAAAAATTCAGAAAATTGGCTGAAAATGACTAAATATGAAGGACTCATTGGGCGAATCGCTCTGGAACTGAAATCGGAACGCTCACTGACATTTCCCCTATCTGAAAGTCTGATAAACGCCGGAAAAATGACTAAGTCCAAAAAAAATTTTTTTTCATCTTTCTTCAATTTTACCCCCGTGGGATATGTATTCTATCCACACACATTTGGAACTCTCCTGGGGTACCCTCACACATATTATTCCCTCATTTAGTGGACATTTTCACAAAAAAGTGAAATTTTCAAAAATTCAGAAAATTGGCTGAAAATTACTAAATATGAAGGACTCATCGGGCGAATCGCTCTGGAACTGAAATTGGAATGCTCACTGACATTTCCCCTATCTGAAAGTCTGATAAACGCCGGAAAAATGAGTAAGTCCAAAAAAAATTTTTTTTCAACTTTTTTCAATTTTAACCCCGTGGAATATATCTTCTACCCACACACATTTGGAACTCTCCTGGGGTACCCTCACACATATTATTCCCTCATTTAGTGGATATTTTCACAAAAAAGTGAAATTTTCAAAAATTCAGAAAATTGGCTGAAAATTACTAAATATGAAGGACTCATCGGGCGAATCGCTCTGGAACTGAAATTGGAATGCTCACTGACATTTCCCCTATCTGAAAGTCTGATAAACGCCGGAAAAATGACTAAGTCCAAAAAAAATTTTTTTTCAACTTTTTTCAATTTTACCCCCGTGGAATATATATTCTACCCACACACATTTGGAACTCTCCTGGGGTACCCTCACACATATTATTCCCTCATTTAGTGGATATTTTCACAAAAAAAGTGAAATTTTCAAAAATTCAGAAAAGTGGCTGAAAATGACTAAATATGAACAATTCATCGGGCGAATCGCTCTGGAACTGAAATCAGAACGCTCACTGACATTTCCTCTAACTGAAAGTCTGATAAACGCCAGAAAAATGACTAAGTCCAAAAAAAAATTTTTTTCAACTTTTTTAAATTTTACCCCCGTGGGATATATATTCTACCCACACACATTTGGAACTCTCCTGGGGTACCCTCACACATATTATTCCCTCATTTAGTGGATATTTTCACAAAAAAGTGAAATTTTCAAAAATTCAGAAAATTGGCTGAAAATTACTAAATATGAAGGACTCATCGGGCGAATCACTCTGGAACTGAAATCGAAACGCTCACTGACATTTCCTCTAACTGAAAGTCTGATAAACGCCAGAAAAATGACTAAGTCCAAAAAAAATTTTTTTTCAACTTTTTTCAATTTTACCTCCGTGGGATATATATTCTACCCACACACATTTGGAACTCTCCTGGGGTACCCTCACACATATTATTCCCTCATTTAGTGGATATTTTCACAAAAAAGTGAAATTTTCAAAAATTCAGAAAATTGGCTGAAAATTACTAAATATGAAGGACTCATCGGGCGAATCGCTCTGGAACTGAAATTGGAATGCTCACTGACATTTCCCCTATCTGAAAGTCTGATAAACGCCGGAAAAATGACTAAGTCCAAAAAAAATTTTTTTTCAACTTTTTTCAATTTTACCTCCGTGGGATATACCCACACTACCCACACACATTTGGAACTCTCCTGGGGTACCCTCACACATATTATTCCCTCATTTAGTGGATATTTCCACAAAAAAGTGAAATTTTCAAAAATTCAGAAAATTGGCTGAAAATGACTAAATATGAAGGACTCATTGGGCGAATCGCTCTGGAACTGAAATCGGAACGCTCACTGACATTTCCCCTATCTGAAAGTCTGATAAACGCCGGAAAAATGACTAAGTCCAAAAAAAATTTTTTTTCATCTTTCTTCAATTTTACCCCCGTGGGATATGTATTCTACCCACACACATTTGGAACTCTCCTGGGGTACCCTCACACATATTATTCCCTCATTTAGTGGACATTTTCACAAAAAAGTGAAATTTTCAAAAATTCAGAAAATTGGCTGAAAATTACTAAATATGAAGGACTCATCGGGCGAATCGCTCTGGAACTGAAATTGGAATGCTCACTGACATTTCCCCTATCTGAAAGTCTGATAAACGCCGGAAAAATGAGTAAGTCCAAAAAAAATTTTTTTTCAACTTTTTTCAATTTTAACCCCGTGGAATATATCTTCTACCCACACACATTTGGAACTCTCCTGGGGTACCCTCACACATATTATTCCCTCATTTAGTGGATATTTTCACAAAAAAGTGAAATTTTCAAAAATTCAGAAAATTGGCTGAAAATTACTAAATATGAAGGACTCATCGGGCGAATCGCTCTGGAACTGAAATTGGAATGCTCACTGACATTTCCCCTATCTGAAAGTCTGATAAACGCCGGAAAAATGACTAAGTCCAAAAAAAATTTTTTTTTAACTTTTTTCAATTTTACCCCCGTGGAATATATATTCTACGCACACACATTTGGAACTCTCCTGGGGTACCCTCACACATATTATTCCCTCATTTAGTGGATATTTTCACAAAAAAAGTGAAATTTTCAAAAATTCAGAAAAGTGGCTGAAAATGACTAAATATGAACAATTCATCGGGCGAATCGCTCTGGAACTGAAATCGGAACGCTCACTGACATTTCCTCTAACTGAAAGTCTGATAAACGCCAGAAAAATGACTAAGTCCAAAAAAAATTTTTTTTCAACTTTTTTCAATTTTACCTCCGTGGGATATACCCACACTACCCACACACATTTGGAACTCTCCTGGGGTACCCTCACACATATTATTCCCTCATTTAGTGGATATTTCCACAAAAAAGTGAAATTTTCAAAAATTCAGAAAATTGGCTGAAAATGACTAAATATGAAGGACTCATTGGGCGAATCGCTCTGGAACTGAAATCGGAACGCTCACTGACATTTCCCCTATCTGAAAGTCTGATAAACGCCGGAAAAATGACTAAGTCCAAAAAAAATTTTTTTTCATCTTTCTTCAATTTTACTCCCGTGGGATATGTATTCTACCCACACACATTTGGAACTCTCCTGGGGTACCCTCACACATATTATTCCCTCATTTAGTGGACATTTTCACAAAAAAGTGAAATTTTCAAAAATTCAGAAAATTGGCTGAAAATTACTAAATATGAAGGACTCATCGGGCGAATCGCTCTGGAACTGAAATTGGAATGCTCACTGACATTTCCCCTATCTGAAAGTCTGATAAACGCCGGAAAAATGACTAAGTCCAAAAAAAATTTTTTTTCAACTTTTTTCAATTTTACCCCCGTGGAATATATATTCTACGCACACACATTTGGAACTCTCCTGGGGTACCCTCACACATATTATTCCCTCATTTAGTGGATATTTTCACAAAAAAAGTGAAATTTTCAAAAATTCAGAAAAGTGGCTGAAAATGACTAAATATGAACAATTCATCGGGCGAATCGCTCTGGAACTGAAATCGGAACGCTCACTGACATTTCCTCTAACTGAAAGTCTGATAAACGCCAGAAAAATGACTAAGTCCAAAAAAAAATTTTTTTCAACTTTTTTAAATTTTACCCCCGTGGGATATATATTCTACCCACACACATTTGGAACTCTCCTGGGGTACCCTCACACATATTATTCCCTCATTTAGTGGATATTTTCACAAAAAAGTGAAATTTTCAAAAATTCAGAAAATTGGCTGAAAATTACTAAATATGAAGGACTCATCGGGCGAATCACTCTGGAACTGAAATCGAAACGCTCACTGACATTTCCTCTAACTGAAAGTCTGATAAACGCCAGAAAAATGACTAAGTCCAAAAAAAATTTTTTTTCAACTTTTTTCAATTTTACCTCCGTGGGATATATATTCTACCCACACACATTTGGAACTCTCCTGGGGTACCCTCACACATATTATTCCCTCATTTAGTGGATATTTCCACAAAAAAGTGAAATTTTCAAAAATTCAGAAAATTGGCTGAAAATGACTAAATATGAAGGACTCATTGGGCGAATCGCTCTGGAACTGAAATCAGAACGCTCACTGACATTTCCCCTATCTGAAAGTCTGATAAACGCCGGAAAAATGACTAAGTCCAAAAAAAATTTTTTTTCAACTTTTTTCAATTTTACCCCGTGGGATATATATTCTTCCCACACACATTTGGAACTCTCCTGGGGTACCCTCACACATATTATTCCCTCATTTAGTGGATATTTTCACAAAAAAGTGAAATTTTCAAAAATTCAGAAAATTGGCTAAAAATGACTAAATATGAAGGACTCATTGGGCGAATCGCTCTGGAACTGAAATCGGAACGCTCACTGACATTTCCCCTATCTGAAAGTCTGATAAACGCCGGAAAAATGACTAAGTCCAAAAAAAATTTTTTTTCATCTTTCTTCAATTTTACCCCCGTGGGATATGTATTCTACCCACACACATTTGGAACTCTCCTGGGGTACCCTCACACATATTATTCCCTCATTTAGTGGACATTTTCACAAAAAAGTGAAATTTTCAAAAATTCAGAAAATTGGCTGAAAATTACTAAATATGAAGGACTCATCGGGCGAATCGCTCTGGAACTGAAATTGGAATGCTCACTGACATTTCCCCTATCTGAAAGTCTGATAAACGCCGGAAAAATGAGTAAGTCCAAAAAAAATTGTTTTTCAACTTTTTTCAATTTTAACCCCGTGGAATATATCTTCTACCCACACACATTTGGAACTCTCCTGGGGTACCCTCACACATATTATTCCCTCATTTAGTGGATATTTTCACAAAAAAGTGAAATTTTCAAAAATTCAGAAAATTGGCTGAAAATTACTAAATATGAAGGACTCATCGGGCGAATCGCTCTGGAACTGAAATTGGAATGCTCACTGACATTTCCCCTATCTGAAAGTCTGATAAATGCCGGAAAAATGACTAAGTCCAAAAAAAATTTTTTTTCAACTTTTTTCAATTTTACCCCCGTGGAATATATATTCTACGCACACACATTTGGAACTCTCCTGGGGTACCCTCACACATATTATTCCCTCATTTAGTGGATATTTTCACAAAAAAAGTGAAATTTTCAAAAATTCAGAAAAGTGGCTGAAAATGACTAAATATGAACAATTCATCGGGCGAATCGCTCTGGAACTGAAATCGGAACGCTCACTGACATTTCCTCTAACTGAAAGTCTGATAACCGCCAGAAAAATGACTAAGTCCAAAAAAAAATTTTTTTCAACTTTTTTAAATTTTACCCCCGTGGGATATATATTCTACCCACACACATTTGGAACTCTCCTGGGGTACCCTCACACATATTATTCCCTCATTTAGTGGATATTTTCACAAAAAAGTGAAATTTTCAAAAATTCAGAAAATTGGCTGAAAATTACTAAATATGAAGGACTCATCGGGCGAATCACTCTGGAACTGAAATCGAAACGCTCACTGACATTTCCTCTAACTGAAAGTCTGATAAACGCCAGAAAAATGACTAAGTCCAAAAAAAAATTTTTTTCAACTTTTTTCAATTTTACCTCCGTGGGATATATATTCTACCCACACACATTTGGAACTCTCCTGGGGTACCCTCACACATATTATTCCCTCATTTAGTGGATATTTCCACAAAAAAGTGAAATTTTCAAAAATTCAGAAAATTGGCTGAAAATGACTAAATATGAAGGACTCATTGGGCGAATCGCTCTGGAACTGAAATCAGAACGCTCACTGACATTTCCCCTATCTGAAAGTCTGATAAACGCCGGAAAAATGACTAAGTCCAAAAAAAAATTTTTTTCAACTTTCTTCAATTTTACCCCCGTGGGATATGTATTCTACCCACACACATTTGGAACTCTCCTGGGGTACCCTCACACATATTATTCCCTCATTTAGTGGATATTTTCACAAAAAAGTGAAATTTTCAAAAATTCAGAAAATTGGCTGAAAATTACTAAATATGAAGGACTCATCGGGCGAATCGCTCTGGAACTGAAATCGGAACGCTCACTGACATTTCCTCTAACTGAAAGTCTGATAAACGCCAGAAAAATGACTAAGTCCAAAAAATATTTTTTTTCAACTTTTTTCAATTTTACCCCCGTGGGATATATATTCTTCCCACACACATTTGGAACTCTCCTGGGGTACCCTCACACATATTATTCCCTCATTTAGTGGATATTTTCACAAAAAAGTGAAATTTTCAAAAATTCAGAAAATTGGCTGAAAATTACTAAATATGAAGGACTCATCGGGCGAATCGCTCTGGAACTGAAATTGGAATGCTCACTGACATTTCCCCTATCTGAAAGTCTGATAAACGCCGGAAAAATGACTAAGTCCAAAAAAAATTTTTTTTCAACTTTTTTCAATTTTACCTCCGTGGGATATACCCACACTACCCACACACATTTGGAACTCTCCTGGGGTACCCTCACACATATTATTCCCTCATTTAGTGGATATTTCCACAAAAAAGTGAAATTTTCAAAAATTCAGAAAATTGGCTGAAAATGACTAAATATGAAGGACTCATTGGGCGAATCGCTCTGGAACTGAAATCGGAACGCTCACTGACATTTCCCCTATCTGAAAGTCTGATAAACGCCGGAAAAATGACTAAGTCCAAAAAAAATTTTTTTTCATCTTTCTTCAATTTTACCCCCGTGGGATATGTATTCTACCCACACACATTTGGAACTCTCCTGGGGTACCCTCACACATATTATTCCCTCATTTAGTGGACATTTTCACAAAAAAGTGAAATTTTCAAAAATTCAGAAAATTGGCTGAAAATTACTAAATATGAAGGACTCATCGGGCGAATCGCTCTGGAACTGAAATTGGAATGCTCACTGACATTTCCCCTATCTGAAAGTCTGATAAACACCGGAAAAATGAGTAAGTCCAAAAAAAATTTTTTTTCAACTTTTTTCAATTTTAACCCCGTGGAATATATCTTCTACCCACACACATTTGGAACTCTCCTGGGGTACCCTCACACATATTATTCCCTCATTTAGTGGATATTTTCACAAAAAAGTGAAATTTTCAAAAATTCAGAAAATTGGCTGAAAATACTAAATATGAAGGACTCATCGGGCGAATCGCTCTGGAACTGAAATTGGAATGCTCACTGACATTTCCCCTATCTGAAAGTCTGATAAACGCCGGAAAAATGACTAAGTCCAAAAAAAATTTTTTTTCAACTTTTTTCAATTTTACCCCCGTGGAATATATATTCTACGCACACACATTTGGAACTCTCCTGGGGTACCCTCACACATATTATTCCCTCATTTAGTGGATATTTTCACAAAAAAAGTGAAATTTTCAAAAATTCAGAAAAGTGGCTGAAAATGACTAAATATGAACAATTCATCGGGCGAATCGCTCTGGAACTGAAATCGGAACGCTCACTGACATTTCCTCTAACTGAAAGTCTGATAAACGCCAGAAAAATGACTAAGTCCAAAAAAAAATTTTTTTCAACTTTTTTAAATTTTACCCCCGTGGGATATATATTCTACCCACACACATTTGGAACTCTCCTGGGGTACCCTCACACATATTATTCCCTCATTTAGTGGATATTTTCACAAAAAAGTGAAATTTTCAAAAATTCAGAAAATTGGCTGAAAATTACTAAATATGAAGGACTCATCGGGCGAATCACTCTGGAACTGAAATCGAAACGCTCACTGACATTTCCTCTAACTGAAAGTCTGATAAACGCCAGAAAAATGACTAAGTCCAAAAAAAATTTTTTTTCAACTTTTTTCAATTTTACCTCCGTGGGATATATATTCTACCCACACACATTTGGAACTCTCCTGGGGTACCCTCACACATATTATTCCCTCATTTAGTGGATATTTCCACAAAAAAGTGAAATTTTCAAAAATTCAGAAAATTGGCTGAAAATGACTAAATATGAAGGACTCATTGGGCGAATCGCTCTGGAACTGAAATCAGAACGCTCACTGACATTTCCCCTATCTGAAAGTCTGATAAACGCCGGAAAAATGACTAAGTCCAAAAAAAATTTTTTTTCAACTTTTTTCAATTTTACCCCGTGGGATATATTTTCTTCCCACACACATTTGGAACTCTCCTGGGGTACCCTCACACATATTATTCCCTCATTTAGTGGATATTTTCACAAAAAAGTGAAATTTTCAAAAATTCAGAAAATTGGCTGAAAATTACTAAATATGAAGGACACATCGGGCGAATCGCTCTGGAACTGAAATCGGAACGCTCACTGACATTTCCCCTATCTGAAAGTCTGATAAACGCCGGAAAAATGACTAAGTCCAAAAAAAATTTTTTTTCAACTTTCTTCAATTTTACCCCCGTGGGATATGTATTCTACCCACACACATTTGGAACTCTCCTGGGGTACCCTCACACATATTATTCCCTCATTTAGTGGATATTTTCACAAAAAAGTGAAATTTTCAAAAATTCAGAAAATTGGCTGAAAATTACTAAATATGAAGGACTCATCGGGCGAATCGCTCTGGAACTGAAATTGGAATGCTCACTGACATTTCCCCTATCTGAAAGTCTGATAAACGCCGGAAAAATGACTAAGTCCAAAAAAAATTTTTTTTCAACTTTTTTCAATTTTACCCCCGTGGAATATATATTCTACCCACACACATTTGTAACTCTCCTGGGGTACCCTCACACATATTATTCCCTCATTTAGTGGATATTTTCACAAAAAAGTGAAATTTTCAAAAATTCAGAAAATTGGCTGAAAATTACTAAATATGAAGGACTCATCGGGCGAATCGCTCTGGAACTGAAATCGGAACGCTCACTGACATTTCCTCTAACTGAAAGTCTGATAAACGCCAGAAAAATGACTAAGTCCAAAAAAAAATTTTTTTCAACTTTCTTCAATTTTACCCCCGTGGGATATGTATTCTACCCACACACATTTGGAACTCTCCTGGGGTACCCTCACACATATTATTCCCTCATTTAGTGGATATTTTCACAAAAAAGTGAAATTTTCAAAAATTCAGAAAATTGGCTGAAAATTACTAAATATGAAGGACTCATCGGGCGAATCGCTCTGGAACTGAAATTGGAATGCTCACTGACATTTCCCCTATCTGAAAGTCTGATAAACGCCGGAAAAATGACTAAGTCCAAAAAAAATTTTTTTTCAACTTTTTTCAATTTTACCCCCGTGGAATATATATTCTACCCACACACATTTGTAACTCTCCTGGGGTACCCTCACACATATTATTCCCTCATTTAGTGGATATTTTCACAAAAAAGTGAAATTTTCAAAAATTCAGAAAATTGGCTGAAAATTACTAAATATGAAGGACTCATCGGGCGAATCGCTCTGGAACTGAAATCGGAACGCTCACTGACATTTCCTCTAACTGAAAGTCTGATAAACGCCAGAAAAATGACTAAGTCCAAAAAAAAATTTTTTTCAACTTTCTTCAATTTTACCCCCGTGGGATATGTATTCTACCCACACACATTTGGAACTCTCCTGGGGTACCCTCACACATATTATTCCCTCATTTAGTGGACATTTTCATAAAAAAGTGAAATTTTCAAAAATTCAGAAAATTGGCTGAAAATTACTAAATATGAACGACTCGTCGGGCGAATCGCTCTGGAACTGAAATCGGAACGCTCACTGACATTTCCTCTAACTGAAAGTCTGATAAACGCCAGAAAAATGACTAAGTCCAAAAAAAAATTTTTTTCAACTTTTTTAAATTTTACCCCCGTGGGATATATATTCTACCCACACACATTTGGAACTCTCCTGGGGTACCCTCACACATATTATTCCCTCATTTAGTGGATATATTCACAAAAAAGTGAAATTTTCAAAAATTCAGAAAATTGGCTGAAAATTACTAAATATGAAGGACTCATCGGGCGAATCACTCTGGAACTGAAATCGAAACGCTCACTGACATTTCCTCTAACTGAAAGTCTGATAAACGCCAGAAAAATGACTAAGTCCAAAAAAAATTTTTTTTCAACTTTTTTCAATTTTACCTCCGTGGGATATATATTCTACCCACACACATTTGGAACTCTCCTGGGGTACCCTCACATATATTATTCCCTCATTTAGTGGATATTTCCACAAAAAAGTGAAATTTTCAAAAATTCAGAAAATTGGCTGAAAATGACTAAATATGAAGGACTCATTGGGCGAATCGCTCTGGAACTGAAATCAGAACGCTCACTGACATTTCCCCTATCTGAAAGTCTGATAAACGCCGGAAAAATGACTAAGTCCAAAAAAAATTTTTTTTCAACTTTTTTCAATTTTACCCCGTGGGATATATATTCTTCCCACACACATTTGGAACTCTCCTGGGGTACCCTCACACATATTATTCCCTCATTTAGTGGATATTTTCACAAAAAAGTGAAATTTTCAAAAATTCAGAAAATTGGCTGAAAATTACTAAATATGAAGGACACATCGGGCGAATCGCTCTGGAACTGAAATCGGAACGCTCACTGACATTTCCCCTATCTGAAAGTCTGATAAACACCGGAAAAATGACTAAGTCCAAAAAAAATTTTTTTTCAACTTTCTTCAATTTTACCCCCGTGGGATATGTATTCTACCCACACACATTTGGAACTCTCCTGGGGTACTCTCACACATATTATTCCCTCATTTAGTGGATATTTTCACAAAAAAGTGAAATTTTCAAAAATTCAGAAAATTGGCTGAAAATTACTAAATATGAAGGACTCATCGGGCGAATCGCTCTGGAACTGAAATTGGAATGCTCACTGACATTTCCCCTATCTGAAAGTCTGATAAACGCCGGAAAAATGACTAAGTCCAAAAAAAATTTTTTTTCAACTTTTTTCAATTTTACCCCCGTGGAATATATATTCTACCCACACACATTTGGAACTCTCCTGGGGTACCCTCACACATATTATTCCCTCATTTAGTGGATATTTTCACAAAAAAGTGAAATTTTCAAAAATTCAGAAAATTGGCTGAAAATTACTAAATATGAAGGACTCATCGGGCGAATCGCTCTGGAACTGAAATTGGAATGCTCACTGACATTTCCCCTATCTGAAAGTCTGATAAACGCCGGAAAAATGACTAAGTCCAAAAAAAATTTTTTTCAACTTTTTTCAATTTTAACCCCGTGGAATATATCTTCTACCCACACACATTTGGAACTCTCCTGGGGTACCCTCACACATATTATTCCCTCATTTAGTTGATATTTTCACAAAAAAGTGAAATTTTCAAAAATTCAGAAAATTGGCTGAAAATTACTAAATATGAAGGACTCATCGGGCGAATCGATCTGGAACTGAAATTGGAATGCTCACTGACATTTCCCCTATCTGAAAGTCTGATAAACGCCGGAAAAATGACTAAGTCCAAAAAAAATTTTTTTTCAACTTTTTTCAATTTTACCCCCGTGGAATATATATTCTACCCACACACATTTGGAACTCTCCTGGGGTACCCTCACACATATTATTCCCTCATTTAGTGGATATTTTCACAAAAAAAGTGAAATTTTCAAAAATTCAGAAAAGTGGCTGAAAATGACTAAATATGAACAATTCATCGGGCGAATCGCTCTGGAACTGAAATCGGAACGCTCACTGCCATTTCCCCTATCTGAAAGTCTGATAAACTCCGGAAAAATGACTAAGTCCAAAAAAAAATTTTTTTCAACTTTTTTAAATTTTACCCCCGTGGGATATATATTCTACCCACACACATTTAGAACTCTCCTGGGGTACCCTCACACATATTATTCCCTCATTTAGTGGATATTTTCACAAAAAAGTGAAATTTTCAAAAATTCAGAAAATTGGCTGAAAATTACTAAATATGAAGGACTCATCGGGCGAATCACTCTGGAACTGAAATCGGAACGCTCACTGACATTTCCTCTAACTGAAAGTCTGATAAACGCCAGAAAAATGACTAAGTCCAAAAAAAATTTTTTTTCAACTTTTTTTAATTTTACCTCCGTGGGATATATATTCTACCCACACACATTTGGAACTCTCCTGGGGTACCCTCACACATATTATTCCCTCATTTAGTGGATATTTCCACAAAAAAGTGAAATTTTCAAAAATTCAGAAAATTGGCTGAAAATGACTAAATATGAAGGACTCATTGGGCGAATCGCTCTGGAACTGAAATCGGAACGCTCACTGACATTTCCCCTATCTGAAAGTCTGATAAACGCCAGAAAAATGACTAAGTCCAAAAAAAATTTTTTTTCAACTTTTTTCAATTTTACCTCCGTGGGATATATATTCTACCCACACACATTTGGAACTCTCCTGGGGTACCCTCACACATATTATTCCCTCATTTAGTGGACATTTTCATAAAAAAGTGAAATTTTCAAAAATTCAGAAAATTGGCTGAAAATGACTAAATATGAACGACTCGTCGGGTGAATCGCTTTGGAACTGAAATCGGAACGCTCACTGACATTTCCTCTAACTGAAAGTCTGATAAACGCCAGAAAAATGACTAAGTCCAAAAAAAATTTTTTTTCAACTTTTTTCAATTTTACCCCCGTGGGATATATATTCTTCCCACACACATTTGGAACTCTCCTGGGGTACCCTCACACATATTATTCCCTCATTTAGTGGATATTTTCACAAAAAAGTGAAATTTTCAACAATTCAGAAAATTGGCTGAAAATTACTAAATATGAAGGACTCATCAGGCGAATCGCTCTGCAGCTGAAATTGGAACGTTCACTGACATTTCCTCTATCTGAAAGTCTGATAAACGCCAGAAAAATGACTAAGTCCAAAAAAAATTTTATTTCAACTTTCTTCAATTTTACCCCCGTGGGATATATATTCTACCCACACACATTTGGAACTCTCCTGGGGTACCCTCACACATACTATTCCCTCATTTAGTGGACATTTTCACAAAAAAGTGAAATTTTCAAAAATTCAGAAAATTGGCTGAAAATTACTAAATATGAAGGACACATCGGGCGAATCGCTCTGGAACTGAAATCAGAACGCTCACTGACATTTCCCCTATCTGAAAGTCTGATAAACGCCGGAAAAATGACTAAGTCCAAAAAAAATTTTTTTTCAACTTTCTTCAATTTTACCCCCGTGGGATATGTATTCTACCCACACACATTTGGAACTCTCCTGGGGTACCCTCACACATATTATTCCCTCATTTAGTGGACATTTTCACAAAAAAGTGAAATTTTCAAAAATTCAGAAAATTGGCTGAAAATGACTAAATATGAACGACTCATCGGGCGAATCGCTCTGGAATTGAAATCGGAACGCTCACTGACATTTCCTCTAACTGAAAGTCTGATAAACGCCAGAAAAATGACTAAGTCCAAAAAAATTTTTTTTTCAACTTTTTTCAATTTTACCCCCGTGGGATATATATTCTTCCCACACACATTTGGAACTCTCCTGGGGTACCCTCACACATATTATTCCCTCATTTAGTGGATATTTTCACAAAAAAGTGAAATTTTCAAAAATTCAGAAAATTGGCTGAAAATTACTAAATATGAAGGACTCATAGGGCGAATCGCTCTAGAACTGAAATTGGAATGCTCACTGACATTTCCCCTATCTGAAAGTCTGATAAACGCCGTAAAAATGACTAAGTCCAAAAAAAATTTTTTTTCAACTTTTTTCAATTTTACCCCCGTGGAATATATATTCTACCCACACACATTTGGAACTCTCCTGGGGTACCCTCACACATATTAATCCCTCATTTAGTGGACATTTTCACAAAAAAGTGAAATTTTCAAAAATTCAGAAAATTGGCTGAAAATGACTAAATATGAACGACTCATCGGGCGAATCGCTCTGGAACTGAAATCGGAATGCTCACTGACATTTCCTCTAACTGAAAGTCTGATAAACGCCAGAAAAATGACTAAGTCCAAAAAAAATTTTTTTTCAACTTTTTTCAATTTTTTCCCCGTGGGATATATATTCTTCCCACACACATTTGGAACTCTCCTGGGGTACCCTCACACATATTATTCCCTCATTTAGTGGATATTTTCACAAAAAAGTGAAATTTTTAAAAATTCAGAAAATTGGCTGAAAATTACTAAATATGAAGGACTCATCGGGCGAATCGCTCTGGAACTGAAATTGGAATGCTCACTGACATTTCCCCTATCTGAAAGTCTGATAAACGCCGGAAAAATGACTAAGTCCAAAAAAAATTTTTTTTCAACTTTTTTCAATTTTACCCCCGTGGAATATATATTCTACCCACACACATTTGGAACTCTCCTGGGGTACCCTCACACATATTATTCCCTCATTTAGTGGATATTTTCACAAAAAAAGTGAAATTTTCAAAAATTCAGAAAAGTGGCTGAAAATGACTAAATATGAACAATTCATCGGGCAAATCGCTCTGGAACTGAAATCGGAACGCTCACTAACATTTCCTCTAACTGAAAGTCTGATAAAGGCCGGAAAAATGACTAAGTCCAAAAAAAATTTTTTTAAAACTTTTTTCAATTTTACCCCCGTGGGATATATATTCTACCCACACACATTTGGAACTCTCCTGGGGTACCCTCACACATATTATTCCCTAATTTAGAGGATATTTTCACAAAAAAGTGAAATTTTCAAAAATTCAGAAAATTGGCTGAAAATTACTAAATATGAAGGACTCATCAGGCGAATCGCTCTGCAGCTGAAATTGGAACGTTCACTGACATTTCCTCTAACTGAAAGTCTGATAAACGCCAGAAAAATGACTAAGTCCAAAAAAAATTTTTTTTCAACTTTCTTCAATTTTACCCCCGTGGGATATATATTCTACCCACACACATTTGGAACTCTCCTGGGGTACCCTCACACATACTATTCCCTCATTTAGTGGACATTTTCACAAAAAAGTGAAATTTTCAAAAATTCAGAAAATTGGCTGAAAATGACTAAATATGAAGGTCTCATTGGGCGAATTGCTCTGGAACTGAAATCGGAACGCTCACTGACATTTCCTCTAACTGAAAGTCTGATAAACGCCAGAAAAATGACTAAGTCCAAAAAAAATTTTTTTTCAACTTTTTTCAATTTTACCTCCGTGGGATATATATTCTACCCACACACATTTGGAACTCTCCTGGGGTACCCTCACACATATTATTCCCTCATTTAGTGGATATTTTCACAAAAAAGTGAAATTTTCAAAAATTCAGAAAATTGGCTGAAAATTACTAAATATGAAGGACTCATCGGGCGAATCGCTCTGGAACTGAAATTGGAATGCTCACTGACATTTCCCCTATCTGAAAGTCTGATAAACGCCGGAAAAATGACTAAGTCCAAAAAAAATTTTTTTTCAACTTTTTTCAATTTTACCCCCGTGGAATATATATTCTACCCACACACATTTGGAACTCTCCTGGGGTACCCTCACACATATTATTCCCTCATTTAGTGGATATTTTCACAAAAAAAGTGAAATTTTCAAAAATTCAGAAAAGTGGCTGAAAATGACTAAATATGAACAATTCATCGGGCGAATCGCTCTGGAACTGAAATCGGAACGCTCACTGCCATTTCCCCTATCTGAAAGTCTGATAAACTGCGGAAAAATGACTAAGTCCAAAAAAAAATTTTTTTCAACTTTTTTAAATTTTACCCCCGTGGGATATATATTCTACCCACACACATTTAGAACTCTCCTGGGGTACCCTCACACATATTATTCCCTCATTTAGTGGATATTTTCACAAAAAAGTGAAATTTTCAAAAATTCAGAAAATTGGCTGAAAATTACTAAATATGAAGGACTCATCGGGCGAATCACTCTGGAACTGAAATCGGAACGCTCACTGACATTTCCTCTAACTGAAAGTCTGATAAACGCCAGAAAAATGACTAAGTCCAAAAAAAATTTTTTTTCAACTTTTTTTAATTTTACCTCCGTGGGATATATATTCTACCCACACACATTTGGAACTCTCCTGGGGTACCCTCACACATATTATTCCCTCATTTAGTGGATATTTCCACAAAAAAGTGAAATTTTCAAAAATTCAGAAAATTGGCTGAAAATGACTAAATATGAAGGACTCATCAGGCGAATCGCTCTGCAGCTGAAATTGGAAGGTTCACTGACATTTCCTCTATCTGAAAGTCTGATAAACGCCAGAAAAATGACTAAGTCCAAAAAAATTTTTTTTTCAACTTTCTTCAATTTTACCCCCGTGGGATATATATTCTACCCACACACATTTGGAACTCTCCTGGGGTACCCTCACACATACTATTCCCTCATTTAGTGGACATTTTCACAAAAAAGTGAAATTTTCAAAAATTCAGAAAATTGGCTGAAAATTACTAAATATGAAGGACACATCGGGCGAATCGCTCTGGAACTGAAATCGGAACGCTCACTGACATTTCCCCTATCTGAAAGTCTGATAAACGCCGGAAAAATGACTAAGTCCAAAAAAAATTTTTTTTCAACTTTCTTCAATTTTACCCCCGTGGGATATGTATTCTACCCACACACATTTGGAACTCTCCTGGGGTACCCTCACACATATTATTCCCTCATTTAGTGGATATTTTCACAAAAAAGTGAAATTTTCAAAAATTCAGAAAATTGGCTGAAAATTACTAAATATGAAGGACACATCGGGCGAATCGCTCTGGAACTGAAATCGGAACGCTCACTGACATTTCCCCTATCTGAAAGTCTGATAAACGCCGGAAAAATGACTTAGTCGAAAAAAAATTTTTTTTCAACTTTCTTCAATTTTACCCCCGTGGGATATGTATTCTACCCACACACATTTGGAACTCTCCTGGGGTACCCTCACACATATTATTCCCTCATTTAGTGGACATTTTCATAAAAAAGTGAAATTTTCAAAAATTCAGAAAATTGGCTGAAAATGACTAAATATGAACGACTCGTCGGGCGAATCGCTTTGGAACTGAAATCGGAACGCTCACTGACATTTCCTCTAACTGAAAGTCTGATAAACGCCAGAAAAATGACTAAGTCCAAAAAAAATTTTTTTTCAACTTTTTTCAATTTTACCCCCGTGGGATATATATTCTTCCCACACACATTTGGAACTCTCCTGGGGTACCCTCACACATATTATTCCCTCATTTAGTGGATATTTTCACAAAAAAGTGAAATTTTCAAAAATTCAGAAAATTGGCTGAAAATTACTAAATATGAAGGACTCATCGGGCGAATCGCTCTAGAACTGAAATTGGAATGCTCACTGACATTTCCCCTATCTGAAAGTCTGATAAACGCCGTAAAAATGACTAAGTCCAAAAAAAATTTTTTTTCAACTTTTTTCAATTTTACCCCCGTGGAATATATATTCTACCCACACACATTTGGAACTCTCCTGGGGTACCCTCACACATATTAATCCCTCATTTAGTGGACATTTTCACAAAAAAGTGAAATTTTCAAAAATTCAGAAAATTGGCTGAAAATGACTAAATATGAACGACTCATCGGGCGAATCGCTCTGGAACTGAAATCGGAATGCTCACTGACATTTCCTCTAACTGAAAGTCTGATAAACGCCAGAAAAATGACTAAGTCCAAAAAAAATTTTTTTTCAACTTTTTTCAATTTTACCCCCGTGGGATATATATTCTTCCCACACACATTTGGAACTCTCCTGGGGTACCCTCACACATATTATTCCCTCATTTAGTGGATATTTTCACAAAAAAGTGAAATTTTTAAAAATTCAGAAAATTGGCTGAAAATTACTAAATATGAAGGACTCATCGGGCGAATCGCTCTGGAACTGAAATTGGAATGCTCACTGACATTTCCCCTATCTGAAAGTCTGATAAACGCCGGAAAAATGACTAAGTCCAAAAAAAATTTTTTTTCAACTTTTTTCAATTTTACCCCCGTGGAATATATATTCTACCCACACACATTTGGAACTCTCCTGGGGTACCCTCACACATATTATTCCCTCATTTAGTGGATATTTTCACAAAAAAAGTGAAATTTTCAAAAATTCAGAAAAGTGGCTGAAAATGACTAAATATGAACAATTCATCGGGCAAATCGCTCTGGAACTGAAATCGGAACGCTCACTAACATTTCCTCTAACTGAAAGTCTGATAAAGGCCGGAAAAATGACTAAGTCCAAAAAAATTTTTTTTTAAACTTTTTTCAATTTTACCCCCGTGGGATATATATTCTACCCACACACATTTGGAACTCTCCTGGGGTACCCTCACACATATTATTCCCTAATTTAGAGGATATTTTCACAAAAAAGTGAAATTTTCAAAAATTCAGAAAATTGGCTGAAAATTACTAAATATGAAGGACTCATCAGGCGAATCGCTCTGCAGCTGAAATTGGAACGTTCACTGACATTTCCTCTAACTGAAAGTCTGATAAACGCCAGAAAAATGACTAAGTCCAAAAAAAATTTTTTTTCAACTTTCTTCAATTTTACCCCCGTGGGATATATATTCTACCCACACACATTTGGAACTCTCCTGGGGTACCCTCACACATACTATTCCCTCATTTAGTGGACATTTTCACAAAAAAGTGAAATTTTCAAAAATTCAGAAAATTGGCTGAAAATGACTAAATATGAAGGTCTCATTGGGCGAATCGCTCTGGAACTGAAATCGGAACGCTCACTGACATTTCCTCTAACTGAAAGTCTGATAAACGCCAGAAAAATGAGTAAGTCCAAAAAAAATTTTTTTTCAACTTTTTTCAATTTTACCTCCGTGGGATATATATTCTACCCACACACATTTGGAACTCTCCTGGGGTACCCTCACACATATTATTCCCTCATTTAGTGGATATTTTCACAAAAAAGTGAAATTTTCAAAAATTCAGAAAATTGGCTGAAAATTACTAAATATGAAGGACACATCGGGCGAATCGCTCTGGAACTGAAATCGGAACGCTCACTGACATTTCCCCTATCTGAAAGTCTGATAAACGCCGGAAAAATGACTAAGTCCAAAAAAAATTTTTTTTAAACTTTTTTCAATTTTACCCCCGTGCAATATATATTCTACCCACACACATTTGGAACTCTCCTGGGGTACCCTCACACATATTATTCCCTCATTTAGTGGATATTTTCACAAAAAAAGTGAAATTTTCAAAAATTCAGAAAAGTGGCTGAAAATGACTAAACATGAACAATTCATCGGGCGAATCGCTCTGGAACTGAAATCGGAACGCTCACTGACATTTCCCCTATCTGAAAGTCTGATAAACGCCGGAAAAATGACTAAGTCCAAAAAAAATTTTTTTTCAACTTTTTTCAATTTTACCCCCGTGCAATATATATTCTACCCACACACATTTGGAACTCTCCTGGGGTACCCTCACACATATTATTCCCTCATTTAGTGGATATTTTCACAAAAAAAGTGAAATTTTCAAAAATTCAGAAAAGTGGCTGAAAATGACTAAACATGAACAATTCATCGGGCGAATCGCTCTGGAACTGAAATCGGAACGCTCACTGACATTTCCTCTAACTGAAAGTCTGATAAACGCCAGAAAAATGACTAAGTCCAAAAAAAATTTTTTTTCAACTTTTTTCAATTTTACCTCCGTGGGATATATATTCTACCCACACACATTTGGAACTCTCCTGGGGTACCCTCACACATATTATTCCCTCATTTAGTGGATATTTTCACAAAAAAGTGAAATTTTCAAAAATTCAGAAAATTGGCTGAAAATTACTAAATATGAAGGACTCATCGGGCGAATCGCTCTAGAACTGAAATTGGAATGCTCACTGACATTTCCTCTAACTGAAAGTCTGATAAACGCCAGAAAAATGACTAAGTCCAAAAAAAATTTTTTTTCAACTTTTTTCAATTTTACCCCCGTGGGATATATATTCTTCCCACACACATTTGGAACTCTCCTGGGGTACCCTCACACATATTATTCCCTCATTTAGTGGATATTTTCACAAAAAAGTGAAATTTTCAAAAATTCAGAAAATTGGCTGAAAATTACTAAATATGAAGGACTCATCGGGCGAATCGCTCTGGAACTGAAATCGGAACGCTCACTGACATTTCCTCTAACTGAAAGTCTGATAAACGCCAGAAAAATGACTAAGTCCAAAAAAAATTTTTTTTCAACTTTTTTCAATTTTACCTCCGTGGGATATATATTCTACCCACACACATTTGGAACTCTCCTGGGGTACCCTCACACATATTATTCCCTCATTTAGTGTATATTTCCACAAAAAAGTGAAATTTTCAAAAATTCAGAAAATTGGCTGAAAATGACTAAATATGAAGGACTCATTGGGCGAATCGCTCTGGAACTGAAATCGGAACGCTCACTGACATTTCCCCTATCTGAAAGTCTGATAAACGCCGGAAAAATGACTAAGTCCAAAAAAAATTTTTTTTCAACTTTCTTCAATTTTACCCCCGTGGGATATGTATTCTACCCACACACATTTGGAACTCTCCTGGGGTACCCTCACACATATTATTCCCTCATTTAGTGGATATTTTCACAAAAAAGTGAAATTTTCAAAAATTCAGAAAATTGGCTGAAAATTACTAAATATGAAGGACTCATCGGGCGAATCACTCTGGAACTGAAATCGGAACGCTCACTGACATTTCCTCTAACTGAAAGTCTGATAAACACCGGAAAAATGACTAAGTCCAAAAAAAATTTTTTTTCAACTTTTTTCAATTTTACCCCCGTGCAATATATATTCTACCCACACACATTTGGAACTCTCCTGGGGTACCCTCACACATATTATTCCCTCATTTAGTGGATATTTTCACAAAAAAAGTGAAATTTTCAAAAATTCAGAAAAGTGGCTGAAAATGACTAAACATGAACAATTCATCGGGCGAATCGCTCTGGAACTGAAATCGGAACGCTCACTGACATTTCCCCTATCTGAAAGTCTGATAAACGCCGGAAAAATGACTAAGTCCAAAAAAAATTTTTTTTCAACTTTTTTCAATTTTACCCCCGTGCAATATATATTCTACCCACACACATTTGGAACTCTCCTGGGGTACCCTCACACATATTATTCCCTCATTTAGTGGATATTTTCACAAAAAAAGTGAAATTTTCAAAAATTCAGAAAAGTGGCTGAAAATGACTAAACTTGAACAATTCATCGGGCGAATCGCTCTGGAACTGAAATCGGAACGCTCACTGACATTTCCTCTAACTGAAAGTCTGATAAACGCCAGAAAAATGACTAAGTCCAAAAAAAATTTTTTTTCAACTTTTTTCAATTTTACCTCCGTGGGATATATATTCTACCCACACACATTTGGAACTCTCCTGGGGTACCCTCACACATATTATTCCCTCATTTAGTGGATATTTAAACAAAAAAGTGAAATTTTCAAAAATTCTGAAAATTGGCTGAAAATGACTAAATATGAAGGACTCATTGGGTGAATCGCTCTGGAACTGAAATCGGAACGCTCACTGACATTTCCCCTATCTGAAAGTCTGATAAAAGCCGGAAAAATGACTAAGTCTAAAAAAAATTTTTTTTCAACTTTTTTCAATTTTACCCCCGTGGGATATATATTCTTCCCACACACATTTGGAACTCTCCTGGGGTACCCTCACACATATTATTCCCTCATTTAGTGGATATTTTCACAAAAAAGTGAAATTTTCAAAAATTCAGAAAATTGGCTGAAAATTACTAAATATGAAGGACTCATCGGGCGAATCGCTCTGGAACTGAAATCGGAACGCTCACTGACATTTCCTCTAACTGAAAGTCTGATAAACGCCAGAAAAATGACTAAGTCCAAAAAAAATTTTTTTTCAACTTTTTTCAATTTTACCTCCGTGGGATATATATTCTACCCACACACATTTGGAACTCTCCTGGGGTACCCTCACACATATTATTCCCTCATTTAGTGTATATTTCCACAAAAAAGTGAAATTTTCAAAAATTCAGAAAATTGGCTGAAAATGACTAAATATGAAGGACTCATTGGGCGAATCGCTCTGGAACTGAAATCGGAACGCTCACTGACATTTCCCCTATCTGAAAGTCTGATAAACGCCGGAAAAATGACTAAGTCCAAAAAAAATTTTTTTTCAACTTTCTTCAATTTTACCCCCGTGGGATATGTATTCTACCCACACACATTTGGAACTCTCCTGGGGTACCCTCACACATATTATTCCCTCATTTAGTGGATATTTTCACAAAAAAGTGAAATTTTCAAAAATTCAGAAAATTGGCTGAAAATTACTAAATATGAAGGACTCATCGGGCGAATCGCTCTGGAACTGAAATCGGAACGCTCACTGACATTTCCTCTAACTGAAAGTCTGATAAACACCGGAAAAATGACTAAGTCCAAAAAAAATTTTTTTTCAACTTTTTTCAATTTTACCCCCGTGCAATATATATTCTACCCACACACATTTGGAACTCTCCTGGGGTACCCTCACACATATTATTCCCTCATTTAGTGGATATTTTCACAAAAAAAGTGAAATTTTCAAAAATTCAGAAAAGTGGCTGAAAATGACTAAACATGAACAATTCATCGGGCGAATCGCTCTGGAACTGAAATCGGAACGCTCACTGACATTTCCCCTATCTGAAAGTCTGATAAACGCCGGAAAAATGACTAAGTCCAAAAAAAATTTTTTTTCAACTTTTTTCAATTTTACCCCCGTGCAATATATATTCTACCCACACACATTTGGAACTCTCCTGGGGTACCCTCACACATATTATTCCCTCATTTAGTGGATATTTTCACAAAAAAAGTGAAATTTTCAAAAATTCAGAAAAGTGGCTGAAAATGACTAAACATGAACAATTCATCGGGCGAATCGCTCTGGAACTGAAATCGGAACGCTCACTGACATTTCCTCTAACTGAAAGTCTGATAAACGCCAGAAAAATGACTAAGTCCAAAAAAAATTTTTTTTCAACTTTTTTCAATTTTACCTCCGTGGGATATATATTCTACCCACACACATTTGGAACTCTCCTGGGGTACCCTCACACATATTATTCCCTCATTTAGTGGATATTTAAACAAAAAAGTGAAATTTTCAAAAATTCAGAAAATTGGCTGAAAATGACTAAATATGAAGGACTCATTGGGCGAATCGCTCTGGAACTGAAATCGGAACGCTCACTGACATTTCCCCTATCTGAAAGTCTGATAAACGCCGGAAAAATGACTAAGTCTAAAAAAAAATTTTTTTCAACTTTTTTCAATTTTACCCCCGTGGAATATATATTCTTCCCACACACATTTGGAACTCTCCTGGGGTACCCTCACACATATTATTCCCTCATTTAGTGGATATTTTCACAAAAAAGTGAAATTTTCAAAAATTCAGAAAATTGGCTGAAAATTACTAAATATGAAGGACACATCGGGCGAATCGCTCTGGAACTGAAATCGGAACGCTCACTGACATTTCCCCTATCTGAAAGTCTGATAAACGCCGGAAAAATGACTAAGTCCAAAAAAAATTTTTTTTCAACTTTCTTCAATTTTACCCCCGTGGGATATGTATTCTACCCACACACATTTGGAACTCTCCTGGGGTACCCTCACACATATTATTCCCTCATTTAGTGGATATTTTCACAAAAAAAGTGAAATTTTCAAAAATTCAGAAAAGTGGCTGAAAATGACTAAATATGAACAATTCATCGGGCAAATCGCTCTGGAACTGAAATCGGAACGCTCACTAACATTTCCTCTAACTGAAAGTCTGATAAAGGCCGGAAAAATGACTAAGTCCAAAAAAAATTTTTTTAAAACTTTTTTCAATTTTACCCCCGTGGGATATATATTCTACCCACACACATTTGGAACTCTCCTGGGGTACCCTCACACATATTATTCCCTAATTTAGAGGATATTTTCACAAAAAAGTGAAATTTTCAAAAATTCAGAAAATTGGCTGAAAATTACTAAATATGAAGGACTCATCAGGCGAATCGCTCTGCAGCTGAAATTGGAACGTTCACTGACATTTCCTCTAACTGAAAGTCTGATAAACGCCAGAAAAATGACTAAGTCCAAAAAAAAAATTTTTTTCAACTTTTTTAAATTTTACCCCCGTGGGATATATATTCTTCCCACACACATTTGGAACTCTCTTGGGGTACCCTCACACATATTATTCCCTCATTTAGTGGATATTTTCACAAAAAAGTGAAATTTTCAAAAATTCAGAAAAGTGGCTGAAAATGACTAAACTTGAACAATTCATCGGGCGAATCGCTCTGTAACTGAAATCGGAATGCTCACTGACATTTCCTCTAACTGAAAGTCTGATAAACGCCAGAAAAATGACTAAGTCCAAAAAAAATTTTTTTTCAACTTTTTTCAATTTTACCTCCGTGGGATATATATTCTACCCACACACATTTGGAACTCTCCTGGGGTACCCTCACACATATTATTCCCTCATTTAGTGGATATTTAAACAAAAAAGTGAAATTTTCAAAAATTCAGAAAATTGGCTGAAAATGACTAAATATGAAGGACTCATTGGGCGAATCGCTCTGGAACTGAAATCGGAACGCTCACTGACATTTCCCCTATCTGAAAGTCTGATAAACGCCGGAAAAATGACTAAGTCCAAAAAAAATTTTTTTTCAACTTTTTTCAATTTTACCCCCGTGGGATATATATTCTTCCCACACACATTTGGAACTCTCCTGGGGTACCCTCACACATATTATTCCCTCATTTAGTGGATATTTTCACAAAAAAGTGAAATTTTCAAAAATTCAGAAAATTGGCTGAAAATTACTAAATATGAAGGACACATCGGGCGAATCGCTCTGGAACTGAAATCGGAACGCTCACTGACATTTCCCCTCTCTGAAAGTCTGATAAACGCCGGAAAAATGACTAAGTCCAAAAAAAAATTTTTTTAAACTTTTTTCAATTTTACCCCCGTGCAATATATATTCTACCCACACACATTTGGAACTCTCCTGGGGTACCCTCACACATATTATTCCCTCATTTAGTGGATATTTTCACAAAAAAAGTGAAATTTTCAAAAATTCAGAAAAGTGGCTGAAAATGACTAAACATGAACAATTCATCGGGCGAATCGCTCTGGAACTGAAATCGGAACGCTCACTGACATTTCCCCTATCTGAAAGTCTGATAAACGCCGGAAAAATGACTAAGTCCAAAAAAAATTTTTTTTCAACTTTCTTCAATTTTACCCCCGTGGGATATGTATTCTACCCACACACATTTGGAACTCTCCTGGGGTACCCTCACACATATTATTCCCTCATTTAGTGGATATTTTCACAAAAAAGTGAAATTTTCAAAAATTCAGAAAATTGGCTGAAAATTACTAAATATGAAGGACTCAACGGGCGAATCGCTCTGGAACTGAAATCGGAACGCTCACTGACATTTCCTCTAACTGAAAGTCTGATAAACACCGGAAAAATGACTAAGTCCAAAAAAAATTTTTTTTCAACTTTTTTCAATTTTACCCCCGTGCAATATATATTCTACCCACACACATTTGGAACTCTCCTGGGGTACCCTCACACATATTATTCCCTCATTTAGTGGATATTTTCACAAAAAAAGTGAAATTTTCAAAAATTCAGAAAAGTGGCTGAAAATGACTAAACATGAACAATTCATCGGGCGAATCGCTCTGGAACTGAAATCGGAACGCTCACTGACATTTCCCCTATCTGAAAGTCTGATAAACGCCGGAAAAATGACTAAGTCCAAAAAAAATTTTTTTTCAACTTTTTTCAATTTTACCCCCGTGCAATATATATTCTACCCACACACATTTGGAACTCTCCTGGGGTACCCTCACACATATTATTCCCTCATTTAGTGGATATTTAAACAAAAAAGTGAAATTTTCAAAAATTCAGAAAATTGGCTGAAAATGACTAAATATGAAGGACTCATTGGGCGAATCGCTCTGGAACTGAAATCGGAACGCTCACTGACATTTCCCCTATCTGAAAGTCTGATAAACGCCGGAAAAATGACTAAGTCTAAAAAAAAATTTTTTTCAACTTTTTTCAATTTTACCCCCGTGGGATATATATTCTTCCCACACACATTTGGAACTCTCCTGGGGTACCCTCACACATATTATTCCCTCATTTAGTGGATATTTTCACAAAAAAGTGAAATTTTCAAAAATTCAGAAAATTGGCTGAAAATTACTAAATATGAAGGACACATCGGGCGAATCGCTCTGGAACTGAAATCGGAACGCTCACTGACATTTCCCCTATCTGAAAGTCTGATAAACGCCGGAAAAATGACTAAGTCCAAAAAAAATTTTTTTTCAACTTTCTTCAATTTTACCCCCGTGGGATATGTATTCTACCCACACACATTTGGAACTCTCCTGCGGTACCCTCACACATATTATTCCCTCATTTAGTGGATATTTTCACAAAAAAAGTGAAATTTTCAAAAATTCAGAAAAGTGGCTGAAAATGACTAAATATGAACAATTCATCGGGCAAATCGCTCTGGAACTGAAATCGGAACGCTCACTAACATTTCCTCTAACTGAAAGTCTGATAAAGGCCGGAAAAATGACTAAGTCCAAAAAAAAATTTTTTAAAACTTTTTTCAATTTTACCCCCGTGGGATATATATTCTACCCACACACATTTGGAACTCTCCTGGGGTACCCTCACACATATTATTCCCTAATTTAGAGGATATTTTCACAAAAAAGTGAAATTTTCAAAAATTCAGAAAAGTGGCTGAAAATGACTAAATATGAACAATTCATCGGGCAAATCGCTCTGGAACTGAAATCGGAACGCTCACTAACATTTCCTCTAACTGAAAGTCTGATAAACGCCAGAAAAATGACTAAGTCCAAAAAAAATTTTTTTTCAACTTTTTTCAATTTTACCTCCGTGGGATATATATTCTACCCACACACATTTGGAACTCTCCTGGGGTACCCTCACACATATTATTCCCTCATTTAGTGGATATTTAAACAAAAAAGTGAAATTTTCAAAAATTCAGAAAATTGGCTGAAAATGACTAAATATGAAGGACTCATTGGGCGAATCGCTCTGGAACTGAAATCGGAACGCTCACTGACATTTCCCCTATCTGAAAGTCTGATAAACGCCGGAAAAATGACTAAGTTCAAAAAAAATTTTTTTTCAACTTTTTTCAATTTTACCCCCGTGGGATATATATTCTTCCCACACACATTTGGAACTCTCCTGGGGTACCCTCACACATATTATTCCCTCATTTAGTGGATATTTTCACAAAAAAGTGAAATTTTCAAAAATTCAGAAAATTGGCTGAAAATTACTAAATATGAAGGACTCATCGGGCGAATCGCTCTGGAACTGAAATCGGAACGCTCACTGACATTTCCTCTAACTGAAAGTCTGATAAACGCCGGAAAAATGACTAAGTCCAAAAAAAATTTTTTTTCAACTTTTTTCAATTTTACCCCCGTGCAATATATATTCTACCCACACACATTTGGAACTCTCCTGGGGTACCCTCACACATATTATTCCCTCATTTAGTGGATATTTTCACAAAAAAAGTGAAATTTTCAAAAATTCAGAAAAGTGGCTGAAAATGACTAAACATGAACAATTCATCGGGCGAATCGCTCTGGAACTGAAATCGGAACGCTCACTGACATTTCCCCTATCTGAAAGTCTGATAAACGCCGGTAAAATGACTAAGTCCAAAAAAAATTTTTTTTCAACTTTCTTCAATTTTACCCCCGTGGGATATGTATTCTACCCACACACATTTGGAACTCTCCTGGGGTACCCTCACACATATTATTCCCTCATTTAGTGGATATTTTCACAAAAAAGTGAAATTTTCAAAAATTCAGAAAATTGGCTGAAAATGACTAAATATGAAGGACTCATCGGGCGAATCGCTCTGGAGCTGAAATTGGAATGCTCACTGACATTTCCCCTGTCTGAAAGTCGGATAAACCCCGGAAAAATGACTAAGTCCAAAAAAAATTTTTTTAAACTTTTTTCAATTTTACCCTCGTGGGATATATCTTCTACCCAAACACATTTGGAACTCTCCTGGGGTGCCCTCACACATATTATTCCCTCATTTAGTGGATATTTCCACAAAAAAGTGAAATTTTCAAAAATTCAGAAAATTGGCTGAAAATGACTAAATATGAAGGACTCATCGGGCGAATCGCTCTGGAACTGAAATTGGAATGCTCACTGACATTTCCCCTATCTGAAAGTCTGATAAACGCCGGAAAAATGACTAAGTCCAAAAAAAATTTTTTTTCAACTTTCTTCAATTTTACCCCCGTGGGATATATATTCTACCCACACACATTTGGAACTCTCCTGGGGTACCCTCACACATATTATTCCCTCATTTCGTGGACATTTTCACAAAAAAGTGAAATTTTCAAAAATTCAGAAAATTTTCTGAAAATGACTAAATATGAACGACTCATCGGGCGAATCGCTCTGGAGCTGAAATTGGAACGCTCACTGACATTTCCTCTAACTGAAAGTCTGATAAACGCCGGAAAAATGACTAAGTCCAAAAAAAATTGTTTTTCAACTTTCTTCAATTTTACCCCCGTGGGATATGTATTCTACCCACACACATTTGGAACTCTCCTGGGGTACCCTCACACATATTATTCCCTCATTTAGTGGATATTTTCACAAAAAAGTGAAATTTTCAAAAATTCAGAAAATTGGCTGAAAATGACTAAATATGAAGGACTCATCGGGCGAATCGCTCTGGAGCTGAAATTGGAACGCTCACTGACATTTCCCCTGTCTGAAAGTCGGATAAACCCCGGAAAAATGACTAAGTCCAAAAAAAATTTTTTTTCAACTTTTTTCAATTTTACCCCCGTGGAATATATATTCTACCCACACACATTTGGAATTCTCCTGGGGTACCCTCACACATATTATTCCCTCATTTAGTGGATATTTTCACAAAAAAGTGAAATTTTCAAAAATTCAGAAAATTGGTGAAAATTACTAAATATGAAGGACTCATCGGGCGAATCGCTCTGGAACTGAAATCGGAACGCTCACTGACATTTCCCCTATCTGAAAGTCTGATAAACTCCGGAAAAATGACAAAGTCCAAAAAAAATTTTTTTTCAACTTTTTTCAATTTTACCCCCGTGGGATATATATTCTACCCACACACATTTGGAACTCTCCTGGGGTACCCTCACACATATTATTCCCTCATTTAGTGGATATTTTCACAAAAAAGTGAAATTTTCAAAAATTCAGAAAATTGGCTGAAAATGACTAAATATGAACGACTCATCGGGCGAATCGCTCTGGAGCTGAAATTGGAACGCTCACTGACATTTCCTCTAACTGAAAGTCTGATAAACGCCGGAAAAATGTCTAAGTCCGAAAAAAAATTTTTTTCAACTTTTTTCAATTTTACCCCCGTGGGATATATCTTCTACCCACACACATTTGGAACTCTCCTGGGGTGCCCTCACACATATTATTCCCTCATTTAGTGGATATTTCCACAAAAAAGTGAAATTTTCAAAAATTCAGAAAATTGGCTGAAAATGACCAAATATGAAGGACTTATCAGGCGAATCGCTCTGAAACTGAAATGGGAACGCTCACTGACATTTCCCCTATCTGAAAGTCTGATAAACGCTGGAAAAATGACTAAGTCCAAAAAAAATTTTTTTTCAACTTTTTTCAATTTTACCCCCGCGGGATATATATTCTACCCACACAAATTTGGAACTCTCATGGGGTACCCTCACACATATTATTCCATGATTTAGTGGATATTTTCACAAAAAAGTGAAATTTTCAAAAATTCAGAAAATTGGCTGAAAATTACTAAATATGCAGGACTCATCGGGCGAATCGCTCTGGAACTGAAATTGGAATGCTCACTGACATTTCCCCTATCTGAAAGTCTGATAAACGCCGGAAAAATGACTAAGTCCAAAAAAATTTTTTTTTAAACTTTTTTCAATTTTACCCCCGTGGAATATATATTCTACCCACACACATTTGGAACTCTCCTGGGGTACCCTCACACATATTATTCCCTCATTTAGTGGATATTTTCACAAAAAAAGTGAAATTTTCAAAAATTCAGAAAAGTGGCTGAAAATGACTAAGTATGAACAATTCATCGGGCAAATCGCTCTGGAACTGAAATCGGAACGCTCACTAACAATTCCTCTAACTGAAAGTCTGATAAAGGCCGGAAAAATGACTAAGTCCAAAAAAAATTTTTTTTCAACTTTTTTCAATTTTACCCCCGTGGGATATATATTCTACCCACACACATTTGGAACTCTCCTGGGGTACCCTCACACATACTATTCACTCATTTAGTGGACATTTTCACAAAAAAGTGAAATTTTCAAAAATTCTGAAAATTGGCTGAAAATGACTAAATATGAACGACTCATTGGGCGAATCGCTCTGGAGCTGAAATTGGAACGCTCACTGACATTTCCTTTAACTGAAAGTCTGATAAACGCCGGAAAAATGACTAAGTCCAAAAAAAATTTTTTTTCAACTTTTTTCAATTTTACCCCCGTGGGATATATATTCTACCCACACACATTTGGAACTCTCCTGGGGTACCCTCACACATATTATTCCCTCATTTAGTGGATATTTTCACAAAAAAGTGAAATTTTCAAAAATTCAGAAAATTGGCTGAAAATGACTAAATATGAACGACTCATCGGGCGAATCGCTCTGGAACTGAAATCGGAACGCTCACTGACATTTCCCCTATCTGAAAGTCTGATAAACTCCGGAAAAATGACAAAGTCCAAAAAAAATTTTTTTTCAACTTTTTTCAATTTTACCCCCGTGGGATATATATTCTACCCACACACATTTGGAACTCTCCTGGGGTACCCTCACACATATTATTCCCTCATTTAGTGGATATTTTCACAAAAAAGTGAAATTTTCAAAAATTCAGAAAATTGGCTGAAAATGACTAAATATGAACGACTCATCGGGCGAATCGCTCTGGAGCTGAAATTGGAACGCTCACTGACATTTCCTCTAACTGAAAGTCTGATAAACGCCGGAAAAATGTCTAAGTCCCAAAAAAATTTTTTTTCAACTTTTTTCAATTTTACCCCCGTGGGATATATCTTTTACCCACACACATTTGGAACTCTCCTGGGGTGCCCTCACACATATTATTCCCTCATTTAGTGGATATTTCCACAAAAAAGTGAAATTTTCAAAAATTCAGAAAATTGGCTGAAAATGACCAAATATGAAGGACTTATCAGGCGAATCGCTCTGAAACTGAAATGGGAACGCTCACTGACATTTCCCCTATCTGAAAGTCTGATAAACGCCGGAAAAATGACTAAGTCCAAAAAAAATTTTTTTTCAACTTTTTTCAATTTTACCCCCGTGGGATATATATTCTACCCACACACATTTGGAACTCTCCTGGGGTACCCTCACACATACTATTCCCTCATTTAGTGGATATTTTCACAAAAAAAGTGAAATTTTCAAAAATTCTGAAAATTGGCTGAAAATGACTAAATATGAACGACTCATTGGGCGAATCGCTCTGGAGCTGAAATTGGAACGCTCACTGACATTTCCTTTAACTGAAAGTCTGATAAACGCCGGAAAAATGACTAAGTCCAAAAAAAATTTTTTTTCAACTTTTTTCAATTTTACCCCCGTGGGATATATATTCTACCCACACACATTTGGAACTCTCCTGGGGTACCCTCACACATATTATTCCCTCATTTAGTGGATATTTTCACAAAAAAGTGAAATTTTCAAAAATTCAGAAAATTGGCTGAAAATTACTAAATATGAAGGGCTCAACGGGCGAATCGCTCTGGAACTGAAATGGGAACGCTCACTGACATTTCCCCTATCTGAAAGTCTGATAAACGCCGGAAAAATGACTAAGTCCCAAAAAAAATTTTTTTCAACTTTCTTCAATTTTACCCCCGTGGGATATATATTCTACCCACACACATTTGGAACTCTCCTGGGGTACCCTCACACATATTATTCCCTCATTTAGTGGATATTTTCACAAAAAAGTGAAATTTTCAAAAATTCAGAAAATTGGCTGAAAATTACTAAATATGAAGGACTCATCGGGCGAATCGCTCTGGAACTGAAATGGGAACGCTCACTGACATTTCCCCTATCTGAAAGTCTGATAAACGCCGGAAAAATAACTAAGTCCAAAAAAAATTTTTTTTCAACTTTCTTCAATTTTACCCCCGTGGGATATATATTCTACCCACACACATTTGGAACTCTCCTGGGGTACCCTCACACATATTATTCCCTCATTTCGTGGACATTTTCACAAAAAAGTGAAATTTTCAAAAATTCAGAAAATTGGCTGAAAATGACTAAATATGAACGACTCATCGGGCGAATCGCTCTGGAGCTGAAATTGGAACGCTCACTGACATTTCCTCTAACTGAAAGTCTGATAAACGCCGGAAAAATGACTAAGTCCAAAAAAAATTTTTTTTCAACTTTTTTCAATTTTACCCCCGTCGGATATATATTCTACCCACACAAATTTGGAACTCTCATGGGGTACCCTCACACATATTATTCCATGATTTAGTGGATATTTTCACAAAAAAGTGAAATTTTCAAAAATTCAGAAAATTGGCTGAAAATTACTAAATATGAAGGACTCATCGTGCGAATCGCTCTGGAATTGAAATCGGAACGCTCACTGACATTTCCCCTGTCTGAAAGTCGGATAAACGCCGGAAAAATGACTAAGTCCAAAAAAAATTGTTTTTCAACTTTCTTCAATTTTACCCCCGTGGGATATGTATTCTACCCACACACATTTGGAACTCTCCTGGGGTACCCTCACACATATTATTCCCTCATTTAGTGGATATTTTCACAAAAAAGTGAAATTTTCAAAAATTCAGAAAATTGGCTGAAAATGACTAAATATGAAGGACTCATCGGGCGAATCGCTCTGGAGCTGAAATTGGAACGCTCACTGACATTTCCCCTGTCTGAAAGTCGGATAAACCCCGGAAAAATGACTAAGTCCAAAAAAAATTTTTTTAAACTTTTTTCAATTTTACCCTCGTGGGATATATCTTCTACCCAAACACATTTGGAACTCTCCTGGGGTGCCCTCACACATATTATTCCCTCATTTAGTGGATATTTCCACAAAAAAGTGAAATTTTCAAAAATTCTGAAAATTGGCTGAAAATGACTAAATATGAAGGACTCATCGGGCGAATCGCTCTGGAACTGAAATTGGAATGCTCACTGACATTTCCCCTATCTGAAAGTCTGATAAACGCCGGAAAAATGACTAAGTCCAAAAAAAATTTTTTTTCAACTTTTTTCAATTTTACCCCCGTGGAATATATATTCTACCCACACACATTTGGAATTCTCCTGGGGTACCCTCACACATATTATTCCCTCATTTAGTGGATATTTTCACAAAAAAGTGAAATTTTCAAAAATTCAGAAAATTGGTGAAAATTACTAAATATGAAGGACTCATCGGGCGAATCGCTCTGGAACTGAAATCGGAACGCTCACTGACATTTCCCCTATCTGAAAGTCTGATAAACTCTGGAAAAATGACAAAGTCCAAAAAAAAATTTTTTTCAACTTTTTTAAATTTTACCCCCGTGGGAAATATATTCTACCCACACACATTTGGAACTTTCCTGGGGTACCCTCACACATATTATTCCCTCATTTAGTGGATATTTTCACAAAAAAGTGAAATTTTCAAAAATTCAGAAAATTGGCTGAAAATGACTAAATATGAACGACTCATCGGGCGAATCGCTCTGGAGCTGAAATTGGAACGCTCACTGACATTTCCTCTAACTGAAAGTCTGATAAACGCCGGAAAAATGTCTAAGTCCCAAAAAAATTTTTTTTCAACTTTTTTCAATTTTACCCCCGTGGGATATATCTTCTACCCACACACATTTGGAACTCTCCTGGGGTGCACTCACACATATTATTCCCTCATTTAGTGGATATTGCCACAAAAAAGTGAAATTTTCAAAAATTCAGAAAATTGGCTGAAAATGACCAAATATGAAGGACTTATCAGGCGAATCGCTCTGGAACTGAAACTGGAACGCTCACTGACATTTCCCCTATCTGAAAGTCTGATAAACGCTGGAAAAATGACTAAGTCCAAAAAAAATTTTTTTTCAACTTTTTTCAATTTTACCCCCGCGGGATATATATTCTACCCACACAAATTTGGAACTCTCATGGGGTACCCTCACACATATTATTCCATGATTTAGTGGATATTTTCACAAAAAAGTGAAATTTTCAAAAATTCAGAAAATTGGCTGAAAATTACTAAATATGCAGAACTCATCAGGCGAATCGCTCTGGAACTGAAATTGGAATGCTCACTGACATTTCCCCTATCTGAAAGTCTGATAAACGCCGGAAAAATGACTAAGTCCAAAAAAATTTTTTTTTCAACTTTTTTCAATTTTACCCCCGTGGAATATATATTCTACCCACACACATTTGGAACTCTCCTGGGGTACCCTCACACATATTATTCCCTCATTTAGTGGATATTTTCACAAAAAAAGTGAAATTTTCAAAAATTCAGAAAAGTGGCTGAAAATGACTAAGTATGAACAATTCATCGGGCAAATCGCTCTGGAACTGAAATCGGAACGCTCACTGACCTTTCCTTTAACTGAAAGTCTGATAAACGCCGGAAAAATGACTAAGTCCAAAAAAAATTTTTTTTCAACTTTTTTCAATTTTACCCCCGTGGGATATATATTCTACCCACACACATTTGGAACTCTCCTGGGGTACCCTCACACATATTATTCCCTCATTTAGTGGATATTTTCACAAAAAAGTGAAATTTTCAAAAATTCAGAAAATTGGCTGAAAATTACTAAATATGAAGGGCTCAACGGGCGAATCGCTCTGGAACTGAAATGGGAACGCTCACTGACATTTCCCCTATCTGAAAGTCTGATAAACGCCGGAAAAATGACTAAGTCCCAAAAAAAATTTTTTTCAACTTTCTTCAATTTTACCCCCGTGGGATATATATTCTACCCACACACATTTGGAACTCTCCTGGGGTACCCTCACACATATTATTCCCTCATTTAGTGGATATTTTCACAAAAAAGTGAAATTTTCAAAAATTCAGAAAATTGGCTGAAAATTACTAAATATGAAGGACTCATCGGGCGAATCGCTCTGGAACTGAAATGGGAACGCTCACTGACATTTCCCCTATCTGAAAGTCTGATAAACGCCGGAAAAATAACTAAGTCCAAAAAAAATTTTTTTTCAACTTTCTTCAATTTTACCCCCGTGGGATATATATTCTACCCACACACATTTGGAACTCTCCTGGGGTACCCTCACACATATTATTCCCTCATTTCGTGGACATTTTCACAAAAAAGTGAAATTTTCAAAAATTCAGAAAATTGGCTGAAAATGACTAAATATGAACGACTCATCGGGCGAATCGCTCTGGAGCTGAAATTGGAACGCTCACTGACATTTCCTCTAACTGAAAGTCTGATAAACGCCGGAAAAATGACTAAGTCCAAAAAAAATTTTTTTTCAACTTTTTTCAATTTTACCCCCGTCGGATATATATTCTACCCACACAAATTTGGAACTCTCATGGGGTACCCTCACACATATTATTCCATGATTTAGTGGATATTTTCACAAAAAAGTGAAATTTTCAAAAATTCAGAAAATTGGCTGAAAATTACTAAATATGAAGGACTCATCGTGCGAATCGCTCTGGAATTGAAATCGGAACGCTCACTGACATTTCCCCTGTCTGAAAGTCGGATAAACGCCGGAAAAATGACTAAGTCCAAAAAAAATTGTTTTTCAACTTTCTTCAATTTTACCCCCGTGGGATATGTATTCTACCCACACACATTTGGAACTCTCCTGGGGTACCCTCACACATATTATTCCCTCATTTAGTGGATATTTTCACAAAAAAGTGAAATTTTCAAAAATTCAGAAAATTGGCTGAAAATGACTAAATATGAAGGACTCATCGGGCGAATCGCTCTGGAGCTGAAATTGGAACGCTCACTGACATTTCCCCTGTCTGAAAGTCGGATAAACCCCGGAAAAATGACTAAGTCCAAAAAAAATTTTTTTAAACTTTTTTCAATTTTACCCTCGTGGGATATATCTTCTACCCAAACACATTTGGAACTCTCCTGGGGTGCCCTCACACATATTATTCCCTCATTTAGTGGATATTTCCACAAAAAAGTGAAATTTTCAAAAATTCTGAAAATTGGCTGAAAATGACTAAATATGAAGGACTCATCGGGCGAATCGCTCTGGAACTGAAATTGGAATGCTCACTGACATTTCCCCTATCTGAAAGTCTGATAAACGCCGGAAAAATGACTAAGTCCAAAAAAAATTTTTTTTCAACTTTTTTCAATTTTACCCCCGTGGAATATATATTCTACCCACACACATTTGGAATTCTCCTGGGGTACCCTCACACATATTATTCCCTCATTTAGTGGATATTTTCACAAAAAAGTGAAATTTTCAAAAATTCAGAAAATTGGTGAAAATTACTAAATATGAAGGACTCATCGGGCGAATCGCTCTGGAACTGAAATCGGAACGCTCACTGACATTTCCCCTATCTGAAAGTCTGATAAACTCTGGAAAAATGACAAAGTCCAAAAAAAAATTTTTTTCAACTTTTTTAAATTTTACCCCCGTGGGAAATATATTCTACCCACACACATTTGGAACTTTCCTGGGGTACCCTCACACATATTATTCCCTCATTTAGTGGATATTTTCACAAAAAAGTGAAATTTTCAAAAATTCAGAAAATTGGCTGAAAATGACTAAATATGAACGACTCATCGGGCGAATCGCTCTGGAGCTGAAATTGGAACGCTCACTGACATTTCCTCTAACTGAAAGTCTGATAAACGCCGGAAAAATGTCTAAGTCCCAAAAAAATTTTTTTTCAACTTTTTTCAATTTTACCCCCGTGGGATATATCTTCTACCCACACACATTTGGAACTCTCCTGGGGTGCACTCACACATATTATTCCCTCATTTAGTGGATATTGCCACAAAAAAGTGAAATTTTCAAAAATTCAGAAAATTGGCTGAAAATGACCAAATATGAAGGACTTATCAGGCGAATCGCTCTGGAACTGAAACTGGAACGCTCACTGACATTTCCCCTATCTGAAAGTCTGATAAACGCTGGAAAAATGACTAAGTCCAAAAAAAATTTTTTTTCAACTTTTTTCAATTTTACCCCCGCGGGATATATATTCTACCCACACAAATTTGGAACTCTCATGGGGTACCCTCACACATATTATTCCATGATTTAGTGGATATTTTCACAAAAAAGTGAAATTTTCAAAAATTCAGAAAATTGGCTGAAAATTACTAAATATGCAGAACTCATCAGGCGAATCGCTCTGGAACTGAAATTGGAATGCTCACTGACATTTCCCCTATCTGAAAGTCTGATAAACGCCGGAAAAATGACTAAGTCCAAAAAAATTTTTTTTTCAACTTTTTTCAATTTTACCCCCGTGGAATATATATTCTACCCACACACATTTGGAACTCTCCTGGGGTACCCTCACACATATTATTCCCTCATTTAGTGGATATTTTCACAAAAAAAGTGAAATTTTCAAAAATTCAGAAAAGTGGCTGAAAATGACTAAGTATGAACAATTCATCGGGCAAATCGCTCTGGAACTGAAATCGGAACGCTCACTGACCTTTCCTTTAACTGAAAGTCTGATAAACGCCGGAAAAATGACTAAGTCCAAAAAAAATTTTTTTTCAACTTTTTTCAATTTTACCCCCGTGGGATATATATTCTACCCACACACATTTGGAACTCTCCTGGGGTACCCTCACACATATTATTCCCTCATTTAGTGGATATTTTCACAAAAAAGTGAAATTTTCAAAAATTCAGAAAATTGGCTGAAAATTACTAAATATGAAGGACTCAACGGGCGAATCGCTCTGGAACTGAAATGGGAACGCTCACTGACATTTCCCCTATCTGAAAGTCTGATAAACGCCGGAAAAATGACTAAGTCCCAAAAAAAATTTTTTTCAACTTTCTTCAATTTTACCCCCGTGGGATATATATTCTACCCACACACATTTGGAGCTCTCCTGGGGTACCCTCACACATATTATTCCCTCATTTAGTGGATATTTTCACAAAAAAGTGAAATTTTCAAAAATTCTGAAAATTGGCTGAAAATTACTAAATATGAAGGACTCATCGGGCGAATCGCTCTGGAACTGAAATGGGAACGCTCACTGACATTTCCCCTATCTGAAAGTCTGATAAACGCCGGAAAAATGACTAAGTCCAAAAAAAATTTTTTTTCAACTTTCTTCAATTTTACCCCCGTGGGATATATATTCTACCCACACACATTTGGAACTCTCCTGGGGTACCCTCACACATATTATTCCCTCATTTCGTGGACATTTTCACAAAAAAGTGAAATTTTCAAAAATTCAGAAAATTGGCTGAAAATGACTAAATATGAACGACTCATCGGGCGAATCGCTCTGGAGCTGAAATTGGAACGCTCACTGACATTTCCTCTAACTGAAAGTCTGATAAACGCCGGAAAAATGACTAAGTCCAAAAAAAATTTTTTTTCAACTTTTTTCAATTTTACCCCCGTGGGATATATCTTCTACCCACACACATTTGGAACTCTCCTGGGGTGCCCTCACACATATTATTCCCTCATTTAGTGGATATTTCCACAAAAAAGTGAAATTTTCAAAAATTCAGAAAATTGGCTGAAAATGACCAAATATGAAGGACTTATCAGGCGAATCGCTCTGGAACTGAAATGGGAACGCTCACTGACATTTCCCCTATCTGAAAGTCTGATAAACGCCGGAAAAATGACTAAGTCCAAAAAAAATTTTTTTTCAACTTTTTTCAATTTTACCCCCGTGGGATATATATTCTACCCACACAAATTTGGAACTCTCATGGGGTACCCTCACACATATTATTCCATGATTTAGTGGATATTTTCACAAAAAAGTGAAATTTTCAAAAATTCAGAAAATTGGCTGAAAATTACTAAATATGAAGGACTCATCGTGCGAATCGCTCTGGAATTGAAATCGGAACGCTCACTGACATTTCCCCTGTCTGAAAGTCGGATAAACGCCGGAAAAATGACTAAGTCCAAAAAAAATTTTTTTTAAACTTTCTTCAATTTTACCCCCGTGGGATATATATTCTACCCACACACATTTGGAACTCTCCTGGGGTACCCTCACACATACTATTCCCTCATTTAGTGGACATTTTCACAAAAAAGTGAAATTTTCAAAAATTCAGAAAATTGGCTGAAAATGACTAAATATGAGCAATTCATCGGGCAAATCGCTCTGGAACTGAAATCGGAACGCTCACTGACATTTCCCCTATCTGAAAGTCTGATAAACGCCGGAAAAATGACTAAGTCCGAAAAAAAAATGTTTTCACCTTTTTTCAATTTTACCCCCGTGGGATATATATTCTACCCACACACATTTGGAACTCTCCTGGGGTACCCTCACACATATTATTCCCTCATTTAGTGGATATTTTCACAAAAAAGTGAAATTTTCAAAAATTCAGAAAATTGGCTGAAAATGACTAAATATGAAGGACTCATCGGGCGAATCACTCTGGAACTGAAATCGGAACGCTCACTGACATTTCCACTATCTGAAAGTCTGATAAACGCCGGAAAAATGACTAAGTCCCCAAAAAATTTTTTTACAACTTTTTTCAATTTTACCCCCGTGGGATATATATTCTACCCACACACATTTGGAACTCTCCTGGGGTACCCTCACACATATTATTCCCTCATTTAGTGGATATTTTCACAAAAAAGTGAAATTTTCAAAAATTCTGAAAAGTGGCTGAAAATGACTAAATATGAACGACTCATCGGGCGAATCACTTTGGAACTGAAATCGGAACGCTCACTGACATTTCTCCTGTCTGAAAGTCTGATAAACGCCGGAAAAATTATTAAGTCTAAAAAAAAATTTTTTTAGCAACTTTTTTCAATTTTACCCCCGTGGTATATATAGTCTACCCACACAGATTTGGAACTCTCTTGGGGTACCCTCACACATATTATTCCCACATTTAGTGGATATTTTCACAACAAAGTGAAATTTTAAAAAATTCAGAAAAGTGGCTGAAAATGACTAAATATGAAGGACTCATCGGGCGAATCGCTCTGGAACTGAAATCGGAACGCTCACTGACATTTCCCCTATCTGAAAGTCTGATAAACGCTGAAAAAATGACTAAGTCCAAAAAAATATTTTTTTCAACTTTTTTCAATTTTACCCCCGTGGGATATATATTCTACCCACACACATTTGGAACTCTCCTGGGGTACCCTCACACATATTATTCCCTCATTTAGTGGATATTTTCACAAAAAAGTGACATTTTCAAAAATTCAGAAAATTGGCTGAAAACGACTAAATATGAAGGACTCATCGGGCGAGTCGCTCTGATACTGAAATCGGAACGCTCACTGACATTTCCCCTATCTGAAAGTCTGATAAACGCTGAAAAAATGACTAAGTCTGAGAAAAAAATGTTTTCACCTTATTTCAATTTTACCCCCGTGGGATATGTATTCTACCCACACACATTTGGAACTCTCCTGGGGTACCCTCACACATATTATTCCCTCATTTAGTGGATATTTTCATAAAAAAAGTGAAATTTTCAAAAATTCAGAAAAGTGGCTGAAAATGAGTAAATATGAACGACTCATGGGGCGAATCGCTCTGGAACTGAAATCGGAACGCTCACTGACATTTCTCCTATCTGAAAGTTTGATAAACGCCGGAAAAATGACTAAGTCTAAAAAAAAATTTTTTTCAACTTTTTTCAATTTTACCCCCGTGGTATATATATTCTACCCACACACATTTGGTACTCTCCTGGGGTACCCTCACACATATTATTCCCTCATTTAGTGGATATTTTCACAAAAAAGTAAAATTTTCAAAAATTCAGAAAATTGGCTGAAAACGACTAAATATGAAGGACTCATCGGACGAGTCGCTCTGGAACTGAAATCGGAACGCTCACTGACATTTCCCCTATCTGAAAGTCTGATAAACGCTGAAAAAATGACTAAGTCCGAAAAAAAAATGTTTTCACCTTTTTTCAATTTTACCCCCATGGGATATATATTCTACCCACACACATTTGGAACTCTCCTGGGGTACCCTCACACATATTACTCCCTCATTTAGAGGATATTTTCACAAAAAAGTGAAATTTTCAAAAATTCAGAAAATTGGCTGAAAACGACTAAATATGAAGGACTCATCGGGCGAATCGCTCTGGAACTGAAATCGGAACGCTCACTGACATTTCCCCTAACTAAAAGTTTTCTAAACGTCGGAAAAATGACTAGGTCCAAAAAAATGTTTTTTTCAACTTTTTTCAATTTTACCCCCGTGGGATATATATTCTACACACACACATTGGGAACTCTCCTGGGGTACCCTCACACATATTATTCCCTCATTTAGTGGATATTTTCACAAAAAAGTGAAATTTTCAAAAATTCAGAAAATTGGCTGAAAACGACTAAATATGTAGGACTCATCGGGCGAGTCGCTCTGGAACTGAAATCAGAACGCTCACTGACATTTCCCCTATCTGAAAGTCTGATAAACGCTGAAAAAATGACTAAGTCCGAAAAGAAAATGTTTTCACCTTTTTTCAATTTTACCCCCGTGGGATATATATTCTACCCACACACATTTGGAACTCTCCTGGGGTACCCTCACACATATTATTCCCTCATTTAGTGGATATTTTCACAACAAAGTGAAATTTTAAAAAATTCAGAAAAGTGGCTGAAAACGACTAAATATGAAGGACTCATCGGGCGAATCGCTCTGGAACTGAAATCGGAACGCTCACTGACATTTCCCCTATCTGAAAGTCTGATAAACGCTGAAAAAATGACTAAGTCTGAAAAAAAATGTTTTCACCTTTTTTCAATTTTACCCCCGTGGGATATATATTCTACCCACAAACATTTGGAACTCTCCTGCGGTACCCTCACACATATTATTCCCTCATTTAGTGGATATTTTCACAAAAACTTGAAATTTTCAAAAATTCTGAAAATTGGCTGAAAATGACTAAATATGAAGGACTCATCGGGCGAATCGCTCTGAAACTGAAATCGGAACGCTCACTGACATTTCCCCTAACTGAAAGTCTGATAAACGCCAGAAAAATGACTAAGTCCAAAAAAAAATTTTTAGCAACTTTTTTCAATTTTACCCCTGTGGGATATATATTCTACCCACACACATTTGGAACTCTCCTGGGGTACCCTCACACATATTATTCCCTCATTTAGTGGATATTTTCACAAAAAAGTGAAATTTTCAAAAATTCTGAAAATTGGCTGAAAACAACTAAATATGAAGGATTCATCGGGCGAATCGCTCTGGAACTGAAATCTGAATGCTCACTGACATTTCCCCTATCTGAAAGTCTGATCAACGCCGGAAAAATGACTAAGTCGAAAAAAAAATTTTTTTAAACTTTTTTCAATTTTACCCCCGTGGGATATATATTCTACCCACACACATTTGGAACTCTCCTGGGGTACCCTCACACATATTATTCCCTCATTTAGTGGATATTTTCACAAAAAAGTGAAATTTTCAAAAATTCAGAAAAGTGGCTGAAAATGACTAAATATGAACGACTCATCGGGCGAATCGCTCTGGAACTGAAATGGGAACGCTCACTGAAATTTCTCCTATCTGAAAGTCTGATAAACGCCGGAAAAATGACTAAGTCTAAAAAAAAATTTTTTTAAACTTTTTTCAATTTTACCCCCGTGGGATATATATTCTACCCACACACATTTGGAACTCTCCTGGGGTACCCTCACACATATTATTCCCTCATTTAGTGGATATTTTCACAAAAAAGTGAAATTTTAAAAAATTCTGAAAATTGGCTGAAAACGACTAAATATGAAGGACTCATCGGGCGAATCGCTCTGGAACTGAAATCGGAACGCTCACTGACATTTATCCTATCTGAAGGTCTGATAAACGCCGGAAAAATGACAAAGTCTAAAAAAAAATTTTTTTCAACTTTTTTCAATTTTACCCCTGTGGGATATATATTCTACCCACACACATTTGGAACTCTCCTGGGGTACCCTCACACATATTATTCCCTCATTTAGTGGATATTTTCACAAAAAAAGTGAAATTTTCAAAAATTCAGAAAAGTGGCTGAAAATGACTAAATATGAAGGACTCATCGGACGAATCGCTCTGGAACTGAAATCGGAACGCTCACTGACATTTATCCTATCTGAAGGTCTGATAAACGCCGGAAAAATGACTAAGTCGAAAAAAAAATTTTTTTAAACTTTTTTCAATTTTACCCCCGTGGGATATATATTCTACCCACACACATTTGGAACTCTCCTGGGGTACCCTCACACATATTATTCCCTCATTTAGTGGATATTTTCACAAAAAAGTGAAATTTTCAAAAATTCAGAAAAGTGGCTGAAAATGACTAAATATGAACGACTCATCGGCCGAATCGCTCTGGAACTGAAATCGGAACGCTCACTGACATTTCTCCTATCTGAAAGTCTGATAAACGCCGGAAAAATAACTAAGTCTAAAAAAAAATTTTTTTCAACTTTTTTCAATTTTACCCCCGTGGGATATATTCTACCCACACAGATTTGGAACTCTCCTGGGGTACCCTCACACATATTATTCCCTCATTTAGTGGATATTTTCACAAAAAAGTGAAATTTTCAAAAATTCAGAAAATTGGCTGAAAACGACTAAATATGAAGGAATCATGGGGCGAATCGCTCTGGAACTGAAATCGGAATGCTCACTGACATTTCCCATATCTGAAAGTCTGATAAACGCCGGAAAAATGACTAAGTTCAAAAAAAAAATTTTTTTCAACTTTTTTCAACTTTACCCCCGTGGGATATATCTTCTACCCACACACATTTGGAACTCTCCTGGGGTACCCTCACACATATTATTCCCTCATTTAGTGGATATTTTCACAAAAAAGTGAAATTTTAAAAAATTCTGAAAATTGGCTGAAAACGACTAAATATGAAGGACTCATCGGGCGAATCGCTCTGGAACTGAAATCGGAACACTCACTGACATTTGCCCTATCTGAAAGTCTGATAAATGCCGGAAAAATGACTAAGTCGAAAAAAAAAAAATTTTCAACTTTTTTCAATTTTACCCCTGTGGGATGTATATTCTACCCACACACATTTGGAACTCTCCTGGGGAACCCTCACACATATTATTCCCTCATTTAGTGGATATTTTCACAAAAAAGTGACATTTTCAAAAATTCAGAAAAGTGGCTGAAAATGACTAAATATGAACGACTCATCGGGCGAAACGCTCTGGAACTGAAATTGGAACGCTCACTGACATTTCCCCTATCTGAAAGTCTGATAAATGCCGGAAAAATGACTACGTCGAAAAAAAAAAATTTTTCAACTTTTTTCAATTTTACCCCCGTGGCATATATATTCTACCCAAACACATTTGGAACTCTCCTGGGTACCCTCACACATATTATTCCCTCATTTAGTGGATATTTTCACAAAAACTTGACATTTTCAAAAATTCTGAAAATTGGCTGAAAATGACTAAATATGAAGGACTCATCGGGCGAATCGCTCTGGAACTGAAATCGGAACGCTCACTGACATTTCCCCTAACTGAAAGCCTGATAAACGCCAGAAAAATGACTAAGTCCAAAAAAAATTTTTTTTAAACTTTTTTCAATTTTACCCCTGTGGGATATATCTTCTACCCACACACATTTGGAACTCTCCTGGGGAACCCTCACACATATTATTCCCTCATTTAGTGGATATTTTCACAAAAAAGTGACATTTTCAAAAATTCAGAAAATTGGCTGAAAATGACTAAATATGAACGACTCATCGGGCGAATCGCTCTGGAACTGAAATCGGAATGCTCACTGACATTTCCCCTATCTGAAAGTCTGATAAACGCCGGAAAAATGACAGTCTAAAAAAAAATTTTTTTCAACTGTTTTCAATTTTACCCCCGTGGGATATATATTCTACCCAAACACATTTGGAACTCTCCTGGGGTACCCTCACACATATTATTCCCTCATTTAGTGGATATTTTCACAAAAAAGTGAAATTTTCAAAAATTCTGAAAATTGTCTGAAAACGACTGAATATGAACGACTCATCGGGCAAATCGCTCTGGAACTGAAATCGGAACGCTCACTGACATTTCCCCTATCTGAAAGTCTGATAAACGCTGAAAAAATGACTAAGTCCCCAAAAAAATTTTTTCACCTTTTTTCAATTTTTCCCCCGTGGGATATATATTCTACCGACACACATTTGGAACTCTTCTGGGGTACACATATTATTCCCTCATTTAGTGGATATTTTCACAAAAAAGTGAAATTTTCAAAAATTCTGAAAATTGACTGAAAACGACTAAATATGAAGGACTCATCGGGCGAATCGCTCTGGAACTGAAATCGGAACGCTCACTGACATTTCCCCTATCTGAAAGTCTGATAAACGCCGGAAAAATGACTAAGTCCAAAAAAAAACTTTTTCAACTTTTTTCAATTTTACCCCCGTGGGATATATATTCTACCCACACACATTTGGAACTCTCCTGGGGTACCCTCACACATATTATTCCCTCATTTACTGGATATCTTCACAAAAATGTGAAATTTTCAAAAATTCTGAAAATTGGCTGAAAACGACTGAATATGAAGGACTCATTGGGCGAATCGCTCTGGAACTGAAATCGGAACGCTCACTGACATTTCTCCTATCTGAAAGTCTGATAAACACCGGAAAAATGACTAAGTCTAAAAAAAAATTTTTTTCAACTTTTTTCAATATTACCCCCGTGGGATATATATTCTACCCACACACATTTGGAACTCTCCTGGGGTACCCTCACACATATTATTCCCTCATTTAGTGGATATTTTCACAAAAATGTGAAATTTTCAAAAATTCTGAAAATTGGCTGAAAACTACTGAATATGAAGGACTCATCGGGCGAATCGCTCTGGAACTGAAATTGGAACGCTCACTGACATTTCCCCTATCTGAAAGTCTAATAAACGCCGGAAAAATGACAAAGTCCAAAAAAATATTTTTTTCACCTTTTTTCAATTTTACCCCCGTGGGATATATATTCTACCCACACACATTTGGAACTCTCCTTGGGTACACATATTATTCCCTCATTTAGTGGATATTTTCACAAAAAAGCGAATTTTTAAAAAATTCTGAAAATTGGCTGAAAATGACTAAATATGAAGGACTCATCGGGCGAATCGCTCTGTAACTGAAATCGTAACGCTCACTGACATTTCTTCTATCTGAAAGTCTGATAAACGCCGGAAAAATGACTAAGTCCAAAAAAAATTTTTTTTAACTTTTTTCAATTTTACCCCCGTGGGATATATCTTCTACCCACACACATTTTGAACTCTCTTGGGGTACCCTCACACATATTATTCCCTCAGTTAATGGATATTTTCACAAAAAAGTGAAATTTTCAAAAATTCAGAAAATTGGCTGAAAACGACTAAATATGAAGGACTCATCGGGCGAATCGCTCTGGAACTGAAATCGGAACGCTCACTGACATTTCCCCTATCTGAAAGTCTGATAAACGCCGGAAAAATGACAAAGTCCAAAAAAATATTTTTTTCACCTTTTTTCAATTTTACCCCCGTGGGATATATATTCTATCCACACACATTTGGAACTCTCCTGTTGTATCCTCACACATATTATTCCCTCATTTAGTGGATATTTTCCCAAAAAAGTGAAATTTTCAAAAATTCAGAAAATTGGCTGGAAACAACTAAATATGAAGGACTCGTCGGGCGAATCGCTCTAGAACTGAAATCGGAACGCTCACTGACATTTCCCCTATCTGAATGTCTGATAAACACCGGAAAAATGACTAAGTCTAAAAAAACAATTTTTTTCAACTTTTTTCAATTTTACCCCCGTGGCATATATATTCTACCCAAACACATTTGGAACTCTCCTGGGTACCCTCACACATATTATTCCCTCATTTAGTGGATATTTTCACAAAAACTTGACATTTTCAAAAATTCTGAAAATTGGCTGAAAATGACTAAATATGAAGGACTCATCGGGCGAATCGCTCTGGAACTGAAATCGGAACGCTCACTGACATTTCCCCTAACTGAAAGCCTGATAAACGCCAGAAAAATGACTAAGTCCAAAAAAAATTTTTTTTAAACTTTTTTCAATTTTACCCCTGTGGGATATATCTTCTACCCACACACATTTGGAACTCTCCTGGGGAACCCTCACACATATTATTCCCTCATTTAGTGGATATTTTCACAAAAAAGTGACATTTTCAAAAATTCAGAAAATTGGCTGAAAATGACTAAATATGAACGACTCATCGGGCGAATCGCTCTGGAACTGAAATCGGAATGCTCACTGACATTTCCCCTATCTGAAAGTCTGATAAACGCCGGAAAAATGACAGTCTAAAAAAAAATTTTTTTCAACTGTTTTCAATTTTACCCCCGTGGGATATATATTCTACCCAAACACATTTGGAACTCTCCTGGGGTACCCTCACACATATTATTCCCTCATTTAGTGGATATTTTCACAAAAAAGTGAAATTTTCAAAAATTCTGAAAATTGTCTGAAAACGACTGAATATGAACGACTCATCGGGCAAATCGCTCTGGAACTGAAATCGGAACGCTCACTGACATTTCCCCTATCTGAAAGTCTGATAAACGCTGAAAAAATGACTAAGTCCCCAAAAAAATTTTTTCACCTTTTTTCAATTTTTCCCCCGTGGGATATATATTCTACCGACACACATTTGGAACTCTTCTGGGGTACACATATTATTCCCTCATTTAGTGGATATTTTCACAAAAAAGTGAAATTTTCAAAAATTCTGAAAATTGACTGAAAACGACTAAATATGAAGGACTCATCGGGCGAATCGCTCTGGAACTGAAATCGGAACGCTCACTGACATTTCCCCTATCTGAAAGTCTGATAAACGCCGGAAAAATGACTAAGTCCAAAAAAAAACTTTTTCAACTTTTTTCAATTTTACCCCCGTGGGATATATATTCTACCCACACACATTTGGAACTCTCCTGGGGTACCCTCACACATATTATTCCCTCATTTACTGGATATCTTCACAAAAATGTGAAATTTTCAAAAATTCTGAAAATTGGCTGAAAACGACTGAATATGAAGGACTCATTGGGCGAATCGCTCTGGAACTGAAATCGGAACGCTCACTGACATTTCTCCTATCTGAAAGTCTGATAAACACCGGAAAAATGACTAAGTCTAAAAAAAAATTTTTTTCAACTTTTTTCAATATTACCCCCGTGGGATATATATTCTACCCACACACATTTGGAACTCTCCTGGGGTACCCTCACACATATTATTCCCTCATTTAGTGGATATTTTCACAAAAATGTGAAATTTTCAAAAATTCTGAAAATTGGCTGAAAACTACTGAATATGAAGGACTCATCGGGCGAATCGCTCTGGAACTGAAATTGGAACGCTCACTGACATTTCCCCTATCTGAAAGTCTAATAAACGCCGGAAAAATGACAAAGTCCAAAAAAATATTTTTTTCACCTTTTTTCAATTTTACCCCCGTGGGATATATATTCTACCCACACACATTTGGAACTCTCCTTGGGTACACATATTATTCCCTCATTTAGTGGATATTTTCACAAAAAAGCGAATTTTTAAAAAATTCTGAAAATTGGCTGAAAATGACTAAATATGAAGGACTCATCGGGCGAATCGCTCTGTAACTGAAATCGTAACGCTCACTGACATTTCTTCTATCTGAAAGTCTGATAAACGCCGGAAAAATGACTAAGTCCAAAAAAAATTTTTTTTAACTTTTTTCAATTTTACCCCCGTGGGATATATCTTCTACCCACACACATTTTGAACTCTCTTGGGGTACCCTCACACATATTATTCCCTCAGTTAATGGATATTTTCACAAAAAAGTGAAATTTTCAAAAATTCAGAAAATTGGCTGAAAACGACTAAATATGAAGGACTCATCGGGCGAATCGCTCTGGAACTGAAATCGGAACGCTCACTGACATTTCCCCTATCTGAAAGTCTGATAAACGCCGGAAAAATGACAAAGTCCAAAAAAATATTTTTTTCACCTTTTTTCAATTTTACCCCCGTGGGATATATATTCTATCCACACACATTTGGAACTCTCCTGTTGTATCCTCACACATATTATTCCCTCATTTAGTGGATATTTTCCCAAAAAAGTGAAATTTTCAAAAATTCAGAAAATTGGCTGGAAACAACTAAATATGAAGGACTCGTCGGGCGAATCGCTCTAGAACTGAAATCGGAACGCTCACTGACATTTCCCCTATCTGAATGTCTGATAAACACCGGAAAAATGACTAAGTCTAAAAAAACAATTTTTTTCAACTTTTTTCAATATTACCCCCGTGGGATATATATTCTACCCACACACATTTGGAACTCTCCTGGGGTACCCTCACACATATTATTCCCTCATTTAGTGGATATTTTCACAAAAATGTGAAATTTTCAAAAATTCTGAAAATTGGCTGAAAACGACTGAATATGAAGGACTCATCGGGCGAATCGCTCTGGAACTGAAATTGGAACGCTCACTGACATTTCCCCTATCTGAAAGTCTAATAAACGCCGGAAAAATGACAAAGTCCAAAAAAATATTTTTTTCACCTTTTTTCAATTTTACCCCCGTGGGATATATATTCTATCCACACACATTTGGAACTCTCCTGGGGTACCCTCACACATATTATTCCCTCATTTAGTGGATATTTTCACAAAAAAGTGAAATTTTCAAAAATTCAGAAAATTGGCTGAAAACGACTAAATATGAAGGACTCATCGGGCGAATCGCTCTGGAACTGAAATCGGAACGCTCACTGACATTTCCCCTATCTGAAAGTCTGATAAACGCCGGAAAAATGACTAAGTCCAAAAAAAAATTTTTTCAACTTTTTTCAATTTAACCCCCGTGGGATATATCTTCTACCCACACACATTTGGAACTCTCCTGGGATACCCTCACACATATTATTCCCTCATTTAGTGGATATTTTCACAAAAAAGTGAAATTTTCAAAAATTCAGAAAATTGGCTGAAAATGACTAAATATGAAGGACTCATTGGGCGAATCACTCTGGAACTGAAATTGGAACGCTCACTGACATTTCCCCTATCTGAAAGTCTGATAAACACCGGAAAAATGACTAAGTCTAAAAAAAAATTTTTTTCAACTTTTTTCAATTTTACCCCCATGGGATATATCTTCTACCCACACACATTTTGAACTCTCTTGGGGTACCCTCACACATATTATTCCCTCAGTTAGTGGATATTTTCACAAAAAAGTGACATTTTCAAAAATTCAGAAAATTGGCTGAAAATGACTAAATATGAAGGACTCATTGGGCGAATCGCTCTGGAACTGAAATCGGAACGCTCACTGACATTTCCCCTATCTGAAAGTCTGATAAAGGCCGGAAAAATGACTAAGTCCAAAAAAAAAAATTTTCACCTTTTTTCAATTTTACCCTTGTGGGATATATATTCTACCCACACACATTTGGAACTCTCCTGGGGTACCCTCACACATATTATTCCCTCATTTAGTGGATATTTTCACAAAAAAGTGAAATTTTCAAAAATTCTGAAAATTGGCTGAAAACGACTAAATATCAAGGACTCATCGGGGGAATCGCTCTGGAACTGAAATCGGAACGCTCACTGACATTTCCCCTATCTGAAAGTCTGACAAACGCCGGAAAAATGACTAAGTCCAAAAAAAACTTTTTCAACTTTTTTCAATTTTACCCCCGTGGGATATATTTTCTACGCACACATATTTGGAAAACTCCTGGGGTACCCTCACACATATTATTCCCTCATTTAGTGGATATTTCCACAAAAAAGTGAAATTTTCAAAAATTCTGAAAATTGGCTGAAAACGACTAAATATGAAGGACTCGTCGGGCGAATCGCTCTGGAACTGAAATTGGAACGCTCACTGACATTTCCCCTATCTGAAAGTCTGATAAACACCGGAAAAATGACTAAGTCTAAAAAAAAATTTTTTTCAACTTTTTTCAATATTACCCACGTGGGATATATATTCTACCCACACACATTTGGAACTCTCCTGGGATACCCTCACACATATTATTCCCTCATTTAGTGGATATTTTCACAAAAAAGTGAAATTTTCAAAAATTCAGAAAATTGGCTGAAAATGACTAAATATGAAGGACTCATTGGGCGAATCACTGTGGAACTGAAATCGGAACGCTCACTGACATTTCCCCTATCTGAAAGTCTAATAAACGCCGGAAAAATGACAAAGTCCAAAAAAATATTTTTTTCACCTTTTTTCAATTTTACCCCCGTGGGATATATATTCTATCCACACACATTTGGAACTCTCCTGTTGTATCCTCACACATATTATTCCCTCATTTAGAGGATATTTTCCCAAAAAAGTGAAATTTTCAAAAATTCAGAAAATTGGCTGGAAACGACTAAATATGAAGGACTCATCGAGCGAATCGCTCTGGAACTGAAATCGGAACGCTCACTGACATTTCCCCAATCTGAACGTCTGATAAACGCTAAAAAAATGACTAAGTCCAAAAAAAAATTTTCACCTTTTTTCAATTTTACCCCCGTGGGATATATATTCTACCCACACACATTTGGAACTCTCCTGGGGTACCCTCACACATATTATTCCCTCAGTTAGTGGATATTTTCACAAAAAAGTGAAATTTTCAAAAATTCAGAAAATTGGTTGAAAACGACTAAATATGAAGGACTCATCGGGCGAATCGCTCTGGAACTGAAATCGGAACACTCACTGACATTTCCCCTATCTGAAAGTCTGATAAACGCCGGAAAAATGACAAAGTCCAAAAAAATATTTTTTTCAACTTTTTTCAATTTTACCCCCATGGGATATATCTTCTACCCACACACATTTTGAACTCTCTTGGGGTACCCTCACACATATTATTCCCTCAGTTAGTAGATATTTTCACAAAAAAGTGACATTTTCAAAAATTCAGAAAATTGGCTGAAAATGACTAAATATGAAGGACTCATTGGGCGAATCGCTCTGGAACTGAAATCGGAACGCTCACTGACATTTCCCCTATCTGAAAGTCTGATAAAGGCCGGAAAAATGACTAAGTCCAAAAAAAAAAATTTTCACCTTTTTTCAATTTTACCCTTGTGGGATATATATTCTACCCACACACATTTGGAACTCTCCTGGGGTACCCTCACACATATTATTCCCTCATTTAGTGGATATTTTCACAAAAAAGTGAAATTTTCAAAAATTCTGAAAATTGGCTGAAAACGACTAAATATCAAGGACTCATCGGGGGAATCGCTCTGGAACTGAAATCGGAACGCTCACTGACATTTCCCCTATCTGAAAGTCTGACAAACGCCGGAAAAATGACTAAGTCCAAAAAAAACTTTTTCAACTTTTTTCAATTTTACCCCCGTGGGATATATTTTCTACGCACACATATTTGGAAAACTCCTGGGGTACCCTCACACATATTATTCCCTCATTTAGTGGATATTTCCACAAAAAAGTGAAATTTTCAAAAATTCTGAAAATTGGCTGAAAACGACTAAATATGAAGGACTCGTCGGGCGAATCGCTCTGGAACTGAAATTGGAACGCTCACTGACATTTCCCCTATCTGAAAGTCTGATAAACACCGGAAAAATGACTAAGTCTAAAAAAAAATTTTTTTCAACTTTTTTCAATATTACCCACGTGGGATATATATTCTACCCACACACATTTGGAACTCTCCTGGGATACCCTCACACATATTATTCCCTCATTTAGTGGATATTTTCACAAAAAAGTGAAATTTTCAAAAATTCAGAAAATTGGCTGAAAATGACTAAATATGAAGGACTCATTGGGCGAATCACTGTGGAACTGAAATCGGAACGCTCACTGACATTTCCCCTATCTGAAAGTCTGATAAACGCCAGAAAAATGACTAAGTCCAAAAAAACTTTTTTTCAACTGTTTTCAATTTTACCCCCGTGGGATATATATTCTACCCACACACATTTGGAACTCTCCTGGGGTACCCTCACACATATTATTCCCTCATTTAGTGGATATTTTCACAAAAAAGTGAAATTTTCAAAAATTCAGAAAATTGGCTGAAAACGACTAAATATGAAGGACTCATCGGGCGAATCGCTCTGGAACTGAAATCGGAACGCTCACTGACATTTCCCCTATCTGAAAGTCTGATAAACGCCGGAAAAATGACTAAGTCCAAAAAAAAATTTTTTCAACTTTTTTCAATTTAACCCCCGTGGGATATATCTTCTACCCACACACATTTGGAACTCTCCTGGGATACCCTCACACATATTATTCCCTCATTTAGTGGATATTTTCACAAAAAAGTGAAATTTTCAAAAATTCAGAAAATTGGCTGAAAATGACTAAATATGAAGGACTCATTGGGCGAATCACTCTGGAACTGAAATTGGAACGCTCACTGACATTTCCCCTATCTGAAAGTCTGATAAACACCGGAAAAATGACTAAGTCTAAAAAAAAATTTTTTTCAACTTTTTTCAATTTTACCCCCATGGGATATATCTTCTACCCACACACATTTTGAACTCTCTTGGGGTACCCTCACACATATTATTCCCTCAGTTAGTGGATATTTTCACAAAAAAGTGACATTTTCAAAAATTCAGAAAATTGGCTGAAAATGACTAAATATGAAGGACTCATTGGGCGAATCGCTCTGGAACTGAAATCGGAACGCTCACTGACATTTCCCCTATCTGAAAGTCTGATAAAGGCCGGAAAAATGACTAAGTCCAAAAAAAAAAATTTTCACCTTTTTTCAATTTTACCCTTGTGGGATATATATTCTACCCACACACATTTGGAACTCTCCTGGGGTACCCTCACACATATTATTCCCTCATTTAGTGGATATTTTCACAAAAAAGTGAAATTTTCAAAAATTCTGAAAATTGGCTGAAAACGACTAAATATCAAGGACTCATCGGGGGAATCGCTCTGGAACTGAAATCGGAACGCTCACTGACATTTCCCCTATCTGAAAGTCTGACAAACGCCGGAAAAATGACTAAGTCCAAAAAAAAACTTTTTCAACTTTTTTCAATTTTACCCCCGTGGGATATATTTTCTACGCACACATATTTGGAAAACTCCTGGGGTACCCTCACACATATTATTCCCTCATTTAGTGGATATTTCCACAAAAAAGTGAAATTTTCAAAAATTCTGAAAATTGGCTGAAAACGACTAAATATGAAGGACTCGTCGGGCGAATCGCTCTGGAACTGAAATTGGAACGCTCACTGACATTTCCCCTATCTGAAAGTCTGATAAACACCGGAAAAATGACTAAGTCTAAAAAAAAATTTTTTTCAACTTTTTTCAATATTACCCACGTGGGATATATATTCTACCCACACACATTTGGAACTCTCCTGGGATACCCTCACACATATTATTCCCTCATTTAGTGGATATTTTCACAAAAAAGTGAAATTTTCAAAAATTCAGAAAATTGGCTGAAAATGACTAAATATGAAGGACTCATTGGGCGAATCACTGTGGAACTGAAATCGGAACGCTCACTGACATTTCCCCTATCTGAAAGTCTAATAAACGCCGGAAAAATGACAAAGTCCAAAAAAATATTTTTTTCACCTTTTTTCAATTTTACCCCCGTGGGATATATATTCTATCCACACACATTTGGAACTCTCCTGTTGTATCCTCACACATATTATTCCCTCATTTAGAGGATATTTTCCCAAAAAAGTGAAATTTTCAAAAATTCAGAAAATTGGCTGGAAACGACTAAATATGAAGGACTCATCGAGCGAATCGCTCTGGAACTGAAATCGGAACGCTCACTGACATTTCCCCAATCTGAACGTCTGATAAACGCTAAAAAAATGACTAAGTCCAAAAAAAAATTTTCACCTTTTTTCAATTTTACCCCCGTGGGATATATATTCTACCCACACACATTTGGAACTCTCCTGGGGTACCCTCACACATATTATTCCCTCAGTTAGTGGATATTTTCACAAAAAAGTGAAATTTTCAAAAATTCAGAAAATTGGCTGAAAACGACTAAATATGAAGGACTCATCGGGCGAATCGCTCTGGAACTGAAATCGGAACACTCACTGACATTTCCCCTATCTGAAAGTCTGATAAACGCCGGAAAAATGACAAAGTCCAAAAAAATATTTTTTTCAACTTTTTTCAATTTTACCCCCATGGGATATATCTTCTACCCACACACATTTTGAACTCTCTTGGGGTACCCTCACACATATTATTCCCTCAGTTAGTGGATATTTTCACAAAAAAGTGACATTTTCAAAAATTCAGAAAATTGGCTGAAAATGACTAAATATGAAGGACTCATTGGGCGAATCGCTCTGGAACTGAAATCGGAACGCTCACTGACATTTCCCCTATCTGAAAGTCTGATAAAGGCCGGAAAAATGACTAAGTCCAAAAAAAAAAATTTTCACCTTTTTTCAATTTTACCCTTGTGGGATATATATTCTACCCACACACATTTGGAACTCTCCTGGGGTACCCTCACACATATTATTCCCTCATTTAGTGGATATTTTCACAAAAAAGTGAAATTTTCAAAAATTCTGAAAATTGGCTGAAAACGACTAAATATCAAGGACTCATCGGGGGAATCGCTCTGGAACTGAAATCGGAACGCTCACTGACATTTCCCCTATCTGAAAGTCTGACAAACGCCGGAAAAATGACTAAGTCCAAAAAAAACTTTTTCAACTTTTTTCAATTTTACCCCCGTGGGATATATTTTCTACGCACACATATTTGGAAAACTCCTGGGGTACCCTCACACATATTATTCCCTCATTTAGTGGATATTTCCACAAAAAAGTGAAATTTTCAAAAATTCTGAAAATTTGGCTGAAAACGACTAAATATGAAGGACTCGTCGGGCGAATCGCTCTGGAACTGAAATTGGAACGCTCACTGACATTTCCCCTATCTGAAAGTCTGATAAACACCGGAAAAATGACTAAGTCTAAAAAAAAATTTTTTTCAACTTTTTTCAATATTACCCACGTGGGATATATATTCTACCCACACACATTTGGAACTCTCCTGGGATACCCTCACACATATTATTCCCTCATTTAGTGGATATTTTCACAAAAAAGTGAAATTTTCAAAAATTCAGAAAATTGGCTGAAAATGACTAAATATGAAGGACTCATTGGGCGAATCACTGTGGAACTGAAATCGGAACGCTCACTGACATTTCCCCTATCTGAAAGTCTGATAAACGCCAGAAAAATGACTAAGTCCAAAAAAAATTTTTTTCAACTGTTTTCAATTTTACCCCCGTGGGATATATATTCTACCCACACACATTTGGAACTCTCCTGGGGTACCCTCACACATATTATTCCCTCATTTAGTGGATATTTTCCCAAAAAAGTGAAATTTTCAAAAATTCAGAAAATTGCCTGGAAACGACTAAATATGAAGGACTCATCGGGCGAATAGCTCTGGAACTGAAATCGGAACGCTCACTGATATTTCCCCTATCTGAAAGTCTGACAAACGCCGGAAAAATGACTAAGTCCAAAAAAAAACTTTTTCAACTTTTTTCAATTTTACCCCCGTGCGATATATATTCTACGCACACATATTTGGAACACTCCTGGGGTACCCTCACACATATTATTCCCTCATTTAGTGGATATTTCCACAAAAAAGTGAAATTTTCAAAAATTCAGGAAATTGGCTGAAAACGAATAAATATGAAGGACTCATCGGGCGAATCGCTCTGGAACTGAAATCGGAACGCTCACTGACATTTCCCCTATCTGAAAGTCTGATAAACGCCGGAAAAATGACTAAGTCCAAAAAAAAATTTTTTCAACTTTTTTCAATTTAACCCCCGTGGGATATATCTTCTACCCACACACATTTTGAACTCTCTTGGGGTACCCTCACACATATTATTCCCTCATTTAGTGGATATTTTCACAAAAATGTGAAATTTTCAAAAATTCTGAAAATTGGCTGAAAACGACTGAATATGAAGGACTCATCGGGCGAATCGCTCTGGAACTGAAATTGGAACGCTCACTGACATTTCCCCTATCTGAAAGTCTAATAAACGCCGGAAAAATGACAAAGTCCAAAAAAATATTTTTTTCACCTTTTTTCAATTTTACCCCCGTGGGATATATATTCTATCCACACACATTTGGAACTCTCCTGGGGTACCCTCACACATATTATTCCCTCATTTAGTGGATATTTTCACAAAAAAGTGAAATTTTCAAAAATTCAGAAAATTGGCTGAAAACGACTAAATATGAAGGACTCATCGGGCGAATCGCTCTGGAACTGAAATCGGAACGCTCACTGACATTTCCCCTATCTGAAAGTCTGATAAACGCCGGAAAAATGACTAAGTCCAAAAAAAAATTTTTTCAACTTTTTTCAATTTAACCCCCGTGGGATATATCTTCTACCCACACACATTTGGAACTCTCCTGGGATACCCTCACACATATTATTCCCTCATTTAGTGGATATTTTCACAAAAAAGTGAAATTTTCAAAAATTCAGAAAATTGGCTGAAAATGACTAAATATGAAGGACTCATTGGGCGAATCACTCTGGAACTGAAATTGGAACGCTCACTGACATTTCCCCTATCTGAAAGTCTGATAAACACCGGAAAAATGACTAAGTCTAAAAAAAAATTTTTTTCAACTTTTTTCAATATTACCCCCTTGGGATATATATTCTACCCACACACATTTGGAACTCTCCTGGGATACCCTCACACATATTATTCCCTCATTTAGTGGATATTTTCACAAAAAAGTGAATTTTTAAAAAATTCTGAAAATTGGCTGAAAATGACTAAATATGAAGGACTCATCGGGCGAATCGCTCTGGAACTGAAATCGGAACGCTCACTGACATTTCTTCTATCTGAAAGTCTGATAAACGCCGGAAAAATGACTAAGTCCCCAAAAAATTTTTTTCACCTTTTTTCAATTTTTCCCCCGTGGGATATATATTCTACCCACACACATTTGGAACTCTCCTGGGGTACACATATTATTCCCTCATTTAGTGGATATTTTCACAAAAAAGTGAAATTTTCAAAAATTCTGAAAATTGACTGAAAACGACTAAATATGAAGGACTCATCAGGCGAATCGCTCTGGAACTGAAATTGGAACGCTCACTGACATTTCCCCTATCTGAAAGTCTAATAAACGCCGGAAAAATGACAAAGTCCAAAAAAATATTTTTTTCACCTTTTTTCAATTTTACCCCCGTGGGATATATATTCTATCCACACACATTTGGAACTCTCCTGTTGTATCCTCACACATATTATTCCCTCATTTAGAGGATATTTTCCCAAAAAAGTGAAATTTTCAAAAATTCAGAAAATTGGCTGGAAACGACTAAATATGAAGGACTCATCGAGCGAATCGCTCTGGAACTGAAATCGGAACGCTCACTGACATTTCCCCAATCTGAACGTCTGATAAACGCTAAAAAAATGACTAAGTCCAAAAAAAAATTTTCACCTTTTTTCAATTTTACCCCCGTGGGATATATATTCTACCCAAACACATTTGGAACTCTGCTGGGGTACCCTCACACACATTATTCCCTCAGTTAGTGGATATTTTCACAAAAAAGTGAAATTTTCAAAAATTCAGAAAATTGGCTGAAAACGACTAAATATGAAGGACTCATCGGGCGAATCGCTCTGGAACTGAAATCGGAACGCTCACTGACATTTCCCCTATCTGAAAGTCTGACAAACGCCGGAAAAATGACTAAGTCCAAAAAAAAACTTTTTCAACTTTTTTCAATTTTACCCCCGTGGGATATATTTTCTACGCACACATATTTGGAAAACTCCTGGGGTACCCTCACACATATTATTCCCTCATTTAGTGGATATTTCCACAAAAAAGTGAAATTTTCAAAAATTCTGAAAATTGGCTGAAAACGACTAAATATGAAGGACTCGTCGGGCGAATCGCTCTGGAACTGAAATTGGAACGCTCACTGACATTTCCCCTATCTGAAAGTCTGATAAACACCGGAAAAATGACTAAGTCTAAAAAAAAATTTTTTTCAACTTTTTTCAATATTACCCACGTGGGATATATATTCTACCCACACACATTTGGAACTCTCCTGGGATACCCTCACACATATTATTCCCTCATTTAGTGGATATTTTCACAAAAAAGTGAAATTTTCAAAAATTCAGAAAATTGGCTGAAAATGACTAAATATGAAGGACTCATTGGGCGAATCACTGTGGAACTGAAATCGGAACGCTCACTGACATTTCCCCTATCTGAAAGTCTGATAAACGCCAGAAAAATGACTAAGTCCAAAAAAAATTTTTTTCAACTGTTTTCAATTTTACCCCCGTGGGATATATATTCTACCCACACACATTTGGAACTCTCCTGGGGTACCCTCACACATATTATTCCCTCATTTAGTGGATATTTTCCCAAAAAAGTGAAATTTTCAAAAATTCAGAAAATTGCCTGGAAACGACTAAATATGAAGGACTCATCGGGCGAATAGCTCTGGAACTGAAATCGGAACGCTCACTGATATTTCCCCTATCTGAAAGTCTGACAAACGCCGGAAAAATGACTAAGTCCAAAAAAAAACTTTTTCAACTTTTTTCAATTTTACCCCCGTGCGATATATATTCTACGCACACATATTTGGAACACTCCTGGGGTACCCTCACACATATTATTCCCTCATTTAGTGGATATTTCCACAAAAAAGTGAAATTTTCAAAAATTCAGGAAATTGGCTGAAAACGAATAAATATGAAGGACTCATCGGGCGAATCGCTCTGGAACTGAAATCGGAACGCTCACTGACATTTCCCCTATCTGAAAGTCTGATAAACGCCGGAAAAATGACTAAGTCCAAAAAAAAATTTTTTCAACTTTTTTCAATTTAACCCCCGTGGGATATATCTTCTACCCACACACATTTTGAACTCTCTTGGGGTACCCTCACACATATTATTCCCTCATTTAGTGGATATTTTCACAAAAATGTGAAATTTTCAAAAATTCTGAAAATTGGCTGAAAACGACTGAATATGAAGGACTCATCGGGCGAATCGCTCTGGAACTGAAATTGGAACGCTCACTGACATTTCCCCTATCTGAAAGTCTAATAAACGCCGGAAAAATGACAAAGTCCAAAAAAATATTTTTTTCACCTTTTTTCAATTTTACCCCCGTGGGATATATATTCTATCCACACACATTTGGAACTCTCCTGGGGTACCCTCACACATATTATTCCCTCATTTAGTGGATATTTTCACAAAAAAGTGAAATTTTCAAAAATTCAGAAAATTGGCTGAAAACGACTAAATATGAAGGACTCATCGGGCGAATCGCTCTGGAACTGAAATCGGAACGCTCACTGACATTTCCCCTATCTGAAAGTCTGATAAACGCCGGAAAAATGACTAAGTCCAAAAAAAAATTTTTTCAACTTTTTTCAATTTAACCCCCGTGGGATATATCTTCTACCCACACACATTTGGAACTCTCCTGGGATACCCTCACACATATTATTCCCTCATTTAGTGGATATTTTCACAAAAAAGTGAAATTTTCAAAAATTCAGAAAATTGGCTGAAAATGACTAAATATGAAGGACTCATTGGGCGAATCACTCTGGAACTGAAATTGGAACGCTCACTGACATTTCCCCTATCTGAAAGTCTGATAAACACCGGAAAAATGACTAAGTCTAAAAAAAAATTTTTTTCAACTTTTTTCAATATTACCCCCTTGGGATATATATTCTACCCACACACATTTGGAACTCTCCTGGGATACCCTCACACATATTATTCCCTCATTTAGTGGATATTTTCACAAAAAAGTGAATTTTTAAAAAATTCTGAAAATTGGCTGAAAATGACTAAATATGAAGGACTCATCGGGCGAATCGCTCTGGAACTGAAATCGGAACGCTCACTGACATTTCTTCTATCTGAAAGTCTGATAAACGCCGGAAAAATGACTAAGTCCCCAAAAAATTTTTTTCACCTTTTTTCAATTTTTCCCCCGTGGGATATATATTCTACCCACACACATTTGGAACTCTCCTGGGGTACACATATTATTCCCTCATTTAGTGGATATTTTCACAAAAAAGTGAAATTTTCAAAAATTCTGAAAATTGACTGAAAACGACTAAATATGAAGGACTCATCAGGCGAATCGCTCTGGAACTGAAATTGGAACGCTCACTGACATTTCCCCTATCTGAAAGTCTAATAAACGCCGGAAAAATGACAAAGTCCAAAAAAATATTTTTTTCACCTTTTTTCAATTTTACCCCCGTGGGATATATATTCTATCCACACACATTTGGAACTCTCCTGTTGTATCCTCACACATATTATTCCCTCATTTAGAGGATATTTTCCCAAAAAAGTGAAATTTTCAAAAATTCAGAAAATTGGCTGGAAACGACTAAATATGAAGGACTCATCGAGCGAATCGCTCTGGAACTGAAATCGGAACGCTCACTGACATTTCCCCAATCTGAACGTCTGATAAACGCTAAAAAAATGACTAAGTCCAAAAAAAAATTTTCACCTTTTTTCAATTTTACCCCCGTGGGATATATATTCTACCCAAACACATTTGGAACTCTCCTGGGGTACCCTCACACATATTATTCCCTCAGTTAGTGGATATTTTCACAAAAAAGTGAAATTTTCAAAAATTCAGAAAATTGGCTGAAAACGACTAAATATGAAGGACTCATCGGGCGAATCGCTCTGGAACTGAAATCGGAACGCTCACTGACATTTCCCCTATCTGAAAGTCTGACAAACGCCGGAAAAATGACTAAGTCCAAAAAAAAACTTTTTCAACTTTTTTCAATTTTACCCCCGTGGGATATATTTTCTACGCACACATATTTGGAAAACTCCTGGGGTACCCTCACACATATTATTCCCTCATTTAGTGGATATTTCCACAAAAAAGTGAAATTTTCAAAAATTCTGAAAATTGGCTGAAAACGACTAAATATGAAGGACTCGTCGGGCGAATCGCTCTGGAACTGAAATTGGAACGCTCACTGACATTTCCCCTATCTGAAAGTCTGATAAACACCGGAAAAATGACTAAGTCTAAAAAAAAATTTTTTTCAACTTTTTTCAATATTACCCACGTGGGATATATATTCTACCCACACACATTTGGAACTCTCCTGGGATACCCTCACACATATTATTCCCTCATTTAGTGGATATTTTCACAAAAAAGTGAAATTTTCAAAAATTCAGAAAATTGGCTGAAAATGACTAAATATGAAGGACTCATTGGGCGAATCACTGTGGAACTGAAATCGGAACGCTCACTGACATTTCCCCTATCTGAAAGTCTGATAAACGCCAGAAAAATGACTAAGTCCAAAAAAAATTTTTTTCAACTGTTTTCAATTTTACCCCCGTGGGATATATATTCTACCCACACACATTTGGAACTCTCCTGGGGTACCCTCACACATATTATTCCCTCATTTAGTGGATATTTTCCCAAAAAAGTGAAATTTTCAAAAATTCAGAAAATTGCCTGGAAACGACTAAATATGAAGGACTCATCGGGCGAATCGCTCTGGAACTGAAATCGGAACGCTCACTGATATTTCCCCTATCTGAAAGTCTGACAAACGCCGGAAAAATGACTAAGTCCAAAAAAAAACTTTTTCAACTTTTTTCAATTTTACCCCCGTGCGATATATATTCTACGCACACATATTTGGAACACTCCTGGGGTACCCTCACACATATTATTCCCTCATTTAGTGGATATTTCCACAAAAAAGTGAAATTTTCAAAAATTCAGGAAATTGGCTGAAAACGAATAAATATGAAGGACTCATCGGGCGAATCGCTCTGGAACTGAAATCGGAACGCTCACTGACATTTCCCCTATCTGAAAGTCTGATAAACGCCGGAAAAATGACTAAGTCCAAAAAAAAATTTTTTCAACTTTTTTCAATTTAACCCCCGTGGGATATATCTTCTACCCACACACATTTTGAACTCTCTTGGGGTACCCTCACACATATTATTCCCTCAGTTAGTGGATATTTTCACAAAAAAGTGAAATTTTCAAAAATTCAGAAAATTGGCTGAAAACGACTAAATATGAAGGACTCATCGGGCGAATCGCTCTGGAACTGAAATCGGAACACTCACTGACATTTCCCCTATCTGAAAGTCTGATAAACGCCAGAAAAATGACAAAGTCCAAAAAAATATTTTTTTCACCTTTTTTCAATTTTACCCCCGTGGGATATATATTCTATACACACACATTTGGAACTCTCCTGTTGTATCCTCACACATATTATTCCCTCATTTAGTGGATATTTTCCCAAAAAAGTGAAATTTTCAAAAATTCAGAAAATTGGCTGGAAACGACTAAATATGGAGGACTCATCGGGCGAATCGCTCTGGAACTGAAATCGGAATGCTCACTGACATTTCCCCTATCTGAAAGTCTGATAAACGCCGGAAAAATGACTAAGTATAAAAAAAAAAATTTTTTCACCTTTTTTCAACTTTACCCTTGTGGGATATATATTCTACCCACACACATTTGGAACTCTCCTGGGGTACCCTCACACATATTATTCCCTCATTTAGTGGATATTTTCACAAAAAAGTGAAATTTTCAAAAATTCAGAAAATTGGCTGAAAACGACTAAATATGAAGGACTCATCGGGCGAATCGCTCTGGAACTGAAATCGGAACGCTCACTGACATTTCCCCTATCTGAAAGTCTGATAAACGCCGGAAAAATGACTAAGTCCAAAAAAAAATTTTTTCAACTTTTTTCAATTTAACCCCCGTGGGATATATCTTCTACCCACACACATTTTGAACTCTCTTGGGGTACCCTCACACATATTATTCCCTCAGTTAGTGGATATTTTCACAAAAAAGTGAAATTTTCAAAAATTCAGAAAATTGGCTGAAAACGACTAAATATGAAGGACTCATCGGGCGAATCGCTCTGGAACTGAAATCGGAACACTCACTGACATTTCCCCTATCTGAAAGTCTGACAAACGCCGGAAAAATGACTAAGTCCAAAAAAAAACTTTTTCAACTTTTTTCAATTTTACCCCCGTGGGATATATTTTCTACGCACACATATTTGGAAAACTCCTGGGGTACCCTCACACATATTATTCCCTCATTTAGTGGATATTTCCACAAAAAAGTGAAATTTTCAAAAATTCTGAAAATTGGCTGAAAACGACTAAATATGAAGGACTCGTCGGGCGAATCGCTCTGGAACTGAAATTGGAACGCTCACTGACATTTCCCCTATCTGAAAGTCTGATAAACACCGGAAAAATGACTGAGTCTAAAAAAAAATTTTTTTCAACTTTTTTCAATATTACCCACGTGGGATATATATTCTACCCACACACATTTGGAACTCTCCTGGGATACCCTCACACATATTATTCCCTCATTTAGTGGATATTTTCACAAAAAAGTGAAATTTTCAAAAATTCAGAAAATTGCCTGGAAACGACTAAATATGAAGGACTCATCGGGCGAATCGCTCTGGAACTGAAATCGGAACGCTCACTGATATTTCCCCTATCTGAAAGTCTGACAAACGCCGGAAAAATGACTAAGTCCAAAAAAAAACTTTTTCAACTTTTTTCAATTTTACCCCCGTGCGATATATATTCTACGCACACATATTTGGAACACTCCTGGGGTACCCTCACACATATTATTCCCTCATTTAGTGGATATTTCCACAAAAAAGTGAAATTTTCAAAAATTCAGGAAATTGGCTGAAAACGAATAAATATGAAGGACTCATCGGGCGAATCGCTCTGGAACTGAAATTGGAACGCTCACTGACATTATCGCTATCTGAAAGTCTGATAAACGCCGGAAAAATGACTAAGTCCAAAAAAAAATTTTTTCAACTTTTTTCAATTTAACCCCCGTGGGATATATCTTCTACCCACACACATTTTGAACTCTCTTGGGGTACCCTCACACATATTATTCCCTCAGTTAGTGGATATTTTCACAAAAAAGTGAAATTTTCAAAAATTCTGAAAATTGGCTGAAAACGACTAAATATGAAGGACTCATCGGGCGAATCGCTCTGGAACTGAAATCGGAACACTCACTGACATTTCCCCTATCTGAAAGTCTGATAAACGCCAGAAAAATGACAAAGTCCAAAAAAATATTTTTTTCACCTTTTTTCAATTTTACCCCCGTGGGATATATATTCTATACACACACATTTGGAACTCTCCTGTTGTATCCTCACACATATTATTCCCTCATTTAGTGGATATTTTCCCAAAAAAGTGAAATTTTCAAAAATTCAGAAAATTGGCTGGAAACGACTAAATATGGAGGACTCATCGGGCGAATCGCTCTGGAACTGAAATCGGAATGCTCACTCACATTTCCCCTATCTGAAAGTCTGATAAACGCCGGAAAAATGACTAAGTATAAAAAAAAAAATTTTTTCAACTTTTTTCAATTTAACCCCCGTGGGATATATCTTCTACCCACACACATTTTGAACTCTCTTGGGGTACCCTCACACATATTATTCCCTCAGTTAGTGGATATTTTCACAAAAAAGTGAAATTTTCAAAAATTCAGAAAATTGGCTGAAAACGACTAAATATGAAGGACTCATCGGGCGAATCGCTCTGGAACTGAAATCGGAACACTCACTGACATTTCCCCTATCTGAAAGTCTGACAAACGCCGGAAAAATGACTAAGTCCAAAAAAAAACTTTTTCAACTTTTTTCAATTTTACTCCCGTGGGATATATTTTCTACGCACACATATTTGGAAAACTCCTGGGGTACCCTCACACATATTATTCCCTCATTTAGTGGATATTTCCACAAAAAAGTGAAATTTTCAAAAATTCTGAAAATTGGCTGAAAACGACTAAATATGAAGGACTCGTCGGGCGAATCGCTCTGGAACTGAAATTGGAACGCTCACTGACATTTCCCCTATCTGAAAGTCTGATAAACACCGGAAAAATGACTGAGTCTAAAAAAAAATTTTTTTCAACTTTTTTCAATATTACCCACGTGGGATATATATTCTACCCACACACATTTGGAACTCTCCTGGGATACCCTCACACATATTATTCCCTCATTTAGTGGATATTTTCACAAAAAAGTGAAATTTTCAAAAATTCAGAAAATTGCCTGGAAACGACTAAATATGAAGGACTCGTCGGGCGAATCGCTCTGGAACTGAAATTGGAACGCTCACTGACATTTCCCCTATCTGAAAGTCTGATAAACACCGGAAAAATGACTAAGTCTAAAAAAAAATTTTTTTCAACTTTTTTCAATATTACCCACGTGGGATATATATTCTACCCACACACATTTGGAACTCTCCTGGGATACCCTCACACATATTATTCCCTCATTTAGTGGATATTTTCACAAAAAAGTGAAATTTTCAAAAATTCAGAAAATTGGCTGAAAATGACTAAATATGAAGGACTCATTGGGCGAATCACTGTGGAACTGAAATCGGAACGCTCACTGACATTTCCCCTATCTGAAAGTCTGATAAACGCCAGAAAAATGACTAAGTCCAAAAAAAATTTTTTTCAACTGTTTTCAATTTTACCCCCGTGGGATATATATTCTACCCACACACATTTGGAACTCTCCTGGGGTACCCTCACACATATTATTCCCTCATTTAGTGGATATTTTCCCAAAAAAGTGAAATTTTCAAAAATTCAGAAAATTGCCTGGAAACGACTAAATATGAAGGACTCATCGGGCGAATCGCTCTGGAACTGAAATCGGAACGCTCACTGATATTTCCCCTATCTGAAAGTCTGACAAACGCCGGAAAAATGACTAAGTCCAAAAAAAAACTTTTTCAACTTTTTTCAATTTTACCCCCGTGCGATATATATTCTACGCACACATATTTGGAACACTCCTGGGGTACCCTCACACATATTATTCCCTCATTTAGTGGATATTTCCACAAAAAAGTGAAATTTTCAAAAATTCAGGAAATTGGCTGAAAACGAATAAATATGAAGGACTCATCGGGCGAATCGCTCTGGAACTGAAATCGGAACGCTCACTGACATTTCCCCTATCTGAAAGTCTGATAAACGCCGGAAAAATGACTAAGTCCAAAAAAAAATTTTTTCAACTTTTTTCAATTTAACCCCCGTGGGATATATCTTCTACCCACACACATTTTGAACTCTCTTGGGGTACCCTCACACATATTATTCCCTCAGTTAGTGGATATTTTCACAAAAAAGTGAAATTTTCAAAAATTCTGAAAATTGGCTGAAAACAACTAAATATGAAGGACTCATCGGGCGAATCGCTCTGGAACTGAAATCGGAACACTCACTGACATTTCCCCTATCTGAAAGTCTGATAAACGCCAGAAAAATGACAAAGTCCAAAAAAATATTTTTTTCAACTTTTTTCAATTTTACCCCCGTGGGATATATATTCTATACACACACATTTGGAACTCTCCTGTTGTATCCTCACACATATTATTCCCTCATTTAGTGGATATTTTCCCAAAAAAGTGAAATTTTCAAAAATTCAGAAAATTGGCTGGAAACGACTAAATATGGAGGACTCATCGGGCGAATCGCTCTGGAACTGAAATCGGAATGCTCACTGACATTTCCCCTATCTGAAAGTCTGATAAACGCCGGAAAAATGACTAAGTATAAAAAAAAAAATTTTTTCACCTTTTTTCAACTTTACCCTTGTGGGATATATATTCTACCCACACACATTTGGAACTCTCCTGGGGTACCCTCACACATATTATTCCCTCATTTAGTGGATATTTTCACAAAAAAGTGAAATTTTCAAAAATTCAGAAAATTGGCTGAAAACGACTAAATATGAAGGACTCATCGGGCGAATCGCTCTGGAACTGAAATCGGAACGCTCACTGACATTTCCCCTATCTGAAAGTCTGATAAACGCCGGAAAAATGACTAAGTCCAAAAAAAAATTTTTTCAACTTTTTTCAATTTAACCCCCGTGGGATATATCTTCTACCCACACACATTTTGAACTCTCTTGGGGTACCCTCACACATATTATTCCCTCAGTTAGTGGATATTTTCACAAAAAAGTGAAATTTTCAAAAATTCAGAAAATTGGCTGAAAACGACTAAATATGAAGGACTCATCGGGCGAATCGCTCTGGAACTGAAATCGGAACACTCACTGACATTTCCCCTATCTGAAAGTCTGACAAACGCCGGAAAAATGACTAAGTCCAAAAAAAAACTTTTTCAACTTTTTTCAATTTTACCCCCGTGGGATATATTTTCTACGCACACATATTTGGAAAACTCCTGGGGTACCCTCACACATATTATTCCCTCATTTAGTGGATATTTCCACAAAAAAGTGAAATTTTCAAAAATTCTGAAAATTGGCTGAAAACGACTAAATATGAAGGACTCGTCGGGCGAATCGCTCTGGAACTGAAATTGGAACGCTCACTGACATTTCCCCTATCTGAAAGTCTGATAAACACCGGAAAAATGACTGAGTCTAAAAAAAAATTTTTTTCAACTTTTTTCAATATTACCCACGTGGGATATATATTCTACCCACACACATTTGGAACTCTCCTGGGATACCCTCACACATATTATTCCCTCATTTAGTGGATATTTTCACAAAAAAGTGAAATTTTCAAAAATTCAGAAAATTGCCTGGAAACGACTAAATATGAAGGACTCATCGGGCGAATCGCTCTGGAACTGAAATCGGAACGCTCACTGATATTTCCCCTATCTGAAAGTCTGACAAACGCCGGAAAAATGACTAAGTCCAAAAAAAAACTTTTTCAACTTTTTTCAATTTTACCCCCGTGCGATATATATTCTACGCACACATATTTGGAACACTCCTGGGGTACCCTCACACATATTATTCCCTCATTTAGTGGATATTTCCACAAAAAAGTGAAATTTTCAAAAATTCAGGAAATTGGCTGAAAACGAATAAATATGAAGGACTCATCGGGCGAATCGCTCTGGAACTGAAATTGGAACGCTCACTGACATTATCGCTATCTGAAAGTCTGATAAACGCCGGAAAAATGACTAAGTCCAAAAAAAAATTTTTTCAACTTTTTTCAATTTAACCCCCGTGGGATATATCTTCTACCCACACACATTTTGAACTCTCTTGGGGTACCCTCACACATATTATTCCCTCAGTTAGTGGATATTTTCACAAAAAAGTGAAATTTTCAAAAATTCTGAAAATTGGCTGAAAACGACTAAATATGAAGGACTCATCGGGCGAATCGCTCTGGAACTGAAATCGGAACACTCACTGACATTTCCCCTATCTGAAAGTCTGATAAACGCCAGAAAAATGACAAAGTCCAAAAAAATATTTTTTTCACCTTTTTTCAATTTTACCCCCGTGGGATATATATTCTATACACACACATTTGGAACTCTCCTGTTGTATCCTCACACATATTATTCCCTCATTTAGTGGATATTTTCCCAAAAAAGTGAAATTTTCAAAAATTCAGAAAATTGGCTGGAAACGACTAAATATGGAGGACTCATCGGGCGAATCGCTCTGGAACTGAAATCGGAATGCTCACTGACATTTCCCCTATCTGAAAGTCTGATAAACGCCGGAAAAATGACTAAGTATAAAAAAAAAAATTTTTTCACCTTTTTTCAACTTTACCCTTGTGGGATATATATTCTACCCACACACATTTGGAACTCTCCTGGGGTACCCTCACACATATTATTCCCTCATTTAGTGGATATTTTCACAAAAAAGTGAAATTTTCAAAAATTCAGAAAATTGGCTGAAAACGACTAAATATGAAGGACTCATCGGGCGAATCGCTCTGGAACTGAAATCGGAACGCTCACTGACATTTCCCCTATCTGAAAGTCTGATAAACGCCGGAAAAATGACTAAGTCCAAAAAAAAATTTTTTCAACTTTTTTCAATTTAACCCCCGTGGGATATATCTTCTACCCACACACATTTTGAACTCTCTTGGGGTACCCTCACACATATTATTCCCTCAGTTAGTGGATATTTTCACAAAAAAGTGAAATTTTCAAAAATTCAGAAAATTGGCTGAAAACGACTAAATATGAAGGACTCATCGGGCGAATCGCTCTGGAACTGAAATCGGAACACTCACTGACATTTCCCCTATCTGAAAGTCTGACAAACGCCGGAAAAATGACTAAGTCCAAAAAAAAACTTTTTCAACTTTTTTCAATTTTACCCCCGTGGGATATATTTTCTACGCACACATATTTGGAAAACTCCTGGGGTACCCTCACACATATTATTCCCTCATTTAGTGGATATTTCCACAAAAAAGTGAAATTTTCAAAAATTCTGAAAATTGGCTGAAAACGACTAAATATGAAGGACTCGTCGGGCGAATCGCTCTGGAACTGAAATTGGAACGCTCACTGACATTTCCCCTATCTGAAAGTCTGATAAACACCGGAAAAATGACTGAGTCTAAAAAAAAATTTTTTTCAACTTTTTTCAATATTACCCACGTGGGATATATATTCTACCCACACACATTTGGAACTCTCCTGGGATACCCTCACACATATTATTCCCTCATTTAGTGGATATTTTCACAAAAAAGTGAAATTTTCAAAAATTCAGAAAATTGCCTGGAAACGACTAAATATGAAGGACTCATCGGGCGAATCGCTCTGGAACTGAAATCGGAACGCTCACTGATATTTCCCCTATCTGAAAGTCTGACAAACGCCGGAAAAATGACTAAGTCCAAAAAAAAACTTTTTCAACTTTTTTCAATTTTACCCCCGTGCGATATATATTCTACGCACACATATTTGGAACACTCCTGGGGTACCCTCACACATATTATTCCCTCATTTAGTGGATATTTCCACAAAAAAGTGAAATTTTCAAAAATTCAGGAAATTGGCTGAAAACGAATAAATATGAAGGACTCATCGGGCGAATCGCTCTGGAACTGAAATTGGAACGCTCACTGACATTATCGCTATCTGAAAGTCTGATAAACGCCGGAAAAATGACTAAGTCCAAAAAAAAATTTTTTCAACTTTTTTCAATTTAACCCCCGTGGGATATATCTTCTACCCACACACATTTTGAACTCTCTTGGGGTACCCTTACACATATTATTCCCTCAGTTAGTGGATATTTTCACAAAAAAGTGAAATTTTCAAAAATTCTGAAAATTGGCTGAAAACGACTAAATATGAAGGACTCATCGGGCGAATCGCTCTGGAACTGAAATCGGAACACTCACTGACATTTCCCCTATCTGAAAGTCTGATAAACGCCAGAAAAATGACAAAGTCCAAAAAAATATTTTTTTCACCTTTTTTCAATTTTACCCCCGTGGGATATATATTCTATACACACACATTTGGAACTCTCCTGTTGTATCCTCACACATATTATTCCCTCATTTAGTGGATATTTTCCCAAAAAAGTGAAATTTTCAAAAATTCAGAAAATTGGCTGGAAACGACTAAATATGGAGGACTCATCGGGCGAATCGCTCTGGAACTGAAATCGGAATGCTCACTGACATTTCCCCTATCTGAAAGTCTGATAAACGCCGGAAAAATGACTAAGTATAAAAAAAAAATTTTTTTCACCTTTTTTCAACTTTACCCTTGTGGGATATATATTCTACCCACACACATTTGGAACTCTCCTGGGGTACCCTCACACATATTATTCCCTCATTTAGTGGATATTTTCACAAAAAAGTGAAATTTTCAAAAATTCAGAAAATTGGCTGAAAACGACTAAATATGAAGGACTCATCGGGCGAATCGCTCTGGAACTGAAATCGGAACGCTCACTGACATTTCCCCTATCTGAAAGTCTGATAAACGCCGGAAAAATGACTAAGTCCAAAAAAAAACTTTTTCAACTTTTTTCAATTTTACCCCCGTGGGATATATTTTCTACGCACACATATTTGGAAAACTCCTGGGGTACCCTCACACATATTATTCCCTCATTTAGTGGATATTTCCACAAAAAAGTGAAATTTTCAAAAATTCTGAAAATTGGCTGAAAACGACTAAATATGAAGGACTCGTCGGGCGAATCGCTCTGGAACTGAAATTGGAACGCTCACTGACATTTCCCCTATCTGAAAGTCTGATAAACACCGGAAAAATGACTGAGTCTAAAAAAAAATTTTTTTCAACTTTTTTCAATATTACCCACGTGGGATATATATTCTACCCACACACATTTAGAACTCTCCTGGGGTACCCTCACACATATTATTCCCTCATTTAGTGGATATTTTCACAAAAAAGTGAAATTTTCAAAAATTCAGAAAATTGGCTGAAAACGACTAAATATGAAGGACTCATCGGGCGAATCGCTCTAGAGCTGAAATTGGAACGCTCACTGACATTTCCCCTATCTGAAAGTCTGATAAACGCCGGAAAAATGACTAAGTCCAAAAAATTTTTTTTTTCAACTTTTTTCAATTTTACCCCTGTGGGATATATATTCTACCCACACACATTTGGAACTCTCCTGGGGTACCCTCACACATATTATTCCCTCATTTAGTGGATATTTTCACAAAAAAGTGAAATTTTCAAAAATTCAGGAAATTGGCTGAAAACGACTAAATATGAAGGACTCATCGGGCGAATCGCTCTGGAACTGAAATCGGAACGCTCACTGACATTTCCCCTATCTGAAAGTCTGATAAATGCCGGAAAAATGACTAAGTCCCCAAAAAAATGTTTTTCAACTTTATTCAATTTTACCCCTGTGGATATATATTCTACCCACACACATTTGGAACTCTCCTGGGGTACCCTCACACATATTATTCCCTCTTTTAGTGGATATTTTCACAAAAAAGTGAAATTTTGAAAAATTCAGAAAATTGGCTGAAAATGACTAAATATGAAGGACTCATCGGGCGAATAGCTCTGGAACTGAAATTGGAATGCTCACTGACATTTCCCCTATCTGGAAGTCTGATAAACACCGGAAAAATTACTAAGCCCAAAAAAAAATAGTTTTCAACTTTTTTCAATTTTACCTCATGGGATATATATTCTACCCACACACACATTTGTAACTCTCCTGGGGTACCCTCACACATATTATTCCCTCATTTAGTGGATATTTTCACAAAAAAGTGAAATTTTCAAAAATTCAGAAAATTGGCTGAAAACGACTAAATATGAAGGACTCATCGGGCGAATCGCTCTGGAACTGAAATCGGAACGCTCACTCACATTTCCCCTATCTGAAAGTCAGATAAACTCTGTAAAAATGACTAAGTCCAAAAAAAAAATTTTTTTCAACTTTTTTCAATTTTACCCCTTTGGATATATATTCTACCCACACACATTTGGAACTCTCCTGGGGTACCCTCACACATATTATTCCCTCATTTAGTGGATATTTTCACAAAAATGTGAAATTTTCAAAAATTCAGAAAATTGGCTGAAAACTACTAAATATGAAGGACTCCTCGGGTGAATCGCTCTGGAACTGAAATCGGTACGCTCACTGACATTTCCCCTATCTGGAAGTCTGATAAACGACGGAAAAGTGACTAAGCCCAAAAAAAAATAGTTTTCAACTTTTTTCAATTTTACCCCCGTGGGATATATATTCTACCCACACACACATTTGTAACTCTCCTGGGGTACCCTCACACATATTATTCCCTCATTTAGTGGATATTTTCACAAAAAAGTGAAATTTTCAAAAATTCAGAAAATTGGCTGAAAACGACTAAATATGAAGGACTCATCGGGCGAATCGCTCTGGAACTGAAATCGGAACGCTCACTGACATTTCCCCTATCTGAAAGTCTGATAAACGCCGGAAAAATGACTAAGTCAACCAAAAAATTTTTTTAAACTTTTTTCAATTTTACCCCTGTGGATATATATTCTACCCACACACATTTGGAACTCTCCTGGGGTACCCTCACACATATTATTCCCTCATTTAGTGGATATTTTCACAAAAAAGTGAAATTTTCAAAAATTCAGAAAATTGTCTGAAAACGACTAAATATGAAGGACTCATCGGGCGAATCGCTCTGGAACTGAAATCGGAATGCTCACTGACATTTCCCCTATCTGAAAGTCTGATAAATGCCGGAAAAATGACTAAGTCCCCAAAAAAATGTTTTTCAACTTTTTTCAATTTTACCCCTGTATATATATATTCTACCCACACACATTTGGAACTCTCCTGGGGTATCCTCACACAAATTATTCCCTCATTTAGTGGATATTTTCACAAAAAAGTGAAATTTTGAAAAATTCAGAAAATTGGCTGAAAATGACTAAATATGAAGGACTCATCGGGCGAATCACTCTGGAACTGAAATTGGAATGCTCACTGACATTTCCCCTATCTGGAAGTCTGATAAACACCGGAAAAATTACTAAGCCCAAAAAAAAATAGTTTTCAACTTTTTTCAATTTTACCCCATGGGATATATATTCTACCCACACACACATTTGTAACTCTCCTGGGGTACCCTCACACATATTATTCCCTCATTTAGTGGATATTTTCACAAAAAAGTGAAATTTTCAAAAATTCAGAAAATTGGCTGAAAACGACTAAATATGAAGGACTCATCAGGCGAATCGCTCTGGAACTGAAATCGGAACGCTCACTGACATTTCCCCTATCTGAAAGTCTGATAAACGCTGGAAAAATGACTAAGTCAACCAAAAAATTTTTTTAAACTTTTTTCAATTTTACCCCTGTGGATATATATTTTACCCACACACATTTGGAACTCTCCTGGGGTACCCTCACACATATTATTCCCCCATTTAGTGGATATTTTCACAAAAAAGTGAAATTTTCAAAAATTCAGAAAATTGTCTGAAAACGACTAAATATGAAGGACTCATCGGGCGAATCGCTCTGGAACTGAAATTGAAACACTCACTGACATTTCCCCTATCTGGAAGTCTGATAAACGACTGAAAAATGACTAAGCCAAAAAAAAATTTTTTTTCAACTTTTTTCAATTTTACCCCCTTTAGATATATATTCTACCCACACACATTTGGAACTCTCCTGGAGTACCCTCACACATATTATTCCCTCATTTAGTGGATATTTTCACAAAAAAGTGAAATTTTCAAAAATTCAGAAAATTGGCTGAAAACGACTAAATATGAAGGACTCATCGGGCGAATCGCTCTAGAGCTGAAATTGGAACGCTCACTGACATTTCCCCTATCTGGAAGTCTGATAAACGCCGGAAAAATGACTAAGTCCCAAAAATTTTTTTTTTCAACTTTTTTCAATTTTACCCCCGTGGCATATATATTCTACCCACACACATTTGGAACTCTCCTGGCGTACCCTCACAAATATTATTCCCTCATTTAGTGGATATTTTCACAAAAAAGTGAAATTTTCAAAAATTCAGAAAATTGGCTGAAAACGACTAAATATGAAGGACTCATCGGGCGAATCGCTCTGGAACTGAAATCGGAACGCTCACTGACATTTCCCCTCTCTGAAAGTCTGATAAACGCCGGAAAAATGACTAGGTCCCTCAAAAAAAATGTTTCAACTTTTTTCAATTTTACGCCTGTGGATATATATTCTACCCACACACATTTGGAACTCTCTTGGGGTACCCTCACACATATTATTCCCTCATTTAGTGGATATTTTCACAAAAAAGTGAAATTTTCAAAAATTCAGAAAATTGGCTGAAAACGACTAAATATGAAGGAAAATTCGGGCGAATCGCTCTGGAACTGAAATCGGAATGCTCACTGACATTTCCCTTATCTGAAAGTCTGAAAAAATGCCAGAAAAATGACTAAGTTCCCCAAAAATTTTTTTATACTTTTTTCAATTTTACCCCTGTGGATATATATTCTACCCACACACATTTGGAACTCTCCTGGGGTACCCTCACACATATTATTCCCCCATTTAGTGGATATTTTCACAAAAAAGTGAAATTTTCAAAAATTCAGAAAATTGGCTGAAAACGACTAAATATGAAGGACTCATCGGGCAAATCGCTCTGGAACTGAAATTGAAACACTCACTGACATTTCCCCAATCTGGAAGTCTGATAAACGACGGAAAAATGACTAAGCCAAAAAAAAAATAGTTTTCAACTTTTTTCAATTTTACCCCCGTGGGATATATATTCTACCCACACACATTTGGAACTCTCCTGGCGTACCCTCACACATATTATTCCCTCATTTAGTGGATATTTTCACAAAAAAGTGAAATTTTCAAAAATTCAGAAAATTGGCTGAAAACGACTAAATATGAAGGACTCATCGGGCGAATCGCTCTGGAACTGAAATCGGAACGCTCACTGACATTTCCCCTATCTGAAAGTCTGATAAACGGCGGAAAAATGACAAAGTCCAAAAAATATTTTTTTTCAACTTTTTTCAATTTTTCCCCCGTGGGATATATATTCTACCCACACACATTTGGAACTCTCCTGGAGTACCCTCACACATATTATTCCCTCATTTAGTGGATATTTTCACAAAAAAGTGAAATTTTCAAAAATTCAGAAAATTGGCTGAAAACGACTAAATATGAAGGACTCATCGGGCGAATCGCTCTAGAGCTGAAATTGGAACGCTCACTGACATTTCCCCTATCTGGAAGTCTGATAAACGCCGGAAAAATGACTAAGTCCAAAAAATTTTTTTTTTCAACTTTTTTCAATTTTACCCCCGTGGCATATATATTCTACCCACACTCATTTGGAACTCTCCTGGCGTACCCTCACAAATATTATTCCCTCATTTAGTGGATATTTTCACAAAAAAGTGAAATTTTCAAAAATTCAGAAAATTGGCTGAAAACGACTAAATATGAAGGACTCATCGGGCGAATCGCTCTGGAACTGAAATTGGAATGCTCACTGACATTTCCAGTATCTGGAAGTCTGATAAACAACGGAAAAATGACTAAGCCCAAAAAAAAATAGTTTTCAACTTTTTTCAATTTTACCCCCGTGGGATATATATTCTACCCAGACACACATTTGTAACTCTCCTGGGGTACCCTCACACATATTATTCCCTCATTTAGTGGATATTTTCACAAAAAAGTGAAATTTTCAAAAATTCAGAAAATTGGCTGAAAACGACTAAATATGAAGGACTCATCGGGCGAATGGCTCTGGAACTGAAATTGGAATGCTCACTGACATTTCCCCTATCTGGAAGTCTGATAAACAACGGAAAAATGACTAAGTCCAAAAAATATTTTTTTTCAACTTTTTTCAATTTTACCCCCGTGGGATATATATTCTACCCACACACATTTGGAACTCTCCTGGGGTACCCTCACACATATTATTCCCTCATTTAGTGGATATTTTCACAAAAAAGTGACATTTTCAAAAATTCAGAAAATTGGCTGAAAACGACTAAATATGAAGGACTCATCAGGCGAATAGCTCTGGAACTGAAATTGGAACGCTCACTGACATTTCCCCAATCTGGAAGTCTGATAAACGACGGAAAAATGACTAAGCCCAAAAAAAAATAGTTTTCAACTTTTTTCAATTTTACCCCCGTGGGATATATATTCTACCCAGACACACATTTGTAATTCTCCTGGGGTACCCTCACACATATTATTCCCTCATTTAGTGGATATTTTCACAAAAAAGTGAAATTTTCAAAAATTCAGAAAATTGGCTGAAAACGACTAAATATGAAGGACTCATCGGGCGAATCGCTCTGGAACTGAAATCGGAACGCTCACTGACATTTCCCCTATCTGAAAGTCTGATAAACGCTGGAAAAATGACTAAGTCAACCAAAAAATTTTTTTAAACTTTTTTCAATTTTACCCCTGTGGATATATATTCTACCCACACACATATGGAACTCTAATGGGGTACTCTCACACATATTATTCCCTCATTTAGTGGATATTTTCACAAAAAAGTGAAATATTCAAAAATTTTGAAAATTGGCTGAAAACGACTTAATATGAAGGACTCATCGGGCAAATCGCTCTGGAACTGAAATCGGAACGCTCACTGACATTTCCCCTATCTGAAAGTCAGATAAACTCTGTAAAAATGACTAAGTCCAAAAAAAATTTTTTTTCAACTTTTTTCAATTTTACCCCTTTGGTTATATATTCTACCCACACATATTTGGAACTCTCCTGGGGTACCCTCACACATATTATTCCCTCATTTAGTGGATATTTTCACAAAAAAGTGAAATTTTCAAAAATTCAGAAAATTGGCTGAAAACTACTAAATATGAAGGACTCATCGGGCGAATCGCTCTGGAACTGAAATCGGAACGCTCACTGACATTTCCCCTATCTGAAAGTCTGATAAACTCTATAAAAATGACTAAGCCCAAAAAATATTTGTTTTCAACTTTTTTCAATTTTACCCCTTTGGATATATATTCTACCCACACACATTTGGAACTCTCCTGGGGTACCCTCACACATATTATTCCCTCATTTAGTGGATATTTTCACAAAAAAAGTGAAATTTTCAAAAATTCAGAAAATTGGCTGAAAACGACTAAATATGAAGGACTCATCGGGCGAATCGCTATGGAACTGAAATTGGAATGCTGACTGACATTTCCCCTATCTGAAAGTGTGATAAACACCGGAAAAATGACTAAGTCCAAAAAAAAATTTTTTTCTACTTTTTTCAATTTTACCCCTTTGGATATATATTCTACCCACACACATTTGGAACTCTCCTGGCATACCTTCACACATATTATTCCCTCATTTAGTGGATATTTTCACAAAAAAGTGAAATTTTCAAAAATTCTGAAAATTGGCTGAAAACGACTAAATATTAAGGACTCATCGGGCGAATCGCTCTGGAACTGAAATCGGAACGCTCACTGACATTTCCCCTATCTGAAAGTCTGATAAACGATGGAAAAATGACTAAGTCCAAAAAAAATTTTTTTTAAATTTTACCCCCGTGGGATATATATTCTACCCACACACATTTGGAACTCTCCTGGGATACCCTCACACATATTATTCCCTCATTTAGTGGATATTTTCACAAAAAAGTGAAATTTTCAAAAATTCAGAACATTGGCTGAAAACGACTAAATATGAAGGACTCATCGGGCGAATCGCTGTGGAACTGAAATCGGAACGCTCACTGACTTTTCCCCTTTCTAAAAGTCTGATAAACGCCGGAAAAATGACTAAGTCCAAAAAAAATTTTTTTTCTACTTTTTTCAATTTTACCTCCGTGGGATATATATTCTACCCACACACATTTGGAACTCTCCTGGGGTACGCTCACACATATTATTCCCTCATTTAGTGGATATTTTCTCAAAAAAGTGAAATTTTCAAAAATTCAGAAAATTGGCTGAAAACGACTAAATATGAACTACTCATCGGGGGAATCGCTCTGGAACTGAAATCGGAACACTCACTGACATTTCCCCTATCTGAAAGTCTGATAAACGCCGGAAAAATGACTAAGTCCAAAAAAAATTTTTTTACAATTTTACCCCCGTGGGATATATATTCTACCCACACATATTTGGAACTCTCCTGGCGTACCCTCACACATATTATTCCCTCATTTAGCGGATATTTTCACAAAAAAGTGAAATTTTCAAAAATTCGAAAATTGGCTGAAAATGACTAAATATGAAAGACTCATCGGGCGAATCGCTCTGGAACTGAAATCGGAACGCTCACCGACATTTCCCCTATCTGAAAGTCTGATAAACACCGGAAAAATGACTAAGTCCAAAAAAAAATTTTTTTTTTCAATTTTACCCCCATGGGATATATATTCTACCCACACACATTTGGAACTCTCCTGGGGTACCCTCACAAATATTATTCCCTCATTTAGTGGACAATTTCACAAAAAAGTGAAATTTTCAAAAATTCAGAAAATTGGCTGAAAACGACTAAATATGATGGACTCATCGGGCGAATCGCTCTGGAACTGAAATCGGAACGCTCACTGACATTTCCCCTATCTGAAAGTCTGATAAACGCCGGAAAAATGACTAAGTCCAAAAAAATTTTTTTTCAATTTCCCCCCGTGGGATATATATTCTACCCACACATATTTGGAACTCTCCTGGTGTACCCTCACACATATTATTCCCTCATTTAGTGGATATTTTCACAAAAAAGTGAAATTTTCAAAAATTCAGAAAATTGGCTGAAAATGACTAAATATGAAGGACTCATCGGGCGAATCCCTCTGGAACTGAAATTGGAATGCTCACTGACATTTCCCCTATCTGAAAGTCTGATAAACGCCGGAAAAATGACTAAGTCCAACAAAAAATTTTTTTCAATTTTACCCCCGTGGGATATAAATTCTACCCACACATATTTGGAACTCTCCTGGTGTACCCTCACACATATTATTCCCTCATTTAGTGGATATTTTCACAAAAAAGTGAAATTTTCAAAAATTCTGAAAATTGGCTGAAAATTACTAAATATGAAGGACTCATTGGGCGAATCGCTCTGGAACTGAAATCGGAATGCTCACTGACATTTCCCCTATCTGAAAGTCTGATAAACACTGAAAAAATGACTAAGTCCCAAAAAAAAAATTTTCAACTTTTTTCAATTTTACCCCCGTGGGATATATATTCTACCCACACACATTTGGAACTCTCCTGGGGTACCCTCACACATATTATTCCCTCATTTAGTGGATATTTTCTCAAAAAAGTGAAATTTTCAAAAATTCAGAAAATTGGCTGAAAACGACTAAATATGAACTACTCATCGGGCGAATCGCTCTGGAACTGAAATCGGAACGCTCACTGACATTTCCCCTATCTGAAAGTCTGATAAACGCCGGAAAAATGACTAAGTCCAAAAAAATTTTTTTTACAATTTTACCCCCGTGGGATATATATTCTACCCACACATATTTGGAAATCTCCTGGCGTACCCTCACACATATTATTCCCTCATTTAGCGGATATTTTCACAAAAAAGTGAAATTTTCAAAAATTCTGAAAATTGGCTGAAAATGACTAAATATGAAAGACTCATTGGGCGAATCGCTCTGGAACTGAAATCGGAACGCTCACTGACATTTCCCCTATCTGAAAGTCTGATAAACACTGAAAAAATGACTAAGTCCCAAAAAAAAAATTTTCAACTTTTTTCAATTTTACCCCCGTGGGATAAATATTCTACCCACACACATTTGGAACTCTCCTGGGGTACCCTCACACATATTATTCCCTCATTTAGTGGATATTTTCACAAAAAAGTGAAATTTTCAAAAATTCTGAAAATTGGCTGAAAACGACTAAATATGAAGGACTCATAGGGCGAATCACTCTGGAACTGACATTGGAACGCTCACTGACATTTCCCCTATCTGAAAGTCTGCTAAACGCCGGAAAAATGACTAAGTCCAAAAAAAAATTTTTTTCAACTTTTTTCAATTTTACCCACGTGGGATATATATTCTACCCACACACATTTGGAACTCTCCTGGGGTACCCTCACACATATTATTCCCTCATTTAGTGGATATTTTCCCAAAAAAGTGAAATTTTCAAAAATTCAGGAAATTGGTTGAAAATGACTAAATATGAAGGACTCATCGGGCGAATCGCTCTGGAACTTAAATCGGAACGCTCACTGACATTTCCCCTATCTGAAAGTCTGATAAACGCTGGAAAAATGACTGAGTCCAAAAAAAAAATTTTTTTTAACTTTTTTCAATTTTAACCCCGTGGGATATATATTCTAACCACACACATTTGGAACTCTCCTGGGGTACCCTCACACATATTATTCCCTCATTTAGTGGATATTTTCACAAAAAAGTGAAATTTTCAAAAATTCAGAAAATTGGCTGAAAATGACTAAATATGAAGGACTCATCGGGCGAATCCCTCTGGAACTGAAATTGGAATGCTCACTGACATTTCCCCTATCTGAAAGTCTGATAAACGCCGGAAAAATGGCTAAGTCCAACAAAAAAATTTTTTCAATTTTACCCCCGTGGGATATAAATTCTACCCACACATATTTGGAACTCTCCTGGTGTACCCTCACACATATTATTCCCTCATTTAGTGGATATTTTCACAAAAAAGTGAAATTTTCAAAAATTCAGAAAATTGGCTGAAAATGACTAAATATGAAGGACTCATCGGGCGAATCCCTCTGGAACTGAAATTGGAATGCTCACTGACATTTCCCCTATCTGAAAGTCTGATAAACGCCGGAAAAATGACTAAGTCCAACAAAAAATTTTTTTCAATTTTACCCCCGTGGGATATAAATTCTACCCACACATATTTGGAACTCTCCTGGTGTACCCTCACACATATTATTCCCTCATTTAGTGGATATTTTCACAAAAAAGTGAAATTTTCAAAAATTCAGAAAATTGGCTGAAAATGACTAAATATGAAGGACTCATCGGGCGAATCCCTCTGGAACTGAAATTGGAATGCTCACTGACATTTCCCCTATCTGAAAGTCTGATAAACGCCGGAAAAATGAGTAAGTCCAACAAAAAAATTTTTTCAATTTTACCCCCGTGGGATATAAATTCTACCCACACATATTTGGAACTCTCCTGGTGTACCCTCACACATATTATTCCCTCATTTAGTGGATATTTTCACAAAAAAGTGAAATTTTCAAAAATTCTGAAAATTGGCTGAAAATTACTAAATATGAAGGACTCATTGGGCGAATCGCTCTGGAACTGAAATCGGAATGCTCACTGACATTTCCCCTATCTGAAAGTCTGATAAACACTGAAAAAATGACTAAGTCCCAAAAAAAAAATTTTCAACTTTTTTCAATTTTACCCCCGTGGGATATATATTCTAACCACACACATTTGGAACTCTCCTGGGGTACCCTCACACATATTATTCCCTCATTTAGTGGATATTTTTTGACAAAATAGAGAAATTTTCAAAAATTCAGAAAATTGACTGAAATTGACTAAATATTAAGGACTCATCGGGCGAATCGCTCTGGAACTGAAATCGGAATGCTCACTGACATTTCCCCTATCTGAAAGTCTGATAAACGCCGGAAAAATGACTAAGTCCAACAAAAAATATTTTTCAATTTTTCCCCCGTGGGATATAAATTCTACCCACACATATTTGGAACTCTCCTGGTGTACCCTCACACATATTATTTTCTCATTTAGTGGATATTTTCACAAAAAAGTGAAATTTTCAAAAATTCTGAAAATTGGCTGAAAATGACTAAATATGAAGGACTCATTGGGCGAATCGCTCTGGAACTGAAATCGGAATGCTCACTGACATTTCCCCTATCTGAAAGTCTGATAAAACGCTGAAAAAAAGACTAAGTCCCAAAAAAAAAATTTTCAACTGTTTTCAATTTTACCCACGTGGGATATATATTCTACCCACACACATTTGGAACTCTCCTGGGGTACCCTCACACATATTATTCCCTCATTTAGTGGATATTTTCACAAAAAAAGTGAAATTTTCAAAAATTCAGAAAATTGGCTGAAAACGACTAAATATGAAGGACTCCTCGGGCGAATCCCTCTGGAACTGAAATTGGAACGCTCACTGACATTTCCCCTATCTGAAAGTCTGATAAACGCTGGAAAAATGACAGTCCAAAAAAAAAATTTTTTTAAACTTTTTTCAATTTTACCCCTGTGGGATATATATTCTAACCACACACATTTGGAACTCTCCTGGGGTACCCTCACACATATTATTCCCTCATTTAGTGGATATTTTTTGACAAAATAGAGAAATTTTCAAAAATTCAGAAAATTGGCTGAAAACGACTAAATATGAAGGACTCATTGGGCGAATCGCTCTGGAACTGAAATCGGAATGCTCACTGACATTTCCCCTATCTGAAAGTCTGATAAACGCTGAAAAAATGACTAATTCCCAAAAAAAAAATTTTCAACTTTTTTCAGTTTTACTCCCGTGGGATATATATTCTACCCACACACATTTGGAACTCTCCTGGGGTACCCTCACACATATTATTCCCTCATTTAGTGGATATTTTCACAAAAAAGTGAAATTTTCAAAAATTCTGAAAATTGGCTGAAAACGACTAAATATGAAGGACTCATTGGGTGAATTGCTCTGGAACTGAAATTGGAACGCTCACTGACATTTCCCCTATCTGAAAGTCTGCTAAATGCCGGAAAAATGACTAAGTCCAAAAAAATTTTTTTTTCAATTTTACCCCCATGGGATATATATTCTACCCACACACATTTGGAACTCTCCTGGGGTACCCTCACACATATTATTCCCTCATTTAGTGGATATTTTCACAAAAAAGTGAAATTTTCAAAAATTCTGAAAATTGGCTGAAAACGACTAAATATGAAGGACTCATCGGGTGAATTGCTCTGGAACTGAAATTGGAACGCTCACTGACATTTAACCTATCTGAAAGTCTGATAAACGCCGGAAAAATGACTAAGTCCAAAAAATTTTTTTTTTCAATTTTACCCCCGTGGGATATATATTCTACCCACACACATTTGGAACTCTCCTGGGGTACCCTCACACATATTATTCCCTCATTTAGTGGATATTTTCACAAAAAAGTGAAATTTTTAAAAATTCAGAAAATTGGCTTAAAACGACTAAATATGAAGGACTCATCGGTCAAATCACTCTGGAACTGAAATCGGAACGCTCACTCACATTTCCCCTATCTGAAAGTCTGATAAACGCCGGAAAAATGACAAAGTCCCAAAAAAAAATTTTTTCAACTTTTTTCAATTTTACCCCCGTGGGATATATATTCTACCCACACACATTTGGAACTCTCCTGGGGTACCCTCACACATATTATTCCCTCATTTAGTGGATATTTTCACAAAAAAGTGAAATTTTCAAAAATTCAGAAAATTGGCTTAAAACGACTAAATATGAAGGACTCATCGGGCAAATCACTCTGGAACTGAAATCGGAACGCTCACTCACATTTCCCCTATCTGAAAGTCTGATAAACGCCGGAAAAATGACAAAGTCCTAAAAAAATTTTTTTCTTCTTTTTTCAATTTTACCCCCGTGGGATATATATTCTACCCACACACATTTGGAACTCTCCTGGGGTACCCTCACACATATTATTCCCTCATTTAGTGGATATTTTCACAAAAAAGTGAAATTTTCAAAAATTCAGAAAATTCGCTTAAAACGACTAAATATGAAGGACTCATCGGGTGAATCGCTCTGGAACTGAAATCGGAACGCTCACTGACATTTCCCCTATCTGAAAGTCTGATAAACGCCGGAAAAATGACTAAGTCCAAAAAAATTTTTTTTTCAATTTTACCCTCGTGGGATATATATTCTACCCACACACATTTGGAACTCTCCTGGGGTACCCTCACACATATTATTCCCTCATTTAGTGGATATTTTCACAAAAAAGTGAAATTTTCAAAAATTCAGAAAATTGGCTTAAAACGACTAAATATGAAGGACTCATCGGTCAAATCACTCTGGAACTGAAATCGGAACGCTCACTCACATTTCCCCTATCTGAAAGTCTGATAAACGCCGGAAAAATGACAAAGTCCCAAAAAAAATTTTTTTCAACTTTTTTCAATTTTACCCCCGTGGGATATATATTCTACCCACACACATTTGTAACTCTCCTGGGGTACCCTCACACATATTATTCCCTCATTTAGTGGATATTTTCACAAAAAAGTGAAATTTTCAAAAATTCAGAAAATTGGCTTAAAACGACTAAATATGAAGGACTCATCGGGCGAATCGCTCTGGAACTGAAATCGGAACGCTCACTGACATTTCCCCTATCTGAAAGTCTGATAAACGCCGGAAAAATGACTAAGTCCAAAAAAATTTTTTTTTCAATTTTACCCCCATGGGATATATATTCTACCCACACACATTTGGAACTCTCCTGGGGTACCCTCACACATATTATTCCCTCATTTAGTGGATATTTTCACAAAAAAGTGAAATTTTCAAAAATTCTGAAAATTGGCTGAAAACGACTAAATATGAAGGACTCATCGGGTGAATTGCTCTGGAACTGAAATTGGAACGCTCACTGACATTTAACCTATCTGAAAGTCTGATAAACGCCGGAAAAATGACTAAGTCCAAAAAATTTTTTTTTTCAATTTTACCCCCGTGGGATATATATTCTACCCACACACATTTGGAACTCTCCTGGGGTACCCTCACACATATTATTCCCTCATTTAGTGGATATTTTCACAAAAAAGTGAAATTTTTAAAAATTCAGAAAATTGGCTTAAAACGACTAAATATGAAGGACTCATCGGTCAAATCACTCTGGAACTGAAATCGGAACGCTCACTCACATTTCCCCTATCTGAAAGTCTGATAAACGCCGGAAAAATGACAAAGTCCCAAAAAAAAATTTTTTCAACTTTTTTCAATTTTACCCCCGTGGGATATATATTCTACCCACACACATTTGGAACTCTCCTGGGGTACCCTCACACATATTATTCCCTCATTTAGTGGATATTTTCACAAAAAAGTGAAATTTTCAAAAATTCAGAAAATTGGCTTAAAACGACTAAATATGAAGGACTCATCGGGCAAATCACTCTGGAACTGAAATCGGAACGCTCACTCACATTTCCCCTATCTGAAAGTCTGATAAACGCCGGAAAAATGACAAAGTCCTAAAAAAATTTTTTTCTTCTTTTTTCAATTTTACCCCCGTGGGATATATATTCTACCCACACACATTTGGAACTCTCCTGGGGTACCCTCACACATATTATTCCCTCATTTAGTGGATATTTTCACAAAAAAGTGAAATTTTCAAAAATTCAGAAAATTCGCTTAAAACGACTAAATATGAAGGACTCATCGGGTGAATCGCTCTGGAACTGAAATCGGAACGCTCACTGACATTTCCCCTATCTGAAAGTCTGATAAACGCCGGAAAAATGACTAAGTCCAAAAAAATTTTTTTTTCAATTTTACCCTCGTGGGATATATATTCTACCCACACACATTTGGAACTCTCCTGGGGTACCCTCACACATATTATTCCCTCATTTAGTGGATATTTTCACAAAAAAGTGAAATTTTCAAAAATTCAGAAAATTGGCTTAAAACGACTAAATATGAAGGACTCATCGGTCAAATCACTCTGGAACTGAAATCGGAACGCTCACTCACATTTCCCCTATCTGAAAGTCTGATAAACGCCGGAAAAATGACAAAGTCCCAAAAAAAATTTTTTTCAACTTTTTTCAATTTTACCCCCGTGGGATATATATTCTACCCACACACATTTGTAACTCTCCTGGGGTACCCTCACACATATTATTCCCTCATTTAGTGGATATTTTCACAAAAAAGTGAAATTTTCAAAAATTCAGAAAATTGGCTTAAAACGACTAAATATGAAGGACTCATCGGGCGAATCGCTCTGGAACTGAAATCGGAACGCTCACTGACATTTCCCCTATCTGAAAGTCTGATAAACGCCGGAAAAATGACTAAGTCCAAAAAAATTTTTTTTTCAATTGTACCCTCGTGGGATATATATTCTACCCACACACATTTGGAACTCTCCTGGGGTACCCTCACTCATATTATTCCCTCATTTAGTGGATATTTTCACAAAAAAGTGAAATTTTCAAAAATTCTGAAAATTGTCTGAAAATGACTAAATATGAAGGATACATTGGGCGAATCGCTCTGAAACTGAAATCGGAATGCTCACTGACATTTCCCCTATCTGAAAGTCTGATAAACGCTGAAAAAATGACTAAGTCCCAAAAAAAAAATTTTCAACTTTTTTCAATTTTACCCCCATGGGATATATATTCTACCCACACACATTTGGAACTCTCCTGGGGTACCCTCACACATATTATTCCCTCATTTAGTGGATATTTTCACAAAAAAAGTGAAATTTTCAAAAATTCAGAAAATTGGCTGAAAATGACTAAATATGAAGGACTCATTGGGCGAATCACTCTGGAACTGAAATTGGAACGCTCACTGACATTTCCCCTATCTGAAAGTCTGCTAAACGCCGGAAAAATGACTAAGTCCAAAAAAATTTTTTTTTCAATTTTACCCCCATGGGATATATATTCTACCCACACACATTTGGAACTCTCCTGGGGTACCCTCACACATATTATTCCCTCATTTAGTGGATATTTTCACAAAAAAGTGAAATTTTCAAAAATTCAGGAAATTGGTTGAAAATGACTAAATATGAAGGACTCATCGGGCGAATCGCTCTGGAACTGAAATCGGAACGCTCACTGACATTTCCCCTATCTGAAAGTCTGATAAACGCCGGAAAAATGACTAAGTCCAAAAAAAATTTTTTCTCAATTTTACCCACATGGGATATATATTCTACCCACACACATTTGGAACTCTCCTGGGGTACCCTCACACATATTATTCCCTCATTTAGTGGATATTTTCACAAAAAAGTGAAATTTTCAAAAATTCAGAAAATTGGCTGAAAACGACTAAATATGAAGGACTCATCGGGCGAATCCCTCTGGAACTGAAATTGGAACGCTCAGTGACATTTCCCCTATCTGAAAGTCTGATAAACGCTGGAAAAATGACAGTCAAAAAAAAAATTTTTTTAAACTTTTTTCAATTTTACCCCCGTGGGATATATATTCTAACCACACACATTTGGAACTCTCCTGGGGTACCCTCACACATATTATTCCCTCATTTAGTGGATATTTTTTGACAAAATAGAGAGATTTTCAAAAATTCAGAAAATTGGCTGAAAACGACTAAATATGAAGGACTCATTGGGCGAATCGCTCTGGAACTGAAATCGGAATGCTCACTGACATTTCCCCTATCTGAAAGTCTGATAAACGCTGAAAAAATGACTAATTCCCCAAAAAAAAATTTTTTCAACTTTTTTCAATTTTACCCCCGTGGGATATATATTCTATCCACACACATTTGGAACTCTCCTGGGGTACCCTCACACATATTATTCCCTCATTTAGTGGATATTTTCACAAAAAAGTGAAATTTTCAAAAATTCTGAAAATTGGCTGAAAACGACTAAATATGAAGGACTCATCGGGCGAATCGCTGTGGAACTGAAATCGGAACGCTCACTGACATTTCCCCTATCTGAAAGTCTGATAAACGCCGGAAAAATGACTAAGTCCCAAAAAAATTTTCTTTTCAACTTTTTTCAATTTTACCCCCGTGGGATATATATTCTACCCACACATATTTGGAACTCTCCTGGAGTACCCTCACACATATTATTCCCTCATTTAGTGGATATTTTCACAAAAAAGTGAAATTTTCAAAAATACAGAAAATTGGCTGAAAACAACTAAATATGAAGGACTCATCAAGCGAATCGCTCTGGAACTGAAATCGGAACGCTCACTGACATTTCCCCTATCTGAAAGTCTGATAAACGCCGGAAAAATGACTAAGTCCAAAAAAATGTTTTTTTCAATTTTACCCCCGTAGTATATATATTCTACCCACACACATTTGGCACTCTCCTGGGGTACCCTCACACATATTATTCCCTCATTTAGTGGATATTTTCACAAAAAAGTGAAATTTTCAAAAATTCTGAAAATTGGCTGAAAATGACTAAATATGAAGGACACTTTGGGCGAATCGCTCTGGAACTGAAATCGGAATGCTCACTGACATTTCCCCTATCTGAAAGTCTGATAAACGCTGAAAAAATGACTAAGTCCAAAAAAATGTTTTTTTCAATTTTACCCCCGTGGTATATATATTCTACCCACACACATTTGGCACTCTCCTGGGGTACCCTCACACATATTATTCCCTCATTTAGTGGATATTTTCACAAAAAAGTGAAATTTTCAAAAATTCAGAAAATTGGCTGAAAATGACTAAATATGAAGGACTCATTGGGCGAATCACTCTGGAACTGAAATTGGAACGCTCACTGACATTTCCCCTATCTGAAAGTCTGCTAAACGCTGGAAAAGCGGAAAAGTGACTAAGTCCAAAAAAATTTTTTTTTCAATTTTACCCCCATGGGATATATATTCTACCCACACACATTTGGAACTCTCCTGGGGTACCCTCACACATATTATTCCCTCATTTAGTGGATATTTTCACAAAAAAGTGAAATTTTCAAAAATTCAGGAAATTGGTTGAAAATGACTAAATATGAAGGACTCATCGGGCGAATCGCTCTGGAACAGAAATCGGAACGCTCACTGACATTTCCCCTATCTGAAAGTCTGATAAACGCTGGAAAAATGACAGTCCAAAAAAAAAATTTTTTTAAACTTTTTTCAATTTTACCCCTGTGGGATATATATTCTAACCACACACATTTGGAACTCTCCTGGGGTACCCTCACACATATTATTCCCTCATTTAGTGGATATTTTTTGACAAAATAGAGAAATTTTCAAAAATTCAGAAAATTGGCTGAAAACGACTAAATATGAAGGACTCATTGGGCGAATCGCTCTGGAACTGAAATCGGAATGCTCACTGACATTTCCCCTATCTGAAAGTCTGATAAACGCTGAAAAAATGACTAATTCCCAAAAAAAAAATTTTCAACTTTTTTCAGTTTTACTCCCGTGGGATATATATTCTACCCACACACATTTGGAACTCTCCTGGGGTACCCTCACACATATTATTCCCTCATTTAGTGGATATTTTCACAAAAAAGTGAAATTTTCAAAAATTCTGAAAATTGGCTGAAAACGACTAAATATGAAGGACTCATTGGGTGAATTGCTCTGGAACTGAAATTGGAACGCTCACTGACATTTCCCCTATCTGAAAGTCTGCTAAATGCCGGAAAAATGACTAAGTCCAAAAAAATTTTTTTTTCAATTTTACCCCCATGGGATATATATTCTACCCACACACATTTGGAACTCTCCTGGGGTACCCTCACACATATTATTCCCTCATTTAGTGGATATTTTCACAAAAAAGTGAAATTTTCAAAAATTCTGAAAATTGGCTGAAAACGACTAAATATGAAGGACTCATCGGGTGAATTGCTCTGGAACTGAAATTGGAACGCTCACTGACATTTAACCTATCTGAAAGTCTGATAAACGCCGGAAAAATGACTAAGTCCAAAAAATTTTTTTTTTCAATTTTACCCCCGTGGGATATATATTCTACCCACACACATTTGGAACTCTCCTGGGGTACCCTCACACATATTATTCCCTCATTTAGTGGATATTTTCACAAAAAAGTGAAATTTTTAAAAATTCAGAAAATTGGCTTAAAACGACTAAATATGAAGGACTCATCGGTCAAATCACTCTGGAACTGAAATCGGAACGCTCACTCACATTTCCCCTATCTGAAAGTCTGATAAACGCCGGAAAAATGACAAAGTCCCAAAAAAAAATTTTTTCAACTTTTTTCAATTTTACCCCCGTGGGATATATATTCTACCCACACACATTTGGAACTCTCCTGGGGTACCCTCACACATATTATTCCCTCATTTAGTGGATATTTTCACAAAAAAGTGAAATTTTCAAAAATTCAGAAAATTGGCTTAAAACGACTAAATATGAAGGACTCATCGGGCAAATCACTCTGGAACTGAAATCGGAACGCTCACTCACATTTCCCCTATCTGAAAGTCTGATAAACGCCGGAAAAATGACAAAGTCCTAAAAAAATTTTTTTCTTCTTTTTTCAATTTTACCCCCGTGGGATATATATTCTACCCACACACATTTGGAACTCTCCTGGGGTACCCTCACACATATTATTCCCTCATTTAGTGGATATTTTCACAAAAAAGTGAAATTTTCAAAAATTCAGAAAATTCGCTTAAAACGACTAAATATGAAGGACTCATCGGGTGAATCGCTCTGGAACTGAAATCGGAACGCTCACTGACATTTCCCCTATCTGAAAGTCTGATAAACGCCGGAAAAATGACTAAGTCCAAAAAAATTTTTTTTTCAATTTTACCCTCGTGGGATATATATTCTACCCACACACATTTGGAACTCTCCTGGGGTACCCTCACACATATTATTCCCTCATTTAGTGGATATTTTCACAAAAAAGTGAAATTTTCAAAAATTCAGAAAATTGGCTTAAAACGACTAAATATGAAGGACTCATCGGTCAAATCACTCTGGAACTGAAATCGGAACGCTCACTCACATTTCCCCTATCTGAAAGTCTGATAAACGCCGGAAAAATGACAAAGTCCCAAAAAAAATTTTTTTCAACTTTTTTCAATTTTACCCCCGTGGGATATATATTCTACCCACACACATTTGTAACTCTCCTGGGGTACCCTCACACATATTATTCCCTCATTTAGTGGATATTTTCACAAAAAAGTGAAATTTTCAAAAATTCAGAAAATTGGCTTAAAACGACTAAATATGAAGGACTCATCGGGCGAATCGCTCTGGAACTGAAATCGGAACGCTCACTGACATTTCCCCTATCTGAAAGTCTGATAAACGCCGGAAAAATGACTAAGTCCAAAAAAATTATTTTTTCAATTGTACCCTCGTGGGATATATATTCTACCCACACACATTTGGAACTCTCCTGGGGTACCCTCACTCATATTATTCCCTCATTTAGTGGATATTTTCACAAAAAAGTGAAATTTTCAAAAATTCTGAAAATTGTCTGAAAATGACTAAATATGAAGGATACATTGGGCGAATCGCTCTGAAACTGAAATCGGAATGCTCACTGACATTTCCCCTATCTGAAAGTCTGATAAACGCTGAAAAAATGACTAAGTCCCAAAAAAAAAATTTTCAACTTTTTTCAATTTTACCCCCATGGGATATATATTCTACCCACACACATTTGGAACTCTCCTGGGGTACCCTCACACATATTATTCCCTCATTTAGTGGATATTTTCACAAAAAAAGTGAAATTTTCAAAAATTCAGAAAATTGGCTGAAAATGACTAAATATGAAGGACTCATTGGGCGAATCACTCTGGAACTGAAATTGGAACGCTCACTGACATTTCCCCTATCTGAAAGTCTGCTAAACGCCGGAAAAATGACTAAGTCCAAAAAAATTTTTTTTTCAATTTTACCCCCATGGGATATATATTCTACCCACACACATTTGGAACTCTCCTGGGGTACCCTCACACATATTATTCCCTCATTTAGTGGATATTTTCACAAAAAAGTGAAATTTTCAAAAATTCAGGAAATTGGTTGAAAATGACTAAATATGAAGGACTCATCGGGCGAATCGCTCTGGAACTGAAATCGGAACGCTCACTGACATTTCCCCTATCTGAAAGTCTGATAAACGCCGGAAAAATGACTAAGTCCAAAAAAAATTTTTTCTCAATTTTACCCACATGGGATATATATTCTACCCACACACATTTGGAACTCTCCTGGGGTACCCTCACACATATTATTCCCTCATTTAGTGGATATTTTCACAAAAAAGTGAAATTTTCAAAAATTCAGAAAATTGGCTGAAAACGACTAAATATGAAGGACTCATCGGGCGAATCCCTCTGGAACTGAAATTGGAACGCTCAGTGACATTTCCCCTATCTGAAAGTCTGATAAACGCTGGAAAAATGACAGTCAAAAAAAAAATTTTTTTAAACTTTTTTCAATTTTACCCCCGTGGGATATATATTCTAACCACACACATTTGGAACTCTCCTGGGGTACCCTCACACATATTATTCCCTCATTTAGTGGATATTTTTTGACAAAATAGAGAGATTTTCAAAAATTCAGAAAATTGGCTGAAAACGACTAAATATGAAGGACTCATTGGGCGAATCGCTCTGGAACTGAAATCGGAATGCTCACTGACATTTCCCCTATCTGAAAGTCTGATAAACGCTGAAAAAATGACTAATTCCCCAAAAAAAAATTTTCAACTTTTTTCAGTTTTACTCCCGTGGGATATATATTCTACCCACACACATTTGGAACTCTCCTGGGGTACCCGCACACATATTATTCCCTCATTTAGTGGATATTTTCACAAAAAAGTGAAATTTTCAAAAATTCAGAAAATTGGCTTAAAACGACTAAATATGAAGGACTCATCGGGCGAATCACTCTGGAACTGAAATCGGAACGCTCACTGACATTTCCCCTATTTGAAAGTCTGATAAACGCTGAAAAAATGACTAAGTCCCAAAAAAAAATTTTTTCAACTTTTTTCAATTTTACCCCCGTGGGATATATATTCTATCCACACACATTTGGAACTCTCCTGGGGTACCCTCACACATATTATTCCCTCATTTAGTGGATATTTTCACAAAATAGTGAAATTTTCAAAAATACAGAAAATTGGCTGAAAACAACTAAATATGAAGGACTCATCAAGCGAATCGCTCTGGAACTGAAATCGGAACGCTCACTGACATTTCCCCTATCTGAAAGTCTGATAAACGCCGGAAAAATGACTAAGTCCAAAAAAATGTTTTTTTCAATTTTACCCCCGTAGTATATATATTCTACCCACACACATTTGGCACTCTCCTGGGGTACCCTCACACATATTATTCCCTCATTTAGTGGATATTTTCACAAAAAAGTGAAATTTTCAAAAATTCTGAAAATTGGCTGAAAATGACTAAATATGAAGGACACTTTGGGCGAATCGCTCTGGAACTGAAATCGGAATGCTCACTGACATTTCCCCTATCTGAAAGTCTGATAAACGCTGAAAAAATGACTAAGTCCAAAAAAATGTTTTTTTCAATTTTACCCCCGTGGTATATATATTCTACCCACACACATTTGGCACTCTCCTGGGGTACCCTCACACATATTATTCCCTCATTTAGTGGATATTTTCACAAAAAAGTGAAATTTTCAAAAATTCAGAAAATTGGCTGAAAATGACTAAATATGAAGGACTCATTGGGCGAATCACTCTGGAACTGAAATTGGAACGCTCACTGACATTTCCCCTATCTGAAAGTCTGCTAAACGCTGGAAAAGCGGAAAAGTGACTAAGTCCAAAAAAATTTTTTTTTCAATTTTACCCCCATGGGATATATATTCTACCCACACACATTTGGAACTCTCCTGGGGTACCCTCACACATATTATTCCCTCATTTAGTGGATATTTTCACAAAAAAGTGAAATTTTCAAAAATTCAGGAAATTGGTTGAAAATGACTAAATATGAAGGACTCATCGGGCGAATCGCTCTGGAACAGAAATCGGAACGCTCACTGACATTTCCCCTATCTGAAAGTCTGATAAACGCCGGAAAAATGACTAAGTCCAAAAAAAATTTTTTCTCAATTTTACCCCCGTGGGATATATATTCTACCCACACACATTTGGAACTCTCCTGGGGTACCCTCACACATATTATTCCCTCATTTAGTGGACATTTTCACAAAAAAAAGAAATTTTCAAAAATTCTGAAAATTGGCTGAAAACGACTAAATATGAAGGACTCATCGGGCGAATCGCTCTGGAACTGAAATCGGAACGCTCACTGACATTTCCCCTATCTGAAAGTCTGATAAACGCCGGAAAAATGACTAAGTCAAAAAAATTTTTTTTTTCAATTTTACACCCGTGGGATATATATTCTACCCACACACATTTGGAACTCTCCTGGGGTACCCGCACACATATTATTCCCTCATTTAGTGGATGTTTTCACAAAAAAGTGAAATTTTCAAAAATTCTGAAAATTGTCTGAAAACGACTAATTATGAAGGACTCATCAAGCGAATCGCTCTGGAACTGAAATCGGAATGCTCACTGATATTTCCTCTATCTGAAAGTATGATAAACGCCGGAAAAATGACTAAGTCCAAAAAAATGTTTTTTTCAACTTTTTTCAATTTTACCCCCGTGGAATATATATTCTACCCACACACATTTGGAACTCTCCTGGGGTACCATCACACATATTATTCCCTCATTTAGTGGACATTTTCACAAAAAAAAGAAATTTTCAAAAATTCTGAAAATTGGCTGAAAATGACTAAATATGAAGGACTCATCGGGCGAATCGCTCTGGAACTGAAATCGGAATGCTCACTGAGATTTCCCCTATCTGAAAGTCTGATAAACGTCGGAAAAATGTCTAAGTCCAAAAAAAAAAATTTTTTCAATTTTACCCCCGTAGGATATATATTCTACCCACACATATTTGGAACTCTCCTGGTGTACCCTCACACATATTATTCCCTCATTTAGTGGAAATTTTCACAAAGAAGTGAAATTTTCAAAAATTCTGAAAATTGGCTGAAAACGACTAAATATGAAGGACTCATCGGGCGAGTCGCTCTGGAACTGAAATCGGAACGCTCACTGACATTTCCCCTATCTGAAAGTCAGATAAACGCTGAAAAAATGACAAAGTCCAAAAAAAAATTTTTTTCAACTTTTTTCAATTTTACCCCCGTGGGATATATATTCTACCCACACACATTTGGAACTCTCCTGGGGTACCCTCACACATATTATTCCCTCATTTAGTGGATATTTTCACAAAAAAGTGAAATTTTCAAAAATTCAGAAAATTGGCTTAAAACGACTAAATATGAAGGACTCATCGGGCGAATCGCTCTGGAACTGAAATCGGAACGCTCACTGACATTTCCCCTATCTGAAAGTCTGATAAACGCCGGAAAAATGACTAAGTCCAAAAAAATTTTTTTTTCAATTTTACCCTCGTGGGATATATATTCTACCCACACACATTTGGAACTCTCCTGGGGTACCCTCACACATATTATTCCCTCATTTAGTGGATATTTTCACAAAAAAGTGAAATTTTCAAAAATTCAGAAAATTGGCTTAAAACGACTAAATATGAAGGACTCATCGGTCAAATCACTCTGGAACTGAAATCGGAACGCTCACTCACATTTCCCCTATCTGAAAGTCTGATAAACGCCGGAAAAATGACAAAGTCCCAAAACAAATTTTTTTCAACTTTTTTCAATTTTACCCCCGTGGGATATATATTCTACCCACACACATTTGGAACTCTCCTGGGGTACCCTCACACATATTATTCCCTCATTTAGTGGATATTTTCACAAAAAAGTGAAATTTTCAAAAATTCAGAAAATTGGCTTAAAACGACTAAATATGAAGGACTCATCGGGCAAATCACTCTGGAACTGAAATCGGAACGCTCACTCACATTTCCCCTATCTGAAAGTCTGATAAACGCCGGAAAAATGACAAAGTCCCAAAAAAAATTTTTTTCAACTTTTTTCAATTTTACCCCCATGGGATATATATTCTACCCACACACATTTGGAACTCTCCTGGGGTACCCTCACACATATTATTCCCTCATTTAGTGGATATTTTCACAAAAAAGTGAAATTTTCAAAAATTCAGGAAATTGGTTGAAAATGACTAAATATGAAGGACTCATCGGGCGAATCGCTCTGGAACTGAAATCGGAACGCTCACTGACATTTCCCCTATCTGAAAGTCTGATAAACGCCGGAAAAATGACTAAGTCCAAAAAAAATTTTTTCTCAATTTTACCCCCGTGGGATATATATTCTACCCACACACATTTGGAACTCTCCTGGGGTACCCTCACACATATTATTCCCTCATTTAGTGGATATTTTTTGACAAAATAGAGAAATTTTCAAAAATTCAGAAAATTGGCTGAAAACGACTAAATATGAAGGACTCATTGGGCGAATCGCTCTGGAACTGAAATCGGAATGCTCACTGACATTTCCCCTATCTGAAAGTCTGATAAACGCTGAAAAAATGACTAATTCCCCCTAAAAAAATTTTCAACTTTTTTCAGTTTTACTCCCGTGGGATATATATTCTACCCACACACATTTGGAACTCTCCTGGGGTACCCGCACACATATTATTCCCTCATTTAGTGGATATTTTCACAAAAAAGTGAAATTTTCAAAAATTCAGAAAATTGGCTTAAAACGACTAAATATGAAGGACTCATCGGGCGAATCACTCTGGAACTGAAATCGGAACGCTCACTGACATTTCCCCTATCTGAAAGTCTGATAAACGCTGAAAAAATGACTAAGTCCCAAAAAAAAATTTTTTCAACTTTTTTCAATTTTACCCCCGTGGGATATATATTCTACCCACACACATTTGGAACTCTCCTGGGGTACCCTCACACATATTATTCCCTCATTTAGTGGATATTTTCACAAAAAAGTGAAATTTTCAAAAATTCTGAAAATTGGCTGAAAACGACAAAATATGAAGGACTCATCGGGCGAATCGCTGTGGAACTGAAATCGGAACGCTCACTGACATTTCCCCTATCTGAAAGTCTGATAAACGCCGGAAAAATGACTAAGTTCAAAAAAAATTTTTTTTTCAACTTTTTTCAATTTTACCCCCGTGGGATATATATTCTACCCACACATATTTGGAACTCTCCTGGAGTACCCTCACACATATTATTCCCTCATTTAGTGGATATTTTCACAAAAAAGTGAAATTTTCAAAAATACAGAAAATTGGCTGAAAACAACTAAATATGAAGGACTCATCAAGCCAATCGCTCTGGAACTGAAATCGGAACGCTCACTGACATTTCCCCTATCTGAAAGTCTGATAAACGCCGGAAAAATGACTAAGTCCAAAAAAATGTTTTTTTCAATTTTACCCCCGTAGTATATATATTCTACCCACACACATTTGGCACTCTCCTGGGGTACCCTCACACATATTATTCCCTCATTTAGTGGATATTTTCACAAAAAAGTAAAATTTTCAAAAATTCAGAAAATTGGCTGAAAACGACTAAATATGAAGGACTCATCGGGCGAAATGCTCTGGAACTGAAATTGGAACGCTCACTGACATTTCCCCTATCTGAAAGTCTGATAAACGCTGAAAAAATGACTAAGTCCCAAAAAAAAATTTTTTCAACTTTTTTCAATTTTACCCCCGTGGGATATATATTCTACCCACACACATTTGGAACTCTCCTGGGGTACCCTCACACATATTATTCCCTCAGTTAGTGGATATTTTCACAAAAAAGTGAAATTTTCAAAAATACAGAAAATTGGCTGAAAACAACTAAATATGAAGGACTCATCAAGCGAATCGCTCTGGAACTGAAATCGGAACGCTCACTGACATTTCCCCTATCTGAAAGTCTGATAAACGCCGGAAAAATGACTAAGTCCAAAAAAATGTTTTTTTCAATTTTACCCCCGTGGTATATATATTCTACCCACACACATTTGGAACTCTCCTGGGGTACCCTCACACATATTATTCCCTCATTTAGTGGATGTTTTCACAAAAAAGTAAAATTTTCAAAAATTCAGAAAATTGGCTGAAAATGACTAAATATGAAGGACTCATCGGGCGAATTGCTCTGGAACTGAAATCGGAACGCTCACTGACATTTCCCCTATCTGAAAGTCTGATAAAAATGACTAAGTCCAAAAAAAATTTTTTTTCAACTTTTTTCAATTTTACCCCTGTGGGATATATATTCTACCCACACACATTTGGAACTCTCCTGGAGTACCCTCACACATATTATTCCCTCATTTAGTGGATATTTTCACAAAAAAGTGAAATTTTCAAAAATTCAGAAAATTGGCTGAAAACAACTAAATATGAAGGACTCATCAAGCGAATCGCTCTGGAACTGAAATCGGAATGCTCACTGACATTTCCCCTATCTGAAAGTCTGATAAACGCGGGAAAAATGACTAAGTCCAAAAAAATGTTTTTTTCAATTTTACCCCCGTGCGATATATATTCTACCCACACACATTTGGAACTCTCCTGGGGTACCCTCACACATTTTATTCCCTCATTTAGTAGATATTTTCACAAAAAAGTGAAATTTTCAAAAATTCTGAAAATTGGTTGAAAACGACTAAATATAAAGGACTCATTGGGCGAATCGCTCTGGAACTGAAATCGGAACGCTCACTGACATTTCCCCTATCTGAAAGTCAGATAAACGCTGAAAAAATGACTAAGTCCAAAAAAAAATTTTTTTCAACTTTTTTCAATTTTACCCCCGTGGGATATATATTCTAACCACACACATTTGGAACTCTCCTGGGGTACCCTCACACATATTATTCCCTCATTTAGTGGATATTTTTTGACAAAATAGAGAAATTTTCAAAAATTCAGAAAATTGGCTGAAAACGACTAAATATGAAGGACTCATTGGGCGAATCGCTCTGGAACTGAAATCGGAATGCTCACTGACATTTCCCCTATCTGAAAGTCTGATAAACGCTGAAAAAACGACTAATTCCCCAAAAAAAAATTTTCAACTTTTTTCAGTTTTACTCCCGTGGGATATATATTCTACCCACACACATTTGGAACTCTCCTGGGGTACCCGCACACATATTATTCCCTCATTTAGTGGATATTTTCACAAAAAAGTGAAATTTTCAAAAATTCAGAAAATTGGCTTAAAACGACTAAATATGAAGGACTCATCGGGCGAATCACTCTGGAACTGAAATCGGAACGCTCAATGACATTTCCCCTATCTGAAAGTCTGATAAACGCTGAAAAAATGACTAAGTCCCAAAAAAAAATTTTTTCAACTTTTTTCAATTTTACCCCCGTGGGATATATATTCTACCCACACACATTTGGAACTCTCCTGGGGTACCCTCAGACATATTATTCCCTCATTTAGTGGATATTTTCACAAAAAAGTGAAATTTTCAAAAATTCTGAAAATTGGCTGAAAACGACTAAATATGAAGGACTCATCGGGCGAATCGCTGTGGAACTGAAATCGGAACGCTCACTGACATTTCCCCTATCTGAAAGTCTGATAAACGCTGAAAAAATGACTAAGTCCCAAAAAAAAATTTTTTCAACTATTTTCAATTTTACCCCCGTGGGATATATATTCTACCCACACACATTTGGAACTCTCCTGGGGTACCCTCACACATATTATTCCCTCATTTAGTGGATATTTTCACAAAAAAGTGAAATTTTCAAAAATACAGAAAATTGGCTGAAAACAACTAAATATGAAGGACTCATCAAGCGAATCGCTCTGGAACTGAAATCGGAACGCTCACTGACATTTCCCCTATCTGAAAGTCTGATAAACGCCGGAAAAATGACTAAGTCCAAAAAAATGTTTTTTTCAATTTTACCCCCGTGGTATATATATTCTACCCACACACATTTGGCACTCTCCTGGGGTACCCTCACACATATTATTCCCTCATTTAGTGGATGTTTTCACAAAAAAGTAAAATTTTCAAAAATTCAGAAAATTGGCTGAAAATGACTAAATATGAAGGACTCATCGGGCGAATTGCTCTGGAACTGAAATCGGAACGCTCACTGACATTTCCCCTATCTGAAAGTCTGATAAAAATGACTAAGTCCAAAAAAAATTTTTTTTTCAACTTTTTTCAATTTTACCCCTGTGGGATATATATTCTACCCACACACATTTGGAACTCTCCTGGAGTACCCTCACACATATTATTCCCTCATTTAGTGGATATTTTCACAAAAAAGTGAAATTTTCAAAAATTCAGAAAATTGGCTGAAAACAACTAAATATGAAGGACTCATCAAGCGAATCGCTCTGGAACTGAAATCGGAACGCTCACTGACATTTCCCCTATCTGAAAGTCAGATAAACGCTGAAAAAATGACTAAGTCCAAAAAAAAATTTTTTTCAACTTTTTTCAATTTTACCCCCGTGGGATATATATTCTACCCACACACATTTGGAACTCTCCTGGGGTACCCTCACACATATTATTCCCTCATTTAGTGGATATTTTCACAAAAAAGTGAAATTTTCAAAAATTCAGAAAATTGGCTGAAAACGACTATATATGAAGGACTCATCGGGCGAATCGCTCTGGAACTGAAATCGGAACGCTCACTGACATTTCCATTATCTGAAAGTCTGATGAACGCCGGAAAAATGACTAAGTCCAAAAAATTTTTTTTTCAACTTTTTTCAATTTTACCCCCTTGGGATATATATTCTACCCACACACATTTGGAACTCTCCTGGGGTACCCTCACACATATTATTCCCTCATTTAGTGGATATTTTCACAAAAAAGTAAAATTTTCAAAAATTCTGAAAATTGGCTGAAAACTACTAAATATGAAGGACTCATTGGGAAGTCGCTCTGGAACTGAAATCGAAACGCTCACTGACATTTCCCATATCTGAAAGACTGATAAACGCCGGAAAATGACTAAGTACAAAAAAATTTTTTTTTTACCTTTTTTCAATTTTACCCCCATTGGATATGTATTCTCTACCCACACACATTTGGAACTCTCCTGGGGTACCCTCACACATATTATTCCCTCATTTAGTGGATATTTTCACAAAAAAGTGAAATTTTCAAAAATTCAGAAAATTGGCTGAAAACGACTAAATATGAAGGACTCATCGGGCGAATCACTCTGGAACTGAAATCGGAATGCTCACTGACATTTACCCTATCTGAAAGTCAGATAAACGCTGAAAAAATGACTAAGTCCAAAAAAAAAAATTTTTTCAACTTTTTTCAATTTTACCCCCGTGGGATATACTGTATATACTAGCTACACACATTTGGAACTCTCCTGGGGTACCCGCACACTTATTATTCCCTCATTTAGTGGATATTTTCACAAAAAAGTGAAATTTTCAAAAATTCTGAAAATTGGCTGAAAACGACCAAATATGAAGGACTCATCGGGCGAATCGCTCTGGAACTGAAATCGGAACACTCACTGACATTTCCATTATCTGAAAGTCTGATGAACGCCGGAAAAATGACTAAGTCCAAAAAATAAATTTTTTCAACTTTTTTCATTTTTACCCCCGTGAGATATATATTCTACCCACACACATTTGGAACTCTCCTGGGGTACCCTCACACATATTATTCCCTCATTTAGTAGATATTTTCACAAAAAAGTGAAATTTTCAAAAATTCTGAAAATTGGCTGAAAACTACTAAATATGAAGGACTCATTGGGAAATCGCTCTGGAACTGAAATCGAAACGCTCACTGACATTTCCCATATCTGAAAGTCTGATAAACGCTGGAAAATGACTAAGTACAAAAAAATTTTTTTTTTTACTTTTTTCAATTTTACCCCCGTGGGATATGTATTCTCTACCCACACACATTTGGAACTCTCCTGGGGTACCCTCACACATATTATTCCCTCACTTAGTGGATATTTTCACAAAAAAGTGAAATTTTCAAAAATTCAGAAGATTGGCTGAAAACGACTAAATATGAAGGACTGATAGGGCGAATCGCTCTGGAACTGAAATCGGAACGCTCACTGACATTTCCCCTCTCTGAAAGTCTGATAAACGCCGGAAAAATGACTAAGTCCCCCCCAAATTTTTTTTTCAATTTTACCCCCGTGGGATATATATTCTACTCACACACATTTGGAACTCTCCTGGGGTACCCTCACACTATTATTCCCTCATTTAGTGGATATTTTCACAAAAAAGTGAAATTTTCAAAAATTCAGAAAATTGGCTGAAAACAACTAAATATGAAGGACGAATCGGACGAATCGCTCTGGAACTGAAATCGGAACGCTCACTGACATTTCCACTATCTGAAAGTCTGATAAACACCAGAAAAATGACTAAGTCCCCCAAAATTTTTTTTTTCAATTTTACCCCCGTGGGATATATATTCTACCCACACACATTTGGAACTCTCCTGGGGTACCCTCAGACCTATTACTCCTTTATTTAGTGGATATTTTCACAAAAAAGTGAAATTTTCAAAAATTCAGAAAATTGGCTGAAAACGACTAAATATGAAGGACTCATTGGGCGAATCGCTCTGGAACTGAAATCGGAATGCTCACTGACATTTCACCTGTCTGAAAGTCTGATAAATGCCGGAAAATGACTAAGTCCAAAAAAAAAAATTTTTCATCTTTTTTCAATTTTACCCACGTGGGATATATATTCTACCCACACACATGTGGAACTCTCATGGGGTACCCTCACACATATTATTCCCTCATTTAGTGGATATTTTCACAAAAAAGTGAAATTTTAAAAAATTCAGAAAATTGGCTGAAAACGACTAAATATGAAGGACTCATCGGGCGAATCGCTCTGGAACTGAAATCGGAACGCTCACTGACATTTCCCCTATCTGAAAGTCTGATAAACGCCGGAAAATGACTAAGTCCCCCAAAAAACTTTTTCAACTTTTATAAATTTTACCCCCATGGGATATATATTCTACTCACACACATTTGGAACTCTCCTGGGGTACCCTCAAACATATTATTCCCTCATTTAGTGGATATTTTCACAAAAAAGTGAAATTTTCAAAAATTCTGAAAATTGGCTGAAAACGACTAAATATGAAGGACTCATCGGGCGTATCTCTCTGGAACTGAAATCGGAACGCTCACTGATATTTCCCATATCTGAAAGTCTGATAAACGGCGGAAAATGACTAAGTCCAAAAAAAATTTTTTTTTAACTTTTTTCAATTTTACCCCCGTGGGATATATATTCTACCCACACACATTTGAAACTCTCCTTGGGTACACTCACACCTATTAATCCTTCATTTAGTGGATATTTTCACAAAAAAGTGAAATCGGAATGCTCACTGACATTTCCCCTATCTGAAAGTCTGATAATCGCCGGAAAAATGACTAAGTCTCAAAAAATTTTTTTTTCAATTTTACCCCCGTGAGATATATATTCTACCCACACACATTTGGAAATCTCCTGGGGTACCCTCACACCTATTTAGTGGATATTTTCACAAAAAAGTGAAATTTTCAAAAATTCAGAAAATTGGCTGAAAATGACTAAATATGAAGGACTCATTGGTCAGATCGCTCTGGAACTGAAATCGAAATGCTCACTGGCATTTCCATTATCTGAAAGTCTGATGAACGCCGGAAAAATGACTAAGTCCAAAAAAATTTTTTTTCAACTTTTTTCAATTTTACCCCCGTGCGATATATATTCTACCCACACACATTTGGAACTCTCCTGGGGTACCCTCACACATATTATTCCCTCATTTAGTAGATATTTTCACAAAAAAGTGAAATTTTCAAAAATTCAGAAAATTGGTTGAAAACGACTAAATATAAAGGACTCATTGGGCGAATCGCTCTGGAACTGAAATCGGAACGCTCACTGACATTTCCCCTATCTGAAAGTCAGTTAAACGCTGAAAAAATGACTAAGTCCCAAAAAAAAATGTGTTCAACTTTTTTCAATTTTATCCCCATGGGAAATATATTCTACCCACACACATTGGGAACTCTCCTGGGGTACCCTCACACATATTATTCCCTCATTTAGTGGATATTTTCACAAAAAAGTGAAATTTTCAAAAATTCAGAAAATTGTCTGAAAACGACTAAATATGAAGGACTCATTGGTCGAATCGCTCTGGAACTGAAATCGGAAACACACTGACATTTCCCCTATCTGAAAGTCTGATAAACGCTGAAAAAATGACTAAGTCCCCCAAAAAAATTTTTTAAACTTTTTTCAATTTTACCCCCCTGGGATACATATTCTACCTACACACATTTGGAACTCTCCTGGGGTACCCTCACACATATTATTCCCTCATTTAGTGGATATTTTCACAAAAAAGTGAAATTTTCAAAAATTCAGAAAATTGTCTGAAAACGACTAAATATGAAGGACTCATCCGGCGAATCGCTCTGGAACTGAAATCGGAACGCTCACTGACATTTCCCCTATCTGAAAGTCTGATAAACGCCGGAAAAATGACTAAGTCCCCAAAAAAATTTTTTTCAACTTTTTTCAATTTTACCCCCCTGGGATATATATTCTACCTACACACATTTGGAACTCTCCTGGGGTACCCTCACACATATTATTCCCTCATTTAGTGGATATTTTCACAAAAAAGTGAAATTTTCAAAAATTCAGAAAATTGTCTGAAAACGACTAAATATGAAGGACTCATTGGGCGAATCGCTCTGGAACTGAAATCGGAAAGCTCACTGACATTTCCCCTATCTGAAAGTCTGATAAACGCTGAAAAAATGACTAAGTCCCAAAAAAAAATGTTTTCAACTTTTTTCAATTTTATCCCCTGGGATATATATTCTACCTACACACATTTGGAACTCTCCTGGGGTACCCTCACACATATTATTCCCTCATTTAGTGGATATTTTCACAAAAAAGTGAAATTTTCAAAAATTCAGAAAATTGTCTGAAAACGACTAAATATGAAGGACTCATTGGGCGAATCGCTCTGGAACTGAAATCGGAAAGCTCACTGACATTTCCCCTATCTGAAAGTCTGATAAACGCTGAAAAAATGACTAAGTCCCCAAAAAAAATTTTTTTAACTTTTTTCAATTTTACCCCCCTGGGATATATATTCTACCCACACACATTTGGAACTCTCCTGGGGTACACTCACACATATTATTCCCTCATTTAGTGGATATTCTCACAAAAAAGTGAAATTTTCAAAAATTCTGAAAATTGGCTGAAAACGACTAAGTATGAAGGACTCATCCGGCGAATCGCTCTGGTACTGAAATCGGAACGCTCACTGACATTTCCCCTATCTGAAAGTCTGATAAACGCCGGAAAAATGCCTAAGTCTAAAAAAAATTTTTTTCAACTTTTTTCAATTTTACCCCCGTGGGATATATATTCTACCCACACACATTTGGAACTCTCCTGGGGTACCCTCACACATATTATTCCCTCATTTAGTGGATATTTTCACAAAAAAGTGAAATTTTGAAAAATTCTGAAAATTGGCTGAAAACGACTAAATATGAAGGACTCATCGGGCGAATCGCTCTGGAACTGAAATTGGAATGCTCACTGACATTTCCCCTATCTGACAGTCTGATAAACGCTGAAAAAATTACTAAGTCCCAAAAAAAAATGTTTTCAACTTTTTTCAATTTTATCCCCGTGGGAAATATATTCTACCCACACACATTGGGAACTCTCCTGGGGTACCCTCACACATATTATTCCCTCATTTAGTGGATATTTTCACAAAAAAGTGAAATTGTGAAAAATTCAGAAAATTGGCTGAAAGCGACTAAATATGAAGGACTCAAAGGGCGAATCACTCTGGAACTGAAATCGGAATGCTCACTGACATTTCCCCTATCTGAAAGTCTGATAAACGCCGGAAAAATGAATAAGTCCCCCCAAAAATTTTTTTTATCTTTTTTCAATTTTACCCCTGTGGGATATATATTCTACCCAAACACATTTGGAACTCTCCTGGGGTACCCTCACACATATTATTCCCTCATTTAGTGGATATTTTCACAAAAAAGTGAAATTTTCAAAAATTCAGAAAATTGTCTGAAAACGACTAAATATGAAGGACTCATTGGGCGAATCGCTCTGGAACTGAAATCGGAAAGCTCACTGACATTTCCCCTATCTGAAAGTCTGATAAACGCTGAAAAAATGACTAAGTCCAAAAAAAAATTTTTTTCAACTTTTTTCAATTTTACCCCCGTGGGATGTGTATTCTACCCACACACATTTGGAACTCTCCTGGGGTACCCTCACACATATTATTCCCTCATTTAGTGGATATTTTCACAAAAAAGTGAAATTTTCAAAAATTCTGAAAATTGGTTGAAAACGACTAAATATGAAGGACTTAATCGCTCTGGAACTGAAATCGATACGCTCACTGACATTTCTCCTATCTGAAAGTCTGATAAACGCCGGAAAAATGCCTAAGTCTAAAAAAAAATTTTTTTCAACTTTTTTCAATTTTACCCCCGTGGGATGTATATTCTACCCACACACATTTGGAACTCTCCTGGGGTACCCTCACACATATTATTCCCTCATTTAGTGGATATTTTCACAAAAAAGTGAAATTTTGAAAAATTCTGAAAATTGGCTGAAAACGACTAAATATGAAGGACTCATCGGGCGAATCGCTCTGGAACTGAAATCGGAACGCTCACTGACATTTCCCCTATCTGAAAGTCTGATAAACGCTGAAAAAATGACTAAGTCCAAAAAAAAATTTTTTCAACTTTTTTCAATTTTACCCCCGTGGGATGTATATTCTACCCACACACATTTGGTACTCTCCTGGGGTACCCTCACACATATTATTCCCTCATTTAGTGGATATTTTCACAAAAAAGTGAAATTTTCAAAAATTCTGAAAATTGGTTGAAAACGACTAAATATGAAGGACTTAATCGCTCTGGAACTGAAATCGATACGCTCACTGACATTTCCCCTATCTGAAAGTCTGATAAACGCCGGAAAAATGCCTAAGTCTAAAAAAAATTTTTTTCAACTTTTTTCAATTTTACCCCCGTGGGATATATATTCTACCCACACACATTTGGAACTCTCCTGGGGCACCCTCACACATATTATTCCCTCATTTAGTGGATATTTTCACAAAAAAGTGAAATTTTCAAAAATTCTGAAAATTGGCTGAAAACGACTAAATATGAAGGACTCATCGGGCGAATCACTCTGGAACTGAAATCGGAATGCTCACTGACATTTCCCCTATCTGAAAGTCTGATAAACGCCGGAAAAATGACTAAGTCCCCCCAAAAATTTTTTTCATCTTTTTTCAATTTTACCCCCGTGGGATATATATTCTACCCACACACATTTGGAACTCTCCTGGGGTACCCTCACACATATTATTCCCTCATTTAGTGGATATTTTCACAAAAAAGTGAAATTTTGAAAAATTCTGAAAATTGGCTGTAAACGACTAAATATGGAGGATTCATCGGGCGAATCGCTCTGGAACTGAAATCGGAACGCTGACTGACATTTCCCCTATCTGAAAGTCGGATAAACGCCGGAAAATGACTAAGTCCAAAAAATTTTTTTTTCAACTTTTTACAATTTTACCCCCTTGGGATATATATTCTACCCACACACATTTGGAACTCTCCTGGGGTACCCTCATACATATTATTCCCTCATTTAGTGGATATTTTCACAAAAAAGTAAAATTTTCAAAAATTCTGAAAATTGGCTGAAAACTACTAAATATGAAGGACTCATTGGGAAATCGCTCTGGAACTGAAATCGAAACGCTCACTGACATTTCCCATATCTGAAAGTCTGATAAACGCCGGAAAATGACTAAGTACAAAAAAATTTTTTTTTTAACTTTTTTCAATTTTACCCCCATTGGATATGTATTCTCTACCCACACACATTTGGAACTCTCCTGGGGTACCCTCACACATATTATTCCCTCATTTAGTGGATATTTTCACAAAAAAGTGAAATTTTCAAAAATTCAGAAAATTGGCTGAAAACAACTAAATATGAAGGACTCATCGGGCGAATCACTCTGGAACTGAAATCGGAATGCTCACTGACATTTACCCTATCTGAAAGTCAGATAAACGCTGAAAAAATGACTAAGTCCAAAAAAAAAAATTTTTTCAACTTTTTTCAATTTTACCCCCGTGGGATATACTGTATATACTAGCTACACACATTTGGAACTCTCCTGGGGTACCCGCACACTTATTATTCCCTCATTTGTGGATATTTTCACAAAAAAGTGAAATTTTCAAAAAATCTGAAAATTGGCTGAAAACGACCAAATATGAAGGACTCATCGGGCGAATCGCTCTGGAACTGAAATCGGAACGCTCACTGACATTTCCATTATCTGAAAGTCTGATGAACGCCGGAAAAATGACAAAGTCCAAAAAATAAATTTTTTCAACTTTTTTCAATTTTACCCCCGTGCGATATATATTCTACCCACACACATTTGGAACTCTCCTGGGGTACCCTCACACATATTATTCCCTCATTTAGTAGATATTTTCACAAAAAAGTGAAATTTTCAAAAATTCTGAAAATTGGCTGAAAACTACTAAATATGAAGGACTCATAGGGCGAATCGCTCTGGAACTGAAATCGGAACGCTCACTGACATTTCCCCTCTCTGAAAGTCTGATAAACGCCGGAAAAATGACTAAGTCCCCCCCAAATTTTTTTTTCAATTTTACCCCCGTGGGATATATATTCTACTCACACACATTTGGAACTCTCCTGGGGTACCCTCACACTATTATTCCCTCATTTAGTGGATATTTTCACAAAAAAGTGAAATTTTCAAAAATTCAGAAAATTGGCTGAAAACAACTAAATATGAAGGACGAATCGGACGAATCGCTCTGGAACTGAAATCGGAACGCTCACTGACATTTCCACTATCTGAAAGTCTGATAAACACCAGAAAAATGACTAAGTCCCCCAAAATTTTTTTTTTCAATTTTACCCCCGTGGGATATATATTCTACCCACACACATGTGGAACTCTCATGGGGTACCCTCACACATATTATTCCCTCATTTAGTGGATATTTTCACAAAAAAGTGAAATTTTAAAAAATTCAGAAAATTGGCTGAAAACGACTAAATATGAAGGACTCATTGGGCGAATCGCTCTGGAACTGAAATCGGAACGCTCACTGACATTTCCCCTATCTGAAAGTCTGATAAACGCCGGAAAATGACTAAGTCCCCCCAAAAATTTTTTTTATCTTTTTTCAATTTTACCCCCGTGGGATATATATTCTACCCACACACATTTGGAACTCTCCTGGGGCACCCTCACACATATTATTCCCTCATTTAGTGGATATTTTCACAAAAAAGTGAAATTTTGAAAAATTCAGAAAATTGGCTGAAAACGACTAAATATGTAGGACTCATCGGGCGAATCACTCTGGAACTGAAATCGGAATGCTCACTGACATTTCCCCTATCTGAAAGTCTGATAAACGCCGGAAAAATGACTAAGTCCCCCCAAAAATTTTTTTCATCTTTTTTCAATTTTACCCCCGTGGGATATATATTCTACCCACACACATTTGGAACTCTCCTGGGGTACCCTCACACATATTATTCCCTCATTTAGTGGATATTTTCACAAAAAAGTGAAATTTTGAAAAATTCTGAAAATTGGCTGTAAACGACTAAATATGGAGGATTCATCGGGCGAATCGCTCTGGAACTGAAATCGGAACGCTCACTGACATCTCCCCTATCTGAAAGTCAGATAAACGCTGAAAAAATGACAAAGTCCAAAAAAAAATTTTTTTCAACTTTTTTCAATTTTACCCCCGTGGGATATATATTCTACCCACACACATTTGGAACTCTCCTGGGGCACCCTCACACATATTATTCCCTCATTTAGTGGATATTTTCACAAAAAAGTGAAATTTTGAAAAATTCAGAAAATTGGCTGAAAACGACTAAATATGAAGGACTCATCGGGCGAATCACTCTGTAACTGAAATCGGAATGCTCACTGACATTTCCCCTATCTGAAAGTCTGATAAACGCCGGAAAAAAGACTAAGTCCCCCCAAAAATTTTTTTCATCTTTTTTCAATTTTACCCCCGTGGGATATATATTCTACCCACACACATTTGGAACTCTCCTGGGGTACCCTCACACATATTATTCCCTCATTTAGTGGATATTTTCACAAAAAAGTGAAATTTTGAAAAATTCTGAAAATTGGCTGTAAACGACTAAATATGGAGGATTCATCGGGCGAATCGCTCTGGAACTGAAATCGGAACGCTCACTGACATCTCCCCTATCTGAAAGTCAGATAAACGCTGAAAAAATGACAAAGTCCAAAAAAAAATTTTTTTCAACTTTTTTCAATTTTACCCCCGTGGGATATATATTCTACCCACACACATTTGGAACTCTCCTGGGGCACCCTCACACATATTATTCCCTCATTTAGTGGATATTTTCACAAAAAAGTGAAATTTTGAAAAATTCAGAAAATTGGCTGAAAACGACTAAATATGAAGGACTCATCGGGCGAATCACTCTGTAACTGAAATCGGAATGCTCACTGACATTTCCCCTATCTGAAAGTCTGATAAACGCCGGAAAAAAGACTAAGTCCCCCCAAAAATTTTTTTCATCTTTTTTCAATTTTACCCCCGTGGGATATATATTCTACCCACACACATTTGGAACTCTCCTGGGGTACCCTCACACATATTATTCCCTCATTTAGTGGATATTTTCACAAAAAAGTGAAATTTTGAAAAATTCTGAAAATTGGCTGTAAACGACTAAATATGGAGGATTCATCGGGCGAATCGCTCTGGAACTGAAATCGGATCGCTCACTGACATTTCCCCTATCTGAAAGTCAGATAAACGCTGAAAAAATGACTAAGTCCAAAAAAAAATATTTTTCAACTTTTTACAATTTTACCCCCTTGGGATATATATTCTACCCACACACATTTGGAACTCTCCTGGGGTACCCTCACACATATTATTCCCTCATTTAGTGGATATTTTCACAAAAAAGTAAAATTTTCAAAAATTCTGAAAATTGGCTGAAAACTACTAAATATGAAGGACTCATTGGGAAATCGCTCTGGAACTGAAATCGAAACGCTCACTGACATTTCCCATATCTGAAAGTCTGATAAACGCCGGAAAATGACTAAGTACAAAAAAATTTTTTTTTAACTTTTTTCAATTTTACCCCCATTGGATATGTATTCTCTACCCACACACATTTGGAACTCTCCTGGGGTACCCTCACACATATTATTCCCTCATTTAGTGGATATTTTCACAAAAAAGTAAAATTTTCAAAAATTCTGAAAATTGGCTGAAAACGACTAAATATGAAGGACTCATCGGGCGAATCGCTCTGGAACTGAAATCGGAACGCTCACTGACATTTCCCCTATCTGAAAGTCTGATAAACGCTGAAAAAATGACTAAGTCCAAAAAAAAATTTTTTCAACTTTTTTCAATTTTACCCCCGTGGGATGTATATTCTACCCACACACATTTGGTACTCTCCTGGGGTACCCTCACACATATTATTCCCTCATTTAGTGGATATTTTCACAAAAAAGTGAAATTTTCAAAAATTCTGAAAATTGGTTGAAAACGACTAAATATGAAGGACTTAATCGCTCTGGAACTGAAATCGATACGCTCACTGACATTTCCCCTATCTGAAAGTCTGATAAACGCCGGAAAAATGCCTAAGTCTAAAAAAAATTTTTTTCAACTTTTTTCAATTTTACCCCCGTGGGATATATATTCTACCCACACACATTTGGAACTCTCCTGGGGCACCCTCACACATATTATTCCTTCATTTAGTGGATATTTTCACAAAAAAGTGAAATTTTCAAAAATTCTGAAAATTGGCTGAAAACGACTAAATATGAAGGACTCATCGGGCGAATCACTCTGGAACTGAAATCGGAATGCTCACTGACATTTCCCCTATCTGAAAGTCTGATAAACGCCGGAAAAATGACTAAGTCCCCCCAAAAATTTTTTTCATCTTTTTTCAATTTTACCCCCGTGGGATATATATTCTACCCACACACATTTGGAACTCTCCTGGGGTACCCTCACACATATTATTCCCTCATTTAGTGGATATTTTCACAAAAAAGTGAAATTTTGAAAAATTCTGAAAATTGGCTGTAAACGACTAAATATGGAGGATTCATCGGGCGAATCGCTCTGGAACTGAAATCGGAACGCTGACTGACATTTCCCCTATCTGAAAGTCAGATAAACGCCGGAAAATGACTAAGTCCAAAAAATTTTTTTTTCAACTTTTTACAATTTTACCCCCTTGGGATATATATTCTACCCACACACATTTGGAACTCTCCTGGGGTACCCTCACACATATTATTCCCTCATTTAGTGGATATTTTCACAAAAAAGTAAAATTTTCAAAAATTCTGAAAATTGGCTGAAAACTACTAAATATGAAGGACTCATTGGGAAATCGCTCTGGAACTGAAATCGAAACGCTCACTGACATTTCCCATATCTGAAAGTCTGATAAACGCCGGAAAATGACTAAGTACAAAAAAATTTTTTTTTTAACTTTTTTCAATTTTACCCCCATTGGATATGTATTCTCTACCCACACACATTTGGAACTCTCCTGGGGTACCCTCACACATATTATTCCCTCATTTAGTGGATATTTTCACAAAAAAGTGAAATTTTGAAAAATTCAGAAAATTGGCTGAAAACAACTAAATATGAAGGACTCATCGGGCGAATCACTCTGGAACTGAAATCGGAATGCTCACTGACATTTACCCTATCTGAAAGTCAGATAAACGCTGAAAAAATGACTAAGTCCAAAAAAAAAAATTTTTTCAACTTTTTTCAATTTTACCCCCGTGGGATATACTGTATATACTAGCTACACACATTTGGAACTCTCCTGGGGTACCCGCACACTTATTATTCCCTCATTTGTGGATATTTTCACAAAAAAGTGAAATTTTCAAAAAATCTGAAAATTGGCTGAAAACGACCAAATATGAAGGACTCATCGGGCGAATCGCTCTGGAACTGAAATCGGAACGCTCACTGACATTTCCATTATCTGAAAGTCTGATGAACGCCGGAAAAATGACAAAGTCCAAAAAATAAATTTTTTCAACTTTTTTCAATTTTACCCCCGTGCGATATATATTCTACCCACACACATTTGGAACTCTCCTGGGGTACCCTCACACATATTATTTCCTCATTTAGTAGATATTTTCACAAAAAAGTGAAATTTTCAAAAATTCTGAAAATTGGCTGAAAACTACTAAATATGAAGGACTCATAGGGCGAATCGCTCTGGAACTGAAATCGGAACGCTCACTGACATTTCCCCTCTCTGAAAGTCTGATAAACGCCGGAAAAATGACTAAGTCCCCCCCAAATTTTTTTTTCAATTTTACCCCCGTGGGATATATATTCTACTCACACACATTTGGAACTCTCCTGGGGTACCCTCACACTATTATTCCCTCATTTAGTGGATATTTTCACAAAAAAGTGAAATTTTCAAAAATTCAGAAAATTGGCTGAAAACAACTAAATATGAAGGACGAATCGGACGAATCGCTCTGGAACTGAAATCGGAACGCTCACTGACATTTCCACTATCTGAAAGTCTGATAAACACCAGAAAAATGACTAAGTCCCCCAAAATTTTTTTTTTCAATTTTACCCCCGTGGGATATATATTCTACCCACACACATGTGGAACTCTCATGGGGTACCCTCACACATATTATTCCCTCATTTAGTGGATATTTTCACAAAAAAGTGAAATTTTAAAAAATTCAGAAAATTGGCTGAAAACGACTAAATATGAAGGACTCATTGGGCGAATGGCTCTGGAACTGAAATCGGAACGCTCACTGACATTTCCCCTATCTGAAAGTCTGATAAACGCCGGAAAAATGACTAAGTCCCCCCAAAAATTTTTTTCATCTTTTTTCAATTTTACCCCCGTGGGATATATATTCTACCCACACACATTTGGAACTCTCCTGGGGTACCCTCACACATATTATTCCCTCATTTAGTGGATATTTTCACAAAAAAGTGAAATTTTGAAAAATTCTGAAAATTGGCTGTAAACGACTAAATATGGAGGATTCATCGGGCGAATCGCTCTGGAACTGAAATCGGAACGCTGACTGACATTTCCCCTATCTGAAAGTCGGATAAACGCCGGAAAATGACTAAGTCCAAAAAATTTTTTTTTCAACTTTTTACAATTTTACCCCCTTGGGATATATATTCTACCCACACACATTTGGAACTCTCCTGGGGTACCCTCACACATATTATTCCCTCATTTAGTGGATATTTTCACAAAAAAGTGAAATTTTGAAAAATTCTGAAAATTGGCTGTAAACGACTAAATATGGAGGATTCATCGGGCGAATCGCTCTGGAACTGAAATCGGAACGCTCACTGACATCTCCCCTATCTGAAAGTCAGATAAACGCTGAAAAAATGACAAAGTCCAAAAAAAAATTTTTTTCAACTTTTTTCAATTTTACCCCCGTGGGATATATATTCTACCCACACACATTTGGAACTCTCCTGGGGCACCCTCACACATATTATTCCCTCATTTAGTGGATATTTTCACAAAAAAGTGAAATTTTGAAAAATTCAGAAAATTGGCTGAAAACGACTAAATATGAAGGACTCATCGGGCGAATCACTCTGTAACTGAAATCGGAATGCTCACTGACATTTCCCCTATCTGAAAGTCTGATAAACGCCGGAAAAAAGACTAAGTCCCCCCAAAAATTTTTTTCATCTTTTTTCAATTTTACCCCCGTGGGATATATATTCTACCCACACACATTTGGAACTCTCCTGGGGTACCCTCACACATATTATTCCCTCATTTAGTGGATATTTTCACAAAAAAGTGAAATTTTGAAAAATTCTGAAAATTGGCTGTAAACGACTAAATATGGAGGATTCATCGGGCGAATCGCTCTGGAACTGAAATCGGATCGCTCACTGACATTTCCCCTATCTGAAAGTCAGATAAACGCTGAAAAAATGACTAAGTCCAAAAAAAAATATTTTTCAACTTTTTTCAATTTTACCCCCGTGGGATATATATTCTACCCACACACATTTGGAACTCTCCTTGGGTACCCTCACACATATTATTCCCTCATTTAGTGGATATTTTCACAAAAAAGTGAAATTTTCAAAAATTCAGAAAATTAGATGAAAACGACTAAATATGAAGGACTCATCGGGCGAATCGCTCTGGAACTGAAATCGGAACGCTGACTGACATTTCCCCTATCTGAAAGTCGGATAAACGCCGGAAAATGACTAAGTCCAAAAAATTTTTTTTTCAACTTTTTACAATTTTACCCCCTTGGGATATATATTCTACCCACACACATTTGGAACTCTCCTGGGGTACCCTCACACATATTATTCCCTCATTTAGTGGATATTTTCACAAAAAAGTAAAATTTTCAAAAATTCTGAAAATTGGCTGAAAACTACTAAATATGAAGGACTCATTGGGAAATCGCTCTGGAACTGAAATCGAAACGCTCACTGACATTTCCCATATCTGAAAGTCTGATAAACGCCGGAAAATGACTAAGTACAAAAAAATTTTTTTTTAACTTTTTTCAATTTTACCCCCATTGGATATGTATTCTCTACCCACACACATTTGGAACTCTCCTGGGGTACCCTCACACATATTATTCCCTCATTTAGTGGATATTTTCACAAAAAAGTGAAATTTTCAAAAATTCAGAAAATTGGCTGAAAACGACTAAATATGAAGGACTCATCGGGCGAATCACTCTGGAACTGAAATCGGAATGCTCACTGACATTTACCCTATCTGAAAGTCAGATAAACGCTGAAAAAATGACTAAGTCCAAAAAAAAAAATTTTTTCAACTTTTTTCAATTTTACCCCCGTGGGATATACTGTATATACTAGCTACACACATTTGGAACTCTCCTGGTGTACCCGCACACTTATTATTCCCTCATTTAGTGGATATTTTCACAAAAAAGTGAAATTTTCAAAAATTCTGAAAATTGGCTGAAAACGACCAAATATGAAGGACTCATCGGGCGAATCGCTCTGGAACTGAAATCGGAACGCTCACTGACATTTACCCTATCTGAAAGTCAGATAAACGCTGAAAAAATGACTAAGTCCAAAAAAAAATTTTTTTCAACTTTTTTCAATTTTACCCCCGTGGGATATATATTCTACTCACACACATTTGGAACTCTCCTGGGGCACCCTCACACATATTATTCCCTCATTTAGTGGATATTTTCACAAAAAAGTGAAATTTTGAAAAATTCAGAAAATTGGCTGAAAACGACTAAATATGAAGGACTCATCGGGCGAATCACTCTGGAACTGAAATCGGAATGCTCACTGACATTTCCCCTATCTGAAAGTCTGATAAACGCCGGAAAAATGACTAAGTCCCCCCAAAAATTTTTTTCATCTTTTTTCAATTTTACCCCCGTGGGATATATATTCTACCCACACACATTTGGAACTCTCCTGCGGTACCCTCACACATATTATTCCCTCATTTAGTGGATATTTTCACAAAAAAGTGAAATTTTGAAAAATTCTGAAAATTGGCTGTAAACGACTAAATATGGAGGATTTATCGGGCGAATCGCTCTGGAACTGAAATCAGAACGCTCACTGACATTTCCCCTATCTGAAAGTCAGATAAACGCTGAAAAAATGACTAAGTCCAAAAAAAAATTTTTTTCAACTTTTTTCAATTTTACCCCCGTGGGATATATATTCTACCCACACACATTTGGAACTCTCCTGGGGTACCCTCACACATATTATTCCCTCATTTAGTGGATATTTTCACAAAAAAGTGAAATTTTCAAAAATTCAGAAAATTAGATGAAAACGACTAAATATGAAGGACTCATCGGGCGAATCGCTCTGGAACTGAAATCGGAACGCTGACTGACATTTCCCCTATCTGAAAGTCGGATAAACGCCGGAAAATGACTAAGTCCAAAAAATTTTTTTTTCAACTTTTTACAATTTTACCCCCTTGGGATATATATTCTACCCACACACATTTGGAACTCTCCTGGGGTACCCTCACACATATTATTCCCTCATTTAGTGGATATTTTCACAAAAAAGTAAAATTTTCAAAAATTCTGAAAATTGGCTGAAAACTACTAAATATGAAGGACTCATTGGGAAATCGCTCTGGAACTGAAATCGAAACGCTCACTGACATTTCCCATATCTGAAAGTCTGATAAACGCCGGAAAATGACTAAGTACCAAAAAATTTTTTTTTTAACTTTTTTCAATTTTACCCCCATTGGATATGTATTCTCTACCCACACACATTTGGAACTCTCCTGGGGTACCCTCACACATATTATTCCCTCATTTAGTGGATATTTTCACAAAAAAGTGAAATTTTCAAAAATTCAGAAAATTGGCTGAAAACGACTAAATATGAAGGACTCATCGGGCGAATCACTCTGGAACTGAAATCGGAATGCTCACTGACATTTACCCTATCTGAAAGTCAGATAAACGCTGAAAAAATGACTAAGTCCAAAAAAAAAATTTTTTTCAACTTTTTTCAATTTTACCCCCGTGGGATATACTGCATATACTAGCTACACACATTTGGAACTCTCCTGGGGTACCCGCACACTTATTATTCCCTCATTTAGTGGATATTTTCACAAAAAAGTGAAATTTTCAAAAATTCTGAAAATTGGCTGAAAACGACCAAATATGAAGGACTCATCGGGCGAATCGCTCTGGAACTGAAATCGGAACGCACACTGACATTTACCCTATCTGAAAGTCAGATAAACGCTGAAAAAATGACTAAGTCCAAAAAAAAATTTTTTTCAACTTTTTTCAATTTTACCCCCGTGGGATATATATTCTACCCACACACATTTGGAACTCTCCTGGGGCACCCTCACACATATTATTCCCTCATTTAGTGGATATTTTCACAAAAAAGTGAAATTTTGAAAAATTCAGAAAATTTGCTGAAAACGACTAAATATGAAGGACTCATCGGGCGAATCACTCTGGAACTGAAATCGGAATGCTCACTGACATTTCCCCTATCTGAAAGTCTGATAAACGCCGGAAAAATGACTAAGTCCCCCCAAAAATTTTTTTCATCTTTTTTCAATTTTACCCCCGTGGGATATATATTCTACCCACACACATTTGGAATTCTCCTGGGGTACCCTCACACATATTATTCCCTCATTTAGTGGATATTTTCACAAAAAAGTGAAATTTTGAAAAATTCTGAAAATTGGCTGTAAACGACTAAATATGGAGGATTCATCGGGCGAATCGCTCTGGAACTGAAATCGGAACGCTCACTGACATTTCCCCTATCTGAAAGTCAGATAAACGCTGAAAAAATAACTAAGTCCAAAAAAAAATTTTTTTAAACTTTTTTCAATTTTACCCCCGTGGGATATATATTCTACCCACACACATTTGGAACTCTCCTGGGGTACCCTCACACATATTATTCCCTCATTTAGTGGATATTTTCACAAAAAAGTGAAATTTTCAAAAATTCAGAAAATTAGATGAAAACGACTAAATATGAAGGACTCATCGGGCGAATCGCTCTGGAACTGAAATCGGAACGCTGACTGACATTTCCCCTATCTGAAAGTCGGATAAACGCCGGAAAATGACTAAGTCCAAAAAATTTTTTTTTCAACTTTTTACAATTTTACCCCCTTGGGATATATATTCTACCCACACACATTTGGAACTCTCCTGGGGTACCCTCACACATATTATTCCCTCATTTAGTGGATATTTTCACAAAAAAGTAAAATTTTCAAAAATTCTGAAAATTGGCTGAAAACTACTAAATATGAAGGACTCATTGGGAAATCGCTCTGGAACTGAAATCGAAACGCTCACTGACATTTCCCATATCTGAAAGTGTGATAAACGCCGGAAAATGACTAAGTACCAAAAAATTTTTTTTTTAACTTTTTTCAATTTTACCCCCATTGGATATGTATTCTCTACCCACACACATTTGGAACTCTCCTGGGGTACCCTCACACATATTATTCCCTCATTTAGTGGATATTTTCACAAAAACGTGAAATTTTGAAAAATTCTGAAAATTGGCTGAAAACGACTAAATATGAAGGACTTAATCGCTCTGGAACTGAAATCGATACGCTCACTGACATTTCCCCTATCTGAAAGTCTGATAAACGCCGGAAAAATGCCTAAGTCCAAAAAAAAATTTTTTTCAACTTTTTTCAATTTTACCCCCGTGGGATGTATATTCTACCCACACACATTTGGAACTCTCCTGGGGTACTCTCGCACATATTATTCCCTCATTTAGTGGATATTTTCACAAAAAAGTGAAATTTTGAAAAATTCAGAAAATTGGCTGAAAACAACTAAATATGAAGGACTCATCGGGCGAATCACTCTGGAAGTGAAATCGGAATGCTCACTGACATTTCCCCTATCTGAAAGTCTGATAAACGCCGGAAAAATGACTAAGTCCCCCCAAAAATTTTTTTTATCTTTTTTCAATTTTACCCCCGTGGGATATATATTCTACCCACACACATTTGGAACTCTCCTGGGGTACCCTCACACATATTATTCCCTCATTTAGTGGATATTTTCACAAAAAAGTGAAATTTTGAAAAATTCTGAAAATTGGCTGTAAACGAATAAATATGAAGGACTCATCGGGAGAATCGCTATGGAACTGAAATCGGAACGCTCACTGACATTTACCCTATCTGAAAGTCTGATAAACGCTGAAAAAATGACTAAGTCCAAAAAAAAATTTTTTTCAACTTTTTTCAATTTTACCCCCGTGGGATGTATATTCTACCCACACACATTTGGAACTCTCCTGGGGTACCCTCACACATATTATTCCCTCATTTAGTGGATATTTTCACAAAAACGTGAAATTTTGAAAAATTCTGAAAATTGGCTGAAAACGACTAAATATGAAGGACTCATCGGGCGAATCGCTCTGGAACTGAAATCGGAACGCTCACTGACATTTCCCCTATCTGAAAGTCTGATAAACGCTGAAAAAATGACTAAGTCCAAAAAAAAATTTTTTCAACTTTTTTCAATTTTACCCCCCGTGGGATGTATATTCTACCCACACACATTTGGTACTCTCCTGGGGTACCCTCACACATATTATTCCCTCATTTAGTGGATATTTTCACAAAAAAGTGAAATTTTCAAAAATTCAGAAAATTAGATGAAAACGACTAAATATGAAGGACTCATCGGGCGAATCGCTCTGGAACTGAAATCGGAACGCTGACTGACATTTCCCCTATCTGAAAGTCGGATAAACGCCGGAAAATGACTAAGTCCAAAAAATTTTTTTTTCAACTTTTTACAATTTTACCCCTTGGGATATATATTCTACCCACACACATTTGGAACTCTCCTGGGGTACCCTCACACATATTATTCCCTCATTTAGTGGATATTTTCACAAAAAAGTAAAATTTTCAAAAATTCTGAAAATTGGCTGAAAACTACTAAATATGAAGGACTCATTGGGAAATCGCTCTGGAACTGAAATCGAAACGCTCACTGACATTTCCCATATCTGAAAGTCTGATAAACGCCGGAAAATGACTAAGTACAAAAAAAATTTTTTTTTAACTTTTTTCAATTTTACCCCCATTGGATATGTATTCTCTACCCACACACATTTGGAACTCTCCTGGGGTACCCTCACACATATTATTCCCTCATTTAGTGGATATTTTCACAAAAAAGTGACATTTTGAAAAATTCTGAAAATTGGCTGAAAACGACTAAATATGAAGGACTCATCGGGCGAATCGCTCTGGAACTCAAATCGGAACGCTCACTAACATTTCCCCTATCTGAAAGTCTGATAAACGGCGTAAAAATGACTAAGTCTAAAAAAATTTTTTTTAAACTTTTTTCAATTTTACCCCCGTGGGATATATATTCTACCCACACACATTTGGAACTCTCCTGGGGTACCCTCACACATATTATTCCCTCATTTAGAGGATATTTTCACAAAAAAGTGAAATTTTCAAAAATTTTGAAAATTGGCTGAAAACGACTAAATATGAACGACTCATCGGGCGAATCGCTCTGGCACTGAAATCGGAATGCTCACTGACATTTCCCCTATCTGAAAGTCTGATAAACGCTGAAAAAATGACTAAGGCCCAAAAAAAAAATTTTTCAACTTTTTTCAATTTTGCCCCCGTGGGATATATATTCTACCCACACACATTTGGAACTCTCCTGGGGTACCCTCACACATATTATTCCCTCATTTAGTGGATATTTTCACAAAAAAGTGACATTTTCAAAAATTCTGAAAATTGGCTGAAAACGACTAAATATAAAGGACTCATCGGGCGAATCGCTTCGGAACTGAAATCGGAATGCTCACTGACATTTCCCCTATCTGAAAGTCTGACAAACGCCGGAAAAATGACTAAGTCCAAAACAAATTTTTTTTCAACTTTTTTCAATTCTACCCCCGTGGGATATATATTCTACCCACACACATTTGGAACTCTCCTGGGGTACCCTCACACATATTATTCCCTCATTTAGTGGATATTTTCACAAAAAAGTGACATTTTGAAAAATTCAGAAAATTGGCTGAAAACGACTAAATATGAAGGACTCATCAGGCGAATCGCTCTGGAACTCAAATCGGGACGCTCACTGACATTTCCTCTATCTGAAAGTCTGATAAACGGCGTAAAAATGACTAGGTCTAAAAAAAAAATTTTTCAACTTTTTTCAATTTTACCCCCGTGGGATATATATTCTACCCACACACATTTGGAACTCTCCTGGGGTATCCTCAGACATATTATTCCCTGATTTAGTGGATATTTTCACAAAAAAGTGAAATTTTCAAAAATTCAGAAAATTGGCTGAAAACTACTAAATATGAAGGACTCATCGGGCGAATAGCTCTGGAACTGAAATTGGAACGCTCACTGACATTTCCCCAACTGAAAGTCTGATAAACGCTGAAAAAAATGACTAAGTCCCCCCCAAAAAATTTTCAACTTTTTTCAATTTTATCCCCGTGGGATGTATATTCTAACCACACACATTTGGAACTCTCCTGGTGTACCCTCACACATATTATTCCCTCATTTAGTGGATATTTTCACAAAAAAGTGACATTTTGAAAAATTCTGAAAATTGGCTGAAAACGACTAAATATGAAGGACTCATCGGGCGAATCGCTCTGGAACTCAAATCGGAACGCTCACTAACATTTCCCCTATCTGAAAGTCTGATAAACAGCGTAAAAATGACTAAGTCTAAAAAAATTTTTTTTCAACTTTTTTCAATTTTACCCCCGTGGGATATATATTCTACCCACACACATTTGGAACTCTCCTGGGGTACCCTCACACATATTATTCCCTCATTTAGTGGATATTTTCACAAAAAAGTGACATTTTGAAAAATTCAGAAAATTGGCTGAAAACGACTAAATATGAAGGACTCATCGGGCGAATCGCTCTGGAACTGAAATCGGAACGCTCACTGACATTTCCCCTATCTGAAAGTCTGATAAACGCTGAAAAAATGACTAAGTCCAAAAAAAAATTTTTTCAACTTTTTTCAATTTTACCCCCCGTGGGATGTATATTCTACCCACACACATTTGGTACTCTCCTGGGGTACCCTCACACATATTATTCCCTCATTTAGTGGATATTTTCACAAAAAAGTGAAATTTTCAAAAATTCAGAAAATTAGATGAAAACGACTAAATATGAAGGACTCATCGGGCGAATCGCTCTGGAACTGAAATCGGAACGCTGACTGACATTTCCCCTATCTGAAAGTCGGATAAACGCCGGAAAATGACTAAGTCCAAAAAATTTTTTTTTCAACTTTTTACAATTTTACCCCTTGGGATATATATTCTACCCACACACATTTGGAACTCTCCTGGGGTACCCTCACACATATTATTCCCTCATTTAGTGGATATTTTCACAAAAAAGTAAAATTTTCAAAAATTCTGAAAATTGGCTGAAAACTACTAAATATGAAGGACTCATTGGGAAATCGCTCTGGAACTGAAATCGAAACGCTCACTGACATTTCCCATATCTGAAAGTCTGATAAACGCCGGAAAATGACTAAGTACAAAAAAAATTTTTTTTTAACTTTTTTCAATTTTACCCCCATTGGATATGTATTCTCTACCCACACACATTTGGAACTCTCCTGGGGTACCCTCACACATATTATTCCCTCATTTAGTGGATATTTTCACAAAAAAGTGACATTTTGAAAAATTCTGAAAATTGGCTGAAAACGACTAAATATGAAGGACTCATCGGGCGAATCGCTCTGGAACTCAAATCGGAACGCTCACTAACATTTCCCCTATCTGAAAGTCTGATAAACGGCGTAAAAATGACTAAGTCTAAAAAAATTTTTTTTAAACTTTTTTCAATTTTACCCCCGTGGGATATATATTCTACCCACACACATTTGGAACTCTCCTGGGGTACCCTCACACATATTATTCCCTCAATTAGTGGATATTTTCACAAAAAAGTGAAATTTTGAAAAATTCTGAAAATTGGCTGAAAACGACTAAATATGAAGGACTCATCGGGCAAATCGCTCTGGAACTGAAATCGGAACGCTCACTGACATTTCCCCTATCTGAAAGTCTGATAAACGATGAAAAAATGACTAAGTCCAAAAAAAAATTTTTTTCAACTTTTTTCAATTTTACCCCCGTGGGATGTATATTCTACCCACACACATTTGCAACTCTCCTGGGGTACCCTCACACATATTATTCCCTCATTTAGTGGATATTTTCACAAAAAAGTAAAATTTTCAAAAATTCTGAAAATTGGTTGAAAACGACTAAATATGAAGGACTCATTGGGCGAATCGCTCTGGAACTGAAATCAGAACGCTCACTGACATTTCCCCTATCTGAAAGTCTGATAAACGCTGAAAAAATGACTAAGTCCCCCCAAAAAATTTTTTCATCTTTTTTCAATTTTACCCCCGTGGGATATATATTCTACCCACACACATTTGGAACTCTCCTGGGGTACCCTCACACATATTATTCCCTCATTTAGAGGATATTTTCACAAAAAAGTGAAATTTTCAAAAATTTTGAAAATTGGCTGAAAACGACTAAATATGAACGACTCATCGGGCGAATCGCTCTGGCACTGAAATCGGAATGCTCACTGACATTTCCCCTATCTGAAAGTCTGATAAACGCTGAAAAAATGACTAAGGCCCAAAAAAAAAATTTTTCAACTTTTTTCAATTTTGCCCCCGTGGGATATATATTCTACCCACACACATTTGGAACTCTCCTGGGGTACCCTCACACATATTATTCCCTCATTTAGTGGATATTTTCACAAAAAAGTGACATTTTCAAAAATTCTGAAAATTGGCTGAAAACGACTAAATATAAAGGACTCATCGGGCGAATCGCTTCGGAACTGAAATCGGAATGCTCACTGACATTTCCCCTATCTGAAAGTCTGACAAACGCCGGAAAAATGACTAAGTCCAAAACAAATTTTTTTTCAACTTTTTTCAATTCTACCCCCGTGGGATATATATTCTACCCACACACATTTGGAACTCTCCTGGGGTACCCTCACACATATTATTCCCTCATTTAGTGGATATTTTCACAAAAAAGTGACATTTTGAAAAATTCAGAAAATTGGCTGAAAACGACTAAATATGAAGGACTCATCAGGCGAATCGCTCTGGAACTCAAATCGGGACGCTCACTGACATTTCCTCTATCTGAAAGTCTGATAAACGGCGTAAAAATGACTAGGTCTAAAAAAAAAATTTTTCAACTTTTTTCAATTTTACCCCCGTGGGATATATATTCTACCCACACACATTTGGAACTCTCCTGGGGTATCCTCAGACATATTATTCCCTGATTTAGTGGATATTTTCACAAAAAAGTGAAATTTTCAAAAATTCAGAAAATTGGCTGAAAACTACTAAATATGAAGGACTCATCGGGCGAATAGCTCTGGAACTGAAATTGGAACGCTCACTGACATTTCCCCAACTGAAAGTCTGATAAACGCTGAAAAAAATGACTAAGTCCCCCCCAAAAAATTTTCAACTTTTTTCAATTTTATCCCCGTGGGATGTATATTCTAACCACACACATTTGGAACTCTCCTGGTGTACCCTCACACATATTATTCCCTCATTTAGTGGATATTTTCACAAAAAAGTGACATTTTGAAAAATTCTGAAAATTGGCTGAAAACGACTAAATATGAAGGACTCATCGGGCGAATCGCTCTGGAACTCAAATCGGAACGCTCACTAACATTTCCCCTATCTGAAAGTCTGATAAACAGCGTAAAAATGACTAAGTCTAAAAAAATTTTTTTTCAACTTTTTTCAATTTTACCCCCGTGGGATATATATTCTACCCACACACATTTGGAACTCTCCTGGGGTACCCTCACACATATTATTCCCTCATTTAGTGGATATTTTCACAAAAAAGTGACATTTTGAAAAATTCAGAAAATTGGCTGAAAACGACTAAATATGAAGGACTCATCAGGCGAATCGCTCTGGAACTCAAATCGGAACGCTCACTGACATTTCCCCTATCTGAAAGTCTGATAAACGCTGAAAAAATGACTAAGGCTCAAAAAAAAAATTTTTCAACTTTTTTCAATTTTGCCCCCGTGGGATATATATTCTACCCACACACATTTGGAACTCTCCTGGGGTACCCTCACACATATTATTCCCTCATTTAGTGGATATTTTCACAAAAAAGTGAAATTTTCAAAAATTCTGAAAATTGGCTGAAAACGACTAAATATAAAGGACTCATCGGGCGAATCGCTTCGGAACTGAAATCGGAATGCTCACTGACATTTCCCCTATCTGAAAGTCTGACAAAAGCCGGAAAAATGACTAAGTCCAAAACAAAATTTTTTTCAACTTTTTTCAATTCTACCCCCGTGGGATATATATTCTACCCACACACATTTGGAACTCTCCTGGGATACCCTCACACATATTATTCCCTCATTTAGTGGATATTTTCACAAAAAGTGACATTTTGAAAAATTCTGAAAATTGGCTGAAAACGACTAAATATGAAGGACTCATCGGGCGAATCGCTCTGGAACTCAAATCGGAACGCTCACTAACATTTCCCCTATCTGAAAGTCTGATAAACGGCGTAAAAATGACTAAGTCTAAAAAAATTTTTTTTAAACTTTTTTCAATTTTACCCCCGTGGGATATATATTCTACCCACACACATTTGGAACTCTCCTGGGGTACCCTCACACATATTATTCCCTCAATTAGTGGATATTTTCACAAAAAAGTGAAATTTTGAAAAATTCTGAAAATTGGCTGAAAACGACTAAATATGAAGGACTCATCGGGCGAATCGCTCTGGAACTGAAATCGGAACGCTCACTGACATTTCCCCTATCTGAAAGTCTGATAGACGCTGAAAAAATGACTAAGTCCAAAAAATTTTTTTTTTCAACTTTTTTCAATTTTACCCCCGTGGGATGTATATTCTACCCACACACATTTGCAACTCTCCTGGGGTACCCTCACACATATTATTCCCTCATTTAGTGGATATTTTCACAAAAAAGTAAAATTTTCAAAAATTCTGAAAATTGGTTGAAAACGACTAAATATGAAGGACTCATTGGGCGAATCGCTCTGGAACTGAAATCAGAACGCTCACTGACATTTCCCCTATCTGAAAGTCTGATAAACGCTGAAAAAATGACTAAGTCCCCCAAAAAAATTTTTTAATCTTTTTTCAATTTTACCCCCGTGGGATATATATTCTACCCACACACATTTGGAACTCTCCTGGGGTACCCCCACACATATTATTCCCTCATTTAGTGGATATTTTCACAAAAAAGTGAAATTTTCAAAAATTCAGAAAATTGGCTGAAAACGAATAAATATGAAGGACTCATCGGGCGAATCTCTCTGGAACTGAAATCCAAACGCTCACTGACATTTCCCCTATCTGAAAGTCGGATAAATGCCGGAAAAATGACTAAGTCTAAAAAAATTTTTTTTCAACTTTTTTCAATTTTACCCCCGTGGGATATATATTCTACCCACACACATTTGGAACTCTCCTGGGGTACCCTCACACATATTATTCCCTAATTTAGTGGATATTTTCACAAAAAAGTGAAATTTTCAAAAATTCTGAAAATTGGCTGAAAACTACTAAATATGAAGGACTCATCGGGCGAATTGCTCTGGCACTGAAATCGGAATGCTCACTGACATTTCCCCTATCTGAAAGTCTGATAAACGCTGAAAAAATGACTAAGGCCCAAAAAAAAAATTTTTCAACTTTTTTCAGTTCTACCCCCGTGGGATATATATTCTTCCCACACACATTTGGAACTCTCCTAGGTTACCCTCACACATATTATTCCCTCATTTAGTGGATATTTTCACAAAAAAGTGACATTTTGAAAAATTCAGAAAATTGGCTGAAAACGACTAAATATGAAGGACTCATCAGGCGAATCGCTCTGGAACTCAAATCGGAATGCTCACTGACATTTCCTCTATCTGAAAGTCTGATAAACGGCGTAAAAATGACTAGGTCTAAAAAAAAATTTTTTCAACTTTTTTCAATTTTACCCCCGTGGGATATATATTCTACCCACACACATTTGGAACTCTCCTGGGGTATCCTCACACATATTATTCCCTGATTTAGTGGATATTTTCACAAAAAAGTGAAATTTTCAAAAATTCAGAAAATTGGCTGAAAACTACTAAATATGAAGGACTCATCGGGCGAATCGCTCTGGAACTGAAATTGGAACGCTCACTGACATTTCCCCAACTGAAAGTCTGATAAACGCGGAAAAAATGACTAAGTCCCCCAAAAAAAATTTTCAACTTTTTTCAATTTTATCCCCGTGGGATGTATATTCTAACCACACACATTTGGAACTCTCCTGGGTTACCCTTACACATATTATTCCCTCATTTAGTGGATATTTTCACAAAATTGACATTTTGAAAAATTCTGAAAATTGGCTGAAAACGACTAAATATGAAGGACTCATCGGGCGAATCGCTCTGGCACTGAAATCGGAATGCTCACTGACATTTCCCCTATCTGAAAGTCTGATAAACGCTGAAAAAATGACTAAGGCCCAAAAAAAAAATTTTTCAACTTTTTTCAATTTTGCCCCCGTGGGATATATATTCTACCCACACACATTTTTAACTCTCCTGGGGTACCCTCACACATATTATTCCCTCATTTAGTGGATATTTTCACAAAAAAGTGAAATTTTCAAAAATTCTGAAAATTGGCTGAAAACGACTAAATATAAAGGACTCATCAGGCGAGTCGCTTCGGAACTGAAATCGGAATGCTCACTGACATTTCCCCTATCTAAAAGTCTGACAAACGCCGGAAAAATGACTAAGTCCAAAACAAAATTTTTTTCAACTTTTTTCAATTCTACCCCCGTGGGATATATATTCTACCCACACACATTTGGAACTCTCCTGGGGTACCCTCACACATATTATTCCCTCATTTAGTGGATATTTTCACAAAAAAGTGACATTTTGAAAAATTCTGAAAATTGGCTGAAAACGACTAAATATGAAGGACTCATCGGGCGAATCGCTCTGGAACTCAAATCGGAACGCTCACTAACATTTCCCCTATCTGAAAGTCTGATAAACAGCGCAAAAATGACTAAGTCTAAAAAAATTTTTTTGCAACTTTTTTCAATTCTACCCCCGTGGGATATATATTCTACCCACACACATTTGGAACTCTCCTGGGGTACCCTCACACATATTATTCCCTCATTTAGTGGATATTTTCACAAAAAAGTGACATTTTGAAAAATTCAGAAAATTGGCTGAAAACGACTAAATATGAAGGACTCATCAGGCGAAGCGCTCTGGAACTCAAATCGGAACGCTCACTGACATTTCCTCTATCTGAAAGTCTGATAAACGGCGTAAAAATGACTAGGTCTCAAAAAAAATGTTTTCAACTTTTTTCAATTTTACCCCCGTGGGATATATATTCTACCCACACACATTTGGAACTCTCCTGGGGTATCCTCACACATATTATTCCCTGATTTAGTGGATATTTTCACAAAAAAGTGAAATTTTCAAAAATTCAGAAAATTGGCTGAAAACTACTAAATATGAATGACTCATCGGGCGAATAGCTCTGGAACTGAAATTGGAACGCTCACTGACATTTCCCCAACTGAAAGTCTGATAAACGCTGAAAAAATGACTAAGTCCCCCCAAAAAAAATTTTTTCAACTTTTTTCAATTTTACCCCCATGGGATGTATATTCTACCCACACACATTTGCAACTCTCCTGGGGTACCCTCACACATATTATTCCCTCATTTAGTGGATATTTTCACAAAAAAGTAAAATTTTCAAAAATTCTGAAAATTGGTTGAAAACGACTAAATATGAAGGACTCATTGGGCGAATCGCTCTGGAACTGAAATCAGAACGCTCACTGACATTTCCCCTATCTGAAAGTCTGATAAACGCTGAAAAAATGACTAAGTCCCCCAAAAAAATTTTTTCAACTTTTTTCAATTTTACCCCCGTGGGATATATATTCTACCCACACACATTTGGAACTCTCCTGGGGTATCCTCACACATATTATTCCCTGATTTAGTGGATATTTTCACAAAAAAGTGAAATTTTAAAAAATTCAGAAAATTGGCTGAAAACTAATAAATATGAAGGACTCATCGGGCGAATCTCTCTGGAACTGAAATCCAAACGCTCCCTGACATTTCCCCTATCTGAAAGTCGGATAAATGCCGGAAAAATGACTAAGTCTAAAAAAATTTTTTTTCAACTTTTTTCAATTTTACCCCCGTGGGATATATATTCTACCCACACACATTTGGAACTCTCCTGGGGTACCCTCACACATATTATTCCCTCATTTAGTGGATATTTTCACAAAAAAAGTGACATTTTGAAAAATTCAGAAAATTGGCTGAAAACGACTAAATATGAAGGACTCATCAGGCGAATCGCTCTGGAACTCAAATCGGAATGCTCACTGACATTTCCTCTATCTGAAAGTCTGATAAACGGCGTAAAAATGACTAGGTCTAAAAAAAAATTTTTTCAACTTTTTTCAATTTTACCCCCGTGGGATATATATTCTACCCACACACATTTGGAACTCTCCTGGGGTATCCTCACACATATTATTCCCTGATTTAGTGGATATTTTCACAAAAAAGTGAAATTTTCAAAAATTCAGAAAATTGGCTGAAAACTACTAAATATGAAGGACTCATCGGGCGAATCGCTCTGGAACTGAAATTGGAACGCTCACTGACATTTCCCCAACTGAAAGTCTGATAAACGCGGAAAAAATGACTAAGTCCCCCAAAAAAAATTTTCAACTTTTTTCAATTTTATCCCCGTGGGATGCATATTCTAACCACACACATTTGGAACTCTCCTGGGGTACCCTTACACATATTATTCCCTCATTTAGTGGATATTTTCACAAAATTGACATTTTGAAAAATTCTGAAAATTGGCTGAAAACGACTAAATATGAAGGACTCATCGGGCGAGTCGCTCTGGAACTGAAATCCAAACGCTCACTGACATTTCCCCTATCTGAAAGTCGGATAAATGCCGGAAAAATGACGAAGTCTAAAAAATTTTTTTTTCAACTTTTTTCATTTTTACCCCCGTGGGATATATATTCTACCCACACACATTTGGAACTCTCCTGGGGTACCCTCACACATATTATTCCCTCATTTAGTGGATATTTTCACAAAAAAGTGAAATTTTCAAAAATTCTGAAAATTGGCTGAAAACGACTAAATATGAAGGACTCATCGGGCGAATCGCTCTGGCACTGAAATCGGAATGCTCACTGACATTTCCTCTATCTGAAAGTCTGATAAACGCTGAAAAAATGACTAAGGCCCAAAAAAAAAATTTTTCAACTTTTTTCAATTTTGCCCCCGTGGGATATATATTCTACCCACACACATTTGGAACTCTCCTGGGGTACCCTCACACATATTATTCCCTCATTTAGTGGATATTTTCACAAAAAAGTGAAATTTTCAAAAATTCTGAAAATTGGCTGAAAACGACTAAATATAAAGGACTCATCGGGCGAATCGCTTCGGAACTGAAATCGGAATGCTCACTGACATTTCCCCTATCTAAAAGTCTGACAAACGCCGGAAAAATGACTAAGTCCAAAACAAAATTTTTTTCAACTTTTTTCAATTCTACCCCCGTGGGATATATATTCTACCCACACACATTTGGAACTCTCCTGGGGTACCCTCACACATATTATTCCCTCATTTAGTGGATATTTTCACAAAAAAGTGACATTTTGAAAAATTCTGAAAATTGGCTGAAAACGACTAAATATGAAGGACTCATCGGGCGAATCGCTCTGGAACTCAAATCGGAACGCTCACTAACATTTCCCCTATCTGAAAGTCTGATAAACAGCGCAAAAATGACTAAGTCTAAAAAAATTTTTTTTCAACTTTTTTCAATTCTACCCCCGTGGGATATATATTCTACCCACACACATTTGGAACTCTCCTGGGGTACCCTCACACATATTATTCCCTCATTTAGTTGATATTTTCACAAAAAAGTGACATTTTGAAAAATTCAGAAAATTGGCTGAAAACGACTAAATATGAAGGACTCATCAGGCGAAGCGCTCTGGAACTCAAATCGGAACGCTCACTGACATTTCCTCTATCTGAAAGTCTGATAAACGCTGAAAAAATGACTAAGTCCCCCCAAAAAAATTTTTTTCAACTTTTTTCAATTTTACCCCCATGGGATGTATATTCTACCCACACACATTTGCAACTCTCCTGGGGTACCCTCACACATATTATTCCCTCATTTAGTGGATATTTTCACAAAAAAGTAAAATTTTCAAAAATTCTGAAAATTGGTTGAAAACGACTAAATATGAAGGACTCATTGGGCGAATCGCTCTGGAACTGAAATCAGAACGCTCACTGACATTTCCCCTATCTGAAAGTCTGATAAACGCTGAAAAAATGACTAAGTCCCCCAAAAAAATTTTTTCAACTTTTTTCAATTTTACCCCCGTGGGATATATATTCTACCCACACACATTTGGAACTCTCCTGGGGTATCCTCACACATATTATTCCCTGATTTAGTGGATATTTTCACAAAAAAGTGAAATTTTAAAAAATTCAGAAAATTGGCTGAAAACTAATAAATATGAAGGACTCATCGGGCGAATCTCTCTGGAACTGAAATCCAAACGCTCACTGACATTTCCCCTATCTGAAAGTCGGATAAATGCCGGAAAAATGACTAAGTCTAAAAAAAAATTTTTTTCAACTTTTTTCAATTTTACCCCCGTGGGATATATATTCTACCCACACACATTTGGAACTCTCCTGGGGTACCCTCACACATATTATTCCCTCATTTAGTGGATATTTTCACAAAAAAAGTGACATTTTGAAAAATTCAGAAAATTAGCTGAAAACGACTAAATATGAAGGACTCATCAGGCGAATCGCTCTGGAACTCAAATCGGAACGCTCACTGACATTTCCTCTATCTGAAAGTCTGATAAACGGCGTAAAAATGACTAGGTCTAAAAAAAAATTTTTTCAACTTTTTTCAATTTTACCCCCGTGGGATATATATTCTACCCACACACATTTGGAACTCTCCTGGGGTATCCTCACACATATTATTCCCTGATTTAGTGGATATTTTCACAAAAAAGTGAAATTTTCAAAAATTCAGAAAATTGGCTGAAAACTACTAAATATGAAGGACTCATCGGGCGAATCGCTCTGGAACTGAAATTGGAATGCTCACTGACATTTCCCCAACTGAAAGTCTGATAAACGCTGAAAAAATGACTAAGTCCCCCCAAAAAAATTTTCAACTTTTTTCAATTTTATCCCCGTGGGATGTATATTCTAACCACACACATTTGGAACTCTCCTGGGGTACCCTCACACATATTATTCCCTCATTTAGTGGATATTTTCACAAAATTGACATTTTGAAAAATTCTGAAAATTGGCTGAAAACGACTAAATATGAAGGACTCATCGGGCGAATCGCTCTGGAACTGAAATCCAAACGCTCACTGACATTTCCCCTATCTGAAAGTCGGATAAATGCCGGAAAAATGACTAAGTCTAAAAAATTTTTTTTTAAACTTTTTTCAATTTTACCCCCGTGGGATATATATTCTACCCACACACATTTGGAACTCTCCTGGGGTACCCTCACACATATTATTCCCTCATTTAGTGGATATTTTCACAAAAAAGTGAAATTTTCAAAAATTCTGAAAATTGGCTGAAAACGACTAAATATGAAGGACTCATCGGGCGAATTGCTCTGGCACTGAAATCGGAATGCTCACTGACATTTCCCCTATCTGAAAGTCTGATAAACGCTGAAAAAATGACTAAGGCCCAAAAAAAAAATTTTTCAACTTTTTTCAGTTCTACCCCCGTGGGATATATATTCTACCCACACACATTTGGAACTCTCCTGGGTTACCCTCACACATATTATTCCCTCATTTAGTGGATATTTTCACAAAAAAGTGACATTTTGAAAAATTCAGAAAATTGGCTGAAAACGACTAAATATGAAGGACTCATCAGGCGAATCGCTCTGGAACTCAAATCGGAACGCTCACTGACATTTCCTCTATCTGAAAGTCTGATAAACGGCGTAAAAATGACTAGGTCTAAAAAAAAATTTTTTCAACTTTTTTCAATTTTACCCCCGTGGGATATAGATTCTACACACACACATTTGGAACTCTCCTGGGGTATCCTCACACATATTATTCCCTGATTTAGTGGATATTTTCACAAAAAAGTGAAATTTTCAAAAATTCAGAAAATTGGCTGAAAACTACTAAATATGAAGGACTCATCGGGCGAATCGCTCTGGAACTGAAATTGGAACGCTCACTGACATTTCCCCAACTGAAAGTCTGATAAACGCTGAAAAAATGACTAAGTCCCCCAAAAAAAATTTTCAACTTTTTTCAATTTTATCCCCGTGGGATGTATATTCTAACCACACACATTTGGAACTCTCCTGAGGTACCCTTACACATATTATTCCCTCATTTAGTGGATATTTTCACAAAATTGACATTTTGAAAAATTCTGAAAATTGGCTGAAAACGACTAAATATGAAGGACTCATCGGGCGAATCGCTCTGGAACTGAAATCCAAACGCTCACTGACATTTCCCCTATCTGAAAGTCGGATAAATGCCGGAAAAATGACTAAGGCCCAAAAAAAAAATTTTTCAACTTTTTTCAATTTTGCCCCCGTGGGATATATATTCTACCCACACACATTTGGAACTCTCCTGGGGTACCCTCACACATATTATTCCCTCATTTAGTGGATGTTTTCACAAAAAAGTGAAATTTTCAAAAATTCTGAAAATTGGCTGAAAACGACTAAATATAAAGGACTCATCGGGCGAATCGCTTCGGAACTGAAATCGGAATGCTCACTGACATTTCCCCTATCTAAAAGTCTGACAAACGCCGGAAAAATGACTAAGTCCAAAACAAATTTTTTTTCAACTTTTTTCAATTCTACCCCCGTGGGATATATATTCTACCCACACACATTTGGAACTCTCCTGGGGTACCCTCACACATATTATTCCCTCATTTAGTGGATATTTTCACAAAAAAGTGACATTTTGAAAAATTCTGAAAATTGGCTGAAAACGACTAAATATGAAGGACTCATCGGGCGAATCGCTCTGGAACTCAAATCGGAACGCTCACTAACATTTCCCCTATCTGAAAGTCTGATAAACAGCGCAAAAATGACTAAGTCTAAAAAAATTTTTTTTCAACTTTTTTCAATTCTACCCCCGTGGGATATATATTCTACCCACACACATTTGGAACTCTCCTGGGGTACCCTCACACAGATTATTCCCTCATTTAGTGGATATTTTCACAAAAAAGTGACATTTTGAAAAATTCAGAAAATTGGCTGAAAACGACTAAATATGAAGGACTCATCAGGCAAATCGCTCTGGAACTCAAATCGGAACGCTCACTGACATTTCCTCTATCTGAAAGTCTGATAAACGGCGTAAAAATGACTAGGTCTCAAAAAAAATGTTTTCAACTTTTTTCAATTTTACCCCCGTGGGATATATATTCTACCCACACACATTTGGAACTCTCCTGGGGTACCCTCACATATTATGCCCTCATTTAGTGGATATTTTCACAAAAAAGTAAAATTTTCAAAAATTCTGAAAATTGGCTGAAAACTACTAAATATGAAGGACTAATCGGGCGAATCGCTGTGGAACTGAAATCGGAACGCTCACTGACATTTCCCCAACTGAAAGTCTGATAAACGCTGAAAAAATGACTAAGTCCCCAAAAAAAATTTTTCAACTTTTTTCAATTTTACCCCCGTGGGATATATATTCTACCCACACACATTTGGAACTCTCCTGGGGTATCCTCACACATATTATTCCCTGATTTAGTGGATATTTTCACAAAAAAGTGAAATTTTCAAAAATTCAGAAAATTGGCTGAAAACGACTAAATATGAAGGACTCATCGGACGAATCGCTCTGGAACTGAAATCGGAATGCTCACTTACATTTCCCCTATCTGAAAGTCTGATAAACGCCGGAAAAATGACTAAGTCTAAAAAAAATTTTTTTCAACTTTTTTCAATTTTACCCCCGTGGGATATATATTCTACCGACACACATTTTGAACTCTCCTGGGGTACCCTCACACATATTATTCCCTCATTTAGTGGATATTTTCACAAAAAAGTGACATTTTGAAAAATTCTGAAAATTGGCTGAAAATGACTAAATATGAAGGACTCATCGGGCGAATCGCTCTGGAACTCAAATCGGAATGCTCACTGACATTTCCCCTATCTGAAAGTCTGATAAACGGCGTAAAAATGACTAAGTCTAAAAAAAAATTTTTTCAACTTTTTTCAATTTTACCCCCGTGGGATATATATTGTACCCACACACATTTGGAACTCTCCTGGGGTTCCCTCACACACATTATTCCCTCATTTAGTGGATATTTTCACAAAAAAGTGAAATTTTCAAAAATTCTGAAAATTGGCTGAAAACTACTAAATATGAAGGACTAATCGGGCGAATCGCTCTGGAACTGAAATCGGAATGCTCACTGACATTTCCCCAACTGAAAGTCTGATAAACGCTGAAAAAATGACTAAGTCGCCCAAAAAAAATTTTCAACTTTTTTCAATTTTATCCCCGTGGGATGTATATTCTAACCACACACATTTGGAACTCTCCTGGGGTACCCTCACACATATTATTCCCTCATTTAGTGGATATTTTCACAAAAAAGTGACATTTTGAAAAATTCTGAAAATTTCCTGAAAACAACTAAATATGAAGGACTCATTGGGCGAATCGCTTTGGAACTGAAATCGGAATGCTCACTTACATTTCCCCTATCTGAAAGTCTGATAAACGGCGTAAAAATGACTAAGTCTAAAAAAAAATTTTTTCAACTTTTTTCAATTTTACCCCCGTGGGATATATATTCTACCCACACACATTTCTAACTCTCCTGGGGTATCCTCACACATATTATTCCCTCATTTAGTGGATATTTTCACAAAAAAGTGAAATTTTCAAAAATTCTGAAAATTGGCTGAAAACAACTAAATATGAAGGACTCATTGGGCGAATCGCTCTGGAACTGAAATAGGAATGCTCACTTACATTTCCCATATCTGAAAGTCTGATAAACGCTGTAAAAATGACTAAGGCCCCCCAAAAAAATTTTTCAACTTTTTTCAATTTTACCTCCGTGGGATATATATTCTACCCACACACATTTGGAACTCTCCTGGGGTAACCTCACACATATTATTCCCTCATTTAGTGGATATTTTCACAAAAAAGTGAAATTTGCAAAAATTCAGAAAATTGGCTGAAAACGACTAAATATGAAGGACTCATTGGGCGAATCGCTCTGGAACTGAAATCGGAACGCTCATTGACATTTCCCCTATCTGAAAGTCTGATAAACGCCGGAAAAATGACTAAGTCTAAAAAAAATTTTTTTAAACTTTTTTCTCTTTTACCCCCGTGGGATATATATTCTACCCACACACATTTGGAACTCTCCTGGGGTACCCTCACACATATTATTCCCTCATTTAGTTGATATTTACACAAAAAAAGTGAAATTTTCAAAAATTCTGAAAATTGGCTGAAAACGAGTAAGTATCAAGGACTCATCAGGCGAATCGCTCTGGAACTGAAATCGGAATGCTTACTTACATTTCCCCTATCTGAAAGTCTGATAAACGCTGAAAAAAGGACTAAGGACCCCCAAAAAATTTTTCAACTTTTTTCAATTTTACCCCCGTGGGATATATATTCTACCCAAACACATTTGGAACTCTCCTGGGGGTACGCTCACACATATTATTCCCTCATTTAGTGGATATTTTCACAAAAAAGTGACATTTTGAAAAATTCAGAAAATTTGTTGAAAACGACTTAATATGAAGTACTCATCGGGCGAATCGCTCTGTGTCTGAAATCGGAACGCTCACTGACATTTCCCCTATCTGAAAGTCTGATAAACACCGGAAAAATGACTAAGTCTAAAAAAAATTTTTTTAAACTTTTTTCAATTTTACCCCCGTGGGATATATATTCTACCCACACACATTTGGAACTCTCCTGGGGTACCCTCACACATATTATTCCCTCATTTAGTGGATATTTTCACAAAAAAGTGAAATTTTCAAAAATTCTGAAAATTGGCTGAAAACGACTAAATAAGAAGGACTCATCGGGCAAATCGCTCTGGAACTGAAATCGGAATGCTCACTGACATTTCCTCTATCTGAAAGTCTGATGAACGCCGGAAAAATGACTAGGTCAAAAAAAAATTTTTTTTTCAACTTTTTTCTATTTTACCCCCGTGGGATATATATTCTACCCACACACATTTGGAACTCTCCTGGGGTATCTTCACACAAATTATTCCCTCATTTAGTGGATATTTTCACAAAAAAAGTGACATTTTCAGAAATTTTGAAAATTGGCTGAAAACGACTAAATATGAAGGACTCATCGGGCGAAACGCTCTGGAACTGAAATCGGAACGCTCACTGACATTTCCCCTATCTGAAAGTCTGATAAACGCCGGAAAAATGACTAAATCTAAAAAAAAAATTTTTTAACTTTTTTCAATTTTACCCCCGTGGGATATATATTTTACCCACACACATTTGGAACTCTCCTGGGGTACCCTCACACATATTATTCCCTCATTTAGTGGATATTTTCGCAAAAAAGTGAAATTTTCAAAAATTCCAAAAATTGGCTGAAAACGACTAAATATCAAGGACTCATCTGGCGAATCGCTCTGGAACTGAAATCGGAATGCTCACTGACATTTCCCCTATCTGAAAGTCTGATAAACGCTGAAAAAATGACTAAGTCCAAAAAAAATTTTTTTTCAACTTTTTTCAATTTTACCCCCGTGGGATATATATTCTACCCACACACATTTGGAACTCTCCTGGGCTACCCTCACACATATTATCCCCTCATTTAGTGGATATTTTCACAAAAAAGTGAAATTTTCAAAAATTCAGAAAATTGGCTGAAAACGACTAAACATGAAGGACTCATCGGGTGAATCGCTCTGGAACTGAAATCGGAATGCTCACTGACATTTCCCCTATCTGAAAGTCTGATAAACGCCGGAAAAATGACTGAATCTAAAAAAAAAATGTTTCATCTCTTTTCAATTTTACCCCCGTGGGATATATATTCTACCCACACACATTTGGAACTCTCCTGGATTACCCTCACACATATTATTCCCTCATTTAGTGGATATTTTCACAAAAAATGAAATTTTCAAAAATTCAGAAAATTGGCTGAAAACGACTAAATATCAAGGACTCATCTGGCGAATCGCTCTGGAACTGAAATCGGAACGCTCACTGACATTTCCCCTACCTGAAAGTCTGATAAACGCCGGAAAAATGACTAAATCTAAAAAAAATTTTTTTTTACTTATTTCAATTTTACCCCCGTGGTATATATATTTTACCCACACACATTTGGAACTCTCCTGGGATACCCTCACACATATTATTCCCTCATTTAGTGGATATTTTCACAAAAAAGTGAAATTTTCAAAAATTCCGAAAATTGGCTGAAAACGACTAAATATCAAGGACTCATCTGGCGAATCGCTCTGGAACTGAAATTGGAACGCTCACTGACATTTCCCCTATCTGAAAGTCTGATAAACGCCGGAAAAATGACTAAGTCCGAAAAAAAAATTATTTTTCAACTTTTTTCAATTTTACCCCCGTGGGATATATATTCTACCCACACTCATTTGGAACTCTCCTGGGCTACCCTCACACATATTATTCCCTCATTTAGTGGATATTTTCACAAAAAAGTGACATTTTCAAAAATTCTGAAAATTGGCTGAAAACGACTAAATATCAAGGACTCATCTGGCGAATCCCTCTGGAACTGAAATCGGAATGCTCACTGACATTTCCCCTTTCTGAAAGTCTGAGAAACGCTGACAAAATGACGAAGTAAAAAAAAAACCATTTTTCAACTTTTTTCAATTTTAACCCCGTGGGATATATATTCTACCCACACACATTTGGAACTCTCCTGGGGTACCCTCAAACATATTATTCCCTCATTTAGTGGATATTTTTACAAAAAAGTGAAATTTTCAAAAATTCAGAAAATTGGCTGAAAACGACTAAATATGAAGGACTCATCTGGCAAATCGCTTTGTAACTGAAATCGGAACGCTCACTGACATTTCCCCTATCTGAAAGTCTGATAAACGCCGGAAAAATGACTAAATCTAAAAAAAAAATTTTTCAACTTTTTTCAATTTTACCCCCGTGGGATATATATTCTACCCACACACATTTGGAACTCTCCTGGGGTACCCTCACACATATTATTCCCTCATTTAGTGGATATTTTCACAAAAAAGTGACATTATCAAAAATTCAGAAAATTGGCTGAAAACGACTAAATATCAAGGACTCATCTGGCGAATCGCTCTGGAACTGAAATCAGAATGCTCACTGACATTTCCCATTTCTGAAAGTCTGATAAACGCTGACAAAATGACTAAGTCAAAAAAAAAATTTTTTTCAACTTTTTTCAATTTTACCCCCGTGGGATGTATATTCTACCCACACACATTTGGAACTCTCCTGGGGTACCCTCACACATATTATTCCCTCATTTAGTGGATATTTTCACAAAAAAGTGAAATTTTCAAAAATTCAGAAAATTGGCTGAAAACTACTAAATATGAAGGACTCATCGGGCGAATCGCTCTGGAACTGAAATCGGAATGCTCACTGACATTTCCCCTATCTGAAAGTCTGATAAACGCTGACAAAATGACTAAGTCCAAAAAAAAATTTTTTTCATCTTTTTCAATTTTACCCCCGTGGGATATATATTCTACCCACACACATTTGGAACTCTCCTGGGCTACCCTCACACATATTATTCCCTCATTTAGTGGATATTTTCACAAAAAAGTGAAATTTTCAAAAATTCAGAAAATTGGCTGAAAACGACTAAATATGAAGGACTCATCGGGCGAATCGCTTTGTAACTGAAATCGGAACGCTCACTGACATTTCCCCTATCTGAAAGTCTGATAAACGCCGGAAAAATGACTAAATCTAAAAAAAAAATTTTTCAACTTTTTTCAATTTTACCCCCGTGGGATATATATTCTACCCACACACATTTGGAACTCTCCTGGGGTACCCTCACACATATTATTCCCTCATTTAGTGGATATTTTCACAAAAAAGTGACATTATCAAAAATTCAGAAAATTGGCTGAAAACGACTAAATATGAAGGACTCATCGGGCGAATCGCTCTGGAACTGAAATCGGATTGCTCACTGACATTTCCCCTATCTGAAAGTCTGATAAACGCCGGAAAAATGACTAAGTCCAAAAAAACATTTTTTTCATCTTTTTCAATTTTACCCCCGTGGGATATATATTCTACCCACAAACATTTGGAACTCTCCTGGGCTACCCTCACACATATTATTCCCTCATTTAGTGGATATTTTCACAAAAAAGTGACATTTTCAAAAATTCAGAAAATTGGCGGAAAACGACTAAATATCAAGGACTCATCTGGCGAATCGCTCTGGAACTGAAATCGGAATGCTCACTGACATTTCCCCTATCCGAAAGTCTGATAAACGCTGACAAAATGACTAAGTCCAAAAAAAAATTTTTTTCATCTTTTTCAATTTTACCCCCGTGGGATATATATTTTACCCACACACATTTGGAACTCTCCTGGGCTACCCTCACACATATTATTCCCTCATTTAGTGGATATTTTCACAAAAAAGTGAAATTTTCAAAAATTCAGAAAATTGGCTGAAAACAACTAAATATGAAGGACTCATCGGGCGAATCGCTCTGGAACTGAAATCGGAACACTCACTGACATTTCCCCTATCTGAAAGTCTGATAAACGCCAGAAAAATGACAAAGTCCAAAAAAATATTTTTTTCACCTTTTTTCAATTTTACCCCCGTGGGATATATATTCTATACACACACATTTGGAACTCTCCTGTTGTATCCTCACACATATTATTCCCTCATTTAGTGGATATTTTCCCAAAAAAGTGAAATTTTCAAAAATTCAGAAAATTGGCTGGAAACGACTAAATATGGAGGACTCATCGGGCGAATCGCTCTGGAACTGAAATCGGAATGCTCACTGACATTTCCCCTATCTGAAAGTCTGATAAACGCCGGAAAAATGACTAAGTATAAAAAAAAAAATTTTTTCAACTTTTTTCAATTTAACCCCCGTGGGATATATCTTCTACCCACACACATTTTGAACTCTCTTGGGGTACCCTCACACATATTATTCCCTCAGTTAGTGGATATTTTCACAAAAAAGTGAAATTTTCAAAAATTCAGAAAATTGGCTGAAAACGACTAAATATGAAGGACTCATCGGGCGAATCGCTCTGGAACTGAAATCGGAACACTCACTGACATTTCCCCTATCTGAAAGTCTGACAAACGCCGGAAAAATGACTAAGTCCAAAAAAAAACTTTTTCAACTTTTTTCAATTTTACCCCCGTGGGATATATTTTCTACGCACACATATTTGGAAAACTCCTGGGGTACCCTCACACATATTATTCCCTCATTTAGTGGATATTTCCACAAAAAAGTGAAATTTTCAAAAATTCTGAAAATTGGCTGAAAACGACTAAATATGAAGGACTCGTCGGGCGAATCGCTCTGGAACTGAAATTGGAACGCTCACTGACATTTCCCCTATCTGAAAGTCTGATAAACACCGGAAAAATGACTGAGTCTAAAAAAAAATTTTTTTCAACTTTTTTCAATATTACCCACGTGGGATATATATTCTACCCACACACATTTGGAACTCTCCTGGGATACCCTCACACATATTATTCCCTCATTTAGTGGATATTTTCACAAAAAAGTGAAATTTTCAAAAATTCAGAAAATTGCCTGGAAACGACTAAATATGAAGGACTCATCGGGCGAATCGCTCTGGAACTGAAATCGGAACGCTCACTGATATTTCCCCTATCTGAAAGTCTGACAAACGCCGGAAAAATGACTAAGTCCAAAAAAAAACTTTTTCAACTTTTTTCAATTTTACCCCCGTGCGATATATATTCTACGCACACATATTTGGAACACTCCTGGGGTACCCTCACACATATTATTCCCTCATTTAGTGGATATTTCCACAAAAAAGTGAAATTTTCAAAAATTCAGGAAATTGGCTGAAAACGAATAAATATGAAGGACTCATCGGGCGAATCGCTCTGGAACTGAAATTGGAACGCTCACTGACATTATCGCTATCTGAAAGTCTGATAAACGCCGGAAAAATGACTAAGTCCAAAAAAAAATTTTTTCAACTTTTTTCAATTTAACCCCCGTGGGATATATCTTCTACCCACACACATTTTGAACTCTCTTGGGGTACCCTCACACATATTATTCCCTCAGTTAGTGGATATTTTCACAAAAAAGTGAAATTTTCAAAAATTCTGAAAATTGGCTGAAAACGACTAAATATGAAGGACTCATCGGGCGAATCGCTCTGGAACTGAAATCGGAACACTCACTGACATTTCCCCTATCTGAAAGTCTGATAAACGCCAGAAAAATGACAAAGTCCAAAAAAATATTTTTTTCACCTTTTTTCAATTTTACCCCCGTGGGATATATATTCTATACACACACATTTGGAACTCTCCTGTTGTATCCTCACACATATTATTCCCTCATTTAGTGGATATTTTCCCAAAAAAGTGAAATTTTCAAAAATTCAGAAAATTGGCTGGAAACGACTAAATATGGAGGACTCATCGGGCGAATCGCTCTGGAACTGAAATCGGAATGCTCACTGACATTTCCCCTATCTGAAAGTCTGATAAACGCCGGAAAAATGACTAAGTATAAAAAAAAAATTTTTTTCACCTTTTTTCAACTTTACCCTTGTGGGATATATATTCTACCCACACACATTTGGAACTCTCCTGGGGTACCCTCACACATATTATTCCCTCATTTAGTGGATATTTTCACAAAAAAGTGAAATTTTCAAAAATTCAGAAAATTGGCTGAAAACGACTAAATATGAAGGACTCATCGGGCGAATCGCTCTGGAACTGAAATCGGAACGCTCACTGACATTTCCCCTATCTGAAAGTCTGATAAACGCCGGAAAAATGACTAAGTCCAAAAAAAAATTTTTTCAACTTTTTTCAATTTAACCCCCGTGGGATATATCTTCTACCCACACACATTTTGAACTCTCTTGGGGTACCCTCACACATATTATTCCCTCAGTTAGTGGATATTTTCACAAAAAAGTGAAATTTTCAAAAATTCAGAAAATTGGCTGAAAACGACTAAATATGAAGGACTCATCGGGCGAATCGCTCTGGAACTGAAATCGGAACACTCACTGACATTTCCCCTATCTGAAAGTCTGACAAACGCCGGAAAAATGACTAAGTCCAAAAAAAAACTTTTTCAACTTTTTTCAATTTTACCCCCGTGGGATATATTTTCTACGCACACATATTTGGAAAACTCCTGGGGTACCCTCACACATATTATTCCCTCATTTAGTGGATATTTCCACAAAAAAGTGAAATTTTCAAAAATTCTGAAAATTGGCTGAAAACGACTAAATATGAAGGACTCGTCGGGCGAATCGCTCTGGAACTGAAATTGGAACGCTCACTGACATTTCCCCTATCTGAAAGTCTGATAAACACCGGAAAAATGACTGAGTCTAAAAAAAAATTTTTTTCAACTTTTTTCAATATTACCCACGTGGGATATATATTCTACCCACACACATTTAGAACTCTCCTGGGGTACCCTCACACATATTATTCCCTCATTTAGTGGATATTTTCACAAAAAAGTGAAATTTTCAAAAATTCAGAAAATTGGCTGAAAACGACTAAATATGAAGGACTCATCGGGCGAATCGCTCTAGAGCTGAAATTGGAACGCTCACTGACATTTCCCCTATCTGAAAGTCTGATAAACGCCGGAAAAATGACTAAGTCCAAAAAATTTTTTTTTTCAACTTTTTTCAATTTTACCCCTGTGGGATATATATTCTACCCACACACATTTGGAACTCTCCTGGGGTACCCGCACACATATTATTCCCTCATTTAGTGGATATTTTCACAAAAAAGTGAAATTTTGAAAAATTCAGAAAATTTTCTGAAAACTACTAAATATGAAGGAGTCATCGGGTGAATCGCTCTGGAACTGAAATCGGCACGCTCACTGACATTTCCCCTATCTGGAAGCCTGATAAACGACGGAAAAATGACTAAGCCCAAAAAAAAATAGTTTTCAACTTTTTTCAATTTTACCCCCGTGGGATATATGTTCTACCCACACACATTTGGAACTCTCCTGGGGTACCCTCACACATATCATTCCCTCATTTAGTGGATATTTTCACAAAAAAGTGAAATTTTCAAAAATTCAGAAAATTGGCTGAAAACGACTAAATATGAAGGACTCATCGGGCGAATCGCTCTGGAACTGAAATCGGAACGCTCACTGACATTTCCCCTATCTGAAAGTCAGATAAACTCTGTAAAAATGACTAAGTCCAAAAAAAAATTTTTTTCAACTTTTTTCAATTTTACCCCTTTGGATATATATTCTACCCACACACATTTGGAACTCTCCTGGGGTACCCTCACACATATTATTCCCTCATTTAGTGGATATTTTCACAAAAATGTGAAATTTTAAAAAATTCAGAAAATTGGCTGAAAACTACTAAATATGAAGGACTCCTCGGGTAAATCGCTCTGGAACTGAAATCGGTACGCTCACTGACATTTCCCCTATCTGGAAGTCTGATAAACAACGGAAAAGTGACTAAGCCCAAAAAAAAATAGTTTTCAACTTTTTTCAATTTTACCCCCGTGGGATATATATTCTACCCACACACACATTTGTAACTCTCCTGGGGTACCCTCACACATATTATTCCCTCATTTAGTGGATATTTTCACAAAAAAGTGAAATTTTCAAAAATTCAGAAAATTGGCTGAAAACGACTAAATATGAAGGACTCATCGGGCGAATCGCTCTGGAACTGAAATCGGAACGCTCACTGACATTTCCCCTATCTGAAAGTCTGATAAACGCCGGAAAAATGACTAAGTCAACCAAAAAATTTTTTTAAACTTTTTTCAATTTTACCCCTGTGGATATATATTCTACCCACACACATTTGGAACTCTCCTGGGGTACCCTCACACATATTATTCCCTCATTTAGTGGATATTTTCACAAAAAAGTGAAATTTTCAAAAATTCAGAAAATTGTCTGAAAACGACTAAATATGAAGGACTCATCGGGCGAATCGCTCTGGAACTGAAATCGGAATGCTCACTGACATTTCCCCTATCTGAAAGTCTGATAAATGCCGGAAAAATGACTAAGTCCCCAAAAAAATGTTTTTCAACTTTTTTCAATTTTACCCCTGTATATATATATTCTACCCACACACATTTGGAACTCTCCTGGGGTATCCTCACACAAATTATTCCCTCATTTAGTGGATATTTTCACAAAAAAGTGAAATTTTGAAAAATTCAGAAAATTGGCTGAAAATGACTAAATATGAAGGACTCATCGGGCGAATCACTCTGGAACTGAAATTGGAATGCTCACTGACATTTCCCCTATCTGGAAGTCTGATAAACACCGGAAAAATTACTAAGCCCAAAAAAAAATAGTTTTCAACTTTTTTCAATTTTACCCCATGGGATATATATTCTACCCACACACACATTTGTAACTCTCCTGGGGTACCCTCACACATATTATTCCCTCATTTAGTGGATATTTTCACAAAAAAGTGAAATTTTCAAAAATTCAGAAAATTGGCTGAAAACGACTAAATATGAAGGACTCATCGGGCGAATCGCTCTGGAACTGAAATCGGAACGCTCACTGACATTTCCCCTATCTGAAAGTCTGATAAACGCTGGAAAAATGACTAAGTCAACCAAAAAATTTTTTTAAACTTTTTTCAATTTTACCCCTGTGGATATATATTTTACCCACACACATTTGGAACTCTCCTGGGGTACCCTCACACATATTATTCCCCCATTTAGTGGATATTTTCACAAAAAAGTGAAATTTTCAAAAATTCAGAAAATTGTCTGAAAACGACTAAATATGAAGGACTCATCGGGCGAATCGCTCTGGAACTGAAATTGAAACACTCACTGACATTTCCCCTATCTGGAAGTCTGATAAACGACTGAAAAATGACTAAGCCAAAAAAAAATTTTTTTTCAACTTTTTTCAATTTTACCCCCTTTAGATATATATTCTACCCACACACATTTGGAACTCTCCTGGAGTACCCTCACACATATTATTCCCTCATTTAGTGGATATTTTCACAAAAAAGTGAAATTTTCAAAAATTCAGAAAATTGGCTGAAAACGACTAAATATGAAGGACTCATCGGGCGAATCGCTCTAGAGCTGAAATTGGAACGCTCACTGACATTTCCCCTATCTGGAAGTCTGATAAACGCCGGAAAAATGACTAAGTCCCAAAAATTTTTTTTTTCAACTTTTTTCAATTTTACCCCCGTGGCATATATATTCTACCCACACACATTTGGAACTCTCCTGGCGTACCCTCACAAATATTATTCCCTCATTTAGTGGATATTTTCACAAAAAAGTGAAATTTTCAAAAATTCAGAAAATTGGCTGAAAACGACTAAATATGAAGGACTCATCGGGCGAATCGCTCTGGAACTGAAATCGGAACGCTCACTGACATTTCCCCTCTCTGAAAGTCTGATAAACGCCGGAAAAATGACTAGGTCCCTCAAAAAAAATGTTTCAACTTTTTTCAATTTTACGCCTGTGGATATATATTCTACCCACACACATTTGGAACTCTCTTGGGGTACCCTCACACATATTATTCCCTCATTTAGTGGATATTTTCACAAAAAAGTGAAATTTTCAAAAATTCAGAAAATTGGCTGAAAACGACTAAATATGAAGGAAAATTCGGGCGAATCGCTCTGGAACTGAAATCGGAATGCTCACTGACATTTCCCTTATCTGAAAGTCTGAAAAAATGCCAGAAAAATGACTAAGTTCCCCAAAAATTTTTTTATACTTTTTTCAATTTTACCCCTGTGGATATATATTCTACCCACACACATTTGGAACTCTCCTGGGGTACCCTCACACATATTATTCCCCCATTTAGTGGATATTTTCACAAAAAAGTGAAATTTTCAAAAATTCAGAAAATTGGCTGAAAACGACTAAATATGAAGGACTCATCGGGCAAATCGCTCTGGAACTGAAATTGAAACACTCACTGACATTTCCCCAATCTGGAAGTCTGATAAACGACGGAAAAATGACTAAGCCAAAAAAAAAATAGTTTTCAACTTTTTTCAATTTTACCCCCGTGGGATATATATTCTACCCACACACATTTGGAACTCTCCTGGCGTACCCTCACACATATTATTCCCTCATTTAGTGGATATTTTCACAAAAAAGTGAAATTTTCAAAAATTCAGAAAATTGGCTGAAAACGACTAAATATGAAGGACTCATCGGGCGAATCGCTCTGGAACTGAAATCGGAACGCTCACTGACATTTCCCCTATCTGAAAGTCTGATAAACGGCGGAAAAATGACAAAGTCCAAAAAATATTTTTTTTCAACTTTTTTCAATTTTTCCCCCGTGGGATATATATTCTACCCACACACATTTGGAACTCTCCTGGAGTACCCTCACACATATTATTCCCTCATTTAGTGGATATTTTCACAAAAAAGTGAAATTTTCAAAAATTCAGAAAATTGGCTGAAAACGACTAAATATGAAGGACTCATCGGGCGAATCGCTCTAGAGCTGAAATTGGAACGCTCACTGACATTTCCCCTATCTGGAAGTCTGATAAACGCCGGAAAAATGACTAAGTCCAAAAAATTTTTTTTTTCAACTTTTTTCAATTTTACCCCCGTGGCATATATATTCTACCCACACTCATTTGGAACTCTCCTGGCGTACCCTCACAAATATTATTCCCTCATTTAGTGGATATTTTCACAAAAAAGTGAAATTTTCAAAAATTCAGAAAATTGGCTGAAAACGACTAAATATGAAGGACTCATCGGGCGAATCGCTCTGGAACTGAAATCGGAACGCTCACTGACATTTCCAGTATCTGGAAGTCTGATAAACAACGGAAAAATGACTAAGCCCAAAAAAAAATAGTTTTCAACTTTTTTCAATTTTACCCCCGTGGGATATATATTCTACCCAGACACACATTTGTAACTCTCCTGGGGTACCCTCACACATATTATTCCCTCATTTAGTGGATATTTTCACAAAAAAGTGAAATTTTCAAAAATTCAGAAAATTGGCTGAAAACGACTAAATATGAAGGACTCATCGGGCGAATGGCTCTGGAACTGAAATTGGAATGCTCACTGACATTTCCCCTATCTGGAAGTCTGATAAACAACGGAAAAATGACTAAGTCCAAAAAATATTTTTTTTCAACTTTTTTCAATTTTACCCCCGTGGGATATATATTCTACCCACACACATTTGGAACTCTCCTGGGGTACCCTCACACATATTATTCCCTCATTTAGTGGATATTTTCACAAAAAAGTGACATTTTCAAAAATTCAGAAAATTGGCTGAAAACGACTAAATATGAAGGACTCATCAGGCGAATAGCTCTGGAACTGAAATTGGAACGCTCACTGACATTTCCCCAATCTGGAAGTCTGATAAACGACGGAAAAATGACTAAGCCCAAAAAAAAATAGTTTTCAACTTTTTTCAATTTTACCCCCGTGGGATATATATTCTACCCAGACACACATTTGTAATTCTCCTGGGGTACCCTCACACATATTATTCCCTCATTTAGTGGATATTTTCACAAAAAAGTGAAATTTTCAAAAATTCAGAAAATTGGCTGAAAACGACTAAATATGAAGGACTCATCGGGCGAATCGCTCTGGAACTGAAATCGGAACGCTCACTGACATTTCCCCTATCTGAAAGTCTGATAAACGCTGGAAAAATGACTAAGTCAACCAAAAAATTTTTTTAAACTTTTTTCAATTTTACCCCTGTGGATATATATTCTACCCACACACATATGGAACTCTAATGGGGTACTCTCACACATATTATTCCCTCATTTAGTGGATATTTTCACAAAAAAGTGAAATATTCAAAAATTTTGAAAATTGGCTGAAAACGACTTAATATGAAGGACTCATCGGGCAAATCGCTCTGGAACTGAAATCGGAACGCTCACTGACATTTCCCCTATCTGAAAGTCAGATAAACTCTGTAAAAATGACTAAGTCCAAAAAAAATTTTTTTTCAACTTTTTTCAATTTTACCCCTTTGGTTAAATATTCTACCCACACATATTTGGAACTCTCCTGGGGTACCCTCACACATATTATTCCCTCATTTAGTGGATATTTTCACAAAAAAGTGAAATTTTCAAAAATTCAGAAAATTGGCTGAAAACTACTAAATATGAAGGACTCATCGGGCGAATCGCTCTGGAACTGAAATCGGAACGCTCACTGACATTTCCCCTATCTGAAAGTCTGATAAACTCTATAAAAATGACTAAGCCCAAAAAATATTTGTTTTCAACTTTTTTCAATTTTACCCCTTTGGATATATATTCTACCCACACACATTTGGAACTCTCCTGGGGTACCCTCACACATATTATTCCCTCATTTAGTGGATATTTTCACAAAAAAAGTGAAATTTTCAAAAATTCAGAAAATTGGCTGAAAACGACTAAATATGAAGGACTCATCGGGCGAATCGCTATGGAACTGAAATTGGAATGCTGACTGACATTTCCCCTATCTGAAAGTGTGATAAACACCGGAAAAATGACTAAGTCCAAAAAAAAATTTTTTTCTACTTTTTTCAATTTTACCCCTTTGGATATATATTCTACCCACACACATTTGGAACTCTCCTGGCATACCTTCACACATATTATTCCCTCATTTAGTGGATATTTTCACAAAAAAGTGAAATTTTCAAAAATTCTGAAAATTGGCTGAAAACGACTAAATATTAAGGACTCATCGGGCGAATCGCTCTGGAACTGAAATCGGAACGCTCACTGACATTTCCCCTATCTGAAAGTCTGATAAACGATGGAAAAATGACTAAGTCCAAAAAAAATTTTTTTTAAATTTTACCCCCGTGGGATATATATTCTACCCACACACATTTGGAACTCTCCTGGGATACCCTCACACATATTATTCCCTCATTTAGTGGATATTTTCACAAAAAAGTGAAATTTTCAAAAATTCAGAACATTGGCTGAAAACGACTAAATATGAAGGACTCATCGGGCGAATCGCTGTGGAACTGAAATCGGAACGCTCACTGACTTTTCCCCTTTCTAAAAGTCTGATAAACGCCGGAAAAATGACTAAGTCCAAAAAAAATTTTTTTTCTACTTTTTTCAATTTTACCTCCGTGGGATATATATTCTACCCACACACATTTGGAACTCTCCTGGGGTACGCTCACACATATTATTCCCTCAATTAGTGGATATTTTCTCAAAAAAGTGAAATTTTCAAAAATTCAGAAAATTGGCTGAAAACGACTAAATATGAACTACTCATCGGGGGAATCGCTCTGGAACTGAAATCGGAACACTCACTGACATTTCCCCTATCTGAAAGTCTGATAAACGCCGGAAAAATGACTAAGTCCAAAAAAAATTTTTTTACAATTTTACCCCCGTGGGATATATATTCTACCCACACATATTTGGAACTCTCCTGGCGTACCCTCACACATATTATTCCCTCATTTAGCGGATATTTTCACAAAAAAGTGAAATTTTCAAAAATTCGAAAATTGGCTGAAAATGACTAAATATGAAAGACTCATCGGGCGAATCGCTCTGGAACTGAAATCGGAACGCTCACCGACATTTCCCCTATCTGAAAGTCTGATAAACACCGGAAAAATGACTAAGTCCAAAAAAAAATTTTTTTTTTCAATTTTACCCCCATGGGATATATATTCTACCCACACACATTTGGAACTCTCCTGGGGTACCCTCACAAATATTATTCCCTCATTTAGTGGACAATTTCACAAAAAAGTGAAATTTTCAAAAATTCAGAAAATTGGCTGAAAACGACTAAATATGATGGACTCATCGGGCGAATCGCTCTGGAACTGAAATCGGAACGCTCACTGACATTTCCCCTATCTGAAAGTCTGATAAACGCCGGAAAAATGACTAAGTCCAAAAAAATTTTTTTTCAATTTCCCCCCTGGGATATATATTCTACCCACACATATTTGGAACTCTCCTGGTGTACCCTCACACATATTATTCCCTCATTTAGTGGATATTTTCACAAAAAAGTGAAATTTTCAAAAATTCAGAAAATTGGCTGAAAATGACTAAATATGAAGGACTCATCGGGCGAATCCCTCTGGAACTGAAATTGGAATGCTCACTGACATTTCCCCTATCTGAAAGTCTGATAAACGCCGGAAAAATGACTAAGTCCAACAAAAAATTTTTTTCAATTTTACCCCCGTGGGATATAAATTCTACCCACACATATTTGGAACTCTCCTGGTGTACCCTCACACATATTATTCCCTCATTTAGTGGATATTTTCACAAAAAAGTGAAATTTTCAAAAATTCTGAAAATTGGCTGAAAATTACTAAATATGAAGGACTCATTGGGCGAATCGCTCTGGAACTGAAATCGGAATGCTCACTGACATTTCCCCTATCTGAAAGTCTGATAAACACTGAAAAAATGACTAAGTCCCAAAAAAAAAATTTTCAACTTTTTTCAATTTTACCCCCGTGGGATATATATTCTACCCACACACATTTGGAACTCTCCTGGGGTACCCTCACACATATTATTCCCTCATTTAGTGGATATTTTCTCAAAAAAGTGAAATTTTCAAAAATTCAGAAAATTGGCTGAAAACGACTAAATATGAACTACTCATCGGGCGAATCGCTCTGGAACTGAAATCGGAACGCTCACTGACATTTCCCCTATCTGAAAGTCTGATAAACGCCGGAAAAATGACTAAGTCCAAAAAAATTTTTTTTACAATTTTACCCCCGGGGGATATATATTCTACCCACACATATTTGGAAATCTCCTGGCGTACCCTCACACATATTATTCCCTCATTTAGCGGATATTTTCACAAAAAAGTGAAATTTTCAAAAATTCTGAAAATTGGCTGAAAATGACTAAATATGAAAGACTCATTGGGCGAATTGCTCTGGAACTGAAATCGGAACGCTCACTGACATTTCCCCTATCTGAAAGTCTGATAAACACTGAAAAAATGACTAAGTCCCAAAAAAAAAATTTTCAACTTTTTTCAATTTTACCCCCGTGGGATAAATATTCTACCCACACACATTTGGAACTCTCCTGGGGTACCCTCACACATATTATTCCCTCATTTAGTGGATATTTTCACAAAAAAGTGAAATTTTCAAAAATTCTGAAAATTGGCTGAAAACGACTAAATATGAAGGACTCATAGGGCGAATCACTCTGGAACTGACATTGGAACGCTCACTGACATTTCCCCTATCTGAAAGTCTGCTAAACGCCGGAAAAATGACTAAGTCCAAAAAAAAATTTTTTTCAACTTTTTTCAATTTTACCCACGTGGGATATATATTCTACCCACACACATTTGGAACTCTCCTGGGGTACCCTCACACATATTATTCCCTCATTTAGTGGATATTTTCCCAAAAAAGTGAAATTTTCAAAAATTCAGGAAATTGGTTGAAAATGACTAAATATGAAGGACTCATCGGGCGAATCGCTCTGGAACTTAAATCGGAACGCTCACTGACATTTCCCCTATCTGAAAGTCTGATAAACGCTGGAAAAATGACTGAGTCCAAAAAAAAATTTTTTTTTAACTTTTTTCAATTTTAACCCCGTGGGATATATATTCTAACCACACACATTTGGAACTCTCCTGGGGTACCCTCACACATATTATTCCCTCATTTAGTGGATATTTTCACAAAAAAGTGAAATTTTCAAAAATTCAGAAAATTGGCTGAAAATGACTAAATATGAAGGACTCATCGGGCGAATCCCTCTGGAACTGAAATTGGAATGCTCACTGACATTTCCCCTATCTGAAAGTCTGATAAACGCCGGAAAAATGGCTAAGTCCAACAAAAAAATTTTTTCAATTTTACCCCCGTGGGATATAAATTCTACCCACACATATTTGGAACTCTCCTGGTGTACCCTCACACATATTATTCCCTCATTTAGTGGATATTTTCACAAAAAAGTGAAATTTTCAAAAATTCAGAAAATTGGCTGAAAATGACTAAATATGAAGGACTCATCGGGCGAATCCCTCTGGAACTGAAATTGGAATGCTCACTGACATTTCCCCTATCTGAAAGTCTGATAAACGCCGGAAAAATGACTAAGTCCAACAAAAAATTTTTTTCAATTTTACCCCCGTGGGATATAAATTCTACCCACACATATTTGGAACTCTCCTGGTGTACCCTCACACATATTATTCCCTCATTTAGTGGATATTTTCACAAAAAAGTGAAATTTTCAAAAATTCAGAAAATTGGCTGAAAATGACTAAATATGAAGGACTCATCGGGCGAATCCCTCTGGAACTGAAATTGGAATGCTCACTGACATTTCCCCTATCTGAAAGTCTGATAAACGCCGGAAAAATGAGTAAGTCCAACAAAAAAATTTTTTCAATTTTACCCCCGTGGGATATAAATTCTACCCACACATATTTGGAACTCTCCTGGTGTACCCTCACACATATTATTCCCTCATTTAGTGGATATTTTCACAAAAAAGTGAAATTTTCAAAAATTCTGAAAATTGGCTGAAAATGACTAAATATGAAGGACTCATTGGGCGAATCGCTCTGGAACTGAAATCGGAATGCTCACTGACATTTCCCCTATCTGAAAGTCTGATAAAACGCTGAAAAAATGACTAAGTCCCAAAAAAAAAATTTTCAACTGTTTTCAATTTTACCCACGTGGGATATATATTCTACCCACACACATTTGGAACTCTCCTGGGGTACCCTCACACATATTATTCCCTCATTTAGTGGATATTTTCACAAAAAAAGTGAAATTTTCAAAAATTCAGAAAATTGGCTGAAAACGACTAAATATGAAGGACTCCTCGGGCGAATCCCTCTGGAACTGAAATTGGAACGCTCACTGACATTTCCCCTATCTGAAAGTCTGATAAACGCTGGAAAAATGACAGTCCAAAAAAAAAATTTTTTTAAACTTTTTTCAATTTTACCCCTGTGGGATATATATTCTAACCACACACATTTGGAACTCTCCTGGGGTACCCTCACACATATTATTCCCTCATTTAGTGGATATTTTTTGACAAAATAGAGAAATTTTCAAAAATTCAGAAAATTGGCTGAAAACGACTAAATATGAAGGACTCATTGGGCGAATCGCTCTGGAACTGAAATCGGAATGCTCACTGACATTTCCCCTATCTGAAAGTCTGATAAACGCTGAAAAAATGACTAATTCCCAAAAAAAAAATTTTCAACTTTTTTCAGTTTTACTCCCGTGGGATATATATTCTACCCACACACATTTGGAACTCTCCTGGGGTACCCTCACACATATTATTCCCTCATTTAGTGGATATTTTCACAAAAAAGTGAAATTTTCAAAAATTCTGAAAATTGGCTGAAAACGACTAAATATGAAGGACTCATTGGGTGAATTGCTCTGGAACTGAAATTGGAACGCTCACTGACATTTCCCCTATCTGAAAGTCTGCTAAATGCCGGAAAAATGACTAAGTCCAAAAAAATTTTTTTTTCAATTTTACCCCCATGGGATATATATTCTACCCACACACATTTGGAACTCTCCTGGGGTACCCTCACACATATTATTCCCTCATTTAGTGGATATTTTCACAAAAAAGTGAAATTTTCAAAAATTCTGAAAATTGGCTGAAAACGACTAAATATGAAGGACTCATCGGGTGAATTGCTCTGGAACTGAAATTGGAACGCTCACTGACATTTAACCTATCTGAAAGTCTGATAAACGCCGGAAAAATGACTAAGTCCAAAAAATTTTTTTTTTCAATTTTACCCCCGTGGGATATATATTCTACCCACACACATTTGGAACTCTCCTGGGGTACCCTCACACATATTATTCCCTCATTTAGTGGATATTTTCACAAAAAAGTGAAATTTTTAAAAATTCAGAAAATTGGCTTAAAACGACTAAATATGAAGGACTCATCGGTCAAATCACTCTGGAACTGAAATCGGAACGCTCACTCACATTTCCCCTATCTGAAAGTCTGATAAACGCCGGAAAAATGACAAAGTCCCAAAAAAAAATTTTTTCAACTTTTTTCAATTTTACCCCCGTGGGATATATATTCTACCCACACACATTTGGAACTCTCCTGGGGTACCCTCACACATATTATTCCCTCATTTAGTGGATATTTTCACAAAAAAGTGAAATTTTCAAAAATTCAGAAAATTGGCTTAAAACGACTAAATATGAAGGACTCATCGGGCAAATCACTCTGGAACTGAAATCGGAACGCTCACTCACATTTCCCCTATCTGAAAGTCTGATAAACGCCGGAAAAATGACAAAGTCCTAAAAAAATTTTTTTCTTCTTTTTTCAATTTTACCCCCGTGGGATATATATTCTACCCACACACATTTGGAACTCTCCTGGGGTACCCTCACACATATTATTCCCTCATTTAGTGGATATTTTCACAAAAAAGTGAAATTTTCAAAAATTCAGAAAATTCGCTTAAAACGACTAAATATGAAGGACTCATCGGGTGAATCGCTCTGGAACTGAAATCGGAACGCTCACTGACATTTCCCCTATCTGAAAGTCTGATAAACGCCGGAAAAATGACTAAGTCCAAAAAAATTTTTTTTTCAATTTTACCCTCGTGGGATATATATTCTACCCACACACATTTGGAACTCTCCTGGGGTACCCTCACACATATTATTCCCTCATTTAGTGGATATTTTCACAAAAAAGTGAAATTTTCAAAAATTCAGAAAATTGGCTTAAAACGACTAAATATGAAGGACTCATCGGTCAAATCACTCTGGAACTGAAATCGGAACGCTCACTCACATTTCCCCTATCTGAAAGTCTGATAAACGCCGGAAAAATGACAAAGTCCCAAAAAAAATTTTTTTCAACTTTTTTCAATTTTACCCCCGTGGGATATATATTCTACCCACACACATTTGTAACTCTCCTGGGGTACCCTCACACATATTATTCCCTCATTTAGTGGATATTTTCACAAAAAAGTGAAATTTTCAAAAATTCAGAAAATTGGCTTAAAACGACTAAATATGAAGGACTCATCGGGCGAATCGCTCTGGAACTGAAATCGGAACGCTCACTGACATTTCCCCTATCTGAAAGTCTGATAAACGCCGGAAAAATGACTAAGTCCAAAAAAATTTTTTTTTCAATTTTACCCCCATGGGATATATATTCTACCCACACACATTTGGAACTCTCCTGGGGTACCCTCACACATATTATTCCCTCATTTAGTGGATATTTTCACAAAAAAGTGAAATTTTCAAAAATTCTGAAAATTGGCTGAAAACGACTAAATATGAAGGACTCATCGGGTGAATTGCTCTGGAACTGAAATTGGAACGCTCACTGACATTTAACCTATCTGAAAGTCTGATAAACGCCGGAAAAATGACTAAGTCCAAAAAATTTTTTTTTTCAATTTTACCCCCGTGGGATATATATTCTACCCACACACATTTGGAACTCTCCTGGGGTACCCTCACACATATTATTCCCTCATTTAGTGGATATTTTCACAAAAAAGTGAAATTTTTAAAAATTCAGAAAATTGGCTTAAAACGACTAAATATGAAGGACTCATCGGTCAAATCACTCTGGAACTGAAATCGGAACGCTCACTCACATTTCCCCTATCTGAAAGTCTGATAAACGCCGGAAAAATGACAAAGTCCCAAAAAAAAATTTTTTCAACTTTTTTCAATTTTACCCCCGTGGGATATATATTCTACCCACACACATTTGGAACTCTCCTGGGGTACCCTCACACATATTATTCCCTCATTTAGTGGATATTTTCACAAAAAAGTGAAATTTTCAAAAATTCAGAAAATTGGCTTAAAACGACTAAATATGAAGGACTCATCGGGCAAATCACTCTGGAACTGAAATCGGAACGCTCACTCACATTTCCCCTATCTGAAAGTCTGATAAACGCCGGAAAAATGACAAAGTCCTAAAAAAATTTTTTTCTTCTTTTTTCAATTTTACCCCCGTGGGATATATATTCTACCCACACACATTTGGAACTCTCCTGGGGTACCCTCACACATATTATTCCCTCATTTAGTGGATATTTTCACAAAAAAGTGAAATTTTCAAAAATTCAGAAAATTCGCTTAAAACGACTAAATATGAAGGACTCATCGGGTGAATCGCTCTGGAACTGAAATCGGAACGCTCACTGACATTTCCCCTATCTGAAAGTCTGATAAACGCCGGAAAAATGACTAAGTCCAAAAAAATTTTTTTTTCAATTTTACCCTCGTGGGATATATATTCTACCCACACACATTTGGAACTCTCCTGGGGTACCCTCACACATATTATTCCCTCATTTAGTGGATATTTTCACAAAAAAGTGAAATTTTCAAAAATTCAGAAAATTGGCTTAAAACGACTAAATATGAAGGACTCATCGGTCAAATCACTCTGGAACTGAAATCGGAACGCTCACTCACATTTCCCCTATCTGAAAGTCTGATAAACGCCGGAAAAATGACAAAGTCCCAAAAAAAATTTTTTTCAACTTTTTTCAATTTTACCCCCGTGGGATATATATTCTACCCACACACATTTGTAACTCTCCTGGGGTACCCTCACACATATTATTCCCTCATTTAGTGGATATTTTCACAAAAAAGTGAAATTTTCAAAAATTCAGAAAATTGGCTTAAAACGACTAAATATGAAGGACTCATCGGGCGAATCGCTCTGGAACTGAAATCGGAACGCTCACTGACATTTCCCCTATCTGAAAGTCTGATAAACGCCGGAAAAATGACTAAGTCCAAAAAAATTTTTTTTTCAATTTTACCCCCATGGGATATATATTCTACCCACACACATTTGGAACTCTCCTGGGGTACCCTCACACATATTATTCCCTCATTTAGTGGATATTTTCACAAAAAAGTGAAATTTTCAAAAATTCTGAAAATTGGCTGAAAACGACTAAATATGAAGGACTCATCGGGTGAATTGCTCTGGAACTGAAATTGGAACGCTCACTGACATTTAACCTATCTGAAAGTCTGATAAACGCCGGAAAAATGACTAAGTCCAAAAAATTTTTTTTTTCAATTTTACCCCCGTGGGATATATATTCTACCCACACACATTTGGAACTCTCCTGGGGTACCCTCACACATATTATTCCCTCATTTAGTGGATATTTTCACAAAAAAGTGAAATTTTTAAAAATTCAGAAAATTGGCTTAAAACGACTAAATATGAAGGACTCATCGGTCAAATCACTCTGGAACTGAAATCGGAACGCTCACTCACATTTCCCCTATCTGAAAGTCTGATAAACGCCGGAAAAATGACAAAGTCCCAAAAAAAAATTTTTTCAACTTTTTTCAATTTTACCCCCGTGGGATATATATTCTACCCACACACATTTGGAACTCTCCTGGGGTACCCTCACACATATTATTCCCTCATTTAGTGGATATTTTCACAAAAAAGTGAAATTTTCAAAAATTCAGAAAATTGGCTTAAAACGACTAAATATGAAGGACTCATCGGGCAAATCACTCTGGAACTGAAATCGGAACGCTCACTCACATTTCCCCTATCTGAAAGTCTGATAAACGCCGGAAAAATGACAAAGTCCTAAAAAAATTTTTTTCTTCTTTTTTCAATTTTACCCCCGTGGGATATATATTCTACCCACACACATTTGGAACTCTCCTGGGGTACCCTCACACATATTATTCCCTCATTTAGTGGATATTTTCACAAAAAAGTGAAATTTTCAAAAATTCAGAAAATTCGCTTAAAACGACTAAATATGAAGGACTCATCGGGTGAATCGCTCTGGAACTGAAATCGGAACGCTCACTGACATTTCCCCTATCTGAAAGTCTGATAAACGCCGGAAAAATGACTAAGTCCAAAAAAATTTTTTTTTCAATTTTACCCTCGTGGGATATATATTCTACCCACACACATTTGGAACTCTCCTGGGGTACCCTCACACATATTATTCCCTCATTTAGTGGATATTTTCACAAAAAAGTGAAATTTTCAAAAATTCAGAAAATTGGCTTAAAACGACTAAATATGAAGGACTCATCGGTCAAATCACTCTGGAACTGAAATCGGAACGCTCACTCACATTTCCCCTATCTGAAAGTCTGATAAACGCCGGAAAAATGACAAAGTCCCAAAAAAAATTTTTTTCAACTTTTTTCAATTTTACCCCCGTGGGATATATATTCTACCCACACACATTTGTAACTCTCCTGGGGTACCCTCACACATATTATTCCCTCATTTAGTGGATATTTTCACAAAAAAGTGAAATTTTCAAAAATTCAGAAAATTGGCTTAAAACGACTAAATATGAAGGACTCATCGGGCGAATCGCTCTGGAACTGAAATCGGAACGCTCACTGACATTTCCCCTATCTGAAAGTCTGATAAACGCCGGAAAAATGACTAAGTCCAAAAAAATTTTTTTTTCAATTGTACCCTCGTGGGATATATATTCTACCCACACACATTTGGAACTCTCCTGGGGTACCCTCACTCATATTATTCCCTCATTTAGTGGATATTTTCACAAAAAAGTGAAATTTTCAAAAATTCTGAAAATTGTCTGAAAATGACTAAATATGAAGGATACATTGGGCGAATCGCTCTGAAACTGAAATCGGAATGCTCACTGACATTTCCCCTATCTGAAAGTCTGATAAACGCTGAAAAAATGACTAAGTCCCAAAAAAAAAATTTTCAACTTTTTTCAATTTTACCCCCATGGGATATATATTCTACCCACACACATTTGGAACTCTCCTGGGGTACCCTCACACATATTATTCCCTCATTTAGTGGATATTTTCACAAAAAAAGTGAAATTTTCAAAAATTCAGAAAATTGGCTGAAAATGACTAAATATGAAGGACTCATTGGGCGAATCACTCTGGAAATGAAATTGGAACGCTCACTGACATTTCCCCTATCTGAAAGTCTGCTAAACGCCGGAAAAATGACTAAGTCCAAAAAAATTTTTTTTTCAATTTTACCCCCATGGGATATATATTCTACCCACACACATTTGGAACTCTCCTGGGGTACCCTCACACATATTATTCCCTCATTTAGTGGATATTTTCACAAAAAAGTGAAATTTTCAAAAATTCAGGAAATTGGTTGAAAATGACTAAATATGAAGGACTCATCGGGCGAATCGCTCTGGAACTGAAATCGGAACGCTCACTGACATTTCCCCTATCTGAAAGTCTGATAAACGCCGGAAAAATGACTAAGTCCAAAAAAAATTTTTTCTCAATTTTACCCACATGGGATATATATTCTACCCACACACATTTGGAACTCTCCTGGGGTACCCTCACACATATTATTCCCTCATTTAGTGGATATTTTCACAAAAAAGTGAAATTTTCAAAAATTCAGAAAATTGGCTGAAAACGACTAAATATGAAGGACTCATCGGGCGAATCCCTCTGGAACTGAAATTGGAACGCTCAGTGACATTTCCCCTATCTGAAAGTCTGATAAACGCTGGAAAAATGACAGTCAAAAAAAAAATTTTTTTAAACTTTTTTCAATTTTACCCCCGTGGGATATATATTCTAACCACACACATTTGGAACTCTCCTGGGGTACCCTCACACATATTATTCCCTCATTTAGTGGATATTTTTTGACAAAATAGAGAGATTTTCAAAAATTCAGAAAATTGGCTGAAAACGACTAAATATGAAGGACTCATTGGGCGAATCGCTCTGGAACTGAAATCGGAATGCTCACTGACATTTCCCCTATCTGAAAGTCTGATAAACGCTGAAAAAATGACTAATTCCCCAAAAAAAAATTTTTTCAACTTTTTTCAATTTTACCCCCGTGGGATATATATTCTACCCACACACATTTGGAACTCTCCTGGGGTACCCTCACACATATTATTCCCTCATTTAGTGGATATTTTCACAAAAAAGTGAAATTTTCAAAAATTCTGAAAATTGGCTGAAAACGACTAAATATGAAGGACTCATCGGGCGAATCGCTGTGGAACTGAAATCGGAACGCTCACTGACATTTCCCCTATCTGAAAGTCTGATAAACGCCGGAAAAATGACTAAGTCCCAAAAAAATTTTCTTTTCAACTTTTTTCAATTTTACCCCCGTGGGATATATATTCTACCCACACATATTTGGAACTCTCCTGGAGTACCCTCACACATATTATTCCCTCATTTAGTGGATATTTTCACAAAAAAGTGAAATTTTCAAAAATACAGAAAATTGGCTGAAAACAACTAAATATGAAGGACTCATCAAGCGAATCGCTCTGGAACTGAAATCGGAACGCTCACTGACATTTCCCCTATCTGAAAGTCTGATAAACGCCGGAAAAATGACTAAGTCCAAAAAAATGTTTTTTTCAATTTTACCCCCGTAGTATATATATTCTACCCACACACATTTGGCACTCTCCTGGGGTACCCTCACACATATTATTCCCTCATTTAGTGGATATTTTCACAAAAAAGTGAAATTTTCAAAAATTCTGAAAATTGGCTGAAAATGACTAAATATGAAGGACACTTTGGGCGAATCGCTCTGGAACTGAAATCGGAATGCTCACTGACATTTCCCCTATCTGAAAGTCTGATAAACGCTGAAAAAATGACTAAGTCCAAAAAAATGTTTTTTTCAATTTTACCCCCGTGGTATATATATTCTACCCACACACATTTGGCACTCTCCTGGGGTACCCTCACACATATTATTCCCTCATTTAGTGGATATTTTCACAAAAAAGTGAAATTTTCAAAAATTCAGAAAATTGGCTGAAAATGACTAAATATGAAGGACTCATTGGGCGAATCACTCTGGAACTGAAATTGGAACGCTCACTGACATTTCCCCTATCTGAAAGTCTGCTAAACGCTGGAAAAGCGGAAAAGTGACTAAGTCCAAAAAAATTTTTTTTTCAATTTTACCCCCATGGGATATATATTCTACCCACACACATTTGGAACTCTCCTGGGGTACCCTCACACATATTATTCCCTCATTTAGTGGATATTTTCACAAAAAAGTGAAATTTTCAAAAATTCAGGAAATTGGTTGAAAATGACTAAATATGAAGGACTCATCGGGCGAATCGCTCTGGAACAGAAATCGGAACGCTCACTGACATTTCCCCTATCTGAAAGTCTGATAAACGCTGGAAAAATGACAGTCCAAAAAAAAAATTTTTTTAAACTTTTTTCAATTTTACCCCTGTGGGATATATATTCTAACCACACACATTTGGAACTCTCCTGGGGTACCCTCACACATATTATTCCCTCATTTAGTGGATATTTTTTGACAAAATAGAGAAATTTTCAAAAATTCAGAAAATTGGCTGAAAACGACTAAATATGAAGGACTCATTGGGCGAATCGCTCTGGAACTGAAATCGGAATGCTCACTGACATTTCCCCTATCTGAAAGTCTGATAAACGCTGAAAAAATGACTAATTCCCAAAAAAAAAATTTTCAACTTTTTTCAGTTTTACTCCCGTGGGATATATATTCTACCCACACACATTTGGAACTCTCCTGGGGTACCCTCACACATATTATTCCCTCATTTAGTGGATATTTTCACAAAAAAGTGAAATTTTCAAAAATTCTGAAAATTGGCTGAAAACGACTAAATATGAAGGACTCATCGGGTGAATTGCTCTGGAACTGAAATTGGAACGCTCACTGACATTTAACCTATCTGAAAGTCTGATAAACGCCGGAAAAATGACTAAGTCCAAAAAATTTTTTTTTTCAATTTTACCCCCGTGGGATATATATTCTACCCACACACATTTGGAACTCTCCTGGGGTACCCTCACACATATTATTCCCTCATTTAGTGGATATTTTCACAAAAAAGTGAAATTTTCAAAAATTCAGAAAATTGGCTTAAAACGACTAAATATGAAGGACTCATCGGGCAAATCACTCTGGAACTGAAATCGGAACGCTCACTCACATTTCCCCTATCTGAAAGTCTGATAAACGCCGGAAAAATGACAAAGTCCTAAAAAAATTTTTTTCTTCTTTTTTCAATTTTACCCCCGTGGGATATATATTCTACCCACACACATTTGGAACTCTCCTGGGGTACCCTCACACATATTATTCCCTCATTTAGTGGATATTTTCACAAAAAAGTGAAATTTTCAAAAATTCAGAAAATTCGCTTAAAACGACTAAATATGAAGGACTCATCGGGTGAATCGCTCTGGAACTGAAATCGGAACGCTCACTGACATTTCCCCTATCTGAAAGTCTGATAAACGCCGGAAAAATGACTAAGTCCAAAAAAATTTTTTTTTCAATTTTACCCTCGTGGGATATATATTCTACCCACACACATTTGGAACTCTCCTGGGGTACCCTCACACATATTATTCCCTCATTTAGTGGATATTTTCACAAAAAAGTGAAATTTTCAAAAATTCAGAAAATTGGCTTAAAACGACTAAATATGAAGGACTCATCGGTCAAATCACTCTGGAACTGAAATCGGAACGCTCACTCACATTTCCCCTATCTGAAAGTCTGATAAACGCCGGAAAAATGACAAAGTCCCAAAAAAAATTTTTTTCAACTTTTTTCAATTTTACCCCCGTGGGATATATATTCTACCCACACACATTTGTAACTCTCCTGGGGTACCCTCACACATATTATTCCCTCATTTAGTGGATATTTTCACAAAAAAGTGAAATTTTCAAAAATTCAGAAAATTGGCTTAAAACGACTAAATATGAAGGACTCATCGGGCGAATCGCTCTGGAACTGAAATCGGAACGCTCACTGACATTTCCCCTATCTGAAAGTCTGATAAACGCCGGAAAAATGACTAAGTCCAAAAAAATTTTTTTTTCAATTGTACCCTCGTGGGATATATATTCTACCCACACACATTTGGAACTCTCCTGGGGTACCCTCACTCATATTATTCCCTCATTTAGTGGATATTTTCACAAAAAAGTGAAATTTTCAAAAATTCTGAAAATTGTCTGAAAATGACTAAATATGAAGGATACATTGGGCGAATCGCTCTGAAACTGAAATCGGAATGCTCACTGACATTTCCCCTATCTGAAAGTCTGATAAACGCTGAAAAAATGACTAAGTCCCAAAAAAAAAATTTTCAACTTTTTTCAATTTTACCCCCATGGGATATATATTCTACCCACACACATTTGGAACTCTCCTGGGGTACCCTCACACATATTATTCCCTCATTTAGTGGATATTTTCACAAAAAAAGTGAAATTTTCAAAAATTCAGAAAATTGGCTGAAAATGACTAAATATGAAGGACTCATTGGGCGAATCACTCTGGAACTGAAATTGGAACGCTCACTGACATTTCCCCTATCTGAAAGTCTGCTAAACGCCGGAAAAATGACTAAGTCCAAAAAAATTTTTTTTTCAATTTTACCCCCATGGGATATATATTCTACCCACACACATTTGGAACTCTCCTGGGGTACCCTCACACATATTATTCCCTCATTTAGTGGATATTTTCACAAAAAAGTGAAATTTTCAAAAATTCAGGAAATTGGTTGAAAATGACTAAATATGAAGGACTCATCGGGCGAATCGCTCTGGAACTGAAATCGGAACGCTCACTGACATTTCCCCTATCTGAAAGTCTGATAAACGCCGGAAAAATGACTAAGTCCAAAAAAAATTTTTTCTCAATTTTACCCACATGGGATATATATTCTACCCACACACATTTGGAACTCTCCTGGGGTACCCTCACACATATTATTCCCTCATTTAGTGGATATTTTCACAAAAAAGTGAAATTTTCAAAAATTCAGAAAATTGGCTGAAAACGACTAAATATGAAGGACTCATCGGGCGAATCCCTCTGGAACTGAAATTGGAACGCTCAGTGACATTTCCCCTATCTGAAAGTCTGATAAACGCTGGAAAAATGACAGTCAAAAAAAAAATTTTTTTAAACTTTTTTCAATTTTACCCCCGTGGGATATATATTCTAACCACACACATTTGGAACTCTCCTGGGGTACCCTCACACATATTATTCCCTCATTTAGTGGATATTTTTTGACAAAATAGAGAGATCTTCAAAAATTCAGAAAATTGGCTGAAAACGACTAAATATGAAGGACTCATTGGGCGAATCGCTCTGGAACTGAAATCGGAATGCTCACTGACATTTCCCCTATCTGAAAGTCTGATAAACGCTGAAAAAATGACTAATTCCCCAAAAAAAAATTTTCAACTTTTTTCAGTTTTACTCCCGTGGGATATATATTCTACCCACACACATTTGGAACTCTCCTGGGGTACCCGCACACATATTATTCCCTCATTTAGTGGATATTTTCACAAAAAAGTGAAATTTTCAAAAATTCAGAAAATTGGCTTAAAACGACTAAATATGAAGGACTCATCGGGCGAATCACTCTGGAACTGAAATCGGAACGCTCACTGACATTTCCCCTATTTGAAAGTCTGATAAACGCTGAAAAAATGACTAAGTCCCAAAAAAAAATTTTTTCAACTTTTTTCAATTTTACCCCCGTGGGATATATATTCTATCCACACACATTTGGAACTCTCCTGGGGTACCCTCACACATATTATTCCCTCATTTAGTGGATATTTTCACAAAAAAGTGAAATTTTCAAAAATACAGAAAATTGGCTGAAAACAACTAAATATGAAGGACTCATCAAGCGAATCGCTCTGGAACTGAAATCGGAACGCTCACTGACATTTCCCCTATCTGAAAGTCTGATAAACGCCGGAAAAATGACTAAGTCCAAAAAAATGTTTTTTTCAATTTTACCCCCGTAGTATATATATTCTACCCACACACATTTGGCACTCTCCTGGGGTACCCTCACACATATTATTCCCTCATTTAGTGGATATTTTCACAAAAAAGTGAAATTTTCAAAAATTCTGAAAATTGGCTGAAAATGACTAAATATGAAGGACACTTTGGGCGAATCGCTCTGGAACTGAAATCGGAATGCTCACTGACATTTCCCCTATCTGAAAGTCTGATAAACGCTGAAAAAATGACTAAGTCCAAAAAAATGTTTTTTTCAATTTTACCCCCGTGGTATATATATTCTACCCACACACATTTGGCACTCTCCTGGGGTACCCTCACACATATTATTCCCTCATTTAGTGGATATTTTCACAAAAAAGTGAAATTTTCAAAAATTCAGAAAATTGGCTGAAAATGACTAAATATGAAGGACTCATTGGGCGAATCACTCTGGAACTGAAATTGGAACGCTCACTGACATTTCCCCTATCTGAAAGTCTGCTAAACGCTGGAAAAGCGGAAAAGTGACTAAGTCCAAAAAAATTTTTTTTTCAATTTTACCCCCATGGGATATATATTCTACCCACACACATTTGGAACTCTCCTGGGGTACCCTCACACATATTATTCCCTCATTTAGTGGATATTTTCACAAAAAAGTGAAATTTTCAAAAATTCAGGAAATTGGTTGAAAATGACTAAATATGAAGGACTCATCGGGCGAATCGCTCTGGAACAGAAATCGGAACGCTCACTGACATTTCCCCTATCTGAAAGTCTGATAAACGCCGGAAAAATGACTAAGTCCAAAAAAAATTTTTTCTCAATTTTACCCCCGTGGGATATATATTCTACCCACACACATTTGGAACTCTCCTGGGGTACCCTCACACATATTATTCCCTCATTTAGTGGACATTTTCACAAAAAAAAGAAATTTTCAAAAATTCTGAAAATTGGCTGAAAACGACTAAATATGAAGGACTCATCGGGCGAATCGCTCTGGAACTGAAATCGGAACGCTCACTGACATTTCCCCTATCTGAAAGTCTGATAAACGCCGGAAAAATGACTAAGTCAAAAAAATTTTTTTTTTCAATTTTACACCCGTGGGATATATATTCTACCCACACACATTTGGAACTCTCCTGGGGTACCCGCACACATATTATTCCCTCATTTAGTGGATGTTTTCACAAAAAAGTGAAATTTTCAAAAATTCTGAAAATTGTCTGAAAACGACTAATTATGAAGGACTCATCAAGCGAATCGCTCTGGAACTGAAATCGGAATGCTCACTGATATTTCCTCTATCTGAAAGTATGATAAACGCCGGAAAAATGACTAAGTCCAAAAAAATGTTTTTTTCAACTTTTTTCAATTTTACCCCCGTGGAATATATATTCTACCCACACACATTTGGAACTCTCCTGGGGTACCATCACACATATTATTCCCTCATTTAGTGGACATTTTCACAAAAAAAAGAAATTTTCAAAAATTCTGAAAATTGGCTGAAAATGACTAAATATGAAGGACTCATCGGGCGAATCGCTCTGGAACTGAAATCGGAATGCTCACTGAGATTTCCCCTATCTGAAAGTCTGATAAACGCCGGAAAAATGACAAAGTCCCAAAAAAAATTTTTTTCAACTTTTTTCAATTTTACCCCCATGGGATATATATTCTACCCACACACATTTGGAACTCTCCTGGGGTACCCTCACACATATTATTACCTCATTTAGTGGATATTTTCACAAAAAAGTGAAATTTTCAAAAATTCAGGAAATTGGTTGAAAATGACTAAATATGAAGGACTCATCGGGCGAATCGCTCTGGAACTGAAATCGGAACGCTCACTGACATTTCCCCTATCTGAAAGTCTGATAAACGCCGGAAAAATGACTAAGTCCAAAAAAAAATTTTTCTCAATTTTACCCCCGTGGGATATATATTCTACCCACACACATTTGGAACTCTCCTGGGGTACCCTCACACATATTATTCCCTCATTTAGTGGATATTTTTTGACAAAATAGAGAAATTTTCAAAAATTCAGAAAATTGGCTGAAAACGACTAAATATGAAGGACTCATTGGGCGAATCGCTCTGGAACTGAAATCGGAATGCTCACTGACATTTCCCCTATCTGAAAGTCTGATAAACGCTGAAAAAATGACTAATTCCCCCTAAAAAAATTTTCAACTTTTTTCAGTTTTACTCCCGTGGGATATATATTCTACCCACACACATTTGGAACTCTCCTGGGGTACCCGCACACATATTATTCCCTCATTTAGTGGATATTTTCACAAAAAAGTGAAATTTTCAAAAATTCAGAAAATTGGCTTAAAACGACTAAATATGAAGGACTCATCGGGCGAATCACTCTGGAACTGAAATCGGAACGCTCACTGACATTTCCCCTATCTGAAAGTCTGATAAACGCTGAAAAAATGACTAAGTCCCAAAAAAAAATTTTTTCAACTTTTTTCAATTTTACCCCCGTGGGATATATATTCTACCCACACACATTTGGAACTCTCCTGGGGTACCCTCACACATATTATTCCCTCATTTAGTGGATATTTTCACAAAAAAGTGAAATTTTCAAAAATTCTGAAAATTGGCTGAAAACGACAAAATATGAAGGACTCATCGGGCGAATCGCTGTGGAACTGAAATCGGAACGCTCACTGACATTTCCCCTATCTGAAAGTCTGATAAACGCCGGAAAAATGACTAAGTTCAAAAAAAATTTTTTTTTCAACTTTTTTCAATTTTACCCCCGTGGGATATATATTCTACCCACACATATTTGGAACTCTCCTGGAGTACCCTCACACATATTATTCCCTCATTTAGTGGATATTTTCACAAAAAAGTGAAATTTTCAAAAATACAGAAAATTGGCTGAAAACAACTAAATATGAAGGACTCATCAAGCCAATCGCTCTGGAACTGAAATCGGAACGCTCACTGACATTTCCCCTATCTGAAAGTCTGATAAACGCCGGAAAAATGACTAAGTCCAAAAAAATGTTTTTTTCAATTTTACCCCCGTAGTATATATATTCTACCCACACACATTTGGCACTCTCCTGGGGTACCCTCACACATATTATTCCCTCATTTAGTGGATATTTTCACAAAAAAGTAAAATTTTCAAAAATTCAGAAAATTGGCTGAAAACGACTAAATATGAAGGACTCATCGGGCGAAATGCTCTGGAACTGAAATTGGAACGCTCACTGACATTTCCCCTATCTGAAAGTCTGATAAACGCTGAAAAAATGACTAAGTCCCAAAAAAAAATTTTTTCAACTTTTTTCAATTTTACCCCCGTGGGATATATATTCTACCCACACACATTTGGAACTCTCCTGGGGTACCCTCACACATATTATTCCCTCAGTTAGTGGATATTTTCACAAAAAAGTGAAATTTTCAAAAATACAGAAAATTGGCTGAAAACAACTAAATATGAAGGACTCATCAAGCGAATCGCTCTGGAACTGAAATCGGAACGCTCACTGACATTTCCCCTATCTGAAAGTCTGATAAACGCCGGAAAAATGACTAAGTCCAAAAAAATGTTTTTTTCAATTTTACCCCCGTGGTATATATATTCTTCCCACACACATTTGGAACTCTCCTGGGGTACCCTCACACATATTATTCCCTCATTTAGTGGATGTTTTCACAAAAAAGTAAAATTTTCAAAAATTCAGAAAATTGGCTGAAAATGACTAAATATGAAGGACTCATCGGGCGAATTGCTCTGGAACTGAAATCGGAACGCTCACTGACATTTCCCCTATCTGAAAGTCTGATAAAAATGACTAAGTCCAAAAAAAATTTTTTTTCAACTTTTTTCAATTTTACCCCTGTGGGATATATATTCTACCCACACACATTTGGAACTCTCCTGGAGTACCCTCACACATATTATTCCCTCATTTAGTGGATATTTTCACAAAAAAGTGAAATTTTCAAAAATTCAGAAAATTGGCTGAAAACAACTAAATATGAAGGACTCATCAAGCGAATCGCTCTGGAACTGAAATCGGAATGCTCACTGACATTTCCCCTATCTGAAAGTCTGATAAACGCGGGAAAAATGACTAAGTCCAAAAAAATGTTTTTTTCAATTTTACCCCCGTGCGATATATATTCTACCCACACACATTTGGAACTCTCCTGGGGTACCCTCACACATTTTATTCCCTCATTTAGTAGATATTTTCACAAAAAAGTGAAATTTTCAAAAATTCTGAAAATTGGTTGAAAACGACTAAATATAAAGGACTCATTGGGCGAATCGCTCTGGAACTGAAATCGGAACGCTCACTGACATTTCCCCTATCTGAAAGTCAGATAAACGCTGAAAAAATGACTAAGTCCAAAAAAAAATTTTTTTCAACTTTTTTCAATTTTACCCCCGTGGGATATATATTCTAACCACACACATTTGGAACTCTCCTGGGGTACCCTCACACATATTATTCCCTCATTTAGTGGATATTTTTTGACAAAATAGAGAAATTTTCAAAAATTCAGAAAATTGGCTGAAAACGACTAAATATGAAGGACTCATTGGGCGAATCGCTCTGGAACTGAAATCGGAATGCTCACTGACATTTCCCCTATCTGAAAGTCTGATAAACGCTGAAAAAACGACTAATTCCCCAAAAAAAAATTTTCAACTTTTTTCAGTTTTACTCCCGTGGGATATATATTCTACCCACACACATTTGGAACTCTCCTGGGGTACCCGCACACATATTATTCCCTCATTTAGTGGATATTTTCACAAAAAAGTGAAATTTTCAAAAATTCAGAAAATTGGCTTAAAACGACTAAATATGAAGGACTCATCGGGCGAATCACTCTGGAACTGAAATCGGAACGCTCAATGACATTTCCCCTATCTGAAAGTCTGATAAACGCTGAAAAAATGACTAAGTCCCAAAAAAAAATTTTTTCAACTTTTTTCAATTTTACCCCCGTGGGATATATATTCTACCCACACACATTTGGAACTCTCCTGGGGTACCCTCAGACATATTATTCCCTCATTTAGTGGATATTTTCACAAAAAAGTGAAATTTTCAAAAATTCTGAAAATTGGCTGAAAACGACTAAATATGAAGGACTCATCGGGCGAATCGCTGTGGAACTGAAATCGGAACGCTCACTGACATTTCCCCTATCTGAAAGTCTGATAAACGCTGAAAAAATGACTAAGTCCCAAAAAAAAATTTTTTCAACTATTTTCAATTTTACCCCCGTGGGATATATATTCTACCCACACACATTTGGAACTCTCCTGGGGTACCCTCACACATATTATTCCCTCATTTAGTGGATATTTTCACAAAAAAGTGAAATTTTCAAAAATACAGAAAATTGGCTGAAAACAACTAAATATGAAGGACTCATCAAGCGAATCGCTCTGGAACTGAAATCGGAACGCTCACTGACATTTCCCCTATCTGAAAGTCTGATAAACGCCGGAAAAATGACTAAGTCCAAAAAAATGTTTTTTTCAATTTTACCCCCGTGGTATATATATTCTACCCACACACATTTGGCACTCTCCTGGGGTACCCTCACACATATTATTCCCTCATTTAGTGGATGTTTTCACAAAAAAGTAAAATTTTCAAAAATTCAGAAAATTGGCTGAAAATGACTAAATATGAAGGACTCATCGGGCGAATTGCTCTGGAACTGAAATCGGAACGCTCACTGACATTTCCCCTATCTGAAAGTCTGATAAAAATGACTAAGTCCAAAAAAAATTTTTTTTTCAACTTTTTTCAATTTTACCCCTGTGGGATATATATTCTACCCACACACATTTGGAACTCTCCTGGAGTACCCTCACACATATTATTCCCTCATTTAGTGGATATTTTCACAAAAAAGTGAAATTTTCAAAAATTCAGAAAATTGGCTGAAAACAACTAAATATGAAGGACTCATCAAGCGAATCGCTCTGGAACTGAAATCGGAACGCTCACTGACATTTCCCCTATCTGAAAGTCAGATAAACGCTGAAAAAATGACTAAGTCCAAAAAAAAATTTTTTTCAACTTTTTTCAATTTTACCCCCGTGGGATATATATTCTACCCACACACATTTGGAACTCTCCTGGGGTACCCTCACACATATTATTCCCTCATTTAGTGGATATTTTCACAAAAAAGTGAAATTTTCAAAAATTCAGAAAATTGGCTGAAAACGACTATATATGAAGGACTCATCGGGCGAATCGCTCTGGAACTGAAATCGGAACGCTCACTGACATTTCCATTATCTGAAAGTCTGATGAACGCCGGAAAAATGACTAAGTCCAAAAAATTTTTTTTTCAACTTTTTTCAATTTTACCCCCTTGGGATATATATTCTACCCACACACATTTGGAACTCTCCTGGGGTACCCTCACACATATTATTCCCTCATTTAGTGGATATTTTCACAAAAAAGTAAAATTTTCAAAAATTCTGAAAATTGGCTGAAAACTACTAAATATGAAGGACTCATTGGGAAGTCGCTCTGGAACTGAAATCGAAACGCTCACTGACATTTCCCATATCTGAAAGACTGATAAACGCCGGAAAATGACTAAGTACAAAAAAATTTTTTTTTTACCTTTTTTCAATTTTACCCCCATTGGATATGTATTCTCTACCCACACACATTTGGAACTCTCCTGGGGTACCCTCACACATATTATTCCCTCATTTAGTGGATATTTTCACAAAAAAGTGAAATTTTCAAAAATTCAGAAAATTGGCTGAAAACGACTAAATATGAAGGACTCATCGGGCGAATCACTCTGGAACTGAAATCGGAATGCTCACTGACATTTACCCTATCTGAAAGTCAGATAAACGCTGAAAAAATGACTAAGTCCAAAAAAAAAAATTTTTTCAACTTTTTTCAATTTTACCCCCGTGGGATATACTGTATATACTAGCTACACACATTTGGAACTCTCCTGGGGTACCCGCACACTTATTATTCCCTCATTTAGTGGATATTTTCACAAAAAAGTGAAATTTTCAAAAATTCTGAAAATTGGCTGAAAACGACCAAATATGAAGGACTCATCGGGCGAATCGCTCTGGAACTGAAATCGGAACACTCACTGACATTTCCATTATCTGAAAGTCTGATGAACGCCGGAAAAATGACTAAGTCCAAAAAATAAATTTTTTCAACTTTTTTCATTTTTACCCCCGTGAGATATATATTCTACCCACACACATTTGGAACTCTCCTGGGGTACCCTCACACATATTATTCCCTCATTTAGTAGATATTTTCACAAAAAAGTGAAATTTTCAAAAATTCTGAAAATTGGCTGAAAACTACTAAATATGAAGGACTCATTGGGAAATCGCTCTGGAACTGAAATCGAAACGCTCACTGACATTTCCCATATCTGAAAGTCTGATAAACGCTGGAAAATGACTAAGTACAAAAAAATTTTTTTTTTTACTTTTTTCAATTTTACCCCCGTGGGATATGTATTCTCTACCCACACACATTTGGAACTCTCCTGGGGTACCCTCACACATATTATTCCCTCACTTAGTGGATATTTTCACAAAAAAGTGAAATTTTCAAAAATTCAGAAGATTGGCTGAAAACGACTAAATATGAAGGACTGATAGGGCGAATCGCTCTGGAACTGAAATCGGAACGCTCACTGACATTTCCCCTCTCTGAAAGTCTGATAAACGCCGGAAAAATGACTAAGTCCCCCCCAAATTTTTTTTTCAATTTTACCCCCGTGGGATATATATTCTACTCACACACATTTGGAACTCTCCTGGGGTACCCTCACACTATTATTCCCTCATTTAGTGGATATTTTCACAAAAAAGTGAAATTTTCAAAAATTCAGAAAATTGGCTGAAAACAACTAAATATGAAGGACGAATCGGACGAATCGCTCTGGAACTGAAATCGGAACGCTCACTGACATTTCCACTATCTGAAAGTCTGATAAACACCAGAAAAATGACTAAGTCCCCCAAAATTTTTTTTTTCAATTTTACCCCCGTGGGATATATATTCTACCCACACACATTTGGAACTCTCCTGGGGTACCCTCAGACCTATTACTCCTTTATTTAGTGGATATTTTCACAAAAAAGTGAAATTTTCAAAAATTCAGAAAATTGGCTGAAAACGACTAAATATGAAGGACTCATTGGGCGAATCGCTCTGGAACTGAAATCGGAATGCTCACTGACATTTCACCTGTCTGAAAGTCTGATAAATGCCGGAAAATGACTAAGTCCAAAAAAAAAAATTTTTCATCTTTTTTCAATTTTACCCACGTGGGATATATATTCTACCCACACACATGTGGAACTCTCATGGGGTACCCTCACACATATTATTCCCTCATTTAGTGGATATTTTCACAAAAAAGTGAAATTTTAAAAAATTCAGAAAATTGGCTGAAAACGACTAAATATGAAGGACTCATCGGGCGAATCGCTCTGGAACTGAAATCGGAACGCTCACTGACATTTCCCCTATCTGAAAGTCTGATAAACGCCGGAAAATGACTAAGTCCCCCAAAAAACTTTTTCAACTTTTATAAATTTTACCCTCATGGGATATATATTCTACTCACACACATTTGGAACTCTCCTGGGGTACCCTCAAACATATTATTCCCTCATTTAGTGGATATTTTCACAAAAAAGTGAAATTTTCAAAAATTCTGAAAATTGGCTGAAAACGACTAAATATGAAGGACTCATCGGGCGTATCGCTCTGGAACTGAAATCGGAACGCTCACTGATATTTCCCATATCTGAAAGTCTGATAAACGGCGGAAAATGACTAAGTCCAAAAAAAATTTTTTTTTAACTTTTTTCAATTTTACCCCCGTGGGATATATATTCTACCCACACACATTTGAAACTCTCCTTGGGTACACTCACACCTATTAATCCTTCATTTAGTGGATATTTTCACAAAAAAGTGAAATCGGAATGCTCACTGACATTTCCCCTATCTGAAAGTCTGATAATCGCCGGAAAAATGACTAAGTCTCAAAAAATTTTTTTTTCAATTTTACCCCCGTGAGATATATATTCTACCCACACACATTTGGAAATCTCCTGGGGTACCCTCACACCTATTTAGTGGATATTTTCACAAAAAAGTGAAATTTTCAAAAATTCAGAAAATTGGCTGAAAATGACTAAATATGAAGGACTCATTGGTCAGATCGCTCTGGAACTGAAATCGAAATGCTCACTGGCATTTCCATTATCTGAAAGTCTGATGAACGCCGGAAAAATGACTAAGTCCAAAAAAATTTTTTTTCAACTTTTTTCAATTTTACCCCCGTGCGATATATATTCTACCCACACACATTTGGAACTCTCCTGGGGTACCCTCACACATATTATTCCCTCATTTAGTAGATATTTTCACAAAAAAGTGAAATTTTCAAAAATTCAGAAAATTGGTTGAAAACGACTAAATATAAAGGACTCATTGGGCGAATCGCTCTGGAACTGAAATCGGAACGCTCACTGACATTTCCCCTATCTGAAAGTCAGTTAAACGCTGAAAAAATGACTAAGTCCCAAAAAAAAATGTGTTCAACTTTTTTCAATTTTATCCCCATGGGAAATATATTCTACCCACACACATTGGGAACTCTCCTGGGGTACCCTCACACATATTATTCCCTCATTTAGTGGATATTTTCACAAAAAAGTGAAATTTTCAAAAATTCAGAAAATTGTCTGAAAACGACTAAATATGAAGGACTCATTGGTCGAATCGCTCTGGAACTGAAATCGGAAACACACTGACATTTCCCCTATCTGAAAGTCTGATAAACGCTGAAAAAATGACTAAGTCCCCCAAAAAAATTTTTTAAACTTTTTTCAATTTTACCCCCCTGGGATACATATTCTACCTACACACATTTGGAACTCTCCTGGGGTACCCTCACACATATTATTCCCTCATTTAGTGGATATTTTCACAAAAAAGTGAAATTTTCAAAAATTCAGAAAATTGTCTGAAAACGACTAAATATGAAGGACTCATCCGGCGAATCGCTCTGGAACTGAAATCGGAACGCTCACTGACATTTCCCCTATCTGAAAGTCTGATAAACGCCGGAAAAATGACTAAGTCCCCAAAAAAATTTTTTTCAACTTTTTTCAATTTTACCCCCCTGGGATATATATTCTACCTACACACATTTGGAACTCTCCTGGGGTACCCTCACACATATTATTCCCTCATTTAGTGGATATTTTCACAAAAAAGTGAAATTTTCAAAAATTCAGAAAATTGTCTGAAAACGACTAAATATGAAGGACTCATTGGGCGAATCGCTCTGGAACTGAAATCGGAAAGCTCACTGACATTTCCCCTATCTGAAAGTCTGATAAACGCTGAAAAAATGACTAAGTCCCAAAAAAAAATGTTTTCAACTTTTTTCAATTTTATCCCCTGGGATATATATTCTACCTACACACATTTGGAACTCTCCTGGGGTACCCTCACACATATTATTCCCTCATTTAGTGGATATTTTCACAAAAAAGTGAAATTTTCAAAAATTCAGAAAATTGTCTGAAAACGACTAAATATGAAGGACTCATTGGGCGAATCGCTCTGGAACTGAAATCGGAAAGCTCACTGACATTTCCCCTATCTGAAAGTCTGATAAACGCTGAAAAAATGACTAAGTCCCCAAAAAAAATTTTTTTAACTTTTTTCAATTTTACCCCCCTGGGATATATATTCTACCCACACACATTTGGAACTCTCCTGGGGTACACTCACACATATTATTCCCTCATTTAGTGGATATTCTCACAAAAAAGTGAAATTTTCAAAAATTCTGAAAATTGGCTGAAAACGACTAAGTATGAAGGACTCATCCGGCGAATCGCTCTGGTACTGAAATCGGAACGCTCACTGACATTTCCCCTATCTGAAAGTCTGATAAACGCCGGAAAAATGCCTAAGTCTAAAAAAAATTTTTTTCAACTTTTTTCAATTTTACCCCCGTGGGATATATATTCTACCCACACACATTTGGAACTCTCCTGGGGTACCCTCACACATATTATTCCCTCATTTAGTGGATATTTTCACAAAAAAGTGAAATTTTGAAAAATTCTGAAAATTGGCTGAAAACGACTAAATATGAAGGACTCATCGGGCGAATCGCTCTGGAACTGAAATTGGAATGCTCACTGACATTTCCCCTATCTGACAGTCTGATAAACGCTGAAAAAATTACTAAGTCCCAAAAAAAAATGTTTTCAACTTTTTTCAATTTTATCCCCGTGGGAAATATATTCTACCCACACACATTGGGAACTCTCCTGGGGTACCCTCACACATATTATTCCCTCATTTAGTGGATATTTTCACAAAAAAGTGAAATTGTGAAAAATTCAGAAAATTGGCTGAAAGCGACTAAATATGAAGGACTCAAAGGGCGAATCACTCTGGAACTGAAATCGGAATGCTCACTGACATTTCCCCTATCTGAAAGTCTGATAAACGCCGGAAAAATGAATAAGTCCCCCCAAAAATTTTTTTTATCTTTTTTCAATTTTACCCCTGTGGGATATATATTCTACCCAAACACATTTGGAACTCTCCTGGGGTACCCTCACACATATTATTCCCTCATTTAGTGGATATTTTCACAAAAAAGTGAAATTTTCAAAAATTCAGAAAATTGTCTGAAAACGACTAAATATGAAGGACTCATTGGGCGAATCGCTCTGGAACTGAAATCGGAAAGCTCACTGACATTTCCCCTATCTGAAAGTCTGATAAACGCTGAAAAAATGACTAAGTCCAAAAAAAAATTTTTTTCAACTTTTTTCAATTTTACCCCCGTGGGATGTATATTCTACCCACACACATTTGGAACTCTCCTGGGGTACCCTCACACATATTATTCCCTCATTTAGTGGATATTTTCACAAAAAAGTGAAATTTTCAAAAATTCTGAAAATTGGTTGAAAACGACTAAATATGAAGGACTTAATCGCTCTGGAACTGAAATCGATACGCTCACTGACATTTCTCCTATCTGAAAGTCTGATAAACGCCGGAAAAATGCCTAAGTCTAAAAAAAAATTTTTTTCAACTTTTTTCAATTTTACCCCCGTGGGATGTATATTCTACCCACACACATTTGGAACTCTCCTGGGGTACCCTCACACATATTATTCCCTCATTTAGTGGATATTTTCACAAAAAAGTGAAATTTTGAAAAATTCTGAAAATTGGCTGAAAACGACTAAATATGAAGGACTCATCGGGCGAATCGCTCTGGAACTGAAATCGGAACGCTCACTGACATTTCCCCTATCTGAAAGTCTGATAAACGCTGAAAAAATGACTAAGTCCAAAAAAAAATTTTTTCAACTTTTTTCAATTTTACCCCCGTGGGATGTATATTCTACCCACACACATTTGGTACTCTCCTGGGGTACCCTCACACATATTATTCCCTCATTTAGTGGATATTTTCACAAAAAAGTGAAATTTTCAAAAATTCTGAAAATTGGTTGAAAACGACTAAATATGAAGGACTTAATCGCTCTGGAACTGAAATCGATACGCTCACTGACATTTCCCCTATCTGAAAGTCTGATAAACGCCGGAAAAATGCCTAAGTCTAAAAAAAATTTTTTTCAACTTTTTTCAATTTTACCCCCGTGGGATATATATTCTACCCACACACATTTGGAACTCTCCTGGGGCACCCTCACACATATTATTCCCTCATTTAGTGGATATTTTCACAAAAAAGTGAAATTTTCAAAAATTCTGAAAATTGGCTGAAAACGACTAAATATGAAGGACTCATCGGGCGAATCACTCTGGAACTGAAATCGGAATGCTCACTGACATTTCCCCTATCTGAAAGTCTGATAAACGCCGGAAAAATGACTAAGTCCCCCCAAAAATTTTTTTCATCTTTTTTCAATTTTACCCCCGTGGGATATATATTCTACCCACACACATTTGGAACTCTCCTGGGGTACCCTCACACATATTATTCCCTCATTTAGTGGATATTTTCACAAAAAAGTGAAATTTTGAAAAATTCTGAAAATTGGCTGTAAACGACTAAATATGGAGGATTCATCGGGCGAATCGCTCTGGAACTGAAATCGGAACGCTGACTGACATTTCCCCTATCTGAAAGTCGGATAAACGCCGGAAAATGACTAAGTCCAAAAAATTTTTTTTTCAACTTTTTACAATTTTACCCCCTTGGGATATATATTCTACCCACACACATTTGGAACTCTCCTGGGGTACCCTCATACATATTATTCCCTCATTTAGTGGATATTTTCACAAAAAAGTAAAATTTTCAAAAATTCTGAAAATTGGCTGAAAACTACTAAATATGAAGGACTCATTGGGAAATCGCTCTGGAACTGAAATCGAAACGCTCACTGACATTTCCCATATCTGAAAGTCTGATAAACGCCGGAAAATGACTAAGTACAAAAAAATTTTTTTTTTAACTTTTTTCAATTTTACCCCCATTGGATATGTATTCTCTACCCACACACATTTGGAACTCTCCTGGGGTACCCTCACACATATTATTCCCTCATTTAGTGGATATTTTCACAAAAAAGTGAAATTTTCAAAAATTCAGAAAATTGGCTGAAAACAACTAAATATGAAGGACTCATCGGGCGAATCACTCTGGAACTGAAATCGGAATGCTCACTGACATTTACCCTATCTGAAAGTCAGATAAACGCTGAAAAAATGACTAAGTCCAAAAAAAAAAATTTTTTCAACTTTTTTCAATTTTACCCCCGTGGGATATACTGTATATACTAGCTACACACATTTGGAACTCTCCTGGGGTACCCGCACACTTATTATTCCCTCATTTGTGGATATTTTCACAAAAAAGTGAAATTTTCAAAAAATCTGAAAATTGGCTGAAAACGACCAAATATGAAGGACTCATCGGGCGAATCGCTCTGGAACTGAAATCGGAACGCTCACTGACATTTCCATTATCTGAAAGTCTGATGAACGCCGGAAAAATGACAAAGTCCAAAAAATAAATTTTTTCAACTTTTTTCAATTTTACCCCCGTGCGATATATATTCTACCCACACACATTTGGAACTCTCCTGGGGTACCCTCACACATATTATTCCCTCATTTAGTAGATATTTTCACAAAAAAGTGAAATTTTCAAAAATTCTGAAAATTGGCTGAAAACTACTAAATATGAAGGACTCATAGGGCGAATCGCTCTGGAACTGAAATCGGAACGCTCACTGACATTTCCCCTCTCTGAAAGTCTGATAAACGCCGGAAAAATGACTAAGTCCCCCCCAAATTTTTTTTTCAATTTTACCCCCGTGGGATATATATTCTACTCACACACATTTGGAACTCTCCTGGGGTACCCTCACACTATTATTCCCTCATTTAGTGGATATTTTCACAAAAAAGTGAAATTTTCAAAAATTCAGAAAATTGGCTGAAAACAACTAAATATGAAGGACGAATCGGACGAATCGCTCTGGAACTGAAATCGGAACGCTCACTGACATTTCCACTATCTGAAAGTCTGATAAACACCAGAAAAATGACTAAGTCCCCCAAAATTTTTTTTTTCAATTTTACCCCCGTGGGATATATATTCTACCCACACACATGTGGAACTCTCATGGGGTACCCTCACACATATTATTCCCTCATTTAGTGGATATTTTCACAAAAAAGTGAAATTTTAAAAAATTCAGAAAATTGGCTGAAAACGACTAAATATGAAGGACTCATTGGGCGAATCGCTCTGGAACTGAAATCGGAACGCTCACTGACATTTCCCCTATCTGAAAGTCTGATAAACGCCGGAAAATGACTAAGTCCCCCCAAAAATTTTTTTTATCTTTTTTCAATTTTACCCCCGTGGGATATATATTCTACCCACACACATTTGGAGCTCTCCTGGGGCACCCTCACACATATTATTCCCTCATTTAGTGGATATTTTCACAAAAAAGTGAAATTTTGAAAAATTCAGAAAATTGGCTGAAAACGACTAAATATGTAGGACTCATCGGGCGAATCACTCTGGAACTGAAATCGGAATGCTCACTGACATTTCCCCTATCTGAAAGTCTGATAAACGCCGGAAAAATGACTAAGTCCCCCCAAAAATTTTTTTCATCTTTTTTCAATTTTACCCCCGTGGGATATATATTCTACCCACACACATTTGGAACTCTCCTGGGGTACCCTCACACATATTATTCCCTCATTTAGTGGATATTTTCACAAAAAAGTGAAATTTTGAAAAATTCTGAAAATTGGCTGTAAACGACTAAATATGGAGGATTCATCGGGCGAATCGCTCTGGAACTGAAATCGGAACGCTCACTGACATCTCCCCTATCTGAAAGTCAGATAAACGCTGAAAAAATGACAAAGTCCAAAAAAAAATTTTTTTCAACTTTTTTCAATTTTACCCCCGTGGGATATATATTCTACCCACACACATTTGGAACTCTCCTGGGGCACCCTCACACATATTATTCCCTCATTTAGTGGATATTTTCACAAAAAAGTGAAATTTTGAAAAATTCAGAAAATTGGCTGAAAACGACTAAATATGAAGGACTCATCGGGCGAATCACTCTGTAACTGAAATCGGAATGCTCACTGACATTTCCCCTATCTGAAAGTCTGATAAACGCCGGAAAAAAGACTAAGTCCCCCCAAAAATTTTTTTCATCTTTTTTCAATTTTACCCCCGTGGGATATATATTCTACTCACACACATTTGGAACTCTCCTGGGGTACCCTCACACATATTATTCCCTCATTTAGTGGATATTTTCACAAAAAAGTGAAATTTTGAAAAATTCTGAAAATTGGCTGTAAACGACTAAATATGGAGGATTCATCGGGCGAATCGCTCTGGAACTGAAATCGGATCGCTCACTGACATTTCCCCTATCTGAAAGTCAGATAAACGCTGAAAAAATGACTAAGTCCAAAAAAAAATATTTTTCAACTTTTTTCAATTTTACCCCCGTGGGATATATATTCTACCCACACACATTTGGAACTCTCCTGGGGTACCCTCACACATATTATTCCCTCATTTAGTGGATATTTTCACAAAAAAGTGAAATTTTCAAAAATTCAGAAAATTAGATGAAAACGACTAAATATGAAGGACTCATCGGGCGAATCGCTCTGGAACTGAAATCGGAACGCTGACTGACATTTCCCCTATCTGAAAGTCGGATAAACGCCGGAAAATGACTAAGTCCAAAAAATTTTTTTTTCAACTTTTTACAATTTTACCCCCTTGGGATATATATTCTACCCACACACATTTGGAACTCTCCTGGGGTACCCTCACACATATTATTCCCTCATTTAGTGGATATTTTCACAAAAAAGTAAAATTTTCAAAAATTCTGAAAATTGGCTGAAAACTACTAAATATGAAGGACTCATTGGGAAATCGCTCTGGAACTGAAATCGAAACGCTCACTGACATTTCCCATATCTGAAAGTCTGATAAACGCCGGAAAATGACTAAGTACAAAAAAATTTTTTTTTAACTTTTTTCAATTTTACCCCCATTGGATATGTATTCTCTACCCACACACATTTGGAACTCTCCTGGGGTACCCTCACACATATTATTCCCTCATTTAGTGGATATTTTCACAAAAAAGTAAAATTTTCAAAAATTCTGAAAATTGGCTGAAAACGACTAAATATGAAGGACTCATCGGGCGAATCGCTCTGGAACTGAAATCGGAACGCTCACTGACATTTCCCCTATCTGAAAGTCTGATAAACGCTGAAAAAATGACTAAGTCCAAAAAAAAATTTTTTCAACTTTTTTCAATTTTACCCCCGTGGGATGTATATTCTACCCACACACATTTGGTACTCTCCTGGGGTACCCTCACACATATTATTCCCTCATTTAGTGGATATTTTCACAAAAAAGTGAAATTTTCAAAAATTCTGAAAATTGGTTGAAAACGACTAAATATGAAGGACTTAATCGCTCTGGAACTGAAATCGATACGCTCACTGACATTTCCCCTATCTGAAAGTCTGATAAACGCCGGAAAAATGCCTAAGTCTAAAAAAAATTTTTTTCAACTTTTTTCAATTTTACCCCCGTGGGATATATATTCTACCCACACACATTTGGAACTCTCCTGGGGCACCCTCACACATATTATTCCCTCATTTAGTGGATATTTTCACAAAAAAGTGAAATTTTCAAAAATTCTGAAAATTGGCTGAAAACGACTAAATATGAAGGACTCATCGGGCGAATCACTCTGGAACTGAAATCGGAATGCTCACTGACATTTCCCCTATCTGAAAGTCTGATAAACGCCGGAAAAATGACTAAGTCCCCCCAAAAATTTTTTTCATCTTTTTTCAATTTTACCCCCGTGGGATATATATTCTACCCACACACATTTGGAACTCTCCTGGGGTACCCTCACACATATTATTCCCTCATTTAGTGGATATTTTCACAAAAAAGTGAAATTTTGAAAAATTCTGAAAATTGGCTGTAAACGACTAAATATGGAGGATTCATCGGGCGAATCGCTCTGGAACTGAAATCGGAACGCTGACTGACATTTCCCCTATCTGAAAGTCGGATAAACGCCGGAAAATGACTAAGTCCAAAAAATTTTTTTTTCAACTTTTTACAATTTTACCCCCTTGGGATATATATTCTACCCACACACATTTGGAACTCTCCTGGAGTACCCTCACACATATTATTCCCTCATTTAGTGGATATTTTCACAAAAAAGTAAAATTTTCAAAAATTCTGAAAATTGGCTGAAAACTACTAAATATGAAGGACTCATTGGGAAATCGCTCTGGAACTGAAATCGAAACGCTCACTGACATTTCCCATATCTGAAAGTCTGATAAACGCCGGAAAATGACTAAGTACAAAAAAATTTTTTTTTTAACTTTTTTCAATTTTACCCCCATTGGATATGTATTCTCTACCCACACACATTTGGAACTCTCCTGGGGTACCCTCACACATATTATTCCCTCATTTAGTGGATATTTTCACAAAAAAGTGAAATTTTCAAAAATTCAGAAAATTGGCTGAAAACAACTAAATATGAAGGACTCATCGGGCGAATCACTCTGGAACTGAAATCGGAATGCTCACTGACATTTACCCTATCTGAAAGTCAGATAAACGCTGAAAAAATGACTAAGTCCAAAAAAAAAAATTTTTTCAACTTTTTTCAATTTTACCCCCGTGGGATATACTGTATATACTAGCTACACACATTTGGAACTCTCCTGGGGTACCCGCACACTTATTATTCCCTCATTTGTGGATATTTTCACAAAAAAGTGAAATTTTCAAAAAATCTGAAAATTGGCTGAAAACGACCAAATATGAAGGACTCATCGGGCGAATCGCTCTGGAACTGAAATCGGAACGCTCACTGACATTTCCATTATCTGAAAGTCTGATGAACGCCGGAAAAATGACAAAGTCCAAAAAATAAATTTTTTCAACTTTTTTCAATTTTACCCCCGTGCGATATATATTCTACCCACACACATTTGGAACTCTCCTGGGGTACCCTCACACATATTATTCCCTCATTTAGTAGATATTTTCACAAAAAAGTGAAATTTTCAAAAATTCTGAAAATTGGCTGAAAACTACTAAATATGAAGGACTCATAGGGCGAATCGCTCTGGAACTGAAATCGGAACGCTCACTGACATTTCCCCTCTCTGAAAGTCTGATAAACGCCGGAAAAATGACTAAGTCCCCCCCAAATTTTTTTTTCAATTTTACCCCCGTGGGATATATATTCTACTCACACACATTTGGAACTCTCCTGGGGTACCCTCACACTATTATTCCCTCATTTAGTGGATATTTTCACAAAAAAGTGAAATTTTCAAAAATTCAGAAAATTGGCTGAAAACAACTAAATATGAAGGACGAATCGGACGAATCGCTCTGGAACTGAAATCGGAACGCTCACTGACATTTCCACTATCTGAAAGTCTGATAAACACCAGAAAAATGACTAAGTCCCCCAAAATTTTTTTTTTCAATTTTACCCCCGTGGGATATATATTCTACCCACACACATGTGGAACTCTCATGGGGTACCCTCACACATATTATTCCCTCATTTAGTGGATATTTTCACAAAAAAGTGAAATTTTAAAAAATTCAGAAAATTGGCTGAAAACGACTAAATATGAAGGACTCATTGGGCGAATCGCTCTGGAACTGAAATCGGAACGCTCACTGACATTTCCCCTATCTGAAAGTCTGATAAACGCCGGAAAATGACTAAGTCCCCCCAAAAATTTTTTTTATCTTTTTTCAATTTTACCCCCGTGGGATATATATTCTACCCACACACATTTGGAACTCTCCTGGGGCACCCTCACACATATTATTCCCTCATTTAGTGGATATTTTCACAAAAAAGTGAAATTTTGAAAAATTCAGAAAATTGGCTGAAAACGACTAAATATGTAGGACTCATCGGGCGAATAACTCTGGAACTGAAATCGGAATGCTCACTGACATTTCCCCTATCTGAAAGTCTGATAAACGCCGGAAAAATGACTAAGTCCCCCCAAAAATTTTTTTCATCTTTTTTCAATTTTACCCCCGTGGGATATATATTCTACCCACACACATTTGGAACTCTCCTGGGGTACCCTCACACATATTATTCCCTCATTTAGTGGATATTTTCACAAAAAAGTGAAATTTTGAAAAATTCTGAAAATTGGCTGTAAACGACTAAATATGGAGGATTCATCGGGCGAATCGCTCTGGAACTGAAATCGGAACGCTCACTGACATCTCCCCTATCTGAAAGTCAGATAAACGCTGAAAAAATGACAAAGTCCAAAAAAAAATTTTTTTCAACTTTTTTCAATTTTACCCCCGTGGGATATATATTCTACCCACACACATTTGGAACTCTCCTGGGGCACCCTCACACATATTATTCCCTCATTTAGTGGATATTTTCACAAAAAAGTGAAATTTTGAAAAATTCAGAAAATTGGCTGAAAACGACTAAATATGAAGGACTCATCGGGCGAATCACTCTGTAACTGAAATCGGAATGCTCACTGACATTTCCCCTATCTGAAAGTCTGATAAACGCCGGAAAAAAGACTAAGTCCCCCCAAAAATTTTTTTCATCTTTTTTCAATTTTACCCCCGTGGGATATATATTCTACCCACACACATTTGGAACTCTCCTGGGGTACCCTCACACATATTATTCCCTCATTTAGTGGATATTTTCACAAAAAAGTGAAATTTTGAAAAATTCTGAAAATTGGCTGTAAACGACTAAATATGGAGGATTCATCGGGCGAATCGCTCTGGAACTGAAATCGGATCGCTCACTGACATTTCCCCTATCTGAAAGTCAGATAAACGCTGAAAAAATGACTAAGTCCAAAAAAAAATATTTTTCAACTTTTTTCAATTTTACCCCCGTGGGATATATATTCTACCCACACACATTTGGAACTCTCCTGGGGTACCCTCACACATATTATTCCCTCATTTAGTGGATATTTTCACAAAAAAGTGAAATTTTCAAAAATTCAGAAAATTAGATGAAAACGACTAAATATGAAGGACTCATCGGGCGAATCGCTCTGGAACTGAAATCGGAACGCTGACTGACATTTCCCCTATCTGAAAGTCGGATAAACGCCGGAAAATGACTAAGTCCAAAAAATTTTTTTTTCAACTTTTTACAATTTTACCCCCTTGGGATATATATTCTACCCACACACATTTGGAACTCTCCTGGGGTACCCTCACACATATTATTCCCTCATTTAGTGGATATTTTCACAAAAAAGTAAAATTTTCAAAAATTCTGAAAATTGGCTGAAAACTACTAAATATGAAGGACTCATTGGGAAATCGCTCTGGAACTGAAATCGAAACGCTCACTGACATTTCCCATATCTGAAAGTCTGATAAACGCCGGAAAATGACTAAGTACAAAAAATTTTTTTTTTAACTTTTTTCAATTTTACCCCCATTGGATATGTATTCTCTACCCACACACATTTGGAACTCTCCTGGGGTACCCTCACACATATTATTCCCTCATTTAGTGGATATTTTCACAAAAAAGTGAAATTTTCAAAAATTCAGAAAATTGGCTGAAAACGACTAAATATGAAGGACTCATCGGGCGAATCACTCTGGAACTGAAATCGGAATGCTCACTGACATTTACCCTATCTGAAAGTCAGATAAACGCTGAAAAAATGACTAAGTCCAAAAAAAAAAATTTTTTCAACTTTTTTCAATTTTACCCCCGTGGGATATACTGTATATACTAGCTACACACATTTGGAACTCTCCTGGTGTACCCGCACACTTATTATTCCCTCATTTAGTGGATATTTTCACAAAAAAGTGAAATTTTCAAAAATTCTGAAAATTGGCTGAAAACGACCAAATATGAAGGACTCATCGGGCGAATCGCTCTGGAACTGAAATCGGAACGCTCACTGACATTTACCCTATCTGAAAGTCAGATAAACGCTGAAAAAATGACTAAGTCCAAAAAAAAATTTTTTTCAACTTTTTTCAATTTTACCCCCGTGGGATATATATTCTACTCACACACATTTGGAACTCTCCTGGGGCACCCTCACACATATTATTCCCTCATTTAGTGGATATTTTCACAAAAAAGTGAAATTTTGAAAAATTCAGAAAATTGGCTGAAAACGACTAAATATGAAGGACTCATCGGGCGAATCACTCTGGAACTGAAATCGGAATGCTCACTGACATTTCCCCTATCTGAAAGTCTGATAAACGCCGGAAAAATGACTAAGTCCCCCCAAAAATTTTTTTCATCTTTTTTCAATTTTACCCCCGTGGGATATATATTCTACCCACACACATTTGGAACTCTCCTGCGGTACCCTCACACATATTATTCCCTCATTTAGTGGATATTTTCACAAAAAAGTGAAATTTTGAAAAATTCTGAAAATTGGCTGTAAACGACTAAATATGGAGGATTTATCGGGCGAATCGCTCTGGAACTGAAATCAGAACGCTCACTGACATTTCCCCTATCTGAAAGTCAGATAAACGCTGAAAAAATGACTAAGTCCAAAAAAAAATTTTTTTCAACTTTTTTCAATTTTACCCCCGTGGGATATATATTCTACCCACACACATTTGGAACTCTCCTGGGGTACCCTCACACATATTATTCCCTCATTTAGTGGATATTTTCACAAAAAAGTGAAATTTTCAAAAATTCAGAAAATTAGATGAAAACGACTAAATATGAAGGACTCATCGGGCGAATCGCTCTGGAACTGAAATCGGAACGCTGACTGACATTTCCCCTATCTGAAAGTCGGATAAACGCCGGAAAATGACTAAGTCCAAAAAATTTTTTTTTCAACTTTTTACAATTTTACCCCCTTGGGATATATATTCTACCCACACACATTTGGAACTCTCCTGGGGTACCCTCACACATATTATTCCCTCATTTAGTGGATATTTTCACAAAAAAGTAAAATTTTCAAAAATTCTGAAAATTGGCTGAAAACTACTAAATATGAAGGACTCATTGGGAAATCGCTCTGGAACTGAAATCGAAACGCTCACTGACATTTCCCATATCTGAAAGTCTGATAAACGCCGGAAAATGACTAAGTACCAAAAAATTTTTTTTTTAACTTTTTTCAATTTTACCCCCATTGGATATGTATTCTCTACCCACACACATTTGGAACTCTCCTGGGGTACCCTCACACATATTATTCCCTCATTTAGTGGATATTTTCACAAAAAAGTGAAATTTTCAAAAATTCAGAAAATTGGCTGAAAACGACTAAATATGAAGGACTCATCGGGCGAATCACTCTGGAACTGAAATCGGAATGCTCACTGACATTTACCCTATCTGAAAGTCAGATAAACGCTGAAAAAATGACTAAGTCCAAAAAAAAAATTTTTTTCAACTTTTTTCAATTTTACCCCCGTGGGATATACTGCATATACTAGCTACACACATTTGGAACTCTCCTGGGGTACCCGCACACTTATTATTCCCTCATTTAGTGGATATTTTCACAAAAAAGTGAAATTTTCAAAAATTCTGAAAATTGGCTGAAAACGACCAAATATGAAGGACTCATCGGGCGAATCGCTCTGGAACTGAAATCGGAACGCACACTGACATTTACCCTATCTGAAAGTCAGATAAACGCTGAAAAAATGACTAAGTCCAAAAAAAAATTTTTTTCAACTTTTTTCAATTTTACCCCCGTGGGATATATATTCTACCCACACACATTTGGAACTCTCCTGGGGCACCCTCACACATATTATTCCCTCATTTAGTGGATATTTTCACAAAAAAGTGAAATTTTGAAAAATTCAGAAAATTTGCTGAAAACGACTAAATATGAAGGACTCATCGGGCGAATCACTCTGGAACTGAAATCGGAATGCTCACTGACATTTCCCCTATCTGAAAGTCTGATAAACGCCGGAAAAATGACTAAGTCCCCCCAAAAATTTTTTTCATCTTTTTTCAATTTTACCCCCGTGGGATATATATTCTACCCACACACATTTGGAATTCTCCTGGGGTACCCTCACACATATTATTCCCTCATTTAGTGGATATTTTCACAAAAAAGTGAAATTTTGAAAAATTCTGAAAATTGGCTGTAAACGACTAAATATGGAGGATTCATCGGGCGAATCGCTCTGGAACTGAAATCGGAACGCTCACTGACATTTCCCCTATCTGAAAGTCAGATAAACGCTGAAAAAATAACTAAGTCCAAAAAAAAATTTTTTTAAACTTTTTTCAATTTTACCCCCGTGGGATATATATTCTACCCACACACATTTGGAACTCTCCTGGGGTACCCTCACACATATTATTCCCTCATTTAGTGGATATTTTCACAAAAAAGTGAAATTTTCAAAAATTCAGAAAATTAGATGAAAACGACTAAATATGAAGGACTCATCGGGCGAATCGCTCTGGAACTGAAATCGGAACGCTGACTGACATTTCCCCTATCTGAAAGTCGGATAAACGCCGGAAAATGACTAAGTCCAAAAAATTTTTTTTTCAACTTTTTACAATTTTACCCCCTTGGGATATATATTCTACCCACACACATTTGGAACTCTCCTGGGGTACCCTCACACATATTATTCCCTCATTTAGAGGATATTTTCACAAAAAAGTAAAATTTTCAAAAATTCTGAAAATTGGCTGAAAACTACTAAATATGAAGGACTCATTGGGAAATCGCTCTGGAACTGAAATCGAAACGCTCACTGACATTTCCCATATCTGAAAGTGTGATAAACGCCGGAAAATGACTAAGTACCAAAAAATTTTTTTTTTAACTTTTTTCAATTTTACCCCCATTGGATATGTATTCTCTACCCACACACATTTGGAACTCTCCTGGGGTACCCTCACACATATTATTCCCTCATTTAGTGGATATTTTCACAAAAACGTGAAATTTTGAAAAATTCTGAAAATTGGCTGAAAACGACTAAATATGAAGGACTTAATCGCTCTGGAACTGAAATCGATACGCTCACTGACATTTCCCCTATCTGAAAGTCTGATAAACGCCGGAAAAATGCCTAAGTCCAAAAAAAAATTTTTTTCAACTTTTTTCAATTTTACCCCCGTGGGATGTATATTCTACCCACACACATTTGGAACTCTCCTGGGGTACTCTCGCACATATTATTCCCTCATTTAGTGGATATTTTCACAAAAAAGTGAAATTTTGAAAAATTCAGAAAATTGGCTAAAAACAACTAAATATGAAGGACTCATCGGGCGAATCACTCTGGAAGTGAAATCGGAATGCTCACTGACATTTCCCCTATCTGAAAGTCTGATAAACGCCGGAAAAATGACTAAGTCCCCCCAAAAATTTTTTTTATCTTTTTTCAATTTTACCCCCGTGGGATATATATTCTACCCACACACATTTGGAACTCTCCTGGGGTACCCTCACACATATTATTCCCTCATTTAGTGGATATTTTCACAAAAAAGTGAAATTTTGAAAAATTCTGAAAATTGGCTGTAAACGAATAAATATGAAGGACTCATCGGGAGAATCGCTATGGAACTGAAATCGGAACGCTCACTGACATTTACCCTATCTGAAAGTCTGATAAACGCTGAAAAAATGACTAAGTCCAAAAAAAAATTTTTTTCAACTTTTTTCAATTTTACCCCCGTGGGATGTATATTCTACCCACACACATTTGGAACTCTCCTGGGGTACCCTCACACATATTATTCCCTCATTTAGTGGATATTTTCACAAAAACGTGAAATTTTGAAAAATTCTGAAAATTGGCTGAAAACGACTAAATATGAAGGACTCATCGGGCGAATCGCTCTGGAACTGAAATCGGAACGCTCACTGACATTTCCCCTATCTGAAAGTCTGATAAACGCTGAAAAAATGACTAAGTCCAAAAAAAAATTTTTTCAACTTTTTTCAATTTTACCCCCCGTGGGATGTATATTCTACCCACACACATTTGGTACTCTCCTGGGGTACCCTCACACATATTATTCCCTCATTTAGTGGATATTTTCACAAAAAAGTGAAATTTTCAAAAATTCAGAAAATTAGATGAAAACGACTAAATATGAAGGACTCATCGGGCGAATCGCTCTGGAACTGAAATCGGAACGCTGACTGACATTTCCCCTATCTGAAAGTCGGATAAACGCCGGAAAATGACTAAGTCCAAAAAATTTTTTTTTCAACTTTTTACAATTTTACCCCTTGGGATATATATTCTACCCACACACATTTGGAACTCTCCTGGGGTACCCTCACACATATTATTCCCTCATTTAGTGGATATTTTCACAAAAAAGTAAAATTTTCAAAAATTCTGAAAATTGGCTGAAAACTACTAAATATGAAGGACTCATTGGGAAATCGCTCTGGAACTGAAATCGAAACGCTCACTGACATTTCCCATATCTGAAAGTCTGATAAACGCCGGAAAATGACTAAGTACAAAAAAAATTTTTTTTTAACTTTTTTCAATTTTACCCCCATTGGATATGTATTCTCTACCCACACACATTTGGAACTCTCCTGGGGTACCCTCACACATATTATTCCCTCATTTAGTGGATATTTTCACAAAAAAGTGACATTTTGAAAAATTCTGAAAATTGGCTGAAAACGACTAAATATGAAGGACTCATCGGGCGAATCGCTCTGGAACTCAAATCGGAACGCTCACTAACATTTCCCCTATCTGAAAGTCTGATAAACGGCGTAAAAATGACTAAGTCTAAAAAAATTTTTTTTAAACTTTTTTCAATTTTACCCCCGTGGGATATATATTCTACCCACACACATTTGGAACTCTCCTGGGGTACCCTCACACATATTATTCCCTCAATTAGTGGATATTTTCACAAAAAAGTGAAATTTTGAAAAATTCTGAAAATTGGCTGAAAACGACTAAATATGAAGGACTCATCGGGCAAATCGCTCTGGAACTGAAATCGGAACGCTCACTGACATTTCCCCTATCTGAAAGTCTGATAAACGATGAAAAAATGACTAAGTCCAAAAAAAAATTTTTTTCAACTTTTTTCAATTTTACCCCCGTGGGATGTATATTCTACCCACACACATTTGCAACTCTCCTGGGGTACCCTCACACATATTATTCCCTCATTTAGTGGATATTTTCACAAAAAAGTAAAATTTTCAAAAATTCTGAAAATTGGTTGAAAACGACTAAATATGAAGGACTCATTGGGCGAATCGCTCTGGAACTGAAATCAGAACGCTCACTGACATTTCCCCTATCTGAAAGTCTGATAAACGCTGAAAAAATGACTAAGTCCCCCCAAAAAATTTTTTCATCTTTTTTCAATTTTACCCCCGTGGGATATATATTCTACCCACACACATTTGGAACTCTCCTGGGGTACCCTCACACATATTATTCCCTCATTTAGAGGATATTTTCACAAAAAAGTGAAATTTTCAAAAATTTTGAAAATTGGCTGAAAACGACTAAATATGAACGACTCATCGGGCGAATCGCTCTGGCACTGAAATCGGAATGCTCACTGACATTTCCCCTATCTGAAAGTCTGATAAACGCTGAAAAAATGACTAAGGCCCAAAAAAAAAATTTTTCAACTTTTTTCAATTTTGCCCCCGTGGGATATATATTCTACCCACACACATTTGGAACTCTCCTGGGGTACCCTCACACATATTATTCCCTCATTTAGTGGATATTTTCACAAAAAAGTGACATTTTCAAAAATTCTGAAAATTGGCTGAAAACGACTAAATATAAAGGACTCATCGGGCGAATCGCTTCGGAACTGAAATCGGAATGCTCACTGACATTTCCCCTATCTGAAAGTCTGACAAACGCCGGAAAAATGACTAAGTCCAAAACAAATTTTTTTTCAACTTTTTTCAATTCTACCCCCGTGGGATATATATTCTACCCACACACATTTGGAACTCTCCTGGGGTACCCTCACACATATTATTCCCTCATTTAGTGGATATTTTCACAAAAAAGTGACATTTTGAAAAATTCAGAAAATTGGCTGAAAACGACTAAATATGAAGGACTCATCAGGCGAATCGCTCTGGAACTCAAATCGGGACGCTCACTGACATTTCCTCTATCTGAAAGTCTGATAAACGGCGTAAAAATGACTAGGTCTAAAAAAAAAATTTTTCAACTTTTTTCAATTTTACCCCCGTGGGATATATATTCTACCCACACACATTTGGAACTCTCCTGGGGTATCCTCAGACATATTATTCCCTGATTTAGTGGATATTTTCACAAAAAAGTGAAATTTTCAAAAATTCAGAAAATTGGCTGAAAACTACTAAATATGAAGGACTCATCGGGCGAATAGCTCTGGAACTGAAATTGGAACGCTCACTGACATTTCCCCAACTGAAAGTCTGATAAACGCTGAAAAAAATGACTAAGTCCCCCCCAAAAAATTTTCAACTTTTTTCAATTTTATCCCCGTGGGATGTATATTCTAACCACACACATTTGGAACTCTCCTGGTGTACCCTCACACATATTATTCCCTCATTTAGTGGATATTTTCACAAAAAAGTGACATTTTGAAAAATTCTGAAAATTGGCTGAAAACGACTAAATATGAAGGACTCATCGGGCGAATCGCTCTGGAACTCAAATCGGAACGCTCACTAACATTTCCCCTATCTGAAAGTCTGATAAACAGCGTAAAAATGACTAAGTCTAAAAAAATTTTTTTTCAACTTTTTTCAATTTTACCCCCGTGGGATATATATTCTACCCACACACATTTGGAACTCTCCTGGGGTACCCTCACACATATTATTCCCTCATTTAGTGGATATTTTCACAAAAAAGTGACATTTTGAAAAATTCAGAAAATTGGCTGAAAACGACTAAATATGAAGGACTCATCAGGCGAATCGCTCTGGAACTCAAATCGGAACGCTCACTGACATTTCCCCTATCTGAAAGTCTGATAAACGCTGAAAAAATGACTAAGGCTCAAAAAAAAAATTTTTCAACTTTTTTCAATTTTGCCCCCGTGGGATATATATTCTACCCACACACATTTGGAACTCTCCTGGGGTACCCTCACACATATTATTCCCTCATTTAGTGGATATTTTCACAAAAAAGTGAAATTTTCAAAAATTCTGAAAATTGGCTGAAAACGACTAAATATAAAGGACTCATCGGGCGAATCGCTTCGGAACTGAAATCGGAATGCTCACTGACATTTCCCCTATCTGAAAGTCTGACAAAAGCCGGAAAAATGACTAAGTCCAAAACAAAATTTTTTTCAACTTTTTTCAATTCTACCCCCGTGGGATATATATTCTACCCACACACATTTGGAACTCTCCTGGGATACCCTCACACATATTATTCCCTCATTTAGTGGATATTTTCACAAAAAGTGACATTTTGAAAAATTCTGAAAATTGGCTGAAAACGACTAAATATGAAGGACTCATCGGGCGAATCGCTCTGGAACTCAAATCGGAACGCTCACTAACATTTCCCCTATCTGAAAGTCTGATAAACGGCGTAAAAATGACTAAGTCTAAAAAAATTTTTTTTAAACTTTTTTCAATTTTACCCCCGTGGGATATATATTCTACCCACACACATTTGGAACTCTCCTGGGGTACCCTCACACATATTATTCCCTCAATTAGTGGATATTTTCACAAAAAAGTGAAATTTTGAAAAATTCTGAAAATTGGCTGAAAACGACTAAATATGAAGGACTCATCGGGCGAATCGCTCTGGAACTGAAATCGGAACGCTCACTGACATTTCCCCTATCTGAAAGTCTGATAGACGCTGAAAAAATGACTAAGTCCAAAAAATTTTTTTTTTCAACTTTTTTCAATTTTACCCCCGTGGGATGTATATTCTACCCACACACATTTGCAACTCTCCTGGGGTACCCTCACACATATTATTCCCTCATTTAGTGGATATTTTCACAAAAAAGTAAAATTTTCAAAAATTCTGAAAATTGGTTGAAAACGACTAAATATGAAGGACTCATTGGGCGAATCGCTCTGGAACTGAAATCAGAACGCTCACTGACATTTCCCCTATCTGAAAGTCTGATAAACGCTGAAAAAATGACTAAGTCCCCCAAAAAAATTTTTTAATCTTTTTTCAATTTTACCCCCGTGGGATATATATTCTACCCACACACATTTGGAACTCTCCTGGGGTACCCCCACACATATTATTCCCTCATTTAGTGGATATTTTCACAAAAAAGTGAAATTTTCAAAAATTCAGAAAATTGGCTGAAAACGAATAAATATGAAGGACTCATCGGGCGAATCTCTCTGGAACTGAAATCCAAACGCTCACTGACATTTCCCCTATCTGAAAGTCGGATAAATGCCGGAAAAATGACTAAGTCTAAAAAAATTTTTTTTCAACTTTTTTCAATTTTACCCCCGTGGGATATATATTCTACCCACACACATTTGGAACTCTCCTGGGGTACCCTCACACATATTATTCCCTAATTTAGTGGATATTTTCACAAAAAAGTGAAATTTTCAAAAATTCTGAAAATTGGCTGAAAACTACTAAATATGAAGGACTCATCGGGCGAATTGCTCTGGCACTGAAATCGGAATGCTCACTGACATTTCCCCTATCTGAAAGTCTGATAAACGCTGAAAAAATGACTAAGGCCCAAAAAAAAAATTTTTCAACTTTTTTCAGTTCTACCCCCGTGGGATATATATTCTTCCCACACACATTTGGAACTCTCCTAGGTTACCCTCACACATATTATTCCCTCATTTAGTGGATATTTTCACAAAAAAGTGACATTTTGAAAAATTCAGAAAATTGGCTGAAAACGACTAAATATGAAGGACTCATCAGGCGAATCGCTCTGGAACTCAAATCGGAATGCTCACTGACATTTCCTCTATCTGAAAGTCTGATAAACGGCGTAAAAATGACTAGGTCTAAAAAAAAATTTTTTCAACTTTTTTCAATTTTACCCCCGTGGGATATATATTCTACCCACACACATTTGGAACTCTCCTGGGGTATCCTCACACATATTATTCCCTGATTTAGTGGATATTTTCACAAAAAAGTGAAATTTTCAAAAATTCAGAAAATTGGCTGAAAACTACTAAATATGAAGGACTCATCGGGCGAATCGCTCTGGAACTGAAATTGGAACGCTCACTGACATTTCCCCAACTGAAAGTCTGATAAACGCGGAAAAAATGACTAAGTCCCCCAAAAAAAATTTTCAACTTTTTTCAATTTTATCCCCGTGGGATGTATATTCTAACCACACACATTTGGAACTCTCCTGGGTTACCCTTACACATATTATTCCCTCATTTAGTGGATATTTTCACAAAATTGACATTTTGAAAAATTCTGAAAATTGGCTGAAAACGACTAAATATGAAGGACTCATCGGGCGAATCGCTCTGGCACTGAAATCGGAATGCTCACTGACATTTCCCCTATCTGAAAGTCTGATAAACGCTGAAAAAATGACTAAGGCCCAAAAAAAAAATTTTTCAACTTTTTTCAATTTTGCCCCCGTGGGATATATATTCTACCCACACACATTTTTAACTCTCCTGGGGTACCCTCACACATATTATTCCCTCATTTAGTGGATATTTTCACAAAAAAGTGAAATTTTCAAAAATTCTGAAAATTGGCTGAAAACGACTAAATATAAAGGACTCATCAGGCGAGTCGCTTCGGAACTGAAATCGGAATGCTCACTGACATTTCCCCTATCTAAAAGTCTGACAAACGCCGGAAAAATGACTAAGTCCAAAACAAAATTTTTTTCAACTTTTTTCAATTCTACCCCCGTGGGATATATATTCTACCCACACACATTTGGAACTCTCCTGGGGTACCCTCACACATATTATTCCCTCATTTAGTGGATATTTTCACAAAAAAGTGACATTTTGAAAAATTCTGAAAATTGGCTGAAAACGACTAAATATGAAGGACTCATCGGGCGAATCGCTCTGGAACTCAAATCGGAACGCTCACTAACATTTCCCCTATCTGAAAGTCTGATAAACAGCGCAAAAATGACTAAGTCTAAAAAAATTTTTTTGCAACTTTTTTCAATTCTACCCCCGTGGGATATATATTCTACCCACACACATTTGGAACTCTCCTGGGGTACCCTCACACATATTATTCCCTCATTTAGTGGATATTTTCACAAAAAAGTGACATTTTGAAAAATTCAGAAAATTGGCTGAAAACGACTAAATATGAAGGACTCATCAGGCGAAGCGCTCTGGAACTCAAATCGGAACGCTCACTGACATTTCCTCTATCTGAAAGTCTGATAAACGGCGTAAAAATGACTAGGTCTCAAAAAAAATGTTTTCAACTTTTTTCAATTTTACCCCCGTGGGATATATATTCTACCCACACACATTTGGAACTCTCCTGGGGTATCCTCACACATATTATTCCCTGATTTAGTGGATATTTTCACAAAAAAGTGAAATTTTCAAAAATTCAGAAAATTGGCTGAAAACTACTAAATATGAATGACTCATCGGGCGAATAGCTCTGGAACTGAAATTGGAACGCTCACTGACATTTCCCCAACTGAAAGTCTGATAAACGCTGAAAAAATGACTAAGTCCCCCCAAAAAAAATTTTTTCAACTTTTTTCAATTTTACCCCCATGGGATGTATATTCTACCCACACACATTTGCAACTCTCCTGGGGTACCCTCACACATATTATTCCCTCATTTAGTGGATATTTTCACAAAAAAGTAAAATTTTCAAAAATTCTGAAAATTGGTTGAAAACGACTAAATATGAAGGACTCATTGGGCGAATCGCTCTGGAACTGAAATCAGAACGCTCACTGACATTTCCCCTATCTGAAAGTCTGATAAACGCTGAAAAAATGACTAAGTCCCCCAAAAAAATTTTTTCAACTTTTTTCAATTTTACCCCCGTGGGATATATATTCTACCCACACACATTTGGAACTCTGCTGGGGTATCCTCACACATATTATTCCCTGATTTAGTGGATATTTTCACAAAAAAGTGAAATTTTAAAAAATTCAGAAAATTGGCTGAAAACTAATAAATATGAAGGACTCATCGGGCGAATCTCTCTGGAACTGAAATCCAAACGCTCCCTGACATTTCCGCTATCTGAAAGTCGGATAAATGCCGGAAAAATGACTAAGTCTAAAAAAATTTTTTTTCAACTTTTTTCAATTTTACCCCCGTGGGATATATATTCTACCCACACACATTTGGAACTCTCCTGGGGTACCCTCACACATATTATTCCCTCATTTAGTGGATATTTTCACAAAAAAAGTGACATTTTGAAAAATTCAGAAAATTGGCTGAAAACGACTAAATATGAAGGACTCATCAGGCGAATCGCTCTGGAACTCAAATCGGAACGCTCACTGACATTTCCTCTATCTGAAAGTCTGATAAACGGCGTAAAAATGACTAGGTCTAAAAAAAAAATTTTTCAACTTTTTTCAATTTTACCCCCGTGGGATATATATTCTACCCACACACATTTGGAACTCTCCTGGGGTATCCTCACACATATTATTCCCTGATTTAGTGGATATTTTCACAAAAAAGTGAAATTTTCAAAAATTCAGAAAATTGGCTGAAAACTACTAAATATGAAGGACTCATCGGGCGAATCGCTCTGGAACTGAAATTGGAACGCTCACTGACATTTCCCCAACTGAAAGTCTGATAAACGCGGAAAAAATGACTAAGTCCCCCAAAAAAAATTTTCAACTTTTTTCAATTTTATCCCCGTGGGATGTATATTCTAACCACACACATTTGGAACTCTCCTGGGTTACCCTTACACATATTATTCCCTCATTTAGTGGATATTTTCACAAAATTGACATTTTGAAAAATTCTGAAAATTGGCTGAAAACGACTAAATATGAAGGACTCATCGGGCGAATCGCTCTGGCACTGAAATCGGAATGCTCACTGACATTTCCCCTATCTGAAAGTCTGATAAACGCTGAAAAAATGACTAAGGCCCAAAAAAAAAATTTTTCAACTTTTTTCAATTTTGCCCCCGTGGGATATATATTCTACCCACACACATTTTTAACTCTCCTGGGGTACCCTCACACATATTATTCCCTCATTTAGTGGATATTTTCACAAAAAAGTGAAATTTTCAAAAATTCTGAAAATTGGCTGAAAACGACTAAATATAAAGGACTCATCAGGCGAGTCGCTTCGGAACTGAAATCGGAATGCTCACTGACATTTCCCCTATCTAAAAGTCTGACAAACGCCGGAAAAATGACTAAGTCCAAAACAAAATTTTTTTCAACTTTTTTCAATTCTACCCCCGTGGGATATATATTCTACCCACACACATTTGGAACTCTCCTGGGGTACCCTCACACATATTATTCCCTCATTTAGTGGATATTTTCACAAAAAAGTGACATTTTGAAAAATTCTGAAAATTGGCTGAAAACGACTAAATATGAAGGACTCATCGGGCGAATCGCTCTGGAACTCAAATCGGAACGCTCACTAACATTTCCCCTATCTGAAAGTCTGATAAACAGCGCAAAAATGACTAAGTCTAAAAAAATTTTTTTGCAACTTTTTTCAATTCTACCCCCGTGGGATATATATTCTACCCACACACATTTGGAACTCTCCTGGGGTACCCTCACACATATTATTCCCTCATTTAGTGGATATTTTCACAAAAAAGTGACATTTTGAAAAATTCAGAAAATTGGCTGAAAACGACTAAATATGAAGGACTCATCAGGCGAAGCGCTCTGGAACTCAAATCGGAACGCTCACTGACATTTCCTCTATCTGAAAGTCTGATAAACGGCGTAAAAATGACTAGGTCTCAAAAAAAATGTTTTCAACTTTTTTCAATTTTACCCCCGTGGGATATATATTCTACCCACACACATTTGGAACTCTCCTGGGGTATCCTCACACATATTATTCCCTGATTTAGTGGATATTTTCACAAAAAAGTGAAATTTTCAAAAATTCAGAAAATTGGCTGAAAACTACTAAATATGAATGACTCATCGGGCGAATAGCTCTGGAACTGAAATTGGAACGCTCACTGACATTTCCCCAACTGAAAGTCTGATAAACGCTGAAAAAATGACTAAGTCCCCCCAAAAAAAATTTTTTCAACTTTTTTCAATTTTACCCCCATGGGATGTATATTCTACCCACACACATTTGCAACTCTCCTGGGGTACCCTCACACATATTATTCCCTCATTTAGTGGATATTTTCACAAAAAAGTAAAATTTTCAAAAATTCTGAAAATTGGTTGAAAACGACTAAATATGAAGGACTCATTGGGCGAATCGCTCTGGAACTGAAATCAGAACGCTCACTGACATTTCCCCTATCTGAAAGTCTGATAAACGCTGAAAAAATGACTAAGTCCCCCAAAAAAATTTTTTCAACTTTTTTCAATTTTACCCCCGTGGGATATATATTCTACCCACACACATTTGGAACTCTCCTGGGGTATCCTCACACATATTATTCCCTGATTTAGTGGATATTTTCACAAAAAAGTGAAATTTTAAAAAATTCAGAAAATTGGCTGAAAACTAATAAATATGAAGGACTCATCGGGCGAATCTCTCTGGAACTGAAATCCAAACGCTCCCTGACATTTCCCCTATCTGAAAGTCGGATAAATGCCGGAAAAATGACTAAGTCTAAAAAAATTTTTTTTCAACTTTTTTCAATTTTACCCCCGTGGGATATATATTCTACCCACACACATTTGGAACTCTCCTGGGGTACCCTCACACATATTATTCCCTCATTTAGTGGATATTTTCACAAAAAAAGTGACATTTTGAAAAATTCAGAAAATTGGCTGAAAACGACTAAATATGAAGGACTCATCAGGCGAATCGCTCTGGAACTCAAATCGGAACGCTCACTGACATTTCCTCTATCTGAAAGTCTGATAAACGGCGTAAAAATGACTAGGTCTAAAAAAAAAATTTTTCAACTTTTTTCAATTTTACCCCCGTGGGATATATATTCTACCCACACACATTTGGAACTCTCCTGGGGTATCCTCACACATATTATTCCCTGATTTAGTGGATATTTTCACAAAAAAGTGAAATTTTCAAAAATTCAGAAAATTGGCTGAAAACTACTAAATATGAAGGACTCATCGGGCGAATCGCTCTGGAACTGAAATTGGAACGCTCACTGACATTTCCCCAACTGAAAGTCTGATAAACGCGGAAAAAATGACTAAGTCCCCCAAAAAAAATTTTCAACTTTTTTCAATTTTATCCCCGTGGGATGCATATTCTAACCACACACATTTGGAACTCTCCTGGGGTACCCTTACACATATTATTCCCTCATTTAGTGGATATTTTCACAAAATTGACATTTTGAAAAATTCTGAAAATTGGCTGAAAACGACTAAATATGAAGGACTCATCGGGCGAGTCGCTCTGGAACTGAAATCCAAACGCTCACTGACATTTCCCCTATCTGAAAGTCGGATAAATGCCGGAAAAATGACGAAGTCTAAAAAATTTTTTTTTCAACTTTTTTCATTTTTACCCCCGTGGGATATATATTCTACCCACACACATTTGGAACTCTCCTGGGGTACCCTCACACATATTATTCCCTCATTTAGTGGATATTTTCACAAAAAAGTGAAATTTTCAAAAATTCTGAAAATTGGCTGAAAACGACTAAATATGAAGGACTCATCGGGCGAATCGCTCTGGCACTGAAATCGGAATGCTCACTGACATTTCCTCTATCTGAAAGTCTGATAAACGCTGAAAAAATGACTAAGGCCCAAAAAAAAAATTTTTCAACTTTTTTCAATTTTGCCCCCGTGGGATATATATTCTACCCACACACATTTGGAACTCTCCTGGGGTACCCTCACACATATTATTCCCTCATTTAGTGGATATTTTCACAAAAAAGTGAAATTTTCAAAAATTCTGAAAATTGGCTGAAAACGACTAAATATAAAGGACTCATCGGGCGAATCGCTTCGGAACTGAAATCGGAATGCTCACTGACATTTCCCCTATCTAAAAGTCTGACAAACGCCGGAAAAATGACTAAGTCCAAAACAAAATTTTTTTCAACTTTTTTCAATTCTACCCCCGTGGGATATATATTCTACCCACACACATTTGGAACTCTCCTGGGGTACCCTCACACATATTATTCCCTCATTTAGTGGATATTTTCACAAAAAAGTGACATTTTGAAAAATTCTGAAAATTGGCTGAAAACGACTAAATATGAAGGACTCATCGGGCGAATCGCTCTGGAACTCAAATCGGAACGCTCACTAACATTTCCCCTATCTGAAAGTCTGATAAACAGCGCAAAAATGACTAAGTCTAAAAAAATTTTTTTTCAACTTTTTTCAATTCTACCCCCGTGGGATATATATTCTACCCACACACATTTGGAACTCTCCTGGGGTACCCTCACACATATTATTCCCTCATTTAGTTGATATTTTCACAAAAAAGTGACATTTTGAAAAATTCAGAAAATTGGCTGAAAACGACTAAATATGAAGGACTCATCAGGCGAAGCGCTCTGGAACTCAAATCGGAACGCTCACTGACATTTCCTCTATCTGAAAGTCTGATAAACGCTGAAAAAATGACTAAGTCCCCCCAAAAAAATTTTTTTCAACTTTTTTCAATTTTACCCCCATGGGATGTATATTCTACCCACACACATTTGCAACTCTCCTGGGGTACCCTCACACATATTATTCCCTCATTTAGTGGATATTTTCACAAAAAAGTAAAATTTTCAAAAATTCTGAAAATTGGTTGAAAACGACTAAATATGAAGGACTCATTGGGCGAATCGCTCTGGAACTGAAATCAGAACGCTCACTGACATTTCCCCTATCTGAAAGTCTGATAAACGCTGAAAAAATGACTAAGTCCCCCAAAAAAATGTTTTCAACTTTTTTCAATTTTACCCCCGTGGGATATATATTCTACCCACACACATTTGGAACTCTCCTGGGGTATCCTCACACATATTATTCCCTGATTTAGTGGATATTTTCACAAAAAAGTGAAATTTTAAAAAATTCAGAAAATTGGCTGAAAACTAATAAATATGAAGGACTCATCGGGCGAATCTCTCTGGAACTGAAATCCAAACGCTCACTGACATTTCCCCTATCTGAAAGTCGGATAAATGCCGGAAAAATGACTAAGTCTAAAAAAAAATTTTTTTCAACTTTTTTCAATTTTACCCCCGTGGGATATATATTCTACCCACACACATTTGGAACTCTCCTGGGGTACCCTCACACATATTATTCCCTCATTTAGTGGATATTTTCACAAAAAAAGTGACATTTTGAAAAATTCAGAAAATTAGCTGAAAACGACTAAATATGAAGGACTCATCAGGCGAATCGCTCTGGAACTCAAATCGGAACGCTCACTGACATTTCCTCTATCTGAAAGTCTGATAAACGGCGTAAAAATGACTAGGTCTAAAAAAAAATTTTTTCAACTTTTTTCAATTTTACCCCCGTGGGATATATATTCTACCCACACACATTTGGAACTCTCCTGGGGTATCCTCACACATATTATTCCCTGATTTAGTGGATATTTTCACAAAAAAGTGAAATTTTCAAAAATTCAGAAAATTGGCTGAAAACTACTAAATATGAAGGACTCATCGGGCGAATCGCTCTGGAACTGAAATTGGAACGCTCACTGACATTTCCCCAACTGAAAGTCTGATAAACGCTGAAAAAATGACTAAGTCCCCCCAAAAAAATTTTCAACTTTTTTCAATTTTATCCCCGTGGGATGTATATTCTAACCACACACATTTGGAACTCTCCTGGGGTACCCTCACACATATTATTCCCTCATTTAGTGGATATTTTCACAAAATTGACATTTTGAAAAATTCTGAAAATTGGCTGAAAACGACTAAATATGAAGGACTCATCGGGCGAATCGCTCTGGAACTGAAATCCAAACGCTCACTGACATTTCCCCTATCTGAAAGTCGGATAAATGCCGGAAAAATGACTAAGTCTAAAAAATTTTTTTTTAAACTTTTTTCAATTTTACCCCCGTGGGATATATATTCTACCCACACACATTTGGAACTCTCCTGGGGTACCCTCACACATATTATTCCCTCATTTAGTGGATATTTTCACAAAAAAGTGAAATTTTCAAAAATTCTGAAAATTGGCTGAAAACGACTAAATATGAAGGACTCATCGGGCGAATTGCTCTGGCACTGAAATCGGAATGCTCACTGACATTTCCCCTATCTGAAAGTCTGATAAACGCTGAAAAAATGACTAAGGCCCAAAAAAAAAATTTTTCAACTTTTTTCAGTTCTACCCCCGTGGGATATATATTCTACCCACACACATTTGGAACTCTCCTGGGTTACCCTCACACATATTATTCCCTCATTTAGTGGATATTTTCACAAAAAAGTGACATTTTGAAAAATTCAGAAAATTGGCTGAAAACGACTAAATATGAAGGACTCATCAGGCGAATCGCTCTGGAACTCAAATCGGAACGCTCACTGACATTTCCTCTATCTGAAAGTCTGATAAACGGCGTAAAAATGACTAGGTCTAAAAAAAAATTTTTTCAACTTTTTTCAATTTTACCCCCGTGGGATATAGATTCTACACACACACATTTGGAACTCTCCTGGGGTATCCTCACACATATTATTCCCTGATTTAGTGGATATTTTCACAAAAAAGTGAAATTTTCAAAAATTCAGAAAATTGGCTGAAAACTACTAAATATGAAGGACTCATCGGGCGAATCGCTCTGGAACTGAAATTGGAACGCTCACTGACATTTCCCCAACTGAAAGTCTGATAAACGCTGAAAAAATGACTAAGTCCCCCAAAAAAAATTTTCAACTTTTTTCAATTTTATCCCCGTGGGATGTATATTCTAACCACACACATTTGGAACTCTCCTGAGGTACCCTTACACATATTATTCCCTCATTTAGTGGATATTTTCACAAAATTGACATTTTGAAAAATTCTGAAAATTGGCTGAAAACGACTAAATATGAAGGACTCATCGGGCGAATCGCTCTGGAACTGAAATCCAAACGCTCACTGACATTTCCCCTATCTGAAAGTCGGATAAATGCCGGAAAAATGACTAAGGCCCAAAAAAAAAATTTTTCAACTTTTTTCAATTTTGCCCCCGTGGGATATATATTCTACCCACACACATTTGGAACTCTCCTGGGGTACCCTCACACATATTATTCCCTCATTTAGTGGATGTTTTCACAAAAAAGTGAAATTTTCAAAAATTCTGAAAATTGGCTGAAAACGACTAAATATAAAGGACTCATCGGGCGAATCGCTTCGGAACTGAAATCGGAATGCTCACTGACATTTCCCCTATCTAAAAGTCTGACAAACGCCGGAAAAATGACTAAGTCCAAAACAAATTTTTTTTCAACTTTTTTCAATTCTACCCCCGTGGGATATATATTCTACCCACACACATTTGGAACTCTCCTGGGGTACCCTCACACATATTATTCCCTCATTTAGTGGATATTTTCACAAAAAAGTGACATTTTGAAAAATTCAGAAAATTGGCTGAAAACGACTAAATATGAAGGACTCATCAGGCAAATCGCTCTGGAACTCAAATCGGAACGCTCACTGACATTTCCTCTATCTGAAAGTCTGATAAACGGCGTAAAAATGACTAGGTCTCAAAAAAAATGTTTTCAACTTTTTTCAATTTTACCCCCGTGGGATATATATTCTACCCACACACATTTGGAACTCTCCTGGGGTATCCTCACACATATTATTCCCTGATTTAGTGGATATTTTCACAAAAAAGTGAAATTTTCAAAAATTCAGAAAATTGGCTGAAAACTACTAAATATGAATGACTCATCGGGCGAATAGCTCTGGAACTGAAATTGGAACGCTCACTGACATTTCCCCAACTGAAAGTCTGATAAACGCTGAAAAAATGACTAAGTCCCCCCAAAAAAATTTTTTTCAACTTTTTTCAATTTTACCCCCGTGGGATGTATATTCTACCCACACACATTTGCAACTCTCCTGGGGTACCCTCACATATTATGCCCTCATTTAGTGGATATTTTCACAAAAAAGTAAAATTTTCAAAAATTCTGAAAATTGGCTGAAAACTACTAAATATGAAGGACTAATCGGGCGAATCGCTGTGGAACTGAAATCGGAACGCTCACTGACATTTCCCCAACTGAAAGTCTGATAAACGCTGAAAAAATGACTAAGTCCCCAAAAAAAATTTTTCAACTTTTTTCAATTTTACCCCCGTGGGATATATATTCTACCCACACACATTTGGAACTCTCCTGGGGTATCCTCACACATATTATTCCCTGATTTAGTGGATATTTTCACAAAAAAGTTAAATTTTCAAAAATTCAGAAAATTGGCTGAAAACGACTAAATATGAAGGACTCATCGGACGAATCGCTCTGGAACTGAAATCGGAATGCTCACTTACATTTCCCCTATCTGAAAGTCTGATAAACGCCGGAAAAATGACTAAGTCTAAAAAAAATTTTTTTCAACTTTTTTCAATTTTACCCCCGTGGGATATATATTCTACCGACACACATTTTGAACTCTCCTGGGGTACCCTCACACATATTATTCCCTCATTTAGTGGATATTTTCACAAAAAAGTGACATTTTGAAAAATTCTGAAAATTGGCTGAAAATGACTAAATATGAAGGACTCATCGGGCGAATCGCTCTGGAACTCAAATCGGAATGCTCACTGACATTTCCCCTATCTGAAAGTCTGATAAACGGCGTAAAAATGACTAAGTCTAAAAAAAAATTTTTTCAACTTTTTTCAATTTTACCCCCGTGGGATATATATTGTACCCACACACATTTGGAACTCTCCTGGGGTTCCCTCACACACATTATTCCCTCATTTAGTGGATATTTTCACAAAAAAGTGAAATTTTCAAAAATTCTGAAAATTGGCTGAAAACTACTAAATATGAAGGACTAATCGGGCGAATCGCTCTGGAACTGAAATCGGAATGCTCACTGACATTTCCCCAACTGAAAGTCTGATAAACGCTGAAAAAATGACTAAGTCGCCCAAAAAAAATTTTCAACTTTTTTCAATTTTATCCCCGTGGGATGTATATTCTAACCACACACATTTGGAACTCTCCTGGGGTACCCTCACACATATTATTCCCTCATTTAGTGGATATTTTCACAAAAAAGTGACATTTTGAAAAATTCTGAAAATTTCCTGAAAACAACTAAATATGAAGGACTCATTGGGCGAATCGCTTTGGAACTGAAATCGGAATGCTCACTTACATTTCCCCTATCTGAAAGTCTGATAAACGGCGTAAAAATGACTAAGTCTAAAAAAAAATTTTTTCAACTTTTTTCAATTTTACCCCCGTGGGATATATATTCTACCCACACACATTTCTAACTCTCCTGGGGTATCCTCACACATATTATTCCCTCATTTAGTGGATATTTTCACAAAAAAGTGAAATTTTCAAAAATTCTGAAAATTGGCTGAAAACAACTAAATATGAAGGACTCATTGGGCGAATCGCTCTGGAACTGAAATAGGAATGCTCACTTACATTTCCCATATCTGAAAGTCTGATAAACGCTGTAAAAATGACTAAGGCCCCCCAAAAAAATTTTTCAACTTTTTTCAATTTTACCTCCGTGGGATATATATTCTACCCACACACATTTGGAACTCTCCTGGGGTAACCTCACACATATTATTCCCTCATTTAGTGGATATTTTCACAAAAAAGTGAAATTTGCAAAAATTCAGAAAATTGGCTGAAAACGACTAAATATGAAGGACTCATTGGGCGAATCGCTCTGGAACTGAAATCGGAACGCTCATTGACATTTCCCCTATCTGAAAGTCTGATAAACGCCGGAAAAATGACTAAGTCTAAAAAAAATTTTTTTAAACTTTTTTCTCTTTTACCCCCGTGGGATATATATTCTACCCACACACATTTGGAACTCTCCTGGGGTACCCTCACACATATTATTCCCTCATTTAGTTGATATTTACACAAAAAAAGTGAAATTTTCAAAAATTCTGAAAATTGGCTGAAAACGAGTAAGTATCAAGGACTCATCAGGCGAATCGCTCTGGAACTGAAATCGGAATGCTTACTTACATTTCCCCTATCTGAAAGTCTGATAAACGCTGAAAAAAGGACTAAGGACCCCCAAAAAATTTTTCAACTTTTTTCAATTTTACCCCCGTGGGATATATATTCTACCCAAACACATTTGGAACTCTCCTGGGGGTACGCTCACACATATTATTCCCTCATTTAGTGGATATTTTCACAAAAAAGTGACATTTTGAAAAATTCAGAAAATTTGTTGAAAACGACTTAATATGAAGTACTCATCGGGCGAATCGCTCTGTGTCTGAAATCGGAACGCTCACTGACATTTCCCCTATCTGAAAGTCTGATAAACACCGGAAAAATGACTAAGTCTAAAAAAAATTTTTTTAAACTTTTTTCAATTTTACCCCCGTGGGATATATATTCTACCCACACACATTTGGAACTCTCCTGGGGTATCTTCACACAAATTATTCCCTCATTTAGTGGATATTTTCACAAAAAAAGTGACATTTTCAGAAATTTTGAAAATTGGCTGAAAACGACTAAATATGAAGGACTCATCGGGCGAAACGCTCTGGAACTGAAATCGGAACGCTCACTGACATTTCCCCTATCTGAAAGTCTGATAAACGCCGGAAAAATGACTAAATCTAAAAAAAAAATTTTTTAACTTTTTTCAATTTTACCCCCGTGGGATATATATTTTACCCACACACATTTGGAACTCTCCTGGGGTACCCTCACACATATTATTCCCTCATTTAGTGGATATTTTCGCAAAAAAGTGAAATTTTCAAAAATTCCAAAAATTGGCTGAAAACGACTAAATATCAAGGACTCATCTGGCGAATCGCTCTGGAACTGAAATCGGAATGCTCACTGACATTTCCCCTATCTGAAAGTCTGATAAACGCTGAAAAAATGACTAAGTCCAAAAAAAATTTTTTTTCAACTTTTTTCAATTTTACCCCCGTGGGATATATATTCTACCCACACACATTTGGAACTCTCCTGGGCTACCCTCACACATATTATCCCCTCATTTAGTGGATATTTTCACAAAAAAGTGAAATTTTCAAAAATTCAGAAAATTGGCTGAAAACGACTAAACATGAAGGACTCATCGGGTGAATCGCTCTGGAACTGAAATCGGAATGCTCACTGACATTTCCCCTATCTGAAAGTCTGATAAACGCCGGAAAAATGACTGAATCTAAAAAAAAAATGTTTCATCTCTTTTCAATTTTACCCCCGTGGGATATATATTCTACCCACACACATTTGGAACTCTCCTGGATTACCCTCACACATATTATTCCCTCATTTAGTGGATATTTTCACAAAAAATGAAATTTTCAAAAATTCAGAAAATTGGCTGAAAACGACTAAATATCAAGGACTCATCTGGCGAATCGCTCTGGAACTGAAATCGGAACGCTCACTGACATTTCCCCTACCTGAAAGTCTGATAAACGCCGGAAAAATGACTAAATCTAAAAAAAATTTTTTTTTACTTATTTCAATTTTACCCCCGTGGTATATATATTTTACCCACACACATTTGGAACTCTCCTGGGATACCCTCACACATATTATTCCCTCATTTAGTGGATATTTTCACAAAAAAGTGAAATTTTCAAAAATTCCGAAAATTGGCTGAAAACGACTAAATATCAAGGACTCATCTGGCGAATCGCTCTGGAACTGAAATTGGAACGCTCACTGACATTTCCCCTATCTGAAAGTCTGATAAACGCCGGAAAAATGACTAAGTCCGAAAAAAAAATTATTTTTCAACTTTTTTCAATTTTACCCCCGTGGGATATATATTCTACCCACACTCATTTGGAACTCTCCTGGGCTACCCTCACACATATTATTCCCTCATTTAGTGGATATTTTCACAAAAAAGTGAAATTTTCAAAAATTCAGAAAATTGGCTGAAAACGACTAAATATGAAGGACTCATCTGGCGAATCGCTTTGTAACTGAAATCGGAACGCTCACTGACATTTCCCCTATCTGAAAGTCTGATAAACGCCGGAAAAATGACTAAATCTAAAAAAAAAATTTTTCAACTTTTTTCAATTTTACCCCCGTGGGATATATATTCTACCCACACACATTTGGAACTCTCCTGGGGTACCCTCACACATATTATTCCCTCATTTAGTGGATATTTTCACAAAAAAGTGACATTATCAAAAATTCAGAAAATTGGCTGAAAACGACTAAATATCAAGGACTCATCTGGCGAATCGCTCTGGAACTGAAATCAGAATGCTCACTGACATTTCCCATTTCTGAAAGTCTGATAAACGCTGACAAAATGACTAAGTCAAAAAAAAAATTTTTTTCAACTTTTTTCAATTTTACCCCCGTGGGATGTATATTCTACCCACACACATTTGGAACTCTCCTGGGGTACCCTCACACATATTATTCCCTCATTTAGTGGATATTTTCACAAAAAAGTGAAATTTTCAAAAATTCAGAAAATTGGCTGAAAACTACTAAATATGAAGGACTCATCGGGCGAATCGCTCTGGAACTGAAATCGGAATGCTCACTGACATTTCCCCTATCTGAAAGTCTGATAAACGCTGACAAAATGACTAAGTCCAAAAAAAAATTTTTTTCATCTTTTTCAATTTTACCCCCGTGGGATATATATTTTACCCACACACATTTGGAACTCTCCTGGGCTACCCTCACACATATTATTCCCTCATTTAGTGGATATTTTCACAAAAAAGTGAAATTTTCAAAAATTCAGAAAATTGGCTGAAAACGACTAAATATGAAGGACTCATCGGGCGAATCGCTTTGTAACTGAAATCGGAACGCTCACTGACATTTCCCCTATCTGAAAGTCTGATAAACGCCGGAAAAATGACTAAATCTAAAAAAAAAATTTTTCAACTTTTTTCAATTTTACCCCCGTGGGATATATATTCTACCCACACACATTTGGAACTCTCCTGGGGTACCCTCACACATATTATTCCCTCATTTAGTGGATATTTTCACAAAAAAGTGACATTATCAAAAATTCAGAAAATTGGCTGAAAACGACTAAATATGAAGGACTCATCGGTCGAATCGCTCTGGAACTGAAATCGGATTGCTCACTGACATTTCCCCTATCTGAAAGTCTGATAAACGCCGGAAAAATGACTAAGTCCAAAAAAACATTTTTTTCATCTTTTTCAATTTTACCCCCGTGGGATATATATTCTACCCACAAACATTTGGAACTCTCCTGGGCTACCCTCACACATATTATTCCCTCATTTAGTGGATATTTTCACAAAAAAGTGACATTTTCAAAAATTCAGAAAATTGGCGGAAAACGACTAAATATCAAGGACTCATCTGGCGAATCGCTCTGGAACTGAAATCGGAATGCTCACTGACATTTCCCCTATCCGAAAGTCTGATAAACGCTGACAAAATGACTAAGTCCAAAAAAAAATTTTTTTCATCTTTTTCAATTTTACCCCCGTGGGATATATATTTTACCCACACACATTTGGAACTCTCCTGGGCTACCCTCACACATATTATTCCCTCATTTAGTGGATATTTTCACAAAAAAGTGAAATTTTCAAAAATTCAGAAAATTGGCTGAAAACAACTAAATATGAAGGACTCATCGGGCGAATCGCTCTGGAACTGAAATCGGATTGCTCACTGACATTTCCCCTATCTGAAATTCTGATAAACGCCGGAGAAATGACTAAGTCCAAAAAAACATTTTTTTCATCTTTTTCAATTTTACCCCCGTGGGATATATATTCTACCCACAAACATTTGGAACTCTCCTGGGCTACCCTCACACATATTATTCCCTCATTTAGTGGATATTTTCACAAAAAAGTGACATTTTCAAAAATTCAGAAAATTGGCGGAAAACGACTAAATATCAAGGACTCATCTGGCGAATCACTCTGGAACTGAAATCGGAACGCTCACTGACATTTCCCCTATCTAAAAGTCTGATAAACGCTGCCAAAATGACTAAGTCCAAAAAAAAATTTTTTTCATCTTTTTCAATTTTACCCCCGTGGGATATATATTTTACCCACACACATTTGGAACTCTCCTGGGCTACCCTCACACATATTATTCCCTCATTTAGTGGATATTTTCACAAAAAAGTGAAATTTTCAAAAATTCAGAAAATTGGCTGAAAACAACTAAATATGAAGGACTCATCGGGCGAATCGCTCTGGAACTGAAATCGGATTGCTCACTGACATTTCCCCTATCTGAAATTCTGATAAACGCCGGAGAAATGACTAAGTCCAAAAAAACATTTTTTTCATCTTTTTCAATTTTACCCCCGTGGGATATATATTCTACCCACAAACATTTGGAACTCTCCTGGGCTACCCTCACACATATTATTCCCTCATTTAGTGGATATTTTCACAAAAAAGTGACATTTTCAAAAATTCAGAAAATTGGCGGAAAACGACTAAATATCAAGGACTCATCTGGCGAATCACTCTGGAACTGAAATCGGAACGCTCACTGACATTTCCCCTATCTAAAAGTCTGATAAACGCTGCCAAAATGACTAAGTCCAAAAAAAAATTTTTTTCAACTTTTTTCAATTTTACCCCCGTGGGATATATATTCTACCCACACACATTTGGAACTCTCCTGGGCTACCCTCACACATATTATTCCCTCATTTAGTGGATATTTTCACAAAAAAGTGAAATTTTCAAAAATTCAGAAAATTGGCTGAAAACGACTAAATATGAAGGACTCATCGGGCGAATCGCTCTGGAACTGAAATCGGAACGCTCACTGACATTTCCCCTATCTGAAAGTCTGATAAACGCTGCCAAAATGACTAAGTCCTAAAAAAAATTTTTTTCAACTTTTTCAATTTTACCCCCGTGGGATATATATTCTACCCACACACATTTGGAACTCTCCTGGGCTACCCTCACACATATTATTCCCTTATTTAGTGGATATTTTCACAAAAAAGTGAAATTTTCAAAAATTCAGAAAATTGGCTGAAAACGACTAAATATGAAGGACTCATCTGGCGAATCGCTCTGGAACTGAAATCGGAACGCTCACTGACATTTCCCCTATCTGAAAGTCTGATAAACGCCGGAAAAATGACTAAATCTAAAAAAAAAAATTTTCAACTTTTTTTCATTTTACCCCCGTGGGATATATATTCTACCCACACACATTTGGAACTCTCCTGGGGTACCCTCACACATATTATTCCCTCATTTAGTGGATATTTTCACAAAAAAGTGAAATTTTCAAAAATTCAGAAAATTGGCTGAAAACGACTAAATATGAAGGACTCATCGGGCGAATCGCTCTGGAACTGAAATCGGAATGCTCACTGACATTTCCCCTATCTGAAAGTCTGATAAACGCCGGAAAAATGACTAAGTCCAAAAAAAAATTATTTTCATCTTTTTCAATTTTACCCCCGTGGGATATATATTATACCCACACACATTTGGAACTCTCCTGGGCTACCCTCACACATATTATTCCCTCATTTAGTGGATATTTTCACAAAAAAGTGACCTTTTCAAAAATTCAGAAAATTGGCTGAAAACGACTAAATATCAAGGACTCATCTGGCGAATCACTCTGGAACTGAAATCGGAACGCTCACTGACATTTCCCCTATCTGAAAGTCTGATAAACGCCGGAAAAATGACTAAATCTAAAAAAAAAAATTTTCAACTTTTTTCAATTTTACCCCCGTGGGATATATATTCTACCCACACACATTTGGAACTCTCCTGGGCTACCCTCACACATATTATTCCCTCATTTAGTGGATATTTTCACAAAAAAGTGACATTTTCAAAAATTCAGAAAATTGGCTGAAAACGACTAAATATCAAGGACTCATCAGGCGAATCGCTCTGGAACTGAAATCGGAATGCTCACTGACATTTCCCCTTTCTGAAAGTCTGATAAACGCCGGAAAAATGACTAAGTCCCCAAAAAAATTTTTTTCATCTTTTTCAATTTTACCCCCGTGGGATATATATTATACCCACACACATTTGGAACTCTCCTGGGCTACCCTCACACATATTATTCCCTCATTTAGTGGATATTTTCACAAAAAAGTGACATTTTCAAAAATTCAGAAAATTGGCTGAAAACGACTAAATATCAAGCACTCATCTGGCGAATCGCTCTGGAACTGAAATCAGAATGCTCACTGACATTTCCCCTATCTGAAAGTCTGATAAACGTCGGAAAAATGACTAAGTCCAAAAAAAAATTTTTTCATCTTTTTCAATTTTACCCCCGTGGGATATATATTCTACCCACACACATTTGGAACTCTCCTGGGCTACCCTCACACATATTATTCCCTCATTTAGTGGATATTTTCACAAAAAAGTGACATTTTCAAAAATTCTGAAAATTGGCTGAAAACGACTAAATATCAAGGACTCATCTGGCGAATCGCTCTGGAACTGAAATCGGAATGCTCACTGACATTTACCCTTTCTGAAAGTATGATAAACGCTGACAAAATGACTAGGTCAAAAAAAAAATTTTTTTCAACTTTTTTCAATTTTACCCCCGTGGGATGTATATTTTACCCACACACATTTGGAACTCTCCTGGGGTACCCTCACACATATTATTCCCTCATTTAGTGGATATTTTCACAAAAAATTGAAATTTTCAAAAATTCAGAAAATTGGCTGAAAATGACTAAATATGAAGGACTCATCGGGCGAATCACTCTGGAACTGAAATCGGAACGCTCACTGACATTTCCCCTATCTGAAAGTCTGATAAACGCTGAAAAAATGACTAAGTCCAAAAAAAATTTTTTTTCAACTTTTTTCAATTTTACCCCCGTGGGATATATATTCTACCACACACATTTGGAACTCTCCTGGGGTACCCTCAAACATATTTTTCCCTCATTTAGTGGATATTTTCACAAAAAAGTGAAATTTTAAAAAATTCAGAAAATTGGCTGAAAACGACTAAATATCAAGGACTCATCTGGAGAATCGCTCTGGAACTGAAATAGGAATGCTCACTGACATTTCCCCTATCTGAAAGTCTGCTAAACGCCGGATAAATGACTAAGTCCAAAAAAAATTTTTTTCAACTTTTTTCAATTTAACCCCCGTGGGATATATATTCTACCTACACACATTTGGAACTCTCCTGGGGTACACTCACACATATTATTCCCTCATTTAGTGGATATTTTCACAAAAAAGTGAAATTTTCAAAAATTCAGAAAATTGGCTGAAAACGACTAAATATGAAGGACTCATCGGTCGAATCACTCTGGAACTGAAATCGGAATGCTCACTGACATTTCCCTATCTGAAAGTCTGATAAACGCTGAAAAATTGACTAAGTCAAAAAAAAAATTTTTTTCAACTTTTTTCAATTTTACCCCCGTGGGATGTATATTCTACCCACACACATTTGGAACTCTCCTGGGGTACCCTCACACATATTATTCCCTCATTTAGTGGATATTTTCACAAAAAAGCGAAATTTTCAAAAATTCTGAAAATTGGCTTAAAACGACTAAATATGAAGGACTCATAGGGCGAATCGCTCTGGAACTGAAATCGGAACGCTCACTGACATTTCCCCTTTCTGAAAGTCTGATAAACGCTGACAAAATGACTAAGTCCAAAAAACATTTTTTTTCAACTTTTTTCTCTTTTACCCCCGTGGGATATATATTCTACCCACACACATTTGGAACTCTCCTGGGGTACCCTCACACATATTATTCCCTCATTTAGTGGATATTTTAACAAAAAAGTGAAATTTTCAAAAATTCAGAAAATTGGCTGAAAACGACTAAATATGAAGGACTCATCGGTCGAATCGCTCTGGAACTGAAATCGGAATGCTCACGGACATTTCCCCTATCTGAAAGTCTGATAAACGCCGGAAAAATGACTAAGTCCAAAAAAAAATTTTTTTCATAGTTTTCAATTTTACCCCGTGGGAGATATATTCTACCCACACACATTTGGAACTCTCCTGAGGTTCCCTCACACATATTATTCCCTCATTTAGTGGATATTTTCACAAAAAAGTGACATTTTCAAAAATTCAGAAAATTGTCTGAAAACGACTAAATATCAAGGACTCATCGGTCGAATCGCTCTGGAACTGAAATCGGAATGCTCACTGACATTTCCCCTTTCTGAAAGTCTGATAAATGCTGACAAAATGACTAAGTCCAAAAAAAAATTTTTTGCAACTTTTTTCAATTTTACCCCCGTGGGATATATATTCTACCCACACACATTTGGAACTATCCTGGGGTGACCTCACACACATTATTCCTTGATTTAGTGGATATTTTCACAAAAAAGTGACATTTTCAAAAATTTAGAAAATTGGCTGAAAATGACTAAATATGAAGGACTCATCGGGCGAATCGCTCTGTAACTGAAATAGGAATGCTCACTGACATTTCCCCTATCTGAAAGTCTGCGAAACGCCGGAAAAATGACTAAGTCCCAAAAAAATTTTTTTTCAACTTTTTTCAATTTTACCCCCGTGGGATATATATTCTACCTACACACATTTGGAACTCTCCTGGGGTACACTCAAACATATTATTCCCTCATTTAGTGGATATTTTCACAAAAAAGTGAAATTTTCAAAAATTCAGAAAATTGGCTGAAAACGACTAAATATGAAGGACTCATAGGGCGAATCGCTCTGGAACTGAAATCGGAGCGCTCACTAACATTTCCCCTATCTGAAAGTCTGATAAACGCCGGAAAAATGACTAAGTCCAAAAAAAAATTTTTTTCATCGTTTTCAATTTTACCCCGTGGGATATATATTCTACACACACACATTTGGAACTCTCCTGGGCTACCCTCACACATTATTATTCCCTCATTTAGTGGATATTTTCACAAAAAAGTGACATTTTCAAAAATTCAGAAAATTGGCTGAAAACGACTAAATATGAAGGACTCATAGGGCGAATCGCTCTGGAACTGAAATCGGAACGCTCACTGACATTTCCCCTTTCTGAAAGTCTGATAAACGCTGACAAAATGATTAAGTCCAAAAAACATTTTTTTTCAACTTTTTTCTCTTTTACCCCCGTGGGATATATATTCTACCCACACACATTTGGAACTCTCCTGGGGTACCCTCACACATATTATTCCCTCATTTAGTGGATATTTTAACAAAAAAGTGAAATTTTCAAAAATTCAGAAAATTGGCTGAAAACGACTAAATATGAAGGACTCATCGGGCGAATCGCTCTGGAACTGAAATCGGAATGCTCACTGACATTTCCCCTATCTGAAAGTCTGATAAACGCCGGAAAAATGACAGTCCAAAAAAAAATTTTTTTCATCGTTTTCAATTTTACCCCGTGGGAGATATATTCTACCCACACACATTTGGAACTCTCCTGAGGTTCCCTCACACATATTATTCCCTCATTTAGTGGATATTTTCACAAAAAAGTGACATTTTCAAAAATTCAGAAAATTGTCTGAAAACGACTAAATATCAAGGACTCATCTGGAGAATCGCTCTGGAACTGAAATCGGAATGCTCACTGACATTTCCCCTTTCTGAAAGTCTGATAAACGCTGACAAAATGACTAAGTCCAAAATACATTTTTTTTCAACTTTTTTCTCTTTTACCCCCGTGGGATATATATTCTACCCACACACATTTGGAACTCTCCTGGCGTACCCTCACACATATTATTCCCTCATTTAGTGGATATTTTCACAAAAAAGTGAAATTTTCAAAAATACAGAAAATTGGCTGAAAACGACTAAATATGAAGGACTCATAGGACGAATCGCTCTGGTACTGAAATCGGAACGCTCACTGACATTTCCCATATCTGAAAGTCTGATAAACGCCTTAAAAAAGACTAAGTCCAAAAATAAATTTTTTTCAACTTTTTTCAATTTTACCCCCGTGGGATATATGTTCTACCCACACACATTTGGAACTATCCTGGGGTGCCCTCACACACATTATTCCTTCATTTAGTGGATATTTTCACAAAAAAGTGAAATTTTCAAAAATACAGAAAATTGGCTGAAAACGACTAAATATGAAGGACTCATAGGGCGAATCGCTCTGGAACTGAAATTGGAGCGCTCACTGACATTTCCCCTATCTGAAAGTCTGATAAACGCCGGAAAAATGACTAAATCTAAAAATAAAATGTTTCAACTTTTTTCAATTTTACCCCCGTGGGATATATATTCTACCCACAAACATTTGGAACTCTCCTGGGCTACCCTCACACTTTATTATTCCCTCATTTAGTGGATATTTTCACAAAAAAGTGACATTTTCAAAAATTCAGAAAATTGGCTGAAAACTACTAAATATCAAGGACTCATCTGGCGAATCGCTCTGGAACTGAAATCGGAACGCTCACTGACATTTCCCCTATCTGAAAGTGTGATAAACGCTGCCAAGATGACTAAGTCCCAAAAAACTTATTTTTCAACTTTTTTCAATTTTACCCCCGTGGGATATATATTCTACCCACAAACATTTGGAACTCTCCTGGGCTACCCTCACACATATTATTCCCTCATTTAGTGGATATTTTCACAAAAAAGTGACATTTTCAAAAATTCAGAAAATTGGCTGAAAACGACTAAATATCAATGACTCATCTGGCGAATCGCTCTGGAACTGAAATCGGATTGCTCACTGACATTTCCCCTATCTGAAAGTCTGATAAACGCCGGAGAAATGACTAAGTCCAAAAAAACATTTTTTTCATCTTTTTCAATTTTACCCCCGTGGGATATATATTCTACCCACAAACATTTGGAACTCTCCTGGGCTACCCTCAAACATATTATTCCTCATTTAGTGGATATTTTCACAAAAAAGTGAAATTTTCAAATATTCAGAAAATTGGCTGAAAACGACTAAATATGAAGGACTCATCTGGCGAATCGCTCTGGAACTGAAATCGGAACGCTCACTGACATTTCCCCTATCTGAAAGTCTGATAAACGCCGTAAAAATGACTAAATCTAAAAATAAAATGTTTCAACTTTTTTCAATTTTACCCCCGTGGGATATATATTCTACCCACACACATTTGGAACTCTCCTGGGGTACCCTCAAACATACTATTCCCTCATTTAGTGGATATTTTCACAAAAAAGTGAAATTTTAAAAAATTCTGAAAAGTGGCTGAAAACGACTAAATATGAAGGACTCATCTGGCGAATCGCTCTGGAACTGAAATCGGAACGCTCACTGACATTTCCCCTATCTGAAAGTCTGATAAACGCCAGAAAAATGACTAAATCTAAAAAAAAAAATTTTCAACTTTTTTCCATTTTACCCCCGTGGGATATATATTCTACCCACACACATTTGGAACTGTCCTGGGCTACCCTCACACATATTATTCCCTCATTTAGTGGATATTTTCACAAAAAAGTGACATTTTCAAAAATTCAGAAAATTGGCTGAAAACGACTAAATATCAAGGACGCATCTGGCGAATCGCTCTGGAACTGAAATCGGAACGCTCACTGACATTTCCAATACCTGAAAGTCTGATAAACGCCGGAAAAATGACTAAGTCCAAAAAAACATTTTTTTCAACTTTCTTCAATTTAACCCCCGTGGGATATATATTCTACCCAAACACATTTGGAACTCTCCTGGGGTACCCTCACACATATTATTCCCTCATTTAGTGGATATTTTCACAAAAAATGAAATATTCAAAAATTCTGAAAATTGGATGAAAACGACTAAATATGAAGGGCTCATCGGGTGAATCGCTCTGGAACTGAAATCGGAATGCTCACTGACATTTCCCCTATCTGAAAGTCTGATAAACGCCGGAAAAATGACTAAGTCCAAAAAAAATTTTTTTTCATCTTTTTCAATTTTACCCCGTGGGATATATATTCTAACCACACACATTTGGAACTCTCCTGGGGTACCCTCACACATATTATTCCCTCATTTAGTGGATATTTTCACAAAAAAGTGAAATTTTAAAAAATTCAGAAAATTGGCTGAAAACGACTAAATATCAAGGACTCATCTGGAGAATCGCTCTGGAACTGAAATCGGAACGCTCACTGACATTTCCCCGATCTGAAAGTCTGATAAACGCTGCCAAAATGACTAAGTCCAAAAAAAATTTTTTTTAAACTTTTTTCAATTTTACCCCCATGGGATATATATACTACCCACACACATTTGGAAATCTCCTGGGGTACACTCACACATATTATTCCCTCATTTAGTGGATATTTTCACAAAAAAGTGAAATTTTCAAAAATTCAGAAAATTGGCTGCAAACGACTAAATATGAAGTACTCATCGGGCGAATCGCTCTGGAGCTGAAATCGGAACGCTCACTGACATTTCCCGTATCTGAAAGTCTGATAAACGCCGGAAAAATGACTAAGTCCAAAAAAACATTTTTTTCAACTTTCTTCAATTTAACCCCCGTGGGATATATATTCTACCCACACACATTTGGAACTCTCCTGGGGTACCCTCACACATATTATTCCCTCATTTAGTGGATATTTTAACAAAAAAGTGAAATTTTCAAAAATTCAGAAAATTGGCTGAAAACGACTAAATATGAAGGACTCATCGGTCGAATCGCTCTGGAACTGAAATCGGAATGCTCACTGACATTTCCCCTATCTGAAAGTCTGATAAACGCCTTAAAAAAGACTAAGTCCAAAAATAAATTTTTTTCAACTTTTTTCAATTTTACCCCCGTGGGATATATATTCTACCCACACACATTTGGAACTATCCTGGGGTGCCCTCACACACATTATTCCTTCATTTAGTGGATATTTTCACAAAAAAGTGACATTTTCAAAAATTTAGAAAATTGGCTGAAAATGACTAAATATGATGGACTCATCGGGCGAATCGCTCTGTAACTGAAATAGGAATGCTCACTGACATTTCCCCTATCTGAAAGTCTGCTAAACGCCGGAAAAATGACTAAGTCCAAAAAAAAATTTTTTTCATCGTTTTCAATTTTACCCCGTGGGATATATATTCTACACACACACATTTGGAACTCTCCTGGGCTACCCTCACACATTATTATTCCCTCATTTAGTGGATATTTTCACAAAAAAGTGACATTTTCAAAAATTCAGAAAATTGGCTGAAAACGACTAAATATCAAGGACTCATCTGGCGAATTGCTCTGGAACTGAAATCGGAACGCTCACTGACATTTCCCCTATCTGAAAGTCTGATAAACGCCGGAAAAATTACTAAATCTAAAAAAAAAATGTTTCAACTTTTTTCAATTTTACCCCCGTGGGATATATATTCTACCCACACACATTTGGAACTCTCCTGGGGTACCCTCAAACATATTATTCCCTCATTTAGTGGATATTTTCACAAAAAAGCGAAATTTTCAAAAATTCTGAAAATTGGCTGAAAACGACTAAATATGAAGGACTCATAGGGCGAATCGCTCTGGAACTGAAATCGGAACGCTCACTGACATTTCCCCTTTCTGAAAGTCTGATAAACGCTGACAAAATGACTAAGTCCAAAAAACATTTTTTTTCAACTTTTTTCTCTTTTACCCCCGTGGGATATATATTCTACCCACACACATTTGGAACTCTCCTGGCGTACCCTCACACATATTATTCCCTCATTTAGTGGATATTTTCACAAAAAAGTGAAATTTTTAAAAAATACAGAAAATTGGCTGAAAACGACTAAATATGAAGGACTCATAGGGCGAATCGCTCTGGAACTGAAATCGGAGCGCTCACTGACATTTCCCCTATCTGAAAGTCTGATAAACGCCGGAAAAATGACTAAGTCCAAAAAAAAATTGTTTTCATCGTTTTCAATTTTACCCCGTGGGATATATATTCTACACACACACATTTGGAACTCTCCTGGGCTACCCTCACACATATTATTCCCTCATTTAGTGGATATTTTCACAAAAAAGTGAAATTTTCAAAAATTCAGAAAATTGGCTGAAAACGACTAAATATCAAGGACTCATCTGGCGAATCGCTCTGGAACTGAAATCGGAATGCTCACTGACATTTCCCCTATCTGAAAGTCTGATAAACGCCGGAAAAATGACTAAGTCCAAAAAAAAATTTTTTCATCTTTTTCAATTTTACCCCCGTGGGATATATATTCTACCCACACACATTTGGAACTCTCCTGGGCTACCCTCACACATATTATTCCCTCATTTAGTGGATATTTTCACAAAAAAGTGAAATTTTCAAAAATTCAGAAAATTGGCTGAAAACGACTAAATATCAAGGACTCATCTGGCGAATCGCTCTGGAACTGAAATCGGAATGCTCACTGACATTTCCCCTATCTGAAAGTCTGATAAACGCCGGAAAAATGACTAAGTACAAAAAAAAATTTTTTTCATCTTTTTCAATTTTACCCCCGTGGGATATATATTATACCCACACACATTTGGAACTCTCCTGGGCTACCCTCACACATATTATTCCCTCATTTAGTGGATATTTTCACAAAAAAGTGAAATTTTCAAAAATTCTGAAAATTGGCTGAAAACGACTAAATATGAAGGACTCATCTGGCGAATCGCTCTGGAACTGAAATCGGAACGCTCACTGACATTTCCCCTATCTGAAAGTCTGATAAACGCCGGAAAAATGACTAAATCTAAAAAAAAAAATTGTCAACTTTTTTCATTTTACCCCCGTGGGATATATATTCTACCCACACACATTTGGAACTCTCCTGGGCTACCCTCACACATATTATTCCCTCATTTAGTGGATATTTTCACAAAAAAGTGAAATTTTCAAAAATTCAGAAAATTGGCTGAAAACGACTAAATATGAAGGACTCTTCGGGCGAATCGCTCTGGAACTGAAATCGGAATGCTCACTGACATTTCCCCTATCTGAAAGTCTGATAAACGCCGGAAAAATGACTAAGTCCAAAAAAAAATGTTTTTCATCTTTTTCAATTTTACCCCCGTGGGATATATATTATACCCACACACAGTTGGAACTCTCCTGAGCTACCCTCACACATATTATTCCCTCATTTAGTGGATATTTTCACAAAAAAGTGACCTTTTCAAAAATTCAGAAAATTAGCTGAAAACGACTAAATATCAAGGACTCATCTGGCGAATCGCTCTGGAACTGAAATCGGAACGCTCACTGACATTTCCCCTATCTGAAAGTCTGATAAACGCTGGAAAAATGACTAAATCTAAAAAAAAAAATTTTCAACTTTTTTCAATTTTACCCCCGTGGGATATATATTCTACCCACACACATTTGGAACTCTCCTGGGCTACCCTCACACATATTATTCCCTCATTTAGTGGATATTTTCACAAAAAAGTGACATTTTCAAAAATTCAGAAAATTGGCTGAAAACGACTAAATATCAAGGACTCATCTGGCGAATCGCTCTGGAACTGAAATCGGAATGCTCACTGACATTTCCCCTTTCTGAAAGTCTGATAAACGCTGACAAAATGACTAAGTCAAAAAAAAAAATGTTTTCAACTTTTTTCAATTTTACCCCCGTGGGATGTATATTTTACCCACACACATTTGGAACTCTCCTGGGGTACCCTCACACATATTATTCCCTCATTTAGTGGATATTTTCACAAAAAAGTGAAATTTTCAAAAATTCAGAAAATTGGCTGAAAACGACTAAATATGAAGGACTCATCGGGCGAATCACTCTGGAACTGAAATCGGAATGCTCACTGACTTTTCCCCTATCTGAAAGTCTGATAAACGCCGGAAAAATGACTAAGTCCAAAAAAAAATTTTTTTCATCTTTTTCAATTTTACCCCCGTGGGATATATATTCTACCCACACACATTTGGAACTCTCCTGGGCTACCCTCACACATATTATTCCCTCATTTAGTGGATATTTTCAAAAAAAGTGACATTTTCAAAAATTCAGAAAATTGGCTGAAAACGACTAAATATCAAGGACTCATCTGGCGAATCGCTCTGGAACTGAAATCGGAATGCTCACTGACATTTCCCCTTTCTGAAAGTCTGATAAACGCCGGAAAAATGACTAAGTTAAAAAAAAAAAAATTTTCAACTTTTTTCAATTTCACCCCCGTGGGATATATATTCTACCCACACACATTTGGAACTCTCCTGGGGTACCCTCACACATATTATTCCCTCATTTAGCGGATATTTTCACAAAAAAGTGAAATTTTCAAAAACACAGAAAATTGGCTGAAAACAATTAAATATGAAGGACTCATCGGGCAAATCGCTCTGGAACTGAAATCAGAACGCTCACTCACATTTCCCCTATCAGAAAGTCTGATAAACGCCGGAAAAAAGACTAAGTCCAAAAATAAATTTTTTTCAACTTTTTCAATTTTACCCCCGTGGAATATATATTCTACCCACACACATTTGGAACTCTCCTGGGGTGCCCTCACACACATTATTCCTTCATTCAGTGGATATTTTCACAAAAAAGTGACATTTTCAAAAATTTAGAAAATTGGTTGAAAATGACTAAATATCAAGGACGCATCTTGCGAATCGCTCTGGAACTGAAATCGGAACGCTCACTGACATTTCCCCTATCTGAAAGTCTGATAAACGCCGGAAAAAAGACTAAGTCCAAAAATAAATTTTTTTCAACTTTTTTCAATTTTACCCCCGTGGGATATATATTCTACCCACACACATTTGGAACTCTCCTGGGGTGCCCTCACACACATTATTCCTTCATTTAGTGGATATTTTCACAAAAAAAGTGACATTTTCAAAAATTTAGAAAATTGGCTGAAAATGGCTAAATATGAAGGACTCATCAGGCGAATCGCTCTGTATCTGAAATAGGAACGCTCACTGACATTTCCCCTATCTGAAAGTCTGATAAACGCCGGAAAAATGACTAAGTCCAAAAAAAAATTTTTTTCAACGTTTTTCAATTTTACCCCCGTGGGATATATATTCTACCCACACATTTGGAACTCTCCTGGGGTGCCCTCACACACATTATTCCTTCATTTAGTGGATATTTTCACAAAAAAGTGACATTTTCAAAAATTTAGAAAATTGGCTGAAAATGACTAAATATGAAGGACTCATCGGGCGAATCGCTCTGTAACTGAAATAGGAACGCTCACTGACATTTCCCCTATCTGAAAGTCTGATAAACGCTGACAAAATGACTAAGTCCAAAAAAAAATTTTTTTAAACTTTTTTCAATTTTACCCCCGTGGGATATATATTCTACCCACACACATTTGGAACTTTCCTGGCGTACCCTCGCACATATCATTCCCTCATTTAGTGGATATTTTCACAAAAAAGTGAAATTTTCAAAAATACAGAAAATTGGCTGAAAACGACTAAATATGAAGGACTCATAGGACGAATGGCTCTGGAACTGAAATCGGAACGCTCACTGACATTTCCCCTATCTGAAAGTCTGATAAACGCCTTAAAAAAGAATAAGTCCAAAAATATTTTTTTTTCAACTTTTTTCAATTTTACCCCCGTGGGATTTATATTCTACCCACACACATTTGGAACTATCCTGGGGTGCCCTCACACACATTATTCCTTCATTTAGTGGATATTTTCACAAAAAAGTGACATTTTCAAAAATTTAGAAAATTGGCTGAAAATGACTAAATATGATGGACTCATCGGGTGAATCGCTCTGTAACTGAAATAGGAATGCTCACTGACATTTCCCGTATCTGAAAGTCTGCTAAACGCCGGAAAAATGACTAAGTCCAAAAAAAAATTTTTTTCAACTTTTTTCAATTTAACCCCCGTGGGATATATATTCTACCTACACACATTTGGAACTCTCCTGGGGTACACTCAAACATATTATTCCCTCATTTAGTGGATATTTTCACAAAAAAGTGAAATTTTCAAAAATTCAAAAAATTGGCTGAAAACGACTAAAAATGAAGGACTCATCGGTCGAATCACTCTGGAACTGAAATCGGAATGCTCACTGACATTTCCCCTATCTGAAAGTCTGATAAACGCCGGAAAAATGACTAAGTCCAAAAAAAAATTTTTTTTAACTTTTTTCAAATTTACCCCCGTGGGATATATATTCTACCCACACACATTTGGAACTCTCCTGGCGTACCCTCACACATATTATTCCCTCATTTAGTGGATATTTTCACAAAAAAGCGAAATTTTCCAAAATTCTGAAAATTGGCTGAAAACTACTAAATATCAAGGACTCATCGGGCGAATCGATCTGGAACTGAAATCGGAACGCTCACTGACATTTCCCCTTTCTGAAAGTCTGATAAACGCTGACAAAATGACTAAGACCAAAAAACATTTTTTTTCAACTTTTTTCTCTTTTACCCTCATGGGATATATATTCTATCCACACACATTTGGAACTCTCCTGGGGTACCCTCACACATATTATTCCCTCATTTAGCGGATATTTTCACAAAAAAGTGAAATTTTCAAAAACACAGAAAATTGGCTGAAAACGACTAAATATGAAGGACTCATAGGGCGAATCGCTCTGGAACTGAAATCGGAACGCTCACTGACATTTCCCCTATCAGAAAGTCTGATAAACGCCGGAAAAAAGACTAAGTCCAAAAATAATTTTTTTTCAACTTTTTTCAATTTTACCCCCGTGGGATATATATTCTACCCACACACATTTGGAACTCTCCTGGGGTACCCTCACACATATTATTCGCTCATTTAGTGGATATTTTCACAAAAAAGTGAAATTTTCAAAAATTCAGAAAATTGGCTGAAAACAATTAAATATGAAGGACTCATCGGGCAAATCGCTCTGGAACTGAAATCAGAACGCTCACTCACATTTCCCCTATCAGAAAGTCTGATAAACGCCGGAAAAAAGACTAAGTCCAAAAATAAATTTTTTTCAACTTTTTCAATTTTACCCCCGTGGAATATATATTCTACCCACACACATTTGGAACTCTCCTGGGGTGCCCTCACACACATTATTCCTTCATTCAGTGGATATTTTCACAAAAAAGTGACATTTTCAAAAATTTAGAAAATTGGTTGAAAATGACTAAATATCAAGGACTCATCTTGCGAATCGCTCTGGAACTGAAATCGGAACGCTCACTGACATTTCCCCTATCTGAAAGTCTGATAAACGCCGGAAAAAAGACTAAGTCCAAAAATAAATTTTTTTCAACTTTTTTCAATTTTACCCCCGTGGGATATATATTCTACCCACACACATTTGGAACTCTCCTGGGGTGCCCTCACACACATTATTCCTTCATTTAGTGGATATTTTCACAAAAAAAGTGACATTTTCAAAAATTTAGAAAATTGGCTGAAAATGGCTAAATATGAAGGACTCATCGGGCGAATCGCTCTGTATCTGAAATAGGAACGCTCACTGACATTTCCCCTATCTGAAAGTCTGATAAACGCCGGAAAAATGACTAAGTCCAAAAAAAAATTTTTTTCAACGTTTTTCAATTTTACCCCCGTGGGATATATATTCTACCCACACATTTGGAACTCTCCTGGGGTGCCCTCACACACATTATTCCTTCATTTAGTGGATATTTTCACAAAAAAGTGACATTTTCAAAAATTTAGAAAATTGGCTGAAAATGACTAAATATGAAGGACTCATCGGGCGAATCGCTCTGTAACTGAAATAGGAACGCTCACTGACATTTCCCCTATCTGAAAGTCTGATAAACGCCGGAAAAATGACTAAGTCCAAAAAAAAAATTTTTTCAACTTTTTTCAATTTTACCCCCGTGGGATATATATTCTACCCACACACACTTGGAACTCTCCTGAGGTACCTTCACACATATTATTCGCTCATTTAGTGGATATTTTCACAAAAAAGTGAAATTTTCAAAAATTCAGAAAATTGGCTGAAAACAATTAAATATGAAGGACTCATTGGGCGAATGGCTCTGGAACTGAAATCGGAACGCTCACTGACATTTCCCCTATCTGAAAGTCTGATAAACGCTGACAAAATGACTAAGTCCAAAAAAAAATTTTTTTAAACTTTTTTCAATTTTACCCCCGTGGGATATATATTCTACCCACACACATTTGGAACTTTCCTGGCGTACCCTCGCACATATCATTCCCTCATTTAGTGGATATTTTCACAAAAAAGTGAAATTTTCAAAAATACAGAAAATTGGCTGAAAACGACTAAATATGAAGGACTCATAGGACGAATGGCTCTGGAACTGAAATCGGAACGCTCACTGACATTTCCCCTATCTGAAAGTCTGATAAACGCCTTAAAAAAGAATAAGTCCAAAAATATTTTTTTTTCAACTTTTTTCAATTTTACCCCCGTGGGATTTATATTCTACCCACACACATTTGGAACTATCCTGGGGTGCCCTCACACACATTATTCCTTCATTTAGTGAATATTTTCACAAAAAAGTGACATTTTCAAAAATTTAGAAAATTGGCTGAAAATGACTAAATATGATGGACTCATCGGGTGAATCGCTCTGTAACTGAAATAGGAATGCTCACTGACATTTCCCGTATCTGAAAGTCTGCTAAACGCCGGAAAAATGACTAAGTCCAAAAAAAAATTTTTTTCAACTTTTTTCAATTTAACCCCCGTGGGATATATATTCTACCTACACACATTTGGAACTCTCCTGGGGTACACTCAAACATATTATTCCCTCATTTAGTGGATATTTTCACAAAAAAGTGAAATTTTCAAAAATTCAAAAAATTGGCTGAAAACGACTAAAAATGAAGGACTCATCGGTCGAATCACTCTGGAACTGAAATCGGAATGCTCACTGACATTTCCCCTATCTGAAAGTCTGATAAACGCCGGAAAAATGACTAAGTCCAAAAAAAAATTTTTTTTAACTTTTTTCAAATTTACCCCCGTGGGATATATATTCTACCCACACACATTTGGAACTCTCCTGGCGTACCCTCACACATATTATTCCCTCATTTAGTGGATATTTTCACAAAAAAGCGAAATTTTCCAAAATTCTGAAAATTGGCTGAAAACTACTAAATATCAAGGACTCATCGGGCGAATCGATCTGGAACTGAAATCGGAACGCTCACTGACATTTCCCCTTTCTGAAAGTCTGATAAACGCTGACAAAATGACTAAGACCAAAAAACATTTTTTTTCAACTTTTTTCTCTTTTACCCTCATGGGATATATATTCTATCCACACACATTTGGAACTCTCCTGGGGTACCCTCACACATATTATTCCCTCATTTAGCGGATATTTTCACAAAAAAGTGAAATTTTCAAAAACACAGAAAATTGGCTGAAAACGACTAAATATGAAGGACTCATAGGGCGAATCGCTCTGGAACTGAAATCGGAACGCTCACTGACATTTCCCCTATCAGAAAGTCTGATAAACGCCGGAAAAAAGACTAAGTCCAAAAATAATTTTTTTTCAACTTTTTTCAATTTTACCCCCGTGGGATATATATTCTACCCACACACATTTGGAACTCTCCTGGGGTACCCTCACACATATTATTCGCTCATTTAGTGGATATTTTCACAAAAAAGTGAAATTTTCAAAAATTCAGAAAATTGGCTGAAAACAATTAAATATGAAGGACTCATCGGGCAAATCGCTCTGGAACTGAAATCAGAACGCTCACTCACATTTCCCCTATCAGAAAGTCTGATAAACGCCGGAAAAAAGACTAAGTCCAAAAATAAATTTTTTTCAACTTTTTCAATTTTACCCCCGTGGAATATATATTCTACCCACACACATTTGGAACTCTCCTGGGGTGCCCTCACACACATTATTCCTTCATTCAGTGGATATTTTCACAAAAAAGTGACATTTTCAAAAATTTAGAAAATTGGTTGAAAATGACTAAATATCAAGGACTCATCTTGCGAATCGCTCTGGAACTGAAATCGGAACGCTCACTGACATTTCCCCTATCTGAAAGTCTGATAAACGCCGGAAAAAAGACTAAGTCCAAAAATAAATTTTTTTCAACTTTTTTCAATTTTACCCCCGTGGGATATATATTCTACCCACACACATTTGGAACTCTCCTGGGGTGCCCTCACACACATTATTCCTTCATTTAGTGGATATTTTCACAAAAAAAGTGACATTTTCAAAAATTTAGAAAATTGGCTGAAAATGGCTAAATATGAAGGACTCATCGGGCGAATCGCTCTGTATCTGAAATAGGAACGCTCACTGACATTTCCCCTATCTGAAAGTCTGATAAACGCCGGAAAAATGACTAAGTCCAAAAAAAAATTTTTTTCAACGTTTTTCAATTTTACCCCCGTGGGATATATATTCTACCCACACATTTGGAACTCTCCTGGGGTGCCCTCACACACATTATTCCTTCATTTAGTGGATATTTTCACAAAAAAGTGACATTTTCAAAAATTTAGAAAATTGGCTGAAAATGACTAAATATGAAGGACTCATCGGGCGAATCGCTCTGTAACTGAAATAGGAACGCTCACTGACATTTCCCCTATCTGAAAGTCTGATAAACGCCGGAAAAATGACTAAGTCCAAAAAAAAAATTTTTTCAACTTTTTTCAATTTTACCCCCGTGGGATATATATTCTACCCACACACACTTGGAACTCTCCTGAGGTACCTTCACACATATTATTCGCTCATTTAGTGGATATTTTCACAAAAAAGTGAAATTTTCAAAAATTCAGAAAATTGGCTGAAAACAATTAAATATGAAGGACTCATTGGGCGAATGGCTCTGGAACTGAAATCGGAACGCTCACTGACATTTCCCCTATCTGAAAGTCTGATAAACGCTGACAAAATGACTAAGTCCAAAAAAAAATTTTTTTAAACTTTTTTCAATTTTACCCCCGTGGGATATATATTCTACCCACACACATTTGGAACTTTCCTGGCGTACCCTCGCACATATCATTCCCTCATTTAGTGGATATTTTCACAAAAAAGTGAAATTTTCAAAAATACAGAAAATTGGCTGAAAACGACTAAATATGAAGGACTCATAGGACGAATGGCTCTGGAACTGAAATCGGAACGCTCACTGACATTTCCCCTATCTGAAAGTCTGATAAACGCCTTAAAAAAGAATAAGTCCAAAAATATTTTTTTTTCAACTTTTTTCAATTTTACCCCCGTGGGATTTATATTCTACCCACACACATTTGGAACTATCCTGGGGTGCCCTCACACACATTATTCCTTCATTTAGTGAATATTTTCACAAAAAAGTGACATTTTCAAAAATTTAGAAAATTGGCTGAAAATGACTAAATATGATGGACTCATCGGGTGAATCGCTCTGTAACTGAAATAGGAATGCTCACTGACATTTCCCGTATCTGAAAGTCTGCTAAACGCCGGAAAAATGACTAAGTCCAAAAAAAAATTTTTTTCAACTTTTTTCAATTTAACCCCCGTGGGATATATATTCTACCTACACACATTTGGAACTCTCCTGGGGTACACTCAAACATATTATTCCCTCATTTAGTGGATATTTTCACAAAAAAGTGAAATTTTCAAAAATTCAAAAAATTGGCTGAAAACGACTAAAAATGAAGGACTCATCGGTCGAATCACTCTGGAACTGAAATCGGAATGCTCACTGACATTTCCCCTATCTGAAAGTCTGATAAACGCCGGAAAAATGACTAAGTCCAAAAAAAAATTTTTTTTAACTTTTTTCAAATTTACCCCCGTGGGATATATATTCTACCCACACACATTTGGAACTCTCCTGGCGTACCCTCACACATATTATTCCCTCATTTAGTGGATATTTTCACAAAAAAGCGAAATTTTCCAAAATTCTGAAAATTGGCTGAAAACTACTAAATATCAAGGACTCATCGGGCGAATCGATCTGGAACTGAAATCGGAACGCTCACTGACATTTCCCCTTTCTGAAAGTCTGATAAACGCTGACAAAATGACTAAGACCAAAAAACATTTTTTTTCAACTTTTTTCTCTTTTACCCTCATGGGATATATATTCTATCCACACACATTTGGAACTCTCCTGGGGTACCCTCACACATATTATTCCCTCATTTAGCGGATATTTTCACAAAAAAGTGAAATTTTCAAAAACACAGAAAATTGGCTGAAAACGACTAAATATGAAGGACTCATAGGGCGAATCGCTCTGGAACTGAAATCGGAACGCTCACTGACATTTCCCCTATCAGAAAGTCTGATAAACGCCGGAAAAAAGACTAAGTCCAAAAATAATTTTTTTTCAACTTTTTTCAATTTTACCCCCGTGGGATATATATTCTACCCACACACATTTGGAACTCTCCTGGGGTACCCTCACACATATTATTCGCTCATTTAGTGGATATTTTCACAAAAAAGTGAAATTTTCAAAAATTCAGAAAATTGGCTGAAAACAATTAAATATGAAGGACTCATCGGGCAAATCGCTCTGGAACTGAAATCAGAACGCTCACTGACATTTCCAGTATCAGAAAGTCTGATAAACGCCGGAAAAAAGACTAAGTCCAAAAATAAATTTTTTTCAACTTTTTCAATTTTAACCCCGTGGAATATATATTCTACCCACACACATTTGGAACTCTCCTGGGGTGCCCTCACACACATTATTCCTTCATTCAGTGGATATTTTCACAAAAAAGTGACATTTTCAAAAATTTAGAAAATTGGTTGAAAATGACTAAATATCAAGGACTCATCTTGCGAATCGCTCTGGAACTGAAATCGGAACGCTCACTGACATTTCCCCTATCTGAAAGTCTGATAAACGCTGACAAAATGACTAAGTCCAAAAAAAATTTTTTCAACTTTTTTCAATTTAACCCCCGTGGGATATATATTCTACCCACACACATTTGGAACTCTCCTGGGGTACCCTCACACATATTATTCCCTCATTTAGTGGATATTTTCACAAAAAATGAAATTTTCAAAAATTCTGAAAATTGTCTGAAAACGACTAAATATGAAGGACTCATCTGGCGAATCGCTCTGGAACTGAAATCAGAACGCTCACTGACACTACCCCTATCTGAAAGTCTGATAAACGCCCGAAAAATGACTAAATCTAAAAAAAAATGTTTCAACTTTTTCAATTTTACCCCCTTGGGATATATATTCTACCCACACACATTTGGAACTTTCCTGGGGTACCCTCAAACATATTATTCCCTCATTTAGTGGATATTTTCACAAAAAAGTGAAATTTTCAAAAATTCAGAAAATTGGCTGAAAACGACTAAATATGAAGGACTCATCGGGCGAATCGCTCTGGAACTGAAATCGGAACGCTCTCTGACATTTCCCCTATCTGAAAGTCTGATAAACGCTGAAAAAATGACTAAGTCCAAAAAAATTTTTTTTCAACTTTTTTCAATTTTACCCCCGTGTGATATATATTCTACCCACACACATTTGGAACTCTCCTGGGGTACCCTCACACATATTATTCCCTCATTTAGTGGATATTTTCACAAAAAATGAAATTTTCAAAAATTCTGAAAATTGGATGAAAACGACTAAATATGAAGGACTCATCGGGCGAATCGCTCTGTAACTGAAATCGGAACGCTCACTGACATTTCCCCTATCTGAAAGTCTGATAAACGCCGGAAAAATGACTAAGTTAAAAAAAAAAAAATTTTCAACTTTTTTCAATTTCACCCCCGTGGGATATATATTCTACCCACACACATTTGGAACTCTCCTGGCGTACCCTCACACATATTATTCCCTCATTTAGTGGATATATTCACAAAAAAGTGAAATTTTCAAAAATTCAGAAAATTGGCTGAAAACGACTAAAAATGAAGGACTCATCGGTCGAATCACTCTGGAACTGAAATTGGAATGCTCACTGACATTTCCCCTATCTGAAAGTCTGATAAACGCCGGAAAAATGACTAAGTCCAAAAAAAAAATTTTTTTCAACTATTTTCAATTTTACCCCCGTGGGATATATATTCTACCCACACACATTTGGAACTCTCCTGGGGTACCGTCACACATATTATTCCCTCATTTAGTGGATATTTTCACAAAAAAGCGAAATTTTCCAAAATTCTGAAAATTGGCTGAAAACGACTAAATATCAAGGACTCATCGGGCGAATCGATCTGGAACTGAAATTGGAACGCTCACTGACATTTCCCCTATCAGAAAGTCTGATAAACGCCGGAAAAATGACTAAGTCCAAAAAAAAAAAAATTTTCAACTTTTTTCAATTTCACCCCCGTGGGATATATATTCTACCCACACACATTTGGAACTCTCCTGGCGTACCCTCACACATATTATTCCCTCATTTAGTGGATATTTTCACAAAAAAGTGAAATTTTCAAAAATTCAGAAAATTGGCTGAAAACGACTAAAAATGAAGGACTCATCGGTCGAATCACTCTGGAACTGAAATTGGAATGCTCACTGACATTTCCCCTATCTGAAAGTCTGATAAACGCCGGAAAAAAGACTAAGTCCAAAAATAATTTTTTTTCAACTTTTTTCAATTTTACCCCCGTGGGATATATATTCTACCCACACACATTTGGAACTCTCCTGGGGTACCCTCACACATATTATTCGCTCATTTAGTGGATATTTTCACAAAAAAGTGAAATTTTCAAAAATTCAGAAAATTGGCTGAAAACAATTAAATATGAAGGACTCATCGGGCAAATCGCTCTGGAACTGAAATCAGAACGCTCACTGACATTTCCCCTATCAGAAAGTCTGATAAACGCCGGAAAAAAGACTAAGTCCAAAAATAAATTTTTTTCAACTTTTTCAATTTTAACCCCGTGGAATATATATTCTACCCACACACATTTGGAACTCTCCTGGGGTGCCCTCACACACATTATTCCTTCATTCAGTGGATATTTTCACAAAAAAGTGACATTTTCAAAAATTTAGAAAATTGGTTGAAAATGACTAAATATCAAGGACTCATCTTGCGAATCGCTCTGGAACTGAAATCGGAACGCTCACTGACATTTCCCCTATCTGAAAGTCTGATAAACGCTGACAAAATGACTAAGTCCAAAAAAAATTTTTTCAACTTTTTTCAATTTAACCCCCGTGGGATATATATTCTACCCACACACATTTGGAACTCTCCTGGGGTACCCTCACACATATTATTCCCTCATTTAGTGGATATTTTCACAAAAAATGAAATTTTCAAAAATTCTGAAAATTGTCTGAAAACGACTAAATATGAAGGACTCATCTGGCGAATCGCTCTGGAACTGAAATCAGAACGCTCACTGACACTACCCCTATCTGAAAGTCTGATAAACGCCCGAAAAATGACTAAATCTAAAAAAAAATGTTTCAACTTTTTTCAATTTTACCCCCGTGGGATATATATTCTACCCACACACATTTGGAACTCTCCTGGGGTACCCTCAAACATATTATTCCTTCATTTAGTGGATATTTTCACAAAAAAGTGACATTTTCAAAAATTTAGAAAATTGGCTGAAAATGACTAAATATGAAGGACTAATCGGGCGAATCGCTCTGTAACTGAAATAGGAACGCTCACTGACATTTCCCCTATCTGAAAGTCTGATAAACGCCGGAAAAATGACTAAGTCCAAAAAAAAATTTTTTTTAACTTTTTTCAATTTTACCCCCGTGGGATATATATTCTACCCACACACATTTGGAACTCTCCTGGGGTACCGTCACACATATTATTCCCTCATTTAGTGGATATTTTCACAAAAAAGTGAAATTTTCAAAAATTCAGAAAATTGGCTGAAAACGACTAAAAATGAAGGACTCATCGGTCGAATCACTCTGGAACTGAAATTGGAATGCTCACTGACATTTCCCCTATCTGAAAGTCTGATAAACGCCGGAAAAATGACTAAGTCCAAAAAAAAAATTTTTTTCAACTATTTTCAATTTTACCCCCGTGGGATATATATTCTACCCACACACATTTGGAACTCTCCTGGGGTACCGTCACACATATTATTCCCTCATTTAGTGGATATTTTCACAAAAAAGCGAAATTTTCCAAAATTCTGAAAATTGGCTGAAAACGACTAAATATCAAGGACTCATCGGGCGAATCGATCTGGAACTGAAATCGGAACGCTCACTGACATTTCCCCTTTCTGAAAGTCTGATAAACGCTGACAAAATGACTAAGTCCAAAAAACATTTTTTTTCAACTTTTTTCTCTTTTACCCCCATGGGATATGTATTCTATCCACACACATTTGGAACTCTCCTGGGGTACCCTCACACATATTATTCCCTCATTTAGCGGATATTTTCACAAAAAAGTGAAATTTTCAAAAACACAGAAAATTGGCTGAAAACAATTAAATATGAAGGAATCATCGGGCAAATCGCTCTGGAACTGAAATCAGAACGCTCACTGACATTTCCCCTATCAGAAAGTCTGATAAACGCCGGAAAAAAGACTAAGTCCAAAAATAATTTTTTTTCAACTTTTTCAATTTTACCCCCGTGGAATATATATTCTACCCACACACATTTGGAACTCTCCTGGGGTGCCCTCACACACATTATTCCTTCATTCAGTGGATATTTTCACAAAAAAGTGACATTTTCAAAAATTTAGAAAATTGGTTGAAAATGACTAAATATCAAGGACTCATCTTGCGAATCGCTCTGGAACTGAAATCGGAACGCTCACTGACATTTCCCCTATCTGAAAGTCTGATAAACGCTGACAAAATGACTAAGTCCAAAAAAAATTTTTTCAACTTTTTTCAATTTAACCCCCGTGGGATATATATTCTACCCACACACATTTGGAACTCTCCTGGGGTACCCTCACACATATTATTCCCTCATTTAGTGGATATTTTCACAAAAAAGTGAAATTTTCAAAAACACAGAAAATTGGCTGAAAACGACTAAATATGAAGGACTCATAGGGCGAATCGCTCTGGAACTGAAATCGGAACGCTCACTGACATTTCCCCTATCTGAAAGTCTGATAAACGCCGGAAAAAAGACTAAGTCCAAAAATAAATTTTTTTCAACTTTTTTCAATTTTACCCCCGTGGGATATATATTCTACCCACACACATTTGGAACTCTCCTGGGGTGCCCTCACACACATTATTCCTTCATTTAGTGGATATTTTCACAAAAAAAGTGACATTTTCAAAAATTTAGAAAATTGGCTGAAAATGGCTAAATATGAAGGACTCATCGGGCGAATCGCTCTGTAACTGAAATAGGAACGCTCACTGACATTTCCCCTATCTGAAAGTCTGATAAACGCTGACAAAATGACTAAGTCCAAAAAAAAATTTTTTTAAACTTTTTTCAATTTTACCCCCGTGGGATATATATTCTACCCACACACATTTGGAACTTTCCTGGCGTACCCTCGCACATATCATTCCCTCATTTAGTGGATATTTTCACAAAAAAGTGAAATTTTCAAAAATACAGAAAATTGGCTGAAAACGACTAAATATGAAGGACTCATAGGACGAATGGCTCTGGAACTGAAATCGGAACGCTCACTGACATTTCCCCTATCTGAAAGTCTGATAAACGCCTTAAAAAAGAATAAGTCCAAAAATATTTTTTTTTCAACTTTTTTCAATTTTACCCCCGTGGGATTTATATTCTACCCACACACATTTGGAACTATCCTGGGGTGCCCTCACACACATTATTCCTTCATTTAGTGGATATTTTCACAAAAAAGTGACATTTTCAAAAATTTAGAAAATTGGCTGAAAATGACTAAATATGATGGACTCATCGGGTGAATCGCTCTGTAACTGAAATAGGAATGCTCACTGACATTTCCCGTATCTGAAAGTCTGCTAATCGCCGGAAAAATGACTAAGTCCAAAAAAATTTTTTTTTTAACTTTTTTCAAATTTACCCCCGTGGGATATATATTCTACCCACACACATTTGGAACTCTCCTGGCGTACCCTCACACATATTATTCGCTCATTTAGTGGATATTTTCACAAAAAAGTGAAATTTTCAAAAATTCAGAAAATTGGCTGAAAACAATTAAATATGAAGGACTCATCGGGCAAATCGCTCTGGAACTGAAATCAGAACGCTCACTGACATTTCCCCTATCAGAAAGTCTGATAAACGCCGGAAAAAAGACTAAGTCCAAAAATAAATTTTTTTCAACTTTTTCAATTTTACCCCCGTGGAATATATATTCTACCCACACACATTTGGAACTCTCCTGGGGTGCCCTCACACACATTATTCCTTCATTCAGTGGATATTTTCACAAAAAAGTGACATTTTCAAAAATTTAGAAAATTGGTTGAAAATGACTAAATATCAAGGACTCATCTTGCGAATCGCTCTGGAACTGAAATCGGAACGCTCACTGACATTTCCCCTATCTGAAAGTCTGATAAACGCTGACAAAATGACTAAGTCCAAAAAAAATTTTTTCAACTTTTTTCAATTTAACCCCCGTGGGATATATATTCTACCCACACACATTTGGAACTCTCCTGGGGTACCCTCACACATATTATTCCCTCATTTAGTGGATATTTTCACAAAAAATGAAATTTTCAAAAATTCTGAAAATTGTCTGAAAACGACTAAATATGAAGGACTCATCTGGCGAATCGCTCTGGAACTGAAATCAGAACGCTCACTGACACTACCCCTATCTGAAAGTCTGATAAACGCCCGAAAAATGACTAAATCTAAAAAAAAATGTTTCAACTTTTTTCAATTTTACCCCCGTGGGATATATATTCTACCCACACACATTTAGAACTCTCCTGGGGTACCCTCAAACATATTATTCCTTCATTTAGTGGATATTTTCACAAAAAAGTGACATTTTCAAAAATTTAGAAAATTGGCTGAAAATGACTAAATATGAAGGACTAATCGGGCGAATCGCTCTGTAACTGAAATAGGAACGCTCACTGACATTTCCCCTATCTGAAAGTCTGATAAACGCCGGAAAAATGACAAAGTCCAAAAAAAAATTTTTTTTAACTTTTTTCAATTTTACCCCCGTGGGATATATATTCTACCCACACACATTTGGAACTCTCCTGGGATACAGTCACACATATTATTCCCTCATTTAGTGGATTTTTTCACAAAAAAGCGAAATTTTCCAAAATTCTGAAAATTGGCTGAAAACGACTAAATATCAAGGACTCATCGGGCGAATCGCTCTGGAACTGAAATCGGAACGCTCACTGACATTTCCCCTTTCTGAAAGTCTGATAAACGCTGACAAAATGACTAAGTCCAAAAAACATTTTTTTTCAACTTTTTTCTCTTTTACCCCCATGGGATATATATTCTACCCACACACATTTGGAACTCTCCTGGCGTACCCTCACACATATTATTCCCTCATTTAGTGGATATTTTCACAAAAAAGTGAAATTTTCAAAAACACAGAAAATTGGCTGAAAACGACTAAATATGAAGGACTCATAGGGTGAATCGCTCTGGAACTGAAATCGGAACGCTCACTGACATTTCCCCTATCTGAAAGTCTGATAAACGCCGGAGAAAAGACTAAGTCCAAAAATAATTTTTTTTCAACTTTTTTCAATTTTACCCCCGTGGGATGTATATTCTACCCATACACATTTGGAAGTCTCCTGGGCGTACCCTCACACATATTATTCCCTCATTTAGTGGATATTTTCACAAAAAAGTTAAATTTTCAAAAATTCAGAAAATTGGCTGAAAACGACTAAATATGAAGGACTCAAAGGGCGAATCGCTCTGGAACTGAAATCGGAACGCTCACTGACATTTCCCCTATCTGAAAGTCTGATAAACGCCGGAAAAATCACTAAGTCCAAAAAAAAATTTTTTTCAACTTCTTTCAATTTTACCCCCGTGGGATATATATTCTACCCACACACATTTGGAACTCTCCTGGGGTATCCTCACACACATTATTCCTTCATTTAGTGGATATTTTCACAAAAAAGTGACATTTTCAAAAATTTTGAAAATTGGCTGAAAACGACTAAATATGAAGGACTCATCGGGCGAATCGCTCTGGAACTGAAATCGGAATGCTCACTGACATTTCCCCTATCTGAAAGTCTGATAAACGCCGGAAAAATGACTAAATCTAAAAAAAAAATTTTTTAACTTTATACAATTTTACCCCCGTGGGATATATATTTCACCCACACACATTTGGAACTCTCCTGGGGTACCCTCACACATATTATTCCCTCATTTAGTGGATATTTTCACAAAAAAAGTGAAATTTTCAAAAATACAGAAAATTGGCTGAAAACGACTAAATATCAAGGACTCATCTGGCGAATCGATCTGGAACTGAAATCGGAACACTCACTGACATTTCCCCTATCTGAAAGTCTGATAAACGCTGAAAAAATGACTAAGTCAAAAAAAAATATTTTTTCAACTTTTTTCAATTTTACCCCCGTAGGATATATATTCTACTGACACACATTTGGAACTCTCCTGGGGTACCCTCACACATATTATTCCCTCATTTAGTGGATATTTTCACAAAAAAGTGAAATTTTCAAAAATTCAGAAAATTGGCTGAAAACGACTAAATATGAAGGAATCATCTGGCGAATCGCTCTGGAACTGAAATCGGAACGCTCACTGACATTTCCCCTATCTGAAAGTCTGATAAACGCCGGAAAAATGACTAAATCTAAAAAAAAATTTTTAAACTTTTTTCAATTTTACCCCGTTGGGATATATATTTTACCCACACACATTTGGAACTCTCCTGGGGTACCCTCACACATATTATTCCCTCATTTAGTGGATATTTTCACAAAAAAGTGAAATTTTCAAAAATTCAGAAAATTGGCTGAAAACGACTAAATATCAAGGACTCATCTGGCGAATCGCTCTGGAACTGAAATCGGAACGCTCACTGACATTTCCCCTATCTGAAAGTCTGATGAATGCCGGAAAAATGACTAAGTCCAAAAAAACATTTTTTTCACTTTTACCCCGTGGGATAGATATTCTACCCACACACATTTGGAACTCTCCTGGGGTACCCTCACACATATTATTCCCTCATTTAGTGGATATTTTCACAAAAAAGTGAAATTTTCAAAAATACAGAAAATTGGCTGAAAACGACTAATAATGTAGGACTCACCTGGCGAATCGCTCTGGAACTGAAATCGGAACGCTCACTGACATTTCCCCTATCTGAAAGTCTGATAAACGCTGACAAAATGACTAAGTCAAAAAAAAAAATTTTTCAACTTTTTTCAATTTTACCCCCGTGGGATATATATTCTACCCACACACATTTGGAACTCTCCTGGGGTATCCTCACACACATTATTCCTTCATTTAGTGGATATTTTCACAAAAAAGTGAAATTTTCAAAAATTCTGAAAATTGGCTGAAAACGATTAAATATGAAGGACTCATAGGACGAATCGCTCTGGAACTGAAATCGGAACGCTCACTGACATTTCCCCTATCGGAAATTCTGATAAACGCTGAAAAAATGACTAAGTCAAAAAAAAAAATTTTTCAACTTTTTTCAATTTTACCCCCGTGGCATGTATATTCTACCCACACACATTTGGAACTCTCCTGGGGTACCCTCACACATATTATTCCCTCATTTAGTGGATATTTTCACAAAATGTTACATTTTCAAAAATTCAGAAAATTGGTTGAAAACGACTAAATATCAAGGACTCATCTTGCGAATCGCTCTGGAACAGAAATCAGAACGCTCACTGACATTTCCCCTATCTGAAAGTCTGATAAACGCTGACAAAATGACTAAGTCCAATAAAATTTTTTTTCAACTTTTTTCAATTTTACCCCCGTGGGATATATATTCTACCCACACACATTTGGAACTCTCCTGGGGTACCCTCACACATATTATTCGCTCATTTAGTGGATATTTTCACAAAAAAAGTTAAATTTTCAAAAATTCAGAAAATTGGCTGAAAACGGGCTAAATATGAAGGACACATCGGGCGAATCGCTCTGGAACTGAAATCGGAACGCTCACTGACATTTCCCCTATCTGAAAGTCTGATAAACGCTGACAAAATGACTAAGTACAAAAAAAAATTTTTTTAAACTGTTTCAATTTTACCCCCGTGGGATATATATTCTACCTACACACATTTGAAACTCTCCTGGGGTGCCCTCACACACATTATTCCTTCATTTAGTGGATATTTTCACAAAAAAGTGAAATTTTCAAAAATTCAGAAAATTGGCTGAAAACGACTAAATATGAAGGACTCATCAGGCGAATTGCTCTGGAACTGAAATCAGAACGCTCACTGACATTTCCCCTATCTGAAATTCTGATGAACGCTGGAAAAATGACTAAGTCCAAAAAAAAAATTTTTTCAACTTTTTTCAATTTTACCCCCGTGGGATATATATTCTACCCACACACATTTGGAACTCTCCTGGGGTACCCTCACACATATTATTCGCTCATTTAGTGGATATTTTCACAAAAAAGTGAAATTTTCAAAAATTCAGAAAATTGGCTGAAAACGACTAAATATGAAGGACTCATCGGGCGAATCGCTGTGGAACTGAAATCGGAACGCTCACTGACATTTCCCCTATATGACAGTCTGATAAACGCCGGAAAAATGACTAGGTCCAAAAAAAATTTTTTTTTCAACTTTTTTCAATTTTACCCCCGTGGGATATATATTCTACCCACACACATTTGGATCTCTCCTGGGGTACCCTCACACATATAATTCCCTCATTTAGTGGATATTTTCACAAAAAAGTGAAATTTTCAAAAATACATAAAATTGGCTGAAAACGACTAAATATGAAGGACTCATCGGGCGAATCGCTCTGGAACTGAAATCAGAACTCTCACTGACATTTCCCCTATCTGAAATTCTGATGAACGCCGGAAAAATGACTAAGTCCAAAAAAAAAATCTTTTCAACTTTTTTCAATTTTACCCCCGTGGGATATATATTCTACCCACACACATTTGGAACTCTTCTGGGGTACCCTCACACATATAATTCCCTCATTTAGTGAATATTTTCACAAAAAAGTGAAATTTTCTAAAATACAGAAAATTGGCTGAAAACGAATAAATATGAAGGACTCATCTGGCGAATCGCTCTGGAACTGAAATCGGAACGCTCACTGACATTTCCCCTATCTGAAAGTCTGATAAACGCTGACAAAATGACTAAGTCCAAACAAAATTTTTTTTCAACTTTTTTCAATTTTACCCCCGTGGGATATATATTCTACCCACACACATTTGGAACTCTCCTGGGGTACCCTCACACATATTATTCCCTCATTTTGTGGATATTTTCACAAAAAAGTGAAATTTTCAAAAATTCAGAAAATTGGCTGAAAACGACTAAATATGAAGGACTCATTGGGCGAATCGCTCTGGAACTGAAATCGGAACGCTCACTGACATTTACCCTATCTGAAAGTCTGATAAACGCCGGAAAAATTACTAAGTCCAAAAAAAAATTTTTTTTCAACTTTTTTCAATTTTACCCCCGTGGGATATATATTCTACCCACACACATTTGCAACTCTCCTGGGGTACCCTCACACATATTATTCCCTCATTTAGTGGATATTTTCACAAAAGAGTGAAATTTTCAAAAATTCAGAAAATTGGCTGAAAACGACTAAATATGACGGACTCATCGGGCGAATCGCTCTGGAACTGAAATCGGAACGCTCACTGACATTTCCCCTATCTGAAAGTCTGATAAACGCTGACAAAATGACTAATCCAAACAAAATTTTTTTTCAACTTTTTTCAATTTTACCCCCGTGGGATATATATTCTACCCACACACATTTGGAACTCTCCTGGGGTACCCTCACACATATTATTCGCTCATTTAGTGGATATTTTCACAAAAGAGTGAAATTTTCAAAAATTCAGAAAATTGGCTGAAAATGGCTAAATATGAAGGACTCATCGGGCGAATTGCTCTGCAACTGAAATCGGAATGCTCACTGACATTTCCCCTATCTGAAAGTCTGATAAATGCCGGAAAAATGACTAAGTCCAAAAAAAAAAATTTTTTTCAACTTTTTTCAATTTAACCCCTGTGGGATATATATTCTACCCACACACATTTGGAACTCTCCTGGGGTTCCCTCACACATATTATTCCCTCATTTAGTGGATATTTTCACAAAAAAGTGAAATTTTCAAAAATTTAGAAAATTGGCTGAAAACGATTAAATATGAAGGACTCATCGGGCGAATCACTCTGGAACTGAAATCGGAACACTCACTGACATTTCCCCTATCTGAAAGTCTGATAAACGCCGGAAAAATGACTAAGTCCAAAAAAAAATTTTTTTCAACTTTTTTCAATTTAACCCCTGTGGGATATATATTCTACCCACACACATTTGGAACTCTCCTGGGGTACCCTCACACATATTATTCGCTCATTTAGTGGATATTTTCACAAAAAAGTGAAATTTTCAAAGATTTAGAAAATTGTCTGAAAACAACTAAATATGAAGGACTCATCGGGCGAATCGCTCTGGAACTGAAATCGGAATGCTCACTGACATTTCCCCTATCTGAAAGTCTGATGAACGCCGGAAAAATGACTAAGTCCAAAAAAACATTTTTTTCACTTTTACCCCCGTGGGATATATATTCTACCCACACACATTTGGAACTCTCCTGGGGTACCCTCACACATATTATTCCCTCATTTAGTGGATATTTTCACAAAAGAGTGAAATTTTCAAAAATTCAGAAAATTGGCTGAAAACGACTAAATATGACGGACTCATCGGGCGAATCGCCCTGGAACTGAAATCGGAACGCTCACTGACATTTCCCCTATCTGAAAGTCTGATAAACGCTGACAAAATGACTAATCCAAACAAAATTTTTTTTCAACTTTTTTCAATTTTACCCCCGTGGGATATATATTCTACCCACACACATTTGGAACTCTCCTGGGGTACCCTCACACATATTATTCGCTCATTTAGTGGATATTTTCACAAAAAAGTGAAATTTTCAAAAATTCAGAAAATTGGCTGAAAACGGCTAAATATGAAGGACTCATCGGGCGAATTGCTCTGCAACTGAAATCGGAATGCTCACTGACATTTCCCCTATCTGAAAGTCTGATAAATGCCGGAAAAATGACTAAGTCCAAAAAAAAAAATTTTTTTCAACTTTTTTCAATTTAACCCCTGTGGGATATATATTCTACCCACACACATTTGGAACTCTCCTGGGGTTCCCTCACACATATTATTCCCTCATTTAGTGGATATTTTCACAAAAAAGTGAAATTTTCAAAAATTTAGAAAATTGGCTGAAAACGATTAAATATGAAGGACTCATCGGGCGAATCGCTCTGGAACTGAAATCGGAACACTCACTGACATTTCCCCTATCTGAAAGTCTGATAAACGCCGGAAAAATGACTAAGTCCAAAAAAAAATTTTTTTCAACTTTTTTCAATTTAACCCCTGTGGGATATATATTCTACCCACACACATTTGGAACTCTCCTGGGGTACCCTCACACATATTATTCGCTCATTTAGTGGATATTTTCACAAAAAAGTGAAATTTTCAAAGATTTAGAAAATTGTCTGAAAACAACTAAATATGAAGGACTCATCGGGCGAATCGCTCTGGAACTGAAATCGGAATGCTCACTGACATTTCCCCTATCTGAAAGTCTGATGAACGCCGGAAAAATGACTAAGTCCAAAAAAACATTTTTTTCACTTTTACCCCCGTGGGATATATATTCTACCCACACACATTTGGAACTCTCCTGGGGTACCCTCATACATATTATTCCCTCATTTAGTGGATATTTTCACTAAAGAGTGAAATTTTCAAAAATTCAGAAAATTGGCTGAAAACGACTAAATATCAAGGACTCATCGGGCGAATCGCTCTGGAACTAAAATCGGAACGCTCACTGACATTTCCCCTATCTATCTGAAAGTCTGATAAACGCTGACAAAATGACTAAGTCCAAAAAAAATTTTTTTCAACTTTTTTCAATTTTACCCCCGTGGGATATATATTCTACCCACACACATTTGGAACTCTCCTGGGGTACCCTCACACATATTATTCGCTCATTTAGTGGATATTTTCACAAAAAAGTGAAATTTTCAAAAATTCAGAAAATTGGCTGAAAACGACTAAATATGAAGGACTCATTGGGCGAATCGCTCTGGAACTGAAATCGGAACGCTCACTGACATTTCCCCTATCTGAAAGTCTGATAAACGCCGGAAAAATGACTAAGTCCAAAAAAAATTTTTTTTTCAACTTTTTTCAATTTTACCCCCGTGGGATATATATTCTACCCACACACATTTGGAACTCTCCTGGGGTACCCTCACACATATTATTTCCTCATTTAGTGGATATTTTCACAAAAAAGTGAAATTTTCAAAAATTCAGAAAATTGGCTGAAAACGACTAAATATGAAGGACTCATCGGGCGAATCGCTCTGCAACTGAAATCGGAACGCTCACTGACATTTCCCCTATCTGAAAGTCTGATAAATGCCGGAAAAATGACTAAGTCCAAAAAAAAAATTTTTTCAACTTTTTTCAATTTAACCCCTGTGGGATATATATTCTACCCACACACATTTGGAACTCTCCTGGGGTACCCTCACACATATTATTCCCTCATTTAGTGGATATTTTCACAAAAAAGTGAAATTTTCAAAAATTTAGAAAATTGTCTGAAAACGACTAAATATGAAGGACTCATCGGGCGAATAGCTCTGGAACTGAAATTGGAACGCTCACTGACATTTCCCCTATCTGAAAGTCTGATAAACGCTGACAAAATGACTAAGTCAAAAAAAAAATTTTTTTCAACTTTTTTCAATTTTACCCCCGTGGGATATTTATTCTACCCACACACATTTGGAACTCTCCTGGGGTACCCTCACACATATTATTCGCTCATTTAGTGGATATTTTCACAAAAAAGTGAAATTTTCAAAAATTCAGAAAATTGGCTGAAAACGACTAAATATGAAGGACTCATCGGGCGAATCGCTCTGGAACTGAAATCGGAACGCTCACTGACATTTCCCCTATCTGAAAGTCTGATAAACGCAGAAAAATGACTAAGTAAAAAAAAAAATTTTTTTCAACTTTTTTCAATTTAACCCCTGTGGGATATATATTCTACCCACACACATTTGGAACTCTCCTGGGGTACCCTCACACATATTATTCGCTCATTTAGTGGATATTTTCACAAAAAAGTGAAATTTTCAAAAATTCAGAAAATTGGCTGAAAACGACTAAATATGAAGGACTCATCGGGCGAATCGCTCTGCAACTGAAATTGGAATGCTCACTGACATTTCCCCTATCTGAAAGTCTGATAAATGCCGGAAAAATGACTAAGTCCAAAAAAAAAATTTTTTCAACTTTTTTCAATTTAACCCCTGTGGGATATATATTCTACCCACACACATTTGGAACTCTCCTGGGGTACCCTCACACATATTATTCCCTCATTTAGTGGATATTTTCACAAAAAAGTGAAATTTTCAAAAATTTAGAAAATTGTCTGAAAACGACAAATTATCAAGGACTCATCGGGCGAATCGCTCTGGAATTAAAATCGGAACGCTCACTGACATTTCCCCTATCTATCTGAAAGTCTGATAAACGCTGACAAAATGACTAAGTCCTTAAAAAATTTTTTTTAAACTTTTTTCAATTTTACCCCGTGGGATATATATTTTACCCACACACATTTGGAACTCTCCTGGGGTACCCTCACACATATTATTCGCTCATTTAGTGGATATTTTCACAAAAAAGTGAAATTTTAAAAAATTCAGAAAATTGGCTGAAAACGACTAAATATAAAGGACTCATTGGGCGAATCGCTCTGGAACTGAAATCGGAACGCTCAATGACATTTCCCCTATCTGAAAGTCTGATAAACGCCGGAAAAATGACTAAGTCCAAAAAAAATTTTTTTTTCAACTTTTTTCAATTTTACCCCCGTGGGATATATATTCTACCCACAAACATTTGGAACTCTCCTGGGGTACCCTCACACATATAATTCCCTCATTTAGTGGATATTTTCACAAAAAAGTGAAATTTTCAAAAATTCAGAAAATTGGCTGAAAACGACTAAATATGAAGGACTCATCGGGCGAATCGCTCTGCAACTGAAATTGGAATGCTCACTGACATTTCCCCTATCTGAAAGTCTGATAAATGCCGGAAAAATGACTAAGTCCAAAAAAAAAATTTTTTCAACTTTTTTCAATTTAACCCCTGTGGGATATATATTCTACCCACACACATTTGGAACTCTCCTGGGGTACCCTCACACATATTATTCCCTCATTTAGTGGATATTTTCACAAAAAAGTGAAATTTTAAAAAATTCAGAAAATTGACTGAAAGCGACTAAATATGAAAGACTCATCAGGCGAATCGCTCTGGAACTGAAATCGGAATGCTCACTGACATTTCCCCTTATCTGAAAGTCTGATAAACGCTGACAAAATGACTAAGTCCAAAAAAAAATTTTTTTCAACTTTTTTCAATTTTACCCCCGTGGGATATTTATTCTACCCACACACATTTGGAACTCTCCTGGGGTACCCTCACACATATTATTCGCTCATTTAGTGGATATTTTCACAAAAAAGTGAAATTTTCAAAAATTCAGAAAATTGGCTGAAAATGACTAAATATGAAGGACTCATCGGGCGAATCGCTCTGCAACTGAAATCGGAATGCTCACTGACATTTCCCCTTATCTGAAAGTCTGATAAACGCTGACAAAATGACTAAGTCCAAAAAACATTTTTTTCACTTTTACCCCCGTGGGATATATATTCTACCCACACACATTTGGAACTCTCCTGGGGTACCCTCACACATATTATTCCCTCATTTAGTGGATATTTTCACAAAAGAGTTAAATTTTCAAAAATTCAGAAAATTGGCTGAAAACGACAAAATATCAAGGACTCATCGGGCGAATCGCTCTGGAACTAAATTCGGAACGCTCACTGACATTTCCCCTATCTATCTGAAAGTCTGATAAACGCTGACAAAATGACTAAGTCCAAAAAAAATTTTTTTTCTACTTTTTTCAATTTTACCCCGAGGGATATATATTCTACCCACACACATTTGGAACTCTCCTGGGGTACCCTCACACATATTATTCGCTCATTTAGTGGATATTTTCACAAAAAAGTGAAAATTTAAAAAATTCAGAAAATTGGCTGAAAACGACTAAATATAAAGGACTCATTGGGCGAATCGCTCTGGAACTGAAATCGGAACGCTCACTGACATTTCCCCTATCTGAAAGTCTGATAAACGCCGGAAAAATGACTAAGTCCAAAAAAAATTTTTTTTTCAACTTTTTTCAATTTTACCCCCGTGGGATATATATTCTACCCACAAACATTTGGAACTCTCCTGGGGTACCCTCACACATATTATTTCCTCATTTAGTGGATATTTTCACAAAAAAGTGAAATTTTAAAAAATTCAGAAAATCGACTGAAAGCGACTAAATATGAAAGACTCATCAGGCGAATCGCTCTGGAACTGAAATCGGAATGCTCACTGACATTTGCCCTTATCTGAAAGTCTGAAAAACGCCGGAAAAATGACTAAGTCCAAAAAAAATTTTTTTTAAACTTTTTTCAATTTACCCCATGTGGGATATATATTCTACCCACACACATTTGGACCTCTCCTGGGGTACCCTCACACATATTATTCCCTCATTTTGTGGATATTTTCACAAAAAAGTGAAATTTTCAAAAATTCAGAAAATTGGCTGAAAACGACTAAATATCAAGGACTCATCTGGCGTATCGCTCTGGAACTGAAATCGGAATGCTCACTGACATTTCCCCTTATCTGAAAGTCTGATAAACGCTGACAAAATGACTAAGTCCAAAAAAAAATTTTTTTCAACTTTTTTCAATTTAACCCCTGTGGGATATATATTCTACCCACACACATTTGGAACTCTCCTGGGGTACCCTCACACATATTATTCGCTCATTTAGTGGATATTTTCACAAAAAAGTGAAATTTTCAAAAATTCAGAAAATTGGCTGAAAACAACTAAATATGAAGGACTCATTGGGCGAATCGCTCTGGAACTGAAATTGGAACGCTCACTGACATTTCCCCTATCTGAAAGTCTGATAAACGCCGGAAAAATGACTAAGTCCAAAAAAAATTTTTTTTTCAACTTTTTTCAATTTTACCCCCGTGGGATATATATTCTACCCACAAACATTTGGAACTCTCCTGGGGTACCCTCACACATATTATTTCCTCATTTAGTGGTTATTTTCACAAAAAAGTGAAATTTTAAAAAATTCACAAAATTGACTGAAAGCGACTAAATATGAAAGACTCATCAGGCGAATCGCTCTGGAACTGAAATCGGAATGCTCACTGACATTTCCCCTTATCTGAAAGTCTGATAAACGCTGAAAAAATGACTAAGTCCAAAAAACATTTTTTTCACTTTTACCCCCGTGGGATATATATTCTACCCACACACATTTGGAACTCTCCTGGGGTACCCTCACACATATTATTCCCTCATTTAGTGGATATTTTCACAAAAGAGTTAAATTTTCAAAAATTCAGAAAATTGGCTGAAAACGACAAAATATCAAGGACTCATCGGGCGAATCGCTCTGGAACTAAATTCGGAACGCTCACTGACATTTCCCCTATCTATCTGAAAGTCTGATAAACGCTGACAAAATGACTAAGTCCAAAAAAAAATTTTTTTCTACTTTTTTCAATTTTACTCCGAGGGATATATATTCTACCCACACACATTTGGAACTCTCCTGGGGTACCCTCACACATATTATTTCCTCATTTAGTGGATATTTTCACAAAAAAGTGAAATTTTAAAAAATTCAGAAAATCGACTGAAAGCGACTAAATATGAAAGACTCATCAGGCGAATCGCTCTGGAACTGAAATCGGAATGCTCACTGACATTTGCCCTTATCTGAAAGTCTGATAAACGCCGGAAAAATGACTAAGTCCAAAAAAAATTTTTTTTAAACTTTTTTCAATTTACCCCATGTGGGATATATATTCTACCCACACACATTTGGACCTCTCCTGGGGTACCCTCACACATATTATTCCCTCATTTTGTGGATATTTTCACAAAAAAGTGAAATTTTCAAAAATTCAGAAAATTGTCTGAAAACGACTAAATATGAAGGACTCATCGGGCGAATCGCTCTGGAACTGAAATCGGAATGCTCACTGACATTTCCCCTATCTGAAAGTCTGATGAACGCCGGAAAAATGACTAAGTCCAAAAAAACATTTTTTTCACTTTTACCCCCGTGGGATATATATTCTACCCACACACATTTGGAACTCTCCTGGGGTACCCTCACACATATTATTCCCTCATTTAGTGGATATTTTCACAAAAGAGTTAAATTTTCAAAAATTCAGAAAATTGGCTGAAAACGACAAAATATCAAGGACTCATCGGGCGAATCGCTCTGGAACTAAAATCGGAACGCTCATTGACATTTCCCCTATCTATCTGAAAGTCTGATAAACGCTGACAAAATGACTAAGTCCAAAAAAAAATTTTTTTCAACTTTTTTCAATTTAACCCCTGTGGGATATAAATTCTACCCACACACATTTGGAACTCTCCTGGGGTACCCTCACACATATTATTCGCTCATTTATTGGATATTTTCACAAAAAAGTGAAATTTTCAAAAATTCAGAAAATTGGCTGAAAACGACTAAATATGAAGGACACATCGGGCGAATCGCTCTGGAACTGAAATCGGAATGCTCACTGACATTTCCCCTATCTGAAAGTCTGATAAACGCTGACAAAATGACTAAGTCAAAAAAAAAATTTTTTTCAACTTTTTTCAATTTTACCCCCGTGGGATATTTATTCTACCCACACACATTTGGAACTCTCCTGGGGTACCCTCACACATATTATTCGCTCATTTAGTGGATATTTTCACAAAAAAGTGAAATTTTCAAAAATTCAGAAAATTGGCTGAAAACGACTAAATATGAAGGACTCATCGGGCGAATCGCTCTGGAACTGAAATCGGAACGCTCACTGACATTTCCCCTATCTGAAAGTCTGATAAACGCAGAAAAATGACTAAGTAAAAAAAAAAATTTTTTTCAACTTTTTTCAATTTAACCCCTGTGGGATATATATTCTACCCACACACATTTGGAACTCTCCTGGGGTACCCTCACACATATTATTCGCTCATTTAGTGGATATTTTCACAAAAAAGTGAAATTTTCAAAAATTCAGAAAATTGGCTGAAAACGACTAAATATGAAGGACTCATCGGGCGAATCGCTCTGCAACTGAAATTGGAATGCTCACTGACATTTCCCCTATCTGAAAGTCTGATAAATGCCGGAAAAATGACTAAGTCCAAAAAAAAAATTTTTTCAACTTTTTTCAATTTAACCCCTGTGGGATATATATTCTACCCACACACATTTGGAACTCTCCTGGGGTACCCTCACACATATTATTCCCTCATTTAGTGGATATTTTCACAAAAAAGTGAAATTTTCAAAAATTTAGAAAATTGTCTGAAAACGACAAATTATCAAGGACTCATCGGGCGAATCGCTCTGGAATTAAAATCGGAACGCTCACTGACATTTCCCCTATCTATCTGAAAGTCTGATAAACGCTGACAAAATGACTAAGTCCTTAAAAAATTTTTTTTAAACTTTTTTCAATTTTACCCCGTGGGATATATATTTTACCCACACACATTTGGAACTCTCCTGGGGTACCCTCACACATATTATTCGCTCATTTAGTGGATATTTTCACAAAAAAGTGAAATTTTAAAAAATTCAGAAAATTGGCTGAAAACGACTAAATATAAAGGACTCATTGGGCGAATCGCTCTGGAACTGAAATCGGAACGCTCAATGACATTTCCCCTATCTGAAAGTCTGATAAACGCCGGAAAAATGACTAAGTCCAAAAAAAATTTTTTTTTCAACTTTTTTCAATTTTACCCCCGTGGGATATATATTCTACCCACAAACATTTGGAACTCTCCTGGGGTACCCTCACACATATAATTCCCTCATTTAGTGGATATTTTCACAAAAAAGTGAAATTTTCAAAAATTCAGAAAATTGGCTGAAAACGACTAAATATGAAGGACTCATCGGGCGAATCGCTCTGCAACTGAAATTGGAATGCTCACTGACATTTCCCCTATCTGAAAGTCTGATAAATGCCGGAAAAATGACTAAGTCCAAAAAAAAAATTTTTTCAACTTTTTTCAATTTAACCCCTGTGGGATATATATTCTACCCACACACATTTGGAACTCTCCTGGGGTACCCTCACACATATTATTCCCTCATTTAGTGGATATTTTCACAAAAAAGTGAAATTTTAAAAAATTCAGAAAATTGACTGAAAGCGACTAAATATGAAAGACTCATCAGGCGAATCGCTCTGGAACTGAAATCGGAATGCTCACTGACATTTCCCCTTATCTGAAAGTCTGATAAACGCTGACAAAATGACTAAGTCCAAAAAAAAATTTTTTTCAACTTTTTTCAATTTTACCCCCGTGGGATATTTATTCTACCCACACACATTTGGAACTCTCCTGGGGTACCCTCACACATATTATTCGCTCATTTAGTGGATATTTTCACAAAAAAGTGAAATTTTCAAAAATTCAGAAAATTGGCTGAAAATGACTAAATATGAAGGACTCATCGGGCGAATCGCTCTGCAACTGAAATCGGAATGCTCACTGACATTTCCCCTTATCTGAAAGTCTGATAAACGCTGACAAAATGACTAAGTCCAAAAAACATTTTTTTCACTTTTACCCCCGTGGGATATATATTCTACCCACACACATTTGGAACTCTCCTGGGGTACCCTCACACATATTATTCCCTCATTTAGTGGATATTTTCACAAAAGAGTTAAATTTTCAAAAATTCAGAAAATTGGCTGAAAACGACAAAATATCAAGGACTCATCGGGCGAATCGCTCTGGAACTAAATTCGGAACGCTCACTGACATTTCCCCTATCTATCTGAAAGTCTGATAAACGCTGACAAAATGACTAAGTCCAAAAAAAATTTTTTTTCTACTTTTTTCAATTTTACCCCGAGGGATATATATTCTACCCACACACATTTGGAACTCTCCTGGGGTACCCTCACACATATTATTCGCTCATTTAGTGGATATTTTCACAAAAAAGTGAAAATTTAAAAAATTCAGAAAATTGGCTGAAAACGACTAAATATAAAGGACTCATTGGGCGAATCGCTCTGGAACTGAAATCGGAACGCTCACTGACATTTCCCCTATCTGAAAGTCTGATAAACGCCGGAAAAATGACTAAGTCCAAAAAAAATTTTTTTTTCAACTTTTTTCAATTTTACCCCCGTGGGATATATATTCTACCCACAAACATTTGGAACTCTCCTGGGGTACCCTCACACATATTATTTCCTCATTTAGTGGATATTTTCACAAAAAAGTGAAATTTTAAAAAATTCAGAAAATCGACTGAAAGCGACTAAATATGAAAGACTCATCAGGCGAATCGCTCTGGAACTGAAATCGGAATGCTCACTGACATTTGCCCTTATCTGAAAGTCTGAAAAACGCCGGAAAAATGACTAAGTCCAAAAAAAATTTTTTTTAAACTTTTTTCAATTTACCCCATGTGGGATATATATTCTACCCACACACATTTGGACCTCTCCTGGGGTACCCTCACACATATTATTCCCTCATTTTGTGGATATTTTCACAAAAAAGTGAAATTTTCAAAAATTCAGAAAATTGGCTGAAAACGACTAAATATCAAGGACTCATCTGGCGTATCGCTCTGGAACTGAAATCGGAATGCTCACTGACATTTCCCCTTATCTGAAAGTCTGATAAACGCTGACAAAATGACTAAGTCCAAAAAAAAATTTTTTTCAACTTTTTTCAATTTAACCCCTGTGGGATATATATTCTACCCACACACATTTGGAACTCTCCTGGGGTACCCTCACACATATTATTCGCTCATTTAGTGGATATTTTCACAAAAAAGTGAAATTTTCAAAAATTCAGAAAATTGGCTGAAAACAACTAAATATGAAGGACTCATTGGGCGAATCGCTCTGGAACTGAAATTGGAACGCTCACTGACATTTCCCCTATCTGAAAGTCTGATAAACGCCGGAAAAATGACTAAGTCCAAAAAAAATTTTTTTTTCAACTTTTTTCAATTTTACCCCCGTGGGATATATATTCTACCCACAAACATTTGGAACTCTCCTGGGGTACCCTCACACATATTATTTCCTCATTTAGTGGTTATTTTCACAAAAAAGTGAAATTTTAAAAAATTCACAAAATTGACTGAAAGCGACTAAATATGAAAGACTCATCAGGCGAATCGCTCTGGAACTGAAATCGGAATGCTCACTGACATTTCCCCTTATCTGAAAGTCTGATAAACGCTGAAAAAATGACTAAGTCCAAAAAACATTTTTTTCACTTTTACCCCCGTGGGATATATATTCTACCCACACACATTTGGAACTCTCCTGGGGTACCCTCACACATATTATTCCCTCATTTAGTGGATATTTTCACAAAAGAGTTAAATTTTCAAAAATTCAGAAAATTGGCTGAAAACGACAAAATATCAAGGACTCATCGGGCGAATCGCTCTGGAACTAAATTCGGAACGCTCACTGACATTTCCCCTATCTATCTGAAAGTCTGATAAACGCTGACAAAATGACTAAGTCCAAAAAAAAATTTTTTTCTACTTTTTTCAATTTTACTCCGAGGGATATATATTCTACCCACACACATTTGGAACTCTCCTGGGGTACCCTCACACATATTATTTCCTCATTTAGTGGATATTTTCACAAAAAAGTGAAATTTTAAAAAATTCAGAAAATCGACTGAAAGCGACTAAATATGAAAGACTCATCAGGCGAATCGCTCTGGAACTGAAATCGGAATGCTCACTGACATTTGCCCTTATCTGAAAGTCTGATAAACGCCGGAAAAATGACTAAGTCCAAAAAAAATTTTTTTTAAACTTTTTTCAATTTACCCCATGTGGGATATATATTCTACCCACACACATTTGGACCTCTCCTGGGGTACCCTCACACATATTATTCCCTCATTTTGTGGATATTTTCACAAAAAAGTGAAATTTTCAAAAATTCAGAAAATTGTCTGAAAACGACTAAATATGAAGGACTCATCGGGCGAATCGCTCTGGAACTGAAATCGGAATGCTCACTGACATTTCCCCTATCTGAAAGTCTGATGAACGCCGGAAAAATGACTAAGTCCAAAAAAACATTTTTTTCACTTTTACCCCCGTGGGATATATATTCTACCCACACACATTTGGAACTCTCCTGGGGTACCCTCACACATATTATTCCCTCATTTAGTGGATATTTTCACAAAAGAGTTAAATTTTCAAAAATTCAGAAAATTGGCTGAAAACGACAAAATATCAAGGACTCATCGGGCGAATCGCTCTGGAACTAAAATCGGAACGCTCATTGACATTTCCCCTATCTATCTGAAAGTCTGATAAACGCTGACAAAATGACTAAGTCCAAAAAAAAATTTTTTTCAACTTTTTTCAATTTAACCCCTGTGGGATATAAATTCTACCCACACACATTTGGAACTCTCCTGGGGTACCCTCACACATATTATTCGCTCATTTATTGGATATTTTCACAAAAAAGTGAAATTTTCAAAAATTCAGAAAATTGGCTGAAAACGACTAAATATGAAGGACACATCGGGCGAATCGCTCTGGAACTGAAATCGGAATGCTCACTGACATTTCCCCTATCTGAAAGTCTGATGAACGCCGGAAAAATGACTAAGTCCAAAAAAACATTTTTTTCACTTTTACCCCCGTGGGATATATATTCTACCCACACACATTTGGAACTCTCCTGGGGTACCCTCACACATATTATTCGCTCATTTAGTGGATATTTTCACAAAAAAGTGAAATTTTCAAAAATTCAGAAAATTGGCTGAAAACGACTAAATATGAAGGACTCATCGGGCGAATCGCTCTGCAACTGAAATCGGAATGCTCACTGACATTTCCCCTATCTGAAAGTCTGATAAATGCCGGAAAAATGACTAAGTCCAAAAAAAAATTTTTTTCAACTTTTTTCAATTTAACCCTTGTGAGATATATATTCTACCCACACACATTTGGAACTCTCCTGGGGTACCCTGACACATATTATTCGCTCATTTAGTGGATATTTTCACAAAAAAGTGAAATTTTCAAAAATTCAGAAAATTGGCTGAAAACGACTAAATATGAAGGACTCATCGGGCGAATCGCTCTGCAACTGAAATCGGAATGCTCACTGACATTTCCCCTATCTGAAAGTCTGATAAATGCCGGAAAAATGACTAAGTCCAAAAAAAAATTTTTTTCAACTTTTTTCAATTTAACCCCTGTGGGATATATATTCTACCCACACACATTTGGAACTCTCCTGGGGTACCCTGACACATATTATTCGCTCATTTAGTGGATATTTTCACAAAAAAGTGAAATTTTCAAAAATTCAGAAAATTGGCTGAAAACGACTAAATATGAAGGACTCATCGGGCGAATCGCTCTGCAACTGAAATCGGAATGCTCACTGACATTTCCCCTATCTGAAAGTCTGATAAATGCCGGAAAAATGACTAAGTCCAAAAAAAAATTTTTTTCAACTTTTTTCAATTTAACCCCTGTGGGATATATATTCTACCCACACACATTTGGAACTCTCCTGGGGTACCCTCACACATATTATTCCCTCATTTAGTGGATATTTTCACAAAAGAGTTAAATTTTCAAAAATTCAGAAAATTGGCTGAAAACGACAAAATATCAAGGACTCATCGGGCGAATCGCTCTGGAACTAAATTCGGAACGCTCACTGACATTTCCCCTATCTATCTGAAAGTCTGATAAACGCTGACAAAATGACTAAGTCCAAAAAAAATTTTTTTTCTACTTTTTTCAATTTTACCCCGAGGGATATATATTCTACCCACACACATTTGGAACTCTCCTGGGGTACCCTCACACATATTATTCGCTCATTTAGTGGATATTTTCACAAAAAAGTGAAATTTTAAAAAATTCAGAAAATTGGCTGAAAACGACTAAATATAAAGGACTCATTGGGCGAATCGCTCTGGAACTGAAATCGGAACGCTCACTGACATTTCCCCTATCTGAAAGTCTGATAAACGCCGGAAAAATGACTAAGTCCAAAAAAAATTTTTTTTTCAACTTTTTTCAATTTTACCCCCGTGGGATATATATTCTACCCACAAACATTTGGAACTCTCCTGGGGTACCCTCACACATATTATTTCCTCATTTAGTGGATATTTTCACAAAAAAGTGAAATTTTAAAAAATTCAGAAAATCGACTGAAAGCGACTAAATATGAAAGACTCATCAGGCGAATCGCTCTGGAACTGAAATCGGAATGCTCACTGACATTTGCCCTTATCTGAAAGTCTGATAAACGCCGGAAAAATGACTAAGTCCAAAAAAAATTTTTTTTAAACTTTTTTCAATTTACCCCATGTGGGATATATATTCTACCCACACACATTTGGACCTCTCCTGGGGTACCCTCACACATATTATTCCCTCATTTTGTGGATATTTTCACAAAAAAGTGAAATTTTCAAAAATTCAGAAAATTGGCTGAAAACGACTAAATATCAAGGACTCATCTGGCGTATCGCTCTGGAACTGAAATCGGAATGCTCACTGACATTTCCCCTTATCTGAAAGTCTGATAAACGCTGACAAAATGACTAAGTCCAAAAAAAAATTTTTTTCAACTTTTTTCAATTTAACCCCTGTGGGATATATATTCTACCCACACACATTTGGAACTCTCCTGGGGTACCCTCACACATATTATTCGCTCATTTAGTGGATATTTTCACAAAAAAGTGAAATTTTCAAAAATTCAGAAAATTGGCTGAAAACGACTAAATATAAAGGACTCATTGGGTGAATCGCTCTGGAACTGAAATCGAAACGCTCACTGACATTTCCCCTATCTGAAAGTCTGATAAACGCCGGAAAAATGACTAAGTCCAAAAAAAATTTTTTTTCAACTTTCTTCACTTTTACCCCCGTGGGATATATATTCTACCCACACACATTTGGAACTCTCCTGGGGTACCCTCACACATATTATTCGCTCAGTTAGTGGATATTTTCACAAAAAAGTGAAATTTTCAAAAATTCAGAAAATTGGCTGAAAACGACTAAATATGAAGGACTCATCGGGCGAATCGCTCTGCAACTGAAATCGGAATGCTCACTGACATTTCCCCTATCTGAAAGTCTGATAAATGCCGGAAAAATGACTAAGTCCAAAAAAAAATTTTTTTCAACTTTTTTCAATTTAACCCCTGTGGGATATATATTCTACCCACACACATTTGGAACTCTCCTGGGGTACCCTCACACATATTATTCCCTCATTTAGTGGATATTTTCACAAAAAAATGAAATTTTCAAAAATTTAGAAAATTGTCTGAAAACGACTAAATATGAAGGACTCATCGGGCGAATCGCTCTGGAACTGAAATCGGAATGCTCACTGACATTTCCCCTATCTGAAAGTCTGATGAACGCCGGAAAAATGACTAAGTCCAAAAAAACATTTTTTTCACTTTTACCCCCGTGGGATATATATTCTACCCACACACATTTGGAACTCTCCTGGGGTACCCTCACACATATTATTCCCTCATTTAGTGGATATTTTCACAAAAGAGTTAAATTTTCAAAAATTCAGAAAATTGGCTGAAAACGACTAAATATCAAGGACTCATCGGGCGAATCGCTCTGGAACTAAAATCGGAACGCTCATTGACATTTCCCCTATCTATCTGAAAGTCTGATAAACGCTGACAAAATGACTATGTCCAAAAAAAATTTTTTTTCAACTTTTTTCAATTTTACCCCGTGGGATATAAATTCTACCCACACACATTTGGAACTCTCCTGGGGTACCCTCACACATATTATTCGCTCATTTATTGGATATTTTCACAAAAAAGTGAAATTTTCAAAAATTCAGAAAATTGGCTGAAAACGACTAAATATGAAGGACTCATCGGGCGAATCGCTCTGGAACTGAAATCGGAATGCTCACTGACATTTCCCCTATCTGAAAGTCTGATGAACGCCGGAAAAATGACTAAGTCCAAAAAAACATTTTTTTCACTTTTACCCCCGTGGGATATATATTCTACCCACAAACATTTGGAACTCTCCTGGGGTACCCTCACACATATTATTCGCTCATTTAGTGGATATTTTCACAAAAAAGTGAAATTTTCAAAAATTCAGAAAATTGGCTGAAAACGACTAAATATGAAGGACTCATCGGGCGAATCGCTCTGGAACTGAAATCGGAACGCTCACTGACATTTCCCCTATCTGAAAGTCTGATAAACGCCGGAAAAATGACTAAGTCCAAAAAAAAATTTTTTTCAACTTTTTTCAATTTAACCCCTGTGGGATATATATTCTACCCACACACATTTGGAACTCTCCTGGGGTACGCTCACACATATTATTCGCTCATTTAGTGGATATTTTCACAAAAAAGTGAAATTTTCAAAAATTCAGAAAATTGGCTGAAAACGACTAAATATGAAGGACTCATCGGGCGAATCGCTCTGCAACTGAAATCGGAATGCTCACTGACATTTCCCCAATCTGAAAGTCTGATAAATGCCGGAAAAATGACTAAGTCCAAAAAAAAATTTTTTTCAACTTTTTTCAATTTAACCCCTGTGGGATATATATTCTACCCACACACATTTGGAACTCTGCTGGGGTTCCCTCACACATATTATTCCCTCATTTAGTGGATATTTTCACAAAAAAGTGAAATTTTCAAAAATTTAGAAAATTGTCTGAAAACGACTAAATATGAAGGACTCATCGGGCGAATCGCTCTGGAGCTGAAATCGGAATGCTCACTGACATTTCCCCTATCTGAAAGTCTGATGAACGCCGGAAAAATGACTAAGTCCAAAAAAACATTTTTTTCACTTTTACCCCCGTGGGATATATATTCTACCCACACACATTTGGAACTCTCCTGGGGTACCCTCACACATATTATTCCCTCATTTAGTGGATATTTTCACAAAAGAGTTAAATTTTCAAAAATTCAGAAAATTGGCTGAAAACGACAAAATATCAAGGACTCATCGGGCGAATCGCTCTGGAACTAAAATCGGAACGCTCATTGACATTTCCCCTATCTATCTGAAAGTCTGATAAACGCTGACAAAATGACTAAGTCCAAAAAAAAATTTTTTTCAACTTTTTTCAATTTAACCCCTGTGGGATATAAATTCTACCCACACACATTTGGAACTCTCCTGGGGTACCCTCACACATATTATTCGCTCATTTATTGGATATTTTCACAAAAAAGTGAAATTTTCAAAAATTCAGAAAATTGGCTGAAAACGACTAAATATGAAGGACTCATCGGGCGAATCGCTCTGGAACTGAAATCGGAATGCTCACTGACATTTCCCCTATCTGAAAGTCTGATGAACGCCGGAAAAATGACTAAGTCCAAAAAAACATTTTTTTCACTTTTACCCCCGTGGGATATATATTCTACCCACACACATTTGGAACTCTCCTGGGGTACCCTCACACATATTATTCGCTCATTTAGTGGATATTTTCACAAAAAAGTGAAATTTTCAAAAATTCAGAAAATTGGCTGAAAACGACTAAATATGAAGGACTCATCGGGCGAATCGCTCTGCAACTGAAATCGGAATGCTCACTGACATTTCCCCTATCTGAAAGTCTGATAAATGCCGGAAAAATGACTAAGTCCAAAAAAAAATTTTTTTCAACTTTTTTCAATTTAACCCTTGTGGGATATATATTCTACCCACACACATTTGGAACTCTCCTGGAGTACCCTGACACATATTATTCGCTCATTTAGTGGATATTTTCACAAAAAAGTGAAATTTTCAAAAATTCAGAAAATTGGCTGAAAACGACTAAATATGAAGGACTCATCGGGCGAATCGCTCTGCAACTGAAATCGGAATGCTCACTGACATTTCCCCTATCTGAAAGTCTGATAAATGCCGGAAAAATGACTAAGTCCAAAAAAACATTTTTTTCACTTTTACCCCCGTGGGATATATATTCTACCCACACACATTTGGAACTCTCCTGGGGTACCCTCACACATATTATTCGCTCATTTAGTGGATATTTTCACAAAAAAGTGAAATTTTCAAAAATTCAGAAAATTGGCTGAAAACGACTAAATATGAAGGACTCATCGGGCGAATCGCTCTGCAACTGAAATCGGAATGCTCACTGACATTTCCCCTATCTGAAAGTCTGATAAATGCCGGAAAAATGACTAAGTCCAAAAAAAAATTTTTTTCAACTTTTTTCAATTTAACCCTTGTGGGATATATATTCTACCCACACACATTTGGAACTCTCCTGGAGTACCCTGACACATATTATTCGCTCATTTAGTGGATATTTTCACAAAAAAGTGAAATTTTCAAAAATTCAGAAAATTGGCTGAAAACGACTAAATATGAAGGACTCATCGGGCGAATCGCTCTGCAACTGAAATCGGAATGCTCACTGACATTTCCCCTATCTGAATGTCTGATAAATGCCGGAAAAATGACTAAGTCCAAAAAAAAATTTTTTTCAACTTTTTTCAATTTAACCCCTGTGGGATATATATTCTACCCACACACATTTGGAACTCTGCTAGGGTACCCTCACACATATTATTCCCTCATTTAGTGGATATTTTCACAAAAAAGTGAAATTTTCAAAAATTTAGAAAATTGTCTGAAAACGACTAAATATGAAGGACTCATCGGGCGAATCGCTCTGGAGCTGAAATCGGAATGCTCACTGACATTTCCCCTATCTGAAAGTCTGATGAACGCCGGAAAAATGACTAAGTCCAAAAAAACATTTTTTTCACTTTTACCCCCGTGGGATATATATTCTACCCACACACATTTGGAACTCTCCTGGGGTACCCTCACACATATTATTCCCTCATTTAGTGGATATTTTCACAAAAGAGTTAAATTTTCAAAAATTCAGAAAATTGGCTGAAAACGACAAAATATCAAGGACTCATCGGGTGAATCGCTCTGGAACTAAAACCGGAACGCTCACTGACATTTCCCCTATCTATCTGAAAGTCTGATAAACGCTGACAAAATGACTGTCCAAAAAAAATTTTTTTTCAACTTTTTTCAATTTTACCCCGTGGGATATATATTCTACCCACACACATTTGGAACTCTCCTGGGGTACCCTCACACATATTATTCGCTCATTTAGTGGATATTTTCACAAAAAAGCGAAATTTTCAAAAATTCAGAAAATTGGCTGAAAACGACTAAATATAAAGGACTCATTGGGCGAATCGCTCTGGAACTGAAATCGGAATGCTCACTGACATTTCCCCTATCTGAAAGTCTGATAAACGCTGACAAAATGACTAAGTCCAAAAAAAATTTTTTTTTCAACTTTTTTCACTTTTACCCCCGTGGGATATATATTCTACCCACAAACATTTGGAACTCTCCTGGGGTACCCTCACACATATTATTTCCTCATTTAGTGGATATTTTCACAAAAAAGTGAAATTTTCAAAAATTCAGAAAATTGACTGAAAGCGACTAAATATGAAAGACTCATCAGGCGAATCGCTCTGGAACTGAAATCGGAACGCTCACTGACATTTCCCCTATCTGAAAGTCTGATAAACGCTGACAAAATGACTAAGTCCAAAAAAGATTTTTTTTCAACTTTTTTCACTTTTACCCCCGTGGGATATATATTCTACCCACACACATTTGGAACTCTCCTGGGGTACCCTCACACATATTATTCGCTCATTTAGTGGATATTTTCACAAAAAAGTGAAATTTTCAAAAATTCAGAAAATTGGCTGAAAACGACTAAATATCAAGGACTCATCTGGCAAATCGCTCTGGAACTGAAATCGGAATGCTCACTGACATTTCCCCTTATCTGAAAGTCTGATAAATGCTGACAAAATGACTAAGTCCAAAAAAAATTTTTTTTCAACTTTTTTCAATTTTACCCCCGTGGGATATTTATTCTACCCACACACATTTGGAACTCTCCTGGGGTACCCTCACACATATTATTCGCTCATTTAGTGGATATTTTCACAAAAAAGTGAAATTTTCAAAAATTCAGAAAATTGGCTGAAAACGACTAAATATGAAGGAATCATCGGGCGAATCGCTCTGGAACTGAAATCGGAACGCTCACTGACATTTCCCCTATCTGAAAGTCTGATAAACGCCGGAAAAATGACTAAGTCCAAAAAAAAATTTTTTTCAATTTAACCCCTGTGGGATATATATTCTACCCATACACATTTGGAACTCTCCTGGGGTACCCTCACACATATTATTCCCTCATTTAGTGGATATTTTCACAAAAGAGTTAAATTTTCAAAAATTCAGAAAATTGGCTGAAAACGACTAAATATCAAGGACTCATCGGGCGAATCGCTCTGGAACTAAAATCGGAACGCTCACTGACATTTCCCCTATCTATCTGAAAGTCTGATAAACGCTGACTAAATGACTAAGTCCAAAAAAAATTTTTTTCACTTTTACCCCCGTGGGATATATATTCTACCCACACACATTTGGAACTCTCCTGGGGTACCCTCACACATATTATTCCCTCATTTAGTGGATATTTTCACAAAAGAGTTCAATTTTCAAAAATTCTGAAAATTGGCTGAAAACGACTAAATATCAAGGACTCATCGGGCGAATCGCTCTGGAACTAAAATCGGAACGCTCACTGACATTTCCCCTATCTATCTGAAAGTCTGATAAACGCTGACTAAATGACTAAGTCCAAAAAAAATTTTTTTTCAACTTTTTTCAATTTTACCCCGTGGGATATATATTCTACCCACACACATTTGGAACTCTCCTGGGGTACCCTCACACATATTATTCGCTCATTTAGTGGATATTTTCACAAAAAAGTGAAATTTTCAACAATTCAGAAAATTTGCTGAAAACGACTAAATATGAAGGACTCATTGGGCGAATCGCTCTGGAACTGAAATTGGAACGCTCACTGACATTTCCCCTATCTGAAAGTCTGATAAACGCTGACAAAATGACTAAGTCCAAAAAAGATTTTTTCTCAACTTTTTTCAATTTTACCCCCGTGGGATATATATTCTACCCACACACATTTGGAACTCTCCTGGGGTACCCTCACACATATTATTCGCTTATTTAGTGGATATTTTCACAAAAAAGTGAAATTTTCAAAAATTCAGAAAATTGGCTGAAAACGACTAAATATGAAGGACTCATCGGGCGAATCGCTCTGCAACTGAAATCGGAATGCTCACTGACATTTCCCCTATCTGAAAGTCTGATAAATGCCGGAAAAATGACTAAGTCCAAAAAAAAATTTTTTTCAACTTTTTTCAATTTAACCCCTGTGGGATATATATTCTACCCACACACATTTGGAACTCTCCTGGGGTACCCTCACACATATTATTCACTCATTTAGTGGATATTTTCACAAAAAAGTGAAATTTTCAAAAATTCAGAAAATTGGCTGAAAACGAATAAATATGAAGGACTCATCGGGCGAATCGCTCTGGAACTGAAATCGGAATGCTCACTGACATTTCCCCTATCTGAAAGTCTGATAAACGCCGGAAAAATGACTAAGTCCAAAAAAAATTTTTTTTCAACTTTTTTTACTTTTACCCCCGTGGGATATATATTCTACCCACACACATTTGGAACTCTCCTGGGGTACCCTCACACACATTATTCCTTCATTTAGTGCATATTTTCACAAAAAGTGACATTTTCAAAAATTTAGAAAATTCGCTGAAAACGACTAAATATGAAGGAATCATCGGGCGAATCGCTCTGGAACTGAAATCGGAACGCTCACTTACATTTCCCCTATCTGAAAGTCTGATAAACGCCGGAAAAATGACTAAGTCCAAAAAAAAAATGTTTTCAACTTTTTTCAATTTAACCCCTGTGGGATATATATTCGACCCACACACATTTAGAACTCTCCTGGGGTACCCTCACACATATTATTTCCTCATTTAGTGGATATTTTCACAAAAAAGTGAAATTTTCAAAAATTCAGAAAATTGGCTGAAAGCGACTAAATATGAAAGACGCATCAGGCGAATCGCTCTTCAACTGAAATTGGAACGCTCACTGACATTTCCCCTATCTGAAAGTCTGATAAACGCTGACAAAATGACTAAGTCCAAACAAAATTTTTTTTCAACTTTTTTTAATATTGCCCCCGTGGGATATATATTCTACCCACACACATTTGGAACTCTCCTGGGGTACCCTCACACATATTATTTGCTCATTTAGTGGATATTTTCACAAAAAAGTGAAATTTTTGAAAAATTCTAAAAATTGGCTGAAAACGACTAAATATGAAGGACTCATCGGGCGAATCACTCTGGAACTGAAATCGGAATGCTCACTGACATTTCCCCTATCTGAAAGTCTGATAAACGCCGGAAAAATGACTAAGTCCAAAAAAAAAAATTTTTTTTCCACTTTTTTCAATTTAACCCCCGTGGGATATATATTCTACCCACACACATTTGGAACTCTCCTGGGGTACCCTCACACATATTATTTCCTCATTTTGTGGATATTTTCACAAAAAAGTGAAATTTTCAAAAATTCAGAAAATTGGCTGAAAACAACTAAATATCAAGGACTCATCTAGCGAATCGCTCTGGAACTGAAATTGGAACGCTCACTGACATTTCCCCTATCTGAAAGTCTGATAAACGCCGGAAAAATGACTAAGTCCAAAAAAAAATTTTTTTCAACTTTTTTCAATTTAACCCTTGTAGGATATATATTCTACCCACACACATTTGGAACTCTCCTGGGGTACCCTCACACATATTATTCCCTCATTTTGTGGATTTTTCACAAAAAAGTGAAATTTTCAAAAATTCAGAAAATTGGCTGAAAACGACTAAATATCAAGGACTCATCTGGCGAATCGCTCTGGAACTGAAATCGGAACGCTCACTGACATTTCCCCTATCTGAAAGTCTGATAAACGCTGACAAAATGACTGAGTACAAACAAAATTTTTTTTCAACTTTTTTCAATTTTACCCCCGTGGGATATATATTCTACCCACACACATTTGGAACTCTCCTGGGGTACCCTCACACATATTATTCGCTCATTTAGTGGATATTTTCACAAAAAAGTGAAACTTTCAAAAATTCAGAAAATTGGCTGAAAACGAATAAATATGAAGGACTCATCGGGCGAATCGCTCTGGAACTGAAATCGGAATGCTCACTGACATTTCCCCTATCTGAAAGTCTGATAAACGCCGGAAAAATGACTAAGTCCAAAAAAAATTTTTTTTCAACTTTTTTCACTTTTACCCCCGTGGGATATATATTCTACCCACACACATTTGGAACTCTCCTGGGGTACCCTCACACATATTATTTCCTCATTTAGTGGATATTTTCACAAAAAAGTGAAATTTTCAAAAATTCAGAAAATTGGCTGAAAGCGACTATACATGAAAGACTCATCTAGCGAATTGCTCTGGAACTGAAATCGGAACGCTCACTGACATTTCCCCTATTTGAAAGTCTGATAAACGCCGGAAAAATGACTAAGTCCAAAAAAAATTTTTTTTCAACTTTTTTTACTTTTACCCCCGTGGGATATATATTCTACCCACACACATTTGGAACTCTCCTGGGGTACCCTCACACACATTATTCCTTCATTTAGTGCATATTTTCACAAAAAGTGACATTTTCAAAAATTTAGAAAATTCGCTGAAAACGACTAAATATGAAGGACTCATCGGGCGAATCGCTCTGGAACTGAAATCGGAACGCTCACTTACATTTCCCCTATCTGAAAGTCTGATAAACGCCGGAAAAATGACTAAGTCCAAAAAAAAAATGTTTTCAACTTTTTTCAATTTAACCCCTGTGGGATATATATTCGACCCACACACATTTGGAACTCTCCTGGGGTACCCTCACACATATTATTTCCTCATTTAGTGGATATTTTCACAAAAAAGTGAAATTTTCAAAAATTCAGAAAATTGGCTGAAAGCGACTAAATATGAAAGACGCATCAGGCGAATCGCTCTGGAACTGAAATTGGAACGCTCACTGACATTTCCCCTATCTGAAAGTCTGATAAACGCTGACAAAATGACTAAGTCCAAACAAAATTTTTTTTCAACTTTTTTTAATTTTGCCCCCGTGGGATATATATTCTACCCACACACATTTGGAACTCTCCTGGGGTACCCTCACACATATTATTTGCTCATTTAGTGGATATTTTCACAAAAAAGTGAAATTTTTGAAAAATTCTAAAAATTGGCTGAAAACGACTAAATATGAAGGACTCATCGGGCGAATCACTCTGGAACTGAAATCGGAATGCTCACTGACATTTCCCCTATCTGAAAGTCTGATAAACGCCGGAAAAATGACTAAGTCCAAAAAAAAAAATTTTTTTTCCACTTTTTTCAATTTAACCCCCGTGGGATATATATTCTACCCACACACATTTGGAACTCTCCTGGGGTACCCTCACACATATTATTTCCTCATTTAGTGGATATGTTCACAAAAAAGTGAAATTTTCAAAAATTCAGAAAATTGGCTGAAAGCGACTAAATATGAAAGACTCATCAGGCGAATTGCTCTGGAACTGAAATCGGAACGCTCACTGATATTTCCCCTATCTGAAAGTCTGATAAACGCCGGAAAAATGACTAAGTCCAAAAAAAAATTTTTTTCAACTTTTTTCAATTTAACCCCTGTGGGATATATATTCTACCCACGCACATTTGGAACTCTCCTGGGGTACCCTCACACATATTATTTCCTCATTTTGTGGATATTTTCACAAAAAAGTGAAATTTTCAAAAATTCAGAAAATTGGCTGAAAACGACTAAATATCAAGGACTCATCTAGCGAATCGCTCTGGAACTGAAATTGGAACGCTCACTGACATTTCCCCTATCTGAAAGTCTGATAAACGCCGGAAAAATGACTAAGTCCAAAAAAAAAATGTTTTCAACTTTTTTCAATTTAACCCCTGTGGGATATATATTCGACCCACACACATTTGGAACTCTCCTGGGGTACCCTCACAAATATTATTTCCTCATTTAGTGGATATTTTCACAAAAAAGTGAAATTTTCAAAAATTCAGAAAATTGGCTGAAAGCGACTAAATATGAAAGACGCATCAGGCGAATCGCTCTGGAACTGAAATTGGAACGCTCACTGACATTTCCCCTATCTGAAAGTCTGATAAACGCTGACAAAATGACTAAGTCCAAACAAAATTTTTTTTCAACTTTTTTTAATTTTGCCCCCGTGGGATATATATTCTACCCACACACATTTGGAACTCTCCTGGGGTACCCTCACACATATTATTTGCTCATTTAGTGGATATTTTCACAAAAAAGTGAAATTTTTGAAAAATTCTAAAAATTGGCTGAAAACGACTAAATATGAAGGACTCATCGGGCGAATCACTCTGGAACTGAAATCGGAATGCTCACTGACATTTCCCCTATCTGAAAGTCTGATAAACGCCGGAAAAATGACTAAGTCCAAAAAAAAAAATTTTTTTTCCACTTTTTTCAATTTAACCCCCGTGGGATATATATTCTACCCACACACATTTGGAACTCTCCTGGGGTACCCTCACACATATTATTTCCTCATTTAGTGGATATTTTCACAAAAAAGTGAAATTTTCAAAAATTCAGAAAATTGGCTGAAAGCGACTAAATATGAAAGACTCATCAGGCGAATTGCTCTGGAACTGAAATCGGAACGCTCACTGATATTTCCCCTATCTGAAAGTCTGATAAACGCCGGAAAAATGACTAAGTCCAAAAAAAAATTTTTTTCAACTTTTTTCAATTTAACCCTTGTGGGATATATATTCTAGCCACACACATTTGGAACTCTCCTGGGGTACCCTCACACATATTATTTCCTCATTTTGTGGATATTTTCACAAAAAAGTGAAATTTTCAAAAATTCAGAAAATTGGCTGAAAACGACTAAATATCAAGGACTCATCTAGCGAATCGCTCTGGAACTGAAATTGGAACGCTCACTGACATTTCCCCTATCTGAAAGTCTGATAAACGCCGGAAAAATGACTAAGTCCAAAAAAAAATTTTTTTCAACTTTTTTCAATTTAACCCTTGTGGGATATATATTCTACCCACACACATTTGGAACTCTCCTGGGGTACCCTCACACATATTATTCCCTCATTTTGTGGATTTTTCACAAAAAAGTGAAATTTTCAAAAATTCAGAAAATTGGCTGAAAACGACTAAATATCAAGGACTCATCTGGCGAATCGCTCTGGAACTGAAATCGGAACGCTCACTGACATTTCCCCTATCTGAAAGTCTGATAAACGCTGACAAAATGACTAAGTCCAAACAAAATTTTTTTTCAACTTTTTTCAATTTTACCCCCGTGGGATATATATTCTACCCACACACATTTGGAACTCTCCTGGGGTACAATCACACACATTATTCCTTCATTTAGTGGATATTTTCACAAAAAAGTGACATTTTCAAAAATTTAGAAAATTGGCTGAAAACGACTAAATATGAAGGACTCATTGGGCGAATTGCTCTGGAACTGAAATCGGAATGCTCACTGACATTTCCCCTATCTGAAAGTCTGATGAACGCCGGAAAAATGACTAAGTCCAAAAAAAAATTTTTTTAAACTTTTTTTACTTTTACCCCCTTGGGATATATATTCTACCCACACACATTTGGAACTCTCCTGGGGTACCCTCACACACATTATTCCTTCATTTAGTGGATATTTTCACAAAAAGTGACATTTTCAAAAATTTAGAAAATTGGCTGAAAACGACTAAATATGAAGGACTCATCGGGCGAATCGCTCTGGAACTGAAATCAGAACGCTCACTGACATTTCTCCTATCTGAAAGTCTGATAAACGCCGGAAAAATGACTAAGTCCAAAAAAAAAATTTTTTCAACTTTTTTCAATTTAACCCCTGTGGGATATATATTCTACCCACACACATTTGGAACTCTCCTGGGGTACCCTCGCACATATTATTCCCTCATTTTGTGGATATTTTCACAAAAAAATGAAATTTTCAAAAATTCAGAAAATTGGCTGAAAACGACTACATATCAAGGACTCATCTGGCGAATCGCTCTGGAACTGAAATCGGAACGCTCACTGACATTTCCCCTATCTGAAAGTCTGATGAACGCTGACAAAATGACTAAGTCCAAGCAACATTTTTTTTCAACTTTTTTTAATTTTGCACCCGTGGGATATATATTCTACCCACACACATTTGGAACTCTCCTGGGGTACCCTCACACATATTATTCGCTCATTTAGTGGATATTTTCACAAAAAAGTGAAATTTTCAAAAATTCTAAAAATTGGCTGAAAACGACTAAATATGAAGGACTCATCACGCGAATCGCTCTTCAACGGAAATCGGAACACTCACTGACATTTCCCCTATCTGAAAGTCTGATAAACGCCGGAAAAATGACTAAGTCCAAAAAAAAATTTTTTTCAACTTTTTCAATTTAATCCCCGTGGGATATATATTCTACCCACACACATTTGGAACTCTCCTGGGGTACCCTCTAACATATTATTCCCTCATTTAGTGGATATTTTCACAAAAAAGTGACATTTTCAAAAATTTAGAAAATTGGCTGAAAACGACTAAATATGAAAGACTCATCGGGCGAATCGCTCTGGAACTGAAATTGAAATGCTCACTGACATTTCCCCTATCTGAAAGTCTGATAAACGCCAGAAAAATGACTAAGTACCCCAAAAAAAATTTTTTTAACTTTTTTCAATTTTACCCCCGTGGGATATATATTCTACCCACACACATTTGGAACTCTCCTGGGGTACCCTCACACATATTATTTCCTCATTTTGTGGATATTTTCACAAAAAAGTGAAATTTTCAAAAATTCAGAAAATTGGCTGAAAACGACTAAATATCAAGGACTCATCTAGCGAATCGCTCTGGAACTGAAATTGGAACGCTCACTGACATTTCCCCTATCTGAAAGTCTGATAAACGCCGGAAAAATGACTAAGTCCAAAAAAAAAATGTTTTCAACTTTTTTCAATTTAACCCCTGTGGGATATATATTCGACCCACACACATTTGGAACTCTCCTGGGGTACCCTCACAAATATTATTTCCTCATTTAGTGGATATTTTCACAAAAAAGTGAAATTTTCAAAAATTCAGAAAATTGGCTGAAAGCGACTAAATATGAAAGACGCATCAGGCGAATCGCTCTGGAACTGAAATTGGAACGCTCACTGACATTTCCCCTATCTGAAAGTCTGATAAACGCTGACAAAATGACTAAGTCCAAACAAAATTTTTTTTCAACTTTTTTTAATTTTGCCCCCGTGGGATATATATTCTACCCACACACATTTGGAACTCTCCTGGGGTACCCTCACACATATTATTTGCTCATTTAGTGGATATTTTCACAAAAAAGTGAAATTTTTGAAAAATTCTAAAAATTGGCTGAAAACGACTAAATATGAAGGACTCATCGGGCGAATCACTCTGGAACTGAAATCGGAATGCTCACTGACATTTCCCCTATCTGAAAGTCTGATAAACGCCGGAAAAATGACTAAGTCCAAAAAAAAAAATTTTTTTTCCACTTTTTTCAATTTAACCCCCGTGGGATATATATTCTACCCACACACATTTGGAACTCTCCTGGGGTACCCTCACACATATTATTTCCTCATTTAGTGGATATTTTCACAAAAAAGTGAAATTTTCAAAAATTCAGAAAATTGGCTGAAAGCGACTAAATATGAAAGACTCATCAGGCGAATTGCTCTGGAACTGAAATCGGAACGCTCACTGATATTTCCCCTATCTGAAAGTCTGATAAACGCCGGAAAAATGACTAAGTCCAAAAAAAAATTTTTTTCAACTTTTTTCAATTTAACCCCTGTGGGATATATATTCTAGCCACACACATTTGGAACTCTCCTGGGGTACCCTCACACATATTATTTCCTCATTTTGTGGATATTTTCACAAAAAAGTGAAATTTTCAAAAATTCAGAAAATTGGCTGAAAACGACTAAATATCAAGGACTCATCTAGCGAATCGCTCTGGAACTGAAATTGGAACGCTCACTGACATTTCCCCTATCTGAAAGTCTGATAAACGCCGGAAAAATGACTAAGTCCAAAAAAAAATTTTTTTCAACTTTTTTCAATTTAACCCTTGTGGGATATATATTCTACCCACACACATTTGGAACTCTCCTGGGGTACCCTCACACATATTATTCCCTCATTTTGTGGATTTTTCACAAAAAAGTGAAATTTTCAAAAATTCAGAAAATTGGCTGAAAACGACTAAATATCAAGGACTCATCTGGCGAATCGCTCTGGAACTGAAATCGGAACGCTCACTGACATTTCCCCTATCTGAAAGTCTGATAAACGCTGACAAAATGACTAAGTCCAAACAAAATTTTTTTTCAACTTTTTTCAATTTTACCCCCGTGGGATATATATTCTACCCACACACATTTGGAACTCTCCTGGGGTACAATCACACACATTATTCCTTCATTTAGTGGATATTTTCACAAAAAAGTGACATTTTCAAAAATTTAGAAAATTGGCTGAAAACGACTAAATATGAAGGACTCATTGGGCGAATTGCTCTGGAACTGAAATCGGAATGCTCACTGACATTTCCCCTATCTGAAAGTCTGATGAACGCCGGAAAAATGACTAAGTCCAAAAAAAAATTTTTTTAAACTTTTTTTACTTTTACCCCCTTGGGATATATATTCTACCCACACACATTTGGAACTCTCCTGGGGTACCCTCACACACATTATTCCTTCATTTAGTGGATATTTTCACAAAAAGTGACATTTTCAAAAATTTAGAAAATTGGCTGAAAACGACTAAATATGAAGGACTCATCGGGCGAATCGCTCTGGAACTGAAATCAGAACGCTCACTGACATTTCTCCTATCTGAAAGTCTGATAAACGCCGGAAAAATGACTAAGTCCAAAAAAAAAATTTTTTCAACTTTTTTCAATTTAACCCCTGTGGGATATATATTCTACCCACACACATTTGGAACTCTCCTGGGGTACCCTCGCACATATTATTCCCTCATTTTGTGGATATTTTCACAAAAAAATGAAATTTTCAAAAATTCAGAAAATTGGCTGAAAACGACTACATATCAAGGACTCATCTGGCGAATCGCTCTGGAACTGAAATCGGAACGCTCACTGACATTTCCCCTATCTGAAAGTCTGATGAACGCTGACAAAATGACTAAGTCCAAGCAACATTTTTTTTCAACTTTTTTTAATTTTGCACCCGTGGGATATATATTCTACCCACACACATTTGGAACTCTCCTGGGGTACCCTCACACATATTATTCGCTCATTTAGTGGATATTTTCACAAAAAAGTGAAATTTTCAAAAATTCTAAAAATTGGCTGAAAACGACTAAATATGAAGGACTCATCACGCGAATCGCTCTTCAACGGAAATCGGAACACTCACTGACATTTCCCCTATCTGAAAGTCTGATAAACGCCGGAAAAATGACTAAGTCCAAAAAAAAATTTTTTTCAACTTTTTCAATTTAATCCCCGTGGGATATATATTCTACCCACACACATTTGGAACTCTCCTGGGGTACCCTCAAACATATTATTCCCTCATTTAGTGGATATTTTCACAAAAAAGTGACATTTTCAAAAATTTAGAAAATTGGCTGAAAACGACTAAATATGAAAGACTCATCGGGCGAATCGCTCTGGAACTGAAATTGAAATGCTCACTGACATTTCCCCTATCTGAAAGTCTGATAAACGCCAGAAAAATGACTAAGTACCCCAAAAAAAATTTTTTTAACTTTTTTCAATTTTACCCCCGTGGGATATATATTCTACCCACACACATTTGGAACTCTCCTGGGGTACCCTCACACACATTATTCCTTCATTTAGTGGATATTTTCACAAAAAAGTGACATTTTCAAAAATTTAGAAAATTGGCTGAAAACGACTAAATAAGAAGGACTCATCGGGCGAATCGCTCTGGAACTGAAATTGGAATGCTCACTGACATTTCCCCTATCTGAAAGTCTGATGAACGCCGGAAAAATGACTAAGTCCAAAAAAAAATTTTTTTCAACTTTTTTCACTTTTCCCCCGTGGGATATATATTCTACCCACACACATTTGGAACTCTCCTGGGGTACCCTCACACATATTATTCCCTCATTTTGTGTATATTTTCACAAAAAAGTGACATTTTCAAAAATTCAGAAAATTGGCTGAAAACGACTAAATATCAAGGACTCATCTGGCAAATCGCTCTGGAACTGAAATCGGAACGCTCACTGACATTTCCCCTATCTGAAAGTCTGATAAACGCTGACAAAATGACGAAGTCCAAACAATATTTTTTTTCAGCTTTTTTCAATTTTACCCCCGTGGGATATATATTCTACCCACACACATTTGGAACTCTCCTGGGGTACCCTCACAAATATTATTCACTCATTTAGTGGATATTTTCACAAACAAGTGAAATTTTCAAAAATTCAGAAAATTGGCTGAAAACGATTAAATATGAAGGACTCATCTGGCGAATCGCTCTGGAACTGAAATCGGAATGCTCACTGACATTTCCCCTATCTGAAAGTCTGATAAACGCCGGAAAAATGACTAAGTCCAAAAAAAATGTTTTTTCAACTTTTTTCAATTTAACCCCCGTGGGATATACATTCTACCCACACACATTTGGAACTCTCCTGGGGTACCCTCACACATATTATTCCCTCATTTAGTGGATATTTTCACAAAAAAGTGACATTTTCAAAAATTTAGAAAATTGGCTGAAAACGACTAAATATGAAAGACTCATCGGGCGAATCGCTCTGGAACTGAAATTGGAATGCTCACTGACATTTCCCCTATCTGAAAGTCTGATAAACGCCAGAAAAATGACTAAGTACCCCAAAAAAAATTTTTTAAACTTTTTTCAATTTTACCCCCGTGGGATATATATTCTACCCACACACATTTGGAACTATCCTGGGGTACCCTCACACACATTATTCCTTCATTTAGTGGATATTTTCACAAAAAAGTGACATTTTCAAAAATTTAGAAAATTGGCTGAAAACGACTAAATAAGAAGGACTCATCGGGCGAATCGCTCTGGAACTGAAATTGGAATGCTCACTGACATTTCCCCTATCTGAAAGTCTGATGAACGCCGGAAAAATGACTAAGTCCAAAAAAAATTTTTTCAACTTTTTTCAATTTAACCCCTGTGGGATATATATTCTACCCACACACATTTGGAACTCTCCTGGGGTACCCTCACACATATTATTCCCTCATTTTGTGTATATTTTCACAAAAAAGTGACATTTTCAAAAATTCAGAAAATTGGCTGAAAACGACTAAATATCAAGGACTCATCTGGCAAATCGCTCTGGAACTGAAATCGGAATGCTCACTGACTTTTCCCCTATCTGAAAGTCTGATAAACGCTGACAAAATGATTAAGTCCAAACAAAATTTTTTTTCAACTTTTTTCAATTTTACCCCCGTGGGATATATATTCTACCCACACACATTTGGAACTCTCCTGGGGTACCCTCACACATATTATTTGCTCATTTAGTCGATATTTTCACAAAAAAAGTGAAATTTTCAAAAATTCAGAGAATTGGCTGAAAACGACTAAATATGAAGGACTCATCGGGCGAATCGCTCTTCAACGGAAATCGGAACACTCACTGACATTTCCCCTATCTGAAAGTCTGATAATAGCCGGAAAAATGACTAAGTCCAAAAAAAAATTTTTTTCAACTTTTTCAATTTAACCCCCGTGGGATATATATTCTACCCACACACATTTGGAACTCTCCTGGGGTACCCTCACACACATTATTCCTTCATTTAGTGGATATTTTCACAAAAAGTGACATTTTCAAAAATTTAGAAAATTGGCTGAAAACGACTAAATATGAAGGACTCATTGGGCGAATCGCTCTGGAACTGAAATCGGAACGCTCACTGACATTTCCCCTATCTGAAAGTCTGATAAACGCCGGAAAAATGACTAAGTCCAAAAAAAAAATTTTTTCAACTTTTTTCAATTTAACCCCTGTGGGATATATATTCTACCCACACACATTTGGAACTCTCCTGGGGTACCCTCACACATATTATTTCTTCATTTAGTGGATATTTTCACAAAAAAAGTGAAATTTTCAAAAATTCAGAAAATTGGCTGAAAGCGACTAAATATGAAAGACTCATCAGGCGAATCGCTCTGGAACTGAAATCGGAACGCTCACTGACATTTCCCCTATCTGAAAGTCTGATAAACGCTGACAAAATGACTAAGTCCAAACAATATTTTTTTTCAACTTTTTTCAATTTTACCCCCGTGGGATATATATTCTACCCACACACATTTGGAACTCTCCTGGGGTACCCTCACACACATTATTCCTTCATTTAGTGGATATTTTCACAAAAAAGTGAAATTTTCAAAAATTCAGAAAATTGGCTGAAAACGATTAAATATGAAGGACTCATCGGGCGAATCGCTCTGGAACTGAAATTGGAATGCTCACTGACATTTCCCCTATCTGAAAGTCTGATAAACGCCAGAAAAATGACTAAGTACCCCAAAAAAAATTTTTTAAACTTTTTTAAATTTTACCCCCGTGGGATATATATTCTACCCACACACATTTGGAACTCTCCTGGGGTACCCTCACACATATTATTCCCTCATTTTGTGTATATTTTCACAAAAAAGTGACATTTTCAAAAATTCAGAAAATTGGCTGAAAACGACTAAATATCAAGGACTCATCTGGCAAATCGCTCTGGAACTGAAATCGGAATGCTCACTGACTTTTCCCCTATCTGAAAGTCTGATAAACGCCGGAAAAATGACTAAGTCCAAAAAAAATGTTTTTTCAACTTTTTTCAATTTAACCCTCGTGGGATATATATTCTACCCACACACATTTGGAACTCTCCTGGGGTACCCTCACACATATTATTCCCTCATTTAGTGGATATTTTCACAAAAAAGTGAAATTTTCAACAATTCAGAAAATTGACTGAAAATGACTAAATATCAAGTACTCATCTGGCGAATCGCTCTGGAACTGAAATCGGAACGCTCACTGACATTTCCCCTATCTGAAAGTCTGATAAACGCTGACAAAATGACTAAGTCCCCCCAAAAAATTTTTTTCAACTTTTTTTAATTTTACCCCCGTGGGATATATATTCTACCCACACACATTTGGAACTCTCCTGGGGTACAATCACACACATTATTCCTTCATTTAGTGGATATTTTCACAAAAAAGTGACATTTTCAAAAATTTAGAAAATTGGCTGAAAACGACTAAATATGAAGGACTCATTGGGCGAATTGCTCTGGAACTGAAATCGGAATGCTCACTGACATTTCCCCTATCTGAAAGTCTGATGAACGCCGGAAAAATGACTAAGTCCAAAAAAAAATTTTTTTAAACTTTTTTTACTTTTACCCCCTTGGGATATATATTCTACCCACACACATTTGGAACTCTCCTGGGGTACCCTCACACACATTATTCCTTCATTTAGTGGATATTTTCACAAAAAGTGACATTTTCAAAAATTTAGAAAATTGGCTGAAAACGACTAAATATGAAGGACTCATCGGGCGAATCGCTCTGGAACTGAAATCAGAACGCTCACTGACATTTCTCCTATCTGAAAGTCTGATAAACGCCGGAAAAATGACTAAGTCCAAAAAAAAAATTTTTTCAACTTTTTTCAATTTAACCCCTGTGGGATATATATTCTACCCACACACATTTGGAACTCTCCTGGGGTACCCTCGCACATATTATTCCCTCATTTTGTGGATATTTTCACAAAAAAATGAAATTTTCAAAAATTCAGAAAATTGGCTGAAAACGACTACATATCAAGGACTCATCTGGCGAATCGCTCTGGAACTGAAATCGGAACGCTCACTGACATTTCCCCTATCTGAAAGTCTGATGAACGCTGACAAAATGACTAAGTCCAAGCAACATTTTTTTTCAACTTTTTTTAATTTTGCACCCGTGGGATATATATTCTACCCACACACATTTGGAACTCTCCTGGGGTACCCTCACACATATTATTCGCTCATTTAGTGGATATTTTCACAAAAAAGTGAAATTTTCAAAAATTCTAAAAATTGGCTGAAAACGACTAAATATGAAGGACTCATCACGCGAATCGCTCTTCAACGGAAATCGGAACACTCACTGACATTTCCCCTATCTGAAAGTCTGATAAACGCCGGAAAAATGACTAAGTCCAAAAAAAAATTTTTTTCAACTTTTTCAATTTAATCCCCGTGGGATATATATTCTACCCACACACATTTGGAACTCTCCTGGGGTACCCTCAAACATATTATTCCCTCATTTAGTGGATATTTTCACAAAAAAGTGACATTTTCAAAAATTTAGAAAATTGGCTGAAAACGACTAAATATGAAAGACTCATCGGGCGAATCGCTCTGGAACTGAAATTGAAATGCTCACTGACATTTCCCCTATCTGAAAGTCTGATAAACGCCAGAAAAATGACTAAGTACCCCAAAAAAAATTTTTTTAACTTTTTTCAATTTTACCCCCGTGGGATATATATTCTACCCACACACATTTGGAACTCTCCTGGGGTACCCTCACACACATTATTCCTTCATTTAGTGGATATTTTCACAAAAAAGTGACATTTTCAAAAATTTAGAAAATTGGCTGAAAACGACTAAATAAGAAGGACTCATCGGGCGAATCGCTCTGGAACTGAAATTGGAATGCTCACTGACATTTCCCCTATCTGAAAGTCTGATGAACGCCGGAAAAATGACTAAGTCCAAAAAAAAATTTTTTTCAACTTTTTTCACTTTTCCCCCGTGGGATATATATTCTACCCACACACATTTGGAACTCTCCTGGGGTACCCTCACACATATTATTCCCTCATTTTGTGTATATTTTCACAAAAAAGTGACATTTTCAAAAATTCAGAAAATTGGCTGAAAACGACTAAATATCAAGGACTCATCTGGCAAATCGCTCTGGAACTGAAATCGGAACGCTCACTGACATTTCCCCTATCTGAAAGTCTGATAAACGCTGACAAAATGACGAAGTCCAAACAATATTTTTTTTCAGCTTTTTTCAATTTTACCCCCGTGGGATATATATTCTACCCACACACATTTGGAACTCTCCTGGGGTACCCTCACAAATATTATTCACTCATTTAGTGGATATTTTCACAAACAAGTGAAATTTTCAAAAATTCAGAAAATTGGCTGAAAACGATTAAATATGAAGGACTCATCTGGCGAATCGCTCTGGAACTGAAATCGGAATGCTCACTGACATTTCCCCTATCTGAAAGTCTGATAAACGCCGGAAAAATGACTAAGTCCAAAAAAAATGTTTTTTCAACTTTTTTCAATTTAACCCCCGTGGGATATACATTCTACCCACACACATTTGGAACTCTCCTGGGGTACCCTCACACATATTATTCCCTCATTTAGTGGATATTTTCACAAAAAAGTGACATTTTCAAAAATTTAGAAAATTGGCTGAAAACGACTAAATATGAAAGACTCATCGGGCGAATCGCTCTGGAACTGAAATTGGAATGCTCACTGACATTTCCCCTATCTGAAAGTCTGATAAACGCCAGAAAAATGACTAAGTACCCCAAAAAAAATTTTTTAAACTTTTTTCAATTTTACCCCCGTGGGATATATATTCTACCCACACACATTTGGAACTATCCTGGGGTACCCTCACACACATTATTCCTTCATTTAGTGGATATTTTCACAAAAAAGTGACATTTTCAAAAATTTAGAAAATTGGCTGAAAACGACTAAATAAGAAGGACTCATCGGGCGAATCGCTCTGGAACTGAAATTGGAATGCTCACTGACATTTCCCCTATCTGAAAGTCTGATGAACGCCGGAAAAATGACTAAGTCCAAAAAAAATTTTTTCAACTTTTTTCAATTTAACCCCTGTGGGATATATATTCTACCCACACACATTTGGAACTCTCCTGGGGTACCCTCACACATATTATTCCCTCATTTTGTGTATATTTTCACAAAAAAGTGACATTTTCAAAAATTCAGAAAATTGGCTGAAAACGACTAAATATCAAGGACTCATCTGGCAAATCGCTCTGGAACTGAAATCGGAATGCTCACTGACTTTTCCCCTATCTGAAAGTCTGATAAACGCTGACAAAATGATTAAGTCCAAACAAAATTTTTTTTCAACTTTTTTCAATTTTACCCCCGTGGGATATATATTCTACCCACACACATTTGGAACTCTCCTGGGGTACCCTCACACATATTATTTGCTCATTTAGTCGATATTTTCACAAAAAAAGTGAAATTTTCAAAAATTCAGAGAATTGGCTGAAAACGACTAAATATGAAGGACTCATCGGGCGAATCGCTCTTCAACGGAAATCGGAACACTCACTGACATTTCCCCTATCTGAAAGTCTGATAATAGCCGGAAAAATGACTAAGTCCAAAAAAAAATTTTTTTCAACTTTTTCAATTTAACCCCCGTGGGATATATATTCTACCCACACACATTTGGAACTCTCCTGGGGTACCCTCACACACATTATTCCTTCATTTAGTGGATATTTTCACAAAAAGTGACATTTTCAAAAATTTAGAAAATTGGCTGAAAACGACTAAATATGAAGGACTCATTGGGCGAATCGCTCTGGAACTGAAATCGGAACGCTCACTGACATTTCCCCTATCTGAAAGTCTGATAAACGCCGGAAAAATGACTAAGTCCAAAAAAAAAATTTTTTCAATTTAACCCCTGTGGGATATATATTCTACCCACACACATTTGGAACTCTCCTGGGGTACCCTCACACATATTATTTCTTCATTTAGTGGATATTTTCACAAAAAAAGTGAAATTTTCAAAAATTCAGAAAATTGGCTGAAAGCGACTAAATATGAAAGACTCATCAGGCGAATCGCTCTGGAACTGAAATCGGAACGCTCACTGACATTTCCCCTATCTGAAAGTCTGATAAACGCTGACAAAATGACTAAGTCCAAACAATATTTTTTTTCAACTTTTTTCAATTTTACCCCCGTGGGATATATATTCTACCCACACACATTTGGAACTCTCCTGGGGTACCCTCACACACATTATTCCTTCATTTAGTGGATATTTTCACAAAAAAGTGAAATTTTCAAAAATTCAGAAAATTGGCTGAAAACGATTAAATATGAAGGACTCATCGGGCGAATCGCTCTGGAACTGAAATTGGAATGCTCACTGACATTTCCCCTATCTGAAAGTCTGATAAACGCCAGAAAAATGACTAAGTACCCCAAAAAAAATTTTTTAAACTTTTTTAAATTTTACCCCCGTGGGATATATATTCTACCCACACACATTTGGAACTCTCCTGGGGTACCCTCACACATATTATTCCCTCATTTTGTGTATATTTTCACAAAAAAGTGACATTTTCAAAAATTCAGAAAATTGGCTGAAAACGACTAAATATCAAGGACTCATCTGGCAAATCGCTCTGGAACTGAAATCGGAATGCTCACTGACTTTTCCCCTATCTGAAAGTCTGATAAACGCCGGAAAAATGACTAAGTCCAAAAAAAATGTTTTTTCAACTTTTTTCAATTTAACCCTCGTGGGATATATATTCTACCCACACACATTTGGAACTCTCCTGGGGTACCCTCACACATATTATTCCCTCATTTAGTGGATATTTTCACAAAAAAGTGAAATTTTCAACAATTCAGAAAATTGACTGAAAATGACTAAATATCAAGTACTCATCTGGCGAATCGCTCTGGAACTGAAATCGGAACGCTCACTGACATTTCCCCTATCTGAAAGTCTGATAAACGCTGACAAAATGACTAAGTCCCCCCAAAAAATTTTTTTCAACTTTTTTTAATTTTACCCCCGTGGGATATATATTCTACCCACACACATTTGGAACTCTCCTGGGGTACCCTCACACACATTATTCCTTCATTTAGTGGATATTTTCACAAAAAAGTGACATTTTCAAAAATTTAGAAAATTGGCTGAAAACGACTAAATAAGAAGGACTCATCGGGCGAAGCGCTCTGGAACTGAAATCGGAATGCTCACTGACATTTCCCCTATCTGAAAGTCTGATAAACGCTGACAAAATGACTAAGTCCAAACAATATTTTTTTTCAACTTTTTTCAATTTTACCCCCGTGGGATATATATTCTACCCACACACATTTGGAACTCTCCTGGGGTACCCTCACAAATATTATTCGCTCATTTAGTGGATATTTTCACAAAAAAGTGAAATTTTCAAAAATTCAGAAAATTGGCTGAAAACGATTAAATATGAAGGACTCATCCGGCGAATCGCTCTGGAACTGAAATCGGAATGCTCACTGACATTTCCCCTATCTGAAAGTCTGATAAACGGCGGAAAAATGACTAAGTCCAAAAAAAATGTTATTTCAACTTTTTTCAATTTAACCCCCGTGGGATATATATTCTACCCACACACATTTGGAACTCTCCTGGGGTACCCTCACACATATTATTCCCTCATTTAGTGGATATTTTCACAAAAAAGTGAAATTTTCAAAAATTCAGAGAATTGGCTGAAAACGACTAAATATGAAGGACTCATCACGCGAATCGCTCTTCAACGGAAATCAGAACACTCACTGACATTTCCCCTATCTGAAAGTCTGATAAACGCCGGAAAAATGACTAAGTCCAAAAAAAAATTTTTTTAAACTTTTTCAATTTAATCCCCGTGGGATATATATTCTACCCACACACATTTGGAACTCTCCTGGGGTACCCTCAAACATATTATTCCCTCATTTAGTGGATATTTTCACAAAAAAGTGACATTTTCAAAAATTCAGAAAATTGGCTGAAAACGACTGAATATGAAAGACTCATCGGGCGAATCGCTCTGGAACTGAAATTGGAATGCTCACTGAAATTTCCCCTATCTGAAAGTCTGATAAACGCCAGAAAAATGACTAAGTACCCCAAAAAAAATTTTTTAAACTTTTTTCAATTTTACCCCCGTGGGATATATATTCTACCCACACACATTTGGAACTCTCCTGGGGTACCCTCACACACATTATTCCTTCATTTAGTGGATATTTTCACAAAAAAGTGACATTTTCAAAAATTTAGAAAATTGGCTGAAAACGACTAAATAATAAGGACTCATCTGGCGAATCGCTCTGGAACTGAAATTGGAATGCTCACTGACATTTCCCCTATCTGAAAGTCTGATAAACGCTGACAAAATGATTAAGTCCAAACAAAATTTTTTTTCAACTTTTTTCAATTTTACCCCCGTGGGATATATATTCTACCCACACACATTTGGAACTCTCCTGGGGTACCCTCACACATATTATTTGCTCATTTAGTCGATATTTTCACAAAAAAAGTGAAATTTTCAAAAATTCAGAGAATTGGCTGAAAACGACTAAATATGAAGGACTCATCGGGCGAATCGCTCTTCAACGGAAATCGGAACACTCACTGACATTTCCCCTATCTGAAAGTCTGATAATCGCCGGAAAAATGACTAAGTCCAAAAAAAAATTTTTTTCAACTTTTTCAATTTAACCCCCGTGGGATATATATTCTACCCACACACATTTGGAACTCTCCTGGGGTACCCTCACACACATTATTCCTTCATTTAGTGGATATTTTCACAAAAAGTGACATTTTCAAAAATTTAGAAAATTGGCTGAAAACGACTAAATATGAAGGACTCATTGGGCGAATCGCTCTGGAACTGAAATCGGAACGCTCACTGACATTTCCCCTATCTGAAAGTCTGATAAACGCCGGAAAAATGACTAAGTCCAAAAAAAAAATTTTTTCAACTTTTTTCAATTTAACCCCTGTGGGATATATATTCTACCCACACACATTTGGAACTCTCCTGGGGTACCCTCGCACATATTATTCCCTCATTTTGTGGATATTTTCACAAAAAAATGAAATTTTCAAAAATTCAGAAAATTGGCTGAAAACGACTACATATCAAGGACTCATCTGGCGAATCGCTCTGGAACTGAAATTGGAATGCTCACTGACATTTCCCCTATCTGAAAGTCTGATGAACGCCGGAAAAATGACTAAGTCCAAAAAAAAATTTTTTTCAACTTTTTTCACTTTTACCCCCGTGGGATTTATATTCTACCCACACACATTTGGAACTCTCCTGGGGTACCCTCACACATATTATTTCTTCATTTAGTGGATATTTTCACAAAAAAAGTGAAATTTTCAAAAATTCAGAAAATTGGCTGAAAGCGACTAAATATGAAAGACTCATCAGGCGAATCGCTCTGGAACTGAAATCGGAACGCTCACTGACATTTCCCCTATCTGAAAGTCTGATAAACGCTGACAAAATGACTAAGTCCAAACAATATTTTTTTTCAACTTTTTTCAATTTTACCCCCGTGGGATATATATTCTACCCACACACATTTGGAACTCTCCTGGGGTACCCTCACACACATTATTCCTTCATTTAGTGGATATTTTCACAAAAAAGTGAAATTTTCAAAAATTCAGAAAATTGGCTGAAAACGATTAAATATGAAGGACTCATCGGGCGAATCGCTCTGGAACTGAAATTGGAATGCTCACTGACATTTCCCCTATCTGAAAGTCTGATAAACGCCAGAAAAATGACTAAGTACCCCAAAAAAAATTTTTTAAACTTTTTTAAATTTTACCCCCGTGGGATATATATTCTACCCACACACATTTGGAACTCTCCTGGGGTACCCTCACACACATTATTCCTTCATTTAGTGGATATTTTCACAAAAAAGTGACATTTTCAAAAATTTTGAAAATTGGCTGAAAACGACTAAATAATAAGGACTCATCGGGCAAATCGCTCTGGAACTGAAATCGGAATGCTCACTGACTTTTCCCCTATCTGAAAGTCTGATAAACGCTGACAAAATGATTAAGTCCAAACAAAATTTTTTTTCAACTTTTTTCAATTTTACCCCCGTGGGATATATATTCTACCCACACACATTTGGAACTCTCCTGGGGTACCCTCACACATATTATTTGCTCATTTAGTCGATATTTTCACAAAAAAAGTGAAATTTTCAAAAATTCAGAGAATTGGCTGAAAACGACTAAATATGAAGGACTCATCGGGCGAATCGCTCTTCAACGGAAATCGGAACACTCACTGACATTTCCCCTATCTGAAAGTCTGATAATAGCCGGAAAAATGACTAAGTCCAAAAAAAAATTTTTTTCAACTTTTTCAATTTAACCCCCGTGGGATATATATTCTACCCACACACATTTGGAACTCTCCTGGGGTACCCTCACACACATTATTCCTTCATTTAGTGGATATTTTCACAAAAAGTGACATTTTCAAAAATTTAGAAAATTGGCTGAAAACGACTAAATATGAAGGACTCATTGGGCGAATCGCTCTGGAACTGAAATCGGAACGCTCACTGACATTTCCCCTATCTGAAAGTCTGATAAACGCCGGAAAAATGACTAAGTCCAAAAAAAAAATTTTTTCAATTTAACCCCTGTGGGATATATATTCTACCCACACACATTTGGAACTCTCCTGGGGTACCCTCACACATATTATTTCTTCATTTAGTGGATATTTTCACAAAAAAAGTGAAATTTTCAAAAATTCAGAAAATTGGCTGAAAGCGACTAAATATGAAAGACTCATCAGGCGAATCGCTCTGGAACTGAAATCGGAACGCTCACTGACATTTCCCCTATCTGAAAGTCTGATAAACGCTGACAAAATGACTAAGTCCAAACAATATTTTTTTTCAACTTTTTTCAATTTTACCCCCGTGGGATATATATTCTACCCACACACATTTGGAACTCTCCTGGGGTACCCTCACACACATTATTCCTTCATTTAGTGGATATTTTCACAAAAAAGTGAAATTTTCAAAAATTCAGAAAATTGGCTGAAAACGATTAAATATGAAGGACTCATCGGGCGAATCGCTCTGGAACTGAAATTGGAATGCTCACTGACATTTCCCCTATCTGAAAGTCTGATAAACGCCAGAAAAATGACTAAGTACCCCAAAAAAAATTTTTTAAACTTTTTTAAATTTTACCCCCGTGGGATATATATTCTACCCACACACATTTGGAACTCTCCTGGGGTACCTTCACACATATTATTCCCTCATTTTGTGTATATTTTCACAAAAAAGTGACATTTTCAAAAATTCAGAAAATTGGCTGAAAACGACTAAATATCAAGGACTCATCTGGCAAATCGCTCTGGAACTGAAATCGGAATGCTCACTGACTTTTCCCCTATCTGAAAGTCTGATAAACGCCGGAAAAATGACTAAGTCCAAAAAAAATGTTTTTTCAACTTTTTTCAATTTAACCCTCGTGGGATATATATTCTACCCACACACATTTGGAACTCTCCTGGGGTACCCTCACACATATTATTCCCTCATTTAGTGGATATTTTCACAAAAAAGTGAAATTTTCAACAATTCAGAAAATTGACTGAAAATGACTAAATATCAAGTACTCATCTGGCGAATCGCTCTGGAACTGAAATCGGAACGCTCACTGACATTTCCCCTATCTGAAAGTCTGATAAACGCTGACAAAATGACTAAGTCCCCCCAAAAAATTTTTTTCAACTTTTTTTAATTTTACCCCCGTGGGATATATATTCTACCCACACACATTTGGAACTCTCCTGGGGTACCCTCACACACATTATTCCTTCATTTAGTGGATATTTTCACAAAAAAGTGACATTTTCAAAAATTTAGAAAATTGGCTGAAAACGACTAAATAAGAAGGACTCATCGGGCGAAGCGCTCTGGAACTGAAATCGGAATGCTCACTGACATTTCCCCTATCTGAAAGTCTGATAAACGCTGACAAAATGACTAAGTCCAAACAATATTTTTTTTCAACTTTTTTCAATTTTACCCCCGTGGGATATATATTCTACCCACACACATTTGGAACTCTCCTGGGGTACCCTCACAAATATTATTCGCTCATTTAGTGGATATTTTCACAAAAAAGTGAAATTTTCAAAAATTCAGAAAATTGGCTGAAAACGATTAAATATGAAGGACTCATCCGGCGAATCGCTCTGGAACTGAAATCGGAATGCTCACTGACATTTCCCCTATCTGAAAGTCTGATAAACGGCGGAAAAATGACTAAGTCCAAAAAAAATGTTATTTCAACTTTTTTCAATTTAACCCCCGTGGGATATATATTCTACCCACACACATTTGGAACTCTCCTGGGGTACCCTCACACATATTATTCCCTCATTTAGTGGATATTTTCACAAAAAAGTGAAATTTTCAAAAATTCAGAGAATTGGCTGAAAACGACTAAATATGAAGGACTCATCACGCGAATCGCTCTTCAACGGAAATCAGAACACTCACTGACATTTCCCCTATCTGAAAGTCTGATAAACGCCGGAAAAATGACTAAGTCCAAAAAAAAATTTTTTTAAACTTTTTCAATTTAATCCCCGTGGGATATATATTCTACCCACACACATTTGGAACTCTCCTGGGGTACCCTCAAACATATTATTCCCTCATTTAGTGGATATTTTCACAAAAAAGTGACATTTTCAAAAATTCAGAAAATTGGCTGAAAACGACTGAATATGAAAGACTCATCGGGCGAATCGCTCTGGAACTGAAATTGGAATGCTCACTGAAATTTCCCCTATCTGAAAGTCTGATAAACGCCAGAAAAATGACTAAGTACCCCAAAAAAAATTTTTTAAACTTTTTTCAATTTTACCCCCGTGGGATATATATTCTACCCACACACATTTGGAACTCTCCTGGGGTACCCTCACACACATTATTCCTTCATTTAGTGGATATTTTCACAAAAAAGTGACATTTTCAAAAATTTAGAAAATTGGCTGAAAACGACTAAATAATAAGGACTCATCTGGCGAATCGCTCTGGAACTGAAATTGGAATGCTCACTGACATTTCCCCTATCTGAAAGTCTGATAAACGCTGACAAAATGATTAAGTCCAAACAAAATTTTTTTTCAACTTTTTTCAATTTTACCCCCGTGGGATATATATTCTACCCACACACATTTGGAACTCTCCTGGGGTACCCTCACACATATTATTTGCTCATTTAGTCGATATTTTCACAAAAAAAGTGAAATTTTCAAAAATTCAGAGAATTGGCTGAAAACGACTAAATATGAAGGACTCATCGGGCGAATCGCTCTTCAACGGAAATCGGAACACTCACTGACATTTCCCCTATCTGAAAGTCTGATAATCGCCGGAAAAATGACTAAGTCCAAAAAAAAATTTTTTTCAACTTTTTCAATTTAACCCCCGTGGGATATATATTCTACCCACACACATTTGGAACTCTCCTGGGGTACCCTCACACACATTATTCCTTCATTTAGTGGATATTTTCACAAAAAGTGACATTTTCAAAAATTTAGAAAATTGGCTGAAAACGACTAAATATGAAGGACTCATTGGGCGAATCGCTCTGGAACTGAAATCGGAACGCTCACTGACATTTCCCCTATCTGAAAGTCTGATAAACGCCGGAAAAATGACTAAGTCCAAAAAAAAAATTTTTTCAACTTTTTTCAATTTAACCCCTGTGGGATATATATTCTACCCACACACATTTGGAACTCTCCTGGGGTACCCTCGCACATATTATTCCCTCATTTTGTGGATATTTTCACAAAAAAATGAAATTTTCAAAAATTCAGAAAATTGGCTGAAAACGACTACATATCAAGGACTCATCTGGCGAATCGCTCTGGAACTGAAATTGGAATGCTCACTGACATTTCCCCTATCTGAAAGTCTGATGAACGCCGGAAAAATGACTAAGTCCAAAAAAAAATTTTTTTCAACTTTTTTCACTTTTACCCCCGTGGGATATATATTCTACCCACACACATTTGGAACTCTCCTGGGGTACCCTCACACACATTATTCCTTCATTTAGTGGATATTTTCACAAAAAAGTGAAATTTTCAAAAATTCAGAAAATTGGCTGAAAACGATTAAATATGAAGGACTCATCGGGCGAATCGCTCTGGAACTGAAATTGGAATGCTCACTGACATTTCCCCTATCTGAAAGTCTGATAAACGCCAGAAAAATGACTAAGTACCCCAAAAAAAATTTTTTAAACTTTTTTAAATTTTACCCCCGTGGGATATATATTCTACCCACACACATTTGGAACTCTCCTGGGGTACCCTCACACACATTATTCCTTCATTTAGTGGATATTTTCACAAAAAAGTGACATTTTCAAAAATTTTGAAAATTGGCTGAAAACGACTAAATAATAAGGACTCATCGGGCAAATCGCTCTGGAACTGAAATCGGAATGCTCACTGACATTTCCCCTATCTGAAAGTCTGATAAACGCTGACAAAATGACTAAGTCCAAACAAAATTTTTTTTCAACTTTTTTCAATTTTACCCCCGTGGGATATCTATTCTACCCACACACATTTGGAACTCTCCTGGGGTACCCTCACACATATTATTTGCTCATTTAGTCGATATTTTCACAAAAAAGTGAAATTTTCAAAAATTCTGAAAATTGGCTGAAAACAACTAAATATCAAGGACTCATCTGGCGAATCGCTCTGGAACTGAAATCGGAATGCTCACTGACATTTCCCCTATCTGAAAGTCTGATGAACGCCGGAAAAATGACTAAGTCCAAAAAAAAATTTTTTTCAACTTTTTTCAATTTAACCCCCGTGGGATATATATTCTACCCACACACATTTGGAACTCTCCTGGGGTACCCTCACACATATTATTCCCTCATTTAGTGGATATTTTCACAAAAAAGTGAAATTTTCAACAATTCAGAAAATTGGCTGAAAATGACTAAATATCAAGGACTCATCTGGCGAATCGCTCTGGAACTGAAACCGGAACGCTCACTGACATTTCCCCTATATGAAAGTCTGATAAACAGCGGAAAAATGACAGTCCAAAAAAAATTTTTTTTTTCAACTTTTTTCAATTTTACCCCCGTGGGATATATATTCTAACCACACACATTGGAACTCTCCTGGGGTACCCTCACACATATTATTCCCTCATTTAGTGGATATTTTCACAAAAAAGTGAAATTTTCAAAAATTCTGAAAATTGGCTGAAAACGACTAAATATGAAGGACTCATCGGGCGAATCGCTCTGGAACTGAAATCGGAACGCTCACTGACATTTCCCCTATCTGAAAGTCTGATAAACGCTGACAAAATGACTAAGTCCCCCCAAAAAATTTTTTTCAACTTTTTTAATTTTACCCCCGTGGGATATATATTCTACCCACACACATTTGGAACACTCCTGGGGTACCCTCACACACATTATTCCTTCATTTAGTGGATATTTTCACAAAAAAGTGACATTTTCAAAAATTTAGAAAATTGGCTGAAAACGACTAAATAAGAAGGACTCATCGGGCGAAGCGCTCTGGAACTGAAATCGGAATGCTCACTGACATTTCCCCTATCTGAAAGTCTGATGAACGCCATAAAAATGACTAAGTCCAAAAAAAATTTTTTTTAAACTTTTTTCACTTTTACCCCCGTGGGATATATATTCTACCCAAACATATTTGGAACTCTCCTGGGGTACCCTCACACATATTATTCGCTCATTTAGTGGATATTTTCACAAAAAAGTGAAATTTTCAAAAATTCAGAAAATTGGCTGAAAACGATTAAATATGAAGGACTCATCGGGCGAATCGCTCTGGAACTGAAATCGGAATGCTCACTGACATTTCCCCTATCTGAAAGTCTGATGAACGCCGTAAAAATGACTAAGTCCAAACAAAATTTTTTTTCAACTTTTTTTAATTTTACCCCCGTGGAATATATATTCTACCCACACACATTTGGAACTCTCCTGGGGTACCCTCACACACACTATTCCTTCATTTAGTGGATATTTTCACAAAAAAGTGACATTTTCAAAAATTTAGAAAATTGGCAGAAAACGACTAAATATGAAGAACTCATCGGGCGAATCGCTCTGGAACTGAAATCGGAACGCTCACTGACATTTCCCCTTTCTGAAAGTCTGATAAACGCTGACAAAATGACTAAGTCCAAACAAAATTTTTTTTCAACTTTTTTTAATTTTGCCCCCGTGGGATATATATTCTACCCACACACATTTGGAACTCTCCTGGGGTACCCTCACACATATTATTCACTCATTTAGTGGATATTTTCACAAAAAAGTGAAATTTTCAAAAATTCAGAAAATTGGCTGAAAACGATTAAATATGAAGGACTCATCGGGCGAATCGCTCTGGAACTGAAATTGGAATGCTCACTGACATTTCCCCTATCTGAAAGTCTGATAAACGCCAGAAAAATGACTAAGTACCCCAAAAAAAATTTTTTAAACTTTTTTAAATTTTACCCCCGTGGGATATATATTCTACCCACACACATTTGGAACTCTCCTGGGGTACCCTCACACACATTATTCCTTCATTTAGTGGATATTTTCACAAAAAAGTGACATTTTCAAAAATTTTGAAAATTGGCTGAAAACGACTAAATAATAAGGACTCATCGGGCAAATCGCTCTGGAACTGAAATCGGAATGCTCACTGACATTTCCCCTATCTGAAAGTCTGATAAACGCTGACAAAATGACTAAGTCCAAACAAAATTTTTTTTCAACTTTTTTCAATTTTACCCCCGTGGGATATATATTCTACCCACACACATTTGGAACTCTCCTGGGGTACCCTCACACATATTATTTGCTCATTTAGTCGATATTTTCACAAAAAAGTGAAATTTTCAAAAATTCTGAAAATTGGCTGAAAACAACTAAATATCAAGGACTCATCTGGCGAATCGCTCTGGAACTGAAATCGGAATGCTCACTGACATTTCCCCTATCTGAAAGTCTGATGAACGCCGGAAAAATGACTAAGTCCAAAAAAAAATTTTTTTCAACTTTTTTCAATTTAACCCCCGTGGGATATATATTCTACCCACACACATTTGGAACTCTCCTGGGGTACCCTCACACATATTATTCCCTCATTTAGTGGATATTTTCACAAAAAAGTGAAATTTTCAACAATTCAGAAAATTGGCTGAAAATGACTAAATATCAAGGACTCATCTGGCGAATCGCTCTGGAACTGAAACCGGAACGCTCACTGACATTTCCCCTATATGAAAGTCTGATAAACAGCGGAAAAATGACAGTCCAAAAAAAATTTTTTTTTTCAACTTTTTTCAATTTTACCCCCGTGGGATATATATTCTAACCACACACATTGGAACTCTCCTGGGGTACCCTCACACATATTATTCCCTCATTTAGTGGATATTTTCACAAAAAAGTGAAATTTTCAAAAATTCTGAAAATTGGCTGAAAACGACTAAATATGAAGGACTCATCGGGCGAATCGCTCTGGAACTGAAATCGGAACGCTCACTGACATTTCCCCTATCTGAAAGTCTGATAAACGCTGACAAAATGACTAAGTCCCCCCAAAAAATTTTTTTCAACTTTTTTAATTTTACCCCCGTGGGATATATATTCTACCCACACACATTTGGAACACTCCTGGGGTACCCTCACACACATTATTCCTTCATTTAGTGGATATTTTCACAAAAAAGTGACATTTTCAAAAATTTAGAAAATTGGCTGAAAACGACTAAATAAGAAGGACTCATCGGGCGAAGCGCTCTGGAACTGAAATCGGAATGCTCACTGACATTTCCCCTATCTGAAAGTCTGATGAACGCCATAAAAATGACTAAGTCCAAAAAAAATTTTTTTTAAACTTTTTTCACTTTTACCCCCGTGGGATATATATTCTACCCAAACATATTTGGAACTCTCCTGGGGTACCCTCACACATATTATTCGCTCATTTAGTGGATATTTTCACAAAAAAGTGAAATTTTCAAAAATTCAGAAAATTGGCTGAAAACGATTAAATATGAAGGACTCATCGGGCGAATCGCTCTGGAACTGAAATCGGAATGCTCACTGACATTTCCCCTATCTGAAAGTCTGATGAACGCCGTAAAAATGACTAAGTCCAAACAAAATTTTTTTTCAACTTTTTTTAATTTTACCCCCGTGGAATATATATTCTACCCACACACATTTGGAACTCTCCTGGGGTACCCTCACACACACTATTCCTTCATTTAGTGGATATTTTCACAAAAAAGTGACATTTTCAAAAATTTAGAAAATTGGCAGAAAACGACTAAATATGAAGAACTCATCGGGCGAATCGCTCTGGAACTGAAATCGGAACGCTCACTGACATTTCCCCTTTCTGAAAGTCTGATAAACGCTGACAAAATGACTAAGTCCAAACAAAATTTTTTTTCAACTTTTTTTAATTTTGCCCCCGTGGGATATATATTCTACCCACACACATTTGGAACTCTCCTGGGGTACCCTCACACATATTATTCACTCATTTAGTGGATATTTTCACAAAAAAGTGAAATTTTCAAAAATTCAGAAAATTGGCTGAAAACGATTAAATATGAAGGACTCATCGGGCGAATCGCTCTGGAACTGAAATTGGAATGCTCACTGACATTTCCCCTATCTGAAAGTCTGATAAACGCCAGAAAAATGACTAAGTACCCCAAAAAAAATTTTTTAAACTTTTTTAAATTTTACCCCCGTGGGATATATATTCTACCCACACACATTTGGAACTCTCCTGGGGTACCCTCACACACATTATTCCTTCATTTAGTGGATATTTTCACAAAAAAGTGACATTTTCAAAAATTTTGAAAATTGGCTGAAAACGACTAAATAATAAGGACTCATCGGGCAAATCGCTCTGGAACTGAAATCGGAATGCTCACTGACATTTCCCCTATCTGAAAGTCTGATAAACGCTGACAAAATGACTAAGTCCAAACAAAATTTTTTTTCAACTTTTTTCAATTTTACCCCCGTGGGATATATATTCTACCCACACACATTTGGAACTCTCCTGGGGTACCCTCACACATATTATTTGCTCATTTAGTCGATATTTTCACAAAAAAGTGAAATTTTCAAAAATTCTGAAAATTGGCTGAAAACAACTAAATATCAAGGACTCATCTGGCGAATCGCTCTGGAACTGAAATCGGAATGCTCACTGACATTTCCCCTATCTGAAAGTCTGATGAACGCCGGAAAAATGACTAAGTCCAAAAAAAAATTTTTTTCAACTTTTTTCAATTTAACCCCCGTGGGATATATATTCTACCCACACACATTTGGAACTCTCCTGGGGTACCCTCACACATATTATTCCCTCATTTAGTGGATATTTTCACAAAAAAGTGAAATTTTCAACAATTCAGAAAATTGGCTGAAAATGACTAAATATCAAGGACTCATCTGGCGAATCGCTCTGGAACTGAAACCGGAACGCTCACTGACATTTCCCCTATATGAAAGTCTGATAAACAGCGGAAAAATGACAGTCCAAAAAAAATTTTTTTTTTCAACTTTTTTCAATTTTACCCCCGTGGGATATATATTCTAACCACACACATTGGAACTCTCCTGGGGTACCCTCACACATATTATTCCCTCATTTAGTGGATATTTTCACAAAAAAGTGAAATTTTCAAAAATTCTGAAAATTGGCTGAAAACGACTAAATATGAAGGACTCATCGGGCGAATCGCTCTGGAACTGAAATCGGAACGCTCACTGACATTTCCCCTATCTGAAAGTCTGATAAACGCTGACAAAATGACTAAGTCCCCCCAAAAAATTTTTTTCAACTTTTTTAATTTTACCCCCGTGGGATATATATTCTACCCACACACATTTGGAACACTCCTGGGGTACCCTCACACACATTATTCCTTCATTTAGTGGATATTTTCACAAAAAAGTGACATTTTCAAAAATTTAGAAAATTGGCTGAAAACGACTAAATAAGAAGGACTCATTGGGCGAAGCGCTCTGGAACTGAAATCGGAATGCTCACTGACATTTCCCCTATCTGAAAGTCTGATGAACGCCGGAAAAATGACTAAGTCCAAAAAAAAATTTTTTTCAACTTTTTCAATTTAACCCCCGTGGGATATATATTCTACCCACACACATTTGGAACTCTCCTGGGGTACCCTCACACATATTATTTCCTCATTTAGTGGATATTTTCACAAAAAAGTGAAATTTTCAAAAATTCAGAAAATTGGCTGAAAACGACTAAATATGAAGGACTCATCAGGCGAATCGCTCTGGAACTGAAATCGGAACGCTCACTGACATTTCCCCTATCTGAAAGTCTGATAAACGCCGGAAAAATGACTAAGTCCAAAAAAAAATTTTTTTCAACTTTTTTCACTTTTACCCCCGTGGGATATATATTCTACCCAAACATATTTGGAACTCTCCTGGGGTACCCTCACACATATTATTTCCTCATTTAGTGGATATTTTCACAAAAAAGTGAAATTTTCAACAATTCAGAAAATTGGCTGAAAACGACTAAATATCAAGGACTCATCTGGCGAATCGCTCTGGAACTGAAATCGGAACGCTCACTGACATTTCCCCTATCTGAAAGTCTGATAAACGCTGACAAAATGACTAAGTCCCCCCAAAAAAATTTTTTCACCTTTTTTCAATTTTACCCCCGTGGGATATATATTCTACACACACACATTTGGAACTCTCCTGGGGTACACTCACACACATTATTCCTTCATTTAGTGGATATTTTCACAAAAAAGTGACATTTTCAATAATTTAGAAAATTGGCTGAAAACGACTAAATATGAAGGACTCATCTGGCGAATCGCTCTGGAACTGAAATCGGAACGCTCACTGACATTTCCCCTCTCTGAAAGTCTGATAAACGCTGACAAAATGACTAAGTCCAAACACAATTTTTTTTCAACTTTTTTCAATTTTACCCCCGTGGGATATATATTCTACCCACACACATTTGGAACTCTCCTGGGGTACCCTCACACATATTATTTGCTCATTTAGTGGATATTTTCACAAAAAGGGACATTTTCAAAAATTTAGAAAATTGGCTGAAAACGACTAAATATGAAGGACTCATCGGGAGAATCGCTCTGGAACTGAAATCGGAATGCTCACTGACATATCCCCTATCTGAAAGTCTGATAAACGCCGGAAAAATGACTAAGTCCAAAAAAAATTTTTTTTCAACTTTTTTCAATTTAACCCCCGTGGGATATATATTCTACCCACACACATTTGGAACTCTCCTGGGGTACCCTCACACATATTATTCCCTCATTTAGTGGATATTTTCACAAAAAAGTGAAATTTTCAAAAATTCTGAAAATTGGCTGAAAACGACTAAATATCAAGGACTCATAAGGCGAATCGCTCTGGAACTGAAATCGGAATGCTCACTTACATTTCCCCTATCTGAAAGTCTGATGAACGCCGGAAAAATGACTAAGTCCAAAAAAAAATTTTTTTCAACTTTTTTCAATTTTACCCCCGTGGGATATATATTCTACCCACACACATTTGGAACTCTCCTGGGGTACCCTCACACATATTATTCCCTCATTTAATGGATATTTTCACAAAAAAGTGAAATTTTCAAAAATTCTGAAAATTGGCTGAAAACTACTAATTATCATGTACTGATCTGGCGAATCGCTCTGGAACTGAAATCTGAACGCTCACTGACATTTCCCCTATCTGAAAGTCTGATAAACGCTGACAAAATGACTAAGTCCCAAAAAAAATGTTTTTCAACTTTTTTCAATTTTACCCCCGTGGGATATATATTCTACCCACACACATTTGGAACTCTCCTGTGGTACCCTCACACATATTATTCCCTCATTTAGTGGATATTTTCACAAAAAAGTGAAATTTTCAACAATTCAGAAAATTGGCTGAAAACGACTAAATATCAAGGACTCATCTGGCGAATCGCTCTGGAACTGAAATTGGAACGCTAACTGACATTTCCCCTATATGAAAGTCTGATAAACAGCGGAAAAATGACAGTCCAAAAAAAATTTTTTTTTTCAACTTTTTTCAATTTTACCCCCGTGGGATATATATTCTAACCACACACATTGGAACTCTCCTGGGGTACCCTCACACATATTATTCCCTCATTTAGTGGATATTTTCACAAAAAAGTGAAATTTTCAAAAATTCTGAAAATTGGCTGAAAACGACTAAATATGAAGGACTCATCGGGCGAATCGCTCTGGAACTGAAATCGGAACGCTCACTGACATTTCCCCTATCTGAAAGTCTGATAAACGCTGACAAAATGACTAAGTCCCCCCAAAAAATTTTTTTCAACTTTTTTAATTTTACCCCCGTGGGATATATATTCTACCCACACACATTTGGAACACTCCTGGGGTACCCTCACACACATTATTCCTTCATTTAGTGGATATTTTCACAAAAAAGTGACATTTTCAAAAATTTAGAAAATTGGCTGAAAACGACTAAATAAGAAGGACTCATCGGGCGAAGCGCTCTGGAACTGAAATCGGAATGCTCACTGACATTTCCCCTATCTGAAAGTCTGATGAACGCCGGAAAAATGACTAAGTCCAAAAAAAAATTTTTTTCAACTTTTTCAATTTAACCCCCGTGGGATATATATTCTACCCACACACATTTGGAACTCTCCTGGGGTACCCTCACACATATTATTTCCTCATTTAGTGGATATTTTCACAAAAAAGTGAAATTTTCAAAAATTCAGAAAATTGGCTGAAAACGACTAAATATGAAGGACTCATCAGGCGAATCGCTCTGGAACTGAAATCGGAACGCTCACTGACATTTCCCCTATCTGAAAGTCTGATAAACGCCGGAAAAATGACTAAGTCCAAAAAAAAAAATTTTCAACTTTTTTCACTTTTACCCCCGTGGGATATATATTCTACCCAAACATATTTGGAACTCTCCTGGGGTACCCTCACACATATTATTTCCTCATTTAGTGGATATTTTCACAAAAAAGTGAAATTTTCAACAATTCAGAAAATTGGCTGAAAACGACTAAATATCAAGGACTCATCTGGCGAATCGCTCTGGAACTGAAATCGGAACGCTCACTGACATTTCCCCTATCTGAAAGTCTGATAAACGCTGACAAAATGACTAAGTCCCCCCAAAAAAATTTTTTCACCTTTTTTCAATTTTACCCCCGTGGGATATATATTCTACACACACACATTTGGAACTCTCCTGGGGTACACTCACACACATTATTCCTTCATTTAGTGGATATTTTCACAAAAAAGTGACATTTTCAATAATTTAGAAAATTGGCTGAAAACGACTAAATATGAAGGACTCATCTGGCGAATCGCTCTGGAACTGAAATCGGAACGCTCACTGACATTTCCCCTCTCTGAAAGTCTGATAAACGCTGACAAAATGACTAAGTCCAAACACAATTTTTTTTCAACTTTTTTCAATTTTACCCCCGTGGGATATATATTCTACCCACACACATTTGGAACTCTCCTGGGGTACCCTCACACATATTATTTGCTCATTTAGTGGATATTTTCACAAAAAGGGACATTTTCAAAAATTTAGAAAATTGGCTGAAAACGACTAAATATGAAGGACTCATCGGGAGAATCGCTCTGGAACTGAAATCGGAATGCTCACTGACATATCCCCTATCTGAAAGTCTGATAAACGCCGGAAAAATGACTAAGTCCAAAAAAAATTTTTTTTCAACTTTTTTCAATTTAACCCCCGTGGGATATATATTCTACCCACACACATTTGGAACTCTCCTGGGGTACCCTCACACATATTATTCCCTCATTTAGTGGATATTTTCACAAAAAAGTGAAATTTTCAAAAATTCTGAAAATTGGCTGAAAACGACTAAATATCAAGGACTCATAAGGCGAATCGCTCTGGAACTGAAATCGGAATGCTCACTTACATTTCCCCTATCTGAAAGTCTGATGAACGCCGGAAAAATGACTAAGTCCAAAAAAAAATTTTTTTCAACTTTTTTCAATTTTACCCCCGTGGGATATATATTCTACCCACACACATTTGGAACTCTCCTGGGGTACCCTCACACATATTATTCCCTCATTTAATGGATATTTTCACAAAAAAGTGAAATTTTCAAAAATTCTGAAAATTGGCTGAAAACTACTAATTATCATGTACTGATCTGGCGAATCGCTCTGGAACTGAAATCTGAACGCTCACTGACATTTCCCCTATCTGAAAGTCTGATAAACGCTGACAAAATGACTAAGTCCCAAAAAAAATGTTTTTCAACTTTTTTCAATTTTACCCCCGTGGGATATATATTCTACCCACACACATTTGGAACTCTCCTGTGGTACCCTCACACATATTATTCCCTCATTTAGTGGATATTTTCACAAAAAAGTGAAATTTTCAACAATTCAGAAAATTGGCTGAAAACGACTAAATATCAAGGACTCATCTGGCGAATCGCTCTGGAACTGAAATCGGAACGCTAACTGACATTTCCCCTATATGAAAGTCTGATGAACGGCGGAAAAATGACTAGGTCCAAAAAAAAAATTTTTTCAACTTTTTTCAATTTTACCCCCGTGGGATATATATTCTACCCACACACATTTGGAACTCTCCTGGGGTACCCTCACAAATATTATTTCCTCATTTAGTGGATATTTTCACAAAAAAGTGAAATTTTGAAAAATTCAGAAAATTGGCTGAAAACGACTAAATATGAAGTTCTCATCAGGCGAATCGCTCTAGAACTGAAATCGGAACGCTCACTGACATTTCCCCTATCTGAAAGTATGATAAACGCTGGAAAAATGACTAAGTCCAAAAAAAAATTTTTTTCAACTTTTTTCAATTTAACCCCTGTGGGATATATATTCTACCCACACACATTTGGAACTCTCCTGGGGTACCCGCACACATATTATACCCTCATTTAGTGGATATTTTCACAAAAAAGTGAAATTTTCAAAAATTCAGAAAATTGGCTGAAAACGACTAAATATCAAGGACTCATCTGGCGATTCGCTCTGGAACTGAAATCGGAACACTCACTGACATTTCCCCTATCTGAAAGTCTGATAAACGCCAGAAAAATGACTAAGTCCCCCAAAAAAATTTTTTTCAACTTTTTTCAATTTTACCACCGTGGGATATATATTCTACCCACACACATTTGGAACTCTCCTGGGGTACCCTCACACACATTATTCCTTCATTTAGTGGATATTTTCACAAAAAAGTGACATTTTCAAAAATTTAGAAAATTGGCTGAAAACGACTAAATAAGAAGGACTCATCGGGCGAATCGCTCTGGAACTGAAATCGGAATGCTCACTGACATTTCCCCTATCTGAAAGTCTGATGAACGCCGGAAAAATGATTAAGTCCAAAGAAAAATTTTTTCAACTTTTTTCACTTTTACACCCATGGGATATATATTCTACCCATACACATTTGGAACTCTCCTGGGGTACCCTCACACATATTATTCCCTCATTTAGTTGATATTTTCACAAAAAAGTGAAATTTTCAACAATTCAGAAAATTGGCTGAAAACGACTAAATATCAAGGACTCATCTGGCGAATCGCTCTGGAACTGAAATCGGAATGCTCACTGACATTTCCCCTATCTGAAAGTCTGATAAACGGCGGAAAAATGACAGTCCAAAAAAAAATTTTTTTCAACTTTTTTCAATTTTACCCCCGTGGGATATATATTCTACCCACACACATTTGGAACTCTCCTGGGGTACCCTCACACATATTATTCCCTCATTTAGTGGATATTTTCATAAAAAAGTGAAATTTTCAAAAATTCTGAAAATTGGCTGAAAACTACTAATTATCACGGACTCATCTGGCGAATCGCTCTGGAACTGAAATCAGAACGCTCACTGACATTTCCCCTATCTGAAAGTCTGATAAACGCTGACAAAATGACTAAGTCCAAAAAAAATTTTTTTTCAACTTTTTTCAATTTTACCCCCGTGGGATATATATTCTACCCACACACATTTGGAACTCTCCTCGGGTACCCTCACACATATTATTCCCTCATTTAGTGGATATTTTCACAAAAAAGTGAAATTTTCAAAAATTCTGAAAATTGGCTGAAAACGACTAAATATGAAGGACTCATCGGGTGAATCGCTCTGGAACTAAAATCGGAACGCTCACTGACATTTCCCCTATCTGAAAGTCTGATAAATGCCTGAAAAATGACTAAGTCCAAAAAAAATTTTTTTTCAACTTTTTTCAATTTAACCCCGTGGGATATATATTCTACCCACACACATTTGGAACTCTCCTGGGGTACCCTCACACATATTATTCCCTCATTTAGTGGATATTTTCACAAAAAGTGTCATTTTCAAAAATTTAGAAAATTGGCTGAAAACGACTAAATATGAAGGACTCATCGGGCGAATCGCTCTGGAACTGAAATCGGAATGCTCACTGACATTTCCCCTATATGAAAGTCTGATGAACGCCGGAAAAATGACTAAGTCCAAAAAAAAATTTTTTTCAACTTTTTTCACTTTTACCCCCGTGGGATATATATTCTACCCACACACATTTGGAACTCTCCTGGGGTACCCTCACACATATTATTCCCTCATTTAGTGGATATTTTCACAAAAAAGTGACATTTTCAAAAATTTAGAAAATTGGCTGAAAACGACTAAATATGAAGGACTCATCGGGCGAATCGCTCTGGAACTGAAATCGGAATGCTCACTGACATTTCCCCTATATGAAAGTCTGATGAACGCCGGAAAAATGACTAAGTCCAAAAAAAAATTTTTTTCAACTTTTTTCACTTTTACCCCCGTGGGATATATATTCTACCCACACACATTTGGAACTCTCCTGGGGTACCCTCACACATATTATTCCCTCATTTAGTGGATATTTTCACAAAAAAGTGAAATTTTCAACAATTTAGAAAATTGGCTGAAAACGACTAAATATCAAGGACTCATCTGGCGAATCGCTCTGGAACTGAAATCGGAACGCTAACTGACATTTCCCCTATATGAAAGTCTGATAAACGGCGGAAAAATGATTAAGTCCAAAAAAAAATTTTTTCAACTTTTTTCACTTTTACACCCATGGGATATATATTCTACCCATACACATTTGGAACTCTCCTGGGGTACACTCACACATATTATACCCTCATTTAGTGGATATTTTCACAAAAAAGTGAAATTTTCAAAAATTCAGAAAATTGGCTGAAAACGACTAAATATCAAGGACTCATCTGGCGAATCGCTCTGGAACTGAAATCGGAACGCTCACTGACATTTCCCATATCTGAAAGTCTGATAAACGCTGACAAAATGACTAAGTCCAAAAAAAAAATTTTTTAAACTTTTTTCAATTTTACCCCCGTGGGATATATATTCTACCCACACACATTTGGAACTCTCCTGGGGTACCCTCACACATATTATTCCCTCATTTAATGGATATTTTCACAAAAAAGTGAAATTTTCAAAAATTCTGAAAATTGGCTGAAAACGACTAAATATGAAGGACTCATCGGGCGAATCGCTCTGGAACTGAAATCGGAATGCTCACTGACATTTCCCCTATCTGAAAGTCTGATAAACGGCGGAAAAATAACAGTCCAAAAAAAAATTTTTTTCAACTTTTTTCAATTTTACCCCCGTGGGATATATATTCTACCCACACACATTTGGAACTTTCCTGGGGTACCCTCACACATATTATTCCCTCATTTAGTGGATATTTTCATAAAAAAGTGAAATTTTCAAAAATTCAGAAAATTGGCTGAAAACTACTAATTATCACGGACTCATCTGGCGAATCGCTCTGGAACTGAAATCGGAACGCTCACTGACACTTCCCCTATCTGAAAGTCTGATAAAAGCCGGAAAAATGACTAAGTCCCCAAAAAAATTTTTTTCAACTTTTTTCAATTTTTCCCCCGTGGGATATATATTCTACCCACACACATTTGGAACTCTCCTCGGGTACCCTCACACATATTATTCCCTCATTTAGTGGATATTTTCACAAAAAAGTGAAATTTTCAAAAATTCTGAAAATTGGCTGAAAACGACTAAATATGAAGGACTCATCGGGCGAATCGCTCTGGAACTGAAATCGGAACGCTCACTGACATTTCCCCTATCTGAAAGTCTGATAAACGCTAGAAAAATGACTAAGTCCCCCCAAAAAATTTTTTTCAACTTTTTTCAATTTTACCCCCGTGGGATATATATTCTACCCACACACATTTGGAACTCTCCTGGGGTACCCTCACACATATTATTCCCTCATTTAGTGGATATTTTCAGAAAAAAGTGACATTTTCAAAAATTCTGAAAATTGGCTGAAAACGACTAAATATGAAGGACTCATCGGGCGAATCGCTCTGGAACTAAAATCGGAACGCTCACTGACATTTCCCCTATCTGAAAGTTTGATAAACGCTGACAAAATGAATAAGTCCAAAAAAATTTTTTTTTGAACCTTTTTCAATTTTAGCCCCGTGGGATATGTATTCTACCCACACACATTTGGAACTCTCCTGGGGTACCCTCACACATGTTATTCCCTTATTTAGTGGATATTTTCACAAAAAAGTGAAATTTTCAAAAATACAGAAAATTGGCTGAAAACGACTAAATATGAAGGACTCATCGGGCGAATCGCTCTGGAACTAAAATCGGAACGCTCACTGACATTTCCCCTATCTGAAAGTCTGATAAATGCCTGAAAAATGACTAAGTCCAAAAAAAATTTTTTTTCAACTTTTTTCAATTTTACCCCCGTGGGATATATATTCTACCCACACACATTTGGAACTCTCCTGGGGTACCCTCACACATATTATTCCCTCATTTAGTGGATATTTTCACAAAAAGTGTCATTTTCAAAAATTTAGAAAATTGGCTGAAAACGACTAAATATGAAGGACTCATCGGGCGAATCGCTCTGGAACTAAAATCGGAACGCTCACTGACATTTCCCCTATCTGAAAGTCTGATAAATGCCTGAAAAATGACTAAGTCCAAAAAAAATTTTTTTTCAACTTTTTTCAATTTTACCCCCGTGGGATATATATTCTACCCACACACATTTGGAACTCTCCTGGGGTACCCTCACACATATTATTCCCTCATTTAGTGGATATTTTCACAAAAAGTGTCATTTTCAAAAATTTAGAAAATTGGCTGAAAACGACTAAATATGAAGGACTCATCGGGCGAATCGCTCTGGAACTGAAATCGGAATGCTCACTGACATTTCCCCTATATGAAAGTCTGATGAACGCCGGAAAAATGACTAAGTCCAAAAAAAAATTTTTTTCAACTTTTTTCACTTTTACCCCCGTGGGATATATATTCTACCCACACACATTTGGAACTCTCCTGGGGTACCCTCACACATATTATTCCCTCATTTAGTGGATATTTTCACAAAAAAGTGACATTTTCAAAAATTTAGAAAATTGGCTGAAAACGACTAAATATGAAGGACTCATCGGGCGAATCGCTCTGGAACTGAAATCGGAATGCTCACTGACATTTCCCCTATATGAAAGTCTGATGAACGCCGGAAAAATGACTAAGTCCAAAAAAAAATTTTTTTCAACTTTTTTCACTTTTACCCCCGTGGGATATATATTCTACCCACACACATTTGGAACTCTCCTGGGGTACCCTCACACATATTATTCCCTCATTTAGTGGATATTTTCACAAAAAAGTGACATTTTCAAAAATTTAGAAAATTGGCTGAAAACGACTAAATATCAAGGACTCATCTGGCGAATCGCTCTGGAACTGAAATCGGAACGCTCACTGACATTTCCCCTATCTGAAAGTCTGATAAACGCCGGAAAAATGACTAAGTCCAAAAAAAAATTTTTTTCAACTTTTTTCAATTTTACCTCCGTGGGATATATATTCTACCCACACACATTTGGAACTCTCCTGGGGTACCCTCACACATATTATTCCCTCATTTAGTGGATATTTTCACAAAAAAGTGAAATTTTCAAAAATTCTGAAAATTGGCTGAAAACGACTAAATATGAAGGACTCATCGGGCGAATCGCTCTGGAACTGAAATCGGAATGCTCACTGACATTTCCCCTATCTGAAAGTCTGATAAACGGCGGAAAAATGACAGTCCAAAAAAAAATTTTTTTCAACTTTTTTCAATTTTACCCCCGTGGGATATATATTCTACCCACACACATTTGGAACTTTCCTGGGGTACCCTCACACATATTATTCCCTCATTTAGTGGATATTTTCATAAAAAAGTGAAATTTTCAAAAATTCAGAAAATTGGCTGAAAACTACTAATTATCACGGACTCATCTGGCGAATCGCTCTGGAACTGAAATCGGAACGCTCACTGACACTTCCCCTATCTGAAAGTCTGATAAAAGCCGGAAAAATGACTAAGTCCCCAAAAAAATTTTTTTCAACTTTTTTCAATTTTTCCCCCGTGGGATATATATTCTACCCACACACATTTGGAACTCTCCTCGGGTACCCTCACACATATTATTCCCTCATTTAGTGGATATTTTCACAAAAAAGTGAAATTTTCAAAAATTCTGAAAATTGGCTGAAAACGACTAAATATGAAGGACTCATCGGGCGAATCGCTCTGGAACTGAAATCGGAACGCTCACTGACATTTCCCCTATCTGAAAGTCTGATAAACGCTAGAAAAATGACTAAGTCCCCCCAAAAAATTTTTTTCAACTTTTTTCAATTTTACCCCCGTGGGATATATATTCTACCCACACACATTTGGAACTCTCCTGGGGTACCCTCACACATATTATTCCCTCATTTAGTGGATATTTTCAGAAAAAAGTGACATTTTCAAAAATTCTGAAAATTGGCTGAAAACGACTAAATATGAAGGACTCATCGGGCGAATCGCTCTGGAACTAAAATCGGAACGCTCACTGACATTTCCCCTATCTGAAAGTTTGATAAACGCTGACAAAATGAATAAGTCCAAAAAAATTTTTTTTTGAACCTTTTTCAATTTTAGCCCCGTGGGATATGTATTCTACCCACACACATTTGGAACTCTCCTGGGGTACCCTCACACATGTTATTCCCTTATTTAGTGGATATTTTCACAAAAAAGTGAAATTTTCAAAAATACAGAAAATTGGCTGAAAACGACTAAATATGAAGGACTCATCGGGCGAATCGCTCTGGAACTAAAATCGGAACGCTCACTGACATTTCCCCTATCTGAAAGTCTGATAAATGCCTGAAAAATGACTAAGTCCAAAAAAAATTTTTTTTCAACTTTTTTCAATTTTACCCCCGTGGGATATATATTCTACCCACACACATTTGGAACTCTCCTGGGGTACCCTCACACATATTATTCCCTCATTTAGTGGATATTTTCACAAAAAGTGTCATTTTCAAAAATTTAGAAAATTGGCTGAAAACGACTAAATATGAAGGACTCATCGGGCGAATCGCTCTGGAACTAAAATCGGAACGCTCACTGACATTTCCCCTATCTGAAAGTCTGATAAATGCCTGAAAAATGACTAAGTCCAAAAAAAATTTTTTTTCAACTTTTTTCAATTTTACCCCCGTGGGATATATATTCTACCCACACACATTTGGAACTCTCCTGGGGTACCCTCACACATATTATTCCCTCATTTAGTGGATATTTTCACAAAAAGTGTCATTTTCAAAAATTTAGAAAATTGGCTGAAAACGACTAAATATGAAGGACTCATCGGGCGAATCGCTCTGGAACTGAAATCGGAATGCTCACTGACATTTCCCCTATATGAAAGTCTGATGAACGCCGGAAAAATGACTAAGTCCAAAAAAAAATTTTTTTCAACTTTTTTCACTTTTACCCCCGTGGGATATATATTCTACCCACACACATTTGGAACTCTCCTGGGGTACCCTCACACATATTATTCCCTCATTTAGTGGATATTTTCACAAAAAAGTGACATTTTCAAAAATTTAGAAAATTGGCTGAAAACGACTAAATATGAAGGACTCATCGGGCGAATCGCTCTGGAACTGAAATCGGAATGCTCACTGACATTTCCCCTATATGAAAGTCTGATGAACGCCGGAAAAATGACTAAGTCCAAAAAAAAATTTTTTTCAACTTTTTTCACTTTTACCCCCGTGGGATATATATTCTACCCACACACATTTGGAACTCTCCTGGGGTACCCTCACACATATTATTCCCTCATTTAGTGGATATTTTCACAAAAAAGTGACATTTTCAAAAATTTAGAAAATTGGCTGAAAACGACTAAATATCAAGGACTCATCTGGCGAATCGCTCTGGAACTGAAATCGGAACGCTCACTGACATTTCCCCTATCTGAAAGTCTGATAAACGCCGGAAAAATGACTAAGTCCAAAAAAAAATTTTTTTCAACTTTTTTCAATTTTACCTCCGTGGGATATATATTCTACCCACACACATTTGGAACTCTCCTGGGGTACCCTCACACATATTATTCCCTCATTTAGTGGATATTTTCACAAAAAAGTGAAATTTTCAAAAATTCTGAAAATTGGCTGAAAACTACTAATTATCACGGACTCATCTGGCGAATCGCTCTGGAACTGAAATCAGAACGCTCACTGACATTTCCCCTATCTGAAAGTCTGATAAACGCTGACAAAATGACTAAGTCCCAAAAAAAATGTTTTTCAACTTTTTTCAATTTTTCCCCCGTGGGATATATATTCTACCCACACACATTTGGAACTCTCCTGGGGTACCCTCACACATATTATTCCCTCATTTAGTGGATATTTTCACAAAAAAGTGAAATTTTCAAAAATTCTGAAAATTGGCTGAAAACGACTAAATATGATGGACTCATCGGGCGAATCGCTCTGGAACTGAAATCGGAACGCTCACTGACATTTCCCCTATCTGAAAGTCTGATAAACGCTGACAAAATGACTAAGTCCCCCAAAAAAATTTTTTTCAACTTTTTTCAATTTTACCCCTGTGGGATATATATTCTACCCACACACATTTGGAACTCTCCTGGGGTACCCTCACAAATATTATTTCCTCATTTAGTGGATATTTTCACAAAAAAGTGAAATTTTGAAAAATTCAGAAAATTGGCTGAAAACGACTAAATATGAAGTTCTCATCAGGCGAATCGCTCTGGAACTGAAATCGGAACGCTCACTGACATTTCCCCTATCTGAAAGTCTGATAAACGCCGGAAAAATGACTAAGTCCAAAAAAAAAATTTTTTCAACTTTTTTCAATTTTACCCCCGTGGGATATATATTCTACCCACACACATTTGGAACTCTCCTGGGGTACCCTCACACATATTATTCCCTCATTTAGTGGATATTTTCACAAAAAAGTGAAATTTTCAAAAATTCTATAAATTGGCTGAAAACGACTAAACATGAAGGACTCATCGGGCGAATCGCTCTGGAACTGAAATCGGAATGCTCACTGACATTTCCCCTATCTGAAAGTCTGATAAACGGTGGAAAAATGACTAAGTCCAAAAAAAAATTTTTTTCAACTTTTTTCAATTTTACCCCCGTGGGATATATATTCTACCCACACACATTTGGAACTCTCCTGGGGTACCCTCACACATATTATTCCCTCATTTAGTGGATATTTTCACAATAAAGTGAAATTTTCAAAAATTCTGAAAATTGACTGAAAACGACTAAATATGAAGGACTCATCGGGCGAATCGCTCTGGAACTGAAATCGGAACGCTCACTGACATTTCCCCTATCTGAAAGTCTGATAAACGCTGACAAAATGACTAAGTCCCCCAAAAAAATTTTTTTCAACTTTTTTCAATTTTACCACCGTGGGATATATATTCTACCCACACACATTTGGTACTCTCCTGGGGTACCCTCACACACATTATTCCTTCATTTAGTGGATATTTTCACAAAAAAGTGACATTTTCAAAAATTTAGAAAATTGGCTGAAAACGACTAAATAAGAAGGACTCATCGGGCGAATCGCTCTGGAACTGAAATCGGAATGCTCACTGACATTTCCCCTATCTGAAAGTCTGATGAACGCCGGAAAAATGATTAAGTCCAAAAAAAAATGTTTTCAACTTTTTTCACTTTTACACCCATGGGATATATATTCTACCCATACACATTTGGAACTCTCCTGGGGTACACTCACACATATTATACCCTCATTTAGTGGATATTTTCACAAAAAAGTGAAATTTTCAAAAATTCAGAAAATTGGCTGAAAACGACTAAATATCAAGGACTCATCTGGCGAATCGCTCTGGAACTGAAATCGGAACGCTCACTGACATTTCCCATATCTGAAAGTCTGATAAACGCTGACAAAATGACTAAGTCCAAAAAAAAAATTTTTTAAACTTTTTTCAATTTTACCCCCGTGGGATATATATTCTACCCACACACATTTGGAACTCTCCTGGGGTACCCTCACACATATTATTTCCTCATTTAATGGATATTTTCACAAAAAAGTGAAATTTTCAAAAATTCTGAAAATTGGCTGAAAACGACTAAATATGAAGGACTCATCGGGCGAATCGCTCTGGAACTGAAATCGGAATGCTCACTGACATTTCCCCTATCTGAAAGTCTGATAAACGGCGGAGAAATGACAGTCCAAAAAAAAATTTTTTTCAACTTTTTTCAATTTTACCCCCGTGGGATATATATTCTACCCACACACATTTGGAACTTTCCTGGGGTACCCTCACACATATTATTCCCTCATTAAGTGGATATTTTCATAAAAAAGTGAAATTTTCAAAAATTCAGAAAATTGGCTGAAAACTACTAATTATCACGGACTCATCTGGCGAATCGCTCTGGAACTGAAATCAGAACGCTCACTGACATTTCCCCTATCTGAAAGTCTGATAAAAGCCGGAAAAATGACTAAGTCCCCAAAAAAATTTTTTTCAACTTTTTTCAATTTTTCCCCCGTGGGATATATATTCTACCCACACACATTTGGAACTCTCCTCGGGTACCCTCACACATATTATTCCCTCATTTAGTGGATATTTTCACAAAAAAGTGAAATTTTCAAAAATTCTGAAAATTGGCTGAAAACGACTAAATATGAAGGACTCATCGGGCGAATCGCTCTGGAACTGAAATCGGAACGCTCACTGACATTTCCCCTATCTGAAAGTCTGATAAACGCTAGAAAAATGACTAAGTCCCCCCAAAAAATTTTTTTCAACTTTTTTCAATTTTACCCCCGTGGGATATATATTCTACCCACACACATTTGGAACTCTCCTCGGGTACCCTCACACATATTATTCCCTCATTTAGTGGATATTTTCACATAAAAGTGAAATTTTCAAAAATTCAGAAAATTGTCTGAAAACGACTAAATATGAAGGACTCATCGGGCGAATCGCTCTGGAACTGAAATCGGAATGCTCACTGACATTTCCCCTATCTGAAAGTCTGATAAACGGCGGAAAAATTACAGTCCAAAAAAAAATTTTTTTCAACTTTTTTCAATTTTACCCCCGTGGATATATATTCTACCCACACACATTTGGAACTCTCCTGGGGTACCCTCACACATATTATTCCCTCATTTAGTGGATATTTTCAGAAAAAAGTGAAATTTTCAAAAATTCTGAAAATTGGCTGAAAACGACTAAATATGAAGGACTCATCGGGCGAATCGCTCTGGAACTAAAATCGGAACGCTCACTGACATTTCCCCTATCTGAAAGTTTGATAAACGCTGACAAAATGAATAAGTCCAAAAAATTTTTTTTTTGAACCTTTTTCAATTTTAGCCCCGTGGGATATGTATTCTACCCACACACATTTGGAACTCTCCTGGGGTACCCTCACACATGTTATTCCCTTATTTAGTGGATATTTTCACAAAAAAGTGAAATTTTCAAAAATACAGAAAATTGGCTGAAAACGACTAAATATGAAGGACTCATCGGGCGAATCGCTCTGGAACTAAAATCGGAACGCTCACTGACATTTCCCCTATCTGAAAGTCTGATAAATGCCTGAAAAATGACTAAGTCCAAAAAAAATTTTTTTTCAACTTTTTTCAATTTTACCCCCGTGGGATATATATTCTACCCACACACATTTGGAACTCTCCTGGGGTACCCTCACACATATTATTCCCTCATTTAGTGGATATTTTCACAAAAAGTGTCATTTTCAAAAATTTAGAAAATTGGCTGAAAACGACTAAATATGAAGGACTCATCGGGCGAATCGCTCTGGAACTGAAATCGGAATGCTCACTGACATTTCCCCTATATGAAAGTCTGATTAACGCCGGAAAAATGACTAAGTCCAAAAAAAAATTTTTTTCAACTTTTTTCACTTTTACCCCCGTGGGATATATATTCTACCCACACACATTTGGAACTCTCCTGGGGTACCCTCACACATATTATTCCCTCATTTAGTGGATATTTTCACAAAAAAGTGAAATTTTCAAAAATTCAGAAAATTGGCTGAAAATGACTAAATATCAAGGACTCATCTGGCGAATCGCTCTGGAACTGAAAACGGAACGCTCACTGACATTTCCCCTATCTGAAAGTCTGATAAACGCCAGAAAAATGACTAAGTCCCCCAAAAAAATTTTTTTCAACTTTTTTCAATTTTACCCCCGTGGGATATATATTCTACCCACACACATTTGGAACTCTCCTGGGGTACCCTCACACATATTATTCCCTCATTTAGTGGATATTTTCACAAAAAAGTGAAATTTTCAACAATTCAGAAAATTGGCTGAAAACGACTAAATATCAAGGACTCATCTGGCGAATCGCTCTGGAACTGAAATCGGAACGCTAACTGACATTTCCCCTATATGAAAGTCTGATAAACGGCGGAAAAATGACTAAGTCCAAAAAAAAATTTTTTCAACTTTTTTCAATTTAATCTCTGTGGGATATATATTCTACCCACACACATTTGGAACTCTCCTGGGGTACCCTCACACATATTATTCCCTCATTTAGTGGATATTTTCACAAAAAAGTGAAATTTTCAAAAATTCAGAAAATTGGCTGAAAATGACTAAATATCAAGGACTCATCTGGCGAATCGCTCTGGAAATGAAATCGGAACGCTCACTGACATTTCCCCTATCTGAAAGTCTGATAAACGCCAGAAAAATGACTAAGTCCCCCAAAAAAATTTTTTTCAACTTTTTTCAATTTTACCCCCGTGGGATATATATTCTACCCACACACATTTGGAACTCTCCTGGGGTACCCTCACACATATTATTCCCTCATTTAGTGGATATTTTCACAAAAAAGTGAAATTTTCAACAATTCAGAAAATTGGCTGAAAACGACTAAATATCATGGACTCATCTGGCGAATCGCTCTGGAACTGAAATCGGAACGCTAATTGACATTTCCCCTATATGAAAGTCTGATAAACGCTGACAAAATGACTAAGTCCAAAGAAATTTTTTTTTCAACTTTTTTCAATTTTACCCCCGTGAGACATATATTCTACCCACACACATTTGGAACTCTCCTGGGGTACCCTCACACATATTATTCGCTCAATTAGTGGATATTTTCACAAAAAAGTGAAATTTTCAAAAATTCTGAAAATTGGCTGAAAATGACTAAATATCAAGGACTCATCTGGCGAATCGCTCTGGAAATGAAATCGGAACGCTCACTGACATTTCCCCTATCTGAAAGTCTGATAAACGCCAGAAAAATGACTAAGTCACCCAAAAAAATTTTTTTCAACTTTTTTCAATTTTACCCCCGTGGGATATATATTCTACCCACACACATTTGGAACTCTCCTGGGGTACCCTCACACATATTATTCCCTCATTTAGTGGATATTTTCACAAAAAAGTGAAATTTTCAACAATTCAGAAAATTGGCTGAAAACGACTAAATATCAAGGACTCATCTGGCGAATCGCTCTGGAACTGAAATCGGAACGCTAACTGACATTTCCCCTATATGAAAGTCTGATAAACGGCGGAGAAATGACAGTCCAAAAAAAAATTTTTTTCAACTTTTTTCAATTTTACCCCCGTGGGATATATATTCTACCCACACACATTTGGAACTTTCCTGGGGTACCCTCACACATATTATTCCCTCATTTAGTGGATATTTTCATAAAAAAGTGAAATTTTCAAAAATTCAGAAAATTGGCTGAAAACTACTAATTATCACGGACTCATCTGGCGAATCGCTCTGGAACTGAAATCAGAACGCTCACTGACATTTCCCCTATCTGAAAGTCTGATAAAAGCCGGAAAAATGACTAAGTCCCCAAAAAAATTTTTTTCAACTTTTTTCAATTTTTCCCCCGTGGGATATATATTCTACCCACACACATTTGGAACTCTCCTCGGGTACCCTCACACATATTATTCCCTCATTTAGTGGATATTTTCACAAAAAAGTGAAATTTTCAAAAATTCTGAAAATTGGCTGAAAACGACTAAATATGAAGGACTCATCGGGCGAATCGCTCTGGAACTGAAATCGGAACGCTCACTGACATTTCCCCTATCTGAAAGTCTGATAAACGCTAGAAAAATGACTAAGTCCCCCCAAAAAATTTTTTTCAACTTTTTTCAATTTTACCCCCGTGGGATATATATTCTACCCACACACATTTGGAACTCTCCTCGGGTACCCTCACACATATTATTCCCTCATTTAGTGGATATTTTCACATAAAAGTGAAATTTTCAAAAATTCAGAAAATTGTCTGAAAACGACTAAATATGAAGGACTCATCGGGCGAATCGCTCTGGAACTGAAATCGGAATGCTCACTGACATTTCCCCTATCTGAAAGTCTGATAAACGGCGGAAAAATTACAGTCCAAAAAAAAATTTTTTTCAACTTTTTTCAATTTTACCCCCGTGGATATATATTCTACCCACACACATTTGGAACTCTCCTGGGGTACCCTCACACATATTATTCCCTCATTTAGTGGATATTTTCAGAAAAAAGTGAAATTTTCAAAAATTCTGAAAATTGGCTGAAAACGACTAAATATGAAGGACTCATCGGGCGAATCGCTCTGGAACTAAAATCGGAACGCTCACTGACATTTCCCCTATCTGAAAGTTTGATAAACGCTGACAAAATGAATAAGTCCAAAAAATTTTTTTTTTGAACCTTTTTCAATTTTAGCCCCGTGGGATATGTATTCTACCCACACACATTTGGAACTCTCCTGGGGTACCCTCACACATGTTATTCCCTTATTTAGTGGATATTTTCACAAAAAAGTGAAATTTTCAAAAATACAGAAAATTGGCTGAAAACGACTAAATATGAAGGACTCATCGGGCGAATCGCTCTGGAACTAAAATCGGAACGCTCACTGACATTTCCCCTATCTGAAAGTCTGATAAATGCCTGAAAAATGACTAAGTCCAAAAAAAATTTTTTTTCAACTTTTTTCAATTTTACCCCCGTGGGATATATATTCTACCCACACACATTTGGAACTCTCCTGGGGTACCCTCACACATATTATTCCCTCATTTAGTGGATATTTTCACAAAAAGTGTCATTTTCAAAAATTTAGAAAATTGGCTGAAAACGACTAAATATGAAGGACTCATCGGGCGAATCGCTCTGGAACTGAAATCGGAATGCTCACTGACATTTCCCCTATATGAAAGTCTGATTAACGCCGGAAAAATGACTAAGTCCAAAAAAAAATTTTTTTCAACTTTTTTCACTTTTACCCCCGTGGGATATATATTCTACCCACACACATTTGGAACTCTCCTGGGGTACCCTCACACATATTATTCCCTCATTTAGTGGATATTTTCACAAAAAAGTGAAATTTTCAAAAATTCAGAAAATTGGCTGAAAATGACTAAATATCAAGGACTCATCTGGCGAATCGCTCTGGAACTGAAAACGGAACGCTCACTGACATTTCCCCTATCTGAAAGTCTGATAAACGCCAGAAAAATGACTAAGTCCCCCAAAAAAATTTTTTTCAACTTTTTTCAATTTTACCCCCGTGGGATATATATTCTACCCACACACATTTGGAACTCTCCTGGGGTACCCTCACACATATTATTCCCTCATTTAGTGGATATTTTCACAAAAAAGTGAAATTTTCAACAATTCAGAAAATTGGCTGAAAACGACTAAATATCAAGGACTCATCTGGCGAATCGCTCTGGAACTGAAATCGGAACGCTAACTGACATTTCCCCTATATGAAAGTCTGATAAACGGCGGAAAAATGACTAAGTCCAAAAAAAAATTTTTTCAACTTTTTTCAATTTAATCTCTGTGGGATATATATTCTACCCACACACATTTGGAACTCTCCTGGGGTACCCTCACACATATTATTCCCTCATTTAGTGGATATTTTCACAAAAAAGTGAAATTTTCAAAAATTCAGAAAATTGGCTGAAAATGACTAAATATCAAGGACTCATCTGGCGAATCGCTCTGGAAATGAAATCGGAACGCTCACTGACATTTCCCCTATCTGAAAGTCTGATAAACGCCAGAAAAATGACTAAGTCCCCCAAAAAAATTTTTTTCAACTTTTTTCAATTTTACCCCCGTGGGATATATATTCTACCCACACACATTTGGAACTCTCCTGGGGTACCCTCACACATATTATTCCCTCATTTAGTGGATATTTTCACAAAAAAGTGAAATTTTCAACAATTCAGAAAATTGGCTGAAAACGACTAAATATCATGGACTCATCTGGCGAATCGCTCTGGAACTGAAATCGGAACGCTAATTGACATTTCCCCTATATGAAAGTCTGATAAACGCTGACAAAATGACTAAGTCCAAAGAAATTTTTTTTTCAACTTTTTTCAATTTTACCCCCGTGAGACATATATTCTACCCACACACATTTGGAACTCTCCTGGGGTACCCTCACACATATTATTCGCTCAATTAGTGGATATTTTCACAAAAAAGTGAAATTTTCAAAAATTCTGAAAATTGGCTGAAAATGACTAAATATCAAGGACTCATCTGGCGAATCGCTCTGGAAATGAAATCGGAACGCTCACTGACATTTCCCCTATCTGAAAGTCTGATAAACGCCAGAAAAATGACTAAGTCCCCCAAAAAAATTTTTTTCAACTTTTTTCAATTTTACCCCCGTGGGATATATATTCTACCCACACACATTTGGAACTCTCCTGGGGTACCCTCACACATATTATTCCCTCATTTAGTGGATATTTTCACAAAAAAGTGAAATTTTCAACAATTCAGAAAATTGGCTGAAAACGACTAAATATCAAGGACTCATCTGGCGAATCGCTCTGGAACTGAAATCGGAACGCTAACTGACATTTCCCCTATATGAAAGTCTGATAAACGGCGGAAAAATGACTAAGTCCAAAAAAAAATTTTTTCAACTTTTTTCAATTTAATCTCTGTGGGATATATATTCTACCCACACACATTTGGAACTCTCCTGGGGTACCCTCACACATATTATTCCCTCATTTAGTGGATATTTTCACAAAAAAGTGAAATTTTCAAAAATTCAGAAAATTGGCTGAAAATGACTAAATATCAAGGACTCATCTGGCGAATCGCTCTGGAAATGAAATCGGAACGCTCACTGACATTTCCCCTATCTGAAAGTCTGATAAACGCCAGAAAAATGACTAAGTCCCCCAAAAAAATTTTTTTCAACTTTTTTCAATTTTACCCCCGTGGGATATATATTCTACCCACACACATTTGGAACTCTCCTGGGGTACCCTCACACATATTATTCCCTCATTTAGTGGATATTTTCACAAAAAAGTGAAATTTTCAAAAATTCAGAAAATTGGCTGAAAATGACTAAATATCAAGGACTCATCTGGCGAATCGCTCTGGAAGTGAAAACGGAACGCTCACTGACATTTCCCCTATCTGAAAGTCTGATAAACGCTGACAAAATGACTAAGTCCAAAGAAAATTTTTTTTCAACTTTTTTCAATTTTACCCCCGTGAGACATATATTCTACCCACACACATTTGGAACTCTCCTGGGGTACCCTCACACATATTATTCGCTCAATTAGTGGATATTTTCACAAAAAAGTGAAATTTTCAAAAATTCAGAAAATTGGCTGAAAACGACTAAATATGAAGGACTCATTGGGCGAATCGCTCTGGAACGGAAATCGGAACGCTCACTGACATTTCCCCTATCTGAAAGTCTGATAAAGGCTGGAAAAATGACTAAGTCCAAAAAAAAATTTTTTTTCAACTTTTTTCAATTTTACCCCCGTGAGATATATATTCTACCCACACACATTTGGAACTCTCCTGGGGTACCCTCACACATATTATTCCCTCATTTAGTGGATATTTTCACAAAAAAGTGAAATTTTCAACAATTCAGAAAATTGGCTGAAAATGAATAAATATCAAGGACTCATCTGGCGAATCGCTCTGGAACTGAAATCGGAACGCTCACTGACATTTCCCCTATCTGAAAGTCTGATAAACGCTGACAAAATGACTTAGTCCAAACAAAATTTTTTTTCAACTTTTTTCAATTTTACCTCCGTGGGATATATATTCTACCCACACACATTTGGAACTCTCCTGGGGTACCCTCACACATACTATTCGCTCAATTAGTGGATATTTTCACAAAAAAGTGAAATTTTCAAAAATTCAGAGAATTGGCTGAAAACGACTAAATATCAACTACTCATCTGGCGAATCGCTCTGGAAATAAAATCGGAACGCTCACTGACATTTCCCCTATCTGAAAGTCCGATAAATGACGGAAAAATGACTAAGTCCCCCAAAAAAATTTTTTTCAACTTTTTTCAATTTTACCCCCGTGGGATATATATTCTACCCACACACATTTGGAACTCTCCTGGGGTACCCTCACACATATTATTCCCTCATTTAGTGGATATTTTCACAAAAAAGTGAAATTTTCAACAATTCAGAAAATTGGCTGAAAACGACTAAATATCAAGGACTCATCTGGCGAATCGCTCTGGAACTGAAATCGGAACGCTAACTGACATTTCCCCTATATGAAAGTCTGATAAACGGCGGAAAAATGACTAAGTCCAAAAAAAAATTTTTTCAACTTTTTTCAATTTAATCTCTGTGGGATATATATTCTACCCACACACATTTGGAACTCTCCTGGGGTACCCTCACACATATTATTCCCTCATTTAGTGGATATTTTCACAAAAAAGTGAAATTTTCAAAAATTCAGAAAATTGGCTGAAAATGACTAAATATCAAGGACTCATCTGGCGAATCGCTCTGGAAATGAAATCGGAACGCTCACTGACATTTCCCCTATCTGAAAGTCTGATAAACGCCAGAAAAATGACTAAGTCCCCCAAAAAAATTTTTTTCAACTTTTTTCAATTTTACCCCCGTGGGATATATATTCTACCCACACACATTTGGAACTCTCCTGGGGTACCCTCACACATATTATTCCCTCATTTAGTGGATATTTTCACAAAAAAGTGAAATTTTCAAAAATTCAGAAAATTGGCTGAAAATGACTAAATATCAAGGACTCATCTGGCGAATCGCTCTGGAAGTGAAAACGGAACGCTCACTGACATTTCCCCTATCTGAAAGTCTGATAAACGCTGACAAAATGACTAAGTCCAAAGAAAATTTTTTTTCAACTTTTTTCAATTTTACCCCCGTGAGACATATATTCTACCCACACACATTTGGAACTCTCCTGGGGTACCCTCACACATATTATTCGCTCAATTAGTGGATATTTTCACAAAAAAGTGAAATTTTCAAAAATTCAGAAAATTGGCTGAAAACGACTAAATATGAAGGACTCATTGGGCGAATCGCTCTGGAACGGAAATCGGAACGCTCACTGACATTTCCCCTATCTGAAAGTCTGATAAAGGCTGGAAAAATGACTAAGTCCAAAAAAAAATTTTTTTTCAACTTTTTTCAATTTTACCCCCGTGAGATATATATTCTACCCACACACATTTGGAACTCTCCTGGGGTACCCTCACACATATTATTCCCTCATTTAGTGGATATTTTCACAAAAAAGTGAAATTTTCAACAATTCAGAAAATTGGCTGAAAATGAATAAATATCAAGGACTCATCTGGCGAATCGCTCTGGAACTGAAATCGGAACGCTCACTGACATTTCCCCTATCTGAAAGTCTGATAAACGCTGACAAAATGACTTAGTCCAAACAAAATTTTTTTTCAACTTTTTTCAATTTTACCTCCGTGGGATATATATTCTACCCACACACATTTGGAACTCTCCTGGGGTACCCTCACACATACTATTCGCTCAATTAGTGGATATTTTCACAAAAAAGTGAAATTTTCAAAAATTCAGAGAATTGGCTGAAAACGACTAAATATCAACTACTCATCTGGCGAATCGCTCTGGAAATGAAATCGGAACGCTCACTGACATTTCCCCTATCTGAAAGTCCGATAAATGACGGAAAAATGACTAAGTCCAAAAAAAAATTTTTTTTAACTTTTTTCAATTTTACCCCCGTGGGATATATTTTCTACCCACACACATTTGGAACTCTCCTGGGGTACCCTCACACATATTATTTGCTCATTTAGTGGATATTTTCACAAAAAAGTGAAATTTTCAAAAATTCAGAAAATTGGCTGAAAATGACTAAATATCAACTACTCATCTGGCAAATCGCTCTGGAAATGAAATCGGAACGCTCACTGACATTTCCCCTATCTGAAAGTCTGATAAACGCCAGAAAAATGACTAAGTCCCCCAAAAAAATTTTTTTCAACTTTTTTCAATTTTACCCCCGTGGGATATATTTTCTACCCACACACATTTGGAACTCTCCTGGGGTACCCTCACACATATTATTTGCTCATTTAGTGGATATTTTCACAAAAAAGTGAAATTTTCAAAAATTCAGAGAATTGGCTGAAAACGACTAAATATGAAGGACTCATCGGGCGAATCGCTCTGGAATGGAAATCGGAACGCTCACTGACATTTCCCCTATCTGAAAGTCTGATAAATGCCGGAAAAATGACTAAGTCCAAAAAAAAATTTTTTTTCAACTTTTTTCAATTTTACCCCCGTGAGATATATATTCTACCCACGCACATTTGGAACTCTCCTGGGGTACCCTCACACATATTATTCGCTCATTTAGTGGATATTTTCACAAAAAAGTGAAATTTTCAAAAATTCAGAAAATTGGCTGAAAATGAATAAATATCAAGGACTCATCTGGCAAATCGCTCTGGAACTGAAATCAGAATGCTCACTGACATTTCCCCTATCTGAAAGTCTGATAAACGCCAGAAAAATGACTAAATCCCCCAAAAAAAATTTTTTCAACTTTTTTTAATTTTACCCCCGTGGGATATATATTCTACCCACGCACATTTGGAACTCTCCTGGGGTACCCTCACACACATTATTCCTTCATTTAGTGGATATTTTCACAAAAAAGAGACATTTTCAAAAATTTAGAAAATTGGCTGAAAACGACTAAATATGAAAGACTCATCAGGCGAATCGCTCTGGAACTGAAATTGGAACGCTCACTGACATTTCCCCTATCTGAAAGTCTGATAAACGCCGGAAAATTGACTAAGTCCCAAAAAAAATTTTTTTCAACTTTTTTCAATTTAACCGCCGTGGGATATATATTCTACCCACACACATTTGGAACTCTCCTGGGGTACCCTCACACATATTATTCGCTCAATTAGTGGATATTTTCACAAAAAAGTGAAATTTTCAAAAATTCAGAATATTGGCTGAAAATGACTAAATATCCACTACTCATCTGGCGAATCGCTCTGGAAATGAAATCGGAACGCTCACTGACATTTCCCCTATCTGAAAGTCTGATAAACGCCAGAAAAATGACTAAGTCCCCCAAAAAATTTTTTTTCAACTTTTTTCAATTTTACCCCCGTGGGATATATTTTCTACCCACACACATTTGGAACTCTCCTGGGGTACCCTCACACATATTATTTGCTCATTTAGTGAATATTTTCACAAAAAAGTGAAATTTTCAAAAATTCAGAGAATTGGCTGAAAACGACTAAATATGAAGGACTCATCGGGCGAATCGCTCTGGAATGGAAATCGGAACGCTCACTGACATTTCCCCTATCTGAAAGTCTGATAAATGCCGGAAAAATGACTAAGTCCAAAAAAAATTTTTTTTTCAACTTTTTTCAATTTTACCCCCGTGAGATATATATTCTACCCACGCACATTTGGAACTCTCCTGGGGTACCCTCACACATATTATTCCCTCATTTAGTGGATATTTTCACAAAAAAGTGAAATTTTCAAAAATTCAGAAAATTGGCTGAAAATGAATAAATATCAAGGACTCATCTGGCAAATCGCTCTGGAACTGAAATCGGAATGCTCACTGACATTTCCCCTATCTGAAAGTCTGATAAACGCCAGAAAAATGACTAAATCCCCCAAAAAAATTTTTTTCAACTTTTTTCAATTTTACCCCCGTGGGATATATATTCTACCCACACACATTTGGAACTCTCCTGGGGTACCCTCACACATATTATTCCCTCATATAGTGGATATTTTCACAAAAAAGTGAAATTTTCAAAAATTCAGAAAATTGGCTGAAAACGACTAAATATGAAGGACTCATCGGGCTAATCGCTCTGGAACTGAAATCGGAATGCTCACTGACATTTCCCCTATCTGAAAGTCTGATAAACGCCGGAAAATTGACTAAGTCCAAAAAAAAATTTTTTTCAACTTTTTTCAGTTTAACCGCCGTGGGATATATATTCTATCCACACACATTTGGAACTCTCCTGGGGTACCCTCACACATATTATTCCCTCATTTAGTGGATATTTTCACAAAAAAGTGAAATTTTCAAAAATTCAGAAAATTGGCTGAAAATGACTAAATATCAAGGTCTCATCTGGCGAATCGCTCTGGAACTGAAATCGGAACGCTCACTGACATTTCCCCTATCTGAAAGTCTGATAAACGCCAGAAAAATGACTAAGTCCCCCCAAAAATTTTTTTTCAACTTTTTTCAATTTTACCCCCGTGGGATATATATTCTACCCACACACATTTAGAACTTTCCTGGGGTACCCTCACACATATTATTCCCTCATTTAGTGGATATTTTCAAAAAAAGTGAAATTTTCAAAAATTCAGAAAATTGGCTGAAAACGACTAAATATGAAGGACTCATCGGTCTAATCGCTCTGGAACTGAAATCGGAATGCTCACTGACATTTCCCCTATCTGAAAGTCTGATAAACGCCAGAAAAATGACTAAGTCCCCCAAAAAAATTTTTTTCAACTTTTTTCAATTTTACCCCCGTGGGATATATTTTCTACCCACACACATTTGGAACTCTCCTGGGGTACCCTCACACATATTATTTGCTCATTTAGTGGATATTTTCACAAAAAAGTGAAATTTTCAAAAATTCAGAGAATTGGCTGAAAACGACTAAATATGAAGGACTCATCAGGCGAATCACTCTGGAATGGAAATCGGAACGCTCACTGACATTTCCCCTATCTGAAAGTCTGATAAATGCCGGAAAAATGACTAAGTCCAAAAAAAAATTTTTTTTCAACTTTTTTCAATTTTACCCCCGTGAGATATATATTCTACCCACGCACATTTGGAACTCTCCTGGGGTACCCTCACACATATTATTCCCTCATTTAGTGGATATTTTCACAAAAAAGTGAAATTTTCAAAAATTCAGAAAATTGGCTGAAAATGACTAAATATCAAGGTCTAATCTGGCGAATCGCTCTGGAACTGAAATCGGAACGCTCACTGACATTTCCCCTATCTGAAAGTCTGATAAACGCCAGAAAAATGACTAAGTCCCCCCAAAAAATTTTTTTCAACTTTTATCAATTTTACCCCCGTGGGATATATATTCTACCCACACACATTTGAAACTCTCCTGGGGTACCCTCACACATATTATTTGCTCATTTAGTGGATATTTTCACAAAAAAGTGAAATTTTCAAAAATTCAGAGAATTGGCTGAAAACGACTAAATATGAACGACTCATCGGGCGAATCGCTCTGGAACGGAAATCGGAACGCTCACTGACATTTCCCCTATCTGAAAGTCTGATAAATGCCGGAAAAATGACTAAGTCCCCCAAAAAAATGTTTTTCAACTTTTTTCAATTTAACCGCCGTGGGATATATATTCTACCCAACCACATTTGGAACTCTCCTGGGGTACCCTCACACATATTATTCCCTCATTTAGTGGATATTTTCACAAAAAAGTGAAATTTTCAAAAATTCAGAAAATTTTCTGAAAACGACTAAATATGAAGGACTCATCGGGCGATTCGCTCTGGAACTGAAATCGGAACGCTCACTGACATTTCCCCTATCTGAAAGTCTGATAAACGCCAGAAAAATGACTAAGTCCCCCAAAAAAATGTTTTTCAACTTTTTTCAATTTTACCCCCGTGGGATATATATTCTACCCACACACATTTGGAACTCTCCTGGGGTACCCTCACACACATTATTCCTTCATTTAGTGGATATTTTCACAAAAAAGTGACATTTTCAAAAATGTACAAAATTGGCTGAAAACGACTAAATAAGAAGGACTCATCGGGCGAATCGCTCTGGAACTGAAATCGGAATGCTCACTGACGTTTCCCCTATCTGAAAGTCTGATAAACGCTGACAAAATGACTAAGTCCAAACAAAATTTTTTTTCAACTTTTTCAATTTTACCCCCGTGGGATATATATTCTACCCACACACATTTGGAACTCTCCTGTGGTACCCTCACACATATTATTCCCTCATTTAGTGGATATTTTCACAAAAAAGTGAAATTTTCAAAAATTCAGAGAATTGGCTGAAAACGCCTAAATATGAAGGACTCATCGGGCGAATCGCTCTACAACGGAAATCGGAATGCTCACTGACATTTCCCCTATCTGAAAGTCTGATAAATGAAAGAAAAATGACTAAGTCCAAAAAAAAATTTTTTTTCAACTTTTTTCAATTTTACTCCCGTGAGATATATATTCTACCCACACACATTTTGAACTCTCCTGGGGTACCCTCACACATATTATTCCCTCATTTAGTGGATATTTTCACAAAAAAGTGAAATTTTCAAAAATTCAGAAAATTGGCTGAAAATGACTAAATATCAAGGTCTCATCTGGCGAATCGCTCTGGAACTGAAATCGGAACGCTCACTGACATTTCCCCTATCTGAAAGTCTGATAAACGCCAGAAAAATGACTAAGTCCCCCCAAAAATTTTTTTTCAACTTTTATCAATTTTACCCCCGTGGGATATATATTCTACCCACACACATTTGGAACTCTCCTGGGGTACCCTCACACATATTATTTGCTCATTTAGTGGATATTTTCACAAAAAAGTGAAATTTTCAAAAATTCAGAGAATTGGCTGAAAACGACAAAATATGAACGACTCATCGGGCGAATCGCTCTGGAACGGAAATCGGAACGCTCACTGACATTTCCCCTATCTGAAAGTCTGATAAATGCCGGAAAAATGACTAAGTCCAAAAAAAAATTTTTTTCAACTTTTTTCAATTTAACCGCCGTGGGATATATATTCTACCCAACCACATTTGGAACTCTCCTGGGGTACCCTCACACATATTATTCGCTCAATTAGTGGATATTTTCACAAAAAAGTGAAATTTTCAAAAATTCAGAAAATTGGCTGAAAACGACTAAATATGAAGGACTCATTGGGCGAATCGCTCTGGAACGGAAATCGGAACGCTCACTGACATTTCCCCTATCTGAAAGTCTGATAAACGCCGGAAAAATGACTAAGTCCAAAAAAAAATTTTTTTTCAACTTTTTTCAATTTTACCCCCGTGGGATATATATTCTACCCACACACATTTAGAACTCTCCTGGGGTACCCTCACACATATTATTCCCTCATTTAGTGGATATTTTCACAAAAAAGTGAAATTTTCAAAAATTCAGAAAATTGGCTGAAAACGACTAAATATGAAGGACTCATCGGGCGATTCGCTCTGGAACTGAAATCGGAACGCTCACTGACATTTCCCCTATCTGAAAGTCTGATAAACGCCAGAAAAATGACTAAGTCCCCCAAAAAAATGTTTTTCAACTTTTTTCAATTTTACCCCCGTGGGATATATATTCTACCCACACACATTTGGAACTCTCCTGGGGTACCCTCACACACATTATTCCTTCATTTAGTGGATATTTTCACAAAAAAGTGACATTTTCAAAAACGTACAAAATTGGCTGAAAACGACTAAATAAGAAGGACTCATCGGGCGAATCGCTCTGGAACTGAAATCGGAATGCTCACTGACGTTTCCCCTATCTGAAAGTCTGATAAACGCTGACAAAATGACTAAGTCCAAACAAAATTTTTTTTCAACTTTTTCAATTTTACCCCCGTGGGATATATATTCTACCCACACACATTTGGAACTCTCCTGTGGTACCCTCACACATATTATTCCCTCATTTAGTGGATATTTTCACAAAAAAGTGAAATTTTCAAAAATTCAGAGAATTGGCTGAAAACGCCTAAATATGAAGGACTCATCGGGCGAATCGCTCTAGAACGGAAATCGGAATGCTCACTGACATTTCCCCTATCTGAAAGTCTGATAAATGAAAGAAAAATGACTAAGACCAAAAAAAAATTTTTTTTCAACTTTTTTCAATTTTACTCCCGTGAGATATATATTCTACCCACACACATTTTGAACTCTCCTGGGGTACCCTCACACATATTATTCCCTCATTTAGTGGATATTTTCACAAAAAAGTGAAAATTTCAAAAATTCAGAAAATTGGCTGAAAACGACTAAATATCACGGACTCATCTGGCGAATCGCTCTGGAACTGAAATCGGAACGCTCACTGACATTTCCCCTATCTGAAAGTCTGATAAACGCCGGAAAAATGACTAAGTCCAAAAAAAAATTTTTTTTCAACTTTTTTCAATTTTACCCCCGTGGGATATATATTCTACCCACACACATTTAGAACTCTCCTGGGGTACCCTCACACATATTATTCCCTCATTTAGTGGATATTTTCACAAAAAAGTGAAATTTTCAAAAATTCAGAAAATTGGCTGAAAATGACTAAATATGAAGGACTCATCGGGCGATTCGCTCTGGAACTGAAATCGGAACGCTCACTGACATTTCCCCTATCTGAAAGTCTGATAAACGCCAGAAAAATGACTAAGTCCCCAAAAAAATGTTTTTCAACTTTTTTCAATTTTACCCCCGTGGGATATATATTCTACCCACACACATTTGGAACTCTCCTGGGGTACCCTCGCACACATTATTCCTTCATTTAGTGGATATTTTCACAAAAAAGTGACATTTTCAAAAATGTACAAAATTGGCTGAAAACGACTAAATAAGAAGTTCTCATCGGGCGAATCGCTCTGGAACTGAAATCGGAATGCTCACTGACGTTTCCCCTATCTGAAAGTCTGATAAACGCTGACAAAATGACTAAGTCCAAACAAAATTTTTTTTCAACTTTTTCAATTTTACCCCCGTGGGATATATATTCTACCCACACACATTTGGAACTCTCCAGGGGTACCCTCACACATATTATTCGCTCATTTAGTGGATATTTTCACAAAAAAGTGAAATTTTCAAAAATTCAGAAAATTGGCTGAAAACGACTAAATATGAAGGACTCATCGGGCTAATCGCTCTGGAACTGAAATCGGAATGCTCACTGACATTTCCCCTATCTGAAAGTCTGATTCACACCGGAAAAATGACTAAGTCCAAAAAAAAAATTTTTTTACTTTTTTCAATTTTACCCCCGTGGGATATATATTCTACCCACACACATTTGGAACTCTCCTGGGGTACCCTCACACATATTATTCCCTCATTTAGTGGATATTTTCACAAAAAAGTGAAAATTTCAAAAATTCTGAAAATTGGCTGAAAACGACTAAATATCACGGACTCATCTGGCGAATCGCTCTGGAACTGAAATCGGAACGCTCACTGACATTTCCCCTATCTGAAAGTCTGATAAACGCCAGAAAAATGACTAAGTCCCCCAAAAAAATTTTTTTCAAATTTTTTCAATTTTACCCCCGTGGGATATATATTCTACCCACACACATTTGGAACTCTCCTGGGGTACCCTCACACACATTATTCCTTCATTTAGTGGATATTTTCACAAAAAAGTGACATTTTCAAAAATGTAGAAAATTGGCTGAAAACGACTAAATAAGAAGGACTCATCGGGCGAATCGCTCTCGAACTGAAATCGGAACGCTCACTGACATGTCCCCTATCTAAAAGTCTGATAAACACTGACAAAATGACTAAGTCCAAACAAAATTTTTTTTCAACTTTTTCAATTTTACCCCCGTGGGATATATATTCTACCCACACACATTTGGAACTCTCCTGGGGTACCCTCACACATATTATTTGCTCATTTAGTGGATATTTTCACAAAAAAGTGAAATTTTCAAAAATTCAGAGAATTGGCTGAAAACGACTAAATATGAAGGACTCATCAGGCGAATCGCTCTGGAACTGAAATCGGAACGCTCACTGACATTTCCACTATCTGAAAGTCTGATAAACGCTGACAAAATGACTAAGTCCAATAAAAAGTTTTTTTCAACTTTTTTCAATTTTACCCCCGTGAGATATATATTCTACCCACACACATTTGGAACTCTCCTGTGGTACCCTCACACATATTATTCCCTCATTTAGTGGATATTTTCACAAAAAAGTGAAATTTTCAAAAATTCAGAGAATTGGCTGAAAACGCCTAAATATGAAGGACTCATCGGGCGAATTGCTCTAGAACGGAAATGGGAATGCTCACTGACATTTCCCCTATCTGAAAGTCTGATAAACACCGGAAAAATGACTAAGTCCAAAAAAAAAATTTTTTTACTTTTTTCAATTTTACCCCCGTGGGATATATATTCTACCCACACACATTTGGAACTCTCCTGGGGTACCCTCACACATATTATTCCCTCATTTAGTGGATATTTTCACAAAAAAGTGAAAATTTCAAAAATTCTGAAAATTGGCTGAAAACGACTAAATATCACGGACTCATCTGGCGAATCGCTCTGGAACTGAAATCGGAACGCTCACTGACATTTCCCCTATCTGAAAGTCTGATAAACGCTGACAAAATGACTAAGTCCCAAAAAAAAATTTTTTCAACTTTTTTCAATTTTACCCCCGTGGGATATATATTCTACCCACACACATTTGGAACTCTCCTGGGGTACCCTCACACATATTATTCCCTCATTTAGTGGATATTTTCACAAAAAAGTGAAATTTTCAAAAATTCTGAAAATTGGCTGAAAACGACTAAATATGAAGGACTCATCGGGCGATTCGCTCTGGAACTGAAATCGGAACGCTCACTGACATTTCCCCTATCTGAAAGTCTGATAAACGCCAGAAAAATGACTAAGTCCCCCAAAAAAATTTTTTTCAAATTTTTTCAATTTTACCCCCGTGGGATATATATTCTACCCACACACATTTGGAACTCTCCTGGGGTACCCTCACACACATTATTCCTTCATTTAGTGGATATTTTCACAAAAAAGTGACATTTTCAAAAATGTAGAAAATTGGCTGAAAACGACTAAATAAGAAGGACTCATCGGGCGAACCGCTCTCGAACTGAAATCGGAACGCTCACTGACATGTCCCCTATCTAAAAGTCTGATAAACGCTGACAAAATGACTAAGTCCAAACAAAATTTTTTTTCAACTTTTTCAATTTTACCCCCGTGGGATATATATTCTACCCACACACATTTGGAACTCTCCTGGGGTACCCTCACACATATTATTTGCTCATTTAGTGGATATTTTCACAAAAAAGTGAAATTTTCAAAAATTCAGAGAATTGGCTGAAAACGACTAAATATGAAGGACTCATCAGGCGAATCGCTCTGGAACTGAAATCGGAACGCTCACTGACATTTCCACTATCTGAAAGTCTGATAAACGCTGACAAAATGACTAAGTCCAATAAAAAGTTTTTTTCAACTTTTTTCAATTTTACCCCCGTGAGATATATATTCTACCCACACACATTTGGAACTCTCCTGTGGTACCCTCACACATATTATTCCCTCATTTAGTGGATATTTTCACAAAAAAGTGAAATTTTCAAAAATTCAGAGAATTGGCTGAAAACGCCTAAATATGAAGGACTCATCGGGCGAATTGCTCTAGAACGGAAATGGGAATGCTCACTGACATTTCCCCTAGCTGAAAGTCTGATAAATGCCAGAAAAATGACTAAGTCCAAAAAAAAATTTTTTTTCAACTTTTTTCAATTTTACCCCCGTGAGATATATATTCTACCCACACGCATTTGGAACTCTCCTGGGGTACCCTCACACATATTATTCCCTCATTTAGTGGATATTTTCACAAAAAAGTGAAATTTTAAAAAATTCAGAAAATTGGCTGAAAATGACTAAATATCAAGGACTCATCTGGCAAATCGCTCTGGAACTGAAATCGGAACGCTAACAGACATTTCCCCTATCTGAAAGTCTGATAAACGCTGACAAAATGACTAAGTCCAATAAAAAAATTTTTTCAACTTTTTTCAATTTTACCCCCGTGAGATATATATTCTACCCAAACACATTTGGAACTCTCCTGGGGTACCCTCACACATATTATTCCCTCATTTAGTGGATATTTTCACAAAAAAGTGAAATTTTCAAAAATTCTGAAAATTGGCTGAAAACGACTAAATATCAAGGACTCATCTGGCGAATCGCTCTGGAACTGAAATCGGAATGCTCACTGACATTTCCCCTATCTGAAAGTCTGATAAACACCGGAAAAATGAATGTCCAAAAAAAATTTTTTTTCAACTTTTTTAAATTTTACCCCCGTGGGATATATATTCTACCCACACACATTTGGAATTCGCCTGGGGTACCCTCACACATATTATTCCCTCATTTAGTGGATATTTTCACAAAAAAGTGAAATTTTCAAAAATTCAGAATATTCGCTGAAAACGACTAAATATGAAGGACTCATCGGGCTAATCGCTCTGGAACTGAAATCGGAATGCTCACTGACATTTCCCCTATCTGAAAGTCTGATAAATGCCGGAAAAATGACTAAGTCCAAAAAAAAAATTTTTTTCAACTTTTTTCAATTTTACCCCCGTGCGATATATATTCTACCCACACACATTTTGAACTCTCCTGGGGTACCCTCACACATATTATTCCCTCCTTTAGTGGATATTTTCACAAAAAAGTGAAAATTTCAAAAATTCAGAAAATTGGCTGAAAACGACTAAATATCACGGACTCATCAGGCGAATCGCTCTCGAACTGAAATCGGAACGCTCACTGACATTTCCCCTATCTGAAAGTCTGATAAACGCTGACAAAATGACTAAGTCCCCAGAAAAAATTTTTTCAACTTTTTTCAATTTTACCCCCGTGGGATATATATTCTACCCACACACATTTGAAACTCTCCAGGGGTACCCTCACACATTTTATTCCGTCATTTAGTGGATATTTTCACAAAAAAGTGAAATTTTCAAAAATTCAGAAAATTGGCTGAAAACAACTAAATATGAAGGAGTCATCGGGCTAATCGCTCTGGAACTGAAATCGGAATGCTCACTGACATTTCCCCTATCTGAAAGTCTGATAAACACCGGAAAAATGACTAAGTCCCACAAAAAAATTTTTTTCAACTTTTTTCAATTTTACCCCCGTGGGATATATATTCTACCCACACACATTTGGAACTCTCCTGGGGTACCCTCACACACATTATTCCTTCATTTAGTGGATATTTTCACAAAAAAGTGACATTTTCAAAAATGTAGAAAATTGGCTGAAAACGACTAAATAAGAAGGACTCATCGGGCGAATCGCTCTGGAACTGAAATCGGAATGCTCACTGACGTTTCCCCTATCTGAAAGTCTGATAAACGCTGACAAAATGACTAAGTCCCCCAAAAAATTTTTTTCAACTTTTTTCAATTTTACCCCCGTGGGATATATATTCTACCCACACACATTTGGAACTCTCCTGGGGTACCCTCACATATATTATTCGCTCATTTAGTGGATATTTTCACAAAAAAGTGAAATTTTCAAAAATTCAGAAAATTGGCTGAAAACGACTAAATATGAAGGACTCATCGGGCGAATCGCTCTGGAACTGAAATCAGAATGCTCACTGACATTTCCCCTATCTGAAAGTCTGATAAACACCGGAAAAATGACTAAGTCCAAAAAAAAAAATTTTTTACTTTTTTCAATTTTACCCCCGTGGGATATATATTCTACCCACACACATTTGGAACTCTCCTGGGGTACCCTCACACATATTATTCCCTCATTTAGTGGATATTTTCACAAAAAAGTGAAATTTTCAAAAATTCAGAGAATTGGCTGAAAACGCCTAAATATGAAGGACTCATCGGGCGAATCGCTCTAGAATGGAAATCGGAATGCTCACTGACATTTCCCCTATCTGAAAGTCTGATAAATGGCAGAAAAATGACTAAGTCCAAAAAAAAATTTTTTTTCAACTTTTTTCAATTTTACCCCCTGAGATATATATTCTACCCAGACACATTTGGAACTCTCCTGGGGTACCCTCACACATATTATTCCCTCATTTAGTGGATATTTTCACAAAAAAGTGAAATTCTAAAAAATTCAGAAAATTGGCTGAAAATGACTAAATATCAAGGACTCATCTGGCGAATCGCTCTGGAACTGAAATCGGAACGCTCACTGACATTTCCCCTATCTGAAAGTCTGATAAACGCCGGAAAAATGACTAAGTATAAAAAAAAAATTTTTTTACTTTTTTCAATTTTACCCCCGTGCGATATATATTCTACCCACACACATTTTGAACTCTCCTGGGGTACCCTCACACATATTATTCCCTCATTTAGTGGATATTTTCACAAAAATGTGAAATTTTCAAAAATTCTGAAAATTGGCTGAAAACGACTAAATATCACGGACTCATCTGGCGAATCGCTCTGGAACTGAAATCGGAACGCTCACTGACATTTCCCCTATCTGAAAGTCTGATAAACGCTGACAAAATGACTAAGTCCCAAAAAAAATTTTTTTCAATTTTACCCCCGTGGGATATATATTCTACCCACACACATTTGGAACTCTCCAGGGGTACCCTCACACATATTATTCGCTCATTTAGTGGATATTTTCACAAAAAAGTGAAATTTTCAAAAATTCAGAAAATTGGCTGAAAACGACTAAATATGAAGGATTCATCGGGCGAATCGCTCTGGAACTGAAATCGGAATGCTCACTGACATTTCCCCTATCTGAAAGTCTGATAAACGCCGGAAAAATGACTAAGTCCAAAAAAAAAATTTTTTTACTTTTTTCAATTTTACCCCCGTGCGATATATATTCTACCCACACACATTTTGAACTCTCCTGGGGTACCCTCACACATATTATTCCCTCATTTAGTGGATATTTTCACAAAAAAGTGAAATTTTCAAAAATTCAGAAAATTGGCTGAAAACGACTAAATATCACGGACTCATCTGGCGAATCGCTCTGGAACTGAAATCGGAACGCTCACTGACATTTCCCCTATCTGAAAGTCTGATAAACGCTGACAAAATGAATAAGTCCCAAAAAAATTTTTTTTCAACTTTTTTCAATTTTACCCCCGTGGGATATATATTCTACCCACACACATTTGGAACTCTCCAGGGGTACCCTCACACATATTATTCGCTCATTTAGTGGATATTTTCACAAAAAAGTGAAATTTTCAAAAATTCAGAAAATTGGCTGAAAACGACTAAATATGAAGGACTCATCGGGCGAATCGCTCTGGAACTGAAATCGGAATGCTCACTGACATTTCCCCTATCTGAAAGTCTGATAAACACCGGAAAAATGACTAAGTCCAAAAAAAAAATTTTTTTACTTTTTTCAATTTTACCCCCATGGGATATATATTCTACCCACACACATTTTGAACTCTCCTGGGGTACCCTCACACATATTATTCCCTCATTTAGTGGATATTTTCACAAAAAAGTGAAATTTTCAAAAAATCTGAAAATTGGCTGAAAACGACTAAATACGAAGGACTCATCGGGCGATTCGCTCTGGAACTGAAATCGGAACGCTCACTGACATTTCCCCTATCTGAAAGTCTGATAAACGCCAGAAAAATGACTAAGTTCCCCAAATAATTTTTTTCAACTTTTTTCAATTTTACCCCCGTGGGATATATATTCTACCCACACACATTTGGAACTCTCCTGGGGTACCCTCACACACATTATTCCTTCATTTAGTGGATATTTTCACAAAAAAGTGACATTTTCAAAAATGTAGAAAATTGGCTGAAAACGACTAAATAAGAAGGACTCATCAGGCGAATCGCTCTCGAACTGAAATCGGAACGCTCACTGACGTTTCCCCTATCTGAAAGTCTGATAAACGCCGGAAAAAATGACTAAGTCCAAAAAAAAAAAATGTTTTAAACTTTTTTCAATTTTACCCCCGTGGGATATATATTCTACCCACACACATTTGGAACTCTCCTGGGGTACCCTCACACACATTATTTCTTCATTTAGTGGATATTTTCACAAAAAAGTGACATTTTCAAAAATTTAGAAAATTGGCTGAAAACGACTAAATAAGAAGGACTCATCAGGCGAATCGCTCTCGAACTGAAATCGGAACGCTCACTGACGTTTCCCCTATCTGAAAGTCTGATAAACGCCGGAAAAAATGACTAAGTCCAAAAAAAAAAATGTTTTAAACTTTTTTCAATTTTACCCCCATGGGATATATATTTGTAGCACCCTGAGGATTCGGCTGCTACAGGGGTATTGCACCTCAACCCAGAGGTGTGATATTCCACTCCCGGGTAAGGAAGGAGTGTGGAACTGAGCTCAGATAGACTGCATGCACTACATACATCCCATTCCAGAGGAGCAGGCCGACGGTACTCCCACTTAGAAATGTGCAGGTACAACCGAGCCTGTTCCTGGCTGGAGTGGGAGGGGGGTGGTACATCCCATGTAGTGTAGGGGCAGATAGGGGGAGCAGTCTGGGTAGTGATAGGAGCTCATTGGGTGCTGGTCACCTGAGCTCACACATAGAGGGATATATAAGGAGGGCACCAACTTAGATCAGGGTCAGACGCTGAGAACAAGTCAGTTGGAGAGGAGAGAGAAGGAAACAGCAGCCCTGGAGAGAGAGAGAGGAGAAAGAAAGAGAAAGACCCAGAGGGGGAAGACTGAAGGGACCCAAGAACCCAAATTAGAGCATCGGGTGAGGAGTCAGCATCAGGGTACCGGAACCCAAGCTGGTGGGGGTAAAGACATTCCCCAGCCAGAGACCGGAGACCGTGGGCAGTGTCTGTCACGGTCACCCACCACATTCACCCCGAAGGCACACCACATGAAGGGTCAGGGAACCCAGGGACAAGGGTGTCCCAAAAGAAGGCCCGAGGGAGCTGGACCTAGGTGAATCCCTGGTGGGGACGGCTGAAGAAAGGACAGAGGGAGAGCTCAGGGCCACGCTCCGGACTTGTTTGGGGGTTGGCTGGATCCAGGACCTGGTGGACGCAGCACGGCTCGGGGGGGGGGGGGTCACTAACAGCTGGAGTGACCGAAACATCAGCAGTAAGTAAACTCCCTTAACTGCACAACCCGAGTCTGTCTTCATTGCCGGCTGCACCGCACCACCACAACCCCCATCCTCTGCGCCTGTCCCCTCTGAGGCTATACCCCTCCCGTTGGGGGTTATCACACCAAGCTGCACATCCACCATCAGCCTCAGCGGACCCTGCTGCAGCGGCGGCCACAGTGACCGCATCACAACGGGTGGCGTAGTCGACACAAAAGAACTCTTATAACATCAGTAAGGACTGCCACATAACACTTAGCTTGACGCCCTGGGCACGGGACCGGGTCTCAGCCGCTCGGAGACTACAACCCCCCATCTGACCCGGTGCCGGGTATTCCCCTCAAAAAGGAATATGTCCCAGGGGGCGCGTCAACTTTGGCGTAGTCGGCAGGATTACGTGCCCACAACAACCGGGTACTGCGTGCCTGAAGAAAAGTGCAAGTTTACCTCAGAAAGAAGTCTCCCGCCGGTTCCGGAGGGTCCACGCCATCGGACTCCATCACCAGTCGTTTCCCGCCGATTGTCCGCCATTTCCAACTTGTTCCCGCCATCTGCAGAGTTTCCCGCCACTGGGCGACGCTTCCCGCCAAAACCGCAGATTTCCCGCCTTGGAAGAGCAGCGGACGCCATTATGGGCGTGCCAAAGGAGAGCAAGAGGCCACCTCCCATCGTGGGCCAGGACAGAAAATGGCGCCAAAAGTGGAAACCGCCCCCACCAACAGAGACTGTGATGCTGGAGGTGTCTGTCAGCGTGAAAGAACTCCCCCTGGAGCTGACAGTCACCGAGTTGCCCCGGGACCGCCCTCGAAGTGGGAGGAGATGAAAGAGAAGAGAAAAGATGGGTGTCGCTTGGAGGAGTCTAGAGCGAGCGCACCCGGAGGCAGGAAGCCTGGAAAGGAGCAGCAGAAAAGCTCACCCGGAGATGGAAAGAGAGCAGAACAGCACCGGCCCGCTGGCCAGGAGTCTGCTAGAGACCGAGGAAGGAGGGCAGAGCAGCACCGGCCCGCTGGCCAGGAGCCTGCCGGAAGCAGAGCAGAGCAGCACCGACCCGATGGTCAGGAGCCTGCTAGAGTCCACAACCCCGCTAGGTCTAGCGGAGATCCTAGCGCAGCTCCCCCGAGACCGGGAGTGTGCACAAAATGCCCTGGAGGGCCTCGCAAGGAGGATGGCCCGGGTACAGCGTGAGATACTGGCGGAGTGGAGCCGGGAGATGGCCCAGCAAGCAGAGACCAGTCAACGGAGCACGCTACCCTGGAAGAGGAAGCAGACCGCCTCTGAGGATGGCGCAGGAGGACCCAAGGCCGGAGACGGCGCCGAGGAGGGAGCCGAACGCATGGAGGCAGGTAAAGGGGACGCCTATACCCCAAGCCGTGACACCGCTTACCTGCCCCAGCTCCCCGTCGCAGAGCCTGAAAGTCCCCCTGCTGTGCCCGTAGCCGCCAGGTCACCGCCATGGACTAGGCCCCGACCGGAAGCCGCCGCAGCGACCCCTGTGACGTCACGCGCCCCGACCCGGAGCGTGACAAAGCAGGAAGTACCACCAGCCTGGTCGCAAGGCCTAGTACCTCCGGGCGCCGCACCACCAACAGCGCCCCCTACCTCCGCGGAGCCTCCGGCCTGGCCGCAAGGCCAGGTAGCCCAGGGCGCCGCCGTCCTAACGGTGCCCTTCACCTTCCAGGTGCCCCAGGCCTGGCCGCAAGGCCTGGGCAACCCGGGCGCCACCACCACCGCGCCCGCGCCCGTAATACCAAGGGTGCCACACCTGGGGGAGGACCTCTTCGGCCAGCTTACATGGCCGGACGGGCGGCCCTTCACGAGGCCCGAAGGGTACCCTGAGCTGGAACGGCAGCAGAGACTAAGACCCCTGGATGAACCCCTGGTTCCGGCTCCGAAGCCCGTGGCACGGATCTCGCCCCCGCTAGCGGAAGCGCAGTTTGAGTGGGACCCCACCGGAGAAGATCTAATGGGGTTCACTCAGGAAACTAGGGCCGCTGCAGCAGAGCGTGCGGAGTGCTGCCGCCAACAGCTCGAAGAGTTCGCGAGGGAGCGGAGAGAGAGGCGGGTCCGGGAACAGCAGGCCCAAGTACGGAGTGCCGAGCAGAAGAGCCGGACCAGGAGGGACCCCCGTGCAGCGCACAGTCCCCGTACCACCGGGACTGTAATAAAGTTCAACCAGCAGCACGGGTGGGGCTTCATTCGAGACAACAACACCCCCGGCGACGTCTTTGTCACGCGCAGAGACGTGGAGTCCCATCTGCCGGAGGGGCACAGAGGTCGTGACCTCTACATCGGAGATGAGGTCACCTTCACCCGGCACAAGTGTGCCAAAGGACCTTACGCCCTCCACGTACACCGCTTGACGGAGGAGGAGTTGCGGTGCGAGGAGGAGGAGCAAGAGGACCCGGACGGGTCTGAAGTTACAACCAGCTATAAGCAAAGAGCAGGAGGAAGACGCCGTTGAGTGCGGCAGAGAAGGAGCTGTAAATAGTTACCCAATCGGGGTATATAGAAACTGAAACTGTTGCTGCTAAAATAGTCCCCGTTGGGACCAGTGAACTGTTACCCGTTAACCCCTTCATCCTACAGGCTGAGGACTGTGAGCAGCCATTCCCTTCCCTCTACCTGGCCGAGGACTGAGAGCGGCCAACTTCCCCTGTATATAGTTGCGCGTCCTAAAGCGCCCCCTACCGGTTTTATAGAAAACCAGTTTTTCTAAGAGACTGTCGCACTTTTCCCGGACACACGTTGCACAGTGTCCGGAGGAGGAGGAACCAGAGACAAGAGAAGTCTACGAGAATGTTTATATAAAAAAGTTTTATATATATATAATGTTTATATGTTTTATATGTTCATATAAAAATTTTGTATGTTTTGGTGTTTTATGTCTTACAGCCCGAGGACGTGCTGTGATTTACCAGGGGGGAATGTAGCACCCTGAGGATTCGGCTGCTACAGGGGTATTGCACCTCAACCCAGAGGTGTGATATTCCACTCCCGGGTAAGGAAGGAGTGTGGAACTGAGCTCAGATAGACTGCATGCACTACATACATCCCATTCCAGAGGAGCAGGCCGACGGTACTCCCACTTAGAAATGTGCAGGTACAACCGAGCCTGTTCCTGGCTGGAGTGGGAGGGGGGTGGTACATCCCATGTAGTGTAGGGGCAGATAGGGGGAGCAGTCTGGGTAGTGATAGGAGCTCATTGGGTGCTGGTCACCTGAGCTCACACATAGAGGGATATATAAGGAGGGCACCAACTTAGATCAGGGTCAGACGCTGAGAACAAGTCAGTTGGAGAGGAGAGAGAAGGAAACAGCAGCCCTGGAGAGAGAGAGAGGAGAAAGAAAGAGAAAGACCCAGAGGGGGAAGACTGAAGGGACCCAAGAACCCAAATTAGAGCATCGGGTGAGGAGTCAGCATCAGGGTACCGGAACCCAAGCTGGTGGGGGTAAAGACATTCCCCAGCCAGAGACCGGAGACCGTGGGCAGTGTCTGTCACGGTCACCCACCACATTCACCCCGAAGGCACACCACATGAAGGGTCAGGGAACCCAGGGACAAGGGTGTCCCAAAAGAAGGCCCGAGGGAGCTGGACCTAGGTGAATCCCTGGTGGGGACGGCTGAAGAAAGGACAGAGGGAGAGCTCAGGGCCACGCTCCGGACTTGTTTGGGGGTTGGCTGGATCCAGGACCTGGTGGACGCAGCACGGCTCGGGGGGGGGGGGGTCACTAACAGCTGGAGTGACCGAAACATCAGCAGTAAGTAAACTCCCTTAACTGCACAACCCGAGTCTGTCTTCATTGCCGGCTGCACCGCACCACCACAACCCCCATCCTCTGCGCCTGTCCCCTCTGAGGCTATACCCCTCCCGTTGGGGGTTATCCCACCAAGCTGCACATCCACCATCAGCCTCAGCGGACCCTGCTGCAGCGGCGGCCACAGTGACCGCATCACAACGGGTGGCGTAGTCGACACAAAAGAACTCTTATAACATCAGTAAGGACTGCCACATAACACTTAGCTTGACGCCCTGGGCACGGGACCGGGTCTCAGCCGCTCGGAGACTACAACCCCCCATCTGACCCGGTGCCGGGTATTCCCCTCAAAAAGGAATATGTCCCAGGGGGCGCGTCATATTCTACACACACACATTTGGAACTCTCCTGGGGTACCCTCACACACATTATTTCTTCATTTAGTGGATATTTTCACAAAAAAGTGACATTTTCAAAAATTTAGAAAATTGACTGAAAACGACTAAATATGAAGGACTCATCGGGCGAATCGCTGTGGAAATGAAATCGGAATGCTCACTGACATTTCCCCTATCTGAAAGTCTGATAAATACCGGAAAAATGACTAAGTCCAAAAAAAATTTTTTTTCAACTTTTTTCAATTTTTCCCCCGTGGGATATATATTCTACCCACACACATTTGGAACTTGCCTGGGGTACCCTCACACATATTATTCCCTCATTTAGTGGATATTTTCACAAAAAAGTGAATTTTTCAAAAATTCAGAAAATTGGCTGAAAACGACTAAATATGAAGGACTCATCAGGCTAATCGCTCTGGTACTGAAATCGGAATGCTCACTGACATTTCCCCTATCTGAAAGTCTGATAAACGCCGGAAAAATGACTAAGTCCAAAAAAAATTTTTTCAACTTTTTTCAATTTTACCCCCGTGGGATATATATTCTACCCACACACATTTTGATCACTCCTGGGGTACCCTCACACATATTATTCCCTCATTTAGTGGATATTTTCACAAAAAAGTGAAATTTTCAAAAATTCTGAATATTGGCTGAAAACGACTAAATATGAAGGACTCATTGGGCAAATCACTCTGGAACTGAAATCGGAATGCTCACTGACATTTCCCCAATCTGAAAGTCAGATAAACGCTGAAAAAATGACTAAGTCCAAAAAAAATTTTTTTTAAACTTTTTTCAATTTTACCCCCGTGGGATATATATACTACCCACACACATTTGGAACTCTCCTGGGGTACCCTCACACACATTATTCCTTCATTTAGTGGATATTTTCACAAAAAAGTGAAATTTTCAAAAATTCTGAAAATTGGCTGAAAACGACTAAATATGAAGGACTCATCAGGCGAATCGCTCTGGAACTGAAATCGGAACGCTCACTGACATTTTCCCTATTTGAAAGACTGATAAGCGCCGGAAAAATGACTAAGTCCAAAAAAAAATTTTTTTCAACTTTTTTCAATTTTAACCCCGTGGGATATATATTCTACCCACACACATTTTGATCACTCCTGGGGTACCCTCACACATATTATTCCCTCATTTAGTGGATATTTTCACAAAAAAGTGAAATTTTCAAAAATTCAGAAAATTGGCTGAAAACGACCTAATATGAAGGACTCATTGGGCGAATCACTCTGGAACTGAAATCGGAATGCTCACTGACATTTCCCCTATCTGAAAGTCTGATAAACGCTGGAAAAATGACTAAGTCCAAAAAAAATTTTTTTAAACTTTTTTCAATTTTACCCCCGTGGGATATATATTCTACCCACACACATTTGGAACTCTCCTGGGGTACCCTCACACATATCATTCCCTCATTTAGTGGATATTTTCACAAAAAAGTGAAATTTTCAAAAATTCAGAAAATTGGATGAAAACGACCTAATATGAAGGACTCATTGGGCGAATCACTCTGGAACTGAAATCGGAATGCTCACTGACATTTCCCCTATCTGAAAGTCTGATGAACGCCGGAAAAATGACTAAGTCAAAAAAAAAAAAAATTTTCAACTTTTTTCAATTTTACCCCCGTAGGCTATATATTCTACCCACACACATTTTGAACTCTCCTGGGGTACCCTCACACATATCATTCCCTCATTTAGTGGATATTTTCACAAAAAAGTGAAATTTTCAAAAATTCTGAAAATTGGCTGAAAACGACTAAATATGAAGGACTCATTGGGCGAATCACTCTGGAACTGAAATAGGAACGCTCACTGACATTTCCCCTATCTGAAAGTCTGATAAACGCCGGAAAAATGACTAAGTCCAAAAAAAATTTTTTTTAAACTTTTTTCAATTTTACCCCCATGGGACATATATTCTACCCACACACATTTGGAACTCGCCTGGGGTACCCTCACACATATTATTCCCTCATTTAGTGGATATTTACACAAAAATGTGAAATTTTCAAAAATTCAGAAATTTGGCTGAAAACGACTAAATATGAAGGACTCATTGGGCGAATCGCTCTGGAACTGAAATCGGAATGCTCACTGAAATTTCCCCTATCTGAAAGTCTGATGAACGGCGGAAAAATGACTAAGACCAAAAAAAAAATTTTTTCAACTTTTTTCAATTTTACCCCTGTGGGATATATATTCTACCCACACACATTTTGAACTCTCCTGGGGTACCCTCACACATATTATTCCCTCATTTAGTGGATATTTTCACAAAAAAGTGACATTTTCAAAAATTCTGAAAATTGGCTGAAAACGACTAAATATCAAGGACTCATCGGGGGAATCGCTCTGGAACTGACATCGGAACCCTCACTGACATTTCCCCTATCTGAAAGTCAGATAAACGCTGAAAAAATGACTAAGTTAAAAAAAAAAAATTTTCAACTTTTTTCAATTTTACCCCCGTGGGATATATATTCTACCCACACACATTTGAAACTCTCCTGGGGTACCCTCACACATATTATTCCTTCATTTAGTGGATATTTTCACAAAAAAGTGAAATTTTCAAAAATTCAGAAAATCGGCTGAAAACGACTAAATATCAAGGACTCATCGGGCGAATCGCTCTGGAACTGATATCGGAACCCTCACTGACATTTCCCCTATCTGAAAGTCAGATAAACGCTGAAAAAATGACTAAGTTAAAAAAAAAATTTTTTTCAACTTTTTTCAATTTTACCCCCGTGGTATATATATTCTACCCACACACATTTGGAACTCTCCTGGGGTACCCTTACACACATTATTCCTTCATTTAGTGGATATTTTCACAAAAAAGTGACATTTTCAAAAATTTAGAAAATTGGCTGAAAACGACTAAATATGAAGGACTCTTCGGGCGAATCGCTGTGGAACTGAAATCGGAACGCTCACTGACATTTCCCCTATCTGAAAGTCTGATAAACGCCGGAAAAATGACTAAGTCCAAAAAATTTTTTTTAAAACTTTTTTCAATTTTACCCCCGTGGGATATATCTTCTACCCACACACATTTGGAACTCTCCTGGGGTACCCTCACACATATTATTCCCTCATTTAGTGGATATTTTCACAAAAAAGTGAAATTTTCAAAAATTCAGAAAATTGGCTGAAAACGACTAAATATCAAGGACTCATCGGGCGAATCGCTCTGGAACTGAAATCGGAACGCTAACTGACGTTTCCCCTATCTGAAAGTCTGATAAACGCCGTAAAAAATGACTAAGTCCAAAAAAAAATTTTTTTCAACTTTTTTCAATTTTACCCCCGTGGGATATATATTCTACCCACACACATTTTGAACTCTCCTGGGGTACGCTCACACATATTATTCCCTCATTTAGTGGATATTTTCACAAAAAAGTGAAATTTTCAAAAATTCTGAAAATTGGCTGAAAACGACTAAATATGAAGGACTCATCGGGCAAATCACTCTGGAACTGAAATAGGAACGCTCACTGACATTTCCCCTATCTGAAAGTCTGATGAATGCCGGAAAAATGACTAAGACCAAAAAAAAAATTTTTTCAACTTTTTTCAATTTTACCCCCGTGGGATATATATTCTACCCACACACATTTTGAACTCTCCTGGGGTACCCTCACACATATTATTCCCTCATTTAGTGGATATTTTCACAAAAAAGTGAAATTTTCAAAAATTCTGAAAATTGGCTGAAAACGACTAAATATCAATGACTCATCGGGCGAATCGCTCTGGAACTGAAATCGGAATGCTCACTGACATTTGCCCTATCTGAAAGTCAGATAAACGCTGAAAAAATGACTAAGTCCAAAAAAAAAATGTTTCAACTTTTTTCAATTTTACCCCCGTGGCATATATCTTCTACCCACACACATTTGGAACTCTCCTGGGGTACCCTCACACATATTATTCCCTCATTTAGTGGATATTTTCACAAAAAAGTGAAATTTTCAAAAATTCAGAAAATTGGCTGAAAACGACTAAATATCAAGGACTCATCGGTGGAATCGCTCTGGAACTGACATCGGAACCCTCACTGACATTTCCCCTATCTGAAAGTCAGATAAACGCTGAAAAAATGACTAAGTTAAAAAAAAAACTTTTTTCAACTTTTTTCAATTTTACCCGTGGGATATATATTCTACCCACACACATTTTGAACTCTCCCGGGGTACCCTCACACATATTATTCCTTCATTTAGTGGATATTTTCACAAAAAAGTGAAATTTTCAAAAATTCAGAGAATTGGCTGAAAACGACTAAATATGAAGGACACATCTGGCGAATCGCTCTGGAACTGAAATAGGAATGCTCACTGACATTTCCCCTATCTGAAAGTCTTCTGATAAACGACGGAAAAATGACTAAGACCAAAAAAAAATTTTTTTCAACTTTTTTCAATTTTACTCCTGTGGGATATATATTCTACCCACACACATTTTGAACTCTCCTGGGGTACCCTCACACATATTATTCCCTCATTTAGTGGATATTTTCACAAAAAAGTGAAATTTTCAAAAATTCAGAAAATTGGCTGAAAACGACTAAATATCAAGGACTCATCGGGGGAATCGCTCTGGAACTGACACCGGAACCCTCACTGACATTTCCCCTATCTGAAAGTCGGATAAATGCTGAAAAAATGACTAAGTCCAAAAAAAAAATTTTTCAACTTTTTTCAATTTTACCCCCGTGGGATATATATTCTATCCACACACATTTGGAACTCTCCTGGGGTACCCTCACACATATTATTCCCTCATTTAGTGGATATTTTCACAAAAAAGTGAAATTTTCAAAAATTCAGAAAATTGGCTGAAAACTACTAAATATGAAGGACTCATCGGGCGAATCGCTCTGGAACTGAAATAGGAATGCTCACTGACATTTACCCTATCTGAAAGTCTGATAAACGCTGAAAAAATGGCTAAGTTAAAAAAAAAAAATTGTTCAACTTTTTTCAATTTTACCTCCGTGGGATATATATTCTATCCACACACATTTGGAACTCTCCTGGGGTACCCTCACACATATTATTCCCTCATTTAGTGGATATTTTCACAAAAAAGTGAAATTTTCAAAAATTCAGAAAATTGGCTGAAAACGACTAAATATCAAGGACTCATCGGTGGAATCGCTCTGGAACTGACATCGGAACCCTCACTGACATTTCCCCTATCTGAAAGTCAGATAAACGCTGAAAAAATGACTAAGTTAAAAAAAAAACTTTTTTCAACTTTTTTCAATTTTACCCCGTGGGATATATATTCTACCCACACACATTTTGAACTCTCCTGGGGTACCCTCACACATATTATTCCCTCATTTAGTGGATATTTTCACAAAAAAGTGAAATTTTCAAAAATTCAGAAAATTGGCTGAAAACGACTAAATATCAAGGACTCATCGGGGGAATCGCTCTGGAACTGACATCGGAACCCTCACTGACATTTCCCCTATCTGAAAGTCGGATAAATGCTGAAAAAATGACTAAGTCCAAAAAAAAAATTTTTAAACTTTTTTCAATTTTACCCCCGTGGGATATATATTCTATCCACACACATTTGGAACTCTCCTGGGGTACCCTCACACGTATTATTCCCTCATTTAGTGGATATTTTCACAAAAAAGTGAAATTTTCAAAAATTAAGAAAATTGGCTGAAAACGACTAAATATGAAGGACTCATCGGGCGAATCGCTCTGGAACTGAAATAGGAATGCTCACTGACATTTACCCTATCTGAAAGTCTGATAAACGCTGAAAAAACGGCTAAGTTAAAAAAAAAAAATTGTTCAACTTTTTTCAATTTTACCCCCGTGGGATATATATTCTATCCACACACATTTGGAACTCTCCTGGGGTACCCTCACACGTATTATTCCCTCATTTAGTGGATATTTTCACAAAAAAGCGAAATTTTCAAAAATTCTGAAAATTTTCTGAAAACGACTAAATATGAAGAACCTATCTGGTGAATCGCTCTCGAACTGAAATAGGAATGCTCACTGACATTTCCCCTATCTGAAAGTCTGATAAACGCCGGAAAAATGACTAAGTCCAAAAAAAAACTTTTTCAACTTTTTTCAATTTTACCCCTGTGGTATATATATTCTACCCACACACATTTGGAACTCTCCTGGGGTACCCTCACACATATTATTCCTTCGTTAAGTGAATATTTTCACAAAAAAGTGAAATTTTCAAAAATTCTGAAAATTGGCTGAAAACGACTAAATATGAAGGACTCATCTGGCGAATCGCTCTGGAACTGAAATAGGAATGCTCACTGACATTTCCCCTATCTGAAAGTCTGATAAACGCCGGAAAAATGACTAAGTCCAAAAAAAAATTTTTTTCAACTTTTTTCAATTATACCCCCGTGGAATATATATTCTACCCACACACATTTTGAACTCTCCTGGGGTACGCTCACACATATTATTCCCTCATTTAGTGGATATTTATACAAAAAAGTGAAATTTTCAAAAATTCTGAAAATTGGCTGAAAACGACTAAATATGAAGGACTCATCGGGCAAATCACTCTGGAACTGAAATCGGAACGCTCACTGACGTTTCCCCTATCTGAAAGTTTGATAAACGCCGGAAAAAATGACTAAGTCCAAGAAAAATTTTCTTTCAACTTTTTTCAATTTTACCCCCGTGGGATATATATTCTACCCACACACATTTGGAACTCTCCCGGGGTACCCTCACACATATTATTCCCTCATTTAGTGGATATTTTCACACAAAAAGTGAAATTTTCAAAAATTCAGAAAATTGGCTGAAAACGACTAAATATCAAGGACTCATCGGGCGAATCGCTCTGGAACTGAAATCGGAACGCTCACTGACATTTCTCTATCTGAAAGTCTGATAAATGCCGGAAAAATGACTAAGTCCGAAAAAAAAAATTTTCAACTTTTTTCAATTTTACCCCCGTGGGACATATATTCTACCCACACACATTTGGAACTCTCCTGGGGTACCCTCACACATATTATTCCCTCATTTAGTGGATATTTTCACAAAAAAGTGAAATTTTCAAAAATTCAGAAAATTGGCTGAAAACGACTAAGTATGAAGGACTCATCGGGCGAATCACTCTGGAACTGAAATAGGAACGCTCACTGACATTTCCCCTATCTGAAAGTCTGATGAATGCCGGAAAAATGACTAAGACCAAAAAAAAAATTTTTTCAACTTTTTTCAATTTTACCCCCGTGGGATATATATTCTACCCACACACATTTTGAACTCTCCTGGGGTACCCTCACACATATTATTCCCTCATTTAGTGGATATTTTCACAAAAAAGTGAAATTTTCAAAAATTCTGAAAATTGGCTGAAAACGACTAAATATCAATGACTCATCGGGCGAATCGCTCTGGAACTGAAATCGGAATGCTCACTGACATTTGCCCTATCTGAAAGTCAGATAAACGCTGAAAAAATGACTAAGTCCAAAAAAAAAATGTTTCAACTTTTTTCAATTTTACCCCCGTGGCATATATCTTCTACCCACACACATTTGGAACTCTCCTGGGGTACCCTCACACATATTATTCCCTCATTTAGTGGATATTTTCACAAAAAAGTGAAATTTTCAAAAATTCAGAAAATTGGCTGAAAACGACTAAATATCAAGGACTCATCGGTGGAATCGCTCTGGAACTGACATCGGAACCCTCACTGACATTTCCCCTATCTGAAAGTCAGATAAACGCTGAAAAAATGACTAAGTTAAAAAAAAAACTTTTTTCAACTTTTTTCAATTTTACCCGTGGGATATATATTCTACCCACACACATTTTGAACTCTCCCGGGGTACCCTCACACATATTATTCCTTCATTTAGTGGATATTTTCACAAAAAAGTGAAATTTTCAAAAATTCAGAGAATTGGCTGAAAACGACTAAATATGAAGGACACATCTGGCGAATCGCTCTGGAACTGAAATAGGAATGCTCACTGACATTTCCCCTATCTGAAAGTCTTCTGATAAACGACGGAAAAATGACTAAGACCAAAAAAAAATTTTTTTCAACTTTTTTCAATTTTACTCCTGTGGGATATATATTCTACCCACACACATTTTGAACTCTCCTGGGGTACCCTCACACATATTATTCCCTCATTTAGTGGATATTTTCACAAAAAAGTGAAATTTTCAAAAATTCAGAAAATTGGCTGAAAACGACTAAATATCAAGGACTCATCGGGGGAATCGCTCTGGAACTGACACCGGAACCCTCACTGACATTTCCCCTATCTGAAAGTCGGATAAATGCTGAAAAAATGACTAAGTCCAAAAAAAAAATTTTTCAACTTTTTTCAATTTTACCCCCGTGGGATATATATTCTATCCACACACATTTGGAACTCTCCTGGGGTACCCTCACACATATTATTCCCTCATTTAGTGGATATTTTCACAAAAAAGTGAAATTTTCAAAAATTCAGAAAATTGGCTGAAAACTACTAAATATGAAGGACTCATCGGGCGAATCGCTCTGGAACTGAAATAGGAATGCTCACTGACATTTACCCTATCTGAAAGTCTGATAAACGCTGAAAAAATGGCTAAGTTAAAAAAAAAAAATTGTTCAACTTTTTTCAATTTTACCTCCGTGGGATATATATTCTATCCACACACATTTGGAACTCTCCTGGGGTACCCTCACACATATTATTCCCTCATTTAGTGGATATTTTCACAAAAAAGTGAAATTTTCAAAAATTCAGAAAATTGGCTGAAAACGACTAAATATCAAGGACTCATCGGTGGAATCGCTCTGGAACTGACATCGGAACCCTCACTGACATTTCCCCTATCTGAAAGTCAGATAAACGCTGAAAAAATGACTAAGTTAAAAAAAAAACTTTTTTCAACTTTTTTCAATTTTACCCCGTGGGATATATATTCTACCCACACACATTTTGAACTCTCCTGGGGTACCCTCACACATATTATTCCCTCATTTAGTGGATATTTTCACAAAAAAGTGAAATTTTCAAAAATTCAGAAAATTGGCTGAAAACGACTAAATATCAAGGACTCATCGGGGGAATCGCTCTGGAACTGACATCGGAACCCTCACTGACATTTCCCCTATCTGAAAGTCGGATAAATGCTGAAAAAATGACTAAGTCCAAAAAAAAAATTTTTAAACTTTTTTCAATTTTACCCCCGTGGGATATATATTCTATCCACACACATTTGGAACTCTCCTGGGGTACCCTCACACGTATTATTCCCTCATTTAGTGGATATTTTCACAAAAAAGTGAAATTTTCAAAAATTAAGAAAATTGGCTGAAAACGACTAAATATGAAGGACTCATCGGGCGAATCGCTCTGGAACTGAAATAGGAATGCTCACTGACATTTACCCTATCTGAAAGTCTGATAAACGCTGAAAAAACGGCTAAGTTAAAAAAAAAAAATTGTTCAACTTTTTTCAATTTTACCCCCGTGGGATATATATTCTATCCACACACATTTGGAACTCTCCTGGGGTACCCTCACACGTATTATTCCCTCATTTAGTGGATATTTTCACAAAAAAGCGAAATTTTCAAAAATTCTGAAAATTTTCTGAAAACGACTAAATATGAAGAACCTATCTGGTGAATCGCTCTCGAACTGAAATAGGAATGCTCACTGACATTTCCCCTATCTGAAAGTCTGATAAACGCCGGAAAAATGACTAAGTCCAAAAAAAAACTTTTTCAACTTTTTTCAATTTTACCCCTGTGGTATATATATTCTACCCACACACATTTGGAACTCTCCTGGGGTACCCTCACACATATTATTCCTTCGTTAAGTGAATATTTTCACAAAAAAGTGAAATTTTCAAAAATTCTGAAAATTGGCTGAAAACGACTAAATATGAAGGACTCATCTGGCGAATCGCTCTGGAACTGAAATAGGAATGCTCACTGACATTTCCCCTATCTGAAAGTCTGATAAACGCCGGAAAAATGACTAAGTCCAAAAAAAAATTTTTTTCAACTTTTTTCAATTATACCCCCGTGGAATATATATTCTACCCACACACATTTTGAACTCTCCTGGGGTACGCTCACACATATTATTCCCTCATTTAGTGGATATTTATACAAAAAAGTGAAATTTTCAAAAATTCTGAAAATTGGCTGAAAACGACTAAATATGAAGGACTCATCGGGCAAATCACTCTGGAACTGAAATCGGAACGCTCACTGACGTTTCCCCTATCTGAAAGTTTGATAAACGCCGGAAAAAATGACTAAGTCCAAGAAAAATTTTCTTTCAACTTTTTTCAATTTTACCCCCGTGGGATATATATTCTACCCACACACATTTGGAACTCTCCCGGGGTACCCTCACACATATTATTCCCTCATTTAGTGGATATTTTCACACAAAAAGTGAAATTTTCAAAAATTCAGAAAATTGGCTGAAAACGACTAAATATCAAGGACTCATCGGGCGAATCGCTCTGGAACTGAAATCGGAACGCTCACTGACATTTCTCTATCTGAAAGTCTGATAAATGCCGGAAAAATGACTAAGTCCGAAAAAAAAAATTTTCAACTTTTTTCAATTTTACCCCCGTGGGACATATATTCTACCCACACACATTTGGAACTCTCCTGGGGTACCCTCACACATATTATTCCCTCATTTAGTGGATATTTTCACAAAAAAGTGAAATTTTCAAAAATTCAGAAAATTGGCTGAAAACGACTAAGTATGAAGGACTCATCGGGCGAATCGCTCTGGAACTGAAATAGGAACGCTCACTGACATTTCCCCTATCTGAAAGTCTGATGAATGCTGGAAAAATGACTAAGACCAAAAAAAAAATTTTTTCAACTTTTTTCAATTTTACCCCCGTGGGATATATATTCTACCCACACACATTTGAAACTCTCCTGGGGTACCCTCACACATATTATTCCCTCATTTAGTGGATATTTTCACACAAAAGAGAAATTTTCAAAAATTCAGAAAATTGGCTGAAAACGACTAAGTATGAAGGACTCATCGGGCGAATCGCTCTGGAACTGAAATAGGAACGCTCACTGACATTTCCCCTTTCTGAAAGTCTGATGAACGCCGGAAAAATGACTAAGTCCAAAAAAAAAATGTTTCAACTTTTTTCAATTTTACCCCCGTGGGATATATATTCTACCCACACACATTTTGAACTCTCCTGGTTTACCCTCACACATATTATTCCCTCAATTAGTGGATATTTTCACAAAAAAGTGAAATTTTCAAAAATTCAGAAAATTGGCTGAAAACGACTAAATATGAAGGACTCATAGGGCGAATCGCTCTGGAACTGAAATAGGAATGCTCACTGACATTTACCCTATCTGAAAGTCTGATAAACGCTGAAAAAATGGCTAAGTTAAAAAAAAAAAATTGTTCAACTTTTTTCAATTTTACCTCCGTGGGATATATATTCTATCCACACACATTTGGAACTCTCCTGGGGTACCCTCACACATATTATTCCCTCATTTAGTGGATATTTTCACAAAAAAGTGAAATTTTCAAAAATTCAGAAAATTGGCTGAAAACGACTAAATATCAAGGACTCATCGGTGGAATCGCTCTGGAACTGACATCGGAACCCTCACTGACATTTCCCCTATCTGAAAGTCAGATAAACGCTGAAAAAATGACTAAGTTAAAAAAAAAACTTTTTTCAACTTTTTTCAATTTTACCCCGTGGGATATATATTCTACCCACACACATTTTGAACTCTCCTGGGGTACCCTCACACATATTATTCCCTCATTTAGTGGATATTTTCACAAAAAAGTGAAATTTTCAAAAATTCAGAAAATTGGCTGAAAACGACTAAATATCAAGGACTCATCGGGGGAATCGCTCTGGAACTGACATCGGAACCCTCACTGACATTTCCCCTATCTGAAAGTCGGATAAATGCTGAAAAAATGACTAAGTCCAAAAAAAAAATTTTTAAACTTTTTTCAATTTTACCCCCGTGGGATATATATTCTATCCACACACATTTGGAACTCTCCTGGGGTACCCTCACACGTATTATTCCCTCATTTAGTGGATATTTTCACAAAAAAGTGAAATTTTCAAAAATTAAGAAAATTGGCTGAAAACGACTAAATATGAAGGACTCATCGGGCGAATCGCTCTGGAACTGAAATAGGAATGCTCACTGACATTTACCCTATCTGAAAGTCTGATAAACGCTGAAAAAATGGCTAAGTTAAAAAAAAAAAATTGTTCAACTTTTTTCAATTTTACCCCCGTGGGATATATATTCTATCCACACACATTTGGAACTCTCCTGGGGTACCCTCACACGTATTATTCCCTCATTTAGTGGATATTTTCACAAAAAAGCGAAATTTTCAAAAATTCTGAAAATTTTCTGAAAACGACTAAATATGAAGAACCTATCTGGTGAATCGCTCTCGAACTGAAATAGGAATGCTCACTGACATTTCCCCTATCTGAAAGTCTGATAAACGCCGGAAAAATGACTAAGTCCAAAAAAAAACTTTTTCAACTTTTTTCAATTTTACCCCTGTGGTATATATATTCTACCCACACACATTTGGAACTCTCCTGGGGTACCCTCACACATATTATTCCTTCGTTAAGTGAATATTTTCACAAAAAAGTGAAATTTTCAAAAATTCAGAAAATTGGCTGAAAACGACTAAATATGAAGGACTCATCTGGCGAATCGCTCTGGAACTGAAATAGGAATGCTCACTGACATTTCCCCTATCTGAAAGTCTGATAAACGCCGGAAAAATGACTAAGTCCAAAAAAAAATTTTTTTCAACTTTTTTCAATTATACCCCCGTGGAATATATATTCTACCCACACACATTTTGAACTCTCCTGGGGTACGCTCACACATATTATTCCCTCATTTAGTGGATATTTATACAAAAAAGTGAAATTTTCAAAAATTCTGAAAATTATCTGAAAACGACTAAATATGAAGGACTCATCGGGCAAATCACTCTGGAACTGAAATCGGAACGCTCACTGACGTTTCCCCTATCTGAAAGTTTGATAAACGCCGGAAAAAATGACTAAGTCCAAGAAAAATTTTCTTTCAACTTTTTTCAATTTTACCCCCGTGGGATATATATTCTACCCACACACATTTGGAACTCTCCTGGGGTACCCTCACACATATTATTGCCTCATTTAGTGGATATTTTCACAAAAAAGTGAAATTTTCAAAAATTCAGAAAACTGGCTGAAAACGACTAAATATGAAGGACTCATCGGGCGAATCGCTCTGGAACTGAAATAGGAATGCTCACTGACATTTCCCCTATCTGAAAGTCTGATAAACGCTGAAAAAATGGCTAAGTTAAAAAAAAAAATTGTTCAACTTTTTTCAATTTTACCCCCGTGGGACATATATTCTACCCACACACATTTGGAACTCTCCTGGGGTACCCTCACACATATTATTCCCTCATTTAGTGGATATTTTCACAAAAAAGTGAAATTTTCAAAAATTCTGAAAATTTTCTGAAAACGACTGAATATGAAGGACTCATCTGGTGAATCGCTCTCAAACTGAAATAGGAATGCTCACTGACATTTCCCCTATCTGAAAGTCAGATAAACGCTGGAAAAATGACTAAGCCCAAAAAAAATTTTTTTAAACTTTTTCAATTTTACCCCCGTGGGATATATATTCTACCCACACACATTTGGAACTCTCCTGGGGTACCCTCATACATATTATTCCTTCATTTAGTGGATATTTTCACAAAAAAGTGAAATTTTCAAAAATTCAGAAAATTGGCTGAAAACGACTAAATATGAAGGACTCATCTGGCGAATCGCTCTGGAACTGAAATAGGAATGCTCACTGACATTCACCTATCTGAAAGTCTGATAAACGCTGGAAAAATGACTAAGTCCAAAAAAAACTTTTTTCAATTTTACCCCCGTGGAATATATATTCTACCCACACACATTTGAAACTCTCCTGGGGTACCCTCACACATATTATTCCCTCATTTAGTGGATATTTTCACAAAAAAGTGAAATTTTCAAAAATTCAGAAAATTGGCTGAAAATGACTAAATATCAAGGACTCATCGGGCAAATCGCTCTGGAACTGAAATAGGAATGCTCACTGCCATTTCCCCTATCTGAAAGTTTGATAAACGCTGAAAAAATGACTAAGTTAAAAAAAAAAAAATTTTCAACTTTTTTCAATTTTACCCCCGTGGGATATATTTTCTAAAATCACACATTTGGAACTCTCCTGGCGTACCCTCACACATATTATTCCCTCATTTAGTGGATATTTTCACAAAAAAGTGAATTTTTTAAAAATTCTGAAAATTGGCTGAAAACGACTAAATATGAAGGACTCATCGGGCGAATCGCTCTGGAACCGAAATCGGAATGCTCACTGACATTTCCCCTATCTGAAAGTCTGATAAACGCCGGAAAAATGCCTAAGTCCCCAAAAAAAAATGTTTCAACTTTTTTCAATTTTACCCCCGTGGGATATTTATTCTACCCACACACATTTGGAACTCTCCTGGGGTACCCTCACACATATTATTCCCTCATTTAGTGGATATTTTCACAAAAAAGTGAAATTTTCAAAAATTCAGAAAATTGGCTGAAAGCGACTAAATATGAATGACTCATCGGGCGAATCGCTCTGGAACAGACATAGGAACTCTCACTGACATTTCCCCTATCTGAAAGTCAGATAAACGCTGAAAAAATGACAGTCCAAAAAAAATTTTTTTTAAACTTTTTTCAATTTTACCCCCGTGGGATATATATTCTACCCACACACATTTGGAACTCTCCTGGGGTACCCTCTCAGATATTATTCCCTCATTTAGTGAATATTTTCACAAAAAAGTGAAATTTTCAAAAATTTTGAAAATTGGCTGAAAACGACTAAATATGAAGGACTCATCGGGCGAATCGCTCTGGAACTGAAATAGGAATGCTCACTGACATTTCCCCTATCTGAAAGTCTGATAAACGCCGGAAAAATGACTAAGTCCAAAAAAACCTTTTTTCAACTTTTTTCAATTTTACCCCCGTGGGACATATATTCTACCCACACACATTTGGAACTCTCCTGGGGTACCCTCACACATATTATTCCTTCATTTAGTGGATATTTTCACAAAAAAGTGAAATTTTCAAAAATTCTGAAAATTGGCTGAAAACGACTAAATATGAAGGACTCATCGGGCGAATCGCTCTGGAACTGAAATCGGAACGCTCACTGACATTTCCCCTATCTGAAAGTCTGATAAACGCCGGAAAAATGACTAAGTCCAAAAGAAATGTTTTTTCAACTTTTTTCAATTTTACCCCCGTGGGATATATATTCTACCCACAAACATTTGGAACTCTCCTGGGATACCCTCACACATATTATTCCCTCATTTAGTGGATATTTTCACAAAAAAGTGAATTTTTTAAAAATTCTGAAAATTGGCTGAAAACGACTAAATATGAAGGACTCACCGGGCGAATCGCTCTGGAACCGAAATCGGAATGCTCACTGACATTTCCCCTATCTGAAAGTCTGATAAACGCCGGAAAAATGCCTAAGTCCCGAAAAAAAAATTTTTCAACTTTTTTCAATTTTACCCCCGTGGATACATATTCTACCCACACACATTTGGAACTCTCCTGGGGTACCCTCACACATATTATTCCCTCATTTAGTGGATATTTTCACAAAAAAGTGAAATTTTCAAAAATTCCGAAAATTGGCTGAAAACGACTAAATGTGAAGGACTCATCGGGCGAATCGCTCTGGAACTGAAATCGGAACGCTCACTGACATTTCACCTATCTGAAAGTCTGATAAACGTCATAAAAATGACTAAGTCCAAAAAAAAATTTTTTTCAACTTTTTTCAATTTTACCCCCGTGGGATATATTTTCTACCATCACACATTTGGAAATCTCCTGGGTTACCCTCACACATATTATTGTTATGTTCTGCTACCAGAGCTAAGGAAAGAGAGGAGATCTGTCCCTACGATAGAACTCAGCTTGATCCCTACGATGTAACAGGGAACCTGATCCTGCGATCAGACCTGCTAAAGTCCTCAGCTAGTCTGTACGGAGACCTATAGATATGGAGAAGGAATCCCTACAAGTACTAGGGACTGGGAGCAAAATGGACACCTCCTAACAGAAATAGTAGCAGACAGACAAACAAACAAAATATATAGAACACAGAGGTCCGAAGACCAAGCAAACTAACAGAGTTAGATACTGAGCACAGGCTAGCTAAAGAGTAGTAATACAATGAAGTCCAGCAAAGCCAGAAGGGCGGAGCAGGACTAAATAGGCCAACAAGGTCATGAGACCAGCAATAGAAAAAACCTAAGAGCAAGGTTCTAACAGTACCCCCCCTTCTAAGAGGATCCTCCGGGTCCCCTAGGACCAGGCTTATCAGGAAATCTCCTGTGAAACGCTCTGATAAGTCTGGACGTGGAAACATCATCCGACCTCACCCATGAGTTATCCTCGGGTCCGAAACCTTTCCAGGCCACGAGATACTGCAAACTACCTCTATACCGTCTAGAATTAAGGATGCGAGAAATTTCATATTCCCCGTCCTCCACCACCGGAGGAACAGAGGCAGAGGCGTCAGAATCCGACACAACAGCTTTTTTCAACAGAGAGACATGAAACACCGGATTAATTCTCCAGGAGGTAGGAACCTCCAACCTAACAGCAGATTGGTTGACAACCTGAAGCACCTTAAAGGGCCCTACAAACTTGGGACCCAATTTCTTCGAAGGAATCCTCAACCGCAGATTCCTAGAGGACAACCAAACCATGTCACCAACAGCGAACAAAACCTCCTGTCGTTTCCTATCAAAGTAGTCTTTAGATTTTCTGTTAGCCTCCTGAAGATTACCACGCACATCCGTCCAAACTCTCTCCAAATCGCCGGAAAAATTCTCCTCCTCAGGCACGGCAGATACCAACTTGGAGAACGACCCAAATGACGGATGTCTCCCAGAACAACAAAAAAAGGCGAACAACCAGCAGAAGAAGATGTATGATTGTTCAGAGCAAATTCATCAAGTGGCAGAAACTCAGACCACCCCTCTTGATTGTCTGCCACAAAACAGCGCAAGAACTGCTCAACATCCTGGTTTTTCCTTTCTGTCTGGCCATTAGATTCAGGATGATATCCGGATGAGAACGACAAATGAACTCCCAACCTGTCACAAAAGGCGCGCCAAAAACGAGCCACGAACTGAGGTCCCCTATCAGAAACAATGTCAGTAGGAACGCCATGAAGTCTGACAATTTCCTTGACAAAGGCCTTAGCGAGAGTCTTAGCGCAGGGCAGTTTGACGAAGGGAACCAAGTGACACATCTTGCTAAAACGGTCCACGACCACCCAGATGACAGTAAAACCCTCAAAGGGGGGAAGGTCAGTTATAAAGTCCATAGCCAAATGTGTCCAAGGAGCACTGGGAACCTCCAGAGGGCAAAGTAACCCCGCAGAAGGAGCATGTGAGGACTTAGATCTAGCACATATAGTACATTGACGCACCCACTTAATGACTTCCTTCTGCCATCCAGGCCACCAAAAACTGCGACTCACCAGTCTCTTGGTCTCAGAGCTTCCGGGATGACCTGCCAACCGAGATTCGTGACACTCAACAATCAAATCTCTCCTAAAGATCCCAGGCACAAACAACCTCCCATGGGGAGTGTTAGATGGGGCATTCTCCTGTACTTTAAGAATCTCACCTTCCAAAATGGAGTCCAAAGCAGCTATCACAACACCTTCTTGTAAAATGTTCTCCTCTTTCTCAGCACCGACTATGGGAGAAAAACTGCGAGACAAGGCATCCGCCTTAACATTCTTAGTACCTGGGATGTAAGTAACGGAAAAATTAAACCGCGAGAAAAACAGTGCCCACCTAGCCTGACGGGCATTCAGGCGCTTGGCAGCATCAAGATATATCAGATTTTTATGATCCGTAAAAACCTGAACGGGAAATTCAGCACCTTCCAAGAGGTGGCGCCAGTGTTCAAATGCGAGTTTAATAGCCAATAATTCCCGATTACCAATATCGTAATTCAGTTCAGTCTCCGAAAATTTTTTTGAAAAAAAGGCACAGGGATGTACTCCATCCCCGTTATCCTGAGACAATACTGCGCCAACCCCCACAGAGGAAGCATCAACCTCAACCAAAAACGGCTTAGTCACATCAGGCTGCATAAGGATGGGAGCAGAGGTGAACCTCTCCTTGAGATACACAAAAGCTTCAATGGCCTCAGAAGTCCACTGAACCGCATCAGCACCTTTCCTGGTGAAATCGGTCAGAGGTTTGACAATAATAGAAAAATTTTTAATGAATTTTCTATAATAATTGGCGAAACCCAAAAACCTCTGTATCGATTTCAAACCAATAGGCCTAGGCCATTCCTGCACAGCTTGAACTTTCACCGGGTCCATCTCAAAACCTTCGCTGGAGATAATGTAGCCCAAAAAACTAATTCTCTGTACAGCGAACTCACATTTCTCCAGCTTAGCAAAAAGCGAATTGTCAATTAATAACTGTAATACTTCACGTACGCTCCGCCAATGAGACTCCAGATCCGGCGAATAAATCAAAATGTCATCCAAATACACAACCACATTTTTGCCAATCAAAGGTCTAAGGATGTCATTAATAAGATTCTGAAAAAATGCAGGAGCATTAGTAAGACCAAAAGGCATAACCAGATTCTCAAAATGACCCACAGGAGTGTTAAAAGCAGTCTTCCATTCGTCACCCTCCTTCATGCGCAACAGATTGTATGCCCCCCGAAGGTCAATTTTAGAGAACCACTTGGCCCCCACTAACTGGTTAAACAGATCAGGAATCAATGGCAGTGGGTAAGGATTGCGTACAGTAATTTTGTTAATCTCACGAAAATCCAGACAAGGACGTAAACCGCCGTCCTTTTTTTTTACAAAAAAAAATCCAACCGCCACAGGAGACTTAGAGGGCCTAATGTGACCGGCGGCCAAACTTGTCTGTATGTATTCCTCCAAAGCCTTTCTCTCAAGAATAGTAAGGTTAAATAAACGACTTTTAGGAAGAGTCGCTCCAGGGACAAATTCAATAGTACAATCATAGTCTCTATGGGGAGGCAAAACCTGCGATTCCTTCTCAGAAAAAACTCTCCAAAAATCCTGAATAGGAACAGGCAATTCCCCCCTATCCACAGCTGCAATACGCCTGTTACGACACTTGTCATAACATTTATGGCTCCAGGATTTAATTTCATTGGTAGACCAATCCAGTACAGGATTGTGCAATTTTAACCAGGGCAATCCCAACACCACCGGAGAAGGCAAGTTATTCAAAACTACCAAATCCAATTTCTCATGGTGAACACCATTAATAGTGAGAGGAAATTCACAGACCTTGAGAGTAACATTCTTCAAAGGGGAGCCATCCACAGAAACCACAGCAATGGGGGATGACAAAGGTTCGGGTTTTAAATTGAGTTTTTCCAAGAATCCCCCATCAATTACATTCAGAGTAGACCCACAATCGACAAACACCCGAAATTCCATTAATTTTCCTGAGCAATAGTGGAAGCAGCTAAAAATACACCCTTGGAATTTAAACAGGCAATACGGGCATGACTGACCATTTTGTTTTCTTTCTTCATACGAAGCACACAGCTTTTAATGAAATGACCAGAATTTCCGCAATAGAAACACAAACCTTCAGAAAATCTGCGGTCCTTTTCTTGAGAGCGAGGTGCCATCGCTCCAATCTCCATCGGCTCTCCACTGTCAGTACACACATTCTCATGACCAGAAACTGACATAGCAGAGGATTTGCTCTCAATAACCCTTGCACGCAGTCTCCTATCCACCCGTATAGCTAATTGCATAGCCTGTTGCAAATATTCAGGTGTGGGATAAGCAATTAGCAGGACTTTAACCCTTTCACTAAGACCAGCAAGAAACAGACTCTTCAGAGCAGAATCGTTCCACCCTATTTGAGTAGACCACCGACGGAAATGAGTACAATATTTTTCCACATTACCTGATCCCTGTCTCAAACATCTCAACTCAGTCTCAGCAGATGAGACACGGTCAGGATCATCATATAATAGCCCCAAAGCAGAAAAAAAACTATCCACTGATCTAAAGCATGTATCACTAGGTTGCAAAGAAAAGGCCCACTCCTGAGGCTCTTTGCGCAAAAGTGACATTATGAACCCTATGCGCTGGGATTCATCCCCAGAGGACCTGGGTCTCAAATGAAAATACAATAAGCAAGCATTTTTAAATGAAAAAAATTCTTGGTGTTCACCAAAAAATAAATCAGGCAAACGTACCTTAGGCTCCAAGAAATGTGCTCCAGGACAGTTACTCACGTGCTGATGGAGCTCGGCCACCTCCAGAGAGAGTCCCTGCAGGCGTTTAGCCAAATCCAGAACCGACACCATGATGGAACAGAAAAATCTTTCCTTAGAGAATTTGCAGGCTGGACTTACTGTTATGTTCTGCTACCAGAGCTAAGGAAAGAGAGGAGATCTGTCCCTACGATAGAACTCAGCTTGATCCCTACGATGTAACAGGGAACCTGATCCTGCGATCAGACCTGCTAAAGTCCTCAGCTAGTCTGTACGGAGACCTATAGATGTGGGGAAGGAATCCCTACAAGGACTAGGGACTGGGAGCAAAATGGACACCTCCTAACAGAAATAGTAGCAGACAGACAAACAAACAAAATATATAGAACACAGAGGTCCGAAGACCAAGCAAACTAACAGAGTTAGATACTGAGCACAGGCTAGCTAAAGAGTAGTAATACAATGAAGTCCAGCAAAGCCAGAAGGGCGGAGCAGGACTAAATAGGCCAACAAGGTCATGTGACCAGCAATAGAAAAAACCTAAGAGCAAGGTTCTAACAATTATTCCCTCATTTAGTGGATATTTTCACAAAAAAGTGAAATTTTCAAAAATTCCGAAAATTGGCTGAAAACGACTAAATATGAAGGACTCATCGGGCGAATCGCTCTGGAACTGAAATCGGAACGCTCGCTGACATTTCCCCTATCTGAAAGTCTGATAAATGCCGGAAAAATGACTAAGTCCCAAAAAAAATTTTTTTAAACTTTTTTCAATTTTACCCCTGTGGGATATATGTTCTACCCACACACATTTGGAGCTCTCCTGGCGTACCCTCACTCATATTATTCCCTCATTTAGCGGATATTTTCACAAAAAAGTGAAATTTTCAAAAATTCAGAAAATTGGCTGAAAACGACTAAATATGAAGGACTCATCGGGCGAATCGCTCTGGAACTGAAATCGGAACGCTCACTGACATTTGCCCTAATTGAAAGTCTGATAAACGCTGGAAAAATGACTAAGTCCAAAAACAATTATTTTGCAATTTTACCCCCGTGGGATATATATTCTACCCACACACATTTGGAACTCTCCTGGGGTACCCTCACACATATTATTCCCTCATTTAGTGGATATTTTCACAAAAAGTGAAAATTTCAAAAATTCTGAAAATTGGCTGAAAACGACTAAATATGAAAGACCCATCGGGCGAATCGCTCTGGAACTGAAATCGGAACGCTCACTGACATTTCCCCTACCTGAAAGTCTGATAAATGCCATAAAAATGACTAAGTCCAAAAAAAAATTTTTTTCAACTTTTTTCAATTTTACCCCCGTGGGATATATTTTCTAAAATCACACATTTTGAAATCTCCTGGGGTACCCTCACACATATTATTCCCTCATTTAGTGGATATTTTCCCAAAAAAGTGAAATTTTCAAAAATTCTGAAAATTTGCTGAAAACGACTAAATATGAAGGACTCATCGGGCGAATCGCTCTGGAACTGAAATCGGAACGCTCACTGACATTTCCCCTATCTGAAAGTTTGATAAACGCCTGAAAAATGAGTAAGTCCAGAAAAAATTTTTTTTCAACTTTTTTCAATTTTACCCCTGTGGGATATATGTTCTAACCACACACATTTGGAGCTCTCCTGGCGTACCCTCACACATATTATTCCCTCATTTAGCGGATATTTTCACAAAAAAGTGAAATTTTCAAAAATTCAGAAAATTTTCTGAAAACGACTAAATATGAAGGACTCATCGGGCGAATCGCTCTGGAACTGAAATCGGAACGCTCACTGACATTTCCCCTATCTGAATGTCTGAAAAACGCCTGAAAAATGACTAAGTCCAAAAACAATTTTTTTGCAATTTTACCCCCGTGGGATATATATTCTACCCACACACATTTGGAGCTCTCCTGGCGTACCCTCACGCATATTATTCCCTCATTTAGTGGATATTTCCACAAAAAAGTGAAATTTTCAAAAATTCAGAAAATTGACTGAAAATAAATAAATTGGAAGGACTCATCGGGCGAATCGCTCTGGAACTGAAATCGGAATGCTCACTCACATTTCCCCTATCTGAAAGTCTGATAAACGCCGGAAAAATGCCTAAGTCCCCAAATAAAATGTTTTCAACTTTTTTCAATTTTACTTTTGTGGATATATATTCTACCCACACATATATGGAACTCTCCTTGGGTACCCTCACACATATTACTCCCTCGTTTAGTGGATATTTTCACAAAAAAGTGAAATTTTCAAAAATTCAGAAAATTGGCTGAAAACGGCTAATTATGAAGGACTCATGGGCGAATCGCTCTGGAACTGAAATCGGAACGCTCACTGACATTTCCCCTATCTGAAAGTCTGATAAACGCCGGAAAAATGCCTAAGTCCCCAAAAAAAATTTTCCAACTTTTTTCAATTTTACGCTTGTGGATATATATTCTACCCACACACATTTGGTCTGTCTGTCCTGGGGTACCCTCACACATATTAATCCCTCATTTAGTGGTTATTTTCACAAAAAAGTGAAATTTTCAAAAATTCAGAAAATTGGCTGAAAACGACTAAATATGAAGGACTCATCGGGCGAATCGCTCTGAAACTGAAATCGGAATGCTCACTGACATTTCTCCTATCTGAAAGTTTGATAAATGCTGGAAAAATGCCTAAGTCGAAAAAATAATTTTTTTCAATTTTACCCCTGTGGGATATATATTCTACCAACACACATTTGGAACTCTACTGGCGTACCCTCACGCATATTATTCCCTCATTTAGTGGATATTTTCACAAAAAAGTGAAATTTTCAAAAATTCAGAAAATTGACTGAAAACAACTAAATATGAAGGACTCATCGGGCGAATCGCTCTGGAACTGAAATCGGAATGCTCACTGACATTTCCCCTATCTGAAAGTCTGATAAACGCCGGAAAAATGCCTAAGTCCCCAAAAAAAATGTTTTCAACTTTTTTCAATTTTACTTTTGTGGATATATATTCTACCCACACATATATGGAACTCTCCTGGGGTACCCTCACACATATTATTCCCTCGTTTAGTGGATATTTTCACAAAAAAGTGAAATTTTCAAAAATTCAGAAAATTGGCTGAAAACGACTAATTATGAAGGACTCATCGGGCGAATCGCTCTGGAACTGAAATCGGAACGCTCACTGACATTTCCCCTATCTGAAAGTCTGATAAACGCCGGAAAAATGCCTAAGTCCCCCAAAAAAAATTTCCAACTTTTTTCAATTTTACGCTTGTGGATATATATTCTACCCACACACATTTGGTCTGTCTGTCCTGGGGTACCCTCACACATATTAATCCCTCATTTAGTGGATATTTTCACAAAAAAGTGAAATTTTCAAAAATTCTGAAAATTGGCTGGAAACGACTAAATATGAAGGACTCATCGGCCGAATCGCTCTGGAACTGAAATCGGCACGCTCACTGACATTTCCACTATCTGAAAGTCTGATAAACGCCGGAAAAATGCCTAAGTCCCCCAAAAAAATTTTTTCAACTTTTTTCAATTTTACCCCCGTGGGATATATAGTCTACCCACACCCATTTGGAACTCTCCTGGGGTACCCTCACACATATTATTCCCTCATTTAGTGGATATTTTCACAAAAAAGTGAAATTTTCAAAAATTCTGAAAATTGGCTGAAAACGACTAAATATGAAGGACTCATAGGGCGAATCGCTCTGGAACAGACATAGGAACTCTCACTGACATTTCCCCTATCTGAAAGTCAGATAAACGCTGAAAAAATGACAGTCCAAAAAATTTTTTTTTTAAACTTTTTTCAATTTTACCCCCGTGGGATATATATTCTACCCACACACATTTGGAACTCTCCTGGGGTACCCTCTCACATATTATTCCCTCATTTAGTGAATATTTTCACAAAAAAGTGAAATTTTCAAAAATTTTGAAAATTGGCTGAAAACGACTAAATATGAAGGACTCATCGGGCGAATCGCTCTGGAACTGAAATAGGAATGCTCACTGACATTTCCCCTATCTGAAAGTCTGATAAACGCCGGAAAAATGACTAAGTCCAAAAAAACCTTTTTTCAAATTTTTTCAATTTTACCCCCGTGGGACATATATTCTACCCACACACATTTGGAACTCTCCTGGGGTACCCTCACACATATTATTCCTTCATTTAGTGGATATTTTCACAAAAAAGTAAAATTTTCAAAAATTCTGAAAATTGGCTGAAAACGACTAAATATGAAGGACTCATCGGGCGAATCGCTCTGGAACTGAAATCGGAACGCTCACTGACATTTCCCCTATCTGAAAGTCTGATAAACGCCGGAAAAATGACTAAGTCCAAAAGAAATGTTTTTTCAACTTTTTTCAATTTTACCCCCGTGGGATATATATTCTACCCACAAACATTTGGAACTCTCCTGGCGTACCCTCACACATATTATTCCCTCATTTAGTGGATATTTTCACAAAAAAGTGAATTTTTTAAAAATTCTGAAAATTGGCTGAAAACGACTAAATATGAAGGACTCATCGGGCGAATCGCTCTGGAACCGAAATCGGAATGCTCACTGACATTTCCCCTATCTGAAAGTCTGATAAACGCCGGAAAAATGCCTAAGTCCCGAAAAAAAAATTTTTCAACTTTTTTCAATTTTACCCCCGTGGATACATATTCTACCCACACACATTTGGAACTCTCCTGGGGTACCCTCACACATATTATTCCCTCATTTAGTGGATATTTTCACAAAAAAGTGAAATTTTCAAAAATTCCGAAAATTGGCTGAAAACGACTAAATGTGAAGTACTCATCGGGCGAATCGCTCTGGAACTGAAATCGGAACGCTCACTGACATTTCACCTATCTGAAAGTCTGATAAACGTCATAAAAATGACTAAGTCCAAAAAAAAATTTTTTTCAACTTTTTTCAATTTTACCCCCGTGGGATATATTTTCTACCATCACACATTTGGAAATCTCCTGGGGTACCCTCTCACATATTATTCCCTCATTTAGTGAATATTTTCACAAAAAAGTGAAATTTTCAAAAATTTTGAAAATTGGCTGAAAACGACTAAATATGAAGGACTCATCGAGCGAATCGCTCTGGAACCGAAATCGGAATGCTCACTGACATTTCCCCTATCTGAAAGTCTGATAAACGCCGGAAAAATGCCTAAGTTCCGAAAAAAAAATGTTTCAACTTTTTTCAATTTTACCCCTGTGGATATATTTTCTACCATCACACATTTGGAAATCTCCTGGGTTACCCTCACACATATTATTGTTATGTTCTGCTACCAGAGCTAAGGAAAGAGAGGAGATCTGTCCCTACGATAGAACTCAGCTTGATCCCTACGATGTAACAGGGAACCTGATCCTGCGATCAGACCTGCTAAAGTCCTCAGCTAGTCTGTACGGAGACCTATAGATATGGAGAAGGAATCCCTACAAGTACTAGGGACTGGGAGCAAAATGGACACCTCCTAACAGAAATAGTAGCAGACAGACAAACAAACAAAATATATAGAACACAGAGGTCCGAAGACCAAGCAAACTAACAGAGTTAGATACTGAGCACAGGCTAGCTAAAGAGTAGTAATACAATGAAGTCCAGCAAAGCCAGAAGGGCGGAGCAGGACTAAATAGGCCAACAAGGTCATGAGACCAGCAATAGAAAAAACCTAAGAGCAAGGTTCTAACAGTACCCCCCCTTCTAAGTTGATCCTCCGGGTCCCCTAGGACCAGGCTTATCAGGAAATCTCCTGTGAAACGCTCTGATAAGTCTGGACGTGGAAACATCATCCGACCTCACCCATGAGTTATCCTCGGGTCCGAAACCTTTCCAGGCCACGAGATACTGCAAACTACCTCTATACCGTCTAGAATTAAGGATGCGAGAAATTTCATATTCCCCGTCCTCCACCACCGGAGGAACAGAGGCAGAGGCGTCAGAATCCGACACAACAGCTTTTTTCAACAGAGAGACATGAAACACCGGGTTAATTCTCCAGGAGGTAGGAACCTCCAACCTAACAGCAGATTGGTTGACAACCTGAAGCACCTTAAAGGGCCCTACAAACTTGGGACCCAATTTCTTAGAAGGAATCCTCAACCGCAGATTCCTAGAGGACAACCAAACCATGTCACCAACAGCGAACAAAACCTCCTGTCGTTTCCTATCAAAGTAGTCTTTAGATTTTCTGTTAGCCTCCTGAAGATTACCACGCACATCCGTCCAAACTCTCTCCAAATCGCCGGAAAAATTCTCCTCCTCAGGCACGGCAGATACCAACTTGGAGAACGACCCAAATGACGGATGTCTCCCAGAACAACAAAAAAAAGGCGAACAACCAGCAGAAGAAGATGTATGATTGTTCAGAGCAAATTCATCAAGTGGCAGAAACTCAGACCACCCCTCTTGATTGTCTGCCACAAAACAGCGCAAGAACTGCTCAACATCCTGGTTTTTCCTTTCTGTCTGGCCATTAGATTCAGGATGATATCCGGATGAGAACGACAAATGAACTCCCAACCTGTCACAAAAGGCGCGCCAAAAACGAGCCACGAACTGAGGTCCCCTATCAGAAACAATGTCAGTAGGAACGCCATGAAGTCTGACAATTTCCTTGACAAAGGCCTTAGCGAGAGTCTTAGCACAGGGCAGTTTGACGAAGGGAACCAAGTGACACATCTTGCTAAAACGGTCCACGACCACCCAGATGACAGTAAAACCCTCAAAGGGGGGAAGGTCAGTTATAAAGTCCATAGCCAAATGTGTCCAAGGAGCACTGGGAACCTCCAGAGGGCAAAGTAACCCCGCAGAAGGAGCATGTGAGGACTTAGATCTAGCACATATAGTACATTGACGCACCCACTTAATGACTTCCTTCTGCCATCCAGGCCACCAAAAACTGCGACTCACCAGTCTCTTGGTCTCAGAGCTTCCGGGATGACCTGCCAACCGAGATTCGTGACACTCAACAATCAAATCTCTCCTAAAGATCCCAGGCACAAACAACCTCCCATGGGGAGTGTTAGATGGGGCATTCTCCTGTACTTTAAGAATCTCACCTTCCAAAATGGAGTCCAAAGCAGCTATCACAACACCTTCTTGTAAAATGTTCTCCTCTTTCTCAGCACCGACTATGGGAGAAAAACTGCGAGACAAGGCATCCGCCTTAACATTCTTAGTACCTGGGATGTAAGTAACGGAAAAATTAAACCGCGAGAAAAACAGTGCCCACCTAGCCTGACGGGCATTCAGGCGCTTGGCAGCATCAAGATATATCAGATTTTTATGATCCGTAAAAACCTGAACGGGAAATTCAGCACCTTCCAAGAGGTGGCGCCAGTGTTCAAATGCGAGTTTAATAGCCAATAATTCCCGATTACCAATATCGTAATTCAGTTCAGTCTCCGAAAATTTTTTTGAAAAAAAGGCACAGGGATGTACTCCATCCCCGTTATCCTGAGACAATACTGCGCCAACCCCCACAGAGGAAGCATCAACCTCAACCAAAAACGGCTTAGTCACATCAGGCTGCATAAGGATGGGAGCAGAGGTGAACCTCTCCTTGAGATACACAAAAGCTTCAATGGCCTCAGAAGTCCACTGAACCGCATCAGCACCTTTCCTGGTGAAATCGGTCAGAGGTTTGACAATAATAGAAAAATTTTTAATGAATTTTCTATAATAATTGGCGAAACCCAAAAACCTCTGTATCGATTTCAAACCAATAGGCCTAGGCCATTCCTGCACAGCTTGAACTTTCACCGGGTCCATCTCAAAACCTTCGCTGGAGATAATGTAGCCCAAAAAACTAATTCTCTGTACAGCGAACTCACATTTCTCCAGCTTAGCAAAAAGCGAATTGTCAATTAATAACTGTAATACTTCACGTACGCTCCGCCAATGAGACTCCAGATCCGGCGAATAAATCAAAATGTCATCCAAATACACAACCACATTTTTGCCAATCAAAGGTCTAAGGATGTCATTAATAAGATTCTGAAAAAATGCAGGAGCATTAGTAAGACCAAAAGGCATAACCAGATTCTCAAAATGACCCACAGGAGTGTTAAAAGCAGTCTTCCATTCGTCACCCTCCTTCATGCGCAACAGATTGTATGCCCCCCGAAGGTCAATTTTAGAGAACCACTTGGCCCCCACTAACTGGTTAAACAGATCAGGAATCAATGGCAGTGGGTAAGGATTGCGTACAGTAATTTTGTTAATCTCACGAAAATCCAGACAAGGACGTAAACCGCCGTCCTTTTTTTTTACAAAAAAAAATCCAACCGCCACAGGAGACTTAGAGGGCCTAATGTGACCGGCGGCCAAACTTGTCTGTATGTATTCCTCCAAAGCCTTTCTCTCAAGAATAGTAAGGTTAAATAAACGACTTTTAGGAAGAGTCGCTCCAGGGACAAATTCAATAGTACAATCATAGTCTCTATGGGGAGGCAAAACCTGCGATTCCTTCTCAGAAAAAACTCTCCAAAAATCCTGAATAGGAACAGGCAATTCCCCCCTATCCACAGCTGCAATACGCCTGTTACGACACTTGTCATAACATTTATGGCTCCAGGATTTAATTTCATTGGTAGACCAATCCAGTACAGGATTGTGCAATTTTAACCAGGGCAATCCCAACACCACCGGAGAAGGCAAGTTATTCAAAACTACCAAATCCAATTTCTCATGGTGAACACCATTAATAGTGAGAGGAAATTCACAGACCTTGAGAGTAACATTCTTCAAAGGGGAGCCATCCACAGAAACCACAGCAATGGGGGATGACAAAGGTTCGGGTTTTAAATTGAGTTTTTCCAAGAATCCCCCATCAATTACATTCAGAGTAGACCCACAATCGACAAACACCCGAAATTCCATTAATTTTCCTGAGCAATAGTGGAAGCAGCTAAAAATACACCCTTGGAATTTAAACAGGCAATACGGGCATGACTGACCATTTTGTTTTCTTTCTTCATACGAAGCACACAGCTTTTAATGAAATGACCAGAATTTCCGCAATAGAAACACAAACCTTCAGAAAATCTGCGGTCCTTTTCTTGAGAGCGAGGTGCCATCGCTCCAATCTCCATCGGCTCTCCACTGTCAGTACACACATTCTCATGACCAGAAACTGACATAGCAGAGGATTTGCTCTCAATAACCCTTGCACGCAGTCTCCTATCCACCCGTATAGCTAATTGCATAGCCTGTTGCAAATATTCAGGTGTGGGATAAGCAATTAGCAGGACTTTAACCCTTTCACTAAGACCAGCAAGAAACAGACTCTTCAGAGCAGAATCGTTCCACCCTATTTGAGTAGACCACCGACGGAAATGAGTACAATATTTTTCCACATTACCTGATCCCTGTCTCAAACGTCTCAACTCAGTCTCAGCAGATGAGACACGGTCAGGATCATCATGTAATATCCCCAAAGCAGAAAAAAAACTATCCACTGATCTAAAGCATGTATCACTAGGTTGCAAAGAAAAGGCCCACTCCTGAGGCTCTTTGCGCAAAAGTGACATTATGAACCCTATGCGCTGGGATTCATCCCCAGAGGACCTGGGTCTCAAACGAAAATACAATAAGCAAGCATTTTTAAATGAAAAAAATTCTTGGTGTTCACCAAAAAATAAATCAGGCAAACGTACCTTAGGCTCCAAGAAATGTGCTCCAGGACAGTTACTCACATGCTGATGGAGCTCGGCCACCTCCAGAGAGAGTCCCTGCAGGCGTTTAGCCAAATCCAGAACCGACACCATGATGGAACAGAAAAATCTTTCCTTAGAGAATTTGCAGGCTGGACTTACTGTTATGTTCTGCTACCAGAGCTAAGGAAAGAGAGGAGATCTGTCCCTACGATAGAACTCAGCTTGATCCCTACGATGTAACAGGGAACCTGATCCTGCGATCAGACCTGCTAAAGTCCTCAGCTAGTCTGTACGGAGACCTATAGATGTGGGGAAGGAATCCCTACAAGTACTAGGGACTGGGAGCAAAATGGACACCTCCTAACAGAAATAGTAGCAGACAGACAAACAAACAAAATATATAGAACACAAAGGTCCGAAGACCAAGCAAACTAACAGAGTTAGATACTGAGCACAGGCTAGCTAAAGAGTAGTAATACAATGAAGTCCAGCAAAGCCAGAAGGGCGGAGCAGGACTAAATAGGCCAACAAGGTCATGTGACCAGCAATAGAAAAAACCTAAGAGCAAGGTTCTAACAATTATTCCCTCATTTAGTGGATATTTTCACAAAAAAGTGAAATTTTCAAAAATTCCGAAAATTGGCTGAAAACGACTAAATATGAAGGACTCATCGGGCGAATCGCTCTGGAACTGAAATCGGAACGCTCGCTGACATTTCCCCTATGTGAAAGTCTGATAAATGCCGGAAAAATGACTAAGTCCCAAAAAAAATTTTTTTAAACTTTTTTCAATTTTACCCCTGTGGGATATATGTTCTACCCACACACATTTGGAGCTCTCCTGGCGTACCCTCACTCATATTATTCCCTCATTTAGCGGATATTTTCACAAAAAAGTGAAATTTTCAAAAATTCAGAAAATTGGCTGAAAACGACTAAATATGAAGGACTCATCGGGCGAATCGCTCTGGAACTGAAATCGGAACGCTCACTGACATTTGCCCTAATTGAAAGTCTGATAAACGCTGGAAAAATGACTAAGTCCAAAAACAATTATTTTGCAATTTTACCCCCGTGGGATATATATTCTACCCACACACATTTGGAACTCTCCTGGGGTACCCTCACACATATTATTCCCTCATTTAGTGGATATTTTCACAAAAAGTGAAATTTTCAAAAATTCTGAAAATTGGCTGAAAACGACTAAATATTAAAGACCCATCGGGCGAATCGCTCTGGAACTGAAATCGGAACGCTCACTGACATTTCCCCTACCTGAAAGTCTGATAAATGCCATAAAAATGACTAAGTCCAAAAAAAAATTTTTTTCAACTTTTTTCAATTTTACCCCCGTGGGATATATTTTCTAAAATCACACATTTTGAAATCTCCTGGGGTACCCTCACACATATTATTCCCTCATTTAGTGGATATTTTCCCAAAAAAGTGAAATTTTCAAAAATTCTGAAAATTTGCTGAAAACGACTAAATATGAAGGACTCATCGGGCGAATCGCTCTGGAACTGAAATCGGAACGCTCACTGACATTTCCCCTATCTGAAAGTTTGATAAACGCCTGAAAAATGAGTAAGTCCAGAAAAAAATTTTTTTCAACTTTTTTCAATTTTACCCCTGTGGGATATATGTTCTAACCACACACATTTGGAGCTCTCCTGGCGTACCCTCACACATATTATTCCCTCATTTAGCGGATATTTTCACAAAAAAGTGAAATTTTCAAAAATTCAGAAAATTGGCTGAAAACGACTAAATATGAAGGACTCATCGGGCGAATCGCTCTGGAACTGAAATCGGAACGCTCACTGACATTTCCCCTATCTGAATGTCTGAAAAACGCCTGAAAAATGACTAAGTCCAAAAACAATTTTTTTGCAATTTTACCCCCGTGGGATATATATTCTACCCACACACATTTGGAACTCTACTGGCGTACCCTCACGCATATTATTCCCTCATTTAGTGGATATTTTCACAAAAAAGTGAAATTTTCAAAAATTCAGAAAATTGACTGAAAACAACTAAATATGAAGGACTCATCGGGCGAATCGCTCTGGAACTGAAATCGGAATGCTCACTGACATTTCCCCTATCTGAAAGTCTGATAAACGCCGGAAAAATGCCTAAGTCCCCAAAAAAAATGTTTTCAACTTTTTTCAATTTTACTTTTGTGGATATATATTCTACCCACACATATATGGAACTCTCCTGGGGTACCCTCACACATATTATTCCCTCGTTTAGTGGATATTTTCACAAAAAAGTGAAATTTTCAAAAATTCAGAAAATTGGCTGAAAACGACTAATTATGAAGGACTCATAGGGCGAATCGCTCTGGAACTGAAATCGGAACGCTCACTGACATTTCCCCTATCTGAAAGTCTGATAAACGCCGGAAAAATGCCTAAGTCCCCCAAAAAAATTTTCCAACTTTTTTCAATTTTACGCTTGTGGATATATATTCTACCCACACACATTTGGTCTGTCTGTCCTGGGGTACCCTCACACATATTACTCCCTCATTTAGTGGATATTTTCACAAAAAAGTGAAATTTTCAAAAATTCTGAAAATTGGCTGGAAACGACTAAATATGAAGGACTCATCGGCCGAATCGCTCTGGAACTGAAATCGGCACGTTCACTGACATTTCCACTATCTGAAAGTCTGATAAACGCCGGAAAAATGCCTAAGTCCCCAAAAAAAATTTTTTCAACTTTTTTCAATTTTACCCCCGTGGGATATATAGTCTACCCACACCCATTTGGAACTCTCCTGGGGTACCCTCACACATATTATTCCCTCATTTAGTGGATATTTTCACAAAAAAGTGAAATTTTAAAAAATTCTGAAAATTGGCTGAAAACGACTAAATATGAAGGACTCATCGGGCGAATCGCTCTGGAACTGAAATCGGAATGCTCACTGACATTTCTCCTATCTGAAAGTTTGATAAATGCCGGAAAAATGCCTAAGTCCAAAAAATAATTTTTTTCAATTTTACCCCCGTGGAATATATATATTCTACCCACACATATTTGGAACTCTCCTGGCGTACCCTCACACATATTATTCCCTCATTTAGTGGATATTTTCACAAAAAAGTGAAATTTAAAAAAATTCAGAAAATTGGCTGAAAACGACTAAATATGAAGGACTCATCGGGCGAATCGCTCTGGAACTGAAATCGGAATGCTCACTGACATTTCTCCTATCTGAAATTCTGATAAATGCCGGAAAAATGACTAAGTCCAAAAAAAATTTTTTTTCAATTTTACCCCCGTGGGATATATATTCTACCCACACACATTTGGTACTCTCCTGGCGTACCCTCACACATATTATTCCCTCATTTAGTGGATATTTTCACAAAAAGTTGAAATTTTCAAAAATTCAGAAAATTGGCTGAAAACGACTAAATATGAAGGACTCATCGGGCGAATCGCTCTGGAACTGAAATCGGAACGCTCACTGACATTTCCCCTATCTGAAAATCTGATAAACGCCGGAAAAATACCTAAGTCCCCCCAAAAAAATTTTTTCAACTTTTTTCAATTTTACCCTTGTGGATATATTTTCTACCCACACACCTTTGGAACTCTCTGGGGTACCCTCACACATATTATTCCCTCATTTAGTGGATATTTTCACAAAAAAGTGAAATTTTCAAAAATTCAGAAAATTGACTGAAAACGACTAAATATGAAGGACTCATCGGGCGAATCGCTCTGGAACTGAAATCGGAACGCTCACTGACATTTTCCCTATCTGAAAGTCTGATAAACACAGGAAAAATGTCTAAGTCCAAAAAAAAAATTTTTTCAACTTTTTCAGTTTTACCCCGTGGATATATATTCTACCCAAACACATTTGGGACTCTCCTGGGGTACCCTCACACATATTATTCCCTCATTTAGTGGATATTTTCACAAAAAAGTGAAATTTTCAAAAATTCAGAAAATTGGCTGAAAACGACTAAATATGAAGGACTCATCGGGCGAATCACTCTGGAACTGAAATCGGAACGCTCACTGACATTTCCCCTATCTGAAAGTCTGATAAACGCTGAAAAAATGACTAAATCCCCCAAAAAAATTTTTTCAACTTTTTTCAATTTTACCCCCGTGGGATATATATTCTACCCACACACATTTGGAACTCTCCTGGCGTACCCTCACACATATTATTCCCTCATTTAGTGGACATTTTCACAAAAAAGTGAAATTTTAAAAAATTCAGAAAATTGACTGAAAACGACTAAATATGAAGGACGCATGGAGCAAATCACTCTGGAACTGAAATCGGAACGCTCACTGACATTTCCCCTAACTGAAAGACTGATAAACGGCGGAAAAATGCCTAAGTCCCCCAAAAAAAATGTTTCAACTTTTTTCAATTTTACCCCCGTGGATATATATTCTACCCACACACATTTGGAACTCTCCTGGCGTACCTTCACACATATTATTCCCTCATTTAGTGGATATTGTCACAAAAAAGAGAAATTTTCAAAAATTCAGAAAATTGGCTGAAAACGACTAAATATGAAGGACTCATCGGGCGAATCACTCTGAAACTGAAATCGAAACGCTCACTGACATTTCCCCTCTCTGAAAGTCTGATAAACGCCTGAAAAATGACTAAGTCCAAAAAAAATTTTTTTAAACTTTTTTCAATTTTACCACCGTGGGATATATATTCTACCCAAACACATTTGGAACTCTCCTGGGGTACCCTCACACATATTGTTCCCTCATTTAGTAGATATTTTCACAAAAATTGAAATTTTCAAAAATTCTGAAAATTGTCTGAGAACGACTAAATATGAAGGACGCTTCGAGGGAATCGCTCTGGAACTGAAATTGGAACGCTCACTGACATTTCCCCTAACTGAAAGTCTGATAAACGCCGGAAAAATGCCTAAGTCCCCAAAAAAAAATGTTTCAACTTTTTTCAATTTAACCCCCGTGGATATATATTCTACCCACACACATTTGGAACTCTCCTGGGGTACCCTCACACATATTATTCCCTCATTTAGTGGATATTTTCACAAAAAAGTGAAATTTTCAAAAATTCTGAAAATTGGCTGAAAACGACTAAATATGAAGGACTCATCGGGTGTATCGCTTTGGAACTGAAATTGGAATGATCACTGACATTTCCCCTATCTGAAAGTCTGATAAACGCCGGAAAAATGCCTAAGTCCAAAAAAACAATTTTTTTAAACTTTTTTCAATTTTCCCCCGTGAGATATATATATATATTCTATCACCACACATTTGGAACTCTCCTGGGGTACCCTCACACATATTATTCCCTCATTTAGTAGATATTTTCACAAAAAGTGAAATTTTCAAAAATTCAGAAAATTGGCTGAAAATGACTAAATATGAAGGACACATCGGGCGAATCGCTCTGGAGTTGAAATCGGAACGCACACTGACATTTCCCCTTTCTGAAAGTCTGATCAATGCCGGAAAAATGCCTAAGTCCAAAAAAAATTTTTTTTTTTACTTTTTTCAGTTTTACCCCCGTGGGATATATATTCTACCCAAACACATTTGGAACTCTCCTAGCGTACCCTCACACATATTATTCCCTCATTTAGTGGATATTTTCACAACAAAGTGAAATTTTCAAAAAATTTTTAAATTGGCTGAAAATGTCTAAATATGAAGGACTCATCGGGCGAATCGCTCTGGAACTGAAATCGGAACGCTCACTGACATTTCCCCTATCTGAAAGTCTGATAAATGCCGGAAAAATGCCTAAGTCCCCAAAGAAAATTTTTTAAACTTTTTTTCAATGTTACCCCCGTGGATATATGTTCTACTCACACACATTTGGAACTCTCCTGGGGTACCCTCACACATATTTTTCCCTCATTTAGTGGATATTTTCACAAAAAAGTGAAATTTTCAAAAATGTAGAAAATTGGCTGAAAACGACTATATATGAAGGAATCATCGGGCGAATCGCTCTGGAACTGAAATCAGAACGCTCACTGACATTTCCCCTATCTGAAAGTCTGATAAACGCCGGAAAAATGACTAAGTCCAAAAAATTTTTTTTTTCAATTTTACCCCCGTGGGATATATATTCTACCCACACACATTTGGAACTCTCCTGGGGTACCCTCACACATATTATTCCCTCATTTAGTGGATATTTTCACAAAAATGTGAAATTTTCAAAAATTCTGAAAATTGGCTGAAAACGACTAAATATGAAGGACTCATCAGTTGAATCGCTCTGGAACTGAAATCGGAACGCTCACTGACATTTCCCCTATCTGAAAGTCTGATAAACGACGGAAAAATGCCTAAGTCCAAAAAAACATTTTTTTAAACTTTTTTCAATTTTACCCTTGTGGGATATATATTCTACCCACACACATTTGGAACTCTCCTGGGGTACCCTCACACATATTATTCCCTCATTTAGTGGATATTTTCATAAAAAAGTGAAATTTTCAAAAATTCAGAAAATTGGCTGAAAATGACTAAATATGAAGGACCCATCGGGCAAATCGCTCTGGAACTGAAATCGGAACGCTCACGGACATTTCCCCTATCTGAAAGTCTGATAAACGCTGGAAAAATGACTAAGTCCAACAAAACATTTTTTTCAATTTTACCCCCGTGGGATATATATTCTACCCACACACATTTGGAACTCTCCTGGCGTACCCTCACACATATTATTCCCTGATTTAGTGGATATTTTCACAAAAAAGAGAAATTTTCAAAAATTCAGAAAATTGGCTGAAAACGACTAAATATGAAGGACTCATCGGGCGAATCGCTCTGGAACTGAAATCGGAACGCTCACGGACATTTCCCCTATCTGAAAGTCTGATAAACGCCGGAAAAATGCCTAAGTCCAAAAAAATATTGTTTTAAACTTTTTTCAATTTTACCCTTGTGGATATATATTCTACCCACACACCTTTGGAACTCTCCTGGGGTACCCTCACACATATTATTCCCTCATTTAGTGGATATTTTCACAAAAATGTGAAATTTTCAAAAATTCAGAAAATTGACTGAAAACGACTAAATATGAAGGACTCATCGGGCGAATCACTCTGGAACTGAAATCGGAATGCTCACTGACATTTCCCCTATCTGAAAGTCTGATAAATGGCGGAAAAATGACTAAGTTCAAAAAAAAATTTTTTTCAACTTTTTTCAATTTTACCCGCGTGGGATATATATTCTACCCACACACATTTGGAACTCTCCTGGCGTACCCTCACACATATTATTCCCTCATTTAGTGGATATTTTCACAAAAAAGTGAAATTTTAAAAAATTCTGAAAATTGGCTGGAAACGACTAAATATGAAGGACTCATCGGCCGAATCGCTCTGGAACTGAAATCGGCATGCTCACTGACATTTCCACTATCTGAAAGTCTGATAAACGCCGGAAAAATGCCTAAGTCCCCAAAAAAAATTTTTTCAACTTTTTTCAATTTTACCCCCGTGGGATATATAGTCTACCCACACCCATTTGGAACTCTCCTGGGGTACCCTCACACATATTATTCCCTCATTTAGTGGATATTTTCACAAAAAAGTGAAATTTTAAAAAATTCTGAAAATTGGCTGAAAACGACTAAATATGAAGGACTCATCGGGCGAATCGCTCTGGAACTGAAATCGGAATGCTCACTGACATTTCTCCTATCTGAAAGTGTGATAAATGCCGGAAAAATGCCTAAGTCCAAAAAATAATTTTTTTCAATTTTACCCCCGTGGAATATATATATTCTACCCACACATATTTGGAACTCTCCTGGCGTACCCTCACACATATTATTCCCTCATTTAGTGGATATTTTCACAAAAAAGTGAAATTTAAAAAAATTCAGAAAATTGGCTGAAAACGACTAAATATGAAGGACTCATCGGGCGAATCGCTCTGGAACTGAAATCGGAATGCTCACTGACATTTCTCCTATCTGAAATTCTGATAAATGCCGGAAAAATGACTAAGTCCAAAAAATTTTTTTTTTCAATTTTACCCCCGTGGGATATATATTCTACCCACACACATTTGGTACTCTCCTGGCGTACCCTCACACATATAATTCCCTCATTTAGTGGATATTTTCACAAAAAGGTGAAATTTTCAAAAATTCAGAAAATTGGCTGAAAACGACTAAATATGAAGGACTCATTGGGCGAATCGCTCTGGAACTGAAATCGGAACGCTCACTGACATTTCCCCTATCTGAAAGTCTGATAAACGCCGGAAAAATACCTAAGTCCCCCCAAAAAAATTTTTTCAACTTTTTTCAATTTTACCCTTGTGGATATATTTTCTACCCACACACCTTTGGAACTCTCCTGGGGTACCCTCACACATATTATTCCCTCATTTAGTGGATATTTTCACAAAAAAGTGAAATTTTCAAAAATTCAGAAAATTGGCTCAAAACGACTAAATATGAAAGACTCATCGGGCGAATCACTCTGGAACTGAAATCGGAATGATCGCTGACAATTCCCCTATCTGAAAGTCTGATAAACGCCGGAAAAATGACTAAGTCCAAAAAAAAATATTTTTCAATTTTACCACCGTGGGATACATATTCTACCCACACACATTTGGAACTCTCCTGGCGTACCCTCACACATATTATTCCCTCATTTAGTGGATATTTTCACAAAAAAGTGAAATTTCAAAAAATTCAGAAAATTGGCTGAAATCGACTAAATATGAAGGACTCATCGGGTGAATCGCTCTGGAACTGAAATCGGAATGCTCGCTGACATTTCCCCTATCTGAAAGTCTGATAAACACCAGAAAAATGTCTAAGTCAAAAAAAAATTTTTTTTCTACTTTTTTAAATTTTACCCCCGTGGGATATATATTCTACCCACACACATTTGGAACTCTCCTGGCATACCCTCACACATATTACTCCCTCATTTAGTGGATATTTTCACAGAAAAAGTGAAATTTTAAAAAATTCAGAAAATTGACTGAAAACGACTAAATATGAAGGACGCATGGAGCAAATCACTCTGGAACTGAAATCGGAACGCTCACTGACATTTCCCCTAACTGAAAGACTGATAAACGGCGGAAAAATGTCTAAGTCCCCCAAAAAAAATGTTTCAACTTTTTTCAATTTTACCCCCGTGGATATATATTCTACCCACACACATTTGGAACTCTCCTGGCGTACCTTCACACATATTATTCCCTCATTTAGTGGATATTGTCACAAAAAAGAGAAATTTTCAAAAATTCAGAAAATTGGCTGAAAATGACTAAATATGAAGGACTCATTGGGCAAATCACTCTGAAACTGAAATCGGAACGCTCACTGACATTTCCCCTCTCTGAAAGTCTGATAAACGCCTGAAAAATGACTAAGTCCAAAAAAAATTTTTTTAAACTTTTTTCAATTTTACCACCGTGGGATATATATTCTACCCAAACACATTTGGAACTCTCCTGGGGTACCCTCACACATATTGTTCCCTCATTTAGTAGATATTTTCACAAAAAAGTGAAATTTTCAAAAATTCTGAAAATTGTCTGAGAACGACTAAATATGAAGGACGCTTCGAGGGAATCGCTCTGGAACTGAAATTGGAACGCTCACTGACATTTCCCCTAACTGAAAGTCTGATAAACGCCGGAAAAATGCCTAAGTCCCCAAAAAAAAATGTTTCAACTTTTTTCAATTTAACCCCCGTGGATATATATTCTACCCACACACATTTGGAACTCTCCTGGGGTACCCTCACACATATTATTCCCTCATTTAGTGGATATTTTCACAAAAAAGTGAAATTTTCAAAAATTCTGAAAATTGGCTGAAAACGACTAAATATGAAGGACTCATCGGGTGTATCGCTTTGGAACTGAAATTGGAATGATCACTGACATTTCCCCTATCTGAAAGTCTGATAAACGCCGGAAAAATGCCTAAGTCCAAAAAAACAATTTTTTTAAACTTTTTTCAATTTTCCCCCGTGAGATATATATATATATTCTATCACCACACATTTGGAACTCTCCTGGGGTACCCTCACACATATTATTCCCTCATTTAGTGGATATTTTCACAAAAAGTGAAATTTTCAAAAATTCAGAAAATTGGCTGAAAATGACTAAATATGAAGGACACATCGGGCGAATCGCTCTGGAGCTGAAATCGGAACGCACACTGACATTTCCCCTTTCTGAAAGTCTGATAAACGCCGGAAAAATGCCTAAGTCCAAAAAAAATTTTTTTTTTTACTTTTTTCAGTTTTACCCCCGTGGGATATATATTCTACCCAAACACATTTGGAACTCTCCTAGCGTACCCTCACACATATTATTCCCTCATTTAGTGGATATTTTCACAACAAAGTGAAATTTTCAAAAAATTTTTAAATTGGCTGAAAATGTCTAAATATGAAGGACTCATCGGGCGAATCGCTCTGGAACTGAAATCGGAACGCTCACTGACATTTCCCCTATCTGAAAGTCTGATAAATGCCGGAAAAATGCCTAAGTCCCCAAAGAAAATTTTTTAAACTTTTTTTCAATGTTACCCCCGTGGATATATGTTCTACTCACACACATTTGGAACTCTCCTGGGGTACCCTCACACGTATTTTTCCCTCATTTAGTGGATATTTTCACAAAAAAGTGAAATTTTCAAAAATTTAGAAAATTGGCTGAAAACGACTATATATGAAGGAATCATCGGGCGAATCGCTCTGGAACTGAAATCAGAACGCTCACTGACATTTCCCCTATCTGAAAGTCTGATAAACGCCGGAAAAATGACTAAGTCCAAAAAATTTTTTTTTTCAATTTTACCCCCGTGGGATATATATTCTACCCACACACATTTGGAACTCTCCTGGCGTCCCCTCACACATATTATTCCCTCATTTAGTGGATATTTTCACAAAAAAGTGAAATTTTCAAAAATTCAGAAAATTGGCTGAAAACGACTAAATATGAAGGACTCATCGGGCGAATCACTCTGGAACTGAAATCGGAACGCTCACTGACATTTCCCCTATCTGAAAGTCTAATAAACGCTGAAAAAATGACTAAATCCCCCCAAAAAAATTTTTCAACTTTTTTCAATTTTATCCCCGTGGGATATATATTCTACCCAAACACATTTGGATCTCTCCTGGGGTACCCTCACACAAAAAAGTGAAATTTTCAAAAATTCAGAAAATTGGCTGAAAATAATTAAATATGAAGGACTCATCGGTCGATTCACTCTGGAACTGAAATCGGAACGCTCACTGACATTTCCCCTATCTGAAAGTCTGATAAACGCCTGAAAAATGACTAAGTACAAAAAAAATGTTTTTTCAATTTTATCCCCGTGGGATATATATTCTACCCACACACATTTGCAACTCTCCTGGCGTCCCCTCACACATATTATTCCCTCATTTAGTGGATATTTTCACAAAAAAGTGAAATTTTCAAAAATTCTGAAAATTGTCTGAAAACGACTAAATATGAAGGACTCATCGGGCGAATCACTCTGGAACTGAAATTGGAACGCTCACTGACATTTCCCCTATCTGAAAGTCTGATAAACGTCGGAAAAATGACTAAGTCTAAAAAAAATTTTTTTTTTTACTTTTTTCAGTTTTACCCCCGTGGGATATATATTCTACCCAAACACATTTGGAACTCTCCTAGCGTACCCTCACACATATTATTCCCTCATTTAGTGGATATTTTCACAACAAAGTGAAATTTTCAAAAAATTTTTAAATTGGCTGAAAATGTCTAAATATGAAGGACTCATCGGGCGAATCGCTCTGGAACTGAAATCGGAACGCTCACTGACATTTCCCCTATCTGAAAGTCTGATAAACGTCGGAAAAATGACTAAGTCCAAAAAAAAAATTTTTTAAACTTTTTTCAATTTTACCCCCGTGGGATATATATTCTACCCACACACATTTGGAACTCTCCTGGCGCACCCTCACACATATTATTCCCTCATTTAGTGGATATTTTCACAAAAAAGTGAAATTTTCAAAAATTCTGAAAATGGGCTGAAAACGACTAAATATGAAGGACTCATCGGGCGAATCGCTCTGAAACTGAAATCGGATCGCTCACTGACATTTCCCCTTTGTGAAAGTCTGATAAACGCCGGAAAAATGGCTAAATCCAAAAAAAAATTTTTTTAAACTTTTTTCAATTTTACCCCCGTGGGATATATATTCTACCCACACACATTTGAACTCTCCTGGCGTACCCTCACACATGTTATTCCCTCATTTAGTGGATATTTTCACAAAAAAGTGAAATTTTCAAAAATTCTGAAACTTGGATGAAAACGACTAAATATGAAGGACTCATCGGGCGAATCACTCTGGAACTGAAATCGGAACGCTCACTGACATTTCCCCTACCTGAAAGTCTGATAAACGCCGGAAAAACGACTAAATCCAACAAAAAAAATTTTTCAACTTTTTTCAATTTTACCCCCGTGGGATATATATTCTACCCACACACATTTGGAACTCTCCTGGCATACCCTCACACATATTATTCCCTCATTTAGTGGATATTTTCACAAAAAAGTGAAATTTTAAAAAGTTCTGAAAATTGGCTGAAAACGACTAAATATGAAGGACTCATCGGGCGAATCGCTATGGAACTTAAATCGGAACGCTCACTGACATTTCCCTATCTGAAAATCTGATAAATGGCGGAAAAATGACTAAGCCCCAAAAAAAAATTTTTTTTAACTTTTTTCAATTTTACCCCCGTGGGTATATTCTACCCACACACATTTGGACCTCTCCTGGGGTACCCTCACACATATTATTCCCTCATTTAGTGAATATTTTCACAAAAAAGTGAAATTTTCAAAAATTCTGAAAATTGGCTGAAAATGACTAAATATGAAGGACTCATCGGGCGAATCACTCTGTAACTGAAATCGGAATGCTCACTGACACTTCCCCTAGCTGAAAGTCTGATAAACGCCGGAAAAATGACTAAGTCCAAAAAAAAATGTTTTTAAACTTTTTTCAATTTTACCCCCGTGGGATATATATTCAACCCAAACACATTTGGAACTCTCCTGGGGCACCCTCACACATATTATTCCCTCATTTAGTGGATATTTTCACAAAAAAGTGAAATTTTCAAAAATTCTGAAAATTGGCTGAAAATGACTAAATATGAAGGACTCATCGGGCGAATCACTCTGGAACTGAAATCGGAACGCTCACTGACATTTCACCTATCTGAAAGTCTGATAAACGCTGGAAAAACGGCTAAGTCCAACAAAAATATTTTTTCAATTTTATCCCCGTAGGATATATATTCTACCCACACACATTTGGTACTCTCCTTGCGTACCCTCACGCATATTATTCCCTCATTTAGTGGATATTTTCACAAAAAAGTGAAATTTTCAAAAATTCAGAAACTTGGCTGAAAACGACTAAATATGAAGGACTCATCGGGCGAATCATTCTGGAACTGAAATCGGAACGCTCATTGACATTTCCCCTACCTGAAAGTCTGATAAACGCTGGAAAAACGACTAAGTCCAACAAAAAATTTTTTTCAACTTTTTTCAATTTTACCCTCGTGGGATATATATTCTACCCACACACATTTGGAATTCTCCTGGGGTACACTCACACATATTATTCCCTCATTTAGTGAATATTTTCACAAAAAAGTGAAATTTTCAAAAATTCTGAAAATTGGCTGAAAACGACTAAATATGAAGGACCCATCGGGCGAATCGCTCTGGAGCTGAAATCGAAACGCACACTGACATTTCCCCTATCTGAAAGTCTGATAAACGCTGAAAAAATGACTAAGTCCCCCAAAAAAAATGTTTCAACTTTTTTCAATTTTACCCCCGTGGACATATATTCTACCCACACACATTTGGAACTCTCCTGAGGTACCCTCTCACATATTATTCCCTCATTTAGTGGATATTTTCACAAAAAAGTGAAATTTTCAAAAATTCTGAAAATTGGCTGAAAACGACTAAATATGAAGGACTCATCGGGCGAATCGCTCTGAAACTGAAATTGGAACGCTCACTGACATTTCCCCTATCTGAAAGTCTGATAAACGCCTGAAAAATGACAGTCCAAAAAAACATTTTTTTAAACTTCATTCAATTTTACCCCCGTGGGATATATATATATTCTACCCACACACATTTCGAACTCTCCTGAGGTACCCTCTCACATATTATTCCCTCATTTAGTGGATATTTTCACAAAAAAGTGAAATTTTCAAAAATTCTGAAAATTGGCTGAAAACGACTAAATATGAAGGACCCATCGGGCGAATCGCTCTGGAGCTGAAATCGGAACGCACACTGACATTTCCCCTATCTGAAAGTCTGATAAACGCCGGAAAAACGACTAAGTCCAAAAAAAAAATTCTTTTCAACTTTTTTCAATTTTACCCCGTGGGATATATATTCTACCCAAACACATTTGGAACCCTCCCGGGGTACCCTCACGCATATTATTCCCTCATTTAGTGGATATTTTCACAAAAAAGTGAAATTTTCAAAAATTCAGAAACTTGGCTGAAAACGACTAAATATGAAGGACTCATCGGGCGAATCGCTCTGGAACTGAAATCAGAACGCTCACTGACATTTCCCCTATCTGAAAGTCTGATAAACGCCGGAAAAATGACTAAGTCCAAAAAATTTTTTTTTTCAATTTTACCCCCGTGGGATATATATTCTACCCACACACATTTGGAACTCTCCTGGCGTCCCCTCACACATATTATTCCCTCATTTAGTGGATATTTTCACAAAAAAGTGAAATTTTCAAAAATTCAGAAAATTGGCTGAAAACGACTAAATATGAAGGACTCATCGGGCGAATCACTCTGGAACTGAAATCGGAACGCTCACTGACATTTCCCCTATCTGAAAGTCTAATAAACGCTGAAAAAATGACTAAATCCCCCCAAAAAAATTTTTCAACTTTTTTCAATTTTATCCCCGTGGGATATATATTCTACCCAAACACATTTGGATCTCTCCTGGGGTACCCTCACACAAAAAAGTGAAATTTTCAAAAATTCAGAAAATTGGCTGAAAATAATTAAATATGAAGGACTCATCGGTCGATTCACTCTGGAACTGAAATCGGAACGCTCACTGACATTTCCCCTATCTGAAAGTCTGATAAACGCCTGAAAAATGACTAAGTACAAAAAAAATGTTTTTTCAATTTTATCCCCGTGGGATATATATTCTACCCACACACATTTGCAACTCTCCTGGCATCCCCTCACACATATTATTCCCTCATTTAGTGGATATTTTCACAAAAAAGTGAAATTTTCAAAAATTCTGAAAATTGTCTGAAAACGACTAAATATGAAGGACTCATCGGGCGAATCACTCTGGAGCTGAAATTGGAACGCTCACTGACATTTCCCCTATCTGAAAGTCTGATAAACGTCGGAAAAATGACTAAGTCTAAAAAAAATTTTTTTTTTTACTTTTTTCAGTTTTACCCCCGTGGGATATATATTCTACCCAAACACATTTGGAACTCTCCTAGCGTACCCTCACACATATTATTCCCTCATTTAGTGGATATTTTCACAACAAAGTGAAATTTTCAAAAAATTTTTAAATTGGCTGAAAATGTCTAAATATGAAGGACTCATCGGGCGAATCGCTCTGGAACTGAAATCGGAACGCTCACTGACATTTCCCCTATCTGAAAGTCTGATAAACGTCGGAAAAATGACTAAGTCCAAAAAAAAAATTTTTTAAACTTTTTTCAATTTTACCCCCGTGGGATATATATTCTACCCACACACATTTGGAACTCTCCTGGCGCACCCTCACACATATTATTCCCTCATTTAGTGGATATTTTCACAAAAAAGTGAAATTTTCAAAAATTCTGAAAATGGGCTGAAAACGACTAAATATGAAGGACTCATCGGGCGAATCGCTCTGAAACTGAAATCGGATCGCTCACTGACATTTCCCCTTTGTGAAAGTCTGATAAACGCCGGAAAAATGGCTAAATCCAAAAAAAAATTTTTTTAAACTTTTTTCAATTTTACCCCCGTGGGATATATATTCTACCCACACACATTTGAACTCTCCTGGCGTACCCTCACACATGTTATTCCCTCATTTAGTGGATATTTTCACAAAAAAGTGAAATTTTCAAAAATTCTGAAACTTGGATGAAAACGACTAAATATGAAGGACTCATCGGGCGAATCACTCTGGAACTGAAATCGGAACGCTCACTGACATTTCCCCTACCTGAAAGTCTGATAAACGCCGGAAAAACGACTAAATCCAACAAAAAAAATGTTTCAACTTTTTTCAATTTTACCCCCGTGGGATATATATTCTACCCACACACATTTGGAACTCTCCTGGCATACCCTCACACATATTATTCCCTCATTTAGTGGATATTTTCACAAAAAAGTGAAATTTTAAAAAGTTCTGAAAATTGGCTGAAAACGACTAAATATGAAGGACTCATCGGGCGAATCGCTATGGAACTTAAATCGGAACGCTCACTGACATTTCCCTATCTGAAAATCTGATAAATGGCGGAAAAATGACTAAGCCCCAAAAAAAAATTTTTTTTAACTTTTTTCAATTTTACCCCCGTGGGTATATTCTACCCACACACATTTGGACCTCTCCTGGGGTACCCTCACACATATTATTCCCTCATTTAGTGAATATTTTCACAAAAAAGTGAAATTTTCAAAAATTCTGAAAATTGGCTGAAAATGACTAAATATGAAGGACTCATCGGGCGAATCACTCTGGAACTGAAATCGGAACGCTCACTGACATTTCACCTATCTGAAAGTCTGATAAACGCTGGAAAAACGGCTAAGTCCAACAAAAATATTTTTTCAATTTTATCCCCGTAGGATATATATTCTACCCACACACATTTGGTACTCTCCTTGCGTACCCTCACGCATATTATTCCCTCATTTAGTGGATATTTTCACAAAAAAGTGAAATTTTCAAAAATTCAGAAACTTGGCTGAAAACGACTAAATATGAAGGACTCATCGGGCGAATCATTCTGGAACTGAAATCGGAACGCTCATTGACATTTCCCCTACCTGAAAGTCTGATAAACGCTGGAAAAACGACTAAGTCCAACAAAAAATTTTTTTCAACTTTTTTCAATTTTACCCTCGTGGGATATATATTCTACCCACACACATTTGGAATTCTCCTGGGGTACACTCACACATATTATTCCCTCATTTAGTGAATATTTTCACAAAAAAGTGAAATTTTCAAAAATTCTGAAAATTGGCTGAAAACGACTAAATATGAAGGACCCATCTAGCGAATCGCTCTGGAGCTGAAATCGGAACGCACACTGACATTTCCCCTATCTGAAAGTCTGATAAACGCTGAAAAAATGACTAAGTCCCCCAAAAAAAATGTTTCAACTTTTTTCAATTTTACCCCCGTGGACATATATTCTACCCACACACATTTGGAACTCTCCTGAGGTACCCTCTCACATATTATTCCCTCATTTAGTGGATATTTTCACAAAAAAGTGAAATTTTCAAAAATTCTGAAAATTGGCTGAAAACGACTAAATATGAAGGACTCATCGGGCGAATCGCTCTGAAAATGAAATTGGAACGCTCACTGACATTTCCCCTATCTGAAAGTCTGATAAACGCCTGAAAAATGACAGTCCAAAAAAACATTTTTTTAAACTTCATTCAATTTTACCCCCGTGGGATATATATATATTCTACCCACACACATTTGGAACTCTCCTGAGGTACCCTCTCACATATTATTCCCTCATTTAGTGGATATTTTCACAAAAAAGTGAAATTTTCAAAAATTCTGAAAATTGGCTGAAAACGACTAAATATGAAGGACCCATCGGGCGAATCGCTCTGGAGCTGAAATCGGAACGCACACTGACATTTCCCCTATCTGAAAGTCTGATAAACGCCGGAAAAACGACTAAGTCCAAAAAAAAAATTCTTTTCAACTTTTTTCAATTTTACCCCGTGGGATATATATTCTACCCAAACACATTTGGAACCCTCCCGGGGTACCCTCACGCATATTATTCCCTCATTTAGTGGATATTTTCACAAAAAAGTGAAATTTTCAAAAATTCAGAAACTTGGCTGAAAACGACTAAATATGAAGGACTCATCGGGCGAATCACTCTGGAACTGAAATGGGAACGCTCACTGACATTTCCCCTTTCTGAAAGTCTGATAAATGCCGGAAAAATGACTAAGTCCAAAAAAATTTTTTTTCAACTTTTTTCAATTTTACCCCCGTGGGATATATATTCTACCCACACACATTTGGAACTCTCCTGGGGTACCCTCAAACATATTATTCCCTCATTTAGTGGATATTTTCGCAAAAAAGTGAAATTTTCAAAAATTCAGAAACTTGGCTGAAAACGACTAAATATGAAGGACTCATCGGGCGAATCACTCTGGAACTGAAATCGGAACGCTCACTGACATTTCCCCTATCTGAAATTCTGATAAACGCCGGAAAAACGACTAATTCCAAAAAAAATTTTTTTTCAATTTTACCCCCGTGGGATATATATTCTACCCACACACATTTGGAACTCTCCTGGGGTACCCTCAAACATATTATTCCCTCATTTAGTGGATATTTTCACAAAAAAGTGAAATTTTCAAAAATTCTGAAAATTGGCTGAAAACGACTAAATATGAAGGACCCATCGGGCGAATCGCTCTGGAGCTGAAATCGGAACGCACACTGACATTTCCCCTATCTGAAAGTCTGATAAACGCCGGAAAAACGACTAAGACCAAAAAAAAAAATTCTTTTCAACTTTTTTCAATTTTACCCCGTGGGATATATATTCTACCCACACACATTTGGAACCCTCCCGGGGTACCCTCACGCATATTATTCCCTCATTTAGTGGATATTTTCACAAAAAAGTGAAATTTTCAAAAATTCAGAAACTTGGCTGAAAACGACTAAATATGAAGGACTCATCGGGCGAATCACTCTGGAACTGAAATGGGAACGCTCACTGACATTTCCCCTTTCTGAAAGTCTGATAAATGCCGGAAAAATGACTAAGTCCAAAAAAAATTTTTTTTCAATTTTACCCCCGTGGGATATATATTCTACCCACACACATTTGGAACTCTCCTGGCATACCCTCACACATATTATTCCCTCATTTAGTGGATATTTTCACAAAAAAGTGAAATTTTAAAAAGTTCTGAAAATTGGCTGAAAACGACTAAATATGAAGGACTCATCGGGCGAATCGCTCTGGAACTGAAATCGGAATGCTCACTGACATTTCCCCTATCTGAAAGTCTGATAAACGCCGGAAAAATGCCTAAGTCCCCAAAAAAAATTTTTTCAACATTTTTCAAATTTACCCCCGTGGGAAATATATTCTACCCACACACATTTGGAACTCTCCTGGGGTACCCTCACACATATTATTCCCTCATTTAGTGGATATTTTCTCAAAAAAGTGAAATTTTCAAAAATTCAGAAAATTGGCTGAAAACGACTAAATATGAAGGACTCATCTGGCGAATCGCTCTGGAGCTGAAATCGAAACGCACACTAACATTTCCCCTATCTGAAAGTCTGATAAACGCCGGAAAAATGGCTAAGTCCAAAAAATATTTTTTTAAAACTTTTTTCAATTTTACCCCCGTGGGATATATATTCTACCCACACACATTTGGAACTCTCCTGGCATACCCTCACACATATTATTCCCTCATTTAGTGAATATTTTCTCAAAAAAGTGAAATTTTCAAAAATTCTGAAAATTGGCTGAAAACGACTAAATATGAAGGACTCATCGGGCGAATCGTTCTGGAACTGAAATCGGAATGCTCACTGACATTTCCCCTTTGTGAAAGTCTGATAAATGGCGGAAAAATGACTAAGTCCAAAAAAATTTTTTTTCAATTTTACCCCCGTGGGATATATATTCTACCCACACACATTTGGAACTATCCTGGCGTACCCTCACACATATTATTCCCTCATTTAGTGGATATTTTCACAAAAAAGTGAAATTTTCAAAAATTCTGAAAATTGTCTGAAAACGACTAAATATGAAGGACTCATCTGGCGAATCGCTCTGGAACTGAAATCGGAACGCTCACTGACATTTCCCCTATCTGAAAGTCTGATGAACACTGAAAAAATGACTAAGTCCAAAAAAAAATTTTTTTCAACTTTTTTCAATTTTACCCCCGTGGGATATGTATTCTACCCACACACACTTGGAACTCTCCTGGCATACCCTCACACATATTATTTCCTCATTTAGTGGATATTTTCACAAAAAAGTGAAATTTTCAAAAATTCAGAAAATTGGCTGAAAACGATTATATATGAAGTACTCATCGGGCGAATCGCTCTGGAACTGAAATCGGAATGCTCACTGACATTTCCCCAATCTGAAAGTCTGATAAATGCCGGAAAAATGACTTAGTCCAAAAAAAATGTTTTTTCTAGTTTACCCCCGTGGGATATATATTCTACCCACACACATTTGGAACTCTCCTGGGGTACCCTCACACATATTATTCCCTCATTTAGCAGATATTTTCACAAAAAAAGTGAAATTTTCAAAAATTCAGAAAATTGGCTGAAAACGACTAAATATGAAGGACTTATCGGGCGATTCGCTCTGGAATTGAAATCGGAAGGCTCACTGACATTTCCCCTATCTGAAAGTCTGATAAACGCCGGAAAAATGACTAAGTCCAAAAAAAATATTTTTTCAACTTTTTTCAATTTTACCCCCGTGGGATATATATTCTACCAGCACACATTTGGAACTCTCCTGGGGTACCCTCACGCATATTATTCCCTCATTTAGTGGATATTTTCACAAAAAAGTGAAATTTTCAAAAATTCAGAAAATTGGCTGAAAACGACTAAATATAAAGGACTCATCGGGCGAATCGCTCTGGAACTGAAATTGGAACGCTCACTGACATTTCCCCTATCTGAAAGTCTGATAAACGCTGAAAAAATGACTAAGTCCAAAAAAAAAATTTTTTCACCTTTTTTCAATTTTACCCCTGTGGGATATATATTCTACCCACACACATTTGGAACTCTCCTGGGGTACCCTCACACATATTATTCCCTCATTTAGTGGATATTTTCACAAAAAAGTGAAATTTTCAAAAATTCTGAAAATTGGCTGAAAACGGCTAAATATGAAGGACTCATCGGGCGAATCGCTCTGGAACTGAAATCGGAACACTCACTGACATTTCCCCTATCTGAAAGTCTGATAAATGCCATTAAAATGACAGTCCAAAAAATTTTTTTTTTCAACTTTTTTCAATTTTACCCCCGCGGGATATATATTCTACCCACACACATTTGGAACTCTCCTGGGGTACCCTCACACATATTATTCCCTCATTTAGTGGATATTTTCACAAAAAAGTGAAATTTTCAAAAATTCTGAAAATTGGCTGAAAACGACTAAATATGAAGGACTCAGTGGGCTAATCGCTCTGGAACTGAAATCGGAACACTCACTGACATTTCCTCTATCTGAAAGTCTGATAAACGGCATAAAAATGACTAAGTCCAAAAAAATTTTTTTTTCAACTTTTTTCAATTTTACCCCTGCGGGATATATATTCTACCCACACACATTTGGAACTCTCCTGGGGTACCCTCACACATATTATTCCCTCATTTAGTGGATATTTTCACAAAAAAGTGAAATTTTCAAAAATTCAGAAAATTGGCTGAAAACGACTAAATATAAAGGACTCATCTTGCGAATCGCTCTGGAACTGAAATTGGAACGCTCACTGACATTTCCCCTATCTGAAAGTCTGATAAATGCCATTAAAATGACAGTCCAAAAAATTTTTTTTTTCAACTTTTTTCAATTTTACCCCCGCGGGATATATATTCTACCCACACACATTTGGAACTCTCCTGGGGTACCCTCACACATATTATTCCCTCATTTAGTGGATATTTTCACAAAAAAGTGAAATTTTCAAAAATTCAGAAAATTGGCTGAAAACGACTAAATATGAAGGACTCATCGGGTGAATCACTCTGGAACTGAAATTGGAACGCTCACTGACATTTCCCCCATCTGAAAGTCTGATAAACGCTGAAGTTTTGACTAAGTCCAAAAAAAAAATTTTTTCACCTTTTTTCAATTTTACCCCTGTGGAATATATATTCTACCCTCACACATTTGGAACTCTCCTGGGGTACCCTCACACATATTATTCCCTCATTTAGTGGATATTTTCACAAAAAAGTAAAATTTTCAAAAATTCTGAAAATTGGCTGAAAACGACTAAATATGAAGGACTCATCGGGCGAATCGCTCTGGAACTGAAATCAGAACACTCACTGACATTTCCCCTATCTGAAAGTCTGATAAACGCCATAAAAATGACTAAGTCCCAAAAAATTTTTTTTTAAACTTTTTTCAATTTGACCCCCGTTGGATATATATTCTACCCACACACATTTGGAACTCTCCTGGGGTACCCTCACACATATTATTCCCTCATTTAGTGGATATTTTCACAAAAAAGTGAAATTTTCAAAAATTCAGAAAATTGGCTGAAAACGACTAAATATGAAGGACTCATCGGGCGAATCGCTCTGGAACTGAAATCGGAACACTCACTGATATTTCCCCTATCTGAAAGTCTGATAAAAGACATTAAAATGACAGTCCAAAAAATTTTTTTTTTCAACTTTTTTCAATTTTACCCCCGCGGGATATATATTCTACCCACACACATTTGGAACTCTCCTGGGGTACCCTCACACATATTATTCCCTCATTTAGTGGATATTTTCACAAAAAAGTGAAATTTTCAAAAATTCAGAAAATTGGCTGAAAACGACTAAATATAAAGGACTCATCTTGCGAATCGCTCTGGAACTGAAATTGGAACGCTCACTGACAGTTCCCCTATCTGAAAGTCTGATAAATGCCATTAAAATGACAGTCCAAAAAATTTTTTTTTTCAACTTTTTTCAATTTTACCCCCGCGGGATATATATTCTACCCACACACATTTGGAACTCTCCTGGGGTACCCTCACACATATTATTCCCTCATTTAGTGGATATTTTCACAAAAAAGTGAAATTTTCAAAAATTCAGAAAATTGGCTGAAAACGACTAAATATGAAGGACTCATCGGGTGAATCACTCTGGAACTGAAATTGGAACGCTCACTGACATTTCCCCCATCTGAAAGTCTGATAAACGCTGAAGTTTTGACTAAGTCCAAAAAAAAAATTTTTTAACTTTTTTCAATTTTACCCCCGTGGGATATATATTCTACCCACACACATTTGGAACTCTCCTGGGGTACCCTCACACATATTATTCCCTCATTTAGTGGATATTTTCACAAAAAAGTGAAATTTTCAAAAATTCAGAAAATTGGCTGAAAACGACTAAATATGAAGGACTCATCGGGCGAATCGCTCTGGAACTGAAATCGGAACACTCACTGATATTTCCCCTATCTGAAAGTCTGATAAAAGACATTAAAATGACAGTCCCAAAAATTTTTTTTTTCAACTTTTTTCAATTTTACCCCCGCGGGATATATATTCTACCCACACACATTTGGAACTCTCCTGGGGTACCCTCACACATATTATTCCCTCATTTAGTGGATATTTTCACAAAAAAGTGAAATTTTCAAAAATTCAGAAAATTGGCTGAAAACGACTAAATATAAAGGACTCATCTTGCGAATCGCTCTGGAACTGAAATTGGAACGCTCACTGACAGTTCCCCTATCTGAAAGTCTGATAAATGCCATTAAAATGACAGTCCAAAAAATTTTTTTTTTCAACTTTTTTCAATTTTACCCCCGCGGGATATATATTCTACCCACACACATTTGGAACTCTCCTGGGGTACCCTCACACATATTATTCCCTCATTTAGTGGATATTTTCACAAAAAAGTGAAATTTTCAAAAATTCAGAAAATTGGCTGAAAACGACTAAATATGAAGGACTCATCGGGTGAATCACTCTGGAACTGAAATTGGAACGCTCACTGACATTTCCCCCATCTGAAAGTCTGATAAACGCTGAAGTTTTGACTAAGTCCAAAAAAAAAATTTTTTCACCTTTTTTCAATTTTACCCCTGTGGGATATATATTCTACCCTCACACATTTGGAACTCTCCTGGGGTACCCTCACACATATTATTCCCTCATTTAGTGGATATTTTCACAAAAAAGTGAAATTTTCAAAAATTCTGAAAATTGGCTGAAAACGACTAAATATGAAGGACTCATCGGGCGAATCGCTCTGGAACTGAAATCAGAACACTCACTGACATTTCCCCTATCTGAAAGTCTGATAAACGCCATAAAAATGACTAAGTCCAAAAAAATTTTTTTTTAAACTTTTTTCAATTTGACCCCCGTTGGATATATATTCTACCCACACACATTTGGAACTCTCCTGGGGTACCCTCACACATATTATTCCCTCATTTAGCAGATATTTTCACAAAAAAAGTGAAATTTTCAAAAATTCAGAAAATTGGCTGAAAACGACTAAATATGAAGGACTCATCAGGCGAATCGCTCTGGAACTGAAATCGGAATGCTCACTGACATTTCCCCTATCTGAAAGTCTGATAAACGCCGGAAAAATGACTAATTGAAAAAAAATTATTTTTTTCAACTTTTTTCAATTTTACCCCCGCGGGATATATTTTCTACTGACACACATTTGGAACTCTCCTGGGGTACCCTCACACATATTATTCCCTCATTTAGTGGATTTTTTCACAAAAAAGTGAAATTTTCAAAAATTCAGAAAATTGGCTGAAAACGACTAAATATGAAGGACTCATCGAGCGAATCGCTCTGGAACTGAAATTGGAACGCTCACTGACATTTCCCCTATCTGAAAGTCTGATAAATGCCATAAAAATGACTAGGTCCAAAAAAATTTTTTTTTCAACTTTTTTCAATTTTACCCCCGTGGGATACATATTCTACCCACACACATTTGGAACTCTCCTGGGGTACCCTCACACATATTATTTCCTCATTTAGTGGATATTTTCACAAAAGAGTGAAATTTTCAAAAATTCAGAAAATTGGCTGAAAATGACTAAATATGAAGGACTCATCGGGCGAATCGCTCTGGAACTGAAATCGGAACACTCACTGACATTTCCCCTATCTGAAAGTCTGCTAAACGCCATAAAAATGACTAAGTCCCAAAAAATTTTTTTTTCAACTTTTTTCAATTTTACTCCCGTGGGATATATAGATTCTACCGACACACATTTGGAACTCTCCTGGGGTACCCTCACACATATTATTCCCTCATTTAGTGGATATTTTCACAAAAAAGTGAAATTTTCAAAAATTCTGAAAATTGGCTGAAAACGACTAAATATGAAGGACTCATCGGGCGAATCGCTCTGGAACTGAAATCGGAACACTCAATGACAATTCCCCTATCTGAAAGTCTGATAAACGCCATAAAAATGACTAAGTCCAAAAAAATTTTTTTTTAAACTTTTTTCAATTTGACCCCCGTGGGATACATATTCTACCCATACACATTTGGAACTCTCCTGGGGTACCCTCACACATATTATTCCCTCATTTAGCAGATATTTTCACAAAAAAGTGAAATTTCCAAAAATTCAGAAAATTGGCTGAAAACGACTAAATATGAAGGACTTGTGGCACCCCAGGGGTCTGGTTTCCACAGTAATAGCAATATTACGTCTGTGAGCAGGTGGGAGGTCTCCTGGTCAGGTATCCTATGCATGCCACACCTCCTGCTCAGTCCTGGGAGGGGAAGAACTTCCCCTATATAAAACTAGGGCTGAGGCAGGGTTAGAGGGAGAAAGAGCAGAGAACACAGACAGAGACACAGTCTGGTCTGTAGTGGAGCAGCTTTAGGAACAAGAAAGATCAGGAGCTCTGGGGAAGTCATGCTAAAAGGAATCAGGGGCTGGCAGCTGTAGAGCTCGCCCTGATTGAAGAGTTACCACCGGACCCGGAGTCCGAGGCTGTGGGGACTAATCCTTACCCAGCAGCAGAAACCGACCGGCAGGGGATTTCAGGTCCTCTGGCCAAGAAACCCGAAGGCACGGTCACACGCGTGGGACCAGCACCGCCGTCGTGGAGCGGAAGCCACTAGAAGGCCCCGAGTCACCGGCCATACGGGTGAGCACCACACGGTACACTCAGGGACGTGGGCTACTTTTACCCGCCTCTAGCAAGGTAGCCAGTAGAGTACAACTAGTTGGGGAGGCCTACAACTCAGCCTGGCCAGAGGAGATCTCATCTGTTCAAGGACTGACCAGGCCCCGACTGCTAGCCAGTACTCCGGGAGGGTCTATTTTTGTTACCAGTAAAGACCCTGAACTACACCGCATCGTCTCTGAGTGGTTCCTGCTACCCCCATCATCCACGTCGGCTGCCCTGAGGCCATACCCCTCCCGTTGGGGGTTATACCATCCACGCTGCCCAATCCTTCCACCGGCCTCAGCGGTCTGCCCTGCAGCGGCAGCTCCATAGCTGCATTCAACGGGTGGCGTAGTCGTCCAACATCTACTGCTAATACTCAGCCACACAGTTTGACTCCCTGGGCACGGACCGGGTCACCGCCACGAGACTACTACCCCAACAGGCCCGGCTCCGGGTAGTCCCCGCGTGCGCAACGCTACACCAAGTAGGCCCAGGGGCGCGTCAACTTTTGGCGTAGTCGGCAGGATTTCGTGCCCGCAACCACCGGGTACTGCGTGCCTGAAAAAGACTGTTCAAACTTACCAGTGGTGAAGATTCCCGCCATCCGGCGCCATCTTCTACCTTCTTCCCGCCATCCGCGAAGTTTTCCCGCCATCCGGCGCCATCTTCTGCCTTCTTCCCGCCATCCGTGGAGTTTTCCCGCCGTTGGACGCCATCTTGAAGACGCCGCGCGGGAAGAAGAGGGGCGTGGACTCCGAAAGCGCGCGAGAACTGAAGCCCCGCCTCACGTCCGGACGTTGCGTAAGGTCCTGGAAGGAGCCCAGCAGACGCCGACGTCACAGGAGCGCGACGGAAGGTCCTCAACCCTGACGATCCACTGCGGAGCCGCAGCCTACGGAAGAGGATCATCGCAGGGTAGGCCACGGTCCACTAGGGGGGGAGAAAGATGTCGGATACGGAGGAGAGCTTCACTGCCTCATCCCCCGCCAGCGCCACCGCTGCTGCAGTCATGCCTTTCACCATGCCCTATATCCCGGGAGCAGCCTGGCTACCCCAGTACTCAGGGGAGTCACATACCCTGAATGACTTTAAAGAAAAGCTGGATAGCCTCTTCCAGGTGTACCCCCTCACAGAAGAGCAAAAAGTGAGCATCCTGGTGGCCCAACTAACCGGGGCAGCCCAAAGGGAGGTAAAGTCCTGGCCACCTGGGAGGAGGACTGTCGCAGGGATACTAACCCGGCTGAGGGACACCATTGATACCCGCACCTCAGCCGAGATTAAGCTTAGATTCTATGGGTGCAAGCAGCGAGCACATGAGAGTATAAGGGACTATGCACTAAACCTACAAGAGGCCCTGAGAGCCATTAAGCAGACCGACCCTGACAGCGTGGGAAACGAGGACAGGCTGTTGACCGAGCAATTTATAGAGGGACTATATTGCAATGTCCACCGAACCCAGTTGCGGGCCATAGCCTTACAGGATCCTCATCTGGACTTTGCACAGTTCAAGGACAGAGCCATCCGGGTGCTCCGAGAACCGACACCGGGTGGCGTTGTGACCCACAGGCGCCCAGCTATCACTTACCACCAGGAGGCGGCGCCCTTGTCGGCAGGGCCTGTGGGGGCTGATGCGCAGACTTTGAACAATGACCCGGCTCCGAACCTGCACCATCAGGTCCAAGAGCTAGCTAAAAGCGTTGCTGCGCTAACCCGAACTGTGCAGTCTTTACAGGTTTCCACTCCAGGGAAGATCCAGCTGGCATCCGGACCGGAGGACATCCCGTGGCGTCGACCAAGGAGGACCCCACCGGCCAGAGGAAGACCCAGTGACCGGTACAACGAGGACGGACAACCTATCTGCCGCCGCTGCAATCAACCCGGACATATGGCAAGGTACTGTCCTTTAAACTGGCACAACCTGGGGTAGAGGGCCAACCCCCAGGAAAAAGATCACCAGGCCCATTGAACTGGCGCGACAAATATGTGGGAGGACGTCCAGTCTTGCCTGTGGTACTGGATGGCATCCCTATGAGTGCCCTACTGGACACCGGGTCACAGGTCACCACCATCCCGTACGTGCTCTTCAAGCAGTACTGGAATGACTCGGATATAACCCGCTATCCAGACGACGACTTGAGTATCATCGCCAGTAATGGTCAGCCTGTGCCACAGATCGGATTTAAAGAAATGACCATTAAAATCGGTAGAGTCGAACTGGCAGCACAGGGACTGATCATTGTAGACATTGACAAGCGCGAGAGTCACCCAAAGATAACTCTAGGAACTAATGTGATTGAAAATTGTCTTGCAGAGGTGATTTTCATTTTACAGCAGGTTGCCAAGAACGCCAGCTCCGGCCAGCAGCGAGTGCTCCAGAAAGAGATCCGGGCACTGATGCGACGGCAACAGGTGGAACTCTCCGGTGGTGAGATTGATAGCATAAGAATGTGTGACCCTTTCCCTATTGCCATGCCCCCGAAAAGTGAAATGATGATTTGGTGCCGGGCAGCTATTGGTCTGAGAGGTAGAGATTACCAGGCCATGGTAGAACCAGTCTACTCAGACAGTAGGCCCACCATTTTGAAAGCACGGGGGGTAGTTGATGTACGCCATGGGAGGGTGCCCGTTCGTATAATAAATATCGGGAATAGGGAAGTATACCTGCCCCGGTATGCTACGCTAGCCAAATTATATACTATCAACCAAAATTCTATACAGTCTGTGGAACCCTTGCCTCCATCTCACCCGGAGGAAGGTAACGGCTCTACGAAAATAATGGAGGATTGGTGTCAGAAACTACATTTGGGTACTGACTCCACTCCCTCCCACCAGAAACAGGGAGTCTACCGGGTGGTTCGAGAGTACGAGAGAGTGTTTAGTAAACACCCGTTAGACTTCGGGCGAGTCAAGGGGGTAGAACACCACATCCCCACGGGAGACCATCCTCCCATAAAAGAGAGGTATCGACCCGTACCCCCTGCACACTACCAACACGCCAAGGGGATGCTTAGAGACATGAAGGAGGCTGGGGTAATCAGGGATAGCTGTAGCCCCTGGGCAGCTCCACTAGTCTTGGTCAAAAAGAAAGACAACACTATGAGAATGTGTGTAGATTACCGGAAAATTAACCGTATCACACACAAAGATGCGTACCCCTTACCAAGAATAGAGGAGTCTTTGGCTGCTTTAAAATCTGCTAACTTCTTCTCCACCTTGGATCTCACTAGCGGGTACTGGCAGGTTCCTGTAGCAGAGGCGGACCGGGAGAAGACCGCATTCACCACCCCGATGGGACTTAGCGAGTTTACCTGCATGCCGTTCGGACTCTGCAACGCACCAGGAACCTTCCAGCGATTGATGGAATGCTGTCTGGGACACCGAAACTTTGAGACGGTCCTGTTATACCTGGACAATGTCATCGTCTATTCCAAGACCTACGAGGACCACCTGAAACACCTGGCGGAAGTGTTCGAAGCTCTGGCAAGTTACGGCCTAAAGGTGAAACCCTCCAAGTGTCACCTCCTGAAGCCAAAGGTGCAGTACCTGGGACACGTGGTGAGTGCTGACGGAGTGGCTCCCGACCCTGATAAGATCACCGCAATTAAGGAATGGCCAAGCCCCTCCAGCGTAAAGGAAGTGAGGCAGTTCCTCGGGTTGGTAGGCTACTACCGAAGGTTCATTCCCGGTTTCACCAAAAAGGCAGCTCCTATGCAGGACCTCCTGATAGGCCAGTCCAGGAAGGCCAAGAACCAGAAGCCACCCTTCAGATGGGAGAAGCTGGAAGAAGAGTCCTTCCGCCAGCTGAAGATGGCCCTCACGGGGGATGAAATCCTGGCGTACCCTGATTATAGCCAGCCCTTTATCCTCTACACCGACGCCAGTAATATCGGGCTAGGAGCCGTACTGTCCCAGATCCAGCAGGGGAAGGAACGGGTAATTGCTTACGCCAGCCGAAAACTGCGACCCACCGAAAGAAACCCTGAGAATTACAGCTCATTTAAGCTAGAGTTCCTGGCAGTGGTGTGAGCAGTCACCGAACGCTTTAAGCACTACCTCGCTGCTTCCCGTTTCACCGTGTACACGGATAACAACCCGTTGACACACCTGGACACTGCAAGACTCGGTGCCCTAGAGCAGAGATGGATGGCCCGCTTGTCCAACTATGAGTTTACAATCAAATACCGGGCAGGACGCTCCAATACCAACGCGGACGCCCTGTCCAGGATGCCGAACCTACCGGACGTAGGGGAAGATTCAGAGGAACTGGAAGAAGTTGAACTCCCCGCGTTCCACCGTCATGGGACTATCCAGTATTCCCACCGTGTAAGGAGTAAGCAATCCGCTACGTTCAACCCATTACCTCATTACAACTGGGCGGAGACGCAAGACAGTGACCCTGCCGTCCGACTGGTAAAGGAGATGCTGACTCGGCCAGATGCACGCCTTGACCCAGACGCTCCGGAGGAAGCCAAGCAACTGTGGGCTGAGAAGAGTCGACTGTTCCTTTACAAGGGGAAGTTGTGCCGCAGAATGGTTAACTCCCGGACGCATGAACTAATCTGGCAAGTAGTGGTGCCAAGAAGAGACGCAGCTATGGTGATGGAGGCATACCACGACGGAGCTGGGCACTTCGGATGGAAGAAGCTGGAGTTCCTGCTGCGCGGGCGGTTCCATTGGGTAGGCATGAGAGGAACCATCGAGAGGTGGTGCAGAGACTGTGGCCCATGCAACCTAAGAAGGAGGGACCGTGCCAGCCAGAAGACTCCCCTGCAGTCCATCATCACCAGACAGCCGTTGGAACTGGTAGCCTTGGATCATGTAAAACTGACCCCAAGCAGAAGTGGCTATGTCTACGCGTTAACCATCGTGGATCACTACTCCCGGTTCTTGGTTGTCGTCCCCGTCAAGGACTTAACGGCTCAAACAGCAGCTAGAGCCTTCCAGCAGCACTTCTGCCGTCTGCACGGATACCCGGAGCAGGTGCTGACGGACCAGGGGCCTGCCTTTGAAGCGGAAGTCTTCCAGGAGTTCTGCACCCTGTATGGCTGCCGGAAGATAAGAACAACACCCTATCACCCGCAAACTAATGGACTTTGTGAGAAAATGAACCAGGTGGTGATAGATCTTCTGAAAACTTTGCCCCTGGAAGAACGTAGTCTGTGGCCTGAAAAGCTGCCCGACCTGGTGGACCTATACAACCACATCCCTGTAGGTTCCACCAACTGTACCCCGGCTTACCTAATGAGGGCAAGACCTGGTAAGCTTCCTGTTGATCTGGAGATGGGAGTCCTGACACCTGAGGACACTTCACCAGAAGCAGACTGGGACACAGAGAGGCAGCAGCAGTACCGGAAAGTACAGGAGAGCGTGGAGCGAAGTCTCTGTCAAGCTAGGGAAAGACAAGAGAAAACTTACAACCAGTATGCTCCCGCTGTTCCCCTGGTGCCCGGAGAGCAGGTCTTGAAGAGGAAAAGACGGCTCCACAAGTTGGACGACCAGTGGGAGAAGGACCCGTACACCGTACTGCCCTCAAGCCACGACAACCCAAAGATCTGTACAATCAGTAAAGACGGAGGGGAAACCACAGCCATTGTATCCCGGGATCACCTGAAGAAGTGTCCCGAACAGCTACGGAACCCTGAAGAGGAACAAGAAGACCCTCGACCCGTAGAGGAAAGGGAAGATATGGTTATTACTGTGCTCGGAGACTTCCCTCGGTCTTGGACTCAAGTCAATGGTGCTGTTGTGGTACCCGTCCTCACGTTCCTCCAACCAGCATCCCAAGTGCCTACGGAGACACAGGTAGAGCTGGAAGAACAGCCGGTCCAGGAGGCAGAATACCCCACACAAGCAGACCAGGAGAATCAACCCTCTGCTTATAGTGAGCCTGCCATACCCCTAGTGAGCCAAAGAGTCCGTAGACGGCTGCCCAGTTTACCCTTGACAGCTCCTATACCCTGTAGTTCAGGACCAGTCAGCCAGCTCCGTAGGTCCACTAGGGTCACTAGAGGCCAGTTGCCCATACGGTGGAGGATCTAAATGTTCAAGCTATTTTATTAATGTTTACCTGTTTATTGTTGCTTGTGTATAATTATGTGTTTCTAGTTATTTGTAGGAGTCTTTGGTGGATTTACCGGGAATCCTTTGTGCATATAGTTGGAGCGTAACCCAGGACGGACTAAAAGACTGATAAGGACTCGGGGCAGGACAGACCCCTACCTGGTTGCGTCTCCCTGTTTTGGTGAAATGGACACCTTTGTTTTCCTCAAAAGTTACACCCGGTTGCGGACACGCCGTGACCACCTTATGTGTTGTCTCTACCAGAACGTTATTGTTTATACCTTGTTATGTTTACAAAAGTATGTTTAGTCCCGGAGTACTAAATTTCACTAGGGGGGAATGTGGCACCCCAGGGGTCTGGTTTCCACAGTAATAGCAATATTACGTCTGTGAGCAGGTGGGAGGTCTCCTGGTCAGGAATCCTATGCATGCCACACCTCCTGCTCAGTCCTGGGAGGGGAAGAACTTCCCCTATATAAAACTAGGGCTGAGGCAGGGTTAGAGGGAGAAAGAGCAGAGAACACAGACAGAGACACAGTCTGGTCTGTAGTGGAGCAGCTTTAGGAACAAGAAAGATCAGGAGCTCTGGGGAAGTCGTGCTAAAAGGAATCAGGGGCTGGCAGCTGTAGAGCTCGCCCTGATTGAAGAGTTACCACCGGACCCGGAGTCCGAGGCTGTGGGGACTAATCCTTACCCAGCAGCAGAAACCGACCGGCAGGGGATTTCAGGTCCTCTGGCCAAGAAACCCGAAGGCACGGTCACACGCGTGGGACCAGCACCGCCGTCGTGGAGCGGAAGCCACTAGAAGGCCCCGAGTCACCGGCCATACGGGTGAGCACCACACGGTACACTCAGGGACGTGGGCTACTTTTACCCGCCTCTAGCAAGGTAGCCAGTAGAGTACAACTAGTTGGGGAGGCCTACAACTCCGCCTGGCCAGGGGAGATCCCATCTGTTCAAGGACTGACCAGGCCCCGACCGCTAGCCAGTACTCCGGGAGGGTCTATTTTTGTTACCAGTAAAGACCCTAAACTACACCGCATCGTCTCTGAGTGGTTCCTGCTATCCCAATCATCCACGTCGGCTGTCCTGAGGCCATACCCCTCCCGTTGGGGGTTATACCATCCACGCTGCCCAATCCTTCCACCGGCCTCAGCGGTTTGCCCTGCAGCGGCAGCTCCATAGCTGCATTCAACGGGTGGCGTAGTCGTCCAACATCTACTGCTAATACTCAGCCACACAGTTTGACTCCCAGGGCACGGACCGGGTCACCGCCACGAGACTACTACCCCCAACAGGCCCGGCTCCGGGTAGTCACCGCGTGCGCAACGCTACACCAAGTAGGCCCAGGGGCGCGTCAGACTCATCAGGCGAATCGCTCTGGAACTGAAATCGGAATGCTCACTGACATTTCCCCTATCTGAAAGTCTGATAAACGCTGGAAAAATGACTAAGTTAAAAAAAAAATGTTTTAAACTTTTTTCAATTTTACCCCCGTGGGATATATATTCTACCCACACACATTTGGAACTCTCCTGGGGTACCCTCACACATATTATTCCCTCATTTAGTGGATATTTTCACAAAAAAGTGAAATTTTCAAAAATTCAGAAAATTGGCTGAAAACGACTAAATATGAAGGACTCAATGGGCGAATCGCTCTGGAACTGAAATCGGAATGCTCACTGACATTTCCACTATCTGAAAGTCTGATAAACGCCGGAAAAATGACTAATTGAAAAAAAATTATTTTTTTCAACTTTTTTCAATTTTACCCCTGTGGGATATATATTCTACCCACACACATTTGGAACTCTCCTGGGGTACCCTCACACATATTATTCCCTCATTTAGTGGATATTTTCACAAAAAAGTGAAATTTTCAAAAATTCAGAAAATTGGCTGAAAACGACTAAATATGAAGGACTCAACGGGCGAATCGCTCTGGAACTGAAAGCGGAACACTCACTGACATTTCCCCTATCTGAAAGTCTGATAAACGCCATAAAAATTACTAAGTCCAAAAAAAATTTTTTTTAAACTTTTTTCAATTTTACTCCCGTGGGATATATAGATTCTACCGACACACATTTGGAACTCTCCTGGGGTACCCTCACACATATTATTCCCTCATTTAGTGGATATTTTCACAAAAAAGTGAAATTTTCAAAAATTCAGAAAATTGGCTGAAAACGACTAAATATGAAGGACTCATCGGGCGAATCGCTCTGGAACTGAAATCGGAATGCTCACTGACATTTCCCCTATCTGAAAGTCTGATAAACGCCATAAAAATTACTAAGTCCAAAAAAAATTTTTTTTAAACTTTTTTCAATTTTACTCCCGTGGGATATATAGATTCTACCGACACACATTTGGAACTCTCCTGGGGTACCCTCACACATATTATTCCCTCATTTAGCGGATATTTTCACAAAAAGGTGAAATTTTCAAAAATTCAGAAAATTGGCTGAAAACGACTAAATATGAAGGACTTATCGGGCGAATCGCTCTGGAACTGAAATCGGAATGCTCACTGACATTTCCCCTATCTGAAAGTCTGATAAACGCTGAAAGAATGACGAAGTCCCAAAAAAAAATTTTTTAACCTTTTTTCAATTTTACCCCTGTAGGATATATATTCTACCCACACACATTTGGAACTCTCCTGGGGTACCCTCACACATATTATTCCCTCATTTAGTGGATATTTTCACAAAAAAGTGAAATTTTCAAAAATTCTGAAAATTGGCTGAAAACGACTAAATATGAAGGACTCATTGGGCGAATCGCTCTGGAACTGAAATCGGAATGCTCACTGATATTTCCCCTATCTGAAAGTCTGATAAACGCCATAAAAATGACTAAGTGCAAAAAAATTTTTTTTTCAACTTTTTTCAATTTTACCCCCGTGGGATATATATTCTACCCACTCACATTTGGAACTCTCCTGGGGTACCCTCACACATATTATTCCCTCATTTAGCAGATATTTTCAGAAAAAAGTGAAATTTTCAAAAATTCAGAAAATTGGCTGAAAACGACTAAATATGAAGGACTCAACGGGCGAATCGCTCTGGAACTGAAATCGGAATGCTCACTGACATTACCACTATCTGAAAGTCTGATAAACGCTGGAAAAATGACTAATTCCAAAAAATTATTTTTTTCAACTTTTTTCAATTTTACCCCCGTGGGATATATATTCTACCCACACACATTTGGAACTCTCCTGGGGTACCCTCACACATATTATTTCCTCATTTAGCAGATATTTTCACAAAAAAGTGAAATTTTCAAAAATTCAGAAAATTGGCTGAAAACGACTAAATATGAAGGACTCAACGGGCGAATCGCTCTGGAACTGAAATCGGAATGCTCACTGACATTACCACTATCTGAAAGTCTGATAAACGCTGGAAAAATGACTAATTCCAAAAAATTATTTTTTTCAACTTTTTTCAATTTTACCCCCGTGGGATATATATTCTACCCACACACATTTGGAACTCTCCTGGGGTACCCTCACACATATTATTCCCTCATTTAGCAGATATTTTCACAAAAAAGTGAAATTTTCAAAAATTCAGAAAATTGGCTGAAAACGACTAAATATGAAGGACTCATCAGGCGAATCGCTCTGGAACTGAAATCGGAATGCTCACTGACATTTCCACTATCTGAAAATCTGATAAACGCCGGAAAAATGACTAATTCTAAAAAATTATTTTTTTCAACTTTTTTCAATTTTACCCCCGCGGGATATATATTCTACCGACACACATTTGAACTCTCCTGGGGTACCCTCACACATATTATTCCCTCATTTAGTGGATTTTTTCTCAAAAAAGTAAAATTTTCAAAAATTCTGAAAATTGGCTGAAAACGACTAAATATGAAGGACTCATCAGGCGAATCGCTCTGGAACTGAAATTGGAACGCTCACTGACATTTCCCCTATCTGAAAGTCTGATAAACGCTGAAAAAAGGACTAAGTAAAAAAAAAAAATGTTTTAAACTTTTTTCAATTTTACCCCCGTGGGATATATATTCTACCCACACACATTTGGAACTCTCCTGGGGTACCCTCACACATATTATTCCCTCATTTAGTGGATTTTTTCACAAAAAAGTGAAATTTTCAAAAATTCTGAAAATTGGCTGAAAACGACTAAATATGAAGGACTCATCGGGCGAATCGCTCTGGAACTGAAATTGGAACGCTCACTGACATTTCCCCTATCTGAAAGTCTGATAAACGCTGAAAAAATGACAGTCCAAAAAAAAATTTTTTAACCTTTTTTCAATTTTACCCCTGTGGGATATATATTCTACCCACACACATTTGGAACTCTCCTGGGGTACCCTCACACATATTATTCCCTCATTTAGTGGATATTTTCACAAAAAAAGTGAAATTTTCAAAAATTCTGAAAATTGGCTGAAAACGACTAAATATGAAGGACTCATCGGGCGAATCGCTCTGGAACTGAAATCGGAATGTTCACTGATATTTCCCCTATCTGAAAGTCTGATAAACGCCATAAAAATGACTAAGTGCAAAAAAATTTTTTTTTCAACTTTTTTCAATTTTACCCCCGTGGGATATATATTCTACCCACACACATTTGGAACTCTCCTGGCGTACCCTCACACATATTATTCCCTCATTTAGCAGATATTTTCACAAAAAAGTGAAATTTTCAAAAATTCAGAAAATTGGCTGAAAACGACTAAATATGAAGGACTCATCAGGCGAATCGCTCTGGAACTGAAATCGGAATGCTCACTGACATTTCCACTATCTGAAAATCTGACAAACGCCGGAAAAATGACTAATTCCAAAAAATTATTTTTTTCAACTTTTTTCAATTTTACCCCCGCGGGATATATATTCTACCGACACACATTTGAACTCTCCTGGGGTACCCTCACACATATTATTCCCTCATTTAGTGGATTTTTTCTCAAAAAAGTAAAATTTTCGAAAATTCTGAAAATTGGCTGAAAACGACTAAATATGAAGGACTCATCGGGCGAATCGCTCTGGAACTGAAATTGGAATGCTGACTGACATTTCCCCTATCTGAAAGTCTGATAAACGCTGGAAAAATGAATAAGTCCAAAAAAAAAATGTTTTAAACTTTTTTCAATTTTACCCCCGTGGGATATATATTCTACCCACACACATTTGGAACTCTCCTGGGGTACCCTCACACATATTATTCCCTCATTTAGTGGATATTTTCACAAAAAAGCGAAATTTTCAAAAATTCAGAAAATTGGCTGAAAACGACTAAATATGAAGGACTCATCGGGCGAATCGCTCTGGAACTGAAATCGGAATGCTCACTGACATTTCCACTATCTGAAAGTCTGATAAACGCCGGAAAAATGACTAAGTCCAAAAAATTATTTTTTTCAACTTTTTTCAATTTTACCCGCGCGGGATATGTATTCTACCCACACACGTTTGGAACTCTCCTGGGGTACCCTCACACATATTATTCCCTCATTTAGCAGATATTTTCACAAAAAAGTGAAATTTTCAAAAATTCAGAAAATTGGCTGAAAACGACTAAATATGAAGGACTCATCAGGCGAATCGCTCTGGAACTGAAATCGGAATGCTCACTGACATTTCCACTATCTGAAAATCTGATAAACGCCGGAAAATTGACTAATTCTAAAAAATTATTTTTTTCAACTTTTTTCAATTTTACCCCCGCGGGATATATATTCTACCGACACACATTTGAACTCTCCTGGGGTACCCTCACACATATTATTCCCTCATTTAGTGGATTTTTTCTCAAAAAAGTAAAATTTTCGAAAATTATGAAAATTGGCTGAAAACGACTAAATATGAAGGACTCATCGGGCGAATCGCTCTGGAACTGAAATTGGAACGCTCACTGACATTTCCCCTATCTGAAAGTCTGATAAACGCTTAAAAAAATGACTAAGTAGAAAAAAAAATTTTGTCACCTTTTTTCAATTTTACCCCTGTGGGATATATATTCTACCCACACACATTTGGAACTCTCCTGGGGTACCCTCACACATATTATTCCCTCATTTAGTGGATATTTTCACAAAAAAAGTGAAATTTTCAAAAATTCAGAAAATTGGCTGAAAACGACTAAATATGAAGGACTCATCGGGCGAATCGCTCTGGAACTGAAATCGGAACAATCAATGACATTTCCCCTATCTGAAAGTCTGCTAAATGGCATAAAAATGACTAAGTCCAAAAAAAAATATTTTTTCAACTTTTTTCAATTTTACTCCCGTGGGATATATAGATTCTACCGACACACATTTGGAACTCTCCTGGGGTACCCGCACACATATTATTCCCTCATTTAGCAGATATTTTCACAAAAAAGTGAAATTTTCAAAAATTCAGAAAATTGGCTGAAAACGACTAAATATGAAGGACTCATCAGGCGAATCGCTCTGGAACTGAAATCGGAATGCTGACTGACATTTCCCCTATCTGAAAGTCTGATAAACGCTGGAAAAATGAATAAGTCCAAAAAAAAAATGTTTTAAACTTTTTTCAATTTTACCCCCGTGGGATATATATTCTACCCACACACATTTGGAACTCTCCTGGGGTACCCTCACACATATTATTCCCTCATTTAGTGGATATTTTCACAAAAAAGTGAAATTTTCAAAAATTCAGAAAATTGGCTGAAAACGACTAAATATGAAGGACTTATCGGGCGAATCGCTCTGGAACTGAAATCGGAATGCTCACTGACATTTCCACTATCTGAAAGTCTGATAAACGCCGGAAAAATGACTAAGTCCAAAAAATTATTTTTTTCAACTTTTTTCAATTTTACCCGCGCGGGATATATATTCTACCCACACACGTTTGGAACTCTCCTGGGGTACCCTCACACATATTATTCCCTCATTTAGCAGATATTTTCACAAAAAAGTGAAATTTTCAAAAATTCAGAAAATTGGCTGAAAACGACTAAATATGAAGGACTCATCAGGCGAATCGCTCTGGAACTGAAATCGGAATGCTCACTGACATTTCCACTATCTGAAAATCTGATAAACGCCGGAAAAATGACTAATTCTAAAAAATTATTTTTTTCAACTTTTTTCAATTTTACCCCCGCGGGATATATATTCTACCGACACACATTTGAACTCTCCTGGGGTACCCTCACACATATTATTCCCTCATTTAGTGGATTTTTTCTCAAAAAAGTAAAATTTTCGAAAATTCTGAAAATTGGCTGAAAACGACTAAATATGAAGGACTCATCGGGCGAATCGCTCTGGAACTGAAATTGGAACGCTCACTGACATTTCCCCTATCTGAAAGTCTGATAAACGCTTAAAAAAATGACTAAGTCCAAAAAAAAAATTTTTTCACCTTTTTTCAATTTTACCCCTGTGGGATATATATTCTACCCACACACATTTGGAACTCTCCTGGGGTACCCTCACACATATTATTCCCTCATTTAGTGGATATTTTCACAAAAAAGTGAAATTTTCAAAAATTCAGAAAATTGGCTGAAAACGACTAAATATGAAGGACTCATCGGGCGAATCGCTCTGGAACTGAAATCGGAACAATCAATGACATTTCCCCTATCTGAAAGTCTGCTAAATGGCATAAAAATGACTAAGTCCAAAAAAAAATATTTTTTCAACTTTTTTCAATTTTACTCCCGTGGGATATATAGATTCTACCGACACACATTTGGAACTCTCCTGGGGTACCCTCACACATATTATTCCCTCATTTAGTGGATATTTTCACAAAAAAGCGAAATTTTCAAAAATTCAGAAAATTGGCTGAAAACGACTAAATATGAAGGACTCATCGGGCGAATCGCTCTGGAACTGAAATCGGAACAATCAATGACATTTCCCCTATCTGAAAGTCTGATAAACGCTGGAAAAATGAATAAGTCCAAAAAAAAAATGTTTTAAACTTTTTTCAATTTTACCCCCGTGGGATATATATTCTACCCACACACATTTGGAACTCTCCTGGGGTACCCTCACACATATTATTCCCTCATTTAGTGGATATTTTCACAAAAAAGCGAAATTTTCAAAAATTCAGAAAATTGGCTGAAAACGACTAAATATGAAGGACTCATCGGGCGAATCGCTCTGGAACTGAAATCGGAATGCTCACTGACATTTCCCCTATCTGAAAGTCTGATAAACGCCGGAAAAAAGACTAAGTCCAAAAGATAATTTTTTTAAACTTTTTTCAATTTTACCCCCGCGGGATATATATTCTACCCACACACATTTAGAACTCTCCTGGGGTACCCTCACACATATTATTCCCTCATTTAGTGGATATTTTCACAAAAAAGTGAAATTTTCAAAAATTCTGAAAATTGGCTGAAAACGACTAAATATGAAGGACTCATCGGGCGAATCGCTCTGGAACTGAAAACGGAACACTCACTGTCATTTCCCCTATCTGAAAGTCTGCTAAACGCCATAAAAATGACTAAGTCCAAAAAAAAAATGTTTTAAACTTTTTTCAATTTTACCCCGTGGGATATATATTCTACCCACACACATTTGGAACTCTCCTAGGGTACCCTCACACATATTATTCCCTCATTTAGTGGATATTTTCACAAAAAAGTGAAATTTTCAAAAATTCTGAAAATTGGCTGAAAACGACTAAATATGAAGGACTCATCGGGCGAATCGCTCTGGAACTGAAATCGGAATGCTCACTGATATTTCCCCTATCTGAAAGTCTGATAAACGCTGAAAAAATGACTAAGTCCAAAAAAAAAATGTTTTAAACTTTTTTCAATTTTAACCCCGTGGAATATATATTCTATCCACACACATTTGGAACTCTCCTGGGGTACCCTCACACATGTTATTCCCTCATTTAGTGGATATTTTAACAAAAAAGTGAAATTTTCAAAAATTCAGAAAATTGGCTGAAAACGACTAAATATGAAGGACTCAACGGGCGAATCGCTCTGGAACTGAAATCGGAATGCTCACTGACATTTCCCCTATCTGAAAGTCTGATAAACGCCGGAAAAATGACTAAGTCCAAAAGATAATTTTTTTAAACTTTTTTCAATTTTACCCCCGCGGGATATATATTCTACCCACACACATTTAGAACTCTCCTGGGGTACCCTCACACATATTATTCCCTCATTTAGTGGATATTTTCACAAAAAAGTGAAATTTTCATAAATTCAGAAAATTGGCTGAAAACGACTAAATATGAAGGACTCATCGGGCGAATCGCTCTGGAACTGAAAACGGAACACTCACTGTCATTTCCCCTATCTGAAAGTCTGCTAAACGCCATAAAAATGACTAAGTCCAAAAAAAAAATGTTTTAAACTTTTTTCAATTTTACCCCGTGGGATATATATTCTACCCACACACATTTGGAACTCTCCTAGGGTACCCTCACACATATTATTCCCTCATTTAGTGGATATTTTCACAAAAAAGTGAAATTTTCAAAAATTCTGAAAATTGGCTGAAAACGACTAAATATGAAGGACTCATCGGGCGAATCGCTCTGGAACTGAAATCGGAATGCTCACTGATATTTCCCCTATCTGAAAGTCTGATAAACGCTGAAAAAATGACTAAGTCCAAAAAAAAAATGTTTTAAACTTTTTTCAATTTTAACCCCGTGGAATATATATTCTATCCACACACATTTGGAACTCTCCTGGGGTACCCTCACACATGTTATTCCCTCATTTAGTGGATATTTTAACAAAAAAGTGAAATTTTCAAAAATTCAGAAAATTGGCTGAAAACGACTAAATATGAAGGACTCAACGGGCGAATCGCTCTGGAACTGAAATCGGAATGCTCACTGACATTTCCACTATCTGAAAGTCTGATAAACGCCGGAAAAATGACTAATTCCAAAAAATTATTTTTTTCAACTTTTTTCAATTTTACCCCCGCGGGATATATATTCTACCGAAACACAATTGGAACTCTCCTGGGGTACCCTCACACATATTATTTCCTCATTTAGTGGATATTTTCACAAAAAAGTGAAATTTCCAAAAATTCTGAAAATTGGCTGAAAACGACTAAATATGAAGGACTCATCGGGCGAATCGCTCTGGAACTGAAATTGGAACGCTCACTGACATTTACCCCTATCTGAAAGTCTGATAAACGCTGAAAAAATGACTAAGTCCAAAAAAAAAATTTTTTAACCTTTTTTCAATTTTACCCCTGTGGGATATATATTCTACCCACACAATTTGGAACTCTCCTGGGGTACCCTCACACATATTATTCCCTCATTTAGTGGATATTTTCACAAAAAAGTGAAATTTTCAAAAATTCTGAAAATTGGCTGAAAACGACTAAATATGAAGCACTCATCGGGCGAATCGCTCTGGAACTGAAATCGGAATGCTCACTGATATTTCCCCTATCTGAAAGTCTGATAAACGCCATAAAAATGACTAAGTCCAAAAAAAAATATTTTAAACTTTTTTCAATTTTACCCCTGTGGGATATATATTCTACCCACCCACATTTGGAACTCTCCTGGGGTACCCTCACACATATTATTCCCTCATTTAGTGGATATTTTCACAAAAAGTGAAATTTTCAAAAATTCTGAAAATTGGCTGAAAACGACTAAATATGAAGGACTCATCGGGCGAATCGCTCTGGAACTGAAATCAGAATGCTCACTGACATTTCCCCTCTCTGAAAGTCTGATAAACGCCTTAAAAATGACTAAGTCCAAAAAAATTTTTTTTCAACTTTTTTCAATTTTACCCCCGTGGGATATATATTCTACCCACACACATTTGGAACTCTCCTGGGGTACCCTCACACATATTATTCCCTCATTTAGTGGATATTTTCACAAAAAAGTGAAATTTTCAAAAATTCAGAAAATTGGCTGAAAACGACTAAATATGAAGGACTCAACGGGCGAATCGCTCTGGAACTGAAATCGGAATGCTCACTGACATTTCCACTATCTGAAAGTCTGATAAACACCGGAAAAATGACAAATTCCAAAAAATTATTTATTTCAACTTTTTTCAATTTTACCCCCGCGGGATATATATTCTACCGACACACATTTGGAACTCTCCTGGGGTACCCTCACACATATTATTCCCTCATTTAGTGGATATTTTCACAAAAAAGTGAAATTTTCAAAAATTCTGAAAATTGGCTGAAAACGACTAAATATGAAGGACTCATCGGGCGAATCGCTCTGGAACTGAAATCGGAACACTCACTGACATTTCCCCTATCTGAAAGTCTGCTAAACGCCATAAAAATGACTAAGTCCAAAAAAATATATTTTTTCAACTTTTTTCAATTTTACTCCCGTGGGATATATAGATTCTACCGACACACATTTGGAACTCTCCTGGGGTACCCTCACACATATTATTCCCTCATTTAGTGGATATTTTCACAAAAAAGTGAAATTTTCAAAAATTCAGAAAATTGTCTGAAAACGACTAAATATGAAGGGCTCATTGGGCGAATCGCTCTGGAACTGAAATCGGAATGCTCACTGACATTTCCCCTATCTGAAAGTCTGATAAACTCCGGAAAAATGAGTAAGTCCAAAAGATAATTTTTTTAAACTTTTTCCAATTTTACCCCCGCGGGATATATATTCTACCCACACACATTTGGAACTCTCCTGGGGTACCCTCACACATATTATTCCCTCATTTAGTGGATATTTTCACAAAAAAGTGAAATTTTCAAAAATTCAGAAAATTGGCTGAAAACGACTAAATATGAAGGACTCATCGGGCGAATCACTCTGGAACTGAAATCGGAACACTCAATGACATTTCCCCTATCTGAAAGTCTGCTAAACACCATAAAAATGACTAAGTCCAAAAAAAATTTTTTTTCAACTTTTTTCAATTTTACTCCCGTGGGATATATATTCTACCCACACACATTTGGAACTCTCCTGGGGTACCCTCCAACATATTATACCCTCACACATTGGATATTTTCACAAAAAAGTGAAATTTTCAAAAATTCTGAAAATTGGCGGAAAACGACTAAATATGAAGGACTCATCGGGCGAATCGCTCTGGAACTGAAATCGGAATGCTCACTGACATTTCCCCTATCTGAAAGTCTGATAAACGCCGGAAAAATGACTAAGTCCAAAAAAAAAATTTTTTCACCTTTTTTCAATTTTACCCCTGTGGGATATATATTCTACCCACACACATTTGGAACTCTGCTGGGGTACCCTCACACATATTATTCCCTCATTTAGTGGATATTTTCACAAAAAAGTGAAATTTTCAAAAATTCTGAAAATTGGCTGAAAACGACTAAATATGAAGGACTCATCGGGCGAATCACTCTGGAACTGAAATCGGAACACTCACTGACATTTCCCCTATGTGAAAGTCTGATAAACGCCATAAAAATGACTAAGTCCCAAAAAAAATTTTTTTAAACATTTTTCAATTTTACCCCCGTGGGATATATATTCTAACCACACACATTTGGAACTCTCCTGGGGTACCCTCACACATACTATTCCCTCATTTAGTGGATATTTTCACAAAAAAGTGAAATTTTCAAAAATTCAGAAAATTGGCTGAAAACGACTAAATATGAAGGACTCATCAGGCGAATCACTCTGGAACTGAAATCGGAATGCTCACTGACATTTCCCCTATCTGAAAGTCTGATAAACGCTGGAAAATTGACTAAGTCCAAAAAAAAATGTTTTAAACTTTTTTCAATTTTACCCCCGTGGGATATATATTCTACCCACACACATTTGGAACTCTCCTGGGGTACCCTCACACATATTATTCCCTCATTTAGTGGATATTTTCACAAAAAAGTGAAATTTTAAAAAATTCAGAAAATTGGCTGAAAACGACTAAATATGAAGGACTCAACGGGCGAATCGCTCTGGAACTGAAATCGGAATGCTCACTGACATTTCCACTATCTGAAAGTCTGATAAACACCGGAAAAATGACAAATTCCAAAAAATTATTTATTTCAACTTTTTTCAATTTTACCCCCGCGGGATATATATTCTACCGACACACATTTGGAACTCTCCTGGGGTACCCTCACACATATTATTCCCTCATTTAGTGGATATTTTCACAAAAAAGTGAAATTTTCAAAAATTCTGAAAATTGGCTGAAAACGACTAAATATGAAGGACTCATCGGGCGAATCGCTCTGGAACTGAAATCGGAACACTCACTGACATTTCCCCTATCTGAAAGTCTGCTAAACGCCATAAAAATGACTAAGTCCAAAAAAATATATTTTTTCAACTTTTTTCAATTTTACTCCCGTGGGATATATAAATTCTACCGACACACATTTGGAACTCTCCTGGGGTACCCTCACACTATTATTCCCTCATTTAGTGGATATTTTCACAAAAAAGTGAAATTTTCAAAAATTCAGAAAATTGTCTGAAAACGACTAAATATGAAGGGCTCATTGGGCGAATCGCTCTGGAACTGAAATCGGAATGCTCACTGATATTTCCCCTATCTGAAAGTCTGATAAACGCCATAAAAATGACTAAGTCCAAAAAAAAATATTTTAAACTTTTTTCAATTTTACCCCTGTGGGATATATATTCTACCCACCCACATTTGGAACTCTCCTGGGGTACCCTCACACATATTATTCCCTCATTTAGTGGATATTTTCACAAAAAGTGAAATTTTCAAAAATTCTGAAAATTGGCTGAAAACGACTAAATATGAAGGACTCATCGGGCGAATCGCTCTGGAACTGAAATCGGAATGCTCACTGACATTTCCCCTCTCTGAAAGTCTGATAAACGCCTTAAAAATGACTAAGTCCAAAAAAATTTTTTTTCAACTTTTTTCAATTTTACCCCCGTGGGATATATATTCTACCCACACACATTTGGAACTCTCCTGGGGTACCCTCACACATATTATTCCCTCATTTAGTGGATATTTTCAAAAAAAAGTGAAATTTTCAAAAATTCAGAAAATTGGCTGAAAACGACTAAATATGAAGGACTCAACGGGGGAATCGCTCTGGAACTGAAATCGGAATGCTCACTGACATTTCCACTATCTGAAAGTCTGATAAACACCGGAAAAATGACAAATTCCAAAAAATTATTTATTTCAACTTTTTTCAATTTTACCCCCGCGGGATATATATTCTACCGACACACATTTGGAACTCTCCTGGGGTACCCTCACACATATTATTCCCTCATTTAGTGGATATTTTCACAAAAAAGTGAAATTTTCAAAAATTCTGAAAATTGGCTGAAAACGACTAAATATGAAGGACTCATCGGGCGAATCGCTCTGGAACTGAAATCGGAACACTCACTGACATTTCCCCTATCTGAAAGTCTGCTAAACGCCATAAAAATGACTAAGTCCAAAAAAATATATTTTTTCAACTTTTTTCAATTTTACTCCCGTGGGATATATAGATTCTACCGACACACATTTGGAACTCTCCTGGGGTACCCTCACACATATTATTCCCTCATTTAGTGGATATTTTCACAAAAAAGTGAAATTTTCAAAAATTCAGAAAATTGTCTGAAAACGACTAAATATGAAGGGCTCATTGGGCGAATCGCTCTGGAACTGAAATCGGAATGCTCACTGACATTTCCCCTATCTGAAAGTCTGATAAACTCCGGAAAAATGAGTAAGTCCAAAAGATAATTTTTTTAAACTTTTTCCAATTTTACCCCCGCGGGATATATATTCTACCCACACACATTTGGAACTCTCCTGGGGTACCCTCACACATATTATTCCCTCATTTAGTGGATATTTTCACAAAAAAGTGAAATTTTCAAAAATTCAGAAAATTGGCTGAAAACGACTAAATATGAAGGACTCATCGGGCGAATCACTCTGGAACTGAAATCGGAACACTCAATGACATTTCCCCTATCTGAAAGTCTGCTAAACACCATAAAAATGACTAAGTCCAAAAAAAATTTTTTTTCAACTTTTTTCAATTTTACTCCCGTGGGATATATATTCTACCCACACACATTTGGAACTCTCCTGGGGTACCCTCCAACATATTATACCCTCACACATTGGATATTTTCACAAAAAAGTGAAATTTTCAAAAATTCTGAAAATTGGCTGAAAACGACTAAATATGAAGGACTCATCGTGCGAATCGCTCTGGAACTGAAAACGGAATGCTCACTGACATTTCCCCTATCTGAAAGTCTGATAAACGCCGGAAAAATGACTAAGTCCAAAAAAAAAATTTTTTCACCTTTTTTCAATTTTACCCCTGTGGGATATATATTCTACCCACACACATTTGGAACTCTGCTGGGGTACCCTCACACATATTATTCCCTCATTTAGTGGATATTTTCACAAAAAAGTGAAATTTTCAAAAATTCTGAAAATTGGCTGAAAACGACTAAATATGAAGGACTCATCGGGCGAATCACTCTGGAACTGAAATCGGAACACTCACTGACATTTCCCCTATGTGAAAGTCTGATAAACGCCATAAAAATGACTTAGTCCAAAAAAAATTTTTTTTCAACTTTTTTCAATTTTACTCCCGTGGGATATATAGATTCTACAGACACACATTTGGAACTCTCCTGGGTTACCCTCACACATATTATTCCCTCATTTAGCGGATATTTTCACAAAAAAGTGAAATTTTCAAAAATTCAGAAAATTGGCTGAAAACGACTAAATATGAAGGACTCATCAGGCGATTCGCTCTGGAACTGAAATCGGAATGCTCACTGACATATCCCCTATCTGAAAGTCTGATAAACGCCATAAAAATGACTAAGTCCTCAAAAAAACTTTTTTCAATTTTACCCTAGTGGGATATATATTCTACCCACACACATTTGGAACTCTCCTGGGGTACCCTCACACATATTATTCCCTCATTTAGCGGATATTTTCACAAAAAAGTGAAATTTTCAAAAATTCAGAAAATTGGCTGAAAACGACTAAATATGAAGGACACATCAGGCGAATCGCTCTGGAACTGAAATCGGAATGCTCACTGACATTTCACATATCTGAAAGTCTGATAAACGCTGGAAAAATGAATGAGTCCAAAAAAAAAATGTTTTAAACTTTTTTCAATTTTACCCCCGTGTTACATATATTCTACCCACACACATTTGGAACTCTCCTGGGGTACCCTCCAACATATTATACCCTCACACTGTGGATATTTTCACAAAAAAGTGAAATTTTCAAAAATTCTGAAAATTGGCTGAAAACGACTAAATATGAAGGACTCATCGTGCGAATCGCTCTGGAACTGAAAACGGAACTCTCACTGACATTTCCCCTATCTGAAAGTCTGATAAACGCCATAAAAATGACTAAGTCCAAAAAAATTTTTTTTTCAACTTTTTTCAATTTTACCCCCGTGGGATATATATTCTACCCACACACATTTGGAACTCTCCTGGGGTACCCTCACACATATTATTCCCTCATTTAGTGGATATTTTCAAAAAAAAGTGACATTTTCAAAAGTTCTGAAAATTGGCTGAAAACGACTAAATATGAAGGACTCATCGGGCGAATTGCTATGGAACTGAAATCGGAACACTCACTGACATTTACCCTAACTGAAAGTCTGATAAACGCCATAAAAATGACTAAGTACAAAAAAAATTTTTTTTCAACTTTTTTCAATTTTACCCCCGTGGGATATATATTCTACCCACACTCATTTGGAACTCTCCTGGGGTACCCTCACACATATTATTCCCTCATTTAGTGGATATTTTCACAAAAAAGTGAAATCTTCAAAAATTCAGAAAGTTGGCTGAAAACGACTAAATATGAAGGACTCATTGGGCGAATCGCTCTGGAACTGAAATTGGAGCGCTCACTGACATTTCCCCTATCTGAAAGTCTGATAAACGCTGAAAAAATGACTAAGTCCAAAAAAAAAAATTTTTCACCTTTTTTCAATTTTACCCCTGTGGGATATATATTCTACCCACACACATTTGGAACTCTCCTGGGGTACCCTCACACATATTATTCCCTCATTTAGTGGATATTTTCACAAAAAAGTGAAATTTTCAAAAATTCAGAAAATTGGCTGAAAACGACTAAATATGGACTCATCGGTCGAATCGCTCTGGAACTGAAATTGGAATGCTCACTGACATTTCCCCTATCTGAAAGTCTGATAAACGCCGGAAAAATGACTAAGTCCAAAAAAAAAAATTTTTCACCTTTTTTCAATTTTACCCCTGTGGGATATATATTCTACCCACACACATTTGGAACTCTGCTGGGGTACCCTCACACATATTATTCCCTCATTTAGTGGATATTTTCACAAAAAAGTGAAATTTTCAAAAATTCTGAAAATTGGCTGAAAACGACTAAATATGAAGGACTCATCGGGCGAATCACTCTGGAACTGAAATCGGAACACTCACTGACATTTCCCCTATGTGAAAGTCTGATAAACGCCATAAAAATGACTAAGTCCCAAAAAAAAATTTTTTAAACTTTTTTCAATATTACCCCCGTGGGATATATATTCTAACCACACACATTTGGAACTCTCCTGGGGTACCCTCACACATACTATTCCCTCATTTAGTGGATATTTTCACAAAAAAGTGAAATTTTCAAAAATTCAGAAAATTGGCTGAAAACGACTAAATATGAAGTACTCATCAGGCGAATCACTCTGGAACTGAAATCGGAATGCTCACTGACATTTCCCCTATCTGAAAGTCTGATAAACGCTGGAAAAATGACTAAGTCCAAAAAAAAAAGTTTTTAACCTTTTTTCAATTTTACCCCTGTGGGATATATATTCTACCCACACACATTTGGAACTCTCCTGGGGTACCCTCACACATATTATTCCCTCATTTAGTGGATATTTTCACAAAAAAGTGAAATTTTCAAAAATTCAGAAAATTGGCTGCAAACGACTAAATATGAAGGACTCATCGGGCGAATCACTCTGGAACTGAAATCTAAACACTCACTGACATTTCCCCTATCTGAAAGTCTGATAAACGCCATAAAAATGACTAAGTCCAAAAAAATTTTTTTTTCAACTTTTTTCAATTTTACCCCCGTGGGATATATATTCTACCCACACACATTTGGAACTCTCCTCGGGTACCATCACACAAATTATTCCCTCATTTAGTGGATATTTTCACAAAAAAGTGAAATTTTCAAAAATTCAGAAAATTGGCTGAAAACGACTAAATATGGACTCATCGGTCGAATCGCTCTGGAACTGAAATTGGAACGCTCACTGACATTTCCCCTATCTGAAAGTCTGATAAACGCCGGAAAAATGACTAAGTCCAAAATAAAAAATTTTTCACCTTTTTTCAATTTTACCCCTGTGGGATATATATTCTACCCACACACATTTGGAACTCTGCTGGGGTACCCTCACACATATTATTCCCTCATTTAGTGGATATTTTCACAAAAAAGTGAAATTTTCAAAAATTCTGAAAATTGGCTGAAAACGACTAAATATGAAGGACTCATCGGGCGAATCACCCTGGAACTGAAATCGGAACACTCACTGACATTTCCCCTATGTGAAAGTCTGATAAACGCCATAAAAATGACTAAGTCCCAAAAAAAAATTTTTTAAACTTTTTTCAATATTACCCCCGTGGGATATATATTCTAACCACACACATTTGGAACTCTCCTGGGGTACCCTCACACATACTATTCCCTCATTTAGTGGATATTTTCACAAAAAAGTGAAATTTTCAAAAATTCTGAAAATTGGCTGAAAACGACTAAATATGAAGGACTCATCGGGCGAATCGCTCTGGAACTGAAATCGGAATGCTCACTGACATTTCCCCTATCTGAAAGTCTGATAAACGCTGGAAAAATGACTAAGTCCAAAAAAAAAATTTTTTAACCTTTTTTCAATTTTACCCCTGTGGGATATATATTCTACCCACACACATTTGGAACTCTCCTGGGGTACCCTCACACATATTATTCCCTCATTTAGTGGATATTTTCACAAAAAAGTGAAATTTTCAAAAATTCTGAAAATTGGCTGAAAACGACTAAATATGAAGCACTCATCGGGCGAATCGCTCTGGAACTGAAATCGGAAAGCTCACTGATATTTCCCCTATCTGAAAGTCTGCTAAACGCCATAAAAATGACTTAGTCCAAAAAAAATTTTTTTTCAACTTTTTTCAATTTTACTCCCGTGGGATATATAGATTCTACCCACACACATTTGGAACTCTCCTGGGTTACCCTCACACATATTATTCCCTCATTTAGGGATATTTTCACAAAAAAGTGAAATTTTCAAAAATTCAGAAAATTGGCTGAAAACGACTAAATATGAAGGACTCATCAGGCGATTCGCTCTGGAACTGAAATCGGAATGCTCACTGACATTTCCACTATCTGAAAGTCTGATAAACGCTGAAAAAATGACTAAGTCCAAAAAAAAAAATTTTTCACCTTTTTTCAATTTTACCCCTGTGGGATATATATTCTACCCACACACATTTGGAACTCTCCTGGGGTACCCTCACACATATTATTCCCTCATTTAGTGGATATTTTCACAAAAAAGTGAAATTTTCAAAAATTCAGAAAATTGGCTGAAAACGACTAAATATGGACTCATCGGTCGAATCGCTCTGGAACTGAACTCGGAATGCTCACTGACATTTCCCCTATCTGAAAGTCTGATAAACGCCGGAAAAATGACTAAGTCCCCAAAAAAACTTTTTTCAATTTTACCCTAGTGGGATATATATTCTACCCACACACATTTGGAACTCTCCTGGGGTACCCTCACACATATTATTCCCTCATTTAGCGGATATTTTCACAAAAAAGTGAAATTTTCAAAAATTCAGAAAATTGGCTGAAAACGACTAAATATGAAGGACTCATCAGGCGAATCGCTCTGGAACTGAAATCGGAATGCTCACTGACATTTCACATATCTGAAAGTCTGATAAACGCTGGAAAAATGAATGAGTCCAAAAAAAAAATGTTTTAAACTTTTTTCAATTTTACCCCCGTGGGACATATATTCTACCCACACACATTTGGAACTCTCCTGGGGTACCCTCACACATATTATTCCCTCATTTAGTGGATATTTTCACAAAAAAGTGAAATTTTCAAAAATTCAGAAAATTGGCTGAAAACGACTAAATATGAAGGACTCATCGGGCGAATCACTCTGGAACTGAAATCGGAACACTCACTGACATTTCCCCTATCTGAAAGTCTGCTAAACACCATAAAAATGACTAAGTCCAAAAAAAATTTTTTTTCAACTTTTTTCAATTTTACTCCCGTGGGATATATATTCTACCCACACACATTTGGAACTCTCCTGGGTTATCCTCCAACATATTATACCCTCACACAGTGGATATTTTCACAAAAAAGTGAAATTTTCAAAAATTCTGAAAATTGGCTGAAAACGACTAAATATGAAGGACTCATCGTGCGAATCGCTCTGGAACTGAAAGCGGAACTCTCACTGACATTTCCCCTATCTGAAAGTCTGATAAACGCCATAAAAATGACTAAGTCCAAAAAAATTTTTTTTTCAACTTTTTTCAATTTTACCCCCGTGGGATATATATTCTACCCACACACATTTGGAACTCTCCTGGGGTACCCTCACACATATTATTCCCTCATTTAGTGGATATTTTCACAAAAAAGTGAAATTTTCAAAAATTCAGAAAATTGGCTGAAAACGACTAAATATGAAGGACTCATCAGGCGAATCGCTCTGGAACTGAAATCGGAATGCTCACTGACATTTCCCCTATCTGAAAGTCTGATAAACGCCGGAAAAATGACTAAGTCCAAAAAATTATTTTTTTAAACTTTTTTCAATTTTACCCCCGCGGGATATATATTCTACCCACACACATTTGGAACTCTCCTGGGGTACCCTCACACATATTATTCCCTCATTTAGTGGATATTTTCACAAAAAAGTGACATTTTCAAAAGTTCTGAAAATTGGCTGAAAACGACTAAATATGAAGGACTCATCGGGCGAATCGCTCTGGAACTGAAATCGGAACACTCACTGACATTTCCCCTAACTGAAAGTCTGATAAACGCCATAAAAATGACTAAGTACAAAAAAATTTTTTTTTCAACTTTTTTCAATTTTACCCCCGTGGGATATATATTCTACCCACACACATTTGGAACTCTCCTGGGGTACCCTCACACATATTATTCCCTCATTTAGTGGATATTTTCACAAAAAAGTGAAATTTTCAAAAATTCAGAAAGTTGCTGAAAACGGCTAAATATGAAGGACTGATCGGGCGAATCACTCTGGAACTGAAATCGGAACACTCACTGACATTTCCCCTATCTGAAAGACTGATAAACGCCATAAAAATGACTAAGTCCAAAAAATTTTTTTTTTAAACTTTTTTCAATTTTACCCCCGTGGGATATATATTCTACCGACACACATTTGAAACTCTCCTGGGGTACCCTCACACATATTATTCCCTCATTTAGTGGATATTTTCACAAAAAAGTGAAATTTTCAAAAATTCAGAAAATTGGCTGAAAACTACTAAATATGAAGGACTCATCGGGCGAATCGCTCTGGAACTGAAATCGGAATGCTCACTGACATTTCCACTATCTGAAAGTCTGATAAACGCCGGAAAAATGACTAAGTCCAAAAAATTATTTTTTTTAACTTTTTTCAATTTTACCCCCGCGGGATATATATTCTACCCACACACATTTGGAACTCTCCTGGGGTACCCTCACATATTATTCCCTCATTTAGTGGATATTTTCACAAAAAAGTGAAATTTTCAAAAATTCAGAAAATTGGCTGCAAACGACTAAATATGAAGGACTCATCGGGCGAATCACTCTGGAACTGAAATCTAAACACTCACTGACATTTCCACTATCTGAAAGTCTGATAAACGCTGAAAAAATGACTAAGTCCAAAAAAAAAAATTTTTCACCTTTTTTCAATTTTACCCCTGTGGGATATATATTCTACCCACACACATTTGGAACTCTCCTGGGGTACCCTCACACATATTATTCCCTCATTTAGTGGATATTTTCACAAAAAAGTGAAATTTTCAAAAATTCTGAAAATTGGCTGAAAACGACTAAATATGGACTCATCGGTCGAATCGCTCTGGAACTGAACTCGGAATGCTCACTGACATTTCCCCTATCTGAAAGTCTGATAAACGCCGGAAAAATGACTAAGTACAAAAAATAATTTTTTTTCAACTTTTTTAAATTTTACCCCTGTGGGATGTATATTCTGCCCACACACATTTGGATCTCTCCTGGGGTACCCTCACACATATTATTCCCTCATTTAGTGGATATTTTCACAAAAAAGTGAAATTTCCAAAAATTCTGAAAATTGGCTGAAAACGACTAAATATGAAGGACTCATCGGGCGAATCACTCTGGAACTGAAATCGGAATGCTCACTGACATTTCCCGTATCTGAAAGTCTGATAAACGCCGGAAAAATGACTAAGTCCAAAAAAAAAATTTTTTTCAACTTTTTTCAATTTTACCCCCGTGGGATATATATTCTACCCACAAACATTTGGAACTCTTCTGGGGTAACCTCACACATATTATTCCCTCATTTAGTGGATATTTTCACAAAAAAGTGAAATTTTCAAAAATTCAGAAAATTGGCTGAAAACGACTAAATATGAAGGACTCATCGGGCGAATCGCTCTAGAACTGAAATCGGAATGCTCACTGACATTTCCCCTATCTGAAAGTCTGATAAACGCCGGAAAAATGACTAAGTCCAAAAAATAATTTTTTTCAACTTTTTTCAATTTTACCCCGTGGGATATATATTCTACCGACACACATTTGGATCTCTCCTGGGGTACCCTCACACATATTATTCCCTCATTTAGTGGATATTTTCACAAAAAAGTGAAATTTTCAAAAATTCTGAAAATTGGCTGAAAACGACTAAATATGAAGGACTCATCGGGCGAATCGCTCTGGAACTGAAATCGGAACACTCACTGACATTTCCCCTATCTGAAAGTCTGATAAACGCCATAAAAATGACTAAGTCCAAAAAAAATTTTTTTTAAACTTTTTTCAATTTTACCCCCGTGGGATATATATTCTACCGACACACATTTGGAACTCTCCTGGGGTACCCTCACACATATTATTCCCTCATTTAGTGGATATTTTCACAAAAAAGTGAAATTTTCAAAAATTCAGAAAATTGGCTGAAAACGACTAAATATGAAGGACTCATCAGGCGAATCACTCTGGAACTGAAATCGGAATGCTCACTGACATTTCCCCTATCTGAAAGTCTGATAAACGCTGGAAAAATGACTAAGTCCAAAAAAAAAATTTTTTCAACTTTTTTCAATTACACCCTCGTGGGATATATATTCTACCCACACACATTTGGAACTCTCCTGGGGTACCCTCACACATATTATTCCCTCATTTAGTGGATATTTTCACAAAACAGTGAAATTTTCAAAAATTCTGAAAATTGGCTGAAAACGACTAAATATGAAGGACTCATCGGGTGAATCGCTCTGGAACTGAACTCGGAATGCTCACTGACATTTCCCCTATCTGAAAGTCTGATAAACGCCGGAAAAATGACTAAGTCCAAAAAAAATTTTTTTTTCAACTTTTTTAAATTTTACCCCTGTGGGATGTATATTCTGCCCACACACATTTGGATCTCTCCTGGGGTACCCTCACACATATTATTCCCTCATTTAGTGGATATTTTCACAAAAAAGTGAAATTTCCAAAAATTCTGAAAATTGGCTGAAAACGACTAAATATGAAGGACTCATCGGGCGAATCACTCTGGAACTGAAATCGGAATGCTCACTGACATTTCCCGTATCTGAAAGTCTGATAAACGCCGGAAAAATTACTAAGTCCAAAAAAAATTTTTTTTCAACTTTTTTCAATTTTACCCCCGTAGGATATATAATCTACCCACACACATTTGGAACTCTCCTGGGGTACCCTCACACATATTATTTCCTCATTTAGTTGATATTTTCACAAAAAAGTGAAATTTTCAAAAATTCAGAAAATTGACTGAAAACGACTAAATATGCAGGACTCATCGGGCAAATCGCTCTGGAACTGAAATAGGAACGCTCACTGACATTTCCCCTATCTGAAAGTCTGATAAACGCCAGAAAAATGACTAAGTCCCAAAAAAATTTTTTTTAAACTTTTTTCAATTTTACCCCCGAGGGATATAAATTCCACCCACACACATTTGGAGCTCTCCTGGGGTACCCTCACACATATTATTCCCTCATTTAGTGGATATTTTCACAAAAAAGTGAAATTTTCAAAAGTTCAGAAAATTGGCTGAAAACGACGAAATATGAAGGACTCATCGGGCGAATCACTCTGGAACTGAAATCGGAATGCACACTGACATTTCCCCTATCTGAAAGTCTGATAAATGCTGAAAAAATGACCAAGTCCAAAACAAATTTTTTTTCAACTTTTTTCAATTTTACCCCCTTGGGATATATATTCTACCGACACACATTTGCAACTCTCGTGGGGTACCCCTCACACATATTATTCCCTCATTTAGTTGATATTTTCACAAAAAAGTGAAATTTTCAAAAATTCTGAAAATTGGCTGAAAACGACTAAATATGAAGGACTCATCGGGCAAATCGCTCTGGAACTGAAATAGGAACGCTCACTGACATTTCCCCTATCTGAAAGTCTGATAAACGCCGGAAAAATGACTAAGTCGAAAAAAAAATTTTTTTCACCTTTTTTCAATTTTACCCCCGTGGGATATATATTCTACCCACACACATTTGGAGCTCTCCTGGGGTACCCTCACACATATTATTCCCTCATTTAGTGGATATTTTCACAAAAAAGTGAAATTTTCAAAAATTCAGAAAATTGGCTGAAAACGACTAAATATGAAGGACTCATTGGGCGAATAGCTCTGGAACTGAAATCGGAACACTCTCTGACATTTCGCCTACCTGAAAGTCTGATAAACGCCGGAAAAATGACTAAGTCCAAAAAAAATTTTTTTTCAACTTTTTTCAATTTTACCCCCGTAGGATATATATTCTACCCACACACATTTGGAACTCTCCTGGGGTACCCTCACACATATTATTTCCTCATTTAGTTGATATTTTCACAAAAAAGTGAAATGTTCAAAAATTCAGAAAATTGACTGAAAACGACTAAATATGAAGGACTCATCGGGCAAATCGCTCTGGAACTGAAATAGGAACGCTCACTGACATTTCCCCTATCTGAAAGTCTGATAAACGCCGGAAAAATGACTAAGTCCAAAAAAAATTTTTTTCAACTTTTTTAAATTTTACCCCTGTGGGATGTATATTCTACCCACACACATTTGGATCTCTACTGGGGTACACTCACACATATTATTCCCTCATTTAGTGGATATTTTCACAAAAAAGTGAAATTTTCAAAAATTCTGAAAATTGGCTGAAAACGACTAAATATGAAGGACTCATCGGGCGAATAGCTCTGGAACTGAAATGGGAAGACTCACTGACATTTCCCCTATCTGAAAGTCTGATAAACACCGGAAAAATGACTAAGTCCCAAAAAAAATTTTTTTTAACTTTTTTCAATTTTACCCCCGTGGGATACATATTCTACCCACACACATTTGGAACTCTCCTGGGGTACCATCACACATATTATTCCCTCATTTAGTTGATATTTTCACAAAAAAGTGAAATTTTAAAAAATTCAGAAAATTGACTGAAAACGAATAAATATGAAGGACTCATCGGGCGACTCGCTCTGGAACTGAAATCGGAACACTCACTGACATTTACCCTATCTGAAAGTCTGATAAACGCCAGAAAAATGACTAAGTCCCAAAAAAAATTTTTTTAAACTTTTTTCAATTTTACCCCCGAGGGATATATATTCCACCCACACACATTTGGAGCTCTCCTGGGGTACCCTCACACATATTATTCCCTCATTTAGTGGATATTTTCACAAAAAAGTGAAATTTTCAAAAATTCAGAAAATTGGCTGAAAACGACTAAATATGAAGGACTCATCGGGCGAATAGCTCTGGAACTGAAATCGGAACACTCTCTGACATTTCGCCTACCTGAAAGTCTGATAAACGCCGGAAAAATGACTAAGTCCAAAAAAAATTTTTTTTCAACTTTTTTCAATTTTACCCCCGTAGGATATATATTCTACCCACACACATTTGGAACTCTCCTGGGGTACCCTCACACATATTATTTCCTCATTTAGTTGATATTTTCACAAAAAAGTGAAATTTTCAAAAATTCAGAAAATTGACTGAAAACGACTAAATATGAAGGACTCATCGGGCAAATCGCTCTGGAACTGAAATAGGAACGCTCACTGACATTTCCCCTATCTGAAAGTCTGATAAACGCCGGAAAAATGACTAAGTCCAAAAAAAATTTTTTGAAACTTTTTTAAATTTTACCCCTGTGGGATGTATATTCTACCCACACACATTTGGATCTCTACTGGGGTACACTAACACATATTATTCCCTCATTTAGTGGATATTTTCACAAAAAAGTGAAATTTTCAAAAATTCTGAAAATTGGCTGAAAACGAATAAATATGAAGGACTCATCGGGCGACTCGCTCTGGAACTGAAATCGGAACACTCACTGACATTTCCCCTATCTGAAAGTCTGATAAACGCCGGAAAAATGACTAAGTCCAAAACAAATGTTTTTTCAACTTTTTTCACTTTTACCCCCGTGGGATATATATTCTACCCACACACAATTGAAGCTCTCCTGGTGTACCCTCACACATATTATTCCCTCATTTAGTGGATATTTTCACAAAAAAGTTAAATTTTCAAAAATTCTGAAATTTGGCTGAAAACGACTAAATATGAAGGACTCATCGGGCGAATCACTCTGGAACTGAAATCGAAATGCTCACTGACATTTCCCCTATCTGAAAGTCTGATAAATGCGGGAAAAATGACTAAGTCCAAAAAAATTTTTTATCAACTTTTTTCAATTTTACCCCCGGGGGATATATATTCTGCCGACACACATTTGGAACTCTCCTGGGGTACCCTCACACATATTATTCCCTCATTTAGTGGATATTTTCACAAAAAAGTGAAATTTTCAAAAATTATGAAAATTGTCTGAAAACGACTAAATATGAAGGTCTCATCGGGCGACTCGCTCTGGAACTGAAATCGGAACGCTCACTGACATTTCCCCTATCTGAAAGTCAGATAAATGGCGGAAAAATGACTAAGTCCAAAAAAAATTTTTTTTCAACTTTTTTCAATCTTACCCCCGTGGGATATATATTCTACCGACACACATTTGCAACTCTCGTGGGGTACCCTCACACATATTATTCCCTCATTTAGTTGATATTTTCACAAAAAAGTGAAATTTTCAAAAATTCTGAAAATTGGCTGAAAATGACTAAATATGAAGGACTCATCGGGCGAATCGCTCTGGAACTGAAATCGGAACACTCACTGACATTTCCCTTATCTGAAAGTCTGATAAACGCTGAAAAAATGACTAAGTCCAAAACAAATGTTTTTTCAACTTTTTTCACTTTTAACCCCGTGGGATATATATTCTACCCACACACATTTGGAGCTCTCCTGGTGTACCCTCACACATATTATTCCCTCATTTAGTGGATATTTTCACAAAAAATTTAAATTTTCAAAAATTCTGAAAATTGGCTGAAAACGACTAAATACGAAGGACTCATCGGGCGAATCACTCTGGAACTGAAATCAGAATGCTCACTGACATTTCCCCTATCTGAAAGTCTGATAAATGCCGGAAAAATGACTAAGTCCGAAAAAAAAATTTTTTCAACTTTTTTCAATCTTACCCCCGTGGGATATATATTCTACCCACACACATTTGGATCTCTCCTGGGGTACCCTAACACATATTATTCCATCATTTAGTGGATATTTTCACAAAAAAGTGAAATTTTCAAAAATTCTGAAAATTGGCTGAAAACGACTAAATATGATGGACTCATCGGGCGAATCACTCTGGAACTGAAATCGGAATGCTCACTGACATTTCCCCTATCTGAAAGTCTGATAAATGCTGAAAAAATGACTAAGTCCAAAACAAATTTTTTTTCAACTTTTTTCAATTTTACCCCCGTGGGATATATATTCTACCGACACACATTTGCAACTCTCCTGGGGTATGCTCACACATATTATTCCCTCATTTAGTTGATATTTTCACAAAAAAGTGAAATTTTCAAAAATTCTGAAAATTGGCTGAAAATGACTAAATATGAAGGACTCATCGGGCGAATCGCTCTGGAACTGAAATCGGAACACTCACTGACATTTCCCCTATCTGAAAGTCTGATAAATGCTGAAAAAATGACTAAGTCCAAAACAAATGTTTTTTCAACATTTTTCAATTTTACCCCTGTGGGATATATATTCTACCCACACACATTTGGAGCTTTCCTGGTGTACCCTCACACATATTATTCCCTCATTTAGTGGATATTTTCACAAAAAAGTTAAATTTTCAAAAATTCTGAAAATTGGCTGAAAACGACTAAATATGAAGGACTCATCGGGCGAATCACTCTGGAACTGAAATCGGAATGCTCACTGACATTTCCCCTATCTGAAAGTCTGATAAATGCCGGAAAAATGACTAAGTCCAAAAAAAATTTTTATCAACTTTTTTCAATTTTACCCCCGGGGGATATATATTCTGCCGACACACATTTGGAACTCTCCTGGGGTACCCTCACACATATTATTCCCTCATTTAGTGGATATTTTCACAAAAAAGTGAAATTTTCAAAAATTCTGAAAATTGGCTGAAAACGACTAAATATGAAGGACTCATCGGGCGAATCACTCTGGAACTGAAATCAGAATGCTCACTGACATTTCCCATATCTGAAAGTCTGATAAATGCTGAAAAAATGACCAAGTCCAAAACAAATTTTTTTTCAACTTTTTTAAATTTTACCCCCGTGGGATATATATTCTACCCACACACATTTGGAACTCTCCTGGGGTACCCTCATACATATTATTCCCTCATTTACTGGATATTTTCACAAAAAAGTGAAATTTTCAAAAAATTCTGAAAATTGGCTGAAAACGAATAAATATGAAGGAATCATCGGGCGAATCACTCTGGAACTGAAATCGGAACGCTCACTGACATTTCCCCTATCTGAAAGTCTGATAAACGCCGGAAAAATAAGTCCAAAAAAATTTTTTTTCAAATTTTTTCAATTTTACCCCCGTGGGATATATATTCTACCCACACACATTTGGAACTCTTCTGGGGTACCCTCATACATATTATTCCCTCATTTAGTGGATATTTTCACAAAAAAGTGAAAATTTTAAAAATTCAGATAATTAGCTGAAAACGACTAAATATGAAAGACTCATCGGGCGAATCGCTCTGGAACTGAAATTGGAACGCTCACTGACATTTCCCCTATCTGAAAGTCTGATAAACGCTGAAAAAATGACTAAGTCCCAAAAAAATATTTTTTCACCTTTTTTCAATTTAGCCCCATGGGATATATATTCTAACCACACACATTTGGAACTCTTCTGGGGTACCCTCATACATATTATTCCCTCATTTAGTGGATATTTTCACAAAAAAGTGAAATTTTCAAAAATTCAGAAAATTGACTGAAAACGACTAAATATGAAGGACTCATCGGGCAAATCGCTCTGGAACTGAAATAGGAACGCTCACTGACATTTCCCCTATCTGAAAGTCTGATAAACGCCGGAAAAATGACTAAGTCCACAAAAAATTTTTTTAAACTTTTTTAAATTTTACCCCTGTGGGATGTATATTCTACCCACACACATTTGGATCTCTACTGGGGTACACTCACACATATTATTCCCTCATTTAGTGGATATTTTCACAAAAAAGTGAAATTTTCAAAAATTCAGAAAATTGACTGAAAACGAATAAATATGAAGGACTCATCGGGCGACTCGCTCTGGAACTGAAATCGGAACACTCACTGACATTTCCCCTATCTGAAAGTCTGATAAACGCCGGAAAAATGACTAAATCCCCCCAAAAAATTTTTTTCAACTTTTTTCAATTTTACCCCCGTGGTATATATATTCTACCCACACACATTTGGAACTCTCCTGGGGAACTCTCACACATATTATTCCCTCATTTAGTTGATATTTTCACAAAAAAGTGAAATTTTCAAAAATTCAGAAAATTGGCTGAAAACGACGAAATATGAAGGACTCATCGGGCGAATCACTCTGGAACTGAAATCGGAATGCACACTGACATTTCCCCTATCTGAAAGTCTGATAAATGCCGGAAAAATGACTAAGTCCAAAAAAAATTTTTTTTCAACTTTTTTCAATCTTACCCCCGTGGGATATATATTCTACCGACACACATTTGCAACTCTCGTGGGGTACCCTCACACATATTATTCCCTCATTTAGTTGATATTTTCACAAAAAAGTGAAATTTTCAAAAATTCTGAAAATTGGCTGAAAATGACTAAATATGAAGGACTCATCGGGCGAATCGCTCTGGAACTGAAATCGGAACACTCACTGACATTTCCCTTATCTGAAAGTCTGATAAACGCTGAAAAAATGACTAAGTCCAAAACAAATGTTTTTTCAACTTTTTTCACTTTTAACCCCGTGGGATATATATTCTACCCACACACATTTGGAGCTCTCCTGGTGTACCCTCACACATATTATTCCCTCATTTAGTGGATATTTTCACAAAAAATTTAAATTTTCAAAAATTCTGAAAATTGGCTGAAAACGACTAAATACGAAGGACTCATCGGGCGAATCACTCTGGAACTGAAATCAGAATGCTCACTGACATTTCCCCTATCTGAAAGTCTGATAAATGCCGGAAAAATGACTAAGTCCGAAAAAAAAATTTTTTCAACTTTTTTCAATCTTACCCCCGTGGGATATATATTCTACCCACACACATTTGGATCTCTCCTGTGGTACCCTCACACATATTATTCCATCATTTAGTGGATATTTTCACAAAAAAGTTAAATTTTCAAAAATTCAGAAAATTGGCTGAAAACGACTAAATATAAAGGACTCATCGGGCGAATCGCTCTGGAACTGAAATTGGAATGCTCACTGACATTTCCCCTAAATGAAAGTCTGATAAACGCCTGAAAAATGACTAAGTCCAAAAAAAAATTTTTTCAACTTTTTTCAATTTTACCCTCGTGGGATATATATTCTACCCACACACATTTGGAACTCTCCTGGCGCACCCTCACACATATTATTCCTTCATTTAGTGGATATTTTCACAAAAAAGTGAAATTTTCAAAAATTCAGAAAATTGGCTGAAAACGACTAAATATGAAGAACTCATCGGGCGAATCGCTCTGGAACTGAAATCGGAAAGCTCACTGACATTTCCCCTATCTGAAAGTCTGATAAATGCCGGAAAAATGACTAAGTCCAAACAAAAAATTTTTTCAACTTTTTTCAATTTTACCCCCATGGGATATATATTCTACCCACACACATTTGGAACTCTCCTGGGGTACCCTCACACATATTATTCCCTCATTTAGTGGATATTTTCACAAAAAAGTGAAATTTTCAAAAATTCAGAAAATTGGCTGAAAACGACTAAATATGAAGGACTCATCAGGCGAATCACTCTGGAACTGAAATCGGAAAGCTCACTGACATTTCCCCTATCTGAAAGTCTGATAAACACCGGAAAAATGCCTAAGTCCCCCAAAAAATTTTTTTCAACTTTTTTCAATTTTACCTCGTGGATATATATTCTACCCACACACATTTGGAACTCTCCTGGGGTTCCCTCACACATATTATTCCCTCATTTAGTGGATATTTTGACAAAAAAGTGAAATTTTGAAAAATTCTGAAAATTGGCTTAAAACGACTAAATATGAAGAACTCATCGGGCGAATCGCTCTGGAACTGAAATCGGAAAGCTCACTGACATTTCCCCTATCTGAAAGTCTGATAAACGCCGGAAAAATGACTAAGTCCAAACAAAAAATATTTTTCAACTTTTTTCAATTTTACCTCCGTGGGATATATATTCTACCCACACACATTTGGAACTCTCCTTGGGTACCCTCACACATATTATTCCCTCATTTAGTGGATATTTTCACAAAAAAGTGAAATTTTCAAAAATTCAGAAAATTGGCTGAAAACGACTAAATATGAAGGACTCATCGGGCGAGTCGCTCTGGAACTGAAATCGGAACGCTCACTGACATTTCCCCTATCTGAAAGTCTGATAAACACCGGAAAAATGCCTAAGTCCCCCAAAAAAAATTTTTCAACTTTTTTCAATTTTACCCCCGTGGGATATATATTCTACGCACACACATTTGGAACTCTCCTGGGGTACCCTCACACATATTATTCCCTCATTTAGTGGATATTCTGACAAAAAAGTTAAATTTTCAAAAATTCAGAAAATTGGCTGAAAACGACTAAATATGAAGGACTCATCAGGCGAATCACTCTGGAACTGAAATCGGAACGCCACTGACATTTCCCCTATCTGAAAGTCTGATAAACGTCGGAAAAATGATTAAGTCCAAAAAAAAAATGTTTTTAACTTTTTTCAACTTTAGCCCCGTGGGATATATATTCTACCCACACACATTTGGAACTCTCCTGGGGTACCCTCACACATATTATTCCCTCATTTAGTGGATATTTTCACAAAAAAGTGAAATTTTCAAAAATTCAGAAAATTGGCTGAAAACGACTAAATATGAAGGACTCATCGGGCGAATCGCTCTGGAACTGAAATCGGAACGCTCATTGACATTTCCCCTATCTGAAAGTCTGATAAACACCGGAAAAATGCCTAAGTCCCCCCAAAAATTTTTTTCAACTTTTTTCAATTTTACCCCCGTGAATATATATTCTACCCATACACATTTGGAACTCTCCTGGGGTACCCTCACACATATTATTCCCTCATTTAGTGGATATTCTGACAAAAAAGTAAAATTGTCAAAAATTCAGAAAATTGGCTGAAAACGACTAAATATGAAGGACTCATCGGGCGAATCGCTCTGGAACTGAAATCGGAATGCTCACTGACATTTCCCCTATCTGAAAGTCTGATAAACGCCGGAAAAATGACTAAGTCCAAAAAAAAATTTTTTCAACTTTTTTCAATTTTACCCCCGTGGGATATATATTCTACCCACACACATTTGGAACTCTCCTGGGGTACCCTCACACATATTATTCCCTCATTTAGTGGATATTTTCACAAAAAAGTGAAATTTTCAAAAATTCAGAAAATTGGCTGAAAACGACTAAATATGAAGGATTCAACGGGCGAATCATTATGGAACTGAAATCGGAATGCTCACTGACATTTCCCCTATCTGAAAGTCTGATAAACGCTGGAAAAATGTCTAAGTCCAAAAAAAAATTTTTTCAACTTTTTTCAATTTTACCCCCATGGGATATATATTCTACCCACACACATTTGGAACTCTCCTGGCGCACCCTCACACATATTATTCCCTCATTTAGTGGATATTTTCACAAAAAAGTGAAATTTTCAAAAATTCTGAAAATTGGCTGAAAACGACTAAATATGAAGGACTCATCAGGCGAATCACTCTGGAACTGAAATCGGAAAGCTCACTGACATTTCCCCTATCTGAAAGTCTGATAAACACCGGAAAAATGCCTAAGTCCCCCAAAAAATTTTTTTCAACTTTTTTCAATTTTACCCCGTGGATATATATTCTACCCACACACATTTGGAACTCTCCAGGGGTACCATCACACATATTATTCCCTCATTTAGTGGATATTTTGACAAAAAAGTGAAATTTTCAAAAATTCAGAGAATTGGCTTAAAACGACTAAATATGAAGGACTCATCGGGCGAATCGCTTTGGAACTGAAATCGGAAAGCTCACTGACATTTCCCCTTTCTGAAAGTCTGATAAACGCCGGAAAAATGACTAAGGCCCAAAAAAATTTTTTTTAACTTTTTTCAATTTTACCCCCGTGGGATATATATTCTACCCACGCACATTTGGAACTCTCCTGGGGTACCCTCACACATATTATTCCCTCATTTAGTGGATAGCTTCACAAAAAAGTGAAATTTTCAAAAATTCTTAAAATTGGCTGAAAACGACTAAATATGAAGGACTCATCGGGCGAATCGCTCTGGAACTGAAATCGGAACGCTCATTGACATTTCCCCTATCTGAAAGTCTGATAAACACCGGAAAAATGCCTAAGTCCCCCAAAAAAAATTTTTCAACTTTTTTCAATTTTACCCCCGTGGGATATATATTCTACCCACACACATTTGGAACTCTCCTGGGGTACCCTCACACATATTATTCCCTCATTTAGTGGATATTCTGACAAAAAAGTAAAATTGTCAAAAATTCAGAAAATTGGCTGAAAACGACTAAATATGAAGGACTCATCGGGCGAATCCCTCTGGAACTGAAATCGGAACGCTCACTGACATTTCCCATATCTGAAAGTCTGATAAACGCCGGAAAAATGACTCAGGCCAAAAAAAATTTTTTTTTTGCTTTTTTCAATTTTACCCCCATGGGATATATATTCTACCCCCACAAATTTGGAACTCTCCTGGGGTACCCTCACACATATTATTCCCTCATTTAGTGGATATTCTGACAAAAAAGTGAAATTTTCAAAAATTCAGAAGATTGGCTGAAAACGACTAAATATGAAGGACTCATCGGGCAAATCGCTCTGGAACTGAAATCGGAACGCTCATTGACATTTCCGCTATCTGAAAGTCTGATAAACACCGGAAAAATGCCTAAGTCCCCCAAAAAAATGTTTTCAACTTTTTTCAATTTTACCCCCGTGGATATATATTCTACCCACACACATTTGGAACTCTCCTGGGGTACCCTCACACATATTATTCCGTCATTTAGTGGATATTTTCACAAAAAAGTGAAATTTTCAAAAATTTAGAAAATTGGCTGAAAACGACTAAATATGAAGGATTCAACGGGCGAATCATTATGGAACTGAAATCGGAATGCTCACTTACATTTCCCCAATCTGAAAGTCTGATAAACGCCGGAAAATGACTAAGTCCAAACAAAACATTTTTTCAACTTTTTTCAAATTTACCCCCATGGGATATATATTCTACCCACACACATTTGGAACTCTCCTGGGGTACCCTCACACATATTATTCCCTCATTTAGTGGATATTTTCACAAAAAAGTGAAATTTTCAAAAATTCAGAAAATTGGCTGAAAACGACTAAATATGAAGGACTCATCGGGCGAATCGCTCTGGAACTGAAATCGGTACGCTCACTGACATTTCCCCTATCTGAAAGTCTGATAAATGCCGGAAAAATGATTATGTCCAAAAAAAAAATGTTTTTAACTTTTTTCAATTTTACCCCCATGGGATATATATTCTACCCACACACATTTCGAACTCTCCTGGGGTACCCTCACACATATTATTCCCTCATTTAGTGGATATTTTCACAAAAAAGTGAAATTTTCAAAAATTCAGAAAATTGGCTGAAAACGACTAAATATGAAGGACTCATCGGGCGAATCGCTCTGGAACTGAAATCGGAACGCTCTTTGACATTTCCCCTATCTGAAAGTCTGATAAACACCGGAAAAATGCCTAAGTCCCCCAAAAAAATGTTTTCAACATATTTCAATTTTACCCCCGTGGATATATATTCTACCCACACACATTTGGAACTCTCCTGGGGTACCCTCACACATATTATTCCGTCATTTAGTGGATATTTTGACAAAAAAGTGAAATTTTCAAAAATTCTGAATATTGGCTTAAAACGACTAAATATGAAGAACTCATTGGGCGAATTGCTCTGGAACTGAAATCAGAATGCTCACTGACATTTCCCCTATCTGAAAGTCTGATAAACGCCGGAAAAACGAGTAAGTCAAAAAAAAATTTTTTTCAACTTTTTTCAATTTTACCCCCATGGGATATATATTCTACCCACACACATTTGGATCTCTCCTGGGGTACCCTCACACATATTATTCCCTCATTTAGTGGATATTTTCACAAAAAAGTGAAATTTTCAAAAATTCAGAAATTTGGCTGAAAACGACTAAATATGAAGGACTCATCGGGCGAATCGCTCTGGAACTGAAAGCGGAACGCTCACTGACATTTCCCCTATCTGAAAGTCTGATAAACGCTGAAAAAATGACTAAGTCCAAAAAAAAAATAATTTTTCAACTTTTTTCAATTTTACCTCCGTGGGATATATATTCTACCCACACACATTTGGAACTCTCCTTGGGTACCCTCACACATATTATTCCCTCATTTAGTGGATATTCTGACAAAAAAGTGAAATGTTCAAAAATTCAGAAAATTGGCTTAAAACGACAAAATATGAAGAAATCAACGGGCGAATTGCTCTGGAACTGAAATCTGAAAGCTCACTGACATTTCCCTATCTGAAAGTCTGATCAACACCGGAAAAATGCCTAAGTCCCCCCAAAAAATTTTTTTTACTTTTTTCAATTATACCCCCGTGGATATATATTCTACCCACACATATTTGGAACTCTCCTGGGGTACCCTCACACATATTATTCCCTCATTTAGTGGATATTCTGACAAAAAAGTGAAATGTTCAAAAATTCAGAAAATTGGCTTAAAACGACAAAATATGAAGAAATCAACGGGCGAATTGCTCTGGAACTGAAATCTGAAAGCTCACTGACATTTTCCCTATCTGAAAGTCTGATAAATGCCAGAAAAATGACTAAGTCCAAACAAAAAATTTTTTCAACTTTTTTCAATTTTACCCCCATGGGATATATATTCTACCCACACAGATATGGAACTCTCCTGGGCTACCCTCACACATATTATTCCCTCATTTAGTGGATATTTTCACAAAAAAGTGAAATTTTCAAAAGTTCTGAAAATTGGCTGAAAACGACTAAATATGAAGGACTCATCAGGCGAATCACTCTGGAACTGAAATCGGAACGCTCACTGACATTTCCCCTATCTGAAAGTCTGATAAACGCCGGAAAAATGATTAAGTCCAAAAAAAAAATGTTTTCAACTTTTTTCAATTTTACCCCCGTGGGATATATATTCTACCCACACACATTTGGAACTCTCCTGGGGTACCCTCACACATATTATTCCCTCATTTAGTGGATATTTTGACAAAAAAGTGAAATTTTCAAAAATTCTGAAAATTGGCTTAAAACGACTAAATATGAAGGACTCATCGGGCGAATCGCTCTGGAACTGAAATCGGAACGCTCATTGACATTTCCCCTATCTGAAAGTCTGATAAACACCGGAAAAATGCCAAAGTCCCCCAAAAAAAATATTTCAACTATTTTCAATTTTACCCCCGTGGATATATGTTCTACCCACACACATTTGGAACTCTCCTGGGGTACCCTCACACATATTATTCCCTCATTTAGTGGATATTTTCACAAAAAAGTGAAATTTTCAAAAATTCAGAAAATTGGCTGAAAACGACTAAATATGAAGGACTCATCAGGCCAAGCACTCTGGAACTGATATCGGAACGCTCACTGACATTTCCCTATCTGAAAGTCTGATAAACGCCGGAAAAATGACTAAGTCTAAAAAAAAATTTTTTCAACTTTTTTCAATTTTACCCCAATGGGATATATATTCTACCCACACACATTTGGAACTCTCCTGGGGTACCCTCACACATATTATTCCCTCATTTAGTGGATATTTTCACAAAAAAGTGAAATTTTCAAAAATTCAGAAAATTGGCTTAAAACGACTAAATATGAAGGACTCATCGGGCGAATCACTCTGGAACTGAAATCGGAATGCTCACTGACATTTCCCCTATCTGAAAGTCTGATAAACGCCTTAAAAATGACCAAGTCCAAAAAAAATTTTTTTTCAACTTTTTTCAATTTTACCCCCGTGGGAAATATATTCTACCCACACACATTTGGAACTCTCCTGGCATACCCTCACACATATTAGTCCCTCATTTAGTGGATATTTTCACAAAAAAGTGAAATTTTCAAAAATTCTGAAAATTGGCTGAAAACGACTAAATATGAAGGACTCATCAGGCGAATCGCTCTGGAACTGAAATCGGAAAGCTCGCTGACATTTCCCCTATCTGAAAGTCTGATAAACGCCCGAAAAATGACTAAGTCCAAAAAAAAAATGTTTTCTACTTTTTTCAATTTTACCCCCGTGGGATATATATTCTACCCACACACATTTGGAACTCTCCTGGGGTACCCTCACACATATTATTCCCTCATTTAGTGGATATTTTCACAAAAAAGTGAAATTTTCAAAAATTCTGAAAATTGGCTGAAAACAACTAAATATGAAGGACTCATCAGGCCAAGCACTCTGGAACTGAAATCGGAACGCTCACTGACATTTTCCTATCTGAAAGTTTGATAAACGCCGGAAAAATGACTAAGTCCAAAAAAAAAATTTTTTCTATTTTTTTCAATTTTACCTCCGTTGGATAAATATTCTACCCACACACATTTGGAACACTCCTTGGTTGCCCTCACACATATTATTCCCTCATTTAGTGGATATTCTAACAAAAAAGTGAAATTTTCAAAAATTCAGAAAATTGGCTGAAAACGACTAAATATGAAGGACTCATCGGGCGAATCGCTCTGCAACTGAAATCGGAATGCTCATTGACATTTCCCCTATCTGAAAGTCTGATAAACACCGGAAAAATGCCTAAGTCCCCCAAAAAAAATTTTTCAACTTTTTTCAATTTTACCCCTGTGGATCTATATTCTACCCACACACATTTGGAACTCTCCTGGGGTACCCTCACACATATTATTCCCTCACTTAGTGGATATTTCGACAAAAAAGTGAAATTTTCAAAAATTCAGAAAATTGGCTTAAAACGACTAAATATGAAGAACTCATCGGGCGAATCGCTCTGGAACTGAAATCGGAAAGCTCACTGACATTTCCCCTATCTGAAAGTCTGATAAACACCGGAAAAATGCCTAAGTCCCCCCCAAGAAAATTTTTCAACTTTTTTCAATTTTACCCCCGTGGATATATATTCTACCCACACTCATTTGGAACTCTCCTGGGGTACCCTCACACATATTATTCCCTCATTTAGTGGATATTTTGACAAAAAAGTGAAATTTTCAAAAATTCAGAAAATTGGCTTAAAACGACTAAATATGAAGAACTCATCGGGCGAATCGCTCTGGAACTGAAATCGGAAAGCTCACTGACATTTCCCCTATCTGAAAGTCTGATAAATGCCAGAAAAATGACTAAGTCCAAACAAAAATTTTTTTCAACTTTTTTCAATTTTACTCCAATGGGATATATATTCTACCCACACACATTTGGAACTCTCCTGGGGTACCTTCACACATATTATTCCCTCATTTAGTGGATATTTTCACAAAAAAGCGAAATTTTCAAAGATTCAGAAAATTGGCTTAAAACGACTAAATATGAAGGACTCATCGGGCGAATCACTCTGGAACTGAAATCGGAATGCTCACTGACATTTCCCCTATCTGAAAGTCTGATAAACGCCTTAAAAATGACCAAGTCCAAAAAAAATTTTTTTTCAACTTTTTTCAATTTTACCCCCGTGGGAAATATATTCTACCCACACACATTTGGAACTCTCCTGGCATACCCTCACACATATTAGTCCCTCATTTAGTGGATATTTTCACAAAAAAGTGAAATTTTCAAAAATTCTGAAAATTGGCTGAAAACGACTAAATATGAAGGACTCATCAGGCGAATCGCTCTGGAACTGAAATCGGAAAGCTCGCTGACATTTCCCCTATCTGAAAGTCTGATAAACGCCCGAAAAATGACTAAGTCCAAAAAAAAAATGTTTTCTACTTTTTTCAATTTTACCCCCGTGGGATATATATTCTACCCACACACATTTGGAACTCTCCTGGGGTACCCTCACACATATTATTCCCTCATTTAGTGGATATTTTCACAAAAAAGTGAAATTTTCAAAAATTCTGAAAATTGGCTGAAAACAACTAAATATGAAGGACTCATCAGGCCAAGCACTCTGGAACTGAAATCGGAACGCTCACTGACATTTTCCTATCTGAAAGTTTGATAAACGCCGGAAAAATGACTAAGTCCAAAAAAAAAATTTTTTCTATTTTTTTCAATTTTACCTCCGTTGGATAAATATTCTACCCACACACATTTGGAACACTCCTTGGTTGCCCTCACACATATTATTCCCTCATTTAGTGGATATTCTAACAAAAAAGTGAAATTTTCAAAAATTCAGAAAATTGGCTGAAAACGACTAAATATGAAGGACTCATCGGGCGAATCGCTCTGCAACTGAAATCGGAATGCTCATTGACATTTCCCCTATCTGAAAGTCTGATAAACACCGGAAAAATGCCTAAGTCCCCCAAAAAAAATTTTTCAACTTTTTTCAATTTTACCCCTGTGGATCTATATTCTACCCACACACATTTGGAACTCTCCTGGGGTACCCTCACACATATTATTCCCTCACTTAGTGGATATTTTGACAAAAAAGTGAAATTTTCAAAAATTCAGAAAATTGGCTTAAAACGACTAAATATGAAGAACTCATCGGGCGAATCGCTCTGGAACTGAAATCGGAAAGCTCACTGACATTTCCCCTATCTGAAAGTCTGATAAACACCGGAAAAATGCCTAAGTCCCCCCAAAAAAATTTTTCAACTTTTTTCAATTTTACCCCCGTGGATATATATTCTACCCACACTCATTTGGAACTCTCCTGGGGTACCCTCACACATATTATTCCCTCATTTAGTGGATATTTTGACAAAAAAGTGAAATTTTCAAAAATTCAGAAAATTGGCTTAAAACGACTAAATATGAAGAACTCATCGGGCGAATCGCTCTGGAACTGAAATCGGAAAGCTCACTGACATTTCCCCTATCTGAAAGTCTGATAAATGCCAGAAAAATGACTAAGTCCAAACAAAAATTTTTTTCAACTTTTTTCAATTTTACTCCAATGGGATATATATTCTACCCACACACATTTGGAACTCTCCTGGGGTACCTTCACACATATTATTCCCTCATTTAGTGGATATTTTCACAAAAAAGCGAAATTTTCAAAGATTCAGAAAATTGGATGAAAACGACTAAATATGAAGGACTCATCGGGCGAATCGCTCTGGAACTGAAATCGGAAAGCTCACTGACATTTCCCCTATCTGAAAGTCTGATAAATGCCGGAAAAATGACTAAGTCCAAAAAAAAATTTTTTCAACTTTTTTCAATTTTACCCCCGTGGGACATATATTCTACCCACACACATTTGGAACTCTCCTGGGGTACCCTCACACATATTATTCCCTCATTTAGTGGATATTTTCACAAAAAAGTGAAATTTTCAAAAATTCTGAAAATTGGCTGAAAATGACTAAATATGAGTGACTCATCGGGCGAATCGCTCTGGAACTGAAATCAGAATGCTCATTGACATTTCCCCTATCTGAAAGTCTGATAAACGCCGGAAAAATGCCTAAGTCCCCCCAAAAAAATTTTTCACCTTTTTTCAATTTTACCCCCGTGGATATATATTCTACCCACACACATTTGGAACTCTCCTGGGGTACCCTCACACATATTATTCCCTCACTTAGTGGATATTTTGACAAAAAAGTGAAATTTTCAAAAATTCAGAAAATTGGCTTAAAACGACTAAATATGAAGAACTCATCGGTCGAATCGCTCTGGAACTGAAATCGGAAAGCTCACTGACATTTCCCCTATCTGAAAGTCTGATAAACACCGGAAAAATGCCTAAGTCCCCCCCAAAAAAATTTTTCAACTTTTTTCAATTTTACCCCAATGGGATATATATTCTACCCACACACATTTGGAACTCTCCTGGGGTACCTTCACACATATTATTCCCTCATTTAGTGGATATTTTCACAAAAAAGTGAAATTTTCAAAGATTCAGAAAATTGGATGAAAACGACTAAATATGAAGGACTCATCGGGCGAATTTCTCTGGAACTGAAATCAGAATGCTCGCTGACATTTCCCCTATCTGTAAGTCTGATAAACGCCAGAAAAATGACTAAGTCCTAAAAAAATTTTTTCAACTTTTTTCAATTTTACCCCCATGGGATATATATTCTACCCACACACATTTGGAACTCTCCTGGGGTACCCTCACACATATTATTCCCTCATTTAGTGGATATTTTCACAAAAAAGTGAAATTTTCAAAAATTCTGAAAATTGACTGAAAACAACTAAATATGAAGGACTCATCAGGCCAAGCACTCTGGAACTGATATCGGAATGCTCACTGACATTTCCCTATCTGAAAGTCTGATAAACGCCGGAAAAATGACTAAGTCTAAAAAAAAATTTTTTTCAACTTTTTTCAATTTTACCCCAATGGGATATATATTCTACCCACACACATTTGGAACTCTCCTGGGGTACCCTCACACATATTATTCCCTCATTTAGTGGATATTTTCACAAAAAAGTGAAATTTTCAAAAATTCAGAAAATTGGCTTAAAACGACTAAATATGAAGGACTCATCGGGCGAATCACTCTGGAACTGAAATCGGAATGCTCACTGACATTTCCCCTATCTGAAAGTCTGATAAACGCCTTAAAAATGACCAAGTCCAAAAAAAATTTTTTTTCAACTTTTTTCAATTTTACCCCCGTGGGAAATATATTCTACCCACACACATTTGGAACTCTCCTGGCGTACCCTCACACATATTAGTCCCTCATTTAGTGGATATTTTCACAAAAAAGTGAAATTTTCAAAAATTCTGAAAATTGGCTGAAAACGACTAAATATGAAGGACTCATCAGGCGAATCGCTCTGGAACTGAAATCGGAAAGCTCGCTGACATTTCCCCTATCTGAAAGTCTGATAAACGCCCGAAAAATGACTAAGTCCAAAAAAAAAATGTTTTCTACTTTTTTCAATTTTACCCCCGTGGGATATATATTCTACCCACACACATTTGGAACTCTCCTGGGGTACCCTCACACATATTATTCCCTCATTTAGTGGATATTTTCACAAAAAAGTGAAATTTTCAAAAATTCAGAAAATTGGCTGAAAACGACTAAATATGAAGGACTCATCGGGCGAATCGCTCTGCAACTGAAATCGGAATGCTCATTGACATTTCCCCTATCTGAAAGTCTGATAAACACCGGAAAAATGCCTAAGTCCCCCAAAAAAAATTTTTCAACTTTTTTCAATTTTACCCCTGGGGATCTATATTCTACCCACACACATTTGGAACTCTCCTGGGGTACCCTCACACATATTATTCCCTCACTTAGTGGATATTTTGACAAAAAAGTGAAATTTTCAAAAATTCAGAAAATTGGCTTAAAACTACTAAATATGAAGAACTCATCAGGCGAATGGCTCTGGAACTGAAATCGGAAAGCTCACTGACATTTCCCCTATCTGAAAGTCTGATAAACACCGGAAAAATGCCTAAGTCCCCCCCAAAAAAATTTTTCAACTTTTTTCAATTTTACCCCCGTGGATATATATTCTACCCACACTCATTTGGAACTCTCCTGGGGTACCCTCACACATATTATTCCCTCATTTAGTGGATATTTTGACAAAAAAGTGAAATTTTCAAAAATTCAGAAAATTGGCTTAAAACGACTAAATATGAAGAACTCATCGGGTGAATCGCTCTGGAACTGAAATCGGAAAGCTCACTGACATTTCCCCTATCTGAAAGTCTGATAAATGCCAGAAAAATGACTAAGTCCAAACAAAAATTTTTTTCAACTTTTTTCAATTTTACTCCAATGGGATATATATTCTACCCACACACATTTGGAACTCTCCTGGGGTACCTTCACACATATTATTCCCTCATTTAGTGGATATTTTCACAAAAAAGCGAAATTTTCAAAGATTCAGAAAATTGGATGAAAACGACTAAATATGAAGGACTCATCGGGCGAATCGCTCTGGAACTGAAATCGGAAAGCTCACTGACATTTCCCCTATCTGAAAGTCTGATAAATGCCGGATAAATGACTAAGTCCAAAATAAAATTTTTTCAACTTTTTTCAATTTTACCCCCGTGGGACATATATTCTACCCACACACATTTGGAACTCTCCTGGGGTACCCTCACACATATTATTCCCTCATTTAGTGGATATTTTCACAAAAAAGTGAAATTTTCAAAAATTCTGAAAATTGGCTGAAAACGACTAAATATGAAGGACTCATCGGGCGAATCGCTCTGGAACTGAAATCGGAACGCTCATTGACATTTCCCCTATCTGAAAGTCTGATAAACATCGGAAAAATGCCTAAGTCCCCCCAAAAAAATTTTTCAACTTTTTTCAATTTTACCCCCGTGGATATATATTCTACCCACACTCATTTGGAACTCTCCTGGGGTACCCTCACACATAATATTCCCTCATTTAGTGGAAATTTTCACAAAAAAGTGAAATTTTCAAAAATTCAGAAAATTGGCTTAAAAAGACTAAATATGAAGAACTCATTGGGCGAATCGCTCTGGAACTGAAATCGGAAAGCTCACTGACATTTCCCCTATCTGAAAGTCTGATAAATGCCGGAAAAATGACTAAGTCCAAACAAAAATTTTTTTCAACTTTTTTCAATTTTACCCCCATGGGATATATATTCTACCCACACACATTTGGAACTCTCCTGGGGTACCCTCACACATATTATTCCCTCATTTAGTGGATATTTTCACAAAAAAATGAAATTTTCAAAAATTCAGAAAATTGGCTGAAAAACGACTAAATATGAAGGACTCATCGGGCGAATCGCTCTGGAACTGAAATCGGAACGCTCACTGACATTTCCCCTACCTGAAAGTCTGATAAACGCCGGAAAAATGACCAAGTCTAAAAAAAAATTTTTTTCAACTTTTTTCAATTTTACCCCCGTGGGAAATATATTCTACCCACACACATTTGGAACTCTCCTGGAGTACCCTCACACATATTATTCCCTCATTTAGTTTATATTTTCACAAAAAAGTGAAATTTTCAAAAATTCAGAAAATTGGCTGAAAACGACTAAATATGAAGGACTCATCGGGCGAATTGCTCTGGAACTGAAATCGGAACGCTCACTGACATTTCCCTATCTGAAAGTCTGATAAACGCTGAAAAAATGACTAAGTCCAAAAAAAAACATTTTTTCAACTTTTTTCAATTTTAACTCCATGGGATAAATATTCTACCCACACACATTTGGAACTCTCCTTGGGTGCCCTCACACATATTATTCCCTCATTTAGTGGATATTCTGACAAAAAAGTGAAATTTTCAAAAATTCAGAAAATTGGCTGAAAACGACGAAATATGAAGGACTCATCGGGCGAATCGCTCTGGAACTGAAATCGGAACGCTCATTGACATTTCCCCTATCTGAAAGTCTGATAAACACCGGAAAAATGTCTAAGTCCCCCAAAAAAAATTTTTCAACTTTTTTCAATTTTACCGCCGTGGATATATATTCTACCCACACACATTTGGAACTCTCCTGGGGTACCCTCACACATATTATTCCCTCATTTAGTGGATATTTTGACAAAAAAGTGAAATTTTCAAAAATTCAGAAAATTGGCTGAAAACTACTAAATATGAAGGACTCATCGGGCGAATCGCTCTGGAACTGAAATCGGAACGCTCACTGACATTTCCCCTACCTGAAAGTCTGATAGACGCCGGAAAAATGACCAAGTCTAAAAAAAAATTTTTTTCAACTTTTTTCAATTTTACCCCCGTGGGAAATATATTCTACCCACACACATTTGGAACTCTCCTGGAGTACCCTCACACATATTATTCCCTCATTTAGTGGATATTTTCACAAAAAAGTGAAATTTTCAAAAATTCAGAAAATTGGCTGAAAACGACTAAATATGAAGGACTCATCGGGCGAATCGCTCTGGAACTGAAATCGGAACGCTCACTGACATTTCCCCTACCTGAAAGTCTGATAAACGCTGGAAAAATGACCAAGTCCAAAAAAAATTTTTTTTCAATTTTTTTCAATTTTACCCCCGTGGGAAATATATTCTACCCACACACATTTGGAACTCTCCTGGGGTACCTTCACACATATTATTCCCTCATTTAGTGGATATTTTCACAAAAAAGTGAAATTTTCAAAAATTCAGAAAATTGGCTGTAAACGACTAAATATGAAGGGCTCATCGGGCGAATCGCTCTGGAACTGAAATCGGAACGCTCACTGACATTTCTCTCTCTGAAAGTCTGATAAACGCCGGAAAAATGACTAAGTCCAAAAAAAAAATTTTTTCAACTTTTCTCAATTTTACCCCCATGGGATATATATTCTACCCACACACATTTGGAACTCTCCTGGGGTACCCTCACACATATTATTCCCTCATTTAGTGGATATTCTGACAAAAAAGTGAAATTTTCAAAAATTCTGAAAATTGGCTGAAAATGACTAAATATGAGTGACTCATCGGGCTTATCGCTCTGGAACTGAAATCAGAAAGCTCATTGACATTTACAATATCTGAAAGTCTGATAAACGCCGGAAAAATGATTAAGTCCAAAAAAAAATTTTTTCAACTTTTTTAAATTTTAGCCCCATGGGATATATATTCTACCCACACACATTTAGAACTCTCCTGGGGTACCGTCACACATATTATTCCCTCATTTAGTGGATATTTTCCCAAAAAAGTGAAATTTTCAAAAATTCAGAAAATTGGCTGAAAACGACTAAATATGAAGGACTCATCGGGCGAATCGCTCTGGAACTGAAATCGGAACGCTCATTGACATTTCCCCTATCTGAAAGTCTGATAAACACCGGAAAAATGCCTAAGTCCCCCCAAAAAAATTTTTCAACTTTTTTCAATTTTACCCCCGTGGATATATATTCTACCCACACTCATTTGTAACTCTCCTGGGGTACCCTCACACATAATATTCCCTCATTTAGTGGAAATTTTCACAAAAAAGTGAAATTTTCAAAAATTCAGAAAATTGGCTGAAAACGACTAAATATGAAGGACTCATCGGGCGAATCACTCTGGAACTGAAATCGGAACACTCACTGATATTTCCCCTATCAGAAAGTCTGATAAACGCCGGAAAAATGACTAAGTCCTAACAAAAAATTTTTTCAACTTTTTCCAATTTTACCTCCGTGGGATATATATTCTACCCATACACATTTGGAACTCTCCTTGGGTACCCTCACACATATTATTCCCTCATTTAGTGGATATTCTGACAAAAAAGTGAAATTTTCAAAAATTCAGAAAATTGGCTTAAAAAGACTAAATATGAAGAACTCATTGGGCGAATCGCTCTGGAACTGAAATCGGAAAGCTCACTGACATTTCCCCTATCTGAAAGTCTGATAAATGCCGGAAAAATGACTAAGTCCAAACAAAAATTTTTTTCAACTTTTTTCAATTTTACCCCCATGGGATATATATTCTACCCACACACATTTGGAACTCTCCTGGGGTACCCTCACACATATTATTCCCTCATTTAGTGGATATTTTCACAAAAAAATGAAATTTTCAAAAATTCAGAAAATTGGCTGAAAAACGACTAAATATGAAGGACTCATCGGGCGAATCGCTCTGGAACTGAAATCGGAACGCTCACTGACATTTCCCTATCTGAAAGTCTGATAAACGCTGAAAAAATGACTAAGTCCAAAAAAAAATATTTTTTCAACTTTTTTCAATTTTAACTCCATGGGATAAATATTCTACCCACACACATTTGGAACTCTCCTTGGGTGCCCTCACACATATTATTCCCTCATTTAGTGGATATTCTGACAAAAAAGTGAAATTTTCAAAAATTCAGAAAATTGGCTGAAAACGACTAAATATGAAGAACTCATTGGGCGAATCGCTCTGGAACTGAAATCGGAAAGCTCACTGACATTTCCCCTATCTGAAAGTCTGATAAACTCCGGAAAAATGACTAAGTCCAAACAAAAAATTTTTTCAACTTTTTTCAATTTTACCCCCGTGGATATATTCTACCCACACACATTTGGAACTCTCCTGGGGTACCCTCACACATATTATTCCCTCATTTAGTGGATATTTTCACAAAAAAGTGAAATTTTCAAAAATTCTGAAAATTGGCTGAAAACAACTAAATATGAAGGACTCATCAGGCGAATCACTCTGGAACTGAAATCAGAAAGCTCATTGACATTTCCCCTCTCTGAAAGCCTGATAAACGCCGGAAAAATACCTAAGTCCCCCCCAAAAAATTTTTCAACTTTTTTCAATTTTACCCCCGTGGATATATATTCTACCCACACTCATTTGGAACTCTCCTGGGGTACCCTCACACATATTATTCCCTCATTTAGTGGATATTTTCACAAAAAAGTGAAATTTTCAAAAATTCAGAAAATTGGCTTAAAACGACTTAATATGAAGAACTCATCGGGCGAATCGCTCTGGAACTGAAATCGGAAAGCTCACTGACATTTCCCCTATCTGAAAGTCTGATAAATGCCAGAAAAATGACTAAGTCCAAACAAAATTTTTTTTCAACTTTTTTCAATTTTACCCCAATGGGATATATATTCTACCCACACACATTTGGAACTCTCCTGGGGTACCCTCACACATATTATTCCCTCATTTAGTGGATATTTTCACAAAAAAGTGAAATTTTCAAAAATTCAGAAAATTGGCTGAAAACGACTAAATATGAAGGACTCATCGGGCGAATCACTCTGGAGCTGAAATCGGAACGCTCATTGACATTTCCCCTATCTGAAAGTCTGATAAACGCTGAAAAAATGACTAAGTCCAAAAAAAAAATATTTTTTCAACTTTTTTCAATTTTACCTCCGTGGGATAAATATTCTACCCACACACATTTGGAACTCTCCTTGGGTGCCCTCACACATATTATTCCCTCATTTTGTGGATATTCTTACAAAAAAGTGAAATTTTCAAAAATTCAGAAAATTGGCTGAAAACGACTAAATATGAAGGACTCATCGGGCGAAACGCTCTGGAACTGAAATCAGAACGCTCATTGACATTTCCCCTATCTGAAAGTCTGATAAACGCAGGAAAAATGACTAAGTCCAAACAAAAAATTTTTTCAACTTTTTTCAATTTTACCCCCGTGGATATATTCTTCCCACAAACATTTGGAACTCTCCTGGCGTACCCTCACACATATTATTCCCTCATTTAGTGGATATTTTCACAAAAAAGTGAAATTTTCAAAAATTCAGAAAATTGGCTGAAAACGACTAAATATGAAGAACTCATCGGGCGAATCGCTCTGGAACTGAAATCGGAACGCTCACTGACATTTCCCCTACCTGAAAGTCTGATAAACGCCGGAAAAATGACCAAGTCCAAAAAAAAATTTTTTTTCAACTTTTTTCAATTTTACCCCCGTGGGAAATATGTTCTACATACACACATTTGGAAGTCTCCTGGCGTACCCTCACACATATTATTCCCTCATTTAGTGGATATTTTCACAAAAAAGTGAAATTTTCAAAAATTCTGAAAATTGGCTGAAAACGACTAAATATGAAGGACTCATCAGGAGAATCGCTCTGGAACTGAAATCGGAAAGCTCGCTGACATTTCTCCTATCTGAAAGTCTGATAAACGCCGGAAAAATGACTAAGTCCAAAAAAAAAATGTTTTCAACTTTTTTCAATTTTACCCCCGTGGGATATATATTCTACTGACACACATTTAGAACTCTCCTGGGATACCCTCACACATATTATTCCCTCATTTAGTGGATATTTTCACAAAAAAGTGAAATTTTCAAAAATTCAGAAAATTGGCTGAAAACCACTAAATATGAAGGAATCATCGGGCGAATCACTCTGGAACTGAAATCGGAACGCTCACTGACATTTCCCCTATCTGATAGTCTGATAAACGCTGGAAAAATGACTAAGTCCAAAAAAAAATATTATTTCAGCTTTTTTCAATTTTTCCTCCGTGGGATATATATTCTACCCACACACATTTGGAACTCTCCTTGGGTACCCTCACACATATTATTCCCTCATTTAGTGGATATTCTGACAAAAAAGTGAAATTTTCAAAAATTCTGAAAATTGGCTGAAAACGACTAAATATGAAGGACTCATCAGGCGAATCGCTCTGGAGCTGAAATCGGAATGCTCGCTGACATTTCCCCTATCTGAAAGTCTGATAAATGCCGGAAAAATGACTAAGTCCAAAAAAAAAATTTCTTCAACTTTTTTCAATTTTACCCCCATGGGATATATATTCTACCCACACACATTTGGAACTCTCCTTGGGTACCCTCACACATATTATTCCCTCATTTAGTGGATATTTTCACAAAAAAGTGAAATTTTCAAAAATTCAGAAAATTGGCTGAAAACGACTAAATATGAAGGACTCATCGGGCGAATCGCTCTGGAACTGAAATCGGAACACTCACTGACATTTCCCCTATCTGAAAGTCTGATAAACGCTGGAAAAATGCCTAAGTCCAAAAAAAATTTTTGGCAACTTTTTTAAATTTTACCCCCGTGGGATATATATTCTACCCACACACATTTGGAACTCTCCTGGGGTACCCTCACACATATTATTCCCTCATTTAGTGGATATTTTCACAAAAAAGTGAAATTTTCAAAAATTCAGAAAATTGGCTGAAAACGACTAAATATGAAGGACTCATCGGGCGAATCACTCTGGAACTGAAATCGGAATGCTCATTGACATTTCCCCTATCTGAAAGTCTGATAAACGCTGAAAAAATGACTAAGTCCAAAAAAAAATATTTTTTCAACTTTTTTCAATTTTACCTCCGTGGGATAAATATTCTACCCACACACATTTGGAACTTTCCTTGGGTGCCCTCACACATATTATTCCCTCATTTTGTGGATATTCTTACAAAAAAGTGAAATTTTCAAAAATTCAGAAAATTGGCTGAAAACGACTAAATATGAAGGACTCATCGGGCGAAACGCTCTGGAACTGAAATCAGAACGCTCATTGACATTTCCCCTATCTGAAAGTCTGATAAACGCAGGAAAAATGACTAAGTCCAAACAAAAAATTTTTTCAACTTTTTTCAATTTTACCCCCGTGGATATATTCTTCCCACACACATTTGGAACTCTCCTGGCGTACCCTCACACATATTATTCCCTCATTTAGTGGATATTTTCACAAAAAAGTGAAATTTTCAAAAATTCAGAAAATTGGCTGAAAACGACTAAATATGAAGGACTCATCGGGCGAATCGCTCTGGAACTGAAATCGGAACGCTCACTGACATTTCCCCTACCTGAAAGTCTGATAAACGCCGGAAAAATGACCAAGTCCAAAAAAAATTTTTTATCAACTTTTTTCAATTTTACCCCCGTGGGAAATATATTCTACCCACACACATTTGGAACTCTCCTGGCGTACCCTCACACATATTATTCCCTCATTTAGTGGATATTTTCACAAAAAAGTGAAATTTTCAAAAATTCTGAAAATTGGCTGAAAACGACTAAATATGAAGGACTCATCAGGAGAATCGCTCTGGAACTGAAATCGGAAAGCTCGCTGACATTTCCCCTATCTGAAAGTCTGATAAACGCCGGAAAAATGACTAAGTCCAAAAAAAAAATGTTTTCAACTTTTTTCAATTTTACCCCCGTGGGATATATATTCTACTGACACACATTTAGAACTCTCCTGGGATACCCTCACACATATTATTCCCTCATTTAGTGGATATTTTCACAAAAAAGTGAAATTTTCAAAAATTCAGAAAATTGGCTGAAAACGACTAAATATGAAGGAATCATCGGGCGAATCACTCTGGAACTGAAATCGGAACGCTCACTGACATTTCCCCTATCTGATAGTCTGATAAACGCTGGAAAAATGACTAAGTCCAAAAAAAAATATTATTTCAGCTTTTTTCAATTTTTCCTCCGTGGGATATATATTCTACCCACACACATTTGGAACTCTCCTTGGGTACCCTCACACATATTATTCCCTCAGTTAGTGGATATTTTCACAAAAAAAGTGAAATTTTCAAAAATTCAGAAAATTGGCTGAAAACGACTAAATATGAAGGACTCATCGGGCGAATCGCTCTGGAACTGAAATCGGAACACTCACTGACATTTCCCCTATCTGAAAGTCTGATAAACGCCGGAAAAATGACTAAGTCCAAAAAAAATTTTTTTCAACTTTTTTCAATTTTACCCCAGTGGGATATATATTCTACCCACACACATTTGGAACTCTCCTGGTGTACCCTCACACATATTATTCCCTCATTTAGTGGATATTTTTACAAAAAAGTGAAATTTTCAAAAAATCTGAAAATTGGCTGAAAACGACTAAATATGAAGGACTCATCGGGCGAATCGCTCCGGAACTGAAATCGGAACACTCACTGACATTTCCAGTATCTGAAAGTCTGATAAACGCCGGAAAAATGACTAAGTCCAAAAAAAATTTTTTTTCGACTTTTTTCAATTTTACCACCGTGGGATACATATTCTACCCACACACATTTGGAACTCTCCTGGGGTACCCTCACACATATTATTCCCTCATTTAGTGGATATTTTCACAAAAAAGTGAAATTTTCAAAAATTCTGAAAATTGGCTTAAAACGACTAAATATGAAGGACTCATCAGGCGAATCGCTCTGGAGCTGAAATCGGAACGCTCGCTGACATTTCCCCTATCTGAAAGTCTGATAAACGCCGGAAAATGACTAAGTCCAAAAATAAAATTTTTTCAACTTTTTTCAATTTTACCCCCATGGGATATATATTCTACCCACACACATTTGGAACTCTCCTTGGGTACCCTCACACATATTATTCCCTCATTTAGTGGATATTTTTACAAAAAAGTGAAATTTTCAAAAAATCTGAAAATTGGCTGAAAACGACTAAATATGAAGGACTCATCGGGCGAATCGCTCCGGAACTGAAATCGGAACACTCACTGACATTTCCCCTATCTGAAAGTCTGATAAACGCTGGAAAAATGACTAAGTCCAAAAAAATTTTTTGGCAACTTTTTTAAATTTTACCCCCGTGGGATATATATTCTACCCACACACATTTGGAACTCTCCTTGGGTGCCCTCACACATATTATTCCCTCATTTAGTGGATATTCTGACAAAAAAGTGAAATTTTCAAAAATTCAGAAAATTGGCTGAAAACGACTAAATATGAAGGACTCATCGGGCGAATCGCTCTGGAACTGAAATCGGAACGCTCATTGACATTTCCCCTATCTGAAAGTCTGATAAACGCCGGAAAAATGACTAAGTCCAAAAAAAAGTTTTTTCAACTTTTTTCAATTTTACCCCCGTGGGACATATATTCTACCCACACACATTTGGAACTCTCCTGGGGTACCCTCACACATATTATTCCCTCATTTAGTGGATATTTTCACAAAAAAGTGAGATTTTCAAAAAATCTGAAAATTGGCTGAAAACGACTAAATATGAAGGACTCATCGGGCGAAACGCTCTGGAACTGAAATCAGAACGCTCATTGACATTTCCCCTATCTGAAAGTCTGATAAACGCAGGAAAAATGACTAAGTCCAAAAAAAAATTTTTTTCAACTTTTTTCAATTTTACCCCCGTGGGACATATATTCTTCCCACACACATTTGGAACTCTCCTGGCGTACCCTCACACATATTATTCCCTCATTTAGTGGATATTTTCACAAAAAAGTGAAATTTTCAAAAATTCAGAAAATTGGCTGAAAACGACTAAATATGAAGAACTCATTGGGCGAATCGCTCTGGACCTGAAATCGGAAAGCTCACTGACATTTCCCCTATCTGAAAGTCTGATAAACGCCGGAAAAATGACTAAGTCCAAACAAAAAATTTTTTCAACTTTTTTCAATTTTACCCCCGTGGATATATTCTACCCACACACATTTGGAACTCTCCTGGGGTACCCTCACACATATTATTCCCTCATTTAGTGGATATTTTCACAAAAAAGTGAAATTTTCAAAAATTCAGAAAATTGGCTGAAAACGACTAAATATGAAGGACTCATCAGGCGAATCGTTCTGGAACTGAAATCAGAATGCTCATTTATATTTCCCCTATCTGAAAGTCTGATAAACACCGGAAAAATGCCTAAGTCCCCCCCAAAAATTTTTTCAACTTTTTTCAATTTTACCCCCGTGGATTCTACCCACACACATTTGGAACTCTCCTGGGGTACCCTCACACATATTATTCCCTCATTTAGTGGATATTTTCACAAAAAAGTGAAATTTTAAAAAATTCAGAAAATTGGCTGAAAACGACTAAATATGAAGGACTCATCGGGCGAATCGCTCTGGAACTGAAATCGGAACGCTCACTGACATTTCCCCTATCTGAAAGTCTGATAAACGCCGGAAAAATGCCTAAGTCCCCCCAAAAAATTTTTTCAACTTTTTTCAATTTTACCCCCATGTTATATATATTCTACCCACACACATTTGGAACTCTCCTGGGGTTCCCTCACACATATTATTCCCTCATTTAGTTGATATTTTCACAAAAAAGTGAAATTTTAAAAAATTCAGAAAATTGGCTGAAAACGACTAAATATGAAGAACTCATCGGGCGAATCGCTCTGGAGCTGAAATCGGAACGCTCACTGACATTTCACCTATCTGAAAGTCTGATAAACGCGGGAAAAATGACTAAGTCCAAAAAAAATTTTTTTTCAACTTTTTTCAGTTTTACCCCCGAGGGATATAACTATTCTACCCGCACACATTTGGAACTCTCCTGGGGTACCCTCACACATATTATTCCCTCATTTAGTGGATATTTTCACAAAAAAAGTGAAATTTTCAAAAATTCTGAAAATTGGCTGAAAACGACTAAATATGAAGTTCTTCATCGGGCGAATCGCTCTGGAACTGAAATCGGAACGCTCACTGACATTTCCCCTATCGGAAAGTCTGATAAACGACGGAAAAATGTCTAACTCCCCAAAAAAAATATTTTAAACTTTTTTCAAATTTACCGCCGTGGATATATATTCCACCCACACACATGTGGAACTCTCCTGGGGTACCCTCACACATATTATTCCCTCATTTAGTGGATATTTTCACAAAAAAGTGATATTTTCAAAAATTCAGAAAATAGGCTGAAAACGACTAAATATGAAGTACTTCATCGGGCAAATCGCTCTGGAACTGAAATCGGAACGTTCACTGAAATTTACCCTATCGGAAAGTCTGATAAACGCCGGAAAAATGACTAAGTCCAAAAAAAAATTTTTTTCAACTTTCTTCAATTTTACCCCCGTGGGATATATATTCTACCCAAACACATTTGGAACTCTCCTGGGGTATAATCACACATATTATTCCCTCATTTAGTGGATATTTTCACAAAAAAGTGAAATTTTCAAAAATTCAGAAAATTGGCTGAAAATAACTAAATATGAAGGACTCATCGGGCGAATCGCTCTGGAACTGAAATCGGAACGCTCACTGACAATTCCCCTATCTGAAAGTCTGATAAACGCCGGAAAAATGACTAAGTCCAAAAAAAATTTTTTTCCAATTTTACCCCCTGGGATATATATTCTACGCACACACATTTGGAACTCTCCTGAGGTACCCTCACACATATTATTCCCTCATTTAGTGGATATTTTCACTAAAAAGTGAAATTTTCAAAAATTCTGAAAATTGGCTGGCTGAAAATGACTAAATATGAAGGACTCATCGGGCGAATCGCTCTGGAACTGAAATCGGAACGCTCACTGACATTTCCCCTATCTGAAAGTCTGATAAACGCCGTAAAAATGACTAAGTCTCAAAAAAAAATTTTTTAAACTTTTTTCAATTTTACCCCCGTGGGATATATATTCTACCCACACACATTTGGAACTCTCCTGGGGTACCCTCACACATATTATTCCCTCATTTAGAGTATATTTTCACAAAAAAGTGAAATTTTCAAAAATTCAGAAAATTGGCTGAAAACGACTAAATATGAAGGACTCAACGGGCGAATCGCTCTGGTACTGAAATCTGAACGCTCACTGACATTTCCCCTATCTGAAAGTCTGATAAACGCCGGAAAAATGCCTAACTCCCCCCAAAAAAATTTTTAAACTTTTTTCAATTTTACCGCCGTGGATATATATTCTACCCACACACATTTGGAACTCTCCTGGGGAACCCTCACACATAATATTCTCTCATTTAGTGGATAATTTCACAAAAAAGTTAAATTTTCAAAAATTCAGAAAATTGGCTGAAAACGACTAAATATGAAGTACTTCATTGGGCGAATCGCTCTGGAACTGAAATTGGAATGCTCACTGAAATTTCCCCTATCGGAAAGTCTGATAAACGGCGTAAAAATGACTAAGTCCAAAAAAAAATTTTTTTCAACTTTTTTCAATTTTACCCCCGTGAGATATATATTCTATCCAAACACATTTGGAACTCTCCTGGGGTACCCTCACACATATTATTCCCTCATTTAGTGGATATTTTCACAAAAAAGTGAAATTTTCAAAAATTCAGAAAATTGGCTGAAACGACAAAATATGAAGGACTCATCGGGCGAATCGCTCTGGAACTGAAATCGGAACGCTCACTGACATTTCCCCTATCTGAAAGTCTGATAAAAGCCGGAAAAATGACTAAGTCCAAAAAAAATTTTTTTTCAACTTTTTTCAATTTTACCCCCGTGGGATATATATTCTACCCACACACATTTGGAACTCTCCTGGCATACCCTCACACATATTATTCCCTCATTTAGTGGATATTTTCATAAAAAAGTGAAATTTTCAAAAATTCTGAAAATTGGCTGAAAACGACTAATTATGAAGGACTCATCGGGCGAATCGCTCTGGAACTGAAATCGGAACGCTCATTGACATTTCCCCTATCTGAAAGTCTGATAAACGCCGGAAAAATGCCTAAGTCCAAAAAAAATTTTTTTTCAATTTTACCCCCGTGGGATATATATTCTACCCACACACATTTGGAACTCTCCTGGCGTACCTTCACACATATTATTCCCTCATTCAGTGGATATTTTCACAAAAAAGTGAAATTTTCAAAAATTCAGAAAATTGGCTGAAAACGACCAAATATGAAGGACTCAACGGGTGAATCGCTCTGGAACTGAAATCGGAACGCTCACTGACATTTCCCCTATCTGAAAGTCTGATAAACACCGGAAAAATGACTAAGTTCCGAAAAAAAAATTTTTTCAACTTTTTTCAATTTTACCCCCGTGGGATATATATTCTACCCACACACATTTGAAACTCTCCTGGCGTACCCTCACACATATTATTCCCTCATTTAGTGGATATTTTCACAAAAAAGTGAAATTTTCAAAAATTCTGAAAATTGGCTGAAAACGACGAAATATGAAGGACTCATCGGGCGAATCGCTCTGGAACTGAAATCGGAACGCTCACTGACATTTCTCCTATCTGAAAGTCTGATAAACGCCTGAAAAATGACTAAGTCCAAAAAAATTTTTTTTTCAACTTTTTTCAATTTTACCCCCGTGGGATATATATTCTACCCACACACATTTGGAACTCTCCTGGGGTACCTTCACACATATTATTCCCTCATTCAGTGGATATTTTCACAAAAAAGTGAAATTTTCAAAAATTCAGAAAATTGGCTGAAAACGACTAAATATGAATGACGCATCGAGCGAATCGCTCTGGAACTGAAATTGGAATGCTCACTGACATTTCCCCTAACTGAAAGTCTGATAAACGCCGGAAAAATGCCTAAGTCCCCCCAAAAAAATGTTTCATTTCAACTTTTTTCAATTTTACCCCCATGGGATATATATTCTACCCACACACATTTGGAACTCTCCTGGGGTACCCTCAAACATATTATTCCCTCATTTAGTGGATATTTTCACAAAAAAGTGAAATTTTCATAAATTCAGAAAGTTGGCTGAAAATGACTAAATATGAACGACTCATCGGGCGAATCGATCTGGAACTGAAATGGGAATGCTCACTGACATTTCCCCTATCTGAAAGTCTGATAAACGCCGGAAAAATGCCTAAGTCCCAAAAAATTTTTTTTCAAATTTTTCAATTTTACCCCCGTCTATATATACTCTACCCACACACATTTGGAACTATCCCTGGGTACCCTCACACATATTATTCCCTCATTTAGTGGATATTTTCACAAAAAAGTGAAATTTTCAAAAATTCAGAAAATTGGCTGAAACGACAAAATATGAAGGACTCATCGGGCGAATCGCTCTGGAACTGAAATCGGAACGCTCACTGACATTTCCCCTATCTGAAAGTCTGATAAAAGCCGGAAAAATGACTAAGTCCAAAAAAAATTTTTTTTCAACTTTTTTCAATTTTACCCCCGTGGGATATATATTCTACCCACACACATTTGGAACTCTCCTGGCATACCCTCACACATATTATTCCCTCATTTAGTGGATATTTTCATAAAAAAGTGAAATTTTCAAAAATTCTGAAAATTGGCTGAAAACGACTAATTATGAAGGACTCATCGGGCGAATCGCTCTGGAACTGAAATCGGAACGCTCATTGACATTTCCCCTATCTGAAAGTCTGATAAACGCCGGAAAAATGCCTAAGTCCAAAAAAAATTTTTTTTCAATTTTACCCCCGTGGGATATATATTCTACCCACACACATTTGGAACTCTCCTGGCGTACCTTCACACATATTATTCCCTCATTCAGTGGATATTTTCACAAAAAAGTGAAATTTTCAAAAATTCAGAAAATTGGCTGAAAACGACCAAATATGAAGGACTCAACGGGTGAATCGCTCTGGAACTGAAATCGGAACGCTCACTGACATTTCCCCTATCTGAAAGTCTGATAAACACCGGAAAAATGACTAAGTTCCGAAAAAAAAATTTTTTCAACTTTTTTCAATTTTACCCCCGTGGGATATATATTCTACCCACACACATTTGAAACTCTCCTGGCGTACCCTCACACATATTATTCCCTCATTTAGTGGATATTTTCACAAAAAAGTGAAATTTTCAAAAATTCTGAAAATTGGCTGAAAACGACGAAATATGAAGGACTCATCGGGCGAATCGCTCTGGAACTGAAATCGGAACGCTCACTGACATTTCTCCTATCTGAAAGTCTGATAAACGCCTGAAAAATGACTAAGTCCAAAAAAATTTTTTTTTCAACTTTTTTCAATTTTACCCCCGTGGGATATATATTCTACCCACACACATTTGGAACTCTCCTGGGGTACCTTCACACATATTATTCCCTCATTCAGTGGATATTTTCACAAAAAAGTGAAATTTTCAAAAATTCAGAAAATTGGCTGAAAACGACTAAATATGAATGACGCATCGAGCGAATCGCTCTGGAACTGAAATTGGAATGCTCACTGACATTTCCCCTAACTGAAAGTCTGATAAACGCCGGAAAAATGCCTAAGTCCCCCCAAAAAAATGTTTCATTTCAACTTTTTTCAATTTTACCCCCATGGGATATATATTCTACCCACACACATTTGGAACTCTCCTGGGGTACCCTCAAACATATTATTCCCTCATTTAGTGGATATTTTCACAAAAAAGTGAAATTTTCATAAATTCAGAAAGTTGGCTGAAAATGACTAAATATGAACGACTCATCGGGCGAATCGATCTGGAACTGAAATGGGAATGCTCACTGACATTTCCCCTATCTGAAAGTCTGATAAACGCCGGAAAAATGCCTAAGTCCCAAAAAATTTTTTTTCAAATTTTTCAATTTTACCCCCGTCTATATATACTCTACCCACACACATTTGGAACTATCCCTGGGTACCCTCACACATATTATTCCCTCATTTAGTGGATATTTTCACAAAAAAGTGAAATTTTCAAAAATTCTGAAAATTGGCTGAAAACAACTAAATATGAAGGACTCATCGGGCGAATCGCTCTGAAACTGAAATCGGAACGCTCACTGACATTTCCCCTATCTGAAAGTCTGATAAAAGCCGGAAAAATGACTAAGTCCAAAAAAAATTTTTTTTCAACTTTTTTCAATTTTACCCCCGTGGGATATATATTCTACCCACACACATTTGGAACTCTCCTGGCATACCCTCACACATATTATTCCCTCATTTAGTGTATATTTTCATAAAAAAGTGAAATTTTCAAAAATTCTGAAAATTGGCTGAAAACGACTAATTATGAAGGACTCATCGGGCGAATCGCTCTGGAACTGAAATCGGAACGCTCATTGACATTTCCCCTATCTGAAAGTCTGATAAACGCCGGAAAAATGCCTAAGTCCAAAAAATATTTTTTTTCAACTTTTTTCACTTTTACCCCCGTGGATATATATTCTACCCACACACATTTGGAACTATCCCCGGGTACCCTCACACATATTATTCCCTCATTTAGTGGATATTTTCACAAAAATGTGAAATTTTCAAAAATTCAGAAAATTGTCTGAAAGCGACTAAATATGAAGGACTCATCGGGCGAATCACTCTGAAACTGAAATCGGAACGCTCACTGACATTTCCCCTATCTGAAAGTCTGATAAACGTCGGAAAAATGACTAAGTCCAAAAAAAATTTTTTTTCAATTTTACCCCCGTGGGATATATATTCTACCCACACACATTTGGAACTCTCCTGGCGTACCTTCACACATATTATTCCCTCATTCAGTGGATATTTTCACAAAAAAGTGAAATTTTCAAAAATTCAGAAAATTGGCTGAAAACGACCAAATATGAAGGACTCATCGGGTGAATCGCTCTGGAACTGAAATCGGAACGCTCACTGACATTTCCCCTATCTGAAAGTCTGATAAACACCGGAAAAATGACTAAGTTCCGAAAAAAAAAATTTTTCAACTTTTTTCAATTTTACCCCCGTGGGATATATATTCTACCCACACACATTTGAAACTCTCCTGGCGTACCCTAACACATATTATTCCCTCATTTAGTGGATATTTTCACAAAAAAGTGAAATTTTCAAAAATTCTGAAAATTGGCTGAAAACGACTAAATATGAAGGACTCATCGGGCGAATCACTCTGAAACTGAAATCGGAACGCTCACTGACATTTCCCCTATCTGAAAGTCTGATAAACGCCGGAAAAATGCCTAAGTCCAAAAAAAATTTTTTTTTCAATTTTACCCCCGTGGGATATATATTCTACCCACACACATTTGGTACTCTCCTGGCGTACCGTCACACATATTATTCCCTCATTTAGTGGATATTTTCACAAAAAAGTGAAATTTTCAAAAATTCTGAAAATTGGCTGAAAACGACTAAATATGAATGACGCATCGAGCGAATCGCTCTGGAACTGAAATTGGAACGCTCACTGACATTTCCCCTAACTGAAAGTCTGATAAACGCCGGAAAAATGCCTAAGTCCCCCCCAAAAAATGTTTCATTTCAACTTTTTTCAATTTTACCCCCGTGGATATATTTTCTACCCACACACATTTGGAACTCTCCTGGGGTACCCTCAAACATATTATTCCCTCATTTAGTGGATATTTTCACAAAAAAGTGAAATTTTCATAAATTCAGAAAGTTGGCTGAAAATGACTAAATATGAACGACTCATCGGGCGAATCGATCTGGAACTGAAATCGGAATGCTCACTGACATTTCCCCTATCTGAAAGTCTGATAAACGCCGGAAAAATGCCTAAGTCCCAAAAAATTTTTTTTCAACTTTTTTCAATTTTACCCCCGTCTATATATACTCTACCCACACACGTTTGGAACTATCCCTGGGTACCCTCACACATATTATTCCCTCATTTAGTGGATATTTTCACAAAAAAGTGAAATTTTCAAAAATTCTGAAAATTGGCTGAAAACGACTAAATATGAAGGACTCATCGAGCGAATCGCTCTGGAGCTGAAATCGGAACGCTCGCTGACATTTCCCCTATCTGAAAGTCTGATAAACACCTGAAAAATGACTAAGTCCAAAAAAATTTTTTTTTTAAATTTTTTCAATTTTACTCCCGTGGGATATATATTCTACCCACACACATTTGGAACTCTGCTGGGGTACGCTCACACATATTGTTCCCTCATTTAGTGGATATTTTCACAAAAAAGTGAAATTTTCAAAAATTCTGAAAATTGGCTGAAAACAACTAAATATGAAGGGCGCATCGAGCGAATCGCTCTGGAACTGAAATTGGAACGCTCACTGAAATTTCCCCTAACTGAAAGTCTGATAAACGCCGGAAAAATGCCTAAGTCCCCAAAAAAAAATGTTTCAACTTTTTTCAATTTTACCCCCGTGGATATATATTCTACCCAAAGACATTTGGAACTCTCCTGGGGTACCCTCAAACATATTATTCCCTCATTTAGTGGATATTTTCACAAAAAAGTGAAATTTTCATAAATTCAGAAAGTTGGCTGAAAATGACTAAATATGAACGACTCATCGGGCGAATCGATCTGGAACTGGAATCGGAATGCTCACTGACATTTCCCCTATCTGAAAGTCTGATAAACGTCGGAAAAATGCCTAAGTCCCAAAAAAAATTTTTTCAAATTTTTTCAATTTTACCCCCGTGGATATATATTCTACCCAAACACAATTGGAACTCTCCTGGGGTACCCTCACACATATTATTCCCTCATTTAGTGGATATTTTCACAAAAAAGTGAAATTTTCAAAAATTCAGAAAATTGGCTGAAAACGACTAAATATGACAGACTCATCGGGCGAATCGCTCTGGAACTGAAATCGGAACGCTCACTGACATTTCCCCTATCTGAAAGTATGATAAACGCCTGAAAAATGACAGTCCAAAAAATTTTTTTTTCAGCTTTTTTCAATTTTAACCTTGTGGGATATATATTCTACCCACACACATGTGGAACTATCCCTGGGTACCCCCACACATATTATTCCCTCATTTAGTGGATATTTTCACAAAAAAGTGAAATTTTCAAAAATTCTGAAAATTGGCTGAAAACGACTAAATATGAAGGACTCATCGAGCGAATCGCTCTGGAACTGAAATTGGAATGCTCACTGACATTTCCCCTATCTGAAAGTCTGATAAACGCCGGAAAAATGCCTAAGTCCCAAAAAAATTTTTTTCAAATTTTTTCAATTTTACCCCCGTGGATATATATTCTACCCAAACACATTTGGAACTCTCCTGGGGTACCCTCACACATATTATTCCCTCATTTAGTGGATATTTTCACAAAAAGGTGAAATTTTCAAAAATTCAGAAAATTGACTGAAAACGACTAAATATGAAGGACTCATCGGGCGAATCACTCTGGAACTGAAATTGGAACGCTCGCTGACATTTCCCCTATCTGAAAGTCTGATAAACGCCTGAAAAATGACTAAGTCCAAAAAAAATTTTTTTTCAACTTTTTTCAGTTTTACCCCCGTGGGATATATATTCTACCCACACACATTTGGAACTCTCCAGGGGTACCCTCACACATATTATTCCCTCATTTAGTGGATATTTTCACAAAAAAGTGAAATTTTCAAAAATTCAGAAAATTGGCTGAAAACGACTAAATATGAAGGACTCATCGAGCGAATCGCTCTGGAACTGAAATTGGAACGATCACTGACATTTCCCCTAACTGAAAGTCTGATAAACGCCGGAAAAAAGCCTAAGTCCCCAAAAAAAAATGTTTCAACTTTTTTCAATTTTACCCCCGTGGATATATATTCTACCCACAGACATTTGGAACTCTCCTGGGGTACCCTCAAACATATTATTCCCTCATTTAGTGGATATTTTCACAAAAAAGTGAAATTTTCATAAATTCAGAAAGTTGGCTGAAAATGACTAAATATGAACGACTCATCAGGCGAATCGATCTGGAACTGGAATCGGAATGCTCACTGACATTTCCCCTATCTGAAAGTCTGATAAACGTCGGAAAAATGCCTAAGTCCCAAAAAAATTTTTTTCAAATTTTTTCAATTTTACCCCCGTGGATATATATTCTACCCAAACACATTTGGAACTCTCCTGGGGTACCCTCACACATATTATTCCCTCATTTAGTGGATATTTTCACAAAAAAGTGAAATTTTCAAAAATTCAGAAAATTGGATGAAAACGACTAAATATGAAGGACTCATCGGGCGAATCGCTCTGGAACTGAAATCGGAACGCTCACTGACATTTCCCCTATCGAAAGTCTGAAAAACGCCTGAAAAATGACAGTCCCAAAAAATTTTTTTTTCATCTTTTTTCAATTTTACCCCCGTGGGATATATATTCTACCCACACACATTTGGAACTCTCCTGGCGTACCGTCACACATATTATTCCCTCATTTAGTGGATATTTTCACAAAAAGGTGAAATTTTCAAAAATTCAGAAAATTGACTGAAAACGACTAAATACGAAGGACTCATCGGGCGAATCACTCTGGAACTGAAATTGGAACGCTCGCTGACATTTCCCCTATCTGAAAGTCTGATAAACGCCTGAAAAATGACTAAGTCCAAAAAAAATTTTTTTTCAACTTTTTTCAGTTTTACCCCCGTGGGATATATATTCTACCCACACACATTTGGAACTCTCCTGGGGTACCCTCACACATATTATTCCCTCATTTAGTGGATATTTTCACAAAAAAGTGAAATTTTCAAAAATTCAGAAAATTGGCTGAAAACGACTAAATATGACAGACTCATCGGGCGAATCGCTCTGGAACTGAAATCGGAACGCTCACTGACATTTCCCCTATCTGAAAGTATGATAAACGCCTGAAAAATGACAGTCCAAAAAATTTTTTTTTCAGCTTTTTTCAATTTTAACCTTGTGGGATATATATTCTACCCACACACATGTGGAACTATCCCTGGGTACCCCCACACATATTATTCCCTCATTTAGTGGATATTTTCACAAAAAAGTGAAATTTTCAAAAATTCTGAAAATTGGCTGAAAACGACTAAATATGAAGGACTCATCGAGCGAATCGCTCTGGAACTGAAATTGGAATGCTCACTGACATTTCCCCTATCTGAAAGTCTGATAAACGCCGGAAAAATGCCTAAGTCCCAAAAAAATTTTTTTCAAATTTTTTCAATTTTACCCCCGTGGATATATATTCTACCCAAACACATTTGGAACTCTCCTGGGGTACCCTCACACATATTATTCCCTCATTTAGTGGATATTTTCACAAAAAAGTGAAATTTTCAAAAATTCAGAAAATTGGCTGAAAACGACTAAATATGAAGGACTCATCGAGCGAATCGCTCTGGAACTGAAATTGGAACGATCACTGACATTTCCCCTAACTGAAAGTCTGATAAACGCCGGAAAAAAGCCTAAGTCCCCAAAAAAAAATGTTTCAACTTTTTTCAATTTTACCCCCGTGGATATATATTCTACCCACAGACATTTGGAACTCTCCTGGGGTACCCTCAAACATATTATTCCCTCATTTAGTGGATATTTTCACAAAAAAGTGAAATTTTCATAAATTCAGAAAGTTGGCTGAAAATGACTAAATATGAACGACTCATCAGGCGAATCGATCTGGAACTGGAATCGGAATGCTCACTGACATTTCCCCTATCTGAAAGTCTGATAAACGTCGGAAAAATGCCTAAGTCCCAAAAAAATTTTTTTCAACTTTTTTCAGTTTTACCCCCGTGGGATATATATTCTACCCACACACATTTGGAACTCTCCTGGGGTACCCTCACACATATTATTCCCTCATTTAGTGGATATTTTCACAAAAAAGTGAAATTTTCAAAAATTCAGAAAATTGGCTGAAAATGACTAAATATGACAGACTCATCGGGCGAATCGCTCTGGAACTGAAATCGGAACGCTCACTGACATTTCCCCTATCTGAAAGTATGATAAACGCCTGAAAAATGACAGTCCAAAAAATTTTTTTTTCAGCTTTTTTCAATTTTAACCTTGTGGGATATATATTCTACCCACACACATGTGGAACTATCCCTGGGTACCCCCACACATATTATTCCCTCATTTAGTGGATATTTTCACAAAAAAGTGAAATTTTCAAAAATTCTGAAAATTGGCTGAAAACGACTAAATATGAAGGACTCATCGAGCGAATCGCTCTGGAACTGAAATTGGAATGCTCACTGACATTTCCCCTATCTGAAAGTCTGATAAACGCCGGAAAAATGCCTAAGTCCCAAAAAAATTTTTTTCAAATTTTTTCAATTTTACCCCCGTGGATATATATTCTACCCAAACACATTTGGAACTCTCCTGGGGTACCCTCACACATATTATTCCCTCATTTAGTGGATATTTTCACAAAAAGGTGAAATTTTCAAAAATTCAGAAAATTGACTGAAAACGACTAAATATGAAGGACTCATCGGGCGAATCACTCTGGAACTGAAATTGGAACGATCACTGACATTTCCCCTAACTGAAAGTCTGATAAACGCCGGAAAAAAGCCTAAGTCCCCAAAAAAAAATGTTTCAACTTTTTTCAATTTTACCCCCGTGGATATATATTCTACCCACAGACATTTGGAACTCTCCTGGGGTACCCTCAAACATATTATTCCCTCATTTAGTGGATATTTTCACAAAAAAGTGAAATTTTCATAAATTCAGAAAGTTGGCTGAAAATGACTAAATATGAACGACTCATCAGGCGAATCGATCTGGAACTGGAATCGGAATGCTCACTGACATTTCCCCTATCTGAAAGTCTGATAAACGTCGGAAAAATGCCTAAGTCCCAAAAAAATTTTTTTCAAATTTTTTCAATTTTACCCCCGTGGATATATATTCTACCCAAACACATTTGGAACTCTCCTGGGGTACCCTCACACATATTATTCCCTCATTTAGTGGATATTTTCACAAAAAAGTGAAATTTTCAAAAATTCAGAAAATTGGATGAAAACGACTAAATATGAAGGACTCATCGGGCGAATCGCTCTGGAACTGAAATCGGAACGCTCACTGACATTTCCCCTATCGAAAGTCTGATAAACGCCTGAAAAATGACAGTCCCAAAAAATTTTTTTTTCATCTTTTTTCAATTTTACCCCCGTGGGATATATATTCTACCCACACACATTTGGAACTCTCCTGGCGTACCCTCACACATATTATTCCCTCATTTAGTGGATATTTTCACAAAAAAGTAAAATTTTCAAAAATTCAGAAAATTGGCTGAAAACGACTAAATATGAAGGACTCATCGGGCGAATCACTCTGGAACTGGATTCGGAATGCTCACTGACACTTCCCCTATCTGAAAGTCTGATAAACGGCGTAAAAATGACTAAGTCCCCAAAAAATTTTTTTTAAACTTTTTTCAATTTTACCCCCGTGAGATATATATTCTACCCACACACATTTGGAACTATCCTGGCGCACCCTCACACATATTATTCGCTCATTTAGTGGATATTTTCACAAAAAAGTGAAATTTTCAAAAATTCAGAAAATTGTCTGAAAACGACAAAATATGAAGGACTCATCGGGCGAATCGCTCTGGAACAGAAATCGGAATGCTCACTGATACTTCTCCTATCTGAAAGTCTGATAAACGCCGGAAAAATGAGTAAGTCCAAAAAAAAATTTTTTTCAACTTTTTTCAATTTTACCCACGTGGGATATATATTCTACCCACACACATTTGGAACTCTCCTGGCGTACCCTCACACATATTATTCCCTAATTAAGTGGATATTTTCACACAAAAGTGAAATTTTCAAAAATTCGGAAAATTGGGTGAAAATGACTAAATATGAAGGACTCATCGGGTGAATCACTTTGGAACTGAAATCGGAAAGCTCACTGACATTTCCCCTATCTGAAAGTCTGATAAACGGCGGAAAAATGACTAGGTCCCCCAAAAAATTTTTTTCAACTTTTTTCAATTTTACCCCCGTGGGATATATATTCTACCCAAACACATTTGGAACTCTCCTAGGGTACTCTCACACATATTATTCCCTCATTTAGTGGATGTTTTCACAAGAAAAGTGAAATTTTCAAAAATTCTGAAAATTGGCTGAAAACGACTAAATATGAAGGACTCATCGGGCGAATCACTCTGGAACTGAAATCGGAACGCTCACTGATATTTCCCCTATCTGAAAGTCTGATAAACCCCGGAAAAATGACTAAGTCCAAAAAAAAAATTTTTTCAACTTTTTTCAATTTTACCCCCGTGGGATATATATTCTACCCACACACATTTGGAACTCTCCTGGGGTACCCTCACACATATTATTCCCTCATTTAGTGGATATTTTCACCAAAAAGTGAAATTTTCAAAAATTCGGAAAATTGGCTAACACCAATAAATATGAAGGACTCATCGGGCGAATCACTCTGGAACTGGATTCGGAATGCTCACTGACATTTCCCCTATCTGAAAGTCTGATAAACGCCGGAAAAATGACTAAGTCCAAAAAAAAAATTTTTAAAACTTTTTTCAATTTTACCCCCGTGGGATATATATTCTACCCAAACACATTTGGAACTCTCCTGGGGTACCCTCACACATATTATTCCCTCATTTAGTGGATGTTTTCACAAAAAAGTGAAATTTTCAAAAATTCTGAAAATTGGCTGAAAACGACTAAATATGAAGGCATCATCGGGCGAATCACTCTGGAACTGAAATCGGAACGCTCACTGACATTTCCCCTATCTGAAAGTCTGATAAACCCCAGAAAAATGACTAAGTCCCCAAAAAATTTTTTTTCAACTTTTTTCAATTTTACCCCCGTGGGATATATATTCTACCCACACACATTTGGAACTCTCCTGGCATACCCTCACACATATTATTCCCTCATTTAGTGGATATTTTCACAAAAAAGTGAAATTTTCAAAAATTCTGAAAATTGGCTGAAAACGACTAAATATGAAGGACTCATCGGGCAAATCCCTCTGGAAATGAAATCGGAACGCTCACTGACATTTCCCCTATCTGAAAGTCTGATAAACCCCGGAAAAATGACTAAGTCCCAAAAAAAATATTTTAAACTTTTTTCAATTTTACCCCTGTGGGATATATATTCTACCCACACACATTTGAAACTCTCCTGGGGTACCCTCACACATATTATTCCCTCATTTAGTGGATATTTTCACAAAAAAGTGAAATTTTCAAAAATTCTGAAAATTGGCTGAAAACGACTAAATATGAAGGACTCATCGGGCGAATCACTCTGGAACTGAAATCGGAACGCTCACTGACATTTCCCCTATCTGAAAGTCTGATAAACGGCGGAAAAATGACTAAGTCCCCAAAAAAAAATTTTTCAACTTTTTTCAATTTTACCCCCGTGGGATATATATTCAACCCAAACACATTTGGAACTCTCCTGGAGTACCCTCACACATATTATTCCCTCATTTAGTGGATATTTTCACAAAAAAGTGAAATTTTCAAAAATTCTGAAAATTGGCTGAAAACGACAAAATATGAAGGACTCATCAGGCGAATCACTCTGGAACTGAAAGCGGAATGCTCACTGACACTTCCCCTATCTGAAAGTCTGATAAACGCTAGAAAAATGACTAAGTTCCCAAAAACTTTTTTTTCAACTTTTTTCAATTTTACCCCCGTGGGATATATATTCTACCCACACACATTTGGAACTCTCCTGGCGTACCCTCACAGATATTATTCCCTCATTTAGTGGATATTTTCACAAAAAAGTGAAATTTTCAAATATTCAGAAAATTGGCTGAAAACGACTAAATATGAAGGACTCATCGGGCAAATCGCTCTGGAACTGAAATCGGAACGCTCACTAACATTTCCCCTATCTGAAAGTCTGATAAACGCCGGAAAAATGACTAAGTCCCCAAAAAAATTTTTTTCAACTCTTTTCAATTTTACCCCCGTGGGATATATATTCTACCCAAACACATTTGGAACTCTCCTGGGGTACCCTCACACGTATTATTCCCTCATTTAGTGGATATTTTCACAAAAAAGTGAAATTTTCAAAAATTCTGAAAATTGGCTGAAAACGACTGAACATGAAGGACTGATCGGGCGAATCGCTCTGGAACTGAAATCGGAATGCTCACTGACACTTCCCCTATCTGAAAGTCTGATAAACACCGGAAAAATGACTAAGTCCAAAAAAAAATGTTTTTCAACTTTTTTCAATTTTACCCCCGTGGGATATATATTCAACCCAAACACATTTGGAACTCTCCTGGGGTACCCTTACACATATTATTCCCTCATTCAGTGGATATTTTCGCAAAAAAAGTGAAATTTTCAAAAATTCTGAAAATTGGCTGAAAATTAATATATATGAAGGACTCATCGGGCGAATCACTCTGGAACTGTAATCGGAATGCTCACTGACATTTACCCTATCTGAAAGTTTGATAAACGCTGAAAAAATGAGTAAGTCCAAAAAAACATTTTTTTCAACTTTTTTCAATTTTACCCCCGTGGGATATATATTATACCCAAACACATTTGGAACTCTCCTGGGGTACACTCACACATATTATAACCTCATTTAGTGGATATTTTCACAAAAAAGTGAAATTTTCAAAAATTCTGAAAATTGGCTGAAAATGACTAAATATGAAGAATTCATCGAGCGAATCACTCTGGAACTGAAATCGGAATGCTCACTGACACTTTCCCCATATCTGAAAGTCTGATAAACGCCGGAAAAATGACTACGTCCAAAAAAAATTTTTTTCAACTCTTTTCAATTTTACCCCCGTGGGATATATATTCTACCCAAACACATTTGGAACTCTCCTGGGGTACCCTCACACGTATTATTCCCTCATTTAGTGGATATTTTCACAAAAAAGTGAAATTTTCAAAAATTCTGAAAATTGGCTGAAAACGACTGAACATGAAGGACTGATCGGGCGAATCGCTCTGGAACTGAAATCGGAATGCTCACTGACACTTCCCCTATCTGAAAGTCTGATAAACACCGGAAAAATGACTAAGTCCAAAAAAAAATGTTTTTCAACTTTTTTCAATTTTACCCCCGTGGGATATATATTCAACCCAAACACATTTGGAACTCTCCTGGGGTACCCTTACACATATTATTCCCTCATTCAGTGGATATTTTCGCAAAAAAAGTGAAATTTTCAAAAATACTGAAAATTAGCTGAAAACGACTAAATATGAAGGAATCATGGGGCAAATCACTCTGGAACTGAAATCGGAATGCTCACTGAGATTTCCCCTATCTGAAAGTGTGCTAAACGCCGGAAAAATGACTAAGTCCAAAAAAATTTTTTGTTCCACTTTTTTCAGTTTTACTCCCGTGGGATATATATTCTACCCAAACACATTTGGAACTCTCCTGGGGTACACTCACACATATTATAACCTCATTTAGTGGATATTTTCACAAAAAAGAGAAATTTTCAAAAATTCTGAAAATTGTCTGAAAATGACTAAATATGAAGGACTCATCAGGCGAATCACTCTGGAACTGAAATCGGAACGCTCACTGACATTTCCCCTATCTGAAAGTTTAATAAACGCTGAAAAATGACTAAGTCCAAAAAAACATTTTTTTCAACTTTTTCAATTTTACCCCCGTGGGATATATGTTCTACCCACACACATTTGGAACTCTCCTGGAGTACCCTCACACATATTATTCCCTCATTTAGTGGATATTTTCACAAAAAAGTGAAATTTTCAAAAATTCTGAAAATTGGCTGAAAACGACTAAATTTGAAGGACTCATCGGTCGAATCGCTCTGGAACTGAAATCGGAGCGCTCACTGACATTTCCCCTCTCTGAAAGTCTGATAAACGCCGGAAAAATGACTAAGTGCAAAAAAAAAAATTTTTTAAACTTTTTTCAATTTTACCCCCGTGGGATATATATTCTACCCACACACATTTGGAACTCTCCTGGCGTACCCTCACACATATTATTCCCTCATTTAGTTGATATTTTCAGAAAAGTGAAATTTTCAAAAATTCTGAAAATTGGTTGAAAACGACTAAATATGAAGGACTCATCGGTTGAATCGCTCTGGAACTGAAATCGCAGCGCTCACTGACATTTCCCCTCTCTGAAAGTCTGATAAATGCCGGAAAAATGACTAAGTGCAAAAAAAAATATTTTTTCAACTTTTTTCAATTTTACCCCCGTGGGATATATATTCTACCCACACACATTTGGAACTCTCCTGGCGTACCCTCACACATATTATTCCCTCATTTAGAGGATATTTTCACAAAAAAGTGAAATTTTCAAAAATTCAGAAAATTGGCTGAAAACGACTAAATATGAAGGACTCATCGGGCGAATCGCTCTGGAACGGAAATCGGAATGCACACTGACACTTCCCCTATCTGAAAGTCTGATAAACGCCGGAAAAATGACTAAGTCCAAAAAAAAATGTTTTTCAAATTTTTTCAATTTTACCCCCGTGGGATATATATTCAACCCAAACACATTTGGAACTCTCCTGGCATACCCTCACACATATTATTCCCTCATTTAGTGGATATTTTCACAAAAAAGTGAAATTTTCAAAAATTCAGAAAATTGGCTGAAAATGACTAAATATGAAGGACTCATCGGTCGAATCGCTCTGGAACTGAAATCGGAACGATCACTGACATTTCCCCTGTCTGAAAGTCTGATAAACGCCGGAAAAATGACTAAGTCCAAAAAAATTTTTTTTCAACTTTTTTCAATTTTACCCTGTGGGATATATATTCTACCCACACACATTTGGAACTCTCCTGGGGTACCCTCACACATATTATTCCCTCATTTAGTGGATATTTTCACAAAAAAGTGAAATTTTCAAAAATTCTGAAAATTGGATGAAAACGACTAAATATGAAGGACTCATCGGGCGAATCGCTCTGGAACTGAAATCGGAATGCTCACTGACATTTCCCCTATCTGAAAGTCTGATAAACGCTGAAAAAATGACTAAGTCCAAAAAAACATTTTTTTCAACTTTTTTCAATTTTACCCCGTGGGATATATATTCAACCCAAACATATTTGGAACTCAACTCTCCTGGGGTACCCTCACACATATTATTCCCTCATTTAGTGGATATTTTCACAAAAAAGTGACATTTTAAAAAATTCAGAAAATTGGCTGAAAATGACTAAATATGAAGGACTCATCGGGCCAATCACTCTGGAACTGAAATCGGAACGCTCACTGACACTTCCCCTATCTGAAAGTCTGATAAACGCCGGAAAAATGACTAAGTACAAAAAAAAATGTTTTCAACTTTTTTCAATTTTACCCCCGTGGGATATATATTCTACCCAAACACATTTGGAACTCTCCTGGGGTACCCTCACACATATTATTCCCTCATTTAGTGGATATTTTCACAAAAAAGTGAAATTTTCAAAAATTCAGAAAATTGGCTGAAAACGACTAAATATGAAGGATTCATCGGGTGAATCGCTCTGGAACTGAAATTGGAACTCTCACTGACATTTCCCCTATCTGAAAGTCTGATAAACGCTGAAAAAATGACTAAGTCCAAAAAAACATTTTTTTCAACTTTTTTCAATTTTACCCCCGTGGGATATATATTCTACCCAAACACATTTGGAACTCTCCTGGGGTACCCTCACACATATTATTCCCTCATTTAGTGGATATTTTCACAAAAAAGTGAAATTTTCAAAAATTCAGAAAATTGGCTGAAAACGACTAAATATGAAGAACTCATCGGGCGAATCGCTCTGGAACTGAAATTGGAACGCTCACTGACATTTCCCCTATCTGAAAGTCTGATAAACGCTGAAAAAATGACTAAGTCCAAAAAAACATTTTTTTCAACTTTTTTCAATTTTACCACCGTGGGATATATATTCTATCCAAACACATTTGGAACTCTCCTGGCGTACCCTCACACATTTGGAACTCTCCTGGTGTACCCTCACACTTATTATTTCCTCATTTAGTGGATATTTTCACAAAAAAGTGAAATTTTCAAAAATTCTGAAAATTGGCTGAAAACGACTTAATAAGAAGAACTCATCGGGCTAATCGCTCTGGAACTGAAATCGGAATGCTCACTGACATTTCCCCTATCTGAAAGTCTGATAAACGCTGAAAAAATGACTAAGTCCAAAAAAAATTTTTTTCAACTGTTTTCAATTTTACGCCCGTGGGATATATATTCTACCCAAACACATTTGGAACTCTCCTGGGGTACCCTTACACATATTATTCCCTCATTTAGTGGATATTTTCACAAAAAAGTGAAATTTTCAAAAATTCAGAAAATTGGCTGAAAAAGCCTAAATATGAAGGACTCATCGGGCGAATCACTCTGGAACTGAAATCGGAATGCTCACTGACACTTCCCCTATCTGAAAGTCTGATAAACGCCGGAAAAATGACTAAGTCCAAAAAAGAAAATGTTTTTCAACTTTTTTCAATTTTACCCCCGTGGGATATATATTCAACCCAAACACATTTGGAACTCTCCTGGGGTACCCTCACACATATTATTCCCTCATTTAGTGGATATTTTCACAAAAAAGTGAAATTTTCAAAAATTCAGGAAATTGGCTGAAAATGACTAATTATGGAGGACTCATCGGTCGAATCGCTCTGGAACTGAAATCGGAACGATCACTGACATTTCCCCTGTCTGAAAGTCTGATAAACGCCGGAAAAATGACTAAGTCCAAAAAAAATTTTTTTCAACTTTTTTCAATTTTACCCTGTGGGATATATATTCTACCCACACACATTTGGAACTCTCCTGGCGTACCCTCACACATCTTATTCCCTCATTTAGTGGATATTTTCACAAAAAAGTGAAATTTTCAAAAATTCTGAAAATTGGCTGAAAACGACTAAATATGAATGACTCATTGGGTAAATCGCTCTGGAACTGAAATCGGAACGCTCACTGACATTTCCCCTATCTGAAAGTCTGATAAATGCCGGAAAAATGCCGAAAAATTTTTTTTTTCAATTTTACCTCGTGGGATATATATTCTACCCACACACATTTGGAACTCTCCTGGCGTACCCTCACACATATTATTATTCCCTCATTTAGTGGATATCTTCACAAAAAAGTGAAATTTTCAAAAATTCAGAAAATTGACTGAAAACGACTAAATATGAAGGACTCATCTGGCGATTTGCTCTGGAACTGAAATCGGAACGCTCACTGACATTTCCCCTATCTGAAAGTCTGATAAACGCTGAAAAAATTAATAACTCCAAAAAAATTTTTTTTTTAACTTTTTTCAATTTTACCCCCGTGGGATATATATTCTACCCACACACATTTGGAAATCTCCTGGCGTACCCTCACACATATTTTTCCCTCATTTAGTGGATATTTTCACAAAAAAGTGAAATTTTCAAAAATTCAGAAAATTGGCATAAAACGACTAAATATGAAGGACTCATCGGTAGTGTTGAGCATTCCGATACTGAAATATCGGGTATCGGCCGATATTCGCGGTATCGGAATTCCGATACTTAATTCCGATACTATTGCAATATCGTATACCGGAATCGGAAGTTCCCATAATGCAATGAGACATTTTCATTTTATTCAGCCAATGAGGATCCTAAGAAGTGTGGGCACATCCTGTTAGGCATGTAGGCATCTTAACTAATGGCATGGCTGTGATTGGCTGCTGAAATGATGTCATGATGCACTATAAAAGCCACCGCCGCCATTTTGAGCTCACTCTGCTGTGAATTCAGTTAGGGATAGGACGCTGTTGTTCTGAGGGACAGTTTTAGCTACCTATTTGCTCTATACTGCTTTACCCAAGCTACTTTCTAAATCACTGTGCCTTGCAGTGCTAGTGCACAGTTCCCTGTGCTGTTCACCGCTATCTGCAAGGTCTGTGTGTGTGAGTGCAGCTCACCCTGTAGTGTGTGCTTCAGCCAAGTCTGGTTGTAGTGCACTCAGTGTGTGTCACTGCCTCATACATTGTCCTTTTTTGCCAATTCATAATTTTTCCTGATATCTCCTATTAGTGTGGTGGTTCCATCTGTATTCAGCTAAATTGGTTCCAAACACACTATATAGGAGTAGATAGAGAAATTTTTTTCCGTCTTGCAGCACTAGTGCACAGTGCTCTGCATCTGTACTGTTCACCGCTGTCTGCAAGGTCTGGTGTGTGAGTGCAGCTCACCCTGTAGTGTGTGCTTCAACCCCGTCTGGTTGTAGTGCACTCAGTGTGTGTCACTGCCTCATACATTGTCCTTTATTGCCAATTCATAATTTTTCCTGATATCTCCTATTAGTGTGGTGGTTCCATCTGTATTCAGCTAAATTGGTTCCAAACACACTATATAGGAGTAGATAGAGAAATTTTTTTCCGTCTTGCAGCACTAGTGCACAGTGCTCTGCATCTGTACTGTTCACCGCTGTCTGCAAGGTCTGGTGTGTGAGTGCAGCTCACCCTGTAGTGTGTGCTTCAACCCCGTCTGGTTGTAGTGCACTCAGTGTGTGTCACTGCCTCATACATTGTCCTTTTTTGCCAATTCATAATTTTTCCTGATATCTCCTATTAGTGTGGTGGTTCCATCTGTATTCAGCTAAATTGGTTCCAAACACACTATATAGGAGTAGATAGAGATTTTTTTTTCCGTCTTGCAGCACTAGTGCACAGTGCTCTGCATCTGTACTGTTCACCGCTGTCTGCAAGGTCTGGTGTGTGAGTGCAGCTCACCCTGTAGTGTGTGCTTCAACCCCGTCTGGTTGTAGTGCACTCAGTGTGTGTCACTGCCTCATACATTGTCCTTTATTGCCAATTCATAATTTTTCCTGATATCTCCTATTAGTGTGGTGGTTCCATCCATATTCAGCTAAATTGATTCCAAACACACTATATAGGAGTAGATAGAGGAGCCTTTCTGCAGCATTGGGCCCTGCAGCCCCAGCCAGATTAGTATTAGCCTATTTTTTGCAGCCTCATCTATTGCATTGTAGGTTACCTTCCTACATTGTAATAGCTACAAAAAGTTTGTGATACTATCGTTATTACATCTTTAGGCACATCCAGTGTCTTTTTGTGACAAAAAAAACCTAAATAAAGTTCACCAAACACTCCACTTTACAGTTGTGTAGGCCACATTAGCTCATATTAAAGTCTAGTCCACACTTTATAAAATTAGTGTTTCTTATACCTGTTAGCAGCTGTTCAGGAATAAGCACACTAAGCCCTTAGTACTTTTCTGCCTATCTTTATCAGTCTACCAAGATGAAGAAGGCAGGGAGTAAGGCATGTGGTCGTGGTCGTGGGCGTGGGCGTGGAGTTTCTGCAGGGAGAGGACGTGAGGATTCTGTGCCTGCAGGGAGAGGACGTGGGGATTCTGTGCCTGCTGCGGGCACCAGTGACTCAGCATCCCCCAGTTTTACCAGGGAACAGTCCTTTATGCGCAGCTTTGTAGGAGCTAGCCGTACCCCACTGCTGCGCGAGGACCAAATTGAAGCCGTTGTCGGATGGATGGCAGCTAACGCATCGACTTCAATTAGTTCCAGATCCTCTCAGGTCCTGAGCACTGAAGAGCACCCATCTGTCTCTTCACCACCTGCCAAATTGCCCAGGCAGTCAGAGAGCCCTGGACAGGAGCCATCTCTACTTCTGTTCTCTGAATCTCTTGGCTTGGAAAGAGGGGGCCAGCCAAGCAGAATTCGAGAATTTGAAGAAGAGGTAGTATGCAGTGATGCGCAACCGTTTTGTCTCTCTGAATCTGAAGAGGCGGGTGGGCCAGTGCCTATGGTCAGCAGCACACCTCAGTACGCATCTGATGATGAGACTCAGGTGCCACTTTCTGGTGCGTACTGTGCTGTCGAGACTACCCAGGAGAAGCAGTTGTTTGAAGAGGGTGGTGTAGATGATGAGGTCCTTGACCCATCATGGCGTGAGGGACAGGAAGGTGGTGGGAGCAGCTCTGAGGAAGAGATTCCCCGAACGGCCCAAAAAGGAGGGAGAGGGAGGGGGCAGACTTGGTTGCCTGTAGCCTCCACTTCGGCACCCATTAGGAGCATGGCTCTTCCAAAATCCAAAGCGGGCGCTCCCAAGACTTGCAGTGCCTGGTCCTTTTTTGACACAGTTGCAGATGACATTTGCTTTGTCAAATGCAAGCTGTGTAATCAGAAGGTGAAAAGAGGGAAAAGTGTCAGCAACCTCAATACCACAAATATGTGGAAACATGTGCGGACCAAGCACGTGGTGGAGTTACACAAACACACTGAAGACCTAGGCCAACCTACAGCGCCACCTACCACCTCTTCAGCTCGTGTTGTAGCCTCTTCCTCCAGCTCACACACAGCTGGTTCGGCTTCCTCACAGGATCGCCATGGAAGAATCTCTGGCACTGTTGTACAGAGACACAGTGTAATTCCACCCACAGCACCACTTTCCCAGTCATCCTCACACTCCCAGGCCAGTCTACAGCCATCGTTAGCACAGGCATGGGAGAAAAGGCGCCCATACTCGGCAAACCACCCCCGAGCACAGGCTCTGAATGCTGGCATTGCTAAACTACTGGCCCTTGAAATGCTATCATTCAGGCTGGTGGAGACTGACACATTCCGTAACTTTATGGCATTGGCAGTCCCACAATACAACGTGCCCAGCCGCTTTTATTTCAGCAGGCAAGCCGTCCCTGCCCTGCAACATCATGTGGAGGGAAAAATTAAACATGCGCTACAAAACGCCGTCAGTAGCAAGGTCCACCTGACCACTGATGCGTGGACCAGTAAGCATGGACAGGGACGATACCTTTCCCTCACTGCCCATTGGGTAAATGTTGTGGAGCCGGGTACAGATCTTGAGAGTGGCGCTGTACGTGTTCTGCCAACTCCAAGGATTGCAGGAATCCAGTCTGTACACATTGACTCCTCCTCATACTCCAGTTCCTCTGAATCAGCGCTGCAGGAGCCGTCACGGTCTACCTCCACATCGACCCGTGAACGGTTACCTGTTATGATGACCGATATGAGCACAGCCGTGGCCAAACGTCAACAGGCCGTATTAAAATTAATTTCTTTGGGGAATCGAAGCCACACAGCGCAGGAGCTCTGGAATGCCATCAAGCAGCAGAGTGACGTGTGGTTTGTGCCAGCGAATCTCCAGCCAGGCATGGTAGTGTGTGACAATGGCCGAAATCTGGTGGCAGCTCTGGGCCTAGGCAACCTCACTCACATCCCATGTCTGGCACATGTGCTCAACTTGGTCGTGCAGAGTTTTTTGAGGGACTATCCGGATCTTGATGCACTGCTTCACAAGGTCCGCATAGAGTGCGCTCACTTGCGGCGTTCCAGCAATGCAAGATCATGCATTGCAGCTCTGCAGCGCCGATTATGTCTTCCGGAACATCGCATCATATGTGACCTACCCACCAGGTGGAATTCAACGTTACATATGTTGGAGAGGTTGTGTGAGCAGCAGGCAGCAGTAATGGAGTACCAGCTGCAGCAGGCGCAAACAAGTCGCAGTGCGCGCCGTTCACACTTCACCACCACTGAGTGGGCCTCTATGAAGGACATTTGCCACGTTTTGCGTGCCTTCGATTATTCCACGCGGATGGCGAGTGCAGATGATGCACTAGTCAGCATGACTATCCCCCTTATCTGCCTGCTTGAAAAAACACTGCAAGCACTAAGGGACGAGGTTTTGGAAGAGGTGGAGGATGAGGAGTCACAAATGCCATCTGCTTCTCTACAGTCTGCGCAACGTGGTTCCTCACAAAGGCCTAGGCAGGGGACACTTTGTGAGGAGGATGAGGAGGAGTCAATGGATGAGGAAGACATCTGTCCAGAGGAGGGAGGTACACAATGCTCTAGTAGTCAGTATCTAGAGCGAGGGTGGGGTGATGCAGAGCAGGCAGAGATCACGCCTCAAGCAGGGGACAGCGTTTCTTGGCCAGTTGGCAGTCTGCAGCACATGGTTGATTTCATGCTGCAGTGCCTCAGAAACGACCGCCGCATCGCCCACATTCTCAACACGGCTGATTATTGGGTGTCCACCCTCCTAGATCCTCGCTACCGGGACAACTTACAAAGCCTCATAACACCATTGAACCGGGAGCGTAAAATGCGGGAGTACCAAGACGCACTGGTGCATTCCATCATGTTCTCCATTCCAACCGAGAGCAGTGCTGCTAGTGCTTTACAAAGCAGCTCAGTGCGTCGAGGCAGTGGAGGAAGCTCTGCACAAAGAGGGAGCAGAAGCAACGCCTCAGCACAAGGCAAGACCAGTATGGCCGAAATGTGGCAAAGTTTTGTGTCCCCGCCGCCACAAATGTCTACACCATCACAGACAGCTCCAGTCAGCAGGAGGCAACGTTTCCGTCAGATGGTGACAGACTACATGTCTTGCCCTCTTAGTGTACTCCCAGACGGCTCTTCTCCCTTCAAGTTTTGGGTCTGTAAGCTGGATACATGGCCAGAGCTTAGTCAGTATGCACTGGAGGTGCTAGCTTGCCCTGCTGCTAGTGTATTATCGGAACGCGTCTTTAGTGCCGCAGGTGGTGTACTAACAGACCGTCGCATGCGACTATCCTCCGATAACGTTGACCGGCTTACTTTTCTCAAAATGAACAAGGCCTGGATCTCTCATGAATTTGCCAGTCCTCTTCCAGAATAAATAATTGGTTGGCAACAGTATCCAGGTCTCCTGTTCTGTTCATGTTTCTACCACCTGAACTGTAATCCCTGAGCTCCAACACCGCCAGTTGGCGCTCGGAAGTGCCGTCTGCACAGTCAACACTTGCTGCCGTGTTATTGGGGTTCAGTAACGTCAGCTGTTCTCCTGCTGTGCGGACGGCAATTTCTCCTGATTTGTCCACATCCACTGTACTACACATTTTAAAGTTGCTCCAATTACTCCTCTGGCTCCTCTGTTTTCATTCTTATCCCTGGGCTCCAGCACCGCCAGTTGGCGCTCGGAAGTGCCGTCTGCACAGTCAACACTTGCTACCATGTTATTGGGGTTCAGTAACGTCAGCTGTTCCCCTGCTGTGTTCACGGCAATTTCTCCTGCTCTGTCCATATTCACTGTGCTACTTATTTAAAACTTGCTCCAATTACACCTCTGGCTCCTCCGTTTTTAGTATTTACCCTGGGCTCCAACACCGCCAGTTGGCGCTCGGAAGTGCTGTCTGCACAGTCAACACTTGCTGCCGTGTTATTGGGATTCAGTAACGTCAGCTGTTCCCCTGCTGTGCGGACGGCAATTTCTCCTGCTCTGTCCACATTCTCACTACTACAGATTTTAAAGTTGCTCCAATTACACCTCTGGCTCCTCTGTTTTCATTCTTATCCCTGGGCTCCAGCACCGCCAGTTGGCGCTCGGAAGTGCTGTCTGCACAGTCAACACTTGCTACCATGTTATTGGGGTTCAGTAACGTCAGCTGTTCCCCTGCTGTGCGGACGGCAATTTCTCCTGCTCTGTCCACATTCTCACTACTACAGATTTTAAAGTTGCTCCAATTACACCTCTGGCTCCTCTGTTTTCATTCTTATCCCTGGGCTCCAGCACCGCCAGTTGGCGCTCGGAAGTGCCGTCTGCACAGTCAACACTTGCTGCGGTGTTATTGGGGTTCGGTAACGTCAGCTGTTCCCCTGCTGTGTTCACGGCAATTTCTCCTGCTCTGTCCATATTCACTGTGCTACTTATTTAAAACTTGCTCCAATTACACCTCTGGCTCCTCCGTTTTTAGTATTTACCCTGGGCTCCAACACCGCCAGTTGGCGCTCGGAAGTGCTGTCTGCACAGTCAACACTTGCTGCCGTGTTATTGGGGTTCAGTAACGTCAGCTGTTCTCCTGCTGTGCGGACGGCAATTTCTCCTGCTTTGTCCACATCCACTGTACTACACATTTTAAAGTTGCTCGAATTACACCTCTGGCTCCTCTGTTTTCATTCTTATCCCTGGGCTCCAGCACCGCCAGTTGGCGCTCGGAAGTGCTGTCTGCACAGTCAACACTTGCTACCATGTTATTGGGGTTCAGTAACGTCAGCTGTTCCCCTGCTGTGTTCACGGCAATTTCTCCTGCTCTGTCCATATTCACTGTGCTACTTATTTAAAACTTGCTCCAATTACACCTCTGGCTCCTCCGTTTTTAGTATTTACCCTGGGCTCCAACACCGCCAGTTGGCGCTCGGAAGTGCTGTCTGCACAGTCAACACTTGCTGCCGTGTTATTGGGGTTCAGTAACGTCAGCTGTTCTCCTGCTGTGCGGACGGCAATTTCTCCTGCTTTGTCCACATCCACTGTACTACACATTTTAAAGTTGCTCGAATTACACCTCTGGCTCCTCTGTTTTCATTCTTATCCCTGGGCTCCAGCACCGCCAGTTGGCGCTCGGAAGTGCTGTCTGCACAGTCAACACTTGCTACCATGTTATTGGGGTTCAGTAACGTCAGCTGTTCCCCTGCTGTGTTCACGGCAATTTCTCCTGCTCTGTCCATATTCACTGTGCTACTTATTTAAAACTTGCTCCAATTACACCTCTGGCTCCTCCGTTTTTAGTATTTACCCTGGGCTCCAACACCGCCAGTTGGCGCTCGGAAGTGCTGTCTGCACAGTCAACACTTGCTGCCGTGTTATTGGGGTTCAGTAACGTCAGCTGTTCTCCTGCTGTGCGGACGGCAATTTCTCCTGCTTTGTCCACATCCACTGTACTACACATTTTAAAGTTGCTCGAATTACACCTCTGGCTCCTCTGTTTTCATTCTTATCCCTGGGCTCCAGCACCGCCAGTTGGCGCTCGGAAGTGCTGTCTGCACAGTCAACACTTGCTACCATGTTATTGGGGTTCAGTAACGTCAGCTGTTCCCCTGCTGTGTTCACGGCAATTTCTCCTGCTCTGTCCATATTCACTGTGCTACTTATTTAAAACTTGCTCCAATTACACCTCTGGCTCCTCCGTTTTTAGTATTTACCCTGGGCTCCAACACCGCCAGTTGGCGCTCGGAAGTGCTGTCTGCACAGTCAACACTTGCTGCCGTGTTATTGGGGTTCAGTAACGTCAGCTGTTCTCCTGCTGTGCGGACGGCAATTTCTCCTGCTTTGTCCACATCCACTGTACTACACATTTTAAAGTTGCTCGAATTACACCTCTGGCTCCTCTGTTTTCATTCTTATCCCTGGGCTCCAGCACCGCCAGTTGGCGCTCGGAAGTGCCGTCTGCACAGTCAACACTTGCTGCGGTGTTATTGGGGTTCGGTAACGTCAGCTGTTCCCCTGCTGTGTTCACGGCAATTTCTCCTGCTCTGTCCATATTCACTGTGCTACTTATTTAAAACTTGCTCCAATTACACCTCTGGCTCCTCCGTTTTTAGTATTTACCCTGGGCTCCAATACCGCTAGTTGCTGCTCAGAAGTGCCGTCTGCACAGTCAACGCTTGCTCCAGTGTTATTGGGATTCAGTAACGTCAGCTGATCCCCAGCTGTGTGTCCGGCAAATTCTCCTGCTTTGTCCACATCCACTGTAGTACGGATTTAAAACCTCCTCCAAATACACCTCTGGCTCTTCTGTTTTTAGTATTTACCCTGGGCTCCAGCACCGCCAGCTGGTTCTCGGCAGTTCCATTGGCTCTTGTACCTTCTGCTACCCATCCGGGTTCCAGTACCGTCAGCTGGTTCTCGGCAGTGTCTTTGGCACGGGTACTCCCTCCTGCCCAGCCTGGTTCCAGCACGCCAGCTGTTTCCGGGTAGTGTCAACGTCACTTTGCCTCCAATGCGTTGTCCTGTCGTGTTGCGGTCGGGTTAGCCGACTCTATGGTGCCTGCAGTTTAGGTGACTCCTATGTGGGCTGCGGGATCTGGCAATGAAGGCTGGTTCCATAGTGCCAATAGGACAAGCACCCTCTGTAGGACTGTGGGTTTTGGTAACTGCGGCCGGCTCGCGGCCTTGAACTTTTTTTTTACATGGGTACCTTCTGCTACCCATCCGGGTTCCAGTACCGTCAGCTGGTTCTCGGCAGTGCCTTTGGATTAGGTGCCTCCTTCTCGGTATCCAAGTTCCACCAACGTCTGCTGGTCCTTGGTAGTGCTTTCTGGCACAGGTACCTCCTGCTTAGTAACCGAGTTCCAGTAACATCAGCTGGTCCTCGGTAGTTCCATTGGCTCTTGTACCTTCTGCTACCCATCCGGGTTCCAGTACCGTCAGCTGGTCCTCGGTAGTTCCATTTGCTCTTGTATCTTCTGCTACCCATCCGGGTTCCAGTACCGTCAGCTGGTTCTCGGCAGTGTCTTTGGCACGGGTACTCCCTCCTGCCCAGCCTGGTTCCAGCACGCCAGCTGTTTCCGGGTAGTGTCAACGTCACTTTGCCTCCAATGCGTTGTCCTGTCGTGTTGCGGTCGGGTTAGCCGACTCTATGGTGCCTGCAGTTTAGGTGACTCCTATGTGGGCTGCGGGATCTGGCAATGAAGGCTGGTTCCATAGTGCCAATAGGACAAGCACCCTCTGTAGGACTGTGGGTTTTGGTAACTGCGGCCGGCTCGCGGCCTTGAACTTTTTTTTTACATGGGTACCTTCTGCTACCCATCCGGGTTCCAGTACCGTCAGCTGGTTCTCGGCAGTGCCTTTGGATTAGGTGCCTCCTTCTCGGTATCCAAGTTCCACCAACGTCTGCTGGTCCTTGGTAGTGCTTTCTGGCACAGGTACCTCCTGCTTAGTAACCGAGTTCCAGTAACATCAGCTGGTCCTCGGTAGTTCCATTGGCTCTTGTACCTTCTGCTACCCATCCGGGTTCCAGTAACATCAGCTGGTCCTCGGTAGTTCCATTGGCTCTTGTACCTTCTGCTACCCATCCGGGTTCCAGTACCGTCAGCTGGTTCTCGGCAGTGCCTTTGGATTAGGTGCCTCCTTCTCGGTATCCAAGTTCCACCAACGTCTGCTGGTCCTTGGTAGTGCTTTCTGGCACAGGTACCTCCTGCTTAGTAACCGAGTTCCAGTAACATCAGCTGGTCCTCGGTAGTTCCATTGGCTCTTGTACCTTCTGCTATCCATCCGGGTTCCAGTACCGTCAGCTGGTCCTCGGTAGTTCCTCAGCTTTCTTGTACCTTCTGCTACATTTCCAAGTTCAAGCTTTTTGAAATGGTTCTTGGTAATCACTCTGGATCTCCCTGACGAGGACCCTGAAGACGAGGACCCTGAAGACCAACCCTAAGAAGATGAGGACCCCGAAGACAATGACCCTGAAGACGAGGACCCTGAAGACCACCCCGAAGAAGACGAGGACCCTGAAGACCACCCCGAAGAAGACGAGGACCCTGAAGACCACCCCGAAGAAGACGAGGACCCCGAAGACGAGGACCCAGAAGACCAACCCGAAGAAGACGAGGACCCCGAAGACGAGGACCCCCGAAGACGACGACCCTGAAGACCACCCCGAAGAAGACCAAGAAGATGACCCTGAAGAAGTTGACCAAGAAGACAAAGAAGAGAAGACAAGCACCAAGATACAGAAAAACAAGAGACAGAAAACCAAGAAGCAGAAATACAAGAAGCTGCAGAACAAAAAGCAGAAGAACATTAAGCATAAGACTAAAAATCAGAGCAAAAGATAATATCTAAATTATAAGCAGAAGATGACTAAGCAGTGTATGGGGGTGAGTCCGTTCCTCCTCGTGGTGCCCCTGGAAAAGACCTGCTGCTGCAGGCCAAACTGAACGCGGACAAATCCTGTTGTAAATCTTTTGTGACGGGCAGAACGAAAGGTGTAATGTCCAACCTTTTATAGATAACAACTACAGGAATGCCTGTCACAAATAAGAATATGATGAAGAAGAAGAATATGAAGAAGATGAAGAAGTAGAATATGAAGAATGTAAAAAAAAGAATAATACGAAGAAGGTGAAGAAGAAGAAGGTGAAGAAGAAGTGGATGAAAAAGATGCTGAGGATGATGAAGGAGAAAGTGTGGGAGAAGTAAAAAAGAAGGTGAAGAGCATGGAAGTAGTGAAACATAAATATCTGACAAAATATAAAAATACTTAACATAGTTAATATTTCCGTAACTCAGAACATAATAAAAAAATATTAATTCCTGCTATTCCATTTGACTGGGCTAAACCTCTATGCCTTTATTGTCTCCCCCACCTCCCCCAATACATTCTACATTATTCTTAGTTGTTTTCCTTCATGTAGAAATAACCTACAAGGAAAGAAAGGGTTTATTTTAATTCCGATATTTATGTCCCATTGACTTGCATTGGTTTCCGGTATCGGAATCGGCGATATCCGATACTTTTTCGGTATCGGTCCGATCCAATCCGATCCGATATTTCCCGATATCGGAAGGTATCGCTCAACACTACTCATCGGGCAAATCGCTCTGGAACTGAAATCGGAACGCTCACTGACATTTCCCCTCCCTGGAAGTCTGATAAACGCTGAAAAAATGACTAAGTCTAAAGAAATTTTTTTCAACTTTTTTCAATTTTTCCCCTGTGGGATATATATTCTACCAACACACATTTGGAACTCTCCTGGGGTACCCTCACACATATTACTTCCTCATTTAGTGGATATTTTCACAAAAAAGTGAAATTTTCAAAAATTCAGAAACTTGGCGGAAAACGACTAAATATGAAGGACTCATCAGGCGAATCACTCTGGAACTGAAATTGGAACGCTCACTTACATTTCCCCTATCTGAAAGTCTGATAAACACTGGAAAAACGACTAAGTCCAAAAAAAAAATTCTTTTCAACTTTTTTCAATTTTACCCCCGTTTGATATATATTCTACCCACACACATTTGGAACTCTCCTGGGGTACCCTCACACATATTATTCCCTCATTTAGTGGATATTTTCACAAAAAAGTGAAATTTTCAAAAATTCTGAAAGTTGGCTGAAAACGACTAAACATGAACGACTCATCGGGCGAATTGCTCTGGAAGTGAAATTGGAACGCTCACTGACATTTCCCCTATCTGAAAGTCTGATAAACGCCGGAAAAATGACTAAGTCCCCCCAAAAATTTTTTTTAACTTTTTTCAATTTTACCCCCGTGGGATATATATTCTACCCACACACATTTGGAACTCTCCTGGGGTACCCTCACACATATTATTCCCTCATTTTGTGTATATTTTCACAAAAAAGTGAAATTTTCAAAAATTCAGAAAATTGGCTGAAAACGACTAAATATGATGGACTCATCGGGCGAATCGCTCTGGAACTGAAGTCGGAACGCTCACTGACATTTCCCCCATCTGAAAGTCTGATAAACGTCGGAGAAATGACTAAGTCCAAAAAAAAATTTTTTTCAACTTTTTTCAGTTTTACCCCCGTGGGATATATATTCTACCCACACACATTTGGAACTCTCCTGGAGTACCCTCACACATATTATTCCCTCATTTAGTGATATTTTCACAAAAAGGGAAATTTTCAAAAATTCAGAAAATTGGCTGAAAACGACTAAATATGAAGGACTCATCGGGCAAATCGCTCTGCAACTGAAATCAGAACGCTCACTGACATTTCCCCTATCTGAAAGTCTGATAAACGCCGTAAAAATGACAAAGTCCAAAAAAAAATTTTTTTTCAATTTTACCCCGTGGGATACATATATTACACCCACACACATTTGGAACTCTCCTGGCGTACCCTCACACATATTATTCCCTCATTTAGTGGAAATTTTCACAAAAAAGTGACATTTTCAAAAATTCTGAAAATTGGCTGAAAACGACTAAATATGAAGGACTCATTGGGTAAATCGCTCTGGAACTGAAATCGGAACGCTCACTGACATTTCCCCTATCTGAAAGTCTGATAAATGCCGGAAAAATGACTAAGTCCAAAAAATTTTTTTTTCAATTTTACCTCGTGGGATATATATTCTACCCACACACATTTGGAACTCTCCTGGCGTACCCTCACACATATTATTATTCCCTCATTTAGTGGATATCTTCACAAAAAAGTGAAATTTTCAAAAATTCAGAAAATTGGCTGAAAATGACTAAAGATGAAGGACTCATCGCACGAATAGCTATGGAACTGAAATCGGAATGCTCACTGACATTTCCCCTATCTGAAAGTCTGATAAACGCCGGAAAAATGACTAAGTCCAAAAAAAAATTTTTTTTAACTTTTTTCAATTTTACCCCCGTGGGATATATATTCTACCCACACACATTTGGAACTCTCCTGGGGTACCCTCACACATATTATTCCCTCATTTAGTGGATATGTTCACAAAAAAGTTACATTTTCAAAAATTCAGAAAATTGGCTGAAAACGACTAAATATGAAGGACTCATCGGGCGAATTGCTCTGGAACTGAAATCGGAACGCTCACTGACATTTCCCCTATCTGAAAGTCTGATAAACGCCGGAAAAATGACAAAGTCCAAAAAAATTTTTTTTTCAATTTTACCCCAGTGGGATATATATTCTACCCACACACATTTGGAACTCTCCTGGCGTACCCTCACACATATTATTCCCTCATTTAGTGGATATTTTCACAAAAAAGTGAAATTTTCAAAAATTCTGAAAATTGACTGAAAACGACTAAATATGAAGGACTCATCTGGCGATTTGCTCTGGAACTGAAATCGGAACGCTCACTGACATTTCCCCTATCTGAAAGTCTGATAAACGCTGAAAAAATTAATAACTCCAAAAAAATTTTTTTTTTAACTTTTTTCAATTTTACCCCCGTGGGATATATATTCTACCCACACACATTTGGAACTCTCCTGGCGTACCCTCACACATATTATTCCCTCATTTAGTGGATATTTTCACAAAAAAGTGAAATTTTCAAAAATTCTGAAAATTGGCTGAAAACGACTAAATATTAAGGACTCATCGGGTAAATCGCTCTGGAACTGAAATCGGAACGCTCACTGACATTTCCCCTATCTGAAAGTCTGATAAATGCCGGAAAAATGACTAAGTCCAAAAAAATTTTTTTTCAATTTTACCCCGTGGGATATATATTCTACCCACACACATTTGGAACTCTCCTGGCGTACCCTCACACATATTATTATTCCCTCATTTAGTGGATATCTTCACAAAAAAGTGAAATTTTCAAAAATTCAGAAAATTGGCTGAAAATGACTAAAGATGAAGGACTCATCGCACGAATAGCTATGGAACTGAAATCGGAATGCTCACTGACATTTCCCCTATCTGAAAGTCTGATAAACGCTAAAAAAATGACTAAGTCCAAAAAAAAATTTTTTCAACTTCTTTCAATTTTACCCCCGTGGGATATATATTCTACCCACACACATTTGGAACTCTCCTGGGGTACCCTCACACATATTATTCCGTCAATTAGTGGATATTTTCACAAAAAAGTGACATTTTCAAAAATTCAGAAAATTGGCTGAAAACGATTAAATATGAAGGTCTCATCGGGCGAATCGCTCTGGAACTGAAATCGGAACGCTCACTGACATTTCCCCTATCTGAAAGTCTGATAAAGGCTGAAAAAATGACGAAGTCCAGAAAAAAAATTTTTCAACTTCTTTCAATTTTACCCCCGTGGGATATATATTCTACCCACACACATTTGGAACTCTCCTGGGGTACCCTCACACATATTTTTCCCTCATTTAGTGGATATTTTCACAAAAAAGTGAAATTTTCAAAAATTCAGAAAATTGGCATAAAACGACTAAATATGAAGGACTCATCGGGCAAATCGCTCTGGAACTGAAATCGGAACGCTCACTGACATTTCCCCTCCCTGGAAGTCTGATAAACGCTGAAAAAATGACTAAGTCTAAAGAAATTTTTTTCAACTTTTTTCAATTTTTCCCCTGTGGGATATATATTCTACCAACACACATTTGGAACTCTCCTGGGGTACCCTCACACATATTACTTCCTCATTTAGTGGATATTTTCACAAAAAAGTGAAATTTTCAAAAATTCTGAAAATTGGCTGAAAACAACTAAATATGAAGGACTCATCGGGCGAATCGCTCTGTAATTAAAATCGGAAGGCTCACTGACATTTCCCCTATCTGAAAGTCTGATAAACGGCATAAAAATGACTAAGTCCAAAAAATTTTTTTTTTAACTTTTTTCAATTTTACCCCCGTGGGATATATATTCTACCCACACACATTTGGAACTCTCGTAGGGTACCCTCACACATATTATTCCCTCATTTAGTGGATATTTTCACAAAAAAGTGAAATTTTCAAAAATTCAGAAAATTGGCTGAAAACGACTAACTATGAAGGACTCATCGTCGAATCGCTCTGGAATTAAAATCGGAAGTCTCACTGACATTTCCCCTATCTGAAAGTCTGATAAACGGCATAAAAATGACTAAGTCCCAAAAAAATTTTTTTCAACTTTTTTCAATTTTACCCCCGTGGGATATATATTCTACCCACACACATTTGGAACTCTCCTGGGGGTACCCTCACACATATTATTCCCTCATTTAGTGGATATTTTCACAAAAAAGTGAAATTTTCAAAAATTCTGAAAATTGGCTGAAAACGACTAAATATGAAGGACTCATCGGGCGAATCGCTCTGGAACTGAAATCGGAACGCTCACTGACATTTCCCCTATCTGAAAGTCTGATAAACGGCATAAAAATGACTAAGTCCAAAAAAATTTTTTTTCAACTTTTTTCAATTTTACCCCCGTGGGATATATATTCTACCCACACACATTTGCAACTCTCCTGGGGTACCCTCACACATATTATTCCCTCATTTAGTGGATATTTTCACAAAAAAGTGAAATTTTCAAAAATTCAGAAAATTCTCTGAAAACGACTAAATATGAAGGATTCATCGGGCGAATCGCTCTGGAATTGAAATCGGAAGGCTCACTGACATTTCCCCTATCTGAAAGTCTGAAAAATGCCGGAAAAATGACTAAGTCCCCAAAAAAATTTTTTTCAACTTTTTTCAATTTTACCCCCGTGGGATATATATTCTACCCACACACATTTGGAACTCTCCTGGGGTACCCTCACACATATTATTCCCTCATTTAGTGGATATTTTCACAAAAAAGTGAAATTTTCAAAAATTCAGAAAATTGGCTGAAAACGACTAAATATGAAGGACTCATCGGGCGAATCGCTCTGGAACTGAAATTGGAACGCTCACTGACATTTCCCCTATCTGAAAGTCTGATAAATGCTGAAAAAATGACTAAGTCCAAAAAAAAAATTTTTTAAACTTTTTTCAATTTTACCCCTGTGGGATATATATTCTACCCACACACATTTGGAACTCTCCTGGGGTACCCTCACACATATTATTCCCTCATTTAGTGGATATTTTCACAAAAAAGTGAAATTTCCAAAAATTCTGAAAATTGGCTGAAAACGACTAAATATGAAGGACTCATCGGGCGAATCGCTCTGGAATTGAAATCGGAAGGCTCACTGACATTTCCTCTATCTGAAGTCTGATAAACGCCGGAAAAATGACTAAGTCCAAAAAAAATATTTTTTTAACTTTTTTCAATTTTACCCCCGTAGAATATATATTCTACCCACACACATTTGGAACTCTCCTGGGGTACCCTCACGCATATTATTCCCTCATTTAGTGGATATTTTCACAAAATAGTGAAATTTTCAAAAATTATGAAAATTGTCTGAAAACAACTAAATATGAAGGACTCATCGGGCGAATCGCTCTGGAACTGAAATCGGAACGCTCACTGACATTTCCCCTATCTGAAAGTCTGATAAACGCTGAAAAAATGACAGTCCAAAAAAAATTTTTTTTCAACTTTTTTCAATTTTACCACCGCGGGATATATATTCTACCCACACACATTTGGAACTCTCCTGGGTTACCCTCACACATATTATTCCCTCATTTAGTGGATATTTTCACAAAAAAGTGAAATTTTCAAAAATTCTGAAAATTGGCTGAAAACGGCTAAATATGAAGGACTCAACGGGCGAATCGCTCTGGAATTGAAATCGGAAGGCTCACTGTCATTTCCCCTATCTGAAAGTCTGATAAATGCCGGAAAAATGACTAAGTCCAAAAAAATTTTTTAAACTTTTTTCAATTTTACCCCCGTGGGATATATATTCTACCCACACACATTTGCAACTCTCCTGGGGTACCCTCACACATATTATTCCCTCATTTAGTGGATATTTTCACAAAAAAGTGAAATTTTCAAAAATTCAGAAAATTGGCTGAAAACGACTAAATATGAAGAACTCATCGGGCGAATCGCTCTGGAACTGAAATTGGAACGCTCACTGACATTTCCCCTATCTGAAAATCTGATAAATGCTGAAAAAATGACTAAGTCCAAAAAAAAAATTTTTTAAACTTTTTTCAATTTTATCCCTGTGGGATATATATTCTACCCACACACATTTGGAACTCTCCTGGGGTACCCTCACACATATTATTCCCTCATTTAGTGGATATTTTCACAAAAAAGTGAAATTTTCAAAAATTCTGAAAATTCTCTGAAAACGACTAAATATGAAGGACTCATCGGGCGAATCGCTCTGGAATTGAAATCGGAAGGCTCACTGACATTTCCCCTATCTGAAAGTCTGATAAACGCTGAAAAAATGACTAAGTCCAAAAAAAAAGTTTTTTCAACTTTTTTCAATTTTACCCCTGTGGGATATATATTCTACCCACACACATTTGGAACTCTGCTGGGGTACCCTCACACATATTATTCCCTCATTTAGTGGATATTTTCACAAAAAAGTGAAATTTTCAAAAATTCTGAAAATTGGCTGAAAACGACTAAATATGAAGGACTCATCGGGTGAATCGCTCTGGAACTGAAATCGGAACACTCACTGACATTTCCCCTATCTGAATGTCTGATAAACGCCATAAAAATGACGAAGTCCAAAAAAATTTTTTTTTCAACTTTTTTCAATTTTACCCCCGTGGGATATATATTCTTCGGACACACATTTGGAACTCTCCTGGGGTACCCTCACACGTATTATTCCCTCATTTAGTGGATATTTTCACAAAAAAAGTGAAATTTTCAAAAATTCAGAAAATTGGCTGAAAACGACTAAATATGATGGACTCATTGGGCGAATCGCTCTGGAACTGAAATTGGAACGCTCACTGACATTTCCCCTATCTGAAAGTCTGATAAATGCTGAAAAAATGACTAAGTCCAAAAAAAAAATTTTTTAAACTTTTTTCAATTTTACCCCTGTGGGATATATATTCTACCCACACACATTAGGAACTCTCCTGGGGTACCCTCACACATATTATTCCCTCATTTAGTGGATATTTTCACAAAAAAGTGAAATTTCCAAAAATTCTGAAAATTGGCTGAAAACGGCTAAATATGAAGGACTCAACGGGCGAATCGCTCTGGAATTGAAATTGGAAGGCTCACTGTCATTTCCCCTCTCTGAAAGTCTGATAAATGCCGGAAAAATGACTAAGTCCAAAAGAATTTTTTTGAAACTTTTTTCAATTTTACCCCCGTGGGATATATATTCTACCCTCACACATTTGGAACTCTCCTGGGGTACCCTAACACATATTATTCCCTCATTTAGTGGATATTTTCACAAAAAAGTGAAATTTTCAAAAATTCTGAAAATTGGCTGAAAATGACTAAATATGAAGGACTCATCGGGCGAATCACTCTGGAACTGAAATTGCAACGCTCACTGACATTTCCCCTATCTGAAAGTCTGATAAACGCTGAAAAAATGACTAAGTCCAAAAAAAATTTTTTTTCAACTTTTTTCAATTTTACCACCACGGGATATCTATCCTACCCACACACATTTGGAACTCTCCTATGGTACCCTCACACATATTATTCCCTCATTTAGTGGATATTTTCACAAAAAAGTGAAATTTTCAAAATTTCTGAAAATTGGCTGAAAACGACTAAAAATCAAGGAGTCATTGGGCGAATCGCTCTGGAACTGAAATTGGAACGCTCACTGACATTTCCCCTGTCTGAAAGTCTGATAAACGCTGAAAAAATGACTAAGTCCAAAAAAAAAATTTTTTCAACTTTTTTCAATTTTACCCCCGTGGGATATATATTCTTCGGACACACATTTGGAACTCTCCTGGGGTACCCTCACACGTATTATTCCCTCATTTAGTGGATATTTTCACAAAAAAGTGAAATTTTCAAAAATTCAGAAAATTGGCTGAAAACGACTAAATATGAAGGACTCATGGGGCGAATCGCTCTGGAACTGAAATCGGAACACTCACTGACATTTCCCCTATCTGAAAGTCTGATAAACGCCATAAAAATGACTAAGTCCAAAAAAATTTTTTTTTCAACTTTTTTCAATTTTACCCCCGTGGGATATATATTCAACCCACACACATTTGGAACTCTCCTGGGGTACACTCACACATATTATTCCCTCATTTAGTGGATATTTTCACAAAAAAGTGAAATTTTCAAAAATTCTGAAAATTCTCTGAAAACGACTAAATATGAAGGACTCATCGGGCGAATCGCTCTGGAATTGAAATCGGAAGGCTCACTGACATTTCCCCTATCTGAAAGTCTGATAAACGCTGAAAAAATGACTAAGTCCAAAAAAAAAATTTTTTAAACTTTTTTCAATTTTACCCCTGTGGGATATATATTCTACCCACACACATTTGGAACTCTGCTGGGGTACCCTCACACATATTATTCCCTCATTTAGTGGATATTTTCACAAAAAAGTGAAATTTTCAAAAATTCTGAAAATTGGCTGAAAACGACTAAATATGAAGGACTCATCGGGTGAATCGCTCTGGAACTGAAATCGGAACACTCACTGACATTTCCCCTATCTGAATGTCTGATAAACGCCATAAAAATGACGAAGTCCAGAAAAATTTTTTTTTCAACTTTTTTCAATTTTACCCCCGTGGGATATATATTCTTCGGACACACATTTGGAACTCTCCTGGGGTACCCTCACACGTATTATTCCCTCATTTAGTGGATATTTTCACAAAAAAAGTGAAATTTTCAAAAATTCAGAAAATTGGCTGAAAACGACTAAATATGATGGACTCATCGGGCGAATCGCTCTGGAACTGAAATTGGAACGCTCACTGACATTTCCCCTATCTCAAAGTCTGATAAATGCTGAAAAAATGACTAAGTCCAAAAAAAAAATTTTTTAAACTTTTTTCAATTTTACCCCTGTGGGATATATATTCTACCCACACACATTTGGAACTCTCCTGGGGTACCCTCACACATATTATTCCCTCATTTAGTGGATATTTTCACAAAAAAGTGAAATTTCCAAAAATTCTGAAAATTGGCTGAAAACGGCTAAATATGAAGGACTCAACGGGCGAATCGCTCTGGAATTGAAATTGGAAGGCTCACTGTCATTTCCCCTATCTGAAAGTCTGATAAATGCCGGAAAAATGACTAAGTCCAAAAGAATTTTTTTGAAACTTTTTTCAATTTTACCCCCGTGGGATATATATTCTACCCTCACACATTTGGAACTCTCCTGGGGTACCCTAACACATATTATTCCCTCATTTAGTGGATATTTTCACAAAAAAGTGAAATTTTCAAAAATTCTGAAAATTGGCTGAAAATGACTAAATATGAAGGACTCATCGGGCGAATCACTCTGGAACTGAAATTGCAACGCTCACTGACATTTCCCCTATCTGAAAGTCTGATAAACGCTGAAAAAATGACTAAGTCCAAAAAAAAATTTTTTTCAACTTTTTTCAATTTTACCACCACGGGATATCTATCCTACCCACACACATTTGGAACTCTCCTATGGTACCCTCACACATATTATTCCCTCATTTAGTGGATATTTTCACAAAAAAGTGAAATTTTCAAAATTTCTGAAAATTGGCTGAAAACGACTAAATATCAAGGAGTCATTGGGCGAATCGCTCTGGAACTGAAATTGGAACGCTCACTGACATTTCCCCTGTCTGAAAGTCTGATAAACGCTGAAAAAATGACTAAGTCCAAAAAAAAAATTTTTTCAACTTTTTTCAATTTTACCCCCGTGGGATATATATTCTTCGGACACACATTTGGAACTCTCCTGGGGTACCCTCACACGTATTATTCCCTCATTTAGTGGATATTTTCACAAAAAAGTGAAATTTTCAAAAATTCAGAAAATTGGCTGAAAACGACTAAATATGAAGGACTCATGGGGCGAATCGCTCTGGAACTGAAATCGGAACACTCACTGACATTTCCCCTATCTGAAAGTCTGATAAACGCCATAAAAATGACTAAGTCCAAAAAAATTTTTTTTTCAACTTTTTTCAATTTTACCCCCGTGGGATATATATTCAACCCACACACATTTGGAACTCTCCTGGGGTACACTCACACATATTATTCCCTCATTTAGTGGATATTTTCACAAAAAAGTGAAATTTTCAAAAATTCTGAAAATTGGCTGAAAACGACTAAATATGAAGGACTCATCGGGTGAATCGCTGTGGAACTGAAATCGGAACACTCACTGACATTTCCCCTATCTGAATGTCTGATAAACGCCATAAAAATGACGAAGTCCAAAAAAATTTTTTTTTCAACTTTTTTCAATTTTACCCCCGTGGGATATATATTCTTCGGACACAGATTTGGAACTCTCCTGGGGTACCCTCACACGTATTATTCCCTCATTTAGTGGATATTTTCACAAAAAAAGTGAAATTTTCAAAAATTCAGAAAATTGGCTGAAAACAACTAAATATGATGGACTCATCGGGCGAATCGCTCTGGAACTGAAATTGGAACGCTCACTGACATTTCCCCTATCTGAAAGTCTGATAAATGCTGAAAAAATGACTAAGTCCAAAAAAAAAATTTTTTAAACTTTTTTCAATTTTACCCCTGTGGGATATATATTCTACCCACACACATTTGGAACTCTCCTGGGGTACCCTCACACATATTATTCCCTCATTTAGTGGATATTTTCACAAAAAAGTGAAATTTCCAAAAATTCTGAAAATTGGCTGAAAACGGCTAAATATGAAGGACTCAACGGGCGAATCGCTCTGGAATTGAAATTGGAAGGCTCACTGTCATTTCCCCTATCTGAAAGTCTGATAAATGCCGGTAAAATGACTAAGTCCAAAAGAATTTTTTTGAAACTTTTTTCAATTTTACCCCCGTGGGATATATATTCTACCCTCACACATTTGGAACTCTCCTATGGTACCCTCACACATATTATTCCCTCATTTAGTGGATATTTTCACAAAAAAGTGAAATTTTCAAAATTTCTGAAAATTGGCTGAAAACGACTAAATATCAAGGAGTCATTGGGCGAATCGCTCTGGAACTGAAATTGGAACGCTCACTGACATTTCCCCTGTCTGAAAGTCTGATAAACGCTGAAAAAATGACTAAGTCCAAAAAAAAAATTTTTTCAACTTTTTTCAATTTTACCCCCGTGGGATATATATTCTTCGGACACACATTTGGAACTCTCCTGGGGTACCCTCACACGTATTATTCCCTCATTTAGTGGATATTTTCACAAAAAAGTGAAATTTTCAAAAATTCAGAAAATTGGCTGAAAACGACTAAATATGAAGGACTCATGGGGCGAATCGCTCTGGAACTGAAATCGGAACACTCACTGACATTTCCCCTATCTGAAAGTCTGATAAACGCCATAAAAATGACTAAGTCCAAAAAAATTTTTTTTTCAACTTTTTTCAATTTTACCCCCCTGGGATATATATTCAACCCACACACATTTGGAACTCTCCTGGGGTACACTCACACATATTATTCCCTCATTTAGTGGATATTTTCACAAAAAAGTGAAATTTTCAAAAATTCTGAAAATTCTCTGAAAACGACTGAATATGAAGGACTCATCGGGCGAATCGCTCTGGAATTGAAATCGGAAGGCTCACTGACATTTCCCCTATCTGAAAGTCTGATAAACGCTGAAAAAATGACTAAGTCCAAAAAAAAAATTTTTTAAACTTTTTTCAATTTTACCCCTGTGGGATATATATTCTACCCACACACATTTGGAACTCTCCTGGGGTACCCTCACATATATTATTCCCTCATTTAGTGGATATTTTCACAAAAAAGTGAAATTTTCAAAAATAATGAAAATTGGCTGAAAACGACTAAATATGAAGGACTCATCGGGCGAATTGCTCTGGAATTGAAATCGGAAGGCTCACTGACATTTCCCCTATCTAAAAGTCTGAAAAATGCCGGAAAAATGACTAAGTCCCAAAAAAAATTTTTTTCAACTTTTTTCAATTTTACCCCCGTGGGATATATATTCTACCCACACACATTTGGAACTCTCCTGGGGTACCCTCACACTTATTATTCCCTCATTTAGTGGATATTTTCACAAAAAAGTGACATTTTCAAAAATTCTGAAAATTGTCTGAAAACGACTAAATATGAAGGACTCATCGGGCGAATCGGTCTGGAACTGAAATCGGAACGCTCACTGACATTTCCCCTATCTGAAAGTCTGATAAACGCTGAAAAAATGACAGTCCAAAAAAAATTTTTTCAACTTTTTTCAATTTTACCCCCCTGGGATATATATTCTACCCACACACATTTGGAACTCTCCTGGGGTACCCTCACACATATTATTCCCTCATTTAGTGGATATTTTCACAAAAAAGTGAAATTTTCAAAAATTCAGAAAATTGGCTGAAAACGACAAAATATGAAGGACTCATCAGGCAAATCGCTCTGGAACTGAAATCGGAATGCTCACTGACATTTCCCCTATCTGAAAGTCTGATAAACGCTGGAAAAATGAATAAGTCCAAAAAAAAAATTTTTTTAACTTTTTTCAATTTTACCCCCGTGGGATATATATTCTACCCACACACATTTGGAACTCTCCTGGGGTACCCTCACACATATTATTCCCTCATTTAGTGGATATTTTCACAAAAAAGTGAAATTTTCAAAAATTCAGAAAATTGGCTGAAAATGACTAAATATGAAGGACTCATCGGGCGAATCGATCTGGAACTGAAATCGGAAGGCTCACTGACATTTCCCCTATCTGAAAGTCTGATAAACGCTGAAAAAATGACTAAGTCCAAAAAAAAATTTTTTTCAACTTTTTTCAATTTTACCCCTATGGGATATATATTCTACCCACACACATTTCGAACTCTGCTGGGGTACCCTCACACATATTATTCCCTCATTTAGTGGATATTTTCACAAAAAAGTGAAATTTTCAAAAATTCTGAAAATTGGCTGAAAACGACTAAATATGAAGGACTCATGGGGCGAATCGGTCTGGAACTGAAATCGGAACGCTCACTGACATTTCCCCTATCTGAAAGTCTGATAAACGCTGAAAAAATGACAGTCCAAAAAAAATTTTTTCAACTTTTTTCAATTTTACCCCCCTGGGATATATATTCTACCCACACACAGTTGGAACTCTCCTGGGGTACCCTCACACATATTATTACCTCATTTAGTGGATATTTTCACAAAAAAGTGAAATTTTCAAAAATTCAGAAAATTCTCTGATGACTACTAAATATGAAGGACTCATCGGGCGAATCGCTCTGGAACTGAAATCGGAACACTCACTGACATTTCCCCTATCTGAAAGTCTGATAAACGCCATAAAAATGAATAAGTCCAAAAAAAAAATTTTTTTAACTTTTTTCAATTTTACCCCCGTGGGATATATATTCTACCCACACACATTTGGAACTCTCCTGGGGTACCCTCACACATATTATTCCCTCATTTAGTGGATATTTTCACAAAAAAGTGAAATTTTCAAAAATTCAGAAAATTGGCTGAAAATGACTAAATATGAAGGACTCATCGGGCGAATCGATCTGGAACTGAAATCGGAAGGCTCACTGACATTTCCCCTATCTGAAAGTCTGATAAACGCTGAAAAAATGACTAAGTCCAAAAAAAAATTTTTTTCAACTTTTTTCAATTTTACCCCTGTGGGATATATATTCTACCCACACACATTTGGAACTCTCCTGGGGTACCCTCACACATATTATTCCCTCATTTAGTAGATATTTTCACAAAAAAGTGAAATTTTCAAAAATTCTGAAAATTGGCTGAAAACGACTAAATATGAAGGACTCATGGGGCGAATCGCTCTGGAACTGAAATCGGAACACTCACTGACATTTCCCCTATCTGAAAGTCTGATAAACGCCATAAAAATGACTAAGTCCAAAAAAATTTTTTTTTCAACTTTTTTCAATTTTACCCCCGTGGGATATATATTCTACCCACACACATTTGGAACTCTCCTGGGGTACCCTCACACATATTATTGCCTCATTTAGTGGATATTTTCACAAAAAAGTGAAATTTTCAAAAATTCAGAAAGTTGGCTGAAAATGACTAAATATGAAGGACTCATCAGGCGAATCGCTCTGGAACTGAAATCAGAATGCTCACTGACATTTCCCCTATCTGAAAGTCTGATAAACGCTGGAAAAATGAATAAGTCCAAAAAAAAATTTTTTTTAACTTTTTTCAATTTTACCCCCGTGGGATATATATTCTACCCACACACATTTGGAACTCTCCTGGGGTACCCTCACACATATTATTCCCTCATTTAGTGGATATTTTCACAAAAAAGTGAAATTTTCAAAAATTCAGAAAATTGGCTGAAAATGACTAAATATGAAGGACTCATCGGGCGAATCGATCTGGAACTGAAATCGGAAGGCTCACTGACATTTCCCCTATCTGAAAGTCTGATAAACGCTGAAAAAATGACTAAGTCCAAAAAAAAATTTTTTTCAACTTTTTTCAATTTTACCCCTGTGGGATATATATTCTACCCACACACATTTGGAACTCTCCTGGGGTACCCTCACACATATTATTCCCTCATTTAGTGGATATTTTCACAAAAAAGTGAAATTTTCAAAAATTCTGAAAATTGGCTGAAAACGACTAAATATGAAGGACTCATGGGGCGAATCGCTCTGGAACTGAAATCGGAACACTCACTGACATTTCCCCTATCTGAATGTCTGATGAACGCCATAAAAATTACTAAGTCCAAAAAAATTTTTTTTTCAACTTTTTTCAATTATACCCCTGTGGGATATATATTCTACCCACACACATTTGGAACTCTCCTGGGGTACACTCACACATATTATTCCCTCATTTAGTGGATATTTTCACAAAAAAAGTGAAATTTTCAAAAATTCTGAAAATTGGCTGAAAACGACTAAATATGAAGGACTCATGGGGTGAATCGCTCTGGAACTGAAATCGGAACACTCACTGACATTTCCCCTATCTGAAAGTCTGATAAACGCCATAAAAATTACTAAGTCCAAAAAAATTTTTTTTTCAACTTTTTTCAATTTTACCCCCGTGGGATATATATTCAACCCACACACATTTGGAACTCTCCTGGGGTACACTCACACATATTATTCCCTCATTAAGTGGATATTTTCACAAAAAAGTGAAATTTTCAAAAATTCTGAAAATTCTCTGAAAACGACTAAATATGAAGGACTCATCGGGCGAATCGCTCTGGAATTGAAATCGGAAGGCTCACTGACATTTCCCCTATCTGTAAGTCTGAAAAATGCCGGAAAAATGACTAAGTCCCCAAAAAAATTTTTTTAAACTTTTTTCAATTTTACCCCCGTGGGATATATATTCTACCCACACACATTTGGAACTCTCCTGGGGTACCCTCACACATATTATTCCCTCATTTAGTGGATATTTTCACAAAAAAGTGAAATTTTCAAAAATTCAGAAAATTGGCTGAAAACGACTAAATATGAAGGACTCATCAGGCGAATCGCTCTGGAACTGAAATCGGAATGCTCACTGACATTTCCCCTATCTGAAAGTCTGATAAACGCTGGAAAAATGAATAAGTCCAAAAAAAAATTTTTTTTAACTTTTTTCAATTTTACCCCCGTGGGATATATATTCTTCCCACACACATTTGGAACTCTCCTGGGGTACCCTCACACATATTATTGCCTCATTTAGTGGATATTTTCACAAAAAAGTGAAATTTTCAAAAATTCAGAAAGTTGGCTGAAAACGACTAAATATGAAGGACTCATCGGGCGAATCGCTCTGGAACTGAAATCGGAACACTCACTGACATTTCCCCTATCTGAATGTCTGATGAACGCCATAAAAATTACTAAGTCCAAAAAAATTTTTTTTTCAACTTTTTTCAATTTTACCCCCGTGGGATATATATTCTACCCACACACATTTGGAACTCTCCTGGGGTACACTCACACATATTATTCCCTCATTTAGTGGATATTTTCACAAAAAAGTGAAATTTTCAAAAATTCTGAAAATTGGCTGAAAACGACTAAATATGAAGGACTCATGGGGTGAATCGCTCTGGAACTGAAATCGGAGCACTCACTGACATTTCCCCTATCTGAATGTCTGATGAACGCCATAAAAATTACTAAGTCCAAAAAAATTTTTTTTTCAACTTTTTTCAATTTTACCCCTGTGGGATATATATTCTACCCACACACATTTGGAACTCTCCTGGGGTACACTCACACATATTATTCCCTCATTTAGTGGATATTTTCACAAAAAAGTGAAATTTTCAAAAATTCTGAAAATTGGCTGAAAACGACTAAATATGAAGGACTCATGGGGTGAATCGCTCTGGAACTGAAATCGGAACACTCACTGACATTTCCCCTACCTGAATGTCTGATGAACGCCATAAAAATTACTAAGTCCAAAAAAATTTTTTTTTCAACTTTTTTCAATTTTACCCCTGTGGGATATATATTCTACTCACACACATTTGGAACTCTCCTGGGGTACACTCACACATATTATTCCCTCATTTAGTGGATATTTTCACAAAAAAGTGAAATTTTCAAAAATTCTGAAAATTGGCTGAAAACGACTAAATATGAAGGACTCATGGGGTGAATCGCTCTGGAACTGAAATCGGAACACTCACTGACATTTCCCCTATCTGAAAGTCTGAAAAATGCCGGAAAAATGACTAAGTCCCCAAAAAAATTTTTTTCAACTTTTTTCAATTTTACCCCCGTGGGATATATATTCTACCCACACACATTTGGAACTCTCCTGGGGTACCCTCACACATATTATTCCCTCATTTAGTTGATATTTTCACAAAAAAGTGAAATTTTCAAAAATTCAGAAAGTTGGCTGAAAACGACTAAATATGAAGGACTCATCGGGCGAATCGCTCTGGAACTGAAATCGGAACACTCACTGACATTTCCGCTATCTGAAAGTCTGATAAACGCCATAAAAATGACTAAGTCAAAAAAATTTTTTTTTCAACTTTTTTCAATTTTACCCCCGTGGGATATATATTCTACCCACACACATTTGGAACTCTCCTGGGGTACCCTCACACATATTATTGCCTCATTTAGTGGATATTTTCACAAAAAAGTGACATTTTCAAAAATTCAGAAAGTTGGCTGAAAACGACTAAATATGAAGGACTCATCGGGCGAATCACTCTGGAACTAAAATCGGAACACTCACTGACATTTCCCCTATCTGAAAGTCTGATAAACGCTGAAAAAATGACTAAGTCCAAAAAAAAGATTTTTTTCAACTTTTTTCAATTTTACCCCTGTGGGATATATATTCTACCCACACACATTTGGAACTCTCCTGGGGTACCCTCACACATATTATTGCCTCATTTAGTGGATATTTTCACAAAAAAGTGAAATTTTCAAAAATTCAGAAAGTTGGCTGAAAACGACTAAATATGAAGGACTCATCGGGCGAATCGCTCTGGAACTGAAATCGGAACACTCACTGACATTTCCCCTATCTGAATGTCTGATGAACGCCATAAAAATTACTAAGTCCAAAAAAATTTTTTTTTCAACTTTTTTCAATTTTACCCCTGTGGGATATATATTCTACCCACACACATTTGGAACTCTCCTGGGGTACACTCACACATATTATTCCCTCATTTAGTGGATATTTTCACAAAAAAGTGAAATTTTCAAAAATTCTGAAAATTGGCTGAAAACGACTAAATATGAAGGACTCATGGGGTGAATCGCTCTGGAACTGAAATCGGAGCACTCACTGACATTTCCCCTATCTGAATGTCTGATGAACACCATAAAAATTACTAAGTCCAAAAAAATTTTTTTTTCAACTTTTTTCAATTTTACCCCTGTGGGATATATATTCTACCCACACACATTTGGAACTCTCCTGGGGTACACTCACACATATTATTCCCTCATTTAGTGGATATTTTCACAAAAAAGTGAAATTTTCAAAAATTCTGAAAATTGGCTGAAAACGACTAAATATGAAGGACTCATGGGGTGAATCGCTCTGGAACTGAAATCGGAACACTCACTGACATTTCCCCTATCTGAATGTCTGATGAACGCCATAAAAATTACTAAGTCCAAAAAAATTTTTTTTTCAACTTTTTTCAATTTTACCCCTGTGGGATATATATTCTACCCACACACATTTGGAACTCTCCTGGGGTACACTCACACATATTATTCCCTCATTTAGTGGATATTTTCACAAAAAAGTGAAATTTTCAAAAATTCTGAAAATTGGCTGAAAACGACTAAATATGAAGGACTCATGGGGTGAATCGCTCTGGAACTGAAATCGGAACACTCACTGACATTTCCCCTATCTGAATGTCTGATGAACGCCATAAAAATTACTAAGTCCAAAAAAATTTTTTTTTCAACTTTTTTCAATTTTACCCCTGTGGGATATATATTCTACCCACACACATTTGGAACTCTCCTGGGGTACACTCACACATATTATTCCCTCATTTAGTGGATATTTTCACAAAAAAGTGAAATTTTCAAAAATTCTGAAAATTGGCTGAAAACGACTAAATATGAAGGACTCATGGGGTGAATCGCTCTGGAACTGAAATCGGAACACTCACTGACATTTCCCCTATCTGAAAGTCTGATAAACGCCATAAAAATTACTAAGTCCAAAAAAATTTTTTTTTCAACTTTTTTCAATTTTACCCCCGTGGGATATATATTCAACCCACACACATTTGGAACTCTCCTGGGGTACACTCACACATATTATTCCCTCATTAAGTGGATATTTTCACAAAAAAGTGAAATTTTCAAAAATTCTGAAAATTCTCTGAAAACGACTAAATATGAAGGACTCATCGGGCGAATCGCTCTGGAATTGAAATCGGAAGGCTCACTGACATTTCCCCTATCTGAAAGTCTGAAAAATGCCGGAAAAATGACTAAGTCCCCAAAAAAATTTTTTTCAACTTTTTTCAATTTTACCCCCGTGGGATATATATTCTACCCACACACATTTGGAACTCTCCTGGGGTACCCTCACACATATTATTCCCTCATTTAGTGGATATTTTCACAAAAAAGTGAAATTTTCAAAAATTCAGAAAATTGGCTGAAAACGACTAAATATGAAGGACTCATCAGGCGAATCGCTCTGGAACTGAAATCGGAATGCTCACTGACATTTCCCCTATCTGAAAGTCTGATAAACGCTGGAAAAATGAATAAGTCCAAAAAAAAAATTTTTTTAACTTTTTTCAATTTTACCCCCGTGGGATATATATTCTACCCACACACATTTGGAACTCTCCTGGGGTACCCTCAAACATATTATTCCCTCATTTAGTGGATATCTTCACAAAAAAGTGAAATTTTCAAAAATTCAGAAAGTTGGCTGAAAACGACTAAATATGAAGGACTCATCGGGCGAATGGCTCTGGAACTGAAATCGGAACACACACTGACATTTCCGCTATCTGAAAGTCTGATAAACGCCATAAAAATGACTAAGTCCAAAATAATTTTTTTTTCAACTTTTTTCAATTTTACCCCCGTGGGATATATATTCAACCCACACACATTTGGAACTCTCCTGGGGTACACTCACACATATTATTCCCTCATTAAGTGGATATTTTCACAAAAAAGTGAAATTTTCAAAAATTCTGAAAATTCTCTGAAAACGACTAAATATGAAGGACTCATCGGTCGAATCGCTCTGGAATTGAAATCGGAAGGCTCACTGACATTTCCCCTATCTGAAAGTCTGAAAAATGCCGGAAAAATGACTAAGTCCCCAAAAAAATTTTTTTCAACTTTTTTCAATTTTACCCCCGTGGGATATATATTCTACCCACACACATTTGGAACTCTCCTGGGGTACCCTCACACATATTATTCCCTCATTTAGTGGATATTTTCACAAAAAAGTGAAATTTTCAAAAATTCAGAAAATTGGCAGAAAACGACTAAATATGAAGGACTCATCAGGCGAATCGCTCTGGAACTGAAATCGGAATGCTCACTGACATTTCCCCTATCTGAAAGTCTGATAAACGCTGGAAAAATGAATAAGTCCAAAAAAAAATTTTTTTTAACTTTTTTCAATTTTACCCCCGTGGGATATATATTCTACCCACACACATTTGGAACTCTCCTGGGGTACCCTCAAACATATTATTCCCTCATTTAGTGGATATTTTCACAAAAAAGTGAAATTTTCAAAAATTCAGAAAGTTGGCTGAAAACGACTAAATATGAAGGACTCATCGGGCGAATCGCTCTGGAACTGAAATCGGAACACTCACTGACATTTCCGCTATCTGAAAGTCTGATGAACGCCATAAAAATGACTAAGTCCAAAAAAATTTTTTTTTCAACTTTTTTCAATTTTACCCCCGTGGGATATATATTCTACCCACACACATTTGGAACTCTCCTGGGGTACCCTCACACATATTATTGCCTCATTTAGTGGATATTTTCACAAAAAAGTGACATTTTCAAAAATTCAGAAAGTTGGCTGAAAACGACTAAATATGAAGGACTCATCGGGCGAATCGCTCTGGAACTAAAATCGGAACACTCACTGACATTTCCCCTATCTGAAAGTCTGATAAACGCTGAAAAAATGACTAAGTCCAATAAAAAGATTTTTTTCAACTTTTTTCAATTTTACCCCTGTGGGATATATATTCTACCCACACACATTTGGAACTCTCCTGGGGTACCCTCACACATATTATTGCCTCATTTAGTGGATATTTTCACAAAAAAGTGAAATTTTCAAAAATTCAGAAAGTTGGCTGAAAACGACTAAATATGAAGGACTCATCGGGCGAATCGCTCTGGAACTGAAATCAGAACACTCACTGACATTTCCCCTATCTGAATGTCTGATGAATGCCATAAAAATTACTAAGTCCAAAAAAAATTTTTTTTTAACTTTTTTCAATTTTACCCCTGTGGGATATATATTCTACCCACACACATTTGGAACTCTCCTGGGGTACACTCACACATATTATTCCCTCATTTAGTGGATATTTTCACAAAAAAGTGAAATTTTCAAAAATTCTGAAAATTGGCTGAAAACGACTAAATATGAAGGACTCATGGGGTGAATCGCTCTGGAACTGAAATCGGAGCACTCACTGACATTTCCCCTATCTGAATGTCTGATGAACGCCATAAAAATTACTAAGTCCAAAAAAATTTTTTTTTCAACTTTTTTCAATTTTACCCCTGTGGGATATATATTCTACCCACACACATTTGGAACTCTCCTGGGGTACACTCACACATATTATTCCCTCATTTAGTGGATATTTTCACAAAAAAGTGAAATTTTCAAAAATTCTGAAAATTGGCTGAAAACGACTAAATATGAAGGACTCATGGGGTGAATCGCTCTGGAACTGAAATCGGAACACTCACTGACATTTCCCCTATCTGAATGTCTGATGAACGCCATAAAAATTACTAAGTCCAAAAAAATTTTTTTTTCAACTTTTTTCAATTTTACCCCTGTGGGATATATATTCTACCCACACACATTTGGAACTCTCCTGGGGTACACTCACACATATTATTCCCTCATTTAGTGGATATTTTCACAAAAAAGTGAAATTTTCAAAAATTCTGAAAATTGGCTGAAAACGACTAAATATGAAGGACTCATGGGGTGAATCGCTCTGGAACTGAAATCGGAGCACTCACTGACATTTCCCCTATCTGAATGTCTGATGAACGCCATAAAAATTACTAAGTCCAAAAAAATTTTTTTTTCAACTTTTTTCAATTTTACCCCTGTGGGATATATATTCTACCCACACACATTTGGAACTCTCCTGGGGTACACTCACACATATTATTCCCTCATTTAGTGGATATTTTCACAAAAAAGTGAAATTTTCAAAAATTCTGAAAATTGGCTGAAAACGACTAAATATGAAGGACTCATGGGGTGAATCGCTCTGGAACTGAAATCGGAACACTCACTGACATTTCCCCTATCTGAATGTCTGATGAACGCCATAAAAATTACTAAGTCCAAAAAAATTTTTTTTTCAACTTTTTTCAATTTTACCCCTGTGGGATATATATTCTACCCACACACATTTGGAACTCTCCTGGGGTACACTCACACATATTATTCCCTCATTTAGTGGATATTTTCACAAAAAAGTGAAATTTTCAAAAATTCTGAAAATTGGCTGAAAACGACTAAATATGAAGGACTCATGGGGTGAATCGCTCTGGAACTGAAATCGGAACACTCACTGACATTTCCCCTATCTGAAAGTCTGATAAACGCCATAAAAATTACTAAGTCCAAAAAAATTTTTTTTTCAACTTTTTTCAATTTTACCCCCGTGGGATATATATTCAACCCACACACATTTGGAACTCTCCTGGGGTACCCTCACACATATTATTCCCTCATTTAGTGGATATTTTCACAAAAAAGTGAAATTTTCAAAAATTCAGAAAATTGGCTGAAAACGACTAAATATGAAGGACTCATCAGGCGAATCGCTCTGGAACTGAAATCGGAATGCTCACTGACATTTCCCCTATCTGAAAGTCTGATAAACGCTGGAAAAATGAATAAGTCCAAAAAAAAAATTTTTTTAACTTTTTTCAATTTTACCCCCGTGGGATATATATTCTACCCACACACATTTGGAACTCTCCTGGGGTACCCTCAAACATATTATTCCCTCATTTAGTGGATATCTTCACAAAGAAGTGAAATTTTCAAAAATTCAGAAAGTTGGCTGAAAACGACTAAATATGAAGGACTCATCGGGCGAATGGCTCTGGAACTGAAATCGGAACACACACTGACATTTCCGCTATCTGAAAGTCTGATAAACGCCATAAAAATGACTAAGTCCAAAATAATTTTTTTTTCAACTTTTTTCAATTTTACCCCCGTGGGATATATATTCAACCCACACACATTTGGAACTCTCCTGGGGTACACTCACACATATTATTCCCTCATTAAGTGGATATTTTCACAAAAAAGTGAAATTTTCAAAAATTCTGAAAATTCTCTGAAAACGACTAAATATGAAGGACTCATCGGTCGAATCGCTCTGGAATTGAAATCGGAAGGCTCACTGACATTTCCCCTATCTGAAAGTCTGAAAAATGTCGGAAAAATGACTAAGTCCCCAAAAAAATTTTTTTCAACTTTTTTCAATTTTACCCCCGTGGGATATATATTCTACCCACACACATTTGGAACTCTGCTGGGGTACCCTCACACATATTATTCCCTCATTTAGTGGATATTTTCACAAAAAAGTGAAATTTTCAAAAATTCTGAAAATTGGCTGAAAACGACTAAATATGAAATACTCATCAGGTGAATCGCTCTGGAACTGAAATCGGAACACTCACTGACATTTCCCCTATCTGAAAGTCTGATAAACGCCATAAAAATGACTAAGTCCAAAATAATTTTTTTTTCAACTTTTTTCAATTTTAACCCCGTGGGATATATATTCTACCCACACACATTTGGAACTCTCCTGGGGTACCCTCACAAATATTATTGCCTCATTTAGTGGATATTTTCACAAAAAAGTGAAATTTTCAAAAATTCAGAAAGTTGGCTGAAAACGACTAAATATGAAGGACTCATCGGGCGAATCGCTCTGGAACTGAAATCGGAACACTCACTGACATTTCCCCTATCTGAAAGTCTGATAAACGCCATAAAAATTACTAAGTCCCAAAAAAAATTTTTTTCAACTTTTTTCAATTTTACCCCCGTGGGATATATATTCTACCCACACACATTTGGAACTCTCCTGGGGTACCCTCACACATATTATTCCCTCATTTAGTGGATATTTTCACAAAAAAGTGAAATTTTCAAAAATTCAGAAAATTGTCTGAAAACGTCTAAATATGAAGGACTCATCGGGCGAATCGCTCTGGAACTGAAATTGGAACGCTCACTGACATTTCCCCTATCTGAAAGTCTGATAAACGCTGAAAAAATGACTAAGTCCAAAAAAAAAATTTTTTTCAACTTTTTTCAATTTTACCCCTGTGGGATATATATTCTACCCACACACTTTTGGAACTATCCTGGGGTACCCTCAAACATATTATTCCCTCATTTAGTGGATATTTTCACAAAAAAGTGAAATTTTCAAAAATTCAGAAAGTTGGCTGAAAACGACTAAATATGAAAGACTCATCGGGCGAATCGCTCTGGAACTGAAATCGGAACACTCACTGACATTTCCGCTATCTGAAAGTCTGATAAACGCCATAATAATTACTAAGTCCAAAAAAATTTTTTTTTCAACTTTTTTCAATTTTACCCCTGTGGGATATATATTCTACCCACACACATTTGGAACTCTCCTGGGGTACACTCACACATATTATTCCCTCATTTAGTGGATATTTTCACAAAAAAGTGAAATTTTCAAAAATTCTGAAAATTGGCTGAAAACGACTAAATATGAAGGACTCATGGGGCGAATCGCTCTGAAACTGAAATCGGAACACTCACTGACATTTCCCCTATCTGAAAGTCTGATAAACGCCATAAAAATTACTAAGTCCAAAAAAATTTTTTTTTCAACTTTTTTCAATTTTACCCCCGTGGGATATATATTCAACCCACACACATTTGGAACTCTCCTGGGGTACACTCACACATATTATTCCCTCATTAAGTGGATATTTTCACAAAAAAGTGAAATTTTCAAAAATTCTGAAAATTCTCTGAAAACGACTAAATATGAAGGACTCATCGGTCGAATCGCTCTGGAATTGAAATCGGAAGGCTCACTGACATTTCCCCTATCTGAAAGTCTGAAAAATGCCGGAAAAATGAGTAAGTCCCCCAAAAAAATTTTTTCAACTTTTTTCAATTTTACCCCCGTGGGATATATATTCTACCCACACACATTTGGAACTCTCCTGGGGTAACCTCACACATATTATTCCCTCATTTAGTGGATATTTTCACAAAAAAGTGAAATTTTCAAAAATTCTGAAAATTGGCTGAAAACGACTAAATATGAAATACTCATCAAGTGAATCGCTCTGGAACTGAAATCGGAACACTCACTGACATTTCCCCTATCTGAAAGTCTGATAAACGCCATAAAAATGACTAAGTCCAAAATAATTTTTTTTTCAACTTTTTTCAATTTTACCCCCGTGGGATATATATTCTACCCACACACATTTGGAACTCTCCTGGGGTACCCTCACACATATTATTGCCTCATTTAGTGGATATTTTCACAAAAAAGTGAAATTTTCAAAAATTCAGAAAGTTGGCTGAAAACGACTAAATATGAAGGACTCATCGGGCGAATGGCTCTGGAACTGAAATCGGAACACACACTGACATTTCCGCTATCTGAAAGTCTGATAAACGCCATAAAAATGACTAAGTCCAAAATAATTTTTTTTTCAACTTTTTTCAATTTTACCCCCGTGGGATATATATTCAACCCACACACATTTGGAACTCTCCTGGGGTACACTCACACATATTATTCCCTCATTAAGTGGATATTTTCACAAAAAAGTGAAATTTTCAAAAATTCTGAAAATTCTCTGAAAACGACTAAATATGAAGGACTCATCGGTCGAATCGCTCTGGAATTGAAATCGGAAGGCTCACTGACATTTCCCCTATCTGAAAGTCTGAAAAATGCCGGAAAAATGACTAAGTCTCCAAAAAAATTTTTTTCAACTTTTTTCAATTTTACCCCCGTGGGATATATATTCTACCCACACACATTTGGAACTCTCCTGGGGTACCCTCACACATATTATTCCCTCATTTAGTGGATATTTTCACAAAAAAGTGAAATTTTCAAAAATTCTGAAAATTGGCTGAAAACGACTAAATATGAAATACTCATCAGGTGAATCGCTCTGGAACTGAAATCGGAACACTCACTGACATTTCCCCTATCTGAAAGTCTGATAAACGCCATAAAAATGACTAAGTCCAAAATAATTTTTTTTTCAACTTTTTTCAATTTTAACCCCGTGGGATATATATTCTACCCACACACATTTGGAACTCTCCTGGGGTACCCTCACACATATTATTGCCTCATTTAGTGGATATTTTCACAAAAAAGTGAAATTTTCAAAAATTCAGAAAGTTGGCTGAAAACGACTAAATATGAAGGACTCATCGGGCGAATCGCTCTGGAACTGAAATCGGAACACTCACTGACATTTCCCCTATCTGAAAGTCTGATAAACGCCATAAAAATTACTAAGTCCCAAAAAAAATTTTTTTCAACTTTTTTCAATTTTACCCCCGTGGGATATATATTCTACCCACACACATTTGGAACTCTCCTGGGGTACCCTCACACATATTATTTCCTCATTTAGTGGATATTTTCACAAAAAAGTGAAATTTTCAAAAATTCAGAAAATTGTCTGAAAACGTCTAAATATGAAGGACTCATCGGGCGAATCGCTCTGGAACTGAAATTGGAACGCTCACTGACATTTCCCCTATCTGAAAGTCTGATAAACGCTGAAAAAATGACTAAGTCCAAAAAAAAAATTTTTTTCAACTTTTTTCAATTTTACCCCTGTGGGATATATATTCTACCCACACACATTTGGAACTATCCTGGGGTACCCTCAAACATATTATTCCCTCATTTAGTGGATATTTTCACAAAAAAGTGAAATTTTCAAAAATTCAGAAAGTTGGCTGAAAACGACTAAATATGAAGGACTCATGGGGCGAATCGCTCTGGAACTGAAATCGGAACACTCACTGACATTTCCCCTATCTGAAAGTCTGATAAACGCCATAAAAATTACTAAGTCCAAAAAAATTTTTTTTTCAACTTTTTTCAATTTTACCCCCGTGGGATATATATTCAACCCACACACATTTGGAACTCTCCTGGGGTACACTCACACATATTATTCCCTCATTAAGTGGATATTTTCACAAAAAAGTGAAATTTTCAAAAATTCTGAAAATTCTCTGAAAACGACTAAATATGAAGGACTCATCGGTCGAATCGCTCTGGAATTGAAATCGGAAGGCTCACTGACATTTCCCCTATCTGAAAGTCTGAAAAATGCCGGAAAAATGACTAAGTCCCCAAAAAAAATTTTTTCAACTTTTTTCAATTTTACCCCCGTGGGATATATATTCTACCCACACACATTTGGAACTCTCCTGGGGTACCCTCACACATATTATTCCCTCATTTAGTGGATATTTTCACAAAAAAGTGAAATTTTCAAAAATTCTGAAAATTGGCTGAAAACGACTAAATATGAAATACTCATCAGGTGAATCGCTCTGGAACTGAAATCGGAACACTCACTGACATTTCCCCTATCTGAAAGTCTGATAAACGCCATAAAAATGACTAAGTCCAAAATAATTTTTTTTTCAACTTTTTTCAATTTTAACCCCGTGGGATATATATTCTACCCACACACATTTGGAACTCTCCTGGGGTACCCTCACACATATTATTGCCTCATTTAGTGGATATTTTCACAAAAAAGTGAAATTTTCAAAAATTCAGAAAGTTGGCTGAAAACGACTAAATATGAAGGACTCATCGGGCGAATCGCTCTGGAACTGAAATCGGAACACTCACTGACATTTCCCCTATCTGAAAGTCTGATAAACGCCATAAAAATTACTAAGTCCCAAAAAAAATTTTTTTCAACTTTTTTCAATTTTACCCCCGTGGGATATATATTCTACCCACACACATTTGGAACTCTCCTGGGGTACCCTCACACATATTATTTCCTCATTTAGTGGATATTTTCACAAAAAAGTGAAATTTTCAAAAATTCAGAAAATTGTCTGAAAACGTCTAAATATGAAGGACTCATCGGGCGAATCGCTCTGGAACTGAAATTGGAACGCTCACTGACATTTCCCCTATCTGAAAGTCTGATAAACGCTGAAAAAATGACTAAGTCCAAAAAAAAAATTTTTTTCAACTTTTTTCAATTTTACCCCTGTGGGATATATATTCTACCCACACACATTTGGAACTATCCTGGGGTACCCTCAAACATATTATTCCCTCATTTAGTGGATATTTTCACAAAAAAGTGAAATTTTCAAAAATTCAGAAAGTTGGCTGAAAACGACTAAATATGAAGGACTCATGGGGCGAATCGCTCTGGAACTGAAATCGGAACACTCACTGACATTTCCCCTATCTGAAAGTCTGATAAACGCCATAAAAATTACTAAGTCCAAAAAAATTTTTTTTTCAACTTTTTTCAATTTTACCCCCGTGGGATATATATTCAACCCACACACATTTGGAACTCTCCTGGGGTACACTCACACATATTATTCCCTCATTAAGTGGATATTTTCACAAAAAAGTGAAATTTTCAAAAATTCTGAAAATTCTCTGAAAACGACTAAATATGAAGGACTCATCGGTCGAATCGCTCTGGAATTGAAATCGGAAGGCTCACTGACATTTCCCCTATCTGAAAGTCTGAAAAATGCCGGAAAAATGACTAAGTCCCCAAAAAAAATTTTTTCAACTTTTTTCAATTTTACCCCCGTGGGATATATATTCTACCCACACACATTTGGAACTCTCCTGGGGTACCCTCACACATATTATTCCCTCATTTAGTGGATATTTTCACAAAAAAGTGAAATTTTCAAAAATTCTGAAAATTGGCTGAAAACGACTAAATATGAAATACTCATCAAGTGAATCGCTCTGGAACTGAAATCGGAACACTCACTGACATTTCCCCTATCTGAAAGTCTGATAAACGCCATAAAAATGACTAAGTCCAAAATAATTTTTTTTTCAACTTTTTTCAATTTTACCCCCGTGGGATATATATTCTACCCACACACATTTGGAACTCTCCTGGGGTACCCTCACACATATTATTGCCTCATTTAGTGGATATTTTCACAAAAAAGTGAAATTTTCAAAAATTCAGAAAGTTGGCTGAAAACGACTAAATATGAAGGACTCATCGGGCGAATCGCTCTGGAACTGAAATCGGAACACTCACTGACATTTCCCCTATCTGAAAGTCTGATAAACGCTGGAAAAATGAATAAGTCCAAAAAAAAAATTTTTTTAACTTTTTTCAATTTTACCCCCGTGGGATATATATTCTACCCACACACATTTGGAACTCTCCTGGGGTACCCTCAAACATATTATTCCCTCATTTAGTGGATATTTTCACAAAAAAGTGAAATTTTCAAAAATTCAGAAAGTTGGCTGAAAACGACTAAATATGAAGGACTCATCGGGCGAATCGCTCTGGAACTGAAATCGGAACACTCACTGACATTTCCGCTATCTGAAAGTCTGATAAACGCCATAAAAATTACTAAGTCCAAAAAAATTTTTTTTTCAACTTTTTTCAATTTTACCGCCGTGGGATATATATTCTACCCACACACATTTGGAACTCTCCTGGGGTACACTCACACATATTATTCCCTCATTTAGTGGATATTTTCACAAAAAAGTGAAATTTTCAAAAATTCTGAAAATTGGCTGAAAACGACTAAATATGAAGGACTCAAGGGGCGAATCGCTCTGGAACTGAAATCGGAACACTCACTGACATTTCCCCTATCTGAAAGTCTGATAAACGCCATAAAAATTACTAAGTTCAAAAAAAATTTTTTTGCAACTTTTTTCAATTTTACCCCCGTGGGATATATATTCAACCCACACACATTTGGAACTCTCCTGGGGTACACTCACACATATTATTCCCTCATTAAGTGGATATTTTCACAAAAAAGTGAAATTTTCAAAAATTCTGAAAATTCTCTGAAAACGACTAAATATGAAGGACTCATCGGTCGAATCGCTCTGGAATTGAAATCGGAAGGCTCACTGACATTTCCCCTATCTGAAAGTCTGAAAAATGCCGGAAAAATGACTAAGTTCCCAAAAAAATTTTTTTCAACTTTTTTCAATTTTACCCCCGTGGGATATATATTCTACCCACACACATTTGGAACTCTCCTGGGGTACCCTCACACATATTATTGCCTCATTTAGTGGATATTTTCAGAAAAAAGTGAAATTTTCAAAAATTCAGAAAGTTGGCTGAAAACGACTAAATATGAAGGACTCATCGGGCGAATCGCTTTGGAACTGAAATTGGAACGCTCACTGACATTTCCCCTATCTGAAAGTCTGATAAACGCTGAAAAAATGACTAAGTCCAAAAAAAAAATTTTTTTCAACTTTTTTCAATTTTACCCCCGTGGGATATATATTCTACACACACACATTTGGAACTATCCTGGGGTACCCTCAAACATATTATTCCCTCATTTAGTGGATATTTTCACAAAAAAGTGAAATTTTCAAAAATTCAGAAAGTTGGCTGAAAACGACTAAATATGAAGGACTCATCGGGCGAATCGCTCTGGAACTGAAATCGGAACACTCACTGACATTTCCGCTATCTGAAAGTCTGATAAACGCCATAAAAATTACTAAGTCCAAAAAAATTTTTTTTTCAACTTTTTTCAATTTTACCCCCGTGGGATATATATTCAACCCACACACATTTGGAACTCTCCTGGGGTACACTCACACATATTATTCCCTCATTTAGTGGATATTTTCACAAAAAAGTGAAATTTTCAAAAATTCTGAATATTGGCTGAAAACGACTAAATATGAAGGACTCATCGGGAGAATCGCTCTGGAACTGAAATCGGAACACTCACTGACATTTCCCCTATCTGAAAGTTTGTTAAACGCCATAAAAATGACTAAGTCCAAAAAAAATTTTTTTTCAACTTTTTTCAATTTTACCCCCGTGGGATATATATTCTACCCACACACATTTGGAACTCTCCTGGGGTACCCTCACACATATTATTCCCTCATTTAGTGGATATTTTCACAAAAAAGTGAAATTTTCAAAAATTCTGATAATTGGCTGAAAACGACTAAATATGAAGGACTCATCGGGCAAATCGCTCTGGAACTGAAATTGGAACACTCACTGACATTTCCCCTATCTGAAAGTCTGATAAAAGCTGAAAAAATGACTAAGTCCAAACAAAAAATTTTTTCACCTTTTTTCAATTTTACCCCTGTGGGATATATTTTCTACCCACACACATTTGGAACTCTCCTGGGGTACCCTCACACATATTATTCCCTCATTTAGTGGATATTTTCACAAAAAAGTGAAATTTTCAAAAATTCTGAAAATTGGCTGAAAACGACTAAATATGAAGGACTCATCGGACGAATCGCTCTGGAACTGAAATCGGAACACTCACTGACATTTCCGCTATCTGAAAGTCTGATAAACGCCATAAAAATTACTAAGTCCAAAAAAATTTTTTTTTCAACTTTTTTCAATTTTACCCCCGCGGGATATATATTCAACCCACACACATTTGGAACTCTCCTGGGGTACACTCACACATATTATTCCCTCATTTAGTGGATATTTTCACAAAAAAGTGAAATTTTCAAAAATTCAGAAAATTCTCTGAAAACGACTAAATATGAAGGACTCATCGGGCGAATCACTCTGGAATTGAAATCGGAAGGCTCACTGACATTTCCCCTATCTGAAAGTCTGAAAAATGCCTGAAAAATGACTAAGTCCCCAAAAAAATTTTTTTCAACTTTTTTCAATTTTACCCCCGTTGGATATATATTCTACCCACACACATTTGGAACTCTCCTGGGGTACCCTCACACATATTATTCCCTCATTTAGTGGATATTTTCACAAAAAAGTGAAATTTTCAAAAATTCAGAAAATTGGCTGAAAACGACTAAATATGAAGGACTCATCGGGCGAATCGCTCTGGAACTGAAATTGGAATGCTCACTGACATTTCCCCTATCTGAAAGTCTGATAAATGCTGAAAAAATGACTAAGTCCAAAAAAAAAATTTTTTCACCTTTTTACAATTTTACCCCTGTGGGATATATATTCTACCCACACACATTTGGATCTCTCCTGGGGTACCCTCACACATATTATTCCCTCATTTAGTGGATATTTTCACAAAAAAGTGAAATTTCCAAAATTCAGAAAATTCTCTGATAACTACTAAATATGAAGGATTCATCGGGCGAATCGCTCTGGAATTGAAATTGGAAGGCTCACTGACATTTCCCCTATCTGAAAGTCTGATAAACGCCATAAAAATGACGAAGTCCAAAAAAAAAATTTTTTCACCTTTTTACAATTTTACCCCTGTGGGATATATATTCTACCCACACACATTTGGAACTCTCCTGGGGTACCCTCACACATATTATTCCCTCATTTAGTGGATATTTTCACAAAAAAGTGAAATTTTCAAAAATTCTGAAAATTGGCTGAAAACGACTAAATATGAAGGACACATCGGGCGAACGGCTCTGGAACTGAAATTGGAACGCTCACTGATATTTCCCCTATCTGAAAGTCTGATAAACGCTGAAAAAATGACTAAGTCCAAAAAAAAAATGTTTTCACCTTTTTTCAATTTTACCCCTGTGGGATATATATTCTACCCACACACATTTGGAACTCTCCTGGGGTACCCTCACACATATTATTCCCTCATTTAGTGGATATTTTCACAAAAAAGTGAAATTTTCAAAAATTCAGAAAGTTGGCTGAAAACGACTAAATATGAAGGACTCATCGGGCGAATCGCTCTGGAACTGAAATCGGAACACCCACTGACATTTCCCCTATCTGAAAGTCTGATAAACGCCATAAAAATGACTAAGTCTAAAAAAAAAATGTTTTCTACTATTTTCAATTTTACCCCCGTGGGATATATATTCTACCCACACACATTTGGAACTCTCCTGGGGTACCCTCACACATATTATTCCCTCATTTAGTGGATATTTTCACAAAAAAGTGAAATTTTCAAAAATTCTGAAAATTGCCTGAAAACGACTAAATATGAAGGACTCATCGGGCGAATCGCTCTGGAATTGAAATCGGAAGGCTCACTGACATTTCCCCTATCTGAAAGTCTGAAAAATGCTGGAAAAATGACTAAGTCCCAAAAAAAAATTTTTTCAACTTTTTTCAATTTTACCCCCGTGGGATATATATTCTACCCACACACATTTGGAACTCTCCTGGGGTACCCTCACACATATTATTCCCTCATTTAGTGGATATTTTCACAAAAAAGTGAAATTTTCAAAAATTCTGAAAATTGGCTGAAAACGACTAAATATGAAGGACACATCGGGCGAACGGCTCTGGAACTGAAATTGGAACGCTCACTGATATTTCCCCTATCTGAAAGTCTGATAAACGCTGAAAAAATGACTAAGTCCAAAAAAAAAATGTTTTCACCTTTTTTCAATTTTACCCCTGTGGGATATATATTCTACCCACACACATTTGGAACTCTCCTGGGGTACCCTCACACATATTATTCCCTCATTTAGTGGATATTTTCACAAAAAAGTGAAATTTTCAAAAATTCAGAAAGTTGGCTGAAAACGACTAAATATGAAGGACTCATCGGGCGAATCGCTCTGGAACTGAAATCGGAACACTCACTGACATTTCCCCTATCTGAAAGTCTGATAAACGCCATAAAAATGACTAAGTACAAAAAAATTTTTTTTTCAACTTTTTTCAATTTTACCCCCGCGGGATATATATTCTACCCACACACATTTGGAACTCTCCTGGGGTACAGTCCCACATATTATTCCCTCATTTAATGGATATTTTCACAAAAAAGTGAAATTTTCAAAAATTCTGAATATTGGCTGAAAACGACTAAATATGAAGGACTCATCGGGAGAATCGCTCTGGAACTGAAATCGGAACACTCACTGACATTTCCCCTATCTGAAAGTCTGATAAATGCTGAAAAAATGACTAAGTCCCAAAAAAAAATTTTTTCACCTTTTTTCAATTTTACCCCTGTGGGATATATATTCTACCCACACACATTTGGAACTCTCCTGGGGTACCCTCACACATATTATTCCCTCATTTAGTGGATATTTTCACAAAAAAGTGAAATTTTCAAAAATTCTGAAAATTGGCTGAAAACAACTAAATATAAAGGACTCATCGGGCGAATCGCTCTGGAACTGAAATCGGAACACTCACTGACATTTCCCCTATCTGAAAGTCTGATAAACGCCATAAAAATGACGAAGTCCAAAAAAATTTTTTTTTCAACTTTTTTCAATTTTACCCCCGTGGGATATATATTCTACCCACACGCATTTGGAACTCTCCTGGGGTACCCTCACACATATTATTCCCTCATTTAGTGGATATTTTCACAAAAAAGTGAAATTTTCAAAAATTCTGAAAATTGGCTGAAAACGACTAAATATGAAGGACTCATCGGGCGAATCGCTCTGGAATTGAAATCGGAAGGCTCACTGACATTTCCCCTATCTGAAAGTCTGAAAAATGCCTGAAAAATGACTAAGTCCCCAAAAAAATTTTTTTCAACTTTTTTCAATTTTACCCCCGTTGGATATATATTCTACCCACACACATTTGGAACTCTCCTGGGGTACCCTCACACATATTATTCCCTCATTTAGTGGATATTTTCACAAAAAAGTGAAATTTTCAAAAATTCAGAAAATTGGCTGAAAACGACTAAATATGAAGGACTCATCGGGCGAATCGCTCTGGAACTGAAATTGGAATGCTCACTGACATTTCCCCTATCTGAAAGTCTGATAAATGCTGAAAAAATGACTAAGTCCAAAAAAAAAATTTTTTCACCTTTTTACAATTTTACCCCTGTGGGATATATATTCTACCCACACACATTTGGAACTCTCCTGGGGTACCCTCACACATATTATTCCCTCATTTAGTGGATATTTTCACAAAAAAGTGAAATTTCCAAAATTCAGAAAATTCTCTGATAACTACTAAATATGAAGGATTCATCGGGCGAATCGCTCTGGAATTGAAATTGGAAGGCTCACTGACATTTCCCCTATCTGAAAGTCTGATAAACGCCATAAAAATGACGAAGTCCAAAAAAAAAATTTTTTCACCTTTTTACAATTTTACCCCTGTGGGATATATATTCTACCCACACACATTTGGAACTCTCCTGGGGTACCCTCACACATATTATTCCCTCATTTAGTGGATATTTTCACAAAAAAGTGAAATTTTCAAAAATTCTGAAAGTTGGCTGAAAACGACTAAATATGAAGGACTCATCGGGCGAATCGCTCTGGAACTGAAATCGGAACACCCACTGACATTTCCCCTATCTGAAAGTCTGATAAACGCCATAAAAATGACTAAGTCTAAAAAAAAAATGTTTTCTACTATTTTCAATTTTACCCCCGTGGGATATATATTCTACCCACACACATTTGGAACTCTCCTGGGGTACCCTCACACATATTATTCCCTCATTTAGTGGATATTTTCACAAAAAAGTGAAATTTTAAAAAATTCTGAAAATTGCCTGAAAACGACTAAATATGAAGGACTCATCGGGCGAATCGCTCTGGAATTGAAATCGGAAGGCTCACTGACATTTCCCCTATCTGAAAGTCTGAAAAATGCCGGAAAAATGACTAAGTCCCAAAAAAAATTTTTTTCAACTTTTTTCAATTTTACCCCCGTGGGATATATATTCTACCCACACACATTTGGAACTCTCCTGGGGTACCCTCACACATATTATTCCCTCATTTAGTGGATATTTTCACAAAAAAGTGAAATTTTCAAAAATTCAGAAAGTTGGCTGAAAACGACTAAATATGAAGGACTCATCGGGAGAATCGCTCTGGAACTGAAATCGGAACACTCACTGACATTTCCCCTATCTGAAAGTCTGATAAATGCTGAAAAAATGACTAAGTCCCAAAAAAAAATTTTTTCACCTTTTTTCAATTTTACCCCTGTGGGATATATATTCTACCCACACACATTTGGAACTCTCCTGGGGTACCCTCACACATATTATTCCCTCATTTAGTGGATATTTTCACAAAAAAGTGAAATTTTCAAAAATTCTGAAAATTGGCTGAAAACAACTAAATATAAAGGACTCATCGGGCGAATCGCTCTGGAACTGAAATCGGAACACTCACTGACATTTCCCCTATCTGAAAGTCTGATAAATGCCATAAAAATAACTAAGTACAAAAAAATTTTTTTTTCAACTTTTTTCAATTTTACCCCCGCGGGATATATATTCTACCCACACACATTTGGAACTCAACTGGGGTACAGTCCCACATATTATTCCCTCATTCAATGGATATTTTCACAAAAAAGTGAAATTTTCAAAAATTCTGAATATTGGCTGAAAACGACTAAATATGAAGGACTCATCGGGAGAATCGCTCTGGAACTGAAATCGGAACACTCACTGACATTTCCCCTATCTGAAAGTTTGTTAAACGCCATAAAAATGACTAAGTCCAAAAAAAATTTTTTTTCAACTTTTTTCAATTTTACCCCCGTGGGATATATATTCTACCCACACACATTTGGAACTCTCCTGGGGTACCCTCACACATATTATTCCCTCATTTAGTGGATATTTTCACAAAAAAGTGAAATTTTCAAAAATTCTGAAAATTGGCTGAAAACGACTAAATATGAAGGACTCATCGGGCAAATCGCTCTGGAACTGAAATTGGAACACTCACTGACATTTCCCCTATCTGAAAGTCTGATAAATGCTGAAAAAATGACTAAGTCCCAAAAAAAAATTTTTTCACCTTTTTTCAATTTTACCCCTGTGGGATATATATTCTACCCACACACATTTGGAACTCTCCTGGGGTACCCTCACACATATTATTCCCTCATTTAGTGGATATTTTCACAAAAAAGTGAAATTTTCAAAAATTCTGAAAATTGGCTGAAAACAACTAAATATAAAGGACTCATCGGGCGAATCGCTCTGGAACTGAAATCGGAACACTCACTGACATTTCCCCTATCTGAAAGTCTGATAAACGCCATAAAAATGACGAAGTCCAAAAAAATTTTTTTTTCAACTTTTTTCAATTTTACCCCCGTGGGATATATATTCTACCCACACACATTTGGAACTCTCCTGGGGTACCCTCACACATATTATTCCCTCATTTAGTGGATATTTTCACAAAAAAGTGAAATTTTCAAAAATTCTGAAAATTGGCTGAAAACGACTAAATATGAAGGACTCATCGGGCGAATGGCTCTGGAACTGAATTTGGAACGCTCACTGATATTTCCCCTATCTGAAAGTCTGATAAACGCTGAAAAAATGACTAAGTCCAAAAAAAAAATGTTTTCACCTTTTTTCAATTTTACCCCTGTGGGATATATATTAAACCCCCACACATTTGGAACTCTCCTGGGGTACCCTCACACATATTATTCCCTCATTTAGTGGATATTTTCACAAAAAAGTGAAATTTTCAAAAATTCTGAAAATTGCCTGAAAACGACTAAATATGAAGGACTCATCGGGCGAATCGCTCTGGAATTGAAATCGGAAGGCTCACTGACATTTCCCCTATCTGAAAGATGCCGGAAAAATGACTAAGTCCCAAAAAAATTTTTTTTTCAACTTTTTTCAATTTTACCCCCGCGGGATATATATTCTACCCACACACATTTGGAACTCTCCTGGGGTACAGTCCCACATATTATTCCCTCATTTAATGGATATTTTCACAAAAAAGTGAAATTTTCAAAAATTCTGAAAATTGGCTGAAAACGACTAAATATGAAGGACTCATCGGGCAAATCGCTCTGGAACTGAAATTGGAACACTCACTGACATTTCCCCTATCTGAAAGTCTGATAAATGCTGAAAAAATGACTAAGTCCAAAAAAAAAATTTTTTCACCTTTTTTCAATTTTACCCCTGTGGGATATATATTCTACCCACACACATTTGGAACTCTCCTGGGGTACCCTCACACATATTATTCCCTCATTTAGTGGATATTTTCACAAAAAAGTGAAATTTTCAAAAATTCTGAAAATTGGCTGAAAACAACTAAATATAAAGGACTCATCGGGCGAATCGCTCTGGAACTGAAATCGGAACGCTCACTGATATTTCCCCTATCTGAAAGTCTGATAAACGCTGAAAAAATGACTAAGTCCAAAAAAAAAATGTTTTCACCTTTTTTCAATTTTACCCCTGTGGGATATATATTCTACCCACACACATTTGGAACTCTCCTGGGGTACCCTCACACATATTATTCCCTCATTTAGTGGATATTTTCACAAAAAAGTGAAATTTTCAAAAATTCTGAAAATTGGCTGAAAACGACTAAATATGAAGGACTCATCGGACGAATTGCTCTGGAACTGAAATCGGAACACTCACTGATATTTCCCCTATCTGAAAGTCTGATAAACGGCATAAAAATGACTAAGTCCAAAAAAATTTTTTTTTCAACTTTTTTCAATTTTACCCCCGTGGGATATATATTCTACCCACACACATTTGGAACTCTCCTGGGGTACATTCACACATATTATTCCCTCATTTAGTGGATATTTTCACAAAAAAGTGAAATTTTCAAAAATTCTGAAAATTGGCTGAAAACGACTAAATATGAAGGACTCATCGGGCGATTCGCTCTGGAACTGAAATCGGAACGCTCACTGACATTTCCCCTATCTGAAAGTCTGCTAAACGCTGAAAAAATGACAGTCCAAAAAAAAATTTTTTCAACTTTTTTCAATTTTACCCCCGTGGGATATATATTCTACCCACACACATTTGGAACTCTCCTGGGGTACCCTCACACATATTATTCCCTCATTTAGTGGATATTTTCACAAAAAAGTGAAATTTTCAAAAATTCAGAAAATTGGCTGAAAATGACTAAATATGAAGGACTCATCGGGCGAATCGCTCTGGAACTGAAATCGGAAGGCTCACTGACATTTCCCCTATCTGAAAGTCTGATAAACGCTGAAGAAATGACAGTCGAAAAAATTTTTTTTTTAACTTTTTTCAATTTTACCCCCGTGGGATATATATTCTACCCACACACATTTGGAACTCTCCTGGGGTACCCTCACACATATTATTGCCTCATTTAGTGGATATTTTCACAAAAAAGTGAAATTTTCAAAAATTCAGAAAATTGGCTGAAAACGACTAAATATGAAGGACTCATCGGGCGAATCGCTCTGGAACTGAAATTGGAACGCTCACTGACATTTCCCCTATCTGAAAGTCTGATAAATGCTGAAAAAATAACTAAGTCCAAAAAAAAAATTTTTTCAACTTTTTTCAATTTTACCCCCGTGGGATATATATTCTACCCACACACATTTGGAACTATCCTGGGGTACCCTCACACATATTATTCCCTCATTTAGTGGATATTTTCACAAAAAAGTGAAATTTTCAAAAATTCAGAAAGTTGGCTGAAAACGACTAAATATGAAGGACTCATCGGGCGAATCGCTCTGGAACTGAAATCGGAACACTCACTGACATTTCCCCTATCTGAAAGTCTGATAAACGCCATAAAAATGACTAAGTCCAAAAAAATTTTTTTTTCAACTTTTTTCAATTTTACCCCCGTGGGATATATATTCGACCCACACACATTTGGAACTCTCCTGGGGTACCCTCACACATATTATTCGCTCATTTAGTGGATATTTTCACAAAAAAGTGAAATTTTCAAAAATTCAGAAAATTGGCTGAAAACGACTAAATATCAAGGACTCATCGGGCGAATCGCTCTGGAACTGAAATTGGAACGCTCACTGACATTTCCCCTATCTGAAAGTCTGATAAATGCTGAAAAAATAACTAAGTCCAAAAAAAAAATTTTTTCAACTTTTTTCAATTTTACCCCCGTGGGATATATATTCTACCCACACACATTTGGAACTATCCTGGGGTACCCTCACACATATTATTCCCTCATTTAGTGGATATTTTCACAAAAAAGTGAAATTTTCAAAAATTCAGAAAGTTGGCTGAAAACGACTAAATATGAAGGACTCATCGGGCGAATCGCTCTGGAACTGAAATCGGAACACTCACTGACATTTCCCCTATCTGAAAGTCTGATAAACGCCATAAAAATGACTAAGTCCAAAAAAATTTTTTTTTCAACTTTTTTCAATTTTACCCCCGTGGGATATATATTCGACCCACACACATTTGGAACTCTCCTGGGGTACCCTCACACATATTATTCGCTCATTTAGTGGATATTTTCACAAAAAAGTGAAATTTTCAAAAATTCAGAAAATTGGCTGAAAACGACTAAATATCAAGGACTCATCGGGCGAATCGCTCTGGAACTGAAATTGGAACGCTCACTGACATTTCCCCTATCTGAAAGTCTGATAAACGCTAAAAAAATGACTAAGTCCAAAAAAAAAATTTTTTCAATTTTACCCCCGTGGGATATATATTCTACCCACACACATTTGGAACTATCCTGGGGTACCCTCACACATATTATTCCCTCATTTAGTGGATATTTTCACAAAAAAGTGAAATTTTCAAAAATTCAGAAAGTTGGCTGAAAACGACTAAATATGAAGGACTCATCGGGCGAATCGCTCTGGAACTGAAATCGGAACACTCACTGACATTTCCCCTATCTGAAAGTCTGATAAACGCCATAAAAATGACTAAGTCCCAAAAAAAACTTTTTCAACTTTTTTCAATTTTACCCCCGTGGGATATATATTCGACCCACACACATTTGGAACTCTCCTGGGGTACCCTCACACACATTATTCCTTCATTTAGTGGATATTTTCACAAAAAAGTGACATTTTCAAAAATTTAGAAAATTGGCTGAAAACGACTAAATATGAAGGACTCATCGGGCGAATTGCTCTGGAACTAAAATCGGAACGCTCATTGACATTTCCCCTTATCTGAAAGTCTGATAAACGCTGACAAAATGACTAAGTCCAAAAAAAAATTTTTTTCAACTTTTTTCAATTTTACCTCCGTGGGATATTTATTCTACCCACACACATTTGGAACTCTCCTGGGGTACCCTCACACATATTATTCCCTCATTTAGTGGATATTTTCACAAAAAAGTGAAATTTTCAAAAATTCTGAAAATTGGCTGAAAACGACTAAATATGAAATACTCATCAGGCAAATCGCTCTGGAACTGAAATCGGAATGCTCACTGCCATTTCCCCTATCTGAAAGTCTGATAAACGCTGGAAAAATGACTAAGTCCAAAAAAAAAATTTTTTCAACTTTTTTCAATTTTACCCCCGTGGGATATATATTCTACCCACACACATTTGTAACTCTCCTGGGGTACCCTCACACATATTATTCGCTCATTTAGTGGATATTTTCACAAAAAAGTGAAATTTTCAAAAATTCAGAAAATTGGCTGAAAACGACTAAATATGAAGGACTCATCGGACGAATCGCTCTGGAACTGAAATCGGAACGCTCACTGACATTTCCCCTATCTGAAAGTCTGATAAACGTTGACAAAATGACTAAGTCCAAAAAAAAATTTTTTTCTCCTTTTTTCAGTTTTACCCCCGTGGGATATATATTCTACCGACACACATTTGGAACTCTCCTGGGGTACCCTCACACATATAATTCCCTCATTTAGTGGATATTTTCACAAAAAAGTGAAATTTTCAAAAATACAGAAAATTGGCTGAAAACGACTAAATATGAAGGACTCATCGGGCGAATCGCTCTGCAACTGAAATCGGAATGCTCACTGACATTTCCCCTATCTGAAAGTCTGATGAACGCCTGAAAACTGACTAAGTCCAAAAAAACATTTTTTTCACTTTTACCCCCGTGGGATATATATTCTACCCACACACATTTGGAACTCTCCTGGGGTACCCTCACACATATTATTCCCTCATTTAGTGGATATTTTCACAAAAGAGTGAAATTTTCAAAAATTCAGAAAATTGGCTGAAAACGACTAAATATCAAGGACTCATTTGGCGAATCGCTCTGGAACTAAAATCGGAACGCTCACTGACATTTCCCCTATCTATCTGAAAGTCTGATAAACGCTGACAAAATGACTAAGTCCAAAAAAAATTTTTTTCAACTTTTTTCAATTTTACCCCCGTGGGATATATATTCTACCCACACACATTTGGAACTCTCCTGGGGTACCCTCACACATATTATTCGCTCATTTAGTGGATATTTTCACAAAAAAGTGAAATTTTCAAAAATTCATTAAATTGGCTGAAAACGACTAAATATGAAGGACTCATTGGGCGAATCGCTCTGGAACTGAAATCGGAACGCTCGCAGACATTTCCCCTATCTGAAAGTCTGATAAACACCGGAAAAATGACTAAATCCAAAAAAAAATTTTTTTCAACTTTTTTCAATTTAACCCCTGTGGGATATATATTCTACCCACACACATTTGGAACTCTCCTGGGGTACCCTCACACATATTATTCGCTCATTTAGTGGATATTTTCACAAAAAAGTTAAATTTTCAAAAATTCAGAAAATTGGCTGAAAACGGCTAACTATGAAGGACTCATCGGGCGAATCGCTCTGCAACTGAAATCGGAATGCTCACTGACATTTCCCCTATCTGAAAGTCTGATGAACGCCTGAAAAATGACTAAGTCCAAAAAAACATTTTTTTCACTTTTACCCCCGTGGGATATATATTCTACCCACACACATTTGGAACTCTCCTGGGGTACCCTCACACATATTATTCCCTCATTTAGTGGATATTTTCAAAAAAGAGTGAAATTTTCAAAAATTCAGAAAATTGGCTGAAAACGACTAAATATGAAGGACTCATCGGGCGAATCGCTCTGGAACTAAAATCGGAACGCTCACTGACATTACCCCTATCTATCTGAAAGTCTGATAAACGCTGAGAAAATGACTAAGTCCAAAAAAAATTTTTTTTCAACTTTTTACAATTTTACCCCCGTGGGATATATATTCTACCCACACACATTTGGAACTCTCCTGGGGTACCCTCACACATATTATTCGCTCATTTAGTGGATATTTTCACAAAAAAGTGAAATTTTCAAAAATTCAGAAAATTGACTGAAAGCAACTAAATATGAAAGACTCATCAGGCGAATCGCTCTGGAACTGAAATCGGAACGCTCACTGCCATTTCCCCTATCTGAAAGTCTGATAAACGCGGACAAAATGACTAAGTCCAAAAAAAAATTTTTTTCAACTTTTTTCAATTTAACCCCTGTGGGATATATATTCTACCCACACACATTTGGAACTCTCCTGGGATACCCTCACACATATTATTCCCTCATTTAGTGGATATTTTCACAAAAAAGTGAAATTTTCAAAAATTTAGAAAATTGTCTGAAAACGACTAAATATGAAGGACTCATCGGGCGAATCGCTCTGGAACTGAAATCGGAACGCTCACTGACATTTCCCCTATCTGAAAGTCTGATAAACGCCGGAAAAATGACTAAGTCCAAAAAAAAATTTTTTTCAATTTAACCCCTGTGGGATATATATTCTACCCACACACATTTGGAACTCTCCTGGGGTACCCTCACACATATTATTCCCTCATTTTGTGGATATTTTCACAAAAAAGTGAAATTTTCAAAAATTCAGAAAATTGGCTGAAAACGACTAAATATCAAGGACTCATCGGACGAATCGCTCTGGAACTGAAATCGGAACGCTCACTGACATTTCCCCTATCTATCTGAAAGTCTGATAAACGCTGACAAAATGACTAAGTCCAAAAAAAAATTTTTTTCTCCTTTTTTCAGTTTTACCCCCGTGGGATATATATTCTACCCACACACATTTGGAACTCTCCTGGGGTACCCTCACACATATTATTCCCTCATTTAGTGGATATTTTCACAAAAGAGTGAAATTTTCAAAAATTCAGGAAATTTGCTGAAAACGACTAAATATGAAGGACTCATCGGGCGAATCGCTCTGGAAATAAAATCGGAACGCTCACTGACATTTCCCCTATCTGAAAGTCTGATAAACGCCGGAAAAATGACTAAATCCAAAAAAAAAATGTTTTCAACTTTTTTCAATTTTACCCCCGTGGGATATATATTCTACCCACACACATTTGGAACTCTCCTGGGGTACCCTCACACACATTATTCCTTCATTTAGTGGATATTTTCACAAAAAAGTGACATTTTCAAAAATTTAGAAAATTGGCTGAAAACGACTAAATATGAAGGACTCATCGGGCGAATAGCTCTGGAACTGAAATCGGAATGCTCACTGACATTTCCCCTTATTTGAAAGTCTGATAAACGCTGACAAAATGACTAAGTCCAAAAAAAAATTTTTTTCAACTTTTTTCAATTTTACCCCCGTGGGATATTTATTCTACCCACACACATTTGGAACTCTCCTGGGGTACCCTCACACATATTATTCGCTCATTTAGTGGATATTTTCACAAAAAAGTGAAATTTTCAAAAATTCTGAAAATTGGCTGAAAACGGCTAAATATGAAGGACTCATCGGGCGAATCACTCTGCAACTGAAATTGGAACGCTCACTGACATTTCCCCTATCTGAAAGTCTGATAAACGCCTGAAAAATGACTAAGTCCAAAAAAACATTTTTTTCACTTTTACCCCCGTGGGATATATATTCTACCCACACACATTTGGAACTCTCCTGGGGTACCCTCACACATATTATTCCCTCATTTAGTGGATATTTTCAAAAAAGAGTGAAATTTTCAAAAATTCAGAAAATTGGCTGAAAACGACTAAATATCAAGGACTCATCGGGCGAATCGCTCTGGAACTGAAATCGGAACGCTCACTGACATTTCCCCTATCTGAAAGTCTGATAAACGCCGGAAAAATGACTAAGTTCAAAAAAAATTTTTTTTCAATTTAACCCCTGTGGGATATATATTCTAAACACACACATTTGGAACTCTCCTGGGGTACCCTCACACATATTATTCGCTCATTTAGTGGATATTTTCACAAAAAAGTGAAATTTTCAAAAATTCAGAAAATTGGCTGAAAACGGCAAAATATGAAGGACTCATCGGGCGAATCGCTCTGCAACTGAAATCGGAATGCTCACTGACATTTCCCCTATCTGAAAGTCTGATGAACGCCTGAAAAATGACTAAGTCCAAAAAAATATTTTTTTCACTTTTACCCCCGTGGGATATATATTCTACCCACACACATTTGGAACTCTCCTGGGGTACCCTCACACATATTATTCCCTCATTTTGTGGATATTTTCACAAAAAAGTGAAATTTTCAAAAATTCAAAAAAAAATTCTCTGAAAACGACTAAATATGAAGGACTCATCGGGCGAAACGCTCTGGAATTGAAATCGGAAGGCTCACTGACATTTCCCCTATCTGAAAGTCTGAAAAATGCCGGAAAAATGACTAAGTCCAAAAAAAAAATTTTTTCAACTTTTTTCAATTTTACCCCTGTGGGATATATATTCTACACACACACATTTGGAACTCTCCTGGGGTACCCTCACACATATTATTCCCTCATTTAGTGGATATTTTCACAAAAAAGTGACATTTTCAAAAATTCGGAAAATTGTCTGAAAACGACTAAATATGAAGGACTCATCGGGCGAATCGGTCTGGAACTGAAATCGGAACGCTCACTGACATTTCCCCTATCTGAAAGTCTGATAAACGCTGAAAAAATGACTAAGTCCAAAAAAAAATTTTTTTTTACTTTTTTCAATTTTACCACCATGGGATATATATCCTACCCACACACATTTGGAACTCTCCTAGGGTACCCTCTCACATATTATGCCCTCATTTAGTGGATATTTTCATAAAAAAGTGAAATTTTCAAAAATTCTGAAAATTGGCTGAAAACGGCTAAATATGAAGGACTCATCGGGCGAATCGCTCTGGAACTGAAATCGGAGCACTCACTGACATTTCCCCTATCTGAAAGTCTGATAAACGCCATAAAAATGAATAAGTCCAAAAAAAATTTTTTTTCAACTTTTTTCAATTTTACCCCCGTGGGATATATATTCAACCCACACACATTTGGAACTCTCCTGGGGTACACTCACACATATTATTCCCTCATTTAGTGGATATTTTCACAAAAAAGTGAAATTTTCAAAAATTCAGAAAATTCTCTGAAAACGTCTAAATATGAAGGACTCATCGGGCGAATCGCTCTGGAATTGAAATCGGAAGGCTCACTGACATTTCCCCTATCTGAAAGTCTGAAAAATGCCGGAAAAATGACTAAGTCCCAAAAAAAATTTTTTTCAACTTTTTTCAATTTTACCCCTGTGGGATATATATTCTACCCACACACATTTGGAACTCTCCTGGGGTACCCTCACACATATTATTCCCTCATTTAGTGGATATTTTCACAAAAAAGTGAAATTTTCAAAAATTCAGAAAATTCTCTGAAAACGACTAAATATGAAGGACTCATCGGGCGAATCGGTCTGGAACTGAAATCGGAACGCTCACTGACATTTCCCCTATCTGAAAGTCTGCTAAACGCTGAAAAAATGACAGTCCAAAAAAAATTTTTTTCAACTTTATTCAATTTTACCCCCGTGGGATATATATTCTACCCACACACATTTGGAACTCTCCTGGGGTACCCTCACACATATTATTCCCTCATTTAGTGGATATTTTCACAAAAAAGTGAAATTTTCAAAAATTCTGAAAATTGGCTGAAAACGACTAAATATGAAGGACTCATGGGGCGAATCGCTCTGGAACTGAAATCGGAACACTCACTGACATTTCCCCTATCTGAAAGTCTGATAAACGCCATAAAAATGACTAAGTCCAAAAAAATTTTTTTTTCAACTTTTTTCAATTTTACCCCCGTGGGATATATATTCTACCCACACACATTTGGAACTCTCCTGGGGTACCCTCACACATATTATTGCCTCATTTAGTGGATATTTTCACAAAAAAGTGAAATTTTCAAAAATTCAGAAAATTGGCTGAAAACGACTAAATATGAAGGACTCATCGGGCGAATCGCTCTGGAACTGAAATTGGAACGCTCACTGACATTTCCCCTATCTGAAAGTCTGATAAACGCTGAAAAAATGACTAAGTCCAAAAAAAAAAATTTTTCAACTTTTTTCAATTTTACCCCTGTGGGATATATATTCTACCCACACACATTTGGAACTCTCCTGGGGTACCCTCACATATATTATCCCCTCATTTAGTGGATATTTTCACAAAAAAGTGAAATTTTCAAAAATTCTGAAAATTGGCTGAAAACGACTAAATATGAAGGACTCATGGGGCGAATCGCTCTGGAACTGAAATCGGAACACTCACTGACATTTCCCCTATCTGAAAGTCTGATAAACGCCATAAAAATTACTAAGTCCAAAAAAATTTTTTTTTCAATTTTACCCCCGTGGGATATATATTCTACCCACACACATTTGGAACTCTCCTGGGGTACCCTCACACTTATTATTCCCTCATTTAGTGGATATTTTCACAAAAAAGTGACATTTTCAAAAATTCTGAAAATTGTCTGAAAACGACTAAATATGAAGGACTCATCGGGCGAATCGGTCTGGAACTGAAATCGGAACGCTCACTGACATTTCCCCTATCTGAAAGTCTGATAAACGCTGAAAAAATGACAGTCCAAAAAAAATTTTTTCAACTTTTTTCAATTTTACCCCCCTGGGATATATATTCTACCCACACACATTTGGAACTCTCCTGGGGTACCCTCACACATATTATTCCCTCATTTAGTGGATATTTTCACAAAAAAGTGAAATTTTCAAAAATTCAGAAAATTGGCTGAAAACGACAAAATATGAAGGACTCATCAGGCAAATCGCTCTGGAACTGAAATCGGAATGCTCACTGACATTTCCCCTATCTGAAAGTCTGATAAACGCTGGAAAAATGAATAAGTCCAAAAAAAAAATTTTTTTAACTTTTTTCAATTTTACCCCCGTGGGATATATATTCTACCCACACACATTTGGAACTCTCCTGGGGTACCCTCACACATATTATTCCCTCATTTAGTAGATATTTTCACAAAAAAGTGAAATTTTCAAAAATTCTGAAAATTGGCTGAAAACGACTAAATATGAAGGACTCATGGGGCGAATCGCTCTGGAACTGAAATCGGAACACTCACTGACATTTCCCCTATCTGAAAGTCTGATAAACGCCATAAAAATGACTAAGTCCAAAAAAATTTTTTTTTCAACTTTTTTCAATTTTACCCCCGTGGGATATATATTCTACCCACACACATTTGGAACTCTCCTGGGGTACCCTCACACATATTATTGCCTCATTTAGTGGATATTTTCACAAAAAAGTGAAATTTTCAAAAATTCAGAAAGTTGGCTGAAAACGACTAAATATGAAGGACTCATCAGGCGAATCGCTCTGGAACTGAAATCGGAATGCTCACTGACATTTCCCCTATCTGAAAGTCTGATAAACGCTGGAAAAATGAATAAGTCCAAAAAAAAATTTTTTTTAACTTTTTTCAATTTTACCCCCGTGGGATATATATTCTACCCACACACATTTGGAACTCTCCTGGGGTACCCTCACACATATTATTCCCTCATTTAGTGGATATTTTCACAAAAAAGTGAAATTTTCAAAAATTCAGAAAATTGGCTGAAAATGACTAAATATGAAGGACTCATCGGGCGAATCGATCTGGAACTGAAATCGGAAGGCTCACTGACATTTCCCCTATCTGAAAGTCTGATAAACGCTGAAAAAATGACTAAGTCCAAAAAAAAATTTTTTTCAACTTTTTTCAATTTTACCCCTGTGGGATATATATTCTACCCACACACATTTGGAACTCTCCTGGGGTACCCTCACACATATTATTCCCTCATTTAGTGGATATTTTCACAAAAAAGTGAAATTTTCAAAAATTCTGAAAATTGGCTGAAAACGACTAAATATGAAGGACTCATGGGGCGAATCGCTCTGGAACTGAAATCGGAACACTCACTGACATTTCCCCTATCTGAATGTCTGATGAACGCCATAAAAATTACTAAGTCCAAAAAAATTTTTTTTTCAACTTTTTTCAATTATACCCCTGTGGGATATATATTCTACCCACACACATTTGGAACTCTCCTGGGGTACACTCACACATATTATTCCCTCATTTAGTGGATATTTTCACAAAAAAAGTGAAATTTTCAAAAATTCTGAAAATTGGCTGAAAACGACTAAATATGAAGGACTCATGGGGTGAATCGCTCTGGAACTGAAATCGGAACACTCACTGACATTTCCCCTATCTGAAAGTCTGATAAACGCCATAAAAATTACTAAGTCCAAAAAAATTTTTTTTTCAACTTTTTTCAATTTTACCCCCGTGGGATATATATTCAACCCACACACATTTGGAACTCTCCTGGGGTACACTCACACATATTATTCCCTCATTAAGTGGATATTTTCACAAAAAAGTGAAATTTTCAAAAATTCTGAAAATTCTCTGAAAACGACTAAATATGAAGGACTCATCGGGCGAATCGCTCTGGAATTGAAATCGGAAGGCTCACTGACATTTCCCCTATCTGTAAGTCTGAAAAATGCCGGAAAAATGACTAAGTCCCCAAAAAAATTTTTTTAAACTTTTTTCAATTTTACCCCCGTGGGATATATATTCTACCCACACACATTTGGAACTCTCCTGGGGTACCCTCACACATATTATTCCCTCATTTAGTGGATATTTTCACAAAAAAGTGAAATTTTCAAAAATTCAGAAAATTGGCTGAAAACGACTAAATATGAAGGACTCATCAGGCGAATCGCTCTGGAACTGAAATCGGAATGCTCACTGACATTTCCCCTATCTGAAAGTCTGATAAACGCTGGAAAAATGAATAAGTCCAAAAAAAAATTTTTTTTAACTTTTTTCAATTTTACCCCCGTGGGATATATATTCTTCCCACACACATTTGGAACTCTCCTGGGGTACCCTCACACATATTATTCCCTCATTTAGTGGATATTTTCACAAAAAAGTGAAATTTTCAAAAATTCAGAAAATTGGCTGAAAATGACTAAATATGAAGGACTCATCAGGCGAATCGATCTGGAACTGAAATCGGAAGGCTCACTGACATTTCCCCTATCTGAAAGTCTGATAAACGCTGAAAAAATGACTAAGTCCAAAAAAAATTTTTTTTCAACTTTTTTCAATTTTACCCCTGTGGGATATATATTCTACCCACACACATTTGGAACTCTCCTGGGGTACCCTCACACATATTATTCCCTCATTTAGTGGATATTTTCACAAAAAAGTGAAATTTTCAAAAATTCTGAAAATTGGCTGAAAACGACTAAATATGAAGGACTCATGGGGCGAATCGCTCTGGAACTGAAATCGGAACACTCACTGACATTTCCCCTATCTGAATGTCTGATGAACGCCATAAAAATTACTAAGTCCAAAAAAATTTTTTTTTCAACTTTTTTCAATTTTACCCCCGTGGGATATATATTCTACCCACACACATTTGGAACTCTCCTGGGGTACCCTCACACATATTATTGCCTCATTTAGTGGATATTTTCACAAAAAAGTGAAATTTTCAAAAATTCAGAAAGTTGGCTGAAAACGACTAAATATGAAGGACTCATCGGGCGAATCGCTCTGGAACTGAAATCGGAACACTCACTGACATTTCCCCTATCTGAATGTCTGATGAACGCCATAAAAATTACTAAGTCCAAAAAAATTTTTTTTCAACTTTTTTCAATTTTACCCCTGTGGGATATATATTCTACCCACACACATTTGGAACTCTCCTGGGGTACACTCACACATATTATTCCCTCATTTAGTGGATATTTTCACAAAAAAAGTGAAATTTTCAAAAATTCTGAAAATTGGCTGAAAACGACTAAATATGAAGGACTCATGGGGTGAATCGCTCTGGAACTGAAATCGGAACACTCACTGACATTTCCCCTATCTGAAAGTCTGATAAACGCCATAAAAATTACTAAGTCCAAAAAAATTTTTTTTTCAACTTTTTTCAATTTTACCCCCGTGGGATATATATTCAACCCACACACATTTGGAACTCTCCTGGGGTACACTCACACATATTATTCCCTCATTAAGTGGATATTTTCACAAAAAAGTGAAATTTTCAAAAATTCTGAAAATTCTCTGAAAACGACTAAATATGAAGGACTCATCGGGCGAATCGCTCTGGAATTGAAATCGGAAGGCTCACTGACATTTCCCCTATCTGTAAGTCTGAAAAATGCCGGAAAAATGACTAAGTCCCCAAAAAAATTTTTTTAAACTTTTTTCAATTTTACCCCCGTGGGATATATATTCTACCCACACACATTTGGAACTCTCCTGGGGTACCCTCCCACATATTATTCCCTCATTTAGTGGATATTTTCACAAAAAAGTGAAATTTTCAAAAATTCAGAAAATTGGCTGAAAACGACTAAATATGAAGGACTCATCAGGCGAATCGCTCTGGAACTGAAATCGGAATGCTCACTGACATTTCCCCTATCTGAAAGTCTGATAAACGCTGGAAAAATGAATAAGTCCAAAAAAAAATTTTTTTTAACTTTTTTCAATTTTACCCCCGTGGGATATATATTCTACCCACACACATTTGGAACTCTCCTGGGGTATCCTCACACATATTATTCCCTCATTTAGTGGATATTTTCACAAAAAAGTGAAATTTTCAAAAATTCAGAAAATTGGCTGAAAATGACTAAATATGAAGGACTCATCGGGCGAATCGATCTGGAACTGAAATCGGAAGGCTCACTGACATTTCCCCTATCTGAAAGTCTGATAAACGCTGAAAAAATGACTAAGTCCAAAAAAAAAATTTTTTTCAACTTTTTTCAATTTTACCCCTGTGGGATATATATTCTACCCACACACATTTGGAACTCTCCTGGGGTACCCTCACACATATTATTGCCTCATTTAGTGGATATTTTCACAAAAAAGTGAAATTTTCAAAAATTCAGAAAGTTGGCTGAAAACGACTAAATATGAAGGACTCATCGGGCGAATCGCTCTGGAACTGAAATCGGAACACTCACTGACATTTCCCCTATCTGAATGTCTGATGAACGCCATAAAAATTACTAAGTCCAAAAAAATTTTTTTTTCAACTTTTTTCAATTTTACCCCTGTGGGATATATATTCTACCCACACACATTTGGAACTCTCCTGGGGTACACTCACACATATTATTCCCTCATTTAGTGGATATTTTCACAAAAAAGTGAAATTTTCAAAAATTCTGAAAATTGTCTGAAAACGACTAAATATGAAGGACTCATGGGGTGAATCGCTCTGGAACTGAAATCGGAGCACTCACTGACATTTCCCCTATCTGAATGTCTGATGAACGCCATAAAAATTACTAAGTCCAAAAAAATTTTTTTTTCAACTTTTTTCAATTTTACCCCTGTGGGATATATATTCTACCCACACACATTTGGAACTCTCCTGGGGTACACTCACACATATTATTCCCTCATTTAGTGGATATTTTCACAAAAAAGTGAAATTTTCAAAAATTCTGAAAATTGGCTGAAAACGACTAAATATGAAGGACTCATGGGGTGAATCGCTCTGGAACTGAAATCGGAACACTCACTGACATTTCCCCTACCTGAATGTCTGATGAACGCCATAAAAATTACTAAGTCCAAAAAAATTTTTTTTTCAACTTTTTTCAATTTTACCCCTGTGGGATATATATTCTACTCACACACATTTGGAACTCTCCTGGGGTACACTCACACATATTATTCCCTCATTTAGTGGATATTTTCACAAAAAAGTGAAATTTTCAAAAATTCTGAAAATTGGCTGAAAACGACTAAATATGAAGGACTCATGGGGTGAATCGCTCTGGAACTGAAATCGGAACACTCACTGACATTTCCCCTATCTGAAAGTCTGATAAACGCCATAAAAATTACTAAGTCCAAAAAAAATTTTTTTTCAACTTTTTTCAATTTTACCCCCGTGGGATATATATTCAACCCACACACATTTGGAACTCTCCTGGGGTACACTCACACATATTATTCCCTCATTAAGTGGATATTTTCACAAAAAAGTGAAATTTTCAAAAATTCTGAATATTGGCTGAAAACGACTAAATATGAAGGACTCATTGGGAGAATCGCTCTGGAATTGAAATTGGAAGGCTCACTGACATTTCCCCTATCTGAAAGTCTGAAAAATGCCGGAAAAATGACTAAGTCCCCAAAAAAATTTTTTTCAACTTTTTTCAATTTTACCCCCGTGGGATATATATTCTACCCACACACATTTGGAACTCTCCTGGGGTACCCTCACACATATTATTCCCTCATTTAGTGGATATTTTCACAAAAAAGTGAAATTTTCAAAAATTCAGAAAATTGGCAGAAAACGACTAAATATGAAGGACTCATCAGGCGAATCGCTCTGGAACTGAAATCGGAATGCTCACTGACATTTCCCCTATCTGAAAGTCTGATAAACGCTGGAAAAATGAATAAGTCCAAAAAAAATTTTTTTTAACTTTTTTCAATTTTACCCCCGTGGGATATATATTCTACCCACACACATTTGGAACTCTCCTGGGGTACCCTCAAACATATTATTCCCTCATTTAGTGGATATTTTCACAAAAAAGTGAAATTTTCAAAAATTCAGAAAGTTGGCTGAAAACGACTAAATATGAAGGACTCATCGGGCGAATCGCTCTGGAACTGAAATCGGAACACTCACTGACATTTCCGCTATCTGAAAGTCTGATAAACGCCATAAAAATGACTAAGTCCAAAAAAATTTTTTTTTCAACTTTTTTCAATTTTACCCCCGTGGGATATATATTCTACCCACACACATTTGGAACTCTCCTGGGGTACCCTCACACATATTATTGCCTCATTTAGTGGATATTTTCACAAAAAAGTGACATTTTCAAAAATTCAGAAAGTTGGCTGAAAACGACTAAATATGAAGGACTCATCGGGCGAATCACTCTGGAACTAAAATCGGAACACTCACTGACATTTCCCCTATCTGAAAGTCTGATAAACGCTGAAAAAATGACTAAGTCCAAAAAAAAGATTTTTTTCAACTTTTTTCAATTTTACCCCTGTGGGATATATATTCTACCCACACACATTTGGAACTCTCCTGGGGTACCCTCACACATATTATTGCCTCATTTAGTGGATATTTTCACAAAAAAGTGAAATTTTCAAAAATTCAGAAAGTTGGCTGAAAACGACTAAATATGAAGGACTCATCGGGCGAATCGCTCTGGAACTGAAATCGGAACACTCACTGACATTTCCCCTATCTGAATGTCTGATGAACGCCATAAAAATTACTAAGTCTAAAAAAATTTTTTTTTCAACTTTTTTCAATTTTACCCCTGTGGGATATATATTCTACCCACACACATTTGGAACTCTCCTGGGGTACACTCACACATATTATTCCCTCATTTAGTGGATATTTTCACAAAAAAGTGAAATTTTCAAAAATTCTGAAAATTGGCTGAAAACGACTAAATATGAAGGACTCATGGGGTGAATCGCTCTGGAACTGAAATCGGAGCACTCACTGACATTTCCCCTATCTGAATGTCTGATGAACGCCATAAAAATTACTAAGTCCAAAAAAATTTTTTTTTCAACTTTTTTCAATTTTACCCCTGTGGGATATATATTCTACCCACACACATTTGGAACTCTCCTGGGGTACACTCACACATATTATTCCCTCATTTAGTGGATATTTTCACAAAAAAGTGAAATTTTCAAAAATTCTGAAAATTGGCTGAAAACGACTAAATATGAAGGACTCATGGGGTGAATCGCTCTGGAACTGAAATCGGAACACTCACTGACATTTCCCCTATCTGAATGTCTGATGAACGCCATAAAAATTACTAAGTCCAAAAAAATTTTTTTTTCAACTTTTTTCAATTTTACCCCTGTGGGATATATATTCTACCCACACACATTTGGAACTCTCCTGGGGTACACTCACACATATTATTCCCTCATTTAGTGGATATTTTCACAAAAAAGTGAAATTTTCAAAAATTCTGAAAATTGGCTGAAAACGACTAAATATGAAGGACTCATGGGGTGAATCGCTCTGGAACTGAAATCGGAGCACTCACTGACATTTCCCCTATCTGAATGTCTGATGAACGCCATAAAAATTACTAAGTCCAAAAAAATTTTTTTTTCAACTTTTTTCAATTTTACCCCTGTGGGATATATATTCTACCCACACACATTTGGAACTCTCCTGGGGTACACTCACACATATTATTCCCTCATTTAGTGGATATTTTCACAAAAAAGTGAAATTTTCAAAAATTCTGAAAATTGGCTGAAAACGACTAAATATGAAGGACTCATGGGGTGAATCGCTCTGGAACTGAAATCGGAACACTCACTGACATTTCCCCTATCTGAATGTCTGATGAACGCCATAAAAATTACTAAGTCCAAAAAAATTTTTTTTTCAACTTTTTTCAATTTTACCCCTGTGGGATATATATTCTACCCACACACATTTGGAACTCTCCTGGGGTACACTCACACATATTATTCCCTCATTTAGTGGATATTTTCACAAAAAAGTGAAATTTTCAAAAATTCTGAAAATTGGCTGAAAACGACTAAATATGAAGGACTCATGGGGTGAATCGCTCTGGAACTGAAATCGGAACACTCACTGACATTTCCCCTATCTGAAAGTCTGATAAACGCCATAAAAATTACTAAGTCCAAAAAAATTTTTTTTTCAACTTTTTTCAATTTTACCCCCGTGGGATATATATTCAACCCACACACATTTGGAACTCTCCTGGGGTACACTCACACATATTATTCCCTCATTAAGTGGATATTTTCACAAAAAAGTGAAATTTTCAAAAATTCTGAAAATTCTCTGAAAACGACTAAATATGAAGGACTCATCGGGCGAATCGCTCTGGAATTGAAATCGGAAGGCTCACTGACATTTCCCCTATCTGAAAGTCTGAAAAATGCCGGAAAAATGACTAAGTCCCCAAAAAAATTTTTTTCAACTTTTTTCAATTTTACCCCCGTGGGATATATATTCTACCCACACACATTTGGAACTCTCCTGGGGTACCCTCACACATATTATTCCCTCATTTAGTGGATATTTTCACAAAAAAGTGAAATTTTCAAAAATTCAGAAAATTGGCTGAAAACGACTAAATATGAAGGACTCATCAGGCGAATCGCTCTGGAACTGAAATCGGAATGCTCACTGACATTTCCCCTATCTGAAAGTTTGATAAACGCTGGAAAAATGAATAAGTCCAAAAAAAAAATTTTTTTAACTTTTTTCAATTTTACCCCCGTGGGATATATATTCTACCCACACACATTTGGAACTCTCCTGGGGTACCCTCAAACATATTATTCCCTCATTTAGTGGATATCTTCACAAAAAAGTGAAATTTTCAAAAATTCAGAAAGTTGGCTGAAAACGACTAAATATGAAGGACTCATCGGGCGAATGGCTCTGGAACTGAAATCGGAACACACACTGACATTTCCGCTATCTGAAAGTCTGATAAACGCCATAAAAATGACTAAGTCCAAAATAATTTTTTTTTCAACTTTTTTCAATTTTACCCCCGTGGGATATATATTCAACCCACACACATTTGGAACTCTCCTGGGGTACACTCACACATATTATTCCCTCATTAAGTGGATATTTTCACAAAAAAGTGAAATTTTCAAAAATTCTGAAAATTCTCTGAAAACGACTAAATATGAAGGACTCATCGGTCGAATCGCTCTGGAATTGAAATCGGAAGGCTCACTGACATTTCCCCTATCTGAAAGTCTGAAAAATGCCGGAAAAATGACTAAGTCCCCAAAAAAATTTTTTTCAACTTTTTTCAATTTTACCCCCGTGGGATATATATTCTACCCACACACATTTGGAACTCTCCTGGGGTACCCTCACACATATTATTCCCTCATTTAGTGGATATTTTCACAAAAAAGTGAAATTTTCAAAAATTCAGAAAATTGGCAGAAAACGACTAAATATGAAGGACTCATCAGGCGAATCGCTCTGGAACTGAAATCGGAATGCTCACTGACATTTCCCCTATCTGAAAGTCTGATAAACGCTGGAAAAATGAATAAGTCCAAAAAAAAATTTTTTTTAACTTTTTTCAATTTTACCCCCGTGGGATATATATTCTACCCACACACATTTGGAACTCTCCTGGGGTACCCTCAAACATATTATTCCCTCATTTAGTGGATATTTTCACAAAAAAGTGAAATTTTCAAAAATTCAGAAAGTTGGCTGAAAACGACTAAATATGAAGGACTCATCGGGCGAATCGCTCTGGAACTGAAATCGGAACACTCACTGACATTTCCGCTATCTGAAAGTCTGATGAACGCCATAAAAATGACTAAGTCCAAAAAAATTTTTTTTTCAACTTTTTTCAATTTTACCCCCGTGGGATATATATTCTACCCACACACATTTGGAACTCTCCTGGGGTACCCTCACACATATTATTGCCTCATTTAGTGGATATTTTCACAAAAAAGTGAAATTTTCAAAAATTCAGAAAGTTGGCTGAAAACGACTAAATATGAAGGACTCATCGGGCGAATCGCTCTGGAACTGAAATCAGAACACTCACTGACATTTCCCCTATCTGAATGTCTGATGAACGCCATAAAAATTACTAAGTCCAAAAAAATTTTTTTTTCAACTTTTTTCAATTTTACCCCTGTGGGATATATATTCTACCCACACACATTTGGAACTCTCCTGGGGTACACTCACACATATTATTCCCTCATTTAGTGGATATTTTCACAAAAAAGTGAAATTTTCAAAAATTCTGAAAATTGGCTGAAAACGACTAAATATGAAGGACTCATGGGGTGAATCGCTCTGGAACTGAAATCGGAGCACTCACTGACATTTCCCCTATCTGAATGTCTGATGAACGCCATAAAAATTACTAAGTCCAAAAAAATTTTTTTTTCAACTTTTTTCAATTTTACCCCTGTGGGATATATATTCTACCCACACACATTTGGAACTCTCCTGGGGTACACTCACACATATTATTCCCTCATTTAGTGGATATTTTCACAAAAAAGTGAAATTTTCAAAAATTCTGAAAATTGGCTGAAAACGACTAAATATGAAGGACTCATGGGGTGAATCGCTCTGGAACTGAAATCGGAACACTCACTGACATTTCCCCTATCTGAATGTCTGATGAACGCCATAAAAATTACTAAGTCCAAAAAAATTTTTTTTTCAACTTTTTTCAATTTTACCCCTGTGGGATATATATTCTACCCACACACATTTGGAACTCTCCTGGGGTACACTCACACATATTATTCCCTCATTTAGTGGATATTTTCACAAAAAAGTGAAATTTTCAAAAATTCTGAAAATTGGCTGAAAACGACTAAATATGAAGGACTCATGGGGTGAATCGCTCTGGAACTGAAATCGGAGCACTCACTGACATTTCCCCTATCTGAATGTCTGATGAACGCCATAAAAATTACTAAGTCCAAAAAAATTTTTTTTTCAACTTTTTTCAATTTTACCCCTGTGGGATATATATTCTACCCACACACATTTGGAACTCTCCTGGGGTACACTCACACATATTATTCCCTCATTTAGTGGATATTTTCACAAAAAAGTGAAATTTTCAAAAATTCTGAAAATTGGCTGAAAACGACTAAATATGAAGGACTCATGGGGTGAATCGCTCTGGAACTGAAATCGGAACACTCACTGACATTTCCCCTATCTGAATGTCTGATGAACGCCATAAAAATTACTAAGTCCAAAAAAATTTTTTTTTCAACTTTTTTCAATTTTACCCCTGTGGGATATATATTCTACCCACACACATTTGGAACTCTCCTGGGGTACACTCACACATATTATTCCCTCATTTAGTGGATATTTTCACAAAAAAGTGAAATTTTCAAAAATTCTGAAAATTGGCTGAAAACGACTAAATATGAAGGACTCATGGGGTGAATCGCTCTGGAACTGAAATCGGAACACTCACTGACATTTCCCCTATCTGAAAGTCTGATAAACGCCATAAAAATTACTAAGTCCAAAAAAATTTTTTTTTCAACTTTTTTCAATTTTACCCCCGTGGGATATATATTCAACCCACACACATTTGGAACTCTCCTGGGGTACACTCACACATATTATTCCCTCATTAAGTGGATATTTTCACAAAAAAGTGAAATTTTCAAAAATTCTGAAAATTCTCTGAAAACGACTAAATATGAAGGACTCATCGGGCGAATCGCTCTGGAATTGAAATCGGAAGGCTCACTGACATTTCCCCTATCTGAAAGTCTGAAAAATGCCGGAAAAATGACTAAGTCCCTAAAAAAATTTTTTTCAACTTTTTTCAATTTTACCCCCGTGGGATATATATTCTACCCACACACATTTGGAACTCTCCTGGGGTACCCTCACACATATTATTCCCTCATTTAGTGGATATTTTCACAAAAAAGTGAAATTTTCAAAAATTCAGAAAATTGGCTGAAAACGACTAAATATGAAGGACTCATCAGGCGAATCGCTCTGGAACTGAAATCGGAATGCTCACTGACATTTCCCCTATCTGAAAGTCTGATAAACGCTGGAAAAATGAATAAGTCCAAAAAAAAAATTTTTTTAACTTTTTTCAATTTTACCCCCGTGGGATATATATTCTACCCACACACATTTGGAACTCTCCTGGGGTACCCTCAAACATATTATTCCCTCATTTAGTGGATATCTTCACAAAAAAGTGAAATTTTCAAAAATTCAGAAAGTTGGCTGAAAACGACTAAATATGAAGGACTCATCGGGCGAATGGCTCTGGAACTGAAATCGGAACACACACTGACATTTCCGCTATCTGAAAGTCTGATAAACGCCATAAAAATGACTAAGTCCAAAATAATTTTTTTTTCAACTTTTTTCAATTTTACCCCCGTGGGATATATATTCAACCCACACACATTTGGAACTCTCCTGGGGTACACTCACACATATTATTCCCTCATTAAGTGGATATTTTCACAAAAAAGTGAAATTTTCAAAAATTCTGAAAATTCTCTGAAAACGACTAAATATGAAGGACTCATCGGTCAAAACGCTCTGGAATTGAAATCGGAAGGCTCACTGACATTTCCCCTATCTGAAAGTCTGAAAAATGCCGGAAAAATGACTAAGTCCCCAAAAAAATTTTTTTCAACTTTTTTCAATTTTACCCCCGTGGGATATATATTCTACCCACACACATTTGGAACTCTGCTGGGGTACCCTCACACATATTATTCCCTCATTTAGTGGATATTTTCACAAAAAAGTGAAATTTTCAAAAATTCTGAAAATTGGCTGAAAACGACTAAATATGAAATACTCATCAGGTGAATCGCTCTGGAACTGAAATCGGAACACTCACTGACATTTCCCCTATCTGAAAGTCTGATAAACGCCATAAAAATGACTAAGTCCAAAATAATTTTTTTTTCAACTTTTTTCAATTTTAACCCCGTGGGATATATATTCTACCCACACACATTTGGAACTCTCCTGGGGTACCCTCACACATATTATTGCCTCATTTAGTGGATATTTTCACAAAAAAGTGAAATTTTCAAAAATTCAGAAAGTTGGCTGAAAACGACTAAATATGAAGGACTCATCGGGCGAATCGCTCTGGAACTGAAATCGGAACACTCACTGACATTTCCCCTATCTGAAAGTCTGATAAACGCCATAAAAATTACTAAGTCCCAAAAAAAATTTTTTTAAACTTTTTTCAATTTTACCCCCGTGGGATATATATTCTACCCACACACATTTGGAACTCTCCTGGGGTACCCTCACACATATTATTCCCTCATTTAGTGGATATTTTCACAAAAAAGTGAAATTTTCAAAAATTCAGAAAATTGTCTGAAAACGTCTAAATATGAAGGACTCATCGGGCGAATCGCTCTGGAACTGAAATTGGAACGCTCACTGACATTTCCCCTATCTGAAAGTCTGATAAACGCTGAAAAAATGACTAAGTCCAAAAAAAAAATTTTTTTCAACTTTTTTCAATTTTACCCCTGTGGGATATATATTCTACCCACACACATTTGGAACTATCCTGGGGTACCCTCAAACATATTATTCCCTCATTTAGTGGATATTTTCACAAAAAAGTGAAATTTTCAAAAATTCAGAAAGTTGGCTGAAAACGACTAAATATGAAAGACTCATCGGGCGAATCGCTCTGGAACTGAAATCGGAACACTCACTGACATTTCCGCTATCTGAAAGTCTGATAAACGCCATAATAATTACTAAGTCCAAAAAAATTTTTTTTTCAACTTTTTTCAATTTTACCCCTGTGGGATATATATTCTACCCACACACATTTGGAACTCTCCTGGGGTACACTCACACATATTATTCCCTCATTTAGTGGATATTTTCACAAAAAAGTGAAATTTTCAAAAATTCTGAAAATTGGCTGAAAACGACTAAATATGAAGGACTCATGGGGCGAATCGCTCTGAAACTGAAATCGGAACACTCACTGACATTTCCCCTATCTGAAAGTCTGATAAACGCTGGAAAAATGAATAAGTCCAAAAAAAAAATTTTTTTAACTTTTTTCAATTTTACCCCCGTGGGATATATATTCTACCCACACACATTTGGAACTCTCCTGGGGTACCCTCAAACATATTATTCCCTCATTTAGTGGATATCTTCACAAAAAAGTGAAATTTTCAAAAATTCAGAAAGTTGGCTGAAAACGACTAAATATGAAGGACTCATCGGGCGAATGGCTCTGGAACTGAAATCGGAACACACACTGACATTTCCGCTATCTGAAAGTCTGATAAACGCCATAAAAATGACTAAGTCCAAAATAATTTTTTTTTCAACTTTTTTCAATTTTACCCCCGTGGGATATATATTCAACCCACACACATTTGGAACTCTCCTGGGGTACACTCACACATATTATTCCCTCATTAAGTGGATATTTTCACAAAAAAGTGAAATTTTCAAAAATTCTGAAAATTCTCTGAAAACGACTAAATATGAAGGACTCATCGGTCGAATCGCTCTGGAATTGAAATCGGAAGGCTCACTGACATTTCCCCTATCTGAAAGTCTGAAAAATGCCGGAAAAATGACTAAGTCTCCAAAAAAATTTTTTTCAACTTTTTTCAATTTTACCCCCGTGGGATATATATTCTACCCACACACATTTGGAACTCTCCTGGGGTACCCTCACACATATTATTCCCTCATTTAGTGGATATTTTCACAAAAAAGTGAAATTTTCAAAAATTCTGAAAATTGGCTGAAAACGACTAAATATGAAATACTCATCAGGTGAATCGCTCTGGAACTGAAATCGGAACACTCACTGACATTTCCCCTATCTGAAAGTCTGATAAACGCCATAAAAATGACTAAGTCCAAAATAATTTTTTTTTCAACTTTTTTCAATTTTAACCCCGTGGGATATATATTCTACCCACACACATTTGGAACTCTCCTGGGGTACCCTCACACATATTATTGCCTCATTTAGTGGATATTTTCACAAAAAAGTGAAATTTTCAAAAATTCAGAAAGTTTGCTGAAAACGACTAAATATGAAGGACTCATCGGGCGAATCGCTCTGGAACTGAAATCGGAACACTCACTGACATTTCCCCTATCTGAAAGTCTGATAAACGCCATAAAAATTACTAAGTCCCAAAAAAAATTTTTTTCAACTTTTTTCAATTTTACCCCCGTGGGATATATATTCTACCCACACACATTTGGAACTCTCCTGGGGTACCCTCACACATATTATTTCCTCATTTAGTGGATATTTTCACAAAAAAGTGAAATTTTCAAAAATTCAGAAAGTTGGCTGAAAACGACTAAATATGAAGGACTCATCGGGCGAATGGCTCTGGAACTGAAATCGGAACACACACTGACATTTCCGCTATCTGAAAGTCTGATAAACGCCATAAAAATGACTAAGTCCAAAATAATTTTTTTTTCAACTTTTTTCAATTTTACCCCCGTGGGATATATATTCAACCCACACACATTTGGAACTCTCCTGGGGTACACTCACACATATTATTCCCTCATTAAGTGGATATTTTCACAAAAAAGTGAAATTTTCAAAAATTCTGAAAATTCTCTGAAAACGACTAAATATGAAGGACTCATCGGTCGAATCGCTCTGGAATTGAAATCGGAAGGCTCACTGACATTTCCCCTATCTGAAAGTCTGAAAAATGCCGGAAAAATGACTAAGTCTCCAAAAAAATTTTTTTCAACTTTTTTCAATTTTACCCCCGTGGGATATATATTCTACCCACACACATTTGGAACTCTCCTGGGGTACCCTCACACATATTATTCCCTCATTTAGTGGATATTTTCACAAAAAAGTGAAATTTTCAAAAATTCTGAAAATTGGCTGAAAACGACTAAATATGAAATACTCATCAGGTGAATCGCTCTGGAACTGAAATCGGAACACTCACTGACATTTCCCCTATCTGAAAGTCTGATAAACGCCATAAAAATGACTAAGTCCAAAATAATTTTTTTTTCAACTTTTTTCAATTTTAACCCCGTGGGATATATATTCTACCCACACACATTTGGAACTCTCCTGGGGTACCCTCACACATATTATTGCCTCATTTAGTGGATATTTTCACAAAAAAAGTGAAATTTTCAAAAATTCAGAAAGTTGGCTGAAAACGACTAAATATGAAGGACTCATCGGGCGAATCGCTCTGGAACTGAAATCGGAACACTCACTGACATTTCCCCTATCTGAAAGTCTGATAAACGCCATAAAAATTACTAAGTCCCAAAAAAAATTTTTTTCAACTTTTTTCAATTTTACCCCCGTGGGATATATATTCTACCCACACACATTTGGAACTCTCCTGGGGTACCCTCACACATATTATTTCCTCATTTAGTGGATATTTTCACAAAAAAGTGAAATTTTCAAAAATTCAGAAAATTGTCTGAAAACGTCTAAATATGAAGGACTCATCGGGCGAATCGCTCTGGAACTGAAATTGGAACGCTCACTGACATTTCCCCTATCTGAAAGTCTGATAAACGCTGAAAAAATGACTAAGTCCAAAAAAAAAATTATTTTCAACTTTTTTCAATTTTACCCCTGTGGGATATATATTCTACCCACACACATTTGGAACTATCCTGGGGTACCCTCAAACATATTATTCCCTCATTTAGTGGATATTTTCACAAAAAAGTGAAATTTTCAAAAATTCAGAAAGTTGGCTGAAAACGACTAAATATGAAGGACATATGGGGCGAATCGCTCTGGAACTGAAATCGGAACACTCACTGACATTTCCCCTATCTGAAAGTCTGATAAACGCCATAAAAATTACTAAGTCCAAAAAAATTTTTTTTTCAACTTTTTTCAATTTTACCCCCGTGGGATATATATTCAACCCACACACATTTGGAACTCTCCTGGGGTACACTCACACATATTATTCCCTCATTAAGTGGATATTTTCACAAAAAAGTGAAATTTTCAAAAATTCTGAAAATTCTCTGAAAACGACTAAATATGAAGGACTCATCGGTCGAATCGCTCTGGAATTGAAATCGGAAGGCTCACTGACATTTCCCCTATCTGAAAGTCTGAAAAATGCCGGAAAAATGACTAAGTCCCCAAAAAAAATTTTTTCAACTTTTTTCAATTTTACCCCCGTGGGATATATATTCTACCCACACACATTTGGAACTCTCCTGGGGTACCCTCACACATATTATTCCCTCATTTAGTGGATATTTTCACAAAAAAGTGAAATTTTCAAAAATTCTGAAAATTGGCTGAAAACGACTAAATATGAAATACTCATCAAGTGAATCGCTCTGGAACTGAAATCGGAACACTCACTGACATTTCCCCTATCTGAAAGTCTGATAAACGCCATAAAAATGACTAAGTCCAAAATAATTTTTTTTTCAACTTTTTTCAATTTTACCCCCGTGGGATATATATTCTACCCACACACATTTGGAACTCTCCTGGGGTACCCTCACACATATTATTGCCTCATTTAGTGGATATTTTCACAAAAAAGTGAAATTTTCAAAAATTCAGAAAGTTGGCTGAAAACGACTAAATATGAAGGACTCATCGGGCGAATCGCTCTGGAACTGAAATCGGAACACTCACTGACATTTCCCCTATCTGAAAGTCTGATAAACGCTGGAAAAATGAATAAGTCCAAAAAAAAAATTTTTTTAACTTTTTTCAATTTTACCCCCGTGGGATATATATTCTACCCACACACATTTGGAACTCTCCTGGGGTACCCTCAAACATATTATTCCCTCATTTAGTGGATATTTTCACAAAAAAGTGAAATTTTCAAAAATTCAGAAAGTTGGCTGAAAACGACTAAATATGAAGGACTCATCGGGCGAATCGCTCTGGAACTGAAATCGGAACACTCACTGACATTTCCGCTATCTGAAAGTCTGATAAACGCCATAAAAATTACTAAGTCCAAAAAAATTTTTTTTTCAACTTTTTTCAATTTTACCGCCGTGGGATATATATTCTACCCACACACATTTGGAACTCTCCTGGGGTACACTCACACATATTATTCCCTCATTTAGTGGATATTTTCACAAAAAAGTGAAATTTTCAAAAATTCTGAAAATTGGCTGAAAACGACTAAATATGAAGGACTCAAGGGGCGAATCGCTCTGGAACTGAAATCGGAACACTCACTGACATTTCCCCTATCTGAAAGTCTGATAAACGCCATAAAAATTACTAAGTTCAAAAAAAATTTTTTTGCAACTTTTTTCAATTTTACCCCCGTGGGATATATATTCAACCCACACACATTTGGAACTCTCCTGGGGTACACTCACACATATTATTCCCTCATTAAGTGGATATTTTCACAAAAAAGTGAAATTTTCAAAAATTCTGAAAATTCTCTGAAAACGACTAAATATGAAGGACTCATCGGTCGAATCGCTCTGGAATTGAAATCGGAAGGCTCACTGACATTTCCCCTATCTGAAAGTCTGAAAAATGCCGGAAAAATGACTAAGTTCCCAAAAAAATTTTTTTCAACTTTTTTCAATTTTACCCCCGTGGGATATATATTCTACCCACACACATTTGGAACTCTCCTGGGGTACCCTCACACATATTATTGCCTCATTTAGTGGATATTTTCAGAAAAAAGTGAAATTTTCAAAAATTCAGAAAGTTGGCTGAAAACGACTAAATATGAAGGACTCATCGGGCGAATCGCTTTGGAACTGAAATTGGAACGCTCACTGACATTTCCCCTATCTGAAAGTCTGATAAACGCTGAAAAAATGACTAAGTCCAAAAAAAAAATTTTTTTCAACTTTTTTCAATTTTACCCCCGTGGGATATATATTCTACACACACACATTTGGAACTATCCTGGGGTACCCTCAAACATATTATTCCCTCATTTAGTGGATATTTTCACAAAAAAGTGAAATTTTCAAAAATTCAGAAAGTTGGCTGAAAACGACTAAATATGAAGGACTCATCGGGCGAATCGCTCTGGAACTGAAATCGGAACACTCACTGACATTTCCGCTATCTGAAAGTCTGATAAACGCCATAAAAATTACTAAGTCCAAAAAAATTTTTTTTTCAACTTTTTTCAATTTTACCCCCGTGGGATATATATTCAACCCACACACATTTGGAACTCTCCTGGGGTACACTCACACATATTATTCCCTCATTTAGTGGATATTTTCACAAAAAAGTGAAATTTTCAAAAATTCTGAATATTGGCTGAAAACGACTAAATATGAAGGACTCATCGGGCGAATCGCTCTGGAACTGAAATTGGAATGCTCACTGACATTTCCCCTATCTGAAAGTCTGATAAATGCTGAAAAAATGACTAAGTCCAAAAAAAAAATTTTTTCACCTTTTTACAATTTTACCCCTGTGGGATATATATTCTACCCACACACATTTGGATCTCTCCTGGGGTACCCTCACACATATTATTCCCTCATTTAGTGGATATTTTCACAAAAAAGTGAAATTTCCAAAATTCAGAAAATTCTCTGATAACTACTAAATATGAAGGATTCATCGGGCGAATCGCTCTGGAATTGAAATTGGAAGGCTCACTGACATTTCCCCTATCTGAAAGTCTGATAAACGCCATAAAAATGACGAAGTCCAAAAAAAAAATTTTTTCACCTTTTTACAATTTTACCCCTGTGGGATATATATTCTACCCACACACATTTGGAACTCTCCTGGGGTACCCTCACACATATTATTCCCTCATTTAGTGGATATTTTCACAAAAAAGTGAAATTTTCAAAAATTCTGAAAATTGGCTGAAAACGACTAAATATGAAGGACACATCGGGCGAACGGCTCTGGAACTGAAATTGGAACGCTCACTGATATTTCCCCTATCTGAAAGTCTGATAAACGCTGAAAAAATGACTAAGTCCAAAAAAAAAATGTTTTCACCTTTTTTCAATTTTACCCCTGTGGGATATATATTCTACCCACACACATTTGGAACTCTCCTGGGGTACCCTCACACATATTATTCCCTCATTTAGTGGATATTTTCACAAAAAAGTGAAATTTTCAAAAATTCAGAAAGTTGGCTGAAAACGACTAAATATGAAGGACTCATTGGGCGAATCGCTCTGGAATTGAAATTGGAAGGCTCACTGACATTTCCCCTATCTGAAAGTCTGATAAACGCCATAAAAATGACGAAGTCCAAAAAAAAAATGTTTTCACCTTTTTTCAATTTTACCCCTGTGGGATATATATTCTACCCACACACATTTGGAACTCTCCTGGGGTACCCTCACACATATTATTCCCTCATTTAGTGGATATTTTCACAAAAAAGTGAAATTTTCAAAAATTCAGAAAGTTGGCTGAAAACGACTAAATATGAAGGACTCATCGGGCGAATCGCTCTGGAACTGAAATCGGAACACCCACTGACATTTCCCCTATCTGAAAGTCTGATAAACGCCATAAAAATGACTAAGTCTAAAAAAAAAATGTTTTCTACTATTTTCAATTTTACCCCCGTGGGATATATATTCTACCCACACACATTTGGAACTCTCCTGGGGTACCCTCACACATATTATTCCCTCATTTAGTGGATATTTTCACAAAAAAGTGAAATTTTCAAAAATTCTGAAAATTGCCTGAAAACGACTAAATATGAAGGACTCATCGGGCGAATCGCTCTGGAATTGAAATCGGAAGGCTCACTGACATTTCCCCTATCTGAAAGTCTGAAAAATGCCGGAAAAATGACTAAGTCCCAAAAAAAAATTTTTTCAACTTTTTTCAATTTTACCCCCGTGGGATATATATTCTACCCACACACATTTGGAACTCTCCTGGGGTACCCTCACACATATTATTCCCTCATTTAGTGGATATTTTCACAAAAAAGTGAAATTTTCAAAAATTCTGAAAATTGGCTGAAAACGACTAAATATGAAGGACACATCGGGCGAACGGCTCTGGAACTGAAATTGGAACGCTCACTGATATTTCCCCTATCTGAAAGTCTGATAAACGCTGAAAAAATGACTAAGTCCAAAAAAAAAATGTTTTCACCTTTTTTCAATTTTACCCCTGTGGGATATATATTCTACCCACACACATTTGGAACTCTCCTGGGGTACCCTCACACATATTATTCCCTCATTTAGTGGATATTTTCACAAAAAAGTGAAATTTTCAAAAATTCAGAAAGTTGGCTGAAAACGACTAAATATGAGGGACTCATCGGGCGAATCGCTCTGGAACTGAAATCGGAACACTCACTGACATTTCCCCTATCTGAAAGTCTGATAAACGCCATAAAAATGACTAAGTACAAAAAAATTTTTTTTTCAACTTTTTTCAATTTTACCCCCGCGGGATATATATTCTACCCACACACATTTGGAACTCTCCTGGGGTACAGTCCCACATATTATTCCCTCATTTAATGGATATTTTCACAAAAAAGTGAAATTTTCAAAAATTCTGAATATTGGCTGAAAACGACTAAATATGAAGGACTCATCGGGAGAATCGCTCTGGAACTGAAATCGGAACACTCACTGACATTTCCCCTATCTGAAAGTCTGATAAACGCCATAAAAATGACGAAGTCCAAAAAAATTTTTTTTTCAACTTTTTTCAATTTTACCCCCGTGGGATATATATTCTACCCACACGCATTTGGAACTCTCCTGGGGTACCCTCACACATATTATTCCCTCATTTAGTGGATATTTTCACAAAAAAGTGAAATTTTCAAAAATTCTGAAAATTGGCTGAAAACGACTAAATATGAAGGACTCATCGGGCGAATCGCTCTGGAATTGAAATCGGAAGGCTCACTGACATTTCCCCTATCTGAAAGTCTGAAAAATGCCTGAAAAATGACTAAGTCCCCAAAAAAATTTTTTTCAACTTTTTTCAATTTTACCCCCGTTGGATATATATTCTACCCACACACATTTGGAACTCTCCTGGGGTACCCTCACACATATTATTCCCTCATTTAGTGGATATTTTCACAAAAAAGTGAAATTTTCAAAAATTCAGAAAATTGGCTGAAAACGACTAAATATGAAGGACTCATCGGGCGAATCGCTCTGGAACTGAAATTGGAATGCTCACTGACATTTCCCCTATCTGAAAGTCTGATAAATGCTGAAAAAATGACTAAGTCCAAAAAAAAAATTTTTTCACCTTTTTACAATTTTACCCCTGTGGGATATATATTCTACCCACACACATTTGGAACTCTCCTGGGGTACCCTCACACATATTATTCCCTCATTTAGTGGATATTTTCACAAAAAAGTGAAATTTCCAAAATTCAGAAAATTCTCTGATAACTACTAAATATGAAGGATTCATCGGGCGAATCGCTCTGGAATTGAAATTGGAAGGCTCACTGACATTTCCCCTATCTGAAAGTCTGATAAACGCCATAAAAATGACGAAGTCCAAAAAAAAAATTTTTTCACCTTTTTACAATTTTACCCCTGTGGGATATATATTCTACCCACACACATTTGGAACTCTCCTGGGGTACCCTCACACATATTATTCCCTCATTTAGTGGATATTTTCACAAAAAAGTGAAATTTTCAAAAATTCTGAAAATTGGCTGAAAACGACTAAATATGAAGGACACATCGGGCGAACGGCTCTGGAACTGAAATTGGAACGCTCACTGATATTTCCCCTATCTGAAAGTCTGATAAACGCTGAAAAAATGACTAAGTCCAAAAAAAAAATGTTTTCACCTTTTTTCAATTTTACCCCTGTGGGATATATATTCTACCCACACACATTTGGAACTCTCCTGGGGTACCCTCACACATATTATTCCCTCATTTAGTGGATATTTTCACAAAAAAGTGAAATTTTCAAAAATTCAGAAAGTTGGCTGAAAACGACTAAATATGAAGGACTCATCGGGCGAATCGCTCTGGAACTGAAATCGGAACACCCACTGACATTTCCCCTATCTGAAAGTCTGATAAACGCCATAAAAATGACTAAGTCTAAAAAAAAAATGTTTTCTACTATTTTCAATTTTACCCCCGTGGGATATATATTCTACCCACACACATTTGGAACTCTCCTGGGGTACCCTCACACATATTATTCCCTCATTTAGTGGATATTTTCACAAAAAAGTGAAATTTTAAAAAATTCTGAAAATTGCCTGAAAACGACTAAATATGAAGGACTCATCGGGCGAATCGCTCTGGAATTGAAATCGGAAGGCTCACTGACATTTCCCCTATCTGAAAGTCTGAAAAATGCCGGAAAAATGACTAAGTCCCAAAAAAAAATTTTTTCAACTTTTTTCAATTTTACCCCCGTGGGATATATATTCTACCCACACACATTTGGAACTCTCCTGGGGTACCCTCACACATATTATTCCCTCATTTAGTGGATATTTTCACAAAAAAGTGAAATTTTCAAAAATTCAGAAAGTTGGCTGAAAACGACTAAATATGAAGGACTCATCGGGAGAATCGCTCTGGAACTGAAATCGGAACACTCACTGACATTTCCCCTATCTGAAAGTCTGATAAATGCTGAAAAAATGACTAAGTCCCAAAAAAAAATTTTTTCACCTTTTTTCAATTTTACCCCTGTGGGATATATATTCTACCCACACACATTTGGAACTCTCCTGGGGTACCCTCACACATATTATTCCCTCATTTAGTGGATATTTTCACAAAAAAGTGAAATTTTCAAAAATTCTGAAAATTGGCTGAAAACAACTAAATATAAAGGACTCATCGGGCGAATCGCTCTGGAACTGAAATCGGAACACTCACTGACATTTCCCCTATCTGAAAGTCTGATAAATGCCATAAAAATAACTAAGTACAAAAAAATTTTTTTTTCAACTTTTTTCAATTTTACCCCCGCGGGATATATATTCTACCCACACACATTTGGAACTCAACTGGGGTACAGTCCCACATATTATTCCCTCATTCAATGGATATTTTCACAAAAAAGTGAAATTTTCAAAAATTCTGAATATTGGCTGAAAACGACTAAATATGAAGGACTCATCGGGAGAATCGCTCTGGAACTGAAATCGGAACACTCACTGACATTTCCCCTATCTGAAAGTTTGTTAAACGCCATAAAAATGACTAAGTCCAAAAAAAATTTTTTTTCAACTTTTTTCAATTTTACCCCCGTGGGATATATATTCTACCCACACACATTTGGAACTCTCCTGGGGTACCCTCACACATATTATTCCCTCATTTAGTGGATATTTTCACAAAAAAGTGAAATTTTCAAAAATTCTGAAAATTGGCTGAAAACGACTAAATATGAAGGACTCATCGGGCAAATCGCTCTGGAACTGAAATTGGAACACTCACTGACATTTCCCCTATCTGAAAGTCTGATAAATGCTGAAAAAATGACTAAGTCCCAAAAAAAAATTTTTTCACCTTTTTTCAATTTTACCCCTGTGGGATATATATTCTACCCACACACATTTGGAACTCTCCTGGGGTACCCTCACACATATTATTCCCTCATTTAGTGGATATTTTCACAAAAAAGTGAAATTTTCAAAAATTCTGAATATTGGCTGAAAACGACTAAATATGAAGGACTCATCGGGAGAATCGCTCTGGAACTGAAATCGGAACACTCACTGACATTTCCCCTATCTGAAAGTCTGATAAACGCCATAAAAATGACGAAGTCCAAAAAAATTTTTTTTTCAACTTTTTTCAATTTTACCCCCGTGGGATATATATTCTACCCACACGAATTTGGAACTCTCCTGGGGTACCCTCACACATATTATTCCCTCATTTAGTGGATATTTTCACAAAAAAGTGAAATTTTCAAAAATTCTGAAAATTGGCTGAAAACGACTAAATATGAAGGACTCATCGGGCGAATGGCTCTGGAACTGAATTTGGAACGCTCACTGATAATTCCCCTATCTGAAAGTCTGATAAACGCTGAAAAAATGACTAAGTCCAAAAAAAAAATGTTTTCACCTTTTTTCAATTTTACCCCTGTTGGATATATATTAAACCCCCACACATTTGGAACTCTCCTGGGGTACCCTCACACATATTATTCCCTCATTTAGTGGATATTTTCACAAAAAAGTGAAATTTTCAAAAATTCTGAAAATTGCCTGAAAACGACTAAATATGAAGGACTCATCGGGCGAATCGCTCTGGAATTGAAATTGGAAGGCTCACTGACATTTCCCCTATCTGAAAGATGCCGGAAAAATGACTAAGTCCCAAAAAAATTTTTTTTTCAACTTTTTTCAATTTTACCCCCGCGGGATATATATTCTACCCACACACATTTGGAACTCTCCTGGGGTACAGTCCCACATATTATTCCCTCATTTAATGGATATTTTCACAAAAAAGTGAAATTTTCAAAAATTCTGAAAATTGGCTGAAAACGACTAAATATGAAGGACTCATCGGGCAAATCGCTCTGGAACTGAAATTGGAACACTCACTGACATTTCCCCTATCTGAAAGTCTGATAAATGCTGAAAAAATGACTAAGTCCAAAAAAAAAATTTTTTCACCTTTTTTCAATTTTACCCCTGTGGGATATATATTCTACCCACACACATTTGGAACTCTCCTGGGGTACCCTCACACATATTATTCCCTCATTTAGTGGATATTTTCACAAAAAAGTGAAATTTTCAAAAATTCTGAAAATTGGCTGAAAACAACTAAATATAAAGGACTCATCGGGCGAATCGCTCTGGAACTGAAATCGGAACGCTCACTGATATTTCCCCTATCTGAAAGTCTGATAAACGCTGAAAAAATGACTAAGTTCAAAAAAAAAATGTTTTCACCTTTTTTCAATTTTACCCCTGTGGGATATATATTCTACCCACACACATTTGGAACTCTCCTGGGGTACCCTCACACATATTATTCCCTCATTTAGTGGATATTTTCACAAAAAAGTGAAATTTTCAAAAATTCTGAAAATTGGCTGAAAACGACTAAATATGAAGGACTCATCGGACGAATTGCTCTGGAACTGAAATCGGAACACTCACTGATATTTCCCCTATCTGAAAGTCTGATAAACGGCATAAAAATGACTAAGTCCAAAAAAATTTTTTTTTCAACTTTTTTCAATTTTACCCCCGTGGGATATATATTCTACCCACACACATTTGGAACTCTCCTGGGGTACATTCACACATATTATTCCCTCATTTAGTGGATATTTTCACAAAAAAGTGAAATTTTCAAAAATTCTGAAAATTGGCTGAAAACGACTAAATATGAAGGACTCATCGGGCGATTCGCTCTGGAACTGAAATCGGAACGCTCACTGACATTTCCCCTATCTGAAAGTCTGCTAAACGCTGAAAAAATGACAGTCCAAAAAAAATTTTTTTCAACTTTTTTCAATTTTACCCCCGTGGGATATATATTCTACCCACACACATTTGGAACTCTCCTGGGGTACCCTCACACATATTATTCCCTCATTTAGTGGATATTTTCACAAAAAAGTGAAATTTTCAAAAATTCAGAAAATTGGCTGAAAATGACTAAATATGAAGGACTCATCGGGCGAATCGCTCTGGAACTGAAATCGGAAGGCTCACTGACATTTCCCCTATCTGAAAGTCTGATAAACGCTGAAGAAATGACAGTCGAAAAAATTTTTTTTTTAACTTTTTTCAATTTTACCCCCGTGGGATATATATTCTACCCACACACATTTGGAACTCTCCTGGGGTACCCTCACACATATTATTGCCTCATTTAGTGGATATTTTCACAAAAAAGTGAAATTTTCAAAAATTCAGAAAATTGGCTGAAAACGACTAAATATGAAGGACTCATCGGGCGAATGGCTCTGGAACTGAATTTGGAACGCTCACTGATATTTCCCCTATCTGAAAGTCTGATAAACGCTGAAAAAATGACTAAGTCCAAAAAAAAAATGTTTTCACCTTTTTTCAATTTTACCCCTGTGGGATATATATTAAACCCCCACACATTTGGAACTCTCCTGGGGTACCCTCACACATATTATTCCCTCATTTAGTGGATATTTTCACAAAAAAGTGAAATTTTCAAAAATTCTGAAAATTGCCTGAAAACGACTAAATATGAAGGACTCATCGGGCGAATCGCTCTGGAATTGAAATCGGAAGGCTCACTGACATTTCCCCTATCTGAAAGATGCCGGAAAAATGACTAAGTCCCAAAAAAATTTTTTTTTCAACTTTTTTCAATTTTACCCCCGCGGGATATATATTCTACCCACACACATTTGGAACTCTCCTGGGGTACAGTCCCACATATTATTCCCTCATTTAATGGATATTTTCACAAAAAAGTGAAATTTTCAAAAATTCTGAAAATTGGCTGAAAACGACTAAATATGAAGGACTCATCGGGCAAATCGCTCTGGAACTGAAATTGGAACACTCACTGACATTTCCCCTATCTGAAAGTCTGATAAATGCTGAAAAAATGACTAAGTCCAAAAAAAAAATTTTTTCACCTTTTTTCAATTTTACCCCTGTGGGATATATATTCTACCCACACACATTTGGAACTCTCCTGGGGTACCCTCACACATATTATTCCCTCATTTAGTGGATATTTTCACAAAAAAGTGAAATTTTCAAAAATTCTGAAAATTGGCTGAAAACAACTAAATATAAAGGACTCATCGGGCGAATCGCTCTGGAACTGAAATCGGAACGCTAACTGATATTTCCCCTATCTGAAAGTCTGATAAACGCTGAAAAAATGACTAAGTTCAAAAAAAAAATGTTTTCACCTTTTTTCAATTTTACCCCTGTGGGATATATATTCTACCCACACACATTTGGAACTCTCCTGGGGTACCCTCACACATATTATTCCCTCATTTAGTGGATATTTTCACAAAAAAGTGAAATTTTCAAAAATTCTGAAAATTGGCTGAAAACGACTAAATATGAAGGACTCATCGGACGAATTGCTCTGGAACTGAAATCGGAACACTCACTGATATTTCCCCTATCTGAAAGTCTGATAAACGGCATAAAAATGACTAAGTCCAAAAAAATTTTTTTTTCAACTTTTTTCAATTTTACCCCCGTGGGATATATATTCTACCCACACACATTTGGAACTCTCCTGGGGTACATTCACACATATTATTCCCTCATTTAGTGGATATTTTCACAAAAAAGTGAAATTTTCAAAAATTCTGAAAATTGGCTGAAAACGACTAAATATGAAGGACTCATCGGGCAAATCGCTCTGGAACTGAAATTGGAACACTCACTGACATTTCCCCTATCTGAAAGTCTGATAAATGCTGAAAAAATGACTAAGTCCAAAAAAAAAATTTTTTCACCTTTTTTCAATTTTACCCCTGTGGGATATATATTCTACCCACACACATTTGGAACTCTCCTGGGGTACCCTCACACATATTATTCCCTCATTTAGTGGATATTTTCACAAAAAAGTGAAATTTTCAAAAATTCTGAAAATTGGCTGAAAACAACTAAATATAAAGGACTCATCGGGCGAATCGCTCTGGAACTGAAATCGGAACGCTCACTGATATTTCCCCTATCTGAAAGTCTGATAAACGCTGAAAAAATGACTAAGTTCAAAAAAAAAATGTTTTCACCTTTTTTCAATTTTACCCCTGTGGGATATATATTCTACCCACACACATTTGGAACTCTCCTGGGGTACCCTCACACATATTATTCCCTCATTTAGTGGATATTTTCACAAAAAAGTGAAATTTTCAAAAATTCTGAAAATTGGCTGAAAACGACTAAATATGAAGGACTCATCGGACGAATTGCTCTGGAACTGAAATCGGAACACTCACTGATATTTCCCCTATCTGAAAGTCTGATAAACGGCATAAAAATGACTAAGTCCAAAAAAATTTTTTTTTCAACTTTTTTCAATTTTACCCCCGTGGGATATATATTCTACCCACACACATTTGGAACTCTCCTGGGGTACATTCACACATATTATTCCCTCATTTAGTGGATATTTTCACAAAAAAGTGAAATTTTCAAAAATTCTGAAAATTGGCTGAAAACGACTAAATATGAAGGACTCATCGGGCGATTCGCTCTGGAACTGAAATCGGAACGCTCACTGACATTTCCCCTATCTGAAAGTCTGCTAAACGCTGAAAAAATGACAGTCCAAAAAAAATTTTTTTCAACTTTTTTCAATTTTACCCCCGTGGGATATATATTCTACCCACACACATTTGGAACTCTCCTGGGGTACCCTCACACATATTATTCCCTCATTTAGTGGATATTTTCACAAAAAAGTGAAATTTTCAAAAATTCAGAAAATTGGCTGAAAATGACTAAATATGAAGGACTCATCGGGCGAATCGCTCTGGAACTGAAATCGGAAGGCTCACTGACATTTCCCCTATCTGAAAGTCTGATAAACGCTGAAGAAATGACAGTCGAAAAAATTTTTTTTTTAACTTTTTTCAATTTTACCCCCGTGGGATATATATTCTACCCACACACATTTGGAACTCTCCTGGGGTACCCTCACACATATTATTGCCTCATTTAGTGGATATTTTCACAAAAAAGTGAAATTTTCAAAAATTCAGAAAATTGGCTGAAAACGACTAAATATGAAGGACTCATCGGGCGAATGGCTCTGGAACTGAATTTGGAACGCTCACTGATATTTCCCCTATCTGAAAGTCTGATAAACGCTGAAAAAATGACTAAGTCCAAAAAAAAAATGTTTTCACCTTTTTTCAATTTTACCCCAGTGGGATATATATTAAACCCCCACACATTTGGAACTCTCCTGGGGTACCCTCACACATATTATTCCCTCATTTAGTGGATATTTTCACAAAAAAGTGAAATTTTCAAAAATTCTGAAAATTGCCTGAAAACGACTAAATATGAAGGACTCATCGGGCGAATCGCTCTGGAATTGAAATCGGAAGGCTCACTGACATTTCCCCTATCTGAAAGATGCCGGAAAAATGACTAAGTCCCAAAAAAATTTTTTTTTCAACTTTTTTCAATTTTACCCCCGCGGGATATATATTCTACCCACACACATTTGGAACTCTCCTGGGGTACAGTCCCACATATTATTCCCTCATTTAATGGATATTTTCACAAAAAAGTGAAATTTTCAAAAATTCTGAAAATTGGCTGAAAACGACTAAATATGAAGGACTCATCGGGCAAATCGCTCTGGAACTGAAATTGGAACACTCACTGACATTTCCCCTATCTGAAAGTCTGATAAATGCTGAAAAAATGACTAAGTCCAAAAAAAAAATTTTTTCACCTTTTTTCAATTTTACCCCTGTGGGATATATATTCTACCCACACACATTTGGAACTCTCCTGGGGTACCCTCACACATATTATTCCCTCATTTAGTGGATATTTTCACAAAAAAGTGAAATTTTCAAAAATTCTGAAAATTGGCTGAAAACGACTAAATATCAAGGACTCATCGGGCGAATCGCTCTGGAACTGAAATTGGAATGCTCACTGACATTTCCCCTATCTGAAAGTCTGATAAATGCTGAAAAAATAACTAAGTCCAAAAAAAAAATTTTTTCAACTTTTTTCAATTTTACCCCCGTGGGATATATATTCTACCCACACACATTTGGAACTATCCTGGGGTACCCTCACACATATTATTCCCTCATTTAGTGGATATTTTCACAAAAAAGTGAAATTTTCAAAAATTCAGAAAGTTGGCTGAAAACGACTAAATATGAAGGACTCATCGGGCGAATCGCTCTGGAACTGAAATCGGAACACTCACTGACATTTCCCCTATCTGAAAGTCTGATAAACGCCATAAAAATGACTAAGTCCAAAAAAATTTTTTTTTCAACTTTTTTCAATTTTACCCCCGTGGGATATATATTCGACCCACACACATTTGGAACTCTCCTGGGGTACCCTCACACATATTATTCGCTCATTTAGTGGATATTTTCACAAAAAAGTGAAATTTTCAAAAATTCAGAAAATTGGCTGAAAACGACTAAATATCAAGGACTCATCGGGCGAATCGCTCTGGAACTGAAATTGGAACGCTCACTGACATTTCCCCTATCTGAAAGTCTGATAAACGCTAAAAAAATGACTAAGTCCAAAAAAAAAATTTTTTCAATTTTACCCCCGTGGGATATATATTCTACCCACACACATTTGGAACTATCCTGGGGTACCCTCACACATATTATTCCCTCATTTAGTGGATATTTTCACAAAAAAGTGAAATTTTCAAAAATTCAGAAAGTTGGCTGAAAACGACTAAATATGAAGGACTCATCGGGCGAATCGCTCTGGAACTGAAATCGGAACACTCACTGACATTTCCCCTATCTGAAAGTCTGATAAACGCCATAAAAATGACTAAGTCCCAAAAAAAACTTTTTCAACTTTTTTCAATTTTACCCCCGTGGGATATATATTCGACCCACACACATTTGGAACTCTCCTGGGGTACCCTCACACACATTATTCCTTCATTTAGTGGATATTTTCACAAAAAAGTGACATTTTCAAAAATTTAGAAAATTGGCTGAAAACGACTAAATATGAAGGACTCATCGGGCGAATTGCTCTGGAACTAAAATCGGAACGCTCATTGACATTTCCCCTTATCTGAAAGTCTGATAAACGCTGACAAAATGACTAAGTCCAAAAAAAAATTTTTTTCAACTTTTTTCAATTTTACCTCCGTGGGATATTTATTCTACCCACACACATTTGGAACTCTCCTGGGGTACCCTCACACATATTATTCCCTCATTTAGTGGATATTTTCACAAAAAAGTGAAATTTTCAAAAATTCTGAAAATTGGCTGAAAACGACTAAATATGAAATACTCATCAGGCAAATCGCTCTGGAACTGAAATCGGAATGCTCACTGCCATTTCCCCTATCTGAAAGTCTGATAAACGCTGGAAAAATGACTAAGTCCAAAAAAAAAATTTTTTCAACTTTTTTCAATTTTACCCCCGTGGGATATATATTCTACCCACACACATTTGGAACTCTCCTGGGGTACCCTCACACATATTATTCGCTCATTTAGTGGATATTTTCACAAAAAAGTGAAATTTTCAAAAATTCAGAAAATTGGCTGAAAACGACTAAATATGAAGGACTCATCGGACGAATCGCTCTGGAACTGAAATCGGAACGCTCACTGACATTTCCCCTATCTGAAAGTCTGATAAACGTTGACAAAATGACTAAGTCCAAAAAAAAATTTTTTTCTCCTTTTTTCAGTTTTACCCCCGTGGGATATATATTCTACCGACACACATTTGGAACTCTCCTGGGGTACCCTCACACATATAATTCCCTCATTTAGTGGATATTTTCACAAAAAAGTGAAATTTTCAAAAATACAGAAAATTGGCTGAAAACGACTAAATATGAAGGACTCATCGGGCGAATCGCTCTGCAACTGAAATCGGAATGCTCACTGACATTTCCCCTATCTGAAAGTCTGATGAACGCCTGAAAACTGACTAAGTCCAAAAAAACATTTTTTTCACTTTTACCCCCGTGGGATATATATTCTACCCACACACATTTGGAACTCTCCTGGGGTACCCTCACACATATTATTCCCTCATTTAGTGGATATTTTCACAAAAGAGTGAAATTTTCAAAAATTCAGAAAATTGGCTGAAAACGACTAAATATCAAGGACTCATTTGGCGAATCGCTCTGGAACTAAAATCGGAACGCTCACTGACATTTCCCCTATCTATCTGAAAGTCTGATAAACGCTGACAAAATGACTAAGTCCAAAAAAAATTTTTTTCAACTTTTTTCAATTTTACCCCCGTGGGATATATATTCTACCCACACACATTTGGAACTCTCCTGGGGTACCCTCACACATATTATTCGCTCATTTAGTGGATATTTTCACAAAAAAGTGAAATTTTCAAAAATTCATTAAATTGGCTGAAAACGACTAAATATGAAGGACTCATTGGGCGAATCGCTCTGGAACTGAAATCGGAACGCTCGCAGACATTTCCCCTATCTGAAAGTCTGATAAACACCGGAAAAATGACTAAATCCAAAAAAAAATTTTTTTCAACTTTTTTCAATTTAACCCCTGTGGGATATATATTCTACCCACACACATTTGGAACTCTCCTGGGGTACCCTCACACATATTATTCGCTCATTTAGTGGATATTTTCACAAAAAAGTTAAATTTTCAAAAATTCAGAAAATTGGCTGAAAACGGCTAACTATGAAGGACTCATCGGGCGAATCGCTCTGCAACTGAAATCGGAATGCTCACTGACATTTCCCCTATCTGAAAGTCTGATGAACGCCTGAAAAATGACTAAGTCCAAAAAAACATTTTTTTCACTTTTACCCCCGTGGGATATATATTCTACCCACACACATTTGGAACTCTCCTGGGGTACCCTCACACATATTATTCCCTCATTTAGTGGATATTTTCACAAAAAAGTGAAATTTTCAAAAATTCAGAAAATTGACTGAAAGCAACTAAATATGAAAGACTCATCAGGCGAATCGCTCTGGAACTGAAATCGGAACGCTCACTGCCATTTCCCCTATCTGAAAGTCTGATAAACGCGGACAAAATGACTAAGTCCAAAAAAAAATTTTTTTCAACTTTTTTCAATTTAACCCCTGTGGGATATATATTCTACCCACACACATTTGGAACTCTCCTGGGATACCCTCACACATATTATTCCCTCATTTTGTGGATATTTTCACAAAAAAGTGAAATTTTCAAAAATTCAGAAAATTGGCTGAAAACGACTAAATATCAAGGACTCATCGGACGAATCGCTCTGGAACTGAAATCGGAACGCTCACTGACATTTCCCCTATCTATCTGAAAGTCTGATAAACGCTGACAAAATGACTAAGTCCAAAAAAAAATTTTTTTCTCCTTTTTTCAGTTTTACCCCCGTGGGATATATATTCTACCCACACACATTTGGAACTCTCCTGGGGTACCCTCACACATATTATTCCCTCATTTAGTGGATATTTTCACAAAAGAGTGAAATTTTCAAAAATTCAGGAAATTTGCTGAAAACGACTAAATATGAAGGACTCATCGGGCGAATCGCTCTGGAAATAAAATCGGAACGCTCACTGACATTTCCCCTATCTGAAAGTCTGATAAACGCCGGAAAAATGACTAAATCCAAAAAAAAAATGTTTTCAACTTTTTTCAATTTTACCCCCGTGGGATATATATTCTACCCACACACATTTGGAACTCTCCTGGGGTACCCTCACACACATTATTCCTTCATTTAGTGGATATTTTCACAAAAAAGTGACATTTTCAAAAATTTAGAAAATTGGCTGAAAACGACTAAATATGAAGGACTCATCGGGCGAATAGCTCTGGAACTGAAATCGGAATGCTCACTGACATTTCCCCTTATTTGAAAGTCTGATAAACGCTGACAAAATGACTAAGTCCAAAAAAAAAATTTTTTCAACTTTTTTCAATTTTACCCCCGTGGGATATTTATTCTACCCACACACATTTGGAACTCTCCTGGGGTACCCTCACACATATTATTCGCTCATTTAGTGGATATTTTCACAAAAAAGTGAAATTTTCAAAAATTCAGAAAATTGGCTGAAAACGGCTAAATATGAAGGACTCATCGGGCGAATCACTCTGCAACTGAAATTGGAACGCTCACTGACATTTCCCCTATCTGAAAGTCTGATAAACGCCTGAAAAATGACTAAGTCCAAAAAAACATTTTTTTCACTTTTACCCCCGTGGGATATATATTCTACCCACACACATTTGGAACTCTCCTGGGGTACCCTCACACATATTATTCCCTCATTTAGTGGATATTTTCAAAAAAGAGTGAAATTTTCAAAAATTCAGAAAATTGGCTGAAAACGACTAAATATCAAGGACTCATCGGGCGAATCGCTCTGGAACTGAAATCGGAACGCTCACTGACATTTCCCCTATCTGAAAGTCTGATAAACGCCGGAAAAATGACTAAGTTCAAAAAAAATTTTTTTTCAATTTAACCCCTGTGGGATATATATTCTACCCACACACATTTGGAACTCTCCTGGGGTACCCTCACACATATTATTCGCTCATTTAGTGGATATTTTCACAAAAAAGTGAAATTTTCAAAAATTCAGAAAATTGGCTGAAAACGGCAAAATATGAAGGACTCATCGGGCGAATCGCTCTGCAACTGAAATCGGAATGCTCACTGACATTTCCCCTATCTGAAAGTCTGATGAACGCCTGAAAAATGACTAAGTCCAAAAAAATATTTTTTTCACTTTTACCCCCGTGGGATATATATTCTACCCACACACATTTGGAACTCTCCTGGGGTACCCTCACACATATTATTCCCTCATTTTGTGGATATTTTCACAAAAAAGTGAAATTTTCAAAAATTCAGAAAATTGGCTGAAAACGACTAAATATGAAGGACTCATCGGACGAATCGCTCTGGAACTGAAATCGGAACGCTCACTGACATTTCCCCTATCTATCTGAAAGTCTGATAAACGCTGACAAAATGACTAAGTCCAAAAAAAAATTTTTTTCTCCTTTTTTCAGTTTTACCCCCGTGGGATATATATTCTACCCACACACATTTGGAACTCTCCTGGGGTACCCTCACACATATTATTCCCTCATTTAGTGGATATTTTCACAAAAGAGTGAAATTTTCAAAAATTCAGGAAATTTGCTGAAAACGACTAAATATGAAGGATTCATCGGGCGAATCACTCTGGAACTAAAATCGGAACGCTCACTGACATTTCCCCTATCTGAAAGTCTGATAAACGCCGGAAAAATGACTAAATCCAAAAAAAAAATGTTTTCAACTTTTTTCAATTTTACCCCCGTGGGATATATATTCTACCCACACACATTTGGAACTCTCCTGGGGTACCCTCACACACATTATTCCTTCATTTAGTGGATATTTTCACAAAAAAGTGACATTTTCAAAAATTTAGAAAATTGGCTGAAAACGACTAAATATGAAGGACTCATCGGGCGAATAGCTCTGGAACTGAAATCGGAATGCTCACTGACATTTCCCCTTATCTGAAAGTCTGATAAACGCTGACAAAATGACTAAGTCCAAAAAAAAAATTTTTTCAACTTTTTTCAATTTTACCCCCGTGGGATATTTATTCTACCCACACACATTTGGAACTCTCCTGGGGTACCCTCACACATATTATTCGCTCATTTAGTGGATATTTTCACAAAAAAGTGAAATTTTCAAAAATTCAGAAAATTGGCTGAAAACGGCTAAATATGAAGGACTCATCGGGCGAATCACTCTGCAACTGAAATTGGAACGCTCACTGACATTTCCCCTATCTGAAAGTCTGATAAACGCCTGAAAAATGACTAAGTCCAAAAAAACATTTTTTTCACTTTTACCCCCGTGGGATATATATTCTACCCACACACATTTGGAACTCTCCTGGGGTACCCTCACACATATTATTCCCTCATTTAGTGGATATTTTCAAAAAAGAGTGAAATTTTCAAAAATTCAGAAAATTGGCTGAAAACGACTAAATATCAAGGACTCATCGGGCGAATCGCTCTGGAACTGAAATCGGAACGCTCACTGACATTTCCCCTATCTGAAAGTCTGATAAACGCCGGAAAAATGACTAAGTCCAAAAAAAATTTTTTTTCAATTTAACCCCTGTGGGATATATATTCTACCCACACACATTTGGAACTCTCCTGGGGTACCCTCACACATATTATTCGCTCATTTAGTGGATATTTTCACAAAAAAGTGAAATTTTCAAAAATTCAGAAAATTGGCTGAAAACGGCAAAATATGAAGGACTCATCGGGCGAATCGCTCTGCAACTGAAATCGGAATGCTCACTGACATTTCCCCTATCTGAAAGTCTGATGAACGCCTGAAAAATGACTAAGTCCAAAAAAATATTTTTTTCACTTTTACCCCCGTGGGATATATATTCTACCCACACACATTTGGAACTCTCCTGGGGTACCCTCACACATATTATTCCCTCATTTTGTGGATATTTTCACAAAAAAGTGAAATTTTCAAAAATTCAGAAAATTGGCTGAAAACGACTAAATATCAAGGACTCATCGGACGAATCGCTCTGGAACTGAAATCGGAACGCTCACTGACATTTCCCCTATCTATCTGAAAGTCTGATAAACGCTGACAAAATGACTAAGTCCAAAAAAAAAATTTTTTCTCCTTTTTTCAGTTTTACCCCCGTGGGATATATATTCTACCCACACACATTTGGAACTCTCCTGGGGTACCCTCACACATATTATTCCCTCATTTAGTGGATATTTTCACAAAAGAGTGAAATTTTCAAAAATTCAGGAAATTTGCTGAAAACGACTAAATATGAAGGACTCATCGGGCGAATCGCTCTGGAACTAAAATCAGAACGCTCACTGACATTTCCCCTATCTGAAAGTCTGATAAACGCCGGAAAAATGACTAAGTCCAAAAAAAAAATTTTTTCAACTTTTTTCAATTTTACCCCCGTGGGATATATATTCTACCCACACACATTTGGAACTCTCCTGGGGTACCCTCACACACATTATTCCTTCATTTAGTGGATATTTTCACAAAAAAGTGACATTTTCAAAAATTTAGAAAATTGGCTGAAAACGACTAAATATGAAGGACTCATCGGGCGAATAGCTCTGGAACTGAAATCGGAATGCTCACTGATATTTCCCTTATCTGAAAGTCTGATGAACGCCTGAAAAATGACTAAGTCCAAAAAAACATTTTTTTCACTTTTACCCCCGTGGGATATATATTCTACCCACACACATTTGGAACTCTCCTGGGGTACCCTCACACATATTATTCCCTCATTTAGTGGATATTTTCACAAAAGAGTGAAATTTTCAAAAATTCAGAAAATTGGCTGAAAACGACTAAATATCAAGGACTCATCGGGCGAATCGCTCTGGAACTAAAATCGGAACGCTCACTGACATTTCCCCTATCTATCTGAAAGTCTGATAAACGCTGACTAAATGACTAAGTCCAAATAAAATTTTTTTTCAACTTTTTTCAATTTTACCCCCGTGGGATATATATTCTACCCACACACATTTGGAACTCTCCTGGGGTACCCTCACACATATTATTCGCTCATTTAGTGGATATTTTCACAAAAAAGTGAAATTTTCAAAAATTCATTAAATTGGCTGAAAACGACTAAATATGAAGGACTCATTGGGCGAATCGCTCTGGAACTGAAATCGGAACGCTCACAGACACTTCCCCTATCTGAAAGTCTGATAAACGCCGGAAAAATGACTAAGTCCCAAAAAAAATTTTTTTTCAACTTTTTTCAATTTTACCCCCGTGCGATATATATTCTACCCACACACATTTGGAACTCTCCTGGGGTACCCTCACACATATTATTTCCTCATTTAGTGGATATTTTCACAAAAAAGTGAAATTTTCAAAAATTCAGAAAATTGACTGAAAGCAACTAAATATGAAAGACTCATCAGGCGAATCGCTCTGGAACTGAAATCGGAACGCTCACTGCCATTTCCCCTATCTGAAAGTCTGATAAACGCGGACAAAATGACTAAGTCCAAAAAAAATTTTTTTTCAACTTTTTTCAATTTAACCCCTGTGGGATATATATTCTACCCACACACATTTGGAACTCTCCTGGGGTACCCTCACACATATTATTCGCTCATTTAGTGGATATTTTCACAAAAAAGTGAAATTTTCAAAAATTCAGAAAATTGGCTGAAAACGGCTAAATATGAAGGACTCATCGGGCGAATCGCTCTGCAACTGAAATCGGAATGCTCACTGACATTTCCCCTATCTGAAAGTCTGATGAACGCCTGAAAAATGACTACGTCCAAAAAAACATTTTTTTCACTTTTACCCTCGTGGGATATATATTCTACCCACACACATTTGGAACTCTCCTGGGGTACCCTCACACATATTATTCCCTCATTTAGTGGATATTTTCACAAAAGAGTGAAATTTTCAAAAATTCTGAAAATTGGCTGAAAACGACTAAATATCAAAGACTCATGGGGCGAATCGCTCTGGAACTAAAATCGGAACGCTCACTGACATTTCCCCTATCTATCTGAAAGTCTGATAAACGCTGACAAAATGACTAAGTCCAAAGAAAATTTTTTTTCAACTTTTTTCAATTTTACCCCCGTGGGATATATATTCTACCCACACACATTTGGAACTCTCCTGGGGTACCCTCACACATATTATTCGCTCATTTAGTGGATATTTTCACAAAAAAGTTAAATTTTCAAAAATTCAGAAAATTGGCTGAAAACGACTAAATATGAAGGACTCATTGGGCGAATCGCTCTGGAACTGAAATCGGAACGCTCACAGACACTTCCCCTATCTGAAAGTCTGATAAACGCCGGAAAAATGACTAAGTCCCCAAAAAAATTTTTTTTCAACTTTTTTCAATTTTACCCCCGTGGGATATATATTCTACCCACACACATTTGGAACTCTCCTGGGGTACCCTCACACATATTATTTCCTCATTTAGTGGATATTTTCACAAAAAAGTGAAATTTTCAAAAATTCAGAAAATTGACTGAAAGCAACTAAATATGAAAGACTCATCAGGCGAATCGCTCTGGAACTGAAATCGGAACGCTCACAGACACTTCCCCTATCTGAAAGTCTGATAAACGCCGGAAAAATGACTAAGTCCCAAAAAAAATTTTTTTTCAACTTTTTTCAATTTTACCCCCGTGGGATATATATTCTACCCACACACATTTGGAACTCTCCTGGGGTACCCTCACACATATTATTCGCTCATTTAGTGGATATTTTCACAAAAAAGTGAAATTTTCAAAAATTCAGAAAATTGGCTGAAAACGACTAAATATGAAGGACTCAACGGGCGAATCGCTCTGGAACTGAAATCGGAACGCTCACTGACATTTCCCCTATCTGAAAGTCTGATAAACGCCGGAAAAATGACTAAGTCCCAAAAAAAATTTTTTTTCAACTTTTTTCAATTTTACCCCCGTGGGATATATATTCTACCCACACACATTTGGAACTCTCCTGGGGTACCCTCACACATATTATTTCCTCATTTAGTGGATATTTTCACAAAAAAGTGAAATATTCAAAAATTCAGAAAATTGACTGAAAGGAACTAAATATGAAAGACTCATCAGGCGAATCGCTCTGGAACTGAAATCGGAACGCTCACTGCCATTTCCCCTATCTGAAAGTCTGATAAACGCGGACAAAATGACTAAGTCCAAAAAAAATTTTTTTTCAACTTTTTTCAATTTTACCCCCGTGGGATATATATTCTACCCACACACATTTGGAACTCTCCTGGCGTACCCTCACACATATTATTCCCTCATTTAGTGGATATTTTCACAAAAAAGTGAAATTTTCAAAAATTCAGAAAATTGGCTGAAAACTACTAAATATGAAGGACTCATCGGGCGAATCGCTCTGCAACTGAAATCGGAATGCTCACTGACATTTCCCCTATCTGAAAGTCTGATAAATGCCGGAAAAATGACTAAGTCCAAAAAAAAATTTTTTTCAACTTTTTTCAATTTAACCCCTGTGGGATATATATTCTACCCACACACATTTGGAACTCTCCTGGGATACCCTCACACATATTATTCCCTCATTTAGTGGATATTTTCACAAAAAAGTGAAATTTTCAAAAATTTAGAAAATTGTCTGAAAACGACTAAATATGAAGGACTCATCGGGCGAATCGCTCTGGAACTGAAATCGGAATGCTCACTGACATTTCCCCCTATCTGAAAGTCTGATGAACGCCGGAAAAATGACTAAGTCCAAAAAAACATTTTTTTCACTTTTACCCCCGTGGGATATATATTCTACCCACACACATTTGGAACTCTCCTGGGGTACCCTCACACATATTATTCCCTCATTTAGTGGATATTTTCAAAAAAGAGTGAAATTTTCAAAAATTCAGAAAATTGGCTGAAAACGACTAAATATCAAGGACTCATCGGGCGAATCGCTCTGGAACTGAAATCGGAACGCTCACTGACATTTCCCCTATCTGAAAGTCTGATAAACGCCGGAAAAATGACTAAGTCCAAAAAAAAATTTTTTTCAATTTAACCCCTGTGGGATATATATTCTACCCACACACATTTGGAACTCTCCTGGGGTACTCTCACACATATTATTCGCTCATTTAGTGGATATTTTCACAAAAAAGTGAAATTTTCAAAAATTCAGAAAATTGGCTGAAAACAGCTAAATATGAAGGACTCATCGGGCGAATCGCTCTGCAACTGAAATCGGAATGCTCACTGACATTTCCCCTATCTGAAAGTCTGATGAATGCCTGAAAAATGACTAAGTCCAAAAAAATATTTTTTTCACTTTTACCCCCGTGGGATATATATTCTACCCACACACATTTGGAACTCTCCTGGGGTACCCTCACACATATTATTCCCTCATTTTGTGGATATTTTCACAAAAAAGTGAAATTTTCAAAAATTCAGAAAATTGGCTGAAAACGACTAAATATCAAGGACTCATCGGACGAATCGCTCTGGAACTGAAATCGGAACGCTCACTGACATTTCCCCTATCTATCTGAAAGTCTGATAAACGCTGACAAAATGACTAAGTCCAAAAAAAAATTTTTTTCTCCTTTTTTCAGTTTTACCCCCGTGGGATATATATTCTACCCACAGACATTTGGAACTCTCCTGGGGTACCCTCACACATATTATTCCCTCATTTAGTGGATATTTTCACAAAAGAGTGAAATTTTCAAAAATTCAGGAAATTTGCTGAAAACGACTACATATGAAGGACTCATCGGGCGAATCGCTCTGGAACTAAAATCGGAACGCTCACTGACATTTCCCCTATCTGAAAGTCTGATAAACGCCGGAAAAATGACTAAGTCCAAAAAAAAAATTTTTTCAACTTTTTTCAATTTTACCCCCGTGGGATATATATTCTACCCACACACATTTGGAACTCTCCTGGGGTACCCTCACACACATTATTCCTTCATTTAGTGGATATTTTCACAAAAAAGTGACATTTTCAAAAATTCAGAAAATTGACTGAAAGCAACTAAATATGAAGGACTCATCAGGCGAATCGCTCTGGAACTGAAATCGGAACGCTCACAGACACTTCCCCTATCTGAAAGTCTGATAAACGCCGGAAAAATGACTAAGTCCCAAAAAAAAATTTTTTTCAACTTTTTTCAATTTTACCCCCGTGGGATATATATTCTACCCACACACATTTGGAACTCTCCTGGGGTACCCTCACACATATTATTTCCTCATTTAGTGGATATTTTCACAAAAAAGTGAAATTTTCAAAAATTCAGAAAATTGACTGAAAGCAACTAAATATGAAAGACTCATCAGGCGAATCGCTCTGGAACTGAAATCGGAACGCTCACTGCCATTTCCCCTATCTGAAAGTCTGATGAACGCCTGAAAAATGACTAAGTCCAAAAAAACATTTTTTTCACTTTTACCCCCATGGGATATATATTCTACCCACACACATTTGGAACTCTCCTGTGGTACCCTCACACATATTATTCCCTCATTTAGTGGATATTTTCACAAAAGAGTGAAATTTTCAAAAATTCAGAAAATTGGCTGAAAACGACTAAATATCAAGGACTCATCGGGCGAATCGCTCTGGAACTAAAATCGGAACGCTCACTGACATTTCCCCTATCTATCTGAAAGTCTGATAAACGCTGACTAAATGACTAAGTCCAAATAAAATTTTTTTTCAACTTTTTTCAATTTTACCCCCGTGGGATATATATTCTACCCACACACATTTGGAACTCTCCTGGGGTACCCTCACACATATTATTCGCTCATTTAGTGGATATTTTCACAAAAAAGTGAAATTTTCAAAAATTCAGAAAATTGGCTGAAAACGGCTAAATATGAAGGACTCATCGGGCGAATCGTTCTGCAACTGAAATCGGAATGCTCACTGACATTTCCCCTATCTGAAAGTCTGATGAACGCCTGAAAAATGACTAAGTCCAAAAAAACATTTTTTTCACTTTTACCCTCGTGGGATATATATTCTACCCACACACAATTGGAACTCTCCTGGGGTACCCTCACACATATTATTCCCTCATTTAGTGGATATTTTCACAAAAGAGTGAAATTTTCAAAAATTCCGAAAATTGGCTGAAAACGACTAAATATCAAGGACTCATCGGGCGAATCGCTCTGGAACTAAAATCGGAACGCTCACTGACATTTCCCCTATCTATCTGAAAGTCTGATAAACGCTGACAAAATGACTAAGTCCAAAGAAAATTTTTTTTCAACTTTTTTCAATTTTACCCCCGTGGGATATATATTCTACCCACACACATTTGGAACTCTCCTGGGGTACCCTCACACATATTATTTCCTCATTTAGTGGATATTTTCACAAAAAAGTGAAATTTTCAAAAATTCAGAAAATTGACTGAAAGCAACTAAATATGAAAGACTCATCAGGCGAATCGCTCTGGAACTGAAATCGGAACGCTCACTGCCATTTCCCCTATCTGAAAGTCTGATAAACGCTGACAAAATGACTAAGTCCAAAAAAAATTTTTTTTCAACTTTTTTCAATTTTACCCCCGTGGGATATATATTCTACCCACACACATTTGGAACTTTCCTGGGGTACCCTCACACATATTATTCCCTCATTTAGTGGATATTTTCACAAAAAATTGAAATTTTCAAAAATTCTGAAAATTGGCTGAAAACAACTAAATATGAAGGACTCATCGGGCGAATCGCTCTGGAACTGAAATCGGAACGCTCACTGACATTTCCCCTATCTGAAAGTCTGATAAACGCCGGAAAAATGACTAAGTCCAAAAAAAAATTTTTTTCAACTTTTTTCAATTTAACCCCTGTGGGATATATATTCTACCCACACACATTTGGAACTCTCCTGGGGTACCGTCACACATATTATTCCCTCATTTAGTGGATATTTTCACAAAAAAGTGAAATTTTCAAAAATTCAGAAAATTGGCTGAAAACGACTAAATATGAAGGACTCATCGGGCGAATCGCTCTGCAACTGAAATCGGAATGCTCACTGACATTTCCCCTATCTGAAAGTCTGATAAATGCCGGAAAAATGACTAAGTCCAAAAAAAATTTTTTTCACTTTTACCCCCATGGGATATATATTCTACCCACACACATTTGGAACTCTCCTGGGGTACCCTCACACATATTATTCCCTCATTTAGTGGATATTTTCACAAAAGAGTGAAATTTTCAAACATTCAGAAAATTGGCTGAAAACGACTAAATATCAAGGACTCATCGGGCGAATCGCTCTGGAACTAAAATCGGAACGCTCACTAACATTTCCCCTATCTATCTGAAAGTCTGATAAACGCTGACTAAATGACTAAGTCCAAATAAAAATTTTTTTCAACTTTTTTCAATTTTACCCCCGTGGGATATATATTCTACCCACACACATTTGGAACTCTCCTGGGGAACCCTCACACATATTATTCGCTCATTTAGTGGATATTTTCACAAAAAAGTGAAATTTTCAAAAATTCATTAAATTGGCTGAAAACGACTAAATATGAAGAACTCATTGGTCGAATCGCTCTGCAACTGAAATCGGAACGCTCACAGACATTTCCCCTATCTGAAAGTCTGATAAACACCGGAAAAATGACTAAGTCCACAAAAAAATTTTTTTCAACTTTTTTCAATTTAACCCCTGTGGGATATATATTCTACCCACACACATTTGGAACTCTCCTGGGGTACCCTCACACATATTATTCGCTCATTTAGTGGATATTTTCACAAAAAAGTGAAATTTTCAAAAATTCAGAAAATTGGCTGAAAACGGCTAAATATGAAGGACTCATCGGGCGAATCGCTCTGCAACTGAAATCGGAATGCTCACTGACATTTCCCCTATCTGAAAGTCTGATGAACGCCTGAAAAATGACTAAGTCCAAAAAAACATTTTTTTCACTTTTACCCTCGTGGGATATATATTCTACCCACACACATTTGGAACTCTCCTGGGGTACCCTCACACATATTATTCCCTCATTTAGTGGATATTTTCACAAAAGAGTGAAATTTTCAAAAATTCAGAAAATTGGCTGAAAACGACTAAATATCAAGGACTCATCGGGCGAATCGCTCTGGAACTAAAATCGGAACGCTCACTGACATTTCCCCTATCTATCTGAAAGTCTGATAAACGCTGACAAAATGACTAAGTCCAAAGAAAATTTTTTTTCAACTTTTTTCAATTTTACCCCCGTGGGATATATATTCTACCCACACACATTTGGAACTCTCCTGGGGTACCCTCACACATATTATTCGCTCATTTAGTGGATATTTTCACAAAAAAGTGAAATTTTCAAAAATTCAGAAAATTGGCTGAAAACGACTAAATATGAAGGACTCATTGGGCGTATCGCTCTGGAACTGAAATCGGAACGCTCACAGACACTTCCCCTATCTGAAAGTCTGATAAACGCCGGAAAAATAACTAAGTCCCAAAAAAAATTTTTTTTCAACTTTTTTCAATTTTACCCCCGTGGGATATATATTCTACCCACACACATTTGGAACTCTCCTGGGGTACCCTCACACATATTATTTCCTCATTTAGTGGATATTTTCACAAAAAAGTGAAATTTTCAAAAATTCAGAAAATTGACTGAAAGCAACTAAATATGAAAGACTCATCAGGCGAATCGCTCTGGAACTGAAGTCGGAACGCTCACTGCCATTTCCCCTATCTGAAAGTCTGATAAACGCGGACAAAATGACTAAGTCCAAAAAAAATTTTTTTTCAACTTTTTTCAATTTTACCTCCGTGGGATATATATTCTACCCACACACATTTGGAACTCTCCTGGGGAACCCTCACACATATTATTCGCTCATTTAGTGGATATTTTCACAAAAAAGTGAAATTTTCAAAAATTCAGAAAATTGGCTGAAAACGACTAAATATGAAGGACTCATCGGGCGAATCGCTCTGCAACTGAAATCGGAATGCTCACTGACATTTCCCCTATCTGAAAGTCTGATAAATGCCGGAAAAATGACTAAGTCCAAAAAAAAATTTTTTTCAACTTTTTTCAATTTAACCCCTGTGGGATATATATTCTACCCACACACATTTGGAACTCTCCTGGGGTACCCTCACACATATTATTCCCTCATTTAGTGGATATTTTCACAAAAAAGTGAAATTTTCAAAAATTTAGAAAATTGTCTGAAAACGACTAAATATGAAGGACTCATCGTGGGAATCGCTCTGGAACTGAAATCGGAATGCTCACTGATATTTCCCCTATCTGAAAGTCTGATGAATGCCTGAAAAATGACTAAGTCCAAAAAAACATTTTTTTCACTTTTACCCCCGTGGGATATATATTCTACCCACACACATTTGGAACTCTCCTGGGGTACCCTCACACATATTATTTCCTCATTTAGTGGATATTTTCACAAAAAAGTGAAATTTTCAAAAATTCAGAAAATTGACTGAAAGCAAGTAAATATGAAAGACTCATCAGGCGAATCGCTCTGGAACTGAAATCGGAACGCTCACTGCCATTTCCCCTATCTGAAAGTCTGATAAACGCGGACAAAATGACTAAGTCCAAAAAAAATTTTTTTTCAACTTTTTTCAGTTTAACCCCTGTGGGATATATATTCTACCCACACACATTTGGAACTCTCCTGGGGTACCCTCACACATATTATTCCCTCATTTAGTGGATATTTTCACAAAAGAGTGACATTTTCAAAAATTCAGAAAATTGGCTGAAAACGACTAAATATCAAGGACTCATCGGGCGAATCGCTCTGGAACTGAAATCGGAATGCTCACTGACATTTCCCCTTATCTGAAAGTCTGATAAACGCCGGAAAAATGACTAAGTCCAAAAAAAATTTTTTTTAAACTTTTTTCAATTTAACCCCTGTGGGATATATATTCTACCCACACACGTTTGGAACTCTCCTGGGGTACCCTCACACATATTATTCGCTCATTTAGTGGATATTTTCACAAAAGAGTGAAATTTTCAAAAATTCAGAAAATTGGCTGAAAACGACAAAATATCAAGGACTCATCGGGCGAATCGCTCTGGAACTAAAATCGGAACGCTCACTGACATTTCCCCTATCTATATGAAAGTCTGATAAACGCTGATAAAATGACTAAGTCCAAAAAAAATTTTTTTTCAACTTTTTTCAATTTTACCCCCGTGGGATATATATTCTACCCACACACATTTGGAACTCTCCTGGGGTACCCTCACACATATTATTCGCTCATTTAGTGGATATTTTCACAAAAAAGTGAAATTTTCAAAAATTCATTAAATTGGCTGAAAACGACTAAATATGAAGGACTCATTGGGCGAATCGCTCTGGAACTGAAATCAGAACGCTCACAGACATTTCCCCTATCTGAAAGTCTGATAAACACCGGAAAAATGACTAAGTCCAAAAAAAAATTTTTTTCAACTTTTTTCAATTTAACCCCTGTGGGATACATATTCTACCCACACACATTTGGAACTCTCCTGGGGTACCCTCACACATATTATTCGCTCATTTAGTGGATATTTTCACAAAAAAGTTAAATTTTCAAAAATTCTGAAAATTGGCTGAAAACTGCTAAATATGAAGGACTCATCGGGCGAATCGCTCTGCAACTGAAATCGGAATGCTCACTGACATTTCCCCTATCTGAAAGTCTGATGAACGCCTGAAAAATGACTAAGTCCAAAAAAACATTTTTTTCACTTTTACCCCCGTGGGATATATATTCTACCCACACACATTTGGAACTCTCCTGGGGTACCCTCACACATATTATTCCCTCATTTAGTGGATATTTTCACAAAAGAGTGAAATTTTCAAAAATTCAGAAAATTGGCTGAAAACGACTAAATATCAAGGACTCATCGGGCGAATCGCTCTGGAACTAAAATCGGAACGCTCACTGACATTTCCCCTATCTATCTGAAAGTCTGATAAACGCTGACAAAATGACTAAGTCCAAAAAAAATTTTTTTTCAACTTTTTTCAATTTTACCCGCGTGGGATATATATTCTACCCACACACATTTGGAACTCTCCTGGGGTACCCTCACACATATTATTTCCTCATTTAGTGGATATTTTCACAAAAAAGTGAAATTTTCAAAAATTCAGAAAATTGACTGAAAGCAACTAAATATGAAAGACTCATCAGGCGAATCGCTCTGGAACTGAAGTCGGAACGCTCACTGCCATTTCCCCTATCTGAAAGTCTGATAAACGCGGACAAAATGACTAAGTCCAAAAAAAATTTTTTTTCAACTTTTTTCAATTTTACCCCCGTGGGATATATATTCTACCCACACACATTTGGAACTCTCCTGGGGTACCCTCACACATATTATTCCCTCATTTAGTGGATATTTTCACAAAAGAGTGAAATTTTCAAAAATTCAGAAAATTGGCTGAAAACGACTAAATATCAAGGACTCATCGGGCGAATCGCTCTGGAACTAAAATCGGAACGCTCACTGACATTTCCCCTATCTATCTGAAAGTCTGATAAACGCTGACTAAATGACTAAGTCCAAAGAAAATTTTTTTTCAACTTTTTTCAATTTTACCCCCGTGGGATATATATTCTACCCACACACATTTGGAACTCTCCTGGGGTACCCTCACACATATTATTCGCTCATTTAGTGGATATTTTCACAAAAAAGTGAAATTTTCAAAAATTCAGAAAATTGGCTGAAAACGACTAAATATGAAGGACTCATTGGGCGAATCGCTCTGGAACTGAAATCGGAACGCTCACAGACATTTCCCCTATCTGAAAGTCTGATAAACGCCGGAAAAATGACTAAGTCCCAAAAAAAATTTTTTTTCAACTTTTTTCAATTTTACCCCCGTGGGATATATATTCTACCCACACACATTTGGAATTCTCCTGGGGTACCCTCACACATATTATTTCCTCATTTAGTGGATATTTTCACAAAAAAGTGAAATTTTCAAAAATTCAGAAAATTGACTGAAAGCAAGTAAATATGAAAGACTCATCAGGCGAATCGCTCTGGAACTGAAATCGGAACGCTCACTGCCATTTCCCCTATCTGAAAGTCTGATAAACGCGGACAAAATGACTAAGTCCAAAAAAAATTTTTTTTCAACTTTTTTCAATTTTACCCCCGTGGGATATATATTCTACCCACACACATTTGGAACTCTCCTGGGGTACCCTCACACATATTATTCCCTCATTTAGTGGATATTTTCACAAAAAAGTGAAATTTTCAAAAATTCAGAAAATTGGCTGAAAACAACTAAATATGAAGGACTCATCGGGCGAATCGCTCTGGAACTGAAATCGGAACGCTCACTGACATTTCCCCTATCTGAAAGTCTGATAAACGCCGGAAAAATGACTAAGTCGAAAAAAAAAATTTTTTCAACTTTTTTCAATTTAACCCCTGTGGGATATATATTCTACCCACACACATTTGGAACTCTCCTGGGGTAACCTCACACATATTATTCGCTCATTTAGTGGATATTTTCACAAAAAAGTGAAATTTTCAAAAATTCAAAAAATTGGCTGAAAACGACTAAATATGAAGGACTCATCGGGCGTATCGCTCTGCAACTGAAATCGGAATGCTCACTGACATTTCCCCTATCTGAAAGTCTGATGAACGCCTGAAAAATGACTAAGTCCAAAAAAACATTTTTTTCACATTTACCCTCGTTAGATATATATTCTACCCACACACATTTGGAACTCTCCTGGGGTACCCTCACACATATTATTCCCTCATTTAGTGGATATTTTCACAAAAGAGTGAAATTTTCAAAAATTCAGAAAATTGGCTGAAAACGACTAAATATCAAGGACTCATCCGGCGAATCGCTCTGGAACTAAAATCGGAACGCTCACTGACATTTCCCCTATCTATCTGAAAGTCTGATAAACGCTGACAAAATGACTAAGTCCAAAGAAAATTTTTTTTCAACTTTTTTCAATTTTACCCCCGTGGGATATATATTCTACCCACACACATTTGGAACTCTCCTGGGGTACCCTCACACATATTATTCGCTCATTTAGTGGATATTTTCACAAAAAAGTGAAATTTTCAAAAATTCAGAAAATTGGCTGAAAACGACTAAATATGAAGGACTCATCGGGCGAATCGCTCTGCAACTGAAATCGGAATGCTCACTGACATTTCCCCTATCTGAAAGTCTGATAAATGCCGGAAAAATGACTAAGTCCAAAAAAAAATTTTTTTCACTTTTACCCCCGTGGGATATATATTCTACCCACACACATTTGGAACTCTCCTGGGGTACCCTCACACATATTATTCCCTCATTTAGTGGATATTTTCACAAAAGAGTGACATTTTCAAAAATTCAGAAAATTGGCTGAAAACGACTAAATATCAAGGACTCATCGGGCGAATCGCTCTGGAACTAAAATCGGAACGCTCACTGACATTTCCCCTATCTATCTGAAAGTCTGATAAACGCTGACAAAATGACTAAGTCCCAAAAAAATTTTTTTTCAACTTTTTTCAATTTTACCCCCGTGGGATATATATTCTACCCACACACATTTGGAACTCTCCTAGGGTACCCTCACACATATTATTCGCTCATTTAGTGGATATTTTCACAAAAAAGTGAAATTTTCAAAAATTCTGAAAATTGGCTGAAAACGACTAAATATGAAGGACTCATTGGGCGAATCGCTCTGGAACTGAAATCGGAACGCTCACAGACATTTCCCCTATCTGAAAGTCTGATAAACACCGGAAAAATGACTAAGTCCAAAAAAAAATTTTTTTCAACTTTTTTCAATTTAACCCCTGTGGGATATATATTCTACCCACACACATTTGGAACTCTCCTGGGGTACCCTCACACATATTATTCGCTCATTTAGTGGATATTTTCACAAAAAAGTTAAATTTTCAAAAATTCTGAAAATTGGCTGAAAACTGCTAAATATGAAGGACTCATCGGGCGAATCGCTCTGCAACTGAAATCGGAATGCTCACTGACATTTCCCCTATCTGAAAGTCTGATGAACGCCTGAAAAATGACTAAGTCCAAAAAAACATTTTTTTCACTTTTACCCCCGTGGGATATATATTCTACCCACACACATTTGGAACTCTCCTGGGGTACCCTCACACATATTATTCCCTCATTTAGTGGATATTTTCACAAAAGAGTGAAATTTTCAAAAATTCAGAAAATTGGCTGAAAACGACTAAATATCAAGGACTCATCGGGCGAATCGCTCTGGAACTAAAATCGGAACGCTCACTGACATTTCCCCTATCTATCTGAAAGTCTGATAAACGCTGACAAAATGACTAAGTCCAAAAAAAATTTTTTTTCAACTTTTTTCAATTTTACCCCCGTGGGATATATATTCTACCCACACACATTTGGAACTCTCCTGGGGTACCCTCACACATATTATTTCCTCATTTAGTGGATATTTTCACAAAAAAGTGAAATTTTCAAAAATTCAGAAAATTGACTGAAAGCAACTAAATATGAAAGACTCATCAGGCGAATCGCTCTGGAACTGAAATCGGAATGCTCACTGACATTTCCCCTTATCTGAAAGTCTGATAAACGCTGACAAAATGACTAAGTCCAAAAAAAAATTTTTTTCAACTTTTTTCAATTTTACCCCCGTGGGATATTTATTCTACCCACACACATTTGGAACTCTCCTGGGGTACCCTCACACATATTATTCGCTCATTTAGTGGATATTTTCACAAAAAAGTGAAATTTTCAAAAATTCAGAAAATTGGCTGAAAACGATTAAATATGAAGGACTCATTGGGCAAATCGCTCTGGAACTAAAATCGGAACGCTCACTGACATTTCCCCTATCTGAAAGTCTGATAAACGCCAGAAAAATGACTAAGTCCAAAAAAAAAATTTTTTCAACTTTTTTCAATTTAACCCCTGTGGGATATATATTCTACCCACACACATTTGGAACTCTCCTGGGGTACCCTCACACATATTATTCCCTCATTTAGTGGATATTTTCACAAAAAAGTGAAATTTTCAAAAATTCAGAGAATTGGCTGAAAACGACTAAATATGAAGGACTCATCGGGCGAATCGCTCTTCAACGGAAATCGGAGCACTCACTGACATTTCCCCTATCTGAAAGTCTGATGAACGCCGGAAAAATGACTAAGTCCAAAAAAACATTTTTTTCACTTTTACCCCCGTGGGATATATATTCTACCCACACACATTTGGAACTCTCCTGGGGTACCCTCACACATATTATTCCCTCATTTAGTGGATATTTTCACAAAAAAGTGAAATTTTCAAAAATTCAGAGAATTGGCTGAAAACGACTAAATATGAAGGACTCAACGGGCGAATCGCTCTGGAACTGAAATCGGAATGCTCACAGACATTTCCCCTATCTGAAAGTCTGATGAACGCCGGAAAAATGACTAAGTCCAAAAAAAATTTTTTTCAACTTTTTTTACTTTTACCCCCGTGGGATATATATTCTAACCACACACATTTGGAACTCTCCTGGGGTACCCTCACACACATTATTCCTTCATTTAGTGGATATTTTCACAAAAAGTGACATTTTCAAAAATTCAGAAAATTGGCTGAAAACGACTAAATATGAAGGACTCATTGGGCGAATCGCTCTGGAACTGAAATCGGAACGCTCACTGACATTTCCCCTATCTGAAAGTCTGATAAACGCCGGAAAAATGACTAAGTCCAAAAAAAAATTTTTTTCAACTTTTTTCAATTTAACCCCTGTGGGATATATATTCTACCCACACACATTTGGAACTCTCCTGGGGTACCCTCACACATATTATTCCCTCATTTTGTGGATATTTTCACAAAAAAGTGAAATTTTCAACAATTCAGAAAATTGGGTGAAAACGACTAAATATCAAGGACTCATCTGGCGAATCGCTCTGGAACTGAAATCGGAACGCTCACTGACATTTCCCCTATCTGAAAGTCTGATAAACGCTGACAAAATGACTAAGTCCAAACAAAATTTTTTTTCAACTTTTTTCAATTTTACCCCCGTGGGATATATATTCTACCCACACACATTTGGAACTCTCCTGGGGTCCCCTCACACATATTATTCGCTCATTTAGTAGATATTTTCACAAAAAAGTGAAATTTTCAAAAATTCAGAAAATTGGCTGAAAACGATTAAATATGAAGGACTCATCGGGCGAATCGCTCTGGAACTGAAATCGGAATGCTCACTGACATTTCGCCTATCTGAAAGTCTGATAAAAGCCGGAAAAATGACTAAGTCCAAAAAAAATTTTTTTTCAACTTTTTTCAATTTTACCCCCGTGGGATATATATTCTACCCACACACATTTGGAACTCTCCTGGGGTACCCTCACACATATTATTCCCTCATTTAGTGGATATTTTCACAAAAAAGTGAAATTTTCAAAAATTCAGAAAATTGGCTGAAAACGACTAAATATGAAGGAGTCATCGGGCGAATCGCTCTGGAACTGAAATCGGAACGCTCACTGACATTTCCCCTATCTGAAAGTCTGATAAACGCCAGAAAAATGACTAAGTACCCCAAAAAAAATTTTTTAAACTTTTTTTACTTTTACCCCCGTGGGATATATATTCTACCCACACACATTTGGAACTCTCCTGGGGTACCCTCACACACATTATTCCTTCATTTAGTGGATTTTTCACAAAAAAGTGACATTTTCAAAAATTCAGAAAATTGGCTGAAAACGACTAAATATCAAGGACTCATCGGTCGAATTGCTCTTCAACGGAAATCGGAACACTCACTGACATTTCCCCTATCTGAAAGTCTGATAAACGCCGGAAAAATGACTAAGTCCAAAAAAAATTTTTTTTCAACTTTTTTCAATTTAACCCCCGTGGGATATATATTCTACCCACACACATTTGGAACTCTCCTGGGGTACCCTCACACATATTATTCCCTCATTTAGTGGATATTTTCACAAAAAAGTGAAATTTTCAAAAATTCAGAAAATTGGCTGAAAATGACTAAATATCAAGGACTCATCTGGCAAATCACTCTGGAACTGAAATCGGAACGCTCACTGACATTTCCCCTATCTGAAAGTCTGATAAACGCTGACAAAATGACTAAGTCCAAACAAAATTTTTTTTCAACTTTTTTCAATTTTACCCCCGTGGGATATATATTCTACCCACACACATTTGGAACTCTCCTGGGGTACCCTCACACATATTATTCCCTCATTTAGTGGATATTTTCACAAAAAAGTGAAATTTTCAAAAATTCTGAAAATTGGCTGAAAACGACTAAATATGAAGGACTCATCGGTGAGAACCGCTCTGGAACTGAAATCGGAACGCTCACTGACATTTCCCCTATCTGAAAGTCTGATAAACGCTGACAAAATGACTAAGTCCCCCAAAAAAATTTTTTTCAACTTTTTTCAATTTTACCCCCGTGGGATATATATTCTACCCACACACATTTGGAACTCTCCTGGGGTACCCTCACACATATTATTCCCTCATTTAGTGGATATTTTCACAAAAAAGTGAAATTTTCAAAAATTCAGAAAATTGGCTGAAAACGACTAAATATGAAGGAGTCATCGGGCGAATCGCTCTGGAACTGAAATCGGAACGCTCACTGACATTTCCCCTATCTGAAAGTCTGATAAACGCCAGAAAAATGACTAAGTACCCCAAAAAAAATTTTTTAAACTTTTTTTACTTTTACCCCCGTGGGATATATATTCTACCCACACACATTTGGAACTCTCCTGGGGTACCCTCACACACATTATTCCTTCATTTAGTGGATTTTTCACAAAAAAGTGAAATTTTCAAAAATTCAGAAAATTGGCTGAAAACGACAAAATATGAAGGACTCATCTGGCGAATCGCTCTGGAACTGAAATCGGAACGCTCACTGACATTTCCCCTATCTGAAAGTCTGATAAACGCTGACAAAATGACTAAGTCCAAACAAAATTTTTTTTCAACTTTTTTCAATTTAACCCCCGTGGGATATATATTCTACCCACACACATTTGGAAATCTACTGGGGTACCCTCACACATGTTATTCGCTCATTTAGTGGATATTTTCACAAAAAAGTGAAATTTTCAAAAATTCAGAAAATTGGCTGAAAACGATGAAATATGAAGGACTGATCGGGCGAATCGCTCTGGAACTGAAATCGGAACGCTCACTGACATTTCCCCTACCTGAAAGTCTGATAAACACCAGAAAAATGACTAAGTCCCCCCAAAAAAATTTTTTCAACTTTTTTCAATTTTACCCCCGTGGGATATATATTCTACCCACACACATTTGGAACTCTCCTGGTTACCCTCACACATATTATTCGCTCATTTAGTGGATATTTTCACAAAAAAGTGAAATTTTCAAAACTTCAGAAAATTGGCTGAAAACGACTAAATATGAAGGACTCATCGGGCGAATCGCTCTGGAACTGAAATCGGAACGCTCACTGACATTTCCCCTATCTGAAAGTCTGATAAACGCCGGAAAAATGACTAAGTCCAAAAAAAAATTTTTTTCAATTTAACCCCTCTGGGATATATATTCTACCCACACACATTTGGAACTCTCCTGTGGTACCCTCACACATATTATTCCCTCATTTTGTGGATATTTTCACAAAAAAGTGAAATTTTCAAAAATTCAGAAAATTGGCTGAAAACGATGAAATATGAAGGAGTGATCGGGCGAATCGCTCTGGAACTGAAATCGGAACGCTCACTGACATTTCCCCTATATGAAAGTCTGATAAACGGCGGAAAAATGACTAAGTCCAAAAAAAAAATTTTTTCAACTTTTTTCAATATTACCCCCGTGGGATATATATTCTACCCACACACATTTGGAACTCTCCTGGGGTACCCTCACACATATTATTCCCTCATTTAGTGGATATTTTCACAAAAAAGTGAAATTTTCAAAAATTCAGAAAATTGGCTGAAAATGACTAAATATCAAGGACTCATCTGGCGAATCGCTCTGGAACTGAAATCGGAATGCTCACTGACATTTCCCCTATCTGAAAGTCTGATAAATGCTGACAAAATGACTAAGTCCAAAAAAAAATTTTTTTCAACTTTTTTCAATTTAACCGCCGTGGGATATATATTCTACCCACCCACATTTGGAACTCTCCTGGGGTACCCTCACACATATTATTCCCTCATTTAGTGGATATTTTCACAAAAAAGTGAAATTTTAAAAAATTCAGAAAATTGGCTGAAAATGACTAAATATCAAGGACTCATCTGGCGAATCGCTCTGGAACTGAAATCGGAATGCTCACTGACATTTCCCCTATCTGAAAGTCTGATAAACGCCAGAAAAATGACTAAGTCCCCCAAAAAAATTTTTTTCAACTTTTTTCAATTTACCCCCGTGGGATATATATTCTACCCACACACATTTGGAACTATCCTGGGGTACCCTCACACACATTATTCCTTCATTTAGTGGATATTTTCACAAAAAAGTGACATTTTCAAAAATTTTGAAAATTGTCTGAAAACGACTAAATAAGAAGGACTCATCTGGCGAATCGCTCTGGAACTGAAATCGGAACACTCACTGACATTTCCCCTATCTGAAAGTCTGATAAACGCTGACAAAATGACTAAGTCCAATAAAAAAAATTTTTCAACTTTTTTCAATTTTACCCCCGTGAGATATATATTCTACCCACACACATTTGGAACTCTCCTGGGGTACCCTCACACATATTATTCCCTCATTTAGTGGATATTTTCACAAAAAAGTAAAATTTTCAAAAATTCTGAAAATTGGCTGAAAGCGACTAAATATGAAGGACTCATCAGACGAATCGCTCTGGAACTGAAATCGGAACGCTAACTGACATTTCCCCTATCTGAAAGACTGATAACCGCCGGAAAAATGACTAAGTCCAAAAAAAAATTTTTTTCAACTTTTTTCACTTTTACCCCCGTGGGATATATATTCTACCCACACACATTTGGAACCCTCCTGGGGTACACTCACACATATTATTCCTTCATTTAGTGTATATTTTCACAAAAAAGAGACATTTTCAAAAATTTAGAAAATTGGCTGATAACGACTAAATATGAAGGACTCATCTGGCGAATCCCTCTGGAACTGAAATAGGAATGCTCACTGTCATTTCCCCTATCTGAAAGTCTGATAAACGCCATAAAAATGACTAAGTCCAAAAAAAAATTTTTTTCAACTTTTTTCAATTTTACCCCCGTGGGATATATTTTCTAAAATCACACATTTGGAAATCTCCTGGGGTACCCTCACACATTTTATTCCCTCATTTAGTGGATATTTTCACAAAAAAGTGAAATTTTCAAAAATTCTGAAAATTGGCTGAAAACGACTAAATATGAAGGACTCATCGGGCGAATCGCTCTGGATCTGAAATCGGAAAGCTCGCTGACATTTCCCCTGTCTGAAAGTCTGATAAACGCCGGAAAAATGACCAAGTCCAAAAAAAATTTTTTTTTAACTTATTTCAATTTTACCCCCGTGGGATATATTTTCTAAAATCACACATTTTGAAATCTCCTGGGGTACCCTCACACATATTATTCCCTCATTTAGTGGATATTTTCACAAAAAAGTGAATTTTTTAAAAATTCTGAAAATTGGCTGAAAACGACTAAATATGAAGGACTCATCGGGCAAATCGCTCTGGAACCGAAATCGGAATGCTCACTGACATTTCCCCTATCTGAAAGTCTGATAAACGCCGGAAAAATGACTAAGTCCAAAAGAAATGTTTTTTCAACTTTTTTCAATTTTACCCCCGTGGGATATATATTCTACCCACACACATTTGGAACTCTCCTGGCTTACCCTCACACATATTATTCCCTCATTTAGTGGATATTTTCACAAAAAAGTGAAATTTTCAAAAATTCTGAAAATTGGCTGAAAACGACTAAATAAGAAGGACTCATCGGGCGAATCACTCTGGAACTGAAATCGGAACGCTCACTGACATTTCCCCTATTTGAAAGTCTGATAAACGCCGGAAAAATGACTAAGTCCAAAAGAAATGTTTTTTCAACTTTTTTCAATTTTACCCCCGTGGGATATATATTCTACCCACAAACATTTGGAACTCTCCTGGGGTACCCTCACACATATTATTCCCTCATTTAGTGGATATTTTCACAAAAAAGTGAAATTTTCAAAAATTCCGAAAATTGGCTGAAAACGACTAAATATGAAGGACTCATCGGGCAAATCGCTCTGGAACTGAAATCCGAACGCTCACTGACATTTCCCCTATCTGAAACTCTGATAAACGCCGGAAAAATGCCTAAGTCCCCAAAAAAAAATGTTTCAACTTTTTTCAATTTTACCCCTTTGGATATATATTCTACGCACACACATTTGAAACTCTCCTGGGGTACCCTAACACATATTATTCCCTCATTTAGTGGATATTTTCACAAAAAAGTGAAATTTTCAAAAATTCAGGAAATTGACTGAAAACGACTAAATATGAAGGACTCATCGGGCGAATTGCTCTGGAACTGATATCGGAACGCTCACTGACATTTCCCCTACCTGAAAGTCTGATAAATGCCATAAAAATGACTAAGTCCAAAAAAAAATTTTTTTCAACTTTATTCAATTTTACCCCCGTGGGATATATTTTCTAAAATCACACATTTTGAAAACTCCTGGGGTACCCTCACACATATTATTCCCTCATTTAGTGGATATTTTCACAAAAAAGTGAAATTTTCAAAAATTCTGAAAATTGGCTGAAAACGACTAAATATGAAGGACTCATCGGGCGAATCGCTCTGGAACTGAAATCGGAACGCTCCCTGACATTTCCCCTATCTGAAAGTCTGATAAACGTCATAAAAATGACTAAGTCCAAAAAAAAATTTTTTTCAACTTTTTTCAATTTTACCCCCGTGGGATATATTTTCTAAAATCACACATTTGGAAATCTCCTGGGGTACCCTCACACATTTTATTCCCTCATTTAGTGGATATTTTCACAAAAAAGTGAAATTTTCAAAAATTCTGAAAATTGGCTGAAAACGACTAAATATGAAGGACTCATCGGGCGAATCGCTCTGGATCTGAAATCGGAAAGCTCGCTGACATTTCCCCTGTCTGAAAGTCTGATAAACGCCGGAAAAATGACCAAGTCCAAAAAAAATTTTTTTTTAACTTATTTCAATTTTACCCCCGTGGGATATATTTTCTAAAATCACACATTTTGAAATCTCCTGGGGTACCCTCACACATATTATTCCCTCATTTAGTGGATATTTTCACAAAAAAGTGAATTTTTTAAAAATTCTGAAAATTGGCTGAAAACGACTAAATATGAAGGACTCATCGGGCGAATCGCTCTGGATCTGAAATCGGAACGCTCGCTGACATTTCCCCTATCTGAAAGTCTGATAAACGCCGGAAAAATGCCTAAGTCCCCAAAAAAAAATGTTTCAACTTTTTTCAATTTTACCCCTGTGGATATATATTCTACCCACACACATTTGAAACTCTCCTGGGGTTCCCTAACACATATTATTCCCTCATTTAGTGGATATTTTCACAAAAAAGTGAAATTTTCAAAAATTCAGGAAATTGACTGAAAACGACTAAATATGAAGGACTCATCGGGCGAATCGCTCTGGAACTGATATCGGAATGCTCACTGACATTTCCCCTACCTGAAAGTCTGATAAATGTCATAAAAATGACTAAGTCCAAAAAGAAATTTTTTTCAACTTTTTTCAATTTTACCCCCGTGGGATATATTTTCTAAAATCACACATTTTGAAATCTCCTGGGGTACCCTCACACATATTATTCCCTCATTTAGTGGATATTTTCACAAAAAAGTGAAATTTTCAAAAATTCTGAAAATTGGCTGAAAACGACTAAATATGAAGGACTCATCGGGCGAATCGCTCTGGAACTGAAATCGGAACGCTCACTGACATTTCCCCTATCTGAAAGTCTGATAAACGCCAGAAAAATGCCTAAGTCCCCCAAAAAAAATTTTTCAACTTTTTTCAATTTTACCCCCGTGGGATATATATTCTACCCACACACATTTGGAACTCTCCTGGCGTACCCTCACACATATTATTCCCTCATTTAGTGGATATTTTCACAAAAAAGTGAATTTTTTAAAAATTCTGAAAATTGGCTGAAAACGACTAAATATGAAGGACTCATCGGGCAAATCGCTCTGGAACCGAAATCGGAATGCTCACTGACATTTCCCCTATCTGAAAGTCTGATAAACGCCGGAAAAATGACTAAGTCCAAAAGAAATGTTTTTTCAACTTTTTTCAATTTTACCCCCGTGGATATATATTCTACCCACACACATTTGGAACTCTCCTGGCGTGCCCTCACACATATTATTCCCTCATTTAGTGGATATTTTCACAAAAAAGTGAATTTTTTAAAAATTCTGAAAATTGGCTGAAAACGACTAAATATGAAGGACTCATCGGGCGAATCGCTCTGGAACCGAAATCGGAATGCTCACTGACATTTCCCCTATCTGAAAGTCTGATAAACGCCAGAAAAATGCCTAAGTCCCCCAAAAAAAATTTTTCAACTTTTTTCAATTTTACCCCCGTGGATACATATTCTACCCACACACATTTGGAACTCTCCTGGGGTACCCTCACACATATTATTCCCTCATTTAGTGGATATTTTCACAAAAAAGTGAAATTTTCAAAAATTCTGAAAATTGCCTGAAAACGACTAAATATGAAGGACTCATCGGGCAAATCGCTCTGGAACCGAAATCGGAATGCTCACTGACATTTCCCCTATCTGAAAGTCTGATAAACGCCGGAAAAATGACTAAGTCCAAAAGAAATGTTTTTTCAACTTTTTTCAATTTTACCCCCGTGGATATATATTCTACCCACACACATTTGGAACTCTCCTGGCGTACCCTCACACATATTATTCCCTCATTTAGTGGATATTTTCACAAAAAAGTGAATTTTTTAAAAATTCTGAAAATTGGCTGAAAACGACTAAATATGAAGGACTCATCGGGCAAATCGCTCTGGAACCGAAATCGGAATGCTCACTGACATTTCCCCTATCTGAAAGTCTGATAAACGCCGGAAAAATGACTAAGTCCAAAAGAAATGTTTTTTCAACTTTTTTCAATTTTACCCCCGTGGGATATATATTCTACCCACACACATTTGGAACTCTCCTGGCGTACCCTCACACATATTATTCCTTCATTTATTGGATATTTTCACAAAAAAGTGAAATTTTTAAAAATTCAGAAAATTGGCTGAAAACGACTAAATATGAAGGACTCATCTGGCGAATCGCTCTGGAACTGAAATAGGAATGCTCACTGACATTTCCCCTATCTGAAAGTCTGATAAACGCCGGAAAAATGACTAAGTCCAAAAAAAAATTTTTTTCAACTTTTTTCAATTATACCCCCGTGGGATATATATTCTACCCACACACATTTGGAACTCTCCTGGCGTACCCTCACACATATTATTCCCTCATTTAGTGGATATTTTCACAAAAAAGTGAATTTTTTAAAAATTCTGAAAATAGGCTGAAAACGACTAAATATGAAGGACTCATCGGGCAAATCGCTCTGGAACCGAAATCGGAATGCTCACTGACATTTCCCCTATCTGAAAGTCTGATAAACGCCGGAAAAATGACTAAGTCCAAAAGAAATGTTTTTTCAACTTTTTTCAATTTTACCCCCGTGGGATATTCAACTTTTTTCAATTTTACCCCCGTGGGATATATATTCTACCCACACACATTTGGAACTCTCCTGGCGTACCCTCACACATATTATTCCCTCATTTAGTGGATATTTTCACAAAAAAGTGAATTTTTTAAAAATTCTGAAAATTGGCTGAAAACGACTAAATATGAAGGACTCATCGGGCGAATCGCTCTGGAACATACATAGGAACTCTCACTGACATTTCCCCTATCTGAAAGTCAGATAAACGCTGAAAAAATGACTAAGTCCAAAAAAAATTTTTTTTAAACTTTTTTCAATTTTACCCCCGTGGGATATATATTCTACCCACACACATTTGGAACTCTCCTGGGGTACCCTCACACATATTATTCCTTCATTTATTGGATATTTTCACAAAAAAGTGAAATTTTTAAAAATTCAGAAAATTGGCTGAAAACGACTAAATATGAAGGACTCATCGGGCGAATCACTCTGGAACTGAAATCGGAACGCTCACTGACATTTCCCCTATTTGAAAGTCTGATAAACGCCGGAAAAATGACTAAGTCCAAAAGAAATGTTTTTTCAACTTTTTTCAATTTTACCCCCGTGGGATATATATTATACCCACAAACATTTGGAACTCTCCTGGCGTACCCTCACACATATTATTCCCTCATTTAGTGGATATTTTCACAAAAAAGTGAATTTTTTTAAAATTCTGAAAATTGGCTGAAAACGACTAAATATGAAGGACTCATCGGGCGAATCGCTCTGGAACCGAAATCGGAATGCTCACTGACATTTCCCCTATCTGAAAGTCTGATAAACTCCAGAAAAATGCCTAAGTCCCCAAAAAAAAATTTTTCAACTTTTTTCAATTTTACCCCCGTGGATACATATTCTACCCACACACATTTGGAACTCTCCTGGGGTACCCTCACACATATTATTCCCTCATTTAGTGGATATTTTCACAAAAAAGTGAAATTTTCAAAAATTCCGAAAATTGGCTGAAAACGACTAAATATGAAGGACTCATAGGGCGAAACGCTCTGGAACTGAAATCGGAACGCTCACTGACATTTCCACTATCTGAAAGTCTGATAAACGCCTGAAAAATGACTAAGTCCCAAAAAAATTTTTTTTAAACTTTTTTCAATTTTACCCCCGTGGGATATATATTCTACCCACACACATTTGGAACTCTCCTGGCGTACCCTCACACATATTATTCCCTCATTTAGTGGATATTTTCACAAAAAAGTGAATTTTTTAAAAATTCTGAAAATAGGCTGAAAACGACTAAATATGAAGGACTCATCGGGCAAATCACTCTGGAACCGAAATCGGAATGCTCACTGACATTTCCCCTATCTGAAAGTCTGATAAACGCCGGAAAAATGACTAAGTCCAAAAGAAATGTTTTTTCAACTTTTTTCAATTTTACCCCCGTGGATATATATTCTACCCACACACATTTGGAACTCTCCTGGCGTACCCTCACACATATTATTCCCTCATTTAGTGGATATTTTCACAAAAAAGTGAATTTTTTAAAAATTCTGAAAATTGGCTGAAAACGACTAAATATGAAGGACTCATCGGGCAAATCGCTCTGGAACCGAAATCGGAATGCTCACTGACATTTCCCCTATCTGAAAGTCTGATAAACGCCGGAAAAATGACTAAGTCCAAAAGAAATGTTTTTTCAACTTTTTTCAATTTTACCCCCGTGGGATATATATTCTACCCACACACATTTGGAACTCTCCTGGCGTACCCTCACACATATTATTCCCTCATTTAGTGGATATTTTCACAAAAAAGTGAATTTTTTAAAAATTCTGAAAATTGGCTGAAAACGACTAAATATGAAGGACTCATCGGGCGAATCGCTCTGGAACAGACATAGGAACTCTCACTGACATTTCCCCTATCTGAAAGTCAGATAAACGCTGAAAAAATGACTAAGTCCAAAAAAAATTTTTTTTAAACTTTTTTCAATTTTACCCCCGTGGGATATATATTCTACCCACACACATTTGGAACTCTCCTGGGGTACCCTCACACATATTATTCCTTCATTTATTGGATATTTTCACAAAAAAGTGAAATTTTTAAAAATTCAGAAAATTGGCTGAAAATGACTAAATATGAAGGACTCATCTGGCAAATCGCTCTGGAACTGAAATAGGAATGCTCACTGACATTTCCCCTATCTGAAAGTCTGATAAACGCCGGAAAAATGACTAAGTCCAAAAAAAAATTTTTTTCAACTTTTTTCAATTATACCCCCGTGGGATATATATTCTACCCACACACATTTGGAAATCTCCTGGGGTACCCTCACACATATTATTCCCTCATTTAGTGGATATTTTCACAAAAAAGTGAAATTTTCAAAAATTCTGAAAATTGGCTGAAAACGACTAAATATGAAGGACTCATCGGGCGAATCACTCTGGAACTGAAATCGGAACGCTCACTGACATTTCCCCTATTTGAAAGTCTGATAAACGCCGGAAAAATGACTAAGTCCAAAAGAAATGGTTTTTCAACTTTTTTCAATTTTACCCCCGTGGGATATATATTCTACCCACAAACATTTGGAACTCTCCTATCGTACCCTCACACATATTATTCCCTCATTTAGTGGATATTTTCACAAAAAAGTGAATTTTTTAAAAATTCTGAAAATTGGCTGAAAACGACTAAATATGAAGGACTCATCGGGCGAATCGCTCTGGAACAGACATAGGAACTCTCACTGACATTTCCCCTATCTGAAAGTCAGATAAACGCTGAAAAAATGACTAAGTCCAAAAAAAATTTTTTTTAAACTTTTTTCAATTTTACCCCCGTGGGATATATATTCTACCCACACACATTTGGAACTCTCCTGGGGTACCCTCACACATATTATTCCTTCATTTATTGGATATTTTCACAAAAAAGTGAAATTTTTAAAAATTCAGAAAATTGGCTGAAAACGACTAAATATGAAGGACTCATCTGGCGAATCGCTCTGGAACTGAAATAGGAATGCTCACTGACATTTCCCCTATCTGAAAGTCTGATAAACGCCGGAAAAATGACTAAGTCCAAAAAAAAATTTTTTTCAACTTTTTTCAATTATACCCCCGTGGGATATATATTCTACCCACACACATTTGGAAATCTCCTGGGGTACCCTAACACATATTATTCCCTCATTTAGTGGATATTTTCACAAAAAAGTGAAATTTTCAAAAATTCAGGAAATTGACTGAAAACGACTAAATATGAAGGACTCATCGGGCGAATCGCTCTGGAACTGATATCGGAACGCTCACTGACATTTCCCCTACCTGAAAGTCTGATAAATGTCATAAAAATGACTAAGTCCAAAAAAAAATTTTTTTCAACTTTTTTCAATTTTACCCCGTGGGATATATTTTCTAAAATCACACATTTTGAAATCTCCTGGGGTACCCTCACACATATTATTCCCTCATTTAGTGGATATTTTCACAAAAAAGTGAAATTTTCAAAAATTCTGAAAATTGGCTGAAAACGACTAAATATGAAGGACTCATCGGGCGAATCGCTCTGGAACTGAAATCGGAACGCTCACTGACATTTCCCCTATCTGAAAGTCTGATAAACGTCATAAAAATGACTAAGTCCAAAAAAAAATTTTTTTCAACTTTTTTCAATTTTACCCCCCTGGGATATATTTTCTAAAATCACACATTTGGAAATCTCCTGGGGTACCCTCACACATTTTATTCCCTCATTTAGTGGATATTTTCACAAAAAAGTGAAATTTTCAAAAATTCTGAAAATTGGCTGAAAACGACTAAATATGAAGGACTCATCGGGCGAATCGCTCTGGAACTGAAATCGGAATGCTCACTGACATTTCCCCTATCTGAAAGTCTGATAAACGCCGGAAAAATGACTAAGTCCAAAAGAAATGTTTTTTCAACTTTTTTCAATTTTACCCCCGTGGGATATATTTTCTACCATCACACATTTGGAAATCTCCTGGGGTACCCTCACACATATTATTCCCTCATTTAGTGGATATTTTCACAAAAAAGTGAAATTTTCAAAAATTTTGAAAATTGGCTGAAAACGACTAAATATGAAGGACTCATCGGGCGAATCGCTCTGGATCTGAAATCGGAACGCTCGCTGACATTTCCCCTATCTGAAAGTCTGATAAACGCCGGAAAAATGCCTAAGTCCCCAAAAAAAAATGTTTCAACTTTTTTCAATTTTACCCCCGTGGGATATATATTCTACCCACACACATTTGGAACTCTCCTGGCGTACCCTCACACATATTATTCCCTCATTTAGTGGATATTTTCACAAAAAAGTGAATTTTTTAAAAATTCTGAAAATTGGCTGAAAACGACTAAATATGAAGGACTCATCGGGCAAATCGCTCTGGAACCGAAATCGGAATGCTCACTGACATTTCCCCTATCTGAAAGTCTGATAAACGCCGGAAAAATGACTAAGTCCAAAAGAAATGTTTTTTCAACTTTTTTCAATTTTACCCCCGTGGATATATATTCTACCCACACACATTTGGAACTCTCCTGGCGTACCCTCACACATATTATTCCCTCATTTAGTGGATATTTTCACAAAAAAGTGAAATTTTTAAAAATTCTGAAAATTGGCTGAAAACGACTAAATATGAAGGACTCATCGGGCAAATCGCTCTGGAACCGAAATCGGAATGCTCACTGACATTTCCCCTATCTGAAAGTCTGATAAACGCCGGAAAAATGACTAAGTCCAAAAGAAATGTTTTTTCAACTTTTTTCAATTTTACCCCCGTGGGATATATATTCTACCCACACACATTTGGAACTCTCCTGGCGTACCCTCACACATATTATTCCCTCATTTAGTGGATATTTTCACAAAAAAGTGAATTTTTTAAAAATTCTGAAAATTGGCTGAAAACGACTAAATATGAAGGACTCATCTGGCGAATCGCTCTGGAACTGAAATAGGAATGCTCACTGACATTTCCCCTATCTGAAAGTCTGATAAACGCCGGAAAAATGACTAAGTCCAAAAAAAAATTTTTTTCAACTTTTTTCAATTATACCCCCGTGGGATATATATTCTACCCACACACATTTGGAAATCTCCTGGGGTACCCTAACACATATTATTCCCTCATTTAGTGGATATTTTCACAAAAAAGTGAAATTTTCAAAAATTCAGGAAATTGACTGAAAACGACTAAATATGAAGGACTCATCGGGCGAATCGCTCTGGAACTGATATCGGAACGCTCACTGACATTTCCCCTACCTGAAAGTCTGATAAATGTCATAAAAATGACTAAGTCCAAAAAAAAATTTTTTTCAACTTTTTTCAATTTTACCCCGTGGGATATATTTTCTAAAATCACACATTTTGAAATCTCCTGGGGTACCCTCACACATATTATTCCCTCATTTAGTGGATATTTTCACAAAAAAGTGAAATTTTCAAAAATTCTGAAAATTGGCTGAAAACGACTAAATATGAAGGACTCATCGGGCGAATCGCTCTGGAACTGAAATCGGAACGCTCACTGACATTTCCCCTATCTGAAAGTCTGATAAACGCCATAAAAATGACTAAGTCCAAAAAAAAATTTTTCTCAACTTTTTTCAATTTTACCCCCCTGGGATATATTTTCTAAAATCACACATTTGGAAATCTCCTGGGGTACCCTCACACATTTTATTCCCTCATTTAGTGGATATTTTCACAAAAAAGTGAAATTTTCAAAAATTCTGAAAATTGGCTGAAAACGACTAAATATGAAGGACTCATCGGGCGAATCGCTCTGCAACTGAAATCGGAATGCTCACTGACATTTCCCCTATCTGAAAGTCTGATAAACGCCGGAAAAATGACTAAGTCCAAAAGAAATGTTTTTTCAACTTTTTTCAATTTTACCCCCGTGGGATATATATTCTACCCACACACATTTGGAACTCTCATGGCGTACCCTCACACATATTATTCCCTCATTTAGTGGATATTTTCACAAAAAAGTGAATTTTTTAAAAATTCTGAAAATTGGCTGAAAACGACTAAATATGAAGGACTCATCGGGCAAATCGCTCTGGAACCGAAATCGGAATGCTCACTGACATTTCCCCTATCTGAAAGTCTGATAAACGCCGGAAAAATGACTAAGTCCAAAAGAAATGTTTTTTCAACTTTTTTCAATTTTACCCCCGTGGGATATATATTCTACCCACACACATTTGGAACTCTCCTGGCGTACCCTCACACATATTATTCCCTCATTTAGTGGATATTTTCACAAAAAAGTGAATTTTTTAAAAATTCTGAAAATTGGCTGAAAACGACTAAATATGAAGGACTCATCGGGCGAATCGCTCTGGAACAGACATAGGAACTCTCACTGACATTTCCCCTATCTGAAAGTCTGATAAATGCCGGAAAAATGACTAAGTCCAAAAAAAATTTTTTTTCAACTTTTTTCAATTATACCCCCGTGGGATATATATTCTACCCACACACATTTGGAAATCTCCTGGGGTACCCTCACACATATTATTCCCTCATTTAGTGGATATTTTCACAAAAAAGTGAAATTTTCAAAAATTCTGAAAATTGGCTGAAAACGACTAAATATGAAGGACTCATCGGGCGAATCACTCTGGAACTGAAATCGGAACGCTCACTGACATTTCCCCTATTTGAAAGTCTGATAAACGCCGGAAAAATGACTAAGTCCAAAAGAAATGTTTTTTCAACTTTTTTCAATTTTACCCCCGTGGGATATATATTCTACCCACAAACATTTCGAACTCTCCTGGCGTACCCTCACACATATTATTCCCTCATTTAGTGGATATTTTCACAAAAAAGTGAAATTTTCAAAAATTTTGAAAATTGGCTGAAAACGACTAAATATGAAGGACTCATCGGGCGAATCGCTCTGGATCTGAAATCGGAACGCTCGCTGACATTTCCCCTATCTGAAAGTCTGATAAACGCCGGAAAAATGCCTAAGTCCCCAAAAAAAAATGTTTCAACTTTTTTCAATTTTACCCCTTTGGATATATATTCTACCCACACACATTTGAAACTCTCCTGGGGTATCCTAACACATATTATTCCCTCATTTAGTGGATATTTTCACAAAAAAGTGAAATTTTCAAAAATTCCGAAAATTGGCTGAAAACGACTAAATATGAAGGACTCATAGGGCGAAACGCTCTGGAACTGAAATCGGAACGCTCACTGACATTTCCACTATCTGAAAGTCTGATAAACGCCTGAAAAATGACTAAGTCCCAAAAAAATTTTTTTTAAACTTTTTTCAATTTTACCCCCGTGGGATATATATTCTACCCACACACATTTGGAACTCTCCTGGCGTACCCTCACACATATTATTCCCTCATTTAGTGGATATTTTCACAAAAAAGTGAATTTTTTAAAAATTCTGAAAATAGGCTGAAAACGACTAAATATGAAGGACTCATCGGGCAAATCGCTCTGGAACCGAAATCGGAATGCTCACTGACATTTCCCCTATCTGAAAGTCTGATAAACGCCGGAAAAATGACTAAGTCCAAAAGAAATGTTTTTTCAACTTTTTTCAATTTTACCCCCGTGGATATATATTCTACCCACACACATTTGGAACTCTCCTGGCGTACCCTCACACATATTATTCCCTCATTTAGTGGATATTTTCACAAAAAAGTGAATTTTTTAAAAATTCTGAAAATTGGCTGAAAACGACTAAATATGAAGGACTCATCGGGCAAATCGCTCTGGAACCGAAATCGGAATGCTCACTGACATTTCCCCTATCTGAAAGTCTGATAAACGCCGGAAAAATGACTAAGTCCAAAAGAAATGTTTTTTCAACTTTTTTCAATTTTACCCCCGTGGGATATATATTCTACCCACACACAGTTGGAACTCTCCTGGCGTACCCTCACACATATTATTCCCTCATTTAGTGGATATTTTCACAAAAAAGTGAATTTTTTAAAAATTCTGAAAATTGGCTGAAAACGACTAAATATGAAGGACTCATCGGGCGAATCGCTCTGGAACAGACATAGGAACTCTCACTGACATTTCCCCTATCTGAAAGTCAGATAAACGCTGAAAAAATGACTAAGTCCAAAAAAAATTTTTTTTCAACTTTTTTCAATTTTACCCCCGTGGGATATATATTCTACCCACACACATTTGGAACTCTCCTGGGGTACCCTCACACATATTATTCCCTCATTTAGTGGATATTTTCACAAAAAAGTGAAATTTTCAAAAATTCTGAAAATTGGCTGAAAACGACTAAATATGAAGGACTCATCGGGCGAATCGCTCTGGATCTGAAATCGGAACGCTCGCTGACATTTCCGCTATCTGAAAGTCTGATAAACGCCGGAAAAATGACTAAGTCCAAAAAAAATTTTTTTTCAACTTATTTCAATTTTACCCCCGTGGGATATATTTTCTACCATCACACATTTGGAAATCTCCTTGGGTACCCTCACACATATTATGCCCTCATTTAGTGGATATTTTCACAAAAAAGTGAAATTTTCAAAAATTTTGAAAATTGGCTGAAAACGACTAAATATGAAGGACTCATCGGGCGAATCGCTCTGGATCTGAAATCGGAACGCTCGCTGACATTTCCCCTATCTGAAAGTCTGATAAACGCCGGAAAAATGCCTAAGTCCCCAAAAAAAAATGTTTCAACTTTTTTCAATTTTACCCCTTTGGATATATATTCTACCCACACACATTTGAAACTCTCCTGGGGTATCCTAACACATATTATTCCCTCATTTAGTGGATATTTTCACAAAAAAGTGAAATTTTCAAAAATTCCGAAAATTGGCTGAAAACGACTAAATATGAAGGACTCATAGGGCGAAACGCTCTGGAACTGAAATCGGAACGCTCACTGACATTTCCACTATCTGAAAGTCTGATAAACCCCTGAAAAATGACTAAGTCCCAAAAAAATTTTTTTTAAACTTTTTTCAATTTTACCCCCGTGGGATATATATTCTACCCACACACATTTGGAACTCTCCTGGCGTACCCTCACACATATTATTCCCTCATTTAGTGGATATTTTCACAAAAAAGTGAATTTTTTAAAAATTCTGAAAATTGGCTGAAAACGACTAAATATGAAGGACTCATCGGGCAAATCGCTCTGGAACCGAAATCGGAATGCTCACTGACATTTCCCCTATCTGAAAGTCTGATAAACGCCGGAAAAATGACTAAGTCCAAAAGAAATGTTTTTTCAACTTTTTTCAATTTTACCCCCGTGGATATATATTCTACCCACACACATTTGGAACTCTCCTGACGTACCCTCACACATATTATTCCCTCATTTAGTGGATATTTTCACAAAAAAGTGAATTTTTTAAAAATTCTGAAAATTGGCTGAAAACGACTAAATATGAAGGACTCATCGGGCAAATCGCTCTGGAACCGAAATCGGAATGCTCACTGACATTTCCCCTATCTGAAAGTCTGATAAACGCCGTAAAAATGACTAAGTCCAAAAGAAATGTTTTTTCAACTTTTTTCAATTTTACCCCCGTGGGATATATATTCTACCCACACACATTTGGAACTCTCCTGGCGTACCCTCACACATATTATTCCCTCATTTAGTGGATATTTTCACAAAAAAGTGAATTTTTTAAAAATTCTGAAAATTGGCTGAAAACGACTAAATATGAAGGACTCATCGGGCGAATCGCTCTGGAACAGACATAGGAACTCTCACTGACATTTCCCCTATCTGAAAGTCAGATAAACGCTGAAAAAATGACTAAGTCCAAAAAAAATTTTTTTTAAACTTTTTTCAATTTTACCCCCGTGGGATATATATTCTACCCACACACATTTGGAACTCTCCTGGGGTACCCTCACACATATTATTCCTTCATTTATTGGATATTTTCACAAAAAAGTGAAATTTTTAAAAATTCAGAAAATTGGCTAAAAACGACTAAATATGAAGGACTCATCTGGCGAATCGCTCTGGAACTGAAATAGGAATGCTCACTGACATTTCCCCTATCTGAAAGTCTGATAAACGCCGGAAAAATGACTAAGTCCCCAAAAAAAAATTTTTCAACTTTTTTCAATTTTACCCCCGTGGATACATATTCTACCCACACACATTTGGAACTCTCCTGGGGTACCCTCACACATATTATTCCCTCATTTAGTGGATATTTTCACAAAAAAGTGAAATTTTCAAAAATTTTGAAAATTGGCTGAAAACGACTAAATATGAAGGACTCATCGGGCGAATCGCTCTGGATCTGAAATCGGAACGCTCGCTGACATTTCCCCTATCTGAAAGTCTGATAAACGCCGGAAAAATGCCTAAGTCCCCAAAAAAAAATGTTTCAACTTTTTTCAATTTTACCCCTTTGGATATATATTCTACCCACACACATTTGAAACTCTCCTGGGGTACCCTAACACATATTATTCCCTCATTTAGTGGATATTTTCACAAAAAAGTGAAATTTTCAAAAATTCCGAAAATTGGCTGAAAACGACTAAATATGAAGGACTCATAGGGCGAAACACTCTGGAACTGAAATCGGAACGCTCACTGACATTTCCACTATCTGAAAGTCTGATAAACGCCTGAAAAATGACTAAGTCCCAAAAAAATTTTTTTTAAACTTTTTTCAATTTTACCCCCGTGGGATATATATTCTACCCACACACATTTGGAACTCTCCTGGCGTACCCTCACACATATTATTCCCTCATTTAGTGGATATTTTCACAAAAAAGTGAAATTTTCAAAAATTCAGGAAATTGACTGAAAACGACTAAATATGGAGGACTCATCGGGCGAATCGCTCTGGAACTGATATCGGAACGCTCACTGACATTTCCCCTACCTGAAAGTCTGATAAATGCCATAAAAATGACTAAGTCCAAAAAAAAATTTTTTTCAACTTTTTTCAATTTTACCCCCGTGGGATATATTTTCTAAAATCACACATTTTGAAATCTCCTGGGGTACCCTCACACATATTATTCCCTCATTTAGTGGATATTTTCACAAAAAAGTGAAATTTTTAAAAATTCTGAAAATTGGCTGAAAACGACTAAATATGAAGGACTCATCGGGCGAATCGCTCTGGAACTGAAATCGGAACGCTCACTGACATTTCCCCTATCTGAAAGTCTGATAAACGCCGTAAAAATGACTAAGTCCAAAAAAAAATTGTTTTCAACTTTTTTCAATTTTACCCCCATGGGATATATTTTCTACCCACAAACATTTGGAAATCTCGTGGGGTACCCTCACACATATTATTCCCTCATTTAGTGGATATTTTCACTAAAAAGTGAAATTTTCAAAAATTCAGAAAATTGGCTGAAAACTACTAAATATGAAGGACCCATCGGGCGAATCGCTCTGGAGCTGAAATCGGAACGCACACTAACATTTCCCCTATCTGAAAGTCTGATAAACGCCGGAAAAATGACTAAGTCCAAAAAAATATTTTTTTAAAACTTTTTTCAATTTTACCCCACATTTACCCCACAATTTTACCCACACATTTGGAACTCTTCTTGGGTACCCTCACACATATTATTCCCTCATTTAGTGGATATTTTCACAAAAAGTGAAATTTTCAAAAATTCTGAAAATTGGCTGAAAACGACTAAATATGAAGGACTCATCGGGCGAATCGCTCTGGAACTGAAATAGGAACGCTCACTGACATTTCCCCTATCTGAAAGTCTGATAAATGCCGGAAAAATGTCTAAGTCCCCAAAAAAATTTTTTTGAACTTTTTTCAATTTTACCCCCGCGGATATATATTCTACCCACACACATTTGGAACTCTCCTGGCATACCCTCACACATATTATTCCCTCATTTAGTGGATATTTTCACAAAAAAGTGAAATTTTCAAAAATTCAGAAAAGTGGCTGAAAACGACTAAATATGAAGGACTCATCGGGCGAATGACTTTGTAACTGAAATTGGAACGCTCACTGACATTTCCCCTATCTGAAAGTCTGATAAACGCTGAAAAAATGACTAAGTCCAAAAAAAATTTTTTTTCAATTTTACCCCCGTGGGATATATATTCTACCCACACACATTTGGACCTCTCCTGGGGTACCCTCACACATATTATTCCCTCATTTAGTGGATATTTTCACAAAAAAGTGAAATTTTCAAAAATTCTGAAAATTGGCTGAAAACGACTAAATATGAAGGAACCATCGGGCGAATCGCTCTGGAGCTGAAATCGGAACGCACACTGACATTTCCCCTATCTGAAAGTCTGATAAACGCCGGAAAAACGACTAAGTCCCCCAAAAAAAATTTTTTCAACTTTTTTCAATTTTACCCCCGTGGGATATATATTCTACCCACACACATTTGGAACTCTCCTGGGGTACCCTCACACATATTATTACCTCATTTAGTGGATATTTTCACAAAAAAGTGAAATTTTCAAAAATTCAGAAACTTGGCTGAAAACGACTAAATATGAAGGACTCATCGGGCGAATCACTCTGGAATTGAAATCGGAACGCTCACTGACATTTCCCCTATCTGAAAGTCTGATAAACGCCTGAAAAACGACTAAGTCCAAAAAAAAAATTTTTTCAACTTTTTTCAATTTTACCCCCGTGGGATATGTATTCTACCCACACACACTTGGAACTCTCCTGGCATACCCTCACACATATTATTCCCTCATTTAGTGGATATTTTCACAAAAAAGTGAAATTTTCAAAAATTCAGAAAATTGGCTGAAAACGACTAAATATGAAGGACTCATCGGGCGAATCGCCCTGGAACTGAAATCGGAATGCTCACTGACATTTCCCCAATCTGAAAGTCTGATAAATGCCGGAAAAATGACTTAGTCCAAAAAAAATGATTTTTCAATTTTACCCCCGTGGGATATATATTCTACCCACACACATCTGGAACTCTCCTGGCGTACCCTCACACATATTATTCCCTCATTTAGTGGATATTTTAACAAAAAAGTGAAATTTTCAAAAATTCAGAAAATTGGCTGAAAACTACTAAATATGAAGGACCCATCGGGCGAATCGCTCTGGAGCTGAAATCGGAACGCACACTAACATTTCCCCTATCTGAAAGTCTGATAAACGCCGGAAAAATGACTAAGTCCAAAAAAATATTTTTTTAAAACTTTTTTCAATTTTACCCCCGTGGGATATATATTCTACCCACACACATTTGGAACTCTTCTTGGGTACCCTCACACATATTATTCCCTCATTTAGTGGATATTTTCACAAAAAGTGAAATTTTCAAAAATTCTGAAAATTGGCTGAAAACGACTAAATATGAAGGACTCATCGGGCGAATCGCTCTGGAACTGAAATAGGAACGCTCAATGACATTTCCCCTATCTGAAAGTCTGATAAACGCCGGAAAAATGTCTAAGTCCCCAAAAAAATTTTTTTGAAGTTTTTTCTATTTTACCCCCGAGGATATATATTCTACCCCCACACATTTGGAACTCTATGGCATACCCTCACACATATTATTCCCTCATTTAGTGGATATTTTCACAAAAAAGTGAAATTTTCAAAAATTCAGAAAAGTGGCTGAAAACGACTAAATATGAAGGACTCATCGGGCGAATGACTTTGTAACTGAAATTGGAACGCTCACTGACATTTCCCCTATCTGAAAGTCTGATAAACGCTGAAAAAATGACTAAGTCCAAAAAAAATTTTTTTTCAATTTTACCCCCGTGGGATATATATTCTACCCACACACATTTGGACCTCTCCTGGGGTACCCTCACACATATTATTCCCTCATTTAGTGGATATTTTCACAAAAAAGTGAAATTTTCAAAAATTCTGAAAATTGGCTGAAAACGACTAAATATGAAGGACCCATCGGGCGAATCGCTCTGGAGCTGAAATCGGAACGCACACTGACATTTCCCCTATCTGAAAGTCTGATAAACGCCGGAAAAATGACTAAGTCCAAAAAAAATTTTTTTCAACTTTTTTCAATTTTACCCCCGTGGGATATATATTCTACCCACACACATTTGGAACTATCCTGGCGTACCCTCACACATATTATTCCCTCATTTAGTGGATATTTTCACAAAAAAGTGAAATTTTCAAAAATTCTGAAAATTGGCTGAAAACGACTAAATATGAAGGACTCATCTGGCGAATCGCTCTGGAACTGAAATCGGAACGCTCACTGACATTTCCCCTATCCGAAAGTCTGATAAACACTGAAAAAATGACTAAGTCCAAAAAAAAATTTTTTTCAACTTTTTTCAATTTTACCCCCGTGGGATATGTATTCTACCCACACACACTTGGAACTCTCCTGGCATACCCTCACACATATTATTCCCTCATTTAGTGGATATTTTCACAAAAAAGTGAAATTTTCAAAAATTCAGAAAATTGTCTGAAAACGACTATATATGAAATACTCATCGGGCGAATCGCTCTGGAACTGAAATCGGAATGCTCACTGACATTTCCCCAATCTGAAAGTCTGATAAATGCCGGAAAAATGACTAAGTCCAAAAAAAAATTTATTTCAATTTTACCCACGTGGGATAAATATTCTACCCACACACACTTGGATCTCTCCTGGCGTACCCTCACATATATTATTTCCTCATTTAGTGGATATTTTCACAAAAAAGTGAAATTTTCAAAAATTCAGAAAATTGGCTGAAAACGACTTATTATGACGGACTCATCGGGCTAATCGCTCTGGAACTGAAATAGGAACGCTCACTGACATTTGACCTTTCTGAAAGTCTGATAAATGCCGGAAAAATGTATAAGTCCAAAAAAAAATTTTTTTCAACTTTTTTCAATTTTATCCCCATGGGATATATATTCTACCCACACACATTTGGTACTCTCCTGGCGTACCCTCACATATATTATTCCCTCATTTAGTGGATATTTTCACAAAAAAGTGAAATTTCAAAAATTCAGAAACTTGGCTGAAAACGACTAAATATGAAGGACTCATCGAGCGAATCACTCTGGAACTGAAATCGGAACGCTCACTGACATTTCCCCTATCTGAAAGTCTGATAAACGCCGAAAAAATGACTAAGTCCAAAAAAAATTTTTTTAAAACTTTTTTCAATTTTACCTCCATGGGATATATATTCTACCCACACACATTTTGAACTCTCCTGGGGTACCCTCACATATATTATTCCCTCATTTAGTGGATGTTTTCACAAAAAAGTGAAATTTTCAAAAATTCTGAAAATTGGCTGAAAATGACTAAATATTAAGGACGCATCGGGCGAATCACTCTGGAACTGAAATCGGAATGCTCACTGACACTTCCCCTATCTGAAAGTCTGATAAACGCTGGAAAAATGACTAAGTACAAAAAAAAATGTTTTTAAACTTTTTTCAATTTTACCCCCGTGGGATATATATTCAACCCACACACATTTGGAACTCTCCTGGGGTACCCTCACATATATTATTCCCTCATTTAGTGGATATTTTCACAAAAAAGTGAAATTTTCAAAAATTCTGAAAATTGGCTGAAAATGACTAAATATGAGGGACTCATCGGGCGAATCACTCTGGAACTGAAATCGGAACGCTCACTGACATTTCCCCTATCTGAAAGTCTGACAAACCCTGGAAAAACGACTAAGTCCAACAAAAAATTTTTTTCAATTTTATCCCCGTGGGATATATATTCTACCCACACATATTTGGTACTCTCCTGGCGTACCCTCACACATATTATTCCCTCATTTAGTGGATATTTTCACAAAAAAGTGAAATTTTCAAAAATTCAGAAACTTGGCTGAAAACGACTAAATATGAAGGACTCATCTGGCGAATCACTCTGGAACTGAAATCGGAACGCTCACTGACATTTCCCCTATCTGAAAGTCTGATAAACGCCGGAAAAACGACTAAATCCAACAAAAAAAATTTTTCAACTTTTTTCAATTTTACCCTCGTGGGATATATATTCTACCCACACACATTTGGAACTCTCCTGGCGTACCCTCACACATATTATTCCTTCATTTAGTGGATATTTTCACAAAAAAGTGAAATTTTCAAAAATTCACAAAATTTGCTGAAAGCGACTAAATATAAAGTACTCATCGGGCGAATCACTCTGGAACTGAAATCGGAACGCTCACTGATATTTCCCCTATCTGAAAGTCTGATAAACGCCGGAAAAACGACTAAGTCCAACAAAAAATTTTTTCAACTTTTTTCAATTTTACCCCCGTGGGATATATATTCCACCCACACACATTTGGAACTCTCCTGGCGTACCCTCACACATATTATTCCCTCATTTAGTGGATATTTTCACAAAAAAGTGAAATTTTCAAAAATTCGGAAAATTGGTTGAAACGACTAAATATGAAGGACTCATCAGGCGAATCGCTCTGGAACTGAAATCGGAATGCTCACTGACATTTCCCCTTTGTGAAAGTCTGATAAATGCCAGAAAAATGACTAAGTCCAAAAAATTTTTTTTTCAATTTTACCCCCGTGGGATATATATTCTACCCACACACATTTGGAACTATCCTGGCGTACCCTCACACATATTATTCCCTCATTTAGTGGATATTTTCACAAAAAAGTGAAATTTTCAAAAATTCTGAAAATTGGCTGAAAACGACTAAATATGAAGGACTCATCTGGCGAATCGCTCTGGAACTGAAATCGGAACGCTCACTGACATTTCCCCTATCCGAAAGTCTGATAAACACTGAAAAAATGACTAAGTCCAAAAAAAAATTTTTTTCAACTTTTTTCAATTTTACCCCCGTGGGATATGTATTCTACCCACACACACTTGGAACTCTCCTGGCATACCCTCACACATATTATTCCCTCATTTAGTGGATATTTTCACAAAAAAGTGAAATTTTCAAAAATTCAGAAAATTGTCTGAAAACGACTATATATGAAATACTCATCGGGCGAATCGCTCTGGAACTGAAATCGGAATGCTCACTGACATTTCCCCAATCTGAAAGTCTGATAAATGCCGGAAAAATGACTAAGTCCAAAAAAAAATTTATTTCAATTTTACCCACGTGGGATAAATATTCTACCCACACACACTTGGATCTCTCCTGGCGTACCCTCACATATATTATTTCCTCATTTAGTGGATATTTTCACAAAAAAGTGAAATTTTCAAAAATTCAGAAAATTGGCTGAAAACGACTTATTATGACGGACTCATCGGGCTAATCGCTCTGGAACTGAAATAGGAACGCTCACTGACATTTGACCTTTCTGAAAGTCTGATAAATGCCGGAAAAATGTATAAGTCCAAAAAAAAATTTTTTTCAACTTTTTTCAATTTTATCCCCATGGGATATATATTCTACCCACACACATTTGGTACTCTCCTGGCGTACCCTCACATATATTATTCCCTCATTTAGTGGATATTTTCACAAAAAAGTGAAATTTCAAAAATTCAGAAACTTGGCTGAAAACGACTAAATATGAAGGACTCATCGAGCGAATCACTCTGGAACTGAAATCGGAACGCTCACTGACATTTCCCCTATCTGAAAGTCTGATAAACGCCGAAAAAATGACTAAGTCCAAAAAAAATTTTTTTAAAACTTTTTTCAATTTTACCTCCATGGGATATATATTCTACCCACACACATTTGGAACTCTCCTGGGGTACCCTCACATATATTATTCCCTCATTTAGTGGATGTTTTCACAAAAAAGTGAAATTTTCAAAAATTCTGAAAATTGGCTGAAAATGACTAAATATTAAGGACGCATCGGGCGAATCACTCTGGAACTGAAATCGGAATGCTCACTGACACTTCCCCTATCTGAAAGTCTGATAAACGCTGGAAAAATGACTAAGTACAAAAAAAAATGTTTTTAAACTTTTTTCAATTTTACCCCCGTGGGATATATATTCAACCCACACACATTTGGAACTCTCCTGGGGTACCCTCACATATATTATTCCCTCATTTAGTGGATATTTTCACAAAAAAGTGAAATTTTCAAAAATTCTGAAAATTGGCTGAAAATGACTAAATATGAGGGACTCATCGGGCGAATCACTCTGGAACTGAAATCGGAACGCTCACTGACATTTCCCCTATCTGAAAGTCTGACAAACCCTGGAAAAACGACTAAGTCCAACAAAAAATTTTTTTCAATTTTATCCCCGTGGGATATATATTCTACCCACACATATTTGGTACTCTCCTGGCGTACCCTCACACATATTATTCCCTCATTTAGTGGATATTTTCACAAAAAAGTGAAATTTTCAAAAATTCAGAAACTTGGCTGAAAACGACTAAATATGAAGGACTCATCTGGCGAATCACTCTGGAACTGAAATCGGAACGCTCACTGACATTTCCCCTATCTGAAAGTCTGATAAACGCCGGAAAAACGACTAAATCCAACAAAAAAAATTTTTCAACTTTTTTCAATTTTACCCTCGTGGGATATATATTCTACCCACACACATTTGGAACTCTCCTGGCGTACCCTCACACATATTATTCCTTCATTTAGTGGATATTTTCACAAAAAAGTGAAATTTTCAAAAATTCACAAAATTTGCTGAAAGCGACTAAATATAAAGTACTCATCGGGCGAATCACTCTGGAACTGAAATCGGAACGCTCACTGATATTTCCCCTATCTGAAAGTCTGATAAACGCCGGAAAAACGACTAAGTCCAACAAAAAATTTTTTCAACTTTTTTCAATTTTACCCCCGTGGGATATATATTCCACCCACACACATTTGGAACTCTCCTGGCGTACCCTCACACATATTATTCCCTCATTTAGTGGATATTTTCACAAAAAAGTGAAATTTTCAAAAATTCGGAAAATTGGTTGAAACGACTAAATATGAAGGACTCATCAGGCGAATCGCTCTGGAACTGAAATCGGAACGCTCACTTACATTTCCCCTATCTGAAAGTCTGATAAACGCCAGAAAAACGACTAAGTCCAAAAAATAAATTTTTTCAGCTTTTTTCAATTTTACCCCCGTGGGATATATATTCTACCCACACACATTTGGAACTCTCCAGGGGTACCGTCACACATATTATTCCCTCATTTAGTGGATATTTTCACATAAAAGTGAAATTTCAAAAATTCAGAAACTTGGCTGAAAACTACTAAATATGAAGGACTCATCGGGCGAATCACTCTGGAGCTGAAATCGGAACGCTCACTGACATTTGCCCTTTCTGAAAGTCTGATAAATGGCGGAAAAATGCATAAGTCCAAAAAAAAATTTTTTTCAACTTTTTTCAATTTTACCCCCGTGGGATATATATTCTACCCACACACATTTGGTACTCTCCTGGGGTACCCTCACACATATTATTCCCTCATTTAGTGGATATTTTCACAAAAAAGTGAAATTTTCAAAAATTCAGAAAATTGGCTGAAAACGACTTATTATGACGGACTAATCGGGCTAATCGCTCTGGAACTGAAATCGGAACACTCACTGACATTTCCCCTATCTGAAAGTCTGATAAACGCTGGAAAAACGACTAAGTCCAACAAAATTTTTTTTTCAATTTTATCCCCGTGGGATATATATTCTACCCACACACATTTGGTACTCTCCTGGGGTACCCTCACACATATTATTCCCTCATTTAGTGGATATTTTCACAAAAAAGTGAAATTTTCAAAAATTCTGAAACTTGGCTGAAAACGACTAAATATGAAGGACTCATCGAGCGAATCACTCTGGAACTGAAATCGGAACGCTCACTGACATTTCCCCTATCTGAAAGTCTGATAAACGCCGAAAAAATGACTAAGTCCAAAAAAAATTTTTTTTAAACTTTTTTCAATTTTACCTCCATGGGATATATATTCTACACACACACATTTGGAACTCTCCTGGCGTACCCTCACACATATTATTCCCTCATTTAGTGGATGTTTTCACAAAAAAGTGAAATTTTCAAAAATTCAGAAAATTGGCTGAAAACGACTAAATATGAAGGACTCATCGGGCGAATCGCTCTGGAACTGAAATCGGAACGCTCACTGACATTTCCCCTATCTGAAAGTCTGATAAACGCCGGAAAAACGACTAAGTCCAAAAAAAAAATTCTTTTCAACTTTTTTCAATTTTACCCCGTGGGATATATATTCTACCCACACACATTTGGAACCCTCCTGGGGTACCCTCACGCATATTATTCCCTCATTTAGTGGATATTTTCACAAAAAAGTGAAATTTTCAAAAATTCAGAAACTTGGCTGAAAACGACTAAATATGAAGGACTCATCGGGCGAATCACTCTGGAACTGAAATGGGAACGCTCACTGACATTTCCCCTTTCTGAAAGTCTGATAAATGCCGGAAAAATGACTAAGTCCCAAAAACATTTTTTTAAATTTTATCCCCGTGGGATATATATTCTACCCACACACATTTGGTTCTCTCCTGGCGTACCCTCACATATATTATTTCCTCATTTAGTGGATATTTTCACAAAAAAGTGAAATTTTCAAAAATTCAGAAAATTGGCTGAAAACGACTAAATATGAAGGACTTATCAGGCGAATCACTCTGGAGCTGAAATCAGAACGCTCACTGACATTTGCCCTTTCTGAAAGTCTGATAAATGGCGGAAAAATGCATAAGTCCAAAAAAAAATTTTTTTCAACTTTTTTCAATTTTACCCCTGTGGGATATATATTCTACCCACACACATTTGGTACTCTCCTGGGGTACCCTCACACATATTATTCCCTCATTTAGTGGATATTTTCACAAAAAAAGTGAAATTTTCAAAAATTCAGAAAATTGGCTGAAAACGACTTATTATGACGGACTCATCGGGCTCATCGCTCTGGGACTGAAATAGGAACGCTCACTGACATTTGCCCTTTCTGAAAGTCTGATAAATGCCGGAAAAATGCATAAGTCCAAAAAAAAATGTTTTTTCAATTTTATCCCCATGGGATATATATTCTACCCACACACATTTGGTACTCTCCTGGCGTACCCTCACATATATTATTCCCTCATTTAGTGGATATTTTCACAAAAAAGTGAAATTTCAAAAATTCAGAAACTTGGCTGAAAACGACTAAATATGAAGGACTCATCGAGCGAATCACTCTGGAACTGAAATCGGAACGCTCACTGACATTTCCCCTATCTGAAAGTCTGATAAACGCCGAAAAAATGACAGTCCAAAAAAAATTTTTTTTAAACTTTTTTCAATTTTACCTCCATGGGATATATATTCTACCCACACACATGTGGAACTCTCCAGGGGTACCCTCACATATATTATTCCCTCATTTAGTGGATGTTTTCACAAAAAAGTGAAATTTTCAAAAATTCTGAAAATTGGCTGAAAATGACTAAATATGAAGTACTCATCGGGCGAATCACTCTGGAACTGAAATCGGAACGCTCACTGATATTTCCCCTATCTGAAAGTCTGATAAACGCTGGAAAAACGACTAAGTCCAAAAAATAAATTTTTTCAGCTTTTTTCAATTTTACCCCCGTGGGATATATATTCTAACCACACACATTTGGATCTCTCCTGGGGTCCCGTCACACATATTATTCCCTCATTTAGTGGATATTTTCACATAAAAGTGAAATTTCAAAAATTCAGAAACTTGGCTGAAAACTACTAAATATGAAGGACTCATCGGCCGAATCACTCTGGAGCTGAAATCGGAACGCTCACTGACATTTGCCCTTTCTGAAAGTCTGATAAATGGCGGAAAAATGCATAAGTCCAAAAAAAATTTTTTTTCACCTTTTTTCAATTTTACCCCTGTGGGATATATATTCTACCCACACACATTTGGTACTCTCCTGGGGTACCCTCACACATATTATTCCCTCATTTAGTGGATATTTTCACAAAAAAGTGAAATTTTCAAAAATTCAGAAACTTGGCTGAAAACGACTAAATATGAAGGACTCATCGGGCGAATCACTCTGGAACTGAAATCGGAACGCTCACTGACATTTCCCCTATCTGAAAGTCTGATAAACGCCGGAAAAACGACTAAATCCAACAAAAATTTTTTTTTAACTTTTTTCAATTTTACCCTCGTGGGATATATATTCTACCCACACACATTTGGAACTCTCCTGGCGTACCCTCACACATATTATTCCTTCATTTAGTGGATATTTTCACAAAAAAGTGAAATTTTCAAAAATTCAGAAAATTGGCTGAAAACGACTATATATGAAGGACCCATCGGGCGAATCGCTCTGGAACTGAAATCGGAACGCGCACTGACATTTCCCCTATCTGAAAGTCTGATAAATGCCGGAAAAATGACTAAGTCTAAAAAAAAATTTATTTCAATTTTACCCACGTGGGATAAATATTCTACCCACACACACTTGGATCTCTCCTGGCGTACCCTCACACATATTATTCCCTCATTTAGTGGATATTTTCACAAAAAAGTGAAATTTTCAAAAATTTTGAAAATTGGCTGAAAACGACTATATATGAAGGAATCATCGGGCGAATCGCTCTGGAACTGAAATCAGAACGCTCACTGACATTTCCCCTATCTGAAAGTCTGATAAACGCCTGAAAAATGACTAAGTACAAAAAAAAATGTTTTTTCAATTTGACCCCCGTGGGATATATATTCTACCCACACACATTTGGAACTCTCCTGGCGTACCCTCACACATATTATTCCCTCATTTAGTGGATATTTTCACAAAAAAGTGAAATTTTCAAAAATTCTGAAAATTGGCTGAAAACGACTAAATATGAAGGACTCATCGGGCGAATCACTCTGGAACTGAAATTGGAATGCTCACTGACATTTCCCCTATCTGAAAGTCTGATAAATGGCGGAAAAATGCATAAGTCCCAAAAAAAATTTTTTTCAACTTTTTTCAATTTTACCCCCGTGGGATATAGATTCTACCCACACACATTTGGTACTCTCCTTGGGTACCCTCACACATATTATTCCCTCATTTAGTGGATATTTTCACAAAAAAGTGAAATTTTCAAAAATTCAGAAAATTGGCTGAAAACGACTTATTATGACGGACTCATCGGGCTAATCGCTCTGGAACTGAAATCGGAACGCTCACTGACATTTCCCCTATCTGAAAGTCTGATAAACGCTGGAAAAACGACTAAGTCCAAAAAATAAATTTTTTCAGCTTTTTTCAATTTTACCCCCGTGGGATATATATTCTACCCACACACATTTGGAACTCTCCAGGGGTACCGTCACACATATTATTCCCTCATTTAGTGGATATTTTCACATAAAAGTGAAATTTCAAAAATTCAGAAACTTGGCTGAAAACTACTAAATATGAAGGACTCATCGGCCGAATCACTCTGGAGCTGAAATCGGAACGCTCACTAACATTTGCCCTTTCTGAAAGTCTGATAAATGGCGGAAAAATGCATAAGTCCAAAAAAAATTTTTTTTCACCTTTTTTCAATTTTACCCCTGTGGGATATATATTCTACCCACACACATTTGGTACTCTCCTGGGGTACCCTCACACATATTATTCCCTCATTTAGTGGATATTTTCACAAAAAAGTGAAATTTTCAAAAATTCAGAAACTTGGCTGAAAACGACTAAATATGAAGGACTCATCGGGCGAATCACTCTGGAACTGAAATCGGAACGCTCACTGACATTTCCCCTATCTGAAAGTCTGATAAACGCCGGAAAAACGACTAAATCCAACAAAAATTTTTTTTTAACTTTTTTCAATTTTACCCTCGTGGGATATATATTCTACCCACACACATTTGGAACTCTCCTGGCGTACCCTCACACATATTATTCCTTCATTTAGTGGATATTTTCACAAAAAAGTGAAATTTTCAAAAATTCAGAAAATTGGCTGAAAACGACTATATATGAAGGACCCATCGGGCGAATCGCTCTGGAACTGAAATCGGAACGCGCACTGACATTTCCCCTATCTGAAAGTCTGATAAATGCCGGAAAAATGACTAAGTCTAAAAAAAAATTTATTTCAATTTTACCCACGTGGGATAAATATTCTACCCACACACACTTGGATCTCTCCTGGCGTACCCTCACACATATTATTCCCTCATTTAGTGGATATTTTCACAAAAAAGTGAAATTTTCAAAAATTTTGAAAATTGGCTGAAAACGACTATATATGAAGGAATCATCGGGCGAATCGCTCTGGAACTGAAATCAGAACGCTCACTGACATTTCCCCTATCTGAAAGTCTGATAAACGCCTGAAAAATGACTAAGTCCAAAAAAATGTTTTTTTCAACTTTTTTCAATTTTACCCTCGTGGGATATATATTTTACCCACACACATTTGGAACTCTCCTGGGGTACCCTCACACATATTATTCCCTCATTTAGTGGATATTTTCACAAAAAAGTGAAATTTTCAAAAATTCAGAAATTTGGCTGAAAACGACTAAGTATGAAGGACTCATTGGGCGAATGGCTCTGGAACTGTAATCGGAATGCTCACTGACATTTCCCTATCTGAAATTCAGATAAACGCCGGAAAAATGACTAAGTCCCCCCAAAAAATTTTTTCAACTTTTTTCAATTTTACCCCTGTGGATATATATTCTACCCACGCACATTTGGAACTCTCCTGGGGTACCCTCACACATATTATTCCCTTATTTAGTGGATATTTTCACAAAAAAATGAAATTTTCAAAAATTCAGAAAATTGGCTGAAAACTACTAAATATGAAGGACTCATCGGGCGAATCGCTCTGGAACTGAAATCGGAATGCTCACTGACATTTCCCTATCTGAAAGTCAGATAAACGCCGGAAAAATGACTAAGTCCCCCAAAAAAATTTTTTAAACTTTTTTCAATTTTACCCCTGTGGATATATTTTCTACCCACACACATTTGGAACTCTCCTGGGGTACCCTCACACATATTATTCCCTCATTTAGTGGATATTTTCACAAAAAAGTGAAATTTTCAAAAATTCAGAAAATTGGCTGAAAACGACTAAATATCAAGGACTCATGGGGCGAATCGCTCTGGAACTGAAATCGGAATGCTCACTGACATTTCCCCTATCTGAAAGTCGGATAAACGCCGGAAAAATGACTAAGTCCCCATAAAAAATTTTCTCAACTTTTTTCAATTTTACCCCTGTGGATATATATTCTACCCACACACATTTGGAACTCTCCTGGGGTACCCTCACACATATTATTCCCTCATTTAGTGGATATTTTCACAAAAAAGTGAAATTTTCAAAAATTCAGAAAATTGGCTAAAAACGACTAAATATGAAGGACTCATCGGGCGAATCGCTCCGGAACTGAAATCTGAATGCTCACTAACATTTCCCCTATCTGAAAGTCTGATAAACACCGGAAAAATGGCTAAGTCCAAAAAAATGTTTTTTTCAACTTTTTTCAATTTTACCCTCGTGGGATATATATTTTACCCACACACATTTGGAACTCTCCTGGGGTACCCTCACACATATTATTCCCTCATTTAGTGGATATTTTCACAAAAAAGTGAAATTTTCAAAAATTCAGAAATTTGGCTGAAAACGACTAAGTATGAAGGACTCATTTCGCGAATGGCTCTGGAACTGTAATCGGAATGCTCACTGACATTTCCCTATATGGAATTCAAATAAACTCCGGAAAAATGACTAAGTCCCCCAAAAAAATTTTTTCAACTTTTTTCAATTTTACCCCTGTGGATATATATTCTACCCACGCACATTTGGAACTCTCCTGGGGTACCCTCACACATATTATTCCCTTATTTAGTGGATATTTTCACAAAAAAATGAAATTTTCAAAAATTCAGAAAATTGGCTGAAAACGACTAAATATGAAGGACTCATCGGGCGAATCGCTCTGGAACTGTAATCAGAATGCTCACTGACATTTCCCTATCTGAAAGTCAGATAAACGCGGGAAAAATGACTAAGTCCCCCAAAAAAATTTTTTCAACTTTTTTCAATTTTACCCCCGTGGGATATATATTCTACCCACGCACATTTGGAACTCTCCTGGGGTACCCTCACACATATTATTCCCTTATTTAGTGGATATTTTCACAAAAAAATGAAATTTTCAAAAATTCAGAAAGTTGGCTGAAAACGACTAAATATGAAGGACTCAACGGGCGAATCGCTCTGGAACTGAAATCGGAACGCTCACTGACATTTCCCCTATCTGAAAGTCTGATAAACTCCGGAAAAATGACTAAGTCCCCCAAAAAATTTTTTTCAACTTTTTTCAATTTCACCCCTGTGGATATATATTCTACCCACACTTTTGGAACTCTCCTGGGGTGCCCTCACACATATTATTCCCTCATTTAGTGGATATTTTCACAAAAAAATGAAATTTTCAAAAATTCAGAAAATTGGCTGAAAACGACTAAATATGAAGGACTCATCAGGCGAATCGCTCTGGAACTGAAAGCGGAACGCTCACTGACATTTCCCCTATCTGAAAGTCTGATAAATGCCGGAAAAATGATTAAGACCCCCAAAAAATTTTTTTCAACTTTTTTGAATTTTACCCCTGTGGGATATATATTCTACCCACACATATTTGGAACTCTCCTGGCGTACCCTCACACATATTATTCCCTCATTTAGTGGATATTTTCACAAAAAAGTGAAATTTTCCAAAAATTCAGAAAATTGGCTGAAAACGACTAAATATGAAGGACTCATCGGGCGAATCGCTCTGGAACTGAAATCGGAACGCTCACTGACATTTCCCCTATCTGAAAGTCTGATAAACGCCGGAAAAATGACTAAGTCCCCAAAAAAATGTTTTTCAACGTTTTTCAATTTTACCCCTGTGGATATATATTCTACCCACACACATTTGGAACTCGCCTGGGGTACCCTCACACATATTATTCACTCATTTTGTGTATATTTTCACAAAAAAGTGAAATTTTCAAAAATTCAGAAAATTGGCTGAAAACGACTAAATATGAAGGACTCACCGGGCGAATCGCTCTGGAACTGAAATCGGAATGCTCCCTGACATTTCCCCTATCTGAAAGTCAGATAAACGCCAGAAAAATTACTGAGTCCCCAAAAAAAATGTTTTCAACTTTTTTCAATTTTACCCCCATGGGATATATATTCTGCCCACATACATTTGGAACTCTCCTGGGGTACCCTCACACATATTATTCCCTCATTTAGTGGATATGTTCACAAAAAAGTGAAATTTTCAAAAATTCAGAAAATTGGCTGAAAACGACTAAATATGAAGGACTCATCGGGCGAATCGCTCTGGAACTAAGATCGGAACGCTCACTGACATTTCCCTATCTGAAAGTCAGATAAACGCCGGAAAAATGACTAAGTCCCCAAAAAAATGTATTTCAACTTTTTTCAATTTTACCCCTGTGGATATATATTCTACCCACGCACATTTGGAACTCTCCTGGGGTACCCTCACACATATTATTCCCTTATTTAGTGGATATTTTCACAAAAAAATGAAATTTTCAAAAATTCAGAAAATTGGCTGAAAACTACTAAATATGAAGGACTCATCGGGCGAATCGCTCTGGAACTGAAATCGGAACGCTCACTGACATTTCCCTATCTGAAAGTCAGATAAACGCCGGAAAAATGACTAAGTCCCCCAAAAAAATTTTTTTAACTTTTTTCAATTTTACCCCTGTGGATATATTTTCTACCCACACACATTTGGAACTCTCCTGGGGTACCCTCACACATATTATTCCCTCATTTAGTGGATATTTTCACAAAAAAGTGAAATTTTCAAAAATTCAGAAAATTGGCTGAAAACGACTAAATATCAAGGACTCATCGGGCGAATCGCTCTGGAACTGAAATCGGAATGCTCACTGACATTTCCCCTATCTGAAAGTCGGATAAACGCCGGAAAAATGACTAAGTCCCCATAAAAAATTTTCTCAACTTTTTTCAATTTTACCCCTGTGGATATATATTCTACCCACACACATTTGGAACTCTCCTGGGGTACCCTCACACATATTATTCCCTCATTTAGTGGATATTTTCACAAAAAAGTGAAATTTTCAAAAATTCAGAAAATTGGCTAAAAACGACTAAATATGAAGGACTCATCGGGCGAATCGCTCCGGAACTGAAATCTGAATGCTCACTAACATTTCCCCTATCTGAAAGTCTGATAAACACCGGAAAAATGACTAAGTCCAAAAAAATGTTTTTTTCAACTTTTTTCAATTTTACCCTCGTGGGATATATATTTTACCCACACACATTTGGAACTCTCCTGGGGTACCCTCACACATATTATTCCCTCATTTAGTGGATATTTTCACAAAAAAGTGAAATTTTCAAAAATTCAGAAATTTGGCTGAAAACGACTAAGTATGAAGGACTCATTTCGCGAATGGCTCTGGAACTGTAATCGGAATGCTCACTGACATTTCCCTATCTGAAATTCAGATAAACGCCGGAAAAATGACTAAGTCCCCCAAAAAAATTTTTTCAACTTTTTTCAATTTTACCCCTGTGGATATATATTCTACCCACGCACATTTGGAACTCTCCTGGGGTACCCTCACACATATTATTCCCTTATTTAGTGGATATTTTCACAAAAAAATGAAATTTTCAAAAATTCAGAAAATTGGCTGAAAACTACTAAATATGAAGGACTCATCGGGCGAATCGCTCTGGAACTGAAATCGGAACGCTCACTGACATTTCCCTATCTGAAAGTCATATAAACGCCGGAAAAATGACTAAGTCCCCCAAAAAAATTTTTTAAACTTTTTTCAATTTTACCCCTGTGGATATATTTTCTACCCACACACATTTGGAACTCTCCTGGGGTACCCTCACACATATTATTCCCTCATTTAGTGGATATTTTCACAAAAAAGTGAAATTTTCAAAAATTCAGAAAATTGGCTGAAAACGACTAAATATGAAGGACTCATCGGGCGAATCGCTCTGGAACTGTAATCAGAATGCTCACTGACATTTCCCTATCTGAAAGTCAGATAAACGCGGGAAAAATGACTAAGTCCCCCAAAAAAATTTTTTAAACTTTTTTCAATTTTACCCCTGTGGATATATATTCTACCCACGCACATTTGGAACTCTCCTGGGGTACCCTCACACATATTATTCCCTTATTTAGTGGATATTTTCACAAAAAAATGAAATTTTCAAAAATTCAGAAAATTGGCTGAAAACGACTAAATATGAAGGACTCATCGGGCGAATCGCTCTGGAACTGAAATCAGAACGCTCACTGACATTTCCCCTATCTGAAAGTCTGATAAACGCCGGAAAAATGACTAAGTCCCCCAAAAAATTTTTTTCAACTTTTTTCAATTTTACCCCCGTGGGATATATATTCTACCCACGCACATTTGGAACTCTCCTGGGGTACCCTCACACATATTATTCCCTTATTTAGTGGATATTTTCACAAAAAAATGAAATTTTCAAAAATTCAGAAAGTTGGCTGAAAACGACTAAATATGAAGGACTCATCGGGCGAATCACTCTGGAGCTGAAATCAGAACGCTCACTGACATTTCCCCTATCTGAAAGTCTGATAAACGCCGGAAAAATGACTAAGTCCCAAAAACATTTTTTTTCAACTTTTTTCAATTTTACCCCCGTGGGATATATATTCAAACCACACACATTTGGAACTCTCCGGGGGTACCCTCACACATATTATTCCCTCATTTAGTGGATATTTTCACAAAAAAGTGAAATTTTCAAAAATTCAGAAAATTGGCTGAAAACGACTAAATATGAAGGACTCATCGGGCGAATCGCTCTGGAACTGTAATCAGAATGCTCACTGACATTTCCCTATCTGAAAGTCAGATAAACGCCGGAAAAATGACTAAGTCCCCAAAAATTTTTTTTCAACTTTTTTCAATTTTACCCCTGTGGATATATATTCTACCCACGCACATTTGGAACTCTCCTGGGGTACCCTCACACATATTATTCCCTCATTTAGTGGATATTTTCACAAAAAAATGAAATTTTCAAAAATTCAGAAAATTGGCTGAAAACGACTAAATATGAAGGACTCATCAGGCGAATCGCTCTGGAACTGAAAGCGGAACGCTCACTGACATTTCCCCTATCTGAAAGTCTGATAAATGCCGGAAAAATGACTAAGACCCCCAAAAAATTTTTTTCAACTTTTTTGAATTTTACCCCTGTGGGATATATACAGTCATATGAAAAAGTTTGGGCACCCCTATTAATCTTAAGCTTAATGTTTTATAAAAATTGGTGTTTTTGCAACAGCTATTTCAGTTTGATATATGTAATAACTGTTGGACACAGTAATGTTTCTGCCTTGAAATGAGGTTTATTGTACTAACAGAAAATGTGCAATCTGCATTCAAACAAAATTTGAAAGGTGCATAAGTATGGGCACCCTTATCATTTTCTTGTTTTAAATACTCCTACCTACTTTTTACTGACTTACTAAAGCACTTTTTTTGGTTTTGTAACCTCATGGAGCTTTGAACTTTATAGCCAGGTGTATGCAATCATGAGAAAAGCTACTTAAAGTGGCCACTTGCAAGTTGTTCTCCTGTTTGAATCTCCTCTGAAGAGTGGCACCATGTGCTCCTCAAAACAACTGTCAAATGATCTGAAAACAAAGATTATTCAACATAGTTGTTCAGGGGAAGCATACAAAAAGCTGTCTCAGAGATTTAACCTGTCAGTTTCCACTGTGAGGAACATAGTAAGGAAATGGAAGAACACAGGGACAGTTCTTGTTAAGGCCAGAAGTGGCAGGCCAAGAAAAACATCAGAAAGGCAGAGAAGAAGAATGGTGAGATCAGTCAAGGACAATCCTCAGACCACCTCCAGAGAGCTGCAGCATCAACTTGCTGCAGATGGTGTCACTGTGCATCGGTCAACTATACAAGGCACTTTGCACAAGGAGAAGCTGTATGGGAGAGTGATGCGAAAGAAGCCGTTTCTGCAAGCACGCCACAAACAGAGTTGGCTGAGGTATGCAAAAGCACATTTGGAGAAGCCAATTTCTTTTTGGAAGAAGGTCCTGTGGACTGATGAAATCAAGATTGAGTTATTTGGTCATACAAAAAGGCGTTATGCATGGTGGCAAAAAAACACAGCATTCCAAGAAAAACACTTGCTACCCACAGTAAAATTTGGTGGAGGTTCCATCATGCTTTGGGGCTGTGTGGTCAATGCTGGCACTGGGAATCTTGTTAAAGTTGAGGGACGCATGGATTCCACTCAGTATCAGCAGATTCTTGACAATAGTGTTCAAGAATCAGTGATAAATATGAAGTTACAAAGTGGATGGATCTTTCAGCAAGACAATGATCCAAAACACCGCTCCAAATCTACTCAGGCATTCATGCAGAGGAACAACTACAATGTTCTGGAATGGCCATCCCAGTCCCCAGACCTGAATATCATTGAACATCTGTGGGATCATTTGAAGAGGGCTGTCCATGCTCGGCGACCATCAAACTTAACTGAACTGGAATTGTTTTGTAAAGAGGAATGGTCAAAAATACCTTCATCCAGGATCCAGGAACTCATTAAAAGCTACAGGAAGCGACTAGAGGCTGTTATTTTTGCAAAAGGAGGATCTACTAACTATTAATGTCACTTTTCTGGTGAGGTGCCCATACTTATGCACCTGTCAAATTTTGTTTGAATGCAGATTGCACATTTTCTATTAGTACAATGAACCTCATTTCAAGGCAGAAACATTACTGTATCCAACAGTTATTACATATATCAAACTGAAATAGCTGTTGCAAAAACACCAATTTTTATAGAACATTAAGCTTAAGATTAATAGGGGTGCCCAAACTTTTTCATATGACTGTATTCTACCCACACATATTTGGAACTCTCCTGGCGTACCCTCACACATATTATTCCCTCATTTAGTGGATATTTTCACAAAAAAGTGAAATTTTCCAAAAATTCAGAAAATTGGCTGAAAACGACTAAATATGAAGGACTCATCGGGCGAATCGCTCTGGAACTGAAATCGGAACGCTCACTGACATTTCCCCTATCTGAAAGTCTGATAAACGCCGGAAAAATGACTAAGTCCCCCAAAAAATTTTTTTCAACTTTTTTCAATTTCACCCCTGTGGATATATATTCTACCCACACTTTTGGAACTCTCCTGGGGTGCCCTCACACATATTATTCCCTCATTTAGTGGATATTTTCACAAAAAAATGAAATTTTCAAAAATTCAGAAAATTGGCTGAAAACGACTAAATATGAAGGACTCATCGGGTGAATTGCTCTGGAACTGAAATCAGAATGCTCCCTGACATTTCCCCTATCTGAAAGTCTGATAAATGCCGGAAAAATGACTAAGTCCCCAAAAATTTTTTTTTCAACTTTAGTAGTGTAGCAGCCCTATCTTTCATCAAACTCAATTTGACAGGTGCCACGCCCTCTATCAAAGTGTATCAAAGTGTGTAGCCACACCCCTCCTCCCCCTCCCCTATCAGTTCCTGTGTTGTATCTTATTCATCATTTTATATGAATTTTATATGAGTTTGATGATGCTATCTGATTATTTACTCTTATTTAATAGTGTATGAGTTTATATGAGTTTATAGCCTTAATATTTTGTTCTCATTTTATATGAGTTTTATAGCCCAAGACTTTATTCTTATTTGATAGGCTGATACTTATTGCTTGGCCATATTATCTATATGGCCAAGTTACAACTACCCCCAAGTATATAAAGTGTGTGTTTTATACGGATGTAAAAAGCAAAGACACAGTAAAAGTATTAAAATATTTTATTTTTTTAAAGATAAATACATCTCCAAGACATTTCAAAGACAAAAACCACACTATCACAAATGGTGAGATTCATGAATCAGGCATGTTACGCATATTGAACCAATTTCTGAACACGTTGAAGGAAGGTGATGCAATTAGTTGTGGTCAATTAGTTGTGGACACACACGGAAGTGTAACATTTATAGTTCTTCACAGACCAGATACCCACAGATCGTGAAGCAATTAGCTGTTAGCTGTGGTCAATTAGTTGTGGCCACACAGGGAAGTGTAACATTTATAGTTCTTCACAGACCAGATGCCGAAAGATGGCGAAGCAATTAGCTGTGGTCACAAAATCGCACACATCTCTGCTTATAAAGACAGCTTTTATTATTATACTTTGAATGTGCAGATAAGAGTGATGTTACAAGACCTGAGACTATTGCATCATTTTCATGCTTATTATCACCAAAACACTTTAAGACCTTATTGAAGGACAAACCACGGGCTAGATGATACATAACAAAAATACAGTAATGACCACATACAGAGCTGTATGTATCCTGGAATTGAGAGTTTTGATAACAATAAGACTCACAATTCTTGTTCAGGAATGTCACAAAATCACGGGGAAAGATAATACTATCCGGACAAAAGCCATAGCTATCAAAAAATATGCCCCTCTTATCATTGCAGAGTACGATCAACAGCCAGTGCCGCCCGGGCTGGCCGGCTGAGTCAGTGTTCACAATATATGCAGCTGGTCTTTGATTCACTCTGCGCGATGGTAGCAAGTCACACGGAAACACACCGGCGAATATGCGTTCTGTATAGCGATCGGCCTTCAGCAGTGTTGTGAGTTGTAGATTATCCATTATCAGTTAAAATCGTACAAGATCTCTCTCCTATTATTAATTTCCAGAATGCTGGGATTGATTGCAAAAACAAGCATATTTATTGTGTGGGGGGTCGGTAGAGCAAACCGAACTTCAGCGCGTAGGTTACCTGTTTTAATAAGTGAGAAATGCCCCCCCGGTTCTTGATCAGGTGATAAATCAAAACCAAATAAAGTGAAACCAGACATAAATTCTTCACGATCTATTGCCATGGCACAATCAGCCTTTTGCTTCCCGGATATATGGGCAAGCGCCATATACTCTCTGACAGATAAATCAATATTAAAATTAGGCTGAAAGGGTCGCACGGGGATCTGCTGGCCGTCCAGGTATAGAGCTGCGTGGTTCACATTGTAGTGACTGAAACAAAGCGGGTTTTTAGCATAAGAGCCGCTAAATGCTTCATTATCTACAAAGCACAATATAACAGCCTTAGGGATCTGTCCTAGGAAAAGGTTCTCGTGGTTCGTGATCCGTGTACCAGCAGCGATGCTGTACACCTTCATGCAGGTTCGGTCAATGGCATACTTGGCTGTTGCGGATAAGAGTGCCTGGCTGTGACCTATCCGGACTGCTGGAGGGACCTGCACTCTCTTTACATAGAGAGCCGCTTGTAAGATTTGCACTTTCAGAGGATCGACTTCTGATGACATCAAAGAGAAAGTATCCTTATTTCTTGTTAACTTGACCTTAAGGTCCAAACCATTCAATATTAGCTTTGGTTGATTAAATATATCTCCAAAAATGGGGCCCAAGAGATCAACAGGCCTGGAGTGGGAAGTTGCCAGGGATCTTTTGATAAACCCAACATTTGCGCCATCCAAGTTCCGATCATTATGATGGCCTGCAGTGTCTTTATAGAACAATCCTGCAGTAAACTGTGTTGACAGCGTCTGCGAGCTGTAATTTAAAAGGGCCTCTATGTATGCTCTATAGCTGTAGAGATTGTCCGATTGTGAGATAAGGCGATCTCCCAGAGTAATATCGACTTGATTAAAAAGAGTGGCTAGAGGGTAGTTTATGAGCGCCACACGTGCTCCATCAGCAATAGGCGTATTATCCTGTTTGACGATGCGACAATTTATGTACAGCAGCGTATTATTTAGGTCAAAATAATAATCTCCACTCCCCGATATGAAAAATTCCAGGGGAGCATTGTCTGACAGAGCTGCAATAGGCTGTACTTCTACAAAAAGAGATTTCTCTATACTCGTTTGTGTCGGGGGAATGTCAAAAATATCCAGTTCAGATTTTGCCCACTCTACAGAAGCATCATGCAGGAAGGCCATGATAATCGCTTAGAAGATGTCGCCCGCAGAGCGTCTTACTCTTTTCTGACGGGCTCGTCTCTTGGTTGTATTTTTATTCATGAGCATTGGTGGTATTGAATGACTCGCGCGTCTCTTTCTTTTTTGTGTTTTTTTAGCAACGTAAGTTATACCAGATCCCTCCTGCGCTGGCGTATTTATCCTATTCATAATGGCTGATGAGACAGTTGTGACAGCATCTTTAGCAATGTTTCTGACAGCCGTCTTCACGTGTGGTTTTACTAATTCTAAGCCCTTTCTGAAAAGGGGCACGGCGCGGCGGAATAAACCTTTAAATATGCCGGCCAATCCTGAGCCATACATGTACTCACTGCCGGTGAAACCCTCTAAACCGTGGCCCGACTGCGCAATATAGCAGCGGGCATAAATGGTGGGATCTCCATACACCCTTTGAGACACCATTTTATCGTGTCAATGCTGCCGCGGTCTAAAATGTAATCACACAATACTTTTTCCGTACTTGAATTTAACTGGGGAACCTTGGTCTGATAAGATAGAGATTGTCACAGAATCAAAATGGTGCTTGCATAAGGGCATGTAATCGGGTCTTGCGTACTGAAGGGTGATAATTTCACCGCTCTTGCTGGTTACCTGAGCCGTTCTCAAAAGTTGGACATAACTGTCCCCCACAAGTTGATGTTGTATTATATCTGTGTACACAAACAATGTATAAAATCCGTCTTTTATATCCGCATAAGCTCAAGCTGACTGTTATCTACAGAGGCCTCAATATAGGCGGGGAGGCCTAAAATGTGTGCCAGTTTCTGACCAGGTGCAAAATGTGTTGTTGGGGAATCCGTCAGAGTAACACTTCTTTTCACATCATCATAACGCAACTTAAAACCATCACCAGAAATTTTCAGAATATCAATTCTCTCATTAATCGCTCTTATAAGTTCTGCGATTGTTGAATAAAACCCAGATTTTACGTAATATTCCTTTAGCACATCTCCACGCTTTCCTATATAGAAATTCCCGTCATTCTGTTCAAATGTGTACCATGTATGCGGATACTGGATTTCAGTGAGTGCCACCTCGAAGGGACCGGAAAGGTGAACAGGTTTTGATAATTTGGTGGTAAAAGTGGAAATTGTGTTTTCGGGGTAGATTTTAGATGAGGCGTTACTAGGCAGTGTTATATAAAATGATCCACCTTCCATGGCTATATATCTCGCAGCTGTGATGCGTCAAGCCAACTATTGAATTTTGATGGGTACCCGAGCCATTTGACAAAGCAAAGTGTCTTACCCCTGACACGTTTAGTTCTTAATATTTTTTCTACTCTGTAGACACGATTCTCATCCATAGGTATTTTCTGAAGCTCCTCCTTATAAAATGAACCCTCTACAGCCTCGCCACTCAAATCAGCAATTTTATAGAGAGGTTTTTGAAATTTAGTGTTGACAGCGCTAATGATAAATATCTCCTCAGTGTACGTTTGTTCATACCCCTTAGCAAAAGTTCCTTTAAATTGTGACACTCTCACATGATCGCCGATTTTTAAAGAGGGCTTAATAGGTTTAATAGGAATGCTAGAACTGTAAATATTTCGCCAGATTTGTAGCGAGTTATGTTTTGTCACATCAACTGGCCTGCAGCGAATTGTAGTGTGATAAGTATGATTGTAGCTATGCACCAGATCAGCTAAAATATCAATATACCTAAAGGTATTATGCTTCGTAAGATAGCGCCACATCCGGGTTTTCAATGTGCGGTTAAATCGTTCAATAATGGAGGCTTTTACTGTATTGTGCGTAAAAAAATGATGTGACGCGCCCCTGGGCCTGTGTCGCGCTGCGCTGCGCACGCGGGAGCCTACCCGGAGCCGGATCAGTGGAGGGTTGTAGTCTCGTGGCGGTGACCCGGTCCGTGCCCAGGGAGTCAAACTAGACGGCAGTCTATTAGTAGTAAATAGTTGATGACTACGCCACCTGTTGAGAGCAGCCAGGGAGCTGCTGCTGCAGGGCAGACCGCTGAGGCCGGTGGTAGGATTGTGCAGCTAGATGGTATAACCCCCAACGGGAGGGGTATGGCCTCAGGGCAGCAGATGTGGATGATGGGGGTAGCAGGAACCACTCAGAGACGGTGCGGTGTAATTCAGGGTCTTTACTGGTAACAACGATAGACCCTCCCGGAGTACTTGCTAGTGAACGGGGCCTGGTCAGTCCTTGAGCAGATGGGATCTCCCCTGGCCAGGCGTAGTTGTAGGCCTCCCAAACTGACTGTACTCTTCTGGCTACCTTGCTAGAAGCTGATGTAAGTAGCCCACGTCCCTGAGTGTACCGTGTGGTGCTCACCCGTATGGCCGGTGACTCGGGGCCTTCTAATGGCTTCCGCTCCACGATGGCGGTGCTGGTCCCACGCGTGTGACCGTGCCTTCGGGCTTCTGGGCCAGGGGACCTGAAATCCCCTGCCTGACGGATTCTGCTGCTGGGTAGGAGTTAGTCCCCACAGCCTCGGACTCCGGGTCCGGTAAAGAATCTTCTTAGTCAGGGCAAGCTCTGCAGCTGCCAGCCCCTGACTCCTTGTAAGCCTGCTGTTTCCTCCTATGCTGTCTCTACTTCTTCACTTCTTCTACTCACTCACCCTGCCTCAGCCCCAGGTTTATATAGGGGAAGTTCTTCCCCTCCCAAGACTGGGCAGGAGGTGTGGCATGCACAGGATCCCTGACTAAAGGACCTCCCACCTGCTCTCAGACATAACATTACGTTACTGTGGCAACCAGACCCCTGGGGTGTCACAGATGTATTTTATGTATTTTACAAACACCCTTCACAGCACTATTCATAAATTCTTTGCCTTGATCCGTCTGTAATTTCTGCGGTATACGCTGATCATTTTCAAATATTAATTTGAATGCACGAGCGACAGATGATCCAGTCTTGTTTGGTAAGGCCACACACCACGCAACTATAGCATGATTGTATTAAGACAATCAATAATCATTGTGGAGAGGCGTAACTGGGCTGTGTTTGTGGGTGTTTGTGGGAGTTAACAGAAGGTGTGTTTTTCTGGTAGCCTCCTTTATATTCATGTATTCTTCCAGCCTGACAGCATGACACACAGCTCTGAGACAGAAAGTGTTGATCCATAGCAGTTCTCAGAGACAGAAAACCGTGACAACCAACATTCCTCACAGCTCAGATCGGGTCTAAAAGTAAGTATAATCAGCCCATTACGCATTATTCTAGTTATTTTGTCTTACCGCTATACCCAGTTGTTTAATTATGTTTAACCGTGCATAGTTAAAGGTATTATTTGTTTTAATAATTTAGTCATATATTCAATATGCTACAACTGAAATAACATAATAGTTACTAGATGTTAATGATCACTAAATAGAGCATTCACTGCACAGTGTTTAATCATGTATAAAGAGTTTACCCTGTATTAGTTTGGTAGTTTTGCTTGCTTAATATAGTGGTATTTATGCAGCTGCTTTTAATTTACATGATGTGTAACATAATCTACTTCTTTTAAAGTTATATTAATTATATAGAATGCAGAAAATTTGCTAGTTTCAGTATTGTACCGTACTTGAATGCAGGCAGTCGTCATTCAAATCACTATTGTATTACTATAGATTTAGTACAGGTAGCACAGAAAATTCACACATATTTAATTTTATTTTAGATGGAAGGACAAAATTTTGTGGATCCATACGTTGACATGCTTACAGATACAGAATTAGGTATGCATTACATCGAATATAGCTAGAATTGTTATTATCTTATTTCAATTATATGTAGATGTTTTATATATTATTTTTATATTTCATTCTTTCTTGTTAAAGCGGCGTATATGGATTGCGAACTTGACGATATTCTAGCAGATATGAATATTGATGTTACTGGTGTCGCAGCTGCAGAAACTATGGCCTGTACCAGCACTGCAGGAGAGACAAGCGAAACTAATTTACAACAGCCGATCAGTGGTAAGCTCCAACTATATAAATATATATATGCACACACCTATCTATTTACACAATGTTTCATCCTGTGTATTTATACATGAATGTAAATTCTAATATGTATACAGATGCAGGGGTGCTGCAGGCGACGTATACGCCGGAAAACACGCTGACTTCTAATCCACCTAAAAAGTCGAGAACACCACACCACCTGATGAATCGGAAAAGAAAAGGTCACGTCTCTTTGAAAAACAAAAGTTGTTCATATGTATTTACACATGAAACTAAATACAAATTTTTATACAGGCGGCAAATTGCTTCATGCGGGGTCTGTTGCTAGAACCAACCACGATTCTAAAGCAGCTAAAAGGCCGGGAAAATCACTACGCGTGCTGGGCATAAATAGTAAAGGTAAGCATAATATGTGGAGCACGGGTTCTAAAAGAAAAGCATTTCTTCACCACGCTAATGGCTATATTTTATTCACAGGCCGTAAATTGATGGCCAGAAAAATCAGCTTTTCAAAAGAGAATAGACCTATACCACCAAGTGCAGACCAGAGGGACTCTAGCACCCGCAACACGTCATCCTGTGAAACATCAGCTAATATAGCGCAACCAGCCGCCAAAATGACCTTTCATACTTGTAAGTAGCTACCTAAATATTTCTGCTCAATATTTATTCATACAACGTTACAAAGATTTCACATGTAACTGACATATGTATAATACTTTTCTTTTAGCTACACACTGTGACCAAAATGAAGCAACTACATCTGCTCTACAACCATCAGTGGAGCCTCCGAACACCACAACAGCACAGATCCCGCTACAATCAGCTAATGGGGCTGTGAGAAGAATACCTCTATCTCCAATCTCTGTGATTCAGCAGGGAGGAAGCCGTGTGACACCAAAACGACCTGTAAAGATCTGTCCGCAACCACCACCCCGAAAATATAAGAAGCGTACAACTGAGAACACTACAGCATCTTTACCAACCACAACACCCCAGATCATTTCCACAAATGTCCCGACACAACAGAGTTGTGAAGCTCTCGACAGAGAAATTGATCAGCTCGCTGATGGTAAGCACCCTATCACAAATCCAGGTCTCACTCACACATCTAATGATTTTACTGCTGTAAGAGCTCCAAAGAGACAAGCACGTTCAGCTCCTACTAGAAGTTAAAGGCAGAAAACAGACGACGCGGCACCATACCCTACCCATATTGGGTGGATTGGAGCTGAATTAAAAGTGTTTCATGACTTTGGTTGGCGCTACATAGAGTACAGAAACTTGCGCAACCAGATACATTTTTTCTGTGATACTTATGAAAGATTATTTTCAGCACTTCCAACACGTGCAAATATTGATGAGCTGCACACATTCAGACGCTTGTATACAGATACAGCATCAACATCTGTAGAATCAAATAACTTGTGACTGAGACAGATTGGTTGTGGGCTGCAGAAAATGGCTAAAACCCCAATACATCTGTATAACAGACCTAGAGTCATAAAACGAACTCTAAAACTATTGATGAGCGCTAAGCGGTCAGTAGCGGCTAGAAGGCGACAAGAGGCCTCTCGTGTCACAACAACTAATCAGGAGCCTCAGTTGCTGATACAACAAGCCCATCAACATTTTCACAGTCAAGATGCCCCGGCAAATGTTAGCATCAGCGTGTTTCAAAATTCACAAAACAACTCTCCCAATGAACCCCATGCTGAAAATGTAGAGGATTATGTTGCTGATGATGTTGCTGCAGGTATTGGTGGTGGTGATTATGTAGCGGGGACAGATCATTCAGTATTTTTACAGCATTTTCACCACCATTTCAATGCGCACATGTATACTGATCATTTCAGATTTGAAATTTTAGACCGAATACATTCATTTGTAGATGCCATGAATGCTGTGCATGCCGCCGTCCAGTCATTACTGGACAGAATCATCCAAGACATCGATCCTGGTGATTTTGTACAGTTAAGACTCGAAGGGGGTGACACCTTAGATCCCATTTTTGCTGCCAAACAAAGTCGGGAGGATTTTAGTTCGGAATCATTTTTAAACGCTGTTGCTCGCACACTGCACAGTAATGCTGAATGTTTAGCATCCAATTCCCTGAAATTAGTCGTTACAATCATTAAAAACAGGCGAGGCGGTGAAAAAAGACGACTTAAATCTATAACGAGCAGTCAAATCATCAAACAAAAGAGACAGTGGCTGTACGACTTTAACAATTACAGCACAAATCTGTGTTTTGCTGCTAGTGTGTGTGCCTTGTTGGCAGACACCGATGTTGGTGATGCAGTTTTACTGAGCCGCGCTAACAGCCTACAGACAGACTTGTGCATACCTGATAGCCAGCTAGTAAGCTTCAGTGATATTGCAGCTTTTGAGAAGCATCTGGACGTCAACATTAAAGTGCTGTACTACAGTCAAGGTGATTGGCGTTACTTTCAAACAACCAACACAGCTAGTGGTAAAACCATTTTCTTATTGCATCATGATGACCACTACTATGGTATCAAAAATATGAAGGGTTTTATTGGTGAGTTTCACTTTTGTGAGTGCTGCAATTCGGTGTTTCATCACAAGTACAACCATTCTTGCCAGTATTTTTGTAGAGCTTGTCAAAGAGAGAGTTGTGTGGAAAGCACTGGCGCGCAACAACCCCGATGTCCTACCTGTCGGGTGTATTGTCGCTCGAGCGAGTGCTTAGATTATCACAAACAATTTGCCGCAGAAAAATCAACATTCTGTAGGCTTAAAACATTCTGTGATGAATGTCACCGTTTTGTAGCCCGAAATAGTGAGACTGAACATAAATGTAATGGTCTGCGCTGCACTGTTTGTCACATTCGTCTAAATAAATTCGATGACCATCTTTGTTACATGCGGAGGTATGTACCAAAGGAAGAGTCAGATCTCTATATCTTTTACAACTTTGAATGCATGCAGGAGACAGGCACGCACATCCCGAATTACATTTATGCTACAGCGCTATGTGGTAGCCTTTCCTGGGAATTTGAAGGTAAAACTTGCACTCATGACTTTGTTCAGTTCTTTGCCAGCGGTAAATTTTCACACTATATGTTTATAGCCCACAACGCCGGCCGATACGACGCTTACTTTATTGTTAAGGAGCTGATTTTTGAAAAACTAAAAGTGCAGCTGATAACTCAAGGTGGTCGTCTCTTGTGTGTGACGCTGCCTGATTTGGAAATGAGGTTCATAGACTCGCTAAATTTCATACCCATGAAGCTTAGTAAACTACCACAAGCTATGGGTTTCTCAGGCTCAAAGGGTCACTTCCCACACTATTTTAACACCGAAGAAAATCAAAACTATGTTGGGCCACTACCTGCTGTAGAATATTACGGTGTGGAGTACATGTCAGCTAGTGAGAAAGGCGAGTTCATGGAGTGGTATGACAACCAGACAGATTCAACTTTTGACTTTAAGGCTGAGCTAAAATCTTATTGTCAGCAAGATGTTGAGATTTTGAGACGCTCGTGTGAACTTTACAGAGAGCGTATTATGGAAATGACGAGAAAAAATGTTAAAACATACTGTAAGCTGCAAAAGAAAAAAATTGTAGTGTCCCGATGTGTTGATCCTTTTCAACTCATCACCCTGGCCTCTGTATGTATGGCAATGTACAGATTTAAATTTCTACCAAAAAACACCATCGCCATTTTACCCGGTAATAATTATCACAAGACAAAAAAGCGCTACTCGTCACCCGCTATACAGTGGCTCATGTATGTAGCACATACAGAGAACATTACCATTCAGCATGCTTTGAGGGGCGGCGAAAAGCAAGTCGGGAGATATTTTTTAGATGGTTACGCCTATGTTAACAAACAGCATGTGGCATTTGAATTTCAGGGTTGTTTTTATCATGGCTGTCCTGTATGTTACAATGAAAATGACACAAATAAGGTCACAAATACATCTTATGGCCAGTTATATTACGCCTTTTTAGCTAAAAAGTGTTACTTGCAGTGCTGCGGATACAGCGTAAGAGTGATGTGGGAGCACGACTGGAGTGAAATGGTTGAAAAAGATTCTAACCTTCAAACATTTCTTCTCCAAATGGAATTCCCAACACCTTTAGACCCACGCGATGCTCTTTATGGCGGGCGAACTAACGCCATTAAACTCTATCACAGTCTGAGAGATGGGGAGACATTACATTACTATGATTTCAGCAGTCTTTATCCCTTTGTAAACAAAACTAAAACATACCCTGTAGGCCACCCAGATATCATCTATGAAGATTTTGGTTTCATTAAAAAATACTTTGGCATTGCTAAAGTCAAGGTCTACCCTCCGAGAGATTTATTCTTTCCAGTTCTCCCTGTAAAACTCAACAAAAAGTTAATGCTCCCCCTTTGCTACACATGCGCTGTAAATTCACAAACGGATGTTTGTGCACATAGTGATGAAGAGCGTTCCCTGACAGGTACATGATGCACTATAGAGCTTGAGCTGGCCATAGAAAAAGGGTATAGGATCGCACACATCTACGAAATATGGCATTTTCCTAACAGCACTGATGATCTGTTTGCCCCCTACATTAAATTACATCTTCGGGATAAGCAGGAGGCTTTGGGTTATCCCAGCTGGTGCAGTGACGATGTCAAGAAAAAACAGTACATTGACTCCTTTCTTGAAAAAGAAGGTGTACAATTACGGCCTGAAAATATAGGCGTGAATCCTGCAAAGAGACAGATCTCCAAACTTTTCTTAAATTCTTTATGGGGAAAGTTTGCACAGAGATCTAATTTACCATGTACCAGCATTGTTAGCAACCCCGATGTGCTTTTTCAGCATGTGTTTCTACTTTACTATGACATTTCAATGTTACATTTCATTGATGATGAAACTGCAACCATTAACTGGAAATATGCAAAAGGACACCACACGGTCAACAAAAACATAAACATTTTTATAGCGTGTTTTACAACCGCGTATGCCTGGCTAGAGCTCTATTCTCCGCTGGACCGGTTGCAGGAGAGGTGTCTTTATCACGACACAGATTCGGTTATTTTTGTGCAGAGGGAAGGTGAGTGGCAGCCGACTTTAGGCGATTACCTGGGTGACCTGACCAGTGAGATACCCGATGACACTCACATCACAGAGTTTGTATCTGCGGGTCCCAAGACTACAAACTCAACACTGGTAAAACTGTCTTAAAAGTTAAGGGTATAACACTAAATGTCGGTAACACTCAATCTATTAATTTTAGCAGTCTGAAAGATTTAGTTCTGGACTACCCGCGTAATTCTGACACAGAAACACAGAAGCGAATTGTCGTAGAACAGCCGGGCATTGTGAGAAATAAAAAGTACTGGGACATTGAAACAAGGCCACTGCGCAAAACACAAAAGTGCGTTTACACAAAGCGGTGCCTATTAGACGACTTCACCACCCTGCCATTTGGCTATTAGTTGAGTATTGTGATGGATCCGCTGCTACAACACCCATTCTCCTGCATTCTAGCCGGCCCGTCTAATTCCGGAAAGAGCTATTTTGTAAAACAGCTGTTACATAATATTGAAACTCATTTTTCTCACAAACCCAATAATATTGTTTGGTTTTATTCATGCTGGCAAAAACTATATGATGAAATCTCTCTCTCTTTTCCCCACATCAGATTTGTGGAGGGTCTGCCGCATACATTCGTAGATGATGGTTTATTCCCGCCTGACAAGGTAAATTTGACTATTGTTGATGATCTCATGGAGAGTGCTAGTGATAACTGTGAGATAGAAAAAGCATTTACCAAGTATGTTCACCACAGAAATCTCAGCATTTTCTACCTGGTACAAAACATATTTTGTCAGGGTAAGAAAAGCCGCACAATAACTTTAAACACAAAGTACATGGTGCTTTTTAAAAATCCACGAGATAAATTACAAATTTTAACTCTAGCCCGTCAGATGTACCCTGGAAAAACACGTTTTTTCTTGGAAGCTTTTGAGGATGCTACGAGGGAACCTTATGGGTCTTTGCTGTTAGACTTGAGAGCTAATACCCCTGAGGATCTGCGCTTAAGGACGGGGATGTTTCCACCAGCATTGTCCGCTGTCTATGTGCAGAAGAAAAATAGTTCTAAAAAGTGAATTTTACATGGAATCAGGCATTCTACACTGCGGCCATAGTGTTGTAAAGATGTCTGAGAGACTCCGTCGTAACTGGGCTCTCTTAAAAGCACTGGTGAAGGCAACACCCGCTGTCAGAAAATCTATTTTGCACAATGCAAGCAGAGATTTAATTACAGCCATAGGTGAAATTGCTTTAAACATTTTAAAAGGCCGAATACCCCTGAAAGAGCGACAAAAAAACATATTAAAGAAGTGGCGTAAAGCTTTAAGAACCCTGAGTGATAGATCACAGCCCATAAAGAAAAAGAAGCACCTACTAAAGCAGACCGGCGGGTTTAGAGGCCCTCTTTTAGGATTTGCAATACCGATAATAACAAGTCTGCTCACAGGCAAATAATGGAGCACACAGAGAAAATGTATCTAGTTCCCAAACAGGATCTAGTCAAACTAAGACCCTCTAATACAGATAACATACGTGAGAGTGTTATTCGTCGTCTTTATGATGAAATTAGCGCAGTTTTACAACGTCGTGACATACCCGATGATGTGAAAATTAAAATGTATAGTTCCGTGCTACAACGATACTTGGTACATGCGAGGCACAGTTCAAAAGAAGTAACAACTTTAAATCTCGCTAGCACTCCTGAATCTGATCAGCAACAATTGCCAAATTCAGGCCCTGATAAAAATCAAGAGGTCACTGAAATTGTAAGCCATGTAAACCAACGATATAAAAAGAATGCTGAATTTTTACTAAACAGGCTACTGCAGAATAAAAATGTTACATCCTGGAATGATAAAAGCAAATTTATTTTCAAAGGAACTGTAATACCAGGATCTAACCAGCAGGAATCTGCCTCGGGGTTGGGATTCAATTATGCAGGCAATGGCCGAGCTAAATATTCCATCTACAGTTGTGGCCAATCCCGCTACTAGACAGCTTTTAGATGGATTAAAAATTTCCATCAGTGAAGGTAGCGATGTATCTACACCCCGGACGCTATCCACACCAACCCGCACAATTCAATCTTTACACTCTCCATCATTAGGCATCACACAAGGAACTTTGCTGCCTAAAAAAAGGTCTCTACCATTACTACAATCCATGTGGCTCATGATGTAAGTGATGTATTGGATAAGTGATCTGACTGAATTGTAACACTCTATATTAATCTGCAAGAAATGTAATGATGTATATTATTATTATTACCTGCATTTTGGTACATGTGAATGTAACACTTTTTATATTATTTTGTAAGAATTGTAATGCTGTATATTAATTGTACTTGTGATACTTTTTATAATATTCTGTAAGGATTTTTATATTATTGAAACGTCTTTGAGATGTATTTATTTTTTAAAACAATAAAATCTTTTAATACTTTTACTGTGTCTTTGCTTTTTACATCCGTATAAGACACACACTTTATATACTTGGGGGTAGTTGTAACTTGGCCATATAGATAATATGCCCAAGCAATAAAATCCACACTATCAAATAAACAGTATGGGGATATAAAACTCATATAAAATGATAATTGTAACTTGGCCATATACATAATATGGCCAAGCAATAAGTATCAGCCTATCAAATAAGAATAAAGTCTTGGGCTATAAAACTCATACAAAATGAGAATAAAATGTTGAGGCTATAAACTCAGATAAACTCATACACTATCAAATAAGAGTAAATAATCAGATAGCATCATCAAACTCATATAAAATTCATATAAAATGATGAATAAGATACAACACAGGAACTGATAGGGGAGGGGGAGGAGGGGTGTGGCTACACACTTTGATACACTTTGATAGGGGGCATGGCACCTGTCAAATTGAGTTTGACGAAAGATAGGGCTGCTACACTACTAACTTTTTTCAATTTTACCCCTGTGGATATATATTCTACCCAAACACATTTGGAACTCTCCTGGGGTACCCTCACACATATTATTCTCTCATTTAGTGGATATTTTCACAAAAAAGTGAAATTTTCAAAAATTCAGAAAATTGGCTGAAAACGACTAAATATGAAGGACTCATCAGGCAAATCGCTCTGGAACTGAAATCGGAACGCTCACTGACATTTCCCTATCTGAAAGTCAGATAAACGCCGGAAAAATGACTAAGTCCCCAAAAAAAAATTTTTCAACTTTTTTCAATTTTACCCCTGTGGATATATATTCTACCCACACACATTTGGAACTCTCCTGGGGTACCCTCACACATATAATTCCCTAATTTAGTGGAAATTTTCACAAAAAAATGAAATTTTCAAAAATTCAGAAAATTGGCTGAAAGCGACTAAATATGAAGGACTCATCGGGTGAATCGCTCTGGAACTGAAATCGGAACGCTCCCTGACATTTCCCCTATCTGAAAGTCTGATAAATGCCGGAAAAATGCCTAAGTCCCCAAAAAAAATTTTTTCAACTTTTTTCAATTTTACCCCTGTGGATATATATTCTACCCAAACTTTTGGAACTCTCCTGGGGTGCCCTCACACATATTATTCCCTCATTTAGTGGATATTTTCACAAAAAAGTGACATTTTCAAAAATTCAGAAAATTGGCTGAAAACGACTAAATATGAAGGACTCATTGGGCGAATGGCTCTGGAACTGAAATTGGAATGCTCACTGACTTTTCCGCTATCTGAAAGTCTGCTAAACGCCAGAAAAATGACTAAGTCCAAAAAAAATTTTTTTCAACTTTTTTCAATTTTACCCCTGTGGGATATATATTCTACCCACACACATTTGGATCTCTCCTGGGGTACCCTCACACATATTATTCCCTCATTTAGTGGATATTTTCACAAAAAAGTGAAATTTTCAAAAATTCTGAAAATTGGTTGAAAACGACTAAATATGAAGGACTCATCGGGTGAATCGCTCTGGAACTGAAATCGGAACGCTCACTGACAATTCCCCTACCTGAAAGTCTGATAAACGCCTGAAAAATGACAAAGTCCCCAAAAAAAAATTTTTAAACTTTTTTCAATTTTACCCCTGTGGATATATATTCTACCCACACACATTTGGAACTCTCCTGGGGTACCCTCACACATATTATTCCCTCATTTAGTGGATATTTTCACAAAAAAGTGAAATTTTCAAAAATTCGGAAAATTGGCTGAAAACGACTAAATATGAAGGACTCATCGGGCGAATCGCTCTGGAACTGAAATCGGAACGCTCACTGACAATTCCCCTATCTGAAAGTCTGATAAACTCCGGAAAAATGACTAAGTCCCCGAAAAATTTTTTTTCAACTTTTTTCAATTTTACCCCTGTGGATATATATTCTACCCACGCACATTTGGAACTCTCCTGGGGTACCCTCACACATATTATTCCTTTATTTAGAGGATATTTTCACAAAAAAATGAAATTTTCAAAAATTCAGAAATTTGGCTGAAAACGACTAAATATGAAGGACTCATCGGGCGAATCGCTCTGGAACTGAAATAGGAACGCTCATTGACATTTCCCCTATCTGAAAGTCTGATAAATGCCAGAAAAATGACTAAGTCCCCCAAAAAAATTTTTTCAACTTTTTTCAATTTTACCCCTGTGGATATATATTCTACCCACACACATTTGGATCTCTCCTGGGGTACCCTCACACATATTATTCCCTCATTTAGTGGATATTTTCACAAAAAAGTGAAATTTTCAAAAATTCAGAAAATTGGCTGAAAACGACTAAATATGAAGGACTCATCGGGCGAATTGCTCTGGAACTGAAATAGGAATGCTCACTGACATTTCCCCTATCTGAAAGTCTGATAAACGCCGGAAAAATGACTAAGTCCCCAAAAAAATTTTTTTAAACTTTATTCAATTTTACTCCTGTGGATATATATTCTACCCACACTTTTGGAACTCTCCTGGGGTACCCTCACACATATTATTCCCTCATTTAGTGGATATTTTCACAAAAAAGTGAAATTTTCAAAAATTCAGAAAATTGGCTGAAAATGACTAAATAAGAAGGAATCATCGGGCGCATCGCTCTGGAACTGAAATCGGAACGTTCACTGACATTTCCCCTATTTGAAAGTCTGATAAACGCCGGATAAATGACTAAGTCCAAAAAAATATTTTTTTCAACTTTTTTCAATTTTACCCTCGAGGGATATATATTCTACCCACACACATTTGGAACTCTCCTGGGGTGCCCTCACACATATTATTCCCTCATTTAGTGGATATTTTCACAAAAAAGTGAAATTTTCAAAAATTCAGAAAATTGGCTAAAAGCAACTAAATATGAAGGACTCATCGGGCGAATCGCTCTGGAACTGAAATCGGAACGCTCACTGACATTTCCCCTATCTGAAAGTCTGATAAACGCCGGAAAAATGAAAAAGTCCCCAAAAAAATGTTTTTCAACTTTTTTCAATTTTACCCCTGTGGATATATATTCTACCCACACTTTTGGAACTCTCCTGACGTACCCTCACACATATTATTCCCTCATTTAGTGGATATTTTCACAAAAAAGTGACATTTTCAAAAATTCAGAAAATTGGATGAAAACGACTAAATATGAAGGACTCATCGGGCGAATCGCTCTGGAACTGAAATCGGAACGCTCACTGATATTTCCCCTATCTGAAAGTCTGATAAATGCCAGAAAAATGACTAAGTCCCCGAAAAAATTTTTTTCAACTTTTTTCAATTTTACCCCTGTGGATATATATTCTACCCATGCACATTTGGAACTCTCCTGGGGTACCCTCACACATATTATTCCTTTATTTAGAGGGTATTTTCACAAAAAAATGAAATTTTCAAAAATTCAGAAAATTAGCTGAAAATGACTAAATATGAAGGACTCATTGGGCGAATCGCTCTGGAACTGAAATAGGAATGCTCACTGACATTTCCCCTATCTGAAAGTCTGATAAATGCCAGAAAAATGACTAAGTCCCCCAAAAAAATTTTTTCAACTTTTTTCAATTTTACCCCTGTGGATATATATTCTACCCACACACATTTGGATCTCTCCTGGGGTACCCTCACACATATTATTCCCTCATTTAGTGGATATTTTCACAAAAAAGTGAAATTTTCAAAAATTCAGAAAATTGGCTGAAAACGACTAAATATGAAGGACTCATCGGGCGAATCACTCTGGAACTGAAATCGGAACGCTCACTGACATTTCCCTTATCTGAAAGTCTGATAAACGCCGGAAAAATGACTAAGTTCCCCAAAAAATTTTTTTCAATTTTTTTCAATTTTACCCCTCTGGATATATATTCTACCCACACACATTTGGAACTCTCCTGGGGTACCCTCACACATATTATTCCCTCATTTAGTGGATATTTTCACAAAAAAGTGAAATTTTCAAAAATTCCGAAAATTGGCTGAAACAACTAAATATGAAGGACTCATCGGGCAAATTGCTCTGGAACTGAAATCGGAACGCTCACTGACATTTCCCTTATCTGAAAGTCTGATAAACGCCGGAAAAATGACTAAGTCCCCCAAAAAAATATTTTTCAACTTTTTTCAATTTTACCCCTGTGGATATATATTCTACCCACACACATTTGGAACTCTCTTGGGGTACCCTCTCACATATTATTCCCTCATTTAGTGGATATTTTCACAAAAAGTGAAATTTTCAAAAAATCAGAAAATTGGCTGAAAACGACTAAATATGAAGGACTCATCGGGTGAATCGCTCTGGAACTGAAATCGGTACGCTCACTGACATTTGCCCTATCTGAAAGTCTGATAAACGCCGGAAAAATGACTAAGTCCAAAAAAAAATGTTTTTCAACTTTTTTCAATTTTACCCCCATGCGATATATATTCTACCCACACACATTTGGAACTCTCCTGGGGTACCCTCACACATATTATTCCCTCATTTAGTGGATATTTTCACAAAAAAGTGAAATTTTCAAAAATTCTGAAAATTGGCTGAAAACAACTAAATATGAAGGACTCATCGGGCGAATCGCTCTGGAACTGAAATCGGAACGCTCACTGACATTTCCCTTATCTGAAAGTCTGATAAACGCCGGAAAAATTACTAAGTTCCCCAAAAATTTTTTATCAATTTTTTTCAGTTTTACCCCTTTGGATATATATTCTACCCACACACATTTGGAACTCTCCTGGCTTACCCTCACACATATTATTCCCTCATTTAGTGGATATTTTCACAAAAAAGTGAAATTTTCAAAAATTCAGAAAATTGGCTGAAAACAACTAAATATGAAGGACTCATCAAGCGAATCGCTCTGGAACTGAAATCGGAACGCTCACTGACATTTCCCCTACCTGAAAGTCTGATAAACGCCGGAAAAATGACTAAGTCCCCAAAAAAATGTTTTTCAACTTTTTTCAATTTTACCCCTGTGGATATATATTCTACCCACACACATTTGGAACTCTCCTGGGGTACCCTCACACATATTATTCCCTCATTTAGTGGATATTTTCACAAAAAAGTGAAATTTTCAAAAATTAAGAAAATTGGCTGAAAACAACTAAATATGAAGGACTCATCGGGCGAATCGCTCTGGAACTGAAATCGGAATGCTCACTGACATTTCCCCTATCTGAAAGTCTGATAAACGCCGCAAAAATGACTAAGTCCCCAAAAAAAATGTTTTTCAACTTTTTTCAATTTTACCCCTGTGGATATATATTCTACCCACACACATTTGGAACTCTCCTGGGGTACCCTCACACATATTATTCCCTCATTTAGTGGATATTTTCACAAAAAAGTGAAATTTTCAAAAATACAGAAAATTAGCTGAAAACGACTAAATATGAAGGACTCATCGGGCGAATCACTCTGGAACTGAAATCGGAACGCTCACTGACATTTCCCTTATCTGAAAGTCTGATAAACGCCGGAAAAATGACTAAGTTCCCCAAAAAATTTTTTTCAATTTTTTTCAATTTTACCCCTCTGGATATATATTCTACCCACACACATTTGGAACTCTCCTCGGGTACCCTCACACATATTATTCCCTCATTTAGTGGATATTTTCACAAAAAAGTGAAATTTTCAAAAATTCAGAAAATTGGCTGAAACAACTAAATATGAAGGACTCATCGGGCAAATTGCTCTGGAGCTGAAATCGGAACTCTCACTGACATTTCCCCTATCTGAAAGTCTGATAAACGCCGGAAAAATGACTAAGTCCCCCAAAAAAATGTTTTTCAACTTTTTTCAATTTTACCCCTGTGGATATATATTCTACCCACACACATTTGGAACTCTCTTGGGGTACCCTCACACATATTATTCCCTCATTTAGTGGATATTTTCACAAAAAGTGAAATTTTCAAAAAATCAGAAAATTGGCTGAAAACGACTAAATATGAAGGACTCATCGGGTGAATCGCTCTGGAACTGAAATCGGTACGCTCACTGACATTTGCCCTATCTGAAAGTCTGATAAACGCCGGAAAAATGACTAAGACCAAAAAAAAATTTTTTTCAACCTTTTTCAATTTTACCCCCATGCGATATATATTCGACCCACACACATTTGGAACTCTTCTGGGGTACCCTCACACATATTATTGCCTCATTTAGTGGATATTTTCACAAAAAAGTGAAATTTTCAAAAATTCAGAAAATTAGCTGAAAACGACTAAATATGAAGGACTCATCGGGCGAATCACTCTGGAACTGAAATCGGAACGCTCACTGACATTTCCCCTACCTGAAAGTCTGATAAACGCCGGAAAAATGACTAAGTCCCCAAAAAAATGTTTTTCAACTTTTTTCAATTTTACCCCTGTGGATATATATTCTACCCAAACACATTTGGAACTCTCCTGGGGTACCCTCACACATATTATTCCCTCATTTAGTGGATATTTTCACAAAAAAGTGAAATTTTCAAAAATACAGAAAATTAGCTGAAAACGACTAAATATGAAGGACTCATCGGGCGAATCACTCTGGAACTGAAATCGGAATGCTCACTGACATTTCCCTTATCTGAAAGTCTGATAAACGCCGGAAAAATGACTAAGTTCCCCAAAAATTTTTTTTCAATTTTTTTCAATTTTACCCCTCTGGATATATATTCTACCCACACACATTTGGAACTCTCCTGGCGTACCCTCACACATATTATTCCCTCATTTAGTGGATATTTTCACAAAAAAGTGAAATTTTCAAAAATTCAGAAAATTTGGCTGAAAACAACTAAATATGAAGGACTCATCGGGCGAATTGCTCTGGAACTGAAATCGGAACTTTCACTGACATTTCCCCTATCTGAAAGTCTGATAAACGCCGGAAAAATGACTAAGTCCCCTACAAAAATGTTTTTCAACTTTTTTAAATTTTACCCCTGTGGATATATATTCTACCCACACACATTTGGAACTCTCCTGGGGTACCCTCACACATATTATTCCCTCATTTAGTGGATATTTTCACAAAAAAGTGAAATTTTCAAAAATACAGAAAATTAGCTGAAAACGACTAAATATGAAGGACTCATCGGGCGAATCACTCTGGAACTGAAATCGGAACGCTCACTGACATTTCCCTTATCTGAAAGTCTGATAAACGCCGGAAAAATGACTAAGTCCCCCAAAAAAATGTTTTTCAACTTTTTTCAATTTTACCCCTGTGGATATATATTCTACCCACACATTTGGAACTCTCTTGGGGTACCCTCACACATATTATTCCCTCATTTAGTGGATATTTTCACAAAAAGTGAAATTTTCAAAAATTCAGAAAATTGGCTGAAAACGACTAAATATGAAGGACTCATCGGGTGAATCGCTCTGGAACTGAAATCGGTACGCTCACTGACATTTGCCCTATCTGAAAGTCTGATAAACGCCGGAAAAATGACTAAGTCCAAAAAAAAATTTTTTCAATTTTTTTCAATTTTACCCCTCTGGATATATATTCTACCCACACACATTTGGAACTCTCTTGGGGTACCCTCACACATATTATTCCCTCATTTACTGGATATTTTCACAAAAAGTGAAATTTTCAAAAATTCAGAAAATTGGCTGAAAACGACTAAATATGAAGGACTCATCGGGTGAATCGCTCTGGAACTGAAATCGGTACGCTCACTGACATTTGCCCTATCTGAAAGTCTGATAAACGCCGGAAAAATGACTAAGTCCAAAAAAAAAAATGTTTTTCAACTTTTTTCAATTTTACCCCCATGCGATATATATTCAACGCACACACATTTGGAACTCTCCTGGGGTACCCTCACACATATTATTCCCTCATTTAGTGGATATTTTCATAAAAAAGTGAAATTTTCAAAAATTCAGAAAATTAGCTGAAAACGACTAAATATGAAGGACTCATCGGGCGAATCACTCTGGAACTGAAATCGGAACGCTCACTGACATTTCCCTTATCTGAAAGTCTGATAAACGCCGGAAAAATGACTAAGTTCCCCAAAAAATTTTTTTCAATTTTTTTCAATTTTACCCCTCTGGATATATATTCTACCCACACACATTTGGAACTCTCCTGGGGTACCCTCACACATATTATTCCCTCATGTAGTGGATATTTTCACAAAAAAGTGAAATTTTCAAAAATTCAGAAAATTGGCTGAAAACAACTAAATATGAAGGACTCAGCGGGCGAATCGCTCTGGAACTGAAATCGGAACGCTCACTGACATTTCCCCTATCTGAAAGTCTGATAAACGCCGGAAAAATGACTAAGTCCAAAAAAAAATTTTTTCAATTTTTTTCAATTTTACCCCTCTGGATATATATTCTACCCACACACATTTGGAACTCTCTTGGGGTACCCTCACACATATTATTCCCTCATTTACTGGATATTTTCACAAAAAGTGAAATTTTCAAAAATTCAGAAAATTGGCTGAAAACGACTAAATATGAAGGACTCATCGGGTGAATCGCTCTGGAACTGAAATCGGTACGCTCACTGACATTTGCCCTATCTGAAAGTCTGATAAACGCCGGAAAAATGACTAAGTCCAAAAAAAAAAATGTTTTTCAACTTTTTTCAATTTTACCCCCATGCGATATATATTCAACGCACACACATTTGGAACTCTCCTGGGGTACCCTCACACATATTATTCCCTCATTTAGTGGATATTTTCATAAAAAAGTGAAATTTTCAAAAATTCAGAAAATTAGCTGAAAACGACTAAATATGAAGGACTCATCGGGCGAATCACTCTGGAACTGAAATCGGAACGCTCACTGACATTTCCCTTATCTGAAAGTCTGATAAACGCCGGAAAAATGACTAAGTTCCCCAAAAAATTTTTTTCAATTTTTTTCAATTTTACCCCTCTGGATATATATTCTACCCACACACATTTGGAACTCTCCTGGGGTACCCTCACACATATTATTCCCTCATGTAGTGGATATTTTCACAAAAAAGTGAAATTTTCAAAAATTCAGAAAATTGGCTGAAAACAACTAAATATGAAGGACTCAGCGGGCGAATCGCTCTGGAACTGAAATCGGAACGCTCACTGACATTTCCCCTATCTGAAAGTCTGATAAACGCCGGAAAAATGACTAAGTCCCCAAAAAAAAATGTTTTTCAACTTTTTTCAATTTTACCCCTGTGGATATATATTCTACCCACACACATTTGGAACTCTCCTGGGGTACCCTCACACATATTATTCCCTCATTTAGTGGATATTTCCACAAAAAAGTGAAATTTTCAAAAATACAGAAAATTAGCTGAAAACGACTAAATATGAAGGACTCATCGGGCGAATCACTCTGGAACTGAAATCGGAATGCTCACTGACATTTCCCTTATCTGAAAGTCTGATAAACGCCGGAAAAATGACTAAGTTCCCCAAAAATTTTTTTTCAATTTTTTTCAATTTTACCCCTCTGGATATATATTCTACCCACACACATTTGGAACTCTCCTGGCGTACCCTCACACATATTATTCCCTCATTTAGTGGATATTTTCACAAAAAAGTGAAATTTTCAAAAATTCAGAAAATTGGCTGAAAACAACTAAATATGAAGGACTCATCGGGCGAATTGCTCTGGAACTGAAATCGGAACTTTCACTGACATTTCCCCTATCTGAAAGTCTGATAAACGCCGGAAAAATGACTAAGTCCCCTACAAAAATGTTTTTCAACTTTTTTAAATTTTACCCCTGTGGATATATATTCTACCCACACACATTTGGAACTCTCCTGGGGTACCCTCACACATATTATTCCCTCATTTAGTGGATATTTTCACAAAAAAGTGAAATTTTCAAAAATTCAGAAAATTGGCTGAAAACGACTAAATATGAAGGACTCATCGGGCGAATTCCTCTGGAACTGAAATCGGAACGCTCACTGACATTTCCCCTATCTGAAAGTCTGATAAACGCCGGAAAAATGACTAAGTCCCCCAAAAAAATGTTTTTCAACTTTTTTCAATTTTACCCCTGTGGATATATATTCTACCCACACATTTGGAACTCTCTTGGGGTACCCTAACACATATTATTCCCTCATTTAGTGGATATTTTCACAAAAAGTGAAATTTTCAAAAATTCAGAAAATTGGCTGAAAACGACTAAATATGAAGGAATCATTGGGCGAATCACTCTGGAACTGAAATCGGAACGCTCACTGACATTTCCCCTATCTGAAAGTCTGATAAACGCCGGAAAAATGACTAAGTTCCCCAAAAATTTTTTTAAAATTTTTTTCAATTTTACCCCTGTGGATATATATTCTACCCACACACATTTGGAACTCTCCTGGGGTACCCTCGCACATATTCTTCCCTCATTTAGTGGATATTTTCACAAAAAAGTGACATTTTCAAAAATTCAGAAAATTGGCTGAAAACGACTAAATATGAAGGACTCATCGGGCGAATCACTCTGGAACTGAAATCGGAACGCTCACTGACATTTCCCCTATCTGTAAGTCTGATAAACGCCGGAAAAATGACTAAGTCCAAAAAAAAAATTTTTTTCAACTTTTTTCTGTTTTACCCCCGTTATATATATATTCTACCCACACACATTTGGAACTCTCCTGGGGTACCCTCACACATATTATTCCCTCATTTAGTAGATATTTTCACAAGAAAGTGAAATTTTCAAAAATTCAGAAAATTGGCTGAAAACGACTAAATATGAAGTACTCATTGGGCGAATCGCTCTGGAACTGAAATCGGAAAGCTCACTGACATTTCCCCTATCTGAAAGTCTGATAAACGCCGCAAAAATGACGAAGTCCCCCAAAAAATTTTTTTCAACTTTTTTCAATTTTACCCCTGTGGATATATTCTACCCACACACATTTGGAACTCTCCTGTAGTACCCTCACACATATTATTCCCTCATTTAGTGGATATTTTCACAAGAAAGTGAAATTTTCAAAAATTCAGAAAATTGGCTGAAAACGACTAAATATGAAGGACTCATCGGGCGAATCGCTCTGGAACTGAAATCGGAATGCTCACTGACATTTTCCCTATCTGAAAGTCTGATAAACTCCGGAAAAAGGACTAAGTCCAAAAAAAAATTTTTTTCAATTTTACCCCCGTGGGATATATATTCAAACCACACACATTTGGAACTCTCCTGGGGTACCCTCACACATATTATTCCCTCATTTAGTGGATATTTTCAAAAAAAAGTGAAATTTTCAAAAATTCAGAAAATTGGCTGAAAACGACTAAATATGAAGGGCTCATCGGGTGAATCGCTCTGGAACTGAAATCGGAATGCTCACTGACATTTCCCCTATCTGAAAGTCTGATAAACGCCTGAAAAATGACTAAGTCCCCAAAAAAAAGTTTTTAAACTTTTTTCAATTTTGCCCATGTGGATATATATTCTACCCACACTTTCGGAACTCTCCTGGGGTGCTCTCACACATATTATTCCCTCATTTAGTGGATATTTTCACAAAAAAGTGAAGTTTTCAAAAATTCAGAAAATTGGCTGAAAACGAATAAATATGAAGGGCTCATCGGGTGAATCGCTCTGCAACTGAAATCGGAACGCTCACTGACATTTCCCCTATCTGAAAGTCTGATAAACGGCGGAAAAATGACTAAGTCCAAAAAAATTTTTTTTCAATTTTACCCCCGTGGGATATATATTCCACCCACACACATTTGGATCTCTCCTGGGGTACCCTCACACATATTATTCCCTCATTTAGTGGATATTTTCACAAAAAAGTGAAATTTTCAAAAATTCAGAAAATTGGCTGAAAACGACTAAATATGAAGGACTCATCGGGCGAATCGCTCTGAAACTGAAATCGGAACGCTCACTGACATTTCCCCTATCTGAAAGTCTGATAAACGCCAGAAAAATGACTAAGTCCAAAAAAATTTTTTTCAACTTTTTTCAATTGTACCCCCGTGGGATATATTTTCAAACCACACACATTTGGAACTCTCCTGAGGTACCCTCACACATATTATTCCCTCATTTAGTGGATATTTTCACAAAAAAGTGAAATTTTCAAAAATTCAGAAAATTGGCTGAAAACGACTAAATATGAAGGACTCATTGGGCGAATCGCTCTGGAACTGAAATCGGAACGCTCACTCACATTTCCTCTATCTGAAAGTCTGATAAACGCCGGAAAAATGACTAAGTCCCCAAAAAAAATGTTTTTCAACTCTTTCAATTTTACCCCTGTGGATATATATTCTACCCACACACATTTGGAACTCTCCTGGGGTACCCTCACACATATTATTCCCTCATTTAGTGGATATTTTCACAAGAAAGTGAAATTTTCAAAAATTCAGAAAATTGGCTGAAAACAACTAAATATGAAGGAATCATTGGGCGAATCACTCTGGAACTGAAATCGGAACGCTCACTGACATTTCCCCTATCTGAAAGTCTGATAAACGCCGGAAAAATGACTAAGTTGGCCAAAAAATTTTTTTAAATTTTTTTCAATTTTACCCCTGTGGATATATATTCTACCCACACACATTTGGAACTCTCCTGGGGTACCCTCGCACATATTCTTCCCTCATTTAGTGGATATTTTCACAAAAAAGTGAAATTTTCAAAAATTCAGAAAATTGGCTGAAAACGACTAAATATGAAGGACTCATCGGGCGAATCACTCTGGAACTGAAATCGGAACGCTCACTGACATTTCCCCTATCTGAAAGTCTGATAAACGCCGCAAAAATGACGAAGTCCCCCAAAAAATTTTTTTCAACTTTTTTCAATTTTACCCCTGTGGATATATTCTGCCCACACACATTTGGAACTCTGCTGTAGTACCCTCACACATATTATTCCCTCATTTAGTGGATATTTTCACAAGAAAGTGAAATTTTCAAAAATTCAGAAAATTGGCTGAAAACGACTAAATATGAAGGACTCATCGGGCGAATCACTCTGGAACTGAAATCGGAATGCTCACTGACATTTCCCCTATCTGAAAGTCTGATAAACTCCGGAAAAAGGACTAAGTCCAAAAAAAAATTTTTTTCAATTTTACCCCCGTGGGATATATATTCAAACCACACACATTTGGAACTCTCCTGGGGTACCCTCACACATACTATTCCCTCATTTAGTGGATATTTTCACAAAAAAGTGAAATTTTCAAAAATTCAGAAAATTGGCTGAAAACGACTAAATATGAAGGACTCATTGGGCGAATCGCTCTGGAACTGAAATCGGAACGCTCACTGACATTTCCCCTATCTGAAAGTCTGATAAACGCCTGAAAAATGACTAAGTCCCCCAAAAAAAGTTTTTAAACTTTTTTCAATTTTGCCCATGTGGATATATATTCTACCCACACTTTCGGAACTCTCCTGGGGTGCCTTCACACATATTATTCCCTCATTTAGTGGATATTTTCACAAAAAAGTGAAGTTTTCAAAAATTCAGAAAATTGGCTGAAAACGACTAAATATGAAGGGCTCATCGGGTGAATCGCTCTGCAACTGAAATCGGAACGCTCACTGACATTTCCCCTATCTGAAAGTCTGATAAACGGCGGAAAAATGACTAAGTCCAAAAAAATTTTTTTTCAATTTTACCCCCGTGGGATATATATTCCACCCACACACATTTGGATCTCTCCTGGGGTACCCTCACACATATTATTCCCTCATTTAGTGGATATTTTCACAAAAAAGTGAAATTTTCAAAAATTCAGAAAATTGGCTGAAAACGACTAAATATGAAGGACTAATCGGGCGAATCGCTCTGAAACTGAAATCGGAACGCTCACTGACATTTCCCCTATCTGAAAGTCTGATAAACGCCGGAAAAATGACTAAGTCCCCAAAAAATTTTTTTTCAACTTTTTTCAATGTTACCCCTGTGGATATATATTCTAACCACACACATTTGGAACTCTCCTGGGGTACCCTCACACATATTATTCCCTCATTTAGTGGATATTTTCACAAGAAAGTGAAATTTTCAAAAATTCAGAAAATTGGCTGAAAACGACTAAATATGAAGGACTCATCGGGCGAATCGCTCTGAAACTGAAATTGGAACGCTCACTGACATTTCCCCTATCTGAAAGTCTGATAAACGCCAGAAAAATGACTAAGTCCAAAAAAATTTTTTTCAACTTTTTTCAATTGTACCCCCGTGGGATATATTTTCAAACCACACACATTTGGAACTCTCCTGAGGTACCCTCACACATATTATTCCCTCATTTAGTGGATATTTTCACAAAAAAGTGAAATTTTCAAAAATTCAGAAAATTGGCTGAAAACGACTAAATATGAAGGACTCATTGGGCGAATCGCTCTGGAACTGAAATCGGAACGCTCACTCACATTTCCCCTATCTGAAAGTCTGATAAACGCCGGAAAAATGAGTAAGTCCCCAAAAAAAATGTTTTTCAACTTTTTCAATTTTACCCCTGTGGATATATATTCTACCCACACACATTTGGAACTCTCCTGGGGTACCCTCACACATATTATTCCCTCATTTAGTGGATATTTTCACAAGAAAGTGAAATTTTCAAAAATTCAGAAAATTGGCTGAAAACGACTAAATATGAAGGAATCATCGGGCGAATCACTCTGGAACTGAAATCGGAATGCTCACTGACATTTCCCCTATCTGAAAGTCTGCTAAACTCCGGAAAAAGGACTAAGTCCAAAAAAAAATTTTTTTCAATTTTACCCCCGTGGGATATATATTCAAACCACACACATTTGGAACTCTCCTGGGGTACCCTCACACATATTATTCCCTCATTTAGTGGATATTTTCACAAAAAAGTGAAATTTTCAAAAATTCAGAAAATTGGCTGAAAACTACTAAATATGAAGGGCTCATCGGGTGAATCGCTCTGCAACTGAAATCGGAATGCTCACTGACATTTACCCTATCTGAAAGTCTGATAAACGGCTGAAAAATGACTAAGTCCAAAAAAATTTTTTTTCAATTTTACCCCCGTGGGATATATATTCCACCCACACACATTTGGATTTCTCCTGGGGTACCCTCACACATATTATTCCCTCATTTAGTGGATATTTTCACAAAAAAGTGAAATTTTCAAAAATTCAGAAAATTGGCTGAAAACGACTAAATATGAAGGACTCATCGGGCGAATCGCTCTGGAACTGAAATCGGAACGCTCACTGACATTTCCCCTGTCTGAAAGTCTGATAAACGCCGGAAAAATGACTAAGTCCCCAAAAAAAATTTTTTCAACTTTTTCAATTTTATCCCTGTGGATATATATTCTACCCACACTTTTGGAACTCTCCTGGGGTGCCCTCACACATATTATTCCTTCATTTAGTGGATATTTTCACAAAAAAGTGAAAATTTTAAAAAATTCAGAAAATTGGCTGAAAATGACTAATTATGAAGGACTCATCGGGCGAATCGCTCTGGAACTGAAATCGGAACGCTCACTGACATTACCCCTATCTGAAAGTCTGATAAACGCCGGAAAAATGACTAAGTCCCCAAAAAAAATTTTTTCAACTTTTTTCAATTTTACCCCTGTGGATATATATTCTACCCACACTTTTGGAACTCTCCTGGGGTGCCCTCACACATATTATTCCCTCATTTAGTGGATTTTTTCACAAAAAAGTGAAACCTTCAAAAATTCAGAAAATTGGCTGAAAATGACTAAATATGAAGGACTCATCGGGCGAATCGCTCTGGAACTGAAATCGGAACGCTCACTGACATTTCCCCTTTCTGAAAGTCTGATAAACGCCGGAAAAATGACTAAGTCCCCAAAAAAAATTTTTTCAACTTTTTTCAATTTTACCCCTGTGGATATATATTCTACGCACACTTTTGGAACTCTCCTGGGGTGCCCTCACACATATTATTCCCTCATTTAGTGGATATTTTCACCAAAAAGTGAAATTTTCAAAAATTCAGAAAATTGGCTGAAAACGACTAAATATGAAGGACTCATCGGGTGAATCGCTCTGGAACTGAAATCGGAACGTTCACTGACATTTCCCCTATCTGAAAGTCTGATAAACGCCTGAAAAATGACTAAGTCCCCAAAAAAAATTTTTTCAACTTTTTTCAATTTTACCCCTGTGGATATATATTCTACCCACACTTTTGGAACTCTCCTGGTGTACCCTCACACATATTATACCCTCTTTAGTGGATATTTTCACAAAAAAGTGAAATTTTCAAAAATTCTGAAAATTGGCTGAAAACGACTAAATATGAAGGACTCATCAGGCGAATCGCTCTGGATCTGATATCGGAACGCTCACTGACATTTCCCCTATCTGAAAGTCTGATAAACGCCGGAAAAATGACTAAGTCCCCCAAAAATTTTTTTTTAACTTTTTTCAATTTTACCCCTGTGGATATATATTCTACCCACACACATTTGGAACTCTCCTGGGGTACCCTCACACATATTATTCCCTCATTTAGTGGATATTTTCAAAAATTCAGAAAATTGTCTGAAAACGACTAAATATGAAGGACTCATCGGGCGAATCACTCTGGAACTGAAATCGGAACGCTCACTGACATTTCCCCTATCTGAAAGTCTGATAAACGCCGGAAAAATGACTAAGTCCCCCTAAAATTTTTTTTTTTACTTTTTTCAATTTTACCCCTGTGGATATATATTCTACCCACACACATTTGGAACTCTCCTGGGGTACCCTCACACATATTATTCCCTCATTTAGTGGATATTTTCACAAAAAAGTGAAATTTTCAAAAATTCAGAAAATTGGCTGAAAACGACTAAATATGAAGGACTCATCGGGCGAATCACTCTGGAACTGAAATCGGAACGCTCACTGACATTTCCCCTATCTGAAAGTCTGATAAACGCCGGAAAAATGACTAAGTCCAAAAAAAAAATTTTTTTCAACTTTTTTCAATTTTACCCCTGTGGATATATATTCTACCCACACACATTTGGAACTCTCCTTGGGTACCCTCACACATATTATTCCCTCATTTAGTGGATATTTTCACAAGAAAGTGAAATTTTCAAAAATTCAGAAAATTGGCTGAAAACGACTAAATATGAAGGACTCATCGGGCGAATCACTCTGGAACTGAAATTGGAACGCTCACTGACATTTCCCCTATCTGAAAGTCTGATAAACGCCGCAAAAATGACGAAGTCCCCCAAAAAATTTTTTTCAACTTTTTTCAATTTTACCCCTGTGGATATATTCTGCCCACACACATTTGGAACTCTGCTGTAGTACCCTCACACATATTATTCCCTCATTTAGTGGATATTTTCACAAGAAAGTGAAATTTTCAAAAATTCAGAAAATTGGCTGAAAACGACTAAATATGAAGGACTCATCGGGCGAATCACTCTGGAACTGAAATCGGAATGCTCACTGACATTTCCCCTATCTGAAAGTCTGATAAACTCCGGAAAAAGGACTAAGTCCAAAAAAAAATTTTTTTCAATTTTACCCCCGTGGGATATATATTCAAACCACACACATTTGGAACTCTCCTGGGGTACCCTCACACATACTATTCCCTCATTTAGTGGATATTTTCACAAAAAAGTGAAATTTTCAAAAATTCAGAAAATTGGCTGAAAACGACTAAATATGAAGGACTCATTGGGCGAATCGCTCTGGAACTGAAATCGGAACGCTCACTGACATTTCCCCTATCTGAAAGTCTGATAAACGCCTGAAAAATGACTAAGTCCCCCAAAAAAAGTTTTTAAACTTTTTTCAATTTTGCCCATGTGGATATATATTCTACCCACACTTTCGGAACTCTCCTGGGGTGCCTTCACACATATTATTCCCTCATTTAGTGGATATTTTCACAAAAAAGTGAAATTTTCAAAAATTCAGAAAATTGGCTGAAAACGACTAAATATGAAGGACTCATCGGGCGAATCGCTCTGGAACTGAAATCGGAACGCTCACTGACATTTCCCCTGTCTGAAAGTCTGATAAACGCCGGAAAAATGACTAAGTCCCCAAAAAAAATTTTTTCAACTTTTTCAATTTTATCCCTGTGGATATATATTCTACCCACACTTTTGGAACTCTCCTGGGGTGCCCTCACACATATTATTCCTTCATTTAGTGGATATTTTCACAAAAAAGTGAAAATTTTAAAAAATTCAGAAAATTGGCTGAAAATGACTAATTATGAAGGACTCATCGGGCGAATCGCTCTGGAACTGAAATCGGAACGCTCACTGACATTACCCCTATCTGAAAGTCTGATAAACGCCGGAAAAATGACTAAGTCCCCAAAAAATTTTTTTTCAACTTTTTTCAATGTTACCCCTGTGGATATATATTCTAACCACACACATTTGGAACTCTCCTGGGGTACCCTCACACATATTATTCCCTCATTTAGTGGATATTTTCACAAGAAAGTGAAATTTTCAAAAATTCAGAAAATTGGCTGAAAACGACTAAATATGAAGGACTCATCGGGCGAATCGCTCTGAAACTGAAATTGGAACGCTCACTGACATTTCCCCTATCTGAAAGTCTGATAAACGCCAGAAAAATGACTAAGTCCAAAAAAATTTTTTTCAACTTTTTTCAATTGTACCCCCGTGGGATATATTTTCAAACCACACACATTTGGAACTCTCCTGAGGTACCCTCACACATATTATTCCCTCATTTAGTGGATATTTTCACAAAAAAGTGAAATTTTCAAAAATTCAGAAAATTTGCTGAAAACGACTAAATATGAAGGACTCATTGGGCGAATCGCTCTGGAACTGAAATCGGAACGCTCACTCACATTTCCCCTATCTGAAAGTCTGATAAACGCCGGAAAAATGAGTAAGTCCCCAAAAAAAATGTTTTTCAACTTTTTCAATTTTACCCCTGTGGATATATATTCTACCCACACACATTTGGAACTCTCCTGGGGTACCCTCACACATATTATTCCCTCATTTAGTGGATATTTTCACAAGAAAGTGAAATTTTCAAAAATTCAGAAAATTGGCTGAAAACGACTAAATATGAAGGAATCATCGGGCGAATCACTCTGGAACTGAAATCGGAATGCTCACTGACATTTCCCCTATCTGAAAGTCTGCTAAACTCCGGAAAAAGGACTAAGTCCAAAAAAAAATTTTTTTCAATTTTACCCCCGTGGGATATATATTCAAACCACACACATTTGGAACTCTCCTGGGGTACCCTCACACATATTATTCCCTCATTTAGTGGATATTTTCACAAAAAAGTGAAATTTTCAAAAACTCAGAAAATTGGCTGAAAACTACTAAATATGAAGGGCTCATCGGGTGAATCGCTCTGCAACTGAAATCGGAATGCTCACTGACATTTACCCTATCTGAAAGTCTGATAAACGGCTGAAAAATGACTAAGTCCAAAAAAATTTTTTTTCAATTTTACCCCCGTGGGATATATATTCCACCCACACACATTTGGATTTCTCCTGGGGTACCCTCACACATATTATTCCCTCATTTAGTGGATATTTTCACAAAAAAGTGAAATTTTCAAAAATTCAGAAAATTGGCTGAAAACGACTAAATATGAAGGACTCATCGGGCGAATCGCTCTGGAACTGAAATCGGAACGCTCACTGACATTTCCCCTGTCTGAAAGTCTGATAAACGACGGAAAAATGACTAAGTCCCCAAAAAAAATTTTTTCAACTTTTTCAATTTTATCCCTGTGGATATATATTCTACCCACACTTTTGGAACTCTCCTGGGGTGCCCTCACACATATTATTCCTTCATTTAGTGGATATTTTCACAAAAAAGTGAAAATTTTAAAAAATTCAGAAAATTGGCTGAAAATGACTAATTATGAAGGACTCATCGGGCGAATCGCTCTGGAACTGAAATCGGAACGCTCACTGACATTACCCCTATCTGAAAGTCTGATAAACGCCGGAAAAATGACTAAGTCCCCAAAAAAAATTTTTTCAACTTTTTTCAATTTTACCCCTGTGGATATATATTCTACCCACACTTTTGGAACTCTCCTGGGGTGCCCTCACACATATTATTCCCTCATTTAGTGGATTTTTTCACAAAAAAGTGAAACCTTCAAAAATTCAGAAAATTGGCTGAAAATGACTAAATATGAAGGACTCATCGGGCGAATCGCTCTGGAACTGAAATCGGAACGCTCACTGACATTTCCCCTTTCTGAAAGTCTGATAAACGCCGGAAAAATGACTAAGTCCCCAAAAAAAATTTTTTCAACTTTTTTCAATTTTACCCCTGTGGATATATATTCTACGCACACTTTTGGAACTCTCCTGGGGTGCCCTCACACATATTATTCCCTCATTTAGTGGATATTTTCACCAAAAAGTGAAATTTTCAAAAATTCAGAAAATTGGCTGAAAACGACTAAATATGAAGGACTCATCGGGTGAATCGCTCTGGAACTGAAATCGGAACGTTCACTGACATTTCCCCTATCTGAAAGTCTGATAAACGCCTGAAAAATGACTAAGTCCCCAAAAAAAATTTTTTCAACATTTTTCAATTTTACCCCTGTGGATATATATTCTACCCACACTTTTGGAACTCTCCTGGTGTACCCTCACACATATTATACCCTCTTTAGTGGATATTTTCACAAAAAAGTGAAATTTTCAAAAATTCTGAAAATTGGCTGAAAACGACTAAATATGAAGGACTCATCAGGCGAATCGCTCTGGATCTGATATCGGAACGCTCACTGACATTTCCCCTATCTGAAAGTCTGATAAACGCCGGAAAAATGACTAAGTCCCCCAAAAATTTTTTTTTAACTTTTTTCAATTTTACCCCTGTGGATATATATTCTACCCACACACATTTGGAACTCTCCTGGGGTACCCTCACACATATTATTCCCTCATTTAGTGGATATTTTCAAAAATTCAGAAAATTGTCTGAAAACGACTAAATATGAAGGACTCATCGGGCGAATCACTCTGGAACTGAAATCGGAACGCTCACTGACATTTCCCCTATCTGAAAGTCTGATAAACGCCGGAAAAATGACTAAGTCCCCCTAAAATTTTTTTTTTTACTTTTTTCAATTTTACCCCTGTGGATATATATTCTACCCACACACATTTGGAACTCTCCTGGGGTACCCTCACACATATTATTCCCTCATTTAGTGGATATTTTCACAAAAAAGTGAAATTTTCAAAAATTCAGAAAATTGGCTGAAAACGACTAAATATGAAGGACTCATCGGGCGAATCACTCTGGAACTGAAATCGGAACGCTCACTGACATTTCCCCTATCTGAAAGTCTGATAAACGCCGGAAAAATGACTAAGTCCAAAAAAAAAATTTTTTTCAACTTTTTTCAATTTTACCCCTGTGGATATATATTCTACCCACACACATTTGGAACTCTCCTTGGGTACCCTCACACATATTATTCCCTCATTTAGTGGATATTTTCACAAGAAAGTGAAATTTTCAAAAATTCAGAAAATTGGCTGAAAACGACTAAATATGAAGGACTCATCGGGCGAATCACTCTGGAACTGAAATTGGAACGCTCACTGACATTTCCCCTATCTGAAAGTCTGATAAACGCCGCAAAAATGACGAAGTCCCCCAAAAAATTTTTTTCAACTTTTTTCAATTTTACCCCTGTGGATATATTCTGCCCACACACATTTGGAACTCTGCTGTAGTACCCTCACACATATTATTCCCTCATTTAGTGGATATTTTCACAAGAAAGTGAAATTTTCAAAAATTCAGAAAATTGGCTGAAAACGACTAAATATGAAGGACTCATCGGGCGAATCACTCTGGAACTGAAATCGGAATGCTCACTGACATTTCCCCTATCTGAAAGTCTGATAAACTCCGGAAAAAGGACTAAGTCCAAAAAAAAATTTTTTTCAATTTTACCCCCGTGGGATATATATTCAAACCACACACATTTGGAACTCTCCTGGGGTACCCTCACACATACTATTCCCTCATTTAGTGGATATTTTCACAAAAAAGTGAAATTTTCAAAAATTCAGAAAATTGGCTGAAAACGACTAAATATGAAGGACTCATTGGGCGAATCGCTCTGGAACTGAAATCGGAACGCTCACTGACATTTCCCCTATCTGAAAGTCTGATAAACGCCTGAAAAATGACTAAGTCCCCCAAAAAAAGTTTTTAAACTTTTTTCAATTTTGCCCATGTGGATATATATTCTACCCACACTTTCGGAACTCTCCTGGGGTGCCTTCACACATATTATTCCCTCATTTAGTGGATATTTTCACAAAAAAGTGAAGTTTTCAAAAATTCAGAAAATTGGCTGAAAACGACTAAATATGAAGGGCTCATCGGGTGAATCGCTCTGCAACTGAAATCGGAACGCTCACTGACATTTCCCCTATCTGAAAGTCTGATAAACGGCGGAAAAATGACTAAGTCCAAAAAAATTTTTTTTCAATTTTACCCCCGTGGGATATATATTCCACCCACACACATTTGGATCTCTCCTGGGGTACCCTCACACATATTATTCCCTCATTTAGTGGATATTTTCACAAAAAAGTGAAATTTTCAAAAATTCAGAAAATTGGCTGAAAACGACTAAATATGAAGGACTAATCGGGCGAATCGCTCTGAAACTGAAATCGGAACGCTCACTGACATTTCCCCTATCTGAAAGTCTGATAAACGCCGGAAAAATGACTAAGTCCCCAAAAAATTTTTTTTCAACTTTTTTCAATGTTACCCCTGTGGATATATATTCTAACCACACACATTTGGAACTCTCCTGGGGTACCCTCACACATATTATTCCCTCATTTAGTGGATATTTTCACAAGAAAGTGAAATTTTCAAAAATTCAGAAAATTGGCTGAAAACGACTAAATATGAAGGACTCATCGGGCGAATCGCTCTGAAACTGAAATTGGAACGCTCACTGACATTTCCCCTATCTGAAAGTCTGATAAACGCCAGAAAAATGACTAAGTCCAAAAAAATTTTTTTCAACTTTTTTCAATTGTACCCCCGTGGGATATATTTTCAAACCACACACATTTGGAACTCTCCTGAGGTACCCTCACACATATTATTCCCTCATTTAGTGGATATTTTCACAAAAAAGTGAAATTTTCAAAAATTCAGAAAATTGGCTGAAAACGACTAAATATGAAGGACTCATTGGGCGAATCGCTCTGGAACTGAAATCGGAACGCTCACTCACATTTCCCCTATCTGAAAGTCTGATAAACGCCGGAAAAATGAGTAAGTCCCCAAAAAAAATGTTTTTCAACTTTTTCAATTTTACCCCTGTGGATATATATTCTACCCACACACATTTGGAACTCTCCTGGGGTACCCTCACACATATTATTCCCTCATTTAGTGGATATTTTCACAAGAAAGTGAAATTTTCAAAAATTCAGAAAATTGGCTGAAAACGACTAAATATGAAGGAATCATCGGGCGAATCACTCTGGAACTGAAATCGGAATGCTCACTGACATTTCCCCTATCTGAAAGTCTGCTAAACTCCGGAAAAAGGACTAAGTCCAAAAAAAAATTTTTTTCAATTTTACCCCCGTGGGATATATATTCAAACCACACACATTTGGAACTCTCCTGGGGTACCCTCACACATATTATTCCCTCATTTAGTGGATATTTTCACAAAAAAGTGAAATTTTCAAAAATTCAGAAAATTGGCTGAAAACTACTAAATATGAAGGGCTCATCGGGTGAATCGCTCTGCAACTGAAATCGGAATGCTCACTGACATTTACCCTATCTGAAAGTCTGATAAACGGCTGAAAAATGACTAAGTCCAAAAAAATTTTTTTTCAATTTTACCCCCGTGGGATATATATTCCACCCACACACATTTGGATTTCTCCTGGGGTACCCTCACACATATTATTCCCTCATTTAGTGGATATTTTCACAAAAAAGTGAAATTTTCAAAAATTCAGAAAATTGGCTGAAAACGACTAAATATGAAGGACTCATCGGGCGAATCGCTCTGGAACTGAAATCGGAACGCTCACTGACATTTCCCCTGTCTGAAAGTCTGATAAACGCCGGAAAAATGACTAAGTCCCCAAAAAAAATTTTTTCAACTTTTTCAATTTTATCCCTGTGGATATATATTCTACCCACACTTTTGGAACTCTCCTGGGGTGCCCTCACACATATTATTCCTTCATTTAGTGGATATTTTCACAAAAAAGTGAAAATTTTAAAAAATTCAGAAAATTGGCTGAAAATGACTAATTATGAAGGACTCATCGGGCGAATCGCTCTGGAACTGAAATCGGAACGCTCACTGACATTACCCCTATCTGAAAGTCTGATAAACGCCGGAAAAATGACTAAGTCCCCAAAAAAAATTTTTTCAACTTTTTTCAATTTTACCCCTGTGGATATATATTCTACCCACACTTTTGGAACTCTCCTGGGGTGCCCTCACACATATTATTCCCTCATTTAGTGGATTTTTTCACAAAAAAGTGAAACCTTCAAAAATTCAGAAAATTGGCTGAAAATGACTAAATATGAAGGACTCATCGGGCGAATCGCTCTGGAACTGAAATCGGAACGCTCACTGACATTTCCCCTTTCTGAAAGTCTGATAAATGCCGGAAAAATGACTAAGTCCCCAAAAAAAATTTTTTCAACTTTTTTCAATTTTACCCCTGTGGATATATATTCTACGCACACTTTTGGAACTCTCCTGGGGTGCCCTCACACATATTATTCCCTCATTTAGTGGATATTTTCACCAAAAAGTGAAATTTTCAAAAATTCAGAAAATTGGCTGAAAACGACTAAATATGAAGGACTCATCGGGTGAATCGCTCTGGAACTGAAATCGGAATGTTCACTGACATTTCCCCTATCTGAAAGTCTGATAAACGCCTGAAAAATGACTAAGTCCCCAAAAAAAATTTTTTCAACTTTTTTCAATTTTACCCCTGTGGATATATATTCTACCCACACTTTTGGAACTCTCCTGGTGTACCCTCACACATATTATACCCTCTTTAGTGGATATTTTCACAAAAAAGTGAAATTTTCAAAAATTCTGAAAATTGGCTGAAAACGACTAAATATGAAGGACTCATCAGGCGAATCGCTCTGGATCTGATATCGGAACGCTCACTGACATTTCCCCTATCTGAAAGTCTGATAAACGCCGGAAAAATGACTAAGTCCCCCAAAAATTTTTTTTTAACTTTTTTCAATTTTACCCCTGTGGATATATATTCTACCCACACACATTTGGAACTCTCCTGGGGTACCCTCACACATATTATTCCCTCATTTAGTGGATATTTTCAAAAATTCAGAAAATTGTCTGAAAACGACTAAATATGAAGGACTCATCGGGCGAATCACTCTGGAACTGAAATCGGAACGCTCACTGACATTTCCCCTATCTGAAAGTCTGATAAACGCCGGAAAAATGACTAAGTCCCCCTAAAATTTTTTTTTTTACTTTTTTCAATTTTACCCCTGTGGATATATATTCTACCCACACACATTTGGAACTCTCCTGGGGTACCCTCACACATATTATTCCCTCATTTAGTGGATATTTTCACAAAAAAGTGAAATTTTCAAAAATTCAGAAAATTGGCTGAAAACGACTAAATATGAAGGACTCATCGGGCGAATCACTCTGGAACTGAAATCGGAACGCTCACTGACATTTCCCCTATCTGAAAGTCTGATAAACGCCGGAAAAATGACTAAGTCCAAAAAAAAAATTTTTTTCAACTTTTTTCAATTTTACCCCTGTGGATATATATTCTACCCACACACATTTGGAACTCTCCTTGGGTACCCTCACACATATTATTCCCTCATTTAGTGGATATTTTCACAAGAAAGTGAAATTTTCAAAAATTCAGAAAATTGGCTGAAAACGACTAAATATGAAGGACTCATCGGGCGAATCACTCTGGAACTGAAATTGGAACGCTCACTGACATTTCCCCTATCTGAAAGTCTGATAAACGCCGGAAAAATGACTAAGTCCCCCAAAAAATTTTTTTTTAACTTTTTTCAATTTTACCCCTGTGGATATATATTCTACCCACACACATTTGGAACTTTCCTGGGGTACCCTCACACATATTATTCCCTGATTTAGTGGATATTTTCACAAAAAAGTGAAATTTTCAAAAATTCAGAAAATTGGCTGAAAACGACTAAATATGAAGGACTCATCGGGCGAATCGCTCTGGAACTGAAATCGGAATGCTCACTGACATTTCACCCATCTGAAAGTCTGATAAACGCCGGAAAAATGACTAAGTCCCCAAAAAAATTTTTTTTAACTTTTTTCAATTTTACCCCTGTGGATATATATTCTACCCACACACATTTGGAACTCTCCTGGGGTACCCTCACGCATATTATTCCCTCATTTAGTCGATATTTTCACAAAAAAGTGAAACTTTCAAAAATTCAGAAAATTGGCTGAAAACGACTAAATATGAAGGACTCATCGGGCGAATCGCTCTGGAACTGAAATCGGAACGCTCACTGACATTTCCCCTATCTGAAAGTATGATAAACGCCGGAGAAATGACTAAGTCCAAAAAATTTTTTTTTCAATTTTACCCCCGTGGGATATATATTCAAACCACACATATTTGGAACTCTCCTGGGGTACCCTCACACATATTATTCCCTCATTTAGTGGATATTTTCACAAAAAAGTGAAATTTTCAAAAATTCAGAAAATTGGCTGAAAACGACTAAATATGAAGGGCTCATCGGTAGTGTTGAGCCACCCCCGTAGTGTTTGAGTTCGGTTCGGTTCGTCGAACACCCGTGTGTTCGCCGAACCGTTCGTCGAACTGTTCGTCGAACACCTTCGAACACCGTTAAAACCAATGGCAGGCAAACAAAAACACATAGAAACACATAGAAAACACCTTCAAAGGTGTCCAAAAGCTGACAAACTGCTCAGAAGACACAACTAACACATGGAAAAGTGACAAGTACATATAGTCATGCGAAAAGAAAAGAGGTGGAGGAGTAAAAGGAGGGGGAGACACAGATATAGGCATGTCATGCCCTTCTAAAATCCAAAAAGTGAGAAGCCGAGACGGCCAGTCCGCTCCTGCCCGTGCCACCTCCGTGTCGCCGGGTTTGTGCCAGAGCCGCGGTGAACCCTGACGGCCAGCCCCCCTCTCCCAATACTGGTGCCTGTCCGCTGGTGGGTCGAGAGAGCCCCCCTGTGGTGGAGGCAGCTCTAAGCTTTTTAATTTAAATTGTCCCTCTAATTTGAATGAATACACTTTAAATCCATTTACAAGGATCTATTGGAGGGCAAGTCTCATGCCAGCAGCCGCGTAATTCCAGCTCCAGTAGCGTCCACTAAAGCTGCTGCAGTTAAAAAGCTTTTATAAGGATCGAGCTCGGCTGTCCACCGCAAGGCATCCTAGTGCCAGTCCCAGCCCCTATGCCTTGGGGTGCCTCCTGATGCTCTTCACTAAGTATCCCGTGGTCCCGAAGCATTTCCTTTGAAAAAATTAAGTGTCCAAACTACAGGTGGTGTAGCTTGCTTAACAGCCGGGATAATCCGCTGACTAGCAGACACTGCTACTAGGCACAAAGTATTTCCTGGGCTAGATGCAGTTAAAAATTTGTAAGTAGATACTCTCGTTGGATGCTGAGAAAGCATTCCATAGAGTCTCCTGGCACGCCATATATGATTCTCTTAAAAAGCTTGGGGTAGGGGTCTAGGGGACCCTTTTATAGCCAAAATCACGGCCCTGTATCACAATACGTCACCTAGGCTGAAGATAAATGGAACTGTAGCACCGAGGGCTCGGTTGCTACAGACGTATTGCACCTCACCCAGAGGTGTGATATCTCACTCTCAGATAAGGATGGAGTGTGGATCAGGACCCGACACCTGCATGCATTACACCACATTACCGTGGGGCAGGGCGACCAATATGCCCCTGAGATGGGCACGACAGTCCCTGTCCCTGGCTGGAGTGGGGGGAGGGAACACTGAGGAAGGGGAACCCTGCAGTGCAGGAGCAGGGAGGAAGCAGTTCCTGGGTGCATTGAGAAGGGAGTATAAAAGGTGGGCACCATCTTAGTTCAGTGCAGAGAAGTCTGAGCAGAAGTGGCAGGGAGCAGGGGCTCTGCATGAGCTCTGCTCCGGAGGCGGGCCTAGTAACAGAGGCCCAGGCCTGCAAGAGGGAGAAGGAAGGAAGAGGAGCGGAGAAGGCTCCAGGAACGAGGAATGAAGGGATCCCAGGGGTGCGGACGGGCGAGTCGCCACCGCACGCCCGAATCCACCTGCGTGGAGGGGTCAGGCCAAAGGGGGAGACCGGTCCCCGAACTAGTGGAGGCAGGAAACGACCCTCAGCTAGAAACCGGAGGCTCTGACATTTTATGTGGCGCAGCCCCTTGCTCCACCCGCTAGGAAGGCACCACATAGGGTCAGGGAAACTGGCGCCAAGTTTACCAAGAGGAGGCCCGAGGCAGCCGGACAGAAGTGTTGGTAAGAAAGGCCAGACAAAGGACACACAAAGGGGGTCCTGTGAAGCGCTCCAAAGTTATCTGGGAGTTGTCTGAGCCCCTCACCTGGTGAGCACAGTACGACGTGGGCAGCCGTTACCTGCAGACGTGGTCTGGATAATAAGAACTGTGAGTAAAGGCCCTGAACTGCATCACTGACTCCGTGTCGTTACTGCTGCTGCCCTGCACCATCACCCCCATCCTCCGCATACACTGCCCTGAGGCTATACTCCTCCCGTGGGGAGTTATGCTACGCTCTGCTGCACCCACAACACCAGCCTTAGCGGTCTGCCCTGTAGCGGCGGTTCACTCTGACCGCAATCCACGGGTGGCGTAGTCGGACATTTAAACATCAAAACCACAGAAATAGTTCCGCCACTGGTTTGACCGCCCTGAGCCACGGAACCGGATCGCCGCCACGAAGACTACAACCACCAGCATCCACCAAAAAGGGTCTGGCTCCGGGTGTCCCAAGGCCCAGGGGGTGCGTCAGAACATTTTCATCACCTTTCACAATCACCAATGGGACAAGGCAGGGATGTCCTCTGTCCCCTCTCTTATACATCCTAGTGACGGAGCACCTGCTCTCATCAATTCGCCATAACCCCAATATTAGGTGGATTGAGGTGGGAGGCACCGAGTACAAGTGCTCTCTATTTGCTGATGATGTCCTAGTATATATCACTCAATCACATATATCCATCCCTGCTGTTATGGCTGAAATAGATCACTTTGTTACATGGTAAAATTTTAAAATCAATGCAGCGAAGTCTGAGGCCCTCGATGTCTCCCTCCCTAAATCCATATAGGATTCCATCCAGTCCAACTTTCCCTTTGCCTGGCCCTCACAGGGTATCAAATACTTAGGAATTCCTATTCATAGAGACCTCTCCCATCTATGTTATCTTAATTTTGGGCCCTTTATTGAACAATTCCATACAGACCACGGTTGGCAAGTTAGAACTGTAAGATTCACTACGTGAACCACTGGTGTTTTGTGGAAAAGCACATGTACACCGCGTTCCAAATTATTATGCAAAAAGTGTTTAGGAGTGATAAGGGAAGAATTTGTTTGTTTGTCAGTTAAACTCATTGATGGTGATGTGTGTCAGGGCTCTTTATATCACTGTAAGCAATTGCAGACACCTGTGCTAATTAGTTTGGCAGGTGTGTCCAATGAAAGGCAAGACTACTTAAGAAGGCTCTCTCACATTATTAAGCAGCCTACATTTTCTGCCAAAATGGGAAAGAAAAAGTATGTGTCGGCTGCTGAGAAGCAACAAATTGTGGAGTGTTTAGGTCAAGGCATGACTACAATCAACATTGTGCGATGATCAGGATGAAGTGTCTTGGCAATCAAGAAGTATGTAGCTGATTCACAGTACACACGTGTGCGTGCTGATAAGGGCAAATTGAGGACTCTTTCCTACAGGCAATTACGTCAGGTTGAAACAGCAGCGGCAAAAAAGCCTTGTCATAGCAGCAGACAAGTTTTTGAAGCTGCTTGTGCCTCCAACGTCCCCCGAACAACAAGATGCAGGGTCCTTCAGAGGTTTGCAGCTGTGCATATGCCATCCTGTCGACCTCCTCTATCCACTTCACACAAGCAGAAACGGCTCCAGTGGGCCAAACATTACATGAAGACTGATTTCAAAACTGTTTTGTTCACGGATGAGTGCCGTGCAGCGCTCGATGGTCCAGATGAATGGAGTGGAGGATGGCTGGTTGATGGACACCCCACGCAAACACGGCTACAGCGCCAACAAGGAGGAGGTGGAGTAATGTTTTGGGCTGGAATCATGGGGAGAGAGATTGTCGGCCCCTTTAGGATCCCTGAAGGCGCTAAAGATGAACTCCATAATGTATGTGGATTTTCTCAAACAGCACTTCCTGCCATGGTTCAAGAAGAAGAACCGTGTATTTCACAGCAAGATCATTTTTCTGCATGATAATGCACCATCTCATGCTGCACATAAAACATCTGCATCTCTGGCTGATATGGGCATAAAAGGGGACAAACTTATGGTGTGACCCCCATGCTCCCCTGACCTCTACCCCGTTCAGAACCTTTGGAGCATCATTAAAAGGAGTGTCTATGATGGCGGGAGGCAGTTCACATCTAAGCAACAGCTCTGGGAGGGTATTCTGTCCTCATGCAAAACAATTGAAGCAGAAACCATCCAAAACCTGACAAATTCAATGGACGAGAGAGTTCAGAAGCTCCTTTCGAACAAGGGGTCCTATGTGAAAATGTAACATCACCTAGAATAAAGTTTTGAGTTGAAAACTGTTTGATTTCAGTTTCTAACAACCTGCTAATGCTTATAATTTCAAAAATGACCATTTTTTTGGTCTTTATTAAAATGAAAAGGTTGATCGAAAAGTTTGGGGGATCTAAGAGTGTGGCAACCCAGTAGTCATGATTACTTCGAATTCTGACAATATGAGGGTCATGCTGCAGGTAGTGCAGCAAGAAGGCACTTATGTGTCTTGCGCATCTCGGAGCCCCAAAATTATTTTCCGGGCTAGATGCAGCTAAAAATTATTTTTAATTTTAAATCTGGTGAAGCTTATTATAGATGGCCTAATAGGATCAGTGCTGCACACTGCTACAAAGCCCAAATTATTTTCCAGTCAAGATACAGATAAACATGATTAGTAATTTGAAAGCTTAAAACGGTTGGTAGGGTGATTTTAACCAATCATCAAGCTTTTACTCTCCCCAGGATGACACAGGGGTAGAAAAGTCGTTTCGGATCCATGATTTGTTCATCTTTATGAACGTGAGTCTGTCTACATTATCAGTGGAGAGCCGCGTGCGCTTATCTGTCAGCACACCACCAGCAGCGCTGAACACACGTTCAGACAGAACGCTGGCTGCGGGGCATGACAAGATCTCCAAGGCGTAAGTGGCTAGCTCCGGCCATTTATCCAGATTGGAAGCCCAAAAAGAGCAAGGGTCCAGTGACACAGTCGTGGCTTCAATGTTTACTTGGAGATACTCCTGTACCATCGTCTCTAGGCGTTGACTATGTGTCAGACTTCTTGTCTCCTGTGGCCTTGCAAAGGATGGGCTAAAAAAGTGGTGAAATGATTCCGCAAAATTGATGTTACCAGCAGATACTGTGGTTCTGTTACGGTTTGAGTGCTGAACACTTGACGGTCCCACGGTTGGCAAGTTGGAACTGTGAGATTCACTACGTGCACCACTGGTATTTTGTGGAAAAGCACATGTAAGATTCTGCAACAGTCTCTGCTGATACTCCTGCATGCATGCATCCCTTTCTATGGCAGGAATAATTTCTGCAAATTTACTTTTGTACCGGGGATCTAACAGTGTGGCAACCCAGTAGTCAGGATTATTTCTAATTCTCACAATTCGAGGGTCATGTTGCAGGTAGTGCAGCAAGAAGGCACTCATGTGTGTTGCGCATCCAGGAGCACCAAGTCCCTGTTGTGTTGGTGGCGAGGTAGCAATCATGCTTCCTTCCTCTGTCCTCTCCCCCCAACCTCGCACAACAGAAATGTGATCAAGGTCTCCCTCATCTGATGAGTCTTCCATCAGTTCGTCCTCCACTTCTTCCTGGGCTCCTGCACCTTCCTCACTAGTTTGGCTGCTACCATGCGCCCTGGTAAAATCATCTCCCCCACCCTCACATGCCTGCCGCCTTGGTGCTGCCGACCGTCTGGACCTTGCAGATGTTAGCCCTTCCGCATACAACTCCTCCTCCTCTACTTCCTCCACCTCCTCTTGTGCCACCACCTGACTCCGAATTCTGTTTAACATGTGCTCCAGCATGTAAATCACCGGAATAGTCATGCTGATAATGGCATCGTCAGCACTAAACATCTTCGTCGCCATTTCAAAACTGTGCAGAAGGGTGCATAGGTCCCTGATCTGAGACCACTCCTCCAGCGTGATTTGCCCCACCTCTGAATCTCGTTGGCCCAGGCTATACGTCAGAACGTATTGCACCAGGGCTTGTCGGTGCTGCCACAGTCGCTGCAACATGTGCAGAGTTGAATTCCACCGGGTAGGCACATCGCATTTTAGCCGGTGAAGTGGCAGGCCCAACGACTTCTGTAGAGATGTAAGTCGCTGAGCTGCGGGATGCGAACGGCGGAAGTGAGCACACAGCGACCGTGCCCTCTGCAGAAGGCCATCTAGTCTGGGATAGTGGGCTAAAAATTGCTGGACAACCAGGTTCAACACGTGAGCCATACAAGGCACGTGTGTGACATTGCCCCGGTGAAGGGCCGCACCCAGGTTTGCAGCATTGTCGCACACGGCCTTCCCTGGTTTCAGGTCCAGTGGAGACAACCATTCATGAAATTGGTTCTCCAGAGCTGACCACAACTCCTCAGCTGTGTGACTCACATTTCCCAGACATTTCAATGTAAAAACCGCCTGATGACGTTGAGCCCTACTGCCAGCATAGTAAGGAGGTGTGCAGGATCCCTTCTGCGCAGTTAGAAAGCTTGTGGCATGACCAGACAGCCTTTGGGTGCAGGTGGAAGACCGAGAGGAGGTTGAGGAGGCAGAAGCAGTGGAGGAAAAATGACATAAAGAGGATTGACGCACAACTCGTGGGGACGGCAAGACTTGGACAGCAGCCCCTTGTCCTGCTGTCACCATAGTTACCCAGTGCCCAGTCAGCGACATGTAACGCCCCTGTCCATGCCTACTCGTCCAAGTGTCTGTGGTGAAATGCACCCTGTCACACACAGAGTTTCTCAAAGAAGCGGTGATGTTGTGTGCGACATGCTGGTGGAGCGCAGGCACACCTTTCTTTGAGAAGTAGTGCCGACTGGGCATCTGGTACTGGGGCACTGCGACGGACATAAGGTCTCGAAAATCCTCTGTGTCCACCAGGCGGAAAGGCAGCATTTCTGTAGCCAAGAGCTTGCAGATGGTGAAATTCAACCTCTTAGCTTTCTCATGGCTAGGAGGAAATGGTCTTTTACTTGTCCACATCTGAGGGACCGAGGGCTGGCTATTGTGCTTAGACGGGGTTGATAAGGGTGTCCCCGGCAAACTGCCGGTCTGTGAGGAAGATGCAGGCGGACATGTTAGGTTGCCTTGATCCAAAGGTGGTGCTATCGATGTCGGACAGCGCTCAAGACCAGCTGGTGTTACCACCTCCAAAGAAAATGATGACCTGCCAATCACGCTGGCTGTTGCGGGTAAAGAGGTGGCAGGTCTGCGCCCCAAAACAGGTGTGACTGCTGTCCCCCCAGTCACAGAGGATGAAGAGGCCGCGGATGCACAAGATATGGCAGACGGTGGTTGGCCCGGCCGGCTAGACCGCATTGTAGCACACTGAGCTTCCCACTGCAACTTATGCTTCATGTCCATGTGCCGGTTCATGCATGAAGTACTCAAACTATGTATTTTTTGGCCTCTACTTAGCTTTTGCTGACAAATGTTACAGATAACACGAGTTGGGTCATCTTTATCGATCTGAAAAAATGCCCAGGCTATGCAAGGCTTAGCACCCATTCGACCTGAAGAGCCACCACGACTTGTGGTGAGAGGCAGAGTTGTGTTTGAGGATGCAGTTGTTGACGTGCTTCCAGTACTACGTCTCTGTCCAGGAAGGCGCAACCTGACCTCGTCGTCACTAGCATCTTCCTCCACCTCCTCTGCTGACCTCATCTCTTGGCTGACTGTGGGTTGACAGTAAGTGGGATCTCCGACCTCATCATCATCACCCTGTGCGTTATCACACCCGTCGTCCTCAGAGCCAACCTGTTCCTGCCCTGACAAAAAACTAAAGTTGTCGCTCCAATCAGGTATTTGAGTCTTATCATCGTCTTCCTCATTGTCTCCACCAACAGGAGTTACAGTTTGGGAATGAGGGTCTACATTATGGTCAGAACCTTCTGCGTCTGGTCCTGGATCCGACTCATAAAGATTCTGGGCATCAGTGCAGATCATTTCCTCGTCTGGATTCACAGAAGCGCTGGAGTCGACCTCTGATTCCCAGGCTATAGTATGAGTAAACAGCTCTGCAGACTCAACCATCTGTTCTACCTCATACTCAGACGGGCAGCTGGAGATTTGGGAGCTGTGAGGAAGCAAGTGCGATTTGGGTGACACCTTTGAGGACTGGAGTATTTGTGATGTTGAAGTTGATGTGGAGGAGAGCCCACTTAAAGGAGCACTTGATATCCATTGAAGCACCTGCTGTTTTTGTGCCTCATCTGGAATTTGTAGCGATTGGCGTGGCCGTAAGAAAGGGATCTTATCACATTGTCCGCTAAAAGAAGTAGACATTTTAGTTTGGCTGGAAGATGGTCTTTCTTCTGCACCTACCCCACGGACACAACCTTTTTTCCCCTTCCCAACACGCCTATTTCCCTTTCCACCAGCAGCAGGCCTTTTTCCACTCATTTTGGTGGTTAACTAATTCACAACTCTGGAGTTGTTTGCACAAAAAAACAATGGATGGTAACCGAGCAGAGCTGAGTGGCCAAACTGTGGTATTAGGCCAAAACTATTGGCTGGGTTAGATGCAGAAAAAAATTATTTTTAATTTGCAACCTGATGGAGGTCAGTATAGATGGACTAATAGACCAAGTCCCACACACCGCTAGAAGCCCAAATATTTTTTCAGAGCTAGATGCAGAAAATTTTTTTATTCAATTTGCAACCTGATGGAGGTCAGTATAGATGGACTAATAGACCAAGTCCCACACACTGCTAGAAGCCCAAATATTTTTTCAGAGCTAAATGAAGAAAAAAATTATTTTTAATTTGCAACCTGATGGAGGTCAGTATAGATGGACTAATAGACCAAGTCCCACACACTGCTAGAAGCCCAAATATTTTTTCAGAGCTAGATGCAGAAAAAAATTATTTTTAATTTGCAACCTGATGGAGGTCAGTATAGATGGACTAATAGACCAAGTCCCACACACTGCTAGAAGCCCAAATATTTTTTCAGAGCTAGATGCAGAAAAAAATTATTTTTAATTTGCAACCTGATGGAGGTCAGTATAGATGGACTAATAGACCAAGTCCCACACACCGCTAGAAGCCCAAATATTTTTTCAGAGCTAGATGCAGAAAAAAATTATATTCAATTTGCAACCTGCTGGACGTCAGTATAGAAGGACTAATAGAACAAGTCCCACACACTGCTAGAAGCCCAAATATTTTTTCAGAGCTAAATGAAGAAAAAAATTATTTTTAATTTGCAACCTGATGGAGGTCAGTATAGATGGACTAATAGACCAAGTCCCACACACTGCTAGAAGCCCAAATATTTTTTCAGAGCTAGATGCAGAAAAAAATTATTTTTAATTTGCAACCTGATGGAGGTCAGTATAGATGGACTAATAGACCAAGTCCCACACACCGCTAGAAGCCCAAATATTTTTTCAGAGCTAGATGCAGAAATTTTTTTTATTCAATTTGCAACCTGATGGAGGTCAGTATAGATGGACTAATAGACCAAGTCCCACACACTGCTAGAAGCCCAAATATTTTTTCAGAGCTAGATGCAGAAAAAAATTATTTTTAATTTGCAACCTGATGGAGGTCAGTATAGATGGACTAATAGACCAAGTCCCACACACTGCTAGAAGCCCAAATATTTTTTCAGAGCTAGATGCAGAAAAAAATTATTTTTAATTTGCAACCTGATGGAGGTCAGTATAGATGGACTAATAGAACAAGTCCCACACGCTGCTAGAAGCCCAAATATTTTTTCAGAGATAAATGAAGAAAAAAATTATTTTTAATTTGCAACCTGATGGAGGTCAGTATAGATGGACTAATAGACCAAGTCCCACACACTGCTAGAAGCCCAAATATTTTTTCAGAGCTAGATGCAGAAAAAAATTATTTTTAATTTGCAACCTGATGGAGGTCAGTATAGATGGACTAATAGACCAAGTCCCACACACTGCTAGAAGCCCAAATATTTTTTCAGAGCTAGATGCAGAAAAAAATTATATTCAGTTTGCAACCTGATGGAGGTCAGTATAAATGGACTAATAGAATGATGCTATGCCCAAAAGATTTTACTTCACTAGGTGCAGTAAAAAAATTGGTATTCTATACACAGGTGGTATATCTTGCAACACAGATAGGCTACTCCACTGACTAACACACTCTGCAATAGGCCAAAAAGGATTAGCTTTGCTAGATTCAGCCAAATGCTGTGAAAAAAACTTGCACAGCACTGGCACAGACCTGCCTGGCAAAAACTGATAGGAACTGATGTAACCTAGTCCTGAAAAGGACTCCAATTACAATTAGTCTTTACTCCCACAATCTATCTATTTAAGAGCACAGACCTGCCTGATAAAAGTCGTAGGAAATGCTGTAACCTAGTCCTTAAAAGGACTGCAATCACAACTATTCCCTACTCCCAAGCTATCTGTATATTTGTGCGAAAATTGGCTTGAAATTAACAAGGTATAGCGCACACAGCAACAGCGGTGCCGTCTAACACGCAGCTGCAGCAGTGAGAAAATGGTGGCGACGGGGAAAATGGCTTGGTCTTATAGGGCAAGGACATGTGACATACACTGCCAATCACACATGCCCTTGCTTGTGTGAAAAAAAGCACTTCGCTCCGTGTGTGCGCTGCTGATAGGCTGACAGATTGCACCTCCCCACTGCAAATGCGGGAAAGAGAAAAAAAAATGGAGATCTTCATTGTTCCTGCAGAGATCCATCCCCTGCCCCTCCCCCCGCCCCGCTGTACACTCAAACTGCGTATTAACATTAATTTTCATCATTACTGAGAAAAAATCCAGTTATGATTTTGGTGCACGAACAGTTATCGAACATAACCTCGAACAGCCGAATTTTTCTCAAATTGTTCGTGTTCGCCGACCGGCTCGAACACCGCCCAAAACAGCTCGAATTTGAGATTGGCGAACAGTTCGAGTAGAACAACGCTCATCTCTACTCATCGGTCGAATCACTCTGGAACTGAAATCGGAACGCTCACTGACATTTCCCCTATCTGAAAGTCTGATAAACGCCTGAAAAATGACTAAGTCCCCAAAAAAAATTTTTTAAACTTTTTTCAATTTTACCCCTGTGGATATATATTCTACCCACATTTTTGGAACTCTCCTGGGGTGCCCTCACGCATATTATTCCCTCATTTAGTGGATATTTTCACAAAAAAGTGAAATTTTCAAAAATTCTGAAAATTGGCTGAAAACGACTAAATATGAAGGACTCATCAGGCGAATCGCTCTGGAACTGAAATCGGAACGCTCACTGACATTTCCCCTATCTGAAAGTCTGATAAACGCCGGAAAAATGACTAAGTCCCCCAAAAATTTTTTTTCAACTTTTTTCAATTTTACCCCTGTGGATATATATTCTACCCACACACATTTGTAACTCTCCTGGGGTACCCTCACACATATTATTCCCTCTTTTAGTGGATATTTTCACAAAAAAGTGAAATTTTCAAAAATTCAGAAAATTGGCTGAAAACGACTAAATATGAAGGACTCATCAGGCGAATCGCTCTGGAACTGATATCGGAACGCTCACTGACATTTCCCCTATCTGAAAGTCTGATAAACACCGGAAAAATGAGTAAGTCCCCAAATAATTTTTTTTAAACTTTTTTCAATTTTACCCCTGTGGATATATATTCTACCCACACACATTTGGAACTCTCCTGGGGTACCCTCACACATATTATTCCCTCATTTAGTGGATATTTTCACAAAAAAGTGAAATTTTCAAAAATTCAGAAAATTGGCTGAAAACGACTAAATATGAAGGACTCATCGGGCGAATCGCTCTGGAACTGAAATCGGAATGCTCACTGACATTTCACCTATCTGAAAGTCTGATAAACGCCGGAAAAATGACTAAGTCCCCAAAAAATTTTTTTTTAACTTTTTTCAATTTTACCCCTGTGGATATATATTCTACCCACACACATTTGGAACTCTCCTGGGGTACCCTCACACATATTATTCCCTCATTTAGTGGATATTTTCGCAAAAAAGTGAAATTTTCAAAAATTCAGAAAATTGGCTGAAAACGTCTAAATATGAAGGACTCATCGGGCGAATCACTCTGGAACTGAAATCGGAACGCTCACTGACATTTCCCCTATCTGAAAGTCTGATAAACGCCGGAAAAATGACTAAGTCCCCCCAAAAATTTTTTTTTAACTTTTTTCAATTTTACCCCTGTGGATATATATTCTACCCACACACATTTGGAACTCTCCTGGGGTACCCTCACACATATTATTCCCTCATTTAGTGGATATTTTCACAAAAAAGTGAAATTTTCAAAAATTCAGAAAATTGGCTGAAAACGACTAAATATGAAGCACTCATCGGGCGAATCGCTCTGGAACTGAAATCGGAACCCTCACTGACATTTACCCTATCTGAAAGTCTAATAAACGCCGGAAAAATGACTAAGTCCCCCCAAATTTTTTTTTTAACTTTTTTCAATTTTACCCCTGTGGATATATATTCTACCCACACTTTTGGAACTCTCCTGGGGTGCCCTCACACATATTATTCCCTCATTTAGTGGATATTTACACAAGAAAGTGACATTTTCAAAAATTCAGAAAATTGGCTGAAAACGACTAAATATGAAGCACTCATCGGGCGAATCGCTCTGGAACTGAAATCGGAACCCTCACTGACATTTACCCTATCTGAAAGTCTGATAAACGCCGGAAAAATGACTAAGTCCCCCCAAAAATTTTTTTTTAACTTTTTTCAATTTTACCCCTGTGGATATATATTCTACCCACACACATTTGGAACTCTCCTGGGGTACCCTCACACATATTATTCCCTCATTTAGTGGATATTTTCACAAAAAAGTGAAATTTTCAAAAATTCAGAAAATTGGCTGAAAACGACTAAATATGAAGCACTCATCGGGCGAATCGCTCTGGAACTGAAATCGGAACCCTCACTGACATTTACCCTATCTGAAAGTCTAATAAACGCCGGAAAAATGACTAAGTCCCCCCAAATTTTTTTTTTAACTTTTTTCAATTTTACCCCTGTGGATATATATTCTACCCACACTTTTGGAACTCTCCTGGGGTGCCCTCACACATATTATTCCCTCATTTAGTGGATATTTACACAAGAAAGTGACATTTTCAAAAATTCAGAAAATTGGCTGAAAACGACTAAATATGAAGGACTCATCGGGCGAATCGCTCTGGAACTGAAATCGGAATGCTCACTCACATTTCCCCTAACTGAAAGTCTGATAAACGCTGGAAAAATGACTAAGTCCCCCAAAAAAATTTTTTCAACTTTTTTCAATTTTACCCCTGTGGATATATATTCTACCCACACTTTTGGAACTCTCCTGGGGTGCCCTCACACATATTATTCCCTCATTTAGTGGATATTTTCACAAAAAAAGTGAAATTTTCAAAAATTCAGAAAATTGGCTGAAAACGACTAAATATGAAGGACTCATCGGGCGAATCACTCTGGAACTGATATTGGAACGCTCACTGACATTTCCCCTATCTGAAAGTGTGATAAACGCCGGAAAAATGACTATATCCAAAAAAAAATTTTTTTTCAACTTTTTTCAATTTTACCCCCGTGGGATATATATTCTACCCACACACATTTGGAACTCTCCTTGGGTACCCTCACACATATTATTCCCTCATATAGTGGATATTTTCACAAGAAAGTGAAATTTTCAAAAATTCAGAAAATTGTCTGAAAACGACTAAATATGAAGGACTCATCGGGCGAATCGCTCTGGAACTGAAATCGGAACGCTCACTGACATTTCCCCTATCTGAAAGTCTGATAAATGCCGGAAAAATGACTAAGTCCCCAAAAAAATTTTTTTAAACGTTTTTCAATTTTACCCCCGTGGGATATATATTCTACCCACATTTTTGGAACTCTCCTGGGGTGCCCTCACACATATTATTCCCTCATTTAGTGGATATTTTCACAAGAAAGTGAAACCTTTAAAAATTCAGAAAATTGGCTGAAAACGACTAAATATGAAGGACTCATTTAGCGAATCGCTCTGGAACTGAAATCAGAACGCTCACTGACATTTCCCCTATCTGAAAGTCTGATAAACGCCGGAAAAAAGACTAAGTCCAAAAAAAAATTTTTTTCAAATTTTTTCAATTTTACCCCCATGCGACATATATTCTACCCACACACATTTGGAACTCTCCTGCGGTACCCTCACACATATTATTCCCTCATTTAGTGAATATTTTCACAAAAAAGTGAAATTTTCAAAAATTCAGAAAATTGGCTGAAAGCGACTAAATATGAAGGACTCATTGGGCGAATCGCTCTGGAACTGAAATCAGAACGCTCACTGACATTTCCCCTATCTGAAAGTCTGATAAACGCCGGAAAAAAGGCTAAGTGCAAAAAAAAAATTTTTTCAACTTTTTTCAATTTTACCCCCGTGGGATATATATTCTACCCACACACATTTGGAACTCTCCTGGGGTACCCTCACACATATTATTCCCTCATTAAGTGGATATTTTCACAAAAAAGTGAAATTTTCAAAAATTCAGAAAATTGGCTGAAAACGACTAATTATGAAGGACTCATCGGGCGAATCGCTCTGGAACTGAAATCGGAACGCTCACTGACATTTCCCCTCTCTGAAAGTTTGATAAACGTCGGAAAAATGACTAAGTCCCCAAAAAAATTTTTTTCAACTTTTTTCAATTTTACCCCTGTGGATATATATTCTACCCAAACTTTTGGAACTCTCCTGGGGTACCCTCACATATATTATTCCCTCATTTAGTGGATATTTTCACAAAAAAGTGAAATTTTCAAAAATTCAGAAAATTGGCTGAAAACGACTAAATATGATGGAATCATTGGGCGAATCGCTCTGGAACTGAAATCGGAACGCTCACTGACATATCCCCTATCTGAAAGTCTGATAAACGCTGTAAAAATGACTAAGTCCAAAAAAAAATTTTTTTCAACTTTTTTCAGTTTTACCCCCGTGGGATACATATTCTACCCACACACATTTGGAACTCTACTGGGGTACCCTCACACATATTATTCCCTCATTTAGTGGATATTTTCACAAAAAAGTGAAATTTCCAAAAATTCAGAAAATTGGCTGAAAACGACTAATTATGAAGGACTCATCGGGCGAATCGCTCTGGAACTGAAATCGGAATGCTCACTGACATTTCCCCTCTCTGAAAGTCTGATAAACGTCGGAAAAATGACTAAGTCCCCAAAAATATTTTTTTCAACTTTTTTCAATTTTACTCCTGTGGATATATATTCTACCCATACTTTTGGAACTTTCCTGAGGTACCCTCACACATATTATTCTCTCATTTAGTGGATATTTTCACAAAAAAGTGAAATTTTCAAACATTCAGAAAATTGGCTGAAAATGACTAAATATGATGGAATCATCTTGCGAATTGCTCTGGAACTGAAATCGGAACGCTCACTGACATTTCCCCTATCTGAAAGTCTGATAAACGCCGGAAAAATGACTAAGTCCCCAAAAAAAATTTTTTACACTTTTTTCAATTTTACCCCCGTGGGATATATATTCTACCCACACACATTTGGAACTCTCCTGGGGTACCCTCACACATATTAGTCCCTCATTTAGTGGATATTTTCACAAAAAAGTAAAATTTTCAAAAATTCAGAAAGTTGGCTGAAAACTATTAAGTATGATGGAATCATCGGGCGAATCGCTCTGGAACTGAAATCGGAATGCTCACTGACATTTCCCCTATCTGAAAGTCTGATAAACGCCGTAAAAATTACAAAGTCCAAAAAAAAAATTTTTTCAACTTTTTTCAGTTTTACCCCCGTGGGATATATATTCTACCCACACACATTTGGAACTCTCCTGGGGTACCCTCACACATATTATTCCCTCATTTAGTGGATATTTTCACAAAAAAGTGAAATTTTCAAAAATTCAGAAAATTGGCTGAAAACGACTAAATATGATGGAATCATCGGGCGAATCGCTCTGGAACTGAAATCGGAACGCTCACTGACATTTCCCCTATCTGAAAGTCTGATAAACGCCGGAAAAATGACTAAGTCCCTAAAAAAAATTTTTTAAACTTTTTTCAATTTTACCCCCGTGGGATATATATTCTACCCACACACATTTGGAACTCTACTGGGGTACCCTCACAAATATTATTCCCTCATTTAGTGGATATTTTCACAAAAAAGTGAAATTTCCAAAAATTCAGAAAATTGGCTGAAAACGACTAATTATGAAGGACTCATCGGGCGAATCGCTCTGGAACTGAAATCGGAATGCTCACTGACATTTCCCCTCTCTGAAAGTCTGATAAACGTCGGAAAAATGACTAAGTCCCCAAAAAAAATTTTTTAAACTTTTTTCAATTTTACCCCTGTGGATATATATTCTACCCACACATTTGGAACTCTCCTGGGGTACCCTCACACATATTAGTCCCTCATTTAGTGGATATTTTCACAAAAAAGTAAAATTTTCAAAAATTCAGAAAGTTGGCTGAAAACTACTAAATATGATGGAATCATCGGGCGAATCGCTCTGGAACTGAAATCGGAATGCTCACTGACATTTCCCCTATCTGAAAGTCTCATAAACGCCGTAAAAATTACTAAGTCCAAAAAAAAAATTTTTTCAACTTTTTTCAGTTTTACCCCCGTGGGATATATATTCTACCCACACACATTTGGAACTCTCCTGGGGTACCCTCACACATATTATTCCCTCATTTAGTGGATATTTTCACAAAAAAGTGAAATTTTCAAAAATTCAGAAAATTGGCTGAAAACGACTAATTATGAAGGACTCATCGGGCGAATCGCTCTGGAACTGAAATCGGAACGCTCACTGACATTTCCCCTATCTGAAAGTCTGATAAACGCCGGAAAAATGACTAAGTCCCCCCAAAAAATGTTTTCAACTTTTTTCAATTTTACCCCCGTGGGATATATATTCTACCCACACTTTTGGAACTCTCCTGGGGTACCCTCACACATATTATTCCCTCATTTAGTGGATATTTTCACAAAAAAGTGAAATTTTCAAAAATTCAGAAAATTGGCTGAAAATGATTAATTATGAAGGACTCATCGGGCGAATCGCTCTGGAACTGAAATCCGAACGCTCACTGACATTTCCCCTATCTGAAAGTCTGATAAACGCCGGAAAAATGACTAAGTCCCCAAAAAATTTTTTTTTTACCTTTTTCAATTTTACCCATGTGGATATATATTCTACCCACACTTTTGGAACTTTCCTGGGGTACCCTCACACATATTATTCCCTCATTTTGTGGATATTTTCACAAAAAAGTGAAATTTTCAAACATTCAGAAAATTGGCTGAAAACGACTAAATATGATGGAATCATCTTGCGAATTGCTCTGGAACTGAAATCGGAACGCTCACTGACATTTCCCCTATCTGAAAGTCTGATAAACGCCGGAAAAATGACTAAGTCCCATAAAAAAATTTTTTCAACTTTTTTCAATTTTACCCATGTGGATATATATTCTACCCACACTTTTGGAACTCTCCTGGGGTACCCTCACACATATTATTCCCTCATTTAGTGGATATTTTCACAAAAAAGTGAAATTTTCAAAAATTCAGAAAATTGGCTGAAAACGACTAAATATGATGGAATCATCGGGCGAATCGCTGTGGAACTGAAATCGGAATGCTCACTGACATTTCCCCTATCTGAAAGTCTGATAAACGCCGTAAAAATTACTAAGTCCAAAAAAAAAATTTTTTCAACTTTTTTCAGTTTTACCCCCGTGGGATATATATTCTACCCACACACATTTGGAACTCTCCTGGGGTACCCTCACACATATTATTCCCTCATTTAGTGGATATTTTCACAAAAAAGTGAAATTTTCAAAAATTCAGAAAATTGGCTGAAAACGACTAATTATGAAGGATTCATCGGGCGAATCGCTCTGGAATTGAAATCGGAACGCTCACTGACATTTCCCCTATCTGAAAATCTGATAAACGCCGGAAAAATGACTAAGTCCCCCAAAAATTTTTTTTCAACTTTTTTCAATTTTACCCCCGTGGGATATATATTCTACCCACACTTTTGGAACTCTCCTGGGGTACCCTCACACATATTATTCCCTCATTTAGTGGATATTTTCACAAAAAAGTGAAATTTTCAAAAATTCAGAAAATTGGCTGAAAACGACTAATTATGAAGGATTCATCGGGCGAATCGCTGTGGAACTGAAATCGGAACGCTCACTGACATTTCCCCTATCTGAAAGTTTGATAAACGCCGGAAATATGACTAAGTCCCCAAAAAAAATTTTTTCATCTTTTTTAAATTTTACCCCTGTGGATATATATTCTACCCACACTTTTGGAACTCTCCTGGGGTACCTTCACACATATTATTCGCTCATTTAGTGGATATTTTCACAAAAAAGTGAAATTTTCAAAAATTCAGAAAATTGGCTGAAAACGACTAAATATGATGGAATCATCTTGCGAATCGCTCTGGAACTGAAATCGGAATGCTCACTGACATTTCCCCTATCTGAAAGTCTCATAAACGCCGTAAAAATTACTAAGTACAAAAAAAAAATTTTTTCAACTTTTTTCAGTTTTACCCCCGTGGGATATATATTCTACCCACACACATTTGGAACTCTACTGGGGTACCCTCACACATATTATTCCCTCATTTAGTGGATATTTTCACAAAAAAGTGAAATTTTCAAAAATTCTGAAAATTGGCTGAAAATGATTAATTATGAAGGACTCATCGGGCGAATCGCTCTGGAACTGAAATCGTAACGCTCACTGACATTTCCCCTATCTGAAAGTCTGATAAACGCCGGAAAAATGACTAAGTCCCCCAAAAATTTTTTTTTTACTTTTTTCAATTTTACCCATGTGGATATATATTCTACCCACACTTTTGGAACTTTCCTGGGGTACCCTCACACATATTATTCCCTCATTTAGTGGATATTTTCACAAAAAAGTGAAATTTTCAAACATTCAGAAAATTGGCTGAAAACGACTAAATATGATGGAATCATCTTGCGAATTGCTCTGGAACTGAAATCGGAACGCTCACTGACATTTCCCCTATCTGAAAGTCTGATAAACGCTGTAAAAATGACTAAGTCCAAAAAAAATTTTTTTTCAACTTTTTTTCATTTTACCCCCGTGGGATATATATTCTACCCACACACATTTGGAACTCTCCTGGGGTACCCTCACATATATTATTCCCTCATTTAGTGGATATTTTCACAAAAAAGTGAAATTTTCAAAAATTCAGAAAATTGGCTGAAAACGACTAATTATGAAGGACTCATCGGGCGAATCGCTCTGGAACTGAAATCGGAACGCTCACTGACATTTCCCCTCTCTGAAAGTCTGATAAACGTCGGAAAAATGACTAAGTCCCCAAAAAAAATTTTTTAAACTTTTTTCAATTATACCCCTGTGGATATATATTCTACCCACACTTTTGGATCTTTCCTGGGGTACCCTCACACATATTATTCTCTCATTTAGATGATATTTTCACAAAAAAGTGAAATTTTCAAACATTCAGAAAATTGGCTGAAAACGACTAAATATGATGGAATCATCTTGCGAATCGCTCTGGAACTGAAATCGGAACGCTCACTGACATTTCCCCTATCTGAAAGTCTGATAAACGCCGGAAAAATGACCAAGTCCCCCAAAAAAAATTTTTCAACTTTTTTCAATTTTACCCCCGTGGGATGTATATTCTACCCACACACATTTGGAACTCTCCTGGGGTACCCTCACACATATTAGTCCCTCATTTAGTGGATATTTTCACAAAAAAGTAAAATTTTCAAAAATTCAGAAAGTTGGCTGAAAACTACTAAATATGATGGAATCATCGGGCGAATCGCTCTGGAACTGAAATCGGAATGCTCACTGACATTTCCCCTATCTGAAAGTCTGATAAACGCCGTAAAAATTACTAAGTCCAAAAAAAAAATTTTTTCAACTTTTTTCAGTTTTACCCCCGTGGGATATATATTCTACCCACACACATTTGGAACTCTCCTGGGGTACCCTCACACATATTATTCCCTCATTTAGTGGATATTTTCACAAAAAAGTGAAATTTTCAAAAATTCAGAAAATTGGCTGAAAACGACTAATTATGAAGGATTCATCGGGCGAATCGCTCTGGAACTGAAATCGGAACGCTCACTGACATTTTCCCTATCTGAAAATCTGATAAACGCCGGAAAAATGACTAAGTCCCCCAAAAATTTTTTTTCAACTTTTTTCAATTTTACCCCCGTGGGATATATATTCTACCCACACTTTTGGAACTCTCCTGGGGTACCCTCACACATATTATTCCCTCATTTAGTGGATATTTTCACAAAAAAGTGAAATTTTCAAAAATTCAGAAAATTGGCTGAAAACGACTAATTATGAAGGATTCATCGGGCGAATCGCTGTGGAACTGAAATCGGAACGCTCACTGACATTTCCCCTATCTGAAAGTTTGATAAACGCCGGAAAAATGACTAAGTCCCCAAAAAAAATTTTTTCAACTTTTTTAAATTTTACCCCTGTGGATATATATTCTACCCACACTTTTGGAACTCTCCTGGGGTACCTTCACACATATTATTCGCTCATTTAGTGGATATTTTCACAAAAAAGTGAAATTTTCAAAAATTCAGAAAATTGGCTGAAAACGACTAAATATGATGGAATCATCTTGCGAATCGCTCTGGAACTGAAATCGGAACGCTCACTGACATTTCCCCTATCTGCAAGTCTGATAAACGCCGGAAAAATGACTAAGTCCCCAAAAAAATTTTTTTCAACTTTTTCCAATTTTACCCCCGTGGGATATATATTCTACCCACACACATTTGGAACTCTCCTGGGGTACCCTCACACATATTAGTCCCTCATTTAGTGGATATTTTCACAAAAAAGTAAAATTTTCAAAAATTCAGAAAGTTGGCTGAAAACTACTAAATATGATGGAATCATCGGGCGAATCGCTCTGGAACTGAAATCGGAATGCTCACTGACATTTCCCCTATCTGAAAGTCTGATAAACGCCGTAAAAATTACTAAGTCCAAAAAAAAAATTTTTTCAACTTTTTTCAGTTTTACCCCCGTGGGATATATATTCTACCCACACACATTTGGAACTCTCCTGGGGTACCCTCACACATATTATTCCCTCATTTAGTGGATATTTTCACAAAAAAGTGAAATTTTCAAAAATTCAGAAAATTGGCTGAAAACGACTAATTATGAAGGACTCATCGGGCGAATCGCTCTGGAACTGAAATCGGAACGCTCACTGACATTTCCCCTATCTGAAAGTCTGATAAACGCCGGAAAAATGACTAAGTCCCTAAAAAAAATTTTTTAAACTTTTTTCAATTTTACCCCCGTGGGATATATATTCTACCCACACACATTTGGAACTCTACTGGTGTACCCTCACACATATTATTCCCTCATTTAGTGGATATTTTCACAAAAAAGTGAAATTTCCAAAAATTCAGAAAATTGGCTGAAAACGACTAATTATGAAGGACTCATCGGGCGAATCGCTCTGGAACTGAAATCGGAATGCTCACTGACATTTCCCCTCTCTGAAAGTCTGATAAACGTCGGAAAAATGACTAAGTCCCCAAAAAAAATTTTTTAAACTTTTTTCAATTTTACCCCTGTGGATATATATTCTACCCACACATTTGGAACTCTCCTGGGGTACCCTCACACATATTAGTCCCTCATTTAGTGGATATTTTCACAAAAAAGTAAAATTTTCAAAAATTCAGAAAGTTGGCTGAAAACTACTAAATATGATGGAATCATCGGGCGAATCGCTCTGGAACTGAAATCGGAATGCTCACTGACATTTCCCCTATCTGAAAGTCTCATAAACGCCGTAAAAATTACTAAGTCCAAAAAAAAAATTTTTTCAACTTTTTTCAGTTTTACCCCCGTGGGATATATATTCTACCCACACACATTTGGAACTCTCCTGGGGTACCCTCACACATATTATTCCCTCATTTAGTGGATATTTTCACAAAAAAGTGAAATTTTCAAAAATTCAGAAAATTGGCTGAAAACGACTAATTATGAAGGACTCATCGGGCGAATCGCTCTGGAACTGAAATCGGAACGCTCACTGACATTTCCCCTATCTGAAAGTCTGATAAACGCCGGAAAAATGACTAAGTCCCCCCAAAAAATTTTTTCAACTTTTTTCAATTTTACCCCCGTGGGATATATATTCTACCCACACTTTTGGAACTCTCCTGGGGTACCCTCACACATATTATTCCCTCATTTAGTGGATATTTTCACAAAAAAGTGAAATTTTCAAAAATTCAGAAAATTGGCTGAAAACGACTAAATATGATGGAATCATTGGGCGAATCGCTCTGGAACTGAAATCGGAACGCTCACTGACATATCCCCTATCTGAAAGTCTGATAAACGGTGTAAAAATGACTAAGTCCAAAAAAAAATTTTTTTCAACTTTTTTCAGTTTTACCCCCGTGGGATACATATTCTACCCACACAAATTTGGAACTCTACTGGGGTACCCTCACACATATTATTCCCTCATTTAGTGGATATTTTCACAAAAAAGTGAAATTTTCAAAAATTCAGAAAATTGGCTGAAAATGATTAATTATGAAGGACTCATCGGGCGAATCGCTCTGGAACTGAAATCGGAACGCTCACTGACATTTCCCCTATCTGAAAGTCTGATAAACGCCGGAAAAATGACTAAGTCCCCAAAAAATTTTTTTTTTACCTTTTTCAATTTTACCCATGTGGATATATATTCTACCCACACTTTTGGAACTTTCCTGGGGTACCCTCACACATATTATTCCCTCATTTTGTGGATATTTTCACAAAAAAGTGAAATTTTCAAACATTCAGAAAATTGGCTGAAAACGACTAAATATGATGGAATCATCTTGCGAATTGCTCTGGAACTGAAATCGGAAGGCTCACTGACATTTCCCCTATCTGAAAGTCTGATAAACGCCGGAAAAATGACTAAGTCCCATAAAAAAATTTTTTCAACTTTTTTCAATTTTACCCATGTGGATATATATTCTACCCACACTTTTGGAACTCTCCTGGGGTACCCTCACACATATTATTCCCTCATTTAGTGGATATTTTCACAAAAAAGTGAAATTTTCAAAAATTCAGAAAATTGGCTGAAAACGACTAAATATGATGGAATCATCGGGCGAATCGCTGTGGAACTGAAATCGGAATGCTCACTGACATTTCCCCTATCTGAAAGTCTGATAAACGCCGTAAAAATTACTAAGTCCAAAAAAAAAATTTTTTCAACTTTTTTCAGTTTTACCCCCGTGGGATATATATTCTACCCACACACATTTGGAACTCTCCTGGGGTACCCTCACACATATTATTCCCTCATTTAGTGGATATTTTCACAAAAAAGTGAAATTTTCAAAAATTCAGAAAATTGGCTGAAAACGACTAATTATGAAGGATTCATCGGGCGAATCGCTCTGGAACTGAAATCGGAACGCTCACTGACATTTCCCCTATCTGAAAATCTGATAAACGCCGGAAAAATGACTAAGTCCCCCAAAAATTTTTTTTCAACTTTTTTCAATTTTACCCCCGTGGGATATATATTCTACCCACACTTTTGGAACTCTCCTGGGGTACCCTCACACATATTATTCCCTCATTTAGTGGATATTTTCACAAAAAAGTGAAATTTTCAAAAATTCAGAAAATTGGCTGAAAACGACTAATTATGAAGGATTCATCGGGCGAATCGCTGTGGAACTGAAATCGGAACGCTCACTGACATTTCCCCTATCTGAAAGTTTGATAAACGCCGGAAAAATGACTAAGTCCCCAAAAAAAATTTTTTCAACTTTTTTAAATTTTACCCCTGTGGATATATATTCTACCCACACTTTTGGAACTCTCCTGGGGTACCTTCACACATATTATTCGCTCATTTAGTGGATATTTTCACAAAAATGTAAAATTTTCAAAAATTCAGAAAGTTGGCTGAAAACGACTAAATATGATGGAATCATCGGGCGAATCGCTCTGGAACTGAAATCGGAACGCTCACTGACATTTCCCCTATCTGAAAGTCTGATAAACGGTGTAAAAATTACTAAGTCCAAAAAAAAATTTTTTTCAACTTTTTTCAGTTTTACCCCCGTGGGATACATATTCTACCCACACACATTTGGAACTCTACTGGGGTACCCTCACACATATTATTCCCTCATTTAGTGAATATTTTCACAAAAAAGTGAAATTTTCAAAAATTCAGAAAATTGGCTGAAAATGATTAATTATGAAGGACTCATCGGGCGAATCGCTCTGGAACTGAAATCGGAACGCTCACTGACATTTCCCCTATCTGAAAGTCTGATAAACGCCGGAAAAATGACTAAGTCCCCAAAAAAAATGTTTTCAACTTTTTTCAATTTTACCCCTGTGGATATATATTCTACCCACACTTTTCGAACTCTCCTGGGGTACCCTCACACATATTATTCTCTCATTTAGTTGATATTTTCACAAAAAAGTGAAATTTTCAAAAATTCAGAAAATTGGCTGAAAACGACTAAATATGATGGAATCATTGGGCAAATCGCTCTGGAACTGAAATCGTAACGCTCACTGACATTTCCCCTATCTGAAAGTCTGATAAACGCCGGAAAAATGACTAAGTCCCCAAAAAATTTTTTTTTTACTTTTTTCAATTTTACCCCTGTGGATATATATTCTACCCACACTTTTGGAACTTTCCTGGGGTACCCTCACACATATTATTCGCTCATTTAGTGGATATTTTCACAAAAAAGTGAAATTTTCAAAAATTCAGAAAATTGGCTGAAAACGACTAAATATGATGGAATCATCTTGCGAATTGCTCTGGAACTGAAATCGGAACGCTCACTGACATTTCCCCTATCTGAAAGTCTGATAAACGCCGTAAAAATTACTAAGTCCAAAAAAAAAATTTTTTCAACTTTTTTCAGTTTTACCCCCGTGGGATATATATTCTACCCACACACATTTGGAACTCTACTGGGGTACCCTCACACATATTATTCCCTCATTTAGTGGATATTTTCACAAAAAAGTGAAATTTTCAAAAATTCTGAAAATTGGCTGAAAATGATTAATTATGAAGGACTCATCGGGCGAATCGCTCTGGAACTGAAATCGTAACGCTCACTGACATTTCCCCTATCTGAAAGTCTGATAAACGCCGGAAAAATGACTAAGTCCCCAAAAAATTTTTTTTTTACTTTTTTCAATTTTACCCATGTGGATATATATTCTACCCACACTTTTGGAACTTTCCTGGGGTACCCTCACACATATTATTCCCTCATTTAGTGGATATTTTCACAAAAAAGTGAAATTTTCAAACATTCAGAAAATTGGCTGAAAACGACTAAATATGATGGAATCATCTTGCGAATTGCTCTGGAACTGAAATCGGAACGCTCACTGACATTTCCCCTATCTGAAAGTCTGATAAACGCTGTAAAAATGACTAAGTCCAAAAAAAAATTTTTTTCAACTTTTTTTCATTTTACCCCCGTGGGATATATATTCTACCCACACACATTTGGAACTCTCCTGGGGTACCCTCACATATATTATTCCCTCATTTAGTGGATATTTTCACAAAAAAGTGAAATTTTCAAAAATTCAGAAAATTGGCTGAAAACGACTAATTATGAAGGACTCATCGGGCGAATCGCTCTGGAACTGAAATCGGAACGCTCACTGACATTTCCCCTCTCTGAAAGTCTGATAAACGTCGGAAAAATGACTAAGTCCCCAAAAAAAATTTTTTAAACTTTTTTCAATTATACCACTGTGGATATATATTCTACCCACACTTTTGGATCTTTCCTGGGGTACCCTCACACATATTATTCTCTCATTTAGATGATATTTTCACAAAAAAGTGAAATTTTCAAACATTCAGAAAATTGGCTGAAAACGACTAATTATGAAGGACTCATCGGGCGAATCGCTCTGGAACTGAAATCGGAACGCTCACTGACATTTCCCCTATCTGAAAGTCTGATAAACGCCGGAAAAATGACCAAGTCCCCCAAAAAAAATTTTTCAACTTTTTTCAATTTTACCCCCGTGGGATGTATATTCTACCCACACACATTTGGAACTCTCCTGGGGTACCCTCACACATATTAGTCCCTCATTTAGTGGATATTTTCACAAAAAAGTAAAATTTTCAAAAATTCAGAAAGTTGGCTGAAAACTACTAAATATGATGGAATCATCGGGCGAATCGCTCTGGAACTGAAATCGGAATGCTCACTGACATTTCCCCTATCTGAAAGTCTGATAAACGCCGTAAAAATTACTAAGTCCAAAAAAAAAATTTTTTCAACTTTTTTCAGTTTTACCCCCGTGGGATATATATTCTACCCACACACATTTGGAACTCTCCTGGGGTACCCTCACACATATTATTCCCTCATTTAGTGGATATTTTCACAAAAAAGTGAAATTTTCAAAAATTCAGAAAATTGGCTGAAAACGACTAATTATGAAGGATTCATCGGGCGAATCGCTCTGGAACTGAAATCGGAACGCTCACTGACATTTTCCCTATCTGAAAATCTGATAAACGCCGGAAAAATGACTAAGTCCCCCAAAAATTTTTTTTCAACTTTTTTCAATTTTACCCCCGTGGGATATATATTCTACCCACACTTTTGGAACTCTCCTGGGGTACCCTCACACATATTATTCCCTCATTTAGTGGATATTTTCACAAAAAAGTGAAATTTTCAAAAATTCAGAAAATTGGCTGAAAACGACTAATTATGAAGGATTCATCGGGCGAATCGCTGTGGAACTGAAATCGGAACGCTCACTGACATTTCCCCTATCTGAAATTTTGATAAACGCCGGAAAAATGACTAAGTCCCCAAAAAAAATTTTTTCAACTTTTTTAAATTTTACCCCTGTGGATATATATTCTACCCACACTTTTGGAACTCTCCTGGGGTACCTTCACACATATTATTCGCTCATTTAGTGGATATTTTCACAAAAAAGTAAAATTTTCAAAAATTCAGAAAGTTGGCTGAAAACGACTAAATATGATGGAATCATCGGGCGAATCGCTCTGGAACTGAAATCGGAACGCTCACTGACATTTCCCCTATCTGAAAGTCTGATAAACGGTGTAAAAATTACTAAGTCCAAAAAAAAATTTTTTTCAACTTTTTTCAGTTTTACCCCCGTGGGATACATATTCTACCCACACACATTTGGAACTCTACTGGGGTACCCTCACACATATTATTCCCTCATTTAGTGGATATTTTCACAAAAAAGTGAAATTTTCAAAAATTCAGAAAATTGGCTGAAAATGATTAATTATGAAGGACTCATCGGGCGAATCGCTCTGGAACTGAAATCGGAACGCTCACTGACATTTCCCCTATCTGAAAGTCTGATAAACGCCGGAAAAATGACTAAGTCCCCAAAAAAAATGTTTTCAACTTTTTTCAATTTTACCCCTGTGGATATATATTCTACCCACACTTTTCGAACTCTCCTGGGGTACCCTCACACATATTATTCTCTCATTTAGTTGATATTTTCACAAAAAAGTGAAATTTTCAAAAATTCAGAAAATTGGCTGAAAACGACTAAATATGATGGAATCATTGGGCAAATCGCTCTGGAACTGAAATCGTAACGCTCACTGACATTTCCCCTATCTGAAAGTCTGATAAACGCCGGAAAAATGACTAAGTCCCCAAAAAATTTTTTTTTTACTTTTTTCAATTTTACCCATGTGGATATATATTCTACCCACACTTTTGGAACTTTCCTGGGGTACCCTCACACATATTATTCCCTCATTTAGTGGATATTTTCACAAAAAAGTGAAATTTTCAAACATTCAGAAAATTGGCTGAAAACGACTAAATATGATGGAATCATCTTGCGAATTGCTCTGGAACTGAAATCGGAACGCTCACTGACATTTCCCCTATCTGAAAGTCTGATAAACGCCGGAAAAATGACTAAGTCCCATAAAAAAAATTTTTCAACTTTTTTCAATTTTACCCATGTGGATATATATTCTACCCACACTTTTGGAACTCTCCTGGGGTACCCTCACACATATTATTCCCTCATTAAGTGGATATTTTCACAAAAAAGTGAAATTTTCAAAAATTCAGAAAATTGGCTGAAAACGACTAAATATGATGGAATCATCGGGCGAATCGCTGTGGAACTGAAATCGGAATGCTCACTGACATTTCCCCTATCTGAAAGTCTGATAAACGCTTTAAAAATGACTAAGTCCAAAAAAAAATTTTTTTCAACTTTTTTTCATTTTACCCCCGTGGGATATATATTCTACCCACACACATTTGGAACTCTCCTGGGGTACCCTCACATATATTATTCCCTCATTTAGTGGATATTTTCACAAAAAAGTGAAATTTTCAAAAATTCAGAAAATTGGCTGAAAACGACTAATTATGAAGGACTCATCGGGCGAATCGCTCTGGAACTGAAATCGGAACGCTCACTGACATTTCCCCTCTCTGAAAGTCTGATAAACGTCGGAAAAATGACTAAGTCCCCAAAAAAATTTTTTTCAACTTTTTTCAATTTTACCCCTGTGGATATATATTCTACCCACACTTTTGGAACTTTCCTGGGTTACCCTCACACATATTATTCTCTCATTTAGTGGATATTTTCACAAAAAAGTGAAATTTTCAAACATTCAGAAAATTGGCTGAAAATGACTAAATATGATGGAATCATCTTGCGAATCGCTCTGGAACTGAAATCGGAACGCTCACTGACATTTCCCCTATCTGAAAATCTGATAAACGCCGGAAAAATGACTAAGTCCCCCAAAAATTTTTTTTCAACTTTTTTCAATTTTACCCCCGTGGGATATATATTCTACCCACACTTTTGGAACTCTCCTGGGGTACCCTCACACATATTATTCCCTCATTTTGTGGATATTTTCCCAAAAAAGTGAAATTTTCAAAAATTCAGAAAATTGGCTGAAAACGACTAAATATGATGGAATCATCGGGCGAATCGCTGTGGAACTGAAATCGGAACGCTCCCTGACATTTCCCCTATCTGAAAGTCTGATAAACGCCGGAAAAATGACCAAGTCCCCCAAAAAAATTTTTTCAACTTTTTTCAATTTTACCCCCGTGGGATATATATTCTACCCACACTTTTGGAACTCTCCTGGGGTACCCTCACACATATTATTCCCTCATTTAGTGGATATTTTCACAAAAAAAGTGAAATTTTCAAAAATTCAGAAAATTGGCTGAAAACGACTAATTATGAAGGACTCATCGGGAGAATCGCTGTGGAACTGAAATCGGAACGCTCACTGACATTTCCCCTATCTGAAAGTTTGATAAACGCCGGAAATATGACTAAGTCCCCAAAAAAAATTTTTTCATCTTTTTTAAATTTTACCCCTGTGGATATATATTCTACCCACACTTTTGGAACTCTCCTGGGGTACCTTCACACATATTATTCGCTCATTTAGTGGATATTTTCACAAAAAAGTGAAATTTTCAAAAATTCAGAAAATTGGCTGAAAACGACTAAATATGATGGAATCATCTTGCGAATCGCTCTGGAACTGAAATCGGAATGCTCACTGACATTTCCCCTATCTGAAAGTCTCATAAACGCCGTAAAAATTACTAAGTCCAAAAAAAAAATTTTTTCAACTTTTTTCAGTTTTACCCCCGTGGGATATATATTCTACCCACACACATTTGGAACTCTACTGGGGTACCCTCACACATATTATTCCCTCATTTAGTGGATATTTTCACAAAAAAGTGAAATTTTCAAAAATTCTGAAAATTGGCTGAAAATGATTAATTATGAAGGACTCATCGGGCGAATCGCTCTGGAACTGAAATCGTAACGCTCACTGACATTTCCCCTATCTGAAAGTCTGATAAACGCCGGAAAAATGACTAAGTCCCCAAAAAATTTTTTTTTTACTTTTTTCAATTTTACCCATGTGGATATATATTCTACCCACACTTTTGGAACTTTCCTGGGGTACCCTCACACATATTATTCCCTCATTTAGTGGATATTTTCACAAAAAAGTGAAATTTTCAAACATTCAGAAAATTGGCTGAAAACGACTAAATATGATGGAATCATCTTGCGAATTGCTCTGGAACTGAAATCGGAACGCTCACTGACATTTCCCCTATCTGAAAGTCTGATAAACGCTGTAAAAATGACTAAGTCCAAAAAAAAATTTTTTTCAACTTTTTTTCATTTTACCCCCGTGGGATATATATTCTACCCACACACATTTGGAACTCTCCTGGGGTACCCTCACATATATTATTCCCTCATTTAGTGGATATTTTCACAAAAAAGTGAAATTTTCAAAAATTCAGAAAATTGGCTGAAAACGACTAATTATGAAGGACTCATCGGGCGAATCGCTCTGGAACTGAAATCGGAACGCTCACTGACATTTCCCCTCTCTGAAAGTCTGATAAACGTCGGAAAAATGACTAAGTCCCCAAAAAAAATTTTTTAAACTTTTTTCAATTATACCCCTGTGGATATATATTCTACCCACACTTTTGGATCTTTCCTGGGGTACCCTCACACATATTATTCTCTCATTTAGATGATATTTTCACAAAAAAGTGAAATTTTCAAACATTCAGAAAATTGGCTGAAAACGACTAAATATGATGGAATCATCTTGCGAATCGCTCTGGAACTGAAATCGGAACGCTCACTGACATTTCCCCTATCTGAAAGTCTGATAAACGCCGGAAAAATGACCAAGTCCCCCAAAAAAAATTTTTCAACTTTTTTCAATTTTACCCCCGTGGGATGTATATTCTACCCACACACATTTGGAACTCTCCTGGGGTACCCTCACACATATTAGTCCCTCATTTAGTGGATATTTTCACAAAAAAGTAAAATTTTCAAAAATTCAGAAAGTTGGCTGAAAACTACTAAATATGATGGAATCATCGGGCGAATCGCTCTGGAACTGAAATCGGAATGCTCACTGACATTTCCCCTATCTGAAAGTCTGATAAACGCCGTAAAAATTACTAAGTCCAAAAAAAAAATTTTTTCAACTTTTTTCAGTTTTACCCCCGTGGGATATATATTCTACCCACACACATTTGGAACTCTCCTGGGGTACCCTCACACATATTATTCCCTCATTTAGTGGATATTTTCACAAAAAAGTGAAATTTTCAAAAATTCAGAAAATTGGCTGAAAACGACTAATTATGAAGGATTCATCGGGCGAATCGCTCTGGAACTGAAATCGGAACGCTCACTGACATTTTCCCTATCTGAAAATCTGATAAACGCCGGAAAAATGACTAAGTCCCCCAAAAAATTTTTTTCAACTTTTTTCAATTTTACCCCCGTGGGATATATATTCTACCCACACTTTTGGAACTCTCCTGGGGTACCCTCACACATATTATTCCCTCATTTAGTGGATATTTTCACAAAAAAGTGAAATTTTCAAAAATTCAGAAAATTGGCTGAAAACGACTAATTATGAAGGATTCATCGGGCGAATCGCTGTGGAACTGAAATCGGAACGCTCACTGACATTTCCCCTATCTGAAATTTTGATAAACGCCGGAAAAATGACTAAGTCCCCAAAAAAAATTTTTTCAACTTTTTTAAATTTTACCCCTGTGGATATATATTCTACCCACACTTTTGGAACTCTCCTGGGGTACCTTCACACATATTATTCGCTCATTTAGTGGATATTTTCACAAAAAAGTAAAATTTTCAAAAATTCAGAAAGTTGGCTGAAAACGACTAAATATGATGGAATCATCGGGCGAATCGCTCTGGAACTGAAATCGGAACGCTCACTGACATTTCCCCTATCTGAAAGTCTGATAAACGGTGTAAAAATTACTAAGTCCAAAAAAAAATTTTTTTCAACTTTTTTCAGTTTTACCCCCGTGGGATACATATTCTACCCACACACATTTGGAACTCTACTGGGGTACCCTCACACATATTATTCCCTCATTTAGTGGATATTTTCACAAAAAAGTGAAATTTTCAAAAATTCAGAAAATTGGCTGAAAATGATTAATTATGAAGGACTCATCGGGCGAATCGCTCTGGAACTGAAATCGGAACGCTCACTGACATTTCCCCTATCTGAAAGTCTGATAAACGCCGGAAAAATGACTAAGTCCCCAAAAAAAATGTTTTCAACTTTTTTCAATTTTACCCCTGTGGATATATATTCTACCCACACTTTTCGAACTCTCCTGGGGTACCCTCACACATATTATTCTCTCATTTAGTTGATATTTTCACAAAAAAGTGAAATTTTCAAAAATTCAGAAAATTGGCTGAAAACGACTAAATATGATGGAATCATTGGGCAAATCGCTCTGGAACTGAAATCGTAACGCTCACTGACATTTCCCCTATCTGAAAGTCTGATAAACGCCGGAAAAATGACTAAGTCCCCAAAAAATTTTTTTTTTACTTTTTTCAATTTTACCCATGTGGATATATATTCTACCCACACTTTTGGAACTTTCCTGGGGTACCCTCACACATATTATTCCCTCATTTAGTGGATATTTTCACAAAAAAGTGAAATTTTCAAACATTCAGAAAATTGGCTGAAAACGACTAAATATGATGGAATCATCTTGCGAATTGCTCTGGAACTGAAATCGGAACGCTCACTGACATTTCCCCTATCTGAAAGTCTGATAAACGCCGGAAAAATGACTAAGTCCCATAAAAAAAATTTTTCAACTTTTTTCAATTTTACCCATGTGGATATATATTCTACCCACACTTTTGGAACTCTCCTGGGGTACCCTCACACATATTATTCCCTCATTAAGTGGATATTTTCACAAAAAAGTGAAATTTTCAAAAATTCAGAAAATTGGCTGAAAACGACTAAATATGATGGAATCATCGGGCGAATCGCTGTGGAACTGAAATCGGAATGCTCACTGACATTTCCCCTATCTGAAAGTCTGATAAACGCTTTAAAAATGACTAAGTCCAAAAAAAAATTTTTTTCAACTTTTTTTCATTTTACCCCCGTGGGATATATATTCTACCCACACACATTTGGAACTCTCCTGGGGTACCCTCACATATATTATTCCCTCATTTAGTGGATATTTTCACAAAAAAGTGAAATTTTCAAAAATTCAGAAAATTGGCTGAAAACGACTAATTATGAAGGACTCATCGGGCGAATCGCTCTGGAACTGAAATCGGAACGCTCACTGACATTTCCCCTCTCTGAAAGTCTGATAAACGTCGGAAAAATGACTAAGTCCCCAAAAAAATTTTTTTCAACTTTTTTCAATTTTACCCCTGTGGATATATATTCTACCCACACTTTTGGAACTTTCCTGGGTTACCCTCACACATATTATTCTCTCATTTAGTGGATATTTTCACAAAAAAGTGAAATTTTCAAACATTCAGAAAATTGGCTGAAAATGACTAAATATGATGGAATCATCTTGCGAATCGCTCTGGAACTGAAATCGGAACGCTCACTGACATTTCCCCTATCTGAAAATCTGATAAACGCCGGAAAAATGACTAAGTCCCCCCAAAATTTTTTTTCAACTTTTTTCAATTTTACCCCCGTGGGATATATATTCTACCCACACTTTTGGAACTCTCCTGGGGTACCCTCACACATATTATTCCCTCATTTTGTGGATATTTTCCCAAAAAAGTGAAATTTTCAAAAATTCAGAAAATTGGCTGAAAACGACTAAATATGATGGAATCATCGGGCGAATCGCTGTGGAACTGAAATCGGAACGCTCCCTGACATTTCCCCTATCTGAAAGTCTGATAAACGCCGGAAAAATGACCAAGTCCCCCAAAAAAATTTTTTCAACTTTTTTCAATTTTACCCCCGTGGGATATATATTCTACCCACACTTTTGGAACTCTCCTGGGGTACCCTCACACATATTATTCCCTCATTTAGTGGATATTTTCACAAAAAAAGTGAAATTTTCAAAAATTCAGAAAATTGGCTGAAAACGACTAATTATGAAGGACTCATCGGGAGAATCGCTGTGGAACTGAAATCGGAACGCTCACTGACATTTCCCCTATCTGAAAGTTTGATAAACGCCGGAAATATGACTAAGTCCCCAAAAAAAATTTTTTCATCTTTTTTAAATTTTATCCCTGTGGATATATATTCTACCCACACTTTTGGAACTCTCCTGGGGTACCTTCACACATATTATTCGCTCATTTAGTGGATATTTTCACAAAAAAGTGAAATTTTCAAAAATTCAGAAAATTGGCTGAAAACGACTAAATATGATGGAATCATCTTGCGAATCGCTCTGGAACTGAAATCGGAATGCTCACTGACATTTCCCCTATCTGAAAGTCTCATAAACGCCGTAAAAATTACTAAGTCCAAAAAAAAAATTTTTTCAACTTTTTTCAGTTTTACCCCCGTGGGATATATATTCTACCCACACACATTTGGAACTCTACTGGGGTACCCTCACACATATTATTCCCTCATTTAGTGGATATTTTCACAAAAAAGTGAAATTTTCAAAAATTCTGAAAATTGGCTGAAAATGATTAATTATGAAGGACTCATCGGGCGAATCGCTCTGGAACTGAAATCGTAACGCTCACTGACATTTCCCCTATCTGAAAGTCTGATAAACGCCGGAAAAATGACTAAGTCCCCAAAAAATTTTTTTTTTACTTTTTTCAATTTTACCCATGTGGATATATATTCTACCCACACTTTTGGAACTTTCCTGGGGTACCCTCACACATATTATTCCCTCATTTAGTGGATATTTTCACAAAAAAGTGAAATTTTCAAACATTCAGAAAATTGGCTGAAAACGACTAAATATGATGGAATCATCTTGCGAATTGCTCTGGAACTGAAATCGGAACGCTCACTGACATTTCCCCTATCTGAAAGTCTGATAAACGCTGTAAAAATGACTAAGTCCAAAAAAAAATTTTTTTCAACTTTTTTTCATTTTACCCCCGTGGGATATATATTCTACCCACACACATTTGGAACTCTCCTGGGGTACCCTCACATATATTATTCCCTCATTTAGTGGATATTTTCACAAAAAAGTGAAATTTTCAAAAATTCAGAAAATTGGCTGAAAACGACTAATTATGAAGGACTCATCGGGCGAATCGCTCTGGAACTGAAATCGGAACGCTCACTGACATTTCCCCTCTCTGAAAGTCTGATAAACGTCGGAAAAATGACTAAGTCCCCAAAAAAAATTTTTTAAACTTTTTTCAATTATACCCCTGTGGATATATATTCTACCCACACTTTTGGATCTTTCCTGGGGTACCCTCACACATATTATTCTCTCATTTAGATGATATTTTCACAAAAAAGTGAAATTTTCAAACATTCAGAAAATTGGCTGAAAACGACTAAATATGATGGAATCATCTTGCGAATCGCTCTGGAACTGAAATCGGAACGCTCACTGACATTTCCCCTATCTGAAAGTCTGATAAACGCCGGAAAAATGACCAAGTCCCCCAAAAAAAATTTTTCAACTTTTTTCAATTTTACCCCCGTGGGATGTATATTCTACCCACACACATTTGGAACTCTCCTGGGGTACCCTCACACATATTAGTCCCTCATTTAGTGGATATTTTCACAAAAAAGTAAAATTTTCAAAAATTCAGAAAGTTGGCTGAAAACTACTAAATATGATGGAATCATCGGGCGAATCGCTCTGGAACTGAAATCGGAATGCTCACTGACATTTCCCCTATCTGAAAGTCTGATAAACGCCGTAAAAATTACTAAGTCCAAAAAAAAAATTTTTTCAACTTTTTTCAGTTTTACCCCCGTGGGATATATATTCTACCCACACACATTTGGAACTCTCCTGGGGTACCCTCACACATATTATTCCCTCATTTAGTGGATATTTTCACAAAAAAGTGAAATTTTCAAAAATTCAGAAAATTGGCTGAAAACGACTAATTATGAAGGATTCATCGGGCGAATCGCTCTGGAACTGAAATCGGAACGCTCACTGACATTTTCCCTATCTGAAAATCTGATAAACGCCGGAAAAATGACTAAGTCCCCCAAAAATTTTTTTTCAACTTTTTTCAATTTTACCCCCGTGGGATATATATTCTACCCACACTTTTGGAACTCTCCTGGGGTACCCTCACACATATTATTCCCTCATTTAGTGGATATTTTCACAAAAAAGTGAAATTTTCAAAAATTCAGAAAATTGGCTGAAAACGACTAATTATGAAGGATTCATCGGGCGAATCGCTGTGGAACTGAAATCGGAACGCTCACTGACATTTCCCCTATCTGAAATTTTGATAAACGCCGGAAAAATGACTAAGTCCCCAAAAAAAATTTTTTCAACTTTTTTAAATTTTACCCCTGTGGATATATATTCTACCCACACTTTTGGAACTCTCCTGGGGTACCTTCACACATATTATTCGCTCATTTAGTGGATATTTTCACAAAAAAGTAAAATTTTCAAAAATTCAGAAAGTTGGCTGAAAACGACTAAATATGATGGAATCATCGGGCGAATCGCTCTGGAACTGAAATCGGAACGCTCACTGACATTTCCCCTATCTGAAAGTCTGATAAACGGTGTAAAAATTACTAAGTCCAAAAAAAAATTTTTTTCAACTTTTTTCAGTTTTACCCCCGTGGGATACATATTCTACCCACACACATTTGGAACTCTACTGGGGTACCCTCACACATATTATTCCCTCATTTAGTGGATATTTTCACAAAAAAGTGAAATTTTCAAAAATTCAGAAAATTGGCTGAAAATGATTAATTATGAAGGACTCATCGGGCGAATCGCTCTGGAACTGAAATCGGAACGCTCACTGACATTTCCCCTATCTGAAAGTCTGATAAACGCCGGAAAAATGACTAAGTCCCCAAAAAAAATGTTTTCAACTTTTTTCAATTTTACCCCTGTGGATATATATTCTACCCACACTTTTCGAACTCTCCTGGGGTACCCTCACACATATTATTCTCTCATTTAGTTGATATTTTCACAAAAAAGTGAAATTTTCAAAAATTCAGAAAATTGGCTGAAAACGACTAAATATGATGGAATCATTGGGCAAATCGCTCTGGAACTGAAATCGTAACGCTCACTGACATTTCCCCTATCTGAAAGTCTGATAAACGCCGGAAAAATGACTAAGTCCCCAAAAAATTTTTTTTTTACTTTTTTCAATTTTACCCATGTGGATATATATTCTACCCACACTTTTGGAACTTTCCTGGGGTACCCTCACACATATTATTCCCTCATTTAGTGGATATTTTCACAAAAAAGTGAAATTTTCAAACATTCAGAAAATTGGCTGAAAACGACTAAATATGATGGAATCATCTTGCGAATTGCTCTGGAACTGAAATCGGAACGCTCACTGACATTTCCCCTATCTGAAAGTCTGATAAACGCCGGAAAAATGACTAAGTCCCATAAAAAAAATTTTTCAACTTTTTTCAATTTTACCCATGTGGATATATATTCTACCCACACTTTTGGAACTCTCCTGGGGTACCCTCACACATATTATTCCCTCATTAAGTGGATATTTTCACAAAAAAGTGAAATTTTCAAAAATTCAGAAAATTGGCTGAAAACGACTAAATATGATGGAATCATCGGGCGAATCGCTGTGGAACTGAAATCGGAATGCTCACTGACATTTCCCCTATCTGAAAGTCTGATAAACGCTTTAAAAATGACTAAGTCCAAAAAAAAATTTTTTTCAACTTTTTTTCATTTTACCCCCGTGGGATATATATTCTACCCACACACATTTGGAACTCTCCTGGGGTACCCTCACATATATTATTCCCTCATTTAGTGGATATTTTCACAAAAAAGTGAAATTTTCAAAAATTCAGAAAATTGGCTGAAAACGACTAATTATGAAGGACTCATCGGGCGAATCGCTCTGGAACTGAAATCGGAACGCTCACTGACATTTCCCCTCTCTGAAAGTCTGATAAACGTCGGAAAAATGACTAAGTCCCCAAAAAAATTTTTTTCAACTTTTTTCAATTTTACCCCTGTGGATATATATTCTACCCACACTTTTGGAACTTTCCTGGGTTACCCTCACACATATTATTCTCTCATTTAGTGGATATTTTCACAAAAAAGTGAAATTTTCAAACATTCAGAAAATTGGCTGAAAATGACTAAATATGATGGAATCATCTTGCGAATCGCTCTGGAACTGAAATCGGAACGCTCACTGACATTTCCCCTATCTGAAAATCTGATAAACGCCGGAAAAATGACTAAGTCCCCCAAAAATTTTTTTTCAACTTTTTTCAATTTTACCCCCGTGGGATATATATTCTACCCACACTTTTTGAACTCTCCTGGGGTACCCTCACACATATTATTCCCTCATTTTGTGGATATTTTCCCAAAAAAGTGAAATTTTCAAAAATTCAGAAAATTGGCTGAAAACGACTAAATATGATGGAATCATCGGGCGAATCGCTGTGGAACTGAAATCGGAATGCTCCCTGACATTTCCCCTATCTGAAAGTCTGATAAACGCTGTAAAAATGACTAAGTCCAAAAAAAAATTTTTTTCAACTTTTTTTAATTTTACCCCCGTGGGATATATATTCTACCCACACACATTTGGAACTCTCCTGGGGTACCCTCACATATATTATTCCCTCATTTAGTGGATATTTTCACAAAAAAAGTGAAATTTTCAAAAATTCAGAAAATTGGCTGAAAACGACTAATTATGAAGGACTCATCGGGAGAATCGCTCTGGAACTGAAATCGGAACGCTCACTGACATTTCCCCTCTCTGAAAGTCTGATAAACGCCGGAAAAATGACCAAGTCCCCCAAAAAAATTTTTTCAACTTTTTTCAATTTTACCCCCGTGGGATATATATTCTACCCACACACATTTGGAACTCTCCTGGGGTACCCTCACACATATTATTCCCTCATTTAGTGGATATTTTCACAAAAAAGTGAAATTTTCAAAAATTCAGAAAATTGGCTGAAAACGACTAATTATGAAGGATTCATCGGGCGAATCGCTCTGGAACTGAAATCGGAACGCTCACTGACATTTCCCCTATCTGAAAATCTGATAAACGCCGGAAAAATGACTAAGTCCCAAAAAAAATTTTTTTCAACTTTTTTCAATTTTACCCCCGTGGGATATATATTCTACCCACACACATTTGAAACTCTACTGGGGTACCCTCACACATATTATTCCCTCATTTAGTGGATATTTTCACAAAAAAGTGAAATTTTCAAAAATTCAGAAAATTGGCTGAAAACGACTAAATATGATGGAATCATCTTGCGAATCGCTCTGGAACTGAAATCGGAACGCTCACTGACATTTCCCCTATCTGAAAGTCTGATAAACGCCGGAAAAATGGCTAAGTCCCCAAAAAAAATTTTTTCAACTTTTTTCAATTTTACCCATGTGGATATATATTCTACCCACACTTTTGGAACTCTCCTGGGGTATCCTCACACATATTATTCCCTCATTTAGTGGATATTTTCACAAAAAAGTGAAATTTTCAAAAATTCAGAAAGTTGGCTGAAAACTACTACATATGATGGAATCATCGGGCGAATCGCTGTGGAACTGAAATCGGAACGCTCACTGACATTTCCCCTATCTGAAAGTCTGATAAACGCTGTAAAAATGACTAAGTCCAAAAAAAAAATTTTTTCAACTTTTTTCAATTTAACCCCTGTGGATATATATTCTACCCACACTTTTGGAACTCTCCTGGGGTACCTTCACACATATTATTCCCTCATTTAGTGGATATTTTCACAAAAAAGTGAAATTTTCAAAAATTCAGAAAATTGGCTGAAAACGACTAAATATGATGGAATCATCGGGCGAATCGCTGTGGAACTGAAATCGGAACGCTCACTGACATTTCCCCTATCTGAAAGTCTGATAAACGCTGTGAAAATGACTAAGTCCAAAAAAAAATTTTTTTCAACTTTTTTCAATTTTACCCCCGTGAGATATATATTCTACCCACACACATTTGGAACTCTACTGGGGTACCCTCACACATATTATTCCCTCATTTAGTGGATATTTTCACAAAAAAGTGAAATTTTCAAAAATTCAGAAAATTGGCTGAAAATGATTAATTATGAAGGACTCATCGGGCGAATCGCTCTGGAACTGAAATCGGAACGCTCACTGACATTTCCCCTATCTGAAAGTCTGATAAACGCTGGAAAAATGACTAAGTCCCCCAAAAAAAATTTTTCAACTTTTTTCAATTTTACCCCTGTGGATATATATTCTACCCACACTTTTGGAACTTTCCTGGGGTGCCCTCACACATATTATTCCCTCATTTAGTGGATATTTTCACAAAAAAGTGAAATTTTCAAACATTCAGAAAATTGGCTGAAAACGACTAAATATGATGGAATCATCTTGCGAATCGCTCTGGAACTGAAATCGGAACGCTCACTGACATTTCCCCTATCTGAAAGTCTGATAAACGCCGGAAAAATGACTAAGTCCCCAAAAAATTTTTTTTTTACTTTTTTCAATTTTACCCATGTGGATATATATTCTACCCACACTTTTGGAACTTTCCTGGGGTACCCTCACACATATTATTCCCTCATTTAGTGGATATTTTCACAAAAAAGTGAAATTTTCAAACATTCAGAAAATTGGCTGAAAACGACTAAATATGATGGAATCATCTTGCGAATTGCTCTGGAACTGAAATCGGAACGCTCACTGACATTTCCCCTATCTGAAAGTCTGATAAACGCTGTAAAAATGACTAAGTCCAAAAAAAAATTTTTTTCAACTTTTTTTCATTTTACCCCCGTGCGATATATATTCTACCCACACACATTTGGAACTCTCCTGGGGTACCCTCACATATATTATTCCCTCATTTAGTGGATATTTTCACAAAAAAGTGAAATTTTCAAAAATTCAGAAAATTGGCTGAAAACGACTAATTATGAAGGACTCATCGGGCGAATCGCTCTGGAACTGAAATCGGAACGCTCACTGACATTTCCCCTCTCTGAAAGTCTGATAAACGTCGGAAAAATGACTAAGTCCCCAAAAAAAATTTTTTAAACTTTTTTCAATTATACCCCTGTGGATATATATTCTACCCACACTTTTGGATCTTTCCTGGGGTACCCTCACACATATTATTCTCTCATTTAGATGATATTTTCACAAAAAAGTGAAATTTTCAAACATTCAGAAAATTGGCTGAAAACGACTAAATATGATGGAATCATCTTGCGAATCGCTCTGGAACTGAAATCGGAACGCTCACTGACATTTCCCCTATCTGAAAGTCTGATAAACGCCGGAAAAATGACCAAGTCCCCCAAAAAAAATTTTTCAACTTTTTTCAATTTTACCCCCGTGGGATGTATATTCTACCCACACACATTTGGAACTCTCCTGGGGTACCCTCACACATATTAGTCCCTCATTTAGTGGATATTTTCACAAAAAAGTAAAATTTTCAAAAATTCAGAAAGTTGGCTGAAAACTACTAAATATGATGGAATCATCGGGCGAATCGCTCTGGAACTGAAATCGGAATGCTCACTGACATTTCCCCTATCTGAAAGTCTGATAAACGCCGTAAAAATTACTAAGTCCAAAAAAAAAATTTTTTCAACTTTTTTCAGTTTTACCCCCGTGGGATATATATTCTACCCACACACATTTGGAACTCTCCTGGGGTACCCTCACACATATTATTCCCTCATTTAGTGGATATTTTCACAAAAAAGTGAAATTTTCAAAAATTCAGAAAATTGGCTGAAAACGACTAATTATGAAGGATTCATCGGGCGAATCGCTCTGGAACTGAAATCGGAACGCTCACTGACATTTTCCCTATCTGAAAATCTGATAAACGCCGGAAAAATGACTAAGTCCCCCAAAAATTTTTTTTCAACTTTTTTCAATTTTACCCCCGTGGGATATATATTCTACCCACACTTTTGGAACTCTCCTGGGGTACCCTCACACATATTATTCCCTCATTTACTGGATATTTTCACAAAAAAGTGAAATTTTCAAAAATTCAGAAAATTGGCTGAAAACGACTAATTATGAAGGATTCATCGGGCGAATCGCTGTGGAACTGAAATCGGAACGCTCACTGACATTTCCCCTATCTGAAATTTTGATAAACGCCGGAAAAATGACTAAGTCCCCAAAAAAAATTTTTTCAACTTTTTTAAATTTTACCCCTGTGGATATATATTCTACCCACACTTTTGGAACTCTCCTGGGGTACCTTCACACATATTATTCGCTCATTTAGTGGATATTTTCACAAAAAAGTAAAATTTTCAAAAATTCAGAAAGTTGGCTGAAAACGACTAAATATGATGGAATCATCGGGCGAATCGCTCTGGAACTGAAATCGGAACGCTCACTGACATTTCCCCTATCTGAAAGTCTGATAAACGGTGTAAAAATTACTAAGTCCAAAAAAAAATTTTTTTCAACTTTTTTCAGTTTTACCCCCGTGGGATACATATTCTACCCACACACATTTGGAACTCTACTGGGGTACCCTCACACATATTATTCCCTCATTTAGTGGATATTTTCACAAAAAAGTGAAATTTTCAAAAATTCAGAAAATTGGCTGAAAATGATTAATTATGAAGGACTCATCGGGCGAATCGCTCTGGAACTGAAATCGGAACGCTCACTGACATTTCCCCTATCTGAAAGTCTGATAAACGCCGGAAAAATGACTAAGTCCCCAAAAAAAATGTTTTCAACTTTTTTCAATTTTACCCCTGTGGATATATATTCTACCCACACTTTTCGAACTCTCCTGGGGTACCCTCACACATATTATTCTCTCATTTAGTTGATATTTTCACAAAAAAGTGAAATTTTCAAAAATTCAGAAAATTGGCTGAAAACGACTAAATATGATGGAATCATTGGGCAAATCGCTCTGGAACTGAAATCGTAACGCTCACTGACATTTCCCCTATCTGAAAGTCTGATAAACGCCGGAAAAATGACTAAGTCCCCAAAAAATTTTTTTTTTACTTTTTTCAATTTTACCCATGTGGATATATATTCTACCCACACTTTTGGAACTTTCCTGGGGTACCCTCACACATATTATTCCCTCATTTAGTGGATATTTTCACAAAAAAGTGAAATTTTCAAACATTCAGAAAATTGGCTGAAAACGACTAAATATGATGGAATCATCTTGCGAATTGCTCTGGAACTGAAATCGGAACGCTCACTGACATTTCCCCTATCTGAAAGTCTGATAAACGCCGGAAAAATGACTAAGTCCCATAAAAAAAATTTTTCAACTTTTTTCAATTTTACCCATGTGGATATATATTCTACCCACACTTTTGGAACTCTCCTGGGGTACCCTCACACATATTATTCCCTCATTAAGTGGATATTTTCACAAAAAAGTGAAATTTTCAAAAATTCAGAAAATTGGCTGAAAACGACTAAATATGATGGAATCATCGGGCGAATCGCTGTGGAACTGAAATCGGAATGCTCACTGACATTTCCCCTATCTGAAAGTCTGATAAACGCTTTAAAAATGACTAAGTCCAAAAAAAAATTTTTTTCAACTTTTTTTCATTTTACCCCCGTGGGATATATATTCTACCCACACACATTTGGAACTCTCCTGGGGTACCCTCACATATATTATTCCCTCATTTAGTGGATATTTTCACAAAAAAGTGAAATTTTCAAAAATTCAGAAAATTGGCTGAAAACGACTAATTATGAAGGACTCATCGGGCGAATCGCTCTGGAACTGAAATCGGAACGCTCACTGACATTTCCCCTCTCTGAAAGTCTGATAAACGTCGGAAAAATGACTAAGTCCCCAAAAAAATTTTTTTCAACTTTTTTCAATTTTACCCCTGTGGATATATATTCTACCCACACTTTTGGAACTTTCCTGGGTTACCCTCACACATATTATTCTCTCATTTAGTGGATATTTTCACAAAAAAGTGAAATTTTCAAACATTCAGAAAATTGGCTGAAAATGACTAAATATGATGGAATCATCTTGCGAATCGCTCTGGAACTGAAATCGGAACGCTCACTGACATTTCCCCTATCTGAAAATCTGATAAACGCCGGAAAAATGTCTAAGTCCCCCAAAAATTTTTTTTCAACTTTTTTCAATTTTACCCCCGTGGGATATATATTCTACCCACACTTTTTGAACTCTCCTGGGGTACCCTCACACATATTATTCCCTCATTTTGTGGATATTTTCCCAAAAAAGTGAAATTTTCAAAAATTCAGAAAATTGGCTGAAAACGACTAAATATGATGGAATCATCGGGCGAATCGCTGTGGAACTGAAATCGGAATGCTCCCTGACATTTCCCCTATCTGAAAGTCTGATAAACGCTGTAAAAATGACTAAGTCCAAAAAAAAATTTTTTCAACTTTTTTTAATTTTACCCCCGTGGGATATATATTCTACCCACACACATTTGGAACTCTCCTGGGGTACCCTCACATATATTATTCCCTCATTTAGTGGATATTTTCACAAAAAAAGTGAAATTTTCAAAAATTCAGAAAATTGGCTGAAAACGACTAATTATGAAGGACTCATCGGGAGAATCGCTCTGGAACTGAAATCGGAACGCTCACTGACATTTCCCCTCTCTGAAAGTCTGATAAACGTCGGAAAAATGACTAAGTCCCCAAAAAAATTTTTTTCAACTTTTTTCAATTATACCCCTGTGGATATATATTCTACCCACACTTTTGGATCTTTCCTGGGGTACCCTCACACATATTATTCTCTCATTTAGATGATATTTTCACAAAAAAGTGAAATTTTCAAACATTCAGAAAATTGGCTGAAAACGACTAAATATGATGGAATCATCTTGCGAATCGCTCTGGAACAGAAATCGGAACGCTCACTGACATTTCCCCTATCTGAAAGTCTGATAAACGCCGGAAAAATGACCAAGTCCCCCAAAAAAATTTTTTCAACTTTTTTCAATTTTACCCCCGTGGGATATATATTCTACCCACACACATTTGGAACTCTCCTGGGGTACCCTCACACATATTATTCCCTCATTTAGTGGATATTTTCACAAAAAAGTGAAATTTTCAAAAATTCAGAAAATTGGCTGAAAACGACTAATTATGAAGGATTCATCGGGCGAATCGCTCTGGAACTGAAATCGGAACGCTCACTGACATTTCCCCTATCTGAAAATCTGATAAACGCCGGAAAAATGACTAAGTCCCAAAAAAAATTTTTTTCAACTTTTTTCAATTTTACCCCCGTGGGATATATATTCTACCCACACACATTTGAAACTCTACTGGGGTACCCTCACACATATTATTCCCTCATTTAGTGGATATTTTCACAAAAAAGTGAAATTTTCAAAAATTCAGAAAATTGGCTGAAAACGACTAAATATGATGGAATCATCTTGCGAATCGCTCTGGAACTGAAATCGGAACGCTCACTGACATTTCCCCTATCTGAAAGTCTGATAAACGCCGGAAAAATGACTAAGTCCCCAAAAAAAATTTTTTCAACTTTTTTCAATTTTACCCATGTGGATATATATTCTACCCACACTTTTGGAACTCTCCTGGGGTATCCTCACACATATTATTCCCTCATTTAGTGGATATTTTCACAAAAAAGTGAAATTTTCAAAAATTCAGAAAGTTGGCTGAAAACTACTACATATGATGGAATCATCGGGCGAATCGCTGTGGAACTGAAATCGGAACGCTCACTGACATTTCCCCTATCTGAAAGTCTGATAAACGCTGTAAAAATGACTAAGTCCAAAAAAAAAATTTTTTCAACTTTTTTCAATTTAACCCCTGTGGATATATATTCTACCCACACTTTTGGAACTCTCCTGGGGTACCTTCACACATATTATTCCCTCATTTAGTGGATATTTTCACAAAAAAGTGAAATTTTCAAAAATTCAGAAAATTGGCTGAAAACGACTAAATATGATGGAATCATCGGGCGAATCGCTGTGGAACTGAAATCGGAACGCTCACTGACATTTCCCCTATCTGAAAGTCTGATAAACGCTGTGAAAATGACTAAGTCCAAAAAAAAATTTTTTTCAACTTTTTTCAATTTTACCCCCGTGAGATATATATTCTACCCACACACATTTGGAACTCTACTGGGGTACCCTCACACATATTATTCCCTCATTTAGTGGATATTTTCACAAAAAAGTGAAATTTTCAAAAATTCAGAAAATTGGCTGAAAATGATTAATTATGAAGGACTCATCGGGCGAATCGCTCTGGAACTGAAATCGGAACGCTCACTGACATTTCCCCTATCTGAAAGTCTGATAAACGCTGGAAAAATGACTAAGTCCCCCAAAAAAAATTTTTCAACTTTTTTCAATTTTACCCATGTGGATATATATTCTACCCACACTTTTGGAACTTTCCTGGGGTGCCCTCACACATATTATTCCCTCATTTAGTGGATATTTTCACAAAAAAGTGAAATTTTCAAACATTCAGAAAATTGGCTGAAAACGACTAAATATGATGGAATCATCTTGCGAATCGCTCTGGAACTGAAATCGGAACGCTCACTGACATTTCCCCTATCTGAAAGTCTGATAAACGCCGGAAAAATGACTAAGTCCCCAAAAAAAATGTTTTCAACTTTTTTCAATTTTACCCCCGTGGGATATATATTCTACCCACACACATTTGGAACTCTCCTGGGGTACCCTCACATATATTATTCCCTCATTTAGTGGATATTTTCACAAAAAAAGTGAAATTTTCAAAAATTCAGAAAATTGGCTGAAAACGACTAAATATGATGAAATCATCTTGCGAATCGCTCTGGAACTGAAATCGGAACGCTCACTGACATTTCCCCTATCTGAAAGTGTGATAAACGCCGGAAAAATGACTAAGTCCCCAAAAAAAATGTTTTCAACTTTTTTCAATTTTACCCATGTGGATATATATTCTACCCACACTTTTGGAACTCTCCTGGGGTTCCCTCACACATATTATTCCCTCATTTAGTGGATATTTTCACAAAAAAGTGAAATTTTCAAAAATTCAGAAAATTGGCTGATAACGACTAAATATGATGGAATCATCGGGCGAATCGCTGTGGAACTGAAATCGGAACGCTCACTGACATTTCCCCTATCTGAAAGTCTGATAAACGCTGTAAAAATGACTAAGTCCAAAAAAAAATTTTTTTCAACTTTTTTTAATTTTACCCCCGTGGGATATATATTCTACCCACACATTTGGAACTCTCCTGGGGTACCCTCACATATATTATTCCCTCATTTAGTGAATATTTTCACAAAAAAAGTGAAATTTTCAAAAATTCAGAAAATTGGCTGAAAACGACTAATTATGAAGGACTCATCGGGCGAATCGCTCTGGAACTGAAATCGGAACGCTCACTGACATTTCCCCTCTCTGAAAGTCTGATAAACGTCGGAAAAATGACTAAGTCCCCAAAAAAATTTTTTTCAACTTTTTTCAATTTTACCCCTGTGGATATATATTCTACCCACACTTTTGAAACTTTCCTGGGGTACCCTCACACATATTATTCTCTCATTTAGTGGATATGTTCACAAAAAAGTTAAATTTTCAAACATTCAGAAAATTGGCTGAAAACGACTAAATATGATGGAATCATCTTGCGAATCGCTCTGGAATTGAAATCGGAACGCTCACTGACATTTCCCCTATCTGAAAATCTGATAAACGCCGGAAAAATGACTAAGTCCCCAAAAAAAATTTTTTCACCTTTTTTCAATTTTACCCCTGTGGATATATATTCTACCGACACTTTTCGTACTCTCCTGGGGTACCCTCACACATATTATTCCCTCATTTAGTGGATATTTTCACAAAAAAGTGAAATTTTCAAAAATTCAGAAAATTGGCTGAAAACGACTAATTATGAATGATTCATCGGGCTAATCGCTCTGGAACTGATATCGGAACGCTCACTGACATTTCCCCTATCTGAAAGTCTGATAAACGCCGGAAAAATGACTAAGTCCCCAAAAAAAATTTTTTCAACTTTTTTCAATTTTACCCCCGTGGGATATATATTCTACCCACACACATTTGGAACGCTCCTGGGGTACCCTCACACATATTAGTCCCTCATTTAGTGGATATTTTCACAAAAAAATGAAATTTTCAAAAATTCAGAAAATTGGCTGATAACGACTAAATATGATGGAATCATCGGGCGAATCGCTGTGGAACTGAAATCGGAACGCTCACTGACATTTCCCCTATCTGAAAGTCTGATAAACGCTGTAAAAATGACTAAGTCCAAAAAAAAATTTTTTTCAACTTTTTTTAATTTTACCCCCGTGGGATATATATTCTACCCACACACATTTGGAACTCTCCTGGGGTACCCTCACATATATTATTCCCTCATTTAGTGGATATTTTCACAAAAAAAGTGAAATTTTCAAAAATTCAGAAAATTGGCTGAAAACGACTAATTATGAAGGACTCATCGGGCGAATCGCTCTGGAACTGAAATCGGAACGCTCACTGCCATTTCCGCTCTCTGAAAGTCTGATAAACGTCGGAAAAATGACTAAGTCCCCAAAAAAATTTTTTTCAACTTTTTTCAATTTTACCCCCGTGGGATATATATTCTACCCACACACATTTGGAACGCTCCTGGGGTACCCTCACACATATTAGTCCCTCATTTAGTGGATATTTTCACAAAAAAGTAAAATTTTCAAACATTCAGAAAGTTGGCTGAAAACTACTAAATATGATGGAATCATCGGGCGAATCGCTCTGGAACTGAAATCGGAATGCTCACTGACATTTCCCCTCTCTGAAAGTCTGATAAACGCCGTAAAAATGACTAAGTCCCCAAAAAAATTTTTTTCAACTTTTTTCAATTTTACCCCTGTGGATATATATTCTACCCACACTTTTTTAACTTTCCTGGGGTACCCTCACACATATTATTCCCTCATTTAGTGGATATTTTCACAAAAAAGTGAAATTTTCAAACATTCAGAAAATTGGCTGAAAACGACTAAATATGATGGAATCATCTTGCGAATACCTCTGGAACTGAAATCGGAACGCTCACTGACATTTCCCCTATCTGAAAGTCTGATAAACACCGGAAAAATGACTAAGTCCCCAAAAAAAATTTTTTAAACTTTTTTCAATTTTACCCCTGTGGATATATATTCTACCCACACTTTTGGAACTTTCCTGGGGTACCCTCACACATATTATTCCCTCATTTAGTGGATATTTTCACAAAAAAGTGAAATTTTCAAAAATTCAGAAAATTGGCTGAAAACGACTAAATATGATGGAATCATCGGGCGAATCGCTCTGGAACTGAAATTGGAACGCTCACTGACATTTCCCCTATCTGAAAGTCTGATAAACGACGGAAAAATGACTAAGTCCCCAAAAAATTTTTTTTAAACTTTTTTCAATTTTACCCCCGTGGGATATATATTCTACCCACACACATTTGGAACTCTACTGGGGTACCCTCACACATATTATTCTCTCATTTAGTGGATATTTTCACAAAAAAGTGAAATTTTCAAACATTCAGAAAATTGGCTGAAAACGACTAAATATGATGGAATCATCTTGCGAATCGCTCTGGAACTGAAATCGGAACGCTCACATAAATTTCCACTATCTGAAAGTCTGATAAACGCCGGAAAAATGACTAAGTACCCAAAAAAAATCTTTTCAACTTTTTTCAATTTTACCCCCGTGGGATATATATTCTACCCACACACATTTGGAACGCTTCTGGGGTACCCTCACACATATTATTCCCTCATTTAGTGGATATTTTCACAAAAAAGTGAAATTTTCAAACATTCAGAAAATTGGCTGAAAACAACTAAATATGATGGAATCATGGGGCGAATCGCTCTGGAACTGAAATTGGAACGCTCACTGACATTTCCCCTATCTGAAAGTCTGATAAACGCCGTAAAAATTACTAAGTCCAAAAAATTTTTTTTAAACTTTTTTCAATTTTACCCCCGTGGGATATATATTCTACCCACACACATTTGGAACTCTCCTGGGGTACCCTCACACATATTATTCCCTCATTTAGTGGATATTTTCACAAAAAAGTGAAATTTTCAAACATTCAGAAAATTGGCTGAAAACGACTAAATATGATGGAATCATTTTGCGAATACCTCTGGAACTGAAATCGGAACGCTCACTGACATTTCCCCTATCTGAAAGTCTGATAAACACCGGAAAAATGACTAAGTCCCCAAAAAATTTTTTTTAAACTTTTTTCAATTTTACCCCTGTGGATATATATTCTACCCACACTTTTGGAACTTTCCTGGGGTACCCTCACACATATTATTCCCTCATTTAGTGGATATTTTCACAAAAAAGTGAAATTTTCAAACATTCAGAAAATTGGCTGAAAACAACTAAATATGATGGAATCATGGGGCGAATCGCTCTGGAACTGAAATTGGAACGCTCACTGACATTTCCCCTATCTGAAAGTCTGATAAACGCCGTAAAAATTACTAAGTCCAAAAAATTTTTTTTAAACTTTTTTCAATTTTACCCCCGTGGGATATATATTCTACCCACACACATTTGGAACTCTCCTGGGGTACCCTCACACATATTATTCCCTCATTTAGTGGATATTTTCACAAAAAAGTGAAATTTCCAAAAATTCAGAAAATTGGCTGAAAACGACTAATTATGTAGGACTCATCGGGCGAATCACTCTGGAACTGAAATCGGAACGCTCACTGACATTTCCCCTCTCTGAAAGTCTGATAAACGCCGGAAAAATGACTAAGTCCCCAAAATAAATTTTTTCAACTTTTTTCAATTTTACCCCTGTGGATAAATATTCTACCCACACTTTTGGAACTCTCCTGGGGTACCCTCACACATATTATTCCCTCATTTAGTGGATATTTTCACCAAAAAGTGAAATTTTCAAAAATTCAGAAAATTGGCTGAAAACGACTAAATATGATGGAATCATCGGGCGAATCGCTCTGGAACTGAAATCGGAACACTCACTGACATTTCCCCTATCTGAAAGTGTGATAAACGCCGGAAAAATGACTAAGTCCCTCAAAAATTTTTTTCAACTTTTTTCAATTTTACCCCCGTGGGATATATATTCTACCCACACTTTTGGAACTCTCCTGGGGTACCCTCACACATATTATTCCCTCATTTAGTGGATATTTTCACAAAAAAGTGAAATTTTCAAAAATTCAGAAAATTGGCTGAAAACGACTAAATATGATGGAATCATCGGGCGAATCGCTCTGGAACTGAAATTAGAATGCTCACTGACATTTCCCCTATCTGAAAGTCTGATAAATGCCGGAAAAATGACTAAGTCCCCAAAAAATTTTTTTTTTACTTTTTTCAATTTTACCCATGTGGATATATATTCTACCCACACTTTTGGAACTCTCCTGGGGTACCTTCACACATATTTTTCCCTCATTTAGTGGATATTTTCACAAAAAAGTGAAATTTTCAAAAATTCAGAAAATTGGATGAAAACGACTAAATATGATGGAATCATCGGGCGAAACACTCTGGAACTGAAATCGGAATGCTCACTGACATTTCCCCTCTCTGAAAGTCTGATAAACGCCGGAAAAATGACTACGTCCCCAAAAAAAATTTTTTTAACTTTTTTCAATTTTACCCCTGTGGATATATATTCTACCAACACTTTTGGAACTTTACTGGGGTACCCTCACACATATTATTCCCTCATTTAGTGGATATTTTCACAAAAAAGTGAAATTTCCAAAAATTCAGAAAATTGGCTGAAAACGACTAATTATGAAGGACTCATCGGGCGAATCGCTCTGGAACTGAAATCGGAACGCTCACTGACATTTCCCCTCTCTGAAAGTCTGATAAACGCCGGAAAAATGACTAAGTCCCCAAAAAAATTTTTTTCAACTTTTTTCAATTTTACCCCTGTGGATATATATTCTACCCACACTTTTGGAACTCTCCTGGGGTACCCTCACACATATTATTCCCTCATTTAGTGGATATTTTCACAAAAAAGTGAAATTTTCAAAAATACAGAAAATTGGCTGAAAACGACGAAATATGATGGAATCATCGGGCGAATCGCTCTGGAACTGAAATCGGAACGCTCACTGACATTTCCCCTATCTGAAAGTCTGATGAACGCCGGAAAAATGACTAAGTCCCCCAAAAATTTTTTTTAAACTTTTTTCAATTTCACCCCCGTGGGATATATATTCTACCCACATACATTTGGAACTCTCATGGGGTACCCTCACACATATTATTCCCTCATTTAGTGGATATTTTCACAAAAAAGTGAAATTTCCAAAAATTCAGAAAATTGGCTGAAAACGACTAATTATGAAGGACTCATCGGGCGAATCGCTCTGGAACTGAAATCGGAACGCTCACTGACATTTCCCCTATCTCAAAGTCTGATAAACGCCGGAAAAATGACTAAGTCCCCAAAAAAATTTTTTTCAACTTTTTTTAATTTTACCCCTGTGGATATATATTCTACCCACACTTTTGGAACTTTCCTGGTGTACCCTCACACATATTATTCTCTCATTTAGTGGATATTTTCACAAAAAAGTGAAATTTTCAAACATTCAGAAAATTGGCTGAAAACGACTAAATATGATGGAATCATCTTGCGAATCGCTCTGGAACTGAAATCGGAACTCTCACTGACATTTCCCCTATCTGAAAGTCTGATAAACGCCGGAAAAATGACTAAGTCCCCAAAAAAATTTTTTCAACTTTTTTCAATTTTACCCCCGTGGGATATATATTCTACCCACACACATTTGGAACTCTCCTGGGGTACCCTCACACATATTATTCCCTCATTTAGTGGATATTTTCACAAAAAAGTGAAATTTTCAAAAATTCAGAAAATTGGCTGAAAACGACTAATTATGAAGGACTCATCGGGCGAATCGCTCTGGAACTGAAATCGGAACGCTCACTTACATTTCCCCTATCTGAAAGTCTGATAAACGCAGTAAAAATGACTAAGTCCCCAAAAAAAAAATTTTTTCAACTTTTTTCAATTTTACCCCCGTGGTATATATATTCTACCCACACACATTTGGAACTCTACTGGGGTACCCTCACACATATTATTCCCTCATTTAGTGGATATTTTCACAAAAAAGTGAAATTTCCAAAAATTCAGAAAATTGGCTGAAAACGACTAATTATGAAGGACTCATCGGGCGAATCGCTCTGGAACTGAAATCGGAATGCTCACTGACATTTCCCCTATCTGAAAGTCTGATAAACGCCGTAAAAATGACTAAGTCCAAAAAAAATAATTTTTTCAACTTTTTTCAATTTTACCACCGTGGTATATATATTCTACCCACATACATTTGGAACTCTACTGGGGTACCCTCACACATATTATTCCCTCATTTAGTGGATATTTTCACAAAAAAGTGAAATTTCCAAAAATTCAGAAAATTGGCTGAAAACGACTAATTATGAAGGACTCATCGGGCGAATCGCTCTGGAACTGAAATCGGAACGCTCACTGACATTTCCCCTATCTGAAAGTCTGATAAACGCCGGAAAAATGACTAAGTCCCCCAAAAATTTTTTTTAAACTTTTTTCAATTTTACCCCCGTGGGATATATATTCTACCCACACACATTTGAAACTCTACTGGGGTACCCTCACACATATTATTCCCTCATTTAGTGGATATTTTCACAAAAAAGTGAAATTTCCAAAAATTCAGAAAATTGGCTGAAAACGACTAATTATGAAGGACTCATCGGGCGAATCGCTCTGGAACTGAAATCGGAACGCTCACTGACATTTCCCCTCTCTGAAAGTCTGATAAACGCCGGAAAAATGACTAAGTCCCCAAAAAAATTTTTTTCAACTTTTTTCAATTTTACCCCTGTGGATATATATTCTGCCCACACTTTTGGAACTTTCCTGGTGTACCCTCACACATATTATTCTCTCATTTAGTGGATATTTTCACAAAAAAGTGAAATTTTCAAAAATTCAGAAAATTGTCTGAAAACGACTATATATGATGGAATCATCGGGCGAATCGCTCTGGAACTGAAATCGGAACTCTCACTGACATTTCCCCTATCTGAAAGTCTGATAAACGCCGGAAAAAAGACTAAGTCCCCAAAAAAATTTTTTCAACTTTTTTCAATTTTACCCCCGTGGGATATATATTCTACTCACACACATTTGGAACTCTCCTGGGGTACCCTCACACATATTATTCCCTCATTTAGTGGATATTTTCACAAAAAAGTGAAATTTTCAAAAATTCAGAAAATTGGCTGAAAACGACTAATTATGAAGGACTCATCGGGCGAATCGCTCTGGAACTGAAATCGGAACGCTCACTGACATTTCCCCTCTCTGAAAGTCTGATAAACGCCGGAAAAATGACTAAGTCCCCAAAAAAATTTTTTTCAACTTTTTTCAATTTTACCCCTGTGGATATATATTCAACCCACACTTTTGGAACTTTCCTGGGGTACCCTCGCACATATTATTCCCTCATTTAGTGGATATTTTCACAAAAAAGTGAAATTTTCAAAAATTCAGAAAATTGGCTGAAAACGACTAAATATGATGGAATCATCGGGCGAATCGCTCTGGAACTGAAATCGGAACGCTCACTGACATTTCCCCCATCTGAAAGTCTGATAAACGCCGGAAAAATGACTAAGTCCCCAAAAAATTTTTTTTAAACTTTTTTCAATTTTACCCCCGTGGGATATATATTCTACTCACACACATTTGGAACTCTACTGGGGTACCCTCACACATATTATTCCCTCATTTAGTGGATATTTTCACAAAAAAGTGAAATTTCCAAAAATTCTGAAAATTGGCTGAAAACGACTAATTATGAAGGACTGATTGGGCGAATCGCTCTGGAACTGAAATCGGAACGCTCATGACATTTCCCCTCTCTGAAAGCCTGATAAACGCCGGAAAAATGACTAAGTCCCCAAAAAATTTTTTTCAACTTTTTTCAATTTTACCCCTGTGGATATATATTCTACCCACACTTTTGGAACTTTCCTGGGGTACCCTCACACATATTATTCTCTCATTTAGTGGATATTTTCACAAAAAAGTGAAATTTTCAAACATTCAGAAAATTGGCTGAAAACGAATAAATATGATGGAATCATCTTGCGAATCGCTCTGGAACTGAAATCGGAACGCTCACTGACATTTCCCCTATCTGAAAGTCTGATAAACGCCAGAAAAATGACTGAGTCCCCAAAAAAATTTTTTCAACTTTTTTCAATTTTACCCCCGTGGGATATATATTCTACCCACACACATTTGGAACGCTCCTGGGGTACCCTCACACATATTAGTCCCTCATTTAGTGGATATTTTCACAAAAAAGTAAAATTTTCAAAAATTCAGAAAGTTGGCTGAAAACTACTAGATATGATGGAATCATCGGGCGAATCGCTCTGGAACTGAAATCAGAATGCTCACTGACATTTCCCCTATCTGAAAGTCTGATAAATGCCGTAAAAATGACTAAGTCCCCAAAAAAAATTTTTTCAACTTTTTTCAATTTTACCCATGTGGATATATATTCTACCCACACTTTTGGAACTTTCCTGGGGTACCCTCACACATATTATTCTCTCATTTAGTGGATATTTTCACAAAAAAGTGAAATTTTCAAACATTCAGAAAATTGGCTGAAAACGACTAAATATGATGGTATCATCTTGCGAACCGCTCTGGAACTGAAATCGGAACGCTCACTGACATTTCCCCTATCTGAAAGTCTGATAAACGCCGGAAAAATGACTAAGTCCCCAAAAAAATTTTTTCAACTTTTTTCAATTTTACCCCCGTGGGATATATATTCTACCCACACACATTTGGAACTCTCCTGGGGTGCCCTCACACATATTATTCCCTCATTTAGTGGATATTTTCACAAAAAAGTGAAATTTTCAAAAATTCAGAAAATTGGCTGAAAACGACTAATTATGAAGGACTCATCGGGCGAATTGCTCTGGAACTGAAATCGGAATGCTCACTTACATTTCCCCTATCTGAAAGTCTGATAAACGCCGGAAAAATGACTAAGTCCCCAAAAAAAATTTTTTCAACTTTTTTCAATTTTACCCCTGTGGATATATATTCTACCCAAATTTTGGAACTCTCCTGGGGTACCCTCACACATATTATTCCCTCATTTAGTGGATATTTTCACAAAAAAGTGAAATTTTCAAAATTCAGAAAATTGGCTGAAAACGACTATATATGATGGAATCATCGGGCGAATCGGTCTGGAAATGAAATCGGAACGCTCACTGACATTTCCCCTCTCTGAAAGTCTGATAAACGCCGGAAAAATGCCTAAGTCCCCAAAAAAAATTTTTTAAACTTTTTTCAATTTTACCCCTGTGGATATATATTCTACCCACACTTTTGGAACTCTCCTGGGGTACCCTCACACATATTATTCCCTCATTTAGTGGATATTTTCACAAAAAAGTGAAATTTTCAAAAATTCAGAAAATTGGCTGAAAACGACTAAATATGATGGAATCATCGGGCGAATCGCTCTGGAACTGAAATTGGAACGCTCACTGACATTTCCCCTATCTGAAAGTCTGATAAACGCAGTAAAAATGACTAAGTCCAAAAAAAAAATTTTTTCAACTTTTTTCAATTTTACCCCCGTGGTATATATATTCTACCCACACACATTTGGAACTCTACTGGGGTACCCTCACACATATTATTCCCTCATTTAGTGGATATTTTCACAAAAAAGTGAAATTTCCAAAAATTCAGAAAATTGGCTGAAAACGACTAATTATGAAGGACTCATCGGGCGAATCGCTCTGGAACTGAAATCGGAATGCTCACTGACATTTCCCCTATCTGAAAGTCTGATAAACGCCGTAAAAATGACTAAGTCCAAAAAAAATAATTTTTTCAACTTTTTTCAATTTTACCACCGTGGTATATATATTCTACCCACATACATTTGGAACTCTACTGGGGTACCCTCACACATATTATTCCCTCATTTAGTGGATATTTTCACAAAAAAGTGAAATTTCCAAAAATTCAGAAAATTGGCTGAAAACGACTAATTATGAAGGACTCATCGGGCGAATCGCTCTGGAACTGAAATCGGAACGCTCACTGACATTTCCCCTATCTGAAAGTCTGATAAACGCCGGAAAAATGACTAAGTCCCCCAAAAAATTTTTTTAAACTTTTTTCAATTTTACCCCCGCGGGATATATATTCTACCCACACACATTTGAAACTCTACTGGGGTACCCTCACACATATTATTCCCTCATTTAGTGGATATTTTCACAAAAAAGTGAAATTTTCAAAAATTCAGAAAATTGGCTGAAAACGACTAATTATGAAGGACTCATCGGGCGAATCGCTCTGGAACTGAAATCGGAACGCTCACTGACATTTCCCCTCTCTGAAAGTCTGATAAACGCCGGAAAAATGACTAAGTCCCCAAAAAAATTTTTTTCAACTTTTTTCAATTTTACCCCTGTGGATATATATTCTGCCGACACTTTTGGAACTTTCCTGGTGTACCCTCACACATATTATTCTCTCATTTAGTGGATATTTTCACAAAAAAGTGAAATTTTCAAAAATTCAGAAAATTGTCTGAAAACGACTATATATGATGGAATCATCGGGCGAATCGCTCTGGAACTGAAATCGGAACTCTCACTGACATTTCCCCTATCTGAAAGTCTGATAAACGCCGGAAAAAAGACTAAGTCCCCAAAAAAATTTTTTCAACTTTTTTCAATTTTACCCCCGTGGGATATATATTCTACCCACACACATTTGGAACTCTCCTGGGGTACCCTCACACATATTATTCCCTCATTTAGTGGATATTTTCACAAAAAAGTGAAATTTTCAAAAATTCAGAAAATTGGCTGAAAACGACTAATTATGAAAGACTCATCGGGCGAATCGCTCTGGAACTGAAATCGGAACGCTCACTGACATTTCCCCTCTCTGAAAGTCTGATAAACGCCGGAAAAATGACTAAGTCCCCAAAAAAATTTTTTTCAACTTTTTTCAATTTTACCCCTGTGGATATATATTCAACCCACACTTTTGGAACTTTCCTGGGGTACCCTCACACATATTATTCCCTCATTTAGTGGATATTTTCACAAAAAAGTGAAATTTTCAAAAATTCAGAAAATTGGCTGAAAACGACTAAATATGATGGAATCATCGGGCGAATCGCTCTGGAACTGAAATCGGAACGCTCACTGACATTTCCCCCATCTGAAAGTCTGATAAACGCCGGAAAAATGACTAAGTCCCCAAAAAAATTTTTTCAACTTTTTTCAATTTTACCCCTGTGGGATATATATTCTACCCACACACATTTGGAACTCTCCTGGGGTGCCCTCACACATATTATTCCCTCATTTAGTGGATATTTTCACAAAAAAGTGAAATTTTCAAAAATTCAGAAAATTGGCTGAAAACGACTAATTATGAAGGACTCATCGGGCGAATTGCTCTGGAACTGAAATCGGAATGCTCACTTACATTTCCCCTATCTGAAAGTCTGATAAACGCCGGAAAAATGACTAAGTCCCCAAAAAAAATTTTTTCAACTTTTTTCAATTTTACCCCTGTGGATATATATTCTACCCACACTTTTGGAACTCTCCTGGGGTACCCTCACACATATTATTCCCTCATTTAGTGGATATTTTCACAAAAAAGTGAAATTTTCAAAATTCAGAAAATTGGCTGAAAACGACTATATATGATGGAATCATCGGGCGAATCGGTCTGGAAATGAAATCGGAACGCTCACTGACATTTCCCCTATCTGAAAGTCTGATAAACGCCGGAAAAATGACTAAGTCCCCAAAAAATTTTTTTTAAACTTTTTTCAATTTTACCCCCGTGGGATATATATTCTACCCACACACATTTGGAACTCTACTGGGGTACCCTCACACATATTATTCCCTCATTTAGTGGATATTTTCACAAAAAAGTGAAATTTCCAAAAATTCAGAAAATTGGCTGAAAACGACTAATTATGAAGGACTCATCGGGCGAATCGCTCTGGAACTGAAATCGGAACGCTCACTGACATTTCCCCTATCTGAAAGTCTGATAAACGCCGGAAAAATGACTAAGTCCCCCAAAAAATTTTTTTAAACTTTTTTCAATTTTACCCCCGTGGGATATATATTCTACCCACACACATTTGAAACTCTACTGGGGTACCCTCACACATATTATTCCCTCATTTAGTGGATATTTTCACAAAAAAGTGAAATTTTCAAAAATTCAGAAAATTGGCTGAAAACGACTAATTATGAAGGACTCATCGGGCGAATCGCTCTGGAACTGAAATCGGAACGCTCACTGACATTTCCCCTCTCTGAAAGTCTGATAAACGCCGGAAAAATGACTAAGTCCCCAAAAAAATTTTTTTCAACTTTTTTCAATTTTACCCCTGTGGATATATATTCTGCCCACACTTTTGGAACTTTCCTGGTGTACCCTCACACATATTATTCTCTCATTTAGTGGATATTTTCACAAAAAAGTGAAATTTTCAAAAATTCAGAAAATTGTCTGAAAACGACTATATATGATGGAATCATCGGGCGAATCGCTCTGGAACTGAAATCGGAACTCTCACTGACATTTCCCCTATCTGAAAGTCTGATAAACGCCGGAAAAAAGACTAAGTCCCCAAAAAAATTTTTTCAACTTTTTTCAATTTTACCCCCGTGGGATATATATTCTACCCACACACATTTGGAACTCTCCTGGGGTACCCTCACACATATTATTCCCTCATTTAGTGGATATTTTCACAAAAAAGTGAAATTTTCAAAAATTCAGAAAATTGGCTGAAAACGACTAATTATGAAGGACTCATCGGGCGAATCGCTCTGGAACTGAAATCGGAACGCTCACTGACATTTCCCCTCTCTGAAAGTCTGATAAACGCCGGAAAAATGACTAAGTCCCCAAAAAAATTTTTTTCAACTTTTTTCAATTTTACCCCTGTGGATATATATTCAACCCACACTTTTGGAACTTTCCTGGGGTACCCTCACACATATTATTCCCTCATTTAGTGGATATTTTCACAAAAAAGTGAAATTTTCAAAAATTCAGAAAATTGGCTGAAAACGACTAAATATGATGGAATCATCGGGCGAATCGCTCTGGAACTGAAATCGGAACGCTCACTGACATTTCCCCCATCTGAAAGTCTGATAAACGCCGGAAAAATGACTAAGTCCCCAAAAAAATTTTTTCAACTTTTTTCAATTTTACCCCTGTGGGATATATATTCTACCCACACACATTTGGAACTCTCCTGGAGTGCCCTCACACATATTATTCCCTCATTTAGTGGATATTTTCACAAAAAAGTGAAATTTTCAAAAATTCAGAAAATTGGCTGAAAACGACTAATTATGAAGGACTCATCGGGCGAATTGCTCTGGAACTGAAATCGGAATGCTCACTTACATTTCCCCTATCTGAAAGTCTGATAAACGCCGGAAAAATGACTAAGTCCCCAAAAAAAATTTTTTCAACTTTTTTCAATTTTACCCCTGTGGATATATATTCTACCCACACTTTTGGAACTCTCCTGGGGTACCCTCACACATATTATTCCCTCATTTAGTGGATATTTTCACAAAAAAGTGAAATTTTCAAAATTCAGAAAATTGGCTGAAAACGACTATATATGATGGAATCATCGGGCGAATCGGTCTGGAAATGAAATCGGAACGCTCACTGACATTTCCCCTATCTGAAAGTCTGATAAACGCCGGAAAAATGACTAAGTCCCCAAAAAATTTTTTTTAAACTTTTTTCAATTTTACCCCCGTGGGATATATATTCTACCCACACACATTTGGAACTCTACTGGGGTACCCTCACACATATTATTCCCTCATTTAGTGGATATTTTCACAAAAAAGTGAAATTTCCAAAAATTCAGAAAAATGGCTGAAAACGACTAATTATGAAAGACTCATCGGGCGAATCGCTCTGGAACTGAAATCGGAACGCTCACTGACATTTCCCCTCTCTGAAAGTCTGATAAACGCCGGAAAAATGACTAAGTCCCTAAAAAAAATTTTTTCAACTTTTTTCAATTTTACCCCTGTGGATATATATTCTACCCACACTTTTGGAACTTTCCTGGGGTACCCTCACACATATTATTCCCTCATTTAGTGGATATTTTCACAAAAAAGTGAAATTTTCAAAAATTCAGAAAATTGGCTGAAAACGACTAATTATGAACGACTCATCGGGCGAATCGCTCTGGAACTGAAATCGGAACGCTCACTGACATTTCCCCTATCTGAAAGTCTGATAAACGCCGGAAAAATGACTAAGTCCCCAAAAAATTTTTTTTAAACTTTTTTCAATTTTACCCCCGTGGGATATATATTCTACTCACACACATTTGGAACTCTACTGGGGTACCCTCACACATATTATTCCCTCATTTAGTGGATATTTTCACAAAAAAGTGAAATTTCCAAAAATTCTGAAAATTGGCTGAAAACGACTAATTATGAAGGACTGATTGGGCGAATCGCTCTGGAACTGAAATCGCAACGCTCATGACATTTCCCCTCTCTGAAAGCCTGATAAACGCCGGAAAAATGACTAAGTCCCCAAAAAATTTTTTTCAACTTTTTTCAATTTTACCCCCGTGGGATATATATTCTACCCACACACATTTGGAACGCTTCTGGGGTACCCTCACACATATTATTCTCTCATTTAGTGGATATTTTCACAAAAAAGTGAAATTTTCAAACATTCAGAAAATTGGCTGAAAACGACTAAATATGATGGAATCATCTTGCGAATCGCTCTGGAACTGAAATCGGAACGCTCACTGACATTTCCCCTATCTGAAAGTCTGATAAACGCCAGAAAAATGACTAAGTCCCCAAAAAAATTTTTTCAACTTTTTTCAATTTTACCCCCGTGGGATATATATTCTACCCACACACATTTGGAACGCTCCTGGGGTACCCTCACACATATTAGTCCCTCATTTAGTGAATATTTTCACAAAAAAGTAAAATTTTCAAAAATTCAGAAAGTTGGCTGAAAACTACTAAATATGATGGAATCATCGGGCGAATCGCTCTGGAACTGAAATCGGAATGCTCACTGACATTTCCCCTATCTGAAAGTCTGATAAATGCCGTAAAAATGACTAAGTCCCCAAAAAAAATTTTTTCAACTTTTTTCAATTTTACCCATGTGGATATATATTCTACCCACACTTTTGGAACTTTCCTGGGGTACCCTCACACATATTATTCTCTCATTTAGTGGATATTTTCACAAAAAAGTGAAATTTTCAAACATTCAGAAAATTGGCTGAAAACGACTAAATATGATGGTATCATCTTGCGAACCGCTCTGGAACTGAAATCGGAACGCTCACTGACATTTCCCCTATCTGAAAGTCTGATAAACGCCGGAAAAATGACTAAGTCCCCAAAAAAATTTTTTCAACTTTTTTCAATTTTACCCCCGTGGGATATATATTCTACCCACACACATTTGGAACTCTCCTGGGGTGCCCTCACACATATTATTCCCTCATTTAGTGGATATTTTCACAAAAAAGTGAAATTTTCAAAAATTCAGAAAATTGGCTGAAAACGACTAATTATGAAGGACTCATCGGGCGAATTGCTCTGGAACTGAAATCGGAATGCTCACTTACATTTCCCCTATCTGAAAGTCTGATAAACGCCGGAAAAATGACTAAGTCCCCAAAAAAAATTTTTTCAACTTTTTTCAATTTTACCCCTGTGGATATATATTCTACCCACACTTTTGGAACTCTCCTGGGGTACCCTCACACATATTATTCCCTCATTTAGTGGATATTTTCACAAAAAAGTGAAATTTTCAAAATTCAGAAAATTGGCTGAAAACGACCATATATGATGGAATCATCGGGCGAATCGGTCTGGAAATGAAATCGGAACGCTCACTGACATTTCCCCTATCTGAAAGTCTGATAAACGCCGGAAAAATGACTAAGTCCCCAAAAAATTTTTTTTAAACTTTTTTCAATTTTACCCCCGTGGGATATATATTCTACCCACACACATTTGGAACTCTACTGGGGTACCCTCACACATATTATTCCCTCATTTAGTGGATATTTTCACAAAAAAGTGAAATTTCCAAAAATTCAGAAAATTGGCTGAAAACGACTAATTATGAAAGACTCATCGGGCGAATCGCTCTGGAACTGAAATCGGAACGCTCACTGACATTTCCCCTCTCTGAAAGTCTGATAAACGCCGGAAAAATGACTAAGTCCCTAAAAAAAATTTTTTCAACTTTTTTCAATTTTACCCCTGTGGATACATATTCTACCCACACTTTTGGAACTTTCCTGGGGTACCCTCACACATATTATTCCCTCATTTAGTGGATATTTTCACAAAAAAGTGAAATTTTCAAAAATTCAGAAAATTGGCTGAAAACGACTAATTATGAAGGACTCATCGGGCGAATCGCTCTGGAACTGAAATCGGAACGCTCACTGACATTTCCCCTATCTGAAAGTCTGATAAACGCCGGAAAAATGACTAAGTCCCCAAAAAATTTTTTTTAAACTTTTTTCAATTTTACCCCCGTGGGATATATATTCTACTCACACACATTTGGAACTCTACTGGGGTACCCTCACACATATTATTCCCTCATTTAGTGGATATTTTCACAAAAAAGTGAAATTTCCAAAAATTCTGAAAATTGGCTGAAAACGACTAATTATGAAGGACTGATTGGGCGAATCGCATTGGAACTGAAATCGGAACGCTCATGACATTTCCCCTCTCTGAAAGCCTGATAAACGCCGGAAAAATGACTAAGTCCCCAAAAAATTTTTTTCAACTTTTTTCAATTTTACCCCTGTGGATATATATTCTACCCACACTTTTGGAACTTTCCTGGGGTACCCTCACACATATTATTCTCTCATTTAGTGGATATTTTCACAAAAAAGTGAAATTTTCAAACATTCAGAAAATTGGCTGAAAACGACTAAATATGATGGAATCATCTTGCGAATCGCTCTGGAACTGAAATCGGAACGCTCACTGACATTTCCCCTATCTGAAAGTCTGATAAACGCCAGAAAAATGACTAAGTCCCCAAAAAAATTTTTTCAACTTTTTTCAATTTTACCCCCGTGGGATATATATTCTACCCACACACATTTGGAACGCTCCTGGGGTACCCTCACACATATTAGTCCCTCATTTAGTGGATATTTTCACAAAAAAGTAAAATTTTCAAAAATTCAGAAAGTTGGCTGAAAACTACTAAATATGATGGAATCATCGGGCGAATCGCTCTGGAACTGAAATCGGAATGCTCACTGACATTTCCCCTATCTGAAAGTCTGATAAATGCCGTAAAAATGACTAAGTCCCCAAAAAAAATTTTTTCAACTTTTTTCAATTTTACCCATGTGGATATATATTCTACCCACACTTTTGGAACTTTCCTGGGGTACCCTCACACATATTATTCTCTCATTTAGTGGATATTTTCACAAAAAAGTGAAATTTTCAAACATTCAGAAAATTGGCTGAAAACGACTAAATATGATGGTATCATCTTGCGAACCGCTCTGGAACTGAAATCGGAACGCTCACTGACATTTCCCCTATCTGAAAGTCTGATAAACGCCGGAAAAATGACTAAGTCCCCAAAAAAATTTTTTCAACTTTTTTCAGTTTTACCCCCGTGGGATATATATTCTACCCACACACATTTGGAACTCTCCTGGGGTACCCTCACACATAATTATTCCCTCATTTAGTGGATATTTTCACAAAAAAGTGAAATTTTCAAAAATTCTGAAAATTGGCTGAAAACGACTAATTATGAAGGACTCATCGCGCGAATCGCTCTGGAACTGAAATCGGAACGCTCACTTACATTTCCCCTATCTGAAAGTCTGATAAACACCGGAAAAATGACTAAGTCCCCAAAAAAAAATTTTTCAACTTTTTTCAATTTTACCCCTGTGGATATATATTCTACCCACACTTTTGGAACTTTCCTGGGGTACCCTCACACATATTATTCCCTCATTTAGTGGATATTTTCACAAAAAAGTGAAATTTTCAAAAATTCAGAAAATTGGCTGAAAACGACTAATTATGAAGGACTCATCGGGCGAATCGCTCTGGAACTGAAATCGGAACGCTCACTGACATTTCCCCTATCTGAAAGTCTGATAAACGCCGGAAAAATGACTAAGTCCCCAAAAAATTTTTTTTAAACTTTTTTCAATTTTACCCCCGTGGGATATATATTCTACTCACACACATTTGGAACTCTACTGGGGTACCCTCACACATATTATTCCCTCATTTAGTGGATATTTTCACAAAAAAGTGAAATTTCCAAAAATTCTGAAAATTGGCTGAAAACGACTAATTATGAAGGACTGATTGGGCGAATCGCTCTGGAACTGAAATCGGAACGCTCATGACATTTCCCCTCTCTGAAAGCCTGATAAACGCCGGAAAAATGACTAAGTCCCCAAAAAATTTTTTTCAACTTTTTTCAATTTTACCCCTGTGGATATATATTCTACCCACACTTTTGGAACTTTACTGGGGTACCCTCACACATATTATTCCCTCATTTAGTGGATATTTTCACAAAAAAGTGAAATTTTGAAAAATACAGAAAATTGGCTGAAAACGACTAAATATGATGGAATCATCGGGCGAATCGCTCTGGAACTGAAATCGGAACGCTCACTGACATTTCCCCTATCTGAAAGTCTGATAAACGCCGTAAAAATGACTAAGTCCAAAAAAAAAAATGTTTTCAACTTTTTTCAATTTTACCCCCGTGGGATATATATTCTACCCACACACATTTGGAACTCTACTGGGGTACCCTCACACATATTATTCCCTCATTTAATGAATATTTTCACAAAAAAAGTGAAATTTCCAAAAATTCAGAAAATTGGCTGAAAACGACTAATTATGAAGGACTCATCGGGCGAATCACTCTGGAACTGAAATCGGAACGCTCACTGACATTTCCCCTCTCTGAAAGTCTGATAAACGCCGGAAAAATGACTAAGTCCCCAAAAAAAATTTTTTCAACTTTTTTCAATTTTACCCATGTGGATATATATTCTACCCACACTTTTGGAACTTTCCTGGGGTACCCTCACACATATTATTCCCTCATATAGTGGATATTTTCACAAAAAAGTGAAATTTTCAAAAATTCAGAAAATTGGCTGAAAACGACTAAATATGATGGAATCATCGGGCGAATCGCTCTGGAACTGAAATCGGAATGCTCACTGACATTTCCCCTATCTGAAAGTCTGATAAACGCCGTAAAAATGACTAAGTCCAAAAAAATAATTTTTTCAATTTTACCCCCGTGGTATATATATTCTACCCACACACATTTGGAACTCTACTGGGGTACCCTCACACATATTATTCCCTCATTTAGTGGATATTTTCACAAAAAAGTGAAATTTCCAAAAATTCAGAAAATTGGCTGAAAACTACTAATTATGAAGGACTCATCGGGCGAATCGCTCTGAAACTGAAATCGGAACGTTCACTGACATTTCCCCTCTCTGAAATTCTGATAAACGCCGGAAAAATGACTAAGTCCCCAAAAAAAATTTTTTCAAATTTTTTCAATTTTACCCCTGTGGATATATATTCTACCCACACTTTTGGAACTTTCCTGGGGTACCCTCACACATATTATTCTCTCATTTAGTGGATATTTTCACAAAAAAGTGAAATTTTCAAACATTCAGAAAATTGGCTGAAAACGACTAAATATGATGGAATCATCTTGCGAATCGCTCTGGAACTGAAATCGGAATGCTCACTGACATTTCCCCTATCTGAAAGTCTGATAAACGCCGTAAAAATTACTAAGTCCAAAAAAAAAATTTTTTCAACTTTTTTCAGTTTTACCCCCGTGGAATATATATTCTACCCACACACATTTGAAACTCTCCTGGGGTACCCTCACACATATTATTCCCTCATTTAGTGGATATTTTCACAAAAAAGTGAAATTTTCAAAAATTCAGAAAATTGGCTGAAAACGACTAAATATGATGGAATCATCTTGCGAATCGCTCTGGAACTGAAATCGGAACGCTCACTGACATTTCCCAGATCTGAAAGTCTGATAAACGCTGTAAAAATGACTAAGTCCCCAAAAAAATTTTTGTTCAACTTTTTTCAATTTTATCCATGTGGATATATATTCTACCCACACTTTTGGAACTCTCCTGGGTACCCTCACACATATTATTCCCTCATTTAGTGGATATTTTCACAAAAAAGTAAAATTTTCAAACATTCAGAATATTGGCTGAAAACGACTAAATATGATGGAATCATCTTGTGAATCGCTCTGGAACTGAAATCGGAATGCTCACTGACATTTCCCCTATCTGAAAGTCTGATAAACGCCGGAAAAATGACTAAGTCCCCAAAAAAATTTTTTTAAACTTTTTTCAATTTTGCCCCGTGGGATATATATTCTACCCACACACATTTGGAACTCTACTGGGGTACCCTCACACATATTATTCCCTCATTTAGTGGATATTTTCACAAAAAAGTGAAATTTCCAAAAATTCAGAAAATTGGCAGAAAACGACTAAATATGAAGGACGCATCGGGCGATTCGCTCTGGAACTGAAATCGGAACGCTCACTGACATTTCCCCTATCTGAAAGTCTGATAAGCGCCGGAAAAAGGACTTAAGTCCCCAAAAAACATTTTTTCAACTTTTTTCAATTTTACCCCTGTGGATATATATTCTACCAACACTTTTGGAACTCTCCTGGGGTACCCTCACACATATTATTCCCTCATTTAGTGGATATTTTCACAAAAAAGTGAAATTTTCAAAAATTCAGAAAATGGGTTGAAAACGACTAAATATGAAGGACTCAATGAGCGAATCGCTCTGGAACTGAAATTGGAACGCTCACTGACATTTCCCCTATCTGAAAGTCTGATAAACGCCGGAAAAATGCCAAAGTCCAAAAAAAAATTTTTTTCGACTTTTTTCAATTTTACCCCTGTAGATATATATTCTACCCACACACATTTGGAACTCTCCTGGGGTACCCGCACACATATTATTCCCTCATTTAGTGGATATTTTCACAAAAAAGTGAAATTTTCAAAAATTCAGAAAATTGACTGAAAACGACTAAATATGAAGGACTCATTGGGCGAATCGCTCTGGAACTGAAATCGATTGCTCACTGACATTTCCCTTATCTGAAAGTCTGATAAACGCCGGAAAAATGACTAAGTCCCCAAAAAAATTTTTTCAACTTTTTTCAATTTTACCCCCGTGGGATATATATTCTACCCACACACATTTGGTACTCTCCTGGGGTGCCCTCACACATATTATTCCCTCATTTAGTGGATATTTTCACAAAAAAGTGAAATTTTCAAAAATTCAGAAAATTGGCTGAAAACGACTAATTATGAAGGACTCATCGGGCGAATTCCTCTGGAACTGAAATCGGAATGCTCACTTACATTTCCCCTATCTGAAAGTCTGATAAACGCCGGAAAAATGACTAAGTCCCCAAAAAAAATTTTTTCAACTTTTTTCAATTTTACCCCTGTGGATATATATTCTACCCACACTTTTGGAACTCTCCTGGGGTACCCTCACACATATTATTCCCTCATTTAGTGGATATTTTCACAAAAAAGTGAAATTTTCAAAATTCAGAAAATTGGCTGAAAACGACTATATATGATGGAATCATCGGGCGAATCGGTCTGGAACTGAAATCGGAACGCTCACTGACATTTCCCCTATCTGAAAGTCTGATAAACGCCGGAAAAATGACTAAGTCCCCAAAAATTTTTTTTTAAACTTTTTTCAATTTTACCCCCGTGGGATATATATTCTACCCACACACATTTGGAACTCTACTGGGGTACCCTCACACATATTATTCCCTCATTTAGTGGATATTTTCACAAAAAAGTGAAATTTCCAAAAATTCAGAAAATTGGCTGAAAACGACTAATTATGAAAGACTCATCGGGCGAATCGCTCTGGAACTGAAATCGGAACGCTCACTGACATTTCCCCTCTCTGAAAGTCTGATAAACGCCGGAAAAATGACTAAGTCCCTAAAAAAAAATTTTTCAACTTTTTTCAATTTTACCCCTGTGGATATATATTCTACCCACACTTTTGGAACTTTCCTGGGGTACCCTCACACATATTATTCCCTCATTTAGTGGATATTTTCACAAAAAAGTGAAATTTTCAAAAATTCAGAAAATTGGCTGAAAACGACTAATTATGAAGGACTCATTGGGCGAATCGCTCTGGAACTGAAATCGGAACGCTCACTGACATTTCCCCTATCTGAAAGTCTGATAAACGCCGGAAAAATGACTAAGTCCCCAAAAAATTTTTTTAAACTTTTTTCAATTTTACCCCCGTGGGATATATATTCTACCCACACACATTTGGAACTCTACTGGGGTACCCTCACACATATTATTCCCTCATTTAGTGGATATTTTCACAAAAAAGTGAAATTTCCAAAAATTCAGAAAATTGGCTGAAAACGACTAATTATGAAGGACTGATTGGGCGAATCGCTCTGGAACTGAAATCGGAACGCTCATGACATTTCCCCTCTCTGAAAGCCTGATAAACGCCGGAAAAATGACTAAGTCCCCAAAAAATTTTTTTCAACTTTTTTCAATTTTACCCCTGTGGATATATATTCTACCCACACTTTTGGAACTTTCCTGGGGTACCCTCACACATATTATTCTCTCATTTAGTGGATATTTTCACAAAAAAGTGAAATTTTCAAACATTCAGAAAATTGGCTGAAAACGACTAAATATGATGGAATCATCTTGCGAATCGCTCTGGAACTGAAATCGGAACGCTCACTGACATTTCCCCTATCTGAAAGTCTGATAAACGCCGGAAAAATGACTAAGTCCCCAAAAAAATTTTTTTCAACTTTTTTCAATTTTACCCCCGTGGGATATATATTCTACCCACACACATTTGGAACGCTCCTGGGGTACCCTCACACATATTAGTCCCTCATTTAGTGGATATTTTCACAAAAAAGTAAAATTTTCAAAAATTCAGAAAGTTGGCTGAAAACTACTAAATATGATGAAATCATCGGGCGAATCGCTCTGGAACTGAAATCGGAATGCTCACTGTCATTTCCCCTATCTGAAAGTCTGATAAACGCCGTAAAAATGACTAAGTCCAAAAAAAAAATTTTTTCAACTTTTTTCAATTTTACCCCCGTGGTATATATATTCTACCCACACACATTTGGAACTCTACTGGGGTACCCTCACACATATTATTCCCTCATTTAGTGGATATTTTCACAAAAAAGTGAAATTTCCAAAAATTCAGAAAATTGGATGAAAACGACTAATTATGAAGGACTCATCGGGCGAATCACTCTGGAACTGAAATAGGAACGCTCACTGACATTTCCCCTCTCTGAAAGTCTGATAATTGCCGGAAAAATGACTAAGTCCCCAAAAAAAATTTTTTCAACTTTTTTCAATTTTACCCATGTGGATATATATTCTGCCCACACTTTTGGAACTTTCCTGGGGTACCCTCACACATATTATTCTCTCATTTAGTGGATATTTTCACAAAAAAGTGAAATTTTCAAACATTCAGAAAATTGGCTGAAAACGACTAAATATGATGGTATCATCTTGCGAACCGCTCTGGAACTGAAATCGGAACGCTCACTGACATTTCCCCTATCTGAAAGTCTGATAAACGCCGGAAAAATGACTAAGTCCCCCAAAAAATTTTTTCAACTTTTTTCGGTTTTACCCCCGTGGGATATATATTCTACCCACACACATTTGGAACTCTCCTGGGGTACCCTCACACATATTATTCCCTCATTTAGTGGATATTTTCACAAAAAAGTGAAATTTTCAAAAATTCAGAAAATTGGCTGAAAACGACTAATTATGAAGGACTCATCGGGCGAATCGCTCTGGAACTGAAATCGGAACGCTCACTTACATTTCCCCTATCTGAAAGTCTGATAAGCGCCGGAAAAAGGACTTAAGTCCCCAAAAAACATTTTTTCAACTTTTTTCAATTTTACCCCTGTGGATATATATTCTACCAACACTTTTGGAACTCTCCTGGGGTACCCTCACACATATTATTCCCTCATTTAGTGGATATTTTCACAAAAAAGTGAAATTTTCAAAAATTCAGAAAATGGGTTGAAAACGACTAAATATGAAGGACTCAATGAGCGAATCGCTCTGGAACTGAAATTGGAACGCTCACTGACATTTCCCCTATCTGAAAGTCTGATAAACGCCGGAAAAATGCCAAAGTCCAAAAAAAAATTTTTTTCAACTTTTTTCAATTTTACCCCTGTAGATATATTTTCTACCCACACACATTTGGAACTCTCCTGGGGTACCCGCACACATATTATTCCCTCATTTAGTGGATATTTTCACAAAAAAGTGAAATTTTCAAAAATTCAGAAAATTGACTGAAAACGACTAAATATGAAGGACTCATTGGGCGAATCGCTCTGGAACTGAAATCGATTGCTCACTGACATTTCCCCTATCTGAAAGTCTGATAAACGCCGGAAAAATGACTAAGTCCCCAAAAAATTTTTTTTCAACTTTTTTCAATTTTACCCCTGTGGATATATATTCTACCCACACTTTTGGAACTCTCCTGGGGTACCCTCACACATATTATTTCCTCATTTAGTGGATATTTTCACAAAAAAGTGAAATTTTCAAAAAGTCAGAAAATTGGCTGAAAACGACTAATTATGAAGGACTCATCAGGCGAATCGCTCTGGAACTGAAATCGGAACGCTCACTCACATTTCCCCTATCTGAAAGTCTGATAAATGCCGAAAAATGACTAAGTCCCTAAAAAAAAATTTTTCAACTTTTTTCAATTTTACCCCTGTGGATATATATTCTACCCACACTTTTGGAACTCTCCTGGGGTACCCTCACACATATTATTCCCTCATTTAGTGGATATTTTCACAAAAAAGTGAAATTTTCAAAAATTCAGAAAATTGGCTGAAAACGACTAATTATGAAGGACTCATCGGGCGAATCGCTCTGGAACCGAAATCGGAACGCTCACTGACATTTCCCCTATCTGAAAGTCTGATAAATGCCGGAAAAATGACTAAGTCCCCAAAAAAATTTTTTTAAACTTTTTTCAATTTTGCCCCGTGGGATATATATTCTACCCACACACATTTGGAACTCTACTGGGGTACCCTCACACATATTATTCCCTCATTTAGTGGATATTTTCACAAAAAAGTGAAATTTCCAAAAATTCAGAAAATTGGCTGAAAACGACTAAATATGATGGAATCATCGGGCGAATTGCTCTGGAACTGAAATCGGAACGCTCACTGACATTTCCCCTATCTGAAAGTCTGATAAACGCCGGAAAAATGACTAAGTCCCCAAAAAATTTTTTTTCAACTTTTTCAATTTTACCCCTGTGGATATATATTCTACCCACACTTTTGGAACTCTCCTGTGGTACCCTCACACATATTATTCCCTCATTTAGTGGATATTTTCACAAAAAAGTGAAATTTTCAAAAATTCAGAAAATTGGCTGAAAACGACTAAATATGAAGGACTCATTGGGCGAATCGCTCTGGAACTGAAATCTGATCGCTCACTGATATTTCCCCTATCTGAAAGTCTGATAAACGCCGGAAAAATGACTATGTCCCAAAAAAAAATTTTTTCAACTTTTTTCAATTTTACCCATGTGGATATATATTCTACCCACACTTTTGGAACTCTCCTGGGTACCCTCACACATATTATTCCCTCATTTAGTGGATATTTTCACAAAAAAGTAAAATTTTCAAACATTCAGAATATTGGCTGAAAACGACTAAATATGATGGAATCATCTTGTGAATCGCTCTGGAACTGAAATCGGAATGCTCACTGACATTTCCCCTATCTGAAAGTCTGATAAACGCCGGAAAAATGACTAAGTCCCCAAAAAATTTTTTTTCAACTTTTTTCAATTTTACCCCTGTGGATATATATTCTACCCACACTTTTGGAACTCTCCTGGGGTACCCTCACACATATTATTCCCTCTTTTAGTGGATATTTTCACAAAAAAGTGAAATTTTCAAAAATTCTGAAAGTTGGCTGAAAACGACTAAATGTGAAGAACACATCGGGCGAATCGCTCTGGAACTGAAATCGGAACGCTCACTGACATTTCCCCTATCTGAAAGTCTGATAAATGGCGGAAAAATGACTAAGTCCAAAAAAAAAATTTTTTCAACTTTTTTCAATTTTACCCCAGTAGGATATATATTCTACCCACACACATTTGGAACTCTCCTGGGGTACCCTCACACATAGTATTCCCTCATTTAGTGGATATTTTCACAAAAAAGTGAAATTTTCAAAAATTCAGAAAATTGGCTGAAAACGACTAAATATGATGAATCATCAGGCGAATCGCTGTGGAACTGAAATCGGAACGCTCACTGACATTTCCCCTATCTGAAAGTCTGATTAACGCCGGAAAAATGACTAAGTACAAAAAAAAATTTTTTTCAACTTTTTTCAATTTTACCCCTGTGGATATATATTCTACCCACACTTTTGGAACTCTCCTGGGGTACCCTCACACATATTATTCCCTCATTTAGTGGATATTTTCACAAAAAAGTGAAATTTTCAAAAATTCAGAAAATTGGCTGAAAACGACTAAATATGATGGAATCATCGGGCGAATCGCTCTGGAACTGAAATCGGAACGCTCACTGACATTTCCCCTATCTGAAAGTCTGATAAACGCAGTAAAAATGACTAAGTCCAAAAAAAAATGTTTTTCAACTTTTTTCAATTTTACCCCTGTGGATATAAATTCTACCCACACTTTTGGAACTCTCCTGGGGTACCCTCACACATATTATTCCCTCTTTTAGTGGATATTTTCACAAAAAAGTGAAATTTTCAAAAATTCATAAAGTTGGCTGAAAACGACTAAATATGAAGAACGCATCGGGCGAATCGCTCTGGAACTGAAATCGGAACGCTCACTGACATTTCCCCTCTCTGAAAGTCTGATAAACGCCGGAAAAATGACTAAGTCCCCAAAAAATTTTTTTTTAACTTTTTTCAATTTTACCCCTGTGGATATATATTCTACCCACACTTTTGGAACTCTCCTGGGGTACCCTCGCACACAGTATTCCCTCATTTAGTGGATATTTTCACAAAAAAGTGAAATTTTCAAAAATTCAGAAAATTGGCTGAAAACGACTAAATATGATGGAATCATCGGGCGAATCGCTCTGGAACTGAAATCGGAATGCTCACTGACATTTCCCCTATCTGAAAGTCTGATAAACGCAGTAAAAATGACTAAGTCCAAAAAAAAATGTTTTTCAACTTTTTTCAATTTTACCCCTGTGGATATATATTCTACCCACACTTTTGGAACTCTCCTGGGGTACCCTCACACATATTATTCCCTCTTTTAGTGGATATTTTCACAAAAAAGTGAAATTTTCAAAAATTCTGAAAGTTGGCTGAAAATGACTAAATGTGAAGAACGCATCGGGCGAATCGCTCTGGAACTGAAATCGGAACGCTCACTGACATTTCCCCTATCTGAAAGTCTGATAAACGGCGGAAAAATGACTAAGTCCAAAAAAAAATTTTTTTCAACTTTTTTCAATTTTACCCCAGTGGGATATATATTCTACCCACACACATTTGGAACTCTCCTGGGGTACCCTCACAGATAGTATTCCCTCATTTAGTGGATATTTTCACAAAAAAGTGAAATTTTCAAAAATTCAGAAAATTGGCTGAAAACGACTAAATATGATGAATCATCAGGCGAATCGCTGTGGAACTGAAATCGGAACGCTCACTGACATTTCCCCTATCTGAAAGTCTGATAAACGCCGGAAAAATGACTAAGTACAAAAAAAAATTTTTTTCAACTTTTTTCAATTTTACCCCTGTGGATATATATTCTACCCACACTTTTGGAACTCTCCTGGGGTACCCTCACACATATTATTCCCTCATTTAGTGGATATTTTCACAAAAAAGTGAAATTTTCAAAAATTCAGAAAATTGGCTGAAAACGACTAAATATGATGGAATCATCGGGCGAATCGCTCTGGAACTGAAATCGGAACGCTCACTGACATTTCCCCTATCTGAAAGTCTGATAAACGCAGTGAAAATGACTAAGTCCAAAAAAAAATGTTTTTCAACTTTTTTCAATTTTACCCCTGTGGATATAAATTCTACCCACACTTTTGGAACTCTCCTGGGGTACCCTCACACATATTATTCCCTCTTTTAGTGGATATTTTCACAAAAAAGTGAAATTTTCAAAAATTCATAAAGTTGGCTGAAAACGACTAAATATGAAGAACGCATCGGGCGAATCGCTCTGGAACTGAAATCGGAACGCTCACTGACATTTCCCCTCTCTGAAAGTCTGATAAACGCCGGAAAAATGACTAAGTCCACAAAAAATTTTTTTTAAACTTTTTTCAATTTTACCCCTGTGGATATATATTCTACCCACACTTTTGGAACTCTCCTGGGGTACCCTCGCACACAGTATTCCCTCATTTAGTGGATATTTTCACAAAAAAGTGAAATTTTCAAAAATTCAGAAAATTGGCTGAAAACGACTAAATATGATGGAATCATCGGGCGAATCGCTCTGGAACTGAAATAGGAATGCTCACTGACATTTCCCCTATCTGAAAGTCTGATAAACGCAGTAAAAATGACTAAGTCCAAAAAAAAATGTTTTTCAACTTTTTTCAATTTTACCCCTGTGGATATATATTCTACCCACACTTTTGGAACTCTCCTGGGGTACCCTCACACATATTATTCCCTCTTTTAGTGGATATTTTCACAAAAAAGTGAAATTTTCAAAAATTCTGAAAGTTGGCTGAAAACGACTAAATGTGAAGAACGCATCGGGCGAATCGCTCTGGAACTGAAATCGGAACGCTCACTGACATTTCCCCTATCTGAAAGTCTGATAAACGGCGGAAAAATGACTAAGTCCAAAAAAAAATTTTTTTCAACTTTTTTCAATTTTACCCCAGTGGGATATATATTCTACCCACACACATTTGGAACTCTCCTGGGGTACCCTCACACATAGTATTCCCTCATTTAGTGGATATTTTCACAAAAAAGTGAAATTTTCAAAAATTCAGAAAATTGGCTGAAAACGACTAAATATGATGAATCATCAGGCAAATCGCTCTGTAACTGAAATCGGAATGCTCACTGACATTTCCCCTATCTGAAAGTCTGATAAACGCCGGAAAAATGACTAAGTCCCCAAAAAAAAATTTTTCAACTTTTTTCAATTTTACCCCTGTGGATATATATTCTACCCACACTTTTGGAACTCTCCTGGGGTACCCTCACACGCAGTATTCCCTCATTTAGTGGATATTTTCACAAAAAAGTGAAATTTTCAAAAATTCAGAAAATTGGCTGAAAACGACTAAATATGAAGGACTCATTGGGCGAATCGCTCTGGAACTGAAATCGGAACGCTCACTGACATTTCCCCTGTCTGAAAGTCTGATAAACGCCTTAAAAATGACTAAGTCCAAAAAAAAAATTTTTTTTCAACTTTTTTCAATTTTACCCCAGTGGGATATGTATTCTACCCAACACACATTTGGAACTCTCTTGGGGTACCCTCACACACAGTATTCCCTCATTTAGTGGATATTTTCACAAAAAAGTGAAATTTTCAAAAATTCAGAAAATTGGCTGAAAACGACTAAATATGATGGAATCAACGGGCGAATCGCTCTGGAACAGAAATCGGAACGCTCACTGACATTTCCCCTATCTGAAAGTCTGATAAACGCAGTAAAAATGACTAAGTCCAAAAAAAAAATTTTTTTCAACTTTTTTCAATTTTACCCCTGTGGATATATATTCTACCCACACTTTTGGAACTGTCCTGGGGTACCCTCACACATATTATTCCCTCTTTTAGTGGATATTTTCACAAAAAAGTGAAATTTTCAAAAATTCAGAAAGTTGGCTGAAAACGACTAAATATGAAGAACGCATCGGGCGAGTCGCTCTGGAACTGAAATCGGAACGCTCACTGACATTTCCCCTATCTGAAAGTCTGATAAACGCCGTAAAAATGACTAAGTCAAAAAAAAAATTTTTTTCAACTTTTTTCAATTTTACCCAGTGGGATATATATTCTACCCACACACATTTTGAACTCTCCTGGGGTACCCTCACACACAGTATTCCCTCATTTAGTGGATATTTTCACAAAAAAGTAAAATTTTCAAAAATTCAGAAAATTGGCTGAAAACGACTAAATATGAAGAACGCATCGGGCGAATCGCTCTGGAACTGAAATCGGAACGCTCACTGACATTTCCCCTATCTGAAAGTGTGATAAACGCAGTAAAAATGACTAAGTCCAAAAAAAATTTTTTTTTTAACTTTTGTTCAATTTTACCCCTGTGTATATATATTCTACCCACACTTTTGGAACTCTCCTGGGGTACCCTCACACATATTATTCCCTCATTTAGTGGATATTTTCACAAAAAAGTGAAATTTTCAAAAATTCAAAAAATTGGCTGAAAACGACTAATTATGAAGGACTCATCGGGCGAATCGCTCTGGAACTGAAATCGGAATGCTCACTGACATTTCCCCTATCTGAAAGTCTGATGAACGCCGGAAAAATGACTAAGTCCCCAAAAATATTTTTTTCAACTTTTTTCAATTTTACCCCTGTGGATATATATTCTACCCAAACTTTTGGAACTCTCCTGGGGTACCCTCACACATATCATTCCCTCATTTAGTGGATATTTTCACAAAAAAGTGAAATTTTCAAAAATTCAGAAAATTGGCTGAAAACTACTAATTATGAAGGACTCATCGGGCGAATCGTTCTGGAACTGAAATCGGAACACTCACTGACATTTCCCCTATCTGAAAGTCTGATAAACGCCGGGAAAATGACTAAGTCCCCAAAAAAAAATTTTTCAACTTTTTTCAATTTTACCCCTGTAGATACATGTTCTACCCACACACATTTGGAACTCTCCTGGGGTACCCGCACACATATTATTCCCTCATTTAGTGGATATTTTCACAAAAAAGTGAAATTTTCAAAAATTCAGAAAGTTGGCTGAAAACGACTAAATATGAAGAACGCATCGGGCGAATCGCTCTGGAACTGAAATCGGAATGCTCACTGACATTTCCCCTATCTGAAAGTCTGATAAACGCCGTAAAAATGACTAAGTCCAAAGAAAAAATTTTTTAAACTTTTTTCAATTTTACCCAGTGGGATATATATTCTACCCACACACACTTTGAACTCTCCTGGGGTACCCTCACACACAGTATTCCCTCATTTAGTGGATATTTTCACAAAAAAGTGAAATTTTCAAAAATTCAGAAAATTGGCTGAAAACGACTAAATATGAAGAACGCATCGGGCGAATCGCTCTGGAACTGAAATCGGAACGCTCACTGACATTTCCCCTATCTGAAAGTCTGATAAACGCCGGAAAAATGAGTAAGTCCAAAAAAAAATTTTTTTCAACTTTTTTCAATTTTACCCCTGTGGATATATATTCTACACACACTTTTAGAACTCTCCTGGGGTACCCTCACACATATTATTCCCTCATTTAGTGGATATTTTCACAAAAAAGTGAAATTTTCAAAAATTCAGAAAATTGGCTGAAAACGACTAAATATGAAGGACTCATTGGGCGAATCGCTCTGGAACTGAAATCGGATTGCTCACTGACATTTCCCCTATCTGAAAGTCTGATAAACGCCGGAAAAATGACTAAGTCCACAAAAAAATTTTTTTCAACTTTTTTCAATTTTACCCCTGTAGATACATGTTCTACCCACACACATTTGGAACTATCCTGGGGTACCCTCACACATATTATTCCCTCATTTAGTGGATATTTTCACAAAAAAGTGAAATTTTCAAAAATTCAGAAAATATGCTGAAAACGACTAAATATGAAGGACTCATTGGGCGAATCGCTCTGGAACTGAAATCGGATTGCTCACTGACATTTCCCCTATCTGAAAGTCTGATAAACGCCGGAAAAATGACTAAGACCCCCCAAAAAATTTTTTCACCTTTTTTCAATTTTACCCCCGTGGGATATATATTCTACCCACACACATTTGGTACTCTCCTGGGGTACCCTCACACATATTATTCCCTCATTTAGTGGATATTTTCACAAAAAAGTGAAATTTTCAAAAATTCAGAAAATATGCTGAAAACGACTAAATATGAAGGACTCATTGGGCGAATCGCTCTGGAACTGAAATCGGAACACTCACTGACATTTCCCCTATCTGAAAGTCTGATAAACGCCGGAAAAATGACTAAGTCCCCAAAAAAAATTTTTTCAACTTTTTTCAATTTTACCCCTGTGGATATATATTGTACCAACACTTTTGGAACTCTCCTGGGGTACCCTCACACATATTATTCCCTCATTTAGTGGATATTTTCACAAAAAAGTGAAATTTTTAAAAATCAGAATATTGGCTGAAAATGACTAATTATGAAGGACTCATCGGGCGAATTCCTCTGGAACTGAAATCGGAACGCTCACTGACATTTCCCCTATCTGAAAGTCTGATAAACACTGGAAAAATGACTAAGTCCTCCAAAAAATTTTTTTAAACTTTTTTGAATTTTACCCCCGTGGGATATATATTCTACCCACACACATTTGGAACTCTACTGGGATACCCTCACACATATTATTCCCTCATTTAGTGGATATTTTCACAAAAAAGTGAAATTTAAAAAAATTCAGAAAATTGGCTGAAAGCAACTAAATATGAAGGACTCATCGGGCAAATCGCTCTGGAACTGAAATTGGAACGCTCACTGACATTTCCCCTATCTGAATGTCTGATAAACGCCGGAAAAATGACTAAGTCCAAAAAAAATAATTTTTCAACTTACTTCAATTTTACCCCCGTTGGATATATATTCTACTCACACACATTTGGAACTCTCCTGGCATACCCTCACACATATTATTCCCTCATTTAGTGGATATTTTCACAAAAAAGTGAAATTTTCAAAAATTCAGAAAATTGGCTGAAAACGACTAAATATGAAGGACTCATTGGGCGAATCGCTCTGGAACTGAAAGCGCAATGCTCACTGACATTTCCCCAATCTGAAAGTCTGATAAACGCCGGAAGAATGACTAAGTCCCCCAAAAAATTTTTTTCAACTTTTTTCAATTTTACCCCTGTAGATATATATTCTACCCACACACATTTGGAACTCTACTGGGGTACCCTCACACATATTATTCCCTCATTTAGTGGATATTTTCCCAAAAAAGTGAAATTTTAAAAAATTCAGAAAATTGGCTGAAAACGACTAAATATGAAGGAATTATTGGGCGAATCGCTCTGGAACTGAAATCGGAACGCTCACTTACATTTCCCCTATCTGAAAGTCTGATAAACGCCGGAAAAATGACGAAGTCCCAAAAAAAATTTTTTTAAACTTTTTTGAATTTTACCCCCGTTGGATATATATTCTACTCACACACATTTGGAACTCTCCTGGCATACCCTCACACATATTATTCACTCATTTAGTGGATATTTTCACAAAAAAGTGAAATTTTCAAAAATTCTGAAAATTGGCTGAAAACGACTAAATATGAAGGACTCATCGGGCTAATTGCTCTGGAACTAAAATCGGAACGCTCACTGACATTTCCCCTATCTGAAAGTCTGATAAACGCCGGAAAAATGACTAAGTCCCCCAAAAAATTTTTTTCAACTTTTTTCAATTTTACCCCCTTGGGATATATATTCTACCCACACACATTTGGAACTCTACTGGGGTACCCTCACACATATTATTCCCTCATTTAGTGGATATTTTCACAAAAAAGAGAAATTTTCAAAAATTCTGAAAATTGTCTGAAAACGACTAAATATGAAGGACTCATTGGGCGAATCACTCTGGAACTGAAATCGGAACGCTCACTGACATTTCCCCTATCTGAAAGTCTGAGAAACGCCGGAAAAATGACGAAGTCCCCAAAAAATTTTTTTCACCTTTTTTGAATTTTACCCCCGTGGGATATATATTCTACCAACACACATTTGGAATTCTCTTGGCATACCCACACACATATTATTCCCACATTTAGTGGATATTTTCACAAAAAAGTGAAATTTTCTAAAATTCAGAAAATTGGCTGAAAACGACTAAATATGAAGGACTCATCGGGTGAATCGCTCTGGAACTGAAATCGGAACGCTAACTGACATCTCCCCTATCTGAATGTCTGATAAACGCCGGAAAAATGACTAAGTTCCCAAAAAAAATGTTTTCAACTTTTTTCAATTTTACCCCTGTGGATATATATTCTACCCACACACATTTGGAACTCTCCTTGCTTACCCTCAAACATATTATTCCCTCATTTAGTGGATATTTTCACAAAAAAGTGAAATTTTCAAAAATTCAGAAAATTGGCTGAAAATGACTAAATATGAAGGACTCATCGGGCGAATCGCTCTGGAACTGAAATAGGAACGCTCACTGACATTTCCCTTATCTGAAAGTCTGATAAACCCTGAAAAAATGACTAAGTCCAAAAAATAAATTTTTCCAACTTTTTTCAATTTTACCCCCGTGGGATATATATTCTACCCACAAACATTTGGAACTCTCCTGGGGTACCCTCACACATATTATTCCCTCATTTAGTGGATATTTTCACAAAAAAAGTGAAATTTTCAAAAATTCAGAAAATTGGCTGAAAACAACTAAATATGAAGGACTCATCGGGCTAATCGCTCTGGAACTGAAATCGGAATGCTCACTGACATTTCCCCTATCTGAAAGTCTGATAAACGCCGGAAAAATGACTTAGTCCCCAAAAAAATTTTTTTCAACTTTTTTCAATTTTACCCCTTTGGGATATATATTCTACTCACACACATTTGGAACTCTCCTGGGGTACCCTCACACATATTATTCCCTCATTTAGTGCATATTTTCACAAAAAAGTGAAATTTTCAAAAATTCAGAAAATTGGCTGAAAACGACTAAATATGAAGGACTCATTGGGCGAATCACTCTGGAACTGAAATCGGAACGCTCACTGACATTTCCCCTTTCTGAAAGTCTGATAAACACCGGAAAAATGACTAAGTCCCCAAAAAAAAATTTTTCAACTTTTTTCAATTTTACCCCTGTAGATATATATTCTACCCACACACATTTGGAACTCTCCTGGGGTACCCGCACACATATTATTCCCTCATTTAGAGGATATTTTCACAAAAAAAGTGAAATTTTCAAAAATTCAGAAAATTGGCTGAAAGCGACTAAATATGAAGGACCCATCGGGCGAATCGCTCTGGAACTGAAATCAGAACACAAACTGACATTTCCCCTATCTGAATGACTGATAAACGCCGGAAAAATGACAAAGTCCAAAAAAAAAAATTTTTTAACTTACTTCAATTTTACCCCCGTTGGATATATATTCTACTCACACACATTTGGAACTCTCCTGGCATACCCTCACACATATTATTCCCTCATTTAGTGGATATTTTCACAAAAAAGTGAAGTTTTCAAAAATTCTGAAAATTGGCTGAAAACGACTAAATATGAAGGACTCATCAGGCGAATCGCTCCGGAACTGAAATCGGAAGACTCACTGACATTTCCCTTATCTGAAAGTCTGATAAACGCCGGAAAAATGACTAAGTCCAAAAAATAATTTTTTTCAACTTTTTTCAATTTTACCCCCGTGGGATATATATTTTACCCAAACACATTTGGTACTCTCCTGGGGTACCCTCACACATATTATTCCCTCATTTAGTGGATATTTTCACAAAAAAGTGAAATTTTCAAAAATTCAGAAAATTGGCTGAAAACGACTAAATATGAAGGACTCATCGGGTGAATCACTCTGGAACTGAAATCGGAACGCTCACTGACATCTCCCCCATCTGAATGTCTGATAAACGCCGGAAAAATGACTAAGTTCCCAAAAAAAATGTTTTCAACTTTTTTCAATTTTACCCCTGTGGATATATATTCTACCCACACACATTTGGAACTCTCCTGGCTTACCCTCACACATATTATTCCCTCATTTAGTGGATATTTTCACAAAAAAAGTGAAATTTTCAAAAATTCAGAAAATTGGCTGAAAACGACTAAATATGAAGGACCCATTGGGCGAATCGCTCTGGAACTGAAATCGGAACGCTCACTGACATTTCCCCTACCTGAAAGTCTGACAAACGCCGGAAAAATGACTAAGTCCCCAAAAAAAATTTTTTCAACTTTTTTCAATTTTACCCCTGTAGATATATATTTTACCCACACACATTTGCAACTCTCCTGGGGTAACCTCACACATATTATTCCCTCATTTAGTGGATATTTTCACAAAAAAGTGAAATTTTCAAAAATTCAGAAAATTGGCTGAAAACGACCAAATATGAAGGACCCATCGGGCGAATCGCTCTGGAACTGAAATCGGAACGCTCACTGACATTTCCCCTATCTGAAAGTCTGATAAACGCTGGAAAAATGACAGTCCAAAAAAAAATTTTTTTAAACTTTTTTCAATTTTACCCCTGTGGGATATATATTCTACTCACACACATTTGGAACTCTCCTGGGGTACCCTCACACATATTATTCCCTCATTTAGTGGATATTTTCACAAAAAAGTGAAATTTTCAAAAATTCAGAAAATTGGCTGAAAACGACTAAATATGAAGGACTCATCGGGCGAATCACTCTGGAACTGAAATCGGAACGCTCACTGACATTTCCCCTATCTGAAAGTCTGATAAACGCCGGAAAAATGACTAAGTCCAAAAGAATTTTTATTTCAATTTTACCCCCGTGAGATATATATTCTTCCCACACACATTTGGAACTCTCCTGGGGTACCCTCACACATATTATTCCCTCATTTAGTGGATATTTTCACAAAAAAGTGAAATTTTCAAAAATTCAGAAAATTGACTGAAAACGACTAAATATGAAGGAATCATTGGGCAAATCACTCTGGAACTGAAATTGGATTGCTCACTGACATTTCCCCTATCTGAAAGTCTGATAAACACCGTAAAAATGACTAAGTCCCCAAAATAAAATTTTCAACTTTTTTCAATTTTACCCCTGTGGGATATATATTCTACTCACACACATTTGGAACTCTCCTGGGGTACCCTCACACATATTATTCCCCCATTTAGTGCATATTTTCACAAAAAAGTGAAATTTTCAAAAATTCAGAAAATTGGCTGAAAACGACTAAATATGAAGGACTCATTGGGCGAATCGCTCTGGAACTGAAATCGGAACGCTCACTGACATTTCCCCAATCTGAAAGTCTGATAAACGCCGGAAAAATGACTAAGTCCCCCAAAAAAATTTTTTCAACTTTTTTCAATTTTACCCCTGTGGGATATATATTATACTCACACACATTTGGAACTCTCCTGGGGTACCCTCACACATTTTATTCCCTCATTTAGTGCATATTTTCACAAAAAAGTGAAATTTTCAAAAATTCAGAAAATTGACTGAAAACGACTAAATATGAAGGACCCATCGGGCGAATCGCTCTGGAACTGAAATCGGAACACTCACTGACATTTCCCCTATCTGAAAGTCTGATAAACGCCGGAAAAATGACTAAGTCCAAAAAAATTTTTTTTCGACTTTTTTCAATTTTACCCCCGTGGGATATCTATTCTGCCCACACACATTTGGAACTCTCCTGGCGTACTCTCACACATATTATTCCCTCATTTAGTGCATATTTTCACAAAAAAGTGAAATTTTCAAAAATTCAGAAAATTGGCTGAAAACGACTAAATATGAAGGACTCATCGGGCGAATCGCTCTGGAACTGAAATCGGAACGCTCACTGACATTTCCCCAATCTGAAAGTCTGATAAACGCCGGAAAAATGACTAAGTCCAAAAGAATTTTTATTTCAATTTTACCCCCGTGAGATATATATTCTTCCCACACACATTTGGACCTCTCCTGGGGTACCCTCACACATATTATTCCCTCATTTAGTGGATATTTTCGCAAAAAAGTGAAATTTTCAAAAATTCAGAAAATTGCCTGAAAACGACTAAATATGAAGGACTCATTGGGAGAATCACTCTGGAACTGAAATCGGAATGCTCACTGACATTTCCCCTATCTGAAAGTCTGATAAACGCTGAAAAAATGACTAAGTCCAAAAAATAAATTTTTTCAACTTTTTTCAATTTTACCCCCGTGGGATATATATTCTACCCACAAACATTTGGAACTCTCCTGAGGTACCCTCACACATATTATTCCCTCATTTAGTGGATATTTTCGCAAAAAAGTGAAATTTTCAAAAATTCTGAAAATTGGCTGAAAACGACTAAATATGAGGGGCTCATCGGGTGAATCGCTCTGGAACTGAAATCGGAACGCTCACTGACATTTCCCTAATCTGAAAGTCTGACAAATGGCGGAAAAATGACTAAGTCCCCCCCAAAAAATTTTTCAACTTTTTTCAATTTTACCCCCGTGGGATATATATTCTACCCACACACATTTGGAACTCTCCTGGGGTACCCTCACACTTATTATTCCCTCATTTAGTGGATATTTTCACAAAAAAGTGAAATTTTCAAAAATTCAGAAAATTGGCTGAAAACGACTAAATATGAAGGACTCATCGGGCTAATCGCTCTGGAGCTAAAATCGGAACACTCACTGACATTTCCCCTATCTGAAAGTCTGATAAACGCCGGAAAAATGACAGTCCAAAAAAATATTTTTTTCAACTTTTTTCAATTTTACCCCTGTGGGATATATATTCTACTCACACACATTTGGATATCTCCTGGGGTACCCTCACACATATTATTCCCTCATTTAGTGCATATTTTCACAAAAAAGTGAAATTTTCAAAAATTCAGAAAATTGGCTGAAAACGACTAAATATGAAGGACTCATCGGGCGAATCGCTCTGGAACTGAAATCGGAACGCTCACTGACATTTCCCCAATCTAAAAGTCTGATAAACGCCGGAAGAATGACTAAGTCCAAAATAATTTTTATTTCAATTTTACCCCCGTGAGATATATATTCTTCCCACACACATTTGGAACTCTCCTGGGGTACCCTCACACATATTATTCCCTCATTTAGTGGATATTTTCACAAAAAAGTGAAATTTTCAAAAATTCAGAAAATTGACTGAAAACGACTAAATATGAAGGAATCATTGGGCAAATCACTCTGGAACTGAAATTGGATTGCTCACTGACATTTCCCCTATCTGAAAGACTGATAAACACCGTAAAAATGACTAAGTCCCCAAAAAAAATTTTTTCACATTTTTTCAATTTTACCCCTGTAGATATATATTTTACCCACACACATTTGCAACTCTCCTGGGGTACCCTCACACATATTATTCCCTCATTTAGTGGATATTTTCACAAAAAAGTGAAATTTTCAAAAATTCAGAAAATTGGCTGAAAACGACTAAATATGAAGGACCCATAGGGCGAATCGCTCTGGAACTGAAATCGTAATGCTCACTGACATTTCCCCAATCTGAAAGTCTGATAAACGCCGGAAAAATGACTAAGTCCAAAAATTTTTTTTTAAACTTTTTTCAATTTTACCCCCGTGGGATATCTATTCTGCCCACACACATTTGCAACTCTCCTGGCGTACTCTCACACATATTATTCCCTCATTTAGTGGATATTTTCACAAAAAAGAGAAATTTTCAAAAATTCAGAAAATTGGCTGAAAACGACTAAATATGAAGGACTCATTGGGCGAATCACTCTGGAACTGAAATCGGAATGCTCACTGTCATTTCCCCTATCTGAAAGTCTGATAAACACCGTAAAAATGACTAAGTCCCCCCAAAAAAATTTTTCAACTTTTTTCAATTTTACCCCTGTAGATATATATTTTACCCACACACATTTGCAACTCTCCTGGGGTACCCTCACACATATTATTCCCTCATTTAGTGGATATTTTCACAAAAAAGAGAAATTTTCAAAAATTCAGAAAATTGGCTGAAAACGACTAAATATGAAGGACTCATTGAGCGAATCACTCTGGAACTGAAATCGGAATGCTCACTGACATTTCCCCTATCTGAAAGTCTGATAAACACCGTAAAAATGACTAAGTCCCCAAAAAAAATTTTTCACATTTTTTCAATTTTACCCCTGTAGATATATATTTTACCCACACACATTTGCAACTCTCCTGGGGTACCCTCACACATATTATTCCCTCATTTAGTGGATATTTTCACAAAAAAGTGAAATTTTCAAAAATTCAGAAAATTGGCTGAAAATGACTAAATATGAAGGACTCATCGGGCTAATCGCTCTGGAAATAAAATCGGAACATTTACTGACATTTCCCCTATCTGAAAGTCTGATAAACACCGTAAAAATGACTACGTCCCCCCAAAAAAATTTTTCAACTTTTTTCAATTTTACCCCTGTAGATATATATTTTACCCACACACATTTGCAACTCTCCTGGGGTACCCTCACACATATTATTCCCTCATTTAGTGGATATTTTCACAAAAAAGAGAAATTTTCAAAAATTCAGAAAATTGGCTGAAAACGACTAAATATGAAGGACTCATTGGGCGAATGCTCTGGAACTGAAATCGGAACGCTCACTGACATTTCCCCAATCTGAAAGTCTGATAAACGCCAGAAAAATGACTAAGTCCAAAAAAATTTTTTCTAAACTTTTTTCAATTTTCCCCCGTGGGATATCTATTCTGCCCACACACATTTGGAACTCTCCTGGCGTACTCTCACACATATTATTCCCTCATTTAGTGGATATTTTCACAAAAGAGAGAAATTTTCAAAAATTCTGAAAATTGGCTGAAAACGACTAAATATGAAGGGCTCATCGGGCGAATCGCTCTGGAACAGAAATCGGAATGCTCACTGACATTTCCCCTATCTGAAAGTCTGATAAACGCCGGAAAAATGACTAAGTCCCCAAAAAAATTTTTTTCAACTTTTTTGAATTTTACCCCTGTGGATATATATTCTACCCACACTTTTGGATCTCTCCTGGGGTACCCTCACACATATTATTCCCTCATTTAGTGGATATTTTCACAAAAAAGTGAAATTTTCAAAAATTCAGAAAATTGGCTGAAAATGACTAAATATGAAGGACTCATCGGGCTAATCGCTCTGGAACTAAAATCGGAACGTTCACTGACATTTCCCCTATCTGAAAGTCTGATAAACGCTGGAAAAATGACTAAGTCCAAAAAAAAATTTTTTTCAACATTTTTCAATTTTACCCCTGTGGGATATATATTCTACTCACACACATTTGGAACTTTCCTGGGATACCCTCACACATATTATTACCTCATTTAGTGCATATTTTCCCAAAAAAGTGAAATTTTCAAAAATTCAGAAAATTGGCTGAAAACGACTAAATATGAAGGACTCATCGGACGAATCGCTCTGGAACTGAAATCGGAATGCTCGCTGACATTTCCCCAATCTGAAAGTCTGATAAACGCCGGAAAAATGACTAAGTCCAAAAAAATATTTTTAAACTTTTTTCAATTTTACCCCCGTGGGATATCTATTCTGCCCATACACATTTGGAACTCTCCTGGCGTACTCTCACACATATTATTCCCTCATTTAGTGGATATTTTCACAAAAAAGAGAAATTTTCAAAAATTCAGAAAGTTGGCTGAAAACGACTAAATATGAAGGACTCATTGGGCGAATCACTCTGGAACTGAAATCGGAATGCTCACTGACGTTTCCCCTATCTGAAAGTCTGATAAACACCGTAAAAATGACTAAGTCCCCCCAAAAAAATTTTTCAACTTTTTTCAATTTTACCCCTGTAGATATATATTTTACCCACACACATTTGCAACTCTCCTGGGGTACCCTCACACATATTATTCCCTCATTTAGTGGATATTTTCACAAAAAAGAGAAATTTTCAAAAATTCAGAAAATTGGCTGAAAACGACTAAATATGAAGGACTCATTGGGCGAATCGCTCTGGAACTGAAATCGGAACGCTCACTGACATTTCCCCAATCTGAAAGTCTGATAAACGCTAGAAAAATGACTAAGTCCAAAAAAATTTTTTCTAAACTTTTTTCAATTTTCCCCCGTGGGATATCTATTCTGCCCACACACATTTGGAACTCTCCTGGCGTACTCTCACACATATTATTCCCTCATTTAGTGGATATTTTCACAAAAGAGAGAAATTTTCAAAAATTCTGAAAATTTTCTGAAAACGACTAAATATGAAGGGCTCATCGGGCGAATCGCTCTGGAACAGAAATCGGAATGCTCACTGACATTTCCCCTATCTGAAAGTCTGATAAACGCCGGAAAAATGACTAAGTCCCCAAAAAAATTTTTTTCAACTTTTTTGAATTTTACCCCTGTGGATATATATTCTACACACACTTTTGGATCTCTCCTGGGGTACCCTCACACATATTATTCCCTCATTTAGTGCATATTTTCACAAAAAAGTGAAATTTTCAAAAATTCAGAAAATTGGCTGAAAATGACTAAATATGAAGGACACATCGGGCGAATCGCTCTGGAACTGAAATCGGAACGCTCACTGACATTTCCCCAATCTGAAAGTCTGATAAACGCCGGAAAAATGACTAAGTCCAAAAAAATTTTTTTTAAACTTTTTTCAATTTTACCCCCGTGGGATATCTATTCTGCCCACACACATTTGGAACTCTCCTGGCGTACTCTCACACATATTATTCCCTCATTTAGTGGATATTTTCACAAAAAAGAGAAATTTTCAAAAATTCAGAAAATTGGCTGAAAATGACTAAATATGAAGGACTCATTGGGCGAATCACTCTGGAACTGAAATCGGAATGCTCACTGACATTTCCCCTATCTGAAAGCCTGATAAACACCGTAAAAATGACTAAGTCTCCCCAAAAAAATTTTTCAACTTTTTTCAATTTTACCCCTGTAGATATATATTTTACCCACACACATTTGCAACTCTCCTGGGGTACCCTCACACATATTATTCCCTCATTTAGTGGATATTTTCACAAAAAAGAGAAATTTTCAAAAATTCAGAAAATTGGCTGAAAACGACTAAATATGAAGGACTCATTGGGCGAATCGCTCTGGAACTGAAATCGGAACGCTCACTGACATTTCCCCAATCTGAAAGTCTGATAAACGCTAGAAAAATGACTAAGTCCAAAAAAATTTTTTCAACTTTTTTCAATTTTACCCCCGTGGGATATACAGTGCCTACAAGTAGTATTCAACCCCCTGCAGATTTAGCTGGTTTGATAAGATGCCAATAAGTTAGAGCCTTCAAACTACAAACGAGAGTAGGTTTTATGAACAGAAGCATAAATCTTACAAACCAAAAAGTTATGTTGCTCAGTTGAATTTTACTAAATTTTAAACATAAAAGTGTGGGTCAATTATTATACAACCCCTATGTTTAATATTTTGTGGAATAACCCTTGTTTGCAATTACAGCTAATAATGGTCTTTTATAAGACCTGATCAGGCCGGCACAGGTCTGTGGAGTTATCTTGGCCCAATCCTCCATGCTGATCTTCTCCAAGTTATCTAGGTTCTTTGGGTGTCTCATGTGGACTTTATTCTTGAGCTCCTTCCACAAGTTTTCAATTGGGTTAAGGTCAGGAGACTGACTAGGCCACTCCAACACCTTGACTTTTTCCCTCTTGAACCAGGCCTTGGTTTTCTTGGCTGTGTGCTTTGGGTCATTGTCTTGTTGTAAGATGAAATTACGACCCATCTTAAGATCCTTGATGGAGGAGCGGAGGTTCTTGGCCAAAATCTCCAGGTAGGCCCTGCTATCCATCTTCCCATGGATGCGGACCAGATGGCCAGGCCCCTTGGCTGAGAAACAGCCCCACAGCATGATGCTGCCACCACCATGCTTGACTGTAGGGATGGTATTCTTGGGGTCGTATGCAGTGCCATCCAGTCTCCAAACGTCACGTGTGTGGTTGGCACCAAAGATCTCGATCTTCATCTCATCAGACCATAGAACCTTGAACCAGTCTGTCTCAGAGTCCTCCAAGTGATCATGAGCAAACTGTAGACGAGCCTTGACATGACGCTTTGAAAGTAAAGGTACCATACAGGCTCGTCTGGAATGGAGACCATTGCGGTGGAGTACGTTACTTATGGTATTGACTGAAACCAATGTCCCCACTGCCATGAGATCTTCCCGGAGCTCCTTCCTTGTTGTCCTTGGGTTAGCCTTGACTCTTCGGACAAGCCTGGCCTCGGCACGGGAGGACACTTTCAAAGGCTGTCCAGGCCGTGGAAGGCTAACAGTAGTTCCATAAGCCTTCCACTTACGGATGATGCTCCCAACAGTGGAGACAGGTAGGCTCAACTCCTTGGAAAGGGTTTTGTACCCCTTGCCAGCCTTGTGACCCTCCACGATCTTGTTTCTGATGGCCTTGGAATGCTCCTTTGTCTTTCCCATGTTGACCATGTCTGAGTGCTGTTCACAAGTTTGGGGAGGGTCTTAAATAGTCAGAAAAGGCTGGCAAAAGAGATCTTTAATCCACACATGTGAAGCTCATTATTCTTGGTGCCTGAACTACTTCTTAATACTTTAGGGGGACCAAACAGAATTCTTGTGGTTTGAGGGGTTGAATAATAAATGACACTCTGAATTAACTTTTAACGTTTTTAAAAAAAAAAAAATTTGCTGCAGTGCATTTCCCACTTCCAGGCTGATCTACAGTACAAATGTCACAATGACAAGTTAATTCCGCATGTGTCAACCACCTAAATCTGCAGGGGGTTGAATACTACTTGTAGGCACTGTATATTCTACCCACACACATTTGAAACTCTCCTGGGGTACCCTCACACATATTATTCCCTCTTTTAGTGGATATTTTCACAAAAAAGTGAAATTTTCAAAAATTATGAAAATTGGCTGAAAACGACTAAATATGAAGGACTCATCGGGCGAATCGCTCTGGAACTGAAATCGGAACGCTCACTGACATTTCCCCTATCTGAAAGTCTGATAAACCCCGGAAAAATGACTAAGTCCAAAAAAAAAATTTTTCAACTTTTTTCAATTTTACCCCTGTGGATATATATTCTACCCACACTTTTGGAACTCTCCTGGGGAACCCTCACACATATTATTCCCTCATTTAGTGGATATTTTCACAAAAAAGTGAAATTTTCAAAAATTCAGAAAATTGGCTGAAAACGACTAAATATGAAGGACTCATCGGGCGTATCGCTCTGGAACTCAAATCGGAAAACTCACTGACATTTCCCCTATCTGAAAGTCTGATAAACGCTGGAAGAATGACTAAGTCCAAAAAAAAATTTTTTTCAACTTTTTTCAATTTTACCCCTGTGGGATATATATTCTACTCACACACATTTGGAACTTTCCTGGGATACCCTCACACATATTATTACCTCATTTAGTGCATATTGTCACAAAAAAGTGAAATTTTCAAAAATTCTGAAAATTGGCTGAAAACGACTAAATATGAAGGACTCATCGGGGGAATCGCTCTGGAACTGAAATCGGAACGCTCACTGACATTTCCCCAATATGAAAGTCTGATAAACACCGGAAAAATGACTAAGTCCCCAAAAAATTTTTTTTCAACTTTTTTCAATTTTACCCCGTGGGATGTATATTCTACTCACACACATTTGCAACTCTCCTGGGGTACCCTCACACATATTATTCCATCATTTAGGGGATATTTTCACAAAAAAGTGAAATTTTCAAAAATTCAGAAAATTGGCTGAAAATGACTACATATGAAGGACTCATCGGGCTAATCGCTCTGGAACTAAAATCGGAACGTTCACTGACATTTCCCCTATCTGAAAGTCTGATAAACGCTGGAAAAATGACTAAGTCCCAAAAAAATTTTTTTTCAACTTTTTTGAATTTTACCCCTGTGGATATATATTCTACCCACACTTTTGGATCTCTCCTGGGGTACCCTCACACATATTATTCCCTCATTTAGTGGATATTTTCACAAAAAAGTGAAATTTTCAAAAATTCAGAAAATTGGCTGAAAACGAAAAAATATGAAGGACTCATCGGGCGAATCGCTCTGGAACTGAAATCGGAACGCTCACTGACATTTCCCCAATCTGAAAGTCTGATAAACGTCGGAAAAATGACTAAGTCCAAAAGAATTTTTATTTCAATTTTACCCCCGTGAGATATATATTCTTCCCACACACATTTGGAACTCTCCTGGGGTATCCTCACACATATTATTCCCTCATTTAGTGGATATTTTCACAAAAAAGTGAAATTTTCAAAAATTCAGAAAATTGGCTGAAAACGACTAAATATGAAGGACTCATTGGGCGAACCACTCTGGAACTGAAATCGGAATGCTCACTGACATTTCCCCTATCTGAAAGTCTGATAAACACTGTAAAAATGACTAAGTCCCCAAAAAAAAATTTTTTACAACATTTTTCAATTTTACCCCTGTGGGATATATATTCTACTCACACACATTTGGAACTTTCCTGGGATACCCTCACACATATTATTACCTCATTTAGTGCATATTTTCACAAAAAAGTGAAATTTTCAAAAATTCAGAAAATTGGCTGAAAACGACTAAATATGAAGGACTCATCGGGCGAATCGCTCTGGAACTGAAATCGGAACGCTCACTGACATTTCCCCTATCTGAAAGTCTGATAAACGCCGGAAAAATGACTAAGTCCCCCAAAAATTTTTTTTCAACTTTTTTGAATTTTACCCCCGTGGGATATATATTCTACCCACACTTTTGGATCTCTCCTTGGGTACCCTCACACATATTATTCCCTCATTTAGTGGATATTTTCACAAAAAAGTGAAATTTTCAAAAATTCAGAAAATTGGCTGAAAACGACTAAATATGAAGGACTCATCGGGCGTATCGCTCTGGAACTCAAATCGGAAAACTCACTGACATTTCCCCTATCTGAAAGTCTGATAAACGCCGGAAGAATGACTAAGTCCAAAAAAAAATTTTTTTCAACTTTTTTCAATTTTACCCCTGTGGGATATACAGTGCCTACAAGTAGTATTCAACCCCCTGCAGATTTAGCTGGTTTGATAAGATGCCAATAAGTTAGAGCCTTCAAACTACAAACGAGAGTAGGTTTTATGAACAGAAGCATAAATCTTACAAACCAAAAAGTTATGTTGCTCAGTTGAATTTTACTAAATTTTAAACATAAAAGTGTGGGTCAATTATTATACAACCCCTATGTTTAATATTTTGTGGAATAACCCTTGTTTGCAATTACAGCTAATAATGGTCTTTTATAAGACCTGATCAGGCCGGCACAGGTCTGTGGAGTTATCTTGGCCCAATCCTCCATGCTGATCTTCTCCAAGTTATCTAGGTTCTTTGGGTGTCTCATGTGGACTTTATTCTTGAGCTCCTTCCACAAGTTTTCAATTGGGTTAAGGTCAGGAGACTGACTAGGCCACTCCAACACCTTGACTTTTTCCCTCTTGAACCAGGCCTTGGTTTTCTTGGCTGTGTGCTTTGGGTCATTGTCTTGTTGTAAGATGAAATTACGACCCATCTTAAGATCCTTGATGGAGGAGCGGAGGTTCTTGGCCAAAATCTCCAGGTAGGCCCTGCTATCCATCTTCCCATGGATGCGGACCAGATGGCCAGGCCCCTTGGCTGAGAAACAGCCCCACAGCATGATGCTGCCACCACCATGCTTGACTGTAGGGATGGTATTCTTGGGGTCGTATGCAGTGCCATCCAGTCTCCAAACGTCACGTGTGTGGTTGGCACCAAAGATCTCGATCTTCATCTCATCAGACCATAGAACCTTGAACCAGTCTGTCTCAGAGTCCTCCAAGTGATCATGAGCAAACTGTAGACGAGCCTTGACATGACGCTTTGAAAGTAAAGGTACCATACAGGCTCGTCTGGAATGGAGACCATTGCGGTGGAGTACGTTACTTATGGTATTGACTGAAACCAATGTCCCCACTGCCATGAGATCTTCCCGGAGCTCCTTCCTTGTTGTCCTTGGGTTAGCCTTGACTCTTCGGACAAGCCTGGCCTCGGCACGGGAGGACACTTTCAAAGGCTGTCCAGGCCGTGGAAGGCTAACAGTAGTTCCATAAGCCTTCCACTTACGGATGATGCTCCCAACAGTGGAGACAGGTAGGCTCAACTCCTTGGAAAGGGTTTTGTACCCCTTGCCAGCCTTGTGACCCTCCACGATCTTGTTTCTGATGGCCTTGGAATGCTCCTTTGTCTTTCCCATGTTGACCATGTCTGAGTGCTGTTCACAAGTTTGGGGAGGGTCTTAAATAGTCAGAAAAGGCTGGCAAAAGAGATCTTTAATCCACACATGTGAAGCTCATTATTCTTGGTGCCTGAACTACTTCTTAATACTTTAGGGGGACCAAACAGAATTCTTGTGGTTTGAGGGGTTGAATAATAAATGACACTCTGAATTAACTTTTAACGTTTTTAAAAAAAAAAAAATTTGCTGCAGTGCATTTCCCACTTCCAGGCTGATCTACAGTACAAATGTCACAATGACAAGTTAATTCCGCATGTGTCAACCACCTAAATCTGCAGGGGGTTGAATACTACTTGTAGGCACTGTATATTCTACCCACACACATTTGAAACTCTCCTGGGGTACCCTCACACATATTATTCCCTCATTTAGTGGATATTTTCACAAAAAAGTGACATTTTCAAAAATTCAGAAAATTGGCTGAAAACGACTAAATATGAAGGACTCATCGGGCGAATTGCTCTGGAACTGAAATCGGAACGCTCACTGGCATTTCCCCTATCTGAATGTCTGATAAACGCCGGAAAAATGACTAAGCCTCCAAAAAAATTTTTTTAAACTTTTTTCAATTTTACCCCTGTGGATATATATTCTACCCACACTTTTGGAACTCTCCTGGGGTACCCTCACACATATTATTCCCTCATTTAGTGGATATTTTCACAAAAAAGTGAAATTTTCAGAAATTCAGAAAATTGGATGCAAACGACTAAATATGAAGGACTCATCGGGCGAATCGCTCTGGAACTGAAATCGGAACACTCACTGACATTTCCCCAATCTGAAAATCTGATAAATGGCGAAAAAATGACAAAGTCCAAAAAAAAATTTTTTTTCCACTTTTTTCAATTTTACCCCCGTGGGATATATATTCTACCCACACACATTTGAAACTCTCCTGTGGTACCCTCACACATATTATTCCCTCATTTAGTGGATATTTTCACAAAAAAGTGAAATTTTCAGAAATTCAGAAAATTGCATGCAACCGACTAAATATGAAGGAATCATCGGGTGAATCGCTCTGGAACTGAAATCGGAACGCTCACTGACATTTCCCCTATCTGAAAGTCTGATAAACGCCGGAAAAATGACAGTCCAAAAAAATTTTTTTTCAAACTTTTTCAATTTTACCCCTGTCGATATATATTCTACCCAAACTTTTGGAACTCTCCTGGGGTACCCTCACACATATTATTTCCTCATTTAGTGGATATTTTCACAAAAAAGTGAAATTTTCAAAAAATCAGAAAATTGGCTGAAAACGACGAAATATGAAGGACTCATCGGGCGAATCGCTCTGGAACTGAAATCGGAACGATCACTGACATTTCCCCTATCTGAAAGTCTGATAAACGCCGTAAAAAAGACTAAGTCCAAAAAAAATTTTTTTAAACTTTTTTCAATTTTACCCCCGTGGGATATATATTCTACCCACACACATTTGGAACTCTCCTGGGGTAATTATTCCCTCATTTAGTGGATATTTTCACAAAAAAAGTGACATTTTCAAAAATTCAGAAAATTGGCTGAAAACGACTAAATATGAAGGACTCATCGGGCGAATCGCTCTGGAACTGAAATCGGAACGCTCACTGACATTCCCCCTATCTGAAAGTCTGATAAACGCCGGAAAAATGACTAAGTCCCAAAAAAATTTTTTCAACTTTTTTCAATTTTACCCCCGTGGGATATATATTCTACCCACACACATTTGAAACTCTCCTGGGGTACCCTCACACATATTATTCCCTCATTTAGTGGATATTTTCACAAAAAAGTGAAATTTTCAGAAATTCAGAAAATTGGATGCAAACGACTAAATATGAAGGACTCATCGGGTGAATCGCTCTGGAACTGAAATCGGAACACTCACTGACATTTCCCCAATCTGAAAATCTGATAAATGCCGAAAAAATGACAAAGTCCCCAAAAAAATTTTTTTTACACTTTTTTCAATTTTACCCCCGTGGGATATATATTCTACCCACACACATTTGGTACTCTCCTGGGGTACTCTCACACATATTATTCCCTCATTTAGTGGATATTTTCACAAAAAAGTTAAATTTTTAAAAATTAAGAAAATTGTCTGAAAACGACTAAATATGAAGTACTCATCGGGCGAATTGCTCTGGAACTGAAATCGGAACGCTCACTGGCATTTCCCTTATCTGAATGTCTGATAAACGCTGGAAAAATGACTAAGCCCCCAAAAAAATTTTTTTCAACTCTTTTCAATTTTACCCCTGTGGATATATATTCTACCCACACTTTTGGAACTCTCCTGGGGTACCCTCACACATATTATTCCCTCATTTAGTGGATATTTTCACAAAAAAATGAAATTTTCAAAAATTCTGAAAATTGGCTGATAACGACTAAATATGAAGGACTCATTGGGCGAATCGCTCTGGAACTGAAATCGGAATGCTCACTGACATTTCCTCTATCTGAAAGTCTGATAAACGCCGGAAAAATGACTTCGTCCAAAAAAAAATTTTTTTCAACTTTTTTCAATTTTACCCCCGTGGGATATATATTCTACCCACACACATTTGGAACTCTCCTGGGGTACCTGTTATATTCTGCTACCAGAGCTAAGGAAAGAGAGGAGATCTGTCCATATGATAGAACTCAGCTTGATCCCTACAATGTAACAGGGAACCTGATCCTGCGATCAGACCTGCTAAAGTCCTCAGCTAGTCTGTACGGAGACCTATAGATGTGGGGAAGGAATCCCTACAAGTACTAGGGACTGGGAGAAAAATGGACTCCTCCTAACAGAAATAGTAGCAGACAGACGAACAAACAAACAATATAGAACTCAGAGGTCCGAAGACCAAGCAAACTAACAGAGTTAGATACTGAGCACTGGCTAGCTAAAGAGTATTAATTCAATGAAGTCCAGCAAAGCCAGAAGGGCGGAGCAAGACTAAATAGGCCAAAAAGGTCATGTGACCAGCAATAGAAAAAACCTAAGAGCAAGGTTCTAACAGTACCCTCACACATATTATTCCCTCATTTAGTGGATATTTTCACAAAAAAGTGAAATTTTCAAAAATTTAAAAAAATTGGCTAAAAACGACTAAATATGAGCGGCTCATCGGGGAATCGCTCTGGAACTGAAATCGGAATGCTCACTGACATTTCCCCTATCTGAAAGTCTGATAAACGCCGGAAAAATGACTAAGCCCCCCAAAAAATTTTTTTTTAAATTTTACCCCCGTGGGATATATATTCTACCCACACACATTTGGAACTCTCCTGGCTTACCCTCACACATATTATTCCCTCATTTAGTGGATATTTTCACAAAAAAGTGAAATTTTTAAAAATTAAGAAAATTGGCTGAAAACGACTAAATATGAAGGACACATCGGGCGAATCGCTCTGGAACTGAAATCGGAACGCTCACTGACATTTCCCCTATCTGAAAGTCTGATAAACGCCGGAAAAATGACTAAGCCCCCAAAAAAATTTTTTTCAACTTTTTTCAATTTTACCCCTGTGGATATATATTCTACCCACACTTTTGGAACTCTCCTGGGGTACCCTCACACATATTATTCCCTCATTTAGTGGATATTTTCACAAAAAAGTGAAATTTCCAGAAATTCAGAAAATTGGATGCAAATGACTAAATATGAAGGACTCATTGGGCGAATCGCTCTGGTACTGAAATCGGAACGCTCACTGACATTTCCCCTATCTGAAAGTCTGATAAACGCCGGAAAAATGACTAAGTTCAAAAAAATTTTTTTTTCAACTTTTTTCAATTTTACCCCCGTGGGATAAATATTCTACCCACACCCATATGGAACTCTCCTGGGGTACCCTCACACATATTATTCCCTCATTTAGTGGATATTTTCACAAAAAAGTGAAATTTTCAAAAGTTCTGAAAATTGGCTGAAAACGACTAAATATGAAGGACTCATCGGGCGAATCGCTCTGGAACTGAAATCGGAACGCTCACTGACATTTCCCCTATCTGAAAGTCTGATAAACGTTGAAAAAATGACTATGTCCAAAAAAAAATTTTTTTTTACTTTTTTCAATTTTTCCCCCGTGTGATATATATTCTACCCACACACATTTGGAACTCTCCTGGGGTACCCTCACACATATTATTCCCTCATTTAGTGGATATTTTCACAAAAAAGTGAAATTTTCAAAAATTCTGAAAATCGTCTGAAAACGACTAAATATGAAGGACTCATCGGGTGAATTGCTCTGGAACTGAAATCAGAATGCTCACTGACATTTCCCCTATCTGAAAGTCAGATAAACGCCAGAAAAATGACTATGTCCCCAAAAAAATTTTTTTCAACTTTTTTAAATTTTACTCCCATGGGATATATATTCTGCCCACGCACATTTGGAACTCTCCTGGGGTACCCTCACACATATTATTCCCTCATTTAGTGGATATTTTCACAAAAAAGTGAAATTTTCAAAAATTCAGAAAATTGGTTGAAAACGACTAAATATGAAGGACTCATCGGGCGAATCGCTCTGGAACTGAAATCGGAATGCTCTCTGACATCTCCCCTATCTGAATGTCTGATAAACGCCGGAAAAATGACTAAGTCCCCCCCAAAAAATTTTTCAACTTTTTTCAATTTTACACCTGTGGATATATATTCTACCCACACTTTTGGAACTGTCCTGGGGTACCCTCACACATATTATTCCCTCATTTAGTGGATATTTTCACAAAAAAGTGAAATTTTCAGAAATTCAGAAAATTGCATGCAAACGACTAAATATGAAGGACTCATCGGGTGAATCGCTTTGGAACTGAAATCGGAACGCTCAATGACATTTCCCCTATCTGAAAGTCTGATAAACACCGGAAAAATGACAGTCCAAAAAAAATTTTTTTTCAAGTTTTTTCAATTTTACCCCTGTGGATATATATTCTACCCAAACTTTTGGAACTCTCCTGGGGTACCCTCACACATATTATTCCCTCATTTAGTGGATATTTTCACGAAAAAGTGAAATTTTCAAAAATTCTGAAAATTTGCTGAAAACGACTAAATATGAAGGACTCATCGGGCGAATCGCTCTGGAACTGAAATCGGAATGCTCACTGACATTTCCCCTATCTGAAAGTCTGATAAACGCCGGAAAAATTACTAAGTACCCAAAAAAAAAATTTTCAACTTTTTTCAATTTTACCCCCGTGGGATATATATTCTACCCACATACATTTGGAACTCTCCTGGGGTACCCTCACACATATTATTCCCTCATTTAGTGGATATTTTCACAAAAAAGTGAAATTTTCAAAAATTCAGAAAATTGGTTGAAAACGACTAAATATGAAGGACTCATCGGGCGAATCGCTCTGGAACTGAAATCGGAATGCTCTCTGACATCTCCCCTATCTGAATGTCTGATAAACGCCGGAAAAATGACTAAGTCCCCCCCAAAAAATTTTTCAACTTTTTTCAATTTTACACCTGTGGATATATATTCTACCCACACTTTTGGAACTGTCCTGGGGTACCCTCACACATATTATTCCCTCATTTAGTGGATATTTTCACAAAAAAGTGAAATTTTCAGAAATTCAGAAAATTGCATGCAAACGACTAAATATGAAGGACTCATCGGGTGAATCGCTTTGGAACTGAAATCGGAACGCTCAATGACATTTCCCCTATCTGAAAGTCTGATAAACACCGGAAAAATGACAGTCCAAAAAAAATTTTTTTTCAAGTTTTTTCAATTTTACCCCTGTGGATATATATTCTACCCAAACTTTTGGAACTCTCCTGGGGTACCCTCACACATATTATTCCCTCATTTAGTGGATATTTTCACGAAAAAGTGAAATTTTCAAAAATTCTGAAAATTTGCTGAAAACGACTAAATATGAAGGACTCATCGGGCGAATCGCTCTGGAACTGAAATCGGAATGCTCACTGACATTTCCCCTATCTGAAAGTCTGATAAACGCCGGAAAAATTACTAAGTACCCAAAAAAAAAATTTTCAACTTTTTTCAATTTTACCCCCGTGGGATATATATTCTACCCACATACATTTGGAACTCTCCTGGGGTACCCTCACACATATTATTCCCTCATTTAGTGGATATTTTCACAAAAAAGTGAAATTTACAAAAATTCAGAAAATTGTCTGAAAACGACTAAATATGAAGGACTCATCGGGCGAATCGCTCTGGAACTGAAATCGGAACGCTCACTGACATCTCCCCTATCTGAATGTCTGATAAACGCCGGAAAAATGACTAAGTCCCCCAAAAAATTTTTTCAACTTTTTTCAATTTTACCCCTGTGGATATATATTCTACCCACACTTTTGGAACTCTCCTGGGGTACCCTCACACATATTATTCCCTCATTTAGTGGATATTTTCACAAAAAAGTGAAATTTTCAGAAATTCAGAAAATTGCATGCAAACGACTTAATATGAAGGACTCATCAGGTGAATGATTCTGGAACTGAAATCGGAACGCTGACTGACATTTCCCCTATCTGAAAGTCTGATAAACGCCGAAAAAATGAATAAGTCCAAAAAAAAAATTTTTTAAACTTTTTCAATTTTACCCCCGTGGGATATATATTCTACATACACACATTTGGAACTCTCCTGGGGTACCCTCACACATATTATTCCCTCATTTAGTGGATATTTTCACAAAAAAGTGAAATTTTCAAAAATTCAGAAAATTGGCTGAAAACGACTAAATATGAAGAGATCATCGGGCGAATCGCTCTCGAACTGAAATCGGAACGCTCACTGACATTTCCCCTATCTGAAAGTCTGATAAACGCCGGAAAAATGACTAAGTCCAAAAAAAATTTTTTTTCAACTTTTTTCATTTTTACCCCCGTGGGATATATATTCTACACACACATTTGGAACTCTCCTGGGGTACCCTCACACATATTATTCCCTCATTTGGTGGATATTTTCACAAAAAAGTGAAATTTTCAAAAATTCAGAAAATTGGCTGAAAACGACTAAATATGAAGGACTCATCGGGCTAATCGCTCTGGAACTGAAATCGGAATGCTCACTGACATTTCCCCTATCTGAAAGTCTGATAAACGCCGGAAAAATGACTAAGTCCAAAAAAAAATTTTTTTAAACTTTTTTAAATTTTACCCCCGTGGGATATATATTCTACCCACACACATTTGGAACTCTCCTGGGGTACCCTCACACATATTATTACCTCATTTAGTGGATATTTTCACAAAAAAGTGAAATTTTCAAAAATTCAGAAAATTGGCTGAAAACGACTAAATATGAAGAGATCATCGGGCGAATCGCTCTGGAACTGAAATCGGAACGCTCACTGACATTTCCCCTATCTGAAAGTCTGATAAACGCCGGAAAAATGACTAAGTTCAAAAAAAATTTTTTTTCAACTTTTTTCAATTTTACCCCCGTGGGATAAATATTCTACCCACACCCATATGGAACTCTCCTGGGGTACCCTCACACATATTATTCCCTCATTTAGTGGATATTTTCACAAAAAAGTGAAATTTTCAAAAGTTCTGAAAATTGGCTGAAAACGACTAAATATGAAGGACTCATCGGGCGAATCGCTCTGGAACTGAAATCGGAACGCTCACTGACATTTCCCCTATCTGAAAGTCTGATAAACGCCGGAAAAATGACTAAGTCGAAAAAAAATTTTTTTTCAACTTTTTTCAATTTTCCTCCGTGGGATGTATATTCTACTCACACACATTTGGAACTCTCCTTGGGTACCCTCACACATATTATTCCTCATTTAGTGGATATTTTCACAAAAAAGTGACATTTTCAAAAATTCAGAAAATTGGCTGAAAACGACTAAATATGAAGGACTCATCGGGCGAATTGCTCTGGAACTGAAATCGGAACGCTCACTGGCATTTCCCCTATCTGAATGTCTGATAAACGCCGGAAAAATGACTAAGCCTCCAAAAAAATTTTTTTAAACTTTTTTCAATTTTACCCCTGTGGATATATATTCTACCCACACTTTTGGAACTCTCCTGGGGTACCCTCACACATATTATTCCCTCATTTAGTGGATATTTTCACAAAAAAGTGAAATTTTCAGAAATTCAGAAAATTGGATGCAAACGACTAAATATGAAGGACTCATCGGGCGAATCGCTCTGGAACTGAAATCGAAACACTCACTGACATTTCCCCAATCTGAAAATCTGATAAATTTCGAAAAAATGACAAAGTCCAAAAAAAATTTTTTTTTCCACTTTTTTCAATTTTACCCCCGTGGGATATATATTCTACCCACACACATTTGAAACTCTCCTGTGGTACCCTCACACATATTATTCCCTCATTTAGTGGATATTTTCACAAAAAAGTGAAATTTTCAGAAATTCAGAAAATTGCATGCAACCGACTAAATATGAAGGAATCATCGGGTGAATCGCTCTGGAACTGAAATCGGAACGCTCACTGACATTTCCCCTATCTGAAAGTCTGATAAACGCCGGAAAAATGACAGTCCAAAAAAATTTTTTTTCAAACTTTTTCAATTTTACCCCTGTCGATATATATTCTACCCAAACTTTTGGAACTCTCCTGGGGTACCCTCACACATATTATTTCCTCATTTAGTGGATATTTTCACAAAAAAGTGAAATTTTCAAAAAATCTGAAAATTGGCTGAAAACGACGAAATATGAAGGACTCATCGGGCGAATCGCTCTGGAACTGAAATCGGAACGATCACTGACATTTCCCCTATCTGAAAGTCTGATAAACGCCGTAAAAAAGACTAAGTCCAAAAAAAATTTTTTTAAACTTTTTTCAATTTTACCCCCGTGGGATATATATTCTACCCACACACATTTGGAACTCTCCTGGGGTAATTATTCCCTCATTTAGTGGATATTTTCACAAAAAAAGTGACATTTTCAAAAATTCAGAAAATTGGCTGAAAACGACTAAATATGAAGGACTCATCGGGCGAATCGCTCTGGAACTGAAATCAGAACGCTCACTGACATTCCCCCTATCTGAAAGTCTGATAAACGCCGGAAAAATGACTAAGTCCCAAAAAAATTTTTTCAACTTTTTTCAATTTTTCCCCCTTGGGATATATATTCTACCCACACACATTTGAAACTCTCCTGGGGTACCCTCACACATATTATTCCCTCATTTAGTGGATATTTTCACAAAAAAGTGAAATTTTCAGAAATTCAGAAAATTGGTTGCAAACGACTAAATATGAAGGACTCATCGGGTGAATCGCTCTGGAACTGAAATCGGAACACTCACTGACATTTCCCCAATCTGAAAGTCTGATAAATGCCGAAAAAATGACAAAGTCCCCAAAAAAATTTTTTTTAAACTTTTTTCAATTTTACCCCCGTGGGATATATATTCTACCCACACACATTTGGAACTCTCCTGGGGTACTCTCACACATATTATTCCCTCATTTAGTGGATATTTTCACAAAAAAGTGAAATTTTTAAAAATTAAGAAAATTGTCTGAAAACGACTAAATATGAAGTACTCATCGGGCGAATCGCTCTGGAACTGAAATCGGAACGCTCACTGGCATTTCCCTTATCTGAATGTCTGATAAACGCTGGAAAAATGACTAAGCCCCCAAAAAAATTTTTTTCAACTTTTTTCAATTTTACCCCTGTGGATATATATTCTACCCACACTTTTGGAACTCTCCTGGGGTACCCTCACACATATTATTCCCTCATTTAGTGGATATTTTCACAAAAAAGTGAAATTTCCAGAAATTCAGAAAATTGGATGCAAATGACTAAATATGAAGGACTCATTGGGCGAATCGCTCTGGTACTGAAATCGGAACGCTCACTGACATTTCCCCTATCTGAAAGTCTGATAAACGCCGGAAAAATGACTAAGTTCAAAAAAATTTTTTTTTCAACTTTTTTCAATTTTACCCCCGTGGGATAAATATTCTACCCACACCCATATGGAACTCTCCTGGGGTACCCTCACACATATTATTCCCTCATTTAGTGGATATTTTCACAAAAAAGTGAAATTTTCAAAAGTTCTGAAAATTGGCTGAAAACGACTAAATATGAAGGACTCATCGGGCGAATCGCTCTGGAACTGAAATCGGAACGCTCACTGACATTTCCCCTATCTGAAAGTCTGATAAACGTTGAAAAAATGACTATGTCCAAAAAAAAATTTTTTTTTACTTTTTTCAATTTTTCCCCCGTGTGATATATATTCTACCCACACACATTTGGAACTCTCCTGGTGTACCCTCACACATATTATTCCCTCATTTAGTGGATATTTTCACAAAAAAGTGAAATTTTCAAAAATTCTGAAAATCGTCTGAAAACGACTAAATATGAAGGACTCATCGGGTGAATTGCTCTGGAACTGAAATCAGAATGCTCACTGACATTTCCCCTATCTGAAAGTCAGATAAACGCCAGAAAAATGACTATGTCCCCAAAAAAATTTTTTTCAACTTTTTTAAATTTTACTCCCATGGGATATATATTCTGCCCACGCACATTTGGAACTCTCCTGGGGTACCCTCACACATATTATTCCCTCATTTAGTGGATATTTTCACAAAAAAGTGAAATTTTCAAAAATTCAGAAAATTGGTTGAAAACGACTAAATATGAAGGACTCATCGGGCGAATCGCTCTGGAACTGAAATCGGAATGCTCTCTGACATCTCCCCTATCTGAATGTCTGATAAACGCCGGAAAAATGACTAACTCCCCCCCAAAAAATTTTTCAACTTTTTTCAATTTTACACCTGTGGATATATATTCTACCCACACTTTTGGAACTGTCCTGGGGTACCCTCACACATATTATTCCCTCATTTAGTGGATATTTTCACAAAAAAGTGAAATTTTCAGAAATTCAGAAAATTGCATGCAAACGACTAAATATGAAGGACTCATCGGGTGAATCGCTTTGGAACTGAAATCGGAACGCTCAATGACATTTCCCCTATCTGAAAGTCTGATAAACACCGAAAAAATGAATCAGTCCAAAAAAAATTTTTTTTCAAGTTTTTTCAATTTTACCCCTGTGGATATATATTCTACCCAAACTTTTGGAACTCTCCTGGGGTACCCTCACACATATTATTCCCTCATTTAGTGGATATTTTCACGAAAAAGTGAAATTTTCAAAAATTCTGAAAATTTGCTGAAAACGACTAAATATGAAGGACTCATCGGGCGAATCGCTCTGGAACTGAAATCGGAATGCTCACTGACATTTCCCCTATCTGAAAGTCTGATAAATGCCGGAAAAATTACTAAGTACCCAAAAAAAAATTTTTCAACTTTTTTCAATTTTACCCCCGTGGGATATATATTCTACCCACATACATTTGGAACTCTCCTGGGGTACCCTCACACATATTATTCCCTCATTTAGTGGATATTTTCACAAAAAAGTGAAATTTTCAAAAATTCAGAAAATTGTCTGAAAACGACTAAATATGAAGGACTCATCGGGCGAATCGCTCTGGAACTGAAATCGGAACGCTCACTGACATCTCCCCTATCTGAATGTCTGATAAACGCCGGAAAAATGACTAAGTCCCCCAAAAAATTTTTTCAACTTTTTTCAATTTTACCCCTGTGGGATATATATTCTACCCACACTTTTGGAACTCTCCTGGGGTACCCTCACACATATTATTCCCTCATTTAGTGGATATTTTCACAAAAAAGTGAAATTTTCAGAAATTCAGAAAATTGCATGCAAACGACTTAATATGAAGGACTCATCAGGTGAATGATTCTGGAACTGAAATCGGAACGCTGACTGACATTTCCCCTATCTGAAAGTCTGATAAACGCCGAAAAAATGAATAAGTCCAAAAAAAAATTTTTTTAAACTTTTTCAATTTTACCCCCGTGGGATATATATTCTACATACACACATTTGGAACTCTCCTGGGGTACCCTCACACATATTATTCCCTCATTTAGTGGATATTTTCACAAAAAAGTGAAATTTTCAAAAATTCAGAAAATTGGCTGAAAACGACTAAATATGAAGAGATCATCGGGCGAATCGCTCTGGAACTGAAATCGGAACGCTCACTGACATTTCCCCTATCTGAAAGTCTGATAAACGCCGGAAAAATGACTAAGTCCAAAAAAAATTTTTTTTCAACTTTTTTCATTTTTACCCCCGTGGGATATATATTCTACACACACATTTGGAACTCTCCTGGGGTACCCTCACACATATTATTCCCTCATTTGGTGGATATTTTCACAAAAAAGTGAAATTTTCAAAAATTCAGAAAATTGGCTGAAAACGACTAAATATGAAGGACTCATCGGGCTAATCGCTCTGGAACTGAAATCGGAATGCTCACTGACATTTCCCCTATCTGAAAGTCTGATAAACGCCGGAAAAATGACTAAGTCCAAAAAAAAATTTTTTTAAACTTTTTTAAATTTTACCCCCGTGGGATATATATTCTACCCACACACATTTGGAACTCTCCTGGGGTACCCTCACACATATTATTCCCTCATTTAGTGGATATTTTCACAAAAAAGTGTAATTTTCAAAAAATAAGAAAATTGGCTGAAAACGACTAAATATGAAGGACTCATCGGGCTAATCGCTCTGGAAATGAAATCGGAACACACACTGACATTTCCCCTATCTGGAAGTCTGATAAACGGCATAAAAATGACTAAGTCCAAAAAAAAAATTTTTTAAACTTTTTTCAATTTTACCCCCGTGGGATATATATTCTACCCACAAACATTTGGAACTCTCCTGGGGTACCCTCACACTTATTATTCCCTCATTTAGTGGATATTTTCACAAAAAAGTGAAATTTTCAAAAATTCTGAAAATTGGCTGAAAACGACTTAATATGATGGACTCATCGGGCGAATCGCTCTGGAACTGAAATCGGAACGCTCACTGACATTTCCCCTATCTGAAAGTCTGATAAACTCCGGAAAAATGACAGTTCAAAAAAAAAATTTTTTAAACTTTTTTCAATTTTACCCCAGTGGGATATATATTCCACCCAAAACATTTGGAACTCTCCTGGGGTACCCTCACACATATTATTCCTTCATTTAGTGGATATTTTCACAAAAAAGTGTAATTTTCAAAAATTCAGAAAATTGGCTGAAAACGACTAAATATGAAGGACTCATCGGGCGAATCGCTCTGGAGCTGAAATCGGAACGCTCACTGACATTTCCGCTATCTGAAAGTCTGATAAAGGCCGGAAAAATGACTAAGTTCAAAAAAAAATTTTTTTAAACTTTTTTCAATTTAACCCCAGTGGGATATATATTCTACCCACAAACATTTGGAACTCTCCTGGGGTACCCTCACACATATTATTCCCTCATTTAGTGGATATTTTCACAAAAAAGTGAAATTTTCAAAAATTCAGAAAATTGGCTGAAAACGACTAAATATGAAGGACTCATTGGGCGAATCGCTCTGGAACTGAAATCGGAACGCTCACTGACATTTCCCCTATCTCAAAGCCTGATAAACGCCGGAAAAATGACTAAGTCCAAAAAAAATTTTTTTTCAACTTTTTTCATTTTTACCCCCGTGGGATATATATTCTACCCACACACATTTGGAACTTTCCTGGGGTACCCTCACACATATTATTCGCTTATTTAGTGGATATTTTCACAAAAAAGTGAAATTTTCAAAAATTCTGAAAATTGTCTGAAAACGACTAAATATGATGGACTCATCGGGCGAATCGCTCTGGAACTGAAATCGGAACGCTCACTGACATTTCCCCTATCTGAAAGTCTGCTCTAAATGCCGGAAAAATTACTAAGTCCAAAAAAAAATTTTTTTCAACTTTTTTCAATTTTACCCCCGTGGAATATATATTCTACCCACACACATTTGGAACTCTCCTGGGGTACCGTCACACATATTATTCCCTCATTTAGTGCATATTTTCACAAAAAAGTGAAATTTTCAAGAATTCAGAAAATTGGCTGAAAACGACTAAATATGAAGGACTCATCGGGCGAATTGCTCTGGAACTGAAATCGGAATGCTCACTGACATTTCCCCTATCTGAAAGTCTGATAAACGCCGGAAAAATGACTAAGTCCAAAAAAATTTTTTTTCAACTTTTTTCAATTTTATCCCTGTGGGATATATATTCTACTCACACACATTTGGAACTCTCCTGGGGTACCGTCACACATATTATTCCCTCATTTAGTGCATATTTTCACAAAAAAGTGAAATTTTCAAAAATTCAGAAAATTGGCTGAAAACGACTAAATATGAAGGACTCATCGGGCGAATCGCTCTGGAACTGAAATCGGAACGCTCACTGACATTTCCCCTATCTGAAAGTCTGATAAAGGCCGGAAAAATGACTAAGTCCAAAAAAATTTTTTTTAAACTTTTTTCAATTTTATCCCTGTGGGATATATATTCTACTCACACACATTTGGAACTCTCCTGGGGTACCGTCACACATATTATTCCCTCATTTAGTGCATATTTTCACAAAAAAGTGAAATTTTCAAGAATTCAGAAAATTGGCTGAAAACGACTAAATATGAAGGACTCATCGGGCGAATTGCTCTGGAACTGAAATCGGAATGCTCACTGACATTTCCCCTATCTGAAAGTCTGATAAACGCCGGAAAAATGACTAAGTCCAAAAAAATTTTTTTTCAACTTTTTTCAATTTTATCCCTGTGGGATATATATTCTACTCACACACATTTGGAACTCTCCTGGGGTACCGTCACACATATTATTCCCTCATTTAGTGCATATTTTCACAAAAAAGTGAAATTTTCAAAAATTCAGAAAATTGGCTGAAAACGACTAAATATGAAGGACTCATCGGGCGAATCGCTCTGGAACTGAAATCGGAACGCTCACTGACATTTCCCCTATCTGAAAGTCTGATAAACGCCGGAAAAATGACTAAGTTCAAAAAAAAATTTTTTTTCAACTTTTTTCTATTTTACCCGCGTGGGATATATATTCTACCCACAAACATTTGGAACTCTCCTGGGGTACCCTCACACATATTATTCCCTCATTTAGTGGATATTTTCACAAAAAAGTGAAATTTTCAAAAATTCTGAAAATTGGGTGAAAACGACTAATTATGAAGGATTCCTCGGGCGAATCGCTCTGGAACTGAAATCGGAACGCTCACTGACATTTCCCCTATCTGAAAGTCTGATAAACGCCGGAAAAATGACTAAGTCCAAAAAAAAATTTTTCAACTTTTTTTAATTTTATCCCTGTGGGATATATATTCTACTCACACACATTTGGAACTCTCCTGTGGTACCGTCACACATATTATTCCCTCATTTAGTGCATATTTTCACAAAAAAGTGAAATTTTCAAGAATTCAGAAAATTGGCTGAAAACGACTAAATATGAAGGACTCATCGGGCGAATTGCTCTGGAACTGAAATCGGAATGCTCACTGACATTTCCCCTATCTGAAAGTCTGATAAACGCCGGAAAAATGACTAAGTCCAAAAAAATTTTTTTTCAACTTTTTTCAATTTTACCCCCGTGGGATATATATTCTACCCACAAACATTTGGAACTCTCCTGGGGTACCCTCACACATATTATTCCCTCATTTAGTGGATATTTTCACAAAAAAGTGAAATTTTCAAAAATTCAGAAAATTGGCTGAAAACGACTAAATATGAAGGTCTCATCGCGCTAATCGCTCTGAAACTGAAATCGTAACGCCCATTGACATTTCCCCTATCTGAAAGTCTGATAAAGGCCGGAAAAATGACTAAGTCCAAAAAAATTTTTTTTAAACTTTTTTCAATTTTATCCCTGTGGGATATATATTCTACTCACACACATTTGGAACTCTCCTGGGGTACCGTCACACATATTATTCCCTCATTTAGTGCATATTTTCACAAAAAAGTGAAATTTTCAGAAATTCAGAAAATTGGCTGAAAACGACTAAATATGAAGGACTCATCGGGCGAATCGCTCTGGAACTGAAATCGGAACCCTCACTGACATTTCCCCTATCTGAAAGTCTGATAAACGCCGGAAAAATGACTAAGTCCAAAAAAAATTTTTTTCAACTTTTTTAAATTTTAACCATGTGGGATATATATTCTACTCACACACATTTGGAACTGTCCTGGGGTACCGTCACACATAATATTCCCTCATTTAGTGCATATTTTCACAAAAAAGAGAAATTTTCAAAAATTCTGAAAATTGGCTGAAAACGACTAAATATGAAGGACTCATTTGGCAAATCGCTCTGGAACTGAAATCGGAACGCTCACTGACATTTCTCCTATCTGAAAGTCTGATAAACGCCGGAAAAATGACTAAGTCCAAAAAAAAAAATGTTTTCAACTTTTTTCAATTTTACCCCCATGGGATATATATTCTACCCACACACATTTGGAACTCTCCTGGGGTACCCTCACACATATTATTCGCTTATTTAGTGGATATTTTCACAAAAAAGTGAAATTTTCAAAAATTCAGAAAATTGTCTGAAAACGACTAAATATGATTGCCTCATCGGGCGAATCGCTCTGGAACTGAAATCGGAACGCTCACTGACATTTCCCCTATCTGAAAGTCTGATAAACGCCGGAAAAATGACTAAGTTCAAAAAAAAATTTTTTTTCAACTTTTTTCAATTTTACCCCCGTGGGATATATATTCTACCCACAAACATTTGGAACTCTCCTGGGGTACCCTCACACATATTATTACCTCATTTAGTGGATATTTTCACAAAAAAGTGAAATTTTCAAAAATTCAGAAAATTGGGTGAAAACGACTAATTATGAAGGATTCATCGGGCGAATCGCTCTGGAACTGAAATCGCAACGCTCACTGACATTTCCCCTATCTGAAAGTCTGATAAACGCCGGAAAAATGACTAAGTCCAAAAAAAAATTTTTTCAACTTTTTTTAATTTTATCCCTGTGGGATATATATTCTACTCACACACATTTGGAACTCTCCTGTGGTACCGTCACACATATTATTCCCTCATTTAGTGCATATTTTCACAAAAAAGTGAAATTTTCAAGAATTCAGAAAATTGGCTGAAAACGACTAAATATGAAGGACTCATCGGGCGAATCGCTCTGGAACTGAAATCGGAACGCTCACTGATATTTCCCCTATCTGAAAGTCTGATAAACGCCGGAAAAATGACTAAGTTAAAAAAAAAATTTTTTTCAACTTTTTTCAATTTTACCCCCGTGGGATATATATTCTACCCACAAACATTTGGAACTCTCCTGGGGTACCGTCACACATATTATTCCCTCATTTAGTGGATATTTTCACAAAAAAAGTGAAATTTTCAAGAATTCAGAAAATTGGCTGAAAACGACTAAATATGAAGGACTCATCAGGCGAATTGCTCTGGAACTGAAATCGGAATGCTCACTGACATTTCCCCTATCTGAAAGTCTGATAAACGCCGGAAAAATGACTAAGTCCAAAAAAAATTTTTTTTCAACTTTTTTCATTTTTACCCCCGTGGTATATATATTCTACACACACACATTTGGAACTCTCCTGGGGTACCCTCACACATATTATTCCCTTATTTAGTGGATATTTCCACAAAAAAGTGAAATTTTCAAAAATTCAGAAAATTGTCTGAAAACGACTAAATATGATGGACTCATCGGGCGAATCGCTCTGGAACTGAAATCGGAACGCTCACTTACATTTCCCCTATCTGAAAGTCTGATAAACGCCGGAAAAATGACTAAGTTTAAAAAAAAAAATTTTTTCAACTTTTTTCAATTTTACCCCCATGGGATATATATTCTACCCACAAACATTTGGAACTCTCCTGGGGTACCCTCACACATATTATTCCCTTATTTAGTGGATATTTCCACAAAAAAGTGAAATTTTCAAAAATTCAGAAAAGTGGCTGAAAACGACTAAATATGAAGGACTCATTTGGCGAATCGCTCTGGAACTGAAATCGGAATGGTCACTGACATTTCCCCTATCTGTAAGTCTGATAAACGCCGGAAAAATGACTAAGTCCCCAAAAAAATTTTTTTCAACTTTTTTCATTTTTACCCCCATGGGATATATTCTACACACATTTGGAACTCTCCTGGGGTACCCTCACACATATTATTCGCTTATTTAGTGGATATTTTCATAAAAAAGTGAAATTTTCAAAAATTCTGAAAATTGTCTGAAAACGACTAAATATGATGGACTCATCGGGCGAATCGCTCTGGAACTGAAATCGGAACGCTCACTGACATTTCCCCTATCTGAAAGTCTGATAAACGCCGGAAAAATGACTAAGTTCAAAAAAAAAATTTTTTTCAACTTTTTTCAATTTTACCCCCGTGGGATATATATTCTACCCACAAACATTTGGAACTCTCCTGGGGTACCCTCACACATAGTATTCCCTCATTTAGTGGATATTTTCACAAAAAAAGTGAAATTTTCAAAAATTCAGAAAATTGGCTGAAAACGACTAAATATGAAGGACTCATCGGGCGAATCGCTCTGGAACTGAAATCGGAACGCTCACTGACATTTCCCCTATCTGAAAGTCTGATAAACGCCGGAAAAATGACTAAGTTCAAAAAAAAAATTTTTTTCAACTTTTTTCAATTTTACCCCCGTGGGATATATATTCTACCCACAAACATTTGGAACTCTCCTGGGGTACCCTCACACATATTATTCCCTCATTTAGTGGATATTTTCACAAAAAAGTGAAATTTTCAAAAATTCAGAAAATTGGGTGAAAACGACTAATTATGAAGGATTCATCGGGCGAATCGCTCTGGAACTGAAATCGGAACGCTCACTGACATTTCCCCTATCTGAAAGTCTGATAAAGGCCGGAAAAATGACTAAGTCCAAAAAAATTTTTTTTCAACTTTTTTCAATTTTATCCCTGTGGGATATATATTCTACTCAAACACATTTGGAACTCTCCTGGGGTACCATCACACATTATTCCCTAATTTAGTGCATATTTTCACAAAAAAGTGAAATTTTCAAAAATTCAGAAAATTGGCTGAAAACGACTAAATATGAAGGACTCATCGGGCAAATCGCTCTGGAACTGAAATCGGAATGCTCACTGACATTTCCCCTATATGAAAGTCTGATAAACGCCGGAAAAATGACTAAGTCCCAAAAATATTTTTTTTCAACTTTTTTCATTTTTACCCCCGTGGGATATATTCTACACACACACATTTGGAACGCTCCTGGGGTACCCTCACACATATTATTCCCTTATTTAGTGGATATTTTCACAAAAAAGTGAAATTTTCAAAAATTCAGAAAATTGTCTGAAAACGACTAAATATGATGGACTCATCGGGCGAATCGCTCTGGAACTGAAATCGGAATGCTCACTGACATTTCCCCTGTCTGAAAGTCTGATAAACGCCGGAAAAATGACTAAGTAAAAAAAAAAATTTTTTTTCAACTTTTTTCGATTTTACCCCCGTGGGATATATATTCTACCCACAAACATTTGGAACTCTCCTGGGGTACCCTCACACATATTATTCCCTTATTTAGTGGATATTTTCACAAAAAAGTGAAATTTTAAAAAATTCAGAAAATTGGCTGAAAACGACTAAATATGAAGGACTCATCGGGCGAATCGCTCTGGAACTGAAATCGGAACGCTCACTGACATTTCCCCTATCTGAAAGTCTGATAAACGCCGGAAAAATGACTAAGTCCAAAAAAAAATTTTTTCAACTTTTTTCAATTTTAACCCTGTGGGATATATATTCTACACACACACATTTGGAACTCTCCTGGGGTACCGTCACACATATTATTCCCTTATTTAGTGGATATTTTCACAAAAAAGTGAAATTTTCAAAAATTCAGAAAATTGTCTGAAAACGACTAAATATGATGGACTCATTAGGCGAATCGCTCTGGAACTGAAATCGGAACGCCCACTGACATTTCCCCTATCTGAAAGTCTGATAAAGGCCGGAAAAATGACTAAGTCCAAAAAAATTTTTTTTCAACTTTTTTCAATTTTATCCCTGTGGGATATATATTCTACTCACACACATTTGGAACTCTCCTGGGGTACCGTCACACATATTATTCCCTCATTTAGTGGATATTTTCACAAAAAAGTGAAATTTTCAAAAATTCAGGAAATTGGCTGAAAACGACTAAATATGAAGGACTCATCGGGCTAATTGCTCTGGAACTGAAATCGGAATGCTCACTGACATTTCCCCTATCTGAAAGTCTGATAAACGCCGGAAAAATGTCTAAGTCCAAAAAAAAAATTTTTTCAACTTTTTTCAATTTTACCCCCGTGGGATATATATTCTACCCACACACATTTGGAACTCTCCTGGCGTACCCTCACACATATTATTCCCTCATTTAGTGGATATTTTCACAAAAAAGTGAAATTTTCAAAAATTCAGAAAATTGGCTGAAAACGACTAATTATGAAGGACTCATCGGGCGCATCGCTCTGGAACTGAAATCGGAACGCTCACTGACATTTCCCCTATCTGAAAGTCTGATAAACGCCGGAAAAATGACTAAGTCCAAAAAAAAATTTTTTCAACTTTTTTCAATTTTAACCCTGTGGGATATATATTCTACTCACACACATTTGGAACTCTCCTGTGGTACCGTCACACATATTATTCCCTCATTTAGTGGATATTTTCACAAAAAAGTGAAATTTTCAAAAATTTAGAAAATTGGCTGAAAACGACTAAATATGAAGGACTCATCGGGCTAATTGCTCTGGAACTGAAATCGGAACGCTCACTGACATTTCCCCTATCTGAAAGTCTGATAAACGCCGGAAAAATGACTAAGTTAAAAAAAAAAAATTTTTCAACTTTTTTCAATTTTACCCCCGTGGGATATATATTCTACCCACAAACATTTGGAACTCTCCTGGGGTACCCTCACACATATTATTCCCTCATTTAGTGGATATTTTCACAAAAAAGTGAAATTTTCAAAAATTCAGAAAATTGGCTGAAAACGAATAAATATGAAGGACTCATCGGGCGAATCGCTCTGGAACTGAAATCGGAACCCTCACTGACATTTCCCCTATCTGAAATTCTGCTAAACGCCGGAAAAATGACTAAGTCCAAAAAAAAAATTTTTTCAACTTTTTTCAATTTTAACCCCGTGGGATATATATTGTACACACACACATTTGGAACTCTCCTGGGGTACCCTCACACATATTATTCCCTTATTTAGTGGATATTTTCACAAAAAACTGAAATTTTCAAAAATTCAGAAAATTGGCTGAAAACGACTAAATATGAAGGACTCATCGGGCGAATCGCTCTGGAACTGAAATCGGAACGCTCACTGACATTTCCCCTATCTGAAAGTCTGATAAACGCCGGAAAAATGACTAAGTTCAAAAAAAAAATTTTTTTCAACTTTTTTCAATTTTACCCCCGTGGGATATATATTCTACCCACAAACATTTGGAACTCTCCTGGGGTACCCTCACACATAGTATTCCCTCATTTAGTGGATATTTTCACAAAAAAAGTGAAATTTTCAAAAATTCAGAAAATTGGCTGAAAACGACTAAATATGAAGGACTCATCGGGCGAATCGCTCTGGAACTGAAATCGGAACGCTCACTGACATTTCCCCTATCTGAAAGTCTGATAAACGCCGGAAAAATGACTAAGTTCAAAAAAAAAATTTTTTTCAACTTTTTTCAATTTTACCCCCGTGGGATATATATTCTACCCACAAACATTTGGAACTCTCCTGGGGTACCCTCACACATATTATTCCCTCATTTAGTGGATATTTTCACAAAAAAGTGAAATTTTCAAAAATTCAGAAAATTGGGTGAAAACGACTAATTATGAAGGATTCATCGGGCGAATCGCTCTGGAACTGAAATCGGAACGCTCACTGACATTTCCCCTATCTGAAAGTCTGATAAAGGCCGGAAAAATGACTAAGTCCAAAAAAATTTTTTTTCAACTTTTTTCAATTTTATCCCTGTGGGATATATATTCTACTCAAACACATTTGGAACTCTCCTGGGGTACCATCACACATTATTCCCTAATTTAGTGCATATTTTCACAAAAAAGTGAAATTTTCAAAAATTCAGAAAATTGGCTGAAAACGACTAAATATGAAGGACTCATCGGGCAAATCGCTCTGGAACTGAAATCGGAATGCTCACTGACATTTCCCCTATATGAAAGTCTGATAAACGCCGCAAAAATGACTAAGTCCCAAAAATATTTTTTTTCAACTTTTTTCATTTTTACCCCCGTGGGATATATTCTACACACACACATTTGGAACTCTCCTGGGGTACCCTCACACATATTATTCCCTTATTTAGTGGATATTTTCACAAAAAAGTGAAATTTTCAAAAATTCAGAAAATTGTCTGAAAACAACTAAATATGATGGACTCATCGGGCGAATCGCTCTGGAACTGAAATCGGAATGCTCACTGACATTTCCCCTGTCTGAAAGTCTGATAAAGGCCGGAAAAATGACTAAGTCCAAAAAAAAATTTTTTCAACTTTTTTCAATTTTAACCCTGTGGGATATATGTTCTACACACACACATTTGGAACTCTCCTGGGGTACCGTCACACATATTATTCCCTTATTTAGTGGATATTTTCACAAAAAAGTGAAATTTTCAAAAATTCAGAAAATTGTCTGAAAACGACTAAATATGATGGACTCATCAGGCGAATCGCTCTGGAACTGAAATCGGAACGCCCACTGACATTTCCCCTATCTGAAAGTCTGATAAAGGCCGGAAAAATGACTAAGTCCAAAAAAATTTTTTTTCAACTTTTTTCAATTTTATCCCTGTGGGATATATATTCTACTCACACACATTTGGAACTCTCCTGGGGTACCGTCACACATATTATTCCCTCATTTAGTGGATATTTTCACAAAAAAGTGAAATTTTCAAAAATTCAGGAAATTGGCTGAAAACGACTAAATATGAAGGACTCATCGGGCTAATTGCTCTGGAACTGAAATCGGAATGCTCACTGACATTTCCCCTATCTGAAAGTCTGATAAACGCCGGAAAAATGTCTAAGTCCAAAAAAAAAATTTTTTCAACTTTTTTCAATTTTACCCCCGTGGGATATATATTCTACCCACACACATTTGGAACTCTCCTGGCGTACCCTCACACATATTATTCCCTCATTTAGTGGATATTTTCACAAAAAAGTGAAATTTTCAAAAATTCAGAAAATTGGCTGAAAACGACTAATTATGAAGGACTCATCGGGCGCATCGCTCTGGAACTGAAATCGGAACGCTCACTGACATTTCCCCTATCTGAAAGTCTGATAAACGCCGGAAAAATGACTAAGTCCAAAAAAAAATTTTTTCAACTTTTTTCAATTTTAACCCTGTGGGATATATATTCTACTCACACACATTTGGAACTCTCCTGTGGTACCGTCACACATATTATTCCCTCATTTAGTGGATATTTTCACAAAAAAGTGAAATTTTCAAAAATTTAGAAAATTGGCTGAAAACGACTAAATATGAAGGACTCATCGGGCTAATTGCTCTGGAACTGAAATCGGAACGCTCACTGACATTTCCCCTATCTGAAAGTCTGATAAACGCCGGAAAAATGACTAAGTTAAAAAAAAAAAATTTTTCAACTTTTTTCAATTTTACCCCCGTGGGATATATATTCTACCCACAAACATTTGGAACTCTCCTGGGGTACCCTCACACATATTATTCCCTCATTTAGTGGATATTTTCACAAAAAAGTGAAATTTTCAAAAATTCAGAAAATTGGCTGAAAACGAATAAATATGAAGGACTCATCGGGCGAATCGCTCTGGAACTGAAATCGGAACCCTCACTGACATTTCCCCTATCTGAAATTCTGCTAAACGCCGGAAAAATGACTAAGTCCAAAAAAAAAATTTTTTCAACTTTTTTCAATTTTAACCCCGTGGGATATATATTGTACACACACACATTTGGAACTCTCCTGGGGTACCCTCACACATATTATTCCCTTATTTAGTGGATATTTTCACAAAAAACTGAAATTTTCAAAAATTCAGAAAATTGGCTGAAAACGACTAAATATGAAGGACTCATCGGGCGAATCGCTCTGGAACTGAAATCGGAACGCTCACTGACATTTCCCCTATCTGAAAGTCTGATAAACGCCGGAAAAATGACTAAGTCCAAAAAAAAATTTTTTCAACTTTTTTCAATTTTAACCCTGTGGGATATATATTCTACTCACACACATTTGGAACTCTCCTGGGGTACCGTCACACATATTATTCCCTCATTTAGTGGATATTTTCACAAAAAAGTGAAATTTTCAAAAATTCTGAAAATTGGCTGAAAACGACTAAATATGAAGGACTTATCGGGCTAATTGCTCTGGAACTGAAATCGGAATGCTCACTGACATTTCCCCTATCTGAAAGTCTGATAAACGCCGGAAAAATGACTAAGTTAAAAAAAAAAAATTTTTCAACTTTTTTCAATTTTACCCCCGTGGGATATATATTCTACCCACAAACATTTGGAACTCTCCTGGGGTACCCTCACACATATTATTCCCTCATTTAGTGGATATTTTCACAAAAAAGTGAAATTTTCAAAAATTCAGAAAATTGGCTGAAAACGACTAAATATGAAGGACTCATCGGGCTAATCGCTCTGGAACTGAAATCGGAACGCCCACTGACATTTCCCCTATCTGAAAGTCTGATAAAGGCCGGAAAAATGACTAAGTCCAAAAAAATTTTTTTTCAACTTTTTTCAATTTTATCCCTGTGGGATATATATTCTACTCAAACACATTTGGAACTCTCCTAGGGTACCATCACACATTATTCCCTCTTTTAGTGCATATTTTCACAAAAAAGTGAAATTTTCAAAAATTCAGAAAATTGGCTGAAAACGACTAAATATGAAGGACTCATTGGGCGAATCGCTCTGGAACTGAAATCGGAATGCTCACTGACATTTCCCCTATCAGAAAGTCTGATAAACGCCGGAAAAATGACTAAGTCCCAAAAAAAATTTTTTTCAACTTTTTTCATTTTTACCCCCGTGGGATATATTCTACACACACACATTTGGAACTCTCCGGGGGAACCCACACACATATTATTCCCTTATTTAGTGGATATTTTCACAAAAAAGTGAAATTTTCAAAAATTCAGAAAATTGTCTGAAAACGACTAAATATGAAGGACTCATCGGGCTAATTGCTCTGGAACTGAAATCGGAATGCTCACTGACATTTCCCCTATCTGAAAGTCTGATAAACGCCGGAAAAATGTCTAAGTCCAAAAAAAAAATTTTTTCAACTTTTTTCAATTTTACCCCCGTGGGATATATATTCTACCCACACACATTTGGAACTCTCCTGGCGTACCCTCACACATATTATTCCCTCATTTAGTGGATATTTTCACAAAAAAGTGAAATTTTCAAAAATTCAGAAAATTGTCTGAAAACGACTAAATATGATGGACTCATTGGGCGAATCGCTCTGGAACTGAAATCGGAACGCTCAGTGACATTTCCCCTATCTGAAAGTTTGATAAACGCCGGAAAAATGACTAAGTTCAAAAAAAAAATTTTTTTCAACTTTTTTCAATTTTACCCCCGTGGGATATATATTCTACCCACAAACATTTGTAACTCTCCTGGGGTACCGTCACAGATATTATTCCCTCATTTAGTGGATATTTTCACAAAAAAGTGAAATTTTCAAAAATTCTGAAAATTGGCTGAAAACGACTAAATATGAAGGACTCATCGGGCTAATTGCTCTGGAACTGAAATCGGAATGCTCACTGACATTTCCCCTATCTGAAAGTCTGATAAACGCCGGAAAAATGACTAAGTCCCAAAAAAAATTTTTTTCAACTTTTTTCATTTTTACCCCCGTGGGATATATTCTACACACACACATTTGGAACTCTCCTGGGGTACCCTCACACATATTATTCCCTTATTTAGTGGATATTTTCACAATAAAGTGAAATATTCAAAAATTCAGAAAATTGTCTGAAAACGACTAAATATGATGGACTCATCGGGCGAATCGCTCTGGAACTGAAATCGGAATGCTCACTGACATTTCCCCTATCTGAAAGTCTGATAAACGCCGGAAAAATGACTAAGTTAAAAAAAAAAATTTTTTCAACTTTTTTCAATTTTATCCCTGTGGGATATATATTCTACCCACAAACATTTGGAACTCTCCTGGGTACCCTCACACATATTATTCCCTCATTTAGTGGATATTTTCACAAAAAAGTGAAATTTTCAAAAATTCAGAAAATTGGCTGAAAATGACTAATTATGAAGGACTCATCGGGCGAATCGCTCTGGAACTGAAATCGGAACGCTCACTGACATTTCCCCTATCTGAAAGTCTGATAAACGCCGGAAAAATGACTAAGTCAAAAAAAAAATTTTTTCAACTTTTTTCAATTTTAACCCTGTGGGATATATATTCTACTCACACACATTTGGAACTCTCCTGGGGTACTGTCACACATATTATTCCCTCATTTAGTGGATATTTTCACAAAAAAGTGAAATTTTCAAAAATTCAGAAAATTGACTGAAAACGACTAAATATGAAGGACTCATCGGGCTAATCGCTCTGGAACTGAAATCGGAACGCTCAGTGACATTTCCCCTATCTGAAATTATGATAAACGCCGGAAAAATGACTAAGTTCAAAAAAAAAATTTTTTTCAACTTTTTTCAATTTTACCCCCGTGGGATATATATTCTACCCACAAACATTTGTAACTCTCCTGGCGTACCGTCACACATATTATTCCCTCATTTAGTGGATATTTTCACAAAAAAGTGAAATTTTCAAAAATTCAGAAAATTGTCTGAAAACGACTAAATATGAAGGACTCATCGGGCTAATTGCTCTGGAACTGAAATCGGAATGCTCACTGACATTTCCCCTATCTGAAAGTCTGATAAACGCCGGAAAAATGACTAAGTCCAAAAAAAATTTTTTTTCAACTTTTTTCATTTTTACCCCCGTGGGATATATATTCTACACACACACATTTGGAACTCTCCTGGGGTACCCTCACACATATTATTCCCTTATTTAGTGGATATTTTCACAAAAAAGTGAAATTTTCAAAAATTCAGAAAATTGGCTGAAAACGACTAAATATGAAGGACTCATCGGGCGAATCGCTCTGGAACTGAAATCGGAATGCTCACTGACATTTCCCCTATCTGAAAGTCTGATAAACGGCGGAAAAATGACTAAGTCCAAAAAAAAATTTTTTCAACTTTTTTCATTTTTCCCCCGTTGGATATTTATTCTACACACACACATTTGGAACTCTCCTGGGGTACCCTCACACATATTATTCCCTCATTTAGTGGATATTTTCACAAAAAAGTAAAATTTTCAAAAATTCTGAAAATTATCTGAAAACGACTAAATATGAAGGACTCATCGTGCTAATCGCTCTGGAACTGAAATTGGAATGCTCACTGACATTTCCCCTATCTGAAAGTCTGATAAATGCCGGAAAAATGACTAAGTCCAAAAAAAATTTTTTTTCAACTTTTTTCATTTTTACCCCCGTGGGATATATATTCTACACACACACATTTGGAACTCTCCTGGGGTACCCTCACACATATTATTCCCTCATTTAGTGGATATTTTCACAAAAAAGTGAAATTTTCAAAAATTCAGAAAATTGGCTGAAAACGACTAAATATGAAGGACTCATCGGGCTAATCGCTCTGGAACTGAAATCGGAAAGCCCACTGACATTTCCCCTATCTGAAAGTCTGCTAAACGCCGGAAAAATGACTAAGTCCAAAAAAAAAAATTTTTCAACTTTTTTCAATTTTACCCGCGTGGGATATATATTCTACCCACACACATTTGGAACTCTCCTGGGGTACCCTCACACATATTATCCCCTCATTTAGTGGATATTTTCACAAAAAAGTGAAATTTTCAAAAATTCAGAAAATTGGCTGAAAACGACTAAATATGAAGGACTCATCGGGTTAATCGCTCTGGAACTGAAATCGGAATGCTCACTGACATTTCCCCTATCTGAAAGTCTGCTAAACGCCGGAAAAATGACTAAGTCCAAAAAAAAATGTTTTTAAACTTTTTTCATTTTTACCCCCGTGGGATATACATTCTACCCACACACATTTGGAACTCTCCTGGGGTACCCTCACACATATTATTCCCTCATTTAGTGGATATTTTCAAAAAAAGTGAAATTTTCAAAAATTCAGAAAATTGGCTGAAAACGACGAAATATGAAGGACTCATTGGGCGAATCGCCCTGGAACTGAAATCGGAATGCTCACTGACATTTCCCCTATCTGAAAGTCTGATAAACGCCGGAAAAATGACTAAATCCAAAAAAAATATTTTTTCAACTTTTTTCAATTTTACCCCCGTGGGATATATATTCTACCCACACACATTTGGAACTCTCCTGGGGTACCCTCACACATATTATTCCCTCATTTAGTGGATATTTTCACAAAAAAGTTAAATTTTCAAAAATTCAGAAAATTGGCTGAAAACGACTAAATATGAAGGACTCATCAGGCTAATCGCTCTGGAACTGAAATCGGAATGCTCACTGACATTTCCCCTATCTGAAAGTCTGCTAAACGCCGGAAAAATGACTAAGTCCAAAAAAACTTTTTTTCAATTTTAACCCTGTGGGATATATGTTCTACTCACACACATTTGGAACTCTCCTGGGGTACCGTCACACATATTATTCCCTCATTTAGTGCATATTTTCACAAAAAAGTGAAATTTTCAAAAATTCAGAAAATTAACTGAAAACGACTAAATATGAAGGACTCATCGGGCTAATCGCTCTGGAACTAAAATCGGAACGCCCACTGACATTTCCCCTATCTGAAAGTCTGATAAAGGCCGGAAAAATGACTAAGTAAAAAAAAAATTTTTTTCAACTTTTTTCAATTTTACCCCCGTGGGATATATTTTCTACCCACACACATTTGGAACTCTCCTGGGGAACCCTCACTATTTTCACAAAAAAGTGAAATTTTCAAAAATTCAGAAAATTGGCTGAAAACGACTAAATATGAAGGACTCATCGGGCTAATCGCTCTGGAACTAAAATCGGAACGCTCACTGACATTTCCCCTATCTGAAAGTCTGATAAAGGACGGAAAAATGACTAAGTAAAAAAAAATTTTTTTTCAACTTTTTTCAATTTTATCCCTGTGGGATATATATTCTACTCACACACATTTGGAACTCTCCTGGGGTACCCTCACACATATTATTCCCTCATTTAGTGGATATTTTCACAAAAAAGTGAAATTTTCAAAAATTCAGAAATTGGCTGAAAACGACTAATTATGAAGGACTCATCGGGCGAATCGCTCTGGAACTGAAATCGGAACGCTCACTGACATTTCCCCTATCTGAAAGTCTGATAAACGCCGGAAAAATGACTAAGTCCAAAAAAATTTTTTTTCAACTTTTTTCACTTTTACCCCCGTGGGATATATATTCTACACACACATTTGGAACTCTCCTGGGGTACCCTCACACATATTATTCCCTCATTTGGTGGATATTTTCACAAAAAAGTGAAATTTTCAAAAATTCTGAAAATTGGCTGAAAACGACTAAATATGAAGGACTCATCGGGCTAATCGCTCTGGAACTGAAATCGGAAAGCCCACTGACATTTCCCCTATCTGAAAGTCTGCTAAACGCCGGAAAAATGACTAAGTCCAAAAAAAAAAATTTTTCAACTTTTTTCAATTTTACCCGCGTGGGATATATATTCTACCCACACACATTTGGAACTCTCCTGGGGTACCCTCACACATATTATTCCCTCATTTAGTGGATATTTTCGCAAAAAAGTGAAATTTTCAAAAATTCAGAAAATTGGCTGACATCGACGAAATATGAAGGACTCATCAGGCTAATCGCTCTGGAACTGAAATCGGAATGCTCACTGACATTTCCCCTATCTGAAAGTCTGATAAACGCCGGAAAAATGACAGTCCAAAAAAAAATTTTTTTCAACTTTTTTCAATTTTACCCCCGTGGGATATATTTTCTACCCACACACATTTGGAACTCTCCTGGGGAACCCTCACTATTTTCACAAAAAAGTGAAATTTTCAAAAATTCAGAAAATTGGCTGAAAACGACTAAATATGAAGGACTCATCGGGCTAATCGCTCTGGAACTAAAATCGGAACGCTCACTGACATTTCCCCTATCTGAAAGTCTGATAAAGGACGGAAAAATGACTAAGTCCAAAAAAAATTTTTTTCAACTTTTTTCAATTTTATCCCTGTGGGATATATATTCTACTCACACACATTTGGAACTCTCCTGGGGTACCCTCACACATATTATTCCCTCATTTAGTGGATATTTTCACAAAAAAGTGAAATTTTCAAAAATTCAGAAAATTGGCTGAAAACGACTAATTATGAAGGACTCATCGGGCGAATCACTCTGGAACTGAAATCGGAACGCTCACTGACATTTCCCCTATCTGAAAGTCTGATAAACGCCGGAAAAATGACAGTCCAAAAAAAAATTTTTTTCAACTTTTTTCAATTTTACCCCCGTGGGATATATTTTCTACCCACACACATTTGGAACTCTCCTGGGGTACCCTCACTATTTTCACAAAAAAGTGAAATTTTCAAAAATTCAGAAAATTGGCTGAAAACGACGAAATTTGAAGGACTCATTGGGCGAATCGCCCTGGAACTGAAATCGGAATGCTCACTGACATTTCCCCTATCTGAAAGTCTGATAAACGCCGGAAAAATGACTAAGTCCAAAAAAAATATCTTTTCAACTTTTTTCAATTTTACCCCCGTGGGATATATATTCTACCCACACACATTTGGAACTCTCCTGGGGTACCCTCACACATATTATTCCCTCATTTAGTGGATATTTTCACAAAAAAGTGAAATTTTCAAAAATTCAGAAAATTGGCTGACAACGACTAAATATGAAGGACTCATCAGGCTAATCGCTCTGGGACTGAAATCGGAATGCTCACTGACATTTCCCCTATCTGAAAGTCTGATAAACGCCGGAAAAATGACAGTCCAAAAAAAAATTTTTTTCAACTTTTTTCAATTTTACCCCCGTGGGATATATTTTCTACCCACACACATTTGGAACTCTCCTGGGGTACCCTCACACATATTATTCCCTCATTTAGTGGATATTTTCACAAAGAAGTGAAATTTTCAAAAATTCAGAAAATTGGCTGAAAACGACTAAACATGAAGGACTCATCGGGCTAATCACTCTGGAACTAAAATCGGAATGCCCACTGACATTTCCCCTATCTGAAAGTCTGATAAAGGCCGGAAAAATGACTAAGTCAAAAAAAAATTTTTTTCAACTTTTTTCAATTTTATCCCTGTGGGATATATATTCTACTCACACACATTTGGAACTCTCCTGGGGTACCCTCACACATATTATTCCCTCATTTAGTGGATATTTTCACAAAAAAGTGAAATTTTCAAAAATTCCGAAAATTGGCTGAAAACGACTAATTATGAAGGACTCATCGGGCGAATCGCTCTGGAACTGAAATCGGAACGCTCACTGACATTTCCCCTATCTGAAAGTCTGATAAACGCCGGAAAAATGACAAAGTCCAAAAAAAAATTTTTTTCAACTTTTTTTATTTTTACCCCCGTGGGATATATATTCTACCCACACACACATTTGGAACTCTCCTGGGGTACCCTCACACATATTATTCCCTCATTTAGTGGATATTTTCACAAAAAAGTGAAATTTTCAAAAATTCTGAAAATTGGCTGAAAACGACTAAATATGATGGACTCATCGGGCGAATCGCTCTGGAACTGAAATCGGAACGCTCACTGAAATTTCCCCTATCTGAAAGTCTGATAAACTCCGGAAAAATGACTAAGTTCAAAAAAAATTTTTTTTTTACTCTTTTCAATTTTACCCCCGTGGGATATATATGCTACCCAAAACATTTGGAACTCTCCTGGGGTACCCTCACACATATTATTCCCTCATTTAGTGCATATTTTCACAAAAAAGTGAAATTTTCAAAAATTCAGAAAATTGGCTGAAAACGACTAATTATGAAGGACTCATCGGGCGAATCGCTCTGGAACTGAAATCGGAACGCTCACTGACATTTCCCCTATCTGAAAGTCTGATAAACGCCGGAAAAATGACTAAGTCCAAAAAAAATTTTTTTCAACTTTTTTCAATTTTATCCCTGTGGGATAAAACCAGGGGAGGAGTCCTGAGGAGATAATTTGCATATTCCCACTGCATTTTGGGGTAAGTGAAGAGTCTCCGTGAGCTCAAAGAACACTGGATTTTGGATGTTGGAGCTGAAAAGAGGACATCGGCAAACCAGGGGAGGAGTCCTGAGGAGATAATTTGCATATTCCCACTGCATTTTGGGGTAAGTGAAGAGTCTCCGCGAGCTCAAAGAACACTGGATTTTGGCTGTTGGAGCTGAAAAGAGGACATCGGCAAACCAGGGGAGGAGTCCTGAGGAGATAATTTGCATATTCCCACTGCATTTTGGGGTAAGTGAAGAGTCTCCGCGAGCTCAAAGAACACTGGATTTTGGCTGTTGGAGCTGAAAAGAGGACATTGGCAAACCAGGGGAGGAGTCCTGAGGAGATAATTTGCATATTCCCACTGCATTTTTGGGTAAGTGAAGAGTCTCCGCGAGCTCAAAGAACACTGGATTTTGGCTGTTGGAGCTGAAAAGAGGACATCGGCAAACCAGGGGAGGAGTCCTGAGGAGATAATTTGCATATTCCCACTGCATTTTGGGGTAAGTGAAGAGTCTCCGCGAGCTCAAAGAACACTGGATTTTGGCTGTTGGAGCTGAAAAGAGGACATCGGCAAACCAGGGGAGGAGTCCTGAGGAGATAATTTGCATATTCCCACTGCATTTTGGGGTAAGTGAAGAGTCTCCGCGAGCTCAAAGAACACTGGATTTTGGCTGTTGGAGCTAAAAAGAGGACATCGGTAAACCGCTTTTTTTTTAAGCTTTTTTCACTGTTTTCAGAACATTAACAATAAGAACATGGAAGAGTCCAGGAGCCATTTGGTGAGCTGCATATCCTGCTACATGTTCACAGACTTGCCAGTGGAAAAGCCAAACTTCACTTGCCAGAAATGCAAGCTTGTGTCCCTGTTGGAGGAAAAGTTGCGAAATCTAGAAGAGAGGTTAACTACCTTGAAAATCATTAAGGAAGGTGAAGAGTTCTTAGACAGAGCAGAATTATCTCTTCATGATTCAGAAAGAGAAGAAATTCGAACTGCACCTGACGAAACAGAGGAATGGAAGCATGTGACCCACAGAAGCAGGAGGATCGAGAGGCAGTCAGCACCCATACTGCTCAGGAACCAGTACCAGGCTCTCACGCAGGAGAACCATGAAGAAATACAGCAAAATAAGACTTTGCCAGCAATGAATAACCTTGTAAGCCCTCAGAATCCTCCTGGATGGAGAAAGAAGAATGTTGTGAAGAAAAAACGGAGAGTGGTGGTCATGGTGGATTCCCTGTTAAGAGGAACAGAGGCCGCTATCTGCAGACCAGACATAACCTCAAGAGAAATGTGCTGTCTTCCAGGAGCAAAAATTAAAGATGTGTCTGACAGGATATCAAGACTCTTCAGACCTACAGATCACTACCCATTCCTGCTAATACATGTGGGGACAAATGACACCGCAAGAAAGGACCTGGAAACCATCTGCAGTGACTTTGAAGACTTAGGCAAGAAAGTGAAAGAATTGGGAGCGCAGGTGGTCTTCTCATCCATCCTCCCAGTGGATGGCCATGGAACAATGAGGTGGAATAAGATTCTACAGGTGAACAACTGGCTACGTCGATGGTGCGTCAACAAAGATTTGGATTTCTGGATCACGGAATGAATTACCTATACGATGGACTACTTGCTAGAGATGGGGTGCACCTTACGAAGACTGGAAAACATGTATTTGGAAGTCGCCTTGCTACACTCATCAGAAGAGCTTTAAACTAGAACAATGTGGGAAGGGAAGCAAAAGGCCAGAAAAAGCCATACAGCTGACAAATACTATTGAGATCTCTGCTACTGGAAGTGGAAAGGAAGAACAAAGACAAAACAATTTAAATAATAAAAATATGGGAGGAAGAGAAACCAATCACAAACTAAAATGTTTTTATACAAATGCACAAAGCATGGGCAACAAACAAGGAGAATTGGAACTACTAATGCAGGAAAAGGAATATGATGTCATTGGAATCACCGAAACTTGGTGGGACGATACACATGATTGGAATAAAAGGCTAAAAGGATACAACTTATTTGCAAGAAACAGACTTGATAAACGAGGAGGAGGTGTTGCATTGTATGTTAGAAAAGCGTATATCTGCACAGAGATTGAAGCTTCAGAGACTGGGAGTTCTGTGGAAACTGTTTGGGTAAGAATACAAGGAGAGAACAACGGAAAGGACACCATTGTAGGCATTTACTACAGGCCACCTGGGCAAGCTGAAGATATGGATGAACTCTTTATGTATCAAATGACCAAGTTCTCCAAAAAATATGACGTAGTGGTCATGGGAGATTTCAACTATCCAGACATTTGTTGGGAATCTCTCTCAAGTAAAACTAACAGGTCAAGCAAATTCTTATCCTCTCTTGCTGACAACTTTATCTTCCAAAAGGTAGGGGAGAAAACAAGGGGATCTGCTACTTTGGATCTAATCCTTATAAACAGGGAGGAAATGGTTGAGGAGGTAAAGGTGGCTGGGACCCTAGGAGGCAGCGATCATGCTATTATAGAATTTTGGATAACTAGAGGAGGAAGACATGTGAAGACTCAGACTTCAAGGTTAGATTTTAGAAAGGCAGATTTTAAGAGACTCAGAAAGAGAATAGGAGGGATCCAATGGCTGGATGTCCTTAAGGACAAAAATGTCCAGGAAGGATGGGAAATTTTTAAAAATTAGATTCTCAAAGCACAATCGTTAACAATCCCGAAAAGTAGGAAGAATGGGAAGCATTTAAGGAAACCAGGATGGATGAACACAGAACTTAAACACATGCTAAAAAGAAAGAAAGAAATGTTTATTAAATGGAAAGAGGGAGGCATATCTAAAGAAGATTATAATGCAGTCTGCAGATCCTGCAGGACACGTATCAGGTTAGCTAAAGCTGACAATGAATTAAGGCTTGCAAGAGATGTCAAAGCAATAAAAAAGGATTTTGGGGGTATGTCAAAAGTAAAAGAAAAGTCAAAGATGCTATAGGATTTTTACAGGATGAAAATGGAGAAATGGTAAGAGAGGATGTTGAGAAGGCCGAACTTTTTAATTCCTATTTTGCATCTGTTTTCTCTCAGAAAGAAAATGTAACATCAACTGATCTTCACTGTCCTTTTAAAGGAATAGAGGAATCCAAGTTATCTGTAAACAGAAAGATTGTGAGGGAATATTTAGCTAACATAAATGAGTTCAAGTCTCCAGGTCCAGATGAATTACACCCCAGAGTACTGAAGGAGATCGTAGAAGAAATTTTAGAACCACTCTCCATAATCTTTGAAAATTCTTGGAGAACAGGAGAAGTCCCAGAAGACTGGAGAAGAGCAAATGTTGTTCTTATCTTCAAAAAGGGGAAGAAGGTGGACCCAGGAGCTATAGGCCGGTGAGTCTGACTTCTATACCAGGAAAGATCTTTGAACAAATTATTAAACAACATGTATGTAAGTACATGGATAAGAATGAAGTGATTAACCAGAGTCAGCATGGGTTTGTAACTAACAAGTCATGTCAGACTAACTTAATTTCCTTCTATGACAGAATCACTGACTGGGTGGATCAGGGAAATGCTGTAGATATAGTATATCTTGACTTCAGCAAAGCATTTGACAAAGTATCTCACACCATCCTTATTGAAAAAATGACCAAGTATGCAATGGACCAGGCAACTGTTAGGTGGATTCATAACTGGCTTAGTGATCGGACTCAAAGGGTGGTTGTAAATGGCTTCACATCCAGCTGGATGAATGTCTCAAGTGGGGTACCACAGGGCTCCGTCCTGGGACCTGTATTGTTCAACATATTTATCAATGATTTAGATGAAGGAATTGAGGGTAAACTGATTAAATTTGCTGATGACACAAAGCTAGGAGGGATAGCTAATACTAGAGAAGAGAGAGAGAGGATTCAAAAAGACCTAAATAAACTGGAGCAGTGGGCAGCAACCAACAGAATGGTTTTTAACAGGGAAAAATGCAAAGTACTACATCTGGGCAATAAAAATGAAAAAAGCATATACAGAATGGGAGGAATAGAGCTAAGCAACAGTACATGTGAAAAAGACTTAGGTATACTAATAGATCATAGACTGAACATGAGTCAACAGTGTGATGCAGCAGCAAAAAAGGCAAATACAATTTTGGGATGTATTAACAGAAGCATACAGTCTAGATCACGTGAAGTCATTATCGGTCTTTACTCCTCTTTGGTCAGACCTCATCTGGAATACTGTGTACAGTTTTGGGCACCACATTTTAAAAAAGACATAGACAAACTGGAGCAAGTTCAGAGAAGAGCGACCAGAATGGTGACTGGTCTGCAAACCATGTCCTATGAGGAACGGTTGCAGGATTTGGGAATGTTTAGCTTGCAAAAAAGAAGACTGAGAGGAGACTTAATAGCTGTCTACAAATATGTCAAGGGCTGTCACATTGTAGAAGGATCATCTTTATTCTCATTTGCACAAGGAAAGACTAGAAGCAATGGGATGAAACTAAATGGGAGGAGACACAGATTAGATATTAGAAAAAACTTTTTGACAGTTAGGGTGATTAATGAGTGGAACAGGCTGCCACAAGAGGTGGTGAGTTCCCCTTCAATGGACGTCTTCAAACAGAGGCTGGACAGACATCTGTCTGAGATGATCTAGTGAATCCTGCTTTGAGCAGGGGGTTGGACCAGATGACCCAGGAGGTCCCTTCCAACTCTACCATTCTATGATTCTATGATATTTTCACAAAAAAGTGAAATTTTCAAAAATTCAGAAAATTGGCTGAAAACGACTAAATGTGATGGACTCATTGGGCGAATCGCTCTGGAACTGAAATCGGAACGCTCACTGACATTTCCCCTATCTGAAAGTCTGATAAACGCCGGAAAAATGACTAAGTCCAAAAGAAAATTTTTTTCAACTTTTTTCAATTTTACCCCCGTGGGATATATATTCTACCCACACACATTTGGAAAACTGCTGGGGTACCCTCACACATATTATTCCCTCATTTAGTGGATATTTTCACAAAAAAGTGAAATTTTCAAAAATTCAGAAAATTGGCTGAAAACGACTAAATATGAAGGACTCATTGGGCGAATCGCTCTGGAACTGAAATCGGAATGCTCACTGACATTTCCCCTATCTGAAAGTCTGATAAAGGCCGGAAAAATAACTAAGTCCAAAAAAATTTTTTTTAAACTTTTTTCAATTTTACCCCCGTGGGATATATATTCTACCCACAAACATTTGGAACTCTCCTGGGGTACCCTCACACATATTATTCCCTCATTTAGTGGATATTTTCACAAAAAAGTGACATTTTCAAAAATTCAGAAAATTGGCTGAAAACGACTAAATATGAAGGACTCATCGGGCGAATCGCTCTGGAACTGAAATCGGAACGCTCACTGACATTTCCCCTATCTGAAAGTCTGATAAACGCTGGAAAATGACAGTCCAAAAAAAAATTCTTTTTCAACTTTTTTCAATTTTGCCCCCGTGGGATATATATTCTACCCACACACATTTGGAACTCTCCTGGGGTACCCTCACACATATTATTCCCTCATTTAGTGGATATTTTCACAAAAAAGTGAAATTTTCAAAAATTCTGAAAATTGGCTGAAAATGACTAAATATGAAGGACTCATGAGGCGAATCGCTCTGGAACTGAAATCGGAACGCTCACTGACATTTCCCCTATCTGAAAGTCTGATAAACGCCGAAAAAATGACAAGGTCCAAAAAAAAATTTTTTTTTCAACTTTTTTCAGTTTTACCCCTGTGGATATTAATTCTACCCACAAACATTTGGAACTCTCCTGAGGTACTCTCACACATATTATTCCCTCATTTAGTGGATATTTTCACAAAAAAGTGAAATTTTCAAAAATTCTGAAAATTGGCTGAAAACGACTAAATATGAAGGACTCATCGGGCGAATCGCTCTGTAACTGAAATCGGAACGCTCACTGACATTTCCCCTATCTGAAAGTCTGATAAACGCCGAAAAAATGACAAAGTCCAAAAAAAAATTTTTTTTCAACTTTTTTCAATTTTACCCCCGTGGGATATATATTCTACCCACACACATTTGGAACTCTCCTGGGGTACCCTCACACATATTATTCCCTCATTTAGTGGATATTTTCACAAAAAAGTGAAATTTTCAGAAATTCAGAAAATTGGATGCAAACGACTAAATATGAAGGACTCATCGGAAGAATCGCTCTGGAACTGAAATCGGAACGCTCACTGACATTTCTCCTATCTGAAAGTCTGATAAACGCCGGAAAAATGACTAAGTCCAAAAAAAATTTTTTTTCAATTTTACCCCCGTGGGATATATATTCTACCCACACACATTTGGAACTCTCCTGGGGTACCTCACACAGATTATTCCATCATTTAGTGGATATTTTCACAAAAAAGTGAAATTTTCAAAAATTCTGAAAATTGGCTGAAAACGACTAAATATGAAGGACTCATCGGGCGAATTGCTCTGGAACTGAAATCGGAACGCTCACTGACATTTCCCCTATCTGAAAGTCTGATAAACGCCGGAAAAATGACAGTCCAAAAAAAATTTTTTTTAAACTTTTTTCAATTTTACCCCTGTGGATATTACTTCTACCCACACACATTTGGAACTCTCCTGGGGTACCCTCACACATATTATTCCCTCATGTAGTAGATACAGTACAGACCAAAAGTTTGGACACACCTTCTCATTTAAAGATTTTTCTGTATTTTCATGACTATGAAAATTGTACATTCCACTGAAGGCATCAAAACTATGAATTAACACATGTGGAATTATATACTTAACAAAAAAGTGTGAAACAACTGAAAATATTGTCTTATATTCTAGCTTCTTCAAAGTATCCACCTTTTGCTTTGGTGACTGCTTTGCACACTCTTGGTATTCTCTTGATGAGCTTCAAGTAGTAGTCGCCGAAAATGGTCTTCCAAAAATCTTGAAGGAGTTCCCAGAGATGCTTAGCACTTGTTGGCCCTTTTGCCTTCACTCTGCAGTCCAGCTCACCCCAAACCATCTCGATTGGGTTCAGGTCTGGTGACTGTGGAGGCCAGGTTATCTGGCGTAGCACCCCATCACTCTCCTTCTTGGTCAAATAGCTCTTACACAGCCTGGAGGTGTGTTTGGGGTCATAGTCCTATTGAAAAATAAATGATGGTCCAACTAAACGCAAACCGGATGGAATAGCATGCCGCTGCAAGATGTTGTGGTAGCCATGCTGGTTCAGTATGCCTTCAATTTTGAATAAATCCCCAACAGTGTCACCAGCAAAGCACCCCCCACACCATCACACCTCCTCCTCCATGCTTCACGGTGGGAACCAGGCATGTAGAGTCCATCCGTTCACCTTTTCTGCGTCGCACAAAGACACGGTGGTTGGAACCAAAGATCTCAAATTTTGACTCATCAGATGAAAGCACAGATTTCCACTGGTCTAATGTCCATTCCTTGTGTTCTTTAGCCCAAACAAGTCTCTTCTGCTAGTTGCCTGTCCTTGGCAGTGGTTTCCTAGCAGCTATTTTACCATGAAGGCCTGCTGCACAAAGTCTCCTCCTAACAGTTGTTGAAGAGATGTGTCTGCTGCTAGAACTCTGTGTGGCATTGACCTGGTCTCTAATCTGATCTGCTGTTAACCTGTGATTTTTGAGGCTGGTGACTCGGATAAACTTATCCTCAGAAGTAGAGGTGACTCTTGGTCTTCCTTTCCTGGGGCGGTCCTCATGTGAGACAGTTTCTTTGAAGCGCTTGATGGTTTTTGTAACTGCACTTGGGGACACTTTCAAAGTTTTCCCAATTTTTCGCACTGACTGACCTTCATTTGTTAAAGTAATGATGGCCACTCGTTTTTCTTTACTTAGCTGCTTTTTTCTTGCCATAATACAAATTCTAACAGTCTATTCAGTAGGACTATCAGCTGTGTATTCACCAGACTTCTGCAAAACACAACTGATGGTCCCAACCCCATTTATAAGGCAAGAAATCCCACTTATTAAACCTGACAGGGCACACCTGTGAAGTGAAAACCATTTCCCGTGACTACCACTTGAAGCTCATCAAGAGAATGCCATGAGTGTGCAAAGCAGTCATCAAAGCAAAAGGTGGCTACTTTGAAGAACCTAGAATATAAGACATATTTTCAGTTGTTTCACACTTTTTTGTTAAGTATATAATTCCACATGTGTTAATTCATAGTTTTGATGCCTTCAGTGTAAATGTACAATTTTCATAGTCATGAAAATACAGAAAAAATTTTAAATGAGAAGGTGTGTCCAAACTTTTGGTCTGTACTGTATTTTCACAAAAAAGTGAAATTTTCAAAAATTCAGAAAATTGGCTGAAAACGACTAAATAAGAAGGACTCATCGGGCTAATCGCTCTGGAACTGAAATCGGAATGCTCAATGACATTTCCCCTATCTGAATGTCTGATAAAGGCCGGAAAAATGACTAAGTCCAGAAAAAAAATTTTTTCAACTTTTTTAAATTTTACCCCCGTGGGATATATATTCTACCCACACACATTTGGAACTCTCCTGGGGTACCCTCACACATATTGTTCCCTCATTTAGTGGATATTTTCACAAAAAAGTGAAATTTTCAAAAATTCAGAAAATTGGCTGAAAACGACTAAATATGAAGGACTCATCGGGCAAATTGCTCTGAAACTGAAATCGGAATGCTCACTGACATTTCCCCTATCTGAATGTCTGATAAACGCCGGAAAAATGACTAAGTCTCCCAAAAAAATTTTTTCAACTTTTTTCAATTTTACCCCTGTGGATATATATTCTACCCTCACTTTTGGAGCTCTCCTGGGGTACCCTCACACTTATTATTCCCTCATTTAGTGGATATTTTCACAAAAAAGTGAAATTTTCAAAAATTCTGAAAATTGGCTGAAAACGACTAAATATGAAGGACTCATCGGGAGAATCGCTCTGGAACTGAAATCGGAACGCTCACTGACTTTTCCCCTATCTGAAAGTCTGATAAACGCCGGAAAAATGACTAAGTCCATGAAAAATTTTTTTTCAACTTTTTTCAATTTTACCCCTGTGGTTATATATTCTACCCACACTTTTGGAACTCTCCTGGGGTACCCTCACCAATATTATTCCCTCATTTACTGCATATTTTCACAAAAAAGTGAAATTTTCAAAAATTAAGAAAATTGGCTGAAAACGACTAAATATGAAAGACTCATCGGGCGAATCGCTCTGGAACTGAAATCGGAACGGTCACTGACATTTCCCCTATCTGAAAGTCTGTTAAAGGCGGAAAAAATGACAGTCGAAAAACAATTTTTTTTAAATTTTACCCCCGTGGGATATATATTCTAGCCACACACATTTGGAACTCTCCTGGGGTACCCTCACACATATTATTCCCTCATTTAGTGGATATTTTCACAAAAAAGTGAAATTTTCAAAAATTCAGAAAATTGGCTGAAAACGACTAAATATGAAGGACTCATCGGGCGAATCGCTCTGGAACTGAAATCGGAACGCTCACTGACATTTCCCCTATCTGAAAGTCTGATAAACGCCGGACAAATGACTAAGTCCAAAAAACAATTTTTTTCAATTTTACCCCCGTGGAATATATATTCTACCCACACACATTTGGAACTCTCCTGGGGTACCCTCGCACATATTATTCCCTCATTTAGTGGATATTTTCACAAAAAAGTGAAATTTTCAAAAATTCTGAAAATTGGCTGAAAATGACTAAATATGAAGGACTCATGAGGCGAATCGCTCTGGAACTGAAATCGGAACGCTCACTGACATTTCCCCTATCTGAAAGTCTGATAAACGCCGAAAAAATGACAAGGTCCAAAAAAAAATTTTTTTTTCAAATTTTTTTAGTTTTACCCCTGTGGATATTAATTCTACCCACAAACATTTGGAACTCTCCTGAGGTACTCTCACACATATTATTCCCTCATTTAGTGGATATTTTCACAAAAAAGTGAAATTTTCAAAAATTCCGAAAATTGGCTGAAAACGACTAAATATGAAGGACTCATCGGGCGAATCGCTCTGTAACTGAAATCGGAACGCTCACTGACATTTCCCCTATCTGAAAGTCTGATAAACGCCGAAAAAATGACAAAGTCCAAAAAAAAATTTTTTTTCAACTTTTTTCAATTTTACCCCCGTGGGATATATATTCTACCCACAAACATTTGGAACACTCCTGGGGTTTCCTCACACATATTATTCCCTCATTTAGTGGATATTTTCGCAAAAAAGTGAAATTTTCAAAAATTCAGAAATTTCACTGAAAATGACTAAATGTGATGGACTCATCGGGTGAATCGCTCTGGAACTCAAATCGGAATGCTCACTGACATTTCCCCTATCTGAAAGTCTGATAAACGCCGGAAAAATGACTAAGTTCAAAAAAAATTTTTTTAAAACTTTTTTCAATTTTACCCCCGTGGGATATATATTCTACCCACAAACATTTGGAACTCTCCTGGGGTACCCTCACACATATTATTCCCTCATTTAGTGGATATTTTCACAAAAAAGTGACATTTTCAAAAATTCAGAAAATTGGCTGAAAACGACTAAATATGAAGGATTCATCGGGCGAATCGCTCTGGAACTGAAATCAGAACGCTCACTGACATTTCCCCTATCTGAAAGTCTGATAAACGCTGGAAAATGACAGTCCAAAAAAAAATTCTTTTTCAACTTTTTTCAATTTTGCCCCCGTGGGATATATATTCTACCCACACACATTTGGAACTCTCCCTGGGTACCCTCACACATATTATTCCCTCATTTAGTGGATATTTTCACAAAAAAGTGAAATTTTAAAAAATTCAGAAAATTGGCTGAAAATGGCTAAATATGAAGGACTCATTGGGCTAATCGCTCTGGAACTGAAATCGGAACGCTCACTGACATTTCCCCTATCTGAAAGTCTGATAAACGCCGGAAAAATGACTAAGTCCAAAATACAATTTTTTTCAATTTTACCCCCGTGGAATATATATTCTACCCACACACATTTGGAACTCTCCTGGGGTACCCTCACACATATTATTCCCTCATTTAGTGGATATTTTCACAAAAAAAGTGAAATTTTCAAAAATTCTGAAAATTGGCTGAAAATGACTAAATATGAAGGACTCATGAGGCGAATCGCTCTGGAACTGAAATCGGAACGCTCACTGACATTTCCCCTATCTGAAAGTCTGATAAACGCCGAAAAAATGACAAGGTCCAAAAAAAAATTTTTTTTTCAACTTTTTTCAGTTTTACCCCTGTGGATATTAATTCTACCCACAAACATTTGGAACTCTCCTGAGGTACTCTCACACATATTATTCCCTCATTTAGTGGATATTTTCACAAAAAAGTGAAATTTTCAAAAATTCAGAAAATTGGCTGAAAACGACTAAATATGAAGGACTCATCGGGCGAATCGCTCTGTAACTGAAATCGGAACGCTCACTGACATTTCCCCTATCTGAAAGTCTGATAAACGCCGAAAAAATGACAAAGTCCAAAAAAAAATTTTTTTTCAACTTTTTTCAATTTTACCCCCGTGGGATATATATTCTACCCACAAACATTTGGAACACTCCTGGGGTTTCCTCACACATATTATTCCCTCATTTAGTGGATATTTTCGCAAAAAAGTGAAATTTTCAAAAATTCAGAAATTTCACTGAAAATGACTAAATGTGATGGACTCATCGGGTGAATCGCTCTGGAACTCAAATCGGAATGCTCACTGACATTTCCCCTATCTGAAAGTCTGATAAATGCCGGAAAAATGACTAAGTTCAAAAAAAATTTTTTTTAAACTTTTTTCAATTTTACCCCCGTGGGATATATATTCTACCCACAAACATTTGGAACTCTCCTGGGGTACCCTCACACATATTATTCCCTCATTTAGTGGATATTTTCACAAAAAAGTGACATTTTCAAAAATTCAGAAAATTGGCTGAAAACGACTAAATATGAAGGACTCATCGGGCGAATCGCTCTGGAACTGAAATCAGAACGCTCACTGACATTTCCCCTATCTGAAAGTCTGATAAACGCTGGAAAATGACAGTCCAAAAAAAAATTCTTTTTCAACTTTTTTCAATTTTGCCCCCGTGGGATATATATTCTACCCACACACATTTGGAACTCTCCTGGGGTACCCTCACACATATTATTCCCTCATTTAGTGGATATTTTCACAAAAAAGTGAAATTTTAAAAAATTCAGAAAATTGGCTGAAAATGGCTAAATATGAAGGACTCATTGGGCTAATCGCTCTGGAACTGAAATCGGAACGCTCACTGACATTTCCCCTATCTGAAAGTCTGATAAACGCCGGAAAAATGACTAAGTCCAAAATACAATTTTTTTCAATTTTACCCCCGTGGAATATATATTCTACCCACACACATTTGGAACTCTCCTGGGGTACCCTCACACATATTATTCCCTCATTTAGTGGATATTTTCACAAAAAAAGTGAAATTTTCAAAAATTCTGAAAATTGGCTGAAAATGACTAAATATGAAGGACTCATGAGGCGAATCGCTCTGGAACTGAAATCGGAACGCTCACTGACATTTCCCCTATCTGAAAGTCTGATAAACGCCGAAAAAATGACAAGGTCCAAAAAAAAAATTTTTTCAACTTTTTTCAATTTTACCCCGTGGATATATATTCTACCCACACACATTTGGAACTCTCCTGGGGTACCCTCACACATATTATTCCCTCATTTAGTGGATATTTTCACAAAAAAATGAAATTTTCCAAAATTCAGAAAATTCGCTGAAAACAACTAAATATGAAGGACTCATCAGACGAATCGCTCTGGAACTGAAATCGGAACGCAGACTGACATTTCACCTATCTGAAAGTCTGATAAACGCCAGAAAAATGACTAAGTCAAAAAAAAATTTTTTTCAAGTTTACCCCCGTGGGATAAATATTCTACCCACACACATTTGGAACTCTCCTGGGGTACCCTCACACATATTATTCCCTCATTTAGTGGATATTTTCACAAAAATAGTGAAATTTTCAAAAATTCAGAAAATTGGCTGAAAACCACAAAATATGAACGACTCATCGAGCGAATCGCTCTTGAACTGAAATCGGAACGCTCACTGACATTTCCCCTATCTGAAAGTCTGATTAACGCCTGAAAAATGACTAAGTCCAAAATAAAATTTTTTTCAACTTTTTTCAATTTTACTCCCGTGTGATATATATTCTACCCACAAACATTTGGAACTCTCCTGAGGTACCCTCACACATATTATTCCCTCATTTAGTGGATATTTTCACAAAGAAGTGACATTTTCAAAAATTCAGAAAATTGGCTGAAAACGACTAAATATGAAGGAATCATCGGGCGAATCGCTCTGGAACTGAAATCAGAACGCTCACTGACATTTCCCCTATCTGAAAGTCTGATAAACGCTGGAAAATGACAGTCCAAAAAAAAATTCTTTTTCAACTTTTTTCAATTTTGCCCCCGTGGGATATATATTCTACCCACACACATTTGGAACTCTCCTGGGGTACCCTCACACATATTATTCCCTCATTTAGTGGATATTTTCACAAAAAAGTGAAATTTTAAAAAATTCAGAAAATTGGCTGAAAATGGCTAAATATGAAGGACTCATTGGGCTAATCGCTCTGGAACTGAAATCGGAACGCTCACTGACATTTCCCCTATCTGAAAGTCTGATAAACGCCGGAAAAATGACTAAGTCCAAAAAACAATTTTTTTCAATTTTACCCCCGTGGAATATATATTCTACCCACACACATTTGGAACTCTCCTGGGGTACCCTCACACATATTATTCCCTCATTTAGTGGATATTTTCACAAAAAAAGTGAAATTTTCAAAAATTCTGAAAATTGGCTGAAAATGACTAAATATGAAGGACTCATGAGGCGAATCGCTCTGGAACTGAAATCGGAACGCTCACTGACATTTCCCCTATCTGAAAGTCTGATAAACGCCGAAAAAATGACAAGGTCCAAAAAAAAAATTTTTTCAACTTTTTTCAATTTTACCCCGTGGATATATATTCTACCCACACACATTTGGAACTCTCCTGGGGTACCCTCACACATATTATTCCCTCATTTAGTGGATATTTTCACAAAAAAATGAAATTTTCCAAAATTCAGAAAATTCGCTGAAAACAACTAAATATGAAGGACTCATCAGACGAATCGCTCTGGAACTGATATCGGAACGCAGACTGACATTTCACCTATCTGAAAGTCTGATAAACGCCAGAAAAATGACTAAGTCAAAAAAAATTTTTTTTCAAGTTTACCCCCGTGGGATAAATATTCTACCCACACACATTTGGAACTCTCCTGGCGTACCCTCACACATATTATTCCCTCATTTAGTGGATACTTTCACAAAAAAGTGAAATTTTCAAAAATTCAGAAAATTGGCTAAAAACGACTAAATATGAAGGACTCATCGGGCGAATCGCTCTGGAACTGAAATCGGAATGCTCACTGACATTTCCCCTATCTGAAAGTCTGATTAACACCTGAAAAATGACTAAGTCCAAAAAAAATTTTTTTTCAACTTTTTTCAATTTTACCACCGTGGGACATATATTCTACCCACATTTGGAACTCTCCTGGGGTACCATCACACATATTATTCCGTCATTTAGTGGATATTTTCACAAAAAAGTGAAATTTTCAAAAATTCAGAAAATTGGCTGAAAACTACTAAATATGAAGGACTCATCGGGCGAATCGCTCTGGAACTGAAATCGGAACGCTCACTGACATTTCCCCTATCTGAAAGTCTGATAAACACCGGAAAAATGACTAAGTCCAAAAAAAAATGTTTTTCAACTCTTTTCAATTTTACCCTCATGGGATATAGATTCTACCCACACACATTTGGAACACTCCTGGGGTACCCTCACACATATTATTCCCTCATTTAGTGGATATTTTAACAAAAAAGTGAAATTTTCAAAAATTCAGAAAATTGGCTGAAAACCACTAAATATGAAGGACTCATCGGGCGAATCGCTCTGGAACTGAAATCGGAACGCTCACTGACATTTCCCCTAACTGAAAGTCTGATAAACGCCAGAAAAATGACTAAGTCCCCCAAAAAAATTTTTCAACTTTTTTCAATTTTACCCCCGTGGATATATATTCTACCCACACACATTTGGAACTCTCCTGGGGTACCCTCACACATTTTATTCCCTGATTTAGTGGATATTTTAACAAAAAAGTGAAATTTTCAAAAATTCAGAAAATTCGCTGAAAACAACTAAATATAAAGGACTCATCGGGCGAATCGCTGTGGAACTGAAATCGGAACGCTCACTGACATTTCCCCTATCTGAAAGTCTGATAAACGCCAGAAAAATGACTAAGTCAAAAAAAATAATTTTTTCAATTTTTTTCAATTTTACCCCCGTGGGATATATATTCTACCCACATACATTTGGAACTCTCCTGGGGTACCCTCACACATATTATTCCCTCATTTAGTGGACATTTTCACAAAAAAAGTGAAATTTTCAAAAATTCAGAAAATTGGCTGAAAACGACTATATATGAAGAACTCATCGGGCGAATCGCTCTGGAACTGAAATCGGAACGCTCACTGACATTTCCCCTATCTGAAAGTCTGATAAACGCCGAAAAAATGACAAGGTCCAAAAAAAAAATTTTTTCAACTTTTTTCAATTTTACCCCGTGGATATATATTCTACCCACACACATTTGGAACTCTCCTGGGGTACCCTCACACATATTATTCCCTCATTTAGTGGATATTTTCACAAAAAAATGAAATTTTCCAAAATTCAGAAAATTCGCTGAAAACAACTAAATATGAAGGACTCATCAGACGAATCGCTCTGGAACTGAAATCGGAACGCAGACTGACATTTCACCTATCTGAAAGTCTGATAAACGCCAGAAAAATGACTAAGTCAAAAAAAATTTTTTTTCAAGTTTACCCCCGTGGGATAAATATTCTACCCACACACATTTGGAACTCTCCTGGGGTACCCTCACACATATTATTCCCTCATTTAGTGGATATTTTCACAAAAATAGTGAAATTTTCAATAATTCAGAAAATTGGCTGAAAACGACTAAATATGAAGGACTCATTGGGTGAAACGCTCTGGAACTGAAATCGGAATGCTCACTGACATTTCCCCTATCTGAAAGTCTGATAAACGCCAGAAAAATGACTAAGTCCAAAAAAAAATTTTTTTTCAACTTTTTTCAATTTTTTCCCCGTGGGATATATATTCTACCCACACACATTTGGAACTCTCCTGGCGTACCCTCACACATATTATTCCCTCATTTAGTGGATACTTTCACAAAAAAGTGAAATTTTCAAAAATTCAGAAAATTGGCTAAAAACGACTAAATATGAAGGACTCATCGGGCGAATCGCTCTGGAACTGAAATCGGAATGCTCACTGACATTTCCCCTATCTGAAAGTCTGATTAACACCTGAAAAATGACTAAGTCCAAAAAAAATTTTTTTTCAACTTTTTTCAATTTTACCACCGTGGGACATATATTCTACCCACATTTGGAACTCTCCTGGGCTACCATCACACATATTATTCCGTCATTTAGTGGATATTTTCACAAAAAAGTGAAATTTTCAAAAATTCAGAAAATTGGCTGAAAACTACTAAATATGAAGGACTCATCGGGCGAATCGCTCTGGAACTGAAATCGGAACGCTCACTGACATTTCCCCTATCTGAAAGTCTGATAAACACCGGAAAAATGACTAAGTCCAAAAAAAAATGTTTTTCAACTCTTTTCAATTTTACCCCCATGGGATATATATTCTACCCACACACATTTGGAACTCTCCTGGGGTACCCTCACACATATTATTCCCTCATTTAGTGGATATTTTCACAAAAAAATGAAATTTTCCAAAATTCAGAAAATTCGCTGAAAACAACTAAATATGAAGGACTCATCAGACGAATCGCTCTGGAACTGAAATCGGAACGCAGACTGACATTTCACCTATCTGAAAGTCTGATAAACGCCAGAAAAATGACTAAGTCAAAAAAAATTTTTTTTCAAGTTTACCCCCGTGGGATAAATATTCTACCCACACACATTTGGAACTCTCCTGGGGTACCCTCACACATATTATTCCCTCATTTAGTGGATATTTTCACAAAAATAGTGAAATTTTCAATAATTCAGAAAATTGGCTGAAAACGACTAAATATGAAGGACTCATTGGGTGAAACGCTCTGGAACTGAAATTGGAATGCTCACTGACATTTCCCCTATCTGAAAGTCTGATAAACGCCAGAAAAATGACTAAGTCCAAAAAAAAATTTTTTTTCAACTTTTTTCAATTTTTTCCCCGTGGGATATATATTCTACCCACACACATTTGGAACTTTCCTGGCGTACCCTCACACATATTATTCCCTCATTTAGTGGATACTTTCACAAAAAAGTGAAATTTTCAAAAATTCAGAAAATTGGCTAAAAACGACTAAATATGAAGGACTCATCGGGCGAATCGCTCTGGAACTGAAATCGGAATGCTCACTGACATTTCCCCTATCTGAAAGTCTGATTAACACCTGAAAAATGACTAAGTCCAAAAAAAATTTTTTTTCAACTTTTTTCAATTTTACCACCGTGGGACATATATTCTACCCACATTTGGAACTCTCCTGGGCTACCATCACACATATTATTCCGTCATTTAGTGGATATTTTCACAAAAAAGTGAAATTTTCAAAAATTCAGAAAATTGGCTGAAAACTACTAAATATGAAGGACTCATCGGGCGAATCGCTCTGGAACTGAAATCGGAACGCTCACTGACATTTCCCCTATCTGAAAGTCTGATAAACACCGGAAAAATGACTAAGTCCAAAAAAAAATGTTTTTCAACTCTTTTCAATTTTACCCCCATGGGATATAGATTCTACCCACACACATTTGGAACACTCCTGGGGTACCCTCACACATATTATTCCCTCATTTAGTGGATATTTTAACAAAAAAGTGAAATTTTCAAAAATTCAGAAAATTGGCTGAAAACCACTAAATATGAAGGACTCATCGGGCGAATCGCTCTGGAACTGAAATCGGAACGCTCACTGACATTTCCCCTAACTGAAAGTCTGATAAACGCCAGAAAAATGACTAAGTCCCCCAAAAAAATTTTTCAACTTTTTTCAATTTTACCCCCGTGGATATATATTCTACCCACACACATTTGGAACTCTCCTGGGGTACCCTCACACATATTATTCCCTGATTTAGTGGATATTTTAACAAAAAAGTGAAATTTTCAAAAATTCAGAAAATTCGCTGAAAATAACTAAATATAAAGGACTCATCGGGCGAATCGCTCTGGAACTGAAATCGGAACGCTCACTGACATTTCCCCTATCTGAAAGTCTGATAAACGCCAGAAAAATGACTAAGTCAAAAAAAATAATTTTTTCAATTTTTTTCAATTTTACCCCCGTGGGATATATATTCTACCCACATACATTTGGAACTCTCCTGGGGTACCCTCACACATATTATTCCCTCATTTAGTGGACATTTTCACAAAAAAAGTGAAATTTTCAAAAATTCAGAAAATTGGCTGAAAACGACTATATATGAAGAACTCATCGGGCGAATCGCTCTGGAACTGAAATCGGAACGCTCACTGACATTTCCCCTATCTGAAAGTCTGATAAACGCCAGAAAAATGTCTAAGTCCAAAAAAAAAAGTTTTTCAACTTTTTTCAATTTTACCCCGTGGACATATATTCTACCCACACACATTTGCAACTCTCCTGGGGTACCCTCACACATATTATTCCCTCATTTAGTGGATATTTTCACAAAAAAGTGAAATTTTAAAAAATTCAGAAAATTGGCTGAAAACCACTAAATATGAAGGACTCATCGGGCGAATCGCTCTGGAACTGAAATCGGAATGCTCACTGACATTTCCCCTATCTGAAAGTCTGTTTAACGCCTGAAAAATAACTAAGTCCAAAAAAAAAAAATTTTCAACTTTTTTCAATTTTACCCCCGTGGGATATATATTCTACCCACACACATTTGGAACTCTCCTGGGGTACCCTCAGACAAATTATTCCCTCATTTAGTGGATATTTTCACAAAAAAGTGAAATTTTCAATAATTCAGAAAATTCGTTGAAAACAACTAAATATGAAGGACTCATCGGGTGAATCACTCTGGAACTGAAATCGGAACGCTCACTGACATTTCCCCTATCTGAAAGTCTGATAAACGCCAGAAAAATGACTAAGTCCCGCAAAAAAATTTTCAACTTTTTTCAATTTTATCCCCATGGATATATATTCTACCCACACACATTTGGAACTCTCCTGGGGTACCCTCACACATATTATTCCCTCATTTAGTGGATATTTTCACAAAAAAGTGAAATTTTCAAAAATTCTGAAAATTGGCTGAAAACCACTAAATATGAAGGACTCATCGGGCGAATCGCTCTGGAACTGAAATCGGAACGCTCACTGACATTTCCCGTATCTGAAAGTCTGATTAACGCCAGAAAAATGACTAAGTCAAATAAAAAAAAATTTTCAACTTTTTTCAATTTTACCCCCGTGGGATATATATTCTGCCCATACACATTTGGAACTCTCCTGGGTTACCCTCACACATATTATTCCCTCATTTAGTGGACAATTTCACAAAAAAGTGAAATTTTAAAAAATTCAGAAAATTGGCTGAAAACGACTAAATATGAAGGACTCATCGGGCGAATCGCTCTGGAACTGAAATCTGAACTCTCACTGACATCTACCCTATCTGAAAGTCTGATAAACGCAGGAAAAATGACTAAGTCCCGCCAAAAAATTTTTCAACTTTTTTCAATTTTACCCCGTGGATATATATTCTATCCACACACATTTGGAACTCTCCTGGGGTACCCTCACACATATTATTCCCTCATTTAGTGGATATTTTCACTAAAAAGTGAAATTTTCAAAAATTCTGAAAATTGGCTGAAAACCACTAAATATGAAGGACTCATCGGGCGAATCGCTCTGGAACTGAAATCGGAACGCTCACTGACATTTCCCCTATCTGAAAGTCTGTTTAACGCGTGAAAAATAACTAAGTCAAAAAAAAATAAATTTTCAACTTTTTTCAATTTTACCCCCGTGGGATATATATTCTACCCACACACATTTGGAACTCTCCTGGGGTACCCTCAGACATATTATTCCCTCATTTAGTGGATATTTTCACAAAAAAGTGAAATTTTCAAAAATTCAGAAAATTCGGTGAAAACAACTAAATATGAAGGACTCATCGGGTGAATCACTCTGGAACTGAAATCGGAACGTTCACTGACATTTCCCCTATCTGAAAGGCTGATAAACGCCAGAAAAATGACTAAGTCAAAAAAAATAATTTTTTCAACTTTTTTCAATTTTACTCCCGTGGGATATATATTCTACCCACACACTTTTGGAACTCTCCTGGGGTACCCTCACACTTATTATTCCATCATTTAGTGGATATTTTCACAAAAAAGTAAAATTTTAAAAAATTCAGAAAATTGGCTGAAAACGACTAAATATGAAGGACTCATCGGGCGAATCGCTCTGGAATTGAAATTGGAACGCTCACTGACATTTCCCCTATCTGAAAGTCTGATAAACGCCAGAAAAATGACTAAGTCAAATAAAAAAAAATTTTCAACTTTTTTCAATTTTACCCCCGTGGGATATATATTCTGCCCATACACATTTGGAACTCTCCTGGGGTACCCTCACACATATTATTCCCTCATTTAGTGGACAATTTCACAAAAAAGTGAAATTTTAAAAAATTCAGAAAATTGGCTGAAAACGACTAAATATGAAGGACTCATCGGGCGAATCGCTCTGGAACTGAAATCGGAACGCTCACTGACATTTCCCCTATCTGAAAGTCTGATAAAGGCCAGAAAAATGACTAAGTCCCCCCCAAAAAATTTTCAACTTTTTTCAATTTTACCCCCGTGGACATATATTCTACCCACACACATTTGGAACTCTCATGGGGTACCCTCACACATATTATTCCCTGATTTAGTGGATATTTTCACAAAAAAGTGAAATTTTCAAAAATTCAGAAAATTCGCGGAAAACAACTAAATATGAAGGACTCATCGGGCGAATCGCTCTGGAACTGAAATCGGAACGCTCACTGACATTTCCCCTATCTGAAAGTCTGATAAACGCCAGAAAAATGACTAAGTCAAAAATAAAAAAATGTTTAAACTTTTTTCAATTTTACCTCCGTGGGATATATATTCTACCCACACACATTTGGAACTCTCCTGGGGTACCCTCACACATACTATTCTCTCATTTAGTGGATATTTTCACAAAAAAGTGAAATTTTCAAAAATTCTGAAAATTGGCTGAAAACGACTAACTATGAAGGACTCATTGGGCGAATCGCTCTGGAACTGAAATCGGAAAGCTCACTAAAATTTCCCCTATCTGAAAGTCTGATAAACGCCGGAAAAATGACGAAGTCCCCCCAAAAAATTTTTTCAACTTTTTTGAATTTTACCCCCGTGGGATATATATTCTACCCACACACATTTGGAACTCTCCTGGGGTACCCTCACACATACTATTCTCTCATTTAGTGGATATTTTCACAAAAAAGTGAAATTTTCAAAAATTCAGAAAATTGACTGAAAATGACTAAATATGAAGGACTCATTGGGCAAATCGCTCTGGAACTGAATGCGGAACGCTCACTGACATTTCCCCAATCTGAAAGTCTGATAAACGCCGGAAAAATGACTAAGTCCCCCAAAAAAAATTTTTCAACTTTTTTCAATTTTACCCCCGTGGGATATATATTCTACCCACACACATTTTGAACTCTCCTGGGGTACCCTCACACATATTATTCCCTCATTTAGTGGATATTTTCAGAAAAAAGTGAAATTTTCAAAAATTCAAAAAATTGGCTGAAAACCACTAAATATGAAGGAATCATCGAGAGAATCGCTCTTGAACTGAAATCGGAACGCTCACTGACATTTCCCCTATCTGAAAGTCTGATTAACGCCAGAAAAATGACTAAGTCCAAAAAAAAAGTTTTTAAAACTTTTTTCAATTTTTCCCCCTTGGGTTATAGATTATACCCACACACATTTGGAACTCTACTGGGGTACCCTCACACATATTATTCACGCATTTAGTGGATATTTTCACAAAAATAGTGAAATTTTCAAAAATTCAGAAAATTGGCTGAAAACCACTAAATATGAAGAACTCATCGAGCGAATTGCTCTTGAACTGAAATCGGAACGCTCACTGACATTTCCCCTATCTGAAAGTCTGATTAACGCCAGAAAAATGACTAAGTCAAAAAAAATTATTTTTCAACTTTTTTCACGTTTACCCCTGTGGGATATATATTCTACCCACACACATTTGGAACTCTCCTGGGGTACCCTCACACATATTATTCCCTCATTTAGTGGATATTTTCACAAAAAAGTGAAATTTTCAATAATTCAGAAAATTGGCTGAAAACGACTAAATATGAAGGACTCATCGGGTGAAACGCTCTGGAAGTGAAATCGGATTGCTCACTGACATTTCCCCTATCTGAAAGTCTGATAAACGTCAGAAAAATGACTAAGTCCCCAAAAAAATTTTTTCAACTTTTTTCAATTTTACCCCTGTGGATATATATTCTACCCACACACATTTGAAACTCTCCTGGGGTACCCTCACACATATTATTTCCTCATTTAGTGGATATTTTCACAAAAATAGTGAAATTTTCAAAAATTCAGAAAATTGTCTGAAAACCACTAAATATGAAGGACTCATCGAGCGAATGGCTCTTGAACTGATATCGGAACGCTCACTGACATTTCCCCTATCTGAAAATCTGATTAGCGCCTGAAAAATGACAAATTCCACAAAAAATTTTTTTAAAACTTTTTTCAATTTTACCCCCATGGGATATATATTCTACCCACACACATTTGGAACTCTCCTGGGGTACCCTCACACATATTATTCCCTCATTTAGTGGATATTTTCACAAAAAAGTGAAATTTACAAAATTTCTGAAAATTGGCTGAAAACCACTAAATATGAAGGACTCATCAAGCGAATCGCTCTTGAACTGAAATCGGAACGCTCACTGACATTTCTCCTATCTGAAAGTCTGATTAACGCCTGAAAAATGACTAATTCCAAAAAAATTTTTTTTTCAATTTTAGCCCCATGGGATATATATTCTACCCACACACATTTGGAACTCTCCTGGGGTACCCTCACACATATTATTCCCTCATTTAGTGGATATTTTCCTAAAAAAGTGAAATTTTCAAAAATTCAGAAAATTGGCTGAAAACGACTGAATATGAAGGACTCATCGGGCGAATCGCTCTGAAACTGAAATCGGAAAGCTCACTGACATTTCCCCTATCTGAAACTCTGATTAACGCCTGAAAAATGACTAAGTCAAAAAAAATTTTTTTTTTAACTTTTTTCAATTTTACCCCCATGGGATATATATTCTACCCACACACATTTGGAACTCTCCTGGGGTACCCTCACACATATTATTCCCTCATTTAGTGGATATTTTCCTAAAAAAGTGAAATTTTCAAAAATTCAGAAAATTGGCTGAAAACGACTAAATATGAAGGACTCATTGGGCGAATCGCTCTGGAACTGAAATCGGAACGCTCACTGACATTTCTCCTATCTGAAAGTCTGATTAACGCCTGAAAAATGACTAATTCCAAAAAAATTTTTTTTTCAACTTTTTTCAATTTTACCCCCATGGGATATATATTCTACCCACACACATTTGGAACTCTTCTGGGGTACCGTCACACATATTATTCCCTCATTTAGTGGATATTTTCACAAAAAAGTGAAATTTTCAAAATTTCTGAAAATTGGCTGAAAAGCACTAAATATGAAGGACTCATCGAGCGAATCGCTCTTGAACTGAAATCGGAACACTCACTGACATTTTCCCTATCTGAAAATCGGATTAACGTCTGAAAAATGACTAAGTCCAAAAAAAATAATTTTTTCAACTTTTTTCAATTTTACCCCCGTGGGATATATATTCTACCCACACACATTTGGAACTCTCCTGGGGTACCCTCACACATATTATTCCCTCATTTAGTGGACATTTTCACAAAAAACTGAAATTTTCAAAAATTCTGAAAATTGGCTGAAAACGACTATATATGAAGGACTCATCGGGCGAATCGCTCTGGAGCTGAAATCGGAATGCTCACTGACATTTCCCCTATCTGAAAATCTGATTAACGCCTGAAAAATGACTAAGTCCAAAAAAAAATTTTTTTCAACTTTTTTCAATTTTACCCCCGTGGATATATATTCTACCCACACACATTTGGAACTCTCCTGGGGTACCCTCACACATATTATTCCCTCATTTAGTGGATGTTTTCACAAAAAAGGTGGAATTTTCAAAAATTCGCTGAAAACAACTAAATATGAAGGACTCATCGGGCGAATCGCTCTGGAACTGAAATTGGAACGCTCTCCGACATTTCCCCTATCTGAAAGCCTGATTAGCGCCTGAAAAATGACAAATTCCCCCCCAATTTTTTTTTAAACTTTTTTAAATTTTACCCCCGTGGGATCTATATTCTACCCACACACATTTGGAACTCTCCTGGGGTACCCTCACACATATTATTTCCTCATTTAGTGGATATTTTCACAAAAAAGTGAAATTTTCAAAAATTGGCTGAAAACTACTAAATATGAAGGACTCATCGGGCGAATCGCTCTGGAACTGAAATCGGAATGCTCACTGACATTTCCCCTATCTGAAAGTCTGATTAATGCCTGAAAAATGACTAATTCCAAAAAAAAATTTTTTTTAACTTTTTTCAATTTTACCCCCATGGGATATATATTCTACCCACACACATTGGGAACTCTCCTGGGGTACCCTCACACATATTATTCCCTCATTTAGTGGATATTTTCACAAAAAAGTGAAATTTTCAAAATTTCTGAAAATTGGCAGAAAACCAGTAAATATGAAGGACTCATCGAGCGAATCGCTCTTGAACTGAAATCGGAACGCTCACTGACATTTTCCCTATCTGAAAATCTGATTAACGTCTGAAAAATGACTAAGTCCAAAAAAAAATTTGTTCAACTTTTTTCAATTTTACCCCCGTGGGATATATATTCTACCCACACACATTTGGAACTCTCCTGGGGTACCCTCACACATATTATTCCCTCATTTAGTGGATATTTTCCTAAAAAAGTGAAATTTTCAAAAATTTCGAAAATTGGCTGAAAACGACTAAATATGAAAGACTCATCGGGCGAATCGCTCTTGAACTGAAATCGGAACGCTCACTGACATTTCCCCTATCTGAAAGTCTAATAAACGCCGGAAAAATGACTAAGTCCAAAAAAATATTTTTTAAACTTTTTTCAATTTTACCCCCGTGGGATATATATTCTACCCACACACATTTGGAACTCTCCTGGCGTACCCTCACACATATTGTTCCCTCATTTAGTGGATATTTTCACAAAAAAAGTGAAATTTTCAAAATTTCTGAAAATTGGCTGAAAACGACTAAATATGAAGGACTCATTGGGCGAATCGCTCTAGAACTGAAATCGGAACGCTCACTGACATTTCCCCTATCTGAAAGCCTGATTAGCGCCTGAAAAATGACAAATTCCACAAAAAATTTTTTTTAAACTTTTTTCAATTTTACCCCCATGGGATATATATTCTACCCACACACATTTGGAACTCTCCTGGGGTACCCTCACACATATTATTCCCTCATTTAGTGGATATTTTCACAAAAAAGTGAAATTTACAAAATTTCTGAAAATTGGCTGAAAACCACTAAATATGAAGGACTCATCAAGCGAATCGCTCTTGAACTGAAATCGGAACGCTCACTGACATTTCTCCTATCTGAAAGTCTGATTAACGCCTGAAAAATGACTAATTCCAAAAAAATTTTTTTTTCAACTTTTTTCAATTTTAGCCCCATGGGATATATATTCTACCCACACACATTTGGAACTCTCCTGGGGTACCCTCACACATATTATTCCCTCATTTAGTGGATATTTTCCTAAAAAAGTGAAATTTTCAAAAATTCAGAAAATTGGCTGAAAACGACTAAATATGAAGGACTCATTGCGCGAATCGCTCTGGAACTGAAATCGGAACGCTCACTGACATTTCTCCTATCTGAAAGTCTGATTAACGCCTGAAAAATGACTAATTCCAAAAAAATTTTTTTTTCAACTTTTTTCAATTTTACCCCCATGGGATATATATTCTACCCACACACATTTGGAACTCTTCTGGGGTACCGTCACACATATTATTCCCTCATTTAGTGGATATTTTCACAAAAAAGTGAAATTTTCAAAAATTCACAAAATTGGCTGAAAACTACTAAATATGAAGGACTCATCGGGCGAATCGCTCTGGAACTAAAAACGGAACGCTCACTGACAATTCCCCTATCTGAAAGTCTGATTAACGCCTTAAAAATGACAAATTCCCCCCCAATTTTTTTTTCAACTTTTTTCAATTTTACCCCCATGGGATATATATTCTACCCACACACATTTGGAACTCTCCTGGGGTACCCTCACACATATTATTCCCTCATTTAGTGGATATTTTCACAAAAAAGTGAAATTTTCAAAATTTCTGAAAATTGGCTGAAAAGCACTAAATATGAAGGACTCATCGAGCGAATCGCTCTTGAACTGAAATCGGAACACTCACTGACATTTTCCCTATCTGAAAATCGGATTAACGTCTGAAAAATGACTAAGTCCAAAAAAAATAATTTTTTCAACTTTTTTCAATTTTACCCCCGTGGGATATATATTCTACCCACACACATTTGGAACTCTCCTGGGGTACCCTCACACATATTATTCCCTCATTTAGTGGACATTTTCACAAAAAACTGAAATTTTCAAAAATTCTGAAAATTGGCTGAAAACGACTGAATATGAAGGACTCATCGGGCGAATCGCTCTGAAACTGAAATCGGAAAGCTCACTGACATTTCCCCTATCTGAAACTCTGATTAACGCCTGAAAAATGACTAAGTCAAAAAAAATTTTTTTTTTTACTTTTTTCAATTTTACCCCCATGGGATATATATTCTACCCACACACATTTGGAACTCTCCTGGGGTACCCTCACACATATTATTCCCTCATTTAGTGGATATTTTCACAAAAAAGTGAAATTTTAAAAAATTCAGAAAATTCGCTGAAAACAACTAAATATGAAGGACTCATCGGGCGAATCGCTCTGGAACTGAAATCGGAACGCTCACTGACATTTCCCCTATCTGAAAGTCTGATAAACGCCAGAAAAATGACTAAGTCCCCCCCCAAAAATTTTTCAACATTTTTCAATTTTACCCCTGTGGATATATATTCTACCCACACACATTTGGAACTCTCCTGGGGTACCCTCACACATATTATTCCCTCATTTAGTGGACATTTTCACAAAAAAAGTGAAATTTTCAATAATTCTGAAAATTGGCTGAAAACCACTAAATATGAAGGACTCATCGGGCAAATCGCTCTGGAGCTGAAATCGGAACGCTCACTGACATTTCCCCTCTCTGAAAGTCTAATAAACGCCTGAAAAATAACTAAGTCCAAAAAAAAAAATTTTCAACTTTTTTCAATTTTACCCCCGTGGGATATATATTCTACCCACACACATTTGGAACTCTCCTGGGGTACCCTCAGACATATTATTCCCTCATTTAGTGGATATTTTCACAAAAAAGTGAAATTTTCAAAAATTCTGAAAATTGGCTGAAAACCACTAAATATGAAGGACTCATCAGGCGAATCGCTCTGGAACTGAAATCGGAACGCTCACTGACATTTCCCCTATCGGAAAGTCTGTTTAACGCCTGAAAATTAACTATAAGTCCAAAAAAAAATTTTTTTCAACTTTTTTCAATTTTACCCCCGTGGGATATATATTCTACCCATACACATTTGGAACTCTCCTGGGGTACCCTCACACATATTATTCCCTCATTTAGTGGACAATTTCACAAAAAAGTGAAATTTTCAAAAATTCAGAAAATTGGCTGAAAACGACAAAATATGAAGGACTGATCGGGCAAATCGCTCTGGAACTGAAATCTGAACTCTCACTGACATTTCCCCTATCTGAAAGTCTGATAAACGCAGGAAAATTGACTAAGTCCCGCCAAAAATTTTTTCAACTTTTTTCAATTTTACCCCCGTGGATATATATTCTACCCACACACATTTGGAACTCTCCTGGGGTACCCTCACACATATTATTCCCTCATTTAGTGGATATTTTCACAAAAAAGTGAAATTTTCAAAAATTCAGAAAATTCGCTGAAAACAACTAAGTATGAAGGACTCATCGGGTGAATCGCTCTGGAACTGAAAACAGAACGCTCACTGATATTTCCCCTATCTGAAAGGCTGATAAACGCCAGAAAAATGACTAAGTCAAAAAAAATAATTTTTTCAACTTTTTTCAATTTTACCCACGTGGGATATCTGTTCTACACACACACATTTGGAACTCTCCTGGGGTACCCTCACACATATTATTCCCTCATTTAGTGGACATTTTCACAAAAAAGTGAAATTTTCAAAAATTCAGAAAATTGGCTGAAAACCACTAAATATGAAGGACTCATCGAGCGAATCGCTCTTGAACTGAAATCGGAACGCTCACTGACATTTCCCCTATCGGAAAGTCTGTTTAACGCCTGAAAATTAACTATAAGTCCAAAAAAATATTTTTTTCAACTTTTTTCAATTTTACCCCCGTGGGATATATATTCTACCCATACACATTTGGAACTCTCCTGGGGTACCCTCACACATATTATTCCCTCATTTAGTGGACAATTTCACAAAAAAGTGAAATTTTCAAAAATTCAGAAAATTCGCTGAAAACAACTAAGTATGAAGGACTCATCGGGTGAATCGCTCTGGAACTGAAATCAGAACGCTCACTGACATTTCTCTTATCTGAAAGTCTGATAAACGCCAGAAAAATGACTAAGTCAAAAAAAATAATTTTTTCAACTTTTTTCAATTTTACCCCCGTGGGATATCTATTCTACCCAAACACATTTGGAACTCTCCTGGGGTACCCTCAGACATATTATTCCCTCATTTAGTGGACAATTTCACAAAAAAGTGAAATTTTCAAAAATTCAGAAAATTGGCTGAAAACGACTAAATATGAAGGACTCATCGGGCAAATCGCTCTGGAACTGAAATCTGAACTCTCACTGACATTTCCCCTATCTGAAAGTCTGATAAACGCAGGAAAAATGACTAAGTCCCGCCAAAAAATTTTTCAACTTTTTTCAATTTTACCCCCGTGGATATATATTCTACCCACACACATTTGGAACTCTCCTGGGGTACCCTCACACATATTATTCCCTCATTTAGTGGACATTTTCACAAAAAAGTGAAATTTTCAAAAATTCCGAAAATTCGCTGAAAACAACTAAGTATGAAGGACTCATCGGGTGAATCGCTCTGGAACTGAAAACAGAACGCTCACTGATATTTCCCCTATCTGAAAGGCTGATAAACGCCAGAAAAATGACTAAGTCCCGCCAAAATTTTTTCAACTTTTTTCAATTTTACCCCCGTGGATATATATTCTACCCACACACATTTGGAACTCTCCTAGGGTACCCTCAGACATATTATTCCCTCATTTAGTGGACAATTTCACAAAAAAGTGAAATTTTCAAAAATTCAGAAAATTGGCTGAAAACGACTAAATATGAAGGACTCATCGGGCGAATCAACTCTGGAACTGAAATCTGAACTCTCACTGACATTTCCCCTATCTGAAAGTCTGATAAACGCAGGAAAAATGACTAAGTCCCCCCAAAAAATTTTTCAACTTTTTTCAATTTTACCCCCGTGGATATATATTCTACCCACACACATTTTGAACTCTCCTGGGGTACCCTCACACATATTATTCCCTCATTTAGTGGACAATTAAACAAAAAAGTGAAATTTTCAAAAATTCAGAAAATTGGCTGAAAACGACTAAATATGAAGGACTCTTCGGGCGAATCGCTCTGGAACTGAAATATGAACTCTCACTGACATTTCCCCTATCTGAAAGTCTGATAAACGCAGGAAAACTGACTAAGTCCCGCCAAAATTTTTTCAACTTTTTTCAATTTTACCCCGTGGATATATATTCTACACACACACATTTGGAACTCTCCTGGGGTACCCTCACACATATCATTCCCTGATTTAGTGGATATTTTCACAAAAAAGTGAAATTTTCAAAAATTCAGAAAATTCGCTGAAAACAACTAAATATAAAGGACTCATCAAGCGAATCGCTCTGGAACTGAAATCGGAACGCTCACTGACATTTCCCCTATCTGAAAGTCTGTTTAACGCCTGAAAAATAACTAAGTCCAAAAAAAAAAATTTTTTAAACTTTTTTCAATTTTACCCCCGTGGGATATATATTCTACACTAACCACACACATTTGGAACTCTCCTGGGGTACCCTCAGACATATTATTCCCTCATTTAGTGGATATTTTCACAGAAAAGTGAAATTTTCAAAAAATCAGAAAATTCGCTGAAAATAACTAAATATGAAGGACTCATCGGGCGAATCGCTCTGGAACTGAAATCGGAACACTCACTGACATTTCTCCTATCTGAAAGTCTGATAAACGCCAGAAAAATGACTAAGTCCCCCCAAAAATTTTTCAACTTTTTTCAATTTAACCCCCGTGGATATATATTCTACCCACACACATTTGGAACTCTCCTGGGGTAACCTCACACATATTATTCCCTGATTTAGTGGATATTTTCACAAAAAAGTGAAATTTTCAAAAATTTAGAAATTTCGCTGAAAACAACTAAATATAAAGGACTCATCGGGCGAACCGCTCTGGAACTGAAATCGGAACGCTCACTGACATTTCCCCTATCGGAAAGTCTGTTTAACGCCTGAAAAATAACTAAGTCCAAAAAAAAAAAATTCTTCAACTTTTTTCAATTTTACCCCCGTGGGATATATATTCTACCCACACACATTTGGAACTCTCCTGGGGTACCCTCAGACATATTATTCCCTCATTTAGTGGATATTTTCACAGAAAAGTGAAATTTTCAAAAATTCAGAAAATTCGCTGAAAATAACTAAATATGAAGTACTCATCGGGCGAATCGCTCTGGAACTGAAATCGGAACGCTCACTGACATTTCCCCTATCTGAAAGTCTGATAAGCGCAGGAAAAATGACTAAGCACCGCCAAAAAAATTTTCAACTTTTTTCAATTTTACCCCCGTGGATATATATTCTACCCACACACATTTGGAACTCTCCTGGTGTACCCTGTCACATATTATACCCTGATTTAGTGGATATTTTCACAAAAAAGTGAAATTTTCAAAAATTCTGAAAATTCGCTGAAAACAACTAAATATGAAGGACTCATCGGGCAAATCGCTCTGGAACTGAAATCGGAACGCTCACTCACATTTCCATTATCTGAAAGTCTGATAAACGCCAGAAAAATGACTAAGTCCCCCCAAAAAAATTTTCAACTTTTTTCAATTTTACCCCCGTGGATATATATTCTACCCACACATATTTGGAACTTTCCTGGGGTACCCTCACACATATTATTGCCTCATTTAGTGGATATTTTCACAAAAAAGTGAAATTTTCAAAAATTCTGAATATTCACTGAAAACAACTAAATATGAAGGACTCATCGGGCGAATCGCTTTGGAACTGAAATCGGAACGCTCACTGACATTTCCCCTATCTGAAAGTCTGATAAACGCCAGAAAAATGACTAAGTCAAAAAAAAAAAAAATTTTCAACTTTTTTCAATTTTACCCCCGTGGGATATATATTCTACCCATACACATTTGGAACTCTCCTGGGGTACCCTCACACATATTATTCCCTCATTTAGTGGATATTTTCACAAAAAAAGAGAAATTTTCAAAAATCCAGAAAATTCGCTGAAAACAACTAAATATGAAGGACTCATCGGGCGAATCACTCTGGAACTGAAATCGGAATGCTCACTGACATTTCCCCTATCTGAAAGTCTGATAAACGCCAGAAAAATGAATAAGTCTAAAAAAAATTTTTTTTCAACTTTTTTCAATTTTACCCCCGTACGATATATATTCTACGCACACACATTTGGAACTCTCCTGGGGTACCCTCACACATATTATTCCCTCATTTAGTGGATATCTTCACAAAAAAGTTAAATTTTCAAAAATTCTGAAAATTGGCTGAAAACGACTAAATATGCAGGACTCATCGGGCGAATCGCTCTGGAACTGAAATCGGAATGCTCACTGACATTTCTTCTATCTGAAAGTCTGATTAATGCCTGATAAATGACTAAGTCCAAAATAAAAAATTTTTCAACTTTTTTCAATTTTACCCACGTGGGATATATATTCTGCCCACACACATTTGGAACTCTCCTGGGGTACCCTCACACATATTATTCCCTCATTTAGTGGATATTTTCACAAAAAAGTGAAATTTTCAAAAATTCTGAAAATTGGCTGAAAACGACTAAATATGAAGTACTCATCAGGTGAATCACTCTGGAACTGAAATCGGAACGCTCACTGACATTTCCATTATCTGAAAGTCTGATAAACGCCAGAAAAATGATTAAGTCCCCCCAAAAAAATTTTCAACTTTTTTCAATTTTAACCCCGTGGGATATATATTCTACCCACACACATTTGGAACTCTCCTGGGGTACCCTCACACATATTATTCCCTCATTTAGTGGATATCTTCACAAAAAAGTGAAATTTTCAAAAATTCTGAAAATTGGCTGAAAACGACTAAATATGCAGGACTCATCGGGCGAATCGCTCTGGAACTGAAATCGGAATGCTCACTAACATTTCTTCTATCTGAAAGTCTGATTAATGCCTGATAAATGACTAAGTCCAAAAAAAAAATTTTTTTCAACTTTTTTCAATTTTACCCCCGTGGGATATATATTCTACCCACACACATTTGGAACTCTCCTGGGGTACCCTCACACATATTATTCCCTCAAATAGTGGATATTTTCACAAAAAGAGAAATTTTCAAAAATCCAGAAAATTCACTGAAAACAACTAAATATGAAGGACTCATCGGGCGAATCGCTCTGGAACTGAAATCGGAATGCTCACTGACATTTCCCCTATCTGAAAGTATGATTAACGCCTGAAAAATGACAGTCCAAAATAAAAAATTTTTCAACTTTTTTCAATTTTACCCCCGTGGGATATATATTCTGCCCACACACATTTGGAACTCTCCTGGGGTACCCTCACACATATTATTCCCTCATTTAGTGATTATTTTCACAAAAAGTGAAATTTTCAAAAATCCAGAAAATTCGCTGAAAATAACTAAATATGAAGGACTCATCGGGCGAATCGCTCTGGAACTGAAATCAGAATGCTCAATGACATTTCCCCAATCTGAAAGTCTGATAAACGCAGGAAAAATGACTAAGTCTAAAAAAAATTTTTTTTCAACTTTTTTCAATTTTACCCCCGTGGGATATATATTCTACCCACACACATTTGGAACTCTCCTGGGGTACCCTCACACATATTATTCCCTCATTTAGTTGATATTTTCACAAAAAGAGAAATTTTCAAAAATCCAGAAAATTCGCTGAAAACAACTAAATATGAAGGACTCATCAGGCGAATCGCTCTGGAACTGAAATCGGAATGCTCACTGACATTTCCCCTATCTGAAACTCTGATTAACGCCTGAAAAATGACTAAGTCCAAAAAAAATTTTTTTTCAATTTTACCCCCGTGGGATATATATTCTACCCACACACATTTGGAACTCTCCTGGGGTACCCTCACACATATTATTCCCTCATTTAGTGGATATCTTCACAAAAAAGTGAAATTTTCAAAAATTCTGAAAATTGGCTGAAAACGACGAAATATGCAGGACTCATCGGGCGAATCGCTCTGGAACTGAAATCGGAATGCTCACTGACATTTCCCCTATCTGAAAGTCTGATTAACGCCTGATAAATGACTAAGTCCAAAATAAAAAATTTTTCAACTTTTTTCAATTTTACCCACGTGGGATATATATTCTGCCCACACACATTTGGAACTCTCCTGGGGTACCCTCACACATATTATTCCCTCATTTAGTGGATATTTTCACAAAAAAGTGAAATTTTCAAAAATCCAGAAAATTCGCTGAAAATAACTAAATATGAAGGACTCACCGGGCGAATCGCTCTGGAACTGAAATCAAAACGCTCACTGACATTTCCCCTATCTGAAAGTCTGATAAACGCCAGAAAAATGACTAAGTCTAAAAAAAATTTTTTTTCAACTTTTTTCAATTTTACCCACGTGGGATATATATTCTGCCCACACACATTTGGAACTCTCCTGGGGTACCCTCACACATATTATTCCCTCATTTAGTGGATATTTTCACAAAAAAGTGAAATTTTCAAAAATTCTGAAAATTGGCTGAAAACGACTAAATATGAAGTACTCATCGGGTGAATCACTCTGGAACTGAAATCGGAATGCTCACTGACATTTCCATTATCTGAAAGTCTGATAAACGCCAGAAAAATGACTAAGTCCCCCCCAAAAAATTTTCAACTTTTTTCAATTTTATCCCCGTGGGATATATATTCTACCCACACACATTTGGAACTCTCCTGGGGTACCCTCAAACATATTATTCCCTCATTTAGTGGATATCTTCACAAAAAAGTGAAATTTTCAAAAATTCTGAAAAGTGGCTGAAAACGACTAAATATGCAGGACTCATCGGGCGAATCGCTCTGGAACTGAAATCGGAATGCTCACTGACATTTCCCCTATCTGAAAGTCTGAATAACGCCTGAAAAATGACTAAGTCCAAAAAAAAAATTTTTTTCAACTTTTTTCAATTTTACCCCCGTGGGATATATATTCTACCCACACACATTTGGAACTCTCCCGGGGTTCCCTCACACATATTATTCCCTCATTTAGTGATTATTTTCACAAAAAGTGAAATTTTCAAAAATCCAGAAAATTCGCTGAAAATAACTAAATATGAAGGACTCATCGGGCGAATCGCTCTGGAACTGAAATCAGAACGCTCAATGACATTTCCCCAATCTGAAAGTCTGATAAACGCAGGAAAAATGACTAAGTCTAAAAAAAATTTTTTTCAACTTTTTTCAATTTTACCCCCGTGGGATATATATTCTACCCACACACATTTGGAACTCTCCTGGGGTACCCTCACACATATTATTCCCTCATTTAGTTGATATTTTCACAAAAAGAGAAATTTTCAAAAATCCAGAAAATTCGCTGAAAACAACTAAATATGAAGGACTCATCGGGCGATTCGCTCTGGAACTGAAATCGGAATGCTCACTGACATTTCCCCTATCTGAAAGTCTGATTAACGCCTGAAAAATGACTAAGTCCAAAAAAAATTTTTTTTCAACTTTTTTCAATTTTACCCCCGTGGGATATATATTCTACCCACACACATTTGGAACTCTCCTGGGGTACCCTCACACATATTATTCCCTCAATTAGTGGATATTTTCACAAAAAGAGAAATTTTCAATAATCCAGAAAATTCGCTGAAAACAACTAAATATGAAGGACTCATCGGGCGAATCGCTCTGGAACTGAAATCGGAATGCTCACTGACATTTCCCCTATCTGAAAGTCTGATTAACGTCTGAAAAATGACTAAGTCCAAAATAAAAAATTTTTCAACTTTTTTCAATTTTACCCCCGTGGGATATATATTCTGCCCACACACATTTGGAACTCTCCTGGGGTACCCTCACACATATTATTCCCTCATTTAGTGATTATTTTCACAAAAAGTGAAATTTTCAAAAATCCAGAAAATTCGCTGAAAATAACTAAATATGAAGGACTCATCGGGCGAATCGCTCTGGAACTGAAATCAGAACGCTCACTGACATTTCCCCAATCTGAAAGTCTGATAAACGCAGGAAAAATGACTAAGTCTAAAAAAAATTTTTTTTAAACTTTTTTCAATTTTACCCCCGTGGGATATATATTCTACCCACACACATTTGGAACTCTCCTGGGGTACCCTCACACATATTATTCCCTCATTTAGTTGATATTTTCACAAAAAGAGAAATTTTAAAAAATCCAGAAAATTCTCTGAAAACAACTAAATATGAAGGACTCATCGGGCGAATCGGTCTGGAACTGAAATCGGAATGCTCACTGACATTTCCCCTATCTGAAAGTCTGATTAACGCCTGAAAAATGACTAAGTCCAAAATAAAAAATTTTTCAACTTTTTTCAATTTTACCCCCGTGGGATATATATTCTGCCCACACACATTTGGAACTCTCCTGGGGTACCCTCACACATATTATTCCCTCATTTAGTTGATATTTTCACAAAAAGAGAAATTTTCAAAAATCCAGAAAATTCGCTGAAAATAACTAAATATGAAGGACTCATCGGACGAATTGCTCTGGAACTGAAATCGGAACGCTCACTGACATTTCCCCTATCTGAAAGTCTGATAAACGCCAGAAAAATGACTAAGTCTAAAAAAAAAATTTTTTTCAACTTTTTTCAATTTTACCCCCTTGGGATATATATTCTACCCACACACATTTGGAACTCTCCTGGGGTACCCTCAAACATATTATTCCCTCATTTAGTGGATATCTTCACAAAAAAGTGAAATTTTCAAAAATTCTGAAAAGTGGCTGAAAACGACTAAATATGCAGGACTCATCGGGCGAATCGCTCTGGAACTGAAATCGGAATGCTCACTGACATTTCCCCTATCTGAAAGTCTGAATAACGCCTGAAAAATGACTAAGTCCAAAAAAAAAATTTTTTTCAACTTTTTTCAATTTTACCCCCGTGGGATATATATTCTACCCACACACATTTGGAACTCTCCCGGGGTTCCCTCACACATATTATTCCCTCATTTAGTGATTATTTTCACAAAAAGTGAAATTTTCAAAAATCCAGAAAATTCGCTGAAAATAACTAAATATGAAGGACTCATCGGGCGAATCGCTCTGGAACTGAAATCAGAACGCTCAATGACATTTCCCCAATCTGAAAGTCTGATAAACGCAGGAAAAATGACTAAGTCTAAAAAAAATTTTTTTCAACTTTTTTCAATTTTACCCCCGTGGGATATATATTCTACCCACACACATTTGGAACTCTCCTGGGGTACCCTCACACATATTATTCCCTCATTTAGTTGATATTTTCACAAAAAGAGAAATTTTCAAAAATCCAGAAAATTCGCTGAAAACAACTAAATATGAAGGACTCATCGGGCGATTCGCTCTGGAACTGAAATCGGAATGCTCACTGACATTTCCCCTATCTGAAAGTCTGATTAACGCCTGAAAAATGACTAAGTCCAAAAAAAATTTTTTTTCAACTTTTTTCAATTTTACCCCCGTGGGATATATATTCTACCCACACACATTTGGAACTCTCCTGGGGTACCCTCACACATATTATTCCCTCAATTAGTGGATATTTTCACAAAAAGAGAAATTTTCAATAATCCAGAAAATTCGCTGAAAACAACTAAATATGAAGGACTCATCGGGCGAATCGCTCTGGAACTGAAATCGGAATGCTCACTGACATTTCCCCTATCTGAAAGTCTGATTAACGTCTGAAAAATGACTAAGTCCAAAATAAAAAATTTTTCAACTTTTTTCAATTTTACCCCCGTGGGATATATATTCTGCCCACACACATTTGGAACTCTCCTGGGGTACCCTCACACATATTATTCCCTCATTTAGTGATTATTTTCACAAAAAGTGAAATTTTCAAAAATCCAGAAAATTCGCTGAAAATAACTAAATATGAAGGACTCATCGGGCGAATCGCTCTGGAACTGAAATCAGAACGCTCACTGACATTTCCCCAATCTGAAAGTCTGATAAACGCAGGAAAAATGACTAAGTCTAAAAAAAATTTTTTTTAAACTTTTTTCAATTTTACCCCCGTGGGATATATATTCTACCCACACACATTTGGAACTCTCCTGGGGTACCCTCACACATATTATTCCCTCATTTAGTTGATATTTTCACAAAAAGAGAAATTTTAAAAAATCCAGAAAATTCTCTGAAAACAACTAAATATGAAGGACTCATCGGGCGAATCGGTCTGGAACTGAAATCGGAATGCTCACTGACATTTCCCCTATCTGAAAGTCTGATTAACGCCTGAAAAATGACTAAGTCCAAAATAAAAAATTTTTCAACTTTTTTCAATTTTACCCCCGTGGGATATATATTCTGCCCACACACATTTGGAACTCTCCTGGGGTACCCTCACACATATTATTCCCTCATTTAGTTGATATTTTCACAAAAAGAGAAATTTTCAAAAATCCAGAAAATTCGCTGAAAATAACTAAATATGAAGGACTCATCGGACGAATTGCTCTGGAACTGAAATCGGAACGCTCACTGACATTTCCCCTATCTGAAAGTCTGATAAACGCCAGAAAAATGACTAAGTCTAAAAAAAAAATTTTTTTCAACTTTTTTCAATTTTACCCCCTTGGGATATATATTCTACCCACACACATTTGGAACTCTCCTGGGGTACCCTCACACATATTATTCCCTCATTCAGTGGATATTTTCACAAAAAAGTGAATTTTTCAAAAATTCAGAAAATTCGCTGAAAACAACTAAATATGAAGGACTCATCGGGCGAATCGCTCTGGAACTGAAATCAGAACGCTCACTGACATTTCCCCTATCTGAAAGTCTGATAAACGCAGGAAAAATGACTAAGTCTCAAAAAATTTTTTTTTTTACTCTTTTCAATTTTACCCCCATGGGATATATATTCTACCCACACACATTTGTAACACTCCTGGGGTACCCTCACACATATTATTCCCTCATTTAGTGAATATATTCACAAAAAAGTGAAATTTTCAAAAATTCAGAAAATTCACTGAAAACAACTAAATATGAAGTACTCATCTGGTGAATCACTCTGGAACTGAAATTTGAACGCTCACTGACATTTCCCCTATCTCAAAGTCTGATAAACGTCGGAAAAATGACTCAGTCCAAAAAAAAATTTTTTTCAGCTTTTTTCAATTTTACCCCCGTGGGATATATATTCTACCCACACACATTTGGAACTCTACTGGAGTACCCTCACACATATTATTCCCTCATTTAGTGGATATCTTCACAAAAAAGTGAAATTTTCAAAAATTCTGAAAATTGGCTGAAAACGACTAAATATGCAGGACTCATCGGGCGAATCGCTCTGGAACTGAAATCGGAATGCTCACTGACATTTCCCCTATCTGAAAGTCTGAATAACGCCTGAAAAATGACTAAGTCCAAAAAAAAAATTTTTTTCAACTTTTTTCAATTTTACCCCCGTGGGATATATATTCTACCCACACACATTTGGAACTCTCCTGGGGTACCCTCACACATATTATTCCCTCATTTAGTTGATATTTTCACAAAAAGAGAAATTTTCAAAAATCCAGAAAATTCGCTGAAAACAACTAAATATGAAGGACTCATCGGGCGAATCGCTCTGGAACTGAAATCAGAATGCTCAATGACATTTCCCCAATCTGAAAGTCTGATAAACGCAGGAAAAATGACTAAGTCTAAAAAAAAATTTTTTTCAACTTTTTTCAATTTTACCCCCGTGGGATATATATTCTACCCACACACATTTGGAACTCTCCTGGGGTACCCTCACACATATTATTCCCTCAATTAGTGGATATTTTCACAAAAAGAGAAATTTTCAAAAATCCAGAAAATTCACTGAAAACAACTAAATATGAAGGACTCATCGGGCGAATCGCTCTGGAACTGAAATCGGAATGCTCACTGACATTTCCCCTATCTGAAAGTCTGATTAACGCCTGAAAAATGACTAAGTCCAAAATAAAAATTTTTTCAACTTTTTTCAATTTTACCCCCGTGGGATATATATTCTGCCCACACACATTTGGAACTCTCCTGGGGTACCCTCACACATATTATTCCCTCATTTAGTGATTATTTTCACAAAAAAGTGAAATTTTCAAAAATCCAGAAAATTCGCTGAAAATAACTAAATATGAAGGACTCATCGGGCGAATCGCTCTGGAACTGAAATCAGAACGCTCAATGACATTTCCCCAATCTGAAAGTCTGATAAACGCAGGAAAAATGACTAAGTCTAAAAAAAATTTTTTTCAACTTTTTTCAATTTTACCCCCGTGGGATATATATTCTACCCACACACATTTGGAACTCTCCTGGTGTACCCTCACACATATTATTCCCTCATTTAGTTGATATTTTCACAAAAAGAGAAATTTTCAAAAATCCAGAAAATTCGCTGAAAACAACTAAATATGAAGGACTCATCGGGCGATTCGCTCTGGAACTGAAATCGGAATGCTCACTGACATTTCCCCTATCTGAAAGTCTGATTAACGCCTGAAAAATGACTAAGTCCAAAAAAAATTTTTTTTCAACTTTTTTCAATTTTACCCCCGTGGGATATATATTCTACCCACACACATTTGGAACTCTCCTGGGGTACCCTCACACATATTATTCCCTCAATTAGTGGATATTTTCACAAAAAGAGAAATTTTCAATAATCCAGAAAATTCGCTGAAAACAACTAAATATGAAGGACTCATCGGGCGAATCGCTCTGGAACTGAAATCAGAACGCTCACTGACATTTCCCCAATCTGAAAGTCTGATAAACGCAGGAAAAATGACTAAGTCTAAAAAAAATTTTTTTTAAACTTTTTTCAATTTTACCCCCGTGGGATATATATTCTACCCACACACATTTGGAACTCTCCTGGGGTACCCTCACACATATTATTCCCTCATTTAGTTGATATTTTCACAAAAAGAGAAATTTTAAAAAATCCAGAAAATTCTCTGAAAACAACTAAATATGAAGGACTCATCGGGCGAATCGGTCTGGAACTGAAATCGGAATGCTCACTGACATTTCCCCTATCTGAAAGTCTGATTAACGCCTGAAAAATGACTAAGTCCAAAATAAAAAATTTTTCAACTTTTTTCAATTTTACCCCCGTGGGATATATATTCTGCCCACACACATTTGGAACTCTCCTGGGGTACCCTCACACATATTATTCCCTCATTTAGTTGATATTTTCACAAAAAGAGAAATTTTCAAAAATCCAGAAAATTCGCTGAAAATAACTAAATATGAAGGACTCATCGGACGAATTGCTCTGGAACTGAAATCGGAACGCTCACTGACATTTCCCCTATCTGAAAGTCTGATAAACGCCAGAAAAATGACTAAGTCTAAAAAAAAAATTTTTTTCAACTTTTTTCAATTTTACCCCCTTGGGATATATATTCTACCCACACACATTTGGAACTCTCCTGGGGTACCCTCACACATATTATTCCCTCATTCAGTGGATATTTTCACAAAAAAGTGAATTTTTCAAAAATTCAGAAAATTCGCTGAAAACAACTAAATATGAAGGACTCATCGGGCGAATCGCTCTGGAACTGAAATCAGAACGCTCACTGACATTTCCCCTATCTGAAAGTCTGATAAACGCAGGAAAAATGACTAAGTCTCAAAAAATTTTTTTTTTTACTCTTTTCAATTTTACCCCCATGGGATATATATTCTACCCACACACATTTGTAACACTCCTGGGGTACCCTCACACATATTATTCCCTCATTTAGTGGATATATTCACAAAAAAGTGAAATTTTCAAAAATTCAGAAAATTCACTGAAAACAACTAAATATGAAGTACTCATCTGGTGAATCACTCTGGAACTGAAATTTGAACGCTCACTGACATTTCCCCTATCTCAAAGTCTGATAAACGTCGGAAAAATGACTCAGTCCAAAAAAAAATTTTTTTCAGCTTTTTTCAATTTTACCCCCGTGGGATATATATTCTACCCACACACATTTGGAACTCTCCTGGAGTACCCTCACACATATTATTCCCTCATTTAGTGGATATCTTCACAAAAAAGTGAAATTTTCAAAAATTCTGAAAATTGGCTGAAAACGACTAAATATGCAGGACTCATCGGGCGAATCGCTCTGGAACTGAAATCGGAATGCTCACTGACATTTCCCCTATCTGAAAGTCTGATTAACGCCTGAAAAATGACTAAGTCCAAAATAAAATTTTTTTCAACTTTTTTCAATTTTACACCCGTGGGATATATATTCTACCCACACACATTTGGAACTCTCCTGGGGTACCCTCACACATATTATTCCCTCAATTAGTGGATATTTTCACAAAAAGAGAAATTTTCAAAAATCCAGAAAATTCACTGAAAACAACTAAATATGAAGGACTCATCGGGCGAATCGCTCTGGAACTGAAATCGGAATGCTCACTGACATTTCCCCTATCTGAAAGTCTGATAAACGCCAGAAAAATGACTAAGTCCAAAAAAAAAATGTTTTCAACTTTTTTCAATTTTACCCCCGTGGGATATATATTCTACCCACACACATTTGGAACTCTCCTGGCGTACCCTCACACATATTATTCCCTCATTTAGTGGATATTTTCACAAAAAAGTGAAATTTTCAAAAATTCTGAAAATTGGCTGAAAACGACTAAATATGAAGGACTCATCGGGTGAATCGCTCTGGAACTGAAATCGGAATGCTCACTGACATTTCCGCTATCTGAAAGTCTGATAAACGCCTGAAAAATGACTTAAGTGAGGTGAGGTGAGCCGAGTTCATTGGACATGACCTCGGCTCATCTGGATGCCGTCACAGCGAGACACTGAGGAGCGAAGCAAGCCTGCTCTTCTCAGTGTCTGTGGGTTGACAGGCTGGATGGCAGCGTTCTGCTGCGGTGCAGCCTGTCATCTCGATGTAGCAGAGCTGGAGCTGTCCTGGGAACCATCGAAAGGTAAGGATGATGTTGGTTTATTATTTTATTTTTATTGCAGGAGATCGTTGGCTTCAGCTGGAATGGGCGTGACGGTAAGTATGGTTTAATTTTGAACAATAAAGAATTGTGTGTTTATTTCAATTAAAGGACTTTATTCTGGGTGTTTGTGTTTTTTTTAACTTTCACTATGGGGTTAGTAATGGGGGTGTCTTATAGACGCCTCTCCATTACTAACCTGGGCTTGATGTCAGCTGGCATTATAAGCTGACATCAACCCCAGCCCTATTACCCCACTGCCACCGCTACAGGGCAGTGGGAAGAGCGAGGCTAAGTGCCAGAATTGGCGCATCCTATGAATGCGCCATTTCTGGGGCGGCTGACGGCTGGTGTTTCTAGCCTGGGAGGGGGCCAATATTCATGGCACCCTTCCTGAGCTATTAATATCAGCCCCCAGCTGTCTGCCTAGCCTTTGCTAGCTATTAAAATAGGGGGGACCCCACGTCATTTTTTTGGGGGTCCCCCATTTTAATAGCTAGTAAAGGCTAGGTATACAGCTGGGGGCTGATATTAGTAGCCTGGGAAGCTCCGTGGGTATTACCCACTTCCCAGGCTTCAAACATCTGCCCAAGCCGTCTGCTTAACCTCCGCTAGAGACTAAAATTACGGGGAACCCCACGCTAATTTTTTTTTTAATAAATCCTTTATTTTAACACTAAATGACAAGTACAGTAACCAACACTATCACTGTACTTATTATATATCTGACTGACATGTTTCTATCTATCTAATCTATGTGTGATGCTCTATTCCTTCTATTCTAAATTGTCGGGTACAGATGCTGAATTGCCGGCCGGCTTTTTTAAAGAGACAGTGCATGAAAACACTATTATTTTTTTAAATAAATCCTTTACACTAAATGACAAGTACAGTAATCAACACTATCACTGTGCTTATTATATATGTGACTGACATGTTTCTATCTATCTAATCTATGTGTGAAGCTCTATTCTTTCTGTTCTAAATTGTCGGGTACCGCTGCTGAATTGCCGGCCAGCTTTTTTAAAGAGACGGTGCATGAAAACACTAATATTTTTTTAAATAAATCCTTTACACTAAATGACAAGTGCAGTAACCAACACTGTCACTGTGCTTCTTATATGTGTGACTGACATGTTTCTATCTATCTAATCTATGTGTGATGCTCTATTCCTTCTTGTCTAAATTGTCAGGTACCGGTGTATGCCGCTGCTGAATTTGCCAGCCGGCTTTTTTAAAGAGAGTGTCTTCTGAGCAGTTTGTCAGCTTTTGGACACCTTTGAAGGTGTTTTCTATGTGTTTTTGTTTGCCTGCCATTGGTTTTAACGGTGTTCGACGGTGTTCTAAGGTGTTCGACGAACAGTTCGACGAACAGTTCCTCGAACATCCCGGTGTTCGACGAACCGAACCCGAACACTATGGGGTGGCTCAACACTAATATTAATACCTCATTTAGTGGATATTTTCACAAAAAAGTGAAATTTTCAAAAATTCTGAAAATTGGCTGAAAACGACTAAATATGAAGGACTCATCGGGCGAATCAATCTGGAACTGAAATAGGAACGATCACTGACATTTCCTCTATCTGAAAGTCTGATAAACGCTGAAAAAATGACTAAGGCCAAAAAAAAAATTTTTTTCAACTTTTTTCAATTTTACCCCCGTGGATATATATTCTACCCACACACATTTGGAACTCTCCTGGGGTACCCTCACACATATTATTCCCTCATTTAGTGGATATTTTCACAAAAAAGTGAAATTTTCAAAAATTCAGAAAATTGGCTGAAAACAACTAAATATGAAGGACTTATCGGGCGAATCGCTCTGTAGCCGAAATCGGAATGCTCACTAACATTTCCCGTATCTGAAAGTCTGATAAACGGCAGAAAAATGACTAAGTCCAAAAAAAAATTTTTTTCAACTTTTTTCAATTTTACCCCCGTGGGATATATATTCTACCCACACACATTTGGAACTCTCCTGGCGTACCCTCACAAATATTATTCCCTCATTTAGTGGATATTTTCACAAAAAAAGTGAAATTTTCAAAAATTCAGAAAATTGGCTTAAAGTCACTAAATATGAAGGACTCATCGAGCGAAACGCTCTGGAACTGAAATCGGAACATTCACTGACTTTTCCCCTATCTGAAAGCCTGATAAACGCTAGAAAAAAGACTAAGTCCCCCCAAAAAAATGTTAAACTTTTTTCAATTTTACCCCATGGATATATATTCTACCAACACACATTTGGAACTCTCCTGGGGTACCCTCACAAATATTATTCCCTCATTTAGTGGATATTTTCACAAAAAAGGGAAATTTTAAAAAATTCTGAAAATTGGCTGAAAACGACTAAATATGAAGGACTCATCAGGCGAATCGCTCTGGAACTGAAAACGGAATGCTTACTGACATTTCCCCTATCTGAAAGTCTGATAAACTCTGAAAAAATGACTAAGGCCAAAAAAAATTTTTTTTAGACTTTTTTCAATTATAGCCCCGTGGGATATATATACTACCCACACACATTTGGAACTCTCCTGGGGTACCGTCACACATATTATTCCCTCATTTAGTGGATGTTTTCACAAAAAAGTGAAATTTTCAAAAATTCAGAAAATTGGCTGAAAACGACTAAATATGAAGAACTAATCGGGCGAATCACTCTCGAACTGAAATCGGAATGCTCACTGACATTTCCCCTATCTGAAAGTCTGATAAACGCTGAAAAAATGACTAAGTCCAAAAAAAAATTTTTTTCAACTTTTTTCAATTTTACCCCGTGGATATATATTCTACCCACACACATTTGGAAGTCTCCTGAGGTACCCTCACACATATTATTCCCTCATTTAGTGGATATTTTCACAAAAAAGTGAAGTTTTCAAAAATTCTGAAAATTGGCTGAAAACGAATAAATATGAAGGACTCATCTGGCGAATCACTCTGGAACTGAAATCGGAACGCTCACTGACATTTCCCCTATCTGAAAGTCTGATAAACGCCGCAAAAATGACTAAGTCCAAAAAAATATTTTTTTCAACTTTTTTCAATTTTACCCCCGTGGGATATATATTCTACCCACACACATTTGGAACTCTCCTGTGTTACCCTCACACATATTATTCCCTCATTTAGTGGATATTTTCACAAAAAAGTGAAATCTTCAAAAATTCTGAAAATTGGCTTCAAACCACTAAATATGAAGGACTCATCAAGCGAATCGCTCTGGAACTGAAATCGGAACACTCAATGACTTTTCACCTATCTGAAAGTCTGATAAACGCTGAAAAATGACTAAGTCCAAAGAAAATTTTTTTAAACTTTTTTCAATTTTACCCCGTGGATATATATTCTACCCACACACATTTGGAAATCTCCTGGGGTGCCATTACACATATTATTCCCTTATTTAGTGGGTATTTTCACAAAAAAGTGAAATTTTCAAAAATTCTGAAAATTGGCTGAAAACTACTAAATATGAAGGACTCATCGAGCGAATCGCTCTGGAACTGAAATCGGAACGCTCACTGACATTTACCCTATCTGAAAGTCTGATAGACGCTGAAAAAATGACTAAGGCCAAAAAAAAAATGTTTTCAACTTTTTTCAATTTTACCCCCGTGGGATATATATTCTACCCACACACATTTGGAACTCTCCTGGGGTACCCTCACACATATTATTCCCTCATTTAGTGGATATTTTCACAAAAAAGTCAAATTTTCAAAAATTCAGAAAATTGGCTGAAAACGACTAAATATGAAGGACACATCGTGCGAATGGCTCTGGAACTGAAATCTGAACGCTCACTGACATTTCTCCTATCTGAAAGTCTGATAAACGCCAGAAGAATGACTAAGTCCCCCCCAAAAATTTTTCAACTTTTTTCAATTTTACCCCCGTGGATATATATTCTACCCACACACATTTGGAACTCTCCTGGGGTACCCTCACACATATTATTCCCTCATTTAGTGGATATTTTCACAAAAAAGTGAAATTTTCAAAAATTCAGAAAATTGGCTGAAAACGACTAAATATGAAGGACTCATTGGGTGAATCGCTCTGGAACTGAAATCGGAACGCTCACTGACATTTCCCCTATCTGAAAGTCTGATAAACGCCGGAAAAATGACTAAGTCCAAAAAAAAATTTTTTTAACTTTTTTCAATTTTACCTCCGTGGGATATTCTACCCACACACATTTGGAACTCTCCAGGGGTACCCTCACACATATTATTCCCTCATTTAGTGGATATTTGCACAAAAAAGTGAAATTTTCAAAAATTCGGAAAATTGGCTTAAAACCACTAAATATGAAGGACTCATAGAGCAAATCGCTCTGGAGCTGAAATCGGAACACTCACTGACTTTTCCCATATTTGAAAGTCTGATAAACGCCGAAAAAATGACCAAGTCCAAAAAAAAATTTTTTAAACTTTTTTCACTTTTACCTCCGTGGGATATATATTCTACCCAAACACATTTGGAACTCTCCTGGGGTACCCTCACACATATTATTCCCTCATTTAGTGGATATTTTCACAAAAAAGTGAAATTTGCAAAAATTCAGAAAATTGGCTGAAAACGACTAAATATGAACGACTCAATGGGCGAATCGCTCTGGAACTGAAATCGTAACGCTCACTGACATTTCCCCTATCTGAAAGTCTGAAAAAAGCCAGAAACATTACTAAGTCCAAAAAAATTTTTTTTCAATTTTACCCCCGTGGGATATATATTCTACCCACACACATTTGGAACTCTCCTGGGGTACCCTCACGCATATTATTCCCTCATTTAGTGGATATTTTCACAAAAAAGTGAAATTTTCAAAAATTCATAAAATTGGCTGAAAACGACTAAATATGAAGGACTCATCGGGCGGATCACTCTGGAAATGAAATCAGAACGCTCACTGACATTTCCCCTATCTGAAAGTCTGATAAATGCCGGAAAAAAGACTGAGTCGAAAAAAAATTTTTTTTCAACTTTTTTCAATTTTACCCCCGCGGGATATATATTCTACCCACACACATTTGGAACTCTCCTGGGGTACCCTCACACATATTATTCCCTCATTTAGTGGATATTTTCGCAAAAAAGTGAAATTTTAAAAAATTCAGAAAATTGGCTGAAAACGACTAAATATGAAGGACTCATCGGGCGAATTGCACTGGAACTGAAATCGGAACGCTCACTGACATATCCCTTATCTGAAAGTCTGATAAACGCCGGGAAAATGACTTAGTCCAAAAAATTTTTTTTTTCACTTTTACCCCCGTGGGATATATATTCTACCCACACACATTTGGAACTCTCCTGGGGTACCCGCACAAATATTATTCCCTCATTTAGTGGATATTTTCACAAAAAAGTGAAATTTTCAAAAATTCAGAAAATTGTCTGAAAACGACTAAATATGAAGGACTCATCGGGCGAATCGCTCTGGAGCTGAAATCAGAACGCTCACTGACATTTCCCCTATCTGAAAGTCTGATAAACGCCGGAAAAATTACTAAGTCCAAAAAATTTTTTTTTCAATTTTACCCCCGTGGGATATATATTCTACCCACACACATTTGGAACTCTCCTGGGGTACCCGCACACATATTATTCCCTCATTTAGTGGATATTTTCACAAAAAAGTGAAATTTTCAAAAATTCTGAAAATTGGCTGAAAACGACTAAATATGAAGGACTCATCGGGCGAATCGCTCTGGAACTGAAATCAGAACGCTCACTGACATTTCCCCTATCTGAAAGTCTGATAAACGCCGGAAAAATGACTAAGTTCCCAAAAAAATTTTTTCAACTTTTTTCAATTTTTACGCCTGTGGATATGTTTTCTACCCACACACATTTGGAACTCTCCTGGGGTACCCTCACACATATTATTCCCTCATTTAGTGGATATTTTCACAAAAAAGTGAAATTTTCAAAAAATTCAGATAACTGGCTGAAAACGACTAAATATGAAGGACTCATCGGGCGAATCGCTCTGGAACTGAAATCAGAACGCGCACTGACATTTCCCTTATCTGAAAGTCTGATAAACGTCGGAAAAATGACTAAGTTCCCAAAAAAAATTTTTCAACTTTTTTCAATTTTACCCCTGTGGGATATATATTCTACCCACACACATTTGGAACTCTCCTGGGGTACCCGCACACATATTATTCCCTCATTTAGCGGATATTTTCACAAAAAAGTAAAATTTTCAAAAATTCAGAAAATTGGCTGAAAACGACTAAATCTGAAGGACTCATCGGGCGAATTGCTCTGGAACAGAAATCGGAACGCTCACTGACATTTCCCTTATCTGAAAGTCTGATAAACGCCGGGAAAATGACTTAGTCTAAAAAAAATTTTTTAAAAATTTTACCCCCGTGGGAAATATATTCTACCCACACACATTTGGAACTCTCCTGGGGTACCCTCACACATATTATTCCCTCATTTAGTGGATATTTTCACAAAAAAGTGAAATTTTCAAAAAATTCAGAAAATTGGCTGAAAACGACTAAATATGAAGGACTCATTGGGCGAATCGCTCTCTAGCTGAAATCGGAACGCTCACTGACATTTCCCCTATCTGAAAGTCTGATAACCGGCAGAAAAATGATTAAGTCCAAAAAAATTTTTTTAACTTTTTTCAATTTTACCCCTGTGGGATATATATTCTACCCACACACATTTAGAACTCTCCTGGGGTACCCTCACTCATATTATTCACTCATTTAGTGGATATTTTCACAAAAAAGTGAAATTTTCAAAAATTCAGAAAATTGGCTGAAAACGACTAAATATGAAGGACTCATCGGGCGAATCGCTCTGGAACTGAAATCGGAATGCTCACTGACATTTCCCCTATCTGAAAGTCTGATAAATGGCAGAAAAATGATTAAGTCCAAAAAAAATTTTTTTTCAACTTTTTTCAATTTTACCCCCGTGGGATATATATTCTACCCACACACATTTGGAACTCTCCTTGGGTATCCTCACACATATTATTCCCTCATTTAGTGGATATTTTCACTGAAAAGTGAAATTTTCAAAAATTCTGAAAATTGGCTGAAAACGACTAAATCTGAAGGACTCATCGGGCGAATTGCTCTGGAACTGAAATCGGAACGCTCACTGACATTTCCCTTATCTGAAAGTCTGATAAACGCCGGGAAAATGACTTAGTCCAAAAAAATTTTTTTTTAAATTTTACCCCCGTGGGATATATATTCTACCCACACACATTTGGAACTCTCCTGGGGTACCCTCACACATATTATTCCCTCAATTAGTTGATATTTTCACAAAAAAGTGAAATTTTCAAAAAATTCAGAAAATGGCCTGAAAACGACTAAATATGAAAGACTCATTGGGCGAATCGCTCTCTAGCTGAAATCGGAACGCTCACTGACATTTCCCCTATCTGAAAGTCTGATAAACGCTGGAAAAATGACTAAGTCGAAAAAAAATTTTTTTTCAACTTTTTTCAATTTTACCCCCGTGGGATATATATTCTACCCACACACATTTGGAACTCTCCTGGGGTACCCTCACACATATTATTCACTCATTTAGTTGATATTTTCACAAAAAAGTGAAATTTTCAAAAATTCTGAAAATTGGCTGAAAACGACTTAATCTGAAGGGCTAATCGGGTGAATTGCTCTGGAACTGAAATCGGAACGCTCCCTGATATTTCCCTTATCTGAAAGTCTGATAAACGGCAGAAAAATAATTAAGTCCAAAAAAAATTTTTTTTTGAACTTTTTTCAATTTTACCCCCGTGGGATATATATTCTACCCACACACATTTGGAACTCTCCTGGGGTACCCTCACACATATTATTCCCTCATTTAGTGGATATTTTCACTGAAAAGTGAAATTTTCAAAAATTCTGAAAATTGGCTGAAAACGACTAAATCTGAAGGACTCATCGGGCGAATTGCTCTGGAACTGAAATCGGAACGCTCACTGACATATCCCTTATCTGAAAGTCTGATAAACGCCGGGAAAATGACTTAGTCCAAAAAATTTTTTTTTTAAATTTTACCCCCGTGGGATATATATTCCACCCACACACATTTGGAACTCTCCTGGGGTACCCTCACACATATTATTCCCTCAATTAGTGGATATTTTCACAAAAAAGTGAAATTTTCAAAAAATTCAGAAAATGGCCTGAAAACGACTAAATATGAAAGACTCATTGGGCGAATCGCTCTCTAGCTGAAATCGGAACGCTCACTGACATTTCCCCTATCTGAAAGTCTGATAAACGCTGGAAAAATGACTAAGTCGAAAAAAAAAATTTTTTCAACTTTTTTCAATTTTACCCCCGTGGGATATATATTCTACCCACACACATTTGGAACTCTCCTGGGGTACCCTCACACATATTATTCACTCATTTAGTTGATATTTTCTCAAAAAAGTGAAATTTTCAAAAATTCTGAAAATTGGCTGAAAACGACTAAATCTGAAGGTCTAATCGGGTGAATTGCTCTGGAACTGAAATCGGAACGCTCCCTGACATTTCCCTTATCTGAAAGTCTGATAAACGCCGGAAAAATGACTAAGTTCCCAAAAAAAATTTTTCAACTTTTTTCAATTTTACCCCTGTGGGATATATATTCTACCCACACACATTTGGAACTCTCCTGGGGTACCCTCACTCATATTATTCACTCATTTAGTGGATATTTTCACAAAAAAGTGAAATTTTCAAAAATTCAGAAAATTGGCTGAAAACGACTAAATATGAAGGACTCATCGGGCGAATCGCTCTGGAACTGAAATCGGAATGCTCACTGACATTACCCCTATCTGAAAGTCTGATAAATGGCAGAAAAATGATTAAGTCCAAAAAAAATTTTTTTTCAACTTTTTTCAATTTTACCCCCGTGGGATATATATTCTACCCACACACATTTGGAACTCTCCTTGGGTATCCTCACACATATTATTCCCTCATTTAGTGGATATTTTCACTGAAAAGTGAAATTTTCAAAAATTCTGAAAATTGGCTGAAAACGACTAAATCTGAAGGACTCATCGGGCGAATTGCTCTGGAACTGAAATCGGAACGCTCACTGACATTTCCCTTATCTGAAAGTCTGATAAACGCCGGGAAAATGACTTAGTCCAAAAAAATTTTTTTTTAAATTTTACCCCCGTGGGATATATATTCTACCCACACACATTTGGAACTCTCCTGGGGTACCCTCACACATATTATTCCCTCAATTAGTGGATATTTTCACAAAAAAGTGAAATTTTCAAAAAATTCAGAAAATGGCCTGAAAACGACTAAATATGAAAGACTCATTGGGCGAATCGCTCTCTAGCTGAAATCGGAACGCTCACTGACATTTCCCCTATCTGAAAGTCTGATAAACGCTGGAAAAATGACTAAGTCCAAAAAAAATTTTTTTTCAACTTTTTTCAATTTTACCCCCGTGGGATATATATTCTACCCACACACATTTGGAACTCTCCTGGGGTACCCTCACACATATTATTCACTCATTTAGTTGATATTTTCACAAAAAAGTGAAATTTTCAAAAATTCTGAAAATTGGCTGAAAACGACTTAATTTGAAGGGCTAATCGGGTGAATTGCTCTGGAACTGAAATCGGAACGCTCCCTGATATTTCCCTTATCTGAAAGTCTGATAAACGCCAGAAAAATGACTAAGTTCCCAAAAAAAATTTTTCAACTTTTTTCAATTTTACCCCTGTGGGATATATATTCTACTCACACACATTTGGAACTCTCCTGGGGTACCCTCACACATATTATTCCCTCATTTAGTGGATATTTTCACTAAAAAGTGAAATTTTCAAAAATTCAGAAAATTGGCTGAAAACGACTAAATATGAAGGACTCATCGGGCGAATCGCTCTGGAACTGAAATCGGAACAAACACTGAAATTTCCCCTATCTGAAACTCTGATAAACGGCAGAAAAATAAGTCCAAAAAAAATTTTTTTTTGAACTTTTTTCAATTTTACCCCCGTGGGATATATATTCTACCCACACACATTTGGAACTCTCCTGGGGTACCCGCACACATATTATTCCCTCATTTAGCGGATGTTTTCACAAAAAAAGTAAAATTTTCAAAAATTCAGAAAATTGGCTGAAAACGACTAAATCTGAAGGACTCATCGGGCGAATTGCTCTGGAACAGAAATCGGAACGCTCACTGACATTTCCCTTATCTGAAAGTCTGATAAACGCCAGAAAAATGACTTAGTCTAAAAAAATTTTTTTTAAAATTTTACCCCCGTGGGAAATATATTCTACCCACACACATTTGGAACTCTCCTGGGGTACCCTCACACATATTATTCCCTCATTTAGTGGATATTTTCCCAAAAAAGTGAAATTTTCAAAAATTCAGAAAATTGGCTGAAAACGACTAAATATGAAGGACTCATCGGGCGAATCACTCTGGAACTGAAATCGGAACGCTCACTGACATTTTCCCTATCTGAAAGTCTGATAAACGGCAGAAAAATGATTAAGTCCAAAAAAAATTTTTTTTCAACTTTTTTCAATTTTACCCTCGTGGGATATATATTCTACCCACACACATTTGGAACTCTCCTGGGGTACCCTCACACATATTATTCCCTCATTTAGTGGATATTTTCACAAAAAAGTGAAATTTTCAAAAATTCAGAAAATTGGTTGAAAACAACTAAATATGAAGGACTCATCGGGCGAATCAATCTGGAACTGAAATCGGAATGCTCACTGACATTTCCCCTATCTGAAAGTCTGATAAACGCCAGAAAAATGATTAAGTCCAAAAAAAATTTTTTTCAATTTAACCCCCGTAGGATATATATTCTACCCACACACATTTGGAACTCTCCTTGGGTACCCTCACTCATATTATTCACTCATTTAGTGGATATTTTCACAAAAAAGTGAAATTTTCAAAAATTCAGAAAATTGGCTGAAAACGACTAAATCTGAAGGACTCATCGGGCGAATCGCTCTGGAACTGAAATCGGAATGCTCACTGACATTTCCCCTATCTGAAAGTCTGATAAATGGCAGAAAAATGATTAAGTCCAAAAAAAATTTTTTTTCAATTTTACCCCCGTGGGATATATATTCTACCCACACACATTTGGAACTCTCCTTGGGTACCCTCACACATATTATTCCCTCATTTAGTGGATATTTTCACTGAAAAGTGAAATTTTCAAAAATTCTGAAAATTGGCTGAAAACGACTAAATCTGAAGGACTCATCGGGCGAATTGCTCTGGAACTGAAATCGGAACGCTCACTGACATTTCCCTTATCTGAAAGTCTGATAAACGCCGGGAAAATGACTTAGTTCAAAAAATTTTTTTTAAAATTTTACCCCCTTGGGATATATATTCTACCCACACACATTTGGAACTCTCCTGGGTTACCCGCACACATATTATTCCCTCATTTAGTGGATATTTTCATAAAAAAGAGAAATTTTCAAAAATTCAGAAAATTGGCTGAAAACGACTAAATATGAAGGACTCATCGCGAGAATCGCTCTGGAACTGAAATCGGAAGGCTCACTGACATTTCCCCTATCTGAAAGTCTGATAAACGCTAGAAAAATGATTAAGTCCAAAAAAAAAATTTTTTTAAATTTTACCCCTGTGGGATATATATTCTACCCACACACATTTGGAACTCTCCTGGGGTATGCGCACACATATTATTCCCTCATTTAGTGGATATTTTCTCAAAAAAAGTTAAATTTTCAAAAATTCAGAAAATTGGCTGAAAACGACTTAATATGAAGGACTCATCGGCCGAATCGCTCTGGAACTGAAATCGGAACGCTCACTGACATTTCCCCTATTTGAAAGTCTGATAAACGCCGGAAAAATGACTTAGTCCAAAAAATTTTTATTTCAATTTTACCCCCGTGGGATGTATATTCTACCCACATACATTTGGAACTCTCCTGGGGTACTCTCACACATATTATTCCCTCATTTAGTGTATATTTTCACAAAAAAGTGAAATTTTCAAAAATTCAGAAAATTGGCTGAAAACGACTAAATATGAAGGACTCATCAGGAGAATCGCTCTGGAACTGAAATCGGAACGCTCACTGACATTTCCCGTATCTGAAAGTCTGATAAACGCTGGAAAAATGACTTAGTCCCAAAAATTTTTATTTCAATTTTACCCCGTGGGATGTATATTCTACCCACACACATTTGGAACTCTCCTGGGGTACCCTCACACATATTATTCCCTCATTTAGTGTATATTTTCACAAAAAAGTGAAATTTTCAAAAATTCAGAAAATTGGCTGAAAACGACTAAATATGAAGGACTCATCAGGAGAATCGCTCTGGAACTGAAATCGGAACGCTCACTGACATTTCCCGTATCTGAAAGTCTGATAAACGCTGGAAAAATGACTTAGTCCCAAAAATTTTTATTTCAATTTTACCCCGTGGGATGTATATTCTACCCACACACATTTGGAACTCTCCTGGGGTACCCTCACACATATTATTCCCTCATTTAGTGGATATTTTCACAAAAAAGTGAAATTTTCAAAAATTCAGAAAATTGGCTGAAAACGACTAAATATGAAGGACTCATCGGGCGAATCACTCTGGAACTGAAATCGGAACGCTCACTGACATTTCCCCTATCTGAAAGTCTGATAAACGCCGGAAAAATGACTAAGTCCAAAAAAAATTTTTTTAAACTTTTTTCAATTTTACCCCCGTGGGATATATATTCTACCCAGACACATTTGGAACTCTCCTGGGGTACCCTCACACATATTATTCCCTCATTTAGTGGATATTTTCACAAAAAAGTGAAATTTTCAAAAATTCAGAAAATTGGCTGAAAACGACTAAATATGAAGGACTCATCGGGCGAATCGCTCTGGAATTGAAATCGGAACGCTCACTGACATTTCCCCTATCTGAAAGTGTGATAAACCCCGGAAAAATGACTAATTCCCAAAAAAAAATTTTTAAAACTTTTTTCAATTTTACCCCCGTGGGATATATATTCTACCCACACACATTTGGAACTCTCCTGGGGTATCTTCACACATATTATTCCCTCATTTAGTGGATATTTTCACAAAAATGTGAAATTTTCAAAAATTCAGAAAATTGGCTGAAAACGACTAAATATGAAGGACTCATCGGGCGAATCGCTCTGGAACTGAAATCGGAATGCTCACTGACATTTCCCCTATCTGAAAGTCTGATAAACGCCGGAAAAATTACTAAGTTCAAAAAAAAATTTTTTAAACTTTTTTCAATTTTACCCCCGTGGAGTATATATTCTACCCACACACATTTGGAACTCTCCTGGGGTATCCTCACACATATTATTCCATCATTTAGTGGATATTTTCACAAAAAAGTGAAATTTTCAAAAATTCAGAAAATTGGCTGAAAATGACTAAATATGAACGACTCATCGGGCGAATCACTCTGGAACTGAAATTGGAACGCTCACTGACATTTCCCCTAACTGAAAGTCTGATAAACTCCGGAAAAATGGCTAAGTCCCAAAAAAATTTTTTTCAACTTTTTTCAATTTTACCCCCGTGGGATATATATTCTACCCACACACATTTGGAACTCTCCTGGGGTACCCTCACACATATTATTCCCTCATTTAGTGGATATTTTCACAAAAAAGTGAAATTTTCAAAATATCAGAAAATTGGCTGAAAACGACTAAATATGAAGGACTCATCGGGCGAACCGCTCTGGAACTGAAATCGGAACGCTCACTGATATTTCCCCTATCTGAAAGTCTGATAAACGCCGGAAAAATGACTAAGTCCCAAAAAAATTTTTTTTACACTTTTTTCAATTTTACCACCTCGGGATATATATTCTACCCACACACATTTGGAACACTCCTGGGGTACCCTCAAACATATTATTCCCTCATTTAGTGGATATTTTCACACAAAAAGTGAAATTTTCAAAAATTCAGAAAATTGGCTGAAAACGAATAAATATGAAGGACTCAACGGGCGAATCGCTCTGGAACTGAAATCGGAACGCTCACTGACATTTCCCCTATCTGAAAGTCTCATAAACGCCGGAAAAATGACTAAGTCGAAAAAAAAAATAAAATTTTCAACTTTTTTCAATTTTACCCCCGTGGGATATATATTCTACCCACACACATTTGGAACTCTCCTGGGGTACCCTCACACATATTATTCCCTCATTTAGTGGATATTTTCACAAAAAAGTGAAATTTTCAAAAATTCTGAAAATTGGCTGAAAATGACTTAAAATGAACGACCTATCGGGTGAATCACTCTGGAACTGAAATCGGAACGCTCACTGACATTTCTCTTATCTGAAAGTCTGATAAACGCCGGAAAAATGATTAAGTCGAAAAAAAAAAAAAAATTTCAACTTTTTTCAATTTTACCAGCGTGGGATATATATTCTACCCACACACATTTGGAACTCTTCTGGGGTACCCTCACACATATTATTCCCTCATTTAGTGTATATTTTCACAAAAAAGTGAAATTTTCAAGAATTCAGAAAATTGGCTGAAAACGACTAAATATGAAGGACTCATCGTGCGAATCGCTCTGGAACTGAAATCGGAACGCTCACTGATATTTCCCCTATCTGAAAGTCTGATAAACGCTGAAAAAATGACTAAGTCTAAAAAAAATTTTTTTTCACCTTTTTTCATTTTTACCCCCGTGGGATATATATTCTACCCACACACATTTGGAACTCTCCTGGGGTACCCTCACACATATTATTCCCTCATTTAGTGGATATTTTCACAGAAAAGTGAAATTATCAAAAATTCTGAAAATTGGCTGAAAATGACTTAATAAGAAAGACTCATCGGGTGAATCACTCTGGAACTGAAATCGGAACGATCACTGCCATTTCTCCTATCTGAAAGTCTGATAAACGCCGGAAAAATGATTAAGTCGAAAAAAAAAAAAAATTTCAACTTTTTTCAATTTTACCAGCGTGGGATATATATTCTACCCACACACATTTGGAACTCTCCTGGGGTACCCTCACACATATTATTCCCTCATTTAGTGTATATTTTCACAAAAAAGTGAAATTTTCAAAAATTCTGAAAATTGGCTGAAAACGACTAAATATGAAGGACGCATCGTTCGAATCGCTCTGGAACTGAAATCGGAACGCTCACTGATATTTCCCCTATCTGAAAGTCTGATAAACGCTGAAAAAATGACTAAGTCTAAAAAAAATTTTTTTTCACCTTTTTTCATTTTTACCCCCGTGGGATATATATTCTACCCACACACATTTGGAACTCTCCTGGGGTATCCTCACACATATTATTCCCTCATTTAGTGGATATTTTCACAAAAAAGTGAAATTTTCAAAAATTCAGAAAATTGGCTGAAAATGACTAAATATGAACGACTTATCGGGCGAATCACTCTGGAACTGAAATCGGAGTGCTCTCTGATATTTCCCCTATCTGAAAGTCTGATAAACGCTGAAAAAATGACTAAGTCCCCAAAAAAATTTTTTTAACCTTTTTTCAATTTTACCCCCGTGGGATATATATTCTACCCACACACATTTGGAACTCTCCTGGGGTACCCTCACACATATTATTCCCTCATTTAGTGGATATTTTCACAAAAAAGTGAAATTTTAAAAAATTCAGAAAATTGGCTGAAAACGACTAAATATGAAGGACTCATCGGGCGAATCGCTCTGGAACTGAAATCGGAACGCTCACTGACATTTCCCCTATCTGAAAGTCTGATAAATGCCGGAAAAATGACTAAGTCCAAAAAAAATTTTTTTAAACTTTTTTCAATTTTACCCCCGTGGGATATATATTCTACCCAGACACATTTGGAACTCTCCTGGGGTACCCTCACACATATTATTCCCTCATTTAGTGGATATTTTCACAAAAAAGTGAAATTTTCAAAAATTCAGAAAATTGGCTGAAAACGACTAAATATGAAGGACTCATCGGGCGAATCGCTCTGGAATTGAAATCGGAACGCTCACTGACATTTCCCCTATCTGAAAGTGTGATAAACCCCGGAAAAATGACTAATTCCCAAAAAAAAATTTTTAAAACTTTTTTCAATTTTACCCCCGTGGGATATATATTCTACCCACACACATTTGGAACTCTCCTGGGGTATCTTCACACATATTATTCCCTCATTTAGTGGATATTTTCACAAAAATGTGAAATTTTCAAAAATTCAGAAAATTGGCTGAAAACGACTAAATATGAAGGACTCATCGGGCGAATCGCTCTGGAACTGAAATCGGAATGCTCACTGACATTTCCCCTATCTGAAAGTCTGATAAACGCCGGAAAAATTACTAAGTTCAAAAAAAAATTTTTTAAACTTTTTTCAATTTTACCCCCGTGGAGTATATATTCTACCCACACACATTTGGAACTCTCCTGGGGTATCCTCACACATATTATTCCATCATTTAGTGGATATTTTCACAAAAAAGTGAAATTTTCAAAAATTCAGAAAATTGGCTGAAAATGACTAAATATGAACGACTCATCAGGCGAATCACTCTGGAACTGAAATTGGAACGCTCACTGACATTTCCCCTAACTGAAAGTCTGATAAACTCCGGAAAAATGGCTAAGTCCCAAAAAAATTTTTTTCAACTTTTTTCAATTTTACCCCCGTGGGATATATATTCTACCCACACACATTTGGAACTCTCCTGGGGTACCCTCACACATATTATTCCCTCATTTAGTGGATATTTTCACAAAAAAGTGAAATTTTCAAAATATCAGAAAATTGGCTGAAAACGACTAAATATGAAGGACTCATCGGGCGAACCGCTCTGGAACTGAAATCGGAACGCTCACTGATATTTCCCCTATCTGAAAGTCTGATAAACGCCGGAAAAATGACTAAGTCCCAAAAAAATTTTTTTTACACTTTTTTCAATTTTACCACCTCGGGATATATATTCTACCCACACACATTTGGAACACTCCTGGGGTACCCTCAAACATATTATTCCCTCATTTAGTGGATATTTTCACACAAAAAGTGAAATTTTCAAAAATTCAGAAAATTGGCTGAAAACGACTAAATATGAAGGACTCATCGGGCGAATCGCTCTGGAACTGAAATCGGAACGCTCACTGACATTTCCCCTATCTGAAAGTCTGATAAACGCTGAAAAAATGACGAAGTCTAAAAAAAATTTTTTTTCACCTTTTTTCGATTTTACCCCCGTGGGATATATATTCAACCCACACACATTTGGAACTCTCCTGGGGTATCCTCACACATATTATTCCCTCATTTAGTGGATATTTTCAGAAAAAAATGAAATTTTCAAAAATTCAGAAAATTGGCTGAAAATGACTAAATATGAACGACTCATCGGGCGAATCACTCTGGAACTGAAATTGGAACGCTCACTGACATTTCCCCTAACTGAAAATCTGATAAACGCCGGAAAAATGACTAAGTCCAAAAAAAATTTTTTTCAACTTTTTTCAATTTTACTCCCGTGTGATATATATTCTACCCACACACATTTGGAACTCTCCTGGGGTACCCTCACACATATTATTCCCTCATTTAGTGTATATTTTCACAAAAAAGTGAAATTTTCAAAAATTCAGAAAATTGGCTGAAAATGACAAAATATGAAGCACTCATCGGGCGAATCGCTCTGGAACTGAAATCGGAACGCTCACTGATATTTCCCCTATGTGAAAGTCTGATAAACGCTGAAAAAATGACTAAGTCTAAAAAAAATTTTTTTTTAACTATTTTCAATTTTACCCCCGTGGGATATATATTCTACCCACACACATTTGGAACTCTCCTGGGGTACCCTCACACATATTATTCCCTCATTTAGTGTATATTTTCACAAAAAAGTGAAATTTTCAAAAATTCAGAAAATTGGCTGAAAACGACAAAATATGAAGCACTCATCAGGAGAATCGCTCTGGAACTGAAATGGGAAAGCTCACTGACATTTCTCCTATCTGAAAGTCTGATAAACGCCGGAAAAATGACTAAGTCTAAAAAAAAAAAAATTTAAACTTTTTTCAATTTTACCCCCGTGGGATATATATTCTACCCACACACATTTGGAACTCTCCTGGGGTACCCTCACACAAATTATTCCCTCATTTAGTGGATATTTTCACAAAAAAGTGAAATTTTCAAAAATTCAGAAAATTGGCTGAAAATGACTAAATATGAAGGACTCATTGGGCGAATCGCTCTGGAGCTGAAATTGGAACGCTCACTGACATTTCCCCTAACTGAAAATCTGATAAACAGCGGAAAAATTGCTAAGTCCAAACAAAAATTTTTTTCAACTTCTTTCAATTTTACCCCTGTGGGATATATCTTCTACCCACACACATTTGGAACTCTCCTGGGGTACCCTCACACATATTATTCCCTCATTTAGTGGATATTTTCACAAAAAAGTGAAATTTTCAAAAATTCAGAAAATTGGCTGAAAACGACTAAATATGAAGTACTCATCGGGCGAATCGCTCTGGAACTGAAATCGGAACGCTCACAGACTTTTCTCCTATCTGAAAGTCTGATAAACGCCGGAAAAATGACTAAGTCTAAAAAAAATTTTTTTAAAACTTTTTCAATTTTACCTCCGTGGGATATATATTCTACCCACACACATTTGGAACTCTCCTGGGGTACCCTCACACATATTATTCCCTCATTTAGTGGATATTTTCACAAAAAAGTGAAATTTTAAAAAAATCAAAAAATTGCCTGAAAACGACTAAATATGAAGGACTCATCGGGCGAATCGCTCTGGAACTGAAATCGGAACACTCACTTTATAAACGCCGGAAAAATGACTAAGTCCAAAAAAAAAATGTTTTCAACTTTTTTCAATTTTACCCCGTGGGATATATATTCTACCCACACACATTTGGAACTCTCCTGGGGTACCCTCACACATATTATTCCCTCATTTAGTGGATATTTTCACAAAAAAGTGAAATTTTCAAAAATTCAGAAAATTGGCTGAAAACGACTAAATATGAAGGACTCATCGGGCGAGTCGCTCTGGAACTGAAATCGGAACGCTCATTGACACTTCCCCTAACTGAAAGTTTTATAAACGCCGGAAAAATGACTAAGTCTAAAAAAATTTTTTTTTCAACTTTTTTCAATTTTACCCCCGTGGGATATATATTCTACCCACACACATTTGGAACTCTCCTGGGGTACCCTCACACATATTATTCCCTCATTTAGTGGATATTTTCACAAAAAAGTGAAATTTTCAAAAATTCAGAAAATTGGCTGAAAATGACAAAATATGAAGCACTCATCGGGCGAATCGCTCTGGAACTGAAATGGGAAAGCTCACTGACATTTCTCCTATCTGAAAGTCTGATAAACGCCGGAAAAATGACTAAGTCTAAAAAAAAAAAAATTTAAACTTCTTTCAATTTTACCCCTGTGGGATATATCTTCTACCCACACACATTTGGAACTCTCCTGGGGTACCCTCACACATATTATTCCCTCATTTAGTGGATATTTTCACAAAAAAGTGAAATTTTCAAAAATTCAGAAAATTGGCTGAAAACGACTAAATATGAAGGACTCATCGGGCGAATCGCTCTGGAACTGAAATCGGAACGCTCACAGACTTTTCTCCTATCTGAAAGTCTGATAAACGCCGGAAAAATGACTAAGTCTAAAAAAAAATTTTTTAAAACTTTTTCAATTTTACCTCCGTGGGATATATATTCTACCCACACACATTTGGAACTCTCCTGGGGTACCCTCACACATATTATTCCCTCATTTAGTGGATATTTTCACAAAAAAGTGAAATTTTAAAAAAATCAAAAAATTGCCTGAAAACGACTAAATATGAAGGACTCATCGGGCGAATCGCTCTGGAACTGAAATCGGAACACTCACTTTATAAACGCCGGAAAAATGACTAAGTCCAAAAAAAAAATGTTTTCAACTTTTTTCAATTTTACCCCGTGGGATATATATTCTACCCACACACATTTGGAACTCTCCTGGGGTACCCTCACACATATTATTCCCTCATTTAGTGGATATTTTCACAAAAAAGTGAAATTTTCAAAAATTCAGAAAATTGGCTGAAAACGACTAAATATGAAGGACTCATCGGGCGAGTCGCTCTGGAACTGAAATCGGAACGCTCATTGACACTTCCCCTAACTGAAAGTTTTATAAACGCCGGAAAAATGACTAAGTCCAAAAAAATTTTTTTTTCAACTTTTTTCAATTTTACCCCCGTGGGATATATATTCTACCCACACACATTTGGAACTCTCCTGGGGTACCCTCACACATATTATTCCCTCATTTAGTGGATATTTTCACAAAAAAGTGAAATTTTCAAAAATTCAGAAAATTGTCTGAAAACGACTAAATATGAAGGACTCATCGAGCGAATCGCTCTGGAACTGAAATCGGAATGCTCACTGACATTTCCCCTATCTGAAAGTCTGATAAACGCTGCAAAAATGACTAAGTTCGAAAAAAAAATGTTTTCACCTTATTTCAATTTTACCCCCGTGGGATATATATTCTACCCACACACATTTGGAACTCTCCTGGGGTACCCTCACACATATTATTTCCTCATTTAGTGGATATTTTCACAAAAAAGTGAAATTTTCAAAAAATCAGAAAATTGGCTGAAAACGACTAAATATGAAGGACTCATCGGGCGAATCGCTCTGGAACTGAAATCGGAACGCTCACTGACATTTCCCCTATCTGAAAGTCTGATAAACGCTGAAAAAATGACTAAGTCCACAAAAAAAATGTTTTCACCTTTTTTCAATTTTACCCCCGTGGGATATATATTCTACCCACACACATTTGGAACTCTCCTGGGGTACCCTCACACATATTATTTCCCCATTTAGTGGATATTTTCACAAAAAAAGTGAAATTTTCAAAAATTTAGAAAAGTAGCTGAAAATAACTAAATATGAACGACTCATCGGGCGAATCGCTCTGGAACTGAAATCGGAACGCTCACTGACATTTCCCCTAACTGAAAGTCTTATAAACGCCGGAAAAATGACTAAGTCCACAAAAAATTTTTTTTTAAACTTTTTTCAATTTTACCCCTGTGGGATATATATTCTACCCCCACACATTTGAAAATCTCCTGGGGTACCCTCACACAGATTATTCCCTCATTTAGTGGATATTTTCACAAAAAAGTGAAATTTTCAAAAATTCAGAAAATTGGCTGAAAATGAGTAAATATGAAGGACTCATCGGGCGAACCGCTCTGGAACTGAAATCGGAACGCACACTTTATAAACGCCGGAAAAATGACTAAGTCCAAAAAAAAATGTTTTCAACTTTTTTAAATTTTACCCCGTGGGATATATATTCTACCCATATACATTTGTAACCCTCCTGGGGTACCCTCACACATATTATTCCCTCATTTAGTGGATATTTTCACATAAAAGTGAAATTTTCAAAAATTCAGAAAATTGGCTGAAAACGACTTAATATGAAGGACTCATCGGGCGAATCGCTCTGGAACTGAAATCGGAACGCTCACTGACATTTCCCCTATCTGAAAGTCTGATAAACGCTGAAAAAATGACTAAGTCCGAAAAAAAAATGTTTTCACCTTTTTTCAATTTTACCCCCGTGGGATATATATTCTACCCACACACATTTGGAACTCTCCTGGGGTACCCTCACCTATATTATTCATTCAATTTAGTAGATATTTTCACAAAAAAGTGAAATTTTCAAAAATTCTGAAAATTGGCTGAAAACAACTAAATATGAAGGACTCATTGGGCGAATCGCTCTGGAGCTGAAATCGGAACGCTCACTGACATTTCCCTATCTGAAAGTCTGATAAACGCTGAAAAAATGAATGAGTCTAAAAAAAATTTTTCTTCACCTTCTTTCAATTTTACCCCCGTGGGATATATACTCTACCCACACACATTTGGAACTCTACTGGGGTATCCTCACACATATTATTCCCTCATTTAGTGGATATTTTCACAAAAAAGTGAAATTTTCAAAAATTCAGAAAATTGGCTGAAAATGAATAAATATCAACGACTCATCGGGCGAATCACTCTGGAACTGAAATTGGAACGCTCACTGACATTTCCCCTAAATGCAAGTCTGATAAACGCCGGAAAAATGACTAAGTCCAAAAAAATTTTTTTTCAACTTTTTTCAATTTTACCCCCGTGGGATATATATTCTACCCACACACATTTGGAACTCTCCTGGGGTACCCTCACCTATATTATTCGTTTAATTTAGTGGATATTTTCACAAAAAAGTGAAATTTTCAAAAATTCAGAAAATTTGCTGAAAGCGACTAAATATGAAGGACTCATCGGGCGAATCGCTCTGGAACTGAATTCGGAACGCTCACTGACATTTCCCCTATCTGAAAGTCTGATAAACGCTGGAAAAATGACTAAGTCCAAAAAAAATTTTTTTAAACTTTTTTCAATTTTACCCCCGTGGGATATATATTCTACCCACACACATTTGGAACTCTCCTGGGGTACCCTCACGCATATTATTCCCTCATTTAGTGGATATTTTCACAAAAAAGTGAAATTTTCAAAAATTCAGAAAATTGGCTGAAAACGACTAAATATGAAGGACTCATCGGGCGAATCGCTCTGGAATTGAAATCGGAACGCTCACTGACATTTCCCCTATCTGAAAGTCTGATAAACCCCGGAAAAATGACTAATTCCCCAAAAAAAATTTTTTAAACTTTTTTCAATTTTACCCCCGTGGGATATATATTCTACCCACACACATTTGGAACTCTCCTGGGGTATCTTCACACATATTATTCCCTCATTTAGTGGATATTTTCACAAAAATGTGAAATTTTCAAAAATTCAGAAAATTGGCTGAAAACGACTAAATATGAAGGACTCATCGGGCGAATCGCTCTGGAACTGAAATCGGAATGCTCACTGACATTTCCCCTATCTGAAAGTCTGATAAACGCCGGAAAAATTACTAAGTTCAAAAAAAATTTTTTTAAACTTTTTTCAATTTTACCCCCGTGGAGTATATATTCTACCCACACACATTTGGAACTCTCCTGGGGTATCCTCACACATATTATTCCATCATTTAGTGGATATTTTCACAAAAAAGTGAAATTATCAAAAATTCTGAAAATTGGCTGAAAATGACTTAATATGAACGACTCATCGGGTGAATCACTCTGGAACTGAAATCGGAACGATCACTGCCATTTCTCCTATCTGAAAGTCTGATAAACGCCGGAAAAATGATTAAGTCGAAAAAAAAAAAAAATTTCAACTTTTTTCAATTTTACCAGCGTGGGATATATATTCTACCCACACACATTTGGAACTCTCCTGGGGTACCCTCACACATATTATTCCCTCATTTAGTGGATATTTTCACAGAAAAGTGAAATTATCAAAAATTCAGAAAATTGGCTGAAAATGACAAAATATGAAGCACTCATCGGGCGAATCGCTCTGGAACTGAAATCGGAACGCTCACTGATATTTCCCCTATGTGAAAGTCTGATAAACGCTGAAAAAATGACTAAGTCTAAAAAAACCTTTTTTTTAACTATTTTCAATTTTACCCCCGTGGGATATATATTCTACCCACACACATTTGGAACTCTCCTGGGGTACCCTCACACATATTATTCCCTCATTTAGTGTATATTTTCACAAAAAAGTGAAATTTTCAAAAATTCAGAAAATTGGCTGAAAACGACAAAATATGAAGCACTCATCAGGCGAATCGCTCTGGAACTGAAATGGGAAAGCTCACTGACATTTCTCCTATCTGAAAGTCTGATAAACGCCGGAAAAATGACTAAGTCTAAAAAAAAAAAAATTTAAACTTTTTTCAATTTTACCCCCGTGGGATATATATTCTACCCACACACATTTGGAACTCTCCTGGGGTACCCTCACACAAATTATTCCCTCATTTAGTGGATATTTTCACAAAAAAGTGAAATTTTCAAAAATTCAGAAAATTGGCTGAAAATGACTAAATATGAAGGACTCATTGGGCGAATCGCTCTGGAGCTGAAATTGGAACGCTCACTGACATTTCCCCTAACTGAAAGTCTGATAAACAGCGGAAAAATTGCTAAGTCCAAACAAAAATTTTTTTCAACTTCTTTCAATTTTACCCCTGTGGGATATATCTTCTACCCACACACATTTGGAACTCTCCTGGAGTACCCTCACACATATTATTCCCTCATTTAGTGGATATTTTCACAAAAAAGTGAAATTTTCAAAAATTCAGAAAATTGGCTGAAAACGACTAAATATGAAGGACTCATCGGGCGAATCGCTCTGGAACTGAAATCGGAACGCTCACAGACTTTTCTCCTATCTGAAAGTCTGATAAACGCCGGAAAAATGACTAAGTCTAAAAAAAAATTTTTTAAAACTTTTTCAATTTTACCTCCGTGGGATATATATTCTACCCACACACATTTGGAACTCTCCTGGGGTACCCTCACACATATTATTCCCTCATTTAGTGGATATTTTCACAAAAAAGTGAAATTTTCAAAAATTCAGAAAATTGGCTGAAATTGAATAAATATGAAGGACTCATCGAGCGAATCGCTCTGGAACTGAAATCGGAACGCTCACTGACATTTCCCCTATCTGAAAGTCTGATAAACGCAGCAAAAATGACTAAGTCCGAAAAAAAAATGTTTTCACCTTATTTCAATTTTACCCCGTGGGATATATATTCTACCCACACACATTTGGAACTCTCCTGGGGTACCCTCACACATATTATTCCCTCATTTAGTGGATATTTTCACAAAAAAGTGAAATTTTCAAAAATTCTGAAAATTGGCTGAAAACGACTAAATATGAACGACTCATCGGGCGAATCGCTCTGGAACTGAAATCGGAACGCTCACTGACATTTCCCCTAACTGAAAGTCTTATAAACGACGGAAAAATGACTAAGTCTAAAAAAAATTTTTTAAAACTTTTTTCAATTTTACCCCCGTGGGATATATATTCTACCCACACACATTTGAAACTCTCCTGGGGTACCCTCACACATATTATTTCCTCATTTAGTGGATATTTTCACAAAAAAGTGAAATTTTCAAAAATTCAGAAAATTGGCTGAAAATGACTAAATATGAAGGACTCATCGGGCGAATCGCTCTGGAACTGAAATCGGAACGCTCACTTTATAAACGCCGGAAAAATGACTAAGTCCAAAAAAAAATGTTTTCAACTTTTTTCAATTTTACCGCATGGGATATATATTCTACCCACACATATTTGGAACTCTCCTGGGGTACCCTCACACATATTATTCCCTCATTTAGTAGATATTTTCACAAAAAATTGAAATTTTCAAAAATTCAGAAAATTGTCTGAAAATGACTAAATATGAAGGAATCATCGAGCGAATCTCTCTGGAACTGCAATCGGAACGCTCACTGACATTTCCCCTATCTGAAAGTCTGATAAACGCAGCAAAAATGACTAAGTCTGAAAAAAAAATGTTTTCACCTTATTTCAATTTTACCCCCGTGGGATATATATTCTACCCACACACATTTGGAACCCTCCTGGGGTACCCTCACACATATTATTCCCTCATTTAGTGGATATTTTCACAAAAAAGTGAAATTTTCAAAAATTCTAAAAATTGGCTGAAAACGACTTAATATGAAGGACTCATCGGGCGAATCGCTCTGGAACTGAAATCGGAACGCTCACTGACATTTCCCCTATCTGAAAGTCTGATAAATGCCGGAAAAATGACTAAGTCCAAAAAAAAAATTTTTTCAACTTTTTTCAATTTTACCCCCGTGGGATATATATTCTACCCACACACATTTTGAACTCTCCTGGGGTACCCTCACACATATTATTCCCTCATTTAGTGGATATTTTCACAAAAAAGTGAAATTTTCAAAAATTCAGAAAGTTGGCTGAAAACGACTAAATATGAAGGACTCATCGGGTGAGTCGCTCTGGAACTGAAATCGGAACGCTCATTGACACTTCCCCTAACTGAAAGTTTTATAAACGCCGGAAAAATGACTAAGTCCAAAAAAATTTTTTTTTCAACTTTTTTCAATTTTACCCCCGTGGGATATATATTCTACCCACACACATTTGGAACTCTCCTGGGGTACCCTCACACATATTATTCCCTCATTTAGTGGATATTTTCACAAAAAAGTGAAATTTTCAAAAATTCAGAAAATTGTCTGAAAACGACTAAATATGAAGGACTCATCGAGCGAATCGCTCTGGAACTGAAATCGGAACGCTCACTGACATTTCCCCTATCTGCAAGTCTGATAAACGCTGCAAAAATGACTAAGTTCGAAAAAAAAATGTTTTCACCTTATTTCAATTTTACCCCCGTGGGATATATATTCTACCCAGACACATTTGGAACTCTCCTGGGGTACCCTCACACATATTATTTCCTCATTTAGTGGATATTTTCACAAAAAAGTGAAATTTTCAAAAAATCAGAAAATTGGCTGAAAACGACTAAATATGAAGGACTCATCGGGCGAATCGCTCTGGAACTGAAATCGGAACGCTCACTGACATTTCCCCTATCTGAAAGTCTGATAAACGCTGAAAAAATGACTAAGTCCACAAAAAAAATGTTTTCACCTTTTTTCAATTTTACCCCCGTGGGATATATATTCTACCCACACACATTTGGAACTCTCCTGGGGTACCCTCACACATATTATTCCCCCATTTAGTGGATATTTTCACAAAAAAAGTGAAACTTTCAAAAATTTAGAAAAGTGGCTGAAAATAACTAAATATGAACGACTCATCGGGCGAATCGCTCTGGAACTGAAATCGGAACGCTCACTGACATTTCCCCTAACTGAAAGTCTTATAAACGCCGGAAAAATGACTAAATCCACAAAAAAATTTTTTTAAACTTTTTTCAATTTTACCCCTGTGGGATATATATTCTACCCCCACACATTTGAAAATCTCCTGGGGTACCCTCACACAGATTATTCCCTCATTTAGTGGATATTTTCACAAAAAAGTGAAATTTTCAAAAATTCAGAAAATTGGCTGAAAATGAGTAAATATGAAGGACTCATCAGGCGAACCGCTCTGGAACTGAAATCGGAACGCTCACTTTATAAACGCCGGAAAAATGACTAAGTCCAAAAAAAAATGTTTTCAACTTTTTTAAATTTTACCCCGTGGGATATATATTCTACCCACACACATTTGGAACTCTCCTGGGGTACCCTCACACATATTATTCCCTCATTTAGTGGATATTTTCACAAAAAAGTGAAATTTTCAAAAATTCAGAAAATTGTCTGAAAACGACTAAATATGAAGGACTCATCGAGCGAATCGCTCTGGAACTGAAATTGGAAAGCTCACTGACATTTCCCCTATCTGAAAGTCTGATAAACGCCGGAAAAAAGACAAAGTCCCAAAAAAATTTTTTTTCAATTTTACCCCCGTGGGATATATATTCTACCCCTATACATTTGTAACCCTCCTGGGGTACCCTCACACATATTATTCCCTCATTTAGTGGATATTTTCACATAAAAGTGAAATTTTCAAAAATTCAGAAAATTGGCTGAAAACGACTTAATATGAAGGACTCATCGGGCGAATCGCTCTGGAACTGAAATCGGAACGCTCACTGACATTTCCCCTATCTGAAAGTCTGATAAACGCTGAAAAAATGACTAAGTCCGAAAAAAAAATGTTTTCACCTTTTTTCAATTTTACCCCCGTGGGATATATATTCTACCCACACACATTTGGAACCCTCCTGGGGTACCCTCACACATATTATTCCCTCATTTAGTGGATATTTTCACAAAAAAGTGAAATTTTCAAAAATTCTGAAAATTGGCTGAAAACGACTTAATATGAAGGACTCATCGGGCGAATCGCTCTGGAACTGAAATCGGAACGCTCACTTTATAAACGCCGGAAAAATGACTAAGTCCACAAAAAATTTTTTTAAAACTTTTTTCAATTTTACCCCCGTGGGATATATATTCTACCCACACACATTTGAAAATCTCCTGGGGTACCCTCACACATATTATTCCCTCATTTAGTGGATATATTCACAAAAAAGTAAAATTTTCAAAAATTCAGAAAATTGGCTGAAAATGACTAAATATGAAGGACTCATCAGGCGAACCGCTCTGGAACTGAAATCGGAACGCTCACTTTATAAACGCCGGAAAAATGACTAAGTCCAAAAAAAAATGTTTTCAACTTTTTTAAATTTTACCCCGTGGGATATATATTCTACCCACACACATTTGGTACTCTCCTGGGGTACCCTCACACATATTATTCCCTCATTTAGTGGATATTTTCACAAAAAAGTGAAATTTTCAAAAATTCAGAAAATTGGCTGAAAACGACTAAATATGAAGGACTCATCGGGCGAGTAGCTCTGGAACTGAAATCGGAACGTTCACTGACATTTCCCCTATCTGAAAGTCTGATAAACGCTGAAAAAATGACTAAGTCCACAAAAAAAATGTTTTCACCTTTTTTCAATTTTACCCCCGTGGGATATATATTCTACCCACACACATTTGGAACTCTCCTGGGGTACCCTCACACATATTATTCCCCCATTTAGTGGATATTTTCACAAAAAAAGTGAAATTTTCAAAAATTTAGAAAAGTGGCTGAAAATAACTAAATATGAACGACTCATCGGGCGAATCGTTCTGGAACTGAAATCGGAACGCTCACTGACATTTCCCCTAACTGAAAGTCTTATAAACGCCGGAAAAATGACTAAGTCCACAAAAAATTTTTTTTAAACTTTTTTCAATTTTACCCCCGTGGGATATATATTCTACCCACACACATTTGAAAATCTCCTGGGGTACCCTCACACATATTATTCCCTCATTTAGTGGATATATTCACAAAAAAGTAAAATTTTCAAAAATTCAGAAAATTGGCTGAAAACGACTAAATATGAAGGACTCATCGAGCGAATCGCTCTGGAACTGAAATTGGAACGCTCACTGACATTTCCCCTATCTGAAAGTCTGATAAACGCCGGAAAAAAGACAAAGTCCCAAAAAAATTTTTTTTCAATTTTACCCCGTGGGATATATATTCTACCCATATACATTTGTAACTCTCCTGGGGTACCCTCACACATATTATTCCCTCATTTAGTGGATATTTTCACATAAAAGTGAAATTTTCAAAAATTCAGAAAATTGGCTGAAAACGAATAAATATGAAGGACTCATCGGGCGAATCGCTCTGGAACTGAAATCGGAACGCTCACTGACATTTCCCCTATCTGAAAGTCTGATAAATGCCGGAAAAATGACTAAGTCCAAAAAAATTTTTTTTTCAACTTTTTTCAATTTTACCCCGTGGGATATATATTCTACCCACACACATTTGGAACTCTCCTGGGGTACCCTCACACATATTTATTCCCAAATTTAGTGGATATTTTCACAAAAAGTTAAATTTTCAAAAATTCAGAAAATTGGCTGAAAATGACTAAATATGAAGGACTCATTGTGCGAATCGCTCTGGAACTGAAATCGGAACGCTCACTGACATTTCCCCTATCTGAAAGTCTGATAAACGCTGGAAAAATGACTAAGTCCAAAAAAAAATGTTTTCAACTTTTTTCAATTTTACCCCCGTGGGATATATATTCTACCCACACGAATTTGGAACTCTCCTGGGATACCCTCACACATATTATTCCCTCATTTAGTGGATATTTTCACAAAAAAGTGAAATTTTCAAAAATTCAGAAAATTGGCTGAAAACGGCTAAATATGAAGGACTCATCGGGCGAGACGTTCTGGAACTGAAATCGGAATGCTCACTGACATTTCCCCTATCTGAAAGTCTGATAAACCCTGAAAAAATGACTAAGTCCGAAAAAAAAATGTTTTCACCTTTTTTCAATTTTACCCCCGTGGGATATATATTCTACCCACACACATTTGGAACCCTCCTGGGGTACCCTCACACATATTATTCCCTCATTTAGTGGATATTTTCACAAAAAAGTGAAATTTTCAAAAATTCTGAAAATTGGCTGAAAACGACTTAATATGAAGGACTCATCGGGCGAATCGCTCTGGAACTGAAATCGGAACGCTCACTGACATTTCCCCTATCTGAAAGTCTGATAAACGCTGAAAAAATGACTAAGTCCGAAAAAAAAATGTTTTCACCTTTTTTCAATTTTACCCCCGTGGGATATATATTCTACCCACACACATTTGGAACTCTCCTGGGGTACCCTCACACATATTTATTCCCTCATTTAGTGGATATTTTCACAAAAAAGTGAAATTTTCAAAAATTCAGAAAATTGGCCGAAAACGACTAAATATGAAGGACTCATCGGGCGAATCGCTCTGGAACTGAAATCGGAATGCTCACTGACATTTCACCCATTTGAAAGTCTGAAAAATGCCGGAAAAATGACTGAGTCCAAAAAAAAATTTTTTCAACTTTTTTCAATTTTACCCCAGTGGGATATATATTCTACCCATATACATTTGGAACTCTCCTGGGGTACCCTCACACATATTATTCCCTCATTTAGTGGATATTTTCACAAAAAAGTTAAATTTTCAAAAATTCAGAAAATTGGCTGAAAACGACTAAATATGAAGGACTCATCGGGCGAGTCGCTCTGGAACTGAAATCGGAACGCTCACTGACATTTCCCCTATCTGAAAGTCTGAAAAACGCTGAAAAAGTGACTAAGTCCACAACAAAAATGTTTTCACCTTTTTTCAATTTTACCCCCGTGGGATATATATTCTACCCACACACATTTGGAACTCTCCTGGGGTACCCTCACACATATTATTCCCCCATTTAGTGGATATTTTCACAAAAAAATTGAAATTTTCAAAAATTTACAAAAGTGGCTGAAAATAACTAAATATGAACGACTCATCGGGCGAGACGTTCTGGAACTGAAATCGGAATGCTCACTGACATTTCCCCTATCTGAAAGTCTGATAAACCCTGAAAAAATGACTAAGTCCGAAAAAAAAATGTTTTCACCTTTTTTCAATTTTACCCCCGTGGGATATATATTCTACCCACACACATTTGGAACCCTCCTGGGGTACCCTCACACATATTATTCCCTCATTTAGTGGATATTTTCACAAAAAAGTGAAATTTTCAAAAATTCTGAAAATTGGCTGAAAACGACTTAATATGAAGGACTCATCGGGCGAATCGCTCTGGAACTGAAATCGGAACGCTCACTGACATTTCCCCTATCTGAAAGTCTGATAAACGCTGAAAAAATGACTAAGTCCGAAAAAAAAATGTTTTCACCTTTTTTCAATTTTACCCCCGTGGGATATATATTCTACCCACACACATTTGGAACTCTCCTGGGGTACCCTCACACATATTTATTCCCTCATTTAGTGGATATTTTCACAAAAAAGTGAAATTTTCAAAAATTCAGAAAATTGGCCGAAAACGACTAAATATGAAGGACTCATCGGGCGAATCGCTCTGGAACTGAAATCGGAATGCTCACTGACATTTCACCCATTTGAAAGTCTGAAAAATGCCGGAAAAATGACTGAGTCCAAAAAAAAATTATTTCAACTTTTTTCAATTTTACCCCAGTGGGATATATATTCTACCCATATACATTTGGAACTCTCCTGGGGTACCCTCACACATATTATTCCCTCATTTAGTGGATATTTTCACAAAAAAGTTAAATTTTCAAAAATTCAGAAAATTGGCTGAAAACGACTAAATATGAAGGACTCATCGGGCGAGTCGCTCTGGAACTGAAATCGGAACGCTCACTGACATTTCCCCTATCTGAAAGTCTGAAAAACGCTGAAAAAGTGACTAAGTCCACAACAAAAATGTTTTCACCTTTTTTCAATTTTACCCCCGTGGGATATATATTCTACCCACACACATTTGGAACTCTCCTGGGGTACCCTCACACATATTATTCCCCCATTTAGTGGATATTTTCACAAAAAAAGTGAAATTTTCAAAAATTTACAAAACTGGCTGAAAATAACTAAATATGAACGACTCATCGGGCGAATCGCTCTGGAACTGAAATCGGAACGCTCACTGACATTTCCCCTATCTGAAAGTCTGATAAATGCCGGAAAAATGACTAAGTCCAAAAAAATTTTTTTTTCAACTTTTTTCAGTTTTACCCGTGGGATATATATTCTACCCACACACATTTGGAACTCTCCTGGGGTACCCTCACACATATTTATTCACTCATTTAGTGGATATTTTCACAAAAAGTTAAATTTTCAAAAATTCAGAAAATTGGCTGAAAATGACTAAATATGAAGGACTCATTGTGCGAATCGCTCTGGAACTGAAATCGGAACGCTCACTGACATTTCCCCTATCTGAAAGTCTGATAAACGCTGGAAAAATGACTAAGTCCAAAAAAAAATGTTTTCAACTTTTTTCAATTTTACCCCCGTGGTATATATATTCTACCCACACGCATTTGGAACTCTCCTGGGATACCGTCACACATATTATTCCCTCATTTAGTGGATATTTTCACAAAAAAGTGAAATTTTCAAAAATTCAGAAAATTGGCTCAAAACGGCTAAATATGAAGGACTCATCGGGCGAGACGTTCTGGAACTGAAATCGGAATGCTCACTGACATTTCCCCTATCTGAAAGTCTGATAAACCCTGAAAAAATGACTAAGTCCGAAAAAAAAATGTTTTCACCTTTTTTCAATTTTACCCCCGTGGGATATATATTCTACCCACACACATTTGGAACCCTCCTGGGGTACCCTCACACATATTATTCCCTCATTTAGTGGATATTTTCACAAAAAAGTGAAATTTTCAAAAATTCTGAAAATTGGCTGAAAACGACTTAATATGAAGGACTCATCGGGCGAATCGCTCTGGAACTGAAATCGGAACGCTCACTGACATTTCCCCTATCTGAAAGTCTGATAAACGCTGAAAAAATGACTAAGTCCGAAAAAAAAATGTTTTCACCTTTTTTCAATTTTACCCCCGTGGGATATATATTCTACCCACACACATTTGGAACTCTCCTGGGGTACCCTCACACATATTTATTCCCTCATTTAGTGGATATTTTCACAAAAAAGTGAAATTTTCAAAAATTCAGAAAATTGGCCGAAAACGACTAAATATGAAGGACTCATCGGGCGAATCGCTCTGGAACTGAAATCGGAATGCTCACTGACATTTCACCCATTTGAAAGTCTGAAAAATGCCGGAAAAATGACTGAGTCCAAAAAAAAATTATTTCAACTTTTTTCAATTTTACCCCAGTGGGATATATATTCTACCCATATACATTTGGAACTCTCCTGGGGTACCCTCACACATATTATTCCCTCATTTAGTGGATATTTTCACAAAAAAGTTAAATTTTCAAAAATTCAGAAAATTGGCTGAAAACGACTAAATATGAAGGACTCATCGGGCGAGTCGCTCTGGAACTGAAATCGGAACGCTCACTGACATTTCCCCTATCTGAAAGTCTGAAAAACGCTGAAAAAGTGACTAAGTCCACAACAAAAATGTTTTCACCTTTTTTCAATTTTACCCCCGTGGGATATATATTCTACCCACACACATTTGGAACTCTCCTGGGGTACCCTCACACATATTATTCCCCCATTTAGTGGATATTTTCACAAAAAAAGTGAAATTTTCAAAAATTTACAAAAGTGGCTGAAAATAACTAAATATGAACGACTCATCGGGCGAATCGCTCTGGAACTGAAATCGGAACGCTCACTGACATTTCCCCTATCTGAAAGTCTGATAAATGCCGGAAAAATGACTAAGTCCAAAAAAATTTTTTTTTCAACTTTTTTCAGTTTTACCCGTGGGATATATATTCTACCCACACACATTTGGAACTCTCCTGGGGTACCCTCACACATATTTATTCACTCATTTAGTGGATATTTTCACAAAAAGTTAAATTTTCAAAAATTCAGAAAATTGGCTGAAAATGACTAAATATGAAGGACTCATTGTGCGAATCGCTCTGGAACTGAAATCGGAACGCTCACTGACATTTCCCCTATCTGAAAGTCTGATAAACGCTGGAAAAATGACTAAGTCCAAAAAAAAATGTTTTCAACTTTTTTCAATTTTACCCCCGTGGTATATATATTCTACCCACACGCATTTGGAACTCTCCTGGGATACCGTCACACATATTATTCCCTCATTTAGTGGATATTTTCACAAAAAAGTGAAATTTTCAAAAATTCAGAAAATTGGCTCAAAACGGCTAAATATGAAGGACTCATCGGGCGAGACGTTCTGGAACTGAAATCGGAATGCTCACTGACATTTCCCCTATCTGAAAGTCTGATAAACCCTGAAAAAATGACTAAGTCCGAAAAAAAAATGTTTTCACCTTTTTTCAATTTTACCCCCGTGGGATATATATTCTACCCACACACATTTGGAACCCTCCTGGGGTACCCTCACACATATTATTCCCTCATTTAGTGGATATTTTCACAAAAAAGTGAAATTTTCAAAAATTCTGAAAATTGGCTGAAAACGACTTAATATGAAGGACTCATCGGGCGAATCGCTCTGGAACTGAAATCGTAATGCTCACTGACATTTCACCTATTTGAAAGTCTGAAAAATGCCGGAAAAATGACTAAGTCCAAAAAAAAATTTTTTCAACTTTTTTCAATTTTACCCCAGTGGGATATATATTCTACCCATATACATTTGGAACTCTCCTGGGGTACCCTCACACATATTATTCCCTCATTTAGTGGATATTTTCACAAAAAAGTTAAATTTTCAAAAATTCAGAAAATTGGCTGAAAATGACTAAATATGAAGGACTCATTGTGCGAATCGCTCTGGAACTGAAATCGGAACGCTCACTGACATTTCCCCTATCTGAAAGTCTGATAAACGCTGGAAAAATGACTAAGTCCAAAAAAAAATGTTTTCAACTTTTTTCAATTTTACCCCCGTGGGATATATATTCTACCCACACACATTTGGAACTCTCCTGGGGTACCCTCACACATATTATTCCCTCATTTAGTGGATATTTTCACAAAAAAGTGAAATTTTCAAAAATTCAGAAAATTGGCTGAAAACGACTAAATATGAAGGACTCATCGGGCGAGTCGCTCTGGAACTGAAATCGGAACTCTCACTGACATTTCCCCTATCTGAAAGTCTGATAAACGCTGAAAAAATGACTAAGTCCGAAAAAAAAATGTTTTCACCTTTTTTCAATTTTACCCCCGTGGGATATATATTCTACCCACACACATTTGGAACTCTCCTGGGGTACCCTCACACATATTTATTCCCTCACTTAGTGGATATTTTCACAAAAAAGTGAAATTTTCAAAAATTCAGAAAATTGGCTGAAAACGACTAAATATGAAGGACTCATCGGGCGAGTCGCTCTGGAACTGAAATCGGAACTCTCACTGACATTTCCCCTATCTGAAAGTCTGATAAACGCTGAAAAAATGACTAAGTCCGAAAAAAAAATGTTTTCACCTTTTTTCAATTTTACCCCCGTGGGATATATATTCTACCCACACACATTTGGAACTCTCCTGGGGTACCCTCACACATATTTATTCCCTCACTTAGTGGATATTTTCACAAAAAAGTGAAATTTTCAAAAATTCAGAAAATTGGCTGAAAACGACTAAATATGAAGGACTCATCGGGCGAATCGCTCTGGAACTGAAATCGGAATGCTCACTGACATTTCACCTATTTGAAAGTCTGAAAAATGCCGGAAAAATGACTAAGTCCAAAAAAAAATTTTTTCAACTTTTTTCAATTTTACCCCAGTGGGATATATATTCTACCCATATACATTTGGAACTCTCCTAGGGTACCCTCACACATATTATTCCCTCATTTAGTGGATATTTTCACAAAAAAGTTAAATTTTCAAAAATTCAGAAAATTGGCTGAAAATGACTAAATATGAAGGACTCATTGTGCGAATCGCTCTGGAACTGAAATTGGAACGCTCACTGAAATTTCCCCTATCTGAAAGTCTGATAAACGCCGGAAAAAAGACAAAGTCCCAAAAAAAATTTTTTTCCATTTTACCCCCGTGGGATATGTATTCTACCCATATACATTTGTAACTCTCCTGGGGTACCCTCACACATATTATTCCCTCTTTTAGTGGATATTTTCACATAAAAGTGAAATTTTCAAAAATTCAGAAAATTGGCTGAAAACGAATAAATATGAAGGACTCATCGGGCGAATCGCTCTGGAACTGAAATCGGAACGCTCACTGACATTTCCCCTATCTGAAAGTCTGATAAATGCCGGAAAAATGACTAAGTCCAAAAAAATTTTTTTTTCAACTTTTTTCAATTTTACCCCCGTGGGATATATATTCTACCCACACACATTTGGAACTCTCCTGGGGTACCCTCACACATATTATTCCCTCATTTAGTGGATATTTTCACAAAAAAGTGAAATTTTCAAAAATTCAGAAAATTGGCTGAAAACGACTAAATATGAAGGACTCATCGGGCGAGTCGCTCTGGAACTGAAATCGGAACTCTCACTGACATTTCCCCTATCTGAAAGTCTGATAAACGCTGAAAAAATGACTAAGTCCGAAAAAAAAATGTTTTCACCTTTTTTCAGTTTTACCCCCGTGGGATATATATTCTACCCACACACATTTGGACCTCTCCTGGGGTACCCTCACACATATTTATTCCCTCATTTAGTGGATATTTTCACAAAAAAGTGAAATTTTCAAAAATTCGGAAAATTGGCTGAAAATGACTAAATATGAAGGACTCATTGTGCGAATCGCTCTGGAACTGAAATCGGAACGCTCACTGACATTTCCCCTATCTGAAAGTCTGATAAACGCTGGAAAAATGACTAAGTCCAAAAAAAAATGTTTTCAACTTTTTTCAATTTTACCCCCGTGGGATATATATTCTACCCACACACATTTGGAACTCTCCTGGGGTACCCTCACACATATTATTCCCTCATTTTGTGGATATTTTCACAAAAAAGTGAAATTTTCAAAAATTCAGAAAATTGGCTGAAAACGACTAAATATGAAGGACTCATCGGGCGAGTCGCTCTGGAACTGAAATCGGAACGCTCACTGACATTTCCCCTATCTGAAAGTCTGATAAACGCTGAAAAAGTGACTAAGTCCACAAAAAAAATGTTTTCACCTTTTTTCAATTTTACCCCCGTGGGATATATATTCTACCCACACACATTTGGAACTCTCCTGGGGTACCCTCACACATATTATTCCCTCATTTAGTGGATATTTTCACAAAAAAGTGAAATTTTCAAAAATTCAGAAAATTGGCTGAAAACGACTAAATATGAAGGACTCATCGGGCGAGTCGCTCTGGAACTGAAATCGGAACTCTCACTGACATTTCCCCTATCTGAAAGTCTGATAAACACTGAAAAAATGACTAAGTCCACAAAAAAAATGTTTTCACCTTTTTTCAATTTTACCCCCGTGGGATATATATTCTACCCACACACATTTGGAACTCTCCTGGGGTACCCTCACACATATTATTCCCCCATTTAGTGGATATTTTCACAAAAAAAGTGAAATTTTCAAAAATTTAGAAAAGTGGCTGAAAATAACTAAATATGAACGACTCATCGGGCGAATCGCTCTGGAACTGAAATCGGAACGCTCACTGACATTTCCCCTATCTGAAAGTCTGATAAACGCTGAAAAAATGACTAAGTCCACAAAAAAAATGTTTTCACCTTTTTTCAATTTTACCCCCGTGGGATATATATTCTACCCACACACATTTGGAACTCTCCTGGGGTACCCTCACACATATTATTCCCCCATTTAGTGGATATTTTCACAAAAAAAGTGAAATTTTCAAAAATTTAGAAAAGTGGCTGAAAATAACTAAATATGAACGACTCATCGGGCGAATCGTTCTGGAACTGAAATCGGAACGCTCACTGACATTTCCCCTAACTGAAAGTCTTATAAACGCCGGAAAAATGACTAAGTCCACAAAAAATTTTTTTAAACTTTTTTCAATTTTACCCCCGTGGGATATATATTCTACCCACACACATTTGAAAATCTCCTGGGGTACCCTCACACATATTATTCCCTCATTTAGTGGATATATTCACAAAAAAGTAAAATTTTCAAAAATTCAGAAAATTGGCTGAAAATGACTAAATATGAAGGACTCATCGGGCGAACCGCTCTGGAACTGAAATCGGAACGCTCACTTTATAGACGCCGGAAAAATGACTAAGTCCAAAAAAAAATGTTTTCAACTTTTTTAAATTTTACCCCTTGGGATATATATTCTATCCACACACATTTGGAACTCTCCTGGGGTACCCTCACACATCTTATTCCCTCATTTAGTGGATATTTTCACAAAAAAGTGAAATTTTCAAAAATTCAGAAAATTGTCTGAAAACGACTAAATATGAAGGACTCATCGAGCGAATCGCTCTGGAACTGAAATTGGAATGCTCACTGACATTTCCCCTATCTGAAAGTCTGATAAACGCCGGAAAAAAGACAAAGTCCCAAAAAAATTTTTTTTCAATTTTACCCCCGTGGGATATATATTCTACCCATATACATTTGTAACTCTCCTGGGGTACCCTCACACATATTATTCCCTCATTTAGTGGATATTTTCACATAAAAGTGAAATTTTCAAAAATTCAGAAAATTGGCTGAAAACGAATAAATATGAAGGACTCATCGGGCGAATCGCTCTGGAACTGAAATCGGAACGCTCACTGACATTTCCCCTATCTGAAAGTCTGATAAATGCCGGAAAAATGACTAAGTCCAAAAAAATTTTTTTTTCAACTTTTTTCAATTTTACCCCGTGGGATATATATTCTACCCACACACATTTGGAACTCTCCTGGGGTACCCTCACACATATTTATTCCCAAATTTAGTGGATATTTTCACAAAAAGTTAAATTTTCAAAAATTCAGAAAATTGGCTGAAAATGACTAAATATGAAGGACTCATTGTGCGAATCGCTCTGGAACTGAAATCGGAACGCTCACTGACATTTCCCCTATCTGAAAGTCTGATAAACGCTGGAAAAATGACTAAGTCCAAAAAAAAATGTTTTCAACTTTTTTCAATTTTACCCCCGTGGGATATATATTCTACCCACACGAATTTGGAACTCTCCTGGGATACCCTCACACATATTATTCCCTCATTTAGTGGATATTTTCACAAAAAAGTGAAATTTTCAAAAATTCAGAAAATTGGCTGAAAACGACTAATTATGAAGGACTCATCGGGCGAGACGTTCTGGAACTGAAATCGGAATGCTCACTGACATTTCCCCTATCTGAAAGTCTGATAAACCCTGAAAAAATGACTAAGTCCGAAAAAAAAATGTTTTCACCTTTTTTCAATTTTACCCCCGTGGGATATATATTCTACCCACACACATTTGGAACCCTCCTGGGGTACCCTCACACATATTATTCCCTCATTTAGTGGATATTTTCACAAAAAAGTGAAATTTTCAAAAATTCTGAAAATTGACTGAAAACGACTTTATATGAAGGACTCATCGGGCGAATCGCTCTGGAACTGAAATCGGAACGCTCACTGACATTTCCCCTATCTGAAAGTCTGATAAACGCTGAAAAAATGACTAAGTCCGAAAAAAAAATGTTTTCACCTTTTTTCAATTTTACCCCCGTGGGATATATATTCTACCCACACACATTTGGAACTCTCCTGGGGTACCCTCACACATATTTATTCCCTCATTTAGTGGATATTTTCACAAAAAAGTGAAATTTTCAAAAATTCAGAAAATTGGCCGAAAACGACTAAATATGAAGGACTCATCGGGCGAATCGCTCTGGAACTGAAATCGGAATGCTCACTGACATTTCACCCATTTGAAAGTCTGAAAAATGCCGGAAAAATTACTGAGTCCAAAAAAAAATTTTTTCAACTTTTTTCAATTTTACCCCAGTGGGATATATATTCTACCCATATACATTTGGAACTCTCCTGGGGTACCCTCACACATATTATTCCCTCATTTAGTGGATATTTTCACAAAAAAGTTAAATTTTCAAAAATTCAGAAAATTGGCTGAAAACGACTAAATATGAAGGACTCATCGGGCGAGTCGCTCTGGAACTGAAATCGGAACGCTCACTGACATTTCCCCTATCTGAAAGTCTGAAAAACGCTGAAAAAGTGACTAAGTCCACAACAAAAATGTTTTCACCTTTTTTCAATTTTACCCCCGTGGGATATATATTCTACCCACACACATTTGGAACTCTCCTGGGGTACCCTCACACATATTATTCCCCCATTTAGTGGATATTTTCACAAAAAAAGTGAAATTTTCAAAAATTTACAAAAGTGGCTGAAAATAACTAAATATGAACGACTCATCGGGCGAATCGCTCTGGAACTGAAATCGGAACGCTCACTGACATTTCCCCTATCTGAAAGTCTGATAAATGCCGGAAAAATGACTAAGTCCAAAAAAATTTTTTTTTCAACTTTTTTCAGTTTTACCCGTGGGATATATATTCTACCCACACACATTTGGAACTCTCCTGGGGTACCCTCACACATATTTATTCACTCATTTAGTGGATATTTTCACAAAAAGTTAAATTTTCAAAAATTCAGAAAATTGGCTGAAAATGACTAAATATGAAGGACTCATTGTGCGAATCGCTCTGGAACTGAAATCGGAACGCTCACTGACATTTCCCCTATCTGAAAGTCTGATAAACGCTGGAAAAATGACTAAGTCCAAAAAAAAATGTTTTCAACTTTTTTCAATTTTACCCCCGTGGTATATATATTCTACCCACACGCATTTGGAACTCTCCTGGGATACCGTCACACATATTATTCCCTCATTTAGTGGATATTTTCACAAAAAAGTGAAATTTTCAAAAATTCAGAAAATTGGCTCAAAACGGCTAAATATGAAGGACTCATCGGGCGAGACGTTCTGGAACTGAAATCGGAATGCTCACTGACATTTCCCCTATCTGAAAGTCTGATAAACCCTGAAAAAATGACTAAGTCCGAAAAAAAAATGTTTTCACCTTTTTTCAATTTTACCCCCGTGGGATATATATTCTACCCACACACATTTGGAACCCTCCTGGGGTACCCTCACACATATTATTCCCTCATTTAGTGGATATTTTCACAAAAAAGTGAAATTTTCAAAAATTCTGAAAATTGGCTGAAAACGACTTAATATGAAGGACTCATCGGGCGAATCGCTCTGGAACTGAAATCGGAATGCTCACTGACATTTCACCTATTTGAAAGTCTGAAAAATGCCGGAAAAATGACTAAGTCCAAAAAAAAATTTTTTCAACTTTTTTCAATTTTACCCCAGTGGGATATATATTCTACCCATATACATTTGGAACTCTCCTGGGGTACCCTCACACATATTATTCCCTCATTTAGTGGATATTTTCACAAAAAAGTTAAATTTTCAAAAATTCAGAAAATTGGCTGAAAATGACTAAATATGAAGGACTCATTGTGCGAATCGCTCTGGAACTGAAATCGGAACGCTCACTGACATTTCCCCTATCTGAAAGTCTGATAAACGCTGGAAAAATGACTAAGTCCAAAAAAAAATGTTTTCAACTTTTTTCAATTTTACCCCCGTGGGATATATATTCTACCCACACACATTTGGAACTCTCCTGGGGTACCCTCACACATATTATTCCCTCATTTAGTGGATATTTTCACAAAAAAGTGAAATTTTCAAAAATTCAGAAAATTGGCTGAAAACGACTAAATATGAAGGACTCATCGGGCGAGTCGCTCTGGAACTGAAATCGGAACTCTCACTGACATTTCCCCTATCTGAAAGTCTGATAAACGCTGAAAAAATGACTAAGTCCGAAAAAAAATTGTTTTCACCTTTTTTCAGTTTTACCCCCGTGGGATATATATTCTACCCACACACATTTGGACCTCTCCTGGGGTACCCTCACACATATTTATTCCCTCATTTAGTGGATATTTTCACAAAAAAGTGAAATTTTCAAAAATTCGGAAAATTGGCTGAAAATGACTAAATATGAAGGACTCATTGTGCGAATCGCTCTGGAACTGAAATCGGAACGCTCACTGACATTTCCCCTATCTGAAAGTCTGATAAACGCTGGAAAAATGACTAAGTCCAAAAAAAAATGTTTTCAACTTTTTTCAATTTTACCCCCGTGGGATATATATTCTACCCACACACATTTGGAACTCTCCTGGGGTACCCTCACACATATTATTCCCTCATTTTGTGGATATTTTCACAAAAAAGTGAAATTTTCAAAAATTCAGAAAATTGGCTGAAAACGACTAAATATGAAGGACTCATCGGGCGAGTCGCTCTGGAACTGAAATCGGAACGCTCACTGACATTTCCCCTATCTGAAAGTCTGATAAACGCTGAAAAAGTGACTAAGTCCACAAAAAAAATGTTTTCACCTTTTTTCAATTTTACCCCCGTGGGATATATATTCTACCCACACACATTTGGAACTCTCCTGGGGTACCCTCACACATATTATTCCCTCATTTAGTGGATATTTTCACAAAAAAAGTGAAATTTTCAAAAATTTAGAAAAGTGGCTGAAAATAACTAAATATGAACGACTCATCGGGCGAATCGCTCTGGAACTGAAATCGGAACGCTCACTGACATTTCCCCTAACTGAAAGTCTTATAAACGCCGGAAAAATGACTAAGTCCACAAAATTTTTTTTTTAAACTTTTTTCAATTTTACCCCCTTGGGATATATATTCTACCACACACATTTGAAAATCTCCTGGGGTACCCTCACACATATTATTCCCTCATTTAGTGGATATTTTCACAAAAAAGTGAAATTTTCAAAAATTCAGAAAATTGGCTGAAAATGACTAAATATGAAGGACTCATCGGGCGAACCGCTCTGGAACTGAAATCGGAACGCTCACTTTATAAACGCCGGAAAAATGACTAAGTCCAAAAAAAAATGTTTTCAACTTTTTTAAATTTTACCCCGTGGGATATATATTCTACCCATATACATTTGTAACTCTCCTGGGGTACCCTCACACATATTATTCCCTCATTTAGTGGATATTTTCACATAAAAGTGAAATTTTCAAAAATTCAGAAAATTGGCTGAAAACGAATAAATATGAAGGAATCATCGGGCGAATCGCTCTGGAACTGAAATCGGAACGCTCACTGACATTTCCCCTATCTGAAAGTCTGATAAACGCTGAAAAAATGACTAAGTCCGAAAAAAAAATGTTTTCACCTTTTTTCAGTTTTACCCCCGTGGGATATATATTCTACCCAAACACATTTGGAACCCTCCTGGGGTACCCTCACACATATTATTCCCTAATTTAGTGGATATTTTCACAAAAAAGTGAAATTTTCAAAAATTCTGAAAATTGGCTGAAAACGACTTAATATGAAGGACTCATCGGGCGAATCGCTCTGGAACTGAAATCGGAACGCTCACTGACATTTCCCCTATCTGAAAGTCTGATAAACGCTGAAAAAATGGCTAAGTCCGAAAAAAAAATGTTTTCACCTTTTTTCAATTTTACCCCCGTGGGATATATATTCTACCCACACACATTTGGAACTCTCCTGGGGTACCCTCACACATATTTATTCCCTCACTTAGTGGATATTTTCACAAAAAAGTGAAATTTTCAAAAATTCAGAAAATTGGCTGAAAACGACTAAATATGAAGGACTCATCGGGCGAATCACTCTGGAACTGAAATCGGAATGCTCACTGACATTTCACCTATTTGAAAGTCTGAAAAATGCCGGAAAAATGACTAAGCCCAAAAAAAAATTTTTTCAACTTTTTTCAATTTTACCCCAGTGGGATATATATTCTACCCATATACATTTGGAACTCTCCTGGGGTACCCTCACACATATTATTCCCTCATTTAGTGGATATTTTCACAAAAAAGTTAAATTTTCAAAAATTCAGAAAATTGGCTGAAAATGACTAAATATGAAGGACTCATTGTGCGAATCGCTCTGGAACTGACATCGGAACGCTCACTGACATTTCCCCTATCTGAAAGTCTGATAAACGCTGGAAAAATGACTAAGTCCAAAAAAAAATGTTTTCAACTTTTTTCAATTTTACCCCCGTGGGATATATATTCTACCCACACACATTTGGAACTCTCCTGGGGTACCCTCACACATATTATTCCCTCATTTAGTGGATATTTTCACAAAAAAGTGAAATTTTCAAAAATTCAGAAAATTGGCTGAAAACGACTAAATATGAAGGACTCATCGGGCGAATCGCTCTGGAACTGAAATCGGAATGCTCACTGACATTTCACCTATTTGAAAGTCTGAAAAATGCCGGAAAAATGACTAAGTCCAAAAAAAAATTTTTTCAACTTTTTTCAATTTTACCCCAGTGGGATATACATTCTACCCATATACATTTGGAACTCTCCTGGGGTACCCTCACACATATTATTCCCTCATTTAGTGGATATTTTCACAAAAAAGTTAAATTTTCAAAAATTCAGAAAATTGGCTGAAAATGACTAAATATGAAGGACTCATTGTGCGAATTGCTCTGGAACTGAAATTGGAACGCTCACTGACATTTCCCCTATCTGAAAGTCTGATAAACGCCGGAAAAAAGCCAAAGTCCCAAAAAAATTTTTTTTCAATTTTACCCCCGTGGGATATATATTCTACCCATATACATTTGGAACTCTCCTGGGGTACCCTCACACATATTATTCCCTCATTTAGTGGATATTTTCACATAAAAGTGAAATTTTCAAAAATTCAGAAAATTGGCTGAAAACGAATAAATATGAAGGAATCATCGGGCGAATCGCTCTGGAACTGAAATCGGAACGCTCACTGACATTTCCCCTATCTGAAAGTCTGATAAATGCCGGAAAAATGACTAAGTCCAAAAAAATTTTTTTTTCAACTTTTTTCAATTTTACCCCCGTGGGATATATATTCTACCCACACACATTTGGAACTCTCCTGGGGTACCCTCACACATATTATTCCCTCATTTAGTGGATATTTTCACAAAAAAGTGAAATTTTCAAAAATTCAGAAAATTGGCTGAAAACGACTAAATATGAAGGACTCATCGGGCGAGTCGCTCTGGAACTGAAATCGGAACTCTCACTGACATTTCCCCTATCTGAAAGTCTGATAAACGCTGAAAAAATGACTAAGTCCGAAAAAAAAATGTTTTCACCTTTTTTCAGTTTTACCCCCGTGGGATATATATTCTACCCACACACATTTGGACCTCTCCTGGGGTACCCTCACACATATTTATTCCCTCATTTAGTGGATATTTTCACAAAAAAGTGAAATTTTCAAAAATTCAGAAAATTGGCTGAAAATGACTAAATATGAAGGACTCATTGTGCGAATCGCTCTGGAACTGAAATCGGAACGCTCACTGACATTTCCCCTATCTGAAAGTCTGATAAACGCTGGAAAAATGACTAAGTCCAAAAAAAAATGTTTTCAACTTTTTTCAATTTTACCCCCGTGGGATATATATTCTACCCACACACATTTGGAACTCTCCTGGGGTACCCTCACACATATTATTCCCTCATTTAGTGGATATTTTCACAAAAAAGTGAAATTTTCAAAAATTCAGAAAATTGGCTGAAAACGACTAAATATGAAGGACTCATCGGGCGAGTCGCTCTGGAACTGAAATCGGAACTCTCACTGACATTTCCCCTATCTGAAAGTCTGATAAACGCTGAAAAAATGACTAAGTCCGAAAAAAAAATGTTTTCACATTTTTTCAATTTTACCCCCGTGGGATATATATTCTACCCAAACACATTTGGAACCCTCCTGGGGTACCCTCACACATATTATTCCCTCATTTAGTGGATATTTTCACAAAAAAGTGAAATTTTCAAAAATTCTGAAAATTGGCTGAAAATGACTTAATATGAAGGACTCATCGGGCGAATCGCTCTGGAACTGAAATCGGAATGCTCACTGACATTTCACCTATTTGAAAGTCTGAAAAATGCCGGAAAAATGACTAAGTCCGACAAAAAAATGTTTTCACCTTTTTTCAATTTTACCCCCGTGGGATATATATTCTACCCAAACACATTTGGAACCCTCCTGGGGTACCCTCACACATATTATTCCCTCATTTAGTGGATATTTTCACAAAAAAGTGAAATTTTCAAAAATTCTGAAAATTGGCTGAAAACGACTAAATATGAAGGACTCATCGGGCGAGTCGCTCTGGAACTGAAATCGGAACTCTCACTGACATTTCCCCTATCTGAAAGTCTGATAAACGCTGAAAAAATGACTAAGTCCGAAAAAAAAATGTTTTCACCTTTTTTCAGTTTTACCCCCGTCGGATATATATTCTACCCACACACATTTGGAACTCTCCTGGGGTACCCTCACACATATTTATTCCCTCATTTAGTGGATATTTTCACAAAAAAGTGAAATTTTCAAAAATTCGGAAAATTGGCTGAAAACGACTAATTATGAAGGACTCATCGAGCTAATCGCTCTAGAACTGAAATCGGAACGCTCACTCACATTTCCCTTATCTGAAAGTCTGATAAACGCCGGAAAAAAGACAAAGTCCCAAAAAAATTTTTTTTCTATTTTACCCCCGTGGGATATATATTCTACCCATATACATTTGTAACTCTCCTGGGGTACCCTCACACATATTATTCCCTCATTTAGTGGATATTTTCACATAAAAGTGAAATTTTCAAAAATTCAGAAAATTGGCTGAAAACGAATAAATATGAAGGACTCATCGGGCGAATCGCTCTGGAACTGAAATCGGAACGCTCACTGACATTTCCCCTATCTGAAAGTCTGATAAATGCCGGAAAAATGACTAAGTCCAAAAAAATTTTTTTTTCAACTTTTTTCAATTTTACCCCCGTGGGATATATATTCTACCCACACACATTTGGAACTCTCCTGGGGTACCCTCACACATATTTATTCCCTCATTTAGTGGATATTTTCACAAAAAAGTGAAATTTTCAAAAATTCGGAAAATTGGCTGAAATAGACTTAATATGAAGGACTCATTGTGCGAATCGCTCTGGAACTGAAATCGGAACGCTCACTGACATTTCCCCTATCTGAAAGTCTGATAAACGCTGGAAAAATGACTAAGTCCAAAAAAAAATGTTTTCAACCTTTTTCAATTTTACCCCCGTGGGATATATATTCTACCCACACACATTTGGAACTCTCCTGGGGTACCCTCACACATATTATTCCCTCATTTAGTGGATATTTTCACAAATAAAGTGAAATTTTCAAAAATTCAGAAAATTGGCTGAAAACGACTAAATATGAAGGACTCATCGGGCGAGTCGCTCTGGAACTGAAATCGGAACGCTCACTGACATTTCCCCTATCTGAAAGTCTGATAAACGCTGAAAAAGTGACTAAGTCCACAAAAAAAATGTTTTCACCTTTTTTCAGTTTTACCCCCGTGGGATATATATTCTACCCACACACATTTGGAACTCTCCTGGGGTACCCTCACACATATTATTCCCCCATTTAGTGGATATTTTCACAAAAAAAGTGAAATTTTCAAAAATTTAGAAAAGTGGCTGAAAATAACTAAATATGAATGACTCATCGGGCGAATCGCTCTGGAACTGAAATCGGAACGCTCACTGACATTTCCCCTAACTGAAAGTCTTATAAACGCCGGAAAAATGACTAAGTCCACAAAATTTTTTTTTTAAACTTTTTTCAATTTTACCCCCGTGGGATATATATTCTACCACACACATTTGAAAATCTCCTGGGGTACCCTCACACATATTATTCCCTCATTTAGTGGATATTTTCACAAAAAAGTGAAATTTTCAAAAATTCAGAAAATTGGCTGAAAATGACTAAATATGAAGGACTCATCGGGCGAACCGCTCTGGAACTGAAATCGGAACGGTCACTTTATAAACGCCGGAAAAATGACTAAGTCCAAAAAAAAATGTTTTCAACTTTTTTAAATTTTACCCCGTGGGATATATATTCTACCCACACACATTTGGAACTCTCCTGGGGTACCCTCACACATATTATTCCCTCATTTAGTGGATATTTTCACAAAAAAGTGAAATTTTCAAAAATTCAGAAAATTGTCTGAAAACGACTAAATATGAAGGACTCATCGAGCGAATCGCTCTGGAACTGAAATCGGAACGCTCACTGACATTTCCCCTATCTGAAAGTCTGATAAACGCCGGAAAAAAGACAAAGTCCCAAAAAAATTTTTTTTCTATTTTACCCCGTGGGATATATATTCTACCCATATACATTTGTAACTCTCCTGGGGTACCCTCACACATATTATTCCCTCATTTAGTGGATATTTTCACATAAAATTGAAATTTTCAAAAATTCAGAAAATTGGCTGAAAACGAATAAATATGAAGGACTCATCGGGCGAATCGCTCTGGAACTGAAATCGGAACGCTCACTGACATTTCCCCTATCTGAAAGTCTGATAAATGACGGAAATATGACTAAGTCCAAAAAAATTTTTTTTTCAACTTTTTTCAATTTTACCCCCGTGGGATATATATTCTACCCACACACATTTGGAACTCTCCTGGGGTACCCTCACACATATTATTCCCTCATTTAGTGGATATTTTCACAAAAAAGTGAAATTTTCAAAAATTCGGAAAATTGGCTGAAAATGACTAAATATGAAGGACTCATTGTGCGAATCGCTCTGGAACTGAAATCGGAACGCTCACTGACATTTCCCCTATCTGAAAGTCTGATAAACGCTGGAAAAATGACTAAGTCCAAAAAAAAATGTTTTCAACTTTTTTCAATTTTACCAACGTGGGATATATATTCTACCCAAACGCATTTGGAACTCTCTTGGGGTACCCTCACACATATTATTCCCTCATTTAGTGGATATTTTCACAAAAAAGTGAAATTTTCAAAAATTCAGAAAATTGGCTGAAAACGGCTAAATATGAAGGACTCATCGGGCGAGACGCTCTGGAACTGAAATCGGAATGCTCACTGACATTTCCCCTATCTGAAAGTCTGATAAACGCTGAAAAAATGACTAAGTCCGAAAAAAAAATGTTTTCACCTTTTTTCAATTTTACCCCCGTGGGATATATATTCTACCCAAACACATTTGGAACCCTCCTGGGGTACCCTCACACATATTATTCCCTCATTTAGTGGATATTTTCACAAAAAAGTGAAATTTTCAAAAATTCTGAAAATTGGCTGAAAATGACTTAATATGAAGGACTCATCGGGCGAATCGCTCTGGAACTGAAATCGGAATGCATACTGACATTTCACCTATTTGAAAGTCTGAAAAATGCCGGAAAAATGACTAAGTCCGAAAAAAAAATGTTTTCACCTTTTTTCAATTTTACCCCCGTGGGATATATATTCTACCCAAACACATTTGGAACCCTCCTGGGGTACCCTCACACATATTATTCCCTCATTTAGTGGATATTTTCACAAAAAAGTGAAATTTTCAAAAATTCAGAAAATTGGCTGAAAACGACTAAATATGAAGGACTCATCGGGCGAGTCGCTCTGGAACTGAAATCGGAACTCTCACTGACATTTCCCCTATCTGAAAGTCTGATAAACGCTGAAAAAATGACTAAGTCCGAAAAAAAAATGTTTTCACCTTTTTTCAGTTTTACCCCCGTGGGATATATATTCTACCCACACACATTTGGAACTCTCCTGGGGTACCCTCACACATATTTATTCCCTCATTTAGTGGATATTTTCACAAAAAAGTGAAATTTTCAAAAATTCGGAAAATTGGCTGAAAACGACTAATTATGAAGGACTCATCGAGCTAATCGCTCTGGAACTGAAATCGGAATGCTCACTGACATTTCCCCTATCTGAAAGTCTGATAAACGCCGGAAAAATGACTAAGTCCCAAAAAAAATTTTTTAAACTTTTTTCAATTTTACCCCCGTGGGATATATATTCTACCCACACACATTTGGAACTCTCCTGGGGTACCCTCACACATATTATTCCCTCATTTAGTGGATATTTTCACAAAAAAGTGAAATTTTCAAAAATTCAGAAAATTGGCTGAAAACGACTAAATATGAAGGACTCATCGAGCGAATCGCTCTGGAACTGAAATTGGAACGCTCACTGACATTTCCCCTATCTGAAAGTCTGATAAACGCCGGAAAAAAGACAAAGTCACAAAAAAAATTTTTTTCAATTTTACCCCCGTGGGATATATATTCTACCCATATACATTTGGAACTCTCCTGGGGTACCCTCACACATATTATTCCCTCATTTAGTGGATATTTTCACATAAAAGTGAAATTTTAAAAAATTCAGAAAATTGGCTGAAAACGAATAAATATGAAGGACTCATTGGGCGAATCGCTCTGGAACTGAAATCGGAACGCTCACTGACATTTCCCCTATCTGAAAGTCTGATAAATGCCGGAAAAATGACTAAGTCCAAAAAAATTTTTTTTTCAACTTTTTTCAATTTTACCCCAGTGGGATATATATTCTACCCATATGCATTTGGAACTCTCCTGGGGTACCCTCACACATATTATTCCCTCATTTAGTGGATATTTTCACAAAAAAGTTAAATTTTCAAAAATTCAGAAAATTGGCTGAAAACGACTAAATATGAAGGACTCACCGGGCGAATCGCTCTGGAACTGAAATCGGAACGCTCACTGACATTTCCCCTATCTGAAAGTCTGATAAACGCTGAAAAAATGACTAAGTCCAAAAAAAAATGTTTTCAACTTTTTTCAATTTTACCCCCGTGGGATATATATTCTACCCACACACATTTGGAACTCTCCTGGGGTACCCTCACACATATTTATTCCCTCATTTAGTGGATATTTTCACAAAAAAGTGAAATTTTCAAAAATTCAGAAAATTGGCTGAAAACGACTAAATATGAAGGACTCATTGGGCGAATCGCTCTGGAACTGAAATCGGAACGCTCACTGACTTTTCCCCTATCTGAAAGTCTGATAAACGCCGGAAAAATGACTAAGTCCAAAAAAAAATGTTTTCAACTTTTTTCAATTTTACCCCCGTGGGATATATATTCTACCCACACACATTTGGAACTCTCCTGGGGTACCTTCACACATATTATTCCCTCATTTAGTGGATATTTTCACAAAAAAGTGAAATTTTCAAAAATTCAGAAAATTGGCTGAAAACGACTAAATATGAAGGACTCATCGGGCGAGTCGCTCTGGAACTGAAATCGGAACTCTCACTGACATTTCCCCTATCTGAAAGTCTGATAAACGCTGAAAAAATGACTAAGTCCGAAAAAAACATGTTTTCACCTTTTTTCAGTTTTACCCCCGTGGGATATATATTCTACCCACACGCATTTGGAACTATCCTGGGGTACCCTCACACATATTATTCCCTCATTTAGTGGATATTTTCACAAAAAAGTGAAATTTTCAAAAATTCAGAAAATTGGCTGAAAACGGATAAATATGAAGGACTCATCGGGCGAGACGCTCTGGAACTGAAATCGGAATGCTCACTGACATTTCCCCTATCTGAAAGTCTGATAAACGCTGAAAAAATGACTAAGTCCGAAAAAAAAATGTTTTCACCTTTTTTCAATTTTACCCCCGTGGGATATATATTCTACCCAAACACATTTGGAACCCTCCTGGGGTACCCTCACACATATTATTCCCTCATTTAGTGGATATTTTCACAAAAAAGTGAAATTTTCAAAAATTCTGAAAATTGGCTGAAAATGACTTAATATGAAGAACTCATCGGGCGAATCGCTCTGGAACTGAAATCGGAACGCTCACTGACATTTCCCCTATCTGAAAGTCTGATAAACGCTGAAAAAATGACTAAGTCCGAAAAAAAAATGTTTTCACCTTTTTTCAATTTTACCCCCGTGGGATATATATTCTACCCAAACACATTTGGAACCCTCCTGGGGTACCCTCACACATATTATTCCCTCATTTAGTGGATATTTTCGCAAAAAAGTTAAATTTTCAAAAATTCAGAAAATTGGCTGAAAATGACTAAATATGAAGGACTCATTGTGCGAATGGCTCTGGAACTGAAATCGGAACGCTCACTGACATTTCCCCTATCTGAAAGTCTGATAAACGCTGGAAAAATGACTAAGTCCAAAAAAAAATGTTTTCAACTTTTTTCAATTTTACCCCCGTGGGATATATATTCTACCCACACACATTTGGAACTCTCCTGGGGTACCCTCACACATATTATTCCCTCATTTAGTGGATATTTTCACAAAAAAGTGAAATTTTCAAAAATTTAGAAAATTGGCTGAAAACGACTAAATATGAAGGACTCATCGGGCGAATCGCTCTGGAACTGAAATCGGAACGCTCACTGACTTTTCCCCTATCTGAAAGTCTGATAAACGCCGGAAAAATGACTAAGTCCAAAAAAAAATGTTTTCAACTTTTTTCAATTTTACCCCCGTGGGATATATATTCTACCCACACACATTTGGAACTCTCCTGGGGTACCCTCACACATATTTATTCCCTCATTTAGTGGATATTTTCACAAAAAAGTGAAATTTTCAAAAATTCGGAAAATTGGCTGAAAACGACTAATTATGAAGGACTCATCGAGCTAATCGCTCTGGATCTGAAATCGGAACGCTCACTGACATTTCCCCTATCTGAAAGTCTGATAAACGCCGGAAAAATGACTAAGTCCCAAAAAAAAATTTTTAAACTTTTTTCAATTTTACCCCCGTGGGATATATATTCTACCCACACACATTTGGAACTCTCCTGGGGTACCCTCACACATATTATTCCCTCATTTAGTGGATATTTTCACAAAAAAGTGAAATTTTCAAAAATTCAGAAAATTGGCTGAAAACGACTAAATATGAAGGACTCATCGAGCGAATCGCTCTGGAACTGAAATTGGAACGCTCACTGACATTTCCCCTATCTGAAAGTCTGATAAACGCCGGAAAAAAGACAAAGTCCCAAAAAAATTTTTTTTCAATTTTACCCCCGTGGGATATATATTCTACCCATATACATTTGGAACTCTCCTGGGGTACCCTCACACATATTATTCCCTCATTTAGTGGATATTTTCACATAAAAGTGAAATTTTCAAAAATTCAGAAAATTGGCTGAAAACGAATAAATATGAAGGACTCATTGGGCGAATCGCTCTGGAACTGAAATCGGAACGCTCACTGACATTTCCCCTATCTGAAAGTCTGATAAATGCCGGAAAAATGACTAAGTCCAAAAAAATTTTTTTTTCAACTTTTTTCAATTTTACCCCCGTGGGATATATATTCTATCCACACACATTTGGAACTCTCCTGGGGTACCCTCACACATATTTATTCCCTCATTTAGTGGATATTTTCACAAAAAAGTGAAATTTTCAAAAATTCAGAAAATTGGCTGAAAACGACTAAATATGAAGGACCCATCGGGCGAATCGCTCTGGAACTGAAATCGAAACACTCACTGACATTTCCCCTATCTGAAAGTCTGATAAACGCTGGAAAAATGACTAAGTCCGAAAAAAAAAATTTTTCAACTTTTTTCAATTTTACCCCCGTGGGATATATATTCTACCCACACACATTTGGAACTCTCCTGGGGTACCCTCACACATATTATTCCCTCATTTAGTGGATATTTTCACAAAAAAGTGAAATTTTCAAAAATTCAGAAAATTGGCTGAAAACGACTAAATATGAAGGACTCATCGAGCGAATCGCTCTGGAACTGAAATTGGAACGCTCACTGACATTTCCCCTATCTGAAAGTCTGATAAACGCCGGAAAAAAGACAAAGTCCCAAAAAAATTTTTTTTCAATTTTACCCCCGTGGGATATATATTCTACCCATATACATTTGGAACTCTCCTGGGGTACCCTCAAACATATTATTCCCTCATTTAGTGGATATTTTCACAAAAAAGTGAAATTTTCAAAAATTCAGAAAATTGGCTGAAAACGACTAAATATGAAGGACTCATCGGGCGAGTGGCTCTGGAACTGAAATCGGAACTCTCACTGACATTTCCCCTATCTGAAAGTCTGATAAACGCTGAAAAAATTACTAAGTCCGAAAAAAAAATGTTTTCACCTTTTTTCAGTTTTACCCCCGTGGGATATATATTCTACCCAAACACATTTGGAACTCTCCTGGGGTACCCTCACACATATTTATTCCCTCATTTAGTGGATATTTTCACAAAAAAGTGAAATTTTCAAAAATTCTGAAAATTGGCTGAAAACGACTAAATATGAAGGACTCATCGGGAGAATCGCTCTGGAACTGAAATCGGAACGCTCACTGACATTTCACCTATTTGAAAGTCTGAAAAATGGCGGAAAAATGACTAAGTCCAAAAAAAAATGTTTTCAACTTTTTTCAATTTTACCCCCGTGGGATATATATTCTACCCACACGCATTTGGAACTCTCCTGGGGTACCCTCACACATATTATTCCCTCATTTAGTGGATATTTTCACAAAAAAGTGAAATTTTCAAAAATTCAGAAAATTTCCTGAAAATGGCTAAATATGAAGGACTCATCGGGCGAGACGCTCTGGAACTGAAATCGGAATGCTCACTGACATTTCCCCTATCTGAAAGTCTGATAAACGCTGAAAAAATGACTAAGTCCGAAAAAAAAATGTTTTCACCTTTTTTCAATTTTACCCCCGTGGGATATATATTCTACCCACACACATTTGGAACTCTCCTGGGGTACCCTCACACATATTTATTCCCTCAATTAGTGGATATTTTCACAAAAAAGTTAAATTTTCAAAAATTCAGAAAATTGGCTGAAAATGACTAAATATGAAGGACTCATTGTGCGAATCGCTCTGGAACTGAAATCGGAACGCTCACTGACATTTCCCTATCTGAAAGTCTGATAAACGCTGGAAAAATGACTAAGTCCAAAAAAAAATGTTTTCAACTTTTTTCAATTTTACCCCCGTGGGATATATATTCTATCCATATACATTTGGAACTCTCCTGGGGTACCCTCACACATATTATTCCCTCATTTAGTGGATATTTTCACATAAAAGTGAAATTTTCAAAAATTTAGAAAATTGGCTGAAAACGACTAAATATGAAGGACTCATCGGGCGAATCGCTCTGGAACTGAAATCGGAACGCTCACTGACTTTTCCCCTATCTGAAAGTCTGATAAACGCCGGAAAAATGACTAAGTCCAAAAAAAAATGTTTTCAACTTTTTTCAATTTTACCCCCGTGGGATATATATTCTACCCACACACATTTGGAACTCTCCTGGGGTACCCTCACACATATTTATTCCCTCATTTAGTGGATATTTTCACAAAAAAGTGAAATTTTCAAAAATTCGGAAAATTGGCAGAAAACGACTAATTATGAAGGACTCATCGAGCTAATCGCTCTGGAACTGAAATCGGAACGCTCACTGACATTTCCCCTATCTGAAAGTCTGATAAACGCCGGAAAAATGACTAAGTCCCAAAAAAAAATTTTTAAACTTTTTTCAATTTTACCCCCGTGGGATATATATTCTACCCACACACATTTGGAACTCTCCTGGGGTACCCTCACACATATTATTCCCTCATTTAGTGGATATTTTCACAAAAAAGTGAAATTTTCAAAAATTCAGAAAATTGGCTGAAAACGACTAAATATGAAGGACTCATCGAGCGAATCGCTCTGGAACTGAAATTGGAACGCTCACTGACATTTCCCCTATCTGAAAGTCTGATAAACGCCGGAAAAAAGACAAAGTCCCAAAAAAATTTTTTTTCAATTTTACCCCCGTGGGATATATATTCTACCCATATACATTTGGAACTCTCCTGGGGTACCCTCAAACATATTATTCCCTCATTTAGTGGATATTTTCACAAAAAAGTGAAATTTTCAAAAATTCAGAAAATTGGCTGAAAACGACTAAATATGAAGGACTCATCGGGCGAGTGGCTCTGGAACTGAAATCGGAACTCTCACTGACATTTCCCCTATCTGAAAGTCTGATAAACGCTGAAAAAATTACTAAGTCCGAAAAAAAAATGTTTTCACCTTTTTTCAGTTTTACCCCCGTGGGATATATATTCTACCCAAACACATTTGGAACTCTCCTGGGGTACCCTCACACATATTTATTCCCTCATTTAGTGGATATTTTCACAAAAAAGTGAAATTTTCAAAAATTCTGAAAATTGGCTGAAAACGACTAAATATGAAGGACTCATCGGGAGAATCGCTCTGGAACTGAAATCGGAACGCTCACTGACATTTCACCTATTTGAAAGTCTGAAAAATGGCGGAAAAATGACTAAGTCCAAAAAAAAATGTTTTCAACTTTTTTCAATTTTACCCCCGTGGGATATATATTCTACCCACACGCATTTGGAACTCTCCTGGGGTACCCTCACACATATTATTCCCTCATTTAGTGGATATTTTCACAAAAAAGTGAAATTTTCAAAAATTCAGAAAATTGGCTGAAAAAGACTAAATATGAAGGACTCATCGGGCGAATCGCTCTGGAACTGAAATCGGAACGCTCACTGACATTTCTCCTATCTGAAAGTCTGATAAACGCCGGAAAAATGACTAAGTCCAAAAAATTTTTTTTTCAACTTTTTTCAATTTTACCCCCGTGGGATATATATTCTACCCACACACATTTGGAACTCTCCTGGGGTACCCTCACACATATTTATTCCCTCATTTAGTGGATATTTTCACAAAAATGTGAAATTTTCAAAAATTCTGAAAATTGGCTGAAAACGACTAAATATGAAGGACTCATCGGGCGAATCGCTCTGGAACTGAAATCGGAATGCTCACTGACATTTCACCTATTTGAAAGTCTGAAAAATGCCGGAAAAATGACTAAGTCCAAAAAAAAATGTTTTCAACTTTTTTCAATTTTACCCCCGTGGGATATATATTCTACCCACACACATTTGGAACTCTCCTGGGGTACCCTCACACATTATTCCCTCATTTAGTGGATATTTTCACAAAAAAGTGAAATTTTCAAAAATTCATAAAATTGGCTGAAAACGACTAAATATGAAGGACTCATCGGGCGAGTCGCTCTGGAACTGAAATCGGAACTCTCACTGACATTTCCCCTATCTGAAAGTCTGATAAACGCTGAAAAAATGACTAAGTCCGAAAAAAAAATGTTTTCACCTTTTTTCAATTTTACCCCAGTGGGATATATATTCTACCCACACACATTTGGAACTCTCCTGGGGTACCCTCACACATATTTATTCCCTCATTTAGTGGATATTTTCACAAAAAAGTGAAATTTTCAAAAATTCAGAAATTTGGCTGAAAACGACTAAATATGAAGGACTCAACGAGCTAATCGCTCTGGAACTGAAATCGGAACGCTCACTGACATTTCCCCTATCTGAAAGTCTGATAAACGCCGGAAAAATGACAAAGTCCAAAAAAAAATTTTTTCAACTTTAAACAATTTTACCCTTGTGGGATATATATTCTATCCACACGCATTTGGAACTCTCCTGTTGTACCCTCACACATATTATTCCCTCATTTAGTGGATATTTTCACAAAAAAGTGAAATTTTCAAAAATTCTGAAAATTGGCTGAAAACGACTAAATATGAAGGACTCATCGGGAGAATCGCTCTGGAACTGAAATCGGAACGCTCACTGACATTTCACCTATTTGAAAGTCTGAAAAATGGCGGAAAAATGACTAAGTCCAAAAAAAAATGTTTTCAACTTTTTTCAATTTTACCCCCGTGGGATATATATTCTACCCACACACATTTGGAACTCTCCTGGGGTACCCTCACACATATTTATTCCCTCATTTAGTGGATATTTTCACAAAAAAGTGAAATTTTCAAAAATTCGGAAAATTGGCTGAAAACGACTAATTATGAAGGACTCATCGAGCTAATCGCTCTGGAACTGAAATCGGAACGCTCACTGACATTTCCCCTATCTGAAAGTCTGATAAACGCCGGAAAAATGACTAAGTCCCAAAAAAAAATTTTTAAACTTTTTTCAATTTTACCCCCGTGGGATATATATTCTACCCACACACATTTGGAACTCTCCTGGGGTACCCTCACACATATTATTCCCTCATTTAGTGGATATTTTCACAAAAAAGTGAAATTTTCAAAAATTCAGAAAATTGGCTGAAAACGACTAAATATGAAGGACTCATCGAGCGAATCGCTCTGGAACTGAAATTGGAACGCTCACTGACATTTCCCCTATCTGAAAGTCTGATAAACGCCGGAAAAAAGACAAAGTCCCAAAAAAATTTTTTTTCAATTTTACCCCCGTGGGATATATATTCTACCCATATACATTTGGAACTCTCCTGGGGTACCCTCAAACATATTATTCCCTCATTTAGTGGATATTTTCACAAAAAAGTGAAATTTTCAAAAATTCAGAAAATTGGCTGAAAACGACTAAATATGAAGGACTCATCGGGCGAGTGGCTCTGGAACTGAAATCGGAACTCTCACTGACATTTCCCCTATCTGAAAGTCTGATAAACGCTGAAAAAATTACTAAGTCCGAAAAAAAAATGTTTTCACCTTTTTTCAGTTTTACCCCCGTGGGATATATATTCTACCCAAACACATTTGGAACTCTCCTGGGGTACCCTCACACATATTTATTCCCTCATTTAGTGGATATTTTCACAAAAAAGTGAAATTTTCAAAAATTCTGAAAATTGGCTGAAAACGACTAAATATGAAGGACTCATCGGGAGAATCGCTCTGGAACTGAAATCGGAACGCTCACTGACATTTCACCTATTTGAAAGTCTGAAAAATGGCGGAAAAATGACTAAGTCCAAAAAAAAATGTTTTCAACTTTTTTCAATTTTACCCCCGTGGGATATATATTCTACCCACACGCATTTGGAACTCTCCTGGGGTACCCTCACACATATTATTCCCTCATTTAGTGGATATTTTCACAAAAAAGTGAAATTTTCAAAAATTCAGAAAATTGGCTGAAAAAGACTAAATATGAAGGACTCATCGGGCGAATCGCTCTGGAACTGAAATCGGAACGCTCACTGACATTTCTCCTATCTGAAAGTCTGATAAACGCCGGAAAAATGACTAAGTCCAAAAAATTTTTTTTTCAACTTTTTTCAATTTTACCCCCGTGGGATATATATTCTACCCACACACATTTGGAACTCTCCTGGGGTACCCTCACACATATTTATTCCCTCATTTAGTGGATATTTTCACAAAAATGTGAAATTTTCAAAAATTCTGAAAATTGGCTGAAAACGACTAAATATGAAGGACTCATCGGGCGAATCGCTCTGGAACTGAAATCGGAATGCTCACTGACATTTCACCTATTTGAAAGTCTGAAAAATGCCGGAAAAATGACTAAGTCTAAAAAAAAATGTTTTCAACTTTTTTCAATTTTACCCCCGTGGGATATATATTCTACCCACACACATTTGGAACTCTCCTGGGGTACCCTCACACATTATTCCCTCATTTAGTGGATATTTTCACAAAAAAGTGAAATTTTCAAAAATTCATAAAATTGGCTGAAAACGACTAAATATGAAGGACTCATCGGGCGAGTCGCTCTGGAACTGAAATCGGAACTCTCACTGACATTTCCCCTATCTGAAAGTCTGATAAACGCTGAAAAAATGACTAAGTCCGAAAAAAAAATGTTTTCACCTTTTTTCAATTTTACCCCAGTGGGATATATATTCTACCCACACACATTTGGAACTCTCCTGGGGTACCCTCACACATATTTATTCCCTCATTTAGTGGATATTTTCACAAAAAAGTGAAATTTTCAAAAATTCAGAAATTTGGCTGAAAACGACTAAATATGAAGGACTCAACGAGCTAATCGCTCTGGAACTGAAATCGGAACGCTCACTGACATTTCCCCTATCTGAAAGTCTGATAAACGCCGGAAAAATGACAAAGTCCAAAAAAAAATTTTTTCAACTTTAAACAATTTTACCCTTGTGGGATATATATTCTATCCACACGCATTTGGAACTCTCCTGTTGTACCCTCACACATATTATTCCCTCATTTAGTGGATATTTTCACAAAAAAGTGAAATTTTCAAAAATTCTGAAAATTGGCTGAAAACGACTAAATATGAAGGACTCATCGGGAGAATCGCTCTGGAACTGAAATCGGAACGCTCACTGACATTTCACCTATTTGAAAGTCTGAAAAATGGCGGAAAAATGACTAAGTCCAAAAAAAAATGTTTTCAACTTTTTTCAATTTTACCCCCGTGGGATATATATTCTACCCACACGCATTTGGAACTCTCCTGGGGTACCCTCACACATATTATTCCCTCATTTAGTGGATATTTTCACAAAAAAGTGAAATTTTCAAAAATTCAGAAAATTTCCTGAAAATGGCTAAATATGAAGGACTCATCGGGCGAGACGCTCTGGAACTGAAATCGGAATGCTCACTGACATTTCCCCTATCTGAAAGTCTGATAAACGCTGAAAAAATGACTAAGTCCGAAAAAAAAATGTTTTCACCTTTTTTCAATTTTACCCCCGTGGGATATATATTCTACCCACACACATTTGGAACCCTCCTGGGGTACCCTCACACATATTATTCCCTCATTTAGTTTATATTTTCACAAAAAAGTGAAATTTTCAAAAATTCTGAAAATTGGCTGAAAACGACTTAATATGAAGGACTCATCGGCCGAATAGCTCTGGAACTGAAATCGGAACGCTCACTGACATTTCCCCTATCTGAAAGTCTGATGAACGCTGAAAAAATGACTAAGTCCGAAAAAAAAATGTTTTCACCTTTTTTCAATTTTACCCCCGTGGGATATATATTCTACCCACACACATTTGGAACTCTCCTGGGGTACCCTCACACATATTTATTCCCTCATTTAGTGGATATTTTCACAAAAAAGTTAAATTTTCAAAAATTCAGAAAATTGGCTGAAAATGACTAAATATGAAGGACTCATTGTGCGAATCGCTCTGGAACTGAAATCGGAACGCTCACTGACATTTCCCTATCTGAAAGTCTGATAAACGCTGGAAAAATGACTAAGTCCAAAAAAAAATGTTTTCAACTTTTTTCAATTTTACCCCCGTGGGATATATATTCTACCCACACACATTTGGAACTCTCCTGGGGTACCCTCACACATATTATTCCCTCATTTAGTGGATATTTTCACAAAAAAGTGAAATTTTCAAAAATTCAGAAAATTGGCTGAAAACGACTAAATATGAAGGACTCATCGGGGGAATCGCTCTGGAACTGAAATCGGAACGCTCACTGACATTTCCCCTATCTGAAAGTCTGATAAACGCTGGAAAAATGACTAAGTCCAAAAAAAAATGTTTTCAACTTTTTTCAATTTTACCCCCGTGGGATATATATTCTATCCATATACATTTGGAACTCTCCTGGGGTACCCTCACACATATTATTCCCTCATTTAGTGGATATTTTCACATAAAAGTGAAATTTTCAAAAATTTAGAAAATTGGCTGAAAACGAATAAATATGAAGGACTCATCGGGCGAATCGCTCTGGAACTGAAATCGGAACGCTCACTGACATTTCCCCTATCTGAAAGTCTGATAAACGCTGAAAAAATGACTAAGTCCGAAAAAAAAATGTTTTCACCTTTTTTCAATTTTACCCACGTGGGATATATATTCTACCCACACACATTTGGAACTCTCCTGTTGTACCCTCACACATATTATTCCCTCATTTAGTGGATATTTTCACAAAAAAGTGAAATTTTCAAAAATTCAGAAAATTGGCTGAAAATGACTAAATATGAATGACTCATCGGGCGAATCGCTCTGGAGCTGAAATTTGAACGCTCACTGACATTTCCCCTAACTGAAAGTCTGATAAACGCCGGAAAAATGACTAAGTCCAAAAAAATTTTTTTTTAAACTTTTTTCAATTTTACCCCCGTGGGATATATATTCTACCCACACACATTTGGAACTCTCCTGGGGTACCCTCACACATATTATTCCCTCATTTAGTGGATATTTTCACAAAAAAAGTGAAATTTTCAAAAATTCAGAAAATTGGCTGAAAACGACTAAATATGAAGGACTCATCGGGCGAGTTGCTCTGGAACTGAAATCGGAACGCTCACTGACATTTCCCCTATCTGAAAGTCTGATAAACGCTGAAAAAATGACTAAGTCCGAAAAAAAAATGTTTTCACCTTTTTTCAATTTTACCCCCGTGGGATATATATTCTACCCACACACATTTGGAAATCTCCTGGGGTACCCTCACACATATTATTCCCTCATTTAGTGGATATTTTCACAAAAAAGTGAAATTTTCAAAAATTCAGAAAATTTCCTGAAAACGGCTAAATATGAAGGACTCATCGGGTGAGACGCTCTGGAACTGAAATCGGAATGCTCACTGACATTTCCCCTATCTGAAATTCTGATAAACGCTGAAAAAATGACTAAGTCCAAAAAAAAAATGTTTTCACCTTTTTTCAATTTTACCCCCGTGGGATATATATTCTACCCACACACAGTTGGAACTCTCCTGGGGTACCCTCACACATATTATTCCCTCATTTAGTGGATATTTTCACAAAAAAGTGAAATTTTCAAAAATTCAGAAAATTGGCTGAAAATGACTAAATATGAAGGACTCATTGTGCGATTCGCTCTGGAACTGAAATCGGAACGCTCACTGACATTTCCCCTATCTGAAAGTCTGATAAACGCTGGAAAAATGACTAAGTCCAAAAAAAAATGTTTTCAACTTTTTTCAATTTTACCCCCGTGGGATATATATTTTACCCACACACATTTGGAACTCTCCTGGGGTACCCTCACACATATTATTCCCTCATTTAGTGGATATTTTCACAAAAAAGTGAAATTTTCAAAAATTCAGAAAATTGGCTGAAAACGACTAAATATGAAGGACTCATCGGGCGAATCGCTCTGGAACTGAAATCGGAACGCTCACTGACATTTCCCCTATCTGAAAGTCTGATAAACGCCGGAAAAATGACTAAGTCCAAAAAATTTTTTTTTCAACTTTTTTCAATTTTACCCCCGTGGGATATATATTCTACCCACACACATTTGGAACTCTCCTGGGGTACCCTCACACATATTTATTCCCTCATTTAGTGGATATTTTCACAAAAAAGTGAAATTTTCAAAAATTCTGAAAATTGGCTGAAAACGACTAAATATGAAGGACTCATCGGGCGAATCGCTCTGGAACTGAAATCGGAATGCTCACTGACATTTCACCTATTTGAAAGTCTGAAAAATGCCGGAAAAATGACTAAGTCCAAAAAAAAATTTTTCAACTTTTTTCAATTTTACCCCAGTGGGATATATATTCTACCCATATACATTTGGAACTCTCCTGGGGTACCCTCACACATATTATTCCCTCATTTAGTGGATATTTTCACAAAAAAGTTAAATTTTCAAAAATTCAGAAAATTGGCTGAAAATGACTAAATATGAAGGACTCATTGTGCGAATCGCTCTGGAACTGAAATCGGAACGCTCACTGACATTTCCCCTATCTGAAAGTCTGATAAACGCTGGAAAAATGACTAAGTCCAAAACAAAATGTTTTCAACTTTTTTCAATTTTACCCCCGTGGGATATATATTCTACCCACACACATTTGGAACTCTCCTGGGGTAACCTCACACATATTATTCCCTCATTTAGTGGATATTTTCACAAAAAAGTGAAATTTTCAAAAATTCAGAAAATTGGCTGAAAACGACTAAATATGAAGGACTCATCGGGCGAATCGCTCTGGAACTGAAATCGGAACGCTCACTGACATTTCCCCTATCTGAAAGTCTGATAAACGCCGGAAAAATGACTAAGTCCAAAAAAAAATGTTTTCAACTTTTTTCAATTTTACCCCCGTGGGATATATATTCTACCAACACACATTTGGAACTCTCCTGGGGTAACCTCACACATATTATTCCCTCATTTAGTGGATATTTTCATAAAAAAGTGAAATTTTCAAAAATTCAGAAAATTGGCTGAAAACGACTAAATATGAAGGACTCATCGGGCGAATCGCTCTGGAACTGAAATCGGAACGCTCACTGACATTTCCCCTATCTGAAAGTCTGATAAACGCCGGAAAAATGACTAAGTCCAAAAAAAAATGTTTTCAACTTTTTTCAATTTTACCCCCGTGGGATATATATTCTATCCATATACATTTGGAACTCTCCTGGGGTACCCTCACACATATTATTCCCTCATTTAGTGGATATTTTCACATAAAAGTGAAATTTTCAAAAATTTAGAAAATTGGCTGAAAACGAATAAATATGAAGGACTCATCGGGCGAATCGCTCTGGAACTGAAATCGGAACGCTCACTGACATTTCCCCTATCTGAAAGTCTGATAAACGCTGAAAAAATGACTAAGTCCGAAAAAAAAATGTTTTCACCTTTTTTCAATTTTACCCACGTGGGATATATATTCTACCCACACACATTTGGAACTCTCCTGTTGTACCCTCACACATATTATTCCCTCATTTAGTGGATATTTTCACAAAAAAGTGAAATTTTCAAAAATTCAGAAAATTGGCTGAAAATGACTAAATATGAATGACTCATCGGGCGAATCGCTCTGGAGCTGAAATTTGAACGCTCACTGACATTTCCCCTAACTGAAAGTCTGATAAACGCCGGAAAAATGACTAAGTCCAAAAAAATTTTTTTTTAAACTTTTTTCAATTTTACCCCCGTGGGATATATATTCTACCCACACACATTTGGAACTCTCCTGGGGTACCCTCACACATATTATTCCCTCATTTAGTGGATATTTTCACAAAAAAAGTGAAATTTTCAAAAATTCTGAAAATTGGCTGAAAACGACTAAATATGAAGGACTCATCGGGCGAGTTGCTCTGGAACTGAAATCGGAACGCTCACTGACATTTCCCCTATCTGAAAGTCTGATAAACGCTGAAAAAATGACTAAGTCCGAAAAAAAAATGTTTTCACCTTTTTTCAATTTTACCCCCGTGGGATATATATTCTACCCACACACATTTGGAAATCTCCTGGGGTACCCTCACACATATTATTCCCTCATTTAGTGGATATTTTCACAAAAAAGTGAAATTTTCAAAAATTCAGAAAATTTCCTGAAAACGGCTAAATATGAAGGACTCATCGGGTGAGACGCTCTGGAACTGAAATCGGAATGCTCACTGACATTTCCCCTATCTGAAATTCTGATAAACGCTGAAAAAATGACTAAGTCCAAAAAAAAAATGTTTTCACCTTTTTTCAATTTTACCCCCGTGGGATATATATTCTACCCACACACATTTGGAACTCTCCTGGGGTACCCTCACACATTATTCCCTCATTTAGTGGATATTTTCACAAAAAAGTGAAATTTTCAAAAATTCATAAAATTGGCTGAAAACGACTAAATATGAAGGACTCATCGGGCGAATCGCTCTGGAGCTGAAATTTGAACGCTCACTGACATTTCCCCTAACTGAAAGTCTGATAAACGCCGGAAAAATGACTAAGTCCAAAAAAATTTTTTTTTAAACTTTTTTCAATTTTACCCCCGTGGGATATATATTCTACCCACACACATTTGGAACTCTCCTGGGGTACCCTCACACATATTATTCCCTCATTTAGTGGATATTTTCACAAAAAAGTGAAATTTTCAAAAATTCAGAAAATTGGCTGAAAACGAGTAAATATGAAGGACTCATCGGGCGAGTTGCTCTGGAACTGAAATCGGAACGCTCACTGACATTTCCCCTATCTGAAAGTCTGATAAACGCTGAAAAAATGACTAAGTCCGAAAAAAAAATGTTTTCACCTTTTTTCAATTTTACCCCCGTGGTATATATATTCTACCCACACACATTTGGTACTCTCCTGGGGTACCCTCACACATATTATTCCCTCATTTAGTGGATATTTTCACAAAAAAGTGACATTTTCAAAAATTCAGAAAATTGGCTGAAAACGACTAAATATGAAGGACTCATCGGGCGAATCGCTCTGGAACTGAAATCGGAACTCTCACTGACATTTCCCCTATCTGAAAGTGTGATAAACGCCGGAAAAATGACTAAGTCTAAAAACAAATTTTTTCAAGTTTTTTCAATTTTACCCCCGTGGGATATATATTCTACCCACACACATTTGGAACTCTCCTGGGGTACCCTCACACATATTATTCCCTCATTTAGTGGATATTTTCACAAAAAAGTGAAATTTTCAAACATTCAGAAAATTGGCTGAAAACTACTAAATATGAAGGACTCATCGGGCGAGTCGCTCTGGAACTGAAATCGGAATGCTCACTGACATTTCCCCTATCTGAAAGTCTGATAAACGCTGAAAAAATGACTAAGTCCGAAAAAAAAATGTTTTCACCTTTTTTCAATTTTACCCCCGTGGGATATATATTCTACCCACACGCATTTGGAACTCTCCTATTGTACCCTCACAAATATTATTCCCTCATTTAGTGGATATTTTCACAAAAAAGTGAAATTTTCAAAAATTCAGAAAATTGGCTGAAAACGACTAAATATGAAGGACTCATCGGGTGAATCGCTCTGGAACTGAAATCGGAACGCTCACTGACATTTCCCCTATCTGAAAGTCTGATAAACGCTGAAAAAATTACTAAGTCCGAAAAAAAAATGTTTTCACCTTTTTTCAATTTTACCCCCGTGGGATATATATTCTACCCACACACATTTGGAACTCTCCTGGGGTACCCTCACACATATTATTCCCTCATTTAGTGTATATTTTCACAAAAAAGTGAAATTTTCAAAAATTCAGAAAATTGGCTGAAAACGACAAAATATGAAGGACTCATTGGGCGAATCGCTCTGGAATGAAATCGGAACGCTCACTGACATTTCCCCTATCTGAAAGTCTGATAAACGCTGAAAAAATGACTAAGTCTAAAAACAAATTTTTTCAAGTTTTTTCAATTTTACCCCCGTGGGATATATATTCTACCCACACACATTTGGTACTCTCCTGGGGTACCCTCACACATATTATTCCCTCATTTAGTGGATATTTTCACAAAAAAGTGAAATTTTCAAAAATTCAGAAAATTGGCTGAAAACGACTAAATATGAAGGACACATCGGGCGAATAGCTCTGGAACTGAAATCGGAACGCTCACTGACATTTCCCCTATCTGAAAGTCTGATAAACGCCGGAAAAAAGACAAAGTCCCAAAAAAATTTTTTTTCAATTTTACCCCCGTGGGATATATATTCTACCCATATACATTTGGAACTCTCCTGGGGTACCCTCACACATATTATTCCCTCATTTAGTGGATATTTTCACATAAAAGTGAAATTTTCAAAAATTCAGAAAATTGGCTGAAAACGAATAAATATGAAGGACTCATCGGGCGAATCGCTCTGGAACTGAAATCGGAACGCTCACTGACATTTCCCCTATCTGAAAGTCTGATAAACGCTGGAAAAATGACTAAGTCCAAAAAAAAATGTTTTCAACTTTTTTCAATTTTACCCTCATGGGATATATATTCTACCCACACACATTTGGAACTCTCCTGGGGTACCCTCACACATATTTATTCCCTCATTTAGTGGATATTTTCACAAAAAAGTGAAATTTTCAAAAATTCAGAAATTTGGCTGAAAACGACTAAATATGAAGGACTCATCGAGCTAATCGCTCTGGAACTGAAATCGGAACGCTCACTGACATTTCCCCTATATGAAAGTCTGATAAACGCCGGAAAAATGACTAAGTCCAAAAAAAAATTTTTTCAACTTTTTTCAATTTTACCCCCGTTGGATATATATTCTACCCACACACATTTGGAACTCTCCTGGGGTACCCTCACACATATTATTCCCTCATTTAGTGGATATTTTCACAAAAAAGTGAAATTTTCAAAAATTCAGAAAATTGGCTGAAAACGACAAAATATGAAGGACTCATTGGGAGAATCGCTCTGGAATGAAATCGGAACGCTCACTGACATTTCCCCTATCTGAAAGTCTAATAAACGCCGGAAAAATGACTAAGTCCAAAAAAAAATGTTTTCAACTTTTTTCAATTTTACCCCCGTGGGATATATATTCTACCCACACACATTTGGAATTCTCCTGGGGTACCCTCACACATATTATTCCCTCATTTAGTGGATATTTTCACAAAAAAGTGAAATTTTCAAAAATTCAGAAAATTGGCTGAAAACGACTAAATATGAAGGACTCATCGGGCGAGTGGCTCTGGAACTGAAATCGGAACTCTCACTGACATTTCCCCTATCTGAAAGTCTGATAAACGCTGAAAAAATGACTAAGTCCAAAAAAAAAATGTTTTCAACTTTTTTCAATTTTACCCCCGTGGGATATATATTCTACCCACACGCATTTGGAACTCTCCTGGGGTACCCTCACACATATTATTCCCTCATTTAGTGGATATTTTCACAAAAAAGTGAAATTTTCAAAAATTCTGAAAATTGGCTGAAAACGACTTAATATGAAGGACTCATCTGCCGAATCGCTCTGGAACTGAAATCGGAACGCTCACTGACATTTCCCCTATCTGAAAGTCTGATAAACGCTGAAAAAATGACTAAGTCCGAAAAAAAAATGTTTTCACCTTTTTTCAATTTTACCCCCGTGGGATATATATTCTACCCACACACATTTGGAACTCTCCTGGGGTACCCTCACACATATTTATTCCCTCATTTAGTGGATATGTTCACAAAAAAGTGAAATTTTCAAAAATTCTGAAAATTACCTGAAAACGACTAAATATGAAGGACTCATCGGGCGAATCGCTCTGGAACTGAAATCGGAATGCTCACTGACATTTCACCTATTTGGAAGTCTGAAAAATGCCGTAAAAATGACTAAGTCCAAAAAAAAATTTTTTCAACTTTTTTCAATTTTACCCCAGTGGGATATATATTCTACCCATATACATTTGGAACTCTCCTGTTGTACCCTCACACATATTATTCCCTCATTTAGTGGATATTTTCACAAAAAAGTGACATTTTCAAAAATTCAGAAAATTGGCTGAAAATGACTAAATATGAAGGACTCATCGGGCGAGTCGCTCTGGAACTGAAATCGGAACGCTCACTGACATTTCCCCTATCTGAAAGTCTGATAAACGCCGGAAAAATGACTAAGTCCAAAAAAAAATTTTTTCAACTTTTTTCAATTTTACCCCCGTGGGATATGTATTCTACCCACACACATTTGGAAATCTCCTGGGGTACCCTCACACATATTATTCCCTCATTTAGTGGATATTTTCACAAAAAAGTGAAATTTTCAAAAATTCAGAAAATTGGCTGAAAACGACTAAATATGAAGGACTCATCGGGCGAGTCGCTCTGGAACTGAAATCGGAACGCTCACTGACATTTCCCCTATCTGAAAGTCTGATAAACGCTGGAAAAATGACTAAGTCCGAAAAAAAAATGTTTTCACCTTTTTTCAATTTTACCCCCGTGGGATATATATTCTACCCACACACATTTGGAACCCTCCTGGGGTACCCTCACACATATTATTCCCTCATTTAGTGGATATTTTCACAAAAAAGTGAAATTTTCAAAAATTCTGAAAATTGGCTGAAAACGACTTAATATGAAGGACTCATCGGCCGAATCGCTCTGGAACTGAAATCGGAACGCTCACTGACATTTCCCCTATCTGAAAGTCTGATAAACGGTGAAAAAATGACTAAGTCGGAAAAAAAAATGTTTTCATCTTTTTTCAATTTTACCCCCGTGGGATATATATTCTACCCATATACATTTGGAACTCTCCTGGGGTACCCTCACACATATTATTCCCTCATTTAGTGGATATTTTCACATAAAAGTGAAATTTTCAAAAATTCAGAAAATTGGCTGAAAACGAATAAATATGAAGGACTCTTCGGGCGAATCGCTCTGGAACTGAAATCGGAACGCTCAGTGACATTTCCCCTATCTGAAAGTCTGATAAATGCCGGAAAAATGACTAAGTCCAAAAAAATTTTTTTTTCAACTTTTTTCAATTTTACCCCCGTGGGATATATATTCTACCCACACACATTTGGAACTCTCCTGGGGTACCCTCACACATATTTATTCCCTCATTTAGTGGATATTTTCACAAAAAAGTGAAATTTTCAAAAATTCTGAAAATTGGCTGAAAACGACTAAATATGAAGGACTCATCGGGCGAATCGCTCTGGAACTGAAATCGGAATGCTCACTGACATTTCACCTATTTGGAAGTCTGAAAAATGCCGGAAAAATGACTAAGTCCAAAAAAAAATTTTTTCAACTTTTTTCAATTTTACCCCAGTGGGATATATATTCTACCCATATACATTTGGAACTCTCCTGTTGTACCCTCACACATATTATTCCCTCATTTAGTGGATATTTTCACAAAAAAGTGAAATTTTCAAAAATTCAGAAAATTGGCTGAAAATGACTAAATATGAATGACTCATCGGGCGAATCGCTCTGGAGCTGAAATTTGAACGCTCACTGACATTTCCCCTAACTGAAAGTCTGATAAACGCCGGAAAAATGACTAAGTCCAAAAAAATTTTTTTTTAAACTTTTTTCAATTTTACCCCCGTGGGATATGTATTCTACCCACACACATTTGGAACTCTCCTGGGGTACCCTCACACATATTATTCCCTCATTTAGTGGATATTTTCACAAAAAAGTGAAATTTTCAAAAATTCAGAAAATTGGCTGAAAACGACTAAATATGAAGGACTCATCGGGCGAGTTGCTCTGGAACTGAAATCGGAACGCTCACTGACATTTCCCCTATCTGAAAGTCTGATAAACGCTGAAAAAATGACTAAGTCCGAAAAAAAAATGTTTTCACCTTTTTTCAATTTTACCCCCGTGGGATATATATTCTACCCACACACATTTGGAACTCTCCTGGGGTACCCTCACACATATTTATTCCCTCATTTAGTGGATATTTTCACAAAAAAGTGAAATTTTCAAAAATTCAGAAAATTGGCTGAAAACGACAAAATATGAAGGACTCATTGGGAGAATCGCTCTGGAATGAAATTGGAACGCTCACTGACATTTCCCCTATCTGAAAGTCTGATAAACGCCGGAAAAATGACTAAGTCCAAAAAAAATGTTTTCAACTTTTTTCAATTTTACCCCCGTGGGATATATATTCTACCCACACACATTTGGAACTCTCCTGGGGTACCCTCACACATATTATTCCCTCATTTAGTGGATATTTTCACAAAAAAGTGAAATTTTCAAAAATTCAGAAAATTGGCTGAAAACGACTAAATATGAAGGACTCATCGGGCGAGTGGCTCTGGAACTGAAATCGGAACTCTCACTGACATTTCCCCTATCTGAAAGTCTGATAAACGCTGAAAAAATGACTAAGTCCAAAAAAAAAATGTTTTCACCTTTTTTCAGTTTTACCCCCGTGGGATATATATTCTACCCACACACATTTGGAACTCTCCTGGGGTACCCTCACACATATTTATTCCCTCATTTAGTGGATATTTTCACAAAAAAGTGAAATTTTCAAAAATTCGGAAAATTGGCTGAAAACGACTAATTATGAAGGACTCATCGAGCTAATCGCTTTGGAACTGAAATCGGAACGCTCACTGACATTTCCCCTATCTGAAAGTCTGATAAACGCCGGAAAAATGACTAAGTCCAAAAAAAAATTTTTTCAACTTTTTTCAATTTTACCCCCGTGGGATATATATTCTACCCACACACATTTGGAACTCTCCTGGGGTACCCTCACACATATTTATTCCCTCATTTAGTGGATATTTTCACAAAAAAGTGAAATTTTCAAAAATTCTGAAAATTGGCTGAAAACGACTAAATATGAAGGACTCATCGGGCGAATCGCTCTGGAACTGAAATCGGAACGCTCACTGACATTTCACCTATTTGAAAGTCTGAAAAATGGCGGAAAAATGACTAAGTCCAAAAAAATTTTTTTCAACTTTTTTCAATTTTACCCCCGTGGGATATATATTCTACCCATATACATTTGGAACTCTCCTGGGGTACCTTCACACATATTATTCCCTCATTTAGTGGATATTTTCACAAAAAAGTTACATTTTCAAAAATTCAGAAAATTGGCTGAAAATGACTAAATATGAAGGACTCATTGTGCGAATAGCTCTGGAACTGAAATCGGAACGCTCACTGACATTTCCCCTATCTGAAAGTCTGATAAACGCTGGAAAAATGACTAAGTCCAAAAAAAAATGTTTTCAACTTTTTTCAATTTTACCCCCGTGGGATATATATTCTACCCACACGCATTTGGAACTCTCCTGGGGTACCCTCACACATATTATTCCCTCATTTAGTGGATATTTTCACAAAAAAGTGAAATTTTCAAAAATTCTGAAAATTGGCTGAAAACGACTTAATATGAAGGACTCATCTGCCGAATCGCTCTGGAACTGAAATCGGAACGCTCACTGACATTTCCCCTATCTGAAAGTCTGATAAACGCTGAAAAAATGACTAAGTCCGAAAAAAAAATGTTTTCACCTTTTTTCAATTTTACCCCCGTGGGATATATATTCTACCCACACACATTTGGAACTCTCCTGGGGTACCCTCACACATATTTATTCCCTCATTTAGTGGATATTTTCACAAAAAAGTGAAATTTTCAAAAATTCTGAAAATTGGCTGAAAACGACTAAATATGAAGGACTCATCGGGCGAATCGCTCTGGAACTGAAATCGGAATGCTCACTGACATTTCACCTATTTGGAAGTCTGAAAAATGCCGGAAAAATGACTAAGTCCAAAAAAAAATTTTTTCAACTTTTTTCAATTTTACCCCAGTGGGATATATATTCTACCCATATACATTTGGAACTCTCCTGTTGTACCCTCACACATATTATTCCCTCATTTAGTGGATATTTTCACAAAAAAGTGAAATTTTCAAAAATTCAGAAAATTGGCTGAAAATGACTAAATATGAATGACTCATCGGGCGAATCGCTCTGGAGCTGAAATTTGAACGCTCACTGACATTTCCCCTAACTGAAAGTCTGATAAACGCCGGAAAAATGACTAAGTCCAAAAAAATTTTTTTTTAAACTTTTTTCAATTTTACCCCCGTGGGATATATATTCTACCCACACACATTTGGAACTCTCCTGGGGTACCCTCACACATATTATTCCCTCATTTAGTGGATATTTTCACAAAAAAGTGAAATTTTCAAAAATTCGGAAAATTGGCTGAAAACGACTAATTATGAAGGACTCATCGAGCTAATCGCTTTGGAACTGAAATCGGAACGCTCACTGACATTTCCCCTATCTGAAAGTCTGATAAACGCCGGAAAAATGACTAAGTCCAAAAAAAAATTTTTTCAACTTTTTTCAATTTTACCCCCGTGGGATATATATTCTACCCACACACATTTGGAACTCTCCTGGGGTACCCTCACACATATTTATTCCCTCATTTAGTGGATATTTTCACAAAAAAGTGAAATTTTCAAAAATTCTGAAAATTGGCTGAAAACGACTAAATATGAAGGACTCATCGGGCGAATCGCTCTGGAACTGAAATCGGAACGCTCACTGACATTTCACCTATTTGAAAGTCTGAAAAATGGCGGAAAAATGACTAAGTCCAAAAAAATTTTTTTCAACTTTTTTCAATTTTACCCCCGTGGGATATATATTCTACCCATATACATTTGGAACTCTCCTGGGGTACCTTCACACATATTATTCCCTCATTTAGTGGATATTTTCACAAAAAAGTTACATTTTCAAAAATTCAGAAAATTGGCTGAAAATGACTAAATATGAAGGACTCATTGTGCGAATAGCTCTGGAACTGAAATCGGAACGCTCACTGACATTTCCCCTATCTGAAAGTCTGATAAACGCTGGAAAAATGACTAAGTCCAAAAAAAAATGTTTTCAACTTTTTTCAATTTTACCCCCGTGGGATATATATTCTACCCACACGCATTTGGAACTCTCCTGGGGTACCCTCACACATATTATTCCCTCATTTAGTCGATATTTTCACAAAAAAGTGAAATTTTCAAAAATTCTGAAAATTGGCTGAAAACGACTTAATATGAAGGACTCATCTGCCGAATCGCTCTGGAACTGAAATCGGAACGCTCACTGACATTTCCCCTATCTGAAAGTCTGATAAACGCTGAAAAAATGACTAAGTCCGAAAAAAAAATGTTTTCACCTTTTTTCAATTTTACCCCCGTGGGATATATATTCTACCCACACACATTTGGAACTCTCCTGGGGTACCCTCACACATATTTATTCCCTCATTTAGTGGATATTTTCACAAAAAAGTGAAATTTTCAAAAATTCTGAAAATTGGCTGAAAACGACTAAATATGAAGGACTCATCGGGCGAATCGCTCTGGAACTGAAATCGGAATGCTCACTGACATTTCACCTATTTGGAAGTCTGAAAAATGCCGGAAAAATGACTAAGTCCAAAAAAAAATTTTTTCAACTTTTTTCAATTTTACCCCAGTGGGATATATATTCTACCCATATACATTTGGAACTCTCCTGTTGTACCCTCACACATATTATTCCCTCATTTAGTGGATATTTTCACAAAAAAGTGAAATTTTCAAAAATTCAGAAAATTGGCTGAAAATGACTAAATATGAATGACTCATCGGGCGAATCGCTCTGGAGCTGAAATTTGAACGCTCACTGACATTTCCCCTAACTGAAAGTCTGATAAACGCCGGAAAAATGACTAAGTCCAAAAAAATTTTTTTTTAAACTTTTTTCAATTTTACCCCCGTGGGATATATATTCTACCCACACACATTTGGAACTCTCCTGGGGTACCCTCACACATATTATTCCCTCATTTAGTGGATATTTTCACAAAAAAGTGAAATTTTCAAAAATTCAGAAAATTGGCTGAAAACGACTAAATATGAAGGACTCATCGGGCGAGTTGCTCTGGAACTGAAATCGGAACGCTCACTGACATTTCCCCTATCTGAAAGTCTGATAAACGCTGAAAAAATGACTAAGTCCGAAAAAAAAATGTTTTCACCTTTTTTCAATTTTACCCCCGTGGGATATATATTCTACCCACACACATTTGGAACTCTCCTGGGGTACCCTCACACATATTATTCCCTCATTTAGTGGATATTTTCACAAAAAAGTGAAATTTTCAAAAATTCAGAAAATTGGCTGAAAACGACTAAATATGAAGGACTCATCGGGCGAGTCGCTCTGGAACTGAAATCGGAACGCTCACTGACATTTCCCCTATCTGAAAGTCTGATAAACGCTGGAAAAATGACTAAGTCCGAATAAAAAATGTTTTCACCTTTTTTCAATTTTACCCCCGTGGGATATATATTCTACCCATATACATTTGGAACTCTCCTGGGGTACCCTCACACATATTATTCCCTCATTTAGTGGATATTTTCACATAAAAGTGAAATTTTCAAAAATTCAGAAAATTGGCTGAAAATGAATAAATATGAAGGACTCATCGGGCGAATCGCTCTGGAACTGAAATCGGAACGCTCACTGACATTTCCCCTATCTGAAAGTCTGATAAATGCCGGAAAAATGACTAAGTCCAAAAAAATTTTTTTTTCAACTTTTTTCAATTTTACCCCCGTGGGATATATATTCTACCCACACACATTTGGAACTCTCCTGGGGTACCCTCACACATATTTATTCCCTCATTTAGTGGATATTTTCACAAAAAAGTGAAATTTTCAAAAATTCTGAAAATTGGCTGAAAACGACTAAATATGAAGGACTCATCGGGCGAATCGCTCTGGAACTGAAATCGGAATGCTCACTGACATTTCACCTATTTGAAAGTCTGAAAAATGGCGGAAAAATGACTAAGTCCAAAAAAAATTTTTTCAACTTTTTTCAATTTTACCCCCGTGGGATATATATTCTACCCACACACATTTGGAACTCTCCTGGGGTACCCTCACACATTATTCCCTCATTTAGTGGATATTTTCACAAAAAAGTGAAATTTTCAAAAATTCAGAAAATTGGCTGAAAACGACTAAATATGAAGGACTCATCGGGCGAGTCGCTCTGGAACTGAAATCGGAACTCTCACTGACATTTCCCCTATCTGAAAGTCTGATAAACGCTGAAAAAATGACTAAGTCCGAAAAAAAAATGTTTTCACCTTTTTTCAATTTTACCCCAGTGGGATATATATTCTACCCACACACATTTGGAACTCAACTGGGGTACCCTCACACATATTATTCCCTCATTTAGTGGATATTTTCACAAAAAAGTGAAATTTTCAAAAATTCTGAAAATTGGCTGAAAACGACTAAATATGAAGGACTCATTGGGCGAATCGCTCTGGAACTGAAATCGGATTGCTCACTGACATTTCCCCTATCTGAAAGTCTGATAAACGCCAGAAAAATGACTAAGTCCCCAAAAAAATTTTTTTCAACTTTTTTCAATTTTACCCCTGTAGATACATGTTCTACCCACACACATTTGGAACTATCCTGGGGTACCCGCACACATATTATTCCCTCATTTAGTGGATATTTTCACAAAAAAGTGAAATTTTCAAAAATTCAGAAAATATGCTGAAAACGACTAAATATGAAGGACTCATTGGGCGAATCGCTCTGGAACTGAAATCGGATTGCTCACTGACATTTCCCCTATCTGAAAGTCTGATAAACGCCGGAAAAATGACTAAGTCCCCCCAAAAAATTTTTTCACCTTTTTTCAATTTTACCCCCGTGGGATATATATTCTACCCACACACATTTGGTACTCTCCTGGGGTACCCTCACACATATTATTCCCTCATTTAGTGGATATTTTCACAAAAAAGTGAAATTTTCAAAAATTCAGAAAATATGCTGAAAACGACTAAATATGAAGGACTCATTGGGCGAATCGCTCTGGAACTGAAATCGGATTGCTCACTGACATTTCCCCTATCTGAAAGTCTGATAAACGCCGGAAAAATGACTAAGTACAAAAAAAAATTTTTTTCAACTTTTTTCAATTTTACCCCTGTGGATATATATTCTACCCAAACTTTTGGAACTCTCCTGGGGTACCCTCACACATATTATTCCCTCATTTAGTGGATATTTTCACAAAAAAGTGAAATTTTTAAAAATCAGAATATTGGCTGAAAATGACTAATTATGAAGGACTCATCGGGCGAATTCCTCTGGAACTGAAATCGGAACGCTCACTGACATTTCCCCTATCTGAAAGTCTGATAAACGCCGGAAAAATGACTAAGTCCCCAAAAAAAATGTTTTCAACTTTTTACAATTTTACCCCTGTAGATATATATTCTACCCACACACATTTGGAACTCTCCTGGGGTACCCTCACACATATTATTCCCTCATTAAGTGGATATTTTCACAAAAAAGTTAAATTTTCAAAAATTCAGAAAATTGGCTGAAAACGACTAAATATGAAGGACTCATTGGTCGAATTGCTCTGGAACTGAAATCGGAACACTCACTGACATTTCCCCTATCTGAAAGTCTGATAAACGACGGAAAAATGAATAAGTCCAAAAAAAAATTATTTCAACTTTTTTCAATTTTACCCCTGTAGATATATATTCTACCCACTCACATTTGGAACTCTCCTGGGGTACCCTCACACATATTATTCCCTCATTTAGTGGATATTTTCACAAAAAAGTGAAATTTTCAAAAATTCAGAAAATATGCTGAAAACGACTAAATATGAAGGACTCATTGGGCGAATCGCTCTGGAACTGAAATCGGATTGCTCACTGACATTTCCCCTATCTGAAAGTCTGATAAACGCCGGAAAAATGACTAAGTCCAAAAAAAAATGTTTTCAACTTTTTTCAATTTTACCCCCGTGGGATATATATTCTACCCACACACATTTGGAACTCTCCTGGGGTACCCTCACACATTATTCCCTCATTTAGTGGATATTTTCACAAAAAAGTGAAATTTTCAAAAATTCAGAAAATTGGCTGAAAACGACTAAATATGAAGGACTCATCGGGCGAGTCGCTCTGGAACTGAAATCGGAACTCTCACTGACATTTCCCCTATCTGAAAGTCTGATAAACGCTGAAAAAATGACTAAGTCCGAAAAAAAAATGTTTTCACCTTTTTTCAATTTTAACCCAGTGGGATATATATTCTACCCACACACATTTGGAACTCTACTGGGGTACCCTCACACATATTATTCCCTCATTTAGTGGATATTTTCACAAAAAAGTGAAATTTTCAAAAATTCTGAAAATTGGCTGAAAACGACTAATTATGAAGGACTCATCGGGCGAAACGCTCTGGAACTGAAATTGGAATGCTCACTGACATTTCCCCTATCTGAAAGTCTGATAAACACCGGAAAAATGACTAAGTCCAAAAAAAAATTTTTTTCAACTTTTTTCAATTTTACCCCTGTGGATATATATTCTACACACACTTTTAGAACTCTCCTGGGGTACCCTCACACATATTATTCCCTCATTTAGTGGATATTTTCACAAAAAAGTGAAATTTTCAAAAATTCAGAAAATTGGCTGAAAACGACTAAATATGAAGGACTCATTGGGCGAATCGCTCTGGAACTGAAATCGGATTGCTCACTGACATTTCCCCTATCTGAAAGTCTGATAAACGCCAGAAAAATGACTAAGTCCCCAAAAAAAATTTTTTCAACTTTTTTCAATTTTACCCCTGTAGATACATGTTCTACCCACACACATTTGGAACTATCCTGGGGTACCCGCACACATATTATTCCCTCATTTAGTGGATATTTTCACAAAAAAGTGAAATTTTCAAAAATTCAGAAAATATGCTGAAAACGACTAAATATGAAGAACTCATTGGGCGAATCGCTCTGGAACTGAAATCGGATTGCTCACTGACATTTCCCCTATTTGAAAGTCTGATAAACGCCGGAAAAATGACTAAGTCCCCCCAAAAATTTTTTTCACCTTTTTTCAATTTTACCCCCGTGGGATATATATTCTACCCACACACATTTGGTACTCTCCTGGGGTACCCTCACACATATTATTCCCTCATTTAGTGGATATTTTCACAAAAAAGTGAAATTTTCAAAAATTCAGAAAATATGCTGAAAACGACTAAATATGAAGGACTCATTGGGCGAATCGCTCTGGAACTGAAATCGGATTGCTCACTGACATTTCCCCTATCTGAAAGTCTGATAAACGCCGGAAAAATGACTAAGTACAAAAAAAAATTTTTTTCAACTTTTTTCAATTTTACCCCTGTGGATATATATTCTACCCAAACTTTTGGAACTCTCCTGGGGTACCCTCACACATATTATTCCCTCATTTAGTGGATATTTTCACAAAAAAGTGAAATTTTCAAAAATTCAGAAAATTGGCTGAAAACGGCTAAATATGAAGGACACATCGGGCGAATCGCTCTGGAACTGAAATCGGAACACTCACTGACATTTCCCCTATCTGAAACTCTGATAAGCGCCGGAAAAATGACTAAGTCCCCAAAAAAAATTTTTTCAACTTTTTTCAATTTTACCCCTGTGGATATATATTGTACCAACACTTTTGGAACTCTCCTGGGGTACCCTCACACATATTATTCCCTCATTTAGTGGATATTTTCACAAAAAAGTGAAATTTTTAAAAATCAGAATATTGGCTGAAAATGACTAATTATGAAGGACTCATCGGGCGAATTCCTCCGGAACTGAAATCGGAACGCTCACTGACATTTCCCCTATCTGAAAGTCTGATAAACGCCGGAAAAATGACTAAGTCCCCAAAAAAAATGTTTTCAACTTTTTACAATTTTACCCCTGTAGATATATATTCTACCCACTCACATTTGGAACTCTCCTGGGGTACCCTCACACATATTATTCCCTCATTTAGTGAATATTTTCACAAAAAAGTGAAATTTTCAAAAATTCAGAAAATTGACTGAAAACGACTAAATATGAAGGACTCATCGGGCGAATAGCTCTGGAACTGAAATCGCAACGCTCACTGACATTTCCCCTATCTGAAAGTCTGATGAACGCCGGAAAAATGAGTAAGTCAAAAAAAAAATTTTTTTCAACTTTTTTTAATTTTACCCTCGTGGGATATATATTCTACCCACACACATTTCGAACTCTCCTGGGGTACCCTCGCACATATTATTCCCTCATTTAGTGGATATTTTCACAAAAAAGTGAAATTTTCAAAAATTCAGAAAATTGGCTGAAAACGACTAAATATGAAGGACTCATTGGGCGAATCGCTCTGGAACTGAAAGCGGAACGCTCACTGACATTTCCCCAATCTGAAAGTCTGAAAAACGCCGGAAAAATGACTAAGTCCCCCAAAAAAATTTTTTTCAACTTTTTTCAATTTTACCCCCGTGGGATATATATTCTACCCACACACATTTGGAACTCTACTGGGGTACCCTCACACATATTATTCCCTCATTTAGTGGATATTTTCCCAAAAAAGTGAAATTTTAAAAAATTCAGAAAATTGGCTGAAAACGACTAAATATGAAGGACTTATTGGGTGAATCGCTCTGGAACTGAAATCGGAACGCTCACTGACATTTCCCCTATCTGAAAGTCTGATAAACGCCAGAAAAATGACGAAGTCCCCAAAAAAATTTTTTTAAACTTTTTTGAATTTTACCCCCGTGGGATATATATTCTACCCACACACATTTGGAACTCTCCTGGGGTACCCTCACACATATTATTCCCTCATTTAGTGGATATTTTCACAAAAAAGTGAAATTTTCAAAAATTCAGAAAATTGGCTGATAACGACTAATTATGAAGGACACATTGGGCGAATCGCTCTGGAACTGAAATTGGAACGCTCACTGACATTTCCCCTATCTGAATGTCTGATAAACGCCGGAAAAATGACTAAGTCCAAAAAAAAAAATTTTTCAACTTACTTCAATTTTACCCCCGTTGGATATATATTCAACTCACACACATTTGGAACTCTCCTGGCATACCCTCACACATATTATTCCCTCATTTAGTGGATATTTTCACAAAAAAGTGAAATTTTCAAAAATTCTGAAAATTGGCTGAAAACAACTAAATATGGAGGACTCATCGGGCGAATCGCTCTGGAACTGAAAAATCGGAACGCTCACTGACATTTACCCTATCTGAAAGTCTGATAAACGCCGGAAAAATGACTAAGTCCTCCAAAAAATTTTTTTCAACTTTTTTCAATTTTACCCCCGTGGGATATATATTCTACCCACACACATTTGGAACTCTACTGGGATACCCTCACACATATTATTCCCTCATTTAGTGGATATTTTCACAAAAAAGTGAAATTTAAAAAAATTCAGAAAATTGGCTGAAAGCGACTAAATATGAAGGACTCATCGGGCAAATCGCTCTGGAACTGAAATTGGAACGCTCACTGACATTTCCCCTATCTGAATGTCTGATAAACTCCGGAAAAATGACTAAGTCCAAAAAAAATAATTTTTCAACTTACTTCAATTTTACCCCCGTTGGATATATATTCTACTCACAAACATTTGGAACTCTCCTGGCATACCCTCACACATATTATTCCCTCATTTAGTGGATATTTTCACAAAAAAGTGAAATTTGCAAAAATTCAGAAAATTGGCTGAAAACGACTAAATATGAAGGACTCATCAGGCGAATCGCTCTGGAACTGAAATCGGAACGCTCACTGACACTTCCCCTTTCTGAAAGTCTGATAAACGCCGGAAAAATGACGAAGTCCCCAAAAAAATTTTTTTCAACTTTTTTAAATTTTACCCCCGTGGGATATATATTCTACCCACACACATTTGGAACTCTCCTGGGGTACCCTCACACATATTATTCCCTCATTTAGTGGATATTTTCACAAAAAAAGTGAAATTTTCAAAAATTCAGAAAATTGGCTGAAAATGACAAAATATGAAGGACTCATTGGGCGAATCACTCTGGAACTGAAATCGGAACGCTCACTGATATTTCCCCTATCTGAAAGTCTGATAAACACCGGAAAAATGACTAAGTCCCCCAAAAAAAATTTTTCAACTTTTTTCAATTTTACCCTCGTGGGATAAATATTCTACCCACACACATTTGGAACTCTCCTTGCTTACCCTCACACATATTATTCCCTCATTTAGTGGATATTTTCACAAAAAAGTGAAATTTTCAAAAATTCAGAAAATTGGCTGAAAACGACTAAATATGAAGTACTCATCGGGCGAATCGCTCTGGAACTGAAATAGGAACGCTCACTGACATTTCCCTTATCTGAAAGTCTGAGAAACGCTGAAAAAATGACTAAGTCCAAAAAATAAATTTTTTCAACTTTTTTCAATTTTACCCCCGTGGGATATATATTCTACCCACAAACATTTGGAACTCTCCTGGGGTACCCTCACACATATTATTCCCTCATTTAGTGGATATTTTCACAAAAAAGTGAAATTTTCAAAAATTCTGAAAATTTCTGAAAACAAATAAATATGGAGGACTCATCGGGCGAATCGCTCTGGAACTGAAATCGGAACGCTCACTGACATTTACCCTATCTGAAACTCTGATAAACGTCGGAAAAATGACTAAGTCCCAAAAAAAATTTTTTTCAACTTTTTTCAATTTTACCCCCGTGGGATAGATATTCTACCCACACACATTTGGAACTCTCCTGGGGTACCCTCACACATATTATTCCCTCATTTAGTGGATATTTTCACAAAAAAGTGAAATTTGCAAAAATTCAGAAAATTGGCTGAAAACGACTAAATATGAAGGACTCATCGGGCGAATCGCTCTGGAACTGAAATCGGAACGCTCACTGACACTTCCCCTATCTGAAAGTCTGATAAACACCGGAAAAATGACTAAGTTCCCAAAAAAAATTTTTTCAACTTTTTTCAATTTTACCCCTGTAGATACATGTTCTACCCACACACATTTGGAACTCTCCTGGGGTACCCTCACACATATTATTCCCTCATTTAGTGAATATTTTCACAAAAAAGTGAAATTTTCAAAAATTCAGAAAATTGACTGAAAACGATTAAATATGAAGGACTCATCGGGCGAATAGCTCTGGAACTGAAATCGGATTGCTCACTGCCATTTCCCCTATCTGAAAGTCTGATAAACGCCGGAAAAATGACTAAGTCCAAAAAAAATTTTTTTCAACTTTTTTCAATTTTACCCCAGTGGGATATCTATTCTGCCCACACACATTTGGAACTCTCCTGGCGCACTCTCACACATATTATTCCCTCATTTAGTGGATATTTTCACAAAAAAGTGAAATTTTCAAAAATTCAGAAAATTGACTGAAAACGACTAAATATGAAGGACTCATTGGGCGAATCGCTCTGGAACTGAAATTGGAACACTCACTGACATTTCCCCTATCTGAATGTCTGATAAACGCCGGAAAAATGACTAAGTCCAAAAAAAAAAATTTTTCAACTTACTTCAATTTTACCCCCGTTGGATATATATTCTACTCACACACATTTGGAACTCTCCTGGCATACCCTCACACATATTATTCCCTCATTTAGTGGATATTTTCACAAAAAAGTGAAATTTTTAAAAATTCTGAAAATTGGCTGAAAACGAGTAAATATGAAGGACTCATTGGGCGAATCGCTCTGAAACTGAAATCGGAACGCTCACTGACATTTCCCCTATCTGAAAATCTGATAAACGCCGGAAAAATGACGAAGTCCCCAAAAAAATTTTTTTCAACTTTTTTAAATTTTACCCCCGTGGGATATATATTCTACCCACACACATTTGGATCTCTCCTGGGGTACCCTCACACATATTATTCCCTCATTTAGTGGATATTTTCACAAAAAAAGTGAAATTTTCAAAAATTCAGAAAATTGGCTGAAAACGACAAAATATTGAGGACTCATTGGGCGAATCACTCTGGAACTGAAATCGGAACGCTCACTGATATTTCCCCTATCTGAAAGTCTGATAAACACCGGAAAAATGACTAAGTCCCCCCAAAAAAATTTTTCAACTTTTTTCAATTTTACCCTCGTGGGATAAATATTCTACCCACACACATTTGGAACTCTCCTTGCTTACCCTCACACATATTATTCCCTCATTTAGTGGATATTTTCACAAAAAAGTGAAATTTTCAAAAATTCAGAAAATTGGCTGAAAACGACTAAATATGAAGGACTCATCGGGCGAATCGCTCTGGAACTGAAATAGGAACGCTCACTGACATTTCCCTTATCTGAAAGTCTGAGAAACGCTGAAAAAATGACTAAGTCCAAAAAATAATTTTTTTCAACTTTTTTCAATTTTACCCCCGTGGGATATATATTCTACCCACAAACATTTGGAACTCTCCTGGGGTACCCTCACACATATTATTCCCTCATTTAGTGGATATTTTCACAAAAAAAGTGACATTTTCAAAAATTCAGAAAATTGGCTGAAAACGACTAAATATGAAGGACTCATCGGGCTAATCGCTCTGGAACTGAAATCGGAATGCTCACTGACATTTCCCCTATCTGAAAGTCTGATAAACGCCGGAAAAATGACTTAGTCCCCAAAAAAATTTTTTTAAACTTTTTTCAATTTTACCCCTGTAGGATATATATTCTACTCACACACATTTGGAACTCTCCTGGGGTACCCGCACACATATTATTCCCTCATTTAGTGGATATTTTCACAAAAAAAGTGAAATTTTAAAAAATTCAGAAAATTGGCTGAAAACGACTAAATATGAAGGACTTATTGGGCGAATCGCTCTGGAACTGAAATCGGAACGCTCACTGACATTTCCCCTATCTGAAAGTCTGATAAACGCCGGAAAAATGACGAAGTCCCCAAAAAAATTTTTTTTAACTTTTTTGAATTTTACCCCCGTGGGATATATATTCTACCCACACACATTTGGAACTCTCCTGGGGTACCCTCACACATATTATTCCCTCATTTAGTGGATATTTTCACAAAAAAGTGAAATTTTCAAAAATTCAGAAAATTGGCTGATAACGACTAAATATGAAGGACACATTGGGCGAATCGCACTGGAACTGAAATTGGAATGCTCACTGACATTTCCCCTATCTGAATGTCTGATAAACGCCGGAAAAATGACTAAGTCCAAAAAAAAAAATTTTTCAACTTACTTCAATTTTACCCCCGTTGGATATATATTCTACTCACACACATTTGGAACTCTCCTGGCATACCCTCACACATATTATTCCCTCATTTAGTGGATATTTTCACAAAAAAGTGAAATTCTCAAAAATTCTGAAAATTGGCTGAAAACAACTAAATATGGAGGACTCATCGGGCGAATCGCTCTGGAACTGAAATCGGAACGCTCACTGACATTTACCCTATCTGAAAGTCTGATAAACGCCGGAAAAATGACTAAGTCCCAAAAAAAAATTTTTTAAACTTTTTCCAATTTTACCCCCGTGGGATAGATATTCTACCCACACACATTTGGAACTCTCCTGGGGTACCCTCACACATATTATTCCCTCATTTAGCGGATATTTTCACAAAAAAGTGAAATTTTCAAAAATTCAGAAAATTGGCTGAAAACGACTAAATATCAAGGACTCATTGGGCGAATCGCTCTGGAACTGAAATCGGATTGCTCACTGACATTTCCCCTATCTGAAAGTCTGATAAACGCTGGAAAAATTACTAAGTCCAAAAAAATGTTTTTAAACTTTTTTCAGTTTTACCTCTGTGGATATATATTCTACCCACACTTTTGGAACTCTCCTGGGGTGCCCGCACACATATTATTCCCTCATTTAGTGGATATTTTCACAAAAAAGTGAAATTTTCAAAAATTCAGAAAATTGGCTGAAAACGACTAAATATGAAGGACTCATTGGGCGAATCGCTCTGGAACTGAAATCGGAACACTCACTGACATTTCCCGTATCTGAATGTCTGATAAACGCCGGAAAAATGACGAAGTCCCCCAAAAAATTTTTTTCAACTTTTTTCAATTTTACCCCCGTGGGATATATATTCTACCCACACACATTTGGAACTCTACTGGGGTACCCTCACACATATTATTCCCTCATTTAGTGGATATTTTCACAAAAAAGAGAAATTTTCAAAAATTCTGAAAATTGTCTGAAAACGACTAAATATGAAGGACTCATTGGGCGAATCACTCTGGAACTGAAATCGGAACGCTCACTGACATTTCCCCTATCTGAAAGTCTGATAAACGCCGGAAAAATGACGAAGTCCCCAAAAAATTTTTTTCACCTTTTTTGAATTTTACCCCCGTGGGATATATATTCTACCCACACACATTTGGAACTCTACTGGGGTACCCTCACACATATTATTCCCTCATTTAGTGGATATTTTCACAAAAAAGAGAAATTTTCAAAAATTCTGAAAATTGTCTGAAAACGACTAAATATGAAGGACTCATTGGGCGAATCACTCTGGAACTGAAATCGGAACGCTCACTGACATTTCCCCTATCTGAAAGTCTGATAAACGCCGGAAAAATGACGAAGTCCCCAAAAAATTTTTTTCACCTTTTTTGAATTTTACCCCCGTGGGATATATATTCTACCCACACACATTTGGAACTCTCCTGGGGTACCCTCACACATATTATTCCCTCATTTAGTGGATATTTTCACAAAAAAGTGAAATTTTCAAAAATTCTGAAAATTGGCTGAAAACGACTAAATATGAAGGACTCATTGGGTGAATCGCTCTGGAACTGAAATAGGAACGCTCACTGACATTTCCCCTATCTGAAAGTCTGATAAACGCCGGAAAAATGACTAAGTCCAGAAAAAAATTTTTTCAACTTTCTTCAATTTTACCCCCGTGGGATATATATTCTACCAACACACATTTGCAATTCTATTGGCATACCCACACACATATTATTCCCTCATTTAGTGGATATTTTCACAAAAAAACGAAATTTTCTAAAATTCAGAAAATTGGCTGAAAACTACTAAATATGAAGGACTCATCAGGTGAATCGCTCTGGAACTGAAATCGGAACGCTAACTGACATCTCCCCTATCTGAATGTCTGATAAACGCCGGAAAAATGACTAAGTTCCCAAAAAAAATGTTTTCAACTTTTTTCAATTTTACCCCTGTGGATATATATTCTACCCACACACATTTGGAACTCTCCTTGCTTACCCTCACACATATTATTCCCTCATTTAGTGGATATTTTCACAAAAAAGTGAAATTTTCAAAAATTCAGAAAATTGGCTGAAAATGACTAAATATGAAGGACTCATCGGGCGAATCGCTCTGGAACTGAAATAGGAACGCTCACTGACATTTCCCTTATCTGAAAGTCTGATAAACCCTGAAAAAATGACTAAGTCCAAAAAATAAATTTTTTCAACTTTTTTCAATTTTACCCCCGTGCGATATATATTCTACCCACAAACATTTGGAACTCTCCTGGGGTACCCTCACACATATTATTCCCTCATTTAGTGGATATTTTCACAAAAAAAGTGAAATTTTCAAAAATTCAGAAAAATGGCTGAAAACGACTAAATATGAAGGACTCATCGGGCTAATCGCTCTGGAACTGAAATCGGAATGCTCACTGACATTTCCCCTATCTGAAAGAATGATAAACGCCGGAAAAATGACTTAGTCCCCAAAAAAATTTTTTTCAACTTTTTTCAATTTTACCCCTGTGGGATATATATTCTACTCACACACATTTGGAACTCTCCTGGGGTACCCTCACACATATTATTCCCTCATTTAGTGCATATTTTCACAAAAAAGTGAAATTTTCAAAAATTCAGAAAATTGGCTGAAAACGACTAAATATGAAGGACTCATTGGGCGAATCACTCTGGAACTGAAATCGGAACGCTCACTGACATTTCCCCTATCTGAAAGTCTGATAAACACCGGAAAAATGACTAAGTCCCCAAAAAAAAATTTTTCAACTTTTTTCAATTTTACCCCTGTAGATATATATTCTACCCACACACATGTGGAACTCTCCTGGGGTACCCGCACACATATTATTCCCTCATTTAGTGGATATTTTCACAAAAAAAGTGAAATTTTCAAAAATTCAGAAAATTGGCTGAAAGCGACTAAATATGAAGGACCCATCGGGCGAATCGCTCTGGAACTGAAATCAGAACACAAACAGACATTTCCCCATCTGAATGACTGATAAACGCCGGAAAAATGACAAAGTCCAAAAAAAAAAATTTTTTAACTTACTTCAATTTTACCCCCGTTGGATATATATTCTACTCACACACATTTGGAACTCTCCTGGGGTACCCTCACACATATTATTCCCTCATTTAGTGGATATTTTCACAAAAAAGTGAAATTTTCAAAAATTCTGAAAATTGGCTGAAAACGACTAAATATGAAGGACTCATCTGGCGAATCGCTCTGGAACTGAAATCGGAACGCTCACTGAAATTTCCCCAATCTGAAAGTCTGATAAACGCCGGAAAAATGACTAAGTCCCCCAAAAAATTTTTTTCAACTTTTTTGAATTTTACCCCTGTGGATATATATTCTACCCACACTTTTGGATCTCTCCTGGGGTACCCTCACACATATTATTCCCTCATTTAGTGGATATTTTCACAAAAAAGTGAAATTTTCAAAAATTCAGAAAATTGGCTGAAAACGAATAAATATGAAGGACTCATCGGGCGAATCGCTCTGGAACTGAAATCGGAACGCTCACTGACATTTCCCCAATCTGAAAGTCTGATAAACGCCGGAAAAATGACTAAGTCCCCCAAAAAATTTTTTTCAACTTTTTTGAATTTTACCCCTGTGGATATATATTCTACCCACACTTTTGGATCTCTCCTGGGGTACCCTCACACATATTATTCCCTCATTTAGTGGATATTTTCACAAAAAAGTGAAATTTTCAAAAATTCAGAAAATTGGCTGAAAACGAACAAATATGAAGGACTCATCGGGCGAATCGCTCTGGAACTGAAATCGGAACGCTCACTGACATTTCCCCAATCTGAAAGTCTGATAAACGCCGGAAAAATGACTAAGTCCAAAAGAATTTTTATTTCAATTTTACCCCCGTGAGATATATATTCTTCCCACACACATTTGGAACTCTCCTGGGGTACCCTCACACATATTATTCCCTCATTTAGTGGATATTTTCACAAAAAAGTGAAATTTTCAAAAATTCAGAAAATTGGCTGAAAACGACTAAATATGAAGGACTCATTGGGCGAACCAATCTGGAACTGAAATCGGAATGCTCACTGACATTTCCCCTATCTGAAAGTCTGATAAACGCTGAAAAAATGACTAAGTCCAAAAAAAAATTTTTTTCAACTTTTTTCAATTTTACCCCCATGGGATATATATTCTACCCACACACATTTGGAACTCTCTTGGCGTACCCTCACACATATTATTCCCTCATTTAGTGGATATTTTCACAAAAAAGTGAAATTTTCAAAAATTCAGAAAATTGGCTGAAAACGACTAAATATGAAGGACTCATCGGGCGTATCGCTCTGGAACTCAAATCAGAAAACTCACTGACATTTCCCCTATCTGAAAGTCTGATAAACGCCGGAAGAATGACTAAGTCCAAAAAAAAATTTTTTTCAACTTTTTTCAATTTTACCCCTGTGGGATATATATTCTACTCACACACATTTGGAACTTTCCTGGGATACCCTCACACATATTATTACCTCATTTAGTGCATATTGTCACAAAAAAGTGAAATTTTCAAAAATTCTGAAAATTGGCTGAAAACGACTAAATATGAAGGACTCATCGGGCGAATCGCTCTGGAACTGAAATCGGAATGCTCACTGACATTTCCCCAATATGAAAGTCTGATAAACGCCGAAAAAATGACTAAGTCCCCAAAAAAAATTTTTTCAACTTTTTTGAATTTTACCCCTGTGGATATATATTCTACCCACACTTTTGGATCTCTCCTGGGGTACTCTCACACATATTATTCCCTCATTTAGTGGATATTTTCACAAAAAAGTGAAATTTTCAAAAATTCAGAAAATTGGCTGAAAACGACTAAATATGAAGGACTCATTGGGCGAATCACTCTGGAACTGAAATCGGAACGCTCACTGACATTTCCCCAATCTGAAAGTCTGATAAACGCCGGAAAAATGACTAAGTCCAAAAAAAAAATTTTTTCAACTTTTTTCAATTTTACCCCCGTGGGATATACAGTGCCTACAAGTAGTATTCAACCCCCTGCAGATTTAGCTGGTTTGATAAGATGCCAATAAGTTAGAGCCTTCAAACTACAAACGAGAGTAGGTTTTATGAACAGAAGCATAAATCTTACAAACCAAAAAGTTATGTTGCTCAGTTGAATTTTACTAAATTTTAAACATAAAAGTGTGGGTCAATTATTATACAACCCCTATGTTTAATATTTTGTGGAATAACCCTTGTTTGCAATTACAGCTAATAATGGTCTTTTATAAGACCTGATCAGGCCGGCACAGGTCTGTGGAGTTATCTTGGCCCAATCCTCCATGCTGATCTTCTCCAAGTTATCTAGGTTCTTTGGGTGTCTCATGTGGACTTTATTCTTGAGCTCCTTCCACAAGTTTTCAATTGGGTTAAGGTCAGGAGACTGACTAGGCCACTCCAACACCTTGACTTTTTCCCTCTTGAACCAGGCCTTGGTTTTCTTGGCTGTGTGCTTTGGGTCATTGTCTTGTTGTAAGATGAAATTACGACCCATCTTAAGATCCTTGATGGAGGAGCGGAGGTTCTTGGCCAAAATCTCCAGGTAGGCCCTGCTATCCATCTTCCCATGGATGCGGACCAGATGGCCAGGCCCCTTGGCTGAGAAACAGCCCCACAGCATGATGCTGCCACCACCATGCTTGACTGTAGGGATGGTATTCTTGGGGTCGTATGCAGTGCCATCCAGTCTCCAAACGTCACGTGTGTGGTTGGCACCAAAGATCTCGATCTTCATCTCATCAGACCATAGAACCTTGAACCAGTCTGTCTCAGAGTCCTCCAAGTGATCATGAGCAAACTGTAGACGAGCCTTGACATGACGCTTTGAAAGTAAAGGTACCATACAGGCTCGTCTGGAATGGAGACCATTGCGGTGGAGTACGTTACTTATGGTATTGACTGAAACCAATGTCCCCACTGCCATGAGATCTTCCTGGAGCTCCTTCCTTGTTGTCCTTGGGTTAGCCTTGACTCTTCGGACAAGCCTGGCCTCGGCACGGGAGGACACTTTCAAAGGCTGTCCAGGCCGTGGAAGGCTAACAGTAGTTCCATAAGCCTTCCACTTACGGATGATGCTCCCAACAGTGGAGACAGGTAGGCCCAACTCCTTGGAAAGGGTTTTGTACCCCTTGCCAGCCTTGTGACCCTCCACGATCTTGTCTCTGATGGCCTTGGAATGCTCCTTTGTCTTTCCCATGTTGACCATGTCTGAGTGCTGTTCACAAGTTTGGGGAGGGTCTTAAATAGTCAGAAAAGGCTGGCAAAAGAGATCTTTAATCCACACATGTGAAGCTCATTATTCTTGGTGCCTGAACTACTTCTTAATACTTTAGGGGGACCAAACAGAATTCTTGTGGTTTGAGGGGTTGAATAATAAATGACACTCTGAATTAACTTTTAACGTTTTTAAAAAAAAAAAAATTTGCTGCAGTGCATTTCCCACTTCCAGGCTGATCTACAGTACAAATGTCACAATGACAAGTTAATTCTGCATGTGTCAACCAGCTAAATCTGCAGGGGGTTGAATACTACTTGTAGGCACTGTATATTCTACCCACACACATTTGAAACTCTCCTGGGGTACCCTCACACATATTATTCCCTCTTTTAGTGGATATTTTCACAAAAAAGTGAAATTTTCAAAAATTATGAAAATTGGCTGAAAACGACTAAATATGAAGGACTCATCGGGCGAATCGCTCTGGAACTGAAATCGGAACGCTCACTGACATTTCCCCTATCTGAAAGTCTGATAAACCCCGGAAAAATGACTAAGTCCAAAAAAAAAATTTTTCAACTTTTTTCAATTTTACCCCTGTGGATATATATTCTACCCACACTTTTGCAACTCTCCTGGGGAACCCTCACACATATTATTCCCTCATTTAGTGGATATTTTCACAAAAAAGTGAAATTTTCAAAAATTCAGAAAATTGGCTGAAAATGACTAAATATGAAGGACTCATCGGGCGTATCGCTCTGGAACTCAAATCGGAAAACTCACTGACATTTCCCCTATCTGAAAGTCTGATAAGCGCCGGAAGAATGACTAAGTCCAAAAAAAAATTTTTTTCAACTTTTTTCAATTTTACCCCTGTGGGATATATATTCTACTCACACACATTTGGAACTTTCCTGGGATACCCTCACACATATTATTACCTCATTTAGTGCATATTGTCACAAAAAAGTGAAATTTTCAAAAATTCTGAAAATTGGCTGAAAACGACTAAATATGAAGGACTCATCGGGCGAATCGCTCTGGAACTGAAATCGGAACGCTCACTGACATTTCCCCAATATGAAAGTCTGATAAACACCGGAAAAATGACTAAGTCCCCAAAAAATTTTTTTTCAACTTTTTTGAATTTTACCCCTGTGGATATATATTCTACCCACACTTTTGGATCTCTCCTGGGGTACCCTCACACATATTATTCCCTCATTTAGTGGATATTTTCACAAAAAAGTGAAATTTTCAAAAATTCAGAAAATTGGCTGAAAACGAATAAATATGAAGGACTCATCGGGCGAATCGCTCTGGAACTGAAATCGGAACGCTCACTGACATTTCCCCTATCTGAAAGTCTGATAAACGCCGGAAAAATGACTAAGTCCAAAAAAAAATTTTTTTCAACTTTTTTCAATTTTACCCTCGTGGGATATATATTCTACCCACAAACATTTGGAACTCTCCTGGGGTACCCTCACACATATTATTCCCTCATTTAGTGGATATTTTCACAAAAAAGTCACATTTTCAAAAATTCAGAAAAATGGCTGAAAACGACTAAATATGAAGGACTCATCGGGCGAATCGCTCTGGAACTGAAATCGGAATGCTCACTGACATTTCCCCTATCTGAAATTCTGATAAACGCCGGAAAAATGCCTAAGTCGAAAAAAAAAATTTTTCAACTTTTTTCAATTTTACCCCTGTGGATATATATTCTACTCACTCACATTTGGAACTCTCCTGGGGTACCATCACACATATTATTCCCTCATTTAGTGGATATTTTCACAAAAAGTGAAATTTTCAAAAATTCAGAAAATTGACTGAAAACGACAAAATATGAAGGACTCATCGGGCGAATCACTCTGGAACTGAAATCGGAACGCTCACTGAGATTTCCCCTATCTGAAAGTCTGATAAACGCCGGAAAAATGACTAAGTGCAAAAAAAATTTTTTTCAACTTTTTTCAATTTTCCTCCGTGGGATGTATATTCTACTCACACACATTTGGAACTCTCCTTGGGTACCCTCACAAATATTATTCCCTCATTTAGTGGATATTTTCACAAAAAAGTGACATTTTCAAAAATTCAGAAAATTGGCTGAAAACGACTAAATATGAAGGACTCATCGGGCGAATCGCTCTGGAACTGAAATTGGAACGCTCACTGACATTTCCCCTATCTGAAAGTCTGATAAACGCCGGAAAAATGACTAAGTCCAAAAAAAAAATTTTTTCAACTTTTTCAATTTTACCCCCGTGGGATATATATTCTACCCACAAACATTTGGAACTCTCCTGGGGTACCCTCACACATATTATTCCCTCATTTAGTGGATATTTTCACAAAAAGTGAAATTTTCAAAAATTCAGAAAATTGACTGAAGACGACTAAATATGAAGGACTCATCGGGCGAATCGCTCTGGAACTGAAATCGGAACGCTCACTGACATTTCCCCTATCTGAAAGTCTGATAAACGCCGGAAAAATGCCTAAGTCCAAAAAAAAATTTTTTTCAACTTTTTTCAATTTTACCCCTGTGGATATATATTCTACTCACTCACATTTGGAACTCTCCTGGGGTACCCTCACACATATTATTCCCTCATTTAGTGGATATTTTCACAAAAAGTGAAATTTTCAAAAAATCAGAAAATTGACTGAAAACGACTAAATATGAAGGACTCATCGGGCGAATCGCTCTGGAACTGAAATCGGAACGCTCACTGACATTTCCCCTATCTGAAAGTCTGATAAACGCCGGAAAAATGACTAAGTCGAAAAAAAAATGTTTTTCAACTTTTTTCAATTTTCCTCCGTGGGATGTATATTCTACTCACACACATTTGGAACTCTCCTTGGGTACCCTCACACATATTATTCCCTCATTTAGTGCATATTGTCACAAAAAAGTGAAATTTTCAAAAATTCTGAAAATTGGCTGAAAACGACTAAATATGAAGGACTCATCGGGCGAATCGCTCTGGAACTGAAATCGGAACGCTCACTGACATTTCCCCAATATGAAAGTCTGATAAACACCGGAAAAATGACTAAGTCCCCAAAAAATTTTTTTTCAACTTTTTTCAATTTTACCCCGTGGGATGTATATTCTACTCACACACATTTGCAACTCTCCTGGGGTACCCTCACACATATTATTCCATCATTTAGGGGATATTTTCACAAAAAAGTGAAATTTTCAAAAATTCAGAAAATTGGCTGAAAATGACTAAATATGAAGGACTCATCGGGCTAATCGCTCTGGAACTAAAATCGGAACGTTCACTGACATTTCCCCTATCTGAAAGTCTGATAAACGCTGGAAAAATGACTAAGTCCAAAAAAAATTTTTTTTCAACTTTTTTGAATTTTACCCCTGTGGATATATATTCTACCCACACTTTTGGATCTCTCCTGGGGTACCCTCACACATATTATTCCCTCATTTAGTGGATATTTTCACAAAAAAGTGAAATTTTCAAAAATTCAGAAAATTGGCTGAAAACGAATAAATATGAAGGACTCATCGGGCGAATCGCTCTGGAACTGAAATCGGAACGCTCACTGACATTTCCCCTATCTGAAAGTCTGATAAACGCCGGAAAAATGACTAAGTCCAAAAAAAAATTTTTTTCAACTTTTTTCAATTTTACCCTCGTGGGATATATATTCTACCCACAAACATTTGGAACTCTCCTGGGGTACCCTCACACATATTATTCCCTCATTTAGTGGATATTTTCACAAAAAAGTCACATTTTCAAAAATTCAGAAAAATGGCTGAAAACGACTAAATATGAAGGACTCATCGGGCGAATCGCTCTGGAACTGAAATCGGAATGCTCACTGACATTTCCCCTATCTGAAATTCTGATAAACGCCGGAAAAATGCCTAAGTCGAAAAAAAAAATTTTTCAACTTTTTTCAATTTTACCCCTGTGGATATATATTCTACTCACTCACATTTGGAACTCTCCTGGGGTACCATCACACATATTATTCCCTCATTTAGTGGATATTTTCACAAAAAGTGAAATTTTCAAAAATTCAGAAAATTGACTGAAAACGACAAAATATGAAGGACTCATCGGGCGAATCGCTCTGGAACTGAAATCGGAACGCTCACTGACATTTCCCCTATCTGAAAGTCTGATAAACGCCGGAAAAATGACTAAGTCCAAAAAAAATTTTTTTTCAACTTTTTTCAATTTTACCCCCATGGGATATATATTCTACCCACAAACATTTGGAACTCTCCTGGGGTACCCTCACACATATTATTCCCTCATTTAGTGGATATTTTCACAAAAAAGTGAAATTTTCAAAATTCAGAAAATTGGCTGAAAATGACTAAATATGAAAGACTCATCAGGCGAATAGCTCTGGAACTGAAATCGGAATGCTCACTGACATTTCCCCTATCTGAAATTCTGCTAAACGCCGGAAAAATGCCTAAGTCCAAAAAAAAATTTTTTTCAACTTTTTTCAATTTTCCTCCGTGGGATGTATATTCTACTCACACACATTTGGAACTCTCCTTGGGTACCCTCACACATATTATTCCCTCATTTAGTGGATATTTTCACAAAAAAGTGACATTTTCAAAAATTCAGAAAATTGGCTGAAAACGACTAAATATGAAGGACTCATCGGGCGAATCGCTCTGGAACTGAAATCGGAATGCTCACTGACATTTCCCCTATCTGAAAGTCTGATAAACGCCGGAAAAATGACTAAGTCCAAAAAAAAATTTTTTAAAACTTTTTTCAATTTTAACCCCGTGGGATATATATTCTACCCACAAACATTTGGAACTCTCCTGGGGTACCCTCACACATATTATTCCCTCATTTAGTGGATATTTTCACAAAAAAGTGAAATTTTCAAAATTCAGAAAATTGGCTGAAAATGACTAAATATGAAGGACTCATCAGGCGAATTGCTCTGGAACTGAAATCGGAACGCTCACTGGCATTTCCCCTATCTGAATGTCTGATAAACGCCGGAAAAATGACTAAGCCCCCAAAAAAATTTTTTTAAACTTTTTTCAATTTTACCCCTTTGGATATATATTCTACCCACACTTTTGGAACTCTCCTGGGGTACCCTCACACATATTATTCCCTCATTTAGTGGATATTTTCACAAAAAAGTGAAATTTTCAGAAATTCAGAAAATTGGATGCAAACGACTAAATATGAAGGACTCATCGGGCGAATCGCTCTGGAACTGAAATCGGAACACTCACTGACATTTCCCCAATCTGAAAATCTGATAAATGGCGAAAAAATGACAAAGTCCAAAAAAAAATTTTTTTTCCACTTTTTTCAATTTTACCCCCGTGGGATATATATTCTACCCACACACATTTGAAACTCTCCTGTGGTACCCTCACACATATTATTCCCTCATTTAGTGGATATTTTCACAAAAAAGTGAAATTTTCAGAAATTCAGAAAATTGCATGCAACCGACTAAATATGAAGGAATCATCGGGTGAATCGCTCTGGAACTGAAATCGGAACGCTCACTGACATTTCCCCTATCTGAAAGTCTGATAAACGCCGGAAAAATGACAGTCCAAAAAAATTTTTTTTCAACCTTTTTCAATTTTACCCCTGTCGATATATATTCTACCCAAACTTTTGGAACTCTCCTGGGGTACCCTCACACATATTATTCCCTCATTTAGTGGATATTTTCACAAAAAAGTGAAATTTTCAGAAATTCAGAAAATTGGATGCAAACGACTAAATATGAAGAACTCATCGGGTGAATCGCTCGGGAACTGAAATCGGAACACTCACTGACATTTCCCCAATCTGAAAATCTGATAAATGCCGAAAAAATGACAAAGTCCCACAAAAAATTTTTTTTACACTTTTTTCAATTTTACCCCCGTGGGATATATATTCTACCCACACACATTTGGAACTCTCCTGGGGTACCCTCACACATATTATTCCCTCATTTAGTGGATATTTTCACAAAAAAGTTAAATTTTTAAAAATTAAGAAAATTGTCTGAAAACGACTAAATATGAAGTACTCATCGGGCGAATCGCTCTGGAACTGAAATCGGAACGCTCACTGGTATTTCCCTTATCTGAATGTCTGATAAACGCCGGAAAAATGACTAAGCCCCCAAAAAAATTTTTTTCAACTCTTTTCAATTTTACCCCTGTGGATATATATTCTACCCACACTTTTGGAACTCTCCTGGGGTACCCTCACACATATTATTCCCTCATTTAGTGGATATTTTCACAAAAAAATGAAATTTTCAAAAATTCTGAAAATTGGCTGAAAACGACTAAATATGAAGGACTCATCGGGCGAATCGCTCTGGAACTGAAATCGGAATGCTCACTGACATTTCCTCTATCTGAAAGTCTGATAAACGCCGGAAAAATGACTTAGTCCAAAAAAAAATTTTTTTCAACTTTTTTCAATTTTACCCCCGTGGGATATATATTCTACCCACACACATTTGGAACTCTCCTGGGGTACCTGTTATATTCTGCTACCAGAGCTAAGGAAAGAGAGGAGATCTGTCCCTACGATAGAACTCAGCTTGATCCCTACGATGTAACAGGGAACCTGATCCTGCGATCAGACCTGCTAAAGTCCTCAGCTAGTCTGTACAGAGACCTATAGATGTGGGGAAGGAATCCCTACAAGTACTAGGGACTGGGAGAAAAATGGACACCTCCTAACAGAAATAGTAGCAGACAGACGAACAAACAAACAATATAGAACACAGAGGTCCGAAGACCAAGCAAACTAACAGAGTTAGATACTGAGCACTGGCTAGCTAAAGAGTAGTAATACAATGAAGTCCAGCAAAGCCAGAAGGGCGGAGCAAGACTAAATAGGCCAACAAGGTCATGTGACCAGCAATAGAAAAAACCTAAGAGCAAGGTTCTAACAGTACCCCCCCTTCTAAGAGGATCCTCCGCATCCCCTAGGACCAGGCTTATCAGGAAATCTCCTGTGAAACGCTCTGATAAATCTGGACGCGGAAACATCATCCGACCTCACCCATGAGTTTTCCTCGGGTCTGAAACCTTTCCAGGCCACGAGATACTGCAAACTACCTCTATACCGTCTAGAATTAAGGATGCAAGAAATTTCATATTCCCCGTCCTCCACCACCGGAGGAACAGAGGCAGAGGCGTCACAATCCGACACAACAGCTTTTTTCAACAGAGAGACATGAAACACCGGATTAATTCTCCAGGAGGTAGGAACCTCCACCTTAACAGCAGATTGGTTGACAACCTGAAGCACCTTAAAGGGCCCTACAAACTTGGGACCCAATTTCTTAGAAGGAATCCTCAACCGCAGATTCCTAGAGGACAACCAAACCATGTCACCAACAGCGAACAAAACCTCCTGTCGTTTCCTATCAAAGTAGTCTTTAGATTTTCTGTTAGCCTCCTGAAGATTACCACGTACATCCGTCCAAACTCTATCCAAATCGCCGGTAAAATTCTCCTCCTCAGGCACAGCAGATACCAACTTGGAGAACGACCCAAACGACGGATGTCTCCCAGAACAACAAAAAAAGGCGAACAACCAGCAGAAGAAGATGTATGATTGTTCAGAGCAAATTCAGCAAGTGGCAGAAACTCAGACCACCCCTCTTGATTGTCTGCCACAAAACAACGCAAGAACTGCTCAACATCCTGGTTTTTCCTTTCTGTCTGGCCATTAGATTCAGGATGATATCCGGATGAGAACGACAAATGAACTCCCAACCTGTCACAAAAGGCGCGCCAAAAACGAGCCACGAACTGAGGTCCCCTATCAGAAACAATGTCAGTAGGAACGCCATGAAGTCTGACAATTTCCTTGACAAAGGCCTTAGAGAGAGTCTTAGCGCAGGGCAGTTTGACGAAGGGAACCAAGTGACACATCTTGCTAAAACGGTCCACGACCACCCAGATGACAGTAAAACCCTCAGAGGGGGGAAGATCAGTTATAAAGTCCATAGCCAAATGTGTCCAAGGAGCACTGGGAACCTCCAGAGGGCAAAGTAACCCCGCAGCAGGAGTATGTGAGGACTTAGATCTAGCACATATAGTATATTGACGCACCCACTTAATGACTTCCTTCTGCCATCCAGGCCACCAAAAACTGCGACCCACCAGTCTCTTGGTCTCAGAGATTCCGGGATGACCTGCCTACCGAGATTCGTGACACTCAACAAACAAATCTCTCCTAAAGGTCCCAGGCACAAACAACCTCCCATGGGAAGTGTTAGATGGGGCATTCTCCTGTGCTTTAAGAATCTCATCTTCCAAAACGGAGTCCAAAGCAGCTATCACAACACCTTCTTGTAAAATGTTCTCCTCTTTCTCAGCACCGACTATGGGAGAAAAACTGCGAGACAAGGCATCTGCCTTAACATTCTTAGTACCTGGGATGTAAGTAACGGAAAAATTAAACCGCGAGAAAAACAGTGCCCACCTAGCCTGACGGGCATTCAGGCGCTTGGCAGCATCAAGATATATCAGATTTTTATGATCCGTAAAAACCTGAACGGGAAATTCAGCACCTTCCAAGAGGTGGTGCCAATGTTCAAATGCGAGTTTAATAGCCAATAATTCCCGATTACCAATATCGTAATTCAGTTCAGTCTCCAAAAAATTTTTTGAAAAAAAAAGCACAGGGATGTACTCCATCCCCGTTATCCTGAGACAATACTGCGCCAACCCCCACAGAGGAAGCATCAACCTCAACCAAAAACGGCTTAGTCACATCAGGCTGCATAAGGATGGGAGCAGAGGTGAACCTCTCCTTGAGATACACAAAAGCTTCAATGGCCTCAGAAGTCCACTGAACCGCATCAGCACCTTTCCTGGTGAGATCGGTCAGAGGTTTGACAATAATAGAAAATTTTTTAATGAATTTTCTATAATAATTGGCGAAACCCAAAAACCTCTGTATCGATTTCAAACCAATAGGCCTAGGCCATTCCTGCACAGCTTGAACTTTAACCGGGTCCATCTCAAAACCTTCGCTGGAGATAATGTAGCCCAAAAAACTAATTCTCTGTACAGCGAACTCACATTTCTCCAGCTTAGCAAAAAGCGAATTGTCAATTAATAACTGTAATACTTCACGTACGCTCCGCCAATGAGACTCCAGATCCGGCGAATAAATCAAAATGTCATCCAAATACACAACCACATTTTTGCCGATCAAAGGTCTAAGGATGTCATTAATAAGATTCTGAAAAAATGCAGGAGCATTAGTAAGACCAAAAGGCATAACCAAATTTTCAAAATGACCCACAGGAGTGTTAAAAGCAGTCTTCCATTCGTCACCCTCCTTCATGCGCAACAGATTGTATGCCCCCCGAAGGTCAATTTTAGAGAACCACTTGGCCCCCACTAACTGGTTAAACAGATCAGGAATCAATGGCAGTGGGTAAGGATTGCGTACGGTAATTTTGTTAATCTCACGAAAATCCAGACAAGGACGTAAACCGCCGTCCTTTTTTTTTTACAAAAAAAAATCCAACCGCCACAGGAGACTTAGAGGGCCTAATGTGACCGGCGGCCAAACTTGTCTGTATGTATTCCTCCAAAGCCTTTCTCTCAGGAATAGTAAGGTTAAATAAACGACTTTTAGGAAGAGTCGCTCCAGGGACAAATTCAATAGTACAATCATAGTCTCTATGGGGAGGCAAAACCTGCGATTCCTTCTCAGAAAAAACTCTCCAAAAATCCTGAATAGGCACAGGCAATTCCCCCCTATCCACAGCTGCAATACGCCCGTTACAACACTTGTCATAACATTTATGGCTCCAGGATTTAATTTCATTGGTAGACCAATCCAGTACAGGATTGTGCAATTTTAACCAGGGCAATCCCAACACCACCGGAGAAGGCAAGTTATTCAAAACTACCAAATCCAATTTCTCATGGTGAACACCATTAATAGTGAGGGGAAACTCACAGACCCTGAGAGTAACATTCTTCAAAGGGGAGCCATCCACAGAAACCACAGCAATGGGGGATGACAAAGGTTCGGGTTTTAAATTGAGTTTTTCCAAGAATCCCCCATCAATTACATTCAGAGTAGACCCACAATCGACAAACACCCGAAATTCCATTAATTTTTCCTGAGCAATTGTGGAAGCAGCTAAAAATACACCCTTGGAATTTAAACAGGCAATACGGGCATGACTGACCATTTTTTTTTCTTTCTTCATACGAAGCACACAGATTTTAATGAAATGACCAGAATTTCCGCAATAGAAACACAAACCTTCAGAAAATCTGCGGTCCTTTTCTTGAGAGCGAGGTGCCATCGCTCCAATCTCCATCGGCTCTCCACTGTCAGTACACACATTCTCAGGACCAGAAACTGACATAGCAGAGGATTTGCTCTCATTAACCCTTGCACGCAGTCTCCTATCCACCCGTATAGCTAATTGCATAGCCTGTTGCAAATCTTCAGGTGTGGGATAAGCAATTAGCAGGTCTTTAACCCTTTCACTAAGCCCAGCAAGAAACAGACTCTTCAGATCAGAATCGTTCCACCCTATTTGAGTAGACCACCGACGGAAATGAGTACAATATTTTTCCACATTACCTGATCCCTGTCTCAAACGTCTCAACTCAGTCTCAGCAGATGAGACACGGTCAGGATCATCATATAATAGCCCCAAAGCAGAAAAAAAACTATCCACTTATCTAAAGCATGTATTACTAGGTTGCAAAGAAAAGGCCCACTCCTGAGGCTCTTTGCGCAAAAGTGACATTATGAACCCTACGCGCTGGGATTCATCCCCAGAGGACCTGGGTCTCAAACGAAAATACAATAAGCAAGCATTTTTAAATGAAAAAAATTCTTGGTGTTCACCAAAAAATAAATCAGGCAAACGTACCTTAGGCTCCAAGAAATGTGCTCCAGGACAGTTACTCACGTGCTGACGGAGGTCGGCCACCTCCAGAGAGAGTCCCTGCAGGCGTTGAGCCAAATCCTGAACCGACACCATGATGGAACAGAAAAATCTTTCCTTAGAGAATTTGCAGGCTGGACTTACTGTTATGTTCTGCTACCAGAGCTATGGAAAGAGAGGAGATCTGTCCATATGATAGAACTCAGCTTGATCCCTACAATGTAACAGGGAACCTGATCCTGCGATCAGACCTGCTAAAGTCCTCAGCTAGTCTGTACGGAGACCTATAGATGTGGGGAAGGAATCCCTACAAGTACTAGGGACTGGGAGAAAAATGGACACCTCCTAACAGAAATAGTAGCAGACAGACGAACAAACAAACAATATAGAACACAGAGGTCCGAAGACCAAGCAAACTAACAGAGTTAGATACTGAGCACTGGCTAGCTAAAGAGTAGTAATACAATGAAGTCCAGCAAAGCCAGAAGGGCGGAGCAAGACTAAATAGGCCAACAAGGTCATGTGACCAGCAATAGAAAAAACCTAAGAGCAAGGTTCTAACAGTACCCCCCCTTCTAAGAGGATCCTCCGCATCCCCTAGGACCAGGCTTATCAGGAAATCTCCTGTGAAACGCTCTGATAAATCTGGACGCGGAAACATCATCCGACCTCACCCATGAGTTTTCCTCGGGTCCGAAACCTTTCCAGGCCACGAGATACTGCAAACTACCTCTATACCGTCTAGAATTAAGGATGCAAGAAATTTCATATTCCCCGTCCTCCACCACCGGAGGAACAGAGGCAGAGGCGTCACAATCCGACACAACAGCTTTTTTCAACAGAGAGACATGAAACACCGGATTAATTCTCCAGGAGGTAGGAACCTCCACCTTAACAGCAGATTGGTTGACAACCTGAAGCACCTTAAAGGGCCCTACAAACTTGGGACCCAATTTCTTAGAAGGAATCCTCAACCGCAGATTCCTAGAGGACAACCAAACCATGTCACCAACAGCGAACAAAACCTCCTGTCGTTTCCTATCAAAGTAGTCTTTAGATTTTCTGTTAGCCTCCTGAAGATTACCACGTACATCCGTCCAAACTCTATCCAAATCGCCGGAAAAATTCTCCTCCTCAGGCACAGCAGATACCAACTTGGAGAACGACCCAAACGACGGATGTCTCCCAGAACAACAAAAAAAGGCGAACAACCAGCAGAAGAAGATGTATGATTGTTCAGAGCAAATTCAGCAAGTGGCAGAAACTCAGACCACCCCTCTTGATTGTCTGCCACAAAACAACGCAAGAACTGCTCAACATCCTGGTTTTTCCTTTCTGTCTGGCCATTAGATTCAGGATGATATCCGGATGAGAACGACAAATGAACTCCCAACCTGTCACAAAAGGCGCGCCAAAAACGAGCCACGAACTGAGGTCCCCTATCAGAAACAATGTCAGTAGGAACGCCATGAAGTCTGACAATTTCCTTGACAAAGGCCTTAGAGAGAGTCTTAGCGCAGGGCAGTTTGACGAAGGGAACCAAGTGACACATCTTGCTAAAACGGTCCACGACCACCCAGATGACAGTAAAACCCTCAGAGGGGGGAAGATCAGTTATAAAGTCCATAGCCAAATGTGTCCAAGGAGCACTGGGAACCTCCAGAGGGCAAAGTAACCCCGCAGCAGGAGTATGTGAGGACTTAGATCTAGCACATATAGTATATTGACGCACCCACTTAATGACTTCCTTCTGCCATCCAGGCCACCAAAAACTGCGACCCACCAGTCTCTTGGTCTCAGAGATTCCGGGATGACCTGCCTACCGAGATTCGTGACACTCAACAAACAAATCTCTCCTAAAGGTCCCAGGCACAAACAACCTCCCATGGGAAGTGTTAGATGGGGCATTCTCCTGTGCTTTAAGAATCTCATCTTCCAAAACGGAGTCCAAAGCAGCTATCACAACACCTTCTTGTAAAATGTTCTCCTCTTTCTCAGCACCGACTATGGGAGAAAAACTGCGAGACAAGGCATCTGCCTTAACATTCTTAGTACCTGGGATGTAAGTAACGGAAAAATTAAACCGCGAGAAAAACAGTGCCCACCTAGCCTGACGGGCATTCAGGCGCTTGGCAGCATCAAGATATATCAGATTTTTATGATCCGTAAAAACCTGAACGGGAAATTCAGCACCTTCCAAGAGGTGGTGCCAATGTTCAAATGCGAGTTTAATAGCCAATAATTCCCGATTACCAATATCGTAATTCAGTTCAGTCTCCAAAAAATTTTTTGAAAAAAAAAGCACAGGGATGTACTCCATCCCCGTTATCCTGAGACAATACTGCGCCAACCCCCACAGAGGAAGCATCAACCTCAACCAAAAACGGCTTAGTCACATCAGGCTGCATAAGGATGGGAGCAGAGGTGAACCTCTCCTTGAGATACACAAAAGCTTCAATGGCCTCAGAAGTCCACTGAACCGCATCAGCACCTTTCCTGGTGAGATCGGTCAGAGGTTTGACAATAATAGAAAATTTTTTAATGAATTTTCTATAATAATTGGTGAAACCCAAAAACCTCTGTATCGATTTCAAACCAATAGGCCTAGGCCATTCCTGCACAGCTTGAACTTTAACCGGGTCCATCTCAAAACCTTCGCTGGAGATAATGTAGCCCAAAAAACTAATTCTCTGTACAGCGAACTCACATTTCTCCAGCTTAGCAAAAAGCGAATTGTCAATTAATAACTGTAATACTTCACGTACGCTCCGCCAATGAGACTCCAGATCCGGCGAATAAATCAAAATGTCATCCAAATACACAACCACATTTTTGCCGATCAAAGGTCTAAGGATGTCATTAATAAGATTCTGAAAAAATGCAGGAGCATTAGTAAGACCAAAAGGCATAACCAAATTTTCAAAATGACCCACAGGAGTGTTAAAAGCAGTCTTCCATTCGTCACCCTCCTTCATGCGCAACAGATTGTATGCCCCCCGAAGGTCAATTTTAGAGAACCACTTGGCCCCCACTAACTGGTTAAACAGATCAGGAATCAATGGCAGTGGGTAAGGATTGCGTACGGTAATTTTGTTAATCTCACGAAAATCCAGACAAGGACGTAAACCGCCGTCCTTTTTTTTTTACAAAAAAAAATCCAACCGCCACAGGAGACTTAGAGGGCCTAATGTGACCGGCGGCCAAACTTGTCTGTATGTATTCCTCCAAAGCCTTTCTCTCAGGAATAGTAAGGTTAAATAAACGAATTTTAGGAAGAGTCGCTCCAGGGACAAATTCAATAGTACAATCATAGTCTCTATGGGGAGGCAAAACCTGCGATTCCTTCTCAGAAAAAACTCTCCAAAAATCCTGAATAGGCACAGGCAATTCCCCCCTATCCACAGCTGCAATTCGCCCGTTACAACACTTGTCATAACATTTATGGCTCCAGGATTTAATTTCATTGGTAGACCAATCCAGTACAGGATTGTGCAATTTTAACCAGGGCAATCCCAACACCACCGGAGAAGGCAAGTTATTCAAAACTACCAAATCCAATTTCTCATGGTGAACACCATTAATAGTGAGGGGAAACTCACAGACCCTGAGAGTAACATTCTTCAAAGGGGAGCCATCCACAGAAACCACAGCAATGGGGGATGACAAAGGTTCGGGTTTTAAATTGAGTTTTTCCAAGAATCCCCCATCAATTACATTCAGAGTAGACCCACAATCGACAAACACCCGAAATTCCATTAATTTTTCCTGAGCAATAGTGGAAGCAGCTAAAAATACACCCTTGGAATTTAAACAGGCAATACGGGCATGACTGACCATTTTTTTTTCTTTCTTCATACGAAGCACACAGATTTTAATGAAATGACCAGAATTTCCGCAATAGAAACACAAACCTTCAGAAACTCTGCGGTCCTTTTCTTGAGAGCGAGGTGCCATCGCTCCAATCTCCATCGGCTCTCCACTGTCAGTACACACATTCTCAGGACCAGAAACTGACATAGCAGAGGATTTGCTCTCATTAACCCTTGCACGCAGTCTCCTATCCACCCGTATAGCTAATTGCATAGCCTGTTGCAAATCTTCAGGTGTGGGATAAGCAATTAGCAGGTCTTTAACCCTTTCACTAAGCCCAGCAAGAAACAGACTCTTCAGATCAGAATCGTTCCACCCTATTTGAGTAGACCACCGACGGTAATGAGTACAATATTTTTCCACATTACCTGATCCCTGTCTCAAACGTCTCAACTCAGTCTCAGCAGATGAGACACGGTCAGGATCATCATATAATAGCCCCAAAGCAGAAAAAAAACTATCCACTTATCTAAAGCATGTATTACTAGGTTGCAAAGAAAAGGCCCACTCCTGAGGCTCTTTGCGCAAAAGTGACATTATGAACCCTACGCGCTGGGATTCATCCCCAGAGGACCTGGGTCTCAAACGAAAATACAATAAGCAAGCATTTTTAAATGAAAAAAATTCTTGGTGTTCACCAAAAAATAAATCAGGCAAACGTACCTTAGGCTCCAAGAAATGTGCTCCAGGACAGTTACTCACGTGCTGACGGAGGTCGGCCACCTCCAGAGAGAGTCCCTGCAGGCGTTGAGCCAAATCCTGAACCGACACCATGATGGAACAGAAAAATCTTTCCTTAGAGAATTTGCAGGCTGGACTTACTGTTATGTTCTGCTACCAGAGCTATGGAAAGAGAGGAGATCTGTCCATATGATAGAACTCAGCTTGATCCCTACAATGTAACAGGGAACCTGATCCTGCGATCAGACCTGCTAAAGTCCTCAGCTAGTCTGTACGGAGACCTATAGATGTGGGGAAGGAATCCCTACAAGTACTAGGGGCTGGGAGCAAAATGGACACCTCCTAACAGAAATAGTAGCAGACAGACGAACAAACAAACAATATAGAACACAGAGGTCCGAAGACCAAGCAAACTAACAGAGTTAGATACTGAGCACTGGCTAGCTAAAGAGTAGTAATTCAATGAAGTCCAGCAAAGCCAGAAGGGCGGAGCAAGACTAAATAGGCCAACAAGGTCATGTGACCAGCAATAGAAAAAACCTAAGAGCAAGGTTCTAACAGTACCCTCACACATATTATTCCCTCATTTAGTGGATATTTTCACAAAAAAGTGAAATTTTCAAAAATTTAGAAAATTGGCTAAAAACGACTAAATATGAGTGGCTCATCGGGGAATCGCTCTGGAACTGAAATCGGAATGCTCACTGGCATTTCCCCTATCTGAAAGTCTGATAAACGCCGGAAAAATGACTAAGCCCCCCCAAAAATTTTTTTTTAAATTTTACCCCCGTGGGATATATATTCTACCCACACACATTTGGAACTCTCCTGGCTTACCCTCACACATATTATTCCCTCATTTAGTGGATATTTTCACAAAAAAGTGAAATTTTTAAAAATTAAGAAAATTGGCTGAAAACGACTAAATATGAAGGACACATCGGGCGAATCGCTCTGGAACTGAAATCGGAACGCTCACTGACATCTCCTCTATCTGAATGTCTGATAAACGCCGGAAATATGACTAAGTCCCCCCCCAAATTTTTTTCAACTTTTTTCAATTTTACCCCTGTGGATATATATTCTACCCACGCTTTTGGAACTCTCCTGGGGCACCCTCACACATATTATTCCCTCATTTAGTGGATATTTTCACAAAAAAGTGAAATTTTCAAAAATTCTGAAAATTGGCTGAAAACGACTAAATATGAAGGACTCATTGGGCGAATAGCTCTGGAACTGAAATCGGAACGCTCACTGACATGTCCCCTATCTGAAAGTCTGATAAACGCCGGAAAAATGACAGTCCAAAAAAATTTTTTTTAAACTTTTTTCAATTTTACCAATGTGGATATATATTCTACCTACACTTTTGGAACTCTCCTGGGGTACCCTCACACAAATTATTCCCTCATTTAGTGGATATTTTCAGAAAAAAGTGAAATTTTCAAAAATTCAGAAAATTGGCTGAAAACGACTTAATATGAAGGACTCATCGGGCGCATCGCTCTGGAACTGAAATCGGAACGCTCACTGACATTTCCCCTATCTGAAAGTCTGATAAACGCTGAAAAAATGACAGTCCAAAAAAAAAATTTTTTTCAACTTTTTTCAATTTTACCCCCGTGGGATATATATTCTACCCACACTTTTGGAACTCTCCTGGGGTACGCTCACACACATTATTCCCTCATTTAGTGGATATTTTCACAAAAAAGTGAAATTTTCAAAAATTCAGAAAATTGGCTGAAAACGACTAAATATGAAGGACTCATTTGGCGAATCGCTCTGGAAATGAAATTGGAACGCTCACTGACATTTCCCCAATCTGAAAGTCTGATAAACGCGGGAAAAATGACTAAGTCCAAAAAAAATTCTTTTTCAATTTTACCCCCGTGGGATAAGTATTCTACCCACACACATTTGGAACTCTCCTGGCTTACCCTCACACATATTATTCCCTCATTTAGTGGATATTTTCACAAAAAAGTGAAATTTTCAATAATTCAGAAAATTGGCTGAAAACGACTAAATATGAAGGACTCATCGGGCGAATCGCTCTGAAACTGAAATCGGAATGCTCACTGACATTTCCCCTATCTGAAAGCCTGATAAACGTCGGAAAAATGACTAAGTCCCCAAAAAAATTTTTTTCAACCTTTTTCAATTTTACACCTGCGGATATATATTCTGCCCACACACATTTGGAACTCTCCTGGCATACTCTCACACATATTATTCCCTCATTTAGTGGATATTTTCACAAAAAAGTGAAATTTTCAAAAATTCAGAAAATTGGCTGAAAACGACTAAATATGAAGGACTCATCAGGCGAATCGCTTTGGAACTGAATTCGGAACGCTCACTGACATTTCCCGTATCTGAAAGTCTGATAAACGCCGGAAAAATGACTAAGTCCGAAAAAAAAAAATTTTCAACTTTTTTCAATTTTACCCCCGTGGGATATATATTCTACCCACAAACATTTGGAACTCTTCTGGGGTACCCTCACACATATTATTCCCTCATTTAGTGGATATTTTCACAAAAAAGTGAAATTTTCAAAAATTCAGAAAATTGGCTGAAAACGACTAAATATGAAGGACTCATCGGGCGAATCGCTTTGGAACTGAAATCGGAACGCTCACTGACATTTCCCCTATCTGAAAGTCTGATAAACGCCGGAAAAATGACTAAGTCCCCAAAAAAATTTTTTCAACTTTTTTCAATTTTCCCCCTGTGGGATATATATTCTAAACAAACACATTTGGAACTCTCCTGGGGTACCCTCACACATATTATTCCCTCATTTAGTGGATATTTTCACAAAAAAAGTGAAATTTTCAAAAATTCAGAAAATTGGCTGAAAACGACTAAATATGAAGGACTCATCTGGCGAATCGCTCTGGAACTGAAATCGGAATGCTGACTGACATCTCCCCTATCTGAAAGTCTGATAAACGCCGGAAAAATGACTAAGTCTAAAAAAAATTTTTTTTCAACTGTTTTCATTTTTACTCCCGTGGGATATATATTCTACACACACACATTTGGAACTCTCCTGGGGTACCCTCACACATATTATTCCCTCATTTAGTGGATATTTTCACAAAAAAGTGAAATTTTCAAAAATTCAGAAAATTGGCTGAAAACGACAAAATATGAAGAGATCATCGGGCGAATCGCTCTGGAACTGAAATCGGAACGCTCACTGACATTTCCCCTATCTGACAGTCTGATAAACGCTGGAAAAATGACTAAGTTCAAAAAAATATTTTTTTCAACTTTTTTCAATTTTACCCCCGTGGGATATATATTCTACCCACAAACATTTGGAACTCTCCTGGGGTACCCTCACACATATTATTCCCTCATTTAGTGGATATTTTCACAAAAAAGTGAAATTTTCAAAAATTCAGAAAATTGGCTGAAAACGACTAAATATGAAGATATCATCGGGCTAATTGCTCTGGAACTGAAATCGGAATGCTCACTGACATCTCCCCTATCTGAAAGTCTGATAAACGCCGGAAAAATGACTTAGTCCAAAAAAAATTTTTTTTCAACTTTTTTCATTTTTACCCCCGTGGGATATATATTCTACACACACACATTTGGAACTCTCCTGGGGTACCCTCACACATATTATTCCCTCATTTGGTGGATATTTTCACAAAAAAGTGAAATTTTCAAAAATTCAGAAAATTGGCTGAAAACGACTAAATATGAAGGACGCATCGGGCTAATCGCTCTGGAACTGAAATCGGAATGCTCACTGACATTTCCCCTATCTGAAAGTCTGATAAACGCCGGAAAAATGACTAAGTCCAAAAAAAAATTTTTTTAAACTTTTTTAAATTTTACCCCCGTGGGATATATATTCTACCCACACACATTTGGAACTCTCCTGGGGTACCCTCACACATATTATTCCCTCATTTAGTGGATATTTTCAGAAAAAAGTGAAATTTTCAAAAATTCGGAAAATTGGTTGAAAACGACTAAATATGAAGGACTCAACGTGCTAATCGCTCTGGAACTGAAATCGGAATGCTCACTGACATTTTCCCTATCTGAAAGTCTGATAAACGCCGGAAAAATGACTAAGTCCAAAATAAAATTTTTTTCAACTTTTTTCAATTTTACCCCAGTGGGATATATATTCTACCCAAAACATTTGGAACTCTCCTGGGGTACCCTCACACATATTATTCCCTCATTTAGTGGATATTTTCACAAAAAAGTGTAATTTTCAAAAAATAAGAAAATTGGCTGAAAACGACTAAATATGAAGGACTCATCGGGCTAATCGCTCTGGAAATGAAATCGGAACACACACTGACATTTCCCTTATCTGAAAGTCTGATAAAGGCCGGAAAAATGACTAAGTCTAAAAAAAATTTTTTTTCAACTTTTTTCATTTTTAACCCCGTGGGATATATATTCTACACACACACATTTGGAACTCTCCTGGGGTACCCTCACACATATTATTCCCTCATTTAGTGGATATTTTCACAAAAAAAGTGAAATTTTCAAAAATTCAGAAAATTGGCTGAAAACGACTAAATATGAAGGACTCATCGGGTTAATCGCTCTGAAACTGAAATCAGAATGCTCACTGACATTTCCCCTATCTGAAAGCCTGATAAACGCCGGAATAATGACTAAGTTTAAAAAAAAAATTTTTTCAACTTTTTTCATTTTTACCCCCGTGGGATATATATTCTACCAACACACATTTGGAACTCTCCTGGGGTACCCTCACACATATTATTCCCTCATTTAGTGGATATTTTCACAAAAAAGTGAAATTTTCAAAAATTCAGAAAATTGGCTGAAAACTACTAAATAGAAGGACTCATCGGGCGAATCGCTCTGGAACTGAAATCGGAATGCTCACTGACATTTCCCCTATCTGAAAGTCTGATAAACTCCGGAAAAATGACAGTTCAAAAAAAAATTTTTTAAACTTTTTTCAATTTTACCCCAGTGGGATATATATTCCACCCAAAACATTTGGAACTCTCCTGGGGTACCCTCACACATATTATTCGCTTATTTAGTGGATATTTTCACAAAAAAGTGAAATTTTCAAAAATTCAGAAAATTGGCTGAAAACGACTAAATATGATGGACTCATCGGGCGAATCGCTCTGGAACTGAAATCGGAACGCTCACTGACATTTCCCCTATCTGAAAGTCTGCTCTAAACGCCGGAAAAATTACTAAGTCCAAAAAAAAATTTTTTTCAACTTTTTTCAATTTTACCCCCGTGCAATATATATTCTACCCACACACATTTGGAACTCTCCTGGGGTACCGTCACACATATTATTCCCTCATTTAGTGCATATTTTCACAAAAAAGATAAATTTTCAAAAATTCTGAAAATTGGCTGAAAACGACTAAATATGAAGGACTCATTTGGCGAATCGCTCTGGAACTGAAATCGGAATGCTCACTGACATTTCCCCTATCTGAAAGTCTGATAAACGCCGGAAAAATGACTAAGTCCAAAAAAAATTTTTTTCAACTTTTTTCAATTTTAACCCTGTGGGATATATATTCTACTCACACACATTTGGAACTGTCCTGGGGTACCGTCACACATATTATTCCCTCATTTAGTGCATATTTTCACAAAAAAGTGAAATTTTCAAAAATTCAGAAAATTGGTTGAAAACGACTAAATATGAAGGACTCATCGGGCGAATCGCTCTGGAACTGAAATCGGAACGCTCACTGACATTTCCCCTATCTGAAAGTCTGATAAACGCCAGAAAAATGAGTAAGTCAAAAAAAATTTTTTTCAACTTTTTTCAATTTTATCCCTGTGGGATATATATTCTACTCACACACATTTGGAACTCTCCTGGGGTACCGTCACACATATTATTCCCTCATTTAGTGGATATTTTCACAAAAAAGAGAAATTTTCAAAAATTCTGAAAATTGGCTGAAAACAACTAAATATGATGGACTCATCGGGCGAATCGCTCTGGAACTGAAATCGGAACGCTCACTGATATTTCCCCTATCTGAAAGTCTGATAAACGCCGGAAAAATGACTAAGTCCAAAAAAAAAAATGTTTTCAACTTTTTTCAATTTTACCCCCGTGGGATATATATTCTACCCACACACATTTGGAACTCTCCTGGGGTACCCTCACACATATTGTTTCCTCATTTAGTGGATATTTTCACAAAAAAGTGAAATTTTCAAAAATTCTGAAAATTGGCTGAAAACGACTAAATATGAAGGACTCATCGGGCTAATCGCTCTGGAACTGAAATCGGAATGCTCACTGACATCTCCCCTATCTGAAAGTCTGATAAACGCCGGAAAAATGACGAAGTTCAAAAAAATAATTTTTTTCAACTTTTTTCAATTTTACCCCCGTGGGATATATATTCTACCCACAAACATTTGGAACTCTCCTGGGGTACCCTCACACATATTATTCCCTCATTTAGTGGATATTTTCACAAAAAAGTGAAATTTTCAAAAATTCAGAAAATTGGCTGAAAACGACTAAATATGAAGGTCTCATCGCGCTAATCGCTCTGAAACTGAAATCGTAACGCCCATTGACATTTCCCCTATCTGAAAGTCTGATAAAGGCCGGAAAAATGACTAAGTCCAAAAAAATTTTTTTTAAACTTTTTTCAATTCTATCCCTGTGGGATATATATTCTACTCACACACATTTGGAACTCTCCTGGGGTACCGTCACACATATTATTCCCTCATTTAGTGCATATTTTCACAAAAAAGTGAAATTTTCAGAAATTCAGAAAACTGGCTGAAAACGACTAAATATGAAGGACTCATTTGGCAAATCGCTCTGGAACTGAAATCGGAACGCTCACTGATATTTCCCCTATCTGAAAGTCTGATAAACGCCGGAAAAATGACTAAGTTAAAAAAAAAATTTTTTTCAACTTTTTTCAATTTTACCTCCGTGGGATATATATTCTACCCACAAACATTTGGAACTCTCCTGGGGTACCGTCACACATATTATTCCCTCATTTAGTGGATATTTTCACAAAAAAGTGAAATTTTCAAAAATTCAGAAAATTGGCTGAAAACTACTAAATATGAAGGTCTCATCGGGCTAATCGCTCTGAAACTGAAATCGGAACGCCCATTGACATTTCCCCTATCTGAAAGTCTGATAAAGGCCGGAAAAATGACTAAGTCCAAAAAAAATTTTTTTTCAACTTTTTTCAATTTTACCCCCGTGGGATATTTATTCTACTCACACACATTTGGAACTCTCCTGGGGTACCCTCACACATATTATTCGCTTATTTAGTGGATATTTTCACAAAAAAGTGAAATTTTCAAAAATTCAGAAAATTGTCTGAAAACGACTAAATATGATTGCCTCATCGGGCGAATTGCTCTGGAACTGAAATTGGAATGCTCACTGACATTTCCCCTATCTGAAAGTCTGATAAACGCCGGAAAAATGACTAAGTCCAAAAAAAATTTTTTTTCAACTTTTTTCATTTTTACCCCCGTGGTATATACATTCTACACACACACATTTGGAACTCTCCTGGGGTACCCTCACACATATTATTCCATCATTTAGTGCATATTTTCACAAAAAAGTGAAATTTTCAAAAATTCAAAAAATTGGCTGAAAACGACTAAATATGAAGGACTCATCGGGCGAATCGCTCTGGAACTGAAATCGGAATGCTCACTGACATTTCCCCTATCTGAAAGTCTGATAAACGCCGTAAAAATGACTAAGTCCAAAAAAAAATTTTTTCAACTTTTTTTAATTTTATCCCTGTGGGATATATATTCTACTCACACACATTTGGAACTCTCCTGTGGTACCGTCACACATATTATTCCCTAATTTAGTGCATATTTTCACAAAAAAGTGAAATTTTCAAGAATTCAGAAAATTGGCTGAAAACGACTAAATATGAAGGACTCATCGGGCGAATTGCTCTGGAACTGAAATCGGAATGCTCACTGACATTTCCCCTATCTGAAAGTCTGATAAACGCCGGAAAAATGACTAAGTCCAAAAAAAATTTTTTTTCAACTTTTTTCATTTTTACCCCCGTGGTATATATATTCTACACACACACATTTGGAACTCTCCTATGGTACCCTCACACATATTATTCCCTTATTTAGTGGATATTTTCACAAAAAAGTGAAATTTTCAAAAATTCAAAAAATTGTCTGAAAACGACTAAATATGATGGACTCATCGGGCGAATCGCTCTGGAACTGAAATCGGAACGCTCACTGACATTTCCCCTGTCTGAAAGTCTGATAAACGCCGGAAAAATGACTAAGTAAAAAAAAAAATTTTTTTTAAACTTTTTTCAATTTTACCCCCGTGGGATATATATTCTACCCACAAACATTTGGAACTCTCCTGGGGTACCCTCACACATATTATTCCCTTATTTAGTGGATATTTTCACAAAAAAGTGAAATTTTCAAAAATTCAGAAAATTGGCTGAAAACGACTAAATATGAAGGAGTCATCGGGCTAATCGCTCTGGAACTGAAATCGGAACGCCCACTGACATTTCCCCTATCTGAAAGTCTGATAAAGGCCGGAAAAATGACTAAGTCCAAAAAAAATTTTTTTCAACTTTTTTCAATTTTATCCCTGTGGGATATATATTCTACTCACACACATTTGGAACTCTCCTGGGGTACCGTCACACATATTATTCCCTCATTTAGTGGATATTTTCACAAAAAAGTGAAATTTTCAAAAATTCAGGAAATTGGCTGAAAACGACTAAATATGAAGGACTCATCGGGCTAATTGCTCTGGAACTGAAATCGGAATGCTCACTGACATTTCCCCTATCTGAAAGTCTGATAAACGCCGGAAAAATGTCTAAGTCCAAAAAAAAAATTTTTTCAACTTTTTTCAATTTTACCCCCGTGGGATATATATTCTACCCACACACATTTGGAACTCTCCTAGGGTACCCTCACACATATTATTCCCTCATTTAGTGGATATTTTCACAAAAAAGTGAAATTTTCAAAAATTCAGAAAATTGGCTGAAAACGACTAATTATGAAGGACTCATCGGGCGCATCGCTCTGGAACTGAAATCGGAACGCTCACTGACATTTCCCCTATCTGAAAGTCTGATAAACGCCGGAAAAATGACTAAGTCCAAAAAAAAATTTTTTCAACTTTTTTCAATTTTAACCCTGTGGGATATATATTCTACTCACACACATTTAGAACTCTCCTGGGGTACCGTCACACATATTATTCCCTTATTTAGTGGATATTTTCACAAAAAAGTGAAATTTTCAAAAATTCAAAAAATTGTCTGAAAACGACTAAATATGATGGACTCATCGGGCGAATCGCTCTGGAACTGAAATCGGAATGCTCACTGACATCTCCCCTATCTGAAAGTCTGATAAACGCCGGAAAAATGACTAAGTTCAAAAAAATAATTTTTTTCAACTTTTTTCAATTTTACCCCCGTGGGATATATATTCTACCCACAAACATTTGGAACTCTCCTGGGGTACCCTCACACATATTATTCCCTCATTTAGTGGATATTTTCACAAAAAAGTGAAATTTTCAAAAATTCAGAAAATTGGCTGAAAACGACTAAATATGAAGGAATCATCGGGCGAATCGCTCTGGAACTGAAATCGGAACGCTCACTGATATTTCCCCTATCTGAAAGTCTGATAAACGCCGGAAAAATGACTAAGTTAAAAAAAAAATTTTTTTCAACTTTTTTCAATTTTACCTCCGTGGGATATATATTCTACCCACAAACATTTGGAACTCTCCTGGGGTACCGTCACACATATTATTCCCTCATTTAGTGGATATTTTCACAAAAAAGTGAAATTTTCAAAAATTCAGAAAATTGGCTGAAAACTACTAAATATGAAGGTCTCATCGGGCTAATCGCTCTGAAACTGAAATCGGAACGCCCATTGACATTTCCCCTATCTGAAAGTCTGATAAAGGCCGGAAAAATGACTAAGTCCAAAAAAAATTTTTTTTCAACTTTTTTCAATTTTACCCCCGTGGGATATTTATTCTACTCACACACATTTGGAACTCTCCTGGGGTACCCTCACACATATTATTCGCTTATTTAGTGGATATTTTCACAAAAAAGTGAAATTTTCAAAAATTCAGAAAATTGGCTGAAAACGACTAAATATGAAGGACGCATCGGGCTAATCGCTCTGGAACTGAAATCGGAATGCTCACTGACATTTCCCCTATCTGAAAGTCTGATAAACGCCGGAAAAATGACTAAGTCCAAAAAAAAAATTTTTTAAACTTTTTTAAATTTTACCCCCGTGGGATATATATTCTACCCACACACATTTGGAACTCTCCTGGGGTACCCTCACACATATTATTCCCTCATTTAGTGGATATTTTCAGAAAAAAGTGAAATTTTCAAAAATTCGGAAAATTGGTTGAAAACGACTAAATATGAAGGACTCAACGTGCTAATCGCTCTGGAACTGAAATCGGAATGCTCACTGACATTTTCCCTATCTGAAAGTCTGATAAACGCCGGAAAAATGACTAAGTCCAAAATAAAATTTTTTTCAACTTTTTTCAATTTTACCCCAGTGGGATATATATTCTACCCAAAACATTTGGAACTCTCCTGGGGTACCCTCACACATATTATTCCCTCATTTAGTGGATATTTTCACAAAAAAGTGTAATTTTCAAAAAATAAGAAAATTGGCTGAAAACGACTAAATATGAAGGACTCATCGGGCTAATCGCTCTGGAAATGAAATCGGAACACACACTGACATTTCCCTTATCTGAAAGTCTGATAAAGGCCGGAAAAATGACTAAGTCTAAAAAAAATTTTTTTTCAACTTTTTTCATTTTTAACCCCGTGGGATATATATTCTACACACACACATTTGGAACTCTCCTGGGGTACCCTCACACATATTATTCCCTCATTTAGTGGATATTTTCACAAAAAAAGTGAAATTTTCAAAAATTCAGAAAATTGGCTGAAAACGACTAAATATGAAGGACTCATCGGGTTAATCGCTCTGAAACTGAAATCAGAATGCTCACTGACATTTCCCCTATCTGAAAGCCTGATAAACGCCGGAAAAATGACTAAGTTTAAAAAAAAAATTTTTTCAACTTTTTTCATTTTTACCCCCGTGGGATATATATTCTACCAACACACATTTGGAACTCTCCTGGGGTACCCTCACACATATTATTCCCTCATTTAGTGGATATTTTCACAAAAAAGTGAAATTTTCAAAAATTCAGAAAATTGGCTGAAAACTACTAAATAGAAGGACTCATCGGGCGAATCGCTCTGGAACTGAAATCGGAATGCTCACTGACATTTCCCCTATCTGAAAGTCTGATAAACTCCGGAAAAATGACAGTTCAAAAAAAAATTTTTTAAACTTTTTTCAATTTTACCCCAGTGGGATATATATTCCACCCAAAACATTTGGAACTCTCCTGGGGTACCCTCACACATATTATTCCCTCATTTAGTGGATATTTTCACAAAAAAGTGTAATTTTCAAAAATTCAGAAAATTGGCTGAAAACGACTAAATATGAAGGACTCATCGGGCGAATCGCTCTGGAGCTGAAATCGGAACGCTCACTGACATTTCCGCTATCTGAAAGTCTGATAAAGGCCGGAAAAATGACTTAGTTCAAAAAAAAATTTTTTTTAAATTTTTTCAATTTAACCCCCGTGGGATATATATTCTACCCACAAACATTTGGAACTCTCCTGGGGTACCCTCACACATATTATTCGCTTATTTAGTGGATATTTTCACAAAAAAGTGAAATTTTCAAAAATTCAGAAAATTGGCTGAAAACGACTAAATATGATGGACTCATCGGGCGAATCGCTCTGGAACTGAAATCGGAACGCTCACTGACATTTCCCCTATCTGAAAGTCTGCTCTAAACGCCGGAAAAATGACTAAGTCCAAAAAAAATTTTTTTCAACTTTTTTCAATTTTAACCCTGTGGGATATATATTCTACTCACACACATTTGGAACTGTCCTGGGGTACCGTCACACATATTATTCCCTCATTTAGTGCATATTTTCACAAAAAAGTGAAATTTTCAAAAATTCAGAAAATTGGTTGAAAACGACTAAATATGAAGGACTCATCGGGCGAATCGCTCTGGAACTGAAATCGGAACGCTCACTGACATTTCCCCTATCTGAAAGTCTGATAAACGCCAGAAAAATGAGTAAGTCAAAAAAATTTTTTTTCAACTTTTTTCAATTTTATCCCTGTGGGATATATATTCTACTCACACACATTTGGAACTCTCCTGGGGTACCGTCACACATATTATTCCCTCATTTAGTGGATATTTTCACAAAAAAGAGAAATTTTCAAAAATTCTGAAAATTGGCTGAAAACAACTAAATATGATGGACTCATCGGGCGAATCGCTCTGGAACTGAAATCGGAACGCTCACTGATATTTCCCCTATCTGAAAGTCTGATAAACGCCGGAAAAATGACTAAGTCCAAAAAAAAAAATGTTTTCAACTTTTTTCAATTTTACCCCCGTGGGATATATATTCTACCCACACACATTTGGAACTCTCCTGGGGTACCCTCACACATATTGTTTCCTCATTTAGTGGATATTTACACAAAAAAGTGAAATTTTCAAAAATTCTGAAAATTGGCTGAAAACGACTAAATATGAAGGACTCATCGGGCTAATCGCTCTGGAACTGAAATCGGAATGCTCACTGACATCTCCCCTATCTGAAAGTCTGATAAACGCCGGAAAAATGACTAAGTTCAAAAAAATAATTTTTTTCAACTTTTTTCAATTTTACCCCCGTGGGATATATATTCTACCCACAAACATTTGGAACTCTCCTGGGGTACCCTCACACATATTATTCCCTCATTTAGTGGATATTTTCACAAAAAAGTGAAATTTTCAAAAATTCAGAAAATTGGCTGAAAACGACTAAATATGAAGGAATCATCGGGCGAATAGCTCTGGAACTGAAATCGGAACGCTCACTGATATTTCCCCTATCTGAAAGTCTGATAAACGCCGGAAAAATGACTAAGTTAAAAAAAAAATTTTTTTCAACTTTTTTCAATTTTACCTCCGTGGGATATATATTCTACCCACAAACATTTGGAACTCTCCTGGGGTACCCTCACACATATTATTCGCTTATTTAGTGGATATTTTCACAAAAAAGTGAAATTTTCAAAAATTCAGAAAATTGTCTGAAAACGACTAAATATGATTGCCTCATCGGGCGAATTGCTCTGGAACTGAAATCGGAATGCTCACTGACATTTCCCCTATCTGAAAGTCTGATAAACGCCGGAAAAATGACTAAGTCCAAAAAAAATTTTTTTTCAACTTTTTTCATTTTTACCCCCGTGGTATATATATTCTACACACACACATTTGGAACTCTCCTATGGTACCCTCACACATATTATTCCCTTATTTAGTGCATATTTTCACAAAAAAGTGAAATTTTCAAAAATTCAAAAAATTGTCTGAAAACGACTAAATATGATGGACTCATCGGGCGAATCGCTCTGGAACTGAAATCGGAACGCTCACTGACATTTCCCCTGTCTGAAAGTCTGATAAACGCCGGAAAAATGACTAAGTAAAAAAAAAAATTTTTTTTAAACTTTTTTCAATTTTACCCCCGTGGGATATATATTCTACCCACAAACATTTGGAACTCTCCTGGGGTACCGTCACACATATTATTCCCTCATTTAGTGGATATTTTCACAAAAAAGTGAAATTTTCAAAAATTCAGGAAATTGGCTGAAAACGACTAAATATGAAGGACTCATCGGGCTAATTGCTCTGGAACTGAAATCGGAATGCTCACTGACATTTCCCCTATCTGAAAGTCTGATAAACGCCGGAAAAATGTCTAAGTCCAAAAAAAAAATTTTTTCAACTTTTTTCAATTTTACCCCCGTGGGATATATATTCTACCCACACAAATTTGGAACTCTCCTAGGGTACCCTCACACATATTATTCCCTCATTTAGTGGATATTTTCACAAAAAAGTGAAATTTTCAAAAATTCAGAAAATTGGCTGAAAACGACTAATTATGAAGGACTCATCGGGCGCATCGCTCTGGAACTGAAATCGGAACGCTCACTGACATTTCCCCTATCTGAAAGTCTGATAAACGCCGGAAAAATGACTAAGTCCAAAAAAAAATTTTTTCAACTTTTTTCAATTTTAACCCTGTGGGATATATATTCTACTCACACACATTTAGAACTCTCCTGGGGTACCGTCACACATATTATTCCCTTATTTAGTGGATATTTTCACAAAAAAGTGAAATTTTCAAAAATTCAAAAAATTGTCTGAAAACGACTAAATATGATGGACTCATCGGGCGAATCGCTCTGGAACTGAAATCGGAACGCTCACTGACATTTCCCCTGTCTGAAAGTCTGATAAACGCCGGAAAAATGACTAAGTAAAAAAAAAAATTTTTTTTCAACTTTTTTCAATTTTACCCCCGTGGGATATATATTCTACCCACAAACATTTGGAACTCTCCTGGGGTACCCTCACACATATTATTCCCTTATTTAGTGGATATTTTCACAAAAAAGTGAACTTTTCAAAAATTCAGAAAATTGGCTGAAAACGACTAAATATGAAGGACTCATCGGGCGAATCACTCTGGAACTGAAATCGGAACGCTCACTGACATTTCCCCTATCTGAAAGTCTGATAAACGCCGGAAAATTGACTAAGTTAAAAAAAATTTTTTTTCAACTTTTTTCAATTTTATCCCCGTGGGATATATATTCTACCCACAAACATTTGGAACTCTCCTGGGGTACCCTCACACATATTATTCCCTCATTTAGTGGATATTTTCACAAAAAAGTGAAATTTTCAAAAATTCTGAAAATTGGCTGAAAACGACTAATTATGAAGGACTCATCGGGCGAATCGCTCTGGAACTGAAATCGGAACGCTCACTGACATTTCCCCTATCTGAAAGTCTGATAAACGCCAGAAAAATGACTAAGTCCAAAAAAAAATTTTTTCAACTTTTTTCAATTTTAACCCTGTGGGATATATATTCTACTCACACACATTTGGAACTCTCCTGGGGTACCGTCACACATATTATTCCCTCATTTAGTGGATATTTTCACAAAAAAGTGAAATTTTCAAAAATTCTGAAAATTGGCTGAAAACGACTAAATATGTAGGACTCATCGGGCTAATCGCTCTGGAACTGAAATCGGAACGCCCACTGACATTTCCCCTATCTGAAAGTCTGATAAAGGCCGGAAAAATGACAAAGTCCAAAAAAAATTTTTTTCAACTTTTTTCAATTTTATCCCTGTGGGATATATATTCTACTCACACACATTTGGAACTCTCCTGGGGTACCGTCACACATATTATTCCCTCATTTAGTGGATATTTTCAAAAAAAAGTGAAATTTTCAAAAATTCAGGAAATTGGCTGAAAACGACTAAATATGAAGGACTCATCGGGCTAATTGCTCTGGAACTGAAATCGGAATGCTCACTGACATTTCCCCTATCTGAAAGTCTGATAAACGCCGGAAAAATGTCTAAGTCCAAAAAAAAAATTTTTTCAACTTTTTTCAATTTTACCCCCGTGGGATATATATTCTACCCACACACATTTGGAACTCTCCTAGGGTACCCTCACACATATTATTCCCTCATTTAGTGGATATTTTCACAAAAAAGTGAAATTTTCAAAAATTCAGAAAATTGGCTGAAAACGACTAATTATGAAGGACTCATCGGGCGCATCGCTCTGGAACTGAAATCGGAACGCTCACTGACATTTCCCCTATCTGAAAGTCTGATAAACGCCGGAAAAATGACTAAGTCCAAAAAAAATTTTTTCAACTTTTTTCAATTTTAACCCTGTGGGATATATATTCTACTCACACACATTTGGAACTCTCCTGGGGTACCGTCACACATATTATTCCCTCATTTAGTGGATATTTTCACAAAAAAGTGAAATTTTCAAAAATTTAGAAAATTGGCTGAAAACGACTAAATATGAAGGACTCATCGGGCTAATTGCTCTGGAACTGAAATCGGAATGCTCACTGACATTTCCCCTATCTGAAAGTCTGATAAACGCCGGAAAAATGACTAAGTTAAAAAAAAAAATTTTTCAACTTTTTTCAATTTTACCCCCGTGGGATATATATTCTACCCACAAACATTTGGAACTCTCCTGGGGTACCCTCACACATATTATTCCCTCATTTAGTGGATATTTTCACAAAAAAGTGAAATTTTCAAAAATTCAGAAAATTGGCTGAAAACGAATAAATATGAAGGACTCATCGGGCGAATCGCTCTGGAACTGAAATCGGAACCCTCACTGACATTTCCCCTATCTGAAATTCTGCTAAACGCCGGAAAAATGACTAAGTCCAAAAAAAAATTTTTTCAACTTTTTTCAATTTTACCCCCGTGGGATATATATTCTACACACACACATTTGGAACTCTCCTGGGGTACCCTCACACATATTATTCCCTTATTTAGTGGATATTTTCACAAAAAAGTGAAATTTTCAAAAATTCAGAAAATTGGCTGAAAACGACTAAATATGAAGAACTCATCGGGCGAATCGCTCTGGAACTGAAATCGGAACGCTCACTGACATTTCCCCTATCTGAAAGTCTGATAAATGCCGGAAAAATGACTAAGTCCAAAAAAAAATTTTTTCAACTTTTTTCAATTTTAACCCTGTGGGATATATATTCTACTCACACACATTTAGAACTCTCCTGGGGTACCGTCACACATATTATTCCCTTATTTAGTGGATATTTTCACAAAAAAGTGAAATTTTCAAAAATTCAAAAAATTGTCTGAAAACGACTAAATATGATGGACTCATCGGGCGAATCGCTCTGGAACTGAAATCGGAACGCTCACTGACATTTCCCCTGTCTGAAAGTCTGATAAACGCCGGAAAAATGACTAAGTAAAAAAAAAAATTTTTTTTCAACTTTTTTCAATTTTACCCCCGTGGGATATATATTCTACCCACAAACATTTGGAACTCTCCTGGGGTACCCTCACACATATTATTCCCTTATTTAGTGGATATTTTCACAAAAAAGTGAAATTTTCAAAAATTCAGAAAATTGGCTGAAAACGACTAAATATGAAGGACTCATCGGGCGAATCACTCTGGAACTGAAATCGGAACGCTCACTGACATTTCCCCTATCTGAAAGTCTGATAAACGCCGGAAAATTGACTAAGTTAAAAAAAATTTTTTTTCAACTTTTTTCAATTTTATCCCCGTGGGATATATATTCTACCCACAAACATTTGGAACTCTCCTGGGGTACCCTCACACATATTATTCCCTCATTTAGTGGATATTTTCGCAAAAAAGTGAAATTTTCAAAAATTCAGAAAATTGGCTGAAAACGACTAATTATGAAGGACTCATCGGGCGAATCGCTCTGGAACTGAAATCGGAACGCTCACTGACATTTCCCCTATCTGAAAGTCTGATAAACGCCAGAAAAATGACTAAGTCCAAAAAAAAATTTTTTCAACTTTTTTCAATTTTAACCCTGTGGGATATATATTCTACTCACACACATTTGGAACTCTCCTGGGGTACCGTCACACATATTATTCCCTCATTTAGTGGATATTTTCACAAAAAAGTGAAATTTTCAAAAATTCTGAAAATTGGCTGAAAACGACGAAATATGTAGGACTCATCGGGCTAATCGCTCTGGAACTGAAATCGGAACGCCCACTGACATTTCCCCTATCTGAAAGTCTGATAAAGGCCGGAAAAATGACAAAGTCCAAAAAAAATTTTTTTCAACTTTTTTCAATTTTATCCCTGTGGGATATATATTCTACTCACACACATTTGGAACTCTCCTGGGGTACCGTCACACATATTATTCCCTCATTTAGTGGATATTTTCAAAAAAAATGAAATTTTCAAAAATTCAGGAAATTGGCTGAAAACGACTAAATATGAAGGACTCATCGGGCTAATTGCTCTGGAACTGAAATCGGAATGCTCACTGACATTTCCCCTATCTGAAAGTCTGATAAACGCCGGAAAAATGTCTAAGTCCAAAAAAAAAATTTTTTCAACTTTTTTCAATTTTACCCCCGTGGGATATATATTCTACCCACACACATTTGGAACTCTCCTAGGGTACCCTCACACATATTATTCCCTCATTTAGTGGATATTTTCACAAAAAAGTGAAATTTTCAAAAATTCAGAAAATTGGCTGAAAACGACTAATTATGAAGGACTCATCGGGCGCATCGCTCTGGAACTGAAATCGGAACGCTCACTGACATTTCCCCTATCTGAAAGTCTGATAAACGCCGGAAAAATGACTAAGTCCAAAAAAAATTTTTTCAACTTTTTTCAATTTTAACCCTGTGGGATATATATTCTACTCACACACATTTGGAACTCTCCTGGGGTACCGTCACACATATTATTCCCTCATTTAGTGGATATTTTCACAAAAAAGTGAAATTTTCAAAAATTTAGAAAATTGGCTGAAAACGACTAAATATGAAGGACTCATCGGGCTAATTGCTCTGGAACTGAAATCGGAATGCTCACTGACATTTCCCCTATCTGAAAGTCTGATAAACGCCGGAAAAATGACTAAGTTAAAAAAAAAAATTTTTTCAACTTTTTTCAATTTTACCCCCGTGGGATATATATTCTACCCACAAACATTTGGAACTCTCCTGGGGTACCCTCACACATATTATTCCCTCATTTAGTGGATATTTTCACAAAAAAGTGAAATTTTCAAAAATTCAGAAAATTGGCTGAAAACGAATAAATATGAAGGTCTCATCGGGCTAATCGCTCTGAAACTGAAATCGGAACGCCCATTGACATTTCCCCTATCTGAAAGTCTGATAAAGGCCGGAAAAATGACTAAGTCCAAAAAAATTTTTTTTAAAACTTTTTTCAATTTTATCCCTGTGGGATATATATTCTACTCACACACATTTGGAACTCTCCTGGGGTACCGTCACACATAATATTCCCTCATTTAGTGCATATTTTCACAAAAAAGAGAAATTTTCAAAAATTCTGAAAATTGGCTGAAAACGACTAAATATGAAGGACTCATTTGGCAAATCGCTCTGGAACTGAAATCGGAACGCTCACTGACATTTCTCCTATCTGAAAGTCTGATAAACGCCGGAAAAATGACTAAGTCCAAAAAAAAAAATGTTTTCAACTTTTTTCAATTTTACCCCCGTGGGATATATATTCTACCCACACACATTTGGAACTCTCCTGGGGTACCCTCACACATATTATTTCCTCATTTAGTGGATATTTTCACAAAAAAGTGAAATTTTCAAAAATTCTGAAAATTGGCTGAAAACGACTAAATATGAAGGACTCATCGGGCGAATCGCTCTGGAACTGAAATCGGAATGCTCACTGACATCTCCCCTATCTGAAAGTCTGATAAACGTCGGAAAAATGACTAAGTCCAAAAAAAATTTTTTTTCAACTTTTTTCAATTTTACCCCCGTGGGATATTTATTCTACTCACACACATTTGGAACTCTCCTGGGGTACCCTCACACATATTATTCGCTTATTTAGTGGATATTTTCACAAAAAAGTGAAATTTTCAAAAATTCAGAAAATTGTCTGAAAACGACTAAATATGATTGCCTCATCGGGCGAATCGCTCTGGAACTGAAATCGGAACGCTCACTGACATTTCCCCTATCTGAAAGTCTGATAAACGCCGGAAAAATGACTAAGTCCAAAAAAAATTTTTTTCAACTTTTTTTAATTTTATCCCTGTGGGATATATATTCTACTCACACACATTTGGAACTCTCCTGTGGTACCGTCACACATATTATTCCCTCATTTAGTGCATATTTTCACAAAAAAGTGAAATTTTCAAGAATTCAGAAAATTGGCTGAAAACGACTAAATATGAAGGACTCATCGGGCGAATCGCTCTGGAACTGAAATCGGAACGCTCACTGACATTTCCCCTATCTGAAAGCCTGATAAACGCCGGAAAAATGACTAAGTCCAAAAAAAATTTTTTTTCAACTTTTTTCATTTTTACCCCCGTGGGATATATATTCTACCCACACACATTTGGAACTCTCCTGGGGTACCCTCACACATATTATTCGCTTATTTAGTGGATATTTTCACAAAAAAGTGAAATTTTCAAAAATTCTGAAAATTGTCTGAAAACGACTAAATATGATGGACTCATCGGGCGAATCGCTCTGGAACTGAAATCGGAACGCTCACTGACATTTCCCCTATCTGAAAGTCTGATAAACGCCGGAAAAATGAGTAAGTCAAAAAAAATTTTTTTTCAACTTTTTTCAATTTTATCCCTGTGGGATATATATTCTACTCACACACATTTGGAACTCTCCTGGGGTACCATCACACATATTATTCCCTCATTTAGTGGATATTTTCACAAAAAAGAGAAATTTTCAAAAATTCTGAAAATTGGCTGAAAACAACTAAATATGATGGACTCATCGGGCGAATCGCTCTGGAACTGAAATCGGAACGCTCACTGATATTTCCCCTCTCTGAAAGTCTGATAAACGCCGGAAAAATGACTAAGTTAAAAAAAAAAAATTTTTCAACTTTTTTCAATTTTACCCCCGTGGGATATTTATTCTACTCACACACATTTGGAACTCTCCTGGGGTACCCTCACACATATTATTCGCTTATTTAGTGGATATTTTCACAAAAAAGTGAAATTTTCAAAAATTCAGAAAATTGTCTGAAAACGACTAAATATGATTGCCTCATCGGGCGAATCGCTCTGGAACTGAAATCGGAACGCTCACTGACATTTCCCCTATCTGAAAGTCTGATAAACGCCGGAAAAATGACTAAGTCCAAAAAAAATTTTTTCAACTTTTTTTAATTTTATCCCTGTGGGATATATATTCTACTCACACACATTTGGAACTCTCCTGTGGTACCGTCACACATATTATTCCCTCATTTAGTGCATATTTTCACAAAAAAGTGAAATTTTCAAGAATTCAGAAAATTGTCTGAAAACGACTAAATATGATTGCCTCATCGGGCGAATCGCTCTGGAACTGAAATCGGAACGCTCACTGACATTTCCCCTATCTGAAAGTCTGATAAACGCCGGAAAAATGACTAAGTTCAAAAAAAAATTTTTTTTCAACTTTTTTCAATTTTACCCCCGTGGGATATATATTCTACCCACAAACATTTGGAACTCTCCTGGGGTACCCTCACACATTTTATTCCCTCATTTAGTGGATATTTTCACAAAAAAGTGAAATTTTCAAAAATTCAGAAAATTGGCTGAAAACGACTAAATATGAAGGACTCATCGGGCTAATCGCTCTAGAACTGAAATCAGAACGCCCACTGACATTTCCCCTATCTGAAAGTCTGATAAAGGCCGGAAAAATGACTAAGTCCAAAAAAATTTTTTTTAAACTTTTTTGAATTTTATCCCTGTGGGATATATATTCTACTCACACACATTTGAAACTCTCCTGGGGTACCATCACACATATTATTCCCTCATTTAGTGGATATTTTCACAAAAAAGTGAAATTTTCAAAAATTCAGAAAATTGGGTGAAAACGACTAATTATGAAGGATTCATCGGGCGAATCGCTCTGGAACTGAAATCGGAATGCTCACTGACATTTCCCCTATCTGAAAGTCTGATAAAGGCCGGAAAAATGACTAAGTCCAAAAAAATTTTTTTTCAACTTTTTTCAATTTTATCCCTGTGGGATATATATTCTACTCAAACACATTTGGAACTCTCCTGGGGTACCATCACACATTATTCCCTAATTTAGTGCATATTTTCACAAAAAAGTGAAATTTTCAAAAATTCAGAAAATTGGCTGAAAACGACTAAATATGAAGGACTCATCGGGCGAATCGCTCTGGAACTGAAATCGGAATGCTCACTGACATTTCCCCTATATGAAAATCTGATAAACGCCGGAAAAATGACTAAGTCCCAAAAAAATTTTTTTTCAACTTTTTTCATTTTTACCCCCGTGGGATATATTCTACACACACACATTTGGAACTCTCCTGGGGTACCCTCACACATATTATTCCCTTATTTAGTGGATATTTTCACAAAAAAGTGAAATTTTCAAAAATTCAGAAAATTGTCTGAAAACGACTAAATATGATGGACTCATCGGGCGAATCGCTCTGGAACTGAAATCGGAACGCTCACTGACATTTCCCCTGTCTGAAAGTCTGATAAACGCCGGAAAAATGACTAAGTAAAAAAAAAAATTTTTTTTCAACTTTTTTCAATTTTACCCCCGTGGGATATATATTCTACCCACAAACATTTGGAACTCTCCTGGGGTACCCTCACACATATTATTCCCTCATTTAGTGGATATTTTCACAAAAAAGTGAAATTTTCAAAAATTCAGAAAATTGGCTGAAAACGACTAATTATGAAGGACTCATCGGGCGAATCGCTCTGGAACTGAAATCGGAACGCTCACTGACATTTCCCCTATCTGAAAGTTTGATAAAAGCCGGAAAAATGACTAAGTCCAAAAAAAAATTTGTTCAACTTTTTTCAATTTTAACCCTGTGGGATATATATTCTACTCACACACATTTGGAACTCTCCTGGGGTACCGTCACACATATTATTCCCTCATTTAGTGGATATTTTCACAAAAAAGTGAAATTTTCAAAAATTCTGAAAATTGGCTGAAAACGACTAAATATGAAGGACTCATCGGGCTAATCGCTCTGGAACTGAAATCGGAACGCCCACTGACATTTCTCCTATCTGAAAGTCTGATAAAGGCCGGAAAAATGACTAAGTCCAAAAAAATTTTTTTTCAACTTTTTTCAATTTTATCCCTGTGGGATATATATTCTACTCACACACATTTGGAACTCTCCTGGGGTACCGTCACACATATTATTCCCTCATTTAGTGGATATTTTCACAAAAAAGTGAAATTTTCAAAAATTCAGGAAATTGGCTGAAAACGACTAAATATGAAAGACTCATCGGGCTAATTGCTCTGGAACTGAAATCGGAATGCTCACTGACATTTCCCCTATCTGAAAGTCTGATAAACGCCGGAAAAATGTCTAAGTCCAAAAAAAAAATTTTTTCAACTTTTTTCAATTTTAACCCTGTGGGATATATATTCTACTCACACACATTTGGAACTCTCCTGGGGTACCGTCACACATATTATTCCCTCATTTAGTGGATATTTTCACAAAAAAGTGAAATTTTCAAAAATTTAGAAAATTGGCTGAAAACGACTAAATATGAAGGACTCATCGGGCTAATTGCTCTGGAACTGAAATCGGAATGCTCACTGACATTTCCCCTATCTGAAAGTCTGATAAACGCCGGAAAAATGACTAAGTCCAAAAAAAAAATTTTTTCAACTTTTTTCAATTTTACCCCCGTGGGATATATATTCTACCCACACACATTTGGAACTCTCCTGGGGTACCCTCACACATATTATTCCCTCATTTAGTGGATATTTTCACAAAAAAGTGAAATTTTCAAAAATTCAGAAAATTGGCTGAAAACGACTAATTATGAAGGACTCATCGGGCGCATCGCTCTGGAACTGAAATCAGAACGCTCACTGACATTTCCCCTATCTGAAAGTCTGATAAACTCCAGAAAAATGACTAAGTCCAAAAAAAAATTTTTTTAAACTTTTTTCATTTTTCCCCCGTTGGATATTTATTTACACACACACATTTGGAACTCTCCTGGGGTACCCTCACACATATTATTCCCTCATTTAGTGGATATTTTCACAAAAAAGTGAAATTTTCAAACATTCTGAAAATTATCTGAAAACGACTAAATATGAAGGACTCATCGTGCTAATCGCTCTGGAACTGAAATTGGAATGCTCACTGACATTTCCCCTATCTGAAAGTCTGATAAATGCCGGAAAAATGACTAAGTCCAAAAAAAATTTTTTTCAACTTTTTTCAATTTTAACCCTGTGGGATATATGTTCTACTCACACACATTTGGAACTCTCCTGGGGTACCGTCACACATATTACCTCATTTAGTGGATATTTTCACAAAAAAGTGAAATTTTCAAAAATTTAGAAAATTGGCTGAAAACGATTAAATATGAAGGACTCATCGGGCTAATCGCTCTGGAACTGAAATCGGAATGCTCACTGACATCTCCCCTATCTGAAAGTCTGATAAACGCCGGAAAAATGACTAAGTGCAAAAAAAATTTTTTTTCAACTTTTTTCATTTTTACCCCCGTGGGATATATATTCTACACACACACATTTGGAACTCTCCTGGGGTACCCTCACACATATTATTCCCTCATTTAGTGGATATTTTCACAAAAAAGTGAAATTTTCAAAAATTCAGAAAATTGGCTGAAAACGACTAATTATGAAGGACTCATCGGGCGCATCGCTCTGGAACTGAAATCAGAACGCTCACTGACATTTCCCCTATCTGAAAGTCTGATAAACTCCAGAAAAATGACTAAGTCCAAAAAAAAATTTTTTCAACTTTTTTCAATTTTAACCCTGTGGGATATATATTCTACTCACACACATTTGGAACTCTCCTGGGGTACCGTCACACATATTATTCCCTCATTTAGTGGATATTTTCAAAAAAAAGTGAAATTTTCAAAAATTTAGAAAATTGGCTGAAAACGAATAAATATGAAGGACTCATCGGGCGAATCGCTCTGGAACTGAAATCGGAACGCTCACTGACATTTCCCCTATCTGAAAGTTTGATAAACGCCGGAAAAATGACTAAGTCCAAAAAAAATTTTTTTCAACTTTTTTCAATTTTACCCCCGTGGGATATATATTCTACCCACAAACATTTGGAACTCTCCTGGGGTACCCTCACACATATTATTCCCTCATTTAGTGGATATTTTCACAAAAAAGTGAAATTTTCAAAAATTCTGAAAATTGGCTGAAAACGAATAAATATGAAGGACTCATCGGGCGAATCGCTCTGGAACTGAAATCGGAACCCTCACTGACATTTCCCCTATCTGAAAGTCTGATAAACGCCGGAAAAATGACTAAGTCCCAAAAAAATTTTTTTTCAACTTTTTTCATTTTTACCCCCGTGGGATATATTCTACACACACACATTTGGAACTCTCCTGGGGTACCCTCACACATATTATTCCCTTATTTAGTGGATATTTTCACAAAAAAGTGAAATTTTCAAAAATTCAGAAAATTGTCTGAAAACGACTAAATATGATGGACTCATCGGGCGAATCGCTCTGGAACTGAAATCGGAACGCTCACTGACATTTCCCCTATCTGAAAGTCTGATAAACGCCGGAAAAATGACTAAGTTAAAAAAAAAAATTTTTTCAACTTTTTTCAATTTTATCCCTGTGGGATATATATTCTACTCAAACACATTTGGAACTCTCCTGGGGTACCATCACACATTATTCCCTCATTTAGTGCATATTTTCACAAAAAAGTGAAATTTTCAAAAATTCAGAAAATTGGCTGAAAACGACTAAATATGATGGACTCATCGGGCGAATCGCTCTGGAACTGAAATCGGAACGCTCACTGACATTTCCCCTATCTGAAAGTCTGATAAACGCCGGAAAAATGACTAAGTTCAAAAAAAAAATTTTTTTCAACTTTTTTCAATTTTACCCCCGTGGGATATATATTCTACCCACAAACATTTGTAACTCTCCTGGGGTACCGTCACACATATTATTCCCTTATTTAGTGGATATTTTCACAAAAAAGTGAAATTTTCAAAAATTCAGAAAATTGGCTGAAAACGACTAAATATGAAGGACTCATCGGGCGAATCGCTCTGGAACTGAAATCGGAACACTCACTGACATTTCCCCTATCTGAAAGTCTGCTAAACGCCGGAAAAATGACTAAGTCCAAAAAAAAATTTTTTTAAACTTTTTTCAATTTTAACCCTGTGGGATATATGTTCTACTCACACACATTTGGAACTCTCCTGGGGTACCGTCACACATATTATTACCTCATTTAGTGGATATTTTCACAAAAAAGTGAAATTTTCAAAAATTTAGAAAATTGGCTGAAAACGATTAAATATGAAGGACTCATCGGGCTAATTGCTCTGGAACTGAAATCGGAATGCTCACTGTCATTTCCCCTATCTGAAAGTCTGATAAACGCCGGAAAAATGACTAAGTCCAAAAAAAAATTTTTTTCAACTTTTTTCATTTTTACCCCCGTGGGATATATATTCTACACACACACATTTGGAACTCTCCTGGGGTACCCTCACACATATTATTCCCTCATTTAGTGGATATTTTCACAAAAAAGTGAAATTTTCAAAAATTCAGAAAATTGGCTGAAAACGACTAAATATGAAGGACTCATCGGGCGAATCGCTCTGGAACTGAAATCGGAATGCTCACTGACATTTCCCCTATCTGAAAGTCTGATAAACGGCGGAAAAATGACTAAGTCCAAAAAAAAATTTTTTTCAACTTTTTTCATTTTTCCCCCGTTGGATATTTATTCTACACACACACATTTGGAACTCTCCTGGGGTACCCTCACACATATTATTCCCTCATTTAGTGGATATTTTCACAAAAAAGTGAAATTTTCAAAAATTCTGAAAATTATCTGAAAACGACTAAATATGAAGGACTCATCGTGCTAATTGCTCTGGAACTGAAATTGGAATGCTCACTGACATTTCCCCTATCTGAAAGTCTGATAAATGCCGGAAAAATGACTAAGTCCAAAAAAAATTTTTTTTCAACATTTTTCATTTTTACCCCCGTGGGATATATATTCTACACACACACATTTGGAACTCTCCTGGGGTACCCTCACAAATATTATTCCCTCATTTAGTGGATATTTTCACAAAAAAGTGAAATTTTCAAAAATTCAGAAAATTGGCTAAAAACGACTAAATATGAAGGACTCATCGGGCTAATCGCTCTGGAACTGAAATCGGAAAGCCCACTGACATTTCCCCTATCTGAAAGTCTGCTAAACGCCGGAAAAATGACTAAGTCCAAAAAAAAAAATTTTTCAACTTTTTTCAATTTTACCCACGTGGGATATATATTCTACCCACACACATTTGGAACTCTCCTGGGGTACCCTCACACATATTATCCCCTCATTTAGTGGATATTTTCACAAAAAAGTGAAATTTTCAAAAATTCAGAAAATTGGCTGAAAACGACTAAATATGAAGGACTCATCGGGTTAATTGCTCTGGAACTGAAATCGGAATGCTCACTGACATTTCCCCTATCTGAAAGTCTGCTAAACGCCGGAAAAATGACTAAGTCCAAAAAAAATTTTTTTCAATTTTAACCCTGTGGGATATATGTTCTACTCACACACATTTGGAACTCTCCTGGGGTACCGTCACACATATTATTCCCTCATTTAGTGCATATTTTCACAAAAAAGTGAAATTTTCAAAAATACAGAAAATTAACTGAAAACGACTAAATATGAAGGACTCATCGGGCGAATCACTCTGGAACTGAAATCGGAATGCTCACTGACATTTCCCCTATCTGAAAGTCTGATAAACGCCGGAAAAATGACAGTCCAAAAAAAAATTTTTTTCAACTTTTTTCAATTTTACCCCCGTGGGATATATTTTCTACCCACACACATTTGGAACTCTCCTGGGGAACCCTCACTATTTTCACAAAAAAGTGAAATTTTCAAAAATTCAGAAAATTGGCTGAAAACGACTAAATATGAAGGACTCATCGGGCTAATCGCTCTGGAACTAAAATCGGAACGCCCACTGACATTTCCCCTATCTGAAAGTCTGATAAAGGCCGGAAAAATGACTAAGTAAAAAAAAAATTTTTTTCAACTTTTTTCAATTTTATCCCTGTGGGATATACATTCTACCCACACACATTTGGAACTCTCCTGGGGTACCCTCACACATATTATTCCCTCATTTAGTGGATATTTTCACAAAAAAGTGAAATTTTCAAAAATTCAGAAAATAGGCTGAAAACGACGAAATATGAAGGACTCATTGGGCGAATCGCCCTGGAACTGAAATCGGAATGCTCACTGACATTTCCCCTATCTGAAAGTCTGATAAACGCCGGAAAAATGACTAAATCCAAAAAAAATATTTTTTCAACTTTTTTCAATTTTACCCCCGTGGGATATATATTCTACCCACACACATTTGGAACTCTCCTGGGGTACCCTCACACATATTATTCCCTCATTTAGTGGATATTTTCACAAAAAAGTGAAATTTTCAAAAATTCAGAAAATTGGCTGACATCGACTAAATATGAAGGACTCATCAGGCTAATCGCTCTGGAACTGAAATCGGAATGCTCACTGACATTTCCCCTATCTGAAAGTCTGATAAACGCCGGAAAAATGACTAAGTCCAAAAAAAAATTTTTTTCAACTTTTTTCATTTTTACCCCCGTGGGATATATATTCTACACACACACATTTGGAACTCTCCTGGGGTACCCTCACACATATTATTCCCTTATTTAGTGGATATTTTCACAAAAAAGTGAAATTTTCAAAAATTCAGAAAATTGGCTGAAAACGACTAAATATGAAGGACTCATCGGGCGAATCGCTCTGGAACTGAAATCGGAACACTCACTGACATTTCCCCTATCTGAAAGTCTGCTAAACGCCGGAAAAATGACTAAGTCCCAAAAATTTTTTTTTCAATTTTAACCCTGTGGGATATATGTTCTACTCACACACATTTGGAACTCTCCTGGGGTACCGTCACACATATTATTCCCTCATTTAGTGCATATTTTCACAAAAAAGTGAAATTTTCAAAAATTCAGAAAATTAACTGAAAACGACTAAATATGAAGGACTCATCGGGCGAATCACTCTGGAACTGAAATCGGAATGCTCACTGACATTTCCCCTATCTGAAAGTCTGATAAACGCCGGAAAAATGACAGTCCAAAAAAAAATTTTTTTCAACTTTTTTCAATTTTACCCCCGTGGGATATATTTTCTACCCACACACATTTGGAACTCTCCTGGGGAACCCTCACTATTTTCACAAAAAAGTGAAATTTTCAAAAATTCAGAAAATTGGCTGAAAACGACTAAATATGAAGGACTCATCGGGCTAATCGCTCTGGAACTAAAATCGGAACGCCCACTGACATTTCCCCTATCTGAAAGTCTGATAAAGGCCGGAAAAATGACTAAGTAAAAAAAAAATTTTTTTCAACTTTTTTCAATTTTATCCCTGTGGGATATATATTCTACTCACACACATTTGGAACTCTCCTGGGGTACCCTCACACATATTATTCCCTCATTTAGTGGATATTTTCACAAAAAAGTGAAATTTTCAAAAATTCAGAAATTGGCTGAAAACGACTAATTATGAAGGACTCATCGGGCGAATCGCTCTGGAACTGAAATCGGAATGCTCACTGACATTTCCCCTATCTGAAAGTCTGATAAACGCCGGAAAAATGACTAAGTCCAAAAAAATTTTTTTTCAACTTTTTTCAATTTTATCCCTGTGGGATATATATTCTACTCACACACAGTTGGAACTCTCCTGGGGTACCGTCACACATATTATCCCCTCATTTAGTGGATATTTTCACAAAAAAAGTGAAATTTTCAAAAATTCAGAAAATTGGCTGAAAACGACTAAATATGAAGGACTCATCGGGCGAATCGCTCTGGAACTGAAATCGGAACGCTCACTGACATTTCCCCTATCTGAAAGTCTGATAAACGGCGGAAAAATGACTAAGTCCAAAAAAAATTTTTTTTCAACTTTTTTCACTTTTACCCCCGTGGGATATATATTCTACACGCACACATTTGGAACTCTCCTGGGGTACCCTCACACATATTATTCCCTCATTTGGTGGATATTTTCACAAAAAAGTGAAATTTTCAAAAATTCTGAAAATTGGCTGAAAACGACTAAATATGAAGGACTCATCGGGCTAATCGCTCTGGAACTGAAATCGGAAAGCCCACTGACATTTCCCCTATCTGAAAGTCTGCTAAACGCCGGAAAAATGACTAAGTCCAAAAAAAAAATTTTTCAACTTTTTTCAATTTTACCCGCGTGGGATATATATTCTACCCACACACATTTGGAACTCTCCTGGGGTACCCTCACACATATTATTCCCTCATTTAGTGGATATTTTCGCAAAAAAGTGAAATTTTCAAAAATTCAGAAAATTGGCTGACATCGACTAAATATGAAGGACTCATCAGGCTAATCGCTCTGGAACTGAAATCGGAATGCTCACTGACATTTCCCCTATCTGAAAGTCTGATAAACGCCGGAAAAATGACAGTCCAAAAAAAAATTTTTTTCAACTTTTTTCAATTTTACCCCCGTGGGATATATTTTCTACCCACACACATTTGGAACTCTCCTGGGGAACCCTCACTATTTTCACAAAAAAGTGAAATTTTCAAAAATTCAGAAAATTGGCTGAAAACGACTAAATATGAAGGACTCATAGGGCTAATCGCTCTGGAACTAAAATCGGAACGCCCACTGACATTTCCCCTATCTGAAAGTCTGATAAAGGACGGAAAAATGACTAAGTCCAAAAAAAATTTTTTTCAACTTTTTTCAATTTTATCCCTGTGGGATATATATTCTACTCACACACATTTGGAACTCTCCTGGGGTACCCTCACACATATTATTCCCTCATTTAGTGGATATTTTCACAAAAAAGTGAAATTTTCAAAGATTCAGAAAATTGGCTGAAAACGACTAATTATGAAGGACTCATCGGGCGAATCACTCTGGAACTGAAATCGGAACGCTCACTGACATTTCCCCTATCTGAAAGTCTGATAAACGCCGGAAAAATGACAGTCCAAAAAAAAATTTTTTTCAACTTTTTTCAATTTTACCCCCGTGGGATATATTTTCTACCCACACACATTTGGAACTCTCCTGGGGTACCCTCACACATATTATTCCCTCATTTAGTGGATATTTTCACAAAGAAGTGAAATTTTCAAAAATTCAGAAAATTGGCTGAAAACGACTAAACATGAAGGACTCATCGGGCTAATCACTCTGGAACTAAAATCTGAATGCCCACTGACATTTCCCCTATCTGAAAGTCTGATAAAGGCCGGAAAAATGACTAAGTCAAAAAAAAATTTTTTTCAACTTTTTTCAATTTTATCCCTGTGGGATATATATTCTACTCACACACATTTGGAACTCTCCTGGGGTACCCTCACACATATTATTCCCTCATTTAGTGGATATTTTCACAAAAAAGTGAAATTTTCAAAAATTCAGAAAATTGGCTGAAAACGACGAAATTTGAAGGACTCATTGGGCGAATCGCCCTGGAACTGAAATCGGACTGCTCACTGACATTTCCCCTATCTGAAAGTCTGATAAACGCCGGAAAAATGACTAAGTCCAAAAAAAATATCTTTTCAACTTTTTTCAATTTTACCCCCGTGGGATATATATTCTACCCACACACATTTGGATCTCTCCTGGGGTACCCTCACACATTTTATTCCCTCATTTAGTGGATATTTTCGCAAAAAAGTGAAATTTTCAAAAATTCAGAAAATTGGCAGACAACGACTAAATATGAAGGACTCATCAGGCTAATCGCTCTGGAACTGAAATCGGAATGCTCACTGACATTTCCCCTATCTGAAAGTCTGATAAACGCCGGAAAAATGACAGTCCAAAAAAAAAATTTTTTCCACTTTTTTCAATTTTACCCCCGTGGGATATATTTTCTACCCACACACATTTGGAACTCTCCTGGGGTACCCTCACTATTTTCACAAAAAAGTGAAATTTTCAAAAATTCAGAAAATTGGCTGAAAACGACTAAATATGAAGGACTCATCGGGCTAATCGCTCTGGAACTAAAATCGGAACACCCACTGACATTTCCCCTATCTGAAAGTCTGATAAAGGCCGGAAAAATGACTAAGTCAAAAAAAAATTTTTTTCAACTTTTTTCAATTTTATCCCTGTGGGATATATATTCTACTCACACACATTTGGAACTCTCCTGGGGTACCCTCACACATATTATTCCCTCATTTAGTGGATATTTTCACAAAAAAAGTGAAATTTTCAAAAATTCAGAAAATTGGCTGAAAACGACTAATTATGAAGGACTCATCGGGCGAATCGCTCTGGAACTGAAATCGGAACGCTCACTGACATTTCCCCTATCTGAAAGTCTGATAAACGCCGGAAAAATGACTAAGTCCAAAAAAAATTTTTTTCAACTTTTTTCAATTTTATCCCTGTGGGTTAAAACCAGGGGAGGAGTCCTGAGGAGATAATTTGCATATTCCCACTGCATTTTGGGGTAAGTGAAGAGTCTCCGTGAGCTCAAAGAACACTGGATTTTGGATGTTGGAGCTGAAAAGAGGACATCGGCAAACCAGGGGAGGAGTCCTGAGGAGATAATTTGCATATTCCCACTGCATTTTGGGGTAAGTGAAGAGTCTCCGCGAGCTCAAAGAACACTGGATTTTGGCTGTTGGAGCTGAAAAGAGGACATCGGCAAACCAGGGGAGGAGTCCTGAGGAGATAATTTGCATATTCCCACTGCATTTTGGGGTAAGTGAAGAGTCTCCGCGAGCTCAAAGAACACTGGATTTTGGCTGTTGGAGCTGAAAAGAGGACATCGGCAAACCAGGGGAGGAGTCCTGAGGAGATAATTTGCATATTCCCACTGCATTTTGGGGTAAGTGAAGAGTCTCCGCGAGCTCAAAGAACACTGGATTTTGGCTGTTGGAGCTGAAAAGAGTACATCGGCAAACCAGGGGAGGAGTCCTGAGGAGATAATTTGCATATTCCCACTGCATTTTGGGGTAAGTGAAGAGTCTCCGCGAGCTCAAAGAACACTGGATTTTGGCTGTTGGAGCTGAAAAGAGGACATCGGCAAACCAGGGGAGGAGTCCTGAGGAGATAATTTGCATATTCCCACTGCATTTTGGGGTAAGTGAAGAGTCTCCGCGAGCTCAAAGAACACTGGATTTTGGCTGTTGGAGCTGAAAAGAGGACATCGGTAAACCGCTTTTTTTTTAAGCTTTTTTCACTGTTTTCAGAACATTAACAATAAGAACATGGAAGAGTCCAGGAGCCATTTGGTGAGCTGCATATCCTGCTACATGTTCACAGACTTGCCAGTGGAAAAGCCAAACTTCACTTGCCAGAAATGCAAGCTTGTGTCCCTGTTGGAGGAAAAGTTGCGAAATCTAGAAGAGAGGTTAACTACCTTGAAAATCATTAAGGAAGGTGAAGAGTTCTTAGACAGAGCAGAATTATCTCTTCATGATTCAGAAAGAGAAGAAATTCGAACTGCACCTGACGAAACAGAGGAATGGAAGCATGTGACCCACAGAAGCAGGAGGATCGAGAGGCAGTCAGCACCCATACTGCTCAGGAACCAGTACCAGGCTCTCACGCAGGAGAACCATGAAGAAATACAGCAAAATAAGACTTTGCCAGCAATGAATAACCTTGTAAGCCCTCAGAATCCTCCTGGATGGAGAAAGAAGAATGTTGTGAAGAAAAAACGGAGAGTGGTGGTCATGGGGGATTCCCTGTTAAGAGGAACAGAGGCCGCTATCTGCAGACCAGACATAACCTCAAGAGAAATGTGCTGTCTTCCAGGAGCAAAAATTAAAGATGTGTCTGACAGGATATCAAGACTCTTCAGACCTACAGATCACTACCCATTCCTGCTAATACATGTGGGGACAAATGACACCGCAAGAAAGGACCTGGAAACCATCTGCAGTGACTTTGAAGACTTAGGCAAGAAAGTGAAAGAATTGGGAGCGCAGGTGGTCTTCTCATCCATCCTCCCAGTGGATGGCCATGGAACAATGAGGTGGAATAAGATTCTACAGGTGAACAACTGGCTACGTCGATGGTGCGTCAACAAGGATTTGGATTTCTGGATCACGGAATGAATTACCTATACGATGGACTACTTGCTAGAGATGGGGTGCACCTTACGAAGACTGGAAAACATGTATTTGGAAGTCGCCTTGCTACACTCATCAGAAAAGCTTTAAACTAGAACAATGTGGGAAGGGAAGCAAAAGGCCAGAAAAAGCCATACAGCTGACAAATACTATTGAGATCTCTGCTACTGGAAGTGGAAAGGAAGAACAAAGACAAAACAATTTAAATAATAAAAATATGGGAGGAAGAGAAGCCAATCACAAACTAAAATGTTTTTATACAAATGCACAAAGCATGGGCAACAAACAAGGAGAATTGGAACTACTAATGCAGGAAAAGGAATATGATGCCATTGGAATCACTGAAACTTGGTGGGACGATACAAATGATTGGAATAAAAGGCTAAAAGGATACAACTTATTTGCAAGAAACAGACTTGATAAACGAGGAGGAGGTGTTGCATTGTATGTTAGAAAAGTGTATATCTGCACAGAGATTGAAGCTTCAGAGACTGGGAGTTCTGTGGAAACTGTTTGGGTAAGAATACAAGGAGAGAACAACGGAAAGGACACCATTGTAGGCATTTACTACAGGCCACCTGGGCAAGCTGAAGATATGGATGAACTCTTTATGTATCAAATGACCAAGTTCTCCAAAAAATATGACGTAGTGGTCATGGGAGATTTCAACTATCCAGACATTTGTTGGGAATCTCTCTCAAGCAAAACTAACAGGTCAAGCAAAGTCTTATCCTCTCTTGCTGACAACTTTATCTTCCAAAAGGTAGGAGAGAAAACAAGGGGATATGCTACTTTGGATCTAATCCTTATAAACAGGGAGGAAATGGTTGAGGAGGTAAAGGTGGCTTGGACCCTAGGAGGCAGCGATCATGCTATTATAGAATTTTGGATAACTAGAGGAGGAAGACATGTGAAGACTCAAACTTCAAGGTTAGATTTTAGAAAGGCAGATTTTAAGAGACTCAGAAAGAGAATAGGAGGGATCCAATGACTGGATGTCCTTAAGGACAAAAATGTCCAGGAAGGATGGGAAATTTTTAAAAATGAAATTCTCAAAGCACAATCGTTAACAATCCCGAAAAGTAGGAAGAATGGGAAGCATTTAAGGAAACCAGGATGGATGAACACAGAACTTAAACACATGTTAAAAAGAAAGAAAGAAATGTTTATTAAATGGAAAGAGGGAGGCATATCTAAAGAAGATTATAATGCAGTCTGCAGATCCTGTAGGGCACGTATCAGGTTAGCTAAAGCTGACAATGAATTAAGGCTTGCAAGAGATGTCAAAAGCAATAAAAAAGGATTTTGGGGGTATGTCAAAAGTAAAAGAAAAGTCAAAGATGCTATAGGATTTTTACAGGATGAAAATGGAGAAATGGTAAGAGAGGATGTTGAGAAGGCCGAACTTTTTAATTCCTATTTTGCATCTGTTTTCTCTCAGAAAGAAAATGTAACATCAACTGATCTTCACTGTTCTTTTAAAGGAATAGAGGAATCCAAGTTATCTGTAAACAGAAAGATTGTGAGGGAATATTTAGCTAACATAAATGAGTTCAAGTCTCCAGGTCCAGATGAATTACACCCCAGAGTACTGAAGGAGATCGTAGAAGAAATTTTAGAACCACTCTCCATAATCTTTGAAAATTCTTGGAGAACAGAAGTCCCAGAAGACTGGAGAAGAGCAAATGTTGTTCCTATCTACAAAAAGGGGAAGAAGGTGGACCCAGGGAACTATAGGCCGGTGAGTCTGACTTCTATACCAGGAAAGATCTTTGAACAAATTATTAAACAACATGTATGTAAGTACATGGATAAGAATGAAGTGATTAACCAGAGTCAGCATGGGTTTGTAACTAACAAGTCATGTCAGACTAACTTAATTTCCTTCTATGACAGAATCACTGACTGGGTGGATCAGGGAAATGCTGTAGATATAGTATATCTTGACTTCAGCAAAGCATTTGACAAAGTATCTCACACCATCCTTATTGAAAAAATGACCAAGTATGCAATGGACCAGGCAACTGTTAGGTGGATTCATAACTGGCTTAGTGATCGGACTCAAAGGGTGGTTGTAAATGGCTTCACATCCAGCTGGATGATTGTCTCAAGTGGGGTACCACAGGGCTCCGTCCTGGGACCTGTATTGTTCAACATCTTTATCAATGATTTAGATGAAGGAATTGAGGGTAAACTGATTAAATTTGCTGATGACACAAAGCTAGGAGGGATAGCTAATACTAGAGAAGAGAGAGAGAAGATTCAAAAAGACCTAAATAAACTGGAGCAGTGGGCAGCAACCAACAGAATGGTTTTTAACAGGGAAAAATGCAAAGTACTACATCTGGGCAATAAAAATGAAAAAAGCATATACAGAATGGGAGGAATAGAGCTAAGCAACAGTACATGTGAAAAAGACTTAGGTATACTAATAGATCATAGACTGAACATGAGTCAACAGTGTGATGCAGCAGCAAAAAAGGCAAATACAATTCTGGGATGTATTAACAGAAGCATACAGTCTAGATCACGTGAAGTCATTATCGGTCTTTACTCCTCTTTGGTCAGACCTCATCTGGAATACTGTGTACAGTTTTGGGCACCACATTTTAAAAAAGACATAGACAAACTGGAGCAAGTTCAGAGAAGAGCGACCAGAATGGTGACTGGTCTGCACACCATGTCCTATGAGAAACGGTTGCAGGATTTGGGAATGTTTAGCTTGCAAAAAAGAAGACTGAGAGGAGACTTAATAGCTGTCTACAAATATGTCAAGGGCTGTCACATTGTAGAAGGATCATCTTTATTCTCATTTGCACAAGGAAAGACTAGAAGCAATGGGATGAAACTAAATGGGAGGAGACACAGATTAGATATTAGAAAAAACTTTTTGACAGTTAGGGTGATTAATGAGTGGAACAGGCTGCCACGAGAGGTGGTGAGTTCCCCTTCAATGGACGTCTTCAAACAGAGGCTGGACAGACATCTGTCTGAGATGATCTAGTGAATCCTGCTTTGAGCAGGGGGTTGGACCAGATGACCCTGGAGGTCCCTTCCAACTCTACCATTCTATGATTCTATGATATATATTCTACTCATACACATTTGGAACTCTCCTGGGGTACCATCACACATATTATTCCCTCATTTAGTGCATATTTTCACAAAAAAGTGAAATTTTCAAAAATTCAGAAAATTGGCTGAAAACGACTAAATATGAAGGACTCATCGGGCGAATCACTCTGGAACTGAAATCGGAACGCTCACTGACATTTCCCCTATCTGAAAGTCTGATAAACGGCGGAAAAATGACTAAGTCCAAAAAAAAATTTTTTTCAACTTTTTTCAATTTACCCCCGTGGGATATTTATTCTACACACCCACATTTGGAACTCTCCTGGGGTACCCTCACACATATTATTCCCTCATTTAGTGGATATTTTCACAAAAAAGTGAAATTTTCAAAAATTCTGAAAATTGGCTGAAAACGACTAAATATGAAGGACTCATCGTGCTAATCGCTCTGGAACTGAAATTGGAATGCTCACTGACATTTCCCCTATCTGAAAGTCTGATAAATGCCGGAAAAATGACTAAGTCCAAAAAAAATTTTTTTTCAACTTTTTTCAATTTTATCCCTGTGGGATATATATTCTACTCACACACATTTGTAACTCTCCTGGGGTACCGTCACACATATTATTCCCTCATTTAGTGGATATTTTCACAAAAAAGTGAAATTTTCAAAAATTCAGAAAATTGGCTGAAAACGACTAAATATGAAGCACTCATCGTGCTAATCGCTCTGGAACTGAAATCGGAATGCTCACTGACATTTCCCCTATCTGAAAGCCTGATAAACGCCGGAAAAATGACTAAGTCCAAAAAAAAATTTTTTTCAACTTTTTTCATTTTTACCCCGTGGGATATATATTCTACCCACACACACATTTGGAACTCTCCTGGGGTACCCTCACACATATTATTCCCTCATTTAGTGGATATTTTCACAAAAAAGTGAAATTTTCAAAAATTCTGAAAATTGGCTGAAAACGACTAAATATGATGGACTCATCGGGCGAATCGCTCTGGAACTGAAATCGGAACGGTCACTGACATTTCCCCTATCTGAATGTCTGATAAACTCCGGAAAAATGACTAAGTTCAAAAAAAATTTTTTTTTAACTTTTTTCAATTTTACCCCAGTGGGATATATATGCTACCCAAAACATTTGCAACTCTCCTGGGGTACCCTCACACATATTATTCCCTCATTTAGTGGATATTTTCGCAAAAAAGTGAAATTTTCAAAAATTCAGAAAATTGGCTGAAAACGACTAATTATGAAGGACTCATCGGGCGAATCGCTCTGGAACTGAAATCGGAATGCTCACTGACATTTCCCCTATCTGAAAGTCTGATAAACGCCGGAAAAATGACTAAGTCCAAAAAAGATTTTTTTCAACTTTTTTCAATTTTATCCCTGTGGGATATATATTCTACTCACACACATTTGGAACTCTCCTGGGGTACCGTCACACATATTATTCCCTCATTTAGTGCATATTTTCACAAAAAAGTGAAATTTTCAAAAATTCAGAAAATTGGCTGAAAACGACAAAATATGAAGGACATATCGGGCGAATCGCTCTGGAACTGAAATCGGAACGCTCACTGACATTTCCCCTCTCTGAATGTCTGATAAACGCCGGAAAAATGACAAAGTCCAAAAAAATTTTTTTTTCAACTTTTTTCAATTTTACCCCCGTGGGATAAATATTCTACCCACAAACATTTGGAACTCTCCTGGGGTACCCTCACACATATTATTCCCTCATTTAGTGGATATTTTCACAAAAAAGTGAAATTTTCAAAAATTCTGAAAATTGGCTGAAAACGACTAAATATGAAGGACTCATCGGGCGAATCGCTCTGGAACTGAAATCGGAATGCTCACTCACATTTCTCCTATCTGAAAGTCTGATAAACGCCGGAAAAAGGACCAAGTTCAAAAAAGATTTTTTTTCAATTTTACCCCCGTGGGATATATATTCTACCCACACACATTTGGAACTCTCCTGGGGTTTCCTCACACATATTATTCCCTCATTTAGGCTGTGTTCACACGATGCGTATTTCATGCATTTCCGCGGCGTTTTTGCAGTTGCGTAAACGCCGCGGAAACGCATGAAAAATGCATGGTAGAAGGGAAGCAATGTTCCCCAATGGAAATCCGCATGTGCTGTGCCCATGATGCGGATTTTTCCACAGCGTTAACGCTGCGGTCAAAAATCCGCAGCATGTAAATTAATTTTGCGGAAACGCGGCGATTTTGCCGCCATTGACTTGCATTAGAACGCGCCAATTCCTCAAGACAGCATTTGTACTTGCGTTATTGGTTCGTTCTAATGTGCGGATGGTACCCGGGTGTGGAGGAGAGGAGAGTCTCATCCACACCCAGGTACCATTAAAAAAGCTGTAAAAGAAGAATAAAATAAAAAGTAAATGTATTCTTAACATCTGTCGGCCCGCGCACCGCTCCCGCTTGGTTCCCGGCACTTGCAGTGAGTTGTAGGACCTGCGGTGACGTCAGAGTCATGTGACGGGTCACGTGACGCTGACGTCGGCAGGTCTTTCAATTCAAAGTTGCCGGCGAGGGAGAACAGATTGAGCAGGACAGCGCGGGCCATCGGAGGTAAGTATATACATTCTCTCTGGTCACACTGTATAAATCCATGCTGTTTGCATGGATTTATATAGTGTGACCTAGTTATCAAGCACTTTCCAGGTGATGCTAACATCGCCTGGAAAGCGCTTGTCAATCTGCATGCGGAAACGCATGTGAATCTGCATGTGGATCCGCATGTATTCTGCAGGAAAAACGCATGCACAATCTGCATGCGTTTTTTCTGCCAGGGAGATGCAGAAATGATGCAGAAATTTTCTGCTTCATTTCTGCATCGTGTGCACATACCCTTAGTGGATATTTTCACAAAAAAGTGAAATTTTCAAAAATTCAGAAAATTGGCTGAAAACGACTAAATGTGATGGACTCATCGGGCGAATCGCTCTGCAACTGAAATCAGAACGCTCACTGACATTTCCCCTATCTGAAAGTCTGATAAACACCGGAAAAATGACTAAGTCCAAAAAAAAATTTTTTTCAACTTTTTTCAATTTTACCCCCGTGGGATATATATTCTACCCACACACATTTGGAAAACTGCTGGGGTACCCTCACACATATTATTCCCTCATTTAGTGGATATTTTCACAAAAAAGTGAAATTTTCAAAAATTCAGAAAATTGGCTGAAAACGACTAAATATGAAGGACTCATTGGGCGAATCGCTCTGGAACTGAAATCGGAATGCTCACTGACATTTCCCCTATCTGAAAGTCTGATAAAGGCCGGAAAAATGACTAAGTCCAAAAAATTTTTTTTTTCAATTTTATCCCTGTGGGATATATATTCTACTCACACACATTTGGAACTCTCCTGGGGTACCGTCACACATATTATTCCCTCATTTAGTTCATATTTTCACAAAAAAGAGAAATTTTCAAAAATTCAGAAAATTGGCTGAAAACGACTAAATATGAAGGACTCATCAGGCTAATCGCTCTGGAACTGAAATCGGAATGCTCATTGACATTTCCCCTATCTGAAAGTCTGATAAACTCCAGAAAAATTACTAAGTCCCCCCAAAAAATTTTTTCAACTTTTTTCAATTTTACCCCTGTGGGATATATATTCTACCGACAAACATTTGGAACTCTCCTGGGGTTTCCTCACACATATTATTCCCTCATTTAGTGGATATTTTCACAAAAAAGTGAAATTTTCAAAAATTCAGAAAATTGGCTAAAAACGACTAAATGTGATGGACTCATCGGGCGAATCGCTCTGGAACTGAAATCGGAACGCTCACTGACATTTCCCCTATCTGAAAGTCTGATTAACGCCGGAAAAATGACTAAGTCCAAAAAAAATTTTTTTTCAACTTTTTTCAATTTTACCCCCGTGGGATATATATTCTACCCACACACATTTGGAAAACTGCTGGGGTACCCTCACACATATTATTCCCTCATTTAGTGGATATTTTCACAAAAAAGTGAAATTTTCAAAAATTCAGAAAATTGGCTGAAAACGACTAAATATGAAGGACTCATTGGGGGAATCGCTCTGGAACTGAAATCGGAATGCTCACTGACATTTCCCCTATCTGAAAGTCTGATAAAGGCCGGAAAAATGACTAAGTCCAAAAAAATTTTTTTTTCAATTTTATCCCTGTGGGATATATATTCTACCCACACACATTTGGAACTCTCCTGGGGTACCCTCACACATTTTATTCCCTCATTTACTGGATATTTTCACAAAAAAGTGAAATTTTAAAAATTTCAGAAAACGACTAAATATGAAGGACTCATCGGGCTAATCGCTCTGGAACTGAAATCGGAATGCTCACTGACATTTCCCCTATCTGAAAGTCTGATAAACTCTGGAAAAATGACTAAGTCCCCCAAAAAAAATTTTTCAACTTTTTTCAATTTTACTCTCGTGGGATATATATTCTACCCACACACATTTGGAACTCTCCTGGGATACCCTCACACATATTATTCCCTCATTTAGTGGATATTTTCACAAAAAAGTGAAATTTTCAAAAATTCAGAAAATTGGCTGAAAATGACTAAATATGAAGGACTCATCGGGCTAATCGCTCTGGAACTGAAATCGTAACGCTCACTGACATTTCCCCTATCTGAAAGTCTGATAAACGCCGGAAAAATGACTAAGTTCAAAAAAAATTTTTTTTTCAATTTTACCCCCGTGGGATATATATTCTACCCACACACATTTGGAACTCTCCTGGGGTACCGTCACACATATTATTCCCTCATTTAGTTCATATTTTCACAAAAAAGAGAAATTTTCAAAAATTCAGAAAATTGGCTGAAAACGACTAAATATGAAGGACTCATCGGGCTAATCGCTCTGGAACTGAAATCGGAATGCTCACTGACATTTCCCCTATCTGAAAGTCTGATAAAGGCCGGAAAAATGACTAAGTCCAAAAAAATTTTTTTTTCAATTTTATCCCTGTGGGATATATATATTCTACTCACACACATTTGGAACTCTCCTGGGGTACCGTCACACATATTATTCCCTCATTTAGTGGATATTTTCACAAAAAAGTGAAATTTTCAAAAATTCAGAAAATTGGCTGAAAACGACTAAATGTGATGGACTCATTGGGCGAATCGCTCTGGAACTGAAATCGGAACGCTCACTGACATTTCCCCTATCTGAAAGTCTGATTAACGCCGGAAAAATGACTAAGTCCAAAAAAAAATTTTTTTCAACTTTTTTCAATTTTACCCCCGTGGGATATATATTCTACCCACACACATTTGGAAAACTGCTGGGGTACCCTCACACATATTATTCCCTCATTTAGTGGATATTTTCACAAAAAAGTGAAATTTTCAAAAATTCAGAAAATTGGCTGAAAACGACTAAATATGAAGGACTCATTGGGCAAATCGCTCTGGAACTGAAATCGGAATGCTCACTGACATTTCCCCTATCTGAAAGTCTGATAAAGGCCGGAAAAATGACCAAGTCCAAAAAAATTTTTTTTTCAATTTTATCCCTGTGGGATATATATTCTACCCACACACATTTGGAACTCTCCTGGGGTACCCTCACACATATTATTCCTTCATTTAGTGGATAATTTCACAAAAAAGTGAAATTTTCAAAAATTCTGAAAATTGGCTGAAAGCGACTAAATATGAAAAACTCATTGGCGAATCGCTCTGGAACTGAAATCGGAATGCTCATTGACATTTCCCCTATCTGAAAGTCTGATAAACTCCAGAAAAATTACTAAGTCCAAAAAAATTTTTTTTTCAATTTTATCCCTGTGGGATATATATATTCTACTCACACACATTTGGAACTCTCCTGGGGTACCGTCACACATATTATTCCCTCATTTAGTGCATATTTTCACAAAAAATAGAAATTTTCAAAAATTCTGAAAATTGGCTGAAAACGACTAAATATGAAGGACTCATCAGGCTAATCGCTCTGGAACTGAAATCGGAATGCTCATTGACATTTCCCCTATCTGAAAGTCTGATAAACTCCAGAAAAATTACTAAGTCCCCCCAAAAAATTTTTTCAACTTTTTTCAATTTTGCCCCGTGGGATATATATTCTACCCACAAACATTTGGAACTCTCCTGGGGTTTCCTCACACATATTATTCCCTCATTTAGTGGATATTTTCACAAAAAAGTGAAATTTTCAAAAATTCAGAAAATTGTCTGAAAACGACTAAATGTGATGGACTCATCGGGCGAATCGCTCTGGAACTGAAATCGGAACGCTCACTGACATTTACCCTATCTGAAAGTCTGATAAACGCCGGAAAAATGACTAAGTCCAAAAAAAAATTTTTTTCAACTGTTTTCAATTTTACCCCCGTGGGATATATATTCTACCCACACACATTTGGAACTCTCCTGGGGTACCCTCACACATTTTATTCCCTCATTTAGTGGATATTTTCACAAAAAAGTGAAATTTTAAAAATTTCAGAAAATTTCAGAAAACGACTAAATATGAAGGACTCATCGGGCTAATCGCTCTGGAACTGAAATCGGAATGCTCACTGACATTTCCCCTATCTGAAAGTCTGATAAACTCCGGAAAAATGACTAAGTCCCCCCAAAAAAATTTTTCAACTTTTTTCAATTTTACTCATGTGGATATATATTCTACCCGCACACATTTGGAACTCTCCTGGGGTACCCTCACACATATTATTCCCTCATTTAGTGGATATTTTCACAAAAAAGTGAAATTTTCAAAAATTCAGAAAATTGGCTGACAATGACTAAATATGAAGGACTCATCGGGCTAATCGCTCTGGAACTGAAATCGTAACGCTCACTGACATTTCCCCTATCTGAAAGTCTGATAAACGCCGGAAAAATGACTAAGTTCAAAAAAATTTTTTTTTCAATTTTACCCCCGTGGGATATATATTCTACCCACACACATTTGGAACTCTCCTGTGGTTTCCTCACACATATTATTCCCTCATTTAGTGGATATTTTCACAAAAAAGTGAAATTTTCAAAAATTCAGAAAATTGGCTGAAAACGACTAAATGTGATGGACTCATAGGGCGAATCGCTCTGGAATTGAAATCAGAACGCTCACTGACATTTCCCCTATCTGAAAGTCTGATAAACGCCGGAAAAATGACTAAGTCCAAAAAAAAATTTTTTTCAACTTTTTTCAATTTTATCCCTGTGGGATATATATTCTACTCAAACACATTTGGAACTCTCCTGGGGTACCGTCACACATATTATTCCCTCATTTAGTGCATATTTTCACAAAAAAGAGAAATTTTCAAAAATTCAGAAAATTGGCTGAAAACGACTAAATATGAAGGACTCATCAGGCTAATCGCTCTGGAACTGAAATCGGAATGCTCATTGACATTTCCCCTATCTGAAAGTCTGATAAACTCCAGAAAAATTAGTAAGTCCCCCAAAAAAAATTTTTCAACTTTTTTCAATTTTACCCTCGTGGGATGTATATTCTACCCACACACATTTGGAACTCTCCTGGGGTTTCCTCACACATATTATTCCCTCATTTAGTGGATATTTTCACAAAAAAGTGAAATTTTCAAAAATTCTGAAAATTGGCTGAAAATGACTAAATATGAAGGACTCATCGGGCTAATCGCTCTGGAACTGAAATCGTAACGCTCACTGACATTTCCCCTATCTGAAAGTCTGATAAACGCCGGAAAAATGACTAAGTTCAAAAAAATTTTTTTTTCAATTTTACCCCCGTGGGATATATATTCTACCCACACACATTTGGAACTCTCCTGTGGTTTCCTCACACATATTATTCCCTCATTTAGTGGATATTTTCACAAAAAAGTGAAATTTTCAAAAATTCAGAAAATTGGCTGAAAACGACTAAATGTGATGGACTCATAGGGCGAATCGCTCTGGAACTGAAATCAGAACGCTCACTGACATTTCCCCTATCTGAAAGTCTGATAAACGCCGGAAAAATGACTAAGTCCAAAAAAAAATTTTTTTCAACTTTTTTCAATTTTATCCCTGTGGGATATATATTCTACTCAAACACATTTGGAACTCTCCTGGGGTACCGTCACACATATTATTCCCTCATTTAGTGCATATTTTCACAAAAAAGAGAAATTTTCAAAAATTCAGAAAATTGGCTGAAAACGACTAAATATGAAGGACTCATCAGGCTAATCGCTCTGGAACTGAAATCGGAATGCTCATTGACATTTCCCCTATCTGAAAGTCTGATAAACTCCAGAAAAATTAGTAAGTCCCCCAAAAAAATTTTTTCAACTTTTTTCAATTTTGCCCCGTGGGATATATATTCTATCCACAAACATTTGGAACTCTCCTGGGGTTTCCTCACACATATTATTCCCTCATTTAGTGGATATTTTCACAAAAAAGTGAAATTTTCAAAAATTCAGAAAATTGGCTGAAAACGACTAAATATGAAGGACTCATCGGGCGAATCGCTCTGGAACTGAAATCGGAACGCTCACTGACATTTCCCCTATCTGAAAGTCAGATAAACGCCGGAAAAATGACTAAGTCCAAAAAAATTTTTTTTTAAACTTTTTTCAATTTTACCCCTGTGGGATATATATTCTACCCACAAACATTTGGAACTCTCCTGGGGTTTCCTCACACATATTATTCCCTCATTATTCCCTCCAAACCAGGGGAGGAGTCCTGAGGAGATAATTTGCATATTCCACCTGCATTTTGGGGTAAGTGAAGAGTCTCCGCGAGCTCAAAGAACACTGGATTTTGGCTGTTGGAGCTGAAAAGAGGACATCGGTAAACCGCGCGCCGGTATTTTGAAGCTTTTTTCTTAAGCTTTTTTCACTGTTTTCAGAACATTAACAATAAGAACATGGAAGAGTCCAGGAGCCATTTGGTGAGCTGCATATCCTGCTACATGTTCACAGACTTGCCAGTGGAAAAGCCAAACTTCACATGCCAGAAATGCAAGCTTGTGTCCCTGTTGGAGGAAAAGTTGCGAAATCTAGAAGAGAGGTTAACTACCTTGAAAATCATTAAGGAAGGGGAAGAGTTCTTAGACAGAGCAGAATTATCTCTTCATGATTCAGAAAGAGAAGAAATTCGAACTGCACCTGACGAAACAGAGGAATGGAAGCATGTGACCCACAGAAGCAGGAAGATCGAGAGGCAGTCAGCACCCATACTGCTCAGGAACCAGTACCAGGCTCTCACGCAGGAGAACCATGAAGAAATACAGCAAAATAAGACTTTGCCAGCAATGAATAACCTTGTAAGCCCTCAGAATCCTCCTGGATGGAGAAAGAAGAATGTTGTGAAGAAAAAACGGAGAGTGGTGGTCATGGGGGATTCCCTGTTAAGAGGAACAGAGGCCGCTATCTGCAGACCAGACATAACCTCAAGAGAAATGTGCTGTCTTCCAGGAGCAAAAATTAAAGATGTGTCTGACAGGATATCAAGACTCTTCAGACCTACAGATCACTACCCATTCCTGCTAATACATGTGGGGACAAATGACACCGCAAGAAAGGACCTGGAAACCATCTGCAGTGACTTTGAAGACTTAGGCAAGAAAGTGAAAGAATTGGGAGCGCAGGTGGTCTTCTCATCCATCCTCCCAGTGGATGGCCATGGAACAATGAGGTGGAATAAGATTCTACAGGTGAACAACTGGCTACGTCGATGGTGCGTCAACAAGGATTTGGATTTCTGGATCACGGAATGAATTACCTATACGATGGACTACTTGCTAGAGATGGGGTGCACCTTACGAAGACTGGAAAACATGTATTTGGAAGTCGCCTTGCTACACTCATCAGAAGAGCTTTAAACTAGAACAATGTGGGAAGGGAAGCAAAAGGCCAGAAAAAGCCATACAGCTGACAAATACTATTGAGATCTCTGCTACTGGAAGTGGAAAGGAAGAACAAAGACAAAACAATTTAAATAATAAAAATATGGGAGGAAGAGAAACCAATCACAAACTAAAATGTTTTTATACAAATGCACAAAGCATGGGCAACAAACAAGGAGAATTGGAACTACTAATGCAGGAAAAGGAATATGATGTCATTGGAATCACCGAAACTTGGTGGGACGATACACATGATTGGAATAAAAGGCTAAAAGGATACAACTTATTTGCAAGAAACAGACTTGATAAACGAGGAGGAGGTGTTGCATTGTATGTTAGAAAAGCGTATATCTGCACAGAGATTGAAGCTTCAGAGACTGGGAGTTCTGTGGAAACTGTTTGGGTAAGAATACAAGGAGAGAACAACGGAAAGGACACCATTGTAGGCATTTACTACAGGCCACCTGGGCAAGCTGAAGATATGGATGAACTCTTTATGTATCAAATGACCAAGTTCTCCAAAAAATATGACGTAGTGGTCATGGGAGATTTCAACTATCCAGACATTTGTTGGGAATCTCTCTCAAGTAAAACTAACAGGTCAAGCAAATTCTTATCCTCTCTTGCTGACAACTTTATCTTCCAAAAGGTAGGGGAGAAAACAAGGGGATCTGCTACTTTGGATCTAATCCTTATAAACAGGGAGGAAATGGTTGAGGAGGTAAAGGTGGCTGGGACCCTAGGAGGCAGCGATCATGCTATTATAGAATTTTGGATAACTAGAGGAGGAAGACATGTGAAGACTCAGACTTCAAGGTTAGATTTTAGAAAGGCAGATTTTAAGAGACTCAGAAAGAGAATAGGAGGGATCCAATGGCTGGATGTCCTTAAGGACAAAAATGTCCAGGAAGGATGGGAAATTTTTAAAAATGAGATTCTCAAAGCACAATCGTTAACAATCCCGAAAAGAAGGAAGAATGGGAAGCATTTAAGGAAACCAGGATGGATGAACACAGAGCTTAAACACATGCTAAAAAGAAAGAAAGAAATGTTTATTAAATGGAAAGAGGGAGGCATATCTAAAGAAGATTATAATGCAGTCTGCAGATCCTGTAGGACACGTATCAGGTTAGCTAAAGCTGACAATGAATTAAGGCTTGCAAGAGATGTCAAAAGCAATAAAAAAGGATTTTGGGGGTATGTCAAAAGTAAAAGAAAAGTCAAAGATGCTATAGGATTTTTACAGGATGAAAATGGAGAAATGGTAAGAGAGGATGTTGAGAAGGCCGAACTTTTTAATTCCTATTTTGCATCTGTTTTCTCTCAGAAAGAAAATGTAACATCAACTGATCTTCACTGTCCTTTTAAAGGAATAGAGGAATCCAAGTTATCTGTAAACAGAAAGATTGTGAGGGAATATTTAGCTAACATAAATGAGTTCAAGTCTCCAGGTCCAGATGAATTACACCCCAGAGTACTGAAGGAGATCGTAGAAGAAATTTTAGAACCACTCTCCATAATCTTTGAAAATTCTTGGAGAACAGGAGAAGTCCCAGAAGACTGGAGAAGAGCAAATGTTGTTCTTATCTTCAAAAAGGGGAAGAAGGTGGACCCAGGAGCTATAGGCCGGTGAGTCTGACTTCTATACCAGGAAAGATCTTTGAACAAATTATTAAACAACATGTATGTAGGTACATGGATAAGAATGAAGTGATTAACCAGAGTCAGCATGGGTTTGTAACTAACAAGTCATGTCAGACTAACTTAATTTCCTTCTATGACAGAATCACTGACTGGGTGGATCAGGGAAATGCTGTAGATATAGTATATCTTGACTTCAGCAAAGCATTTGACAAAGTATCTCACACCATCCTTATTGAAAAAATGACCAAGTATGCAATGAACCAGGCAACTGTTAGGTGGATTCATAACTGGCTTAGTGATCGGACTCAAAGGGTGGTTGTAAATGGCTTCACATCCAGCTGGATGAATGTCTCAAGTGGGGTACCACAGGGCTCCGTCCTGGGACCTGTATTGTTCAACATATTTATCAATGATTTAGATGAAGGAATTGAGGGTAAACTGATTAAATTTGCTGATGACACAAAGCTAGGAGGGATAGCTAATACTAGAGAAGAGAGAGAGAAGATTCAAAAAGACCTAAATAAACTGGAGCAGTGGGCAGCAACCAACAGAATGGTTTTTAACAGGGAAAAATGCAAAGTACTACATCTGGGCAATAAAAATGAAAAAAGCATATACAGAATGGGAGGAATAGAGCTAAGCAACAGTACATGTGAAAAAGACTTAGGTATACTAATAGATCATAGACTGAACATGAGTCAACAGTGTGATGCAGCAGCAAAAAAGGCAAATACAATTCTGGGATGTATTAACAGAAGCATACAGTCTAGATCACGTGAAGTCATTATCGGTCTTTACTCCTCTTTGGTCAGACCTCATCTGGAATACTGTGTACAGTTTTGGGCACCACATTTTAAAAAAGACATAGACAAACTGGAGCAAGTTCAGAGAAGAGCGACCAGAATGGTGACTGGTCTGCAAACCATGTCCTATGAGGAACGGTTGCAGGATTTGGGAATGTTTAGCTTGCAAAAAAGAAGACTGAGAGGAGACTTAATAGCTGTCTACAAATATGTCAAGGGCTGTCACATTGTAGAAGGATCATCTTTATTCTCATTTGCACAAGGAAAGACTAGAAGCAATGGGATGAAACTAAATGGGAGGAGACACAGATTAGATATTAGAAAAAACTTTTTGACAGTTAGGGTGATTAATGAGTGGAACAGGCTGCCACGAGAGGTGGTGAGTTCCCCTTCAATGGACGTCTTCAAACAGAGGCTGGACAGACATCTGTCTGAGATGATCTAGTGAATCCTGCTTTGAGCAGGGGGTTGGACCAGATGACCCAGGAGGTCCCTTCCAACTCTACTATTCTATGATTCTATGATATTTTCACAAAAAAGTGAAATTTTCAAAAATTCAGAAAATTGGCTGAAAACGACTAAATGTGAAGGACTCATTGGGCGAATCGCTCTGGAACTGAAATCGGAACGCTCACTGACATTTCCCCTATCTGAAAGTCTGATAAACGCCGGAAAAATGACTAAGTCCAAAAGAAAATTTTTTTCAACTTTTTTCAATTTTACCCCCGTGGGATATATATTCTACCCACACACATTTGGAAAACTGCTGGGGTACCCTCACACATATTATTCCCTCATTTAGTGGATATTTTCACAAAAAAGTGAAATTTTCAAAAATTCAGAAAATTGGCTGAAAACGACTAAATATGAAGGACTCATTGGGCGAATCGCTCTGGAACTGAAATCGGAATGCTCACTGACATTTCCCCTATCTGAAAGTCTGATAAAGGCCGGAAAAATAACTAAGTCCAAAAAAATTTTTTTTTCAATTTTATCCCTGTTGGATATATATTCTACCCACACACATTTGGAACTCTCCTGGGGTACCCTCACACATATTATTCCCTCATTTAGTGGATATTTTCGCAAAAAAGTGAAATTTTCAAAAATTCAGAAAATTGACTGAAAATGACTAAATGTGATGGACTCATCAGGTGAATCGCTCTGGAACTGAAATCGGAATGCTCACTGACATTTCCCCTATCTGAAAGTCTGATAAACGCCGGAAAAATGACTAAGTCCAAAAAAAATTTTTTTTAAACTTTTTTCAATTTTACCCCCGTGGGATATATATTCTACCCACAAACATTTGGAACTCTCCTGGGGTACCCTCACACATATTATTCCCTCATTTAGTGGATATTTTCACAAAAAAGTGACATTTTCAAAAATTCAGAAAATTGGCTGAAAACGACTAAATATGAAGGACTCATCGGGCGAATCGCTCTGGAACTGAAATCGGAACGCTCACTGACATTTCCCCTATCTGAAAGTCTGATAAACGCTGGAAAATGACAGTCCAAAAAAAAATTCTTTTTCAACTTTTTTCAATTTTGCCCCCGTGGGATATATATTCTACCCACACACATTTGGAACTCTCCTGGGGTACCCTCACACATATTATTCCCTCATTTAGTGGATATTTTCACAAAAAAGTGAAATTTTAAAAAATTCAGAAAATTGGCTGAAAATGGCTAAATATGAAGGACTCATTGGGCTAATCGCTCTGGAACTGAAATCGGAACGCTCACTGACATTTCCCCTATCTGAAAGTCTGATAAACGCCGGAAAAATGACTAAGTCCAAAAAAAAATTTTTTTCAATTTTACCCCCGTGGAATATATATTCTACCCACACACATTTGGAACTCTCCTGGGGTACCCTCACACATATTATTCCCTCATGTAGTAGATACAGTACAGACCAAAAGTTTGGACACACCTTCTCATTTAAAGATTTTTCTGTATTTTCATGACTATGAAAATTGTATATTCCACTGAAGGCATCAAAACTATGAATTAACACATGTGGAATTATATACTTAACAAAAAAGTGTGAAACAACTGAAAATATTGTCTTATATTCTAGCTTCTTCAAAGTATCCACCTTTTGCTTTGGTGACTGCTTTGCACACTCTTGGTATTCTCTTGATGAGCTTCAAGTAGTAGTCGCCGAAAATGGTCTTCCAAAAATCTTGAAGGAGTTCCCAGAGATGCTTAGCACTTGTTGGCCCTTTTGCCTTCACTCTGCAGTCCAGCTCACCCCAAACCATCTCGATTGGGTTCAGGTCTGGTGACTGTGGAGGCCAGGTTATCTGGCGTAGCACCCCATCACTCTCCTTCTTGGTCAAATAGCTCTTACACAGCCTGGAGGTGTGTTTGGGGTCATAGTCCTATTGAAAAATAAATGATGGTCCAACTAAACGCAAACCGGATGGAATAGCATGCCGCTGCAAGATGTTGTGGTAGCCATGCTGGTTCAGTATGCCTTCAATTTTGAATAAATCCCCAACAGTGTCACCAGCAAAGCACCCCCCACACCATCACACCTCCTCCTCCATGCTTCACTGTGGGAACCAGGCATGTAGAGTCCATCCGTTCACCTTTTCTGCGTCGCACAAAGACACGGTGGTTGGAACCAAAGATCTCAAATTTTGACTCATCAGATGAAAGCACAGATTTCCACTGGTCTAATGTCCATTCCTTGTGTTCTTTAGCCCAAACAAGTCTCTTCTGCTAGTTGCCTGTCCTTAGCAGTGGTTTCCTAGCAGCTATTTTACCATGAAGGCCTGCTGCACAAAGTCTCCTCCTAACAGTTGTTGAAGAGATGTGTCTGCTGCTAGAACTCTGTGTGGCATTGACCTGGTCTCTAATCTGATCTGCTGTTAACCTGTGATTTTTGAGGCTGGTGACTCGGATAAACTTATCCTCAGAAGCAGAGGTGACTCTTGGTCTTCCTTTCCTGGGGCGGTCCTCATGTGAGACAGTTTCTTTGTAGCGCTTGATGGTTTTTGTAACTGCACTTGGGGACACTTTCAAAGTTTTCCCAATTTTTCGCACTGACTGACCTTCATTTGTTAAAGTAATGATGGCCACTCGTTTTTCTTTACTTAGCTGCTTTTTTCTTGCCATAATACAAATTCTAACAGTCTATTCAGTAGGACTATCAGCTGTGTATTCACCAGACTTCTACAAAACACAACTGATGGTCCCAACCCCATTTATAAGGCAAGAAATCCCACTTATTAAACCTGACAGGGCACACCTGTGAAGTGAAAACCATTTCCCGTGACTACCACTTGAAGCTCATCAAGAGAATGCCATGAGTGTGCAAAGCAGTCATCAAAGCAAAAGGTGGCTACTTTGAAGAACCTAGAATATAAGACATATTTTCAGTTGTTTCACACTTTTTTGTTAAGTATATAATTCCACATGTGTTAATTCATAGTTTTGATGCCTTCAGTGTAAATGTACAATTTTCATAGTCATGAAAAGACAGAAAAAATTTTAAATGAGAAGGTGTGTCCAAACTTTTGGTCTGTACTGTATTTTCACAAAAAAGTGAAATTTTCAAAAATTCTGAAAATTGGCTGAAAACGACTAAATAAGAAGGACTCATCGGGCTAATCGCTCTGGAACTGAAATCGGAATGCTCAATGACATTTCCCCTATCTGAATGTCTGATAAAGGCCGGAAAAATGACTAAGTCCAGAAAAAAAATTTTTTCAACTTTTTTAAATTTTACCCCCGTGGGATATATATTCTACCCACACACATTTGGAACTCTCCTGGGGTACCCTCACACATATTGTTCCCTCATTTAGTGGATATTTTCACAAAAAAGTGAAATTTTCAAAAATTCAGAAAATTGGCTGAAAACGACTAAATATGAAGGACTCATCGGGCAAATTGCTCTGAAACTGAAATCGGAATGCTCACTGACATTTCCCCTATCTGAATGTCTGATAAACGCCGGAAAAATGACTAAGTCCCCCAAAAAAATTTTTTCAACTTTTTTCAATTTTACCCCTGTGGATATATATTCTACCCTCACTTTTGGAACTCTCCTGGGGTACCCTCACACTTATTATTCCCTCATTTAGTGGATATTTTCACAAAAAAGTGAAATTTTCCAAAATTCTGAAAATTGGCTGAAAACGACTAAATATGAAGGACTCATCGGGCGAATCGCTCTGGAACTGAAATCGGAACGCTCACTGACTTTTCCCCTATCTGAAAGTCTGATAAACGCCGGAAAAATGACTAAGTCCATGAAAAAAATTTTTTCAACTTTTTTCAATTTTACCCCTGTGGTTATATATTCTACCCACACTTTTGGAACTCTCCTGGGGTACCCTCACCAATATTATTCCCTCATTTACTGCATATTTTCACAAAAAAGTGAAATTTTCAAAAATTAAGAAAATTGGCTGAAAACGACTAAATATGAAAGACTCATCGGGCGAATCGCTCTGGAACTGAAATCGGAACGGTCACTGACATTTCCCCTATCTGAAAGTCTGTTAAAGGCGGAAAAAATGACAGTCCAAAAACAATTTTTTTTCAACTTTTTTCAATTTTATCCCCGTGGGATATATATTCTACCCAAAAACATTTGGAACTCTCCTGGGGTTTCCTCACACATATTATTCCCTAATTTAGTGGATATTTTCACAAAAAAGTGAAATTTTCAAAAATTCAGAAAATTGGCTGAAAATGACTAAATATGAAGGACTCATTGGCCGAATCGCTCTGGAACTGAAATCGGAATGCTCACTGACATTTCCCCTATCTGAAAGTCTGATAAAGGCCGGAAAAATGACTAAGTCCAAAAAAATTTTTTTTTCAATTTTATCCCTGTGGGATATATATTCTACCCACACACATTTGGAACTCTCCTGGGGTACCCTCACACATATTATTCCCTCATTTAGTGGATATTTTCACAAAAAAGTGAAATTTTCAAATATTCAGAAAATTGGCTGAAAACGACTAAATATGAAGGACTCATCGGGCGAAACGCTCTGGAACTGAAATCGGAACGCTCACTGACATTTGCCCTAATTGAAAGTCTGATAAACGCCGGAAAAATGACTAAGTCCAAAAAAAAATTTTTTTCAACTTTTTTCAATTTTACCCCCGTGGGATATATATTCTACCCACACACATTTGGAACTCTCCTGGGGTACCCTCACACATATTATTCCCTCATTTAGTGGATATTTTCACAAAAAGTGACATTTTCAAAAATTCTGAAAATTGGCTGAAAATGACTAAATATGAACGACATATCGGGCAAATCGCTCTGGAACGTAAATTGGACTGCTCACTGACATTTCCCCTAGCTGAAAGTCTGATAAACGCTGGAAAAATGACTAAGTCCAAAAAAATTATTTTTAAAACTTTTTTCAATTTTACCCCCGTGGGATATATCTTCTACCCACACACATTTGGAACTCTCCTGGGGTACCCTCACACATATTATTCCCTCATTTAGTGGATATTTTCACAAAAAAGTGAAATTTTCAAAAATTCAGAAAATTGGCTGAAAACTACTAATAATGAAGGACTGATCGGGCGAATCGCTCTGGAACTGAAATCGCAACGCTCACTGACATTTCTCCTATCTGAAAGTCTGATAGACGCTGAAAAAATGACTAAGTCCAAAAAAAATTTTTTTAAAACTTTTTTCAATTTTACCCCCGTGGGATATATCTTCTACCCACACACATTTGGAACTCTGCTGGGGTACCCTCACACATATTATTCCCTCATTTAGTGGATATTTTCACAAAAAAGTGAAATTTTCAAAAATTCAGAAAATTGTCTGAAAACGACTAAATATGAAGGACTCATTGGGCGAATCGCTCTGGAACTGAAATCGGAACGCTCACTGACATTTCCCCTATCTGAAAGTCTGATAAACACTGAAAAAATGACTAAGTCCCAAAAAAATTTTTTTGCAACTTTTTTCAAATTTACCCCCGTGGGATATATATTCTACCCACACATATTTGGAACTCTCCTGGGGTACCCTCACACATATTATTCCCTCATTTAGTGGATATTTTCACAAAAAGTGACATTTTCAAAAATTCTGAAAATTGGCTGAAAATGACTAAATATGAACGACTCATCGGGCAAATCGCTCTGGAACGTAAATCGGAACGCTCACTAACATTTGCCCAAATTGAAAGTCTGATAAATGCCGGAAAAATGACTAAGACCACAAAAAAAATTTTTTTCAACTTTTTTCAATTTTACCCCCGTGGGATATATATTCTACCCACACACATTTGGAACTCTGCTGGGGTACCCTCACACATATTATTCCCTCATTTAGTGGATATTTTCACAAAAAGTGACATTTTCAAAAATTCTGAAAATTGGCTGAAAATGACTAAATTTGAACGACACATCGGGCAAATCGCTCTGGAACGTAAATTGGAATGCTCACTGACATTTCCCCTAGCTGAAAGTCTGATAAACGCTGGAAAAATGACTAAGTCCAAAAAAATTTTTTTTAAAACTTTTTTCAATTTTACCCCCGTGGGATATATATTCTACCCACACACATTTGGAACTCTCCTGGGGTACCCTCACACATATTATTCCCTCATTTAGTGGATATTTTCACAAAAAGTGAAATTTTCAAAAATTCAGAAAATTGGCTGAAAACTACTAATAATGAAGGACTGATCGGGCGAATCGCTCTGGAACTGAAATCGCAACGCTCACTGACATTTCTCCTATCTGAAAGTCTGATAAACGCTGAAAAAATGACTAAGTCCAAAAAAAATTTTTTTAAAACTTTTTTCAATTTTACCCCCGTGGGATATATCTTCTACCCACACACATTTGGAACTCTCCTGGGGTACCCTCACACATATTATTTCCTCATTTAGTGGATATTTTCACAAAAAAGTGAAATTTTCAAAAATTCGGAAAATTGGCTGAAAGCGACTAAATATGAAGGACTCATCGGGCGAATCGCTCTGGAACTGAAATCGGAATGCTCACTGACATTTCCCCTAACTGAAAGTCTGATAAACGCCGGAAAAATGACTAAGTCCAAAAAAGTTTTTTTTAAAACTTTTTTCAATTTTACCCCCGTGGGATATATATTCTACCCACACACATTTGGAACTCTCCTGTGGTACCCTCACACATATTATTCCCTCATTTAGTGGATATTTTCCCAAAAAAGTGAAATTTTCAAAAATTCAGAAAATTGGCTGAAAACGACTAAATATGAAGGACTTATGGGGCAAATCGCTCTGGAACTGAAATCGGAATGCTCACTGACATTTCCCCTATCTGAAAGTCTGATAAACGCTGAAAAAATGACTAAGTCCAAAAAAAATTTTTTTTCAACTTTTTTCAATTTTACCCCTGTGGGATATATATTCTACCCACACACATTTGGAACTCTCCTGTTGTACCCTCACACATATTATCCCCTCATTTAGTGGATATTTTCACAAAAAAGTGAAATTTTCAAAAATTCAGAAAAATGGCTGAAAATGACTGAATATGATGGACTCATCGGGCGAATCGAGCTGGAACTGAAATCACAACGCTCACTGACATTTGCCCTAATTGAAAGTCTGATAAACGCTGAAAAAATGACTAAGTCCAAAAAAATATTTTTTTCACCTTTTTTCAAATTTACCCCTGTGGGATATATATTCTACCCACACACATTTGGAACTCTCCTGGGGTACCCTCACACATATTATTCCCTCATTTAGTGGATATTTTCACAAAAAAGTGAAATTTTCAAAAATTCAGAAAAATGGCTGAAAATGACTGAATATGATGGACTCATCGGGCGAATCGAGCTGGAACTGAAATCACAACGCTCACTGACATTTGCCCTAATTGAAAGTCTGATAAACGCTGAAAAAATGACTAAGTCCAAAAAAATATTTTTTTCACCTTTTTTCAAATTTACCCCTGTGGGATATATATTCTACCCACACACATTTGGAACTCTCCTGTTGTACCCTCACACATATTTAGTGGATATTTTCACAAAAAAGTGAAATTTTCAAAAATTCAGAAAATTGGCTAAAAACGACTAAATATGAAGGGCTCATTGGGCGAATCACTCTGGAACTGAAATCGGAATGCTCACTGACATTTCCCCTATCTGAAAGTCTGATAAACGCCGGAAAAATGACTAAGTGAAAAAAATTTTTTTTTTCAACTTTTTTCAATTTTACGCTCGTGGGATATATATTCTACCCACACACATTTGGAACTCTCCTGGGGTACCGTCACACATATTATTCCCTCATTTAGTGGATATTTTCACAAAAAAGTGAAATTTTCAAAAATTCTGAAAATTGGCTGAAAGCGACTAAATATGCAGGACTCATCGGGCGAATCACTCTGGAACTGAAATCGGAATGCTCACTGACATTTCCCCTATCTGAAAGTCTGATAAACGCCGGAAAAATGACTAAGTCCAAAAAAATTTTTTTTCACCTTTTTTCAATTTTACCCCTGTGGGATATATATTCTACCCACACACATTTGGAACTCTCCTGGGGTACCCTCACACATATTATTCCCTCATTTAGTGGATATTTTCACAAAAAAGTGAAATTTTCAAAAATTCAGAAAATTGGCTGAAAATGACTAAATATGAAGGACTCATCGGGCGAATCGCTCTGGAACTGAAATCGGAATGCTCACTGACATTTCCCCTATCTGAAAGTTTGATAAATGCTGAAAAAATGACTAATTTAAAAAAAAAAACTTTTTTTCACCTTTTTTCAATTTTACCCCCGTGGGATATATATTCTACCCACACACATTTGGAACTCTCCTGGGGTACCCTCACACATATTATTCCCTCATTTAGTGGATATTTTCACAAAAAAGTGAAATTTTCAAAAATTCAGAAAATTGGCTGAAAACGACTAAATATGAAGGACTCATCGGGCAAATCGCTCTGGAACTGAAATCGGAACGCTCAATGACATTTCCCCTATCTGAAAGTCTGAAAAACTCCGGAAAAATGACTAAGTACAAAAAAAATTTTTTTCACCTTTTTTCAATTTTACCCCCGTGGGATATATATTCTACCCACACACATTTGGAACTCTCCTGGGGTACACTCACACATATTATTCCCTCATTTAGTGGATATTTTCACAAAAAAGTGAAATTTTCAAAAATTCTGAAAATTGGCTGAAAACGATGAAATATGAAGGACTCATCGGGCGAATCGCTCTGGAACTGAAATCGGAACGCTCACTGACATTTCCCCTATCTGAAAGTCTGATAAACGCCGGAAAAATGACTAAGGCTAAAAAAAATTTTTTTTCAACTTTTTTCAATTTTACCCCTGTGGGATATATATTCTACCCACACACGTTTGGAACTCTCCTGGGGTACCCTCACACATATTATTCCCTCATTTAGTGGATATTTTCCCAAAAAAGTGAAATTTTCAAAAATTCAGAAAATTGGCTGAAAACGACTAAATATGAAGGACTCATTGGGTGAATCGCTCTGGAACTGAAATCGGAACGCTCACTGACATTTTCCTTATCTGAAAGTCTGATAAACGCTGAAAAAATGACAGTCCAAAAAAAAAAATTTTTCACCTTTTTTCAATTTTACCCCCGTGGGATATATATTCTACCCACACACATTTGGAACTCTCCTGGGGTACCCTCACACATATTATTCTCTCATTTAGTGGATATTTTCACAAAAAAGTGAAATTTTCAAAAATTCTGAAAATTGGCTGAAAACGACTAAATATGAAGGACTCATCGTGCGAATCGCTCTTGAACTGAAATTGGAACGCTCACTGACATTTCCCCTATCTGAAAGTTTGATAAACGCTGAAAAAATGACTAAGTCCAAAAAAAAATTTTTTTCAACTTTTTTCAATTTTACACCCGTGGGATATATATTCTACCCACACACATTTGGAACTCTCCTGGGGTACCCTCACAGATATTATTCCCTCATTTAGTGGATATTTTCCCAAAAAAGTGAAATTTTCAAAAATTCAGAAAATTGGCTGAAAACGACTAAATATGAAGGACTCATCGGGCAAATCGCTCTGGAACTGAAACCGGAACGCTCACTGACATTTGCCCTAATTGAAAGTCTGATAAACGCCGGAAAAATGACTAAGTCGAAAAAAAAATTTTTTTCAACTTTTTTCAATTTTACCCCCGTGGGATATATATTCTACCCACACACATTTGGAACTCTCCTGGGGTACCCTCACACATATTATTCCCTCATTTAGTGGATATTTTCCCAAAAGAGTGAAATTTTCAAAAATTCTGAAAATTGGCTGAAAACGACGAAATATGAAGGACTCATTGGGTGAATCGCTCTGGAACTGAAATCGGAACGCTCACTGACATTTTCCTTATCTGAAAGTTTGATAAACGCTGAAAAAATGACTAAGTCCAAAAAAAAAAATTTTTCACCTTTTTTCAATTTTACCCTCATGGGATATATATTCTACCCACACACATTTGGAACTCTCCTGGGGTACCCTCACACATATTATTCCCTCATTTAGTGGATATTTTCACAAAAAAGTGAAATTTTCAAAAATTCAGAAAATTGGCTGAAAACGACTAAATATGAAGGACTCATCGGGCAAATCGCTCTGGAACTGAAATCGGAACGCTCACTGACATTTGCCCTATCTGAAAGTTTGATAAACGCTGAAAAAATGACTAAGTCCAAAAAAAATTTTTTTTCACCTTTTCTCAATTTTACCCCCGTGGGATATATATTCTACCCACACACATTTGGAACTCTCCTGGGGTACCCTCACACATATTATTCCCTCATTTAGTGGATATTTTCCCAAAAAAGTGAAATTTTCAAAAATTCTGAAAATTGGCTGAAAACGACTAAATATGAAGGACTCATCGGGCAAATCGCTCTGGAACTGAAATCGGAACGCTCACTGACATTTGCCCTAATTGAAAGTCTGATAAACGCCGGAAAAATGATAGTCCAAAAAAAATTTTTTTTAAACTTTTTTCAATTTTACCCCTGTGGGATATATATTCTACCCACACACATTTGGAACTCTCCTGGGGTACCCTCACACATATTATTCCCTCATTTAGTGGATATTTTCACAAAAAAGTGAAATTTTCAAAAATTCAGAAAATTGGCTGAAAATGACTAAATATGAAGGACTCATCGGGCGAATCGCTCTGGAACTGAAATCGGAATGCTCACTGACATTTCCCCTATCTGAAAGTTTGATAAATGCTGAAAAAATGACTAATTTTAAAAAAAAAACTTTTTTTCACCTTTTTTCAATTTTACCCCCGTGGGATATATATTCTACCCACACACATTTGGAACTCTCCTGGGGTACCCTCACACATATTATTCCCTCATTTAGTGGATATTTTCCCAAAAAAGTGAAATTTTCAAAAATTCAGAAAATTGGCTGAAAACGACTAAATATGAAGGACTCATTGGGCGAATCGCTCTGGAACTGAAATCGGAACGCTCACTGACATTTTCCTTATCTGAAAGTCTGATAAACGCTGAAAAAATGACAGTCCAAAAAAAAAAATTTTTCACCTTTTTTCAATTTTACCCCCGTGGGATATATATTCTACCCACACACATTTGGAACTCTCCTGGGGTACCCTCACACATATTATTCTCTCATTTAGTGGATATTTTCACAAAAAAGTGAAATTTTCAAAAATTCTGAAAATTGGCTGAAAACGACTAAATATGAAGGACTCATCGTGCGAATCGCTCTTGAACTGAAATTGGAACGCTCACTGACATTTCCCCTATCTGAAAGTTTGATAAACGCTGAAAAAATGACTAAGTCCAAAAAAAAATTTTTTTCAACTTTTTTCAATTTTACACCCGTGGGATATATATTCTACCCACACACATTTGGAACTCTCCTGGGGTACCCTCACACATATTATTCCCTCATTTAGTGGATATTTTCCCAAAAAAGTGAAATTTTCAAAAATTCAGAAAATTGTCTGAAAACGACTAAATATGAAGGACTCATCGGGCAAATCGCTCTGGAACTGAAACCGGAACGCTCACTGACATTTGCCCTAATTGAAAGTCTGATAAACGCCGGAAAAATGACTAAGTCGAAAAAAAAAATTTTTTCAACTTTTTTCAATTTTACCCCCGTGGGATATATATTCTACCCACACACATTTGGAACTCTCCTGGGGTACCCTCACACATATTATTCCCTCATTTAGTGGATATTTTCCCAAAAGAGTGAAATTTTCAAAAATTCTGCTGAAAACGACGAAATATGAAGGACTCATTGGGTGAATCGCTCTGGAACTGAAATCGGAACGCTCACTGACATTTTCCTTATCTGAAAGTTTGATAAACGCTGAAAAAATGACTAAGTCCAAAAAAAAAAATTTTTCACCTTTTTTCAATTTTACCCCCATGGGATATATATTCTACCCACACACATTTGGAACTCTCCTGGGGTACCCTCACACATATTATTCCCTCATTTAGTGGATATTTTCACAAAAAAGTGAAATTTTCAAAAATTCAGAAAATTGGCTGAAAACGACTAAATATGAAGGACTCATCGGGCAAATCGCTCTGGAACTGAAATCGGAACGCTCACTGACATTTGCCCTATCTGAAGGTTTGATAAACGCTGAAAAAATGACTAAGTCCAAAAAAAATTTTTTTTCACCTTTTCTCAATTTTACCCCCGTGGGATATATATTCTACCCACACACATTTGGAACTCTCCTGGGGTACCCTCACACATATTATTCCCTCATTTAGTGGATATTTTCCCAAAAAAGTGAAATTTTCAAAAATTCTGAAAATTGGCTGAAAACGACTAAATATGAAGGACTCATCGGGCAAATTGCTCTGGAACTGAATTCGGAACGCTCACTGACATTTGCCCTAATTGAAAGTCTGATAAACGCCGGAAAAATGATAGTCCAAAAAAAATTTTTTTTAAACTTTTTTCAATTTTACCCCCGTGGGATATATATTCTACCCACACACATTTGGAACTCTCCTGGGGTACCCTCACACATATTATTCCCTCATTTAGTGGATATTTTCCCAAAAAAGTGAAATTTTCAAAAATTCAGAAAATTGGCTGAAAACGACGAAATATGAAGGACTCATTGGGCGAATCGCTCTGGAACTGAAATCGGAACGCTCACTGACATTTTCCTTATCTGAAAGTCTGATAAACGCTGAAAAAATGACTAAGTCCAAAAAAAATTTTTTTTCACCTTTTTTCAATTTTACCCCCGTGGGATATATATTCTACCCACACACATTTGGAACTCTCCTGGGGTACCCTCACACATATTATTCCCTCATTTAGTGGATATTTTCCCAAAAAAGTGAAATTTTCAAAAATTCAGAAAATTGGCTGAAAACGAATAAATATGAAGGACTCATCGGGCAAATCGCTCTGAAACTGAAACCGGAACGCTCACTGACATTTGCCCTAATTGAAAGTCTGATAAACGCCGGAAAAATGACTAAGTCCAAAAAAAGTTTTTTTTAAACTTTTTTCAATTTTACCCCCGTGGGATATATATTCTACCCACACACATTTGGAACTCTCCTGGGGTACCCTCACACATATTATTCCCTCATTTAGTGGATATTTTCCCAAAAAAGTGAAATTTTCAAAAATTCTGAAAATTGGCTGAAAACGACGAAATATGAAGGACTCATTGGGCGAATCGCTCTGGAACTGAAATCGGAACGCTCACTGACATTTTCCTTATCTGAAAGTCTGATAAACGCTGAAAAAATGACTAAGTCCAAAAAAAAAAATTTTTCGCCTTTTTTCAATTTTACCCCCGTGGGATATATATTCTACCCACACACATTTGGAACTCTCCTGGGGTACCCTCACACATATTATTCCCTCATTTAGTGGATATTTTCCCAAAAAAGTGAAATTTTCAAAAATTCAGAAAATTGGCTGAAAACGACGAAATATGAAGGACTCATTGGGCGAATCGCTCTGGAACTGAAATCGGAACGCTCACTGACATTTTCCTTATCTGAAAGTCTGATAAACGCTGAAAAAATGACAGTCCAAAAAAAATTTTTTTTCACCTTTTTTCAATTTTACCCCCGTGGGATATATATTCTACCCACACACATTTGGAACTCTCCTGGGGTACCCTCACACATATTATTCCCTCATTTAGTGGATATTTTCACAAAAAAGTGAAATTTTCAAAAATTCTGAAAATTGGCTGAAAACGACTAAATATTAAGGACTCATCGGGCAAATCGCTCTTGAACTGAAATTGGAAGGCTCACTGACATTTCCCCTATCTGAAAGTTTGATAAACGCTGAAAAAATGACTAAGTCCAAAAAAAATTTTTTTTCAACTTTTTTCAATTTTACACCCGTGGGATATATATTCTACCCACACACATTTGGAACTCTCCTGGGGTACCCTCACACATATTATTCCCTCATTTAGTGGATATTTTCCCAAAAAAGGGAAATTTTCAAAAATTCAGAAAATTGGCTGAAAACGAATAAATATGAAGGACTCATCGGGCAAATCGCTCTGGAACTGAAACCGGAACGCTCACTGACATTTGCCCTAATTGAAAGTCTGATAAACGCCGGAAAAATGACTAAGTCCAAAAAAAATTTTTTTTAAACTTTTTTCAATTTTACCCCCGTGGGATATATATTCTACCCACACACATTTGGAACTCTCCTGGGGTACCCTCACACATATTATTCCCTCATTTAGTGGATATTTTCCCAAAAAAGTGAAATTTTCAAAAAATCAGAAAATTGGCTGAAAACGACGAAATATGAAGGACTCATTGGGTGAATCGCTCTGGAACTGAAATCGGAACGCTCACTGACATTTTCCTTATCTGAAAGTCTGATAAACGCTGAAAAAATGACTAAGTCCAAAAAAAAAAATTTTTCACCTTTTTTCAATTTTACCCCCGTGGGATATATATTCTACCCACACACATTTGGAACTCTCCTGGGGTACCCTCACACATATTATTCCCTCATTTAGTGGATATTTTCCCAAAAAAGTGAAATTTTCAAAAATTCAGAAAATTGGCTGAAAACGACTAAATGAGAAGGACTCATCGGGCGAATCGCTCTGGAACTGAAATCAGAACGCTCACTGACATTTGCCCTAATTGAAAGTCTGATAAACGCCGGAAAAATGACAGTCCAAAAAAAATTTTTTTAAAACTTTTTTCAATTTTACCCCCGTGGGATATATATTCTACCCACACACATTTGGAACTCTCCTCGGGTACCCTCACACATATTATTCCCTCATTTAGTGGATATTTTCCCAAAAAAGTGAAATTTTCAAAAATTCAGAAAATTGGCTGAAAACGACGAAATATGAAGGACTCATTGGGCGAATCGCTCTGGAACTGAAATCGGAACGCTCACTGACATTTGCCCTATCTGAAAGTTTGATAAACGCTGAAAAAATGACTAAGTCCAAAAAAAATTTTTTTTCACCTTTTCTCAATTTTACCCCCGTGGGATATATATTCTACCCACACACATTTGGAACTCTCCTGGGGTACCCTCACACATATTATTCCCTCATTTAGTGGATATTTTCCCAAAAAAGTGAAATTTTCAAAAATTCTGAAAATTGGCTGAAAACGACTAAATATGAAGGACTCATCGGGCAAATTGCTCTGGAACTGAATTCGGAACGCTCACTGACATTTGCCCTAATTGAAAGTCTGATAAACGCCGGAAAAATGATAGTCCAAAAAAAATTTTTTTTAAACTTTTTTCAATTTTACCCCCGTGGGATATATATTCTACCCACACACATTTGGAACTCTCCTGGGGTACCCTCACACATATTATTCCCTCATTTAGTGGATATTTTCCCAAAAAAGTGAAATTTTCAAAAATTCAGAAAATTGGCTGAAAACGACGAAATATGAAGGACTCATTGGGCGAATCGCTCTGGAACTGAAATCGGAACGCTCACTGACATTTTCCTTATCTGAAAGTCTGATAAACGCTGAAAAAATGACTAAGTCCAAAAAAAATTTTTTTTCACCTTTTTTCAATTTTACCCCCGTGGGATATATATTCTACCCACACACATTTGGAACTCTCCTGGGGTACCCTCACACATATTATTCCCTCATTTAGTGGATATTTTCCCAAAAAAGTGAAATTTTCAAAAATTCAGAAAATTGGCTGAAAACGAATAAATATGAAGGACTCATCGGGCAAATCGCTCTGAAACTGAAACCGGAACGCTCACTGACATTTGCCCTAATTGAAAGTCTGATAAACGCCGGAAAAATGACTAAGTCCAAAAAAAGTTTTTTTTAAACTTTTTTCAATTTTACCCCCGTGGGATATATATTCTACCCACACACATTTGGAACTCTCCTGGGGTACCCTCACACATATTATTCCCTCATTTAGTGGATATTTTCCCAAAAAAGTGAAATTTTCAAAAATTCAGAAAATTGGCTGAAAACGACGAAATATGAAGGACTCATTGGGCGAATCGCTCTGGAACTGAAATCGGAACGCTCACTGACATTTTCCTTATCTGAAAGTCTGATAAACGCTGAAAAAATGACTAAGTCCAAAAAAAAAAATTTTTCGCCTTTTTTCAATTTTACCCCCGTGGGATATATATTCTACCCACACACATTTGGAACTCTCCTGGGGTACCCTCACACATATTATTCCCTCATTTAGTGGATATTTTCCCAAAAAAGTGAAATTTTCAAAAATTCAGAAAATTGGCTGAAAACGACTAAATATGAAGGACTCATTGGGCGAATCGCTCTGGAACTGAAATCGGAACGCTCACTGACATTTTCCTTATCTGAAAGTCTGATAAACGCTGAAAAAATGACAGTCCAAAAAAAATTTTTTTTCACCTTTTTTCAATTTTACCCCCGTGGGATATATATTCTACCCACACACATTTGGAACTCTCCTGGGGTACCCTCACACATATTATTCCCTCATTTAGTGGATATTTTCACAAAAAAGTGAAATTTTCAAAAATTCTGAAAATTGGCTGAAAACGACTAAATATTAAGGACTCATCGGGCAAATCGCTCTTGAACTGAAATTGGAAGGCTCACTGACATTTCCCCTATCTGAAAGTTTGATAAACGCTGAAAAAATGACTAAGTCCAAAAAAAATTTTTTTTCAACTTTTTTCAATTTTACACCCGTGGGATATATATTCTACCCACACACATTTGGAACTCTCCTGGGGTACCCTCACACATATTATTCCCTCATTTAGTGGATATTTTCCCAAAAAAGGGAAATTTTCAAAAATTCAGAAAATTGGCTGAAAACGAATAAATATGAAGGACTCATCGGGCAAATCGCTCTGGAACTGAAACCGGAACGCTCACTGACATTTGCCCTAATTGAAAGTCTGATAAACGCCGGAAAAATGACTAAGTCCAAAAAAAATTTTTTTTAAACTTTTTTCAATTTTACCCCCGTGGGATATATATTCTACCCACACACATTTGGAACTCTCCTGGGGTACCCTCACACATATTATTCCCTCATTTAGTGGATATTTTCCCAAAAAAGTGAAATTTTCAAAAAATCAGAAAATTGGCTGAAAACGACGAAATATGAAGGACTCATTGGGTGAATCGCTCTGGAACTGAAATCGGAACGCTCACTGACATTTTCCTTATCTGAAAGTCTGATAAACGCTGAAAAAATGACTAAGTCCAAAAAAAAAAATTTTTCACCTTTTTTCAATTTTACCCCCGTGGGATATATATTCTACCCACACACATTTGGAACTCTCCTGGGGTACCCTCACACATATTATTCCCTCATTTAGTGGATATTTTCCCAAAAAAGTGAAATTTTCAAAAATTCAGAAAATTGGCTGAAAACGACTAAATGAGAAGGACTCATCGGGCGAATCGCTCTGGAACTGAAATCAGAACGCTCACTGACATTTGCCCTAATTGAAAGTCTGATAAACGCCGGAAAAATGACAGTCCAAAAAAAATTTTTTTAAAACTTTTTTCAATTTTACCCCCGTGGGATATATATTCTACCCACACACATTTGGAACTCTCCTCGGGTACCCTCACACATATTATTCCCTCATTTAGTGGATATTTTCCCAAAAAAGTGAAATTTTCAAAAATTCAGAAAATTGGCTGAAAACGACGAAATATGAAGGACTCATTGGGCGAATCGCTCTGGAACTGAAATCAGAACGGTCACTGACATTTGCCCTAATTGAAAGTCTGATAAACGCCGGAAAAATGACTAAGTCCAAAAAAAAAATTTTTTCCCCTTTTTTCAATTTTACCCCCGTGGGATATATATTCTACCCACACACATTTGGAACTCTCCTGGGGTACCCTCACACATATTATTCCCTCATTTAGTGGATATTTTCCCAAAAAAGGGAAATTTTCAAAAATTCAGAAAATTGGCTGAAAACGAATAAATATGAAGGACTCATCGGGCAAATCGCTCTGGAACTGAAACCGGAACGCTCACTGACATTTGCCCTAATTGAAAGTCTGATAAACGCCGGAAAAATGACTAAGTCCAAAAAAAAATTTTTTTAAACTTTTTTCAATTTTACCCCCGTGGGATATATATTCTACCCACACACATTTGGAACTCTCCTGGGGTACCCTCACACATATTATTCCCTCATTTAGTGGATATTTTCCAAAAAAGTGAAATTTTCAAAAAATCAGAAAATTGGCTGAAAACGACGAAATATGAAGGACTCATTGGGTGAATCGCTCTGGAACTGAAATCGGAACGCTCACTGACATTTTCCTTATCTGAAAGTCTGATAAACGCTGAAAAAATGACTAAGTCCAAAAAAAAAAATTTTTCACCTTTTTTCAATTTTACCCCCGTGGGATATATATTCTACCCACACACATTTGGAACTCTCCTGGGGTACCCTCACACATATTATTCCCTCATTTAGTGGATATTTTCCCAAAAAAGTGAAATTTTCAAAAATTCAGAAAATTGGCTGAAAACGACTAAATGAGAAGGACTCATCGGGCGAATCGCTCTGGAACTGAAATCAGAACGCTCACTGACATTTGCCCTAATTGAAAGTCTGATAAACGCCGGAAAAATGACAGTCCAAAAAAAATTTTTTTAAAACTTTTTTCAATTTTACCCCCGTGGGATATATATTCTACCCACACACATTTGGAACTCTCCTCGGGTACCCTCACACATATTATTCCCTCATTTAGTGGATATTTTCCCAAAAAAGTGAAATTTTCAAAAATTCAGAAAATTGGCTGAAAACGACGAAATATGAAGGACTCATTGGGCGAATCGCTCTGGAACTGAAATCGGAACGCTCACTGACATTTGCCCTATCTGAAAGTTTGATAAACGCTGAAAAAATGACTAAGTCCAAAAAAAATTTTTTTTCACCTTTTCTCAATTTTACCCCCGTGGGATATATATTCTACCCACACACATTTGGAACTCTCCTGGGGTACCCTCACACATATTATTCCCTCATTTAGTGGATATTTTCCCAAAAAAGTGAAATTTTCAAAAATTCTGAAAATTGGCTGAAAACGACTAAATATGAAGGACTCATCGGGCAAATTGCTCTGGAACTGAATTCGGAACGCTCACTGACATTTGCCCTAATTGAAAGTCTGATAAACGCCGGAAAAATGATAGTCCAAAAAAAATTTTTTTTAAACTTTTTTCAATTTTACCCCCGTGGGATATATATTCTACCCACACACATTTGGAACTCTCCTGGGGTACCCTCACACATATTATTCCCTCATTTAGTGGATATTTTCCCAAAAAAGTGAAATTTTCAAAAATTCAGAAAATTGGCTGAAAACGACGAAATATGAAGGACTCATTGGGCGAATCGCTCTGGAACTGAAATCGGAACGCTCACTGACATTTTCCTTATCTGAAAGTCTGATAAACGCTGAAAAAATGACTAAGTCCAAAAAAAATTTTTTTTCACCTTTTTTCAATTTTACCCCCGTGGGATATATATTCTACCCACACACATTTGGAACTCTCCTGGGGTACCCTCACACATATTATTCCCTCATTTAGTGGATATTTTCCCAAAAAAGTGAAATTTTCAAAAATTCAGAAAATTGGCTGAAAACGAATAAATATGAAGGACTCATCGGGCAAATCGCTCTGAAACTGAAACCGGAACGCTCACTGACATTTGCCCTAATTGAAAGTCTGATAAACGCCGGAAAAATGACTAAGTCCAAAAAAAGTTTTTTTTAAACTTTTTTCAATTTTACCCCCGTGGGATATATATTCTACCCACACACATTTGGAACTCTCCTGGGGTACCCTCACACATATTATTCCCTCATTTAGTGGATATTTTCCCAAAAAAGTGAAATTTTCAAAAATTCAGAAAATTGGCTGAAAACGACGAAATATGAAGGACTCATTGGGCGAATCGCTCTGGAACTGAAATCGGAACGCTCACTGACATTTTCCTTATCTGAAAGTCTGATAAACGCTGAAAAAATGACTAAGTCCAAAAAAAAAAATTTTTCGCCTTTTTTCAATTTTACCCCCGTGGGATATATATTCTACACACACACATTTGGAACTCTCCTGGGGTACCCTCACACATATTATTCCCTCATTTAGTGGATATTTTCCCAAAAAAGTGAAATTTTCAAAAATTCAGAAAATTGGCTGAAAACGACGAAATATGAAGGACTCATTGGGCGAATCGCTCTGGAACTGAAATTGGAACGCTCACTGACATTTTCCTTATCTGAAAGTCTGATAAACGCTGAAAAAATGACAGTCCAAAAAAAAATTTTTCTTCACCTTTTTTCAATTTTACCCCCGTGGGATATATATTCTACCCACACACATTTGGAACTCTCCTGGGGTACCCTCACACATATTATTCCCTCATTTAGTGGATATTTTCACAAAAAAGTGAAATTTTCAAAAATTCTGAAAATTGGCTGAAAACGACTAAATATTAAGGACTCATCGGGCAAATCGCTCTTGAACTGAAATTGGAAGGCTCACTGACATTTCCCCTATCTGAAAGTTTGATAAACGCTGAAAAAATGACTAAGTCCAAAAAAAATTTTTTTTCAACTTTTTTCAATTTTACACCCGTGGGATATATATTCTACCCACACACATTTGGAACTCTCCTGGGGTACCCTCACACATATTATTCCCTCATTTAGTGGATATTTTCCCAAAAAAGGGAAATTTTCAAAAATTCAGAAAATTGGCTGAAAACGAATAAATATGAAGGACTCATCGGGCAAATCGCTCTGGAACTGAAACCGGAACGCTCACTGACATTTGCCCTAATTGAAAGTCTGATAAACGCCGGAAAAATGACTAAGTCCAAAAAAAATTTTTTTTAAACTTTTTTCAATTTTACCCCCGTGGGATATATATTCTACCCACACACATTTGGAACTCTCCTGGGGTACCCTCACACATATTATTCCCTCATTTAGTGGATATTTTCACAAAAAAGTGAAATTTTCAAAAAATCAGAAAATTGGCTGAAAACGACAAAATATGAAGGACTCATTGGGTGAATCGCTCTGGAACTGAAATCGGAACGCTCACTGACATTTTCCTTATCTGAAAGTCTGATAAACGCTGAAAAAATGACTAAGTCCAAAAAAAAAAATTTTTCACCTTTTTTCAATTTTACCCCCGTGGGATATATATTCTACCCACACACATTTGGAACTCTCCTGGGGTACCCTCACACATATTATTCCCTCATTTAGTGGATATTTTCCCAAAAAAGTGAAATTTTCAAAAATTCAGAAAATTGGCTGAAAACGACTAAATGAGAAGGACTCATCGGGCGAATCGCTCTGGAACTGAAATCAGAACGCTCACTGACATTTGCCCTAATTGAAAGTCTGATAAACGCCGGAAAAATGACAGTCCAAAAAAAATTTTTTTAAAACTTTTTTCAATTTTACCCCCGTGGGATATATATTCTACCCACACACATTTGGAACTCTCCTCGGGTACCCTCACACATATTATTCCCTCATTTAGTGGATATTTTCCCAAAAAAGTGAAATTTTCAAAAATTCAGAAAATTGGCTGAAAACGACGAAATATGAAGGACTCATTGGGCGAATCGCTCTGGAACTGAAATCAGAACGGTCACTGACATTTGCCCTAATTGAAAGTCTGATAAACGCCGGAAAAATGACTAAGTCCAAAAAAAAAATTTTTTCCCCTTTTTTCAATTTTACCCCCGTGGGATATATATTCTACCCACACACATTTGGAACTCTCCTGGGGTACCCTCACACATATTATTCCCTCATTTAGTGGATATTTTCCCAAAAAAGTGAAACTTTCAAAAATTCAGAAAATTGGCTGAAAACGACTAAATATGAAGGACTCATCGGGCGAATCGCTCTGGAACTGAAATCGGAACGCTCACTGACATTTGCCCTAATTGAAAGTCTGATAAACGCTGGAAAATGACTAAGTCCAAAAAAAAAAATTTTTCACCTTTTTTCAATTTTACCCCCGTGGGATATATATTCTACCCACACACATTTGGAACTCTCCTGGGGTACCCTCACACATATTATTCCCTCATTTAGTGGATATTTTCCCAAAAAAGTGAAATTTTCAAAAATTCAGAAAATTGGCTGAAAACGACTAAATAAGAAGGACTCATCGGGCGAATCGCTCTGGAACTGAAATCAGAACGCTCACTGACATTTGCCCTAATTGAAAGTCTGATAAACGCTGGAAAAATGACAGTCCAAAAAAAATTTTTTTAAAACTTTTTTCAATTTTACCCCCGTGGGATATATATTCTACCCACACACATTTGGAACTCTCCTCGGGTACCCTCACACATATTATTCCCTCATTTAGTGGATATTTTCCCAAAAAAGTGAAATTTTCAAAAATTCAGAAAATTGGCTGAAAACGACGAAATATGAAGGACTCATTGGGCGAATCGCTCTGGAACTGAAATTAGAACGGTCACTGACATTTGCCCTAATTGAAAGTCTGATAAACGCCGGAAAAATGACTAAGTCAAAAAAAAAAAATTTTTCACCTTTTTTCAATTTTACCCCCGTGGGATATATATTCTACCCACACACATTTGGAACTCTCCTGGGGTACCCTCACACATATTATTCCCTCATTTAGTGGATATTTTCACAAAAAAGTGAAATTTTCAAAAATTCTGAAAATTGGCTGAAAACGACTGAATATGAAGGACTCATCGGGCGAATCGCGCTCGAACTGAAATCGGAACGCTCACTGACATTTCCCCTATCTGAAAGTCTGTTAAACACCGGACAAATGACTAAGTCCAAAAAAAATTTTTTTCACCTTTTTACAATTTTACCCCCGTGGGATATATATTCTACCCACACACATTTGGAACTCTCCTGGGGTACCCTCACACATATTATTCCCTCATTTAGTGGATATTTTCCCAAAAAAGTGAAATTTTCAAAAATTCAGAAAATTGGCTGAAAACGACGAAATATGAAGGACTCATTGGGTGAATCGCTCTGGAACTGAAATCGGAACGCTCACTGACATTTGCCCTAATTGAAAGTCTGATAAACGCCGCAAAAATGACAGTCCAAAAAAAATTTTTTTTAAACTTTTTTCAATTTTACCCCCGTGGGATATATATTCTACCCACACACATTTGGAACTCTCCTCGGGTACCCTCACACATATTATTCCCTCACTTAGTGGATATTTTCCCAAAAAAGTGAAATTTTCAAAAATTCAGAAAATTGGCTGAAAACGACGAAATATGAAGGACTCATTGGGCGAATCGCTCTGGAACTGAAATCGGAACGCTCACTGACATTTTCCTTATCTGAAAGTCTGATAAACGCTGAAAAAATGACTAAGTCCCAAAAAAAATTTTTTCACCTTTTTTCAATTTTACCCCCGTGGGATATATATTCTACCCACACACATTTGGAACTCTCCTGGGGTTCCCTCACACATATTATTCCCTCATTTAGTGGATATTTTCACAAAAAAGTGAAATTTTCAAAAATTCTGAAAATTGGCTGAAAACGACTAAATATTAAGGACTCATCGGGCGAATCGCTCTGGAACTGAAATCGGAACGCTCACTGACATTTGCCCTAATTGAAAGTCTGATAAACGCCGGAAAAATGACAGTCCAAAAAAAATTTTTTTTAAACTTTTTTCAATTTTACCCCCGTGGGATATATATTCTACCCACACACATTTGGAACTCTCCTCGGGTACCCTCACACATATTATTCCCTCATGTAGTGGATATTTTCCCAAAAAAGTGAAATTTTCAAAAATTCAGAAAATTGGCTGAAAACGACGAAATATGAAGGACTCATCGGGCGAATCGCTCTGGAACTGAAATCGGAGCGCTCACTGACATTTGCCCTAATTGAAAGTCTGATAAACGCCGGAAAAATGACAGTCCAAAAAAAATTTTTTTTAAACTTTTTTCAATTTTACCCCCGTGGGATATATATTCTACCCACACACATTTGGAACTCTCCTGGGGTACCCTCACACATATTATTCCCTCATTTAGTGGATATTTTCCCAAAAAAGTGAAATTTTCAAAAATTCAGAAAATTGGCTGAAAACGACGAAATATGAAGGACTCAGTGGGCGAATCGCTCTGGAACTGAAATCGGAACGCTCACTGACATTTTCCTTATCTGAAAGTCTGATAAACGCTGAAAAAATGACTAAGTCCAAAAAAAATTTTTTTTCACCTTTTTTCAATTTTACCCCCGTGGGATATATATTCTACCCACACACATTTGGAACTCTCCTGGGGTACCCTCACACATATTATTCCCTCATTTAGTGGATATTTTCACAAAAAAGTGAAATTTTCAAAAATTCTGAAAATTGGCTGAAAACGACTAAATATTAAGGACTCATCGGGCAAATCGCTCTTGAACTGAAATTGGAAGGCTCACTGACATTTCCCCTATCTGAAAGTTTGATAAACGCTGAAAAAATGACTAAGTCCAAAAAAAATTTTTTTTCAACTTTTTTCAATTTTACACCCGTGGGATATATATTCTACCCACACACATTTGGAACTCTCCTGGGGTACCCTCACACATATTATTCCCTCATTTAGTGGATATTTTCCAAAAAAAGGGAAATTTTCAAAAATTCAGAAAATTGGCTGAAAACGACTAAATATGAAGGACTCATCGGGCGAATCGCTCTGGAACTGAAATCGGAACGCTCACTGACAATTGCCCTAATTGAAAGTCTGATAAACGCCGGAAAAATGACGAAGTCCAAAAAAAAAATTTTTCCCCTTTTTTCAATTTTACCCCCGTGGGATATATATTCTACCCACACACATTTGGAACTCTCCTGGGGTACCCTCACACATATTATTCCATCATTTAGTGGATATTTTCACAAAAAAGTGAAATTTTCAAAAATTCTGAAAATTGGCTGAAAACGACTGAATATGAAGGACTCATCGGGCGAATCGCGCTCGAACTGAAATCGGAACGCTCACTGACATTTCCCCTATCTGAAAGTCTGTTAAACGCCGGACAAATGACTAAGTCCAAAAAAAATTTTTTTCACCTTTTTACAATTTTACCCCCGTGGGATATATATTCTACCCACACACATTTGGAACTCTCCTGGGGTACCCTCACACATATTATTCCCTCATTTAGTGGATATTTTCCCAAAAAAGTGAAATTTTCAAAAATTCAGAAAATTGGCTGAAAACGACGAAATATGAAGGACTCATTGGGCGAATCGCTCTGGAACTGAAATCGGAACGCTCACTGACATTTTCCTTATCTGAAAGTCTGATAAACGCTGAAAAAATGACTAAGTCCAAAAAAAAAAATTTTTCGCCTTTTTTCAATTTTACCCCCGTGGGATATATATTCTACCCACACACATTTGGAACTCTCCTGGGGTACCCTCACACATATTATTCCCTCATTTAGTGGATATTTTCACAAAAAAGTGAAATTTTCAAAAATTCAGAAAATTGGCTGAAAACGACTAAATATGAAGGACTCATCGGGCGAATCGCTCTTGAACTGAAATTGGAACGCTCACTGACATTTCCCCTATCTGAAAGTTTGATAAACGCTGAAAAAATGACTAAGTCCAAAAAAAATTTTTTTTCAACTTTTTTCAATTTTACCCCCGTGGGATATATATTCTACCCACACACATTTGGAACTCTCCTGGGGTACCCTCACACATATTATTCCCTCATTTAGTGGATATTTTCCCAAAAAAGTGAAATTTTCAAAAATTCAGAAAATTGGCTGAAAACGACGAAATATGAAGGACTCATTGGGTGAATCGCTCTGGAACTGAAATCGGAACGCTCACTGACATTTTCCTTATCTGAAAGTCTGATAAACGCTGAAAAAATGACTAAGTCCAAAAAAAAAAATTTTTCACCTTTTTTCAATTTTACCCCCGTGGGATATATATTCTACCCACACACATTTGGAACTCTCCTGGGGTACCCTCACACATATTATTCCCTCATTTAGTGGATATTTTCCCAAAAAAGTGAAATTTTCAAAAATTCAGAAAATTGGCTGAAAACGACTAAATAAGAAGGACTCATCGGGCGAATCGCTCTGGAACTGAAATCAGAACGCTCACTGACATTTGCCCTAATTGAAAGTCTGATAAACGCCGGAAAAATGACAGTCCAAAAAAAATTTTTTTTAAACTTTTTTCAATTTTACCCCCGTGGGATATATATTCTACCCACACACATTTGGAACTCTCCTGGGGTACCCTCACACATATTATTCCCTCATTTAGTGGATATTTTCCCAAAAAAGTGAAATTTTCAAAAATTCAGAAAATTGGCTGAAAACGACTAAATAAGAAGGACTCATCGGGCGAATCGCTCTGGAACTGAAATCAGAACGCTCACTGACATTTGCCCTAATTGAAAGTCTGATAAACGCCGGAAAAATGACAGTCCAAAAAAAATTTTTTTTAAACTTTTTTCAATTTTACCCCCGTGGGATATATATTCTACCCACACACATTTGGAACTCTCCTGGGGTACCCTCACACATATTATTCCCTCATTTAGTGGATATTTTCCCAAAAAAGTGAAATTTTCAAAAATTCTGAAAATTGGCTGAAAACGACTAAATAAGAAGGACTCATCGGGCGAATCGCTCTGGAACTGAAATCAGAACGCTCACTGACATTTGCCCTAATTGAAAGTCTGATAAACGCCGGAAAAATGACTAAGTCCAAAAAAAAAATTTTTTCACCTTTTTTCAATTTTACCCCCGTGGGATATATATTCTACCCACACACATTTGGAACTCTCCTGGGGTACCCTCACACATATTATTCCCTCATTTAGTGGATATTTTCACAAAAAAGTGAAATTTTCAAAAATTCAGAAAATTGGCTGAAAACGACTAAATATGAAGGACTCATCGGGCAAATCGCTCTGGAACTGAAATCGGAACGCTCACTGACATTTCCCCTATCTGAAAGTTTGATAAACGCTGAAAAAATGACTAAGTCCAAAAAAAATTTTTTTTCAACTTTTTTCAATTTTACACCCGTGGGATATATATTCTACCCACACACATTTGGAACTCTCCTTGGGTACCCTCACACATATTATTCCCTCATTTCGTGGATATTTTCCCAAAAAAGGGAAATTTTCAAAAATTCAGAAAATTGGCTGAAAACGACTAAATATGAAGGACTCATCGGGCGAATCGCTCTGGAACTGAAATCGGAACGGTCACTGACAATTGCCCTAATTGAAAGTCTGATAAACGCCGGAAAAATGACTAAGTCCAAAAAAAAAATTTTTCCCCTTTTTTCAATTTTACCCCCGTGGGATATATATTCTACCCACACACATTTGGAACTCTCCTGGGGTACCCTCACACATATTATTCCCTCATTTAGTGGATATTTTCCCAAAAAAGTGAAATTTTCAAAAATTCTGAAAATTGGCTGAAAACGACGAAATATGAAGGACTCATTGGGTGAATCGCTCTGGAACTGAAATCAGAACGCTCACTGACATTTGCCCTAATTGAACGTCTGATAAACGCCGGAAAAATGACAGTCCAAAAAAAATTTTTTTTAAACTTTTTTCAATTTTACCCCCGTGGGATATATATTCTACCCACACACATTTGGAACTCTCCTCGGGTACCCTCACACATATTATTCCCTCATTTAGTGGATATTTTCCCAAAAAAGTGAAATTTTCAAAAATTCAGAAAATTGGCTGAAAACGACGAAATATGAAGGACTCATTGGGCGAATCGCTCTGGAACTGAAATCAGAATGGTCACTGACATTTGCCCTAATTGAAAGTCTGATAAACGCCGGAAAAATGACTAAGTAAAAAAAAAAAATTTTTTCACCTTTTTTCAATTTTACCCCCGTGGGATATATATTCTACCCACACACATTTGGAACTCTCCTCGGGTACCCTCACACATATTATTCCCTCATTTAGTGGATATTTTCCCAAAAAAGTGAAATTTTCAAAAATTCAGAAAATTGGCTGAAAACGACGAAATATGAAGGACTCATTGGGTGAATCGCTCTGGAACTGAAATCGGAACGCTCACTGACATTTTCCTTATCTGAAAGTCTGATAAACGCTGAAAAAATGACTAAGTCCAAAAAAAAAAATTTTTCACCTTTTTTCAATTTTACCCCCGTGGGATATATATTCTACCCACACACATTTGGAACTCTCCTGGGGTACCCTCACACATATTATTCCCTCATTTAGTGGATATTTTCCCAAAAAAGTGAAATTTTCAAAAATTCTGAAAATTGGCTGAAAACGACTAAATAAGAAGGACTCATCGGGCGAATCGCTCTGGAACTGAAATCAGAACGCTCACTGACATTTGCCCTAATTGAAAGTCTGATAAACGCCGGAAAAATGACTAAGTAAAAAAAAAAAATTTTTTCACCTTTTTTCAATTTTACCCCCGTGGGATATATATTCTACCCACACACATTTGGAACTCTCCTGGGGTACCCTCACACATATTATTCCCTCATTTAGTGGATATTTTCCCAAAAAAGTGAAATTTTCAAAAATTCAGAAAATTGGCTGAAAACGACTAAATATGAAGGACTCATTGGGTGAATCGCTCTGGAACTGAAATCGGAACGCTCACTGACATTTTCCTTATCTGAAAGTCTGATAAACGCTGAAAAAATGACTAAGTCCAAAAAAAAAAATTTTTCGCCTTTTTTCAATTTTACCCCCGTGGGATATATATTCTACCCACACACATTTGGAACTCTCCTGGGGTACCCTCACACATATTATTCCCTCATTTAGTGGATATTTTCCCAAAAAAGTGAAATTTTCAAAAATTCTGAAAATTGGCTGAAAACGACTAAATAAGAAGGACTCATCGGGCGAATCGCTCTGGAACTGAAATCAGAACGCTCACTGACATTTGCCCTAATTGAAAGTCTGATAAACGCCGGAAAAATGACTAAGTCCAAAAAAAAAATTTTTTCACCTTTTTTCAATTTTACCCCCGTGGGATATATATTCTACCCACACACATTTGGAACTCTCCTGGGGTACCCTCACACATATTATTCCCTCATTTAGTGGATATTTTCACAAAAAAGTGAAATTTTCAAAAATTCAGAAAATTGGCTGAAAACGACTAAATATGAAGGACTCATCGGGCAAATCGCTCTGGAACTGAAATCGGAACGCTCACTGACATTTCCCCTATCTGAAAGTTTGATAAACGCTGAAAAAATGACTAAGTCCAAAAAAAATTTTTTTTCAACTTTTTTCAATTTTACACCCGTGGGATATATATTCTACCCACACACATTTGGAACTCTCCTTGGGTACCCTCACACATATTATTCCCTCATTTCGTGGATATTTTCCCGAAAAAGGGAAATTTTCAAAAATTCAGAAAATTGGCTGAAAACGACTAAATATGAAGGACTCATCGGGCGAATCGCTCTGGAACTGAAATCGGAACGGTCACTGACAATTGCCCTAATTGAAAGTCTGATAAACGCCGGAAAAATGACTAAGTCCAAAAAAAAAATTTTTCCCCTTTTTTCAATTTTACCCCCGTGGGATATATATTCTACCCACACACATTTGGAACTCTCCTGGGGTACCCTCACACATATTATTCCCTCATTTAGTGGATATTTTCCCAAAAAAGTGAAATTTTCAAAAATTCAGAAAATTGGCTGAAAACGACGAAATATGAAGGACTCATTGGGTGAATCGCTCTGGAACTGAAATCAGAACGCTCACTGACATTTGCCCTAATTGAACGTCTGATAAACGCCGGAAAAATGACAGTCCAAAAAAAATTTTTTTTAAACTTTTTTCAATTTTACCCCCGTGGGATATATATTCTACCCACACACATTTGGAACTCTCCTCGGGTACCCTCACACATATTATTCCCTCATTTAGTGGATATTTTCCCAAAAAAGTGAAATTTTCAAAAATTCAGAAAATTGGCTGAAAACGACGAAATATGAAGGACTCATTGGGCGAATCGCTCTGGAACTGAAATCAGAATGGTCACTGACATTTGCCCTAATTGAAAGTCTGATAAACGCCGGAAAAATGACTAAGTAAAAAAAAAAAATTTTTTCACCTTTTTTCAATTTTACCCCCGTGGGATATATATTCTACCCACACACATTTGGAACTCTCCTCGGGTACCCTCACACATATTATTCCCTCATTTAGTGGATATTTTCCCAAAAAAGTGAAATTTTCAAAAATTCAGAAAATTGGCTGAAAACGACGAAATATGAAGGACTCATTGGGTGAATCGCTCTGGAACTGAAATCGGAACGCTCACTGACATTTTCCTTATCTGAAAGTCTGATAAACGCTGAAAAAATGACTAAGTCCAAAAAAAAAAATTTTTCACCTTTTTTCAATTTTACCCCCGTGGGATATATATTCTACCCACACACATTTGGAACTCTCCTGGGGTACCCTCACACATATTATTCCCTCATTTAGTGGATATTTTCCCAAAAAAGTGAAATTTTCAAAAATTCAGAAAATTGGCTGAAAACGACTAAATAAGAAGGACTCATCGGGCGAATCGCTCTGGAACTGAAATCAGAACGCTCACTGACATTTGCCCTAATTGAAAGTCTGATAAACGCCGGAAAAATGACAGTCCAAAAAAAATTTTTTTTAAACTTTTTTCAATTTTACCCCCGTGGGATATATATTCTACCCACACACATTTGGAACTCTCCTTGGGTACCCTCACACATATTATTCCCTCATTTCGTGGATATTTTCCCAAAAAAGGGAAATTTTCAAAAATTCAGAAAATTGGCTGAAAACGACTAAATATGAAGGACTCATCGGGCGAATCGCTCTGGAACTGAAATCGGAACGGTCACTGACAATTGCCCTAATTGAAAGTCTGATAAACGCCGGAAAAATGACTAAGTCCAAAAAAAAAATTTTTCCCCTTTTTTCAATTTTACCCCCGTGGGATATATATTCTACCCACACACATTTGGAACTCTCCTGGGGTACCCTCACACATATTATTCCCTCATTTAGTGGATATTTTCCCAAAAAAGTGAAATTTTCAAAAATTCAGAAAATTGGCTGAAAACGACGAAATATGAAGGACTCATTGGGTGAATCGCTCTGGAACTGAAATCAGAACGCTCACTGACATTTGCCCTAATTGAACGTCTGATAAACGCCGGAAAAATGACAGTCCAAAAAAAATTTTTTTTAAACTTTTTTCAATTTTACCCCCGTGGGATATATATTCTACCCACACACATTTGGAACTCTCCTCGGGTACCCTCACACATATTATTCCCTCATTTAGTGGATATTTTCCCAAAAAAGTGAAATTTTCAAAAATTCAGAAAATTGGCTGAAAACGACGAAATATGAAGGACTCATTGGATGAATCGCTCTGGAACTGAAATCGGAACGCTCACTGACAATTTCCTTATCTGAAAGTCTGATAAACGCTGAAAAAATGACTAAGTCCAAAAAAAAAAATTTTTCGCCTTTTTTCAATTTTACCCCCGTGGGATATATATTCTACCCACACACATTTGGAACTCTCCTGGGGTACCCTCACACATATTATTCCCTCATTTAGTGGATATTTTCACAAAAAAGTGAAATTTTCAAAAATTCAGAAAATTGGCTGAAAACGACTAAATATGAAGGACTCATCGGGCGAATCGCTCTTGAACTGAAATTGGAACGCTCACTGACATTTCCCCTATCTGAAAGTTTGATAAACGCTGAAAAAATGACTAAGTCCAAAAAAAATTTTTTTTCAACTTTTTTCAATTTTACCCCCGTGGGATATATATTCTACCCACACACATTTGGAACTCTCCTGGGGTACCCTCACACATATTATTCCCTCATTTAGTGGATATTTTCCCAAAAAAGTGAAATTTTCAAAAATTCAGAAAATTGGCTGAAAACGACGAAATATGAAGGACTCATTGGGTGAATCGCTCTGGAACTGAAATCGGAACGCTCACTGACATTTTCCTTATCTGAAAGTCTGATAAACGCTGAAAAAATGACTAAGTCCAAAAAAAAAAATGTTTCACCTTTTTTCAATTTTACCCCCGTGGGATATATATTCTACCCACACACATTTGGAACTCTCCTGGGGTACCCTCACACATATTATTCCCTCATTTAGTGGATATTTTCCCAAAAAAGTGAAATTTTCAAAAATTCAGAAAATTGGCTGAAAACGACTAAATAAGAAGGACTCATCGGGCGAATCGCTCTGGAACTGAAATCAGAACGCTCACTGACATTTGCCCTAATTGAAAGTCTGATAAACGCCGGAAAAATGACAGTCCAAAAAAAATTTTTTTTAAACTTTTTTCAATTTTACCCCCGTGGGATATATATTCTACCCACACACATTTGGAACTCTCCTGGGATACCCTCACACATATTATTCCCTCATTTAGTGGATATTTTCCCAAAAAAGTGAAATTTTCAAAAATTCAGAAAATTGGCTGAAAACGACTAAATAAGAAGGACTCATCGGGCGAATCGCTCTGGAACTGAAATCAGAACGCTCACTGACATTTGCCCTAATTGAAAGTCTGATAAACGCCGGAAAAATGACAGTCCAAAAAAAATTTTTTTTAAACTTTTTTCAATTTTACCCCCGTGGGATATATATTCTACCCACACACATTTGGAACTCTCCTTGGGTACCCTCACACATATTATTCCCTCATTTCGTGGATATTTTCCCAAAAAATGGAAATTTTCAAAAATTCAGAAAATTGGCTGAAAACGACTAAATATGAAGGACTCATCGGGCGAATCGCTCTGGAACTGAAATCGGAACGGTCACTGACAATTGCCCTAATTGAAAGTCTGATAAACGCCGGAAAAATGACTAAGTCCAAAAAAAAAATTTTTCCCCTTTTTTCAATTTTACCCCCGTGGGATATATATTCTACCCACACACATTTGGAACTCTCCTGGGGTACCCTCACACATATTATTCCCTCATTTAGTGGATATTTTCATCAAAAAGTGAAATTTTCAAAAATTCAGAAAATTGGCTGAAAACGACGAAATATGAAGGACTCATTGGGTGAATCGCTCTGGAACTGAAATCAGAACGCTCACTGACATTTGCCCTAATTGAACGTCTGATAAACGCCGGAAAAATGACAGTCCAAAAAAATTTTTTTTTCAACTTTTTTCAATTTTACCCCCGTGGGATATATATTCTACCCACACACATTTGGAACTCTCCTCGGGTACCCTCACACATATTATTCCCTCATTTAGTGGATATTTTCCCAAAAAAGTGAAATTTTCAAAAATTCAGAAAATTGGCTGAAAACGACGAAATATGAAGGACTCATTGGGCGAATCGCTCTGGAACTGAAATCAGAACGGTCACTGACATTTGCCCTAATTGAAAGTCTGATAAACGCCGGAAAAATGACTAAGTAAAAAAAAAAAATTTTTTCACCTTTTTTCAATTTTACCCCCGTGGGATATATATTCTACCCACACACATTTGGAACTCTCCTGGGGTACCCTCACACATATTATTCCCTCATTTAGTGGATATTTTCACAAAAAAGTGAAATTTTCAAAAATTCAGAAAATTGGCTGAAAACGACTAAATATGAAGGACTCATCGGGCGAATCGCTCTTGAACTGAAATTGGAACGCTCACTGACATTTCCCCTATCTGAAAGTTTGATAAACGCTGAAAAAATGACTAAGTCCAAAAAAAATTTTTTTTCAACTTTTTTCAATTTTACCCCCGTGGGATATATATTCTACCCACACACATTTGGAACTCTCCTGGGGTACCCTCACACATATTATTCCCTCATTTAGTGGATATTTTCCCAAAAAAGTGAAATTTTCAAAAATTCAGAAAATTGGCTGAAAACGACTAAATAAGAAGGACTCATCGGGCGAATCGCTCTGGAACTGAAATCAGAACGCTCACTGACATTTGCCCTAATTGAAAGTCTGATAAACGCCGGAAAAATGACAGTCCAAAAAAAATTTTTTTTAAACTTTTTTCAATTTTACCCCCGTGGGATATATATTCTACCCACACACATTTGGAACTCTCCTCGGGTACCCTCACACATATTATTCCCTCATTTAGTGGATATTTTCCCAAAAAAGTGAAATTTTCAAAAATTCAGAAAATTGGCTGAAAACGACGAAATATGAAGGACTCATTGGGCGAATCGCTCTGGAACTGAAATCGGAATGCTCACTGACAATTTCCTTATCTGAAAGTCTGATAAACGCTGAAAAAATGACTAAGTCCAAAAAAAATTTTTTTTCAACTTTTTTCAATTTCACACCCGTGGGATATATATTCTACCCACACACATTTGGAACTCTCCTGGGGTACCCTCACACATATTATTCCCTCATTTCGTGGATATTTTCCCAAAAAAGGGAAATTTTCAAAAATTCAGAAAATTGGCTGAAAACGACTAAATATGAAGGACTCATCGGGCGAATCGCTCTGGAACTGAAATCGGAACGCTCACTGACAATTGCCCTAATTGAAAGTCTGATAAACGCCGGAAAAATGACTAAGTCCAAAAAAAAATTTTTTCCCCTTTTTTCAATTTTACCCCCGTGGGATATATATTCTACCCACACACATTTGGAACTCTCCTGGGGTACCCTCACACATATTATTCCCTCATTTAGTGGATATTTTCCCCAAAAAGTGAAATTTTCAAAAATTCAGAAAATTGGCTGAAAACGACGAAATATGAAGGACTCATTGGGTGAATCGCTCTGGAACTGAAATCAGAACGCTCACTGACATTTGCCCTAATTGAACGTCTGATAAACGCCGGAAAAATGACAGTCCAAAAAAAATTTTTTTTCAACTTTTTTCAATTTTACCCCCGTGGGATATATATTCTACCCACACACATTTGGAACTCTCCTCGGGTACCCTCACACATATTATTCCCTCATTTAGTGGATATTTTCCCAAAAAAGTGAAATTTTCAAAAATTCAGAAAATTGGCTGAAAACGACGAAATATGAAGGACTCATTGGGCGAATCGCTCTGGAACTGAAATCAGAACGGTCACTGACATTTGCCCTAATTGAAAGTCTGATAAACGCCGGAAAAATGACTAAGTAAAAAAAAAAAATTTTTTCACCTTTTTTCAATTTTACCCCCGTGGGATATATATTCTACCCACACACATTTGGAACTCTCCTCGGGTACCCTCACACATATTATTCCCTCATTTAGTGGATATTTTCCCAAAAAAGTGAAATTTTCAAAAATTCAGAAAATTGGCTGAAAACGACGAAATATGAAGGACTCATTGGGTGAAGCGCTCTGGAACTGAAATCGGAACGCTCACTGACATTTTCCTTATCTGAAAGTCTGATAAACGCTGAAAAAATGACTAAGTCCAAAAAAAAAAATTTTTCGCCTTTTTTCAATTTTACCCCCGTGGGATATATATTCTACCCACACACATTTGGAACTCTCCTGGGGTACCCTCACACATATTATTCCCTCATTTAGTGGATATTTTCCCAAAAAAGTGAAATTTTCAAAAATTCAGAAAATTGGCTGAAAACGACTAAATATGAAGGACTCATCGGGCGAATCGCTCTTGAACTGAAATTGGAACGCTCACTGACATTTCCCCTATCTGAAAGTTTGATAAACGCTGAAAAAATGACTAAGTCCAAAAAAAATTTTTTTTCAACTTTTTTCAATTTTACCCCCGTGGGATATATATTCTACCCACACACATTTGGAACTCTCCTGGGGTACCCTCACACATATTATTCCCTCATTTAGTGGATATTTTCCCAAAAAAGTGAAATTTTCAAAAATTCAGAAAATTGGCTGAAAACGACTAAATAAGAAGGACTCATCGGGCGAATCGCTCTGGAACTGAAATCAGAACGCTCACTGACATTTGCCCTAATTGAAAGTCTGATAAACGCCGGAAAAATGACAGTCCAAAAAAAATTTTTTTTAAACTTTTTTCAATTTTACCCCCGTGGGATATATATTCTACCCACACACATTTGGAACTCTCCTCGGGTACCCTCACACATATTATTCCCTCATTTAGTGGATATTTTCCCAAAAAAGTGAAATTTTCAAAAATTCAGAAAATTGGCTGAAAACGACGAAATATGAAGGACTCATTGGGCGAATCGCTCTGGAACTGAAATCGGAATGCTCACTGACAATTTCCTTATCTGAAAGTCTGATAAACGCTGAAAAAATGACTAAGTCCAAAAAAAATTTTTTTTCAACTTTTTTCAATTTCACACCCGTGGGATATATATTCTACCCACACACATTTGGAACTCTCCTGGGGTACCCTCACACATATTATTCCCTCATTTCGTGGATATTTTCCCAAAAAAGGGAAATTTTCAAAAATTCAGAAAATTGGCTGAAAACGACTAAATATGAAGGACTCATCGGGCGAATCGCTCTGGAACTGAAATCGGAACGCTCACTGACAATTGCCCTAATTGAAAGTCTGATAAACGCCGGAAAAATGACTAAGTCCAAAAAAAAATTTTTTTCAATTTTACCCCCGTGGGATATATATTCTACCCACACACATTTGGAACTCTCCTGGGGTACCCTCACACATATTATTCCCTCATTTAGTGGATATTTTCCCAAAAAAGTGAAATTTTCAAAAATTCAGAAAATTGGCTGAAAACGACGAAATATGAAGGACTCATTGGGTGAATCGCTCTGGAACTGAAATCGGAACGCTCACTGACATTTTCCTTATCTGAAAGTCTGATAAACGCTGAAAAAATGACTAAGTCCAAAAAAAAAAATTTTTCACCTTTTTTCAATTTTACCCCCGTGGGATATATATTCTACCCACACACATTTGGAACTCTCCTGGGGTACCCTCACACATATTATTCCCTCATTTAGTGGATATTTTCCCAAAAAAGTGAAATTTTCAAAAATTCTGAAAATTGGCTGAAAACGACTAAATAAGAAGGACTCATCGGGCGAATCGCTCTGGAACTGAAATCAGAACGCTCACTGACATTTGCCCTAATTGAAAGTCTGATAAACGCCGGAAAAATGACTAAGTCCAAAAAAAAAATTTTTTCACCTTTTTTCAATTTTACCCCCGTGGGATATATATTCTACCCACACACATTTGGAACTCTCCTGGGGTACCCTCACACATATTATTCCCTCATTTAGTGGATATTTTCACAAAAAAGTGAAATTTTCAAAAATTCAGAAAATTGGCTGAAAACGACTAAATATGAAGGACTCATCGGGCGAATCGCTCTTGAACTGAAATTGGAACGCTCACTGACATTTCCCCTATCTGAAAGTTTGATAAACGCTGAAAAAATGACTAAGTCCAAAAAAAATTTTTTTTCAACTTTTTTCAATTTTACCCCCGTGGGATATATATTCTACCCACACACATTTGGAACTCTCCTGGGGTACCCTCACACATATTATTCCCTCATTTAGTGGATATTTTCCCAAAAAAGTGAAATTTTCAAAAATTCAGAAAATTGGCTGAAAACGACGAAATATGAAGGACTCATTGGGTGAATCGCTCTGGAACTGAAATCGGAACGCTCACTGACATTTTCCTTATCTGAAAGTCTGATAAACGCTGAAAAAATGACTAAGTCCAAAAAAAAAAATTTTTCACCTTTTTTCAATTTTACCCCCGTGGGATATATATTCTACCCACACACATTTGGAACTCTCCTGGGGTACCCTCACACATATTATTCCCTCATTTAGTGGATATTTTCCCAAAAAAGTGAAATTTTCAAAAATTCAGAAAATTGGCTGAAAACGACTAAATAAGAAGGACTCATCGGGCGAATCGCTCTGGAACTGAAATCAGAACGCTCACTGACATTTGCCCTAATTGAAAGTCTGATAAACGCCGGAAAAATGACAGTCCAAAAAAAATTTTTTTTAAACTTTTTTCAATTTTACCCCCGTGGGATATATATTCTACCCACACGCATTTGGAACTCTCCTGGGGTACCCTCACACATATTATTCCCTCATTTAGTGGATATTTTCCCAAAAAAGTGAAATTTTCAAAAATTCAGAAAATTGGCTGAAAACGACTAAATAAGAAGGACTCATCGGGCGAATCGCTCTGGAACTGAAATCAGAACGCTCACTGACATTTGCCCTAATTGAAAGTCTGATAAACGCCGGAAAAATGACAGTCCAAAAAAAATTTTTTTTAAACTTTTTTCAATTTTACCCCCGTGGGATATATATTCTACCCACACACATTTGGAACTCTCCTTGGGTACCCTCACACATATTATTCCCTCATTTCGTGGATATTTTCCCAAAAAATGGAAATTTTCAAAAATTCAGAAAATTGGCTGAAAACGACTAAATATGAAGGACTCATCGGGCGAATCGCTCTGGAACTGAAATCGGAACGGTCACTGACAATTGCCCTAATTGAAAGTCTGATAAACGCCGGAAAAATGACTAAGTCCAAAAAAAAAATTTTTCCCCTTTTTTCAATTTTACCCCCGTGGGATATATATTCTACCCACACACATTTGGAACTCTCCTGGGGTACCCTCACACATATTATTCCCTCATTTAGTGGATATTTTCCCCAAAAAGTGAAATTTTCAAAAATTCAGAAAATTGGCTGAAAACGACGAAATATGAAGGACTCATTGGGTGAATCGCTCTGGAACTGAAATCAGAACGCTCACTGACATTTGCCCTAATTGAACGTCTGATAAACGCCGGAAAAATGACAGTCCAAAAAAATTTTTTTTTCAACTTTTTTCAATTTTACCCCCGTGGGATATATATTCTACCCACACACATTTGGAACTCTCCTCGGGTACCCTCACACATATTATTCCCTCATTTAGTGGATATTTTCCCAAAAAAGTGAAATTTTCAAAAATTCAGAAAATTGGCTGAAAACGACGAAATATGAAGGACTCATTGGGCGAATCGCTCTGGAACTGAAATCAGAACGGTCACTGACATTTGCCCTAATTGAAAGTCTGATAAACGCCGGAAAAATGACTAAGTAAAAAAAAAAAATTTTTTCACCTTTTTTCAATTTTACCCCCGTGGGATATATATTCTACCCACACACATTTGGAACTCTCCTCGGGTACCCTCACACATATTATTCCCTCATTTAGTGGATATTTTCCCAAAAAAGTGAAATTTTCAAAAATTCAGAAAATTGGCTGAAAACGACGAAATATGAAGGACTCATTGGGTGAATCGCTCTGGAACTGAAATCGGAACGCTCACTGACATTTTCCTTATCTGAAAGTCTGATAAACGCTGAAAAAATGACTAAGTCCAAAAAAAAAAATTTTTCGCCTTTTTTCAATTTTACCCCCGTGGGATATATATTCTACCCACACACATTTGGAACTCTCCTGGGGTACCCTCACACATATTATTCCCTCATTTAGTGGATATTTTCACAAAAAAGTGAAATTTTCAAAAATTCAGAAAATTGGCTGAAAACGACTAAATATGAAGGACTCATCGGGCGAATCGCTCTTGAACTGAAATTGGAACGCTCACTGACATTTCCCCTATCTGAAAGTTTGATAAACGCTGAAAAAATGACTAAGTCCAAAAAAAATTTTTTTTCAACTTTTTTCAATTTTACCCCCGTGGGATATATATTCTACCCACACACATTTGGAACTCTCCTGGGGTACCCTCACACATATTATTCCCTCATTTAGTGGATATTTTCCCAAAAAAGTGAAATTTTCAAAAATTCAGAAAATTGGCTGAAAACGACTAAATAAGAAGGACTCATCGGGCGAATCGCTCTGGAACTGAAATCAGAACGCTCACTGACATTTGCCCTAATTGAAAGTCTGATAAACGCCGGAAAAATGACAGTCCAAAAAAAATTTTTTTTAAACTTTTTTCAATTTTACCCCCGTGGGATATATATTCTACCCACACACATTTGGAACTCTCCTCGGGTACCCTCACACATATTATTCCCTCATTTAGTGGATATTTTCCCAAAAAAGTGAAATTTTCAAAAATTCAGAAAATTGGCTGAAAACGACGAAATATGAAGGACTCATTGGGCGAATCGCTCTGGAACTGAAATCGGAATGCTCACTGACAATTTCCTTATCTGAAAGTCTGATAAACGCTGAAAAAATGACTAAGTCCAAAAAAAATTTTTTTTCAACTTTTTTCAATTTCACACCCGTGGGATATATATTCTACCCACACACATTTGGAACTCTCCTGGGGTACCCTCACACATATTATTCCCTCATTTCGTGGATATTTTCCCAAAAAAGGGAAATTTTCAAAAATTCAGAAAATTGGCTGAAAACGACTAAATATGAAGGACTCATCGGGCGAATCGCTCTGGAACTGAAATCGGAACGCTCACTGACAATTGCCCTAATTGAAAGTCTGATAAACGCCGGAAAAATGACTAAGTCCAAAAAAAAATTTTTTTCAATTTTACCCCCGTGGGATATATATTCTACCCACACACATTTGGAACTCTCCTGGGGTACCCTCACACATATTATTCCCTCATTTAGTGGATATTTTCCCAAAAAAGTGAAATTTTCAAAAATTCAGAAAATTGGCTGAAAACGACGAAATATGAAGGACTCATTGGGTGAATCGCTCTGGAACTGAAATCGGAACGCTCACTGACATTTTCCTTATCTGAAAGTCTGATAAACGCTGAAAAAATGACTAAGTCCAAAAAAAAAAATTTTTCACCTTTTTTCAATTTTACCCCCGTGGGATATATATTCTACCCACACACATTTGGAACTCTCCTGGGGTACCCTCACACATATTATTCCCTCATTTAGTGGATATTTTCCCAAAAAAGTGAAATTTTCAAAAATTCTGAAAATTGGCTGAAAACGACTAAATAAGAAGGACTCATCGGGCGAATCGCTCTGGAACTGAAATCAGAACGCTCACTGACATTTGCCCTAATTGAAAGTCTGATAAACGCCGGAAAAATGACTAAGTCCAAAAAAAAAATTTTTTCACCTTTTTTCAATTTTACCCCCGTGGGATATATATTCTACCCACACACATTTGGAACTCTCCTGGGGTACCCTCACACATATTATTCCCTCATTTAGTGGATATTTTCACAAAAAAGTGAAATTTTCAAAAATTCAGAAAATTGGCTGAAAACGACTAAATATGAAGGACTCATTGGGCAAATCGCTCTGGAACTGAAATCGGAACGCTCACTGACATTTCCCCTATCTGAAAGTTTGATAAACGCTGAAAAAATGACTAAGTCCAAAAAAAATTTTTTTTCAACTTTTTTCAATTTTACACCCGTGGGATATATATTCTACCCACACACATTTGGAACTCTCCTTGGGTACCCTCACACATATTATTCCCTCATTTCGTGGATATTTTCCCAAAAAAGGGAAATTTTCAAAAATTCAGAAAATTGGCTGAAAACGACTAAATATGAAGGACTCATCGGGCAAATCGCTCTGGAACTGAAATCGGAACGGTCACTGACAATTGCCCTAATTGAAAGTCTGATAAACGCCGGAAAAATGACTAAGTCCAAAAAAAAAATTTTTCCCCTTTTTTCAATTTTACCCCCGTGGGATATATATTCTACCCACACACATTTGGAACTCTCCTGGGGTACCCTCACACATATTATTCCCTCATTTAGTGGATATTTTCCCAAAAAAGTGAAATTTTCAAAAATTCAGAAAATTGGCTGAAAACGACGAAATATGAAGGACTCATTGGGTGAATCGCTCTGGAACTGAAATCAGAACGCTCACTGACATTTGCCCTAATTGAACGTCTGATAAACGCCGGAAAAATGACAGTCCAAAAAAAATTTTTTTTAAACTTTTTTCAATTTTACCCCCGTGGGATATATATTCTACCCACACACATTTGGAACTCTCCTGGGGTACCCTCACACATATTATTCCCTCATTTAGTGGATATTTTCCCAAAAAAGTGAAATTTTCAAAAATTCTGAAAATTGGCTGAAAACGACGAAATATGAAGGACTCATTGGGTGAATCGCTCTGAAACTGAAATCGGAACGCTCACTGACATTTTCCTTATCTGAAAGTCTGATAAACGCTGAAAAAATGACTAAGTCCAAAAAAAAAAATTTTTCACCTTTTTTCAATTTTACCCCCGTGGGATATATATTCTACCCACACACATTTGGAACTCTCCTGGGGTACCCTCACACATATTATTCCCTCATTTAGTGGATATTTTCCCAAAAAAGTGAAATTTTCAAAAATTCTGAAAATTGGCTGAAAAATGCTAAATAAGAAGGACTCATCGGGCGAATCGCTCTGGAACTGAAATCAGAACGCTCACTGACATTTACCCTAATTGAAAGTCTGATAAACGCCGGAAAAATGACTAAGTCCAAAAAAAATTTTTTTTCAACTTTTTTCAATTTTACACCCGTGGGATATATATTCTACCCACACACATTTGGAACTCTCCTTGGGTACCCTCACACATATTATTCCCTCATTTCGTGGATATTTTCCCAAAAAAGGGAAATTTTCAAAAATTCAGAAAATTGGCTGAAAACGACTAAATATGAAGGACTCATCGGGCGAATCACTCTGGAACTGAAATCGGAACGGTCACTGACAATTGCCCTAATTGAAAGTCTGATAAACGCCGGAAAAATGACAGTCCAAAAAAAAATTTTTTTAAACTTTTTTCAATTTTACCCCCGTGGGATATATATTCTACCCACACACATTTGGAACTCTCCTCGGGTACCCTCACACATATTATTCCCTCATTTAGTGGATATTTTCCCAAAAAAGTGAAATTTTCAAAAATTCAGAAAATTGGCTGAAAACGACGAAATATGAAGGACTCATCGGGCGAATCGCTCTGGAACTGAAATCGGAACGCTCACTGACATTTTCCTTATCTGAAAGTCTGATAAACGCTGAAAAAATGACTAAGTCCAAAAAAAAATTTTTTCACCTTTTTTCAATTTTACCCCCGTGGGATATATATTCTACCCACACACATTTGGAACTCTCCTGGGGTTCCCTCACACATATTATTCCCTCATTTAGTGGATATTTTCACAAAAAAGTGAAATTTTCAAAAATTCTGAAAATTGGCTGAAAACGACTAAATATTAAGGACTCATCGGGCGAATCGCTCTGGAACTGAAATCGGAACGCTCACTGACATTTGCCCTAATTGAAAGTCTGATAAACGCCGGAAAAATGACTAAGTCCAAAAAAAAAATGTTTCCCCTTTTTTCAATTTTACCCCCGTGGGATATATATTCTACCCACACACATTTGGAACTCTCCTGGGGTACCCTCACACATATTATTCCCTCATTTAGTGGATATTTTCCCAAAAAAGTGAAACTTTCAAAAATTCAGAAAATTGGCTGAAAACGACTAAATATGAAGGACTCATCGGGCGAATCGCTCTGGAACTGAAATCGGAACGCTCACTGACATTTGCCCTAATTGAAAGTCTGATAAACGCTGGAAAAATGACTAAGTCCAAAAAAAATTTTTTTCACCTTTTTTCAATTTTACCCCCGTGGGATATATATTCTACCCACACACATTTGGAACTCTCCTGGGGTACCCTCACACCTATTATTCCCTCATTTAGTGGATATTTTCCCAAAAAAGTGAAATTTTCAAAAATTCTGAAAATTGGCTGAAAATGATGAAATATGAAGGACTCATTGGGCGAATCGCTCTGGAACTGAAATCGGAACGCTCACTGACATTTCCCCTATCTGAAAGTCTGATAAACGCCGGAAAAATGACTAAGTCCAAAAAAAAATTTTTCACCTTTTTTCAATTTTACCCCCGTGGGATATATATTCTACCCACACACATTTGGAACTCTCCTGGGGTACCCTCACACATATTATTCCCTCATTTAGTGGATATTTTCCCAAAAAAGTGAAATTTTCAAAAATTCTGAAAATTGGCTGAAAACGACGAAATATGAAGGACTCATCAGGCGAATCGCTCTGGAATTGAAATTGGAACGCTCACTGACATTTCCCCTATCTGAAAGTCTGATAAACGCTGAAAAAATGACTAAGTCCCCAAAAAATTTTTTTTCACCTTTTTTCAATTTTACCCCCGTGGGATATATATTCTACCCACACACATTTGGAACTCTCCTGGGGTACCCTCACACATATTATTCCCTCATTTAGTGGATATTTTCACAAAAAAGTGAAATTTTCAAAAATTCTGAAAATTGGCTGAAAACGACTAAATATGAAGGACTCATCGGGCGAATCGCTCTAGAACTGAAATTGGAACGCTCACTGACATTTCCCCTATCTGAAAGTCTGATAAACACTGAAAAAATGACTAAGTCCAAAAAAAATATTTTTTCACCTTTTTTCAATTTTACCCCCGTGGGATATATATTCTACCCACACACATTTGGAACTCTCCTGGGGTACCCTCACACATATTATTCCCTCATTTAGTGGATATTTTCACAAAAAAGTGAAATTTTCAAATATTTAGAAAATTGGCTGAAAACGACTAAATATGAAGGACTCATCGGGCGAATCACTCTGGAACTGAAATCGGAACGTTCACTGACATTTGCCCTAATTGAAAGTCTGATAAACGACGGAAAAATGACTAAGTCCCAAAAAATTTTTTTTTCAACTTTTTTCAATTTTACCCCCGTGGGATTTATATTCTACCCACACACATTTGGAACTCTCCTGGGGTACCCTCACACATATTATTCCCTCATTTAGTGGGTATTTTCACAAAAAAGAGAAATTTTCAAAAATTCTGAAAATTGGCTGAAAACGACTAAATATGAAGGACTCATTGGGCGAATCGCTCTGGAACTGAAATAGGAACTCTCTCTGACATTTCCCCTATCTGAAAGTCTGATAAACGCTGAAAAAATGACTAAGTCCAAAAAAAAAAATGTTTCACCTTTTTTCAATTTTACCCCCGTGGGATATATATTCTACCCACACACATTTGGAACTCTCCGGGCGTACTCTCACACAGATTATTCCCTCATTTAGTGGATATTTTCACAAAAAAGTGAAATTTTCAAAAATTCTGAAAATTGGCTGAAAACGACTAAATATGAAGGACTCATCGGGCGAATCGCTCTGGAACTGAAATTGGAAGGCTCACTGACATTTCCCTATCTGAAAGTCTGATAAACGCTGAAAAAATGACTAAGTCCAAAAAAAATATTTTTTCAACTTTTTTCAATTTTACCCCCGTGGGATATATATTCTACCCACACACATTTGAAACTCTCCTGGGGTACCCTCACACATATTATTCCCTCATTTAGTGGATATTTTCCCAAAAAAGTGAAATTTTCAAAAATTCAGATAATTGGCTGAAAACGACTAAATATGAAGGGCTCATCGGGCGAATCGCTCTGGAACTGAAATCGGAATGCTCACTGACATTTGCCCTAATTGAAAGTCTGATAAACGCCGGAAAAATGACTAAGTCCCAAAAAAATTTTTTTCACCTTTTTTCAATTTTACCCCCGTGGGATATATATTCTACCCACACACATTTGGAACTCTCCTGGGGTACCCTCACACATATTATTCCCTCATTTAGTGGATATTTTCACAAAAAAGTGAAATTTTCAAAAATTCTGAAAATTGGCTCAAAACGACTAAATATGAAGGACTCATCGGGCGAATCGCTCTGGAACTGAAATCGGAATGTTCACTGACATTTGCCCTAATTGAAAGTCTGATAAACGCCGGAAAAATGACTAAGTTAAAAAAAATTTTTTTTTCAACTTTTTTCAATTTTACCCCCGTGGGATATATATTCTACCCACACACATTTGGAACTCTCCTGGGGTACCCTCACACATATTATTCCCTCATTTAGTGGATATTTTCCCAAAAAAGTGAAATTTTCAAAAATTCAGAAAATTGGCTGAAAACGACGAAATATGAAGGACTTATTGGGCGAATCGCTATGGAACTGAAATCGGAACGCTCACTGACATTTCCCCTATCTGAAAGTCTGATAAACGCCGGAAAAATGACTAAGTCCAAAAAAATTTTTTTTCACCTTTTTTCAATTTTACCCCCCTGGGATATATATTCTACCCACACACATTTGGATCTCTCCTGGGATACCCTCACACATATTATTCCCTCATTTAGTGGATATTTTCACAAAAAAGTGAAATTTTCAAAAATTCTGAAAATTTCCTGAAAATGACTAAATATGAAGGACTCATCGGGCGAATCGCTCTGGAACTGAAATCGGAACGCTCACTGACAGTTCCCCTATCTGAAAGTCTGATAAACGCTGAAAAAATGACAGTCCAAAAAAAAAAATTTTTCACCTTTTTTCAATTTTACCTCCGTGGGATATATATTCTACCCATACACATTTGGAACTCTCCTGGGGTACCCTCACACATATTATTCCCTCATTTAGTGGATATTTTCACAAAAAAGTAAAATTTTCAAAAATTCTGAAAATTGGCTGAAAACGACTAAATATGAAGGACTCATCGGGCGAATCGCTCTGGAACTGAAATCGGAACACTCACTGACATTTCCCCTTTCTGAAAGGCTGATAAACGCCGGAAAAATGACTAAGTCTAAAAAAATTTTTTTTAAACTTTTTTCAATTTTACCCCCGTGGGATATATATTCTACCCACACACATTTGGAACTCTCCTGGGGTACCCTCACACATATTATTCCCTCATTTAGTGGATATTTTCACAAAAAAAGTGAGTTTCAAAAATTCAGAAAATTGGCTGAAAACGAATAAATATGAAGGACTCATTGGGCGAATCGCTCTGGAACTGAAATATGAACTCTCTCTGACATTTCCCCTATCTGAAAGTCTGATAAACGCTGAAAAAATGACTAAGTCCAATAAAAAAATGTTTCACCTTTTTTCAATTTTACCCCCGTGGGATATATATTCTACCCACACACATTTGGAACTCTCCTGGGTTACCCTCACACATATTATTCCCTCATTTAGTGGATATTTTCCCAAAAAAGTGAAATTTTCAAAAATTCAGAAAATTGGCTGAAAACGACGAAATATGAAGGACTCATTGGGTGAATCGCTCTGGAAATGAAATCGGAACGCTCACTGAAATTTTCCTTATCTGAAAGTCTGATAAACGCTGAAAAAATTACTAAGTCCAAAAAAAAAAATTTTTCACCTTTTTTCAATTTTACCCCGTGGGATATATATTCTACCCACACACATTTGGAACTCTCCTGGGGTATCCTCACACATATTATTCCCTCATTTAGTGGATATTTTCACAAAAAAGTGAAATTTTCAAAAATTCTGAAAATTGGCTGAAAACGACTAAATATGAAGGACTCATCGGGCGAATCGCTCTTGAACTGAAATTGGAACGCTCACTGACATTTCCCCTATCTGAAAGCTTGATAAACGCTGAAAAAATGACTAAGTCCAAAAAAAATTTTTTTTCAACTTTTTTCAATTTTACACCCGTGAGATATATATTCTACCCACACACATTTGGAAGTCTCCTGGGGTACCCTCACACATATTATTCCCTCATTTAGTGGATATTTTCACAAAAAAGTAAAATTTTCAAAAATTCTGAAAATTGGCTGAAAACGACTAAATATGAAGGACTCATCGGGCGAATCGCTCTGGAACTGAAATTGGAACACTCACTGACATTTCCCCTATCTGAAAGTCTGATAAACGCTGAAAAAATGATTGAGTCCAAAAAAAATATTTTTTCAACTTTTTTCAATTTTACCCCCGTGGTATATATATTCTACCCACACACATTTGGAACTCTCCTGGGGTACCCTCACACATATTATTCCCTCATTTAGTGGATATTTTCCCAAAAAAGTGAAATTTTCAAAAATTCAGAAAATTGGCTGAAAACGACTAAATATGAAGGGCTCATCGGGCGAATCGCTCTGGAACTGAAATCGGAATGCTCACTGACATTTGCCCTAGTTGAAAGTCTGATAAACGCCGGAAAAATGACTAAGTCCAAAAAAAATTTTTTTCAGCTTTTTTCAATTTTACCCCCGTGGGATATATATTCTACCCACACACATTTGGAACTCTCCTGGGGTACCCTCACACATATTATTCCCTCATTTAGTGGATATTTTCACAAAAAAGTGAAATTTTCAAAAATTCAGAAAATTGGCTGAAAACGACGAAATATGAAGGACTCATTGGGTGAATCGCTCTGGAACTGAAATCGGAACGCTCACTGACAATTGCCCTATCTGAAAGTTTGATAAACGCTGAAAAAATGACTAAGTCCAAAAAAAATTTTTTTTCACCTTTTTTCAATTTTACCCCCGTGGGATATATATTCTACCCACACACATTTGGAACTCTCCTGGGGTACCCTCACACATATTATTCCCTCATTTAGTGGATATTTTCACAAAAAAGTGAAATTTTCAAAAATTTAGAAAATTGGCTGAAAACGACTAAATATGAAGGACTCATTGGGCGAATCGCTCTGGAACTGAAATCAGAACGTTCACTGATATTTGCCCTAATTGAAAGTCTGATAAACGCCGGAAAAATGACTAAGTCAAAAAAAAATTTTTTTTCACCTTTTTTCAATTTTACCTCCGTGGGATATATATTCTACCCACACACATTTGGAACTCTCCTGGGGTACCCTCACACATATTATTCCCTCATTTAGTGGATATTTTCACAAAAAAGTGAAATTTTCAAAAATTCTGAAAATTGGCTGAAAACGACTAAATATGAAGGACTCATCGGGCGAATCGCTCTTGAACTGAAATTGGAACGCTCACTGACATTTCCCCTATCTGAAAGTTTGATAAACGCTGAAAAAATGACTAAGTCCAAAAAAAATTTTTTTTCAACTTTTTTCAATTTTACACCCGTGAGATATATATTCTACCCACACACATTTGGAAGTCTCCTGGGGTACCCTCACACATATTATTCCCTCATTTAGTGGATATTTTCACAAAAAAGTGAAATTTTCAAAAATTTTGAAAATTGGCTGAAAACGACTAAATATGAAGGACTCATCGGGCGAATCGCTCTGGAACTGAAATCAGAACGTTCACTGACATTTGCCCTAATTGAAAGTCTGATAAACGCCGGAAAAATGACTAAGTCCAAAAAAAATTTTCAACTTTTTTCAATTTTACCCCCGTGGGATATATATTCTACCCACACACATTTGGAACTCTCCTGGGGTACCCTCACACATATTATTCCCTCATTTAGTGGATATTTTCCCAAAAAAGTGAAATTTTCAAAAATTCAGAAAATTGGCTGAAAACGACGAAATATGAAGGACTCATTGGGTGAATCGCTCTGGAACTGAAATCGGAACGCTCACTGACATTTTCCTTATCTGAAAGTCTGATAAACGCTGAAAAAATGACTAAGTCTAAAAAAAAAATTTTTTCACCTTTTTTCAATTTTACCCCCGTGGGATATATATTCTACCCACACACATTTGGAACTCTCCTGGGGTACCCTCACACATATTATTCCCTCATTTAGTGGATATTTTCACAAAAAAGTGAAATTTTCAAAAATTTAGAAAATTGGCTGAAAACGACTAAATATGAAGGACTCATCGGGCGAATCGCTCTGGAACTGAAATCGGAACACTCACTGACATTTCCCCTATCTGAAAGGCTGATAAACGCCGGAAAAATGACTAAGTCTAAAAAAATTTTTTTTCAACTTTTTTCAATTTTACACCCGTGAGATATATATTCTACCCACACACATTTGGAAGTCTCCTGGGGTACCCTCACACATATTATTCCCTCATTTAGTGGATATTTTCACAAAAAAGTAAAATTTTCAAAAATTCTGAAAATTGGCTGAAAACGACTAAATATGAAGGACTCATCGGGCGAATCGCTCTGGAACTGAAATTGGAACACTCACTGACATTTCCCCTATCTGAAAGTCTGATAAACGCTGAAAAAATGATTGAGTCCAAAAAAAATATTTTTTCAACTTTTTTCAATTTTACCCCCGTGGGATATATATTCTACCCACACACATTTGGAACTCTCCTGGGGTACCCTCACACATATTATTCCCTCATTTAGTGGATATTTTCACAAAAAAGTGAAATTTTCAAAAATTCTGAAAATTGGCTGAAAACGACTAAATATGAAGGACTCATCGGGCGAATCGCTCTGGAACTGAAATCGGAACACTCACTGACATTTCCCCTATCTGAAAGGCTGATAAACGCCGGAAAAATGACTAAGTCTAAAAAAATTTTTTTTCAACTTTTTTCAATTTTACACCCGTGAGATATATATTCTACCCACACACATTTGGAAGTCTCCTGGGGTACCCTCACACATATTATTCCCTCATTTAGTGGATATTTTCACAAAAAAGTAAAATTTTCAAAAATTCTGAAAATTGGCTGAAAACGACTAAATATGAAGGACTCATCGGGCGAATCGCTCTGGAACTGAAATTGGAACACTCACTGACATTTCCCCTATCTGAAAGTCTGATAAACGCTGAAAAAATGATTGAGTCCAAAAAAAATATTTTTTCAACTTTTTTCAATTTTACCCCCGTGGGATATATATTCTACCCACACACATTTGGAACTCTCCTGGGGTACCCTCACACATATTATTCCCTCATTTAGTGGATATTTTCCCAAAAAAGTGAAATTTTCAAAAATTCAGAAAATTGGCTGAAAACGACTAAATATGAAGGGCTCATCGGGCGAATCGCTCTGGAACTGAAATCGGAATGCTCACTGACATTTGCCCTAGTTGAAAGTCTGATAAACGCCGGAAAAATGACTAAGTCCAAAAAAAATTTTTTTCAGCTTTTTTCAATTTTACCCCCGTGGGATATATATTCTACCCACACACATTTGGAACTCTCCTGGGGTACCCTCACACATATTATTCCCTCATTTAGTGGATATTTTCACAAAAAAAGTGAGTTTCAAAAATTCAGAAAATTGGCTGAAAACGAATAAATATGAAGGACTCATTGGGCGAATCGCTCTGGAACTGAAATATGAACTCTCTCTGACATTTCCCCTATCTGAAAGTCTGATAAACGCTGAAAAAATGACTAAGTCCAAAAAAAAAAATGTTTCACCTTTTTTCAATTTTACCCACGTGGGATATATATTCTACCCACACACATTTGGAACTCTCCGGGGGTACTCTCACACATATTATTCCCTCATTTAGTGGATATTTTAACAAAAAAGTGAAATTTTCAAAAATTCTGAAAATTGGCTGAAAACGACTAAATATGAAGGACTCATCGGGCGAATCGCTCTGGAACTGAAATCGGAACACTCACTGACATTTCCCCTATCTGAAAGGCTGATAAACGCCGGAAAAATGACTAAGTCTAAAAAAATTTTTTTTCAACTTTTTTCAATTTTACACCCGTGAGTTATATATTCTACCCACACACATTTGGAAGTCTCCTGGGGTACCCTCACACATATTATTCCCTCATTTAGTGGATATTTTCACAAAAAAGTAAAATTTTCAAAAATTCTGAAAATTGGCTGAAAACGACTAAATATGAAGGACTCATCGGGCGAATCGCTCTGGAACTGAAATTGGAACACTCACTGACATTTCCCCTATCTGAAAGTCTGATAAACGCTGAAAAAATGATTGAGTCCAAAAAAAATATTTTTTCAACTTTTTTCAATTTTACCCCCGTGGGATATATATTCTACCCACACACATTTGGAACTCTCCTGGGGTACCCTCACACATATTATTCCCTCATTTAGTGGATATTTTCCCAAAAAAGTGAAATTTTCAAAAATTCAGAAAATTGGCTGAAAACGACTAAATATGAAGGGCTCATCGGGCGAATCGCTCTGGAACTGAAATCGGAATGCTCACTGACATTTGCCCTAGTTGAAAGTCTGATAAACGCCGGAAAAATGACTAAGTCCAAAAAAATTTTTTTTCAGCTTTTTTCAATTTTACCCCCGTGGGATATATATTCTACCCACACACATTTGGAACTCTCCTGGGGTACCCTCACACATATTATTCCCTCATTTAGTGGATATTTTCACAAAAAAGTGAAATTTTCAAAAATTCAGAAAATTGGCTGAAAACGACGAAATATGAAGGACTCATTGGGTGAATCGCTCTGGAACTGAAATCGGAACGCTCACTGACAATTGCCCTATCTGAAAGTTTGATAAACGCTGAAAAAATGACTAAGTCCAAAAAAAATTTTTTTTCAACTTTTTTCAATTTTACACCCGTGAGATATATATTCTACCCACACACATTTGGAAGTCTCCTGGGGTACCCTCACACATATTATTCCCTCATTTAGTGGATATTTTCACAAAAAAGTGAAATTTTCAAAAATTTTGAAAATTGGCTGAAAACGACTAAATATGAAGGACTCATCGGGCGAATCGCTCTGGAACTGAAATCAGAACGTTCACTGACATTTGCCCTAATTGAAAGTCTGATAAACGCCGGAAAAATGACTAAGTCCAAAAAAAATTTTCAACTTTTTTCAATTTTACCCCCGTGGGATATATATTCTACCCACACACATTTGGAACTCTCCTGGGGTACCCTCACACATATTATTCCCTCATTTAGTGGATATTTTCCCAAAAAAGTGAAATTTTCAAAAATTCAGAAAATTGGCTGAAAACGACAAAATATGAAGGACTCATTGGGTGAATCGCTCTGGAACTGAAATCGGAACGCTCACTGACATTTTCCTTATCTGAAAGTCTGATAAACGCTGAAAAAATGACTAAGTCCAAAAAAAAAATTTTTTCACCTTTTTTCAATTTTACCCCCGTGGGATATATATTCTACCCACACACATTTGGAACTCTCCTGGGGTACACTCACACATATTATTCCCTCATTTAGTGGATATTTTCACAAAAAAGTGAAATTTTCAAAAATTTAGAAAATTGGCTGAAAACGACTAAATATGAAGGACTCATCGGGCGAATCGCTCTGGAACTGAAATCAGAATGTTCACTGACATTTGCCCTAATTGAAAGTCTGATAAACGCCGGAAAAATGACTAAGTCCAAAAAAATTTTTTTTTCAACTTTTTTAAATTTTACCCCCGTGGGATATATATTCTACCCACACACATTTGGAACTCTCCTGGGGTACCCTCACACATATTATTCCCTCATTTAGTGGATATTTTCACAAAAAAGTGAAATTTTCAAAAATTCTGAAAATTGGCTGAAAACGACTAAATATGAAGGACTCATCGGGCGAATCGCTCTGGAACTGAAATAGGAACTCTCTCTGACATTTCCCCTATCTGAAAGTCTGATAAACGCTGAAAAAATGACTAAGTCCAAAAAAAAAAATGTTTCACCTTTTTTCAATTTTACCCACGTGGGATATATATTCTACCCACACACATTTGGAACTCTCCGGGGGTACTCTCACACATATTATTCCCTCATTTAGTGGATATTTTCACAAAAAAGTGAAATTTTCAAAAATTCTGAAAATTGGCTGAAAACGACTAAATATGAAGGACTCATCGGGCGAATCGCTCTGGAACTGAAATCGGAACACTCACTGACATTTCCCCTATCTGAAAGGCTGATAAACGCCGGAAAAATGACTAAGTCTAAAAAAATTTTTTTTCAACTTTTTTCAATTTTACACCCGTGAGATATATATTCTACCCACACACATTTGGAAGTCTCCTGGGGTACCCTCACACATATTATTCCCTCATTTAGTGGATATTTTCACAAAAAAGTAAAATTTTCAAAAATTCTGAAAATTGGCTGAAAACGACTAAATATGAAGGACTCATCGGGCGAATCGCTCTGGAACTGAAATTGGAACACTCACTGACATTTCCCCTATCTGAAAGTCTGATAAACGCTGAAAAAATGATTGAGTCCAAAAAAAATATTTTTTCAACTTTTTTCAATTTTACCCCCGTGGGATATATATTCTACCCACACACATTTGGAACTCTCCTGGGGTACCCTCACACATATTATTCCCTCATTTAGTGGATATTTTCCCAAAAAAGTGAAATTTTCAAAAATTCAGAAAATTGGCTGAAAACGACTAAATATGAAGGGCTCATCGGGCGAATCGCTCTGGAACTGAAATCGGAATGCTCACTGACATTTGCCCTAGTTGAAAGTCTGATAAACGCCGGAAAAATGACTAAGTCCAAAAAAAATTTTTTTCAGCTTTTTTCAATTTTACCCCCGTGGGATATATATTCTACCCACACACATTTGGAACTCTCCTGGGGTACCCTCACACATATTATTCCCTCATTTAGTGGATATTTTCACAAAAAAGTGAAATTTTCAAAAATTCAGAAAATTGGCTGAAAACGACGAAATATGAAGGACTCATTGGGTGAATCGCTCTGGAACTGAAATCGGAACGCTCACTGACAATTGCCCTATCTGAAAGTTTGATAAACGCTGAAAAAATGACTAAGTCCAAAAAAAATTTTTTTTCACCTTTTTTCAATTTTACCCCCGTGGGATATATATTCTACCCACACACATTTGGAACTCTCCTGGGGTACCCTCACACATATTATTCCCTCATTTAGTGGATATTTTCACAAAAAAGTGAAATTTTCAAAAATTTAGAAAATTGGCTGAAAACGACTAAATATGAAGGACTCATTGGGCGAATCGCTCTGGAACTGAAATCAGAACGTTCACTGATATTTGCCCTAATTGAAAGTCTGATAAACGCCGGAAAAATGACTAAGTCAAAAAAAAAATTTTTTTCACCTTTTTTCAATTTTACCTCCGTGGGATATATATTCTACCCACACACATTTGGAACTCTCCTGGGGTACCCTCACACATATTATTCCCTCATTTAGTGGATATTTTCACAAAAAAGTGAAATTTTCAAAAATTCTGAAAATTGGCTGAAAACGACTAAATATGAAGGACTCATCGGGCGAATCGCTCTTGAACTGAAATTGGAACGCTCACTGACATTTCCCCTATCTGAAAGTTTGATAAACGCTGAAAAAATGACTAAGTCCAAAAAAAATTTTTTTTCAACTTTTTTCAATTTTACACCCGTGAGATATATATTCTACCCACACACATTTGGAAGTCTCCTGGGGTACCCTCACACATATTATTCCCTCATTTAGTGGATATTTTCACAAAAAAGTGAAATTTTCAAAAATTTTGAAAATTGGCTGAAAACGACTAAATATGAAGGACTCATCGGGCGAATCGCTCTGGAACTGAAATCAGAACGTTCACTGACATTTGCCCTAATTGAAAGTCTGATAAACGCCGGAAAAATGACTAAGTCCAAAAAAAATTTTCAACTTTTTTCAATTTTACCCCCGTGGGATATATATTCTACCCACACACATTTGGAACTCTCCTGGGGTACCCTCACACATATTATTCCCTCATTTAGTGGATATTTTCCCAAAAAAGTGAAATTTTCAAAAATTCAGAAAATTGGCTGAAAACGACGAAATATGAAGGACTCATTGGGTGAATCGCTCTGGAACTGAAATCGGAACGCTCACTGACATTTTCCTTATCTGAAAGTCTGATAAACGCTGAAAAAATGACTAAGTCCAAAAAAAAAAATTTTTCACCTTTTTTCAATTTTACCCCCGTGGGATATATATTCTACCCACACACATTTGGAACTCTCCTGGGGTACACTCACACATATTATTCCCTCATTTAGTGGATATTTTCACAAAAAAGTGAAATTTTCAAAAATTTAGAAAATTGGCTGAAAACGACTAAATATGAAGGACTCATCGGGCGAATCGCTCTGGAACTGAAATCGGAACACTCACTGACATTTCCCCTATCTGAAAGGCTGATAAACGCCGGAAAAATGACTAAGTCTAAAAAAATTTTTTTTAAACTTTTTTCAATTTTACCCCCGTGGGATATATATTCTACCCACACACATTTGGAACTCTCCTGGGGTACCCTCACACATATTATTCCCTCATTTAGTGGATATTTTCACAAAAAAAGTGAGTTTCAAAAATTCAGAAAATTGGCTGAAAACGAATAAATATGAAGGACTCATTGGGCGAATCGCTCTGGAACTGAAATATGAACTCTCTCTGACATTTCCCCTATCTGAAAGTCTGATAAACGCTGAAAAAATGACTAAGTCCAATAAAAAAATGTTTCACCTTTTTTCAATTTTACCCCCGTGGGATATATATTCTACCCACACACATTTGGAACTCTCCTGGGGTACCCTCACACATATTATTCCCTCATTTAGTGGATATTTTCCCAAAAAAGTGAAATTTTCAAAAATTCAGAAAATTGGCTGAAAACGACGAAATATGAAGGACTCATTGGGTGAATCGCTCTGGAAATGAAATCGGAACGCTCACTGAAATTTTCCTTATCTGAAAGTCTGATAAACGCTGAAAAAATGACTAAGTCCAAAAAAAAAAATTTTTCACCTTTTTTCAATTTTACCCCGTGGGATATATATTCTACCCACACACATTTGGAACTCTCCTGGGGTATCCTCACACATATTATTCCCTCATTTAGTGGATATTTTCACAAAAAAGTGAAATTTTCAAAAATTCTGAAAATTGGCTGAAAACGACTAAATATGAAGGACTCATCGGGCGAATCGCTCTTGAACTGAAATTGGAACGCTCACTGACATTTCCCCTATCTGAAAGCTTGATAAACGCTGAAAAAATGACTAAGTCCAAAAGAAATTTTTTTTCAACTTTTTTCAATTTTACACCCGTGAGATATATATTCTACCCACACACATTTGGAAGTCTCCTGGGGTACCCTCACACATATTATTCCCTCATTTAGTTCATATTTTCCCAAAAAAGGGAAATTTTCAAAAATTCAGAAAATTGGCTGAAAACGACGAAATATGAAGGACTAATTGGGTGAATCGCTCTGGAACTGAAATCGGAACGCTCACTGACATTTTCCATATCTGAAAGTCTGATAAACGCTGAAAAAATGACTATGTCCAAAAAAAAAATTTTTTCAATTTTACCCCCGTGGGATATATATTCTACCCACACACATTTGGAACTCTCCTGGGGTACCCTCACACATATTATTCCCTCATTTAGTGGATATTTTCACAAAAAAGTGAAATTTTCAAAAATTTAGAAAATTGGCTGAAAACGACTAAATATGAAGGACTCATCGGGCGAATCGCTCTGGAACTGAAATCAGAACGTTCACTGACATTTGCCCTAATTGAAAGTCTGATAAACGCCGGAAAAATGACTAAGTCTAAAAAAATTTTTTTTAAACTTTTTTCAATTTTACCCCCGTGGGATATATATTCTACCCACACACATTTGGAACTCTCCTGGGGTACCCTCACACATATTATTCCCTCATTTAGTGGATATTTTCACAAAAAAGTGAAAGTTTCAAAAATTCAGAAAATTGGCTGAAAACGACTAAATATGAAGGACTCATCGGGCGAATCGCTCTGGAACTGAAATATGAACTCTCTCTGACATTTCCCCTATCTGAAAGTCTGATAAACGCTGAAAAAATGACTAAGTCCAATAAAAAAATGTTTCACCTTTTTTCAATTTTACCCCCGTGGGATATATATTCTACCCACACACATTTGGAACTCTCCTGGGGTACCCTCACACATATTATTCCCTCATTTAGTGGATATTTTCACAAAAAAGTGAAATTTTCAAAAATTCAGAAAATTGGCTGAAAACGACTGAATATGAAGGACTCATCGGGCGAATCACGCTGGAACTGAAATCGGAACGCTCACTGACATTTCCCCTATCTGAAAGTCTGTTAAACGCCGGAAAAATGACTAAGTTCAAAAAAAATTTTTTTCACCTTTTTTCAATTTTACCCCCGTGGGATATATATTCTACCCACACACATTTGGAACTCTCCTGGGGTACCCTCACACATATTATTCCCTCATTTAGTGGATATTTTCCCAAAAAAGTGAAATTTTCAAAAATTCAGAAAATTGGCTGAAAACGACTAAATATGAAGGACTCATCGGGGGAATTGCTCTGGAACTGAAATCGGAACGCTCACTGACATTTCCCCTATCAGAAAGTCTGATAAATGCTGGAAAAATGACTAAGTCTAAAAAAATTTTTTTTAAACTTTTTTCAATTTTACCCCCGTGGGATATATATTCTACCCACACACATTTGGAACTCTCCTGGGGTACCCTCACACATATTATTCCCTCATTTAGTGGATATTTTCACAAAAAAGTGAAAGTTTCAAAAATTCAGAAAATTGGCTGAAAACGACTAAATATTAAGGACTCATCGGGCGAATCGCTCTGGAACTGAAATCGGAACACTCACTGACATTTCCCCTATCTGAAAGGCTGATAAACGCCGGAAAAATGACTAAGTCTAAAAAAATTTTTTTTCAACTTTTTTCAATTTTACACCCGTGAGATATATATTCTACCCACACACATTTGGAAGTCTCCTGGGGTACCCTCACACATATTATTCCCTCATTTAGTGGATATTTTCACAAAAAAGTAAAATTTTCAAAAATTCTGAAAATTGGCTGAAAACGACTAAATATGAAGGACTCATCGGGCGAATCGCTCTGGAACTGAAATTGGAACACTCACTGACATTTCCCCTATCTGAAAGTCTGATAAACGCTGAAAAAATGATTGAGTCCAAAAAAAATATTTTTTCAACTTTTTTCAATTTTACCCCCGTGGGATATATATTCTACCCACACACATTTGGAACTCTCCTGGGGTACCCTCACACATATTATTCCCTCATTTAGTGGATATTTTCCCAAAAAAGTGAAATTTTCAAAAATTCAGAAAATTGGCTGAAAACGACTAAATATGAAGGGCTCATCGGGCGAATCGCTCTGGAACTGAAATCGGAATGCTCACTGACATTTGCCCTAGTTGAAAGTCTGATAAACGCCGGAAAAATGACTAAGTCCAAAAAAAATTTTTTTCAGCTTTTTTCAATTTTACCCCCGTGGGATATATATTCTACCCACACACATTTGGAACTCTCCTGGGGTACCCTCACACATATTATTCCCTCATTTAGTGGATATTTTCACAAAAAAAGTGAGTTTCAAAAATTCAGAAAATTGGCTGAAAACGAATAAATATGAAGGACTCATTGGGCGAATCGCTCTGGAACTGAAATATGAACTCTCTCTGACATTTCCCCTATCTGAAAGTCTGATAAACGCTGAAAAAATGACTAAGTCCAAAAAAAAAAATGTTACACCTTTTTTCAATTTTACCCACGTGGGATATATATTCTACCCACACACATTTGGAACTCTCCGGGGGTACTCTCACACATATTATTCCCTCATTTAGTGGATATTTTCACAAAAAAGTGAAATTTTCAAAAATTCTGAAAATTGGCTGAAAACGACTAAATATGAAGGACTCATCGGGCGAATCGCTCTGGAACTGAAATCGGAACACTCACTGACATTTCCCCTATCTGAAAGGCTGATAAACGCCGGAAAAATGACTAAGTCTAAAAAAATTTTTTTTCAACTTTTTTCAATTTTACACCCGTGGGATATATATTCTACCCACACACATTTGGAACTCTCCTGGGGTACCCTCACACATATTATTCCCTCATTTAGTGGATATTTTCCCAAAAAAGTGAAATTTTCAAAAATTCAGAAAATTGGCTGAAAACGACTAAATATGAAGGGCTCATCGGGCGAATCGCTCTGGAACTGAAATCGGAATGCTCACTGACATTTGCCCTAGTTGAAAGTCTGATAAACGCCGGAAAAATGACTAAGTCCAAAAAAATTTTTTTTCAGCTTTTTTCAATTTTACCCCCGTGGGATATATATTCTACCCACACACATTTGGAACTCTCCTGGGGTACCCTCACACATATTATTCCCTCATTTAGTGGATATTTTCACAAAAAAGTGAAATTTTCAAAAATTCAGAAAATTGGCTGAAAACGACGAAATATGAAGGACTCATTGGGTGAATCGCTCTGGAACTGAAATCGGAACGCTCACTGACAATTGCCCTATCTGAAAGTTTGATAAACGCTGAAAAAATGACTAAGTCCAAAAAAAATTTTTTTTCAACTTTTTTCAATTTTACACCCGTGAGATATATATTCTACCCACACACATTTGGAAGTCTCCTGGGGTACCCTCACACATATTATTCCCTCATTTAGTGGATATTTTCACAAAAAAGTAAAATTTTCAAAAATTCTGAAAATTGGCTGAAAACGACTAAATATGAAGGACTCATCGGGCGAATCGCTCTGGAACTGAAATTGGAACACTCACTGACATTTCCCCTATCTGAAAGTCTGATAAACGCTGAAAAAATGATTGAGTCCAAAAAAAATATTTTTTCAACTTTTTTCAATTTTACCCCCGTGGGATATATATTCTACCCACACACATTTGGAACTCTCCTGGGGTACCCTCACACATATTATTCCCTCATTTAGTGGATATTTTCCCAAAAAAGTGAAATTTTCAAAAATTCAGAAAATTGGCTGAAAACGACTAAATATGAAGGGCTCATCGGGCGAATCGCTCTGGAACTGAAATCGGAATGCTCACTGACATTTGCCCTAGTTGAAAGTCTGATAAACGCCGGAAAAATGACTAAGTCCAAAAAAATTTTTTTTCAGCTTTTTTCAATTTTACCCCCGTGGGATATATATTCTACCCACACACATTTGGAACTCTCCTGGGGTACCCTCACACATATTATTCCCTCATTTAGTGGATATTTTCACAAAAAAGTGAAATTTTCAAAAATTCAGAAAATTGGCTGAAAACGACGAAATATGAAGGACTCATTGGGTGAATCGCTCTGGAACTGAAATCGGAACGCTCACTGACAATTGCCCTATCTGAAAGTTTGATAAACGCTGAAAAAATGACTAAGTCCAAAAAAAATTTTTTTTCAACTTTTTTCAATTTTACACCCGTGAGATATATATTCTACCCACACACATTTGGAAGTCTCCTGGGGTACCCTCACACATATTATTCCCTCATTTAGTGGATATTTTCACAAAAAAGTGAAATTTTCAAAAATTTTGAAAATTGGCTGAAAACGACTAAATATGAAGGACTCATCGGGCGAATCGCTCTGGAACTGAAATCAGAACGTTCACTGACATTTGCCCTAATTGAAAGTCTGATAAACGCCGGAAAAATGACTAAGTCCAAAAAAAATTTTCAACTTTTTTCAATTTTACCCCCGTGGGATATATATTCTACCCACACACATTTGGAACTCTCCTGGGGTACCCTCACACATATTATTCCCTCATTTAGTGGATATTTTCCCAAAAAAGTGAAATTTTCAAAAATTCAGAAAATTGGCTGAAAACGACAAAATATGAAGGACTCATTGGGTGAATCGCTCTGGAACTGAAATCGGAACGCTCACTGACATTTTCCTTATCTGAAAGTCTGATAAACGCTGAAAAAATGACTAAGTCCAAAAAAAAAATTTTTTCACCTTTTTTCAATTTTACCCCCGTGGGATATATATTCTACCCACACACATTTGGAACTCTCCTGGGGTACACTCACACATATTATTCCCTCATTTAGTGGATATTTTCACAAAAAAGTGAAATTTTCAAAAATTTAGAAAATTGGCTGAAAACGACTAAATATGAAGGACTCATCGGGCGAATCGCTCTGGAACTGAAATCAGAATGTTCACTGACATTTGCCCTAATTGAAAGTCTGATAAACGCCGGAAAAATGACTAAGTCCAAAAAAATTTTTTTTTCAACTTTTTTAAATTTTACCCCCGTGGGATATATATTCTACCCACACACATTTGGAACTCTCCTGGGGTACCCTCACACATATTATTCCCTCATTTAGTGGATATTTTCACAAAAAAGTGAAATTTTCAAAAATTCTGAAAATTGGCTGAAAACGACTAAATATGAAGGACTCATCGGGCGAATCGCTCTGGAACTGAAATAGGAACTCTCTCTGACATTTCCCCTATCTGAAAGTCTGATAAACGCTGAAAAAATGACTAAGTCCAAAAAAAAAAATGTTTCACCTTTTTTCAATTTTACCCACGTGGGATATATATTCTACCCACACACATTTGGAACTCTCCGGGGGTACTCTCACACATATTATTCCCTCATTTAGTGGATATTTTCACAAAAAAGTGAAATTTTCAAAAATTCTGAAAATTGGCTGAAAACGACTAAATATGAAGGACTCATCGGGCGAATCGCTCTGGAACTGAAATCGGAACACTCACTGACATTTCCCCTATCTGAAAGGCTGATAAACGCCGGAAAAATGACTAAGTCTAAAAAAATTTTTTTTCAACTTTTTTCAATTTTACACCCGTGAGATATATATTCTACCCACACACATTTGGAAGTCTCCTGGGGTACCCTCACACATATTATTCCCTCATTTAGTGGATATTTTCACAAAAAAGTAAAATTTTCAAAAATTCTGAAAATTGGCTGAAAACGACTAAATATGAAGGACTCATCGGGCGAATCGCTCTGGAACTGAAATTGGAACACTCACTGACATTTCCCCTATCTGAAAGTCTGATAAACGCTGAAAAAATGATTGAGTCCAAAAAAAATATTTTTTCAACTTTTTTCAATTTTACCCCCGTGGGATATATATTCTACCCACACACATTTGAACTCTCCTGGGGTACCCTCACACATATTATTCCCTCATTTAGTGGATATTTTCCCAAAAAAGTGAAATTTTCAAAAATTCAGAAAATTGGCTGAAAACGACTAAATATGAAGGGCTCATCGGGCGAATCGCTCTGGAACTGAAATCGGAATGCTCACTGACATTTGCCCTAGTTGAAAGTCTGATAAACGCCGGAAAAATGACTAAGTCCAAAAAAAATTTTTTTCAGCTTTTTTCAATTTTACCCCCGTGGGATATATATTCTACCCACACACATTTGGAACTCTCCTGGGGTACCCTCACACATATTATTCCCTCATTTAGTGGATATTTTCACAAAAAAGTGAAATTTTCAAAAATTCAGAAAATTGGCTGAAAACGACGAAATATGAAGGACTCATTGGGTGAATCGCTCTGGAACTGAAATCGGAACGCTCACTGACAATTGCCCTATCTGAAAGTTTGATAAACGCTGAAAAAATGACTAAGTCCAAAAAAAATTTTTTTTCACCTTTTTTCAATTTTACCCCCGTGGGATATATATTCTACCCACACACATTTGGAACTCTCCTGGGGTACCCTCACACATATTATTCCCTCATTTAGTGGATATTTTCACAAAAAAGTGAAATTTTCAAAAATTTAGAAAATTGGCTGAAAACGACTAAATATGAAGGACTCATTGGGCGAATCGCTCTGGAACTGAAATCAGAACGTTCACTGATATTTGCCCTAATTGAAAGTCTGATAAACGCCGGAAAAATGACTAAGTCAAAAAAAAAATTTTTTTCACCTTTTTTCAATTTTACCTCCGTGGGATATATATTCTACCCACACACATTTGGAACTCTCCTGGGGTACCCTCACACATATTATTCCCTCATTTAGTGGATATTTTCACAAAAAAGTGAAATTTTCAAAAATTCTGAAAATTGGCTGAAAACGACTAAATATGAAGGACTCATCGGGCGAATCGCTCTTGAACTGAAATTGGAACGCTCACTGACATTTCCCCTATCTGAAAGTTTGATAAACGCTGAAAAAATGACTAAGTCCAAAAAAAATTTTTTTTCAACTTTTTTCAATTTTACACCCGTGAGATATATATTCTACCCACACACATTTGGAAGTCTCCTGGGGTACCCTCACACATATTATTCCCTCATTTAGTGGATATTTTCACAAAAAAGTGAAATTTTCAAAAATTTTGAAAATTGGCTGAAAACGACTAAATATGAAGGACTCATCGGGCGAATCGCTCTGGAACTGAAATCAGAACGTTCACTGACATTTGCCCTAATTGAAAGTCTGATAAACGCCGGAAAAATGACTAAGTCCAAAAAAAATTTTCAACTTTTTTCAATTTTACCCCCGTGGGATATATATTCTACCCACACACATTTGGAACTCTCCTGGGGTACCCTCACACATATTATTCCCTCATTTAGTGGATATTTTCCCAAAAAAGTGAAATTTTCAAAAATTCAGAAAATTGGCTGAAAACGACGAAATATGAAGGACTCATTGGGTGAATCGCTCTGGAACTGAAATCGGAACGCTCACTGACATTTTCCTTATCTGAAAGTCTGATAAACGCTGAAAAAATGACTAAGTCCAAAAAAAAAAATTTTTCACCTTTTTTCAATTTTACCCCCGTGGGATATATATTCTACCCACACACATTTGGAACTCTCCTGGGGTACACTCACACATATTATTCCCTCACTTAGTGGATATTTTCACAAAAAAGTGAAATTTTCAAAAATTTAGAAAATTGGCTGAAAACGACTAAATATGAAGGACTCATCGGGCGAATCGCTCTGGAACTGAAATCGGAACACTCACTGACATTTCCCCTATCTGAAAGGCTGATAAACGCCGGAAAAATGACTAAGTCTAAAAAAATTTTTTTTAAACTTTTTTCAATTTTACCCCCGTGGGATATATATTCTACCCACACACATTTGGAACTCTCCTGGGGTACCCTCACACATATTATTCCCTCATTTAGTGGATATTTTCACAAAAAAAGTGAGTTTCAAAAATTCAGAAAATTGGCTGAAAACGAATAAATATGAAGGACTCATTGGGCGAATCGCTCTGGAACTGAAATATGAACTCTCTCTGACATTTCCCCTATCTGAAAGTCTGATAAACGCTGAAAAAATGACTAAGTCCAATAAAAAAATGTTTCACCTTTTTTCAATTTTACCCCCGTGGGATATATATTCTACCCACACACATTTGGAACTCTCCTGGGGTACCCTCACACATATTATTCCCTCATTTAGTGGATATTTTCCCAAAAAAGTGAAATTTTCAAAAATTCAGAAAATTGGCTGAAAACGACGAAATATGAAGGACTCATTGGGTGAATCGCTCTGGAAATGAAATCGGAACGCTCACTGAAATTTTCCTTATCTGAAAGTCTGATAAACGCTGAAAAAATGACTAAGTCCAAAAAAAAAAATTTTTCACCTTTTTTCAATTTTACCCCGTGGGATATATATTCTACCCACACACATTTGGAACTCTCCTGGGGTATCCTCACACATATTATTCCCTCATTTAGTGGATATTTTCACAAAAAAGTGAAATTTTCAAAAATTCTGAAAATTGGCTGAAAACGACTAAATATGAAGGACTCATCGGGCGAATCGCTCTTGAACTGAAATTGGAACGCTCACTGACATTTCCCCTATCTGAAAGCTTGATAAACGCTGAAAAAATGACTAAGTCCAAAAGAAATTTTTTTTCAACTTTTTTCAATTTTACACCCGTGAGATATATATTCTACCCACACACATTTGGAAGTCTCCTGGGGTACCCTCACACATATTATTCCCTCATTTAGTTCATATTTTCCCAAAAAAGGGAAATTTTCAAAAATTCAGAAAATTGGCTGAAAACGACGAAATATGAAGGACTAATTGGGTGAATCGCTCTGGAACTGAAATCGGAACGCTCACTGACATTTTCCATATCTGAAAGTCTGATAAACGCTGAAAAAATGACTATGTCCAAAAAAAAAATTTTTTCAATTTTACCCCCGTGGGATATATATTCTACCCACACACATTTGGAACTCTCCTGGGGTACCCTCACACATATTATTCCCTCATTTAGTGGATATTTTCACAAAAAAGTGAAATTTTCAAAAATTTAGAAAATTGGCTGAAAACGACTAAATATGAAGGACTCATCGGGCGAATCGCTCTGGAACTGAAATCAGAACGTTCACTGACATTTGCCCTAATTGAAAGTCTGATAAACGCCGGAAAAATGACTAAGTCTAAAAAAATTTTTTTTAAACTTTTTTCAATTTTACCCCCGTGGGATATATATTCTACCCACACACATTTGGAACTCTCCTGGGGTACCCTCACACATATTATTCCCTCATTTAGTGGATATTTTCACAAAAAAGTGAAAGTTTCAAAAATTCAGAAAATTGGCTGAAAACGACTAAATATGAAGGACTCATCGGGCGAATCGCTCTGGAACTGAAATATGAACTCTCTCTGACATTTCCCCTATCTGAAAGTCTGATAAACGCTGAAAAAATGACTAAGTCCAATAAAAAAATGTTTCACCTTTTTTCAATTTTACCCCCGTGGGATATATATTCTACCCACACACATTTGGAACTCTCCTGGGGTACCCTCACACATATTATTCCCTCATTTAGTGGATATTTTCACAAAAAAGTGAAATTTTCAAAAATTCAGAAAATTGGCTGAAAACGACTGAATATGAAGGACTCATCGGGCGAATCACGCTGGAACTGAAATCGGAACGCTCACTGACATTTCCCCTATCTGAAAGTCTGTTAAACGCCGGAAAAATGACTAAGTTCAAAAAAAATTTTTTTCACCTTTTTTCAATTTTACCCCCGTGGGATATATATTCTACCCACACACATTTGGAACTCTCCTGGGGTACCCTCACACATATTATTCCCTCATTTAGTGGATATTTTCCCAAAAAAGTGAAATTTTCAAAAATTCAGAAAATTGGCTGAAAACGACTAAATATGAAGGACTCATCGGGGGAATTGCTCTGGAACTGAAATCGGAACGCTCACTGACATTTCCCCTATCAGAAAGTCTGATAAATGCCGGAAAAATGACTAAGTCTAAAAAAATTTTTTTTAAACTTTTTTCAATTTTACCCCCGTGGGATATATATTCTACCCACACACATTTGGAACTCTCCTGGGGTACCCTCACACATATTATTCCCTCATTTAGTGGATATTTTCACAAAAAAGTGAAAGTTTCAAAAATTCAGAAAATTGGCTGTAAACGACTAAATATTAAGGACTCATCGGGCGAATCGCTCTGGAACTGAAATCAGAACGTTCACTGACATTTGCCCTAATTGAAAGTCTGATAAACGCCGGAAAAATGACTAAGTCCAAAAAAAATTTTCAACTTTTTTCAATTTTACCCCCGTGGGATATATATTCTACCCACACACATTTGGAACTCTCCTGGGGTACCCTCACACATATTATTCCCTCATTTAGTGGATATTTTCCCAAAAAAGTGAAATTTTCAAAAATTCAGAAAATTGGCTGAAAACGACGAAATATGAAGGACTCATTGGGTAAATCGCTCTGGAACTGAAATCGGAACGCTCACTGACATTTTCCTTATCTGAAAGTCTGATAAACGCTGAAAAAATGACAAAGTCCAAAAAAAAAATTTTTTCACCTTTTTTCAATTTTACCCCCGTGGGATATATATTCTACCCACACACATTTGGAACTCTCCTGGGGTACACTCACACATATTATTCCCTCATTTAGTGGATATTTTCACAAAAAAGTGAAATTTTCAAAAATTTAGAAAATTGGCTGAAAACGACTAAATATGAAGGACTCATCGGGCGAATCGCTCTGGAACTGAAATCGGAACACTCACTGACATTTCCCCTATCTGAAAGGCTGATAAACGCCGTAAAAATGACTAAGTCTAAAAAAATTTTTTTTAAACTTTTTTCAATTTTACCCCCGTGGGATATATATTCTACCCACACACATTTGGAACTCTCCTGGGGTACCCTCACACATATTATTCCCTCATTTAGTGGATATTTTCACAAAAAAGTGAAAGTTTCAAAAATTCAGAAAATTGGCTGAAAACGACTAAATATGAAGGACTCATCGGGCGAATCGCTCTGGAACTGAAATATGAACTCTCTCTGACATTTCCCCTATCTGAAAGTCTGATAAACGCTGAAAAAATGACTAAGTCCAATAAAAAAATGTTTCACCTTTTTTCAATTTTACCCCCGTGGGATATATATTCTACCCACACACATTTGGAACTCTCCTGGGGTACACTCACACATATTATTCCCTCATTTAGTGGATATTTTCACAAAAAAGTGAAATTTTCAAAAATTTAGAAAATTGGCTGAAAACGACTAAATATGAAGGACTCATCGGGCGAATCGCTCTGGAACTGAAATCAGAATGTTCACTGACATTTGCCCTAATTGAAAGTCTGATAAACGCCGGAAAAATGACTAAGTCCAAAAAAATTTTTTTTTCAACTTTTTTAAATTTTACCCCCGTGGGATATATATTCTACCCACACACATTTGGAACTCTCCTGGGGTACCCTCACACATATTATTCCCTCATTTAGTGGATAATTTCACAAAAAAGTGAAATTTTCAAAAATTCTGAAAATTGGCTGAAAACGACTAAATATGAAGGACTCATCGGGCGAATCGCTCTGGAACTGAAATAGGAACTCTCTCTGACATTTCCCCTATCTGAAAGTCTGATAAACGCTGAAAAAATGACTAAGTCCAAAAAAAAAAATGTTTCACCTTTTTTCAATTTTACCCACGTGGGATATATATTCTACCCACACACATTTGGAACTCTCCGGGGGTACTCTCACACATATTATTCCCTCATTTAGTGGATATTTTCACAAAAAAGTGAAATTTTCAAAAATTCTGAAAATTGGCTGAAAACGACTAAATATGAAGGACTCATCGGGCGAATCGCTCTGGAACTGAAATCGGAACACTCACTGACATTTCCCCTATCTGAAAGGCTGATAAACGCCGGAAAAATGACTAAGTCTAAAAAAATTTTTTTTCAACTTTTTTCAATTTTACACCCGTGAGATATATATTCTACCCACACACATTTGGAAGTCTCCTGGGGTACCCTCACACATATTATTCCCTCATTTAGTGGATATTTTCACAAAAAAGTAAAATTTTCAAAAATTCTGAAAATTGGCTGAAAACGACTAAATATGAAGGACTCATCGGGCGAATCGCTCTGGAACTGAAATTGGAACACTCACTGACATTTCCCCTATCTGAAAGTCTGATAAACGCTGAAAAAATGATTGAGTCCAAAAAAAATATTTTTTCAACTTTTTTCAATTTTACCCCCGTGGGATATATATTCTACCCACACACATTTGGAACTCTCCTGGGGTACCCTCACACATATTATTCCCTCATTTAGTGGATATTTTCCCAAAAAAGTGAAATTTTCAAAAATTCAGAAAATTGGCTGAAAACGACTAAATATGAAGGGCTCATCGGGCGAATCGCTCTGGAACTGAAATCGGAATGCTCACTGACATTTGCCCTAGTTGAAAGTCTGATAAACGCCGGAAAAATGACTAAGTCCAAAAAAAATTTTTTTCAGCTTTTTTCAATTTTACCCCCGTGGGATATATATTCTACCCACACACATTTGGAACTCTCCTGGGGTACCCTCACACATATTATTCCCTCATTTAGTGGATATTTTCACAAAAAAGTGAAATTTTCAAAAATTCAGAAAATTGGCTGAAAACGACGAAATATGAAGGACTCATTGGGTGAATCGCTCTGGAACTGAAATCGGAATGCTCACTGACAATTGCCCTATCTGAAAGTTTGATAAACGCTGAAAAAATGACTAAGTCCAAAAAAAATTTTTTTTCACCTTTTTTCAATTTTACCCCCGTGGGATATATATTCTACCCACACACATTTGGAACTCTCCTGGGGTACCCTCACACATATTATTCCCTCATTTAGTGGATATTTTCACAAAAAAGTGAAATTTTCAAAAATTTAGAAAATTGGCTGAAAACGACTAAATATGAAGGACTCATTGGGCGAATCGCTCTGGAACTGAAATCAGAACGTTCACTGATATTTGCCCTAATTGAAAGTCTGATAAACGCCGGAAAAATGACTAAGTCAAAAAAAAAAATTTTTTCACCTTTTTTCAATTTTACCTCCGTGGGATATATATTCTACCCACACACATTTGGAACTCTCCTGGGGTACCCTCACACATATTATTCCCTCATTTAGTGGATATTTTCACAAAAAAGTGAAATTTTCAAAAATTCTGAAAATTGGCTGAAAACGACTAAATATGAAGGACTCATCGGGCGAATCGCTCTTGAACTGAAATTGGAACGCTCACTGACATTTCCCCTATCTGAAAGTTTGATAAACGCTGAAAAAATGACTAAGTCCAAAAAAAATTTTTTTTCAACTTTTTTCAATTTTACACCCGTGAGATATATATTCTACCCACACACATTTGGAAGTCTCCTGGGGTACCCTCACACATATTATTCCCTCATTTAGTGGATATTTTCACAAAAAAGTGACATTTTCAAAAATTTTGAAAATTGGCTGAAAACGACTAAATATGAAGGACTCATCGGGCGAATCGCTCTGGAACTGAAATCAGAACGTTCACTGACATTTGCCCTAATTGAAAGTCTGATAAACGCCGGAAAAATGACTAAGTCCAAAAAAAATTTTCAACTTTTTTCAATTTTACCCCCGTGGGATATATATTCTACCCACACACATTTGGAACTCTCCTGGGGTACCCTCACACATATTATTCCCTCATTTAGTGGATATTTTCCCAAAAAAGTGAAATTTTCAAAAATTCAGAAAATTGGCTGAAAACGACGAAATATGAAGGACTCATTGGGTGAATCGCTCTGGAACTGAAATCGGAACGCTCACTGACATTTTCCTTATCTGAAAGTCTGATAAACGCTGAAAAAATGACTAAGTCCAAAAAAAAAAATTTTTCACCTTTTTTCAATTTTACCCCCGTGGGATATATATTCTACCCACACACATTTGGAACTCTCCTGGGGTACACTCACACATATTATTCCCTCATTTAGTGGATATTTTCACAAAAAAGTGAAATTTTCAAAAATTTAGAAAATTGGCTGAAAACGACTAAATATGAAGGACTCATCGGGCGAATCGCTCTGGAACTGAAATCAGAATGTTCACTGACATTTGCCCTAATTGAAAGTCTGATAAACGCCGGAAAAATGACTAAGTCCAAAAAAATTTTTTTTTCAACTTTTTTAAATTTTACCCCCGTGGGATATATATTCTACCCACACACATTTGGAACTCTCCTGGGGTACCCTCACACATATTATTCCCTCATTTAGTGGATATTTTCCCAAAAAAGTGAAATTTTCAAAAATTCTGAAAATTGGCTGAAAACGACTAAATATGAAGGACTCATCGGGCGAATCGCTCTGGAACTGAAATAGGAACTCTCTCTGACATTTCCCCTATCTGAAAGTCTGATAAACGCTGAAAAAATGACTAAGTCCAAAAAAAAAAATGTTTCACCTTTTTTCAATTTTACCCACGTGGGATATATATTCTACCCACACACATTTGGAACTCTCCGGGGGTACTCTCACACATATTATTCCCTCATTTAGTGGATATTTTCACAAAAAAGTGAAATTTTCAAAAATTCTGAAAATTGGCTGAAAACGACTAAATATGAAGGACTCATCGGGCGAATCGCTCTGGAACTGAAATCGGAACACTCACTGACATTTCCCCTATCTGAAAGGCTGATAAACGCCGGAAAAATGACTAAGTCTAAAAAAATTTTTTTTAAACTTTTTTCAATTTTACCCCCGTGGGATATATATTCTACCCACACACATTTGGAACTCTCCTGGGGTACCCTCACACATATTATTCCCTCATTTAGTGGATATTTTCACAAAAAAGTGAAATTTTCAAAAATTCAGAAAATTGGCTGAAAACGACGAAATATGAAGGACTCATTGGGTGAATCGCTCTGGAACTGAAATCGGAACGCTCACTGACAATTGCCCTATCTGAAAGTTTGATAAACGCTGAAAAAATGACTAAGTCCAAAAAAAATTTTTTTTCACCTTTTTTCAATTTTACCCCCGTGGGATATATATTCTACCCACACACATTTGGAACTCTCCTGGGGTACCCTCACACATATTATTCCCTCATTTAGTGGATATTTTCACAAAAAAGTGAAATTTTCAAAAATTTAGAAAATTGGCTGAAAACGACTAAATATGAAGGACTCATTGGGCGAATCGCTCTGGAACTGAAATCAGAACGTTCACTGATATTTGCCCTAATTGAAAGTCTGATAAACGCCGGAAAAATGACTAAGTCAAAAAAAAAAATTTTTTCACCTTTTTTCAATTTTACCTCCGTGGGATATATATTCTACCCACACACATTTGGAACTCTCCTGGGGTACCCTCACACATATTATTCCCTCATTTAGTGGATATTTTCACAAAAAAGTGAAATTTTCAAAAATTCTGAAAATTGGCTGAAAACGACTAAATATGAAGGACTCATCGGGCGAATCGCTCTTGAACTGAAATTGGAACGCTCACTGACATTTCCCCTATCTGAAAGTTTGATAAACGCTGAAAAAATGACTAAGTCCAAAAAAAATTTTTTTTCAACTTTTTTCAATTTTACACCCGTGAGATATATATTCTACCCACACACATTTGGAAGTCTCCTGGGGTACCCTCACACATATTATTCCCTCATTTAGTGGATATTTTCACAAAAAAGTGAAATTTTCAAAAATTTTGAAAATTGGCTGAAAACGACTAAATATGAAGGACTCATCGGGCGAATCGCTCTGGAACTGAAATCAGAACGTTCACTGACATTTGCCCTAATTGAAAGTCTGATAAACGCCGGAAAAATGACTAAGTCCAAAAAAAATTTTCAACTTTTTTCAATTTTACCCCCGTGGGATATATATTCTACCCACACACATTTGGAACTCTCCTGGGGTACCCTCACACATATTATTCCCTCATTTAGTGGATATTTTCACAAAAAAGTGAAATTTTCAAAAATTCAGAAAATGGCTGAAAACGACGAAATATGAAGGACTCATTGGGTGAATCGCTCTGGAACTGAAATCGGAACGCTCACTGACAATTGCCCTATCTGAAAGTTTGATAAACGCTGAAAAAATGACTAAGTCCAAAAAAAATTTTTTTTCACCTTTTTTCAATTTTACCCCCGTGGGATATATATTCTACCCACACACATTTGGAACTCTCCTGGGGTACCCTCACACATATTATTCCCTCATTTAGTGGATATTTTCACAAAAAAGTGAAATTTTCAAAAATTTAGAAAATTGGCTGAAAACGACTAAATATGAAGGACTCATTGGGCGAATCGCTCTGGAACTGAAATCAGAACGTTCACTGATATTTGCCCTAATTGAAAGTCTGATAAACGCCGGAAAAATGACTAAGTCAAAAAAAAAAAATTTTTCACCTTTTTTCAATTTTACCTCCGTGGGATATATATTCTACCCACACACATTTGGAACTCTCCTGGGGTACCCTCACACATATTATTCCCTCATTTAGTGGATATTTTCACAAAAAAGTGAAATTTTCAAAAATTCTGAAAATTGGCTGAAAACGACTAAATATGAAGGACTCATCGGGCAAATCGCTCTTGAACTGAAATTGGAACGCTCACTGACATTTCCCCTATCTGAAAGTTTGATAAACGCTGAAAAAATGACTAAGTCCAAAAAAAATTTTTTTTCAACTTTTTTCAATTTTACACCCGTGAGATATATATTCTACCCACACACATTTGGAAGTCTCCTGGGGTACCCTCACACATATTATTCCCTCATTTAGTGGATATTTTCACAAAAAAGTGAAATTTTCAAAAATTTTGAAAATTGGCTGAAAACGACTAAATATGAAGGACTCATCGGGCGAATCGCTCTGGAACTGAAATCAGAACGTTCACTGACATTTGCCCTAATTGAAAGTCTGATAAACGCCGGAAAAATGACTAAGTCCAAAAAAAATTTTCAACTTTTTTCAATTTTACCCCCGTGGGATATATATTCTACCCACACACATTTGGAACTCTCCTGGGGTACCCTCACACATATTATTCCCTCATTTAGTGGATATTTTCCCAAAAAAGTGAAATTTTCAAAAATTCAGAAAATTGGCTGAAAACGACGAAATATGAAGGACTCATTGGGTGAATCGCTCTGGAACTGAAATCGGAACGCTCACTGACATTTTCCTTATCTGAAAGTCTGATAAACGCTGAAAAAATGACTAAGTCCAAAAAAAAAAATTTTTCACCTTTTTTCAATTTTACCCCCGTGGGATATATATTCTACCCACACACATTTGGAACTCTCCTGGGGTACACTCACACATATTATTCCCTCATTTAGTGGATATTTTCACAAAAAAGTGAAATTTTCAAAAATTCTGAAAATTGGCTGAAAACGACTAAATATGAAGGACTCATCGGGCGAATCGCTCTGGAACTGAAATAGGAACTCTCTCTGACATTTCCCCTATCTGAAAGTCTGATAAACGCTGAAAAAATGACTAAGTCCAAAAAAAAAAATGTTTCACCTTTTTTCAATTTTACCCACGTGGGATATATATTCTACCCACACACATTTGGAACTCTCCGGGGGTACTCTCACACATATTATTCCCTCATTTAGTGGATATTTTCACAAAAAAGTGAAATTTTCAAAAATTCTGAAAATTGGCTGAAAACGACTAAATATGAAGGACTCATCGGGCGAATCGCTCTGGAACTGAAATCGGAACACTCACTGACATTTCCCCTATCTGAAAGGCTGATAAACGCCGGAAAAATGACTAAGTCTAAAAAAATTTTTTTTAAACTTTTTTCAATTTTACCCCCGTGGGATATATATTCTACCCACACACATTTGGAACTCTCCTGGGGTACCCTCACACATATTATTCCCTCATTTAGTGGATATTTTCACAAAAAAAGTGAGTTTCAAAAATTCAGAAAATTGGCTGAAAACGAATAAATATGAAGGACTCATTGGGCGAATCGCTCTGGAACTGAAATATGAACTCTCTCTGACATTTCCCCTATCTGAAAGTCTGATAAACGCTGAAAAAATGACTAAGTCCAATAAAAAAATGTTTCACCTTTTTTCAATTTTACCCCCGTGGGATATATATTCTACCCACACACATTTGGAACTCTCCTGGGGTACCCTCACACATATTATTCCCTCATTTAGTGGATATTTTCCCAAAAAAGTGAAATTTTCAAAAATTCAGAAAATTGGCTGAAAACGACGAAATATGAAGGATTCATTGGGTGAATCGCTCTGGAAATGAAATCGGAACGCTCACTGAAATTTTCCTTATCTGAAAGTCTGATAAACGCTGAAAAAATGACTAAGTCCAAAAAAAAAAATTTTTCACCTTTTTTCAATTTTACCCCGTGGGATATATATTCTACCCACACACATTTGGAACTCTCCTGGGGTATCCTCACACATATTATTCCCTCATTTAGTGGATATTTTCACAAAAAAGTGAAATTTTCAAAAATTCTGAAAATTGGCTGAAAACGACTAAATATGAAGGACTCATCGGGCGAATCGCTCTTGAACTGAAATTGGAACGCTCACTGACATTTCCCCTATCTGAAAGCTTGATAAACGCTGAAAAAATGACTAAGTCCAAAAGAAATTTTTTTTCAACTTTTTTCAATTTTACACCCGTGAGATATATATTCTACCCACACACATTTGGAAGTCTCCTGGGGTACCCTCACACATATTATTCCCTCATTTAGTGGATATTTTCCCAAAAAAGGGAAATTTTCAAAAATTCAGAAAATTGGCTGAAAACGACGAAATATGAAGGACTAATTGGGTGAATCGCTCTGGAACTGAAATCGGAACGCTCACTGACATTTTCCATATCTGAAAGTCTGATAAACGCTGAAAAAATGACTATGTCCAAAAAAAAAATTTTTTCAATTTTACCCCCGTGGGATATATATTCTACCCACACACATTTGGAACTCTCCTGGGGTACCCTCACACATATTATTCCCTCATTTAGTGGATATTTTCACAAAAAAGTGAAATTTTCAAAAATTCAGAAAATTGGCTGAAAACGACGAAATATGAAGGACTCATTGGGTGAATCGCTCTGGAACTGAAATCGGAACGCTCACTGACAATTGCCCTATCTGAAAGTTTGATAAACGCTGAAAAAATGACTAAGTCCAAAAAAAATTTTTTTTCACCTTTTTTCAATTTTACCCCCGTGGGATATATATTCTACCCACACACATTTGGAACTCTCCTGGGGTACCCTCACACATATTATTCCCTCATTTAGTGGATATTTTCACAAAAAAGTGAAATTTTCAAAAATTTAGAAAATTGGCTGAAAACGACTAAATATGAAGGACTCATTGGGCGAATCGCTCTGGAACTGAAATCAGAACGTTCACTGATATTTGCCCTAATTGAAAGTCTGATAAACGCCGGAAAAATGACTAAGTCAAAAAAAAAAAATTTTTCACCTTTTTTCAATTTTACCTCCGTGGGATATATATTCTACCCACACACATTTGGAACTCTCCTGGGGTACCCTCACACATATTATTCCCTCATTTAGTGGATATTTTCACAAAAAAGTGAAATTTTCAAAAATTCTGAAAATTGGCTGAAAACGACTAAATATGAAGGACTCATCGGGCGAATCGCTCTTGAACTGAAATTGGAACGCTCACTGACATTTCCCCTATCTGAAAGTTTGATAAACGCTGAAAAAATGACTAAGTCCAAAAAAAATTTTTTTTCAACTTTTTTCAATTTTACACCCGTGAGATATATATTCTACCCACACACATTTGGAAGTCTCCTGGGGTACCCTCACACATATTATTCCCTCATTTAGTGGATATTTTCACAAAAAAGTGAAATTTTCAAAAATTTTGAAAATTGGCTGAAAACGACTAAATATGAAGGACTCATCGGGCGAATCGCTCTGGAACTGAAATCAGAACGTTCACTGACATTTGCCCTAATTGAAAGTCTGATAAACGCCGGAAAAATGACTAAGTCCAAAAAAAATTTTCAACTTTTTTCAATTTTACCCCCGTGGGATATATATTCTACCCACACACATTTGGAACTCTCCTGGGGTACCCTCACACATATTATTCCCTCATTTAGTGGATATTTTCCCAAAAAAGTGAAATTTTCAAAAATTCAGAAAATTGGCTGAAAACGACGAAATATGAAGGACTCATTGGGTGAATCGCTCTGGAACTGAAATCGGAACGCTCACTGACATTTTCCTTATCTGAAAGTCTGATAAACGCTGAAAAAATGACTAAGTCCAAAAAAAAAAATTTTTCACCTTTTTTCAATTTTACCCCCGTGGGATATATATTCTACCCACACACATTTGGAACTCTCCTGGGGTACACTCACACATATTATTCCCTCATTTAGTGGATATTTTCACAAAAAAGTGAAATTTTCAAAAATTCTGAAAATTGGCTGAAAACGACTAAATATGAAGGACTCATCGGGCGAATCGCTCTGGAACTGAAATAGGAACTCTCTCTGACATTTCCCCTATCTGAAAGTCTGATAAACGCTGAAAAAATGACTAAGTCCAAAAAAAAAAATGTTTCACCTTTTTTCAATTTTACCCACGTGGGATATATATTCTACCCACACACATTTGGAACTCTCCGGGGGTACTCTCACACATATTATTCCCTCATTTAGTGGATATTTTCACAAAAAAGTGAAATTTTCAAAAATTCTGAAAATTGGCTGAAAACGACTAAATATGAAGGACTCATCGGGCGAATCGCTCTGGAACTGAAATCGGAACACTCACTGACATTTCCCCTATCTGAAAGGCTGATAAACGCCGGAAAAATGACTAAGTCTAAAAAAATTTTTTTTAAACTTTTTTCAATTTTACCCCCGTGGGATATATATTCTACCCACACACATTTGGAACTCTCCTGGGGTACCCTCACACATATTATTCCCTCATTTAGTGGATATTTTCACAAAAAAAGTGAGTTTCAAAAATTCAGAAAATTGGCTGAAAACGAATAAATATGAAGGACTCATTGGGCGAATCGCTCTGGAACTGAAATATGAACTCTCTCTGACATTTCCCCTATCTGAAAGTCTGATAAACGCTGAAAAAATGACTAAGTCCAATAAAAAAATGTTTCACCTTTTTTCAATTTTACCCCCGTGGGATATATATTCTACCCACACACATTTGGAACTCTCCTGGGGTACCCTCACACATATTATTCCCTCATTTAGTGGATATTTTCCCAAAAAAGTGAAATTTTCAAAAATTCAGAAAATTGGCTGAAAACGACGAAATATGAAGGATTCATTGGGTGAATCGCTCTGGAAATGAAATCGGAACGCTCACTGAAATTTTCCTTATCTGAAAGTCTGATAAACGCTGAAAAAATGACTAAGTCCAAAAAAAAAAATTTTTCACCTTTTTTCAATTTTACCCCGTGGGATATATATTCTACCCACACACATTTGGAACTCTCCTGGGGTATCCTCACACATATTATTCCCTCATTTAGTGGATATTTTCACAAAAAAGTGAAATTTTCAAAAATTCTGAAAATTGGCTGAAAACGACTAAATATGAAGGACTCATCGGGCGAATCGCTCTTGAACTGAAATTGGAACGCTCACTGACATTTCCCCTATCTGAAAGCTTGATAAACGCTGAAAAAATGACTAAGTCCAAAAGAAATTTTTTTTCAACTTTTTTCAATTTTACACCCGTGAGATATATATTCTACCCACACACATTTGGAAGTCTCCTGGGGTACCCTCACACATATTATTCCCTCATTTAGTGGATATTTTCCCAAAAAAGGGAAATTTTCAAAAATTCAGAAAATTGGCTGAAAACGACGAAATATGAAGGACTAATTGGGTGAATCGCTCTGGAACTGAAATCGGAACGCTCACTGACATTTTCCATATCTGAAAGTCTGATAAACGCTGAAAAAATGACTATGTCCAAAAAAAAAATTTTTTCAATTTTACCCCCGTGGGATATATATTCTACCCACACACATTTGGAACTCTCCTGGGGTACCCTCACACATATTATTCCCTCATTTAGTGGATATTTTCACAAAAAAGTGAAATTTTCAAAAATTTTGAAAATTGGCTGAAAACGACTAAATATGAAGGACTCATCGGGCGAATCGCTCTGGAACTGAAATCAGAACGTTCACTGACATTTGCCCTAATTGAAAGTCTGATAAACGCCGGAAAAATGACTAAGTCTAAAAAAATTTTTTTTAAACTTTTTTCAATTTTACCCCCGTGGGATATATATTCTACCCACACACATTTGGAACTCTCCTGGGGTACCCTCACACATATTATTCCCTCATTTAGTGGATATTTTCACAAAAAAGTGAAAGTTTCAAAAATTCAGAAAATTGGCTGAAAACGACTAAATATGAAGGACTCATCGGGCGAATCGCTCTGGAACTGAAATATGAACTCTCTCTGACATTTCCCCTATCTGAAAGTCTGATAAACGCTGAAAAAATGACTAAGTCCAATAAAAAAATGTTTCACCTTTTTTCAATTTTACCCCCGTGGGATATATATTCTACCCACACACATTTGGAACTCTCCTGGGGTACCCTCACACATATTATTCCCTCATTTAGTGGATATTTTCACAAAAAAGTGAAATTTTCAAAAATTCAGAAAATTGGCTGAAAACGACTGAATATGAAGGACTCATCGGGCGAATCGCGCTGGAACTGAAATCGGAACGCTCACTGACATTTCCCCTATCTGAAAGTCTGTTAAACGCCGGAAAAATGACTAAGTTCAAAAAAAATTTTTTTCACCTTTTTTCAATTTTACCCCCGTGGGATATATATTCTACCCACACACATTTGGAACTCTCCTGGGGTACCCTCACACATATTATTCCCTCATTTAGTGGATATTTTCCCAAAAAAGTGAAATTTTCAAAAATTCAGAAAATTGGCTGAAAACGACTAAATATGAAGGACTCATCGGGGGAATTGCTCTGGAACTGAAATCGGAACGCTCACTGACATTTCCCCTATCAGAAAGTCTGATAAATGCCGGAAAAATGACTAAGTCTAAAAAAATTTTTTTTAAACTTTTTTCAATTTTACCCCCGTGGGATATATATTCTACCCACACACATTTGGAACTCTCCTGGGGTACCCTCACACATATTATTCCCTCATTTAGTGGATATTTTCACAAAAAAGTGAAAGTTTCAAAAATTCAGAAAATTGGCTGAAAACGACTAAATATTAAGGACTCATCGGGCGAATCGCTCTGGAACTGAAATCAGAACGTTCACTGACATTTGCCCTAATTGAAAGTCTGATAAACGCCGGAAAAATGACTAAGTCCAAAAAAAATTTTCAACTTTTTTCAATTTTACCCCCGTGGGATATATATTCTACCCACACACATTTGGAACTCTCCTGGGGTACCCTCACACATATTATTCCCTCATTTAGTGGATATTTTCCCAAAAAAGTGAAATTTTCAAAAATTCAGAAAATTGGCTGAAAACGACGAAATATGAAGGACTCATTGGGTAAATCGCTCTGGAACTGAAATCGGAACGCTCACTGACATTTTCCTTATCTGAAAGTCTGATAAACGCTGAAAAAATGACAAAGTCCAAAAAAAAAATTTTTTCACCTTTTTTCAATTTTACCCCCGTGGGATATATATTCTACCCACACACATTTGGAACTCTCCTGGGGTACACTCACACATATTATTCCCTCATTTAGTGGATATTTTCACAAAAAAGTGAAATTTTCAAAAATTTAGAAAATTGGCTGAAAACGACTAAATATGAAGGACTCATCGGGCGAATCGCTCTGGAACTGAAATCAGAACGTTCACTGACATTTGCCCTAATTGAAAGTCTGATAAACGCCGGAAAAATGACAAAGTCCAAAAAAATTTTTTTTTCAACTTTTTTAAATTTTACCCCCGTGGGATATATATTCTACCCACACACATTTGGAACTCTCCTGGGGTACCCTCACACATATTATTCCCTCATTTAGTGGATATTTTCACAAAAAAGTGAAATTTTCAAAAATTCTGAAAATTGGCTGAAAACGACTAAATATGAAGGACTCATCGGGCGAATCGCTCTGGAACTGAAATAGGAACTCTCTCTGACATTTCCCCTATCTGAAAGTCTGATAAATGCTGAAAAAATGACTAAGTCCAAAAAAAAAAAATGTTTCACCTTTTTGCAATTTTACCCACGTGGGATATATATTCTACCCACACACATTTGGAACTCTCCGGGGGTACTCTCACACATATTATTCCCTCATTTAGTGGATATTTTCACAAAAAAGTGAAATTTTCAAAAATTCTGAAAATTGGCTGAAAACGACTAAATATGAAGGACTCATCGGGCGAATCGCTCTGGAACTGAAATCGGAACACTCACTGACATTTCCCCTATCTGAAAGGCTGATAAACGCCGTAAAAATGACTAAGTCTAAAAAAATTTTTTTTAAACTTTTTTCAATTTTACCCCCGTGGGATATATATTCTACCCACACACATTTGGAACTCTCCTGGGGTACCCTCACACATATTATTCCCTCATTTAGTGGATATTTTCACAAAAAAGTGAAAGTTTCAAAAATTCAGAAAATTGGCTGAAAACGACTAAATATGAAGGACTCATCGGGCGAATCGCTCTGGAACTGAAATATGAACTCTCTCTGACATTTCCCCTATCTGAAAGTCTGATAAACGCTGAAAAAATGACTAAGTCCAATAAAAAAATGTTTCACCTTTTTTCAATTTTACCCCCGTGGGATATATATTCTACCCACACACATTTGGAACTCTCCTGGGGTACCCTCACACATATTATTCCCTCATTTAGTGGATATTTTCACAAAAAAGTGAAATTTTCAAAAATTCAGAAAATTGGCTGAAAACGACTGAATATGAAGGACTCATCGGGCGAATCGCGCTGGAACTGAAATCGGAACGCTCACTGACATTTCCCCTATCTGAAAGTCTGTTAAACGCCGGAAAAATGACTAAGTTCAAAAAAAATTTTTTTCACCTTTTTTCAATTTTACCCCCGTGGGATATATATTCTACCCACACACATTTGGAACTCTCCTGGGGTACCCTCACACATATTATTCCCTCATTTAGTGGATATTTTCCCAAAAAAGTGAAATTTTCAAAAATTCAGAAAATTGGCTGAAAACGACTAAATATGAAGGACTCATCGGGGGAATTGCTCTGGAACTGAAATCGGAACGCTCACTGACATTTCCCCTATCAGAAAGTCTGATAAATGCCGGAAAAATGACTAAGTCTAAAAAAATTTTTTTTAAACTTTTTTCAATTTTACCCCCGTGGGATATATATTCTACCCACACACATTTGGAACTCTCCTGGGGTACCCTCACACATATTATTCCCTCATTTAGTGGATATTTTCACAAAAAAGTGAAATTTTCAAAAATTCTGAAAATTGGCTGAAAACGACTAAATATGAAGGACTCATCGGGCGAATCGCTCTGGAACTGAAATCGGAACGCTCACTGACATTTCCCCTATCTGAAAGTCTGATAAACGCCGGAAAAATGACTAAGTCCAAAAAAAATTTTTTTCACCTTTTTTCAATTTTACCCCCGTGGGATATATATTCTACCCACACACATTTGGAACTCTCCGGGGGTACTCTCACACATATTATTCCCTCATTTAGTGGATATTTTCACAAAAAAGTGAAATTTTCAAAAATTCTGAAAATTTGCTGAAAACGACTAAATATGAAGGACTCATCGGGCAAATCGCTCTGGAACTGAAATCGGAACACTCACTGACATTTCCCCTATCTGAAAGTCTGATAAACGCCGGAAAAATGACTAAGTCTAAAAAAATTTTTTTTAAACTTTTTTCAATTTTACCCCCGTGGGATATATATTCTACCCACACACATTTGGATCTCTCCTGGGGTACCTTCACACATATTATTCCCTCATTTAGTGGATATTTTCACAAAAAAGTGAAAGTTTCAAAAATTCAGAAAATTGGCTGAAAATGACTAAATATGAAGGACTCATCGGGCGAATCACTCTGGAACTGAAATAGGAACTCTCTCTGACATTTCCCCTATCTGAAAGTCTGATAAACACTGAAAAAATGACTAAGTCCAAAAAAAAAATTTTTTTCACCTTTTTTCAATTTTACCCCCGTGGGATATATATTCTACCCACACACATTTGGAACTCTCCTGGGGTACCCTCACACCTATTATTCCCTCATTTAGTGGATATTTTCCCAAAAAAGTGAAATTTTCAAAAATTCTGAAAATTGGCTGAAAATGACGAAATAAGAAGGACTCATTGGGCGAATCGCTCTGGAACTGAAATCGTAACGCTCACTGACATTTCCCCTATCTGAAAGTCTGATAAACGCTGAAAAAATGACTAAGTCCAAAAAAAATTTTTTTCACCTTTTTTCAATTTTACCCCCGTGGGATATATCTTCTACCCACACACATTTGGAACTCTCCTGGGGTACCCTCACAAATATTATTCCCTCATTTAGTGGATATTTTCACAAAAAAGTGAAATTTTCAAAAATTCTGAAAATTGGCTGAAAACGACTAAATATGAAGGACTCATTGGGCGAATCGCTCTGGAACTGAAATTGGAACGCTCACTGACATTTCCCCTATCTGAAAGTCTGATAAACACTGAAAAAATGACTAAGTCCAAAAAAATATTTTTTCACCTTTTTTCAATTTTACCCCCGTGGGATATATATTCTACCCACACACATTTGGAACTCTCCTGGGGTACCCTCACACATATTATTCCCTCATTTAGTGGATATTTTCACAAAAAAGTGAAATTTTCAAATATTTAGAAAATTGGCTGAAAACGACTAAATATGAGGGACTCATCGGGCGAATCACTCTGGAACTGAAATCGGAACGTTCACTGACATTTGCCCTAATTGAAAGTCTGATAAACGACGGAAAAATGAGTAAGTCCCAAAAAAAATTTTTTTCAACTTTTTTCAATTTTACCCCCGTGGGATATATATTCTACCCACACACATTTGGAACTCTAATGGGGTACCCTCACACATATTATTCCCTCATTTAGTGGATATTTTCCCAAAAAAGTGAAATTTTCAAAAATTCTGAAAATTGGCTGAAAACGACTAAATATGAAGGACTCATTGGGCGAATCGCTCTGGAGCTGAAATCGGAACGCTCACTGACATTTCCCCTATCTGAAAGTCTGATAAACGCCGGAAAAATGACTAAGTCCCAAAAAAAATTATTTCACCTTTCTTCAATTTTACCCCCGTGGTATATATATTCTACCCACACACATTTGGAACTCTCCTGGGGTACCCTCACACATATTATTCCCTCATTTAGTGGATATTTTCACAAAAAAGTGAAATTTTCAAAATTTCAGAAAATTGGCTGAAAACGACTAAATATGAAGGACTCATCGGGCGAATCGCTCTGGAACTGAAATATGAACTCTCTCTGACATTTCCCCTATCTGAAAGTCTGATAAACGCTGAAAAAATGACTAAGTCCAATAAAAAAATGTTTCACCTTTTTTCAATTTTACCCCCGTGGGATATATATTCTACCCACACACATTTGGAACTCTCCTGGGGTACCCTCACACATATTATTCCCTCATTTAGTGGATATTTTCACAAAAAAGTGAAATTTTCAAAAATTCAGAAAATTGGCTGAAAACGACTGAATATGAAGGACTCATCGGGCGAATCGCGCTGGAACTGAAATCGGAACGCTCACTGACATTTCCCCTATCTGAAAGTCTGTTAAACGCCGGAAAAATGACTAAGTTCAAAAAAAATTTTTTTCACCTTTTTTCAATTTTACCCCCGTGGGATATATATTCTACCCACACACATTTGGAACTCTCCTGGGGTACCCTCACACATATTATTCCCTCATTTAGTGGATATTTTCCCAAAAAAGTGAAATTTTCAAAAATTCAGAAAATTGGCTGAAAACGACTAAATATGAAGGACTCATCGGGGGAATTGCTCTGGAACTGAAATCGGAACGCTCACTGACATTTCCCCTATCAGAAAGTCTGATAAATGCCGGAAAAATGACTAAGTCTAAAAAAATTTTTTTTAAACTTTTTTCAATTTTACCCCCGTGGGATATATATTCTACCCACACACATTTGGAACTCTCCTGGGGTACCCTCACACATATTATTCCCTCATTTAGTGGATATTTTCACAAAAAAGTGAAATTTTCAAAAATTCTGAAAATTGGCTGAAAACGACTAAATATGAAGGACTCATCGGGCGAATCGCTCTGGAACTGAAATCGGAACGCTCACTGACATTTCCCCTATCTGAAAGTCTGATAAACGCCGGAAAAATGACTAAGTCCAAAAAAAATTTTTTTCACCTTTTTTCAATTTTACCCCCGTGGGATATATATTCTACCCACACACATTTGGAACTCTCCGGGGGTACTCTCACACATATTATTCCCTCATTTAGTGGATATTTTCACAAAAAAGTGAAATTTTCAAAAATTCTGAAAATTTGCTGAAAACGACTAAATATGAAGGACTCATCGGGCAAATCGCTCTGGAACTGAAATCGGAACACTCACTGACATTTCCCCTATCTGAAAGTCTGATAAACGCCGGAAAAATGACTAAGTCTAAAAAAATTTTTTTTAAACTTTTTTCAATTTTACCCCCGTGGGATATATATTCTACCCACACACATTTGGATCTCTCCTGGGGTACCTTCACACATATTATTCCCTCATTTAGTGGATATTTTCACAAAAAAGTGAAAGTTTCAAAAATTCAGAAAATTGGCTGAAAATGACTAAATATGAAGGACTCATCGGGCGAATCACTCTGGAACTGAAATAGGAACTCTCTCTGACATTTCCCCTATCTGAAAGTCTGATAAACACTGAAAAAATGACTAAGTCCAAAAAAAAAATTTTTTTCACCTTTTTTCAATTTTACCCCCGTGGGATATATATTCTACCCACACACATTTGGAACTCTCCTGGGGTACCCTCACACCTATTATTCCCTCATTTAGTGGATATTTTCCCAAAAAAGTGAAATTTTCAAAAATTCTGAAAATTGGCTGAAAATGACGAAATAAGAAGGACTCATTGGGCGAATCGCTCTGGAACTGAAATCGTAACGCTCACTGACATTTCCCCTATCTGAAAGTCTGATAAACGCTGAAAAAATGACTAAGTCCAAAAAAAATTTTTTTCACCTTTTTTCAATTTTACCCCCGTGGGATATATCTTCTACCCACACACATTTGGAACTCTCCTGGGGTACCCTCACAAATATTATTCCCTCATTTAGTGGATATTTTCACAAAAAAGTGAAATTTTCAAAAATTCTGAAAATTGGCTGAAAACGACTAAATATGAAGGACTCATTGGGCGAATCGCTCTGGAACTGAAATTGGAACGCTCACTGACATTTCCCCTATCTGAAAGTCTGATAAACACTGAAAAAATGACTAAGTCCAAAAAAATATTTTTTCACCTTTTTTCAATTTTACCCCCGTGGGATATATATTCTACCCACACACATTTGGAACTCTCCTGGGGTACCCTCACACATATTATTCCCTCATTTAGTGGATATTTTCACAAAAAAGTGAAATTTTCAAATATTTAGAAAATTGGCTGAAAACGACTAAATATGAGGGACTCATCGGGCGAATCACTCTGGAACTGAAATCGGAACGTTCACTGACATTTGCCCTAATTGAAAGTCTGATAAACGACGGAAAAATGAGTAAGTCCCAAAAAAAATTTTTTTCAACTTTTTTCAATTTTACCCCCGTGGGATATATATTCTACCCACACACATTTGGAACTCTAATGGGGTACCCTCACACATATTATTCCCTCATTTAGTGGATATTTTCCCAAAAAAGTGAAATTTTCAAAAATTCTGAAAATTGGCTGAAAACGACTAAATATGAAGGACTCATTGGGCGAATCGCTCTGGAGCTGAAATCGGAACGCTCACTGACATTTCCCCTATCTGAAAGTCTGATAAACGCCGGAAAAATGACTAAGTCCCAAAAAAAATTATTTCACCTTTCTTCAATTTTACCCCCGTGGTATATATATTCTACCCACACACATTTGGAACTCTCCTGGGGTACCCTCACACATATTATTCCCTCATTTAGTGGATATTTTCACAAAAAAGTGAAATTTTCAAAATTTCAGAAAATTGGCTGAAAACGACTAAATATGAAGGGCTCATCGGGCGAATCGCTCTGGAACTGAAATCGGAACGCTCACTGACAGTTCCCCTATCTGAAAGTCTGATAAACGCTGAAAAAATGACAGTCCAAAAAAAAAAATTTTTCACCTTTTTTCAATTTTACCTCCGTGGGATATATATTCTACCCAAACAAATTTGGAACTCTAATGGGGTACCCTCACACATATTATTCCCTCAGTTAGTGGATATTTTCCCAAAAAAGTGAAATTTTCAAAAATTCAGAAAATTGGCTGAAAATGACTAAATATGAAGGACTCATCGGGCGAATCGCTCTGGAACTGAAATTGGAACGCTCACTGACATTTCCCCTATCTGAAAGTCTGATAAACGCTGAAAAAATGACTAAGTCCAAAAAAAATATTTTTTCAACTTTTTTCAATTTTACCCCCGTGGGATATATATTCTACCCACACACATTTGAAACTCTCCTGGGGTACCCTCACACATATTATTCCCTCATTTAGTGGATATTTTCCCAAAAAAGTGAAATTTTCAAAAATTCAGAAAATTGGCTGAAAACGACTAAATATGAAGGGCTCATCGGGCGAATCGCTCTGGAACTGAAATAGGAATTCTCTCTGACATTTCCCCTATCTGAAAGTCTGATAAACGCTGAAAAAATGACTAAGTCCAAAAAAAAAAATGATTCACCTTTTTTCAATTTTACCCCCGTGGGATATATATTCTACCCACACACATTTGGAACGCTCCGGGGGTACTCTCACACATATTATTCCCTCATTTAGTGGATATTTTCCCAAAAAAGTGAAATTTTCAAAAATTCAGAAAATTGGCTGAAAACGACTAAATATGAAGGGCACATCGGGCGAATCGCTCTGGAACTGAAATCGGAATGCTCACTGACATTTGCCCTAATTGAAAGTCTGATAAACGCCGGAAAAATGACTAAGTCCCAAAAAAAATTTTTTCACCTTTTTTCAATTTTACCCCCGTGGGATATATATTCTACCCACACACATTTGGAACTCTCCTGGGGTACCCTCACACATATTATTCCCTCATTTAGTGGATATTTTCACAAAAAAGTGAAATTTTCAAAAATTCTGAAAATTGGCTGAAAACGACTAAATATGAAGGACTCATCGGGCGAATCGCTCTGGAACTGAAATCGGAACGTTCACTGACATTTGCCCTAATTGAAAGTCTGATAAACGCCGGAAAAATGACTAAGTCCAAAAAAATTTTTTTTTCAACTTTTTTCAATTTTACCCCCGTGGGATATATATTCTACCCACACACATTTGGAACTCTCCTGGGTTACCCTCACTCATATTATTCCCTCATTTAGTGGATATTTTCACAAAAAAGTGAAATTTTCAAATATTTAGAAAATTGGCTGAAAACGACTAAATATGAAGGACTCATCGGGAGAATCACTCTGGAACTGAAATCGCAACGTTCACTGACATTTGCCCTAATTGAAAGTCTGATAAACGTCGGAAAAAAGACTAAGTCTAAAAAAAAATTTTTTTCAACTTTTTTCAATTTTACCCTCGTGGGATATATATTCTACCCACACACATTTGGAACTCTCCTGGGATATCCTCACACATATTATTCCCTCATTTAGTGGATATTTTCACAAAAAAGTGAAATTTTCAAAAATTCTGAAAATTGGCTGAAAATGACTAAATATGAAGGACTCATCGGGCGATTCGCTCTGGAACTGAAATCGGAACGCTCACTGACAGTTCCCCTATCTGAAAGTCTGATAAACGCTGAAAAAATGACAGTCCAAAAAAAAAAATGATTCACCTTTTTTCAATTTTACCCCCGTGGGATATATATTCTACCCACACACATTTGGAACTCTCCTGGGGTACCCTCACACATATTATTCCCTCATTTAGTGGATATTTTCCCAAAAAAGTGAAATTTTCAAAAATTCAGAAAATTGGCTGAAAACGACTAAATATGAAGGACTCATCGGGCGAATCGCTCTGGAACTGAAATCGGAATGCTCACTGACATTTGCCCTAATTGAAAGTCTGATAAACGCCGGAAAAATGACTAAGTCCCAAAAAAATTTTTTTCACCTTTTTTCAATTTTACCCCCGTGGGATATATATTCTACCCACACACATTTGGAACTCTCCTGGGGTACCCTCACACATATTATTCCCTCATTTAGTGGATATTTTCACAAAAAAGTGAAATTTTCAAAAATTCTGAAAATTGGCTGAAAACGACTAAATATGAAGGACTCATTGGGCGAATCGCTCTGGAACTGAAATCGGAACGTTCACTGACATTTGCCCTAATTGAAAGTCTGATAAACGCCGGCAAAATGACTAAGTCCAAAAAAAATTTTTTTTCAACTTTTTTCAATTTTACCGCCTTGGGATATATATTCTACCCACACACATTTGGAACTCTCCTGGGGTACCCTCACACATATTATTCCCTCATTTAGTGGATATTTTCCCAAAAAAGTGAAATTTTCAAAAATTCAGAAAATTGGCTGAAAACGACTAAATATGAAGGACTCATTGGGCGAATCGCTCTGGAACTGAAATCGGAACGCTCACTGACATTTCCCCTATCTGAAAGTCTGATAAACGCCGGAAAAATGACTAAGTCCCAAAAAAAATTATTTCACCTTTCTTCAATTTTACCCCCGTGGTATATATATTCTACCCACACACATTTGGAACTCTCCTGGGGTACCCTCACACATATTATTCCCTCATTTAGTGGATATTTTCCCAAAAAAGTGAAATTTTCAAAAATTCTGAAAATTGGCTGAAAATGACGAAATAAGAAGGACTCATTGGGCGAATCGCTCTGGAACTGAAATCGTAACGCTCACTGACATTTCCCCTATCTGAAAGTCTGATAAACGCTGAAAAAATGACTAAGTCCAAAAAAAATTTTTTTCACCTTTTTTCAATTTTACCCCCGTGGGATATATCTTCTACCCACACACATTTGGAACTCTCCTGGGGTACCCTCACAAATATTATTCCCTCATTTAGTGGATATTTTCACAAAAAAGTGAAATTTTCAAAAATTCTGAAAATTGGCTGAAAACGACTAAATATGAAGGACTCATTGGGCGAATCGCTCTGGAACTGAAATTGGAACGCTCACTGACATTTCCCCTATCTGAAAGTCTGATAAACACTGAAAAAATGACTAAGTCCAAAAAAATATTTTTTCACCTTTTTTCAATTTTACCCCGTTGGGATATATATTCTACCCACACACATTTGGAACTCTCCTGGGGTACCCTCACACATATTATTCCCTCATTTAGTGGATATTTTCACAAAAAAGTGAAATTTTCAAATATTTAGAAAATTGGCTGAAAACGACTAAATATGAGGGACTCATCGGGCGAATCACTCTGGAACTGAAATCGGAACGTTCACTGACATTTGCCCTAATTGAAAGTCTGATAAACGACGGAAAAATGAGTAAGTCCCAAAAAAAATTTTTTTCAACTTTTTTCAATTTTACCCCCGTGGGATATATATTCTACCCACACACATTTGGAACTCTAATGGGGTACCCTCACACATATTATTCCCTCATTTAGTGGATATTTTCCCAAAAAAGTGAAATTTTCAAAAATTCTGAAAATTGGCTGAAAACGACTAAATATGAAGGACTCATTGGGCGAATCGCTCTGGAGCTGAAATCGGAACGCTCACTGACATTTCCCCTATCTGAAAGTCTGATAAACGCCGGAAAAATGACTAAGTCCCAAAAAAAATTATTTCACCTTTCTTCAATTTTACCCCCGTGGTATATATATTCTACCCACACACATTTGGAACTCTCCTGGGGTACCCTCACACATATTATTCCCTCATTTAGTGGATATTTTCACAAAAAAGTGAAATTTTCAAAATTTCAGAAAATTGGCTGAAAACGACTAAATATGAAGGGCTCATCGGGCGAATCGCTCTGGAACTGAAATCGGAACGCTCACTGACAGTTCCCCTATCTGAAATTCTGATAAACGCTGAAAAAATGACAGTCCAAAAAAAAAAATTTTTCACCTTTTTTCAATTTTACCTCCGTGGGATATATATTCTACCCAAACAAATTTGGAACTCTAATGGGGTACCCTCACACATATTATTCCCTCAGTTAGTGGATATTTTCCCAAAAAAGTGAAATTTTCAAAAATTCAGAAAATTGGCTGAAAATGACTAAATATGAAGGACTCATCGGGCGAATCGCTCTGGAACTGAAATTGGAACGCTCACTGACATTTCCCCTATCTGAAAGTCTGATAAACGCTGAAAAAATGACTAAGTCCAAAAAAAATATTTTTTCAACTTTTTTCAATTTTACCCCCGTGGGATATATATTCTACCCACACACATTTGAAACTCTCCTGGGGTACCCTCACACATATTATTCCCTCATTTAGTGGATATTTTCCCAAAAAAGTGAAATTTTCAAAAATTCAGAAAATTGGCTGAAAACGACTAAATATGAAGGGCTCATCGGGCGAATCGCTCTGGAACTGAAATAGGAATTCTCTCTGACATTTCCCCTATCTGAAAGTCTGATAAACGCTGAAAAAATGACTAAGTCCAAAAAAAAAAATGATTCACCTTTTTTCAATTTTACCCCCGTGGGATATATATTCTACCCACACACATTTGGAACGCTCCGGGGGTACTCTCACACATATTATTCCCTCATTTAGTGGATATTTTCCCAAAAAAGTGAAATTTTCAAAAATTCAGAAAATTGGCTGAAAACGACTAAATATGAAGGGCACATCGGGCGAATCGCTCTGGAACTGAAATCGGAATGCTCACTGACATTTGCCCTAATTGAAAGTCTGATAAACGCCGGAAAAATGACTAAGTCCCAAAAAAAATTTTTTCACCTTTTTTCAATTTTACCCCCGTGGGATATATATTCTACCCACACACATTTGGAACTCTCCTGGGGTACCCTCACACATATTATTCCCTCATTTAGTGGATATTTTCACAAAAAAGTGAAATTTTCAAAAATTCTGAAAATTGGCTGAAAACGACTAAATATGAAGGACTCATCGGGCGAATCGCTCTGGAACTGAAATCGGAACGTTCACTGACATTTGCCCTAATTGAAAGTCTGATAAACGCCGGAAAAATGACTAAGTCCAAAAAAATTTTTTTTTCAACTTTTTTCAATTTTACCCCCGTGGGATATATATTCTACCCACACACATTTGGAACTCTCCTGGGTTACCCTCACTCATATTATTCCCTCATTTAGTGGATATTTTCACAAAAAAGTGAAATTTTCAAATATTTAGAAAATTGGCTGAAAACGACTAAATATGAAGGACTCATCGGGAGAATCACTCTGGAACTGAAATCGCAACGTTCACTGACATTTGCCCTAATTGAAAGTCTGATAAACGTCGGAAAAAAGACTAAGTCTAAAAAAAAATTTTTTTCAACTTTTTTCAATTTTACCCTCGTGGGATATATATTCTACCCACACACATTTGGAACTCTCCTGGGATATCCTCACACATATTATTCCCTCATTTAGTGGATATTTTCACAAAAAAGTGAAATTTTCAAAAATTCTGAAAATTGGCTGAAAATGACTAAATATGAAGGACTCATCGGGCGATTCGCTCTGGAACTGAAATCGGAACGCTCACTGACAGTTCCCCTATCTGAAAGTCTGATAAACGCTGAAAAAATGACAGTCCAAAAAAAAAAATGATTCACCTTTTTTCAATTTTACCCCCGTGGGATATATATTCTACCCACACACATTTGGAACTCTCCTGGGGTACCCTCACACATATTATTCCCTCATTTAGTGGATATTTTCCCAAAAAAGTGAAATTTTCAAAAATTCAGAAAATTGGCTGAAAACGACTAAATATGAAGGACTCATCGGGCGAATCGCTCTGGAACTGAAATCGGAATGCTCACTGACATTTGCCCTAATTGAAAGTCTGATAAACGCCGGAAAAATGACTAAGTCCCAAAAAAATTTTTTTCACCTTTTTTCAATTTTACCCCCGTGGGATATATATTCTACCCACACACATTTGGAACTCTCCTGGGGTACCCTCACACATATTATTCCCTCATTTAGTGGATATTTTCACAAAAAAGTGAAATTTTCAAAAATTCTGAAAATTGGCTGAAAACGACTAAATATGAAGGACTCATTGGGCGAATCGCTCTGGAACTGAAATCGGAACGTTCACTGACATTTGCCCTAATTGAAAGTCTGATAAACGCCGGCAAAATGACTAAGTCCAAAAAAAATTTTTTTTCAACTTTTTTCAATTTTACCGCCTTGGGATATATATTCTACCCACACACATTTGGAACTCTCCTGGGGTACCCTCACACATATTATTCCCTCATTTAGTGGATATTTTCCCAAAAAAGTGAAATTTTCAAAAATTCAGAAAATTGGCTGAAAACGACTAAATATGAAGGACTCATTGGGCGAATCGCTCTGGAACTGAAATCGGAACGCTCACTGACATTTCCCCTATCTGAAAGTCTGATAAACGCCGGAAAAATGACTAAGTCCCAAAAAAAATTATTTCACCTTTCTTCAATTTTACCCCCGTGGTATATATATTCTACCCACACACATTTGGAACTCTCCTGGGGTACCCTCACACATATTATTCCCTCATTTAGTGGATATTTTCACAAAAAAGTGAAATTTTCAAAAATTCTGAAAATTGGCTGAAAATGACTAAATATGAAGGACTCATCGGGCGAATCGCTCTGGAACTGAAATCGGAACGCTCACTGACAGTTCCCCTATCTGAAAGTCTGATAAACGCTGAAAAAATGACAGTCCAAAAAAAAAAAATTTTTCACCTTTTTTCAATTTTACCTCCGTGGGATATATATTCTACCCACACACATTTGGAACTCTCCTGGGGTACCCTCACACATATTATTCCCTCATTTAGTGGATATTTTCACAAAAAAGAGAAATTTTCAAAATTCTGAAAATTGGCTGAAAACGACTAAATATGAAGGACTCATCGGGCGAATCGCTCTGGAACTGAAATTGGAACGCTCACTGACATTTCCCCTATCTGAAAGTGTGATAAACGCTGAAAAAATGACTAAGTCCAAAAAAAATATTTTTTCAACTTTTTTCAATTTTACCCCCGTGGGATATATATTCTACCCACACACATTTGGAACGCCCCGGGGGTACTCTCACACATATTATTCCCTCATTTAGTGGATATTTTCCCAAAAAAGTGAAATTTTCAAAAATTCAGAAAATTGGCTGAAAACGACTAAATATGAAGGGCTCATCGGGCGAATCGCTCTGGAACTGAAATCGGAATGCTCACTGACATTTGCCCTAATTGAAAGTCTGATAAACGCCGGAAAAATGACTAAGTCCCAAAAAAAATTTTTTCACCTTTTTTCAATTTTACCCCCGTGGGATATATATTCTACCCACACACATTTGGAACTCTCCTGGGGTACCCTCACACATATTATTCCCTCATTTAGTGGATATTTTCATAAAAAAGTGAAATTTTCAAAAATTCTGAAAATTGGCTGAAAACGACTAAATATGAAGGACTCATCGGGCGAATCGCTCTGGAACTGAAATCGGAACGTTCACTGACATTTGCCCTAATTGAAAGTCTGATAAACGCCGGAAAAATGACTAAGTCCAAAAAAATTTTTTTTTCAACTTTTTTCAATTTTACCCCCGTGGGATATATATTCTACCCACACACATTTGGAACTCTCCTGGGGTACCCTCACACATATTATTCCCTCATTTAGTGGATATTTTCCCAAAAAAGTGAAATTTTCAAAAATTCAGAAAATTGGCTGAAAATGACTAAATATGAAGGACTCATCGGGCGAATCGCTCTGGAACTGAAATCGGAATGCTCACTGACATTTGCCCTAATTGAAAGTCTGATAAACGTCGGAAAAAAGACTAAGTCTAAAAAAAAATTTTTTTCAACTTTTTTCAATTTTACCCCCGTGGGATATATATTCTACCCACACACATTTGGAACTCTCCTGGGATACCCTCACACATATTATTCCCTCATTTAGTGGATATTTTTCCAAAAAAGTGAAATTTTCAAAAATTCAGAAAATTGGTTGAAAATGACTAAATATGAAGGACTCATCGGGCGATTCGCTCTGGAACTGAAATCGGAACGCTCACTGACAGTTCCCCTATCTGAAAGTCTGATAAACGCTGAAAAAATGACAGTCCAAAAAAAAAAATGATTCACCTTTTTTCAATTTTACCCCCGTGGGATATATATTCTACCCACACACATTTGGAACTCTCCTGGGGTACCCTCACACATATTATTCCCTCATTTAGTGGATATTTTCCCAAAAAAGTGAAATTTTCAAAAATTCAGAAAATTGGCTGAAAACGACTAAATATGAAGGGCTCATCGGGCGAATCGCTCTGGAACTGAAATCGGAATGCTCACTGACATTTGCCCTAATTGAAAGTCTGATAAACGGCGGAAAAATGACTAAGTCCAAAAAAAATTTTTTTCACCTTTTTTCAATTTTACCCCCATGGGATATATATTCTACCCACACACATTTGGAACTCTCCTGGGGTACCCTCACACATATTATTCCCTCATTTAGTGGATATTTTCACAAAAAAGTGAAATTTTCAAAAATTCTGAAAATTGGCTGAAAATGACTAAATATGAAGGACTCATCGGGCGATTCGCTCTGGAACTGAAATCGGAACGCTCACTGACAGTTCCCCTATCTGAAAGTCTGATAAACGCTGAAAAAATGACAGTCCAAAAAAAAAAATGATTCACCTTTTTTCAATTTTACCCCCGTGGGATATATATTCTACCCACACACATTTGGAAATCTCCTGGGGTACCCTCACACATATTATTCCCTCATTTAGTGGATATTTTCCCAAAAAAGTGAAATTTTCAAAAATTCAGAAAATTGGCTGAAAACGACTAAATATGAAGGACTCATCGGGCGAATCGCTCTGGAACTGAAATCGGAATGCTCACTGACATTTGCCCTAATTGAAAGTCTGATAAACGCCGGAAAAATGACTAAGTCCCAAAAAAATTTTTTTCACCTTTTTTCAATTTTACCCCCGTGGGATATATATTCTACCCACACACATTTGGAACTCTCCTGGGGTACCCTCACACATATTATTCCCTCATTTAGTGGATATTTTCACAAAAAAGTGAAATTTTCAAAAATTCTGAAAATTGGCTGAAAACGACTAAATATGAAGGACTCATCGGGCGAATCGCTCTGGAACTGAAATCGGAACGTTCACTGACATTTGCATTAATTGAAAGTCTGATAAACGCCGGCAAAATGACTAAGTCCAAAAAAATTTTTTTTTCAACTTTTTTCAATTTTACCCCCGTGGGATATATATTCTACCCACACACATTTGGAACTCTCCTGGGTTACCCTCACACATATTATTCCCTCATTTAGTGGATATTTTCCCAAAAAAGTGAAATTTTCAAAAATTCAGAAAATTGGCTGAAAACGACTAAATATGAAGGGCTCATGGGGCGAATCGCTCTGGAACTGAAATCGGAATGCTCACTGACATTTGCCCTAATTGAAAGTCTGATAAACGCCGGAAAAATGACTAAGTCCAAAAAAAATTTTTTTTCAACTTTTTTCAATTTTACCCCCGTGGGATATATATTCTACCCACACACATTTGGAACTCTCCTGGGGTACCCTCACACATATTATTCCCTCATTTAGTGGATATTTTCCCAAAAAAGTGAAATTTTCAAAAATTCAGAAAATTGGCTGAAAACGACTAAATATGAAGGGCTCATCGGGCGAATCGCTCTGGAACTGAAATCGGAATGCTCACTGACATTTGCCCTAATTGAAAGTCTGATAAATGGCGGAAAAATGACTAAGTCCAAAAAAAAATTTTTTTCAACTTTTTTCAATTTTACCCCCGTGGGATATATATTCTACCCACACACATTTGGAACTCTAATGGGGTACCCTCACACATATTGTTCCCTCATTTAGTGGATATTTTCCCAAAAAAGTGAAATTTTCAAAAATTCAGAAAATTGGCTGAAAACGGCGAAATATGAAGGACTCATTGGGCGAATCGCTCTGGAACTGAAATTGGAATGCTCACTGACATTTCCCCTATCTGAAAGTCTGATAAACGCTGAAAAAATGACTAAGTCCAAAAAAAATATTTTTTTAACTTTTTTCAATTTTACCCCCGTGGGATATATATTCTACCCACACACATTTGGAACTCTCCTGGGGTACCCTCACACATATTATTCCCTCATTTAGTGGATATTTTCCCAAAAAAGTGAAATTTTCAAAAATTCTGAAAATTGGCTGAAAACGACTAAATATGAAGGACTCATCGGGCGAATCGCTCTGGAACTGAAATCGGAATGCTCACTGACATTTGCCCTAATTGAAAGTCTGATAAACGCCGGAAAAATGACAAAGTCCCCAAAAAATATTTTTCACCTTTTTTCAATTTTACCCCCGTGGGATATATATTCTACCCACACACATTTGGAACTCTCCTGGGGTACCCTCACACATATTATTCCCTCATTTAGTGGATATTTTCCCAAAAAAGTGAAATTTTCAAGAATTCAGAAAATTGGCTGAAAACGACGAAATATGAAGGACTCATTGGGTGAATCGCTCTGGAACTGAAATCGGAACGCTCACTGACAGTTCCCCTATCTGAAAGTCTGATAAACGCTGAAAAAATGACAGTCCAAAAAAAAAAATTTTTCACCTTTTTTCAATTTTACCTCCGTGGGATATATATTCTACCCACACACATTTGGAACTCTCCTGGGGTACCCTCACACATATTATTCCCTCATTTAGTGGATATTTTCACAAAAAAGTGAAATTTTCAAAAATTCTGAAAATTGGCTGAAAACGACTAAATATGAAGGACTCATCGGGCGAATCGCTCTGGAACTGAAATCGGAACGTTCACTGACATTTGCCCTAATTGAAAGTCTGATAAACGTCGGAAAAAAGACTAAGTCTAAAAAAAAATTTTTTTCACCTTTTTTCAATTTTACCCCCGTGGGATATATATTCTACCCACACACATTTGGAACTCTCCTGGGGTACCCTCACACATATTATTCCCTCATTTAGTGGATATTTTCACAAAAAAGAGAAATTTTCAAAAATTCTGAAAATTGGCTGAAAACGACTAAATATGAAGGACTCATCGGGCGAATCGCTCTGGAACTGAAATTGGAATGCTCACTGACATTTCCCCTATCTGAAAGTCTGATAAACGCTGAAAAAATGACTAAGTCCAAAAAAAATATTTTTTTAACTTTTTTCAATTTTACCCCCGTGGGATATATATTCTACCCACACACATTTGGAACTCTCCTGGGGTACCCTCACACATATTATTCCCTCATTTAGTGGATATTTTCCCAAAAAAGTGAAATTTTCAAAAATTCTGAAAATTGGCTGAAAACGACTAAATATGAAGGACTCATCGGGCGAATCGCTCAGGAACTGAAATTGGAACGCTCACTGACATTTCCCCTATCTGAAAGTCTGATAAACGCTGAAAAAATGACTAAGTCCAAAAAAAATATTTTTTTAACTTTTTTCAATTTTACCCCCGTGGGATATATATTCTACCCACACACATTTGGAACTCTCCTGGGGTACCCTCACACATATTATTCCCTCATTTAGTGGATATTTTCCCAAAAAAGTGAAATTTTCAAAAATTCAGAAAATTGGCTGAAAACGACTAAATATGAAGGGCTCATCGGGCGAATCGCTCTGGAACTGAAATCGGAATGCTCACTGACATTTGCCCTAATTGAAAGTCTGATAAACGCCGGAAAAATGACAAAGTCCCCAAAAAATATTTTTCACCTTTTTTCAATTTTACCCCCGTGGGATATATATTCTACCCACACACATTTGGAACTCTCCTGGGGTACCCTCACACATATTATTCCCTCATTTAGTGGATATTTTCCCAAAAAAGTGAAATTTTCAAGAATTCAGAAAATTGGCTGAAAACGACGAAATATGAAGGACTCATTGGGCGAATCGCTCTGGAACTGAAATCGGAACGCTCACTGACAGTTCCCCTATCTGAAAGTCTGATAAACGCTGAAAAAATGACAGTCCAAAAAAAAAAAATTTTTCACCTTTTTTCAATTTTACCTCCGTGGGATATATATTCTACCCACACACATTTGGAACTCTCCTGGGGTACCCTCACACATATTATTCCCTCATTTAGTGGATATTTTCACAAAAAAGAGAAATTTTCAAAATTCTGAAAATTGGCTGAAAACGACTAAATATGAAGGACTCATCGGGCGAATCGCTCTGGAACTGAAATTGGAACGCTCACTGACATTTCCCCTATCTGAAAGTCTGATAAACGCTGAAAAAATGACTAAGTCCAAAAAAAATATTTTTTCAACTTTTTTCAATTTTACCCCCGTGGGATATATATTCTACCCACACACATTTGGAACGCCCCGGGGGTACTCTCACACATATTATTCCCTCATTTAGTGGATATTTTCCCAAAAAAGTGAAATTTTCAAAAATTCAGAAAATTGGCTGAAAACGACTAAATATGAAGGGCTCATCGGGCGAATCGCTCTGGAACTGAAATCGGAATGCTCACTGACATTTGCCCTAATTGAAAGTCTGATAAACGCCGGAAAAATGACTAAGTCCCAAAAAAAATTTTTTCACCTTTTTTCAATTTTACCCCCGTGGGATATATATTCTACCCACACACATTTGGAACTCTCCTGGGGTACCCTCACACATATTATTCCCTCATTTAGTGGATATTTTCATAAAAAAGTGAAATTTTCAAAAATTCTGAAAATTGGCTGAAAACGACTAAATATGAAGGACTCATCGGGCGAATCGCTCTGGAACTGAAATCGGAACGTTCACTGACATTTGCCCTAATTGAAAGTCTGATAAACGCCGGAAAAATGACTAAGTCCAAAAAAATTTTTTTTTCAACTTTTTTCAATTTTACCCCCGTGGGATATATATTCTACCCACACACATTTGGAACTCTCCTGGGGTACCCTCACACATATTATTCCCTCATTTAGTGGATATTTTCCCAAAAAAGTGAAATTTTCAAAAATTCAGAAAATTGGCTGAAAACGACTAAATATGAAGGACTCATCGGGCGAATCGCTCTGGAACTGAAATCGGAATGCTCACTGACATTTGCCCTAATTGAAAGTCTGATAAACGTCGGAAAAAAGACTAAGTCTAAAAAAAAATTTTTTTCAACTTTTTTCAATTTTACCCCCGTGGGATATATATTCTACCCACACACATTTGGAACTCTCCTGGGATACCCTCACACATATTATTCCCTCATTTAGTGGATATTTTTCCAAAAAAGGGAAATTTTCAAAAATTCAGAAAATTGGTTGAAAATGACTAAATATGAAGGACTCATCGGGCGATTCGCTCTGGAACTGAAATCGGAACGCTCACTGACAGTTCCCCTATCTGAAAGTCTGATAAACGCTGAAAAAATGACAGTCCAAAAAAAAAAATGATTCACCTTTTTTCAATTTTACCCCCGTGGGATATATATTCTACCCACACACATTTGGAACTCTCCTGGGGTACCCTCACACATATTATTCCCTCATTTAGTGGATATTTTCCCAAAAAAGTGAAATTTTCAAAAATTCAGAAAATTGGCTGAAAACGACTAAATATGAAGGACTCATCGGGCGAATCGCTCTGGAACTGAAATCGGAATGCTCACTGACATTTGCCCTAATTGAAAGTCTGATAAACGTCGGAAAAAAGACTAAGTCTAAAAAAAAATTTTTTTCAACTTTTTTCAATTTTACCCCCGTGGGATATATATTCTACCCACACACATTTGGAACTCTCCTGGGATACCCTCACACATATTATTCCCTCATTTAGTGGATATTTTCCCAAAAAAGTGAAATTTTCAAAAATTCAGAAAATTGGCTGAAAACGACTAAATATGAAGGGCTCATCGGGCGAATCGCTCTGGAACTGAAATCGGAATGCTCACTGACATTTGCCCTAATTGAAAGTCTGATAAACGGCGGAAAAATGACTAAGTCCAAAAAAAATTTTTTTTCAACTTTTTTCAATTTTACCCCCGTGGGATATATATTCTACCCACACACATTTGGAACTCTAATGGGGTACCCTCACACATATTATTCCCTCATTTAGTGGATATTTTCCCAAAAAAGTGAAATTTTCAAAAATTCAGAAAATTGGCTGAAAACGACTAAATATGAAGGGCTCATGGGGCGAATCGCTCTGGAACTGAAATCGGAATGCTCACTGACATTTGCCCTAATTGAAAGTCTGATAAACGCCGGAAAAATGACTAAGTCCAAAAAAAATTTTTTTTCAACTTTTTTCAATTTTACCCCCGTGGGATATATATTCTACCCACACACATTTGGAACTCTCCTGGGGTACCCTCACACATATTATTCCCTCATTTAGTGGATATTTTCCCAAAAAAGTGAAATTTTCAAAAATTCAGAAAATTGGCTGAAAACGACGAAATATGAAGGACTCATTGGGCGAATCGCTCTGGAACTGAAATCGGAACGCTCACTGACATTTCCCCTATCTGAAAGTCTGATAAACGCTGGAAAAATGACTAAGTCCAAAAAAAAATTTTTTCACCTTTTTTCAATTTTACTCCCGTGGGATATATATTCTACCCACACACATTTGGAACTCTCCTGGGGTACCCTCACTCATATTATTCCCTCATTTAGTGGATATTTTCACAAAAAAGTGAAATTTTCAAATATTTAGAAAATTGGCTGAAAACGACTAAATATGAAGGACTCATCGGGCGAATCACTCTGGAACTGAAATCGGAACGTTCACTGACATTTGCCCTAATTGAAAGTCTGATAAACGTCGGAAAAAAGACTAAGTCTAAAAAAAAATTTTTTTCAACTTTTTTCAATTTTACCCCCGTGGGATATATATTCTACCCACACACATTTGGAACTCTCCTGGGATACCCTCACACATATTATTCCCTCATTTAGTGGATATTTTCCCAAAAAAGTGAAAGTTTCAAAAATTCAGAAAATTGGCTGAAAACGACTAAATATGAAGGGCTCATCGGGCGACTCGCTCTGGAACTGAAATCGGAATGCTCACTGACATTTGCCCTAATTGAAAGTCTGATAAACGGCGGAAAAATGACTAAGTCCAAAAAAAAATTTTTTTCAACTTTTTTCAATTTTACCCCCGTGGGATATATATTCTACCCACACACATTTGGAACTCTAATGGGGTACCCTCACACATATTATTCCCTCATTTAGTGGATATTTTCCCAAAAAAGTGAAATTTTCAAAGATTCAGAAAATTGGCTGAAAACGGCGAAATATGAAGGACTCATTGGGCGAATCGCTCTGGAACTGAAATCGGAACGCTCACTGACATTTCCCCTATCTGAAAGTCTGATAAACGCCGGAAAAATGACTAAGTCCAAAAAAAATTTTTTTCACCTTTTTTCAATTTTACCCCCGTGGGATATATATTCTACCCACACACATTTGGAAGTCTCCTGGGGTACCCTCACACATATTATTCCCTCATTTAGTGGATATTTTCACAAAAAAGAGAAATTTTCAAAAATTCTGAAAATTGGCTGAAAACGACTAAATATGAAGGACTCATCGGGCGAATCGCTCTGGAACTGAAATTGGAACGCTCACTGACATTTCCCCTATCTGAAAGTCTGATAAACGCTGAAAAAATGACTAAGTCCAAAAAAAATATTTTTTTAACTTTTTTCAATTTTACCCCCGTGGGATATATATTCTACCCACACACATTTGGAACTCTCCTGGGGTACCCTCACACATATTATTCCCTCATTTAGTGGATATTTTCCCAAAAAAGTGAAATTTTCAAAAATTCTGAAAATTGGCTGAAAACGACTAAATATGAAGGACTCATCGGGCGAATCGCTCTGGAACTGAAATTGGAACGCTCACTGACATTTCCCCTATCTGAAAGTCTGATAAACGCTGAAAAAATGACTAAGTCCAAAAAAAATATTTTTTTAACTTTTTTCAATTTTACCCCCGTGGGATATATATTCTACCCACACACATTTGGAACTCTCCTGGGGTACCCTCACACATATTATTCCCTCATTTAGTGGATATTTTCCCAAAAAAGTGAAATTTTCAAAAATTCAGAAAATTGGCTGAAAACGACTAAATATGAAGGGCTCATCGGGCGAATCGCTCTGGAACTGAAATCAGAATGCTCACTGACATTTGCCCTAATTGAAAGTCTGATAAACGCCGGAAAAATGACAAAGTCCCAAAAAAATTTTTTTCACCTTTTTTCAATTTTACCCCCGTGGGATATATATTCTACCCACACACATTTGGAACTCTCCTGGGGTACCCTCACACATATTATTCCCTCTTTTAGTGGATATTTTCCCAAAAAAGTGAAATTTTCAAAAATTCAGAAAATTGGCTGAAAACGACGAAATATGAAGGACTCATTGGGCGAATCGCTCTGGAACTGAAATCGGAACGCTCACTGACAGTTCCCCTATCTGAAAGTCTGATAAACGCTGAAAAAATGACAGTCCAAAAAAAAAAATTTTTCACCTTTTTTCAATTTTACCTCCGTGGGATATATATTCTACCCACACACATTTGGAACTCTCCTGGGGTACCCTCACTCATATTATTCCCTCATTTAGTGGATATTTTCACAAAAAAGTGAAATTTTCAAATATTTAGAAAATTGGCTGAAAACGACTAAATATGAAGGACTCATCGGGCGAATCACTCTGGAACTGAAATCGGAACGTTCACTGACATTTGCCCTAATTGAAAGTCTGATAAACGTCGGAAAAAAGACTAAGTCTAAAAAAAAATTTTTTTCAACTTTTTTCAATTTTACCCCCGTGGGATATATATTCTACCCACACACATTTGGAACTCTCCTGGGATACCCTCACACATATTATTCCCTCATTTAGTGGATATTTTCACAAAAAAGTGAAATTTTCAAAAATTCAGAAAATTGGCTGAAAATGACTAAATATGAAGGACTCATCGGGCGATTCGCTCTGGAACTGAAATCGGAACGCTCACTGACAGTTCCCCTATCTGAAAGTCTGATAAACGCTGAAAAAATGACAGTCCAAAAAAAAAAATGATTCACCTTTTTTCAATTTTACCCCCGTGGGATATATATTCTACCCACACACATTTGGAACTCTCCTGGGGTACCCTCACACATATTATTCCCTCATTTAGTGGATATTTTCCCAAAAAAGTGAAATTTTCAAAAATTCAGAAAATTGGCTGAAAACGACTAAATATGAAGGACTCATCGGGCGAATCGCTCTGGAACTGAAATCGGAATGCTCACTGACATTTGCCCTAATTGAAAGTCTGATAAACGCCGGAAAAATGACTAAGTCCCAAAAAAATTTTTTTCACCTTTTTTCAATTTTACCCCCGTGGGATATATATTCTACCCACACACATTTGGAACTCTCCTGGGGTACCCTCACACATATTATTCCCTCATTTAGTGGATATTTTCACAAAAAAGTGAAATTTTCAAAAATTCTGAAAATTGGCTGAAAACGACTAAATATGAACGACTCATCGGGCGAATCGCTCTGGAACTGAAATCGGAACGTTCACCGACATTTGCCCTAATTGAAAGTCTGATAAACGCCGGAAAAATGACTAAGTCCAAAAAAATTTTTTTTTCAACTTTTTTCAATTTTACCCCCGTGGGATATATATTCTACCCACACACATTTGGAACTCTCCTGGGTTACCCTCACACATATTATTCCCTCATTTAGTGGATATTTTCCCAAAAAAGTGAAATTTTCAAAAATTCAGAAAATTGGCTGAAAACGACTAAATATGAAGGGCTCATGGGGCGAATCGCTCTGGAACTGAAATCGGAACGCTCACTGACATTTCCCCTATCTGAAAGTCTGATAAACGCTGGAAAAATGACTAAGTCCAAAAAAAAATTTTTCACCTTTTTTAAATTTTACTCCTGTGGGATATATATTCTACCCACACACATTTGGAACTCTCCTGGGGTACCCTCACTCATATTATTCCCTCATTTAGTGGATATTTTCACAAAAAAGTGAAATTTTCAAATATTTAGAAAATTGGCTGAAAACGACTAAATATGAAGGACTCATCGGGCGAATCACTCTGGAACTGAAATCGGAACGTTCACTGACATTTGCCCTAATTGAAAGTCTGATAAACGTCGGAAAAAAGACTAAGTCTAAAAAAAAATTTTTTTCAACTTTTTTCAATTTTACCCCCGTGGGATATATATTCTACCCACACACATTTGGAACTCTCCTGGGATACCCTCACACATATTATTCCCTCATTTAGTGGATATTTTCCCAAAAAAGTGAAATTTTCAAAAATTCAGAAAATTGGCTGAAAATGACGAAATATGAAGGACACATTGGGCGAATCGCTCTGGAACTGAAATCGGAACGCTCACTGACAGTTCCCCTATCTGAAAGTCTGATAAACGCTGAAAAAATGACAGTCCAAAAAAAAAAATTTTTCACCTTTTTTCAATTTTACCTCCGTGGGATATATATTCTACCCACACACATTTGGAACTCTCCTGGGGTACCCTCACACATATTATTCCCTCATTTAGTGGATATTTTCCCAAAAAAGTGAAATTTTCAAAAATTCAGAAAATTGGCTGAAAACGACTAAATATGAAGGACTCATCGGGGGAATTGCTCTGGAACTGAAATCGGAACGCTCACTGACATTTCCCCTATCTGAAAGTCTGATAAACGCTGAAAAAATGACTAAGTCCCCAAAAAATTTTTTTCAACTTTTTTCAATTTTACCCCCGTGGGATATATATTCTACCCACACACATTTGGAACTCTCCTGGGGTACCCTCACACATATTATTCCCTCATTTAGTGGATATCTTCACAAAAAAGTGAAATTTTCAAAAATTCTGAAAATTGGCTGAAAACGACTAAATATGAAGGACTCATAGGGCGAATCGCTCTGGAACTGAAATCGGAACGTTCACTGACATTTGCCCTAATTGAAAGTCTGATAAACGCCGGAAAAATGACTAAGTCCAAAAAAATTTTTTTTTCAACTTTTTTCAATTTTACCCCCGTGGGATATATATTCTACCCACACACATTTGGAACTCTCCTGGGTTACCCTCACACATATTATTCCCTCATTTAGTGGATATTTTCCCAAAAAAGTGAAATTTTCAAAAATTCAGAAAATTGGCTGAAAACGACGAAATATGAAGGACTCATTGGGCGAATCGCTTTGGAACTGAAATCGGAACGCTCACTGACATTTCCCCTATCTGAAAGTCTGATAAACGCCGGAAAAATGACTAAGTCCAAAAAAATTTTTTTTCACCTTTTTTCTATTTTACCCCCGTGGGATATATATTCTACCCACACACATTAGAAACTCTCCTGGGATACCCTCACACATATTATTCCCTCATTTAGTGGATATTTTCACAAAAAAGTGAAATTTTCAAAAATTCTGAAAATTGGCTGAAAATGACTAAATATGAAGGACTCATCGGGCGAATCGCTCTGGAACTGAAATCGGAATGCTCACTGACATTTGCCCTAATTGAAAGTCTGATAAACGCCGGAAAAATGACTAAGTCCAAAAAAAACTTTTTTCACCTTTTTTCAATTTTACCCCCGTGGGATATATATTCTACCCACACACATTTGGAACTCTCCTGGGGTACCCTCACACATATTATTCCCTCATTTAGTGGATATTTTCCCAAAAAAGTGAAATTTTCAAAAATTCAGAAAATTGGCTGAAAACGACTAAATATGACGGATTCATCGGGCGAATCGCTCTGGAACTGAAATTGGAACGCTCACTGACATTTCCCCTAACTGAAAGTCTGATAAACGCTGAAAAAATGACTAAGTCCAAAAAAAATATTTTTTTAACTTTTTTCAATTTTACCCCCGTGGGAAATATATTCTACCCACACACATTTGGAACTCTCCTGGGGTACCCTCACACATATTATTCCCTCATTTAGTGGATATTTTCCCAAAAAAGTGAAATTTTCAAAAATTCTGAAAATTGGCTGAAAACGACTAAATATGAAGGACTCATCGGGCGAATCGCTCTGGAACTGAAATTGGAACGCTCACTGACATTTCCCCTATCTGAAAGTCTGATAAACGCTGAAAAAATGACTAAGTCCAAAAAAAATATTTTTTTAACTTTTTTCAATTTTACCCCCGTGGGATATATATTCTACCCACACACATTTGGAAGTCTCCTGGGGTACCCTCACACATATTATTCCCTCATTTAGTGGATATTTTCCCAAAAAAGTGAAATTTTCAAAAATTCAGAAAATTGGCTTTAAACGACTAAATATGAAGGGCTCATCGGGCGAATCGCTCTGGAACTGAAATCGGAATGCTCACTGACATTTACCCTAATTGAAAGTCTGATAAACGCCGGAAAAATGACTAAGTCTCAAAAAAATTTTTTTCACCTTTTTTCAATTTTACCCCCGTGGGATATATATTCTACCCACACACATTTGGAACTCTCCTGGGGTACCCTCACACATATTATTCCCTCATTTAGTGGATATTTTCACAAAAAAGTGAAATTTTCAAAAATTCTGAAAATTGGCTGAAAACGACTAAATATGAAGGACTCATCGGGCGAATCGCTCTAGAACTGAAATCGGAACGTTCACTGACATTTGCCCTAATTGAAAGTCTGATAAACGCCGGAAAAATGACTAAGTCCAAAACAATTTTTTTTTCAACTTTTTTCAATTTTACCCCCGTGGGATATATATTCTACCCACACACATTTGGAACTCTCCTGGGGTACCCTCACACATATTATTCCCTCATTTAGTGGATATTTTCCCAAAAAAGTGAAATTTTCAAAAATTCAGAAAATTGGCTGAAAACGACTAAATATGAAGGGCTCATGGGGCGAATCGCTCTGGAACTGAAATCGGAATGCTCACTGACATTTGCCCTAATTGAAAGTCTGATAAACGCCGGAAAAATGACTAAGTCCAAAAAAAAAATTTTTTCAACTTTTTTCAATTTTACCCCCGTGGGATATATATTCTACCCACACACATTTGGAACTCTCCTGGGGTACCCTCACTCATATTATTCCCTCATTTAGTGGATATTTTCACAAAAAAGTGAAATTTTCAAATATTTAGAAAATTGGCTGAAAACGACTAAATATGAAGGACTCATCGGGCGAATCACTCTGGAACTGAAATCGGAACGTTCACTGACATTTGCCCTAATTGAAAGTCTGATAAACGTCGGAAAAATGACTAAGTCTAAAAAAAAATTTTTTTCAACTTTTTTCAATTTTACCCCCGTGGGATATATATTCTACCCACACACATTTGGAACTCTCCTGGGATACCCTCACACATATTATTCCCTCATTTAGTGGATATTTTCCCAAAAAAGTGAAATTTTCAAAAATTCAGAAAATTGGCTGAAAATGACGAAATATGAAGGACACATTGGGCGAATCGCTCTGGAACTGAAATCGGAACGCTCACTGACAGTTCCCCTATCTGAAAGTCTGATAAACGCTGAAAAAATGACAGTCCAAAAAAAAAAATTTTTCACCTTTTTTCAATTTTACCTCCGTGGGATATATATTCTACCCACACACATTTGGAACTCTCCTGGGGTACCCTCACACATATTATTCCCTCATTTAGTGGATATTTTCCCAAAAAAGTGAAATTTTCAAAAATTCAGAAAATTGGCTGAAAACGACTAAATATGAAGGACTCATCGGGGGAATTGCTCTGGAACTGAAATCGGAACGCTCACTGACATTTCCCCTATCTGAAAGTCTGATAAACGCTGAAAAAATGACTAAGTCCCCAAAAAAATTTTTTTCAACTTTTTTCAATTTTACCCCCGTGGGATATATATTCTACCCACACACATTTGGAACTCTCCTGGGGTACCCTCACACATATTATTCCCTCATTTAGTGGATATCTTCACAAAAAAGTGAAATTTTCAAAAATTCTGAAAATTGGCTGAAAACGACTAAATATGAAGGACTCATAGGGCGAATCGCTCTGGAACTGAAATCGGAACGTTCACTGACATTTGCCCTAATTGAAAGTCTGATAAACGCCGGAAAAATGACTAAGTCCAAAAAAATTTTTTTTTCAACTTTTTTCAATTTTACCCCCGTGGGATATATATTCTACCCACACACATTTGGAACTCTCCTGGGTTACCCTCACACATATTATTCCCTCATTTAGTGGATATTTTCCCAAAAAAGTGAAATTTTCAAAAATTCAGAAAATTGGCTGAAAACGACGAAATATGAAGGACTCATTGGGCGAATCGCTTTGGAACTGAAATCGGAACGCTCACTGACATTTCCCCTATCTGAAAGTCTGATAAACGCCGGAAAAATGACTAAGTCCAAAAAAAATTTTTTTCACCTTTTTTCTATTTTACCCCCGTGGGATATATATTCTACCCACACACATTAGAAACTCTCCTGGGATACCCTCACACATATTATTCCCTCATTTAGTGGATATTTTCACAAAAAAGTGAAATTTTCAAAAATTCTGAAAATTGGCTGAAAATGACTAAATATGAAGGACTCATCGGGCGAATCGCTCTGGAACTGAAATCGGAATGCTCACTGACATTTGCCCTAATTGAAAGTCTGATAAACGCCGGAAAAATGACTAAGTCCAAAAAAAACTTTTTTCACCTTTTTTCAATTTTACCTCCGTGGGATATATATTCTACCCACACACATTTGGAACTCTCCTGGGGTACCCTCACACATATTATTCCCTCATTTAGTGGATATTTTCCCAAAAAAGTGAAATTTTCAAAAATTCAGAAAATTGGCTGAAAACGACTAAATATGAAGGACTCATCGGGGGAATTGCTCTGGAACTGAAATCGGAACGCTCACTGACATTTCCCCTATCTGAAAGTCTGATAAACGCTGAAAAAATGACTAAGTTCAAAAAAAATTTTTTTCACCTTTTTTCAATTTTACCCCCGTGGGATATATCTTCTACCCACACACATTTGGAACTCTCCTGGGGTACCCTCACACATATTATTCCCTCATTTAGTGGATATTTTCCCAAAAAAGTGAAATTTTCAAAAATTCAGAAAATTGGCTGAAAACGACTAAATATGAAGGGCTCATGGGGCGAATCGCTCTGGAACTGAAATCGGAATGCTCACTGACATTTGCCCTAATTGAAAGTCTGATAAACGCCGGAAAAATGACTAAGTCCAAAAAAAAAATTTTTTCAACTTTTTTCAATTTTACCCCCGTGGGATATATATTCTACCCACACACATTTGGAACTCTCCTGGGGTACCCTCACTCATATTATTCCCTCATTTAGTGGATATTTTCACAAAAAAGTGAAATTTTCAAATATTTAGAAAATTGGCTGAAAACGACTAAATATGAAGGACTCATCGGGCGAATCACTCTGGAACTGAAATCGGAATGTTCACTGACATTTGCCCTAATTGAAAGTCTGATAAACGTCGGAAAAATGACTAAGTCTAAAAAAAAATTTTTTTCAACTTTTTTCAATTTTACCCCCGTGGGATATATATTCTACCCACACACATTTGGAACTCTCCTGGGATACCCTCACACATATTATTCCCTCATTTAGTGGATATTTTCCCAAAAAAGTGAAATTTTCAAAAATTCAGAAAATTGGCTGAAAATGACGAAATATGAAGGACACATTGGGCGAATCGCTCTGGAACTGAAATCGGAACGCTCACTGACAGTTCCCCTATCTGAAAGTCTGATAAACGCTGAAAAAATGACAGTCCAAAAAAAAAAATTTTTCACCTTTTTTCAATTTTACCTCCGTGGGATATATATTCTACCCACACACATTTGGAACTCTCCTGGGGTACCCTCACACATATTATTCCCTCATTTAGTGGATATTTTCCCAAAAAAGTGAAATTTTCAAAAATTCAGAAAATTGGCTGAAAACGACTAAATATGAAGGACTCATCGGGGGAATTGCTCTGGAACTGAAATCGGAACGCTCACTGACATTTCCCCTATCTGAAAGTCTGATAAACGCTGAAAAAATGACTAAGTCCCCAAAAAAATTTTTTTCAACTTTTTTCAATTTTACCCCCGTGGGATATATATTCTACCCACACACATTTGGAACTCTCCTGGGGTACCCTCACACATATTATTCCCTCATTTAGTGGATATCTTCACAAAAAAGTGAAATTTTCAAAAATTCTGAAAATTGGCTGAAAACGACTAAATATGAAGGACTCATAGGGCGAATCGCTCTGGAACTGAAATCGGAACGTTCACTGACATTTGCCCTAATTGAAAGTCTGATAAACGCCGGAAAAATGACTAAGTCCAAAAAAATTTTTTTTTCAACTTTTTTCAATTTTACCCCCGTGGGATATATATTCTACCCACACACATTTGGAACTCTCCTGGGTTACCCTCACACATATTATTCCCTCATTTAGTGGATATTTTCCCAAAAAAGTGAAATTTTCAAAAATTCAGAAAATTGGCTGAAAACGACGAAATATGAAGGACTCATTGGGCGAATCGCTTTGGAACTGAAATCGGAACGCTCACTGACATTTCCCCTATCTGAAAGTCTGATAAACGCCGGAAAAATGACTAAGTCCAAAAAAATTTTTTTTCACCTTTTTTCTATTTTACCCCCGTGGGATATATATTCTACCCACACACATTAGAAACTCTCCTGGGATACCCTCACACATATTATTCCCTCATTTAGTGGATATTTTCACAAAAAAGTGAAATTTTCAAAAATTCTGAAAATTGGCTGAAAATGACTAAATATGAAGGACTCATCGGGCGAATCGCTCTGGAACTGAAATCGGAATGCTCACTGACATTTGCCCTAATTGAAAGTCTGATAAACGCCGGAAAAATGACTAAGTCCAAAAAAAACTTTTTTCACCTTTTTTCAATTTTACCCCCGTGGGATATATATTCTACCCACACACATTTGGAACTCTCCTGGGGTACCCTCACACATATTATTCCCTCATTTAGTGGATATTTTCCCAAAAAAGTGAAATTTTCAAAAATTCAGAAAATTGGCTGAAAACGACTAAATATGACGGATTCATCGGGCGAATCGCTCTGGAACTGAAATTGGAACGCTCACTGACATTTCCCCTATCTGAAAGTCTGATAAACGCTGAAAAAATGACAGTCCAAAAAAAAAAATTTTTCACCTTTTTTCAATTTTACCTCCGTGGGATATATATTCTACCCACACACATTTGGAACTCTCCTGGGGTACCCTCACACATATTATTCCCTCATTTAGTGGATATTTTCCCAAAAAAGTGAAATTTTCAAAAATTCAGAAAATTGGCTGAAAACGACTAAATATGAAGGACTCATCGGGGGAATTGCTCTGGAACTGAAATCGGAACGCTCACTGACATTTCCCCTATCTGAAAGTCTGATAAACGCTGAAAAAATGACTAAGTCCCAAAAAAAATTTTTTCAACTTTTTTCAATTTTACCCCCGTGGGATATATATTCTACCCACACACATTTGGAACTCTCCTGGGGTACCCTCACACATATTATTCCCTCATTTAGTGGATATCTTCACAAAAAAGTGAAATTTTCAAAAATTCTGAAAATTGGCTGAAAACGACTAAATATGAAGGACTCATAGGGCGAATCGCTCTGGAACTGAAATCGGAACGTTCACTGACATTTGCCCTAATTGAAAGTCTGATAAACGCCGGAAAAATGACTAAGTCCAAAAAAATTTTTTTTTCAACTTTTTTCAATTTTACCCCTGTGGGATATATATTCTACCCACACACATTTGGAACTCTCCTGGGTTACCCTCACACATATTATTCCCTCATTTAGTGGATATTTTCCCAAAAAAGTGAAATTTTAAAAAATTCAGAAAATTGGCTGAAAACGACTAAATATGAAGGACTCATCGGGCGAATCGCTCTGGAACTGAAATTGGAACGCTCACTGACATTTCCCCTATCTGAAAGTCTGATAAACGCTGAAAAAATGACAGTCCAAAAAAAAAATTTTTTCACCTTTTTTCAATTTTACCTCCGTGGGATATATATTCTACCCACACACATTTGGAACTCTCCTGGGGTACCCTCACACATATTATTCCCTCATTTAGTGGATATTTTCCCAAAAAAGTGAAATTTTCAAAAATTCAGAAAATTGGCTGAAAACGACTAAATATGAAGGACTCATCGGGGGAATTGCTCTGGAACTGAAATCGGAACGCTCACTGACATTTCCCCTATCTGAAAGTCTGATAAACGCTGAAAAAATGACTAAGTTCAAAAAAAATTTTTTTCATCTTTTTTCAATTTTACCCCCGTGGGATATATGTTCTACCCACACACATTTGCAACTTTCCTGGAGTATCCTCACACATATTATTCCCTCATTTAGTGGATATTTTCACAAAAAAGTGAAATTTTCAAAAATTCTGAAAATTGGCTGAAAACGACTAAATATGAAGGCCTCATCGGGCGAATCGCTCTGGAACTGAAATCGGAATGCTCACTGACATTTGCCCTAATTGAAAGTCTGATAAACGCCGGAAAAATGACTAAGTCCCAAAAAAATTTTTTTCAACTTTTTTCAATTTTACCCCCGTGGGATATATATTCTACCCACACACATTTGGAACTCTCCTGGGGTACCCTCACACATATTATTCCCTCATTTAGTGGATATTTTCACAAAAAAGTGAAATTTTCAAATATTTAGAAAATTGGCTGAAAACGACTAAATATGAAGGACTCATCGGGCGAATCACTCTGGAACTGAAATCGGAACGTTCACTGACATTTGCCCTAATTGAAAGTCTGATAAACGTCGGAAAAATGACTAAGTCTAAAAAAAAATTTTTTTCAACTTTTTTCAATTTTACCCCCGTGGGATATATATTCTACCCACACACATTTGGAACTCTCCTGGGATACCCTCACACATATTATTCCCTCATTTAGTGGATATTTTCACAAAAAAGTGAAATTTTCAAATATTTAGAAAATTGGCTGAAAACGACTAAATATGAAGGACTCATCGGGCGAATCATTCTGGAACTGAAATCGGAACGTTCACTGACATTTGCCCTAATTGAAAGTCTGATAAACGTCGGAAAAATGACTAAGTCTAAAAAAAAATTTTTTTCAACTTTTTTCAATTTTACCCCCGTGGGATATATATTCTACCCACACACATTTGGAACTCTCCTGGGATACCCTCACACATATTATTCCCTCATTTAGTGGATATTTTCCCAAAAAAGTGAAATTTTCAAAAATTCAGAAAATTGGCTGAAAACGACTAAATATGAAGGACTCATCGGGGGAATTGCTCTGGAACTGAAATCGGAACGCTCACTGACATTTCCCCTATCTGAAAGTCTGATAAACGCTGAAAAAATGACTAAGTTCAAAAAAAAATTTTTTCACCTTTTTTCAATTTTACCCCCGTGGGATATATCTTTTACCCACACACATTTGCAACTTTCCTGGAGTATCCTCACACATATTATTCCCTCATTTAGTGGATATTTTCACAAAAAAGTGAAATTTTCAAAAATTCTGAAAATTGGCTGAAAACGACTAAATATGAAGGCCTCATCGGGCGAATCGCTCTGGAACTGAAATCGGAATGCTCACTGACATTTGCCCTAACTGAAAGTCTGATAAACGCCGGAAAAATGACTAAGTCCCCAAAAAATTTTTTTCAACTTTTTTCAATTTTACCCCCGTGGGATATATATTCTACCCACACACATTTGGAACTCTCCTGGGGTACCCTCACACATATTATTCCCTCATTTAGTGGATATCTTCACAAAAAAGTGAAATTTTCAAAAATTCTGAAAATTGGCTGAAAACGACTAAATATGAAGGACTCATAGGGCGAATCGCTCTGGAACTGAAATCGGAACGTTCACTGACATTTGCCCTAATTGAAAGTCTGATAAACGCCGGAAAAATGACTAAGTCCAAAAAAATTTTTTTTTCAACTTTTTTCAATTTTACCCCCGTGGGATATATATTCTACCCACACACATTTGGAACTCTCCTGGGTTACCCTCACACATATTATTCCCTCATTTCGTGGATATTTTCCCAAAAAAGTGAAATTTTCAAAAATTCAGAAAATTGGCTGAAAACGACGAAATATGAAGGACTCATTGGGCGAATCGCTGTGGAACTGAAATCGGAACGCTCACTGACATTTCCCCTATCTGAAAGTCTGATAAACGCCGGAAAAATGACTAAGTCCAAAAAAAAAAATTTTTCACCTTTTTTCAATTTTACCTCCGTGGGATATATATTCTACCCACACACATTTGGAACTCTCCTGGGGTACCCTCACACATATTATTCCCTCATTTAGTGGATATTTTCACAAAAAAGTGAAATTTTCAAAAATTCTGAAAATTGGCTGAAAACGACTAAATATGAAGGACTCATCGGGCGAATCGCTCTGGAACTGAAATTGGAACGCTCACTGACATTTCCCCTATCTGAAAGTCTGATAAACGCTGAAAAAATAACTAAGTCCAAAAAAAATATTTTTTCAACTTTTTTCAATTTTACCCCCGTGGGATATTTATTCTACCCACACACATTTGAAACTCTCCTGGGGTACCCTCACACATATTATTCCCTCATTTAGTGGATATTTTCCCAAAAAAGTGAAATTTTCAAAAATTCAGAAAATTGGCTGAAAACGACTAAATATGAAGGGCTCATCGGGCGAATCGCTCTGGAACTGAAATCGGAATGCTCACTGACATTTGCCCTAATTGAAAGTCTGATAAACGCCGGAAAAATGACTAAGTCCAAAAAAAACTTTTTTCACCTTTTTTCAATTTTACCCCCGTGGGATATATATTCTACCCACACACATTTGGAACTCTCCTGGGGTACCCTCACACATATTATTCCCTCATTTAGTGGATATTTTCCCAAAAAAGTGAAATTTTCAAAAATTCAGAAAATTGGCTGAAAACGACTAAATATGACGGACTCATCGGGCGAAACGCTCTGGAACTGAAATTGGAACGCTCACTGACATTTCCCCTATCTGAAAGTCTGATAAACGCTGAAAAAATGACAGTCCAAAAAAAAAAATTTTTCACCTTTTTTCAATTTTACCTCCGTGGGATATATATTCTACCCACACACATTTGGAACTCTCCTGGGGTACCCTCACACATATTATTCCCTCATTTAGTGGATATTTTCCCAAAAAAGTGAAATTTTCAAAAATTCAGAAAATTGGCTGAAAACGACTAAATATGAAGGACTCATCGGGGGAATTGCTCTGGAACTGAAATCGGAACGCTCACTGACATTTCCCCTATCTGAAAGTCTGATAAACGCTGAAAAAATGACTAAGTTCAAAAAAAATTTTTTTCACCTTTTTTCAATTTTACCCCCGTGGGATATATCTTCTACCCACACACATTTGCAACTTTCCTGGAGTATCCTCACACATATTATTCCCTCATTTAGTGGATATTTTCACAAAAAAGTGAAATTTTCAAAAATTCTGAAAATTGGCTGAAAACGACTAAATATGAAGGACTCATAGGGCGAATCGCTCTGGAACTGAAATCGGAACGTTCACTGACATTTGCCCTAATTGAAAGTCTGATAAACGCCGGAAAAATGACTAAGTCCAAAAAAATTTTTTTTTCAACTTTTTTCAATTTTACCCCCGTGGGATATATATTCTACCCACACACATTTGGAACTCTCCTGGGTTACCCTCACACATATTATTCCCTCATTTAGTGGATATTTTCCCAAAAAAGTGAAATTTTCAAAAATTCAGAAAATTGGCTGAAAACGACTAAATATGAAGGACTCATCGGGCGAATCGCTCTGGAACTGAAATTGGAACGCTCACTGACATTTCCCCTATCTGAAAGTCTGATAAACGCTGAAAAAATGACAGTCCAAAAAAAAAAATTTTTCACCTTTTTTCAATTTTACCTCCGTGGGATATATATTCTACCCACACACATTTGGAACTCTCCTGGGGTACCCTCACACATATTATTCCCTCATTTAGTGGATATTTTCCCAAAAAAGTGAAATTTTCAAAAATTCAGAAAATTGGCTGAAAACGACTAAATATGAAGGACTCATAGGGCGAATCGCTCTGGAACTGAAATCGGAACGTTCACTGACATTTGCCCTAATTGAAAGTCTGATAAACGCCGGAAAAATGACTAAGTCCAAAAAAATTTTTTTTTCAACTTTTTTCAATTTTACCCCCGTGGGATATATATTCTACCCACACACATTTGGAACTCTCCTGGGTTACCCTCACACATATTATTCCCTCATTTAGTGGATATTTTCCCAAAAAAGTGAAATTTTCAAAAATTCAGAAAATTGGCTGAAAACGACGAAGTATGAAGGACTCATTGGGCGAATCGCTTTGGAACTGAAATCGGAACGCTCACTGACATTTCCCCTATCTGAAAGTCTGATAAACGCCGGAAAAATGACTAAGTCCAAAAAAATTTTTTTTCACCTTTTTTCTATTTTACCCCCGTGGGATATATATTCTACCCACACACATTAGAAACTCTCCTGGGATACCCTCACACATATTATTCCCTCATTTAGTGGATATTTTCACAAAAAAGTGAAATTTTCAAAAATTCAGAAAATTGGCTGAAAACGACTAAATATGAAGGACTCATCGGGGGAATTGCTCTGGAACTGAAATCGGAATGCTCACTGACATTTCCCCTATCTGAAAGTCTGATAAACGCTGAAAAAATGACTAAGTTCAAAAAAAATTTTTTTCACCTTTTTTCAATTTTACCCCCGTGGGATATATCTTCTACCCACACACATTTGCAACTTTCCTGGAGTATCCTCACACATATTATTCCCTCATTTAGTGGATATTTTCACAAAAAAGTGAAATTTTCAAAAATTCTGAAAATTGGCTGAAAACGACTAAATATGAAGGACTCATAGGGCGAATCGCTCTGGAACTGAAATCGGAACGTTCACTGACATTTGCCCTAATTGAAAGTCTGATAAACGCCGGAAAAATGACTAAGTCCAAAAAAATTTTTTTTTCAACTTTTTTCAATTTTACCCCCGTGGGATATATATTCTACCCACACACATTTGGAACTCTCCTGGGTTACCCTCACACATATTATTCCCTCATTTAGTGGATATTTTCCCAAAAAAGTGAAATTTTCAAAAATTCAGAAAATTGGCTGAAAACGACGAAGTATGAAGGACTCATTGGGCGAATCGCTTTGGAACTGAAATCGGAACGCTCACTGACATTTCCCCTATCTGAAAGTCTGATAAACGCCGGAAAAATGACTAAGTCCAAAAAAATTTTTTTTCACCTTTTTTCTATTTTACCCCCGTGGGATATATATTCTACCCACACACATTAGAAACTCTCCTGGGATACCCTCACACATATTATTCCCTCATTTAGTGGATATTTTCACAAAAAAGTGAAATTTTCAAAAATTCAGAAAATTGGCTGAAAACGACTAAATATGAAGGACTCATCGGGGGAATTGCTCTGGAACTGAAATCGGAACGCTCACTGACATTTCCCCTATCTGAAAGTCTGATAAACGCTGAAAAAATGACAGTCCAAAAAAAAAAATTTTTCACCTTTTTTCAATTTTACCTCCGTGGGATATATATTCTACCCACACACATTTGGAACTCTCCTGGGGTACCCTCACACATATTATTCCCTCATTTAGTGGATATTTTCCCAAAAAAGTGAAATTTTCAAAAATTCAGAAAATTGGCTGAAAACGACTAAATATGAAGGACTCATCGGGGGAATTGCTCTGGAACTGAAATCGGAACGCTCACTGACATTTCCCCTATCTGAAAGTCTGATAAACGCTGAAAAAATGACTAAGTTCAAAAAAAATTTTTTTCACCTTTTTTCAATTTTACCCCCGTGGGATATATCTTCTACCCACACACATTTGCAACTTTCCTGGAGTATCCTCACACATATTATTCCCTCATTTAGTGGATATTTTCACAAAAAAGTGAAATTTTCAAAAATTCTGAAAATTGGCTGAAAACGACTAAATATGAAGGCCTCATCGGGCGAATCGCTCTGGAACTGAAATCGGAATGCTCACTGACATTTGCCCTAATTGAAAGTCTGATAAACGCCGGAAAAATGACTAAGTCCCAAAAAAATTTTTTTCAACTTTTTTCAATTTTACCCCCGTGGGATATATATTCTACCCACACACATTTGGAACTCTCCTGGGGTACCCTCACACATATTATTCCCTCATTTAGTGGATATCTTCACAAAAAAGTGAAATTTTCAAAAATTCTGAAAATTGGCTGAAAACGACTAAATATGAAGGACTCATAGGGCGAATCGCTCTGGAACTGAAATCGGAACGTTCACTGACATTTGCCCTAATTGAAAGTCTGATAAACGCCGGAAAAATGACTAAGTCCAAAAAAATTTTTTTTTCAACTTTTTTCAATTTTACCCCCGTGGGATATATATTCTACCCACACACATTTGGAACTCTCCTGGGTTACCCTCACACATATTATTCCCTCATTTAGTGGATATTTTCCCAAAAAAGTGAAATTTTCAAAAATTCAGAAAATTGGCTGAAAACGACGAAGTATGAAGGACTCATTGGGCGAATCGCTTTGGAACTGAAATCGGAACGCTCACTGACATTTCCCCTATCTGAAAGTCTGATAAACGCCGGAAAAATGACTAAGTCCAAAAAAATTTTTTTTCACCTTTTTTCTATTTTACCCCCGTGGGATATATATTCTACCCACACACATTAGAAACTCTCCTGGGATACCCTCACACATATTATTCCCTCATTTAGTGGATATTTTCACAAAAAAGTGAAATTTTCAAAAATTCTGAAAATTGGCTGAAAATGACTAAATATGAAGGACTCATCGGGCGAATCGCTGTGGAACTGAAATCGGAACGCTCACTGACAGTTCCCCTATCTGAAAGTCTGATAAACGCTGAAAAAATGACAGTCCAAAAAAAAAAATTTTTCACCTTTTTTCAATTTTACCTCCGTGGGATATATATTCTACCCACACACATTTGGAACTCTCCTGGGGTACCCTCACACATATTATTCCCTCATTTAGTGGATATTTTCACAAAAAAGTGAAATTTTCAAAAATTCTGAAAATTGGCTGAAAACGACTAAATATGAAGGACTCATCGGGCGAATCGCTCTGGAACTGAAATTGGAACGCTCACTGACATTTCCCCTATCTGAAAGTCTGATAAACGCTGAAAAAATAACTAAGTCCAAAAAAAATATTTTTTCAACTTTTTTCTATTTTACCCCCGTGGGATATTTATTCTACCCACACACATTTGAAACTCTCCTGGGGTACCCTCACACATATTATTCCCTCATTTAGTGGATATTTTCCCAAAAAAGTGAAATTTTCAAAAATTCAGAAAATTGGCTGAAAACGACTAAATATGAAGGGCTCATCGGGCGAATCGCTCTGGAACTGAAATCGGAATGCTCACTGACATTTGCCCTAATTGAAAGTCTGATAAACGGCGGAAAAATGACTAAGTCAAAAAAAAAAATTTTTCACCTTTTTTCAATTTTACTCCCGTGGGATATATATTCTACCCACACACATTTGGAACTCTCCTGGGGTACCCTCACACATATTATTCCCTCATTTAGTGGATATTTTCCCAAAAAAGTGAAATTTTCAAAAATTCAGAAAATTGGCTGAAAACGACTAAATATGAAGGACTCATAAGGCGAATCGCTCTGGAACTGAAATCGGAACGCTCACTGACATTTGCCCTAATTGAAAGTCTGATAAACGGCGGAGAAATGACTAAGTCAAAAAAAAAAATTTTTCACCTTTTTTCAATTTTACCCCCGTGGGATATATATTCTACCCACACACATTTGGAACTCTCCTGGGGTACCCTCACACATATTATTCCCTCATTTAGTGGATATTTTCACAAAAAAGTGAAATTTTCAAAAATTCTGAAAATTGGCTGAAAATGACTAAATATGAAGGACTCATCGGGCGAATCGCTCTGGAACTGAAATCGGAAAGCTCACTGACAGTTCCCCCATCTGAAAGTCTGATAAACGCTGAAAAAATGACAGTCCAAAAAAAAATATTTTTCATCTTTTTTCAATTTTACCCCCGTGGGATATATATTCTACCCACACACATTTGGAACTCTCCTGGGATACCCTCACACATATTATTCCCTCATTTAGTGGATATTTTCCCAAAAAAGTGAAATTTTCAAAAATTCAGAAAATTGGCTGAAAACGACTAAATATGAAGGGCTCATCGGGCGAATCGCTCTGGAACTGAAATCGGAATGCTCACTGACATTTGCCCTAATTGAAAGTCTGATAAACGCCGGAAAAATGACTAAGTCCAAAAAAAACTTTTTTCACCTTTTTTCAATTTTACCCCCGTGGGATATATATTCTACCCACACACATTTGGAACTCTCCTGGGGTACCCTCACACATATTATTCCCTCATTTAGTGGATATTTTCCCAAAAAAGTGAAATTTTCAAAAATTCAGAAAATTGGCTGAAAACGACTAAATATGAAGGACTCATCGGGCGAATCGCTCTGGAACTGAAATTGGAACGCTCACTGACATTTCCCCTATCTGAAAGTCTGATAAACGCTGGAAAAATGACTAAGTCCAAAAAAAAAATTTTTCACCTTTTTTCAATTTTACCCCCGTGGGATATATATTCTACCCAAACACATTTGAAACTCTCCTGGGGTACCCTCACTCATATTATTCCCTCATTTAGTGGATATTTTCACAAAAAAGTGAAATTTTCAAATATTTAGAAAATTGGCTGAAAACGACTAAATATGAAGGACTCATCGGGCGAATCACTCTGGAACTGAAATCGGAACGTTCACTGACATTTGCCCTAATTGAAAGTCTGATAAACGTCGGAAAAATGACTAAGTCAAAAAAAAATATTTTTTCAACTTTTTTCAATTTTACCCCCGTGGGATATTTATTCTACCCACACACATTTGAAACTCTCCTGGGGTACCCTCACACATATTATTCCCTCATTTAGTGGATATTTTCCCAAAAAAGTGAAATTTTCAAAAATTCAGAAAATTGGCTGAAAACGACTAAATATGAAGGGCTCATCGGGCGAATCGCTCTGGAACTGAAATCGGAATGCTCACTGACATTTGCCCTAATTGAAAGTCTGATAAACGGCGGAAAAATGACTAAGTCAAAAAAAAAAATTTTTCACCTTTTTTCAATTTTACTCCCGTGGGATATATATTCTACCCACACACATTTGGAACTCTCCTGGGGTACCCTCACACATATTATTCCCTCATTTAGTGGATATTTTCCCAAAAAAGTGAAATTTTCAAAAATTCAGAAAATTGGCTGAAAACGACTAAATATGAAGGATTCATCGGGCGAATCGCTCTGGAACTGAAATCGGAACGCTCACTGACATTTGCCCTAATTGAAAGTCTGATAAACGGCGGAAAAATGACTAAGTCAAAAAAAAAAATTTTTCACCTTTTTTCAATTTTACCCCCGTGGGATATATATTCTACCCACACACATTTGGAACTCTCCTGGGGTACCCTCACACATATTATTCCCTCATTTAGTGGATATTTTCACAAAAAAGTGAAATTTTCAAAAATTCTGAAAATTGGCTGAAAATGACTAAATATGAAGGACTCATCGGGCGAATCGCTCTGGAACTGAAATCGGAAAGCTCACTGACAGTTCCCCCATCTGAAAGTCTGATAAACGCTGAAAAAATGACAGTCCAAAAAAAAATATTTTTCATCTTTTTTCAATTTTACCCCCGTGGGATATATATTCTACCCACACACATTTGGAACTCTCCTGGGGTACCCTCACACATATTATTCCCTCATTTAGTGGATATTTTCACAAAAAAGTGAAATTTTCAAAAATCCTGAAAATTGGCTGAAAACGACTAAATATGAAGGACTCATCGGGCGAATCACTCTGGAACTGAAATCGGAACGTTCACTGACATTTGCCCTAATTGAAAGTCTGATAAACGTCGGAAAAATGACTAAGTCCAAAAAAAAATTTTTTTCAACTTTTTTCAATTTTACCCCCGTGGGATATATATTCTACCCACACACATTTGGAACTCTCCTGGGATACCCTCACACATATTATTCCCTCATTTAGTGGATATTTTCCCAAAAAAGTGAAATTTTCAAAAATTCAGAAAATTGGCTGAAAACGACTAAATATGAAGGGCTCATCGGGCGAATCGCTCTGGAACTGAAATCGGAATGCTCACTGACATTTGCCCTAATTGAAAGTCTGATAAACGCCGGAAAAATGACTAAGTCCAAAAAAAACTTTTTTCACCTTTTTTCAATTTTACCCCCGTGGGATATATATTCTACCCACACACATTTGGAACTCTCCTGGGGTACCCTCACACATATTATTCCCTCATTTAGTGGATATTTTCCCAAAAAAGTGAAATTTTCAAAAATTCAGAAAATTGGCTGAAAACGACTAAATATGAAGGACTCATCGGGCGAATCGCTCTGGAACTGAAATTGGAACGCTCACTGACATTTCCCCTATCTGAAAGTCTGATAAACGCTGGAAAAATGACTAAGTCCAAAAAAAAAATTTTTCACCTTTTTTCAATTTTACCCCCGTGGGATATATATTCTACCCAAACACATTTGAAACTCTCCTGGGGTACCCTCACTCATATTATTCCCTCATTTAGTGGATATTTTCACAAAAAAGTGAAATTTTCAAATATTTAGAAAATTGGCTGAAAACGACTAAATATGAAGGACTCATCGGGCGAATCACTCTGGAACTGAAATCGGAACGTTCACTGACATTTGCCCTAATTGAAAGTCTGATAAACGTCGGAAAAATGACTAAGTCCAAAAAAAAATTTTTTTCAACTTTTTTCAATTTTACCCCCGTGGGATATATATTCTACCCACACACATTTGGAACTCTCCTGGGATACCCTCACACATATTATTCCCTCATTTAGTGGATATTTTCACAAAAAAGTGAAATTTTCAAAAATTCTGAAAATTGGCTAAAAATGACTAAATATGAAGCACTCATCGGGCGAATCGCTCTGGAACTGAAATCGGAACGCTCACTGACAGTTCCCCTATCTGAAAGTCTGATAAACGCTGAAAAAATGACAGTCCAAAAAAAAAATTTTTCACCTTTTTTCAATTTTACCTCCGTGGGATATATATTCTACCCACACACATTTGGAACTCTCCTGGGGTATCCTCACACATATTATTCCCTCATTTAGTGGATATTTTCACAAAAAAGTGAAATTTTCAAAAATTCTGAAAATTGGCTGAAAACGACTAAATATGAAGGACTCATCGGGCAAATCGCTCTGGAACTGAAATCGGAAAGCTCACTGACAGTTCCCCCATCTGAAAGTCTGATAAACGCTGAAAAAATGACAGTCCAAAAAAAAATATTTTTCATCTTTTTTCAATTTTACCCCCGTGGGATATATATTCTACCCACACACATTTGGAACTCTCCTGGGATACCCTCACACATATTATTCCCTCATTTAGTGGATATTTTCCCAAAAAAGTGAAATTTTCAAAAATTCAGAAAATTGGCTGAAAACGACTAAATATGAAGGGCTCATCGGGCGAATCGCTCTGGAACTGAAATCGGAATGCTCACTGACATTTGCCCTAATTGAAAGTCTGATAAACGCCGGAAAAATGACTAAGTCCAAAAAAAACTTTTTTCACCTTTTTTCAATTTTACCCCCGTGGGATATATATTCTACCCACACACATTTGGAACTCTCCTGGGGTACCCTCACACATATTATTCCCTCATTTAGTGGATATTTTCCCAAAAAAGTGAAATTTTCAAAAATTCAGAAAATTGGCTGAAAACGACTAAATATGAAGGACTCATCGGGCGAATCGCTCTGGAACTGAAATTGGAACGCTCACTGACATTTCCCCTATCTGAAAGTCTGATAAACGCTGGAAAAATGACTAAGTCCAAAAAAAAAATTTTTCACCTTTTTTCAATTTTACCCCCGTGGGATATATATTCTACCCAAACACATTTGAAACTCTCCTGGGGTACCCTCACTCATATTATTCCCTCATTTAGTGGATATTTTCACAAAAAAGTGAAATTTTCAAATATTTAGAAAATTGGCTGAAAACGACTAAATATGAAGGACTCATCGGGCGAATCACTCTGGAACTGAAATCGGAACGTTCACTGACATTTGCCCTAATTGAAAGTCTGATAAACGTCGGAAAAATGACTAAGTCAAAAAAAAATATTTTTTCAACTTTTTTCAATTTTACCCCCGTGGGATATTTATTCTACCCACACACATTTGAAACTCTCCTGGGGTACCCTCACACATATTATTCCCTCATTTAGTGGATATTTTCCCAAAAAAGTGAAATTTTCAAAAATTCAGAAAATTGGCTGAAAACGACTAAATATGAAGGGCTCATCGGGCGAATCGCTCTGGAACTGAAATCGGAATGCTCACTGACATTTGCCCTAATTGAAAGTCTGATAAACGGCGGAAAAATGACTAAGTCAAAAAAAAAAATTTTTCACCTTTTTTCAATTTTACTCCCGTGGGATATATATTCTACCCACACACATTTGGAACTCTCCTGGGGTACCCTCACACATATTATTCCCTCATTTAGTGGATATTTTCCCAAAAAAGTGAAATTTTCAAAAATTCAGAAAATTGGCTGAAAACGACTAAATATGAAGGACTCATCGGGCGAATCGCTCTGGAACTGAAATCGGAAAGCTCACTGACAGTTCCCCCATCTGAAAGTCTGTTAAACGCTGAAAAAATGACAGTCCAAAAAAAAATATTTTTCATCTTTTTTCAATTTTACCCCCGTGGGATATATATTCTACCCACACACATTTGGAACTCTCCTGGGGTACCCTCACACATATTATTCCCTCATTTAGTGGATATTTTCCCAAAAAAGTGAAATTTTCAAAAATTCAGAAAATTGGCTGAAAACGACTAAATATGAAGGACTCATCGGGCGAATCGCTCTGGAACTGAAATTGGAACGCTCACTGACATTTCCCCTATCTGAAAGTCTGATAAACGCTGGAAAAATGACTAAGTCCAAAAAAAAATTTTTTTCAACTTTTTTCAATTTTACCCCCGTGGGATATATATTCTACCCACACACATTTGGAACTCTCCTGGGATACCCTCACACATATTATTCCCTCATTTAGTGGATATTTTCACAAAAAAGTGAAATTTTCAAAAATTCTGAAAATTGGCTAAAAATGACTAAATATGAAGGACTCATCGGGCGAATCGCTCTGGAACTGAAATCGGAACGCTCACTGACAGTTCCCCTATCTGAAAGTCTGATAAACGCTGAAAAAATGACAGTCCAAAAAAAAAATTTTTCACCTTTTTTCAATTTTACCTCCGTGGGATATATATTCTACCCACACACATTTGGAACTCTCCTGGGGTATCCTCACACATATTATTCCCTCATTTAGTGGATATTTTCACAAAAAAGTGAAATTTTCAAAAATTCTGAAAATTGGCTGAAAACGACTAAATATGAAGGACTCATCGGGCGAATCGCTCTGGAACTGAAATTGGAACGCTCACTGACATTTCCCCTATCTGAAAGTCTGATAAACGCTGAAAAAATAACTAAGTCCAAAAAAAATATTTTTTCAACTTTTTTCAATTTTACCCCCGTGGGATATATATTCTACCCACACACATTTGAAACTCTCCTGGGGTACCCTCACACATATTATTCCCTCATTTAGTGGATATTTTCCCAAAAAAGTGAAATTTTCAAAAATTCAGAAAATTGGCTGAAAACGACAAAATATGAAGGACTCATTGGGGGATTTGCTCTGGAACTGAAATCGGAACGCTCACTGACATTTCCCCTATCTGAAAATCTGATAAACGCCGGAAAAATGACTAAGTCTAAAAAAAATTTTTTTTCACCTTTTTTCAATTTTACCCCCGTGGGATATTTATTCTACCCACACACATTTGGAACTCTCCTGGGGTACCCTCACACATATTATTCCCTCATTTAGTGGATATTTTCACAAAAAAGTGAAATTTTCAAAAATTCTGAAAATTGACTGAAAACGACTAAATATGAAGGACTCATCGGTCGAATCGCTCTGGAACTGAAATCGGAACACTCACTGACATTTGCCCTATCTGAAAGTCTGATAAACGCCGGAAAAATGACTAAGTCTAAAAAAATTTTTTTTCACCTTTTTTCAATTTTACCCCCGTGGGATATATATTCTACCCACACACATTTGGAACTCTCCTGGGGTACCCTCACACATATTATTCCCTCATTTAGTGGATATTTTCCCAAAAAAGTGAAATTTTCAAAAATTCTGAAAATTGGCTGAAAATGACTAAATATGAAGGACTCATCGGGCGAATCGCTCTGGAACTGAAATCGGAACGCTCACTGACAGTTCCCCCATCTGAAAGTCTGATAAACGCTGGAAAAATGACTAAGTCCAAAAAAAAAATTTTTCACCTTTTTTCAATTTTACCCCCGTGGGATATATATTCTACCCAAACACATTTGAAACTCTCCTGGGGTACCCTCACTCATATTATTCCCTCATTTAGTGGATATTTTCACAAAAAAGTGAAATTTTCAAATATTTAGAAAATTGGCTGAAAACGACTAAATATGAAGGACTCATCGGGCGAATCACTCTGGAACTGAAATCGGAACGTTCACTGACATTTGCCCTAATTGAAAGTCTGATAAACGTCGGAAAAATGACTAAGTCAAAAAAAAATATTTTTTCAACTTTTTTCAATTTTACCCCCGTGGGATATTTATTCTACCCACACACATTTGAAACTCTCCTGGGGTACCCTCACACATATTATTCCCTCATTTAGTGGATATTTTCCCAAAAAAGTGAAATTTTCAAAAATTCAGAAAATTGGCTGAAAACGACTAAATATGAAGGGCTCATCGGGCGAATCGCTCTGGAACTGAAATCGGAATGCTCACTGACATTTGCCCTAATTGAAAGCCTGATAAACGGCGGAAAAATGACTAAGTCAAAAAAAAAAATTTTTCACCTTTTTTCAATTTTACTCCCGTGGGATATATATTCTACCCACACACATTTGGAACTCTCCTGGGGTACCCTCACACATATTATTCCCTCATTTAGTGGATATTTTCCCAAAAAAGTGAAATTTTCAAAAATTCAGAAAATTGGCTGAAAACGACTAAATATGAAGGACTCATCGGGCGAATCGCTCTGGAACTGAAATCGGAAAGCTCACTGACAGTTCCCCCATCTGAAAGTCTGTTAAACGCTGAAAAAATGACAGTCCAAAAAAAAATATTTTTCATCTTTTTTCAATTTTACCCCCGTGGGATATATATTCTACCCACACACATTTGGAACTCTCCTGGGGTACCCTCACACATATTATTCCCTCATTTAGTGGATATTTTCCCAAAAAAGTGAAATTTTCAAAAATTCAGAAAATTGGCTGAAAACGACTAAATATGAAGGACTCATCGGGCGAATCGCTCTGGAACTGAAATTGGAACGCTCACTGACATTTCCCCTATCTGAAAGTCTGATAAACGCTGGAAAAATGACTAAGTCCAAAAAAAAAATTTTTCACCTTTTTTCAATTTTACCCCCGTGGGATATATATTCTACCCAAACACATTTGAAACTCTCCTGGGGTACCCTCACTCATATTATTCCCTCATTTAGTGGATATTTTCACAAAAAAGTGAAATTTTCAAATATTTAGAAAATTGGCTGAAAACGACTAAATATGAAGGACTCATCGGGCGAATCACTCTGGAACTGAAATCGGAACGTTCACTGACATTTGCCCTAATTGAAAGTCTGATAAACGTCGGAAAAATGACTAAGTCCAAAAAAAAATTTTTTTCAACTTTTTTCAATTTTACCCCCGTGGGATATATATTCTACCCACACACATTTGGAACTCTCCTGGGATACCCTCACACATATTATTCCCTCATTTAGTGGATATTTTCACAAAAAAGTGAAATTTTCAAAAATTCTGAAAATTGGCTAAAAATGACTAAATATGAAGGACTCATCGGGCGAATCGCTCTGGAACTGAAATCGGAACGCTCACTGACAGTTCCCCTATCTGAAAGTCTGATAAACGCTGAAAAAATGACAGTCCAAAAAAAAAATTTTTCACCTTTTTTCAATTTTACCTCCGTGGGATATATATTCTACCCACACACATTTGGAACTCTCCTGGGGTATCCTCACACATATTATTCCCTCATTTAGTGGATATTTTCACAAAAAAGTGAAATTTTCAAAAATTCTGAAAATTGGCTGAAAACGACTAAATATGAAGGACTCATCGGGCGAATCGCTCTGGAACTGAAATTGGAACGCTCACTGACATTTCCCCTATCTGAAAGTCTGATAAACGCTGAAAAAATAACTAAGTCCAAAAAAAATATTTTTTCAACTTTTTTCAATTTTACCCCCGTGGGATATATATTCTACCCACACACATTTGAAACTCTCCTGGGGTACCCTCACACATATTATTCCCTCATTTAGTGGATATTTTCCCAAAAAAGTGAAATTTTCAAAAATTCAGAAAATTGGCTGAAAACGACAAAATATGAAGGACTCATTGGGGGATTTGCTCTGGAACTGAAATCGGAACGCTCACTGACATTTCCCCTATCTGAAAATCTGATAAACGCCGGAAAAATGACTAAGTCTAAAAAAAATTTTTTTTCACCTTTTTTCAATTTTACCCCCGTGGGATATTTATTCTACCCACACACATTTGGAACTCTCCTGGGGTACCCTCACACATATTATTCCCTCATTTAGTGGATATTTTCACAAAAAAGTGAAATTTTCAAAAATTCTGAAAATTGACTGAAAACGACTAAATATGAAGGACTCATCGGTCGAATCGCTCTGGAACTGAAATCGGAACACTCACTGACATTTGCCCTATCTGAAAGTCTGATAAACGCCGGAAAAATGACTAAGTCTAAAAAAATTTTTTTTCACCTTTTTTCAATTTTACCCCCGTGGGATATATTTTCTACCCACACACATTTGGAACTCTCCTGGGGTACCCTCACACATATTATTCCCTCATTTAGTGGATATTTTCCCAAAAAAGTGAAATTTTCAAAAATTCTGAAAATTGGCTGAAAATGACTAAATATGAAGGACTCATCGGGCGAATCGCTCTGGAACTGAAATCGGAACGCTCACTGACAGTTCCCCCATCTGAAAGTCTGATAAACGCTGAAAAAATGACAGTCAAAAAAAAAAATTTTTTCATCTTTTTTCAATTTTACCCCCGTGGGATATATATTCTACCCACACACATTTGGAACTCTCCTGGGGTACCCTCACACATATTATTCCCTCATTTAGTGGATATTTTCACAAAAAAGTGAAATTTTCAAAAATCCTGAAAATTGGCTGAAAACGACTAAATATGAAGGACTCATCGGGCGAATCACTCAGGAACTGAAATCGGAACGTTCACTGACATTTGCCCTAATTGAAAGTCTGATAAACGTCGGAAAAATGACTAAGTCCAAAAAAAAATTTTTTTCAACTTTTTTCAATTTTACCCCCGTGGGATATATATTCTACCCACACACATTTGGAACTCTCCTGGGATACCCTCACACATATTATTCCCTCATTTAGTGGATATTTTCCCAAAAAAGTGAAATTTTCAAAAATTCAGAAAATTGGCTGAAAACGACTAAATATGAAGGACTCATCGGGCGAATCGCTCTGGAACTGAAATCGGAACGCTCACTGACATTTGCCCTAATTGAAAGTCTGATAAACGGCGGAAAAATGACTAAGTCAAAAAAAAAATTTTTTCACCTTTTTTCAATTTTACCCCCGTGGGATATATATTCTACCCACACACATTTGGAACTCTCCTGGGGTACCCTCACACATATTATTCCCTCATTTAGTGGATATTTTCACAAAAAAGTGAAATTTTCAAAAATTCTGAAAATTGGCTGAAAATGACTAAATATGAAGGACTCATCGGGCGAATCGCTCTGGAACTGAAATCGGAACGCTCACTGACAGTTCCCCCATCTGAAAGTCTGATAAACGCTGAAAAAATGACAGTCCAAAAAAAAAAATTTTTCATCTTTTTTCAATTTTACCCCCGTGGGATATATATTCTACCCACACACATTTGGAACTCTCCTGGGGTACCCTCACACATATTATTCCCTCATTTAGTGGATATTTTCACAAAAAAGTGAAATTTTCAAAAATCCTGAAAATTGGCTGAAAACGACTAAATATGAAGGACTCATCGGGCGAATCACTCTGGAACTGAAATCGGAACGTTCACTGACATTTGCCCTAATTGAAAGTCTGATAAACGTCGGAAAAATGACTAAGTCCAAAAAAAAATTTTTTTCAACTTTTTTCAATTTTACCCCCGTGGGATATATATTCTACCCACACACATTTGGAACTCTCCTGGGATACCCTCACACATATTATTCCCTCATTTAGTGGATATTTTCCCAAAAAATTGAAATTTTCAAAAATTCAGAAAATTGGCTGAAAACGACGAAATATGAAGGACTCATTGGGCGAATCGCTCTGGAACTGAAATCGGAACGCTCACTGACATTTCCCCTATCTGAAAGTCTGATAAACGCCGGAAAAATGACTAAGTCCAAAAAAATTTTTTTTCACCTTTTTTCAATTTTACCCCCGTGGGATATATATTCTACCCACACACATTTGGAACTCTCCTGGGATACCCTCACACATATTATTCCCTCATTTAGTGGATATTTTCACAAAAAAGTGAAATTTTCAAAAATTCTGAAAATTGTCTGAAAATGACTAAATATGAAGGACTCATCGGGCGAATCGCTCTGGAACTGAAATCGGAACGCTCACTGACAGTTCCCCTATCTGAAAGTCTGATAAACGCTGAAAAAATGACAGTCCAAAAAAAAAAATTTTTCACCTTTTTTCAATTTTACCTCCGTGGGATATACAGTTATATGAAAAAGTTTGGGCACCCCTATTAATCTTAAGCTTAATGTTTTATAAAAATTGATGTTTTTGCAACAGCTATTTCAGTTTGATATATGTAATAACTGTTGGACACAGTAATGTTTCTGCCTTGAAATGAGGTTTATTGTACTAACAGAAAATGTGCAATCTGCATTCAAACAAAATTTGACAGGTGCATAAGTATGGGCACCCTAATCATTTTCTTGGTTTAAATACTCCTACCTACTTTTTACTGACTTACTAAAGCCCATTTTTTGGTTTTGTAACCTCATTGAGCTTTGAACTTCATAGCCAGGCGTTTGCAATCATGAGAAAAGCTACTTAAAGTGGCCACTTGCAAGTTGTTCTCCTGTATGAATCTCCTCTGAAGAGTGGCATCATGGGCTCCTCAAAACAACTGTCAAATGATCTGAAAACAAAGATTATTCAACATAGTTATTCAGGGAAAGGATACAAAAAGCTGTCTCAGAGATTTAACCTGTCAGTTTCCACTGTGAGGAACATAGTAAGGAAATGGAAGAACACAGGGACAGTTCTTGTTAAGGCCAGAAGTGGCAGGCCAAGAAAAACATCAGAAAGGCTGAGAAGAAGAATGGTGAGATCAGTCAAGGACAATCCTCAGACCACCTCCAGAGAGCTGCAGCATCAACTTGCTGCAGATGGTGTCACTGTGCATTGGTCAACTATACAACGCACTTTGCACAAGGAGAAGCTGTATGGGAGAGTGATGCGAAAGAAGCCGTTTCTGCAAGCACGCCACAAACAGAGTCGGCTGAGGTATGCAAAAGCACATTTGGAGAAGCCAATTTCTTTTTGGAAGAAGGTCCTGTGGACTGATGAAACCAAGATTGAGTTGTTTGGTCATACAAAAAGGCGTTATGCACGGCGGCAAAAAAACACAGCATTCCAAGAAAAACACTTGCTACCCACAGTAAAATTTGGTGGAGGTTCCATCATACTTTGGGGCTGTGTGGCCAATGCCGGCACCGGGAATCTTGTTAAAGTTGAGGGACGCATGGATTCCACTCAGTATCAGCAGATTCTTGACAATAATGTTCAAGAATCAGTGACAAAGTTGAAGTTATGCAGGGAATGGATCTTTCAGCAAGACAATGATCCAAAACACCGCTCCAAATCTACTCAGGCATTCATGCAGAGGAACAATTACAATGTTCTGGAATGGCCATCCCAGTCCCCAGACCTGAATATCATTGAACATCTGTGGGATCATTTGAAGAGGGCTGTCCATGCTCGGCGACCATCAAACTTAACTGAACTGGAATTGTTTTGTAAAGAGGAATGGTCAAAAATACCTTCATCCAGGATCCAGGAAATCATTAAAAGCTACAGGAAACGACTAGAGGCTGTTATTTTTGCAAAAGGAGGATCTACTAAATATTAATGTCACTTTTCTGGTGAGGTGCCCATACTTATGCACCTGTCAAATTTTGTTTGAATGCAGATTGCACATTTTCTGTTAGTACAATAAACCTAATTTCAAGGCAGAAACATTACTGTGTCCAGCAGTTATTACATATATCAAACTGAAAAAGCTGTTGCAAAAACACCAATTTTTATAAAACATTAAGCTTAAGATTAATAGGGGTGCCCAAACTTTTTCATATAACTGTATATTCTACCCACACACATTTGGAACTCTCCTGGGGTACCCTCACACATATTATTCCCTCATTTAGTGGATATTTTCACAAAAAAGTGAAATTTTCAAAAATTCAGAAAATTGGCTGAAAACGACTAAATATGAAGGACTCATCGGGCGAATCGCTCTGGAACTGAAATTGGAACGCTCACTGACATTTCCCCTATCTGAAAGTCTGATAAACGCTGGAAAAATGACTAAGTCCAAAAAAAAATTTTTTCACCTTTTTTCAATTTTACCCCCGTGGGATATATATTCTACCCACACACATTTGGTACTCTCATGGGGTACCCTCACTCATATTATTCCCTCATTTAGTGGATATTTTCACAAAAAAGTGAAATTTTCAAATATTTAGAAAATTGGCTGAAAACGACTAAATATGAAGGACTCATCGGGCGAATCGCTCTGGAACTGAAATCGGAACGCTCACTGACATTTGCCCTAATTGAAAGTCTGATAAACGGCGGAAAAGTGACTAAGTCCAAAAAAAAATTTTTGCACCTTTTTTCAATTTTACCCCCGTGGGATATATATTCTACCCACACACATTTGGAACTCTCCTGGGGTACCCTCACACATATTATTCCCTCATTTAGTGGATATTTTCACAAAAAAGTGAAATTTTCAAAAATTCTGAAAATTGGCTGAAAATGACTAAATATGAAGGACTCATCGGGCGAATCGCTCTGGAACTGAAATCGGAACGCTCACTGACAGTTCCCCCATCTGAAAGTCTGATAAACGCTGAAAAAATGACAGTCCAAAAAAAATATTTTTCACCTTTTTTCAATTTTACCCCCGTGGGATATATATTCTACCCACACACATTTGGAACTCTCCTGGGGTACCCTCACACATATTATTCCCTCATTTAGTGGATATTTTCACAAAAAAGTGAAATTTTCAAATATTTAGAAAATTGGCTGAAAACGACTAAATATGAAGGACACATCGGGCGAATCACTCTGGAACTGAAATCGGAACGTTCACTGACATTTGCCCTAATTGAAAGTCTGATAAACGCCGGAAAAATGACTAAGTCCAAAAAAATTTTTTTTTCAACTTTTTTCAATTTTACCCCCGTGGGATATATATTCTACCCACACACATTTGGAACTCTCCTGGGTTACCCTCACACATATTATTCCCTCATTTAGTGGATATTTTCCCAAAAAAGTGAAATTTTCAAAAATTCAGAAAATTGGCTGAAAACGACTAAATATGAAGGGCTCATCGGGCGAATCGCTCTGGAACTGAAATCGGAATGCTCACTGACATTTGCCCTAATTGAAAGTCTGATAAACGCCGGAAAAATGACTAAGTCCAAAAAAATGTTTTTTTCACCTTTTTTCAATTTTGCCCCCGTGGGATATACAGTAGAGACCAAAAGTTTGGACACACCTTCTCATTTAAAGATTTTTCTGCATTTTCATGACTTTGAAAATTGTACATTCACACTGAATGCGTCAAAACTATGAATTAACACATGTGGAATTATATACTTAACAAAAAGGTGTGAAACAACTGAAAATATGTCTTATATTCTAGGTTCTTCAAAGTAGCCACCTTTTGCTTTGATGACTGCTTTGCACAATTTTGGCATTCTCTTGATGAGCTTCAAGAGGTAGTCACCGGAAATGGTTTTCACTTCACAGGTGTGCCCTGTCAGGTTTAATAAGTGGGATTTCTTACCTTATAAATGGGGTTGGGACCATCAGTTGTGTTGTGCAGATGTAAGGTTGATACACAGCTGATAGTCCTACTGAATAGACTGTTAGAATTTGTATTATGGCAAGAAAAGAGCAGCTAAGTAAAGAAAAACGAGTGGCCATCATTACTTTAAGAAATGAAGGTCAGTCAGTCTGAAAAATTGGGCAAACTTTGAATGTGTCCCCAAGTGCAGTTGCAAAAACCATCAAGCGCTACAAAGAAACTGGCTCACATGAGAACCGCCCCAGGAAAGGAAGACCAAGAGTCACCTCTGCTTCTGAGGATAAGTTTATCCGAGTCACCAGCCTCAGAAATCGCAGGTTAACAGCAGATCAGATTAGAGACCAGGTCAATGCCAAACAGAGTTCTAGCAGCAAACACATCTCTGCAACAACTGTTAAGGGGAGACTTTGTGCAGCAGGCATTCATGGTAAAATAGCTGCTAGGAAACCACTGCTAAGGACAAGCAACAATCAGAAGAGACTTGTTTGGGCTAAAGAACACAAGGAATGGACATTAGACCAGTGGAAATCTGTGATTTGGTCTGATGAGTCCAAATTTGAGATCTTTGGTTCCAATCACTGTGTTTTTGTGAGACGCTGAAAAGGTGAACGGATGGACTCTACATGCCTGGTTCCCACCGTGAAACACAGAGGAGGAGGTGTGATGGTGTGGGGGTGCTTTACTGGTGACACTGTTGGGGATTTATTCAAATTTGAAGGCATACTGAACCAGCATGGCTACCAGAGCATCTTGCAGTGGCATGCTATCCCATCCGGTTTGCGTTTAGTTGGACCATCATTTATTTTTCAACAGGACAATGACCCCAAACCCACCTCCAGGCTGTGTGTGGGCTATTTGACCAAGAAGGAGAGTGATGTGGTGCTACGCCAGATGACGTGGCCTCTACAGTCACCAGACCTGAACCCAATCGAGATAGTTTGGGGTGAGCTGGACCGCAGAGTGAAGGCAAAAGGGCCAACAAGAGCTAAGCATCTTTGGCAACTCCTTCAAGAATGTTGGAAGACCATTTCCGGTGACTACCTCTTGAAGCTCATCAAGAGAATGCCAAGAGTGTGCAAAGCAGTCATCAAAGCAAAAGGTGGCTACTTTGAAGAAGATAGAATATAAGACATATTTTCAGTTGTTTCACACTTTTTTGTTAAGTATATAATTCCACATGTGTTAATTCATAGTTTTGATGCCTTCAGTGTGAATGTACAATTTTCAAACTCATGAAAATGCAGAAAAATATTTAAATGAGATGGTGTGTCCAAACTTTTGGTCTGTACTGTATATTCTACCCACACACATTTGGAACTCTCCTGGGGTACCCTCACACATATTATTCCCTCATTTAGTGGATATTTTCCCAAAAAAGTGAAATTTTCAAAAATTCTGAAAATTGGCTGAAAATGACTAAATATGAAGGACTCATCGGGCGAATCGCTCTGGAACTGAAATCGGAACGTTCACTGACATTTGCCCTAATTGAAAGTCTGATAAACGCCGGAAAAATGACTAAGTCCAAAAAATTTTTTTTCCAACTTTTTTCAATTTTACCCCCGTGGGATATATATTCTACCCACACACATTTGGAACTGTCCTGGGTTACCCTCCCACATATTATTCCCTCATTTAGTGGATATTTTCCCAAAAAAGTGAAATTTTCAAAAATTCAGAAAATTGGCTGAAAACGACTAAATATGAAGGGCTCATGGGGCGAATCGCTCTGGAACTGAAATCGGAATGCTCACTGACATTTGCCCTAATTGAAAGTCTGATAAACGCCGGAAAAATGACTAAGTCCAAAAAAAAATTTTTTCACCTTTTTTCAATTTTACCCCCGTGGGATATATATTCTACCCACACACATTTGGAACTCTCCTGGGGTACCCTCACTCATATTATTCCCTCATTTAGTGGATATTTTCACAAAAAAGTGAAATTTTCAAAAATTCTGAAAATTGGCTGAAAACGACTAAATATGAAGGACTCATCGGGCGAATCGCTCTGGAACTGAAATCGGAACGCTCACTGACAGTTCCCCTATCTGAAAGTCTGATAAACGCCGGAAAAATGACTAAGTCTAAAAAAAAATTTTTTCATCTTTTTTCAATTTTACCCCCGTAGGATATATATTCTACCCACACACATTTGGAACTCTCCTGGGGTACCCTCACACATATTATTCCCTCATTTAGTGGATATTTTCACAAAAAAGTGAAATTTTCAAAAATTCTAAAAATTGGCAGAAAACGACTAAATATGAAGGACTCATTGGGCAAATCGCTCTGGAACTGAAATCGGAACGCTCACTGACATTTTCCCTATCTGAAACTCTGATAAACACCGGAAAAATGACAGTCCAAAAAAAATTTTTTTCAACTTTTTTCAATTTTACCCCGTGGGATATATATTCTACCCACACACATTTGGAACTCTCCTGGGGTACCCTCACACATATTATTCCCTCATTTAGTGGATATTTTCCCAAAAAAGTAAAATTTTCAAAAATTCAGGAAATTGGCTGAAAACGACGAAATATGAAGGACTCATTGGGCGAATCGCTCTGGAACTGAAATCGGAACGCTGACTGACATTTCCCCTAGCTGAAAGTCTGATAAACGCAGGAAAAATGACTAAGTCCAAAAAAAAATTTTTTCACCTTTTTTCAATTTTACCCCCGTGGGATATATATTCTACCCACACACATTTGGAACTCTCCTGGGGTACCCTCACACATATTATTTCCTCATTTAGTGGATATTTTCACAAAAAAGTGAAATTTTCAAAAATTCTGAAAATTGGCTGAAAACGACTAAATATGAAGGACTCATCGGGCGAATCGCTCTGGAACTGAAATTGGAACGCTCACTGACATTTCCTCTATCTGAAAGTCTGATAAACGCTGAAAAAATGACTAAGTCCAAAAAAAATATTTTTTTACCTTTTTTCAATTTTACCCCCGTGGGATATATATTCTACCCACACACATTTGGAACTCTCCTGGGGTACCCTCACACATATTATTCCCTCATTTAGTGGATATTTTCACAAAAAAGTGAAATTTTCAAATATTTAAAAAATTGGCTGAAAACGACTAAATATGAAGGACACATCGGGCGAATCGCTCTGGAACTGAAATCGGAACGTTCACTGACATTTGCCCTAATTGAAAGTCTGATAAACTCCGGAAAAATGACTAAGTCCAAAAAAATTTTTTTTTCAACTTTTTTCAATTTTACCCCCGTGGGATATACAGTACAGACCAAAAGTTTGGACACACCTTCTCATTTAAAGATTTTTCTGCATTTTCATGACTTTGAAAATTGTACATTCACACTGAATGCGTCAAAACTATGAATTAACACATGTGGAATTATATACTTAACAAAAAGGTGTGAAACAACTGAAAATATGTCTTATATTCTAGGTTCTTCAAAGTAGCCACCTTTTGCTTTGATGACTGCTTTGCACAATTTTGGCATTCTCTTGATGAGCTTCAAGAGGTAGTCACCGGAAATGGTTTTCACTTCACAGGTGTGCCCTGTCAGGTTTAATAAGTGGGATTTCTTACCTTATAAATGGGGTTGGGACCATCAGTTGTGTTGTGCAGAAGTAAGGTTGATACACAGCTGATAGTCCTACTGAATAGACTGTTAGAATTTGTATTATGGCAAGAAAAGAGCAGCTAAGTAAAGAAAAACGAGTGGCCATCATTACTTTAAGAAATGAAGGTCAGTCAGTCAGTCTGAAAAATTGGGCAAACTTTGAATGTGTCCCCAAGTGCAGTTGCAAAAACCATCAAGCGCTACAAAGAAACTGGCTCACATGAGAACCGCCCCAGGAAAGGAAGACCAAGAGTCACCTCTGCTTCTGAGGATAAGTTTATCCGAGTCACCAGCCTCAGAAATCGCAGGTTAACAGCAGATCAGATTAGAGACCAGGTCAATGCCAAACAGAGTTCTAGCAGCAAACACATCTCTGCAACAACTGTTAAGGGGAGACTTTGTGCAGCAGGCATTCATGGTAAAATAGCTGCTAGGAAACCACTGCTAAGGACAAGCAACAATCAGAAGAGACTTGTTTGGGCTAAAGAACACAAGGAATGGACATTAGACCAGTGGAAATCTGTGATTTGGTCTGATGAGTCCAAATTTGAGATCTTTCGTTCCAATCACTGTGTTTTTGTGAGACGCTGAAAAGGTGAACGGATGGACTCTACATGCCTGGTTCCCACCGTGAAACACAGAGGAGGAGGTGTGATGGTGTGGGGTTGCTTTGCTGGTGACACTGTTGGGGATTTATTCAAATTTGAAGGCATACTGAACCAGCATGGCTACCAGAGCATCTTGCAGTGGCATGCTATCCCATCCGGTTTGCGTTTAGTTGGACCATCATTTATTTTTCAACAGGACAATGACCCCAAACCCACCTCCAGGCTGTGTGTGGGCTATTTGACCAAGAAGGAGAGTGATGTGGTGCTACGCCAGATGACGTGGCCTCTACAGTCACCAGACCTGAACCCAATCGAGATAGTTTGGGGTGAGCTGGACCGCAGAGTGAAGGCAAAAGGGCCAACAAGAGTTAAGCATCATTGGCAACTCCTTCAAGAATGTTGGAAGACCATTTCCGGTGACTACCTCTTGAAGCTCATCAAGAGAATGCCAAGAGTGTGCAAAGCAGTCATCAAAGCAAAAGGTGGCTACTTTGAAGAAGATAGAATATAAGACATATTTTCAGTTGTTTCACACTTTTTTGTTAAGTATATAATTCCACATGTGTTAATTCATAGTTTTGATGCCTTCAGTGTGAATGTACAATTTTCAAACTCATGAAAATGCAGAAAAATATTTAAATGAGAAGGTGTGTCCAAACTTTTGGTCTGTACTGTATATTCTACCCACACACATTTGGAACTCTCCTGGGGTACCCTCACACATATTATTCCCTCATTTAGTGGATATTTTCCCAAAAAAGTGAAATTTTCAAAAATTCTGAAAATTGGCTGAAAACGACTAAATATGAAGGACTCATCGGGCGAATCGCTCTGGAACTGAAATCGGAACGTTCACTGACATTTGCCCTAATTGAAAGTCTGATAAACGTCGGAAAAATGACTAAGTCCAAAAAAATTTTTTTTTCAATTTTACCCCCGTGGGATATACAGTACAGACCAAAAGTTTGGACACACCTTCTCATTTAAAGATTTTTCTGCATTTTCATGACTTTGAAAATTGTACATTCACACTGAATGCGTCAAAACTATGAATTAACACATGTGGAATTATATACTTAACAAAAAGGTGTGAAACAACTGAAAATATGTCTTATATTCTAGGTTCTTCAAAGTAGCCACCTTTTGCTTTGATGACTGCTTTGCACAATTTTGGCATTCTCTTGATGAGCTTCAAGAGGTAGTCACCGGAAATGGTTTTCACTTCACAGGTGTGCCCTGTCAGGTTTAATAAGTGGGATTTCTTACCTTATAAATGGGGTTGGGACCATCAGTTGTGTTGTGCAGAAGTAAGGTTGATACACAGCTGATAGTCCTACTGAATAGACTGTTAGAATTTGTATTATGGCAAGAAAAGAGCAGCTAAGTAAAGAAAAACGAGTGGCCATCATTACTTTAAGAAATGAAGGTCAGTCAGTCAGTCTGAAAAATTGGGCAAACTTTGAATGTGTCCCCAAGTGCAGTTGCAAAAACCATCAAGCGCTACAAAGAAACTGGCTCACATGAGAACCGCCCCAGGAAAGGAAGACCAAGAGTCACCTCTGCTTCTGAGGATAAGTTTATCCGAGTCACCAGCCTCAGAAATCGCAGGTTAACAGCAGATCAGATTAGAGACCAGGTCAATGCCAAACAGAGTTCTAGCAGCAAACACATCTCTGCAACAACTGTTAAGGGGAGACTTTGTGCAGCAGGCATTCATGGTAAAATAGCTGCTAGGAAACCACTGCTAAGGACAAGCAACAATCAGAAGAGACTTGTTTGGGCTAAAGAACACAAGGAATGGACATTAGACCAGTGGAAATCTGTGATTTGGTCTGATGAGTCCAAATTTGAGATCTTTCGTTCCAATCACTGTGTTTTTGTGAGACGCTGAAAAGGTGAACGGATGGACTCTACATGCCTGGTTCCCACCGTGAAACACAGAGGAGGAGGTGTGATGGTGTGGGGTTGCTTTGCTGGTGACAATGTTGGGGATTTATTCAAATTTGAAGGCATACTGAACCAGCATGGCTACCAGAGCATCTTGCAGTGGCATGCTATCCCATCCGGTTTGCGTTTAGTTGGACCATCATTTATTTTTCAACAGGACAATGACCCCAAACCCACCTCCAGGCTGTGTGTGGGCTATTTGACCAAGAAGGAGAGTGATGTGGTGCTACGCCAGATGACGTGGCCTCTACAGTCACCAGACCTGAACCCAATCGAGATAGTTTGGGGTGAGCTGGACCGCAGAGTGAAGGCAAAAGGGCCAACAAGAGTTAAGCATCATTGGCAACTCCTTCAAGAATGTTGGAAGACCATTTCTGGTGACTACCTCTTGAAGCTCATCAAGAGAATGCCAAGAGTGTGCAAAGCAGTCATCAAAGCAAAAGGTGGCTACTTTGAAGAAGATAGAATATAAGACATATTTTCAGTTGTTTCACACTTTTTTGTTAAGTATATAATTCCACATGTGTTAATTCATAGTTTTGATGCCTTCAGTGTGAATGTACAATTTTCAAACTCATGAAAATGCAGAAAAATATTTAAATGAGAAGGTGTGTCCAAACTTTTGGTCTGTACTGTATATTCTACCCACACACATTTGGAACTCTCCTGGGGTACCCTCACACATATTATTCCCTCATTTAGTGGATATTTTCCCAAAAAAGTGAAATTTTCAAAAATTCTGAAAATTGGCTGAAAACGACTAAATATGAAGGACTCATCGGGCGAATCGCTCTGGAACTGAAATCGGAACGTTCACTGACATTTGCCCTAATTGAAAGTCTGATAAACGCCGGAAAAATGACTAAGTCCAAAAAAATTTTTTTTTCAACTTTTTTCAATTTTACCCCCGTGGGATATACAGTACAGACCAAAAGTTTGGACACACCTTCTCATTTAAAGATTTTTCTGCATTTTCATGACTTTGAAAATTGTACATTCACACTGAATGCGTCAAAACTATGAATTAACACATGTGGAATTATATACTTAACAAAAAGGTGTGAAACAACTGAAAATATGTCTTATATTCTAGGTTCTTCAAAGTAGCCACCTTTTGCTTTGATGACTGCTTTGCACAATTTTGGCATTCTCTTGATGAGCTTCAAGAGGTAGTCACCGGAAATGGTTTTCACTTCACAGGTGTGCCCTGTCAGGTTTAATAAGTGGGATTTCTTACCTTATAAATGGGGTTGGGACCATCAGTTGTGTTGTGCAGAAGTAAGGTTGATACACAGCTGATAGTCCTACTGAATAGACTGTTAGAATTTGTATTATGGCAAGAAAAGAGCAGCTAAGTAAAGAAAAACGAGTGGCCATCATTACTTTAAGAAATGAAGGTCAGTCAGTCAGTCTGAAAAATTGGGCAAACTTTGAATGTGTCCCCAAGTGCAGTTGCAAAAACCATCAAGCGCTACAAAGAAACTGGCTCACATGAGAACCGCCCCAGGAAAGGAAGACCAAGAGTCACCTCTGCTTCTGAGGATAAGTTTATCCGAGTCACCAGCCTCAGAAATCGCAGGTTAACAGCAGATCAGATTAGAGACCAGGTCAATGCCAAACAGAGTTCTAGCAGCAAACACATCTCTGCAACAACTGTTAAGGGGAGACTTTGTGCAGCAGGCATTCATGGTAAAATAGCTGCTAGGAAACCACTGCTAAGGACAAGCAACAATCAGAAGAGACTTGTTTGGGCTAAAGAACACAAGGAATGGACATTAGACCAGTGGAAATCTGTGATTTGGTCTGATGAGTCCAAATTTGAGATCTTTCGTTCCAATCACTGTGTTTTTGTGAGACGCTGAAAAGGTGAACGGATGGACTCTACATGCCTGGTTCCCACCGTGAAACACAGAGGAGGAGGTGTGATGGTGTGGGGTTGCTTTGCTGGTGACACTGTTGGGGATTTATTCAAATTTGAAGGCATACTGAACCAGCATGGCTACCAGAGCATCTTGCAGTGGCATGCTATCCCATCCGGTTTGCGTTTAGTTGGACCATCATTTATTTTTCAACAGGACAATGACCCCAAACCCACCTCCAGGCTGTGTGTGGGCTATTTGACCAAGAAGGAGAGTGATGTGGTGCTACGCCAGATGACGTGGCCTCTACAGTCACCAGACCTGAACCCAATCGAGATAGTTTGGGGTGAGCTGGACCGCAGAGTGAAGGCAAAAGGGCCAACAAGAGTTAAGCATCATTGGCAACTCCTTCAAGAATGTTGGAAGACCATTTCCGGTGACTACCTCTTGAAGCTCATCAAGAGAATGCCAAGAGTGTGCAAAGCAGTCATCAAAGCAAAAGGTGGCTACTTTGAAGAAGATAGAATATAAGACATATTTTCAGTTGTTTCACACTTTTTTGTTAAGTATATAATTCCACATGTGTTAATTCATAGTTTTGATGCCTTCAGTGTGAATGTACAATTTTCAAACTCATGAAAATGCAGAAAAATATTTAAATGAGAAGGTGTGTCCAAACTTTTGGTCTGTACTGTATATTCTACCCACACACATTTGGAACTCTCCTGGGGTACCCTCACACATATTATTCCCTCATTTAGTGGATATTTTCCCAAAAAAGTGAAATTTTCAAAAATTCTGAAAATTGGCTGAAAACGACTAAATATGAAGGACTCATCGGGCGAATCGCTCTGGAACTGAAATCGGAACGTTCACTGACATTTGCCCTAATTGAAAGTCTGATAAACGTCGGAAAAATGACTAAGTCCAAAAAAATTTTTTTTTCAACTTTTTTCAATTTTACCCCCGTGGGATATACAGTACAGACCAAAAGTTTGGACACACCTTCTCATTTAAAGATTTTTCTGCATTTTCATGACTTTGAAAATTGTACATTCACACTGAATGCGTCAAAACTATGAATTAACACATGTGGAATTATATACTTAACAAAAAGGTGTGAAACAACTGAAAATATGTCTTATATTCTAGGTTCTTCAAAGTAGCCACCTTTTGCTTTGATGACTGCTTTGCACAATTTTGGCATTCTCTTGATGAGCTTCAAGAGGTAGTCACCGGAAATGGTTTTCACTTCACAGGTGTGCCCTGTCAGGTTTAATAAGTGGGATTTCTTACCTTATAAATGGGGTTGGGACCATCAGTTGTGTTGTGCAGAAGTAAGGTTGATACACAGCTGATAGTCCTACTGAATAGACTGTTAGAATTTGTATTATGGCAAGAAAAGAGCAGCTAAGTAAAGAAAAACGAGTGGCCATCATTACTTTAAGAAATGAAGGTCAGTCAGTCAGTCTGAAAAATTGGGCAAACTTTGAATATGTCCCCAAGTGCAGTTGCAAAAACCATCAAGCGCTACAAAGAAACTGGCTCACATGAGAACCGCCCCAGGAAAGGAAGACCAAGAGTCACCTCTGCTTCTGAGGATAAGTTTATCCGAGTCACCAGCCTCAGAAATCGCAGGTTAACAGCAGATCAGATTAGAGACCAGGTCAATGCCAAACAGAGTTCTAGCAGCAAACACATCTCTGCAACAACTGTTAAGGGGAGACTTTGTGCAGCAGGCATTCATGGTAAAATAGCTGCTAGGAAACCACTGCTAAGGACAAGCAACAATCAGAAGAGACTTGTTTGGGCTAAAGAACACAAGGAATGGACATTAGACCAGTGGAAATCTGTGATTTGGTCTGATGAGTCCAAATTTGAGATCTTTCGTTCCAATCACTGTGTTTTTGTGAGACGCTGAAAAGGTGAACGGATGGACTCTACATGCCTGGTTCCCACCGTGAAACACAGAGGAGGAGGTGTGATGGTGTGGGGTTGCTTTGCTGGTGACACTGTTGGGGATTTATTCAAATTTGAAGGCATACTGAACCAGCATGGCTACCAGAGCATCTTGCAGTGGCATGCTATCCCATCCGGTTTGCGTTTAGTTGGACCATCATTTATTTTTCAACAGGACAATGACCCCAAACCCACCTCCAGGCTGTGTGTGGGCTATTTGACCAAGAAGGAGAGTGATGTGGTGCTACGCCAGATGACGTGGCCTCTACAGTCACCAGACCTGAACCCAATCGAGATAGTTTGGGGTGAGCTGGACCGCAGAGTGAAGGCAAAAGGGCCAACAAGAGTTAAGCATCATTGGCAACTCCTTCAAGAATGTTGGAAGACCATTTCTGGTGACTACCTCTTGAAGCTCATCAAGAGAATGCCAAGAGTGTGCAAAGCAGTCATCAAAGCAAAAGGTGGCTACTTTGAAGAAGATAGAATATAAGACATATTTTCAGTTGTTTCACACTTTTTTGTTAAGTATATAATTCCACATGTGTTAATTCATAGTTTTGATGCCTTCAGTGTGAATGTACAATTTTCAAACTCATGAAAATGCAGAAAAATATTTAAATGAGAAGGTGTGTCCAAACTTTTGGTCTGTACTGTATATTCTACCCACACACATTTGGAACTCTCCTGGGGTACCCTCACACATATTATTCCCTCATTTAGTGGATATTTTCCCAAAAAAGTGAAATTTTCAAAAATTCTGAAAATTGGCTGAAAACGACTAAATATGAAGGACTCATCGGGCGAATCGCTCTGGAACTGAAATCGGAACGTTCACTGACATTTGCCCTAATTGAAAGTCTGATAAACGTCGGAAAAATGACTAAGTCCAAAAAAATTTTTTTTTCAACTTTTTTCAATTTTACCCCCGTGGGATATACAGTACAGACCAAAAGTTTGGACACACCTTCTCATTTAAAGATTTTTCTGCATTTTCATGACTTTGAAAATTGTACATTCACACTGAATGCGTCAAAACTATGAATTAACACATGTGGAATTATATACTTAACAAAAAGGTGTGAAACAACTGAAAATATGTCTTATATTCTAGGTTCTTCAAAGTAGCCACCTTTTGCTTTGATGACTGCTTTGCACAATTTTGGCATTCTCTTGATGAGCTTCAAGAGGTAGTCACCGGAAATGATTTTCACTTCACAGGTGTGCCCTGTCAGGTTTAATAAGTGGGATTTCTTACCTTATAAATGGGGTTGGGACCATCAGTTGTGTTGTGCAGAAGTAAGGTTGATACACAGCTGATAGTCCTACTGAATAGACTGTTAGAATTTGTATTATGGCAAGAAAAGAGCAGCTAAGTAAAGAAAAACGAGTGGCCATCATTACTTTAAGAAATGAAGGTCAGTCAGTCAGTCTGAAAAATTGGGCAAACTTTGAATGTGTCCCCAAGTGCAGTTGCAAAAACCATCAAGCGCTACAAAGAAACTGGCTCACATGAGAACCGCCCCAGGAAAGGAAGACCAAGAGTCACCTCTGCTTCTGAGGATAAGTTTATCCGAGTCACCAGCCTCAGAAATCGCAGGTTAACAGCAGATCAGATTAGAGACCAGGTCAATGCCAAACAGAGTTCTAGCAGCAAGCACATCTCTGCAACAACTGTTAAGGGGAGACTTTGTGCAGCAGGCATTCATGGTAAAATAGCTGCTAGGAAACCACTGCTAAGGACAAGCAACAATCAGAAGAGACTTGTTTGGGCTAAAGAACACAAGGAATGGACATTAGACCAGTGGAAATCTGTGATTTGGTCTGATGAGTCCAAATTTGAGATCTTTCGTTCCAATCACTGTGTTTTTGTGAGACGCTGAAAAGGTGAACGGATGGACTCTACATGCCTGGTTCCCACCGTGAAACACAGAGGAGGAGGTGTGATGGTGTGGGGTTGCTTTGCTGGTGACACTGTTGGGGATTTATTCAAATTTGAAGGCATACTGAACCAGCATGGCTACCAGAGCATCTTGCAGTGGCATGCTATCCCATCCGGTTTGCGTTTAGTTGGACCATCATTTATTTTTCAACAGGACAATGACCCCAAACCCACCTCCAGGCTGTGTGTGGGCTATTTGACCAAGAAGGAGAGTGATGTGGTGCTACGCCAGATGACGTGGCCTCTACAGTCACCAGACCTGAACCCAATCGAGATAGTTTGGGGTGAGCTGGACCGCAGAGTGAAGGCAAAAGGGCCAACAAGAGTTAAGCATCATTGGCAACTCCTTCAAGAATGTTGGAAGACCATTTCCGGTGACTACCTCTTGAAGCTCATCAAGAGAATGCCAAGAGTGTGCAAAGCAGTCATCAAAGCAAAAGGTGGCTACTTTGAAGAAGATAGAATATAAGACATATTTTCAGTTGTTTCACACTTTTTTGTTAAGTATATAATTCCACATGTGTTAATTCATAGTTTTGATGCCTTCAGTGTGAATGTACAATTTTCAAACTCATGAAAATGCAGAAAAATATTTAAATGAGAAGGTGTGTCCAAACTTTTGGTCTGTACTGTATATTCTACCCACACACATTTGGAACTCTCCTGGGGTACCCTCACACATATTATTCCCTCATTTAGTGGATATTTTCCCAAAAAAGTGAAATTTTCAAAAATTCTGAAAATTGGCTGAAAACGACTAAATATGAAGGACTCATCGGGCGAATCGCTCTGGAACTGAAATCGGAACGTTCACTGACATTTGCCCTAATTGAAAGTCTGATAAACGCCGGAAAAATGACTAAGTCCAAAAAAATTTTTTTTTCAACTTTTTTCAATTTTACCCCCGTGGGATATACAGTACAGACCAAAAGTTTGGACACACCTTCTCATTTAAAGATTTTTCTGCATTTTCATGACTTTGAAAATTGTACATTCACACTGAATGCGTCAAAACTATGAATTAACACATGTGGAATTATATACTTAACAAAAAGGTGTGAAACAACTGAAAATATGTCTTATATTCTAGGTTCTTCAAAGTAGCCACCTTTTGCTTTGATGACTGCTTTGCACAATTTTGGCATTCTCTTGATGAGCTTCAAGAGGTAGTCACCGGAAATGGTTTTCACTTCACAGGTGTGCCCTGTCAGGTTTAATAAGTGGGATTTCTTACCTTATAAATGGGGTTGGGACCATCAGTTGTGTTGTGCAGAAGTAAGGTTGATACACAGCTGATAGTCCTACTGAATAGACTGTTAGAATTTGTATTATGGCAAGAAAAGAGCAGCTAAGTAAAGAAAAACGAGTGGCCATCATTACTTTAAGAAATGAAGGTCAGTCAGTCAGTCTGAAAAATTGGGCAAACTTTGAATGTGTCCCCAAGTGCAGTTGCAAAAACCATCAAGCGCTACAAAGAAACTGGCTCACATGAGAACCGCCCCAGGAAAGGAAGACCAAGAGTCACCTCTGCTTCTGAGGATAAGTTTATCCGAGTCACCAGCCTCAGAAATCACAGGTTAACAGCAGATCAGATTAGAGACCAGGTCAATGCCAAACAGAGTTCTAGCAGCAAACACATCTCTGCAACAACTGTTAAGGGGAGACTTTGTGCAGCAGGCATTCATGGTAAAATAGCTGCTAGGAAACCACTGCTAAGGACAAGCAACAATCAGAAGAGACTTGTTTGGGCTAAAGAACACAAGGAATGGACATTAGACCAGTGGAAATCTGTGATTTGGTCTGATGAGTCCAAATTTGAGATCTTTCGTTCCAATCACTGTGTTTTTGTGAGACGCTGAAAAGGTGAACGGATGGACTCTACATGCCTGGTTCCCACCGTGAAACACAGAGGAGGAGGTGTGATGGTGTGGGGTTGCTTTGCTGGTGACACTGTTGGGGATTTATTCAAATTTGAAGGCATACTGAACCAGCATGGCTACCAGAGCATCTTGCAGTGGCATGCTATCCCATCCGGTTTGCGTTTAGTTGGACCATCATTTATTTTTCAACAGGACAATGACCCCAAACCCACCTCCAGGCTGTGTGTGGGCTATTTGACCAAGAAGGAGAGTGATGTGGTGCTACGCCAGATGACGTGGCCTCTACAGTCACCAGACCTGAACCCAATCGAGATAGTTTGGGGTGAGCTGGACCGCAGAGTGAAGGCAAAAGGGCCAACAAGAGTTAAGCATCATTGGCAACTCCTTCAAGAATGTTGGAAGACCATTTCCGGTGACTACCTCTTGAAGCTCATCAAGAGAATGCCAAGAGTGTGCAAAGCAGTCATCAAAGCAAAAGGTGGCTACTTTGAAGAAGATAGAATATAAGACATATTTTCAGTTGTTTCACACTTTTTTGTTAAGTATATAATTCCACATGTGTTAATTCATAGTTTTGATGCCTTCAGTGTGAATGTACAATTTTCAAACTCATGAAAATGCAGAAAAATATTTAAATGAGAAGGTGTGTCCAAACTTTTGGTCTGTACTGTATATTCTACCCACACACATTTGGAACTCTCCTGGGGTACCCTCACACATATTATTCCCTCATTTAGTGGATATTTTCCCAAAAAAGTGAAATTTTCAAAAATTCTGAAAATTGGCTGAAAACGACTAAATATGAAGGACTCATCGGGCGAATCGCTCTGGAACTGAAATCGGAACGTTCACTGACATTTGCCCTAATTGAAAGTCTGATAAACGCCGGAAAAATGACTAAGTCCAAAAAAATTTTTTTTTCAACTTTTTTCAATTTTACCCCCATGGGATATATATTCTACCCACACACATTTGGAACTCTCCTGGGTTACCCTCACACATATTATTCCCTCATTTAGTATATATTTTCCCAAAAAAGTGAAATTTTCAAAAATTCAGAAAATTGGCTGAAAACGACTAAATATGAAGGGCTCATGGGGCGAATCGCTCTGGAACTGAAATCGGAATGCTCACTGACATTTGCCCTAATTGAAAGTCTGATAAACGCCGGAAAAATGACTAAGTCCAAAAAAAAATTTTTTTCAACTTTTTTCAATTTTACCCCCGTGGGATATATATTCTACCCACACACATTTGGAACTCTCCTGGGGTAGCCTCACACATATTATTCCCTCATTTAGTGGATATTTTCACAAAAAACGTGAAATTTTCAAAAATTCAGAAAATTGGCTGAAAACGACTGAATATGAAGGACTCATCGGGCGAATCACGCTGGAACTGAAATCGGAACGCTCACTGACATTTCCCCTATCTGAAAGTCTGTTAAACGCCGGAAAAAAAACTAAGTCCAAAAAAAATTTTTTTCACCGTTTTTCAATTTTACCCCCGTGGGATATATGTTCTACCCACACACATTTGGAACTCTCCTGGGGTACCCTCACACATATTATTCCCTCATTTAGTGGATATTTTCACAAAAAAGTGAAATTTTCAAAAATTCAGAAAATTGGCAGAAAACAACTAAACATGAAGGACTCATCGGGCGAATCGCTCTGGAACTGAAATCGGAATGCTCACTGACATTTCCCCTATCTGAAAGTCTGATAAACGCTGAAAAAATGACTAAGTCCAAAAAAAAAATTTTTCACCTTTTTTCAATTTTACCCCCGTGGTATATATATTCTACCCACACACATTTGGAACTCTCCTGGGGTAGCCTCACACATATTATTCCCTCATTTAGTGGATATTTTCCCAAAAAAGTGAAATTTTCAAAAATTCAGAAAATTGGCTGAAAACGACTAAATATGAAGGACTCATCGGGCGAATCGCTCTGGAACTGAAATCGGAACGCTCACTGACATTTCCCCTATCTGAAAGTCTGATAAACGCCGGAAAAAAGACAGTCGAAAAAAATTTTTTTTCAACTTTTTTCAATTTTACCCCGTGGGATATATATTCTACCCACACACATTTGGAACTCTCCTGGGGTACCCTCACACATATTATTCCCTCATTTAGTGGATGTTTTCCCAAAAAAGTAAAATTTTCAAAAATTCAGGAAATTGGCTGAAAATGACTAAATATGAAGGACTCATCGGGCGAATCGCTCTGGAACTGAAATCGGAACGCTCACTGACAGTTCCCCTATCTGAAAGTCTGATAAACGCTGAAAAAATGACTAAGTCCAAAAAAAAAAATTTTTCACCTTTTTTCAATTTTACCCCCGTGGTATATATATTCTACCCACACACATTTGGAACACTCCTGGGGTAGCCTCACACATATTATTCCCTCATTTAGTGGATATTTTCCCAAAAAAGTGAAATTTTCAAAAATTCTGAAAATTGGCACAAAACGACTAAATATGAAGTACTCATCGAGCGAATCGTTCTGGAACTGAAATCGGAATGCTCACTGACATTTCCCCTATCTGAAAGTCTGATAAACGCTGAAAAAATAACAGTCCAAAAAAAATTTTTTTCACCTTTTTTCAATTTTACCCCCGTGAGATATATATTCTACCCACACACATTTGGAACTCTCCTGGGGTACCCTCACACATATTATTCCCTCATTTAGTGGATATTTTCACAAAAAAGTGAAATTTTCAAAAATTCTGAAAATTGGCTGAAAACGACTAAATATGAAGGACTCATTGGGCGAATCGCTCTGGAACTGAAATCGGAACGCTCACTGACATTTTCCCTCTCTGAAAGTCTGATAAACACCGGAAAAATGACAGTCCAAAAAAAATTTTTTCAACTTTTTTCAATTTTACCCCCGTGAAATATATATTCTACCCACACACATTTGGAACTCTCTTGGGGTACCCTCACACATATTATTCCCTCATTTAGTGGATATTTTCACAAAAAAGTGAAATTTTCAAAAATTCAGAAAATTGGCTGAAAACGACTAATCGGGCGAATCGCTCTGGAACTGAAATCGGAACGCTCACTGACATTTCCCCTATCTGAAAGTCTGATAAACGCCGGAAAAATGACTAAATCCAAAAAAAAAAAGTTTTTTCAACTTTTTTCAATTTTACCCCCGTGGGATATATATTCTACCACACACAGTTGGAACTCTCCTGGGGTACCCTCACACATATTATTCCCTCATTTAGTGGATATTTTCACAAAAAAGTGACATTTTCAAAAATTCTGAAAATTGGCAGAAAACGACTAAATATGAAGGACTCATCGAGCGAATCGCTCTGGAACTGAAATCGGAACGCTCACTGACATTTCCCCTATCTGAAAGTCTGTAAACGCCGGAAAAATGACTAAGTCTAAAAAAAATTTTTCACCTTTTTTCAATTTTACCCCCGTAGGATATATATTCTACCCACACACATTTGGAACTCTCCTGGCGTACCCTCACACATATTATTCCTTCATTTAGTGGATATTTTCACAAAAAAGTGACATTTTCAAGAATTCAGAAAATTGGCTGAAAACGACCAAATATGAAGGACTCATCGGGCGAATCGCTCTGGAACTGAAATCCGAACGTTCACTGACATTTCCCCTATCTGAAAGTCTGATAAACGCCGGAAAAATGACTAAGTCCAAAACAAAAATTTTTCAACTCTTTTCAATTTTACCCCCGTGGGATATATATTCTACCCACACACATTTGGAACTCTCCTGGGGTACCCTCACACATATTATTCCCTCATTTAGTGGATATTTTCACAAAAAAGTGAAATTTTCAAAAATTCAGAAAATTGGCTGAAAACGACTAAATATCAAGGACTCATGGGGCGAATCGCTCTGGAACTGAAATCCGAACGCTCACTGACATTTCCCCTATCTGAAAGTCTGATAAACGCCGGAAAAATGACTAAGTCCAAAAAAAAATTTTTCAACTCTTTTCAATTTTACCCCTGTGGGATATATATTCTACCAACGCACATTTGGAACACTCCTGGGGTACCCTCACACATATTATTCCCTCATTTAGTGGATATTTTCACAAAAAAGTGAAATTTTCAAAAATTCAGAAAATTGGTTGAAAACTACTGAATATGAAGGACTCATCGGGCGAATCGCGCTGGAACTGAAATCGGAATGCTCACTGACATTTCCCCTATCTGAAAGTCTGATAAACGCTGAAAAAATGACTAAGTCCAAAAAAAAATTTTTTCAACTCTTTTCAATTTTACCCCCGTGGGATATATATTCTACCCACGCACATTTGGAACACTCCTGGGGTACCCTCACACATATTATTCCCTCATTTAGTGAATATGTTCACAAAAAAGTGAAATTTTCAAAAATTCAGAATATTGACTGAAAACTACTGAATATGAAGGACTCATCGGGCGAATTGCGCTGGAACTGAAATCGGAAGGCTCACTGACATTTCCCCTATCTGAAAGTCTGATAAACGCTGAAAAAATGACTAAGTCTAAAAAAAATTTTTTTTCACCTTTTTTCAATTTTACCCCCGTGGGATTTATAATCTACCCACACACATTTGGAACTCTACTTGGGTATCCTCACACATATTATTCCCTCATTTAGTGGATATTTTCACAAAAAAGTGAAATTTTCAAAAATTCTGAAAATTGGCTGAAAACGACTAAATATGAAGGACTCATCGGGCGAATCGCTCTGGAACTGAAATCGGAATGCTCACTGACATTTCCCGTATCTGAAAGTCTGATAAACGCCGGAAAAATGACTAAGTCCAAAAAAAAATTTTTCAACTCTTTTCAATTTTACCCCCGTGGGATATATATTCTACCCACACACATTTGGAACTCTCCTGGGGTACCCTCACACATATTATTCCCTCATTTAGTGGATATTTTCACAAAAAAGTGACATTTTCAAAAATTCAGAAAATTGGCTGAAAACGACTAAATATCAAGGACTCATGGGGCGAATCGCTCTGGAACTGAAATCCGAACGCTCACTGACATTTCCCCTATCTGAAAGTCTGATAAACGCCGGAAAAATGACTAAGTCCAAAAAAAAATTTTTCAACTCTTTTCAATTTTACCCCTGTGGGATATATATTCTACCCACGCACATTTGGAACTCTCCTGGGGTACCCTCACACATATTATTCCCTCATTTAGTGGATATTTTCACAAAAAAGTGAAATTTTCAAAAATTCAGAAAATTGGCTGAAAACTACTGAATATGAAGGACTCATTGGGCGAATCGCGCTGGAACTGAAATCGGAACGCTCACTGACACTTCCCCTATCTGAAAGTCTGATAAACGCCAGAAAAATGACTAAGTCTAAAAAAAATTTTTTTTCAACTTTTTTCAATTTTACCCCCGTGGGATATATATTCTACCCACACACATTTGGAACTCTCCTGGCGTACCCTCACACATATTATTCCCTCATTTAGTGGATATTTTCACAAAAAAGTGAAATTTTCAAAAATTCTGAAAATTGGCTGAAAACGACTAAATATGAAGGACTCATCGGGCGAATCGCTCTGGAACTGAAATCGGAATGCTCAGTCATTTCCCCTATCTGAAAGTCTGATAAACGCCGGAAAAATGACTAAGTCCAAAAAAAATTTTTTTCACCGTTTTTCAATTTTACCCCCGTGGGATATATATTCTACCCACACACATTTGGAACTCTCCTGGGGTACCCTCACACATATTATTCCCTCATTTAGTGGATATTTTCACAAAAAAGTGAAATTTTCAAAAATTCAGAAAATTGGCTGAAAACGATTAAATATGAAGGACTCATCGGGTGAATCGCTCTGGAACTGAAATCGGAACGCTCACTGATATTTCCCCTATCTGAAAGTCTGATAAACGCAGAAAAAATGACTAAGTGCAAAAAAAAATTTTTTCACCTCTTTTCAATTTTACCCCCGTGGGATATATATTCTACCAACGCACATTTGGAACACTCCTGGGGTACCCTCACACATATTATTCCCTCATTTAGTGGATATTTTCACAAAAAAGTGAAATTTTCAAAAATTCAGAAAATTGGCTGAAAACTACTGAATATGAAGGACTCATCGGGCGAATCGCGCTGGAACTGAAATCGGAATGCTCACTGACATTTCCCCTATCTGAAAGTCTGATAAACGCTGAAAAAATGACTAAGTCCAAAAAAAAATTTTTTCAACTCTTTTCAATTTTACCCCCGTGGGATATATATTCTACCCACGCACATTTGGAACACTCCTGGGGTACCCTCACACATATTATTCCCTCATTTAGTGAATATGTTCACAAAAAAGTGAAATTTTCAAAAATTCAGAATATTGACTGAAAACTACTGAATATGAAGGACTCATCGGGCGAATCGCGCTGGAACTGAAATCGGAAGGCTCACTGACATTTCCCCTATCTGAAAGTCTGATAAACGCTGAAAAAATGACTAAGTCTAAAAAAAATTTTTTTTCACCTTTTTTCAATTTTACCCCCTTGGGATTTATAATCTACCCACACACATTTGGAACTCTACTGGGGTATCCTCACACATATTATTCCCTCATTTAGTGGATATTTTCACAAAAAAGTGAAATTTTCAAAAATTCTGAAAATTGGCTGAAAACGACTAAATATGAAGGACTCATCGGGCGAATCGCTCTGGAACTGAAATCGGAATGCTCACTGACATTTCCCCTATCTGAAAGTCTGATAAACGTTGAAAAAATGACTAAGTCCATAAAAAATAATTTTTCACCTTTTTTCAATTTTACCCCCGTGGGATATATATTCTACCCAGACACATTTGGAACTATCCTGGGATACCCTCACACACATTATTCCCTCATTTAGTGGATATTTTCACAAAAAAGTGACATTTTCAAAAATTCAGAAAATTGGCTGAAAACGACTAAATATAAAGGACTCATCGGGCGAATCGCTTTGGAACTGAAATCGGAACGCTCAGTCATTTCCCCTATCTGAAAGTCTGATAAACGCCGGAAAAATGACTAAGTCCAAAAAAAATTTTTTTCACCTTTTTTCAATTTTACCCCCGTGGGATATATATTCTACCCACACACATTTGGAACTCTCCTGGGGTACCCTCACACATATTATTCCCTCATTTAGTGGATATTTTCACAAAAAAGTGAAATTTTCAAAAATTCTGAAAATTGGCTGAAAACGACTTAATATGAAGGACTCATCGGGTGAATCGCTCTGGAACTGAAATCGGAACGCTCACTGACATTTCCCCTATCTGAAAGTCTGATAAACGCTGAAAAAATGACTAAGTCCCAAAAAAATAATTTTTCACCTTTTTTCAATTTTACCCCCGTGGGATACATATTCTACCCACACACATTTGGAACTCTCCTGGGGTACCCTCACACACATTATTCCCTCATTTAGTGGATATTTTCACAAAAAAGTGAAATTTTCAAAAATTCTGAAAATTGGCTGAAAACGACTAAATATAAAGGACTCATCGGGCGAATCGCTTTGGAACTGAAATCGGAACGCTCAGTCATTTCCCCTATCTGAAAGTCTGATAAACGCCGGAAAAATGACTAAGTCCCAAAAAAATAATTTTTCACCTCTTTTCAATTTTACCCCCGTGGGATATATATTCTACCCATGCACATTTGGAACACTCCTGGGGTACCCTCACACATATTATTCCCTCATTTAGTGGATATTTTCACAAAAAAGTGAAATTTTCAAAAATTCAGAAAATTGGCTGAAAACTACTGAATATGAAGGACTCATCGGGCGAATCGCGCTGGAACTGAAATCGGAATGCTCACTGACATTTCCCCTATCTGAAAGTCTGATAAACGCTGAAAAAATGACTAAGTCCAAAAAAAAATTTTTTCAACTCTTTTCAATTTTACCCCCGTCTGATATATATTCTACCCACGCACATTTGGAACACTCCTGGGGTACCCTCACACATATTATTCCCTCATTTAGTGGATATTTTCACAAAAAAGTGAAATTTTCAAAAATTCAGAATATTGACTGAAAACTACTGAATATGAAGGACTCATCGGGCGAATCGCGCTGGAACTGAAATCGGAAGGCTCACTGACATTTCCCCTATCTGAAAGTCTGATAAACGCTGAAAAAATGACTAAGTCTAAAAAAAATTTTTTTTCACCTTTTTTCAATTTTACCCCCTTGGGATTTATAATCTACCCACACACATTTGGAACTCTACTGGGGTATCCTCACACATATTATTCCCTCATTTAGTGGATATTTTCACAAAAAAGTGAAATTTTCAAAAATTCTGAAAATTGGCTGAAAACGACTAAATATGAAGGACTCATCGGGCGAATCGCTCTGGAACTGAAATCGGAATGCTCACTGACATTTCCCCTATCTGAAAGTCTGATAAACGTTGAAAAAATGACTAAGTCCAAAAAAAATAATTTTTCACCTTTTTTCAATTTTACCCCCGTGGTATATATATTCTACCCACAAACATTTGGAACTATCCTGGGATACCCTCACACACATTATTCCCTCATTTAGTGGATATTTTCACAAAAAAGTGAAATTTTCAAAAAATTCAGAAAATTGGCTGAAAACGACTAAATATGAAGGACTCATGGGGCGAATCGCTGTGGAACTGAAATCGGAACGCTCACTGACATTTCCCCTATCTGAAAATCTGATAAACGCCGGAAAAATGACTAAGTTTAAAAAAAAATTTTTTTCAACTTTTTTCAATTTTACCCCCGTGGGATATATATTCTACCCACACACATTTGGAACTCTCCTGGGGTACCCTCACACATATTATTCCCTCATTTAGTGGATATTTTCACAAAAAAGTGACATTTTCAAAAATTCAGAAAATTGGCTGAAAACGACTAAATATGAAGGACTCATCGGGCGAATCGCTCTGGAACTGAAATCCGAACGCTCACTGACATTTCCCCTATCTGAAAGTCTGATAAACGCCGGAAAAATGACTAAGTCCAAAAAAAAATTTTTCAACTCTTTTCAATTTTACCCCCGTGGGATATATATTCTACCCACACACATTTGGAACTCTCCTGGGGTACCCTCACACATATTATTCCCTCATTTAGTGGATATTTTCACAAAAAAGTGAAATTTTCAAAAATTCTGAAAATTGGCTGAAAACGACTAAATATGAAGGACTCATCGGGTGAATCGCTCTGGAACTGAAATCGGAATGCTCACTGACATTTCCCCTATCTGAAAGTCTGATAAACGCTGAAAAAATGACTAAGTCCCAAAAAAATAATTTTTCAACTTTTTTCAATTTTACCCCCGTGGGATACATATTCTACCCACACACATTTGGAACTCTCCTGGGGTACCCTCACACACATTATTCCCTCATTTAGTGGATATTTTCACAAAAAAGTGAAATTTTCAAAAATTCAGAAAATTGGCTGAAAACGGTTAAATATGAAGGACTCATCGGGTGAATCGCTCTGGAACTAAAATCGGAACACTCACTGACATTTCCCCTATCTGAAAGTCTGATAAACGCTGAAAAAATGACTAAGTCCAAAAAAAAATTTTTTCACCTCTTTTCAATTTTACCCCCGTGGGATATATATTCTACCCACGCACATTTGGAACACTCCTGGGGTACCCTCACACATATTATTCCCTCATTTAGTGGATATTTTCACAAAAAAGTGAAATTTTCAAAAATTCAGAATATTGACTGAAAACTACTGAATATGAAGGACTCATCGGGCGAATCGCGCTGGAACTGAAATCGGAAGGCTCACTGATATTTCCCCTATCTGAAAGTCTGATAAACGCTGAAAAAATGACTAAGTCTAAAAAAAATTTTTTTTCACCTTTTTTTCAATTTTACCCCCTTGGGATTTATAATCTACCCACACACATTTGGAACTATCCTGGGATACCCTCACACACATTATTCCCTCATTTAGTGGATATTTTCACAAAAAAGTGAAATTTTCAAAAAATTCAGAAAATTGGCTGAAAACGACTAAATATGAAGGACTCATCGGGCGAATCGCTCTGGAACTGAAATCGGAACGCTCACTGACATTTCCCCTATCTGAAAGTCTGATAAACGCTGAAAAAATGACTAAGTCCAAAGAAAAATTTTTCAACTCTTTTCAATTTTACCCCCGTGGGATATATATTCTACCTACGCACATTTGTAACACTCCTGGGGTAACCTCACACATATTATTCCCTCATTTAGTGGATATTTTCACAAAAAAGTGAAATTTTCAAAAATTCAGAAAATTGGCTGAAAACGACTAAATATGAAGGACTCATCGGGCGAATCGCTCTGGAACTGAAATCGAAACGCTCACTGACATTTCCCCTATCTGAAAATCTGATAAACGCGGAAAAATTACTAAGTCTAAAAAAAATTTTTTTTCAACTTTTTTTAATTTTACCCCCGTGGGATATATATTCTACCCACACACATTTGGAACTCTCCTGGGGTACCCTCACACATATTATTCCCTCATTTAGTGGATATTTTCACAAAAAAGTGAAATTTTCAAAAACTCAGAAAATTGGATGAAAACGACTAAATATGAAGAACAAATCGGGCGAATCGCTCTGGAACTGAAATCGGAACGCTCACTGACATTTCCCCTATCTGAAAGTCTGATAAACGCTGAAAAAATGACTAAGTCCCAAAAAAATAATTTTTCACCTTTTTTCAATTTTACCCCCGTGGGATACATATTCTACCCACACACATTTGGAACTCTCCTGGGGTACCCTCACACACATTATTCCCTCATTTAGTGGATATTTTCACAAAAAAGTGAAATTTTCAAAAATTCAGAATATTGACTGAAAACTACTGAATATGAAGGACTCATCGGGCGAATCGCTCTGGAACTGAAATCGGAACGCTCACTGACATTTCCCCTATCTGAAAGTCTGATAAACGCTGAAAAAATGACAAAGTCTAAGAAAAAATTTTTTTCACCTTTTTTCAATTTTACCCCCTTGGGATATATAATCTACCCACACACATTTGGAACTCTGCTGGGGTATCCTCACACATATTATTCCCTCATTTAGTGGATATTTTCACAAAAAAGTGAAATTTTCAAAAATTCTGAAAATTGGCTGAAAACGACTAAATATGAAGGACTCATCGGGCGAATCGCTCTGGAACTGAAATCGGAATGCTCACTGACATTTCCCCTATCTGAAAGTCTGATAAACGCTGAAAAAATGACTAAGTCCAAAAAAAAAAATTTTTCACCTTTTTTCAATTTTACCCCCGTGGGATATATATTCTACCCACACACATTTGGAACTCTCTTGGGGTACCCTCACACATATTATTCCCTCATTTAGTGGATATTTTCACAAATAAGTGAAATTTTCAAAAATTCTGAAAATTGGCTGAAAACGACTAAATATGAAAGACTCATAGGGCGAATCGCTCTGCAACTGAAATCGGAACGCTCACTGACATTTCCCCTATCTGAAAGTCTGATAAACGCTGAAAAAATGACTAAGTCTAAAAAAAATTTTTTTTCACCTTTTTTCAATTTTACCCCCTTGGGATATATAATCTACCCACACACATTTGGAACTCTCCTGGGGTACCCTCACACATATTATTCCCTCATTTAGTGGATATTTTCACAAAAAAGTGAAATTTTCAAAAATTCTGAAAATTGGCTGAAAACGACTAAATATGAAGGACTCATCTGGCGAATCGCTCTGGAACTGAAATCGGAACGCTCACTGAAATTTCCCCTATCTGAAAGTCTGATAAACGCTGAAAAAATGAGTAAGTCCAAAGAAAAATTTTTCAACTCTTTTCAATTTTACCCCCGTGGGATGTATATTCTACCCACGCACATTTGGAACACTCCTGGGGTAACCTCACACATATTATTCCCTCATTTAGTGGATATTTTCACAAAAAAGTAAAATTTTCAAAAATTCAGAATATTGACTGAAAACTACTGAATATGAAGGACTCATCGGGCGAATCGCGCTGGAACTGAAATCGGAACGCTCACTGACATTTCCCCTATCTGAAAATCTGATAAACGCTGAAAAAATGACTAAGTTTAAAAAAAAAATTTTTTCAACTTTTTTCAATTTTACCCCCGTGGGATATATATTCTACCCACACACATTTGGAACTCTCCTGGGGTACCCTCACACATATTATTCCCTCATTTAGTGGATATTTTCACAAAAAAGTGAAATTTTCAAAAACTCAGAAAATTGGCTGAAAACTATTAAATATGAAGAACTCATCGGGCGAATCGCTCTGGAACTGAAATCGGAACGCTCACTGACATTTCCCCTATCTGAAAGTCTGATAAACGCTGAAAAAATGACTAAGTCCAAAGAAAAATTTTTCAACTCTTTTCAATTTTACCCCCGTGGGATATATATTCTACCTACGCACATTTGTAACACTCCTGGGGTAACCTCACACATATTATTCCCTCATTTAGTGGATATTTTCACAAAAAAGTGAAATTTTCAAAAATTCAGAAAATTGGCTGAAAACGACTAAATATGAAGGACTCATCGGGCGAATCGCTCTGGAACTGAAATCGAAACGCTCACTGACATTTCCCCTATCTGAAAATCTGATAAACGCGGAAAAATTACTAAGTCTAAAAAAAATTTTTTTTCAACTTTTTTTAATTTTACCCCCGTGGGATATATATTCTACCCACACACATTTGGAACTCTCCTGGGGTACCCTCACACATATTATTCCCTCATTTAGTGGATATTTTCACAAAAAAGTGAAATTTTCAAAAACTCAGAAAATTGGATGAAAACGACTAAATATGAAGAACAAATCGGGCGAATCGCTCTGGAACTGAAATCGGAACGCTCACTGACATTTCCCCTATCTGAAAGTCTGATAAACGCTGAAAAAATGACTAAGTCCCAAAAAAATAATTTTTCACCTTTTTTCAATTTTACCCCCGTGGGATACATATTCTACCCACACACATTTGGAACTCTCCTGGGGTACCCTCACACACATTATTCCCTCATTTAGTGGATATTTTCACAAAAAAGTGAAATTTTCAAAAATTCAGAATATTGACTGAAAACTACTGAATATGAAGGACTCATCGGGCGAATCGCTCTGGAACTGAAATCGGAACGCTCACTGACATTTCCCCTATCTGAAAATCTGATAAACGCTGAAAAAATGACAAAGTCTAAGAAAAAATTTTTTTCACCTTTTTTCAATTTTACCCCCTTGGGATATATAATCTACCCACACACATTTGGAACTCTGCTGGGGTATCCTCACACATATTATTCCCTCATTTAGTGGATATTTTCACAAAAAAGTGAAATTTTCAAAAATTCTGAAAATTGGCTGAAAACGACTAAATATGAAGGACTCATCGGGCGAATCGCTCTGGAACTGAAATCGGAATGCTCACTGACATTTCCCCTATCTGAAAGTCTGATAAACGCTGAAAAAATGACTAAGTCCAAAGAAAAATTTTTCAACTCTTTTCAATTTTACCCTCGTGGGATATATATTCTTCCCACGCACATTTGTAACACTCCTGGGGTAACCTCACACATATTATTCCCTCAGTTAGTGGATATTTTCACAAAAAAGTGAAATTTTCAAAAATTCAGAAAATTGGCTGAAAACGACTAAATATGAAGGACTCATCGGGCGAATCGCTCTGGAACTGAAATCGGAACGCTCACTGACATTTCCCCTATCTGAAAATCTGATAAACGCCGGAAAAATGACTAAGTCTAAAAAAAATTTTTTTTCAACTTTTTTCAATTTTACCCCCGTGGGATATATATTCTACCCACACACATTTGGAACTCTCCTGGGGTACCCTCACACATATTATTCCCTCATTTAATGGATATTTTCACAAAAAAGTGAAATTTTCAAAAACTCAGAAAATTGGCTGAAAACGACTAAATATGAAGAACTCATCGGGCGAATCGCTCTGGAACTGAAATCGGAACGCTCACTGACATTTCCCCTATCTGAAAGTCTGATAAACGCTACAAAAATGACTAAGTCCAAAGAAAAATTTTTCAACTCTTTTCAATTTTACCCCCGTGGGATACATATTCTACCCACACACATTTGGAACTCTCCTGGGGTACCCTCACACACATTATTCCCTCATTTAGTGGATATTTTCACAAAAAAGTGAAATTTTCAAAAATTCAGAAAATTGGCTGAAAACGACTAAATATGAAGGACTCATCGGTGAATCGCTCTGGAACTGAAATCGGAACGCTCACTGACATTTCCCCTATCTGAAAGTCTGATAAACACTGAAAAAATGACTAAGTCCAAAAAAAAAATTTTTTCACCTTTTTTCAATTTTACCCCCGTGGGATATATATTCTACCCACACACATTTGGAACTCTCTTGGGGTACCCTCACACATATTATTCCCTCATTTAGTGGATATTTTCACAAATAAGTGAAATTTTCAAAAATTCTGAAAATTGGCTGAAAACGACTAAATATGAAGGACTCATAGGGCGAATCGCTCTGCAACTGAAATCGGAACGCTCACTGACATTTCCCCTATCTGAAAGTCTGATAAACGCTGAAAAAATGACTAAGTCTAAAAAAAATTTTTTTTCACCTTTTTTCAATTTTACCCCCTTGGGATATATAATCTACCCACACACATTTGGAACTCTCCTGGGGTACCCTCACACATATTATTCCCTCATTTAGTGGATATTTTCACAAAAAAGTGAAATTTTCAAAAATTCTGAAAATTGGCTGAAAACGACTAAATATGAAGGACTCATCTGGCGAATCGCTCTGGAACTGAAATCGGAACGCTCACTGAAATTTCCCCTATCTGAAAGTCTGATAAACGCTGAAAAAATGAGTAAGTCCAAAGAAAAATTTTTCAACTCTTTTCAATTTTACCCCCGTGGGATGTATATTCTACCCACGCACATTTGGAACACTCCTGGGGTAACCTCACACATATTATTCCCTCATTTAGTGGATATTTTCACAAAAAAGTGAAATTTTCAAAAATTCAGAAAATTGGCTGAAAACGACGAAATATGAAGGACTCATCGGGCGAATCGCTCTGGAACTGAAATCGGAACGCTCACTGACATTAACCCTACCTGAAAGTCTGATAAACGCTGAAAAAATGACTAAGTCCAAAAAAAAAAATTTTTCACCTTTTTTCAATTTTACCCCCGTGGTATATATATTCTACCCACACACATTTGGAACTCTCCTGGGGTACACTCAAACATATTATTCCCTCATTTAGTGGATATTTTCACAAAAAAGTAAAATTTTCAAAAATTCAGAATATTGACTGAAAACTACTGAATATGAAGGACTCATCGGGCGAATCGCGCTGGAACTGAAATCGGAACGCTCACTGACATTTCCCCTATCTGAAAGTCTGATAAACGCTGAAAAAATGACTAAGTCTAAAAAAAATTTTTTTTCACCTTTTTTCCATTTTACCCCCTTGGAATATATAATCTACCCACACACATTTGGAACTCTACTGGGGTATCCTCACACATATTATTCCCTCATTTAGTGGATATTTTCACAAAAAAGTGAAATTTTCAAAAATTCTGAAAATTGGCTGAAAACGACTAAATATGAAGGACTCATCGGGCGAATCGCTCTGGAACTGAAATCGGAATGCTCACTGACATTTCCCGTATCTGAAAGTCTGATAAACGCTGAAAAAATGACTAAGTCCAAAAAAAATAATTTTTCACCTTTTTTCAATTTTACCCCCGTGGGATATATATTCTACCCACACACATTTGGAACTATCCTGGGGTAACCTCACACATATTATTCCCTCATTTAGTGGATATTTTCACAAAAAAGTGAAATTTTCAAAAATTCAGAAAATTGGCTGAAAACGACTAAATATGAAGGACGCATCGGGCGAATCGCTCTGGAACTGAAATCGGAACGCTCACTGACATTTCCCCTATCTGAAAATCTGATAAACGCCGGAAAAATGACTAAGTCTAAAAAAAATTTTTTTTCAACTTTTTTCAATTTTACCCCCGTGGGATATATATTCTACCCACACACATTTGGAACTCTCCTGGGGTACCCTCACACATATTATTCCCTCATTTAGTGGATATTTTCACAAAAAAGTGAAATTTTCAAAAACTCAGAAAATTGGCTGAAAACGACTAAATATGAAGAACACATCGGGCGAATCGCTCTGGAACTGAAATCGGAACGCTCACTGACATTTCCCCTATCTGAAAGTCTGATAAACGCTGAAAAAATGACTAAGTCCAAAGAAAAATTTTTCAACTCTTTTCAATTTTACCCCCGTGGGATATATATTCTACCGACGCACATTTGGAACACTCCTGGGGTACCCTCACACATATTATTCCCTCATTTAGTGGATATTTTCACAAAAAAGTGAAATTTTCAAAAATTCTGAAAATTGGCTGAAAACGACTAAATATGAAGGACTCATCTGGCGAATCGCTCTGGAACTGAAATCGGAACGCTCACTGACATTTCCCCTATCTGAAAATCTGATAAACGCCGGAAAAATGACTAAGTCTGAAAAAATTTTTTTTTCAACTTTTTTCAATTTTACCCCCTTGGGATATATAATCTGCCCACACACATTTGGAACTCTCCTGGGGTACCCTCACACATATTATTCCCTCATTTAGTGGATATTTTCACAAAAAAGTGAAATTTTCAAAAACTCAGAAAATTGGCTGAAAACGACTAAATATGAAGAACTCATCGGGCGAATCGCTCTGGAACTGAAATCGGAACGCTCACTGACATTTCCCCTATCTGAAAGTCTGATAAACGCTGAAAAAATGACTAAGTCCAAAGAAAAATTTTTCAACTCTTTTCATTTTTACCCTCGTGGGATATATATTCTACCCACGCACATTTGTAACACTCCTGGGGTAACCTCACACATATTATTCCCTCATTTAGTGGATATTTTCACAAAACGTGAAATTTTCAAAAATTCAGAAAATTGGCTGAAAACGACTAAATATGAAGGACTCATCGGTGAATCGCTCTGGAACTGAAATCGGAACGCTCACTGACATTTCCCCTATCTGAAAGTCTGATAAACACTGAAAAAATGACTAAGTCCAAAAAAAAAATTTTTTCACCTTTTTTCAATTTTACCCCCGTGGGATATATATTCTACCCACACACATTTGGAACTCTCCTGTGGTACCCTCACACATATTATTCCCTCATTTAGTGGATATTTTCCCAAAAAAGTGAAATTTTCAAAAATTCAGAAAATTGGCTGAAAACGACTAAATATGAAGGACTCATCGGGTGAATCGCTCTGGAACTGAAATCGGAACGCTCACTGACATTTCCCCTATCTGAAAGTCTGATAAACGCTGAAAAAATGACTAAGTCCAAAAAAAAAAATTTTTCACCTTTTTTCAATTTTACCCCCGTGGGATACATATTCTACCCACACACATTTGGAACTCTCCTGGGGTACCCTCACACACATTATTCCCTCATTTAGTGGATATTTTCACAAAAAAGTGAAATTTTCAAAAATTCAGAAAATTGGCTGAAAACGACTAAATATGAAGGACTCATCGGTGAATCGCTCTGGAACTGAAATCGGAACGCTCACTGACATTTCCCCTATCTGAAAGTCTGATAAACACTGAAAAAATGACTAAGTCCAAAAAAAAAAATTTTTCACCTTTTTTCAATTTTACCCCCGTGGGATATATATTCTACCCACACACATTTGGAACTCTCTTGGGGTACCCTCACACATATTATTCCCTCATTTAGTGGATATTTTCACAAATAAGTGAAATTTTCAAAAATTCTGAAAATTGGCTGAAAACGACTAAATATGAAGGACTCATAGGGCGAATCGCTCTGCAACTGAAATCGGAACGCTCACTGACATTTCCCCTATCTGAAAGTCTGATAAACGCTGAAAAAATGACTAAGTCTAAAAAAAATTTTTTTTCACCTTTTTTCAATTTTACCCCCTTGGGATATATAATCTACCCACACACATTTGGAACTCTCCTGGGGTACCCTCACACATATTATTCCCTCATTTAGTGGATATTTTCACAAAAAAGTGAAATTTTCAAAAATTCTGAAAATTGGCTGAAAACGACTAAATATGAAGGACTCATCTGGCGAATCGCTCTGGAACTGAAATCGGAACGCTCACTGAAATTTCCCCTATCTGAAAGTCTGATAAACGCTGAAAAAATGAGTAAGTCCAAAGAAAAATTTTTCAACTCTTTTCAATTTTACCCCCGTGGGATGTATATTCTACCCACGCACATTTGGAACACTCCTGGGGTAACCTCACACATATTATTCCCTCATTTAGTGGATATTTTCACAAAAAAGTGAAATTTTCAAAAATTCAGAAAATTGGCTGAAAACGACGAAATATGAAGGACTCATCGGGCGAATCGCTCTGGAACTGAAATCGGAACGCTCACTGACATTAACCCTACCTGAAAGTCTGATAAACGCTGAAAAAATGACTAAGTCCAAAAAAAAAAATTTTTCACCTTTTTTCAATTTTACCCCCGTGGTATATATATTCTACCCACACACATTTGGAACTCTCCTGGGGTACACTCAAACATATTATTCCCTCATTTAGTGGATATTTTCACAAAAAAGTAAAATTTTCAAAAATTCAGAATATTGACTGAAAACTACTGAATATGAAGGACTCATCGGGCGAATCGCTCTGGAACTGAAATCGGAACGCTCACTGACATTTCCCCTATCTGAAAGTCTGATAAACGCTGAAAAAATGACTAAGTCTAAAAAAAATTTTTTTTCACCTTTTTTCCATTTTACCCCCTTGGGATATATAATCTACCCACACACATTTGGAACTCTACTGGCGTATCCTCACACATATTATTCCCTCATTTAGTGGATATTTTCACAAAAAAGTGAAATTTTCAAAAATTCTGAAAATTGGCTGAAAACGACTAAATATGAAGGACTCATCGGGCGAATCGCTCTGGAACTGAAATCGGAATGCTCACTGACATTTCCCCTATCTGAAAGTCTGATAAACGCTGAAAAAATGACTAAGTCCAAAAAAAATAATTTTTCACCTTTTTTCAATTTTACCCCCGTGGGATATATATTCTACCCACACACATTTGGAACTATCCTGGGGTAACCTCACACATATTATTCCCTCATTTAGTGGATATTTTCACAAAAAAGTGAAATTTTCAAAAATTCAGAAAATTGGCTGAAAACGACTAAATATGAAGGACGCATCGGGCGAATCGCTCTGGAACTGAAATCGGAACGCTCACTGACATTTCCCCTATCTGAAAATCTGATAAACGCCGGAAAAATGACTAAGTCTAAAAAAAATTTTTTTTCAACTTTTTTCAATTTTACCCCCGTGGGATATATATTCTACCCACACACATTTGGAACTCTCCTGGGGTACCCTCACACATATTATTCCCTCATTTAGTGGATATTTTCACAAAAAAGTGAAATTTTCAAAAACTCAGAAAATTGGCTGAAAACGACTAAATATGAAGAACACATCGGGCGAATCGCTCTGGAACTGAAATCGGAACGCTCACTGACATTTCCCCTATCTGAAAGTCTGATAAACGCTGAAAAAATGACTAAGTCCAAAGAAAAATTTTTCAACTCTTTTCAATTTTACCCCAGTGGGATATATATTCTACCGACGCACATTTGGAACACTCCTGGGGTACCCTCACACATATTATTCCCTCATTTAGTGGATATTTTCACAAAAAAGTGAAATTTTCAAAAATTCTGAAAATTGGCTGAAAACGACTAAATATGAAGGACTCATCTGGCGAATCGCTCTGGAACTGAAATCGGAACGCTCACTGACATTTCCCCTATCTGAAAATCTGATAAACGCCGGAAAAATGACTAAGTCTGAAAAAATTTTTTTTTCAACTTTTTTCAATTTTACCCCCTTGGGATATATAATCTGCCCACACACATTTGGAACTCTCCTGGGGTACCCTCACACATATTATTCCCTCATTTAGTGGATATTTTCGCAAAAAAGTGAAATTTTCAAAAACTCAGAAAATTGGCTGAAAACGACTAAATATGAAGAACTCATCGGGCGAATCGCTCTGGAACTGAAATCGGAACGCTCACTGACATTTCCCCTATCTGAAAGTCTGATAAACGCTGAAAAAATGACTAAGTCCAAAGAAAAATTTTTCAACTCTTTTCATTTTTACCCTCGTGGGATATATATTCTGCCCACGCACATTTGTAACACTCCTGGGGTAACCTCACACATATTATTCCCTCATTTAGTGGATATTTTCACAAAACGTGAAATTTTCAAAAATTCAGAAAATTGGCTGAAAACGACTAAATATGAAGGACTCATCGGTGAATCGCTCTGGAACTGAAATCGGAACGCTCACTGACATTTCCCCTATCTGAAAGTCTGATAAACGCTGAAAAAATGACTAAGTCCAAAGAAAAATTTTTCAACTCTTTTCAATTTTACCCCCGTGGGATATATATTCTACCCACGCACATTTGGATCACTCCTGGGGTACCCTCACACATATTATTCCCTCATTTAGTGGATATTTTCACAAAAAAGTGAAATTTTCAAAAATTCTGAAAATTGTCTGAAAACGACTAAATATGAAGGACTCATCTGGCGAATCGCTCTGGAACTGAAATCGGAACGCTCACTGAAATTTCCCCTATCTGAAAGTCTGATAAACGCTGAAAAAATGAGTAAGTCCAAAGAAAAATTTTTCAACTCTTTTCAATTTTACCCCCGTGGGATATATATTCTACCCACGCACATTTGGAACACTCCTGGGGTAACCTCACACATATTATTCCCTCATTTAGTGGATATTTTCACAAAAAAGTGAAATTTTCAAAAATTCAGAATATTGACTGAAAACTACTGAATATGAAGGACTCATCGGGCGAATCGCGCTGGAACTGAAATCGGAACGCTCACTGACATTTCCCCTATCTGAAAGTCTGATAAACGCTGAAAAAATGACTAAGTCTAAAAAAAATTATTTTTCACCTTTTTTCCATTTTACCCCCTTGGGATATATAATCTACCCACACACATTTGGAACTCTACTGGGGTATCCTCACACATATTATTCCCTCATTTAGTGGATATTTTCACAAAAAAGTGAAATTTTCAAAAATTCTGAAAATTGGCTGAAAACGACTAAATATGAAGGACTCATCGGGCGAATCGCTCTGGAACTGAAATCGGAACGCTCACTGACATTTCCCCTATCTGAAAGTCTGATAAACGCTGAAAAAATGACTAAGTCCAAAGAAAAATTTTTCAACTCTTTTCAATTTTACCCCCGTGGGATATATATTCTACCCACGCACATTTGGAACACTCCTGGGGTACCCTCACACATATTATTCCCTCATTTAGTGGATATTTTCACAAAAAAAGTGAAATTTTCAAAAATTCTGAAAATTGGCTGAAAACGACTAAATATGAAGGACTCATCTGGGGAATCGCTCTGGAACTGAAATCGGAACGCTCAATGACATTTCTCCTATCTGAAAATCTGATAAACGCCGGAAAAATGACTAAGTCTAAAAAAAATTTTTTTTCAACTTTTTTCAATTTTACCCCCGTGGGAAATATATTCTACCCACACACATTTGGAACTCTCCTGGGGTACCCTCACACATATTATTCCCTCATTTAGTGTATATTTTCACAAAAAAGTGAAATTTTCAAAAACTCAGAAAATTGTCTGAAAACGACTAAATATGAAGAACTCATCGGGCAAATCGCTCTGGAACTGAAATCGGAACGCTCACTGACATTTCCCCTATCTGAAAGTCTGATAAACGCTGAAAAAATGACTAAGTCCAAAGAAAAATTTTTCAACTCTTTTCAATTTTACCCCCGTGGGATATATATTCTACCCGCGCACATTTGGAATACTCCTGAGGTACCCTCACACATATTATTCCCTCATTTAGTGGATATTTTCACAAAAAAGTGAAATTTTCAAAAATTCAGAAAATTGGCTGAAAACGACGAAATATGAAGGACTCATCGGGCGTATCGCTCTGGAACTGAAATCGGAACGCTCACTGACATTAACCCTACCTGAAAGTCTGATAAACGCTGAAAAAATGACTAAGACCAGAAAAAAAAATTTTTCACCTTTTTTCAATTTTACCCCCGTGGAATATATATTCTACCCACACACATTTGGAACTCTCCTGGGGTACCCTCACACATATTATTCCCTCATTTAGTGGATATTTTCACAAAAAAGTGAAATTTTCAAAAATTTAGAAAATTGGCTGAAAACTACTGAATATGAAGGACTCATTGGGCGAATCGCGCTGGAACTGAAATCGGAACGCTCACTGACATTTCCCCTATCTGAAAGTCTGATAAACGCTGAAAAAATGACTAAGTTTAAAAAAAATTTTTTTTCACCTTTTTTCAATTTTACCCCCGTGGGATATATATTCTACCCACGCACATTTGGAACACTCCTGGGGTAACCTCACACATATTATTCCCTCATTTAATGGATATTTTCACAAAAAAGTGAAATTTTCAAAAATTCAGAAAATTGGCTGAAAACGACTAAATATGAAGGACTCATCTGGCGAATCGCTCTGGAACTGAAATCGGAACGCTCAATGACATTTCCCCTATCTGAAAATCTGATAAACGCCGGAAAAATGACTAAGTCTAAAAAAAATTTTTTTTCAACTTTTTTCAATTTTACTCCCTTGGGATATATATTCTACCCACGCACATTTGGAACTCTCCTGGGGTACCCTCACACATATTATTCCCTCATTTAGTGGATATTTTCACAAAAAAGTGAAATTTTCAAAAACTCAGAAAATTGGCTGAAAACGACTAAATATGAAGAACTCATCGGGCGAATCGCTCTGGAACTGAAATCGGAATGCTCACTGACATTTCCCCTATCTGAAAGTCTGATAAACGCTGAAAAAATGACTAAGTCCAAAGAAAAATTTTTCAACTCTTTTCAATTTTACCCCCGTGGGATATATATTCTACCCATGCACATTTGGAACACTCCTGGGGTAACCTCACACATATTATTCCCTCATTTAGTGGATATTTTCACAAAAAAGTGAAATTTTCAAAAATTCAGAAAATTGGCTGAAAACGACTAAATATGAAGGACTCATCGGGCGAATCGCTCTGGAACTGAAATCGGAACGCTCACTGACATTAACCCTACCTGAAAGTCTGATAAACGCTGAAAAAATGAGTAAGTCCAAAGAAAAATTTTTCAACTCTTTTCAATTTTACCCCGTGGGATATATATTCTACCCATGCACATTTGGAACACTCCTGGGGTAACCTCACACATATTATTTCCTCATTTAGTGGATATTTTCACAAAAAAGTGAAATTTTCAAAAATTCAGAAAATTGGCTGAAAACGACGATATATGAAGGACTCATCGGGCGAATCGCTCTGGAACTGAAATCGGAACGCTCACTGACATTAACCCTACCTGAAAGTCTGATAAACGCTGAAAAAATGACTAAGTCCAAAAAAAAAATTTTTCACCTTTTTTCAATTTTACCCCCGTGGTATATATATTCTACCCACACACATTTGGAACTCTCCTGGGGTACCCTCACACTATTATTCCCTCATTTAGTGGATATTTTCACAAAAAAGTGAAATTTTCAAAAATTCAGAATATTGACTGAAAACTATTGAATATGAAGGACTCATCGGGCGAATCGCGCTGGAACTGAAATCGGAACGCTCACTGACATTTCCCCTATCTGAAAGTCTGATAAACGCTGAAAAAATGACTAAGACCAAAAAAAAAAATTTTTCACCTTTTTTCAATTTTACCCCCGTGGAATATATATTCTACCCACACACATTTGGAACTCTCCTGGGGTACCCTCACACATATTATTCCCTCATTTAGTGGATATTTTCACAAAAAAGTGAAATTTTCAAAAATTTAGAAAATTGGCTGAAAACTACTGAATATGAAGGACTCATTGGGCGAATCGCGCTGGAACTGAAATCGGAACGCTCACTGACATTTCCCCTATCTGAAAGTCTGATAAACGCTGAAACAATGACTAAGTTTAAAAAAAATTTTTTTTCACCTTTTTTCAATTTTACCCCCGTGGGATACATATTCTACCCACACACATTTGGAACTCTCCTGGGGTACCCTCACACACATTATTCCCTCATTTAGTGGATATTTTCACAAAAAAGTGAAATTTTCAAAAATTCTGAAAATTGGCTGAAAACGACTAAATATGAAGGACTCATCGGGCGAATCGCTTTGGAACTGAAATCGGAACGCTCAGTCATTTCCCCTATCTGAAAGTCTGATAAACGCCGGAAAAATGACTAAGTCTAAAAAAAATTTTTTGCACCTTTTTTCAATTTTACCCCCGTGGGATATATATTCTACCCACGCACATTTGGAACACTCCTGGGGTAACCTCACACATATTATTCCCTCATTTAGTGGATATTTTCACAAAAAAGTGAAATTTTCAAAAATTCAGAAAATTGGCTGAAAACGACTAAATATGAAGGACTCATCTGGCGAATCGCTCTGGAACTGAAATCGGAACGCTCAATGACATTTCCCCTATCTGAAAATCTGATAAACGCCGGAAAAATGACTAAGTCTAAAAAAAATTTTTTTTCAACTTTTTTCAATTTTACTCCCTTGGGATATATATTCTACCCACGCACATTTGGAACTCTCCTGGGGTACCCTCACACATATTATTCCCTCATTTAGTGGATATTTTCACAAAAAAGTGAAATTTTCAAAAACTCAGAAAATTGGCTGAAAACGACTAAATATGAAGAACTCATCGGGCGAATCGCTCTGGAACTGAAATCGGAATGCTCACTGACATTTCCCCTATCTGAAAGTCTGATAAACGCTGAAAAAATGACTAAGTCCAAAGAAAAATTTTTCAACTCTTTTCAATTTTACCCCCGTGGGATATATATTCTACCCATGCACATTTGGAACACTCCTGGGGTAACCTCACACATATTATTCCCTCATTTAGTGGATATTTTCACAAAAAAGTGAAATTTTCAAAAATTCAGAAAATTGGCTGAAAACGACTAAATATGAAGGACTCATCGGGCGAATCGCTCTGGAACTGAAATCGGAACGCTCACTGACATTAACCCTACCTGAAAGTCTGATAAACGCTGAAAAAATGAGTAAGTCCAAAGAAAAATTTTTCAACTCTTTTCAATTTTACCCCGTGGGATATATATTCTACCCATGCACATTTGGAACACTCCTGGGGTAACCTCACACATATTATTTCCTCATTTAGTGGATATTTTCACAAAAAAGTGAAATTTTCAAAAATTCAGAAAATTGGCTGAAAACGACGATATATGAAGGACTCATCGGGCGAATCGCTCTGGAACTGAAATCGGAACGCTCACTGACATTAACCCTACCTGAAAGTCTGATAAACGCTGAAAAAATGACTAAGTCCAAAAAAAAAATTTTTCACCTTTTTTCAATTTTACCCCCGTGGTATATATATTCTACCCACACACATTTGGAACTCTCCTGGGGTACCCTCACACTATTATTCCCTCATTTAGTGGATATTTTCACAAAAAAGTGAAATTTTCAAAAATTCAGAATATTGACTGAAAACTATTGAATATGAAGGACTCATCGGGCGAATCGCGCTGGAACTGAAATCGGAACGCTCACTGACATTTCCCCTATCTGAAAGTCTGATAAACGCTGAAAAAATGACTAAGACCAAAAAAAAAAATTTTTCACCTTTTTTCAATTTTACCCCCGTGGAATATATATTCTACCCACACACATTTGGAACTCTCCTGGGGTACCCTCACACATATTATTCCCTCATTTAGTGGATATTTTCACAAAAAAGTGAAATTTTCAAAAATTTAGAAAATTGGCTGAAAACTACTGAATATGAAGGACTCATTGGGCGAATCGCGCTGGAACTGAAATCGGAACGCTCACTGACATTTCCCCTATCTGAAAGTCTGATAAACGCTGAAACAATGACTAAGTTTAAAAAAAATTTTTTTTCACCTTTTTTCAATTTTACCCCCGTGGGATACATATTCTACCCACACACATTTGGAACTCTCCTGGGGTACCCTCACACACATTATTCCCTCATTTAGTGGATATTTTCACAAAAAAGTGAAATTTTCAAAAATTCTGAAAATTGGCTGAAAACGACTAAATATGAAGGACTCATCGGGCGAATCGCTTTGGAACTGAAATCGGAACGCTCAGTCATTTCCCCTATCTGAAAGTCTGATAAACGCCGGAAAAATGACTAAGTCTAAAAAAAATTTTTTGCACCTTTTTTCAATTTTACCCCCGTGGGATATATATTCTACCCACGCACATTTGGAACACTCCTGGGGTAACCTCACACATATTATTCCCTCATTTAGTGGATATTTTCACAAAAAAGTGAAATTTTCAAAAATTCAGAAAATTGGCTGAAAACGACTAAATATGAAGGACTCATCGGGCATATCGCTCTGGAACTGAAATCGGAACGCTCACTGACATTTCCCCTATCTGAAAATCTGATAAACGCCGGAAAAATGACTAAGTCTAAAAAAAAAATTTTTTCAACTTTTTTCAATTTTACCCCCGTGGGATATATATTCTACCCACACACATTTGGAACTCTCCTGGGGTACCCTCACACATATTATTCCCTCATTTAGTGGATATTTTCACAAAAAAGTGAAATTTTCAAAAACTCTGAAAATTGGCTGAAAACGACTAAATATGAAGAACTCATCGGGCGAATCGCTCTGGAACTGAAATCGGAACGCTCACTGACATTTCCCCTATCTGAAAGTCTGATAAACGCTGAAAAAATGACTAAGTCCAAAGAAAAATTTTTCAACTCTTTTCAATTTTACCCCCGTGGGATAAATATTCTACCCAAGCACATTTGGAACACTCCTGGGGTACCCTCACACATATTATTCCCTCATTTAGTGGATATTTTCACAAAAAAGTGAAATTTTCAAAAATTCTGAAAATTGGCTGAAAACGACTAAATATGAAGGACTCATCTGGCGAATCGCTCTGGAACTGAAATCGGAACGCTCACTGAAATTTCCCCTATCTGAAAGTCTGATAAACGCTGAAAAAATGACAAAGTCCAAAGAAAAATTTTTCAACTCTTTTCAATTTTACCCCCGTGGGATATATATTCTACCCACGCACATTTGGAACACTCCTGGGGTAACCTCACACATATTATTCCCTCATTTAGTGGATATTTTCACAAAAAAGTGAAATTTTCAAAAATTCAGAATATTGACTGAAAACTACTGAATATGAAGGACTCATTGGGCGAATCGCTCTGGAACTGAAATCGGAACGCTCACTGACATTTCCCCTATCTGAAAATCTGATAAACGCCGGAAAAATGACTAAGTCTAAAAAAAAATTTTTTTCAACTTTTTTCAATTTTACCCCCGTGGGATATATATTCTACCCACACACATTTGGAACTCTCCTGGGGTACCCTCACACATATTATTCCCTCATTTAGTGGATATTTTCACAAAAAAGTGAAATTTTCAAAAACTTAGAAAATTGGCTGAAAACGACTAAATATGAAGAACTCATCGGGCGAATCGCTCTGGAACTGAAATCGGAACGCTCACTGACATTTCCCCTGTCTGAAAGTCTGATAAACGCTGAAAAAATGACTAAGTCCAAAGAAAAATTTTTCAACTCTTTTCAATTTTACCCCCGTGGGATATATATTCTACCCACGCACATTTGGAACACTCCTGGGGTAACCTCACACATATTATTCCCTCATTTAGTGGATATTTTCACAAAAAAGTGAAATTTTCAAAAATTCAGAAAATTGGCTGAAAACGACTAAATATGAAGGACTCATCGGGCGAATCGCTCTGGAACTGAAATCGGAACGCTCACTGACATTTCCCCTATCTGAAAGTCTGATAAACGCTGAAAAAATGACTAAGTCCAAAGAAAAATTTTTCAACTCTTTTCAATTTTACCCCCGTGGGATAAATATTCTACCCAAGCACATTTGGAACACTCCTGGGGTACCCTCACACCTATTATTCCCTCATTTAGTGGATATTTTCACAAAAAAGTGAAATTTTCAAAAATTCTGAAAATTGGCTGAAAATGACTAAATATGAAGGACTCATCTGGCGAATCGCTCTGGAACTGAAATCGGAACGCTCACTGAAATTTCCCCTATCTGAAAGTCTGATAAACGCTGAAAAAATGACAAAGTCCAAAGAAAAATTTTTCAACTCTTTTCAATTTTACCCCCGTGGGATATATATTCTACCCACGCACATTTGGAACACTCCTGGGGTAACCTCACACATATTATTCCCTCATTTAGTGGATATTTTCACAAAAAAGTGAAATTTTCAAAAATTCAGAAAATTGGCTGAAAACGACTAAATATGAAGGACTCATCGGGCGAATCGCTCTGGAACTGAAATCGGAACGCTCACTGACATTAACCCTACCTGAAAGTCTGATAAACGCTGAAAAAATGACTAAGTCCAAAAAAAAAAATTGTTCACCTTTTTTCAATTTTATCCCCGTGGTATATATATTCTACCCACACACATTTGGAACTCTCCTGGGGTACCCTCACACATATTATTCCCTCATTTAGTGGATATTTTCACAAAAAAGTGAAATTTTCAAAAATTCTGAAAATTGGCTGAAAACGACTAAATATGAAGGACTCATCGGGTGAATCGCTTTGGAACTGAAATCGGAACGCTCAGTCATTTCCCCTATCTGAAAGTCTGACAAACGCCGGAAAAATGACTAAGTCCCAAAAAAATTTTTTTCACCTTTTTTCAATTTTACCCCCGTGGGATATATATTCTACGCACACACATTTGGAACTCTCTTGGGGTACCCTCACACATATTATTCCCTCATTTAGTGGATATTTTCACAAAAAAGTGAAATTTTCAAAAATTCTGAAAATTGGCTGAAAACGACTAAATATGAAGGACTCATAGGGCGAATCGCTCTGGAACTGAAATCGGAACGCTCACTGACATTTCCCCTATCTGAAAGACTGATAAACGCTGAAAAAATGACTAAGTCCAAAAAAAAAATTTTTCACCTCTTTTCAATTTTACCCCCGTGGGATATATATTCTACCCACGCACATTTGTAACACTCCTGGGGTAACCTCACACATATTATTCCCTCATTTAGTGGATATTTTCACAAAAAAGTGAAATTTTCAAAAATTCAGAATATTGACTGAAAACTACTGAATATGAAGGACTCATTGGGCGAATCGCTCTGGAACTGAAATCGGAACGCTCACTGACATTTCCCCTATCTGAAAATCTGATAAACGCCGGAAAAATGACTAAGTCTAAAAAAAAAATTTTTTCAACTTTTTTCAATTTTACCCCCGTGGGATATATATTCTACCCACACACATTTGGAACTCTCCTGGGGTACCCTCACACATATTATTCCCTCATTTAGTGGATATTTTCACAAAAAAGTGAAATTTTCAAAAACTCTGAAAATTTGCTGAAAACGACTAAATATGAAGAACTCATCGGGCGAATCGCTCTGGAACTGAAATCGGAACGCTCACTGACATTTCCCCTATCTGAAAGTCTGATAAACGCTGAAAAAATGACTAAGTCCAAAGAAAAATTTTTCAACTCTTTTCAATTTTACCCCCGTGGGATAAATATTCTACCCAAGCACATTTGGAACACTCCTGGGGTACCCTCACACATATTATTCCCTCATTTAGTGGATATTTTCACAAAAAAGTGAAATTTTCAAAAATTCTGAAAATTGGCTGAAAACGACTAAATATGAAGGACTCATCTGGCGAATCGCTCTGGAACTGAAATCGGAACGCTCACTGAAATTTCCCCTATCTGAAAGTCTGATAAACGCTGAAAAAATGACAAAGTCCAAAGAAAAATTTTTCAACTCTTTTCAATTTTACCCCCGTGGGATATATATTCTACCCACGCACATTTGGAACACTCCTGGGGTAACCTCACACATATTATTCCCTCATTTAGTGGATATTTTCACAAAAAAGTGAAATTTTCAAAAATTCAGAATATTGACTGAAAACTACTGAATATGAAGGACTCATTGGGCGAATCGCTCTGGAACTGAAATCGGAACGCTCACTGACATTTCCCCTATCTGAAAATCTGATAAACGCCGGAAAAATGACTAAGTCTAAAAAAAAATTTTTTTCAACTTTTTTCAATTTTACCCCCGTGGGATATATATTCTACCCACACACATTTGGAACTCTCCTGGGGTACCCTCACACATATTATTCCCTCATTTAGTGGATATTTTCACAAAAAAGTGAAATTTTCAAAAATTCTGAAAATTGGCTGAAAACGACTAAATATGAAGGACTCATCGGGTGAATCGCTTTGGAACTGAAATCGGAACGCTCAGTCATTTCCCCTATCTGAAAGTCTGACAAACGCCGGAAAAATGACTAAGTCCCAAAAAAATTTTTTTCACCTTTTTTCAATTTTACCCCCGTGGGATATATATTCTACGCACACACATTTGGAACTCTCTTGGGGTACCCTCACACATATTATTCCCTCATTTAGTGGATATTTTCACAAAAAAGTGAAATTTTCAAAAATTCTGAAAATTGGCTGAAAACGACTAAATATGAAGGACTCATAGGGCGAATCGCTCTGGAACTGAAATCGGAACGCTCACTGACATTTCCCCTATCTGAAAGACTGATAAACGCTGAAAAAATGACTAAGTCCAAAAAAAAAATTTTTCACCTCTTTTCAATTTTACCCCCGTGGGATATATATTCTACCCACGCACATTTGTAACACTCCTGGGGTAACCTCACACATATTATTCCCTCATTTAGTGGATATTTTCACAAAAAAGTGAAATTTTCAAAAATTCAGAATATTGACTGAAAACTACTGAATATGAAGGACTCATTGGGCGAATCGCTCTGGAACTGAAATCGGAACGCTCACTGACATTTCCCCTATCTGAAAATCTGATAAACGCCGGAAAAATGACTAAGTCTAAAAAAAAAATTTTTTCAACTTTTTTCAATTTTACCCCCGTGGGATATATATTCTACCCACACACATTTGGAACTCTCCTGGGGTACCCTCACACATATTATTCCCTCATTTAGTGGATATTTTCACAAAAAAGTGAAATTTTCAAAAACTCTGAAAATTTGCTGAAAACGACTAAATATGAAGAACTCATCGGGCGAATCGCTCTGGAACTGAAATCGGAACGCTCACTGACATTTCCCCTATCTGAAAGTCTGATAAACGCTGAAAAAATGACTAAGTCCAAAGAAAAATTTTTCAACTCTTTTCAATTTTACCCCCGTGGGATAAATATTCTACCCAAGCACATTTGGAACACTCCTGGGGTACCCTCACACATATTATTCCCTCATTTAGTGGATATTTTCACAAAAAAGTGAAATTTTCAAAAATTCTGAAAATTGGCTGAAAACGACTAAATATGAAGGACTCATCTGGCGAATCGCTCTGGAACTGAAATCGGAACGCTCACTGAAATTTCCCCTATCTGAAAGTCTGATAAACGCTGAAAAAATGACAAAGTCCAAAGAAAAATTTTTCAACTCTTTTCAATTTTACCCCCGTGGGATATATATTCTACCCACGCACATTTGGAACACTCCTGGGGTAACCTCACACATATTATTCCCTCATTTAGTGGATATTTTCACAAAAAAGTGAAATTTTCAAAAATTCAGAATATTGACTGAAAACTACTGAATATGAAGGACTCATTGGGCGAATCGCTCTGGAACTGAAATCGGAACGCTCACTGACATTTCCCCTATCTGAAAATCTGATAAACGCCGGAAAAATGACTAAGTCTAAAAAAAAATTTTTTTCAACTTTTTTCAATTTTACCCCCGTGGGATATATATTCTACCCACACACATTTGGAACTCTCCTGGGGTACCCTCACACATATTATTCCCTCATTTAGTGGATATTTTCACAAAAAAGTGAAATTTTCAAAAACTTAGAAAATTGGCTGAAAACGACTAAATATGAAGAACTCATCGGGCGAATCGCTCTGGAACTGAAATCGGAACGCTCACTGACATTTCCCCTGTCTGAAAGTCTGATAAACGCTGAAAAAATGACTAAGTCCAAAGAAAAATTTTTCAACTCTTTTCAATTTTACCCCCGTGGGATATATATTCTACCCACGCACATTTGGAACACTCCTGGGGTAACCTCACACATATTATTCCCTCATTTAGTGGATATTTTCACAAAAAAGTGAAATTTTCAAAAATTCAGAAAATTGGCTGAAAACGACTAAATATGAAGGACTCATCGGGCGAATCGCTCTGGAACTGAAATCGGAACGCTCACTGACATTTCCCCTATCTGAAAGTCTGATAAACGCTGAAAAAATGACTAAGTCCAAAGAAAAATTTTTCAACTCTTTTCAATTTTACCCCCGTGGGATACATATTCTACCCAAGCACATTTGGAACACTCCTGGGGTACCCTCACACCTATTATTCCCTCATTTAGTGGATATTTTCACAAAAAAGTGAAATTTTCAAAAATTCAGAAAATTGGCTGAAAACGACTAAATATGAAGGACTCATCGGGCGAATCGCTCTGGAACTGAAATCGGAACGCTCACTGACATTAACCCTACCTGAAAGTCTGATAAACGCTGAAAAAATGACTAAGTCCAAAAAAAAAAATTTTTCACCTTTTTTCAATTTTATCCCCGTGGGATATATATTCTACCCACACACATTTGGAACTCTCCTGGGGTACCCTCACACATATTATTCCCTCATTTAGTGGATATTTTCACAAAAAAGTGAAATTTTCAAAAATTCTGAAAATTGGCTGAAAACGACTAAATATGAAGGACTCATCGGTCGAATCGCTTTGGAACTGAAATCGGAACGCTCAGTCATTTCCCCTATCTGAAAGTCTGACAAACACCGGAAAAATGACTAAGTCCAAAAAAAAATTTTTTCACCTTTTTTCAATTTTACCCCCGTGGGATATATATTCTACGCACACACATTTGGAACTCTCTTGGGGTACCCTCACACATATTATTCCCTCATTTAGTGGATATTTTCACAAAAAAGTGAAATTTTCAAAAATTCAGAATATTGACTGAAAACTACTGAATATGGAGGACTCATTGGGCGAATCGCTCTGGAACTGAAATCGGAACGCTCACTGACATTTCCCCTATCTGAAAATCTGATAAACGCCGGAAAAATGACTAAGTCTAAAAAAAATTTTTTTTCAACTTTTTTCAATTTTACCCCCGTGGGATATATATTCTACCCACACACATTTGGAACTCTCCTGGGGTACCCTCACACATATTATTCCCTCATTTAGTGGATATTTTCACAAAAAAGTGAAATTTTCAAAAATTCAGAAAATTGGCTGAAAACGACTAAATATGAAGGACTCATCGGGCGAATCGCTCTGGAACTGAAATCGGAACGCTCACTGACATTTCCCCTATCTGAAAGTCTGATAAACGCCGGAAAAATGACTAAGTCCAAAAAAAATTTTTCAACTCTTTTCAATTTTACCCCCGTGGGATATATATTCTACCCACACACATTTGGAACTCTCCTGGGGTACCCTCACACTTATTATTCCCTCATTTTGTGGATATTTTCACAAAAAAGTGAAATTTTCAAATATTCTGGAAATTGGCTGAAAACGACTAAATATGAAGGACTCATCGGGCGAATCGCTCTGGAACAGAAATCGGAACGCTCATTGACATTTCACCTATCTGAATGTCTGATAAACGCCGGGAAAATGACTAAGTCCCCCAAAAAAATTTTTTCAACTTTTTTCAATTTTACCCCCATGGATATATATTCTACCCACACACATTTGGAACTCTCCTGGGGTACGCTCACACATATTATTCCCTCATTTAGTGGATATTTTCACAAAAAAGTGAAATTTTCAAAAATTCAGAAAATTGGCTGAAAACGACTAAATATGAAGGACTCATCGGGCGTATCGCTCTGGAACTGAAATCGGAACGCTCACTGACATTAACCCTACCTGAAAGTCTGATAAACGTTGAAAAAATGACTAAGACCAAAAAAAAAAATTTTTCGCCTTTTTTCAATTTTACCCCCGTGGAATATATATTCTACCCACACACATTTGGAACTCTCCTGGGGTACCCTCACACATATTATTCCCTCATTTAGTGGATATTTTCACAAAAAAGTGAAATTTTCAAAAATTTAGAAAATTGGCTGAAAACTACTGAATATGAAGGACTCATTGGGCGAATCGCGCTGGAACTGAAATCGGAACGCTCACTGACATTTCCCCTATCTGAAAGTCTGATAAACGCTGAAAAAATGACTAAGTTTAAAAAAAAATTTTTTTCACCTTTTTTCAATTTTACCCCCGTGGGATACATATTCTACCCACACACATTTGGAACTCTCCTGGGGTACCCTCACACACATTATTCCCTCATTTAGTGGATATTTTCACAAAAAAGTGAAATTTTCAAAAATTCTGAAAATTGGCTGAAAACGACTAAATATGAAGGACTCATCGGGCGAATCGCTTTGGAACTGAAATCGGAACGCTCAGTCATTTCCCCTATCTAAAAGTCTGATAAACGCCGGAAAAATGAATGTCTAAAAAAAATTTTTTGCACCTTTTTTCAATTTTACCCCCGTGGGATATATATTCTACGCACACACATTTGGAACTCTCCTGGGGTACCCTCACACATATTATTCCCTCATTTAGTGGATATTTTCACGAAAAAGTGAAATTTTCAAAAACTCAGAAAGTTGGCTGAAAACGACTAAATATGAAGAACTCATCGGGCGAATCGCTCTGGAACTGAAATTGGAACGCTCACTGACATTTCCCCTGTCTGAAAGTCTGATAAACGCTGAAAAAATGACTAAGTCCAAAGAAAAATTTTTCAACTCTTTTCAATTTTACCCCCGTGGGATATATATTCTACCCACGCACATTTGGAACACTCCTGGGGTAACCTCACACATATTATTCCCTCATTTAGTGGATATTTTCACAAAAAAGTGAAATTTTCAAAAATTCAGAAAATTGGCTGAAAACGACTAAATATGAAGGACTCATCGGGCGAATCGCTCTGGAACTGAAATCGGAACGCTCACTGACATTTCCCCTATCTGAAAGTCTGATAAACGCCGGAAAAATGACTAAGTCCAAAAAAAATTTTTCAACTCTTTTCAATTTTACCCCCGTGGGATATATATTCTACCCACACACATTTGGAACTCTCCTGGGGTACCCTCACACTTATTATTCCCTCATTTTGTGGATATTTTCACAAAAAAGTGAAATTTTCAAATATTCTGGAAATTGGCTGAAAACGACTAAATATGAAGGACTCATCGGGCGAATCGCTCTGGAACAGAAATCGGAACGCTCATTGACATTTCACCTATCTGAATGCCTGATAAACGCCGGGAAAATGACTAAGTCCCCCAAAAAAATTTTTTCAACTTTTTTCAATTTTACCCCCATGGGATATATATTCTACCCACACACATTTGGAACTCTCCTGGGGTACCCTCACACATATTATTCCCTCATTTAGTGGATATTTTCACAAAAAAGTGAAATTTTCAAAGTTCAGAAAATTGGCTGAAAACATCTAAATATGAAGGACTCATCGGGCGAATCGCTCTGGAACTGAAATCGGAACGCTCATTGACATTTCACCTATCTGAAAGTCTGATAAACGCCGGGAAAATGACAGTCCAAAAAATTTTTTTTTCAACTTTTTTTAATTTTACCCCCGTGGGATATATATTCTACCCACACACATTTGGAACTCTCCTGGGGTACCCTCACACATATTATTCCCTCATTGTATGGATATTTTCACAAAGAAGTGAAATTTTCAAATATTCTGAAAATTGGCTGAAAACCAATAAATATGAAGGACTCATCGAGCGAATCGCTCTGGAACTGAAATCGGAACGCTCATTGACATTTCACCTATCTGAAAGTCTGATAAACGCCGGAAAAATGACAGTCCCAAAAAATTTTTTTTCAACTTTTTTCAATTTTACCCCCGTGGGATATATATTCTACCCACACACATTTGGAACTCTCCTGGCATACCCTCACACATATTATTCTCTCATTTAGTGGATATTTTCACAAAAAAGTGAAATTTTCAAAAATTCAGAAAATTGGCTGAAAACCACTAAATATGATCTACTCATCGAGGGAATCGCTCTGGAACTGAAATCGGAACGCTCACTGACATTTCCCCTATCTGAAAGTCTGATTAACGCCTGAAAAATGACTAGGTCCAAAAAAATTTTTTTTTAAACTTTTTTCAATTTTACCCCCGTGGGATATATATTCTACCCACACACATTTGGAACTCTCCTGGCGTACCCTCACACATATTGTTCCCTCATTTAGTGGATATTTTCACAAAAAAGTGAAATTTTCAAAAATTCAGAAAATTTGCTGAAAACAACTAAATATGAACGACTCATCGGGCGAATCGTTCTGGAACTGAAATCGGAACGCTCACTGACATTTCCCCTATCTGAAAGTCTGATTAACGCCTGAAAAATGACTAAGTCCAAAAAAAAATTTTTTTCAACTTTTTTCAATTTTACCCCCGTGGGATATATATTCTACCCACACACATTTGGAACTCTCCTCGGGTAACCTCACACATATTATTCCCTCATTTAGTGGATATTTTCACAAAAAAGTGAAATTTTCAAAAATTCAGAAAATTGGCTGAAAACCACTAAATATGAAGGACTCATCGAGCGAATCGCTCTGGAACTGAAATCGGAACGCTCACTGACATTTCCCCTATCTGAAAGTCTGATAAATGCCAGAAAATGACTAAGTCCAAAAAAAAATTTTTTTCAACTATTTTAAATTTTACCCCCGTGGATATATATTCTACCCACACACATTTGGAACTCTCCTGGGGTACCCTCACACATATTATTCCCTCATTTAGTGGATATTTTCATAAAAAAGTGAAATTTTCAAAAATTCAGAAAATTGGCTGAAAACGACTAAATATGAAAGACTCATCGGGCGAATCGCACTGGAACTGAAATCGGAACGCTCACTGACATTTCCCCTATCTGAAAGTCTGATAAATGCCAGAAAAATGACTAAGTCTAAAAAAAATTTTTTTTCAACTATTTTAAATTTTACCCCCGTGGATATATATTCTACCCACACACATTTGGAACTCTCCTGGGGTACCCTCACACATATTATTCCCTCATTTAGTGGATATTTTCATTAAAAAGTGAAATTTTCAAAAATTCAGAAAATTGGCTGAAAACGACTAAATATGAAAGACTCATCGGGCGAATCGCACTGGAACTGAAATCGGAACGCTCACTGACATTTCCCCTATCTGAAAGTCTGATAAATGCCAGAAAAATGACTAAGTCTAAAAAAAATTTTTTTTCAACTATTTTAAATTTTACCCCCGTGGATATATATTCTACCCACACACATTTGGAACTCTCCTGGGGTACCCTCACACATATTATTGCCTCATTTAGTGGATATTTTCACAAAAAAGTGAAATTTTCAAAAATTCAGTAAAATTGGCTGAAAACGACTAAATATGAAGGACTCATCGAGAGAATCGCTCTGGAACTGAAATCGGAACGCTCACTGACATTTCCCCTATCTGAAAGTCGGATAAACGCCAGAAAAATGAGTAAGTAAAAAAAAAATTTTTTTTTAACTTTTTTCAATTTTACCCCCGTGGGATATATATTCTACCCACACACATTTGGAACTCTCCTGGGGTACCCTCACACATATTATTCCTTCATTTAGTGGATATTTTCAAAAAAAAGTGAAATTTTCAAAAATTCAGAAAATTGGCTGGAAACCACTAAATATGATCTACTCATCGAGCGAATCGCTCTGGAACTGAAATCGGAACGCTCACTGACATTTCCCCTATCTGAAAGTCTGATTAACGCCTGAAAAATGACTAAGTCCAAAAAAATTTTTTTTGGAACTTTTTTCAATTTTACCCACGTGGGATATATATTCTACCCACACACATTTTTAACTCTCCTGGGGTACCCACACACATATTATTCCCTCATTTTGTGGCTAGTTTCACAAAGAAGTGAAATTTTCAAAAATTCAATAAAAATTGGCTGAAAACCACTAAATATGAAGGACTCATCGAGAGAATAGCTCTGGAACTGAAATCGGAACGCTCACTGACATTTCCCCTATCTGAAAGTCGGATAAACGCCAGAAAAATGAGTAAGTAAAAAAAAAATTTTTTTAAACTTTTTTCAATTTTACCCCCGTGGGAAATATATTCTACCCACACACATTTGGAACTCTCCTGGGGTGCCCTCACACATATTGTTCCCTCATTTAGTGGATATTTTCACAAAAAAGTGAAATTTTCAAAAATTCTGTAAAAATTGGCTGAAAAGCACTAAATATGAAGGACTCATCAGGCGAATCGCTCTGGAACTGAAATCGGAACGCTCACTGACATTTCCCCTATCTGAAAGTCGGATAAACGCCAGAAAATGACTAAGTCCCAAAAAAAATTTTTTTCAACTATTTTAAATTTTACCCCCGTGGATATATATTCTACCCACACACATTTGGAACTCTCCTGGGGTACCCTCACACATATTATTCCCTCATTTAGTGGATATTTTCATAAAAAAGTGAAATTTTCAAAAATTCAGAAAATTGGCTGAAAACGACTAAATATGAAAGACTCATCGGGCGAATCGCACTGGAACTGAAATCGGAACGCTCACTGACATTTCCCCTATCTGAAAGTCTGATAAATGCCAGAAAAATGACTAAGTCTAAAAAAAATTTTTTTTCAACTATTTTAAATTTTACCCCCGTGGATATATATTCTACCCACACACATTTGGAACTCTCCTGGGGTACCCTCACACATATTATTCCCTCATTTAGTGGATATTTTCAAAAAAAAGTGAAATTTTTAAAAATTCAGAAAATTCGCTGAAAACAACTAAATATGAAGGACTCATCAGGCGAATCGCTCTGGATCTGAAATCGGAACGCTCACTGACATTTCCCCTATCTGAAATTCTGATAAACGCCAGAAAATGACTAAGTTCAAAAAAAATTTTTTTTCAACTTTTTTCAATTTTACCCCCGTGGGATATATATTCTACCCACAAACATTTGGAACTCTCCTGGGGTACCCTCACACATATTATTCCCTCATTTAGTGGATATTTTCACAAAAAAGTGAAATTTTCAAAAATTCAGTAAAAATTGGCTGAAAAGCACTAAGTATGAAGGACTCATCGAGAGAATCGCTCTGGAACTGAAATCGGAACGCTCACTGATATTTCCCCTAACTGAAAGTCGGATAAAGGCCAGAAAAATGACAAAGTACAAAAGAACATTTTTTTCAATTTTACCCCGGTGGATATATATTCTACCCACACACATTTGGAACTCTCCTGGCATACCCTCACACATATTATTCTCTCATTTAGTGGATATTTTCACAAAAAAGTGAAATTTTCAAAAATTCAGAAAATTGGCTGAAAACCACTAAATATGATCTACTCATCGAGGGAATCGCTCTGGAACTGAAATCGGAACGCTCACTGACATTTCCCCTATCTGAAAGTCTGATAAACGCAGGAAAAATGACTAAGTACAAAAAAAAATTTTTTTCAACTTTTTTCAATTTTACCCCCGTGGGATATATATTCTACCCACACACATTTGGAACTCTCCTCGGGTAACCTCACACATATTATTCCCTCATTTAGTGGATATTTTCACAAAAAAGTGAAATTTTCAAAAATTCAGAAAATTGGCTGAAAACCACTAAATATGAAGGACTCATCGAGCGAATCGCTCTGGAACTGAAATCGGAACGCTCACTGACATTTCCCCTATCTGAAAGTCTGATAAATGCCAGAAAATGACTAAGTCCAAAAAAAAATTTTTTTCAACTATTTTAAATTTTACCCCCGTGGATATATATTCTACCCACACACATTTGGAACTCTCCTGGGGTACCCTCACACATATTATTCCCTCATTTAGTGGATATTTTCATAAAAAAGTGAAATTTTCAAAAATTCAGAAAATTGGCTGAAAACGACTAAATATGAAAGACTCATCGGGCGAATCGCACTGGAACTGAAATCGGAACGCTCACTGACATTTCCCCTATCTGAAAGTCTGATAAATGCCAGAAAAATGACTAAGTCTAAAAAAAATTTTTTTTCAACTATTTTAAATTTTACCCCCGTGGATATATATTCTACCCACACACATTTGGAACTCTCCTGGGGTACCCTCACACATATTATTCCCTCATTTAGTGGATATTTTCATTAAAAAGTGAAATTTTCAAAAATTCAGAAAATTGGCTGAAAACGACTAAATATGAAAGACTCATCGGGCGAATCGCACTGGAACTGAAATCGGAACGCTCACTGACATTTCCCCTATCTGAAAGTCTGATAAATGCCAGAAAAATGACTAAGTCTAAAAAAAATTTTTTTTCAACTATTTTAAATTTTACCCCCGTGGATATATATTCTACCCACACACATTTGGAACTCTCCTGGGGTACCCTCACACATATTATTGCCTCATTTAGTGGATATTTTCACAAAAAAGTGAAATTTTCAAAAATTCAGTAAAATTGGCTGAAAACGACTAAATATGAAGGACTCATCGAGAGAATCGCTCTGGAACTGAAATCGGAACGCTCACTGACATTTCCCCTATCTGAAAGTCGGATAAACGCCAGAAAAATGAGTAAGTAAAAAAAAAATTTTTTTTTAACTTTTTTCAATTTTACCCCCGTGGGATATATATTCTACCCACACACATTTGGAACTCTCCTGGGGTACCCTCACACATATTATTCCTTCATTTAGTGGATATTTTCAAAAAAAAGTGAAATTTTCAAAAATTCAGAAAATTGGCTGGAAACCACTAAATATGATCTACTCATCGAGCGAATCGCTCTGGAACTGAAATCGGAACGCTCACTGACATTTCCCCTATCTGAAAGTCTGATTAACGCCTGAAAAATGACTAAGTCCAAAAAAATTTTTTTTGGAACTTTTTTCAATTTTACCCACGTGGGATATATATTCTACCCACACACATTTTTAACTCTCCTGGGGTACCCACACACATATTATTCCCTCATTTTGTGGCTAGTTTCACAAAGAAGTGAAATTTTCAAAAATTCAATAAAAATTGGCTGAAAACCACTAAATATGAAGGACTCATAGAGAGAATAGCTCTGGAACTGAAATCGGAACGCTCACTGACATTTCCCCTATCTGAAAGTCGGATAAACGCCAGAAAAATGAGTAAGTAAAAAAAAAATTTTTTTAAACTTTTTTCAATTTTACCCCCGTGGGAAATATATTCTACCCACACACATTTGGAACTCTCCTGGGGTGCCCTCACACATATTGTTCCCTCATTTAGTGGATATTTTCACAAAAAAGTGAAATTTTCAAAAATTCTGTAAAAATTGGCTGAAAAGCACTAAATATGAAGGACTCATCAGGCGAATCGCTCTGGAACTGAAATCGGAACGCTCACTGACATTTCCCCTATCTGAAAGTCGGATAAACGCCAGAAAATGACTAAGTCCCAAAAAAAATTTTTTTCAACTATTTTAAATTTTACCCCCGTGGATATATATTCTACCCACACACATTTGGAACTCTCCTGGGGTACCCTCACACATATTATTCCCTCATTTAGTGGATATTTTCATAAAAAAGTGAAATTTTCAAAAATTCAGAAAATTGGCTGAAAACGACTAAATATGAAAGACTCATCGGGCGAATCGCACTGGAACTGAAATCGGAACGCTCACTGACATTTCCCCTATCTGAAAGTCTGATAAATGCCAGAAAAATGACTAAGTCTAAAAAAAATTTTTTTTCAACTATTTTAAATTTTACCCCCGTGGATATATATTCTACCCACACACATTTGGAACTCTCCTGGGGTACCCTCACACATATTATTCCCTCATTTAGTGGATATTTTCAAAAAAAAGTGAAATTTTTAAAAATTCAGAAAATTCGCTGAAAACAACTAAATATGAAGGACTCATCAGGCGAATCGCTCTGGATCTGAAATCGGAACGCTCACTGACATTTCCCCTATCTGAAATTCTGATAAACGCCAGAAAATGACTAAGTTCAAAAAAAATTTTTTTTCAACTTTTTTCAATTTTACCCCCGTGGGATATATATTCTACCCACAAACATTTGGAACTCTCCTGGGGTACCCTCACACATATTATTCCCTCATTTAGTGGATATTTTCACAAAAAAGTGAAATTTTCAAAAATTCAGTAAAAATTGGCTGAAAAGCACTAAGTATGAAGGACTCATCGAGAGAATCGCTCTGGAACTGAAATCGGAACGCTCACTGATATTTCCCCTAACTGAAAGTCGGATAAAGGCCAGAAAAATGACAAAGTACAAAAGAACATTTTTTTCAATTTTACCCCGGTGGATATATATTCTACCCACACACATTTGGAACTCTCCTGGCATACCCTCACACATATTATTCTCTCATTTAGTGGATATTTTCACAAAAAAGTGAAATTTTCAAAAATTCAGAAAATTGGCTGAAAACCACTAAATATGATCTACTCATCGAGGGAATCGCTCTGGAACTGAAATCGGAACGCTCACTGACATTTCCCCTATCTGAAAGTCTGATAAACGCAGGAAAAATGACTAAGTACAAAAAAAAATTTTTTTCAACTTTTTTCAATTTTACCCCCGTGGGATATATATTCTACCCACACACATTTGGAACTCTCCTCGGGTAACCTCACACATATTATTCCCTCATTTAGTGGATATTTTCACAAAAAAGTGAAATTTTCAAAAATTCAGAAAATTGGCTGAAAACCACTAAATATGAAGGACTCATCGAGCGAATCGCTCTGGAACTGAAATCGGAACGCTCACTGACATTTCCCCTATCTGAAAGTCTGATAAACGCCAGAAAATGACTAAGTCCAAAAAAAAATTTTTTTCAACTATTTTAAATTTTACCCCCGTGGATATATATTCTACCCACACACATTTGGAACTCTCCTGGGGTACCCTCACACATATTATTCCCTCATTTAGTGGATATTTTCATAAAAAAGTGACATTTTCAAAAATTCAGAAAATTGGCTGAAAACGACTAAATATGAAAGGCTCATCGGGCGAATCGCACTGGAACTGAAATCGGAACGCTCACTGACATTTCCCCTATCTGAAAGTCTGATAAATGCCAGAAAAATGACTAAGTCTAAAAAACATTTTTTTTCAACTATTTTAAATTTTACCCCCGTGGATATATATTCTACCCACACACATTTGGAACTCTCCTGGGGTACCCTCACACATATTATTCCCTCATTTAGTGGATATTTTCATAAAAAAGTGAAATTTTCAAAAATTCAGAAAATTGGCTGAAAACCACTAAATATGATCTACTCATCTAGCGAATCGCTCTGGAACTGAAATCGGAACGCTCACTGACATTTCCCCTATCTGAAATTCTGATAAACCCCAGAAAATGACTAAGTCCAAAAAAAATTTTTTTTCAACTTTTTTCAATTTTACCCCCGTGGGATATATATTCTACCCACAAACATTTGGAACTCTCCTGGGGTACCCTCACACATATTATTCCCTCATTTAGTGGATATTTTCACAAAAAAGTGAAATTTTCAAAAATTCAGTAAAAATTGGCTGAAAAGCACTAAATATGAAGGACTCATCGAGAGAATCGCTCTGGAACTGAAATCGGAACGCTCACTGACATTTCCCCTAACTGAAAGTCGGATAAACGCCAGAAAAATGACTAAGTACAAAAGAACATTTTTTTCAATTTTACCCCGGTGGATATATATTCTACCCACACACATTTGGAACTCTCCTGGCATACCCTCACACATATTATTCTCTCATTTAGTGGATATTTTCACAAAAAAGTGAAATTTTCAAAAATTCAGAAAATTGGCTGAAAACCACTAAATATGATCTACTCATCGAGGGGATCGCTCTGGAACTGAAATCGGAACGCTCACTGACATTTCCCCTATCTGAAAGTCTGATTAATGCCTGAAAAATGACTAAGTCCAAAAAAATTTTTTTTTCAACTTTTTTCAATTTTACCCCCGTGGGATATATATTCTACCCACACACATTTGGAACTCTCCTGGCGTACCCTCACACATATTGTTCCCTCATTTAGTGGATATTTTCACAAAAAATGTGAAATTTTCAAAAATTCAGAAAATTTGCTGAAAACAACTAAATATGAACGACTCATCGGGCGAATCGTTCTGGAACTGAAATCGGAACGCTCACTGACATTTCCCCTATCTGAAAGTCTGATTAACGCCTGAAAAATGACAAAGTCCAAAAAAACATTTTTTTCAACTCTTTTCAATTTTATCCCCGTGGGATATATATTCTACTCACACACATTTGGGACTCTCCTGGGGTACCCTCACACATATTATTCCCTCATTAAGTGGATATTTTCACAAAAAAGTGAAATTTTCAAAAATCCAGAAAATTCGCTGAATACAACTAAATATGAAGGACTCATTGGGCGAATCGCTCTGGAACTGAAATCGGAATGCTCACTGACATTTCCCCTATCTGAAAGTCTGATAAACGCAGGAAAAATGACTAAGTACAAAAAAAAATTTTTTTCAACTTTTTTCAATTTTACCCCCGTGGGATATATATTCTACCCACACACATTTGGAACTCTCCTCGGGTAACCTCACACATATTATTCCCTCATTTAGTGGATATTTTCACAAAAAAGTGAAATTTTCAAAAATTCAGAAAATTGGCTGAAAACCACTAAATATGAAGGACTCATCGAGCGAATCGCTCTGGAACTGAAATCGGAACGCTCACTGACATTTCCCCTATCTGAAAGTCTGATAAACGCCAGAAAATGACTAAGTCCAAAAAAAAATTTTTTTCAACTATTTTAAATTTTACCCCCGTGGATATATATTCTACCCACACACATTTGGAACTCTCCTGGGTTACCCTCACACATATTATTCCCTCATTTAGTGGATATTTTCATAAAAAAGTGACATTTTCAAAAATTCAGAAAATTGGCTGAAAACGACTAAATATGATCTACTCATCGAGCGAATCGCTCTGGAACTGAAATCGGAACGCTCACTGACATTTCCCCTATCTGAAAGTCTGATTAACGCCTGAAAAATGACTAAGTCCCAAAAAAATTTTTTTTTAACTTTTTTCAATTTTACCCCCGTGGGATATATATTCTACCCACACACATTTGGAACTCTCCTGGGGTACCCACACACATATTATTCCCTCATTTTGTGGCTAGTTTCACAAAGAAGTGAAATTTTCAAAAATTCAATAAAAATTGGCTGAAAACCACTAAATATGAAGGACTCATCGAGAGAATAGCTCTGGAACTGAAATCGGAACACTCACTGACATTTCCCCTATCTGAAAGTCGGATAAACGCCAGAAAAATGAGTAAGTAAAAAAAAAATTTTTTTAAACTTTTTTCAATTTTACCCCCGTGGGAAATATATTCTACCCACACACATTTGGAACTCTCCTGGGGTGCCCTCACACATATTGTTCCCTCATTTAGTGGATATTTTCACAAAAAAGTGAAATTTTCAAAAATTCAGTAAAAATTGGCTGAAAACCACTAAATATGAAGGACTCATCGAGCGATTCGCTCTGGAACTGAAATCGGAACGCTCACGGACATTTCCCCTATCTGAAAGTCTGATAAATGCCAGAAAATGACTAAGTCCAAAAAAAAATTTTTTTCAGCTTTTTTCAATTTTACCCCCGTGGGATGTATATATTCTACCCACACACATTTGGAACTCTCCTGTGGTACCCTCACACATATTATTCCCTCATTTAGTGGATGTTTTCATAAAAAAGTGAAATTTTCAAAAATCCAGAAAATTCGCTGAATATGAAGGACTCATCGGGCGAATCGCTCTGGAACTGAAATCGGAACACTCACTGACATTTCCCCTATCTGAAAGTCTGATAAACGCAGGAAAAATGACTAAGTACAAAAAAAAAATTTTTTCAACTTTTTTCAATTTTACCCCCGTGGGATATATATTCTACCCACACACATTTGGAACTATCCTTGGGTAACCTCCCACATATTATTCCCTCATTTAGTGGATATTTTGAAAGAAAAGTGAAATTTTCAAAAATTCAGAAAATTCGCTGAAAACAACTAAATATGAAGGACTCATCAGGCGAATCGCTCTGGAACTGAAATCGGAGCGCTCACTGACATTTCCCCTATCTGAAAGTCTGATAAACGCCAGAAAAATGACTAAGTCCAAAAAAAAATTTTTTTCAACTATTTTAAATTTTACTCCCGTGGATATATATTCTACCCACACACATTTGGAACTCTCCTGGGGTACCCTCACACATATTATTCCCTCATTTAGTGGATATTTTCATAAAAAAGTGAAATTTTCAAAAATTCAGAAAATTGGCTGAAAACGACTAAATATGAATGACTGATCGGGCGAATCACTCTGGAACTGAAATCGGAGCGCTCACTGACATTTCCCCTATCTGAAAGTCTGAAAAACGCCAGAAAAATGTCTAAGTCCAAAAAAAAATTTATTACAACTTTTTTCAATTTTATCCCCGTGGGATATATATTCTACCCACACACATTTGGGACTCTCCTGGGGTACCCTCACACATATTATTCCCTCATTAAGTGGATATTTTCACAAAAAAGTGAAATTTTCAAAAATCCAGAAAATTCGCTGAATACAACTAAATATGAAGGACTCATTGGGCGAATCGCTCTGGAACTGAAATCGGAACGCTCACTGACATTTCCCCTATCTGAAAGTCTGATAAACGCAGGAAAAATGACTAAGTACAAAAAAAAATTTTTTTCAACTTTTTTCAATTTTACCCCCGTGGGATATATATTCTACCCACACACATTTGGAACTCTCCTCGGGTAAACTCACACATATTATTCCCTCATTTAGTGGATATTTTCACAAAAAAGTGAAATTTTCAAAAATTCAGAAAATTGGCTGAAAACCACTAAATATGATCTACTCATCGAGCGAATCGCTCTGGAACTGAAATCGGAACGCTCACTGACATTTCCCCTATCTGAAAGTCTGATTAACGCCTGAAAAATGACTAAGTCCAAAAAAATTTTTTTTTGAACTTTTTTCAATTTTACCCCCGTGGGATATATATTCTACCCACACACATTTGGAACTCTCCTGGGGTACCCACACACATATTATTCCCTCATTTTGTGGCTAGTTTCACAAAGAAGTGAAATTTTCAAAAATTCAGTAAAAATTGGCTGAAAAGCACTAAATATGAAGGACTCATCGAGAGAATCGCTCTGGAACTGAAATCGGAACGCTCACTGACATTTCCCCTATCTGAAAGTCGGATAAACGCCAGAAAAATGAGTAAGTAACAAAAAAATTTTTTTTCAACTTTTTTCAATTTTACCCCCGTGGGATATATATTCTACCCACACACATTTGGAACTCTCCTGGGGTACCCACACACATATTATTCCCTCATTTTGTGGCTAGTTTCACAAAGAAGTGAAATTTTCAAAAATTCAGTAAAAATTGGCTGAAAACGACTAAATATGAAGGACTCATCAGGCGAATCGCTCTGGAACTGAAATCGGAACGCTCACTGACATTTCCCCTATCTGAAAGTCGGATAAACGCCAGAAAAATGAGTAAGTAAAAAAAAAAATTTTTTTTCAACTTTTTTCAATTTTACCCCCGTGGGATATATATTCTACCCGCACACATTTGGAACTCTCCTGGGGTACCCTCACACATATTATTCCCTCATTTAGTGGATATTTTCACAAAAAAGTGAAATTTTCAAAAATTCAGTAAAAATTGGCTGAAAACCACTAAATATGAAGGACTCATCGAGCGATTCGCTCTGGAACTGAAATCGGAACGCTCACTGACATTTCCCCTATCTGAAAGTCTGATAAATGCCAGAAAATGACTAAGTCCAAAAAAAAATTTTTTTCAACTTTTTTCAATTTTACCCCCGTGGGATGTATATATTCTACCCACACACATTTGGAACTCTCCTGGGGTACCCTCACACATATTATTCCCTCATTTAGTGGATGTTTTCATAAAAAAGTGAAATTTTCAAAAATCCAGAAAATTCGCTGAATACAACTAAATATGAAGGACTCATCGGGCGAATCGCTGTGGAACTGAAATCGGAACGCTCACTGACATTTCCCCTATCTGAAAGTCTGATAAACGCAGGAAAAATTGCTAAGTACAAAAAAAAATTTTTTTCAACTTTTTTCAATTTTACCCCCGTGGGATATATATTCTACCCACACACATTTGGATCTATCCTTGGGTAACCTCACACATATTATTCCCTCATTTAGTGGATATTTTGAAAAAAAAGTGAAATTTTCAAAAATTCACAAAATTCGCTGAAAACAACTAAATATGAAGGACTCATCAGGCGAATCGCTCTGGAACTGAAATCGGAGCGCTCACTGACATTTCCCCTATCTGAAAGTCTGATAAACGCTGAAAAAATGACTAAGGCCAAAAAAATTTTTTTTTAAACTTTTTTCAATTTTACCCCCGTGGGATATATATTCTACTCACAAACATTTGGAACTCTCCTTGGGTACCCTCACACATATTATTCCCTCATTTAGTGGATATTTTCACAAAAAAAGTGAAATTTTAAAAAATTCAGAAAATTGACTGAAAACGACTAAATATGATGGACTCATCGGGCGAATCGCTCTGGAACTGAAATCGGAACGCTCACGGACATTTCCCCTATCTGAAAGTCTGATAAACGGCGGAAAAATGACTAAGTCCAAAAAAAAATTTTTTTTCAATTTTGCCCTCGTGGGATATATATTCTACCCACACACATTTGGAACTCTCCTGGGGTACCCTCACACATATTATTCCCTCAATTAGTGGATATTTTCACAAAAAAGTAAAATTTTCAAAAATTCAGAAAATTGGCTGAAAACGACTAAATATGAATGACTCATCGGGCAAATCGCTCTGGAACTGAAATCGGAACGCTCACTGACATTTCCCCTATCTGAAAGTCTGATAAACGGCGAAAAAATGACAAAGTCCAAAAAAAAAATTTTTTTTAAACTTTTTTCAATTTTACCCCCGTGGGATATATATTCTATCCACACACATTTGGAACTCTCCTGCGGTACCCCCACACATATTATTCACTCCTTTAGTGGATATTTTGACAAAAAAGTGAAATTTTCAAAAATTCTGAAAATTGGCTGAAAACGACCAAATATGAAGGACTCATCGGGCGAATCGCTCTGGAACTGAAATCGGAACGCTCACTGACATTTCCCCTATCTGAAAGTCTGATAAACGCCGAAAAAATGACAAAGTCCAAAAAAAAAATTTTTTTTCAACTTTTTTCAATTTTACCCCCGTGGGATACATCTTCTATCCACACACATTTGGAACTCTCCTGGGGTACCCTCACACATATTATTCCCTCCTTTAGTGGATATTTTGACAAAAAAGTGAAATTTTCAAAAATTCAGAAAATTGGCTGAAAACGACTAAATATGAAGGACTTATCGGGTGAATCGCTCTGGAACTGAAATCGGAACGCTCTCTGACATTTCCCCTATCTGAATGTCTGATAAACGCCGGAAAAATGACTAAGTCCAAGAAAAAATTTTTTTCACCTTTTTTCAATTTTACCCCCGTGGGATATATATTCTACGCACAAACATTTGGAACTCTCCTGGGGTACCCTCACACATATTATTCCCTCATTTAGTGGATATTTTCACAAAAAAGTGACATTTTCAAAAATTCTGAAAATTGGCTGAAAACGACTAAATATGAAGGACTCATCGGGCGAATCGCTCTGGAACTGAAATCGAAATGCTCACTGACATTTCCCCTATCTGAAAGTCTGATAAACGCTGAAAAAATGACTAAGTCCAAAAAAAAATTTTTTTAAACTTTTTTCAATTTTACCCTCGTGGGATATATATTCTACCCACACACATTTGGAACTCTCCTGGGGTACCCTCACACATATTATTCCCTCATTTAGTGGATATTTTCACAAAAAAGTGAAATTTTCAAAAACTCAGAAAATTGATTGAAAACGACTAAATATGAAGGACTCATCGGGCGAATCGCTCTGGAACTGAAATCGGAACGCTCACTGACATTTCCCGTATCTGAAAGTCTGATAAACGCCGAAAAAATGACAAAGTCCAAAAAAAAAATTTTTCTTCAACTTTTTTCAATTTTACACCCGTGGGATATATATTCTACCCACACACATTTGGAACTCTCCTGGGGTACCCTCACACATATTATTCCCTCATTTAGTGGATATTTTTACAAAAAAGTGACATTTTCAAAAATTCAGAAAATTGGCTGAAAATGAATAAATATGAAAGACTCATCGGGCGAATCGCTCTGGAACTGAAATCGGAACGCTCACTGACATTTCCCCTATCTGAAAGTCTGATAAACGCCGGAAAAATGACTTAGTCCAAAATATAAAATTTTTAAACTTTTTTCAATTTTACCCCCGTGGGATATATATTCTACCCACACACATTTGGAACTCTCCTGAGGTACCCTCACACATATTATTCCCTCATTTAGTGGATATTTTCACAAAAAAGTGACATTTTCAAAAATTCAGAAAATTGGCTGAAAACGATTAAATATGAAGGACTCCTCGGGCGAATCGCTCTGGAACTGAAATCGGAACGCTCACTGACATTTCCCCTATCTGAAAGTCTGATAAACGCCGAAAAAATGACTAAGTCCAAAAAAAAATTTTTTTCAACTTTTTTCAATTTTAGCCCCGTGGGATATAGATTCTATCCACACACATTTGGAACTCTCCTGGGGTACCCTCACACATATTATTCTATCACTTAGTGGATATTTTGACAAAAAAGTGACATTTTCAAAAATTCAGAAAATTGGCTGAAAGAGACTAAATATGAAGGACTCATCGGGCGAATCGCTCTGGAACTGAAATCGGAACGCTCACTGACATTTCCCCTATCTGAAAGTCTGATAAACGCCGGAAAAATGACTAAGTCCAAGAAAAATTTTTTTTCATCTTTTTTCAATTTTACCCCCGTGGGATATATATTCTACCCACAAACATTTGGAAGTCTCCTGGGGTACCCTCACACATATTATTCCCTCATTTAGTGGATATTTTCACAAAAAAGTGACATTTTCAAAAATTCAGAAAATTGGCTGAAAATGAATAAATATGAAAGACTCATCGGGCGAATCGCTCTGGAACTGAAATCGGAATGCTCACTGACATTTCCCCTGTGTGAAAGTCTGATAAACGCCGGAAAAATGACAGTCCAAAAAAAATTTTTTTTTCAACTTTTTTCAATTTTACCCCCGTGGGATATATATTCTACCCACACACATTTGGAACTCTCCTTGGGTACCCTCACACATAGTATTCCCTCCTTTAGTGGATATTTTGACAAAAAAGTGAAATTTTCAAAAATTCAGAAAATTGGCTGAAAATGACTAAATATGAAGGACTCAGTGGGCGAATCACTCTGGAACTGAAATCGGAACGCTCACTGACATTTCCCCTATCTGAAAGTCTGATAAACGCCGGAAAAATGACTTAGTCCAAAAAAAAAGTTTTTTAAACTTTTTTCAATTTTACCCCCGTGGGATATATATTCTACCCACACACATTTGGAACTCTCCTGGGGTACCCTCACACATATTATTCCCTCATTTAGTGGATATTTTCACAAAAAAGTGACATTTTCAAAAATTCAGAAAATTGGCTGAAAACGATTAAATATGAAGGACTCCTCGGGCGAATCGCTCTGGAACTGAAATCGGAACGCTCACTGACATTTCCCCTATCTGAAAGTCTGATAAACGCCGAAAAAATGACTAAGTCCAAAAAAAAATTTTTTTCAACTTTTTTCAATTTTACCCCCGTGGGATATAGATTCTATCCACACACATTTGGAACTCTCCTGGGGTACCCTCACACATATTATTCTATCACTTAGTGGATATTTTGACAAAAAAAGTGAAATTTTCAAAAATTCAGAAAATTGGCTGAAAGAGACTAAATATGAAGGACTCATCGGGCGAATCGCTCTGGAACTGAAATCGGAACGCTCACTGACATTTCCCCTATCTGAAAGTCTGATAAACGCCGGAAAAATTACTTAGTCCAAAAAAAAATTTTTTTAAACTTTTTTCAATTTTACCCCCGTGGGATATATATTCTACCCACACACATTTGGAACTCTCCTGGGGTACCCTCACACATATTATTCCCTCATTTAGTGGATATTTTCACAAAAAAGTGACATTTTCAAAAATTCTGAAAATTGGGTGAAAACGACTAAATATGAAGGACTCATCGGGCGAATCGCTCTGGAACTGTAATCGAAACGCTCACTGACATTTCCCCTATCTGAAAGTCTGATAAACGCTGAAAAAATGACTAAGTCCAAAAAAAAATTTTTTTAAACTTTTTTCAATTTTACCCTCGTGGGATATATATTCTACCCACACACATTTGGAACTCTCCTGGGGTACCCTCACACATATTATTCCCTCATTTAGTGGATATTTTCACAAAAAAGTGACATTTTCAAAAATTCAGAAAATTGGCTGAAAATGAATAAATATGAAAGACTCATCGGGCGAATCGCTCTAGAACTGAAATCGGAATGCTCACTGACATTTTCCCTATCTGAAAGTCTGATAAACGCCGGAAAAATGACAGTCCAAAAAAAATTTTTTTTTCAACTTTTTTCAATTTTACCCCCGTGGGATATATATTCTACCCACACACATTTGGAACTCTCCTTGGGTACCCTCACACATAGCATTCCCTCCTTTAGTGGATATTTTGACAAAAAAGTGAAATTTTCAAAAATTCAGAAAATTGGCTGAAAATGACTAAATATGAAGGACTCAGTGGGCGAATCGCTCTGGAACTGAAATCGGAACGCTCACTGACATTTCCCCTATCTGAAAGTCTGATAAACGCCGGAAAAATGACTTAGTCCAAAAAAAAAGTTTTTTAAACTTTTTTCAATTTTACCCCCGTGGGATATATATTCTACCCACACACATTTGGAACTCTCCTGGGGTACCCTCACACATATTATTCCCTCATTTAGTGGATATTTTCACAAAAAAGTGACATTTTCAAAAATTCAGAAAATTGGCTGAAAACGATTAAATATGAAGGACTCCTCGGGCGAATCGCTCTGGAACTGAAATCGGAATGCTCACTGACATTTCCCCTATCTGAAAGTCTGATAAACGCCGGAAAAATGACTTAGTTCAAAAAAAAAATTTTTTTTCAACTTTTTTCAATTTTACCCCCGTGGGATATATATTCTATCCACACACATTTGGAACTCTCCTGGGGTACCCTCACACATATTATTCTATCACTTAGTGGATATTTTGACAAAAAAGTGACATTTTCAAAAATTCAGAAAATTGGCTGAAAGAGACTAAATATGAAGGACTCATCGGGCGAATCGCTCTGGAACTGAAATCGGAACGCTCACTGACATTTCCCTTATCTGAAAGTCTGATAAACGCCAAAAAAATGACAAAGTCCAAAAAAAATATTTTTTTTTAACTTTTTTCAATTTTACCCCCGTGGGATATATATTCTATCCACACACATTTGGAACTCTCCTGGGGTACCCTGACACATATTATTCCCTCACTTAGTGGATATTTTGACAAAAAAGTGACATTTTCAAAAATTCAGAAAATTGGCTGAAAACGACTAAATATGAAGGACTCATCGGGTGAATCGCTCTGGAACTGAAATCGGAACTCTCACTGACATTTCCCCTATCTGAAAGTCTGATAAACGCCGGAAAAATGACAAAGTCCAAGAAAATTTTTTTTTCATCTTTTTTCAATTTTACCCCCGTGGGATATATATTCTACCCACAAACATTTGGAACTCTCCTGGGGTACCCTCACACATATTATCCCCTCATTTAGTGGATATTTTCACAAAAAAGTGACATTTTCAAAAATTCTGAAAATTGGCTGAAAACGACTAAATATGAAGGACTCATCGGGCGAATCGCTCTGGAACTGTAATCGAAACGCTCACTGACATTTCCCCTATCTGAAAGTCTGATAAACGCTGAAAAAATGACAGTCCAAAAAAAATTTTTTTTCAACTTTTTTCAATTTTACCCCCGTGGGATATATATTCTACCCACACACATTTGGAACTCTCCTTGGGTACCCTCACACATAGTATTCCCTCCTTTAGTGGATATTTTGACAAAAAAGTGAAATTTTCAAAAATTCAGAAAATTGGCTGGAAATGACTAAATATGAAGGACTCAGTGGGCGAAACGCTCTGGAACTGAAATCGGAACGCTCACTGACATTTCCCCTATCTGAAAGTCTGATAAACGCCGGAAAAATGACTAAGTCCAAAAAAATTTTTTTTTCAACTTTTTTCAATTTTACCCCCGTGAGATATATATTCTATCCACACACATTTGGAACTCTCCTGGGGTACCCTCACACATATTATTCTATCACTTAGTGGATATTTTGACATAAAAGTGACATTTTCAAAAATTCAGAAAATTGGCTGAAAGAGACTAAATATGAAGGACTCATCGGGCGAATCGCTCTGGAACTGAAATCGGAACGCTCACTGACATTTCCCTTATCTGAAAGTCTGATAAACGCTGGAAAAATGACTAAGTTCAAAAAAAAATTTTTTTCAACTTTTTTCAATTTTACCCCCGTGGGATATATATTCTACCCACAAACATTTGGAACTCTACTGGGGTACCCTCACACATATTATTCCGTCATTTAGTGGATATTTTGACAAAAAAGTGAAATTTTCAAAAACTCAGAAAATTGGTTGAAAACGACTAAATATGAATGACTCATCGGGCGAATCGCTCTGGAACTGAAATCGGAACGCTCACTGACTTTTCCCCTATCTGAAAGTCTGATAAACGCCGGAAAAATGACTTAGTCCAAAAAAAAATTTTTTTAAACTTTTTTCATTTTTACCCCCGTGGGATATATATTCTACCCACACACATTTGGAACTCTCCTGGGGTACCCTCACACATATTATTCCCTCATTTAGTGGATATTTCCACAAAAAAGTGACATTTTCAAAAATTCAGAAAATTGGCTGAAAACAATTAAATATGAAGGACTCCTCGGGCGAATCGCTCTGGAACTGAAATCGGAACGCTCACTGACATTTCCCCTATCTGAAAGTCTGATAAACGCCGAAAAAATGACTAAGTCCAAAAAAAAATTTTTTTCAACTTTTTTCAATTTTACCCCTGTGGATATATATTCTGCCCACACTTTTGGAACTCTCCTGGGGTACCCTCACACATATTATTCCCTCACTTAGTGGATATTTTGACAAAAAAGTGAAATTTTCAAAAATTCAGAAAATTGGCTGAAAACGACTAAATATGAAGGACTCATCGGGCGAATCGCTCTGGAACTGAAATCGGAACGCTCACTGACATTTCCCCTATCTGAAAGTCTGATAAACGCTGAAAAAATGACTAAGTCCAAAAAAAATTTTTTTTAACTTTTTTCAATTTTACCCCCGTGGGATATATATTCTACCCACACACATTTGTAACTCTCCTGGGGTACCCTCACACATATTATTCCCTCATTTAGTGGATATTTTCACAAAAAAGTGACATTTTCAAAAATTCAGAAAATTGGCTGAAAATGAATAAATATGAAAGACTCATCGGGCGAATCGCTCTGGAACTGAAATCGGAACGCTCACTGACATTTCCTCTATCTGAAAGTCTGATAAACGCCGAAAAAATGAGAAAGTCTAAAAAATATTTTTTTTCAACTTTTTTCAATTTTACCCCCGTGGGATATATATTCTACCCACACACATTTGGAACTCTCCTGGGGTACCCTCACACAATTTATTCCGTCATTTAGTGGATATTTTGACAAAAAAGTGAAATTTTCAAAAATTCAGAAAATTGGCTGAAAATGACTAAATATGAAGGACTCATCAGGCGAATCGCTCTGGAACTGAAATCGGAATGCTCACTGACATTTCCCGTATCTGAAAGTCTGATAAACGCCGAAAAAATGACAAAGTCCAAAAAAAAAATTTTTCTTCAACTTTTTTCAATTTTACCCCCGTGGGATATATATTCTATCCACACACATTTGGAACTCTCCTGGGGTACCCTCACACATATTATTCCCTCCTTTAGTGGATATTTTGACAAAAAAGTGAAATTTTAAAAAATTCAGAAAATTGGCTGAAAACAACTAAATATGAAGGACTCATCGGGCAAATTGCTCTGGAACTGAAATCGGAACGCTCACTGACATTTCCCCTATCTGAAAGTCTGATAAACTCCAAAAAAAATTTTTTCAACTTTTTTCAATTTTACCCCCGTGGGATATATATTCTACCCACACACATTTGTAACTCTCCTGGGGTACCCTCACACATATTATTCCGTCATTTAGTGGATATTTTCACAAAAAAGTGACATTTTCAAAAATTCAGAAAATTGGCTGAAAATGAATAAATATGAAAGACTCATCGGGCGAATCGCTCTGGAACTGAAATCGGAACGCTCACTGACATTTCCCCTATCTGAAAGTCTGATAAACGCCGGAAAATTGACTTAGTTCAAAAAAAAAATTTTTATAAACTTTTTTCAATTTTACCCCCGTGGGATATATATTCTACCCACACACATTTGGAACTCTCCTGGGGTACCCTCACACATATTATTCCCTCATTTAGTGGATATTTTCACAAAAAAGTGACATTTTCAAAAATTCAGAAAATTGGCTGGATATGACTAAATATGAAGGACTCAGTGGGCGAATCGCTCTGGAACTGAAATCAGAACGCTCACTGACATTTCCCCTATCTGAAAGTCTGATAAACGCCGGAAAAATGACTAAGTCCAAAAAAATTTTTTTTCACCTTTTTTCAATTTTACCCCCGTTGGATATATATTCTATCCACACACATTTGGAACTCTCCTGGGGTACCCTCACACATATTATTCTATCACTTAGTGGATATTTTGACAAAAAAGTGACATTTTCAAAAATTCAGAAAATTGGCTGAAAGAGACTAAATATGAAGGACTCATCGGGCGAATCGCTCTGGAACTGAAATCGGAACGCTCACTGACATTTCCCTTATCTGAAAGTCTGATAAACGCCAAAAAAATGACAAAGTCCAAAAAAAATATTTTTTTTTAACTTTTTTCAATTTTACCCCCGTGGGATATATATTCTATCCACACACATTTGGAACTCTCCTGGGGTACCCTGACACATATTATTCCCTCACTTAGTGGATATTTTGACAAAAAAGTGACATTTTCAAAAATTCAGAAAAGTGGCTGAAAACGACTAAATATGAAGGACTCATCGGGCGAATCGCTCTGGAACTGAAATCGGAACTCTCACTGACATTTCCCCTATCTGAAAGTCTGATAAACGCCGGAAAAATGACTAAGTCCAAGAAAATTTTTTTTTCATCTTTTTTCAATTTTACCCCCGTGGGATATATATTCTACCCACAAACATTTGGAACTCTCCTGGGGTACCCTCACACATATTATCCCCTCATTTAGTGGATATTTTCACAAAAAAGTGACATTTTCAAAAATTCTGAAAATTGGCTGAAAACGACTAAATATGAAGGTCTCATCGGGCGAATCGCTCTGGAACTGTAATCGAAACGCTCACTGACATTTCCCCTATCTGAAAGTCTGATAAACGCTGAAAAAATGACAGTCCAAAAAAAATTTTTTTTCAACTTTTTTCAATTTTACCCCCGTGGGATATATATTCTACCCACACACATTTGGAACTCTCCTTGGGTACCCTCACACATAGTATTCCCTCCTTTAGTGGATATTTTGACAAAAAAGTGAAATTTTCAAAAATTCAGAAAATTGGCTGGAAATGACTAAATATGAAGGACTCAGTGGGCGAAACGCTCTGGAACTGAAATCGGAACGCTCACTGACATTTCCCCTATCTGAAAGTCTGATAAACATCGGAAAAATGACTAAGTCCAAAAAAATTTTTTTTCAACTTTTTTCAATTTTACCCCCGTGGGATATATATTCTATCCACACACATTTGGAACTCTCCTGGGGTACCCTCACACATATTATTCTATCACTTAGTGGATATTTTGACAAAAAAGTGACATTTTCAAAAATTCAGAAAATTGGCTGAAAGAGACTAAATATGAAGGACTCATCGGGCGAATCGCTCTGGAACTGAAATCGGAACGCTCACTGACATTTCCCTTATCTGAAAGTCTGATAAACGCTGGAAAAATGACTAAGTTCAAAAAAAAATTTTTTTCAACTTTTTTCAATTTTACCCCCGTGGGATATATATTCTACCCACAAACATTTGGAACTCTACTGGGGTACCCTCACACATATTATTCCGTCATTTAGTGGATATTTTGACAAAAAAGTGAAATTTTCAAAAACTCAGAAAATTGGTTGAAAACGACTAAATATGAATGACTCATCGGGCGAATCGCTCTGGAACTGAAATCGGAACGCTCACTGACTTTTCCCCTATCTGAAAGTCTGATAAACGCCGGAAAAATGACTTAGTCCAAAAAAAAAATTTTTTTAAACTTTTTTCATTTTTACCCCCGTGGGATATATATTCTACCCACACACATTTGGAACTCTCCTGGGGTACCCTCACACATATTATTCCCTCATTTAGTGGATATTTTCACAAAAAAGTGACATTTTCAAAAGTTCTGAAAATTGGCTGAAAACGACTAAATATGAAGGACTCATCGGGCGAATCGCTCTGGAACTGAAATCGGAACGCTCACTGACATTTCCCCTATCTGAAAGTCTGATAAACGTTGAAAAAATGACTAAGTCCAAAAAAAATTTTTTTTTACTTTTTTCAATTTTACCCCCGTGGGATATATATTCTACCAACACACATTTGGAACTCTCCTGGGGTACCCTCACACATATTATTCCGTCATTTAGTGGATATTTTGACAAAAAAGTGAAATTTTCAAAAACTCAGAAAATTGGTTGAAAACGACTAAATATGAAGGACTCATCGGGCGAATCGCTCTGGAACTGAAATCGGAATGCTGACTGACATTTCCCGTATCTGAAAGTCTGATAAACGCCGAAAAAATGACAAAGTCAAAAAAAAAAAATTTTCTTCAACTTTTTTCAATTTTACCCCCGTGGTATATATATTCTACCCACACACATTTGTAACTCTCCTGGGGTACCCTCACACATATTATTCCCTCATTTAGTGGATATTTTCACAAAAAAGTGACATTTTCAAAAATTCAGAAAATTGGCTGAAAATGAATAAATATGAAAGACTCATCGGGCGAATCGCTCTGGAACTGAAATCGGAACGCTCACTGACATTTCCTCTATCTGAAAGTCTGATAAACGCCGAAAAAATGAGAAAGTCTAAAAAATATTTTTTTTCAACTTTTTTCAATTTTACCCCCGTGGGATATATATTCTACCCACACACATTTGGAACTCTCCTGGGGTACCCTCACACATATTATTCCCTCATTTAGTGGATATTTTCACAAAAAAGTGACATTTTCAAAAATTCAGAAAATTGGCTGAAAACGATTAAATATGAAGGACTCATCGGGCGAATTGCTCTGGAACTGATATTGGAATGCTCACTGACATTTCCCCTATCTGAAAGTCTGATAAACGCCGAAAAAATGACTAAGTCCAAAAAAAAATTTTTTTAAACTTTTTTCAATTTTACCCCCGTGGGATATATATTCTACCCACACACATTTGGAACTCTCCTGGGGTACCCTCACACAAATTATTCCGTCATTTAGTGGATATTTTGACAAAAAAGTGAAATTTTCAAAAACTCAGAAAATTGGTTGAAAACGACTAAATATGAAGGACTCATCGGGCGAATCGCTCTGAAACTGAAATCGGAATGCTCACTGACATTTCCCGTATCTAAAAGTCTGATAAACACCGAAAAAATGACAAAGTCCAAAAAAAAAATTTTTCTTCAACTTTTTTCAATTTTACCCCCGTGGGATATATATTCTATCCACACACATTTGGAACTCTCCTGGGGTATCCTCACACATATTATTCCCTCCTTTAGTGGATATTTTGACAAAAAAGTGAAATTTTAAAAAATTCAGAAAATTGGCTGAAAACGACTAAATATGAAGGACTCATCGGGCAAATTGCTCTGGAACTGAAATCGGAACGCTCACTGACATTTCCCCTATCTGAAAGTCTGATAAACGCCGGAAAAATGACAAAGTCCAAAAAAAATTTTTTTTTCAAGTTTTTTCAATTTTACCCCCGTGGGATATATATTCTATCCACACACATTTGGAAGTCTCCTGGGGTACCCTCACACATATTATTCCCTCACTTAGTGGATATTTTGACAAAAAAGTGAAATTTTCAAAAATTCAGAAAATTGGCTGAAAGCGACTAAATATGAAGGACTCATCGGGCGAATCGCTCTGGAACTGAAATCGGTATGCTCACTGACATTTCCCCTATCTGAAAGTCTGATAAACGCCGGATAAATGACTAAGTCGAAAAAAAAAATATTTAAACTTTTTTCAATTTTACCCCCGTGGGATATATATTCTACCCACACACATTCGGAACTCTCCTGCGGTACCCTCACACATATTATTCCCTCATTTAGTGGATATTTTCACAAAACAGTGACATTTTCAAAAATTCAGAAAATTGGCTGACAACGACTAAATATGAAGGAATCATCGGGATAATCGCTCTGGAACTGAAATCGGAATGCTCACTGACATTTCCCCTATCTGAAAGTCTGATAAACGTCGGATAAATGACTAAGTCGAAAAAAAAAAATTTTCAACTTTTTTCAATTTTACCCCCGTGGGATATATATTCTACCCACACACATTTGGAACTCTCCTGGGGTACCCTCACACATATTATTCCCTCATTTAGTGGATATTTTCACAAAAAAGTGACATTTTCAAAAATTCAGAAAATTGGCTGACAACGACTAAATATGAAGGACTCATCGGGAGAATCGCTCTGGAACTGAAATCGGAACACTAACTGACATTTCCCCTATCTGAATGTCTGATAAACGCCGGAAAAATGACTAAGTCCCCCAAAAAAATTTTTTAAACTTTTTTCTTTTTTTCCTCTGTGGATATATATTCTACCCAAACTTTTGGAACTCTCCTGGGGTACCCTCACACATATTATTCCCTCATTTAGTGCATATTTTCATAAAAAAGTGAAATTTTCAAAAATTCCCGAAAATTGGCTGAAAACGACTAAATATGAACGACTCATCGGGAGAATCGCTCTGGAACTGAAATCGGAACGCTCACTGACATGTCCCCTATCTGAAAGTCTGATAAACACCGGAAAAATGACTAAGTCCCCAAAAAATTTTTTTTAAACTTTTTTAAATTTTACCCCCGTGGGATATATATTCTACCCACACACATTTGGAGCTCTCCTGGGGTACCCTCACACATATTATTCCCTCATTTAGTGGATATTTTCACAAAAAAGTGAAATTTTAAAAAATTCAGAAAATTGGCTGAAAACGACTAAATATGAAGGACTCATCGGGCCAATTGCTCTGGAACTGAAATCGGAACGCTCACTGGCATTTCCCCTATCTGAAAGTCTGATAAACGGCAGAAAAATGACTAAGTCCAAAAAAAATTTTTTTTCAACTTTTTTCAATTTTACCACCGTGGGATATATATTCTACCCACACACATTTGGAACTCTCCTGGGGTACCCTCACACATATTATTCCCTCATTTAGTGGATATTTTCACAAAAAAGTGAAATTTTTAAAAATTCAGAAAATTGGCTGACAACGACTAAATATGAAGGACTCATCGGGCGAATCGCTCTGGAACTGAAATCGGAACGCTCACTGACATTTCCCCAATCTGAAAGTCTGATAAAAGCTGGAAAAATGACTAAGTCCAAAAAAATTTTTTTTTCAACTTTTTTCAATTTTATCCCCATGGGATATATATTCTACCCACACACATTTGGAACTCTCCTGGGGTACCCTCACACATATTATTCCCTCATTTAGTGGATATTTTCACAAAAAAGTGAAATTTTCAAAAATTTAGAAAATTGGCTGAAAACGACTAAATATGAAGGACTCATCGGGAGAATCGCTCTGGAACTGAAATCGGAACGCTCACTGACATTTCCCCTATCTGAATGTCTGATAAACGCCGGAAAAATGACTAAGTCCACGAAAAAAAAATTTTCAACTTTTTTCATTTTTTCCTCTGTGGATATATATTCTACCCACACTTTTGGAACTCTCCTGGGGTACCCTCACACATATTACTCCATTATTTAGTGGATATTTTCACAAAAAAGTGAAATTTTCAGAAATTCAGAAAATTGGATGCAAACGACTAAATATGAAGGACTCATCGGGTGAATCGCTCTGGTACTGAAATCGGAATGCTCACTGACATTTCCGCAATCTGAAAGTCTGATAAACGCCGGAAAAATGACTAAGTCCAAAAAACATTTTTTTTTTTACTTTTTTCAATTTTACCCCCGTGGGATATATATTCTACCCACACACATTTGGAACTCTCCTGGGGTACTCTCACACATATTATTCCCTCATTTAGTGGATATTTTCACAAAAAAGTGAAATTTTCAAAAATTTAGAAAATTGGCTGAAAACGACTAAATATGAACGACTCATCGGGAGAATCGCTCTGGAACTGAAATCGGAACGCTCACTGACATTTCCCCTATCTGAATGTCTGATAAACGCCGGAAAAATGACTAAGTCCACGAAAAAAAAATTTTCAACTTTTTTCATTTTTTACTCTGTGGATATATATTCTACCCACACTTTTGGAACTCTCCTGGGGTACCCTCACACATATTACTCCCTCATTTAGTGGATATTTTCACAAAAAAGTGAAATTTTCAGAAATTCAGAAAATTGGATGCAAACGACTAAATATGAAGGACTCATCGGGCGAATCGCTCTGGAACTGAAATCGGAATGCTCACTGACATTTCCCCAATCTGAAAGCCTGATAAAAGCTGGAAAAATGACTAAGTCCAAAAAAATTTTTTTTTCAACTTTTTTCAATTTTACCCCCATGGGATATATATTCTACCCACACACATTTGGAACTCTCCTGGGGTACCCTTACACATATTATTCCCTCATTTAGTGGATATTTTCACAAAAAAGTGAAATTTTCAAAAATTTAGAAAATTGGCTGAAAACGACTAAATATGAACGACTCATCGGGAGAATCGCTCTGGAACTGAAATCGGACCGCTCACTGACACTTCCCCTATCTGAACGTCTGATAAACACCGGAAAAATGACTAAGTCCCCCCAAAAAAATTTTTCAACTTTTTTCTTTTTTCACTCTGTGGATATATATTCTACCCACACTTTTGGAACTCTCCTCACACATATTATTCCCTCATTTAGTGCATATTTTCACAAAAAAGTGAAATTTTCAAAAATTCCCGAAAATTGGCTGAAAACGACTAAATATGAAGGACTCATCGGGAGAATCGCTCTGGAACTAAAATCGGAATGCTCACTGACATTTCCCCTATCTGAAAGTCTGATAAACTCCAGAAAAATGACTAAGTCCACGAAAAAAAAATTTTCAACTTTTTTCATTTTTTACTCTGTGGATATATATTCTACCCACACTTTTGGAACTCTCCTGGGGTACCCTAACACATATTACTCCCTCATTTAGTGGATATTTTCACAAAAAAGTGAAATTTTCAGAAATTCAGAAAATTGGATGCAAACGACTAAATATGAAGGACTCATCGGGCGAATCGCTCTTGTACTGAAATCGGAACGCTCACTGACATTTCCCCTATCTGAAAGTCTGATAAACGCCAGAAAAATGACTTAGTCCAAAAAAAATTTTTTTTCAACTTTTTTCAATTTTACCCCAGTGGGATATATATTCTACCCACACACATTTGGAACTCACCTGGGGTACCCTCACACATATTATTCCCTCATTTAGTGGATATTTTCACAAAAAAAGTGAAATTTTAAAAAATTCAGAAAATTGGCTGAAAACGACTAAATATGAAGGACTCATCGGGCGAATCACTCTGGAACTGAAATCGGAATGCTCACTGACATTTCCCCTATCTGAAAGTCTGATAAACGCCGGATAAATGACTAAGTCGAAAAAAAAAATATTTCAACTTTTTTCAATTTTAACCCTGTGGATATATATTTTACCCACACTTTTGGAACTCTCCTGGGGTACCCTCACACATATTATTCCCTCATTTAGTGGATATTTTCACAAAAAAGTGAAATTTTCAGAAATTCAGAAAATTGGATGCAAACAACTAAATATGAAGGACTCATCGGGCGAATCGCTCTGGAACTGAAATCGGAACGCTCACTGACATCTCCCCAATCTGAAAGTCTGATAAACGCTGGAAAAATGACTAAGTCCCAAAAAAATTTTTTTTCAACTTTTTTCAATTTTACCCCCGTGGGATATATATTCTACCCACACACATTTGGAACTCTCCTGGCTTACCCTCACACATATAATTCCCTCATTTAATGGATATTTTCACAAAAAAGTGAAATTTTTAAAAATTAAGAAAATTGGCTGAAAACGACTAAATATGAAGGACTCATCGGGCGAATCGCTCTGGTACTGAAATCGGAACGCTCACTGACATTTCCCCTATCTGAATGTCTGATAAATGCCGGAAAAATGACTAAGTCCACGAAAAAAAATTTTCAACTTTTTCATTTTTTCCTCTGTGGATATATATTCTACCCACACTTTTGGAACTCTCCTGGGGTACACTCACACATATTAGTCCCTCATTTAGTTGATATTTTCACAAAAAAGTGAAATTTTCAAAAATTCTGAAAATTGCCTGAAAACGACTAAATATGAAGGATTCATCGGGCGAATCACTCTGGAACTGAAATCGGAATGCTCACTGACATTTCCCCAATCTGAAAGTCTGATAAACGCCGGAAAAAAGACTAAGTTGAAAAAAAATAAATTTTCAACTTTTTTCAATTTTACCCCCGTGGGATATATATTCTATCCACCCACATTTGGAACTCTCCTGGGGTACTCTCACACATATTATTCCCTCATTTAGTGCATATTTTCACAAAAAAGTGAAATTTTCAAAAATTCTGAAAATTGGCTGAAAACGACTAAATATGAAGGACTCATCGGGCGAATCGCTCTGGAACTGAAATCGGAATGCTAACTGACATTTCCCCTATCTGAAAGTCTGATAAACGCCGGAAAAATGACTAAGTCCCAAAAAATTTTTTTTCAACTTTTTTCAATTTTACCCCTGTGGGATATATATTCTACCCACACACATTTGGAACTCTCCTGGCGTACTCTCACACATATTATTCCCTCATTTAGTGGATATTTTCACAAAAAAGTGAAATTTTCAAAAATTCTGAAAATTGGCTGAAAACGACTAAATATGAAGGACTCATGGGGCGAATCGCTCTGGAACTGAAATCGGAATGCTCACTGACATTTCCCCTATCTGAAAGTTTGATAAACGCCGGAAAAATGACTAAGTCCCCAAAAAAAATTTTTTCAACTTTTTTCACTTTTACCCCTGTGAATATTAATTCTACCCACACACATTTGGAACTCTCCTGGGGTTCCCTCACATATATTATTCCCTCATTTAGTGGATATTTTCACAAAAAAGTGAAATTTTCAAAAATTCAGAAAATTGGCTGAAAACGACTAAATATGAAGGACTCATTGGGCGAATCGCTCTGGAACTGAAATCGGAACGCTCACTGACATTTCCCCAATCTGAAAGTCTGTTAAACGCCGGAAAAATGACTAAGTCCATAAAAAAAAATTTTCAACTTTTTTCAATTTTACCCCCGTGGGATATATATTCTACCCACACACATTTGGAACTCTCCTGGGGTACCCTCACACATATTATTCCCTCATTTAGTGGATATTTTGACAAAAAAGTGAAATTTTCAAAAATTCAGAAAATTGGCTGAAAACGACTAAATATGAAGGACTCATCGGCTGAATCGCTATGGAGCTGAAATCGGAACGCTCACTGACATTTCCCCTATCTAAAAGTCTGATAAACACTGGAAAAATTAGTAAGTCCCCAAAAAAATTTTTTTCAACTTTTTTCAATTTTACCCCCATTGGGATATCTATTCTGCCCACACACATTTGGAACTCTCCTGGGGTACCATCACACATATTATTCCCTCATTTAGTGGATATTTTCACAAAAAAGTGAAATTTTCAAAAATTCAGAAAATTGGCTGAAAACGACTAAATATGAAGGATTCATCGGGCGAATCACTCAGGAACAGAAATTGGAACGCTCACTGACATTTCCCCAATCTGAAAGTCTGATAAACGCCGGAAAAATGACTAAATCCAAAAAAAATTCTTTTTCAATTTTACCCCCGTGGGATATATATTCTACCCACACACATTTGGAACTCTCCTGGCGTACTCTCACACATATTATTCCCTCATTTAGTGGATATTTTCACAAAAAAGTGAAATTTTCAAAAATTTTGAAAATTTTCTGAAAACGACTAAATATGAAGGACTCATCGGGCGAATCGCTCTGGAACTGAAATCGGAACGCTCACTGACATTTCCCCTATCTGAAAGTCTGATAAACGCCGGAAAAATGACTAAGTCCTAAAAAAAATTTTTTTCAACTTTTTTCAATTTTGCCCCCGTGGGATATATATTCTACCCACACACATTTGGAACTCTCCTGGGGTACCCTCACACATATTATTCCCTCATTTAGTGGATATTTTCACAAACAAGTGAAATTTTAAAAAATTCTGAAAATTGGCTGAAAACGGCTAAATATGAAGGACTCATCGGGCGAATCGCTCTGGAACTGAAATAGGAACGCTCACTGACATTTCCCCTATCTGAAAGTCTGATAAACGCCAGAAAAATGACTAAGTCCCCAAAAAAAATTTTTTCAACTTTTTTCAATTTTACCCCTGTGGATATTAATTCTACCCCCACACATTTGGAACTCTCCTGGGGTACCCTCACACATATTATTCCCTCATTTAGTGGATATTTTCACAAAAAAGTGAAATTTTCAAAAATTCAGAAAATTGGCTGAAAATGACTAAATATGCAGGACTCAACGGGCGAATCGCTCTGGAACTGAAATCGGAACGCTCACTGACATTTCCCCTATCTGAAAGTCTGATAAACGCCGGAAAATGACTAAGTCGAAAAAAAAAAATTTTTCAACTTTTTTCAATTTTGCCCCCGTGGGATATATATTCTACCCACGCACATTTGGAACTCTCCTGGGGTACCCTCACACATATTAGTCCCTCATTTAGTGGATATTTTCACAAAAAAGTGACATTTTCAAAAATTCTGAAAATTGGCTGAAAACGACTAAATATGATGGAATCAACGGGCGAATCGCTCTGGAACTGAAATCGGAACGCTCACTGACATTTCCCCTATCTGAAAGTCTGATAAACGCCGGAAAAATGACTAAGTCCAAAAAAAGTTTTTTTTCAATTTTACCCCCGTGGGATATATATTCTACCCACACACATTTGGAACTCTCCTGGCTTACCCTCACACATATTATTCCCTCATTTAGTGGATATTTTCACAAAAAAGTGAAATTTTCAAAAATTCTGAAAATTGGCTGAAAACGACTAAATATGAAGGAATCAACGGGCGAATCGCTCTGGAACTGAAATCGGAACGCTCACTGACATTTCCCCTATCTGAAAGTCTGATAAACGCCGGAAAAATGACTAAGTCCAAAAAAAGTTTTTTTTCAACTTTTTTCAATTTTACCCCCGTGGGATATATATTCTACGCACACACATTTGGAACTCTCCTGGGGTACCCTCACACATATTAGTCCCTCATTTAGTTGATATTTTCACAAAAAAGTGAAATTTTCAAAAATTCTGAAAATTGCCTGAAAACGACTAAATATGAAGGATTCATCGGGCGAATCACTCTGGAACTGAAATCGGAATGCTCACTGACATTTCCCCAATCTGAAAGTCTGATAAACGCCGGAAAAATGACTAAGTTGAAAAAAAATAAATTTTCAACTTTTTTCAATTTTACCCCCGTGGGATATATATTCTATCCACCCACATTTGGAACTCTCCTGGGGTACTCTCACACATATTATTCCCTCATTTAGTGCATATTTTCACAAAAAAGTGAAATTTTCAAAAATTCAGAAAATTGGCTGAAAACGACTAAATATGAAGGATTCATCGGGCGAATCACTCAGGAACAGAAATTGGAACGCTCACTGACATTTCCCCAATCTGAAAGTCTGATAAACGCCGGAAAAATGACTAAATCCAAAAAAAATTCTTTTTCAATTTTACCCCCGTGGGATATATATTCTACCCACACACATTTGGAACTCTCCTGGCGTACTCTCACACATATTATTCCCTCATTTAGTGGATATTTTCACAAAAAAGTGAAATTTTCAAAAATTTTGAAAATTTTCTGAAAACGACTAAATATGAAGGACTCATCGGGCGAATCGCTCTGGAACTGAAATCGGAACGCTCACTGACATTTCCCCTATCTGAAAGTCTGATAAACGCCGGAAAAATGACTAAGTCCTAAAAAAAATTTTTTTCAACTTTTTTCAATTTTGCCCCCGTGGGATATATATTCTACCCACACACATTTGGAACTCTCCTGGGGTACCCTCACACATATTATTCCCTCATTTAGTGGATATTTTCACAAACAAGTGAAATTTTAAAAAATTCTGAAAATTGGCTGAAAACGGCTAAATATGAAGGACTCATCGGGCGAATCGCTCTGGAACTGAAATAGGAACGCTCACTGACATTTCCCCTATCTGAAAGTCTGATAAACGCCAGAAAAATGACTAAGTCCCCAAAAAAAATTTTTTCAACTTTTTTCAATTTTACCCCTGTGGATATTAATTCTACCCCCACACATTTGGAACTCTCCTGGGGTACCCTCACACATATTATTCCCTCATTTAGTGGATATTTTCACAAAAAAGTGAAATTTTCAAAAATTCAGAAAATTGGCTGAAAATGACTAAATATGCAGGACTCAACGGGCGAATCGCTCTGGAACTGAAATCGGAACGCTCACTGACATTTCCCCTATCTGAAAGTCTGATAAACGCCGGAAAATGACTAAGTCCAAAAAAAGTTTTTTTTCAACTTTTTTCAATTTTACCCCCGTGGGATATATATTCTACGCACACACATTTGGAACTCTCCTGGGGTACCCTCACACATATTAGTCCCTCATTTAGTTGATATTTTCACAAAAAAGTGAAATTTTCAAAAATTCTGAAAATTGCCTGAAAACGACTAAATATGAAGGATTCATCGGGCGAATCACTCTGGAACTGAAATCGGAATGCTCACTGACATTTCCGGTATCTGCACGTCTGATAAACGCCGGAAAATGACTAAGTCGAAAAAAAAAAAAATTTTCTACTTTTTTCAATTTTGCCCCCGTGGGATATATATTCTACCCACACACATTTGGAACTCTCCTGGGGAACCCTCACACATATTATTCCCTCATTTAGTGGATATTTTCACAAAAAAGTGAAATTTTCAAAAATTCAGAAAATTGGCTGAAAACGACTAAATATGAAGGACTCATCGGGCGAATCGCTCTGGAACTGAAATCGGAATGCTCACTGACATTTCCCTTATCTGAAAGTCTGATAAAGGCCGGAAAAATGACTAAGTCCAAAAAAAATTTTTTTTCAACTTTTTTCAATTTTACCCCTGTGGATATATATTCTACCCACACACATTTGGAACTCTCCTGGGGTACCGTCACACATATTATTCCCTCATTTAGTGCATATTTTCACAAAAAAGTGAAATTTTCAAAAATTCAGAAAATTGGCTGAAAACGACTAAATATGAAGGACTCATCAGGCGAATCACTCTGGAACTGAAATCGTAACGCTCACTGACATTTCCCCTATCTGAAAGTCTGATGAACGCCGGAAAAATGACTAAGTCCCCCAAAAAATTTTTTTCAACTTTTTTAAATTTTACCCCTGTGGATATATATTCTACCCACACACATTTGGAACTCTCCTGGGGTACCCTCACACATATTATTCCCTCATTTAGTGAATATTTTCACAAAAAAGTGAAATTTTCAAAAACTCAGAAAATTGGCTGAAAACGACTAAATATGAAGGACTCATCGGGCGAATCGCTCTGGAATTGAAATCGGAACGCTCACTGACATTACCCCTATCTGAAAGTCTGATAAAAGCCGGAAAAATGACTAAGTCCCCGAAAAATTTTTTTTTACTTTTTTCAATTTTACCCCTGTGATTATTAATTCTACCCACACACATTTGGAACTCTCCTGGGGTACCCTCACACATATTATTCCCTCATTTAGTGGATATTTTCACAAAAAAGTGAAATTTTCAAAAATTCAGAAAATTGGCTGAAAACGACTAAATATGAAGGACTCATCGGGCTAATCGCTCTGGAACTGAAATCGGAACGCCCACTGACATTCCCCCTATTTGAAAGTCTGATAAAGGCCGGAAAAATGGCTAAGTCCAAAAAAAATTTTTTTTCAACTGTTTTCAATTTTACCCCTGTGGGATATATATTCTACTCACACACATTTGGAACTCTCCTGGGGTACCCTCACACATATTATTCCCTCATTTAGTGGATATTTTCACCAAAAAGTGAAATTTTCAAAAATTCAGAAAATTGGCTGAAAATGACTAAATATGAAGGACTCATCGGGCGAATCGCTCTGGAACTGAAATCGGAACGCTCACTGACATTTCCCCTGTCTGAAAGTCTGATAAACGCCGGAAAAATGATTAAGTCCAAAAAAAAATTTTTTTCAATTTTACCCCTGTGGATATATATTCTACCCACACACATTTGGAACTCTCCTGGGGTACCCTCACACATATTTTTCCCTCATTTAGTGGATATTTTCACAAAAAAGTGAAATTTTCAAAAATTCAGAAAATTGGCTGAAAACGACTAAATATGAAGGACTCATCGGGCGAATCGCTCTGGAACTGAAATCGGAATGCTCACTGACATTTCCCCTATCTGAAAGTCTGATGAACGCCGGAAAAATGACTAAGTCCCCCAAAAATTTTTTTTCAACTTTTTTCAATTTTACCCCTGTGGATATATATTCTACCCACACACATTTGGAACTCTCCTGGGGTACCCTCACACATATTTTTCCCTCATTTAGTGGATATTTTCACAAAAAAGTGAAATTTTCAAAAATTCAGAAAATTGGCTGAAAACGACTAAATATGAAGGACTCATCGGGCGAATCACTCTGGAACTGAAATCGGAACGCTCACTGACATTTCCCCTGTCTGAAAGTCTGATAAACGGCGGAAAAATGACTAAGTCCAAAAAAAATTTTTTTTCAACTTTTTTCAATTTTACCCCTGTGGATATATATTCTACCCACACACATTTGGAACTCTCCTGGGGTACCCTCACACATATTTTTTCCCTCATTTAGTGGATATTTTCACAAAAAAGTGAAATTTTCAAAAATTCAGAAAATTGGCTGAAAACGACTAAATATGAAAGACTCATCGGGCGAATCACTCTGGAACTGAAATCGGAATGCTCACTGACATTACCCTTATCTTAAAGTCTGATAAAGGCCGGAAAAATGACTAAGTCCAAAAAAAAATTTTTTTCAACTTTTTTCAATTTTACCCCCGTGGGATATATATTCTACCCACCCACATTTGGAACTCTCCTGGGGTACCCTCACACATATTATTCCCTCATTAAGTGGATATTTTCACAAAAAAGTGAAATTTTCAAAAAAATTCAGAAAATTGGCTGAAAATGACTAAATATGAAGGACTCATCGGGCGAATCGCTCTGGAACTGAAATCGGAACGCCCACTGACATTTCCCCTATTTGAAAGTCTGATAAAGGCCGGAAAAATGACTAAGTCCAAAAAAAAATTTTTTTCAACTTTTTTCAATTTTACCCCTGTGGATATATATTCTACCCACACACATTTGGAACTCTCCTGGGGTACCCTCACACATATTTTTTCCCTCATTTAGTGGATATTTTCACAAAAAAGTGAAATTTTCAAAAATTCTGAAAATTGCCTGAAAACGACTAAATATGAAGGATTCATCGGGCGAATCACTCTGGAACTGAAATCGGAATGCTCACTGACATTTCCCCAATCTGAAAGTCTGATAAACGCCGGAAAAATGACTAAGTTGAAAAAAAATAAATTTTCAACTTTTTTCAATTTTACCCCCGTGGGATATATATTCTATCCACCCACATTTGGAACTCTCCTGGGGTACTCTCACACATATTATTCCCTCATTTAGTGCATATTTTCACAAAAAAGTGAAATTTTCAAAAATTCTGAAAATTGGCTGAAAACGACTAAATATGAAGGACTCATCGGGCGAATCGCTCTGGAACTGAAATCGGAATGCTAACTGACATTTCCCCTATCTGAAAGTCTGATAAACGCCGGAAAAATGACTAAGTCCCAAAAAATTTTTTTTCAACTTTTTTCAATTTTACCCCTGTGGGATATATATTCTACTCACCCACATTTGGAACAATCCTGGGGTACCGTCACACATATTATTCCCTCATTTAGTGCATATTTTCACAAAAAAGTGAAATTTTCAAAAATTCAGAAAATTGTCTGAAGACGACTAAATATGATGGACTCATCAGGCGGATCGCTCTGGAACTGAAATCGGAATGCTCACTGACAATTCCCCTATCTGAAAGTCTGATAAATGCCGGAAAAATGACTAAGTTCAAAAAAAAATCTTTTTCAACTTTTTTCAATTTTACCCCCGTGGGATATATATTCTACCCACAAACATTTGGAACTCTCCTGGGGTACCCTCACACATATTATTCCCTCATTTAGTGGATATTTTCACAAAAAAGTGAAATGTTCAAAACTTCAGAAAATTGGCTGAAAACGACTAAATATGAAGGACTCATCGGGCGAATCGCTCTGGAACTGAAATCGGAATGCTCACTGACCTTTCCCATATCTGAAAGTCTGATGAGCGCCGGAAAAATGACTAAGTCCCCCAAAAATTATTTTTCAACTTATTTCAATTTTACTCCTGTGGATATATATACTACCCACACACATTTGGAACTCTCCTGGGGTACCCTCACACATATTATTCCCTCATTTAGTGCATATTTTTAAAAAAAAGTTAAATTTTCAAAAATTCAGAAAATTGTCTGAAAACGACTAAATATGAAGGACTCATCAGGCGAATCACTCTAGAACTGAAATCGGAACGCTCACTGACATTTCCCCTATCTGAAAGTCTGATAAACGCCGGAAAATGACTAAGTCGAAAAAAAAATTTTTTTTCAACCTTTTTCAATTTTACCCCTGTGGGATATATATTCTACTCACACACATTTGGAACTCTCCTGGGGTACCGTCGCACATATTATTCCCTCATTTAGTGCATATTTTCACAAAAAAGTGAAATTTTCAAAAATTCAGAAAATTGGCTGAAAATGACTAAATATGAAGGACTCATCAGGCGAACCACTCTGGAACTGAAATCGGAACGCTCACTGACATTTCCCCTATCTGAAAGTCTGATAAACGCCGGAAAATGACTAAGTCGAAAAAAAAAAATTTTTTCAACTTTTTTCAATTTTACCCCTGTGGGATATATATTCTACTCACACACATTTGGAACTCTCCTGGGGTACCGTCACACATATTATTCCCTCATTTAGTGCATATTTTCACAAAAAAGTGAAATTTTCAAAAATTCAGAAAATTGGCTGAAAACGACCAAATATGAAGGACTCATCAGGCGAATCACTCTGGAACTGAAATCGGAAAGCTCACTGACATTTCCCCTATCTGAAAGTCTGATAAACGCCGGAAAATGACTAAGTCGAAAAAAAAAATTTTTGTCAACTTTTTTCAATTTCACCCCTGTGGGATATGTATTCTACTCACACACATTTGGAACTCTCCTGGGGTACCCTCACACATATTATTCCCTCATTTAGTGCATATTTTCCCAAAAATTGAAATTTTCAAAAATTCAGAAAATTGCCTGAAAACAACTAAATATGAAGGACTCATCGGGCGAATCGCTCTGGAACTGAAATTGGAACGCTCACTGACATTTCCGGTATCTGCACGTCTGATAAACGCCGGAAAATGACTAAGTCGAAAAAAAAAAAAATTTTCTACTTTTTTCAATTTTGCCCCCGTGGGATATATATTCTACCCACACACATTTGGAACTCTCCTGGGGAACCCTCACACATATTATTCCCTCATTTAGTGGATATTTTCACAAAAAAGTGAAATTTTCAAAAATTCAGAAAATTGGCTGAAAACGACTAAATATGAAGGACTCATCGGGCGAATCGCTCTGGAACTGAAATCGGAATGCTCACTGACATTTCCCTTATCTGAAAGTCTGATAAAGGCCGGAAAAATGACTAAGTCCAAAAAAAATTTTTTTTCAACTTTTTTCAATTTTACCCCTGTGGATATATATTCTACCCACACACATTTGGAACTCTCCTGGGGTACCGTCACACATATTATTCCCTCATTTAGTGCATATTTTCACAAAAAAGTGAAATTTTCAAAAATTCAGAAAATTGGCTGAAAACGACTAAATATGAAGGACTCATCAGGCGAATCACTCTGGAACTGAAATCGTAACGCTCACTGACATTTCCCCTATCTGAAAGTCTGATGAACGCCGGAAAAATGACTAAGTCCCCCAAAAAATTTTTTTCAACTTTTTTAAATTTTACCCCTGTGGATATATATTCTACCCACACACATTTGGAACTCTCCTGGGGTACCCTCACACATATTATTCCCTCATTTAGTGAATATTTTCACAAAAAAGTGAAATTTTCAAAAACTCAGAAAATTGGCTGAAAACGACTAAATATGAAGGACTCATCGGGCGAATCGCTCTGGAATTGAAATCGGAACGCTCACTGACATTACCCCTATCTGAAAGTCTGATAAAAGCCGGAAAAATGACTAAGTCCCCGAAAAATTTTTTTTTACTTTTTTCAATTTTACCCCTGTGATTATTAATTCTACCCACACACATTTGGAACTCTCCTGGGGTACCCTCACACATATTATTCCCTCATTTAGTGGATATTTTCACAAAAAAGTGAAATTTTCAAAAATTCAGAAAATTGGCTGAAAACGACTAAATATGAAGGACTCATCGGGCTAATCGCTCTGGAACTGAAATCGGAACGCCCACTGACATTCCCCCTATTTGAAAGTCTGATAAAGGCCGGAAAAATGGCTAAGTCCAAAAAAAATTTTTTTTCAACTTTTTTCAATTTTACCCCTGTGGGATATATATTCTACTCACACACATTTGGAACTCTCCTGGGGTACCCTCACACATATTATTCCCTCATTTAGTGGATATTTTCACCAAAAAGTGAAATTTTCAAAAATTCAGAAAATTGGCTGAAAATGACTAAATATGAAGGACTCATCGGGCGAATCGCTCTGGAACTGAAATCGGAACGCTCACTGACATTTCCCCTGTCTGAAAGTCTGATAAACGCCGGAAAAATGATTAAGTCCAAAAAAAAATTTTTTTCAATTTTACCCCTGTGGATATATATTCTACCCACACACATTTGGAACTCTCCTGGGGTACCCTCACACATATTTTTCCCTCATTTAGTGGATATTTTCACAAAAAAGTGAAATTTTCAAAAATTCAGAAAATTGGCTGAAAACGACTAAATATGAAGGACTCATCGGGCGAATCGCTCTGGAACTGAAATCGGAATGCTCACTGACATTTCCCCTATCTGAAAGTCTGATGAACGCCGGAAAAATGACTAAGTCCCCCAAAAAATTTTTTTCAACTTTTTTCAATTTTACCCCTGTGGATATATATTCTACCCACACACATTTGGAACTCTCCTGGGGTACCCTCACACATATTTTTCCCTCATTTAGTGGATATTTTCACAAAAAAGTGAAATTTTCAAAAATTCAGAAAATTGGCTGAAAACGACTAAATATGAAGGACTCATCAGGCGAATCACTCTGGAACTGAAATCGGAATGCTCACTGACATTACCCTTATCTTAAAGTCTGATAAAGGCCGGAAAAATGACTAAGTCCAAAAAAAAATTTTTTTCAACTTTTTTCAATTTTACCCCCGTGGGATATATATTCTACCCACCCACATTTGGAACTCTCCTGGGGTACCCTCACACATTTTATTCCCTCATTTAGTAGATATTTTCACAAAAAAGTGAAATTTTCAAAAATTCAGAAAATTGGCTGAAAATGACTAAATATGAAGGACTCATCGGGCGAATCGCTCTGGAACTGAAATCGGAACGCTCACTGACATTTCCCCTATCTGAAAGTCTGATGAACGCCGGAAAAATGACTAAGTCCCCCAATAATTTTTTTTCCACTTTTTTCAATTTTACCCCTGTGGATATATATTCTACCCACACACATTTGGTACTCTCCTGGGGTACCCTCACACATATTTTTCCCTCATTTAGTGGATATTTTCACAAAAAAGTGAAATTTTCAAAAATTCAGAAAATTGGCTGAAAACGACTAAATATGAAGGACTCATCGGGCGAATCGCTCTGGAACTGAAATCGGAATGCTCACTGACATTTCCCCTATCTGAAAGTCTGATGAACGCCGGAAAAATGACTAAGTCCCCCAAAAAATTTTTTTCAACTTTTTTCAATTTTACCCCTGTGGATATATATTCTACCCACACACATTTGGAACTCTCCTGGGGTACCCTCACACATATTTTTCCCTCATTTAGTGGATATTTTCACAAAAAAGTGAAATTTTCAAAAATTCAGAAAATTGGCTGAAAACGACTAAATATGAAGGACTCATCAGGCGAATCACTCTGGAACTGAAATCGGAATGCTCACTGACATTACCCTTATCTTAAAGTCTGATAAAGGCCGGAAAAATGACTAAGTCCAAAAAAAAAATTTTTTTCAACTTTTTTCAATTTTACCCCCGTGGGATATATATTCTACCCACCCACATTTGGAACTCTCCTGGGGTACCCTCACACATTTTATTCCCTCATTTAGTAGATATTTTCACAAAAAAGTGAAATTTTCAAAAATTCAGAAAATTGGCTGAAAATGACTAAATATGAAGGACTCATCGGGCGAATCGCTCTGGAACTGAAATCGGAACGCTCACTGACATTTCCCCTATCTGAAAGTCTGATGAACGCCGGAAAAATGACTAAGTCCCCCAATAATTTTTTTTCCACTTTTTTCAATTTTACCCCTGTGGATATATATTCTACCCACACACATTTAGTACTCTCCTGGGGTACCCTCACACATATTTTTCCCTCATTTAGTGGATATTTTCACAAAAAAGTGAAATTTTCAAAAATTCAGAAAATTGGCTGAAAACGACTAAATATGAAGGACTCATCGGGCGAATCGCTCTGGAACTGAAATCGGAATGCTCACTGACATTACCCTTATTTGAAAGTCTGATAAAGGCCGGAAAAATGACTAAGTCCAAAAAAAAATTTTTTTCAACTTTTTTCAATTTTACCCCTGTGGATATATATTCTACCCACACACATTTGGAACTCTCCTGGGGTACCCTCACACATATTTTTCCCTCATTTAGTGGATATTTTCACAAAAAAGTGAAATTTTCAAAAATTCAGAAAATTGGCTGAAAACGACTAAATATGAAGGACTCATCGGGCGAATCACTCTGGAACTGAAATCGCAATGCTCACTGACATTACCCTTATCTTAAAGTCTGATAAAGGCCGGAAAAATGACTAAGTCTAAAAAAAAATTTTTTTCAACTTTTTTCAATTTTACCCCCGTGGGATATATATTCTACCCACCCACATTTGGAACTCTCCTGGGGTACCCTCACACATTTTATTCCCTCATTTAGTGGATATTTTCACAAAAAAGTGAAATTTTCAAAAATTCAGAAAATTGGCTGAAAATGACTAAATATGAAGGACTCATCGGGCGAATCGCTCTGGAACTGAAATCGGAACGCTCACTGACATTTCCCCTATCTGAAAGTCTGATGAACGCCGGAAAAATGACTAAGTCCCCCCAAAAATTTTTTTCAACTTTTTTCAATTTTACCCCTGTGGATATATATTCTACCCACACACATTTGGAACTCTCCTGGGGTACCCTCACACATATTTTTTCCCTCATTTAGTGGATATTTTCACAAAAAAGTGAAATGTTCAAAACTTCAGAAAATTGGCTGAAAACGACAAAATATGAAGGACTCATCGTGCGAATCGCTCTGGAACTGAAATTGGAATGCTCACTGACATTTCTAATATCTGAAAGTATGATAAACGCCGGAAAAATGACTAAGTCCAAAAAAAATGTTTTTTCAACTTTTTTCAATTTTACCCCTGTGGGATATATATTCTACTCACACACATTTGGAACTCTCCTGGGGTACCGTCACACATATTATTCCCTCATTTAGTGCATATTTTCACAAAAAAGTGAAATTTTCAAAAATTCAGATAATTGGCTGAAAACGACTAAATATGAAGGACTCATCGGGCGAATCGCTCTGGAACTGAAATCGGAATGCTCACTGACCTTTCCCCTATCTGAAAGTCTGATGAGCGCCGGAAAAATGACTAAGTCCCCCAAAAATTATTTTTCAACTTATTTCAATTTTACTCCTGTGGATATATATACTACCCACACACATTTGGAACTCTCCTGGGGTACCCTCACACATATTATTCCCTCATTTAGTGCATATTTTTAAAAAAAAGTTAAATTTTCAAAAATTCAGAAAATTGTCTGAAAACGACTAAATATGAAGGACTCATCAGGCGAATCACTCTAGAACTGAAATCGGAACGCTCACTGACATTTCCCCTATCTGAAAGTCTGATAAACGCCGGAAAATGACTAAGTCGAAAAAAAAATTTTTTTTCAACCTTTTTCAATTTTACCCCTGTGGGATATATATTCTACTCACACACATTTGGAACTCTCCTGGGGTACCGTCGCACATATTATTCCCTCATTTAGTGCATATTTTCACAAAAAAGTGAAATTTTCAAAAATTCAGAAAATTGGCTGAAAATGACTAAATATGAAGGACTCATCAGGCGAACCACTCTGGAACTGAAATCGGAACGCTCACTGACATTTCCCCTATCTGAAAGTCTGATAAACGCCGGAAAATGACTAAGTCGAAAAAAAAAAAATTTTTCAACTTTTTTCAATTTTACCCCTGTGGGATATATATTCTACTCACACACATTTGGAACTCTCCTGGGGTACCGTCACACATATTATTCCCTCATTTAGTGCATATTTTCACAAAAAAGTGAAATTTTCAAAAATTCAGAAAATTGGCTGAAAACGACCAAATATGAAGGACTCATCAGGCGAATCACTCTGGAACTGAAATCGGAAAGCTCACTGACATTTCCCCTATCTGAAAGTCTGATAAACGCCGGAAAATGACTAAGTCGAAAAAAAAAATTTTTGTCAACTTTTTTCAATTTCACCCCTGTGGGATATGTATTCTACTCACACACATTTGGAACTCTCCTGGGGTACCCTCACACATATTATTCCCTCATTTAGTGCATATTTTCCCAAAAATTGAAATTTTCAAAAAGTCAGAAAATTGCCTGAAAACAACTAAATATGAAGGACTCATCGGGCGAATCGCTCTGGAACTGAAATTGGAACGCTCACTGACATTTCCGGTATCTGCACGTCTGATAAACGCCGGAAAATGACTAAGTCGAAAAAAAAAAAAATTTTCTACTTTTTTCAATTTTGCCCCCGTGGGATATATATTCTACCCACACACATTTGGAACTCTCCTGGGGAACCCTCACACATATTATTCCCTCATTTAGTGGATATTTTCACAAAAAAGTGAAATTTTCAAAAATTCAGAAAATTGGCTGAAAACGACTAAATATGAAGGACTCATCGGGCGAATCGCTCTGGAACTGAAATCGGAACGCTCACTGACATTTCCCCTATCTGAAAGTCTGATAAATGCCGGAAAATGAATAAGTCGAAAAAAAAAATTTTTTCAACTTTTTTCAATTTTGCCCCCGTGGGATATATATTCTACCCACACACATTTGGAACTCTCCTGGGGTACCCTCACACATATTATTCCCTCATTTAGTGGATATTTTCACAAAAAAGTGACATTTTCAAAAATTCTGAAAATTGGCTGAAAATGACTAAATATGAAGGACTCATTGGGCGAACAGCTCTGGAACTGAAATCGGAATGCTCACTGACATTTCCCTTATCTGAAAGTCTGATAAAGGCCGGAAAAATGACTAAGTCCAAAAAAAATTTTTTTTCAACTTTTTTCAATTTTACCCCTGTGGATATATATTCTACCCACACACATTTGGAACTCTCCTGGGGTACCGTCACACATATTATTCCCTCATTTAGTGCATATTTTCACAAAAAAGTGAAATTTTCAAAAATTCAGAAAATTGGCTGAAAACGACTAAATATGAAGGACTCATCAGGCGAATCACTCTGGAACTGAAATCGTAACGCTCACTGACATTTCCCCTATCTGAAAGTCTGATGAACGCCGGAAAAATGACTAAGTCCCCCAAAAAATTTTTTTCAACTTTTTTAAATTTTACCCCTGTGGATATAAATTCTACCCACACACATTTGGAACTCTCCTGGGGTACCCTCACACATATTATTCCCTCATTTAGTGAATATTTTCACAAAAAAGTGAAATTTTCAAAAACTCAGAAAATTGGCTGAAAACGACTAAATATGAAGGACTCATCGGGCGAATCGCTCTGGAATTGAAATCGGAACGCTCACTGACATTACCCCTATCTGAAAGTCTGATAAAAGCCGGAAAAATGACTAAGTCCCCGAAAAATTTTTTTTTACTTTTTTCAATTTTACCCCTGTGATTATTAATTCTACCCACACACATTTGGAACTCTCCTGGGGTACCCTCACACATATTATTCCCTCTTTTAGTGAATATTTTCACAAAAAAGTAAAATTTTCAAAAATTCAGAAAATTGGCTGAAAACGACTAAATATGAAGGACTCATCGGGCGAATCGCTCTGGAACTGAAATCGGAATGCTCACTGACATTTCCCCTATCTGAAAGTCTGATAAACGCCGGAAAAATGACTAAGTCCCCAAAAAAAATTTTTCCAACTTTTTTCAATTTTACCCCTGTGGATATTAACTCTACCCACACACATTTGGAACTCTCCTGTGGTACCCTCACACATATTATTCCCTCTTTTAGTGAATATTTTCACAAAAAAGTAAAATTTTCAAAAATTCAGAAAATTGGCTGAAAACGACTAAATATGAAGGACTCATCGGGCGAATCGCTCTGGAACTGAAATTGGAATGCTCACTGACATTTCCCCTATCTGAAAGTCTGATAAACGCCGGAAAAATGACTAAGTCCCCAAAAAAAATTTTTCCAACTTTTTTCAATTTTACCCCTGTGGATATTAACTCTACCCACACACATTTGGAACTCTCCTGGGGTACCCTCACACATATTATTCCCTCTTTTAGTGAATATTTTCACAAAAAAGTAAAATTTTCAAAAATTCAGAAAATTGGCTGAAAACGACTAAATATGAAGGACTCATCGGGCGAATCGCTCTGGAACTGAAATCGGAACGCTCACTGACATTTCCCCTATCTGAAAGTCTGATAAACGCCGAAAAAATGACAAACTCCAAAAATAATTTTTTTTCAACTTTTTTCAATTTTACCCCCGTGGGATATATATTCTACCCACACACATTTGGAACTCTCCTGGATTACCCTCACACATATTATTCCCTCATTTAGTGGATATTTTCACAAAAAAGTGAAATTTTTAAAAATTCAGAATATTGGCTGAAAACGACTAAATATGAAGGACTCATCGGGCGAATCGCTCTGGAACTGAAATCGGAATGCTCACTGACATTTCCCCTATCTGAAAGTCTGATAAACGCCGGAAAAATGACTAAGTCCAAAAAAAAATTTTTTTTAAACTTTTTTCAATTTTACCCCCGTGGGATATATATTCTACCCACACACATTTGGAACTCTCCTGGGGTACCCTCACACATATTATTCCCTCAGTTAGTGGATATTTTCACAAAAAAGGAAATTTTCAAAAATTCAGAAATTTGCTGAAAATGACTAAATATGAAGGACTCAACGGGCGAATCGCTCTGGAACTGAAATCGGAATGCTAACTGACATTTCCCCTATCTGAAAGTCTGATAAACGCCGAAAAAATGATAAAGTCCAAAAATAATTTTTTTTCAACTTTTTTCAATTTTACCCCCGTGGGATATATATTCTACCCACACACATATGGAATTCTCCTGGCTTACCCTCACACATATTATTCCCTCATTTAGTGGATATTTTCACAAAAAAGTGAAATTTTAAAAAATTCAGAAAATTGGCTGAAAACGATTAAATATGAAGTACTCATCGGGCGAATCGCTTTGGAACTGAAATCGGAATGCTCACTGACATTTCCCCTATCTGAAAGTCTGATATATGCCGGAAAAATGACTAAGTCCCCCAAAAAATTTTTTTCAACTTTTTTCAATTTTACCCCTGTGGATATATATTCTACCCACACACATTTGGAACTCTCCTGGGGTACCCTCACACATATTTTTCCCTCATTTAGTGGATATTTTCACAAAAAAGTGAAATTTTCAAAAATTCAGAAAATTGGCTGAAAACGACTAAATATGAAGGACTCATCGGGCGAATCACTCTGGAACTGAAATCGGAATGCTCACTGACATTACCCTTATCTTAAAGTCTGATAAAGGCCGGAAAAATGACTAAGTCCAAAAAAAAATTTTTTTCAACTTTTTTCAATTTTACCCCCGTGGGATATATATTCTAAACACCCACATTTGGAACTCTCCTGGGGTACCCTCACACATATTATTCCCTCATTAAGTGGATATTTTCACAAAAAAGTGAAATTTTCAAAAATTCAGAAAATTGGCTGAAAATGACTAAATATGAAGGACTCATCGGGCGAATCGCTCTGGAACTGAAATCGGAACGCCCACTGACATTTCCCCTATTTGAAAGTCTGATAAAGGCCGGAAAAATGGCTAAGTCCAAAAAAAATTTTTTTTCAACTTTTTTCAATTTTACCCCTGTGGATATTAATTCTACCCACACACATTTGGAACTCTCCTGGGGTACCCTCACACATATTATTCCCTCATTTAGTGGATATTTTCACAAAAAAGTGAAATTTTCAAAAATTCTGAAAATTGGCTGAAAACGACTAAATATGAAGGACTCATCGGGCGAATCGCTCTGGAACTGAAATCGGAATGCTCACTGACATTTCCCTTATCTGAAAGTCTGATAAAGGCCGGAAAAATGACTAAGTCCAAAAAAAATTTTTTTCAACTATTTTCAATTTTACCCCTGTTGGATATATATTCTACTCACACACATTTGGAACTCTCCTGGGGTACCCTCACACATATTATTCCCTCATTTAGTGGATATTTTCACCAAAAAGTGAAATTTTCAAAAATTCAGAAAATTGGCTGAAAACGACTAAATATGAAGGACTCATCGGGCGAATCGCTCTGCAACTGAAATCGGAACGCTCACTGACATTTCCCCTGTCTGAAAGTCTGATAAACGCCGGAAAAATGACTAAGTCCCAAAAAAAATTTTTTTCAACTTTTTTCAATTTTACCCCTGTGGATATATATTCTACCCACACACATTTGGAACTCTCCTGGGGTACCCTCACACATATTTTTCCCTCATTTAGTGGATATTTTCACAAAAAAGTGAAATTTTTAAAAATTCAGAATATTGGCTGAAAACGACTAAATATGAAGGACTCATCGGGCGAATCGCTCTGGAACTGAAATCGGAATGCTCACTGACATTTCCCCTATCTGAAAGTCTGATAAACGCCGGAAAAATGACTAAGTCCAAAAAAAAATTTTTTTTAAACTTTTTTCAATTTTACCCCCGTGGGATATATATTCTACCCACACACATTTGGAACTCTCCTGGGGTACCCTCACACATATTATTCCCTCATTTAGTGGATATTTTCACAAAAAAGGAAATTTTCAAAAATTCAGAAATTTGCTGAAAATGACTAAATATGAAGGACTCAACGGGCGAATCGCTCTGGAACTGAAATCGGAATGCTAACTGACATTTCCCCTATCTGAAAGTCTGATAAACGCCGAAAAAATGATAAAGTCCAAAAATAATTTTTTTTCAACTTTTTTCAATTTTACCCCCGTGGGATATATATTCTACCCACACACATATGGAATTCTCCTGGCTTACCCTCACACATATTATTCCCTCATTTAGTGGATATTTTCACAAAAAAGTGAAATTTTAAAAAATTCAGAAAATTGGCTGAAAACGATTAAATATGAAGTACTCATCGGGCGAATCGCTTTGGAACTGAAATCGGAATGCTCACTGACATTTCCCCTATCTGAAAGTCTGATATATGCCGGAAAAATGACTAAGTCCCCCAAAAAATTTTTTTCAACTTTTTTCAATTTTACCCCTGTGGATATATATTCTACCCACACACATTTGGAACTCTCCTGGGGTACCCTCACACATATTTTTCCCTCATTTAGTGGATATTTTCACAAAAAAGTGAAATTTTCAAAAATTCAGAAAATTGGCTGAAAACGACTAAATATGAAGGACTCATCGGGCGAATCACTCTGGAACTGAAATCGGAATGCTCACTGACATTACCCTTATCTTAAAGTCTGATAAAGGCCGGAAAAATGACTAAGTCCAAAAAAAAATTTTTTTCAACTTTTTTCAATTTTACCCCCGTGGGATATATATTCTAAACACCCACATTTGGAACTCTCCTGGGGTACCCTCACACATATTATTCCCTCATTAAGTGGATATTTTCACAAAAAAGTGAAATTTTCAAAAATTCAGAAAATTGGCTGAAAATGACTAAATATGAAGGACTCATCGGGCGAATCGCTCTGGAACTGAAATCGGAACGCCCACTGACATTTCCCCTATTTGAAAGTCTGATAAAGGCCGGAAAAATGGCTAAGTCCAAAAAAAATTTTTTTTCAACTTTTTTCAATTTTACCCCTGTGGATATTAATTCTACCCACACACATTTGGAACTCTCCTGGGGTACCCTCACACATATTATTCCCTCATTTAGTGGATATTTTCACAAAAAAGTGAAATTTTCAAAAATTCTGAAAATTGGCTGAAAACGACTAAATATGAAGGACTCATCGGGCGAATCGCTCTGGAACTGAAATCGGAATGCTCACTGACATTTCCCTTATCTGAAAGTCTGATAAAGGCCGGAAAAATGACTAAGTCCAAAAAAAATTTTTTTCAACTATTTTCAATTTTACCCCTGTTGGATATATATTCTACTCACACACATTTGGAACTCTCCTGGGGTACCCTCACACATATTATTCCCTCATTTAGTGGATATTTTCACCAAAAAGTGAAATTTTCAAAAATTCAGAAAATTGGCTGAAAACGACTAAATATGAAGGACTCATCGGGCGAATCGCTCTGCAACTGAAATCGGAACGCTCACTGACATTTCCCCTGTCTGAAAGTCTGATAAACGCCGGAAAAATGACTAAGTCCCAAAAAAAATTTTTTTCAACTTTTTTCAATTTTACCCCTGTGGATATATATTCTACCCACACACATTTGGAACTCTCCTGGGGTACCCTCACACATATTTTTCCCTCATTTAGTGGATATTTTCACAAAAAAGTGAAATTTTCAAAAATTCAGAAAATTGGCTGAAAACGACTAAATATGAAGGACTCATCGGGCGAATCGCTCTGGAACTGAAATCGGAATGCTCACTGACATTTCCCCTATCTGAAAGTCTGATAAACGCCGGAAAAATGACTAAGTCCCCAAAAAAAATTTTTCCAACTTTTTTCAATTTTACCCCTGTGGATATTAACTCTACCCACACACATTTGGAACTCTCCTGTGGTACCCTCACACATATTATTCCCTCTTTTAGTGAATATTTTCACAAAAAAGTAAAATTTTCAAAAATTCAGAAAATTGGCTGAAAACGACTAAATATGAAGGACTCATCGGGCGAATCGCTCTGGAACTGAAATCGGAATGCTCACTGACATTTCCCCTATCTGAAAGTCTGATAAACGCCGGAAAAATGACTAAGTCCCCAAAAAAAATTTTTCCAACTTTTTTCAATTTTACCTCTGTGGATATTAACTCTACCCACACACATTTGGAACTCTCCTGGGGTACCCTCACACATATTATTCCCTCTTTTAGTGAATATTTTCACAAAAAAGTAAAATTTTCAAAAATTCAGAAAATTGGCTGAAAACGACTAAATATGAAGGACTCATCGGGCGAATCGCTCTGGAACTGAAATCGGAACGCTCACTGACATTTCCCCTATCTGAAAGTCTGATAAACGCCGAAAAAATGACAAACTCCAAAAATAATTTTTTTTCAACTTTTTTCAATTTTACCCCCGTGGGATATATATTCTACCCACACACATTTGGAACTCTCCTGGATTACCCTCACACATATTATTCCCTCATTTAGTGGATATTTTCACAAAAAAGTGAAATTTTTAAAAATTCAGAATATTGGCTGAAAACGACTAAATATGAAGGACTCATCGGGCGAATCGCTCTGGAACTGAAATCGGAATGCTCACTGACATTTCCCCTATCTGAAAGTCTGATAAACGCCGGAAAAATGACTAAGTCCAAAAAAAAATTTTTTTTAAACTTTTTTCAATTTTACCCCCGTGGGATATATATTCTACCCACACACATTTGGAACTCTCCTGGGGTACCCTCACACATATTATTCCCTCATTTAGTGGATATTTTCACAAAAAAGGAAATTTTCAAAAATTCAGAAATTTGCTGAAAATGACTAAATATGAAGGACTCAACGGGCGAATCGCTCTGGAACTGAAATCGGAATGCTAACTGACATTTCCCCTATCTGAAAGTCTGATAAACGCCGAAAAAATGATAAAGTCCAAAAATAATTTTTTTTCAACTTTTTTCAATTTTACCCCCGTGGGATATATATTCTACCCACACACATATGGAATTCTCCTGGCTTACCCTCACACATATTATTCCCTCATTTAGTGGATATTTTCACAAAAAAGTGAAATTTTAAAAAATTCAGAAAATTGGCTGAAAACGATTAAATATGAAGTACTCATCGGGCGAATCGCTTTGGAACTGAAATCGGAATGCTCACTGACATTTCCCCTATCTGAAAGTCTGATATATGCCGGAAAAATGACTAAGTCCCCCAAAAAATTTTTTTCAACTTTTTTCAATTTTACCCCTGTGGATATATATTCTACCCACACACATTTGGAACTCTCCTGGGGTACCCTCACACATATTTTTCCCTCATTTAGTGGATATTTTCACAAAAAAGTGAAATTTTCAAAAATTCAGAAAATTGGCTGAAAACGACTAAATATGAAGGACTCATCGGGCGAATCACTCTGGAACTGAAATCGGAATGCTCACTGACATTACCCTTATCTTAAAGTCTGATAAAGGCCGGAAAAATGACTAAGTCCAAAAAAAAATTTTTTTCAACTTTTTTCAATTTTACCCCCGTGGGATATATATTCTACCCACCCACATTTGGAACTCTCCTGGGGTACCCTCACACATATTATTCCCTCATTAAGTGGATATTTTCACAAAAAAGTGAAATTTTCAAAAATTCAGAAAATTGGCTGAAAATGACTAAATATGAAGGACTCATCGGGCGAATCGCTCTGGAACTGAAATCGGAACGCTCACTGACATTTCCCCTATCTGAAAGTCTGATGAACGCCGGAAAAATGACTAAGTCCCCCAAAAAAATTTTTTCCACTTTTTTCAATTTTACCCCTGTGGATATATATTCTACCCACACACATTTGGTACTCTCCTGGGGTACCCTCACACATATTTTTCCCTCATTTAGTGGATATTTTCACAATAAAGTGAAATTTTCAAAAATTCTGAAAATTGGCTGAAAACGACTAAATATGAAGGACTCATCGTTCGAATCGCTCTGGAACTGAAATCGGAATGCTCACTGACATTACCCTTATTTGAAAGTCTGATAAAGGCCGGAAAAATGACTAAGTCCAAAAAAAAATTTTTTTGAACTTTTTTCAATTTTACCCCCGTGGGATATATATTCTACCCACCCACATTTGGAACTCTCCTGGGGTACCCTCACACATATTATTCCCTCATTAAGTGGATATTTTCACAAAAAAGTGAAATTTTCAAAAATTCATAAAATTGGCTGAAAACGACTAAATATGAAGGACTCATCGGGGTAATCGCTCTGGAACTGAAATCGGAACGCCCACTGACATTTCCCCTATTTGAAAGTCTGATAAAGGCCGGAAAAATGGCTAAGTCCAAAAATAATTTTTTTTCAACTTTTTTCAATTTTACCCCCGTGGGATATATATTCTACCCACACACATTTGGAACTCTCCTGGATTACCCTCACACATATTATTCCCTCATTTAGTGGATATTTTCACAAAAAAGTGAAATTTTTAAAAATTCAAAATATTGGCTGAAAACGACTAAATATGAAGGACTCATCGGGCGAATCGCTCTGGAACTGAAATCGGAATGCTCACTGACATTTCCCCTATCTGAAAGTCTGATAAACGCCAGAAAAATGACTAAGTTCAAAAAAAAATTTTTTCAACTTTTTTCAATTTTGCCCCCGTGTGGATATATATTCTACCCACACACATTTGGAACTCTCATGGGGTGCCCTCACACATATTATTCCCTCATTTAGTGGATATTTTCACAAAAAAGGAAATTTTCAAAAATTCAGAAAATTTGCTGAAAACGATTAAATATGAAGGACTCATTGGGCGAATCGCTCTGGAACTGAAATCGGAAAGCTCACTGACATTTCCCCTATCTGAAAGTCTGATAAACGTGGGAAAAATGACTAAGTTCAAAAAAAAATTTTTTTCAACTTTTTTCAATTTTACCCCCGTGGGATATGTATTCTACCCACAAACATTTGGAACTCTCCTGGGGTACCCTCACACATATTATTCCCTCATTTAGTGGATATTTTCACAAAAAAGTGAAATTTTCAAAAATTCAGAAAATTGGCTGAAAACTACTAAATGTGATGGACTCATCGGGCGAATCGCTCTGTAACTGAAATCGGAACGCTCACTGACACTTCCCCTATCTGAAAGTCTGATAAACGCCGAAAAAATGATAAAGTCCAAAAATAATTTTTTTTCAACTTTTTTCAATTTTACCCCCGTGGGATATATATTCTACAAACACACATATGGAATTCTCCTGGCTTACCCTCACACATATTATTCCCTCATTTAGTGGATATTTTCACAAAAAAGTGAAATTTTAAAAAATTCAGAAAATTGGCTGAAAACGATTAAATATGAAGTACTCATCGGGCGAATCGCTTTGGAACTGAAATCGGAATGCTCACTGACATTTCCCCTATCTGAAAGTCTGATATATGCCGGAAAAATGACTAAGTCCAAAAAAAATTTTTTTTCAACTTTTTTTAATTTTGCCCCCATGTGGATATATATTCTACCCACACACATTTGGAACTCTCATGGGGTGCCCTCACACATATTATTCCCTCATTTAGTGGATATTTTCACAAAAATGTGAAATTTTCAAAAATTCAGAAAACTGTCTGAAAACGACTAAATATGAAGGACTCATCGGGTGAATCGCTCTGAAACTGAAATCGGAAAGCTCACTGACATTTCCCCTATCTGAAAGTCTGATAAACGCCGGAAAAATGACTAAGTCCAAAAAAAAATTTTTTTCAATTTTTTCAATTTTACCCACGTGGGATATATATTCTACCCACACACATTTGGAACTCTCCTGGGGTACCCTCACACATATTATTCCCTCATTTAGTGTATATTTTCAAAAAAAAGTGAAATTTTCAAAAATTCTGAAAATTGGCTGAAAACGACTAAATATGAAGTACTCATCGGGTGAATCGCTCTGGAACTGAAATCAGAACGCTCACTGACATTTCCCCTATCTGAAAGTCTGATAAACGCCGGAAAAATGACTAAGTCGAAAAAAAAAAAATTTTCAACTTTTTTCAATTTTACCCCGTGGGTTATATACTCTACCCACACACATTTGGAACTCTCCTGGGGTATCCTCACACATATTATTCCTCATTTAGTGCATATTTTCACAAAAAAGTAAAATTTTCAAAAATTCTAAAAATTGGCTGAAAACGACTAAATATGAAGGACACATCGGGCGAATCGCTCTGGAACTGAAATCGGAACGCTCACTGACATTTCCCCTATCTGAAAGTCTGATAAACGCCGGAAAAATGACTAAGTTGAAAAAAAACATTTTTCAACTTTTTTCAATTTTACCCCCGTGGGATATATTCTACCCACACACATTTGGAACTCTCCTGGGGTACCCTCACACATATTATTCCCTCATTTAGTGGATATTTTCACAAAAAAGTGAAATTTTCAAAAATTCAGAAAATTGTCTGAAAACGACTAAATATGAAGGACTCATCGGGCGAATCACTCTGGAACTGAAATCGGAACGCTCACTGACATTTCCCCTATCTGAAAGTCTGATAAACGCCGGAAAAATTACTAAGTCCCCCGAAAATTTTTTTTTACTTTTTTCAATTTTACCCACGTGGGATATATATTCTACCCGCACACATTTGGAACTCTCCTGGGGTACCCTCACACATATTATTCCCGCATTTAGTGGATATTTTGACAAAAAGGTGAAATTTTCAAAAATTCAGAAAATTGGCTGAAAACGACTAAATATGAAGGACTCATCGGGTGAATCACTCTGGAACTGAAATCGGAATGCTCACTGACATTTCCCTTATCTGAATGTCTGATAAAGGCCAGAAAAATGACTAAGTCCAAAAAAAAATTTTTTTCAACTTTTTTCAATTTCACCCCCGTGGGATATATATTCTACCGACACACATTTGGAACTCTCCTGGGGTACCCTCACACATATTATTCCCTCATTAAGTGGATATTTTCACAAAAAAGTGAAATTTTCAAAAATTCAGAAATTTGGCTGAAAACGACTAAATATGAAGGACTCATTGGGCGAATCGCTCTGGAACTGAAATCGGAACTCTCACTGACATTCCCCCTATCTGAAAGTCTGATAAACGCCGGAAAAATGACTAACACCAAAAAAAAATTTTTTTTAACTTTTTTCAATTTTACCCCCGTGGGATATATATTCTGCCCACACACATTTGGAACTCTCCTGGATTACCCTCACACAGATTATTCCCTCATTTAGTGGATATTTTCACAAAAAAGTGAAATTTTTAAAAATTCAGAATATTGGCTGAAAACGACTAAATATGAAGGACTCATCGGGCGAATCGCTCTGGAACTGAAATCGGAATGCTCACTGACATTTCCCCTATCTGAAAGTCTGATAAACGCCGGAAAAATGACTAAGTTCAAAAAAAAATTTTTTCAACTTTTTTCAATTTTGCCCCCGTGTGGATATATATTCTACCCACACACATTTGGAACTCTCATGGGGTGCCCTCACACATATTATTCCCTCATTTAGTGGATATTTTCACAAAAAAGGAAATTTTCAAAAATTCAGAAAATTTGCTGAAAACGATTAAATATGAAGGACTCATCGGGCGAATCGCTCTGGAACTGAAATCGGAATGCTCACTGACATTTCCCCTATCTGAAAGTCTGATGAACGCCGGAAAAATGACTAAGTCCCCCAAAAAATTTTTTTCATCTTTTTCAATTTTACCCCTGTGGATATATATTCTACCCACACACATTTGGAACTCTCCTGGGGTACCCTCACACATATTATTACCTCATTTAGTGGATATTTTCACAAAAACTGAAATTTTCAAAAATTCAGAAAATTGGCTGAAAATGACTAAATATGAAGGACTCATCGGGCGAATCGCTCTGGAACTGAAATCGGAATGCTCACTGACATTTCCCCTATCTGAAAGTCTGATAAACGCCGGAAAAATGACTAACTCCAAAAAAAAATTTTTTTTAACTTTTTTGAATTTTACTCCCGTGGGATATATATTCTACCCACACACATTTGGTACTCTCCTGGTGTACCCTCACACATATTATTCCCTCATTTAGTGGATATTTTCACAAAAAAGGAAATTTTCAAAAATTCAGAAAATTTGCTGAAAACGACTAAATATGAAGGACTCATCGGGCGAATCGCTCTGGAACTGAAATTGGAATGCTCACTGACATTTCCCCTATCTGAAAGTCTGATAAACGCCAAAAAAATGATAAAGTCCAAAAATATTTTTTTTTCAACTTTTTTCAATTTTACCCCCGTGGGATATATATTCTACCCACACACATTTGGAACTCTCCTGGCTTACCCTCACACATATTATTCCCTCATTTAGTGGATATTTTCACAAAAAAGTGAAATTTTTAAAAATTCAGAATATTGGCTGAAAACGACTAAATATGAAGGACTCATCGGGCGAATCGCTCTGGAACTGAAATCGGAACGCTCACTGACATTTCCCCCATCTGAAAGTCTGATAAACGCCGGAAAAATGACTCAGTCCAAAAAAAATTTTTTTTCAACTTTTTTTAATTTTGCCCCCGTGTGGATATATATTCTACCCACACACATTTGGAACTCTCATGGGGTGCCCTCACACATATTATTCCCTCATTTAGTGGATATTTTCACAAAAAAGTGACATTTTCAAAAATTCTGAAAATTGGCTGAAAACGACTAAATATGAAGGACTCATCGGGCGAATCGCTCTGGAACTGAAATCGGAATGCTCACTGACATTTCCCCTATCTGAAAGTCTGATAAACGCCGGAAAAATGACTAAGTCGAAAAAAAAAATTTTTCAACTTTTTTCAATTTTACCCCCGTGGGATATATATTCTACCCACACACATTTGGAACTCTCCTGGGGTACCCTCACACATATTATTCCCTCATTTAGTGGATATTTTCACAAAAAAGTAAAATTTTCAAAAATTCAGAAAATTGGCTGAAAACGATTAAATATGAAGGACTCATCGGGTGAATCACTTTGGAACTGAAAACGGAATGCTCACTGACATTTCCCCTATCTGAAAGTCTGATAAACGCCGGAAAAATGACTAAGTCCCCAAAAAAATTTTTTTCAACTTTTTTCAATTTTACCCCTGTGGATATATATTCTACCCACACTTTTGGAACTCTCCTGGGGTACCCTCACACATATTATTCCCTCATTTAGTGGATATTTTCACAAAAAAGTGAAATTTTAAAAAATTCAGAAAATTGGCTGAAAACGATTAAATATGAAGTACTCATCGGGTGAATCGCTCTGAAACTGAAATCGGAAAGCTCACTGACAATTCCCCTATCTGAAAGTCTGATAAACGCCGGAAAAATGACTAAGTCCAAAAAAAAATTTTTTTCAATTTTTTCAATTTTACCCACTTGGGATATATATTCTACCCACACACATTTGGAACTCTCCTGGGGTACCCTCACACATATTATTCCCTCATTTAGTGGATATTTTCACAAAAAAGTGAAATTTTCAAAAATTCTGAAAATTGGCTGAAAACGACTAAATATGAAGTACTCATCGGGTGAATCGCTCTGGAACTGAAATCAGAACGCTCACTGACATTTCCCCTATCTGAAAGTCTGATACACGCCGGAAAAATGACAAAGTCCAAAAACTATTTTTTTTCAACTTTTTTCAATTTTACCCCCGTGGGAAATATATTCTACCCGCACACATTTGGAACTCTCCTGGGGTACTCTCACACATATTATTCCCGCATTTAGTGGATATTTTGACAAAAAAGTGAAATTTTCAAAAATTCTGAAAATTGGCTGAAAACGACTAAATATGAAGTACTCATCGGGCGAATAGCTCTGGAACTGAAATCGGAACGCTCACTGATATTTCCCCTATCTGAAAGTCTGATAAACGCTAAAAAAATGACAAAGTCCCCAAAAAATTTTTTTTCAACTTTTTTCAATTTTGCCCCCGTGTGTATATATATTCTACCCACACACATTTGGAACTCTCATGGGGTGCCCTCACACATATTATTCCCTCATTTAGTGGATATTTTCACAAAAAAGTGAAATTTTCAAAAATTCAGAAAATTGTCTGAAAACGACTAAATATGAAGGACTCATCGGGCGAATCACTCTGGAACTGAAATCGGAACGCTCACTGACATTTCCCCTATCTCAAAGTCTGATAAACGACGGAAAAATGACTAAGTTGAAAAAAAAAATTTTCAACTTTTTTCAATTTTACCCCCGTGGGATATATTCTACCCACACACATTTGGAACTCTCCTGGGGTACCCTCACATATATTATTCCCGCATTTAGTGGATATTTTGACAAAAAAGTGAAATTTTCAAAAATTCTGAAAATTGGCTGAAAACGACTAAATATGAAGGACTCATCGGGCGAATCACTCTGGAACTGAAATCGGAACGCTCACTGACATTTCCCCTATCTGAAAGTCTAATAAAAGGCGAAAAAATGACTAAGTCCAAACATAATTTTTTTTCAACTTTTTTCAATTTTACTCCAGTGGGATATATATTCTACCCACACACATTGTGAACTCTCCTGGGGTACCCTCACACATATTATTCCCTCATTTAGTGGATATTTTCACAAAAAAGTGAAATATTCAAAAATTCTGAAAATTGGCTGAAAACGACTAAATATGAAGGACACATCTGGCGAATCGCTCTGGAACTGAAATCGGAACGCTCACTGACATTTCCCCTATCTGAAAGTCTGATAAACGCCAAAAAAATGACAAAGTCCATAAACAATTTTTTTTCAACTTTTTTCAATTTTACCCCCGTGGGAAATATATTCTACACGCACACATTTGGAACTCTCCTGGGGTACCCTCACACATATTATTCCCGCATTTAGTAGATATTTTGACAAAAAAGTGAAATTTTCAAAAATTCTGAAATTTGGCTGAAAACGACTAAATATTAAGGACTCATCGGGCGAATCACTCTGGAACTGAAATCGGAACGCTCACTGACATTTCCCCTATCTGAAAGTCTGATAAACGCCGGAAAAATGACTAAGTCGAAAAAAAAAAATTTTTCAACTTTTTTCAATTTTACCCCCATGGGATATATATTCTACCCACACAGATTTGGAACTCTCCTGGTGTACCCTCACACATATTATTCCCTCATTTAGTGGATATTTTCACAAAAAAGGAAATTTTCAAAAATTCTGAAATTTGCTGAAAACGACTAAATATGAAGGACTCATCGGGCGAATCGCTCTGGAACGGAAATCGGAATGCTCACTGACATTTCCCCTATCTGAAAGTCTGATAAACGCCGAAAAAATGATAAAGACCAAAAATAAATTTTTTTCAACTTTTTTCAATTTTACCCCCGTGGGATATATATTCTACCCACACACATTTGGAACTCTCCTGGCTTACCCTCACACATATTATTCCCTCATTTAGTGGATATTTTCACAAAAAAGTGAAATTTTTAAAAATTCAGAATATTGCCTGAAAACGACTAAATATGAAGGACTCATCGGGCGAATCGCTCTGAAACTGAAATCGGAACGCTCACTGACATTTCCCCTATCTGAAAGTCTGATAAACGCCGGAAAAATGACTAATTCGAAAAAAAAAATTTCAACTTTTTTCAATTTTACCCCCGTGGGATATATATTCTACCCGCACACATTTGGAACTCTCCTGGGGTACCCTCACACATATTATTCCCATATTTAGTGGATATTTTGACAAAAAAGTGAAATTTTCAAAAATTCAGAAAATTGGCTGAAAACGACTAAATATGAAGGACTCATCGGGCGAATCACTCTGGAACTGAAATCGGAACTCTCACTGACATTTCCCCTATCTGAAAGTCTGGAATAAGGCGAAAAAATGACTAAGTCCAAACATAATTTTTTTTCAACTTTTTTCAATTTTACCCCAGTGGGATATATATTCTACCCACACACATTTGGAACTCTCCTGGGGTACCCTCACACATATTATTCCCTCATTTAGTGGATATTTTCACAAAAAAGTGAAATTTTCAAAAATTCTGAAATTTGGCTGAAAACGACTAAATATGAAGGACTCATCGTGCGAATCACTCTGGAACTGAAATCGGAACGCTCACTGACATTTCCCCTATCTGAAAGTCTGATAAACGCCGGAAAAATGACTAAGTCGAAAAAAAAAAAATTTTCAACTTTTTTCAATTTTACCCCCGTGTTATATATATTCTACCCACACATATTTGGAACTCTCCTGGGGTACCCTCACACATATTATTCCTCATTTAGTGCATATTTTCACAAAAAAGTTAAATTTTCAAAAATTCTGAAAATTGGCTGAAAACGACTAAATATGAAGGACACATCGGGCGAATCGCTCTGGAACTGAAATCGGAACGCTCACTGACATTTCCCCTATCTGAAAGTCTGATAAACGCCGGAAAAATGACTAAGTCCAAAAAAAATTTTTTTTTAAACTTTTTTCAATTTTACTTCCGTGGGATATACATTCTACCCACACACATTTGGTACTCTCCTGGTGTACCCTCACATATATTATTCCCTCATTTAGTGGATATTTTCACAAAAAAGGAAATTTTCAAAAATTCAGAAAATTTGCTGAAAACGACTAAATATGAAGGACTCATCGGGCGAATCGCTCTGAAACTGAAATCGGAAAGCTCACTGACATTTCCCCTATCTGAAAGTCTGATAAACGCCGGAAAAATGACTAAGTCCAAAAAAAATTTTTTAAAATTTTTTCAATTTTACCCACTTGGGATATATATTCTACCCACACACATTTTGAACTCTCCTGGCTTACCCTCACACATATTATGCCCTCATTTAGTGGATATTTTCACAAAAAAGTGAAATTTTTAAAAATTCAGAATATTGGCTGAAAACGACTAAATATGAAGGACTCATCGGGCGAATCGCTCTGGAACTGAAATCGGAACGCTCACTGACATTTCCCCCATCTGAAAGTCTGATAAACGCCGGAAAAATGACTAAGTCTCAAAAAAATTTTTTTTCAACTTTTTTTAATTTTGCCCCCGTGTGGATATATATTCTACCCACACACATTTGGAACTCTCATGGGGTGCCCTCACACATATTATTCCCTCATTTAGTGGATATTTTCACAAAAAATTGAAATTTTCAAAAATTCTGAAAATTGGCTGAAAACGACTAAATATGAAGGACTCATCGGGTGAATCGCTCTGAAACTGAAATCGGAAAGCTCACTGACATTTCCCCTATCTGAAAGTCTGATAAACGCCGGAAAAATGACTAAGTCCAAAAAAAAATTTTTTTCAATTTTTTCAATTTTACCCCCGTGGGATATATATTCTACCCACACACATTTGGAACTCTCCTGGGGTATCCTCACACATATTATTCCCTTATTTAGTGGATATTTTCACAAAAAAGTGAAATTTTCAAAAATTCTGAAAATTGGCTGAAAACGACTAAATATGAAGGACTCATCGGGTGAATCGCTCTGGAACTGAAATCGGAACGCTCACTGACATTTCCCCTATCTGAAAGTCTGATAAACGCCGGAAAAATGACTAAGTCCAAAAAAAATTTTTTTTTAACTTTTTTCAATTTTACTTCCGTGGGATATATATTCTACCCACACACATTTGGTACTCTCCTGGTGTACCCTCACACATATTATTCCCTCATTTAGTGGATATTTTCACAAAAAAGGAAATTTTCAAAAATTCAGAAAATTTGCTGAAAACGACTAAATATGAAGGACTCATCGGGCGAATCGCTCTGAAACTGAAATCAGAACGCTCACTGACATTTCCCCTATCTGAAAGTCTGATAAATGCCGGAAAAATGACAAAGTCGAAAAAAAAAAAATGTTCAACTTTTTTCAATTTTACCACCGTGGGTTATATATTCTACCCACACACATTTGGAACACTCCTGGGGTACTCTCACACATATTATTCCCTCATTTAGTGCATATTTTCACAAAAAAGTGAAATTTTCAAAAATTCAGAAAATTGGCTAAAAACGACTAAATATGAAGGACTCATCAGGCGAATCGCTCTGGAACTGAAATCGGAATGCTCACTGACATTTCCCCTATCTGAAAATCTGATAAACGCCGGAAAAATGACTAAGTCGAAAAAAAAAATTTTTCAACTTTTTTCAATTTTACCCCCGTGGGATATATATTCTACCCACACACATTTGGAACTCTCATGGGGTACCCTCACACATATTATTCCTCATTTAATGCATATTTTCACAAAAAAGTTAAATTTTCCAAAATTCTAAAAATTGGCTGAAAACGACTAAATATGAAGGACACATCGGGCGAATCGCTCTGGAACTGAAATCGGAACGCTCACTGACATTTCTCCTAACTGAAAGTCTGATAAACGCCAAAAAAATGACAAAGTCCAAAAACAATTTTTTTTCAACTTTTTTCAATTTTACCCCCGTGGGAAATATATTCTACCCGCACACATTTGGAACTCTCCTGGGGTACTCTCACACATATTATTCCCGCATTTAGTGGATATTTTGACAAAATAGTGAAATTTTCAAAAATTCTGAAAATTGGCTGAAAACGTCTAAATATGAAGGACTCATCGGGCGAATCGCTCTGGAAGTGAAATCGGAACGCTCACTGACATTTCCCCTATCTGAAAGTCTGATAAACGCCAAAAAAATGACAAAGTCCCCAAAAAATTTTTTTTAAACTTTTTTCAATTTTGCCCCCGTGTGGATATATATTCTACCCACACACATTTGGAACTCTCATGGGGTGCCCTCACACATATTATTCCCTCATTTAGTGGATATTTTCACAAAAAAGTGAAATTTTCAAAAATTCTGAAAATTGGCTGAAAACGACTAAATATGAAGGAATCATCGGGCGAATCGCTCTGGAACTGAAATCGGAATGCTCACTGACATTTCCCCTATCTGAAAGTCTGATAAACGCCGGAAAAATGACTAAGTTGAAAAAAAAAAATTTTAAACTTTTTTCAATTTTACCCCCGTGGGATATATTCTACCCACACACATTTGGAACTCTCCTGGGGTACCCTCACACATATTATTCCCTCATTTAGTGGATATTTTCACAAAAAAGTGAAATTTTCAAAAATTCAGAAAATTGGCTGAAAACTATTAAATATGAAGTATTCATCGGGCGAATCGCTTTGGAACTGAAATCGGAACGCTCACTGACATTTCCCCTATCTGAAAGTCTGATAAAATTACTAAGTCCCCCAAAAATTTTTTTTTACTTTTTTCAATTTTACCCACGTGGGATATATATTCTACCCGCACACATTTGGAACTCTCCTGGGGTACCCTCACACATATTATTCCCGCATTTAGTGGATATTTTGACAAAAAAGTGAAATTTTCAAAAATTCAGAAAATTGGCTGAAAACGACTAAATATGAAGGACTCATCGGGCGAATCACTCTGGAACTGAAATCGGAACGCTCACTGACATTTCCCCTATCTGAAAGTCTGATAAAAGGCGAAAAAATGACTAAGTCCAAACATAATTTTTTTTCAACTTTTTTCAATTTTACCCCAGTGGGATATATATTCTACCCACACACATTTGGAACTCTCCTGGGGTACCATCACACATATTATTCCCTCATTTAGTGGATATTTTGACAAAAAAGTGAAATTTTCCAAAATTCTGAAAATTGGCTGAAAACGACTAAATATGAAGGAATCATCGGGCGAATCGCTCTGGAACTGAAATCGGAATGCTCACTGACATTTCCCCTATCTGAAAGTCTGCTAAACGCCGGAAAAATGACTAAGTCCAAAAAATATTTTTTTTAAACTTTTTTCAATTTTACCCCAGTGGGATATATATTCTACCCACAAACATTTGGAACTCTCCTGGGGTACCCTCACACATATTATTCCCTCATTTAGTGGATATTTTCACAAAAAAGTGAAATTTTCAAAAATTCTGAAAATTGGCTGAAAACGACTAAATATGAAGGACTCATCGGGTGAATCGCTCTGGAACTGAAATCAGAACGCTCACTGACATTTCCCCTATCTGAAAGTCTGATAAACGCCGGAAAAATGACTAAGTCGAAAAAAAAAAAATGTTCAACTTTTTTCAATTTTACCCCCATTGGTTATTTATTCTACCCACACACATTTGGAACTCTCCTGGGGTACCCTCACACATATTATTCCCTCATTTAGTGCATATTTTCACAAAAAAGTGAAATTTTCAAAAATTCAGAAAATTGGCTAAAAACGACTAAATACGAAGGACTCATCGGGCGAATCGCTCTGGAACTGAAATCGGAATGCTCACTGACATTTCCCCTATCTGAAAGTCTGATAAACGCCGGAAAAATGACTAAGTCGAAAAAAAAAAATTTTCAACTTTTTTCAATTTTACCCCCGTGGGATATATATTCTACCCACACACATTTGGAACTCTCATGGGGTACCCTCACACATATTATTCCTCATTTAATGCATATTTTCACAAAAAAGTTAAATTTTCAAAAATTCTAAAAATTGGCTGAAAACGACTAAATATGAAGGACACATCGGGCGAATCGCTCTGGAACTGAAATTGGAATGCTCACTGACATTTCCCCTATCTGAAAGTCTGATAAACGCCAAAAAAATGACAAAGTCCAAAAACAATTTTTTTTCAACTTTTTTCAATTTTACCCCCGTGTGAAATATATTCTACCCACACACATTTGGAACTCTCCTGGGGTACTCTCACACATATTATTCCCGCATTTAGTGGATATTTTGACAAAAAAGTGAAATTTTCCAAAATTCTGAAAATTGGCTGAAAACGACTAAATATGAAGGAATCATCGGGCGAATCGCTCTGGAACTGAAATCGGAATGCTCACTGACATTTCCCCTATCTGAAAGTCTGCTAAACGCCGGAAAAATGACTAAGTCCAAAAAATATTTTTTTTTAACTTTTTTCAATTTTACCCCAGTGGGATATATATTCTACCCACAAACATTTGGAACTCTCCTGGGGTACCCTCACACATATTATTCCCTCATTTAGTGGATATTTTCACAAAAAAGTGAAATTTTCAAAAATTCTGAAAATTGGCTGAAAACGACTAAATATGAAGGACTCATCGGGTGAATCGCTCTGGAACTGAAATCAGAACGCTCACTGACATTTCCCCTATCTGAAAGTCTGATAAACGCCGGAAAAATGACTAAGTCGAAAAAAAAAAAATGTTCAACTTTTTTCAATTTTACCCCCATTGGTTATTTATTCTACCCACACACATTTGGAACTCTCCTGGGGTACCCTCACACATATTATTCCCTCATTTAGTGCATATTTTCACAAAAAAGTGAAATTTTCAAAAATTCAGAAAATTGGCTAAAAACGACTAAATACAAAGGACTCATCGGGCGAATCGCTCTGGAACTGAAATCGGAATGCTCACTGACATTTCCCCTATCTGAAAGTCTGATAAACGCCGGAAAAATGACTAAGTCGAAAAAAAAAAATTTTCAACTTTTTTCAATTTTACCCCCGTGGGATATATATTCTACCCACACACATTTGGAACTCTCATGGGGTACCCTCACACATATTATTCCTCATTTAATGCATATTTTCACAAAAAAGTTAAATTTTCAAAAATTCTAAAAATTGGCTGAAAACGACTAAATATGAAGGACACATCGGGCGAATCGCTCTGGAACTGAAATTGGAATGCTCACTGACATTTCCCCTATCTGAAAGTCTGATAAACGCCAAAAAAATGACAAAGTCCAAAAACAATTTTTTTTCAACTTTTTTCAATTTTACCCCCGTGGGAAATATATTCTACCCACACACATTTGGAACTCTCCTGGGGTACTCTCACACATATTATTCCCGCATTTAGTGGATATTTTGACAAAAAAGTGAAATTTTCAAAAATTCTGAAAATTGGCTGTAAACGTCTAAATATGAAGGACTCATCGGGCGAATCGCTCTGGAACTGAAATCGGAACGCTCACTGACATTTCCCCTATCTGAAAGTCTGATAAACGCCAAAAAAATGACAAAGTCCCCAAAAAATTTTTTTTAAAAGTTTTTTCAATTTTGCCCCTGTGTGGATATATATTCTACCCACACACATTTGGAACTCTCATGGGGTGCCCTCACACATATTATTCCCTCATTTAGTGGATATTTTCACAAAAAAGTGAAATTTTCAAAATTCAGAAAATTGTCTGAAAACGACTAAATATGAAGGACTCATCGGGCGAATTACTCTGGAACTGAAATCGGAATGCTCACTGACATTTCCCCTATCTGAAAGTCTGATAAACGCAGGAAAAATGACTAAGTCTAAAAAAAAAATTTTTTAAACTTTTTTCAATTTTACCCCAGTGGGTTATATATTCTACCCACAAACATTTGGAACTCTCCTGGGGTACCCTCACACATATTATTCCCTCATTTAGTGGATATTTTCACAAAAAAGTGAAATTTTCAAAAATTCTGAAAATTGGCTGAAAACGTCTAAATATGAAGGACTCATCGGGCGAATCGCTCTGGAACTGAAATCGGAACGCTCACTGACATTTCCCCTATCTGAAAGTCTGATAAACGCCAAAAAAATGACAAAGTCCCCAAAAAATTTTTTTTAAACTTTTTTCAATTTTGCCCCCGTGTGGATATATATTCTACCCACACACATTTGGAACTCTCATGGGGTGCCCTCACACATATTATTCCCTCATTTAGTGGATATTTTCACAAAAAAGTGAAATTTTCAAAAATTCTGAAAATTGGCTGAAAACTATTAAATATGAAGTATTCATCGGGCGAATCGCTTTGGAACTGAAATCGGAACGCTCACTGACATTTCCCCTATCTGAAAGTCTGGTATAAGGCGAAAAAATGACTAAGTCCAAACATAATTTTTTTTCAACTTTTTTCAATTTTACCCCAGTGGGATATATATTCTACCCACACACATTTGGAACTCTCCTGGGGTACCCTCACACATATTATTCCCTCATTTAGTGGATATTTTCACAAAAAAGTGAAATTTTCAAAAATTCTGAAATTTGGCTGAAAACGACTAAATATGAAGGACTCATCGGGCGAATCACTCTGGAACTGAAATCGGAACGCTCACTGACATTTCCCCTATTTGAAAGTCTGATAAACGCCGGAAAAATGACTAAGTCGAAAAAAAAAAATTTTTCAACTTTTTTCAATTTTACCCCCGTGGGATATATATTCTACCCACACATATTTGGAACTCTCCTGGGGTACCCTGACACATATTATTCCTCATTTAGTGCATATTTTCACAAAAAAGTTAAATTTTCAAAAATTCTGAAAATTAGCTGAAAATGACTAAATATGAAGGACACATCGGGCGAATCGCTCTGGAACTGAAATCGGAACGCTCACTGACATTTCCCCTATCTGAAAGTCTGATAAACGCCGGAAAAATGACTAAGTCCAAAAAAAATTTTTTTTTAACTTTTTTCAATTTTACTTCCGTGGGATATATATTCTACCCACACACATTTGGTACTCTCCTGGTGTACCCTCACACATATTATTCCCTCATTTAGTGGATATTTTCACAAAAAAGGAAATTTTCAAAAATTCAGAAAATTTGCTGAAAACGACTAAATATGAAGGACTCATCGGGCGAATCGCTCTGAAACTGAAATCAGAACGCTCACTGACATTTCCCCTATCTGAAAGTCTGATAAACGCCGGAAAAATGACAAAGTCGAAAAAAAAAAAATGTTCAACTTTTTTCAATTTTACCACCGTGGGTTATATATTCTACCCACACACATTTGGAACACTCCTGGGGTACCCTCACACATATTATTCCCTCATTTAGTGCATATTTTCACAAAAAAGTGAAATTTTCAAAAATTCAGAAAATTGGCTAAAAACGACTAAATATGAAGGACTCATCGGGCGAATCGCTCTGGAACTGAAATCGGAATGCTCACTGACATTTCCCCTATCTGAAAATCTGATAAACGCCGGAAAAATGACTAAGTCGAAAAAAAATAATTTTCAACTTTTTTCAATTTTACCCCCGTGGGATATATATTCTACCCACACACATTTGGAACTCTCATGGGGTACCCTCACACATATTATTCCTCATTTAATGCATATTTTCACAAAAAAGTTAAATTTTCAAAAATTCGGAAAATTGGCTGAAAACGACTAAATATGAAGGACTCATCGGGCGAATCGCTCTGGAACTGAAATTGGAACGCTCACTGACATTTCCCCTATCTGAAAGTCTGATAAACGCCGGAAAAATGACTAAGTCCAAAAAAAATTTTTTTTAAACTTTTTTCAATTTTACCCCAGTGGGATATAAAATCTACCCACAAACATTTGGAACTCTCCTGGGGTACCCTCACACATATTATTCCCTCATTTAGTGGATATTTTCACAAAAAAGTGAAATTTTCAAAAATTCTGAAAATTGGCTGAAAATGACTAAATATGAAGGACTCATCGGGCGAATCGCTCTGGAACTGAAATTGGAACGCTCACTGACATTTCCCCTATCTGAAACTCTGATAAACGCCGGAAAAAATGACAAAGTCCAAAAAATATTTTTTTTCAACTTTTTTCAATTTTACCCCCGTGGGATATATATTCTACCCACACACATTTGGAACTGTTCTGGGGTACCCTCACACTTATTATTCCCGCATTTAGTGGATATTTTGACAAAAAAGTAAAATTTTCAAAAATTCTAAAAATTGTCTGAAAACGACTAAATATGAAGGATACATCGGGCGAATCGCTCTGGAACTGAAATCGAAACGATCACTGACATTTCCCCTATCTGAAAGTCTGATAAACGGCGAAAAAATGACTAAGTCCAAACATAATTTTCTTCAACTTTTTTCAATTTTACCCCCGTGGGATATATATTCTACCCACACACATTTGGAACTCTCCTGGGGTACCCTCACACATATTATTCCCTCATTTAGTGGATATTTTGACAAAAAATTGAAATTTTCAAAAATTCAGAAAATTGGCTGAAAACGACCAAATATGAAGGACTCATCGGGCGAATCGCTCTGAAACTGAAATTGGAACGCTCACTGACATTTCCCCTATCTGAAAGTCTGATAAACGCCGGAAAAAATGACAAAGTCCAAAAACAATTTTTTTTCAACTTTTTCAATTTTACCCCCGTGGAATATATATTCTACTCACACACATTTGGAACTCTCCTGGCGTACCCTCACACATATTATTCCCGCATTTAGTGGATATTTTGAGAAAAAAGTTAAATTTTCAAAAATTCGGAAAATTGGCTGAAAACGACTAAATATGAAGGACTCATCGGGCGAATCGCTCTGGAACTGAAATCGGAACGCTCACTGACATTTCCCCTATCTGAAAGTCTGATAAACGCCGGAAAAATGACTAAGTCTAAAAAAAATTTTTTTTAAACTTTTTTCAATTTTACCCCAGTGGGATTTATATTCTACCCACAAACATTTGGAACTCTCCTGGGGTACCCTCACACATATTATTCCCTCATTTAGTGGATATTTTCACAAAAAAGTGAAATTTTCAAAAATTCTGAAAATTGGCTGAAAACGACTAAATATGAAGGACTCATCGGGCGAATCGCTCTGGAACTGAAATCGGAACGCTCACTGACATTTCCCCTATCTGAAAGTCTGATAAACGCCGGAAAAATGACTAAGTCCAAAAAAAAATTTTTTCAACTTTTTTCAATTTTACCCCTGTGGGATATATATTCTACCCACACACATTTGGATCTCTCCTGGGGTACCCTCACACATATTATTCCTTCATTTAGTGGATATTTTGATAAAAAAGTGAAATTTTCAAAAATTCTGAAAATTGGCGGAAAATGACTAAATATGAAGGACTCATCGGGCGAATCGCTCTGGAACTGAAATCAGAACGCTCACTGACATTTCCCCTATCTGAAAGTCTGATAAACGCCAAAAAAATGAAAGTCCAAAAACAATTTTTTTTCAACTTTTTTCAATTTTACCCCCGTGGGATATATATTCTACCCACACACATTTGGAACTCTCCTGGGGTACCCTCACACATATTATTCCCACATTTAGTGGATATTTTGACAAAAAAGTGAAATTTTAAAAAATTCAGAAAATTGGCTATAAACGACTAAATATGAAGGACTCATCGGGCGAATCGCTCTGGAACTGAAATCGGAACGCTCACTGACATTTCGCCTATCTGAAAGTCTGATAAACGCCGGAAAAAATGACAAAGTCCAAAAACAATTTTTTTTCAACTTTTTTCAATTTTACCCCCGTGGAATATATATTCTACCCACACACATTTGGAACTCTCCTGTAGTACCCTCACACATATTATTCCCGAATTTAGTGGATATTTTGACAAAAAAGTGAAATTTTCAAAAATTCAGAAAATTGGCTGAAAACGACTAAATATGAAGGACTCATCGGGCTAATCGCTCTGGAAATGAAATCCGAACGCTCACTGACATTTCCCCTATCTGAAAGTCTGATAAACGGCGGAAAAAAGAGTAAGTCCCCAAAAAAATTTTTTTCAACTTTTTTCAATTTTACCCCTGTGGGATATATATTCTACCCACACACATTTGGAACTCTCCTGACGTACCCTCACACATATTATTCCCGAATTTAGTGGATATTTTGACAAAAAAGTGAAATTTTCAAAAATTCAGAAAATTGGCTGAAAACGACTAAATATGAAGGATTCATCGGGCGAATTGCTCTGGAACTAAAATCGGAACGCTCACTGACATTTTCCCTATCTGAAAGTCTGATAAACGCCGGAAAAAATGACAAAGTCCAAAAACAATTTTTTTTTTTACTTTTTTCAATTTTACCCCAGTGGGATATATATTCTACCCACACACATTTGGAACTCTCCTGTGGTACCCTCACACATATTACTCCCGAATTTAGTGGATATTTTGATAAAAAAGTGAAATTTTCAAAAATTCAGAAAATTGGCTGAAAACGACTAAATATGAAGGACTCATCGGGCTAATCGCTCTGGAAATGAAATCCGAACGCTCACTGACATTTCCCCTATCTGAAAGTCTGATAAACGGCGGAAAAAAGAGTAAGTCCCCAAAAAAATTTTTTTCAACTTTTTTCAATTTTACCCCTGTGGGATATATATTCTACCCACACACATTTGGAACTCTCCTGACGTACCCTCACACATATTATTCCCGAATTTAGTGGATATTTTGACAAAAAAGTGAAATTTTCAAAAATTCAGAAAATTGGCTGAAAACGACTAAATATGAAGGATTCATCGGGCGAATTGCTCTGGAACTAAAATCGGAACGCTCACTGACATTTTCCCTATCTGAAAGTCTGATAAACGCCGGAAAAAATGACAAAGTCCAAAAACAATTTTTTTTTTTACTTTTTTCAATTTTACCCCAGTGGGATATATATTCTACCCACACACATTTGGAACTCTCCTGTGGTACCCTCACACATATTATTCCCGAATTTAGTGGATATTTTGATAAAAAAGTGAAATTTTCAAAAATTCAGAAAATTGGCTGAAAACAACTAAATATGAAGGACTTATCGGGCGAATCGCTCTGGAACTGAAATCCGAACGCTCACTGACATTTCCCCTTTCCGAAAGTGTGATAAACGCCGGAAAAATGACTAAATCCAAAAAAATTTTTTTTTCAATTTTACCCCCGTGGGATATATATTCTACCCACACACATTTGGAACTCTCCTGGGGTACCCTCACACATATATCCATTTAGTGGATATTTTCACAAAAAAGTGACATTTTCAAAAATTCAGAAAATTGGCTGAAAACGACTAAATATGAAGGACTCATCGGGCGAATCGCTCTGGAACTGATATCGGCAAGCTCACTGACATTTCCCCTATCTGAAAGTCTGATAAACGCCAGAAAAATGACTAAGTCCGAAAAAAAAAAATGTTCAACTTTGTTCAATTTTACCCCCGTGGGATACATATGCTACCCACACACATTTGGAACTTTCCTGGGGTACCCTCACACATATATCCATTTAGTGGATATTTTCACAAAAAAGTGACATTTTCAAAAATTCAGAAAATTGGCTGAAAATGACTAAATATGAAGGACTCATCGGGCGAATGGCTCTGGAACTGAAATCGGAACGCTCACTGACATTTCCCCTATCTGAAAGTCTGATAAACGCCGGAAAAATGACTAAGTCCAAAAAAAAATTTTTTTCAGCTTTTTCAATTTTACCCCTGTGGGATATATATTCTACCCACACACATTTGGAACTCTCCTGGGGTACCTTCACACATATTATTCCCTCATTTAGTGGATATTTTCACAAAAAAGTGAAATTTTCAAAAATTCTGAAAATTGGCTGAAAACGACTAAATATGAAGGACTTATCGGGCGAATCGCTCTGGAACTGAAATCGGAACGCTCACTAACATTTCCCCTATCTGAAAGACTGATAAACGCGGGAAAAATGACTAAGTCCAAAAAAAATATTTTTTTCAACTTTTTTCAATTTTACCCACGTGGGATATATATTCTACCCACACACATTTGGAACTCTCCTGGGGTACCCTCACACATATTATTCCCTCATTTAGTGGATATTTTCACAAAAAAGTGACATTTTCAAAAATTCAGAAAATTGACTGAACACGACTAAATATGAGGGACTCATCTGGCGAATCGCTCTGGAACTGAAATAGGAACGCTCACTGACATTTCCCCTCTCTGAAAGTCTATTAAACGCCGGAAAAATGACTAAGTCAGAAAAAAAAAATGTTCAACTTTGTTCAATTTTACCCCTGTGGAATATATATTCTACTCACACACATTTGGAACTCTCCTGGGGTACCCTCAGACATATTATTCCCTCATTTAGTGGATATTTTCACAAAAAAAGTGAAATTTTCAAAAATTCAGAAAATTGGCTGAAAACAACTAAATATGAAGGACTCATCGGGCGAATCGCTCTGGAACTGAAATTGGAATGCTCACTGACATTTCTAATATCTGAAAGTCTGATAAAGGCCGGAAAAATGACTAAGTCCAAAAAAAATGTTTTTTCAACTTTTTTCAATTTTACCCCTGTGGGATATATATTCTACTCACACACATTTGGAACTCTCCTTGGGTACCGTCACACATATTATTCCCTCATTTAGTGCATATTTTCACAAAAAAGTGAAATTTTCAAAAATTCAGAAAATTGGCTGAAAACGACTAAATATGAAGGACTCATCGGGCGAATCGCTCTGGAACTGAAATCTGAACGCTCACTGACATTTCCCCTATCTGAAAGTCTGATGAGCGCCGGAAAAATGACTAAGTCCCCCAAAAATTTTTTTTCAACTTTTTTCAATTTTACCCCCCGGGGGATATATATTCTACCCACACACATTTGGAACTCTCCTGGGGTACCCTCACACATATTATTCCCTCATTTAGTGGATATTTTCACAAAAAAGTGAAATTTTCAAAAATTCAGAAAATTGGCTGAAAACGACTAAATATGAAGGACTCATCGGGTGAATCACTCTGGAACTGAAATCGGAATGCTCACTGACATTTCCCCTATCTGAAAGTCTGATAAACGCCGGAAAAATGACAAAGTCTAAAAAAAATTTTTCTTCAACTTTTTTCAATTTTACCCCCGTGGGATATATATTCTACCCACACACATTTGGAACTCTCCTGGGGTACCCTCACACATATTATTCCCTCATTTAGTAGAAATTTTCACAAAAAAGTGAAATTTTCAAAAATTGAGAAAATTGGCTGAAAACGACTAAATATGAAGTACTTATCGGGCGAACCACTCTGTAACTGAAATCGGAACGCTCACTGACATTTCCCCTCTCTGAAAGTCTGATAAACGCCGGAAAAATGACTAAGTCCCCAAAAAAAATTTTTTCATCTTTTTTCAATTTTACACCTGTGGATATTAATTCTACCCACACACATTTGGAACTCTCCTGGGGTACCCTCACACATATTATTCCCTCATTTAGTGGATATTTTCACAAAAAAGTGAAATTTTCAAAAAATTCAGAAAATTGGCTGAAAATGACTAAATATGAAGGACTCATCGGGCGAATCGCTCTGGAACTGAAATCTGAACGCTCTCTGACATTTCCCCTATCTGAAAGTCTGATAAACGCCGGAAAATGACTAAGTCGAAAAAAAAAATTTTTTTCAACTTTTTTCAATTTTGCCCCCGTGGGATATATATTCTACCCACGCACATTTGGAACTCTCCTGGGGTACCCTCACACATATTATTCCCTCATTTATTGGATATTTTCACAAAAAAAGTGAAATTTTCAAAAATTCAGAAAATTGGCTGAAAACGACTAAATATGAAGGATTCATCGGGCGAATCGCTCTGGATCTGAAATCGGAACGCTCACTGACATTTCCCCTATCTGAAAGTCTGATAAACGCTGAAAAAATGACTAAGTCCAAAAAAAATTTTTTTTCAACTTTTTTCAATTTTACCCCTGTGGATATATATTCTACTCACACACATTTGGAACTCTCCTGGGGTACCGTCACACATATTATTCCCTCATTTAGTGCATATTTTCACAAAAAAGTGAAATTTTCAAAAATTCAGAAAATTGGCTGAAAACGACTAAATATGAAGGACTCATCGGGCAAATCGCTCTGGAACTGAAATCGGAACGCTCACTGACATTTCCCCTATCTGAAAGTCTGATGAGCGCCGGAAAAATGACTAAGTCCCCCAAAAATTTTTTTTCAACTTTTTTCAATTTTACCCCTGTGGATATATATTCTACCCACACACATTTGGAACTCTCCTGGGGTACCGTCACACATATTATTCCCTCATTTAGTGGATATTTTCACAAAAAAGTGAAATTTTCAAAAATTCAGAAAATTGGCTGAAAACGACTAAATATGAAGGACTCATCGGGCGAATCGCTCTGGAACTGAAATCGGAACGCTCACTGACATTTCCCCTATCTGAAAGTCTGATGAGCGCCGGAAAAATGACTACGTCCCCCAAAAATTTTTTTTCAACTTTTTTCAATTTTACCCCTGTGGATATATATTCTACCCACACACATTTGGAACTCTCCTGGGGTACCCTCACACATATTATTCCCTCATTTAGTGGATATTTTCACAAAAAAAGTGACATTTTCAAAAATTTAGAAAATTGGCTGAAAACGACTAAATATGAAGGACTCATCGGGCGAATCGCTCTGGATCTGAAATCGGAACGCTCACTGACATTTCCCCTATCTGAAAGTCTGATAAACGCTGAAAAAATGACTAAGTCCAAAAAAAAAATTTTTTTCAACTTTTTCAATTTTACCCCCGTGGGATATATATTCTACCCACACACATTTGGAACTCTCCTGGCATACCCTCACACATATTATTCCCTCATTTAGTGGATATTTTCACAAAAAAGTGAAATTTTCAAAAATTCAGAAAATTGGCTGAAAACGACTAAATATGAATGACTCATCAGGCGAATCACTCTGGAACTGAAATCGGAACGCTCACTGACATTTCCCCTATCTGAAAGTCTGATAAACGCTGAAAAAATGACTTAATCCAAAAAAATTTTTTTTTCAATTTTACCCCCGTGGGATATATAATCTACCCACACACATTTGGAACTTTCCTGGGGTACCGTCACACATATTATTCCCTCATTTAGTGGATATTTTCACAAAAAAGTGAAATTTTCAAAAATTCAGAAAATTGGCTGAAAACGACTAAATATGAAGGACTCATCGGGCGAATCGCTCTGGAACTGAAATCGGAACGCTCACTGACATTTCCCTTATCTGAAAGTCTGATGAGCGCCGGAAAAATGACTACGTCCCCCAAAAATTTTTTTTCAACTTTTTTCAATTTTACCCCTGTGGATATATATTCTACCCACACACATTTGGAACTCTCCTGGGGTACCCTCACACATATTATTCCCTCATTTAGTGGATATTTTCACAAAAAAAGTGACATTTTCAAAAATTTAGAAAATTGTCTGAAAACGACTAAATATGAAGGACTCATCGGGCGAATCGCTCTGGATCTGAAATCGGAACGCTCACTGACATTTCCCCTATCTGAAAGTCTGATAAACGCTGAAAAAATGACTAAGTCCAAAAAAAAAATTTTTTTCAACTTTTTCAATTTTACCCCCGTGGGATATATATTCTACCCACACACATTTGGAACTCTCCTGGCATACCCTCACACATATTATTCCCTCATTTAGTGGATATTTTCACAAAAAAGTGAAATTTTCAAAAATTCAGAAAATTGGCTGAAAACGACTAAATATGAATGACTCATCAGGCGAATCACTCTGGAACTGAAATCGGAACGCTCACTGACATTTCCCCTATCTGAAAGTCTGATAAACGCTGAAAAAATGACTTAATCCAAAAAAATTTTTTTTTCAATTTTACCCCCGTGGGATATATAATCTACCCACACACATTTGGAACTTTCCTGGGGTACCCTCACACATATTATTCCCTCATTTAGTGGATATTTTCACAAAAAAGTGAAATTTTCAAAAATTCAGAAAATTGGCTGAAAACGACTAAATATGAAGTACTCATCGGGTGATTCGCTGTGGAACTGAAATCGGAACGCTCACTGACATTTCCTCTATCTGAAAGTCTGATAAACGCCGGAAAAATTACTAAGTCCCCAAAAAAAATTTTTTCAACTTTTTTCAATTTTACCCCTTTGGATATTAATTCTACCCACACACATTTGGAACTCTCCTGGGGTACCCTCACACATATTATTCCCTCATTTAGTGGATATTTTCACAAAAAAGTGAAATTTCCAAAAATTCAGAAAATTGGCTGAAAACGACTAAATATGAAGGACTCATCAGGCAAATCGCTCTGGAACTGAAATCGGAATGCTCACTGACATTTCTAATATCTGAAAGTCTGATAAAGGCCGGAAAAACGACTAAGTCCCCAAAAAATTTTTTTTCAACTTTTTTCAATTTTACCCCTGTGGAATATATATTCTACTCACACACATTTGGAACTCTCCTGGGGTACCCTCAGACATATTATTCCCACATTTATTGGATATTTTCACAAAAAAAGTGAAATTTTCAAAAATTCAGAAAATTGGCTGAAAACGACTAAATATGAAGGACTCATCGGGCGAATCACTCTGGAACTGAAATTGGAAAGCTCACTGACATTTCCCCTATCTGAAAGTCTGATAAACGCCGGAAAAATGACTAAGTGTAAAAAAAATTTTTTTTCAACTTTTTTCAATTTTACCCCCGTGGGATATATATTCTACCCACACACATTTGGAACTCTCCTGGGGTACCCTCACACATATTATTCCCTCATTTAGTGGATATTTTCACAAAAAAAGTGAAATTTTCAAAAATTCAGAAAATTGGCTGAAAACGACTAAATATGAAGGACTCATAGGGCGAATCGCTCTGGAACTGAAAGCGGAATGCTAACTGACATTTCCAATATCTGAAAGTCTGATAAAGGCCGGAAAAATGACTAAGTCCCCAAAAAAAATTTTTTAAACTTTTTTCAATTTTACCCCTGAGGATATTAACTCTACCCACACACATTCGGAACTCTCCTGGGGTACCCTCACACATATTATTCAATCATTTAGTGGATATTTTCACAAAAAAAGTGAAATTTTCAAAAATTCAGAAAATTGGCTGAAAACGACTAAATATGAAGGACTCATCGGGCGAATCGCTCTGGAACTGAAACGGAATGCTCACTGACATTTCCAATATCTGAAAGTCTGTTAAAGGCCGGAAAAATGACTAAGTCCCCCAAAGATTTTTTTTCAACTTTTTTAGATTTTACCCCTGTGGATATATATTCTACCCACACACATTTGGAACTCTCCTGGGGTACCCTCACACATATTATTCCCTCATTTAGTGGATATTTTCACATAAAAGTGAAATTTTCAAAAATTCAGAAAATTGGCTGAAAACGACTAAATATGAAGGACTCATCGGGCGAATCGCTCTGGAACTGAAATCGGAACGCTCACTGACATTTCCCCTATCTGAAAGTCTGATGAACGCCGGAAAAATGACTAAGTCCCCCAAAAAATTTTTTTCAACTTTTTTCAATTTTACCCCTGTGGGATATATATTCTACTCACACACATTTGGAACTCTCCTGGTGTACCCTCACACATATTATTCCCTCATTTAGTGCATATTTTCACAAAAAAGTGAAATTTTCAAAAATTCAGAAAATTGGCTGAAAACGACTAAATATGAAGGACTCATCGGGCGAATCGCTCTGGAACTGAAATCGGAACGCTCACTGACATTTCCCCTATCTGAAAGTCTGATAAACGCCGGAAAAATGACTAAGTGTAAAAAAAATTTTTTTTCAACTTTTTTCAATTTTACCCCCGTGGGATATATATTCTACCCACACACATTTGGAACTCTCCTGGGGTACCCTCACACATATTATTCCCTCATTTAGTGGATATTTTCACAAAAAAAGTGACATTTTCAAAAATTTAGAAAATTGGCTGAAAACGACTAAATATGAAGGACTCATCGGGCGAATCACTCTGGAACTGAAATCGGAACGCTCACTGACATTTCCTCTATCTGAAAGTCTGATAAACGCCGGAAAAATTACTAAGTCCCCAAAAAAAATTTTTTCAACTTTTTTCAATTTTACCCCTGTGGATATTAATTCTACCCACACACATTTGGAACTCTCCTTGGGTACCCTCACACATATTATTCCCTCATTTAGTGGATATTTTCACAAAAAAGTGAAATTTCCAAAAATTCAGAAAATTGGCTGAAAACGACTAAATATGAAGGACTCATCAGCCAAATCGCTCTGGAACTGAAATCGGAATGCTCACTGACATTTCTAATATCTGAAAGTCTGATAAAGGCCGGAAAAATGACTAAGTCCCCAAAAAATTTTTTTTCAACTTTTTTCAATTTTACCCCTGTGGAATATATATTCTACTCACACACATTTGGAACTCTCCTGGGGTACCCTCAGACATATTATTCAATCATTTAGTGGATATTTTCACAAAAAAAGTGAAATTTTCTAAAATTCAGAAAATTGGCTGAAAACGACTAAATATGAAGGACTCATCGGGCGAATCGCTCTGGAACTGAAAGCGGAATGCTAACTGACATTTCCAATATCTGAAAGTCTGATAAAGGCCGGAAAAATGACTAAGTCCCCAAAAAAAATTTTTTCAACTTTTTTCAATTTTACCCCTGTGGATATTAACTCTACCCACACACATTCGGAACTCTCCTGGGGTACCCTCACACATATTATTCAATCATTTAGTGGATATTTTCACAAAAAAAGTGAAATTTTCTAAAATTCAGAAAATTGGCTGAAAACGACTAAATATGAAGGACTCATCGGGCGAATCGCTCTGGAACTGAAAGCGGAATGCTCACTGACATTTCCAATATCTGAAAGTCTGTTAAAGGCCGGAAAAATGACTAAGTCCCCCAAAGATTTTTTTTCAACTTTTTTAGATTTTACCCCTGTGGATATATATTCTACCCACACACATTTGGAACTCTCCTGGGGTACCCTCACACATATTATTCAATCATTTAGTGGATATTTTCACAAAAAAAGTGAAATTTTCAAAAATTCAGAAAATTGGCTGAAAACGACTAAATATGAAGGACTCATCGGGCGAATCGCTCTGGAACTCAAATTAGAATGCTCACTGACATTTCCCCTATCTGAAAGTCTGATAAACGCCGGAAAATGACTAAGTCGAAAAAAAAATTTTTTTTCAACTTTTTTCAATTTTGCCCCCGTGGGATATATATTCTACCCACGCACATTTGGAACTCTCCTGGGGTACCCTCACACATATTATTCCCTCATTTAGTGGATATTTTCACATAAAAGTGAAATTTTCAAAAATTCAAAAAATTGGCTGAAAACGACTAAATATGAAGGACTCATCGGGCGAATCGCTCTGGAACTGAAATCGGAACGCTCACTGACATTTCCCCTCTCTGAAAGTCTGATGAACGCCGGAAAAATGACTAAGTCCCCCAAAAAATTTTTTTCAACTTTTTTCAATTTTACCCCTGTGGGATATATATTCTACTCACACACATTTGGAACTCTCCTGGTGTACCCTCACACATATTATTCCCTCATTTAGTGCATATTTTCACAAAAAAGTGAAATTTTCAAAAATTCAGAAAATTGGCTGAAAACGACTAAATATGAAGGACTCATCGGGCGAATCGCTCTGGAACTGAAATCGGAACGCTCACTGACATTTCCCCTATCTGAAAGTCTGATAAACGCCGGAAAAATGACTAAGTGTAAAAAAAATTTTTTTTCAACTTTTTTCAATTTTGCCCCCGTGGGATATATATTCTACCCACGCACATTTGGAACTCTCCTGGGGTACCCTCACACATATTATTCCCTCATTTAGTGGATATTTTCACATAAAAGTGAAATTTTCAAAAATTCAGAAAATTGGCTAAAACGACTAAATATGAAGGACTCATCGGGCGAATCGCTCTGGAACTGAAATCGGAACGCTCACTGACATTTCCCCTATCTGAAAGTCTGATGAACGCCGGAAAAATGACTAAGTCCCCCAAAAAATTTTTTTCAACTTTTTTCAATTTTACCCCTGTGGATATATATTCTACCCACACATATTTGGAACTCTCCTGGGGTACCCTCACACATATTATTCCCTCATTTAGTGGATATTTTCACATAAAAGTGAAATTTTCAAAAATTCAGAAAATTGGCTGAAAACGACTAAATATGAAGGACTCATCGGGCGAATCGCTCTGGAACTGAAATTGGAATGTTCACTGACATTTCTAATATCTGAAAGTCTGATAAAGGCCGGAAAAATGACTAAGTCCCCCAAAAAATTTTTTTAAACTTTTTTCAATTTTACCCCTGTGGATATATATTCTACCCACACACATTTGGAACTCTCCTGGGGTACCCTCACACATATTATTCCCGCATTTAGTGGATATTTTCACAAAAAAGTGAAATTTTCAAAAATTCAGAAAATTGGCTGAAAACGACTAAATATGAAGGACTCATCGGGCAAATCGCTCTGGAACTGAAATCGGAATGCTCACTGACATTTCCCCTATCTGAAAGTCTGATGAACGCCGGAAAAATGACTAAGTCCAAAAAAAATTTTTTTTCAACTTTTTTCAATTTTACCCCTGTGGGATATATATTCTACTCACACACATCTGGAACTCTCCTGGGGTACCGTCACACATATTATTCCCTCATTTAAGGCATATTTTCACAAAAAAGTGAAATTTTCAAAAATTCAGAAAATTGGCTGAAAACGACTAAATATGAAGGACTCATCGGGCGAATAGCTCTGGAACTGAAATCGGAACGCTCACTGACATTTCCCCTATCTGAAAGTCTGATGAACGCCGGAAAAATGACTAAGCCCCCCAAAAATTTTTTTTAAACTTTTTTCAATTTTACCCCTGTGGATATATATTCTACCCACACACATTTGGAACTCTCCTGGGGTACCCTCACACATATTATTCCCTCATTTAGTGGATATTTTCACAAAAAAGTGAAATTTTCAAAAATTCAGAAAATTGGCTGAAAACGACTAAATATGAAGGACTCATCGGGCGAATCGCTCTGGAACTGAAATCTGAACGCTCACTGACATTTCCCCTATCTGAAAGTCTGATAAACGCCGGAAAAATGACCAAGTCCCCAAAAAAATTTTTTTCACCTTTTTTCAATTTAACCCCTGTGGATATTAATTCTACCCACACACATTTGGAACTCTCCTGGAGTACCCTCACACATATTATTCCCTCATTTAGTGGATGTTTTCACAAAAAAGAGAAATTTCAAAAATTCTGAAAATTGGCTGAAAAACGACTAAATATGAAGGACTCATCGTGCGAATCGCTTTGGAACTGAAATCGGAACGCTCACTGACGTTTCCCCTCTCTGAAAGTCTGATAAACGCCGGAAAAATGACTAAGTCCAAAAAAAAATTTTTTTCAACTTTTTTCAATTTTACCCCCGTCGGATATATATTCTACCCACAAACATTTGGAACTATCCTGGGGTACCCTCACACATATTATTCCCTCATTTAGTGGATATTTTCACAAAAAAGTGAAATTTTCAAAAATTCAGAAAATTGGCTGAAAGTGACTAAATATGAAGGACTCATCGGGCGAATCGCTCTGCAACTGAAATCGGAATGCTCACTGACATTTCCCCTATCTGAAAGTCTGATAAACGCCGGAAAATGACTAAGTCCAAAAAAAAAATTTTTTTCAACTTTTTTCAATTTTACCCCTGGGGATATTAATTCTACCCACACACATTTGGATCTCTCCTGGGGTATTCTCACACATATTATTCCCTCATTTAGTGGATATTTTCACAAAAAAGTGAAATTTTCAAAAATTCAGAAAATTGGCTGAAAACGACTAAATATGAATGACTCATCGGGCGAATCGCTCTAGAACTGAAATCGGAATGCTCATTGACATTTCCCTTATCTGAAAGTCTGATAAAGGCCGGAAAAATGACTAAGTCCCCCAAAAAAAATTTTTAAACTTTTTTCAATTTTACCCCTGTGGATATTAATTCTACCCACACACATTTGGAACTCTCCTGGGGTACTCTCACACATATTATTCCCTCATTTAGTGGATATTTTCACAAAAAAGTGAAATTTTCAAAAATTCAGAAAATTGGCTGAACACGACTAAATATGAAGGACTCATCGGGCGAATCGCTCTGGAACTGAAATCGGAATGCTCACTGACATTTCCCCTATCTGAAAGTCTGATAAACGCCGGAAAAATGACTTAGGCTGTGTGCCCACTTAGCGTTTTTCAAGAGTTTATGCTGCGGAATTTCCGCAGCGGAAACGCTTGTAAAACGCTAGGTAATCCGCACCCCATGGTCCCCAAGGGGATTCCGCATGTTCTATGCACATGCTGCGGATTTTTCCGCAGCGTTTATGCTGTGTACAAAAATCCGCAGCATGTCATTTAATTTTGCGGAAGCGCAGCGAAACTCCCGCCATTGACTTGCATTAAGACGCACAGAAACCGCGGCTGTACATTTTTACAAGCGGCTTCTATGCGTCTCTATGTGCGGATGGTACCCAGTTCTGGAGGAGAGGAGACTCTCATCCAGACCTGGGTACCATTGTACCTGTAAAAAAAGAATAAAATAACAAATAAAGTCTATACTCACCTGTCCGGCGTCTTTTCTCTGAATGCCAGCAGCGCTGAAGGACCTTCGGTGACGTCACAGTCATGTGACAGCAGGCCCTTCACCGCTCTGTCTCGCGATATGCCGGCAGCCGGGAAGCAGCCAGGAAGAAGTGCTGCAGCCACGCCGGGGCCTCGGGGGTGAGTATAGCTTTATTTGTTTTAATTTTTACGGTTCACACAGTATAAATCCATGCTGTTTGCATGGATTTATACAGTGTGACCTAGTTGTCAAGCACTTTCCAAGTGATGCTATCGCCTGGAAAGTGCTTGTCAATCTGCATGCGGAAACGCATGTGAACCCGCATGTGGATCCGCATGTATTCTGCAGGAAAACCGTATGCACAATCTGCATGCGTTTTTTTTCTGCCAGGGAGATGCAGAAATGCTGCAGAAATTTTCTGCTTCATTTCTGCATCGTGGGCACATAGCCTAAGTCCAAAAAAAATATTTTTTTCTACTTTTTTCAATTTTGCCCCCATGGGATATATATTCTACCCACACACATTTGGAACTCTCCTGGGGTACCCTCACACATATTATTCCCTCATTTAGTGGATATTTTCACAAAAAAAGTGAAATTTTCAAAAATTCAGAAAATTGGCTGAAAACGACTAAATATGAAGGACTCATCGGGCGAATCGCTCTGGAACTGAAATCGGAATGCTCACTGACATTTCCCCTATCTGAAAGTCTGATAAACGCCGGAAAAATGACTAAGTCCAAAAAAAATTTTTTTTCAATTTTACCCCCGTGGGATATATATTCTACCCACACACATTTGGAACTCTCCTGGGGTACCCTCACACATATTATTCCCTCATTTAGTGAATATTTTCACAAAAAAGTAAAATTTTCAAAAATTCAGAAAATTGGCTGAAAACGACTAAATATGAGGGACTCATCGGGCGAATCGCTCTGGAACTGAAATCGGAACGCTCACTGACATTTCCCCTCTCTGAAAGTCTGATAAACGCGGGAAAAATGACTAAGTCCAAAAAAAAATGTTTTTCATTTTTTTTCAATTTTACCCCCGTGGGATATATATTCTACCTACAAACATTTGGAACTCTCCTGTGGTACCCTCACACATATTATTCCCTCATTTAGTGGATATTTTCACAAAAAAGTGAAATTTTCAAAAATTCTGAAATGTGGCTGAAAACGACTAAATATGAAGGACTCATTGGGCGAATCGCTCTGGAACTGAAATCGGAACACTCACTGACATTTCCCCTATCTGAAAGTCTGATAAACGCCGGAAAAATGACTAAGTCCAAAAAAAATTTTTTTTCAATTTTATGCCCGTGGGATATATATTCTACCCACACACATTTGGAACTCTCCTGGGGTACCCTCACACATATTATTCCCTCATTAAGTGGATATTTTCACAAAAAAGTGAAATTTTCAAAAATTCAGAAAATTGGCTGAAAACGACTAAATATGAAGGGCTCATCGGGCTAATCGCTCTGGAACTGAAATCGGAACTCCCACTGACATTTCCCCTATCTGAAAGTCTGATAAAGGCCGGAAAAATGACTAAGTCCCCCAAAAATTTTTTTTCAACTTTTTTCAATTTTGCCCCCGTGGGATATATATTCTACCCACGCACATTTGGAACTCTCCTGGGGTACCCTCACACATATTATTCCCTCATTTAGTGGATATTTTCACAAAAAAGTGAAATTTTCAAAAATTCAGAAAATTGGCTGAAAATGACTAAATGTGAAGGACACATCGCGCGAATCGCTCTGGAACTGAAATCGGAACGCTCACTGACATTTCCCCTATCTGAAAGTCTGATAAACGCCGGAAAATGACAGTCGAAAAAAAAAAATTTTTTCAACTTTTTTCAATTTTACCCCCGTGGGATATATATTCTACCCACACACATTTGGAACTCTCCTAGGGTACCCTCACACATTTTATTCCCTCATTAAGTGGATATTTTCACAAAAAAGTGAAATTTTCAAAAATTCAGAAAATTGTCTGAAAACGACTAAATATGAAGGACTCATCGGGCAAATCGCTCTGGAACTGAAATCGAAATGCTCACTGACATTTCCCCTATCTGAAAGTCTGATAAACGCCGGAAAATGACTAAGTCGAAATTTTTTTTTTTTTCAACTTTTTTCAATTTTGCCCCTGTGTGGATATATATTCTACACACACACATTTGGAACTCTCATGGGGTGCCCTCACACATATTATTCCCATCATTTAGTGGATATTTTCACAAAAAAGTGAAATTTTCAAAAATTCTGAAAATTGGCTGAAAACGACTAAATATGAAGGACTCATCGGGCGAATCGCTCTGGAACTAAAATCGGAAAGCTCACTGACATTTCCCGTATCTGAAAGTCTGATAAACGCCGGAAAAATGACTAAGTCGAAAAAAAATTTTTTTTAAGTTTTTTCAATTTTACCCCAGTGGGATATATATTCTACCCACACACATTTGGAACTCTCTTGGGGTACCCTCACACATATTATTCCCTCATTTAGTGGATATTTTCACAAAAAAGTGACATTTTCAAAAATTCAGAAAATTGGCTGAAAACGATTAAATATGAAGTACTCATCGGGCGAATTGCTTTGGAACTGAAATCGGAACGCTCACTGACATTTCCAATATCTGAAAGTCTGATAAACGCCGGAAAAATTACTAAGTCCCCAAAAAATTTTTTTTGACTTTTTTCAATTTTACCCCCGTGGGATATATATTCTACCCACACACGTTTGGAACTCTCCTGGGGTGCGGTCACACATATTATTCCCTCATTTAGTGCATATTTTCACAAAAAAGTGAAATTTTCAAAAATTCAGAAAATTGGCTAAAAACAACTAAATATGAAGAACTCATCGAGCGAATCGCTCTGGAACTGAAATCGGAACGCTCTCTGACATTTCCCCTATCTGAAAGTCTGATAAACGCTGGAAAAATGACTAAGTCCAAAAAAAAAATTTTTTCAACTTTTTTCAATTTTTGTCGCTGTGGATATATATTCTACCCACGCACATTTGGAACTCTCCTGGGGTACCCTCACACATATTATTCCCTCATTTAGTGGATATTTTCACAAAAAAGTGAAATTTTCAAAAATTCAGAAAATTAGCTGAAAACGACTAAATATGAAGGACTCATCGGGCGAATCGCTCTGGAACTGAAATTGGAACGCTCACTGACATTTCCCCTCTCTGAAAGTCTGATAAACACCGGAAAAATGACTAAGTCCAAAAAAAAATTTTTTTCAACTTTATTCAATTTTACCCCCGTGGGTTATATATTCTACCCACACCCATTTGGAACTCTCCTGGGGTACGTTCACACATATTCCCTCATTTAGTGGATATTTTCACAAAAAAAGTGAAATTTTCAAAAATTCAGAAAATTGCCTGAAAACGACGAAATATCAAGGACTCATCGGGCGAATCGCTCTGGAACTGAAATCGGAACGATCACTGACATTTCCCCTATCTGAAAGTCTGATAAATGGCGGAAAAATGACTAAGTCCAAAAAAAAAATTTTTTCAACTTTTTTCAATTTTACCCCCGTGGGATATATATTCTACGCACACACATTTGGAACTCAACTGGGGTACCCTCACACATATTATTCCTTCATTTAGTGGATATTTTGACAAAAAAGTGAAATTTTCAAAAATTCAGAAAATTGGCTGAAAACGACTAAATATGAAGGACTCATCGGGCGAATCGCTCTGGAACTGAAATCGGAACGCTCACTGACATTTCCCCTATCTGATAGTCTGATAAACGCCAAAAAAATGACAAAGTCCAAAAACTATTTTTTTTCAACTTTTTTCAATTTTACCCCAGTGGGATATATATTCTACCCACAAACATTTGGAACTCTCCTGGGTACCGTCACACATATTATCACCTCATTTAGTGCATATTTTCACAAAAAAGTGAAATTTTTAAAAATTCAGAAAATTGGCTAAAAACGACTAAATATGAAGGACTCATCGGGCGAATCGCTCTGGAACTGAAATCGGAACGCTCACTGACAATTCCCCTATCTGAAAGTCTGATAAACGCCGGAAAAATTACTAAGTCCAAAAAAAATGTTTTTTCAATTTTACTCCCGTGGGATATATATTCTACCCACACACATTTGGAACTCCCCTGGGGTACCCTCACACATATTATTCCTGCATTTAGTAAATATTTTGACAAAAAAGTGAAATTTTCAAAAATTCAGAAAATTGGCTGAAAACGACTAAATATGAAGGACTCATTGGGCGAATCGCTCTGGAACTGAAATCGGAACGCTCACTGACATTTCCCCTATCTGAAAGTCTGATAAACGCCGAAAAAAATGACAAAGTCCAAAAACTATTTTTTTTCAACTTTTTTCAATTTTACCCCCGTGGGTTATATATTCTACCCACGCACATTTGGAACTCTCCTGGGGTACCCTCACACATATTATTCCCTCATTTAGTGGATATTTTGACAAAAAAGTGAAATTTTCAAAAATTCTGAAAATTGGCTGAAAACGACTTAATATGAAGGACTCATCGGGCGAATCGCTCTGGAACTGAAATCGGAACGCTCACTGACATTTCCCCTCTCTGAAAGTCTGTTAAACACCGGAAAAATGACTAAGTCCAAAAAAAAATTTTTTTCAACTTTATTCAATTTTACCCCCGTGGGTTATATCTTCTACCCACACCCATTTGGAACTCTCCTGGGGTACGTTCACACATATTCCCTCATTTAGTGGATATTTTCACAAAAAAAGTGAAATTTTCAAAAATTCAGAAAATTGCCTGAAAACGACGAAATATCAAGGACTCATTGGGCAATCGCTCTGGAACTGAAATCGGAACGCTCACTGACATTTCCCCTATCTGAGAGTCTGATAAACGGCGGAAAAATGAGTAAGTCCCAAAAAAAATTTTTTTCAACTTTTTTCAATTTTACCCCTGTGGATATATATTCTACCGACGCACATTTGGAACTCTCCTGGGGTACCCTCACACATATTATTCCCTCATTTACTGTATATTTTCACAAAAAAGTGAAATTTTCAAAAATTCAGAAAATTGGCTGAAAACGACTAAATATGAAGGACTCATTGGGCGAATCGCTCTGGAACTGAAATCGGAACGCTCACTGACATTTCCCCTATCTGATAGTCTGATAAACGCCAAAAAAATGACAAAGTCCAAAAACTATTTTTTTTCAACTTTTTTCAATTTTACCCCAGTGGGATATATATTCTACCCACAAACATTTGGAACTCTCCTCGGGTACCCTCACACATATTATTCCCTCATTTAGTGGATATTTTGACAAAAAAGTGAAATTTTCAAAAATTCTGAAAATTGGCTGAAAACGACTAAATATGAAGGACTCATCGGACGAAACGCTCTGGAACTGAAATCGGAATGCTCACTGACATTTCCCCTATCTGAAAGTCTGATAAACGCCGGAAAAAATGACAAAGTCCAAAAACAATTTTTTTTCAACTTTTTTCAATTTTACCCCCGTGGAATATATATTCTACCCACACACATTTGGAACTCTCCTGGGGTACCCTCACACATATTATTCCCGCATTTAGTGGATATTTTGACAAAAAAGTTAAATTTTCAAAAATTCAGAAAATTGGCTGAAAACGACTAAATATGAAGGACTCATCGGGCGAATCACTCTGGAACTGAAATCGGAATGCTCACTGACATTTTCCCTATCTGAAAGTCTGATAAGCAATGAAAAAATGACTAAGTCCAAAAAAAAAATTTTTTCAACTTTTTTCAATTTTTGTCGCTGTGGATATATATTCTACCCACGCACATTTGGAACTCTCCTGGGGTACCCTCACACATATTATTCCCTCATTTAGTGGATATTTTCACAAAAAAGTGAAATTTTCAAAAATTCAGAAAATTAGCTGAAAACGACTAAATATGAAGGACTCATCGGGCGAATCGCTCTGGAACTGAAATTGGAACGCTCACTGACATTTCCCCTCTCTGAAAGTCTGATAAACACCGGAAAAATGACTAAGTCCAAAAAAAAATTTTTTTCAACTTTATTCAATTTTACCCCCGTGGGTTATATATTCTACCCACACCCATTTGGAACTCTCCTGGGGTACGTTCACACATATTCCCTCATTTAGTGGATATTTTCACAAAAAAAGTGAAATTTTCAAAAATTCAGAAAATTGCCTGAAAACGACGAAATATCAAGGACTCATCGGGCGAATCACTCTGGAACTGAAATCGGAACGATCACTGACATTTCCCCTATCTGAAAGTCTGATAAATGGCGGAAAAATGACTAAGTCCAAAAAAAAAATTTTTTCAACTTTTTTCAATTTTACCCCCGTGGGATATATATTCTACGCACACACATTTGGAACTCAACTGGGGTACCCTCACACATATTATTCCTTCATTTAGTGGATATTTTGACAAAAAAGTGAAATTTTCAAAAATTCAGAAAATTGGCTGAAAACGACTAAATATGAAGGACTCATCGGGCGAATCGCTCTGGAACTGAAATCGGAACGATCACTGACATTTCCCCTATCTGAAAGTCTGATAAATGGCGGAAAAATGACTAAGTCCAAAAAAAAAATTTTTTCAACTTTTTTCAATTTTACCCCCGTGGGATATATATTCTACGCACACACATTTGGAACTCAACTGGGGTACCCTCACACATATTATTCCTTCATTTAGTGGATATTTTGACAAAAAAGTGAAATTTTCAAAAATTCAGAAAATTGGCTGAAAACGACTAAATATGAAGGACTCATCGGGCGAATCGCTCTGGAACTGAAATCGGAACGCTCACTGACATTTCCCCTATCTGATAGTCTGATAAACGCCAAAAAAATGACAAAGTCCAAAAACTATTTTTTTTCAACTTTTTTCAATTTTACCCCAGTGGGATATATATTCTACCCACAAACATTTGGAACTCTCCTGGGGTACCGTCACACATATTATCACCTCATTTAGTGCATATTTTCACAAAAAAGTGAAATTTTTAAAAATTCAGAAAATTGGCTAAAAACGACTAAATATGAAGGACTCATCGGGCGAATCGCTCTGGAACTGAAATAGGAACGCTCACTGACAATTCCCCTATCTGAAAGTCTGATAAACGCCGGAAAAATGACTAAGTCCAAAAAAAAAGTTTTTTCAATTTTACTCCCGTGGGATATATATTCTACCCACACACATTTGGAACTCCCCTGGGGTACCCTCACACATATTATTCCTGCATTTAGTAAATATTTTGACAAAAAAGTGAAATTTTCAAAAATTCAGAAAATTGGCTGAAAACGACTAAATATGAAGGACTCATTGGGCGAATCGCTCTGGAACTGAAATCGGAACGCTCACTGACATTTCCCCTATCTGATAGTCTGATAAACGCCAAAAAAATGACAAAGTCCAAAAACTATTTTTTTTCAACTTTTTTCAATTTTACCCCAGTGGGATATATATTCTACCCACAAACATTTGGAACTCTCCTCGGGTACCCTCACACATATTATTCCCTCATTTAGTGGATATTTTGACAAAAAAGTGAAATTTTCAAAAATTCTGAAAATTGGCTGAAAACGACTAAATATGAAGGACTCATCGGACGAAACGCTCTGGAACTGAAATCGGAATGCTCACTGACATTTCCCCTATCTGAAAGTCTGATAAACGCCGGAAAAAATGACAAAGTCCAAAAACAATTTTTTTTCAACTTTTTTCAATTTTACCCCCGTGGAATATATATTCTACCCACACACATTTGGAACTCTCCTGGGGTACCCTCACACATATTATTCCCACATTTAGTGGATATTTTGACAAAAAAGTTAAATTTTCAAAAATTCAGAAAATTGGCTGAAAACGACTAAATATGAAGGACTCATCGGGCGAATCACTCTGGAACTGAAATCGGAATGCTCACTGACATTTTCCCTATCTGAAAGTCTGATAAGCAATGAAAAAATGACTAAGTCCAAAAAAAAAATTTTTTCAACTTTTTTCAATTTTTGTCGCTGTGGATATATATTCTACCCACGCACATTTGGAACTCTCCTGGGGTACCCTCACACATATTATTCCCTCATTTAGTGGATATTTTCACAAAAAAGTGAAATTTTCAAAAATTCAGAAAATTAGCTGAAAACGACTAAATATGAAGTACTCATCGGGCGAATCGCTCTGGAACTGAAATTGGAACGCTCACTGACATTTCCCCTATCTGAAAGTCTGATAAACGCCGGAAAAAATGACAAAGTCCAAAAACAATTTTTTTTCAACTTTTTTCAATTTTACCCACTGGGATATATATTCTACCCACACACATCTGGAACTCCCCTGTGGTACCCTCACCCATATTATTCCCGAATTTAGTGGATATTTTGACAAAAAAGTGAAATTTTCAAAAATTCTGAAAATTGGCTGAAAACGACTAAATATGAAGGACTCATCGGGCGAATCACTCTGGAACTGAAATCCGAATGCTCACTGACATTTCCCCTATCTGAAGGTCTGATAAAAGGCGGAAAAATGAGTAAGTCCCCAAAAAAATTTTTTTCAACTTTTTTCAATTTTACCCCTGTGGGATATATATTGTAGCCACACACATTTGGAACTCTCCTGGCGTACCCTCACACATATTATTCCCTCATTTAGTGGATATTTTCACAAAAAAGTGAAATTTTCAAAAATTCAGAAAATTGGCTGAAAACGACTAAATATGAAGGACTTATCGGGCGAATCGCTCTGGAACTGAAATTGGAACGCTCACTGACATTTCCCCTATCTGAAAGTCTGATAAACGCCGGAAAAATGACTAAGTCCGAAAAAAAAAAAAAGTTCAACTTTGTTCAATTTTAGCCCCGTGGGATATATATTCTACCCACACACATTTGGAACTTTCCTGGGGTACCCTCACAAATATTATTCCCTCATTTAGTGGATATTTTCACAAAAAAAGTGACATTTTCAAAAATTCAGAAAATTGGCCGAAAACGACTAAATATGAAGGACTCATCGGGAGAATTGCTCTGGAACTGAAATCGGAACGCTCACTAACATTTCCCCTATCTGAAAGACTGATAAACGGCGGAAGAATGAATAAGTCCCAAAAAAAATTTTTTTCAACTTTTTTCAATTTTACCCCCGTGGGATATATATTCTAACCACACACATTTGGAACTCTCCTGGCGTATCCTCACACATATTATTCCCTCATTTAGTGGATATTTTCACAAAAAAGTGAAATTTTCAAGAATTCAGAAAATTGGCTGAAAATGACTACATATGAAGGACTCATCGGGCGAATCGCTCTGGAACTGAAATCGGAAGCTCACTGACATTTCCCCTATCTGAAAGTTTGATAAACGCCGGAAAAATGACTAAGTCAAAAAAAAAAAATGTTCAACTTTGTGCAATTTTACCCCCGTGGAATACATATTCTACCCACACACATTTGGAACTTTCCTGGGGTACCCTCACACATATATCCATTTAGTGGATATTTTCACAAAAAAGTGACATTTTCAAAAATTCAGAAAATTGGCTGAAAACGACTAAAGATGAAGGACTCATCGGGCAAATCGCTCTGGAACTGAAATCGGAACGCTCACTGACATTTCCCCTATCTGAAAGTCTGATAAACGACGGAAATATGACTAAGTCCCAAAAAAATTTTTTTTCAACTTTTTTCAATTTTACCCCTGTGGGATATATATTCTACCCACACACATTTGGAACTCTCATGGGGTACCCTCAAACATATTATTCCCTCATTAAGTGGATATTTTCACAAAAAAGTGAAATTTTCAAAAATTCAGAACATTGGCTGAAAACGACTAAATATCAAGGACTCATCGGTGAATGGCTCTGGAACTGAAATCAGAACGCTAACTGACATTTCCCCTATTTGAAAGTCTGATAAACGCCAGAAAAATGACTAAGTTTAACAAAATTTTTTTTTCAACTTTTTTCAATTTTACCCCCGTGGGATATATATTCTATAAACACACATTTGTAACTCTCCTGGGGTACCCTCACACATATTATTCCCTCATTTACTGGATAATTTCACAAAAAAGTGACATTTTCATAAATTCAGAAAATTGGCTGAAAACGACTAAATATCAAGGACTTATCGGGCAAATCGCTCTGGAACTGAAATAGGAATGCTCACTTACAATTACCCTATCTGAAAGTGTGATAAACGACGGAAATATGACTAAGTCCCCAAAAAAAAATTTTTCAACTTTTTTAAATTTTAACCCCATGGGATATATATTCTACCCACACACATTTGGAACTCTCCTGGGGTACCCTCAAACATATTATTCCCTCAATTCAGTGGATATTTTCACAAAAAAGTGAAATTTTCAAAAATTCAGAACATTGGCTGAAAACCACGAAATATCAAGGACTCATCGGGCGAATCGCTCTGGAACTGAAATCAGAACGCTCACTGACATTTCCCCTATTTGAAAGTCTGATAAATGCCAGAAAAATTAGTAAGTTCAACAAATTTTTTTTTTCAACTTTTTTCAATTTTACCCCCGTGGGATATATATTCTATCCACACACATTTGTAACTCTCCTGGGGTACCCTCACACATATTATTCCCTCATTTACTGGATAATTTCACAAAAAAGTGACATTTTCATAAATTCAGAAAATTGTCTGAAAACGACTAAATATCAAGGACTTATCGGGCAAATCGCTCTGGAACTGAAATAGGAATGCTCACTTACAATTACCCTATCTGAAAGTGTGATAAACGACGGAAATATGACTAAGTCCCCAAAAAAAAATTTTTCAACTTTTTTAAATTTTACCCCCATGGGATATATATTCTACCCACACACATTTGGAACTCTCCTGGGGTACCCTCAAACATATTATTCCCTCAATTCAGTGGATATTTTCACAAAAAAGTGAAATTTTCAAAAATTCAGAACATTGGCTGAAAACCACGAAATATCAAGGACTCATCGGGCGAATCGCTCTGGAACTGAAATATTTTGTCGTTTTCAGCCAATTTTCTGAATTTTTGAAAATTTCACTTTTTTCTGAAAATATCCACTAAATTAGGGAATAATATGTGTGAGGGTACCCCAGGAGAGTTCCAAATGTGTTTGGGTAGAATAAATATCCCACGGGGGTAAAATTGAAGAAAGTTTAAAAAAAATTTTTTTGGACTTAGTCATTTTTCTGCCGTTTATCAGACTTTCAGAGAGGGGAAATGTCAGTGAGCGATCAGATTTCAGTTCCAGTGCGATTCGCCGGATGAGTCCTTGATATTTTGTCATTTTCAGCCAATTTTCTGAATTTTTGAAAATTTCACTTTTTTCTGAAAATATCCACTAAATGAGGGAATAATATGTGTGAAGGTACCCCAGGAGAGTTCCAAATGTGTGTGCGTAGAATATATAACCCACGGGGGTAAAATTGAAAAAAGTTGAAAAAAATTTTTTTTTGGACTTAGTCATGTTTCTGGCGTTTATCAGACTTTCAGAGAGGGGAAATGTCAGTGAGCGTTCCGATTTCAGTTCCACTGCGATTCGCTGGATGAGTCCTTGATATTTCGTTGTTTTCAAGCAATTTTCTGAATTTTTGAAAATTTCACTTTTTTGTGAAAATATCCACTAAATGAGGGAATATGTGTGAACGTACCCCAGGAGAGATCCAATTGTGTGTGGGCAGAATATATATCCCACGGGGGTAAAAGTGAAAAAAGTTGAAAAATTTTTTTTTTGGACTTAGTCATTTTTCTGGCATTTATTAGACTTTCAGAGAGGGGAAATGTCAGTGAGCATTCCGATTTCAGGTCCAACGCGATACGCCGGATGAGACCGTGATATTTCGTCGTTTTCAGCCAATTTTCTGAATTTTTGAAAGTTTCACTTTTTTCTGAAAATATCCACTAAATGAGGGCATAATATGTGTGAAGGTAACCGAGGAGAGTTCCAAATGTGTGTGGTTAGAATATATAACCCACGGGGGTAAAACTGAAAACAGTTGAAAAAAATTTTTTTTTTTTTGGACTTAGTCATTTTTCCGGCGTTTATCAGACTTTCGGAGAGGGGAAATTTCAGTGAGCATTCCGATTTCAGTTCCAGAGCGATTCGCCCCATGAGCCCTTGCTATTTCGTCGGTTTCAGCCAATTTTCTGAATTTTTGAAAATTTAATTTTTTTGTGAAAATATCCACTAAATGAGGGAATAATATGTGTGAGGGTACCCCAGGAGATTTCCAAAGGTGTGTGGGTAGAATAAATATCCCAAGGGGGCAAAATTGAAAAAAGTTGAAAAAATTTTTTTTTTGGACTTAGTCATGTTTCTGGCGTTTATCAGACTTTCAGAGAGGGGAAATGTCAGTGAGCGTTCCGATTTCAGTTCCAGTTCGATTAGCACAATGAGTCCATGATATTTCGTAGTTTTCAGCCAATTTTCTGAATTTTTGAAAATTTCACTTTTTTCTGAAAATATCCACTAAATGAGGGAATAATATGTGTGAGGGTACCCCAGGAGAGTTCCAAATGTGTCTAGGTAGAATATATAACCCACAGGGGTAAAATTGAAAAAAGTTGAAAAAAATTTTTTTTTGGACTTAGTCATTTTTCCGGCGTTTATCAGAATTTCAGAGAAAGGACATGTCAGTGAGCGTTACGATTTCAGTTCCAGAGCGATTCGCCCAATGAGTCCTTGATATTTCGTCGTTTTCAGCCAATTTTCTGAATTTTTGAAAAGTTTGCTTTTTTGTGAAAATATTCACGAAATGAGGGAATAATATGTGTGAGGGTACCCTAGGAGAGTTCCAAATGTGTGTCGGTAGAATAAATATCCCACGGGGTAAAATTGAAAAAAGTTGAAAAAATTTTTTCTGGACTTTGTCATTTTTCAGGCGTTTATCAGACTTTCAGAGAGGGGAAATGTCAGTGAGCGTTCCAATTTCAGTTCCAGAGCGATTCGCCCAATGAGTCCTTGATATTTCGTTGTTTTCAGCCAATTTTCTGAATTTTTGAAAATTTCACTTTTTTGTGAAAATATCCACTAAATGAGGGAATAATATGTGTGAAGCTACCCCAGGAGAGTTCCAAATGTGTGTGGGTAGAGTATATAACCCACGGGGGTAAAATTGAAATAACTTGAAACATTTTTTTTTGGACTTAGTCATTTTTCCGGCGTTTATCAGACTTTCGGAGAGGGGAAATGTCAGTGAGCATTCCGATTTCAGTTCCAGAGCGATTCGCCCAATGAGTCGTTGATATTTTGTCGGTTTCAGCCAATTTTCTGAATTTTTGAAAATTTCACTTTATTCTGAAAATATCCGCTAAATGAGGGAATAATATGTGTGAAGGTACCCCAGGAGAGTTCCAAATGTGTGTGGGTAGAATATATAACCCACGGGGGTAAAATTGAAAAAAGTTGAAAAAAATTTTTTTTTGGACTTAGTCATTTTTCCGGCGTTTATCAGACTTTCAGAGAGGGGAAATGTCAGTGAGCTTTCCGATTTCAGTTCCAGAGCGATTCGCCCAATGAGTCCTTGATATTTCGTCGTTTTCAGCCAATTTTCAGAATTTTTGAAAATTTCACTTTTTTGTAAAAATATCCACTAAATGAGGGAATAATATGTGTGAAGGTACCCCAGGAGAGTTCCAAATGTGTGTGGGTAGAGTATATAACCCACGGGGGTAAAATTGAAATAACTTGAAACATTTTTTTTTGGACTTAGTCATTTTTCCGGCGTTTATCAGACTTTCGGAGAGGGGAAATGTCAGTGAGCGTTCCGATTTCAGTTCCAGAGCGATTCGCCCAATGAGTCCTTGATATTTCGTCGTTTTCAGCCAATTTTCTGAATTTTTGTAAATTTCTCTTTTTTGTGAAAATATCCACTAAATGAGGGAATAATATGTGTGAGGGTACCCCAGGAGAGTTCCAAATGTGTGTGGGTAGAATAAATATCCCACGGGGGTAAAATTAAAAAAAGTTGAAAAAAATTTTTTTTTTGACTTAGTCATTTTTCCGGCGTTTATCCGACTTTCAGAGAGGGGAAATGTCAGTGAGCGTTCCGATTTCAGTTCCAGTGCGATTCGCTGGATGAGTCCTTGATATTTCGTCGTTTTCAGCCAATTTTCTGAATTTTTGAAAATTTTACTTTTTTCTGAAAATATCCACTAAATGAGGGAATAGAATCATAGAATCATAGAATCATAGAACGGTAGAGTTGGAAGGGACCTCCTGGGTCATCTGGTTCAACCCCCTGCTTAAAGCAGGATTCACTAGATCATCTCAGACAGATGTCTGTCCAGCCTCTGTTTGAAGACGTCCATTGAAGGGGAACTCACCACCTCTCGTGGCAGCCTGTTCCACTCATTAATCACCCTAACTGTCAAAAAGTTTTTTTCTAATATCTAATCTGTGTCTCCTCCCATTTAGTTTCATCCCATTGCTTCTAGTCTTTCCTTGTGCAAATGAGAATAAAGATGATCCTTCTACAATGTGACAGCCCTTGACATATGTGTAGACAGCTATTAAGTCTCCTCTCAGTCTTCTTTTTTGCAAGCTAAACATTCCCAAATCCTGCAACCGTTCCTCATAGGACATGGTTTGCAGACCAGTCACCATTCTGGTCGCTCTTCTCTGAACTTGCTCCAGTTTGTCTATGTCTTTTTTAAAATGTGGTGCCCAAAACTGTATTCAGTATTCCAGATGAAGTCTGACCAAAGAGGAGTAAAGACCGATAATGACTTCACGTGATCTAGACTGTATGCTTCTGTTAATACATCCCAGAATTGTATTTGCCTTTTTTGCTGCTGCATCACACTGTTGACTCATGTTCAGTCTATGATCTATTAGTATACCTAAGTCTTTTTCACATGTACTGTTGCTTAGCTCTATTCCTCCCATTCTGTATATGCTTTTTTCATTTTTATTGCCCAGATGTAGTACTTTGCATTTTTCCCTGTTAAAAACCATTCTGTTGGTTGCTGCCCACTGCTCCAATTTATTTAGGTCTTTTTGAATCCTCTCTCTCTCTTCTCTAGTATTAGCAATCCCTCCTAGCTTTGTGTCATCAGCAAATTTAATCAGTTTACCCTCAATTCCTTCATCTAAATCATTGATAAAGATGTTGAACAATACAGGTCCCAGGACGGAGCCCTGTGGTACCCCACTTGAGACATTCATCCAGCTGGATGTGAAGCCATTTACAACCACCCTTTGAGTCCGATCACTAAGCCAGTTATGAATCCACCTAACAGTTGCCTGGTCCATTGCATACTTGGTCATTTTTTCAATAAGGATGGTGTGAGATACTTTGTCAAATGCTTTGCTGAAGTCAAGATATACTATATCTACAGCATTTCCCTGATCCACCCAGTCAGTGATTCTGTCATAGAAGGAAATTAAGTTAGTCTGACATGACTTGTTAGTTACAAACCCATGCTGACTCTGGTTAATCACTTCATTCTTATCCATGTATTTACATACATGTTGTTTAATAATTTGTTCAAAGATCTTTCCTGGTATAGAAGTCAGACTCACCGGCCTATAGTTCCCTGGGTCCACCTTCTTCCCCTTTTTGAAGATAGGAACAACATTTGCTCTTCTCCAGTCTTCTGGGACTTCTCCTGTTCTCCAAGAATTTTCAAAGATTATGGAGAGTGGTTCTAAAATTTCTTCTACGATCTCCTTCAGTACTCTGGGGTGTAATTCATCTGGACCTGGAGACTTGAACTCATTTATGTTAGCTAAATATTCCCTCACAATCTTTCTGTTTACAGATAACTTGGATTCTCTATTCCTTTAAAAGGACAGTGAAGATCAGTTGATGTTACATTTTCTTTCTGAGAGAAAACAGATGCAAAATAGGAATTAAAAAGTTCGGCCTTCTCAACATCCTCTCTTACCATTTCTCCATTTTCATCCTGTAAATATCCTATAGCATCTTTGACTTTTCTTTTACTTTTGACATACCCCCAAAATCCTTTTTTATTGCTTTTGACATCTCTTGCAAGCCTTAATTCATTGTCAGCTTTAGCTAACCTGATACGTGCCCTGCAGGATCTGCAGACTGCATTATAATCTTCTTTAGATATGCCTCCCTCTTTCCATTTAATAAACATTTCTTTCTTTCTTTTTAGCATGTGTTTAAGGTCTGTGTTCATCCATCCTGGTTTCCTTAAATGCTTCCCATTCTTCCTACTTTTCGGGATTGTGAACGATTGTGCTTTGAGAATCTCATTTTTAAAAATTTCCCATCCTTCCTGGACATTTTTGTCCTTAAGGACATCCAGCCATTGGATCCCTCCTATTCTCTTTCTGAGTCTCTTAAAATCTGCCTTTCTAAAATCTAACCTTGAAGTTTGAGTCTTCACATGTCTTCCTCCTCTAGTTATCCAAAATTCTATAATAGCATGATCGCTGCCTCCTAGGGTCCCAGCCACCTTTACCTCCTCAACCATTTCCTCCCTGTTTATAAGGATTAGATCCAAAGTAGCAGATCCCCTTGTTTTCTCCCCTACCTTTTGGAAGATAAAGTTGTCAGCAAGAGAGGATAAGAATTTGCTTGACCTGTTAGTTTTACTTGAGAGAGATTCCCAACAAATGTCTGGATAGTTGAAATCTCCCATGACCACTAAGTCATATTTTTTGGAGAACTTGGTCATTTGATACATAAAGAGTTCATCCATATCTTCAGCTTGCCCAGGTGGCCTGTAGTAAATGCCTACAATGGTGTCCTTTCCGTTATTCTCTCCTTGTATTCTTACCCAAACAGTTTCCACAGAACTCCCAGTCTCTGAAGCTTCAATCTCTGTGCAGATATACGCTTTTCTAACATACAATGCAACACCTCCTCCTCGTTTATCAAGTCTGTTTCTTGCAAATAAGTTGTATCCTTTTAGCCTTTTATTCCAATCATGTGTATCGTCCCACCAAGTTTCAGTGATTCCAATGACATCATATTCCTTTTCCTGCATTAGTAGTTCCAATTCTCCTTGTTTGTTGCCCATGCTTTGTGCATTTGTATAAAAACATTTTAGTTTGTGATTGGTTTCTCTTCCTCCCATATTTTTATTATTTAAATTGTTTTGTCTTTGTTCTTCTTTTCCACTTTCAGTAGCAGAGATCTCAATAGTATTTGTCAGCTGTATGGCTTTTTCTGGCCTTTTGCTTCCCTTCCCACATTGTTCTAGTTTAAAGCTCTTCTGATGAGTGTAGCAAGGCGACTTCCAAATACATGTTTTCCAGTCTTCGTAAGGTGCACCCCATCTCTAGCAAGTAGTCCATCGTATAGGTAATTCATTCCGTGATCCAGAAATCCAAATCCTTGTTGACGGCACCATCGACGTAGCCAGTTGTTCACCTGTAGAATCTTATTCCACCTCATTGTTCCATGGCCATCCACTGGGAGGATGGATGAGAAGACCACCTGCGCTCCCAATTCTTTCACTTTCTTGCCTAAGTCTTCAAAGTCACTGCAGATGGTTTCCAGGTCCTTTCTTGCGGTGTCATTTATCCCCACATGTATTAGCAGGAATGGGTAGTGATCTGTAGGTCTGAAGAGTCTTGATATCCTGTCAGACACATCTTTAATTTTTGCTCCTGGAAGACAGCACATTTCTCTTGAGGTTATGTCTGGTCTGCAGATAGCGGCCTCTGTTCCTCTTAACAGGGAATCCCCCATGACCACCACTCTCCGTTTTTTTTTCACAACATTCTTCTTTCTCCATCCAGGAGGATTCTGAGGGCTTACAAGGTTATTCATTGCTGGCAAAGTCTTATTTTGCTGTATTTCTTCATGGTTCTCCTGCGTGAGAGCCTGGTACTGGTTCCTGAGCAGTATGGGTGCTGACTGCCTCTCGATCCTCCTGCTTCTGTGGGTCATATGCTTACATTCCTCTGTTTCGTCAGGTGCAGTTCGAATTTCTTCTCTTTCTGAATCATGAAGAGATAATTCTGCTCTGTCTAAGAACTCTTCACCTTCCTTAATGATTTTCAAGGTAGTTAACCTCTCTTCTAGATTTCGCAACTTTTCCTCCAACAGGGACACAAGCTTGCATTTCTGGCATGTGAAGTTTGGCTTTTCCACTGGCAAGTCTGTGAACATGTAGCAGGATATGCAGCTCACCAAATGGCTCCTGGACTCTTCCATGTTCTTATTGTTAATGTTCTGAAAACAGTGAAATAAGCTTAAAAAAAAAGCTTCAAAATGCACGCCCCAGTAGGCGCACGGTTTACCGATGTCCTCTTTTCAGCTCCAACAGCCAAAATCCAGTGTTCTTTGAGCTCGCGGAGACTCTTCACTTACCCCAAAATGCAGTGGGAATATGCAAATTATCTCCTCAGGACTCCTCCCCTGGTTTACCGATGTCCTCTTTTCAGCTCCAACAGCCAAAATCCAGTGTTCTTTGAGCTCGCGGAGACTCTTCACTTACCCCAAAATGCAGTGCAAATATGCAAATTATCTCCTCAGGACTCCTCCCCTGGTTTACCGATGTCCTCTTTTCAGCTCCAACAGCCAAAATCCAGTGTTCTTTGAGCTCGCGGAGACTCTTCACTTACACCAAAATGCAGTGGGAATATGCAAATTATCTCCTCAGGACTCCTCCCCTGGTTTACCGATGTCCTCTTTTCAGCTCCAACAGCCAAAATCCAGTGTTCTTTGAGCTCGCGGAGACTCTTCACTTACCCCAAAATGCAGTGGGAATGTGCAATTTATCTCCTCAGGACTCCACCCCTGGTTTACCGACGTCCTCTTTTCAGCTCCAACAGCCAAAATCCAGTGTTCTTTGAGCTCGCGGAGACTTTTCACTTACCCCAAAATGCAGTTGGAATATGCAAATTATCTCCTCAGGACTCCTCCACTGGTTTACCGATGTCCTCTTTTCAGCTCCAACAGCCAAAATCCAGTGTTCTTTGAGCTCGCGGAGACTCTTCACTTACCCTAAAATGCAGTTGGAAAATGCAAATTATCTTCTCAGAACTCCACCCCTGGTTTACCGACGTCCTCTTTTCAGCTCTAACAGCCAAAATCCAGTGCTCTTTGAGCTCGCGGAGACTCTTCACTTACCCTAAAATGCAGTGGGAATATGCAAATTATCTCCTCAGGACTCCTCCCCTGGTTTACCGATGTCCTCTTTTCAGCTCCAGCAGCCAAAATCCAGTGTTCTTTGAGCTTGCGGAGACTCTTCACTTACCCCAAAATGCAGTGGGAATATGCAAATTATCTCCTCAGGACTCCTCCCCTGGTTTACTGATGTCCTCTTTTCAGCTCCAACATCCAAAATCCAGTGTTCTTTGAGCTCGCGGAGACTCTTCACTTACCCCAAAATGCAGTGCGAATATGCAAATTATCTCCTCAGGACTCCTCCCCTGGTTTACCGATGTCCTCTTTTCAGCTCCAACAGCCAAAATCCAGTGTTCTTTGAGCTCGCGGAGACTCTTCACTTACTCCAAAATGCAGTGGGAATATGCAAATTATCTCCTCAGGACTCCTCCCCTGTGTGAAGGTACCCCAGGAGAGTTCCAAATGTGTGTGGGTAGAATATATAACCCACGGGGGTAAAATTGAAAAAAGTTGAAAACATTTTTTTTTTGAACTTAGTCATTTTTCCGGCGTTTATCAGACTTTCAGATAATGGAAATGTCAGTGAGCATTCAGATTTCAGTTCCAGAGCGATTCACCCAAATGAGTCCTTGATATTTCGTTGTTTTCAGCCAATTTTCTGAATTTTTGAAAAGTTCACTTTTTTGTGAAAATATCCACTAAATGAGGGAATAATATGTGTGAGGGTACCCCAGGAGAGTTCCAAATGTGTGTGGGTAGAATAAATATCCCACGGGGGTAAAATTGAAAAAAGTTGAAAAACATTTTTTTTTGGACTTAGTCATTTTTCCGGCGTTTATCAGACTTTCAGAGAGGGGAAATGTCAGTGAGCGTTTCGATTTCAGTTCCAGAGCGATTGCCCAATGAGTCTTTGATATTTCGTCGTTTTCAGGCAATTTTCTGAATTTTTGAAAATTTCACTTTTTTTGTGAAAATATCCACTAAATGAGGGAATATGTGTAAGTACCCCAGGAGAGTTCCAAATGTGTGTGGGTAGAATATATAACCCACGTGGGTAAAATTGAAAAAAGTTAAAAACATTTTTTTTTTGGACTTAGTCATTTTTCCGGCGTTTATCAGACTTACAGAGAGGGGAGATGTCAGTGAGCAATCCGAACTCACTTCCAGAGCGATTCGCCCAATGAGTCCTTGATATTTCGTCGTTTTCAGCCAATTGTCTGAATTTTTGAAAATTTCACTTTTTTCTGAAAATATCCACTAAATGAGGGAATAATATGTGTGAGGGTACCCCAGGAGAGTTCCAAATGTGTGTGGGTAGAATATATAACCCACAGGGGTAAAGTTGAAAAAAGTTGAAAAACATTTTTTTTTGGACTTAGTCATTTTTCCGGCGTTTATCAGACTTTCAGAGAGGGTAAATGTCAGTGAGCGTTCCGATTTCAGTTCCAGAGTGATTGCCCAATGAGTCTTTGATATTTCGTCGTTTTCAGGCAATTTTCTGAATTTTTGAAAATTTCACTCTTTTTGTGAAAATATCCACTAAATGAGGGAATATGTGTGAACGTACCCCAGGAGAGTTCCAAATGTGTGTGGGTAGAATATATATATCCCATGGGGGTAAAATTGAAAAAAGTTGAAATATTTTTTTTTTGCACTTAGTCATTTTTCTGGCGTTTATTAGACTTTCAGAGAGGGGAAATGTCAGTGAGCGTTCCGATTTCAGTTCCAGTGTGATTCGCTGGATGAGTCCTTGATATTTCGTCGTTTTCAGCCAATTTTCTGAATTTTTGAAAATTTCACTTTTTTCTGAAAATATCCTCTAAATGAGGGAATAATATGTGTGAAGGTACCCCAGGAGAGTTCCAAATGTGTGTGGGTAGAATATATAACCCACGGGGGTAAAATTGAAAAAAGTTGAAAAAAAATTGTTTTTTTCCACTTAGTCATTTTTCCGGCATTTATCAGACTTTCAGAGAGGGGAAATGTCAGTGAGCGTTTCGATTTCACTTCCAGAGCGATTCGCCAAATGAGTCCTTGATATTTCGTCGCTTTCAGCCAATTTTCAGAATTTTTGAAAATTTCACTTTTTTGTGAAAATATCCACTAAATGAGGGAATAATATGTGTGAGGGTACCCCAGGAGAGTTCCAAATGTGTGTGGGTAGAATATATAACCCACAGGGGTAAAATTGAAAAAAGTTGAAAAAAATTTTTTTTTGGACTTAGTCATTTTTCCGGCGTTTATCAGACTTTCAGAGAGGGTAAATGTCAGTGAGCGTTCCGATTTCAGTTCCAGAGTGACTGCCCAATGAGTCCTTGATATTTCATCGTTTTCAGCCAATTTTCAGAATTTTTGAAAATATCACTTTTTTGTGAAAATATCCACTAAATGAGGGAATAAAATGAGTGAAGGTACCCCAGGAGAGTTCCAAATGTGTGTGGGTAGAATATATAACCCACAGGGGTAAAATTGAAAAAAGTTGAAAAAATTTTTTTTTTCGATTTAGTCATTTTTCCGGCGTTTATCAGACTTTCAGAGAGGGGAAATGTCAGTGAGCGTTCCGATTTCAGGTCCAGCGCGATACGCCGGATGAGTCCTTGATATTTAGTCGTTTTCAGCCAATTTTCTGAATTTTTGAAAATTTCACTTTTTTCTGAAAATATCCACTAAATGAGGGCATAATATGTGTGAAGGTACCCCAGGAGAGTTCCAAATGTGTGTGGGTAGAATCTATAACCCACGGGGGTAAAATTGAAAAAAGTTGAAAAAAAATTTTTTTGGGACTTAGTCATTTTTCCGGCATTTATCAGACTTTCAGAGAGGGGAAATGTCAGTGAGCATTCCGAACTCACTTCCAGAGCGATTCGCCCAATGAGTCCTTGATATTTCGTCGTTTTCAGCCAATTTTCTGAATTTTTGAAAATTTCACTTTTTTGTGAAAATATCCACTAAATGAGGGAATAATATGTGTGAGGGTACCCCAGGAGAGTTCCAAATGTGTGTGGGTAGAATATATAACCCACGGGGGTAAAATTGAAAAAAGTTGAAAAAATTTTTTTTTTTTGACTTAGTCATTTTTCCGGCGTTTATCAGACTTTCAGAAAGGGGAAATGTCAGTGAGCGATCCAATTTCAGTTCCAGAGCGATTCGCCCAATGAGTCCTTGTATTTCGTAGTTTTCAGCCAATTTTCTGAATTTTTGAAAATTTCACTTTTTTGTGAAAATATCCACTAAATGAGGGAAAAAAATGAGTGAAGGTACCCCAGGAGAGTTCCAAATGTGTGTAGGTAGAATATATAACCCACTTGGGTAAAATTGAAAAAAGTTGAAAAAAATTTTTTTTTGGACTGTCATTTTTCCGGCGTTTATCAGACTTTCAGAGAGGGGAAATGTCAGTGAGCGTTCCGATTTCAGTTCCAGAGCGATTCGCCCAATGAGTCCTTGTATTTCGTCGTTTTTAGCCAATTTTCTGAATTTTTGAAAATTTCACTTTTTTGTGAAAATATCCACTAAATGAGGGAATAATATGTGTGAGGGTACCCCAGGAAAGTTCCAAATGTGTGTGGGTAGAATATATATCCCACGGCGGTAAAATTGAAAAAAGTTAAAAAAATTTTTTTTTGGACTTAGTCATTTTCCCGGCGTTTATCAGACTTTCAGAGAGGGGAGATGTCAGTGAGCATTCCGAATTCACTTCCAGAGCGATTCGCCCAATGAGTCCTCGATATTTCGTCGTTTTCAGCCAATTTTCTGAATTTTTGAAAATGTCACTTTTTTGTGAAAATATCCACTAAATGAGGGAATAATATGTGTGAGGGTACCCCAGGAGAGTTCCAAATGTGTGTGGGTAGAATATATAACCCACAGGGGTAAAATTGAAAAAAGTTGAAAAAAATTTTTTTTTGGACTTAGTCATTTTTCCGGCATTTATCAGACTTTCAGAGAGGGGAAATGTCAGTGAGCGTTTCGATTTCACTTCCAGAGCGATTCGCCCAATGAGTCCTTGATATTTCGTCGCTTTCAGCCAATTTTCAGAATTTTTGAAAATTTCACTTTTTTGTGAAAATATCCACTAAATGAGGGAATAATATGTGTGAGGGTACCCCAGGAGAGTTCCAAATGTGTGTGGGTAGAATATATAACCCACAGGGGTAAAATTGAAAAAAGTTGAAAAAAATTTTTTTTTGGACTTAGTCATTTTTCCGGCGTTTATCAGACTTTCAGAGAGGGTAAATGTCAGTGAGCGTTCCGATTTCAGTTCCACAGTGACTGCCCAATGAGTCCTTGATATTTCATCGTTTTCAGCCAATTTTCAGAATTTTTGAAAATATCACTTTTTTGTGAAAATATCCACTAAATGAGGGAATAAAATGAGTGAAGGTACCCCAGGAGAGTTCCAAATGTGTGTGGGTAGAATATATAACCCACAGGGGTAAAATTGAAAAAAGTTGAAAAAATTTTTTTTTTTGATTTAGTCATTTTTCCGGCGTTTATCAGACTTTCAGAGAGGGGAAATGTCAGTGAGCGTTCCGATTTCAGGTCCAGCGCGATACGCCGGATGAGTCCTTGATATTTAGTCGTTTTCAGCCAATTTTCTGAATTTTTGAAAATTTCACTTTTTTCTGAAAATATCCACTAAATGAGGGCATAATATGTGTGAAGGTACCCCAGGAGAGTTCCAAATGTGTGTGGGTAGAATCTATAACCCACGGGGGTAAAATTGAAAAAAGTTGAAAAAAAATTTTTTTGGGACTTAGTCATTTTTCCGGCATTTATCAGACTTACAGAGAGGGGAAATGTCAGTGAGCGTTCCGATTTCAGGTCCAGCGCGATACGCCGGATGATTCCTTCATATTTAGTCGTTTTCAGCCAATTTTCTGAATTTTTGAAAATTTCACTTTTTTCTGAAAATATCCACTGAATGAGGGCATAATATGAGTGAAGGTACCCCAGGAGAGTTCCAAATGTGTGTGGGTAGTATATATAACCCACGGGGGTAAAATTGAAAAAAGTTGAAAAAAATTTTGTTTTGGACTTAGTCATTTTTCCGGCGTTTATCAGACTTTCAGAGAGGGGAAATGTCAGTGAGCTTTCCGATTTCAGTTCTAGAGTGATTCGCCCAATGAGTCTTTGATATTTCGTCGTTTTCAGGCAATTTTCTGAATTTTTGAAAATTTCACTTTTTTTGTGAAAATATCCACTAAATGAGGGAATATGTTTGAACGTACCCCAGGAGAGTTCCAAATGTGTGTGGGTAGAATATATATCCCACGGGGGTAAAATTGAAAAAAGTTAAAAACATTTTTTTTTTGGACTTAGTCATTTTTCCGGCGTTTATCAGACTTTCAGAGAGGGGAGATGAAAGTGAGCATTCCGAACTCACTTCCAGAGCGATTCGCCCAATGAGTTCTTGTATTTCGTCGTTTTTAGCCAATTTTCTCAATTTTTGAAAATTTCACTTTTTTGTGAAAATATCCACTAAATGAGGGAAAAAATTGAGTGAAGGTACCCCAGGAGAGTTCCAAATGTGTGTGGGTAGAATATATAACCCACGGGGGTAAAATTGAAAAAAGTTGAAAAAATTTTTTTTTTTTGACTTAGTCATTTTTCCGGCGTTTATCAGACTTTCAGAAAGGGGAAATGTCAGTGAGCGATCCAATTTCAGTTCCAGAGCGATTCGCCCAATGAGTCCTTGTATTTCGTAGTTTTCAGCCAATTTTCTGAATTTTTGAAAATTTCACTTTTTTGTGAAAATATCCACTAAATGAGGGAAAAAAATGAGTGAAGGTACCCCAGGAGAGTTCCAAATGTGTGTAGGTAGAATATATAACCCACTTGGGTAAAATTGAAAAAAGTTGAAAAAAATTTTTTTTTGGACTGTCATTTTTCCGGCGTTTATCAGACTTTCAGAGAGGGGAAATGTCAGTGAGCGTTCCGATTTCAGTTCCAGAGCGATTCGCCCAATGAGTCCTTGTATTTGTCGTTTTTAGCCAATTTTCTGAATTTTTGAAAATTTCACTTTTTTGTGAAAATATCCACTAAATGAGGGAATAATATGTGTGAGGGTACCCCAGGAAAGTTCCAAATGTGTGTGGGTAGAATATATATCCCACGGCGGTAAAATTGAAAAAAGTTAAAAAAATTTTTTTTTGGACTTAGTCATTTTTCCGGCGTTTATCAGACTTTCAGAGAGGGGAAATGTCAGTGAGCGTTTTGATTTCAGTTCCAGAGCGATTCACCCAAATAAGTCTTTGATATTTAGTCGTTTTCAGCCAATTTTCTGAATTTTTGAAAATTTCACTTTTTTTGTGAAAATATCCACTAAATGAGGGAATAATATGTGTGAGGGTACCCCAGGAGAGTTCTAAATGTGTTTGGGTAGAATATATATCCCACGACGGTAAAATTGAAAAAAGTTGAAAAAATTTTTTTTTGGACTTAGTCATTTTTCCGGCGTTTATCAGACTTTCAGAGAGGGGAAATGTCAGTGAGCGTTCTGATTTCAGTTCCAGAGCGATTCGCCGGATGAGTCCTTAATATTTCGACCTTTTCAGCCAATTTTCTGAATTTTTGAAAATTTCACTTTTTTGTGAAAATATCCACTAAATGAGGGAATAATATGTGTGAGGGTACCCCAGGAAAGTTCCAAATGTGTCTGGGTAGAATATATAACCCACAGGGGTAAAATTGAAAAAAAAATTTTTTTGACCTAGTCATTGTTCCGGCGTTTATCAGACTTTCAGAGAGGGGAAATGTAAGTGAGCGTTCCGATTTCAGTTCCAGAGCCATTCGCTGGATGAGTCCTTAATGTTTTGACGTTTTCAAACAATTTTCAGAATTTTTGAAAATTTCACTTTTTTGTGAAAATATCCACTAAATGAGGGAATAATATGTGTGACGGTACCCCAGGAAAGTTCCAAATGTGTCTGGGTAGAATATATAACCCACAGGGGTAAAATTTAAAACAAAATTTTTTTGACCTAGTCATTTTTCCGGCGTTTATCAGACTTTCAGAGAGGGGAAATGTCAGTGAGCTTTCCGATTTCAGTTCTAGAGTGATTCGCCCAATGAGTCTTTGATATTTCGTCGTTTTCAGGCAATTTTCTGAATTTTTGAAAATTTCACTTTTTTTGTGAAAATATCCACTAAATGAGGGAATATGTTTGAACGTACCCCAGGAGAGTTCCAAATGTGTGTGGGTAGAATATATATCCCACGGGGGTAAAATTGAAAAAAGTTAAAAACATTTTTTTTTTGGACTTAGTCATTTTTCCGGCGTTTATCAGACTTTCAGAGAGGGGAGATGAAAGTGAGCATTCCGAACTCACTTCCAGAGCGATTCGCCCAATGAGTCCTTGTATTTCGTCGTTTTTAGCCAATTTTCTCAATTTTTGAAAACTTCACTTTTTTGTGAAAATATCCACTAAATGAGGGAAAAAATTGAGTGAAGGTACCCCAGGAGAGTTCCAAATGTGTGTGGGTAGAATATATAACCCACGGGGGTAAAATTGAAAAAAGTTGAAAAAATTTTTTTTTTTTGACTTAGTCATTTTTCCGGCGTTTATCAGACTTTCAGAAAGGGGAAATGTCAGTGAGCGATCCAATTTCAGTTTCAGAGCGATTCGCCCAATGAGTCCTTGTATTTCGTAGTTTTCAGCCAATTTTCTGAATTTTTGAAAATTTCACTTTTTTGTGAAAATATCCACTAAATGAGGGAAAAAAATGAGTGAAGGTACCCCAGGAGAGTTCCAAATGTGTGTAGGTAGAATATATAACCCACTTGGGTAAAATTGAAAAAAGTTGAAAAAAATTTTTTTTTGGACTGTCATTTTTCCGGCGTTTATCAGACTTTCAGAGAGGGGAAATGTCAGTGAGCGTTCCGATTTCAGTTCCAGAGCGATTCGCCCAATGAGTCCTTGTATTTGTCGTTTTTAGCCAATTTTCTGAATTTTTGAAAATTTCACTTTTTTGTGAAAATATCCACTAAATGAGGGAATAATATGTGTGAGGGTACCCCAGGAAAGTTCCAAATGTGTGTGGGTAGAATATATATCCCACGGCGGTAAAATTGAAAAAAGTTAAAAAAATTTTTTTTTGGACTTAGTCATTTTTCCGGCGTTTATCAGACTTTCAGAGAGGGGAAATGTCAGTGAGCGTTTTGATTTCAGTTCCAGAGCGATTCACCCAAATAAGTCTTTGATATTTAGTCGTTTTCAGCCAATTTTCTGAATTTTTGAAAATTTCACTTTTTTTGTGAAAATATCCACTAAATGAGGGAATAATATGTGTGAGGGTACCCCAGGAGAGTTCTAAATGTGTTTGGGTAGAATATATATCCCACGACGGTAAAATTGAAAAAAGTTGAAAAAATTTTTTTTTGGACTTAGTCATTTTTCCGGCGTTTATCAGACTTTCAGAGAGGGGAAATGTCAGTGAGCGTTCTGATTTCAGTTCCAGAGCGATTCGCCGGATGAGTCCTTAATATTTCGACCTTTTCAGCCAATTTTCTGAATTTTTGAAAATTTCACTTTTTTGTGAAAATATCCACTAAATGAGGGAATAATATGTGTGAGGGTACCCCAGGAAAGTTCCAAATGTGTCTGGGTAGAATATATAACCCACAGGGGTAAAATTGAAAAAAAAATTTTTTTGACCTAGTCATTGTTCCGGCGTTTATCAGACTTTCAGAGAGGGGAAATGTAAGTGAGCGTTCCGATTTCAGTTCCAGAGCCATTCGCTGGATGAGTCCTTAATGTTTTGACGTTTTCAAACAATTTTCAGAATTTTTGAAAATTTCACTTTTTTGTGAAAATATCCACTAAATGAGGGAATAATATGTGTGACGGTACCCCAGGAAAGTTCCAAATGTGTCTGGGTAGAATATATAACCCACAGGGGTAAAATTTAAAACAAAATTTTTTTGACCTAGTCATTTTTCCGGCGTTTATCAGACTTTCAGAGAGGGGAAATGTCAGTGAGCGATCCGATTTCAGTTCCAGAGCGATTCGCTCAATGAATCCTTGTATTTTGTAGTTTTCAGCCAATTTTATGAATTTTTGAAAATTTCACTTTTTTGTGCAAATATCCACTAAATGAGGGAATAATATGTGTGAGGGTACCCCAGGAGTGTTCCAAATGTGTGTGGGTAGAATATATATTCCACGGGCGTAAAATTGAAAAAAGTTGAAAAAATTTTTTTTTTTGGACTTAGTCATTTTTCTGGCGTTTATCAGACTTTCAGAGAGGGGAAATGTCAGTGAGCATTCCGATTTCAGTTCCAGAGTGATTCGCCGGATGAGTCCTTGATATTTCGTCGTTTTCAGCCAATTTTCTGAATTTTTGAAAATTTCACTTTTTTGTGAAAATATCCACTAAATGAGGGAATAATATGTGTGAGGGTATCCCAGGAAAGTTCCAAATGTGTCTGGGTAGAATATATAACCCACAGGGGTAAAATTGAAAAAAAAAATTTTTTGACCTAGTCATTTTTCCGGCGTTTATCAGACTTTCAGAGAGGGGAAATGTCAGTGAGCGATCCGATTTCATTTCCAGAGCGTTTCGCCCAATGAGTCCTTGATATTTCGTTGTTTTCAGCCAATTTTCTGTATTTTTGAAAATTTCACTTTTTTGTGAAAATATCCACTAAATGAGGGAATAATATGTGTGAGGGTACCCCAGGAGAGTTCCAAATGTCTGTGGGTAGAATATATATCCCACAGGGGTAAAATTCAAATAATTAGAAAAAAATTTTTTTTTTTGGACTTAGTCATTTTTCTGGCGTTTATCAGACTTTCAGAGAGGGGAAATGTCAGTGAGCATTCCGATTTCAGTTCCAGAGCGATTCGCCGGATGAGTCCTTAATATTTCAACGTTTTCAGCCAATTTTCTGAATATTTTTAAGTTTCACTTTTTTGTGAAAATATCCACTAAATGAGGGAATAATATGTGTGAAGGTACACCAGGAGAGTTCCAAATGTGTGTGGGTAGAATATATAACCCACGGGGGTAAAATTGAAAAAAGTTGAAAAAATTTTTTGGGGGACTTAGTCATTTTTCAGTCGTTTATCAGACTTTCAGATAGGGAAATGTCAGTGAGCTTTCCGATTTCAGTACCAGAGCGATTCGCCAGATGAGTCCTTAATATTTCGTCGTTTTCAGCCAATTTTCTGAATTTTTTAAAATTTCACTTTTTTGTGAAAATATCCACTAAATGAGGGAATAATATGTGTGAAGGTACCCCAGGAGAGTTCCAAATGTCAGTGGGTAGAATATATATCCCACGAGGGTAAAATTCAAAAAGGTTGAAACATTTTTTTTTTTTGGACTGTCACTTTTCCTGTGTTTATCAGACTTTCAGAGAGGGGAAATGTCAGTGAGCGTTCCGATTTCAGTTCCAGAGCAATTCGACGGATGAGTCCTTAATATTTCGACGTTTTCAGCCAATTTTCAGAATTTTTTAAAATTTCACTTTTTTGTGAAAATATCCACTAAATGAGGGAATAATATGTGTGAGGGTACCCCAGGAGAGTTCCAAATGTGTGTGGAAAGAATATAAAACCCATGGGGGTAAAATTGAAAAAAGTTGAAAAAAAATTTTTTTTGGACTTAGTCATTTTTCCGGCGTTTAGCAGACTTTCAGAGAGGGGAAATGTCAGTGAGCGATCCAATTTCAGTTCCAGAGCGATTTGGCCAATGAGTCCTTGTATTTCATCGTTTTCAGACAATTTTCTGAATTTTTGAAAATTTCACTTTTTTGTGAAAATATCCACAAAATGAGGGAATAAAATGAGAGAAGGTACCCCAGGAGAGTTCCAAATGTCTGTGGGTAGAATATATACCCCACAGGGGTAAAATTGAAATAATTTGAAAAAAAATTTTTTTTTTGGCATTTATCAGAATTTCAGAGAGGGGAAATGTCAGTGAGCGTTCCGAATTCAGTTCCAGAGCGATTCGCCCTCAGAGTCCTTAATATTTCGTAGTTTTCAGCCAATTTTATGAATTTTTGAAAATTTCACTTTTTTGTGAAAATATCCACTAAATGAGGGAATAATATGTGTGAGGGTACCCCAGGAAAGTTCCAAATGTGTCTGGGTAGAATATATAACCCACAGGGGTAAAATTGAAAAAAATTTTTTTTTGACCTAGTCATTTTTCCAGCATTTATCAGACTTTCACATAGGGGAAATGTCAGTGAGCGTTCCGTTTTCAGTTCCAGCATGATTCGCTCAATGAATCCTTGATATTTCGTCGTTTTCAGACAATTTTCTGAATTTTTGAAAATTTCACTTTTTTGTGAAAATATCCGCTAAATGAGGGAATAATATGTGTGAAGGTACCCCAGGAGAGTTCCAAATGTGTGTGGGTAGAATATATATCCCACGGGGGTAAAATTGAAAAAAGTTGAAAAATTTTTTTTTTGTACTTAGTCATTTTTCTAGCGTTTATCAGACTTTCAGAGAGGGGAAATGTCAGTGAGCATTCCGATTTCAGTTCCAGTGCGATTCGCCGGATGAGTCCTTGATATTTAGTCATTTTCAGCCAATTTTCTAAATTTTTGAAAAATTCACTTTTTTGTGAAAATATCCACTAAATGAGGGAATAATATGTGTGAAGGTACCCCAGGAGAGTTCCAAATGTGTGTGGGTAGAATATATATCCCATGGGGGTAAAATTGAAAAAAGTTGAAACATTTTTTTTTGGACTTATTCATTTTTCCGGCGTTTAGCAGACTTTCAGAGAGGGGAAATGTCAGTGAGCGTTCTGAATTCAGTTCCAGAGCGATTCGCCCTCAGAGTCCTTAATATTTCGACGTTTTCAGCAAATTTTCTGAATTTTTGAAAGTTTCACTTTTTTATAAAAACATCCACTAAATGAGGGAATAATATGTGTGAGGGTACCCCAGGAGAGTTCCAAATGTGTGTGGGTAGAATATATAACCCACGGGAGTAAAATTGGAAAAAGATGAAAAAAAAATTTTTTTTTGGACAGTCATTTTTCTGGCGTTTATCAGACTTTCAGGTAGGGGAAATGTAGGTGAGCATTCCAATTTCAGTTCCAGAGCGATTCGCCGGATGAGTCCTTGATATTTCGTCGTTTTCAGCCAATTTTCTGAAATTTTGAAAATTTCGCTTTTTGTGAAAATATCCACTAAATGAGGGAATAATATGTGTGAGGGTACCCCAGGAGAGTTCCAAATGTGTGTGGGTAGAATATATAACCCACGGGAGTAAAATTGGAAAAAGTTTAAAAAAAAATTTTTTTTTGTACTAAGTCATTTTTCTGGCGTTTATCAGACTTTCAGAGAGGGGAAATGTCAGTGAGAGTTCCGATTTCAGTTCCAGAGCAATTCGACGGATGAGTCCTTAATATTTCGTAGTTTTCAGACAATTTTCTGAATTTTTGAAAATTTCTTTTTTGTGAAAATATCCACTAAATGAGGGAATAATATGTGTGAGGGTACCCCAGGAGAGTTCCAAATGTGTGTGGGTAGAATATATAACCCACGGGAGTAAAATTGGAAAAAGTTGAAAAAAAAATTTTTTTTTGGACATAGTCATTTTTCTGGCGTTTATCAGACTTTCAGAGAGGGGAAATGTCAGTGAGCGTTCCGATTTCAGTTCCAGTGCGATTCGCCGGATGAGTCCTTGATATTTTGTCATTTTCAGCCAATTTTCTGAATTTTTGAAAATTTAACTTTTTTGTGAAAATATCCATTAAATGAGAGAATAATATGTGTGAGGGTTCCCCAGGAGAGTTCCAAATGTGTGTGGGTAGAATATATAACCCACGGTGGTAAAATTGGAAAAAGTTGAACATTTTTTGGGGGGGGATTTAGTCATTTTTCCAGCATTTTTCTGGCTTTCAGAGAGGGGAAATGTCAGTGAGCGTTCCGATTTCAGTTCCAGAGCTATTCGCCGGATGAGTCCTTGATATTTAGTAGTTTTCAGCCAATTTTCTGAAATTTTGAAAATTTCGCTTTTTTGTGAAAATATCCACTAAATGAGGGAATAATATGTGTGAGGGTACCCCAGGAGAGTTCCAAATGTGTGTGGGTAGAATATATATCCCACGGGGGTAAAATTGAAGAAAGTTTAAAAAAAAATTTTTTTTGGACTTTGTCATTTTTCTGTCATTTATCAAACTTTCAGATAGGGGAAATGTCAGTGAGCGTTCCGATTTCAGTTCAAGAGCGATTCGCCCGATGACTCCTTGATATTTAGTCGTTTTCAGCTAATTTTCTGAATTTTTGAAAATTTCACTTTTTGGTGAAAATATCCACTAAATGAGGGAATAATATGTGTGAGGGTACCCCAGGAGAGTTCCAAATGTGAGTGGGTAGAATATATATCCCACGCGGGTAAAATTGAAAAAAATTGAAAAAATTTTTTTTTTGAACTTAGTCATTTTTCCGGCGTTTATCAGACTTTCAGATAGGGGAAATGTCAGTGAGCGTTCCAATTTCAGTTCCAGAGTGATTCGCCGGATGAGTCCTTGATATTTAATCGTTTTCAGCCAATTTTCTGATGTTAGAACTCTCCTGTTAGGTTTTTTCTAGTTTGCTGGTCACATGACCTTTTTTGCCTTTTTAATCCTGCTCCGTCCTTCTGGCCTTGCTGGACTTCATTGTAATTTCAACTCTTAATCTAGCCAGGTGCTTTGTTACCTTACTCCGTCAGTTTAGCTAGGTCTCTTGACCTCTATTTTCTATGTTGTGTGTTTGTCCTTTTCTGCTACAATTTCTTCTAGGCGGTGTCCATCTTACTCCAAGTCCCATGTTCTTGTAGGGATCCCTCCCTCACATCTATAGGTCTTCGTACAGACTAGCTGAGGACTTTAGCGGGTCTGATCGCAAGATCAGGTTCCCCGTTATATCGTAGGGATCAAGCTTAGTTCTATTGTAGGGACAGATCTCCTGTCTTTCCTTAGTGCTTGTAACAGATCATAACAGTAAGTCCAGCCCAAAAATTTCTCTAAGGAAAGACCTCCAGTTTCCTTCATGGTGTCAGTTCAGGATTTGGCTCAACGCTTGCAGGGACTCTCTCTGGAGGTGGCCGAGCTCCAACATCACGTGAGTAGCTGTTCTGGAGCGCATTTTCTAGAGCCAAAGGTACGTTTGCCTGATTTATTTTTTGGTGAACAACAAGATTTTTTTTCCTTTAAAAATGCTTGTTTATTGTATTTTCGTTTAAGACCCAGATCCTCTGGTGATGAATCACAGCGCCTAGGGTTCATAATGTCACTTTTGCGCAAGGAACCTCAGGGATGGGCTTTTTCTCTCCAACCTAGTGATCCGTGCTTTAGATTAGTGGATAGGTTTTTTTTTCTGCTTTGGGGTTGTTGTATGATGATCCTGATCGTGTCGCATCAGCTGAGACGGAATTGAGACATTTGAGGCAGGGATCAGGTAATGTGGAAAATTATTGTACTCACTTCCGTTGGTGGTCTGCTCAGGTGGGGTGGAACAATTCTGCTCTGAAAAGTTTGTTTCTTGCAGGGCTAGGTGAAAGGGTTAAGGATCTGCTGATTGCTTATCCTACACCTGGAAACTTGCAGGAGGCATTGCAATTAGCTATACGGGTGGACAGGAGACTGCGTGCAAGGATCAATGAGAGTAAATCCTCTGCCATGTCAGCTCCAAGTTCTGAGAGGGTCTGTACTGACATTGGAGAGCCGATGGAGATTGGGGCGATGTCACCCCGCTCTCAGGAAAAAGCCCACAGGTTTTCTGAAGGTTGTGCTTTTATTGCGGAAAATCTGACCATTTCATTAAGAACTGTGTGCTTCGTATGAACAAAGAAAAAAAAAGGTCAGTTACGCCCGTGTAGCCTGTATAAATACTAAGGGGGTGTTTCTTTCTGCTACTACCGCTGCTCAGGAAGAATTAATTGAATTTCGGGTATTTGTGGATTGTGGTTCTACTCTGAATGTGATTGATGGGGGATTCTTGGAAAAACTTAAATTAAAATCCAAACCTTTGTCATCCCCTATTGCCGTGGTTTCTGTCGATGGTTCTCCCTTGAAATGTGTTACTCACAAGGTTTATGAATTTCCCCTCACTATTAATGGTATTCACCAAGAAAATTTGGATTTGGTGGTATTAAATAATTTGCCTTCTCCAGTAGTTTTGGGCTTGCCCTGATTAAAATTGCACAATCCTGTACTGGATTGGTCTACCAATTAAATTAAGTCCTGGAGCCCTAAGTGTTATAACAAGTGTTGTAACGGGCGCATTGCTGCTGTGGATAAAGGGGAATTACCTGTACCTATTCAGGATTTTTGGAAAGTTTTTTCTGAGGAGTCGCAAATTTTGCCTCCTCATAGAGACTATGATTGTACCATTGAATTTGTCCCTGGAGCGACTCTCCCTAAAAGTCGTTTATTTAATCTTACTATTCCTGAGAGAAAGGCTGTGGAGGAATACATACAGACGAGCTTGGCCGCTGGTCATATCAGACCCTCTAAGTCACCTGTGGCTGTTGGATTTTTTTTTGTTAAAAAAAAGGATGGCGGTTTACGTCCTTGTCTGGACTTTCGTGAGATTAATAAAATTACTGTACGCAATCCCTACCCACTGCCATTGATTCCTGATTTGTTTAACCAGTTAGTGGGGGCCAAATGGTTCTTTAAAATTGATCTCCGGGGGGCATACAATTTGTTGCGCATGAAGGAGGGTGATGAATGGAAAACTGCTTTTAGCACTCCTGTGGGTCATTTTGAGAATCTGGTGATGCCTTTTGGTCTTACCAATGCACCAGCATTTTTTCAGAATCTTATTAATGACATCCTTAGACCTTTGATCGGCAAAAATGTGGTTGTGTATTTGGATGACATTTTGATTTATTCGCCTGATCTGGAGTCTCATTGGCGGAGCGTACGTGAGGCATTGCAGTTATTGATTGACAATTCGCTTTTTGCTAAGCTGGAGAAATGTGAGTTCGCTGTACAGAGAATTCGTTTTTTGGGCTACATTATCTCCAGCGAGGGTTTTGAGATGGACCCGGTTAAAGTTCAAGCTGTGCAGGAATGGCCTAGGCCTATTGGTTTGAAATCGATACAGAGGTTTATGGGTTTCGCCAATTACTACAGAAAATTCATTAAAAAATTTTCTATTATTGTTAAACCACTGACCGATCTCACCAGGAAAGGTGCTAATACAGTTCAGTGGACTACTGAGGCCATTGAAGCTTTTGTGTTTCTAAAGGAGAGGTTCAGCTCTGCCCCCATCCTTATGCAGCCTGATGTGACTAAGCCGTTTTTGGTTGAGGTTGATGCTTCTTCTGTGGGGATCGGTGCGGTGTTGTCTCAGGAAATCAAGGATGGAGCACATCCCTGTGCCTTTTTTTCAAAAAAATTTTCTGAGACGGAACTTAATTACGATATTGGTAATCAGGAATTGCTGGCTATTAAACTCGCATTTGAACACTGGTGTCATCTCTTGGAAGGTGCTGAATTTCCCATTCAGATTTTCACTGATCATAAAAATCTGATTTATCTTGATGCTGTCAAGCACTTGAATGCCCGTCAGGCTAGGTGGGCACTTTTTTTTTGGCAGTTTAATTTTTCCGTTACTTACATCCCGGGTACCAAGAATGTTAAAGCTGATGCTTTGTCTCGCAGCTTTTCTCCCATGGTCGGTGCTGAGGAGGAGGAGAGCATTTTACAAGAAGGTGTTGTGATTGCTGCATTGGACTCCGTTTGGGAAGATGAGATTCTTAAAGCACAGGAGAAAGCCCCATCTAACACTCCCCATGGGAAGTTGTTTGTGCCTAGGACCTTTAGGAGAGATTTGTTTGTTGAGTGTCATGAGTCTCGGTTGGCAGGTCATCCAGGAATTTATGAGACCAAGAGACTTGTGGGTCGCAGTTTTTGGTGGCCTGGATGGCGGAAGGAAGTCATTAAGTGGGTGCGTCAATGTACTGTGTGTGCTAGATCTAAGTCTTCGCATGCTCCTGCTGCGGGGTTGCTTTGCCCTCTGGAGGTTCCTAGTGCACCTTGGACACATCTGGCTATGGACTTTATTACTGACCTTCCCCCCTCTGAGGGTTTCACGGTCATCTGGGTGGTCGTGGACCGTTTTAGCAAGATGTGTCATTTGGTTCCCTTCATCAAACTGCCATGCACTAATACCCTCGCTAAGGCCTTTGTCAAGGAGATTGTCAGACTCCATGGTCTTCCTACTAACATTGTTTCTGATAGGGGACCTCAGTTCGTGGCTCGTTTTTGGCGTGCCTTTTGTGACAGGTTGGGAGTTCATTTGTCATTTTCATCTGGGTATCATCCTGAGTCTAATGGCCAGACAGAAAGGAAGAACCAGGATGTTGAGCAGTTCTTGCGTTGTTTTGTGGCAGACAATCAAGAAGGGTGGTCTGAGTTTCTGCCGCTTGCTGAATTTGCTCTTAACAACCATACATTCTCCTCTGCTAGGTGTTCGCCTTTTTTTTGTTGTTCTGGGAGACATCCGTCTTTTGAGTCATTCTCCAAATTTGTATCGGCTGTGCCTGAGGAGGAGAATTTTTCCGGTGATTTGGAAAGAGTTTGGACGGATGTGCATGGCAATCTGCAGGAGGCTAACAAAAAATCTAAGAGGTACTTTGACAGGAAATGTCAAGAGGTTTTGTTTACGGCTGTAGACATGGTTTGGTTGTCCTCTAAGAATCTGCGGTTGAGGATTCCTTCTAAAAAATTGGGTCCCAAGTTTGTAGGGCCCTTTAAGGTGCTTCAGGTAGTTAACCAATCTGCTGTTAGGTTGGAGATTCCCACCTCCTGGAAGATTAATCCGGTGCTCCATGTTTCTCTATTGAAAAAAGCTGATGTATCTGATAGAGACGCCACTGCCACTGTTCCTCCAGTGGTGGAGGACGGGGAATATGAAATTTCCCGCATCCTTAATTCTAGACGGTATAGAGGGAGTTTGCAGTATCTCGTCGCTTGGAAGGGTTTCGGTCCCGAAGATAACTCATAGGTGAGGGCGGATGATGTTTCTGCTTCCAGACTTCTCAGAGCGTTTCACAGGAGGTTTCCTGATAAGCCTGGGCCTAGGGGATCCGGAGGATCCTCATAGAAGAGGGGGTACTGCTAGAACTCTCCTGTTAGGTTTTTTCTAGTTTGCTGGTCACATGACCTTTTTTGACTATTTAATCCTGCTCCGTCCTTCTGGCCATGCTGGACTTCATTGTAATTTCCACTCTTAATCTAGCCAGGTGCTTTGTTACCTTACTCCGTCAGTTTAGCTAGGTCTCTTGACCTCTATTTTCTATGTTGTTTGTTTGTCCTTTTCTGCTGCAATTATTGCTAGGAGGTGTCCATCTTACGCCCAGTCCCTAGTTCTTGTAGTGATCCCTCCCTCACATCTATAGGTCTTCGTACAGACTAGCTGAGGACTTTAGCGGGTCTGATCGCAGGATCAGGTTCCCCGTTACATCGTAGGGATCAAGCTTAGTTCTATTGTAGGGACAGATCTCCTGTCTTTCCTAAGTGCTTGTAGCAGATCATAACATCTGAATTTTTGAAAATGTCACATTTTTTTTTAAATATCCACTAAATGAGCGAATAATATGTGTGAGGGTACCCCAGGAGAGTTTCAAATGTGTGTGGGTAGAATATAAAACCCACGGGGGTAAAATTGAAAAAGTTTTAAAAAATTTTTTTTTGGACTTAGTCATTTTTCCGGCGTTTATCAGACTTTCAGAGAGGGGAAATGTCAGTGAGAGTTCCGATTTCAGTTCCAGAGCGATTCGCCGGATGAGTTCTTGATATTTAGTAGTTTTCAGCCAATTTTCTGAATTTTTGAAAATTTCACTTTTTTGTGAAAATATCCACTAAATGAGGTAATAATATGTGTGAGGGTACCCCAGGAGAGTTCCAAATGTGTGTGGGTAGAATATATATCCCACGGGGGTAAAATTTAAAAAAGTTGAAAAATAAAATTTTTTTGGACTAAGTCATTTTTCCAGCGTTTATCAGACTTTCAGATAGGGGAAATGTCAGTGAGCATTCCAATTTCAGTTCCAGAGTGATTCGACAGATGAGTCCTTGATATTTAGTCATTTTCAGCCAATTTTCTGATGTTAGAAATCTCCTGTTAGGTTTTTTTCTAGTTTGCTGGTCACATGACCTTTTTTGCCTATTTAATCCTGCTCCATCATTCTGGCCTTGCTGGACTTCATTGTAATTTCAACTCTTAATCTAGCCAGGTGCTTTGTTACCTTACGCCGTCAGTTTAGCTAGGTCTCTTGACCTCTATTTTCTATGTTGTTTGTTTGTCCTTTTCTGCTACAATTTCTGCTAGGAGGTGTCCATCTTACTCCCAGTCCCTAGTTCTTGTAGGGATCCCTCCTTCACATCTATAGGTCTTCATACAGACTACCTGAGGACTTTAGCGGGTCTGATCGCAGGATCAGGTTCCCCGTTACATCGTAGGGATCAAGCTTAGTTCTATTGTAGGGACAGATCTCCTGTCTTTCCTTAGTGCTTGTAGCAGATCATAACAGTAAGTCCAGCCCAAAAATTTCTCTAAGGAAAGACCTCCAGTTTCCATCATGGTGTCAGTTCAGGATTTGGCTCAACGCTTGCAGGGACTCTCTCTGGAGGTGGCCGAGCTCCAACAACACGTGAGTAGCTGTTCTGGAGCGCATTTTCTAAAGCCAAAGTTACGTTTGCCTGATTTATTTTTTGGTGAACAACAAGATTTTTTTTCCTTTAAAAATGCTTGTTTATTGTATTTTCGTTTAAGACCCAGATCCTCTGGTGATGAATCACAGTGCAAAGGGTTCATAATGTCACTTTTGCGCAAGGAACCTCAGGGATGGGCCTTTTCTCTCCAACCTAGTGATCCGTGCTTTAGATCAGTGGATAGTTTTTTTTCTGCTTTGGGGTTGTTGCATGATGATCCTGATCGTGTCTCATCAGCTGAGACGGAATTGAGACATTTGAGGCAGGGATCAGGTAATGTGGAAAATTATTGTACTCACTTCCGCTGGTGGTCTGCTCAGGTGGGGTGGAACGATTCTGCTCTGAAAAGTTTGTTTCTTGCAGGGCTAGGTGAAAGGGTTAAGGATCTGCTGATTGCTTATCCTACACCTGGAAACTTGCAGGAGGCAATGCAATTAGCTATACGGGTGGACAGGAGACTGCGTGCAAGGGTCAATGAGAGTAAATCCTCTGCCATGTCAGCTCCAAGTTCTGAGAGGGTCTGTACTGACATTGGAGAGCCGATGGAGATTGGGGCGATGTCACCCCGCTCTCAGGAAAAAGACCGCTGGTTTTCTGAAGGTTTGTGCTTTTATTGCGGAAAATCTGACCATTTCATTAAGAACTGTGTGCTTCATATGAACAAAGAAAAAAAAAAGGTCAGTTACGCCCGTATAGCCTGTTTAAATACTAAGGGGGTATTTCTTTCTGCTACTACCGCTGCTCGGGAAGAATTAATTGAATTTCGGGTATTTGTGGATTGTGGTTCTACTCTGAATGTGATTGATGGGGGATTCTTGGAAAAACTTAAATTAAAATCCAAACCTTTGTCATCCCCTATTGCCGTGGTTTCTGTCGATGGTTCTCCCTTGAAATGTGTTACTCACAAGGTTTATGAATTTCCCCTCACTATTAATGGTATTCACCAAGAAAATTTGGATTTGGTGGTATTAAATAATTTGCCTTCTCCAGTAGTTTTGGGTTTGCCCTGGTTAAAATTGCACAATCCTGTACTGGATTGGCCTACCAATGAAATTAAGTCCTGGAGCCCTAAGTGTTATAACAAGTGTTGTAACGGGCGCATTGCTGCTGTGGATAAAGGGGAATTACCTGTACCTATTCAGAATTTTTGGAAAGTTTTTTCTGAGGAGGAGTCGCAAATTTTGCCTCCTCATAGAGACTATGATTGTACCATTGAATTTGTCACTGGAGCGACTCTCCCTAAAAGTCGTTTATTTAATCTTACTATTCCTGAGAGAAAGGCTTTGGAGGAATACATACAGACGAGCTTGGACGCCGGTCAAATCAGACCCTCTAAGTCACCTGTGGCTGTTGGATTTTTTTTTGTTAAAAAAAGGACGGCGGTTTACGTCCTTGTCTGGACTTTCGCGAGATTAATAAAATTACTGTATGCAATCCCTACCCACTGCCATTGATTCCTGATTTGTTTAACCAGTTAGTGGGGGTCAAATGGTTCTTTAAAATTGATCTCCGGGGGGCATTCAATTTGTTGCGCATGAAGGAGGGTGATGAATGGAAAACTGCTTTTAGCACTTCTGTGGGTCATTTTGAGAATCTGGTGATGCCTTTTGGTCTTACCAATGCACCAGCATTTTTTCAGAATCTTATTAATGACATCCTTAGACGTTTGATCGGCAAAAATGTGGTTGTGTATTTGGATGACATTTTGATTTATTCGCCTGATCTGGAGTCTCATTGGCGGAGCGTACGTGAGGCATTGCAGTTATTGATTGACAATTCGCTTTTTGCTAAGCTGGAGAAATGTGAGTTCGCTGTACAGAGAATTAGTTTTTTGGGCTACATTATCTCCAGCGAGGGTTTTGAGATGGACCCGGTGAAAGTTCAAGCTGTGCAGGAATGGCCTAGGCCTATTGGTTTGAAATCGATACAGAGTTTTTTGGGTTTCGCCAATTACTACAGAAAATTCATTAAAAAATTTTCTATTATTGTTAAACCACTGACCGATCTCACCAGGAAAGGTGCTAATATAGTTCAGTGGACTACTGAGGCCATTGAAGCTTTTGTGTTTCTAAAGGAGAGGTTCAGCTCTGCCAACAACCTTCTGCAGCCTGATGTGACTAAACCGTTTTTGGTTGAGGTTGATGCTTCTTCTGTGGGGGTCGGTGCGGTGTTGTCTCAGGAAATCAAGGATGGAGTACATCCCTGTGCCTTTTTTTCAAAAAAATTTTCTGAGATGGAACTTAATTACGATATTGGTAATCGGGAATTGCTGGCTATTAAACTCGCATTTGAACACTGGGGTCATCTCTTGGAAGGTGCTGAATTTCCCATTCAGATTTTCACTGATCATAAAAATCTGAACTATCTTGATGCTGCCAAGCGCTTGAATGCCCGTCAGGCTAGGTGGGCACTTTTTTTTTGGCAGTTTAATTTTTCCGTTACTTACATCCCGGGTACCAAGAATGTTAAAGCTGATGCTTTGTCTCGCAGCTTTTCTCTTTCTCCCATGGTCAGTGCTGAGGAGGAGGAGAGCATTTTACAAGAAGGTGTTGTGATTACTGCATTGGACTCCGTTTTGGAAGATGAGATTCTTAAAGCACAGGAGAAAGCCCCATCTAACACTCCCCATGGGAGGTTGTTTGTGCCTAGGACCTTTAGGAGAGATTTGTTTGTTGAGTGTCATGAGTCTCGGTTGGCAGGTCATCCAGGAATTTCTGAGACCAAGAAACTTGTGGGTCGCAGTTTTTGGTGGCCTGGATGGCAGAAGGAAGTCATTAAGTGGGTGCGTCAATGTACAGTGTGTGCTAGATCTAAGTCTTCGCATGCTCCTGCTGCGGGGTTGCTTTGCCCTCTGGAGGCTCCTAGTGCACCTTGGAAACAACTGGCTATGGACTTTATTACTGACCTTCTCCCCTCTGAGGGTTTCAGGTGTCATCTGGGTGGTCGTGGACTGTTTTAGCAAGATGTGTCATTTGGTTCCCTTCATCAAACTGCCCTGCGCTAAGACACTCGGTAAGGCCTTTGTCAAGGAGATTGTCAGACTCCATGGTCTTCCTACTGACATTGTTTCTGATAGGGGACCTCAGTTCGTGGCTCGTTTTTGGCGTGCCTTTTGTGACAGGTTGGGAGTTCATTTGTCATTTTCATCTGGATATCATCCTGAGTCTAATGGCCAGACAGAAAGGAAGAACCAGGATGTTGAGCAGTTCTTGCGTTGTTTTGTGGCAGACAATCAAGAAGGGTGGTCTGAGTTTCTGCCGCTTGCTGAATTTGCTCTTAACAACCATACATCCTCTTCTGCTGGGTGTTCGCCATTTTATTGTTGTTCTGGGAGACATCCGTCTTTTGGGTCATTCTCCAAATTTGTATCGGCTGTGCCTGAGGAGGAGAGTTTTTCCGGTGATTTGGAAAGAGTTTGGACGGATGTGCGTGGTAATCTGCAGGAGGCTAACAAAAAATCTAAGAGGTACTTTGACAGGAAACGTCAAGAGGTTTTGTTTACGGCTAGTGACATGGTTTGGTTGTCCTCTAAGAATCTGCGGTTGAGGATTCCTTCTAAAAAATTGGGTCCCAAGTTTGTAGGGCCCTTTAAGGTGCTTCAGGTAGTTAACCAATCTGCTGTTAGGTTGGAGATTCCCACCTCCTGGAAGATTAATCCGGTGTTCCATGTTTCTCTATTGAAAAAAGCTGATGTATCTGATAGAGACGCCACTGCCACTGTTCCTCCAGTGGTGGAGGACGGGGAATATGAAATTTCCCGCATCCTTAATTCTAGACGGTATAGAGGGAGTTTGCAGTATCTCGTCGCTTGGAAGGGTTTCGGTCCTGAGGATAACTCATGGGTGAGGGCGGATGATGTTTCTGCTTCCAGACTTGGCAGAGCGTTTCACAGGAGGTTTCCTGATAAGCCTGGGCCTAGGGGATCCGGAGGATCCTCATAGAAGAGGGGGTACTGTTAGAACTCTCCTGTTAGTTTTTTTCTAGTTTGCTGGTCACATGACCTTTTTTGCCTATTTAATCCTGCTCTGTCCTTCTGGCCTTGCTGGACTTCATTGTAATTTCAACTCTTAATCTAGCCAGGTACTTTGTTACGTTACTCCATCAGTTTAGCTAGGTCTCTTGACCTCTATTTTCTATGTTGTTTGTTTGTCCTTTTCTGCTATAATTTTTGCTAGGAGGTGTCCATCTTACGCCTAGTCCCTAGTTCTTGTAGGGATACCTCCCTCACATCTATAGGTCTTCGTACAGACTAGCTGAGGACTTTAGCGGGTCTGATCGCAGGATCAGGTTCCCCGTTACATCGTAGGGATCAAGCTTAGTTCTATTGTAGGGACAGATCTCCTGTCTTTCCTTAGTGCTTGTAGCAGATCATAACATCTGAATTTTTGAAAATTTCACTTTTTTTAAAAAATATCCACTAAATGAGGGAATAATATGTGTGAAGGTACACCAGGAGAGTTACAAATGTGTGTGGGTAGAATATATAACCCACGGGGGTAAAATTGAAAAAGTTTAAAAAAAAATTTTTTTGGACTTAGTAATTTTTCCGGCGTTTATCAGACTTTCAGAGAGGGGAAATGTCAGTGAGCGTTCCGATTTCAGTTCCAGAGCGATTCGCCCGATGAGTCGTTGATATTTAGTCATTTTCAGCCAATTTTCTTAATTTTTGAAAATTTCACTTTTTTGTGAAAATATCCACTAAATGAGGGAATAATATGTGTGAGGGTACCCCAGGAGAGTTCCAAATGTGTGTGGGTAGAATATATATCCCACGGGGGTAAAATTGAAAAAACATTTTTTTGTGGACTTAGTCATTTTTCCGGCATTTATCAGACTTTTAGATAGGGGAAATGTCAGTGAGCGTTCCGATTTCACTTCCAGAGCGATTCGCCCAATGAGTCCTTGATATTTCGTCATTTTCAGCCAATTTTCTGAATTTTTGAAAATTTCACTTTTTTGTGAAAATATCCACTAAATGAGGCAATATTATGTGTTAGGGTACCCCAGGAGAGTCCCAAATGTGTTTGGGTAGAATATATATCCCCCGGGGGTAAAATTGAAAAAGTTTTAAAAAAAATTTTTTGGGACTTACTCATTTTTCCGGCGTTTATGAGAATTTCAGAGAGGGGAAATGTCAGTGAGCGCTCCGAATTCAGATCCAGAGCGATTCGCCCGATGAGTCCTTGATATTTAGTCGTTTTCAGCCAATTTTCTGAATTTTTGAATATTTCACTTTTTTGTGAAAATATCCTCTAAATGACGGAATAATATGTGTGAGGGTACCCCAGGAGAGTTCCAAATGTGTGTGGGTAGAATATATATCCCACGGGGGTAAAATGGAAAAAAAAATTTTTTTGGGACTTACTGATTTTTACGGCGTTTATCAGACTTTCAAATAGGGGAAATGTCAGTGAGCATTCCGATTTCAGTTCCAGAGTGATTCACCCAATGAGTCCGTGATATTTAGTCGTTTACAGCCAATTTTCTGAATTTTTGAAAATTTCACTTTTTTCTGAAAATATCCACTAAATGAGGGAATAATATGTGTGAGGGTACCCCAGGACAGTTCCAAATGTGTGTGGGTAGAATATATAACCCACGGGGGTAAAATTGAAAAAAGTAAAAAAAAAATTTTTTTGGACTTAGTCATTTTTCCGGCGTTTATCAGACTTTCAGAGATGGGAAATGTCAGTGAGCGCTCCGATTTCAGTTCCAGAGCGATTCGCCCGATGAGTCCTTGATATTTAGTCGTTTTCAGCCAATTTTCTGAATTTTTGAATATTTCACTTTTTTGTGAAAATATCCACTAAATGAGGGAATAATATGTGTGAGGGTACCCCAGGAGAGTTCCAAATCTGTGTGGGTAGAATATATATCCCACGGGGGTAAAATTGAAAAAAGTTGAAAAAAAATTTTTTTTGGACTTACTCATTTTTCCGCCGTTTATCAGACTTTCAGATAGGGGAAATGTCAGTGAGCGTTCCGATTTCAGTTCCAGAGTGATTTGCCGCATGAGTCCTTCATATTTAGTCGTTTTCAGCCAATTTTCTGAATTTTTGAAAATTTCACTTTTTTTAAAAAATATCCACTAAATGAGGGAATAATATGTGTGAGGGTACCCCAGGAGAGTTCCAAATGTGTGTGGGTAGAATATATAACCCACGGGGGTAAAATTAAAAAAAGTTTAAAAAACATTTTTTTTTGGACTTACTCATTTTTCCGGCGTTTATCAGACTTTCAGATAGGGGAAATGTCAGTGAGCGTTCCGATTTCAGTTCCAGAGTGATTTGCAGGATGAATCCGTGATATTTAGTCGTTTTCAGCCAATTTTCTGAATTTTTGAAAATTTCACTTTTTTGTGAAAATATCCACTAAATGAGGGAATAATATGTGTGAGGGTACCCCAGGAGAGTTCCAAATGTATGTGGGTAGAATATATAACCCACGGGGGTAAAATTGAAAAAAGTAAAAAAAAAATTTTTTTGGACTTAGTCATTTTTCCGGCGTTTATCAGACTTTCAGAGATGGGAAATGTCAGTGAGCGCTCCGCTCTCAGTTCCAGAGCGATTCGCCCGATGAGTCCTTGATATTTAGTCGTTTTCAGCCAATTTTCTGAATTTTTGAATATTTCACTTTTTTTGTGAAAATATCCACTAAATGAGGGAATAATATGTGTGAGGGTACCCCAGGAGAGTTCCAAACGTGTGTGGGTAGAATATATATCCCACGGGTGTAAAATGGAAAAAACAATTTTCTTTGGACATACTGATTTTTCCGGCGTTTATCAGACTTTCAGAGAGGGGAAATGTCAGTGAGCGTTCCGATTTCAGTTCCAGACCGATTCGCCGGATGAGTCCTTGATATTTAGTCGTTTTCAGCCAATTTTCTGAATTTTTTAAAATTTCACTTTTTTGTGAAAATATCCACTAAATGAGGGATTAATATGTGTGAGAGTACCCCAGGAGAGTTCCAAATGTGTGTGGGTATAATATATAACCCACGGGGGTAAAATTGAAAAAAGTTGAAAAAAAATATTTTTTGGACTTAGTCATTTTTCCAGCGTTTATCAGACTTTCAAATACGGGAAATGTCAGTGAGCATTCCGATTTCAGTTCCAGAGTGATTCATCCAATGAGTCCTTGATATTTAGTCATTTTCAGACAATTTTCTGAATTTTTGAAAATTTCACTTTTATTTTTAAATATCCACTAAATGAGGAAATAATATGTGTGAGGGTACCCAGGGGAGTTCCAAATGTGTATCGGTAGAATATATATCCCACGGGGGTAAAATTGAAAAAGGTTGAAAAAAAAATTTTTTTGGACTTACTGATTTTTCCGGCGTTTATCAGACTTTCAGAGAGGGGAAATGTCAGTGAGCATTTCGATTTCAGTTCCAGACCGATTCACCGGATGAGTCCTTGATATTTAGTCGTTTTCAGCCAATTTTCGGAATTTTTGAAAATTTCACTTTTTTGTGAAAATATCCACTAAATGAGGGAATAATATGTGTGAGGGTACCCCAGGAGAGTTCCAAATGTGTGTGGGTAGAATATATAACCCACGGGGGTAAAATAGAAAAAAAGTTGAAAAAAAATTTCTTTTGGACTTACTCATTTTTCCGCCGTTTATCAGACTTTCAGATCGCGAAAATGTCAGTGAGCGTTCCGATTTCAGTTCCAGAGTGATTCGCCGCATGAGTCCTTCATATTTAGTCGTTTTCAGCCAATTTTCTGAATTTTTGAAAATTTCACTTTTTTTTTAAACTATCCACTAAATGAGGGAATAATATGTGTGAGGGTACCCCAGGAGAGTTCCAAATCTGTGTGGGTAGAATATATATCTCACGGGGGTAAAATTGAAAAAGTTGAAAAAAAATTTTTTTTGGACTTAGTTATTTTTCCGGCGTTTATCAGACTTTCAGAGATGGGAAATGTCAGTGAGCGCTCCGATTTCAGTTCCAGAGCGATTCGCCCGATGAGTCCTTGATATTTAGTCGTTTTCAGCCAATTTTCTGAATTTTTGAATATTTCACTTTTTTGTGAAAATATCCACTAAATGAGGGAATAATATGTGTGAGGGTACCCCAGGAGAGTTCCAAATCTGTGTGGATAGAATAGATATCCTACAGGGGTAAAATTGAAAAAAGTTGAAAAAAAATTTTTTTTTGGACTTACTCATTTTTCCGCCGTTTATCAGACTTTCAATTAGGGCAAATGTCAGTGAGCATTCCGATTTCAGTTCCAGAGCGATTCGCCCAATGAGTCCTTGATATTTAGGCGTTTTCAGCCAATTTTCTGAATTTTTGAAAATTTCACGTTTTTGTGAAAATATCCACTAAATGAGGGAATAATATGTGGGAGGGTACCCCAGAAAAGTTTCAAATGTGTCTGGGTAGAATATATAACCCACAGGGATAAAATTGAAAAAAGTTGAAAACTTTTTTTTTGTACTTAGTCATTTTTCCACCGTTTATCAGACTTTCAGAGAGGAGAAATTTCAGTGAGCATTCCGATTTGAGTTCCAGAGAGATTCGCCGGATCAGTCCTTGATATTTAGTCGTTTTCAGCCAATTTTCTGAATTTTTGAAAATGTCACTTTTTTGTGAAAACATCCGCTAAATGAGGGAATAATATGTGTGAGGGTACCCCAGGAGAGTTCCAAATGTGTGTGGGTGAAATATATAACCCACGGGGGTAAAATTGAAAAAAGTTGAAAAAAAAATATTTTTTGGACTTAGTCATTTTTCCAGCGTTTATCAGACTTTCAGAGAGGAGGAATGTAAGTGAGCATTCCGGTTTCAGTTCCAGAGCGATTCGCCCAATGAGTCATTGATATTTAGTCGTTTTCAGCCAATTTTCTGAATTTTTGAAAATTTCACTTTTTTGTGAAAACATCCTCTAAATGAGGGAATAATATGTGTAAGGGTACCCCAGGAGAGTTCCAAATGTGTGTGGGTGAAATATATAACCCACGGGGGTAAAATTGAAACAAGTTGAAAAAAACTTTTTTTGGACTTTGTAATTTTTCTGGCATTTATCAGACTTTCAGATAGGGAAAATGTCAGTGAGCGCTCCGATTTCAGTTCCAGAGCGATTCGAACGATGAGTCTTTGATATTTAGGTGTTTTCTGCCAATTTTCTGAATTTTTGAAAATTTCACTTTTTTGTGAAAATATCCTCTAAATGAGGGAATAATATGTGTGAGGGTACCCCAGGAGAGTTCCAAATGTGCGTGGGTAGAATATATAACCCACGGGGGTAAAATAGAAAAAAGTTGAAAAAAAATTTCTTTTGGACTTACTCATTTTTCCGCCGTTTATCAGACTTTCAGATCGCGAAAATGTCAGTGAGCGTTCCGATTTCAGTTCCAGAGTGATTCGCCGCATGAGTCCTTCATATTTAGTCGTTTTCAGCCAATTTTCTGAATTTTTGAAAATTTCACTTTTTTTTTAAACTATCCACTAAATGAGGGAATAATATGTGTGAGGGTACCCCAGGAGAGTTCCAAATCTGTGTGGGTAGAATATATATCTCACGGGGGTAAAATTGAAAAAGTTGAAAAAAAATTTTTTTTGGACTTAGTTATTTTTCCGGCGTTTATCAGACTTTCAGAGATGGGAAATGTCAGTGAGCGCTCCGATTTCAGTTCCAGAGCGATTCGCCCGATGAGTCCTTGATATTTAGTCGTTTTCAGCCAATTTTCTGAATTTTTGAATATTTCACTTTTTTGTGAAAATATCCACTAAATGAGGGAATAATATGTGTGAGGGTACCCCAGGAGAGTTCTAAATCTGTGTGGATAGAATAGATATCCTACAGGGGTAAAATTGAAAAAAGTTGAAAAAAAATTTTTTTTTGGACTTACTCATTTTTCCGCCGTTTATCAGACTTTCAATTAGGGCAAATGTCAGTGAGCATTCCGATTTCAGTTCCAGAGCGATTCGCCCAATGAGTCCTTGATATTTAGGCGTTTTCAGCCAATTTTCTGAATTTTTGAAAATTTCACGTTTTTGTGAAAATATCCACTAAATGAGGGAATAATATGTGGGAGGGTACCCCAGAAAAGTTTCAAATGTGTCTGGGTAGAATATATAACCCACAGGGATAAAATTGAAAAAAGTTGAAAACTTTTTTTTTGTACTTAGTCATTTTTCCACCGTTTATCAGACTTTCAGAGAGGAGAAATTTCAGTGAGCATTCCGATTTGAGTTCCAGAGAGATTCGCCGGATCAGTCCTTGATATTTAGTCGTTTTCAGCCAATTTTCTGAATTTTTGAAAATGTCACTTTTTTGTGAAAACATCCGCTAAATGAGGGAATAATATGTGTGAGGGTACCCCAGGAGAGTTCCAAATGTGTGTGGGTGAAATATATAACCCACGGGGGTAAAATTGAAAAAAGTTGAAAAAAAAATATTTTTTGGACTTAGTCATTTTTCCAGCGTTTATCAGACTTTCAGAGAGGAGGAATGTAAGTGAGCATTCCGGTTTCAGTTCCAGAGCGATTCGCCCAATGAGTCATTGATATTTAGTCGTTTTCAGCCAATTTTCTGAATTTTTGAAAATTTCACTTTTTTGTGAAAACATCCTCTAAATGAGGGAATAATATGTGTAAGGGTACCCCAGGAGAGTTCCAAATGTGTGTGGGTGAAATATATAACCCACGGGGGTAAAATTGAAACAAGTTGAAAAAAACTTTTTTTGGACTTTGTAATTTTTCTGGCATTTATCAGACTTTCAGATAGGGAAAATGTCAGTGAGAGCTCCGATTTCAGTTCCAGAGCGATTCGAACGATGAGTCTTTGATATTTAGGTGTTTTCTGCCAATTTTCTGAATTTTTGAAAATTTCACTTTTTTGTGAAAATATCCTCTAAATGAGGGAATAATATGTGTGAGGGTACCCCAGGAGAGTTCCAAATGTGCGTGGGTAGAATATATATCCCACGGGGGTAAAATTGAAAAAAGTTGAAAAAATTTTTTTTTTTGGACTTAGTCATTTTTCCGGCGTTTATGAGACTTTCAGAGAGGGGAAATTTCAGTGAGCATTCCGATTTCAGTTTCAGAGCGATTTGAACGATGAGTCCTTGATATTTAGATGTTTTTATCCAATTTTCTGAATTTTTGAAAATTTCACTTTTTTGTGAAAATATCCACTAAATGAGGGAATAATATGTGTGAGGGTACCCCAGGAGAGTTCCAAATGTGTCTGGGTAGAATATATAACCCACGGGGTTAAAATTGAAAAAAGTTTAAAAAATTTTTTTTTTGGACTTAGTCATTTTTCCGGTGTTTATCAGACTTTCAGAGAGGGGAAATGTCAGTGAGCATTCCGATTTCAGTTCCAGAGCGATTCGCCCAATGAGTCTTTGATATTAAATATTTTTCAGCCAATTTTCTGATATTTTGAAAATTTCACTTTTTTGTGAAAATATCCACTAAATGAGGGAATAATATGTGTGAGGGTAAACCAGGAGAGTTCCAAATGTGTGTGGGTAGAATATATATCCCACGGGGGTAAAATTGAAAAAAGTTGAAAAAATCTTTTTTTGGACTTTGTCATTTTTCTGGTGTTTATCAGACTTTCAGATAGGGAAAATGTCAGTGAGCATTCCAATTTCAGTTCCAGAGCGATTCGAACGATGAGTCTTTGATATTTAGGTATTTTCAGCCAATTTTCTGAATTTATGAAAATTTCACTTTTTTGGGAAAATATCCGCTAAATGAGGGAATAATGTGTGCGAGAGTACCCCAGTAGAGTTCAAAATGTGTGTGGGTAGAATATATATCCCACGGGGGTAAAATTGAAAAAAGTTTAAAAAATTTATTTTGGGGACTTAGTCATTTTTCTGGCGTTTATCAGACTTTCAGAGAGGGGAAATGGCAGCGAGCGTTCCAAATTCAGTTCCAGAGCGATGCTCACGATGAGTACTTGATATTTAGTCGTTTTCAGCCAATGTTCTGAATTTTTGAAAATTTCACTTTTTTGTGAAAATATCCACTAAATGAGGGAATAATATGTGTGAGGGTACCCCAGGAGAGTTCCAAATGTGTGTGGGTAGAATATAAATCCCACAGGGGTAAAATTGAAAAAAGTTAGAAAACATTTTTTTTTGGACTTAGTTATTTTTCCGGCGTTTATCAGACTTTCAGAGAGGGGAAATGGCAGTGAGCATTCCGATTTCAGTTCCAGAGTGATTCGCCGGATGAGTCCTTGATATTTAGGTGTTTTCAGCTAATTTTTTGAATTTTTGAAAATTTCACTTTTTTGTGAAAATATCCACTAAATGAGGGCATAATATGTGTGAGGGTTACCCAGGAGATTTCCAAATGTGTGTGGGTAGAATATATAACCCACGGGGGTAAAATTGAAAAAAGAAAAAAAATTTTTTTTTATGGACTTAGCCATTTTTCCGGCGTTTATCAGACTTTCAGAGAGGGTAAATGTCAGTGAGCGTTCCGATTTCAGTTCCAGAGCGATTCGCACAATGAGTCCTTGATATATCATCGTTTTCAGCCAATTTTTGAAAATTTCACTTTTTTGTGAAAACATCCTCTAAATGAGGGAATAATATGTGTAAGGGTACCCCAGGAGAGTTCCAAATGTGTGTGGGTGAAATATATAACCCACGGGGGTAAAATTGAAAAAAGTTGAAAAAAACTTTTTTTGGACTTTGTCATTTTTCTGGCATTTATCAGACTTTCAGATAGGGAAAATGTCAGTGAGCGCTCCAATTACAGTTCCAGAGCGATTCGAACGATGAGTCTTTCATATTTAGGTGTTTTCAGCCAATTTTCTGAATTTTTGAAAATTTCACTTTTTTGTGAAAATATCCTCTACATGAGGGAATAATATGTGTGAGGGTACCCCAGGAGAGTTCCAAATGTGCGTGGGTAGAATATATATCCCACGGGGGTAAAATTGAAAAAAGTTGAAAAAATTTTTTTTTTTGGACTTAGTCATTTTTCCGGCGTTTATCAGACTTTCAGAGAGGGGAAATGTCAGTGAGCATTCCGATTTCAGTTCCAGAGCGATTCGCCTAATGAGTCCTCGATATTTCGTCGTATTCAGACAATTTTCTGAATTTTTGAAAATTTCACTTTTTTGTGAAAATATCCACTAATTAAGGGAATAATATGTGTGAGGATACCCCCGGAGAGTTCCAAATGTGTGTGGGTAGAATATGTAACCCGCGGGGGTAAAATTGAAAAAAGTTGAAAAAAATTTTTTTTTTACTTAGTCATTTTTCCGGCGTTTATCAGACTTTCAGAGAGGTGAAATGTCAGTGAGCGTTCCGATTTCAGTTCCTGAGTGATTCGCCCAATGAGTCCTTGATATTTAGTCGTTTTCAGCCAATTTTCTGAATTCTTGAAAATTTCACTTTTTTGTGAAAATATCCACTAAATGAGGGAATAATATGTGTGAAGGTGACCCAGGAGAGTTCCAAATGTGTGTGGGTAGAATATATAACCCACGGGGGTAAAATTGAAAAAAGTTTAAAAAAATTTTTTTTTGCACTTTGTCATTTTTCCGGCGTTTATCAGACTTTCAGAGAGGGGAAATCTCAGTGAGCGTTATGATTTCAGTTCCAGAGCGATTCGCCGGATGTGTCCTTGATATTTAGTCGTTTTCGGAAAATTTTCTGAATTTTTAAAAATTTCACTTTTTTGTGAAAATATCTACTAAATGAGGGAATAATATGTGTGAGGGTACCCCAGGACAGTTCCAAATGTGTGTGAGTAGAATATATATCCCACGGGGGTAAAATTGAAAAAAGTTGAAAAAAATCTTTAGTTGGACTTTGTCATTTTTCTGGCGTTTATCGGACTTTCAGATAGGGAAAATGTCAGTGAGCGGTTCGATTTCAGTTCCACAGTGATTCGCCCAATGAGTCCTTGATATTTCGTCATTTTCAGCCAATTTTCTGAATTTTTGAATTTTTCACTTTTTTGTGAAAATATCCACTAAATGAGGGAATAATATGTGTGAGGGTAACCCAGGAGAGTTCCAAATGTGTGTGGGTAAAATATATATCCCACGGGGGTAAAATTGAAAAAAGTTGAAAAAATTTTTTTTTGGGACTTAGTCATTTTTCTAGCGTTTATCAGTCTTTCAGAAGGGGGAAATGTCAGTGAGCATTCCGATTTCAGTTCCAGAGCGATTCGAACGATGAGTCTTTGATATTTAGGCGTTTTCAGCCAATTTTCTGAATATTTGAAAATTTCATGTTTTTATGAAAATATCCACTAAATGAGGGAATAATATGTGTGAAGGTACCGCAGGAGAGTTCCAAATGTGTGTGGGTAGAATATATAATCCACGGGGGTAAAATTGAAAAAAGTTGAAAAAATTATTTTTTGGACTTAGTCATTTTTCCGGCGTATATCAGACTTTCAGAGAGGGGAAATGGATTTGAGCGCTCCGATTTCAGTTCCAGAGCGATTCGCCAGATGAGTCCTTGATATTTATTCGTTTTCAGCCAATTTTCAGAATTTTTGAAAATTTCACCTTTTTGTGAAAATATCCACTAAATGAGGGAATAATAAGTGTGAGGGTACCCCAGGAGAGTTTCAAATGTGTGTGGGTAGAATATATAACCCACGGTGGTAAAATTGAAAAAAGTTGAAACAATTATTTTTTTGGACTGTCATTTTTCCGGCGTTTATGAGACTTTCAGAGAGGGGAAATGGCAGTGAGCATTCCGATTTCAGTTTCAGAGCGATTTGAACGATGAGTCCTTGATATTTAGACGTTTTTATCCAATTTTCTGAATTTTTGAAAATTTCACTTTTTTGTGAAAATATCCACTAAATGAGGGAATAATATGTGTGAGGGTACCCCAGGAGAGTTCCAAATGTGTGTGTGTAGAATATATATCCCACGGGGGTAAAATTGAAAAAAGTTGAAAACAATTTATTTTGGACTTAATCATTTTTCTGCATTTATCAGACTTTCAGAGAGGGGAAATGTCAGTGAGCATTCCGATTTCAGTTCCAGAGTGATTCGCCCAATGAGTCTTTGATATTAAATATTTTTCAGCCAATTTTCTGATATTTTGAAAATTTCACTTTTTTGTGAAAATATCCACTAAATGAGGGAATAATATGTGTGAGGGTAAACCAGGAGAGTTCCAAATGTGTGTGGGTAGAATATATATCCCACGGGGGTAAAATTGAAAAAAGTTGAAAAAATCTTTTTTTGGACTTTGTCATTTTTCTGGTGTTTATCAGACTTTCAGATAGGGAAAATGTCAGTGAGCATTCCAATTTCAGTTCCAGAGCGATTCGAACGATGAGTCTTTGATATTTAGGTATTTTCAGCCAATTTTCTGAATTTATGAAAATTTCACTTTTTTTTGAAAATATCCTCTAAATGAGGGAATAATGTGTGCGAGAGTACCCCAGTAGAGTTCAAAATGTGTGTGGGTAGAATATATATCCCACGGGGGTAAAATTGAAAAAAGTTTAAAAAATTTATTTTGGGGACTTAGTCATTTTTCTGGCGTTTATCAGACTTTCAGAGAGGGGAAATGGCAGCGAGCGTTCCAATTTCAGTTCCAGAGCGATGCTCATGATGAGTACTTGATATTTAGTCGTTTTCAGCCAATGTTCTGAATTTTTGAAAATTTCACTTTTTTGTGAAAATATCCACTAAATGAGGGAATAATATGTGTGAGGGTACCCCAGGAGAGTTCCAAATGTGTCTGGGTAGAATATATAACCCACGGGGTTAAAATTGAAAAAAGTTTAAAAAATTTTTTTTTTGGACTTAGTTATTTTTCCGGTGTTTATCAGACTTTCAGAGAGGGGAAATGTCAGTGAGCATTCCGATTTCAGTTCCAGAGTGATTCGCCGGATGAGTTCTTGATATTTAGTAGTTTTCAGCCAATTTTCAGAATTTTTGAAAATTTCACTTTTTTGTGAAAATATCCACTAAATAAGGGAATAATATGTGTGAGGGTACCCCAGGAGAGTTCCAAATGTGTGTGGGTAGAATATAAATCCCACAGGGGTAAAATTGAAAAAAGTTAAAAAACATTTTTTTTTGGACTTAGTTATTTTTCCGGCGTTTATCAGACTTTCAGAGAGGGGAAATGGCAGTGAGCATTCCGATTTCAGTTCCAGAGCGATTCGCCCAATGAGTCTTTGATATTAAATATTTTTCAGCCAATTTTCTGATATTTTGAAAATTTCACTTTTTTGTGAAAATATCCACTAAATGAGGGAATAATATGTGTGAGGGTAAACCAGGAGATTTCCAAATGTGTGTGGGTAGAATATATATCCCACGGGGGTAAAATTGAAAAAAGTTGAAAAAAATTTATTTTGGACTTAATAATTTTTCTGCATTTATCAGACTTTCAAACAGGGGAAATGTCAGTGAGCATTCCGATTTCAGTTCCAGAGCGATTCGCCCAATGAGTCTTTGATATTAAATATTTTTCAGCCAATTTTCTGATACTTTGAAAATTTCACTTTTTTGTGAAAATATCCACTAAATGAGGGAATAATATGTGTGAGGGTAAACCAGGAGAGTTCCAAATGTGTGTGGGTAGAATATATATCCCACGGGGGTAAAATTGAAAAAAGTTGAAAAAATCTTTTTTTGGACTTTGTCATTTTTCTGGTGTTTATCAGACTTTCAGATAGGGAAAATGTCAGTGAGCATTCCAATTTCAGTTCCAGAGCGATTCGAACGATGAGTCTTTGATATTTAGGTATTTTCAGCCAATTTTCTGAATTTTTGAAAATTTCACTTTTTTGGGAAAATATCCGCTAAATGAGGGAATAATGTGTGCGAGAGTACCCCAGTAGAGTTCAAAATGTGTGTGGGTAGAATATATATCCCACGGGGGTAAAATTGAAAAAAGTTTAAAAAATTTATTTTGGGGACTTAGTCATTTTTCTGGCGTTTATCAGACTTTCAGAGAGGGGAAATGGCAGCGAGCGTTCCAATTTCAGTTCCAGAGCGATGCTCACGATGAGTACTTGATATTTAGTCGTTTTCAGCCAATGTTCTGAATTTTTGAAAATTTCACTTTTTTGTGAAAATATCCACTAAATAAGGGAATAATATGTGTGAGGATACCCCCGGAGAGTTCCAAATGTGTGTGGGTAGAATATGTAACCCGCGGGGGTAAAATTGAAAAAAGTTGAAAAAAATTTTTTTTTTACTTAGTCATTTTTCCGGCGTTTATCAGACTTTCAGAGAGGTGAAATGTCAGTGAGCGTTCCGATTTCAGTTCCTGAGTGATTCGCCCAATGAGTCCTTGATATTTAGTCGTTTTCAGCCAATTTTCTGAATTCTTGAAAATTTCACTTTTTTGTGAAAATATCCACTAAATGAGGGAATAATATGTGTGAAGGTGACCCAGGAGAGTTCCAAATGTGTGTGGGTAGAATATATAACCCACGGGGGTAAAATTGAAAAAAGTTTAAAAAAAATTTTTTTTGCACTTTGTCATTTTTCCGGCGTTTATCAGACTTTCAGAGAGGGTAAATCTCAGTGAGCGTTACGATTTCAGTTCCAGAGCGATTCGCCGGATGTGTCCTTGATATTTAGTCGTTTTCGGAAAATTTTCTGAATTTTTAAAAATTTCACTTTTTTGTGAAAATATCTACTAAATGAGGGAATAATATGTGTGAGGGTACCCCAGGACAGTTCCAAATGTGTGTGAGTAGAATATATATCCCACGGGGGTAAAATTGAAAAAAGTTGAAAAAAATCTTTAGTTGGACTTTGTCATTTTTCTGGCGTTTATCGGACTTTCAGATAGGGAAAATGTCAGTGAGCGGTTCGATTTCAGTTCCACAGTGATTCGCCCAATGAGTCCTTGATATTTCGTCATTTTCAGCCAATTTTCTGAATTTTTGAATTTTTCACTTTTTTGTGAAAATATCCACTAAATGAGGGAAAAATATGTGTGAGGGTAACCCAGGAGAGTTCCAAATGTGTGTGGGTAAAATATATATCCCACGGGGGTAAAATTGAAAAAAGTTGAAAAAATTTTTTTTTTGGACTTAGTCATTTTTCTAGCGTTTATCAGTCTTTCAGAAGGGGGAAATGTCAGTGAGCATTCCGATTTCAGTTCCAGAGCGATTCGAATGATGAGTCTTTGATATTTAGGCGTTTTCAGCCAATTTTCTGAATATTTGAAAATTTCATGTTTTTATGAAAATATCCACTAAATGAGGGAATAATATGTGTGAAGGTACCGCAGGAGAGTTCCAAATGTGTGTGGGTAGAATATATAATCCACGGGGGTAAAATTGAAAAAAGTTGAAAAAATTATTTTTTGGACTTAGTCATTTTTCCGGCGTATATCAGACTTTCAGAGAGGGGAAATGGATTTGAGCACTCCGATTTCAGTTCCAGAGCGATTCGCCAGATGAGTCCTTGATATTTATTCGTTTTCAGCCAATTTTCAGAATTTTTGAAAATTTCACCTTTTTGTGAAAATATCCACTAAATGAGGGAATAATAAGTGTGAGGGTACCCCAGGAGAGTTTCAAATGTGTGTGGGTAGAATATATAACCCACGGTGGTAAAATTGAAAAAAGTTGAAACAATTATTTTTTTGGACTGTCATTTTTCCGGCGTTTATGAGACTTTCAGAGAGGGGAAATGGCAGTGAGCATTCCGATTTCAGTTTCAGAGCGATTTGAACGATGAGTCCTTGATATTTAGACGTTTTTATCCAATTTTCTGAATTTTTGAAAATTTCACTTTTTTGTGAAAATATCCACTAAATGAGGGAATAATATGTGTGAGGGTACCCCAGGAGAGTTCCAAATGTGTGTGTGTAGAATATATATCCCACGGGGGTAAAATTGAAAAAAGTTGAAAAAAATTTATTTTGGACTTAATCATTTTTCTGCATTTATCAGACTTTCAAACAGGGGAAATGTCAGTGAGCATTCCGATTTCAGTTCCAGAGCGATTCGCCCAATGAGTCTTTGATATTAAATATTTTTCAGCCAATTTTCTGATATTTTGAAAATTTCACTTTTTTGTGAAAATATCCACTAAATGAGGGAATAATATGTGTGAGGGTAAACCAGGAGAGTTCCAAATGTGTGTGGGTAGAATATATATCCCACGGGGGTAAAATTGAAAAAAGTTGAAAAAATCTTTTTTTGGACTTTGTCATTTTTCTGGTGTTTATCAGACTTTCAGATAGGGAAAATGTCAGTGAGCATTCCAATTTCAGTTCCAGAGCGATTCGAACGATGAGTCTTTGATATTTAGGTATTTTCAGCCAATTTTCTGAATTTTTGAAAATTTCACTTTTTTGGGAAAATATCCGCTAAATGAGGGAATAATGTGTGCGAGAGTACCCCAGTAGAGTTCAAAATGTGTGTGGGTAGAATATATATCCCACGGGGGTAAAATTGAAAAAAGTTTAAAAAATTTATTTTGGGGACTTAGTCATTTTTCTGGCGTTTATCAGACTTTCAGAGAGGGGAAATGGCAGCGAGCGTTCCAATTTCAGTTCCAGAGCGATGCTCACGATGAGTACTTGATATTTAGTCGTTTTCAGCCAATGTTCTGAATTTTTGAAAATTTCACTTTTTTGTGAAAATATCCACTAAATGAGGGAATAATATGTGTGAGGGTACCCCAGGAGAGTTCCAAATGTGTGTGTGTAGAATATATATCCCACGGGGGTAAAATTGAAAAAAGTTGAAAAAAATTTATTTTGGACTTAATCATTTTTCTGCATTTATCAGACTTTCAAACAGGGGAAATGTCAGTGAGCATTCCGATTTCAGTTCCAGAGCGATTCGCCCAATGAGTCTTTGATATTAAATATTTTTCAGCCAATTTTCTGATATTTTGAAAATTTCACTTTTTTGTGAAAATATCCACTAAATGAGGGAATAATATGTGTGAGGGTAAACCAGGAGAGTTCCAAATGTGTGTGGGTAGAATATATATCCCACGGGGGTAAAATTGAAAAAAGTTGAAAAAATCTTTTTTTGGACTTTGTCATTTTTCTGGTGTTTATCAGACTTTCAGATAGGGAAAATGTCAGTGAGCATTCCAATTTCAGTTCCAGAGCGATTCGAACGATGAGTCTTTGATATTTAGGTATTTTCAGCCAATTTTCTGAATTTTTGAAAATTTCACTTTTTTGGGAAAATATCCGCTAAATGAGGGAATAATGTGTGCGAGAGTACCCCAGTAGAGTTCAAAATGTGTGTGGGTAGAATATATATCCCACGGGGGTAAAATTGAAAAAAGTTTAAAAAATTTATTTTGGGGACTTAGTCATTTTTCTGGCGTTTATCAGACTTTCAGAGAGGGGAAATGGCAGCGAGCGTTCCAATTTCAGTTCCAGAGCGATGCTCACGATGAGTACTTGATATTTAGTCGTTTTCAGCCAATGTTCTGAATTTTTGAAAATTTCACTTTTTTGTGAAAATATCCACTAAATGAGGGAATAATATATGTGAGGGTACCCCAGGAGAGTTCCAAATGTGTCTGGGTAGAATATATAACCCACGGGGTTAAAATTGAAAAAAGTTTAAAAAATTTTTTTTTTGGACTTAGTCATTTTTCCGGTGTTTATCAGACTTTCAGAGAGGGGAAATGTCAGTGAGCATTCCGATTTCAGTTCCAGAGCGATTCGCCCAATGAGTCTTTGATATTAAATATTTTTCAGCCAATTTTCTGATATTTTGAAAATTTCACTTTTTTGTGAAAATATCCACTAAATGAGGGAATAATATGTGTGAGGGTAAACCAGGAGAGTTCCAAATGTGTGTGGGTAGAATATATATCCCACGGGGGTAAAATTGAAAAAAGTTGAAAAAATCTTTTTTTGAACTTTGTCATTTTTCTGGTGTTTTTCAGACTTTCAGATAGGGAAAATGTCAGTGAGCATTCCAATTTCAGTTCCAGAGCGATTCGAACGATGAGTCTTTGATATTTAGGTATTTTCAGCCAATTTTCTGAATTTATGAAAATTTCACTTTTTTGGGAAAATATCCTCTAAATGAGGGAATAATGTGTGCGAGAGTACCCCAGTAGAGTTCAAAATGTTTGTGGGTAGAATATATATCCCACGGGGGTAAAATTGAAAAAAGTTTAAAAAATTTATTTTGGGGACTTAGTCATTTTTCTGGCGTTTATCAGACTTTCAGAGAGGGGAAATGGCAGCGAGCGTTCCAATTTCAGTTCCAGAGCGATGCTCACGATGAGTACTTGATATTTAGTCGTTTTCAGCCAATGTTCTGAATTTTTGAAAATTTCACTTTTTTGTGAAAATATCCACTAAATGAGGGAATAATATGTGTGAGGGTACCCCAGGAGAGTTCCAAATGTGTCTGGGTAGAATATATAACCCACGGGGTTAAAATTGAAAAAAGTTTAAAAAATTTTTTTTTTGGACTTAGTCATTTTTCCGGTGTTTATCAGACTTTCAGAGAGGGGAAATGTCAGTGAGCATTCCGATTTCAGTTCCAGAGTGATTCGCCGGATGAGTTCTTGATATTTAGTAGTTTTCAGCCAATTTTCAGAATTTTTGAAAATTTCACTTTTTTGTGAAAATATCCACTAAATAAGGGAATAATATGTGTGAGGGTACCCCAGGAGAGTTCCAATTGTGTGTGGGTAGAATATAAATCCCACAGGGGTAAAATTGAAAAAAGTTAAAAAACATTTTTTTTTGGACTTAGTTATTTTTCCGGCGTTTATCAGACTTTCAGAGAGGGGAAATGGCAGTGAGCATTCCGATTTCAGTTCCAGAGTGATTCGCCGGATGAGTCCTTGATATTTAGGTGTTTTCAGCTAATTTTTTGAATTTTTGAAAATTTCACTTTTTTGTGAAAATATCCACTAAATGAGGGCATAATATGTGTGAGGGTTACCCAGGAGATTTCCAAATGTGTGTGGGTAGAATATATAACCCACGGGGGTAAAATTGAAAAAAGCAAAAAAATTTTTTTTTATGGACTTAGCCATTTTTCCGGCATTTATCAGACTTTCAGAGAGGGTAAATGTCAGTGAGCGTTCCGATTTCAGTTCCAGAGCGATTCGCACAATGAGTCCTTGATATATCATCGTTTTCAGCCAATTTTCTGAATTTTTGAATTTTTCACTTTTTTGTGAAAATATCCACTAAATGAGGGAATAATATGTGTGAGGGTAACCCAGGAGAGTTCCAAATGTGTGTGGGTAAAATATATATCCCACGGGGGTAAAATTGAAAAAAGTTGAAAAAATTTTTTTTTTGGACTTAGTCATTTTTCTAGCGTTTATCAGTCTTTCAGAAGGGGGAAATGTCAGTGAGCATTCCGATTTCAGTTCCAGAGCGATTCGAATGATGAGTCTTTGATATTTAGGCGTTTTCAGCCAATTTTCTGAATATTTGAAAATTTCATGTTTTTATGAAAATATCCACTAAATGAGGGAATAATATGTGTGAAGGTACCGCAGGAGAGTTCCAAATGTGTGTGGGTAGAATATATAATCCACGGGGGTAAAATTGAAAAAAGTTGAAAAAATTATTTTTTGGACTTAGTCATTTTTCCGGCGTATATCAGACTTTCAGAGAGGGGAAATGGATTTGAGCACTCCGATTTCAGTTCCAGAGCGATTCGCCAGATGAGTCCTTGATATTTATTCGTTTTCAGCCAATTTTCAGAATTTTTGAAAATTTCACCTTTTTGTGAAAATATCCACTAAATGAGGGAATAATAAGTGTGAGGGTACCCCAGGAGAGTTTCAAATGTGTGTGGTTAGAATATATAACCCACGGTGGTAAAATTGAAAAAAGTTGAAACAATTATTTTTTTGGACTGTCATTTTTCCGGCGTTTATGAGACTTTCAGAGAGGGGAAATGGCAGTGAGCATTCCGATTTCAGTTTCAGAGCGATTTGAACGATGAGTCCTTGATATTTAGACGTTTTTATCCAATTTTCTGAATTTTTGAAAATTTCACTTTTTTGTGAAAATATCCACTAAATGAGGGAATAATATGTGTGAGGGTAAACCAGGAGAGTTCCAAATGTGTGTGGGTAGAATATATATCCCACGGGGGTAAAATTGAAAAAAGTTGAAAAAAATTTATTTTGGACTTAATCATTTTTCTGCATTTATCAGACTTTCAAACAGGGGAAATGTCAGTGAGCATTCCGATTTCAGTTCCAGAGCGATTCGCCCAATGAGTCTTTGATATTAAATATTTTTCAGCCAATTTTCTGATATTTTGAAAATTTCACTTTTTTGTGAAAATATCCACTAAATGAGGGAATAATATGTGTGAGGGTAAACCAGGAGAGTTCCAAATGTGTGTGGGTAGAATATATATCCCACGGGGGTAAAATTGAAAAAAGTTGAAAAAATCTTTTTTTGAACTTTGTCATTTTTCTGGTGTTTTTCAGACTTTCAGATAGGGAAAATGTCAGTGAGCATTCCAATTTCAGTTCCAGAGCGATTCGAACGATGAGTCTTTGATATTTAGGTATTTTCAGCCAATTTTCTGAATTTATGAAAATTTCACTTTTTTGGGAAAATATCCTCTAAATGAGGGAATAATGTGTGCGAGAGTACCCCAGTAGAGTTCAAAATGTTTGTGGGTAGAATATATATCCCACGGGGGTAAAATTGAAAAAAGTTTAAAAAATTTATTTTGGGGACTTAGTCATTTTTCTGGCGTTTATCAGACTTTCAGAGAGGGGAAATGGCAGCGAGCGTTCCAATTTCAGTTCCAGAGCGATGCTCACGATGAGTACTTGATATTTAGTCGTTTTCAGCCAATGTTCTGAATTTTTGAAAATTTCACTTTTTTGTGAAAATATCCACTAAATGAGGGAATAATATGTGTGAGGGTACCCCAGGAGAGTTCCAAATGTGTCTGGGTAGAATATATAACCCACGGGGTTAAAATTGAAAAAAGTTTAAAAAATTTTTTTTTTGGACTTAGTCATTTTTCCGGTGTTTATCAGACTTTCAGAGAGGGGAAATGTCAGTGAGCATTCCGATTTCAGTTCCAGAGTGATTCGCCGGATGAGTTCTTGATATTTAGTAGTTTTCAGCCAATTTTCAGAATTTTTGAAAATTTCACTTTTTTGTGAAAATATCCACTAAATAAGGGAATAATATGTGTGAGGGTACCCCAGGAGAGTTCCAAATGTGTGTGGGTAGAATATAAATCCCACAGGGGTAAAATTGAAAAAAGTTAAAAAACATTTTTTTTTGGACTTAGTTATTTTTCCGGCGTTTATCAGACTTTCAGAGAGGGGAAATGGCAGTGAGCATTCCGATTTCAGTTCCAGAGTGATTCGCCGGATGAGTCCTTGATATTTAGGTGTTTTCAGCTAATTTTTTGAATTTTTGAAAATTTCACTTTTTTGTGAAAATATCCACTAAATGAGGGCATAATATGTGTGAGGGTTACCCAGGAGATTTCCAAATGTGTGTGGGTAGAATATATAACCCACGGGGGTAAAATTGAAAAAAGCAAAAAAATTTTTTTTTATGGACTTAGCCATTTTTCCGGCATTTATCAGACTTTCAGAGAGGGTAAATGTCAGTGAGCGTTCCGATTTCAGTTCCAGAGCGATTCGCACAATGAGTCCTTGATATATCATCGTTTTCAGCCAATTTTCTGAATTTTTGAATTTTTCACTTTTTTGTGAAAATATCCACTAAATGAGGGAATAATATGTGTGAGGGTAACCCAGGAGAGTTCCAAATGTGTGTGGGTAAAATATATATCCCACGGGGGTAAAATTGAAAAAAGTTGAAAAAATTTTTTTTTTGGACTTAGTCATTTTTCTAGCGTTTATCAGTCTTTCAGAAGGGGGAAATGTCAGTGAGCATTCCGATTTCAGTTCCAGAGCGATTCGAATGATGAGTCTTTGATATTTAGGCGTTTTCAGCCAATTTTCTGAATATTTGAAAATTTCATGTTTTTATGAAAATATCCACTAAATGAGGGAATAATATGTGTGAAGGTACCGCAGGAGAGTTCCAAATGTGTGTGGGTAGAATATATAATCCACGGGGGTAAAATTGAAAAAAGTTGAAAAAATTATTTTTTGGACTTAGTCATTTTTCCGGCGTATATCAGACTTTCAGAGAGGGGAAATGGATTTGAGCACTCCGATTTCAGTTCCAGAGCGATTCGCCAGATGAGTCCTTGATATTTATTCGTTTTCAGCCAATTTTCAGAATTTTTGAAAATTTCACCTTTTTGTGAAAATATCCACTAAATGAGGGAATAATAAGTGTGAGGGTACCCCAGGAGAGTTTCAAATGTGTGTGGTTAGAATATATAACCCACGGTGGTAAAATTGAAAAAAGTTGAAACAATTATTTTTTTGGACTGTCATTTTTCCGGCGTTTATGAGACTTTCAGAGAGGGGAAATGGCAGTGAGCATTCCGATTTCAGTTTCAGAGCGATTTGAACGATGAGTCCTTGATATTTAGACGTTTTTATCCAATTTTCTGAATTTTTGAAAATTTCACTTTTTTGTGAAAATATCCACTAAATGAGGGAATAATATGTGTGAGGGTAAACCAGGAGAGTTCCAAATGTGTGTGGGTAGAATATATATCCCACGGGGGTAAAATTGAAAAAAGTTGAAAAAAATTTATTTTGGACTTAATCATTTTTCTGCATTTATCAGACTTTCAAACAGGGGAAATGTCAGTGAGCATTCCAATTTCAGTTCCAGAGCGATTCGAACGATGAGTCTTTGATATTTAGGTATTTTCAGCCAATTTTCTGAATTTATGAAAATTTCACTTTTTTGGGAAAATATCCTCTAAATGAGGGAATAATGTGTGCGAGAGTACCCCAGTAGAGTTCAAAATGTTTGTGGGTAGAATATATATCCCACGGGGGTAAAATTGAAAAAAGTTTAAAAAATTTATTTTGGGGACTTAGTCATTTTTCTGGCGTTTATCAGACTTTCAGAGAGGGGAAATGGCAGCGAGCGTTCCAATTTCAGTTCCAGAGCGATGCTCACGATGAGTACTTGATATTTAGTCGTTTTCAGCCAATGTTCTGAATTTTTGAAAATTTCACTTTTTTGTGAAAATATCCACTAAATGAGGGAATAATATGTGTGAGGGTACCCCAGGAGAGTTCCAAATGTGTCTGGGTAGAATATATAACCCACGGGGTTAAAATTGAAAAAAGTTTAAAAAATTTTTTTTTTGGACTTAGTCATTTTTCCGGTGTTTATCAGACTTTCAGAGAGGGGAAATGTCAGTGAGCATTCCGATTTCAGTTCCAGAGTGATTCGCCGGATGAGTTCTTGATATTTAGTAGTTTTCAGCCAATTTTCAGAATTTTTGAAAATTTCACTTTTTTGTGAAAATATCCACTAAATAAGGGAATAATATGTGTGAGGGTACCCCAGGAGAGTTCCAAATGTGTGTGGGTAGAATATAAATCCCACAGGGGTAAAATTGAAAAAAGTTAAAAAACATTTTTTTTTGGACTTAGTTATTTTTCCGGCGTTTATCAGACTTTCAGAGAGGGGAAATGGCAGTGAGCATTCCGATTTCAGTTCCAGAGTGATTCGCCGGATGAGTCCTTGATATTTAGGTGTTTTCAGCTAATTTTTTGAATTTTTGAAAATTTCACTTTTTTGTGAAAATATCCACTAAATGAGGGCATAATATGTGTGAGGGTTACCCAGGAGATTTCCAAATGTGTGTGGGTAGAATATATAACCCACGGGGGTAAAATTGAAAAAAGCAAAAAAATTTTTTTTTATGGACTTAGCCATTTTTCCGGCATTTATCAGACTTTCAGAGAGGGTAAATGTCAGTGAGCGTTCCGATTTCAGTTCCAGAGCGATTCGCACAATGAGTCCTTGATATATCATCGTTTTCAGCCAATTTTCTGAATTTTTGAATTTTTCACTTTTTTGTGAAAATATCCACTAAATGAGGGAATAATATGTGTGAGGGTAACCCAGGAGAGTTCCAAATGTGTGTGGGTAAAATATATATCCCACGGGGGTAAAATTGAAAAAAGTTGAAAAAATTTTTTTTTTGGACTTAGTCATTTTTCTAGCGTTTATCAGTCTTTCAGAAGGGGGAAATGTCAGTGAGCATTCCGATTTCAGTTCCAGAGCGATTCGAATGATGAGTCTTTGATATTTAGGCGTTTTCAGCCAATTTTCTGAATATTTGAAAATTTCATGTTTTTATGAAAATATCCACTAAATGAGGGAATAATATGTGTGAAGGTACCGCAGGAGAGTTCCAAATGTGTGTGGGTAGAATATATAATCCACGGGGGTAAAATTGAAAAAAGTTGAAAAAATTATTTTTTGGACTTAGTCATTTTTCCGGCGTATATCAGACTTTCAGAGAGGGGAAATGGATTTGAGCACTCCGATTTCAGTTCCAGAGCGATTCGCCAGATGAGTCCTTGATATTTATTCGTTTTCAGCCAATTTTCAGAATTTTTGAAAATTTCACCTTTTTGTGAAAATATCCACTAAATGAGGGAATAATAAGTGTGAGGGTACCCCAGGAGAGTTTCAAATGTGTGTGGTTAGAATATATAACCCACGGTGGTAAAATTGAAAAAAGTTGAAACAATTATTTTTTTGGACTGTCATTTTTCCGGCGTTTATGAGACTTTCAGAGAGGGGAAATGGCAGTGAGCATTCCGATTTCAGTTTCAGAGCGATTTGAACGATGAGTCCTTGATATTTAGACGTTTTTATCCAATTTTCTGAATTTTTGAAAATTTCACTTTTTTGTGAAAATATCCACTAAATGAGGGAATAATATGTGTGAGGGTAAACCAGGAGAGTTCCAAATGTGTGTGGGTAGAATATATATCCCACGGGGGTAAAATTGAAAAAAGTTGAAAAAAATTTATTTTGGACTTAATCATTTTTCTGCATTTATCAGACTTTCAAACAGGGGAAATGTCAGTGAGCATTCCGATTTCAGTTCCAGAGCGATTCGCCCAATGAGTCTTTGATATTAAATATTTTTCAGCCAATTTTCTGATATTTTGAAAATTTCACTTTTTTGTGAAAATATCCACTAAATGAGGGAATAATATGTGTGAGGGTAAACCAGGAGAGTTCCAAATGTGTGTGGGTAGAATATATATCCCACGGGGGTAAAATTGAAAAAAGTTGAAAAAATCTTTTTTTGGACTTTGTCATTTTTCTGGTGTTTATCAGACTTTCAGATAGGGAAAATGTCAGTGAGCATTCCAATTTCAGTTCCAGAGCGATTCGAACGATGAGTCTTTGATATTTAGGTATTTTCAGCCAATTTTCTGAATTTTTGAAAATTTCACTTTTTTGGGAAAATATCCGCTAAATGAGGGAATAATGTGTGCGAGAGTACCCCAGTAGAGTTCAAAATGTGTGTGGGTAGAATATATATCCCACGGGGGTAAAATTGAAAAAAGTTTAAAAAATTTATTTTGGGGACTTAGTCATTTTTCTGGCGTTTATCAGACTTTCAGAGAGGGGAAATGGCAGCGAGCGTTCCAATTTCAGTTCCAGAGCGATGCTCACGATGAGTACTTGATATTTAGTCGTTTTCAGCCAATGTTCTGAATTTTTGAAAATTTCACTTTTTTGTGAAAATATCCACTAAATGAGGGAATAATATATGTGAGGGTACCCCAGGAGAGTTCCAAATGTGTCTGGGTAGAATATATAACCCACGGGGTTAAAATTGAAAAAAGTTTAAAAAATTTTTTTTTTGGACTTAGTCATTTTTCCGGTGTTTATCAGACTTTCAGAGAGGGGAAATGTCAGTGAGCATTCCGATTTCAGTTCCAGAGCGATTCGCCCAATGAGTCTTTGATATTAAATATTTTTCAGCCAATTTTCTGATATTTTGAAAATTTCACTTTTTTGTGAAAATATCCACTAAATGAGGGAATAATATGTGTGAGGGTAAACCAGGAGAGTTCCAAATGTGTGTGGGTAGAATATATATCCCACGGGGGTAAAATTGAAAAAAGTTGAAAAAATCTTTTTTTGAACTTTGTCATTTTTCTGGTGTTTTTCAGACTTTCAGATAGGGAAAATGTCAGTGAGCATTCCAATTTCAGTTCCAGAGCGATTCGAACGATGAGTCTTTGATATTTAGGTATTTTCAGCCAATTTTCTGAATTTATGAAAATTTCACTTTTTTGGGAAAATATCCTCTAAATGAGGGAATAATGTGTGCGAGAGTACCCCAGTAGAGTTCAAAATGTTTGTGGGTAGAATATATATCCCACGGGGGTAAAATTGAAAAAAGTTTAAAAAATTTATTTTGGGGACTTAGTCATTTTTCTGGCGTTTATCAGACTTTCAGAGAGGGGAAATGGCAGCGAGCGTTCCAATTTCAGTTCCAGAGCGATGCTCACGATGAGTACTTGATATTTAGTCGTTTTCAGCCAATGTTCTGAATTTTTGAAAATTTCACTTTTTTGTGAAAATATCCACTAAATGAGGGAATAATATGTGTGAGGGTACCCCAGGAGAGTTCCAAATGTGTCTGGGTAGAATATATAACCCACGGGGTTAAAATTGAAAAAAGTTTAAAAAATTTTTTTTTTGGACTTAGTCATTTTTCCGGTGTTTATCAGACTTTCAGAGAGGGGAAATGTCAGTGAGCATTCCGATTTCAGTTCCAGAGTGATTCGCCGGATGAGTTCTTGATATTTAGTAGTTTTCAGCCAATTTTCAGAATTTTTGAAAATTTCACTTTTTTGTGAAAATATCCACTAAATAAGGGAATAATATGTGTGAGGGTACCCCAGGAGAGTTCCAAATGTGTGTGGGTAGAATATAAATCCCACAGGGGTAAAATTGAAAAAAGTTAAAAAACATTTTTTTTTGGACTTAGTTATTTTTCCGGCGTTTATCAGACTTTCAGAGAGGGGAAATGGCAGTGAGCATTCCGATTTCAGTTCCAGAGTGATTCGCCGGATGAGTCCTTGATATTTAGGTGTTTTCAGCTAATTTTTTGAATTTTTGAAAATTTCACTTTTTTGTGAAAATATCCACTAAATGAGGGCATAATATGTGTGAGGGTTACCCAGGAGATTTCCAAATGTGTGTGGGTAGAATATATAACCCACGGGGGTAAAATTGAAAAAAGCAAAAAAATTTTTTTTTATGGACTTAGCCATTTTTCCGGCGTTTATCAGACTTTCAGAGAGGGTAAATGTCAGTGAGCGTTCCGATTTCAGTTCCAGAGCGATTCGCACAATGAGTCCTTGATATATCATCGTTTTCAGCCAATTTTTGAAAATTTCACTTTTTTGTGAAAATATCCACTAAATGAGGGAATAATATGTGTGAGGGTACCCCAGGAGAGTTCCAAATGTGTGTGGGTAGAATATAAATCCCACGGGGGTAAAATTGAAAAAAGTTGAAAAACATTTTTTTTTGGACTTAGTCATTTTTCCAGCGTTTATCAGACTTTCAGAGAGGGGAAATGGCAGTGAGCGTTCCGATTTCAGTTCCAGAGCGATGCGCCGATGAGTATTTGATATTTCGTCGTTTTCAACCACTTTTCTGAATTTTTGAACTTTTCACTTTTTGTGTAAATATCCACTAAATAAGGGACTAATATGTGTGAGGGTACTACAGGAGAGTTCCAAATGTGTGTAGGTAGAATATATAACCCACGGGGGTAAAATTGAAAAAAGTTGAAAAAATGTTTTTTTTTGTACTTAGTCATTTTTCCGGCGTTTATCAGACTTTCAGAGAGGGGAAATGGCAGTGAGTATTCCGATTTCAGTTCCATAGCGATTCGCCCAATGAGTACTCGATATTTAGCTGTTTTCAGCCAATTTTCTGAATTTTTGAAAATTTCACTTTTTTGTGAAAATATCCACTAAATGAGGGAATAATATGTGTTGAAGGTACCCCAGGAGTGTTCCAAATGTGTGTGGGTAGAATATATATCCCACAGTGGTAAAATTGAAACAAGCTGAAAAACAATTTTTTTTTGGACTTAGTCATTTTTCCGGCGTTTATCAGACTTTCAGAGAGGGGAAATGGCAGTGAGTATTCCGATTTCAGTTCCAGAGCGATTCGCCCGATGAGTCCTTGATATTTAGGCGTTTTCAGCCAATTTTGTAAATGTTTGAAAATTTCACTTTTTTGCGAAAATATCCACAAAATGAGGGAATAATATGTGTGAGGGTACCCCAGGAGAGTACCAAGTGTGTGTGGGTAGAATATATATCCCACGGGGATAAGATTGAAAAAAGTTGAAAAATTTTTTTTTTTCGACTTAATCATTTTTCCGGCATTTATCAGACTTTCAGATAGGGGAAATGTCAGTGAGCATTCCGATTTCAGTTTCACAGCGATTCGCCCTGTGAGTATTTGATATTTAGTCATTTTCAGCCAATTTTCTGAATTTTTGAAAATGTCACTTTTTTGTGAAAATATCCACTAAATGAGGGAATAATATGTGTGAGGGCACCCCTGGAGAGTGCCAAATGTGTGTGGGTAGAATATATATTCCACTGGGGTAACATTTAAAAAAGTTGAAAAAAATTATTTTTTGGACTTAGTCATTTTTCCGCCGTTTATCAGACTTTCAGAGAGGGGAAATGTCAGTGAGCATTCCGATTTCACTTCCAGAGCGATTCGCCCAATGAGTCCTTAATATTTCGTTGTTTTCAGCCAATTTTCTGAATTTTTGAAAATGTCTCTTTTTTGTGAAAATATCCACTAATTGAGGGAATAATATGTGTGAGGGTACCCCAGGAGAGTTCCAAATGTGTGTGGGTAGAATATATATCCCACGGGGGTAAAATTGAAAATAGTTGAAAACATTTTTTTTTTGGACTTAGTCATTTTTCCGGCGTTTATCAGACTTTCAGATAGGAGAAATGTCAGTGAGCGTTCCGATTTCAGTTCCAGAGCGATTCGCCAAATGAGTCCTTCATATTTAGTCGTTTTCAGCCAATTTTCAGAATTTTTGAAAATTTCTCTTTTTTGTGAAAATATGCACTAAATGAGGGAATAATATGTGTGACGGTACCCCAGGACAGTTCCAAATGTGTGTGAGTAGAATATATATCCCACAGGGTTAAAATTGAAAAAAGTTGAAAAAATTTTTTTTTGGACTTAGTCATTTTTCCGGCGTTTATCAGACTTTCAGATAGGGGAAATGTCAGTGAGGGTTCCGATTTCAGTTCCAGAGCGATTCGCCCGATGAGTTCTTCATATTTAGTCGTTTTCAGCCAATTTTCTGAATTTCTGAAAATTTCACTTTTTTGTGAAAATATGCACTAAATGAGGGAATAATATGTGTGACGGTACCCCAGGAGAGTTCCAAATGTGTGTGAGTAGAATATATATCCCACAGGGATAAAATTTAAAAAAGTTTAAAAAAAAATTTTTTGGACTTAGTCATTTTTCCGGCCTTTATCAGACTTTCAGAGAGGGGAAATGTCAGTGAGCATTCCGATTTCACTTCCAGAGCGATTCGCCCAATGAGTCCTTAATATTTCGTTGTTTTCAGCCAATTTTCTGAATTTTTGAAAATGTCTCTTTTTTGTGAAAATATCCACTAATTGAGGGAATAATATGTGTGAGGGTACCCCAGGAGAGTTCCAAATGTGTGTGGGTAGAATATATATCCCACGGGGGTAAAATTGAAAAAAGTTGAAAAAAATTTATTTTGGACTTAGTCATTTTTCTGGCGTTTATCAGACTTTCAGACAGGGGAAATGTCAGTGAGTGTTCCGATTTCAGTTCCAGAGTGATTTGTCCAATGAGTCCTTGATATTCAGACCTTTTCAGCCAATTTTCTGATATTTTGAAAATTTCACTTTTTTGTGAAAATTTCCACAAAATTAGGGAATAATATGTGTGCGGGTACCCCAGGAGAGTTCCAAATGTGTGTGGGTAGAATTTATATCCCACGGGGGTAAAATTGAAAAAAGTTGAAAAAATTTTTTTTGGGGACTTAGTCATTTTTCCGGCGTTTATCAGACTTTCAGATAGGGGAAATGTCAGTGAGCGTTCCGATTTCAGTTCCAGAGCGATTCGCCCGATGAGTACTTGATATTTAGAAGTTTTCAGCCAATTTTATGAATTTTGGAAAATTTCACTTTTTTTGTGAAATATCCACTAAATGAGGGAATAATATGTGTGAGGGTACCCCAGGAGAGTACCAAATGTGTGTGGGTAGAATATATATCCCACGGGGGTAAAATTGAAAAAAGTTGAAAAAAAATTTTTTTTGGACTTAGTCATTTTTCCAGCATTTATCAGACTTTCAGATAGGGGAAATGTCAGTGAGCATTCCGATTTCAGTTCCAGAGCGATTCCAATGATGAGTCCTTGATATTTAGTCGTTTTCAGCCAATTTTCAGATTTTTTGAAAATTTCACTTTTTTGTGAAAATATCCACTAAATGAGGGAATAATATGTGTGAGGGTACCCCAGGAGAGTTCCAAATGTGTGAGTAGAATATATATCCCACGGGAGTAAAATTGAAAAAAGTTGAAAGAAATATTTTTTTTGGACGTACTCATTTTTCCGGCGTTTATCAGACTTTCAGAGAGGGGAAATGTCAGTGAGCATTCTGATTTCAGTTACCAGAGCGGTTCACCCAATGAGTCCTTCATATTTAGTCATTTTCAGCCAATTTTCTGAATTTTTGAAAATTTCACTTTTTTGTGAAAATATCCACTAAATGAGGGAATAATATGTGTGATGGTACCCCAGGAGAGTTCCAAATGTGTGTGGGTAGAATAAATATCCCACGGGGGTAAAATTGAAAAAAGTTGAAAAAACATTTTTTTGGGGACTTAGTTATTTTTCCGGCGTTTATCAGACTTTCAGAAAGGGGAAATGTCAGTGAGCGTTCCGATTTCAGTTCCAGAGCGATTTGAACGATGATTCCTTGATATTTAGTCGTTTTCAGCCAATTTTCTGAATTTTTGAAAATTTAACTTTTTTGTGAAAATATCCACTAAATGAGGGAATAATATGTGTGAGGGTACCCCAGGAGAGTAACAAATGTGTGTGGTTAGAATATATATCCCACGGGGGTAAAATTGAAAAAAGTTGAAAAAAAAATTTTTTGGGACTTAGTCATTTTTCCGGCGTTTATTAGACTTTCAGAGATGGAAAATGTCATTGAGTTTTCCGATTTTAGTTCCAGAGCTATTTGAACGATGAGTCCTTGATATTTAGTCGTTTTCAGACAATTTTCTCAGTTTTTGAAAATTTCACTTTTTTGTGAAAATATCCACTAAATGAGGGAATAATATGTGTGAGGGCACCCCAGGAGAGTTCCAAATGTGTGTGGGTAGAATATATGTCCTAAGGGGGTAAAATTGAAAAAAGTTGAAAAAAATTTTTTTTTTAGACTTAGTCATTTTTCCGGCATTTATTAGACTTTCAGATAGGGGAAATGTCAGTGAGCATTCCGATTTCAGTTCCAGAGCGATTCGCCCGGTGAGTAGTGTTGAGCATTCCGACACTGAAATATCGGGTATCGGCCGATATTCGCGGCATCGAAATTCCGATACTTAATTCCGATTCTTTTGCAATATCTTATCCCGGAATCGGAAGTTCCCATAATGCAATGAGCCAGTTTCATTTTATTCAGCCAGTGAGGATCCTAAGAAGTGTGGGCACATCCTGTTAGGCATGTAGTCATCTTAACTAATGGCATGGCTGTGATTGGCTGCTGAAATGATGTCATGATGCACTATAAAAACCGCCGTCGCCATTTTGAGCTCACTCTGCTGTGAATTCAGTTAGGGATAGGATGCTGTTGTTCTGAGGGACAGTTTTAGCTACCTATTTGGTCTATTCTGCTTTACCCAAGCTACTTTATAAATCGCTGTGCCTTGCAGCGCTAGTGCACAGTTCTCTGTGCTGTTCACCGCTGTCTGCAAGGTCTGTGTGTGTGAGTGCAGCTCACCCTGCAGTGTGTGCTTCAGCCACGTCTGGTTGTAGTGCAATCAGTGTGTGTCACTGCCTCATACATTGTCCTTTTTTGCCAATTCATAATTTTTCATGATATCTCCTATTAGTGTGGTGGTTCCATCTGTATTCAGCTAAATTGGTTCCAAACACACTTTATAGGAGTAGATAGAGAATTTTTTTTGGTCTTGCAGCGCTAGTGCACAGTGCTCTGCATCTGCACTGTTCACCGATGTCTGCAAGGTCTGTGTGTGTGAGTGCAGCTCACCCTGTAGTGTGTGCTTCATCCACGTTTGGTTGTAGTGCACTCAGTGTGTGTCACTGCCTAATGCATTGTCCTTTTTTGCCAATTCATAATTTTTCCTGATTTCTCCTATTAGTGTGGTGGTTCCATCCGTATTCATCTAAATTGGTTCCAAACACACTATATAGGAGTAGTTAGAGGAGCCTTTCTGCAGCATTGGGCCCTGCAGCCCCAGCCAGATTAGTATTAGCCTATTTTTTGTAGCCTCATCTATTGCATTGTAGGTTACCTTCCTACATTGTAATAGCTACAAAAAGTTTGTGATACTATTGGTATTACATCTTTAGGCACATCCAGTGTCTTTTTGTGACAAAAAAAACCTAAATAAAGTTCACCAAACACTCCACTTTAAAGTTGTGTAGGCCACATTAGCTCATATTAAAGTCTAGTCCACACTTTATAAAATTAGTGTTTCTTATACCTGTTAACAGCTGTTCAGGAATAAGCACACTAAGCCCTTAGTACTTTTCTGCCTATCTTTATCAGTCTACCAAGATGAAGAAGGCAGGGAGTAAGGCATGTGGTCGTGGTCGTGGTCGTGGGCATGGAGTTTCTGCAGGGAGAGGATATGAGGATTCTGTGCCTGCAGGGAGAGGACGTGGGGATTCTGTGCCTGCTGCGGGCACCAGTGACTCAGCATCCCCCAGTTTTACCAGGGAACAGGCCTTTATGCGCAGCTTTGTAGGAGCTAGCCGTACCCCACTGCTGCGGAGGACCAAATTGAAGCCGTTGTCGGATGGATGGCAGCTAACGCATCGACTTCAATTAGTTCCAGATCTTCTCAGGTCCTGAGCACTGAAGAGCACCCATCTGTCTCTTCACCACCTGCCAAATTGCCCAGGCAGTCAGAGAGCCCTGGACAGGAGCAATCTCTACTTCTGTTCTCTGAATCTCTTGGCTTGGAAAGAGGGGGCCAGCCAAGCAGAATTCGAGAATTTGAAGAAGAGGTAGCATGCAGTGATGCGCAACCGTTTTGTCTCTCTGAATCTGAAGAGGCGGGTGGGCCAGTGCCTATGGTCAGCAGCACACCTCAGGACGCATCTGATGATGAGACTCAGGTGCCACTTTCTTGTGCGTACTGTGCTGTCGAGACTACCCAGGAGAAGCAGTTGTTTGAAGAGGGTGGTGTAGATGATGAGGTCCTTGACCCATCATGGCGTGAGGGACAGGAAGGTGGTGGGAGCAGCTCTGAGGAAGAGATTCCCCGAACAGCCCAAAAAGGAGGGAGAGGGAGGGGGCAGACTTGGTTGCCTGTAGCCTCCACTTCGGCACCCATTAGGAGCATGGCTCTTCCAAAATCCAAAGCGGGCGCTCCCAAGACTTGCAGTGCCTGGTCCTTTTTTGACACAGTTGCAGATGACATTTGCTTTGTCAAATGCAAGCTGTGTAATCAGAATGTGAAAAGAGGGAAAAGTGTCAGCAACCTCAATACCACAAATATGTGGAAACATGTGCGGACCAAGCACGTGGTGGAGTTACAAAAACACACTGAAGACCTAGGCCAACCTACAGCGCCACCTACCACCTCTTCAGCTCGTGTTGTAGCCTCTTCCTCCAGCTCACACACAGCTGGTTCGGCTTCCTCTCAGGATCGCCATGGAAGAATCTCTGGCACTGTTTTACAGAGACACAGTGTAATTCCATCCACAGCACCACTTTCCCAGTCATCCTCACACTCCCAGGCAGGTCTACAGCCATCGTTAGCACAGGCATGGGAGAAAAGGCGCCCATACTCGGCAAACCACCACCGAGCACAGGCTCTGAATGCTGGCATTGCTAAACTACTGGCCCTTGAAATGCTATCATTCAGGCTGGTGGAGACTGACACATTTCGTAACTTTATGGCATTGGCAGTAGTGTTGAGCCACCCCCGTAGTGTTCGAGTTCGGTTCGGTTCGTCGAACACCCGTGTGTTCGCCGAACTGTTCGTCGAACTGTTCGTCGAACACCTTCGAACACCGTTAAAACCAATGGCAGGCAAACAAAAACACATAGAAACACATAGAAAACACCTTCAAAGGTGTCCAAAAGCTGACAAACTGCTCAGAAGACACAACTAACACATGGAAAAGTGACAAGTACATATAGTCATGCGAAAAGAAAAGAGGTGGAGGAGTAAAAGGAGGGGGAGACACAGATATAGGCATGTCATGCCCTTCTAAAATCCAAAAAGTGAGAAGCCGAGACGGCCAGTCCGCTCCTGCCCGTGCCACCTCCGTGTCGCCGGGTTTGTGCCAGAGCCGCGGTGAACCCTGACGGCCAGCCCCCCTCTCCCAATACTGGTGCCTGTCCGCTGGTGGGTCGAGAGAGCCCCCCCTGTGGTGGAGGCAGCTCTAAGCTTTTTAATTTAAATTGTCCCTCTAATTTGAATGAATACACTTTAAATCCATTTACAAGGATCTATTGGAGGGCAAGTCTCATGCCAGCAGCCGCGTAATTCCAGCTCCAGTAGCGTCCACTAAAGCTGCTGCAGTTAAAAAGCTTTTATAAGGATCGAGCTCGGCTGTCCACCGCAAGGCATCCTAGTGCCAGTCCCAGCCCCTATGCCTTGGGGTGCCTCCTGATGCTCCTCACTAAGTATCCCATGGTCCCGAAGCATTTCCTTTGAAAAAATTAAGTGTCCAAACTACAGGTGGTGTAGCTTGCTTAACAGCCAGGATAATCCGCTGACTAGCAGACACTGCTACTAGGCACAAAGTATTTCCTGGGCTAGATGCAGTTAAAAATTTGTAAGTAGATACTCTCGTTGGATGCTGAGAAAGCATTCCATAGAGTCTCCTGGCACGCCATATATGATTCTCTTAAAAAGCTTGGGGTAGAGGTCTAGGGGACCCTTTTATAGCTAAAATCACGGCCCTGTATCACAATACGTCACCTAGGCTGAAGATAAATGGAACTGTAGCACCGAGGGCTCGGTTGCTACAGACGTATTGCACCTCACCCAGAGGTGTGATATCTCACTCTCAGATAAGGATGGAGTGTGGATCAGGACCCGACACCTGCATGCATTACACCACATTGCCGTGGGGCAGGGCGACCAATATGCCCCTGAGATGGGCACGACAGTCCCTGTCCCTGGCTGGAGTGGGGGGAGGGAACACTGAGGAAGGGGAACCCTGCAGTGCAGGAGCAGGGAGGAAGCAGTTCCTGGGTGCATTGAGAAGGGAGTATAAAAGGTGGGCACCATCTTAGTTCAGTGCAGAGAAGTCTGAGCAGAAGTGGCAGGGAGCAGGGGCTCTGCATGAGCTCTGCTCCGGAGGCGGGCCTAGTAACAGAGGCCCAGGCCTGCAAGAGGGAGAAGGAAGGAAGAGGAGCGGAGAAGGCTCCAGGAATGAGGAATGAAGGGATCCCAGGGGTGCGGACGGGCGAGTCGCCACCGCACGCCCGAATCCACCTGCGTGGAGGGGTCAGGCCAAAGGGGGAGACCGGTCCCCGAACTAGTGGAGGCAGGAAATGACCCTCAGCTAGAAACCGGAGGCTCTGACATTTTATGTGGCGCAGCCCCTTGCTCCACCCGCTAGGAAGGCACCACATAGGGTCAGGGAAACTGGCGCCAAGTTTACCAAGAGGAGGCCCGAGGCAGCCGGACAGAAGTGTTGGTAAGAAAGGCCAGACAAAGGACACACAAAGGGGGTCCTGTGAAGCGCTCCAAAGTTATCTGGGAGTTGTCTGAGCCCCTCACCTGGTGAGCACAGTACGACGTGGGCAGCCGTTACCTGCAGACGTGGTCTGGATAATAAGAACTGTGAGTAAAGGCCCTGAACTGCATCACTGACTCCGTGTCGTTACTGCTGCTGCCCTGCACCATCACCCCCATCCTCCGCATACACTGCCCTGAGGCTATACTCCTCCCGTGGGGAGTTATGCTACGCTCTGCTGCACCCACAACACCAGCCTTAGCGGTCTGCCCTGTAGCGGCGGTTCACTCTGACCGCAATCCACGGGTGGCGTAGTCGGACATTTAAGCATCAAAACCACATAAATAGTTCCGCCACTGGTTTGACCGCCCTGAGCCACGGAACCGGATCGCCGCCACGAAGACTACAACCACCAGCATCCACCAAAAAGTGTCCGGCTCCGGGTGTCCCAAGGCCCAGGGGGTGCGTCAGAACATTTTCATCACCTTTCACAATCACCAATGGGACAAGGCAGGGATGTCCTCTGTCCCCTCTCTTATACATCCTAGTGACGGAGCACCTGCTCTCATCAATTCGCCATAACCCCAATATTAGGTGGATTGAGGTGGGAGGCACCGAGTACAAGTGCTCTCTATTTGCTGATGATGTCCTAGTATATATCACTCAATCACATATATCCATCCCTGCTGTTATGGCTGAAATAGATCACTTTGTTACATGGTAAAATTTTAAAATCAATGCAGCGAAGTCTGAGGCCCTCGATGTCTCCCTCCCTAAATCCATATAGGATTCCATCCAGTCCAACTTTCCCTTTGCCTGACCCTCACAGGGTATCAAATACTTAGGAATTCCTATTCATAGATTCCTCTCCCATCTATGTTATCTTAATTTTGGGCCCTTTATTGAACAATTCCATACAGACCACGGTTGGCAAGTTAGAACTGTAAGATTCACTACGTGAACCACTGGTGTTTTGTGGAAAAGCACATGTACACCGCGTTCCAAATTATTATGCAAAAAGTGTTTAGGAGTGATAAGGGAAGAATTTGTTTGTCAGTTAAACTCATTGATGGTGATGTGTGTCAGGGCTCTTTATATCACTGTAAGCAATTGCAGACACCTGTGCTAATTAGTTTGGCAGGTGTGTCCAATGAAAGGCAAGACTACTTAAGAAGGCTCTCTCACATTATTAAGCAGCCTACATTTTCTGCCAAAATGGGAAAGAAAAAGGATGTGTCGGCTGCTGAGAAGCAACAAATTGTGGAGTGTTTAGGTCAAGGCATGACTACAATCAACATTGTGCGATGATCAGGATGAAGTGTCTTGGCAATCAAGAAGTATGTAGCTGATTCACAGTACACACGTGTGCGTGCTGATAAGGGCAAATTGAGGACTCTTTCCTACAGGCAATTACGTCAGGTTGAAACAGCAGCGGCAAAAAAGCCTTGTCATAGCAGCAGACAAGTTTTTGAAGCTGCTTGTGCCTCCAACGTCCCCCGAACAACAAGATGCAGGGTCCTTCAGAGGTTTGCAGCTGTGCATATGCCATCCTGTCGACCTCCTCTATCCACTTCACACAAGCAGAAACGGCTACAGTGGGCCAAACATTACATGAAGACTGATTTCAAAACTGTTTTGTTCACGGATGAGTGCCGTGCAGCGCTCGATGGTCCAGATGAATGGAGTGGAGGATGGCTGGTTGATGGACACCCCACACAAACACGGCTACAGCGCCAACAAGGAGGAGGTGGAGTAATGTTTTGGGCTGGAATCATGGGGAGAGAGATTGTCGGCCCCTTTAGGATCCCTGAAGGCGCTAAAGATGAACTCCATAATGTATGTGGATTTTCTCAAACAGCACTTCCTGCCATGGTTCAAGAAGAAGAACCGTGTATTTCACAGCAAGATCATTTTTCTGCATGATAATGCACCATCTCATGCTGCACATAAAACATCTGCATCTCTGGCTGATATGGGCATAAAAGGGGACAAACTTATGGTGTGACCCCCATGCTCCCCTGACCTCTACCCCATTCAGAACCTTTGGAGCATCATTAAAAGGAGTGTCTATGATGGCGGGAGGCAGTTCACATCTAAGCAACAGCTCTGGGAGGGTATTCTGTCCTCATGCAAAACAATTGAAGCAGAAACCATCCAAAACCTGACAAATTCAATGGACGAGAGAGTTCAGAAGCTCCTTTCGAACAAGGGGTCCTATGTGAAAATGTAACATCACCTAGAATAAAGTTTTGAGTTGAAAACTGTTTGATTTCAGTTTCTAACAACCTGCTAATGCTTATAATTTCAAAAATGACCATTTTTTTGGTCTTTATTAAAATGAAAAGGTTGATCGAAAAGTTTGGGGGATCTAAGAGTGTGGCAACCCAGTAGTCATGATTACTTCGAATTCTGACAATATGAGGGTCATGCTGCAGGTAGTGCAGCAAGAAGGCACTTATGTGTCTTGCGCATCTCGGAGCCCCAAAATTATTTTCCGGGCTAGATGCAGCTAAAAATTATTTTTAATTTTAAATCTGGTGAAGCTTATTATAGATGGCCTAATAGGATCAGTGCTGCACACTGCTACAAAGCCCAAATTATTTTCCAGTCAAGATACAGATAAACATGATTAGTAATTTGAAAGCTTAAAACGGTTGGTAGGGTGATTTTAACCAATCATCAAGCTTTTACTCTCCCCAGGATGACACAGGGGTAGAAAAGTCGTTTCGGATCCATGATTTGTTCATCTTTATGAACGTGAGTCTGTCTACATTATCAGTGGAGAGCCGCGTGCGCTTATCTGTCAGCACACCACCAGCAGCGCTGAACACACGTTCAGACAGAACGCTGGCTGCGGGGCATGACAAGATCTCCAAGGCGTAAGTGGCTAACTCCGGCCATTTATCCAGATTGGAAGCCCAAAAAGAGCAAGGGTCCAGTGACACAGTCGTGGCTTCAATGTTTACTTGGAGATACTCCTGTACCATCGTCTCTAGGCGTTGACTATGTGTCAGACTTCTTGTCTCCTGTGGCCTTGCAAAGGATGGGCTAAAAAAGTGGTGAAATGATTCCGCAAAATTGATGTTACCAGCAGATACTGTGGTTCTGTTACGGTTTGAGTGCTGAACACTTGACGGTCCCACGGTTGGCAAGTTGGAACTGTGAGATTCACTACGTGCACCACTGGTATTTTGTGGAAAAGCACATGTAAGATTCTGCAACAGTCTCTGCTGATACTCCTGCATGCGTGCATCCCTTTCTATGGCAGGAATAATTTCTGCAAATTTACTTTAGTACCGGGGATCTAACAGTGTGGCAACCCAGTAGTCAGGATTATTTCTAATTCTCACAATTCGAGGGTCATGTTGCAGGTAGTGCAGCAAGAAGGCACTCATGTGTGTTGCGCATCCAGGAGCACCAAGTCCCTGTTGTGTTGGTGGCGAGGTAACAATCATGCTTCCTTCCTCTGTCCTCTCCCCCCAACCTCGCACAACAGAAATGTGATCAAGGTCTCCCTCATCTGATGAGTCTTCCATCAGTTCGTCCTCCACTTCTTCCTGGGCTCCTGCACCTTCCTCACTAGTTTGGCTGCTACCATGCGCCCTGGTAAAACCATCTCCCCCACCCTCACATGCCTGCCGCCTTGGTGCTGCCGACCGTCTGGACCTTGCAGATGTTAGCCCTTCCGCATACAATTCCTCCTCCTCTACTTCCTCCACCTCCTCTTGTGCCACCACCTGACTCCGAATTCTGTTTAACATGTGCTCCAGCATGTAAATCACTGGAATAGTCATGCTGATAATGGCATCGTCAGCACTAAACATCTTCGTCGCCATTTCAAAACTGTGCAGAAGGGTGCATAGGTTCCTGATCTGAGACCACTCCTCCAGCGTGATTTGCCCCACCTCTGAATCTCGTTGGCCCAGGCTATACGTCAGAACGTATTGCACCAGGGCTTGTCGGTGCTGCCACAGTCGCTGCAACATGTGCAGAGTTGAATTCCACCGGGTAGGCACATCGCATTTTAGCCGGTGAAGTGGCAGGCCCAACGACTTCTGTAGAGATGTAAGTCGCTGAGCTGCGGGATGCGAACGGCGGAAGTGAGCACACAGCGACCGTGCCCTCTGCAGAAGGCCATCTAGTCTGGGATAGTGGGCTAAAAATTGCTGGACAACCAGGTTCAACACGTGAGCCATACAAGGCACGTGTGTGACATTGCCCCGGCGAAGGGCCGCACCCAGGTTTGCAGCATTGTCGCACACGGCCTTCCCTGGTTTCAGGTCCAGTGGAGACAACCATTCATGAAATTGGTTCTCCAGAGCTGACCACAACTCCTCAGCTGTGTGACTCACATTTCCCAGACATTTCAATGTAAAAACCGCCTGTTGACGTTGAGCCCTACTGCCAGCATAGTAAGGAGGTGTGCAGGATCCCTTCTGCGCAGTTAGAAAGCTTGTGGCATGACCAGACAGGCTTTGGGTGCAGGTGGAAGACCGAGAGGAGGTTGAGGAGGCAGAAGCAGTGGAGGAACTTTGACATAAAGAGGATTGACGCACAACTCGTGGGGACGGCAAGACTTGGACAGCAGCCCCTTGTCCTGCTGTCACCATAGTTACCCAGTGCCCAGTCAGCGACATGTAACGCCCCTGTCCATGCCTACTCGTCCAAGTGTCTGTGGTGAAATGCACCCTGTCACACACAGAGTTTCTCAAAGAAGCGGTGATGTTGTGTGCGACATGCTGGTGGAGCGCAGGCACACCTTTCTTTGAGAAGTAGTGCCGACTGGGCATCTGGTACAGGGGCACTGCGACGGACATAAGGTCTCGAAAATCCTCTGTGTCCACCAGGCGGAAAGGCAGCATTTCTGTAGCCAAGAGCTTGCAGATGGTGAAATTCAACCTCTTAGCTTTCTCATGGCTAGGAGGAAATGGTCTTTTACTTGTCCACATCTGAGGGACCGAGGGCTGGCTATTGTGCTTAGACGGGGTTGATAAGGGTGTCCCCGGCAAACTGCCGGTCTGTGAGGAAGATGCAGGCGGACATGTTAGGTTGCCTTGATCCAAAGGTGGTGCTATCGATGTCGGACAGCGCTCAACACCAGCTGGTGTTACCACCTCCAAAGAAAATGATGACCTGCCAATCACGCTGGCTGTTGCGGGTAAAGAGGTGGCAGGTCTGCGCCCCAAAACAGGTGTGACTGCTGTCCCCCCAGTCACAGAGGATGAAGAGGCCGCGGATGCACAAGATATGGCAGACGGTGATTGGCCCGGCCGGCTAGGCCGCATTGTAGCACACTGAGCTTCCCACTGCAACTTATGCTTCATGTCCATGTGCCGGTTCATGCATGAAGTACTCAAACTATGTATTTTTTGGCCTCTACTTAGCTTTTGCTGACAAATGTTACAGATAACACGAGTTGGGTCATCTTTATCGATCTGAAAAAATGCCCAGGCTATGCAAGGCTTAGCACCCATGCGACCTGAAGAGCCACCACGACTTGTGGTGAGAGGCAGAGTTGTGTTTGAGGATGCAGTTGTTGACGTGCTTCCAGTACTACGTCTCTGTCCAGGAAGGCGCAACCTGACCTCGTCGTCACTAGCATCTTCCTCCACCTCCTCTGCTGACCTCATCTCTTGGCTGACTGTGGGTTGACAGTAAGTGGGATCTCCGACCTCATCATCATCACCCTGTGCGTTATCACACCCGTCGTCCTCAGAGCCAACCTGTTCCTGCCCTGACAAAAAACTAAAGTTGTCGCTCCAATCAGGTATTTGAGTCTTATCATCGTCTTCCTCATTGTCTCCACCAACAGGAGTTACAGTTTGGGAATGAGGGTCTACATTATGGTCAGAACCTTCTGCGTCTGGTCCTGGATCCGACTCATAAAGATTCTGGGCATCAGTGCAGATCATTTCCTCGTCTGGATTCACAGAAGCGCTGGAGTCGACCTCTGATTCCCAGGCTATAGTATGAGTAAACAGCTCTGCAGACTCAACCATCTGTTCTACCTCATACTCAGACGGGCAGCTGGAGATTTGGGAGCTGTGAGGAAGCAAGTGCGATTTGGGTGACACCTTTGAGGACTGGAGTATTTGTGATGTTGAAGTTGATGTGGAGGAGAGCCCACTTAAAGGAGCACTTGATATCCGTTGAAGCACCTGCTGTTTTTGTGCCTCATCTGGAATTTGTAGCGATTGGCGTGGCCGTAAGAAAGGGATCTTATCACATTGTCCGCTAAAAGAAGTAGACATTTTAGTTTGGCTGGAAGATGGTCTTTCTTCTGCACCTACCCCACGGACACAACCTTTTTTCCCCTTCCCAACATGCCTATTCCCCTTTCCACCAGCAGCAGGCCTTTTTCCACTCATTTTGGTGGTTAACTAATTCACAACTCTGGAGTTGTTTGCACAAAAAAACAATGGATGGTAACCGAGCAGAGCTGAGTGGCCAAACTGTGGTATTAGGCCAAAACTATTGGCTGGGCTAGATGCAGAAAAAAATTATTTTTAATTTGCAACCTGATGGAGGTCAGTATAGATGGACTAATAGAACAAGTCCCACACGCTGCTAGAAGCCCAAATATTTTTTCAGAGATAAATGAAGAAAAAAAATATTTTTAATTTGCAACCTGATGGAGGTCAGTATAGATGGACTAATAGACCAAGTCCCACACACTGCTAGAAGCCCAAATATTTTTTCAGAGCTAGATGCAGAAAAAAATTATTTTTAATTTGCAACCTGATGGAGGTCAGTATAGATGGACTAATAGACCAAGTCCCACACACTGCTAGAAGCCCAAATATTTTTTCAGAGCTAGATGCAGAAAAAAATTATTTTTAATTTGCAACCTGATGGAGGTCAGTATAGATGGACTAATAGACCAAGTCCCACACACCGCTAGAAGTCCAAATATTTTTTCAGAGCTAGATGCAGAAAAAAATTATTTTTAATTTGCAACCTGATGGAGGTCAGTATAGATGGACTAATAGACCAAGTCCCACACACCGCTAGAAGCCCAAATATTTTTTCAGAGCTAGATGCAGAAAAAAATTATATTCAGTTTGCAACCTGATGGAGGTCAGTATAGATGGACTAATAGAATGATGCTATGCCCAAAAGATTTTACTTCACTAGGTGCAGTAAAAAAATTGGTATTCTATACACAGGTGGTATATCTTGCAACACAGATAGGCTACTCCACTGACTAACACACTCTGCAATAGGCCAAAAAGGATTAGCTTTGCTAGATTCAGCCAAATGCTGTGAAAAAAACTTGCACAGCACTGGCACAGACCTGCCTGGCAAAAACTGATAGGAACTGATGTAACCTAGTCCTGAAAAGGACTCCAATTACAATTAGTCTTTACTCCCACAATCTATCTATTTAAGAGCACAGACCTGCCTGATAAAAGTCGTAGGAAATGCTGTAACCTAGTCCTTAAAAGGACTGCAATCACAACTATTCCCTACTCCCAAGCTATCTGTATATTTGTGCGAAAATTGGCTTGAAATTAACAAGGTATAGCGCACACAGCAACAGCGGTGCCGTCTAACACGCAGCTGCAGCAGTGAGAAAATGGTGGCGACGGGGAAAATGGCTTGGTCTTATAGGGCAAGGACATGTGACATACACTGCCAATCACACATGCCCTTGCTTGTGTGAATAAAAGCACTTCGCTCCGTGTGTGCGCTGCTGATAGGCTGACAGATTGCACCTCCCCACTGCAAATGCGGGAAAGAGAAAAAAAAATGGAGATCTTCATTGTTCCTGCAGAGATCCATCCCCTGCCCCTCCCCCCGCCCCGCTGTACACTCAAACTGCGTATTAACATTAATTTTCATCATTACTGAGAAAAAATCCAGTTATGATTTTGGTGCACGAACAGTTATCGAACATAACCTCGAACAGCCGAATTTTTCTCAAATTGTTCGTGTTCGCCGACCGGCTCGAACACCGCCCAAAACAGCTCGAATTTGAGATTGGCGAACAGTTCGAGTAGAACAACGCTCATCTCTAATTGGCAGTCCCACAATACAACGTCCCCAGCCGCTTTTATTTCAGCAGGCAAGCCGTCCCTGCCCTGCAACATCATGTAGAGAGAAAACTTAAACAAGCGCTACAAAGCGCCGTCAGTAGCAAGGTACACCTAACCACCGATGCGTGGACCAGTAAGCATAGACAGGGACGATACCTTTCCCTCACTGCCCATTGGGTAAATGTTGTGGAGCCGGGTACAGATCTTGAGAGTGGCGCTGTACGTGTTCTGCCAATTCCAAGGATTGCAGGAATCCAGTCTGTACACATTGACTCCTCCTCATACTCCAGTTCCTCTGAATCAGCGCTGCAGGAGCCGTCACGGTCAAACTCCACATCGACCCGTGAACGGTTACCTGTTATGATGACCGTTATGAGCACAGCCGTGGCCAAACGTCAACAGGCCGTATTAAAATTAATTTCTTTGGGGAATCGAAGCCACACAGCGCAGGAGCTCTGGAATGCCATCAAGCAGCAGAACGACGTGTGGTTTGTGTGACAATGGCCGAAATCTGGTGGCAGCTCTGGGCCTAGGCAACCTCACTCACATCCCATGTCTGGCACATGTGCTCAACTTGGTCATGCAGAGTTTTTTGAGGGACTATCCGGATCTTGATGCACTGCTTCACAAGGTCCGCATAGAGTGCGCTCACTTGCGGCGTTCCAGCAACGCAAGATCACGCATTGCAGCTCTGCAGCGCCGATTATGTCTTCCGGAACATCGCATCATATGTGACCTACCCACCAGGTGGAATTCAACGTTACATATGTTGGAGAGGTTGTGTGAGCAGCAGACAGCAGTAATGGAGTACCAGCTGCAGCAGGCGCAAACAAGTCGCAGTGCGCGTCGTTCACACTTCACCACCACTCAGTGGGCCTCTATGAAGGACATTTGCCACGTTTTGCGTGCCTTCGATTATTCCACGTGAATGGCGAGTGCAGATGATGCACTAGTCATCATGACTATCCCCCTGCTTGAAAAAACACTGCAAGCACTAAGGGACGAGGTTTTGGAAGAGGTGGAGGATGAGGAGTCACAAATGCCATCTGCTTCTCTACAGTCTGCGCAACATGGTTCCTCACAAAGGCCTAGGCAGGGGACACTTTGTGAGGAGGATGAGGAGGAGTCAATGGATGAGGAAGACATCTGTCCAGAGGAGGGAGGTACACAATGCTCTAGTAGTCAGTATCTAGAGCGAGGGTGGGGTGATGCAGAGCAGGCAGAGATCACGCCTCAAGCAGGGGACAGCGTTTCTTGGCCAGTTGGCAGTCTGCAGCACATGGTTGATTTCATGCTGCAGTGCCTGAGAAACGACCGCCGCATCGCCCACATTCTCAACACGGCTGATTATTGGGTGTCCACCCTCCTAGATCCTCGCTACCGGGACAACTTACAAAGCCTCATAACACCGTTGAAGCGGGAGCGTAAAATGCGGGAGTACCAAGACGCACTGGTGCATTCCATCATGTTCTCCATTCCAACCGAGAGCAGTGCTGCTAGTGCTTTACAAAGCAGCTCAGTGCGTCGAGGCAGTGGAGGAAGCTCTGCACAAAGAGGGAGCAGAAGCAGCGCCTCAGCACAAGGCAAGACCAGTATGGCCGAAATGTGGCAAAGTTTTGTGTCCCCGCCGCCACAAATTTCTACACCATAACAGACGGCTCCAGTCAGCAGGAGTCAACGTTTCCGTCAGATGGTGACAGACTACATGTCTTGCCCTCTTAGTGTACTCCCAGACGGCTCTTCTCCATTCAAGTTTTGGGTCTGTAAGCTGGATACATGGCCAGAGCTTAGTCAGTATGCATTGGAGGTGCTAGCTTGCCCTGCTGATAGTGTATTATCGGAACGCGTATTTAGTGCCGCAGGTGGTGTACTAACAGACCGTCGCATACGACTATCCTCCGATTACATTGACTGGCTTACTTTTCTGAAAATGAACAAGGCCTGGATCTCTCATGAATTTGCCAGTCCTCTTCCAGAATAAATAATTGGTTGGCAACAGTATCCAGGTCTCCTGTTGTGTTCATGTTTCTACCACCTGAACTGTAATCAGTGAGCTCCAACACCGCCAGTTGGCGCTCGGAAGTGCCGTCTGCACAGTCAACACTTGCTGCCGTGTTATTGGGGTTCAGTAACGTCAGCTGTTCTCCTGCTGTGTGTCTGGCAAATTCTCCTGCTTTGTCCACATCCACTGTACTACTGATTTAAAACTTGCTCCAATTACACCTCTGGCTCCTCTGTTTTTAGTATTTACCCTGAGCTCCAATACCGCTATTTGCTGCTCAGAAGTGCTGTCTGCACAGTCAACGCTTGCTCCAGTGTTATTGGGGTTCAGTAACGTCAGCTGTTCCCCTGCTGTGTGTCCGGCAAATTCTCCTGCTTTGTCCACATCCACTGTACTACTGATTTAAAACTTGCTCCAATTACACCTCTGGCTCCTCTGTTTTTAGTATTTACCCTGGGCTCCAATACCGCTAGTTGCTGCTCAGAAGTGCCGTCTGCACAGTCAACGCTGCTCCAGTGTTATTGGGGTTCAGTAACGTCAGCTGTTCCCCTGCTGTGTGTCCGGCAAATTCTCCTGCTCTGTCCACATTCACACTACTACAGATTTTAAAGTTGCTCCAATTATGCCTCTGGCTCCACTCTGTTTTTAGTATTTACCCTGGGTTCCAGCACCGCCAGCTGTTTCCCAGCAGTGTCTTTGGCACGGGTACTCCCTCCTGCCCAGCCTGGTTCCAGCACGCCAGCTGTTTCCGGGTAGTGTCAACGTCACTTTGCCTCCAATGCGTTGTCCTGTCGTGTTGCGGTCGGGTTAGCCGACTCTATGGTGCCTGCAGTTTAGGTGACTCCTATGTGGGCTGCGGGATCTGGCAATGAAGGCTTGTTCCATAGTGCCAATAGGACAAGCACCCCCTGTAGGACTGTGGGTTTTGGTAACTGCAGCCGGCTCGCGGCCTTGAAACTTTTTTTTACATGGGTACCTTCTGCTACCCATCCAGGTTCCAGTACCGTCAGCTAGTTCTCGGCAGTGCCTTTGGATTAGGTGCCTCCTTCTCGGTATCCAAGTTCCACCAACGTCTGTTGGTACTTGGTAGTGCTTTCTGGCACAGGTACCTCCTGCTTAGTAACCGAGTTCCAGTACCGTCAGCTGGTCCTCGGTAGTTCCATTGGCTCTTGTACCTTCTGCTACCCATTCGGGTTCCAGTACCGTCAGCTGGTTCTCGGCAGTGCCTTTGGATTAGGTGCCTCCTTCTCGGTATCCAAGTTCCACCAACGTCTGCTGGTCCTTGGTAGTGCTTTCTGGCACAGGTACCTCCTGCTTAGTAACCGAGTTCCAGTACCATCAGCTGGTCCTCGGTAGTTCCATTGGCTCTTGTACCTTCTGCTACCCATCCGGGTTCCAGTACCATCAGCTGGTCCTCGGTAGTTCCATTTGCTCTTTTACCTTCTACTACCCATCCGGTTTCCAGTACCGTCAGCTGGTTCTTGGCAGTGTCTTTGGCATGGGTACTCCCTCCTGCCCAGCCTGGTTCCAGCACGCCAGCTGTTTCCGGGTAGTGTCAACGTCACTTTGCCTCCAATGCGTTGTCCTGTCGTGTTGCGGTCGGGTTAGCCGACTCTATGGTGCCTGCAGTTTAGGTGACTCCTATGTGGGCTGCGGGATCTGGCAATGAAGGCTGGTTCCATAGTGCCAATAGGACAAGCACCCCCTGTAGGACTCTGGGTTTTGGTAACTGCGGCCGGCTCGCGGCCATGAAACTTATTTTTACATGCGTACCTTCTGCTACCCATCCGGGTTCCAGTACCGTCAGCTGGTTCTCGGCAGTGCCTTTGGATTAGGTGCCTCCTTCTCGGTATCCAAGTTCCACCAACGTCTGCTGGTCCTTGGTAGTGCTTTCTGGCACAGGTACCTCTTGCTTAGTAACCGAGTTCCAGTACCGTCAGCTGGTCTTCGGCAGTCCCATTGGCTCTTGTACCTTCTGCTTCCCATCCGGGTTCCAGTACCGTCAGCTTGTCCTCGGTAGTTCCATTTGCTCTTGTACCTTCTACTACCCATCCGGGTTCCAGTACCGTCAGCTGGTTCTCGGCAGTGCCTTTGGATTAGGTGCCTCCTTTTCGGTATCCAAGTTCCACCAACGTCTGCTGGTCCTTGGTAGTGCTTTCTGGCACAGGTACCTCCTGCTTAGTAACCGAGTTCCAGTACCGTCAGCTGGTCTTCGGCAGTTCCAATGGCTCTTGTACCTTCTGCTACCTATCCGGGTTCCAGTACCGTCAGCTGGTCCTCGGTAGTTCCATTTGCTCTTGTACCTTCTACTACCCATCCGTGTTCCAGTACCGTCAGCTGGTTCTCTGCAGTGTCTTTGGCACGGGTACTCCCTCCTGCCCAGCCTGGATCCAGCACGCCAGCTGTTTCCGGGTAGTGTCAACGTCACTTTGCCTCCAATGCGTTGTCCTGTCGTGTTGCGGTCGGGTTAGCCGACTCTATGGTGCCTGCAGTTTAGGTGACTCCTATGTGAGCTGCGGGATTTGGCAATGAAGGCTGGTTCCATAGTGCCAATAGGACAAGCAGCCCCTGTAGGACTGTGGGTTTTGGTAACTGCAGCCGGCTCGCGGCCTTGAAACTTTTTTTTACATGGGTACCTTCTGCTACCCATCTGGGTTCCAGTACCGTCAGCTGGTTCTTGGCAGTGCCTTTGGATTAGGTGCCTCCTTCTCGGTGTCCAAGTTCCACCAACGTCTGCTGGTCCTTGGTAGTGCTTGCCGGCACGGGTACCTCCTGCTTAGTAACTGAGTTCCAGTACCGTCAGCTGGTCTTCGGCAGTTCTATTGGCTCTTGTACCTTCTGCTACCCATCCGGGTTCCAGTACAGTCAGCTGGTCCTCGGTAGTTCCATTTGCTCTTGTACCTTCTACTACCCATCCAGGTTCCAGTACCGTCAGCTGGTTCTCGGCAGTGTCTTTGGCACGGGTACTCCCTCCTGCCCAGCCTGGTTCCAGCACGCCAGCTGTTTCCGGGTAGTGTCAACATCACTTTGCCTCCAATGCGTTGTCCTGTCGTGTTGCGGTCAGGTTAGCCAACTCGATGGTGCCTGCAGTTTAGGTGACTCCTATGTGGGCTGCGGGATCTGGCAATGAAGGCTTGTTCCATAGTGCCAATAGGACAAGCACCCCCTGTAGGACTGTGGGTTTTGGTAGCTGCGGCCGGCTCGCGGCCTTGAAACTTCTTTTTACATGGGTACCTTCTGCTACCCATCCGGGTTCCAGTACCGTCAGCTGGTTCTCGGCAGTGTCTTTGGATTAGGTGCCTCCTTCTCGGTATCCAAGTTCCACCAACGTCTGCTGTTCCTTGGTAGTGCTTTCTGGCACAGGTACCTCCTGCTTAGTAACCAAGTTCCAGTACCGTCAGCTGGTCCTCGGTAATTCCCTTGGCTCTTGCGCCTTCTGCTACCCAACCGGGTTCCAGTACTGTCAGCTGGTGCTCGGCAGTACCTTTGGATTAGGTGCCTCCTTCTCGGTATCCATGTTCCACCAACGTCTGCAGGTCCTTGGTAGTGCTTTCTGGCACAGGTACCTCCTGCTTAGTAACTGAGTTCCAGTACCATCAGTTGGTCCTCGGTAGTTCCATTAGCTCTTGTACCTTCTGCTACCCATCCGGGTTCCAGTACCGTCAGCTGGTCCTCGGTAGTTCCATTTGCTCTTGTACCTTCTACTACCCATCCGGGTTCCAGTACCGTCAGATGGTTCTCGGCAGTGTCTTTGGCACGGGTACTCCCTCCTGCCCAGCCTGGTTCCAGCACGCCAGCTGTTTCCGGGTAGTGTCAACGTCACTTTGCCTCCAATGCATTGTCCTGTCGTGTTGCGGTCGGGTTAGCCAACTCTATGGTGCCTGCAGTTTAGGTGACTCCTATGTGGGCTGCGGGATCTAGCAATGAAGGCTGGTTCCATAGTGCCAATAGGACAAGCACCCCCTGTAGGACTGTGGGTTTTGGTAACTGCGGCCAGATCGCGGCCATGAAACTTTTTTTTACATTGGTACCTTCTGCTACCCATCCGGGTTCCAGTACCGTCAGCTGGTTCTCAGCAGTGCCTTTGGATTAGGTGCCTCCTTCTCGGTATCCAATTTCCAGCAACATCTGCTGGTCCTTGTAAGTGCTTTCTGGCACAGGTACCTCCTGCTTAGTAACCGAGTTCCAGTACCGTCAGCTGGTCCTCGGTAGTTCCATTGGCTCTTGTACCTTCTGCTACCCATCCGTGTTTTTGTACCGTCAGCTGGTCCTCGGTAGTTCCTCAGCCTTCTTCTACCTTCTGCTACATTTCCAAGTTCAATCTTTTTGAAATGGTTCTTGGTAATCACTCTGGATCTCCCTGACGAGGACCCTGAAGACGAGGACCCTGAAGACCAACCCGAAGAAGACGAGGACCCCGAAGACAACGACCCTGAAGACGAGGACCCTGAAGACCACCCCGAAGAAGACGAGGACACTGAAGACCACCCCGAAGAAGATGAGGACCCTGAAGACGAGGACCCTGAAGACCAACCTGAAGAAGACGAGGACCCCGAATTAGACGAGGACCCCGAAGACGAGGACCCCCGAAGACGATGACCCTGAAGACCACCCCGAAGAAGACCAAGAAGATGACCCTGAAGAAGTTGACCAAGAGGACAAAGAAGAGAAGACAAACACCAAGATACAGAAGAACAAGAGACAGAAAACCAAGAAGCAGAAGTAGAAGAAGCTGCAGAGCAAAAAGCGGAAGAACATTAAGCATAAGACTAAAAATCAGAGCAAAAGATAATATCTAAATTATAAGCAGAAGATGACTAAGCAGTGTATGGGGGTGAGTCCGTTTCTCCTCGTGGTGCCCCTGGAAAAGACCTGGTACTGCAGACCAAACTGAACGCGGACAAATCCTGTTGTAAATCTTTTGTGACGGGCAGAACGAAAGGTGTAATGTCCAAACTTTTAGAGATAACAACTACAGGAATGCCTGTCACAAAAAAGAATATGATGAAGAAGAAGAATATGAAGAAGATGAAGAAGTAGAATATGAAGAATGTAAAAAAAAAGAATAATACGAAGAAGGTGAAGAAGAAGAAGATGAAGAAGGTGAAGAAGTGGATGAAAAAGATGCTGATGCTGAGGATGATGAAGGAGAAAGTGTGGGAGAAGTAAAAAAGAAGGTGAAGAGCATGGAAGTAGTGAAACATAAATATCTGACAAAATATAAAAATACTTAACATAGTCAATATTTCCGTAACTCAGAACGTTTTAAAAAAAATATTAATTCCTGCTATTCCATTTGATTGGGCTAAACCTATATGCCTTTATTGTCTCCCCCTCCTCCCCCAATACATTCTACATTATTCTTAGTTGTTTTCCTTCATGTAGAATTAACCTACAAGGAAAGAAAGGGTTTATTTTCATTCCGATATTTCTGTCCCATTGAGTTGCATTGGTTTCCGGTATCCGAATCGGCGATATCCGATACTTTTTGGGTATCGGTCCGATCCAATCCGATCCGATATTTCCCGATATCGGAAGGTATCGCTCAACAATATCGGTGAGTATTTGATATTTAGTCGTTTTCAGACAATTTTCTGAATTTTTGAAAATTTCACTTTTTTTGTGAAAATATCCACTAAATGAGGGAATAATATGTGTGAGGGTACCCCAGGAGAGTTCCAAATGTGTGTGGGTAGAATATATATCCCACGGGGGTAAAATTGAAAAAAGTTTTAAAAAATTTTTTTTTGGACTTAGTTATTTTTCCGGCGTTTATCAGACTTTCAGGGAGGGGAAATGTCAGTGAGCGTTCCGATTTCAGTTCCAGAGCGATTCGCCCGATGAGTCCTTGATATTTCGTCGTTTTCAGCCAATTTTCTGAATTTTTGAAAATTTCACTTTTTTATGAAAATATCCACTAAATGAGGGAATAATATGTGTGAGGGTATCCCAGGAGAGTTCCAAATGTGTGTGGTAGAATATATATCCCCGGGGGTAAAATTTAAAAAAGCTGAAAAAAATTTTTTTTTTAGACTTAGTCATTTTTCCAGCATTTATCAGACTTTCAGATAGGGGAAATGTCAGTGAGCATTCCAATTTCAGTTCCAGAGCGATTCGCCCGGTGAGTACTTGATATTTAGTCGTTTTCAGCCAATTTTCTGAATTTTTGAAAATTTCACTTTTTTGTGAAAATATCCACTAAATGAGGAAATAATATGTGTGAGGGTACTACAGGAGAGTTCCAAATGTGTGTTTAGAATATATACCCACGGGGGAAAAATTGAAAAAAGTTGAAAACATTTTTTTTTTTGGACTTAGTAATTTTTCCGGCGTTTATCAGACTTTCAGATAGGGGAAATGTCAGTGAGTATTCCGATTTCAGTTCCAAAGTGATTGGAACGATGAGTCCTTGATATTTAGTGGTTTTCAGCCAATTTTCTGAATTTTTGAAAATGTCCCTTTTTTGTGAAAATATCCACTAAATGAGGGAATAATATGTGAGATGGTACCCCAGGAGAGTTCCAAAAAATTTTTTTTTTAGACTTAGTCATTTTTCCAGCATTTATCAGACTTTCAGATAGGGGAAATGTCAGTGAGCATTCCAATTTCAGTTCCAGAGCGATTCGCCCGGTGAGTACTTGATATTTAGTCGTTTTCAGACAATTTTCTGAATTTTTGAAAATTTCACTTTTTTGTGAAAATATCCACTAAATGAGGGAATAATATGGGTGAGGGTACCCCAGGAGAGTTCCAAATGTGTGTTTAGAATATATAACCCACGGGGGTAAAATTGAAAAAAGTTGAAAATTTTTTTTTTAGACTTAGTCATTTTTCCGGCGTTTATCAGACTTTCAGATAGAGGAAATGTCAGTGAGCGTTCCGATTTCAGTTCCAGAGCGATTCGAACGATGTGTCCTTGATATTTAGTCGTTTTCAGCCAATTTTCTGAATTTTTAAAAATTTCTCTTTTTTGTGAAAATATCCACTAAATGAGGGAATAATATGTGTGATGGTACCCCAGGAGAGTTCCACATGTGTGTGGGTAGAATATATATCCCATAGGGCTAAAATTGAAAAAAGTTTTAAAAAAGTTTTTTGGGGACTTAGTTATTTTTCCGGCGTTTATCAGACTTTCAGGGAGGGGAAATGTCAGTAAGCGTTCCGATTTCAGTTCCAGAGCGATTCTCCCGATGAGTCCTTGATATTTCGTCGTTTTCAGCCAATTTTCTGAATTTTTGAAAATTTCACTTTTTTATGAAAATATTCACTAAATGAGGGAATAATATGTGTGAGGGTATCCCAGGAGAGTTCCAAATGTGTGTGGTAGAATATATATCCCCGGGGGTAAAATTTAAAAAAGTTGAAAAAAAATTTTTCTTGGACTTAGTCATTTTTTCAGCGTTTATCAGACTCTCAGTTAGGGGAAATGTCAGTGACCGTTGCAATTTCATTTCCAGTGCGATTCGAACGATGAGTCCTTGATATTTAGTCGTTTTCAGCCAATTTTTTTAATTTTTTTAAAATTTCACTTTTTTGTGAAAATATACACTAAATGAGGGAATAATATGTGTGATGGTACCCCAGGAGAGTTCCAAATGTGTGTGGGTAGAATATATATCCCACGGGGGTAAAATTTAAAAAATTTAAAAAAATTTTTTTTTGGAACTTAGTTATTTTTCCGGCTTTTATCTGACTTTCAGAGACAGGAAATGTCAGTGAGCGTTCCGATTTCAGTTCCAGAGTGATTGGAACGAAGAGTCCTTGATATTTAGTGGTTTTCAGCCAATTTTCTGAATTTTTGAAAATGTCCCTTTTTTGTGAAAATATCCACTAAATGAGGGAATAATATGTGTGATGGCACCCCAGGAGAGTTCCACATGTGTGTGGGTAGAATATATATCCCATAGAGCTAAAATTGAAAAAAGTTTAAAAAATTTTTTTTGGGGACTTACTTATTTTTCCGGCGTTTTTCAGACTTTCAGGGAGGGGAAATGTCAGTGAGCGTTCCGATTTCAGTTCCAGAGCGATTCTCCCGATGAGTCCTTGATATTTCGTCGTTTTCAGCCAATTTTCTGAATTTTTGAAAATTTCACTTTTTTATGAAAATATCCACTAAATGAGGGAATAACATGTGTGAGGGTATCCCAGGAGAGTTCCAAATGTGTGTGGTAGAATATATATCCCCGGGGGTAAAATTTAAAAAAGTTTAAAAAAAATTTTTCTTGGACTTAGTCATTTTTTCAGCGTTTATCAGACTCTCAGTTAGGGGAAATGTCAGTGAGCGTTCCAATGTCATTTCCAGTGCGATTCGAACGATGAGGCCTTGATATTTAGTCGTTTTCAGCCAATTTTTTAATTTTTTTAAAATTTCACTTTTTTGTGAAAATATCCAATAAATGAGGGAATAATATGTGTGATGGTACCCCAGGAGAGTTCCAAATGTGTGTGGGTAGAATATATATCCCCGGGGGTAAAATTGAAAAAAGTTGAAAAAAATTTTTTTTTGGGACTTAGTTTTTTTTCCGGCGTTTATCTGACTTTCAGAGAGGGGAAATGTCAGTGAGCGTTCCGATTTCAGTTCCATAGCGATTTGCACGATGAGTCCTTGATATTTAGTCGTTTTCAGCCAATTTTCTGAATTCTTGAATATTTCACTTTTTTGTGAAAATATCCACTAAATGAGGGAATAATATGCGTGAGGGTACCACAGGAGAGTTCCAAATGTGTGTGGGCAGAATATATATCCCACGGGGGTAAAATTGAAAAAAGTTGAAAATATTTATTTTTCGATTTAGTCATTTTTCGGCCTTTATCAGACTTTCAGAGAGGGGAAATGTCAGTGAGCGTTCCGATTTCAGTTACCACAGCGGTTCAACCCAATGAGTCCTTCATATTTAGTCGTTTTCAGCCAATTTTCTGAAGTTTTGAAAATTTCACTTTTTTGTGAAAATATCCACTAAATGAGGGAATAACATGCGTGAAGGTACCCCAGGAGAGTTCCAAATGTGTGTGGGTAGAATATATATCCCAACGGGGGTAAAATTGAAAAAAGTTGAAAAAAAATTGTTTTTGGACTTTGTAATTTTTCTGGCGTTTATCAGACTTTCAGATAGGGAAAATGTCAGTGAGCATTCCGATTTCAGTTCCAGAGCGATTTGAACGATGAGTTCTTGATATTTAGTCGTTTTCAGTCAATTTTCAGAATTTTTGAAAATTTCACTTTTTTGTGAAAATATCCCCTAAATGAGGGAATAATATGTGTGAGGGTACCCCAGGAGAGTTCCAAATGTGTGTGGGTAGAATACATATCCCACAGTGGTAAAATTGAAACAAGCTGAAAAACAAATTTTTTTTGGACTTAGTCATTTTTCCAGCGTATATCAGACTTTAAGAGAGGGGAAATGTCAGTGAGCGTTCCGATTTCAGTTCCAGAGCGATTCGCCCACTGAGTCCTTGATATTTCGTCGTTTTCAGCCAATTTTCAGAATTTTTGAAAATTTCATTTTTTTGTGAAAATATCCACTAATTGAGGGAATAATATGTGTGAGGGTACCCTCTGAGAGTTCCAAATGTGTGTGGGTAGAATATATATCCCACGCGGGTAAAATTGAAAAAAGTTGAAAAAAATTTTTTTTGGGACTTAGTCATTTTTCAGGCATTTATCAGACTTTCAGATAGGGGAAGTGTCAGTGAACGTTCCGATTTCAGTTCCAGAGCGATTCGCCCGATAAGTCCTTCAAACTTAGTCGTTTTCAGCCAATTTTCTGAATTTTTGAAAATTTGACTTTTTTGTGAAAATATCCATTAATGAGGGAATAATATGTGTGAGGGTACCCCAGGAGAGTTCCAAATGTGTGTGGGTAGAATATATATCCATGGGGGTAAAATTGAAAAAAGTTGAAAAAAATTTTTTTGGGGACTTAGTCATTTTTCAGGCGTTTATCAGACTTTCAGATAGGGGAAATGTCAGTGAGCATTCCGATTTCAGTTCCAGAGCGATTCGCCCAATGAGTCCTTCATGTTTAGTCGTTTTCAGCCACTTTTTGAAAATTTCTCTTTTTTGTGAAAATATCCACTAAATGAGGGAATAATATGTGTGAGGGTACTCCAGGAGAGTTCCAAATGTGTGTGGCTAGAATATATATCCCACGGGGGTAAAATTGAAAAAAGTTGAAAAAAATTTTTTTTTGGACTTAGTAATTTTTCAGGCGTTTATCATACTTTCAGATATGGGATATGTCAGTGAGCGTTCCGATTTCATTTCCAGAGCGATCAGTCCTTCATACTTAGTCATTTTCAGCCAATTTTTCAGAATTTTTGAAAATTTCACTTTTTTTGAAAATATCCACTAAATGAGGGAATAATATGTGTGAGGGTATCCCAGGAGAGTTCCAAATGTGTGTGGGTAGAATATATATCCACGGGGGTAAAATTGAAAAAAGTTGAAAAAAAATATTTTGGTGACTTAGGCATTTTCCCGGCGTTTATGAGACTTTCAGAGAGGGGAAATGTCAGTGAGCATTCCGATTTCAGTTCCAGAGCGTTTCGCCCGATGAGTCCTTCACATTTAGTCGTTTTCAGCCAATTTTCAGAATTTTTGAAAATTTCACTTTTTTGTGAAAATATCAACTAAATGAGGGAATAATATGTGTGAGGGTACCCCAGGAGAGTTCCAAATGTGTGTGGCTTGAATATATATCCCACGGGGGTAAAATTGAAAAAAGTTTAAACAAATTTTTTTTTGGACTTAGTCATTTTTCAGGCGTTTATCAGACTTTCAGATAGGGGAAATGTCAGTGAGCGTTTCGATTTCAGTTCAAGAGCGATTCGCCCGATGAGTCCTTCATATTTAGTCGTTTTCAGCCAAGTTTCTGAATTTTTGAAAATGGCACTTTTTTGTGAAAATATCCACTAAATGAGGGAATAATATGTGTGAGGGTACCCCAGGATAGTTCCAAATGTGTTTGGGTAGAATATACATCCCACGGGGGTAAAATTGAAAAAAGTTTTAAAAAAATTTTTTTTGGACTTAGTCATTTTTCCGGCGTTTATCAGACTTTCAGATAGGGGAAATGTCAGTGAGCGTTCCGATTTCAGTTCCAGAGCGATTCACCCGATGAGTAGTGTTGAGCATTCCGATACTGAAATATCGGGTATCGGCCGATATTCGCGGTACCGGAGTTCCGATACTTAATTCCGATACTTTTGCAATATCGTATACCGGAATCGGAAGTTCCCATAATGCAATGAGCCATTTTCATTTTATTCAGCCAATGAGGATCCTAAGAAGTGTGGGCATCTTAACTAATGGCATGGCTGTGATTGGCTGCTGAAATGATGTCATGATGCACTATAAAAGCCGCCGCCGCCATTTTGAGCTCACTCGGCCGTGAATTCAGTTAGGAATAGGACGCTGTTGTTCTGAGGGACAGTTTTAGCTACCTATTTGGTCTATTCTGCTTTACCCAAGCTACTTTATAAATCGCTGTGCCTTGCAGTGCTAGTGCACAGTTCTCTGTGCTGTTCACCGCTTTCTGCAAGGTCTCTGTGTGTGAGTGCAGCTCACCCTGTAGTGTGTGCTTCAACCACATCTGGTTGTAGTGCACTCAGTGTGTGTTAATGCCTCATACATTGTCCTTTTTTGCCAATTCATAATTTTTCCTGATCTCTCCTATTAGTGTGGTGGTTCCATCCGTATTCAGCTAAATTGGTTCCAGACACACTATATAGGAGTAGATAGAGAAATTTTTTTGGTCTTGCAGCGCTAGTGCACAGTGCTCTGCATCTGTACTGTTCACCGCTGTCTGCAAGGTCTGGTGTGTGAGTGCAGCTCACCCTGTAGTGTGTGCTTCAAGCACGTCTGGTTGTAGTGCACTCAGTGTGTGTCACTGCCTCATACATTGTCCTTTTTTGCCAATTCATAATTTTTCCTGATATCTCCTATTAGTGTGGTCGTTCCATCCGTATTCAGCTAAATTGGTTCCAAACACACTATATAGGAGTAGATAGAGAAATTTTTTTGGTCTTGCAGCGCTAGTGCACAGTGCTCTGCATCTGTACTGTTCACCTCTGTCTGCAAGGTCTGGTGTGTGAGTGCAGCTCACCCTGTAGTGTGTGCTTCAACCACGTCTGGTTGTAGTGCACTCAGTGTGTGTCACTGCCTCATACATTGTCCTTTTTTGCCAATTCATAATTTTTCCTGATATCTCCTATTAGTATGGTGGTTCCATCCGTATTCAGCTAAATTGGTTCCAAACACAGTATATAGGAGTAGATAGAGAATTTTTTTTGGTCTTGCAGCGCTAGTGCACAGTGCTCTGCATCTGTACTGTTCACCGCTGTCTGAAAGGTCTGCTGTGTGAGTGCAGCTCACCCTGTAGTGTGTGCTTCAACCACGTTTGGTTGTAGTGCACTCAGTGTGTGTCACTGCCTCATACATTGTCCTTTTTTACCAATTCATAATTTTTCCTGATTTCTCTTATTAGTGTGGTGGTTCCATCCGTATTCAGCTAAATTGGTTCCAAACACACTATATAGGAGTAGTTAGAGGAGCCTTTCTGCAGCATTGGGCCCTGCAGCCCCAGCCAGATTAGTATTAGCCTATTTTTTGCAGCCTCATCTATTGCATTGTAGGTTACCTTCCTACATTGTAATAGCTACAAAAAGTTTGTGATACTATCGTTATTACATCTTTAGGCACATCCAGTGTCTTTTTGTGACAAAAAAAAACTAAATAAAGTTCACCAAACACTCCACTTTACAGTTGTGTAGGCCACATTAGCTCATATTAAAGTCTAGTCCACACTTTATAAAATTAGAGCTTCTTATACCTGTTAGCAGCTGTTCAGGAATAAGCACACTAAGCCCTTAGTACTTTTCTGCCTATCTTTATCAGTCTACCAAGATGAAGAAGGCAGGGAGTAAGGCATGTGGTCGTGGGAGTGGGCGTGGGCGTGGAGTTTCTGCAGGGAGAGGATGTGAGGATTCTGTGCCTGCAGGGAGAGGACGTGGGGATTCTGTGCCTGCTGTGGGCACCAGTGACTCAGCATCCCCCAGTTTTACCAGGGAACAGTCCTTTATGCGCAACTTTGTAGGAGCTAGCCGTACCCCACTGCTGCGCGAGGACCAAATTGAAGCCGTTGTCGGATGAATGGCAGCTAACGCATCGACTTCAATTAGTTCCAGATCCTCTCAGGTCCTGAGCACTGAAGAGCACCCATCTGTCTCTTCACCACCTGCCAAATTGCCCAGGCAGTCAGAGAGCCCTGGACAGAAGCCATCTCTACTTCTGTTCTCTGAATCTCTTGGCTTGGAAAGAGGGGGCCAGCCAAGCAGAATTCGAGAATTTGAAGAAGAGGTAGTATGCAGTGATGCGCAACCGTTTTGTCTCTCTGAATCTGAAGAGGCGGGTGGGCCAGTGCCTATGGTCAGCAGCACACCTCAGTACGCATCTGATGATTAGACTCAGGTGCCACTTTCTGGTGCGTACTGTGCTGTCGAGACTACCCAGGAGAAGCAGTTGTTTGAAGAGGGTGGTGTAGATGATGAGGTCCTTGACCCATCATGGCATGAGGGACAGGAAGGTGGTGGGAGCAGCTCTGAGGAAGAGATTCCCCGAACAGCCCAAAAAGGAGGGAGAGGGAGGGGGCAGACTTGGTTGCCTGTAGCCTCCACTTCGGCACCCATTATCAGCATGGCTCTTCCAAAATCCAAAGCGGACGCTCCCAAGTGCCTGGTCCTTTTTTGACACAGTTGCAGATGACATTTGCTTTGTCAAATGCAAGCTGTGTAATCAGAAGGTGAAAAGAGGGAAAAGTGTCAGCAACCTCAATACCACAAATATGTGGAAACATGTGCGGACCAAGCACGTGGTGGAGTTACAAAAACACACTGAAGACCTAGGCCAACCTACAGCGCCACCTACCACCTCTTCAGCTCGTGTTGTAGCCTCTTCCTCCAGCTCACACACAGCTGGTTCGGCTTCCTCACAGGATCGCCATGGAAGAATCTCTGGCACTGTTGTACAGAGACACAGTGTAATTCCACCCACAGCACCACTTTCCCAGTCATCTTCGCACTCCCAGGCCAGTCTACAGCCATCGTTAGCACAGGCATGGGAGAAAAGGCGCCCATACTCGGCAAACCACCCCCGAGCACAGGCTCTGAATGCTGGCATTGCTAAACTACTGGCCCTTGAAATGCTATCATTCAGGCTGGTGGAGACTGACACATTCTGTAACTTTATGGCATTGGCAGTCCCACAATACAACGTGCCCAGCCGATTTTATTTCAGCAGGCAAGCCGTCCCTGCCCTGCAACATAAGATGGAGGGAAAAATTAAACATGTGCTACAAAACGCCGTCAGTAGCAAGGTCCACCTGACCACCGATGCGTGGACCAGTAAGCATGGACAGGGACAATACCTTTCCCTCACTGCCCATTGGGTAAATGTTGTGGAGCCGGGTACAGATCTTGAGAGTGGCGCTGTACGTGTTCTGCCAACTCCAAGGATTGCAGGAATCCAGTCTGTACACATTGATTCCTCCTTATACTCCAGTTCCTCTGAATCAGCGCTGCAAGAGCCGTCACGGTCTACCTCCACATTGACCCGTGAACGGTTACCTCTTATGGTGACCAATATGAGCACAGCCGTGGCCAAACGTCAACAGGCCGTATTAAAATTAATTTCTTTGGGGAATCGAAGCCACACAGCGCAGGAGCTCTGGAATGCCATCAAGCAGCAGAGCGACGTGTGGTTTGTGCCACCGAATCTCCAGCCAGGCATGGTAGTGTGTGACAATGGCCGAAATCTGGTGGCAGCTCTGGGCCTAGGCAACCTCACTCACATCCCATGTCTGGCACATGTGCTCAACTTGGTCGTGCAGAGTTTTTTGAGGGACTATCCGGATCTTGATGCACTGCTTCACAAGGTCTGCATAGAATGCGCTCACTTGCGGCGTTCCAGCAATGCAAGATCACGCATTGCAGCTCTGCAGCGCCGATTACGTCTTCCGGAACATCGCATCATATGTGACCTACCCACCAGGTGGAATTCAACGTTACATATGTTGGAGAGGTTGTGTGAGCAGCAGGCAGCAGTAATGGAGTACCAGCTGCAGCAGTTGCAAACAAGTCGCAGTGCGCGCCGTTCACACTTCACCACCACTGAGTGGGCCTCTATGAAGGACATTTGCCACGTTTTGCGTGCCTTCGATTATTCCACGCGGATGGCGAGTGCAGATGATGCACTAGTCAGCATGACTATCCCCCTTATCTGCCTGCTTGAAAAAACACTGCAAGCACTAAGGGACGAGGTTTTGGAAGAGGTGGAGGATGAGGAGTCACAAATGCCATCTGCTTCTCTACAGTCTGCGCAACGTGGTTCCTCACAAAGGCCTAGGCAGGGGACACTTTGTGAGGAGGATGAGGAGGAGTCAATGGATGAGGAAGACATCTGTCCAGAGGAGGGAGGTACACAATGCTCTAGTAGTCAGTATCTAGAGCGAGGGTGGGGTGATGCAGAGCAGGCAGAGATCACGCCTCAAGCAGGGGACAGCGTTTCTTGGCCAGTTGGCAGTCTGCAGCACATGGTTGATTTCATGCTGCAGTGCCTGAGAAACGACCGCCGCATCCCCGCATCCCCCACATTCTCAACACGGCTGATTATTGGGTGTCCACCCTCCTAGATCCTCGCTACCGGGACAACTTACAAAGCCTCATAACACCGTTGAACCGGGAGCGTAAAATGCGGGAGTACCAAGACGCACTGGTGCATTCCATCATGTTCTCCATTCCAACCGAGAGCAGTGCTGCTAGTGCTTTACAAAGCAGCTCAGTGCGTTGAGGCAGTGGAGGAAGCTCTGCACAAAGAGGGAGCAGAAGCAGCGCCTAAGCACAAGGCAAGACCAGTATGGCCGAAATGTGGCAAAGTTTTGTGTCCCCGCTGCCACAAATGTCTACACCATCACAGACGGCTCCAGTCAGCAGGAGGCAACGTTTCCGTCAGATGGTGACAGACTACATATCTTGCCCTCTTAGTGTACTCGCAGACGGCTCTTCTCCCTTCAAGTTTTGGGTCTGTAAGCTGGATACATGGCCAGAGCTTAGTCAGTATGCATTGGAGGTGCTAGCTTGCCCTGCTGCTAGTGTATTATTCGGAACGCGTCTTTAGTGCCGCAGGTGGTGTACTAACAGACCGTCACATGCGACTATCCTCCGATAACGTTGACCGGCTTACTTTTCTCAAAATGAACAAGGCCTGGATCTCTCATGAATTTGCCAGTCCTCTTCCAGAATAAATAATTGGTTGGCAACAGTATCCAGGTCTCCTGTTGTGTTCATGTTTCTACCACCTGAACTGTAATCCCTGAGCTCCAACACCGCCAGTTGGCGCTTGGAAGTGCCGTCTGCACAGTCAACACTTGCTGCCGTGTTATTGGGGTTCAGTAACGTCAGCTGTTCCCCTGCTGTGCGGACCGCAATTTCTCCTGCTCTGTCCACATTCTCACTACTACAGATTTTAAAGTTGCTCCAATTACACCTCTGGCTCCTCTGTTTTCAGTATTATCCCTGAGCTCCAACACAGCCAGTTGGCGCTCGGAAGTGCCGTCTGCACAGTCAACACTTGCTGCCGTGTTATTGGGGTTCAGTAATGTCAGCTGTTCCCCTGCTGTGCGGACGGCAATTTCTCCTGCTCTGTCCACATTCTCACTACTACAGATTTTAAAGTTGCTCCAATTACACCTCTGGCTCCTCTGTTTTCAGTATTTTCCCTGAGCTCCAACACCACCAGTTGGCGCTCGGAAGTGCCGTCTGCACAGTCAACACTTGCTGCCGTGTTATTGGGGTTCAGTAACGTCAGCTGTTCCCCTGCTGTGCGGACCGCAATTTCTCCTGCTCTGTCCACATTCTCACTACTACAGATTTTAAAGTTGCTCCAATTACACCTCTGGCTCCTCTGTTTTCAGTATTATCCCTGAGCTCCAACACTGCCAGTTGGCACTCGGAAGTGCCGTCTGCACAGTCAACACTTGCTGCCGTGTTATTGGGGTTCAGTAACGTCAGCTGTTCCTCTGCTGTGCGGACGGCAATTTCTCCTACTCTGTCCACATTCTCACTACTACAGATTTTAAAGTTGCTCCAATTACACCTCTGGCTCCTCTGTTTTCAGTATTATCCCTGAGCTCCAACACCGCCAGTTGGCGCTCGGAAGTGCCGTCTGCACAGTCAACACTTGCTGCCGTGTTATTGGGGTTCAGTAACGTCAGCTGATCCCCAGCTGTGTGTCCGGCAAATTCTCCTGCTTTGTCCACATCCACTGTACTACGGATTTAAAACCTCCTCCAAATACACCTCTGGCTCCTCTGTTTTTAGTATTTACACTGGGCTCCAATACCGCTAGTTGCTGCTCAGAAGTGCCGTTTGCACAGTCAACGCTTGCTCCAGTGTTATTGGGGTTCAGTAACGTCAGCTGATCCCCAGCTGTGTGTCCGGCAAATTCTCCTGCTTTGTCCACATCCACTGTACTACGGATTTAAAACTTGCTCCAATTACACCTCTGGCTCCACTCTGTTTTTAGTATTTACCCTGGGTTCCAGCACCGCCAGCTGGTTCTTGGTAGTTCCATTTGCTCTTGTACCTTCTACTACCCATCCGGGTTCCAGTACCGTCAGCTGGTTCTCGGCAGTGACTTTGGCACGGGTACTCCCTCCTGCCCAGCCTGGTTCCAGCACGCCAGCTGTTTCCGGGTAGTGTCAACGTCACTTTGCCTCCAATGCGTTGTCCTGTCGTGTTGCGGTCGGGTTAGCCGACTCTATGGTGCCTGCAGTTTAAGTGACTCCTATGTGGGCTGCGGGATCTGGCAATGAAGGCTGGTTCCATAGTGCCAATAGGACAAGCACCCCCTGTAGGACTGTGGGTTTTGGTAACTGCGGCCGGCTCGCGGCCTTGAACTTTTTTTTACATGGGTACCTTCTGCTACCCATCTGGGTTCCAGTACCGTCAGCTGGTTCTCGGCAGTGCCTTTGGATTAGGTGCCTCCTTCTCGGTATCCAAGTTCCACCAAAGTCTGCTGGTCCTTGGTAGTGCTTTCTGGCACAGGTACCTCCTGCTTAGTAACCGAGTTCCAGTACTGTCAGCTGGTCTTCGGCAGTTCCATTGGCTCTTGTACCTTCTGCTACCCATCCGGGTTCCAGTACCGTCAGCTGGTTCTCGGCAGTGACTTTGGCACGGGTACTCCCTCCTGCCCAGCCTGGTTCCAGCCTGGTTCCAGCATGCCAGCTGTTTTCCTCAGCTTTCTTGTACCTTCTGCTACATTTCCAAGTTCAAGCTTTTTGAAATGGTTCTTGGTAATCACTCTAGATCTCCCTGACGAGGACCTGAAGACGAGGACCCTGAAGACCAACCCTAAGAAGACGAGGACCCCGAAGACGACGACCCTGAAGACGAGGACCCTTAAGACCACCCCGAAGAAGACGAGGACCCTGAAGACCACCCCGAAGAAGACAAGGACCCTGAAGACCACCCCGAAGAAGACGAGGACCCCGAAGACGAGGACCCAGAAGACCAACCCGAAGAAGACGAGGACCCCGAAGACAAGGACCCCCGAAGACGACGACCCTTAAGACCACCCCGAAGAAGACCAAGAAGATGACCCTGAAGAAGTTGACCAAGAGGACAAAGAAGAGAAGACAAGCACCAAGAAACAGAAGAACAAGAGACAGAAAACCAAGAAGCAGAAATACAAAAAGCTGCAGAACAAAAAGCGGAAGAACATTAAGCATAAGACTAAAAATCAGAGCAAAAGATAATATCTAAATTATAAGCAGAAGATGACTAAGCAGTGTATGGGGGTGAGTCCGTTCCTCCTCGTGGTGCCCCTGGAAAAGACCTGCTGCTGCAGGCCAAACTGAACGCGGACAAATCCTGTTGTAAATCTTTTGTGACGGGCAGAACGAAAGGTGTAATGTCCAACCTTTTATAGATAACAACTACAGGAATGCCTGCCACAAATAAGAATATGATGAAGAAGAAGAAGATGAAGAAGATGAAGAAGTAGAATATGAAGAATGTAAAAAAAAGAATAATATGAAGAAGGTGAAGAAGAAGAAGATGAAGAAGGTGAAGAAGAAGTGGATGAAAAAGATGCTGAGGATGATGAAGGAGAACGTGTGGGAGAAGTAAAAAAGAAGGTGAAGAGCATGGAAGCAGTGAAACATAAATATCTGACAAAATATAAAAATACTTAACATAGTCAATATTTCCGTAACTCAGAACGTCTTAAAAAAAAATATTAATTCCTGCTATTCCATTTGATTGGGCTAAACCTTTATGCCTTTATTGTCTCCCCCACCTCCCCCAATACATTCTACATTATTCTTAGTTGTTTTCCTTCATGTAGAATTAACCTACAAGGAAAGAAAGGGTTTATTTTCATTCCGATATTTCTGTCCCATTGACTTGCATTGGTTTCCGGTATCGGAATCGGCGATATCCGATACTTTTTCGGTATCGGTCCGATCCAATCCGATCTGATATTTCCCGATATCGGAAGGTATCGCTCAACACTACCGATGAGTCCTTCATATTTAGTCGTTTTCAGCCAATTTTCTGAATTTTTGAAAATTTCACTTTTTTGTAAAAATATCCACTAAATGAGGGAATAATATGTGTGAGGGTACCCCATGAGAGTTCCAAATGTGTGTGGGTAGAATATATATCCACGGGGGTAAAATTGAAAAAAGTTGAAAAAAAAATATTTTGGGGACTTAGGCATTTTTCCGGTGTTTATCAGAAGTTCAGATAGGAGAAATGTCAGTGAGCGTTCCGATTTCAGTTCCAGAGCGATTCTCCCGATGAGTCCTTCATATTTAGTCGTTTTCAGCCAATTTTCTGAACTTTTGAAAATTTCACTTTTTTGTGAAAATATCCACTAAATGAGGGAATAATATGTGTGAGGATACCCCAGGAGAGTTCCAAATGTGTGTGGGCAGAATATATATCCCACAGGGGTAAAATTGAAAAAAGTTGAAAACATTTTTTGGGGGGACTTAGGCATTTTTCCGGCGTTTATCAGACTTTCAGATAGGGGAAAAGTAAATGAGCGTTACGATTTCAGTTCCAGAGTGATTCGCCCGATGAGTCCTTCATATTTAGTCGTTTTCAGCCAATTTTCAGAATTTTTGAAAATGTCACTTTTTTGTGAAAATATCCACTAAATGAGGGAATAATATGTGTGAGGGTACGCCAGGAGAGTTCCAAATGTGTGTGGGTAGAATACATATCCCACGGGGGTAAAATTGAAAAAAAATTTTTTTTGGACTTAGTCATTTTTCCGGCGTTTATCAGACTTTCAGATAGGGGAAATGTCAGTGAGCGTTCCGATTTCAGTTCCAGAGCGATTCGCCCGATGAGTCCTTCATATTTAGTCGTTTTTAGCCAATTTTCTGAATTTTTGAAAATTTCACTATTTTGTGAAAATATCCACAAAATGAGATAATATTTGTGAGGGTTCCCCAGGAGAGTTCCAAATGCGTGTGGGTAGAATATATATCCACGGGGGAAAAATTGAAAAGAGTTGAAAAATTTTTTTTGGGGGAGTTAGGCATTTTTCCGGCGTTTATCAGACTTTCAGATAGGGGAAATGTCAATGAGCGTTCCGATTTCAGTTCCAGAGCGATTAGCCCGATGAGTCCTTCATATTTAGTGGTTTTCAGCCAATTTTCAGAATTTTTGAAAATTTCACTTTTTTGTGAAAATATCCACTAAATGAGGGAATAATATGTGTGAGGGTATGCCAGGAGAGTTCCAAATGTGTGTGGGTAGAATATATATCCCACGGGGTCAAAATTGAAAAAAGTTGAAAACATTTTTTTTTTGGACTGTCATTTTTCTGCCGCTTATCAGACTTTCAGATAGGGGAAATGTCAGTGAGCATTCCGATTTCAGTTCCAGAGCGATTCGCCTGATGAGTCCTTCATATTTAGTCGTTTTCAGCCAATTTTCAGAATTTTTGAAAATGTCCCTTTTTTGTGAAAATATCCACTAAATGAGGGAATAATATGTGTGAGGGTACCCCAGGAGAGTTCCAAATGCGTGTGGGTAGAATATATATCCCACGGGGGCAAAATTGAAAAAAGTTGAAAACATTTTTTTTTTGGACTGTCATTTTTCTGCCGCTTATCAGACTTTCAGATAGGGGAAATGTCAATCAGCGTTCCGATTTCAGTTCCAGAGCGATTCGCCCGATGAGTCCTTCATATTTAGTCGTTTTCAGCCAATTTTCTGAATTTTTGAATTTTTAAAATTTCCCTTTTTTGTGAAAATATCCACTAAATATGTGTGAGGGTACCCCAGGAGAGTTCCAAATATTTTTGGGCTGAATATATATCCCACGGGGGTAAAATTGAAAAGAGTTGAAAAAAAATTTTTTTTTGGACTTAGTCATTTTTTCAGCGTTTATCAGACTTTCAGATACGGGAAATGTCAGTGAGCATTCCAATTTCAGTTCCAGAGCGATTCGCCCGATGAGTCCTTCATATTTAGTCGTTTTCAGCCAATTTTCTGAATTTTTGAAAATTTCACATTTTTGTGAAAATATCCACTAAATGAGGGTATAATGTGTGTGAGGGTACCCCAGGAGAGTTCCAAATGCGTGTGGTAGAATATATATCCACGGGGGACAAATTGAAAAGAGTTGAAAAAAATTTTTTTGGGGAGTTAGGCATTTTTCCGCCGTTTATCAGAGTTTCAGATAGGGGAAATGTCAATGAGTGTTCCGATTTCAGTTCCAGAGCGATTCGCCCGATGTGTCTTTCATATTTAGTTGTTTTCAGCCAATTTTCTGAATTTTTGAAAATTTCACTGTTTTGTGAAAATATCCACTAAATGAGGGAATAATATGTGTGAGGGTATGCCAGGAGAGTTCCAAATGTGTGTGGGTAGAATATATATCCACGGGGGTAAAATTGAAAAAAGTTGAAAGAAATTTTTTTTTTTACTTAGTCTTTTTTCAGGCGTTTATCAGACTTTCAGATCGGGGAAATGTCAGTGAACGTTTCGATTTCAATTCCAGAGCGATTCGCCGATGAATCCTTCATATTTAGTCGGTTTCAGCCAATTTTCTGAATTTTTGAAAATTTCACTTTTTTGTGAAAATATCCACTAAATGAGGGAATAATATGTGTGAGGGTACCCCAGGAGAGTTCCAAATGTGTGTGGGTAGAATACATATACACTGGGGTAAAATTGAAATAAGTTGAAAAAAATATTTTTGTGGACTTAGTCATTTTAAAAGTGTTTATCAGACTTTCAGATAGGGGAAATGTCAGTGAACGTTTCGATTTCAGTTCCAGAGCGATTCGCCCAATAAGTCCTTCATATTTAGTCGTTTTCAGCCAATTTTCTGAATTTTTGAAAATGTCACTTTTTTGTGAAAATATCCACTAAATGAGGGAATAATATGTGTGAGAGTACCCCAGGAGAGTTCCAAATGTGTGTGGGTAGAATATATATCCACGAGGGTAAAATTGAAAAAAGTTGAAAAAAAATTTTGGGGGGACTTAGGCATTTTTCCGGCGTTTATCACACTTTCAGATATGGCAAATGTCAATGAGCGTTCCGATTTCAGTTCCAGAGCGATTCGCCCGATGAGTCCTTCATATTTAGTCGTTTTCAGCCAATTTTCTGAATTTTTGAAAATGTCACTTTTTTGTGAAAATATCCATTAATGAGGGAATAATATGTGTGAGGGTACCCCAGGAGAGTTCCAAATGTGTGTGGTTAGAATGTATATCCACGAGGGTAAAATTGAAAAAAGTTGAAAAAAAATTTTGGGGGGACTTAGGCATTTTTCCGGCGTTTATCAGCCTTTCAGATATGGCAAATGTCAATGAGCATTCCGATTTCAGTTCCAGAGCGATTCGCCCGATGAGTCCTTCATATTTAGTAGTTTTCAGCCAATTTTCTGAATTTTTGAAAATGTCACTTTTTTGTGAAAATATCCACTAAATGAGGGAATAATATGTGTGAGGGTACCCCAGGAGAGTTCCAAATGTGTGTGGGTAGAATATATATCCACAAGGGTAAAATTGAAAAAAGTTGAAAAAAATTTTTGGGGGGACTTAGTCATTTTTCCGGCGTTTATCAGACTTTCAGATATGGGAAATGTCAATGAGCGTTCCGATTTCAGTTCCAGAGCGATTCGCCCGATGAGTCCTTCATATTTAGTCATTTTCAGCCAATTTTCTGAATTTTTGAAAATTTCACTTTTTTGTGAAAATATCCACTAATTGAGGGAATAATATGTGTGAGGCTACCCCAGGAGAGTTCCAAATGTGTTTGGGTAGAATATATATCCCACAGGGGTAAAATTGAAAAGAGTTGAAAAAAATTTTTTTTTGGACTTAGTCATTTTTCAGCCGTTTATCAGACTTTCAGAAAGGGAAATGTCAGTGAACGTTCCGATTTCAGTTCCAGAGCGATTCGCCCGATGAGTCCTTCATATTTAGTCGTTTTCAGCCAAGTTTCTGAATTTTTGAAAATTTCACTTTTTTGTGAAAATATCCACTAAATGAGGGAATAATATGTGTGAGGGTACGCCAGGAGAGTTCCAAATGTGTGTGGGTAGAATATATATCCACGAGGGTAAAATTGAAAAAAGTTTAAAAATTTTTTTTTGGGGACTTAGGCATTTTTTCGGCGTTTATCAGACTTTCAGATAGGGGAAATGGCAATGAGCGTTCCGATTTCAGTTCCAGAGCGACTCGCCCGATGAGGCCTTCATATTTAGTCGTTTTCAGCTAAGTTTCTGAATTTTTAAAAATTTCACTTACTTGTGAATATATCCACTAAATGAGGGAATAATATGTGTGAGGCTACCACAGGAGAGTTCCAAATGTGTGTGTGTAGAATATATATCCCACGGGGGTAAATTTGAAAAAAGTTTAAAAAAATTTTTTTTTCAACTTTGTCATTTTTCCGGCGTTTATGAGACTTTCAGATAGGGGAGATGTCAGTGAGCATTCCGATTTCAGTTCCAGAGCGATTCGCCCGATGAGTCTTTCATATTTAGTCGTTGTCAGCCAATTTTCTGTATTTTTTAAAATGTCACTTTTTTGTGAAAATATCCATTAAGTGAGGGAATAATAATATGTGTGAGGGTACGCCAGGAGAGTTCCAAATGTGTGTGGGTAGAATATATATCCACGAGGGTAAAATTCAAAAAAGTTTAAAAATTTTTTTTTGGGGACTTAGGCATTTTTCCGGCGTTTATCAGACTTTCAGATAGGGGAAATGTCAGTGAGCGTTCCGATTTCAGTACCAGAGCGATTCGCCCGATGTGTCCTTCATATTTAGTCGTTTTCAGCCAATTTTCAGAATTTTTCAAAATTTCACTTTTTTGTGAAAATATCCACTAAATAAGGGAATAATATGTGTGAGGGTACGCCAGGAGAGTTCCAAATGTGTGTGGGTAGAATATATATCCACGGGGGTAAAATTGAAAAAAGTTTTAAAAAATTTTTTTTTGGACTTAGTCATTTTTTCAGCGTTTATCAGACTTTCAGATAGGGGAAATGTCAGTGAGCGTTCCGATTTCAGTTCCAGAGCGATTCGCCCAATGTGTCCTTCATATTTAGTCTTTGTCAGCCAATTTTCTGAATTTTTGAAAATGTCACTTTTTTGTGAAAATATCCACTAAATGAGGGAATAATATGTGTGAGGGTACGCCAGGAGAGTTCCAAATGTGTTTGTGCAGAATATATATCCCACGGGGGTAAATTTGAAAAAAGTTTAAAAAAAATTTTTTTTCGACTTTGTCATTTTTTCAGCGTTTATCAGACTTTCAGATAGGGGAAATGTCAATGAGCGGTCCGATTTCAGTTCCAGAGCGATTCGCCCGATGTGTCCTTCATATTTAGTCGTTTTCAGCCAATTTTCAGAATTTTTCAAAATTTCACTTTTTTTGTGAAAATATCCACTAAATGAGGGAATAATATGTGTGAGGGTACGCCAGGAGAGTTCCAAATGTGTTTGGGTAGAATATATATCCACGGGGGTAAAATTGAAAAAAGTAAAAAAAAAATTTTTTTGGACTTAGTCATTTTTACGTCGTTTATCAGACATTCAGGTAGGGGAAATGTGAGTTAACATTCCGATTTCAGTTCCAGAGTGATTCACCAGATGAGTCCTTCATATTTAGTCGTTTTCAGCCAATTTTCAGAATTTTTGAAAATTTCACTTTTTTGTGAAAATATCCACTAAATGAGGGAATAATATGTGTGAGGGTACACCAGGAGAGTTCCAAATGTGTGTGGGTAGAATATATATCCCACGGGGGGAAAATTGAAAAAAGTTGAAAAAAATTTTTTTTTTGGACTTAGTCATTTTTTCAGCGTTTATCAGACTTTCAGATAGGGGAAATGTCAGTGAGCGTTCCAATTTCAGTTCCAGAGCGATTCGCCCGATGTGTCCTTCATATTTAGTCGTTTTAAGAAAATTTTCTGAATTTTTGAAAATTTCACTTTTTTGTGAAAATATCCACTAAATGAGGGAATAATATGTGTGAGGGTATGCCAGGAGAGTTCCAAATGTGTGTGGGTAGAATATATATCCACGGGGGTAAAATTGAAAACAGTAAAAAAAAAATTTTTTTGGACTTAGTCATTTTTCCGTCGTTTATCAGACTTTCAGATAGGGGAAATGTCAGTGAGCATTCCGATTTCAGTTCCAGAGCGATTCGCCCGATGAGTCCTTCATATTTAGTCGTTTTCAGCCAATTTTCAGAATTTTTGAAAATTTCACTTTTTTTGTGAAAATATCCACTAAATGAGGGAATAATATGTATGAGGGTACGCCAGGAGAGTTCCAAATGTGTGTGTGTAGAATATATATCCCACGGGGGTAAAATGGAAAAAAGTTTAAAAAAAATTTTTTTTGTACTTAGTCATTTTTCCGGCGTTTATCAGACATTCAGGTAGGGGAAATGTGAGTTAACATTCCGATTTCAGTTCCAGAGTGATTCACCAGATGAGTCCTTCATATTTTGTCGTTTTCAGCCAATTTTCAGAATTTTTCAAAATTTCACTTTTTTGTGAAAATATCCAGTAAATGAGGGAATAATATGTATGAGGGTACCCCAGGAGAGTTCCAAATGTGTATGGGTAGAATATATATCTACGGGGGTAAAATTGAAAAAAGTTAAAAAAAATTTTTGGGGGGACTTAGGCATTTTTTCAGCGTTTATCAAACTTTCAGATAGGGGAAATGTCAGTGAGCGTTCCGATTTCAGTTCCAGAGCGATTCGCCCGATGAGTCCTTCATATTTAGTCGTTTTCAGCCAATTTTCTGAATTTTTGAAAATTTCACTTTTTTGTGAAAATATCCACTAAATGAGGGAATAATATGTGTGAGGGTACGCCAGGAGAGTTCCAAATGTGTGTGGGTAGAATATATATCCCACGGGGGGAAAATTGAAAAAAGTTGAAAAAATTTTTTTTTTTGGACTTAGTCATTTTTTCAGCGTTTATCAGACTTTCAGATAGGGGAAATGTCAGTGAGCGTTCTGATTTCAGTTCCAGAGTTATTCGCCCGAAGAGTCCTTCATATTTAGTCGTTTTCAGCCAATTTTCTGAATTTTTGAAAATTTCACTTTTCTGGGAAAATATCCACTAAATGAGGGAATAATATGTGTGAGGGTACCCCAGGAGTGTTCCAAATGTGTGTGGGTAGAATATATATCCACGGGGGTAAAATAGAAAAAAGTTAAAAAAATTTTTTTGGGGGACTTAGGCATTTTTCCAGCATTTATCAGACTTTCAGATAGGGGAAATGTCAATGAGCATTCCGATTTCAGTTCCAGAGCGATTCGCCTGATGAGTCCTTCATATTTAGATGTTTTCAGCCAATTTTCTGAATTTTTGAAAATTTCCCTTTTTTGTGAAAATATCCACTAAATGAGGGAATAATATGTGTGAGGGTACGCCAGGAGAGTTCCAAATGTGTGTGGGTAGAATATATATCCCACGGGGGTAAAATTGAAAAAAAATTTTTTTTGAACTTAGTCATTTTTCCGGCGTTTATCAGACTTTCAGGTAGGGGAAATGTCAGTGAGCATTCCGATTTCAGTTCCAGAGCGATTCACCCGATGAGTCCTTCATATTTAGTCGTTTTCAGCCAATTTTCTGAATTTTGGTAAATTTCACTTTTTTGTGAAAATATCCACCAAATGAGGGAATAATATGTGTGAGGGTACCCCAGGAGCGTTCCAAATGTGTGTGGGAAGAATATATATCCACGTGGGTAAAATTGAAATAAGTTAAAAAAAAAATTTTGGGTGACTTAGGCATTTTTCCGGCATTTATCAGACTTTCAGATAGGGGAAATGTCAGTGAGCATTCCAATTTCAATTCCAGAGCGATTCGCCTGATGTGTCCTTCATATTTAGTCGTTTTCAGCCAATTTTCTGAATTTTTGATAATTTCACTTTTTTGTGAAAATATCCACTAAATGAGGGAATAATATGTGTGAGGGTACCCCAGGAGAGTTTAAAATGTGTGTGGGTAGAATATATATCCCACGGGGGTAAAATTGAAAAAAGTTGAAAAAAAATTTTTTTTGGACTTAGTCATTTTTACGGCGTTTCTGAGACTTTCAGATAGGGGAAATGTCAGTGAGCGTTCCGATTTCAGTTCCAGAGCGATTCGAAAGATGAGTCCTTCATATTTAGTCGTTTTCAGCCAATTTTCTGAAATTTTTTATTATTTTTTTTTTTTTCACTTTTTTGTGAAAATATCCACTAAATGAGGGAATAATATGTGTGAGGGTACGCCAGGAGAGTTCCAAATGTGTGTGGGTATAATATATATCCCACGGGGTAAAATTGAAAAAAATTTTTTTTTGAACTTAGTCATTTTTCCAGCGTTTATGAGACTTTCAGATAGGGGAAATGTCAGTGAGCGTTCCGATTTCGGTTCCAGAGCGATTTGCTCGATCATTCCTTCATACTTAGTCGTTTTCAGCCAATTTTCAGAATTTTTGAAAATTTCACTTTTTTGTGAAAATATCCACTAAATGAGGGAATAATATGTGTGAGGGTACCCCAGGAGAGTTCCAAATGTGTGTGGGTAGAATATATATCCCACGGGGGTAAAATTGAAAAAAGTTGAAATTTTTCTTTTTCTCGACTTAGTCATTTTTCCGGCGTTTATGAGACTTTCAGATAGGGGAAATGTCAGTTAGCATTCCGATTTCGGTTCCAGAGCGATTCGCCCTATGAGTCCTTCATATTTAGTCGTTTTCAGCCAATTTTCTGAATTTTTGAAAATTTCACTTTTTTGTGAAAATATCCACAAAATGAGGGAATAATATGTGAGGGTACGCCAGGAGAGTTCCAAATGTGTGTGGGTAGAATATATATCCCACAGGGGTAAAAATGAAAAAAGTTGAAAAATTTTTTTTGGAAGACAGGCATTTTTCCGGCGTTTATCAGACTTTCACATAGGGAAAATGTCAGTGAGCGTTCCGATTTCAGTTCCAGAGTGATTCGCCCGATGAGTCATTCATATTTAGTCATTTTCAGCCAATTTTCAGAATTTTTGAAAATGTCACTTTTTTGCGAAAATATCCACTAAATGAGGGAATAATATGTGTGAGGGTACCCCAGGAGAGTTCCAAATGTGTGTGGGTAGAATATATATCCCAAGGGGGTAAAATTGAAAAAAGCTGAAAAAAAAATGTATGCATTTTTCCGGCGTTTATCAGACTTTCAGATAGGGGAAATGTCAGTGAGTGTTCCGATTTCAGTTCCAGAGCGATTCGCAGGATGAGTTCTTCATATTTAGTCGTTTTCAGCCAATTTTTGGAATTTTTGAAAATTTCACTTTTTTGTGAAAATATCCACTAAATGAGGGAATAATATGTGAGGGTACGCCAGGAGAGTTCCAAATGTGTGTGGGTAGAATATATATCCCACGGGGGTAAAAATGAAAAAAAAATTTTTTTGGACTTAGTCATTTTTCCGGCGTTTATGAGACTTTCACATAGGAGAAATGTCAGTGAGCATTCCGATTTCAGTTCCAGAGTGATTCGAAAGATCAGTGTTTCATATTTAGTCGTTTTCAGCCAATTTTCTGAATTTTTGAAAATTTCACTTTTTTGTGAAAATATCCACTAAATGAGGGAATAATATGTGTGAGGGTATGCCAGGAGAGTTCCAAATGTGTGTGGGTAGAATATATATCTCACGGGGGTAAAATTGAAAAAAGTTGAAAAAAAATTTTTTTTGGACTTAGTCATTATTCCGGCGTTTATCAGACTTTCAGATAGGGGAAATGTCAGTGAGTGTTCCGATTTCAATTCCAGAGCGATTCGCAGGATGAGTCCTTCATATTTAGTCGTTTTCAGCCAATTTTCGGAATTTTTGAAAATTTCACTTTTTTGTGAAAATATCCACTAAATGAGGGAATAATATGTGAGGGTACGCCAGGAGAGTTCCAAATGTGTGTGGGTAGAATATATTTCCATGGGGGTAAAATTGAAAAAAGTTGAAAAAAAATTTTTTTTGAACTTAGTCATTTTTCCGGCGTTTATCAGACTTTCAGGTAGGGGAAATGTCAGTGAGCATTCCGATTTCAGTTCCAGACTGATTCGCTCGATGAGTCCTTAATATTTAGTTGTTTTCAGCCAATTTTCAGAATTTTTGAAAATTTCACTTTTTTGTGAAAATATCCACTAAATGTGGGAATAATATGTGTGAGGGTACCCCAGGAGCGTTCCAAATGTGTGTGGGAAGAATATATATCAACGTGGGTAAAATTGAAAAAAGTAAAAAAAAAATGTTTTTGGACTTAGTCATTTTTCCGTCGTTTATGAGACTTTCAGATAGGGGAAATGTCAGTGAGCATTCCGATTTCAGTTCCAGAGCGATTCACCCGATGAGTCCTTCATATTTAGTCGTTTTCAGCCAATTTTCTGAATTTTTGTAAATTTCACTTTTTTGTGAAAATATCCACCAAATGAGGGAATAATATGTGTGAGGGTACGCCAGGTGAGTTTAAAATGTGTGTGGGTAGAATATATATCCCACGGGGGTAAAATTGAAAAAAGTTGAAAAAAAATTTTTTTTTGGACTTAGTCATTTTTACGGCGTTTCTGAGACTTTCAGATAGGGGAAATGTCAGTGAGCGTTCCGATTTCAGTTCCAGAGCGATTCGAAAGATGAGTCCTTCATATTTAGTCGTTTTCAGCCAATTTTCTGAAATTTTTTATTATTTTTTTTTTTTCACTTTTTTGAGAAAATATCCACTAAATGAGGGAATAATATGTGTGAGGGTACGCCAGGAGAGTTCCAAATGTGTGTGGGTAGAATATATATCCCACGGGGGTAAAATTGAAAAAAGTTGAAATTTTTCTTTTTCTCGACTTAGTCATTTTTCCGGCGTTTATGAGACTTTCAGATAGGGGAAATGTCAGTTAGCATTCCGATTTCGGTTCCAGATCGATTCGCCCGATGAGTCCTTCATATTTAGTCGTTTTCAGCCAATTTTCAGAATTTTTCAAAATTTCACTTTTTTGTGAAAATATCCACTAAATGAGGGAATAATATGTGTGAGGGTACCCCAGGAGAGTTCCAAATGTGTGTGGGTAGAATATATATCCCACGGGGGTAAAATTGAAAAAAGTTGAAAAACATTTTTTTTTGGACTTAGTCATTTTTCCAGCGTTTATGAGACTTTCAGATAGGGGAAATGTCAGTGAGCGTTCCGATTTCAGTTCCAGAGCGATTCGCCCGATGAGTCCTTCATATTTAGTCGTTTTCAGCCAATTTTCTGAATTTTTGAAAATTTCACTTTTTTGTGAAAATATCCACAAAATGAGGGAATAATATGTGAGGGTACGCCAGGAGAGTTCCAAATGTGTGTGGGTAGAATATATATCCCACGGGGGTAAAAATGAAAAAAGTTGAAAAATTTTTTTTGGAAGACAGGCATTTTTCCGGCGTTTATCAGACTTTCAGAGAGGGGAAATGTCAGTGAGCGTTCTGATTTCAGTTCCAGAGTGATTCGCCCGATGAGTCCTTCATATTTAGTTGTTTTCAGCCAAGTTTCTGAAGTTTTGAAAATTTCACTTTTTTGTGAAAATATCCACTAAATGAGGGAATAATATGTGTGAGGGTATCCCAGGAGAGTTCCAAATGTGTGTGGGTAGAATATTTATCCAACGGGGGTAAAATTGAAAAAAGTAGAAAAAATTTTTTTTGGGGACTTAAGCATTTTTCCGGTGTTTATCAGACTTTCAGATAGGGGAAATGTCAGTGAGTGTTCCGATTTCAGTTCCAGAGCGATTCGCAGGATGAGTTCTTCATATTTAGTCGTTTTCATCCAATTTTCTGAATTTTTGAAAATTTCACTTTTTTGTGAAAATATCCACTAAATGAGGGAATAATATGTTAGGGTACGCCAGGAGAGTTCCAAATGTGTGTGGGTAGAATATATATCCCACGGGGGTAAAAATGAAAAAAAAATTTTTTTGGACTTAGTCATTTTTCCGGCGTTTATGAGACTTTCAGATAGGAGAAATGTCAGTGAGCATTCCGATTTCAGTTCCAGAGTGATTCGAAAGATCAGTGTTTCATATTTAGTCGTTTTCAGCCAATTTTCAGAATTTTTGAAAATTTCACTTTTTTGTGAAAATATCCACTAAATGAGGGAATAATATGTGTGAGGGTACGCCAGGAGAGTTCCAAATGTGTGTGGGTAGAATATATATCTCACGGGGGTAAAATTGAAAAAAGTTGAAAAAAAATTTTTTTTGGACTCAGTCATTATTCCGGCGTTTATCAGACTTTCAGATAGGGGAAATGTCAGTGAGTGTTCCGATTTCAGTTCCAGAGCGATTCGCAGGATGAGTCCTTCATATTTAGGTGTTTTCAGCCAATTTTCGGAATTTTTGAAAATTTCACTTTTTTGTGAAAATATCCACTAAATGAGGGAATGATATGTGTGAGGGTACCCCAGGAGAGTTCCAAATGTGTTTGGGTAGAATATATATCCCACGGGGGTAAAATTGAAAAAAGTTGAAAAAAATATTTTTTTGGACTTAGTCGTTTTTCCGCCGTTTTTCAGACTTTCAGATAGGGAAAATGTCAGTGAGCGTTCCGATTTCAGTTCCAGAGTGTTTCGCCCGATGAGTCCTTCATATTTAGTCGTTTTCAGCCAATTTTCTGAAGTTTTGAAAATTTCACTTTTTTGTGAAAATATCCACTGAATGAAGGAATAATATGTGTGAGGGTACGGCAGGAGAGTTCCAAATGTGTGTGGGTAGAATATATATCCCACGGGGGTAAAATTGAAAAAAGTTTAAAAAATTTTTTTTTGGACTTAGTCGTTTTTCCGGCGTTTATCAGACTTTCAGATAGGGAAAATGTCAGTGAGCGTTCCGATTTCAGCTCCAGAGTGTTTCGCCCGGTGAGTCCTTCATATTTAGTCGTTTTCAGCCAATTTTCTGAATTTTTGAAAATTTCACTTTTTTGTGAAAATATCCACTAAATGAAGGAATAATATGTGTGAGGGTACCCCAGGAGAGTTCCAAATGTGTGTGGGTAGAATATATATCCCACGGGGGTAAAATTGAAAAAAGTTGAAAAAAATTTTTTTTTTGGACTTAGTCGTTTTTCCGTCGTTTATCAGACTTTCAGATAGGGGCAATGTCAGTGAGCGTTCCGATTTCAGTTCCAGAGCGATTCGCCCGATGAGTCCTTCATATTTAGTCGTTTTCAGCCAATTTTCAGAATTTTTGAAAATTTCACTTTTTTGTGAAAATATCCACTAAATGAGGGAATAAAATTCGTGAGGGTACCCCAGGAGAGTTCCAAATGTGTTTGGGTAAAATATATATCCCACGGGGGTAAAATTGAAAAAAGTTGAAAACATTTTTTTCTTGGACTTAGTCATTTTTTTAGCGATTATCAGACTTTGAGATAGGGGAAATGTCAGTGAGCGTTCCGATTTAATTTCCAGATCGATTCGCCCGATGAGTCCTTCATATTTAGTCATTTTCACCCAATTTTCTGAATTTTTTGAAAATTTCCCTTTTTTGTGAAAATATCCACTAAATGAGGGAATAATATGTGTGAGGGTACGCCAGGAGAGTTCCAAATGTGTGTGGGTAGAATATATATCCCACGGGGGTAAAATTAAAAAAGTTGAAAAAAATATTTTTTTGGACTTAGTCATTTTTATGGCGTTTAACAAACTTTCAGATACCGGAAATGTCAGTGAGCGTTCCGATTTCAGTTCCAGATCGATTCGCCCGATGAGTCCTTCATATTTAGTCATTTTCAGCCAATTTTCTGAATTTTTGAAAATTTCACTTTTTTGTGAAAATATCCACTAAATGAGGGAATGATATGTGGGAGGGTACCCCAGGAGAGTTCCAAATGTGTTTGGGTAGAATATATATCCCACAGGGGTGAAATTGAAAAAAGTTGAAAAAAATATTTTTTTGGACTTAGTCGTTTTTCCGACTTTCAGATAGGGAAAATGTCAGTGAGCGTTCCGATTTCAGCTCCAGAGTGTTTCGCCCGGTGAGTCCTTCATATTTAGTCGTTTTCAGCCAATTTTCTGAATTTTTGAAAATTTCACTTTTTTGTGAAAATATCCACTAAATGAAGGAATAATATGTGTGAGGGTACCCCAGGAGAGTTCCAAATGTGTGTGGGTAGAATATATCTCACGGGGGTAAAATTGAAAAAAGTTGAAAACATTTTTTTCTTGGACTTTGTCATTTTTTTAGCGATTATCAGACTTTCAGATAGGGGAAATGTCAATGAGCGTTCCGATTTCAGTTCCAGATCGATTCGCCCGATGAGTCCTTCATATTTAGTCATTTTCAGCCAATTTTCTGAATTTTTGAAAATTTCACTTTTTTGTGAAAATATCCACTAAATGAGGGAATAATATGTGTGAGGGTACGCCAGGAGAGTTCCAAATGTGTGTGGGTAGAATATATATCCCACGGGGGTAAAATTGCAAAAAGTAGAAAAAAAATTTTTTTTGGACTTAGTCATTTTTCCGGCATTTATAAGTCTTTCAGATAGGGGAAATGTCAGTGAGCGTTCCGATTTCAGTTCTAGAGCGATTAGCCCGATGAGTCCTTCATATTTCGTCATTTTCAGCCAAGTTTCTGAATTTTTGAAAATTTCACTTTTTGGTGAAAATATCCACTAAATGAGGGAATAATATGTGTGAGGGTACACCAGGAGAGTTCCAAATGTGTGAGGTTAGAATATATATATGCCACGGGGGTAAAATTGAAAAAAGTAGAAAAAAAGGTTTTTTTGGACTTAGTCATTTTTCCGGCGTTTATAAGACTTTCAGATAGGGGAAATATGAGTGAGTGTTCCGATTTCAGTTCCAGAGCTATTAGCCCGATGAGTCCTTCATATTTAGTCGTTTTCAGCCAAGTTTCTGAATTTTTGAAAATGTCACTTTTTTATGAAAATATCCACTAAATGAGGGAATAATATGTGTGAGGGTACCCCAAGAGAGTTCCAAATGTTGTGTGGGTAGAATCTATATCCACGGGGTTAAAATGAAAAAAGTTGAAAAAAATTTTTTTTGGACTTAGTCGTTTTTCCGGCGATTATCAGATTTTCAGATTGGGGAAATGTCAGTGAGCGTTCCAATTTCAGTTCCAGAGTGATTCGCCAGATGAGTCCTTCATATTTAGTCGTTTTCAGCCGATTTTCTGAACTTTTGAAAATTTCACTTTTTTGTGAAAATATCCACTAAATGAGGGAATAAAATGTGTGAGGGTACCCCAGGAGAGTTCCAAATGTGTTTGGGTAGAATATATATCCCACGGGGGTAAAATTTAAAAAAGTTGAAAACATTTTTTTCTTGGACTTAGTCATTTTTTTAGCGATTATCAGACTTTCAAATAAGGGAAATGTCAGTGAGCGTTCCGATTTCAGTTCCAGAGCTATTAGCCCGATGAGTCCTTCATATTTAGTCGTTTTCAGCCAAGTTTCTGAATTTTTGAAAATTTCACTTTTTTGTGAAAATATCCACTAAATGAAGGAATAATATGTGTGAGGGTACGCCAGGAGAGTTCCAAATGTGTGTGGGTAGAATATATATCCCACGAGGGTAAAATTGAACAAAGTTGAAAAAAATTTTTTGTTGGATTTAGTCGCTTTTCCGGCGTTTATCAGACTTTCAGATAGGGGAAATGTCAGTGAGCGTTCCGATTTCAGTTCCAGAGCGATTCGCCCGATGAGTCCTTCATATTTAGTCGTTTTCAGCCAATTTTCAGAATTTTTGAAAATTTCACTTTTTTGTGAAAATATCCACTAAATGAGGGAATAATATATGTGAGGGTACGCCAGGAGAGTACCAAATGTGTGTGGGTAGAATATATATCCCATGGAGGTAAAATTGAAAAAAGTTTAAAAAAAATTTTTTTTGGACTTAGTCATTTTTTCGGCATTTATCAGACTTTCAGATAGGGGAAATGTCAGTGAGCGTTCCGATTTCAGTTCCAGAGTGATTCGCTCGATGAGTCCTTCATATTTAGTCGTTTTCAGCCAATTTTCTGAATTTTTGAAATTTCACTTTTTTGTGAAAATATCCACTAAATGAGGGAATAATATATGTGAGGGTACGCCAGGAGAGTACCAAATGTGTGTGGGTAGAATATATATCCCATGGGGATAAAATTGAAAAAAATTTTTTTTTGGACTTAGTCATTTTTTTGGCGTTTATCAGACTTTCAGATAGGGGAAATGTCAGTGAGCGTTGCGATTTCAGTTCCAGAGTGATTAGCCCGATGAGTCCGTCATAATAAGTCGTTTTCAGCCAATTTTCTGAATTTTTGAAAATTTCACTTTTTTGTGAAAATATCCACTAAATGAGGGAATAATATGTGTGAGGGTACCCAAGGAGAGTACCAAATGTGTGTGGGTAGAATCTATATCCCACGGGGGTAAAATTGAAAAAAGTTGAAAAAAATTTTTTTTGGGACTTATGCATTTTTCCGCCATTTATCAGACTTTCAGAAAGGGCAAATGTCAGTGAGCGTTCCGATTTCAGCTCCAGAGTGATTCGCCCGATGAGTCCTTCATATTTAGTAGTTTTCAGCCAAGTTTCTGAATTTTTGAAAATTTCACTTTTATGTGAAAATATCCACTAAGTGAGGGAATAATATGTGTGAGGGTACGCCAGGAGAGTTCCAAATGTGTGTGGGTGGAATATATATCCCACGGGGGTAAAATTGAAAAAAGTTGAAAAAATTTTTTGTTGGACTTAGTCGTTTTTCCGGCGTTTATCAGACTTTCAGATAGGGGAAATATCAGTGAGAGTTCCGATTTCAGTTCCAGAGTGATTCGCCCGATGAGTACTTCATAATTAGTCGCTTTCAGCAAATTTTGTGAATTTTTGAAAATTTCACTTTTTTGTGAAAATATCCACTAAATGAAGGAATAATATGTGTGAGGGTACGCCAGGAGAGTTCCAAATGTGTGTGGGTAGAATATATATCCCACGAGGGTAAAATTGAACAAAGTTGAAAAAAATTTTTTGTTGGATTTAGTCGCTTTTCCGGCGTTTATCAGACTTTCAGATAGGGGAAATGTCAGTGAGCGTTCCGATTTCAGTTCCAGAGTGATTCGCCCGATGAGTCCTTCATATTTAGTCGTTTTCAGCCAAGTTTCTGAATTTTTGAAATTTCACTTTTTTGTGAAAATATCCACTAAATGAGAGAATAATATATGTGAGGGTACGCCAGGAGAATACCAAATGTGTGTGGGTAGAATATATATCCCATGGGGATAAAATTGAAAAAAATTTTTTTTTGGACTTATGCATTTTTCCAGCATTTATCAGACTTTCAGAAAGGGCAAATGTCAGTGAGCGTTCCGATTTCAGTTCCAGAGCGATTAGCCCGATGAGTCCGTCATAATAAGACGTTTTCAGCCAATTTTCTGAATTTTTGAAAATTTCACTTTTTTTGTGAAAATATCCACTAAATGAGGGAATAATATGTGTGAGGGTACCCCAGGAGAGTACCAAATGTGTGTGGGTAGAATATATATCCCACGGGGGTAAAATTGAAAAAAGTTGAAAAAAATATTTTTTTGGACTTATGCATTTTTCCGCCATTTATCAGACTTTCAGAAAGGGCAAATGTCAGTGAGCGTTCCGATTTCAGCTCCAGAGTGATTCGCCCGATTAGTCCTTCATATTTAGTCGTTTCAACCAATTTTCCGAATTTTTGAAAATTTCACTTTTTTGTGAAAATATCCACTAAATGAGGGAATAATATGTGTGAGGGTACGCCAGGAGAGTTCCAACTGTGTGTGGGTGGAATATATATCCCACGGGGGTAAAATTGAAAAAAGTTGAAAAAAAATTTTTTTGGGTCCTAGTCATTTTTCCGGCGTTTATCAGACTTTCAGATAGGGGAAATGTCAGTGAGCATTCCAATTTCAGTTCCAGAGTGATTCGCCCGATGAGTCCTTCATATTTAGTCGTTTTCAGCCAATTTTCAGAATTTTTGAAAATTTCACTTTTTTGTGAAAATATCCACTAAATGAGGGAATAATATGTGTGAGGGTACGCCAGGAGAGTTCCAAATGTGTGTGGGTAGAATATATATCCCACGGGGGTCAAATTGAAAAAACATTTTTTTTTGTACTTAGTCATTTTTCAGGCGTTTATCAGACTTTCAGATAGGGGAAATGTCAGTGCGCGTTCCGATTTCAGTTCCAGAGCGATTCGCCCGATGGGTCCTTCATATATAGTCGTTTTTAGCCAATTTTCTGAATTTTTGAAAATTTCACTTTTTTGTGAAAATATCCACTAAATGAAGGAATAATATGTGTGAGGGTACGCCAGGAGAGTTCCAAATGTGTGTGGGTAGAATATATATCCCACGAGGGTAAAATTGAAAAAAGTTAAAAAAAAATTTTTGTTGGATTTAGTCGTTTTTCCGGCGTTTATCAGACTTTCAGATAGGGGAAATGTCAGTGAGCATTCCAATTTCAGTTCCAGAGTGATTCGCCCGATGAGTCCTTCATATTTAGTCGTTTTCAGCCAAGTTTCTGAATTTTTGAAAATTTCACTTTTTTGTGAAAATATCCACTAAATGAGGGAATAATATGTGTGAGGGTACGCCAGGAGAGTACCAAATATGTGTGGGTAGAATATATATCCCACGGGGATAAAATTGAAAAAAATTTTTTGTTGGACTTAGTCGTTTTTCCAGGGTTTGTCAGACTTTCAGATAGGGGAAATGTCAGTGAGCGTTCCGATTTCAGTTCCAGAGTGATTCGCCCGATGAGTCCCTCATATTTAGTCATTTTCAGCCAATTTTCAGAATTTTTGGAAATTTCACTTTTTTGTGAAAATATCCACTAAATGAGGGAATAATATATGTGAGGTTACGCCAGGAGAGTACCAAATGTGTGTGGGTAGAATATATATCCCATGGAGGTAAAATTGAAAAAAGTTTAAAAAAAATTTTTTTTGGACTTAGTCATTTTTTCGGCATTTATCAGACTTTCAGATAGGGAAATGTCAGTGAGCGTTCCGATTTCAGTTCCAGAGTGATTCACTCGATGAGTCCTTCATATTTAGTCGTTTTCAGCCAAGTTTCTGAATTTTTGAAATTTCACTTTTTTGTGAAAATATCCACTAAATGAGGGAATAATATATGTGAGGGTACGCCAGGAGAGTACCAAATGTGTGTGGGTAGAATATATATCCCATGGGGATAAAATTGAAAAAAATTTTTTTTGGGACTTAGTCATTTTTTCGGCGTTTATCAGACTTTCAGATAGGGGAAATGTCAGTGAGCGTTCCGATTTCAGTTCCAGAGCGATTAGCCCGATGAGTCCGTCATAATAAGTCGTTTTCAGCCAATTTTCTGAATTTTTGAAAATTTCACTTTTTTGTGAAAATATCCACTAAATGAGGGAATAATATGTGTGAGGGTACCCAAGGAGAGTACCAAATGTGTGTGGGTAGAATCTATATCCCACGGGGGTAAAATTGAAAAAAGTTGAAAAAAATTTTTTTTGGGACTTATGCATTTTTCCGCCATTTATCAGACTTTCAGATAGGGGAAATGTCAGTGAGCATTCCAATTTCAGTTCCAGAGTGATTCGCCCGATGAGTCCTTCATATTTAGTCGTTTTCAGCCAATTTTCAGAATTTTTGAAAATTTCACTTTTTTGTGAAAATATCCACTAAATGAGGGAATAATATGTGTGAGGGTACGCCAGGAGAGTTCCAAATGTGTGTGGGTAGAATATATATCCCACGGGGGTCAAATTGAAAAAAGTTGAAAACATTTTTTTTGGGGACTTAGTAATTTTTCTGGCGTTTATCTGACTTTCAGATAGGGGAAATGTCAGTGAGCATTCCGATTTCAGTTCCAGAGCGATTCGCCCGGTGAGTCCTTCATATTTAGTCGTTTTCAGCCAATTTTCTGAATTTTTGAAAATTTCACTTTTTTGTGAAAATATACACAAAATGAGTGAATAATATGTATGAGGGTACCCCAGGCGAGTTCCAAATGTGTGTGGGTAGAATATATATCCACAGGGGTGAAATTGAAAAACGTTGAAAAACATTTTTTTGGGGACTTAGTCATTTTTCCGGCGTTTATCTGACTTTCAGATAGGGAAATGTCAGTGAGCGTTCCGATTTCAGTTCCAGAGCGATTCGCCCGATAAGTCCTTCATATTTAGTCGTTTTCAGCCAATTTTCTGAATTTTTGAAAATTTCACTTTTTTGTGAAAATATCCACTAAATGAGGGAATAATATGTGTGAGGGTACCCCTGGAGAGTTCCAAATGTGTGTGTGTAGAATATATATCCCACGGCGGTAAAATTGAAAAAAGTTTAAAAAAAATTTTTTTTGGACTTAGTCATTTTTCTGGCGTTTATCACACTTTCAGATAGGGGAAATGTCAGAGAGCATTCCGATTTCAGTTCCAGAGCGATTCGTCTGATGAGTCCTTCATATTTAGTCGTTTTCAGCCAATTTTCTGAATTTTTGAAAATTTCACTTTTATGTGAAAATATCCACTATATGAGGGAATAATATGTGTGAGGGTACACCAGTTGAGTTCCAAATGTGTGTGGGTAGAATATATATCCCACGGGGGTAAAATTTAAAAAATGTGAAAAATTTTTTTTTGGGGAACTAGTCATTTTTTCAGCATTTATCAGACTTTCAGATAGGGGAAATGTCAGTGAGCGTTCATATTTCAGTTCCAGAGCGATTCGCCCGATGAGTCCTTCATATTTAGTCGTTTTCAGCCAATTTTCAGAATTTTTGAAAATTTCACTTTTTTGTGAAAATATCCACTAAATGAAGGAATAATATCTGTGAGGGTACGTCAGGAGAGTTCCAAATGTGTGTGGATAGAATATATATCCACAGGTGTAAAATTGAAAAAAGTTGAAAAAAAATTTTTTTTTGGACTTTGTTATTTTTCCGGCGTTTATCAGACTTTCAGATAGGGGAAATGTCAGTGAGCGTTCCGATTTCAGTTCCAGAGCGATTCACCCTATGATTCCTTCATATTTAGTCGTTTTCAGCCAATTTTCAGAATTTTTGAAAATTTCACTTTTTTGTGAAAATATCCACTAAATGAGGGAATAATATGTGTGAGGGTACCCAAGGAGAGTTCCAAATGTGTGTGGGTAGAATATATATCCCACGGGGGTAAAATTGAAAAAAGTTGAATACATTTTTTTTTTGGACTTAGTCATTTTTCCGGCTTTTATCAGACTTTCAGATAGGGGAAATGTCAGTGAGCGTTCAGATTTCAGTTCCAGAGCGATTCGCCCGATGAGTCCTTCAAAATTTAGTCGTTTTCAGCCAATTTTCAGAATTTTTGAAAATTTCACTTTTTTGTGAAAATATCCACTAAATGAGGGAATAATATGTGTGAGGGTACCCCAGGAGAGTTCCAAATGTGTGTGGGTAGAATATATATCCCACGGGGTAAAATTGAAAAAAGTTGAAAAAAATTTTTTTTTTGGACTTTGTTACTTTTCCGGCGTTTATCAGACTTTCAGATAGGGGAAATGTCAGTGAGCGTTCCGATTTCAGTTCCAGAGTGATTCGCCCTATGAGTCCTTCATATTTAGTCGTTTTCAGCCAATTTTCAGAATTTTTGAAAATTTCACTTTTTTGTGAAAATAGCCTCTAAATGAGGGAATAATATGTGTGACGGTACGTCAGGAGAGTTCCAAATGTGTGTGGGTAGAATATATATCCCACGGGGGTAAAATTGAAAAATGTTGAAAAACATTTTTTGGGTTACTTAGTCATTTTTCCGGCATTTATCAGACTTTCAGATAGCGGAAATGTCAGTGAGCGTTCCGATTTCAGTTCCAGAGCAATTCGCCCAATGAGTCCTTCATATTTAGTCGTTTTCAGCCAATTTTCTGAATTTTTGAAAATTTCACTTTTTTGTGAAAATATCCACTAAATGAGGGAATAATATGTGTGAGGGTACCCCAGGAGAGTTCCAAATGTGTGTGGGTGGAATATAAATCCACATGGGTAAAATTGAAAAAAGTTGAAAAAAATTTTTTTTTTGGACTTTGTCATTTTTCCTGCATTTATCAGACTTTCAGATAGGGGAAATGTCAGTGAGCGTTCCGATTTCAGTTCCAGAGCGATTCGCCCAATGAGTCCTTCATATTTAGTCGTTTTCATCCAATTTTCTGAATTTTTGAAAATTTCACTTTTTTGTGAAAATATCCACTAAATGATGGAATAATATGTGTGAGGGTACCCCAGGAGAGTTCCAAATGTCTGTGGGTAGATTATATATCCCACGGGGGTAAAATAGAAAAAAGTTGAAAAAAATTTTTTTTTGGACTTAGTCATTTTTCCGGCGTTTATCAGACTTTCAGATAGGGGAAATGTCAGAGAGCATTCCGATTTCAGTTCCAGAGCGATTCGTCTGATGAGTCCTTCATATTTAGTCGTTTTCAGCCAATTTTCTGAATTTTTGAAAATTTCACTTTTATGTGAAAATATCCACTATATGAGGGAATAATATGTGTGAGGGTACACCAGTTGAGTTCCAAATGTGTGTGGGTAGAATATATATCCCACGGGGGTAAAATTTAAAAAATGTGAAAAATTTTTTTTTGGGGAACTAGTCATTTTTTCAGCATTTATCAGACTTTCAGATAGGGGAAATGTCAGTGAGCGTTCATATTTCAGTTCCAGAGCGATTCGCCCGATGAGTCCTTCATATTTAGTCGTTTTCAGCCAATTTTCAGAATTTTTGAAAATTTCACTTTTTTGTGAAAATATCCACTAAATGAAGGAATAATATCTGTGAGGGTACGTCAGGAGAGTTCCAAATGTGTGTGGATAGAATATATATCCACAGGTGTAAAATTGAAAAAAGTTGAAAAAAAATTTTTTTTTGGACTTTGTTATTTTTCCGGCGTTTATCAGACTTTCAGATAGGGGAAATGTCAGTGAGCGTTCCGATTTCAGTTCCAGAGCGATTCACCCTATGATTCCTTCATATTTAGTCGTTTTCAGCCAATTTTCAGAATTTTTGAAAATTTCACTTTTTTGTGAAAATATCCACTAAATGAGGGAATAATATGTGTGAGGGTACCCAAGGAGAGTTCCAAATGTGTGTGGGTAGAATATATATCCCACGGGGGTAAAATTGAAAAAAGTTGAATACATTTTTTTTTTGGACTTAGTCATTTTTCCGGCTTTTATCAGACTTTCAGATAGGGGAAATGTCAGTGAGCGTTCAGATTTCAGTTCCAGAGCGATTCGCCCGATGAGTCCTTCAAAATTTAGTCGTTTTCAGCCAATTTTCAGAATTTTTGAAAATTTCACTTTTTTGTGAAAATATCCACTAAATGAGGGAATAATATGTGTGAGGGTACCCCAGGAGAGTTCCAAATGTGTGTGGGTAGAATATATATCCCACGGGGTAAAATTGAAAAAAGTTGAAAAAAATTTTTTTTTTTGGACTTTGTTACTTTTCCGGCGTTTATCAGACTTTCAGATAGGGGAAATGTCAGTGAGCGTTCCGATTTCAGTTCCAGAGTGATTCGCCCAATGAGTCCTTCATATTTAGTCGTTTTCATCCAATTTTCAGAATTTTTGAAAATTTCACTTTTTTGTGAAAATATCCACTAAATGATGGAATAATATGTGTGAGGGTACCCCAGGAGAGTTCCAAATGTCTGTGGGTAGAATATATATCCCACGGGGGTAAAATAGAAAAAAGTTGAAAAAAATTTTTTTTTGGACTTAGTCATTTTTCCGGCGTTTATCAGACTTTCAGATAGGGGAAATGTCAGTGAGCGTTCCGATTTCAGTTCCAGAGCGATTCGCCCGATGAGTCCTTCGTATTTAGTCGTTTTCAGCCAATTTTCTGAATTTTTGAAAATTTCACTTTTTTGTGAAAATATCCACTAAATGAGGGAATAATATGTGTGAGGGTACCCAAGGAGAGTTCCAAATGTGTGTGGGTAGAATATATATCCCACGGGGGTAAAATTGAAAAAAGTTGAATACATTTTTTTTTTGGACTTAGTAATTTTTCCGGCTTTTATCAGACTTTCAGATAGGGGAAATGTCAGTGAGCGTTCAGATTTCAGTTCCAGAACGATTCGCTCGATGAGTCCTTCAAAATTTAGTCGTTTTCAGCCAATTTTCAGAATTTTTGAAAATTTCACTTTTTTGTGAAAATATCCACTAAATGAGGGAATAATATGTGTGAGGGTACCCCAGGAGAGTTCCAAATGTGTGTGGGTAGAATATATATCCCACGGGGTAAAATTGAAAAAAGTTGAAAAAAATTTTTTTTTTGGACTTTGTTATTTTTCCGGCGTTTATCAGACTTTCAGATAGGGGAAATGTCAGTGAGCGTTCCGATTTCAGTTCCAGAGTGATTCGCCCAATGAGTCCTTCATATTTAGTCGTTTTCAGCCAATTTTCAGAATTTTTGAAAATTTCACTTTTTTGTGAAAATAGCCTCTAAATGAGGGAATAATATCTGTGACGGTACGTCAGGAGAGTTCCAAATGTGTGTGGGTAGAATATATATCCCACGGGGGTAAAATTGAAAAATGTTGAAAAACATTTTTTGGGTTACTTAGTCATTTTTCCGGCATTTATCAGACTTTCAGATAGCGGAAATGTCAGTGAGCGTTCCGATTTCAGTTCCAGAGCAATTCGCCCAATGAGTCCTTCATATTTAGTCGTTTTCAGCCAATTTTCTGAATTTTTGAAAATTTCACTTTTTTGTGAAAATATCCACTAAATGAGGGAATAATATGTGTGAGGGTACCCCAGGAGAGTTCCAAATGTGTGTGGGTAGAATATAAATCCACGGGGGTAAAATAGAAAAAAGTTGAAAAAAATTTTTTTTTGGACTTAGTCATTTTTCCGGCGTTTATCAGACTTTCAGATAGGGGAAATGTCAGTGAGCGTTCCGATTTCAGTTCCAGAGCGATTCGCCCGATGAGTCCTTCGTATTTAGTCGTTTTCAGCCAATTTTCTGAATTTTTGAAAATTTCACTTTTTTGTGAAAATATCCACTAAATGAGGGAATAATATGTGTGAGGGTACCCAAGGAGAGTTCCAAATGTGTGTGGGTAGAATATATATCCCACGGGGGTAAAATTGAAAAAGGTTGAATACATTTTTTTTTTGGACTTAGTCATTTTTCCGGCTTTTATCAGACTTTCAGATAGGGGAAATGTCAGTGAGCGTTCAGATTTCAGTTCCAGAACGATTCGCTCGATGAGTCCTTCAAAATTTAGTCGTTTTCAGCCAATTTTCAGAATTTTTGAAAATTTCACTTTTTTGTGAAAATATCCACTAAATGAGGGAATAATATGTGTGAGGGTACCCCAGGAGAGTTCCAAATGTGTGTGGGTAGAATATATATCCCACGGGGTAAAATTGAAAAAAGTTGAAAAAAATTTTTTTTTTGGACTTTGTTATTTTTCCGGCGTTTATCAGACTTTCAGATAGGGGAAATGTCAGTGAGCGTTCCGATTTCAGTTCCAGAGTGATTCGCCCTATGAGTCCTTCATATTTAGTCGTTTTCAGCCAATTTTCAGAATTTTTGAAAATTTCACTTTTTTGTGAAAATAGCCTCTAAATGAGGGAATAATATGTGTGACGGTACGTCAGGAGAGTTCCAAATGTGTGTGGGTAGAATATATATCCCACGGGGGTAAAATTGAAAAATGTTGAAAAACATTTTTTGGGTTACTTAGTCATTTTTCCGGCGTTTATCAGACTTTCAGATAGCGGAAATGTCAGTGAGCGTTCCGATTTCAGTTCCAGAGCAATTCGCCAAATGAGTCCTTCATATTTAGTCGTTTTCAGCCAATTTTCTGAATTTTTGAAAATTTCACTTTTTTGTGAAAATATCCACTAAATGAGGGAATAATATGTGTGAGGGTACCCCAGGAGAGTTCCAAATGTGTGTGGGTAGAATATAAATCCACATGGGTAAAATTGAAAAAAGTTGAAAAAAATTTTTTTTTGGACTTTGTCATTTTTCCTGCATTTATCAGACTTTCAGATAGGGGAAATGTCAGTGAGCGTTCCGATTTCAGTTCCAGAGCGATTCGCCCAATGAGTCCTTCATATTTAGTCGTTTTCATCCAATTTTCTGAATTTTTGAAAATTTCACTTTTTTGTGAAAATATCCACTAAATGATGGAATAATATGTGTGAGGGTACCCCAGGAGAGTTCCAAATGTCTGTGGGTAGAATATATATCCCACGGGGGTAAAATAGAAAAATGTTGAAAAAAATTTTTTTTTGGACTTAGTCATTTTTCCGGCGTTTATCAGACTTTCAGATAGGGGAAATGTCAGTGAGCGTTCCGATTTCAGTTCCAGAGCGATTCGCCCGATGAGTCCTTCGTATTTAGTCGTTTTCAGCCAATTTTCTGAATTTTTGAAAATTTCACTTTTTTGTGAAAATATCCACTAAATGAGGGAATAATATGTGTGAGGGTACACCAGGAGAGTTCCAAATGTGTGTGGGTAGAATATATATCTCACGGGGGTAAAATTGAAAAAAGTTGAAAAACATTTTTTGGGGGACTTAGTCATTTTTCCGGCGTTTATCAGACTTTCAGATAGGGGAAATGTCAGTGAGCGTTCCGATTGCAGTTCCAGAGCGATTCGCCCGATGATTCCTTCATATTTTGTCGTTTTCAGCCAATTTTCAGAATTTTTGAAAATTTCACTTTTTTGTGAAAATATCCACTAAATGAGGGAATAATATGTGTGAGGGTACGCCAGGAGAGTTCCAAATGTGTGTGGGTAGAATATATATCTCACGGGACTAAAATTGAGAACAATTTTTTTTTGGACTTAGTCATTTTCCCGGCGTTTATCAGACGTTCAGATAGCGGAAATGTCAGTGAGCGTTCCGATTTCAGTTCCAGAGCAATTCGCCCAATGAGTCCTTCATATTTAGTCGTTTTCAGCCAAATTTCAGAATTTTTGAAAATTTCACTTTTTTGTGAAAATATCCACTAAATGAGGGAATAATATGTGTGAGGGTAGCCAGGAGAGTTCCAAATGTGTGTGGGTAGAATATATATCCCACGGGGGTAAAATTGAAAAAAGTTGAAATAAAAATTTTTTGGGACTGAGTCATTTTTCCGGCGTTTATCCGACTTTCAGATAGGGGAAATGTCAGTGAGTGTTCCGATTTCAGTTCCAGATCGATTCGCTCGATGAGTCCTTCATATTTAGTGGATTTCAGCCAATTTTCTGAATTTTTGAAAATTTCACTTTTTTTGTGAAAATATCCACTAAATGAGGGAATAATATGTGTGAGGGTACCCCAGGAGAGTTCCAAATGTGTGTGGGTAGAATATATATCCCACGGGGGTAAAATTGAAAAAAAATTTTTTTTTGGACTTAGTCATTTTTCAGGCGTTAATCAGGCTTTAAGATAGCGTAAATGTCAGTGAGCGCTCCGATTTCAGTTCCAGAGCGATTCGCCTGATGAGTCCTTCATATTTAGTCGTTTGCAGCCAATTTTCTGAATTTCTGAAAATTTCACTTTTCTGTGAAAATATCCACTAAATGAGGGAATAATATGTGTGAGGGTACCCCAGGAGAGTTCCAAATGTGTGTGGGTAGAATATATATCCCACGGGGGTAAAATTGAAAAAAGTTTAAAAAAAAATTTTTTTGGACTTAGTCATTTTTCCAGAGTTTATCAGACTTTCAGATAGGGGAAATGTCAGTGAGCATTCCGATTTCAGTTTCAGAGCGATTCGCCCGATGAGTCCTTCATATTTAGTCGTTTTCAGCCAATTTTCTGAATTTTTAAAAATTTCACTTTTTTGTGAAAATATCCACTAAATGAGGGAATAATATGTGTGAGGGTACGTCAGGAGAGTTCCAAATGGGTGTGGGTAGAATATATATCCACAGGGTTAAAATTGAAAAATGTTGAAAAAAAATTTTTTTTGCACTTAGTCATTTTTTCCGCGTTTATCAGACTTTCAGATAGGTGAAATGTCAGTGAGCGTCCCGATTTCAGTTCCAGAGCGATTCGCCCTATGAGTCCTTCATATTTAGTCATTTTCAGCCAATTTTCTGAATTTTTGAAAATTTCACTTTTTTTGTGAAAATATCCACTAAATGAGGGAATAATATGTGTGAGAGTACCCCAGGAGAGTTCCAAATGTGTGTGGGTAGAATATATATCCCACGGGGTTAAATTTAAAAAAGTTGAAAAAAATTTTTTTTTTGGACTAAGTCATTTTTCCGGCGTTTATCAGACTTTCAGATAGCATAAATGTCAGTGAGCGTTCCGATTTCAGTTCCAGAGCGATTCGCCTGATGAGTCCTTCATATTTAGTCGTTTTGAGCCAATTTTCTGAATTTTTGAAAATTTCACTTTTTTGTGAAAATATCCTCTAAATGAGGGAATAATATGTGTGAGGGTACCCCAGGAGAGTTAGAAAAGTGTGGGTAGAATATATATCCACAGAGATAAAATTGAAAAAAGTTGAAAAAAATTTTTTTTTTGGACTGAGTCATTTTTCAGGCGTTAATCAGACTTTCAGATAGGGGAAATGTCAGTGAGCGTTCCGATTTCAATTCCAGAGCGATTCGCCCGATGAGTGCTTCATATTTAGTCGTTTTCGGCCAATTTTCTGAATTTTTGAAAATTTCACTTTTTTGTGAAAACATCCACTAAATGAGGGAATAATATGTGTGAGGGTACCCCAGGAGAGTTCAAAATGTGTGTGGGTAGAATATATATCCCACGGTGGTAAAATTGAAAAAAGTTGAAAAAATTATTTTTTTTGACTTAGTCATTTTTCTGGCGTTTATGAGACTTTCAGATAGGGGAAATGTCGGTGAGCGTTCCGATTTCAGTTCAAGAGCGATTCGCTCGATGAGTCGTTCATATTAAGTGGTTTTCAGCCAATTTTCAGAAATTTTGAAAATTTCACTTTTTTGTGAAAATATCCACTAAATGAGGGAATAATATGTGTGAGGGTACGCCAGGAGAGTTCCAAATGTGTGTGGGTAGAATATATATCCCACGGGGGTAAAATTGAAAACAGTTAAAAAAAATATTTTTTTTGACTTAGTCATTTTTCTGGCGTTTATCAGACTTTCAGATAGGGGAAATATCAGTGAGCATTCCGATTTCAGTTCCAGAGCGATTCGCCCGATGAGTCCTTCATAATTAGTCGTTTTCAGCCAATTTTCTGGATTTTTGAAAATTTCACTTTTTTGTGAAAATATCCACTAAATGAGGGAATAATATGTGTGAGGGTACCCCAGGAGAGTCCCAAATGTGTGTGGGTAGAATATATATCCCATGGGGGTAAAATTGAAAAAAGTTGAAAAAAATTTTTTTTTGGAATTAGTCTTTTTTCAGGCATTAATCAGACTTTCAGATAGGGGAAATGTCAGTGAGCGTTCCGATTTCAGTTCAAGAGCGATTCGCTCGATGAGTCCTTCATATTTAGTGGTTTTCAGCCAATATTCAGAAATTTTGAAAATTTCACTTTTTTTTGTGAAAATATCCACTAAATGAGGGAATAATATGTGTGAGGGTACCCCAGGAGAGTTCCAAATGTGTGTGGGTAGAATATATATCCCACGGGGGTAAAATTGAAAAAAGTTTTAAAAAAAATTTTTTTGGACTTACTCATTTTTCAGGCGTTAATCAGACTTTCAGATAGGGGAAATGTCAGTGAGCATTCCGATTCCAGTTCCAGAGCGATTCGCCCAATGAGTCCTTCATATTTAGTCGTTTTCAGCCAATTTTCTGAATTTTTGAAAATTTCACTTTTTTGTGAAAATATCCACTAAATGAGGGAATAATATTTGTGAGGGTAACCCAGGAGAGTACCAAATGTGTGTGGGTAGAATATATATCCCATGGGGGTAAAATTGAAAAGAGTTGAAAAAAATTTTTTTTTGGACTTAGTCATTTTTCCGGTGTTTATTAGACTTTCAGATAGGGGAAATGTCAGTGAGCGTTCCGATTTCAGTTCAAGAGCGATTCGCTCGATGAGTCCTTCATATTAAGTGGTTTTCAGCCAATTTTCAGAAATTTTGAAAATTTCACTTTTTTGTGAAAATATCCACTAAATGAGGGAATAATATGTGTGAGGGTACCCTAGGAGAGTTCCAAATGTGTGTGGATAGAATATTTATCCCATGGGGGTAAAATTGAAAAAAGTTGAAAAAATTATTTTTTTTTACTTAGTCATTTTTCTGGCGTTGATCAGACTTTCAGATAGGGGAAATGTCAGTGAGCGTTCCGATTTCAGTTCCAGAGCGATTCGACCGATGAGTCCTTCATATTTAATAGTTTTCAGCCAATTTTCAGAATTTTTGAAAATTTCACTTTTTTGTGAAAATATCCACTAAATGAAGGAATAATATGTGTGAGGGTACCCCAGGAGAGTTCCAAATGTGTGTGGGTAGAATATATATCCCACGGGGGTAAAATTGAAAAAAGTTAAAAAAATTATTTTTTTGGACTTAGTCATTTTTCTGGCGTTTATCAGACTTTCAGATAGGGAAAATATCAGTGAGCGTTCAGATTTCAGTTCCAGAGTGATTTGCCCGATGAGTCCTTCATATTTAGTCGTTTTCAGCCAATTTTCTGAATTTTTGAAAATTTCACTTTTTTGTGAAAATATCCACTAAGTGAGGGAATAATATGTGTGAGGGTACCCCAGGAGAGTTCCAAATGTGTGTGGGTAGAATATATATCCCATGGGGGTAAAATTGAAAAAAGTTGAAAAAAAATATTTTTTTGGGTTGAGTCATTTTTCCTGCGTTTATCAGACTTTCAGATAGGGGAAATGTCAGTGAGCGTTCCGATTTCAGTTCCAGAGCGATTCGCCCGATGAGTCCTTCATATTTAGTCGTTTTCAGCCAATTTTCGAAAATTTCACTTTTTTGTGAAAATATCCACTAAATGAGTGAATAATATGTGTGAGGGTACCCCAGGAGAGTTACAAATGTGTGTGGGTAGAATATATATCCCACGGGGGTAAAATTGAAAAGAGTTGAAAAAAAATTTTTTTTTGACAGTCATTTTTCCGGCGTTTATCAGACTTTCAGATATGGGAGATGTCGTTGAGCGTTCCGATTTCAGTTCCAGAGCGATTCGCCCAATGAGTCCTTCATATTTAGTCGTTTTCATCCAATTTTCTGAATTTTTGAAAATTTCACTTTTTTGTGAAAATATCCACTAAATGATGGAATAATATGTGTGAGGGTACCCCAGGAGAGTTCCAAATGTCTGTGGGTAGAATATATATCCCACGGGGGTAAAATAGAAAAATGTTGAAAAAAATTTTTTTTTGGACTTAGTCATTTTTCCGGCGTTTATCAGACTTTCAGATAGGGGAAATGTCAGTGAGCGTTCCGATTTCAGTTCCAGAGCGATTCGCCCGATGAGTCCTTCGTATTTAGTCGTTTTCAGCCAATTTTCTGAATTTTTGAAAATTTCACTTTTTTGTGAAAATATCCACTAAATGAGGGAATAATATGTGTGAGGGTACACCAGGAGAGTTCCAAATGTGTGTGGGTAGAATATATATCTCACGGGGGTAAAATTGAAAAAAGTTGAAAAACATTTTTTGGGGGACTTAGTCATTTTTCCGGCGTTTATCAGACTTTCAGATAGGGGAAATGTCAGTGAGCGTTCCGATTGCAGTTCCAGAGCGATTCGCCCGATGATTCCTTCATATTTTGTCGTTTTCAGCCAATTTTCAGAATTTTTGAAAATTTCACTTTTTTGTGAAAATATCCACTAAATGAGTGAATAATATGTGTGAGGGTACGCCAGGAGAGTTCCAAATGTGTGTGGGTAGAATATATATCTCACGGGACTAAAATTGAGAACAATTTTTTTTTGGACTTAGTCATTTTCCCGGCGTTTATCAGACGTTCAGATAGCGGAAATGTCAGTGAGCGTTCCGATTTCAGTTCCAGAGCAATTCGCCCAATGAGTCCTTCATATTTAGTCGTTTTCAGCCAAATTTCAGAATTTTTGAAAATTTCACTTTTTTGTGAAAATATCCACTAAATGAGGGAATAATATGTGTGAGGGTAGCCAGGAGAGTTCCAAATGTGTGTGGGTAGAATATATATCCCACGGGGGTAAAATTGAAAAAAGTTGAAATAAAAATTTTTTGGGACTGAGTCATTTTTCCGGCGTTTATCCGACTTTCAGATAGGGGAAATGTCAGTGAGTGTTCCGATTTCAGTTCCAGATCGATTCGCTCGATGAGTCCTTCATATTTAGTGGATTTCAGCCAATTTTCTGAATTTTTGAAAATTTCACTTTTTTTGTGAAAATATCCACTAAATGAGGGAATAATATGTGTGAGGGTACCCCAGGAGAGTTCCAAATGTGTGTGGGTAGAATATATATCCCACGGGGGTAAAATTGAAAAAAAATTTTTTTTTGGACTTAGTCATTTTTCAGGCGTTAATCAGGCTTTAAGATAGCGTAAATGTCAGTGAGCGCTCCGATTTCAGTTCCAGAGCGATTCGCCTGATGAGTCCTTCATATTTAGTCGTTTGCAGCCAATTTTCTGAATTTCTGAAAATTTCACTTTTCTGTGAAAATATCCACTAAATGAGGGAATAATATGTGTGAGGGTACCCCAGGAGAGTTCCAAATGTGTGTGGGTAGAATATATATCCCACGGGGGTAAAATTGAAAAAAGTTTAAAAAAAAATTTTTTTGGACTTAGTCATTTTTCCAGAGTTTATCAGACTTTCAGATAGGGGAAATGTCAGTGAGCATTCCGATTTCAGTTTCAGAGCGATTCGCCCGATGAGTCCTTCATATTTAGTCGTTTTCAGCCAATTTTCTGAATTTTTAAAAATTTCACTTTTTTGTGAAAATATCCACTAAATGAGGGAATAATATGTGTGAGGGTACGTCAGGAGAGTTCCAAATGGGTGTGGGTAGAATATATATCCACAGGGTTAAAATTGAAAAATGTTGAAAAAAAATTTTTTTTGCACTTAGTCATTTTTTCCGCGTTTATCAGACTTTCAGATAGGTGAAATGTCAGTGAGCGTCCCGATTTCAGTTCCAGAGCGATTCGCCCTATGAGTCCTTCATATTTAGTCATTTTCAGCCAATTTTCTGAATTTTTGAAAATTTCACTTTTTTTGTGAAAATATCCACTAAATGAGGGAATAATATGTGTGAGAGTACCCCAGGAGAGTTCCAAATGTGTGTGGGTAGAATATATATCCCACGGGGTTAAATTTAAAAAAGTTGAAAAAAATTTTTTTTTGGACTAAGTCATTTTTCCGGCGTTTATCAGACTTTCAGATAGCATAAATGTCAGTGAGCGTTCCGATTTCAGTTCCAGAGCGATTCGCCTGATGAGTCCTTCATATTTAGTCGTTTTGAGCCAATTTTCTGAATTTTTGAAAATTTCACTTTTTTGTGAAAATATCCTCTAAATGAGGGAATAATATGTGTGAGGGTACCCCAGGAGAGTTAGAAAAGTGTGGGTAGAATATATATCCACAGAGATAAAATTGAAAAAAGTTGAAAAAAATTTTTTTTTTGGACTGAGTCATTTTTCAGGCGTTAATCAGACTTTCAGATAGGGGAAATGTCAGTGAGCGTTCCGATTTCAATTCCAGAGCGATTCGCCCGATGAGTGCTTCATATTTAGTCGTTTTCGGCCAATTTTCTGAATTTTTGAAAATTTCACTTTTTTGTGAAAACATCCACTAAATGAGGGAATAATATGTGTGAGGGTACCCCAGGAGAGTTCAAAATGTGTGTGGGTAGAATATATATCCCACGGTGGTAAAATTGAAAAAAGTTGAAAAAATTATTTTTTTTGACTTAGTCATTTTTCTGGCGTTTATGAGACTTTCAGATAGGGGAAATGTCGGTGAGCGTTCCGATTTCAGTTCAAGAGCGATTCGCTCGATGAGTCGTTCATATTAAGTGGTTTTCAGCCAATTTTCAGAAATTTTGAAAATTTCACTTTTTTGTGAAAATATCCACTAAATGAGGGAATAATATGTGTGAGGGTACGCCAGGAGAGTTCCAAATGTGTGTGGGTAGAATATATATCCCACGGGGGTAAAATTGAAAACAGTTAAAAAAAATATTTTTTTTGACTTAGTCATTTTTCTGGCGTTTATCAGACTTTCAGATAGGGGAAATATCAGTGAGCATTCCGATTTCAGTTCCAGAGCGATTCGCCCGATGAGTCCTTCATAATTAGTCGTTTTCAGCCAATTTTCTGGATTTTTGAAAATTTCACTTTTTTGTGAAAATATCCACTAAATGAGGGAATAATATGTGTGAGGGTACCCCAGGAGAGTCCCAAATGTGTGTGGGTAGAATATATATCCCATGGGGGTAAAATTGAAAAAAGTTGAAAAAAATTTTTTTTTGGAATTAGTCTTTTTTCAGGCATTAATCAGACTTTCAGATAGGGGAAATGTCAGTGAGCGTTCAGATTTCAGTTCAAGAGCGATTCGCTCGATGAGTCCTTCATATTTAGTGGTTTTCAGCCAATATTCAGAAATTTTGAAAATTTCACTTTTTTTTGTGAAAATATCCACTAAATGAGGGAATAATATGTGTGAGGGTACCCCAGGAGAGTTCCAAATGTGTGTGGGTAGAATATATATCCCACGGGGGTAAAATTGAAAAAAGTTTTAAAAAAAATTTTTTTGGACTTACTCATTTTTCAGGCGTTAATCAGACTTTCAGATAGGGGAAATGTCAGTGAGCATTCCGATTCCAGTTCCAGAGCGATTCGCCCGATGAGTCCTTCATATTTAGTCGTTTTCAGCCAATTTTCTGAATTTTTGAAAATTTCACTTTTTTGTGAAAATATCCACTAAATGAGGGAATAATATTTGTGAGGGTAACCCAGGAGAGTACCAAATGTGTGTGGGTAGAATATATATCCCATGGGGGTAAAATTGAAAAGAGTTGAAAAAAATTTTTTTTTGGACTTAGTCATTTTTCCGGTGTTTATTAGACTTTCAGATAGGGGAAATGTCAGTGAGCGTTCCGATTTCAGTTCAAGAGCGATTCGCTCGATGAGTCCTTCATATTAAGTGGTTTTCAGCCAATTTTCAGAAATTTTGAAAATTTCACTTTTTTGTGAAAATATCCACTAAATGAGGGAATAATATGTGTGAGGGTACCCTAGGAGAGTTCCAAATGTGTGTGGATAGAATATTTATCCCATGGGGGTAAAATTGAAAAAAGTTGAAAAAATTATTTTTTTTTACTTAGTCATTTTTCTGGCGTTGATCAGACTTTCAGATAGGGGAAATGTCAGTGAGCGTTCCGATTTCAGTTCCAGAGCGATTCGACCGATGAGTCCTTCATATTTAATAGTTTTCAGCCAATTTTCAGAATTTTTGAAAATTTCACTTTTTTGTGAAAATATCCACTAAATGAAGGAATAATATGTGTGAGGGTACCCCAGGAGAGTTCCAAATGTGTGTGGGTAGAATATATATCCCACGGGGGTAAAATTGAAAAAAGTTAAAAAAATTATTTTTTTGGACTTAGTCATTTTTCTGGCGTTTATCAGACTTTCAGATAGGGAAAATATCAGTGAGCGTTCAGATTTCAGTTCCAGAGTGATTTGCCCGATGAGTCCTTCATATTTAGTCGTTTTCAGCCAATTTTCTGAATTTTTGAAAATTTCACTTTTTTGTGAAAATATCCACTAAGTGAGGGAATAATATGTGTGAGGGTACCCCAGGAGAGTTCCAAATGTGTGTGGGTAGAATATATATCCCATGGGGGTAAAATTGAAAAAAGTTGAAAAAAAATATTTTTTTGGGTTGAGTCATTTTTCCTGCGTTTATCAGACTTTCAGATAGGGGAAATGTCAGTGAGCGTTCCGATTTCAGTTCCAGAGCGATTCGCCCGATGAGTCCTTCATATTTAGTCGTTTTCAGCCAATTTTCGAAAATTTCACTTTTTTGTGAAAATATCCACTAAATGAGTGAATAATATGTGTGAGGGTACCCCAGGAGAGTTACAAATGTGTGTGGGTAGAATATATATCCCACGGGGGTAAAATTGAAAAGAGTTGAAAAAAAATTTTTTTTTGACAGTCATTTTTCCGGCGTTTATCAGACTTTCAGATATGGGAGATGTCGTTGAGCGTTCCGATTTCAGTTCCAGAGCGATTCGCCCAATGAGTCCTTCATATTTAGTCGTTTTCAGCCAATTTTCTGAATTTTTGAAAATTTTGCTTTTTTGTGAAAACATCCACTAAATGAGGGAATAAAATGTGTGAGGGTAACCCAGGAGAGTTCCAAATGTGTGTGGGTAGAATATATATCCCATGGGGGTAAAATTGAAAAGAGTTGAAAAAAATTTTTTTTTGGACTTAGTCATTTTTCCGGTGTTTATTAGACTTTCAGGTAGGGGAAATGTCATTGAGCGTTCCGATTTCAGTTCCATAGCGATTCGCCCGATGAGTCCTTCATATTTAGTAGTTTTCAGCCAATTTTCTGAATTTTTGAAAATTTCACTTTTTTGTGAAAATATCCACTAAATGAGGGAATAATATGTGTGAGGGTACCCCAGGAGAGTTCCAAATGTGTGTGGGTAGAATATATATCCCACAGGGGTAAAATTGAAAAAAGTTGAAAAAATTATTTTTTTTGACTTAGTCATTTTTCTGGCGTTTATCAGACTTTCAGATAGGGGAAATATCATGGAGCATTCCGATTTCAGTTTCAGAGCGATTCGCCCGATGAGTCCTTCATAATTAGTCTTTTTTAGCCAATTTTCTGGACTTTTGAAAATTTCACTTTTTGTGAAAATATCCTCTAAATGAGGGAATAATATGTGTGAGTGTAACCCAGGAGAGTTCCAAATGTGTGTGGGTAGAATATATATCCACGGGGGTAAAATTGAAAAAAGTTGAAAAAATTATTTTTTTTGACTTAGTCATTTTTCTAGCGTTTATCAGACTTTCAGATAGGGGAAATGTCAGTGAGCGTTCTGATTTCAGTTCCAGAGTGATTCGCCCGATGAGTCCTTCATATTTAGTCGTTTTCAGCCAATTTTCGAAAATTTCACTTTTTTGTGAAAATATCCACTAAATGAGGGAATAATATGTGTGATGCTACCCCAGGAGAGTTACAAATGTGTGTGGGTAGAATATATATCCCACGGGGGTAAAATTGAAAAGAGTCGAAACAAAAATTTTTTTGGACTTAGTCATTTTTCTGCCGTTTATCAGACTTTCAGATAGGGGAAATGTCAGTGAGCGTTCCAATTTCAGATCCAGAGCGATTCGCTCGATGAGTCCTTCATATTTATTCGTTTTCAGCCAATTTTCTGGATTTTTGAAAATTTCACTTTTTGTGAAAATATCCACTAAATGAGGGAATAATATGTGTGAGGGTACGCCAGGAGAGTTCCAAATGTGTGTGGGTAGAATATATATCCCACGCGGGTAAAATTGAAAAAAGTTGAAAAAAATTATTTTTTTGGGTTGAGTCATTTTTCCAGTGTTTATCAGACTTTCAGATAGGGGAAATGTCAGTGAGCGTACCGATTTCAGTTCCAGAGCGATTCGCCCGATGAGTCCTTCATATTTAGTAGTTTTCAGCCAATTTCCTGAATTTTTCAAAATTTCACTTTTTTGTGAAAATATCCACTAAATGAGGGAATAATATGTGTGAGGGTACGCCAGGAGAGTTCCAAATGTGTGTGGGTAGAATATATATCCCACGCGGGTAAAATTGAAAAAAGTTGAAAAAAATTATTTTTTGGGGTTGAGTCATTTTTCCAGTGTTTATCAGACTTTCAGATAGGGGAAATGTCAGTGAGCATTCCGATTTCAGTTTCAGAGCGATTCGCCCGATGAGTCCTTCATATTTAGTCGTTTTCAGCCAATTTTCTGAATTTTTAAAAATTTCACTTTTTTGTGAAAATATCCACTAAATGAGGGAATAATATGTGTGAGGGTACGTCAGGAGAGTTCCAAATGGGTGTGGGTAGAATATATATCCACAGGGTTAAAATTGAAAAATGTTGAAAAAAAATTTTTTTTGCACTTAGTCATTTTTTCCGCGTTTATCAGACTTTCAGATAGGTGAAATGTCAGTGAGCGTCCCGATTTCAGTTCCAGAGCGATTCGCCCTATGAGTCCTTCATATTTAGTCATTTTCAGCCAATTTTCTGAATTTTTGAAAATTTCACTTTTTTTGTGAAAATATCCACTAAATGAGGGAATAATATGTGTGAGAGTACCCCAGGAGAGTTCCAAATGTGTGTGGGTAGAATATATATCCCACGGGGTTAAATTTAAAAAAGTTGAAAAAAATTTTTTTTTGGACTAAGTCATTTTTCCGGCGTTTATCAGACTTTCAGATAGCATAAATGTCAGTGAGCGTTCCGATTTCAGTTCCAGAGCGATTCGCCTGATGAGTCCTTCATATTTAGTCGTTTTGAGCCAATTTTCTGAATTTTTGAAAATTTCACTTTTTTGTGAAAATATCCTCTAAATGAGGGAATAATATGTGTGAGGGTACCCCAGGAGAGTTAGAAAAGTGTGGGTAGAATATATATCCACAGAGATAAAATTGAAAAAAGTTGAAAAAAATTTTTTTTTTGGACTGAGTCATTTTTCAGGCGTTAATCAGACTTTCAGATAGGGGAAATGTCAGTGAGCGTTCCGATTTCAATTCCAGAGCGATTCGCCCGATGAGTGCTTCATATTTAGTCGTTTTCGGCCAATTTTCTGAATTTTTGAAAATTTCACTTTTTTGTGAAAACATCCACTAAATGAGGGAATAATATGTGTGAGGGTACCCCAGGAGAGTTCAAAATGTGTGTGGGTAGAATATATATCCCACGGTGGTAAAATTGAAAAAAGTTGAAAAAATTATTTTTTTTGACTTAGTCATTTTTCTGGCGTTTATGAGACTTTCAGATAGGGGAAATGTCGGTGAGCGTTCCGATTTCAGTTCAAGAGCGATTCGCTCGATGAGTCGTTCATATTAAGTGGTTTTCAGCCAATTTTCAGAAATTTTGAAAATTTCACTTTTTTGTGAAAATATCCACTAAATGAGGGAATAATATGTGTGAGGGTACGCCAGGAGAGTTCCAAATGTGTGTGGGTAGAATATATATCCCACGGGGGTAAAATTGAAAACAGTTAAAAAAAATATTTTTTTTGACTTAGTCATTTTTCTGGCGTTTATCAGACTTTCAGATAGGGGAAATATCAGTGAGCATTCCGATTTCAGTTCCAGAGCGATTCGCCCGATGAGTCCTTCATAATTAGTCGTTTTCAGCCAATTTTCTGGATTTTTGAAAATTTCACTTTTTTGTGAAAATATCCACTAAATGAGGGAATAATATGTGTGAGGGTACCCCAGGAGAGTCCCAAATGTGTGTGGGTAGAATATATATCCCATGGGGGTAAAATTGAAAAAAGTTGAAAAAAATTTTTTTTTGGAATTAGTCTTTTTTCAGGCATTAATCAGACTTTCAGATAGGGGAAATGTCAGTGAGCGTTCAGATTTCAGTTCAAGAGCGATTCGCTCGATGAGTCCTTCATATTTAGTGGTTTTCAGCCAATATTCAGAAATTTTGAAAATTTCACTTTTTTTTGTGAAAATATCCACTAAATGAGGGAATAATATGTGTGAGGGTACCCCAGGAGAGTTCCAAATGTGTGTGGGTAGAATATATATCCCACGGGGGTAAAATTGAAAAAAGTTTTAAAAAAAATTTTTTTGGACTTACTAATTTTTCAGGCGTTAATCAGACTTTCAGATAGGGGAAATGTCAGTGAGCATTCCGATTCCAGTTCCAGAGCGATTCGCCCGATGAGTCCTTCATATTTAGTCGTTTTCAGCCAATTTTCTGAATTTTTGAAAATCTCACTTTTTTGTGAAAATATCCACTAAATGAGGGAATAATATTTGTGAGGGTAACCCAGGAGAGTACCAAATGTGTGTGGGTAGAATATATATCCCATGGGGGTAAAATTGAAAAGAGTTGAAAAAAATTTTTTTTTGGACTTAGTCATTTTTCCGGTGTTTATTAGACTTTCAGATAGGGGAAATGTCAGTGAGCGTTCCGATTTCAGTTCAAGAGCGATTCGCTCGATGAGTCCTTCATATTAAGTGGTTTTCAGCCAATTTTCAGAAATTTTGAAAATTTCACTTTTTTGTGAAAATATCCACTAAATGAGGGAATAATATGTGTGAGGGTACCCTAGGAGAGTTCCAAATGTGTGTGGATAGAATATTTATCCCATGGGGGTAAAATTGAAAAAAGTTGAAAAAATTATTTTTTTTTACTTAGTCATTTTTCTGGCGTTGATCAGACTTTCAGATAGGGGAAATGTCAGTGAGCGTTCCGATTTCAGTTCCAGAGCGATTCGACCGATGAGTCCTTCATATTTAATAGTTTTCAGCCAATTTTCAGAATTTTTGAAAATTTCACTTTTTTGTGAAAATATCCACTAAATGAAGGAATAATATGTGTGAGGGTACCCCAGGAGAGTTCCAAATGTGTGTGGGTAGAATATATATCCCACGGGGGTAAAATTGAAAAAAGTTAAAAAAATTATTTTTTTGGACTTAGTCATTTTTCTGGCGTTTATCAGACTTTCAGATAGGGAAAATATCAGTGAGCGTTCAGATTTCAGTTCCAGAGTGATTTGCCTGATGAGTCCTTCATATTTAGTCGTTTTCAGCCAATTTTCTGAATTTTTGAAAATTTCACTTTTTTGTGAAAATATCCACTAAGTGAGGGAATAATATGTGTGAGGGTACCCCAGGAGAGTTCCAAATGTGTGTGGGTAGAATATATATCCCATGGGGGTAAAATTGAAAAAAGTTGAAAAAAAATATTTTTTTGGGTTGAGTCATTTTTCCTGCGTTTATCAGACTTTCAGATAGGGGAAATGTCAGTGAGCGTTCCGATTTCAGTTCCAGAGCGATTCGCCCGATGAGTCCTTCATATTTAGTCGTTTTCAGCCAATTTTCGAAAATTTCACTTTTTTGTGAAAATATCCACTAAATGAGTGAATAATATGTGTGAGGGTACCCCAGGAGAGTTACAAATGTGTGTGGGTAGAATATATATCCCACGGGGGTAAAATTGAAAAGAGTTGAAAAAAAATTTTTTTTTGACAGTCATTTTTCCGGCGTTTATCAGACTTTCAGATATGGGAGATGTCGTTGAGCGTTCCGATTTCAGTTCCAGAGCGATTCGCCCAATGAGTCCTTCATATTTAGTCGTTTTCAGCCAATTTTCTGAATTTTTGAAAATTTTGCTTTTTTGTGAAAACATCCACTAAATGAGGGAATAAAATGTGTGAGGGTAACCCAGGAGAGTTCCAAATGTGTGTGGGTAGAATATATATCCCATGGGGGTAAAATTGAAAAGAGTTGAAAAAAATTTTTTTTTGGACTTAGTCATTTTTCCGGTGTTTATTAGACTTTCAGGTAGGGGAAATGTCATTGAGCGTTCCGATTTCAGTTCCATAGCGATTCGCCCGATGAGTCCTTCATATTTAGTAGTTTTCAGCCAATTTTCTGAATTTTTGAAAATTTCACTTTTTTGTGAAAATATCCACTAAATGAGGGAATAATATGTGTGAGGGTACCCCAGGAGAGTTCCAAATGTGTGTGGGTAGAATATATATCCCACAGGGGTAAAATTGAAAAAAGTTGAAAAAATTATTTTTTTTGACTTAGTCATTTTTCTGGCGTTTATCAGACTTTCAGATAGGGGAAATATCATGGAGCATTCCGATTTCAGTTTCAGAGCGATTCGCCCGATGAGTCCTTCATAATTAGTCTTTTTTAGCCAATTTTCTGGACTTTTGAAAATTTCACTTTTTGTGAAAATATCCTCTAAATGAGGGAATAATATGTGTGAGTGTAACCCAGGAGAGTTCCAAATGTGTGTGGGTAGAATATATATCCACGGGGGTAAAATTGAAAAAAGTTGAAAAAATTATTTTTTTTGACTTAGTCATTTTTCTAGCGTTTATCAGACTTTCAGATAGGGGAAATGTCAGTGAGCGTTCTGATTTCAGTTCCAGAGTGATTCGCCCGATGAGTCCTTCATATTTAGTCGTTTTCAGCCAATTTTCGAAAATTTCACTTTTTTGTGAAAATATCCACTAAATGAGGGAATAATATGTGTGATGCTACCCCAGGAGAGTTACAAATGTGTGTGGGTAGAATATATATCCCACGGGGGTAAAATTGAAAAGAGTCGAAACAAAAATTTTTTTGGACTTAGTCATTTTTCTGCCGTTTATCAGACTTTCAGATAGGGGAAATGTCAGTGAGCGTTCCAATTTCAGATCCAGAGCGATTCGCTCGATGAGTCCTTCATATTTATTCGTTTTCAGCCAATTTTCTGGATTTTTGAAAATTTCACTTTTTGTGAAAATATCCACTAAATGAGGGAATAATATGTGTGAGGGTACGCCAGGAGAGTTCCAAATGTGTGTGGGTAGAATATATATCCCACGCGGGTAAAATTGAAAAAAGTTGAAAAAAATTATTTTTTTGGGTTGAGTCATTTTTCCAGTGTTTATCAGACTTTCAGATAGGGGAAATGTCAGTGAGCTTACCGATTTCAGTTCCAGAGCGATTCGCCCGATGAGTCCTTCATATTTAGTAGTTTTCAGCCAATTTCCTGAATTTTTCAAAATTTCACTTTTTTGTGAAAATATCCACTAAATGAGGGAATAATATGTGTGAGGGTACGCCAGGAGAGTTCCAAATGTGTGTGGGTAGAATATATATCCCACGCGGGTAAAATTGAAAAAAGTTGAAAAAAATTATTTTTTGGGGTTGAGTCATTTTTCCAGTGTTTATCAGACTTTCAGATAGGGGAAATGTCAGTGAGCGTACCGATTTGAGTTCCAGAGCGATTCGCCCGATGAGTCCTTCATATTTAGTAGTTTTCAGCCAATTTTCTGAATTTTTGAAAATTTCACTTTTTTGTGAAAATATCCACTAAATGAGGGAATAATATGTGTGAGGGTACGCCAGGAGAGTTCCAAATGTGTGTGGGTAGAATATATATCCCACGCGGGTAAAATTGAAAAAAGTTGAAAAAAATTATTTTTTTGGGTTCAGTCATTTTTCCAGTGTTTATCAGACTTTCAGATAGGGGAAATGTCAGTGAGCTTTCCGATTTCAGTTCCAGAGCTTTTTACCCGATGAGTCCTTGATATTTAGTCGTTTTCAGCCAATTTTCTGAATTTTTGAAAATTTCACTTTTTTGTGAAAATATCCACTAAATGAGGGAATAATATGTGTGAGGGTACGCCAGGAGAGTTCCAAATGTGTGTGTGTAGAATATATATCCACGGGGGTAAAATTTAAAAAAGTTGAAAAAATTTTGGGGGGGACTTAGTCATTTTTCCGGCGTTTATCAGAATTTCAGATAGGGGAAATGTCAGTGAGCGTTCCGGTAACAGTTCCAGAGTGATTCGCCCGATGAGTCCTTCATATTTAGTCGTTTTCAGCCAATTTTCTGAAATTTTGAAAATTTCACTTTTTTGTGAAAATATCCACTAAATGAGGGAATAATATGTGTGAGGGTACCCCAGGAGAGTTCCAAATGTGTGTGGGTAGAATATATATCCCATGGGGATAAAATTGAAAAGAGTTCAAAAAAAATTTTTTTTGGACTGTCATTTTTCCGGCGTTTATCAGACTTTCAGATAGTGGAGATGTCGGTGAGTGTTCCGATTTCAGTTCCAGAGCGATTCGCCCGATGAGTCCTTCATATTTAGTCGTTTTCAGCCAATTTTCTGAATTTTTGAAAATTTCACTTTTTTGTGAAAATATCCACTAAATGAGGGAATAATATGTGTGAGGGTACCCCAGGAGAGTTCCAAATGTGTGTGGGTAGAATATATATTACATGGGGATAAAATTGAAAAAAGTTGAAAAAATTATTTTTTTTGACTTAGTCATTTTTCTGACGTTAATCAGACTTTCAGATAGGGGAAATGTCAGTGAGCATTCTGATTTCAGTTCAAGAGCGATTCGCTCGATTTGTCCTTTATATTTAGTGGTTTTAAGCCAATTTTCAGAATTTTTGAAAATTTCACTTTTTTGTGAAAATATCCACTAAATGAGGGAATAATATGTGTGAGGGTACGCCAGGAGAGTTCCAAATGTGTGTGGGTAGAATATATATCACATGGGGATAAAATTGAAAAGAGTTGAAAAAAAATTTTTTTTTGACTGGCATTTTTCCGGCGTTTATCAGACTTTCAGATATGGGAGATGTCGTTGAGCGTTCCGATTTCAGTTCCAGAGCGATTCGCCCAATGAGTCCTTCATATTTAGTCGTTTTCAGCCAATTTTCTGGATTTTTGAAAATTTCACTTTTTGTGAAAATATCCACTAAATGAGGGAATATTATGTGTGAGGGTACGCCAGGAGAGTTCCAAATGTGTGTGGGTAGAATATATACACCACGGGGGTAAAATTGAAAAAAGTTGAAAAAAATTATTTTTTTGATTTGAGTCATTTTATCCGGTGTTTATCAGACTTTCAGATAGGGGAAATGTCAGTGAGCATTCCGATTTCAGTTCCAGAGCATTTCACCTGATGAGTCCTTGATATTTAGTCGTTTTCAGCCAATTTTTTGAATTTTTGAAAATTTCACTTTTTTGTGAAAATATCCACTAAATGAGGGAATAATATGTGTGATGGTACCCCAGGAGAGTTCCAAATGTGTGTGGGTAGAATATATATCCCACGGGGGTAAAATTGAAAAAAGTTGAAAAAAAATTATTTTTTTGGGTTCAGTCATTTTTCCAGTGTTTATCAGACTTTCAGATAGGGGAAATGTCAGTGAGTTTTCCGATTTCAGTTCCAGAGCTTTTTACCCGATGAGTCCTTGATATTTAGTCGTTTTCAGCCAATTTTCTGAATTTTTGAAAATTTCACTTTTTTGTGAAAATATCCACTAAATGAGGGAATAATATGTGTGAGGGTACGCCAGGAGAGTTCCAAATGTGTGTGTGTAGAATATATATCCACGGGGGTAAAATTTAAAAAAGTTGAAAAAATTTTGGGGGGGACTTAGTCATTTTTCCGGCGTTTATCAGAATTTCAGATAGGGGAAATGTCAGTGAGCGTTCCGGTAACAGTTCCAGAGTGATTCGCCCGATGAGTCCTTCATATTTAGTCGTTTTCAGCCAATTTTCTGAATTTTTGAAAATTTCACTTTTTTGTGAAAATATCCACTAAATGAGGGAATAATATGTGTGAGGGTACGCCAGGAGAGTTCCAAATGTGTGTGGGTAGAATATATATCCCACGTGGGTAAAATTGAAAAAAGTTGAAAAAAATTATTTTTTTGGGTTCAGTCATTTTTCCAGTGTTTATCAGACTTTCAGATAGGGGAAATGTCAGTGAGCTTTCCGATTTCAGTTCCAGAGCTTTTTACCCGATGAGTCCTTGATATTTAGTCGTTTTCAGCCAATTTTCTGAATTTTTGAAAATTTCACTTTTTTGTGAAAATATCCACTAAATGAGGGAATAATATGTGTGAGGGTACGCCAGGAGAGTTCCAAATGTGTGTGTGTAGAATATATATCCACGGGGGTAAAATTTAAAAAAGTTGAAAAAATTTTGGGGGGGACTTAGTCATTTTTCCGGCGTTTATCAGAATTTCAGATAGGGGAAATGTCAGTGAGCGTTCCGGTAACAGTTCCAGAGTGATTCGCCCGATGAGTCCTTCATATTTAGTCGTTTTCAGCCAATTTTCTGAATTTTTGAAAATTTCACTTTTTTGTGAAAATATCCACTAAATGAGGGAATAATATGTGTGAGGGTACCCCAGGAGAGTTCCAAATGTGTGTAGGTAGAATATATATCCCATGGGGGTAAAATTGAAAAGAGTTTAAAAAAAAATTTTTTTGGACTGTCATTTTTCTGGCGTTTATCAGACTTTCAGATAGGGGAGATGTCAGTGAGCGTTCTGATTTCAGTTCTAGAGTGATTCGCCCGATGAGTCCTTTATATTTAGTCGTTTTCAGCCAATTTTCTGAATTTTTAAAATTTCACTTTTTTGTGAAAATGTCCACTAAATGAGGGAATAATATGTGTGAGGGTACCCCAGGAGAGTTCCAAATGTGTGTGTGTAGAATATATATCCCACGGGGGTAAAATTGAAAAAAGTTAAAAAAATTATTTTTTTTGACTTAGTCATTTTTCTGGCGTTAATCAGACTTTCAGATAGGGGAAATGTCAGTGAGCATTCTGATTTCAGTTCAAGAGCGATTCGCTCGATTTGTCCTTTATATTTAGTGGTGTTAAGCCAATTTTCCGAATTTTTGATAATTTCACTTTTTTGTGAAAATATCCACTAAATGAGGGAATAATATGTGTGAGGGTACGCCAGGAGAGTTCCAAATGTGTGTGGGTAGAATATATATCACATGGGGATAAAATTGAAAAGAGTTGAAAAAAAAATTTTTTTTGACTGTCATTTTTCCGGCGTTTATCAGACTTTCAGATATGGGAGATGTCGGTGAGCGTTCCGATTTCAGTTCCAGAGCGATTCGCCCAATGAGTCCTTCATATTTAGTCGTTTTCAGCCAATTTTCAGAATTTTTGAAAATTTCACTTTTTTGTGAAAATATCCACTAAATGAGGGAATAATATGTGTGATGGTACCCCAGGAGAGTTCCAAATGTGTGTGGGTAGAATATATATCCACGGGGGTAAAATTGAAAAAAGTTTAAAAAAATTTTTTTGGGACTTAGTCATTTTTCTGGAGTTTATCAGACATTTAGATAGGGGAAATGTCAGTGAGCATTCCGATTTCAAATCCAGAGCGTTTCACCCGATGAGTCCTTCATATTTAGTCGTTTTCAGCCAATTTTCGAAAATTTCACTATTTTGTGAAAATATCCACTAAATGAGGGAATAATATGTGTGATGCTACCCCAGGAGAGTTACAAATGTGTGTGGGTAGAATATATATCCCACGGGGGTAAAATTGAAAAGAGTCGAAACAAAAATTTCTTTGGACTTAGTCATTTTTCTGCCGTTTATCAGACTTTCAGATAGGGGAAATGTCAGTGAGCGTTCCGATTTCAGTTCCAGAGCGATTCGCCCGATGAGTCCTTCATATTTAGTAGTTTTCAGCCAATTTTCTGAATTTTTGAAAATTTCACTTTTTTGTGAAAATATCCACTAAATGAGGGACTAATATGTGTGAGGGTACCCAAGGAGATTTCCAAATGTGTGTGGGTAGAATATATATCCCACGCGGGTAAAATTGAAAAAAGTTGAAAAAAATTATTTTTTGGGGTTGAGTCATTTTTCCGGTGTTTATCAGACTTTCAGATAGGGGAAATGTCAGTGAGCGTTCCGATTTCAGTTACAGAGCGATTCGCCCGATGAGTCCTTCATATTTAGTCGTTTTCAGCCAATTTTTGAAAATTTCATTTTTTTGTGAAAATATCCACTAAATGAGGGAATAATATGTGTGAGGGTACCCCAGGAGAGTTCCAAATGTGTGTGGGTAGAATCTATATCCCACGGGGGTAAAATTGAAAAAAGTTGAAAAAAAATTTTTTTTTGGACTTAGTCATTTTTCTGGCGTTAATCAGACTTTCAGATAGGGGAAATGTCAGTGAGCGTTCCGATTTCAGTTCAAGAGCGATTCGCTCGATGAGTCCTTCATATTTAGTGGTTTTCAGCCAATTTTCAGAATTTTTGAAAATTTCACTTTTTTGTGAAAATATCCACAAATGATTGAATACTATGTGTGAGGGTACCCCAGGAGAGTTCCAAATGTGTGTGGGTAGAATCTATATCCCACGGGGGTAAAATTGAAAAAAAGTTAAAAAAAATTTTTTTTTTTGACTTAGTCATTTTTCTAGCGTTAATCAGACTTTCAGATAGGGGAAATGTCAGTGAGCGTTCCGATTTCAGTTCAAGAGCGTTTCGCTCAATGAGTCCTTCATATTTTGTTGTTTTTCAGCCAATTTTCAGAATTTTTGAAAATTTCACTTTTTTGTGAAAATATCCACTAAATGAGGGAATAATATGTGTGAGGGTACCCCAGGAGAGGTCCAAATGTGTGTGGGTAGAAACTATGTCCCACGGGGGTAAAATTGAAAAAGGTTGAAAAAAATGTTTTTTTGGACTGAGTCATTTTTCCGGCGTTTATCAGACTTTCAGATAGGGGAAATGTCAGTGAGCATTCCGATTTCAGTTCCAGAGCGATTCGCCCGATGAGTCCTTCATATTTAGTTGTTTTCAGCGAATTTTCTGAATTTTTGAAAATTTCACTTTTTTGTGAAAATATCCACAAATGAGGGAATAATATGTGTGAGGGTACCACAGGAGAGTTCCAAATGTGTGTGGGTAGAATCTATATCCCACGGGGGTAAAATTGAAAAAAGTTGCAAAAAAAATTTTTTTTTGGACTTAGTCATTTTTCTGGCGTTAATCAGACTTTCAGATAAGGGAAATGTCAATGACCATTCCGATTTCAGTTCAAGAGCGATTCGCTCGATGAGTCTTTCATATTTTGTTGTTTTTCAGCCAATTTTCAGAATTTTTGAAAATTTCACTTTTTTGTGAAAATATCCACTAAATGAGGGAACAATATGTATGAGGGTACCCCAGGAGAGTTCCAAATGTGTGTGGGTAGAATCTATATCCCATGGGGGTAAAATTGAAAAGAGTTGAAAAAAAATTTTTTTTGGACTGAGTCATTTTCCGGCGTTTATCAGACTTTCAGATAGGGGAAATGTCAGTGAGCATTCCGATTTCAGTTCAAGAGCGATTCGCTCGATGAGTCCTTCATATTTAGTGGTTTTCAGCCAATTTTCTGAATTTTTGAAAATTTCACTTTTTTGTGAAAATATCCACTAAATGAGGGAATAATATGTGTGAGGGTACCCCAGGAGAGTTCCAAATGTGTGTGGGTAGAATCTATATCCCACGGGGGTAAAATTGAAAAAAAGTTTAAAAAAATTTTTTTTTGGACTTAGTCATTTTTCTAGCGTTAATCAGACTTTCAGATAGGGGAAATGTCAGTGAGCGTTCCGATTTCAGTTCCAGAGCGATTCGCCCGATGAGTCCTTCATATTTAGTTGTTTTCAGCGAATTTTCAGAATTTTTGAAAATTTCACTTTTTTGTGAAAATATCCAGAAATGAGGGAATAATATGTGTGAGGGTACCCCAGGAGAGTTCCAAATGTGTGTGGGTAGAATCTATATCCCACGGGGGTAAAATTGAAAAAAAGTTTAAAAAAATTTTTTTTTTTGACTTAGTCATTTTTCTAGCGTTAATCAGACTTTCAGATAGGGGAAATGTCAGTGAGCGTTCCGATTTCAGTTCAAGAGCGTTTCGCTCAATGAGTCCTTCATATTTTGTTGTTTTTCAGCCAATTTTCAGAATTTTTGAAAATTTCACTTTTTTGTGAAAATATCCACTAAATGAGGGAATAATATGTGTGAGGGTACCCCAGGAGAGGTCCAAATGTGTGTGGGTAGAAACTATGTCCCACGGGGGTAAAATTGAAAAAGGTTGAAAAAAATGTTTTTTTGGACTCAGTCATTTTTCCGGCGTTTATCAGACTTTCAGATAGGGGAAATGTCAGTGAGCGTTCCGATTTCAGTTCCAGAGCGATTCGCCCGATGAGTCCTTCATATTTAGTTGTTTTCAGCGAATTTTCTGAATTTTTGAAAATTTCACTTTTTTGTGAAAATATACACAAATGAGGGAATAATATGTGTGAGGGTACCCCAGGAGAGTTCCAAATGTGTGTAGGTAGAATCTATATCCCACGGGGGTAAAATTGAAAAAAGTTGAAAAAAATTTTTTTTTGGACTGAGTCATTTTTCCGGCGTTTATCAGACTTTCAGATAGGGGAAATGTCAGTGAGCGTTCCGATTTCAGTTCCAGAGCGATTCGCCTGATGAGTCCTTCATATTTAGTCGTTTTCAGCTAATTTTCTGAATTTTTGAAAATTTCTCTTTCTTGTGAAAATGTCCACTAAATGAGGGAATAATATGTGTGAGGGTACCCCAGGAGAGTTCCAAATGTGTGTGGGTAGAATATATATCCCACGGGGGTAAAATTGAAAAAAGTTGGAAAAATTATTTATTTTGACTTAGTCATTTTTCTGGCGTTTATCAGACTTTCAGATAGGGGAAATGTCAGTGAGCGTTCCGATTTCAGTTCCAGAGCGATTCGCCCGATGAGTCCTTCATATTTAGTTGTTTTCAGCGAATTTTCTGCATTTTTGAAAATTTAACTTTTTTGTGAAAATATCCACAAATGATTGAATACTATGTGTGAGGGTACCCCAGGAGAGTTCCAAATGTGTGTGGGTAGAATCTATATCCCACGGGGGTAAAATTGGAAAAAGTTGAAAAAAGTTTTTTTTTGGACTGAGTCATTTTTCCGGCGTTTATCAGACTTTCAGATAGGGGAAATGTCAGTGAGCGTTCCGATTTCAGTTCCAGAGCGATTCGCCCGATGAGTCCTTCATATTTAGTCATTTTCAGCCAATTTTCTGAATTTTGGAAAATTTCTCTTTTTTGTGAAAATGTCCACTAAATGAGGGAATAACATGTGTGAGGGTACCCCAGGAGAGTTCCAAATGTGTGTGGGTAGAATATATATCCCACGGGGGTAAAATTGAAAAAAGGTGAAAAAATTATTTATTTTGACTTAGTCATTTTTCTGGCGTTTATCAGACTTTCAGATAGGGGAAATGTCAGTGAGCGTTCCGATTTCAGTTCAAAAGCGATTCGCTTGATGAGTCCTTCATATTTCGTTGTTTTCAGCGAATTTTCTGCATTTTTGAAAATTTAACTTTTTTGTGAAAATATCCACAAATGAGGGAATAATATGTGTGAGGGTACCCCAGGAGAGTTCCAAATGTGTGTGGGTAGAATCTATATCCCACGGGGGTAAAATTGAAAAAAGTTGAAAAAAATTTTTTTTTGGACTTAGTCATTTTTCTGGCGTTAATCAGACTTTCAGATACGGGAAATGTCAGTGACCATTCCGATTTCAGTTCAAGAGCGATTCGCTCGATGAGTCCTTCATATTTTGTTGTTTTTCAGCCAATTTTCAGAATTTTTGAAAATTTCACTTTTTTGTGAAAATATCCACTAAATGAGGGAATAATATGTGTGAGGGTACCCCAGGAGAGTTCCAAATGTGTGTGGGTAGAATATATATCCCACGGGGGTAAAATTGAAAAAAGTTGAAAAAATTATTTATTTTGACTTAGTCATTTTTCTGGCGTTTATCAGACTTTCAGATAGGGGAAATGTCAGTCAGCGTTCCGATTTCAGTTCCAGAGCAATTCGCCCGATGAGTCCTTTATATTTAGTTGTTTTCAGCGAATTTTCTGAATTTTTAAAATTTCACTTTTTTGTGAAAATATCCACAAATGAGGGAATAATATGTGTGAGGGTACCCCAGGAGAGTTCCAAATGTGTGTGGGTAGAATATATATCCCACGGGGTAAAATTGAAAAAAGTTGAAAAAAAAATTTTTTTGGACTGAGTCATTTTCCGGCGTTTATCAGACTTTCAGATAGGGGAAATGTCAGTGAGCGTTCCGATTTCAGTTCAAGAGCGATTCGCTCGATGAGTCCTTCATATTTAGTGGTTTTCAGCCAATTTTCTGAATTTTTGAAAATTTCACTTTTTTGTGAAAATATCCACTAAATGAGGGAATAATATGTGTGAGGGTACCCCAGGAGAGTACCAAATGTGTGTGGGTAGAATCTATATCCCACGGGGGTAAAATTGAAAAAAGTTGAAAAAAAATTTTTTTTGGACTGAGTCATTTTTCCGGCGTTTATCAGACTTTCAGATAGGGGAAATGTCAGTGAGCGTTCCGATTTCAGTTCCAGAGCGATTCGCCCGATGAGTCCTTCATATTTAGTCATTTTCAGCCAATTTTCAGAATTTTTGAAAATTTCTCTTTTTTGTGAAAATGTCCACTAAATGAGGGAATAACATGTGTGAGGGTACCCCAGGAGAGTTCCAAATGTGTGTGGGTAGAATCTATATCCCACGCTGGTAAAATTGAAAAAAGTTGAAAAAATTATTTATTTTGACTTAGTCATTTTTCTGACGTTTATCAGACTTTCAGATAGGGGAAATGTCAGTCAGCGTTCCGATTTCAGTTCCAGAGCGATTCGCCCGATGAGTCCTTTATATTTAGCTGTTTTCAGCGAATTTTCTGAATTTTTAAAATTTCACTTTTTTGTGAAAATATCCACAAATGAGGGAATAATATGTGTGAGGGTACCCCAGGAGAGTTCCAAATGTGTGTGGGTAGAATCTATATCCCACGGGGGTAAAATTAAAAAAAGTAGAAAAAAATTTTTTTTTGGACTGAGTCATTTTTCTGGCGTTTATCAGACTTTCAGATAGGGGAAATGTCAGTGAGCGTTCCGATTTCAGTTCCAGAGCGATTCTCCTGATGAGTTCTTCATATTTAGTTGTTTTCAGCGAATTTTCTTAATTTTTGAAAATTTCACTTTTTTGTGAAAATATCCACAAATGAGGGAATAATATGTGTGAGGGTACCCCAGGAGAGTTCTAAATGTGTTTGGGTAGAATATATATCCCACGGGGGTAAAATTGAAAAAAGTTGAAAAATTTTTTATTTTGGACTTAGTCATTTTTCAGGCATTAATCAGACTTTCAGATAGGGGAAATGTCAGTGAGCGTTCCGATTTCAGTTCAAGAGCGATTCGCTCGATGAATCCTTCATATTTAGTGGTTTTCAGCCAATTTTCTGAATTTTAGAAAATTTCACATTTTTGTGAAAATATCCACTAAATGAGGGAATAATATGTGTGAGGGTACCCCATGAGAGTTCCAAATGTGTGTGGGTAGAATCTATATCCCACGGAGGTAAAATTGACAAAGGTTTAAAAAAATTTTTTTTTTGGACTGAGTCATTTTTCCGGCGTTTATCAGACTTTCAGATAGGGGAAATGTCAGTGAGCGTTCCAATTTCAGTTCAAGAGCGATTCGCTCGATGAGTGCTTCATATTTAGTGGTTTTCAGCCAATTAGTTCCAAATGTGTGTTGGTAGAATCTGTATCCCACAGAGGTAAAATTGAAAAAGGTTTAAAAAAATTTTTTTTTTTGACTGAGTCATTTTTCCGGCGTTTATCAGACTTTCAGATAGGGGAAATGTCAGTGAGCGTTCCGATTTCAGTTCCAGAGCGATTCACCTGATGAGTTCTTCATATTTAGTTGTTTTCAGCGAATTTTCTTAATTTTTGAAAATTTCACTTTTTTGTGAAAATATCCACAAATGAGGGAATAATATGTGTGAGGGTACCCCAGGAGAGTTCCAAATATGTTTGGGTAGAATATATATCCCACGGGGGTAAAATTGAAAAAAGTTGAAAAAATTTTTATTTTGGACTTAGTCATTTTTCAGGCGTTAATCAGACTTTCAGATAGGGGAAATGTCAGTGAGCGTTCCGATTTCAGTTCAAGAGCGATTCGCTCGATGAGTCCTTCATATTTAGTGGTTTTCAGCCAATTTTCTTAATTTTTGAAAATTTCACTTTTTTGTGAAAATATCCACAAATGAGGGAATAATATGTTGGAGGGTACCCCAGGAGAGTTCCAAATGTGTGTGGGTAGAATCTATATCCCACGGGGGTAAAATTGAAAAAAGTTGAAAAAAAATTTTTTTTGGACTGAGTCATTTTTCCGGCGTTTATCAGACTTTCAGATAGGGGAAATGTCAGTGAGCGTTCCGATTTCAGTTCCAGAGCGATTCGCCCGATGAGTCCTTCATATTTAGTCATTTTCAGCCAATTTTCAGCATTTTTGAAAATTTCTCTTTTTTGTGAAAATGTCCACTAAATGAGGGAATAACATGTGTGAGGGTACCCCAGGAGAGTTCCAAATGTGTGTGGGTAGAATATATATCCCACGGGGGTAAAATTGAAAAAAGGTGAAAAAATTATTTATTTTGACTTAGTCATTTTTCTGGCGTTTATCAGACTTTCAGATAGGGGAAATGTCAGTGAGCGTTCCGATTTCAGTTCCAGAGCGATTCGCTTGATGAGTCCTTCATATTTCGTTGTTTTCAGCGAATTTTCTGCATTTTTGAAAATTTCACTTTTTTGTGAAAATATCCACAAATGAGGGAATAATATGTGTGAGGGTACCCCAGGAGAGTTCCAAATGTGTGTGGGTAGAATCTATATCCCACGGGGGTAAATTTGAAAAAAGTTGAAAAAAATTTTTTTTTGGACTTAGTCATTTTTCTGCCGTTAATCAGACTTTCAGATACGGGAAATGTCAGTGACCATTCCGATTTCAGTTCAAGAGCGATTCGCTTGATGAGTCCATCACATTTTGTTGTTTTTCAGCCAATTTTCAGAATTTTTGAAAATTTCACTTTTTTGTGAAAATATCCACTAAATGAGGGAATAATATGTGTGAGGATACCCCAGGAGAGTTCCAAATGTGTGTGGGTAGAATCTATATCCCACGGGGGTAAAATTGAAAAAGGTTGAAAAAAATGTTTTTTTGGACTGAGTCATTTTTCCGGCGTTTATCAGACTTTCAGATAGGGGAAATGTCAGTGAGCGTTCCGATTTCAGTTCAAGAGCGATTCGCTCGATGAGTCCTTCATATTTAGTGGTTTTCAGCCAATTTTCTGAATTTTTGAAAATTTCACTTTTTTGTGAAAATATCCACTAAATGAGGGAATAATATGTTGGAGGGTACCCCAGGAGAGTTCCAAATGTGTGTGGGTAGAATCTATATCCCACGGGGGTAAAATTGAAAAAAGTTGAAAAAATTTTTTTTTTGGACTTAGTCATTTTTCTGGCGTTAATCAGACTTTCAGATAGGGGTAATGTCAGTGAGCATTCCGATTTCAGTTCAAGAGCGATTCGCTCGATGAGTCCTTCATATTTAGTGGTTTTCAGCCAATTTTCTGAATTTTTGAAAATTTCTCTTTTTTGTGAAAATATCCACTAAATGAGGGAATAATATGTGTGAGGGTACCCCATGAGAGTTCCAAATGTGTGTGGGTAGAATCTATATCCCACGGAGGTAAAATTGAAAAAGTTTTAAAAAAATTTTTTTTTTGGACTTAGTCATTTTTCCGGCGTTTATCAGACTTTCAGATAGGGGAAATGTCAGTGAGCGTTCCGATTTCAGTTCAAGAGCGATTCGCTCGATGAGTCCTTCATATTTAGTGGTTTTCAGCCAAGTAGTTCCAAATGTGTGTGGGTAGAATCTATATCCCACAGAGGTAAAATTGAAAAAGGTTTAAAAAAATTTTTTTTTTGGACTGAGTCATTTTTCCGGCTTTTATCAGACTTTCAGATAGGGGAAATGTCAGTGAGCGTTCTGATTTCAGTTCAAGAGCGATTCGCTCGATGAGTCCTTCATATTTAGTGGTTTTCAGCCAATTTTCAGAATTTTTGAAAATTTCACTTTTTTGTGAAAATATCCACTAAATGAGGGAATAATATGTGTGAGGGTACCCCAGGAGAGTTCCAAATGTGTGTGGGTAGAATATATATCCCATGGGGGTAAAATTGAAAAGAGTTGAAAAAAATTTTTTTTAGGACTTAGTCATTTTTCAGGCATTAATCAGACTTTCAGATAGGGGAAATGTCAGTGAGCATTCCGATTTCAGTTCAAGAGCGATTCGTTCGATGAGTCCTTCATTTTTAGTGGTTTTCAGCCAATTTTCTGAATTTTTGAAAATTTCACTTTTTTTGTGAAACCGTCCACTAAATGAGGGACTAATATGTGTGAGGGTATGCCAGGAGAGTTCCAAATGTGTGTGGGTAGAATATATATCCCATGGGGGTAAAATTGAAAAGAGTTGAAAAAAATTTTTTTTTGGACTTAGTCATTTTTCTGCCGTTAATCAGACTTTCAGATACGGGAAATGTCAGTGACCATTCCGATTTCAGTTCAAGAGCGATTCGCTCGATGAGTCCATCATATTTTGTTGTTTTTCAGCCAATTTTCAGAATTTTTGAAAATTTCACTTTTTTGTGAAAATATCCACTAAATGAGGGAATAATATGTTGGAGGGTACCCCAGGAGAGTTCCAAATGTGTGTGGGTAGAATATATATCCCACGCTGGTAAAATTGAAAAAAGTTGAAAAAATTATTTATTTTGACTTAGTCATTTTTCTGGCGTTTATAAGACTTTCAGATAGGGGAAGTGTCAGTCAGCGTTCCGATTTCAGTTCCAGAGCGATTCGCCCGATGAGTCCTTTATATTTAGTTGTTTTCAGCGAATTTTCTGAATTTTTAAAATTTCACTTTTTTGTGAAAATATCCACAAATGAGGGAATAATATGTGTGAGGGTACCCCAGGAGAGTTCCAAATGTGTGTCGGTAGAATCTATATCCCACGGGGGTAAAATTGAAAAAAGTTGAAAAAAATTTTTTTTTGGACTCAGTCATTTTTCCGGCGTTTATCAGACTTTCAGATAGGGGAAATGTCAGTGAGCGTTCCGATTTCAGTTCCAGAGCGATTCACCTGATGAGTTCTTCATATTTAGTTGTTTTCAGCGAATTTTCTTAATTTTTGAAAATTTCACTTTTTTGTGAAAATATCCACAAATGAGGGAATAATATGTGTGAGGGTACCCCAGGAGAGTTCCAAATGTGTTTGGGTAGAATATACAGTCATGGCCAAAAGTTTTGAGAATGACACCAAAATTATATTTTCACATGATCTGCTGGCCTCTGGTTTTTATTAGTGTTTGTCTGATGTTTATATCACATGCAGAAATATAATTGCAATCATATTATGAGTACCAATAGGTTTTATTGACAGTTAGAATGAGGTAATGCAGCAAGTCAATATTTGCAGTGTTGCTCCTTCTTCTTCAAGACCTCTGTAATTCTCCCTGGCATGCTCTCAATCAACTTTTGGACCAAATCCTGACTGATAGCAGTCCATTCTTGTATAATCAATGCTTGCATTTTGCCAGAATTTGTTGGTTTTTGTTTGTCCACCCGTCTGTTGATGATTGACCACAAGTTCTCAATGGGATTAAGATCTGGGGAGTTTCCAGGCCATGGACCCAAAATCTCTATGTTTTGTTCCATGAGCCATTTAGTTATCACCTTTGCATTATGGCAAGGTGCACCATCATGCTGGAAAAGGCATTGTTGGGAGTCAAACTGCTCTTGGACGGTTGGGAGAAGTTGCTCTTGGAGGACATTCTTGTACCATTCTTTATTCATGGCTGTGTTTTTAGGCAAGACTGTGAGTGAGCCGATTCCCTTGGCTGAGAAGCAACCCCACACATGAATGGTTTCAGGATGCTTTACAGTGGGCATGAGACAAGACTGGTGGTAGAGCTCACCTCTTCTTCTCCGAATAAGCTGTTTTCCAGATGTCCCAAACAATCGAAAAGGGGATTCATCAGAGAAAATGACTTTGCCCCAGTCCTCAGCAGTCCACTCCCTGTACCTTTTGCAGAATATCAGTCAATCCCTGATGTTTTTTCTGGAGAGAAGTGGCTTCTTTGCTGCCCTCCTTGAAACCAGCCCTTGCTCAAAGAGTCTCCGCCTCACAGTGCGTGCAGAAGCACTCACACCAGCCTGCTGCCATTCCTGAGCAAGCTCGGCACTGCTGGTAGTCCGATCCCGCAGCTGAAACAGTTTTAAGAGACGGTCCTGGCGCTTGCTGGTCTTTCTTGGGCGCCCTGGAGCCTTTTTGACAACAATGGAAGCTCTCTCCTTGAAGTTCTTGATGATGCGATAGATTGTTGACTGAGGTGTAATCTTTGTAGCTGCGATACTCTTCCCTGTTAGGCCATTTTTGTGCAGTGCAATGATGGCTGCATGTGTTTCTTTAGAGATAACCATGGTTAACTGAAGAGAAACAAGGATACCAAGAACCAGCCTCCTTTTAAAGTGTCCAGTGATGTCATTCTTACTTAATCATGACTGATTGATCGCCAGCCCTGTCCTCATCAACACCCACACCTGTGTTAATGGATCAATCACTAAAACGATGTTAGCTGCTCCTTTTAAGGCAGGACTGCAATGATGTTGAAATGTGTTTTGGGGGTTAAAGTTCATTTTCTGGGCAAATATTGACTTTGCAAGTACAATAATTGCTGTTAAGCTGATCACTCTTTGACATTCAGGAGTATATGCAAATTGCCATTACAAAAAATGAAGCAGTAAACTTTGGAAAAATTACTATTTGTCTCATTCTCAATACTTTTGGCCATGACTGTATATCCCACGGGGGTAAAATTGAAAAAAGTTGAAAAAATTTTTATTTTGGACTTAGTCATTTTTCAGGCGTTAATCAGACTTTCAGATAGGGGAAATGTCAGTGAGCGTTCCGATTTCAGTTCAAGAGCGATTCGCTCGATGAATCCTTCATATTTAGTGGTTTTCAGCCAATTTTCTGAATTTTAGAAAATTTCACATTTTTGTGAAAATATCCACTAAATGAGGGAATAATATGTGTGAGGGTACCCCATGAGAGTTCCAAATGTGTGTGGGTAGAATCTATATCCCACGGAGGTAAAATTGAAAAAGGTTTAAAAAAATTTTTTTTTTGGACTGAGTCATTTTTCCGGTGTTTATCAGACTTTCAGATAGGGGAAATGTCAGTGAGCGTTCCGATTTCAGTTCAAGAGCGATTCGCTCGATGAGTCCTTCATATTTAGTGGTTTTCAGCCAATTAGTTCCAAATGTGTGTGGGTAGAATCTATATCCCACAGAGGTAAAATTGAAAAAGGTTTAATTAAATTTTTTTTTTGGACTGAGTCATTTTTCCGGCGTTTATCAGACTTTCAGATAGGGGAAATGTCAGTGAGCGTTCCGATTTCAGTTCAAGAGCGATTCGCTCGATGAGTCCTTCATATTTAGTGGTTTTCAGCCAATTTTCTGAATTTTTGAAAATTTCACTTTTTTGTGAAAATATCCACAAATGAGGGAATAATATGTATGAGGGTACCCCATGAGAGTTCCAAATGTGTGTGGGTAGAATCTATATCCCACGGGGGTAAAATTGAAAAAAGTTGAAAAAAATTTTTTTTTGGACTTAGTCATTTTTCTGGCGTTAATCAGACTTTCAGATAGGGGTAATGTCAGTGAGCGTTCTGATTTCAGTTCAAGAGTGATTCGCTCGATGAGTCCTTCATATTTAGTGGTTTTCAGCCAATTTTCTGAATTTTTGAAAATTTCATTTTTTTGTGAAAATATCCACTAAATGAGGGAATAATATGTGTGAGGGTAACCCAGGAGAGTTCCAAATGTGTGTGGGTAGAATATATATCCCATGGGGGTAAAATTGAAAAGAGTTGAAAAAAATTTTTTTTTGGACTTAGTCATTTTTCAGGCATTAATCAGACTTTCAGATAGGGGAAATGTCAGTGAGCATTCCGATTTCAGTTCAAGAGCGATTCGTTCGATGAGTCCTTCATTTTTAGTGGTTTTCAGCCAATTTTCTGAATTTTTGAAAATTTCACTTTTTTTGTGAAACCGTCCACTAAATGAGGGACTAATATGTGTGAGGGTATGCCAGGAGAGTTCCAAATGTGTGTGGGTAGAATATATGTCCCATGGGGGTAAAATTGAAAAGAGTTGAAAAAAAATTTTTTTGGACTTAGTCATTTTTCTGGTGTTTATCGGACTTTCAGATAGGGGAAATGTCAGTCAGCGTTCCGATTTCAGTTCCAGAGCGATTCGCCCAATTGAGTCCTTCATATTTAGTCGTTTTCAGCCAATTTTTAAAATTTTTGAAAATTTCACTTTTTTGTGAAACTGTCCACTAAATGAGGGAATAATATGTGTGAGGGTATGCCAGGAGAGTTCCAAATGTGTGTTGGTAGAATATAAATCCCAAGGGGGTAAAATTGAAAAAAGTTGAAAAAATTTTTTTTTTGGACTTAGTCATTTTTCTGGCATTAATCAGACTTTCAGATAGGGGAAATGTCAGTGAGCGTTCCGATTTCAGTTCAAGAGCGATTCGGTCGATGAGTGCTTCATATTTAGTGGTTTTCAGCCAATTTTCTGAATTTTTGAAAATTTCACTTTTTTGTGAAAATATCCACTAAATGAGGGAATAATATGTGTGAGGGTACCCCATGAGAGTTCCAAATGTGTGTGGGTAGAATCTATATCCCACGGAGGTAAAATTGAAAACGTTTTAAAAAAATTTTTTTTTTGGACTGAGTCATTTTTCCGGCGTTTATCAGACTTTCAGATAGGGGAAATGTCAGTGAGCGTTCCGATTTCAGTTCAAGAGCGATTCGCTCGATGAGTCCTTCATATTTAGTGGTTTTCAGCCAATTAGTTCCAAATGTGTGTGGGTAGAATCTATATCCCACAGAGGTAAAATTGAAAAAGGTTTAAAAAAATTTTTTTTTTGGACTGAGTCATTTTTCCGGCGTTTATCAGACTTTCAGATAGGGGAAATGTCAGTGAGCGTTCCGATTTCAGTTCAAGAGCGATTCGCTCGATGAGTCCTTCATATTTAGTGGTTTTCAGCCAATTTTCAGAATTTTTGAAAATTTCACTTTTTTGTGAAAATATCCACTAAATGAGGGAATAATATGTGTGAGGGTACCCCAGGAGAGTTCCAAATGTGTGTGGGTAGAATATATATCCCATGGGGGTAAAATTGAAAAGAGTTGATAAAAAATTTTTTTTGGACTTAGTCATTTTTCCAGCGTTTATCAGACTTTCAGATAGGGGAAATGTCAGTGAGCGTTCCGATTTCTGTTCCAGAGCGATTCGCCCGATTGAGTCCTTCATATTTAGTCGTTTTCAGCCAATTTTCAGAATTTTTGAAAATTTCACTTTTTTGTGAAACTGTCCACTAACTGAGGGAATAATATGTGAGAGGGTATGCCAGGAGAGTTCCAAATGTGTGTGGGTAGAATACATATCCCAAGGGGGTAAAATTGAAAAAAGTTGTAAAAATTTTTTTTTTTCGACTTATTTATTTTTCTGGCATTAATCAGACTTTCAGATAGGGGAAATGTCAGTGAGCGTTCCGATTTCAGTTCAAGAGCGATTCGCTCGATGAGTCCTTCATATTTAGTGGTTTTCAGCCAATTTTCTGAATTTTTGAAAATTGTGTGAGGGTACCCCAGGAGAGTTCCAAATGTGTGTGGGTAGAATATATATATCACGTGGGTAAAATTGAAAAAAGTTGAAAAAATTATTTTTTTTGACTTAGTCATTTTTCTGGCGTTAATCAGACTTTCAGAAAGGGGAAATGTCAGTGAGCGTTCCGATTTCAGTTCAAGAGTGATTCGCTCGATGAGTCCTTCATATTCAGTGGTTTTCAGCTAATTTTCTGAATTTTTGAAAATTTCACTTTCTTGTGAAAATGTCCACTAAATGAGGGACTAATATGTGTGAGGGTACCCCAGGAGAGTTCCAAATGTGTGTGGGTAGAATATATATCCCATGGGGGTAAAATTGAAAAGAGTTGAAAAAAAATTTTTTTGGACTTAGTCATTTTTCTGGCGTTTATCAGACTTTCAGATAGGGGAAATGTCAGTCAGCGTTCCGATTTCAGTTCCAGAGCGATTCGCCCGTTGAGTCCTTCATATTTAGTAGTTTTCAGCCAATTTTCTGAATTTTTGAAAATTTCACTTTTTTGTGAAACTGTCCACTAAATGAGGGACTAATATGTGTGAGGGTATGCCAGGAGAGTTCCAAATGTGTGTGGGTAGAATATATATCCCATGGGGGTAAAATTGAAAAGAGTTGAAAAAAAATTTTTTTGGACTTATTCATTTTTCTGGCGTTTATCAGACTTTCAGATAGGGGAAATGTCAGTCAGCGTTCCCATTTCAGTTCCAGAGCGATTCACCCGTTGAGTCCTTCATATTTAGTCGTTTTCAGCCAATTTTCAGAATTTTTGAAAATTTCACTTTTTTGTGAAAATGTCCACTAAATGAGGGAATAATATGTGTGAGGGTATCCCAGGAGAGTTCCAAATGTGTTTGGGTAGAATATATATCCCAACGGGGTAAAATTGAAAAAAGTTGAAAAAATTTTTTTTTTGGACTTAGTCATTTTTCCTGCGTTTATCAGACTTTAAGATAGGAGAAATGTCAGTGAGCATTCCGATTTCAGTTCCAGAGATATTCACCCGTTGAGGGCTTCATATTTAGTCATTTTCAGCCAATTTTCAGAATTTTTGAAAATTTCACTTTTTTGTGAAACTGTCCACTAAATGAGGGAATAATATGTGTGAGGGTACGCCTGGAGAGTTCCAAATGTGTGTGGGTAGAATATGTATCTGACGGGGGTAAAATTGAAAAAAGTTGAAAAAATTTTTTTTTTGGACCTAGTCATTTTTCCTGCGTTTATCAGACTTTCAGATAGGGGAAATGTCAGTGAGCATTCCGATTTCAGTTCCAGAGCGATTCACCCGTTGAGTCCTTCATATTTAGTCGTTTTCAGCCAATTTTCTGAATTTTTTAAAATTTCACTTTTTTGTGAAAATATCCACTAAATGAGGGAATAATAAGTGTGAGGGTACGCCAGGAGATTTCCAAATGTGTGTGGGTAGAATATATATCCCATGGGGGTAAAATTGAAAAGAGTTGAAAAAAAATTTTTTTTGGACTTAGTCATTTTTCCAGCGTTTATCAGACTTTCAGATACGGGAAATGTCAGTGAGCGTTCCGATTTCAGCTCCAGAGCGTTTCGCCCGATGAGTCCTTCATATTTAGTCGTTTTCAGCCAATTTTCTGAATTTTTCAAAATTTCCCTTTTTTGTGAAACTGTCCACTAAATGAGGGAATAATATGTGTGAGGGTAGCCCAGGAGAGTTCCAAATGCGTGTGGGTAGAATATATATCCCAAGGGGGTAAAATTGAAAAAAGTTGAAAAAAATTTTTTTTTGGACATAGTCATTTTTCTGGGGTTAATCAGACTTTCAGATAGGGGAAATGTCAGTGAGCGTTCCAAATTCAGTTCAAGAGCGATTCGCTCGATGAGTCCTTCATATTTAGTAGTTTTCAGCCAATTTTCTGAATTTTTGAAAATTTCATTTTTTTGTGAAAATATCCACTAAATGAGGGAATAATATGTGTGAGGGTACCCCAGGAGAGTTCCAAATATGTGTGGGTAGAATATATATCCCACGGGGGTGGACTTAGTCATTTTTACGCTGTTTATCAGACTTTCAGATAAGGGAAATGTCAGTGAGCGTTCCGATTTCAGTTCCAGAGCGATTCGCCCGTTGACTCCTTCAAATTTAGTCGTTTTCAGCCAATTTTCAGAATTTTTGAAAATTTCACTTTTTTGTGAAAATATCCACTAAATGAGGGAATAATATGTGTGCGGGTACCCCAGGAGAGTTCCAAATATGTGTGGGTAGAATATATATCCCACGGGGGTAAAATTGAAAAGAGTTGAAAAAAAATTTTTTTTGGACTTAGTCATTTTTTCAGCCTTTATCAGACTTTCAGATAGGGGAAATGTAAGTGAGCGTTCCGATTTCAGTTCCAGAGTGATTCGCCCGTTGAGTCCTTCATATGTTTTCAACCAATTTTCTGAATTTTTGAAAATTTCACTTTTTTGTGATAATGTCCACTAAATGAGGGAATAATATGTGTGAGGGTACCCCAGGAGAGTTCCAAATGTGTGTGGGTAGAATATATATCCCACGGGGGTAAAATTGAAAAAAGTTGAAAAAATTTTTGGGGGGACTTAGTCATTTTTCTGGCTTTTATCAGAATTTCAGATGGGAAATGTCAGTGAGCATTCCGATTTCAGTTACATAGTTACATAGTTTACATAGTTTATAAGGCCGAAAAAAGACAAGCGTCCATCCAGTTCAGCCTATTTCTTGTGCACTGCAGCTATTAAGCAGCGTTGATCCAGGGGAAGTAAAAAAAAAAAACATGCGGTATAGGCCAATTTACATCATTGAGGAATAATTCACTTCCCGACACTAATCTGGCAGTCAGATTAAATCCCTGGATTAATTAACTATCACTAAGCATAAGATGTAATTTTATTGTTCTCAAGAAAGGTGTACAGGCCTCTCTTGAACTTATTAAGTGAGTTGGACATCACCACTTCCTCTCCCAGAGAGTTCCAGAGTCTCACGGCTCTGACCATAATGAATCCCCTTCTATGCTGGTGTAGGAACCTCCTTTCCTCCAGACGCATAGTGTGCCCCCTCGTCTTTGTCACCATCCTTGGTATAAACAGGTCATGGGAGAGATCTCTGTACTGCCCCCTGATGTATTTATACATGTTTATGAGGTCTCCCCTAAGCCTTCTCTTTTCCAACGTAAATAGGCCTAATTTTGACAACCTCTCAGGGTATTCTAGTCCCTCCATTCCCTTTATTACCTTAGTCGCCCTCCTTTGTACCCTCTCTAGCTCCAATATGTCTTTCCTGAGCACCGGAGCCCAGAACTGTGCACAATATTCTAAGTGCGGCCTTACCAGCGCTTTATACAGAGGAAGAACAATGTTCTCATCATATGCCCCTATTCCTCTTCTGATGCATGCCATGACTCTATTTGCCTTCGCTGCTGCTGCCTGACACTGGGCACTCCAATTTAATTTGCTATTAACCAAGACGCCCAGGTCCTTCTCCATGTCAGATTTCCCCAACGGTTTCCCATTTAATATGTATGGGTGACTGCTGTTTTTCTTTCCCATGTGCATGACCTTACATTTATCGGCATTGAACCCCATTTGCCATTTTTTGGCCCAACTCCCCAATTTATCTAAATCTTCCTGTAGCTGTGCCCTATCCTCATTTGTATTAACTACTTTACAAAGTTTAGTATCATCTGCAAATATTGCTATTTTACCATGCAATCCTTCCACTAGATCATTAATAAATATATTAAATAATATAGGACCCAAGACAGACAACCCTGACACACCCTGAGCTTACTCCATTGATAACCACCCTCTGCTTTCTATCACTCAGCCAGCTATTTACCCACTTGCACACATTATCCCCCAGACCAAGCATTCTCATTTTATATACCAACCTTTTGTGTGGCACGGTATCAAACGCTTTGGAGAAGTCAAGGTATACAACATCCACTGACTCTCCCCGGTCCAGCTGTGAGCTCACCTCCTCGTAGAAGGCGATCAGGTTTGTTTGGCAGGAGCGATCCCTCATGAATCCATGTTGATATGGAGTTAGACAGTTATTATCATTAAGATATTCTACAATAGCATCTCTAAGAAATCCTTCAAACAATTTACCCACAACAGACGTTAAGCTGACTTGTCTATAGTTCCCAGGGTCACTTTTAGACCCCTTTTTGAATATTGGTACCACATTTGCTTGGCGCCAGTCTAGTGGGACAGTCCCTGTCCATAAAGAGTGCTTGAATATAAGATACAGCGGTCTGTCTATCACATTACTTAATTCTTTTAGTACCCGGGGGTGTATGTCATCTGGGCCTGGTGACTTGTCTATTTTGATATTATTTAGGCGTTTCTGAACTTCCTCCTGGGTTAGGTGGGTGATATTTAAAGGAGGGTTTACTTTATCACTCTGCATTTCCTCCGATTAATTGTTTTCTTTGGTGAAAACAGTGGATAAGAAGCTATTGAGTAGGTTTGCTTTACCCTCATCGCCCTCTATGATTTTACCCAGGTTATTTTTCAATGGGCCAACTCCATCAGTTTTAATCCTTTTACTGTTTATATAGTTAAAGAACAGTTTGGGATTCGTTTTACTTTCCTTGGCAATTAGTCTCTCTGTCTCCTCTTTTGCTATTCTTATTTGTTTCTTACAGATTTTGTTTTTTCCCTATAAGATATTAGCGCTTCCTCGCTGCCTTCTTGTTTAAGTTTACCGAAAGCCCTTTTTTTGTTTTTCATTGCCCTCTTGACTTCCTTATTTAGCCACATTGTCTTCCTCCTATTCCTAGCCCTTTTATTCCCATAAAGTGTGTACCTTCTACAGTGACTATGTAGGACTGTTTTGAAAATTTCCCATTTTCTATCCGTGCTCCAATTACTAAAGATACTATCCCAGTCTATAAGGTGAAGGGCATCTCTTAGCTGATCAAAGTTTGCCCTCCTGAAGTTCAGTATTTTTGTGACTCCCTTGCTGGGCACCCTACTGAAGCACATGTGGAATTGTATAATGTTGTGGTCACTATTTCCCAGGTGCCCCCCGACCTGCACCTCAGTTATTCTGTCTGGCCTGTTAGTTAATATTAAGTCTAAAAGGGCCGTCCCTCTAGTTGGTTCATGCACAAGTTGTGACAAATAATTGTCTTTGATAATTGACAGAAACCTGTTTCCTTTCTGAGATCTATAGCTTTCGGTTTCCCAGTCTATATCGGGGTAGCTGAAGTCCCCCATAATAATCACCTCGTTATTTTTTGCTACTTCGTCTATTTGTCTCATTAATAGACTTTCCGTGGCTTCTGCTATATTTGGTGGTTTATAACAGACTCCTATGATAATTTTATTATTGTTTTTTGCCCCATGTATCTCCACCCATAAGGACTCGACCTCCTCATTTCCCTCCCATACATCCTCCCGTATTGTAGGCTTTAGACACGTCTTTACATATAAACAGACTCCACCCCCTTTCCGACTTATTCGATCCCTTCTAAACAGACTGTAACCCTGTAAGTTAACTGCCCAGTCATAGCTTTCATCTAACCATGTCTCGGTTATTCCCACTATGTCATAGTTACCTGTAGATATTTCTGCTTCCAGTTCATCCATCTTGTTTGTCAGGCTCCTGGCATTTGCTAGCATGCAGTTTACACAATTTTGTTTTGTTCCAATCTTCTCCCTGTGGATTGTATTAGAAATTTTCTTACCTCCTATCCAAGTATCTTGTCTTGGAACTTCTTTGTCGCACTTCATATCTTTCATTAGTATGTTCTCTGGTTGCATGTTTGTGTCCGGCGTTTTTCTTCCCATCCCCTCTTCTTCTAGTTTAACGCCCTCCTGATGAGTGTTGCGAGTCTCCTGGCGAATGTGTGTTTCCCGGGTTTGTTGAGGTGTAGTCCGTCTCTGGCAAGGAGTCCGTCATAGAGGTAAATCACACCGTGGTCCAGGAATCCAAATCCTTGTTGTCTGCACCATCGTCTCAGCCAGTTGTTCACATCAAGGATCCTGTTCCATCTCCTGACGCCATGCCCGTTTACTGGAAGGATAGAAAAAAAAACTACCTGCGCATCCAGTTCTTTTACTTTCTTCCCCAATGCTTCAAAGTCCTTGCAGATTGTCGGTAGGTCCTTCTTTGCCGTGTCATTGGTGCCAACATGTATCAGAAGAAATGGGTGTACATCCTTGGAACTGATGAGCTTCGGTATCCTATCGGTAACATCCTTGATCTTCGCCCCTGGGAGGCAGCATACTTCTCTTGCGGTTATGTCCGGTCTGCAGATAGCTGCTTCTGTTCCTCTCAGTAGTGAGTCTCCCATCACCACCACTCTTCTTCCCTTCTTGGCTGTCATTTTTCTTGTCGCTTCTGGGTGTTTCTGGGTGCTCTTTTCTTTTTTGCTTGCTGGTAGTTCCTCATCCTTAGATGTGCCATCTTTGTCCTCCACAAGTCCTTGGAATCTGTTTCTCAGTTGTGTGGTTGGTGGTGTCTCCATGGTCTTCTTGCTTCTTTTGGTCACTTGCCTCCACTTGTCTGCCTCTGGAGGTTCTCTGACGCTTCCTTCACTTTCCGTGACCAGTAGTGACGCTTCTGTTCTGTTCAGGAAGTCTTCATTTCCCTTGATGAGTTTTAATGTCGCACCTTTTCTTCTAAAAGAGCCAGTAGTCTACACTTCTGGCAGGTGAAGTTGGTTTCAGCTTCTGGTCGATCTGTGAACATGTAGCACATGTTGCAGCTCACCATGTAGGTTGTCACATCTGCCATGCTGCTCCTTGTCCCTGCTGACTTGATGTCTGTCTTCTTTCTTGTGATACCCTAGGATAAACAAATTAAACAAATATGCACGCCATCAGGAGCGCGGTTTGGCGATGCTTTCCAAGCAGCTGGTCCCGGCTGTACCCAACGATCTTCTAGCTGAAGGAGACTCTTCGCTTTTCCCAGAAGGCACCTGGAATATGCAAATAGTCCTCTTCAAGCTTCAATCCCTGGTTTGGCGATGCTTTCCAAGCAGCTGGTCACGGCTGTACCCAACGGTCTTCTAGCTGAAGGAGACTCTTCGCTTTTCCCAGAAGGCACCTGGAATATGCAAACTGTCCTCTTCAAGCTTCAATCCCTGGTTTAGTTCCAGAGCGATGAGTCCTTCATATTTAATTGTTTTCAGCCAATTTTCTGAATTTTTGAAAATTTCACTTTTTTGTGAAAATATCCACTAAATGAGGGAATAATATGTGTGATGGCACCCCAGGAGAGTTCCAAATGTGTGTGGGTAGAATATATATCCCACGGGGGTAAAATTGAAAAAAGTTTAAAAAAAATTTTTTTTGGACTTAGTCATTTTTCTGGCGTTTATCAGATTTTCAGATAGGGGAAATGTCAGTGAGCGTTCCGATTTCAGTTCCAGAGCGATTCGCCCGATGAGTCCTTCATATTTAGTTGTTTTCAGCGAATTTTCTGAATTTTTGAAAATTTCACTTTTTTGTGAAAATATCCACTAAATGAGGGAATAATATGTGTGAGGGTACCCCAGGAGAGTTCCAAATGTGTGTGGGTAGAATATATATCCCACTGAGGTAAAACTGAAAAAAGTTGAAAAAAATTTTTTTTTAGACTTAGTCATTTTTCCCGTGTTTATCAGACTTTCAGATAGGGGAAATGTCAGTGAGCGTTCCGATTTCAGTTCCAGAGCGATTCGCACGATGAGTCCTTCATATTTAGTCGTTTTCAGCCAATTTTCTGAATTTTTGAAAATTTCTCTTTTTTGTGAAAATATCCACTAAATGAGGGAATAATATGTGTGAGGGTACCCCAGGAGAGTTCCAAATGTGTGTGAGTAGAATATATATCTCACGGGGGTAAAATTGAAAAAAGTTGAAAAAAATTTTTTTTTGGGCTTAGTTATTTTTCAGGCGTTAATCAGACTTTCAGATAGGGGAAATGTCAGTGAGCGTTCCGATTTCAGTTCAAGAGCGATTCGCTCGATGAGTCCTTCATATTTAGTGGTTTTCAGCCAACTTTCTGAATTTTTGAAAATTTCACTTTTTTGTGAAATTATCCACTAAATAAGGGAATAATATGTGTGAGGGTACCCCAGGAGAGTTCCAAATGTGTGTGGGTAGAATATGTATCCCATGGGGGTAAAATTGAAAAAAGTTGAAAATATTTTTATTTTGGACTTAGTCATTTTTCCGGCGTTTATCAGCCTTTCAGATAGGGGAAATGTCAGTGAGCATTCCGATTTCATTCCCAGAGCGATTCGCCCGATGAGTCCTTCATATTTAGTCGTTTTCAGCCAATTTTCAGAATTTTTGAAAATTTCACTTTTTTCTGAAAATATCCACTAAATGAGGGAATAATATGTGTGAGGGTACCCCAGGAGAGTTCCAAATGTGTGTGAGTAGAATATATATCCCACGGGAGTAAAATTGAAAAAAGTTTAAAAAAAATTTTTTTTGGACTGAGTCATTTTTCCGGTGTTTATGAGACTTTCAGATAAGGGAAATGTCAGTGAATGTTCCGATTTCAGTTCCAGAGCGATTCGCCCGATGAGTCCTTCATATTTAGTCGTTTTCAACCAATTTTCTGAATTTTTGAAAATTTCAGTTTTTTGTGAAAATATCCACTAAATGAGGGAATAATATGTGTGAGGGTACCCTAGGAGAGTTCCAAATGTGTGCGGGTAGAATATATATCCCACGGGGGTAAAATTGAAAAAAGTTGAAAAAATTTTTTTTGGGATTTAGTCATTTTTCAGGCGTTAATCAGACTTTCAGATAGGGGAAATGTCAGTGAGCGTTCCGATTTCAGTTCCAGAGCGATTCGCCCGATGAGTCTTTCATATTTAGTCGTTTTCAGACAATTTTCTGAATTTTTGAAAATTTCTCTTTTTTGTGAAAATATCAACTAAATGAGGGAATAATATGTGTGAGGGTACCCCAGGAGAGTTCCAAATGTGTGTGGGTAGAATATATATCCCACGGGGGTAAAATTAAAAAAAGTTAAAAAAAAATTTTTTTTGACTGAGTCATTTTTACGGCGTTTATCAGACTTTCAGATAGGGGAAATGTCAGTGAGCATTCCGATTTCAGTTCCAGAGCGATTCGCCCAATGAATCCTTCATATTTAGTGGTTTTCAGCCAATTTTCTGAATCTTTGAAAATTTCACTTTTTTGTGAAAATATCCACTAAATGAGAGAATCATATGTGTGAGGGTACGCCAGGAGAGTTCCAAATGTGTGTGGGTAGAATATATATCCCACGGGGGTAAAATTGAAAAAAGTTTAAAAAAATTTTTTTTTGGACTTAGTTATTTTTCAGGCGTTAATCAGACTTTCAGATAGGGGAAATGTCAGTGAGCGTTCCGATTTCATTTCAAGAGCGATTCTCTCGATGAGACCTTCATATTTAGTGGTTTTCAGCCAACTTTCTGAATTTTTGAAAATTTCACTTTTTTGTGAAAATATCCACTAAATGAGGGAATAATATGTGTGAGGGTACCCCAGGAGAGTTCCAAATGTGTGTGGGTAGAATATATATCCCACGGGGGTAAAATTGAAAAAAGTTGAAAAAAATGTTTTTTTTGGACTTAAGTCATTTTTCTGGCGTTTATCAGACTTTCAGATAGGGGAAATGTCAGTGAGCTTTCCGATTTCAGTTCCAGAGCGATTCGCCCAATGAGTCCTTCATATTTAGTCGTTTTCAGCAGATTTTCTGAATTTTTGAAAATTTCACTTTTTTGTGAAAATATCCACTAAATGAGGGAATAATATGTGTGAGGGTACCCCAGGAGAGTACCAAATGTGTGTGGATAGAATATATATCCACGGGGGTAAAATTGAAAAAAGTTGAAACATTTTTTGGGGACTTTGTCATTTTTCTGGCGTTTATCAGACTTTCAGATAGGGGAAATGTCAGTGAGCATTCCGATTTCAGTTCCAGAGCGATTCGCCCGATGAGTCCTTCATATTTAGATGTTTTCAGCGAATTTTCTTGATTTTTGAAAATTTCACTTTTTTGTGAAAATATCCACTAAATGAGGGAATAATATGTGTGAGGGTACCCCAGGACAGTTCCAAATGTGTGTGGGTAGAATATATATCCAGGGGGATAAAATTGAAAAAAGTTGAAACATTTTTTGGAGGACTTAGTAATTTTTCTGGCGTTTATCAGAATTTCAGATAGGGGAAATGTCAGTGAGCATTCCGATTTCTGTTCCAGAGCGAATCGCCTGATGAGTCATTCATATTTAGTTGTTTTCAGCGAATATTCTGGACTCTTGAAAATTTCACTTTTTTGTGAAAATATCCACTAAATGAAGGAATAATATGTGTGAGGGTACCCCAGGAGAGTTCCAAATGTGTGTGGGTAGAATATATATCCCACGGGGGTAAAATTGAAAAAAGTTTAAAAAAAATTTTTTTTTACTTACTCATTTTTCTGGCGTTTATCCGACTTTCAGATAGGGGAAATGTCAGTGAGCGTTCCGATTTCAGTTCCAGAGCGATTCTCTCGATGAGTCCTTCATATTTAGTGGTTTTCAGCCAATTTTTACTGAATTTTTGAAAATTTCACTTTTTTGTGAAAATATTGAGGGAATAATATGTGTGAGGGTTCCCCAGGAGAGTTCCAAATGTGTGTGGGTAGAATACATATCCACGGGGGTAAAATTTAAAATAGTTGAAAAAAATTTTTTTTTAGACTTAGTCATTTTCTGGCGTTTTTCAGACTTTTAGATAGGGGAAATGTCATTCAGCGTTCCGATTTCAGTTCCAGAGCGAATCGCCCGATGAGTCCTTCATATTTAGTTGTATTCAGCGAATTTTCTGGATTTTTGAAAATTTCACTTTTTTATGAAAATATCCACTAAATGAGGGTATAATATGTGTGAGGGTACCCCAGGAGAGTTCCAAATGTGTGTGGTAGAATATATATCCCACGGGGGTAAAATTGAAAAAAGTTTAAAAAATGTTTTTTTTTTACTTACTCATTTTTCAGGCGTTAATCAGACTTTCAGATAGGGGAAATGTCAGTAAGCGTTCCGATTTCAGTTCCAGAGCGATTCTCTCGATGAGTCTTTCATATTTAGTGGTTTTCAGCCAATTTTCTGAATTTTTGAAAATATCACTTTTTTGTGAAAATATCCACTAAATGAAGGAATAATATGTGTGAGGGTACCCCAGGAGAGTTCCAAGCGTGTGTGGGTAGAATATATATATCACGGGGGTAAAATTGAAAAAAGTTTAAAAAAAATTTTTTTTTTACTTACTCATTTTTCTGGCGTTTATCCGACTTTCAGATAGGGGAAATGTCAGTGAGCGCTCCGTTTTCAGCTCCAGAGCGATTCTCTCGATGAGTCCTTCATATTTAGTTGTTTTCAGCGAATTTTCTGAATTTTTGAAAATTTCACTTTTTTTTGAAAATATCCACTAAATGAGGGAATAATATGTGTGAGGGTACCCCAGGAGAGTTCCAAATGTGTGTGGGTAGAATATATATCCACGGGGGTAAAATTTAAAATAGTTGAAAAAAATTTTTTTTTAGACTTAGTCATTTTTCTGGCATTTATCAGACTTTCAGATAGGGGAAATGTCAGTGAGCGTTCCGATTTCAGTTCCAGAGCGATTCTCTCGATGAGTCCTTCATATTTAGTGGTTTTCAGCCAATTTTTACTGAATTTTTGAAAATTTTACTTCTTTGTGAAACTAGCCACAAAATGAGGGAATAATATGTGTGTGGGTACCCCAGGAGGGTTCCAAATGTGTGTGGGTAGAATATATATCCACCGGGGTAAAATTGAAAAAAGTTGAAAATTTTTTGGGGGGACTTAGTCATTTTTCTACCGTTTATCAGAATTTCAGATAGGGGAAATGTCAGTGAGCATTCCAATTTCAGTTCCAAAGCGATTCGCCCGATGAATCCTTCATATTTTGTTGCTTTCAGCCAATTTCCTGAATTTTTGAAAATTTCACTTTTTTGTGAAAATATCCACTAAATGAGTGATTAATATGTGTGAGGGTACGCCAGGAGAGTTCCAAATGTGTGTGGGTAGAATATATATCCCACGGGGGTAAAATTGAAAAAAGTTGAAAAAAATGTTTTTTTGGACTGTCATTTTTCAGGCGTTAATCAGACTTTCAGATAGGGGAAATGTCAGTGAGACTACCGATTTCAGTTCCAGAGCGATTCGCCCGATGAGTAGATCATATTTAATGGTTTTCAGCCAATTTTCTGAATTTTTGAAAATTTGACTTTTTTCTGAAAATATCCACTAAATGAGGGAATAATATGTGTGAGGGTACCCCAGCAGAGTTCCAAATGTGTGTGGGTATAATATATATCGCACGGGGGTAAAATTGAAAAAAATTGAAAAAAAATTTTTTTTGACTGAGTCATTTTTCTGGCGTTTATCAGACTTTCAGATAGGGGAAATGTCAGTGAGCGTTCTGATTTCAGTTCCAGAGCGATTCGGCCGATGAGTCCTTCATATTTAGTTGTTTTCAGCGAATTTTCTGAATTTTTGAAAATTTCACTTTTTTTAAAAAATATCCACTAAATGAGGGAATAATATGTGTGAGGGTACCCCAGGAGAGTTCCAAATGTGTGTGGGTAGAATATATATCCACGGGGGTAAAATTGAAAAAAGTTGAAAAAAATTTTTTTTTGGACTTAGTCATTTTTCCTGCATTTATCAGACTTTCAGATAGGGGAAATGTCAGTGAGCGTTCCGATTTCAGTTCCAGAGCGATTCACCCGATGAGTCCTTCATATTTAGTCATTTTCAGCCAATTTTCTGAATTTTTGAAAATTTCACTTTTTTTGTGAAAATATCCACTAAATGAGGGAATAATATGTGTGAGGGTACCCCAGGAGAGTTCCAAATCTGTGTGGGTAGAATATATATCCACGGGGGTAAAATTGAAAAAAGTTGAAAAAAATGTTTTTTTGGACTTAGTCATTTTTCCGGCGTTTATCAGACTTTCAGATAGGGGAAATGTTAGTGAGCGTTCTGATTTCAGTTCCAGAGCGATTCGCCCGATGAGTCCTTCATATTTAGTCGTTTTCAGTCAGTTTTCAGAATTTTTGAAGATTTCACTTTTTTCTGAAAATATCCACTAAATGAAGGAATAATATGTGTGAGGGTACCCCAGGAGAGTTCCAAATGTGTGTGGGTAGAATATATATCCCACGGGGGTAAAATTGAAAAAAGTTGAAAAATTTTTGGGGGGAACTTAGTCATTTTTCTGGCGTTTATCAGAATTTCAGATAGGGGAAATGTCAGTGAGCATTCCGATTTCAGTTCCAGAGCGATTCGCCCGATAAGTCCTTCATATTTAGTCGTTTTCAGCCAATTTTCTGAATTTTTGAAAATTTGACTTTTTTCTGAAAATATCCACTAAATGAGGGAATAATATGTGTGAGGGAACCCAGGAGAGTTCCAAATCTGTGTGGGTAGAATATATATCCACGGGGGTAAAATTGAAAAAAGTTGAAAAAAATGTTTTTTTGGACTTAGTCATTTTTCAGGCGTTTATCCGACTTTCAGAGAGCGTTCTGATTTCAGTTCCAGAGCGATTCTCTCGATGAGTCCTTCATATTTAGTGGTTTTCAGCCAATTTTTACTGAATTTTTGAAAATTTCACTTTTTTGTGAAAATATCCACTAAATGAGGTAATAATATGTTTGAGGGTACCCCAGGAGAGTTCTAAATGTGTGTGGGTACAACATATATCCCATGGGGGTAAAATTGAAAAGAGTTGAAAAAAATTTTTTTTTTGGACTTAGTCATTTTTCAGGCGTTTATCCGACTTTCAGATAGGGGAAATGTCAGTGAGCGTTCTGATTTCAGTTCCAGAGCGATTCTCTCGATGAGTCCTTCATATTTAGTGGTTTTCAGCCAATTTTTACTGAATTTTTGAAAATTTCACTTTTTTGTGAAAATATCCACTAAATGAGGTAATAATATGTTTGAGGGTACCCCAGGAGAGTTCTAAATGTGTGTGGGTACAACATATATCCCATGGGGGTAAAATTGAAAAGAGTTGAAAAAATTTTTTTTTTGGACTTAGTCATTTTTCAGGCGTTTATCCGACTTTCAGATAGGGGAAATGTCAGTGAGCGTTCCGATTTCAGTTCCAGAGCGATTCTCTCGATGAGTCCTTCATATTTAGTGGTTTTCAGCCAATTTTTACTGAATTTTTGAAAATTTCACTTTTTTGTGAAAATATCCACTAAATGAGGGAATAATATGTGTGAGGGTACCCCAGGAGAGTTCCAAATGTGTGTGGGTAGAATATATATCCCACGGGGGTAAAATTGAAAAAAGTTGAAAAAAAAATTTTTTTGACTGAGTCATTTTTCCGGCGTTTATCAGACTTTCAGATAGGGGAAATGTCAGTGAGCGTTCCGATTTCAGTTCCAGAGCAATTCGCTTAATGAGTCCTTCATATTTAGTCGTTTTCAGCCAATTTTCTGAATTTTTGAAAATTTCACTTTTTTGTGAAAATATCCAATAAATGAGGGAATAATATGTGAGGGTACCCCAGGAGAGTTCCAAATGTGTATGGGTAGAATATATATCCCACGAGGGTAAAATTGAAAAAAGTTGAAAAAAATTTTTTTTTGGAATTAGTCATTTTTCCTGCGTTTATCAGACTTTCAGATAGGGGAAATGTCAGTGAGCATTCCAATTTCAGTTCCAGAGCGATTCGCCTGATGAGTCCTTAATATTTAGTCGTTTTCAGCCAATTTTCTGAATTTTTGAAAATTTCACTTTTTTGTGAAAATATCCACTAAATGAGGGAATAATATGTGTGAGGGTACCCCAGGATAGTTCCAAATGTGTGTGGGTAGAATATATATCCAGGGGGGTAAAATTGAAATAAGTTGAAAAAAATGTTTTTTGGACTTAGTCATTTTTCAGGCGTTTATCCGACTTTCAGATAGGGGAAATGTCAGTGAGCGTTCCGATTTCAGTTCCAGAGCGATTCTCTCGATGAGTCCTTCATATTTAGTGGTTTTCAGACAATTTTTACTGAATTTTTGAAAATTTCACTTTTTTGTGAAAATATCCACTAAATGAGGGAATAATATGTGTGAGGGTACCCCAGGAGAGTTCCAAATGTGTGTGGGTAGAATATATATCCACGGGGGTAAAATTGAAAAAAGTTAAAAAAAATGTTTTTTTGGACTTAGTCATTTTTCAGGCGTTTATCAGACTTTCAGATAGGGGAAATGTTAGTGAGCGTTCTGATTTCAGTTCCAGAGCGATTCGCCCGATGAGTCCTTCATATTTAGTCGTTTTCAGTCAGTTTTCAGAATTTTTGAAGATTTCACTTTATTCTGAAAATATCCACTAAATGAAGGAATAATATGTGTGAGGGTACCCCAGGAGAGTTCCAAATGTGTGTGGGTAGAATATACATCCCACGGGGGTAAAATTGAAAAAAGTTGAAAAATTTTTGGGGGGAACTTAGTCATTTTTCTGGCGTTTATCAGAATTTCAGATAGAGGAAATGTCAGTGAGCATTCCGATTTCAGTTCCAGAGCGATTCGCCCGATAAGTCCTTCATATTTAGTCGTTTTCAGCCAATTTTCTGAATTTTTGAAAATTTGACTTTTTTCTGAAAATATCCACTAAAAGAGGGAATAATATGTGTGAGGGTACCCCAGGAGAGTTCCAAATGTGTGTGGGTATAATATATATCGCATGGGGGTAAAATTGAAAAAAATTGAAAAAAAATTTTTTTTGACTGAGTCATTTTTCTGGCGTTTATCAGACTTTCAGATAGGGGAAATGTCAGTGAGCGTTCTGATTTCAGTTCCAGAGCGATTCACCCGATGAGTCCTTCATATTTAGTCGTTTTCAGCCAATTTTCTTAATTTTTGAAAATTTCACTCTTTTTGTGAAAATATCCACTAAATGAGGGAATAATATGTGTGAGGGAACCCAGGAGAGTTCCAAATCTGTGTGGGTAGAATATATATCCACGGGGGTAAAATTGAAAAAAGTTGAAAAAAATGGTTTTTTGGACTTAGTCATTTTTCCGGCGTTTATCAGACTTTCAGATAGGGGAAATTTTAGTGAGCGTTCTGATTTCAGTTCCAGAGCGATTCGCCCAACGAGTCCTTCATATTTAGTCGTTTTCAGTCAGTTTTCAGAATTTTTGAAGATTTCACTTTTTTCTGAAAATATCCACTAAATGAAGGAATAATATGTGTGAGGGTACCCCAGGAGAGTTCCAAATGTGTGTGGGTAGAATATATATCCCACGGGGGTAAAATTGAAAAAAGTTGAAAAATTTTTGGGGGGAACTTAGTCATTTTTCTGGCGTTTATCAGAATTTCAGATAGGGGAAATGTCAGTGAGCATTCCGATTTCAGTTCCAGAGCGATTCGCCCGATAAGTCCTTCATATTTAGTAGTTTTCAGCCAATTTTCAGAATTTTTGAAAATTTGACTTTTTTTCTGAAAATATCCACTAAATGAGGGAATAATATGTGTGAGGGTACCCCAGGAGAGTTCCACATCTGTGTGGGTAGAATATATATCCACGGGGGTAAAATTGAAAAAAGTTGAAAAAAATGTTTTTTTGGACTTAGTCATTTTTCAGGCGTTTATCCGACTTTCAGATAGGGGAAATGTCAGTGAGCGTTCCGATTTCAGTTCCAGAGCGATTCTCTCGATGAGTCCTTCATATTTAGTGGTTTTCAGCCAATTTTTACTGAATTTTTGAAAATTTCACTTTTTTGTGAAAAGATCCACTAAATGAGGTAATAATATGTTTGAATTTACCCCAGGATAGTTCTAAATGTGTGTGGGTACAACATGTATCCCATGGGGGTATAATTGAAAAGAGTCGAAAAAAATTTTTTTTTGGACTTAGTCATTTTTCAGGCGTTTATCCGACTTTCAGATAGGGGAAATGTCAGTGAGCGTTCCGATTTCAGTTCCAGAGCGATTCTCTCGATGAGTCATTCATATTTAGTGGTTTTCAGCCAATTTTTACTGAATTTTTGAAAATTTCACTTTTTTGTGAAAATATCCACTAAATGAGGGAATAATATGTGTGAGGGTACCCCAGGAGAGTTCCAAATGTGTGTGGGTAGAATATATATCCCACGGGGGTAAAATTGAAAAAAGTTGAAAAAAAAATTTTTTTGACTGAGTCATTTTTCCGGCGTTTATCAGACTTTCAGATAGGGGAAATGTCAGTGAGCGTTCCGATTTCAGTTCCAGAGCAATTCGCTCAATGAGTCCTTCATATTTAGTCGTTTTCAGCCAACTTTTACTGAATTTTTGAAAATGTCACTTTTTTGTGAAAATATCCACTAAATGAGGGAATAATATGTGTGAGGGTACCCCAGAAGAGTTCCAAATGTGTGTGGGTAGAATATATATCCCACGGGGTAAAATTGAAAAAAGTTGAAAAATTTTTGGGAGGAACTTAGTCATTTTTCTGGCGTTTATCAGAATTTCAGATAGGGGAAATGTCAGTGAGCATTCCGATTCCAGTTCCAGAGCGATTCGCCCGATAAGTCCTTCATATTTAGTCGTTTTCAGCCAATTTTCTGAATTTTTGAAAATTTGACTTTTTTCTGAAAATATCCACTAAATGAGGGAATAATATGTGTGAGGGTACCACAGGATAGTTCCAAATGTGTGTGGGTAGAATATATATCCACGGGGGTAAAATTGAAAAAAGTTGAAAAAAAATTTTTTTTGACTGAGTCATTTTTCTGGCGTTTATCAGACTTTCAGATAGGGGAAATGTCAGTGAGCGTTCTGATTTCAGTTCCAGAGCGATTCGGCCGATGAGTCCTTCATATTTAGTTGTTTTTTTAGTGAATTTTCCAAATTTTTGAAAATTTCACTTTTTTTTTTAAATATCCACTAAATGAGGGAATAATATGTGTGAGGGTACCACAGGATAGTTCCAAATGTGTGTGGGTAGAATATATATCTACGGGGGTAAAATTAAAAAAAGTTGAAAAAAAAATTTTTTTGACTGAGTCATTTTTCCGGCGTTTATCAGACTTTCAGATAGGGGAAATGTCAGTGAGCGTTCCGATTTCAGTTCCAGAGCGATTCTCTCGATGAGTCCTTCATATTTAGTGGTTTTCAGCCAATTTTTACTGAATTTTTGAAAATGTCACTTTTTTGTGAAAATATCCACTAAATGAGGGAATAATATGTGTGAGGGTACCCCAGGAGAGTTCCAAATGTGTGTGGGTAGAATATATATCCCACGAGAGTAAAATTGAAAAAAGTTGAAAAAATTTTTTTTTTGGAATTAGTCATTTTTCCTGCGTTTATCAGACTTTCAGATAGGGGAAATGTCAGTGAGCTTTCCGATTTCAGTTCCAGAGCGATTCGCCCGATGAGTCCTTAATATTTAGTCGTTTTCAGCCAATTTTCTGAATTTTTGAAAATTTCACTTTTTTGTGAAAATATCCACTAAATGAGGGAATAATATGTGTGAGGGTACCCCAGGATAGTTCCAAATGTGTGTGGGTAGAATATATATCCACGGGGAAAAATTGAAAAAATTTAAAAAAAATGTTTTTTTGGACTTAGTCATTTTTCAGGCGTTTATCCGACTTTCAGATAGGGGAAATGTCAGTGAGCATTCCGATTTCAGTTCCAGAGCGATTCTCTCGATGAGTCCTTCATATTTAGTGGTTTTCAGACAATTTTTACTGAATTTTTGAAAATTTCACTTTTTTGTGAAAATATCCACTAAATGAGGGAATAATATGTGTGAGTTAACCCCAGGAGAGTTCCAAATGTGTGTGGGTAGAATCTTTATCCCACGGGGGTAAAATTGAAAAAAGTTGAAAAAAAATTTTTTTGGACTTAGTCATTTTTCAGGCGTTAATCAGACTTTCAGATAGCGGAAATGTCAGTGAGCGTTCCGATTTCAGTTCCAGAGCGATTCGCTCGATGAGTAGATCATATTTAGTGGTTTTCAGCCAATTTTCTGGATTTTTGAAAATTTCACTTTTTTGCGAAAATATCCACTAAATGAGAGAATAATATGTGTGAGGGTACCCCAGGAGAGTTCCAAATGTGTGTGGGTAGAATATATATCCCACTGGGGTAAAATTGAAAAAAGTTTAAAAATTTTTGGGGGGAACTAAGTCATTTTTCTGGCGTTTATCAGAATTTCAGATAGGGGAAATGTCAGTGAGCATTCCGATTTCAGTTCCAGAGCGATTCGCCCGATAAGTCCTTCATATTTAGTCGTTTTCAGCCAATTTTCTGAATTTTTGAAAATTTGACTTTTTTCTGAAAATATCCACTAAATGAGGGAATAATATGTGTGAGGGTACCCCAGGAGAGTTCCAAATGTGTGTGGGTAGAATATATATCCCACGGGGGTAAAATTGAAAAAAGTTGAAAAAAAATTTTTTTTGACTGAGTCATTTTTCTGGCGTTTATCAGACTTTCAGATAGGGGAAATTTCAGTGAGCGTTCTGATTTCAGTTCCAGAGCGATTCGGCCGATGAGTCCTTCATATTTAGTTGTTTTCAGTGAATTTTCTGAATTTTTGAAAATTTCACTTTTTTTTTTAAATATCCACTAAATGAGGGAATAATATGTGCGAGGGTACCACAGGATAGTTCCAAATGTGTGTGGGTAGAATATATATCCACGGGGTAAAATTGAAAAAAGTTGAAAAAAAATTTTTTTTGACTGAGTCATTTTTCTGGTGTTTATCAGACTTTCAGATAGGGGAAATATCAGTGAGCGTTCTGATTTCAGTTCCAGAGCGATTCGGCCGATGAGTCCTTCATATTTAGTTGTTTTCAGTGAATTTTCTGAATTTTTGAAAATTTCACTTTTTTTTTTAAATATCCACTAAATGAGGGAATAATATGTGTGAGGGTACCACAGGATAGTTCCAAATTTGTGTGGTTAGAATATATATCTACGGGGGTAAAATTGAAAAAAGTTGAAAAAAATTTTTTTTTGGACTTAGTCATTTTTCCTGCGTTTATCCGACTTTCAGATAGGGGAAATGTCAGTGAGCGTTCCGATTTCAGTTCCAGAGCGATTCTCTCGATGAGTCCTTCATATTTAGTCGTTTTCAGCTAATTTTCTGAATTTTTGAAAATTTCACTTTTTTTGTGAAAATATCCACTAAATGAGGGAATAATATGTTTGAGGGTACCCCAGGAGAGTTCTAAATGTGTGTGGGTACAGCATATATCCCATGGGGTAAAATTGAAAAGAGTTGAAAAAAAATTTTTTTTGGACTGTCATTTTTCCGGCGTTTATCCGACTTTCAGATAGGGGAAATGTCAGTGAGCATTCCGATTTCAGTTCCAGAGCGATTCTCTCGATGAGTCCTTCATATTTAGTGGTTTTCAGCCAATTTTTACTGAATTTTTGAAAATTTCACTTTTTTGTGAAAATATCCACTAAATGAGGGAATAATATGTGTGAGGGTACCCCAGGAGAGTTCCAAATGTGTGTGGGTAGAATATATATCCCACGGGGGTACAATTGAAAAAAGTTGAAAAAAATTTTTTTTTGGACTTAGTCATTTTTCCTACGTTTATCAGACTTTCAGATAGGGGAAATGTCAGTGAGCGTTCCGATTTCAGTTACAGAGCGATTCTCTCGATGAGTCCTTCATATTTAGTGGTTTTCAGCCAATTTTTACTGAATTTTTGAAAATTTCACTTTTTTGTGAAAATATTCACTAAATGAGGGAATAATATGTTTGAGGGTACCCCAGGAGAGTTCTAAATGTGTGTGGTACAACATATATCCCATGTGGGTAAAATTGAAAAGAGTTGAAAAAAAATTTTTTTTGGACTAAGTCATTTTTCCGGCGTTTATCAGACTTTCAGATAGGGGAAATGTCAGTGAGCGTTCCGATTTCAGTTACAGAGCGATTCTCTCGCTGAGTCCTTCATATTTAGTGGTTTTCAGCCAATTTTTACTGAATTTTTGAAAATTTCACTTTTTTGTGAAAATATTCACTAAATGAGGGAATAATATGTTTGAGGGTACCCCAGGAGAGTTCTAAATGTGTGTGGGTACAACATATATCCCATGTGGGTAAAATTGAAAAGAGTTGAAAAAAAAATTTTTTTGGACTAAGTCATTTTTCCGGCATTTATCAGACTTTCAGATAGGGGAAATGTCAGTGAGCGTTCCGATTTCAGTTCCAGAGCGATTCGGCCGATGAGTCCTTCATATTTAGTTGTTTTCAGTGAATTTTCTGAATTTTTGAAAATTTCACTTTTTTTTAAAAAATATCCACTAAATGAGGGAATAATATGTGCGAGGGTACCACAGGATAGTTCCAAATGTGTGTGGGTAGAATATATATCCACGGGGTAAAATTGAAAAAAGTTAAAAAAAAATTTTTTTTGACTGAGTCATTTTTCTGCTGTTTATCAGACTTTTAGATAGGGGAAATATCAGTGAGCGTTCTGATTTCAGTTCCAGAGCGATTCGGCCGATGAGTCCTTCATATTTAGTTGTTTTCAGTGAATTTTCTGAATTTTTGAAAATTTCACTTTTTTTTTTAAATATCCACTAAATGAGGGAATAATATGTGTGAGGGTACCACAGGATAGTTCCAAATTTGTGTGGGTAGAATATATATCTACGGGGGTAAAATTGAAAAAAGTTGAAAAAAATTTTTTTTTGGACTTAGTCATTTTTCCTGCGTTTATCCGACTTTCAGATAGGGGAAATGTCAGTGAGCGTTCCGATTTCAGTTCCAGAGTGATTCTCTCGATGAGTCCTTCATATTTAGTCGTTTTCAGCTAATTTTCTGAATTTTTGAAAATTTCACTTTTTTTGTGAAAATATCCACTAAATGAGGGAATAATATGTTTGAGGGTACCCCAGGAGAGTTCTAAATGTGTGTGGGTACAGCATATATCCCATGGGGTAAAATTGAAAAGAGTTGAAAAAAAATTTTTTTTGGACTGTCATTTTTCCGGCGTTTATCCGACTTTCAGATAGGGGAAATGTCAGGGAGCATTCCGATTTCAGTTCCAGAGCGATTCTCTCGATGAGTCCTTCATATTTAGTGGTTTTCAGCCAATTTTTACTGAATTTTTGAAAATTTCACTTTTTTGTGAAAATATCCACTAAATGAGGGAATAATATGTGTGAGGGTACCCCAGGAGAGTTCCAAATGTGTGTGGGTAGAATATATATCCCACGGGGGTACAATTGAAAAAAGTTGAAAAAAATATTTTTTTGGACTAAGTAATTTTTCCGGCATTTATCAGACTTTCAGATAGGGGAAATGTCAGTGAGCGTTCCGATTTCAGTTCCAGAGCGATTCGGCCGATGAGTCCTTCATATTTAGTTGTTTTCAGCGAATTTTCTGAATTTTTGAAAATTTCACTTTTTTAAAAAAATATCCACTAAATGAGGGAATAATATGTGTGAGGGTACCACAGGATAGTTCCAAATGTGTGTGGGTAGAATATATATCCACGGGAGTAAAATTGAAAAAAGTTGAAAAAAATGTTTTTTTGGACTTAGTCATTTTTCAGGCGTTTATCCGACTTTCAGATAGGGGAAATGTCAGTGAGCGTTCCCATTTCAGTTCCAGAGCGATTCTCTCGATGAGTCCTTCATATTTAGTTGTTTTCAGCCAATTTTTACTGAATTTTTGAAAATTTCACTTTTTTGTGAAAATATCCACTAAATGAGGGAATAATATGTTTGAGGGTACCCCAGGAGAGTTCTAAATGTGTGTGGGTACAACATATATCCCATGTGGGTAAAATTGAAAAGAGTTGAAAAAAAATTTTTTTTGGACTAAGTCATTTTTCCGGCGTTTATCAGACTTTCAGATAGGGGAAATGTCAGTGAGCGTTCTGATTTCAGTTCCAGAGCGGTTCGGCCGATGAGTCCTTCATATTTAGTTGTTTTCAGCCAATTTTCTGAATTTTTGAAAATTTCACTTTTTTGTGAAAATATCCACTAAATGAGGGAATAATATGTTGTGAGGGTACCCCAGGAGAGTTCCAAATGTGTATGGGTAGAATATATATCCCACGGGGGTAAATTTGAAAAAAGTTGAAAAAAAATTTTTTTGGACTGTCATTTTTCCGGCGTTTATCAGACTTTCAGATAGGTGAAATGTCAATGAGCGTTCCGATTTCAGTTCCAGAGCGATTCGCTCGATGAGTCCTTCATATTTATTGGTTTTCAGCCAATTTCCAGAATATTTGAAAATTTCACTTCTTTGTGAAAATATCCACAAAATGAGGGAATAATAAGTGTGAGGGTACCCCAGGAGAGTTGCAAATGTGTGTGGGTAGAATATATATCCCACGGGGGTAAAATTGAAAAAAGTTGAAAAAAAATTTTTTTTGGACTTAAGTCATTTTTCTGTCGTTTATCAGACTTTCAGATAGGGGAAATGTCAGTGAGCATTCTGATTTCAGTTCCAGAGCGATTCGCCCGATGAGTCCTTCATATTTGGTCGTTTTGAGCCAATTTTCGAAAATCTCACTTTTTTGTGAAAATATCCATTAAATGAGGGAATAATATGTGTGAGGGTACCCCAGGAGGGTTCCAAATGTGTGTGGGTATAATATATATCCCAAGGGGGTAAAATTGAAAAAAGTTAAAAAAATATTTTTTTGGACTTGGTCATTTTTCTGGCGTTTATCAGACTTTCAGATAGGGGAAATGTCAGTGAGCATTCCGATTTCAGTTCCAGAGCGATTTGCCCGATGAGTCCTTCATATTTAGTCGTTTGCAGCCAATTTTCTGAATTTTTGAAAATTTCACTTTTTTGTGAAAATATCCACTAAATGAGGGAATAATATGTGTGAGGGTACCCCAGGAGAGTTCCAAATGTGTGTGGGTAGAATATATATCCCACGGGGGTAAAATTGAAAAAAGTTGAAAAAAAATTTTTTTTGGACTTAAGTCATTTTACTGTAGTTTATCAGATTTTCAGATAGGGGAAATGTCAGTGAGCGTACCGATTTCAGTTCCAGAGCGATTCGCCCGATGAGTCCTTCATATTTAGTCGTTTTCAGACAATTTTCAGAATTTTTGAAAATTTCACTTTTTTGTGAAAATATCCACTAAATGAGGGAATAATATGTGTGAGGGTACCCCAGGAGAGTTCCAAATGTGTGCCGATAGAATATTTATCCCACGGGGGTAAAATTGAAAAAAGTTGAAAAAAAATTGTTTTTTGACTTAGTCATTTTTCTGGCGTTTAGCAGACTTTCAGATAGGGGAAATGTCAGTGAGCATTCTGATTTCAGTTCCAGAGCGATTCGCAAGATGAGTCCTTCATATTTAGTCGTTTTCAGCCAATTTTCAGAATTTTTGAAAATGTAACTTTTTTGTGAAAATATCCACTAAATGAGGGAATAATATGTGTGAGGGTACCCCAGGACAGTTCCAAATGTGTGTGGGTTGAATATATATCCCATGGGTGTAAAATTGAAAAAAGTTGAAAAAAATTTTTGTTCGATTAAGTCATTTTTCCGGCATTTATCAGACTTTCAGATTGGGGAAATGTCAGTGAGCGTTCCAATTTCAGTTCCAGAGCGATTCGCCCGATGAGTCCTTCATATTTAGTCGTTTTCAGCCAATTTTCAGAATTTTTGAAAATTTAACTTTTTTGTGAAAATGTCCACTAAATGAGGGAATAATATGTGTGAGGGTACCCCAGGACAGTTCCAAATGTGTGTGGGTTGAATATATATCCCACGGGTGTAAAATTGAAAAAAGTTGAAAAAAATTTTTGTTCGATTAAGTCATTTTTCCAGGATTTATCAGACTTTCAGATTGGGGAAATGTCAGTGAGCGTTCCAATTTCAGTTCCAGAGCAATTCGCCCGATGAGTCCTTCATATTTAGTCGTTTTCAGCCAATTTTCAGAATTTTTGAAAATTTCACTTTTTTGCAAAAATATCCACTAAATGAGGGAATAATATGTGTGAGGGTACCCCAGGAGAATTCCAAATGTGTGTGGGTAGAATATATATCCCACGGGGGTAAAATTGAAAAAAGTTGAAAAAAAATTTTTTTTTGGACTTAAGTCATTTTACTGGCGTTTAGCAGACTTTCAGATAGGGGAAATGTCAGTGAGCATTCTGATTTCAGTTCCAGAGCGATTCGCCCGATGAGTCCTTCATATTTAGTCGTTTTCAGCCAATTTTCAGAATTTTTGAAAATTTCACTTTTTTGTGAAAATATCCACTAAATGAGGGAATAATATGTGTGAGGGTACCCCAGGAGAGTTCCAAATGTGTGTGGGTAGATATCCCAAGGGGGTAAAATTGAAAAAAGTTGAAAAAAAATTTTTTTTGGACTTAAGTCATTTTTCTGGCATTTATCAGATTTTCAGATAGGGGAAATGTCAGTGAGCGTACCGATTTCAGTTCCAGAGTGATTCGCCCGATGAGTCCTTCATATTTAGTCGTTTTCAGCCAATTTTCAGAATTTTTGAAAATTTCACTTTTTTGTGAAAATATCCACTAAATGAGGGAATAATATGTGTGAGGGTACCCCAGGAGAGTTCCAAATGTGTGTGGGTAGAATATATATCCCTCGGGGGTAAAATTTAAAAAAGTTGAAAAAAATTTTTTTTTGGACTTAAGTCATTTTACTGGCGTTAATCAGATTTTCAGATAGGGGAAATGTCAGTGAGCATACCGATTTCAGTTCCAGAGCGATTCGCCCGATGAGTCCTTCATATTTAGTCGTTTTCAGCCAATTTTCAGAATTTTTGAAAATTTCACTTTTTTGTGAAAATATCCACTAAATGAGGGAATAATATGTGTGAGGGTACCCCAGGAGAGTTCCAAATGTGTGTGGGTAGAATAAATATCCCACGGGGTAAAATTGAAAAAAGTTGAAAAAAAATTTTTTTCGGCCTTAGTCATTTTTTCAGCGTTTATCAGACTTTCAGATAGGTGAAATGTCAGTGAGCATTCCGATTTCAGTTCCAGAGCGATTCGACTAAGTCCCCAAAAAAAATCTTTTCAACTTTTTTCAATTTTACCCCTGTGGATATATATTCTACCCACACTTTTGGAACTCTCCTAGGGTACCCTCACACATATTATTCTGTCATTTAGTGGATATTTTCACAAAAAAGTGAAATTTTCAAAAATTCAGAAAATTGGCTGAAAACAACTAAATATGAAGGACTCATTGGGCGAATCGCTCTGGAACTGAAATCGGAATGCTCACTGACATTTCCCCTATCTGAAAGTCTGATAAACGCCAGAAAAATGACTAACTCCCCAAAAAATTTTTTTTCAACTTCTTCAATTTTACCCCTGTTGATATATATTCTACCCACACACATTTGGAACTCTCCTGGGGTACCCTCACACATATTATTCCCTCATTTAGTGGATATTTTCACAAAAAAGTGAAATTTTCAAAAATTCTGAAAATTGGCTGAAAACTACTAAATATGATGGACTCATCGGGCGAATCGCTCTGGAACTGAAATCGGAATGCTCACTGACATTTCCCCTATCTGAAAGTCTGATAAACGCCAGAAAAATGACTAAGTCCAAAAAATATTTTTTTTCGACTTTTTTCAATTTTACCCCCGTGGGATATATATTCTACCCACACACATTTGGAACTCTCCTGGGGTACCCTCACACATATTATTTCCTCATTTAGTGGATATTTTCACAAAAAAGTGAAATTTTAAAAAATTCAGAAAATTGGCTGAAAACGACTAAATATGATGGACTCATTGGGCGAATCGCTCTGGAACTGAAATCGGAACACTCACTGACATTTCCCCTATCTGAAAGTCTGATAAACGAAGGAAAAATGACTAAGTCCCCCAAAAAAATTATTTCAACTTTTTTCAATTTTACCCCTGTAGATATTTATTCTACCAACACATTTGGAACTCTCCTGGAGTTCCCGCACACATATTATTCCCTCATTTAGTGGATATTTTCACAAAAAAGTGAAATTTTCAAAAATTCAGAAAATTGGTTGAAAATGACTAAATATGAAGGACTCATTGAGCGAATCGCTCTGGAACTGAAATCGGAACGCTCACTGACATTTCCCCAATCTGAAAGTTTGATAAAAACCAGGAAAAATGACTAAGTCCAAAAAAAAATATTTTCAACTTTCTTCAATTTTACTCCCGTAGGATATATATTCTACCCACACACATTTGGAACTCTCCTGGCATACCCTCAAACATATTATTCCCTCAATTAGTGGATATTTTCACAAAAAAGTGAAATTTTCAAAAATTCGGAAAATTGGCTGAAAACGACTAAATATGAAGGACCGATCGGGCCAATCGCTCTGGAACTGAAATCGGAACGCTCACTGACATTTCCCCTATCTGAAAGTCTGATAAACATCAGAAAAATGACTAAGTCCAAAAAAAAAAATTTTCAACTTTCTTCAATTTTACCCCTGTGGGATATATATTCTACCCACACACATTTGGAATTGTCCTGGCATACCCCCACACATATTATTCCCTCCTTTAGTGGATGTTTTGACAAAAAAGTGAAATTTTAAAAAATTCAGAAAATTGTCTGAAAGCGGCTAAATATGAATGACTCATTGGGCGAATCGCTCTGGAACTGAAATAGGAACGCTCACTGACATTTCCCCTATCTGAAAGTCTGATAAACGCGGGAAAAATGACTAAGTCCAAAAAAACATTTTTTTTCAATTTTACCCCCGTGGGATATATATTCTGCCCACACACATTTGGAACTCTCCTGGTGTACTCTCACACATATTATTCCCTCATTTAGTGGATATTTTCACAAAAAGTGAAATTTTCAAAAATTCTGAAAATTGACTGAAAACGACTAAATATGAAGGACTCATCGGGTGAATTGCTCTAGAACTGAAATCGGAATGCTCACTGACATTTCCCCTATCTGAAAGTCTGATAAACGGCGGAAAAAAAGTCCGCAAAAATTTTTTTTTCAACTTTTTTCAATTTTACACTTGTGGATATATATTCTACCCACACACATTTGGAACTCTCCTGGCTTGCCCTCACACATATTATTCCCTCATTTAGTGGATATTTTCACAAAAAAGTGAAGTTTTCAAAAATTCAGAAAATTGGCTGAAAACGACTAAATATGAAGGACTCATCGGGCGAATCGCTCTGGAACTGAGAACGGAACGCTCACACTGACATTTCCCCTATCTGAAAGTCTGATAAACGCCGGAAAAATGACTATGTCCCCCAAAAAAATTTTTTCAACTTTTTTCAATTTTACCCCTGTGGATATATATTCTACCCACACACATTTGGAACTCTCCTGGCGTACCCTCACACATATTATTCTCTCATTTAGTGGATATTTTCACAAAAAAGTGAAATTTTCAAAAATTCTGAAATTTGGCTGAAAGCGACTAAATATGAAGGACTCATCGGGCGAATCGCTCTGGAACTGAAATCGGAACGCTCACACTGACATTTCCCCTATCTGAAAGTCTGATAAACGCCGGAAAAATGGCTAAGTCCAAAAAAATATTTTTTTCAACTTTTATCAATTTTACCCCCGTGGGATATATATTCTACCCACAAACATTTGGAACTCTCCTGGGGTACCCTAACACATATTATTCCCTCATTTAGTGGATATTTTCACAAAAAAGTGAAATTTTCAAAAATTCTGAAAATTGGCTGAAAACGACTAAATATGAAGGACTCATTGGGCGAATCGCTCTGGAACTGAAATCGGAACGCTCACTGATATTTCCCCTATCTGAAAGTCTGATGAACGGCGGAAAAATGACTAAGTTCAAAAAAAATTATTTTTTCAATTTTACCCCTGTGGATATATATTCTACCCACACACATTTGGAACTCTCCTGGGGTACCCTCACACATATTATTCCCTCATTTAGTGGATATTTCCACACAAAAGTAAAATTTTCAGAAATTCAGAAAATTGGATGCAAACGACTGAATATGAAGGACTCATCGGTCGAATCGCTCTGGAACTGAAATCGGAACACTCACTGACATTTCCCCTTTCTGAAAGTCTGATAAACGGCGGAAAAATGACTAAGTCCAAAAAAAATTTTTTTAAACTTTTTTCAATTTTACCCCCGTGGGATATATATTCTACCCACACACATTTGGATCTCTCCTGGCATACCCTCACACATATTATTCCCTCATTTAGTGGATATTTTCACAAAAAAGAGAAATTTTCAAAAATTCAGAAAATTGGCTGAAATCGACTAAATATGAAGGACTCATCGGGCGAATCGCTCTGGAACTGAAATCGGAATGCTCACTGACATTTCCCCATTCTGAAAGTCCAAAAAAATTTTTTTTCAACTTTTTTCAATTTTACCCCCGTGGGATATATATTCTGCCCACACACATTTGGAACTCTCCTGGTGTACCCTCACACATATCATTCCCTCATTTAGTGAATAAATTCACAAAAAAGTGAAATTTTCATAAATTTTGAAAATTGGCTGAAAACGACTAAATATGAAGGACTCATCGGGCGAATCGCTCTGGAACTGAAATCGGAACGCTCACTGACATTTCCCCTATCTGAAAGTCTGATAAACGCCGGAAAAATGACTAAGTCCAAATAAAATTTTTTTTCAACTTTTTTCAATTTTACCCCTGTGGATATATATTCTACCCAAACTTTTGGAACTCTCCTGGGGTACCCTCACACATATTATTCCCTCATTTAGTGGATATTTTCACAAAAAAGTGAAATTTTAAAAAATTCTGAAAATTGGTTGAAAACGACTAAATATGAAGGACTCATCGGGCGAATCGCTGTGAAACTGAAATCGGAACGCTCACTGACATTTCCCCTATCTGAAAGTCTGATAAACACCGGAAAAAAGACTAAGTCCCCAAAAAAAATGTTTTCAACTTTTTTCAATTTTACTCCTTTAGATATATATTCTACCCAGACACTTTTGGAACTCTCCTGGGGTACCCTCACACATATTATTCCCTCATTTAGTGGATATTTTCACACAAAAGTTAAATTTTCAGAAATTCAGAAAATTGGATGCAAACGACTGAATATGAAGGACTCATCGGGCGAATCGCTCTGGAACTGAAATCGGAACGCTCACTGACATTTCCCCATTCTGAAAGTCCAGAAAAAATTTTTTTAAACTTTTTTCAATTTTACCCCCGTGGGATATATATTCTGCCCACACACATTTGGAACTCTCCTGGCATACCCTCACACATATCATTCCCTCATTTAGTGGATAAATTCACAAAAAAGTGAAATTTTCAAAAATTCAGAAAATTGGCTGAAAACGACTAAATATGAAGGACTCATCGGGCGATTCGCTCTGGAACTGAAATCGGAACGCTCACTGACATTTCCCCTATCTGAAAGTCTGATAAACGGCGGAAAAATGACTAAGTCCATAAAAAAAATTTTTTAAACTTTTTTCAATTTTACCCCCGTGGGATATATATTCTACCCACACACATTTGGATCTCTCCTGGCAAACCCTCACACATATTATTCCCTCATTTAGTGGATATTTTCACAAAAAAGTGAAATTTTCAAAAATTCAGAAAATTGGCTGAAATCGACTAAATATGAAGGACTCATCGGGCGAATCGCTCTGGAACTGAAATCGGAACGCTCACTGACATTTCCCCTATCTGAAAGTCTGATAAACGCTGAAAAAATTAATAAGTCCAAAAAATTAATTTTTTCAACTTTTTTCAATTATTTCCCCCGTGGGATATATATTCTACCCACAAACATTTGGAACTCTCCTGGGGTACCCTCACACATATTATTCCCTCATTTAGTGGATATTTTCACAAAAAAGTGAAAATTTCAAAAATTCAGAAAATTGGTTGAAAACGACTAAATATGAAGGACTCATCGGGCGAATCGCTGTGAAACTGAAATCGGAATGCTCACTGACATTTCCCCTATCTGAAAGTCTGATAAACACCGGAAAAAAGACTAAGTTCCCCAAAAAAATGTTTTCAACTTTTTTCAATTTTACTCCTGTAGATATATATTCTACCCACACACTTTTGGAACTCTCCTGGGGTACCCTCACACATATTATTCCCTCATTTAATGGATATTTTCACAAAAAAGAGAAATTTTAAAAAATTCAGAAAATTGGCTGAAAACGACTAAATATGAAGGACTCATCGGGCGAATCGCTCTGGAACTGAAATCGGAATGCTCACTGACATTTCCCCTATCTGAAAGTCTGATAAACGCCGAAAAAATGACAAAGTCCAAAAAAAAAATTTTTTTTCAACTTTTTTCAATTTTACCCCCGTGGGATATATATTCTATCCACACACATTTAGAACTCCCCTGTGGTACCCTCACACATATTATTCCCTCATTTAGTGGATATTTTCACAAAAAAGTGAAATTTTCAGAAATTCAGAAAATTGGATGCAAACGACTAAATATGAAGGACTCATCGGGCGAATCGCTCTGGAACTGAAATCGGAACGCTCACTGACATTTCCCCAATCTGAAAGTCTGATAAACGTTGGAAAAATGACTAAGTCCAAAAAAAATTTTTTTTCAACTTTTTTCAATTTTACCTCCATGGGATATATATTCTACCCACAAACATTTGGAACTCTCCTGGCTTACCCTCACACATATTATTCCCTCATTTAATGGATATTTTCACAAAAAAGTGAAATTTTCAAAAATTTAGAAAATTGGTGAAAACGACTAAATATGAACGACTCATCGGGAGAATCGCTCTGGAACTGAAATCGGAACGCTCACTGACATTTCCGCTATCTGAATGTCTGATAAACGCTGGAAAAATGACTAAGTCCCCCCAAAAAATTTTTTCAACTTTTTTCAATTTTACCCCCGTGGGATGTATATTCTACCCACTCACATTTGGAACTCTCCTGCGGTACCCTCACACATATTATTCCCTCATTTAGTGGATATTTTCACAAAAAAGTGACATTTTCAAAAATTCAGAAAATTGGCTGACAACGACTAAATATGAAGGACTGAATGGGAGAATCGCTCTGGAACTGAAATCGGAATGCTCACTGACATTTCCCCTATCTGAAAGTCTGATAAACGCTGGATAAATGAGTAAGTCGAAAAAAAAAATATTTCAACTTTTTTCAATTTTACCCCCGTGGGATATATATTCTACCCACACACATTTGGAAATCTCCTGGGGTACCCTCACACATATTATTCCCTCATTGAGTGGATATTTTCACAAAAAAGTGAAATTTTCAAAAATTCGGAAACTTGGCTGAAAACGACTAAATATGAAGGACTCATCGGGCGAATCGCTCTGGAACTGAAATCGGAATGCTCACTGACATTCCCCCTATCTGAAAGTTTGATAAACGCCGGATAAATGACTAAGTCGAAAAAAAAAATATTTCAACTTTTTTCAATTTTACCCCCGTGGGATATATATTCTACCCACACACATTTGGAACTCTCCTGCGGTACCCTTACACATATTATTCCCTCATTTAGTGGATATTTTCACAAAAAAGTGACATTTTCAAAAATTCAGAAAATTGGCTGAAAACGACTAAATATGATGGACTCATCGGGCGAATCGCTCTGGAACTGAAATCGGAACGCTCACTGACATTTCCCCTATGTGAAAGTCTGATAAAGCCAGAAAAATGACTTAGTCCAAAAAAAATTTTTTTTAACTTTTTTCAATTTTACCCCCGTGGGATATATATTCTACCCACACACATTTGGAACTCTCCTGCGGTACCCTTACACATATTATTCCCTCATTTAGTGGATATTTTCACAAAAAAGTGACATTTTCAAAAATTCAGAAAATTGGCTGAAAACGACTAAATATGAAGGACTCATCGGGCGAATCGCTCTGGAATTGAAATAGGAAAGCTCACTGACATTTCTCCTATGTGAAAGTCTGATAAAGCCAGAAAAATGACTTAGTCCAAAAAAAATTTTTTTTAACTTTTTTCAATTTTACCCCCGTGGGATATATATTCTACCCACACACATTTGGAACTCTCCTGGGGTACCCTCACACATATTATTCCCTCATTTAGTGGATATTTTCACAAAAAAGTGACATTTTCAAAAATTCCCGAAAACTCCCTGAAAACGACTAAATATGAAGGACGCATCGGGCGAATCGCTCTGGAACTGAAATCTGAACGCTCACTGACATTTCCCCTATCTGAAAGTCTGATAAAAGCCGAAAAAATGACAAAGTCCAAAAAAAAAATTTTTCTTCAACTTTTTTCAATTTTACCCCCGTGGGATATATATTCTATCCACACACATTTGGAACTCTCCTGGGGTACCCTCACACATATTATTCCCTCATTTAGTGGATATTTTCACAAAAAAGTGACATTTTCAAAAATTCTGAAAATTGGCTGAAAACGACTAAATATGATGGACTCATCGGGCGAATCGCTCTGGAACTGAAATCGGAACGCTCACTGACATTTCCCCTATCTGAAAGTCTGATAAACGCTGAAAAAATGACCAAGTCCAAAAAAAAATTTTTTTAAACTTTTTTCAATTTTACCCCCGTGGGATATATATTCTACCCACAAACATTTGGAACTCTCCTGGGGTACCCTCACACATATTATTCCCTCATTTAGTGGATATTTTCACAAAAAAGTGACATTTTTAAAAATTCTGAAAATTGGCTGAAAACGACTAAATATGAAAGACTCATCGGGTGAATCGCTCTGGAACTGAAATCGGAACGCTCACTGACATTTCCCCTATCTGAAAGTCTGATGAACGGCGGAAAAATGACTAAGTCCCCCCAAAAATATTTTTCAACTTTTTTCATTTTTTGCTCTGTGGATATATATTCTACCCACACTTTTGGAACTCTCCTGGGGTACCCTCACACATATTATTCCCTCATTTAGTGCATATTTTCACAAAAAAGTGAAATTTAAAGAAATTCAGAAAATTGGATGCAAACAACTAAATATGAAGGACTCATCGGGAGAATCGCTCTGGAACTGAAATCGGAACGCTCACTGACATTTCCGCTATCTGAATGTCTGATAAACACCAGAAAAATGACTAAGTCCCCCCAAAAAATTTTTTCAACTTTTTTCAATTTTACCCCCGTGGGATGTATATTCTACCTACTCACATTTGTAACTCTCCTGCGGTACCCTCACTCATATTATTCCCTCATTTAGTGGATATTTTCACAAAAAAGTGACATTTTCAAAAATTCAGAAAATTGGCTGACAACGACTAAATATGAAGGACTCATCGGGAGAATCGCTCTGGAACTGAAATCAGAATGCTCACTGACATTTCCCCTATCTGAAAGTCAGATAAACGCCGTAAAAATGACTAAGTCCCAAAAAAAATATTTCAACTTTTTTCATTTTTTCCTCTGTGGATATATATTCTACCCACACTTTTGGAACTCTCCTGGGGTACCCTCACACATATTATTCCCTCATTTAGTGCATATTTTCACAAAAAAGTGACATTTTCAAAAATTCCCGAAAATTGGCTGAAAACGACTTAATATGAAGGACTCATCGGGCGAATCGCTCTGGAACTGAAATCTGAACGCTCACTGACATTTCCCCTATCTGAAAGTCTGATAAACGCCGGAAAATGACTAAGTCCCAAGAAAAAATTTTTTCAACTTTTTTCAATTTTACCCCGTGGGATACATATTCTACCCACACACATTTGGAACTCTCCTGGGGTACCCTCACACATATTATTCCCTCATTTAGTGGATATTTTCACAAAAAAGTGAAATTTTAAAAAATTCAGAAAATTGGCTGAAAACGACTTAATATGAAGTACTCATCGGGCGAATCGCTCTGGAACTGAAATCGGAATGCTCACTGACATTTCCCCTATCTGAAAGTCTGATAAATGGCAGAAAAATGACTTAGTCCAAAAAAAATTTTTTTTCAACTTTTTCAATTTTACCACCGTGCGATATATATTCTACCCACACACATTTGGAACTCTCCTGGGGTACCCTCACACATATTATTCCCTCATTTAGTGGATATTTTCACAAAAAAGTGAAATTTTTAAAAATTCAGAAAATTGGCTGACAACGACTAAATATGAAGGACTCATCGGGAGAATCGCACTGGAACTGAAATCGGAATGCTCACTGACATTTCCGCTATCTGAAAGTCTGATAAACGCCGGATAAATGAGTAAGTTGAAAAAAAAAATATTTCAACTTTTTTCAATTTTACCCCCGTGGGATATATATTCTACCCACACACATTTGGAACTCTCCTGGGGTACCCTCACACATATTATTCCCTCATTTAGTGCATATTTTCACAAAAAAGTGACATTTTCAAAAATTCAGAAAATTGGCTGAAAACGACTAAATATGAAGGACTCATCGGGCGAATCGCTCTGGAACTGAAATCGGAATGCTCACTGACATTTCCCCTATCTGAAACTCTGATAAACGCCGGAAAAATGACTAAGTCGAAAAAAAATAAATTTTCAACTTTTTTCAATTTTACCCCCGTGGGATGTATATTCTACCCACACACATTTGGAACTCTTCTGGTGTGCCCTCACACATATTATTCCCTCATTTAGTGGATATTTTCACAAAAAAGTGACATTTTCAAAAATTCAGAAAATTGGCTGACAACGACTAAATATGAAGGACTCATCGGGAGAAACGCTCTGGAACTAAAATCGGAATGCTCACTGACATTTCCCCTATCTGAAAGTCTGATAAACGCCGGAAAAATTACTAAGTCCAAAAAACATTTTTTTTTTCTTTTTTCAATTTTACCCCCGTGGGATATATATTCTACCCACACACATTTGGAACTCTCCTGGGGTACCCTCACACATATTATTCCCTCATTTAGTGGATATTTTCACAAAAAAGTGAAATTTTTAAAAATTCACAAAATTGGCTGACAACGACTAAATATGAAGGACTGATCGGGAGAATCGCTCTGGAACTGAAATCGGAATGCTCACTGACATTTCCCCTATCTGAAAGTCTGATAAACGCCGGATAAATGAGTAAGTCGAAAAAAAAAATATTTCAACTTTTTTCAATTTTACCCCCGTGGGATATATATTCTACCCACACACATTTGGAACTCTCCTGGGGTACCCTCACACATATTATTCCCTCATTTAGTGCATATTTTCACAAAAAAGTGACATTTTCAAAAATTCAGAAAATTGGCTGAAAACGACTAAATATGAAGTACTCATCGGGCGAATCGCTCTGGAACTGAAATCGGAATGCTCACTGACATTTCCCCTATCTGAAACTCTGATAAACGCCGGAAAAATGACTAAGTCCAAAAAACATTTTTTTTCAACTTTTTTCAATTTTACCCCCGTGGGATATATATTCTACCCACACACATTTGGAACTCTCCTGGGGTACCCTCACACATATTATTCCCTCATTTAGTGGATATTTTCACAAAAAAGTGAAATTTTCAAAAATTTAGAAAATTGACTGAAAATGACTAAATATGAACGACTCATCGGGAGAATCGCTCTGGAACTGAAATCGGAACGCTCACTGACATTTCCCCTATCTGAATGTCTGATAAACGCCGGAAAAATGACTAAGTCCCCCCAAAAAAAATTTTCAACTTTTTTCTTTTTTTCCTCTGTGGATATATATTCTACCCACACTTTTGGAACTCTCCTGGGGTACAATCACACATATTATTCCCTCATTTAGTGGATATTTTCACAAAAAAGTGACATTTTCAAAAATTCAGAAAATTGGCTGACAACGACTAAATATGAAGGACTGATCGGGAGAATCGCTCTGGAACTGAAATCGGAATGCTCACTGACATTTCCCCTATCTGAAAGTCTGATAAACGGCAGAAAAATGACTTAGTCCAAAAAAAATTTTTTTTCAACTTTTTCAATTTTACCACCGTGCGATATATATTCTACCCACACACATTTGGAACTCTCCTGGGGTACCCTCACACACATTATTCCCTCATTTAGTGGATATTTTCACAAAAAAGTGAAATTTTCAAAAATTTAGAAAATTGGCTGAAAACGACTAAATATGAACGACTCATCGGGAGAATCGCTCTGGAACTGAAATCGGAACGCTCACTGACATTTCCCCTATCTGAATGTCTGATAACCGCCGGAAAAATGACTAAGTCCACGAAAAAAAATTTTTCAACTATTTTCATTTTTTCCTCTGTGGATATATATTCTACCCACACTTTTGGAACTCTCCTGGGGTACCCTCACACATATTATTCCCTCATTTAGTGGATATTTTCACAAAAAAGTGAAATTTTCAAAAATTTAGAAAATTGGCTGAAAACGACTAAATATGAACGACTCATTGGGAGAATCGCTCTGGAACTGAAATGGGAACGCTCACTGACATTTCCCCTATCTGAATGTCTGATAAACGCCGGAAAAATGACTAAGTCCCCCAAAAAAAAATTTTCAACTTTTTTCTTTTTTTCCTCTGTGGATATATATTCTACCCACACTTTTGGAACTCTCCTGGGGTACCCTCACACATATTATTCCCTCATTTAGTGGATATTTTCACAAAAAAGTGACATTTTCAAAAATTCAGAAAATTGGCTGACAGCGACTAAATATGAAGGACTGATCGGGAGAATCGCTCTGGAACTGAAATCGGAATGCTCACTGACATTTCCCCTATCTGAAAGTCTGATAAACGCCGGATAAATGAGTAAGTCGAAAAAAAAAAAATTTCAACTTTTTTTCAATTTTACCCCCGTGGGATATATATTCTACCCACACACATTTGGTTTCTCCTAGGGTACCCTCACACATATTATTCCCTCATTTAGTGGATATTTTCACAAAAAAGTGACATTTTCAAAAATTCAGAAAATTGGCTGACAACGACTAAATATGAAGGACTCATCGGGAGAATCGCTCTGGAACTGAAATCAGAATGCTCACTGACATTTCCCCTATCTGAAAGTCAGATAAACGCCGTAAAAATGACTAAGTCCCAAAAAAAATATTTTTCAACTTTTTTCAATTTTACCCCCGTGGGATATATATTCTACCCACACACATTTGGAACTCTCCTGGGGTACCCTCACACATATTATTCCCTCATTTAGTGGATATTTTCACAAAAAAGTGAAATTTTCAAAAATTTAGAAAATTGTCTGAAAACGACTAAATATGAACGACTCATCGGGAGAATCGCTCTGGAACTGAAATCGGAACGCTCACTGACATTTCCCCTATCTGAATGTCTGATAAACGCCGGAAAAATGACTAAGTCCCCCCAAAAAAATTTTTCAACTTTTTTCATTTTTTCCTCTGTGGATATGTATTCTACCCACACTTTTGGAACTCTCCTGGGGTACCTTCACACATATTATTCCCTCATTTAGTGCATATTTTCACAAAAAAGTGACATTTTCAAAAATTCCCGAAAATTGGCTGAAAACTACTAAATATGAAGTTCTCATCGGGCGAATCGCTCTGGAACTGAAATCGGAATGCTCACTGACATTTCCCCTATCTGAAAGTCTGATAAGCGGCAGAAAAATGACTTAGTCGAAAAAAAATTTTTTTTCAACTTTTTCAATTTTACCACCGTGCAATATATATTCTACCCACACGCATTTGGAACTCTCCTGAGGTAGCCTCACACATATTATTCCCTCATTTAGTGGATATTTTCGCAAAAAAGTGAAATTTTTAAAAATTCAGAAAATTGGCTGACAACGACTAAATATGAAGGACTCATCGGGAGAATCGCTCTGGAACTGAAATCGGAATGCTCACAGACATTTCCCCATCTGAAAGTCTGATAAACGCCGGAAAAATGACTAAGTCCAAAAAACATTTTTTTTTAACTTTTTTCAATTTTACCCCCGTGGGATATATATTCTACCCACACACATTTGGAACTCTCCTGGGGTACCCTCACACATATTATTCCCTCATTTAGTGGATATTTTCACAAAAAAGTGAAATTTTCAAAAATTTAGAAAATTGGCTGAAAACGACTAAATATGAACGACTCATCGGGAGAATCGCTCTGGAACTGAAATCGGAACGCTCACTGACATTTCCCCTATCTGAATGTCTGATAACCGCCGGAAAAATGACTAAGTCCACGAAAAAAATTTTTTCAACTATTTTCATTTTTTCCTCTGTGGATATATATTCTACCCACACTTTTCGAACTCTCCTGGGGTACCCTCACACATATTATTCCCTCATTTAGTGGATATTTTCACAAAAAAGTGAAATTTTCAAAAATTTAGAAAATTGGCTGAAAACGACTAAATATGAACGACTCATTGGGAGAATCGCTCTGGAACTGAAATCGGAACGCTCACTGACATTTCCCCTATCTGAATGTCTGATAAACGCCGGAAAAATGACTAAGTCCACGAAAAAAAATTTTTCAACTTTTTTCATTTTTTCCTCTGTGGATATATATTCTACCCACACTTTTGGAACTCTCCTGGGGTACCCTCACACATATTACTCCGTCATTTAGTGGATATTTTCACAAAAAAGTGAAATTTTTAGAAATTCAGAAAATTGGATGCAAACGACTAAATATGAAGGACTCATCGGGCGAATCGCTCTGGAACTGAAATCGGAACGCTCACTGACATTTCCCCTATCTGAATGTCTGATAAATGGCGGAAAAATGACTAAGTCCCCCAAAAAAATTTTTCAACTTTTTTCAATTTTACCCCCATGGGATATATATTTTACCCACACACATTTGGAACTCTCCTGGCTTACCCTCACACATATTATTCCCTGATTTAATGGATATTTTCACAAAAAAGTGAAATTTTTAAAAATTAAGAAAATTGGCTGAAAACGATTAAATATGAAGGACTCATCGGGCGAATCGCTCTGGTACTGAAATCGGAACGCTCACTGACATTTCCCCTATCTGAAAGTCTGATAAACGCCGGAAAAATGACTAAGTCCCCCCAAAAAAATTTTTCACCTTTTTTCAATTTTACCCCCGTGAGATATATATTCTACCCACACACATTTGGAACTCTCCTGGGGTACCCTCACACATATTATTCCCTCATTTAGTGGATATTTTCACAAAAAAGTAAAATTTTTAAAAATTCAGAAAATTGGCTGAAAATGACTAAATATGGAGGACTCATCGGGCGAATCGCTCTGGAACTGAAATCGGAATGCTCACTGACATTTCCCCTATCTGAAAGTCCGATAAACGCTGAAAAAATGACTAAGTCCAAAAAAAAATTTTTTCAACTCTTTTCAATTTTACCCCCGTGGGATATATATTCTACCCACGCACATTTGGAACACTCCTGGCGTACCCTCACACATATTATTCCCTCATTTAGTGGATATTTTCACAAAAAAGTGAAATTTTCAAAAATTTTGAAAATTGGCTGAAAACGACTAAATATGAACGACTCATCGGGAGAATCGCTCTGGAACTGAAATCGGAACGCTCACTGACATTTCCCCTATCTGAATGTCTGATAAGCGCCGGAAAAATGACTAAGTCCACGAAAAAAAATTTTTCAACTATTTTCATTTTTTCCTCTGTGGATATATATTCTACCCACACTTTTGGAACTCTCCTGGGGTACCCTCACACATATTATTCCCTCATTTAGTGGATATTTTCACAAAAAAGTGAAATTTTCAAAAATTTAGAAAATTGGCTGAAAACGACTAAATATGAACGACTCATTGGGAGAATCGCTCTGGAACTGAAATCGGAACGCTCACTGACATTTCCCCAATCTGAAAGTCTGATAAACGCTGGAAAAATGACTAAGTCCAAAAAATATTTTTTTTCAACTTTTTTCGATTTTACCCCCGTGGGATATATATTCTACCTACACACATTTGGAACTCTCCTAGCTTACCCTCACACATATTATTCCCTCATTTAATGGATATTTTCACAAAAAAGTGAAATTTTTAAAAATTAAGAAAATTGGCTGAAAACGATTAAATATGAAGGACTCATCGGGCGAATCGCTCTGGTACTGAAATCGGAACGCTCACTGACATTTCCTCTATCTGAAAGTCTGATAAAAGCCGGAAAAATGACTAAGTCCAAAAAAAATTTTTCTTCAACTTTTTTCAATTTTACCCCCGTGGGATATATATTCTACCCACACACATTTGGAACTCTCCTGGGGTACCCTCACACATATTATTCCCTCATTTAGTGGATATTTTCACAAAAAAGTAAAATTTTCAAAAATTTAGAAAATTGGCTGAAAACGACTAAATATGAACGATACATCGGGAGAATCGCTCTGGAACTGAAATCGGAACGCTCACTGACATTTCCCCTATCTGAATGTCTGATAAATGGCGGAAAAATGACTAAGTCCCCCAAAAAAAATTTTTCAACTTTTTTCAATTTTACCCCCATGGGATATATATTCTACCCACACACATTTGGAACTCTCCTGGCTTACCCTCACACATATTATTCCCTGATTTAATGGATATTTTCACAAAAAAGTGAAATTTTTAAAAATTAAGAAAATTGGCTGAAAACGATTAAATATGAAGGACTCATCGGGCGAATCGCTCTGGAACTGAAATCGGAACGCTCACTGACATTTCCCCTATCTGAAAGTCTGATAAACGCTGTAAAAATGACTAAGTCCAAAAAAAAATATTTTTCACCTTTTTTCAATTTTACCCCCGTGGGATATATATTCTACCCACACACATTTGGAACTCTCCTGGGGTACCCTCACACATATTATTCCCTCATTTTGTGGATATTTTCACAAAAAAGTGAAATTTTCAAAAATTCAGAAAATTGGCTGAAAACGACTAAATATAAAGGACTCATCGGGCGAATCGCTCTCGAACTGAAATCAGAACGCTCACTGACATTTCCCCTATCTGAAAGTCTGATAAACGCCGGAAAAATGACTAAGTCCAAAAAAAAATTTTTTCAACTCTTTTCAATTTTACCCCCGTGGGATATATATTCTACCCACGTACATTTGGAACACTCCTGGCGTACCCTCACACATATTATTCCCTCATTTAGTGGATATTTTCACAAAAAAGTGAAATTTTCAAAAATTCTGAAAATTGGCTGAAAACAACTAAATATGAAGGACTCATCGGGCCAAGCGCTCTGGAACTGAAATCGGAACGCTCACTGACATTTCCCCTATCTGAAAGTCTGATAAATGCCGGAAAAATGACTAAGTCTAAAAAAAAATTTTCACCTTTTTTCAATTTTACGCCCGTGGGATATATATTCTACCCACACACATTTAGAACTCCCCTGGGGTACCGTCACACATATTATTCCCTCATTTAGTGGATATTTTCACAAAAAAGTGAAATTTTCAAAAATTCTAAAAATTGGCTGAAAACGACTAAATATGAAGGAATCATTGGGCCAATCGCTCTGGAACTGAAATCGGAACGCTCACTGACATTTCCCCTATCTGAAAGTCTGATACACGCCGGAAAAATGACTAAGTCTAAAAAAAATTTTTCACCTTTTTTCAATTTTACCCCCGTGGGATATATATTCTACCCACACACATTTGGAACTCCCCTGGGGTACCCTCACACATATTATTCCCTCTTTTAGTGGATATTTTCACAAAAAAGTGAAATTTTCAAAAATTCAGAAAATTTGCTGAAAACGGCTAAATATGAAGGACTCATCGGGCGAATCGCTCTGGAACTGAAATCAGAACGCTCACTGACATTTCCCCTATCTGAAAGTCTGATAAACGCCGGAAAAATGACTAAGTCCAAAAAAAAATTTTTTCAACTCTTTTCAATTTTTCCCCCGTGGGATATATATTCTACCCACGCACATTTGGAACACTCCTGGGGTGCCCTCACACATATTATTCCCTCATTTAGTGGATATTTTCACAAAAAAGTGAAATTTTCAAAAATTCTAAAAATTGGCTGAAAACGACTAAATATGAAGGAATCATTGGGCCAATCGCTCTGGAACTGAAATCGGAACGCTCACTGACATTTCCCCTATCTGAAAGTCTGATACACGCCGGAAAAATGACTAAGTCTAAAAAAAATTTTTCACCTTTTTTCAATTTTACCCCCGTGGGATATATATTCTACCCACACACATTTGGAACTCCCCTGGGGTACCCTCACACATATTATTCCCTCATTTAGTGGATATTTTCACAAAAAAGTGAAATTTTCAAAAATTCTGAAAATTGGCTGAAAACGACTAAATATGAAGGACTCATTGGGCGAATCGCTCTGGAACTGAAATCGGAACGCTCACTGACATTTCCCCTATCTGAAAGTCTGATAAACGCCGGAAAAATGACTAAGTCCAAAAAAAAATTTTTTCAACTCTTTTCAATTTTACCCCCGTGGGATATATATTCTACCCACACACATTTGGAACACTCCTGGGGTACCCTCACACATATTATTCCCTCATTTAGTGCATATTTTCACAAAAAAGTGAAATTTTCAAAAATTCTAAAAATTGGCTGAAAACGACTAAATATGAAGGAATCATTGGGCCAATCGCTCTGGAACTGAAATCGGAACGCTCACTGACATTTCCCCTATCTGAAAGTGTGATACACGCCGGAAAAATGACTAAGTCTAAAAAAAATTTTTCACCTTTTTTCAATTTTACCCCCGTGGGATATATATTCTACCCACACACATTTGGAACTCCACTGGGGTACCCTCACACATATTATTCCCTCATTTAGTGGATATTTTCACAAAAAAGTGAAATTTTCAAAAATTCAGAAAATTGGCTGAAAACGACTAAATATGAAGGACTCATCGGGCGAATCGCTCTGGAACTGAAATCAGAACGCTCACTGACATTTCCCCTATCTGAAAGTCTGATAAACGCCGGAAAAATAACTAAGTCCCAAAAAAAATTTTTTCAACTCTTTTCAATTTTACCCCCGTGGGATATATATTCTACCCACGCACATTTGGAACACTCCTGGCGTACCCTCACACATATTATTCCCTCATTTAGTGGATATTTTCACAAAAAAGTGAAATTTTCAAAAATTCAGAAAATTGGCTGAAAACGACTAAATATGAAGGAATCATTGGGCCAATCGCTCTGGAACTGAAATCGGAACGCTCACTGACATTTCCCCTATCTGAAAGTCTGATACACGCCGGAAAAATGACTAAGTCTAAAACAAATTTTTCACCTTTTTTCAATTTTACCCCCGTGGGATATATATTCTACCCACACACATTTGGAACTCCACTGGGGTACCCTCACACATATTATTCCCTCATTTAGTGGATATTTTCACAAAAAAGTGAAATTTTCAAAAATTCTGAAAATTGGCTGAAAACGACTAAATATGAAGGACTCATTGGGCGAATCGCTCTGGAACTGAAATCGGAACGCTCACTGACATTTTCCCTATCTGAAAGTCTGATAAACACCGGAAAAATGACAGTCCAAAAAAATTTTTTTTCACCTTTTTTCAATTTTACCCCCGTGAGATATATATTCTACCCACACACATTTGGAACTCTCCTGGGGTACCCTCACACATATTATTCCCTCATTTAGTGGATATTTTCACAAAAAAGTGAAATTTTCAAAAATTCAGAAAATTGGCTGAAAACGACTAAATATGAAGGACTCATCGGGCGAATCGCTCTGGAACTGAAATCAGAACGCTCACTGACATTTCCCCTATCTGAAAGTCTGATAAACGCCGGAAAAATGACTAAGTTCAAAAAAAAATTTTTTCAACTCTTTTCAATTTTACCCCCGAGGGATATATATTCTACCCACGCACATTTGGAACACTCCTGGCGTACCCTCACACTTATTATTCCCTCATTTAGTGGATATTTTCACAAAAAAGTGAAATTTTCAAAAATTCAGAAAATTGGCTGAAAACAACTAAATATGAAGGAATCATCGGGCCAAACGCTCTGAAACTGAAATCGGAACGCTCACTGACATTTCCCCTATCTGAAAGTCTGATAAACGCCGGAAAAATGACTAAGTCTAAAAAAAATTTTTCACCTTTTTTCAATTTTACCCCCGTGGGATATATATTCTACCCACACACATTTGGAACTCCCCTGGGGTACCGTCACACATGTTATTCCCTCATTTAGTGGATATTTTCACAAAAAAGTGAAATTTTCAAAAATTCAGAAAATTTGCTGAAAACGACTAAATATGAAGGACTCATCGGGCGAATCGCTCTGGAACTGAAATCAGAACGCTCACTGACATTTCCCCTATCTGAAAGTCTGATAAACGCCGGAAAAATGACTAAGTCCAAAAAAAAATTTTTTCAACTCTTTTCAATTTTACCCCCGTGGGATATATATTCTACCCACACACATTTGGAACACTCCTGGGGTACCCTCACACATATTATTCCCTCATTTAGTGCATATTTTCACAAAAAAGTGAAATTTTCAAAAATTCTAAAAATTGGCTGAAAACGACTAAATATGAAGGAATCATTGGGCCAATCGCTCTGGAACTGAAATCGGAACGCTCACTGACATTTCCCCTATCTGAAAGTGTGATACACGCCGGAAAAATGACTAAGTCTAAAAAAAATTTTTCACCTTTTTTCAATTTTACCCCCGTGGGATATATATTCTACCCACACACATTTGGAACTCCACTGGGGTACCCTCACACATATTATTCCCTCATTTAGTGGATATTTTCACAAAAAAGTGAAATTTTCAAAAATTCAGAAAATTGGCTGAAAACGACTAAATATGAAGGACTCATCGGGCGAATCGCTCTGGAACTGAAATCAGAACGCTCACTGACATTTCCCCTATCTGAAAGTCTGATAAACGCCGGAAAAATAACTAAGTCCCAAAAAAAATTTTTTCAACTCTTTTCAATTTTACCCCCGTGGGATATATATTCTACCCACGCACATTTGGAACACTCCTGGCGTACCCTCACACATATTATTCCCTCATTTAGTGGATATTTTCACAAAAAAGTGAAATTTTCAAAAATTCAGAAAATTGGCTGAAAACGACTAAATATGAAGGAATCATTGGGCCAATCGCTCTGGAACTGAAATCGGAACGCTCACTGACATTTCCCCTATCTGAAAGTCTGATACACGGCGGAAAAATGACTAAGTCTAAAAAAATTTTTTCACCTTTTTTCAATTTTACCCCCGTGGGATATATATTCTACCCACACACATTTGGAACTCCCCTGGGGTACCCTCACACATATTATTCCCTCTTTTAGTGGATATTTTCACAAAAAAGTGAAATTTTCAAAAATTCAGAAAATTTGCTGAAAACGGCTAAATATGAAGGACTCATCGGGCGAATCGCTCTGGAACTGAAATCAGAACGCTCACTGACATTTCCCCTATCTGAAAGTCTGATAAACGCCGGAAAAATGACTAAGTCCAAAAAAAAATTTTTTCAACTCTTTTCAATTTTTCCCCCGTGGGATATATATTCTACCCACGCACATTTGGAACACTCCTGGGGTGCCCTCACACATATTATTCCCTCATTTAGTGGATATTTTCACAAAAAAGTGAAATTTTCAAAAATTCTAAAAATTGGCTGAAAACGACTAAATATGAAGGAATCATTGGGCCAATCGCTCTGGAACTGAAATCGGAACGCTCACTGACATTTCCCCTATCTGAAAGTCTGATACACGCCGGAAAAATGACTAAGTCTAAAACAAATTTTTCACCTTTTTTCAATTTTACCCCCGTGGGATATATATTCTACCCACACACATTTGGAACTCCACTGGGGTACCCTCACACATATTATTCCCTCATTTAGTGGATATTTTCACAAAAAAGTGAAATTTTCAAAAATTCTGAAAATTGGCTGAAAACGACTAAATATGAAGGACTCATCGGGCGAATCGCTCTCGAACTGAAATCAGAACGCTCACTGACATTTCCCCTATCTGAAAGTCTGATAAACGCCGGAAAAATGACTAAGTCCAAAAAAAAATTTTTTCAACTCTTTTCAATTTTACCCCCGTGGGATATATATTCTACCCACGTACATTTGGAACACTCCTGGCGTACCCTCACACATATTATTCCCTCATTTAGTGGATATTTTCACAAAAAAGTGAAATTTTCAAAAATTCTGAAAATTGGCTGAAAACAACTAAATATGAAGGACTCATCGGGCCAAACGCTCTGGAACTGAAATCGGAACGCTCACTGACATTTCCCCTATCTGAAAGTCTGATAAATGCCGGAAAAATGACTAAGTCTAAAAAAAAATTTTCACCTTTTTTCAATTTTACGCCCGTGGGATATATATTCTACCCACACACATTTGGAACTCCCCTGGGGTACCGTCACACATATTATTCCCTCATTTAGTGGATATTTTCACAAAAAAGTGAAATTTTCAAAAATTCTGAAAATTTGCTGAAAACGACTAAATATGAAGGACTCATCGGGCGAATCGCTCTGGAACTGAAATCAGAACGCTCACTGACATTTCCCCTATCTGAAAGTCTGATAAACGCCGGAAAAATGACTAAGTCCAAAAAAAAATTTTTTCAACTCTTTTCAATTTTACCCCCGTGGGATATATATTCTACCCACGCACATTTGGAACACTCCTGGGGTACCCTCACACATATTATTCCCTCATTTAGTGCATATTTTCACAAAAAAGTGAAATTTTCAAAAATTCTAAAAATTGGCTGAAAACGACTAAATATGAAGGAATCATTGGGCCAATCGCTCTGGAACTGAAATCGGAACGCTCACTGACATTTTCCCTATCTGAAAGTCTGATAAACACCGGAAAAATGACAGTCCAAAAAAATTTTTTTTCAATTTTACCCCCGTGAGATATATATTCTACCCACACACATTTGGAACTCTCCTGGGGTACCCTCACACATATTATTCCCTCATTTAGTGGATATTTTCACAAAAAAGTGAAATTTTCAAAAATTCAGAAAATTGGCTGAAAACGACTAAATATGAAGGACTCATCGGGCGAATCGCTCTGGAACTGAAATCAGAACGCTCACTGACATTTCCCCTATCTGAAAGTCTGATAAACGCCGGAAAAATGACGAAGTCCAAAAAAAAATTTTTTCAACTCTTTTCAATTTTACCCCCGTGGGATATATATTCTACCCACGCACATTTGGAACACTCCTGGGGTGCCCTCACACATATTATTCCCTCATTTAGTGGATATTTTCACAAAAAAGTGAAATTTTCAAAAATTCTAAAAATTGGCTGAAAACGACTAAATATGAAGGAATCATTGGGCCATTCGCTCTGGAACTGAAATCGGAACGCTCACTGACATTTCCCCTATCTGAAAGTCTGATACACGCCGGAAAAATGACTAAGTCTAAAAAAATTTTTTCACCTTTTTTCAATTTTACCCCCGTGGGATATATATTCTACCCACACACATTTGGAACTCCACTGGGGTACCCTCACACATATTATTCCCTCATTTAGTGGATATTTTCACAAAAAAGTGAAATTTTCAAAAATTCTGAAAATTGGCTGAAAACGACTAAATATGAAGGACTCATCGGGCGAATCGCTCTCGAACTGAAATCAGAACGCTCACTGACATTTCCCCTATCTGAAAGTCTGATAAACGCCGGAAAAATGACTAAGTCCAAAAAAAAATTTTTTCAACTCTTTTCAATTTTACCCCCGTGGGATATATATTCTACCCACACACATTTGGAACACTCCTGGGGTACCCTCACACATATTATTCCCTCATTTAGTGCATATTTTCACAAAAAAGTGAAATTTTCAAAAATTCTAAAAATTGGCTGAAAACGACTAAATATGAAGGAATCATTGGGCCAATCGCTCTGGAACTGAAATCGGAACGCTCACTGACATTTCCCCTATCTGAAAGTGTGATACACGCCGGAAAAATGACTAAGTCTAAAAAAAATGTTTCACCTTTTTTCAATTTTACCCCCGTGGGATATATATTCTACCCACACACATTTGGAACTCCACTGGGGTACCCTCACACATATTATTCCCTCATTTAGTGGATATTTTCACAAAAATTGAAATTTTCAAAAATTCTGAAAATTGGCTGAAAACGACTAAATATGAAGGACTCATTGGGCGAATCGCTCTGGAACTGAAATCGGAACGCTCACTGACATTTTCCCTATCTGAAAGTCTGATAAACACCGGAAAAATGACAGTCCAAAAAAATTTTTTTTCACCTTTTTTCAATTTTACCCCCGTGAGATATATATTCTACCCACACACATTTGGAACTCTCCTGGGGTACCCTCACACATATTATTCCCTCATTTAGTGGATATTTTCACAAAAAAGTGAAATTTTCAAAAATTCAGAAAATTGGCTGAAAACGACTAAATATGAAGGACTCATCGGGCGAATCGCTCTGGAACTGAAATCAGAACGCTCACTGACATTTCCCCTATCTGAAAGTCTGATAAACGCCGGAAAAATGACTAAGTTCAAAAAAAAATTTTTTCAACTCTTTTCAATTTTACCCCCGAGGGATATATATTCTACCCACACACATTTGGAACACTCCTGGCGTACCCTCACACTTATTATTCCCTCATTTAGTGGATATTTTCACAAAAAAGTGAAATTTTCAAAAATTCAGAAAATTGGCTGAAAACAACTAAATATGAAGGACTCATCGGGCCAAACGCTCTGGAACTGAAATCGTAACGCTCACTGACATTTCCCCTATCTGAAAGTCTGATAAATGCCGGAAAAATGACTAAGTCTAAAAAAAAATTTTCACCTTTTTTCAATTTTACGCCCGTGGGATATATATTCTACCCACACACATTTGGAACTCCCCTGGGGTACCGTCACACATATTATTCCCTCATTTAGTGGATATTTTCACAAAAAAGTGAAATTTTCAAAAATTCAGAAAATTGGCTGAAAACGACTAAATATGAAGGACTCATCGGGCGAATCGCTCTGGAACTGAAATCAGAACGCTCACTGACATTTCCCCTATCTGAAAGTCTGATAAACGCCGGAAAAATGACTAAGTCCAAAAAAAAATTTTTTCAACTCTTTTCAATTTTACCCCCGTGGGATATATATTCTACCCACGCACATTTGGAACACTCCTGGGGTACCCTCACACATATTATTCCCTCATTTAGTGCATATTTTCACAAAAAAGTGAAATTTTCAAAAATTCTAAAAATTGGCTGAAAACGACTAAATATGAAGGAATCATTGGGCCAATCGCTCTGGAACTGAAATCGGAACGCTCACTGACATTTTCCCTATCTGAAAGTCTGATAAACACCGGAAAAATGACAGTCCAAAAAAATTTTTTTTCAATTTTACCCCCGTGAGATATATATTCTACCCACACACATTTGGAACTCTCCTGGGGTACCCTCACACATATTATTCCCTCATTTAGTGGATATTTTCACAAAAAAGTGAAATTTTCAAAAATTCAGAAAATTGGCTGAAAACGACTAAATATGAAGGACTCATCGGGCGAATCGCTCTGGAACTGAAATCAGAACGCTCACTGACATTTCCCCTATCTGAAAGTCTGATAAACGCCGGAAAAATGACGAAGTCCAAAAAAAAATTTTTTCAACTCTTTTCAATTTTACCCCCGTGGGATATATATTCTACCCACGCACATTTGGAACACTCCTGGGGTGCCCTCACACATATTATTCCCTCATTTAGTGGATATTTTCACAAAAAAGTGAAATTTTCAAAAATTCTAAAAATTGGCTGAAAACGACTAAATATGAAGGAATCATTGGGCCATTCGCTCTGGAACTGAAATCGGAACGCTCACTGACATTTCCCCTATCTGAAAGTCTGATACACGCCGGAAAAATGACTAAGTCTAAAAAATTTTTTTCACCTTTTTTCAATTTTACCCCCGTGGGATATATATTCTACCCACACACATTTGGAACTCCACTGGGGTACCCTCACACATATTATTCCCTCATTTAGTGGATATTTTCACAAAAAAGTGAAATTTTCAAAAATTCAGAAAATTGGCTGAAAACGACTAAATATGAAGGACTCATCGGGCGAATCGCTCTGGAACTGAAATCAGAACGCTCACTGACATTTCCCCTATCTGAAAGTCTGATAAACGCCGGAAAAATGACTAAGTTCAAAAAAAAATTTTTTCAACTCTTTTCAATTTTACCCCCGAGGGATATATATTCTACCCACGCACATTTGGAACACTCCTGGCGTACCCTCACACTTATTATTCCCTCATTTAGTGGATATTTTCACAAAAAAGTGAAATTTTCAAAAATTCAGAAAATTGGCTGAAAACAACTAAATATGAAGGACTCATCGGGCCAAACGCTCTGGAACTGAAATCGTAACGCTCACTGACATTTCCCCTATCTGAAAGTCTGATAAATGCCGGAAAAATGACTAAGTCTAAAAAAAAATTTTCACCTTTTTTCAATTTTACGCCCGTGGGATATATATTCTACCCACACACATTTGGAACTCCCCTGGGGTACCGTCACACATATTATTCCCTCATTTAGTGGATATTTTCACAAAAAAGTGAAATTTTCAAAAATTCAGAAAATTTGCTGAAAACGACTAAATATGAAGGACTCATCGGGCGAATCGCTCTGGAACTGAAATCAGAACGCTCACTGACATTTCCCCTATCTGAAAGTCTGATAAACGCCGGAAAAATGACTAAGTCCAAAAAAAAATTTTTTCAACTCTTTTCAATTTTACCCCCGTGGGATATATATTCTACCCACGCACATTTGGAACACTCCTGGGGTACCCTCACACATATTATTCCCTCATTTAGTGCATATTTTCACAAAAAAGTGAAATTTTCAAAAATTCTAAAAATTGGCTGAAAACGACTAAATATGAAGGAATCATTGGGCCAATCACTCTGGAACTGAAATCGGAACGCTCACTGACATTTTCCCTATCTGAAAGTCTGATAAACACCGGAAAAATGACAGTCCAAAAAAATTTTTTTTCAATTTTACCCCCGTGAGATATATATTCTACCCACACACATTTGGAACTCTCCTGGGGTACCCTCACACATATTATTCCCTCATTTAGTGGATATTTTCACAAAAAAGTGAAATTTTCAAAAATTCAGAAAATTGGCTGAAAACGACTAAATATGAAGGACTCATCGGGCGAATCGCTCTGGAACTGAAATCAGAACGCTCACTGACATTTCCCCTATCTGAAAGTCTGATAAACGCCGGAAAAATGACGAAGTCCAAAAAAAAATTTTTTCAACTCTTTTCAATTTTACCCCCGTGGGATATATATTCTACCCACGCACATTTGGAACACTCCTGGGGTGCCCTCACACATATTATTCCCTCATTTAGTGGATATTTTCACAAAAAAGTGAAATTTTCAAAAATTCTAAAAATTGGCTGAAAACGACTAAATATGAAGGAATCATTGGGCCATTCGCTCTGGAACTGAAATCGGAACGCTCACTGACATTTCCCCTATCTGAAAGTCTGATACACGCCGGAAAAATGACTAAGTCTAAAAAATTTTTTTCACCTTTTTTCAATTTTACCCCCGTGGGATATATATTCTACCCACACACATTTGGAACTCCACTGGGGTACCCTCACACATATTATTCCCTCATTTAGTGGATATTTTCACAAAAAAGTGAAATTTTCAAAAATTCTGAAAATTGGCTGAAAACGACTAAATATGAAGGACTCATCGGGCGAATCGCTCTCGAACTGAAATCAGAACGCTCACTGACATTTCCCCTATCTGAAAGTCTGATAAACGCCGGAAAAATGACTAAGTCCAAAAAAAAATTTTTAAAACTCTTTTCAATTTTACCCCCGTGGGATATATATTCTACCCACGCACATTTGGAACACTCCTGGCGTGCCCTCACACATATTATTCCCTCATTTAGTGGATATTTTCACAAAAAAGTGAAATTTTCAAAAATTCAGAAAATTGGATGAAAACAACTAAATATGAAGGACTCATCGGGCCAAACGCTCTGGAACTGAAATCGGAACGCTCACTGACATTTCCCCTATCTGAAAGTCTGATAAACGCCGGAAAAATGACTAAGTCTAAAAAAAATTTTTCACCTTTTTTCAATTTTACCCCCGTGGGATATATATTCTACCCACACACATTTGGAACTCCCCTGGGGTACCGTCACACATATTATTCCCTCATTTAGTGGATATTTTCACAAAAAAGTGAAATTTTCAAAAATTCAGAAAATTTGCTGAAAACGACTAAATATGAAGGACTCATCGGGCGAATCGCTCTGGAACTGAAATCAGAACGCTCACTGACATTTCCCCTATCTGAAAGTCTGATAAACGCCGGAAAAATGACTAAGTCCAAAAAAAAATTTTTTCAACTCTTTTCAATTTTACCCCCGTGGGATATATATTCTACCCACGCACATTTGGAACACTCCTGGGGTACCCTCACACATATTATTCCCTCATTTAGTGGATATTTTCACAAAAAAGTGAAATTTTCAAAAATTCAGAAAATTGGCTGAAAACGACTAAATATGAAGGACTCATCGGGCGAATCGCTCTTGAACTGAAATCAGAACGCTCACTGACATTTCCCCTATCTGAAAGTCTGATAAACGCCGGAAAAATGACTAAGTCCAAAAAAAAATTTTTTCAACTCTTTTCAATTTTACCCCCGTGGGATATATATTCTACCCACGCACATTTGGAACACTCCTGGCGTACCCTCACACATATTATTCCCTCATTTAGTGGATATTTTCACAAAAAAGTGAAATTTTCAAAAATTCTGAAAATTGGCTGAAAACAACTAAATATGAAGGACTCATCGGGCCAAACGCTCTGGAACTGAAATCGGAACGCTCACTGACATTTCCCCTATCTGAAAGTCTGATAAATGCCGGAAAAATGACTAAGTCTAAAAAAAAATTTTCACCTTTTTTCAATTTTACGCCCGTGGGATATATATTCTACCCACACACATTTGGAACTCCCCTGGGGTACCGTCACACATATTATTCCCTCATTTAGTGGATATTTTCACAAAAAAGTGAAATTTTCAAAAATTCAGAAAATTTGCTGAAAACGACTAAATATGAAGGACTCATCGGGCGAATCGCTCTGGAACTGAAATCAGAACGCTCACTGACATTTCCCCTATCTGAAAGTCTGATAAACGCCGGAAAAATGACTAAGTCCAAAAAAAAATTTTTTCAACTCTTTTCAATTTTACCCCCGTGGGATATATATTCTACCCACGCACATTTGGAACACTCCTGGGGTACCCTCACACATATTATTCCCTCATTTAGTGGATATTTTCACAAAAAAGTGAAATTTTCAAAAATTCAGAAAATTGGCTGAAAACAACTAAATATGAAGGACTCATCGGGCCAAACGCTCTGGAACTGAAATCGTAACGCTCACTGACATTTCCCCTATCTGAAAGTCTGATAAACGCCGGAAAAATGACTAAGTCTAAAAAAAATTTTTCACCTTTTTTCAATTTTACCCCCGTGGGATATATATTCTACCCACACACATTTGGAACTCCCCTGGGGTACCCTCACACATATTATTCCCTCTTTTAGTGGATATTTTCACAAAAAAGTGAAATTTTCAAAAATTCAGAAAATTTGCTGAAAACGGCTAAATATGAAGGACTCATCGGGCGAATCGCTCTGGAACTGAAATCAGAACGCTCACTGACATTTCCCCTATCTGAAAGTCTGATAAACGCCGGAAAAATGACTAAGTCCCAAAAAAAATTTTTTCAACTTTTTTCAATTTTACCCCCGTGGGATATATATTCTACCCACGCACATTTGGAACACTCCTGGGGTACCCTCACACATATTATTCCCTCATTTAGTGGATATTTTCACAAAAAAGTGAAATTTTCAAAAATTCAGAAAATTGGCTGAAAACGACTAAATATGAAGGACTCATCGGGCGAATCGCTCTTGAACTGAAATCAGAACGCTCACTGACATTTCCCCTATCTGAAAGTCTGATAAACGCCGGAAAAATGACTAAGTCCAAAAAAAAATTTTTTCAACTCTTTTCAATTTTACCCCCGTGGGATATATATTCTACCCACGCACATTTGGAACACTCCTGGCGTACCCTCACACATATTATTCCCTCATTTAGTGGATATTTTCACAAAAAAGTGAAATTTTCAAAAATTCAGAAAATTGGCTGAATACAACTAAATATGAAGGACTCATCGGGCCAAACGCTCTGGAACTGAAATCGGAACGCTCACTGACATTTCCCCTATCTGAAAGTCTGATAAACGCCGGAAAAATGACTAAGTCTAAAAAAAATTTTTCACCTTTTTTCAATTTTACCCCCGTGGGATATATATTCTACCCACGCACATTTGGAACACTCCTGGGGTACCCTCACACATATTATTCCCTCATTTAGTGGATATTTTCACAAAAAAGTGAAATTTTCAAAAATTCAGAAAATTTGCTGAAAACGACTAAATATGAAGGACTCATCGGGCGAATCGCTCTGGAACTGAAATCAGAACGCTCACTGACATTTTCCCTATTTGAAAGTCTGATAAACACCGGAAAAATGACAGTCCAAAAAAATTTTTTTTCAATTTTACCCCCGTGAGATATATATTCTACCCACACACATTTGGAACTCTCCTGGGGTACCCTCACACATATTATTCCCTCATTTAGTGGATATTTTCACAAAAAAGTGAAATTTTCAAAAATTCTGAAAATTGGCTGAAAACGACTAAATATGAAGGACTCATCGGGCGAATCGCTCTGGAACTGAAATCAGAACGCTCACTGACATTTCCCCTATCTGAAAGTCTGATAAACGCCGGAAAAATGACTAAGTCCAAAAAAAAATTTTTTCAACTCTTTTCAATTTTACCCCCGTGGGATATATATTCTACCCACGCACATTTGGAACACTCCTGGGGTGCCCTCACACATATTATTCCCTCATTTAGTGGATATTTTCACAAAAAAGTGAAATTTTCAAAAATTCTAAAAATTGGCTGAAAACGACTAAATATGAAGGAATCATTGGGCCATTCGCTCTGGAACTGAAATCGGAACGCTCACTGACATTTCCCCTATCTGAAAGTCTGATAAACGCCGGAAAAATGACTAAGTCTAAAAAAAATTTTCACCTTTTTTCAATTTTACCCCCGTGGGATATATATTCTACCCACACACATTTGGAACTCCCCTGGGGTACCGTCACACATATTATTCCCTCATTTAGTGGATATTTTCACAAAAAAGTGAAATTTTCAAAAATTCAGAAAATTTGCTGAAAACGACTAAATATGAAGGACTCATCGGGCGAATCGCTCTGGAACTGAAATCAGAACGCTCACTGACATTTCCCCTATCTGAAAGTCTGATAAACGCCGGAAAAATGACTAAGTCCAAAAAAAAAATTTTTCAACTCTTTTCAATTTTACCCCCGTGGGATATATATTCTACCCACGCACATTTGGAACACTCCTGGGGTACCCTCACACATATTATTCCCTCATTTAGTGGATATTTTCACAAAAAAGTGAAATTTTCAAAAATTCAGAAAATTGGCTGAAAACGACTAAATATGAAGGACTCATCGGGCGAATCGCTCTTGAATTGAAATCAGAACGCTCACTGACATTTCCCCTATCTGAAAGTCTGATAAACGCCGGAAAAATGACTAAGTCCAAAAAAAAATTTTTTCAACTCTTTTCAATTTTACCCCCGTGGGATATATATTCTACCCACGCACATTTGGAACACTCCTGGCGTACCCTCACACATATTATTCCCTCATTTAGTGGATATTTTCACAAAAAAGTGAAATTTTCAAAAATTCAGAAAATTGGCTGAAAACAACTAAATATGAAGGACTCATCGGGCCAAACGCTCTGGAACTGAAATCGGAACGCTCACTGACATTTCCCCTATCTGAAAGTCTGATAAACGCCGGAAAAATGACTAAGTCTAAAAAAAATTTTTCACCTTTTTTCAATTTTACCCCCGTGGGATATATATTCTACCCACGCACATTTGGAACACTCCTGGGGTACCCTCACACATATTATTCCCTCATTTAGTGGATATTTTCACAAAAAAGTGAAATTTTCAAAAATTCAGAAAATTGGCTGAAAACGACTAAATATGAAGGACTCATCGGGCGAATCGCTCTGGAACTGAAATCAGAACGCTCACTGACATTTCCCCTATCTGAAAGTCTGATAAACGCCGGAAAAATGACTAAGTCCAAAAAAATATTTTTTCAACTCTTTTCAATTTTACCCCCGTGGGATATATATTCTACCCACGCACATTTGGAACACTCCTGGGGTACCCTCACACTTATTATTCCCTCATTTAGTGGATATTTTCACAAAAAAGTGACATTTTCAAAAATTCTGAAAATTGGCTGAAAACGACTAAATATGAAGGACTCATTGGGCGAATCACTCTGGAAGTGAAATCGGAATGCTCACTGACATTTTCCCTATCTGAAAGTCTGATAAACACCGGAAAAATGACAGTAAAAAAAAAATTTTTTTCACCTTTTTTCAATTTTACCCCCGTGGGATATATATTCTACCCACACACATTTGGAACACTTCTGGGGTACCCTCACACATATTATTCAATCATTTAGTGGATATTTTCACAAAAAAGTGAAATTTTCAAAAATTCAGAAAATTGGCTGAAAACGACTAAATATGAAGGACTCATCGGGCGAATCGCTCTGGAACTGAAATCGGAACGCTCACTGACATTTCCCCTATCTGAAAGTCTGATAAACGCTGAAAAAATGACTAAGTCCCAAAAAAAATTTTTTCAACTTTTTTAAATTTTACCCCCGTGGGATATATATTCTACCCACGCACATTTGGAACACTCCTGGGGTACCCTCACACATATTATTCCCTCATTTAGTGGATATTTTCACAAAAAAGTGAAATTTTCAAAAATTCAGAAAATTGGCTGAAAACTACTAAATATGAAGGACTCATCGGGCGAATCGCTCTTGAACTGAAATCAGAACGCTCACTGACATTTCCCCTATCTGAAAGTCTGATAAACGCCGGAAAAATGACTAAGTCCAAAAAAAAATTTTTTCAACTCTTTTCAATTTTACCCCCGTGGGATATATATTCTACCCACGCACATTTGGAACACTCCTGGCGTACCCTCACACATATTATTCCCTCATTTAGTGGATATTTTCACAAAAAAGTGAAATTTTCAAAAATTCAGAAAATTGGCTGAATACAACTAAATATGAAGGACTCATCGGGCCAAACGCTCTGGAACTGAAATCGGAACGCTCACTGACATTTCCCCTATCTGAAAGTCTGATAAACGCCGGAAAAATGACTAAGTCTAAAAAAAATTTTTCACCTTTTTTCAATTTTACCCCCGTGGGATATATATTCTACCCACGCACATTTGGAACACTCCTGGGGTACCCTCACACATATTATTCCCTCATTTAGTGGATATTTTCACAAAAAAGTGAAATTTTCAAAAATTCAGAAAATTGGCTGAAAATGACTAAATATGAAGGACTCATCGGGCGAATCGCTCTGGAACTGAAATCAGAACGCTCACTGACATTTCCCCTATCTGAAAGTCTGATAAACGCCGGAAAAATGACTAAGTCCAAAAAAATATTTTTTCAACTCTTTTCAATTTTACCCCCGTGGGATATATATTCTACCCACGCACATTTGGATCACTCCTGGGGTACCCTCACACTTATTATTCCCTCATTTAGTGGATATTTTCACAAAAAAGTGACATTTTCAAAAATTCAGAAAATTGGCTGAAAACGACTAAATATGATGGACTCATTGGGCGAATCACTCTGGAAGTGAAATCGGAATGCTCACATTTTCCCTATCTGAAAGTCTGATAAACACCGGAAAAATGACAGTCCAAAAAAAAATTTTTTCACCTCTTTTCAATTTTACCCCCGTGGGATATATATTCTACCTAAGCACATTTGGAACACTTCTGGGGTACCCTCACACATATTATTCCCTCATTTAGTGGATATTTTCACAAAAAAGTGAAATTTTCAAAAATTCAGAAAATTGGCTGCAAACGACTAAATATCAAGGGCTCATCGGGCGAATCGCTCTGGAACTGAAATCGGAACGCTCACTGACATTTCCCCTATCTGAAAGTCTGATAAACGCTGAAAAAATGGCTAAGTCTAAAAAAAATTATTTTTCACCTTTTTTCAATTTTACCCCCGTGGGATATATAATCTACCCACACACATTTGGAACTCTCCTGGGGTATCCTCACACATATTATTCCCTCATTTAGTGGATATTTTCACAAAAAAGTGAAATTTTCAAAAATTCTGAAAATTGGCTGAAAACGACTAAATATGAAGGACTCATCGGGCTAATCGCGCTGGAACTGAAATCGGAACACTCACTGACATTTCCCCTATCTGAAAGACTGATAAACGCTGAAAAAATGACTAAGTCCAAAAAAAAAAATGTTTCACCTTTTTTCAATTTTACCCCCGTGGGATATATAATCTACCCACATATATTTGGAACTCTCCTGGGGTATCCTCACACATATTATTCCCTCATTTAGTGGATATTTTCACAAAAAAGTGAAATTTTCAAAAATTCAGAAAATTGGCTGAAAACTACTGAATATGAAGGACTCATCGGGCTAATCGCGCTGGAACTGAAATCGGAACACTCACTGACATTTCCCCTATCTGAAAGTCTGATAAACGCTGAAAAAATGACTAAGTCTAAAAAAAAATTTTTTTCACCTTTTTTCAATTTTACCCCCGTGGGATATATATTCTACCCACACACATTTGGAACTCTCCTGGGGTACCCTCACACATATTATTCCCTCATTTAGTGGATATTTTCACAAAAAAGTGAAATTTTCAAAATTTCAGAAAATTGTCTGAAAACGACTAAATATGAAGGACTCATCGGGCGAATCGCTCTGGAACTGAAATCGGAACGCTCACTGACATTTCCCCTATCTGAAAGTCTGATAAACACTGAAAAAATGACTAACTCCAAAAAAAATTTTTTTCACCTTTTTTCAATTTTACCCCCGTGGGATATATATTCTACCCACGAACATTTGGAACACTCCTGGGGTACCCTCACACATATTATTCCCTCATTTAGTGGATATTTTCACAAAAAAGTGAAATTTTCAAAAATTCAGAAAATTGGCTGAAATCTACTGAAAATGAAGGACTCATCAGGCTAATCGCGCTGGAACTGAAATCGGAACGCTCACTGACATTTCCCCTATCTGAAAGTCTGATAAACGCTGAAAAAATGACTAAGTCTAAAAAAAATTTTTTTTCACCTTTTTTCGATTTTACCCCCGTGGGATATATAATCTACCCACACACATTTGGAACTCTCCTGGGGTATCCTCACACATATTATTCCCTCATTTAGTGGATATTTTCACAAAAAAGTGAAATTTTCAAAATTTCAGAAAATTGTCTGAAAACGACTAAATATGAAGGACTCATCGGGCGAATCGCTCTGGAACTGAAATCGGAACGCTCACTGACATTTCCCCTATCTGAAAGTCTGATAAACACTGAAAAAATGACTAAGTCCCAAAAAAAATTTTTTTCACCTTTTTTCAATTTTACCCCCGTGGGATATATATTCTACCCACACACATTTGGAACTCTCCTGGGGTACACTCACACATATTATTCCCTCATTTAGTGGATATTTTCACAAAAAAGCGAAATTTTCAAAAATTCAGAAAATTTGCTGAAAACTACTGAATATGAAGGACTCATCGGGCTAATCGCGCTGGAACTGAAATCGGAACACTCACTGACATTTCCCCTATCTGAAAGTCTGATAAACGCTGAAAAAATGACTAAGTCTAAAAAAAATTTTTTTTCACCTTTTTTCAATTTTACCCCCGTGGGATATATAATCTGCCCACACACATTTGGAACTCTCCTGGGGTATCCTCACACATATTATTCCCTCATTTAGTGGATATTTTCACAAAAAAGTGAAATTTTCAAAATTTCAGAAAATTGGCTGAAAACTACTGAAAATGAAGGACTCATCGGGCGAATCGCTCTGGAACTGAAATCGGAACGCTCACTGACATTTCCCCTATCTGAAAGTCTGATAAACGCTGAAAAAATGACTAAGTCCCAAAAAAAAAATTTTTCACCTTTTTTCAATTTTACCCCCGTGGGATATATATTCTACCCACACACATTTGGAACTCTCCTGGGGTACACTCACACATATTATTCCCTCATTTAGTGGATATTTTCACAAAAAAGCGAAATTTTCAAAAATTCAGAAAATTTGCTGAAAACTACTGAATATGAAGGACTCATCGGGCGAATCGCTCTGGAACTGAAATCGGAACGCTCACTGACATTTCCCCTATCTGAAAGTCTGATAAACGCTGAAAAAATGACTAAGTCCCAAAAAAAAAATTTTTCACCTTTTTTCAATTTTACCCCCGTGGGATGTATATTCTACCCACACACATTTGGAACTCTCCTGGGGTACACTCACACATATTATTCCCTCATTTAGTGGATATTTTCACAAAAAAGCGAAATTTTCACAAATTCAGAATATTTGCTGAAAACTACTGAATATGAAGGACTCATCGGGCTAATCGCGCTGGAACTGAAATCGGAACACTCACTGACATTTCCCCTCTCTGAAAGTCTGATAAACGCTGAAAAAATGACTAAGTCTAAAAAAAATTTTTTTTCACCTTTTTTCAATTTTACCCCCGTGGGATATATAATCTGCCCACACACATTTGGAACTCTCCTGGGGTATCCTCACACATATTATTCCCTCATTTAGTGGATATTTTCACAAAAAAGTGAAATTTTCAAAATTTCAGAAAATTGTCTGAAAACGACTAAATATGAAGGACTCATCGGGCGAATCGCTCTGGAACTGAAATCGGAACGCTCACTGACATTTCCCCTATCTGAAGTCTGATAAACGCCGGAAAAATGACAAAGTCCAAAAGAAAATTTTTCACCTCTTTTCAATTTTACCCCCGTGGGATATATATTCTACCCACACACATTTGGAACTCTCCTGGGGTACACTCACACATATTATTCCCTCATTTAGTAGATATTTTCACAAAAAAGCGAAATTTTCACAAATTCAGAAAATTTGCTGAAAACTACGGAATATGAAGGACTCATCGGGCTAATCGCGCTGGAACTGAAATCGGAACACTCACTGACATTTCCCCTATCTGAAAGTCTGATAAACGCTGAAAAAATGACTAAGTCTAAAAAAAATTTTTTTTCACCTTTTTTCAATTTTACCCCCGTGGGATATATAATCTACCCACACACATTTGGAACTCTCCTGGGGTATCCTCACACATATTATTCCCTCATTTAGTGGATATTTTCACAAAAAAGTGAAATTTTCAAAATTTCAGAAAATTGTCTGAAAACGACTAAATATGAAGGACTCATCGGGCGAATCGCTCTGGAACTGAAATCGGAACGCTCACTGACATTTCCCCTATCTGAAAGTCTGATAAACGCCGGAAAAATGACAAAGTCCAAAAGAAAATTTTTCACCTCTTTTCAATTTTACCCCCGTGGGATATATATTCTACCCACACACATTTGGAACTCTCCTGGGGTACACTCACACATATTATTCCCTCATTTAGTGGATATTTTCACAAAAAAGCGAAATTTTCAAAAATTCAGAAAATTTGCTGAAAACTACTGAATATGAAGGACTCATCGGGCTAATCGCGCTGGAACTGAAATCGGAACACTCACTGACATTTCCCCTATCTGAAAGTCTGATAAACGCTGAAAAAATGACTAAGTCTAAAAAAAATTTTTTTTCACCTTTTTTCAATTTTACCCCCGTGGGATATATATTCTACCCACACACATTTGGAACTCTCCTGGGGTACCCTCACACATATTATTCCCTCATTTAGTGGATATTTTCACAAAAAAGTGAAATTTTAAAAAATTCAGAAAATTGGCTGAAAACTACTGAAAATGAAGGACTCATCAGGCTAATCGCGCTGGAACTGAAATCGGAACGCTCACTGACATTTCCCCTATCTGAAAGTCTGATAAACACTGAAAAAATGACTAAGTCCCAAAAAAAAATTTTTTCACCTTTTTTCAATTTTACCCCCGTGGGATATATAATCTACCCACATATATTTGGAACTCTCCTGGGGTATCCTCACACATATTATTCCCTCATTTAGTGGATATTTTCACAAAAAAGTGAAATTTTCAAAAATTCAGAAAATTGGCTGAAAACTACTGAATATGAAGGACTTATCGGGCTAATCGCGCTGGAACTGAAATCGGAACACTCACTGACATTTCCCCTATCTGAAAGTCTGATAAACGCTGAAAAAATGACTAAGTCTAAAAAAAATTTTTTTTCACCTTTTTTCAATTTTACCCCCGTGGGATATATAATCTACCCACACACATTTGGAACTCTCCTGGGGTATCCTCACACATATTATTCCCTCATTTAGTGGATATTTTCACAAAAAAGTGAAATTTTCAAAAATTCAGAAAATTGGCTGAAAACGACTAAATATGAAGGACTCATCGGGCAAATCGCTCTGGAACTGAAATCGGAACGCTCACTGACATTTCCCCTATCTGAAAGTCTGATAAACGCCGGAAAAATGACTAACTCCAAAAAAAATTTTTTTCACCTTTTTTCAATTTTACCCCCGTGGGATATATATTCTACCCACACACATTTGGAACTCTCCTGGGGTACCCTCACACATATTATTCCCTCATTTAGTGGATATTTTCACAAAAAAGTGAAATTTTAAAAAATTCAGAAAATTGGCTGAAAACTACTGAAAATGAAGGACTCATCAGGCTAATCGCGCTGGAACTGAAATCGGAATGCTCACTGACATTTCCCCTATCTGAAAGTCTGATAAACGCTGAAAAAATGACTAAGTCCCAAAAAAAAAATTTTTCACCTTTTTTCAATTTTACCCCCGTGGGATATATATTCTACCCACACACATTTGGAACTCTCCTGGGGTACACTCACACATATTATTCCCTCATTTAGTGGATATTTTCACAAAAAAGCGAAATTTTCAAAAATTCAGAAAATTTGCTGAAAACTACTGAATATGAAGGACTCATCGGGCGAATCGCTCTGGAACTGAAATCGGAACGCTCACTGACATTTCCCCTATCTGAAAGTCTGATAAACGCTGAAAAAATGACTAAGTCCCAAAAAAAAAATTTTTCACCTTTTTTCAATTTTACCCCCGTGGAATATATATTCTACCCACTCACATTTGGAACTCTCCTGGGGTATCCTCACACATATTATTCCCTCATTTAGTGGATATTTTCACAAAAAAGCAAAATTTTCACAAATTCAGAAAATTTGCTGAAAACTACGGAATATGAAGGACTCATCGGGCTAATCGCGCTGGAACTGAAATCGGAACACTCACTGACATTTCCCCTATCTGAAAGTCTGATAAACGCTGAAAAAATGACTAAGTCTAAAAAAAATTTTTTTTCACCTTTTTTCAATTTTACCCCCGTGGGATATATAATCTACCCACACACATTTGGAACTCTCCTGGGGTACCCTCACACATATTATTCCCTCATTTAGTGGATATTTTCACAAAAAAGTGAAATTTTAAAAAATTCAGAAAATTGGCTGAAAACTACTGAAAATGAAGGACTCATCGGGGTAATCGCGCTGGAACTGAAAACGCAACACTCACTGACATTTCCCCTATCTGAAAGTCTGATAAACGCTGAAAAAATGACTAAGTCTAAAAAAAATTTTTTTTCACCTTTTTTCAATTTTACCCCCGTGGGATATATAATCTACCCACACATATTTGGAACTCTCCTGGGGTATCCTCACACATATTATTCCCTCATTTAGTGGATATTTTCACAAAAAAGTGAAATTTTCAAAAATTCAGAAAATTGGCTGAAAACTACTGAAAATGAAGGACTCATCGGGCTAATCGGGCTGGAACTGAAATCGGAACGCTCACTGACATTTCCCCTATCTGAAAGTCTGATAAACGCTGAAAAAATGACTAAGTCCCAAAAAAAAAATTTTTCACCTTTTTTCAATTTTACCCCCGTGTGATATATATTCTACCCACACACATTTGGAACTCTCCTGGGGTACACTCACACATATTATTCCCTCATTTAGTGGATATTTTCACAAAAAAGCGAAATTTTCACAAATTCAGAATATTTGCTGAAAACTACTGAATATGAAGGACTCATCGGGCTAATCGCGCTGGAACTGAAATCGGAACACTCACTGACATTTCCCCTATCTGAAAGTCTGATAAACGCTGAAAAAATGACTAAGTCTAAAAAAAATTTTTTTTCACCTTTTTTCAATTTTACCCCCGTGGGATATATAATCTGCCCACACACATTTGGAACTCTCCTGGGGTATCCTCACACATATTATTCCCTCATTTAGTGGATATTTTCACAAAAAAGTGAAATTTTCAAAATTTCAGAAAATTGTCTGAAAACGACTAAATATGAAGGACTCATCGGGCGAATCGCTCTGGAACTGAAATCGGAACGCTCACTGACATTTCCCCTATCTGAAAGTCTGATAAACGCCGGAAAAATGACAAAGTCCAAAAGAAAATTTTTCACCTCTTTTCAATTTTACCCCCGTGGGATATATATTCTACCCACACACATTTGGAACTCTCCTGGGGTACACTCACACATATTATTCCCTCATTTAGTGGATATGTTCACAAAAAAGCGAAATTTTCACAAATTCAGAAAATTTGCTGAAAACTACGGAATATGAAGGACTCATCGGGCTAATCGCGCTGGAACTGAAATCGGAACACTCACTGACATTTCCCCTATCTGAAAGTCTGATAAACGCTGAAAAAATGACTAAGTCTAAAAAAAAATTTTTTTCACCTTTTTTCAATTTTACCCCCGTGGGATATATAATCTACCCATACACATTTGGAACTCTCCTGGGGTATCCTCACACATATTATTCCCTCATTTAGTGGATATTTTCACAAAAAAGTGAAATTTTCAAAATTTCAGAAAATTGTCTGAAAACGACTAAATATGAAGGACTCATCGGGCGAATCGCTCTGGAACTGAAATCGGAACGCTCACTGACATTTCCCCTATCTGAAAGTCTGATAAACGCCGGAAAAATGACAAAGTCCAAAAGAAAATTTTTCACCTCTTTTCAATTTTACCCCCGTGGGATATATATTCTACCTAAGCAAATTTGGAACACTCCTGGGGTATCCTCACACATATTATTCCCTCATTTAGTGGATATTTTCACAAAAAAGTGAAATTTTCAAAAATTCTGAAATTTGGCTGAAAACGACAAAATATGAAGGACTCATCGGGCGAATCGCTCTGGAACTGAAATCGGAACGCTCACTGACATTTCCCCTATCTGAAAGTCTGATAAACGCTGAAAAAATGACTAAGTCTAAAAAAAATTTTTTTTCACCTTTTTTCAATTTTACCCCCGTGGGATATATATTCTACCCACACACATTTGGAACTCTCCTGGGGTACACTCACACATATTATTCCCTCATTTAGTGGATATTTTCACAAAAAAGCGAAATTTTCAAAAATTCTGAAAATTTGCTGAAAACTACTGAATATGAAGGACTCATCGGGCGAATCGCTCTGGAACTGAAATCGGAACGCTCACTGACATTTCCCCTATCTGAAAGTCTGATAAACGCTGAAAAAATGACTAAGTCCCAAAAAAAAAATTTTTCACCTTTTTTCAATTTCACCCCCGTGGGATATATATTCTACCCACTCACATTTGGAACTCTCCTGGGGTACCCTCACACATATTATTCCCTCATTTAGTGGATATTTTCACAAAAAAGTGAAATTTTCAAAAATTCTGAAAATTGGCTGAAAACTACTGAATATGAAGGACTCATCGGGGTAATCGCGCTGGAACTGAAAACGCAACACTCACTGACATTTCCCCTATCTGAAAGTCTGATAAACGCTGAAAAAATGACTAAGTCTAAAAAAAATTTTTTTTCACCTATTTTCAATTTTACCCCCGTGGGATATATAATTTACCCACACATATTTGGAACTCTCCTGGGGTATCCTCACACATATTATTCCCTCATTTAGTGGATATTTTCACAAAAAAGTGAAATTTTCAAAAATTCAGGAAATTGGCTGAAAACTACTGAAAATGAAGGACTCATCGGGCTAATCGGGCTGGAACTGAAATCGGAACGCTCACTGACATTTCCCCTATCTGAAAGTCTGATAAACGCTGAAAAAATGACTAAGTCCCAAAAAAAAAATTTTTCACCTTTTTTCAATTTTACCCCCGTGGGATATATATTCTACCCACACACATTTGGAACTCTCCTGGGGTACACTCACACATATTATTCCCTCATTTAGTGGATATTTTCACAAAAAAGCGAAATTTTCACAAATTCAGAATATTTGCTGAAAACTACTGAATATGAAGGACTCATCGGGCTAATCGCGCTGGAACTGAAATCGGAACACTCACTGACATTTCCCCTATCTGAAAGTCTGATAAACGCTGAAAAAATGACTAAGTCTAAAAAAAATTTTTTTTCACCTTTTTTCAATTTTACCCCCGTGGGATATATAATCTGCCCACACACATTTGGAACTCTCCTGGGGTATCCTCACACATATTATTCCCTCATTTAGTGGATATTTTCACAAAAAAGTGAAATTTTCAAAATTTCAGAAAATTGTCTGAAAACGACTAAATATGAAGGACTCATCGGGCGAATCGCTCTGGAACTGAAATCGGAACGCTCACTGACATTTCCCCTATCTGAAAGTCTGATAAACGCCGGAAAAATGACAAAGTCCAAAAGAAAATTTTTCACCTCTTTTCAATTTTACCCCCGTGGGATATATATTCTACCCACACACATTTGGAACTCTCCTGGGGTACACTCACACATATTATTCCCTCATTTAGTGGATATTTTCACAAAAAAGCGAAATTTTCAAAAATTCAGAAAATTTGCTGAAAACTACTGAATATGAAGGACTCATCGGGCTAATCGCGCTGGAACTGAAATCGGAACACTCACTGACATTTCCCCTATCTGAAAGTCTGATAAACGCTGAAAAAATGACAGTCTAAAAAAAATTTTTTTTCACCTTTTTTCAATTTTACCCCCGTGGGATATATATTCTACCCACACACATTTGGAACTCTCCTGGGGTACCCTCACACATATTATTCCCTCATTTAGTGGATATTTTCACAAAAAAGTGAAATTTTCAAAAATTCAGAAAATTGGCTGAAAACGACTAAATATGAAGGACTCATCGGGCGAATCGCTCTGGAACTGAAATCGGAACGCTCACTGACATTTCCCCTATCTGAAAGTCTGATAAACGCCGGAAAAAAGACAAAGTCCAAAAGAAAATTTTTCACCTCTTTTCAATTTTAATCCCGTGGGATATATATTCTACCTAAGCAAATTTGGAACACTCCTGGGGTATCCTCACACATATTATTCCCTCATTTAGTGGATATTTTCACAAAAAAGTGAAATTTTCAAAAATTCTGAAAATTGGCTGAAAACGACTAAATATGAAGGACTCATCGGGCGAATCGCTCTGGAACTGAAATCGGAACGCTCACTGACATTTCCCCTATCTGAAAGTCTGATAAACGCTGAAAAAATGACTAAGTCTAAAAAAAATTTTTTTTCACCTTTTTTCAATTTTACCCCCGTGGGATATATATTCTACCCACACACATTTGGAACTCTCCTGGGGTACACTCACACATATTATTCCCTCATTTAGTGGATATTTTCACAAAAAAGCGAAATTTTCAAAAATTCAGAAAATTTGCTGAAAACTACTGAAAATGAAGGACTCATCGGGCTAATCGGGCTGGAACTGAAATCGGAACGCTCACTGACATTTCCCCTATCTGAAAGTCTGATAAACGCTGAAAAAATGACTAAGTCCCAAAAAAAAAATTTTTCACCTTTTTTCAATTTTACCCCCGTGTGATATATATTCTACCCACACACATTTGGAACTCTCCTGGGGTACACTCACACATATTATTCCCTCATTTAGTGGATATTTTCACAAAAAAGTGAAATTTTCAAAAATTCAGAAAATTGGCTGAAAACTACTGAATATGAAGGACTTATCGGGCTAATCGCGCTGGAACTGAAATCGGAACACTCACTGACATTTCCCCTATCTGAAAGTCTGATAAACGCTGAAAAAATGACTAAGTCTAAAAAAAATTTTTTTTCACCTTTTTTCAATTTTACCCCCGTGGGATATATAATCTACCCACACACATTTGGAACTCTCCTGGGGTATCCTCACACATATTATTCCCTCATTTAGTGGATATTTTCACAAAAAAGTGAAATTTTCAAAATTTCAGAAAATTGTCTGAAAACGACTAAATATGAAGGACTCATCGGGCGAATCGCTCTGGAACTGAAATCGGAACGCTCACTGACATTTCCCCTATCTGAAAGTCTGATAAACGCCGGAAAAATGACAAAGTCCAAAAGAAAATTTTTCACCTCTTTTCAATTTTACCCCCGTGGGATATATATTCTACCCACACACATTTGGAACTCTCCTGGGGTACACTCACACATATTATTCCCTCATTTAGTGGATATTTTCACAAAAAAGCGAAATTTTCAAAAATTCAGAAAATTTGCTGAAAACTACTGAATATGAAGGACTCATCGGGCTAATCGCGCTGGAACTGAAATCGGAACACTCACTGACATTTCCCCTATCTGAAAGTCTGATAAACGCTGAAAAAATGACAGTCTAAAAAAAATTTTTTTTCACCTTTTTTCAATTTTACCCCCGTGGGATATATATTCTACCCACACACATTTGGAACTCTCCTGGGGTACCCTCACACATATTATTCCCTCATTTAGTGGATATTTTCACAAAAAAGTGAAATTTTCAAAAATTCAGAAAATTGGCTGAAAACGACTAAATATGAAGGACTCATCGGGCGAATCGCTCTGGAACTGAAATCGGAACGCTCACTGACATTTCCCCTATCTGAAAGTCTGATAAACGCCGGAAAAAAGACAAAGTCCAAAAGAAAATTTTTCACCTCTTTTCAATTTTAATCCCGTGGGATATATATTCTACCTAAGCAAATTTGGAACACTCCTGGGGTATCCTCACACATATTATTCCCTCATTTAGTGGATATTTTCACAAAAAAGTGAAATTTTCAAAAATTCTGAAAATTGGCTGAAAACGACTAAATATGAAGGACTCATCGGGCGAATCGCTCTGGAACTGAAATCGGAACGCTCACTGACATTTCCCCTATCTGAAAGTCTGATAAACGCTGAAAAAATGACTAAGTCTAAAAAAAATTTTTTTTCACCTTTTTTCAATTTTACCCCCGTGGGATATATATTCTACCCACACACATTTGGAACTCTCCTGGGGTACACTCACACATATTATTCCCTCATTTAGTGGATATTTTCACAAAAAAGCGAAATTTTCAAAAATTCAGAAAATTTGCTGAAAACTACTGAAAATGAAGGACTCATCGGGCTAATCGGGCTGGAACTGAAATCGGAACGCTCACTGACATTTCCCCTATCTGAAAGTCTGATAAACGCTGAAAAAATGACTAAGTCCCAAAAAAAAAATTTTTCACCTTTTTTCAATTTTACCCCCGTGTGATATATATTCTACCCACACACATTTGGAACTCTCCTGGGGTACACTCACACATATTATTCCCTCATTTAGTGGATATTTTCACAAAAAAGTGAAATTTTCAAAAATTCAGAAAATTGGCTGAAAACTACTGAATATGAAGGACTTATCGGGCTAATCGCGCTGGAACTGAAATCGGAACACTCACTGACATTTCCCCTATCTGAAAGTCTGATAAACGCTGAAAAAATGACTAAGTCTAAAAAAAATTTTTTTTCACCTTTTTTCAATTTTACCCCCGTGGGATATATAATCTACCCACACACATTTGGAACTCTCCTGGGGTATCCTCACACATATTATTCCCTCATTTAGTGGATATTTTCACAAAAAAGTGAAATTTTCAAAATTTCAGAAAATTGTCTGAAAACGACTAAATATGAAGGACTCATCGGGCGAATCGCTCTGGAACTGAAATCGGAACGCTCACTGACATTTCCCCTATCTGAAAGTCTGATAAACGCCGGAAAAATGACAAAGTCCAAAAGAAAATTTTTCACCTCTTTTCAATTTTACCCCCGTGGGATATATATTCTACCCACACACATTTGGAACTCTCCTGGGGTACACTCACACATATTATTCCCTCATTTAGTGGATATTTTCACAAAAAAGCGAAATTTTCAAAAATTCAGAAAATTTGCTGAAAACTACTGAATATGAAGGACTCATCGGGCTAATCGCGCTGGAACTGAAATCGGAACACTCACTGACATTTCCCCTATCTGAAAGTCTGATAAACGCTGAAAAAATGACAGTCTAAAAAAAATTTTTTTTCACCTTTTTTCAATTTTACCCCCGTGGGATATATATTCTACCCACACACATTTGGAACTCTCCTGGGGTACCCTCACACATATTATTCCCTCATTTAGTGGATATTTTCACAAAAAAGTGAAATTTTCAAAAATTCAGAAAATTGGCTGAAAACGACTAAATATGAAGGACTCATCGGGCGAATCGCTCTGGAACTGAAATCGGAACGCTCACTGACATTTCCCCTATCTGAAAGTCTGATAAACGCCGGAAAAAAGACAAAGTCCAAAAGAAAATTTTTCACCTCTTTTCAATTTTAATCCCGTGGGATATATATTCTACCTAAGCAAATTTGGAACACTCCTGGGGTATCCTCACACATATTATTCCCTCATTTAGTGGATATTTTCACAAAAAAGTGAAATTTTCAAAAATTCTGAAAATTGGCTGAAAACGACTAAATATGAAGGACTCATCGGGCGAATCGCTCTGGAACTGAAATCGGAACGCTCACTGACATTTAGCCTATCTGAAAGTCTGATAAACGCTGAAAAAATGACTAAGTCTAAAAAAAATTTTTTTTCACCTTTTTTCAATTTTACCCCCGTGGGATATATATTCTACCCACACACATTTGGAACTCTCCTGGGGTACACTCACACATATTATTCCCTCATTTAGTGGATATTTTCACAAAAAAGCGAAATTTTCAAAAATTCAGAAAATTTGCTGAAAACTACTGAAAATGAAGGACTCATCGGGCTAATCGGGCTGGAACTGAAATCGGAACGCTCACTGACATTTCCCCTATCTGAAAGTCTGATAAACGCTGAAAAAATGACTAAGTCCCAAAAAAAAAATTTTTCACCTTTTTTCAATTTTACCCCCGTGTGATATATATTCTACCCACACACATTTGGAACTCTCCTGGGGTACACTCACACATATTATTCCCTCATTTAGTGGATATTTTCACAAAAAAGTGAAATTTTCAAAAATTCAGAAAATTGGCTGAAAACTACTGAATATGAAGGACTTATCGGGCTAATCGCGCTGGAACTGAAATCGGAACACTCACTGACATTTCCCCTATCTGAAAGTCTGATAAACGCTGAAAAAATGACTAAGTCTAAAAAAAATTTTTTTTCACCTTTTTTCAATTTTACCCCCGTGGGATATATAATCTACCCACACACATTTGGAACTCTCCTGGGGTATCCTCACACATATTATTCCCTCATTTAGTGGATATTTTCACAAAAAAGTGAAATTTTCAAAAATTCAGAAAATTGGCTGAAAACGACTAAATATGAAGGACTCATCGGGCAAATCGCTCTGGAACTGAAATCGGAACGCTCAATGACATTTCCCCTATCTGAAAGTCTGATAAACGCCGGAAAAATGACTAACTCCAAAAAAAAATTTTTTCACCTTTTTTCAATTTTACCCCCGTGGGATATATATTCTACCCACACACATTTGGAACTCTCCTGGGGTACCCTCACACATATTATTCCCTCATTTAGTGGATATTTTCACAAAAAAGTGAAATTTTAAAAAATTCAGAAAATTGGCTGAAAACTACTGAAAATGACGGACTCATCAGGCTAATCGCGCTGGAACTGAAATCGGAATGCTCACTGACATTTCCCCTATCTGAAAGTCTGATAAACGCTGAAAAAATGACTAAGTCCCAAAAAAAAAATTTTTCACCTTTTTTCAATTTTACCCCCGTGGGATATATATTCTACCCACACACATTTGGAACTCTCCTGGGGTACACTCACACATATTATTCCCTCATTTAGTGGATATTTTCACAAAAAAGCGAAATTTTCAAAAATTCAGAAAATTTGCTGAAAACTACTGAATATGAAGGACTCATCGGGCGAATCGCTCTGGAACTGAAATCGGAACGCTCACTGACATTTCCCCTATCTGAAAGTCTGATAAACGCTGAAAAAATGACTAAGTCCCAAAAAAAAAATTTTTCACCTTTTTTCAATTTTACCCCCGTGGAATATATATTCTACCCACTCACATTTGGAACTCTCCTGGGGTATCCTCACACATATTATTCCCTCATTTAGTGGATATTTTCACAAAAAAGTGAAATTTTCAAAATTTCAGAAAATTGTCTGAAAACGACTAAATATGAAGGACTCATCGGGCGAATCGCTCTGGAACTGAAATCGGAACGCTCACTGACATTTCCCCTATCTGAAAGTCTGATAAACGCCGGAAAAATGACAAAGTCCAAAAGAAAATTTTTCACCTCTTTTCAATTTTACCCCCGTGGGATATATATTCTACCCACACACATTTGGAACTCTCCTGGGGTACACTCACACATATTATTCCCTCATTTAGTGGATATTTTCACAAAAAAGCAAAATTTTCACAAATTCAGAAAATTTGCTGAAAACTACGGAATATGAAGGACTCATCGGGCTAATCGCGCTGGAACTGAAATCGGAACACTCACTGACATTTCCCCTATCTGAAAGTCTGATAAACGCTGAAAAAATGACTAAGTCTAAAAAAAATTTTTTTTCACCTTTTTTCAATTTTACCCCCGTGGGATATATAATCTACCCACACACATTTGGAACTCTCCTGGGGTATCCTCACACATATTATTCCCTCATTTAGTGGATATTTTCACAAAAAAGTGAAATTTTCAAAATTTCAGAAAATTGTCTGAAAACGACTAAATATGAAGGACTCATCGGGCGAATCGCTCTGGAACTGAAATCGGAACGCTCACTGACATTTCCCCTATCTGAAAGTCTGATAAACGCCGGAAAAATGACAAAGTCCAAAAGAAAATTTTTCACCTCTTTTCAATTTTACCCCCGTGGGATATATATTCTACCCACACACATTTGGAACTCTCCTGGGGTACACTCACACATATTATTCCCTCATTTAGTGGATATTTTCACAAAAAAGCGAAATTTTCAAAAATTCAGAAAATTTGCTGAAAACTACTGAATATGAAGGACTCATCGGGCTAATCGCGCTGGAACTGAAATCGGAACACTCACTGACATTTCCCCTATCTGAAAGTCTGATAAACGCTGAAAAAATGACAGTCTAAAAAAAATTTTTTTTCACCTTTTTTCAATTTTACCCCCGTGGGATATATATTCTACCCACACACATTTGGAACTCTCCTGGGGTACCCTCACACATATTATTCCCTCATTTAGTGGATATTTTCACAAAAAAGTGAAATTTTCAAAAATTCAGAAAATTGGCTGAAAACGACTAAATATGAAGGACTCATCGGGCGAATCGCTCTGGAACTGAAATCGGAACGCTCACTGACATTTCCCCTATCTGAAAGTCTGATAAACGCCGGAAAAAAGACAAAGTCCAAAAGAAAATTTTTCACCTCTTTTCAATTTTAATCCCGTGGGATATATATTCTACCTAAGCAAATTTGGAACACTCCTGGGGTATCCTCACACATATTATTCCCTCATTTAGTGGATATTTTCACAAAAAAGTGAAATTTTCAAAAATTCTGAAAATTGGCTGAAAACGACTAAATATGAAGGACTCATCGGGCGAATCGCTCTGGAACTGAAATCGGAACGCTCACTGACATTTCCCCTATCTGAAAGTCTGATAAACGCTGAAAAAATGACTAAGTCTAAAAAAAATTTTTTTTCACCTTTTTTCAATTTTACCCCCGTGGGATATATATTCTACCCACACACATTTGGAACTCTCCTGGGGTACACTCACACATATTATTCCCTCATTTAGTGGATATTTTCACAAAAAAGCGAAATTTTCAAAAATTCAGAAAATTTGCTGAAAACTACTGAAAATGAAGGACTCATCGGGCTAATCGGGCTGGAACTGAAATCGGAACGCTCACTGACATTTCCCCTATCTGAAAGTCTGATAAACGCTGAAAAAATGACTAAGTCCCAAAAAAAAAATTTTTCACCTTTTTTCAATTTTACCCCCGTGTGATATATATTCTACCCACACACATTTGGAACTCTCCTGGGGTACACTCACACATATTATTCCCTCATTTAGTGGATATTTTCACAAAAAAGTGAAATTTTCAAAAATTCAGAAAATTGGCTGAAAACTACTGAATATGAAGGACTTATCGGGCTAATCGCGCTGGAACTGAAATCGGAACACTCACTGACATTTCCCCTATCTGAAAGTCTGATAAACGCTGAAAAAATGACAAAGTCTAAAAAAAATTTTTTTTCACCTTTTTTCAATTTTACCCCCGTGGGATATATAATCTACCCACACACATTTGGAACTCTCCTGGGGTATCCTCACACATATTATTCCCTCATTTAGTGGATATTTTCACAAAAAAGTGAAATTTTCAAAAATTCAGAAAATTGGCTGAAAACGACTAAATATGAAGGACTCATCGGGCAAATCGCTCTGGAACTGAAATCGGAACGCTCAATGACATTTCCCCTATCTGAAAGTCTGATAAACGCCGGAAAAATGACTAACTCCAAAAAAAATTTTTTTCACCTTTTTTCAATTTTACCCCCGTGGGATATATATTCTACCCACACACATTTGGAACTCTCCTGGGGTACGCTCACACATATTATTCCCTCATTTAGTGGATATTTTCACAAAAAAGTGAAATTTTAAAAAATTCAGAAAATTGGCTGAAAACTACTGAAAATGACGGACTCATCAGGCTAATCGCGCTGGAACTGAAATCGGAATGCTCACTGACATTTCCCCTATCTGAAAGTCTGATAAACGCTGAAAAAATGACTAAGTCCCAAAAAAAAAATTTTTCACCTTTTTTCAATTTTACCCCCGTGGGATATATATTCTACCCACACACATTTGGAACTCTCCTGGGGTACACTCACACATATTATTCCCTCATTTAGTGGATATTTTCACAAAAAAGCGAAATTTTCAAAAATTCAGAAAATTTGCTGAAAACTACTGAATATGAAGGACTCATCGGGCGAATCGCTCTGGAACTGAAATCGGAACGCTCACTGACATTTCCCCTATCTGAAAGTCTGATAAACGCTGAAAAAATGACTAAGTCCCAAAAAAAAAATTTTTCACCTTTTTTCAATTTTACCCCCGTGGAATATATATTCTACCCACTCACATTTGGAACTCTCCTGGGGTATCCTCACACATATTATTCCCTCATTTAGTGGATATTTTCACAAAAAAGTGAAATTTTCAAAATTTCAGAAAATTGTCTGAAAACGACTAAATATGAAGGACTCATCGGGCGAATCGCTCTGGAACTGAAATCGGAACGCTCACTGACATTTCCCCTATCTGAAAGTCTGATAAACGCCGGAAAAATGACAAAGTCCAAAAGAAAATTTTTCACCTCTTTTCAATTTTACCCCCGTGGGATATATATTCTACCCACACACATTTGGAACTCTCCTGGGGTACACTCACACATATTATTCCCTCATTTAGTGGATATTTTCACAAAAAAGCAAAATTTTCACAAATTCAGAAAATTTGCTGAAAACTACGGAATATGAAGGACTCATCGGGCTAATCGCGCTGGAACTGAAATCGGAACACTCACTGACATTTCCCCTATCTGAAAGTCTGATAAACGCTGAAAAAATGACTAAGTCTAAAAAAAATTTTTTTTCACCTTTTTTCAATTTTACCCCCGTGGGATATATAATCTACCCACACACATTTGGAACTCTCCTGGGGTATCCTCACACATATTATTCCCTCATTTAGTGGATATTTTCACAAAAAAGTGAAATTTTCAAAATTTCAGAAAATTGTCTGAAAACGACTAAATATGAAGGACTCATCGGGCGAATCGCTCTGGAACTGAAATCGGAACGCTCACTGACATTTCCCCTATCTGAAAGTCTGATAAACGCCGGAAAAATGACAAAGTCCAAAAGAAAATTTTTCACCTCTTTTCAATTTTACCCCCGTGGGATATATATTCTACCCACACACATTTGGAACTCTCCTGGGGTACACTCACACATATTATTCCCTCATTTAGTGGATATTTTCACAAAAAAGCGAAATTTTCAAAAATTCAGAAAATTTGCTGAAAACTACTGAATATGAAGGACTCATCGGGCTAATCGCGCTGGAACTGAAATCGGAACACTCACTGACATTTCCCCTATCTGAAAGTCTGATAAACGCTGAAAAAATGACTAAGTCTAAAAAAAATTTTTTTTCACCTTTTTTCAATTTTACCCCCGTGGGATATATAATCTACCCACACATATTTGGAACTCTCCTGGGGTATCCTCACACATATTATTCCCTCATTTAGTGGATATTTTCACAAAAAAGTGAAATTTTAAAAAATTCAGAAAATTGGCTGAAAACTACTGAAAATGAAGGACTCATCGGGGTAATCGCGCTGGAACTGAAAACGCAACACTCACTGACATTTCCCCTATCTGAAAGTCTGATAAACGCTGAAAAAATGACTAAGTCTAAAAAAAATTTTTTTTCACCTTTTTTCAATTTTACCCCCGTGGGATATATAATCTACCCACACATATTTGGAACTCTCCTGGGGTATCCTCACACATATTATTCCCTCATTTAGTGGATATTTTCACAAAAAAGTGAAATTTTCAAAAATTCAGAAAATTGGCTGAAAACTACTGAAAATGAAGGACTCATCGGGCTAATCGGGCTGGAACTGAAATCGGAACGCTCACTGACATTTCCCCTATCTGAAAGTCTGATAAACGCTGAAAAAATGACTAAGTCCCAAAAAAAAAATTTTTCACCTTTTTTCAATTTTACCCCCGTGTGATATATATTCTACCCACACACATTTGGAACTCTCCTGGGGTACACTCACACATATTATTCCCTCATTTAGTGGATATTTTCACAAAAAAGTGAAATTTTCAAAAATTCAGAAAATTGGCTGAAAACGACTAAATATGAAGGACTCATCGGGCGAATCGCTCTGGAACTGAAATCGGAACGCTCACTGACATTTCCCCTATCTGAAAGTCTGATAAACGCCGGAAAAAAGACAAAGTCCAAAAGAAAATTTTTCACCTCTTTTCAATTTTACCCCCGTGGGATATATATTCTACCTAAGCAAATTTGGAACACTCCTGGGGTATCCTCACACATATTATTCCCTCATTTAGTGGATATTTTCACAAAAAAGTGAAATTTTCAAAAATTCTGAAATTTGGCTGAAAACGACTAAATATGAAGGACTCATCGGGCGAATCGCTCTGGAACTGAAATCGGAACGCTCACTGACATTTCCCCTATCTGAAAGTCTGATAAACGCTGAAAAAATGACTAAGTCTAAAAAAAATTTTTTTTCACCTTTTTTCAATTTTACCCCCGTGGGATATATATTCTACCCACACACATTTGGAACTCTCCTGGGGTACACTCACACATATTATTCCCTCATTTAGTGGATATTTTCACAAAAAAGCGAAATTTTCAAAAATTCAGAAAATTTGCTGAAAACTACTGAATATGAAGGACTCATCGGGCGAATCGCTCTGGAACTGAAATCGGAACGCTCACTGACATTTCCCCTATCTGAAAGTCTGATAAACGCTGAAAAAATGACTAAGTCCCAAAAAAAAAATTTTTCACCTTTTTTCAATTTCACCCCCGTGGGATATATATTCTACCCACTCACATTTGGAACTCTCCTGGGGTACCCTCACACATATTATTCCCTCATTTAGTGGATATTTTCACAAAAAAGTGAAATTTTCAAAAATTCTGAAAATTGGCTGAAAACTACTGAATATGAAGGACTCATCGGGGTAATCGCGCTGGAACTGAAAACGCAACACTCACTGACATTTCCCCTATCTGAAAGTCTGATAAACGCTGAAAAAATGACTAAGTCTAAAAAAAATTTTTTTTCACCTTTTTTCAATTTTACCCCCGTGGGATATATAATTTACCCACACATATTTGGAACTCTCCTGGGGTATCCTCACACATATTATTCCCTCATTTAGTGGATATTTTCACAAAAAAGTGAAATTTTCAAAAATTCAGGAAATTGGCTGAAAACTACTGAAAATGAAGGACTCATCGGGCTAATCGGGCTGGAACTGAAATCGGAACGCTCACTGACATTTCCCCTATCTGAAAGTCTGATAAACGCTGAAAAAATGACTAAGTCCCAAAAAAAAAATTTTTCACCTTTTTTCAATTTTACCCCCGTGGGATATATATTCTACCCACACACATTTGGAACTCTCCTGGGGTACACTCACACATATTATTCCCTCATTTAGTGGATATTTTCACAAAAAAGCGAAATTTTCACAAATTCAGAATATTTGCTGAAAACTACTGAATATGAAGGACTCATCGGGCTAATCGCGCTGGAACTGAAATCGGAACACTCACTGACATTTCCCCTATCTGAAAGTCTGATAAACGCTGAAAAAATGACTAAGTCTAAAAAAAATTTTTTTTCACCTTTTTTCAATTTTACCCCCGTGGGATATATAATCTGCCCACACACATTTGGAACTCTCCTGGGGTATCCTCACACATATTATTCCCTCATTTAGTGGATATTTTCACAAAAAAGTGAAATTTTCAAAATTTCAGAAAATTGTCTGAAAACGACTAAATATGAAGGACTCATCGGGCGAATCGCTCTGGAACTGAAATCGGAACGCTCACTGACATTTCCCCTATCTGAAAGTCTGATAAACGCCGGAAAAATGACAAAGTCCAAAAGAAAATTTTTCACCTCTTTTCAATTTTACCCCCGTGGGATATATATTCTACCCACACACATTTGGAACTCTCCTGGGGTACACTCACACATATTATTCCCTCATTTAGTGGATATTTTCACAAAAAAGGGAAATTTTCAAAAATTCAGAAAATTTGCTGAAAACTACTGAATATGAAGGACTCATCGGGCTAATCGCGCTGGAACTGAAATCGGAACACTCACTGACATTTCCCCTATCTGAAAGTCTGATAAACGCTGAAAAAATGACAGTCTAAAAAAAATTTTTTTTCACCTTTTTTCAATTTTACCCCCGTGGGATATATATTCTACCCACACACATTTGGAACTCTCCTGGGGTACCCTCACACATATTATTCCCTCATTTAGTGGATATTTTCACAAAAAAGTGAAATTTTCAAAAATTCAGAAAATTGGCTGAAAACGACTAAATATGAAGGACTCATCGGGCGAATCGCTCTGGAACTGAAATCGGAACGCTCACTGACATTTCCCCTATCTGAAAGTCTGATAAACGCCGGAAAAAAGACAAAGTCCAAAAGAAAATTTTTCACCTCTTTTCAATTTTAATCCCGTGGGATATATATTCTACCTAAGCAAATTTGGAACACTCCTGGGGTATCCTCACACATATTATTCCCTCATTTAGTGGATATTTTCACAAAAAAGTGAAATTTTCAAAAATTCTGAAAATTGGCTGAAAACGACTAAATATGAAGGACTCATCGGGCGAATCGCTCTGGAACTGAAATCGGAACGCTCACTGACATTTCCCCTATCTGAAAGTCTGATAAACGCTGAAAAAATGACTAAGTCTAAAAAAAATTTTTTTTCACCTTTTTTCAATTTTACCCCCGTGGGATATATATTCTACCCACACACATTTGGAACTCTCCTGGGGTACACTCACACATATTATTCCCTCATTTAGTGGATATTTTCACAAAAAAGCGAAATTTTCAAAAATTCAGAAAATTTGCTGAAAACTACTGAAAATGAAGGACTCATCGGGCTAATCGGGCTGGAACTGAAATCGGAACGCTCACTGACATTTCCCCTATCTGAAAGTCTGATAAACGCTGAAAAAATGACTAAGTCCCAAAAAAAAAATTTTTCACCTTTTTTCAATTTTACCCCCGTTTGATATATATTCTACCCACACACATTTGGAACTCTCCTGGGGTACACTCACACATATTATTCCCTCATTTAGTGGATATTTTCACAAAAAAGCGAAATTTTCACAAATTCAGAATATTTGCTGAAAACTACTGAATATGAAGGACTCATCGGGCTAATCGCGCTGGAACTGAAATCGGAACACTCACTGACATTTCCCCTATCTGAAAGTCTGATAAACGCTGAAAAAATGACTAAGTCTAAAAAAAATTTTTTTTCACCTTTTTTCAATTTTACCCCCGTGGGATATATAATCTGCCCACACACATTTGGAACTCTCCTGGGGTATCCTCACACATATTATTCCCTCATTTAGTGGATATTTTCACAAAAAAGTGAAATTTTCAAAATTTCAGAAAATTGTCTGAAAACGACTAAATATGAAGGACTCATCGGGCGAATCGCTCTGGAACTGAAATCGGAACGCTCACTGACATTTCCCCTATCTGAAAGTCTGATAAACGCCGGAAAAATGACAAAGTCCAAAAGAAAATTTTTCACCTCTTTTCAATTTTACCCCCGTGGGATATATATTCTACCCACACACATTTGGAACTCTCCTGGGGTACACTCACACATATTATTCCCTCATTTAGTGGATATTTTCACAAAAAAGCGAAATTTTCACAAATTCAGAAAATTTGCTGAAAACTACGGAATATGAAGGACTCATCGGGCTAATCGCGCTGGAACTGAAATCGGAACACTCACTGACATTTCCCCTATCTGAAAGTCTGATAAACGCTGAAAAAATGACTAAGTCTAAAAAAAAATTTTTTTCACCTTTTTTCAATTTTACCCCCGTGGGATATATAATCTACCCACACACATTTGGAACTCTCCTGGGGTATCCTCACACATATTATTCCCTCATTTAGTGGATATTTTCACAAAAAAGTGAAATTTTCAAAATTTCAGAAAATTGTCTGAAAACGACTAAATATGAAGGACTCATCGGGCGAATCGCTCTGGAACTGAAATCGGAACGCTCACTGACATTTCCCCTATCTGAAAGTCTGATAAACGCCGGAAAAATGACAAAGTCCAAAAGAAAATTTTTCACCTCTTTTCAATTTTACCCCCGTGGGATATATATTCTACCCACACACATTTGGAACTCTCCTGGGGTACACTCACACATATTATTCCCTCATTTAGTGGATATTTTCACAAAAAAGCGAAATTTTCAAAAATTCAGAAAATTTGCTGAAAACTACTGAATATGAAGGACTCATCGGGCTAATCGCGCTGGAACTGAAATCGGAACACTCACTGACATTTCCCCTATCTGAAAGTCTGATAAACGCTGAAAAAATGACAGTCTAAAAAAAATTTTTTTTCACCTTTTTTCAATTTTACCCCCGTGGGATATATATTCTACCCACACACATTTGGAACTCTCCTGGGGTACCCTCACACATATTATTCCCTCATTTAGTGGATATTTTCACAAAAAAGTGAAATTTTCAAAAATTCAGAAAATTGGCTGAAAACGACTAAATATGAAGGACTCATCGGGCGAATCGCTCTGGAACTGAAATCGGAACGCTCACTGACATTTCCCCTATCTGAAAGTCTGATAAACGCCGGAAAAAAGACAAAGTCCAAAAGAAAATTTTTCACCTCTTTTCAATTTTAATCCCGTGGGATATATATTCTACCTAAGCAAATTTGGAACACTCCTGGGGTATCCTCACACATATTATTCCCTCATTTAGTGGATATTTTCACAAAAAAGTGAAATTTTCAAAAATTCTGAAAATTGGCTGAAAACGACTAAATATGAAGGACTCATCGGGCGAATCGCTCTGGAACTGAAATCGGAACGCTCACTGACATTTCCCCTATCTGAAAGTCTGATAAACGCTGAAAAAATGACTAAGTCTAAAAAAAATTTTTTTTCACCTTTTTTCAATTTTACCCCCGTGGGATATATATTCTACCCACACACATTTGGAACTCTCCTGGGGTACACTCACACATATTATTCCCTCATTTAGTGGATATTTTCACAAAAAAGCGAAATTTTCAAAAATTCAGAAAATTTGCTGAAAACTACTGAATATGAAGGGCTCATCGGGCGAATCACTCTGGAACTGAAATCGGAACGCTCACTGACATTTCCCCTATCTGAAAGTCTGATAAACGCTGAAAAAATGACTAAGTCCCAAAAAAAAAATTTTTCACCTTTTTTCAATTTCACCCCCGTGGGATATATATTCTACCCACTCACATTTGGAACTCTCCTGGGGTACCCTCACACATATTATTCCCTCATTTAGTGGATATTTTCACAAAAAAGTGAAATTTTCAAAAATTCTGAAAATTGGCTGAAAACTACTGAATATGAAGGACTCATCGGGGTAATCGCGCTGGAACTGAAAACGCAACACTCACTGACATTTCCCCTATCTGAAAGTCTGATAAACGCTGAAAAAATGACTAAGTCTAAAAAAAATTTTTTTTCACCTTTTTTCAATTTTACCCCCGTGGGATATATAATCTACCGACACATATTTGGAACTCTCCTGGGGTATCCTCACACATATTATTCCCTCATTTAGTGGATATTTTCACAAAAAAGTGAAATTTTCAAAAATTCAGAAAATTGGCTGAAAACTACTGAAAATGAAGGACTCATCGGGCTAATCGGGCTGGAACTGAAATCGGAACGCTCACTGACATTTCCCCTATCTGAAAGTCTGATAAACGCTGAAAAAATGACTAAGTCCCAAAAAAAAAATTTTTCACCTTTTTTCAATTTTACCCCCGTGGGATATATATTCTACCCACACACATTTGGAACTCTCCTGGGGTACACTCACACATATTATTCCCTCATTTAGTGGATATTTTCACAAAAAAGCGAAATTTTCACAAATTCAGAATATTTGCTGAAAACTACTGAATATGAAGGACTCATCGGGCTAATCGCGCTGGAACTGAAATCGGAACACTCACTGACATTTCCCCTATCTGAAAGTCTGATAAACGCTGAAAAAATGACTAAGTCTAAAAAAAATTTTTTTTCACCTTTTTTCAATTTTACCCCCGTGGGATATATAATCTACGCACACACATTTGGAACTCTCCTGGGGTATCCTCACACATATTATTCCCTCATTTAGTGGATATTTTCACAAAAAAGTGAAATTTTCAAAATTTCAGAAAATTGTCTGAAAACGACTAAATATGAAGGACTCATCGGGCGAATCGCTCTGGAACTGAAATCGGAACGCTCACTGACATTTCCCCTATCTGAAAGTCTGATAAACGCCGGAAAAATGACAAAGTCCAAAAGAAAATTTTTCACCTCTTTTCAATTTTACCCCCGTGGGATATATATTCTACCCACACACATTTGGAACTCTCCTGGGGTACACTCACACATATTATTCCCTCATTTAGTGGATATTTTCACAAAAAAGCGAAATTTTCAAAAATTCAGAAAATTTGCTGAAAACTACTGAATATGAAGGACTCATCGGGCTAATCGCGCTGGAACTGAAATCGGAACGCTCACTGACATTTCCCCTATCTGAAAGTCTGATAAACGCCGGAAAAAAGACAAAGTCCAAAAGAAAATTTTTCACCTCTTTTCAATTTTACCCCCGTGGGATATATATTCTACCTAAGCAAATTTGGAACACTCCTGGGGTATCCTCACACATATTATTCCCTCATTTAGTGGATATTTTCACAAAAAAGTGAAATTTTCAAAAATTCTGAAAATTGGCTGAAAACGACTAAATATGAAGGACTCATCGGGCAAATCGCTCTGGAACTGAAATCGGAACGCTCAATGACATTTCCCCTATCTGAAAGTCTGATAAACGCCGGAAAAATGACTAAGTCCCAAAAAAAAAAATGTTTCACCTTTTTTCAATTTTACCCCCGTGGGATATATAATCTACCCACATATATTTGGAACTCTCCTGGGGTATCCTCACACATATTATTCCCTCATTTAGTGGATATTTTCACAAAAAAGTGAAATTTTCAAAAATTCAGAAAATTGGCTGAAATCTACTGAAAATGAAGGACTCATCTGGCTAATCGCGCTGGAACTGAAATCGGAACGCTCACTGACATTTCCCCTATCTGAAAGTCTGATAAACGCTGAAAAAATGACTAAGTCCAAAAAAAAAAAATGTTTCACCTTTTTTCAATTTTACCCCCGTGGGATATATAATCTACCCACATATATTTGGAACTCTCCTGGGGTATCCTCACACATATTATTCCCTCATTTAGTGGATATTTTCACAAAAAAGTGAAATTTTCAAAAATTCAGAAAATTGGCTGAAAACTACTGAATATGAAGGACTCATCGGGCTAATCGCGCTGGAACTGAAATCGGAACGCTCACTGACATTTCCCCTATCTGAAAGTCTGATAAACGCCGGAAAAATGACTAACTCCAAAAAAAATTTTTTTCACCTTTTTTCAATTTTACCCCCGTGGGATATATATTCTACCCACACACATTTGGAACTCTCCTGGGGTACGCTCACACATATTATTCCCTCATTTAGTGGATATTTTCACAAAAAAGTGAAATTTTAAAAAATTCAGAAAATTGGCTGAAAACTACTGAAAATGACGGACTCATCAGGCTAATCGCGCTGGAACTGAAATCGGAATGCTCACTGACATTTCCCCTATCTGAAAGTCTGATAAACGCTGAAAAAATGACTAAGTCCCAAAAAAAAAATTTTTCACCTTTTTTCAATTTTACCCCCGTGGGATATATATTCTACCCACTCACATTTGGAACTCTCCTGGGGTACACTCACACATATTATTCCCTCATTTAGTGGATATTTTCACAAAAAAGTGAAATTTTCAAAATTTCAGAAAATTGTCTGAAAACGACTAAATATGAAGGACTCATCGGGCGAATCGCTCTGGAACTGAAATCGGAACGCTCACTGACATTTCCCCTATCTGAAAGTCTGATAAACGCCGGAAAAATGACAAAGTCCAAAAGAAAATTTTTCACCTCTTTTCAATTTTACCCCCGTGGGATATATATTCTACCCACACACATTTGGAACTCTCCTGGGGTACACTCACACATATTATTCCCTCATTTAGTGGATATTTTCACAAAAAAGCAAAATTTTCACAAATTCAGAAAATTTGCTGAAAACTACGGAATATGAAGGACTCATCGGGCTAATCGCGCTGGAACTGAAATCGGAACACTCACTGACATTTCCCCTATCTGAAAGTCTGATAAACGCTGAAAAATAAACTAAGTCTAAAAAAAATTTTTTTTCACCTTTTTTCAATTTTACCCCCGTGGGATATATAATCTACCCACACACATTTGGAACTCTCCTGGGGTATCCTCACACATATTATTCCCTCATTTAGTGGATATTTTCACAAAAAAGTGAAATTTTCAAAATTTCAGAAAATTGTCTGAAAACGACTAAATATGAAGGACTCATCGGGCGAATCGCTCTGGAACTGAAATCGGAACGCTCACTGACATTTCCCCTATCTGAAAGTCTGATAAACGCCGGAAAAATGACAAAGTCCAAAAGAAAATTTTTCACCTCTTTTCAATTTTACCCCCGTGGGATATATATTCTACCCACACACATTTGGAACTCTCCTGGGGTACACTCACACATATTATTCCCTCATTTAGTGGATATTTTCACAAAAAAGCGAAATTTTCAAAAATTCAGAAAATTTGCTGAAAACTACTGAATATGAAGGACTCATCGGGCTAATCGCGCTGGAACTGAAATCGGAACGCTCACTGACATTTCCCCTATCTGAAAGTCTGATAAACGCCGGAAAAAAGACAAAGTCCAAAAGAAAATTTTTCACCTCTTTTCAATTTTACCCCCGTGGGATATATATTCTACCTAAGCAAATTTGGAACACTCCTGGGGTATCCTCACACATATTATTCCCTCATTTAGTGGATATTTTCACAAAAAAGTGAAATTTTCAAAAATTCTGAAAATTGGCTGAAAACGACTAAATATGAAGGACTCATCGGGCAAATCGCTCTGGAACTGAAATCGGAACGCTCAATGACATTTCCCCTATCTGAAAGTCTGATAAACGCCGGAAAAATGACTAAGTCCCAAAAAAAAAAATGTTTCACCTTTTTTCAATTTTACCCCCGTGGGATATATAATCTACCCACATATATTTGGAACTCTCCTGGGGTATCCTCACACATATTATTCCCTCATTTAGTGGATATTTTCACAAAAAAGTGAAATTTTCAAAAATTCAGAAAATTGGCTGAAATCTACTGAAAATGAAGGACTCATCTGGCTAATCGCGCTGGAACTGAAATCGGAACGCTCACTGACATTTCCCCTATCTGAAAGTCTGATAAACGCTGAAAAAATGACTAAGTCCAAAAAAAAAAAATGTTTCACCTTTTTTCAATTTTACCCCCGTGGGATATATAATCTACCCACATATATTTGGAACTCTCCTGGGGTATCCTCACACATATTATTCCCTCATTTAGTGGATATTTTCACAAAAAAGTGAAATTTTCAAAAATTCAGAAAATTGGCTGAAAACTACTGAATATGAAGGACTCATCGGGCTAATCGCGCTGGAACTGAAATCGGAACGCTCACTGACATTTCCCCTATCTGAAAGTCTGATAAACGCCGGAAAAATGACTAACTCCAAAAAAAATTTTTTTCACCTTTTTTCAATTTTACCCCCGTGGGATATATATTCTACCCACACACATTTGGAACTCTCCTGGGGTACGCTCACACATATTATTCCCTCATTTAGTGGATATTTTCACAAAAAAGTGAAATTTTAAAAAATTCAGAAAATTGGCTGAAAACTACTGAAAATGACGGACTCATCAGGCTAATCGCGCTGGAACTGAAATCGGAATGCTCACTGACATTTCCCCTATCTGAAAGTCTGATAAACGCTGAAAAAATGACTAAGTCCCAAAAAAAAAATTTTTCACCTTTTTTCAATTTTACCCCCGTGGGATATATATTCTACCCACTCACATTTGGAACTCTCCTGGGGTACACTCACACATATTATTCCCTCATTTAGTGGATATTTTCACAAAAAAGTGAAATTTTCAAAATTTCAGAAAATTGTCTGAAAACGACTAAATATGAAGGACTCATCGGGCGAATCGCTCTGGAACTGAAATCGGAACGCTCACTGACATTTCCCCTATCTGAAAGTCTGATAAACGCCGGAAAAATGACAAAGTCCAAAAGAAAATTTTTCACCTCTTTTCAATTTTACCCCCGTGGGATATATATTCTACCCACACACATTTGGAACTCTCCTGGGGTACACTCACACATATTATTCCCTCATTTAGTGGATATTTTCACAAAAAAGCAAAATTTTCACAAATTCAGAAAATTTGCTGAAAACTACGGAATATGAAGGACTCATCGGGCTAATCGCGCTGGAACTGAAATCGGAACACTCACTGACATTTCCCCTATCTGAAAGTCTGATAAACGCTGAAAAATAAACTAAGTCTAAAAAAAATTTTTTTTCACCTTTTTTCAATTTTACCCCCGTGGGATATATAATCTACCCACACACATTTGGAACTCTCCTGGGGTATCCTCACACATATTATTCCCTCATTTAGTGGATATTTTCACAAAAAAGTGAAATTTTCAAAATTTCAGAAAATTGTCTGAAAACGACTAAATATGAAGGACTCATCGGGCGAATCGCTCTGGAACTGAAATCGGAACGCTCACTGACATTTCCCCTATCTGAAAGTCTGATAAACGCCGGAAAAATGACAAAGTCCAAAAGAAAATTTTTCACCTCTTTTCAATTTTACCCCCGTGGGATATATATTCTACCCACACACATTTGGAACTCTCCTGGGGTACACTCACACATATTATTCCCTCATTTAGTGGATATTTTCACAAAAAAGCGAAATTTTCAAAAATTCAGAAAATTTGCTGAAAACTACTGAATATGAAGGACTCATCGGGCTAATCGCGCTGGAACTGAAATCGGAACACTCACTGACATTTCCCCTATCTGAAAGTCTGATAAACGCTGAAAAAATGACTAAGTCTAAAAAAAATTTTTTTTCACCTTTTTTCAATTTTACCCCCGTGGGATATATAATCTACCCACACATATTTGGAACTCTCCTGGGGTATCCTCACACATATTATTCCCTCATTTAGTGGATATTTTCACAAAAAAGTGAAATTTTAAAAAATTCAGAAAATTGGCTGAAAACTACTGAAAATGAAGGACTCATCGGGGTAATCGCGCTGGAACTGAAAACGCAACACTCACTGACATTTCCCCTATCTGAAAGTCTGATAAACGCTGAAAAAATGACTAAGTCTAAAAAAAATTTTTTTTCACCTTTTTTCAATTTTACCCCCGTGGGATATATAATCTACCCACACATATTTGGAACTCTCCTGGGGTATCCTCACACATATTATTCCCTCATTTAGTGGATATTTTCACAAAAAAGTGAAATTTTCAAAAATTCAGAAAATTGGCTGAAAACTACTGAAAATGAAGGACTCATCGGGCTAATCGGGCTGGAACTGAAATCGGAACGCTCACTGACATTTCCCCTATCTGAAAGTCTGATAAACGCTGAAAAAATGACTAAGTCCCAAAAAAAAAATTTTTCACCTTTTTTCAATTTTACCCCCGTGTGATATATATTCTACCCACACACATTTGGAACTCTCCTGGGGTACACTCACACATATTATTCCCTCATTTAGTGGATATTTTCACAAAAAAGTGAAATTTTCAAAAATTCAGAAAATTGGCTGAAAACGACTAAATATGAAGGACTCATCGGGCGAATCGCTCTGGAACTGAAATCGGAACGCTCACTGACATTTCCCCTATCTGAAAGTCTGATAAACGCCGGAAAAAAGACAAAGTCCAAAAGAAAATTTTTCACCTCTTTTCAATTTTACCCCCGTGGGATATATATTCTACCTAAGCAAATTTGGAACACTCCTGGGGTATCCTCACACATATTATTCCCTCATTTAGTGGATATTTTCACAAAAAAGTGAAATTTTCAAAAATTCTGAAATTTGGCTGAAAACGACTAAATATGAAGGACTCATCGGGCGAATCGCTCTGGAACTGAAATCGGAACGCTCACTGACATTTCCCCTATCTGAAAGTCTGATAAACGCTGAAAAAATGACTAAGTCTAAAAAAAATTTTTTTTCACCTTTTTTCAATTTTACCCCCGTGGGATATATATTCTACCCACACACATTTGGAACTCTCCTGGGGTACACTCACACATATTATTCCCTCATTTAGTGGATATTTTCACAAAAAAGCGAAATTTTCAAAAATTCAGAAAATTTGCTGAAAACTACTGAATATGAAGGACTCATCGGGCGAATCGCTCTGGAACTGAAATCGGAACGCTCACTGACATTTCCCCTATCTGAAAGTCTGATAAACGCTGAAAAAATCACTAAGTCCCAAAAAAAAAATTTTTCACCTTTTTTCAATTTTACCCCCGTGGGATATATATTCTACCCACACACATTTGGAACTCTCCTGGGGTACACTCACACATATTATTCCCTCATTTAGTGGATATTTTCACAAAAAAGCAAAATTTTCACAAATTCAGAAAATTTGCTGAAAACTACGGAATATGAAGGACTCATCGGGATAATCGCGCTGGAACTGAAATCGGAACACTCACTGACATTTCCCCTATCTGAAAGTCTGATAAACGCTGAAAAATAAACTAAGTCTAAAAAAAATTTTTTTTCACCTTTTTTCAATTTTACCCCCGTGGGATATATAATCTACCCACACACATTTGGAACTCTCCTGGGGTATCCTCACACATATTATTCCCTCATTTAGTGGATATTTTCACAAAAAAGTGAAATTTTCAAAATTTCAGAAAATTGTCTGAAAACGACTAAATATGAAGGACTCATCGGGCGAATCGCTCTGGAACTGAAATCGGAACGCTCACTGACATTTCCCCTATCTGAAAGTCTGATAAACGCCGGAAAAATGACAAAGTCCAAAAGAAAATTTTTCACCTCTTTTCAATTTTACCCCCGTGGGATATATATTCTACCCACACACATTTGGAACTCTCCTGGGGTACACTCACACATATTATTCCCTCATTTAGTGGATATTTTCACAAAAAAGCGAAATTTTCAAAAATTCAGAAAATTTGCTGAAAACTACTGAATATGAAGGACTCATCGGGCTAATCGCGCTGGAACTGAAATCGGAACACTCACTGACATTTCCCCTATCTGAAAGTCTGATAAACGCTGAAAAAATGACTAAGTCTAAAAAAAATTTTTTTTCACCTTTTTTCAATTTTACCCCCGTGGGATATATAATCTACCCACACATATTTGGAACTCTCCTGGGGTATCCTCACACATATTATTCCCTCATTTAGTGGATATTTTCACAAAAAAGTGAAATTTTAAAAAATTCAGAAAATTGGCTGAAAACTACTGAAAATGAAGGACTCATCGGGGTAATCGCGCTGGAACTGAAAACGCAACACTCACTGACATTTCCCCTATCTGAAAGTCTGATAAACGCTGAAAAAATGACTAAGTCTAAAAAAAATTTTTTTTCACCTTTTTTCAATTTTACCCCCGTGGGATATATAATCTACCCACACATATTTGGAACTCTCCTGGGGTATCCTCACACATATTATTCCCTCATTTAGTGGATATTTTCACAAAAAAGTGAAATTTTCAAAAATTCAGAAAATTGGCTGAAAACTACTGAAAATGAAGGACTCATCGGGCTAATCGGGCTGGAACTGAAATCGGAACGCTCACTGACATTTCCCCTATCTGAAAGTCTGATAAACGCTGAAAAAATGACTAAGTCCCAAAAAAAAAATTTTTCACCTTTTTTCAATTTTACCCCCGTGTGATATATATTCTACCCACACACATTTGGAACTCTCCTGGGGTACACTCACACATATTATTCCCTCATTTAGTGGATATTTTCACAAAAAAGTGAAATTTTCAAAAATTCAGAAAATTGGCTGAAAACGACTAAATATGAAGGACTCATCGGGCGAATCGCTCTGGAACTGAAATCGGAACGCTCACTGACATTTCCCCTATCTGAAAGTCTGATAAACGCTGGAAAAAAGACAAAGTCCAAAAGAAAATTTTTCACCTCTTTTCAATTTTACCCCCGTGGGATATATATTCTACCTAAGCAAATTTGGAACACTCCTGGGGTATCCTCACACATATTATTCCCTCATTTAGTGGATATTTTCACAAAAAAGTGAAATTTTCAAAAATTCTGAAATTTGGCTGAAAACGACTAAATATGAAGGACTCATCGGGCGAATCGCTCTGGAACTGAAATCGGAACGCTCACTGACATTTCCCCTATCTGAAAGTCTGATAAACGCTGAAAAAATGACTAAGTCTAAAAAAAATTTTTTTTCACCTTTTTTCAATTTTACCCCCGTGGGATATATATTCTACCCACACACATTTGGAACTCTCCTGGGGTACACTCACACATATTATTCCCTCATTTAGTGGATATTTTCACAAAAAAGCGAAATTTTCAAAAATTCAGAAAATTTGCTGAAAACTACTGAATATGAAGGACTCATCGGGCGAATCGCTCTGGAACTGAAATCGGAACGCTCACTGACATTTCCCCTATCTGAAAGTCTGATAAACGCTGAAAAAATGACTAAGTCCCAAAAAAAAAATTTTTCACCTTTTTTCAATTTCACCCCCGTGGGATATATATTCTACCCACTCACATTTGGAACTCTCCTGGGGTACCCTCACACATATTATTCCCTCATTTAGTGGATATTTTCACAAAAAAGTGAAATTTTCAAAAATTCTGAAAATTGGCTGAAAACTACTGAATATGAAGGACTCATCGGGGTAATCGCGCTGGAACTGAAAACGCAACACTCACTGACATTTCCCCTATCTGAAAGTCTGATAAACGCTGAAAAAATGACTAAGTCTAAAAAAAATTTTTTTTCACCTTTTTTCAATTTTACCCCCGTGGGATATATAATTTACCCACACATATTTGGAACTCTCCTGGGGTATCCTCACACATATTATTCCCTCATTTAGTGGATATTTTCACAAAAAAGTGAAATTTTCAAAAATTCAGGAAATTGGCTGAAAACTACTGAAAATGAAGGACTCATCGGGCTAATCGGGCTGGAACTGAAATCGGAACGCTCACTGACATTTCCCCTATCTGAAAGTCTGATAAACGCTGAAAAAATGACTAAGTCCCAAAAAAAAAATTTTTCACCTTTTTTCAATTTTACCCCCGTGGGATATATATTCTACCCACACACATTTGGAACTCTCCTGGGGTACACTCACACATATTATTCCCTCATTTAGTGGATATTTTCACAAAAAAGCGAAATTTTCACAAATTCAGAATATTTGCTGAAAACTACTGAATATGAAGGACTCATCGGGCTAATCGCGCTGGAACTGAAATCGGAACACTCACTGACATTTCCCCTATCTGAAAGTCTGATAAACGCTGAAAAAATGACTAAGTCTAAAAAAAATTTTTTTTCACCTTTTTTCAATTTTACCCCCGTGGGATATATAATCTGCCCACACACATTTGGAACTCTCCTGGGGTATCCTCACACATATTATTCCCTCATTTAGTGGATATTTTCACAAAAAAGTGAAATTTTCAAAATTTCAGAAAATTGTCTGAAAACGACTAAATATGAAGGACTCATCGGGCGAATCGCTCTGGAACTGAAATCGGAACGCTCACTGACATTTCCCCTATCTGAAAGTCTGATAAACGCCGGAAAAATGACAAAGTCCAAAAGAAAATTTTTCACCTCTTTTCAATTTTACCCCCGTGGGATATATATTCTACCCACACACATTTGGAACTCTCCTGGGGTACACTCACACATATTATTCCCTCATTTAGTGGATATTTTCACAAAAAAGGGAAATTTTCAAAAATTCAGAAAATTTGCTGAAAACTACTGAATATGAAGGACTCATCGGGCTAATCGCGCTGGAACTGAAATCGGAACACTCACTGACATTTCCCCTATCTGAAAGTCTGATAAACGCTGAAAAAATGACAGTCTAAAAAAAATTTTTTTTCACCTTTTTTCAATTTTACCCCCGTGGGATATATATTCTACCCACACACATTTGGAACTCTCCTGGGGTACCCTCACACATATTATTCCCTCATTTAGTGGATATTTTCACAAAAAAGTGAAATTTTCAAAAATTCAGAAAATTGGCTGAAAACGACTAAATATGAAGGACTCATCGGGCGAATCGCTCTGGAACTGAAATCGGAACGCTCACTGACATTTCCCCTATCTGAAAGTCTGATAAACGCCGGAAAAAAGACAAAGTCCAAAAGAAAATTTTTCACCTCTTTTCAATTTTAATCCCGTGGGATATATATTCTACCTAAGCAAATTTGGAACACTCCTGGGGTATCCTCACACATATTATTCCCTCATTTAGTGGATATTTTCACAAAAAAGTGAAATTTTCAAAAATTCTGAAAATTGGCTGAAAACGACTAAATATGAAGGACTCATCGGGCGAATCGCTCTGGAACTGAAATCGGAACGCTCACTGACATTTCCCCTATCTGAAAGTCTGATAAACGCTGAAAAAATGACTAAGTCTAAAAAAAATTTTTTTTCACCTTTTTTCAATTTTACCCCCGTGGGATATATATTCTACCCACACACATTTGGAACTCTCCTGGGGTACACTCACACATATTATTCCCTCATTTAGTGGATATTTTCACAAAAAAGCGAAATTTTCAAAAATTCAGAAAATTTGCTGAAAACTACTGAAAATGAAGGACTCATCGGGCTAATCGGGCTGGAACTGAAATCGGAACGCTCACTGACATTTCCCCTATCTGAAAGTCTGATAAACGCTGAAAAAATGACTAAGTCCCAAAAAAAAAATTTTTCACCTTTTTTCAATTTTACCCCCGTTTGATATATATTCTACCCACACACATTTGGAACTCTCCTGGGGTACACTCACACATATTATTCCCTCATTTAGTGGATATTTTCACAAAAAAGCGAAATTTTCACAAATTCAGAATATTTGCTGAAAACTACTGAATATGAAGGACTCATCGGGCTAATCGCGCTGGAACTGAAATCGGAACACTCACTGACATTTCCCCTATCTGAAAGTCTGATAAACGCTGAAAAAATGACTAAGTCTAAAAAAAATTTTTTTTCACCTTTTTTCAATTTTACCCCCGTGGGATATATAATCTGCCCACACACATTTGGAACTCTCCTGGGGTATCCTCACACATATTATTCCCTCATTTAGTGGATATTTTCACAAAAAAGTGAAATTTTCAAAATTTCAGAAAATTGTCTGAAAACGACTAAATATGAAGGACTCATCGGGCGAATCGCTCTGGAACTGAAATCGGAACGCTCACTGACATTTCCCCTATCTGAAAGTCTGATAAACGCCGGAAAAATGACAAAGTCCAAAAGAAAATTTTTCACCTCTTTTCAATTTTACCCCCGTGGGATATATATTCTACCCACACACATTTGGAACTCTCCTGGGGTACACTCACACATATTATTCCCTCATTTAGTGGATATTTTCACAAAAAAGCGAAATTTTCACAAATTCAGAAAATTTGCTGAAAACTACGGAATATGAAGGACTCATCGGGCTAATCGCGCTGGAACTGAAATCGGAACACTCACTGACATTTCCCCTATCTGAAAGTCTGATAAACGCTGAAAAAATGACTAAGTCTAAAAAAAAATTTTTTTCACCTTTTTTCAATTTTACCCCCGTGGGATATATAATCTACCCACACACATTTGGAACTCTCCTGGGGTATCCTCACACATATTATTCCCTCATTTAGTGGATATTTTCACAAAAAAGTGAAATTTTCAAAATTTCAGAAAATTGTCTGAAAACGACTAAATATGAAGGACTCATCGGGCGAATCGCTCTGGAACTGAAATCGGAACGCTCACTGACATTTCCCCTATCTGAAAGTCTGATAAACGCCGGAAAAATGACAAAGTCCAAAAGAAAATTTTTCACCTCTTTTCAATTTTACCCCCGTGGGATATATATTCTACCCACACACATTTGGAACTCTCCTGGGGTACACTCACACATATTATTCCCTCATTTAGTGGATATTTTCACAAAAAAGCGAAATTTTCAAAAATTCAGAAAATTTGCTGAAAACTACTGAATATGAAGGACTCATCGGGCTAATCGCGCTGGAACTGAAATCGGAACACTCACTGACATTTCCCCTATCTGAAAGTCTGATAAACGCTGAAAAAATGACAGTCTAAAAAAAATTTTTTTTCACCTTTTTTCAATTTTACCCCCGTGGGATATATATTCTACCCACACACATTTGGAACTCTCCTGGGGTACCCTCACACATATTATTCCCTCATTTAGTGGATATTTTCACAAAAAAGTGAAATTTTCAAAAATTCAGAAAATTGGCTGAAAACGACTAAATATGAAGGACTCATCGGGCGAATCGCTCTGGAACTGAAATCGGAACGCTCACTGACATTTCCCCTATCTGAAAGTCTGATAAACGCCGGAAAAAAGACAAAGTCCAAAAGAAAATTTTTCACCTCTTTTCAATTTTAATCCCGTGGGATATATATTCTACCTAAGCAAATTTGGAACACTCCTGGGGTATCCTCACACATATTATTCCCTCATTTAGTGGATATTTTCACAAAAAAGTGAAATTTTCAAAAATTCTGAAAATTGGCTGAAAACGACTAAATATGAAGGACTCATCGGGCGAATCGCTCTGGAACTGAAATCGGAACGCTCACTGACATTTCCCCTATCTGAAAGTCTGATAAACGCTGAAAAAATGACTAAGTCTAAAAAAAATTTTTTTTCACCTTTTTTCAATTTTACCCCCGTGGGATATATATTCTACCCACACACATTTGGAACTCTCCTGGGGTACACTCACACATATTATTCCCTCATTTAGTGGATATTTTCACAAAAAAGTGAAATTTTCAAAAATTCAGAAAATTGGCTGAAAACTACTGAAAATGAAGGACTCATCGGGCTAATCGGGCTGGAACTGAAATCGGAACGCTCACTGACATTTCCCCTATCTGAAAGTCTGATAAACGCTGAAAAAATGACTAAGTCCCAAAAAAAAAATTTTTCACCTTTTTTCAATTTTACCCCCGTGGGATATATATTCTACCCACACACATTTGGAACTCTCCTGGGGTACACTCACACATATTATTCCCTCATTTAGTGGATATTTTCACAAAAAAGCGAAATTTTCACAAATTCAGAATATTTGCTGAAAACTACTGAATATGAAGGACTCATCGGGGTAATCGCGCTGGAACTGAAAACGCAACACTCACTGACATTTCCCCTATCTGAAAGTCTGATAAACGCTGAAAAAATGACTAAGTCTAAAAAAAATTTTTTTTCACCTTTTTTCAATTTTACCCCCGTGGGATATATAATCTACGCACACACATTTGGAACTCTCCTGGGGTATCCTCACACATATTATTCCCTCATTTAGTGGATATTTTCACAAAAAAGTGAAATTTTCAAAATTTCAGAAAATTGTCTGAAAACGACTAAATATGAAGGACTCATCGGGCGAATCGCTCTGGAACTGAAATCGGAACGCTCACTGACATTTCCCCTATCTGAAAGTCTGATAAACGCCGGAAAAATGACAAAGTCCAAAAGAAAATTTTTCACCTCTTTTCAATTTTACCCCCGTGGGATATATATTCTACCCACACACATTTGGAACTCTCCTGGGGTACACTCACACATATTATTCCCTCATTTAGTGGATATTTTCACAAAAAAGCGAAATTTTCAAAAATTCAGAAAATTTGCTGAAAACTACTGAATATGAAGGACTCATCGGGCTAATCGCGCTGGAACTGAAATCGGAACGCTCACTGACATTTCCCCTATCTGAAAGTCTGATAAACGCCGGAAAAAAGACAAAGTCCAAAAGAAAATTTTTCACCTCTTTTCAATTTTACCCCCGTGGGATATATATTCTACCTAAGCAAATTTGGAACACTCCTGGGGTATCCTCACACATATTATTCCCTCATTTAGTGGATATTTTCACAAAAAAGTGAAATTTTCAAAAATTCTGAAAATTGGCTGAAAACGACTAAATATGAAGGACTCATCGGGCAAATCGCTCTGGAACTGAAATCGGAACGCTCAATGACATTTCCCCTATCTGAAAGTCTGATAAACGCCGGAAAAATGACTAAGTCCCAAAAAAAAAAATGTTTCACCTTTTTTCAATTTTACCCCCGTGGGATATATAATCTACCCACATATATTTGGAACTCTCCTGGGGTATCCTCACACATATTATTCCCTCATTTAGTGGATATTTTCACAAAAAAGTGAAATTTTCAAAAATTCAGAAAATTGGCTGAAATCTACTGAAAATGAAGGACTCATCTGGCTAATCGCGCTGGAACTGAAATCGGAACGCTCACTGACATTTCCCCTATCTGAAAGTCTGATAAACGCTGAAAAAATGACTAAGTCCAAAAAAAAAAAATGTTTCACCTTTTTTCAATTTTACCCCCGTGGGATATATAATCTACCCACATATATTTGGAACTCTCCTGGGGTATCCTCACACATATTATTCCCTCATTTAGTGGATATTTTCACAAAAAAGTGAAATTTTCAAAAATTCAGAAAATTGGCTGAAAACTACTGAATATGAAGGACTCATCGGGCTAATCGCGCTGGAACTGAAATCGGAACGCTCACTGACATTTCCCCTATCTGAAAGTCTGATAAACGCTGAAAAAATGACTAAGTCTAAAAAAAATTTTTTTTCACCTTTTTTCAATTTTACCCCCGTGGGATATATATTCTACCCACACACATTTGGAACTCTCCTGGGGTACCCTCACACATATTATTCCCTCATTTAGTGGATATTTTCACAAAAAAGTGAAATTTTCAAAAATTCAGAAAATTGGCTGAAAACGACTAAATATGAAGGACTCATTGGGCGAATCGCTCTGGAACTGAAATCGGAACGCTCACTGACATTTCCCCTATCTGAAAGTCTGATAAACGCTGAAAAAATGACTAAGTCCCAAAAAAAAAATTTTTCACCTTTTTTCAATTTTACCCCCGTGGGATATATATTCTACCCACACACATTTGGAACTCTCCTGGGGTACCCTCACACATATTATTCCCTCATTTAGTGGATATTTTCACAAAAAAGTGAAATTTTAAAAAATTCAGAAAATTGGCTGAAAACTACTGAAAATGAAGGACTCATCAGGCTAATCGCGCTGGAACTGAAATCGGAACGCTCACTGACATTTCCCCTATCTGAAAGTCTGATAAACGCTGAAAAAATGACTAAGTCCAGAAAAAAAAATTTTTCACCTTTTTTCAATTTTACCCCCGTGGGATATATAATCTACCCACACATATTTGGAACTCTCCTGGGGTATCCTCACACATATTATTCCCTCATTTAGTGGATATTTTCACAAAAAAGTGAAATTTTCAAAAATTCAGAAAATTAGCTGAAAACTACTGAATATGAAGGACTCATCGGGGTAATCGCGCTGGAACTGAAAACGGAACACTCACTGACATTTCCCCTATCTGAAAGTCTGATAAACGCTGAAAAAATGACTAAGTCTAAAAAAAATTTTTTTTCACCTTTTTTCAATTTTACCCCCGTGGGATATATAATCTACCCACACACATTTGGAACTCTCCTGGGGTATCCTCACACATATTATTCCCTCATTTAGTGGATATTTTCACAAAAAAGTGAAATTTTCAAAAATTCAGAAAATTGGCTGAAAACTACTGAAAATGAAGGACTCATCGGGCTAATCGTGCTGGAACTGAAATCGGAACGCTCACTGACATTTCCCCTATCTGAAAGTCTGATAAATGCTGAAAAAATGACTAAGTCCAGAAAAAAAAATTTTTCACCTTTTTTCAATTTTACCCCCGTGGGATATATAATCTACCCACACATATTTGGAACTCTCCTGGGGTATCCTCACACATATTATTCCCTCATTTAGTGGATATTTTCACAAAAAAGTGAAATTTTCAAAAATTCAGAAAATTAGCTGAAAACTACTGAATATGAAGGACTCATCGGGGTAATCGCGCTGGAACTGAAAACGGAACACTCACTGACATTTCCCCTGTCTGAAAGTCTGATAAACGCTGAAAAAATGACTAAGTCTAAAAAAAATTTTTTTTCACCTTTTTTCAATTTTACCCCCGTGGGATATATAATCTACCCACACACATTTGGAACTCTCCTGGGGTATCCTCACACATATTATTCCCTCATTTAGTGGATATTTTCACAAAAAAGTGAAATTTTCAAAAATTCAGAAAATTGGCTGAAAACTACTGAAAATGAAGGACTCATCGGGCTAATCGTGCTGGAACTGAAATCGGAACGCTCACTGACATTTCCCCTATCTGAAAGTCTGATAAACGCTGAAAAAATGACTAAGTCCCAAAAAAAAATTTTTTCACCTTTTTTCAATTTTACCCCCGTGGGATATATATTCTACCCACACACATTTGGAACTCTCCTGGGGTACACTCACACATATTATTCCCTCATTTAGTGGATATTTTCACAAAAAAGCAAAATTTTCACAAATTCAGAAAATTTGCTGAAAACTGCTGAATATGAAGGACTCATCGGGCTAATCGCGCTGGAACTGAAAAGGGAACACTCACTGACATTTCCCCTATCTGAAAGTCTGATAAACGCTGAAAAAATGACTAAGTCTAAAAAAAATTTTTTTTCACCTTTTTTCAATTTTACCCCCGTAGGATATATAATCTACCCACACACATTTGGAACTCTCCTGGGGTATCCTCACACATATTATTCCCTCATTTAGTGGATATTTTCACAAAAAAGTGAAATTTTCAAAAATTCAGAAAATTGGCTGAAAACTACTGAAAATGAAGGACTCATCGGGCTAATCGTGCTGGAACTGAAATCGGAACGCTCACTGACATTTCCCCTATCTGAAAGTCTGATAAACGCTGAAAAAATGACTAAGTCCCAAAAAAAAATTTTTTCACCTTTTTTCAATTTTACCCCCGTGGGATATATATTCTACCCACACACATTTGGAACTCTCCTGGGGTACACTCACACATATTATTCCCTCATTTAGTGGATATTTTCACAAAAAAGCAAAATTTTCACAAATTCAGAAAATTTGCTGAAAACTACTGAATATGAAGGACTCATCGGGCTAATCGCGCTGGAACTGAAAACGGAACACTCACTGACATTTCCCCTATCTGAAAGTCTGATAAACGCTGAAAAAATGACTAAGTCTAAAAAAAATTTTTTTTCACCTTTTTTCAATTTTACCCCCGTAGGATATATAATCTACCCACACACATTTGGAACTCTCCTGGGGTATCCTCACACATATTATTCCCTCATTTAGTGGATATTTTCACAAAAAAGTGAAATTTTCAAAAATTCAGAAAATTGGCTGAAAACTACTGAAAATGAAGGACTCATCGGGCTAATCGTGCTGGAACTGAAATCGGAACGCTCACTGACATTTCCCCTATCTGAAAGTCTGATAAACGCTGAAAAAATGACTAAGTCCCAAAAAAAAAATTTTTCACCTTTTTTCAATTTTACCCCCGTGGGATATATATTCTACCCACACACATTTGGAACTCTCCTGGGGTACACTCACACATATTATTCCCTCATTTAGTGGATATTTTCACAAAAAAGCGAAATTTTCACAAATTCAGAAAATTTGCTGAAAACCACTGAATATGAAGGACTCATCGGGCTAATCGCGCTGGAACTGAAATCGGAGCACTCACTGACATTTCCCCTATCTGAAAGTCTGATAAACGCTGAAAAAATGACTAAGTCTAAAAAAAATTTTTTTTCACCTTTTTTCAATTTTACCCCCGTGGGATATATATTCTACCCACTCACATTTGGAACTCTCCTGGGGTACCCTCACACATATTATTCCCTCATTTAGTGGATATTTTCACAAAAAAGTGAAATTTTAAAAAATTCAGAAAATTGGCTGAAAACTACTGAAAATGAAGGACTCATCAGGCTAATCGCGCTGGAACTGAAATCGGAACGCTCACTGACATTTCCCCTATCTGAAAGTCTGATAAACGCTGAAAAAATGACTAAGTCCAGAAAAAAAATTTTTTCACCTTTTTTCAATTTTACCCCCGTGGGATATATAATCTACCCACACATATTTGGAACTCTCCTGGGGTATCCTCACACATATTCCCTCATTTAGTGAATATTTTCACAAAAAAGTGAAATTTTCAAAAATTCAGAAAATTAGCTGAAAACTACTGAATATGAAGGACTCATCGGGGTAATCGCGCTGGAACTGAAAACGGAACACTCACTGACATTTCCCCTATCTGAAAGTCTGATAAACGCTGAAAAAATGACTAAGTCTAAAAAAAATTTTTTTTCACCTTTTTTCAATTTTACCCCCGTGGGATATATAATCTACCCACACACATTTGGAACTCTCCTGGGGTATCCTCACACATATTATTCCCTCATTTAGTGGATATTTTCACAAAAAAGTGAAATTTTCAAAAATTCAGAAAATTGGCTGAAAACTACTGAAAATGAAGGACTCATCGGGCTAATCGTGCTGGAACTGAAATCGGAACGCTCACTGACATTTCCCCTATCTGAAAGTCTGATAAACGCTGAAAAAATGACTAAGTCCCAAAAAAAAAATTTTTCACCTTTTTTCAATTTTACCCCCGTGGGATATATATTCTACCCACACACATTTGGAACTCTCCTGGGGTACCCTCACACATATTATTCCCTCATTTAGTGGATATTTTCACAAAAAAGTGAAATTTTAAAAAATTCAGAAAATTGGCTGAAAACTACTGAAAATGAAGGACTCATCAGGCTAATCGCGCTGGAACTGAAATCGGAACGCTCAATGACATTTCCCCTATCTGAAAGTCTGATAAACGCTGAAAAAATGACTAAGTCCAGAAAAAAAAATTTTTCACCTTTTTTCAATTTTACCCCCGTGGGATATATAATCTACCCACACATATTTGGAACTCTCCTGGGGTATCCTCACACATATTATTCCCTCATTTAGTGGATATTTTCACAAAAAAGTGAAATTTTCAAAAATTCAGAAAATTAGCTGAAAACTACTGAATATGAACGACTCATCGGGGTAATCGCGCTGGAACTGAAAACGGAACACTCACTGACATTTCCCCTATCTGAAAGTCTGATAAACGCTGAAAAAATGACTAAGTCTAAAAAAAATTTTTTTTCACCTTTTTTCAATTTTACCCCCGTGGGATATATAATCTACCCACACACATTTGGAACTCTCCTGGGGTATCCTCACACATATTATTCCCTCATTTAGTGGATATTTTCACAAAAAAGTGAAATTTTCAAAAATTCAGAAAATTGGCTGAAAACTACTGAAAATGAAGGACTCATCGGGCTAATCGTGCTGGAACTGAAATCGGAACGCTCACTGACATTTCCCCTATCTGAAAGTCTGATAAACGCTGAAAAAATGACTAAGTCCCAAAAAAAAATTTTTTCACCTTTTTTCAATTTTACCCCCGTGGGATATATATTCTACCCACACACATTTGGAACTCTCCTGGGGTACACTCACACATATTATTCCCTCATTTAGTGGATATTTTCACAAAAAAGCAAAATTTTCACAAATTCAGAAAATTTGCTGAAAACTACTGAATATGAAGGACTCATCGGGCTAATCGCGCTGGAACTGAAAACGGAACACTCACTGACATTTCCCCTATCTGAAAGTCTGATAAACGCTGAAAAAATGACTAAGTCTAAAAAAAATTTTTTTTCACCTTTTTTCAATTTTACCCCCGTGGGATATATAATCTACCCACACACATTTGGAACTCTCCTGGGGTATCCTCACACATATTATTCCCTCATTTAGTGGATATTTTCACAAAAAAGTGAAATTTTCAAAAATTCAGAAAATTGGCTGAAAACTACTGAAAATGAAGGACTCATCGGGCTAATCGTGCTGGAACTGAAATCGGAACGCTCACTGACATTTCCCCTATCTGAAAGTCTGATAAACGCTGAAAAAATGACTAAGTCCAGAAAAAAAAATTTTTCACCTTTTTTCAATTTTACCCCCGTGGGATATATAATCTACCCACACATATTTGGAACTCTCCTGGGGTATCCTCACACATATTCCCTCATTTAGTGGATATTTTCACAAAAAAGTGAAATTTTCAAAAATTCAGAAAATTGGCTGAAAACTACTGAATATGAAGGACTCATCGGGGTAATCGCGCTGGAACTGAAAACGGAACACTCACTGACATTTCCCCTATCTGAAAGTCTGATAAACGCTGAAAAAATGACTAAGTCTAAAAAAAATTTTTTTTCACCTTTTTTCAATTTTACCCCCGTAGGATATATAATCTACCCACACACATTTGGAACTCTCCTGGGGTATCCTCACACATATTATTCCCTCATTTAGTGGATATTTTCACAAAAAAGTGAAATTTTAAAAAATTCAGAAAATTGGCTGAAAACTACTGAAAATGAAGGACTCATCAGGCTAATCGCGCTGGAACTGAAATCGGAACGCTCACTGACATTTCCCCTATCTGAAAGTCTGATAAACGCTGAAAAAATGACTAAGTCCCAAAAAAAAAATTTTTCACCTTTTTTCAATTTTACCCCCGTGGGATATATATTCTACCCACACACATTTGGAACTCTCCTGGGGTACACTCACACATATTATTCCCTCATTTAGTGGATATTTTCACAAAAAAGCAAAATTTTCACAAATTCAGAAAATTTGCTGAAAACTACTGAATATGAAGGACTCATCGGGCTAATCGCGCTGGAACTGAAAACGGAACACTCACTGACATTTCCCCTATCTGAAAGTCTGATAAACGCTGAAAAAATGACTAAGTCTAAAAAAAATTTTTTTCACCTTTTTTCAATTTTACCCCCGTAGGATATATAATCTACCCACACACATTTGGAACTCTCCTGGGGTATCCTCACACATATTATTCCCTCATTTAGTGGATATTTTCACAAAAAAGTGAAATTTTCAAAAATTCAGAAAATTGGCTGAAAACTACTGAAAATGAAGGACTCATCGGGCTAATCGTGCTGGAACTGAAATCGGAACGCTCACTGACATTTCCCCTATCTGAAAGTCTGATAAACGCCGGAAAAATGACTAAGTCCAAAAGAAAATTTTTCACCTCTTTTCAATTTTACCCCCGTGGGATATATATTCTACCTAAGCAAATTTGGAACACTCCTGGGGTACCCTCACACATATTATTCCCTCATTTAGTGGATATTTTCACAAAAAAGTGAAATTTTCAAAAATTCAGAAAATTGGCTGAAAACTACTGAAAATGAAGGACTCATCAGGCTAATCGCGCTGGAACTGAAATCGGAACGCTCACTGACATTTCCCCTATCTGAAAGTCTGATAAACGCTGAAAAAATGACTAAGTCCAGAAAAAAAATTTTTTCACCTTTTTTCAATTTTACCCCCGTGGGATATATAATCTACCCACACATATTTGGAACTCTCCTGGGGTATCCTCACACATATTATTCCCTCATTTAGTGGATATTTTCACAAAAAAGTGAAATTTTCAAAAATTCAGAAAATTAGCTGAAAACTACTGAATATGAAGGACTCATCGGGCTAATCGCGCTAGAACTGAAAACGGAACACTCACTGACATTTCCCCTATCTGAAAGTCTGATAAACGCTGAAAAAATGACTAAGTCTAAAAAAAATTTTTTTTCACCTTTTTTCAATTTTACCCCCGTAGGATATATAATCTACCCACACACATTTGGAACTCTCCTGGGATATCCTCACACATATTATTCCCTCATTTAGTGGATATTTTCACAAAAAAGTGAAATTTTCAAAAATTCAGAAAATTGGCTGAAAACTACTGAAAATGAAGGACTCATCGGGCTAATCGTGCTGGAACTGAAATCGGAACGCTCACTGACATTTCCCCTCTCTGAAAGTCTGATAAACGCTGAAAAAATGACTAAGTCCCAAAAAAAAAATTTTTCACCTTTTTTCAATTTTACCCCCGTGGGATATATATTCTACCCACACACATTTGGAACTCTCCTGGGGTACACTCACACATATTATTCCCTCATTTAGTGGATATTTTCACAAAAAAGCGAAATTTTCACAAATTCAGAAAATTTGCTGAAAACCACTGAATATGAAGGACTCATCGGGCTAATCGCGCTGGAACTGAAATCGGAACACTCACTGACATTTCCCCTATCTGAAAGTCTGATAAACGCTGAAAAAATGACTAAGTCTAAAAAAAAATTTTTTTCACCTTTTTTCAATTTTACCCCCGTGGGATATATATTCTACCCACTCACATTTGGAACTCTCCTGGGGTACCCTCACACATATTATTCCCTCATTTAGTGGATATTTTCACAAAAAAGTGAAATTTTCAAAAATTCAGAAAATTGGCTGAAAACTACTGAATATGAAGGACTCATCGGGGTAATCGCGCTGGAACTGAAAACGGAACACTCACTGACATTTCCCCTATCTGAAAGTCTGATAAACGCTGAAAAAATGACTAAGTCTAAAAAAAATTTTTTTTCACCTTTTTTCAATTTTACCCCCGTAGGATATATAATCTACCCACACACATTTGGAACTCTCCTGGGGTATCCTCACACATATTATTCCCTCATTTAGTGGATATTTTCACAAAAAAGTGAAATTTTAAAAAATTCAGAAAATTGGCTGAAAACAACTGAAAATGAAGGACTCATCAGGCTAATCGCGCTGGAACTGAAATCGGAACGCTCACTGACATTTCCCCTATCTGAAAGTCTGATAAACGCTGAAAAAATGACTAAGTCCCAAAAAAAAAATTTTTCACCTTTTTTCAATTTTACCCCCGTGGGATATATATTCTACCCACACACATTTGGAACTCTCCTGGGGTACACTCACACATATTATTCCCTCATTTAGTGGATATTTTCACAAAAAAGCAAAATTTTCACAAATTCAGAAAATTTGCTGAAAACTACTGAATATGAAGGACTCATCGGGCTAATCGCGCTGGAACTGAAAACGGAACACTCACTGACATTTCCCCTATCTGAAAGTCTGATAAACGCTGAAAAAATGACTAAGTCTAAAAAAAATTTTTTTCACCTTTTTTCAATTTTACCCCCGTAGGATATATAATCTACCCACACACATTTGGAACTCTCCTGGGGTATCCTCACACATATTATTCCCTCATTTAGTGGATATTTTCACAAAAAAGTGAAATTTTCAAAAATTCAGAAAATTGTCTGAAAACTACTGAAAATGAAGGACTCATCGGGCTAATCGTGCTGGAACTGAAATCGGAACGCTCACTGACATTTCCCCTATCTGAAAGTCTGATAAACGCCGGAAAAATGACTAAGTCCAAAAGAAAATTTTTCACCTCTTTTCAATTTTACCCCCGTGGGATATATATTCTACCTAAGCAAATTTGGAACACTCCTGGGGTACCCTCACACATATTATTCCCTCATTTAGTGGATATTTTCACAAAAAAGTGAAATTTTCAAAAATTCAGAAAATTGGCTGAAAACTACTGAAAATGAAGGACTCATCAGGCTAATCGCGCTGGAACTGAAATCGGAACGCTCACTGACATTTCCCCTATCTGAAAGTCTGATAAACGCTGAAAAAATGACTAAGTCCAGAAAAAAAATTTTTTCACCTTTTTTCAATTTTACCCCCGTGGGATATATAATCTACCCACACATATTTGGAACTCTCCTGGGGTATCCTCACACATATTATTCCCTCATTTAGTGGATATTTTCACAAAAAAGTGAAATTTTCAAAAATTCAGAAAATTAGCTGAAAACTACTGAATATGAAGGACTCATCGGGCTAATCGCGCTAGAACTGAAAACGGAACACTCACTGACATTTCCCCTATCTGAAAGTCTGATAAACGCTGAAAAAATGACTAAGTCTAAAAAAAATTTTTTTTCACCTTTTTTCAATTTTACCCCCGTAGGATATATAATCTACCCACACACATTTGGAACTCTCCTGGGATATCCTCACACATATTATTCCCTCATTTAGTGGATATTTTCACAAAAAAGTGAAATTTTCAAAAATTCAGAAAATTGGCTGAAAACTACTGAAAATGAAGGACTCATCGGGCTAATCGTGCTGGAACTGAAATCGGAACGCTCACTGACATTTCCCCTATCTGAAAGTCTGATAAACGCTGAAAAAATGACTAAGTCTAAAAAAAATTTTCTTTCACCTTTTTTCAATTTTACCCCCGTGGGATATATAATCTACCCACACACATTTGGAACTCTCCTGGGGTATCCTCACACATATTATTCCCTCATTTAGTGGATATTTTCACAAAAAAGTGAAATTTTCGAAAATTGGCTGAAAACTACTGAAAATGAAGGACTCATCGGGCTAATCGTGCTGGAACTGAAATCGGAACGCTCACTGACATTTCCCCTATCTGAAAGTCTGATAAACGCTGAAAAAATGACTAAGTCCCCAAAAAAAAATGTTTTCACCTTTTTTCAATTTTACCCCCGTGGGATATATATTCTACCCACACACATTTGGAACTCTCCTGGGGTACCCTCACACATATTATTCCCTCATTTGGTGGATATTTTCACAAAAAAGTGAAATTTTGAAAAATTCAGAAAATTGGCTGAAAACGACTAAATATGAAGGACTCATCGGGCGAATCGCTCTGGAACTGAAATCGGAACGCTCACTGACATTTCCCCTATCTGAAAGTCTGATAAACGCCGGAAAAATGACTAAGTCCAAAAGAAAATTTTTCACCTCTTTTCAATTTTACCCCCGTGGGATATATATTCTACCTAAGCAAATTTGGAATACTCCTGGGGTATCCTCACACATATTATTCCCTCATTTAGTGGATATTTTCACAAAAAAGTGAAATTTTAAAAAATTCAGAAAATTGGCTGAAAACTACTGAAAATGAAGGACTCATCAGGCTAATCGCGCTGGAACTGAAATCGGAACGCTCACTGACATTTCCCCTATCTGAAAGTCTGATAAACGCTGAAAAAATGACTAAGTCCAGAAAAAAAATTTTTTCACCTTTTTTCAATTTTACCCCCGTGGGATATATAATCTACCCACACATATTTGGAACTCTCCTGGGGTATCCTCACACATATTATTCCCTCATTTAGTGGATATTTTCACAAAAAAGTGAAATTTTCAAAAATTCAGAAAATTAGCTGAAAACTACTGAATATGAAGGACTCATCGGGGTAATCGCGCTGGAACTGAAAACGGAACACTCACTGACATTTCCCCTATCTGAAAGTCTGATAAACGCTGAAAAAATGACTAAGTCTAAAAAAAATTTTTTTTCACCTTTTTTCAATTTTACCCCCGTGGGATATATAATCTACCCACACACATTTGGAACTCTCCTGGGGTATCCTCACACATATTATTCCCTCATTTAGTGGATATTTTCACAAAAAAGTGAAATTTTCAAAAATTCAGAAAATTGGCTGAAAACTACTGAAAATGAAGGACTCATCGGGCTAATCGTGCTGGAACTGAAATCGGAACGCTCACTGACATTTCCCCTATCTGAAAGTCTGATAAACGCTGAAAAAATGACTAAGTCCCAAAAAAAAAATTTTTCACCTTTTTTCAATTTTACCCCCGTGGGATATATATTCTACCCACACACATTTGGAACTCTCCTGGGGTACACTCACACATATTATTCCCTCATTTAGTGGATATTTTCACAAAAAAGCAAAATTTTCACAAATTCAGAAAATTTGCTGAAAACTACTGAATATGAAGGACTCATCGGGCTAATCGCGCTGGAACTGAAAACGGAACACTCACTGACATTTCCCCTATCTGAAAGTCTGATAAACGCTGAAAAAATGACTAAGTCTAAAAAAAATTTTTTTCACCTTTTTTCAATTTTACCCCCGTAGGATATATAATCTACCCACACACATTTGGAACTCTCCTGGGGTATCCTCACACATATTATTCCCTCATTTAGTGGATATTTTCACAAAAAAGTGAAATTTTCAAAAATTCAGAAAATTGGCTGAAAACTACTGAAAATGAAGGACTCATCGGGCTAATCGTGCTGGAACTGAAATCGGAACGCTCACTGACATTTCCCCTATCTGAAAGTCTGATAAACGCCGGAAAAATGACTAAGTCCAAAAGAAAATTTTTCACCTCTTTTCAATTTTACCCCCGTGGGATATATATTCTACCTAAGCAAATTTGGAACACTCCTGGGGTACCCTCACACATATTATTCCCTCATTTAGTGGATATTTTCACAAAAAAGTGAAATTTTCAAAAATTCAGAAAATTGGCTGAAAACTACTGAATATGAAGGACTCATCGGGCGAATCGCGCTGGAACTGAAATTGGAACGCTCAATGACATTTCCCCTATCTGAAAGTCTGATAAACGCTGAAAAAATGACTAAGTCCCAAAAAAAAATTTTTTCACCTTTTTTCAATTTTACCCCCGTGGGATATATATTCTACCCACACACATTTGGAACTCTCCTGGGGTATCCTCACACATATTATTCCCTCATTTAGTGGATATTTTCACAAAAAAGTGAAATTTTCAAAAATTCAGAAAATTGGCTGAAAACGACTAAATATGAAGGACTCATCGGGCGAATCGCTCTGGAACTGAAATCGGAACGCTCAATGACATTTCCCCTATCTGAAAGTCTGATAAACGCCGGAAAAATGACTAAGTCCAAAAAAAAATTTTTTTCACCTTTTTTCAATTTTACCCCGTGGGATATATATTCTACCCACACACATTTGGAACTCTCCTGGGGTACCCTCACACATATTATTCCCTCATTTAGTGGATATTTTCACAAAAAAGTGAAATTTTCAAAAATTCAGAAAATTGGCTGAAAACGACTAAATATGAAGGACTCATCGGGCGAATCGCTCTGGAACTGAAATCGGAACGCTCACTGACATTTCCCCTATCTGAAAGTCTGATAAACGCCGGAAAAATGACAAAGTCCAAAAGAAAATTTTTCACCTCTTTTCAATTTTACCCCCGTGGGATATATATTCTACCTAAGCAAATTTGGAATACTCCTGGGGTATCCTCACACATATTATTCCCTCATTTAGTGGATATTTTCACAAAAAAGTGAAATTTTCAAAAATTCTGAAAATTGGCTGAAAACGACTAAATATGAAGGACTCATCGGGCGAGTCGCTCTGGAACTGAAATCGGAACGCTCACTGACATTTCCCCTATCTGAAAGTCTGATATACGCTGAAAAAATGACTAAGTCTAAAAAAAATTTTTTTTCACCTTTTTTCAGTTTTACCCCCGTTGGATATATATTCTACCCACACACATTTGGAACTCTCCTGGGGTACCCTCACACATATTATTCCCTCATTTAGTGGATATTTTCACAAAAAAGTGAAATTTTCAAAAATTCAGAAAATTGGCTGAAAACGACTAAATATGAAGGACTCATCGGGCGAATCGCTCTGGAACTGAAATCGGAATGCTCACTGACATTTCCCCTATCTGAAAGTCTGATAAATGCTGAAAAAATGACTAAGTCCCAAAAAAAAAACTTTTCACCTTTTTTCAATTTTACCCCCGTGGGATATATATTCTACCCACACACATTTGGAACTCTCCTGGGGTACCCTCACACATATTATTCCCTCATTTAGTGGATATTTTCACAAAAAAGTGAAATTTTCAAAAATTCAGAAAATTGGCTGAAAACTACTGAAAATGAAGGACTCATCAGGCTAATGGCGCTGGAACTGAAATCGGAATGCTCACGGACATTTCCCCTATCTGAAAGTCTGATAAACGCTGAAAAAATGACTAAGTCCAAAAAAAAAATTTTTTCACCTTTTTTCAATTTTACCCCGGTGGGATATATATTCTACCCACACACATTTGGAACTCTCCTGGGGTACCCTCACACATATTATTCCCTCATTTAGTGGATATTTTCACAAAAAAGTGAAATTTTCAAAAATTCAGAAAATTGGCTGAAAACGACTAAATATGAAAGACTCATCGGGCGAATCGCTCTGGAACTGAAATCGGAACGCTCACTGACATTTCCCCTATCTGAAAGTTTGATAAACGCCGGAAAAATGACTAAGTCCAAAAGAAAATTTTTCACCTCTTTTCAATTTTACCCCCGTGGGATATATATTCTACCTAAGCAAATTTGGAACACTCCTGGGGTACCCTCACACATATTATTCCCTCATTTAGTGGATATTTTCACAAAAAAGTGAAATTTTCAAAAATTCAGAAAATTGGATGAAAACTACTGAATATGAAGGACTCATCGGGCGAATCGCGCTGGAACTGAAATTGGAATGCTCACTGACATTTCCCCTATCTGAAAGTCTGATAAACGCTGAAAAAATGACTAAGTCTAAAAAAAAATTTTTTTCACCTTTTTTCAATTTTTCCCCCGTGGGATATATAATCTACCCACGCACATTTGGAACTCTCCTGGGGTATCCTCACACATATTATTCCCTCATTTAGTGGATATTTTCACAAAAAAGTGAAATTTTCAAAAATTCAGAAAATTGGCTGAAAACGACTAAATATGAAGGACTCATCGGGCGAATCGCTCTGGAACTGAAATCGGAACGCTCAATGACATTTACCCTATCTGAAAGTCTGATAAACGCCGGAAAAATGACTAAGTCTAAAAAAAATTTTTTTTCACCTTTTTTCAATTTTACCCCCGTGGGATATATAATCTACCCACACACATTTGGAACTCTCCTGGGGTACCCTCACACATATTATTCCCTCATTTAGTGGATATTTTCACAAAAAAGTGAAATTTTCAAAAATTCAGAAAATTGGCTGAAAACGACTAAATATGAAGGACTCATCGGGCGAATCGCTCTGGAACTGAAATCGGAACGCTCACTGACATTTCCCCTATCTGAAAGTCTGATAAACGCTGAAAAAATGACTAAGTCCAAAAAAAATTTTTTTCACCTTTTTTCAATTTTACCCCCGTGGGATATATATTCTACCCACACACATTTGGAACTCTCCTGGGGTACCCTCACACATATTATTCCCTCATTTAGTGGATATTTTCACAAAAAAGTGAAATTTTCAAAAATTCTGAAAATTGGCTGAAAACTACTGAAAATGAAGGACTCATCAGGCTAATCGCGCTGGAACTGAAATCGGAACGCTCACTGACATTTCCCCTATCTGAAAGTCTGATAAACGCTGAAAAAATAACTAAGTCCAAAAAAAAAATTTTTTCACCTTTTTTCAATTTTACCCCCGTGGGATATATATTCTACCCACACACATTTGGAACTCTCCTGGGGTATTCTCACACATATTATTCCCTCATTTAGTGGATGTTTTCACAAAAAAGTGAAATTTTCAAAAATTCAGAAAATTGGCTGAAAACTACTGAAAATGAAGGACTCATCAGGCTAATCGCGCTGGAACTGAAATTGGAACGCTCACTGACATTTCCCCTATCTGAAAGTCTGATAAACGCTGAAAAAATGACTAAGTCTAAAAAAATTTTTTTTTCACCTTTCTTCAATTTTTCCCCCGTGGGATATATAATCTACCCACACACATTTGGAACTCTCCTGGGGTATCCTCACACATATTATTCCCTCATTTAGTGGATATTTTCACAAAAAAGTGAAATTTTCAAAAATTCTGAAAATTGGCTGAAAACGACTAAATATGAAGGACTCATCGGGCGAATCACTCTGGAACTGAAATCGGAACGCTCACTGACATTTCCCTTATCTGAAAGTCTGATAAACGCTGAAAAAATGACTAAGTCCCAAAAAAAAAATTTTTCACCTTTTTTCAATTTTACCCCCGTGGGATATATATTCTACCCACACACATTTGGAACTCTCCTGGGGTATTCTCACACATATTATTCCCTCATTTAGTGGATATTTTCACAAAAAAGTGAAATTTTCAAAAATTCAGAAAATTGGCTGAAAACGACTAAATATGAAGGACTCATCGGGCGAATCGCTCTGGAACTGAAATCGGAATGCTCAATGACATTTCCCCTATCTGATAGTCTTATAAACGCCGGAAAAATGACTAACTCCAAAAAAAAATTTTTTCACCTTTTTTCAATTTTACCCCCGTGGGATATATATTCTACCCACGCACATTTGGAACACTCCTGGGGTACCCTCACACATATTATTCCCTCATTTAGTGGATATTTTCACAAAAAAGTGAAATTTTCAAAAATTCAGAAAATTGGCTGAAAACTACTGAAAATGAAGGACTCATCAGGCTAATCGCGCTGGAACTGAAATCGGAACGCTCACTGACATTTCCCCTATCTGAAAGTCTGATAAACGCTGAAAAAATGACTAAGTCCAAAAAAAAATTTTTTTCACCTTTTTTCAATTTTACCCCCGTGGGATATATATTCTAGCCACACACATTTGGAACTCTCCTGCGGTACCCTCACACACATTATTCCCTCAGTTAGTGGATATTTTCCCAAAAAAGTGAAATTTTCAAAAATTCTGAAAATTGGCTGAAAACGACTAAATATGAAGGACTCATTGGGCGAATCGCTCTGGAACTGAAATCGGAACGCTCACTGACATTTCCCCTATCTGAAAGTCTGATAAACGCCGCAAAATGACTAAGTCCAAAAAAAATTTTTTCACCTCTTTTCAATTTTACCCCCATGGGATATATATTCTACCCACACACATTTGGAACTCTCCTGGGGTACCCTAACACATATTATTTCCTCATTTAGTGGATATTTTCACAAAAAGTGAAATTTTCAAAAATTATGAAAATTGGCTGAAAACGACTAAATATGAAGGACTCATCGGGCGAATCGCTCTGGAACTGAAATCGGAACGCTCACTGACATTTCCCCTATCTGAAAGTCTGATAAATGCTGAAAAAATGACTAAGTCCAAAAAAAATTGTTTTTCACCTTTTTTCAATTTTACCCCCGTTTGATATATATTCTACCCACACACATTTGGAACACTCCTGGGGTACCCTCACACATATTATTCCCTCAGTTAGTGGATATTTTCACAAAAAAGTGAAATTTTCAAAAATTCTGAAAATTGGCTGAAAACGACTAAATATGAAGGACTCATTGGGCGAATCGCTCTGGAACTGAAATCGGAACGCTCACTGACATTTCCCCTATCTGAAAGTCTGATAAACGCCGGAAAATGACTAAGTCCAAAAAAAAATTTTTTCATCTCTTTTCAATTTTACCCCCGTGGGATATATATTCTACCCACGCACATTTGGAACACTCCTGGGGTACCCTCACACATATTATTCCCTCATTTAGTGGATATTTTCACAAAAAAGTGAAATTTTCAAAATTTCTGAAAATTGGCTGAAAACGACTAAATATGAAGGACTCATCGGGCGAATCGCTCTGGAACTGAAATCGGAACGCTCACTGACATTTCCCCTATCTGAAAATCTGATAAACGCCGGAAAAATGAGTAAGTCCAAATAAAATTTTTTTCACCTTTTTTCAATTTTACCCCCGTGGGATATATATTCTACCCACACACATTTGGAACTCTCATGGGGTACCCTCACACATATTATTCCCTCATTTAGTGGATATTTTCACAAAAAAGTGAAATTTTGAAAAAATTCTGAAAATTGGCTGAAAACCACTAAATATGAAGGACTCATCGGGCGAATCGCTCTGGAACTGAAATCGGAACGCTCACTGACATTTCCCCTATCTGAATATCTGATAAACGCCGGAAAAATGAGTAAGTCCAAATAAATTTTTTTTCACCTTTTTTCAATTTTACCCCCGTGGGATATATATTCTACCCACACACATTTGGAACTCTCATGGGGTACCCTCACACATATTATTCCCTCATTTAGTGGATATTTTCACAAAAAAGTGAAATTTTCAAAAATTCAGAAAATTGCCTGAAAATGACTAAATATGAAGGACTCATCGGGCGAATCGCTCTGGAACTGAAATCGGAACGCTCACTGACATTTCCCCTATCTGAAAATCTGATAAACGCCGGAAAAATGACTAAGTCCAAATAAATTTTTTTTCACCTTTTTTCAATTTTACCCCCGTGGGATATATATTCTACCCACACACATTTGGAACTCTCCTGGGGTACCCTCACACATATTATTCCCTCATTTAGTGGATATTTTCACAAAAAAGTGAAATTTTCAAAAATTCAGAAAATTGGCTGAAAACTACTGAATATGAAGGATTCATCGGGCGAATCGCTCTGGAACTGAAATCGGAACGCTCACTGACATTTCCCCTATCTGAAAGTCTGATAAACGCTGAAAAAATGACTAAGTCCAAAAAAAATAATTTTTCACCTTTTTTCAATTTTACCCCCGTGGGATATATATTCTACCCACACACATTTGGAACTCTCCTAGGGTACCCTCAGACACATTATTCCCTCATTTAGTGGATACTTTCACAAAAAAGTGAAATTTTCAAAAATTCAGAAAATTGGCTGAAAACGACTAAATATGAAGGACTCATCGGGCGAATCGCTCTGGAACTGAAATCGGAATGCTCACTGACATTTCCCCTATCTGAAAATCTGATAAACGCCGGAAAAATGACTAAGTCTAAAAAAAATTTTTTTTTCAACTTTTTTCAATTTTACCCCCGTGGGATATATATTCTACCCACACACATTTGGAACTCTCCTGGGGTACCCTCACACACATTATTCCCTCAGTTAGTGGATATTTTCCCAAAAAAGTGAAATTTTCAAAAATTCTGAAAATTGGCTGAAAACGACTAAATATGAAGGACTCATTGGGCGAATCGCTCTGGAACTGAAATCGGAACGCTCACTGACATTTCCCCTATCTGAAAGTCTGATAAACGCTGAAAAAATGACTAAGTCCAAAAAAAATTGTTTTTCACCTTTTTTCAATTTTACCCCCGTTTGATATATATTCTACCCACACACATTTGGAACACTCCTGGGGTACCCTCACACATATTATTCCCTCAGTTAGTGGATATTTTCACAAAAAAGTGAAATTTTCAAAAATTCTGAAAATTGGCTGAAAATGACTAAATATGAAGGACTCATCGGGCGAATCGCTCTGGAACTGAAATCGGAACGCTCACTGACATTTCCCCTATCTGAAAATCTGATAAACGCCGGAAAAATGAGTAAGTCCAAATAAAATTTTTTTCACCTTTTTTCAATTTTACTCCCGTGGGATATATATTCTACCCACACACATTTGGAACTCTCATGGGGTACCCTCACACATATTATTCCCTCATTTAGTGGATATTTTCACAAAAAAGTAAAATTTTCAAAAATTCAGAAAATTGCCTGAAAATGACTAAATATGAAGGACTCATCGGGCGAATCGCTCTGGAACTGAAATCGGAACGCTCACTGACATTTCCCCTATCTGAAAATCTGATAAACGCCGGAAAAATGACTAAGTCCAAATAAATTTTTTTTCACCTTTTTTCAATTTTACCCCCGTGGGATATATATTCTACCCACACACATTTGGAACTCTCCTGGGGTACCCTCACACATATTATTCCCTCATTTAGTGGATATTTTCACAAAAAAGTGAAATTTTCAAAAATTCAGAAAATTGGCTGAAAACTACTGAATATGAAGGACTCATCGGGCGAATCGCTCTGGAACTGAAATCGGAACGCTCACTGACATTTCCCCTATCTGAAAGTCTGATAAACGCTGAAAAAATGACTAAGTCCAAAAAAAATAATTTTTCACCTTTTTACAATTTTACCCCCGTGGGATATATATTCTACCCACACACATTTGGTACTCTCCTGGGGTACCCTCAGACACATTATTCCCTCATTTAGTGGATACTTTCACAAAAAAGTGAAATTTTCAAAAATTCAGAAAATTGGCTGAAAACGACTAAATATGAAGGACTCATCGGGCGAATCGCTCTGGAACTGAAATCGGAACGCTCACTGACATTTCCCCTATCTGAAAATCTGATAAACGCCGGAAAAATGACTAAGTCTAAAAAAAATTTTTTTTTCAACTTTTTTCAATTTTACCCCCGTGGGATATATATTCTACCCACACACATTTGGAACTCTCCTGGGGTACCCTCACACATATTATTCCCTCATTTAGTGGATATTTTCACAAAAAAGTGAAATTTTCAAAAATTCAGAAAATTGGCTGAAAACTACTGAATATGAAGGATTCATCGGGCGAATCGCTCTGGAACTGAAATCGGAACGCTCACTGACATTTCCCCTATCTGAAAGTCTGATAAACGCTGAAAAAATGACTAAGTGCAAAAAAAATAATTTTTCACCTTTTTTCAATTTTACCCCCGTGGGATATATATTCTACCCACACACATTTGGAACTCTCCTGGGGTACCCTCAGACACATTATTCCCTCATTTAGTGGATACTTTCACAAAAAAGTGAAATTTTCAAAAATTCAGAAAATTGGCTGAAAACGACTAAATATGAAGGACTCATCGGGCGAATCGCTCTGGAACTGAAATCGGAACGCTCACTGACATTTCCCCTATCTGAAAATCTGATAAACGCCGGAAAAATGACTAAGTCTAAAAAAAATTTTTTTTTCAACTTTTTTCAATTTTACCCCCGTGGGATATATATTCTACCCACACACATTTGGAACTCTCCTGCGGTACCCTCACACACATTATTCCCTCAGTTAGTGGATATTTTCCCAAAAAAGTGAAATTTTCAAAAATTCTGAAAATTGGCTGAAAACGAATAAATATGAAGGACTCATTGGGCGTATCGCTCTGGAAATGAAATCGGAACGCTCACTGACATTTCCCCTATCTGAAAGTCTGATAAACGCCGCAAAATGACTAAGTCCAAAAAAAATTTTTTCACCTCTTTTCAATTTTACCCCCGTGGGATATATATTCTACCCACACACATTTGGAACTCTCCTGGGGTACCCTCACACATATTATTTCCTCATTTAGTGGATATTTTCACAAAAAGTGAAATTTTCAAAAATTATGAAAATTGGCTGAAAACGACTAAATATGAAGGACTCATCGGGCGAATCGCTCTGGAACTGAAATCGGAACGCTCACTGACATTTCCCCTATCTGAAAGTCTGATAAACGCTGAAAAAATGACTAAGTCCAAAAAAAATTGTTTTTCACCTTTTTTCAATTTTACCCCCGTTTGATATATATTCTACCCACACACATTTGGAACACTCCTGGGGTACCCTCACACATATTATTCCCTCAGTTAGTGGATATTTTCACAAAAAAGTGAAATTTTCAAAAATTCTGAAAATTGGCTGAAAACGACTAAATATGAAGGACTCATTGGGCGAATCGCTCTGGAACTGAAATCGGAACGCTCACTGACATTTCCCCTATCTGAAAGTCTGATAAACGCCGGAAAATGACTAAGTCCAAAAAAAAATTTTTTCATCTCTTTTCAATTTTACCCCCGTGGGATATATATTCTACCCACGCACATTTGGAACACTCCTGGGGTACCCTCACACATATTATTCCCTCATTTAGTGGATATTTTCACAAAAAAGTGAAATTTTCAAAATTTCTGAAAATTGGCTGAAAACGACTAAATATGAAGGACTCATCGGGCGAATCGCTCTGGAACTGAAATCGGAACGCTCACTGACATTTCCCCTATCTGAAAATCTGATAAACGCCGGAAAAATGAGTAAGTCCAAATAAAATTTTTTTCACCTTTTTTCAATTTTACCCCCGTGGGATATATATTCTACCCACACACATTTGGAACTCTCATGGGGTACCCTCACACATATTATTCCCTCATTTAGTGGATATTTTCACAAAAAAGTGAAATTTTCAAAAATTCTGAAAATTGGCTGAAAACCACTAAATATGAAGGACTCATCGGGCGAATCGCTCTGGAACTGAAATCGGAACGCTCACTGACATTTCCCCTATCTGAATATCTGATAAACGCCGGAAAAATGAGTAAGTCCAAATAAATTTTTTTTCACCTTTTTTCAATTTTACCCCCGTGGGATATATATTCTACCCACACACATTTGGAACTCTCATGGGGTACCCTCACACATATTATTCCCTCATTTAGTGGATATTTTCACAAAAAAGTAAAATTTTCAAAAATTCAGAAAATTGCCTGAAAATGACTAAATATGAAGGACTCATCGGGCGAATCGCTCTGGAACTGAAATCGGAACGCTCACTGACATTTCCCCTATCTGAAAATCTGATAAACGCCGGAAAAATGACTAAGTCCAAATAAATTTTTTTTCACCTTTTTTCAATTTTACCCCCGTGGGATATATATTCTACCCACACACATTTGGAACTCTCCTGGGGTACCCTCACACATATTATTCCCTCATTTAGTGGATATTTTCACAAAAAAGTGAAATTTTCAAAAATTCAGAAAATTGGCTGAAAACTACTGAATATGAAGGACTCATCGGGCGAATCGCTCTGGAACTGAAATCGGAACGCTCACTGACATTTCCCCTATCTGAAAGTCTGATAAACGCTGAAAAAATGACTAAGTCCAAAAAAAATAATTTTTCACCTTTTTTCAATTTTACCCCCGTGGGATATATATTCTACCCACACACATTTGGAACTCTCCTGGGGTACCCTCAGACACATTATTCCCTCATTTAGTGGATACTTTCACAAAAAAGTGAAATTTTCAAAAATTCAGAAAATTGGCTGAAAACGACTAAATATGAAGGACTCATCGGGCGAATCGCTCTGGAACTGAAATCGGAACGCTCACTGACATTTCCCCTATCTGAAAATCTGATAAACGCCGGAAAAATGACTAAGTCTAAAAAAAATTTTTTTTTCAACTTTTTTCAATTTTACCCCCGTGGGATATATATTCTACCCACACACATTTGGAACTCTCCTGGGGTACCCTCACACATATTATTCCCTCATTTAGTGGATATTTTCACAAAAAAGTGAAATTTTCAAAAATTCTGAAAATTGGCTGAAAACGACTAAATATGAAGGACTCATCAGGCGAATCGCTCTGTAACTGAAATCAGAACGCTCACTGACATTTCCCCTATCTGAAAGTCTGATGAACGCCGGAAAAATGACTAAGTCCAAAAAAAATAGTTTTTCACCTTTTTTCAATTTTACCCCCGTGGGATATATATTCTACCCACACACATTTGGAACTCTCCTGGGGTACCCTCACACACATTATTCGCTCAGTTAGTGGATATTTTCACAAAAAAGTGAAATTTTCAAAAATTCAGAAAATTGGCTGAAAATGACTAAATATGAAGGACTCATCCGGCAAATCGCTCTGGAACTGAAATCGGAACGCTCACTGACATTTCCCCTATCTGAAAATCTGATAAACGCCGGAAAAATGACTAAGTCTAAAAAAAATTTTTTTTCAACTTTTTTCAATTTTACCACCGTGGGATATATATTCTACCCACATACATTTGGAACTCTCCTGGGGTACCCTCACACATATTATTCCCTCATTTAGTGGATATTTTCACAAAAAAGTGAAATTTTCAAAAATTCTGAAAATTGGCTGAAAACGACTAAATATGAAGGACTCATTCGGCGAATCGCTCTGGAACTGAAATCGGAACGCTCACTGACATTTCCCCTATTTGAAAGTCTGATAAACGACGGAAAATGACTAAGTCCAAAAAAAAATTTTTTCAACTCTTTTCAATTTTACCCCCGTGGGATATATATTCTACCCACGCACATTTGGAACACTCCTGGGGTACCCTCACACATATTATTCCCTCATTTAGTGGATATTTTCACAAAAAAGTGAAATTTTCAAAAATTCTGAAAATTGGCTGAAAACGACTAAATATGAAGGACCCATCGGGCGAATCGCTCTGGAACTGAAATCGGAACGCTCACTGACATTTCCCCTATCTGAAAGTCTGATAAACGCTGAAAAAATGACTAAGTCCAAAAAAAATAGTTTTTTACCTTTTTTCAATTTTACCCCCGTGGGATATATATTCTACCCACACACATTTGGAACTCTCCTGTGGTACCCTCACACACATTATTCCCTCAGTTAGTGGATATTTTCACAAAAAAGTGAAATTTTCAAAAATTCAGAAAATTGGCTGAAAATGACTAAATATGAAGGACTTATCTGGCAAATCGCTCTGGAACTGAATTCGGAACGCTCACTGACATTTCCCCTATCTGAAAATCTGATAAACGCCGGCAAAATGACTAAGTCCAAATAAATTTTTTTTCACCTTTTTTCAATTTTACCCCCGTGGGATATATATTCTACCCACACACATTTGGAACTCTCCTGGGGTACCCTCACACATATTATTCCCTCATTTAGTGGATATTTTCACAAAAAAGTGAAATTTTCAAAAATTCAGAAAATTGGCTGAAAACTACTGAATATGAAGGACTCATCAGGCGAATCGCTCTGGAACTGAAATCGGAACGCTCACTGACATTTCCCCTATCTGAAAGTCTGATAAACGCTGAAAAAATGACTAAGTCCAAAAAAAATAATTTTTCACCTTTTTTCAATTTTACCCCCGTGGGATATATATTCTACCCACACACATTTGGAACTCTCCTGGGGTACCCTCACACACATTATTCCCTCATTTAGTGGATACTTTCACAAAAAAGTGAAATTTTCAAAAATTCAGAAAATTGGCTGAAAACGACTAAATATGAAGGACTCATCGGGCGAATCGCTCTGGATCTGAAATCGGAACGCTCACTGACATTTCCCTTATTTGAAAATCTGATAAACGCCGGAAAAATTACTAAGTCTAAAAAAAATTTTTTTTTCAACTTTTTTCAATTTTACCCCCGTGGGATATATATTCTACCCACGCACATTTGGAACACTCCTGGGGTACCCTCACACTTATTATTCCCTCATTTAGTGGATATTTTCACAAAAAAGTGAAATTTTCAAAAATTCAGAAAATTAGCTGAAAACGACTGAATATGAGTGCCTCATCGGGTGAATCGCTCTGGAACTGAAATCGGAATGCTCACTGACATTTCCCCTATCTGAAAGTCTGATAAACGCTGAAAAAATGACTAAGTCCAAAAAAATTTTTTTTTCACCTTTTTTCAATTTTACCCCCGTGGGATATATATTCTACCCACACACTTTTGGAACTCTCCTGGGGTACCCTCACACATATTATTCCCTCATTTAGTGGATATTTTCACAAAAAAGTGAAATTTTCTAAAATTCTGAAAATTGGCTGAAAACGACTAAATATGAAGGACTCATCGGTAGAGATGAGCGTTGTTCTACTCGATCTGTTCGCCAATCTCAAATTCGAGCTGTTTTGGGCGGTGTTCGAGCCGTTCGGCGAACACGAACAATTTGAGAAAAATTCGGCTGTTCGAGGTTATGTTCGATAACTGTTCGTGCACCAAAATCATAACTGGATTTTTTCTACGTAATGATGAAAATGAATGTTAATACGCAGTTTGAGTGTACAGCGGGGTGGGGGGAGGGGCAGGGGATGGATCTCTGCAGGAACAATGAAGATCTCCATTTTTTTTTTCTCTTTCCCACATTTACAGTGGGGAGGTGCAATCTGTCAGCCTATCAGCAGCGCACACACGGAGCGAAGTGCTTTTTTTCACACAAGCAAGGGCATGTGTCATTGGCAGTGTATGTCACATGTCCTTGCCCTATAAGACCAAGCCATTTTCCCCGTCGCCACCATTTTCTCACTGCTGCAGCTGCGTGTTAGACTGCACCGCTGTTGCTGTGTGCTCTATACCTTGTTAATTTCAAGCCAATTTTCGCACAAATCTACAGATAGCTTGGGAGTAGGGAATAGTTGTGATTGCAGTCCTTTTAAGGACTAGGTTACAGCATTTCCTACGACTTTTATCAGGCAGGTCTGTGCTCTTAAATAGATAGATTGTGGGAGTAAAGACTAATTGTAATTGGAGTCCTTTTCAGGGCTAGGTTACATCAGTTCCTATCAGTTTTTGCCAGGCAGGTCTGTGCCAGTGCTGTGCAAGTTTTTTTCACAGCATTTGGCTGAATCTAGCAAAGCTAATCCTTTTTGGCCTATTGCAGAGTGTGTTAGTCAGTGGAGTAGCCTATCTGTGTTGCAAGATATACCACCTGTGTATAGAATACCAATTTTTTTACTGCACCTAGTGAAGTAAAATCTTTTGGCCATAGCATCATTCTATTAGTCCATCTATACTGACCTCCATCAGGTTGCAAATTGAATATAATTTTTTTCTGCATCTAGCTCTGAAAAAATATTGGGCTTCTAGCTGTGTGTGGGACTTGTTGTATTAGTCCATCTATACTGACCTCCATCAGGTTGCAAACTGAATATATTTTTTTCTGCATCTACCTCTGAAAAAATATTGGGCTTCTAGCTGTGTGTGGGACTTGTATTAGTCCATCTATACTGACCTCCATCAGGTTGCAAATTAAAAATAATTTTTATCTGCATCTACAGTACCTCTGAAAAAATATTTGGGCTTCTAGCTGTGTGTGGGACTTGTTCTATTAGTCCATCTATACTGACCTCCATCAGGTTGCAAATTGAATATAATTTTTATCTGCATCTAGCTCTGAAAAAATATTTGGCCTTCTAGCAGTGTGTGGGACTTTCTCTATTAGTCCATCTATACTGACCTCCATCAGGTTGCAAATTAAAAATAATTTTTATCTGCATCTAGCTCTGAAAAAATATTTGGCCTTCTAGCAGTGTATGGGAATTTCTCTATTAGTCCATCTATACTGACCTCCATCAGGTTGCAAATAAAAAATATTTTTTATCTGCATCTACAGTACCTCTGAAAAAATATTTGGGCTTCTAGCTGTGTGTGGGACTTGTTCTATTAGTCCATCTATACTGACCTCCATCAGGTTGCAATTTGAATATAATTTTTATCTGCATCTAGCTCTGAAAAAATATTTGGCCTTCTAGCAGTGTGTGGGACTTTCTCTATTAGTCCATCTATACTGACCTCCATCAGGTTGCAAATTGAATATAATTTTTATCTGCATCTAGCTCTGAAAAAATATTTGGCCTTCTAGCAGTGTGTGGGACTTTCTCCATTAGTCCATCTATACTGACCTCCATCAGGTTGCAAATTAAAAATAATTTTTATCTGCATCTACCTCTGAAAAAATATTTGGGCTTCTAGCTGTGTGTGGGACTTGTTCTATTACTCCATCTATACTGACCTCCATCAGGTTGCAAACTGAATATATTTTTTTCTGCATCTACCTCTGAAAAAATATTGGGCTTCTAGCTGTGTGTGGGACTTGTTGTATTAGTCCATCTATTCTGACCTCCATCAGGTTGCAAATTAAAAATAATTTTTATCTGCATCTACCTCTGAAAAAATATTGGCCTTCTAGCAGTGTGTGGGACTTTCTCCATTAGTCCATCTATACTGACCTCCATCAGGTTGCAAATTAAAAATAATTTTTATCTGCATCTACCTCTGAAAAAATATTTGGGCTTCTAGCTGTGTGTGGGACTTGTTCTATTACTCCATCTATACTGACCTCCATCAGGTTGCAAACTGAATATATTTTTTTCTGCATCTACCTCTGAAAAAATATTGGGCTTCTAGCTGTGTGTGGGACTTGTTGTATTAGTCCATCTATACTGACCTCCATCAGGTTGCAAATTAAAAATTATTTTTATCTGCATCTACAGAACCTCTGAAAAAATATTTGGGCTTCTAGCTGTGTGTGGGACTTGTTCTATTAGTCCATCTATACTGACCTCCATCAGGTTGCAAATTGAATATAATTTTTATCTGCATCTAGCTCTGAAAAAATATTTGGCCTTCTAGCAGTGTGTGGGACTTTCTCTATTAGTCCATCTATACTGACCTCCATCAGGTTGCAAATTAAAAATAATTTTTATCTGCATCTAGCTCTGAAAAAATATTTGGCCTTCTAGCAGTGTGTGGGACTTTCTCTATTAGTCCATCTATACTGACCTCCATCAGGTTGCAAATTAAAAATAATTTTTATCTGCATCTACAGTACCTCTGAAAAAATATTTGGGCTTCTAGCTGTGTGTGGGACTTGTCCTATTAGTCCATCTATACTGACCTCCATCAGGTTGCAAATTGAATATAATTTTTATCTGCATCTAGCTCTGAAAAAATATTTGGCCTTCTAGCAGTGTGTGGGACTTTCTCTATTAGTCCATCTATACTGACCTCCATCAGGTTGCAAATTGAATATAATTTTTATCTGCATCTAGCTCTGAAAAAATATTTGGCCTTCTAGCAGTGTGTGGGACTTTCTCTATTAGTCCATCTATACTGACCTCCATCAGGTTGCAAATTAAAAATAATTTTTATCTGCATATACAGTACCTCTGAAAAAATATTTGGCCTTCTAGCAGTGTGTGGGACTTTCTCTATTAGTCCATCTATACTGACCTCCATCAGGTTGCAAATTGAATATAATTTTTATCTGCATCTAGCTCTGAAAAAATATTTGGCCTTCTAGCAGTGTGTGGGACTTTCTCTATTAGTCCATCTATACTGACCTCCATCAGGTTGCAAATTAAAAATAATTTTTATCTGCATCTACCTCTGAAAAAATATTTGGGCTTCTAGCTGTGTGTGGGACTTGTTCTATTACTCCATCTATACTGACCTCCATCAGGTTGCAAACTGAATATATTTTTTTCTGCATCTACCTCTGAAAAAATATTGGGCTTCTAGCTGTGTGTGGGACTTGTTGTATTAGTCCATCTATTCTGACCTCCATCAGGTTGCAAATTAAAAATAATTTTTATCTGCATCTACCTCTGAAAAAATATTGGGCTTCTAGCTGTGTGTGGGACTTGTTGTATTAGTCCATCTATACTGACCTCCATCAGGTTGCAAATTAAAAATAATTTTTATCTGCATCTACCTCTGAAAAAATATTTGGGCTTCTAGCTGTGTGTGGGACTTGTTCTATTACTCCATCTATACTGACCTCCATCAGGTTGCAAACTGAATATATTTTTTTCTGCATCTACCTCTGAAAAAATATTTGGGCTTCTAGCTGTGTGTGGGACTTGTTGTATTAGTCCATCTATACTGACCTCCATCAGGTTGCAAATTAAAAATTATTTTTATCTGCATCTACAGTACCTCTGAAAAAATATTTGGGCTTCTAGCTGTGTGTGGGACTTGTTCTATTAGTCCATCTATACTGACCTCCATCAGGTTGCAAATTGAATATAATTTTTATCTGCATCTAGCTCTGAAAAAATATTTGGCCTTCTAGCAGTGTGTGGGACTTTCTCTATTAGTCCATCTATACTGACCTCCATCAGGTTGCAAATTAAAAATAATTTTTATCTGCATCTAGCTCTGAAAAAATATTTGGCCTTCTAGCAGTGTGTGGGACTTTCTCTATTAGTCCATCTATACTGACCTCCATCAGGTTGCAAATTAAAAATAATTTTTATCTGCATCTACAGTACCTCTGAAAAAATATTTGGGCTTCTAGCTGTGTGTGGGACTTGTTCTATTAGTCCATCTATACTGACCTCCATCAGGTTGCAAATTGAATATAATTTTTATCTGCATCTAGCTCTGAAAAAATATTTGGCCTTCTAGCAGTGTGTGGGACTTTCTCTATTAGTCCATCTATACTGACCTCCATCAGGTTGCAAATTGAATATAATTTTTATCTGCATCTAGCTCTGAAAAAATATTTGGCCTTCTAGCAGTGTGTGGGACTTTCTCTATTAGTCCATCTATACTGACCTCCATCAGGTTGCAAATTAAAGATAATTTTTATCTGCATATACAGTACCTCTGAAAAAATATTTGGGCTTCTAGCTGTGTGTGGGACTTGTTCTATTAGTCCATCTATACTGACCTCCATCAGGTTGCAAATTAAAAATAATTTTTATCTGCATCTAGCTCTGAAAAAATATTTGGCCTTCGAGCAGTGTGTGGGACTTTCTCTATTAGTCCATCTATACTGACCTCCATCAGGTTGCAAATTAAAAATAATTTTTATCTGCATCTACCTCTGAAAAAATATTTGGGCTTCTAGCTGTGTGTGGGACTTTCTCTATTAGTCCATCTATACTGACCTCCATCAGGTTGCAAACTGAATATATTTTTTTTCTGCATCTACCTCTGAAAAAATATTGGGCTTGTAGCTGTGTGTGGGACTTGTTCTATTAATTCATCTATACAGACCTCCATCAGGTTGCAAACTGAATAAATTTTTTTTCTGCATCTACCTCTGAAAAAATATTTGGGCTTCTAGCTGTGTGTGGGACTTGTTCTATTAGTCCATCTATACTGACCTCCATCAGGTTGCAAATTGAATATAATTTTTTTCTGCATCTAACCCAGCCAATAGTTTTGGCCTAATACCACAGTTTGGCCACTCAGCTCTGCTCGGTTCCCATCCATTGTTTTTTTGTGCAAACAACTCCAGAGTTGTGAATTAGTTAACCACCAAAATGAGTGGAAAAAGGCCTGCTGCTGGTGGAAAGGGGAATAGGCGTGTTGGGAAGGGGAAAAAAGGTTTTGTCCGTGGGGTAGGTGTTAAAGCAACAGTAACATCTGCAGAAGAAAGACCATCTTCCAACCAAACTAAAATGTCTACTTCTTTTAGCGGACAATGTGATAAGATCCCTTTCTTACGGCCACGCCAATCGCTACAAATTCCAGATGAGGCACAAAAACAGCAGGTGCTTCAACGGATATCAAGTGCTCCTTTAAGTGGGCTCTCCTCCACATCAACTTCAACATCACAAATACTCCAGTACTCAAAGGTGTCACCCCAATCGCACTTGCTTCCTCACAGCTCCCAAATCTCCAGCTGCCCGTCTGAGTATGAGGTAGAACAGATGGTTGAGTCTGCAGAGCTGTTTGCTCATACTATAGCCTGGGAATCAGAGGTCGACTCCAGCGCTTCTGTGAATCCAGACGAGGAAATGATCTGCACTGATGCCCAGAATCTTTATGAGTCGGATCCAGGACCAGACGCAGAAGGTTCTGACCATAATGTAGACCCTCATTCCCAAACTGTAACTCCTGTTGGTGGAGACAATGAGGAAGACGATGATAAGACTCAAATACCTGATTGGAGCGACAACTTTAGTTTTTTGTCAGGGCAGGAACAGGTTGGCTCTGAGGACGACGGGTGTGATAACGCACAGGGTGATGATGATGAGGTTGGAGATCCCACTTACTGTCAACCCACAGTCAGCCAAGAGATGAGGTCAGCAGAGGAGGTGGAGGAAGATGCTAGTGACGACGAGGTCAGGTTGCGCCTTCCTGGACAGAGACGTAGTACTGGAAGCACGTCAACAACTGCATCCTCAAACACAACTCTGCCTCTCACCACAAGTCGTGGTGGCTCTTCAGGTCGCATGGGTGCTTAACCTTGCATAGCCTGGGCATTTTTTCAGATCGATAAAGATGACCCAACTCGTGTTATCTGTAACATTTGTCAGCAAAAGCTAAGTAGAGGCCAAAAAATACATAGTTTGAGTACTTCATGCATGAACCGGCACATGGACATGAAGCAAAAGTTGCAGTGGGAAGCTCAGTGTGCTACAATGCGGCCTAGCCGGCCGGGCCAACCACCGTCTGCCATATCTTGTGCATCCGCGGCCTCTTCATCCTCTGTGACTGGGGGGACAGCAGTCACACCTGTTTTGGGGCGCAGACCTGCCACCTCTTTACCCGCAACAGCCAGCGTGATTGGCAGGTCATCATTTTCTTTGGAGGTGGTAACACCAGCTGGTGTTGAGCGCTGTCCGACATCGATAGCACCACCTTTGGATCAAGGCAACCTAACATGTCCGCCTGCATCTTCCTCACAGACCGGCAGTTTGCCGGGGACACCCTTATCAACCCCGTCTAAGCACAATAGCCAGCCCTCGGTCCCTCAGATGTGGACAAGTAAAAGACCATTTCCTCCTAGCCATGAGAAAGCTAAGAGGTTGAATTTCACCATCTGCAAGCTCTTGGCTACAGAAATGCTGCCTTTCCGCCTGGTGGACACAGAGGATTTTCGAGACCTTATGTCCGTCGCAGTGCCCCAGTACCAGATGCCCAGTCGGCACTACTTCTCAAAGAAAGGTGTGCCTGCGCTCCACCAGCATGTCGCACACAACATCACCGCTTCTTTGAGAAACTCTGTGTGTGACAGGGTGCATTTCACCACAGACACTTGGACGAGTAGGCATGGACAGGGGCGTTACATGTCGCTGACTGGGCACTGGGTAACTATGGTGACAGCAGGACAAGGGGCTGCTGTCCAAGTCTTGCCGTCCCCACGAGTTGTGCGTCAATCCTCTTTATGTCAAAGTTCCTCCACTGCTTCTGCCTCCTCAACCTCCTCTCGGCCTTCCACCTGCACCCAAAGCCTGTCTGGTCATGCCACAAGCTTTCTAACTGCGCAGAAGGGATCCTGCACACCTCCTTACTATGCTGGCAGTAGGGCTCAACGTCATCAGGCGGTTTTTACATTGAAATGTCTGGGAAATGTGAGTCACACAGCTGAGGAGTTGTGGTCAGCTCTGGAGAACCAATTTCATGAATGGTTGTCTCCACTGGACCTGAAACCAGGGAAGGCCGTGTGCGACAATGCTGCAAACCTGGGTGCGGCCCTTCGCCGGGGCAATGTCACACACGTGCCTTGTATGGCTCACGTGTTGAACCTGGTTGTCCAGCAATTTTTAGCCCACTATCCCAGACTAGATGGCCTTCTGCAGAGGGCAAGGTCGCTGTGTGCTCACTTCCGCCGTTCGCATCCCGCAGCTCAGCGACTTACATCTCTACAGAAGTCATTGGGCCTGCCACTTCACCGGCTAAAATGCGATGTGCCTACCCGGTGGAATTCAACTCTGCACATGTTGCAGCGACTGTGGCAGCACCGACAAGCCCTGGTGCAATACGTTCTGACGTATAGCCTGGGCCAACGAGATCCAGAGGTGGGGCAAATCACGCTGGAGGAGTGGTCTCAGATCAGGGACCTATGCACCCTTCTGCACAGTTTTGAAATGGCGACGAAGATGTTTAGTGCTGACGATGCCATTATCAGCATGACTATTCCGGTGATTTACGTGCTGGAGCACATGTTAAACAGAATTCGGAGTCAGGTGGTGGCACAAGAGGAGGTGGAGGAAGTAGAGGAGGAGGAGTTGTATGCGGAAGGGCTAACATCTGCAAGGTCCAGACGGTCGGCAGCACCAAGGCGGCAGGCATGTGAGGGTGGGGGAGATGGTTTTACCAGGGCGCATGGTAGCAGCCAAACTAGTGAGGAAGGTGCAGGAGCCCAGGAAGAAGTGGAGGACGAACTGATGGAAGACTCATTAGATGAGGGAGACCTTGATCACATTTCTGTTGTGCGAGGTTGGGGGGAGAGGACAGAGGAAGGAAGCATGATTGTTACCTCGCTACCAACACAACAGGGACTTTGGTGCTCCTGGATGCGCAACACACATGAGTGACTTCTTGCTTCACTACCTGCAACATGACCCTCGAATTGTGAGAATTAGAAATAATCCTGACTACTGGGTTGCCACACTGTTAGATCCCCGGTACAAAAGTAAATTTCCTGCCATAGAAAGGGATGCACGCATGCAGGAGTATCAGCAGAGACTGTTGCAGAATCTTACATGTGCTTTTCCACAAAATAGCAGTGGTGCACGTAGTGAATCTCACAGTTCCAACTTGCCAACCGTGGGACCGTCAAGTGTTCAGCACTCAAACCGTAACAGAACCACAGTATCTGCTGGTAACATCAATTTTGCGGAATCATTTCACCACTTTTTTAGCCCATCCTTTGCAAGGCCACAGGAGACAAGAAGTCTGACACATAGTCAACGCCTAGAGACGATGGTACAGGAGTATCTCCAAGTAAACATTGAAGTCATGACTGTGTCACTGGACCCTTGCTCTTTTTGGGCTTCCAATCTGGATAAATGGCCGGAGCTAGCCACTTACGCCTTGGAGATCTTGTCATGCCCCGCAGCCAGCGTTCTGTCTGAACGTGTGTTCAGCGCTGCTGGTGGTGTGCTGACAGATAAGCGCACGCGGCTCTCCACTGATAATGTAGACAGACTCACGTTCATAAAGATGAACAAATCATGGATCCGAAACGACTTTTCTACCCCTGTGTCATCCTGGGGAGAGTAAAAGCTTGATGATTGGTTAAAATCACCCTACCAACCGTTTTAAGCTTTCAAATTACTAATCATGTTTATCTGTATCTTGGCTGGAAAATAATTTGGGCTTTGTAGCAGTGTGCAGCACTGATTCTATTAGGCCATCTATAATAAGCTCCACCAGATTTAAAATTACTAATCATGTTTATCTGTATCTTGACTGGAAAATAATTTGGCCTTTGTAGCAGTGTGCAGCACTGATCCTATTAGGCCATCTATACTAAAGCTTCACCAGATTTAAAATTAATAATAATTTTTAGCTGCATCTAGCCCGGAAAATAATTTTGGGGCTCCGAGATGCGCAAGACACATAAGTGCCTTCTTGCTGCACTACCTGCAGCATGACCCTCATATTGTCAGAATTCGAAGTAATCATGACTACTGGGTTGCCACACTCTTAGATCCCCCAAACTTTTCGATCAACCTTTTCATTTTAATAAAGACCAAAAAAATGGTCATTTTTGAAATTATAAGCATTAGCAGGTTGTTAGAAACTGAAATCAAACAGTTTTCAACTCAAAACTTTATTCTAGGTGATGATACATTTTCACATAGGACCCCTTGTTCGAAAGGAGCTTCTGAACTCTCTCGTACATTGAATTTGTCAGGTTTTGGATGGTTTCTGCTTCAATTGTTTTGCATGAGGACAGAATACCTGTTAGAACCTTGCTCTTAGGTTTTTTCCTTTGCTGGTCACATGACCTTGTTGGCCTATTTAATCCTGCTCCGCCCTTCTGGCTTTGCTGGACTTCATTGTATAACTACTTTCTAGCTAGCCTGTGCTCTGTATCTAACTCTGTTAGTTTGCTTGGTCTACGGACCTCTATGTTCTATATATTTTGTTTGTTCGTCTGTCTGCTACTATTTCTGTTAGGAGGTGTCCCATATTCCTCCCAGTCCTTAGTACTTGTAGGGATTCCTTCCCCACATCTATAGGTCTCTGTACAGACTAGCTTAGGACTTTAGCAGTTCTGATCGCAGGATCAGGTTCCCTGTTACATCGTAGGGATTCAGCTGAGTTCTATCGTAGGGACAGATCTCCTCTCTTTCCTTAGCTCTGGTAGCAGAACATAACAGTAAGTCCAGCCTGCAAATTCTCTAAGGAAAGATTTTTCTGTTCCATCATGGTGTCGGTTCAGGATTTGGCTAAACACCTGCAGGAACTCTCTCTGGAAGTGGCCGAGCTCCGTCAGCACGTGAGTAACTGTCCTGGAGCACATTTCTTGGAGCCTAAGGTATGTTTGCCGGATTTATTTTTTGGTGAACACCGAGAATTTTTTTCATTTAAAAATGCTTGCTTATTGTATTTTCGTTTGAGACCCAAGTCCTCTGGGGATGAATCCCAGCGCATAGGGTTCATAATGTCACTTTTGCGCAAAGAGCCTCAGGAGTGGGCCTTTTCTTTGCAACCTAGTGATACATGCTTCAGATCAGTGGATAGTTTTTTTTCTGCTTTGGGACTATTATATGATGATCCTGACCGTGTCGCATCAGCTGAGACTGAGTTGAGACGTTTGAAACAGGGATCAGGTAATGTGGAAAAATATTGTACTCATTTCCGTCGTTGGTCTACTCAAACAGGGTGGAACGATTCTGCTCTGAAAAGTCTATTTCTTGCTGGGCTCAATGAAAGGGTTAAAGACCTGCTAATTGCTTATCCTACACCTGAAGATTTGCAACAGGCTATGCAATTAGCTATACGGGTGGATAGGAGACTGCGTGCAAGGGTTAATGAGAGCAAATCCTCTGCTATGTCAGTTTCTGGTTATGAGAATGTGTGTACTAACAGTGGTGAACCGAAGGAGATTGGATCGGTGGCACCTCGCTCTCAAGAAAAAGACCGTAGATTTTCTGAAGGCTTGTGTTTCTATTGCGGAAAATCTGGTCATTTGATTAAAGGCTGTGAGCTTCGTATGAAGAAAGAAAAAAAAAATGGTCAGTCATGCCCGTATTGCCTGTTTAAATTCCAAGGGTGTATTTTTAGCTGCTTCCACGATTGCTCAGGAAAAATTAATGGAATTTCGGGTGTTTGTTGATTGTGGGTCTACTCTGAATGTAATTGATGGGGGATTCTTGGAAAGACTCAATTTAAAACCCGAACGTTTATCATCCCCCATTGCTGTGGTTTCTGTGGATGGCTCTCCTTTGAAGAATATTACTCTCAAGGTCTGTGAATTTCCTCTCACTATTAATGGTGTTCACCATGAGAAATTGGATTTGGTAGTTTTGAATAACTTGCCTTCTCCAGTAATATTGGGATTGCCCTGGTTAAAATTTCACAATCCTGTACTGGATTGGTCTACCAATGAAATTAAATCCTGGAGCCATAAATGTTATGACAAGTGTTGTAACGGGCGTATTGCAGCTTTGGATAGGGGGGAATTACCTGTTCCTATTCAGGATTTTTGGAGAGTTTTTTCTGAGAAGGAATCGCAGGTTTTGCCTCGACATAGAGACTATGATTGTTCTATTGAATTTGTCCCTGGAGCGACTCTTCCTAAAAGTCGTTTATTTAACCTTACTATTCCTGAGAGGAAGGCTTTGGAGGAATACATACAGACAAGTTTGGCCGCCGGTCACATTAGGCCCTCTAAGTCTCCTGTGGCGGTTGGATTTTTTTTTGTAAAAAAAAAGGACGGCGGTTTACGTCCTTGTCTGGATTTTCGTGAGATTAACAAAATTACTGTACGCAATCCTTACCCACTGCCATTGATTCCTGATCTGTTTAACCAGTTAATGGGGGCCAAGTGGTTCTCTAAAATTGACCTTAAGGGGGCATACAATCTGTTGTGCATGAAGGAGGGTGACGAATGGAAGACTGCTTTTAACACTCCTGTGGGTCATTTTGAGAATCTGGTTATGCCTTTTGGTCTTACAAATGCTCCTGCATTTTTTCAGAATCTTATTAATGACATCCTTAGACCTTTGATCGGCAAAAATGTGGTTGTGTATTTGGATGACATCTTGATTTATTCGCCGGATCTGGAGTCTCATTGGCGGAGCGTACGTGAGGTATTACAGTTATTAATGGACAATTTGCTTTTTGCTAAGCTGGAGAAATGTGAGTTCGCTGTACAGAGAATTAGTTTTTTGGGCTACATTATCTCCAGCGAAGGTTTTGAGATGGACCCGGTTAAAGTTCAAGCTGTACAGGAATGGCCTAGGCCTATTGGTTTGAAATCGATACAGAGGTTTTTAGGTTTCGCCAATTATTACAGAAAATTCATAAAAAATTTTTCTAGTATTGTCAAACCTCTGACCGATATCACCAGGAAAGGTGCTGATGTGGTTCAGTGGTCTTCTGAGGCCATTGAAGCTTTTGTGTATCTCAAGGAGAGGTTCACCTCTGCTCCCATCCTTATGCAGCCTGATGTGACTAAGCCGTTTTTGGTTGAGGTTGATGCTTCCTCTGTGGGGGTTGGCGCAGTATTGTCTCAGGATAACGGGGATGGATTACATCCCTGTGCCTTTTTTTCAAAAAAATTTTCGGAGACTGAACTGAATTACGATATTGGTAATCGGGAATTATTGGCTATTAAACTCGCATTTGAACACTGGCGCCACTTCTTGGAAGGTGCGGAATTTCCCGTTCAGGTTCTTACGGATCATAAAATTCTGATATATCTTGATGCTGCCAAGCGCCTGAATGCCCGTCAGGCTAGGTGGGCACTGTTTTTCTCGCGGTTTAATTTCTCAGCTACTTACATCCCTGGTACTAAGAATGTTAAGGCGGATGCCTTGTCTCGCAGTTTTTCTCCCACAGTCGGTGCTGAGAAAGAGGAGAACATTTTACAAGAAGGTGTTGTGATAGCTGCTTTGGACTCCGTTTTGGAAGATGAGATTCTTAAAGCACAGGAGAATGCCCCATCTAACACTCCTCATGGGAGGTTGTTTGTGCCTGGGACCTTTAGGAGAGATTTGTTTGTTGAGTGTCACGAATCTCGGTTGGCAGGTCATCCCAGAATCTCTGAGACCAAGAGACTGGTGGGTCGCAGTTTTTGGTGGCCTGGATGGCAGAAGGAAGTCATTAAGTGGGTGCGTCAATGTACTATATGTGCTAGATCTAAGTCCTCACATACTCATGCTGCGGGGTTGCTTTGTCCTTTGGAGGTTCCCAGTGCTCCTTGGACACATTTGGCTATGGACTTTATAACTGACCTTCCCCCCTCTGAGGGTTTTACTGTCATCTGGGTGGTCGTGGACCGTTTTAGCAAGATGTGTCACTTGGTTCCCTTCGTCAAACTGCCCTGCGCTAAAACTCTCGCTAAGGCCTTTGTCAAGGAAATTGTCAGACTTCATGGCGTTCCTACTGACATTGTTTCTGATAGGGGTCCTCAGTTCGTGGCTCGTTTTTGGCGTGCCTTTTGTGACAGGTTGGGAGTTCATTTGTCGTTCTCGTCCGGATATCATCCTGAATCTAATGGCCAGACAGAAAGGAAAAACCAGGATGTTGAGCAGTTCTTGCGTTGTTTTGTGGCAGACAATCAAGAGGGGTGGTCTGAGTTTCTGCCACTTGCTGAATTTGCTCTGAACAATCATACATCTTCTTCTGCTGGTTGTTCGCCTTTTTTTGTTCTTCTGGGAGACATCCGTCGTTTGGGTCGTTCTCCAAGTTGGGATCTGCCGTGCCTGAGGAGGAGAATTTTTCCGGTGATTTGGAGAGAGTTTGGACGGAGGTGCGTGGTAATCTTCAGGAGGCCAACAGAAAATCTAAAGACTACTTTGATAGGAAACGACAGGAGGTTTTGTTCGCTGTTGGTGACATGGTTTGGTTGTCCTCTAGGAATCTGCGGTTGAGGATTCCTTCTAAGAAATAGGGTCCCAAGTTTGTAGGGCCCTTTAAGGTGCTTCAGGTTGTCAACCAATCTGCTGTTAGGTTGGAGGTTCCTACCTCCTGGAGAATTAATCCGGTATTTCATGTCTCTCTGTTAAAAAAAGTTGTTGTGTCGGATGGTGACGCCTCTGCCTCTGTTCCTCCGGTGGTGGAGGACGGGGAATATGAAATTTCTCGCATCCTTAACTCTAGACGGTATAGAGGTAGTTTGCAGTATCTTGTGGCCTGGAAAGGTTTCGGACCCGAGGATAACTCTTGGGTGAGGTCAGATGATGTTTCCGCGTCCAGACTTATCAGAGCGTTTCACAGGAGATTTCCTGATAAGCCTGGTCCTAGGGGATCCGGAGGATCCTCTTAGAAGGGGGGGTACTGTTAGAACCTTGCTCTTAGGTTTTTTCCTTTGCTGGTCACATGACCTTGTTGGCCTATTTAATCCTGCTCCGCCCTTCTGGCTTTGCTGGACTTCATTGTATAACTACTTTCTAGCTAGCCTGTGCTCTGTATCTAACTCTGTTAGTTTGCTTGGTCTACGGACCTCTATGTTCTATATATTTTGTTTGTTTGTCTGTCTGCTACTATTTCTGTTAGGAGGTGTCCCATATTCCTCCCAGTCCTTAGTACTTGTAGGGATTCCTTCCCCACATCTATAGGTCTCCGTACAGACTAGCTTAGGACTTTAGCAGGTCTGATCGCAGGATCAGGTTCCCTGTTACATCGTAGGGATTCAGCTGAGTTCTATCGTAGGGACAGATCTCCTCTCTTTCCTTAGCTCTGGTAGCAGAACATAACAATACCCTCCCAGAGCTGTTGCTTAGATGTGAACTGCCTCCCGCCATCATAGACACTCCTTTTAATGATGCTCCAAAGGTTCTGAATGGGGTAGAGGTCAGGGGAGCATGCGGGTCACACCATAAGTTTGTCCCCTTTTATGCCCATATCAGCCAGAGATGCAGATGTTTTATGTGCAGCATGAGATGGTGCATTATCATGCAAAAAAATGATCTTGCTGTGAAATACACGGTTCTTCTTCTTGAACCATGGCAGGAAGTGCTGTTTGAGAAAATCCACATACATTATGGAGTTCATCTTTAGCGCCTTCAGGGATCCTAAAGGGGCCGACAATCTCTCTCCCCATGATTCCAGCCGAAAACATTACTCCACCTCCTCCTTGTTGGCGCTGTAGCCGTGTTTGCGTGGGGTGTCCATCCACCAGCCATCCTCTACTCCATCCATCTGGACCATCGAGCGCTGCACGGCACTCATCCGTGAACAAAACAGTTTTGAAATCAGTCTTCATGTAATGTTTGGCCCACTGGAGCCGTTTCTGCTTGTGTGAAGTGGATAGAGGAGGTCGACGGGATGGCGTATGCACAGCTGAAAACCTCTGAAGGACCCTGCATCTTGTTGTTCGGGGGACGTTGGAGGCACCAGCAGCTTCAAAAACTTGTCTGCTGCTATGACAAGGCTTTTTTGCCGCTGCTCTTTCAGCCTGACGTAATTGCCTGTAGGAAAGAGTCCTCAATTTGCCCTTATCAGCACGCACACGTGTGTACTGTGAATCAGCTACATACTTCTTGATTGCCAAGACACTTCATCCTGATCATCGCACAATGTTGATTGTAGTCATGCCTTGACCTAAACACTCCACAATTTGTTGCTTCTCAGCAGCCGACACATCCTTTTTCTTTCCCATTTTGGCAGAAAATGTAGGCTGCTTAATAATGTGAGACAGCCTTCTTAAGTAGTCTTGCCTTTCATTGGACACACCTGCCAAACTAATTAGCACAGGTGTCTGCAATTGCTTACAGTGATATAAAGAGCCCTGACACACATCACCATCAATGAGTTTAAGTGACAAACAAACAAATTCTTCCCATATCACTCCTAAACACTTTTTGCATAATAATTTGGAACACAGTGTACATGTGCTTTTCCACAAAACACCAGTGGTTCACGTAGTGAATCTTACAGTTCTAACTTGCCAACCGTGGTCTGTATGGAGTTGTTCAATAAAGGGCCCAAAATTAAGATAACATAGATGGGAGAGGTCTCTATGAATTGGAATTCCTAAGTATTTGATACCCTGTGAGGGTCAGGCAAAGGGAAAGTTGGACTGGATGGAATCCTATATGGATTTGGGGAGGGAGACATCGAGGGCCTCAGACTTCGCTGCATTGATTTTAAAATTTGACCATGTAACAAAGTGATCTATTTCAGCCATAACAGCATGGATGGATATATGTGATTGAGTGATATATACTAGGACATCATCAGCAAATAGAGAGCACTTGTACTCGGTGCCTCCCACCTCAATCCACCTAATATTGGGGTTATGGCAAATTGATGAGAGCAGGTGCTCCGTCACTAGGATGTATAAGAGAGGGGACAGAGAACATCCCTGCCTTGTCCCATTGGTGATTGTGAAAGGTGATGAAAATGTTCTGTCGCGCCCCCTGGGCCTTGGGACACCCGGAGCCGGACCCTTTTTGGTGGATGCTGGTGGTTGTAGTCTCCGTGGCGGCGACCCGGTTCCGTGGCTCAGAGCGGTCAAACCAGTGGCGGAACTATTTATGTGGTTTTGATGTTTAAATGTCCGACTACGCCACCCGTGGATTGCGGTCAGAGTGAACCGCCGCTCCAGGGCAGACCGCTGAGGCTGGTGCTGTGGGTGCAGCAGAGCGTAGCATAACTCCCCACGGGAGGAGTATAGCCTCAGGGCAGTGTATGCGGAGGATGGGGGTGATGGTGCAGGGCAGCAGCAGTAACGACACGGAGTCAGTGATGCAGTCCAGGACCTTTACTCACAGTTCTTATTATCCAGACCACGTCTGCAGGTAACGGCTGCCCACGTCGTACTGTGCTCACCAGGTGAGGGGCTCAGACAACTCCCAGATAACTTTGGAGCGCTTCACAGGACCCCCTTTGTGTGTCCTTTGTCTGGCCTTTCTTACCAACCCTTCTGTCCGGCTGCCTCGGGCCTCCTCTTGGTAAACTTGGCGCCAGTTTCCCTGAGCCTAGCGGGTGTAGCGAGGGGCTGCGCCACATAAAATGCCACAGCCTCCTGTTTCTAGCTGAGGGTCGTTTCCTGCCTCCACTAGTTTCGGGGACCGGTCTCCCCCTTTGGCCTGACCCCTCCACGCAGGTGGATTCGGGCGTGCGGTGGCGACTCGCCCGTCCGCACCCCTGGGATCCCTTCATTCCTCGTTCCTGGAGCCTTCTCCGCTCCTCTTCCTTCCTTCTCCCTCTTCCAGGCCTGGGCCTCTGTTACTAGGCCCGCCTCCGGAGCAGAGCTCATGCAGAGCCCCTGCTCCCTGCCACTTCTGCTCAGACTTCTCTGCACTGAACTAAGATGGTGCCCACCTTTTATACTCCCTTCTCAATGCACCCAGGAACTGCTTCCTCCCTGCTCCTGCACTACAGGGTTCCCCTTCCTCTGTGTTCCCTCCCCCCACTCCAGCCAGGGACAGGGACTGTCGTGCCCATCTCAGGGGCATATTGGTCGCCCTGCCCCACGGCAATGTGGTGTAATGCATGCAGGTGTCGGGTCCTGATCCACACTACATCCATACCTGAGAGTGAGATATCACACCTCTGGGTGAGGTGCAATACCTCTGTAGCAACCGAGCCCTCAGGGTGCTACAGTTCCATTTATCTTCAGCCTAGGTGACGTATTGCGATACAGGGCCATGATTTTGGCTATAAAAGGGTCCCCTAGACCCCTACCCCAAGCTTTTTAAGAGAATCATATATGGCGTGCCAGGAGACTCTATGGAATGCTTTCTCAGCATCCAACGAGAGTATCTAATTACAAATTTTTAACTGCATCTAGCCCAGGAAATACTTTGTGCCTAGTAGCAGTGTCTGCTAGTCAGCGGATTATCCCGGCTGTTAAGCAAGATACACCACCTGTAGTTTGGACACTTAATTTTTTCAAAGGAAATGCTTCGGGACCACGGGATACTCAGTGAAGAGCATCAGGAGGCACCCCAAGGCATAGGGGCTGGGACTGATAGTAGGATGCCTTTGGTGGACAGCCGAGCTCGATCCTTATAAAAGCTTTTTAACTGCAGCAGCTTTAGTGGACGCTAGTGGAGCTGGAATTACGCGGCTGCTGGCATGAGACTTGCCCTCCAATAGATCCTTGTAAATGGATTTAAAGTGTATTCATTCAAATTAGAGAGACAATTTAAATTAAAAAGCTTAGAGCTGCCTCCACCACAGGGGGACTCGCTCGACCCACGAGCGGACAGGCACCAATATTGGGAGAGGGGGGCTGGCCATCAGGGTTCACCGCGGCTCTGGCACAAACCCGGCGACGCGGAGGTGGCACGGGCAGGAGCGGACTGAACGTGTCGGCTTCTCACTTTTTGGATTTTAGAAGGGCATGACATGCCTATATCTGTGTCGCCCCCTCCTTTTACTCCTCCACCTCTTTTCTTTTCGCATGACTATATGTACTTGTCACTTTTCCATGTGTTAGTTGTGTCTTCTGAGCAGTTTGTCAGCTTTTGGACACCTTTGAAGGTGTTTTCTATGTGTTTCTATGTGTTTTTGTTTGCCTGCCATTGGTTTTAACGGTGTTCGAAGGTGTTCGACGAACAGTTCGACGAACAGTTCGGCGAACACACGGGTGTTCGACGAACCGAACCGAACTCGAACACTACGGGGGTGGCTCAACACTACTCATCGGGCGAATCGCTCTGGAACTGAAATCGGAACGCTCACTGACATTTCCCCTATCTGAAAGTCTGATAAACGCTGAAAAATTGACTAAGTCCAAAAAAAAAAATTTTTTCACCTTTTTTCAATTTTACCCCCGTGGGATATATATTCTACCCACACACATTTGGAACTCTCCTGGGGTACCCTCACACATATTATTCCCTCATTTAGTGGATATTTTCACAAAAAAGTTAAATTTTCAAAAATTCTGAAAATTGGCTGAAAACGACTAAAGATGAATGACTCATCGGGCGAATCGCTCTGGAACTGAAATCGGAACGCTCACTGACATTTCCCCTATCTGAAAGTCTGATAAACGCCGGAAAAATGACTAAGTCCTAAAAAAAATTTTTTCAACTTTTTTCGATTTTACCCCCGTGGGATATATATTCTACCCACACACATTTGGAACACTCCTGGGGTACCCTCACACATATTATTCCCTCATTTAGTGGATATTTTCACAAAAAAGTGAAATTTTCAAAAATTCAGAAAATTGGCTGAAAACGACTAAATATGATGGACTCATCGGGCGAATCGCTCTGGAACTGAAATCGGAACGCTCACTGACATTTCCCCTATCTGAAAGTCTGATAAACGCTGAAAAAATGACTAAGTCCAAAAAAAATTTTTTTTCACCTTTTTTCAATTTTACCCCCGTGGGATATATATTCTACCCACACACATTTGGAACTCTCCTGGGGTACCCTCACACATATTATTCCCTCATTTAGTGGATATTTTCACAAAAAAGTGAAATTTACAAAAATTCTGAAAATTGGCTGAAAACGACTAAATATGAAGGACTCATCGGGCGAATCGCTCTGGAACTGAAATCAGAACGCTCACTGACATTTCCCCTATCTGAAAGTCTGATAAATGCTGAAAAATTGACTAAGTCTAAAAAAAAATTTTTTCACCTTTTTTCAATTTTACCCCCGTGGGATATATATTCTACCCACACACATTTGGAACTCTCCTGGGGTACCCTCACACATATTATTCCCTCATTTAGTGGATATTTTCACAAAAAAGTGAAATTTTCAAAAATTCAGAAAATTGGCTGAAAACGACTAAATATGAAGGACTCATCGGGCGAATCACTCTGGAACTGAAATCGGAACGCTCACTGACATTTCCCCTATCTGAAAGTCTGATAAACGCCGGAAAAATGACTAAGTCTAAAAAAATTTTTTTTTCACCTTTTTTCAATTTTACCCCTGTGGGATATATATTCTACCCACACACATTTGGAACTCTCCTGGGGTACCCTCACACATATTATTCCCTCATTTAGTGGATATTTTCACAAAAAAGTGACATTTTCAAAAATTCAGAAAATTGGCTGAAAACGACTAAATATGAATGACTCATCGGGCGAATCACTCTGGAACTGAAATCGGAACGCTCACTGACATTTCCCCTATCTGAAAGTCTGATAAACGCTGAAAAAATGACTAAGTCCAAAAAAAATAATTTTTCACCTTTTTTCAATTTTACCCCCGTGGGATATATATTCTACCCACACACATTTGGAACTCTCCTGGGGTACCCTCACACATATTATTCCCTCATTTAGTGGATATTTTCACAAAAAAGTGAAATTTTCAAAAATTCAGAAAATTGGCTGAAAACGACTAAATATGAAGGACTCATCGGGCGAATCGCTATGGAACTGAAATCGGAACTCTCACTGACATTTCCCCTATCTGAAAGTCTGATAAACGCTGAAAAAATGACTAATTCCAAAAAAAAAAATTCTTCACCTTTTTTCAATTTTACCCCCGTGGGATATATACTCTACCCACACACATTTGGAACTCTCCTGTTGTACCCTCACACATATTATTTCCTCATTTAGTGGATATTTTCACAAAAAAGTGAAATTTTCAAAAATTCAGAAAATTGGCTGAAAACGACTAAATATGAAGGACTCATCGGGCGAATCGCTCTGGAACTAAAATCGGAACGCTCACTGACATTTCCCCTATCTGAAAGTCTGATAAACGCTGAAAAAATGACTAAGTCCAAAAAAAAAAATTTTTCGCCTTTTTTCAATTTTACCCCCGTGGGATATATATTCTACCCACACACATTTGGAACTCTCCTGGGGTACCCTCACACATATTATTCCCTCATTTAGTGGATATTTTCACAAAAAAGTGACATTTTCAAAAATTTAGAAAATTGGCTGAAAACGACTAAATATGAAGGACTCATCGGGCGAATCGCTCTGGAACTCAAATCGGAACGCTCACTGACATTTCCCCTATCTGAAAGTCTGATAAATGCTGAAAAAATGACTAAGTCCCCAAAAAATTTTTTTCACCTTTTTTCAATTTTACCCCCGTGGGATATATATTCTACCCAGACACATTTGGAACTCTCCTGGGGTACCCTCACACATATTATTCCCTCATTTAGTGGATATTTTCACAAAAAAGTGAAATTTTCAAAAATTCAGAAAATTGTCTGAAAACGACTAAATATGAAGGACTCATCGGGCGAATCGCTCTGGAACTGAAATCGGAACACTCACTGACATTTCCCCTATCTGAAAGTCTGATAAACGCTGAAAAAATGACTAAGTCCAAAAAAATTTTTTTTCACCTTTTTTCAATTTTACCCCCGCGGAATATATATTCTACCCAGACACATTTGGAACTCTCCTGGGGTACCCTCACACATATTATTCCCTCATTTAGTGGATATTTTCACAAAAAAGTGAAATTTTCAAAAATTCTGAAAATTGGCTGAAAACGACTAAATATGAAGGACTCATCGGGCGAACCGCTCTGGAACTGAAATCGGAACACTCACTGACATTTCCCCTATCTGAAAGTCTGATAAACGCTGAAAAAATGACTAAGTCCAAAAAAAATAATTTTTCACCTTTTTTCAATTTTACCCCCGTGGGATATATATTCTACCCACACACATTTGGAACTCTCCTGGGGTACCCTCACACATATTATTCCCTCATTTAGTGGATATTTTCACAAAAAAGTGAAATTTTCAAAAATTCAGAAAATTGGCTGAAAACGACTAAATATGATGGACTCATCGGGCGAATCACTCTGGAACTGAAATCAGAACGCTCACTGACATTTCCCCTTTCTGAAAGTCTGATAAACGCTGAAAAATTGACTAAGTACAAAAAAAAAAATTTTTCAACTTTTTTCAATTTTACCCCCGTGGGATATATATTCTACCCAGACACATTTGGAACTCTCCTGGGGTACCCTCACACATATTATTCCCTCATTTAGTGGATATTTTCACAAAAAAGTGAAATTTTCAAAAATTCAGAAAATTGGCTGAAAACGACTAAATATGGAGGACTCATCTCGCGAATCGCTCTGGAACTGAAATCGGAACGCTCACTGACATTTCCCCTATCTGAAAGTCTGATAAACGCTGAAAAAATGACTAAGTCCAAAAAAAAATTTTTTCACCTTTTTTCAATTTTACCCCCGTGGGATATATATTCTACCCACACACATTTGGAACTCTCCTGTTTTACACTCACACATATTATTCCCTCATTTAGTGGATATTTTCACAAAAAAGTGAAATTTTCAAAAATTCTGAAAATTGGCTGAAAACGACTAAATATGAAGGACTCATCGGGCGAATCGCTCTGGAACTGAAATCGGAACGCTCACTGACATTTCCCCTATCTGAAAGTCTCATAAACGCTGAAAAAATGACTAAGTCCAAAAAAAAATGTTTTCACCTTTTTTCAATTTTACCCCCGTGGGATATATATTCCACCCACACACATTTTGAACTCTCCTGGGGTACCCTCACACATATTATTCCCTCATTTTAGTGGATATTTTCACAAAAAAGTGAAATTTTCAAAAATTCAGAAAATTGGCTGAAAACGACTAAATATGAAGGACTCATCGGGCGAATCGCTATGGAACTGAAATCGGAACTCTCACTGACATTTCCCCTCTCTGAAAGTCTGATAAACGCTGAAAAAATGACTAAGTCCAAAAAAAAAAATTCTTCATCTTTTTTCAATTTTACCCCCATGGGATATATATTCTACCCACACAAATTTGGAACTCTCCTGGGGTACCCTCACACATATTATTCCCTCATTTAGTGGATATTTTCACAAAAAAGTGAAATTTTCAAAAATTCAGAAAATTGGCTGAAAACGACTAAATATGAAGGACTCATCGGGCGAATCGCTCTGGAACTGAAATCGGAACGCTCACTGACATTTCCCCTATCTGAAAGTCTGATAAACGCTGAAAAAATGACTAAGTCCAAAAAAAAAATGTTTTCACCTTTTTTCAATTTTTCCCCCGTGGGATATATATTCTACCCACACACATTTGGAACTCTCCTGGGGTACCCTCACACATATTATTCCCTCATTTAGTGGATATTTTCACAAAAAAGTGAAATTTTCAAAAATTCAGAAAATTGGCTGAAAACGACTAAATATGAAGGACTCATTGGGCGAATCGCTCTGGAACTGAAATCGGAATGCTCACTGACATTTCCCCTATCTGAAAGTCTGATAAACGCTGAAAAAATGACTAAGTCCAAAAAAAAAAATTTTTCTCCTTTTTTCAATTTTACCCCCGCGGGATATATATTCTACCCACACACATTTGGAACTCTCCTGGGGTACCCTCACACATATTATTCCCTCATTTAGTGGATATTTTCACAAAAAAGTGAAATTTTCAAAAATTCAGAAAATTGGCTGAAAACGACTAATTATGAAGGACTCATCAGGCGAATCGCTCTGGAACTGAAATCGGAACGCTCACTGTCATTTCCCCTATCTGAAAGTCTGATAAACGCTGGAAAAATGACAAAGTCCAAAAAAAAAATTTTTTCACCTTTTTTCAATTTTACCCCCGTGGGATATATACTCTACCCACACACATTTGGAACTCTCCTGTTGTACCCTCACACATATTATTTCCTCATTTAGTGGATATTTTCACAAAAAAGTGAAATTTTCAAAAATTCAGAAAATTGGCTGAAAACGACTAAATATGAAGGACTCATCGGGCGAATCGCTCTGGAACTAAAATCGGAACGCTCACTGACATTTCCCCTATCTGAAAGTCTGATAAACGCTGAAAAAATGACTAAGTCCAAAAAAAAAAATTTTTCGCCTTTTTTCAATTTTACCCCCGTGGGATATATATTCTACCCACACACATTTGGAACTCTCCTGGGGTACCCTCACACATATTATTCCCTCATTTAGTGGATATTTTCACAAAAAAGTGACATTTTCAAAAATTTAGAAAATTGGCTGAAAACGACTAAATATGAAGGACTCATCGGGCGAATCGCTCTGGAACTCAAATCGGAACGCTCACTGACATTTCCCCTATCTGAAAGTCTGATAAATGCTGAAAAAATGACTAAGTCCCCAAAAAATTTTTTTCACCTTTTTTCAATTTTACCCCCGTGGGATATATATTCTACCCAGACACATTTGGAACTCTCCTGGGGTACCCTCACACATATTATTCCCTCATTTAGTGGATATTTTCACAAAAAAGTGAAATTTTCAAAAATTCAGAAAATTGTCTGAAAACGACTAAATATGAAGGACTCATCGGGCGAATCGCTCTGGAACTGAAATCGGAACACTCACTGACATTTCCCCTATCTGAAAGTCTGATAAACGCTGAAAAAATGACTAAGTCCAAAAAAATTTTTTTTCACCTTTTTTCAATTTTACCCCCGCGGAATATATATTCTACCCAGACACATTTGGAACTCTCCTGGGGTACCCTCACACATATTATTCCCTCATTTAGTGGATATTTTCACAAAAAAGTGAAATTTTCAAAAATTCTGAAAATTGGCTGAAAACGACTAAATATGAAGGACTCATCGGGCGAACCGCTCTGGAACTGAAATCGGAACACTCACTGACATTTCCCCTATCTGAAAGTCTGATAAACGCTGAAAAAATGACTAAGTCCAAAAAAAATAATTTTTCACCTTTTTTCAATTTTACCCCCGTGGGATATATATTCTACCCACACACATTTGGAACTCTCCTGGGGTACCCTCACACATATTATTCCCTCATTTAGTGGATATTTTCACAAAAAAGTGAAATTTTCAAAAATTCAGAAAATTGGCTGAAAACGACTAAATATGATGGACTCATCGGGCGAATCACTCTGGAACTGAAATCAGAACGCTCACTGACATTTCCCCTTTCTGAAAGTCTGATAAACGCTGAAAAATTGACTAAGTACAAAAAAAAAAATTTTTCAACTTTTTTCAATTTTACCCCCGTGGGATATATATTCTACCCAGACACATTTGGAACTCTCCTGGGGTACCCTCACACATATTATTCCCTCATTTAGTGGATATTTTCACAAAAAAGTGAAATTTTCAAAAATTCAGAAAATTGGCTGAAAACGACTAAATATGGAGGACTCATCTCGCGAATCGCTCTGGAACTGAAATCGGAACGCTCACTGACATTTCCCCTATCTGAAAGTCTGATAAACGCTGAAAAAATGACTAAGTCCAAAAAAAAATTTTTTCACCTTTTTTCAATTTTACCCCCGTGGGATATATATTCTACCCACACACATTTGGAACTCTCCTGTTTTACACTCACACATATTATTCCCTCATTTAGTGGATATTTTCACAAAAAAGTGAAATTTTCAAAAATTCAGAAAATTGGCTGAAAACGACTAAATATGAAGGACTCATCGGGCGAATCGCTCTGGAACTGAAATCGGAACGCTCACTGACATTTCCCCTATCTGAAAGTCTCATAAACGCTGAAAAAATGACTAAGTCCAAAAAAAAATGTTTTCACCTTTTTTCAATTTTACCCCCGTGGGATATATATTCCACCCACACACATTTTGAACTCTCCTGGGGTACCCTCACACATATTATTCCCTCATTTTAGTGGATATTTTCACAAAAAAGTGAAATTTTCAAAAATTCAGAAAATTGGCTGAAAACGACTAAATATGAAGGACTCATCGGGCGAATCGCTATGGAACTGAAATCGGAACTCTCACTGACATTTCCCCTCTCTGAACGTCTGATAAACGCTGAAAAAATGACTAAGTCCAAAAAAAAAAATTCTTCATCTTTTTTCAATTTTACCCCCATGGGATATATATTCTACCCACACAAATTTGGAACTCTCCTGGGGTACCCTCACACATATTATTCCCTCATTTAGTGGATATTTTCACAAAAAAGTGAAATTTTCAAAAATTCAGAAAATTGGCTGAAAACGACTAAATATGAAGGACTCATCGGGCGAATCGCTCTGGAACTGAAATCGGAACGCTCACTGACATTTCCCCTATCTGAAAGTCTGATAAACGCTGAAAAAATGACTAAGTCCAAAAAAAAAATGTTTTCACCTTTTTTCAATTTTTCCCCCGTGGGATATATATTCTACCCACACACATTTGGAACTCTCCTGGGGTACCCTCACACATATTATTCCCTCATTTAGTGGATATTTTCACAAAAAAGTGAAATTTTCAAAAATTCAGAAAATTGGCTGAAAACGACTAAATATGAAGGACTCATTGGGCGAATCGCTCTGGAACTGAAATCGGAATGCTCACTGACATTTCCCCTATCTGAAAGTCTGATAAACGCTGAAAAAATGACTAAGTCCAAAAAAAAAAATTTTTCTCCTTTTTTCAATTTTACCCCCGCGGGATATATATTCTACCCACACACATTTGGAACTCTCCTGGGGTACCCTCACACATATTATTCCCTCATTTAGTGGATATTTTCACAAAAAAGTGAAATTTTCAAAAATTCAGAAAATTGGCTGAAAACGACTAATTATGAAGGACTCATCAGGCGAATCGCTCTGGAACTGAAATCGGAACGCTCACTGTCATTTCCCCTATCTGAAAGTCTGATAAACGCTGGAAAAATGACAAAGTCCAAAAAAAATTTTTTTCACCTTTTTTCAATTTTACCCCCGTGGGATATATATTCTACCCACACACATTTGGAACTCTCCTGGGGTACCCTCACACATATTATTCCCTCATTTAGTGGATATTTTCACAAAAAAGTGAAATTTTCAAAAATTCTGAAAATTGGCTGAAAACAACTAAATATGAAGGACTCATCGGGCGAATCACTCTGGAACTGAAATCGGAATGCTCACTGACATTTCCCCTATCTGAAAGTCTGATAAACGACGGAAAAATGACTAAGTCTAGAATAAAAAATTTTTCACCTTTTTTCAATTTTACCCCCGTGGGATATATATTCTACCCACACACATTTGGAACTCTCCTGGGGTACCTTCACACATATTATTCCCTCATTTAGTGGATATTTTCACAAAAAAGTGAAATTTTCAAAAATTCAGAAAATTGGCTGAAAACGGCTAAATATGAAGGACTCATCGGGCGAATCGCTCTGGAACTGCAATCGGAATGCTCACTGACATTTCCCCTATCTGAAAGTCTGATAAACGCTGGAAAAATGACTAAGTCCAAAAAAAATTTTTTTCACCTTTTTTCAATTTTACCCCCGTGGGATATATATTCTACCCACACACATTTGGAACTCTCCTGGGTTACCCTCACACATATTATTCCCTCATTTAGTGGATATTTTCACAAAAAAGTGAAATTTTCAAAAATTCTGAAAACTGGCTGAAAACGACTAAATATGAAGGACTCATCGGGCGAATCGCTCTGGAGCTGAAATCGGAACGCTCACTGACATTTCCCCTATCTGAAAGTCTGATAAACGCTGAAAAAATGACTAAGTACAAAAAAATTTTTTTTCAATTTTACCCCCGTGGGATATATATTCTACCTACACACATTTGGAACTCTCCTGGGGTACCCTCACACATATTATTCCCTCATTTAGTGGATATTTTCACAAAAAAGTGAAATTTTCAAAAATTCAGAAAATTGGCTGAAAACGACTAAATATGAAGGACTCATTGGGCGAATCGCTCTGGAACTGAAATCGGAACGCTCACTGTCATTTCCCCTATCTGAAAGTCTGATAAACGCTGGAAAAATGACTAAGTCCAAAAAAAATTTTTTTCACCTTTTTTCAATTTTACCCCCGTGGGATATATATTCTACCTATTCACATTTGGAACTTTCCTGGGGTACCCTCACACATATTATTCCCTCATTTAGTGGATATTTTCACAAAAAAGTGAAATTTTCAAAAATTCTTAAAATTGGCTGAAAACGACTAAATATGAAGGACTCATCGTGCGAATCGCTCTGGAACTGAAATCGGAACGCTCACTGACATTTCCCCTATCTGAAAGTCTGATAAACGCTTAAAAAATGACTAAGTCCAAAAAAAAAAATGTTTTCACCTTTTTTCAATTTTACCCCCGTGGGATATATATTCTACCCACACACATTTGGAACTCTCCTGGGGTACCCTCACACATATTATTCCCTCATTTAGTGGATATTTTCACAAAAAAGTGAAATTTTCAAAAATTCTGAAAATTGGCTGAAAACAACTAAATATGAAGGACTCATCGGGCGAATCACTCTGGAACTGAAATCGGAATGCTCACTGACATTTCCCCTATCTGAAAGTCTGATAAATGACGTAAAAATGACTAAGTCTAGAATAAAAAATTTTTCACCTTTTTTCAATTTTACCTCCGTGGGATATATATTCTACCTACACACATTTGGAACTCTCCTGGGGTACCCTCACACATATTATTCCCTCATTTAGTGGATATTTTCACAAAAAAGTGAAATTTTCAAAAATTCAGAAAATTGGCTGAAAACGACTAAATATGAAGGACTCATTGGGCGAATCGCTCTGGAACTGAAATTGGAACGCTCACTGTCATTTCCCCTATCTGAAAGTCTGATAAACGCTGGAAAAATGACTAAGTCCAAAAAAAATTTTTTTCACCTTTTTTCAATTTTACCCCCGTGGGATATATATTCTACCCACACACATTTGGAACTCTTCTGGGGTACCCTCACACATATTATTCCCTCATTTAGTGGATATTTTCACAAAAAAGTGAAATTTTCAAAAATTCAGAAAATTGGCTGAAAACGACTAAATATGAAGGATTCATCGGGCGAATCGCTCTGGAACTGAAATCGGAACACTCACTGACATTTCCCCTATCTGAAAGTCTGATAAATGCTCAAAAAATGACTAAGTCCAAAAAAATAATTTTTTCACCTTTTTTCAATTTTACCCCCGTGGAATATATATTCTACCCACACACATTTGGAACTCTCCTGGGGTACCCTCACACATATTATTCCCTCATTTAGTGGATATTTTCACAAAAAAGTGAAATTTTCAAAAATTCTGAAAATTGGCTGAAAACGACTAAATATGATGGACTCATCGGGCGAATCGCTCTGGAACTGAAATCGGAACGCTCACTGACATTTCCCCTATCTGAAAGTCTGATAAACGCTGAAAAAATGACTAAGTCCAAAAAAAAAAATGTTTTCACCTTTTTTCAATTTTACCCCCGTGGGATATATATTCTACCCACACACATTTGGAACTCTCCTGGGGTACCCTCACACATATTATTCCCTCATTTAGTGGATATTTTCACAAAAAAGTGAAATTTTCAAAAATTCTGAAAATTGGCTGAAAACAACTAAATATGAAGGACTCATCAGGCGAATCACTCTGGAACTGAAATCGGAATGCTCACTGACATTTCCCCTATCTGAAAGTCTGATAAACGATGGAAAAATGACTAAGTCTAGAATAAAAAATTTTTCACCTTTTTTCAATTTTACCTCCGTGGGATATATATTCTACCCACACACATTTGGAACTCTCCTGGGGTACCCTCACATATATTATTCCCTCATTTAGTGGATATTTTCACAAAAAAGTGAAATTTTCAAAAATTCAGAAAATTGGCTGAAAACGGCTAAATATGAAGGACTCATCGGGCGAATCGCTCTGGAACTGCAATTGGAATGCTCACTGACATTTCCCCTATCTGAAAGTCTGATAAACGCTGGAAAAATGACTAAGTCCAAAAAAAATTTTTTTCACCTTTTTTCAATTTTACCCCCGTGGGATATATATTCTACCCACACACATTTGGAACTCTCCTGGGTTACCCTCACACATATTATTCCCTCATTTAGTGGATATTTTCACAAAAAAGTGAAATTTTCAAAAATTCAGAAAATTGGCTGAAAACGACTAAATATGATGGACTCATCGGGCGAATCGCTCTGGAACTGAAATCGGAACGCTCACTGACATTTCCCCTATCTGAAAGTTTGATAAACGCTGAAAAATTGACTAAGTCCAAAAAAAAAATTTTTTCACCTTTTTTCAATTTTACCCCCGTGGGATATATATTCTACCCACACACATTTGGAACTCTCCTGGGGTACCCTCACACATATTATTCCCTCATTTAGTGGATATTTTCACAAAAAAGTGAAATTTTCAAAAATTCTGAAAACTGGCTGAAAACGACTAAATATGAAGGACTCATCGGGCGAATCGCTCTGGAGCTGAAATCGGAACGCTCACTGACATTTCCCCTATCTGAAAGTCTGATAAACGCTGAAAAAATGACTAAGTCCAAAAAAAATTTTTTTCAATTTTACCCCCGTGGGATATATATTCTACCTACACACATTTGGAACTCTCCTGGGGTACCCTCACACATATTATTCCCTCATTTAGTGGATATTTTCACAAAAAAGTGAAATTTTCAAAAATTCAGAAAATTGGCTGAAAACGACTAAATATGAAGGACTCATTGGGCGAATCGCTCTGGAACTGAAATCGGAACGCTCACTGTCATTTCCCCTATCTGAAAGTCTGATAAACGCTGGAAAAATGACTAAGTCCAAAAAAAATTTTTTTCACCTTTTTTCAATTTTACCCCCGTGGGATATATATTCTACCCACACACATTTGGAACTCTCCTGGGGTACCCTCACACATATTATTCCCTCATTTAGTGGATATTTTCACAAAAAAGTGAAATTTTCAAAAATTCTGAAAATTGGCTGAAAACGACTAAATATGAAGGACTCATTGGGCGAATCGCTCTGGAACTGAAATCGGAACGCTCACTGTCATTTCCCCTATCTGAAAGTCTGATAAACGCTGGAAAAATGACTAAGTCCAAAAAAATTTTTTTTCACCTTTTTTCAATTTTACCCCCGTGGGATATATATTCTACCCACACACATTTGGAACTTTCCTGGGGTACCCTCACACATATTATTCCCTCATTTAGTGGATATTTTCACAAAAAGTGAAATTTTCAAAAATTCAGAAAATTGGCTGAAAACGACTAAATATGAAGGACTCATCGGGCGAATCGCTCTGGAACTGAAATCGGAACGCTCACTGACATTTCCCCTATCTGAAAGTCTGATAAACGCCGGAAAAATGACTAAGTCTAAAAAAAAATTTTTTTAAACTTTTTTCAATTTTACCCCCGTGGGATATATATTCTACCCACACACATTTGGAACTCTCCTGGGGTACCCTCACACATATTATTCCCTCATTTAGTGGATATTTTCACAAAAAAGTGAAATTTTCAAAAATTCAGAAAATTGGCTGAAAACGACTAAATATGAAGGACTCATCGGGCGAATCGCTCTGGAACTGAAATCGGAACGCTCACTGACATTTTCCCTATCTGAAAGTCTGATAAACGCTGAAAAAATGACTAAGTCCAAAAAAATTTTTTTTCACCTTTTTTCAATTTTACCCCCGTGGGATATATATTCTACCCACACACATTTGGAACTCTCCTGGGGTACCCTCACACATATTATTCCCTCATTTAGTGGATATTTTCACAAAAAAGTGAAATTTTCAAAAATTCAGAAAATTGGATGAAAACGACTATATATGAAGGACTCATCGGGCGAATCGCTCTGGAACTTAAATCAGAACGCTCACTGACATTTCCCCTATCTGAAAGTCTGATAAACGCTGAAAAAATGACTAAGTCCAAAAAAATTTTTTTTCACCTTTTTTCAATTTTACCCCCGTGGGATATATATTCTACCCACACACATTTGGAACTCTCCTGGGGTACCCTCACACATATTATTCCCTCATTTAGTGGATATTTTCACAAAAAAGTGAAATTTTCAAAAATTCAGAAAATTGGCTGAAAACGACTAAATATGAAGGACTCATCGGGCGAATCACTCTGGAACTGAAATCGGAACGCTCACTGTCATTTCCCCTATCTGAAAGTCTGATAAACGCTGAAAAAATGCCAGTCCAAAAAAATTTTTTTTCACCTTTTTTCAATTTTACCCCCGTGGGATATATATTCTACCCACACACATTTGGAACTCTCCTGGGGTACCCTCACACATATTATTCCCTCATTTAGTGGATATTTTCACAAAAAAGTGAAATTTTCAAAAATTCAGAAAATTAGCTGAAAACGACTAAATATGAAGGACTCATCGGGCGAATCACTCTGGAACTGAAATCGGAACGCTCACTGACATTTCACCTATCTGAAAGTCTGATAAACGCCGGAAAAATGACTAAGTCTAAAAAAAAATTTTTTTAAACTTTTTTCAATTTTACCCCCGTGGGATATATATTCTACCCACACACATTTGGAACTCTCCTGGGGTACCCTCACACATATTATTCCCTCATTTAGTGGATATTTTCACAAAAAAGTGAAATTAACAAATATTCTGAAAATTGGCTGAAAACGACTAAATTTGAAGGACTCATTGGGCGAATCGCTCTGGAACTGAAATCGGAACACTCACTGACATTTCCCCTATCTGAAAGTCTGATAAATGCTCAAAAAATGACTAAGTCCAAAAAAATAATTTTTTCACCTTTTTTCAATTTTACCCCCGTGGAATATATATTCTACCCACACACATTTGGAACTCTCCTGGGGTACCCTCACACATATTATTCCCTCATTTAGTGGATATTTTCACAAAAAAGTGAAATTTTCAAAAATTCTGAAAATTGGCTGAAAACGACTAAATATGATGGACTCATCTGGCGAATCGCTCTGGAACTGAAATCGGAACGCTCACTGACATTTCCCCTATCTGAAAGTCTGATAAACGCTGAAAAAATGACTAAGTCCAAAAAAAAAAATGTTTTCACCTTTTTTCAATTTTACCCCCGTGGGATATATATTCTACCCACACACATTTGGAACTCTCCTGGGGTACCCTCACACATATTATTCCCTCATTTAGTGGATATTTTCACAAAAAAGTGAAATTTTCAAAAATTCTGAAAATTGGCTGAAAACAACTAAATATGAAGGACTCATCGGGCGAATCACTCTGGAACTGAAATCGGAATGCTCACTGACATTTCCCCTATCTGAAAGTCTGATAAACGATGGAAAAATGACTAAGTCTAGAATAAAAAATTTTTCACCTTTTTTCAATTTTACCTCCGTGGGATATATATTCTACCCACACACATTTGGAACTCTCCTGGGGTACCCTCACATATATTATTCCCTCATTTAGTGGATATTTTCACAAAAAAGTGAAATTTTCAAAAATTCAGAAAATTGGCTGAAAACGACTAAATATGAAGGACTCATTGGGCGAATCGCTCTGGAGCTGAAATCGGAACGCTCACTGACATTTCCCCTATCTGAAAGTCTGATAAACGCTGAAAAAATTACTAAGTCCAAAAAAAATTTTTTTCAATTTTACCCCCGTGGGATATATATTCTACCTACACACATTTGGAACTCTCCTGGGGTACCCTCACACATATTATTCCCTCATTTAGTGGATATTTTCACAAAAAAGTGAAATTTTCAAAAATTCAGAAAATTGGCTGAAAACGACTAAATATGAAGGACTCATTGGGCGAATCGCTCTGGAACTGAAATCGGAACACTCACTGTCATTTCCCCTATCTGAAAGTCTGATAAACGCTGGAAAAATGACTAAGTCCAAAAAAAATTTTTTTCACCTTTTTTCAATTTTACCCCCGTGGGATATATATTCTACCCACACACATTTGGAACTCTCCTGGGGTACCCTCACACATATTATTCCCTCATTTAGTGGATATTTTCACAAAAAAGTGAAATTTTCAAAAATTCAGAAAATTGGCTGAAAACGACTAAATATGAAGGACTCATTGGGCGAATCGCTCTGGAACTGAAATCGGAACGCTCACTGTCATTTCCCCTATCTGAAAGTCTGATAAACGCTGGAAAAATGACTAAGTCCAAAAAAATTTTTTTTCACCTTTTTTCAATTTTACCCCCGTGGGATATATATTCTACCCACACACATTTGGAACTTTCCTGGGGTACCCTCACACATATTATTCCCTCATTTAGTGGATATTTTCACAAAAAAGTGAAATTTTCAAAAATTCAGAAAATTGGCTGAAAACGACTAAATATGAAGGACTCATCGGGCGAATCGCTCTGGAACTGAAATCAGAACGCTCACTGACATTTCCCCTATCTGAAAGTCTAATAAACGCTGAAAAAATGACTAAGTCCAAAAAAAAAATTTTTCACCTTTTTTCAATTTTACCCCCGTGGGATATATATTCTACCCACACACATTTGGAACTCTCCTGGGGTACCCTCACACATATTATTCCCTCATTTAGTGGATATTTTCACAAAAAAGTGAAATTTTCAAAAATTCAGAAAATTGGCTGAAAATGACTAAATATTAAGGACTCATCGGGCGAATCGCTCTGGAACTGAAATCGGAACACTCACTGACATTTTCCCTATCTGAAAGTCTGATAAACGCTGAAAAAATGACTAAGTCCAAAAAAATTTTTTTTCACCTTTTTTCAATTTTACCCCCGTGGGATATATATTCTACCCACACACATTTGGAACTCTCCTGGGGTACCCTCACACATATTATTCCCTCATTTAGTGGATATTTTCACAAAAAAGTGAAATTTTCAAAAATTCAGAAAATTGGATGAAAACGACTATATATGAAGGACTCATCGGGCGAATCGCTCTGGAACTTAAATCAGAACGCTCACTGACATTTCCCCTATCTGAAAGTCTGATAAACGCTGAAAAAATGACTAAGTCCAAAAAAAAAATTTTTCACCTTTTTTCAATTTTACCCCCGTGGGATATATATTCTACCCACACACATTTGGAACTCTCCTGGGGTACCCTCACACATATTATTCCCTCATTTAGTGGATATTTTCACAAAAAAGTGAAATTAACAAATATTCTGAAAATTGGCTGAAAACTACTAAATTTGAAGGACTCATTGGGCGAATCGCTCTGGAACTGAAATCGGAACGCTCACTGTCATTTCCCCTATCTGAAAGTCTGATAAACGCTGGAAAAATGACTAAGTCCAAAAAAATTTTTTTTCACCTTTTTTCAATTTTACCCCCGTGGGATATATATTCTACCCACACACATTTGGAACTCTCCTGGGGTACCCTCACACATATTATTCCCTCATTTAGTGGATATTTTCACAAAAAAGTGAAATTTTCAAAAATTCAGAAAATTGGCTGAAAACGACTAAATATGAAGGACTCATTGGGCGAATCGCTCTGGAACTGAAATCGGAACGCTCACTGTCATTTCCCCTATCTGAAAGTCTGATAAACGCTGGAAAAATGACTAAGTCCAAAAAAATTTTTTTTCACCTTTTTTCAATTTTACCCCCGTGGGATATATATTCTACCCACACACATTTGGAACTTTCCTGGGGTACCCTCACACATATTATTCCCTCATTTAGTGGATATTTTCACAAAAAAGTGAAATTTTCAAAAATTCAGAAAATTAGCTGAAAACGACTAAATATGAAGGACTCATCGGGCGAATCGCTCTGGAACTGAAATCGGAATGCTCAATGACATTTCCCCTATCTGAAAGTCTGATAAACGCTGAAAAAATGACTAAGTCCCAAAAAATTTTTTTTCACCTTTTTTCAATTTTACCCCCGTGGGATATATATTCTACCCACACACATTTAAAACTCTCCTGGGGTACCCTCACACATATTATTCCCTCATTTAGTGGATATTTTCACAAAAAAGTGAAATTTTCAAAAATTCAGAAAATTGGCTGAAAATGACTAAATATGAAGGACTCATCAGGCGAATCGCTCTGGAAATGAAATCGGAACACTCACTGACATTTCCCCTATCTGAAAGTCTGATAAACGCTGAAAAAATGACTAAGTCCAAAAAAATTTTTTTTCACCTTTTTTCAATTTTACCTCCGTGGGATATATATTCTACCCACACACATTTGGAACTCTCCTGGGGTACCCTCACACATATTATTCCCTCATTTAGTGGATATTTTCACAAAAAAGTGAAATTTTCAAAAATTCAGAAAATTGGCTGAAAACGACTAAATATGAAGGACTCATCGGGCGAATCACTCTGGAACTGAAATCGGAACGCTCACTGTCATTTCCCCTATCTGAAAGTCTGATAAACGCTGAAAAAATGCCAGTCCAAAAAAATTTTTTTTCACCTTTTTTCAATTTTACCCCCGTGGGATATATATTCTACCCACACACATTTGGAACTCTCCTGGGGTACCCTCACACATATTATTCCCTCATTTAGTGGATATTTTCACAAAAAAGTGAAATTTTCAAAAATTCAGAAAATTAGCTGAAAACGACTAAATATGAAGGACTCATCGGGCGAATCACTCTGGAACTGAAATCGGAACGCTCACTGACATTTCACCTATCTGAAAGTCTGATAAACGCCGGAAAAATGACTAAGTCTAAAAAAAAATTTTTTTAAACTTTTTTCAATTTTACCCCCGTGGGATATATATTCTACCCACACACATTTGGAACTCTCCTGGGGTACCCTCACACATATTATTCCCTCATTTAGTGGATATTTTCACAAAAAAGTGAAATTAACAAATATTCTGAAAATTGGCTGAAAACGACTAAATTTGAAGGACTCATTGGGCGAATCGCTCTGGAACTGAAATCGGAACGCTCACTGTCATTTCCCCTATCTGAAAGTCTGATAAACGCTGGAAAAATGACTAAGTCCAAAAACATTTTTTTTCACCTTTTTTCAATTTTACCCCCGTGGGATATATATTCTACCCACACACATTTGGAACTCTCCTGGGGTACCCTCACAGATATTATTCCCTCATTTAGTGGATATTTTCACAAAAAAGTGAAATTTTCAAAAATTCTGAAAATTGGCTGAAAACGACTAAATATGAAGGACTCATCGGGCGAATCGCTCTGGAACTGAAATCGGAACACTCACTGACATTTCCCCTATCTGAAAGTCTGATAAATGCTGAAAAAATGACTAAGTCCAAAAAAATTTTTTTTCACCTTTTTTCAATTTTACCCCCGTGGGATATATATTCTACCCACACACATTTGGAACTCTCCTGGGGTACCCTCATACATATTATTCCCTCATTTAGTGGATATTTTCACAAAAAAGTGAAATTTTCAAAAATTCAGAAAATTGGCTGAAAACGACTAAATATGAAGGACTCATTGGGCGAATCGCTCTGGAACTGAAATCGGAACGCTCACTGTCATTTCCCCTATCTGAAAGTCTGATAAACGCTGGAAAAATGACTAAGTCCAAAAAAATTTTTTTTCACCTTTTTTCAATTTTACCCCCGTGGGATATATATTCTACCCACACACATTTGGAACTTTCCTGGGGTACCCTCACACATATTATTCCCTCATTTAGTGGATATTTTCACAAAAAAATTGAAATTTTCAAAAATTCAGAAAATTGGCTGAAAACGATTAAATATGAAGGACTCATCGGGCGAATCGCTCTGGAACTGAAATCGGAACGCTCACTGTCATTTCCCCTATCTGAAAGTCTGATAAATGCTGAAAAAATGACAGTCCAAAAAAATTTTTTTTCACCTTTTTTCAATTTTACCCCCGTGGGATATATATTCTACCCACACACATTTGGAACTCTCCTGGGGTACCCTCACACATATTATTCCCTCATTTAGTGGATATTTTCACATAAAAGTGAAATTTTCAAAAATTCAGAAAATTAGCTGAAAACGACTAAATATGAAGGACTCATCGGGCGAATCACTCTGGAACTGAAATCGGAACGCTCACTGACATTTCACCTATCTGAAAGTCTGATAAACGCCGGAAAAATGACTAAGTCTAAAAAAAAATTTTTTTAAACTTTTTTCAATTTTACCCCCGTGGGATATATATTCTACCCACACACATTTGGAACTCTCCTGGGGTACCCTCACACATATTATTCCCTCATTTAGTGGATATTTTCACAAAAAAGTGAAATTTTCAAAAATTCAGAAAATTAGCTGAAAACGACTAAATATGAAGGACTCATCGGGCGAATCGCTCTGGAACTGAAATCGGAATGCTCAATGACATTTCCCCTATCTGAAAGTCTGATAAACGCTGAAAAAATGACTAAGTCCCAAAAAATTTTTTTTCACCTTTTTTCAATTTTACCCCCGTGGGATATATATTCTACCCACACACATTTAAAACTCTCCTGGGGTACCCTCACACATATTATTCCCTCATTTAGTGGATATTTTCACAAAAAAGTGAAATTTTCAAAAATTCAGAAAATTGGCTGAAAATGACTAAATATGAAGGACTCATCAGGCGAATCGCTCTGGAAATGAAATCGGAACACTCACTGACATTTCCCCTATCTGAAAGTCTGATAAACGCTGAAAAAATGACTAAGTCCAAAAAAATTTTTTTTCACCTTTTTTCAATTTTACCCCCGTGGGATATATATTCTACCCACACACATTTGGAACTCTCCTGGGGTACCCTCACACATATTATTCCCTCATTTAGTGGATATTTTCACAAAAAAGTGAAATTTTCAAAAATTCAGAAAATTGGCTGAAAACGACTAAATATGAAGGACTCATCGGGCGAATCACTCTGGAACTGAAATCGGAACGCTCACTGTCATTTCCCCTATCTGAAAGTCTGATAAACGCTGAAAAAATGCCAGTCCAAAAAAATTTTTTTTCACCTTTTTTCAATTTTACCCCCGTGGGATATATATTCTACCCACACACATTTGGAACTCTCCTGGGGTACCCTCACACATATTATTCCCTCATTTAGTGGATATTTTCACAAAAAAGTGAAATTTTCAAAAATTCAGAAAATTAGCTGAAAACGACTAAATATGAAGGACTCATCGGGCGAATCACTCTGGAACTGAAATCGGAACGCTCACTGACATTTCACCTATCTGAAAGTCTGATAAACGCCGGAAAAATGACTAAGTCTAAAAAAAAATTTTTTTAAACTTTTTTCAATTTTACCCCCGTGGGATATATATTCTACCCACACACATTTGGAACTCTCCTGGGGTACCCTCACACATATTATTCCCTCATTTAGTGGATATTTTCACAAAAAAGTGAAATTAACAAATATTCTGAAAATTGGCTGAAAACGACTAAATTTGAAGGACTCATTGGGCGAATCGCTCTGGAACTGAAATCGGAACGCTCACTGTCATTTCCCCTATCTCAAAGTCTGATAAACGCTGGAAAAATGACTAAGTCCAAAAACATTTTTTTTCACCTTTTTTCAATTTTACCCCCGTGGGATATATATTCTACCCACACACATTTGGAACTCTCCTGGGGTACCCTCACAGATATTATTCCCTCATTTAGTGGATATTTTCACAAAAAAGTGAAATTTTCAAAAATTCTGAAAATTGGCTGAAAACGACTAAATATGAAGGACTCATCGGGCGAATCGCTCTGGAACTGAAATCGGAACACTCACTGACATTTCCCCTATCTGAAAGTCTGATAAACGCTGAAAAAATGACTAAGTCCAAAAAAATTTTTTTTCACCTTTTTTCAATTTTACCCCCGTGGGATATATATTCTACCCACACACATTTGGAACTCTCCTGGGGTACCCTCACACATATTATTCCCTCATTTAGTGGATATTTTCACAAAAAAGTGAAATTTTCAAAAATTCAGAAAATTGGCTGAAAACGACTAAATATGAAGGACTCATTGGGCGAATCGCTCTGGAACTGAAATCGGAACGCTCACTGTCATTTCCCCTATCTGAAAGTCTGATAAACGCTGGAAAAATGACTAAGTCCAAAAAAATTTTTTTTCACCTTTTTTCAATTTTACCCCCGTGGGATATATATTCTACCCACACACATTTGGAACTTTCCTGGGGTACCCTCACACATATTATTCCCTCATTTAGTGGATATTTTCACAAAAAAATTGAAATTTTCAAAAATTCAGAAAATTGGCTGAAAACGATTAAATATGAAGGACTCATCGGGCGAATCGCTCTGGAACTGAAATCGGAACGCTCACTGTCATTTCCCCTATCTGAAAGTCTGATAAATGCTGAAAAAATGACAGTCCAAAAAAGTTTTTTTTCAATTTTACCCCCGTGGGATATATATTCTACCCACACACATTTGGAACTCTCCTGGGGTACCCTCACACATATTATTCCCTCATTTAGTGGATATTTTCACATAAAAGTGAAATTTTCAAAAATTCAGAAAATTAGCTGAAAACGACTAAATATGAAGGACTCATCGGGCGAATCACTCTGGAACTGAAATCGGAACGCTCACTGACATTTCACCTATCTGAAAGTCTGATAAACGCCGGAAAAATGACTAAGTCTAAAAAAAAATTTTTTTAAACTTTTTTCAATTTTACCCCCGTGGGATATATATTCTACCCACACACATTTGGAACTCTCCTGGGGTACCCTCACACATATTATTCCCTCATTTAGTGGATATTTTCACAAAAAAGTGAAATTAACAAATATTCTGAAAATTGGCTGAAAACGACTAAATTTGAAGGACTCATTGGGCGAATCGCTCTGGAACTGAAATCGGAACGCTCACTGTCATTTCCCCTATCTGAAAGTCTGATAAACGCTGGAAAAATGACTAAGTCCAAAAAAATTTTTTTTCACCTTTTTTCAATTTTACCCCCGTGGGATATATATTCTACCCACACACATTTGGAACTTTCCTGGGGTACCCTCACACATATTATTCCCTCATTTAGTGGATATTTTCACAAAAAAATTGAAATTTTCAAAAATTCAGAAAATTGGCTGAAAACGATTAAATATGAAGGACTCATCGGGCGAATCGCTCTGGAACTGAAATCGGAACGCTCACTGTCATTTCCCCTATCTGAAAGTCTGATAAATGCTGAAAAAATGACAGTCCAAAAAAGTTTTTTTTCACCTTTTTTCAATTTTACCCCCGTGGGATATATATTCTACCCACACACATTTGGAACTCTCCTGGGGTACCCTCACACATATTATTCCCTCATTTAGTGGATATTTTCACATAAAAGTGAAATTTTCAAAAATTCAGAAAATTAGCTGAAAACGACTAAATATGAAGGACTCATCGGGCGAATCGCTCTGGAACTGAAATCGGAACGCTCACTGACATTTCCCCTATCTGAAAGTCTGATAAACGCCGGAAAAATGACTAAGTCTAAAAAAAATTTTTTTAAACTTTTTTCAATTTTACCCCCGTGGGATATATATTCTACCCACACACATTTGGAACTCTCCTGGGGTACCCTCACACATATTATTCCCTCATTTAGTGGATATTTTCACAAAAAAGTGAAATTTTCAAAAATTCAGAAAATTGGCTGAAAATGACTAAATATGAAGGACTGATCGGGCGAATCGCTCTGGAACTGAAATCGGAACACTCACTGACATTTCCCCTATCTGAAAGTCTGATAAACGCTGAAAAAATGACTAAGTCCAAAAAATTTTTTTTTCACCTTTTTTCAATTTTACCCCCGTGGGATATATATTCTACCCACACACATTTGGAACTCTCCTGGGGTACCCTCACACATATTATTCCCTCATTTAGTGGATATTTTCACAAAAAAGTGAAATTAACAAATATTCTGAAAATTGGCTGAAAACGACTAAATTTGAAGGACTCATTGGGCGAATCGCTCTGGAACTGAAATCGGAACGCTCACTGTCATTTCCCCTATCTGAAAGTCTGATAAACGCTGGAAAAATGACTAAGTCCAAAAAAAAATTTTTTCACCTTTTTTCAATTTTACCCCCGTGGGATATATATTCTACCCACACACATTTGGAACTCTCCTGGGGTACCCTCACACATATTATTCCCTCATTTAGTGGATATTTTCACAAAAAAGTGAAATTTTCAAAAATTCAGAAAATTGGCTGAAAACGACTAAATATGAAGCCTTCCTCGGGCGAATCGCTTTGGAACTGAAATCGGAACACTCACTGACATTTCCCCTATCTGAAAGTCTGATAAACGCTGAAAAAATGACTAAGTCCAAAAAATTTTTTTTTTTACCTTTTTTCAATTTTACCCCCGTGGGATATATATTCTACCCACACACATTTGGAACTCTCCTGGGGTACCCTCACACATATTATTCCCTCATTTAGTGGATATTTTCACAAAAAAGTGAAATTTTCAAAAATTCAGAAAATTAGCTGAAAACGACTAAATATGAATTGACTCATCGGGCGAATCGCTCTGGAACTGAAATCGGAATGCTCACTGACATTTCCCCTATCTGAAAGTCTGATAAACGCTGAAAAAATGACTAAGTCCAAAAAATTTTTTTTTTTACCTTTTTTCAATTTTACCCCCGTGGGATATATATTCTACCCACACACATTTGGAACTCTCCTGGGGTACCCTCACACATATTATTCCCTCATTTAGTGGATATTTTCACAAAAAAGTGAAATTTTCAAAAATTCTGAAAATTGGCTGATAATGACTATATATGAAGGACTCATCGGGCGAATCGCTCTGGAACTGAAATCGGAACGCTCACTGTCATTTCCCCTATCTGAAAGTCTGATAAACGCTGGAAAAATGACTAAGTCCAAAAAAATTTTTTTTCACCTTTTTTCAATTTTACCCCCGTGGGATATATATTCTACCCACACACATTTGGAACTTTCCTGGGGTACCCTCACACATATTATTCCCTCATTTAGTGGATATTTTCACAAAAAAATTGAAATTTTCAAAAATTCAGAAAATTGGCTGAAAACGATTAAATATGAAGGACTCATCGGGCGAATCGCTCTGGAACTGAAATCGGAACGCTCACTGTCATTTCCCCTATCTGAAAGTCTGATAAATGCTGAAAAAATGACAGTCCAAAAAAGTTTTTTTTCACCTTTTTTCAATTTTACCCCCGTGGGATATATATTCTACCCACACACATTTGGAACTCTCCTGGGGTACCCTCACACATATTATTCCCTCATTTAGTGGATATTTTCACATAAAAGTGAAATTTTCAAAAATTCAGAAAATTAGCTGAAAACGACTAAATATGAAGGACTCATCGGGCGAATCGCTCTGGAACTGAAATCGGAACGCTCACTGACATTTCCCCTATCTGAAAGTCTGATAAACGCCGGAAAAATGACTAAGTCTAAAAAAAATTTTTTTAAACTTTTTTCAATTTTACCCCCGTGGGATATATATTCTACCCACACACATTTGGAACTCTCCTGGGGTACCCTCACACATATTATTCCCTCATTTAGTGGATATTTTCACAAAAAAGTGAAATTTTCAAAAATTCAGAAAATTGGCTGAAAATGACTAAATATGAAGGACTGATCGGGCGAATCGCTCTGGAACTGAAATCGGAACACTCACTGACATTTCCCCTATCTGAAAGTCTGATAAACGCTGAAAAAATGACTAAGTCCAAAAAATTTTTTTTTCACCTTTTTTCAATTTTACCCCCGTGGGATATATATTCTACCCACACACATTTGGAACTCTCCTGGGGTACCCTCACACATATTATTCCCTCATTTAGTGGATATTTTCACAAAAAAGTGAAATTAACAAATATTCTGAAAATTGGCTGAAAACGACTAAATTTGAAGGACTCATTGGGCGAATCGCTCTGGAACTGAAATCGGAACGCTCACTGTCATTTCCCCTATCTGAAAGTCTGATAAACGCTGGAAAAATGACTAAGTCCAAAAAAAAATTTTTTCACCTTTTTTCAATTTTACCCCCGTGGGATATATATTCTACCCACACACATTTGGAACTCTCCTGGGGTACCCTCACACATATTATTCCCTCATTTAGTGGATATTTTCACAAAAAAGTGAAATTTTCAAAAATTCAGAAAATTGGCTGAAAACGACTAAATATGAAGCCTTCCTCGGGCGAATCGCTTTGGAACTGAAATCGGAACACTCACTGACATTTCCCCTATCTGAAAGTCTGATAAACGCTGAAAAAATGACTAAGTCCAAAAAATTTTTTTTTTTACCTTTTTTCAATTTTACCCCCGTGGGATATATATTCTACCCACACACATTTGGAACTCTCCTGGGGTACCCTCACACATATTATTCCCTCATTTAGTGGATATTTTCACAAAAAAGTGAAATTTTCAAAAATTCAGAAAATTAGCTGAAAACGACTAAATATGAATTGACTCATCGGGCGAATCGCTCTGGAACTGAAATCGGAATGCTCACTGACATTTCCCCTATCTGAAAGTCTGATAAACGCTGAAAAAATGACTAAGTCCAAAAAATTTTTTTTTTTACCTTTTTTCAATTTTACCCCCGTGGGATATATATTCTACCCACACACATTTGGAACTCTCCTGGGGTACCCTCACACATATTATTCCCTCATTTAGTGGATATTTTCACAAAAAAGTGAAATTTTCAAAAATTCTGAAAATTGGCTGATAATGACTATATATGAAGGACTCATCGGGCGAATCGCTCTGGAACTGAAATCGGAACGCTCACTGACAGTTCCCCCATCTGAAAGTCTGATAAACGCTGAAAAAATGACAGTCCAAAAAAAAAAATTTTTCATCTTTTTTCAATTTTACCCCCGTGGGATATATATTCTACCCACACACATTTGGAACTCTCCTGGGGTACCCTCACACATATTATTCCCTCATTTAGTGGATATTTTCACAAAAAAGTGAAATTTTCGAAAATTGGCTGAAAACGACTAAATATGAAGGATTCATCGGGTGAATCGCTCTGGAACTGAAATCGGAACACTCACTGCCATTTCCCCTATCTGAAAGTCTGATAAACTCTCAAAAAATGACTAAGTCCAAAAAAATAATTTTTTCACCTTTTTTCAATTTTACCCCCGTGGAATATATATTCTACCCACACACATCTGGAACTCTCCTGGGGTACCCTCACACATATTATTCCCTCATTTAGTGGATATTTTCACAAAAAAGTGAAATTTTCAAAAATTCAGAAAATTGGCTGAAAACTACTGAAAATGAAGGACTCATCGGGCTAATCGTGCTGGAACTGAAATCGGAACGCTCACTGACATTTCCCCTATCTGAAAGTCTGATAAACGCTGAAAAAATGACTAAGTCTAAAAAAAATTTTCTTTCACCTTTTTTCAATTTTACCCCCGTGGGATATATAATCTACCCACACACATTTGGAACTCTCCTGGGGTATCCTCACACATATTATTCCCTCATTTAGTGGATATTTTCACAAAAAAGTGAAATTAACAAATATTCTGAAAATTGGCTGAAAACGACTAAATTTGAAGGACTCATTGGGCGAATCGCTCTGGAACTGAAATCGGAACGCTCACTGTCATTTCCCCTATCTGAAAGTCTGATAAACGCTGGAAAAATGACTAAGTCCAAAAAAAATTTTTTTCACCTTTTTTCAATTTTACCCCCGTGGGATATATATTCTACCCACACACATTTGGAACTTTCCTGGGGTACCCTCACACATATTATTCTCTCATTTAGTGGATATTTTCACAAAAAAGTGAAATTTTCAAAAATTCAGAAAATTGGATGAAAACGACTAAATATGAAGGACTCATCGGGCGAATCGCTCTGGAACTGAAATCGGAACGCTCACTGACATTTCACCTATCTGAAAGTCTGATAAACGCTGAAAAAATGACTAAGTACAAAAAAAATTTTTTTCACCTTTTTTCAATTTTACCCCCGTGGGTTATATATTCTATCCACACACATTTGGAACTCTCCTGGGGTACCCTCACACATATTATTCCCTCATTTAGTGGATATTTTCACAAAAAAGTGAAATTTTCAAAAATTCAGAAAATTGGCTGAAAACGACTAAATATGAAGGCTTCCTCGGGCGAATCGCTTTGGAACTGAAATCGGAACACTCACTGACATTTCCCCTATCTGAAAGTCTGATAAACGCTGAAAAAATGACTAAGTCCAAAAAAAAAATTTTTCACCTTTTTTCAATTTTACCCCCGTGGGATATATATTCTACCCACACACATTTGGAACTCTCCTGGGGTACCCTCACACATATTATTCCCTCATTTAGTGGATATTTTCACAAAAAAGTGAAATTTTCAAAAATTCAGAAAATTGGCTGAAAACGACTAAATATGAAGGACTAATCGGTCGAATCGCTCTGGAACTGAAATCAGAACGCTCACTGACATTTCCCCTATCTGAAAGTCTGATAAACTCTGAAAAAATGACTAAGTCCAAAAAAAAAATTTTTCACCTTTTTTCAATTTTACCCCCGTGGGATATATATTCTACCCACACACATTTGGAACTCTCCTGGGGTACCCTCACACATATTATTCCCTCATTTAGTGGATATTTTCACAAAAAAGTGAAATTAACAAATATTCTGAAAATTGGCTGAAAACGACTAAATTTGAAGGGCTCATTGGGAGAATCGCTCTGGAACTGAAATCGGAATGCTCACTGTCATTTCCCCTATCTGAAAGTCTGATAAACGCTGAAAAAATGACTAAGTCCAAAAAAAATATATTTCACCTTTTTTCAATTTTACCCCCGTGGGATATATATTCTACCCACACACATTTGGAACTCTCCTGGTGTACCCTCACACATATTATTCCCTCATTTAGTGGATATTTTCACAAAAAAGTGAAATTTTCAAAAATTCAGAAAATTGGCTGAAAACGACTAAATATGATGGCTTCCTCGGGCGAATCGCTCTGGAACTGAAATCGGAATGCTCACTGACATTTCCCCTATCTGAAAGTCTGATAAACGCTGAAAAAATGACTAAGTCCAAAAAATTTTTTTTTTTACTTTTTTTCAATTTTACCCCCGTGGGATATATATTCTACCCACACACATTTGGAACTCTCCTGGGGTACCCTCACACATATTATTCCCTCATTTAGTGGATATTTTCACAAAAAAGTGAAATTTTCAAAAATTCTGAAAATTGGCTGATAATGACTATATATGAAGGACTCATCGGGCAAATCGCTCTGGAACTGAAATCGGAACGCTCACTGACAGTTCCCCCATCTGAAAGTCTGATAAACGCTAAAAAAATGACAGTCCAAAAAAAAAAATTTTTCATCTTTTTTCAATTTTACCCCCGTGGGATATATATTCTACCCACACACATTTGGAACTCTCCTGGGGTACCCTCACACATATTATTCCCTCATTTAGTGGATATTTTCACAAAAAAGTGAAATTTTCAAAAATTCAGAAAATTGGCTGAAAACGACTAAATATGAAGGACTCATCGGTCGAATCGCTCTGGAACTGAAATCAGAACGCTCACTGACATTTCCCCTATCTGAAAGTCTGATAAACTCTGAAAAAATGACTAAGTCCAAAAAAAAAATTTTTCACCTTTTTTCAATTTTACCCCCGTGGGATATATATTCTACCCACACACATTTGGAACTCTCCTTGGGTACCCTCACACATATTATTCCCTCATTTAGTGGATATTTTCACAAAAAAGTGAAATTTTCGAAAATTGGCTGAAAACGACTAAATATGAAGGATTCATCTGGTGAATCGCTCTGGAACTGAAATCGGAACACTCACTGCCATTTCCCCTATCTGAAAGTCTGATAAACTCTCAAAAAATGACTAAGTCCAAAAAAATAATTTTTTCACCTTTTTTCAATTTTACCCCCGTGGGATATATATTCTACCCACACACATTTGGAACTCTCCTGGGGTACCCTCACACATATTATTCCCTCATTTAGTGGATATTTTCACAAAAAAGTGAAATTAACAAATATTCTGAAAATTGGCTGAAAACGACTAAATTTGAAGGACTCATTGGGCGAATCGCTCTGGAACTGAAATCGGAATGCTCACTGTCATTTCCCCTATCTGAAAGTCTGATAAACGCTGGAAAAATGACTAAGTCCAAAAAAAATTTTTTTCACCTTTTTTCAATTTTACCCCCGTGGGATATATATTCTACCCACACACATTTGGAACTTTCCTGGGGTACCCTCACACATATTATTCTCTCATTTAGTGGATATTTTCACAAAAAAGTGAAATTTTCAAAAATTCAGAAAATTTGATGAAAACGACTAAATATGAAGGACTCATCGGGCGAATCGCTCTGGAACTGAAATCGGAACGCTCACTGACATTTCACCTATCTGAAAGTCTGATAAACGCTGAAAAAATGACTAAGTCTAAAAAAAATTTTTTTGACCTTTTTTCAATTTTACCCCCGTGGGTTATATATTCTATCCACACACATTTGGAACTCTCCTGGGGTACCCTCACACATATTATTCCCTCATTTAGTGGATATTTTCACAAAAAAGTGAAATTTTCAAAAATTCAGAAAATTGGCTGAAAACGACTAAATATGAAGGCTTCCTCGGGCGAATCGCTTTGGAACTGAAATCGGAACACTCACTGACATTTCCCCTATCTGAAAGTCTGATAAACGCTCAAAAAATGACTAAGTCCAAAAAAATAATTTTTTCACCTTTTTTCAGTTTTACCCCGTGGAATATATATTCTACCCACACACATTTGGAACTCTCCTGGGGTACCCTCACACATATTATTCCCTCATTTAGTGGATATTTTCACAAAAAAGTGAAATTAACAAATATTCTGAAAATTGGCTGAAAACGACTAAATTTGAAGGACTCATTGGGCGAATCGCTCTGGAACTGAAATCGGAACGCTCACTGTCATTTCCCCTATCTGAAAGTCTGATAAACGCTGAAAAAATGACTAAGTCCAAAAAAAAAATTTTTCACCTTTTTTCAATTTTACCCCCGTGGGATATATATTCTACCCACACACATTTGGAACTCTCCTGGGGTACCCTCACACATATTATTCCCTCATTTAGTGGATATTTTCACAAAAAAGTGAAATTTTCAAATATTCTGAAAATTGGCTGAAAACGACTAAATATGAAGGACTCATTGGGCGAATCGCTCTGGAACTGAAATCGGAACGCTCACTGTCATTTCCACTATCTGAAAGTCTGATAAACGCTGGAAAAATGACTAAGTCCAAAAAAAATTTTTTTCACCGTTTTTCAATTTTACCCCCGTGGGATATATATTCTACCCACACACATTTGGAACTCTCCTGGGGTACCCTCACACATATTATTCCCTCATTTAGTGGATATTTTCACAAAAAAGTGAAATTTTCAAAAATTCAGAAAATTGGATGAAAACGACTAAATATGAAGGACTCATCGGGCGAATCGCTCTGGAACTGAAATCGGAACGCTCACTGACATTTCACCTATCTGAAAGTCTGATAAACGCTGAAAAAATGACTAAGTCCAAAAAAAAAATTTTTCACCTTTTTTCAATTTTACCCCCGTGGGATATATATTCTACCCACACACATTTGGAACTCTCCTGGGGTACCCTCACACATATTATTCCCTCATTTAGTGGATATTTTCACAAAAAAGTGAAATTTTCAAATATTCTGAAAATTGGCTGAAAACGACTAAATATGAAGGACTCATCGGGCGAATCGCTCTGGAACTGAAATCGGAACGCTCACTGACATTTCCCCTATCTGAAAGTCTGATAAACGCTGAAAAAATGACTAAGTCCAAAAAAAAAATTTTTCACCTTTTTTCAATTTTACCCCCGTGGGATATATATTCTACCCACACACATTTGGAACTCTCCTGGGGTACCCTCACACATATTATTCCCTCATTTAGTGGATATTTTCACAAAAAAGTGAAATTTTCAAATATTCTGAAAATTGGCTGAAAACGACTAAATATGAAGGACTCATTGGGCGAATCGCTCTGGAACTGAAATCGGAACGCTCACTGTCATTTCCACTATCTGAAAGTCTGACAAACGCTGGAAAAATGACTAAGTCCAAAAAAAATTTTTTTCACCTTTTTTCAATTTTACCCCCGTGGGATATATATTCTACCCACACACATTTGGAACTCTCCTGGGGTACCCTCACACATATTATTCCCTCATTTAGTGGATATTTTCACAAAAAAGTGAAATTAACAAATATTCTGAAAATTGGCTGAAAACGACTAAATTTGAAGGACTCATTGGGCGAATCGCTCTGGAACTGAAATCGGAACGCTCACTGTCATTTCCCCTATCTGAAAGTCTGATAAACGCTGGAAAAATGACTAAGTCCAAAAAAAATTTTTTTCACCTTTTTTCAATTTTACCCCCGTGGGATATATATTCTACCCACACACATTTGGAACTTTCCTGGGGTACCCTCACACATATTATTCTCTCATTTAGTGGATATTTTCACAAAAAAGTGAAATTTTCAAAAATTCAGAAAATTGGATGAAAACGACTAAATATGAAGGACTGATCGGGCGAATCGCTCTGGAACTGAAATCGGAACGCTCACTGACATTTCACCTATCTGAAAGTCTGATAAACGCTGAAAAAATGACTAAGTCCAAAAAAAAAATTTTTCACCTTTTTTCAATTTTACCCCCGTGGGATATATATTCTACCCACACACATTTGGAACTCTCCTGGGGTACCCTCACACATATTATTCCCTCATTTAGTGGATATTTTCACAAAAAAGTGAAATTTTCAAATATTCTGAAAATTGGCTGAAAACGACTAAATATGAAGGACTCATCGGGCGAATCGCTCTGGAACTGAAATCGGAACGCTCACTGACATTTCCCCTATCTGAAAGTCTGATAAACGCTGAAAAAATGACTAAGTCCAAAAAAAAAATTTTTCACCTTTTTTCAATTTTACCCCCGTGGGATATATATTCTACCCACACACATTTGGAACTCTCCTGGGGTACCCTCACACATATTATTCCCTCATTTAGTGGATATTTTCACAAAAAAGTGAAATTTTCAAATATTCTGAAAATTGGCTGAAAACGACTAAATATGAAGGACTCATTGGGCGAATCGCTCTGGAACTGAAATCGGAACGCTCACTGTCATTTCCACTATCTGAAAGTCTGACAAACGCTGGAAAAATGACTAAGTCCAAAAAAAATTTTTTTCACCTTTTTTCAATTTTACCCCCGTGGGATATATATTCTACCCACACACATTTGGAACTCTCCTGGGGTACCCTCACACATATTATTCCCTCATTTAGTGGATATTTTCACAAAAAAGTGAAATTAACAAATATTCTGAAAATTGGCTGAAAACGACTAAATTTGAAGGACTCATTGGGCGAATCGCTCTGGAACTGAAATCGGAACGCTCACTGTCATTTCCCCTATCTGAAAGTCTGATAAACGCTGGAAAAATGACTAAGTCCAAAAAAAATTTTTTTCACCTTTTTTCAATTTTACCCCCGTGGGATATATATTCTACCCACACACATTTGGAACTTTCCTGGGGTACCCTCACACATATTATTCTCTCATTTAGTGGATATTTTCACAAAAAAGTGAAATTTTCAAAAATTCAGAAAATTGGATGAAAACAACTAAATATGAAGGACTCATCGGGCGAATCGCTCTGGAACTGAAATCGGAACGCTCACTGACATTTCACCTATCTGAAAGTCTGATAAACGCTGAAAAAATGACTAAGTCCAAAAAAAATTTTTTTCACCTTTTTTCAATTTTACCCCCGTGGGATATATATTCTACCCACACACATTTGGAACTCTCCTGGGGTACCCTCACACATATTATTCCCTCATTTAGTGGACATTTTCACAAAAAAGTGAAATTTTCTAAAATTCAGAAAATTGGCTGAAAACGACTAAATATGAAGGACTCATCGGGCAAATCGCTCTGGAACTGAAATCGGAACGCTCACTGACATTTCCCCTATCTGAAAGTCTGATAAACGCCGGAAAAATGACTAAGTCTAAAAAAAAATTTTTTTAAACTTTTTTCAATTTTACCCCCGTGGGATATATATTCTACCCACACACATTTGGAACTCTCCTGGGGTACCCTCACACATATTATTCCCTCATTTAGTGGATATTTTCACAAAAAAGTGAAATTTTCAAATATTCTGAAAATTGGCTGAAAACGACTAAATATGAAGGACTCATCAGGCAAATCGCTCTGGAACTGAAATCGGAACTCTCACTGACATTTCCCCTATCTGAAAGTCTGATAAACGCCGGAAAAATGACTAAGTCCAAAAAAAAATTTTTTCACCTTTTTTCAATTTTACCCCCGTGGTATATATATTCTACCCACACACATTTGGAACTTTCCTGGGGTACCCTCACACATATTATTCCCTCATTTAGTGGATATTTTCACAAAAAAGTGAAATTTTCAAAAATTCACAAAATTGGCTGAAAACGACTAAATATGAAGGACTCATCGGGCGAATCGCTCTGGAACTGAAATCAGAATGCTCACTGACATTTCCCCTATCTGAAAGTCTGATAAACGCTGAAAAAATGACTAAGTCCAAAAAAAAAATTTTTCACCTTTTTTCAATTTTACCCCCGTGGGATATATATTCTACCCACACACATTTGGAACTCTCCTGGGGTACCCTCACACATATTATTCCCTCATTTAGTGAATATTTTCACAAAAAAGTGAAATTAACAAATATTCTGAAAATTGGCTGAAAACGACTAAATTTGAAGGACTCATTGGGCGAATCGCTCTGGAACTGAAATCGGAACGCTCACTGTCATTTCCCCTATCTGAAAGTCTGATAAACGCTGGAAAAATGACTAAGTCCAAAAAAAAATTTTTTCACCTTTTTTCAATTTTACCCCCGTGGGATATATATTCTACCCACAAACATTTGGAACTCTCCTGGGGTACCCTCACACATATTATTCCCTCATTTAGTGGAAATTTTCACAAAAAAGTGAAATTTTCAAAAATTCAGAAAATTGGCTGAAAACGACTAAATATGAAGGACTCATCGGGCGAATCGCTCTGGAACTGAAATCGGAACGCTCACTGACATTTCCCCTATCTGAAAGTCTGATAAACGCTGAAAAAATGACTAAGTCCAAAAAAAAAATTTTTCACCTTTTTTCAATTTTACCCCCGTGGGATATATATTCTACCCACACACATTTGGAACTCTCCTGGGGTACCCTCACACATATTATTCCCTCATTTAGTGGATATTTTCACAAAAAAGTGAAATTTTCAAATATTCTGAAAATTGGCTGAAAACGACTAAATATGAAGGACTCATTGGGCGAATCGCTCTGGAACTGAAATCGGAACGCTCACTGTCATTTCCACTATCTGAAAGTCTGACAAACGCTGGAAAAATGACTAAGTTCAAAAAAAATTTTTTTCACCTTTTTTCAATTTTACCCCCTTGGGATATATATTCTACCCACACACATTTGGAACTCTCCTGGGGTACCCTCACACATATTATTCCCTCATTTAGTGGATATTTTCACAAAAAAGTGAAATTAACAAATATTCTGAAAATTGGCTGAAAACGACTAAATTTGAAGGACTCATTGGGCGAATCGCTCTGGAACTGAAATCGGAACGCTCACTGTCATTTCCCCTATCTGAAAGTCTGATAAACGCTGGAAAAATGACTAAGTCCAAAAAAAATTTTTTTCACCTTTTTTCAATTTTACCCCCGTGGGATATATATTCTACCCACACACATTTGGAACTTTCCTGGGGTACCCTCACACATATTATTCTCTCATTTAGTGGATATTTTCACAAAAAAGTGAAATTTTCAAAAATTCAGAAAATTGGATGAAAACAACTAAATATGAAGGACTCATCGGGCGAATCGCTCTGGAACTGAAATCGGAACGCTCACTGACATTTCACCTATCTGAAAGTCTGATAAACGCTGAAAAAATGACTAAGTCCAAAAAAAATTTTTTTCACCTTTTTTCAATTTTACCCCCGTGGGATATATATTCTACCCACACACATTTGGAACTCTCCTGGGGTACCCTCACACATATTATTCCCTCATTTAGTGGACATTTTCACAAAAAAGTGAAATTTTCTAAAATTCAGAAAATTGGCTGAAAACGACTAAATATGAAGGACTCATCGGGCAAATCGCTCTGGAACTGAAATCGGAACGCTCACTGACATTTCCCCTATCTGAAAGTCTGATAAACGCCGGAAAAATGACTAAGTCTAAAAAAAAATTTTTTTAAACTTTTTTCAATTTTACCCCCGTGGGATATATATTCTACCCACACACATTTGGAACTCTCCTGGGGTACCCTCACACATATTATTCCCTCATTTAGTGGATATTTTCACAAAAAAGTGAAATTTTCAAATATTCTGAAAATTGGCTGAAAACGACTAAATATGAAGGACTCATCAGGCAAATCGCTCTGGAACTGAAATCGGAACTCTCACTGACATTTCCCCTATCTGAAAGTCTGATAAACGCCGGAAAAATGACTAAGTCCAAAAAAAAATTTTTTCACCTTTTTTCAATTTTACCCCCGTGGTATATATATTCTACCCACACACATTTGGAACTTTCCTGGGGTACCCTCACACATATTATTCCCTCATTTAGTGGATATTTTCACAAAAAAGTGAAATTTTCAAAAATTCACAAAATTGGCTGAAAACGACTAAATATGAAGGACTCATCGGGCGAATCGCTCTGGAACTGAAATCAGAACGCTCACTGACATTTCCCCTATCTGAAAGTCTGATAAACGCTGAAAAAATGACTAAGTCCAAAAAAAAAATTTTTCACCTTTTTTCAATTTTACCCCCGTGGGATATATATTCTACCCACACACATTTGGAACTCTCCTGGGGTACCCTCACACATATTATTCCCTCATTTAGTGAATATTTTCACAAAAAAGTGAAATTAACAAATATTCTGAAAATTGGCTGAAAACGACTAAATTTGAAGGACTCATTGGGCGAATCGCTCTGGAACTGAAATCGGAACGCTCACTGTCATTTCCCCTATCTGAAAGTCTGATAAACGCTGGAAAAATGACTAAGTCCAAAAAAAAATTTTTTCACCTTTTTTCAATTTTACCCCCGTGGGATATATATTCTACCCACAAACATTTGGAACTCTCCTGGGGTACCCTCACACATATTATTCCCTCATTTAGTGGAAATTTTCACAAAAAAGTGAAATTTTCAAAAATTCAGAAAATTGGCTGAAAACGACTAAATATGAAGGACTCATCGGGCGAATTGCTCTGGAACTGAAATCGGAATGCTCACTGACATTTCCCCTATCTGAAAGTCTGATAAACGCTGAAAAAATGACTAAGTCCAAAAAAAAAATTTTTCACCTTTTTTCAATTTTACCCCCGTGGGATATATATTCTACCCACACACATTTGGAACTCTCCTGGGGTACCCTCACACATATTATTCCCTCATTTAGTGAATATTTTCACAAAAAAGTGAAATTAACAAATATTCTGAAAATTGGCTGAAAACGACTAAATTTGAAGGACTCATTGGGCGAATCGCTCTGGAACTGAAATCGGAACGCTCACTGTCATTTCCCCTATCTGAAAGTCTGATAAACGCTGGAAAAATGACTAAGTCCAAAAAAAAATTTTTTCACCTTTTTTCAATTTTACCCCCGTGGGATATATATTCTACCCACAAACATTTGGAACTCTCCTGGGGTACCCTCACACATATTATTCCCTCATTTAGTGGAAATTTTCACAAAAAAGTGAAATTTTCAAAAATTCAGAAAATTGGCTGAAAACGACTAAATATGAAGGACTCATCGGGCGAATCGCTCTGGAACTGAAATCGGAATGCTCACTGACATTTCCCCTATCTGAAAGTCTGATAAACGCTGAAAAAATGACTAAGTCCAAAAAAAATTTTTTTCACCTTTTTTCAATTTTACCCCCGTGGGATATATATTCTACCCACACACATTTGGAACTCTCCTGGGGAACCCTCACACATAGTATTCCCTCATTTAGTGGATATTTTCACAAAAAAGTGAAATTTTCAAAAATTCTGAAAATTGGCTGAAAACGACTAAATATGAAGGACTCATCGGGCGAATCGCTCTGGAACTGAAATTGGAATGCTCACTGACATTTCCCCTATCTGAAAGTCTGATAAACGCTGAAAAAATGACTAAGTCCAAAAAAAAAATTTTTCACCTTTTTTCAATTTTACCCCCGTGGGATATATATTCTACCCACACACATTTGGAACTCTCCTGGGGTACCCTCACACATATTATTCCCTCATTTCGTGGATATTTTCACAAAAAAGTGAAATTTTCAAAAATTCTGAAAATTGGCTGAAAACGACTAAATATGAAGGAATCATCGAGCGAATCGCTCTGGAACTGAAATCGGAACGCTCACTGACATTTCCCCTATCTGAAAGTCTGATAAACGCTGAAGAAATGACTAAGTCCAAAAAAAATTTTTTTCATTTTTTTCAATTTTACCCCCGTGGGATATATATTCTACCCACACACATTTGGAACTCTCCTGGGGTACCCTCACACATATTATTCCCTCATTTCGTGGATATTTTCACAAAAAAGTGAAATTTTCAAAAATTCACAAAATTGGCTGAAAACGACTAAATATGAAGGACTCATCGGGCGAATCGCTCTGGAACTGAAATCAGAACGCTCACTGACATTTCCCCTATCTGAAAGTCTGATAAACGCTGAAAAAATGACTAAGTCCAAAAAAAAAATTTTTCACCTTTTTTCAATTTTACCCCCGTGGGATATATATTCTACCCACAAACATTTGGAACTCTCCTGGGGTACCCTCACACATATTATTCCCTCATTTAGTGGAAATTTTCACAAAAAAGTGAAATTTTCAAAAATTCAGAAAATTGGCTGAAAACGACTAAATATGAAGGACTCATCGGGCGAATCGCTCTGGAACTGAAATCGGAATGCTCACTGACATTTCCCCTATCTGAAAGTCTGATAAACGCTGAAAAAATGACTAAGTCCAAAAAAATTTTTTTTCACCTTTTTTCAATTTTACCCCCGTGGGATATATATTCTACCCACACACATTTGGAACTCTCCTGGGGTACCCTCACACATAGTATTCCCTCATTTAGTGGATATTTTCACAAAAAAGTGAAATTTTCAAAAATTCTGAAAATTGGCTGAAAACGACTAAATATGAAGGACTCATCGGGCGAATCGCTCTGGAACTGAAATCGGAACGCTCACTGACATTTCCCCTATCTGAAAGTCTGATAAACGCTGAAAAAATGACTAAGTCCAAAAAAAAAATTTTTCACCTTTTTTCAATTTTACCCCCGTGGGATATATATTCTACCCACACACATTTGGAACTCTCCTGGGGTACCCTCACACATATTATTCCCTCATTTCGTGGATATTTTCACAAAAAAGTGAAATTTTCAAAAATTCTGAAAATTGGCTGAAAACGACTAAATATGAAGGAATCATCGAGCGAATCGCTCTGGAACTGAAATCGGAACGCTCACTGACATTTCCCCTATCTGAAAGTCTGATAAACGCTCAAAAAATGACTAAGTCCAAAAAAAAAATTTTTCACCTTTTTTCAATTTTACCCCCGTGGGATATATATTCTACCCACACACATTTGGAACTCTCCTGGGGTACCCTCACACATATTATTCTCTCATTTAGTGGATATTTTCACAAAAAAGTGAAATTTTCAAATATTCTGAAAATTGGCTGAAAACGACTAAATATGAAGGACTCATTGGGCGAATCGCTCTGGAACTGAAATCGGAACGCTCACTGTCATTTCCCCTATCTGAAAGTCTGATAAACGCTGGAAAAATGACTAAGTCCAAAAAAAATTTTTTTCACCTTTTTTCAATTTTACCCCCGTGGGATATATATTCTACCCACACACATTTGGAACTTTCCTGGGGTACACTCACACATATTATTCCCTCATTTAGTGGATATTTTCACAAAAAAGTGAAATTTTCAAAAATTCAGAAAATTGGCTGAAAACGACTAAATATGAAGGAATCATCGAGCGAATCGCTCTGGAACTGAAATCGGAACGCTCACTGTCATTTCCCCTATCTGAAAGTCTGATAAACGCTGGAAAAATGACTAAGTCCATAAAAAAATTTTTTCACCTTTTTTCAATTTTACCCCCGTGGGATATATATTCTACCCACACACATTTGGAACTTTCCTGGGGTACCCTCACACATATTATTCCCTCATTTAGTGGATATTTTCACAAAAAAGTGAAATTTTCAAAAATTCTGAAAATTGGCTGAAAACGACTAAATATGAAGCACTCATCGGGCGAATCACTCTGGAACTGAAATCGGAACGCTCACTGTCATTTCCCCTATCTGAAAGTCTGATAAACGCTGAAAAAATGACTAAGTACAAAAAAATTTTTTTTCACCTTTTTTCAATTTTACCCTTGTGGGATATATATTCTACCCACACACATTTGGAACTCTCCTGGGGTACCCTCACACATATTATTCCCTCATTTAGTGGATATTTTCACAAAAAAGTGAAATTTTCAAAAATTCACAAAATTGGCTGAAAACGACTAAATATGAAGGACTCATCTGGCGAATCGCTCTGGAACTGAAATCAGAACGCTCACTGACATTTCCCCTATCTGAAAGTCTGATAAACGCTGAAAAAATGACTAAGTCCAAAAAAAAAAATTTTTCACCTTTTTTCAATTTTACCCCCGTGGGATATATATTCTACCCACACACATTTGGAACTCTCCTGGGGTACCCTCACACATATTATTCCCTCATTTAGTGGATATTTTCACAAAAAAGTGAAATTAACAAATATTCTGAAAATTGGCTGAAAACGACTAAATTTGAAGGACTCATTGGGCGAATCGCTCTGGAACTGAAATCGGAACGCTCACTGTCATTTCCCCTATCTGAAAGTCTGATAAACGCTGAAAAAATGACTAAGTCCAAAAAAATTTTTTTTCACCTTTTTTCAATTTTACCCCCGTGGGATATATATTCTACCCACACACATTTGGAACTCTCCTGGGGTACCCTCACACATAGTATTCCCTCATTTAGTGGATATTTTCACAAAAAAGTGAAATTTTCAAAAATTCTGAAAATTGGCTGAAAACGACTAAATATGAAGGACTCATCGGGCGAATCGCTCTGGAACTGAAATCGGAACGCTCACTGACATTTCCCCTATCTGAAAGTCTGATAAACGCTGAAAAAATGACTAAGTCCAAAAAAAAAATTTTTCACCTTTTTTCAATTTTACCCCCGTGGGATATATATTCTACCCACACACATTTGGAACTCTCCTGGGGTACCCTCACACATATTATTCCCTCATTTCGTGGATATTTTCACAAAAAAGTGAAATTTTCAAAAATTCTGAAAATTGGCTGAAAACGACTAAATATGAAGGAATCATCAAGCGAATCGCTCTGGAACTGAAATCGGAATGCTCACTGACATTTCCCCTATCTGAAAGTCTGATAAACGCTGAAGAAATGACTAAGTCCAAAAAAAATTTTTTTCATTTTTTTCAATTTTACCCCCGTGGGATATATATTCTACCCACACACATTTGGAACTCTCCTGGGGTACCCTCACACATATTATTCCCTCATTTCGTGGATATTTTCACAAAAAAGTGAAATTTTCAAAAATTCACAAAATTGGCTGAAAACGACTAAATATGAAGGACTCATCGGGCGAATCGCTCTGGAACTGAAATCAAAACGCTCACTGACATTTCCCCTATCTCAAAGTCTGATAAACGCTGAAAAAATGACTAAGTCCAAAAAAAAAATTTTTCACCTTTTTTCAATTTTACCCCCGTGGGATATATATTCTACCCACACACATTTGGAACTCTCCTGGGGTACCCTCACACATATTATTCCCTCATTTAGTGGATATTTTCACAAAAAAGTGAAATTAACAAATATTCTGAAAATTGGCTGAAAATGACTAAATTTGAAGGACTCATTGGGCGAATCGCTCTGGAACTGAAATAGGAACGCTCACTGTCATTTCCCCTATCTGAAAGTCTGATAAACGCTGGAAAAATGACTAAGTCCAAAAAAAATTTTTTTCACCTTTTTTCAATTTTACCCCCGTGGGATATATATTCTACCCACACACATTTGGAACTTTCCTGGGGTACACTCACACATATTATTCCCTCATTTAGTGGATATTTTCATAAAAAAGTGAAATTTTCAAAAATTCAGAAAATTGGCTGAAAACGACTAAATATGAAGGACTCATCGGGCAAATCGCTCTGGAACTGAAATCGGAACTCTCACTGACATTTCCCCTATCTGAAAGTCTGATAAACGCCGGAAAAATGACTAAGTCTAAAAAAAAATTTTTTTAAACTTTCTTCAATTTTACCCCCGTGGGATATATATTCTACCCACACACATTTGGAACTCTCCTGGGGTACCCTCACACATATTATTCCCTCATTTAGTGGATATTTTCACAAAAAAGTGAAATTTTCAAAAATTCAGAAAATTGGCTGAAAACGACTAAATATGAAGGACTCATCGGGCGAATCACTCTGGAACTGAAATCGGAACGCTCACTGTCATTTCCCCTATCTGAAAGTCTGATAAACGCTCAAAAAATGACTAAGTCCAAAAAAAATTTTTTTCACCTTTTTTCAATTTTACCCCCGTGGGATATATATTCTACCCACACACATTTGGAACTCTCCTGGGGTACCCTCACACATAGTATTCCCTCATTTAGTGGATATTTTCACAAAAAAGTGAAATTTTCAAAAATTCTGAAAATTGGCTGAAAACGACTAAATATGAAGGACTCATCGGGCGAATCGCTCTGGAACTGAAATCGGAACGCTCACTGACATTCCCCTATCTGAAAGTCTGATAAACGCTGAAAAAATGACTAAGTCCAAAAAAAAAATTTTTCACCTTTTTTCAATTTTACCCCCGTGGGATATATATTCTACCCACACACATTTGGAACTCTCCTGGGGTACCCTCACACATATTATTCCCTCATTTCGTGGATATTTTCACAAAAAAGTGAAATTTTCAAAAATTCTGAAAATTGGCTGAAAACGACTAAATATGAAGGAATCATCGAGCGAATCGCTCTGGAACTGAAATCGGAACGCTCACTGACATTTCCCCTATCTGAAAGTCTGATAAACGCTGAAGAAATGACTAAGTCCAAAAAAAATTTTTTTCATTTTTTTCAATTTTACCCCCGTGGGATATATATTCTACCCACACACATTTGGAACTCTCCTGGGGTACCCTCACACATATTATTCCCTCATTTCGTGGATATTTTCACAAAAAAGTGAAATTTTCAAAAATTCACAAAATTGGCTGAAAACGACAAAATATGAAGGACTCATCGGGCGAATCGCTCTGGAACTGAAATCAGAACGCTCACTGACATTTCCCCTATCTGAAAGTCTGATAAACGCTGAAAAAATGACTAAGTCCAAAAAAAAAATTTTTCACCTTTTTTCAATTTTACCCCCGTGGGATATATATTCTACCCACACACATTTGGAACTCTCCTGGGGTACCCTCACACATATTATTCCCTCATTTAGTGGATATTTTCACAAAAAAGTGAAATTAACAAATATTCTGAAAATTGGCTGAAAACGACTAAATTTGAAGGACTCATTGGGCGAATCGCTCTGGAACTGAAATCGGAACGCTCACTGTCATTTCCCCTATCTGAAAGTCTGATAAACGCTGGAAAAATGACTAAGTCCAAAAAAATTTTTTTTCACCTTTTTTCAATTTTACCCCCGTGGGATATATATTCTACCCACAAACATTTGGAACTCTCCTGGGGTACCCTCACACATATTATTCCCTCATTTAGTGGAAATTTTCACAAAAAAGTGAAATTTTCAAAAATTCTGAAAATTGGCTGAAAACGACTAAATATGAAGGACTCATCGGGCGAATCGCTCTGGAACTGAAATCGGAACGCTCACTGACATTTCCCCTATCTGAAAGTCTGATAAACGCTGAAAAAATGACTAAGTCCAAAAAAAAAATTTTTCACCTTTTTTCAATTTTACCCCCGTGGGATATATATTCTACCCACACACATTTGGAACTCTCCTGGGGTACCCTCACACATATTATTCCCTCATTTTGTGGATATTTTCACAAAAAAGTGAAATTTTCAAAAATTCACAAAATTGGCTGAAAACGACTAAATATGAAGGACTCATCGGGCGAATCGCTCTGGAACTGAAATCGGAACGCTCACTGTCATTTCCCCTATCTGAAAGTCTGATAAACGCTGGAAAAATGACTAAGTCCAAAAAAATTTTTTTTCACCTTTTTTCAATTTTACCCCCGTGGGATATATATTCTACCCACAAACATTTGGAACTCTCCTGGGGTACCCTCACACATATTATTCCCTCATTTCGTGGATATTTTCACAAAAAAGTGAAATTTTCAAAAATTCTGAAAATTGGCTGAAAACGACTAAATACGAAGGAATCATCGAGCGAATCGCTCTGGAACTGAAATCGGAACGCTCACTGACATTTCCCCTATCTGAAAGTCTGATAAACGCTCAAAAAATGACTAAGTCCAAAAAAAAAATTTTTCACCTTTTTTCAATTTTACCCCCGTGGGATATATATTCTACCCACACACATTTGGAACTCTCCTGGGGTACCCTCACACATATTATTCTCTCATTTAGTGGATATTTTCACAAAAAAGTGAAATTTTCAAATATTCTGAAAATTGGCTGAAAACGACTAAATATGAAGGACTCATTGGGCGAATCGCTCTGGAACTGAAATGGGAACGCTCACTGTCATTTCCCCTATCTGAAAGTCTGATAAACGCTGGAAAAATGACTAAGTCCAAAAAAAATTTTTTTCACCTTTTTTCAATTTTACCCCCGTGGGATATATATTCTACCCACACACATTTGGAACTCTCCTGGGGTACCCTCACACATATTATTCTCTCATTTAGTGGATATTTTCACAAAAAAGTGAAATTTTCAAATATTCTGAAAATTGGCTGAAAACGACTAAATATGAAGGACTCATTGGGCGAATCGCTCTGGAACTGAAATCGGAACGCTCACTGTCATTTCCCCTATCTGAAAGTCTGATAAACGCTGGAAAAATGACTAAGTCCAAAAAAATTTTTTTTCACCTTTTTTCAATTTTACCCCCGTGGGATATATATTCTACCCACACACATTTGGAACTTTCCTGGGGTACACTCACACATATTATTCCCTCATTTAGTGGATATTTTCACAAAAAAGTGAAATTTTCAAAAATTCAGAAAATTGGCTGAAAACGACTAAATATGAAGGAATCATCGAGCGAATCGCTCTGGAACTGAAATCGGAACGCTCACTGTCATTTCCCCTATCTGAAAGTCTGATAAACGCTGGAAAAATGACTAAGTCCAAAAAAAAATTTTTTCACCTTTTTTCAATTTTACCCCCGTGGGATATATATTCTACCCACACACATTTGGAACTTTCCTGGGGTACCCTCACACATATTATTCCCTCATTTAGTGGATATTTTCACAAAAAAGTGAAATTTTCAAAAATTCTGAAAATTGGCTGAAAACGACTAAATATGAAGCACTCATCGGGCGAATCACTCTGAAACTGAAATCGGAACGCTCACTGTCATTTCCCCTATCTGAAAGTCTGATAAACGCTGAAAAAATGACTAAGTACAAAAAAATTTTTTTTCACCTTTTTTCAATTTTACCCTTGTGGGATATATATTCTACCCACACACATTTGGAACTCTCCTGGGGTACCCTCACACATATTATTCCCTCATTTAGTGGATATTTTCACAAAAAAGTGAAATTTTCAAAAATTCACAAAATTGGCTGAAAACGACTAAATATGAAGGACTCATCTGGCGAATCGCTCTGGAACTGAAATCAGAACGCTCACTGACATTTCCCCTATCTGAAAGTCTGATAAACGCTGAAAAAATGACTAAGTCCAAAAAAAAAAATTTTTCACCTTTTTTCAATTTTACCCCCGTGGGATATATATTCTACCCACACACATTTGGAACTCTCCTGGGGTACCCTCACACATATTATTCCCTCATTTAGTGGATATTTTCACAAAAAAGTGAAATTAACAAATATTCTGAAAATTGGCTGAAAACGACTAAATTTGAAGGACTCATTGGGCGAATCGCTCTGGAACTGAAATCGGAACGCTCACTGTCATTTCCCCTATCTGAAAGTCTGATAAACGCTGAAAAAATGACTAAGTCCAAAAAAATTTTTTTTCACCTTTTTTCAATTTTACCCCCGTGGGATATATATTCTACCCACACACATTTGGAACTCTCCTGGGGTACCCTCACACATAGTATTCCCTCATTTAGTGGATATTTTCACAAAAAAGTGAAATTTTCAAAAATTCTGAAAATTGGCTGAAAACGACTAAATATGAAGGACTCATCGGGCGAATCGCTCTGGAACTGAAATCGGAACGCTCACTGACATTTCCCCTATCTGAAAGTCTGATAAACGCTGAAAAAATGACTAAGTCCAAAAAAAAAATTTTTCACCTTTTTTCAATTTTACCCCCGTGGGATATATATTCTACCCACACACATTTGGAACTCTCCTGGGGTACCCTCACACATATTATTCCCTCATTTCGTGGATATTTTCACAAAAAAGTGAAATTTTCAAAAATTCTGAAAATTGGCTGAAAACGACTAAATATGAAGGAATCATCAAGCGAATCGCTCTGGAACTGAAATCGGAACGCTCACTGACATTTCCCCTATCTGAAAGTCTGATAAACGCTGAAGAAATGACTAAGTCCAAAAAAAATTTTTTTCATTTTTTTCAATTTTACCCCCGTGGGATATATATTCTACCCACACACATTTGGAACTCTCCTGGGGTACCCTCACACATATTATTCCCTCATTTCGTGGATATTTTCACAAAAAAGTGAAATTTTCAAAAATTCACAAAATTGGCTGAAAATGACTAAATATGAAGGACTCATCGGGCGAATCGCTCTGGAACTGAAATCAAAACGCTCACTGACATTTCCCCTATCTCAAAGTCTGATAAACGCTGAAAAAATGACTAAGTCCAAAAAAAAAATTTTTCACCTTTTTTCAATTTTACCCCCGTGGGATATATATTCTACCCACACACATTTGGAACTCTCCTGGGGTACCCTCACACATATTATTCCCTCATTTAGTGGATATTTTCACAAAAAAGTGAAATTAACAAATATTCTGAAAATTGGCTGAAAATGTCTAAATTTGAAGGACTCATTGGGCGAATCGCTCTGGAACTGAAATAGGAACGCTCACTGTCATTTCCCCTATCTGAAAGTCTGATAAACGCTGGAAAAATGACTAAGTCCAAAAAAAATTTTTTTCACCTTTTTTCAATTTTACCCCCGTGGGATATATATTCTACCCACACACATTTGGAACTTTCCTGGGGTACACTCACACATATTATTCCCTCATTTAGTGGATATTTTCATAAAAAAGTGAAATTTTCAAAAATTCAGAAAATTGGCTGAAAACGACTAAATATGAAGGACTCATCGGGCAAATCGCTCTGGAACTGAAATCGGAACTCTCACTGACATTTCCCCTATCTGAAAGTCTGATAAACGCCGGAAAAATGACTAAGTCTAAAAAAAAATTTTTTTAAACTTTCTTCAATTTTACCCCCGTGGGATATATATTCTACCCACACACATTTGGAACTCTCCTGGGGTACCCTCACACATATTATTCCCTCATTTAGTGGATATTTTCACAAAAAAGTGAAATTTTCAAAAATTCAGAAAATTGGCTGAAAACGACTAAATATGAAGGACTCATCGGGCGAATCACTCTGGAACTGAAATCGGAACGCTCACTGTCATTTCCCCTATCTGAAAGTCTGATAAACGCTCAAAAAATGACTAAGTCCAAAAAAAATTTTTTTCACCTTTTTTCAATTTTACCCCCGTGGGATATATATTCTACCCACACACATTTGGAACTCTCCTGGGGTACCCTCACACATAGTATTCCCTCATTTAGTGGATATTTTCACAAAAAAGTGAAATTTTCAAAAATTCTGAAAATTGGCTGAAAACGACTAAATATGAAGGACTCATCGGGCGAATCGCTCTGGAACTGAAATCGGAACGCTCACTGACATTCCCCTATCTGAAAGTCTGATAAACGCTGAAAAAATGACTAAGTCCAAAAAAAAAATTTTTCACCTTTTTTCAATTTTACCCCCGTGGGATATATATTCTACCCACACACATTTGGAACTCTCCTGGGGTACCCTCACACATATTATTCCCTCATTTCGTGGATATTTTCACAAAAAAGTGAAATTTTCAAAAATTCTGAAAATTGGCTGAAAACGACTAAATATGAAGGAATCATCGAGCGAATCGCTCTGGAACTGAAATCGGAACGCTCACTGACATTTCCCCTATCTGAAAGTCTGATAAACGCTGAAGAAATGACTAAGTCCAAAAAAAATTTTTTTCATTTTTTTCAATTTTACCCCCGTGGGATATATATTCTACCCACACACATTTGGAACTCTCCTGGGGTACCCTCACACATATTATTCCCTCATTTCGTGGATATTTTCACAAAAAAGTGAAATTTTCAAAAATTCACAAAATTGGCTGAAAACGACAAAATATGAAGGACTCATCGGGCGAATCGCTCTGGAACTGAAATCAGAACGCTCACTGACATTTCCCCTATCTGAAAGTCTGATAAACGCTGAAAAAATGACTAAGTCCAAAAAAAAAATTTTTCACCTTTTTTCAATTTTACCCCCGTGGGATATATATTCTACCCACACACATTTGGAACTCTCCTGGGGTACCCTCACACATATTATTCCCTCATTTAGTGGATATTTTCACAAAAAAGTGAAATTAACAAATATTCTGAAAATTGGCTGAAAACGACTAAATTTGAAGGACTCATTGGGCGAATCGCTCTGGAACTGAAATCGGAACGCTCACTGTCATTTCCCCTATCTGAAAGTCTGATAAACGCTGGAAAAATGACTAAGTCCAAAAAAATTTTTTTTCACCTTTTTTCAATTTTACCCCCGTGGGATATATATTCTACCCACAAACATTTGGAACTCTCCTGGGGTACCCTCACACATATTATTCCCTCATTTAGTGGAAATTTTCACAAAAAAGTGAAATTTTCAAAAATTCTGAAAATTGGCTGAAAACGACTAAATATGAAGGACTCATCGGGCGAATCGCTCTGGAACTGAAATCGGAACGCTCACTGACATTTCCCCTATCTGAAAGTCTGATAAACGCTGAAAAAATGACTAAGTCCAAAAAAAAAATTTTTCACCTTTTTTCAATTTTACCCCCGTGGGATATATATTCTACCCACACACATTTGGAACTCTCCTGGGGTACCCTCACACATATTATTCCCTCATTTTGTGGATATTTTCACAAAAAAGTGAAATTTTCAAAAATTCACAAAATTGGCTGAAAACGACTAAATATGAAGGACTCATCGGGCGAATCGCTCTGGAACTGAAATCGGAACGCTCACTGTCATTTCCCCTATCTGAAAGTCTGATAAACGCTGGAAAAATGACTAAGTCCAAAAAAATTTTTTTTCACCTTTTTTCAATTTTACCCCCGTGGGATATATATTCTACCCACAAACATTTGGAACTCTCCTGGGGTACCCTCACACATATTATTCCCTCATTTCGTGGATATTTTCACAAAAAAGTGAAATTTTCAAAAATTCTGAAAATTGGCTGAAAACGACTAAATACGAAGGAATCATCGAGCGAATCGCTCTGGAACTGAAATCGGAACGCTCACTGACATTTCCCCTATCTGAAAGTCTGATAAACGCTCAAAAAATGACTAAGTCCAAAAAAAAAATTTTTCACCTTTTTTCAATTTTACCCCCGTGGGATATATATTCTACCCACACACATTTGGAACTCTCCTGGGGTACCCTCACACATATTATTCTCTCATTTAGTGGATATTTTCACAAAAAAGTGAAATTTTCAAATATTCTGAAAATTGGCTGAAAACGACTAAATATGAAGGACTCATTGGGCGAATCGCTCTGGAACTGAAATGGGAACGCTCACTGTCATTTCCCCTATCTGAAAGTCTGATAAACGCTGGAAAAATGACTAAGTCCAAAAAAAATTTTTTTCACCTTTTTTCAATTTTACCCCCGTGGGATATATATTCTACCCACACACATTTGGAACTTTCCTGGGGTACACTCACACATATTATTCCCTCATTTAGTGGATATTTTCACAAAAAAGTGAAATTTTCAAAAATTCAGAAAATATGCTGAAAACGACTAAATATGAAGGACTCATCGGGCAAATCGCTCTGGAACTGAAATCGGAACTCTCACTGACATTTCCCCTATCTGAAAATCTGATAAACGCCGGAAAAATGACTAAGTCTAAAAAAAAATTTTTTTAAACTTTTTTCAATTTTACCCCCGTGGGATATATATTCTACCCACACACATTTGGAACTCTCCTGGGGTACCCTCACACATATTATTCCCTCATTTAGTGGATATTTTCACAAAAAAGTGAAATTTTCAAAAATTCACAAAATTGGCTGAAAACGACTAAATATGAAGGACTCATCGGGCGAATCGCTCTGGAACTGAAATCGGAACGCTCACTGTCATTTCCCCTATCTGAAAGTCTGATAAACGCTGGAAAAATGACTAAGTCCAAAAAAATTTTTTTTCACCTTTTTTCAATTTTACCCCCGTGGGATATATATTCTACCCACAAACATTTGGAACTCTCCTGGGGTACCCTCACACATATTATTCCCTCATTTAGTGGAAATTTTCACAAAAAAGTGAAATTTTCAAAAATTCTGAAAATTGGCTGAAAACGACTAAATATGAAGGACTCATCGGGCGAATCGCTCTGGAACTGAAATCGGAACGCTCACTGACATTTCCCCTATCTGAAAGTCTGATAAACGCTGAAAAAATGACTAAGTCCAAAAAAAAAATTTTTCACCTTTTTTCAATTTTACCCCCGTGGGATATATATTCTACCCACACACATTTGGAACTCTCCTGGGGTACCCTCACACATATTATTCCCTCATTTTGTGGATATTTTCACAAAAAAGTGAAATTTTCAAAAATTCTGAAAATTGGCTGAAAACGACTAAATATGAAGGAATCATCGAGCGAATCGCTCTGGAACTGAAATCGGAACGCTCACTGACATTTCCCCTATCTGAAAGTCTGATAAACGCTGAAGAAATGACTAAGTCCAAAAAAAATTTTTTTCATTTTTTTCAATTTTACCCCCGTGGGATATATATTCTACCCACACACATTTGGAACTCTCCTGGGGTACCCTCACACATATTATTCCCTCATTTCGTGGATATTTTCACAAAAAAGTGAAATTTTCAAAAATTCTGAAAATTGGCTGAAAACGACTAAATACGAAGGAATCATCGAGCGAATCGCTCTGGAACTGAAATCGGAACGCTCACTGACATTTCCCCTATCTGAAAGTCTGATAAACGCTCAAAAAATGACTAAGTCCAAAAAAAAAATTTTTCACCTTTTTTCAATTTTACCCCCGTGGGATATATATTCTACCCACACACATTTGGAACTCTCCTGGGGTACCCTCACACATATTATTCTCTCATTTAGTGGATATTTTCACAAAAAAGTGAAATTTTCAAATATTCTGAAAATTGGCTGAAAACGACTAAATATGAAGGACTCATTGGGCGAATCGCTCTGGAACTGAAATGGGAACGCTCACTGTCATTTCCCCTATCTGAAAGTCTGATAAACGCTGGAAAAATGACTAAGTCCAAAAAAAATTTTTTTCACCTTTTTTCAATTTTACCCCCGTGGGATATATATTCTACCCACACACATTTGGAACTTTCCTGGGGTACACTCACACATATTATTCCCTCATTTAGTGGATATTTTCACAAAAAAGTGAAATTTTCAAAAATTCAGAAAATATGCTGAAAACGACTAAATATGAAGGACTCATCGGGCAAATCGCTCTGGAACTGAAATCGGAACTCTCACTGACATTTCCCCTATCTGAAAATCTGATAAACGCCGGAAAAATGACTAAGTCTAAAAAAAAATTTTTTTAAACTTTTTTCAATTTTACCCCCGTGGGATATATATTCTACCCACACACATTTGGAACTCTCCTGGGGTACCCTCACACATATTATTCCCTCATTTAGTGGATATTTTCACAAAAAAGTGAAATTTTCAAAAATTCACAAAATTGGCTGAAAACGACTAAATATGAAGGACTCATCGGGCGAATCGCTCTGGAACTGAAATCGGAACGCTCACTGTCATTTCCCCTATCTGAAAGTCTGATAAACGCTGGAAAAATGACTAAGTCCAAAAAAATTTTTTTTCACCTTTTTTCAATTTTACCCCCGTGGGATATATATTCTACCCACAAACATTTGGAACTCTCCTGGGGTACCCTCACACATATTATTCCCTCATTTAGTGGAAATTTTCACAAAAAAGTGAAATTTTCAAAAATTCTGAAAATTGGCTGAAAACGACTAAATATGAAGGACTCATCGGGCGAATCGCTCTGGAACTGAAATCGGAACGCTCACTGACATTTCCCCTATCTGAAAGTCTGATAAACGCTGAAAAAATGACTAAGTCCAAAAAAAAAATTTTTCACCTTTTTTCAATTTTACCCCCGTGGGATATATATTCTACCCACACACATTTGGAACTCTCCTGGGGTACCCTCACACATATTATTCCCTCATTTTGTGGATATTTTCACAAAAAAGTGAAATTTTCAAAAATTCTGAAAATTGGCTGAAAACGACTAAATATGAAGGAATCATCGAGCGAATCGCTCTGGAACTGAAATCGGAACGCTCACTGACATTTCCCCTATCTGAAAGTCTGATAAACGCTGAAGAAATGACTAAGTCCAAAAAAAATTTTTTTCATTTTTTTCAATTTTACCCCCGTGGGATATATATTCTACCCACACACATTTGGAACTCTCCTGGGGTACCCTCACACATATTATTCCCTCATTTCGTGGATATTTTCACAAAAAAGTGAAATTTTCAAAAATTCTGAAAATTGGCTGAAAACGACTAAATACGAAGGAATCATCGAGCGAATCGCTCTGGAACTGAAATCGGAACGCTCACTGACATTTCCCCTATCTGAAAGTCTGATAAACGCTCAAAAAATGACTAAGTCCAAAAAAAAAATTTTTCACCTTTTTTCAATTTTACCCCCGTGGGATATATATTCTACCCACACACATTTGGAACTCTCCTGGGGTACCCTCACACATATTATTCTCTCATTTAGTGGATATTTTCACAAAAAAGTGAAATTTTCAAATATTCTGAAAATTGGCTGAAAACGACTAAATATGAAGGACTCATTGGGCGAATCGCTCTGGAACTGAAATGGGAACGCTCACTGTCATTTCCCCTATCTGAAAGTCTGATAAACACTGGAAAAATGACTAAGTCCAAAAAAAATTTTTTTCACCTTTTTTCAATTTTACCCCCGTGGGATATATATTCTACCCACACACATTTGGAACTTTCCTGGGGTACACTCACACATATTATTCCCTCATTTAGTGGATATTTTCACAAAAAAGTGAAATTTTCAAAAATTCAGAAAATATGCTGAAAACGACTAAATATGAAGGACTCATCGGGCAAATCGCTCTGGAACTGAAATCGGAACTCTCACTGACATTTCCCCTATCTGAAAATCTGATAAACGCCGGAAAAATGACTAAGTCTAAAAAAAAATTTTTTTAAACTTTTTTCAATTTTACCCCCGTGGGATATATATTCTACCCACACACATTTGGAACTCTCCTGGGGTACCCTCACACATATTATTCCCTCATTTAGTGGATATTTTCACAAAAAAGTGAAATTTTCAAAAATTCACAAAATTGGCTGAAAACGACTAAATATGAAGGACTCATCGGGCGAATCGCTCTGGAACTGAAATCGGAACGCTCACTGTCATTTCCCCTATCTGAAAGTCTGATAAACGCTGGAAAAATGACTAAGTCCAAAAAAAATTTTTTTCACCTTTTTTCAATTTTACCCCCGTGGGATATATATTCTACCCACACACATTTGGAACTTTCCTGGGGTACCCTCACACATATTATTCCCTCATTTAGTGGATATTTTCACAAAAAAGTGAAATTTTCAAAAATTCAGAAAATTGGCTGAAAACGACTAAATATGAAGGACTCATCGGGTGAATCACTCTGGAACTGAAATCGGAACGCTCACTGTCATTTCCCCTATCTGAAAGTCTGATAAACGCTGAAAAAATGACTAAGTCCAAAAAAATTTTTTTTCACCTTTTTTCAATTTTACCCCCGTGGGATATATATTCTACCCACACACATTTGGAACTCTCCTGGGGTACCCTCACACATATTATTCCCTCATTTAGTGGATATTTTCACAAAAAAGTGAAATTTTCAAAAATTCAGAAAATTGGCTGAAAACGACTAAATATGAAGGACTCATCGGGCGAATCGCTCTGGAACTGAAATCGGAATGCTCACTGACATTTCCCCTATCTGAAAGTCTGATAAACGCTGAAAAAATGACTAAGTCCAAAAAAAATTTTTTTCATTTTTTTCAATTTTACCCCCGTGGGATATATATTCTACCCACACACATTTGGAACTCTCCTGGGGTACCCTCACACATATTATTCCCTCATTTCGTGGATATTTTCACAAAAAAGTGAAATTTTCAAAAATTCTGAAAATTGGCTGAAAACGACTAAATATGAAGGACTCATCGGTCGAATCGCTCTGGAACTGAAATCAGAACGCTCACTGACATTTCCCCTATCTGAAAGTCTGATAAACGCTGAAAAAATGACTAAGTCCAAAAAAAAAATTTTTCACCTTTTTTCAATTTTACCCCCGTGGGATATATATTCTACCCACACACATTTGGAACTCTCCTGGGGTACCCTCACACATATTATTCCCTCATTTCGTGGATATTTTCACAAAAAAGTGAAATTTTCAAAAATTCTGAAAATTGGCTGAAAACGACTAAATATGAAGGAATCATCAAGCGAATCGCTCTGGAACTGAAATCGGAACGCTCACTGACATTTCCCCTATCTGAAAGTCTGATAAACGCTGAAGAAATGACTAAGTCCAAAAAAAATTTTTTTCATTTTTTTCAATTTTACCCCCGTGGGATATATATTCTACCCACACACATTTGGAACTCTCCTGGGGTACCCTCACACATATTATTCCCTCATTTCGTGGATATTTTCACAAAAAAGTGAAATTTTCAAAAATTCACAAAATTGGCTGAAAACGACTAAATATGAAGGACTCATCGGGCGAATCGCTCTGGAACTGAAATCAGAACGCTCACTGACATTTCCCCTATCTCAAAGTCTGATAAACGCTGAAAAAATGACTAAGTCCAAAAAAAAAAATTTTTCACCTTTTTTCAATTTTACCCCCGTGGGATATATATTCTACCCACACACATTTGGAACTCTCCTGGGGTACCCTCACACATATTATTCAATCATTTAGTGGATATTTTCACAAAAAAGTGAAATTAACAAATATTCTGAAAATTGGCTGAAAATGACTAAATTTGAAGGACTCATTGGGCGAATCGCTATGGAACTGAAATCGGAACGCTCACTGTCATTTCCCCTATCTGAAAGTCTGATAAACGCTGGAAAAATGACTAAGTCCAAAAAAAATTTTTTTCACCTTTTTTCAATTTTACCCCCGTGGGATATATATTCTACCCACACACATTTGGAACTTTCCTGGGGTACACTCACACATATTATTCCCTCATTTAGTGGATATTTTCACAAAAAAGTGAAATTTTCAAAAATTCAGAAAATTGGCTGAAAACGACTAAATATGAAGGACTCATCGGGCAAATCGCTCTGGAACTGAAATCGGAACTCTCACTGTCATTTCCCCTATCTGAAAGTCTGATAAACGCTCAAAAAATGACTAAGTCCAAAAAAATTTTTTTTCACCTTTTTTCAATTTTACCCCCGTGGGATATATATTCTACCCACACACATTTGGAACTCTCCTGGGGTACCCTCACACATATTATTCCCTCATTTAGTGGATATTTTCACAAAAAAGTGAAATTTTCAAAAATTCACAAAATTGGCTGAAAACGACTAAATATGAAGGACTCATCGGGCGAATGGCTCTGGAACTGAAATCAGAACGCTCACTGACATTTCCCCTATCTGAAAGTCTGATGAACGCTGAAAAAATGACTAAGTCCAAAAAAATTTTTTTTCACCTTTTTTCAATTTTACCCCCGTGGGATATATATTCTACCCACAAACATTTGGAACTCTCCTGGGGTACCCTCACACATATTATTCCCTCATTTAGTGGAAATTTTCACAAAAAAGTGAAATTTTCAAAAATTCAGAAAATTGGCTGAAAACGACTAAATATGAAGGACTCATCGGGCGAATCGCTCTGGAACTGAAATCGGAATGCTCACTGACATTTCCCCTATCTGAAAGTCTGATAAACGCTGAAAAAATGACTAAGTCCAAAAAAATTTTTTTTCACCTTTTTTCAATTTTACCCCCGTGGGATATATATTCTACCCACACACATTTGGAACTCTCCTGGGGTACCCTCACACATAGTATTCCCTCATTTAGTGGATATTTTCACAAAAAAGTGAAATTTTCAAAAATTCTGAAAATTGGCTGAAAACGACTAAATATGAAGGAATCATCAAGCGAATTGCTCTGGAACTGAAATCGGAACGCTCACTGACATTTCCCCTATCTGAAAGTCTGATAAACGCTGAAGAAATGACTAAGTCCAAAAAAAATTTTTTTCATTTTTTTCAATTTTACCCCCGTGGGATATATATTCTACCCACACACATTTGGAACTCTCCTGGGGTACCCTCACACATATTATTCCCTCATTTCGTGGATATTTTCACAAAAAAGTGAAATTTTCAAAAATTCACAAAATTGGCTGAAAACGACTAAATATGAAGGACTCATCGGGCGAATCACTCTGGAACTGAAATCGGAACGCTCACTGTCATTTCCCCTATCTGAAAGTCTGATAAACGCTGAAAAAATGACTAAGTCCAAAAAAATTTTTTTTCACCTTTTTTCAATTTTACCCCCGTGGAATATATATTCTACCCACACACATTTGGAACTCTCCTGGGGTACCCTCACACATATTATTCCCTCATTTAGTGGATATTTTCACAAAAAAGTGAAATTTTCAAAAATTCACAAAATTGGCTGAAAACGACTAAATATGAAGGACTCATCGGGCGAATCGCTCTGGAACTGAAATCAGAACGCTCACTGACATTTCCCCTATCTGAAAGTCTGATAAACGCTGAAAAAATGACTAAGTCCAAAAAAAAAATTTTTCACCTTTTTTCAATTTTACCCCCGTGGGATATATATTCTACCCACACACATTTGGAACTCTCCTGGGGTACCCTCACACATATTATTCCCTCATTTAGTGGAAATTTTCACAAAAAAAAGAAATTTTCAAAAATTCAGAAAATTGGCTGAAAACGACTAAATATGAAGGACTCATCGGGTGAATCGCTCTGGAACTGAAATCGGAACGCTCACTGACATTTCCCCTATCTGAAAGTCTGATAAACGCTGAAAAAATGACTAAGTCCAAAAAAAAAATTTTTCACCTTTTTTCAATTTTACCCCCGTGGGTATATATTCTACCCACACACATTTGGAACTCTCCTGGGGTACCCTCACACATATTATTCCCTCATTTCGTGGATATTTTCACAAAAAAGTGAAATTTTCAAAAATTCACAAAATTGGCTGAAAACGACTAAATATGAAGGACTCATCGGGCGAATCGCTCTGGAACTGAAATCAGAACGCTCACTGACATTTCCCCTATCTGAAAGTCTGATAAACGCTGAAAAAATGACTAAGTCCAAAAAAAAAATTTTTCACCTTTTTTCAATTTTACCCCCGTGGGATATATATTCTACCCACACACATTTGGAACTCTCCTGGGGTACCCTCACACATATTATTCCCTCATTTAGTGGATATTTTCACAAAAAAGTGAAATTAACAAATATTCTGAAAATTGGCTGAAAACGACTAAATTTGAAGGACTCATTGGGCGAATCGCTCTGGAACTGAAATCGGAACGCTCACTGTCATTTCCCCTATCTGAAAGTCTGATAAACGCTGGAAAAATGACTAAGTACAAAAAAAATTTTTTTCACCTTTTTTCAATTTTACCCCCGTGGGATATATATTCTACCCACACACATTTGGAACTCTCCTGGGGTACCCTCACACATAGTATTCCCTCATTTAGTGGATATTTTCACAAAAAAGTGAAATTTTCAAAAATTCTGAAAATTGGCTGAAAACGACTAAATATGAAGGACTCATCGGGCGAATCGCTCTGGAACTGAAATCGGAACGCTCACTGACATTTCCCCTATCTGAAAGTCTGATAAACGCTGAAAAAATGACTAAGTCCAAAAAAAAAATTTTTCACCTTTTTTCAATTTTACCCCCGTGGGATATATATTCTACCCACACACATTTGGAACTCTCCTGGGGTACCCTCACACATATTATTCCCTCATTTCGTGGATATTTTCACAAAAAAGTGAAATTTTCAAAAATTCTGAAAATTGGCTGAAAACGACTAAATATGAAGGAATCATCGAGCGAATCGCTCTGGAACTGAAATCGGAACGCTCACTGACATTTCCCCTATCTGAAAGTCTGATAAACGCTGAAGAAATGACTAAGTCCAAAAAAAATTTTTTTCATTTTTTTCAATTTTACCCCCGTGGGATATATATTCTACCCACACACATTTGGAACTCTCCTGGGGTACCCTCACACATATTATTCCCTCATTTCGTGGATATTTTCACAAAAAAGTGAAATTTTCAAAAATTCTGAAAATTGGCTGAAAACGACTAAATATGAAGGAATCATCGAGCGAATCGCTTTGGAACTGAAATCGGAACACTCACTGACATTTCCCCTATCTGAAAGTCTGATAAACGCTCAAAAAATGACTAAGTCCAAAAAAATAATTTTTTCACCTTTTTTCAGTTTTACCCCCGTGGAATATATATTCTACCCACACACATTTGGAACTCTCCTGGGGTACCCTCACACATATTATTCCCTCATTTAGTGGATATTTTCACAAAAAAGTGAAATTTTCAAAAATTCACAAAATTGGCTGAAAACGACTAAATATGAAGGACTCATCGGGCGAATCGCTCTGGAACTGAAATCTGAACGCTCACTGACATTTCCCCTATCTGAAAGTCTGATAAACGCTGAAAAAATGACTAAGTCCAAAAAAAATTTTTTTCACCTTTTTTCAATTTTACCCCCGTGGAATGTATATTCTACCCACACACATTTGGAACTCTCCTGGGGTACCCTCACACATATTATTCCCTCATTTAGGGGATATTTTCACAAAAAAGTGAAATTTTCAAAAATTCACAAAATTGGCTGAAAACGACTAAATATGAAGGACTCATCGGGCGAATCGCTCTGGAACTGAAATCGGAACGCTCACTGTCATTTCCCCTATCTGAAAGTCTGATAAACGCTGGAAAAATGACTAAGTCCAAAAAAAATTTTTTTCACCTTTTTCCAATTTTACCCCCGTGGGATATATATTCTACCCACACACATTTGGAACTTTCCTGGGGTTCCCTCACACATATTATTCCCTCATTTAGTGGATATTTTCACAAAAAAGTGAAATTTTCAAAAATTCAGAAAATTGGCTGAAAACGACTAAATATGAAGGACTCATCGGGCGAATCACTCTGGAACTGAAATCGGAACGCTCACTGACATTTCCCCTATCTGAAAGTCTGATAAACGCTGGAAAAATGACTAAGTCCAAAAAAATTTTTTTTCACCTTTTTTCAATTTTACCCCCGTGGGATATATATTCTACCCACACACATTTGGAACTCTCCTGGGGTACCCTCACACATATTATTCCCTCATTTAGTGGATATTTTCACAAAAAAGTGAAATTAACAAATATTCTGAAAATTGGCTGAAAACGACTAAATTTGAAGGACTCATTGGGCGAATCGCTCTGGAACTGAAATCGGAACGCTCACTGTCATTTCCCCTATCTGAAAGTCTGATAAACGCTGGAAAAATGACTAAGTCCAAAAAAAAATGTTTTCACCTTTTTTCAATTTTACCCCCGTGGGATATATATTCTACCCACAAACATTTGGAACTCTCCTGGGGTACCCTCACACATATTATTCCCTCATTTAGTGGAAATTTTCACAAAAAAGTGAAATTTTCAAAAATTCAGAAAATTGGCTGAAAACGACTAAATATGAAGGACTCATCGGGCGACTCGCTCTGGAACTGAAATCGGAATGCTCACTGACATTTCCCCTATCTGAAAGTCTGATAAACGCTGAAAAAATGACTAAGTCCAAAAAAAAAATTTTTCACCTTTTTTCAATTTTACCCCCGTGGGATATATATTCTACCCACACACATTTGGAACTCTCCTGGGGTACCCTCACACATATTATTCCCTCATTTCGTGGATATTTTCACAAAAAAGTGAAATTTTCAAAAATTCTGAAAATTGGCTGAAAACGACTAAATATGAAGGAATCATCGAGCGAATCGCTCTGGAACTGAAATCGGAACGCTCACTGACATTTCCCCTATCTGAAAGTCTGATAAACGCTGAAGAAATGACTAAGTCCAAAAAAAATTTTTTTCATTTTTTTCAATTTTACCCCCGTGGGATATATATTCTACCCACACACATTTGGAACTCTCCTGGGGTACCCTCACACATATTATTCCCTCATTTCGTGGATATTTTCACAAAAAAGTGAAATTTTCAAAAATTCTGAAAATTGGCTGAAAACGACTAAATATGAAGGAATCATCGAGCGAATCGCTTTGGAACTGAAACCGGAACACTCACTGACATTTCCCCTATCTGAAAGTCTGATAAACGCTCAAAAAATGACTAAGTCCAAAAAAATAATTTTTTCACCTTTTTTCAGTTTTACCCCCGTGGAATATATATTCTACCCACACACATTTGGAACTCTCCTGGGGTACCCTCACACATATTATTCCCTCATTTAGTGGATATTTTCACAAAAAAGTGACATTTTCAAAAATTCAGAAAATTGTCTGAAAATGACTAAATATGAAGGACTCATCGGGCAAATCGCTCTGGAACTGAAATCGGAACGCTCACTGACATTTCCCCTATCTGAAAGTCTGATAATAGCCGGAAAAATGACTAAGTCTAAAAAAAAATTTTTTTAAACTTTTTTCAATTTTACCCCCGTGGGATATATATTCTACCCACACACATTTGGAACTCTCCTGGGGTACCCTCACACATATTATTCCCTCATTTAGTGGATATTTTCACAAAAAAGTGAAATTTTCAAAAATTCACAAAATTGGCTGAAAACGACTAAATATGAAGGACTCATCGGGCGAATCGCTCTGGAACTGAAATCTGAACGCTCACTGACATTTCCCCTATCTGAAAGTCTGATAAACGCTGAAAAAATGACTAAGTCCAAAAAAAATTTTTTTCACCTTTTTTCAATTTTACCCCCGTGGAATGTATATTCTACCCACACACATTTGGAACTCTCCTGGGGTACCCTCACACATATTATTCCCTCATTTAGGGGAAATTTTCACAAAAAAGTGAAATTTTCAAAAATTCACAAAATTGGCTGAAAACGACTAAATATGAAGGACTCATCGGGCGAATCGCTCTGGAACTGAAATCGGAACGCTCACTGTCATTTCCCCTATCTGAAAGTCTGATAAACGCTGGAAAAATGACTAAGTCCAAAAAAAATTTTTTTCACCTTTTTTCAATTTTACCCCCGTGGGATATATATTCTACCCACACACATTTGGAACTTTCCTGGGGTACACTCACACATATTATTCCCTCATTTAGTGGATATTTTCACAAAAAAGTGAAATTTTCAAAAATTCAGAAAATTGGCTGAAAACGACTAAATATGAAGGACTCATCGGGCAAATCGCTCTGGAACTGAAATCGGAACTCTCACTGACATTTCCCCTATCTGAAAGTCTGATAAACGCCGGAAAAATGACTAAGTCTAAAAAAAAATTTTTTTAAACTTTTTTCAATTTTACCCCCGTGGGATATATATTCTACCCACACACATTTGGAACTTTCCTGGGGTACCCTCACACATATTATTCCCTCATTTAGTGGATATTTTCACAAAAAAGTGAAATTTTCAAAAATTCAGAAAATTGGCTGAAAACGACTAAATATGAAGGACTCATCGGGCGAATCACTCTGGAACTGAAATCGGAACGCTCACTGTCATTTCCCCTATCTGAAAGTCTGATAAACGCTCAAAAAATGACTAAGTCCAAAAAAATTTTTTTTCACCTTTTTTCAATTTTACCCCCGTGGGATATATATTCTACCCACACACATTTGGAACTCTCCTGGGGTACCCTCACACATATTATTCCCTCATTTAGTGGATATTTTCACAAAAAAGTGAAATTTTCAAAAATTCACAAAATTGGCTGAAAACGACTAAATATGAAGGACTCATCGGGCGAATGGCTCTGGAACTGAAATCAGAACGCTCACTGACATTTCCCCTATCTGAAAGTCTGATGAACGCTGAAAAAATGACTAAGTCCAAAAAAATTTTTTTTCACCTTTTTTCAATTTTACCCCCGTGGGATATATATTCTACCCACAAACATTTGGAACTCTCCTGGGGTACCCTCACACATATTATTCCCTCATTTAGTGGAAATTTTCACAAAAAAGTGAAATTTTCAAAAATTCAGAAAATTGGCTGAAAACGACTAAATATGAAGGACTCATCGGGTGAATCGCTCTGGAACTGAAATCGGAACGCTCACTGACATTTCCCCTATCTGAAAGTCTGATAAACGCTGAAAAAATGACTAAGTCCAAAAAAAAAATTTTTCACCTTTTTTCAATTTTACCCCCGTGGGATATATATTCTACCCACACACATTTGGAACTCTCCTGGGGTACCCTCACACATATTATTCCCTCATTTCGTGGATATTTTCACAAAAAAGTGAAATTTTCAAAAATTCACAAAATTGGCTGAAAACGACTAAATATGAAGGACTCATCGGGCGAATCGCTCTGGAACTGAAATCAGAACGCTCACTGACATTTCCCCTATCTGAAAGTCTGATAAACGCTGAAAAAATGACTAAGTCCAAAAAAAAAATTTTTCACCTTTTTTCAATTTTACCCCCGTGGGATATATATTCTACCCACACACATTTGGAACTCTCCTGGGGTACCCTCACACATATTATTCCCTCATTTAGTGGATATTTTCACAAAAAAGTGAAATTAACAAATATTCTGAAAATTGGCTGAAAACGACTAAATTTGAAGGACTCATTGGGCGAATCGCTCTGGAACTGAAATCGGAACGCTCACTGTCATTTCCCCTATCTGAAAGTCTGATAAACGCTGGAAAAATGACTAAGTACAAAAAAAATTTTTTTCACCTTTTTTCAATTTTACCCCCGTGGGATATATATTCTACCCACACACATTTGGAACTCTCCTGGGGTACCCTCACACATAGTATTCCCTCATTTAGTGGATATTTTCACAAAAAAGTGAAATTTTCAAAAATTCTGAAAATTGGCTGAAAACGACTAAATATGAAGGACTCATCGGGCGAATCGCTCTGGAACTGAAATCGGAACGCTCACTGACATTTCCCCTATCTGAAAGTCTGATAAACGCTGAAGAAATGACTAAGTCCAAAAAAAAAATTTTTCACCTTTTTTCAATTTTACCCCCGTGGGATATATATTCTACCCACACACATTTGGAACTCTCCTGGGGTACCCTCACACATATTATTCCCTCATTTCGTGGATATTTTCACAAAAAAGTGAAATTTTCAAAAATTCTGAAAATTGGCTGAAAACGACTAAATATGAAGGAATCATCGAGCGAATCGCTCTGGAACTGAAATCGGAACGCTCACTGACATTTCCCCTATCTGAAAGTCTGATAAACGCTGAAGAAATGACTAAGTCCAAAAAAAATTTTTTTAATTTATTTCAATTTTACCCCCGTGGGATATATATTCTACCCACACACATTTGGAACTCTCCTGGGGTACCCTCACACATATTATTCCCTCATTTCGTGGATATTTTCACAAAAAAGTGAAATTTTCAAAAATTCTGAAAATTGGCTGAAAACGACTAAATATGAAGGAATCATCGAGCGAATCGCTTTGGAACTGAAATCGGAACACTCACTGACATTTCCCCTATCTGAAAGTCTGATAAACGCTCAAAAAATGACTAAGTCCAAAAAAATAATTTTTTCACCTTTTTTCAGTTTTACCCCCGTGGAATATATATTCTACCCACACACATTTGGAACTCTCCTGGGGTACCCTCACACATATTATTCCCTCATTTAGTGGATATTTTCACAAAAAAGTGACATTTTCAAAAATTCAGAAAATTGGCTGAAAACGACTAAATATGAAGGACTCATCGGTCGAATTGCTCTGGAACTGAAATCGGAACGCTCACTGATATTTCCCCTATCTGAAAGTCTGATAAACGCTGAAAAAATGACTAAGTCCAAAAAAAAAATGTTTTCACCTTTTTTCAATTTTACCCCCGTGGGATATATATTCTACCCACACACATTTGGAACTCTCCTGGGGTACCCTCACACATATTATTCCCTCATTTAGTGGATATTTTCACAAAAAAGTGAAATTTTCAAAAATTCACAAAATTGGCTGAAAACGACTAAATATGAAGGACTCATCGGGCGAATCGCTCTGGAACTGAAATCTGAACGCTCACTGACATTTCCCCTATCTGAAAGTCTGATAAACGCTGAAAAAATGACTAAGTCCAAAAAAAATTTTTTTCACCTTTTTTCAATTTTACCCCCGTGGAATGTATATTCTACCCACACACATTTGGAACTCTCCTGGGGTACCCTCACACATATTATTCCCTCATTTAGGGGATATTTTCACAAAAAAGTGAAATTTTCAAAAATTCACAAAATTGGCTGAAAACGACTAAATATGAAGGACTCATCGGGCGAATCGCTCTGGAACTGAAATCGGAACGCTCACTGTCATTTCCCCTATCTGAAAGTCTGATAAACGCTGGAAAAATGACTAAGTCCAAAAAAAATTTTTTTCACCTTTTTCCAATTTTACCCCCGTGGGATATATATTCTACCCACACACATTTGGAACTTTCCTGGGGTTCCCTCACACATATTATTCCCTCATTTAGTGGATATTTTCACAAAAAAGTGAAATTAACAAATATTCTGAAAATTGGCTGAAAACGACTAAATTTGAAGGACTCATTGGGCGAATCGCTCTGGAACTGAAATCGGAACGCTCACTGTCATTTCCCCTATCTGAAAGTCTGATAAACGCTGGAAAAATGACTAAGTCCAAAAAAAAATGTTTTCACCTTTTTTCAATTTTACCCCCGTGGGATATATATTCTACCCACAAACATTTGGAACTCTCCTGGGGTACCCTCACACATATTATTCCCTCATTTAGTGGAAATTTTCACAAAAAAGTGAAATTTTCAAAAATTCAGAAAATTGGCTGAAAACGACTAAATATGAAGGACTCATCGGGCGACTCGCTCTGGAACTGAAATCGGAATGCTCACTGACATTTCCCCTATCTGAAAGTCTGATAAACGCTGAAAAAATGACTAAGTCCAAAAAAAAAATTTTTCACCTTTTTTCAATTTTACCCCCGTGGGATATATATTCTACCCACACACATTTGGAACTCTCCTGGGGTACCCTCACACATATTATTCCCTCATTTCGTGGATATTTTCACAAAAAAGTGAAATTTTCAAAAATTCTGAAAATTGGCTGAAAACGACTAAATATGAAGGAATCATCGAGCGAATCGCTCTGGAACTGAAATCGGAACGCTCACTGACATTTCCCCTATCTGAAAGTCTGATAAACGCTGAAGAAATGACTAAGTCCAAAAAAAATTTTTTTCATTTTTTTCAATTTTACCCCCGTGGGATATATATTCTACCCACACACATTTGGAACTCTCCTGGGGTACCCTCACACATATTATTCCCTCATTTCGTGGATATTTTCACAAAAAAGTGAAATTTTCAAAAATTCTGAAAATTGGCTGAAAACGACTAAATATGAAGGAATCATCGAGCGAATCGCTTTGGAACTGAAATCGGAACACTCACTGACATTTCCCCTATCTGAAAGTCTGATAAACGCTCAAAAAATGACTAAGTCCAAAAAAATAATTTTTTCACCTTTTTTCAGTTTTACCCCCGTGGAATATATATTCTACCCACACACATTTGGAACTCTCCTGGGGTACCCTCACACATATTATTCCCTCATTTAGTGGATATTTTCACAAAAAAGTGACATTTTCAAAAATTCAGAAAATTGTCTGAAAATGACTAAATATGAAGGACTCATCGGGCAAATCGCTCTGGAACTGAAATCGGAACGCTCACTGACATTTCCCCTATCTGAAAGTCTGATAATAGCCGGAAAAATGACTAAGTCTAAAAAAAAATTTTTTTAAACTTTTTTCAATTTTACCCCCGTGGGATATATATTCTACCCACACACATTTGGAACTCTCCTGGGGTACCCTCACACATATTATTCCCTCATTTAGTGGATATTTTCACAAAAAAGTGAAATTTTCAAAAATTCACAAAATTGGCTGAAAACGACTAAATATGAAGGACTCATCGGGCGAATCGCTCTGGAACTGAAATCTGAACGCTCACTGACATTTCCCCTATCTGAAAGTCTGATAAACGCTGAAAAAATGACTAAGTCCAAAAAAAATTTTTTTCACCTTTTTTCAATTTTACCCCCGTGGAATGTATATTCTACCCACACACATTTGGAACTCTCCTGGGGTACCCTCACACATATTATTCCCTCATTTAGGGGAAATTTTCACAAAAAAGTGAAATTTTCAAAAATTCACAAAATTGGCTGAAAACGACTAAATATGAAGGACTCATCGGGCGAATCGCTCTGGAACTGAAATCGGAACGCTCACTGTCATTTCCCCTATCTGAAAGTCTGATAAACGCTGGAAAAATGACTAAGTCCAAAAAAAATTTTTTTCACCTTTTTTCAATTTTACCCCCGTGGGATATATATTCTACCCACACACATTTGGAACTCTCCTGGGGTACCCTCACACATATTATTCCCTCATTTAGTGGATATTTTCACAAAAAAGTGAAATTTTCAAAAATTCACAAAATTGGCTGAAAACGACTAAATATGAAGGACTCATCGGGCGAATCGCTCTGGAACTGAAATCAGAACGCTCACTGACATTTCCCCTATCTGAAAGTCTGATAAACGCTGGAAAAATGACTAAGTCCAAAAAAATTTTTTTTCACCTTTTTTCAATTTTACCCCCGTGGGATATATATTCTACCCACACACATTTGGAACTCTCCTGGGGTACCCTCACACATATTATTCCCTCATTTAGTGGAAATTTTCACAAAAAAGTGAAATTTTCAAAAATTCAGAAAATTGGCTGAAAACGACTAAATATGAAGGACTCATCGGGCGACTCGCTCTGGAACTGAAATCGGAATGCTCACTGACATTTCCCCTATCTGAAAGTCTGATAAACGCTGAAAAAATGACTAAGTCCAAAAAAATTTTTTTTCACCTTTTTTCAATTTTACCCCCGTGGGATATATATTCAACCCACACACATTTGGAACTCTCCTGGGGTACCCTCACACATATTATTCCCTCATTTAGTGGATATTTTCACAAAAAAGTGAAATTTTCAAAAATTCACAAAATTGGCTGAAAACGACTAAATATGAAGGACTCATCGGGCGAATCGCTCTGGAACTGAAATCGGAACGCTCACTGACATTTCCCCTATCTGAAAGTCTGATAAACGCTGAAAAAATGACTAAATCCAAAAAAAAAATTTTGCACCTTTTTTCAATTTTACCCCCGTGGGATATATATTCTACCCACACACATTTGGAACTCTCCTGGGGTACCCTCACACATATTATTCCCTCATTTAGTGGATATTTTCACAAAAAAGTGAAATTTTCAAAAATTCTGAAAATTGGCTGAAAACGACTAAATATGAAGGATTCATCGGGCGAATCGCTCTGGAACTGAAATCGGAACACTCACTGACATTTCCCCTATCTGAAAGTCTGATAAACGCTCAAAAAATGACTAAGTCCAAAAAAATAATTTTTTCACCTTTTTTCAATTTTACCTCCGTGGAATATATATTCTACCCACACACATTTGGAACTCTCCTGGGGTACCCTCACACATATTATTCCCTCATGTAGTGGATATTTTCACAAAAAAGTGAAATTTTCAAAAATTCACAAAATTGGCTGAAAACGACTAAATATGAAGGACTCATCGGGCGAATCCCTCTGGAACTGAAATCGGAACGCTCACTGACATTTCCCCTATCTGAAAGTCTGATAAACGCTGAAAAAATGACTAAGTCCAAAAAAAAAATTTTGCACCTTTTTTCAATTTTACCCCCGTGGGATATATATTCTACCCACACACATTTGGAACTCTCCTGGGGTACCCTCACACATATTATTCCCTCATTTAGTGGATATTTTCACAAAAAAGTGAAATTTTCAAAAATTCAGAAAATTGGCTGAAAACGACTAAATATGAAGGACTCATCGGGCGAATCGCTCTGAAACTGAAATCGGAACGCTCACTGACATTTCCCCTATCTGAAAGTCTGATAAACGCTGAAAAAATGACTAAGTCCAAAAAAATTTTTTTTCACCTTTTTTCAATTTTACCCCCGTGGAATATATATTCTACCCACACACATTTGGAACTCTCCTGGGGTACCCTCACACATATTATTCCCTCATGTAGTGGATATTTTCACAAAAAAGTGAAATTTTCAAAAATTCACAAAATTGGCTGAAAACGACTAAATATGAAGGACTCATCGGGCGAATCGCTCTGGAACTGAAATCGGAACGCTCACTGACATTTCCCCTATCTGAAAGTCTGATAAACGCTGAAAAAATGACTAAGTCCAAAAAAAAAATTTTGCACCTTTTTTCAATTTTACCCCCGTGGGATATATATTCTACCCACACACATTTGGAACTGTCCTGGGGTACCCTCACACATATTATTCCCTCATTTATTGGATATTTTCACAAAAAAGTGAAATTTTCAAATATTCTGAAAATTGGCTGAAAACGACTAAATATGAAGCACTCATTGGGCGAATCGCTCTGGAACTGAAATCGGAATGCTCACTGTCATTTCCCCTATCTGAAAGTCTGATAAACGCTGGAAAAATGACTAAGTCCAAAAAAAAATTTTTTCACCTTTTTTCAATTTTACCCCCGTGGGATATATATTCTACCCACACACATTTGGAACTCTCCTGGGGTACCCTCACACATATTATTCCCTCATTTAGTGGATATTTTCACAAAAAAGTGAAATTTTCAAAAATTCGCAAAATTGGCTGAAAACGACTAAATATGAAGGACTCATCGGGCGAATCGCTCTGGAACTGAAATCGGAACGCTCACTGACATTTCCCCTATCTGAAAGTCTGATAAACGCTGAAAAAATTACTAAGTCCAAAAAAAAATTTTTTCACCTTTTTTCAATTTTACCCCCGTGGGATATATATTCTACCCACACACATTTGGAACTCTCCTGGGGTACCCTCACACATATTATTCCCTCATTTAGTGGAAATTTTCACAAAAAAGTGAAATTTTCAAAAATTCAGAAAATTGGCTGAAAACGACTAAATATGAAGGACTCATCGGGCGACTCGCTCTGGAACTGAAATCGGAATGCTCACTGACATTTCCCCTATCTGAAAGTCTGATAAACGCTGAAAAAATTACTAAGTCCAAAAAAAAATTTTTTCACCTTTTTTCAATTTTACCCCCGTGGGATATATATTCAACCCACACACATTTGGAACTCTCCTGGGGTACCCTCACACATATTATTCCCTCATTTAGTGGATATTTTCACAAAAAAGTGAAATTTTCAAAAATTCACAAAATTGGCTGAAAACGACTAAATATGAAGGACTCATCGGGCGAATCGCTCTGGAACTGAAATCGGAACGCTCACTGACATTTCCCCTATCTGAAAGTCTGATAAACGCTGAAAAAATGACTAAATCCAAAAAAAAAATTTTGCACCTTTTTTCAATTTTACCCCCGTGGGATATATATTCTACCCACACACATTTGGAACTCTCCTGGGGTACCCTCACACATATTATTCCCTCATTTAGTGGATATTTTCACAAAAAAGTGAAATTTTCAAAAATTCTGAAAATTGGCTGAAAACGACTAAATATGAAGGATTCATCGGGCGAATCGCTCTGGAACTGAAATCGGAACACTCACTGACATTTCCCCTATCTGAAAGTCTGATAAACGCTCAAAAAATGACTAAGTCCAAAAAAATAATTTTTTCACCTTTTTTCAATTTTACCTCCGTGGAATATATATTCTACCCACACACATTTGGAACTCTCCTGGGGTACCCTCACACATATTATTCCCTCATGTAGTGGATATTTTCACAAAAAAGTGAAATTTTCAAAAATTCACAAAATTGGCTGAAAACGACTAAATATGAAGGACTCATCGGGCGAATCCCTCTGGAACTGAAATCGGAACGCTCACTGACATTTCCCCTATCTGAAAGTCTGATAAACGCTGAAAAAATGACTAAGTCCAAAAAAAAAATTTTGCACCTTTTTTCAATTTTACCCCCGTGGGATATATATTCTACCCACACACATTTGGAACTCTCCTGGGGTACCCTCACACATATTATTCCCTCATTTAGTGGATATTTTCACAAAAAAGTGAAATTTTCAAAAATTCAGAAAATTGGCTGAAAACGACTAAATATGAAGGACTCATCGGGCGAATCGCTCTGAAACTGAAATCGGAACGCTCACTGACATTTCCCCTATCTGAAAGTCTGATAAACGCTGAAAAAATGACTAAGTCCAAAAAAATTTTTTTTCACCTTTTTTCAATTTTACCCCCGTGGAATATATATTCTACCCACACACATTTGGAACTCTCCTGGGGTACCCTCACACATATTATTCCCTCATGTAGTGGATATTTTCACAAAAAAGTGAAATTTTCAAAAATTCACAAAATTGGCTGAAAACGACTAAATATGAAGGACTCATCGGGCGAATCGCTCTGGAACTGAAATCGGAACGCTCACTGACATTTCCCCTATCTGAAAGTCTGATAAACGCTGAAAAAATGACTAAGTCCAAAAAAAAAATTTTGCACCTTTTTTCAATTTTACCCCCGTGGGATATATATTCTACCCACACACATTTGGAACTGTCCTGGGGTACCCTCACACATATTATTCCCTCATTTATTGGATATTTTCACAAAAAAGTGAAATTTTCAAATATTCTGAAAATTGGCTGAAAACGACTAAATATGAAGCACTCATTGGGCGAATCGCTCTGGAACTGAAATCGGAATGCTCACTGTCATTTCCCCTATCTGAAAGTCTGATAAACGCTGGAAAAATGACTAAGTCCAAAAAAAAATTTTTTCACCTTTTTTCAATTTTACCCCCGTGGGATATATATTCTACCCACACACATTTGGAACTCTCCTGGGGTACCCTCACACATATTATTCCCTCATTTAGTGGATATTTTCACAAAAAAGTGAAATTTTCAAAAATTCGCAAAATTGGCTGAAAACGACTAAATATGAAGGACTCATCGGGCGAATCGCTCTGGAACTGAAATCGGAACGCTCACTGACATTTCCCCTATCTGAAAGTCTGATAAACGCTGAAAAAATTACTAAGTCCAAAAAAAAATTTTTTCACCTTTTTTCAATTTTACCCCCGTGGGATATATATTCTACCCACACACATTTGGAACTCTCCTGGGGTACCCTCACACATATTATTCCCTCATTTAGTGGATATTTTCACAAAAAAGTGAAATTTTCAAAAATTCACAAAATTGGCTGAAAACGACTAAATATGAAGGACTCATCGGGCGAATCACTCTGGAACTGAAATCGGAACGCTCACTGTCATTTCCCCTATCTGAAAGTCTGATAAACGCTGAAAAAATGACTAAGTCCAAAAAAATTTTTTTTCACCTTTTTTCAATTTTACCCCCGTGGGATATATATTCTACCCACACACATTTGGAACTCTCCTGGGGTACCCTCACACATATTATTCCCTCAATTAGTGGATATTTTCACAAAAAAGTGAAATTTTCAAAAATTCACAAAATTGGCTGAAAACGACTAAATATGAAGGACTCATCGGGCGAATCGCTCTGGAACTGAAATCGGAACGCTCACTGTCATTTCCCCTATCTGAAAGTCTGATAAATGCTGGAAAAATGACTAAGTCCAAAAAAAAATTTTTTTCACCTTTTTTCAATTTTACCCCCGTGGGATATATATTCTACCCACAAACATTTGGAACTCTCCTGGGGTACCCTCACACATATTATTCCCTCATTTAGTGGAAATTTTCACAAAAAAGTGAAATTTTCAAAAATTCAGAAAATTGGCTGAAAACGACTAAATATGAAGGACTCATCGGGCGAATCGCTCTGGAACTGAAATCGGAATGCTCACTGACATTTCCCCAATCTGAAAGTCTGATAAACGCTGAAAAAATGACTAAGTCCAAAAAAATTTTTTTTCACCTTTTTTCAATTTTACCCCCGTGGGATATATATTCTACCCACACACATTTGGAACTCTCCTGGGGTACCCTCACACATATTATTCCCTCATTTAGTGGATATTTTCACAAAAAAGTGAAATTTTCAAAAATTCGCAAAATTGGCTGAAAACGACTAAATATGAAGGACTCATCGGGCGAATCGCTCTGGAACTGAAATCGGAACGCTCACTGACATTTCCCCTATCTGAAAGTCTGATAAACGCTGAAAAAATTACTAAGTCCAAAAAAAAATTTTTTCACCTTTTTTCAATTTTACCCCCGTGGGATATATATTCTACCCACACACATTTGGAACTCTCCTGGGGTACCCTCACACATATTATTCCCTCATTTAGTGGATATTTTCACAAAAAAGTGAAATTTTCAAAAATTCACAAAATTGGCTGAAAACGACTAAATATGAAGGACTCATCGGGCGAATCACTCTGGAACTGAAATCGGAACGCTCACTGTCATTTCCCCTATCTGAAAGTCTGATAAACGCTGAAAAAATGACTAAGTCCAAAAAAATTTTTTTTCACCTTTTTTCAATTTTACCCCCGTGGGATATATATTCTACCCACACACATTTGGAACTCTCCTGGGGTACCCTCACACATATTATTCCCTCATTTAGTGGATATTTTCACAAAAAAGTGAAATTTTCAAAAATTCACAAAATTGGCTGAAAACGACTAAATATGAAGGACTCATCGGGCGAATCGCTCTGGAACTGAAATCGGAACGCTCACTGTCATTTCCCCTATCTGAAAGTCTGATAAATGCTGGAAAAATGACTAAGTCCAAAAAAAAATTTTTTTCACCTTTTTTCAATTTTACCCCCGTGGGATATATATTCTACCCACAAACATTTGGAACTCTCCTGGGGTACCCTCACACATATTATTCCCTCATTTAGTGGAAATTTTCACAAAAAAGTGAAATTTTCAAAAATTCAGAAAATTGGCTGAAAACGACTAAATATGAAGGACTCATCGGGCGAATCGCTCTGGAACTGAAATCGGAATGCTCACTGACATTTCCCCAATCTGAAAGTCTGATAAACGCTGAAAAAATGACTAAGTCCAAAAAAATTTTTTTTCACCTTTTTTCAATTTTACCCCCGTGGGATATATATTCTACCCACACACATTTGGAACTCTCCTGGGGTACCCTCACACATAGTATTCCCTCATTTAGTGGATATTTTCACAAAAAAGTGAAATTTTCAAAAATTCTGAAAATTGGCTGAAAACGACTAAATATGAAGGACTCATCGGGCGAATCGCTCTGGAACTGAAATCGGAACGCTCACTGACATTTCCCCTATCTGAAAGTCTGATAAACGCTGAAAAAATGACTAAGTCCAAAAAAAAAATTTTTCACCTTTTTTCAATTTTACCCCCGTGGGATATATATTCTACCTACACACATTTGGAACTCTCCTGGGGTACCCTCACACATATTATTCCCTCATTTCGTGGATATTTTCACAAAAAAGTGAAATTTTCAAAAATTCTGAAAATTGGCTGAAAACGACTAAATATGAAGGAATCATCGAGCGAATCGCTCTGGAACTGAAATCGGAACGCTCACTGACATTTCCCCTATCTGAAAGTCTGATAAACGCTGAAAAAATGACTAAGTCCAAAAAAAAATTTTTTCACCTTTTTTCAATTTTACCCCCGTGGGATATATATTCTACCCACACACATTTGGAACTCTCCTGGGGTACCCTCACACATATTATTCCCTCATTTAGTGGATATTTTCACAAAAAAGTGAAATTTTCAAAAATTCGCAAAATTGGCTGAAAACGACTAAATATGAAGGACTCATCGGGCGAATCGCTCTGGAACTGAAATCGGAACGCTCACTGACATTTCCCCTATCTGAAAGTCTGATAAACGCTGAAAAAATTACTAAGTCCAAAAAAAAATTTTTTCACCTTTTTTCAATTTTACCCCCGTGGGATATATATTCTACCCACACACATTTGGAACTCTCCTGGGGTACCCTCACACATATTATTCCCTCATTTAGTGGATATTTTCACAAAAAAGTGAAATTTTCAAAAATTCACAAAATTGGCTGAAAACGACTAAATATGAAGGACTCATCGGGCGAATCACTCTGGAACTGAAATCGGAACGCTCACTGTCATTTCCCCTATCTGAAAGTCTGATAAACGCTGAAAAAATGACTAAGTCCAAAAAAATTTTTTTTCACCTTTTTTCAATTTTACCCCCGTGGGATATATATTCTACCCACACACATTTGGAACTCTCCTGGGGTACCCTCACACATATTATTCCCTCATTTAGTGGATATTTTCACAAAAAAGTGAAATTTTCAAAAATTCACAAAATTGGCTGAAAACGACTAAATATGAAGGACTCATCGGGCGAATCGCTCTGGAACTGAAATCAGAACGCTCACTGACATTTCCCCTATCTGAAAGTCTGATAAACGCTGGAAAAATGACTAAGTCCAAAAAAATTTTTTTTCACCTTTTTTCAATTTTACCCCCGTGGGATATATATTCTACCCACACACATTTGGAACTCTCCTGGGGTACCCTCACACATATTATTCCCTCATTTAGTGGATATTTTCACAAAAAAGTGAAATTAACAAATATTCTGAAAATTGGCTGAAAACGACTAAATTTGAAGGACTCATTGGGCGAATCGCTCTGGAACTGAAATCGGAACGCTCACTGTCATTTCCCCTATCTGAAAGTCTGATAAACGCTGGAAAAATGACTAAGTCCAAAAAAAATTTTTTTCACCTTTTTTCAATTTTACCCCCGTGGGATATATATTCTACCCACAAACATTTGGAACTCTCCTGGGGTACCCTCACACATATTATTCCCTCATTTAGTGGAAATTTTCACAAAAAAGTGAAATTTTCAAAAATTCAGAAAATTGGCTGAAAACGACTAAATATGAAGGACTCATCGGGCGAATCGCTCTGGAACTGAAATCGGAATGCTCACTGACATTTCCCCTATCTGAAAGTCTGATAAACGCTGAAAAAATGACTAAGTCCAAAAAAATTTTTTTTCACCTTTTTTCAATTTTACCCCCGTGGGATATATATTCTACCCACACACATTTGGAACTCTCCTGGGGTACCCTCACACATAGTATTCCCTCATTTAGTGGATATTTTCACAAAAAAGAGAAATTTTCAAAAATTCTGAAAATTGGCTGAAAACGACTAAATATGAAGGACTCATCGGGCGAATCGCTCTGGAACTGAAATCGGAACGCTCACTGACATTTCCCCTATCTGAAAGTCTGATAAACGCTGAAAAAATGACTAAGTCCAAAAAAAAAATTTTTCACCTTTTTTCAATTTTACCCCCGTGGGATATATATTCTACCTACACACATTTGGAACTCTCCTGGGGTACCCTCACACATATTATTCCCTCATTTCGTGGATATTTTCACAAAAAAGTGAAATTTTCAAAAATTCTGAAAATTGGCTGAAAACGACTAAATATGAAGGAATCATCGAGCGAATCGCTCTGGAACTGAAATCGGAACGCTCACTGACATTTCCCCTATCTGAAAGTCTGATAATAGCCGGAAAAATGACTAAGTCTAAAAAAAAATTTTTTTAAACTTTTTTCAATTTTACCCCCATGGGATATATATTCTACCCACACACATTTGGAACTCTCCTGGGGTACCCTCACACATATTATTCCCTCATTTAGTGGATATTTTCACAAAAAAGTGAAATTTTCAAAAATTCACAAAATTGGCTGAAAACGACTAAATATGAAGGACTCATCGGGCGAATCGCTCTGGAACTGAAATCGGAACGCTCACTGACATTTCCCCTATCTGAAAGTCTGATAAACGCTGAAAAAATGACTAAATCCAAAAAAAAAATTTTGCACCTTTTTTCAATTTTACCCCCGTGGGATATATATTCTACCCACACACATTTGGAACTCTCCTGGGGTACCCTCACACATATTATTCCCTCATTTAGTGGATATTTTCACAAAAAAGTGAAATTTTCAAAAATTCTGAAAATTGGCTGAAAACGACTAAATATGAAGGATTCATCGGGCGAATCGCTCTGGAACTGAAATCGGAACACTCACTGACATTTCCCCTATCTGAAAGTCTGATAAACGCTGAAAAAATTACTAAGTCCAAAAAAAAATTTTTTCACCTTTTTTCAATTTTACCCCCGTGGGATATATATTCTACCCACACACATTTGGAACTCTCCTGGGGTACCCTCACACATATTATTCCCTCATTTAGTGGATATTTTCACAAAAAAGTGAAATTTTCAAAAATTCACAAAATTGGCTGAAAACGACTAAATATGAAGGACTCATCGGGCGAATCGCTCTGGAACTGAAATCGGAACGCTCACTGACATTTCCCCTATCTGAAAGTCTGATAAACGCTGAAAAAATGACTAAATCCCCCCAAAAAATTTTGCACCTTTTTTCAATTTTACCCCCGTGGGATATATATTCTACCCACACACATTTGGAACTCTCCTGGGGTACCCTCACACATATTATTCCCTCATTTAGTGGATATTTTCACAAAAAAGTGAAATTTTCAAAAATTCAGAAAATTGTCTGAAAACGACTAAATATGAAGGACTCATCGGGCGAATCGCTCTGGAACTGAAATCGGAACGCTCACTGACATTTCCCCTATCTGAAAGTCTGATAAACGCTGAAAAAATGACTAAGTCCAAAAAAATTTTTTTTCACCTTTTTTCAATTTTACCCCCGTGGAATATATATTCTACCCACACACATTTGGAACTCTCCTGGGGTACCCTCACACATATTATTCCCTCATTTAGTGGATATTTTCACAAAAAAGTGAAATTTTCAAAAATTCGCAAAATTGGCTGAAAACGACTAAATATGAAGGACTCATCGGGCGAATCGCTCTGGAACTGAAATCGGAACGCTCACTGACATTTCCCCTATCTGAAAGTCTGATAAACGCTGAAAAAATTACTAAGTCCAAAAAAAAATTTTTTCACCTTTTTTCAATTTTACCCCCGTGGGATATATATTCTACCCACACACATTTGGAACTCTCCTGGGGTACCCTCACACATATTATTCCCTCATTTAGTGGATATTTTCACAAAAAAGTGAAATTTTCAAAAATTCACAAAATTGGCTGAAAACGACTAAATATGAAGGACTCATCGGGCGAATCGCTCTGGAACTGAAATCGGAACGCTCACTGACATTTCCCCTATCTGAAAGTCTGATAAACGCTGAAAAAATGACTAAATCCCCCAAAAAAATTTTGCACCTTTTTTCAATTTTACCCCTGTGGGATATATATTCTACCCACACACATTTGGAACTCTCCTGGGGTACCCTCACACATATTATTCCCTCATTTAGTGGATATTTTCACAAAAAAGTGAAATTTTCAAAAATTCAGAAAATTGTCTGAAAACGACTAAATATGAAGGACTCATCGGGCGAATCGCTCTGGAACTGAAATCGGAACGCTCACTGACATTTCCCCTATCTGAAAGTCTGATAAACGCTGAAAAAATGACTAAGTCCAAAAAAATTTTTTTTCACCTTTTTTCAATTTTACCCCCGTGGAATATATATTCTACCCACACACATTTGGAACTCTCCTGGGGTACCCTCACACATATTATTCCCTCATTTAGTGGATATTTTCACAAAAAAGTGAAATTTTCAAATATTCTGAAAATTGGCTGAAAACGACTAAATATGAAGCACTCATTGGGCGAATCGATCTGGAACTGAAATCGGAATGCTCACTGTCATTTCCCCTATCTGAAAGTCTGATAAACGCTGGAAAAATTACTAAGTCCAAAAAAAAATTTTTTCACCTTTTTTCAATTTTACCCCCATGGGATATATATTCTACCCACACACATTTGGAACTCTCCTGGGGTACCCTCACACATATTATTCCCTCATTTAGTGGATATTTTCACAAAAAAGTGAAATTTTCAAAAATTCACAAAATTGGCTGAAAACGACTAAATATGAAGGACTCATCGGGCGAATCGCTCTGGAACTGAAATCGGAACGCTCACTGACATTTCCCCTATCTGAAAGTCTAATAAACGCTGAAAAAATGACTAAGTCCAAAAAAAAAATTTTGCACCTTTTTTCAATTTTACCCCCGTGGGATATATATTCTACCCACACACATTTGGAACTCTCCTGGGGTACCCTCACACATATTATTCCCTCATTTAGTGGATATTTTCACAAAAAAGTGAAATTTTCAAATATTCTGAAAATTGGCTGAAAACGACTAAATATGAAGCACTCATTGGGCGAATCGCTCTGGAACTGAAATCGGAATGCTCACTGTCATTTCCCCTATCTGAAAGTCTGATAAACGCTGGAAAAATGACTAAGTCCAAAAAAAAATTTTTTCACCTTTTTTCAATTTTACCCCTGTGGGATATATATTCTACCCACACACATTTGGAACTCTCCTGGGGTACCCTCACACATATTATTCCCTCATTTAGTGGATATTTTCACAAAAAAGTGAAATTTTCAAAAATTCTGAAAATTGGCTGAAAATGACTAAATATGATGGACTCATCGGGCGAATCGCTCTGGAACTGAAATCGAAACGCTCACTGACATTTCCCCTATCTGAAAGTCTGATAAACGCTGAAAAATTGACTAAGTCCAAAAAAAAATTTTTTCATTTTTTTCAATTTTACCCCCGTGGGATATATATTCTACCCACACACATTTGGAACTCTCCTGGAGTACCCTCACACATATTATTCCCTCATTTAGTGGATATTTTTACAAAAAAGTGAAATTTTCAAAAATTCTGAAAATTGGCTGAAAACGACTAAATATGAAGGATTCATCGGGCGAATCGCTCTGGAACTGAAATCGGAACACTCACTGACATTTCCCCTATCTGAAAGTCTGATAAACGCTGAAAAAATGACTAAGTCCAAAAAAATAATTTTTTCACCTTTTTTCAATTTTGCCCCCGTGGGATATATATTCTACCCACACACATTTGGAACTCTCCTGGGGTACCCTCACACATATTATTCCCTCATTTAGTGGATATTTTCCCAAAAAGTGAAATTTTCAAAAATTCTGAAAATTGGCTGAAAACGACTAAATATGAAGTATTCATCGGGCGAATCGCTCTGGAACTGAAATCGGAACACTCACTGACATTTCCCCTATCTGAAAGTCTGATAAACGCTGAAAAAATGAATAAGTCCAAAAAAATAATTTTTTCACCTTTTTTCAATTTTGCCCCCGTGGAATATATATTCTACCCACACACATTTGGAACTCTCCTGGGGTACCCTCACACATATTATTCCCTCATTTAGTGGATATTTTCACAAAAAAGTGAAATTTTCAAAAATTCAGAAAATTGGCTGAAAACGACTAAATATGAAGCACTCATCGGGCGAATCGCTCTGGAACTGAAATCGGAACGCTCACTGACATTTCCACTATCTGAAAGTCTGAAAAACGCTGAAAAAATGACAGTCCAAAAAAAAAATTTTTTCACCTTTTTTCAATTTTACCCCCGTGGGATATATATTCTACCCACACACATTTGGAACTCTCCTGGGGTACCCTCACACATATTATTCCCTCATTTAGTGGATATTTTCACAAAAAAGTGAAATTTTCAAAAATTCTAAAAATTGGCTGAAAACGACTAAATATGAAGGACTCATCGGGCGAATCGCTCTGGAACTGAAATCGGAACGCTCACTGACATTTCCCCTATCTGAAAGTCTGATAAACGCTGAAAAAATGACTAAGTCCAAAAAAATTTTTTTTCACCTTTTTTCAATTTTACCCCCGTGGGATATATATTCTACCCACACACATTTGGAACTCTCCTGGAGTACCCTCACACATATTATTCCCTCATTTAGTGGATATTTTTACAAAAAAGTGAAATTTTCAAAAATTCTGAAAATTGGCTGAAAACGACTAAATATGAAGGATTCATCGGGCGAATCGCTCTGGAACTGAAATCGGAACACTCACTGACATTTCCCCTATCTGAAAGTCTGATAAACGCTGAAAAAATGACTAAGTCCAAAAAAATAATTTTTTCACCTTTTTTCAATTTTGCCCCCGTGGGATATATATTCTACCCACACACATTTGGAACTCTCCTGGGGTACCCTCACACATATTATTCCCTCATTTAGTGGATATTTTCACAAAAAAGTGAAATTTTCAAAAATTCAGAAAATTGGCTGAAAACGACTAAATATGAAGCACTCATCGGGCGAATCGCTCTGGAACTGAAATCGGAACGCTCACTGACATTTCCACTATCTGAAAGTCTGAAAAACGCTGAAAAAATGACAGTCCAAAAAAAAAATTTTTTCACCTTTTTTCAATTTTACCCCCGTGGGATATATATTCTACCCACACACATTTGGAACTCTCCTGGGGTACCCTCACACATATTATTCCCTCATTTAGTGGATATTTTCACAAAAAAGTGAAATTTTCAAAAATTCTAAAAATTGGCTGAAAACGACTAAATATGAAGGACTCATCGGGCGAATCGCTCTGGAACTGAAATCGGAACGCTCACTGACATTTCCCCTATCTGAAAGTCTGATAAACGCTGAAAAAATGACTAAGTCCAAAAAAATTTTTTTTCACCTTTTTTCAATTTTACCCCCGTGGGATATATATTCTACCCACACACATTTGGAACTCTCCTGGGGTACCCTCACACATATTATTCCCTCATTTAGTGGATATTTTCACAAAAAAGTGAAATTTTCAAAAATTCTGAAAATTGGCTGAAAGCGACTAAATATGAAGGACTCATCGGGCTAATCGCTCTGGAACTGAAATCGGAACGCTCACTGTCATTTCCCCTATCTGAAAGTCTGATAAACGCTGGAAAAATGACTAAGTCCAAAAAAAATTTTTTTCACCTTTTTTCAATTTTACCCCCGTGGGATATATATTCTATCCACACACATTTGGAACTCTCCTGGGGTACCCTCACACATATTATTCCCTCATTTAGTGGATATTTTCACAAAAAAGTGAAATTTTCGAAAATTGGCTGAAAACGACTAAATATGAAGGATTCATCGGGCGAATCGCTCTGGAACTGAAATTGGAACACTCACTGACATTTCCCCTATCTGAAAGTCTGATAAACGCTGAAAAATTGACTAAGTCCAAAAAAAAATTTTTTTCACCTTTTTTCAATTTTACCCCCGTGGGATATATATTCTAACCAAACACACATTTGGAACTCTCCTGGAGCACCCTCACACATATTATTCCCTCATTTAGTGGATATTTTCACAAAAAAGTGAAATTTTCAAATATTCTGAAAATTGGCTGAAAACGACTAAATATGAAGGACTCATTGGGCGAATCGCTCTGGAACTGAAATCGGAACGCTCACTGTCATTTCCCCTATCTGAAAGTCTGATAAACGCTGGAAAAATGACTAAGTCCAAAAAAATTTTTTTTCACCTTTTTTCAATTTTACCCCCATGGGATATATATTCTACCCACACACATTTGGAACTCTCCTGGGGTACCCTCACACATATTATTCCCTCATTTAGTGGATATTTTCACAAAAAAGTGAAATTTTCAAAAATTCAGAAAATTGGCTGAAAACGACTAAATATGAAGGATTCATCGGGCGAATCGCTCTGGAACTGAAATCGGAACACTCACTGACATTTCCCCTATCTGAAAGTCTGATAAACGCTGAAAAAATGACTAAGTCCAAAAAAATAATTTTTTCACCTTTTTTCAATTTTGCCCCCGTGGGATATATATTCTACCCACACACATTTGGAACTCTCCTGGGGTACCCTCACACATATTATTCCCTCATTTAGTGGATATTTTCACAAAAAAGTGAAATTTTCAAAAATTCAGAAAATTGGCTGAAAACGACTAAATATGAAGGACTCATCGGGCGAATCGCTCTGGAACTGAAATCGGAACGCTCACTGACATTTCCCCTATCTGAAAGTCTGATAAACGCTGAAAAAATGACTAAGTCCAAAAAAATAATTTTTTCACCTTTTTTCAATTTTACCCCCGTGGAATATATATTCTACCCACACACATTTGGAACTCTCCTGGGGTACCCTCACACATATTATTCCCTCATTTAGTGGATATTTTCACAAAAAAGTGAAATTTTCAAAAATTCTGAAAATTGGCTGAAAATGACTAAATATGATGGACTCATCGGGCGAATCGCTCTGGAACTGAAATCGAAACGCTCACTGACATTTCCCCTATCTGAAAGTCTGATAAACGCTGAAAAATTGACTAAGTCCAAAAAAAAATTATTTCATTTTTTTCAATTTTACCCCCATGGGATATATATTCTACCCACACACATTTGGAACTCTCCTGGAGTACCCTCACACATATTATTCCCTCATTTAGTGGATATTTTTACAAAAAAGTGAAATTTTCAAAAATTCTGAAAATTGGCTGAAAACGACTAAATATGAAGGATTCATCGGGCGAATCGCTCTGGAACTGAAATCGGAACACTCACTGACATTTCCCCTATCTGAAAGTCTGATAAACGCTGAAAAAATGAATAAGTCCAAAAAAATAATTTTTTCACCTTTTTTCAATTTTGCCCCCGTGGAATATATATTCTACCCACACACATTTGGAACTCTCCTGGGGTACCCTCACACATATTATTCCCTCATTTAGTGGATATTTTCACAAAAAAGTGAAATTTTCAAAAATTCAGAAAATTGGCTGAAAACGACTAAATATGAAGCACTCATCGGGCGAATCGCTCTGGAACTGAAATCGGAACGCTCACTGACATTTCCACTATCTGAAAGTCTGAAAAACGCTGAAAAAATGACAGTCCAAAAAAAAAATTTTTTCACCTTTTTTCAATTTTACCCCCGTGGGATATATATTCTACCCACACACATTTGGAACTCTCCTGGGGTACCCTCACACATATTATTCCCTCATTTAGTGGATATTTTCCCAAAAAGTGAAATTTTCAAAAATTCTGAAAATTGGCTGAAAACGACTAAATATGAAGTATTCATCGGGCGAATCGCTCTGGAACTGAAATCGGAACACTCACTGACATTTCCCCTATCTGAAAGTCTGATAAACGCTGAAAAAATGAATAAGTCCAAAAAAATAATTTTTTCACCTTTTTTCAATTTTGCCCCCGTGGGATATATATTCTACCCACACACATTCCGAACTCTCCTGGGGTACCCTCACACATATTATTCCCTCATTTAGTGGATATTTTCACAAAAAAGTGAAATTTTCAAAAATTCAGAAAATTGGCTGAAAACGACTAAATATGAAGCACTCATCGGGCGAATCGCTCTGGAACTGAAATCGGAACGCTCACTGACATTTCCACTATCTGAAAGTCTGAAAAACACTGAAAAAATGACAGTCCAAAAAAAAAATTTTTTCACCTTTTTTCAATTTTACCCCCGTGGGATATATATTCTACCCACACACATTTGGAACTCTCCTGGGGTACCTTCACACATATTATTCCCTCATTTAGTGGATATTTTCACAAAAAAGTGAAATTTTCAAAAATTCTGAAAATTGGCTGAAAACGACTAAATATGAAGCACTCATCGGGCGAATCGCTCTGGAACTGAAATCGGAATGCTCACTGACATTTCCACTATCTGAAAGTCTGAAAAACGCTGAAAAAATGACTAAGTCCAAAAAAAAAATTTTTTCACCTTTTTTCAATTTTACCCCCGTGGGATATATATTCTACCCACAAACATTTGGAACTCTCCTGGGGTACCTTCACACATATTATTCCCTCATTTAGTGGATATTTTCACAAAAAAGTGCCATTTTCAAAAATTCAGAAAATTGGCTGAAAATGACTAAATATGATGGACTCATCGGGCGAATCGCTCTGGAACTGAAATCGAAACGCTCACTGACATTTCCCCTATCTGAAAGTCTGATAAACGCTGAAAAATTGACTAAGTCCAAAAAAAAATTATTTCATTTTTTTCAATTTTACCCCCGTGGGATATATATTCTACCCACACACATTTGGAACTCTCCTGGAGTACCCTCACACATATTATTCCCTCATTTAGTGGATATTTTTACAAAAAAGTGAAATTTTCAAAAATTCTGAAAATTGGCTGAAAACGACTAAATATGAAGGATTCATCGGGCGAATCGCTCTGGAACTGAAATCGGAACACTCACTGACATTTCCCCTATCTGAAAGTCTGATAAACGCTGAAAAAATGAATAAGTCCAAAAAAATAATTTTTTCACCTTTTTTCAATTTTGCCCCCGTGGAATATATATTCTACCCACACACATTTGGAACTCTCCTGGGGTACCCTCACACATATTATTCCCTCATTTAGTGGATATTTTCCCAAAAAGTGAAATTTTCAAAAATTCTGAAAATTGGCTGAAAACGACTAAATATGAAGTATTCATCGGGCGAATCGCTCTGGAACTGAAATCGGAACACTCACTGACATTTCCCCTATCTGAAAGTCTGATAAACGCTGAAAAAATGAATAAGTCCAAAAAAATAATTTTTTCACCTTTTTTCAATTTTGCCCCCGTGGGATATATATTCTACCCACACACATTCCGAACTCTCCTGGGGTACCCTCACACATATTATTCCCTCATTTAGTGGATATTTTCACAAAAAAGTGAAATTTTCCAAAATTCAGAAAATTGGCTGAAAACGACTAAATATGAAGCACTCATCGGGCGAATCGCTCTGGAACTGAAATCGGAACGCTCACTGACATTTCCACTATCTGAAAGTCTGAAAAACACTGAAAAAATGACAGTCCAAAAAAAAAATTTTTTCACCTTTTTTCAATTTTACCCCCGTGGGATATATATTCTACCCACACACATTTGGAACTCTCCTGGGGTACCTTCACACATATTATTCCCTCATTTAGTGGATATTTTCACAAAAAAGTGAAATTTTCAAAAATTCTGAAAATTGGCTGAAAACGACTAAATATGAAGCACTCATCGGGCGAATCGCTCTGGAACTGAAATCGGAATGCTCACTGACATTTCCACTATCTGAAAGTCTGAAAAACGCTGAAAAAATGACTAAGTCCAAAAAAAAAATTTTTTCACCTTTTTTCAATTTTACCCCCGTGGGATATATATTCTACCCACAAACATTTGGAACTCTCCTGGGGTACCTTCACACATATTATTCCCTCATTTAGTGGATATTTTCACAAAAAAGTGCCATTTTCAAAAATTCAGAAAATTGGCTGAAAACGACTAAATATGAAGGACTCATCGGGCGAATCGCTCTGGAACTGAAATCGGAACGCTCACTGACATTTCCCCTATCTGAAAGTCTGATAAACGCCGGAAAAATGACTAAGTCTAAAAAAATTTTTTTTTCACCTTTTTTCAATTTTACCCCCGTGGGATATATGTTCTACCCACACACATTTGGAACTCTCCTGGGGTACCCTCACACATATTATTCCCTCATTTAGTGGATATTTTCACAAAAAAGTGAAATTTTCAAAAATTCAGAAAATTGGCTGAAAACGACTAAATATGAAGGACTCATCGGGCGAATCGCTCTGGAACTGAAATAGAAACGCTCACTGACATTTCCCCTATTTGAAAGTCTGATAAACGCTGAAAAAATGACTAAGTCCAAAAAAATAATTTTTTCACCTTTTTTCAATTTTGCCCCCGTGGAATATATATTCTACCCACACACATTTGGAACTCTCCTGGGGTACCCTCACACATATTATTCCCTCATTTAGTGGATATTTTCACAAAAAAGTGAAATTTTCAAAAATTCAGAAAATTGGCTGAAAACGACTAAATATGAAGGACTCATCGGGCGAATCGCTCTGGAACTGAAATCGGAACGCTCACTGACATTTCCCCTATCTGAAAGTCTGATAAATGCCGGAAAAATGACTAAGTCAAAAAAAATTTTTTTTTCAACTTTTTTCAATTTTACCCCGTGGGATATATATTCTACCCACACACATTTGGAACTCTCCTGGTGTACCCTCACACATATTATTCCCTCATTTAGTGGATATTTTCACAAAAAAGTGAAATTTTCAAAAATTCAGAAAATTAGCTTAAAACGACTAAATATGAAGCACTCATCAGGCGAATCGCTCTGGAACTGAAATCGGAACGCTCACTGACATTTCCACTATCTGAAAGCCTGAAAAACGCTGAAAAAATGACTAAGTCCAAAAAAAAATTTTTTTCACCTTTTTTCAATTTTACCCCCGTGGGATATAGATTCTACCCACACACATTTGGAACTCTCCTGGGGTACCTTCACACATATTATTCCCTCATTTAGTGGATATTTTCACAAAAAAGTGACATTTTCAAAAATTCAGAAAATTGGCTGAAAACGACTAAATATGAAGGACTCATCGGGCGAATCGCTCTGGAACTGAAATCGGAACGCTCACTGACATTTCCCCTATCTGAAAGTCTGATAAACGCCGGAAAAATGACTAAGTCTAAAAAAATTTTTTTTTCACCTTTTTTCAATTTTACCCCCGTGGGATATATGTTCTACCCACACACATTTGGAACTCTCCTGGGGTACCCTCACACATATTATTCCCTCATTTAGTGGATATTTTCACAAAAAAGTGAAATTTTCAAAAATTCAGAAAATTGGCTGAAAACGACTAAATATGAAGGACTCATCGGGCGAATCGCTCTGGAACTGAAATCGGAACGCTCACTGACATTTCCCCTATCTGAAAGTCTGAAAAAGGCTGAAAAAATGACTAAGTCCAAAAAAAAAATTTTTTCACCTTTTTTCAATTTTACCCCCGTGGGATATATGTTCTACCCACACACATTTGGAACTCTCCTGGGGTACCTTCACACATATTATTCCCTCATTTAGTGGATATTTTCACAAAAAAGTGACATTTTCAAAAATTCAGAAAATTGGCTGAAAACGACTAAATATGAAGGACTCATCGGGCGAATCGCTCTGGAACTGAAATCAGAACGCTCACTGACATTTCCCCTATCTGAAAGTCTGATAAATGCCGGAAAAATGACTAAGTCCAAAAAAAAAATTTTTTCACCTTTTTTCAATTTTACCCCCGTGGGATATATATTCTACCCACACACAGTTGGAACTCTCCTGGGGTACCTTCACACATATTATTCCCTCATTTAGTGGATATTTTCACAAAAAAGTGACATTTTCAAAAATTCTGAAAATTGGCTGAAAACGACTAAATATGAAGGACTCATCGGGCGAATCGCTCTGGAACTGAAATAGAAACGCTCACTGACATTTCCCCTATTTGAAAGTCTGATAAACGCTGAAAAAATGACTAAGTCCAAAAAAATAATTTTTTCACCTTTTTTCAATTTTGCCCCCGTGGAATATATATTCTACCCACACACATTTGGAACTCTCCTGGGGTACCCTCACACATATTATTCCCTCATTTAGTGGATATTTTCACAAAAAAGTGAAATTTTCAAAAATTCAGAAAATTGGCTGAAAACGACTAAATATGAAGGACTCATCGGGCGAATCGCTCTGGAACTGAAATCGGAACGCTCACTGACATTTCCCCTATCTGAAAGTCTGATAAATGCCGGAAAAATGACTAAGTCCAAAAAAAAAATTTTTTCACCTTTTTTCAATTTTACCCCCGTGGGATATATATTCTACCCACACACAGTTGGAACTCTCCTGGGGTACCTTCACACATATTATTCCCTCATTTAGTGGATATTTTCACAAAAAAGTGAAATTTTCAAAAATTCAGAAAATTGGCTGAAAACGACTAAATATGAAGGACTCATCGGTCGAATCGCTCTGGAACGGAAATCGGAATGCTCACTGACATTTCCCCTATCTGAAAGTCTGATAAACGCCGGAAAAATTACTAAGTCTAAAAAAAAATTTTTTCCACCTTTTTTCAATTTTACCCCCGTGGGATATATATTCTACCCACACGCATTTGGAACTCTCCTGGGGTACCCTCACACATATTATTGCCTCATTTAGTGGATATTTTCACAAAAAAGTGAAATTTTCAAAAATTCAGAAAATTGGCTGAAAACGACTAAATATGAAGGACTCATCGGGCGAATCGCTCTGGAACTGAAATCGGAACGCTCACTGACATTTCCACTATCTGAAAGTCTGAAAAACGCTGAAAAAATGACCAAGTCCAAAAAAAAAATTTTTCACCTTTTTTCAATTTTACCCCCGTGGGATATAGATTCTACCCACACACATTTGGAACTCTCCTGGGGTACCTTCACACATATTATTCCCTCATTTAGTGGATATTTTCACAAAAAAGTGACATTTTCAAAAATTCAGAAAATTGGCTGAAAACGACTAAATATGAAGGACTCATCGGGCGAATCGCTCTGGAACTGAAATCGGAACGCTCACTGATATTTCCCCTATCTGAAAGTTTGATAAACGCCGGAAAAATGACTAATTCTAAAAAAAAATTTTTTTCAACTTTTTTCAATTTTACCCCCGTGGGATATATATTCTACCCACACACATTTGGAACTCTCCTGGGGTACCCTCACACATATTATTCCCTCATTTAGTGGATATTTTCACAAAAAAGTGAAATTTTCAAAAATTCAGAAAATTGGCTGAAAACGACTAAATATGAAGCACTCATCGGGCGAATCGCTCTGGAACTGAAATCGGAACGCTCACTGACATTTCCACTATCTGAAAGTCTGAAAAACGCTGAAAAAATGACAGTCCAAAAAAAAAAATTTTTCACCTTTTTTCAATTTTACCCCCGTGGGATATAGATTCTACCCACACACATTTGGAACTCTCCTGGGGTACCTTCACACATATTATTCCCTCATTTAGTGGATATTTTCACAAAAAAGTGACATTTTCAAAAATTCAGAAAATTGGCTGAAAACGACTAAATATGAAGGAGTCATCGGGCGAATCGCTCTGGAACTGAAATCAGAACGCTCACTGACATTTCCCCTATCTGAAAGTCTGATAAACGCTGAAAAAATGACTAAGTCCAAAAAAAAAAATTTTTCACTTTTTTTCAACCTTACCCCCGTGGGATATATATTCTGCCCACACAAATTTGGAACTCTCCTGGGGTACCCTCACACATATTATTCCCTCATTTAGTGGATATTTTCACAATAAAGTGAAATTTTCAAAAATTCAGAAAATTGGCTGAAAACGACTAAATATGAAGCACTCATCGGGCGAATCGCTCTGGAACTGAAATCGGAACGCTCACTGACATTTCCACTATCTGAAAGTCTGAAAAACGCTGAAAAAATGACAGTCCAAAAAAAAAATTTTTCACCTTTTTTCAATTTTACCCCCGTGGGATATAGATTCTACCCACACACATTTGGAACTCTCCTGGGGTACCTTCACACATATTATTCCCTCATTTAGTGGATATTTTCACAAAAAAGTGACATTTTCAAAAATTCAGAAAATTGGCTGAAAACGACTAAATATGAAGGACTCATCGGACGAATCGCTCTGGAACTGAAATCGGAACGCTCACTGATATTTCCCCTATCTGAAAGTTTGATAAACGCCGGAAAAATGACTAAGTCTAAAAAAAATTTTTTTTCAACTTTTTTCAATTTTACCCCCGTGGGATATATATTATACCCACACACAATTGGAACTCTCCTGGGGTACCCTCACACATATTATTCCCTCATTTAGTGGATATTTTCACAAAAAAGTGAAATTTTCAAAAATTCTGAAAATTGGCTGTAAACGACTAAATATGAAGGATTCATCGGGCGAATCGCTCTGGAACTGAAATCGGAACACTCACTGACATTTCCCCTATTTGAAAGTCTGATAAACGCTGAAAAAATGACTAAATCCAAAAAAATAATTTTTTCACCTTTTTTCAATTTTGCCCCCGTGGAATATATATTCTACCCACACACATTTGGAACTCTCCTGGGGTACCCTCACACATATTATTCCCTCATTTAGTGGATATTTTCACAAAAAAGTGAAATTTTCAAAAATTCAGAAAATTGGCTGAAAACGACTAAATATGAAGGACTCATCGGTCGAATCGCTCTGGAACTGAAATCGGAATGCTCACTGACATTTCCCCTATCTGAAAGTCTGATAAACGCCGGAAAAATTACTAAGTCTAAAAAAAAATTTTTTCCACCTTTTTTCAATTTTACCCCCGTGGGATATATATTCTACCCACACGCATTTGGAACTCTCCTGGGGTACCCTCACACATATTATTCCCTCATTTAGTGGATATTTTCACAAAAAAGTGAAATTTTCAAAAATTCAGAAAATTGGCTGAAAACGACTAAATATGAAGGACTCATCGGGCGAATCGCTCTGGAACTGAAATCGGAACGCTCACTGACATTTCCACTATCTGAAAGTCTGAAAAACGCTGAAAAAATGACCAAGTCCAAAAAAAAAATTTTTCACCTTTTTTCAATTTTACCCCCGTGGGATATAGATTCTACCCACACACATTTGGAACTCTCCTGGGGTACCTTCACACATATTATTCCCTCATTTAGTGGATATTTTCACAAAAAAGTGACATTTTCAAAAATTCAGAAAATTGGCTGAAAACGACTAAATATGAAGGACTCATCGGGCGAATCGCTCTGGAACTGAAATTGGAACGCTCACTGATATTTCCCCTATCTGAAAGTTTGATAAACGCCGGAAAAATGACTAATTCTAAAAAAAATTTTTTTTCAACTTTTTTCAATTTTACCCCCGTGGGATATATATTCTACCCACACACATTTGGAACTCTCCTGGGGTACCCTCACACATATTATTCCCTCATTTAGTGGATATTTTCACAAAAAAGTGAAATTTTCAAAAATTCAGAAAATTGGCTGAAAACGACTAAATATGAAGCACTCATCGGGCGAATCGCTCTGGAACTGAAATCGGAACGCTCACTGACATTTCCACTATCTGAAAGTCTGAAAAACGCTGAAAAAATGACAGTCCAAAAAAAAAAATTTTTCACCTTTTTTCAATTTTACCCCCGTGGGATATAGATTCTACCCACACACATTTGGAACTCTCCTGGGGTACCTTCACACATATTATTCCCTCATTTAGTGGATATTTTCACAAAAAAGTGACATTTTCAAAAATTCAGAAAATTGGCTGAAAACGACTAAATATGAAGGACTCATCGGGCGAATCGCTCTGGAACTGAAATCGGAACGCTCAATGATATTTCCCCTATCTGAAAGTTTGATAAACGCCGGAAAAATGACTAAGTCTAAAAAAAATTTTTTTTCAACTTTTTTCAATTTTACCCCTGTGGGATATATATTCTACCCACACACATTTGGAACTCTCCTGGGGTACCCTCACACATATTATTCCCTCATTTAGTGGATATTTTCACAAAAAAGTGAAATTTTCAAAAATTCAGAAAATTGGCTGAAAACGACTAAATATGAAGGATTCATCGGGCGAATCGCTCTGGAACTGAAATCGGAATGCTCACTGACATTTCCCCTATTTGAAAGTCTGATAAACGCCGGAAAAATTACTAAGTCTAAAAAAAAATTTTTTCCACCTTTTTTCAATTTTACCCCCGTGGGATATATATTCTACCCACACGCATTTGGAACTCTCCTGGGGTACCCTCACACATATTATTGCCTCATTTAGTGGATATTTTCACAAAAAAGTGAAATTTTCAAAAATTCAGAAAATTGGCTGAAAACGACTAAATATGAAGGACTCATCGGGCGAATCGCTCTGGAACTGAAATCGGAACGCTCACTGACATTTCCACTATCTGAAAGTCTGAAAAACGCTGAAAAAATGACCAAGTCCAAAAAAAAAATTTTTCACCTTTTTTCAATTTTACCCCCGTGGGATATAGATTCTACCCACACACATTTGGAACTCTCCTGGGGTACCTTCACACATATTATTCCCTCATTTAGTGGATATTTTCACAAAAAAGTGACATTTTCAAAAATTCAGAAAATTGGCTGAAAACGACTAAATATGAAGGACTCATCGGGCGAATCGCTCTGGAACTGAAATCGGAACGCTCACTGATATTTCCCCTATCTGAAAGTTTGATAAACGCCGGAAAAATGACTAATTCTAAAAAAAATTTTTTTTCAACTTTTTTCAATTTTACCCCCGTGGGATATATATTCTACCCACACACATTTGGAACTCTCCTGGGGTACCCTCACACATATTATTCCCTCATTTAGTGGATATTTTCACAAAAAAGTGAAATTTTCAAAAATTCAGAAAATTGGCTGAAAACGACTAAATATGAAGCACTCATCGGGCGAATCGCTCTGGAACTGAAATCGGAACGCTCACTGACATTTCCACTATCTGAAAGTCTGAAAAACGCTGAAAAAATGACAGTCCAAAAAAAAAAATTTTTCACCTTTTTTCAATTTTACCCCCGTGGGATATAGATTCTACCCACACACATTTGGAACTCTCCTGGGGTACCTTCACACATATTATTCCCTCATTTAGTGGATATTTTCACAAAAAAGTGACATTTTCAAAAATTCAGAAAATTGGCTGAAAACGACTAAATATGAAGGACTCATCGGGCGAATCGCTCTGGAACTGAAATCGGAACGCTCACTGATATTTCCCCTATCTGAAAGTTTGATAAACGCCGGAAAAATGACTAAGTCTAAAAAAAATTTTTTTTCAACTTTTTTCAATTTTACCCCCGTGGGATATATATTCTACCCACACACATTTGGAACTCTCCTGGGGTACCCTCACACATATTATTCCCTAATTTAGTGGATATTTTCACAAAAAAGTGAAATTTTCAAAAATTCAGAAAATTGGCTGAAAACGACTAAATATGAAGGATTCATCGGGCGAATCGCTCTGGAACTGAAATCGGAATGCTCACTGACATTTCCCCTATTTGAAAGTCTGATAAACGCCGGAAAAATTACTAAGTCTAAAAAAAAATTTTTTCCACCTTTTTTCAATTTTACCCCCGTGGGATATATATTCTACCCACACGCATTTGGAACTCTCCTGGGGTACCCTTACACATATTATTCCCTCATTTAGTGGATATTTTCACAAAAAAGTGAAATTTTCAAAAATTCAGAAAATTGGCTGAAAACGACTAAATATGAAGGACTCATCAGGCGAATCGCTCTGGAACTGAAATCGGAACGCTCACTGACATTTCCACTATCTGAAAGTCTGAAAAACGCTGAAAAAATGACTAAGTCCAAAAAAAAATTTTTTCACCTTTTTTCAATTTTACCCCCGTGGGATATAGATTCTACCCACACACATTTGGAACTCTCCTGGGGTACCTTCACACATATTATTCCCTCATTTAGTGGATATTTTCACAAAAAAGTGACATTTTCAAAAATTCAGAAAATTGGCTGAAAACGACTAAATATGAAGGACTCATCGGGCGAATCGCTCTGGAACTGAAATCGGAACGCTCACTGATATTTCCCCTATCTGAAAGTTTGATAAACGCGGGAAAAATGACTAAGTCTAAAAAAAATTTTTTTTCAACTTTTTTCAATTTTACCCCCGTGGGATATATATTCTACCCACACACATTTGGAACTCTCCTGGGGTACCCTCACACATATTATTCCCTCATTTAGTGGATATTTTCACAAAAAAGTGAAATTTTCAAAAATTCTGAAAATTGGCTGAAAACGACTAAATATGAAGCACTCATCGGGCGAATCGCTCTGGAACTGAAATCGGAATGCTCACTGACATTTCCACTATCTGAAAGTCTGAAAAACGCTGAAAAAATGACTAAGTCCAAAAAAAAAATTTTTTCACCTTTTTTCAATTTTACCCCCGTGGGATATATATTCTACCCACAAACATTTGGAACTCTCCTGGGGTACCTTCACACATATTATTCCCTCATTTAGTGGATATTTTCACAAAAAAGTGACATTTTCAAAAATTCAGAAAATTGGCTGAAAACGACTAAATATGAAGGAGTCATCGGGCGAATCGCTCTGGAACTGAAATCAGAACGCTCACTGACATTTCCCCTATCTGAAAGTCTGATAAACGCTGAAAAAATGACTAAGTCCAAAAAAAAAAAATTTTTCACTTTTTTTCAATTTTGCCCCCGTGGGATATAGATTCTACCCACACACATTTGGAACTCTCCTGGGGTACCTTCACACATATTATTCCCTCATTTAGTGGATATTTTCACAAAAAAGTGACATTTTCAAAAATTCAGAAAATTGGCTGAAAATGACTAAATATGAAGGACTCATCGGGCGAATCGCTCTGGAACTGAAATCGGAACGCTCACTGATATTTCCCCTATCTGAAAGTTTGATAAACGCCGGAAAAATGACTAAGTCTAAAAAAAATTTTTTTTCAACTTTTTTCAATTTTACCCCCGTGGGATATATATTCTACCCACACACATTTGGAACTCTCCTGGGGTACCCTCACACATATTATTCCCTCATTTAGTGGATATTTTCACAAAAAAGTGAAATTTTCAAAAATTCAGAAAATTGGCTGAAAACGACTAAATATGAAGGACTCATCGGGCGAATCGCTCTGGAACTGAAATCGGAATGCTCACTGACATTTACCCTATCTGAAAGTCTGAAAAACGCTGAAAAAATGACTAAGTCCAAAAAAAAAAATTTTTCACCTTTTTTCATTTTTACCCCCGTGGGATATAGATTCTACCCACACACATTTGGAACTCTCCTGGGGTACCTTCACACATATTATTCCCTCATTTAGTGGATATTTTCACAAAAAAGTGACATTTTCAAAAATTCAGAAAATTGGCTGAAAACGACTAAATATGAAGGACTCATCGGGCGAATCGCTCTGGAACTGAAATCGGAACGCTCACTGATATTTCCCCTATCTGAAAGTTTGATAAACGCCGGAAAAATGACTAAGTCTAAAAAAAATTTTTTTTCAACTTTTTTCAATTTTACCCCCGTGGGATATATATTCTACCCACACACATTTGGAACTCTCCTGGGGTACCCTCACACATATTATTCCCTCATTTAGTGGATATTTTCACAAAAAAGTGAAATTTTCAAAAATTCAGAAAATTGGCTGAAAACGACTAAATATGAAGGACTCATCGGGCGAATCGCTCTGGAACTGAAATCGGAATGCTCACTGACATTTACCCTATCTGAAAGTCTGAAAAACGCTGAAAAAATGACTAAGTCCAAAAAAAAAAATTTTTCACCTTTTTTCATTTTTACCCCCGTGGGATATAGATTCTACCCACACACATTTGGAACTCTCCTGGGGTACCTTCACACATATTATTCCCTCATTTAGTGGATATTTTCACAAAAAAGTGACATTTTCAAAAATTCAGAAAATTGGCTGAAAACGACTAAATATGAAGGACTCATCGGGCGAATCGCTCTGGAACTGAAATCGGAACGCTCACTGATATTTCCCCTATCTGAAAGTTTGATAAACGCCGGAAAAATGACTAAGTCTAAAAAAAATTTTTTTTCAACTTTTTTCAATTTTACCCCCGTGGGATATATATTCTACCCACACACATTTGGAACTCTCCTGGGGTACCCTCACACATATTATTCCCTCATTTAGTGGATATTTTCACAAAAAAGTGAAATTTTCAAAAATTCTGAAAATTGGCTGAAAACGACTAAATATGAAGCACTCATCGGGCGAATCGCTCTGGAACTGAAATCGGAATGCTCACTGACATTTCCACTATCTGAAAGTCTGAAAAACGCTGAAAAAATGATTAAGTCCAAAAAAAAAATTTTTTCACCTTTTTTCAATTTTACCCCCGTGGGATATATATTCTACCCACAAACATTTGGAACTCTCCTGGGGTACCTTCACACATATTATTCCCTCATTTAGTGGATATTTTCACAAAAAAGTGACATTTTCAAAAATTCAGAAAATTGGCTGAAAACGACTAAATATGAAGGAGTCATCGGGCGAATCGCTCTGGAACTGAAATCAGAACGCTCACTGACATTTCCCCTATCTGAAAGTCTGATAAACGCTGAAAAAATGACTAAGTCCAAAAAAAAAAATTTTTCACTTTTTTTCAATTTTGCCCCCGTGGGATATAGATTCTACTTACACACATTTGGAACTCTCCTGGGGTACCTTCACACATATTATTCCCTCATTTAGTGGATATTTTCACAAAAAAGTGACATTTTCAAAAATTCAGAAAATTGGCTGAAAACGACTAAATATGAAGGACTCATCGGGCGAATCGCTCTGGAACTGAAATCGGAACGCTCACTGATATTTCCCCTATCTGAAAGTTTGATAAACGCCGGAAAAATGACTAAGTCTAAAAAAAATTTTTTTTCAACTTTTTTCAATTTTACCCCCGTGGGATATATATTCTACCCACACACATTTGGAACTCTCCTGGGGTACCCTCACACATATTATTCCCTCATTTAGTGGATATTTTCACAAAAAAGTGAAATTTTCAAAAATTCAGAAAATTGGCTGAAAACGACTAAATATGAAGGACTCATCGGGCGAATCGCTCTGGAACTGAAATCGGAATGCTCACTGACATTTACCCTATCTGAAAGTCTGAAAAACGCTGAAAAAATGACTAAGTCCAAAAAAAAAAATTTTTCACCTTTTTTCATTTTTACCCCCGTGGGATATAGATTCTACCCACACACATTTGGAACTCTCCTGGGGTACCTTCACACATATTATTCCCTCATTTAGTGGATATTTTCACAAAAAAGTGACATTTTCAAAAATTCAGAAAATTGGCTGAAAACGACTAAATATGAAGGACTCATCGGGCGAATCGCTCTGGAACTGAAATCGGAACGCTCACTGATATTTCCCCTATCTGAAAGTTTGATAAACGCCGGAAAAATGACTAAGTCTAAAAAAAATTTTTTTTCAACTTTTTTCAATTTTACCCCCGTGGGATATATATTCTACCCACACACATTTGGAACTCTCCTGGGGTACCTTCACACATATTATTCCCTCATTTAGTGGATATTTTCACAAAAAAGTGACATTTTCAAAAATTCAGAAAATTGGCTGAAAACGACTAAATATGAAGGAGTCATCGGGCGAATCGCTCTGGAACTGAAATCAGAACGCTCACTGACATTTCCCCTATCTGAAAGTCTGATAAACGCTGAAAAAATGACTAAGTCCAAAAAAAAAAATTTTTCACTTTTTTTCAACCTTACTCCCGTGGGATATATATTCTGCCCACACAAATTTGGAACTCTCCTGGGGTACCCTCACACATATTATTCCCTCATTTAGTGGATATTTTCACAATAAAGTGAAATTTTCAAAAATTCAGAAAATTGGTTGAAAACGACTAAATATGAAGGACTCATCGGGTGAATTGCTCTGGAACTGAAACCGGAACGCTCACTGATATTTCCCCTATCTGAAAGTCTGATAAACGCTGAAAAAATGACTAAGTCCAAAAAAAAAATGTTTTCACCTTTTTTCAATTTTACCCCGTGGGATATATATTCTACCCACACACATTTGGAACTCTCCTGGGGTACCCTCACACATATTATTGCCTCATTTAGTGGATATTTTCACAAAAAAGTGAAATTTTCAAAAATTCAGAAAATTGGCTGAAAACGACTAAATATGAAGGACTCATCGGGCGAATCGCTCTGGAACTGAAATCGGAACGCTCACTGACATTTCCACTATCTGAAAGTCTGAAAAACGCTGAAAAAATGACTAAGTCCAAAAAAAAAATTTTTCACCTTTTTTCAATTTTACCCCCGTGGGATATAGATTCTACCCACACACATTTGGAACTCTCCTGGGGTACCTTCACACATATTATTCCCTCATTTAGTGGATATTTTCACAAAAAAGTGACATTTTCAAAAATTCAGAAAATTGGCTGAAAACGACTAAATATGAAGGACTCATCGGGCGAATCGCTCTGGAACTGAAATCGGAACGCTCACTGATATTTCCCCTATCTGAAAGTTTGATAAACGCCGGAAAAATGACTAAGTCTAAAAAAAATTTTTTTTCAACTTTTTTCAATTTTACCCCCGTGGGATATATATTCTACCCACACACATTTGGAACTCTCCTGGGGTACCCTCACACATATTATTCCCTCATTTAGTGGATATTTTCACAAAAAAGTGAAATTTTCAAAAATTCAGAAAATTGGCTGAAAACAACTAAATATGAAGGACTCATCGGGCGAATCGCTCTGGAACTGAAATCGGAATGCTCACTGACATTTACCCTATCTGAAAGTCTGAAAAACGCTGAAAAAATGACTAAGTCCAAAAAAAAAAATTTTTCACCTTTTTTCATTTTTACCCCCGTGGGATATAGATTCTACCCACACACATTTGGAACTCTCCTGGGGTACCTTCACACATATTATTCCCTCCTTTAGTGGATATTTTCACAAAAAATTGCCATTTTCAAAAATTCAGAAAATTGGCTGAAAACGACTAAATATGAAGGACTCATCGGGCGAATCGCTCTGGAACTGAAATCGGAACGCTCACTGATATTTCACCTATCTGAAAGTTTGATAAACGCCGGAAAAATGACTAAGTCTAAAAAAAATTTTTTTTCAACTTTTTTCAATTTTACCCCGTGGGATATATATTCTACCCACACACATTTGGAACTCTCCTGGGGTACCCTCACACATATTATTCCCTCATTTAGTGGATATTTTCACAAAAAAGTGAAATTTTCAAAAATTCAGAAAATTGGCTGAAAACGACTAAATATGAAGGACTCATTGGGCGAATCGCTCTGGAACTGAAATCGGAGTGCTCACTGACATTTCCCCTATCTGAAAGTCTGAAAAACGCTGAAAAAATGACTAAGTCCAAAAAAAAAAATTTTTCACCTTTTTTCAATTTTACCCCCGTGGGATATAGATTCTACCCACACACATTTGTAACTCTCCTAGGGTACCTTCACACATATTATTCCCTCATTTAGTGGATATTTTCACAAAAAAGTGAAATTTTCAAAAATTCAGAAAATTGGCTGAAAACGACTAAATATGAAGGACTCATCGGGCGAATCGCTCTGGAACTGAAATCGGAATGCTCACTGACATTTACCCTATCTGAAAGTCTGAAAAACGCTGAAAAAATGACTAAGTCCAAAAAAAAAAATTTTTCACCTTTTTTCATTTTTACCCCCGTGGGATATAGATTCTACCCACACACATTTGGAACTCTCCTGGGGTACCTTCACACATATTATTCCCTCATTTAGTGGATATTTTCACAAAAAAGTGACATTTTCAAAAATTCAGAAAATTGGCTGAAAACGACTAAATATGAAGGACTCATCGGGCGAATCGCTCTGGAACTGAAATCGGAACGCTCACTGATATTTCCCCTATCTGAAAGTTTGATAAACGCCGGAAAAATGACTAAGTCTAAAAAAAATTTTTTTTCAACTTTTTTCAATTTTACCCCCGTGGGATATATATTCTACCCACACACATTTGGAACTCTCCTGGGGTACCCTCACACATATTATTCCCTCATTTAGTGGATATTTTCACAAAAAAGTGAAATTTTCAAAAATTCTGAAAATTGGCTGAAAACGACTAAATATGAAGCACTCATCGGGCGAATCGCTCTGGAACTGAAATCGGAATGCTCACTGACATTTCCACTATCTGAAAGTCTGAAAAACGCTGAAAAAATGATTAAGTCCAAAAAAAAAATTTTTTCACCTTTTTTCAATTTTACCCCCGTGGGATATATATTCTACCCACAAACATTTGGAACTCTCCTGGGGTACCTTCACACATATTATTCCCTCATTTAGTGGATATTTTCACAAAAAAGTGACATTTTCAAAAATTCAGAAAATTGGCTGAAAACGACTAAATATGAAGGAGTCATCGGGCGAATCGCTCTGGAACTGAAATCAGAACGCTCACTGACATTTCCCCTATCTGAAAGTCTGATAAACGCTGAAAAAATGACTAAGTCCAAAAAAAAAAATTTTTCACTTTTTTTCAACCTTACTCCCGTGGGATATATATTCTGCCCACACAAATTTGGAACTCTCCTGGGGTACCCTCACACATATTATTCCCTCATTTAGTGGATATTTTCACAATAAAGTGAAATTTTCAAAAATTCAGAAAATTGGTTGAAAACGACTAAATATGAAGGACTCATCGGGTGAATTGCTCTGGAACTGAAACCGGAACGCTCACTGATATTTCCCCTATCTGAAAGTCTGATAAACGCTGAAAAAATGACTAAGTCCAAAAAAAAAATGTTTTCACCTTTTTTCAATTTTACCCCGTGGGATACATATTCTACCCACACACATTTGGAACTCTCCTGGGGTACCCTCACACATATTATTGCCTCATTTAGTGGATATTTTCACAAAAAAGTGAAATTTTCAAAAATTCAGAAAATTGGCTGAAAACGACTAAATATGAAGGACTCATCGGGCGAATCGCTCTGGAACTGAAATCGGAACGCTCACTGACATTTCCACTATCTGAAAGTCTGAAAAACGCTGAAAAAATGACTAAGTCCAAAAAAAAAATTTTTCACCTTTTTTCAATTTTACCCCCGTGGGATATAGATTCTACCCACACACATTTGGAACTCTCCTGGGGTACCTTCACACATATTATTCCCTCATTTAGTGGATATTTTCACAAAAAAGTGACATTTTCAAAAATTCAGAAAATTGGCTGAAAACGACTAAATATGAAGGACTCATCGGGCGAATCGCTCTGGAACTGAAATCGGAACGCTCACTGATATTTCCCCTATCTGAAAGTTTGATAAACGCCGGAAAAATGACTAAGTCTAAAAAAAATTTTTTTTCAACTTTTTTCAATTTTACCCCCGTGGGATATATATTCTACCCACACACATTTGGAACTCTCCTGGGGTACCCTCACACATATTATTCCCTCATTTAGTGGATATTTTCACAAAAAAGTGAAATTTTCAAAAATTCAGAAAATTGGCTGAAAACAACTAAATATGAAGGACTCATCGGGCGAATCGCTCTGGAACTGAAATCGGAATGCTCACTGACATTTACCCTATCTGAAAGTCTGAAAAACGCTGAAAAAATGACTAAGTCCAAAAAAAAAAATTTTTCACCTTTTTTCAATTTTACCCCCGTGGGATATAGATTCTACCCACACACATTTGGAACTCTCCTAGGGTACCTTCACACATATTATTCCCTCATTTAGTGGATATTTTCACAAAAAAGTGCCATTTTCAAAAATTCTGAAAATTGGCTGAAAACGACTAAATATGAAGGACTCATCGGGCGAATCGCTCTGGAACTGAAATCGGAATGCTCACTGACATTTCCCCTATCTGAAAGTCTGAAAAACGCTGAAAAAATGACTAAGTCCAAAAAAAAAAATTTTTCACCTTTTTTCAATTTTACCCCCGTGGGATATAGATTCTACCCACACACATTTGGAACTCTCCTGGGGTACCTTCACACATATTATTCCCTCATTTAGTGGATATTTTCACAAAAAAGTGACATTTTCAAAAATTCAGAAAATTGGCTGAAAACGACTAAATATGAAGGACTCATCGGGCGAATCGCTCTGGAACTGAAATCGGAACGCTCACTGATATTTCCCCTATCTGAAAGTTTGATAAACGCCGGAAAAATGACTAAGTCTAAAAAAAATTTTTTTTCAACTTTTTTCAATTTTACCCCCGTGGGATATATATTCTACCCACACACATTTGGAACTCTCCTGGGGTACCCTCACACATATTATTCCCTCATTTAGTGGATATTTTCACAAAAAAGTGAAATTTTCAAAAATTCAGAAAATTGGCTGAAAACGACTAAATATGAAGGACTCATCGGGCGAATCGCTCTGGAACTGAAATCGGAATGCTCACTGACATTTACCCTATCTGAAAGTCTGAAAAACGCTGAAAAAATGACTAAGTCCAAAAAAAAAAATTTTTCACCTTTTTTCAATTTTACCCCCGTGGGATATAGATTCTACCCACACACATTTGGAACTCTCCTAGGGTACCTTCACACATATTATTCCCTCATTTAGTGGATATTTTCACAAAAAAGTGCCATTTTCAAAAATTCAGAAAATTGGCTGAAAACGACTAAATATGAAGGACTCATCGGGCGAATCGCACTGGAACTGAAATCGGAACGCTCACTGATATTTCCCCTATCTGAAAGTTTGATAAACGCCGGAAAAATGACTAAGTCCAAAAAAAAAATTTTTCACCTTTTTTCAATTTTACCCCCGTGGGATATATATTCTACCCACACACATTTGGAACTCTCCTGGGGTACCCTAACACATATTATTCCCTCATTTAGTGGATATTTTCACAAAAAAGTGAAATTTTCAAAAATTCAGAAAATTGGCTGAAAACGACTAAATATGAAGGACTCATCGGGCGAAACGCTCTGGAACTGAAATCGGAATGCTCACTGACATTTCCCCTATCTGAAAGTCTGATAAACGCCGGAAAAATGACTAAGTCTAAAAAAATTTTTTTTTCACCTTTTTTCAATTTTACCCCCGTGGGATATATATTCTACCCACACACATTTGGAACTCTCCTGGGGTACCTTCACACATATTATTCCCTCATTTAGTGGATATTTTCACAAAAAAGTGACATTTTAAAAAATTCTGAAAATTGGCTGAAAACGACTAAATATGAAGGACTCATCGGGCGAATCGCTCTGGAACTGAAATCGGAACGCTCACTGACATTTCCCCTATCTGAAAGTCTGATAAACGCCGGAAAAATGACTAAGTCTAAAAAAATTTTTTTTCAACTTTTTTCAATTTTACCCCCGTGGGATACATATTCTACCCACACACATTTGGAACTCTCCTGGGGTACCCTCACACATATTATTCCCTCATTTAGTGGATATTTTCACAAAAAAGTGAAATTTTCAAAAATTCAGAAAATTGACTTAAAACGACTAAATATGAAGCACTCATCAGGCGAATCGCTCTGGAACTGAAATCGGAACGCTCACTGACATTTCCACTATCTGAAAGTCTGAAAAACGCTGAAAAAATGACTAAGTCCAAAAAAAAAATTTTTTCTCCTTTTTTCAATTTTACCCCCGTTGGATATATATTCTACCCACACACATTTGGAACTCTCCTGGGGTACCTTCACACATGTTATTCCCTCATTTAGTGGATATTTTCACAAAAAAGTGAAATTTTCAAAAATTCAGAAAATTGGCTGAAAACGACTAAATATGAAGGACTCATCGGGCGAATCGCTCTGGAACTGAAATCGGAATGCTCACTGACATTTCCCCTATCTGAAAGTCTGATAAACGCCAGAAAAATGACTAAGTCTAAAAAAAATTTTTTTTCATCTTTTTTCAATTTTACCCCCGTGGGATATATATTCTACCCACACACATTTTGAACTCTCCTGGGGTACCCTCACACATATTATTCCCTCATTTAGTGGATATTTTCACAAAAAAGTGAAATTTTCAAAAATTCAGAAAATTGGCTGAAAACGACTAAATATGAAGGACTCATCGGGCGAATCGCTCTGGAACTGAAATCGGAACGCTCACTGACATTTCCCCTATCTGAAAGTCTGAAAAACGCTGAAAAAATGACTAAGTCCAAAAAAAAAATTTTTTCACCTTTTTTCAATTTTACCCGCGTGGGATATATATTCTACCCACACACATTTGGAACTCTCCTGGGGTACCTTCACACATATTATTCCCTCATTTAGTGGATATTTTCACAAAAAAGTGACATTTTCAAAAATTCTGAAAATTGGCTGAAAACGACTAAATATGAAGGACTCATCGGGCCAATCGCTCTGGAACTGAAATCGGAACGCTCACTGACATTTCCCCTATCTGAAAGTCTGATAAACGCCGGAAAAATGACTAAGTCTAAAAAAATTTTTTTTCAACTTTTTTCAATTTTACCCCCGTGGGATATATATTCTACCCACACACATTTGGAACTCTCCTGGGGTACCTTCACACATGTTATTCCCTCATTTAGTGGATATTTTCACAAAAAAGTGAAATTTTCAAAAATTCAGAAAATTGGCTGAAAACGACTAAATATGAAGGACTCATCGGGCGAATCGCTCTGGAACTGAAATCGGAATGCTCACTGACATTTCCCCTATCTGAAAGTCTGATAAACGCCAGAAAAATGACTAAGTCTAAAAAAAATTTTTTTTCACCTTTTTTCAATTTTACCCCCGTGGGATATATATTCTACCCACACACATTTTGAACTCTCCTGGGGTACCCTCACACATATTATTCCCTCATTTAGTGGATATTTTCACAAAAAAGTGAAATTTTCAAAAATTCAGAAAATTGGCTGAAAACGACTAAATATGAAGGACTCATCGGGCGAATCGCTCTGGAACTGAAATCGGAACGCTCACTGACATTTCCCCTATCTGAAAGTCTGAAAAACGCTGAAAAAATGACTAAGTCTAAAAAAATTTTTTTTCAACTTTTTTCAATTTTACCCCCGTGGGATATATATTCTACCCACACACATTTGGAACTCTCCTGGGGTACCCTCACACATATTATTCCCTCATTTAGTGGATATTTTCACAAAAAAGTGAAATTTTCAAAAATTCAGAAAATTAGCTTAAAACGACTAAATATGAAGCACTCATCAGGCGAATCGCTCTGGAACTGAAATCGGAACGCTCACTGACATTTCCACTATCTGAAAGTCTGAAAAACGCTGAAAAAATGACTAAGTCCAAAAAAAAAATTTTTTCACCTTTTTTCAATTTTACCCCCGTGGGATATATATTCTACCCACACACATTTGGAACTCTCCTGGGGTACCCTCACACATATTATTCCCTCATTTAGTGGATATTTTCACAAAAAAGTGAAATTTTCAAAAATTCAGAAAATTGGCTGAAAACGACTAAATATGAAGGACTCATCGGGCGAATCGCTCTGGAACTGAAATCGGAACGCTCACTGACATTTCCCCTATCTGAAAGTCTGATAAACGCTGAAAAAATGACAGTCCAAAAAAAAATTTTTTTCACCTTTTTTCAATTTTACCCCCGTGGGATATATATTCTACCCACACACATTTGGAACTCTCCTGAGGTACCCTCACACATATTATTCCCTCATTTAGTGGATATTTTCCCAAAAAAGTGAAATTTTCAAAAATTCAGAAAATTGGCTGAAAACGACTAAATATGAAGGACTCATCGGGCGTATCGCTCTGGAACTGAAATCGGAACGCTCACTGACATTTCCCCTATCTGAAAGTCTGATAAACGCTGAAAAAATGACTAAGTCCAAAAAAAAAAAATTTTTCACTTTTTTTCAACTTTACCCCCGTGGGATATATATTCTACCCACACAAATTTGGAACTCTCCTGGGGTACCCTCACACATATTATTCCCTTATTTAGTGGATATTTTCACAAAAAAGTGAAATTTTCAAAAATTCAGAAAATTGGCTGAAAACGACTAAATATGAAGGACTCATCGGGCGAATCGCTCTGGAACTGAAATCGGAACGCTCACTGACATTTCCCCTATCTGAAAGTCTGATAAACGCTGAAAAAATGACAGTCCAAAAAAAAAATTTTTTCACCTTTTTTCAATTTTACCCCCGTGGGATATATATTCTACCCACACACATTTGGAACTCTCCTGAGGTACCCTCACACATATTATTCCCTCATTTAGTGGATATTTTCCCAAAAAAGTGAAATTTTCAAAAATTCAGAAAATTGGCTGAAAACGACTAAATATGAAGGACTCATCGGGCGTATCGCTCTGGAACTGAAATCGGAACGCTCACTGACATTTCCCCTATCTGAAAGTCTGATAAACGCTGAAAAAATGACTAAGTCCAAAAAAAAAAATTTTTTCACTTTTTTTCAACTTTACCCCCGTGGGATATATATTCTACCCACACAAATTTGGAACTCTCCTGGGGTACCCTCACACATATTATTCCCTTATTTAGTGGATATTTTCACAAAAAAGTGAAATTTTCAAAAATTCAGAAAATTGGCTGAAAACGACTAAATATGAAGGACTCATCGGTCGAATTGCTCTGGAACTGAAATCGGAACGCTCACTGATATTTCCCCTATCTGAAAGTCTGATAAACGCTGAAAAAATGACTAAGTCCAAAAAAAAAATGTTTTCACCTTTTTTCAATTTTACCCCCGTGGGATATATATTCTACCCACACACATTTGGAACTCTCCTGGGGTACCCTCACACATATTATTCCCTCATTTAGTGGATATTTTCACAAAAAAGTGACATTTTCAAAAATTCTGAAAATTGGCTGAAAACGACTAAATATGAAGGACTCATCGGGCGAATCGCTCTGGAACTGAAATCGGAACGCTCACTGACATTTCCCCTATCTGAAAGTCTGATAAACGCTGAAAAAATGACTAAGTCCAAAAAAAAAATTTTTCACCTTTTTTCAACTTTACCCCCGTGGGATATATATTCTACCCACACACATTTGGAACTCTCCTGGGGTACCCTCACACATATTATTCCCTCATTTAGTGGATATTTTCCCAAAAAAGTGAAATTTTCAAAAATTCAGAAAATTGGCTGAAAACGACTAAATATGAAGGACTCATCGGGCGTATCGCTCTGGAACTGAAATCGGAACGCTCACTGACATTTCCCCTATCTGAAAGTCTGATAAACGCTGAAAAAATGACTAAGTCCAAAAAAAAATGTTTTCACCTTTTTTCAATTTTACCCCCGTGGGATATATATTCTACCCACACACATTTGGAACTCTACTGGGGTACCCTCACACATATTATTCCCTCATTTAGTGGATATTTTCACAAAAAAGTGAAATTTTCAAAAATTCAGAAAATTGGCTGAAAACGACTAAATATGAAGGACTCATCGGGCGAATTGCTCTGGAACTGAAATCGGAACGCTCACTGATATTTCCCCTATCTGAAAGTCTGATAAACGCTGAAAAAATGACTAAGTCCAAAAAAAAATGTTTTCACCTTTTTTCAATTTTACCCCCGTGGGATATATATTCTACCCACACACATTTGGAACTCTCCTGGGGTACCCTCACACATATTATTCCCTCATTTAGTGGATATTTTCACAAAAAAGTGAAATTTTCAAAAATTCAGAAAATTGGCTGAAAACGACTAAATATGAAGGACTCATCGGGCGAATCGCTCTGGAACTGAAATCGGAACGCTCACTGATATTTCCCCTATCTGAAAGTTTGATAAACGCTGAAAAAATGACTAAGTCCAAAAAAAAAATTTTTCACCTTTTTTCAATTTTACCCCCGTGGGATATATATTCTACTCACACACATTTGGAACTCTCCTGGGGTACCCTCACACATATTATTCCCTCATTTAGTGGATATTTTCACAAAAAAGTGAAATTTACAAAAATTCAGAAAATTGGCTGAAAACGACTAAATATGAAGGACTCATCGGGCGAAACGCTCTGGAACTGAAATCGGAATGCTCACTGACATTTCCCCTATCTGAAAGTCTGATAAACGCCGGAAAAATGACTAAGTCTAAAAAAATTTTTTTTTCACCTTTTTTCAATTTTACCCCCGTGGGATATATATTCTACCCACACACATTTTGAACTCTCCTGGGGTACCCTCACACATATTATTCCCTCATTTAGTGGATATTTTCACAAAAAAGTGAAATTTTCAAAAATTCAGAAAATTGGCTGAAAACGACTAAATATTAAGGACTCATCGGGCGAATCGCCCTGGAACTGAAATCGGAATGCTCACTGACATTTCCACTATCTGAAAGTCTGAAAAACGCTGAAAAAATGACTAAGTCCAAAAAAAAAATTTTTTCACCTTTTTTCAATTTTACCCCCGTGGGATATATATTCTACTCAGACACATTTGGAACTCTCCTGGGGTACCCTCACACATATTATTCCCTCATTTAGTGGATATTTTCACAAAAAAGTGAAATTTACAAAAATTCAGAAAATTGGCTGAAAACGACTAAATATGAAGGACTCATCGGGCGAAACGCTCTGGAACTGAAATCGGAATGCTCACTGACATTTCCCCTATCTGAAAGTCTGATAAACGCCAGAAAAATGACTAAGTCTAAAAAAAATTTTTTTTCACCTTTTTTCAATTTTACCCCCGTGGGATATATATTCTACCCACACACATTTTGAACTCTCCTGGGGTACCCTCACACATATTATTCCCTCATTTAGTGGATATTTTCACAAAAAAGTGAAATTTTCAAAAATTCAGAAAATTAGCTTAAAACGACTAAATATGAAGCACTCATCAGGCGAATCGCTCTGGAACTGAAATCGGAACGCTCACTGACATTTCCACTATCTGAAAGTCTGAAAAACGCTGAAAAAATGACTAAGTCCAAAAAAAAAATTTTTTCACCTTTTTTCAATTTTACCCCCGTGGGATATATATTCTACCCACACACATTTGGAACTCTCCTGGGGTACCCTCACACATATTATTCCCTCATTTAGTGGATATTTTCACAAAAAAGTGAAATTTTCAAAAATTCAGAAAATTGGCTGAAAACGACTAAATATGAAGGACTCATCGGGCGAATCGCTCTGGAACTGAAATCGGAACGCTCACTGACATTTCCCCTATCTGAAAGTCTGATAAACGCTGAAAAAATGACAGTCCAAAAAAAAATTTTTTTCACCTTTTTTCAATTTTACCCCCGTGGGATATATATTCTACCCACACACATTTGGAACTCTCCTGAGGTACCCTCACACATATTATTCCCTCATTTAGTGGATATTTTCCCAAAAAAGTGAAATTTTCAAAAATTCAGAAAATTGGCTGAAAACGACTAAATATGAAGGACTCATCGGGCGTATCGCTCTGGAACTGAAATCGGAACGCTCACTGACATTTCCCCTATCTGAAAGTCTGATAAACGCTGAAAAAATGACTAAGTCCAAAAAAAAAAAATTTTTCACTTTTTTTCAACTTTACCCCCGTGGGATATATATTCTACCCACACAAATTTGGAACTCTCCTGGGGTACCCTCACACATATTATTCCCTTATTTAGTGGATATTTTCACAAAAAAGTGAAATTTTCAAAAATTCAGAAAATTGGCTGAAAACGACTAAATATGAAGGACTCATCGGGCGAATCGCTCTGGAACTGAAATCGGAACGCTCACTGACATTTCCCCTATCTGAAAGTCTGATAAACGCTGAAAAAATGACAGTCCAAAAAAAAAATTTTTTCACCTTTTTTCAATTTTACCCCCGTGGGATATATATTCTACCCACACACATTTGGAACTCTCCTGAGGTACCCTCACACATATTATTCCCTCATTTAGTGGATATTTTCCCAAAAAAGTGAAATTTTCAAAAATTCAGAAAATTGGCTGAAAACGACTAAATATGAAGGACTCATCGGGCGTATCGCTCTGGAACTGAAATCGGAACGCTCACTGACATTTCCCCTATCTGAAAGTCTGATAAACGCTGAAAAAATGACTAAGTCCAAAAAAAAAAATTTTTTCACTTTTTTTCAACTTTACCCCCGTGGGATATATATTCTACCCACACAAATTTGGAACTCTCCTGGGGTACCCTCACACATATTATTCCCTTATTTAGTGGATATTTTCACAAAAAAGTGAAATTTTCAAAAATTCAGAAAATTGGCTGAAAACGACTAAATATGAAGGACTCATCGGTCGAATTGCTCTGGAACTGAAATCGGAACGCTCACTGATATTTCCCCTATCTGAAAGTCTGATAAACGCTGAAAAAATGACTAAGTCCAAAAAAAAAATGTTTTCACCTTTTTTCAATTTTACCCCCGTGGGATATATATTCTACCCACACACATTTGGAACTCTCCTGGGGTACCCTCACACATATTATTCCCTCATTTAGTGGATATTTTCACAAAAAAGTGACATTTTCAAAAATTCTGAAAATTGGCTGAAAACGACTAAATATGAAGGACTCATCGGGCGAATCGCTCTGGAACTGAAATCGGAACGCTCACTGACATTTCCCCTATCTGAAAGTCTGATAAACGCTGAAAAAATGACTAAGTCCAAAAAAAAAATTTTTCACCTTTTTTCAACTTTACCCCCGTGGGATATATATTCTACCCACACACATTTGGAACTCTCCTGGGGTACCCTCACACATATTATTCCCTCATTTAGTGGATATTTTCCCAAAAAAGTGAAATTTTCAAAAATTCAGAAAATTGGCTGAAAACGACTAAATATGAAGGACTCATCGGGCGTATCGCTCTGGAACTGAAATCGGAACGCTCACTGACATTTCCCCTATCTGAAAGTCTGATAAACGCTGAAAAAATGACTAAGTCCAAAAAAAAATGTTTTCACCTTTTTTCAATTTTACCCCCGTGGGATATATATTCTACCCACACACATTTGGAACTCTACTGGGGTACCCTCACACATATTATTCCCTCATTTAGTGGATATTTTCACAAAAAAGTGAAATTTTCAAAAATTCAGAAAATTGGCTGAAAACGACTAAATATGAAGGACTCATCGGGCGAATTGCTCTGGAACTGAAATCGGAACGCTCACTGATATTTCCCCTATCTGAAAGTCTGATAAACGCTGAAAAAATGACTAAGTCCAAAAAAAAATGTTTTCACCTTTTTTCAATTTTACCCCCGTGGGATATATATTCTACCCACACACATTTGGAACTCTCCTGGGGTACCCTCACACATATTATTCCCTCATTTAGTGGATATTTTCACAAAAAAGTGAAATTTTCAAAAATTCAGAAAATTGGCTGAAAACGACTAAATATGAAGGACTCATCGGGCGAATCGCTCTGGAACTGAAATCGGAACGCTCACTGATATTTCCCCTATCTGAAAGTTTGATAAACGCTGAAAAAATGACTAAGTCCAAAAAAAAAATTTTTCACCTTTTTTCAATTTTACCCCCGTGGGATATATATTCTACTCACACACATTTGGAACTCTCCTGGGGTACCCTCACACATATTATTCCCTCATTTAGTGGATATTTTCACAAAAAAGTGAAATTTACAAAAATTCAGAAAATTGGCTGAAAACGACTAAATATGAAGGACTCATCGGGCGAAACGCTCTGGAACTGAAATCGGAATGCTCACTGACATTTCCCCTATCTGAAAGTCTGATAAACGCCGGAAAAATGACTAAGTCTAAAAAAATTTTTTTTTCACCTTTTTTCAATTTTACCCCCGTGGGATATATATTCTACCCACACACATTTGGAACTCTCCTGGGGTACCCTCACACATATTATTCCCTCATTTAGTGGATATTTTCACAAAAAAGTGAAATTTTCAAAAATTCAGAAAATTGGCTGAAAACGACTAAATATTAAGGACTCATCGGGCGAATCGCCCTGGAACTGAAATCGGAATGCTCACTGACATTTCCCCTATCTGAAAGTCTGATAAACGCCAGAAAAATGACTAAGTCTAAAAAAAATTTTTTTTCACCTTTTTTCAATTTTACCCCCGTGGGATATATATTCTACCCACACACATTTTGAACTCTCCTGGGGTACCCTCACACATATTATTCCCTCATTTAGTGGATATTTTCACAAAAAAGTGAAATTTTCAAAAATTCAGAAAATTGGCTGAAAACGACTAAATATGAAGGACTCATCGGGCGAATCGCTCTGGAACTGAAATCGGAACGCTCACTGACATTTCCCCTATCTGAAAGTCTGAAAAACGCTGAAAAAATGACTAAGTCCAAAAAAAAAATTTTTTCACCTTTTTTCAATTTTACCCCCGTTGGATATATATTCTACCCACACACATTTGGAACTCTCCTGGGGTACCTTCACACATGTTATTCCCTCATTTAGTGGATATTTTCACAAAAAAGTGAAATTTTCAAAAATTCAGAAAATTGGCTGAAAACGACTAAATATGAAGGACTCATCGGGCGAATCGCTCTGGAACTGAAATCGGAATGCTCACTGACATTTCCCCTATCTGAAAGTCTGATAAACGCCAGAAAAATGACTAAGTCTAAAAAAAATTTTTTTTCACCTTTTTTCAATTTTACCCCCATGGGATATATATTCTACCCACACACATTTTGAACTCTCCTGGGGTACCCTCACACATATTATTCCCTCATTTAGTGGATATTTTCACAAAAAAGTGAAATTTTCAAAAATTCAGAAAATTGGCTGAAAACGACTAAATATGAAGGACTCATCGGGCGAATTGCTCTGGAACTGAAATCGGAACGCTCACTGATATTTCCCCTATCTGAAAGTCTGATAAACGCTGAAAAAATGACTAAGTCCAAAAAAAAAATGTTTTCACCTTTTTTCAATTTTACCCCCGTGGGATATATATTCTACCCACACACATTTGGAACTCTCCTGGGGTACCCTCACACATATTATTCCCTCATTTAGTGGATAGTTTCACAAAAAAGTGAAATTTTCAAAAATTCAGAAAATTGGCTGAAAACGACTAAATATGAAGGACTCATCGGGCGAATCGCTCTGGAACTGAAATCGGAACGCTCACTGACATTTCCCCTATCTGAAAGTGTGATAAACGCTGAAAAAATGACAGTCCAAAAAAAAATTATTTTCACCTTTTTTCAATTTTACCCCCGTGGGATATATATTCTACCCACACACATTTGGAACTCTCCTGAGGTACCCTCACACATATTATTCCCTCATTTAGTGGATATTTTCCCAAAAAAGTGAAATTTTCAAAAATTCAGAAAATTGGCTGAAAACGACTAAATATGAAGGACTCATCGGGCGTATCGCTCTGGAACTGAAATCGGAACGCTCACTGACATTTCCCCTATCTGAAAGTCTGATAAACGCTGAAAAAATGACTAAGTCCAAAAAAAAAAAATTTTTCACTTTTTTTCAACTTTACCCCCGTGGGATATATATTCTACCCACACAAATTTGGAACTCTCCTGGGGTACCCTCACACATATTATTCCCTTATTTAGTGGATATTTTCACAAAAAAGTGAAATTTTCAAAAATTCAGAAAATTGGCTGAAAACGACTAAATATGAAGGACTCATCGGGCGAATCGCTCTGGAACTGAAATAGGAACGCTCACTGACATTTCCCCTATCTGAAAGTCTGATAAACGCTGAAAAAATGACAGTCCAAAAAAAAAATGTTTTCACCTTTTTTCAATTTTACCCCCGTGGGATATATATTCTACCCACACACATTTGGAACTCTCCTGAGGTACCCTCACACATATTATTCCCTCATTTAGTGGATATTTTCCCAAAAAAGTGAAATTTTCAAAAATTCAGAAAATTGGCTGAAAACGACTAAATATGAAGGACTCATCGGGCGTATCGCTCTGGAACTGAAATCGGAACGCTCACTGACATTTCCCCTATCTGAAAGTCTGATAAACGCTGAAAAAATGACTAAGTCCAAAAAAAAAAAATTTTTCACTTTTTTTCAACTTTACCCCCGTGGGATATATATTCTACCCACACAAATTTGGAACTCTCCTGGGGTACCCTCACACATATTATTCCCTTATTTAGTGGATATTTTCACAAAAAAGTGAAATTTTCAAAAATTCAGAAAATTGGCTGAAAACGACTAAATATGAAGGACTCATCGGTCGAATTGCTCTGGAACTGAAATCGGAACGCTCACTGATATTTCCCCTATCTGAAAGTCTGATAAACGCTGAAAAAATGACTAAGTCCAAAAAAAAAATGTTTTCACCTTTTTTCAATTTTACCCCCGTGGGATATATATTCTACCCACACACATTTGGAACTCTCCTGGGGTACCCTCACACATATTATTCCCTCATTTAGTGGATATTTTCACAAAAAAGTGACATTTTCAAAAATTCTGAAAATTGGCTGAAAACGACTAAATATGAAGGACTCATCGGGCGAATCGCTCTGGAACTGAAATCGGAACGCTCACTGACATTTCCCCTATCTGAAAGTCTGATAAACGCTGAAAAAATGACTAAGTCCAAAAAAAAAATTTTTCACCTTTTTTCAACTTTACCCCCGTGGGATATATATTCTACCCACACACATTTGGAACTCTCCTGGGGTACCCTCACACATATTATTCCCTCATTTAGTGGATATTTTCCCAAAAAAGTGAAATTTTCAAAAATTCAGAAAATTGGCTGAAAACGACTAAATATGAAGGACTCATCGGGCGTATCGCTCTGGAACTGAAATCGGAACGCTCACTGACATTTCCCCTATCTGAAAGTCTGATAAACGCTGAAAAAATGACTAAGTCCAAAAAAAAATGTTTTCACCTTTTTTCAATTTTACCCCCGTGGGATATATATTCTACCCACACAAATTTGGAACTCTACTGGGGTACCCTCACACATATTATTCCCTCATTTAGTGGATATTTTCACAAAAAAGTGAAATTTTCAAAAATTCAGAAAATTGGCTGAAAACGACTAAATATGAAGGACTCATCGGGCGAATTGCTCTGGAACTGAAATCGGAACGCTCACTGATATTTCCCCTATCTGAAAGTCTGATAAACGCTGAAAAAATGACTAAGTCCAAAAAAAAATGTTTTCACCTTTTTTCAATTTTACCCCCGTGGGATATATATTCTACCCACACACATTTGGAACTCTCCTGGGGTACCCTCACACATATTATTCCCTCATTTAGTGGATATTTTCACAAAAAAGTGAAATTTTCAAAAATTCAGAAAATTGGCTGAAAACGACTAAATATGAAGGACTCATCGGGCGAATCGCTCTGGAACTGAAATCGGAACGCTCACTGATATTTCCCCTATCTGAAAGTTTGATAAACGCTGAAAAAATGACTAAGTCCAAAAAAAAAATTTTTCACCTTTTTTCAATTTTACCCCCGTGGGATATATATTCTACTCACACACATTTGGAACTCTCCTGGGGTACCCTCACACATATTATTCCCTCATTTAGTGGATATTTTCACAAAAAAGTGAAATTTTCAAAAATTCTGAAAATTGGCTGAAAACGACTAAATATGAAGGACTCATCGGGCGAAATGCTCTGGAACTGAAATCGGAATGCTCACTGACATTTCCCCTATCTGAAAGTCTGATAAACGCCGGAAAAATGACTAAGTCTAAAAAAATTTTTTTTTCACCTTTTTTCAATTTTACCCCCGTGGGATATATATTCTACCCACACACATTTTGAACTCTCCTGGGGTACCCTCACACATATTATTCCCTCATTTAGTGGATATTTTCACAAAAAAGTGAAATTTTCAAAAATTCAGAAAATTGGCTGAAAACGACTAAATATGAAGGACTCATCGGGCGAATCGCTCTGGAACTGAAATCGGAACGCTCACTGACATTTCCCCTATCTGAAAGTCTGAAAAACGCTGAAAAAATGACTAAGTCCAAAAAAAAAATTTTTTCACCTTTTTTCAATTTTACCCCCGTTGGATATATATTCTACCCACACACATTTGGAACTCTCCTGGGGTACCTTCACACATGTTATTCCCTCATTTAGTGGATATTTTCACAAAAAAGTGAAATTTTCAAAAATTCAGAAAATTGGCTGAAAACGACTAAATATGAAGGACTCATCGGGCGAATCGCTCTGGAACTGAAATCGGAATGCTCACTGACATTTCCCCTATCTGAAAGTCTGATAAACGCCAGAAAAATGACTAAGTCTAAAAAAAATTTTTTTTCACCTTTTTTCAATTTTACCCCCGTGGGATATATATTCTACCCACACACATTTTGAACTCTCCTGGGGTACCCTCACACATATTATTCCCTCATTTAGTGGATATTTTCACAAAAAAGTGAAATTTTCAAAAATTCAGAAAATTGGCTGAAAACGACTAAATATGAAGGACTCATCGGGCGCATTGCTCTGGAACTGAAATCGGAACGCTCACTGATATTTCCCCTATCTGAAAGTCTGATAAACGCTGAAAAAATGACTAAGTCCAAAAAAAAAATGTTTTCACCTTTTTTCAATTTTACCCCCGTGGGATATATATTCTACCCACACACATTTGGAACTCTCCTGGGGTACCCTCACACATATTATTCCCTCATTTAGTGGATATTTTCACAAAAAAGTGAAATTTTCAAAAATTCAGAAAATTGGCTGAAAACGACTAAATATGAAGGACTCATCGGGCGAATCGCTCTGGAACTGAAATCGGAACGCTCACTGACATTTCCCCTATCTGAAAGTGTGATAAACGCTGAAAAAATGACAGTCCAAAAAAAAATTATTTTCACCTTTTTTCAATTTTACCCCCGTGGGATATATATTCTACCCACACACATTTGGAACTCTCCTGAGGTACCCTCACACATATTATTCCCTCATTTAGTGGATATTTTCCCAAAAAAGTGAAATTTTCAAAAATTCAGAAAATTGGCTGAAAACGACTAAATATGAAGGACTCATCGGGCGTATCGCTCTGGAACTGAAATCGGAACGCTCACTGACATTTCCCCTATCTGAAAGTCTGATAAACGCTGAAAAAATGACTAAGTCCAAAAAAAAAAAATTTTTCACTTTTTTTCAACTTTACCCCCGTGGGATATATATTCTACCCACACAAATTTGGAACTCTCCTGGGGTACCCTCACACATATTATTCCCTTATTTAGTGGATATTTTCACAAAAAAGTGAAATTTTCAAAAATTCAGAAAATTGGCTGAAAACGACTAAATATGAAGGACTCATCGGGCGAATCGCTCTGGAACTGAAATAGGAACGCTCACTGACATTTCCCCTATCTGAAAGTCTGATAAACGCTGAAAAAATGACAGTCCAAAAAAAAAATGTTTTCACCTTTTTTCAATTTTACCCCCGTGGGATATATATTCTACCCACACACATTTGGAACTCTCCTGAGGTACCCTCACACATATTATTCCCTCATTTAGTGGATATTTTCCCAAAAAAGTGAAATTTTCAAAAATTCAGAAAATTGGCTGAAAACGACTAAATATGAAGGACTCATCGGGCGTATCGCTCTGGAACTGAAATCGGAACGCTCACTGACATTTCCCCTATCTGAAAGTCTGATAAACGCTGAAAAAATGACTAAGTCCAAAAAAAAAAAATTTTTCACTTTTTTTCAACTTTACCCCCGTGGGATATATATTCTACCCACACAAATTTGGAACTCTCCTGGGGTACCCTCACACATATTATTCCCTTATTTAGTGGATATTTTCACAAAAAAGTGAAATTTTCAAAAATTCAGAAAATTGGCTGAAAACGACTAAATATGAAGGACTCATCGGTCGAATTGCTCTGGAACTGAAATCGGAACGCTCACTGATATTTCCCCTGTCTGAAAGTCTGATAAACGCTGAAAAAATGACTAAGTCCAAAAAAAAAATGTTTTCACCTTTTTTCAATTTTACCCCCGTGGGATATATATTCTACCCACACACATTTGGAACTCTCCTGGGGTACCCTCACACATATTATTCCCTCATTTAGTGGATATTTTCACAAAAAAGTGACATTTTCAAAAATTCTGAAAATTGGCTGAAAACGACTAAATATGAAGGACTCATCGGGCGAATCGCTCTGGAACTGAAATCGGAACGCTCACTGACATTTCCCCTATCTGAAAGTCTGATAAACGCTGAAAAAATGACTAAGTCCAAAAAAAAAATTTTTCACCTTTTTTCAACTTTACCCCCGTGGGATATATATTCTACCCACACACATTTGGAACTCTCCTGGGGTACCCTCACACATATTATTCCCTCATTTAGTGGATATTTTCCCAAAAAAGTGAAATTTTCAAAAATTCAGAAAATTGGCTGAAAACGACTAAATATGAAGGACTCATCGGGCGTATCGCTCTGGAACTGAAATCGGAACGCTCACTGACATTTCCCCTATCTGAAAGTCTGATAAACGCTGAAAAAATGACTAAGTCCAAAAAAAAATGTTTTCACCTTTTTTCAATTTTACCCCCGTGGGATATATATTCTACCCACACAAATTTGGAACTCTACTGGGGTACCCTCACACATATTATTCCCTCATTTAGTGGATATTTTCACAAAAAAGTGAAATTTTCAAAAATTCAGAAAATTGGCTGAAAACGACTAAATATGAAGGACTCATCGGGCGAATTGCTCTGGAACTGAAATCGGAACGCTCACTGATATTTCCCCTATCTGAAAGTCTGATAAACACTGAAAAAATGACTAAGTCCAAAAAAAAATGTTTTCACCTTTTTTCAATTTTACCCCCGTGGGATATATATTCTACCCACACACATTTGGAACTCTCCTGGGGTACCCTCACACATATTATTCCCTCATTTAGTGGATATTTTCACAAAAAAGTGAAATTTTCAAAAATTCAGAAAATTGGCTGAAAACGACTAAATATGAAGGACTCATCGGGCGAATCGCTCTGGAACTGAAATCGGAACGCTCACTGATATTTCCCCTATCTGAAAGTTTGATAAACGCTGAAAAAATGACTAAGTCCAAAAAAAAAATTTTTCACCTTTTTTCAATTTTACCCCCGTGGGATATATATTCTACTCACACACATTTGGAACTCTCCTGGGGTACCCTCACACATATTATTCCCTCATTTAGTGGATATTTTCACAAAAAAGTGAAATTTTCAAAAATTCAGAAAATTGGCTGAAAACGACTAAATATGAAGGACTCATCGGGCGAAACGCTCTGGAACTGAAATCGGAATGCTCACTGACATTTCCCCTATCTGAAAGTCTGATAAACGCCGGAAAAATGACTAAGTCTAAAAAAATTTTTTTTTCACCTTTTTTCAATTTTACCCCCGTGGGATATATATTCTACCCACACACATTTGGAACTCTCCTGGGGTACCCTCACACATATTATTCCCTCATTTAGTGGATATTTTCACAAAAAAGTGAAATTTTCAAAAATTCAGAAAATTGGCTGAAAACGACTAAATATTAAGGACTCATCGGGCGAATCGCTCTGGAACTGAAATCGGAATGCTCACTGACATTTCCCCTATCTGAAAGTCTGATAAACGCCAGAAAAATGACTAAGTCTAAAAAAAATTTTTTTTCACCTTTTTTCAATTTTACCCCCGTGGGATATATATTCTACCCACACTCATTTTGAACTCTCCTGGGGTACCCTCACACATATTATTCCCTCATTTAGTGGATATTTTCACAAAAAAGTGAAATTTTCAAAAATTCAGAAAATTGGCTGAAAACGACTAAATATGAAGGACTCATCGGGCGAATCGCTCTGGAACTGAAATCGGAACGCTCACTGACATTTCCCCTATCTGAAAGTCTGAAAAACGCTGAAAAAATGACTAAGTCCAAAAAAAAAATTTTTTCACCTTTTTTCAATTTTACCCCCGTTGGATATATATTCTACCCACACACATTTGGAACTCTCCTGGGGTACCTTCACACATGTTATTCCCTCATTTAGTGGATATTTTCACAAAAAAGTGAAATTTTCAAAAATTCAGAAAATTGGCTGAAAACGACTAAATATGAAGGACTCATCGGGCGAATCGCTCTGGAACTGAAATCGGAATGCTCACTGACATTTCCCCTATCTGAAAGTCTGATAAACGCCAGAAAAATGACTAAGTCTAAAAAAAATTTTTTTTCACCTTTTTTCAATTTTACCCCCGTGGGATATATATTCTACCCACACACATTTTGAACTCTCCTGGGGTACCCTCACACATATTATTCCCTCATTTAGTGGATATTTTCACAAAAAAGTGAAATTTTCAAAAATTCAGAAAATTGGCTGAAAACGACTAAATATGAAGGACTCATCGGGCGAATCGCTCTGGAACTGAAATCGGAACGCTCACTGACATTTCCCCTATCTGAAAGTCTGATAAACGCTGAAAAAATGACAGTCCAAAAAAAAATTTTTTTCACCTTTTTTCAATTTTACCCCCGTGGGATATATATTCTACCCACACACATTTGGAACTCTCCTGAGGTACCCTCACACATATTATTCCCTCATTTAGTGGATATTTTCCCAAAAAAGTGAAATTTTCAAAAATTCAGAAAATTGGCTGAAAACGACTAAATATGAAGGACTCATCGGGCGTATCGCTCTGGAACTGAAATCGGAACGCTCACTGACATTTCCCCTATCTGAAAGTCTGATAAACGCTGAAAAAATGACTAAGTCCAAAAAAAAAAAATTTTTCACTTTTTTTCAACTTTACCCCCGTGGGATATATATTCTACCCACACAAATTTGGAACTCTCCTGGGGTACCCTCACACATATTATTCCCTTATTTAGTGGATATTTTCACAAAAAAGTGAAATTTTCAAAAATTCAGAAAATTGGCTGAAAACGACTAAATATGAAGGACTCATCGGGCGAATTGCTCTGGAACTGAAATCGGAACGCTCACTGATATTTCCCCTATCTGAAAGTCTGATAAACGCTGAAAAAATGACTAAATCCAAAAAAAAAATGTTTTCACCTTTTTTCAATTTTACCCCCGTGGGATATATATTCTACCCACACACATTTGGAACTCTCCTGGGGTACCCTCACACATATTATTCCCTCATTTAGTGGATATTTTCACAAAAAAGTGACATTTTCAAAAATTCTGAAAATTGGCTGAAAACGACTAAATATGAAGGACTCATCGGGCGAATCGCTCTGGAACTGAAATCGGAATGCTCACTGACATTTCCCCTATCTGAAAGTCTGATAAACGCTGAAAAAATGACTAAGTCCAAAAAAAAATGTTTTCACCTTTTTTCAATTTTACCCCCGTGGGATATATATTCTACCCACACAAATTTGGAACTCTACTGGGGTACCCTCACACATATTATTCCCTCATTTAGTGGATATTTTCACAAAAAAGTGAAATTTTCAAAAATTCAGAAAATTGGCTGAAAACGACTAAATATGAAGGACTCATCGGGCGAATTGCTCTGGAACTGAAATCGGAACGCTCACTGATATTTCCCCTATCTGAAAGTCTGATAAACGCTGAAAAAATGACTAAGTCCAAAAAAAAATGTTTTCACCTTTTTTCAATTTTACCCCCGTGGGATATATATTCTACCCACACACATTTGGAACTCTCCTGGGGTACCCTCACACATATTATTCCCTTATTTAGTGGATATTTTCACAAAAAAGTGAAATTTTCAAAAATTCAGAAAATTGGCTGAAAACGACTAAATATGAAGGACTCATCGGGCGAATCGCTCTGGAACTGAAATCGGAACGCTCACTGATATTTCCCCTATCTGAAAGTTTGATAAACGCTGAAAAAATGACTAAGTCCAAAAAAAAAATTTTTTCACCTTTTTTCAATTTTACCCGCGTGGGATATATATTCTACCCACACACATTTGGAACTCTCCTGGGGTACCTTCCACACATATTATTCCCTCATTTAGTGGATATTTTCACAAAAAAGTGACATTTTCAAAAATTCTGAAAATTGGCTGAAAACGACTAAATATGAAGGACTCATCGGGCGAATCGCTCTGGAACTGAAATCGGAACGCTCACTGACATTTCCCCTATCTGAAAGTCTGATAAACGCCGGAAAAATGACTAAGTCTAAAAAAATTTTTTTTCAACTTTTTTCAATTTTACCCCCGTGGGATACATATTCTACCCACACACACTTGGAACTCTCCTGGGGTACCCTCACACATATTATTCCCTCATTTAGTGGATATTTTCACAAAAAAGTGAAATTTTCAAAAATTCAGAAAATTGGCTTAAAACGACTAAATATGAAGCACTCATCAGGCGAATCGCTCTGGAACTGAAATCGGAACGCTCACTGACATTTCCACTATCTGAAAGTCTGAAAAACGCTGAAAAAATGACTAAGTCCAAAAAAAAAAATTTTTCACTCTTTTTCAACTTTACCCCCGTGGGATATATATTCTACCCACACAAATTTGGAACTCTACTGGGGTACCCTCACACATATTATTCCCTCATTTAGTGGATATTTTCACAAAAAAGTGAAATTTTCAAAAATTCAGAAAATTGGCTGAAAACGACTAAATATGAAGGACTCATCGGGCGAATTGCTCTGGAACTGAAATCGGAACGCTCACTGATATTTCCCCTATCTGAAAGTCTGATAAACGCTGAAAAAATGACTAAGTCCAAAAAAAAAATGTTTTCACCTTTTTTCAATTTTACCCCCGTGGGATATATATTCTACCCACACACATTTGGAACTCTCCTGGGGTACCCTCACACATATTATTCCCTCATTTAGTGGATATTTTCACAAAAAAGTGAAATTTTCAAAAATTCAGAAAATTGGCTGAAAACGACTAAATATGAAGGACTCATCGGGCGAATCGCTCTGGAACTGAAATCAGAACGCTCACTGACATTTCCCCTATCTGAAAGTCTGATAAACGCTGAAAAAATGACAGTCCAAAAAAAAATTTTTTTCACCTTTTTTCAATTTTACCCCCGTGGGATATATATTCTACCCACACACATTTGGAACTCTCCTGAGGTACCCTCACACATATTATTCCCTCATTTAGTGGATATTTTCCCAAAAAAGTGAAATTTTCAAAAATTCAGAAAATTGGCTGAAAACGACTAAATATGAAGGACTCATCGGGCGTATCGCTCTGGAACTGAAATCGGAACGCTCACTGACATTTCCCCTATCTGAAAGTCTGATAAACGCTGAAAAAATGACTAAGTCCAAAAAAAAAAAATTTTTCACTTTTTTTCAACTTTACCCCCGTGGGATATATATTCTACCCACACAAATTTGGAACTCTCCTGGGGTACCCTCACACATATTATTCCCTTATTTAGTGGATATTTTCACAAAAAAGTGAAATTTTCAAAAATTCAGAAAATTGGCTGAAAACGACTAAATATGAAGGACTCATCGGGCGAATCGCTCTGGAACTGAAATCGGAACGCTCACTGACATTTCCCCTATCTGAAAGTCTGATAAACGCTGAAAAAATGACAGTCCAAAAAAAAAATTTTTTCACCTTTTTTCAATTTTACCCCCGTGGGATATTTATTCTACCCACACACATTTGGAACTCTCCTGAGGTACCCTCACACATATTATTCCCTCATTTAGTGGATATTTTCCCAAAAAAGTGAAATTTTCAAAAATTCAGAAAATTGGCTGAAAACGACTAAATATGAAGGACTCATCGGGCGTATCGCTCTGGAACTGAAATCGGAACGCTCACTGACATTTCCCCTATCTGAAAGTCTGATAAACGCTGAAAAAATGACTAAGTCCAAAAAAAAAAAATTTTTCACTTTTTTTCAACTTTACCCCCGTGGGATATATATTCTACCCACACAAATTTGGAACTCTCCTGGGGTACCCTCACACATATTATTCCCTTATTTAGTGGATATTTTCACAAAAAAGTGAAATTTTCAAAAATTCAGAAAATTGGCTGAAAACGACTAAATATGAAGGACTCATCGGGCGAATTGCTCTGGAACTGAAATCGGAACGCTCACTGATATTTCCCCTATCTGAAAGTCTGATAAACGCTGAAAAAATGACTAAGTCCAAAAAAAAAATTTTTTTTCACCTTTTTTCAATTTTACCCCCGTGGGATATATATTATACGCACACACACTTGGAACTCTCCTGGGGTACCCTCACACATATTATTCCCTCATTTAGTGGATATTTTCACAAAAAAGTGAAATTTTCAAAAATTCAGAAAATTAGCTTAAAACGACTAAATATGAAGCATTCATCAGGCGAATCGCTCTGGAACTGAAATCGGAACGCTCACTGACATTTCCACTATCTGAAAGTCTGAAAAACGCTGAAAAAATGACTAAGTTCAAAAAAAAAATTTTTTCACCTTTTTTCAATTTTACCCCCGTGGGATATATATTCTACCCACACACATTTGGAACTCTCCTGGGGTACCTTCACACATATTATTCCCTCATTTAGTGGATATTTTCACAAAAAAGTGACATTTTCAAAAATTCTGAAAATTGGCTGAAAACGACTAAATATGAAGGACTCATCGGGCGAATCGCTCTGGAACTGAAATCGGAACGCTCACTGACATTTCCCCTATCTGAAAGTCTGATAAACGCCGGAAAAATGACCCTAAGTATAAAAAAAATTTTTTTTCAACTTTTTTCAATTTTACCCCCGTGGGATATATATTATACCCACACACAATTGGAACTCTCCTGGGGTACCCTCACACATATTATTCCCTCATTTAGTGGATATTTTCCCAAAAAAGTGAAATTTTCAAAAATTCAGAAAATTGGCTGAAAACGACTAAATATGAAGGACTCATCGGGCGTATCGCTCTGGAACTGAAATCGGAACGCTCACTGACATTTCTCCTATCTGAAAGTCTGATAAACGCTGAAAAAATGACTAAGTCCAAAAAAAAAAATTTTTCACTTTTTTTCAACTTTACCCCCGTGGGATATATATTCTACCCACACAAATTTGGAACTCTACTGGGGTACCCTCACACATATTATTCCCTCATTTAGTGGATATTTTCACAAAAAAGTGAAATTTTCAAAAATTCAGAAAATTGGCTGAAAACGACTAAATATGAAGGACTCATCGGGCGAATTGCTCTGGAACTGAAATCGGAATGCTCACTGATATTTCCCCAATCTGAAAGTCTGATAAACGCTGAAAAAATGACTAAGTCCAAAAAAAAAATGTTTTCACCTTTTTTCAATTTTACCCCCGTGGGATATATATTCTACCCACACACATTTGGAACTCTCCTGGGGTACCCTCACACATATTATTCCCTCATTTAGTGGATATTTTCACAAAAAAGTGAAATTTTCAAAAATTCAGAAAATTGGCTGAAAACGACTAAATATGAAGGACTCATCGGGCGAATTGCTCTGGAACTGAAATCGGAACGCTCACTGACATTTCTCCTATCTGAAAGTCTGATAAACGTTGAAAAAATGACTAAGTCCAAAAAAAAAAATTTTTCACTTTTTTTCAACTTTACCCCCGTGGGATATATATTCTACCCACACAAATTTGGAACTCTACTGGGGTACCCTCACACATATTATTCCCTCATTTAGTGGATATTTTCACAAAAAAGTGAAATTTTCAAAAATTCAGAAAATTGGCTGAAAACGACTAAATATGAAGGACTCATCGGGCGAATTGCTCTGGAACTGAAATCGGAATGCTCACTGATATTTCCCCAATCTGAAAGTCTGATAAACGCTGAAAAAATGACTAAGTCCAAAAAAAAAATGTTTTCACCTTTTTTCAATTTTACCCCCGTGGGATATATATTCTACCCACACACATTTGGAACTCTCCTGGGGTACCCTCACACATATTATTCCCTCATTTAGTGGATATTTTCACAAAAAAGTGAAATTTTCAAAAATTCAGAAAATTGGCTGAAAACGACTAAATATGAAGGACTCATCGGGCGTATCGCTCTGGAACTGAAATCGGAACGCTCACTGACATTTCCCCTATCTGAAAGTCTGATAAACGCTGAAAAAATGACTAAGTCCAAAAAAAAAAATTTTTCACTTTTTTTCAACTTTACCCCCGTGGGATATATATTCTACCCACACAAATTTGGAACTCTCCTGGGGTACCCTCACACATATTATTCCCTTATTTAGGGGATATTTTCACAAAAAAGTGAAATTTTCAAAAATTCAGAAAATTGGCTGAAAACGACTAAATATGAAGGACTCATCGGGCGAATTGCTCTGGAACTGAAATCGGAACGCTCACTGATATTTCCCCTATCTGAAAGTCTGATAAACGCTGAAAAAATGACTAAGTCCAAAAAAAAATGTTTTCACCTTTTTTCAATTTTACCCCCGTGGGATATATATTCTACCCACACACATTTGGAACTCTCCTGGGGTACCCTCACACATATTATTCCCTCATTTAGTGGATATTTTCACAAAAAAGTGAAATTTTCAAAAATTCAGAAAAATGTTGAAAACGACTAAATATGAAGGACTCATCGGGCGAATTGCTCTGGAACTGAAATCGGAACGCTCACTGATATTTGCCCTATCTGAAAGTCTGATAAACGCTGAAAAAATGACTTAGTCCAAAAAAAAAAATGTTTTCACCTTTTTTCAATATTACCCCCGTGGGATATATATTCTAACCACACACATTTGGAACTCTCCTGGGGTACCTTCACACATATTATTCCCTCATTTAGTGGATATTTTCACAAAAAAGTGAAATTTTCAAAAATTCAGAAAATTGGCTGAAAACGACTAAATATGAAGGACTCATCGGGCGAATCGCTCTGGAACTGAAATCGGAACGCTCACTGACATTTCCCCTATCTGAAAGTCTGATAAACGCCGGAAAAATGACCCTAAGTCTAAAAAAAAATTTTTTTCAACTTTTTTCAATTTTACCCCCGTGGGATATATATTCTACCCACACAAATTTGGAACTCTCCTGGGGTACCCTCACACATATTATTCCCTCATTTAGTGGATATTTTCACAAAAAAGTGAAATTTTCAAAAATTCAGAAAATTGGCTGAAAACGACTAAATATGAAGGACTCATCGGGCGAATTGCTCTGGAACTGAAATCGGAACGCTCACTGATATTTCCCCTATCTGAAAGTCTGATAAACGCTGAAAAAATGACTAAGTCCAAAAAAAAAATGTTTTCACCTTTTTTCAATTTTACCTCGGTGGGATATATATTCTACCCACACACATTTGGAACTCTCCTGGGGTACCTTCACGCATATTATTCCCTCATTTAGTGGATATTTTCACAAAAAAGTGACATTTTCAAAAATTCAGAAAATTGGCTGAAAACGACTAAATATGAAGGACTCATCGGGCGAATCGCTCTGGAACTGAAATCGGAATGCTCACTGACATTTCCCCTATCTGAAAGTCTGATAAACGCTGAAAAAATGACTAAGTCCAAAAAAAAAATTTTTCACATTTTTTCAACTTTACCCCCATGGGATATATATTCTACGCACACACATTTGGAACTCTCCTGGGGTACCCTCACACATATTACTCCCTCATTTATTGGATATTTTCACAAAAAAAGTGAAATTTTCAAAAATTCTGAAATTTGGCTGAAAACGACTAAATATGAAGGACTCATCGGGCGAATCGCCCTGGAACTGAAATCGAAACACTCACTGACATTTCCCCTACCTGAAAGTCTGATAAACGCTGTAAAAATGACTAAGTCTAAAAAAATTTTTTTTTCACCTTTTTTCAATTTTACCCCCGTGGGATATATATTCTACCCACACAAATTTGGAACTCTCCTGGGGTACCCTCACACATATTATTCCCTTATTTAGTGGATATTTTCACAAAAAAGTGAAATTTTCAAAAATTCAGAAAATTGGCTGAAAACGACTAAATATGAAGGACTCATCGGTCGAATTGCTCTGGAACTGAAATCGGAACGCTCACTGATATTTCCCCTATCTGAAAGTCTGATAAACGCTGAAAAAATGACTAAGTCCAAAAAAAAAATGTTTTCACCTTTTTTCAATTTTACCCCCGTGGGATATATATTCTACCCACACACATTTGGAACTCTCCTGGGGTACCCTCACACATATTATTCCCTCATTTAGTGGATATTTTCACAAAAAAGTGAAATTTTCAAAAATTCAGAAAATTGGCTGAAAATGACTAAATATGAAGGACTCATCGGGCGAATCGCTCTGGAACTGAAATCGGAACGCTCACTGACAGTTCCCCTATCTGAAAGTCTGATAAACGCTGAAAAAATGACTAAGTCCAAAAAAAAAAATTTTTCACTTTTTTTCAATTTTACCCACGTGGGATATATATTCTACCCACACACATTTGGAACTCTCCTGGGGTACCCTCACACATATTATTCCCTCATTTAGTGGATATTTTCACAAAAAAGTGAAATTTTCAAAAATTCAGAAAATTGTCTGAAAACGACTATGTTATGTTCTGCTACCAGAGCTAAGGAAAGAGAGGAGATCTGTCCCTACGATAGAACTCAGCTGAATCCCTACGATGTAACAGGGAACCTGATCCTGCGATCAGACCTGCTAAAGTCCTAAGCTAGTCTGTTCGGAGACCTATAGATGTGGGGAAGGAATCCCTACAAGTACTAAGGACTGGGAGGAAAATGGGACTCCTCCTAACAGAAATAGTAGCAGACAGACGAACAAACAAAATATATAGAACATAGAGGTCCGTAGACCAAGCAAACTAACAGAGATAGATACAGAGCACAGGCTAGCTAGAAAGTAGTTATACAATGAAGTCCAGCAAAGCCAGAAGGGCGGAGCAGGATTAAATAGGCCAACAAGGTCATGTGACCAGCAAAGGAAAAAACCTAAGAGCAAGGTTCTAACAGTACCCCCCCTTCTAAGATGATCCTCCGGATCCCCTAGGACCAGGCTTATCAGGAAATCTCCTGTGAAACGCTCTGATAAGTCTGGACGCGGAAAAATCATCTGACCTCACCCAAGAGTTATCCTCGGGTCCGAAACCTTTCCAGGCCACAAGATACTGCAAACTACTTCTATACCGTCTAGAGTTAAGGATGCGAGAAATTTCATATTCCCCGTCCTCCACCACCGGAGGAACAGAGGCAGAGGCGTCACCATCCGACACAACAGCTTTTTTTAACAGAGAGACATGAAATACCGGATTAATTCTCCAGGAGGTAGGAACCTCCAACCTAACAGCAGATTGGTTGACAACCTGAAGCACCTTAAAGGGCCCTACAAACTTGGGACCCAATTTCTTAGAAGGAATCCTCAACCGCAGATTCCTAGAGGTCAACCAGACCATGTCACCAACAGTGAACAAAACCTCCTGTCGTTTCCTATCAAAGTAGTCTTTAGATTTTCTGTTGGCCTCCTGAAGATTACCACGCACATCCGTCCAAACTCTCTCCAAATCACCGGAAAAATTCTCCTCCTCAGGCACGGCAGATCCCAACTTGGAGAACGACCCAAACGACGGATGTCTCCCAGAACAACAAAAAAAAGGCGAACAACCAGCAGAAGAAGATGTATGATTGTTCAGAGCAAATTCAGCAAGTGGCAGAAACTCAGACCACCCCTCTTGATTGTCTGCCACAAAACAATGCAAGAACTGCTCAACATCCTGGTTTTTCCTTTCTGTCTGGCCATTAGATTCAGGATGATATCCGGACGAGAACGACAAATGAACTCCCAACCTGTCACAAAAGGCACGCCAAAAACGAGCCACGAACTGAGGACCCCTATCAGAAACAATGTCAGTAGGAACGCCATGAAGTCTGACAATTTCCTTGACAAAGGCCTTAGCGAGAGTTTTAGCGCAGGGCAGTTTGACGAAGGGAACCAAGTGACACATCTTGCTAAAACGGTCCACGACCACCCAGATGACAGTAAAACCCTCAGAGGGGGGAAGGTCAGTTATAAAGTCCATAGCCAAATGTGTCCAAGGAGCACTGGAAACCTCCAAAGGACAAAGCAACCCCGCAGCAGGAGTATGTGAGGACTTAGATCTAGCACATATAGTACATTGACGCACCCACTTAATGACTTCCTTCTGCCATCCAGGCCACCAAAAACTGCGACCCACCAGTCTCTTGGTCTCAGAGATTCCGGGATGACCTGCCAACCGAGATTCGTGACACTCAACAAACAAATCTCTCCTAAAGGTCCCAGGCACAAACAACCTCCCATGAGGAGTGTTAGATGGGGCATTCTCCTGTGCTTTAAGAATCTCATCTTCCAAAACGGAGTCCAAAGCAGCTATCACAACACCTTCTTGTAAAATGTTCTCCTCTTTCTCAGCACCGACTATGGGAGAAAAACTGCGAGACAAGGCATCCGCCTTAACATTCTTAGTACCAGGGATGTAAGTAACGGAGAAATTAAACCGCGAGAAAAACAGTGCCCACCTAGCCTGACGGGCATTCAGGCGCTTGGCAGCATCAAGATATATCAGATTTTTATGATCCGTAAGAACCTGAATGGGAAATTCCGCACCTTCCAAGAAGTGGCGCCAGTGTTCAAATGCGAGTTTAATAGCCAATAATTCCCGATTACCAATATCGTAATTCAGTTCAGTCTCCGAAAATTTTTTTGAAAAAAAGGCACAGGGATGTAATCCATCCCCGTTATCCTGAGACAATACTGCGCCAACCCCCACAGAGGAAGCATCAACCTCAACCAAAAACGGCTTAGTCACATCAGGCTGCATAAGGATGGGAGCAGAGGTGAACCTCTCCTTGAGATACAGAAAAGCTTCAATGGCCTCAGAAGACCACTGAACCGCATCAGCACCTTTCCTGGTGAGATCGGTCAGAGGTTTGACAATACTAGAAAATTTTTTTATGAATTTTCTGTAATAATTGGCGAAACCCAAAAACCTCTGTATCGATTTCAAACCAATAGGCCTAGGCCATTCCTGTACATCTTGAACTTTAACCGGGTCCATCTCAAAACCTTCGCTGGAGATAATGTAACCCAAAAAACTAATTCTCTGTACAGCGAACTCACATTTCTCCAGCTTAGCAAAAAGCGAATTGTCCATTAATAACTGTAATACCTCACGTACGCTCCGCCAATGAGACTCCAGATCCGGCGAATAAATCAAAGTGTCATCCAAATACACAACTACATTTTTGCCGATCAAAGGTCTAAGGATGTCATTAATAAGATTCTGAAAAAATGCAGGAGCATTAGTAAGACCAAAAGGCATAACCAGGTTCTCAAAATGACCCACAGGAGTGTTAAAAGCAGTCTTCCATTCATCACCCTCCTTCATGCGCAACAGATTGTATGCCCCCTTAAGGTCAATTTTAGAGAACCACTTGGCCCCCATTAACTGGTTAAACAGATCAGGAATCAATGGCAGTGGGTAAGGATTGCGTACAGTAATTTTGTTAATCTCACGAAAATCCAGACAAGGACGTAAACCGCCGTCCTTTTTTTTTTACAAAAAAAAATTAAACCGCCACAGGAGACTTAGAGGGCCTAATGTGACCTGCGGCCAAACTTGTCTGTATGTATTCCTCCAAAGCCTTCCTCTCAGGAATAGTAAGGTTAAATAAACGACTTTTAGGAAGAGTCGCTCCAGGGACAAATTCAATAGAACAATCATAGTCTCTATGGGGAGGCAAAACCTGCGATTCCTTCTCAGAAAAAACTCTCCAAAAATCCTGAATAGGAACAGGCAATTCTCCCCTATCCAAAGCTGCAATACGCCCGTTACAACACTTGTCATAACATTTATGGCTCCAGGATTTAATTTCACTGTTAGACCAATCCAGTACAGGATTGTGAAATTTTAACCAGGGCAATCCCAATATTACTGGAGAAGGCAAGTTATTCAAAACTACCAAATCCAATTTCTCATGGTGAACACCATTAATAGTGAGAGGAAATTCACAGACCTTGAGAGTAATATTCTTCAAAGGGGAACCATCCACAGAAACCACAGCAATGGGGGATGATAAAGGTTCGGGTTTTAAATTGAGTCTTTCCAAGAATCACCCATCAATTACATTCAGAGTAGACCCACAATCAACAAACACCCGAAATTCCATTAATTTTTCCTGAGCAATCGTGGAAGCAGCTAAAAATACACCCTTGGAATTTAAACAGGCAATACGGGCATGACTGACCATTTTTTTTTCTTTCTTCATACGAAGCTCACAGCCTTTAATCAAATGACCAGATTTTCCGCAATAGAAACACAAGCCTTTAGAAAATCGACGGTCTTTTTCTTGAGAGCAAGGTGCCACCGATCCAATCTCCATCGGTTCACCACTGTTAGTACACACATTCTCATGACCAGAAACTGACATAGCAGAGGATTTGCTCTCATTAACCCTTGCACGCAGTCTCCTATCCACCCGTATAGCTAATTGCATAGCCTGTTGCAAATCTTCAGGTGTAGGATAAGCAATTAGCAGGTCTTTAACCCTTTCATTGAGCCCAGCAAGAAATAGACTTTTCAGAGCAGAATCGTTCCACCCTGTTTGAGTAGACCATCGACGGAAATGAGTACAATATTTTTCCACATTACCTGATCCCTGTTTCAAACGTCTCAACTCAGTCTCAGCTGATGCAACACGGTCAGGATCATCATATAATAGTCCCAAAGCAGAAAAAAAAACTATCCACTGATCTGAAGCATGTATCACTAGGTTGCAAAGAAAAGGCCCACTCCTGAGGCTCTTTGCGCAAAAGTGACATTATGAACCCTATGCGCTGGGATTCATCCCCAGAGGACTTGGGTCTCAAACGAAAATACAATAAGCAAGCATTTTTAAATGAAAAAAATTCTCGGTGTTCACCAAAAAATTAATCCGGCAAACATACCTTAGGCTCCAAGAAATGTGCTCCAGGACAGTTACTCACGTGCTGACGGAGCTCGGCCACCTCCAGAGAGAGTCCCTGCAGGCGATGAGCCAAATCCTGAACCGACACCATGATGGAACAGAAAAATCTTTCCTTAGAGAATTTGCAGGCTGGACTTACTGTTATGTTCTGCTACCAGAGCTAAGGAAAGAGAGGAGATCTGTCCCTACGATAGAACTCAGCTGAATCCCTACGATGTAACAGGGAACCTGATCCTGCGATCAGACCTGCTAAAGTCCTAAGCTAGTCTGTACGGAGACCTATAGATGTGGGGAAGGAATCCCTACAAGTACTAAGGACTGGGAGGAAAATGGGACACCTCCTAACAGAAATAGTAGCAGACAGACGAACAAACAAAATATATAGAACATAGAGGTCCGTAGACCAAGCAAACTAACAGAGATAGATACAGAGCACAGGCTAGCTAGAAAGTAGTTATACAATGAAATCCAGCAAAGCCAGAAGGGCAGAGCAGGATTAAATAGGCCAACAAGGTCATGTGACCAGAAAAGGAAAAAACCTAAGAGCAAGGTTCTAACAGACTAAATATGAAGGACTCATCGGGCGAATCGCTCTGGAACTGAAATCGGAACGCTCACTGACATTTCCCCTATCTGAAAGTCTGATAAACGCTGAAAAAATGACTAAGTCCAAAAAAAAAATGTTTTCACCTTTTTTCAATTTTACCCCCGTGGGATATATATTCTACCCACACACATTTGGAACTCTCCTGAGGTACCCTCACACATATTATTCCCTCATTTAGTGGATATTTTCACAAAAAAGTGAAATTTTCAAAAATTCAGAAAATTGGCTGAAAACGACTAAATATGAAGGACTCATCGGGCGAATCGCTCTGGAACTGAAATCGGAATGCTCACTGACATTTCCCCTATCTGACAGTCTGATAAATGCTGAAAAAATGACAAAGTCCAAAAAAAATAATTTTTTCACCTTTTTTCAATTTTACCCCCGTGGGATATATATTCTACCCACACACATTTGGAACTCTCCTGGGGTAACCTCACACATATTATTCCCTCATTTAGTGGATATTTTCACAAAAAAGTGAAATTTTCAAAAATTCTGAAATTTGGCTGAAAACAACTAAATATGAAGGACTCATCGGGCGAATCGCTCTGGAACTGAAATCGGAACGCTCACTGACATTTCCCCTATCTGAAAGTCTGATAAACGCCGGAAAAATGACTAAGTCTAAAAAAATTTTTTTTTCACCTTTTTTCAATTTTACCCCTGTGGGATATATATTCTACCCACACACATTTGGAACTCTCCTGGGGTACCCTCACACATATTATTCCCTCATTTAGTGGATATTTTCACAAAGAAGTGAAATTTTCAAAAATTCAGAAAATTGGCTGAAAACGACGAAATATGAAGGACTCATCGGGCGAATCGCTCTGGAACTGAAATCAGAACGCTCACTGACATTTCCCCTATCTGAAAATCTGATAAACGCTGAAAAAATGACTAAGTCCAAAAAACAATTTTTTCACCTTTTTTCAATTTTACCCCCGTGGGATATATATTCTACCCACACACATTTGGAACTCTCCTGGGGTACCCTCACACATATTATTTCCTCATTTAGTGGATATTTTCACAAAAAAGTGAAATTTTCAAAAATTCTGAAAATTGGCTGAAAACGACTAAATATGAAGGACTCATTGGGCGAATCGCTCTGGAACTGAAATCGGAACGCTGACTGACATTTCCCCTATCTGAAAGTCTGATAAACGCCGGAAAAATGACTAAGTCCAAAAAACAATTTTTTCACCTTTTTTCAATTTTACCCCTGTGGGATATATATTCTACCCACACACATTTGGAACTCTCCTGAGGTACCCTCACACATATTATTCCCTCATTTAGTGGATATTTTCACAAAAAAGTGAAATTTTCAAAAATTCAGAAAATTGGCTGAAAACGACTAAATATGAAGGACTCATCGGGCGAATCGCTCTGGAACTGAAATCGGAACGCTCACTGACATTTCCCCTATCTGAAAGTCTGATAAATGCTGAAAAAATGACTAAGTCATAAAAAAAATTTTTTTCACCTTTTTTCAATTTTACCCCCGTGGGATATATACTCTACCCACACACATTTGGAACTCTCCTGGGGTACCCTCACACATATTATTTCCTCATTTAGTGGATATTTTCACAAAAAAGTGAAATTTTCAAAAATTCTGAAAATTGGCTGAAAACGACTAAATATGAAGGACTCATCGGGTGAATCGCGCTGGAACTGAAATCGGAACGCTCACTGACATTTCCCCTATCTGAAAGTCTGATAAACGCTGAAAAAATGACAGTCCAAAAAAAAATTTTTTCACCTTTTTTCAATTTTACCCCCGTGGGATATATATTCTACCCACACACATTTGGAACTCTCCTGAGGTACCCTCACACATATTATTCCCTCATTTAGTGGATATTTTCACAAAAAAGTGACATTTTCAAAAATTCAGAAAATTGGCTGAAAACGACTAAATATGAAGGACTCATTGGGCGAATCGCTCTGGAACTGAAATCGGAACGCTCACTGACATTTCCCCTATCTGAAAGTCTGATAAATGCTGGAAAAATGACTAAGTCTAAAAAAATTTTTTTTTCACCTTTTTTCAATTTTACCCCTGTGGGATATATATTCTACCCACACACATTTGGAACTCTCCTGGGGTACCCTCACACATATTATTCCCTCATTTAGTGGATATTTTCACAAAAAAGTGAAATTTTCAAAAATTCAGAAAATTGGCTGAAAACGACTAAATATGAAGGACTCATCGGGCGAATCGCTCTGGAACTGAAATCGGAAAGCTCACTGACATTTCCCCTATCTGAAAGTCTGATAAACGCTGAAAAAATGACTAAGTCCAAAAAAAAAATGTTTTCACCTTTTTTCAATTTTACCCCCGTGGGATATATATTCTACCCACACACATTTGGAACTCTCCTGAGGTACCCTCACACATATTATTCCCTCATTTAGTGGATATTTTCACAAAAAAGTGAAATTTTCAAAAATTCAGAAAATTGGCTGAAAACGACTAAATATGAAGGACTCATCGGGCGAATCGCTCTGGAACTGAAATCGGAACGCTCACTGACATTTCCCCTATCTGAAAGTCTGATAAACGCTGAAAAAATGATAGTCCAAAAAAAAATTTTTTCACCTTTTTTCAATTTTACCCCCGTGGGATGTATATTCTACCCACACACATTTGGAACTCTCCTGAGGTACCCTCACACATATTATTCCCTCATTTAGTGGATATTTTCACAAAAAAGTGACATTTTCAAAAATTCTGAAAATTGGCTGAAAACGACTAAATATGAAGGACTCATTGGGCAATCGCTCTGGAACTGAAATCGGAACGCTCACTGACATTTCCCCTATCTGAAAGTCTGATAAATGCTGAAAACATGACTAAGTCCAAAAAAAAAAATTTTTTCACCTTTTTTCAATTTTACCCCCGTGGGATATATATTCTACCCACACACATTTGGAACTCTCCTGGGGTACCCTCACACATATTATTCCCTCATTTAGTGGATATTTTCACAAAAAAGTGAAATTTTCAAAAATTCAGAAAATTGGCTGAAAACGACTAAATATGAAGGACTCATCGGGCGAATCGCTCTGGAACTGAAATCGGAAAGCTCACTGACATTTCCCCTATCTGAAAGTCTGATAAACGCTGAAAAAATGACTAAGTCCAAAAAAAAAATGTTTTCACCTTTTTTCAATTTTACCCCCGTGGGATATATATTCTACCCACACACATTTGGAACTCTCCTGAGGTACCCTCACACATATTATTCCCTCATTTAGTGGATATTTTCACAAAAAAGTGAAATTTTCAAAAATTCAGAAAATTGGCTGAAAACGACTAAATATGAAGGACTCATCGGGCGAATCGCTCTGGAACTGAAATCGGAACGCTCACTGACATTTCCCCTATCTGAAAGTCTGATAAACGCTGAAAAAATGATAGTCCAAAAAAAAATTTTTTCACCTTTTTTCAATTTTACCCCCGTGGGATGTATATTCTACCCACACACATTTGGAACTCTCCTGAGGTACCCTCACACATATTATTCCCTCATTTAGTGGATATTTTCACAAAAAAGTGACATTTTCAAAAATTCTGAAAATTGGCTGAAAACGACTAAATATGAAGGACTCATTGGGCAATCGCTCTGGAACTGAAATCGGAACGCTCACTGACATTTCCCCTATCTGAAAGTCTGATAAATGCTGAAAACATGACTAAGTCCAAAAAAAAAAATTTTTTCACCTTTTTTCAATTTTACCCCCGTGGGATATATATTCTACCCACACACATTTGGAACTCTCCTGGGGTACCCTCACACATATTATTCCCTCATTTAGTGGATATTTTCACAAAAAAGTGAAATTTTCAAAAATTCTGAAATTTCCCTGAAAACAACTAAATATGAAGGACTCATCGGGCGAATCGCTCTGGAACTGAAATCAGAACGCTCACTGACATTTCCCCTATCTGAAAGTCTGATAAACGCTGAAAAAATGACTAAGTCCAAAAAAAAAATGTTTTCACCTTTTTTCAATTTTACCCCCGTGGGATATATATTCTACCCACACACATTTGGAACTCTCCTGAGGTACCCTCACACATATTATTCCCTCATTTAGTGGATATTTTCACAAAAAAGTGAAATTTTCAAAAATTCAGAAAATTGGCTGAAAACGACTAAATATGAAGGACTCATCGGGCGAATCGCTCTGGAACTGAAATCGGAACGCTCACTGACATTTCCCCTATCTGAAAGTCTGATAAACGCCGGAAAAATGACTAAGTTTAAAAAAAAATTTTTTTCAACTTTTTTCAATTTTACCCCCGTGGGATATATACTCTACCCACACACATTTGGAACTCTCCTGGGGTACCCTCACACATAATATTTCCTCATTTAGTGGATATTTTCACAAAAAAGTGAAATTTTCAAAAATTCAGAAAATTGGCTGAAAACGACTAAATATGAAGGACTCATTGGGCGAATCGCTCTGGAACTGAAATCGGAACGCTCACTGACATTTCCCCTATCTGAAAGTCTGATAAACGCCGGAAAAATGACTAAGTCTAAAAAAAATTTTTTTTTCACCTTTTTTCAATTTTACCCCTGTGGGATATATATTCTACCCACACACATTTGGAACTCTCCTGGGGTACCCTCACACATATTATTCCCTCATTTAGTGGATATTTTCACAAAAAAGTGACATTTTCAAAAATTCAGAAAATTGGCTGAAAACGACTAAATATGAAGGACTCATTGGGCGAATCGCCCTGGAACTGAAATCGGAACGCTAACTGACATTTCCCCTATCTGAAAGTCTGATAAACGCCGAAAAAATGACTAAGTCCAAAAAAAAAAATTTTCACCTTTTTTCAATTTTACCCCGGTGGGATATATATTCTACCCACACACATTTGGAACTGTCCTGGGGTACCCTCACACATATTATTTCCTCATTTAGTGGATATTTTCACAAAAAAGTGAAATTTTCAAAAATTCAGAAAATTGGCTGAAAACGACTAAATATGAAGGACTCATTGGGCGAATCGCTCTGGAACTGAAATCGGAACGCTCACTGACATTTCCCCTATCTGAAAGTCTGATAAACGCCGGAAAAATGACTAAGTCTAAAAAAAATTTTTTTTTCACCTTTTTTCAATTTTACCCCTGTGGGATATATATTCTACCCACACACATTTGGAACTCTCCTGGGGTACCCTCACACATATTATTCCCTCATTTAGTGGATATTTTCACAAAAAAGTGACATTTTCAAAAATTCAGAAAATTGGCTGAAAACGACTAAATATGAAGGACTCATTGGGCGAATCGCCCTGGAACTGAAATCGGAACGCTAACTGACATTTCCCCTATCTGAAAGTCTGATAAACGCCGAAAAAATGACTAAGTCCAAAAAAAAAAATTTTCACCTTTTTTCAATTTTACCCCGGTGGGATATATATTCTACCCACACACATTTGGAACTGTCCTGGGGTACCCTCACACATATTATTTCCTCATTTAGTGGATATTTTCACAAAAAAGTGAAATTTTCAAAAATTCAGAAAATTGGCTGAAAACGACTAAATATGAAGGACTCATTGGGCGAATCGCTCTGGAACTGAAATCGGAACGCTCACTGACATTTCCCCTATCTGAAAGTCTGATAAACGCCGGAAAAATGACTAAGTCTAAAAAAAATTTTTTTTTCACCTTTTTTCAATTTTACCCCTGTGGGATATATATTCTACCCACACACATTTGGAACTCTCCTGGGGTACCCTCACACATATTATTCCCTCATTTAGTGGATATTTTCACAAAAAAGTGACATTTTCAAAAATTCAGAAAATTGGCTGAAAACGACTAAATATGAAGGACTCATTGGGCGAATCGCCCTGGAACTGAAATCGGAACGCTAACTGACATTTCCCCTATCTGAAAGTCTGATAAACGCCGAAAAAATGACTAAGTCCAAAAAAAAAAATTTTCACCTTTTTTCAATTTTACCCCGGTGGGATATATATTCTACCCACACACATTTGGAACTGTCCTGGGGTACCCTCACACATATTATTTCCTCATTTAGTGGATATTTTCACAAAAAAGTGAAATTTTCAAAAATTCTGAAAATTGGCTGAAAACGACTAAATATGAAGGACTCATTTGGCGAATCGCTCTGGAACTGAAATCGGAACGCTCACTGACATTTCCCCTATCTGAAAGTCTGATAAACGCCGGAAAAATGACTAAGTTTAAAAAAAAAATTTTTTTCAACTTTTTTCAATTTTACCCCGTGGGATATATATTCTACCCACACACACTTGGAACTCTCCTGGGGTACCCTCACACATATTATTCCCTCATTTAGTGGATATTTTCACAAAAAAGTGACATTTTCAAAAATTCAGAAAATTGGCTGAAAACGACTAAATATGAATGACTCATCGGGCGAATCGCTCTGGAACTGAAATCGGAACGCTCACTGACATTTCCCCTATCTGAAAGTCTGATAAACGCCGGAAAAATGACTAAGTCTAAAAAAATTTTTTTTTCACCTTTTTTCAATTTTACCCCTGTGGGATATATATTCTACCCACACACATTTGGAACTCTCCTGGGGTACCCTCACACATATTATTCCCTCATTTAGTGGATATTTTCACAAAAAAGTGAAATTTTCAAAAATTCAGAAAATTGGCTGAAAACGACTAAATATGAAGGACTCATCGGGCGAATCGCTCTGGAACTGAAATCGGAACGCTCACTGACATTTCCCCTATCTGAAAGTCTGAAAAACGCTGAAAAAATGACTAAGTTGAAAAAAAAATTTTTTTCACCTTTTTTTCAATTTTACGCCCGTGGGATATATATTCTACCCACACACATTTGGAACTCTCCTGGGGTACCCTCACACATATTATTCCCTCATTTAGTGGATATTTTCACAAAAAAGTGAAATTTTCAAAAATTCTGAAATTTGGCTGAAAACGACTAAATATGAAGGACTCATCGGGCGAATCGCTCTGGAACTGAAATCGGAACGCTCACTGACATTTCCCCTATCTGAAAGTCTGATAAACGCTGAAAAAATGACTAAGTCCAAAAAAAAGTTTTCACCTTTTTTCAATTTTACCCCCGTGGGATATATACTCTACCCACACACATTTGGTACTCTCCTGGGGTACCCTCACACATATTATTTCCTCATTTAGTGAATATTTTCACAAAAAAGTGAAATTTTCAAAAATTCTGAAATTTGGCTGAAAACAACTAAATATGAAGGACTCATCGGGCGAATCGCTCTGGAACTAAAATCGGAACGCTCACTGACATTTCCCCTATCTGAAAGTCTGATAAACGCTGAAAAAATGATTAAGTCCAAAAAAAATTTTTTTCAACTTTTTCAATTTTACCCCCGTGGGATATATATTCTACCTACGCACATTTGGAACACTCCTGGGGTACCCTCACACATATTATTCCCTCATTTAGTGGATATTTTCACAAAAAAGTGAAATTTTCAAAAATTCTGAAATTTGGCTGAAAACAACTAAATATGAAGGACTCATCGGGCGAATCGCTCTGGAACTAAAATCGGAATGCTCACTGACATTTCCCCTATCTGAAAGTCTGAAAAACGCTGAAAAAATTACTAAGTCCAAAAAAAAAATTTTTTCATCTTTTTTCAATTTTACCCCCGTGGGATATATATTCTACCCACACACATTTGGAACTCTCCTGGGGTACCCTCACACATATTATTTCCTCATTTAGTGGATACTTTCACAAAAAAGTGAAATTTTCATAAATTCTGAAAATTGGCTGAAAACGACTAAATATGAAGGACTCATCGTGCGAATCGCTCTGGAACTGAAATCGGAACGCTCACTGACATTTCCCCTATCTGAAAGTCTGAAAAACGCTGAAAAAATGACAGTTCAAAAAATAATAATTTTTCACCTTTTTTCAATTTTACCCCCGTGGGATATATACTCTACCCACACACATTTGGAACTCTCCTGGAGTACCCTCAGACATATTATTTCCTCATTTAGTGGATATTTTCACAAAAAAGTGAAATTTTCAAAAATTCTGAAAATTGGCTGAAAACGACTAAATATGAAGGACTCATCGCGCGAATCGCTCTGGAACTGAAATCGGAACGCTCACTGACATTTCCCCTATCTGAAAGTCTGATAAACGCTGAAAAAATGACTAAGTCCAAAAAAAAAATTTTTTCACCTTTTTTAATTTTACCCCCGTGGGATATATATTCTACCCAAACACATTTGGAACTCTCCTGAGGTACCCTCACACATATTATTCCCTCATTTAGTGGATACTTTCACAAAAAAGTGAAATTTTCATAAATTCTGAAAATTGGCTGAAAACGACTAAATATGAAGGACTCATCGTGCGAATCGCTCTGGAACTGAAATCGGAACGCTCACTGACATTTCCCCTATCTGAAAGTCTGATAAACGCTGAAAAAATGACTAAGTCCAAAAAAAAAGTTTTCACCTTTTTTCAATTTTACCCCCGTGGCATATATACTCTACCCACACACATTTGGAACTCTCCTGGGGTACCCTCACACATATTATTTCCTCATTTAGTGAATATTTTCACAAAAAAGTGAAATTTTCAAAAATTCTGAAATTTGGCTGAAAACAACTAAATATGAAGGACTCATCGGGCGAATCTCTCTGGAACTAAAATCGGAACGCTCACTGACATTTCCCCTATCTGAAAGTCTGAAAAACGCTGAAAAAATGACTAAGTTCCAAAAAAAAAATTTTTCACCTTTTTTCAATTTTACCCCCGTGGGATATATACTCTACCCACACACATTTGGTACTCTCCTGGGGTACCCTCACACATATTATTTCCTCATTTAGTGAATATTTTCACAAAAAAGTGAAATTTTCAAAAATTCTGAAATTTGGCTGAAAACAACTAAATATGAAGGACTCATCGGGCGAATCGCTCTGGAACTAAAATCGGAACGCTCACTGACATTTCCCCTATCTGAAAGTCTGAAAAACGCTGAAAAAATGACTAAGTTCCAAAAAAAAAATTTTTCACCTTTTTTCAATTTTACGCCCGTGGGATATATATTCTACCCACACACATTTGGAACTTTCCTGGGGTACCCTCACACATATTATTTCCTCATTTAGTGGATAATTTCACAAAAAAGTGAAATTTTCATAAATTCTGAAAATTGGCTGAAAACGACTAAATATGAAGGACTCATCGTGCGAATCGCTCTGGAACTGAAATCGGAACGCTCACTGACATTTCCCCTATCTGAAAGTCTGAAAAACGCTGAAAAAATGACAGTTCAAAAAATAATAATTTTTCACCTTTTTTCAATTTTACCCCCGTGGGATATATATTCTACCCACACACATTTGGATCTCTCCTGGGGTACCCTCACACATATTATTCCCTCATTTAGTGGATATTTTCACAAAAAAGTGAAATTTTCAAAAATTCTGAAATTTGGCTGAAAACGACTAAATATGAAGGACTCATCGGGCGAATCGCTCTGGAACTGAAATCGAAACGCTCACTGACATTTCCCCTATCAGAAAGTCTGATAAACGCTGAAAAAATGACTAAGTCCAAAAAAAAATTTTTTTCACCTTTTTTCAATTTTACCCCCGTGGGATATATACTCTACCCACACACATTTGGAACTCTCCTGGGGTACCCTCACACATATTATTTCCTCATTTAGTGGATATTTTCACAAAAAAGTGAAATTTTCAAAAATTCTGAAATTTGGCTGAAAACAACTAAATATGAAGGACTCATCGGGCGAATCTCTCTGGAACTGAAATCGGAACGCTCACTGACATTTCCCCTATCTGAAAGTCTGATACACGCTGAAAAAATGACTAAGTCCAAAAAAAAAGTTTTCACCTTTTTTCAATTTTACCCCCGTGGGATATATACTCTACCCACACACATTTGGAACTCTCCTGGGGTACCCTCACACATATTATTTCCTCATTTAGTGAATATTTTCACAAAAAAGTGAAATTTTCAAAAATTCTGAAATTTGGCTGAAAACAACTAAATATGAAGGACTCATCGGGCGAATCGCTCTGGAACTAAAATCGGAACGCTCACTGACATTTCCCCTATCTGAAAGTCTGAAAAACGCTGAAAAAATGACTAAGTTCCAAAAAAAAAATTTTTCACCTTTTTTCAATTTTACCCCCGTGGGATATATATTCTACCCACACACATTTGGAACTCTCCTGGGGTACCCTCACACATATTATTCCCTCATTTAGTGGATATTTTCACAAAAAAGTGAAATTTTCAAAAATTCTGAAATTTGGCTGAAAACGACTAAATATGAAGGACTCATCGGGCGAATCGCTCTGGAACTGAAATCGGAACGCTCACTGACATTTCCCCTATCTGAAAGTCTGATAAACGCTGAAAAAATGACTAAGTCCAAAAAAAAATGTTTTCACCTTTTTTCAATTTTACCCCCGTGGGATATATACTCTACCCACACACATTTGGAACTCTCCTGGGGTACCCTCACACATATTATTCCCTCATTTAGTGGATATTTTCACAAAAAAGTGAAATTTTCAAAAATTCTGAAATTTGGCTGAAAACAACTAAATATGAAGGACTCATCGGGCGAATCGCTCTGGAACTAAAATCGGAATGCTCACTGACATTTCCCCTATCTGAAAGTCTGAAAAACGCTGAAAAAATGACTAAGTTCCAAAAAAAAAATTTTTCACCTTTTTTCAATTTTACCCCCGTGGGATATATATTCTACCCACACACATTTGGAACTCTCCTGGGGTACCCTCACACATATTATTTCCTCATTTAGTGGATATTTTCACAAAAAAGTGAAATTTTCAAAAATTCTGAAAATTGGCTGAAAACGACTAAATATGAAGGACTCATCGGGCGAATCGCTCTGGAACTAAAATCGGAACGCTCACTGACATTTCCCCTATCTGAAAGTCTGAAAAACGCTGAAAAAATGACTAAGTTCCAAAAAAAAATGTTTTCACCTTTTTTCAATTTTACCCCCGTGGGATATATATTCTACCCACACACATTTGGAACTCTCCTGGGGTACCTTCACACATATTATTCCCTCATTTAGTGGATATTTTCACAAAAAAGTGAAATTTTCAAAAATTCAGAAAATTGGCTGAAAACGACTAAATATGAAGGACTCATCGGGCGAATCGCTCTGGAACTGAAATCGGAACGCTCACTGACATTTCCCCTATCTGAAAGTCTGATAAACGCTGAAAAAATGACTAAGTTCAAAAAAAAAATTTTTTCACCTTTTTTCAATTTTACCCCCGTGGGATATATACTCTACCCACACACATTTGGAACTCTCCTGGGGTACCCTCACACATATTGTTTCTTCATTTAGTGGATAATTTCACAATAAAGTGAAATTTTCAAAAATTCTGAAAATTGGCTGAAAACGACTAAATATGAAGGACTCATCGGGCGAATCGCTCTGGAACTGAAATCGGAACGCTCACTGACATTTCCCCTATCTGAAAGTCTGATAAACGCTGAAAAAATGACTAAGTCCAAAAAAAAAAATTTTTCACCTTTTTTCAATTTTACCCCCGTGGGATATATATTCTACCCACACACATTTGGTACTCTCCTGGGGTACCTTCACACATATTATTCCCTCATTTAGTGGATATTTTCACAAAAAAGTGACATTTTCAAAAATTCTGAAAATTGGCTGAAAACGACTAAATATGAAGGACTCATCGGGCGAATCGCTCTGGAACTGAAATCGGAACGCTAACTGACATTTCACCTATCTGAAAGTCTGATAAACGCCGGAAAATGACTAAGTCTAAAAAAAAATTTTTTTAAACTTTTTTCAATTTTACCCCCGTGGGATATATATTCTACCCACACACATTTGGAACTCTCCTGGGGTACCCTCACACATATTATTCCCTCATTTAGTGGATATTTTCACAAAAAAGTGAAATTTTCAAAAATTCTGAAATTTGGCAGAAAAAAACTAAATATTAAGGACTCATCGGGCGAATCGCTCTGGAACTGAAATCGGAACGCTCACTGACATTTCCACTATCTGAAAGTCTGATAAACGCTGAAAAAATGAGTAAGTCGAAAAAAAAATTTTTTTCACCTGTTTTCAATTTTACCCCCGTGGGATATATATTCTACCCACACACATTTGGAACTCTCCTGGGATACCCTCACACATATTATTCCCTCATTTAGTGGATATTTTCACAAAAAAGTGAAATTTTCAAAAATTCAGAAAATTGGCTGAAAACGACTAAATATGAAGGACTCATCGGGCGAATCGCTCTGGAACTGAAATCGGAATGCTCACTGACATTTCTACTATCTGAAAGTCTGAAAAACGGTGAAAAAATAACTAAGTCCAAAAAAAAAAATTTTTCACCTTTTTTCAATTTTACCCCCGTGTGATATATATTCTACCCACACACATTTGGAACTCTCCTGGGATACCCTCACACATATTATTCCCTCATTTAGTGGATATTTTCACAAAAAAGTGAAATTTACCAAAATTCAGAAAATTGGCTGAAAACGACTAAATATGAAGGACTCATCGGGCGAATCGCTCTGGAACTGAAATCGGAACGCTCACTGACATTTCTACTATCTGAAAGTCTGAAAAACGGTGAAAAAATGACAGTCCCAAAAAAAAAAATTTTTCACCTTTTTTCAATTTTACCCCCGTGGGATATATATTCTACCCACACACATTTGGAACTCTCCTGGGGTACCCTCACACATATTATTCCCTCATTTAGTGGATATTTTCACAAAAAAGTGAAATTTTCAAAAATTCAGAAAATTGGCTGAAAACGACTAAATATGAAGGACTCATCGGGCGAATCGCTCTGGAACTGAAATGGGAATGCTCACTGACATTTCCCCTATCTGAAAGTCTGAAAAACGCTGAAAAAATGACTAAGTTCAAAAAAAAAAATTTTCACCTTTTTTCAATTTTACCCCCGTGGGATATATATTCTACCCACATACATTTGGTACTCTCCTGGTGTACCCTCACACATATTATTCCCTCATTTAGTGGACATTTTCACAAAAAAGTGAAATTTTCAAAAATTCAGAAAATTGGCTGAAAACGACTAAATATGAAGGACTCATCGGGCGAATCGCTCTGGAACTTAAATCGGAACGCTCACTGACATTTCCCCTATCTGAAAGTCTGATAAACGCTGAAAAAATGACTAAGTCCAAAAAAAAATATTTTTCACCTTTTTTCAATTTTACCCCCGTAGGATATATATTCTACCCACACACATTTGGAACTCTCCTGGATTACCCTCACACATATTATTTCCTCATTTAGTGGATATTTTCACAAAAAAGTGAAATTTTCAAAAATTCAGAAAATTGGCTGAAAATGACTAAATATGAAGGACTCATCGGGCGAATCGTTCTGGAACTGAAATCGGAATGCTCACTGACATTTCCCCTATCTGAAAGTCTGATAAATGCTGAAAAAATGACTAAGTCCAAAAAAAAAAATTTTTTCACCTTTTTTCAATTTTACCCCCGTGGGATATATATATTCTACCCACACACATTTGGAACTCTCCTGGGGTACCCTCACACATATTATTCCCTCATTTAGTGGATATTTTCACAAAAAAGTGAAATTTTCAAAAATTCTGAAAATTGGCTGAAAACGACTAAATATGAAGGACTCATCGGGCGAATCGCTCTGGAACTGAAATCGGAACGCTCACTGACATTTCCCCTATCTGAAAGTCTGATAAACGCTGAAAAAATGACTAAGTCCAAAAAAAAAATTTTTTCACCTTTTTTCAATTTTACCCCCGTGTGATATATATTCTACCCACACACATTTGGAACTCTCCTGGGGTACCCTCACACATATTATTCCCTCATTTAGTGGATATTTTCACAAAAAAGTGAAATTTTCTAAAAATTCTGAAAATTGGCTGAAAACGACTAAATATGAAGGACTCATCGGGCGAATCGCTCTGGAACTGAAATCGGAACGCTCACTGACATTTCCCCTATCTGAAAGTCTGATAAACGCTGAAAAAATGACAAAGTCCAAAAAAAAAAATTTTTCACCTTTTTTCAATTTTACCCCCGTGTGATATATATTCTACCCACACACATTTGGAACTCTCCTGGGGTACCCTCACACATATTATTCCCTCATTTAGTGGATATTTTCACAAAAAAGTGAAATTTTCAAAAATTCAGAAAATTGGCTGAAAACGACTAAATATGAAGGACTCATCGGACGAATCGCTCTGGAACTTAAATCGGAATGCTCACTGACATTTCCCCTATCTGAAAGTCTGATAAATGCTGAAAAAATGACTAAGTCCAAAAAAAAAAATTTTTTCACCTTTTTTTAAATTTACCCCGTGGGATATATATATTCTACCCACACACATTTGGAACTCTCCTGGGGTACCCTCACACATATTATTCCCTCATTTAGTGGATATTTTCACAAAAAAGTGAAATTTTCAAAAATTCCGAAATTTGGCTGAAAACGACTAAATATGAAGGACTCATCGGGCGAATCGTTCTGGAACTGAAATCGGAACGCTCACTGACATTTCCCCTATCTGAAAGTCTGATAAACGCTGAAAAAATGACTAAGTCCAAAAAAAAATATTTTTCACCTTTTTTCAATTTTACCCCCGTAGGATATATATTCTACCCACACACATTTGGAACTCTCCTGGATTACCCTCACACATATTATTTCCTCATTTAGTGGATATTTTCACAAAAAAGTGAAATTTTCAAAAATTCAGAAAATTGACTGAAAATGACTAAATATGAAGGACTCATCGAGCGAATCGTTCTGGAACTGAAATCGGAATGCTCACTGACATTTCCCCTATCTGAAAGTCTGATAAATGCTGAAAAAATGACTAAGTCCAAAAAAAAAAATTTTTTCACCTTTTTTCAATTTTACCCCCGTGGGATATATATATTCTACCCATACACATTTGGAACTCTCCTGGGGTACCCTCACACATATTATTTCCTCATTTAGTGGATATTTTCACAAAAAAGTGAAATTTTCAAAAATTCTGAAAATTGGCTGAAAACGACTAAATATGAAGGACTCATCGGGCGAATCGCTCTGGAACTGAAATCGGAACGCTCACTGACATTTCCCCTATCTGAAAGTCTGATAAACGCTGAAAAAATGACTAGGTTCAAAAAAAAATTTTTTTCACCTTTTTTTCAATTTTACCCCCGTGGGATATATATTCTACCCACACACATTTGGAACTCTCCTGGGGTACCCTCACACATATTATTCCCTAATTTAGTGGATATTTTCACAAAAAAGTGAAATTTTCAAAAATTCTGAAATTTGGCTGAAAACAACTAAATATGAAGGACTCATCGGGCGAATCGCTCTGGAACTGAAATCGGAACACTCACTGACATTTCCCCTATCTGAAAGTCTGATAAACGCTGAAAAAATGACTAAGTTCAAAAAAAAAAATTTTTCACCTTTTTTCAATTTTACCCCCGTGGGATATATACTCTACCCACACACATTTGGAACTCTCCTGGGGTACCCTCACACATATTGTTTCTTCATTTAGTGGATAATTTCACAATAAAGTGAAATTTTCAAAAATTCTGAAAATTGGCTGAAAATGACTAAATATGAAGGACTCATCGGGCGAATCGCTCTGGAACTAAAATCGGAACGCTCACTGACATTTCCCCTATCTGAAAGTCTGATAAACGCTGAAAAAATGACTAAGTCCAAAAAAAAAAATTTTTCACCTTTTTTCAATTTTACCCCCGTGGGATATATATTCTACCCACACACATTTGGTACTCTCCTGGGGTACCTTCACACATATTATTCCCTCATTTAGTGGATATTTTCACAAAAAAGTGACATTTTCAAAAATTCTGAAAATTGTCTGAAAACGACTAAATATGAAGGACTCATCGGGCGAATCGCTCTGGAACTGAAATCGGAACGCTAACTGACATTTCACCTATCTGAAAGTGTGATAAACGCCGGAAAATGACTAAGTCTAAAAAAAAATTTTTTTAAACTTTTTTCAATTTTACCCCCGTGGGATATATATTCTACCCACACACATTTGGAACTCTCCTGGGGTACCCTCACACATATTATTCCCTCATTTAGTGGATATTTTCACAAAAAAGTGAAATTTTCAAAAATTCTGAAATTTGGCAGAAAAAAACTAAATATTAAGGACTCATCGGGCGAATCGCTCTGGAACTGAAATCGGAACGCTCACTGACATTTCCACTATCTGAAAGTCTGATAAACGCTGAAAAAATGAGTAAGTCCAAAAAAAAATTTTTTTCACCTGTTTTCAATTTTACCCCCGTGGGATATATATTCTACCCACACACATTTGGAACTCTCCTGGGATACCCTCACACATATTATACCCTCATTTAGTGGATATTTTCACAAAAAAGTGAAATTTTCAAAAATTCAGAAAATTGGCTGAAAACGACTAAATATGAAGGACTCATCGGGCGAATCGCTCTGGAACTGAAATCGGAATGCTCACTGACATTTCTACTATCTGAAAGTCTGAAAAACGGTGAAAAAATAACTAAGTCCAAAAAAAAAAATTTTTCACCTTTTTTCAATTTTACCCCCGTGTGATATATATTCTACCCACACACATTTGGAACTCTCCTGGGGTACCCTCACACATATTATTCCCTCATTTAGTGGATATTTTCACAAAAAAGTGAAATTTTCAACAATTCAGAAAATTGGCTAAAAACGACTAAATATGAAGGACTCATCGGGCGAATCGCTCTGGAACTGAAATCGGAACGCTCACTGACATTTCCCCTATCTGAAAGTCTGATACACGCTGAAAAAATGACTAAGTCCCTAAAAAAAAATATTTTTCACCTTTTTTCAATTTTACCCCCGTGGGATGTATATTCTACCCACAAACATTTGGAACTCTCCTGGGGTACCTTCACACATATTATTCCCTCATTTAGTGGATATTTTCACAAAAAAGTGAAATTTTCAAAAATTCAGAAAATTGGCTGAAAACGATTAAATATGAAGGACTCATCAGCCGAATCGCTCTGGAACTGAAATCGGAACGCTCACTGACATTTCACCTATCTGAAAGTCTGATAAACGCCGGAAAATGACTAAGTCCCTAAAAAAAAATTTTTTTCAATTTTTTTCAATTTTACCCCCGTGGGATATATATTCTACCCACACACATTTGGAACTCTCCTGGATTACCCTCACACATATTATTTCCTCATTTAGTGGATATTTTCACAAAAAAGTGAAAATTTCAAAAATTCAGAAAATTGACTGAAAATGACTAAATATGAAGGACTCATCGGGCGAATCGTTCTGGAACTGAAATCGGAATGCTCACTGACATTTCCCCTATCTGAAAGTCTGATAAATGCTGAAAAAATGACTAAGTCCAAAAAAAAAAATTTTTTCACCTTTTTTCAATTTTACCCCCGTGGGATATATATATTCTACCCATACACATTTGGAACTCTCCTGGGGTACCCTCACACATATTATTCCCTCATTTAGTGGATATTTTCACAAAAAAGTGAAATTTTCAAAAATTCTGAAAATTGGCTGAAAACGACTAAATATGAAGGACTCATCGGGCGAATCGCTCTGGAACTGAAATCGGAACGCTCACTGACATTTCCCCTATCTGAAAGTCTGATAAACGCTGAAAAAATGACTAAGTCCAAAAAAAAAATTTTTTCACCTTTTTTCAATTTTACCCCCGTGTGATATATATTCTACCCACACACATTTGGAACTCTCCTGGGGTACCCTCACACATATTATTCCCTCATTTAGTGGATATTTTCACAAAAAAGTGAAATTTTCTAAAAATTCTGAAAATTGGCTGAAAACGACTAAATATGAAGGACTCATCGGGCGAATCGCTCTGGAACTGAAATCGGAACGCTCACTGACATTTCCCCTATCTGAAAGTCTGATAAACGCTGAAAAAATGACAAAGTCCAAAAAAAAAAATTTTTCACCTTTTTTCAATTTTACCCCCGTGTGATATATATTCTACCCACACACATTTGGAACTCTCCTGGGGTACCCTCACACATATTATTCCCTCATTTAGTGGATATTTTCACAAAAAAGTGAAATTTTCAAAAATTCAGAAAATTGGCTGAAAACGACTAAATATGAAGGACTCATCGGACGAATCGCTCTGGAACTTAAATCGGAACGCTCACTGACATTTCCCCTATCTGAAAGTGTGATAAATGCTGAAAAAATGACTAAGTCCAAAAAAAAATATTTTTCACCTTTTTTCAATTTTACCCCCGTAGGATATATATTCTACCCACACACATTTGGAACTCTCCTGGATTACCCTCACACATATTATTTCCTCATTTAGTGGATATTTTCACAAAAAAGTGAAATTTTCAAAAATTCAGAAAATTGGCTGAAAATGACTAAATATGAAGGACTCATCGGGCGAATCGTTCTGGAACTGAAATCGGAATGCTCACTGACATTTCCCCTATCTGAAATTCTGATAAATGCTGAAAAAATGACTAAGTCCAAAAAAAAAAATTTTTTCACCTTTTTTCAATTTTACCCCCGTGGGATATATATATTCTACCCATACACATTTGGAACTCTCCTGGGGTACCCTCACACATATTATTTCCTCATTTAGTGGATATTTTCACAAAAAAGTGAAATTTTCAAAAATTCTGAAAATTGGCTGAAAACGACTAAATATGAAGGACTCATCGGGCGAATCGCTCTGGAACTGAAATCGGAACGCTCACTGACATTTCCCCTATCTGAAAGTCTGATAAACGCTGAAAAAATGACTAGGTTCAAAAAAAAAATTTTTTCACCTTTTTTTCAATTTTACCCCCGTGGGATATATACTCTACCCACACACATTTGGAACTCTCCTGGGGTACCCTCACACATATTATTCCCTAATTTAGTGGATATTTTCACAAAAAAGTGAAATTTTCAAAAATTCTGAAATTTGGCTGAAAACAACTAAATATGAAGGACTCATCGGGCGAATCGCTCTGGAACTGAAATGGGAACACTCACTGACATTTCCCCTATCTGAAAGTCTGATAAACGCTGAAAAAAATGACTAAGTTCAAAAAAAAAATTTTTTCACCTTTTTTCAATTTTACCCCCGTGGGATATATACTCTACCCACACACATTTGGAACTCTCCTGGGGTACCCTCACACATATTGTTTCTTCATTTAGTGGATAATTTCACAATAAAGTGAAATTTTCAAAAATTCTGAAAATTGGCTGAAAACGACTAAATATGAAGGACTCATCGGGCGAATCGCTCTGGAACTAAAATCGGAACGCTCACTGACATTTCCCCTATCTGAAAGTCTGATAAACGCTGAAAAAATGACTAAGTCCAAAAAAAAAAATTTTTCACCTTTTTTCAATTTTACCCCCGTGGGACATATATTCTACCCACACACATTTGGTACTCTCCTGGGGTACCTTCACACATATTATTCCCTCATTTAGTGGATATTTTCACAAAAAAGTGACATTTTCAAAAATTCTGAAAATTGGCTGAAAACGACTAAATATGAAGGACTCATCGGGCGAATCGCTCTGGAACTGAAATCGGAACGCTAACTGACATTTCACCTATCTGAAAGTGTGATAAACGCCGGAAAATGACTAAGTCTAAAAAAAAATTTTTTTAAACTTTTTTCAATTTTACCCCCGTGGGATATATATTCTACCCACACACATTTGGAACTCTCCTGGGGTACCCTCACACATATTATTCCCTCATTTAGTGGATATTTTCACAAAAAAGTGAAATTTTCAAAAATTCTGAAATTTGGCAGAAAAAAACTAAATATTAAGGACTCATCGGGCGAATCGCTCTGGAACTGAAATCGGAACGCTCACTGACATTTCCCCTATCTGAAAGTCTGAAAAACGCTGAAAAAATGACTAAGTTCAAAAAAAAATTTTTTCACCTTTTTTCAATTTTACCCCCGTGGGATATATATTCTACCCACACACATTTGGTACTCTCCTGGTGTACCCTCACACATATTATTCCCTCATTTAGTGGATATTTTCACAAAAAAGTGAAATTTTCAAAAATTCAGAAAATTGGCTGAAAACGACTAAATATGAAGGACTCATCGGGCGAATCGCTCTGGAACTTAAATCGGAACGCTCACTGACATTTCCCCTATCTGAAAGTCTGATAAACGCTGAAAAAATGACTAAGTCCAAAAAAAAATATTTTTCACCTTTTTTCAATTTTACCCCCGTAGGATATATATTCTACCCACACACATTTGGAACTCTCCTGGATTACCCTCACACATATTATTTCCTCATTTAGTGGATATTTTCACAAAAAAGTGAAATTTTCAAAAATTCAGAAAATTGGCTGAAAATGACTAAATATGAAGGACTCATCGGGCGAATCGTTCTGGAACTGAAATCGGAATGCTCACTGACATTTCCCCTATCTGAATGTCTGATAAATGCTGAAAAAATGACTAAGTCCAAAAAAAAAAATTTTTTCACCTTTTTTCAATTTTACCCCCGTGGGATATATATATTCTACCCACACACATTTGGAACTCTCCTGGGGTACCCTCACACATATTATTCCCTCATTTAGTGGATATTTTCACAAAAAAGTGAAATTTTCAAAAATTCAGAAAATTCGCTGAAAACGACTGAATATGAAGGACTCATCGGGCGAATCGCTCTGGAACTGAAATCGGAATGCTCACTGACATTTCCCCTATCTGAAAGTCTGATAAACGCTGAAAAAATGACTAAGTCCAAAAAAAAAAAATTTTTCACCTTTTTTCAATTTTACCCCCGTGGGATATATATTCTACCCACACACATTTGGAACTCTACTGGGGTACCTTCACACATATTATTCCCTCATTTAGTGGATATTTTCACAAAAAAGTGACATTTTCAAAAATTCAGAAAATTGGCTGAAAACGACTAAATATGAAGGACACATCGGGCGAATCGCTCTGGAACTGAAATCGGAACGCTCACTGACATTTCACCTATCTGAAAGTCTGATAAACGCCGGAAAATGACTAAGTCTAAAAAAAATTTTTTTTAAACTTTTTTCAATTTTACCCCCGTGGGATATATATTCTACCCACGCACATTTGGAACACTCCTGGGGTACCCTCACACATATTATTCCCTCATTTAGTGGATATTTTCAGAAAAAAATGAAATTTTCAAAAATTCAGAAAATTGGCTGAAAATGACTGAATATGAAGGACTCATCGGGCGAATCGCGCTTGAACTGAAACCGGAACGCTCACTGACATTTCCCCTATCTGAAAGTCTTATAAACGCTGGAAAAATGACTAAGCCCAAAAAAAAATTTTTTCACCTTTTTTCAATTTTACCCCCGTGGGATATATATTTTAACCACACACATTTGGAACTCTCCTGGGGTACCCTCACACATATTATTCCCTCATTTAGTGGATATTTTCACAAAAAAGTGAAATTTTCAAAAATTCAGAAAATTGGCTGAAAACGACTAAATATGAAGGACTCATCCGGCGAATCGCTCTGGAACTGAAATCGGAACGCTCACTGACATTTCCCCTATCTGAAAGTCTGATAAACACTGAAAAAATGACTAAGTCCAAAAAAAAAATTTTTTCACCTTTTTTCAATTTTACCCCCGTGTGATATATATTCTACCCACACACATTTGGAACTCTCCTGTGGTACCCTCACACATATTATTCCCTCATTTAGTGGATATTTTCACAAAAAAGTGAAATTTTCAAAAATTCTGAAAATTGGCTGAAAACGACTAAATATGAAGCACTCATTCGGCGAATCGCTCTGGAATTGAAATCGGAACGCTCACTGACATTTCCCCTATCTGAAAGTCTGAAAAATGGTGAAAAAATGACTAAGTCCAAAAAAAAAAAATTTTTCACCTTTTTTCAATTTTACCCCCGTGGGATATATATTCTACCCACACACATTTGGAACTCTACTGGGGTACCTTCACACATATTATTCCCTCATTTAGTGGATATTTTCACAAAAAAGTGACATTTTCAAAAATTCAGAAAATTGGCTGAAAACGACTAAATATGAAGGACACATCGGGCGAATCGCTCTGGAACTGAAATCGGAACGCTCACTGACATTTCACCTATCTGAAAGTCTGATAAACGCCGGAAAATGACTAAGTCTAAAAAAAATTTTTTTTAAACTTTTTTCAATTTTACCCCCGTGGGATATATATTCTACCCACGCACATTTGGAACACTCCTGGGGTACCCTCACACATATTATTCCCTCATTTAGTGGATATTTTCAGAAAAAAATGAAATTTTCAAAAATTCAGAAAATTGGCTGAAAATGACTGAATATGAAGGACTCATCGGGCGAATCGCGCTTGAACTGAAACCGGAACGCTCACTGACATTTCCCCTATCTGAAAGTCTTATAAACGCTGGAAAAATGACTAAGCCCAAAAAAAAATTTTTTCACCTTTTTTCAATTTTACCCCCGTGGGATATATATTTTAACCACACACATTTGGAACTCTCCTGGGGTACCCTCACAGATATCATTCCCTCATTTAGTGGATATTTTCACAAAAAAGTGAAATTTTCCAAAATTCGGAAAATTGGCTGAAAACGACTAAATATGAAGGACTCATCGGGCGAATCGCTCTGGAACTGAAATCGGAACGCTCACTGACATTTGCCCTATCTGAAAGTCTGATAAACGCTGAAAAAATGTCTAAATCCAAAAAAAAATTTTTTTCACCTTTTTTCAATTTTACCCCGTGGGATACATATTCTACCCACACACATTTGGAACTCTCCTGGGGTACCCTCACACATATTATTCCCTCATTTAGTGGATATTTTCACAAAAAAGTGAAATTTTCAAAAATTCAGAAAATTGGCTGAAAACGACTGAATATGAAGGACTCATCGGGCGAATCGCACTGGAACTGAAATCGGAACGCTCACTGACATTTGCCCTATCTGAAAGTCTGATAAACGCTGAAAAAATGACTAAGTCCAAAAAAAAATATTTTTCACCTTTTTTCAATTTTACCCCCGTAGGATATATATTCTACCCACACACATTTGGAACTCTCCTGGATTACCCTCACACATATTATTTCCTCATTTATTGGATATTTTCACAAAAAAGTGAAATTTTCAAAAATTCAGAAAATTGACTGAAAATGACTAAATATGAAGGACTCATCGGGCGAATCGTTCTGGAACTGAAATCGGAATGCTCACTGACATTTCCCCTATCTGAAAGTCTGATAAATGCTGAAAAAATGACTAAGTCCAAAAAAAAAAATTTTTTCACCTTTTTTCAATTTTACCCCCGTGGGATATATATATTCTACCCATACACATTTGGAACTCACCTGGGGTACCCTCACACATATTATTCCCTCATTTAGTGGATATTTTCACAAAAAAGTGAAATTTTCAAAAATTCTGAAAATTGGCTGAAAACGACTAAATATGAAGGACTCATTGGGCGAATCGCTCTGGAACTGAAATCGGAACGCTCACTGACATTTCCCCTATCTGAAAGTCTGATAAACGCTGAAAAAATGACTAAGTCCAAAAAAAAAATTTTTTCACCTTTTTTCAATTTTACCCCCGTGTGATATATATTCTACCCACACACATTTGGAACTCTCCTGGGGTACCCTCACACATATTATTCCCTCATTTAGTGGATATTTTCACAAAAAAGTGAAATTTTCAAAAATTCTGAAAATTGGCTGAAAACGACTAAATATGAAGGACTCATCGGGCGAATCGCTCTGGAACTGAAATCGGAACGCTCACTGACATTTCCCCTATCTGAAAGTCTGATAAACGCTGAAAAAATGACAAAGTCCAAAAAAAAAATTTTTTCACCTTTTTTCAATTTTACCCCCGTGTGATATATATTCTACCCACACACATTTGGAACTCTCCTGGGGTACCCTCACACATATTATTCCCTCATTTAGTGGATATTTTCACAAAAAAGTGAAATTTTCAAAAATTCAGAAAATTGGCTGAAAACGACTAAATATGAAGGACTCATCGGGCGAATCGCTCTGGAACTGAAATCGGAACGCTCACTGACATTTCCCCTATCTGAAAGTCTGATAAACGCTGAAAAAATGACTAAGTCCAAAAAAAAAATTTTTTCACCTTTTTTCAATTTTACCCCCGTGTGATATATATTCTACCCACACACATTTGGAACTCTCCTGTGGTACCCTCACACATATTATTCCCTCATTTAGTGGATATTTTCACAAAAAAGTGAAATTTTCAAAAATTCTGAAAATTGGCTGAAAACGACTAAATATGAAGCACTCATTCGGCGAATCGCTCTGGAACTGAAATCGGAACGCTCACTGACATTTCACCTATCTGAAAGTCTGATAAACGCCGGAAAATGACTAAGTCTAAAAAAAATTTTTTTTAAACTTTTTTCAATTTTACCCCCGTGGGATATATATTCTACCCACGCACATTTGGAACACTCCTGGGGTACCCTCACACATATTATTCCCTCATTTAGTGGATATTTTCAGAAAAAAATGAAATTTTCAAAAATTCAGAAAATTGGCTGAAAATGACTGAATATGAAGGACTCATCGGGCGAATCGCGCTTGAACTGAAACCGGAACGCTCACTGACATTTCCCCTATCTGAAAGTCTTATAAACGCTGGAAAAATGACTAAGCCCAAAAAAAAATTTTTTCACCTTTTTTCAATTTTACCCCCGTGGGATATATATTTTAACCACACACATTTGGAACTCTCCTGGGGTACCCTCACACATATTATTCCCTCATTTAGTGGATATTTTCACAAAAAAGTGAAATTTTCAAAAATTCAGAAAATTGGCTGAAAACGACTAAATATGAAGGACTCATCGGGCGAATCGCTCTGGAACTGAAATCAGAACGCTCACTGACATTTCCCCTATCTGAAAGTCTGATAAACGCTGAAAAAATGACTAAGTCCGAAAAAAAAATTTTTTCACCTTTTTTCAATTTTACCCCCGTGTGATATATATTCTACCCACACACATTTGGAACTCTCCTGTGGTACCCTCACACATATTATTCCCTCATTTAGTGGATATTTTCACAAAAAAGTGAAATTTTCAAAAATTCTGAAAATTGGCTGAAAACGACTAAATATGAAGCACTCATTCGGCGAATCGCTCTGGAATTGAAATCGGAACGCTCACTGACATTTCCCCTATCTGAAAGTCTGAAAAATGGTGAAAAAATGACTAAGTCCAAAAAAAAAAAATTTTTCACCTTTTTTCAATTTTACCCCCGTGGGATATATATTCTACCCACACACATTTGGAACTCTACTGGGGTACCTCCACACATATTATTCCCTCATTTAGTGGATATTTTCACAAAAAAGTGACATTTTCAAAAATTCAGAAAATTGGCTGAAAACGACTAAATATGAAGGACACATCGGGCGAATCGCTCTGGAACTGAAATCGGAACGCTCACTGACATTTCACCTATCTGAAAGTCTGATAAACGCCGGAAAATGACTAAGTCTAAAAAAAAATTTTTTTAAACTTTTTTCAATTTTACCCCCGTGGGATATATATTCTACCCACGCACATTTGGAACACTCCTGGGGTACCCTCACACATATTATTCCCTCATTTAGTGGATATTTTCAGAAAAAAATGAAATTTTCAAAAATTCAGAAAATTGGCTGAAAATGACTGAATATGAAGGACTCATCGGGCGAATCGCGCTTGAACTGAAACCGGAACGCTCACTGACATTTCCCCTATCTGAAAGTCTTATAAACGCTGGAAAAATGACTAAGCCCAAAAAAAAATTTTTTCACCTTTTTTCAATTTTACCCCCGTGGGATATATATTTTAACCACACACATTTGGAACTCTCCTGGGGTACCCTCACACATATCATTCCCTCATTTAGTGGATATTTTCACAAAAAAGTGAAATTTTCCAAAATTCGGAAAATTGGCTGAAAACGACTAAATATGAAGGACTCATCGGGCGAATCGCTCTGGAACTGAAATCGGAACGCTCACTGACATTTGCCCTATCTGAAAGTCTGATAAACGCTGAAAAAATGTCTAAATCCAAAAAAAAATTTTTTTCACCTTTTTTCAATTTTACCCCGTGGGATACATATTCTACCCACACACATTTGGAACTCTCCTGGGGTACCCTCACACATATTATTCCCTCATTTAGTGGATATTTTCACAAAAAAGTGAAATTTTCAAAAATTCAGAAAATTGGCTGAAAACGACTGAATATGAAGGACTCATCGGGCGAATCGCACTGGAACTGAAATCGGAACGCTCACTGACATTTCCCCTATCTGAAAGTCTGATAAACGCTGAAAAAATGACTAAGTCCATAAAAAAAATTTTTTCACCTTTTTTCAATTTTACCCCCGTAGGATATATATTCTACTCACACACATTTGGAACTCTCCTGGGGTACCCTCACACATATTATTCCCTCATTTAGTGGATATTTTCACAAAAAAGTGAAATTTTCAAAAATTTAGAAAATTGGCTGAAAACGACTAAATATGAAGGACTCATCGGGCGAATCGCTCTGGAACTTAAATCGGAAAGCTCACTGACATTTCCCCTATCTGAAAGTCTGAAAAACGCTGAAAAAATGACTAAGTTCAAAAAAAAAATTTTTCACCTTTTTTCAATTTTACCCCCGTGGGATATATATTCTACCCACACACATTTGGTACTCTCCTGGTGTACCCTCACACATATTATTTCCTCATTTAGTGGATATTTTCACAAAAAAGTGAAATTTTCAAAAATTCAGAAAATTGGCTGAAAATGACTAAATATGAAGGACTCATCGGGCGAATCGCTCTGGAACTTAAATCGGAACGCTCACTGACATTTCCCCTATCTGAAAGTCTGATAAACGCTGAAAAAATGACTAAGTCCAAAAAAAAATATTTTTCACCTTTTTTCAATTTTACCCCCGTAGGATATATATTCTACCCACACACATTTGGAACTCTCCTGGATTACCCTCACACATATTATTTCCTCATTTAGTGGATATTTTCACAAAAAAGTGAAAATTTCAAAAATTCAGAAAATTGACTGAAAATGACTAAATATGAAGGACTCATCGGGCGAATCGTTCTGGAACTGAAATCGGAATGCTCACTGACATTTCCCCTATCTGAAAGTCTGATAAATGCTGAAACAATGACAAAGTCCAAAAAAAAAAATTTTTCACCTTTTTTCAATTTTACCCCCGTGTGATATATATTCTACCCACACACATTTGGAACTCTCCTGGGGTACCCTCACACATATTATTCCCTCATTTAGTGGATATTTTCACAAAAAAGTGAAATTTTCAAAAATTCAGAAAATTGGCTGAAAACGACTAAATATGAAGGACTCATCGGACGAATCGCTCTGGAACTTAAATCGGAACGCTCACTGACATTTCCCCTATCTGAAAGTCTGATAAACGCTGAAAAAATGACTAAGTCCAAAAAAAAAATTTTTTCACCTTTTTTCAATTTTACCCCCGTGTGATATATATTCTACCCACACACATTTGGAACTCTCCTGGGGTACCCTCACACATATTATTCCCTCATTTAGTGGATATTTTCACAAAAAAGTGAAATTTTCTAAAAATTCTGAAAATTGGCTGAAAACGACTAAATATGAAGGACTCATCGGGCGAATCGCTCTGGAACTGAAATCGGAACGCTCACTGACATTTCCCCTATCTGAAAGTCTGATAAACGCTGAAAAAATGACAAAGTCCAAAAAAAAAAATTTTTCACCTTTTTTCAATTTTACCCCCGTGTGATATATATTCTACCCACACACATTTGGAACTCTCCTGGGGTACCCTCACACATATTATTCCCTCATTTAGTGGATATTTTCACAAAAAAGTGAAATTTTCAAAAATTCAGAAAATTGGCTGAAAACGACTAAATATGAAGGACTCATCGGACGAATCGCTCTGGAACTTAAATCGGAACGCTCACTGACATTTCCCCTATCTGAAAGTCTGATAAATGCTGAAAAAATGACTAAGTCCAAAAAAAAAAATTTTTTCACCTTTTTTTAAATTTACCCCCGTGGGATATATATATTCTACCCACACACATTTGGAACTCTCCTGGGGTACCCTCACACATATTATTCCCTCATTTAGTGGATATTTTCACAAAAAAGTGAAATTTTCAAAAATTCCGAAATTTGGCTGAAAACGACTAAATATGAAGGACTCATCGGGCGAATCGTTCTGGAACTGAAATCGGAACGCTCACTGACATTTCCCCTATCTGAAAGTCTGATAAACGCTGAAAAAATGACTAAGTCCAAAAAAAAATATTTTTCACCTTTTTTCAATTTTACCCCCGTAGGATATATATTCTACCCACACACATTTGGAACTCTCCTGGATTACCCTCACACATATTATTTCCTCATTTAGTGGATATTTTCACAAAAAAGTGAAATTTTCAAAAATTCAGAAAATTGACTGAAAATGACTAAATATGAAGGACTCATCGGGCGAATCGTTCTGGAACTGAAATCGGAATGCTCACTGACATTTCCCCTATCTGAAAGTCTGATAAATGCTGAAAAAATGACTAAGTCCAAAAAAAAAAATTTTTTCACCTTTTTTCAATTTTACCCCCGTGGGATATATATATTCTACCCATACACATTTGGAACTCACCTGGGGTACCCTCACACATATTATTCCCTCATTTAGTGGATATTTTCACAAAAAAGTGAAATTTTCAAAAATTCTGAAAATTGGCTGAAAACGACTAAATATGAAGGACTCATTGGGCGAATCGCTCTGGAACTGAAATCGGAACGCTCACTGACATTTCCCCTATCTGAAAGTCTGATAAACGCTGAAAAAATGACTAAGTCCAAAAAAAAAAATTTTTCACCTTTTTTCAATTTTACCCCCGTGTGATATATATTCTACCCACACACATTTGGAACTCTCCTGGGGTACCCTCACACATATTATTCCCTCATTTAGTGGATATTTTCACAAAAAAGTGAAATTTTCAAAAATTCTGAAAATTGGCTGAAAACGACTAAATATGAAGGACTCATCGGGCGAATCGCTCTGGAACTGAAATCGGAACGCTCACTGACATTTCCCCTATCTGAAAGTCTGATAAACGCTGAAAAAATGACAAAGTCCAAAAAAAAAATTTTTTCACCTTTTTTCAATTTTACCCCCGTGTGATATATATTCTACCCACACACATTTGGAACTCTCCTGGGGTACCCTCACACATATTATTCCCTCATTTAGTGGATATTTTCACAAAAAAGTGAAATTTTCAAAAATTCAGAAAATTGGCTGAAAACGACTAAATATGAAGGACTCATCGGGCGAATCGCTCTGGAACTGAAATCGGAACGCTCACTGACATTTCCCCTATCTGAAAGTCTGATAAACGCTGAAAAAATGACTAAGTCCAAAAAAAAAATTTTTTCACCTTTTTTCAATTTTACCCCCGTGTGATATATATTCTACCCACACACATTTGGAACTCTCCTGTGGTACCCTCACACATATTATTCCCTCATTTAGTGGATATTTTCACAAAAAAGTGAAATTTTCAAAAATTCTGAAAATTGGCTGAAAACGACTAAATATGAAGCACTCATTCGGCGAATCGCTCTGGAATTGAAATCGGAACGCTCACTGACATTTCCCCTATCTGAAAGTCTGATAAACGCTGAAAAAATGACTAAGTCCAAAAAAAAAAAATTTTTCACCTTTTTTCAATTTTACCCCCGTGGGATATATATTCTACCCACACACATTTGGAACTCTCCTGGGGTACCCTCACACATATTATTCCCTCATTTAGTGGATATTTTCACAAAAAAGTGAAATTTTCAAAAATTCTGAAAATTGGCTGAAAACGACTAAATATGAAGGACTCATCGGGCGAATCGCTCTGGAACTGAAATCGGAACGCTCACTGACATTTCCCCTATCTGAAAGTCTGATAAACGCTGAAAAAATGACAAAGTCCAAAAAAAAATTTTTTCACCTTTTTTCAATTTTACCCCCGTGTGATATATATTCTACCCACACACATTTGGAACTCTCCTGGGGTACCCTCACACATATTATTCCCTCATTTAGTGGATATTTTCACAAAAAAGTGAAATTTTCAAAAATTCAGAAAATTGGCTGAAAACGACTAAATATGAAGGACTCATCGGGCGAATCGCTCTGGAACTGAAATCGGAACGCTCACTGACATTTCCCCTATCTGAAAGTCTGATAAACGCTGAAAAAATGACTAAGTCCAAAAAAAAAATTTTTTCACCTTTTTTCAATTTTACCCCGTGTGATATATATTCTACCCACACACATTTGGAACTCTCCTGTGGTACCCTCACACATATTATTCCCTCATTTAGTGGATATTTTCACAAAAAAGTGAAATTTTCAAAAATTCTGAAAATTGGCTGAAAACGACTAAATATGAAGCACTCATTCGGCGAATCGCTCTGGAATTGAAATCGGAACGCTCACTGACATTTCCCCTATCTGAAAGTCTGATAAACGCTGAAAAAATGACTAAGTCCAAAAAAAAAAAATTTTTCACCTTTTTTCAATTTTACCCCCGTGGGATATATATTCTACCCACACACATTTGGAACTCTACTGGGGTACCTTCACACATATTATTCCCTCATTTAGTGGATATTTTCACAAAAAAGTGACATTTTCAAAAATTCAGAAAATTGGCTGAAAACGACTAAATATGAAGGACACATCGGGCGAATCGCTCTGGAACTGAAATCGGAACGCTCACTGACATTTCACCTATCTGAAAGTCTGATAAACGCCGGAAAATGACTAAGTCTAAAAAAAATTTTTTTTAAACTTTTTTCAATTTTACCCCCGTGGGATATATATTCTACCCACACACATTTGGAACTCTCCTGGAGTAACCTCACACATATTATTTCCTCATTTAGTGGATATTTTCACAAAAAACTGAAATTTTCAAAAATTCTGAAAATTGGCTGAAAACGACTAAATATGAAGCACTCATTCGGCGAATCGCTCTGGAATTGAAATCGGAACGCTCACTGACATTTCCCCTATCTGAAAGTCTGAAAAATGGTGAAAAAATTATTAAGTCCAAAAAAAAAAAATTTTTCACCTTTTTTCAATTTTACCCCCGTGGGATATATATTCTACCCACACACATTTGGAACTCTACTGGGGTACCTTCACACATATTATTCCCTCATTTAGTGGATATTTTCACAAAAAAGTGACATTTTCAAAAATTCAGAAAATTGGCTGAAAACGACTAAATATGAAGGACACATCGGGCGAATCGCTCTGGAACTGAAATCGGAACGCTCACTGACATTTCACCTATCTGAAAGTCTGATAAACGCCGGAAAATGACTAAGTCTAAAAAAAATTTTTTTTAAACTTTTTTCAATTTTACCCCCGTGGGATATATATTCTACCCACGCACATTTGGAACACTCCTGGGGTACCCTCACACATATTATTCCCTCATTTAGTGGATATTTTCAGAAAAAAATGAAATTTTCAAAAATTCAGAAAATTGGCTGAAAATGACTGAATATGAAGGACTCATCGGGCGAATCGCGCTTGAACTGAAACCGGAACGCTCACTGACATTTCCCCTATCTGAAAGTCTGATAAACGCTGGAAAAATGACTAAGCCCAAAAAAAAATTTTTTCACCTTTTTTCAATTTTACCCCCGTGGGATATATATTTTAACCACACACATTTGGAACTCTCCTGGGGTACCCTCACACATATCATTCCCTCATTTAGTGGATATTTTCACAAAAAAGTGAAATTTTCCAAAATTCGGAAAATTGGCTGAAAACGACTAAATATGAAGGACTCATCGGGCGAATCGCTCTGGAACTGAAATCGGAACGCTCACTGACATTTCCCCTATCTGAAAGTCTGATAAACGCTGAAAAAATGTCTAAATCCAAAAAAAAATTTTTTTCACCTTTTTTCAATTTTACCCCGTGGGATACATATTCTACCCACACACATTTGGAACTCTCCTGGGGTACCCTCACACATATTATTCCGTCATTTAGTGGATATTTTCACAAAAAAGTGAAATTTTCAAAAATTCAGAAAATTGGCTGAAAACGACTGAATATGAAGCACTCATCGGGCGAATCGCGCTGGAACTGAAATCGGAACACTCACTGACATTTCCCCTATCTGAAAGTCTGATAAACGCTGAAAAAATGACTAAGTCCAAAAAAAAAAATTTTTCACCTTTTTTCAATTTTACCCCTGTGGGTCATTTATTCTACCCACACACATTTGGAACTCTCCTGGGGTACCCTCACACATATTATTCCCTCATTTAGTGGATATTTTCACAAAAAAGTGAAATTTTCCAAAATTCTGAAAATTGGCTGAAAACGACTAAACTTGAAGGACTCATCGGGCGAATCGCTCTGGAACTGAAATCGGAACGCTCACTGACATTTCCCCTATCTGAAAGTCTGATAAACGCCGGAAAAATGACTAAGTGTAAAAAAAATTTTTTTCAACTTTTTTCAATTTTACCCCCGTGGGATATATATTTTACCCACACACATTTGGAACTCTCCTGGGGTACCCTCACACATATTATTCCGTCATTTAGTGGATATTTTCACAAAAAAGTGAAATTTTCAAAAATTCAGAAAATTGGCTGAAAACGACTGAATATGAAGTACTCATCGGGCGAATCGCGCTGGAACTGAAATCGGAACGCTCACTGACATTTCCCCTATCTGAAAGTCTGATAAACGCTGAAAAAATGACTAAGTCCAAAAAAAAAAATTTTTCACCTTTTTTCAATTTTACCCCTGTGGGTCATATATTCTACCCACACACATTTGGAACTCTCCTGGGGTACCCTCACACATATTATTCCCTCATTTAGTGGATATTTTCACAAAAAAGTGAAATTTTCAAAAATTCAGAAAATTGGCTGAAAACGACTGAATATGAAGGACTCATCGGGCGAATCGTGCTGGAACTGAAATCGAAACGCTCACTGACATTTCCCCTATCTGAAAGTCTGATAAACGCTGAAAAAAATGACTAAGTCCAAAAAAAAATTTTTTTCACCTTTTTTCAATTTTACCCCCGTGGGATATATATTCTACCCACACACATTTGGAACTCTCCTGGGGTACCCTCACACATATTATTCCCTCATTTAGTGGATATTTTCACAAAAAAGTGAAATTTTCAAAAATTCTGAAAATTGGCTGAAAACGACTAAATATGAAGGACTCATCGGGCGAATCGTTAACAATCCCGAAAAGTAGGAAGAATGGGAAGCATTTAAGGAAACCAGAATGGATGAGCACAGAACTTAAACACATGCTAAAAAGAAAGAAAGAAATGTTTATTAAATGGAAAGAGGGAGGCATATCTAAAGAAGATTATAATGCAGTCTGCAGATCCTGTAGGGCACGTATCAGGTTAGCTAAAGCTGACAATGAATTAAGGCTTGCAAGAGATGTCAAAAACAATAAAAAAGGATTTTGGGGGTATGTCAAAAGTAAAAGAAAAGTCAAAGATGCTATAGGATTTTTACAGGATGCAAATGGAGAAATTGTAAGAGAGGATGTTGAGAAGGCCAAACTTTTTAATTCCTATTTTGCATCTGTTTTCTCTCAGAAAGAAAATGTAACATCAACTGATCTTCACTGTCCTTTTAAAGGAATAGAGGAATCCAAGTTATCTGTAAACAAAAAGATTGTGAGGGAATATTTAGCTAACATAAATGAGTTCAAGTCTCCAGGTCCAGATGAATTACACCCCAGAGTACTGAAGGAGATCATAGAAGAAATTTTAGTACCACTCTCCATAATCTTTGAAAATTCTTGGAGAACAGGAGAAGTCCCAGAAGACTGGAGAAGAGCAAATGTTGTTCCTATCTTCAAAAAGGGGAAGAAGGTGGACCCAGGGAACTATAGGCCGGTGAGTCTGACTTCTATACCAGGAAAGATCTTTGAACAAATTATTAAACAACATGTATGTAAGTACATGGATAAGAATGAAGTGATTAACCAGAGTCAGCATGGGTTTGTAAATAACAAGTCATGTCAGACTAACTTAATTTCCTTCTATGACAGAATCACTGACTGGGTGGATCAGGGAAATGCTGTGGATATAGTATATCTTGACTTCAGCAAAGCATTTGACAAAGTATCTCACACCATCCTTATTGAAAAAATGACCAAGTATGCAATGGACCAGGCAACTGTTAGGTGGATTCATAACTGGCTTAGTGATCGGACTCAAAGGGTGGTTGTAAATGGCTTCACATCCAGCTGGATGAATGTCTCAAGTGGGGTACCACAGGGCTCCGTCCTGGGACCTGTATTGTTCAACATCTTTATCAATGATTTAGATGAAGGAATTGAGGGTAAACTGATTAAATTTGCTGATGACACAAAGCTAGGAGTGATAGCTAATACTAGAGAAGAGAGAGAGAGGATTCAAAAAGACCTAAATAAACTGGAGCAGTGGGCAGCAAACAACAGAATGGTTTTTAACAGGGAAAAATGCAAAGTACTACATCTGGGCAATAAAAATGAAAAAAGCATATACAGAATGGGAGGAATAGAGCTAAGCAACAGTACATGTGAAAAAGACTTAGGTATACTAATAGATCATAGACTGAACATGAGTCAACAGTGTGATGCAGCAGCAAAAAAGGCAAATACAATTCTGGGATGTATTAACAGAAGCATACAGTCTAGATCACGTGAAGTCATTATCGGTCTTTACTCCTCTTTGGTCAGACCTCATCTGGAATACTGTGTACAGTTTTGGGCACCACATTTTAAAAAAAATATAGACAAACTGGAGCAAGTTCAGAGAAGAGCGACCAGAATGGTGACTGGTCTGCAAACCATGTCCTATGAGGAACGGTTGCAGGATTTGGGAATGTTTAGCTTGCAAAAAAGAAGACTGAGAGGAGACTTAATAGCTGTCTACAAATATGTCAAGGGCTGTCACATTGTAAAAGGATCATCTTTATTCTCATTTGCACAAGGAAAGACTAGAAGCAATGGGATGAAACTAAATGGGAGGAGACACAGATTAGATATTAGAAAAAACTTTTTGACAGTTAGGGTGATTAATGAGTGGAACAGGCTGCCATGAGAGGTGGTGAGTTCCCCTTCAATGGACGTCTTCAAACAGAGGCTGGACAGACATCTGTCTGAGATGATCTTGTGAATCCTGCTTTGAGCAGGGGGATGGACCAGATGACCAAGGATGTCCCTTCCAACTCTACCATTCTATGATTCTATGATTCTATGATAATCGCTCTGGAACTGAAATCGGAACGTTCACTGATATTTCTCCTATCTGAAAGTCTGATAAACGCTGAAAAAATGATTAAGTCCAAAAAAAAAATTTTTTCAACTTTTTTCAATTTTACCCCCGTGGGATATATATTCTACCCACGCACATTTGGAACACTTCTGGGGTACCCTCACACATATTATTCCCTCATTTAGTGGATATTTTCACAAAAAAGTGAAATTTTCAAAAATTCAGAAAATTGGCTGAAAACGACTAAATATGAAGGACTCATCGGTCGAATCGCTCTGGAACTGAAATCGGAACGCTCACTGATATTTCCCCTATCTGAAAGTCTGATAAACGCTGAAAAAATGATTAAGTCCAAAAAAAAATTTTTTCAACTTTTTTCAATTTTACCCCCGTGGGATATATATTCTACCCACGCACATTTGGAACACTCCTGGGGTACCCTCACACATATTATTCCCTCATTTAGTGAATATTTTCACAAAAAAGTGAAATTTTCAAAAATTCAGAAAATTGGCTGAAAACGACTGAATATGAAGGACTCATCAGGCGAATCACGCTTGAACTGAAATCGGAATGCTCACTGACATTTCCCCTATCTGAAAGTCTGATAAACGCTGAAAAAATGACTAAGTCCAAAAAAAATTTTTTTTCACCTTTTTTCAATTTTACCCCCGTGTGATATATATTCTACCCACACACATTTGGAACTCTCCTGGGGTACCCTCACACATATTATTCCCTCATTTAGTGGATATTTTCACAAAAAAGTGAAATTTTCAAAAATTCTGAAAATTGGCTGAAAACGACTAAATATGAAGGACTCATCGGGCGAATCGCTCTGGAACTGAAATCGGAACGCTCACTGACATTTCCCCTATCTGAAAGTCTGAAAAATGGTGAAAAAATGACTAAGTCCAAAAAAAAAACAATTTTTCACCTTTTTTCAATTTTACCCCCGTGGGATATATATTCTACCCACACACATTTGGAACTCTCCTGGGGTACCTTCACACATATTATTCCCTCATTTAGTGGATATTTTCACAAAAAAGTGACATTTTCAAAAATTCAGAAAATTGGCTGAAAACGACTAAATATGAAGGACTCATCGGGCGAATCGCTCTGGAACTGAAATTGGAATGCTCACTGACATTTCACCTATCTGAAAGTCCGATAAATGCCGGAAAATGACTAAGTCTGAAAAAAATTTTTTTTAAACTTTTTTCAATTTTACCCCCGTGGGATATATATTCTACCCACACACATTTGGAACTCTCCTGGAGTAACCTCACACATATTATTTCCTCATTTAGTGGATATTTTCACAAAAAAGTGAAATTTTCAAAAATTCTGAAAATTGGCTGAAAATGACTGAATATGAAGGACTCATCGGGCGAATCGCGCTTGAACTGAAACCGGAACGCTCACTGACATTTCCCCTATCTGAAAGTCTGATAAACGCTGGAAAAATGACTAAGCCCAAAAAAAAATTTTTTCACCTTTTTTCAATTTTACCCCCGTGGGATATATATTTTACCCACACACATTTGGAACTCTCCTGGGGTACCCTCACACATATCATTCCCTCATTTAGTGGATATTTTCACAAAAAAGTGAAATTTTCCAAAATTCGGAAAATTGGCTGAAAACGACTAAATATGAAGGACTCATCGGGCGAATCGCTCTGGAACTGAAATCGGAACGCTCACTGACATTTGCCCTATCTGAAAGTCTGATAAACGCTGAAAAAATGTCTAAATCCAAAAAAAAAATTTTTTCACCTTTTTTCAATTTTACCCCGTGGGATACATATTCTACCCACACACATTTGGAACTCTCCTGGGGTACCCTCACACATATTATTCCCTCATTTAGTGGATATTTTCACAAAAAAGTGAAATTTTCAAAAATTCAGAAAATTGGCTGAAAACGACTGAATATGAAGGACTCATCGGGCGAATCGCACTGGAACTGAAATCGGAACGCTCACTGACATTTCCCCTATCTGAAAGTCTGATAAACGCTGAAAAAATGACTAAGTCCAAATAAAAAAAAATTTCACCTTTTTTCAATTTTACCCCTGTGGGATATATATTCTACCCACACACATTTGGAACTCTCCTGGGGTGCCCTCACACATATTATTCCCTCATTTAGTGGATATTTTCACAAAAAAAGTGAAATTTTCAAAAATTCAGAAAATTGGCTGAAAACGACTGAATATGAAGGACTCATCGGGCGAATCGCGCTGGAACTGAAATCGGAACGCTCACTGACATTTCCCCTATCTGAAAGTCTGATAAACGCTGAAAAAATGACTACATCAAAAAAAAAAAATTTTTCACCTTTTTTCAATTTTACCCCCGTGGGATATATATTCTACCCACACACATTTGGAACTCTCCTGGGGTACCCTCACACATATTATTCCCTCATTTAGTAGATATTTTCACAAAAAAGTAAAATTTTCAAAAATTCAGAAAATTGGCTGAAAACGACTGAATATGAAGGACTCATCGGGCGAATCGCGCTGGAACTGAAATCGAAACGCTCACTGACATTTCCCCTATCTGAAAGTCTGATAAACGCTGAAAAAATGACTAAGTCCAAAAAAAAATTTTTTTCACCTTTTTTCAATTTTACCCCCGTGGGATATATATTCTACCCACACACATTTGGAACTCTCCTGGGGTACCCTCACACATATTATTCCCTCATTTAGTGGATATTTTCACAAAAAAGTGAAATTTTCAAAAATTCTGAAAATTGGCTGAAAACGACTAAATATGAAGGACTCATCGGGCGAATCGTTAACAATCCCGAAAAGTAGGAAGAATGGGAAGCATTTAAGGAAACCAGAATGGATGAACACAGAACTTAAACACATGCTAAAAAGAAAGAAAGAAATGTTTATTAAATGGAAAGAGGGAGGCATATCTAAAGAAGATTATAATGCAGTCTGCAGATCCTGTAAGGCACGTATCAGGTTAGCTAAAGCTGACAATGAATTAAGGCTTGCAAGAGATGTCAAAAACAATAAAAAAGGATTTTGGGGGTATGTCAAAAGTAAAAGAAAAGTCAAAGATGCTATAGGATTTTTACAGGATGCAAATGGAGAAATTGTAAGAGAGGATGTTGAGAAGGCCAATGTTATGTTCTGCTACCAAAGCTAAGGAAAGAGAGGAGATCTGTCCCTACTATAAGACTCAGCTGAATCCCTACGATGTAACAGGGAACCTGATCCTGCGATCAGACCTGCTAAAGTCCTAATCTAGTCTGTACGGAGACCTATAGATTTGGGGAGGGAATCCCTACAAGTACTAAGGACTGGGAGGAATATGGGACACCTCCTAACAGAAATAGTAGCAGACAGACGAACAAACAAAATAGATAGAACCTAGAGGTCCGTAGACCAAGCAAACTAACAGAGTTAGATACAGAGCACAGGCTAGCTAGAAAGTAGATATACAATGAAGTCCAGCAAAGCCAGAAGGGCGGAGCAGGATTAAATAGGCCAACAAGGTCATGTGACCAGCAAAGGAAAAAAAACCTAACAGCAAGGTTCTAACAGTACCCCCCCTTCTAAGAGGATCCTCCGGATCCCCTAGGACCAGGCTTATCAGGAAATCTCCTGTGAAACGCTCTGATAAGTCTGGACGCGGAAACATCATCTGACCTCACCCAAGAGTTATCCTCGGGTCCGAAACCTTTCCAGGCCACAAGATACTGCAAACTACCTCTATACCGTCTAGAGTCAAGGATGCGAGAAATTTCATATTCCCCGTCCTCCACCACCGGAGGAACAGAGGCAGAGGCGTCACCATCCGACACAACAGCTTTTTTTAACAGAGAGACATGAAAGACCGGATTAATTCTCCAGGAGGTAGGAACCTCCAACCTAACAGCAGATTGGTTGACAACCTGAAGCACCTTAAAGGGCCCTATAAACTTGGGACCCAATTTCTTAGAAGGAATCCTCAACCGCAGATTCCTAGAGGACAACCAAACCATGTCACCAACAGCGAACAAAACCTCCTGTCGTTTCCTATCAAAGTAGTCTTTAGATTTTCTGTTGGCCTCCTGAAGATTACCACGCACATCCGTCCAAACTCTTTCCAAATCACCGGAAAAATTCTCCTCCTCAGGCACGGCAGATCCCAACTTGGAGAACGACCCAAACGATGGATGTCTCCCAGAACAACAAAAAAAAGGCGAACAACCAGCAGAAGAAGATGTATGATTGTTCAGAGCAAATTCGGCAAGTGGCAGAAACTCAGACCACCCCTCTTGATTGTCTGCCACAAAACAACGCAAGAACTGCTCAACATCCTGGTTTTTCCTTTCTGTCTGGCCATTAGATTCAGGATGATATCCGGACGAAAACGACAAATGAATTCCCAACCTGTCACAAAAGGCACGCCAAAAACGAGCCACGAACTGAGGACCCCTATCAGAAACAATGTCAGTAGGAACGCCATGAAGTCTGACAATTTCCTTGACAAAGGCCTTAGCGAGAGTTTTAGCGCAGGGCAGTTTGACGAAGGGAACCAAGTGACACATCTTGCTAAAACGGTCCACGACCACCCAGATGACAGTAAAACCCTCAGAGGGGGGAAGGTCAGTTATAAAGTCCATAGCCAAATGTGTCCAAGGAGCACTGGGGACCTCCAAAGGACAAAGCAACCCCGCAGCAGGAGTATGTGAGGACTTAGATCTAGCACATATAGTACATTGGCGCACCCACTTAATGACTTCCTTCTGCCATCCAGGCCACCAAAAACTGCGACCCACCAGTCTCTTGGTCTCAGAGATTCCGGGATGACCTGCCAACCGAGATTCGTGACACTCAACAAACAAATCTCTCCTAAAGGTCCCAGGCACAAACAACCTCCCATGAGGAGTGTTAGATGGGGCATTCTCCTGAGCTTTAAGAATCTCATCTTCCAAAACGGAGTCTAAAGCAGCTATCACAACACCTTCTTGTAAAATGTTTTCCTCTTTCTCAGCACCGACTATGGGAGAAAAACTGCGAGACAAGGCATCCGCCTTAACATTCTTAGTACCAGGGATGTAAGTAACGGAGAAATTAAACCGCGAGAAAAACAGTGCCCACCTAGCCTGACGGGCATTCAGGCGCTTGGCAGCGTCAAGATATATCAGATTTTTATGATCCGTAAGAACCTGAACGGGAAATTCCGCACCTTCCAAGAAGTGGCGCCAGTGTTCAAATGCGAGTTTAATAGCCAATAATTCCCGATTACCAATATCGTAATTCAATTCAGTCTCCGAAAATTTTTTTGAAAAAAATGCACAGGGATGTAATCCATCCCCGTTATCCTGAGACAATACTGCGCCAACCCCCACAGAGGAAGCATCAACCTCAACCAAAAACGGCCTAGTAACATCAGGCTGCATAAGGATGGGAGCAGAGGTGAACCTCTCCTTGAGATACACAAAAGCTTCAATGGCCTCAGAAGACCACTGAACCGCATCAGCACCTTTCCTGGTGAGATCAGTCAGAGGTTTGACAATACTAGAAAAATTTTTTATGAATTTTCTATAGTAATTGGCGAAACCCAAAAACCTCTGTATTGATTTCAAACCAATAGGCCTAGGCCATTCCTGCACAGCCTGAACCTTAACCGGATCCATCTCAAAACCTTTGCTGGAGATAATGTAGCCCAAAAAACTAATTCTCTGTACAGCGAACTCACATTTCTCCAGCTTAGCAAAAAGCGAATTGTCCATTAATAACTGTAATACCTCACGCACGCTCCGCCAATGAGACTCCAGATCTGGCGAATAAATCAAAATGTCATCCAAATACACAACCACATTTTTACCGATCAAAGGTCTAAGGATGTCATTAATCAGATTCTGAAAAAATGCAGGAGCATTAGTAAGACCAAAAGGCATAACCAGATTCTCAAAATGACCCACAGGAGTGTTAAAAGCAGTCTTCCATTCATCACCCTCCTTCATGCGCAACAGATTGTATGCCCCCTTAAGGTCAATTTTAGAGAACCACTTGGCCCCCAATAACTGGTTAAACAGATCAGGAATCAATGGCAGTGGGTAAGGATTGCGTACCGTAATTTTGTTAATCTCACGAAAATCCAGACAAGGACGTAAACCGCCGTCCTTTTTTTTTACAAAAAAAAATCCAACCGCCACAGGAGACTTAGAGGGCCTAATGTGACCGGCGGCCAAACTTGTCTGTATGTATTCCTCCAAAGCTTTCCTCTCAGGAATAGTAAGGTTAAATAAACGACTTTTAGGAAGAGTCGCTCCAGGGACAAATTCAATAGAACAATCATAGTCTCTATGGGGAGGCAAAACCTGCGATTCTTTCTCAGAAAAAACTCTCCAAAAATCCTGAATAGGAACAGGCAATTCTCCCCTATCCAAAGCTGCAATACGCCCGTTACAACACTTGTCATAACATTTATGGCTCCAGGATTTAATTTCACTGGTAGACCAATCCAGTACAGGATTGTGAAATTTTAACCAGGGCAAACCCAATATTACTGGAGAAGGCAAGTTATTCAACACTACCAAATCCAATTTCTCATGGTGAACACCATTAATAGTGAGAGGAAATTCACTGACCTTGAGAGTAATATTCTTCAAAGGGGAGCCATCCACAGAAACCACAGCAATGGGGGATGATAAAGGTTCAGGTTTTAAATTGAGTTTTTCCACGAATCCCCCATCAATAACATTCAGTGTAGACCCGCAATCAACAAACACCCGAAATTCCATTAATTTTTCCTGAGCAATCGTGGAAGCAGCTAAAAATATACCCTTGGAATTTAAACAGGCAATACGGGCGTGACTGACCATTTTTTTTTCTTTCTTCATACGAAGCTCACAGCCTTTAATCAAATGACCAGATTTCCCGCAATAGAAACACAAGCCTTCTGAAAAACGACGGTGTTTTTCTTGAGAGCGAGGTGCCACCGATCCAATCTCCATCGGTTCACCACTGTTAGTACACACATTATCATAACCAGAAACTGACATAGCAGAGGATTTGCTCTCATTAACCCTAGCACGCAGTCTTCTGTCCACCCGTATAGCTAATTGCATAGCCTGTTGCAAATCCTCAGGTGTAGGATAAGCAATTAGCAGGTCTTTAACCTTTTCACTGAGCCCAGCAAGAAATAGACTTTTCAGAGCAGAATCGTTCCACCCTGTTTGAGTGGACCAACGACGAAAATGTGTACAATATTTTTCCATATTACCTGATCCTTGTTTTAAACGTCTCAACTCAGTCTCAGCTGATGCCACACGGTCAGGATCATCATATAATAGTCCTAAAGCAGAAAAAAAACTATCCACTGATCTGAAGCATGTATCACTAGGTTGCAAAGAAAAGGCCCACTCCTGAGGCTCTTTGCGCAAAAGTGACATTATGAACCCTACGCGCTGGGATTCATCCCCAGAGGACTTGGGTCTCAAACGAAAATACAATAAGCAAGCATTTTTAAATGAAAAAAATTCTCGATGTTCACCAAAAAATAAATCCGGCAAACATACCTTAGGCTCCAAGAAATATGCTCCAGGACAGTTACTCACGTGCTGACGGAGCTCGGCCACTTCCAGAGAGAGTCCCTGCAGGTGTTTAGCCAAATCCTGAACCGACACCATGATGGAACAAAAAAAAATCTTTCCTTAGAGAATTTGCAGGCTGGACTTACTGTTATGTTCTGCTACCAAAGCTAAGGAAAGAGAGGAGATCTGTCCCTACTATAAGACTCAGCTGAATCCCTACGATGTAACAGGGAACCTGATCCTGCGATCAGACCTGCTAAAGTCCTAATCTAGTCTGTACGGAGACCTATAGATTTGGGGAGGGAATCCCTACAAGTACTAAGGACTGGGAGGAATATGGGACACCTCCTAACAGAAATAGTAGCAGACAGACGAACAAACAAAATAGATAGAACCTAGAGGTCCGTAGACCAAGCAAACTAACAGAGTTAGATACAGAGCACAGGCTAGCTAGAAAGTAGATATACAATGAAGTCCAGCAAAGCCAGAAGGGCGGAGCAGGATTAAATAGGCCAACAAGGTCATGTGACCAGCAAAGGAAAAAAAACCTAACAGCAAGGTTCTAACAGCCAAACTTTTTAATTCCTATTTTGCATCTGTTTTCTCTCAGAAAGAAAATGTAACATCAACTGATCTTCACTGTCCTTTTAAAGGAATAGAGGAATCCAAGTTATCTGTAAACAAAAAGATTGTGAGGGAATATTTAGCTAACATAAATGAGTTCAAGTCTCCAGGTCCAGATGAATTACACCCCAGAGTACTGAAGGAGATCATAGAAGAAATTTTAGTACCACTCTCCATAATCTTTGAAAATTCTTGGAGAACAGGAGAAGTCCCAGAAGACTGGAGAAGAGCAAATGTTGTTCCTATCTTCAAAAAGGGGAAGAAGGTGGACCCAGGGAACTATAGGCCGGTGAGTCTGACTTCTATACCAGGAAAGATCTTTGAACAAATTATTAAACAACATGTATGTAAGTACATGGATAAGAATGAAGTGATTAACCAGAGTCAGCATGGGTTTGTAAATAACAAGTCATGTCAGACTAACTTAATTTCCTTCTATGACAGAATCACTGACTGGGTGGATCAGGGAAATGCTGTGGATATAGTATATCTTGACTTCAGCAAAGCATTTGACAAAGTATCTCACACCATCCTTATTGAAAAAATGACCAAGTATGCAATGGACCAGGCAACTGTTAGGTGGATTCATAACTGGCTTAGTGATCGGACTCAAAGGGTGGTTGTAAATGGCTTCACATCCAGCTGGATGAATGTCTCAAGTGGGGTACCACAGGGCTCCGTCCTGGGACCTGTATTGTTCAACATCTTTATCAATGATTTAGATGAAGGAATTGAGGGTAAACTGATTAAATTTGCTGATGACACAAAGCTAGGAGTGATAGCTAATACTAGAGAAGAGAGAGAGAGGATTCAAAAAGACCTAAATAAACTGGAGCAGTGGGCAGCAAACAACAGAATGGTTTTTAACAGGGAAAAATGCAAAGTACTACATCTGGGCAATAAAAATGAAAAACGCATATACAGAATGGGAGGAATAGAGCTAAGCAACAGTACATGTGAAAAAGACTTAGGTATACTAATAGATCATAGACTGAACATGAGTCAACAGTGTGATGCAGCAGCAAAAAAGGCAAATACAATTCTGGGATGTATTAACAGAAGCATACAGTCTAGATCACGTGAAGTCATTATCGGTCTTTACTCCTCTTTGGTCAGACCTCATCTGGAATACTGTGTACAGTTTTGGGCACCACATTTTAAAAAAGACATAGACAAACTGGAGCAAGTTCAGAGAAGAGCGACCAGAATGGTGACTGGTCTGCAAACCATGTCCTATGAGGAACGGTTGCAGGATTTGGGAATGTTTAGCTTGCAAAAAAGAAGACTGAGAGGAGACTTAATAGCTGTCTACAAATATGTCAAGGGCTGTCACATTGTAGAAGGATCATCTTTATTCTCATTTGCACAAGGAAAGACTAGAAGCAATGGGATGAAACTAAATGGGAGGAGACACAGATTAGATATTAGAAAAAACTTTTTGACAGTTAGGGTGATTAATGAGTGGAACAGGCTGCCATGAGAGGTGGTGAGTTCCCCTTCAATGGACGTCTTCAAACAGAGGCTGGACAGACATCTGTCTGAGATGATCTTGTGAATCCTGCTTTGAGCAGGGGGATGGACCAGATGACCAAGGATGTCCCTTCCAACTCTACCATTCTATGATTCTATGATTCTATGATAATCGCTCTGGAACTGAAATCGGAACGTTCACTGATATTTCTCCTATCTGAAAGTCTGATAAACGCTGAAAAAATGATTAAGTCCAAAAAAAAAATTTTTTCAACTTTTTTCAATTTTACCCCCGTGGGATATATATTCTACCCACGCACATTTGGAACACTTCTGGGGTACCCTCACACATATTATTCCCTCATTTAGTGGATATTGTGACAAAAAAGTGAAATTTTCAAAAATTCAGAAAATTGGCTGAAAACGACTAAATATGAAGGACTCATCGGTCGAATCGCTCTGGAACTGAAATCGGAACGCTCACTGATATTTCCCCTATCTGAAAGTCTGATAAACGCTGAAAAAATGATTAAGTCCAAAAAAAAATTTTTTCAACTTTTTTCAATTTTACCCCCGTGGGATATATATTCTACCCACGCACATTTGGAACACTCCTGGGGTACCCTCACACATATTATTCCCTCATTTAGTGGATATTTTCACAAAAAAGTGAAATTTTCAAAAATTCAGAAAATTGGCTGAAAACGACTGAATATGAAGGACTCATCAGGCGAATCGCGCTTGAACTGAAATCGGAACGCTCACTGACATTTCCCCTATCTGAAAGTCTGATAAACGCTGAAAAAATGACTAAGTCCAAAAAAAATTTTTTTTCACCTTTTTTCAATTTTATCCCCGTGGGATATATATTCTACCCACGCACATTTGGAACTCTCCTGGGGTACCCTCACACATATTATTCCCTCATTTAGTGGATATTTTCCCAAAAAGTGAAATTTTCAAAAATTCAGAAAATTGGCTGAAAACGACTGAATATGATGGACTCATCGGGCGAATCGCTCTGGAACTGAAATCAGAACGCTCACTGACATTTCCCCTATCTGAAAGTCTGATAAACGCTGAAAAAATGACTAAGTCGAAAAAAATTTTTTTTTTACCTTTTTTCAATTTTACCCCTGTGGGATATATATTCTACCCACACACATTTGGAACTCTCCTGGGGTACCCTCACACATATTATTCCCTCATTTAGTGGATATTTTCACAAAAAAGTGAAATTTTCAAAAATTCAGAAAATTGGCTGAAAACGACTGAATATGAAGGACTCATCGGGCGAATCGCGCTGGAACTGAAATCGGAACGCTCACTGACATTTCCCCTATCTGAAAGTCTGATAAACGCTGAAAAAATGACTAAGTCCAAAAAAAATTTTTTTTCAACTTTTTTCAATTTTACCCCCGTGGGATATATATTCTACCCACGCACATTTGGAACACTCCTGGGGTACCCTCACACATATTATTCCCTCATTTAGTGGATATTTTCACAAAAAAGTGAAATTTTCAAAAATTCTGAAAATTGGCTGAAAACGACTAAATATGAAGGACTCATCGGGCGAATCGCTCTGGAACTGAAATCTAAACGCTCACTGACATTTCCCCTATCTGAAAGTCTGATAAACGCTGAAAAAATGACTAAGTCCAAAAAAAAAAAATTTTCACCTTTTTTCAATTTTACCCCCGTGGGATATATATTCTACCCACACACATTTGGAACTCTCCTGGGTACCCTCACACATATTATTCCCTCATTTAGTGGATATCTTCACAAAAAAGTGAAATTTTCAAAAATTCAGAAAATTGGCTGAAAACGACTAAATATGAAGGACTCATCGGGCGAATCGCTCTGGAACTGAAATCGGAACGCTCACTGATATTGCCCCTATCTGAAAGTCTGATAAACGCTGAAAAAATGATTAAGTCCAAAAAAAAAATTTTTCAACTTTTTTCAATTTTACCCCCGTGGGATATATATTCTACCCACGCACATTTGGAACACTCCTGGGCTACCATCACACATATTATTCCCTCATTTAGTGGATATTTTCACAAAAAAGTGAAATTTTCAAAAATTCTGAAAATTGGCTGAAAACGACTAAATATGAAGGACTCATCGGGCGAATCGCTCTGGAACTGAAATCGGAATGCTCACTGACATTTCCCCTATCTGAAAGTCTGATAAACGCTGAAAAAATGACTAAGTCCAAAAAAAAAAATTTTTCACCTTTTTTCAATTTTACCCCCGTGGGATATATATTCTACCCAAACACATTTGGAACTCTCCTGGGATACCCTCACACATATTATTCCCTCATTTAGTGGATATTTTCACAAAAAAGTGAAATTTTCAAAAATTCTGAAAATTGGCTGAAAATGACTAAATATGAAGGACTCATCGGGCGAATCGCTCTGGAACTGAAATCGGAACGCTCACTGACATTTACCCTATCTGAAAGTCTGATAAACGCTGAAAAAATGACTAAGTCCAAAAAAAAAAATTTTTCACCTTTTTTCAATTTTACCCCAGTGGGATATATATTCTACCCACACACATTTCGAACTCTCCTGGGATACCCTCACACATATTATTCCCTCATTTAGTGGATATTTTCACAAAAAAGTGAAATTTTCAAAAATTCAGAAAATTGGCTGAAAACAACTAAATATGAAGGACTCATCGGGCGAATCGCTCTGGAACTGAAATCGGAACGCTCACTGACATTTCCCCTATCTGAAAGTCGGATAAACGCTGAAAAAATGACTAAGTCCCAAAAAAAAATTTTTTCACCTTTTTTCAATTTTACCCCCGTGGGATATATATTCTACCCACGCACATTTGGAACTCTCCTGGGGTACCCTCACACATATTATTCCCTCATTTAGTGGATATTTTCACAAAAAAGTGAAATTTTCAAAAATTCTGAAAATTGGCTGAAAACGACTAAATATGAAGGACTCATTGGGCGAATCGCTCTGGAACTGAAATCGGAACGCTCACTGATATTGCCCCTATCTGAAAGTCTGATAAACGCTGAAAAAATGATTGTCCAAAAAAAAAATTTTTTTCAACTTTTTTCATTTTTACCCCCGTGGGATATATATTCTACCCACGCACATTTGGAACACTCCTGGGGTACCCTCACACATATTATTCCCTCATTTAGTGGATATTTTCACAAAAAAGTGAAATTTTCAAAAATTCAGAAAATTGGCTGAATACGACTGAATATGAAGGACTCATCGGGAGAATCGCACTGGAACTGTAATCGGAACGCTCAGTGACATTTCCCCTATCTGAAAGTCTGATAAACGCTGAAAAAATGACTAAGTCCAAAAAAAAAAATTTTTCACCTTTTTTCAATTTTACCCCCGTGGGATATATATTCTACCCACACACATTTGGAACTCTCCTGGGTACCCTCACACATATTATTCCCTCATTTAATGGATATTTTCACAAAAAAGTGAAATTTTCAAAATTTCTGAAAATTGGCTGAAAATGACTAAATATGAAGGACTCATCGGGCGAATCGCTCTGGAACTGAAATCGGAACGCTCACTGACATTTCCCTTATCTGAAAGTCTGATAAACGCTGAAAAAATGACTAAGTCCAAAAAAAAAAATTTTTAACCTTTTTTCAATTTTACCCCCGTGGGATATATTTTCTACCCACACACATTTGGAACTCTCCTGGGGTACCCTCACACATATTATTCCCTCATTTAGTGGATATTTTCACAAAAAAGTGAAATTTTCAAAAATTCAGAAAAATGGCTGAATACGACTGAATATGAAGGACTCATCGGGAGAATCGCGCTGGAACTGAAATCGGAATGCTCACTGACATTTCCCCTATCTGAAAGTCTGATAAACGCTGAAAAAATGACTAAGTCCAAAAAAAAAATGTTTTAACCTTTTTTCAATTTTACCCCCGTGGGATATATATTCTACCCACACACATTTGGAACTCTCCTGGGGTACCCTCACACATATTATTCCCTCATTTAGTGGATATTTATACAAAAAAGTGAAATTTTCAAAAATTCAGAAAATTGGCTGAAAACGACTAAATATGAAGGACTCATCGGGCGAATCGCTCTGGAACTGAAATCGGAACGCTCACTGATATTGCCCCTATCTGAAAGTCTGATAAACGCTGAAAAAATGATTAAGTCCAAAAAAAAATTTTTTCGACTTTTTTCAATTTTACCCCTGTGGGATATATATTCTACCCACGCACATTTGGAACACTCCTGGGATACCCTCACACATATTATTCCCTCATTTAGTGGATATTTTCGCAAAAAAGTGAAATTTTCAAAAATTCAGAAAATTGGCTGAAAACGACTAAATATGAAGGACTCATCGGGCGAATCGCTCTGGAACTGAAATCGGAACGCTCACTGACATTTCCCCTATCTGAAAGTCTGATAAACGCTGAAAAAATGACTAAGTCCAAAAAAAAATAATTTTTAACCTTTTTTCAATTTTACCCCCGTGGGATATATATTCTACCCACACACATTTGGAACTCTCCTGGGGTACCCTCACACATATTATTCCCTCATTTAGTGGATATTTTCACAAAAAAGTGAAATTTTCAAAAATTCTGAAAATTGGCTGAAAACGACTAAATATGAAGGACTCATTGGGCGAATCGCTCTGGAACTGAAATCGGAACGCTCACTGATATTGCCCCTATCTGAAAGTCTGATAAACGCTGAAAAAATGATTGTCCAAAAAAAAAATTTTTTTCAACTTTTTTCATTTTTACCCCCGTGGGATATATATTCTACCCACGCACATTTGGAACACTCCTGGGGTACCCTCACACATATTATTCCCTCATTTAGTGGATATTTTCACAAAAAAAGTGAAATTTTCAAAAATTCTGAAAATTGGCTGAAAACGACTAAATATGAAGGACTCATCGGGCGAATCGCTCTGGAACTGAAATCTAAATGCTCACTGACATTTCCCCTATCTGAAAGTCTGATAAACGCTGAAAAAATGACTAAGTCCAAAAAAAAAAATTTTTAACCTTTTTTCAATTTTACCCCCGTGGGATATATATTCTACCCACACACATTTGGAACTCTCCTGGGGTACCCTCACACATATTATTCCCTCATTTAGTGGATATTTTCACAAAAAAGTGAAATTTTCAAAAATTCAGAAAAATGGCTGAATACGACTGAATATGAAGGACTCATCGGGAGAATCGCGCTGGAACTGAAATCGGAATGCTCACTGACATTTCCCCTATCTGAAAGTCTGATAAACGCTGAAAAAATGACTAAGTCCAAAAAAAAAATGTTTTAACCTTTTTTCAATTTTACCCCCGTGGGATATATATTCTACCCACACACATTTGGAACTCTCCTGGGGTACCCTCACACATATTATTCCCTCATTTAGTGGATATTTATACAAAAAAGTGAAATTTTCAAAAATTCAGAAAATTGGCTGAAAACGACTAAATATGAAGGACTCATCGGGCGAATCGCTCTGGAACTGAAATCGGAACGCTCACTGATATTGCCCCTATCTGAAAGTCTGATAAACGCTGAAAAAATGATTAAGTCCAAAAAAAAATTTTTTCGACTTTTTTCAATTTTACCCCCGTGGGATATATATTCTACCCACGCACATTTGGAACACTCCTGGGATACCCTCACACATATTATTCCCTCATTTAGTGGATATTTTCGCAAAAAAGTGAAATTTTCAAAAATTCAGAAAATTGGCTGAAAACGACTAAATATGAAGGACTCATCGGGCGAATCGCTCTGGAACTGAAATCGGAACGCTCACTGACATTTCCCCTATCTGAAAGTCTGATAAACGCTGAAAAAATGACTAAGTCCAAAAAAAAATAATTTTTAACCTTTTTTCAATTTTACCCCCGTGGGATATATATTCTACACACACACATTTGGAACTCTCCTGGGGTACCCTCACACATATTATTCCCTCATTTAGTGGATATTTTCACAAAAAAGTGAAATTTTCAAAAATTCTGAAAATTGGCTGAAAATGACTAAATATGAAGGACTCATCGGGCGAATCGCTCTGGAACTGAAATCGGAACGCTCTCTGATATTGCCCCTATCTGAAAGTCTGATAAACGCTGAAAAAATGATTAAGTCCAAAAAAAAATTTTTTCAACTTTTTTCAATTTTACCCCCGTGGGATATATATTCTACCCACGCACATTTGGAACACTCCTGGGGTACCCTCACACATATTATTCCCTCATTTAGTGGATATTTTCACAAAAAAGTGAAATTTTCAAAAATTCTGAAAATTGGCTGAAAAGGACTAAATATGAAGGACTCATCGGGCGAATCGCTCTGGAACTGAAATCGGAGCGCTCACTGACATTTCCCCTATCTGAAAGTCTGATAAACGCTGAAAAAATGACTAAGTCCAAAAAAAAAAAATTTTTAACCTTTTTTCAATTTTACCCCCGTGGGATATATATTCTACCCACACACATTTGGAACTCTCCTGGGGTACCCTCACACATATTATTCCCTCATTTAGTGGATATTTTCACAAAAAAGTGAAATTTTCAAAAATTCTGAAAATTGGCTGAAAATGACTAAATATGAAGGACTCATCGGGCGAATCGCTCTGGAACTGAAATCGGAGCGCTCACTGACATTTCCCCTATCTGAAAGTCTGATAAACGCTGAAAAAATGACTAAGTTCAAAAAAAAAAATTTTTCACCTTTTTTCAATTTTACCCCCGTGGGATATATATTCTACCCACACACATTTGTAACTCTCCTGGGGTACCCTCACACATATTATTCCCTCATTTAGTGGATATTTTCACAAAAAAGTGAAATTTTCAAAAATTCAGAAAATTGGCTGAAAACGTCTAAAGAAGGACTCATCGCGCAAATCGCTCTGGAACTGAAATCAGAATGCTCTCTGATATTGCCCCTATCTGAAAGTCTGATAAACGCTGAAAAAATGATTAAGTCCAAAAAAAAAATTTCTCAACTTTTTTCAATTTTACCCCCGTGGGATATATATTCTACCCAAACACATTTGGAACTCTCCTGGGATACCCTCACACATATTATTCCCTCATTTAGTGGATATTTTCACAAAAAAGTGAAATTTTCAAAAATTCTGAAAATTGGCTGAAAATGACTAAATATGAAGGACTCATCGGGCGAATCGCTCTGGAACTGAAATCGGAACGCTCACTCACATTTCCCCTATCTGAAAGTCTGATAAACGCTGAAAAAATGACTAAGTCCAAAAAAAAAAAATTTTTATCCTTTTTTCAATTTTACCCCCGTGGGATATATATTCTACCCACACACATTTGGAACTCTCCTGGGGTACCCTCACACATATTATTCCCTCATTTAGTGGATATTTTCACAAAAAAGTGAAATTTTCAAAAATTCTGAAAATTGGCTGAAAATGACTAAATATGAAGGATTCATCGGGCGAATCGCTCTGGAACTGAAATCGGAACGCTCACTGACATTTCCCCTATCTGAAAGTCTGATAAACGCTGAAAAAATGACTAAGTCCAAAAAAAAAATTTTTTAACCTTTTTTCAATTTTACCCCCGTGGGATATATATTCTACCCACACACATTTGGAACTCTCCTGGGGTACCCTCACACATATTATTCCCTCATTTAGTGGATATTTTCACAAAAAAGTGAAATTTTCAAAAATTCAGAAAATTGGCTGAAAACGACTAAATATGAAGGACTCATCGGGAGAATCGCGCTGGAACTGAAATCGGAATGCTCACTGACATTTCCCCTATCTGAAAGTCTGATAAACGCTGAAAAAATGACTAAGTCCAAAAAAAAAATGTTTTAACCTTTTTTCAATTTTACCCCCGTGGGATATATATTCTACCCACACACATTTGGAACTCTCCTGGGGTACCCTCACACATATTATTCCCTCATTTAGTGGATATTTATACAAAAAAGTGAAATTTTCAAAAATTCAGAAAATTGGCTGAAAACGACTAAATATGAAGGACTCATCGGGCGAATCGCTCTGGAACTGAAATCGGAACGCTCACTGATATTGCCCCTATCTGAAAGTCTGATAAACGCTGAAAAAATGATTAAGTCCAAAAAAAAATTTTTTCGACTTTTTTCAATTTTACCCCTGTGGGATATATATTCTACCCACGCACATTTGGAACACTCCTGGGATACCCTCACACATATTATTCCCTCATTTAGTGGATATTTTCGCAAAAAAGTGAAATTTTCAAAAATTCAGAAAATTGGCTGAAAACGACTAAATATGAAGGACTCATCGGGCGAATCGCTCTGGAACTGAAATCGGAACGCTCACTGACATTTCCCCTATCTGAAAGTCTGATAAACGCTGAAAAAATGACTAAGTCCAAAAAAAAATAATTTTTAACCTTTTTTCAATTTTACCCCCGTGGGATATATATTCTACCCACACACATTTGGAACTCTCCTGGGGTACCCTCACACATATTATTCCCTCATTTAGTGGATATTTTCACAAAAAAGTGAAATTTTCAAAAATTCTGAAAATTGGCTGAAAACGACTAAATATGAAGGACTCATTGGGCGAATCGCTCTGGAACTGAAATCGGAACGCTCACTGATATTGCCCCTATCTGAAAGTCTGATAAACGCTGAAAAAATGATTGTCCAAAAAAAAAATTTTTTTCAACTTTTTTCATTTTTACCCCCGTGGGATATATATTCTACCCACGCACATTTGGAACACTCCTGGGGTACCCTCACACATATTATTCCCTCATTTAGTGGATATTTTCACAAAAAAAGTGAAATTTTCAAAAATTCTGAAAATTGGCTGAAAACGACTAAATATGAAGGACTCATCGGGCGAATCGCTCTGGAACTGAAATCTAAATGCTCACTGACATTTCCCCTATCTGAAAGTCTGATAAACGCTGAAAAAATGACTAAGTCCAAAAAAAAAAATTTTTAACCTTTTTTCAATTTTACCCCCGTGGGATATATATTCTACCCACACACATTTGGAACTCTCCTGGGGTACCCTCACACATATTATTCCCTCATTTAGTGGATATTTTCACAAAAAAGTGAAATTTTCAAAAATTCAGAAAAATGGCTGAATACGACTGAATATGAAGGACTCATCGGGAGAATCGCGCTGGAACTGAAATCGGAATGCTCACTGACATTTCCCCTATCTGAAAGTCTGATAAACGCTGAAAAAATGACTAAGTCCAAAAAAAAAATGTTTTAACCTTTTTTCAATTTTACCCCCGTGGGATATATATTCTACCCACACACATTTGGAACTCTCCTGGGGTACCCTCACACATATTATTCCCTCATTTAGTGGATATTTATACAAAAAAGTGAAATTTTCAAAAATTCAGAAAATTGGCTGAAAACGACTAAATATGAAGGACTCATCGGGCGAATCGCTCTGGAACTGAAATCGGAACGCTCACTGATATTGCCCCTATCTGAAAGTCTGATAAACGCTGAAAAAATGATTAAGTCCAAAAAAAAATTTTTTCGACTTTTTTCAATTTTACCCCCGTGGGATATATATTCTACCCACGCACATTTGGAACACTCCTGGGATACCCTCACACATATTATTCCCTCATTTAGTGGATATTTTCGCAAAAAAGTGAAATTTTCAAAAATTCAGAAAATTGGCTGAAAACGACTAAATATGAAGGACTCATCGGGCGAATCGCTCTGGAACTGAAATCGGAACGCTCACTGACATTTCCCCTATCTGAAAGTCTGATAAACGCTGAAAAAATGACTAAGTCCAAAAAAAAATAATTTTTAACCTTTTTTCAATTTTACCCCCGTGGGATATATATTCTACCCACACACATTTGGAACTCTCCTGGGGTACCCTCACACATATTATTCCCTCATTTAGTGGATATTTTCACAAAAAAGTGAAATTTTCAAAAATTCAGAAAATTGGCTGAAAACGTCTAAAGAAGGACTCATCGCGCAAATCGCTCTGGAACTGAAATCAGAATGCTCTCTGATATTGCCCCTATCTGAAAGTCTGATAAACGCTGAAAAAATGATTAAGTCCAAAAAAAAAATTTCTCAACTTTTTTCAATTTTACCCCCGTGGGATATATATTCTACCCAAACACATTTGGAACTCTCCTGGGATACCCTCACACATATTATTCCCTCATTTAGTGGATATTTTCACAAAAAAGTGAAATTTTCAAAAATTCTGAAAATTGGCTGAAAATGACTAAATATGAAGGACTCATCGGGCGAATCGCTCTGGAACTGAAATCGGAACGCTCACTCACATTTCCCCTATCTGAAAGTCTGATAAACGCTGAAAAAATGACTAAGTCCAAAAAAAAAAAATTTTTATCCTTTTTTCAATTTTACCCCCGTGGGATATATATTCTACCCACACACATTTGGAACTCTCCTGGGGTACCCTCACACATATTATTCCCTCATTTAGTGGATATTTTCACAAAAAAGTGAAATTTTCAAAAATTCTGAAAATTGGCTGAAAATGACTAAATATGAAGGATTCATCGGGCGAATCGCTCTGGAACTGAAATCGGAACGCTCACTGACATTTCCCCTATCTGAAAGTCTGATAAACGCTGAAAAAATGACTAAGTCCAAAAAAAAAATTTTTTAACCTTTTTTCAATTTTACCCCCGTGGGATATATATTCTACCCACACACATTTGGAACTCTCCTGGGGTACCCTCACACATATTATTCCCTCATTTAGTGGATATTTTCACAAAAAAGTGAAATTTTCAAAAATTCAGAAAATTGGCTGAAAACGACTAAATATGAAGGACTCATCGGGCGAATCGCTCTGGAACTGAAATCGGAATGCTCACTGACATTTCCCCTATCTGAAAGTCTGATAAACGCTGAAAAAATGACTTAGTCCAAAAAGAAATTTTTTTCACCTTTTTTCAATTTTACCCCCGTGGGATATATATTCTACCCACACACATTTGGAACTCTCCTGGGGTACCCTCACACATATTATTCCCTCATTTAGTGGATATTTTCACAAAAAAGTGAAATTTTCAAAAATTCAGAAAATTGGCTGAAAACGACTAAATATGAAGGACTCATCGGGCGAATCACTCTGGAACTGAAATCGGAACGCTCACTGATATTTCCCCCATCTGAAAGTCTGATAAACGCTGAAAAAATGATTAAGTCCAAAAAAAAATTTTTTCAACTTTTTTCAATTTTACCCCCGTGGGATATATATTCTACCCACGCACATTTGGAACACTCCTGGGGTACCCTCACACATATTATTCCCTCATTTAGTGGATATTTTCACAAAAAAGTGAAATTTTCAAAAATTCAGAAAATTGGCTGAAAACGACTAAATATGAAGGACTCATCGGGCGAATCGCTCTGGAACTGAAATCGGAACGCTCACTGATATTGCCCCTATCTGAAAGTCTGATAAACGCTGAAAAAATGATTAAGTCCAAAAAAAAAATTTTTCAACTTTTTTCAATTTTACCCCCGTGGGATATATATTCTACCCACGCACATTTGGAACACTCCTACTGTACCCTCACACATATTATTCCCTCATTTAGTGGATATTTATACAAAAAAGTGAAATTTTCAAAAATTCAGAAAATTGGCTGAAAACGACTAAATATGAAGGACTCATCGGGCGAATCGCTCTGGAACTGAAATCGGAACGCTCACTGATATTGCCCCTATCTGAAAGTCTGATAAACGCTGAAAAAATGATTAAGTCCAAAAAAAAATTTTTTCGACTTTTTTCAATTTTACCCCCGTGGGATATATATTCTACCCACGCACATTTGGAACACTCCTGGGGTACCCTCACACATATTATTCCCTCATTTAGTGGATATTTTCACAAAAAAGTGAAATTTTCAAAAATTCAGAAAATTGGCTGAAAATGACTAAATATGAAGGACTCATCGGGCGAATCGCTCTGGAACTGAAATCGGAACGTTCACTGACATTTCCCCTATCTGAAAGTCTGATAAACGCTGAAAAAATGACTAAGTCCAAAAAAAAAATGTTTTAACCTTTTTTCAATTTTACCCCCGTGGGATATATATTCTACCCACACACATTTGGAACTCTCCTGGGGTACCCTCACACATATTATTCCCTCATTTAGTGGATATTTATACAAAAAAGTGAAATTTTCAAAAATTCAGAAAATTGGCTGAAAACGACTAAATATGAAGGACTCATCGGGCGAATCGCTCTGGAACTGAAATTGGAATGCTCACTGACATTTCCCCTATCTGAAAGTCTGATAAACGCTGAAAAAATGACTAAGTCCAAAAAAAAAAATTTTTCACCTTTTTTCAATTTTACCCCCGTGGGATATATATTCTACCCAAACACATTTGGAACTCTCCTGGGATACCCTCACACATATTATTCCCTCATTTAGTGGATATTTTCACAAAAAAGTGAAATTTTCAAAAATTCTGAAAATTGGCTGAAAATGACTAAATATGAAGGACTCATCGGGCGAATCGCTCTGGAACTGAAATCGGAACGCTCACTGACATTTCCCCTATCTGAAAGTCTGATAAACGCTGAAAAAATGACTAAGTCCAAAAAAAAAAATTTTTCACCTTTTTTCAATTTTACCCCAGTGGGATATATATTCTACCCACACACATTTGGAACTCTCCTGGGTACCCTCACACATATTATTTCCTCATTTAGTGGATATTTTCACAAAAAAGTGAAATTTTCAAAAATTCAGGAAATTGGCTGAAAACGACTAAATATGAAGGACTCATCGGGCGAATCGCTCTGGAACTGAAATCGGAACGCTCACTGATATTGCCCCTATCTGAAAGTCTGATAAACGCTGAAAAAATGATTAAGTCCAAAAAAAAAATTTTTCAACTTTTTTCAATTTTACCCCCGTGGGATATATATTCTACCCACGCACATTTGGAACACTCCTACTGTACCCTCACACATATTATTCCCTCATTTAGTGGATATTTTCACAAAAAAGTGAAATTTTCAAAAATTCTGAAAATTGGCTGAAAATGACTAAATATGAAGGACTCATCGGGCGAATCGCTCTGGAACTGAAATCGGAACGCTCACTGACATTTCCCCTATCTGAAAGTTTGATAAACGCTGAAAAAATGACTAAGTCCAAAAAAAAAAATTTTTCACCTTTTTTCAATTTTACCCCCGTGGGATATATATTCTACCCACACACATTTGGAACTCTCCTGGGATACCCTCACACATATTATTCCCTCATTTAGTGGATATTTTCGCAAAAAAGTGAAATTTTCAAAAATTCAGAAAATTGGCTGAAAACGACTAAATATGAAGGACTCATCGGGCGAATCGCTCTGGAACTGAAATCGGAACGCTCTCTGATATTGCCCCTATTTGAAAGTCTGATAAACGCTGAAAAAATGATTAAGTCCAAAAAAAAATTTTTTCAACTTTTTTCAATTTTACCCCCGTGGGATATATATTCTACCCACACACATTTGGAACTCTCCTGGGGTACCCTCACACATATTATTCCCTCATTTAGTGGATATTTTCACAAAAAAGTGAAATTTTCAAAAATTCTGAAAATTGGCTGAAAATGACTAAATATGAAGGACTCATTGGGCGAATCGATCTGGAACTGAAATATGAACGCTCACTGACATTTCCCCTATCTGAAAGTCTGATAAACGCTGAAAAAATGACTAAGTCCAAAAAAAATATTTTTTAACCTTTTTTCAATTTTTCCCCGGTGGGATATATATTCTACCCACACACATTTGGAACTCTCCTGGGGTACCCTCACACATATTATTCCCTCATTTAGTGGATATTTTCACAAACAAGTGAAATTTTCAAAAATTCTGAAAATTGGCTGAAAACGTCTAAGTATGAATTACTCATCGGGCGAATCGCTCTGGAACTGAAATCGGAACGCTCTCTGATATTGCCCCGATCTGAAAGTCTGATAAACGCTGAAAAAATGATTAAGTCCAAAAAAAAATTTTTTCAACTTTTTTCAATTTTACCCCCGTGGGATATAAATTCTACCCACGCACATTTGGAACACTCCTGGGGTACCCTCACACATATTATTCCCTCATTTAGTGGATATTTTCACAAAAAAGTGAAATTTTCAAAAATTCTGAAAATTGGCTGAAAAGGACTAAATATGAAGGACTCATCGGGCGAATCGCTCTGGAACTGAAATCGGAACGCTCACTGACATTTCCCCTATCTGAAAGTCTGATAAACGCTGAAAAAATGACTAAGTCCAAAAAAAAAATTTTTTAACCTTTTTTCAATTTTTCCCCCGTGGGATATATATTCTACCCACACACATTTGGAACTCTCCTGGGGTACCCTCACACATATTATTCCCTCATTTAGTGGATATTTTCACAAACAAGTGAAATTTTCAAAAATTCTGAAAATTGGCTGAAAACGTCTAAGTATGAATTACTCATCGGGCGAATCGCTCTGGAACTGAAATCGGAACGCTCTCTGATATTGCCCCGATCTGAAAGTCTGATAAACGCTGAAAAAATGATTAAGTCCAAAAAAAAATTTTTTCAACTTTTTTCAATTTTACCCCCGTGGGATATAAATTCTACCCACGCACATTTGGAACACTCCTGGGGTACCCTCACACATATTATTCCCTCATTTAGTGGATATTTTCACAAAAAAGTGAAATTTTCAAAAATTCTGAAAATTGGCTGAAAAGGACTAAATATGAAGGACTCATCGGGCGAATCGCTCTGGAACTGAAATCGGAACGCTCACTGACATTTCCCCTATCTGAAAGTCTGATAAACGCTGAAAAAATGACTAAGTCCAAAAAAAATAATTTTTAACCTTTTTTCAATTTTACCCCCGTGGGATATATATTCTACCCACACACATTTGGAACTCTCCTGGGGTACCCTCACACATATTATTCCCTCATTTAGTGGATATTTTCACAAAAAAGTGAAATTTTCAAAAATTCTGAAAATTGGCTGAAAATGACTAAATATGAAGGACTCATCGGGCGAATCGCTCTGGAACTGAAATCGGAACGCTCACTGACATTTCCCCTATCTGAAAGTCTGATAAACGCTGAAAAAATGACTAAGTCCAAAACAAAAATTTTTTCACCTTTTTTCAATTTTACCCCCGTGGGATATATATTCTACCCACACACATTTGGAACTCTCCTGGGGTAACCTCACACATATTATTCCCTCATTTAGTGGATATTTTCACAAAAAAGTGAAATTTTCAAAAATTCTGAAAATTGGCTGAAAATGACTAAACATGAAGGACTCATCGGGCGAATCGCTCTGGAACTGAAATCGGAATGCTCTCTGATATTGCCCCTATCTGAAAGTCTGATAAACGCTGAAAAAATGATTAAGTCCAAAAAAAAATTTTTTCAACTTTTTTCAATTTTACCCCCGTGGGATATAAATTCTACCCACGCACATTTGGAACACTCCTGGGGTACCCTCACACATATTATTCCCTCATTTAGTGGATATTTTCACAAAAAAGTGAAATTTTCAAAAATTCTGAAAATTGGCTGAAAACGACTTAATATGAAGGACTCATCGGGCGAATCGCTCTGGAACTGAAATTGGAATGCTCACTGACATTTCCCCTATCTGAAAGTCTGATAAACGCTGAAAAAATGACTAAGTCCAAAAAAAAAAATTTTTCACCTTTTTTCAATTTTACCCCAGTGGGATATATATTCTACCCACACACATTTGGAACTCTCCTGGGTACCCTCACACATATTATTTCCTCATTTAGTGGATATTTTCACAAAAAAGTGAAATTTTCAAAAATTCAGGAAATTGGCTGAAAACGACTAAATATGAAGGACTCATCGGGCGAATCGCTCTGGAACTGAAATCGGAACGCTCACTGATATTGCCCCTATCTGAAAGTCTGATAAACGCTGAAAAAATGATTAAGTCCAAAAAAAAAATTTTTCAACTTTTTTCAATTTTACCCCCGTGGGATATATATTCTACCCACGCACATTTGGAACACTCCTACTGTACCCTCACACATATTATTCCCTCATTTAGTGGATATTTTCACAAAAAAGTGAAATTTTCAAAAATTCTGAAAATTGGCTGAAAATGACTAAATATGAAGGACTCATCGGGCGAATCGCTCTGGAACTGAAATCGGAACGCTCACTGACATTTCCCCTATCTGAAAGTTTGATAAACGCTGAAAAAATGACTAAGTCCAAAAAAAAAAATTTTTCACCTTTTTTCAATTTTACCCCCGTGGGATATATATTCTACCCACACACATTTGGAACTCTCCTGGGATACCCTCACACATATTATTCCCTCATTTAGTGGATATTTTCGCAAAAAAGTGAAATTTTCAAAAATTCAGAAAATTGGCTGAAAACGACTAAATATGAAGGACTCATCGGGCGAATCGCTCTGGAACTGAAATCGGAACGCTCACTGATATTGCCCCTATCTGAAAGTCTGATAAACGCTGAAAAAATGATTGTCCAAAAAAAAAATTTTTTTCAACTTTTTTCATTTTTACCCCCGTGGGATATATATTCTACCCACGCACATTTGGAACACTCCTGGGGTACCCTCACACATATTATTCCCTCATTTAGTGGATATTTTCACAAAAAAAGTGAAATTTTCAAAAATTCTGAAAATTGGCTGAAAACGACTAAATATGAAGGACTCATCGGGCGAATCGCTCTGGAACTGAAATCTAAATGCTCACTGACATTTCCCCTATCTGAAAGTCTGATAAACGCTGAAAAAATGACTAAGTCCAAAAAAAAAAATTTTTAACCTTTTTTCAATTTTACCCCCGTGGGATATATATTCTACCCACACACATTTGGAACTCTCCTGGGGTACCCTCACACATATTATTCCCTCATTTAGTGGATATTTTCACAAAAAAGTGAAATTTTCAAAAATTCAGAAAAATGGCTGAATACGACTGAATATGAAGGACTCATCGGGAGAATCGCGCTGGAACTGAAATCGGAATGCTCACTGACATTTCCCCTATCTGAAAGTCTGATAAACGCTGAAAAAATGACTAAGTCCAAAAAAAAAATGTTTTAACCTTTTTTCAATTTTACCCCCGTGGGATATATATTCTACCCACACACATTTGGAACTCTCCTGGGGTACCCTCACACATATTATTCCCTCATTTAGTGGATATTTATACAAAAAAGTGAAATTTTCAAAAATTCAGAAAATTGGCTGAAAACGACTAAATATGAAGGACTCATCGGGCGAATCGCTCTGGAACTGAAATCGGAACGCTCACTGATATTGCCCCTATCTGAAAGTCTGATAAACGCTGAAAAAATGATTAAGTCCAAAAAAAAATTTTTTCGACTTTTTTCAATTTTACCCCCGTGGGATATATATTCTACCCACGCACATTTGGAACACTCCTGGGATACCCTCACACATATTATTCCCTCATTTAGTGGATATTTTCGCAAAAAAGTGAAATTTTCAAAAATTCAGAAAATTGGCTGAAAACGACTAAATATGAAGGACTCATCGGGCGAATCGCTCTGGAACTGAAATCGGAACGCTCACTGACATTTCCCCTATCTGAAAGTCTGATAAACGCTGAAAAAATGACTAAGTCCAAAAAAAAATAATTTTTAACCTTTTTTCAATTTTACCCCCGTGGGATATATATTCTACCCACACACATTTGGAACTCTCCTGGGGTACCCTCACACATATTATTCCCTCATTTAGTGGATATTTTCACAAAAAAGTGAAATTTTCAAAAATTCTGAAAATTGGCTGAAAATGACTAAATATGAAGGACTCATCGGGCGAATCGCTCTGGAACTGAAATCGGAGCGCTCACTGACATTTCCCCTATCTGAAAGTCTGATAAACGCTGAAAAAATGACTAAGTTCAAAAAAAAAAATTTTTCACCTTTTTTCAATTTTACCCCCGTGGGATATATATTCTACCCACACACATTTGGAACTCTCCTGGGGTACCCTCACACATATTATTCCCTCATTTAGTGGATATTTTCACAAAAAAGTGAAATTTTCAAAAATTCAGAAAATTGGCTGAAAACGTCTAAAGAAGGACTCATCGCGCAAATCGCTCTGGAACTGAAATCAGAATGCTCTCTGATATTGCCCCTATCTGAAAGTCTGATAAACGCTGAAAAAATGATTAAGTCCAAAAAAAAAATTTCTCAACTTTTTTCAATTTTACCCCCGTGGGATATATATTCTACCCAAACACATTTGGAACTCTCCTGGGATACCCTCACACATATTATTCCCTCATTTAGTGGATATTTTCACAAAAAAGTGAAATTTTCAAAAATTCTGAAAATTGGCTGAAAATGACTAAATATGAAGGACTCATCGGGCGAATCGCTCTGGAACTGAAATCGGAACGCTCACTCACATTTCCCCTATCTGAAAGTCTGATAAACGCTGAAAAAATGACTAAGTCCAAAAAAAAAAAATTTTTATCCTTTTTTCAATTTTACCCCCGTGGGATATATATTCTACCCACACACATTTGGAACTCTCCTGGGGTACCCTCACACATATTATTCCCTCATTTAGTGGATATTTTCACAAAAAAGTGAAATTTTCAAAAATTCTGAAAATTGGCTGAAAATGACTAAATATGAAGGATTCATCGGGCGAATCGCTCTGGAACTGAAATCGGAACGCTCACTGACATTTCCCCTATCTGAAAGTCTGATAAACGCTGAAAAAATGACTAAGTCCAAAAAAAAAATTTTTTAACCTTTTTTCAATTTTACCCCCGTGGGATATATATTCTACCCACACACATTTGGAACTCTCCTGGGGTACCCTCACACATATTATTCCCTCATTTAGTGGATATTTTCACAAAAAAGTGAAATTTTCAAAAATTCAGAAAATTGGCTGAAAACGACTAAATATGAAGGACTCATCGGGCGAATCGCTCTGGAACTGAAATCGGAATGCTCACTGACATTTCCCCTATCTGAAAGTCTGATAAACGCTGAAAAAATGACTTAGTCCAAAAAGAAATTTTTTTCACCTTTTTTCAATTTTACCCCCGTGGGATATATATTCTACCCACACACATTTGGAACTCTCCTGGGGTACCCTCACACATATTATTCCCTCATTTAGTGGATATTTTCACAAAAAAGTGAAATTTTCAAAAATTCAGAAAATTGGCTGAAAACGACTAAATATGAAGGACTCATCGGGCGAATCACTCTGGAACTGAAATCGGAACGCTCACTGATATTTCCCCCATCTGAAAGTCTGATAAACGCTGAAAAAATGATTAAGTCCAAAAAAAAATTTTTTCAACTTTTTTCAATTTTACCCCCGTGGGATATATATTCTACCCACGCACATTTGGAACACTCCTGGGGTACCCTCACACATATTATTCCCTCATTTAGTGGATATTTTCACAAAAAAGTGAAATTTTCAAAAATTCAGAAAATTGGCTGAAAACGACTAAATATGAAGGACTCATCGGGCGAATCGCTCTGGAACTGAAATCGGAACGCTCACTGATATTGCCCCTATCTGAAAGTCTGATAAACGCTGAAAAAATGATTAAGTCCAAAAAAAAAATTTTTCAACTTTTTTCAATTTTACCCCCGTGGGATATATATTCTACCCACGCACATTTGGAACACTCCTACTGTACCCTCACACATATTATTCCCTCATTTAGTGGATATTTATACAAAAAAGTGAAATTTTCAAAAATTCAGAAAATTGGCTGAAAACGACTAAATATGAAGGACTCATCGGGCGAATCGCTCTGGAACTGAAATCGGAACGCTCACTGATATTGCCCCTATCTGAAAGTCTGATAAACGCTGAAAAAATGATTAAGTCCAAAAAAAAATTTTTTCGACTTTTTTCAATTTTACCCCCGTGGGATATATATTCTACCCACGCACATTTGGAACACTCCTGGGGTACCCTCACACATATTATTCCCTCATTTAGTGGATCTTTTCACAAAAAAGTGAAATTTTCAAAAATTCAGAAAATTGGCTGAAAATGACTAAATATGAAGGACTCATCGGGCGAATCGCTCTGGAACTGAAATCGGAACGTTCACTGACATTTCCCCTATCTGAAAGTCTGATAAACGCTGAAAAAATGACTAAGTCCAAAAAAAAAATGTTTTAACCTTTTTTCAATTTTACCCCCGTGGGATATATATTCTACCCACACACATTTGGAACTCTCCTGGGGTACCCTCACACATATTATTCCCTCATTTAGTGGATATTTATACAAAAAAGTGAAATTTTCAAAAATTCAGAAAATTGGCTGAAAACGACTAAATATGAAGGACTCATCGGGCGAATCGCTCTGGAACTGAAATCGGAACGCTCACTGATATTGCCCCTATCTGAAAGTCTGATAAACGCTGAAAAAATGATTAAGTCCAAAAAAAAATTTTTTCGACTTTTTTCAATTTTACCCCCGTGGGATATATATTCTACCCACGCACATTTGGAACACTCCTGGGCTACCATCACACATATTATTCCCTCATTTAGTGGATATTTTCACAAAAAAGTGAAATTTTCAAAAATTCTGAAAATTGGCTGAAAACGACTTAATATGAAGGACTCATCGGGCGAATCGCTCTGGAACTGAAATTGGAATGCTCACTGACATTTCCCCTATCTGAAAGTCTGATAAACGCTGAAAAAATGACTAAGTCCAAAAAAAAAAATTTTTCACCTTTTTTCAATTTTACCCCCGTGGGATATATATTCTACCCAAACACATTTGGAACTCTCCTGGGATACCCTCACACATATTATTCCCTCATTTAGTGGATATTTTCACAAAAAAGTGAAATTTTCAAAAATTCTGAAAATTGGCTGAAAATGACTAAATATGAAGGACTCATCGGGCGAATCGCTCTGGAACTGAAATCGGAACGCTCACTGACATTTCCCCTATCTGAAAGTCTGATAAACGCTGAAAAAATGACTAAGTCCAAAAAAAAAAATTTTTCACCTTTTTTCAATTTTACCCCAGTGGGATATATATTCTACCCACACACATTTGGAACTCTCCTGGGTACCCTCACACATATTATTTCCTCATTTAGTGGATATTTTCACAAAAAAGTGAAATTTTCAAAAATTCAGGAAATTGGCTGAAAACGACTAAATATGAAGGACTCATCGGGCGAATCGCTCTGGAACTGAAATCGGAACGCTCACTGATATTGCCCCTATCTGAAAGTCTGATAAACGCTGAAAAAATGATTAAGTCCAAAAAAAAAATTTTTCAACTTTTTTCAATTTTACCCCCGTGGGATATATATTCTACCCACGCACATTTGGAACACTCCTACTGTACCCTCACACATATTATTCCCTCATTTAGTGGATATTTTCACAAAAAAGTGAAATTTTCAAAAATTCTGAAAATTGGCTGAAAATGACTAAATATGAAGGACTCATCGGGCGAATCGCTCTGGAACTGAAATCGGAACGCTCACTGACATTTCCCCTATCTGAAAGTTTGATAAACGCTGAAAAAATGACTAAGTCCAAAAAAAAAAATTTTTCACCTTTTTTCAATTTTACCCCCGTGGGATATATATTCTACCCACACACATTTGGAACTCTCCTGGGATACCCTCACACATATTATTCCCTCATTTAGTGGATATTTTCGCAAAAAAGTGAAATTTTCAAAAATTCAGAAAATTGGCTGAAAACGACTAAATATGAAGGACTCATCGGGCGAATCGCTCTGGAACTGAAATCGGAACGCTCTCTGATATTGCCCCTATTTGAAAGTCTGATAAACGCTGAAAAAATGATTAAGTCCAAAAAAAAATTTTTTCAACTTTTTTCAATTTTACCCCCGTGGGATATATATTCTACCCACACACATTTGGAACTCTCCTGGGGTACCCTCACACATATTATTCCCTCATTTAGTGGATATTTTCACAAAAAAGTGAAATTTTCAAAAATTCTGAAAATTGGCTGAAAATGACTAAATATGAAGGACTCATTGGGCGAATCGATCTGGAACTGAAATATGAACGCTCACTGACATTTCCCCTATCTGAAAGTCTGATAAACGCTGAAAAAATGACTAAGTCCAAAAAAAATATTTTTTAACCTTTTTTCAATTTTTCCCCGGTGGGATATATATTCTACCCACACACATTTGGAACTCTCCTGGGGTACCCTCACACATATTATTCCCTCATTTAGTGGATATTTTCACAAACAAGTGAAATTTTCAAAAATTCTGAAAATTGGCTGAAAACGTCTAAGTATGAATTACTCATCGGGCGAATCGCTCTGGAACTGAAATCGGAACGCTCTCTGATATTGCCCCGATCTGAAAGTCTGATAAACGCTGAAAAAATGATTAAGTCCAAAAAAAAATTTTTTCAACTTTTTTCAATTTTACCCCCGTGGGATATAAATTCTACCCACGCACATTTGGAACACTCCTGGGGTACCCTCACACATATTATTCCCTCATTTAGTGGATATTTTCACAAAAAAGTGAAATTTTCAAAAATTCTGAAAATTGGCTGAAAAGGACTAAATATGAAGGACTCATCGGGCGAATCGCTCTGGAACTGAAATCGGAACGCTCACTGACATTTCCCCTATCTGAAAGTCTGATAAACGCTGAAAAAATGACTAAGTCCAAAAAAAAAATTTTTTAACCTTTTTTCAATTTTTCCCCCGTGGGATATATATTCTACCCACACACATTTGGAACTCTCCTGGGGTACCCTCACACATATTATTCCCTCATTTAGTGGATATTTTCACAAACAAGTGAAATTTTCAAAAATTCTGAAAATTGGCTGAAAACGTCTAAGTATGAATTACTCATCGGGCGAATCGCTCTGGAACTGAAATCGGAACGCTCTCTGATATTGCCCCGATCTGAAAGTCTGATAAACGCTGAAAAAATGATTAAGTCCAAAAAAAAATTTTTTCAACTTTTTTCAATTTTACCCCCGTGGGATATAAATTCTACCCACGCACATTTGGAACACTCCTGGGGTACCCTCACACATATTATTCCCTCATTTAGTGGATATTTTCACAAAAAAGTGAAATTTTCAAAAATTCTGAAAATTGGCTGAAAAGGACTAAATATGAAGGACTCATCGGGCGAATCGCTCTGGAACTGAAATCGGAACGCTCACTGACATTTCCCCTATCTGAAAGTCTGATAAACGCTGAAAAAATGACTAAGTCCAAAAAAAATAATTTTTAACCTTTTTTCAATTTTACCCCCGTGGGATATATATTCTACCCACACACATTTGGAACTCTCCTGGGGTACCCTCACACATATTATTCCCTCATTTAGTGGATATTTTCACAAAAAAGTGAAATTTTCAAAAATTCTGAAAATTGGCTGAAAATGACTAAATATGAAGGACTCATCGGGCGAATCGCTCTGGAACTGAAATCGGAACGCTCACTGACATTTCCCCTATCTGAAAGTCTGATAAACGCTGAAAAAATGACTAAGTCCAAAACAAAAATTTTTTCACCTTTTTTCAATTTTACCCCCGTGGGATATATATTCTACCCACACACATTTGGAACTCTCCTGGGGTAACCTCACACATATTATTCCCTCATTTAGTGGATATTTTCACAAAAAAGTGAAATTTTCAAAAATTCTGAAAATTGGCTGAAAATGACTAAACATGAAGGACTCATCGGGCGAATCGCTCTGGAACTGAAATCGGAATGCTCTCTGATATTGCCCCTATCTGAAAGTCTGATAAACGCTGAAAAAATGATTAAGTCCAAAAAAAAATTTTTTCAACTTTTTTCAATTTTACCCCCGTGGGATATAAATTCTACCCACGCACATTTGGAACACTCCTGGGGTACCCTCACACATATTATTCCCTCATTTAGTGGATATTTTCACAAAAAAGTGAAATTTTCAAAAATTCTGAAAATTGGCTGAAAACGACTTAATATGAAGGACTCATCGGGCGAATCGCTCTGGAACTGAAATTGGAATGCTCACTGACATTTCCCCTATCTGAAAGTCTGATAAACGCTGAAAAAATGACTAAGTCCAAAAAAAAAAATTTTTCACCTTTTTTCAATTTTACCCCAGTGGGATATATATTCTACCCACACACATTTGGAACTCTCCTGGGTACCCTCACACATATTATTTCCTCATTTAGTGGATATTTTCACAAAAAAGTGAAATTTTCAAAAATTCAGGAAATTGGCTGAAAACGACTAAATATGAAGGACTCATCGGGCGAATCGCTCTGGAACTGAAATCGGAACGCTCACTGATATTGCCCCTATCTGAAAGTCTGATAAACGCTGAAAAAATGATTAAGTCCAAAAAAAAAATTTTTCAACTTTTTTCAATTTTACCCCCGTGGGATATATATTCTACCCACGCACATTTGGAACACTCCTACTGTACCCTCACACATATTATTCCCTCATTTAGTGGATATTTTCACAAAAAAGTGAAATTTTCAAAAATTCTGAAAATTGGCTGAAAATGACTAAATATGAAGGACTCATCGGGCGAATCGCTCTGGAACTGAAATCGGAACGCTCACTGACATTTCCCCTATCTGAAAGTTTGATAAACGCTGAAAAAATGACTAAGTCCAAAAAAAAAAATTTTTCACCTTTTTTCAATTTTACCCCCGTGGGATATATATTCTACCCACACACATTTGGAACTCTCCTGGGATACCCTCACACATATTATTCCCTCATTTAGTGGATATTTTCGCAAAAAAGTGAAATTTTCAAAAATTCAGAAAATTGGCTGAAAACGACTAAATATGAAGGACTCATCGGGCGAATCGCTCTGGAACTGAAATCGGAACGCTCTCTGATATTGCCCCTATTTGAAAGTCTGATAAACGCTGAAAAAATGATTAAGTCCAAAAAAAAATTTTTTCAACTTTTTTCAATTTTACCCCCGTGGGATATAAATTCTACCCACGCACATTTGGAACACTCCTGGGGTACCCTCACACATATTATTCCCTCATTTAGTGGATATTTTCACAAAAAAGTGAAATTTTCAAAAATTCTGAAAATTGGCTGAAAAGGACTAAATATGAAGGACTCATCGGGCGAATCGCTCTGGAACTGAAATCGGAACGCTCACTGACATTTCCCCTATCTGAAAGTCTGATAAACGCTGAAAAAATGACTAAGTCCAAAAAAAAAAATTTTTAACCTTTTTTCAATTTTACCCCCGTGGGATATATATTCTACCCACACACATTTGGAACTCTCCTGGGGTACCCTCACACATATTATTCCCTCATTTAGTGGATATTTTCACAAAAAAGTGAAATTTTCAAAAATTCTGAAAATTGGCTGAAAATGACTAAATATGAAGGACTCATCGGGCGAATCGCTCTGGAACTGAAATCGGAACGCTCACTGACATTTCCCCTATCTGAAAGTCTGATAAACGCTGAAAAAATGACTAAGTCCAAAACAAAAATTTTTTCACCTTTTTTCAATTTTACCCCTGTGGGATATATATTCTACCCACACACATTTGGAACTCTCCTGGGGTACCCTCACACATATTATTCCCTCATTTAGTGGATATTTTCACAAAAAAGTGAAATTTTCAAAAATTCTGAAAATTGGCTGAAAATGACTAAATATGAAGGACTCATCGGGCGAATCGCTCTGGAACTGAAATCGGAATGCTCTCTGATATTGCCCCTATCTGAAAGTCTGATAAACGCTGAAAAAATGATTAAGTCCAAAAAAAAATTTTTTCAACTTTTTTCAATTTTACCCCCGTGGGATATATATTCTACCCACGCACATTTGGAACACTCCTGGGGTACCCTCACACATATTATTCCCTCATTTAGTGGATATTTTCACAAAAAAGTGAAATTTTCAAAAATTCAGAAAATTGGCTGAAAAGGACTAAATATGAAGGACTCATCGCGCGAATCGCTCTGGAACTGAAATCGGAATGCTCACTGACATTTCCCCTATCTGAAAGTCTGATAAACGCTGAAAAAATGACTAAGTCCAAAAAAAAAAATTTTTTAACCTTTTTTCAATTTTACCCCCGTGGGATATATATTCTACCCACACACATTTGGAACTCTCCTGGGGTACCCTCACACATATTATTCCCTCATTTAGTGGATATTTTCACAAAAAAGTGAAATTTTCAAAAATTCAGAAAATTGGCTGAAAACGTCTAAAGAAGGACTCATCGGGCAAATCGCTCTGGAACTGAAATCAGAATGCTCTCTGATATTGCCCCTATCTGAAAGTCTGATAAACGCTGAAAAAATGATTAAGTCCAAAAAAAAAATTTTTCAACTTTTTTCAATTTTACCCCCGTGGGATATATATTCTACCCACACACATTTGGAACTCTCCTGGGGTACCCTCACACATATTATTCCCTCATTTAGTGGATATTTTCACAAAAAAGTGAAATTTTCAAAAATTCAGAAAATTGGCTGAAAACGACTAAATATGAAGGACTCATCGGGCGAATCGCTCTGGAACTGAAATCGGAATGCTCACTGACATTTCCCCTATCTGAAAGTCTGATAAACGCTGAAAAAATGACTTAGTCCAAAAAAAAATTTTTTTCACCTTTTTTCAATTTTACCCCCGTGGGATATATATTCTACCCACACACATTTGGAACTCTCCTGGGGTACCCTCACACATATTATTCCCTCATTTAGTGGATATTTTCACAAAAAAGTGAAATTTTCAAAAATTCTGAAAATTGGCTGAAAATGACTAAATATGAAGGATTCATCGGGCGAATCGCTCTGGAACTGAAATTGGAACGCTCACTGACATTTCCCCTATCTGAAAGTCTGATAAACGCTGAAAAAATGACTAAGTTCAAAAAAAAAATTTTTTAACCTTTTTTCAATTTTACCCCCGTGGGATATATATTCTACCCACACACATTTGGAACTCTCCTGGGGTACCCTCACGCATATTATTCCCTCATTTAGTGGATATTTTCACAAAAAAGTGAAATTTTCAAAAATTCTGAAAATTGGCTGAAAATAAATAAATATGAAGGACTCATCGGGCGAATCGCTCTGGAACTGAAATCGGAACGCTCACTGACATTTCCCCTATCTGAAAGTCTGATAAACGCTGAAAAAATGACTAAGTCCAAAAAAAAAAAATTTTTAACCTTTTTTCAATTTTACCCCCGTGGGATATATATTCTACCCACACACATTTGGAACTCTCCTGGGGTACCCTCACACATATTATTCCCTCATTTAGTGGATATTTTCACAAAAAAGTGAAATTTTCAAAAATTCTGAAAATTGGCTGAAAATGACTAAATATGAAGGATTCATCGGGCGAATCGCTCTGGAAATGAAATTGGAAAGCTCACTGACATTTCCCCTATCTGAAAGTCTGATAAACGCTGAAAAAATGACTAAGTCCAAAAAAAAAATTTTTTCACCTTTTTTCAATTTTACCCCCGTGGGATATATATTCTACCCACACACATTTGGAACTCTCCTGGGGTACCCTCACACATATTATTCCCTCTTTTAGTGGATATTTTCACAAAAAAGTGAAATTTTCAAAAATTCTGAAAATTGGCTGAAAATGACTGAATATGAAGGACTCATCGGGAGAATCGCGCTGGAACTGAAATCGGAAAGCTCACTGACATTTCCCCTATCTGAAAGTCTGATAAACGCTGAAAAAATGACTAAGTCCAAAAAAAAATTTTTTTCACCTTTTTTCAATTTTACCCCGTGGGATATATATTCTACCCACACACATTTGGAACTCTCCTGGGGTACCCTCACACATATTATTCCCTCATTTAGTGGATATTTTCACAAAAAAGTGAAATTTTCAAAAATTCTGAAAATTGGCTGAAAACGACTAAATATGAAGGACTCATCGGGCGAATCACTCTGGAACTGAAATCGGAACGCTCACTGATATTTCCCCTATCTGAAAGTCTGATAAACGCTGAAAAAATGATTAAGTTCAAAAAAAAATTTTTTCAACTTTTTTAAATTTTACCCCCGTGGGATATATATTCTACCCACGCACATTTGGAACACTCCTGGGGTACCCTCACACATATTATTCCCTCATTTAGTGGATATTTTCACAAAAAAGTGAAATTTTCAAAAATTCAGAAAATTGGCTGAATACGACTGAATATGAAGGACTCATCGGGAGAATCGCGCTGGAACTGAAATCGGAATGCTCACTGACATTTCCCCTATCTGAAAGTCTGATAAACGCTGAAAAAATGATTAAGTCAAAAAAAAAATTTTTTCAACTTTTTTCAATTTTACCCCCGTGGGATATATATTCTACCCACGCACATTTGGAACACTCCTGGGGTACCCTCACACATATTATTCCCTCATTTAGTGGATATTTTCACAAAAAAGTGAAATTTTCAAAAATTCTGAAAATTGTCTGAAAAGGACTAAATATGAAGGACTCATCGGGCGAATCGCTCTGGAACTGAAATCGGAACGCTCACTGACATTTCCCCTATCTGAAAGTCTGATAAACGCTGAAAAAAAGACTAAGCCAAAAAAAAATAATTTTTAACCTTTTTTCAATTTTACCCCCGTGGGATATATATTCAACCCACACACATTTGGAACTCTCCTGGGGTACCCTCACGCATATTATTCCCTCATTTAGTGGATATTTTCACAAAAAAGTGAAATTTTCAAAAATTCTGAAAATTGGCTGAAAATGACTAAATATGAAGGACTCATCGGGCGAATCGATCTGGAACTGAAATATGAACGCTCACTGACATTTCCCCTATCTGAAAGTCTGATAAACGCTGAAAAAATGACTAAGTCCAAAAAAAATATTTTTTAACCTTTTTTCAATTTTTCCCCCGTGGGATATATATTCTACCCACACACATTTGGAACTCTCCTGGGGTACCCTCACACATATTATTCCCTCATTTAGTGGATATTTTCACAAAAAAGTGAAATTTTCAAAAATTCTGAAAATTGGCTGAAAAGGACTAAATATGAAGGACTCATCGGGCGAATCGCTCTGGAACTGAAATCGGAACGCTCACTGACATTTCCCCTATCTGAAAGTCTGATAAACGCTGAAAAAATGACTAAGTCCAAAAAAAAAAATTTTTAACCTTTTTTCAATTTTACCCCCGTGGGATATATATTCTACCCACACACATTTGGAACTCTCCTGGGGTACCCTCACACTTATTATTCCCTCATTTAGTGGATATTTTCACAAAAAAGTGAAATTTTCAAAAATTCTGAAAATTGGCTGAAAATGACTAAATATGAAGGACTCATCGGGCGAATCGCTCTGGAACTGAAATCGGAACGCTCACTGACATTTCCCCTATCTGAAAGTCTGATAAACGCTGAAAAAATGACTAAGTCCAAAACAAAAATTTTTTCACCTTTTTTCAATTTTACCCCCGTGGGATATATATTCTACCTACACACATTTGGAACTCTCCTGGGGTACCCTCACACATATTATTCCCTCATTTAGTGGATATTTTCACAAAAAAGTGAAATTTTCAAAAATTCTGAAAATTGGCTGAAAATGACTAAATATGAAGGACTCATCGGGCGAATCGCTCTGGAACTGAAATCGGAATGCTCTCTGATATTGCCCCTATCTGAAAGTCTGATAAACGCTGAAAAAATGATTAAGTCCAAAAAAAAATTTTTTCAACTTTTTTCAATTTTACCCCCGTGGGATATATATTCTACCCACGCACATTTGGAACACTCCTGGGGTACCCTCACACATATTATTCCCTCATTTAGTGGATATTTTCACAAAAAAGTGAAATTTTCAAAAATTCAGAAAATTGGCTGAAAAGGACTAAATATGAAGGACTCATCGGGCGAATCGCTCTGGAACTGAAATCGGAATGCTCACTGACATTTCCCCTATCTGAAAGTTTGATAAACGCTGAAAAAATGACTAAGTTCAAAAAAAAAATTTTTTCACCTTTTTTCAATTTTACCTCCGTGGGATATATATTCTACCCACACACATTTGGAACTCTCCTGGGGTACCCTCACACATATTATTCCCTCATTTAGTGGATATTTTCACAAAAAAGTGAAATTTTCAAAAATTCAGAAAATTGGCTGAAAACGTCTAAAGAAGGACTCATCGGGCAAATCGCTCTGGAACTGAAATCAGAATGCTCTCTGATATTGCCCCTATCTGAAAGTCTGATAAACGCTGAAAAAATGATTAAGTCCAAAAAAAAAATTTTTCAACTTTTTTCAATTTTACCCCCGTGGGATATATATTCTACCCACACACATTTGGAACTCTCCTGGGGTACCCTCACGCATATTATTCCCTCATTTAGTGGATATTTTCACAAAAAAGTGAAATTTTCAAAAATTCTGAAAATTGGCTGAAAATAAATAAATATGAAGGACTCATCGGGCGAATCGCTCTGGAACTGAAATCGGAACGCTCACTGACATTTCCCCTATCTGAAAGTCTGATAAACGCTGAAAAAATGACTAAGTCCAAAAAAAAAAAATTTTTAACCTTTTTTCAATTTTACCCCCGTGGGATATATATTCTACCCACACACATTTGGAACTCTCCTGGGGTACCCTCACACATATTATTCCCTCATTTAGTGGATATTTTCACAAAAAAGTGAAATTTTCAAAAATTCTGAAAATTGGCTGAAAATGACTAAATATGAAGGATTCATCGGGCGAATCGCTCTGGAAATGAAATTGGAAAGCTCACTGACATTTCCCCTATCTGAAAGTCTGATAAACGCTGAAAAAATGACTAAGTCCAAAAAAAAAATTTTTTCACCTTTTTTCAATTTTACCCCCGTGGGATATATATTCTACCCACACACATTTGGAACTCTCCTGGGGTACCCTCACACATATTATTCCCTCTTTTAGTGGATATTTTCACAAAAAAGTGAAATTTTCAAAAATTCTGAAAATTGGCTGAAAATGACTGAATATGAAGGACTCATCGGGAGAATCGCGCTGGAACTGAAATCGGAAAGCTCACTGACATTTCCCCTATCTGAAAGTCTGATAAACGCTGAAAAAATGACTAAGTCCAAAAAAAAATTTTTTTCACCTTTTTTCAATTTTACCCCGTGGGATATATATTCTACCCACACACATTTGGAACTCTCCTGGGGTACCCTCACACATATTATTCCCTCATTTAGTGGATATTTTCACAAAAAAGTGAAATTTTCAAAAATTCTGAAAATTGGCTGAAAACGACTAAATATGAAGGACTCATCGGGCGAATCACTCTGGAACTGAAATCGGAACGCTCACTGATATTTCCCCTATCTGAAAGTCTGATAAACGCTGAAAAAATGATTAAGTTCAAAAAAAAATTTTTTCAACTTTTTTAAATTTTACCCCCGTGGGATATATATTCTACCCACGCACATTTGGAACACTCCTGGGGTACCCTCACACATATTATTCCCTCATTTAGTGGATATTTTCACAAAAAAGTGAAATTTTCAAAAATTCAGAAAATTGGCTGAATACGACTGAATATGAAGGACTCATCGGGAGAATCGCGCTGGAACTGAAATCGGAATGCTCACTGACATTTCCCCTATCTGAAAGTCTGATAAACGCTGAAAAAATGATTAAGTCAAAAAAAAAATTTTTTCAACTTTTTTCAATTTTACCCCCGTGGGATATATATTCTACCCACGCACATTTGGAACACTCCTGGGGTACCCTCACACATATTATTCCCTCATTTAGTGGATATTTTCACAAAAAAGTGAAATTTTCAAAAATTCTGAAAATTGTCTGAAAAGGACTAAATATGAAGGACTCATCGGGCGAATCGCTCTGGAACTGAAATCGGAACGCTCACTGACATTTCCCCTATCTGAAAGTCTGATAAACGCTGAAAAAAAGACTAAGCCAAAAAAAAAAAATTTTTAACCTTTTTTCAATTTTACCCCCGTGGGATATATATTCTACCCACACACATTTGGAACTCTCCTGGGGTACCCTCACACATATTATTCCCTCATTTAGTGGATATTTTCACAAAAAAGTGAAATTTTCAAAAATTCTGAAAATTGGCTGAAAATGACTAAATATGAAGGATTCATCGGGCGAATCGCTCTGGAACTGAAATTGGAACACTCACTGACATTTCCCCTATCTGAAAGTCTGATAAACGCTGAAAAAATGACTAAGTCCAAAAAAAAAATTTTTTAACCTTTTTTCAATTTTACCCCTGTGGGATATATATTCTACCCACACACATTTGGAACTCTCCTGGGGTACCCTCACACATATTATTCCCTCATTTAGTGGATATTTTCACAAAAAAGTGAAATTTTCAAAAATTCTGAAAATTGGCTGAAAAGGACTAAATATGAAGGACTCATCGGGCGAATCGCTCTGGAACTGAAATCGGAACGCTCACTGACATTTCCCCTATCTGAAAGTCTGATAAACGCTGAAAAAATGACTAAGTCCAAAAAAAAAAATTTTTAACCTTTTTTCAATTTTACCCCCGTGGGATATATATTCTACCCACACACATTTGGAACTCTCCTGGGGTACCCTCACACTTATTATTCCCTCATTTAGTGGATATTTTCACAAAAAAGTGAAATTTTCAAAAATTCTGAAAATTGGCTGAAAATGACTAAATATGAAGGACTCATCGGGCGAATCGCTCTGGAACTGAAATCGGAACGCTCACTGACATTTCCCCTATCTGAAAGTCTGATAAACGCTGAAAAAATGACTAAGTCCAAAACAAAAATTTTTTCACCTTTTTTCAATTTTACCCCCGTGGGATATATATTCTACCTACACACATTTGGAACTCTCCTGGGGTACCCTCACACATATTATTCCCTCATTTAGTGGATATTTTCACAAAAAAGTGAAATTTTCAAAAATTCTGAAAATTGGCTGAAAATGACTAAATATGAAGGACTCATCGGGCGAATCGCTCTGGAACTGAAATCGGAATGCTCTCTGATATTGCCCCTATCTGAAAGTCTGATAAACGCTGAAAAAATGATTAAGTTCAAAAAAAAATTTTTTCAACTTTTTTAAATTTTACCCCCGTGGGATATATATTCTACCCACGCACATTTGGAACACTCCTGGGGTACCCTCACACATATTATTCCCTCATTTAGTGGATATTTTCACAAAAAAGTGAAATTTTCAAAAATTCAGAAAATTGGCTGAATACGACTGAATATGAAGGACTCATCGGGAGAATCGCGCTGGAACTGAAATCGGAATGCTCACTGACATTTCCCCTATCTGAAAGTCTGATAAACGCTGAAAAAATGATTAAGTCAAAAAAAAAATTTTTTCAACTTTTTTCAATTTTACCCCCGTGGGATATATATTCTACCCACGCACATTTGGAACACTCCTGGGGTACCCTCACACATATTATTCCCTCATTTAGTGGATATTTTCACAAAAAAGTGAAATTTTCAAAAATTCTGAAAATTGTCTGAAAAGGACTAAATATGAAGGACTCATCGGGCGAATCGCTCTGGAACTGAAATCGGAACGCTCACTGACATTTCCCCTATCTGAAAGTCTGATAAACGCTGAAAAAAAGACTAAGCCAAAAAAAAAAAATTTTTAACCTTTTTTCAATTTTACCCCCGTGGGATATATATTCTACCCACACACATTTGGAACTCTCCTGGGGTACCCTCACACATATTATTCCCTCATTTAGTGGATATTTTCACAAAAAAGTGAAATTTTCAAAAATTCTGAAAATTGGCTGAAAATGACTAAATATGAAGGATTCATCGGGCGAATCGCTCTGGAACTGAAATTGGAACACTCACTGACATTTCCCCTATCTGAAAGTCTGATAAACGCTGAAAAAATGACTAAGTCCAAAAAAAAAATTTTTTAACCTTTTTTCAATTTTACCCCTGTGGGATATATATTCTACCCACACACATTTGGAACTCTCCTGGGGTACCCTCACACATATTATTCCCTCATTTAGTGGATATTTTCACAAAAAAGTGAAATTTTCAAAAATTCTGAAAATTGGCTGAAAAGGACTAAATATGAAGGACTCATCGGGCGAATCGCTCTGGAACTGAAATCGGAACGCTCACTGACATTTCCCCTATCTGAAAGTCTGATAAACGCTGAAAAAATGACTAAGTCCAAAAAAAAAAATTTTTAACCTTTTTTCAATTTTACCCCCGTGGGATATATATTCTACCCACACACATTTGGAACTCTCCTGGGGTACCCTCACACTTATTATTCCCTCATTTAGTGGATATTTTCACAAAAAAGTGAAATTTTCAAAAATTCTGAAAATTGGCTGAAAATGACTAAATATGAAGGACTCATCGGGCGAATCGCTCTGGAACTGAAATCGGAACGCTCACTGACATTTCCCCTATCTGAAAGTCTGATAAACGCTGAAAAAATGACTAAGTCCAAAACAAAAATTTTTTCACCTTTTTTCAATTTTACCCCCGTGGGATATATATTCTACCTACACACATTTGGAACTCTCCTGGGGTACCCTCACACATATTATTCCCTCATTTAGTGGATATTTTCACAAAAAAGTGAAATTTTCAAAAATTCTGAAAATTGGCTGAAAATGACTAAATATGAAGGACTCATCGGGCGAATCGCTCTGGAACTGAAATCGGAATGCTCTCTGATATTGCCCCTATCTGAAAGTCTGATAAACGCTGAAAAAATGATTAAGTCCAAAAAAAAATTTTTTCAACTTTTTTCAATTTTACCCCCGTGGGATATATATTCTACCCACACACATTTGGAACTCTCCTGGGGTACCCTCACACATATTATTCCCTCATTTAGTGGATATTTTCACAAAAAAGTGAAATTTTCAAAAATTCTGAAAATTGGCTGAAAATGACTAAATATGAAGGATTCATCGGGCGAATCGCTCTGGAACTGAAATTGGAACGCTCACTGACATTTCCCCTATCTGAAAGTCTGATAAACGCTGAAAAAATGACTAAGTTCAAAAAAAAAATTTTTTAACCTTTTTTCAATTTTACCCCCGTGGGATATATATTCTACCCACACACATTTGGAACTCTCCTGGGGTACCCTCACGCATATTATTCCCTCATTTAGTGGATATTTTCACAAAAAAGTGAAATTTTCAAAAATTCTGAAAATTGGCTGAAAACGACTAAATATGAAGGACTCATCGGGCGAATCGCTCTGGAACTGAAATCGGAACGCTCACTGATATTGCCCCTATCTGAAAGTCTGATAAACGCTGAAAAAATGACTAAGTCCAAAAAAAAAAATTTTTAACCTTTTTCTCAATTTTACCCCCGTGGGATATATATTCTACCCACACACATTTGGAACTCTCCTGGGGTACCCTCACACATATTATTCCCTCATTTAGTGGATATTTTCACAAAAAAGTGAAATTTTCAAAAATTCTGAAAATTGGCTGAAAATAAATAAATATGAAGGACTCATCGGGCGAATCGCTCTGGAACTGAAATCGGAACGCTCACTGACATTTCCCCTATCTGAAAGTCTGATAAACGCTGAAAAAATGACTAAGTCCAAAAAAAAAAAATTTTTAACCTTTTTTCAATTTTACCCCCGTGGGATATATATTCTACCCACACACATTTGGAACTCTCCTGGGGTACCCTCACACATATTATTCCCTCATTTAGTGGATATTTTCACAAAAAAGTGAAATTTTCAAAAATTCTGAAAATTGGCTGAAAATGACTAAATATGAAGGATTCATCGGGCGAATCGCTCTGGAAATGAAATTGGAAAGCTCACTGACATTTCCCCTATCTGAAAGTCTGATAAACGCTGAAAAAATGACTAAGTCCAAAAAAAAAATTTTTTCACCTTTTTTCAATTTTACCCCCGTGGGATATATATTCTACCCACACACATTTGGAACTCTCCTGGGGTACCCTCACACATATTATTCCCTCTTTTAGTGGATATATTCACAAAAAAGTGAAATTTTCAAAAATTCTGAAAATTGGCTGAAAATGACTGAATATGAAGGACTCATCGGGAGAATCGCGCTGGAACTGAAATCGGAAAGCTCACTGACATTTCCCCTATCTGAAAGTCTGATAAACGCTGAAAAAATGACTAAGTCCAAAAAAAAATTTTTTTCACCTTTTTTCAATTTTACCCCGTGGGATATATATTCTACCCGCACACATTTGGAACTCTCCTGGGGTACCCTCACACATATTATTCCCTCATTTAGTGGATATTTTCACAAAAAAGTGAAATTTTCAAAAATTCTGAAAATTGGCTGAAAACGACTAAATATGAAGGACTCATCGGGCGAATCACTCTGGAACTGAAATCGGAACGCTCACTGATATTTCCCCTATCTGAAAGTCTGATAAACGCTGAAAAAATGATTAAGTTCAAAAAAAAATTTTTTCAACTTTTTTAAATTTTACCCCCGTGGGATATATATTCTACCCACGCACATTTGGAACACTCCTGGGGTACCCTCACACATATTATTCCCTCATTTAGTGGATATTTTCACAAAAAAGTGAAATTTTCAAAAATTCAGAAAATTGGCTGAATACGACTGAATATGAAGGACTCATCGGGAGAATCGCGCTGGAACTGAAATCGGAACGCTCACTGATATTGCCCCTATCTGAAAGTCTGATAAACGCTGAAAAAATGACTAAGTCCAAAAAAAAAAATTTTTAACCTTTTTCTCAATTTTACCCCCGTGGGATATATATTCTACCCACACACATTTGGAACTCTCCTGGGGTACCCTCACACATATTATTCCCTCATTTAGTGGATATTTTCACAAAAAAGTGAAATTTTCAAAAATTCTGAAAATTGGCTGAAAATGACTAAATATGAAGGATTCATCGGGCGAATCGCTCTGGAAATGAAATTGGAAAGCTCACTGACATTTCCCCTATCTGAAAGTCTGATAAACGCTGAAAAAATGACTAAGTCCAAAAAAAAAATTTTTTCACCTTTTTTCAATTTTACCCCCGTGGGATATATATTCTACCCACACACATTTGGAACTCTCCTGGGGTACCCTCACACATATTATTCCCTCTTTTAGTGGATATTTTCACAAAAAAGTGAAATTTTCAAAAATTCTGAAAATTGGCTGAAAATGACTGAATATGAAGGACTCATCGGGAGAATCGCGCTGGAACTGAAATCGGAAAGCTCACTGACATTTCCCCTATCTGAAAGTCTGATAAACGCTGAAAAAATGACTAAGTCCAAAAAAAAAATTTTTTCACCTTTTTTCAATTTTACCCCGTGGGATATATATTCTACCCGCACACATTTGGAACTCTCCTGGGGTACCCTCACACATATTATTCCCTCATTTAGTGGATATTTTCACAAAAAAGTGAAATTTTCAAAAATTCTGAAAATTGGCTGAAAACGACTAAATATGAAGGACTCATCGGGCGAATCACTCTGGAACTGAAATCGGAACGCTCACTGATATTTCCCCTATCTGAAAGTCTGATAAACGCTGAAAAAATGATTAAGTTCAAAAAAAAATTTTTTCAACTTTTTTAAATTTTACCCCCGTGGGATATATATTCTACCCACGCACATTTGGAACACTCCTGGGGTACCCTCACACATATTATTCCCTCATTTAGTGGATATTTTCACAAAAAAGTGAAATTTTCAAAAATTCAGAAAATTGGCTGAATACGACTGAATATGAAGGACTCATCGGGAGAATCGCGCTGGAACTGAAATCGGAATGCTCACTGACATTTCCCCTATCTGAAAGTCTGATAAACGCTGAAAAAATGATTAAGTCAAAAAAAAAATTTTTTCAACTTTTTTCAATTTTACCCCTGTGGGATATATATTCTACCCACACACATTTGGAACTCTCCTGGGGTACCCTCACACATATTATTCCCTCATTTAGTGGATATTTTCACAAAAAAGTGAAATTTTCAAAAATTCTGAAAATTGGCTGAAAATGACTAAATATGAAGGATTCATCGGGCGAATCGCTCTGGAACTGAAATTGGAACACTCACTGACATTTCCCCTATCTGAAAGTCTGATAAACGCTGAAAAAATGACTAAGTCCAAAAAAAAAATTTTTTAACCTTTTTTCAATTTTACCCCTGTGGGATATATATTCAACCCACACACATTTGGAACTCTCCTGGGGTACCCTCACGCATATTATTCCCTCATTTAGTGGATATTTTCACAAAAAAGTGAAATTTTCAAAAATTCAGAAAATTGGCTGAAAACGACTAAATATGAAGGACTCATTGGGCGAATCGCTCTGGAACTGAAATCGGAATGCTCACTGACATTTCCCCTATCTGAAAGTCTGATAAACGCTGAAAAAATGACTAAGTCCAAAAAAAATTTTTTTTTACCTTTTTTCAATTTTACCCCCGTGGGATATATATTCTACCCACACACATTTGGAACTCTCCTGGGGTACCCTCACACATATTATTCCCTCTTTTAGTGGATATTTTCACAAAAAAGTGAAATTTTCAAAAATTCAGAAAATTAGCTGAAAACGACTAAATATGAAGGACTCATCTGGCGAATCGCTCTGGAACTGAAATCGGAATGCTCACTGACATTTCCCCTATCTGAAAGTCTGATAAACGCTGAAAAAATGACTAAGTCTAAAAAAAAAATTTTTTTACCTTTTTTCAATTTTACCCCCATGGGATATATATTCTACCCACACACATTTGGAACTCTCCTGGGGTACCCTCACACATATTATTCCCTCATTTAGTGGATATTTTCACAAAAAAGTGAAATTTTCAAAAATTCTGAAAATTGGCTGAAAATGACTGAGTATGAAGGACTCATCGGGAGAATCGCGCTGGAACTGAAATCGGAAAGCTCACTGACATTTCCCCTATATGAAAGTCTGATAAACGCTGAAAAAATGACTAAGTCCAAAAAAAAAATTATTCACCTTTCTTCAATTTTACCCCCGTGGGATATATATTCTACCCACACACATTTGGAACTCTCCTGGGGTACCCTCACACATATTATTCCCTCATTTAGTGGATATCGTCACAAAAAAGTGAAATTTTCAAAAATTCAGAAAATTGGCTGAAAACGACTAAATATGAAGGACTCATCTGGCGAATCGCTCTGTAACTGAAATCGGAATGCTCACTGATATTGCCCCTATCTGAAAGTCTGATAAACGCTGAAAAAATGATTAAGTCCAATAAAAAAATTTTTTTCAACTTTTTTCAATTTTACCCCCGTGGGATATATATTCTACCCACGCACATTTGGAACACTCCTGGGGTACCCTCACACATATTATTCCCTCATTTAGTGGATATTTTCACAAAAAAGGTGAAATTTTCAAAAATTCTGAAAATCGGCTGAAAACGACTAAATATGAAGGACTCATCGGGCGAATCGCTCTGGAACTGAAATCGGAACGCTCACTGACATTTCCCCTATCTGAAAGTCTGATAAACGCTGAAAAAATGACTAAGTCCAAAAAAAAATTTTTTTTACCTTTTTTCAATTTTACCCCCGTGGGGTACCCTCACACATATTATTCCCTCATTTAGTGGATATTTTCACAAAAAAGTGAAATTTTCAAAAATTCTGAAAATTGGCTAAAAAGGACTAAATATGAAGGACTCATCGGGCGAATCGCTCTGGAGCTGAAATCGGAACGCTCACTGACATTTCCCCTATCTGAAAGTCTGATAAACGCTGAAAAAATGACTAAGTCCAAAAAAAAATTTTTTTTACCTTTTTTCAATTTTACCTCCGTGGGATATATATTCTACCCACACACATTTGGAACTCTCCTGGGGTACCCTCACACAAATTATTCCCTCTTTTAGTGGATATTTTCACAAAAAAGTGAAATTTTCAAAAATTCAGAAAATTGGCTGAAAACGACTAAATATGAAGGACTCATCGGGAAAATCGCTCTGGAACTGAAATCGGAATGCTCACTGACATTTCCCCTATCTGAAAGTCTGATAAACGCTGAAAAAATGACTAAGTCTAAAAAAAAAATTTTTTTACCTTTTTTCAATTTTACCCCCGTGGGATATATATTCTACCCACACACATTTGGAACTCTCCTGGGGTACCCTCACACATATTATTCCCTCATTTAGTGGATATTTTCACAAAAAAGTGAAATTTTCAAAAATTCTGAAAATTGTCTGAAAATGACTGAATATGAAGGACTCATCGGGAGAATCGCGCTGGAACTGAAATCGGAAAGCTCACTGACATTTCCCCTATCTGAAAGTCTGATAAACGCTGAAAAAATGACTAAGTCCAAAAAAAAAATTATTCACCTTTCTTCAATTTTACCCCCGTGGGATATATATTCTACCCACACACATTTGGAACTCTCCTGGGGTACCCTCACATATATTATTCTCTCATTTAGTGGATATCGTCACAAAAAAGTGAAATTTTCAAAAATTCAGAAAATTGGCTGAAAACGACTAAATATGAAGGACTCATCTGGCGAATCGCTCTGTAACTGAAATCGGAACGCTCACTGATATTGCCCCTATCTGAAAGTCTGATAAACGCTGAAAAAATGATTAAGTCCAATAAAAAAAATTTTTTCAACTTTTTTCAATTTTACCCCCGTGGGATATATATTCTACCCACGCACATTTGGAACACTCCTGGGGTACCCTCACACATATTATTTATTCCCTCATTTAGTGGATATTTTCACAAAAAAAGTGAAATTTTCAAAAATTCTGAAAATTGGCTGAAAACGACTAAATATGAAGGACTCATCGGGCGAATCGCTCTGGAGCTGAAATCGGAACGCTCACTGACATTTCCCCTATCTGAAAGTCTGATAAATGCTGAAAAAATGACTAAGTCCAAAAAAAAATTTTTTTTACCTTTTTTCAATTTTACCCCCGTGGGATATATATTCTACCCACACACATTTGGAACTCTCCTGGGGTACCCTCACACATATTATTCCCTCATTTAGTGGATATTTTCACAAAAAAGTGAAATTTTCAAAAATTCAGAAAATTCGCTGAAAACGACTAAATATGAAGGACTCATCGGGCAAATCGCTCTGGAACTGAAATCGGAACGCTCACTGACATTTCCCCTATCTGAAAGTCTGATAAACGCTGAAAAAATGACTAAGTCCAAAAAAAAATTTTTTTTACCTTTTTTCAATTTTACCCCCGTGGGATATATATTCTACCCACACACATTTGGAACTCTCCTGGGGTACCCTCACACAAATTATTCCCTCTTTTAGTGGATATTTTCACAAAAAAGTGAAATTTTCAAAAATTCAGAAAATTGGCTGAAAACGACTAAATATGAAGGACTCATCGGGCAAAACGCTCTGGAACTGAAATCGGAATGCTCACTGATATTTCCCCTATCTGAAAGTCTGATAAACGCTGAAAAAATGACTAAGTCCAAAAAAAAATTTTTTTTACCTTTTTTCAATTTTACCCCCGTGGGATATATATTCTGACTACGCACATTTGGAACACTCCTGGGGTACCCTCACACATATTATTCCCTCATTTAGTGGATATTTTCACAAAAAAGTGAAATTTTCAAAAATTCTGAAAATTGGCTGAAAAGGACTAAATATGAAGGACTCATCGGGTGAATCGCTCTGGAACTGAAATCAGAACGCTCACTGACATTTCCCCTATCTGAAAGTCTGATAAACGCTGAAAAAATGACTAAGTCCAAAAAAAAAAATTTTAACCTTTTTCTCAATTTTACCCCCGTGGGATATATATTCTACCCACACACATTTGGAACTCTCCTGGGGTACCCTCACACATATTATTCCCTCATTTAGTGGATATTTTCACAAAAAAGTAAAATTTTCAAAAATTCAGAAAATTCGCTGAAAACGACTAAATATGAAGGACTCATCGGGCAAATCGCTCTGGAACTGAAATCGGAACGCTCACTGACATTTCCCCTATCTGAAAGTCTGATAAACGCTGAAAAAATGACTAAGTCCAAAAAAAAAATTTTTTTACCTTTTTTCAATTTTACCCCCGTGGGATATATATTCTACCCACACACATTTGGAACTCTCCTGGGGTACCCTCACACAAATTATTCCCTCTTTTAGTGGATATTTTCACAAAAAAGTGAAATTTTCAAAAATTCAGAAAATTGGCTGAAAACGACTAAATATGAAGGACTCATCGGGCAAAACGCTCTGGAACTGAAATCGGAATGCTCACTGATATTTCCCCTATCTGAAAGTCTGATAAACGCTGAAAAAATGACTAAGTCTAAAAAAAAAATTTTTTCACCTTTTTTCAATTTTACCCCCGTGGGATATATATTCTACCCACACACATTTGGAACTCTCCTGGGGTACCCTCACACATATTATTCCCTCATTTAGTGGATATTTTCACAAAAAAGTGAAATTTTCAAAAATTCAGAAAATTGGCTGAAAACGACTAAATATGAAGGACTCATCGGGCAAAACGCTCTGGAACTGAAATCGGAATGCTCACTGATATTTCCCCTATCTGAAAGTCTGATAAACACTGAAAAAATGACTAAGTCCAAAAAAAAATTTTTATTACCTTTTTTCAATTTTACCCCCGTGGGATATATATTCTACCCACACACATTTGGAACTCTCCTGGGGTTCCCTCACACATATTATTCCCTCATTTAGTGGATATTTTCACAAAAAAGTGAAATTTTCAAAAATTCAATAAATTGGCTGAAAAGGACTAAATATGAAGGACTCATCGGGTGAATCGCTCTGGAACTGAAATCGGACCGCTCACTGATATTGCCCCTATCTGAAAGTCTGATAAACGCTGAAAAAATGATTAAGTCCAAAAAAAAATTTTTACAACTTTTTTCAATTTTACCCCCGTGGGATATATATTCTACCCACACACATTTGGAACACTCCTGGGGTACCCTCACACATATTATTCCCTCATTTAGTGGATATTTTCACAAAAAAGTGAAATTTTCAAAAATTCTGAAAATTGGCTAAAAAGGACTAAATATGAAGGACTCATCGGGTGAATCGCTCTGGAACTGAAATCAGAACGCTCACTGACATTTCCTCTATCTGAAAGTCTGATAAACACTGAAAAAATGACTAAGTCCAAAAAAAAAAAATTTTAACCTTTTTCTCAATTTTACCCCCGTGGGATATATATTCTACCCACACACATTTGGAACTCTCCTGGGGTACCCTCACACATATTATTCCCTCATTTAGTGGATATTTTCACAAAAAAGTGAAATTTTCAAAAATTCAGAAAATTCGCTGAAAACGACTAAATATGAAGGACTCATCGGGCAAATCGCTCTGGAACTGAAATCGGAATGCTCACTGACATTTCCCCTATCTGAAAGTCTGATAAACGCTGAAAAAATGACTAAGTCCAAAAAAAAAATTTTTTCATCTTTTTTCAATTTTACCCCCGTGGGATATATATTCTACCCACACACATTTGGAACTCTCCTGGGGTACCCTCACACATATTATTCCCTCATTTAGTGGATATTTTCACAAAAAAGTGAAATTTTCAAAAATTCAGAAAATTGGCTAAAAAGGGCTAAATATGAAGGACTCATCGGGCGAATCGCTCTGGAACTGAAATCGGAACGCTCACTGACATTTCCGATATCTGAAAGTCTGATAAACGCTGAAAAAATGAATAAGTCCAAAAAAAAAAATTTTTAACCTTTTTCTCAATTTTACCCCCGTGGGATATATATTCTACCCACACACATTTGGAACTCTCCTGGGGTTCCCTCACACATATTATTCCCTCATTTAGTGGATATTTTCACAAAAAAGTGAAATTTTCAAAAATTCAATAAATTGGCTGAAAACGACTAAATATGAAGGACTCATCGGGCGAATCGCTCTGCAACTGAAATCGGAACGCTCACTGATATTGCCCCTATCTGAAAGTCTGATAAACGCTGAAAAAATGATTAAGTCCAAAAAAAATTTTTTTCAACTTTTTTCAATTTTACCCCCGTGGGATATATATTCTACCTACGCACATTTGGAACACTCCTGGGGTACCCTCACACATATTATTCCCTCATTTAGTGGATATTTTCACAAAAAAGTGAAATTTTCAAAAATTCAGAAAATTGGCTGAAAAGGACTAAATATGAAGGACTCATCGGGTGAATCGCTCTGGAACTGAAATCGGACCGCTCACTGATATTGCCCCTATCTGAAAGTCTGATAAACGCTGAAAAAATGATTAAGTCCAAAAAAAAATTTTTTCAACTTTTTTCAATTTTACCCCCGTGGGATATATATTCTACCCACACACATTTGGAACACTCCTGGGGTACCCTCACACATATTATTCCCTCATTTAGTGGATATTTTCACAAAAAAGTGAAATTTTCAAAAATTCTGAAAATTGGCTAAAAAGGACTAAATATGAAGGACTCATCGGGTGAATCGCTCTGGAACTGAAATCAGAACGCTCACTGACATTTCCCCTATCTGAAAGTCTGATAAACGCTGAAAAAATGACTAAGTCCAAAAAAAAAAAATTTTAGCCTTTTTCTCAATTTTACCCCCGTGGGATATATATTCTACCCACACACATTTGGAACACTCCTGGGGTACCCTAACACATATTATTCCCTCATTTAGTGGATATTTTCACAAAAAAGTGAAATTTTCAAAAATTCAGAAAATTGGCTAAAAAGGGCTAAATATGAAGGACTCATCGGGCGAATCGCTCTGGAACTGAAATCGGAACGCTCACTGACATTTCCGATATCTGAAAGTCTGATAAACGCTGAAAAAATGAATAAGTCCAAAAAAAAAAATTTTTTAACCTTTTTCTCAATTTTACCCCCGTGGGATATATATTCTACCCACACACATTTGGAACTCTCCTGGGGTACCCTCACACATATTATTCCCTCATTTAGTGGATATTTTCACAAAAAAGTGAAATTTTCAAAAATTCAGAAAATTGGCTAAAAAGGGCTAAATATGAAGGACTCATCGGGCGAATCGCTCTGGAACTGAAATCGGAACGCTCACTGACATTTCCCATATCTGAAAGTCTGATAAACGCTGAAAAAATGACTAAGTCCAAAAAAAAATTTTTTTCACCTTTTTTCAATTTTACCCCCGTGGGATATATATTCTACCCACACACATTTGGAACTCTCCTGGGCTACCCTCACACATATTATTCCCTCATTTAGTGGATATTTTCACAAAAAAGTGAAATTTTCAAAAATTCAGAAAATTGGCTGAAAAGGACTAAATATGAAGGACTCATCGGGTGAATCGCTCTGGAACTGAAATCGGAACGCTCACTGATATTGCCCCTATCTGAAAGTCTGATAAACGCTGAAAAAATGATTAAGTCCAAAAAAAAATTTTTTCAACTTTTTTCAATTTTACCCCCGTGGCATATATATTCTACCCACACACATTTGGAACACTCCTGGGGTACCCTCACACATATTATTCCCTCATTTAGTGGATATTTTCACAAAAAAGTGAAATTTTCAAAAATTCAGAAAATTGGCTGAAAACGACTAAATATGAAGGACTCATCGGGCAAAACGCTCTGGAACTGAAATCGGAATGCTCACTGACATTTCCCCTATCTGAAAGTCTGATAAACGCTGAAAAAATGACTAAGTCTAAAAAAAAAATTTTTTTCACCTTTTTTCAATTTTACCCCCGTGGGATATATATTCTACCCACACACATTTGGAACTCTCCTGGGGTACCCTCACACATATTATTCCCTCATTTAGTGGATATTTTCACAAAAAAGTGAAATTTTCAAAAATTCTGAAAATTGGCTGAAAATGACTAAATATGAAGGACTCATCGGGCGAATCGCTCTGGAACTGAAATCGGAAAGCTCACTGACATTTCCCCTATCTGAAAGTCTGATAAACGCTGAAAAAATGACTAAGTCCAAAAAAAAATTTTTATTACCTTTTTTCAATTTTACCCCCGTGGGATATATATTCTACCCACACACATTTGGAACACTCCTGGGGTACCCTCACACATATTATTTCCTCATTTAGTGGATATTTTCACAAAAAAGTGAAATTTTCAAAAATTCAATAAATTGGCTGAAAACGACTAAATATGAAGGACTCATCGGGCGAATCGCTCTGGAACTGAAATCGGAACGCTCACTGATATTGCCCCTATCTGAAAGTCTGATAAACGCTGAAAAAATGATTAAGTCCAAAAAAAAATTTTTTCAACTTTTTTCAATTTTACCCCCGTGGGATATATTATTATTATTTTATTATTATTTATTATTATAGCGCCATTTATTCCATGGCGCTTTACATGTGATGTATATATATATCTTCTACCCACACACATTTGGAACTCTCCTGGGGTACCCTCACACATATTATTCCCTCATTTAGTGGATATTTTCACAAAAAAGTGAAATTTTCAAAAATTCAGAAAATTGGCTGAAAACGACTAAATGTGAAGGACTCATCGGGCGAATCGCTCTGGAACTGAAATCGGAACGCTCACTGATATTGCCCCTATCTGAAAGTCTGATAAACGCTGAAAAAATGATTAAGTCCAAAAAAAATTTTTTTCAACTTTTTCAATTTTACCCCCGTGGGATATATATTCTACCTACGCACATTTGGAACACTCCTGGGGTACCCTCACACATATTATTCCCTCATTTAGTGGATATTTTCACAAAAAAGTGAACTTTTCAAAAATTCAGAAAATTGGCTGAAAACGACTAAATATGAAGGACTCATCGGGCAAAACGCTCTGGAACTGAAATCGGAATGCTCACTGACATTTCCCCTATCTGAAAGTCTGATAAACGCTGAAAAAATGACTAAGTCTAAAAAAAAAATTTTTTTCACCTTTTTTCAATTTTACCCCCGTGGGATATATATTCTACCCACACACATTTGGAACTCTCCTGGGGTACCCTCACACATATTATTCCCTCATTTAGTGGATATTTTCACAAAAAAGTGAAATTTTCAAAAATTCTGAAAATTGGCTGAAAATGACTAAATATGAAGGACTCATCGGGCGAATCGCTCTGGAACTGAAATCGGAAAGTTCACTGACATTTCCCCTATCTGAAAGTCTGATAAACGCTGAAAAAATGACTAAGTCCAAAAAAAAATTTTTATTACCTTTTTTCAATTTTACCCCCGTGGGATATATATTCTACCCACACACATTTGGAACTCTCCTGGGGTACCCTCACACATATTATTTCCTCATTTAGTGGATATTTTCACAAAAAAGTGAAATTTTCAAAAATTCAATAAATTGGCTGAAAACGACTAAATATGAAGGACTCATCGGGCGAATCGCTCTGGAACTGAAATCGGAACGCTCACTGATATTGCCCCTATCTGAAAGTCTGATAAACGCTGAAAAAATGATTAAGTCCAAAAAAAAATTTTTTCAACTTTTTTCAATTTTACCCCCGTGGGATATATCTTCTACCCACACACATTTGGAACTCTCCTGGGGTACCCTCACACATATTATTCCCTCATTTAGTGGATATTTTCACAAAAAAGTGAAATTTTCAAAAATTCAGAAAATTGGCTGAAAACGACTAAATGTGAAGGACTCATCGGGCGAATCGCTCTGGAACTGAAATCGGAACGCTCACTGATATTGCCCCTATCTGAAAGTCTGATAAACGCTGAAAAAATGATTAAGTCCAAAAAAAATTTTTTTCAACTTTTTCAATTTTACCCCCGTGGGATATATATTCTACCTACGCACATTTGGAACACTCCTGGGGTACCCTCACACATATTATTCCCTCATTTAGTGGATATTTTCACAAAAAAGTGAACTTTTCAAAAATTCTGAAAATTGGCTAAAAAGTGCTAAATATGAAGGACTCATCGGGCGAATCGCTCTGGAACTGAAATCGGAACGCTCACTGACATTTCCGATATCTGAAAGTCTGATAAACGCTGAAAAAATGAATAAGTCCAAAAAAAAAAATTTTTAACCTTTTTCTCAATTTTACCCCCGTGGGATATATATTCTACCCACACACATTTGGAACTCTCTTGGGGTACCCTCACACATATTATTCCCTCATTTAGTGGATATTTTCACAAAAAACTGAAATTTTCAAAAATTCAGAAAATTGGCTAAAAAGGGCTAAATATGAAGGACTCATCGGGCGAATCGCTCTGGAACTGAAATCGGAACGCTCACTGACATTTCCCATATCTTAAAGTCTGATAAACGCTGAAAAAATGACTAAGTCCAAAAAAAAATTTTTTTCACCTTTTTTCAATTTTACCCCCGTGGGATATATATTCTACCCACACACATTTGGAACTCTCCTGGGGTACCCTCACACATATTATTCCCTCATTTAGTGGATATTTTCACAAAAAAGTGAAATTTTCAAAAATTCAGAAAATTGGCTGAAAACGACTAAATATGAAGGACTCATCGGGCAAAATGCTCTGGAACTGAAATCGGAATGCTCACTGACATTTCCCCTATCTGAAAGTCTGATAAACGCTGAAAAAATGACTAAGTCTAAAAAAAAAATTTTTTTCACCTTTTTTCAATTTTACCCCCGTGGGATATATATTCTACCCACACACATTTGGAACTCTCCTGGGGTACCCTCACACATATTATTCCCTCATTTAGTGGATATTTTCACAAAAAAGTGAAATTTTCAAAAATTCTGAAAATTGGCTGAAAATGACTAAATATGAAGGACTCATCGGGCGAATCGCTCTGGAACTGAAATCGGAAAGCTCACTGACATTTCCCCTATCTGAAAGTCTGATAAACGCTGAAAAAATGACTAAGTCCAAAAAAAAATTTTTATTACCTTTTTTCAATTTTACCCCCGTGGGATATATATTCTACCCACACACATTTGGAACTCTCCTGGGGTACCCTCACACATATTATTCCCTCATTTAGTGGATATTTTCACAAAAAAGTGAAATTTTCAAAAATTCAATAAATTGGCTGAAAACGACTAAATATGAAGGACTCATCGGGCGAATCGCTCTGGAACTGAAATCGGAACGCTCACTGATATTGCCCCTATCTGAAAGTCTGATAAACGCTGAAAAAATGATTAAGTCCAAAAAAAAATTTTTTCAACTTTTTTCAATTTTACCCCCGTGGGATATATCTTCTACCCACACACATTTGGAACTCTCCTGGGGTACCCTCACACATATTATTCCCTCATTTAGTGGATATTTTCACAAAAAAGTGAAATTTTCAAAAATTCAGAAAATTGGCTGAAAATGCCTTAATATGAAGGACTCATCGGGCGAATCGCTCTGGAACTGAAATCGGAAAACTCACTGACATTTCCTCTATCTGAAAGTCTGATAAACGCTGAAAAAATGACTAAGTCCAAAAAAAAAAAATTTTAACCTTTTTCTCAATTTTACCCCCGTGGGATATATATTCTACCCACACACATTTGGAACTCTCCTGGGGTACCCTCACACATATTATTCCCTCATTTAGTGGATATTTTCACAAAAAAGTGAAATTTTCAAAAATTCAGAAAATTCGCTGAAAACGACTAAATATGAAGGACTCATCGGGCAAATCGCTCTGGAACTGAAATCGGAATGCTCACTGACATTTCCCCTATCTGAAAGTCTGATAAACGCTGAAAAAATGACTAAGTCCAAAAAAAAAATTTTTTCACCTTTTTTCAATTTTACCCCCGTGGGATATATATTCTACCCACACACATTTGGAACTCTCCTGGGTTACCCTCACACATATTATTCCCTCATTTAGTGGATATTTTCACAAAAAAGTGAAATTTTCAAAAATTCAGAAAATTGGCTAAAAAGGGCTAAATATGAAGGACTCATCGGGCGAATCGCTCTGGAACTGAAATCGGAACGCTCACTGACATTTCCGATATCTGAAAGTCTGATAAACGCTGAAAAAATGAATAAGTCCAAAAAAAAAAATTTTTAACCTTTTTCTCAATTTTACCCCCGTGGGATATATATTCTACCCACACACATTTGGAACTCTCCTGGGGTACCCTCACACATATTATTCCCTCATTTAGTGGATATTTTCACAAAAAAGTGAAATTTTCAAAAATTCAGAAAATTGGCTAAAAAGGGCTAAATATGAAGGACTCATTGGGCGAATCGCTCTGGAACTGAAATCGGAACGCTCACTGACATTTCCCATATCTGAAAGTCTGATAAACGCTGAAAAAATGAATAAGTCCAAAAAAAAAAATTTTTAACCTTTTTCTCAATTTTACCCCCGTGGGATATATATTCTACCCACACACATTTGGAACTCTCCTGGGGTACCCTCACACATATTATTCCCTCATTTAGTGGATATTTTCACAAAAAAGTGAAATTTTCAAAAATTCTGAAAATTGGCTGAAAATGACTAAATATGAAGGACTCATCGGGCGAATCGCTCTGGAACTGAAATCGGAACGCTCACTGACATTTTCCCTATCTGAAAGTCTGATAAACGCTGAAAAAATGGCTAAGTCCAAAAAAAAATTTTTTTTACATTTTTTCAATTTTACCCCCGTGGGATATATATTCTACCCACACACATTTGGAACTCTCCTGGGGTACCCTCACACATATTATTCCCTCATTTAGTGGATATTTTCACAAAAAAGTGAAATTTTCAAAAATTCTGAAAATTGGCTGAAAATGACTAAATATGAAGGACTCATCGGGCGAATCGCTCTGGAACTGAAATCGGAAAGCTCACTGACATTTCCCCTATCTGAAAGTCTGATAAACGCTGAAAAAATGACTAAGTCCAAAAAAAATTTTTTTTCACCTTTTTTCAATTTTACCCCCGTGGGATATATATTCTACCCACACACATTTGGAACTCTCCTGGGGTACCCTCACACATATTATTCCCTCATTTAGTGGATATTTTCACAAAAAAGAGAAATTTTCAAAAATTCTGAAAATTGGCTGAAAATGACTAAATATGAAGGACTCATCGGGCGAATCGCTCTGGAACTGAAATCGGAACGCTCACTGACATTTCCCCTATCTGAAAGTCTGATAAACGCTGAACAAATGACAGTCCAAAAAAAAATTTTTTTCACCTTTTTTCAATTTTACCCCCGTGGGATATATATTCTACCCACACACATTTGGAACTCTCCTGGGGTACCCTCACACATATTATTCCCTCATTTAGTGGATATTTTCACAAAAAAGAGAAATTTTCAAAAATTCTGAAAATTGGCTGAAAATGACTAAATATGAAGGACTCATCGGGCGAATCGCTCTGGAACTGAAATCGGAACGCTCACTGACATTTCCCCTATCTGAAAGTCTGATAAACGCTGAACAAATGACTAAGTCCAAAAAAAAATTTTTTTCACCTTTTTTCAATTTTACCCCCGTGGGATATATATTCTACCCACGCACATTTGGAACACTCCTGGGGTACCCTCACACTCATTATTCCCTCATTTAGTGGATATTTTCACAAAAAAGTGAAATTTTCAAAAATTCTGAAAATTGGCTAAAAAGGGCTAAATATGAAGGACTCATCGGGCGAATCGCTCTGGAACTGAAATCGGAACGCTCACTGACATTTCCGATATCTGAAAGTCTGATAAACGCTGAAAAAATGAATAAGTCCAAAAAAAAAATTTTTTAACCTTTTTCTCAATTTTACCCCCGTGGGATATATATTCTACCCACACACATTTGGAACTCTCCTGGGGTACCCTCACACATATTATTCCCTCATTTAGTGGATATTTTCACAAAAAAGTGAAATTTTCAAAAATTCAGAAAATTGGCTAAAAAGGGCTAAATATGAAGGACTCATCGGGCGAATCGCTCTGGAACTGAAATCGGAACGCTCACTGACATTTCCCCTATCTGAAAGTCTGATAAACGCTGAAAAAATGGCTAAGTCCAAAAAAAAATTTTTTTTACCTTTTTTCAATTTTACCCCCGTGGGATATATATTCTACCCACACACATTTGGAACTCTCCTGGGGTACCCTCACACATATTATTCCCTCATTTAGTGGATATTTTCACAAAAAAGTGAAATTTTCAAAAATTCAGAAAATTGGCTAAAAAGGGCTAAATATGAAGGACTCATCGGGTGAATCGCTCTGGAACTGAAATCGGAACGCTCACTGACATTTCCCATATCTGAAAGTCTGATAAACGCTGAAAAAATGAATAAGTCCAAAAAAAAAAATTTTTAACCTTTTTCTCAATTTTACCCCCGTGGGATATATATTCTACCCACACACATTTGGAACTCTCCTGGGGTACCCTCACACATATTATTCCCTCATTTAGTGGATATTTTCACAAAAAAGTGAAATTTTCAAAAATTCTGAAAATTGGCTGAAAATGACTAAATATGAAGGACTCTTCGGGCGAATCGCTCTGGAACTGAAATCGGAACGCTCACTGACATTTCCCCTATCTGAAAGTCTGATAAACGCTGAAAAAATGGCTAAGTCCAAAAAAAAATTTTTTTTACCTTTTTTCAATTTTACCCCCGTGGGATATATATTCTACCCACACACATTTGGAACTCTCCTGGGGTACCCTCACACATATTATTCCCTCATTTAGTGGATATTTTTACAAAAAAGTGAAATTTTCAAAAATTCTGAAAATTGGCTGAAAATGACTAAATATGAAGGACTCATCGCGCAAATCGCTCTGGAACTGAAATCGGAAAGCTCACTGACATTTCCCCTATCTGAAAGTCTGATAAACGCTGAAAAAATGACTAAGTCCAAAAAAAAATTTTTTTCACCTTTTTTCAATTTTACCCCCGTGGGATATATATTCTACCCACACACATTTGGAACTCTCCTGGGGTACCCTCACACATATTATTCCCTCATTTAGTGGATATTTTCACAAAAAAGTGAAATTTTCAAAAATTCTGAAAATTGGCTGAAAATGACTAAATATGAAGGACTCATCGGGCGAATCGCTCTGGAACTGAAATCGGAACGCTCACTGACATTTCCCCTATCTGAAAGTCTGATAAACGCTGAACAAATGACTAAGTCCAAAAAAAAATTTTTTTCACCTTTTTTCAATTTTACCCCCGTGGGATATATATTCTACCCACGCACATTTGGAACACTCCTGGGGTACCCTCACACATATTATTCCCTCATTTAGTGGATATTTTCACAAAAAAGTGAAATTTTCAAAAATTCTGAAAATTGGCTAAAAAGGGCTAAATATGAAGGACTCATCGGGAGAATCGCTCTGGAACTGAAATCGGAACGCTCACTGACATTTCCCCTATCTGAAAGTCTGATAAACGCTGAAAAAAATGAATAAGTCCAAAAAAAAAAATTTTTAACCTTTTTCTCAATTTTACCCCCGTGGGATATATATTCTACCCACACACATTTGGAACTCTCCTGGGGTACCCTCACACATATTATTCCCTCATTTAGTGGATATTTTCACAAAAAAGTGAAATTTTCAAAAATTCTGAAAATTGGCTGAAAATGACTAAATATGAAGGACTCATCGGGCGAATCGCTCTGGAACTGAAATCGGAACGCTCACTGACATTTCCCCTATCTGAAAGTCTGATAAACGCTGAAAAAATGACTAAGTCCAAAAAAAAATTTTTTTTACCTTTTTTCAATTTTACCCCCGTGGGATATATATTCTACCCACACACATTTGGAACTCTCCTGGGGTACCCTCACATATATTATTCCCTCATTTAGTGGATATTTTCACAAAAAAGTGAAATTTTCAAAAATTGTGAAAATTGGCTGAAAATGACTAAATATGAAGGACTCATCGGGCGAATCGCTCTGGAACTGAAATCGGAACGCTCACTGACATTTCCCCTATCTGAAAGTCTGATAAACGCTGAAAAAATGACTAAGTCCAAAAAAAAATTTTTTTTACCTTTTTTCAATTTTACCCCCATGGGATATATATTCTACCCACACACATTTGGAACTCTCCTGGGGTACCCTCACACATATTATTCCCTCATTTAGTGGATATTTTCACAAAAAAGTGAAATTTTCAAAAATTCAGAAAATTGGCTGAAAACGACTAAATATGAAGGACTCATCGGGCCAATCGCTCTGGAACTGAAATCGGAATGCTCACTGACATTTCCCCTATCTGAAAGTCTGATAAACGCTGAAAAACTGACTAAGTCCAAAAAAAAATTTTTTTCACCTTTTTTCAATTTTACCCCCGTGGGATATATATTCTACCCACACACATTTGGAACTCTCCTGGGGTACCCTCACACATATTATTCCCTCATTTAGTGGATATTTTCACAAAAAAGTGAAATTTTCAAAAATTCTGAAAATTGGCTGAAAATGACTAAATATGAAGGACTCATCGGGCGAATCGCTCTGGAACTGAAATCGGAACGCTCACTGACATTTCCCCTATCTGAAAGTCTGATAAACGCTGAACAAATGACTAAGTCCAAAAAAAAATTTTTTTCACCTTTTTTCAATTTTACCCCCGTGGGATATATATTCTACCCACGCACATTTGGAACACTCCTGGGGTACCCTCACACATATTATTCCCTCATTAAGTGGATATTTTCACAAAAAAGTGAAATTTTCAAAAATTCTGAAAATTGGCTAAAAAGGGCTAAATATGAAGGACTCATCGGGAGAATCGCTCTGGAACTGAAATCGGAACGCTCACTGACATTTCCCCTATCTGAAAGTCTGATAAACGCTGAAAAAAATGAATAAGTCCAAAAAAAAAAATTTTTAACCTTTTTCTCAATTTTACCCCCGTGGGATATATATTCTACCCACACACATTTGGAACTCTCCTGGGGTACCCTCACACATATTATTCCCTCATTTAGTGGATATTTTCACAAAAAAGTGAAATTTTCAAAAATTCTGAAAATTGGCTGAAAATGACTAAATATGAAGGACTCATCGGGCGAATCGCTCTGGAACTGAAATCAGAACGCTCACTGACATTTCCCCTATCTGAAAGTCTGATAAACGCTGAAAAAATGACTAAGTCCAAAAAAAAATTTTTTTTACCTTTTTTCAATTTTACCCCCGTGGGATATATATTCTACCCACACACATTTGGAACTCTCCTGGGGTACCCTCACATATATTATTCCCTCATTTAGTGGATATTTTCACAAAAAAGTGAAATTTTCAAAAATTGTGAAAATTGGCTGAAAATGACTAAATATGAAGGACTCATCGGGCGAATCGCTCTGGAACTGAAATCGGAACGCTCACTGACATTTCCCCTATCTGAAAGTCTGATAAACGCTGAAAAAATGACTAAGTCCAAAAAAAAATTTTTTTTACCTTTTTTCAATTTTACCCCCATGGGATATATATTCTACCCACACACATTTGGAACTTTCCTGGGGTACCCTCACATATATTATTCCCTCATTTAGTGGATATTTTCACAAAAAAGTGAAATTTTCAAAAATTCTGAAAATTGGCTGAAAATGACTAAATATGAAGGACTCATCGGGCGAATCACTCTGGAACTGAAATCGGAATGCTCACTGACATTTCCCCTATCTGAAAGTCTGATAAACGCTGAAAAAATGACTAAGTCCAAAAAAAAAAATTTTTCACCTTTTTTCAATTTTACCCCCGTGGGATATATATTCTACCCACACACTTTTGGAACTCTCCTGGGGTACCCTCACACATATTATTCCCTCATTTAGTGGATATTTTCACAAAAAAGTGAAATTTTCAAAAATTGTGAAAATTGGCTGAAAATGACTAAATATGAAGGACTCATCGGGCGAATCGCTCTGGAACTGAAATCGGAACGCTCACTGACATTTCCCCTATCTGAAAGTCTGATAAACGCTGAAAAAATGACTAAGTCCAAAAAAAAAATTTTTTAACCTTTTTTCAATTTTACCCCCGTGGGATATATATTCTACCCACACACATTTGGAACTCTCCTGGGGTACCCTCACACATATTATTCCCTCATTTAGTGGATATTTTCACAAAAAAGTGAAATTTTCAAAAATTCAGAAAATTGGCTGAAAACGACTAAATATGAAGGACTCATCGGGCGAATCGCTCTGGAACTGAAATCGGAATGCTCACTGATATTGCCCCTATCTGAAAGTCTGATAAACGCTGAAAAAATGATTAAGTCCAAAAATAAATTTTTTCAACTTTTTTCAATTTTACCCCCGTGGGATATATATTCTACCCACGCACATTTGGAACACTCCTGGGGTACCCTCACACATATTATTCCCTCATTTAGTGGATATTTTCACAAAAAAGTGAAATTTTCAAAAATTCTGAAAATTGGCTAAAAAGGACTAAATATGAAGGACTCATCGGGAGAATCGCTCTGGAACTGAAATCGTAACGCTCACTGACATTTCCCCTATCTGAAAGTCTGATAAACGCTGAAAAAATGACTAAGTCCAAAAATAAAAATTTTTAACCTTTTTCTCAATTTTACCCCCGTGGGATACATATTCTACCCACACACATTTGGAACTCTCCTGGGGTACCCTCACACATATTATTCCCTCATTTAGTGGATATTTTCACAAAAAAGTGAAATTTTCAAAAATTCTGAAAATTGGCTGAAAATGACTAAATATGAAGGACTCATCGGGCGAATCGCTCTGGAACTGAAATCGGAACGCTCACTGACATTTCCCCTATCTGAAAGTCTGATAAACGCTGAAAAAATGACTAAGTCCAAAAAAAAATTTTTTTTACCTTTTTTCAATTTTACCCCCATGGGATATATATTCTACCCACACACATTTGGAACTCTCCTGGGGTACCCTCACATATATTATTCCCTCATTTAGTGGATATTTTCACAAAAAAGTGAAATTTTCAAAAATTCTGAAAATTGGCTGAAAATGACTAAATATGAAGGACTCATCGGGCAAATCGCTCTGGAACTGAAATCGGAACGCTCACTGACATTTCCCCTATCTGAAAGTCTGATAAACGCTGAAAAAATGACTAAGTCCAAAAAAAAATTTTTTTTACCTTTTTTCAATTTTACCCCCATGGGATATATATTCTACCCACACACATTTGGAACTCTCCTGGGGTACCCTCACATATATTATTCCCTCATTTAGTGGATATTTTCACAAAAAAGTGAAATTTTCAAAAATTCTGAAAATTGGCTGAAAATGACTAAATATGAAGGACTCATCGGGCGAATCACTCTGGAACTGAAATCGGAATGCTCACTGACATTTCCCCTATCTGAAAGTCTGATAAACGCTGAAAAAATGACTAAGTCCAAAAAAAAAATTTTTTCACCTTTTTTCAATTTTACCCCCGTGGGATATATATTCTACCCACACACATTTGGAACTCTCCTGGGGTACCCTCACATATATTATTCCCTCATTTAGTGGATATTTTCACAAAAAAGTGAAATTTTCAAAAATTCTGAAAATTGGCTGAAAATGACTAAATATGAAGGACTCATCGGGCGAATCGCTCTGGAACTGAAATCGGAACGCTCACTGACATTTCCCCTATCTGAAAGTCTGATAAACGCTGAAAAAATGACTAAGTCCAAAAAAAAAATTTTTTAACCTTTTTTCAATTTTACCCCCGTGGGATATATATTCTACCCACACACATTTGGAACTCTCCTGGGGTACCCTCACACATATTATTCCCTCATTTAGTGGATATTTTCACAAAAAAGTGAAATTTTCAAAAATTCAGAAAATTGGCTGAAAACGACTAAATATGAAGGACTCATCGGGCGAATCGCTCTGGAACTGAAATCGGAATGCTCACTGATATTGCCCCTATCTGAAAGTCTGATAAACGCTGAAAAAATGATTAAGTCCAAAAAAAAATTTTTTCAACTTTTTTCAATTTTACCCCCGTGGGATATATATTCTACCCACGCACATTTGGAACACTCCTGGGGTACCCTCACACATATTATTCCCTCATTTAGTGGATATTTTCACAAAAAAGTGAAATTTTCAAAAATTCTGAAAATTGGCTAAAAAGGACTAAATATGAAGGACTCATCGGGCGAATCGCTCTGGAACTGAAATCGTAACGCTCACTGACATTTCCCCTATCTGAAAGTCTGATAAACGCTGAAAAAATGACTAAGTCCAAAAAAAAATTTTTTTTACCTTTTTTCAATTTTACCCCCATGGGATATATATTCTACCCAAACACATTTGGAACTCTCCTGGGGTACCCTCACACATATTATTCCCTCATTTAGTGGATATTTTCACAAAAAAGTGAAATTTTCAAAAATTCAGAAAATTGGCTAAAAACGACTAAATATGAAGGGCTCATCGGGCGAATCGCTCTGGAACTGAAATCGGAATGCTCACTGATATTGCCCCTATCTGAAAGTCTGATAAACGCTGAAAAAATGATTAAGTGCAAAAAAAAATTTTTTCAACTTTTTTCAATTTTACCCCCGTGGGATATATATTCTACCCACGCACATTTGGAACACTCCTGGGGTACCCTCACACATATTATTCCCTCATTTAGTGGATATTTTCACAAAAAAGTGAAATTTTCAAAAATTCTGAAAATTGGCTGAAAATGACTAAATATGAAGGACTCATCGGGCGAATCGCTCTGGAACTGAAATCGGAACGCTCACTGACATTTCCCCTATCTGAAAGTCTGATAAACGCTGAAAAAATGACTAAGTCCAAAAAAAAAATTTTTTAACCTTTTTTCAATTTTACCCCCGTGGGATATATATTCTACCCACACACATTTGGAACTCTCCTGGGGTACCCTCACACATATTATTCCCTCATTTAGTGGATATTTTCACAAAAAAGTGAAATTTTCAAAAATTCAGAAAATTGGCTGAAAACGACTAAATATGAAGGACTCATCGGGCGAATCGCTCTGGAACTGAAATCGGAATGCTCACTGATATTGCCCCTATCTGAAAGTCTGATAAACGCTGAAAAAATGATTAAGTCCAAAAATAAATTTTTTCAACTTTTTTCAATTTTACCCCCGTGGGATATATATTCTACCCACGCACATTTGGAACACTCCTGGGGTACCCTCACACATATTATTCCCTCATTTAGTGGATATTTTCACAAAAAAGTGAAATTTTCAAAAATTCTGAAAATTGGCTAAAAAGGACTAAATATGAAGGACTCATCGGGCGAATCGCTCTGGAACTGAAATCGTAACGCTCACTGACATTTCCCCTATCTGAAAGTCTGATAAACGCTGAAAAAATGACTAAGTCCAAAAAAAAAAATTTTTAACCTTTTTCTCAATTTTACCCCCGTGGGATACATATTCTACCCACACACATTTGGAACTCTCCTGGGGTACCCTCACACATATTATTCCCTCATTTAGTGGATATTTTCACAAAAAAGTGAAATTTTCAAAAATTCTGAAAATTGGCTGAAAATGACTAAATATGAAGGACTCATCGGGCGAATCGCTCTGGAACTGAAATCGGAACGCTCACTGACATTTCCCCTATCTGAAAGTCTGATAAACGCTGAAAAAATGACTAAGTCCAAAAAAAAATTTTTTTTACCTTTTTTCAATTTTACCCCCATGGGATATATATTCTACCCACACACATTTGGAACTCTCCTGGGGTACCCTCACATATATTATTCCCTCATTTAGTGGATATTTTCACAAAAAAGTGAAATTTTCAAAAATTCTGAAAATTGGCTGAAAATGACTAAATATGAAGGACTCATCGGGCGAATCGCTCTGGAACTGAAATCGGAACGCTCACTGACATTTCCCCTATCTGAAAGTCTGATAAACGCTGAAAAAATGACTAAGTCCAAAAAAAAATTTTTTTTACCTTTTTTCAATTTTACCCCCATGGGATATATATTCTACCCACACACATTTGGAACTCTCCTGGGGTACCCTCACATATATTATTCCCTCATTTAGTGGATATTTTCACAAAAAAGTGAAATTTTCAAAAATTCTGAAAATTGGCTGAAAATGACTAAATATGAAGGACTCATCGGGCGAATCACTCTGGAACTGAAATCGGAATGCTCACTGACATTTCCCCTATCTGAAAGTCTGATAAACGCTGAAAAAATGACTAAGTCCAAAAAAAAAATTTTTTCACCTTTTTTCAATTTTACCCCCGTGGGATATATATTCTACCCACACACATTTGGAACTCTCCTGGGGTACCCTCACATATATTATTCCCTCATTTAGTGGATATTTTCACAAAAAAGTGAAATTTTCAAAAATTCTGAAAATTGGCTGAAAATGACTAAATATGAAGGACTCATCGGGCGAATCGCTCTGGAACTGAAATCGGAACGCTCACTGACATTTCCCCTATCTGAAAGTCTGATAAACGCTGAAAAAATGACTAAGTCCAAAAAAAAAATTTTTTAACCTTTTTTCAATTTTACCCCCGTGGGATATATATTCTACCCACACACATTTGGAACTCTCCTGGGGTACCCTCACACATATTATTCCCTCATTTAGTGGATATTTTCACAAAAAAGTGAAATTTTCAAAAATTCAGAAAATTGGCTGAAAACGACTAAATATGAAGGACTCATCGGGCGAATCGCTCTGGAACTGAAATCGGAATGCTCACTGATATTGCCCCTATCTGAAAGTCTGATAAACGCTGAAAAAATGATTAAGTCCAAAAAAAAATTTTTTCAACTTTTTTCAATTTTACCCCCGTGGGATATATATTCTACCCACGCACATTTGGAACACTCCTGGGGTACCCTCACACATATTATTCCCTCATTTAGTGGATATTTTCACAAAAAAGTGAAATTTTCAAAAATTCTGAAAATTGGCTAAAAAGGACTAAATATGAAGGACTCATCGGGCGAATCGCTCTGGAACTGAAATCGTAACGCTCACTGACATTTCCCCTATCTGAAAGTCTGATAAACGCTGAAAAAATGACTAAGTCCAAAAAAAAATTTTTTTTACCTTTTTTCAATTTTACCCCCATGGGATATATATTCTACCCAAACACATTTGGAACTCTCCTGGGGTACCCTCACACATATTATTCCCTCATTTAGTGGATATTTTCACAAAAAAGTGAAATTTTCAAAAATTCAGAAAATTGGCTAAAAACGACTAAATATGAAGGACTCATCGGGCGAATCGCTCTGGAACTGAAATCGGAATGCTCACTGATATTGCCCCTATCTGAAAGTCTGATAAACGCTGAAAAAATGATTAAGTGCAAAAAAAAATTTTTTCAACTTTTTTCAATTTTACCCCCGTGGGATATATATTCTACCCACGCACATTTGGAACACTCCTGGGGTACCCTCACACATATTATTCCCTCATTTAGTGGATATTTTCACAAAAAAGTGAAATTTTCAAAAATTCAGAAAATTGGCTGAAAACGACTAAATATGAAGGACTCATCGGGCGAATCGCTCTGGAACTGAAATCGGAATGCTCACTGATATTGCCCCTATCTGAAAGTCTGATAAACGCTGAAAAAATGATTAAGTCCAAAAATAAATTTTTTCAACTTTTTTCAATTTTACCCCCGTGGGATATATATTCTACCCACGCACATTTGGAATACTCCTGGGGTACCCTCACACATATTATTCCCTCATTTAGTGGATATTTTCACAAAAAAGTGAAATTTTCAAAAATTCTGAAAATTGGCTAAAAAGGACTAAATATGAAGGACTCATCGGGCGAATCGCTCTGGAACTGAAATCGTAACGCTCACTGACATTTCCCCTATCTGAAAGTCTGATAAACGCTGAAAAAATGACTAAGTCCAAAAAAAAAAATTTTTAACCTTTTTCTCAATTTTACCCCCGTGGGATACATATTCTACCCACACACATTTGGAACTCTCCTGGGGTACCCTCACACATATTATTCCCTCATTTAGTGGATATTTTCACAAAAAAGTGAAATTTTCAAAAATTCTGAAAATTGGCTGAAAATGACTAAATATGAAGGACTCATCGGGCGAATCGCTCTGGAACTGAAATCGGAACGCTCACTGACATTTCCCCTATCTGAAAGTCTGATAAACGCTGAAAAAATGACTAAGTCCAAAAAAAAATTTTTTTTACCTTTTTTCAATTTTACCCCCATGGGATATATATTCTACCCACACACATTTGGAACTCTCCTGGGGTACCCTCACATATATTATTCCCTCATTTAGTGGATATTTTCACAAAAAAGTGAAATTTTCAAAAATTCTGAAAATTGGCTGAAAATGACTAAATATGAAGGACTCATCGGGCGAATCGCTCTGGAACTGAAATCGGAACGCTCACTGACATTTCCCCTATCTGAAAGTCTGATAAACGCTGAAAAAATGACTAAGTCCAAAAAAAAATTTTTTTTACCTTTTTTCAATTTTACCCCCATGGGATATATATTCTACCCACACACATTTGGAACTCTCCTGGGGTACCCTCACATATATTATTCCCTCATTTAGTGGATATTTTCACAAAAAAGTGAAATTTTCAAAAATTCTGAAAATTGGCTGAAAATGACTAAATATGAAGGACTCATCGGGCGAATCACTCTGGAACTGAAATCGGAATGCTCACTGACATTTCCCCTATCTGAAAGTCTGATAAACGCTGAAAAAATGACTAAGTCCAAAAAAAAAATTTTTTCACCTTTTTTCAATTTTACCCCCGTGGGATATATATTCTACCCACACACATTTGGAACTCTCCTGGGGTACCCTCACATATATTATTCCCTCATTTAGTGGATATTTTCACAAAAAAGTGAAATTTTCAAAAATTCTGAAAATTGGCTGAAAATGACTAAATATGAAGGACTCATCGGGCGAATCGCTCTGGAACTGAAATCGGAACGCTCACTGACATTTCCCCTATCTGAAAGTCTGATAAACGCTGAAAAAATGACTAAGTCCAAAAAAAAAATTTTTTAACCTTTTTTCAATTTTACCCCGTGGGATATATATTCTACCCACACACATTTGGAACTCTCCTGGGGTACCCTCACACATATTATTCCCTCATTTAGTGGATATTTTCACAAAAAAGTGAAATTTTCAAAAATTCAGAAAATTGGCTGAAAACGACTAAATATGAAGGACTCATCGGGCGAATCGCTCTGGAACTGAAATCGGAATGCTCACTGATATTGCCCCTATCTGAAAGTCTGATAAACGCTGAAAAAATGATTAAGTCCAAAAAAAAATTTTTTCAACTTTTTTCAATTTTACCCCCGTGGGATATATATTCTACCCACGCACATTTGGAACACTCCTGGGGTACCCTCACACATATTATTCCCTCATTTAGTGGATATTTTCACAAAAAAGTGAAATTTTCAAAAATTCTGAAAATTGGCTAAAAAGGACTAAATATGAAGGACTCATCGGGCGAATCGCTCTGGAACTGAAATCGTAACGCTCACTGACATTTCCCCTATCTGAAAGTCTGATAAACGCTGAAAAAATGACTAAGTCCAAAAAAAAATTTTTTTTACCTTTTTTCAATTTTACCCCCATGGGATATATATTCTACCCAAACACATTTGGAACTCTCCTGGGGTACCCTCACACATATTATTCCCTCATTTAGTGGATATTTTCACAAAAAAGTGAAATTTTCAAAAATTCAGAAAATTGGCTAAAAACGACTAAATATGAAGGACTCATCGGGCGAATCGCTCTGGAACTGAAATCAGAATGCTCACTGATATTGCCCCTATCTGAAAGTCTGATAAACGCTGAAAAAATGATTAAGTGCAAAAAAAAATGTTTTCAACTTTTTTCAATTTTACCCCCGTGGGATATATATTCTACCCACGCACATTTGGAACACTCCTGGGGTACCCTCACACATATTATTCCCTCATTTAGTGGATATTTTCACAAAAAAGTGAAATTTTCAAAAATTCTGAAAATTGGCTGAAAATGACTAAATATGAAGGACTCATCGGGCGAATCGCTCTGGAACTGAAATCGGAACGCTCACTGACATTTCCCCTATCTGAAAGTCTGATAAACGCTGAAAAAATGACTAAGTCGAAAAAAATTTTTTTTTTTACCTTTTTTTAATTTTACCCCCGTGGGATATATATACTACCCACACACATTTGGAACTCTCCTGGGGTACCCTCACATATATTATTCCCTCATTTAGTGGATATTTTCACAAAAAAGTGAAATTTTCAAAAATTCTGAAAATTGGCTGAAAATGACTAAATATGAAGGACTCATCGGGCGAATCGCTCTGGAACTGAAATCGAAAAGCTCACTGACATTTCCCCTATCTGAAAGTCTGATAAACGCTGAAAAAATGACGAAGTCCAAAAAAAAATTTTTTTCACCTTTTTTCAATTTTACCCCCGTGGGATATATATTCTACCCACACACATTTGGAACTCTCCTGGGGTACCCTCACACATATTATTCCCTCATTTAGTGGATATTTTCACAAAAAAGTGAAATTTTCAAAAATTATGAAAATTGGCTGAAAATGACTAAATATGAAGGTCTCATCGGGCGAATCGCTCTGGAACTGAAATTGGAATGCTCACTGATATTGCCCCTATCTGAAAGTCTGATAAACGCTGAAAAAATGATTAAGGCCAAAAAAAAATTTTTTCAACTTTTTTCAATTTTACCCCCGTGGGATATATATTCTACCCACGCACATTTGGAACACTCCTGGGGTACCCTCACACATATTATTCCCTCATTTAGTGGATATTTTCACAAAAAAGTGAAATTTTCAAAAATTCAGAAAATTGGCTGAAAACGACTAAATATGAAGGACTCATCGGGCGAATCGCTCTGGAACTGAAATCGGAACGCTCACTGATATTGCCCCTATCTGAAAGTCTGATAAACGCTGAAAAAATGACTAAGTCCAAAAAAAAAAATTTTTAACCTTTTTCTCAATTTTACCCCCGTGGGATATATATTCTACCCACACACATTTGGAACTCTCCTGGGGTACCCTCACACATATTATTCCCTCATTTAGTGGATATTTTCACAAAAAAGTGAAATTTTCAAAAAATTAAGAAAATTGGCTGAAAACGACTAAATATGAAGGACTCATCGGGCGAATCGCTCTGGAACTGAAATCGGAATGCTCACTGATATTGCCCCTATCTGAAAGTCTGATAAACGCTGAAAAAATGATTAAGTCCAAAAAAAATTTTTTTCAACTTTTTTCAATTTTACCCCCGTGGGATATATATTCTACCCACGCACATTTGGAACACTCCTGGGGTACCCTCACACATATTATTCCCTCATTTAGTGGATATTTTCACAAAAAAGTGAAATTTTCAAAAATTCTGAAAATTGGCTGAAAATGACTAAATATGAAGGACTCATCGGGCGAATCGCTCTGGAACTGAAATCGGAACGCTCACTGACATTTCCCCTATCTGAAAGTGATAAACGCTGAAAAAATGACTAAGTCCAAAAAAAATTTTTTTTTACCTTTTTTTAATTTTACCCCCGTGGGATATATATTCTACCCACACACATTTGGAACTCTCCTGGGGTACCCTCACATATATTATTCCCTCATTTAGTGGATATTTTCACAAAAAAGTGAAATTTTCAAAAATTCTGAAAATTGGCTGAAAATGACTAAATATGAAGGACTCATCGGGCGAATCGCTCTGGAACTGAAATCGAAAAGCTCACTGACATTTCCCCTATCTGAAAGTCTGATAAACGCTGAAAAAATGACTAAGTCCAAAAAAAAATTTTTTTCACCTTTTTTCAATTTTACCCCCGTGGGATATATATTCTACCCACACACATTTGGAACTCTCCTGGGGTACCCTCACACATATTATTCCCTCATTTAGTGGATATTTTCACAAAAAAGTGAAATTTTCAAAAATTGTGAAAATTGGCTGAAAATGACTAAATATGAAGGTCTCATCGGGCGAATCGCTCTGGAACTGAAATCGGAACGCTCACTGACATTTCCCCTATCTGAAAGTCTGATAAACGCTGAAAAAATGACCAAGTCCAAAAAAAAAATTTTTTCACCTTTTTTCAATTTTACCCCCGTGGGATATATATTCTACCCACACACATTTGGAACTCTCCTGGGGTACCCTCACACATATTATTCCCTCATTTAGTGGATATTTTCACAAAAAAGTGAAATTTTCAAAAAATTAAGAAAATTGGCTGAAAACGACTAAATATGAAGGACTCATCGGGCGAATCGCTCTGGAACTGAAATCGGAATGCTCACTGATATTGCCCCTATCTGAAAGTCTGATAAACGCTGAAAAAATGATTAAGTCCAAAAAAAATTTTTTTCAACTTTTTTCAATTTTACCCCCGTGGGATATATATTCTACCCACGCACATTTGGAACACTCCTGGGGTACCCTCACACATATTATTCCCTCATTTAGTGGATATTTTCACAAAAAAGTGAAATTTTCAAAAATTCTGAAAATTGGCTGAAAATGACTAAATATGAAGGACTCATCGGGCGAATCGCTCTGGAACTGAAATCGGAACGCTCACTGACATTTCCCCTATCTGAAAGTCTGATAAACGCTGAAAAAATGACTAAGTCCAAAAAAAATTTTTTTTTACCTTTTTTTAATTTTACCCCCGTGGGATATATATTCTACCCACACACATTTGGAACTCTCCTGGGGTACCCTCACATATATTATTCCCTCATTTAGTGGATATTTTCACAAAAAAGTGAAATTTTCAAAAATTCTGAAAATTGGCTGAAAATGACTAAATATGAAGGACTCATCGGGCGAATCGCTCTGGAACTGAAATCGAAAAGCTCACTGACATTTCCCCTATCTGAAAGTCTGATAAACGCTGAAAAAATGACTAAGTCCAAAAAAAAATTTTTTTCACCTTTTTTCAATTTTACCCCCGTGGGATATATATTCTACCCACACACATTTGGAACTCTCCTGGGGTACCCTCACACATATTATTCCCTCATTTAGTGGATATTTTCACAAAAAAGTGAAATTTTCAAAAATTGTGAAAATTGGCTGAAAATGACTAAATATGAAGGTCTCATCGGGCGAATCGCTCTGGAACTGAAATCGGAACGCTCACTGACATTTCCCCTATCTGAAAGTCTGATAAACGCTGAAAAAATGACCAAGTCCAAAAAAAAAATTTTTTCACCTTTTTTCAATTTTACCCCCGTGGGATATATATTCTACCCACACACATTTGGAACTCTCCTGGGGTACATTCACACATATTATTCCCTCATTTAGTGGATATTTTCACAAAAAAGTGAAATTTTCAAAAATTCAGAAAATTGGCTGAAAACGACTAAATATGAAGGACTCATCGGGCGAATCGCTCTGGAACTGAAATTGGAATGCTCACTGATATTGCCCCTATCTGAAAGTCTGATAAACGCTGAAAAAATGATGAAGTCCAAAAAAAAATTTTTTCAACTTTTTTCAATTTTACCCCCGTGGGATATATATTCTACCCATGCACATTTGGAACACTCCTGGGGTACCCTCACACATATTATTCCCTCATTTAGTGGATATTTTCACAAAAAAGTGAAATTTTCAAAAATTCTGAAAATTGGCTAAAAAGGACTAAATATGAAGGACTCATCGGGCGAATCGCTCTGGAACTGAAATCGGAATGCTCACTGATATTGCCCCTATCTGAAAGTCTGATAAACGCTGAAAAAATGACTAAGTCCAAAAAAAAAAATTTTTAACCTTTTTCTCAATTTTACCCCCATGGGATATATATTCTACCCACACACATTTGGAACTCTCCTGGGGTACCCTCACATATATTATTCCCTCATTTAGTGGATATTTTCACAAAAAAGTGAAATTTTCAAAAATTCTGAAAATTGGCTGAAAATGACTAAATATGAAGGACTCATCGGGCGAATCACTCTGGAACTGAAATCGGAATGCTCACTGACATTTCCCCTATCTGAAAGTCTGATAAACGCTGAAAAAATGACTAAGTCCAAAAAAAAAAATTTTTCACCTTTTTTCAATTTTACCCCCGTGGGATATATATTCTACCCACACACATTTGGAACTCTCCTGGGGTACCCTCACATAAATTATTCCCTCATTTAGTGGATATTTTCACAAAAAAGTGAAATTTTCAAAAATTCTGAAAATTGGCTAAAAAGGACTAAATATGAAGGACTCATCGGGCGAATCGCTCTGGAACTGAAATCGGAATGCTCACTGATATTGCCCCTATCTGAAAGTCTGATAAACGCTGAAAAAATGATTAAGTCCAAAAAAAATTTTTTTCAACTTTTTTCAATTTTACCCCCGTGGGATATATATTCTACCCACACACATTTGGAACTCTCCTGGGGTACCCTCACATAAATTATTCCCTCATTTAGTGGATATTTTCACAAAAAAGTGAAATTTTCAAAAATTCTGAAAATTGGCTAAAAAGGACTAAATATGAAGGACTCATCGGGCGAATCGCTCTGGAACTGAAATCGGAATGCTCACTGATATTGCCCCTATCTGAAAGTCTGATAAACGCTGAAAAAATGATTAAGTCCAAAAAAAATTTTTTTCAACTTTTTTCAATTTTACCCCCGTGGGATATATATTCTACCCACACACATTTGGAACTCTCCTGGGGTACCCTCACACATATTATTCCCTCATTTAGTGGATATTTTCACAAAAAAGTGAAATTTTCAAAAATTGTGAAAATTGGCTGAAAATGACTAAATATGAAGGACTCATCGGGCGAATCGCTCTGGAACTGAAATCGGAACGCTCACTGACATTTCCCCTATCTGAAAGTCTGATAAACGCTGAAAAAATGACTAAGTCCAAAAAAAAAATTTTTTAACCTTTTTTCAATTTTACCCCCGTGGGATATATATTCTACCCACACACATTTGGAACTCTCCTGGGGTACCCTCACACATATTATTCCCTCATTTAGTGGATATTTTCACAAAAAAGTGAAATTTTCAAAAATTCAGAAAATTGGCTGAAAACGACTAAATATGAAGGACTCATCGGGCGAATCGCTCTGGAACTGAAATCGGAATGCTCACTGATATTGCCCCTATCTGAAAGTCTGATAAACGCTGAAAAAATGACTAAGTCCAAAAAAAAAAATTTTTCACCTTTTTTCAATTTTACCCCCGTGGGATATATATTCTACCCACACACATTTGGAACTCTCCTGGGGTACCCTCACATAAATTATTCCCTCATTTAGTGGATATTTTCACAAAAAAGTGAAATTTTCAAAAATTCTGAAAATTGGCTATAAAAAGGACTAAATATGAAGGACTCATCGGGCGAATCGCTCTGGAACTGAAATCGTAACGCTCACTGACATTTCCCCTATCTGAAAGTCTGATAAACGCTGAAAAAATGACTAAGTCCAAAAAAAAAAATTTTTTCACCTTTTTTCAATTTTACCCCCGTGGGATATATATTCTACCCACACACATTTGGAACTCTCCTGGGGTACCCTCACACATATTATTCCCTCATTTAGTGGATATTTTCACAAAAAAGTGAAATTTTCAAAAATTGTGAAAATTGGCTGAAAATGACTAAATATGAAGGACTCATCGGGCGAATCGCTCTGGAACTGAAATCGGAATGCTCACTGATATTGCCCCTATCTGAAAGTCTGATAAACGCTGAAAAAATGACTAAGTCCAAAAAAAAAAATTTTTAAACCTTTTTCTCAATTTTACCCCCGTGGGATATATATTCTACCCACACACATTTGGAACTCTCCTGGGGTACCCTCACACATATTATTCCCTCATTTAGTGGATATTTTCACAAAAAAGTGAAATTTTCAAAAATTCTGAAAATTGGCTGAAAATGACTAAATATGAAGGACTCATCGGGCGAATCGCTCTGGAACTGAAATCGGAACGCTCACTGACATTTCCCCTATCTGAAAGTCTGATAAACGCTGAAAAAATGACTAAGTCCAAAAAAAAAATTTTTTAACCTTTTTTCAATTTTACCCCCGTGGGATATATATTCTACCCACACACATTTGGAACTCTCCTGGGGTACCCTCACACATATTATTCCCTCATTTAGTGGATATTTTCACAAAAAAGTGAAATTTTCAAAAATTCAGAAAATTGGCTGAAAACGACTAAATATGAAGGACTCATTGGGCGAATCGCTCTGGAACTGAAATCGGAATGCTCACTGATATTGCCCCTATCTGAAAGTCTGATAAACGCTGAAAAAATGACTAAGTCCAAAAAAAAAAATTTTTAACCTTTTTCTCAATTTTACCCCCATGGGATATATATTCTACCCACACACATTTGGAACTCTCCTGGGGTACCCTCACATATATTATTCCCTCATTTAGTGGATATTTTCACAAAAAAGTGAAATTTTCAAAAATTCTGAAAATTGGCTGAAAATGACTAAATATGAAGGACTCATCGGGCGAATCACTCTGGAACTGAAATCGGAATGCTCACTGACATTTCCCCTATCTGAAAGTCTGATAAACGCTGAAAAAATGACTAAGTCCAAAAAAAAAAATTTTTCACCTTTTTTCAATTTTACCCCCGTGGGATATATATTCTACCCACACACATTTGGAACTCTCCTGGGGTACCCTCACATAAATTATTCCCTCATTTAGTGGATATTTTCACAAAAAAGTGAAATTTTCAAAAATTCTGAAAATTGGCTAAAAAGGACTAAATATGAAGGACTCATCGGGCGAATCGCTCTGGAACTGAAATCGGAATGCTCACTGATATTGCCCCTATCTGAAAGTCTGATAAACGCTGAAAAAATGATTAAGTCCAAAAAAAATTTTTTTCAACTTTTTTCAATTTTACCCCCGTGGGATATATATTCTACCCACACACATTTGGAACTCTCCTGGGGTACCCTCACATAAATTATTCCCTCATTTAGTGGATATTTTCACAAAAAAGTGAAATTTTCAAAAATTCTGAAAATTGGCTAAAAAGGACTAAATATGAAGGACTCATCGGGCGAATCGCTCTGGAACTGAAATCGGAATGCTCACTGATATTGCCCCTATCTGAAAGTCTGATAAACGCTGAAAAAATGATTAAGTCCAAAAAAAATTTTTTTCAACTTTTTTCAATTTTACCCCCGTGGGATATATATTCTACCCACACACATTTGGAACTCTCCTGGGGTACCCTCACACATATTATTCCCTCATTTAGTGGATATTTTCACAAAAAAGTGAAATTTTCAAAAATTGTGAAAATTGGCTGAAAATGACTAAATATGAAGGACTCATCGGGCGAATCGCTCTGGAACTGAAATCGGAACGCTCACTGACATTTCCCCTATCTGAAAGTCTGATAAACGCTGAAAAAATGACTAAGTCCAAAAAAAAAATTTTTTAACCTTTTTTCAATTTTACCCCCGTGGGATATATATTCTACCCACACACATTTGGAACTCTCCTGGGGTACCCTCACACATATTATTCCCTCATTTAGTGGATATTTTCACAAAAAAGTGAAATTTTCAAAAATTCAGAAAATTGGCTGAAAACGACTAAATATGAAGGACTCATCGGGCGAATCGCTCTGGAACTGAAATCGGAATGCTCACTGATATTGCCCCTATCTGAAAGTCTGATAAACGCTGAAAAAATGACTAAGTCCAAAAAAAAAAATTTTTCACCTTTTTTCAATTTTACCCCCGTGGGATATATATTCTACCCACACACATTTGGAACTCTCCTGGGGTACCCTCACATAAATTATTCCCTCATTTAGTGGATATTTTCACAAAAAAGTGAAATTTTCAAAAATTCTGAAAATTGGCTATAAAAAGGACTAAATATGAAGGACTCATCGGGCGAATCGCTCTGGAACTGAAATCGTAACGCTCACTGACATTTCCCCTATCTGAAAGTCTGATAAACGCTGAAAAAATGACTAAGTCCAAAAAAAAAAATTTTTTCACCTTTTTTCAATTTTACCCCCGTGGGATATATATTCTACCCACACACATTTGGAACTCTCCTGGGGTACCCTCACATATATTATTCCCTCATTTAGTGGATATTTTCACAAAAAAGTGAAATTTTCAAAAATTCTGAAAATTGGCTGAAAATGACTAAATATGAAGGACTCATCGGGCGAATCGCTCTGGAACTGAAATCGGAAAGCTCACTGACATTTCCCCTATCTGAAAGTCTGATAAACGCTGAAAAAATGACTAAGTCCAAAAAAAAATTTTTTTCACCTTTTTTCAATTTTACCCCCGTGGGATATATATTCTACCCACAGACATTTGGAACTCTCCTGGGGTACCCTCACACATATTATTCCCTCATTTAGTGGATATTTTCACAAAAAAGTGAAATTTTCAAAAATTGTGAAAATTGGCTGAAAATGACTAAATATGAAGGACTCATCGGGCGAATCGCTCTGGAACTGAAATCGGAATGCTCACTGATATTGCCCCTATCTGAAAGTCTGATAAACGCTGAAAAAATGACTAAGTCCAAAAAAAAAAATTTTTAAACCTTTTTCTCAATTTTACCCCCGTGGGATATATATTCTACCCACACACATTTGGAACTCTCCTGGGGTACCCTCACACATATTATTCCCTCATTTAGTGGATATTTTCACAAAAAAGTGAAATTTTCAAAAATTCTGAAAATTGGCTGAAAATGACTAAATATGAAGGACTCATCGGGCGAATCGCTCTGGAACTGAAATCGGAACGCTCACTGACATTTCCCCTATCTGAAAGTCTGATAAACGCTGAAAAAATGACTAAGTCCAAAAAAAAAATTTTTTAACCTTTTTTCAATTTTACCCCCGTGGGATATATATTCTACCCACACACATTTGGAACTCTCCTGGGGTACCCTCACACATATTATTCCCTCATTTAGTGGATATTTTCACAAAAAAGTGAAATTTTCAAAAATTCAGAAAATTGGCTGAAAACGACTAAATATGAAGGACTCATCGGGCGAATCGCTCTGGAACTGAAATCGGAATGCTCACTGATATTGCCCCTATCTGAAAGTCTGATAAACGCTGAAAAAATGACTAAGTCCAAAAAAAAAAATTTTTCACCTTTTTTCAATTTTACCCCCGTGGGATATATATTCTACCCACACACATTTGGAACTCTCCTGGGGTACCCTCACATAAATTATTCCCTCATTTAGTGGATATTTTCACAAAAAAGTGAAATTTTCAAAAATTCTGAAAATTGGCTAAAAAGGACTAAATATGAAGGACTCATCGGGCGAATCGCTCTGGAACTGAAATCGTAACGCTCACTGACATTTCCCCTATCTGAAAGTCTGATAAACGCTGAAAAAATGACTAAGTCCAAAAAAAAAAATTTTTTCACCTTTTTTCAATTTTACCCCCGTGGGATATATATTCTACCCACACACATTTGGAACTCTCCTGGGGTACCCTCACATATATTATTCCCTCATTTAGTGGATATTTTCACAAAAAAGTGAAATTTTCAAAAATTCTGAAAATTGGCTGAAAATGACTAAATATGAAGGACTCATCGGGCGAATCGCTCTGGAACTGAAATCGGAAAGCTCACTGACATTTCCCCTATCTGAAAGTCTGATAAACGCTGAAAAAATGACTAAGTCCAAAAAAAAATTTTTTTCACCTTTTTTCAATTTTACCCCCGTGGGATATATATTCTACCCACAGACATTTGGAACTCTCCTGGGGTACCCTCACACATATTATTCCCTCATTTAGTGGATATTTTCACAAAAAAGTGAAATTTTCAAAAATTGTGAAAATTGGCTGAAAATGACTAAATATGAAGGACTCATCGGGCGAATCGCTCTGGAACTGAAATCGGAATGCTCACTGATATTGCCCCTATCTGAAAGTCTGATAAACGCTGAAAAAATGACTAAGTCCAAAAAAAAAAATTTTTAAACCTTTTTCTCAATTTTACCCCCGTGGGATATATATTCTACCCACACACATTTGGAACTCTCCTGGGGTACCCTCACACATATTATTCCCTCATTTAGTGGATATTTTCACAAAAAAGTGAAATTTTCAAAAATTCTGAAAATTGGCTGAAAATGACTAAATATGAAGGACTCATCGGGCGAATCGCTCTGGAACTGAAATCGGAACGCTCACTGACATTTCCCCTATCTGAAAGTCTGATAAACGCTGAAAAAATGACTAAGTCCAAAAAAAAATTTTTTTTACCTTTTTTCAATTTTACCCCCGTGGGATATATATTCTACCCACGCACATTTGGAACGCTCCTGGGGTACCCTCACACATATTATTCCCTCATTTAGTGGATATTTTCACAAAAAAGTGAAATTTTCAAAAATTCTGAAAATTGGCTAAAAAGGACTAAATATGAAGGACTCATTGGGCGAATCGCTCTGGAACTGAAATCGGAATGCTCACTGATATTGCCCCTATCTGAAAGTCTGATAAACGCTGAAAAAATGATTAAGTCCAAAAAAAAATTTTTTCAACTTTTTTCAATTTTACCCCCGTGGGATATATATTCTACCCACGCACATTTGGAACACTCCTGGGGTACCCTCACACATATTATTCCCTCATTTAGTGGATATTTTCACAAAAAAGTGAAATTTTCAAAAATTCTGAAAATTGGCTAAAAAGGACTAAATATGAAGGACTCATCGGGCGAATCGCTCTGGAACTGAAATCGTAACGCTCACTGACATTTCCCCTATCTGAAAGTCTGATAAACGCTGAAAAAATGACTAAGTCCAAAAAAAAAATTTTTTAACCTTTTTCTCAATTTTACCCCCGTGGGATATATATTCTACCCACACACATTTGGAACTCTCCTGGGGTACCCTCACACATATTATTCCCTCATTTAGTGGATATTTTCACAAAAAAGTAAAATTTTCAAAAATTCTGAAAATTGGCTGAAAATGACTAAATATGAAGGACTCATCGGGCGAATCGCTCTGGAACTGAAATCGGAAAGCTCACTGACATTTCCCCTAACTGAAAGTCTGATAAACGCTGAAAAAATGACTAAGTCCAAAAAAAAATTTTTTTCACCTTTTTTCAATTTTACCCCCGTGGGATATATATTCTACCCACACACATTTGGAACTCTCCTGGGGTACCCTCACACATATTATTCCCTCATTTAGTGGATATTTTCACAAAAAAGTGAAATTTTCAAAAATTCTGAAAATTGGCTGAAAATGACTAAATATGAAGGACTCATCGGGCGAATCGCTCTGGAACTGAAATCGGAACGCTCACTGACATTTCCCCTATCTGAAAGTCTGATAAACGCTGAAAAAATGACTAAGTCCAAAAAAAATTTTTTTTTACCTTTTTTTAATTTTACCCCCGTGGGATATATATTCTACCCACACACATTTGGAACTCTCCTGGGGTACCCTCACATATATTATTCCCTCATTTAGTGGATATTTTCACAAAAAAGTGAAATTTTCAAAAATTCTGAAAATTGGCTGAAAATGACTAAATATGAAGGACTCATCGGGCGAATCGCTCTGGAACTGAAATCGGAACGCTCACTGACATTTCCCTTATCTGAAAGTCTAATAAACGCTGAAAAAATGACTAAGTCCAAAAAAAAAAATTTTTAACCTTTTTCTCAATTTTACCCCCGTGGGATATATATTCTACCCACACACATTTGGAACTCTCCTGGGGTACCCTCACACATATTATTCCCTCATTTAGTGGATATTTTCACAAAAAAGTGAAATTTTCAAAAAATTAAGAAAATTGGCTGAAAACGACTAAATATGAAGGACTCATCGGGCGAATCGCTCTGGAACTGAAATCGGAATGCTCACTGATATTGCCCCTATCTGAAAGTCTGATAAACGCTGAAAAAATGATTAAGTCCAAAAAAAATTTTTTTCAACTTTTTTCAATTTTACCCCCGTGGGATATATATTCTACCCACGCACATTTGGAACACTCCTGGGGTACCCTCACACATATTATTCCCTCATTTAGTGGATATTTTCACAAAAAAGTGAAATTTTCAAAAATTCTGAAAATTGGCTGAAAATGACTAAATATGAAGGACTCATCGGGCGAATCGCTCTGGAACTGAAATCGGAACGCTCACTGACATTTCCCCTATCTGAAAGTCTGATAAACGCTGAAAAAATGACTAAGTCCAAAAAAAATTTTTTTTTACCTTTTTTTAATTTTACCCCCGTGGGATATATATTCTACCCACACACATTTGGAACTCTCCTGGGGTACCCTCACATATATTATTCCCTCATTTAGTGGATATTTTCACAAAAAAGTGAAATTTTCAAAAATTCTGAAAATTGGCTGAAAATGACTAAATATGAAGGACTCATCGGGCGAATCGCTCTGGAACTGAAATCGAAAAGCTCACTGACATTTCCCCTATCTGAAAGTCTGATAAACGCTGAAAAAATGACTAAGTCCAAAAAAAAATTTTTTTCACCTTTTTTCAATTTTACCCCCGTGGGATATATATTCTACCCACACACATTTGGAACTCTCCTGGGGTACCCTCACACATATTATTCCCTCATTTAGTGGATATTTTCACAAAAAAGTGAAATTTTCAAAAATTGTGAAAATTGGCTGAAAATGACTAAATATGAAGGTCTCATCGGGCGAATCGCTCTGGAACTGAAATCGGAACGCTCACTGACATTTCCCCTATCTGAAAGTCTGATAAACGCTGAAAAAATGACCAAGTCCAAAAAAAAAATTTTTTCACCTTTTTTCAATTTTACCCCCGTGGGATATATATTCTACCCACACACATTTGGAACTCTCCTGGGGTACATTCACACATATTATTCCCTCATTTAGTGGATATTTTCACAAAAAAGTGAAATTTTCAAAAATTCAGAAAATTGGCTGAAAACGACTAAATATGAAGGACTCATCGGGCGAATCGCTCTGGAACTGAAATTGGAATGCTCACTGATATTGCCCCTATCTGAAAGTCTGATAAACGCTGAAAAAATGATGAAGTCCAAAAAAAAATTTTTTCAACTTTTTTCAATTTTACCCCCGTGGGATATATATTCTACCCATGCACATTTGGAACACTCCTGGGGTACCCTCACACATATTATTCCCTCATTTAGTGGATATTTTCACAAAAAAGTGAAATTTTCAAAAATTCTGAAAATTGGCTAAAAAGGACTAAATATGAAGGACTCATCGGGCGAATCGCTCTGGAACTGAAATCGGAATGCTCACTGATATTGCCCCTATCTGAAAGTCTGATAAACGCTGAAAAAATGACTAAGTCCAAAAAAAAAAATTTTTAACCTTTTTCTCAATTTTACCCCCATGGGATATATATTCTACCCACACACATTTGGAACTCTCCTGGGGTACCCTCACATATATTATTCCCTCATTTAGTGGATATTTTCACAAAAAAGTGAAATTTTCAAAAATTCTGAAAATTGGCTGAAAATGACTAAATATGAAGGACTCATCGGGCGAATCACTCTGGAACTGAAATCGGAATGCTCACTGACATTTCCCCTATCTGAAAGTCTGATAAACGCTGAAAAAATGACTAAGTCCAAAAAAAAAAATTTTTCACCTTTTTTCAATTTTACCCCCGTGGGATATATATTCTACCCACACACATTTGGAACTCTCCTGGGGTACCCTCACATAAATTATTCCCTCATTTAGTGGATATTTTCACAAAAAAGTGAAATTTTCAAAAATTCTGAAAATTGGCTAAAAAGGACTAAATATGAAGGACTCATCGGGCGAATCGCTCTGGAACTGAAATCGGAATGCTCACTGATATTGCCCCTATCTGAAAGTCTGATAAACGCTGAAAAAATGATTAAGTCCAAAAAAAATTTTTTTCAACTTTTTTCAATTTTACCCCCGTGGGATATATATTCTACCCACACACATTTGGAACTCTCCTGGGGTACCCTCACACATATTATTCCCTCATTTAGTGGATATTTTCACAAAAAAGTGAAATTTTCAAAAATTGTGAAAATTGGCTGAAAATGACTAAATATGAAGGACTCATCGGGCGAATCGCTCTGGAACTGAAATCGGAACGCTCACTGACATTTCCCCTATCTGAAAGTCTGATAAACGCTGAAAAAATGACTAAGTCCAAAAAAAAAATTTTTTAACCTTTTTTCAATTTTACCCCCGTGGGATATATATTCTACCCACACACATTTGGAACTCTCCTGGGGTACCCTCACACATATTATTCCCTCATTTAGTGGATATTTTCACAAAAAAGTGAAATTTTCAAAAATTCAGAAAATTGGCTGAAAACGACTAAATATGAAGGACTCATCGGGCGAATCGCTCTGGAACTGAAATCGGAATGCTCACTGATATTGCCCCTATCTGAAAGTCTGATAAACGCTGAAAAAATGACTAAGTCCAAAAAAAAAAATTTTTCACCTTTTTTCAATTTTACCCCCGTGGGATATATATTCTACCCACACACATTTGGAACTCTCCTGGGGTACCCTCACATAAATTATTCCCTCATTTAGTGGATATTTTCACAAAAAAGTGAAATTTTCAAAAATTCTGAAAATTGGCTAAAAAGGACTAAATATGAAGGACTCATCGGGCGAATCGCTCTGGAACTGAAATCGTAACGCTCACTGACATTTCCCCTATCTGAAAGTCTGATAAACGCTGAAAAAATGACTAAGTCCAAAAAAAAAAATTTTTTCACCTTTTTTCAATTTTACCCCCGTGGGATATATATTCTACCCACACACATTTGGAACTCTCCTGGGGTACCCTCACATATATTATTCCCTCATTTAGTGGATATTTTCACAAAAAAGTGAAATTTTCAAAAATTCTGAAAATTGGCTGAAAATGACTAAATATGAAGGACTCATCGGGCGAATCGCTCTGGAACTGAAATCGGAAAGCTCACTGACATTTCCCCTATCTGAAAGTCTGATAAACGCTGAAAAAATGACTAAGTCCAAAAAAAAATTTTTTTCACCTTTTTTCAATTTTACCCCCGTGGGATATATATTCTACCCACAGACATTTGGAACTCTCCTGGGGTACCCTCACACATATTATTCCCTCATTTAGTGGATATTTTCACAAAAAAGTGAAATTTTCAAAAATTGTGAAAATTGGCTGAAAATGACTAAATATGAAGGACTCATCGGGCGAATCGCTCTGGAACTGAAATCGGAATGCTCACTGATATTGCCCCTATCTGAAAGTCTGATAAACGCTGAAAAAATGACTAAGTCCAAAAAAAAAAATTTTTAAACCTTTTTCTCAATTTTACCCCCGTGGGATATATATTCTACCCACACACATTTGGAACTCTCCTGGGGTACCCTCACACATATTATTCCCTCATTTAGTGGATATTTTCACAAAAAAGTGAAATTTTCAAAAATTCTGAAAATTGGCTGAAAATGACTAAATATGAAGGACTCATCGGGCGAATCGCTCTGGAACTGAAATCGGAACGCTCACTGACATTTCCCCTATCTGAAAGTCTGATAAACGCTGAAAAAATGACTAAGTCCAAAAAAAAATTTTTTTTACCTTTTTTCAATTTTACCCCCATGGGATATATATTCTACCCACACACATTTGGAACTCTCCTGGGGTACCCTCACACATATTATTCCCTCATTTAGTGGATATTTTCACAAAAAAGTGAAATTTTCAAAAATTCAGAAAATTGGCTGAAAACGACTAAATATGAAGGACTCATCGGGCGAATCGCTCTGGAACTGAAATCGGAATGCTCACTGATATTGCCCCTATCTGAAAGTCTGATAAACGCTGAAAAAATGATTAAGTCCAAAAAAAAATTTTTTCAACTTTTTTCAATTTTACCCCCGTGGGATATATATTCTACCCACGCACATTTGGAACACTCCTGGGGTACCCTCACACATATTATTCCCTCATTTAGTGGATATTTTCACAAAAAAGTGAAATTTTCAAAAATTCTGAAAATTGGCTAAAAAGGACTAAATATGAAGGACTCATTGGGCGAATCGCTCTGGAACTGAAATCGTAACGCTCACTGACATTTCCCCTATCTGAAAGTCTGATAAACGCTGAAAAAATGACTAAGTCCAAAAAAAAAATTTTTTAACCTTTTTCTCAATTTTACCCCCGTGGGATATATATTCTACCCACACACATTTGGAACTCTCCTGGGGTACCCTCACACATATTATTCCCTCATTTAGTGGATATTTTCACAAAAAAGTGAAATTTTCAAAAATTCTGAAAATTGGCTGAAAATGACTAAATATGAAGGACTCATCGGGCGAATCGCTCTGGAACTGAAATCGGAACGCTCACTGACATTTCCCCTATCTGAAAGTCTGATAAACGCTGAAAAAATGACTAAGTCCAAAAAAAAATTTTTTTTACCTTTTTTCAATTTTACCCCCATGGGATATATATTCTACCCACACACATTTGGAACTCTCCTGGGGTACCCTCACATATATTATTCCCTCATTTAGTGGATATTTTCACAAAAAAGTGAAATTTTCAAAAATTCTGAAAATTGGCTGAAAATGACTAAATATGAAGGACTCATCGGGCGAATCGCTCTGGAACTGAAATCGGAAAGCTCACTGACATTTCCCCTAACTGAAAGTCTGATAAACGCTGAAAAAATGACTAAGTCCAAAAAAAAATTTTTTTCACCTTTTTTCAATTTTACCCCCGTGGGATATATATTCTACCCACACACATTTGGAACTCTCCTGGGGTACCCTCACACATATTATTCCCTCATTTAGTGGATATTTTCACAAAAAAGTGAAATTTTCAAAAATTGTGAAAATTGGCTGAAAATGACTAAATAGGAAGGACTCATCGGGCGAATCGCTCTGGAACTGAAATCGGAACGCTCACTGACATTTCCCCTATCTGAAAGTCTGATAAACGCTGAAAAAATGACTAAGTCCAAAAAAAAAATTTTTTAACCTTTTTTCAATTTTACCCCCGTGGGATATATATTCTACCCACACACATTTGGAACTCTCCTGGGGTACCCTCACACATATTATTCCCTCATTTAGTGGATATTTTCACAAAAAAGTGAAATTTTCAAAAATTCAGAAAATTGGCTGAAAACGACTAAATATGAAGGACTCATCGGGCGAATCGCTCTGGAACTGAAGTCGGAATGCTCACTGATATTGCCCCTATCTGAAAGTCTGATAAACGCTGAAAAAATGATTAAGTCCAAAAAAAAATTTTTTCAACTTTTTTCAATTTTACCCCCGTGGGATATATATTCTACCCACGCACATTTGGAACACTCCTGGGGTACCCTCACACATATTATTCCCTCATTTAGTGGATATTTTCACAAAAAAGTGAAATTTTCAAAAATTCTGAAAATTGGCTAAAAAGGACTAAATATGAAGGACTCATCGGGCGAATCGCTCTGGAACTGAAATCGTAACGCTCACTGACATTTCCCCTATCTGAAAGTCTGATAAACGCTGAAAAAATGACTAAGTCCAAAAAAAAAATTTTTTAACCTTTTTCTCAATTTTACCCCCGTGGGATATATATTCTACCCACACACATTTGGAACTCTCCTGGGGTACCCTCACACATATTATTCCCTCATTTAGTGGATATTTTCACAAAAAAGTGAAATTTTCAAAAATTCTGAAAATTGGCTGAAAATGACTAAATATGAAGGACTCATCGGGCGAATCGCTCTGGAACTGAAATCGGAACGCTCACTGACATTTCCCCTATCTGAAAGTCTGATAAACGCTGAAAAAATGACTAAGTCCAAAAAAAAATTTTTTTTACCTTTTTTCAATTTTACCCCCATGGGATATATATTCTACCCACACACATTTGGAACTCTCCTGGGGTACCCTCACATATATTATTCCCTCATTTAGTGGATATTTTCACAAAAAAGTGAAATTTTCAAAAATTCTGAAAATTGGCTGAAAATGACTAAATATGAAGGACTCATCGGGCGAATCGCTCTGGAACTGAAATCGGAAAGCTCACTGACATTTCCCCTAACTGAAAGTCTGATAAACGCTGAAAAAATGACTAAGTCCAAAAAAAAATTTTTTTCACCTTTTTTCAATTTTACCCCCGTGGGATATATATTCTACCCACACACATTTGGAACTCTCCTGGGGTACCCTCACACATATTATTCCCTCATTTAGTGGATATTTTCACAAAAAAGTGAAATTTTCAAAAATTGTGAAAATTGGCTGAAAATGACTAAATATGAAGGACTCATCGGGCGAATCGCTCTGGAACTGAAATCGGAACGCTCACTGACATTTCCCCTATCTGAAAGTCTGATAAACGCTGAAAAAATGACTAAGTCCAAAAAAAAAATTTTTTAACCTTTTTTCAATTTTACCCCCGTGGGATATATATTCTACCCACACACATTTGGAACTCTCCTGGGGTACCCTCACACATATTATTCCCTCATTTAGTGGATATTTTCACAAAAAAGTGAAATTTTCAAAAATTCAGAAAATTGGCTGAAAACGACTAAATATGAAGGACTCATCGGGCGAATCGCTCTGGAACTGAAGTCGGAATGCTCACTGATATTGCCCCTATCTGAAAGTCTGATAAACGCTGAAAAAATGATTAAGTCCAAAAAAAAATTTTTTCAACTTTTTTCAATTTTACCCCCGTGGGATATATATTCTACCCACGCACATTTGGAACACTCCTGGGGTACCCTCACACATATTATTCCCTCATTTAGTGGATATTTTCACAAAAAAGTGAAATTTTCAAAAATTCTGAAAATTGGCTAAAAAGGACTAAATATGAAGGACTCATCGGGCGAATCGCTCTGGAACTGAAATCGTAACGCTCACTGACATTTCCCCTATCTGAAAGTCTGATAAACGCTGAAAAAATGACTAAGTCCAAAAAAAAAATTTTTTAACCTTTTTCTCAATTTTACCCCCGTGGGATATATATTCTACCCACACACATTTGGAACTCTCCTGGGGTACCCTCACACATATTATTCCCTCATTTAGTGGATATTTTCACAAAAAAGTAAAATTTTCAAAAATTCTGAAAATTGGCTGAAAATGACTAAATATGAAGGACTCATCGGGCGAATCGCTCTGGAACTGAAATCGGAACGCTCACTGACATTTCCCCTATCTGAAAGTCTGATAAACGCTGAAAAAATGACTAAGTCCAAAAAAAAATTTTTTTTACCTTTTTTCAATTTTACCCCCATGGGATATATATTCTACCCACACACATTTGGAACTCTCCTGGGGTACCCTCACATATATTATTCCCTCATTTAGTGGATATTTTCACAAAAAAGTGAAATTTTCAAAAATTCTGAAAATTGGCTGAAAATGACTAAATATGAAGGACTCATCGGGCGAATCGCTCTGGAACTGAAATCGGAAAGCTCACTGACATTTCCCCTAACTGAAAGTCTGATAAACGCTGAAAAAATGACTAAGTCCAAAAAAAAATTTTTTTCACCTTTTTTCAATTTTACCCCCGTTGGATATATATTCTACCCACACACATTTGGAACTCTCCTGGGGTACCCTCACACATATTATTCCCTCATTTAGTGGATATTTTCACAAAAAAGTGAAATTTTCAAAAATTCTGAAAATTGGCTGAAAATGACTAAATATGAAGGACTCATCGGGCGAATCACTCTGGAACTGAAATCGGAAAGCTCACTGACATTTCCCCTATCTGAAAGTCTGATAAACGCTGAAAAAATGACTAAGTCCAAAAAAAAATTTTTTTCACCTTTTTTTAATTTTACCCCCGTGGGATATATATTCTACCCACACACATTTGGAACTCTCCTGGGGTACCCTCACACATATTATTCCCTCATTTAGTGGATATTTTCACAAAAAAGTGAAATTTTCAAAAATTCAGAAAATTGGCTGAAAACGACTAAATATGAAGGACTCATCGGGCGCATCGCTCTGGAACTGAAATCGGAATGCTCACTGACATTTCCCCTATCTGAAAGTCTGATAAACGCTGAAAAAATGACTAAGTCCAAAAAAAAATTTTTTTCACCTTTTTTCAATTTTACCCCCGTGGGATATATATTCTACCCATGCACATTTGGAACACTCCTGGGGTACCCTCACACATATTATTCCCTCATTTAGTGGATATTTTCACAAAAAAGTGAAATTTTCAAAAATTCAGAAAATTGGCTGAATACGACTGAATATGAAGGACTCATCGGGAGAATCGCGCTGGAACTGAAATCGGAACGCTCACTGACATTTCCCCTATCTGAAAGTCTGATAAACGCTGAAAAAATGACTAAGTCCAAAAAAAAATTTTTTTTACCTTTTTTCAATTTTACCCCCATGGGATATATATTCTACCCACACACATTTGGAACTCTCCTGGGGTACCCTCACATATATTATTCCCTCATTTAGTGGATATTTTCACAAAAAAGTGAAATTTTCAAAAATTCTGAAAATTGGCTGAAAATGACTAAATATGAAGGACTCATCGGGCGAATCGCTCTGGAACTGAAATCGGAAAGCTCACTGACATTTCCCCTAACTGAAAGTCTGATAAACGCTGAAAAAATGACTAAGTCCAAAAAAAAATTTTTTTCACCTTTTTTCAATTTTACCCCCGTGGGATATATATTCTACCCACACACATTTGGAACTCTCCTGGGGTACCCTCACACATATTATTCCCTCATTTAGTGGATATTTTCACAAAAAAGTGAAATTTTCAAAAATTCTGAAAATTGGCTGAAAATGACTAAATATGAAGGACTCATCGGGCGAATCACTCTGGAACTGAAATCGGAAAGCTCACTGACATTTCCCCTATCTGAAAGTCTGATAAACGCTGAAAAAATGACTAAGTCCAAAAAAAAATTTTTTTCACCTTTTTTTAATTTTACCCCCGTGGGATATATATTCTACCCACACACATTTGGAACTCTCCTGGGGTACCCTCACACATATTATTCCCTCATTTAGTGGATATTTTCACAAAAAAGTGAAATTTTCAAAAATTCTGAAAATTGGCTGAAAATGACTAAATATGAAGGACTCATCGGGCGAATCGCTCTGGAACTGAAATCGGAACGCTCACTGACATTTCCCTTATCTGAAAGTCTGATAAACGCTGAAAAAATGATTAAGTCCAAAAAAAAATTTTTTCAACTTTTTTCAATTTTACCCCCGTGGGATATATATTCTACCCACGCACATTTGGAACACTCCTGGGGTACCCTCACACATATTATTCCCTCATTTAGTGGATATTTTCACAAAAAAGTGAAATTTTCAAAAATTCTGAAAATTGGCTAAAAAGGACTAAATATGAAGGACTCATTGGGCGAATCGCTCTGGAACTGAAATCGTAACGCTCACTGACATTTCCCCTATCTGAAAGTCTGATAAACGCTGAAAAAATGACTAAGTCCAAAAAAAAAATTTTTTAACCTTTTTCTCAATTTTACCCCCGTGGGATATATATTCTACCCACACACATTTGGAACTCTCCTGGGGTACCCTCACACATATTATTCCCTCATTTAGTGGATATTTTCACAAAAAAGTGAAATTTTCAAAAATTCTGAAAATTGGCTGAAAATGACTAAATATGAAGGACTCATCGGGCGAATCGCTCTGGAACTGAAATCGGAACGCTCACTGACATTTCCCCTATCTGAAAGTCTGATAAACGCTGAAAAAATGACTAAGTCCAAAAAAAAATTTTTTTTACCTTTTTTCAATTTTACCCCCATGGGATATATATTCTACCCACACACATTTGGAACTCTCCTGGGGTACCCTCACATATATTATTCCCTCATTTAGTGGATATTTTCACAAAAAAGTGAAATTTTCAAAAATTCTGAAAATTGGCTGAAAATGACTAAATATGAAGGACTCATCGGGCGAATCGCTCTGGAACTGAAATCGGAAAGCTCACTGACATTTCCCCTAACTGAAAGTCTGATAAACGCTGAAAAAATGACTAAGTCCAAAAAAAAATTTTTTTCACCTTTTTTCAATTTTACCCCCGTGGGATATATATTCTACCCACACACATTTGGAACTCTCCTGGGGTACCCTCACACATATTATTCCCTCATTTAGTGGATATTTTCACAAAAAAGTGAAATTTTCAAAAATTGTGAAAATTGGCTGAAAATGACTAAATATGAAGGACTCATCGGGCGAATCGCTCTGGAACTGAAATCGGAACGCTCACTGACATTTCCCCTATCTGAAAGTCTGATAAACGCTGAAAAAATGACTAAGTCCAAAAAAAAAATTTTTTAACCTTTTTTCAATTTTACCCCCGTGGGATATATATTCTACCCACACACATTTGGAACTCTCCTGGGGTACCCTCACACATATTATTCCCTCATTTAGTGGATATTTTCACAAAAAAGTGAAATTTTCAAAAATTCAGAAAATTGGCTGAAAACGACTAAATATGAAGGACTCATCGGGCGAATCGCTCTGGAACTGAAGTCGGAATGCTCACTGATATTGCCCCTATCTGAAAGTCTGATAAACGCTGAAAAAATGATTAAGTCCAAAAAAAAATTTTTTCAACTTTTTTCAATTTTACCCCCGTGGGATATATATTCTACCCACGCACATTTGGAACACTCCTGGGGTACCCTCACACATATTATTCCCTCATTTAGTGGATATTTTCACAAAAAAGTGAAATTTTCAAAAATTCTGAAAATTGGCTAAAAAGGACTAAATATGAAGGACTCATCGGGCGAATCGCTCTGGAACTGAAATCGTAACGCTCACTGACATTTCCCCTATCTGAAAGTCTGATAAACGCTGAAAAAATGACTAAGTCCAAAAAAAAAATTTTTTAACCTTTTTCTCAATTTTACCCCCGTGGGATATATATTCTACCCACACACATTTGGAACTCTCCTGGGGTACCCTCACACATATTATTCCCTCATTTAGTGGATATTTTCACAAAAAAGTAAAATTTTCAAAAATTCTGAAAATTGGCTGAAAATGACTAAATATGAAGGACTCATCGGGCGAATCGCTCTGGAACTGAAATCGGAACGCTCACTGACATTTCCCCTATCTGAAAGTCTGATAAACGCTGAAAAAATGACTAAGTCCAAAAAAAAATTTTTTTTACCTTTTTTCAATTTTACCCCCATGGGATATATATTCTACCCACACACATTTGGAACTCTCCTGGGGTACCCTCACATATATTATTCCCTCATTTAGTGGATATTTTCACAAAAAAGTGAAATTTTCAAAAATTCTGAAAATTGGCTGAAAATGACTAAATATGAAGGACTCATCGGGCGAATCGCTCTGGAACTGAAATCGGAAAGCTCACTGACATTTCCCCTAACTGAAAGTCTGATAAACGCTGAAAAAATGACTAAGTCCAAAAAAAAATTTTTTTCACCTTTTTTCAATTTTACCCCCGTTGGATATATATTCTACCCACACACATTTGGAACTCTCCTGGGGTACCCTCACACATATTATTCCCTCATTTAGTGGATATTTTCACAAAAAAGTGAAATTTTCAAAAATTCTGAAAATTGGCTGAAAATGACTAAATATGAAGGACTCATCGGGCGAATCACTCTGGAACTGAAATCGGAAAGCTCACTGACATTTCCCCTATCTGAAAGTCTGATAAACGCTGAAAAAATGACTAAGTCCAAAAAAAAATTTTTTTCACCTTTTTTTAATTTTACCCCCGTGGGATATATATTCTACCCACACACATTTGGAACTCTCCTGGGGTACCCTCACACATATTATTCCCTCATTTAGTGGATATTTTCACAAAAAAGTGAAATTTTCAAAAATTCAGAAAATTGGCTGAAAACGACTAAATATGAAGGACTCATCGGGCGCATCGCTCTGGAACTGAAATCGGAATGCTCACTGACATTTCCCCTATCTGAAAGTCTGATAAACGCTGAAAAAATGACTAAGTCCAAAAAAAAATTTTTTTCACCTTTTTTCAATTTTACCCCCGTGGGATATATATTCTACCCACGCACATTTGGAACACTCCTGGGGTACCCTCACACATATTATTCCCTCATTTAGTGGATATTTTCACAAAAAAGTGAAATTTTCAAAAATTCAGAAAATTGGCTGAATACGACTGAATATGAAGGACTCATCGGGAGAATCGCGCTGGAACTGAAATCGGAACGCTCACTGACATTTCCCCTATCTGAAAGTCTGATAAACGCTGAAAAAATGACTAAGTCCAAAAAAAAATTTTTTTTACCTTTTTTCAATTTTACCCCCGTGGGATATATATTCTACCCACACACATTTGGAACTCTCCTGGGGTACCCTCACACATATTATTCCCTCATTTAGTGGATATTTTCACAAAAAAGTGAAATTTTCAAAAATTCAGAAAATTGGCTGAAAACGACTAAATATGAAGGACTCATCGGGCGAATCACTCTGGAACTGAAATCGGAACGCTCACTGATATTTCCCCTATCTGAAAGTCTGATAAACGCTGAAAAAATGATTAAGTCAAAAAAAAATTTTTTCAACTTTTTTCAATTTTACCCCCGTGGGATATATATTCTAGCCACGCACATTTGGAACACTCCTGGGGTACCCTCACACATATTATTCCCTCATTTAGTGGATATTTTCATAAAAAAGTGAAATTTTCAAAAATTCAGAAAATTGGCTGAAAACGACTAAATATGAAGGACTCATCGGGCGAATCGCGCTGGAACTGAAATCGGTACGCTCACTGACATTTCCCCTATCTGAAAGTCTGATAAACGCTGAAAAAATGACTAAGTCCAAAAAAAAAAATTTTTCACCTTTCTTCAATTTTACCCCCGTGGGATATATATTCTACCCACACACATTTGGAACTCTCCTGGGGTACCCTCACACATATTATTCCCTCATTTAGTGGATATTTTCACAAAAAAAGTGAAATTTTTTGAAAAATTCTGAAAATTGACTGAAAAGGACTAAATATGAAGGACTCATCGGGCGAATCGCTCTGGAACTGAAATCGGAACGCTCACTGACATTTCCCCTATCTGAAAGTCTGATAAACGCTGAAAAAATGACTAAGTCCAAAAAAAAAAAATTTTAACCTTTTTTCAATTTTACCCCCGTGGGATATATATTCTACCCACACACATTTGGAACTCTCCTGGGGTACCCTCACACATATTATTCCCTCATATAGTGGATATTTTCACAAAAAAGTGAAATTTTCAAAAATTCAGAAAATTGGCTGAAAACGACTAAATATGAAGGACTCATCGGGCGAATCACTCTGGAACTGAAATCGGAACGCTCACTGATATTTCCCCTATCTGAAAGTCTGATAAACGCTGAAAAAATGATTACGTCAAAAAAAATTTTTTTCAACTTTTTTCAATTTTACCCCCGTGGGATATATATTCTACCCACGCACATTTGGAACACTCCTGGGGTACCCTCACACATATTATTCCCTCATTTAGTGGATATTTTCATAAAAAAGTGAAATTTTCAAAAATTCAGAAAATTGGCTGAAAACGACTAAATATGAAGGACTCATCGGGCGCATCGCTCTGGAACTGAAATCGGAATGCTCACTGACATTTCCCCTATCTGAAAGTCTGATAAACGCTGAAAAAATGACTAAGTCCAAAAAAAAATTTTTTTCACCTTTTTTCAATTTTACCCCCTGGGATATATATTCTACCCACACACATTTGGAACTCTCCTGGGGTACCCTCACACATATTATTCCCTCATTTAGTGGATATTTTCACAAAAAAGTGAAATTTTCAAAAATTCTGTAAATTGGCTGAAAATGACTAAATATGAAGGACTCATCGGGCGAATCGCTCTGGAACTGAAATCGGAACGCTCACTGACATTTCCCCTATCTGAAAGTCTGATAAACGCTGAAAAAATGACTAAGTCCAAAAAAAAATTTTTTTTACCTTTTTTCAATTTTACCCCCATGGGATATATATTCTACCCACACACATTTGGAACTCTCCTGGGGTACCCTCATACATATTATTCCCTCATTTAGTGGATATTTTCACAAAAAAGTGAAATTTTCAAAAATTCAGAAAATTGGCTGAAAACGACTAAATATGAAGGACTCATTGGGCGAATCGCTCTGGAACTGAAATCGGAACGCTCACTGACATTTCCCTTATCTGAAAGTCTGATAAACGCTGAAAAAATGACTAAGTCCAAAAAAAAAATTTTTTCACCTTTTTTCAATTTTACCCCCGTGGGATATATATTCTACCCACACACATTTGGAACTCTCCTGGGGTACCCTCACATATATTATTCCCTCATTTAGTGGATATTTTCACAAAAAAGTGAAATTTTCAAAAATTCTGAAAATTGGCTGAAAATGACTAAATATGAAGGACTCATCGGGCGAATCACTCTGGAACTGAAATCGGAAAGCTCACTGACATTTCCCCTATCTGAAAGTCTGATAAACGCTGAAAAAATGACTAAGTCCAAAAAAAAATTTTTTTCACCTTTTTTTAATTTTACCCCCGTGGGATATATATTCTACCCACACACATTTGGAACTCTCCTGGGGTACCCTCACACATATTATTCCCTCATTTAGTGGATATTTTCACAAAAAAGTGAAATTTTCAAAAATTCAGAAAATTGGCTGAAAACGACTAAATATGAAGGACTCATCGGGCGAATCGCGCTGGAACTGAAATCGGAACGCTCACTGACATTTCCCCTATCTGAAAGTCTGATAAACGCTGAAAAAATGACTAAGTCCAAAAAAAAATTTTTTTTACCTTTTTTCAATTTTACCCCCATGGGATATATATTCTACCCACACACATTTGGAACTCTCCTGGGGTACCCTCATACATATTATTCCCTCATTTAGTGGATATTTTCACAAAAAAGTGAAATTTTCAAAAATTCAGAAAATTGGTTGAAAACGACTAAATATGAAGGACTCATCGGGCGAATCGCTCTGGAACTGAAATCGGAACGCTCACTGATATTGCCCCTATCTGAAAGTCTGATAAACGCTGAAAAAATGACTAAGTCCAAAAAAAAAATTTTTTCACCTTTTTTCAATTTTACCCCCGTGGGATATATATTCTACCCACACACATTTGGAACTCTCCTGGGGTACCCTCACATATATTATTCCCTCATTTAGTGGATATTTTCACAAAAAAGTGAAATTTTCAAAAATTCAGAAAATTGGCTGAAAACGACTAAATATGAAGGACTCATCGGGCGAATCGCTCTGGAACTGAAATCGGAATGCTCACTGATATTGCCCCTATCTGAAAGTCTGATAAACGCTGAAAAAATGACTAAGTCCAAAAAAAAAATTTTTTAACCTTTTTCTCAATTTTACCCCCGTGGGATATATATTCTACCCACACACATTTGGAACTCTCCTGGGGTACTCTCACACATATTATTCCCTCATTTAGTGGATATTTTCACAAAAAAGTGAAATTTTCAAAAATTCAGAAAATTGGCTGAAAACGACTAAATATGAAGGACTCATCGGGCGAATCGCGCTGGAACTGAAATCGGAACGCTCACTGACATTTCCCCTATCTGAAAGTCTGATAAACGCTGAAAAAATGACTAAGTCCAAAAAAAAAAATTTTTCACCTTTCTTCAATTTTACCCCCGTGGGATATATATTCTACCCACACACATTTGGAACTCTCCTGGGGTACCCTCATACATATTATTCCCTCATTTAGTGGATATTTTCACAAAAAAGTGAAATTTTCAAAAATTCAGAAAATTGGCTGAAAACGACTAAATATGAAGGACTCATTGGGCGAATCGCTCTGGAACTGAAATCGGAACGCTCACTGACATTTCCCTTATCTGAAAGTCTGATAAACGCTGAAAAAATGACTAAGTCCAAAAAAAAAATTTTTTCACCTTTTTTCAATTTTACCCCCGTGGGATATATATTCTACCCACACACATTTGGAACTCTCCTGGGGTACCCTCACATATATTATTCCCTCATTTAGTGGATATTTTCACAAAAAAGTGAAATTTTCAAAAATTCTGAAAATTGGCTGAAAATGACTAAATATGAAGGACTCATCGGGCGAATCACTCTGGAACTGAAATCGGAAAGCTCACTGACATTTCCCCTATCTGAAAGTCTGATAAACGCTGAAAAAATGACTAAGTCCAAAAAAAAATTTTTTTCACCTTTTTTTAATTTTACCCCCGTGGGATATATATTCTACCCACACACATTTGGAACTCTCCTGGGGTACCCTCACACATATTATTCCCTCATTTAGTGGATATTTTCACAAAAAAGTGAAATTTTCAAAAATTCAGAAAATTGGCTGAAAACGACTAAATATGAAGGACTCATCGGGCGAATCGCGCTGGAACTGAAATCGGAACGCTCACTGACATTTCCCCTATCTGAAAGTCTGATAAACGCTGAAAAAATGACTAAGTCCAAAAAAAAAAATTTTTCACCTTTCTTCAATTTTACCCCCGTGGGATATATATTCTACCCACACACATTTGGAACTCTCCTGGGGTACCCTCACACATATTATTCCCTCATTTAGTGGATATTTTCACAAAAAAGTGAAATTTTCAAAAATTCTGTAAATTGGCTGAAAATGACTAAATATGAAGGACTCATCGGGCGAATCGCTCTGGAACTGAAATCGGAACGCTCACTGACATTTCCCCTATCTGAAAGTCTGATAAACGCTGAAAAAATGACTAAGTCCAAAAAAAAATTTTTTTTACCTTTTTTCAATTTTACCCCCATGGGATATATATTCTACCCACACACATTTGGAACTCTCCTGGGGTACCCTCATACATATTATTCCCTCATTTAGTGGATATTTTCACAAAAAAGTGAAATTTTCAAAAATTCAGAAAATTGGCTGAAAACGACTAAATATGAAGGACTCATCGGGCGAATCGCTCTGGAACTGAAATCGGAACGCTCACTGATATTGCCCCTATCTGAAAGTCTGATAAACGCTGAAAAAATGACTAAGTCCAAAAAAAAAATTTTTTCACCTTTTTTCAATTTTACCCCCGTGGGATATATATTCTACCCACACACATTTGGAACTCTCCTGGGGTACCCTCACATATATTATTCCCTCATTCAGTGGATATTTTCACAAAAAAGTGAAATTTTCAAAAATTCTGAAAATTGGCTGAAAATGACTAAATATGAAGGACTCATCGGGCAAATCGCTCTGGAACTGAAATCGGAACGCTCACTGACATTTCCCCTATCTGAAAGTCTGATAAACGCTGAAAAAATGACTAAGTCCAAAAAAAAATTTTTTTCACCTTTTTTCAATTTTACCCCCGTGGGATATATATTCTACCCACACACATTTGGAACTCTCCTGGGGTACCCTCACACATATTATTCCCTCATTTAGTGGATATTTTCACAAAAAAGTGAAATTTTCAAAAATTCAGAAAATTGGCTGAAAACGACTAAATATGAAGGACTCATCGGGCGAATCGCTCTGGAACTGAAATCGGAACGCTCACTGACAATTCCCCTATCTGAAAGTCTGATAAACGCTGAAAAAATGACTAAGTCCAAAAAAAAAAAATTTTAACCTTTTTTCAATTTTACCCCCGTGGGATATATATTCTACCCACACACATTTGGAACTCTCCTGGGGTACCCTCACACATATTATTCCCTCATTTAGTGGATATTTTCACAAAAAAGTGAAATTTTCAAAAATTCAGAAAATTGGCTGAATACGACTGAATATGAAGGACTCATCGGGAGAATCGCGCTGGAACTGAAATCGGAACGCTCACTGACATTTCCCCTATCTGAAAGTCTGATAAACGCTGAAAAAATGACTAAGTCCAAAAAAAAATTTTTTTTACCTTTTTTCAATTTTACCCCCGTGGGATATATATTCTACCCACACACATTTGGAACTCTCCTGGGGTACCCTCACACATATTATTCCCTCATTTAGTGGATATTTTCACAAAAAAGTGAAATTTTCAAAAATTCTGAAAATTGACTGAAAAGGACTAAATATGAAGGACTCATCGGGCGAATCGCTCTGGAACTGAAATCGGAACGCTCACTGACATTTCCCCTATCTGAAAGTCTGATAAACGCTGAAAAAATGACTAAGTCCAAAAAAAAAAATTTTTAACCTTTTTTCAATTTTACCCCCGTGGGATATATATTCTACCCACACACATTTGGAACTCTCCTGGGGTACCCTCACACATATTATTCCCTCATTTAGTGGATATTTTCACAAAAAAGTGAAAATTTCAAAAATTCTGAAAATTGGCTAAAAAGGACTAAATATGAAGGACTCATCGGGCGAATCGCTCTGGAACTGAAATCGGAACGCTCACTGACATTTCCCCTATCTGAAAGTCTGATAAACGCTGAAAAAATGACTAAGTCCAAAAAAAAAATTTTTTAACCTTTTTCTCAATTTTACCCCCGTGGGATATATATTCTACCCACACACATTTGGAACTCTCCTGGGGTACCCTCACACATATTATTCCCTCATTTAGTGGATATTTTCACAAAAAAGTGAAATTTTCAAAAATTCAGAAAATTGGCTGAATACGACTGAATATGAAGGACTCATCGGGAGAATCGCGCTGGAACTGAAATCGGAACGCTCACTGACATTTCCCCTATCTGAAAGTCTGATAAACGCTGAAAAAATGACTAAGTCCAAAAAAAAATTTTTTTTACCTTTTTTCAATTTTACCCCCGTGGGATATATATTCTACCCACACACATTTGGAACTCTCCTGGGGTACCCTCACACATATTATTCCCTCATTTAGTGGATATTTTCACAAAAAAGTGAAATTTTCAAAAATTCTGAAAATTGACTGAAAAGGACTAAATATGAAGGACTCATCGGGCGTATCGCTCTGGAACAGAAATCGGAACGCTCACTGACATTTCCCCTATCTGAAAGTCTGATAAACGCTGAAAAAATGACTAAGTCCAAAAAAAAATTTTTTTCACATTTTTTCAATTTTACCCCCGTGGGATATATATTCTACCCACACACATTTGGAACTCTCCTGGGGTACCCTCACACATATTATTCCCTCATTTAGTGGATATTTTCACAAAAAAAGTGAAATTTTCAAAAATTCTGTAAATTGGCTGACAATGACTAAATATGAAGGACTCATCGGGCGAATCGCTCTGGAACTGAAATCGGAACGCTCACTGACATTTCCCCAATCTGAAAGTCTGATAAACGCTGAAAAAATGACTAAGTCCAAAAAAAAATTTTATTCACCTTTTTTCAATTTTACCCCCGTGGGATATATATTCTACCCACACACATTTGGAACTCTCCTGGGGTACCCTCACACATATTATTCCCTCATATAGTGGATATTTTCACAAAAAAGTGAAATTTTCAAAAATTCAGAAAATTGGCTGAAAACGACTAAATATGAAGGACTCATCGGGCGAATCACTCTGGAACTGAAATCGGAACGCTCACTGATATTTCCCCTATCTGAAAGTCTGATAAACGCTGAAAAAATGATTAAGTCAAAAAAAATTTTTTTCAACTTTTTTCAATTTTACCCCCGTGGGATATATATTCTACCCACGCACATTTGGAACACTCGTGGGGTACCCTCACACATATTATTCCCTCATTTAGTGGATATTTTCATAAAAAAGTGAAATTTTCAAAAATTCAGAAAATTGGCTGAAAACGACTAAATATGAAGGACTCATCGGGCGCATCGCTCTGGAACTGAAATCGGAATGCTCACTGACATTTCCCCTATCTGAAAGTCTGATAAACGCTGAAAAAATGACTAAGTCCAAAAAAAAATTTTTTCACCTTTTTTCAATTTTACCCCCGTGGGATATATATTCTACCCACACACATTTGGAACTCTCCTGGGGTACCCTCACACATATTATTCCCTCATTTAGTGGATATTTTCACAAAAAAGTGAAATTTTCAAAAATTCGGAAAATTGGCTGAAAATGACTAAATATGAAGGACTCATCGGGCGAATCGCTCTGGAACTGTAATCGGAAAGCTCACTGACATTTCCCCTATCTGAAAGTCTGATAAACGCTGAAAAAATGACTAAGTCCAAAAAAAAATTTTTTTCACCTTTTTTCAATTTTACCCCCGTGGGATATATATTCTACCCACACACATTTGGAACTCTCCTGGGGTACCCTCACACATATTATTCCCTCATTTAGTGGATATTTTCACAAAAAAGTGAAATTTTCAAAAATTCTGTAAATTGGCTGAAAATGACTAAATATGAAGGACTCATCGGGCGAATCGCTCTGGAACTGAAATCGGAACGCTCACTGACATTTCCCCTATCTGAAAGTCTGATAAACGCTGAAAAAATGACTAAGTCCAAAAAAAAATTTTTTTTACCTTTTTTCAATTTTACCCCCATGGGATATATATTCTACCCACTCACATTTGGAACTCTCCTGGGGTACCCTCACACATATTATTCCCTCATTTAGTGGATATTTTCACAAAAAAGTGAAATTTTCAAAAATTCAGAAAATTGGCTGAAAACGACTAAATATGAAGGACTCATCGGGCGAATCGCTCTGGAACTGAAATCGGAACGCTCACTGATATTGCCCCTATCTGAAAGTCTGATAAACGCTGAAAAAATGACTAAGTCCAAAAAAAAAATTTTTTAACCTTTTTCTCAATTTTACCCCCGTGGGATATATATTCTACCCACACACATTTGGAACTCTCCTGAGGTACCCTCACACATATTATTCCCTCATTTAGTGGATATTTTCACAAAAAAGTGAAATTTTCAAAAATTCTGAAAATTGGCTGAAAATAACTAAATATGAAGGACTCATCGGGCGAATCGCTCTGGAACTGAAATCGGAACGCTCACTGACATTTCCCCTATCTGAAAGTCTGATAAACGCTGAAAAAATGACTAAGTCCAAAAAAATATTTTTTTTACCTTTTTTCAATTTTACCCCCATGGGATATATATTCTACCCACACACATTTGGAACTCTCCTGGGGTACCCTCACATATATTATTCCCTCATTTAGTGGATATTTTCACAAAAAAGTGAAATTTTCAAAAATTCTGAAAATTGGCTGAAAATGACTAAATATGAAGGACTCATCGGGCGAATCACTCTGGAACTGAAATCGGAAAGCTCACTGACATTTCCCATATCTGAAAGTCTGATAAACGCTGAAAAAATGACTAAGTCCAAAAAAAAATTTTTTTCACCTTTTTTTAATTTTACCCCCGTGGGATATATATTCTACCCACACACATTTGGAACTCTCCTGGGGTACCCTCACACATATTATTCCCTCATTTAGTGGATATTTTCACAAAAAAGTGAAATTTTCAAAAATTCAGAAAATTGGCTGAAAACGACTAAATATGAAGGACTCATCGGGCGAATCGCTCTGGAACTGAAATCGGAATGCTCACTGACATTTCCCTTATCTGAAAGTCTGATAAACGCTGAAAAAATGATTAAGTCCAAAAAAAAATTTTTTTCACCTTTTTTTAATTTTACCCCCGTGGGATATATATTCTACCCACACACATTTGGAACTCTCCTGGGGTACCCTCACACATATTATTCCCTCATTTAGTGGATATTTTCACAAAAAAGTGAAATTTTCAAAAATTCTGAAAATTGGCTGAAAATGACTAAATATGAAGGACTCATCGGGCGAATCGCTCTGGAACTGAAATCGGAACGCTCACTGATATTTCCCCTATCTGAAAGTCTGATAAACGCTGAAAAAATGATTAAGTAAAAAAAAAATTTTTTCAACTTTTTTCAATTTTACCCCCGTGGGATATATATTCTACCCACGCACATTTGGAACTCTCCTGGGGTACCCTCACATATATTATTCCCTCATTTAGTGGATATTTTCACAAAAAAGTGAAATTTTCAAAAATTCTGAAAATTGGCTGAAAATGACTAAATATGAAGGACTCATCGGGCGAATCACTCTGGAACTGAAATCGGAAAGCTCACTGACATTTCCCCTATCTGAAAGTCTGATAAACGCTGAAAAAATGATTAAGTCCAAAAAAAAATTTTTTTCACCTTTTTTTAATTTTACCCCCGTGGGATATATATTCTACCCACACACATTTGGAACTCTCCTGGGGTACCCTCACACATATTATTCCCTCATTTAGTGGATATTTTCACAAAAAAGTGAAATTTTCAAAAATTCTGAAAATTGGCTGAAAATGACTAAATATGAAGGACTCATCGGGCGAATCGCTCTGGAACTGAAATCGGAACGCTCACTGACATTTCCCCTATCTGAAAGTCTGATAAACGCTGAAAAAATGACTAAGTCCAAAAAAAAATTTTTTTCACATTTTTTCAATTTTACCCCCGTGGGATATATATTCTACCCACACACATTTGGAACTCTCCTGGGGTACCCTCACACATATTATTCCCTCATTTAGTGGATATTTTCACAAAAAAAGTGAAATTTTCAAAAATTCTGTAAATTGGCTGACAATGACTAAATATGAAGGACTCATCGGGCGAATCGCTCTGGAACTGAAATCGGAACGCTCACTGACATTTCCCCAATCTGAAAGTCTGATAAACGCTGAAAAAATGACTAAGTCCAAAAAAAAATTTTATTCACCTTTTTTCAATTTTACCCCCGTGGGATATATATTCTACCCACACACATTTGGAACTCTCCTGGGGTACCCTCACACATATTATTCCCTCATTTAGTGGATATTTTCACAAAAAAGTGAAATTTTCAAAAATTCGGAAAATTGGCTGAAAATGACTAAATATGAAGGACTCATCGGGCGAATCGCTCTGGAACTGTAATCGGAAAGCTCACTGACATTTCCCCTATCTGAAAGTCTGATAAACGCTGAAAAAATGACTAAGTCCAAAAAAAAATTTTTTTCACCTTTTTTCAATTTTACCCCCGTGGGATATATATTCTACCCACACACATTTGGAACTCTCCTGGGGTACCCTCACACATATTATTCCCTCATTTAGTGGATATTTTCACAAAAAAGTGAAATTTTCAAAAATTCTGTAAATTGGCTGAAAATGACTAAATATGAAGGACTCATCGGGCGAATCGCTCTGGAACTGAAATCGGAACGCTCACTGACATTTCCCCTATCTGAAAGTCTGATAAACGCTGAAAAAATGACTAAGTCCAAAAAAAAATTTTTTTTACCTTTTTTCAATTTTACCCCCATGGGATATATATTCTACCCACTCACATTTGGAACTCTCCTGGGGTACCCTCACACATATTATTCCCTCATTTAGTGGATATTTTCACAAAAAAGTGAAATTTTCAAAAATTCAGAAAATTGGCTGAAAACGACTAAATATGAAGGACTCATCGGGCGAATCGCTCTGGAACTGAAATCGGAACGCTCACTGATATTGCCCCTATCTGAAAGTCTGATAAACGCTGAAAAAATGACTAAGTCCAAAAAAAAAATTTTTTAACCTTTTTCTCAATTTTACCCCCGTGGGATATATATTCTACCCACACACATTTGGAACTCTCCTGAGGTACCCTCACACATATTATTCCCTCATTTAGTGGATATTTTCACAAAAAAGTGAAATTTTCAAAAATTCTGAAAATTGGCTGAAAATAACTAAATATGAAGGACTCATCGGGCGAATCGCTCTGGAACTGAAATCGGAACGCTCACTGACATTTCCCCTATCTGAAAGTCTGATAAACGCTGAAAAAATGACTAAGTCCAAAAAAATATTTTTTTTACCTTTTTTCAATTTTACCCCCATGGGATATATATTCTACCCACACACATTTGGAACTCTCCTGGGGTACCCTCACATATATTATTCCCTCATTTAGTGGATATTTTCACAAAAAAGTGAAATTTTCAAAAATTCTGAAAATTGGCTGAAAATGACTAAATATGAAGGACTCATCGGGCGAATCACTCTGGAACTGAAATCGGAAAGCTCACTGACATTTCCCATATCTGAAAGTCTGATAAACGCTGAAAAAATGACTAAGTCCAAAAAAAAATTTTTTTCACCTTTTTTTAATTTTACCCCCGTGGGATATATATTCTACCCACACACATTTGGAACTCTCCTGGGGTACCCTCACACATATTATTCCCTCATTTAGTGGATATTTTCACAAAAAAGTGAAATTTTCAAAAATTCAGAAAATTGGCTGAAAACGACTAAATATGAAGGACTCATCGGGCGAATCGCTCTGGAACTGAAATCGGAATGCTCACTGACATTTCCCTTATCTGAAAGTCTGATAAACGCTGAAAAAATGATTAAGTCCAAAAAAAAATTTTTTTCACCTTTTTTTAATTTTACCCCCGTGGGATATATATTCTACCCACACACATTTGGAACTCTCCTGGGGTACCCTCACACATATTATTCCCTCATTTAGTGGATATTTTCACAAAAAAGTGAAATTTTCAAAAATTCTGAAAATTGGCTGAAAATGACTAAATATGAAGGACTCATCGGGCGAATCGCTCTGGAACTGAAATCGGAACGCTCACTGATATTTCCCCTATCTGAAAGTCTGATAAACGCTGAAAAAATGATTAAGTAAAAAAAAAATTTTTTCAACTTTTTTCAATTTTACCCCCGTGGGATATATATTCTACCCACGCACATTTGGAACTCTCCTGGGGTACCCTCACATATATTATTCCCTCATTTAGTGGATATTTTCACAAAAAAGTGAAATTTTCAAAAATTCTGAAAATTGGCTGAAAATGACTAAATATGAAGGACTCATCGGGCGAATCACTCTGGAACTGAAATCGGAAAGCTCACTGACATTTCCCCTATCTGAAAGTCTGATAAACGCTGAAAAAATGATTAAGTCCAAAAAAAAATTTTTTTCACCTTTTTTTAATTTTACCCCCGTGGGATATATATTCTACCCACACACATTTGGAACTCTCCTGGGGTACCCTCACACATATTATTCCCTCATTTAGTGGATATTTTCACAAAAAAGTGAAATTTTCAAAAATTCTGAAAATTGGCTGAAAATGACTAAATATGAAGGACTCATCGGGCGAATCGCTCTGGAACTGAAATCGGAACGCTCACTGACATTTCCCCTATCTGAAAGTCTGATAAACGCTGAAAAAATGACTAAGTCCAAAAAAAAAATTTTTTCACCTTTTTTCAATTTTACCCCCGTGGGATATATATTCTACCCACACACATTTGGAACTCTCCTGGGGTACCCTCACACATATTATTCCCTCATTTAGTGGATATTTTCACAAAAAAGTGAAATTTTCAAAAATTCAGAAAATTGGCTGAAAACGACTAAATATGAAGGACTCATCGGGCGAATCGCTCTGGAACTGAAATCGGAATGCTCACTGATATTGCCCCTATCTGAAAGTCTGATAAACGCTGAAAAAATGACTAAGTCCAAAAAAAAAATTTTTTAACCTTTTTCTCAATTTTACCCCCGTGGGATATATATTCTACCCACACACATTTGGAACTCTCCTGAGGTACCCTCACACATATTATTCCCTCATTTAGTGGATATTTTCACAAAAAAGTGAAATTTTCAAAAATTCTGAAAATTGGCTGAAAATGACTAAATATGAAGGACTCATCGGGCGAATCACTCTGGAACTGAAATCGGAAAGCTCACTGACATTTCCCCTATCTGAAAGTCTGATAAACGCTGAAAAAATGATTAAGTCCAAAAAAAAATTTTTTTCACCTTTTTTTAATTTTACCCCCGTGGGATATATATTCTACCCACACACATTTGGAACTCTCCTGGGGTACCCTCACACATATTATTCCCTCATTTAGTGGATATTTTCACAAAAAAGTGAAATTTTCAAAAATTCTGAAAATTGGCTGAAAATGACTAAATATGAAGGACTCATCGGGCGAATCGCTCTGGAACTGAAATCGGAACGCTCACTGATATTTCCCCTATCTGAAAGTCTGATAAACGCTGAAAAAATGATTAAGTAAAAAAAAAATTTTTTCAACTTTTTTCAATTTTACCCCCGTGGGATATATATTCTACCCACGCACATTTGGAACTCTCCTGGGGTACCCTCACATATATTATTCCCTCATTTAGTGGATATTTTCACAAAAAAGTGAAATTTTCAAAAATTCTGAAAATTGGCTGAAAATGACTAAATATGAAGGACTCATCGGGCGAATCGCTCTGGAACTGAAATCGGAACGCTCACTGACATTTCCCCTATCTGAAAGTCTGATAAACGCTGAAAAAATGACTAAGTCCAAAAAAAAAATTTTTTCACCTTTTTTCAATTTTACCCCCGTGGGATATATATTCTACCCACACACATTTGGAACTCTCCTGGGGTACCCTCACACATATTATTCCCTCATTTAGTGGATATTTTCACAAAAATGTGAAATTTTCAAAAATTCAGAAAATTGGCTGAAAACGACTAAATATGAAGGACTCATCGGGCGAATCGCTCTGGAACTGAAATCGGAATGCTCACTGATATTGCCCCTATCTGAAAGTCTGATAAACGCTGAAAAAATGACTAAGTCCAAAAAAAAAATTTTTTAACCTTTTTCTCAATTTTACCCCCGTGGGATATATATTCTACCCACACACATTTGGAACTCTCCTGAGGTACCCTCACACATATTATTCCCTCATTTAGTGGATATTTTCACAAAAAAGTGAAATTTTCAAAAATTCTGAAAATTGGCTGAAAATGACTAAATATGAAGGACTCATCGGGCGAATCGCTCTGGAACTGAAATCGGAACGCTCACTGACATTTCCCCTATCTGAAAGTCTGATAAATGCTGAAAAAATGACTAAGTCCAAAAAAAATTTTTTTTTACCTTTTTTCAATTTTACCCCGTGGGATATATATTCTACCCACACACATTTGGAACTCTCCTGGGGTACCCTCACACATATTATTCCCTCATTTAGTGGATATTTTCACAAAAAAGTGAAATTTTCAAAAATTCAGAAAATTGGCTGAAAACGACTAAATATGAAGGACTCATCGGGCGAATCGCGCTGGAACTGAAATCGGAACGCTCACTGACATTTCCCCTATCTGAAAGTCTGATAAACGCTGAAAAAATGATTAAGTCCAAAAAAAAATTTTTTTCACCTTTTTTTAATTTTACCCCCGTGGGATATATATTCTACCCACACACATTTGGAACTCTCCTGGGGTACCCTCACACATATTATTCCCTCATTTAGTGGATATTTTCACAAAAAAGTGAAATTTTCAAAAATTCTGAAAATTGGCTGAAAATGACTAAATATGAAGGACTCATCGGGCGAATCGCTCTGGAACTGAAATCGGAACGCTCACTGACATTTCCCCTATCTGAAAGTCTGATAAACGCTGAAAAAATGACTAAGTCCAAAAAAAAAATTTTTTCACCTTTTTTCAATTTTACCCCCGTGGGATATATATTCTACCCACACACATTTGGAACTCTCCTGGGGTACCCTCACACATATTATTCCCTCATTTAGTGGATATTTTCACAAAAAAATGAAATTTTCAAAAATTCAGAAAATTGGCTGAAAACGACTAAATATGAAGGACTCATCGGGCGAATCGCTCTGGAACTGAAATCGGAATGCTCACTGATATTGCCCCTATCTGAAAGTCTGATAAACGCTGAAAAAATGACTAAGTCCAAAAAAAAATTTTTTTTACCTTTTTTCAATTTTACCCCCATGGGATATATATTCTACCCACACACATTTGGAACTCTCCTGGGGTACCCTCACATATATTATTCCCTCATTTAGTGGATATTTTCACAAAAAAGTGAAATTTTCAAAAATTCTGAAAATTGGCTGAAAATGACTAAATATGAAGGAGTCATCGGGCGAATCACTCTGGAACTGAAATCGGAAAGCTCACTGACATTTCCCCTATCTGAAAGTCTGATAAACGCTGAAAAAATGACTAAGTCCAAAAAAAAATGTTTTTCACCTTTTTTTAATTTTACCCCCGTGGGATATATATTCTACCCACACACATTTGGAACTCTCCTGGGGTACCCTCACACATATTATTCCCTCATTTAGTGGATATTTTCACAAAAAAGTGAAATTTTCAAAAATTCAGAAAATTGGCTGAAAACGACTAAATATGAAGGACTCATCGGGCGAATCGCTCTGGAACTGAAATCGGAATGCTCACTGACATTTCCCTTATCTGAAAGTCTGATAAACGCTGAAAAAATGATTAAGTAAAAAAAAAATTTTTTCAACTTTTTTCAATTTTACCCCCGTGGGATATATATTCTACCCACGCACATTTGGAACTCTCCTGGGGTACCCTCACATATATTATTCCCTCATTTAGTGGATATTTTCACAAAAAAGTGAAATTTTCAAAAATTCTGAAAATTGGCTGAAAATGACTAAATATGAAGGACTCATCGGGCGAATCACTCTGGAACTGAAATCGGAAAGCTCACTGACATTTCCCCTATCTGAAAGTCTGATAAACGCTGAAAAAATGATTAAGTCCAAAAAAAAATTTTTTTCACCTTTTTTTAATTTTACCCCCGTGGGATATATATTCTACCCACACACATTTGGAACTCTCCTGGGGTACCCTGACACATATTATTCCCTCATTTAGTGGATATTTTCACAAAAAAGTGAAATTTTCAAAAATTCTGAAAATTGGCTGAAAATGACTAAATATGAAGGACTCATCGGGCGAATCGCTCTGGAACTGAAATCGGAACGCTCACTGACATTTCCCCTATCTGAAAGTCTGATAAACGCTGAAAAAATGACTAAGTCCAAAAAAAAAATTTTTTCACCTTTTTTCAATTTTACCCCCGTGGGATATATATTCTACCCACACACATTTGGAACTCTCCTGGGGTACCCTCACACATATTATTCCCTCATTTAGTGGATATTTTCACAAAAAAGTGAAATTTTCAAAAATTCAGAAAATTGGCTGAAAACGACTAAATATGAAGGACTCATCGGGCGAATCGCTCTGGAACTGAAATCGGAATGCTCACTGATATTGCCCCTATCTGAAAGTCTGATAAACGCTGAAAAAATGACTAAGTCCAAAAAAAAAATTTTTTAACCTTTTTCTCAATTTTACCCCCGTGGGATATATATTCTACCCACACACATTTGGAACTCTCCTGAGGTACCCTCACACATATTATTCCCTCATTTAGTGGATATTTTCACAAAAAAGTGAAATTTTCAAAAATTCTGAAAATTGGCTGAAAATGACTAAATATGAAGGACTCATCGGGCGAATCGCTCTGGAACTGAAATCGGAACGCTCACTGACATTTCCCCTATCTGAAAGTCTGATAAACGCTGAAAAAATGACTAAGTCCAAAAAAAATTTTTTTTTACCTTTTTTCAATTTTACCCCCGTGGGATATATATTCTACCCACACACATTTGGAACTCTCCTGGGGTACCCTCACACATATTATTCCCTCATTTAGTGGATATTTTCACAAAAAAGTGAAATTTTCAAAAATTCAGAAAATTGGCTGAAAACGACTAAATATGAAGGACTCATCGGGCGAATCGCGCTGGAACTGAAATCGGAACGCTCACTGACATTTCCCCTATCTGAAAGTCTGATAAACGCTGAAAAAATGATTAAGTCCAAAAAAAAATTTTTTTCACCTTTTTTTAATTTTATCCCCGTGGGATATATATTCTACCCACACACATTTGGAACTCTCCTGGGGTACCCTCACACATATTATTCCCTCATTTAGTGGATATTTTCACAAAAAAGTGAAATTTTCAAAAATTCTGAAAATTGGCTGAAAATGACTAAATATGAAGGACTCATCGGGCGAATCGCTCTGGAACTGAAATCGGAACGCTCACTGACATTTCCCCTATCTGAAAGTCTGATAAACGCTGAAAAAATGACTAAGTCCAAAAAAAAAATTTTTTCACCTTTTTTCAATTTTACCCCCGTGGGATATATATTCTACCCACACACATTTGGAACTCTCCTGGGGTACCCTCACACATATTATTCCCTCATTTAGTGGATATTTTCACAAAAAAGTGAAATTTTCAAAAATTCAGAAAATTGGCTGAAAACGACTAAATATGAAGGACTCATCGGGCGAATCGCGCTGGAACTGAAATCGGAACGCTCACTGACATTTCCCCTATCTGAAAGTCTGATAAACGCTGAAAAAATGACTAAGTCCAAAAAAAAAAATTTTTCACCTTTCTTCAATTTTACCCCCGTGGGATATATATTCTACCCACACACATTTGGAACTCTCCTGGAGTACCCTCACACATATTATTCCCTCATTTAGTGGATATTTTCACAAAAAAGTGAAATTTTTTGAAAAATTCTGAAAATTGACTGAAAAGGACTAAATATGAAGGACTCATCGGGCGAATCGCTCTGGAACTGAAATCGGAACGCTCACTGACATTTCCCCTATCTGAAAGTCTGATAAACGCTGAAAAAATGACTAAGTCCAAAAAAAAAAAATTTTAACCTTTTTTCAATTTTACCCCCGTGGGATATATATTCTACCCACACACATTTGGAACTCTCCTGGGGTACCCTCACACATATTATTCCCTCATTTAGTGGATATTTTCACAAAAAAGTGAAATTTTCAAAAATTCAGAAAATTGGCTGAATACGACTGAATATGAAGGACTCATCGGGAGAATCGCGCTGGAACTGAAATCGGAACGCTCACTGACATTTCCCCTATCTGAAAGTCTGATAAACGCTGAAAAAATGACTAAGTCCAAAAAAAATTTTTTTTTACCTTTTTTCAATTTTACCCCCGTGGGATATATATTCTACCCACACACATTTGGAACTCTCCTGGGGTACCCTCACACATATTATTCCCTCATTTAGTGGATATTTTCACAAAAAAGTGAAATTTTCAAAAATTCTGAAAATTGACTGAAAAGGACTAAATATGAAGGACTCATCGGGCGAATTGCTCTGGAACTGAAATCGGAACGCTCACTGACATTTCCCCTATCTGAAAGTCTGATAAACGCTGAAAAAATGACTAAGTCCAAAAAAAAAATTTTTAACCTTTTTTCAATTTTACCCCCGTGGGATATATATTCTACCCACACACATTTGGAACTCTCCTGGGGTACCCTCACACATATTATTCCCTCATTTAGTGGATATTTTCACAAAAAAGTGAAATTTTCAAAAATTCTGAAAATTGACTGAAAAGGACTAAATATGAAGGACTCATCGGGCGAATCGCTCTGGAACTGAAATCGGAACGCTCACTGACATTTCCCCTATCTGAAAGTCTGATAAACGCTGAAAAAATGACTAAGTCCAAAAAAAAATTTTTTTCACCTTTTTTCAACTTTACCCCCGTGGGATATATATTCTACCCACGCACATTTGGAACACTCGTGGGGTACCCTCACACATATTATTCCCTCATTTAGTGGATATTTTCACAAAAAAGTGAAATTTTCAAAAATTCAGAAAATTGGCTGAAAACGACTAAATATGAAGGATTCATCGGGCGAATCGCTCTGGAACTGAAATCGGAATGCTCACTGACATTTCCCCTATCTGAAAGTCTGATAAACGCTGAAAAACTGATTGAGTCAAAAAAAAATTTTTTCAACTTTTTTCAATTTTACCCCCGTGGGATATATATTCTAGCCACGCACATTTGGAACACTCCTGGGGTACCCTCACACATATTATTCCCTCATTTAGTGGATATTTTCACAAAAAAGTGAAATTTTCAAAAATTCAGAAAATTGGCTGAATACGACTGAATATGAAGGACTCATTGGGAGAATCGCGCTGGAACTGAAATCGGAACGCTCACTGACATTTCCCCTATCTGAAAGTCTGATAAACGCTGAAAAAATAACTAAGTCCAAAAAAAAATTTTTTTTACCTTTTTTCAATTTTACCCCCGTGGGATATATATTCTACCCACACACATTTGGAACTCTCCTGGGGTACCCTCACACATATTATTCCCTCATTTAGTGGATATTTTCACAAAAAAGTGAAATTTTCAAAAATTCTGAAAATTGACTGAAAAGGACTAAATATGAAGGACTCATCGGGCGAATCGCTCTGGAACTGAAATCGGAACGCTCACTGACATTTCCCCTATATGAAAGTCTGATAAACGCTGAAAAAATGACTAAGTCCAAAAAAAAAATTTTTTAACCTTTTTCTCAATTTTACCCCCGTGGGATATATATTCTACCCACACACATTTGGAACTCTCCTGGGGTACCCTCACACATATTATTCCCTCATTTAGTGGATATTTTCACAAAAAAGTGAAATTTTCAAAAATTCTGAAAATTGGCTAAAAAGGACTAAATATGAAGGAATCATCGGGCGAATCGCTCTGGAACTGAAATCGGAACGCTCACTGACATTTCCCCTATCTGAAAGTCTGATAAACGCTGAAAAAATGACTAAGTCCAAAAAAAAAATTTTTTAACCTTTTTCTCAATTTTACCCCCGTGGGATATATATTCTACCCACACACATTTGGAACTCTCCTGGGGTACCCTCACACATATTATTCCCTCATTTAGTGGATATTTTCACAAAAAAGTGAAATTTTCAAAAATTCAGAAAATTGGCTGAAAACGACTAAATATGAAGGATTCATCGGGCGAATCGCTCTGGAACTGAAATCGGAATGCTCACTGACATTTCCCCTATCTGAAAGTCTGATAAACGCTGAAAAAATGACTAAGTCCAAAAAAAAATTTTATTCACCTTTTTTCAATTTTACCCCCGTGGGATATATATTCTACCCACACACATTTGGAACTCTCCTGGGGTACCCTCACACATATTATTCCCTCATATAGTGGATATTTTCACAAAAAAGTGAAATTTTCAAAAATTCAGAAAATTGGCTGAAAACGACTAAATATGAAGGACTCATCGGGCGAATCACTCTGGAACTGAAATCGGAACGCTCACTGATATTGCCGCTATCTGAAAGTCTGATAAACGCTGAAAAAATGACTAAGTCCAAAAAAAAAATTTTTTAACCTTTTTCTCAATTTTACCCCCGTGGAATATATATTCTACCCACACACATTTGGAACTCTCCTGGGGTACCCTCACACATATTATTCCCTCATTTAGTGGATATTTTCACAAAAAAGTGAAATTTTCAAAAATTCAGAAAATTGGCTGAAAACGACTAAATATGAAGGACTCATCGGGCGCATCGCTCTGGAACTGAAATCGGAATGCTCACTGACATTTCCCCTATCTGAAAGTCTGATAAACGCTGAAAAAATGACTAAGTCCAAAAAAAAATTTTTTCACCTTTTTTCAATTTTACCCCCGTGGGATATATATTCTACCCACACACATTTGGAACTCTCCTGGGGTACCCTCACACATATTATTCCCTCATTTAGTGGATATTTTCACAAAAAAGTGAAATTTTCAAAAATTCTGAAAATTGACTGAAAAGGACTAAATATGAAGGATTCATCGGGCGAATCGCTCTGGAACTGAAATCGGAACGCTCACTGACATTTCCCCTATCTGAAAGTCTGATAAACGCTGAAAAAATGACTAAGTCCAAAAAAAAAATTTTTTAACCTTTTTCTCAATTTTACCCCCGTGGGATATATATTCTACCCACACACATTTGGAACTCTCCTGGGGTACCCTCACACATATTATTCCCTCATTTAGTGGATATTTTCACAAAAAAGTGAAATTTTCAAAAATTCAGAAAATTGGCTGAAAACGACTAAATATGAAGGATTCATCGGGCGAATCGCTCTGGAACTGAAATCGGAATGCTCACTGACATTTCCCCTATCTGAAAGTCTGATAAACGCTGAAAAAATGACTAAGTCCAAAAAAAAATTTTATTCACCTTTTTTCAATTTTACCCCCGTGGGATATATATTCTACCCACACACATTTGGAACTCTCCTGGGGTACCCTCACACATATTATTCCCTCATATAGTGGATATTTTCACAAAAAAGTGAAATTTTCAAAAATTCAGAAAATTGGCTGAAAACGACTAAATATGAAGGACTCATCGGGCGAATCACTCTGGAAATGAAATCGGAACGCTCACTGATATTTCCCCTATCTGAAAGTCTGATAAACGCTGAAAAAATGATTAAGTCAAAAAAAATTTTTTCAACTTTTTTCAATTTTACCCCCGTGGGATATATATTCTACCCACACACATTTGGAACTCTCCTGGGGTACCCTCACACATATTATTCCCTCATTTAGTGGATATTTTCACAAAAAAGTGAAATTTTCAAAAATTCTGAAAATTGGCTGAAAATGACTAAATATGAAGGACTCATCGGGCGAATCGCTCTGGAACTGTAATCGGAAAGCTCACTGACATTTCCCCTATCTGAAAGTCTGATAAACGCTGAAAAAATGACTAAGTCCAAAAAAAAATTTTTTTCACCTTTTTTCAATTTTACCCCCGTGGGATATATATTCTACCCACACACATTTGGAACTCTCCTGGGGTACCCTCACACATATTATTCCCTCATTTAGTGGATATTTTCACAAAAAAGTGAAATTTTCAAAAATTCAGAAAATTGGCTGAAAACGACTAAATATGAAGGATTCATCGGGCGAATCGCTCTGGAACTGAAATCGGAATGCTCACTGACATTTCCCCTATCTGAAAGTCTGATAAACGCTGAAAAAATGACTAAGTCCAAAAAAAAATTTTATTCACCTTTTTTCAATTTTACCCCCGTGGGATATATATTCTACCCACACACATTTGGAACTCTCCTGGGGTACCCTCACACATATTATTCCCTCATATAGTGAATATTTTCACAAAAAAGTGAAATTTTCAAAAATTCAGAAAATTGGCTGAAAACGACTAAATATGAAGGACTCATCGGGCGAATCACTCTGGAACTGAAATCGGAACGCTCACTGATATTGCCCCTATCTGAAAGTCTGATAAACGCTGAAAAAATGACTAAGTCCAAAAAAAAAATTTTTTTACCTTTTTTCAATTTTACCCCCGTGGGATATATATTCTACCCACACACATTTGGAACTCTCCTGGGGTACCCTCACACATATTATTCCCTCATTTAGTGGATATTTTCACAAAAAAGTGAAATTTTCAAAAATTCAGAAAATTGGCTGAAAACGACTAAATATGAAGGATTCATCGGGCGAATCGCTCTGGAACTGAAATCGGAATGATCACTGACATTTCCCCTATCTGAAAGTCTGATAAACGCTGAAAAAATGACTAAGTCCAAAAAAAAATTTTATTCACCTTTTTTCAATTTTACCCCCGTGGGATATATATTCTACCCACACACATTTGGAACTCTCCTGGGGTACCCTCACACATATTATTCCCTCATTTAGTGGATATTTTCACAAAAAAGTGAAATTTTCAAAAATTCAGAAAATTGGCTGAAAACGACTGAATATGAAGGACTCATCGGGCGAATCGCTCTGGAACTGAAATCGGAACGCTCACTGACATTTCCCCTATCTGAAAGTCTGATAAACGCTGAAAAAATGACTAAGTCCAAAAAAAAATTTTTTTTACCTTTTTTCAATTTTACCCCCGTGGGATATATATTCTACCAACACACATTTGGAACACGCCTGGGGTACCCTCACACATATTATTCCCTCATTTAGTGGATATCGTCACAAAAAACTGAAATTTTCAAAAATTCAGAAAATTGGCTGAAAACGACTAAATATGAAGGACTCATCTGGCGAATCACTCTGGAACTGAAATCGGAACGCTCACTGATATTGCCCCTATCTGAAAGTCTGATAAACGCTGAAAAAATGATTAAGTCCAAAAAAAAATTTTTTTCAACTTTTTTCAATTTTACCCCCGTGGGATATATATTCTACCCACGAACATTTGGAACACTCCTGGGGTACCCTCACACATATTATTCCCTCATTTAGTGGATATTTTCACAAAAAAAGTGAAATTTTCAAAAATTCAGAAAATTGGCTGAATACGACTGAATATGAAGGACTCATCGGGAGAATCGCGCTGGAACTGAAATCGGAACGCTCACTGACATTTCCCCTATCTGAAAGTCTGATAAACGCTGAAAAAATGACTAAGTCCAAAAAAAAAATTTTTCACCTTTCTTCAATTTTACCCCCGTGGGATATATATTCTACCCACACACATTTGGAACTCTACTGGGGTACCCTCACACATATTATTCCCTCATTTAGTGGATATCGTCACAAAAAAGTGAAATTTTCAAAAATTCAGAAAATTGGCTGAAAACGACTAAATATGAAGGACTCATCTGGCAAATCGCTCTGGAACTGAAATCGGAACGCTCACTGATATTGCCCCTATCTGAAAGTCTGATAAACGCTGAAAAAATGATTAAGTCCAAAAAAAAAATTTTTTTAAGATTTTTTCAATTTTACCCCCGTGGGATATATATTCTACCCACGCACATTTGGAACACTCCTGGGGTACCCTCACACATATTATTCCCTCATTTAGTGGATATTTTCACAAAAAAAGTGAAATTTTCAAAAATTCAGAAAATTGGCTGAAAACAACTAAATATGAAGGACTCATCGGGCGAATCGCTCTGGAACTGAAATCGGAACGCTCACTGACATTTCCCCTATCTGAAAGTCTGATAAACGCTGAAAAAATGACTAAGTCCAAAAAAAAAAATTTTTCACCTTTTTTCAATTTTACCCCTGTGGGATATATATTCTACCCACACACATTTGGAACTCTCCTGGGGTACCCTCACACATATTATTCCCTCATTTAGTGGATATTTTCACAAAAAAGTGAAATTTTCAAAAATTCAGAAAATTGGCTGAATACGACTGAATATGAAGGACTCATCGGGAGAATCGCGCTGGAACTGAAATCGGAACGCTCACTGACATTTCCCCTATCTGAAAGTCTGATAAACGCTGAAAAAATGACTAAGTCCAAAAAAAAAATTTTTCACCTTTCTTCAATTTTACCCCCGTGGGATATATATTCTACCCACACACATTTGGAACTCTACTGGGGTACCCTCACACATATTATTCCCTCATTTAGTGGATATCGTCACAAAAAAGTGAAATTTTCAAAAATTCAGAAAATTGGCTGAAAACGACTAAATATGAAGGACTCATCTGGCAAATCGCTCTGGAACTGAAATCGGAACGCTCACTGATATTGCCCCTATCTGAAAGTCTGATAAACGCTGAAAAAATGATTAAGTCCAAAAAAAAAATTTTTTTCAGCTTTTTTCAATTTTACCCCCGTGGGATATATATTCTGCCCACACACATTTGGAACACTCCTGGGGTACCCTCACACATATTATTCCCTCATTTAGTGGATATTTTCACAAAAAAGTGAAATTTTCAAAAATTCAGAAAATTGGCTGAAAACGACTAAATATGAAGGACTCATCGGGCGAATCACTCTGGAACTGAAATCGTAACGCTCACTGATATGTCCCCTATCTGAAAGTCTGATAAACGCTGAAAAAATCACTAAGTCCAAAAAAAAAAAAATTTTTCACCTTTTTTCAATTTTACCCCCGTGGGATATATATTCTACCCACACACATTTGGAACTCTCCTGGGGTTCCCTCACACATATTATTCCCTCATTTAGTGGTTATCTTGACAAAAAAGTGAAATTTTCAAAAATTCAGAAAATTGGCTGAAAACGACTAAATATGAAGGACTCATCGGGCAAATCGCTCTGGAACTGAAATCGGAACGCTCACTGATATTGCCCCTATCTGAAAGTCTGATAAACGCTGAAAAAATGATTAAGTCCAAAAAAAAATTTTTTCAACTTTTTTCAATTTTACCCCCGTGGGATATATATTCTACCCACACACATTTGGAACTCTCCTGGGGTACCCTCACACATATTATTCCCTCATTTAGTGGATATTTTCACAAAAAAGTGAAATTTTCAAAAATTCTGAAAATTGTCTGAAAATGACTAAATATGAAGGACTCATCGGGCGAATCGCTCTGGAACTGAAATCGGAACGCTCACTGACATTTCCCCTATCTGAAAGTCTGATAAACGCTGAAAAAATGACTAAGTCCAAAAAAAAAATTTTTTTACCTTTTTTCAATTTTACCCCCGTGGGATATATATTCTGCCCACACACATTTGGAACACTCCTGGGGTACCCTCACACATATTATTCCCTCATTTAGTGGATATTTTCACAAAAAAAGTGAAATTTTCAAAAATTCTGAAAATTGGCTGAAAACGACTAAATATGAAGGACTCATCGGGCGAATCGCTCTGGAACTGAAATCGGAACGCTCACTGACATTTCCCTTATCTGAAAGTCTGATAAACGCTGAAAAAATGACTAAGTCCAAAAAAAAAAATTTTTCACCTACTTTCAATTTTACCCCCGTGGGATATATATTCTACCCACTCACATTTGGAACTCTCCTGGGGTACCCTCACACATATTATTCCCTCATTTAGTGGATATTTTCACAAAAAAGTGAAATTTTCAAAAATTCTGAAAATTGGCTGAATACGACTGAATATGAAGGACTCATCGGGAGAATCGCGCTGGAACTGAAATCGGAACGCTCACTGACATTTCCCCTATCTGAAAGTCTGATAAACGCTGGAAAAATGACTAAGTCCAAAAAAAAAATTTTTCACCTTTCTTCAATTTTACCCCCGTGGGATATATATTCTACCCACACACATTTGGAATTCTACTGGGGTACCCTCACACATATTATTCCCTCATTTAGTGGATATCGTCACAAAAAAGTGAAATTTTCAAAAATTCAGAAAATTGGCTGAAAACGACTAAATATGAAGGACTCATCTGGCAAATCGCTATGGAACTGAAATCGGAACGCTCACTGATATTGCCCCTATCTGAAAGTCTGATAAACGCTGAAAAAATGATTAAGTCCAAAAAAAAAATTTTTTTCAGCTTTTTTCAATTTTACCCCCGTGGGATATATATTCTACCCACGCACATTTGGAACACTCCTGGGGTACCCTCACACATATTATTCCCTCATTTAGTGGATATTTTCACAAAAAAGTGAAATTTTCAAAAATTCAGAAAATTGGCTGAACACGATTGAATATGAAGGACTCATCGGGAGAATCGCGATGGAACTGAAATCGGAACGCTCACTGACATTTCCCCTATCTGAAAGTCTGATAAACGCTGAAAAAATGACTAAGTCCAAAAAAAAAATTTTTTAATCTTTTTTCAATTTTACCCCCGTGGGATATATATTCTACCCACACACATTTGGAACTCTCCTGGGGTACCCTCACACATATTATTCCCTCATTTAGTGGATATTTTCACAAAAAAGTGAAATTTTCAAAAATTCAGAAAATTGGCTGAAAACGACTAAATATGAAGGACTCATCGGGCGAATCGCTCTGGAACTGAAATCGGAATGCTCACTGACATTTCCCCTATCTGAAAGTCTGATAAACGCTGAAAAAATGACTAAGTCCAAAAAAAAAATTTTTTCACCTTTTTTCAATTTTACCCCCGTGGGATATATATTCTACCCACACACATTTGGAACTCTCCTGGGGTACCCTCACACATATTATTCCCTCATTTAGTGGATATTTTCACAAAAAAGTGAAATTTTCAAAAAATCTGAAAATTGGCTGAAAACGACTAAATATGAAGGACTCATCGGGCGAATCGCTCTGGAACTGAAATCGGAACGCTCACTGATATTTCCCCTATCTGAAAGTCTGATAAACGCTGAAAAAATGATTAAGTCCAAATAAAAATTTTTTCAACTTTTTTCAATTTTACCCCCGTGGGATATATATTCTACCGACGCACATTTGGAACACTCCTGGGGTACCCTCACACATATTATTCCCTCATTTAGTGGATATTTTCACAAAAAAGTGAAATTTTCAAAAATTCTGAAAATTGGCTGAAAAGGACTAAATATGAAGGACTCATCGGGCGAATCGCTCTGGAACTGAAATCGGAACGCTCACTGACATTTCCCCTATCTGAAAGTCTGATAAACCCTGAAAAAATGACTAAGTCCCAAAAAAAAATTTTTTCACCTTTTTTCAATTTTACCCCCGTGGGATATATATTCTACCCACACACATTTGGAACTCTCCTGGGGTACCCGCACACATATTATTCCCTTATTTAGTGGATATTTTCACAAAAAAGTGAAATTTTCAAAAATTCTGAAAATTGCCTGAAAACGACTAAATATGAAGGACTCATCGGAAGAATTGCTCTGGAACTGAAATCGGAACGCTCACTGATATTGCCCCTATCTGAAAGTCTGATAAACGCTGAAAAAATGATTAAATCCAAATAAAAATTTTTTCAACTTTTTTCAATTTTACCCCCGTGGGATATATATTCTACCCACGCACATTTGGAACACTCCTGGGGTACCCTCACACATATTATTCCCTCATTTAGTGGATATTTTCACAAAAAAGTGAAATTTTCAAAAATTCTGAAAATTGGCTGAAAAGGACTAAATATGAAGGACTCATCGGGCGAATCGCTCTGGAACTGAAATCGGAACGCTCACTGACATTTCCCCTATCTGAAAGTCTGATAAACGCTGAAAAAATGACTAAGTCCAAAAAAAAATTTTTTCACCTTTTTTCAATTTTACCCCCGTGGGATATATATTCTACCCACACACATTTGGAACTCTCCTGGGGTACCCTCACACATATTATTCCCTCATTTAGTGGATATTTTCACAAAAAAGTGAAATTTTCAAAAATTCTGAAAATTGCCTGAAAACGACTAAATATGAAGGACTCATCGGAAGAATTGCTCTGGAACTGAAATCGGAACGCTCACTGATATTGCCCCTATCTGAAAGTCTGATAAACGCTGAAAAAATGATTAAATCCAAATAAAAAATTTTTCAGCTTTTTTCAATTTTACCCCCGTGGGATATATATTCTACCCACGCACATTTGGAACGCTCCTGGGGTACCCTCACACATATTATTCCCTCATTTAGTGGATATTTTCACAAAAAAGTGAAATTTTCAAAAATTCTGAAAATTGGCTGAAAAGGACTAAATATGAAGGACTCATCGGGCGAATCGCTCTGGAACTGAAATCGGAACGCTCACTGACATTTCCCCTATCTGAAAGTCTGATAAACGCTGAAAAAATGACTAAGTCCAAAAAAAAATTTTTTCACCTTTTTTCAATTTTACCCCCGTGGGATCTATATTCTACCCACACACATTTGGAACTCTCCTGGGGTACCCTCACACATATTATTCCCTCATTTAGTGGATATTTTCACAAAAAAGTGAAATTTTCAAAAATTCTGAAAATTGCCTGAAAACGACTAAATATGAAGGACTCATCGGAAGAATTGCTCTGGAACTGAAATCGGAACGCTCACTGATATTGCCCCTATCTGAAAGTCTGATAAACGCTGAAAAAATGATTAAATCCAAATAAAAATTTTTTCAACTTTTTTCAATTTTACCCCCGTGGGATATATATTCTACCCACGCACATTTGGAACACTCCTGGGGTACCCTCACACATATTATTCCCTCATTTAGTGGATATTTTCACAAAAAAGTGAAATTTTCAAAAATTCTGAAAATTGGCTGAAAAGGACTAAATATGAAGGACTCATCGGGCGAATCGCTCTGGAACTGAAATCGGAACGCTCACTGACATTTCCCCTATCTGAAAGTCTGATAAACGCTGAAAAAATGACTAAGTCCAAAAAAAAATTTTTTCACCTTTTTTCAATTTTACCCCCGTGGGATATATATTCTACCCACACACATTTGGAACTCTCCTGGGGTACCCTCACACATATTATTCCCTCATTTAGTGGATATTTTCACAAAAAAGTGAAATTTTCAAAAATTCAAAAAATTGGCTGAAAACGACTAAATATGAAGGACTCATCGGGCGAATCGCTCTGGAACTGAAATCGGAACGCTCACTGACATTTCCCCTATCTGAAAGTCTGATAAACGCTGAAAAAATGACTAAGTCCAAAAAAAACATTTTTTCACCTCTTTTCAATTTTACCCCTGTGGGATATATATTCTACCCACACACATTTGGAACTCTCCTGGGGTACCCTCACACATATTATTCCCTCATTTAGTGGATATTTTCACAAAAAAGTGAAATTTTCAAAAATTCTGAAAATTGGCTGAAAAGGACTAAATATGAAGGACTCATCGGGCGAATCGCTCTGGAACTGAAATCGGAACGCTCACTGACATTTCCCCTATCTGAAAGTCTGATAAACGCTGAAAAAATGACTAAGTCCAAAAAAAAAAATTTTTCACCTATTTTCAATTTTACCCCCGTGGGATATATATTCTACCCACACACATTTGGAACTCTCCTGGGGTACCCTCACACATATTATTCCCTCATTTAGTGGATATTTTCACAAAAAAGTGAAATTTTCAAAAATTCTGAAAATTGGCTGAAAAGGACTAAATATGAAGGACTCATCGGGCGAATCGCTCTGGAACTGAAATCGGAACGCTCACTGACATTTCCCCTATCTGAAAGTCTGATAAACGCTGAAAAAATGACTAAGTCCAAAAAAAAATTTTTTCACCTTTTTTCAATTTTACCCCCGTGGGATATATATTCTACCCACACACATTTGGAACTCTCCTTTTTTCAATTTTACCCCCGTGGGATATTTTTTCAATTTTACCCCCGTGGGATATATATTCTACCCACACACATTTGGAACTCTCCTGGGGTACCCTCACACATATTATTCCCTCATTTAGTGGATATTTTCACAAAAAAGTGAAATTTTCAAAAATTCTGAAAATTGCCTGAAAACGACTTAAATATGAAGGACTCATCGGAAGAATTGCTCTGGAACTGAAATCGGAACGCTCACTGATATTGCCCCTATCTGAAAGTCTAATAAACGCTGAAAAAATGATTAAATCCAAATAAAAAATTTTTCAACTTTTTTCAATTTTACCCCCGTGGGATATATATTTTACCCACGCACATTTGGAACACTCCTGGGGTACCCTCACACATATTATTCCCTCATTTAGTGGATATTTTCACAAAAAAGTGAAATTTTCAAAAATTCTGAAAATTGGCTGAAAAGGACTAAATATGAAGGACTCATCGGGCGAATCGCTCTGGAACTGAAATCAGAACGCTCACTGACATTTCCCCTATCTGAAAGTCTGATAAACGCTGAAAAAATGACTAAGTCCAAAAAAAAAATTTTTTCACCTTTTTTCAATTTTACCCCCGTGGGATATATATTCTACCCACACACATTTGGAACTCTCCTGGGGTACCCTCACACATATTATTCCCTCATTTAGTGGATATTTTCACAAAAAAGTGAAATTTTCAAAAATTCAAAAAATTGGCTGAAAACGACTAAATATGAAGGACTCATCGGGCGAATCGCTCTGGAACTGAAATCGGAACGCTCACTGACATTTCCCCTATCTGAAAGTCTGATAAACGCTGAAAAAATGACTAAGTCCAAAAAAAAATTTTTTCACCTTTTTTCAATTTTACCCCCGTGGGATATATATTCTACCCACACACATTTGGAACTCTCCTGGGGTACCCTCACACATATTATTCCCTCATTTAGTGGATATTTTCACAAAAAAGTGAAATTTTCAAAAATTCAAAAAATTGGCTGAAAACGACTAAATATGAAGGACTCATCGGGCGAATCGCTCTGGAACTGAAATCGGAACGCTCACTGACATTTCCCCTATCTGAAAGTCTGATAAACGCTGAAAAAATGACTAAGTCCAAAAAAAAAATTTTTTCACCTATTTTCAATTTTACCCCCGTGGGATATATATTCTACCCACACACATTTGGAACTCTCCTGGGGTACCCTCACACATATTATTCCCTCATTTAGTGGATATTTTCACAAAAAAGTGAAATTTTCAAAAATTCTGAAAATTGGCTGAAAAGGACTAAATATGAAGGACTCATCGGGCGAATCGCTCTGGAACTGAAATCGGAACGCTCACTGACATTTCCCCTATCTGAAAGTCTGATAAACGCTGAAAAAATGACTAAGTCCAAAAAAAAATTTTTTCACCTTTTTTCAATTTTACCCCCGTGGGATATATATTCTACCCACACACATTTGGAACTCTCCTGGGGTACCCTCACACATATTATTCCCTCATTTAGTGGATATTTTCACAAAAAAGTGAAATTTTCAAAAATTCTGAAAATTGCCTGAAAATGACTAAATATGAAGGACTCATCGGAAGAATTGCTCTGGAACTGAAATCGGAACGCTCACTGATATTGCCCCTATCTGAAAGTCTGATAAACGCTGAAAAAATGATTAAATCCAAATAAAAAATTTTTCAACTTTTTTCAATTTTACCCCCGTGGGATATATATTCTACCCACGCACATTTGGAACACTCCTGGGGTACCCTCACACATATTATTCCCTCATTTAGTGGATATTTTCACAAAAAAGTGAAATTTTCAAAAATTCTGAAAATTGGCTGAAAAGGACTAAATATGAAGTACTCATCGGGCGAATCGCTCTGGAACTGAAATCGGAATGCTCACTGACATTTCCCCTATCTGAAAGTCTGATAAACGCTGAAAAAATGACTAAGTCCAAAAAAAAAAATTTTTCACCTTTTTTCAATTTTACCCCCGTGGGATATATATTCTACCCACACACATTTGGAACTCTCCTGGGGTACCCTCACACATATTATTCCCTCATTTAGTGGATATTTTCACAAAAAAGTGAAATTTTCAAATATTCAAAAAATTGGCTGAAAACGACTAAATATGAAGGACTCATCGGGCGAATCGCTCTGGAACTGAAATCGGAACGCTCACTGACATTTCCCCTATCTGAAAGTCTGATAAACGCTGAAAAAATGACTAAGTCCAAAAAAAAAATTTTTTCACCTATCTTCAATTTTACCCCCGTGGGATATATATTCTACCCACACACATTTGGAACTCTCCTGGGGTACCCTCACACATATTATTCCCTCATTTAGTGGATATTTTCACAAAAAAGTGAAATTTTCAAAAATTCTGAAAATTGGCTGAAAATGACTAAATATGAAGGACTCATCGGGCGAATCGCTCTGGAACTGAAATCGGAACGCTCACTGACATTTCCCCTATCTGAAAGTCTGATAAACGCTGAAAAAATGACTAAGTCCAAAAAAAAAATTTTTTTACCTTTTTTCAATTTTACCCCCGTGGGATATATATTCTGCCCACACACATTTGGAACACTCCTGGGGTACCCTCACACATATTATTCCCTCATTTAGTGGATATTTTCACAAAAAAAGTGAAATTTTCAAAAATTCTGAAAATTGGCTGAAAACGACTAAATATGAAGGACTCATCGGGCGAATCGCTCTGGAACTGAAATCGGAACGCTCACTGACATTTCCCTTATCTGAAAGTCTGATAAACGCTGAAAAAATGACTAAGTCCAAAAAAAAAAATTTTTCACCTACTTTCAATTTTACCCCCGTGGGATATATATTCTACCCACTCACATTTGGAACTCTCCTGGGGTACCCTCACACATATTATTCCCTCATTTAGTGGATATTTTCACAAAAAAGTGAAATTTTCAAAAATTCTGAAAATTGGCTGAATACGACTGAATATGAAGGACTCATCGGGAGAATCGCGCTGGAACTGAAATCGGAACGCTCACTGACATTTCCCCTATCTGAAAGTCTGATAAACGCTGGAAAAATGACTAAGTCCAAAAAAAAAATTTTTCACCTTTCTTCAATTTTACCCCCGTGGGATATATATTCTACCCACACACATTTGGAATTCTACTGGGGTACCCTCACACATATTATTCCCTCATTTAGTGGATATCGTCACAAAAAAGTGAAATTTTCAAAAATTCAGAAAATTGGCTGAAAACGACTAAATATGAAGGACTCATCTGGCAAATCGCTCTGGAACTGAAATCGGAACGCTCACTGATATTGCCCCTATCTGAAAGTCTGATAAACGCTGAAAAAATGATTAAGTCCAAAAAAAAAATTTTTTTCAGCTTTTTTCAATTTTACCCCCGTGGGATATATATTCTACCCACGCACATTTGGAACACTCCTGGGGTACCCTCACACATATTATTCCCTCATTTAGTGGATATTTTCACAAAAAAGTGAAATTTTCAAAAATTCAGAAAATTGGCTGAACACGATTGAATATGAAGGACTCATCGGGAGAATCGCGATGGAACTGAAATCGGAACGCTCACTGACATTTCCCCTATCTGAAAGTCTGATAAACGCTGAAAAAATGACTAAGTCCAAAAAAAAAATTTTTTAATCTTTTTTCAATTTTACCCCCGTGGGATATATATTCTACCCACACACATTTGGAACTCTCCTGGGGTACCCTCACACATATTATTCCCTCATTTAGTGGATATTTTCACAAAAAAGTGAAATTTTCAAAAATTCAGAAAATTGGCTGAAAACGACTAAATATGAAGGACTCATCGGGCGAATCGCTCTGGAACTGAAATCGGAACGCTCACTGACATTTCCCCTATCTGAAAGTCTGATAAACGCTGAAAAAATGACTAAGTCCAAAAAAAAAATTTTTTCACCTTTTTTCAATTTTACCCCCGTGGGATATATATTCTACCCACACACATTTGGAACTCTCCTGGGGTACCCTCACACATATTATTCCCTCATTTAGTGGATATTTTCACAAAAAAGTGAAATTTTCAAAAAATCTGAAAATTGGCTGAAAACGACTAAATATGAAGGACTCATCGGGCGAATCGCTCTGGAACTGAAATCGGAACGCTCACTGACATTTCCCCTATCTGAAAGTCTGATAAACGCTGAAAAAATGATTAAATCCAAATAAAAATTTTTTCAATTTTTTTCAATTTTACCCCCGTGGGATATATATTCTACCCACGCACATTTGGAACACTCCTGGGGTACCCTCACACATATTATTCCCTCATTTAGTGGATATTTTCACAAAAAAGTGAAATTTTCAAAAATTCTGAAAATTGGCTGAAAAGGACTAAATATGAAGGACTCATCGGGCGAATCGCTCTGGAACTGAAATCGGAACGCTCACTGACATTTCCCCTATCTGAAAGTCTGATAAACGCTGAAAAAATGACTAAGTCCAAAAAAAAATTTTTTCACCTTTTTTCAATTTTACCCCCGTGGGATATATATTCTACCCACACACATTTGGAACTCTCCTTTTTTCAATTTTACCCCCGTGGGATATTTTTTCAATTTTACCCCCGTGGGATATATATTCTACCCACACACATTTGGAACTCTCCTGGGGTACCCTCACACATATTATTCCCTCATTTAGTGGATATTTTCACAAAAAAGTGAAATTTTCAAAAATTCTGAAAATTGCCTGAAAACGACTTAAATATGAAGGACTCATCGGAAGAATTGCTCTGGAACTGAAATCGGAACGCTCACTGATATTGCCCCTATCTGAAAGTCTAATAAACGCTGAAAAAATGATTAAATCCAAATAAAAAATTTTTCAACTTTTTTCAATTTTACCCCCGTGGGATATATATTTTACCCACGCACATTTGGAACACTCCTGGGGTACCCTCACACATATTATTCCCTCATTTAGTGGATATTTTCACAAAAAAGTGAAATTTTCAAAAATTCTGAAAATTGGCTGAAAAGGACTAAATATGAAGGACTCATCGGGCGAATCGCTCTGGAACTGAAATCGGAACGCTCACTGACATTTCCCCTATCTGAAAGTCTGATAAACGCTGAAAAAATGACTAAGTCCAAAAAAAAAATTTTTTCACCTTTTTTCAATTTTACCCCCGTGGGATATATATTCTACCCACACACATTTGGAACTCTCCTGGGGTACCCTCACACATATTATTCCCTCATTTAGTGGATATTTTCACAAAAAAGTGAAATTTTCAAAAATTCAAAAAATTGGCTGAAAACGACTAAATATGAAGGACTCATCGGGCGAATCGCTCTGGAACTGAAATCGGAACGCTCACTGACATTTCCCCTATCTGAAAGTCTGATAAACGCTGAAAAAATGACTAAGTCCAAAAAAAAATTTTTTCACCTTTTTTCAATTTTACCCCCGTGGGATATATATTCTACCCACACACATTTGGAACTCTCCTGGGGTACCCTCACACATATTATTCCCTCATTTAGTGGATATTTTCACAAAAAAGTGAAATTTTCAAAAATTCAAAAAATTGGCTGAAAACGACTAAATATGAAGGACTCATCGGGCGAATCGCTCTGGAACTGAAATCGGAACGCTCACTGACATTTCCCCTATCTGAAAGTCTGATAAACGCTGAAAAAATGACTAAGTCCAAAAAAAAAATTTTTTCACCTATTTTCAATTTTACCCCCGTGGGATATATATTCTACCCACACACATTTGGAACTCTCCTGGGGTACCCTCACACATATTATTCCCTCATTTAGTGGATATTTTCACAAAAAAGTGAAATTTTCAAAAATTCTGAAAATTGGCTGAAAAGGACTAAATATGAAGGACTCATCGGGCGAATCGCTCTGGAACTGAAATCGGAACGCTCACTGACATTTCCCCTATCTGAAAGTCTGATAAACGCTGAAAAAATGACTAAGTCCAAAAAAAAATTTTTTCACCTTTTTTCAATTTTACCCCCGTGGGATATATATTCTACCCACACACATTTGGAACTCTCCTGGGGTACCCTCACACATATTATTCCCTCATTTAGTGGATATTTTCACAAAAAAGTGAAATTTTCAAAAATTCTGAAAATTGCCTGAAAATGACTAAATATGAAGGACTCATCGGAAGAATTGCTCTGGAACTGAAATCGGAACGCTCACTGATATTGCCCCTATCTGAAAGTCTGATAAACGCTGAAAAAATGATTAAATCCAAATAAAAAATTTTTCAACTTTTTTCAATTTTACCCCCGTGGGATATATATTCTACCCACGCACATTTGGAACACTCCTGGGGTACCCTCACACATATTATTCCCTCATTTAGTGGATATTTTCACAAAAAAGTGAAATTTTCAAAAATTCTGAAAATTGGCTGAAAAGGACTAAATATGAAGTACTCATCGGGCGAATCGCTCTGGAACTGAAATCGGAATGCTCACTGACATTTCCCCTATCTGAAAGTCTGATAAACGCTGAAAAAATGACTAAGTCCAAAAAAAAAAATTTTTCACCTTTTTTCAATTTTACCCCCGTGGGATATATATTCTACCCACACACATTTGGAACTCTCCTGGGGTACCCTCACACATATTATTCCCTCATTTAGTGGATATTTTCACAAAAAAGTGAAATTTTCAAATATTCAAAAAATTGGCTGAAAACGACTAAATATGAAGGACTCATCGGGCGAATCGCTCTGGAACTGAAATCGGAACGCTCACTGACATTTCCCCTATCTGAAAGTCTGATAAACGCTGAAAAAATGACTAAGTCCAAAAAAAAAATTTTTTTACCTTTTTTCAATTTTACCCCCGTGGGATATATATTCTGCCCACACACATTTGGAACACTCCTGGGGTACCCTCACACATATTATTCCCTCATTTAGTGGATATTTTCACAAAAAAAGTGAAATTTTCAAAAATTCTGAAAATTGGCTGAAAACGACTAAATATGAAGGACTCATCGGGCGAATCGCTCTGGAACTGAAATCGGAACGCTCACTGACATTTCCCTTATCTGAAAGTCTGATAAACGCTGAAAAAATGACTAAGTCCAAAAAAAAAAATTTTTCACCTACTTTCAATTTTACCCCCGTGGGATATATATTCTACCCACTCACATTTGGAACTCTCCTGGGGTACCCTCACACATATTATTCCCTCATTTAGTGGATATTTTCACAAAAAAGTGAAATTTTCAAAAATTCTGAAAATTGGCTGAATACGACTGAATATGAAGGACTCATCGGGAGAATCGCGCTGGAACTGAAATCGGAACGCTCACTGACATTTCCCCTATCTGAAAGTCTGATAAACGCTGGAAAAATGACTAAGTCCAAAAAAAAAATTTTTCACCTTTCTTCAATTTTACCCCCGTGGGATATATATTCTACCCACACACATTTGGAATTCTACTGGGGTACCCTCACACATATTATTCCCTCATTTAGTGGATATCGTCACAAAAAAGTGAAATTTTCAAAAATTCAGAAAATTGGCTGAAAACGACTAAATATGAAGGACTCATCTGGCAAATCGCTCTGGAACTGAAATCGGAACGCTCACTGATATTGCCCCTATCTGAAAGTCTGATAAACGCTGAAAAAATGATTAAGTCCAAAAAAAAAATTTTTTTCAGCTTTTTTCAATTTTACCCCCGTGGGATATATATTCTACCCACGCACATTTGGAACACTCCTGGGGTACCCTCACACATATTATTCCCTCATTTAGTGGATATTTTCACAAAAAAGTGAAATTTTCAAAAATTCAGAAAATTGGCTGAACACGATTGAATATGAAGGACTCATCGGGAGAATCGCGATGGAACTGAAATCGGAACGCTCACTGACATTTCCCCTATCTGAAAGTCTGATAAACGCTGAAAAAATGACTAAGTCCAAAAAAAAAATTTTTTAATCTTTTTTCAATTTTACCCCCGTGGGATATATATTCTACCCACACACATTTGGAACTCTCCTGGGGTACCCTCACACATATTATTCCCTCATTTAGTGGATATTTTCACAAAAAAGTGAAATTTTCAAAAATTCAGAAAATTGGCTGAAAACGACTAAATATGAAGGACTCATCGGGCGAATCGCTCTGGAACTGAAATCGGAACGCTCACTGACATTTCCCCTATCTGAAAGTCTGATAAACGCTGAAAAAATGACTAAGTCCAAAAAAAAAATTTTTTCACCTTTTTTCAATTTTACCCCCGTGGGATATATATTCTACCCACACACATTTGGAACTCTCCTGGGGTACCCTCACACATATTATTCCCTCATTTAGTGGATATTTTCACAAAAAAGTGAAATTTTCAAAAAATCTGAAAATTGGCTGAAAACGACTAAATATGAAGGACTCATCGGGCGAATCGCTCTGGAACTGAAATCGGAACGCTCACTGATATTTCCCCTATCTGAAAGTCTGATAAACGCTGAAAAAACGATTAAGTCCAAAAAAAATTTTTTTAAACTTTTTTCAATTTTACCCCCGTGGGATATATATTCTACCGACACACATTTGGAACTCTCCTGGGGTACCCTCACACATATTATTCCCTCATTTAGTGGATATCGTCACAAAAAAGTGAAATTTTCAAAAATTCAGAAAATTGGCTGAAAACGACTAAATATGAAGGACTCATCTGGCGAATCGCTCTGGAACTGAAATCGGAACGCTCACTGATATTGCCCCTATCTGAACGTCTGATAAACGCTGAAAAAATGATTAAGTCCAAAAAAAAAATTTATTTTAACTTTTTTCAATTTTACCCCCGTGGGATATATATTCTACCCACAAACATTTGGAACACTCCTGGGGTACCCTCACACATATTATTCCCTCATTTAGTGGATATTTTCACAAAAAAAGTGAAATTTTCAAAAATTCAGAAAATTGGCTGAAAACGACTAAATATGAAGGACTCATCGGGCGAATCGCTCTGGAACTGAAATCGGAACGCTCACTGACATTTCCCCTATCTGAAAGTCTGATAAACGCTGAAAAAATGACTAAGTCCAAAAAAAAAAATTTTTAACCTTTTTTTCAATTTTACCCCCGTGGGATATATATTCTACCCACACACATTTGGAACTCTCCTGGGGTACCCTCACACATATTATTCCCTCATTTAGTGGATATTTTCACAAAAAAGTGAAATTTTCAAAAATTCAAAAAATTGGCTGAAAACGACTAAATATGAAGGACTCATCGGGCGAATCGCTCTGGAACTGAAATCGGAACGCTCACTGACATTTCCCCTATCTGAAAGTCTGATAAACGCTGAAAAAATGACTAAGTCCAAAAAAAACATTTTTTCACCTCTTTTCAATTTTACCCCTGTGGGATATATATTCTACCCACACACATTTGGAACTCTCCTGGGGTACCCTCACACATATTATTCCCTCATTTAGTGGATATTTTCACAAAAAAGTGAAATTTTCAAAAATTCTGAAAATTGGCTGAAAAGGACTAAATATGAAGGACTCATCGGGCGAATCGCTCTGGAACTGAAATCGGAACGCTCACTGACATTTCCCCTATCTGAAAGTCTGATAAACGCTGAAAAAATGACTAAGTCCAAAAAAAAATTTTTTCACCTTTTTTCAATTTTACCCCCGTGGGATATATATTCTACCCACACACATTTGGAACTCTCCTGGGGTACCCTCACACATATTATTCCCTCATTTAGTGGATATTTTCACAAAAAAGTGAAATTTTCAAAAATTCTGAAAATTGGCTGAAAAGGACTAAATATGAAGGACTCATCGGTAGAATTGCTCTGGAACTGAAATCGGAACGCTCACTGATATTGCCCCTATCTGAAAGTCTGATAAACGCTGAAAAAATGATTAAATCCAAATAAAAATTTTTTCAATTTTTTTCAATTTTACCCCCGTGGGATATATATTCTACCCACACACATTTGGAACACTCCTGGGGTACCCTCACACATATTATTCCCTCATTTAGTGGATATTTTCACAAAAAAGTGAAATTTTCAAAAATTCTGAAAATTGGCTGAAAAGGACTAAATATGAAGGACTCATCGGGCGAATCGCTCTGGAACTGAAATCGGAACGCTCACTGACATTTCCCCTATCTGAAAGTCTGATAAACGCTGAAAAAATGACTAAGTCCAAAAAAAAATTTTTTCACCTTTTTTCAATTTTACCCCCGTGGGATATATATTCTACCCACACACATTTGGAACTCTCCTTTTTTCAATTTTACCCCCGTGGGATATTTTTTCAATTTTACCCCCGTGGGATATATATTCTACCCACACACATTTGGAACTCTCCTGGGGTACCCTCACACATATTATTCCCTCATTTAGTGGATATTTTCACAAAAAAGTGAAATTTTCAAAAATTCTGAAAATTGCCTGAAAACGACTTAAATATGAAGGACTCATCGGAAGAATTGCTCTGGAACTGAAATCGGAACGCTCACTGATATTGCCCCTATCTGAAAGTCTAATAAACGCTGAAAAAATGATTAAATCCAAATAAAAAATTTTTCAACTTTTTTCAATTTTACCCCCGTGGGATATATATTTTACCCACGCACATTTGGAACACTCCTGGGGTACCCTCACACATATTATTCCCTCATTTAGTGGATATTTTCACAAAAAAGTGAAATTTTCAAAAATTCTGAAAATTGGCTGAAAAGGACTAAATATGAAGGACTCATCGGGCGAATCGCTCTGGAACTGAAATCGGAACGCTCACTGACATTTCCCCTATCTGAAAGTCTGATAAACGCTGAAAAAATGACTAAGTCCAAAAAAAAAATTTTTTCACCTTTTTTCAATTTTACCCCCGTGGGATATATATTCTACCCACACACATTTGGAACTCTCCTGGGGTACCCTCACACATATTATTCCCTCATTTAGTGGATATTTTCACAAAAAAGTGAAATTTTCAAAAATTCAAAAAATTGGCTGAAAACGACTAAATATGAAGGACTCATCGGGCGAATCGCTCTGGAACTGAAATCGGAACGCTCACTGACATTTCCCCTATCTGAAAGTCTGATAAACGCTGAAAAAATGACTAAGTCCAAAAAAAAATTTTTTCACCTTTTTTCAATTTTACCCCCGTGGGATATATATTCTACCCACACACATTTGGAACTCTCCTGGGGTACCCTCACACATATTATTCCCTCATTTAGTGGATATTTTCACAAAAAAGTGAAATTTTCAAAAATTCAAAAAATTGGCTGAAAACGACTAAATATGAAGGACTCATCGGGCGAATTGCTCTGGATCTGAAATCGGAACGCTCACTGACATTTCCCCTATCTGAAAGTCTGATAAACGCTGAAAAAATGACTAAGTCCAAAAAAAAAATTTTTTCACCTATTTTCAATTTTACCCCCGTGGGATATATATTCTACCCACACACATTTGGAACTCTCCTGGGGTACCCTCACACATATTATTCCATCATTTAGTGGATATTTTCACAAAAAAGTGAAATTTTCAAAAATTCTGAAAATTGGCTGAAAAGGACTAAATATGAAGGACTCATCGGGCGAATCGCTCTGGAACTGAAATCGGAACGCTCACTGACATTTCCCCTATCTGAAAGTCTGATAAACGCTGAAAAAATGACTAAGTCCAAAAAAAAATTTTTTCACCTTTTTTCAATTTTACCCCCGTGGGATATATATTCTACCCACACACATTTGGAACTCTCCTGGGGTACCCTCACACATATTATTCCCTCATTTAGTGGATATTTTCACAAAAAAGTGAAATTTTCAAAAATTCTGAAAATTGCCTGAAAATGACTAAATATGAAGGACTCATCGGAAGAATTGCTCTGGAACTGAAATCGGAACGCTCACTGATATTGCCCCTATCTGAAAGTCTGATAAACGCTGAAAAAATGATTAAATCCAAATAAAAAATTTTTCAACTTTTTTCAATTTTACCCCCGTGGGATATATATTCTACCCACGCACATTTGGAACACTCCTGGGGTACCCTCACACATATTATTCCCTCATTTAGTGGATATTTTCACAAAAAAGTGAAATTTTCAAAAATTCTGAAAATTGGCTGAAAAGGACTAAATATGAAGTACTCATCGGGCGAATCGCTCTGGAACTGAAATCGGAATGCTCACTGACATTTCCCCTATCTGAAAGTCTGATAAACGCTGAAAAAATGACTAAGTCCAAAAAAAAAAATTTTTCACCTTTTTTCAATTTTACCCCCGTGGGATATATATTCTACCCACACACATTTGGAACTCTCCTGGGGTACCCTCACACATATTATTCCCTCATTTAGTGGATATTTTCACAAAAAAGTGAAATTTTCAAATATTCAAAAAATTGGCTGAAAACGACTAAATATGAAGGACTCATCGGGCGAATCGCTCTGGAACTGAAATCGGAACGCTCACTGACATTTCCCCTATCTGAAAGTCTGATAAACGCTGAAAAAATGACTAAGTCCAAAAAAAAAATTTTTTCACCTATCTTCAATTTTACCCCCGTGGGATATATATTCTACCCACACACATTTGGAACTCTCCTGGGGTACCCTCACACATATTATTCCCTCATTTAGTGGATATTTTCACAAAAAAGTGAAATTTTCAAAAATTCTGAAAATTGGCTGAAAATGACTAAATATGAAGGACTCATCGGGCGAATCGCTCTGGAACTGAAATCGGAACGCTCACTGACATTTCCCCTATCTGAAAGTCTGATAAACGCTGAAAAAATGACTAAGTCCAAAAAAAAAATTTTTTTACCTTTTTTCAATTTTACCCCCGTGGGATATATATTCTGCCCACACACATTTGGAACACTCCTGGGGTACCCTCACACATATTATTCCCTCATTTAGTGGATATTTTCACAAAAAAAGTGAAATTTTCAAAAATTCTGAAAATTGGCTGAAAACGACTAAATATGAAGGACTCATCGGGCGAATCGCTCTGGAACTGAAATCGGAACGCTCACTGACATTTCCCTTATCTGAAAGTCTGATAAACGCTGAAAAAATGACTAAGTCCAAAAAAAAAAATTTTTCACCTACTTTCAATTTTACCCCCGTGGGATATATATTCTACCCACTCACATTTGGAACTCTCCTGGGGTACCCTCACACATATTATTCCCTCATTTAGTGGATATTTTCACAAAAAAGTGAAATTTTCAAAAATTCTGAAAATTGGCTGAATACGACTGAATATGAAGGACTCATCGGGAGAATCGCGCTGGAACTGAAATCGGAACGCTCACTGACATTTCCCCTATCTGAAAGTCTGATAAACGCTGGAAAAATGACTAAGTCCAAAAAAAAAATTTTTCACCTTTCTTCAATTTTACCCCCGTGGGATACATATTCTACCCACACACATTTGGAATTCTACTGGGGTACCCTCACACATATTATTCCCTCATTTAGTGGATATCGTCACAAAAAAGTGAAATTTTCAAAAATTCAGAAAATTGGCTGAAAACGACTAAATATGAAGGACTCATCTGGCAAATCGCTCTGGAACTGAAATCGGAACGCTCACTGATATTGCCCCTATCTGAAAGTCTGATAAACGCTGAAAAAATGATTAAGTCCAAAAAAAAAATTTTTTTCAGCTTTTTTCAATTTTACCCCCGTGGGATATATATTCTACCCACGCACATTTGGAACACTCCTGGGGTACCCTCACACATATTATTCCCTCATTTAGTGGATATTTTCACAAAAAAGTGAAATTTTCAAAAATTCAGAAAATTGGCTGAACACGATTGAATATGAAGGACTCATCGGGAGAATCGCGATGGAACTGAAATCGGAACGCTCACTGACATTTCCCCTATCTGAAAGTCTGATAAACGCTGAAAAAATGACTAAGTCCAAAAAAAAAATTTTTTAATCTTTTTTCAATTTTACCCCCGTGGGATATATATTCTACCCACACACATTTGGAACTCTCCTGGGGTACCCTCACACATATTATTCCCTCATTTAGTGGATATTTTCACAAAAAAGTGAAATTTTCAAAAATTCAGAAAATTGGCTGAAAACGACTAAATATGAAGGACTCATCGGGCGAATCGCTCTGGAACTGAAATCGGAACGCTCACTGACATTTCCCCTATCTGAAAGTCTGATAAACGCTGAAAAAATGACTAAGTCCAAAAAAAAAATTTTTTCACCTTTTTTCAATTTTACCCCCGTGGGATATATATTCTACCCACACACATTTGGAACTCTCCTGGGGTACCCTCACACATATTATTCCCTCATTTAGTGGATATTTTCACAAAAAAGTGAAATTTTCAAAAAATCTGAAAATTGGCTGAAAACGACTAAATATGAAGGACTCATCGGGCGAATCGCTCTGGAACTGAAATCGGAACGCTCACTGATATTTCCCCTATCTGAAAGTCTGATAAACGCTGAAAAAATGATTAAGTCCAAAAAAAATTTTTTTAAACTTTTTTCAATTTTACCCCCGTGGGATATATATTCTACCGACACACATTTGGAACTCTCCTGGGGTACCCTCACACATATTATTCCCTCATTTAGTGGATATCGTCACAAAAAAGTGAAATTTTCAAAAATTCAGAAAATTGGCTGAAAACGACTAAATATGAAGGACTCATCTGGCGAATCGCTCTGGAACTGAAATCGGAACGCTCACTGATATTGCCCCTATCTGAACGTCTGATAAACGCTGAAAAAATGATTAAGTCCAAAAAAAAAATTTATTTTAACTTTTTTCAATTTTACCCCCGTGGGATATATATTCTACCCACAAACATTTGGAACACTCCTGGGGTACCCTCACACATATTATTCCCTCATTTAGTGGATATTTTCACAAAAAAGTGAAATTTTCAAAAATTCTGAAAATTGGCTGAAAAGGACTAAATATGAAGGACTCATCGGGCGAATCGCTCTGGAACTGAAATCGGAACGCTCACTGACATTTCCCTTATCTGAAAGTCTGATAAACGCTGAAAAAATGACTAAGTCCAAAAAAAAAAATTTTTCACCTACTTTCAATTTTACCCCCGTGGGATATATATTCTACCCACTCACATTTGGAACTCTCCTGGGGTACCCTCACACATATTATTCCCTCATTTAGTGGATATTTTCACAAAAAAGTGAAATTTTCAAAAATTCTGAAAATTGGCTGAATACGACTGAATATGAAGGACTCATCGGGAGAATCGCGCTGGAACTGAAATCGGAACGCTCACTGACATTTCCCCTATCTGAAAGTCTGATAAACGCTGGAAAAATGACTAAGTCCAAAAAAAAAAATTTTTAACCTTTTTTTCAATTTTACCCCCGTGGGATATATATTCTACCCACACACATTTGGAACTCTCCTGGGGTACCCTCACACATATTATTCCCTCATTTAGTTGATATTTTCACAAAAAAGTGAAATTTTCAAAAATTCAAAAAATTGGCTGAAAACGACTAAATATGAAGGACTCATCGGAAGAATTGCTCTGGAACTGAAATCGGAACGCTCACTGATATTGCCCCTATCTGAAAGTCTGATAAACGCTGAAAAAATGATTAAATCCAAATAAAAATTTTTTCAACTTTTTTCAATTTTATCCCCGTGGGATATATATTCTACCCACGCACATTTGGAACACTCCTGGGGTACCCTCACACATATTATTCCCTCATTCAGTGGATATTTTCACAAAAAAGTGAAATTTTCAAAAATTCAGAAAATTGGCTGAAAAGGACTAAATATGAAGGACTCATCGGGCGAATCGCTCTGGAACTGAAATCGGAACGCTCACTGACATTTCCCCTATCTGAAAGTCTGATAAACGCTGAAAAAATGACTAAGTCCAAAAAAAAATGTTTTCACCTTTTTTCAATTTTACCCCCGTGGGATATATATTCTACCCACACACATTTGGAACTCTCCTGGGGTACCCTCACACATATTATTCCCTCATTTAGTGGATATTTTCACAAAAAAGTGAAATTTTCAAAAATTCTGAAAATTGCCTGAAAACGACTAAATATGAAGGACTCATCGGAAGAATTGCTCTGGAACTGAAATCGGAACGCTCACTGATATTGCCCCTATCTGAAAGTCTGATAAACGCTGAAAAAATGATTAAGTCCAAATAAAAATTTTTTCAACTTTTTTCAATTTTACCCCCGTGGGATATATATTCTACCGACGCACATTTGGAACACTCCTGGGGTACCCTCACACATATTATTCCCTCATTTAGTGGATATTTTCACAAAAAAGTGAAATTTTCAAAAATTCTGAAAATTGGCTGAAAAGGACTAAATATGAAGGACTCATCGGGCGAATCGCTCTGGAACTGAAATCGGAACGCTCACTGACATTTCCCTTATCTGAAAGTCTGATAAACGCTGAAAAAATGACTAAGTCCAAAAAAAAAAATTTTTCACCTACTTTCAATTTTACCCCCGTGGGATATATATTCTACCCACTCACATTTGGAACTCTCCTGGGGTACCCTCACACATATTATTCCCTCATTTAGTGGATATTTTCACAAAAAAGTGAAATTTTCAAAAATTCTGAAAATTGGCTGAATACGACTGAATATGAAGGACTCATCGGGAGAATCGCGCTGGAACTGAAATCGGAACGCTCACTGACATTTCCCCTATCTGAAAGTCTGATAAACGCTGGAAAAATGACTAAGTCCAAAAAAAAAATTTTTCACCTTTCTTCAATTTTACCCCCGTGGGATATATATTCTACCCACACACATTTGGAATTCTACTGGGGTACCCTCACACATATTATTCCCTCATTTAGTGGATATCGTCACAAAAAAGTGAAATTTTCAAAAATTCAGAAAATTGGCTGAAAACGACTAAATATGAAGGACTCATCTGGCAAATCGCTCTGGAACTGAAATCGGAACGCTCACTGATATTGCCCCTATCTGAAAGTCTGATAAACGCTGAAAAAATGATTAAGTCCAAAAAAAAAATTTTTTTCAGCTTTTTTCAATTTTACCCCCGTGGGATATATATTCTACCCACGCACATTTGGAACACTCCTGGGGTACCCTCACACATATTATTCCCTCATTTAGTGGATATTTTCACAAAAAAGTGAAATTTTCAAAAATTCAGAAAATTGGCTGAACACGATTGAATATGAAGGACTCATCGGGAGAATCGCGATGGAACTGAAATCGGAACGCTCACTGACATTTCCCCTATCTGAAAGTCTGATAAACGCTGAAAAAATGACTAAGTCCAAAAAAAAAATTTTTTAATCTTTTTTCAATTTTACCCCCGTGGGATATATATTCTACCCACACACATTTGGAACTCTCCTGGGGTACCCTCACACATATTATTCCCTCATTTAGTGGATATTTTCACAAAAAAGTGAAATTTTCAAAAATTCAGAAAATTGGCTGAAAACGACTAAATATGAAGGACTCATCGGGCGAATCGCTCTGGAACTGAAATCGGAACGCTCACTGACATTTCCCCTATCTGAAAGTCTGATAAACGCTGAAAAAATGACTAAGTCCAAAAAAAAAATTTTTTCACCTTTTTTCAATTTTACCCCCGTGGGATATATATTCTACCCACACACATTTGGAACTCTCCTGGGGTACCCTCACACATATTATTCCCTCATTTAGTGGATATTTTCACAAAAAAGTGAAATTTTCAAAAAATCTGAAAATTGGCTGAAAACGACTAAATATGAAGGACTCATCGGGCGAATCGCTCTGGAACTGAAATCGGAACGCTCACTGATATTTCCCCTATCTGAAAGTCTGATAAACGCTGAAAAAATGATTAAGTCCAAAAAATAATTTTTTTAAACTTTTTTCAATTTTACCCCCGTGGGATATATATTCTACCGACACACATTTGGAACTCTCCTGGGGTACCCTCACACATATTATTCCCTCATTTAGTGGATATCGTCACAAAAAAGTGAAATTTTCAAAAATTCAGAAAATTGGCTGAAAACGACTAAATATGAAGGACTCATCTGGCGAATCGCTCTGGAACTGAAATCGGAACGCTCACTGATATTGCCCCTATCTGAACGTCTGATAAACGCTGAAAAAATGATTAAGTCCAAAAAAAAAATTTATTTTAACTTTTTTCAATTTTACCCCCGTGGGATATATATTCTACCCACAAACATTTGGAACACTCCTGGGGTACCCTCACACATATTATTCCCTCATTTAGTGGATATTTTCACAAAAAAAGTGAAATTTTCAAAAATTCAGAAAATTGGCTGAAAACGACTAAATATGAAGGACTCATCGGGCGAATCGCTCTGGAACTGAAATCGGAACGCTCACTGACATTTCCCCTATCTGAAAGTCTGATAAACGCTGAAAAAATGACTAAGTCCAAAAAAAAAAATTTTTAACCTTTTTTTCAATTTTACCCCCGTGGGATATATATTCTACCCACACACATTTGGAACTCTCCTGGGGTACCCTCACACATATTATTCCCTCATTTAGTGGATATCGTCACAAAAAAGTGAAATTTTCAAAAATTCAGAAAATTGGCTGAAAACGACTAAATATGAAGGACTCATCTGGCGAATCGCTCTGGAACTGAAATCGGAACGCTCACTGATATTGCCCCTATCTGAACGTCTGATAAACGCTGAAAAAATGATTAAGTCCAAAAAAAAAATTTATTTCAACTTTTTTCAATTTTACCCCCGTGGGATATATATTCTACCCACGCACATTTGGTACACTCCTGGGGTACCCTCACATATATTATTCCCTCATTTAGTGGATATTTTCACAAAAAAAGTGAAATTTTCAAAAATTCAGAAAATTGGCTGAAAACGACTAAATATGAAGGACTCATCGGGCGAATCGCTCTGGAACTGAAATCGGAACGCTCACTGACATTTCCCCTATCTGAAAGTCTGATAAACGCTGAAAAAATGACTAAGTCCAAAAAAAAAAATTTTTAACCTTTTTTTCAATTTTACCCCCGTGGGATATATATTCTACCCACACACATTTGGAACTCTCCTGGGGTACCCTCACACATATTATTCCCTCATTTAGTGGATATTTTCACAAAAAAGTGAAATTTTCAAAAATTCAGAAAATTGGCTGAAAACGACTAAATATGAAGGACTCATCGGGCGAATCGCTCTGGAACTTAAATCGGTACGCTCACTGACATTTCCCCTATCTGAAAGTCTGATAAACGCTGAAAAAATGACTAAGTCCAAAAAAAAAATTTTTTCACCTTTTTTCAATTTTACCCCCGTGGGATATATATTCTACCCACACACATTTGGAACTCTCCTGGGGTACCCGCACACATATTATTCCCTTATTTAGTGGATATTTTCACAAAAAAGTGAAATTTTCAAAAATTCTGAAAATTGCCTGAAAACGACTAAATATGAAGGACTCATCGGAAGAATTGCTCTGGAACTGAAATTGGAACGCTCACTGATATTGCCCCTATCTGAAAGTCTGATAAACGCTGAAAAAATGATTAAATCCAAATAAAAATTTTTTCAACTTTTTTCAATTTTACCCCCGTGGGATATATATTCTACCCACGCACATTTGGAACACTCCTGGGGTACCCTCACACATATTATTCCCTCATTTAGTGGATATTTTCACAAAAAAGTGAAATTTTCAAAAATTCTGAAAATTGGCTGAAAAGGACTAAATATGAAGGACTCATCGGGCGAATCGCTCTGGAACTGAAATCGGAACGCTCACTGACATTTCCCTTATCTGAAAGTCTGATAAACGCTGAAAAAATGACTAAGTCCAAAAAAAAAAATTTTTCACCTACTTTCAATTTTACCCCCGTGGGATATATATTCTACCCACTCACATTTGGAACTCTCCTGGGGTACCCTCACACATATTATTCCCTCATTTAGTGGATATTTTCACAAAAAAGTGAAATTTTCAAAAATTCTGAAAATTGGCTGAATACGACTGAATATGAAGGACTCATCGGGAGAATCGCGCTGGAACTGAAATCGGAACGCTCACTGACATTTCCCCTATCTGAAAGTCTGATAAACGCTGGAAAAATGACTAAGTCCAAAAAAAAAATTTTTCACCTTTCTTCAATTTTACCCCCGTGGGATATATATTCTACCCACACACATTTGGAATTCTACTGGGGTACCCTCACACATATTATTCCCTCATTTAGTGGATATCGTCACAAAAAAGTGAAATTTTCAAAAATTCAGAAAATTGGCTGAAAACGACTAAATATGAAGGACTCATCTGGCAAATCGCTCTGGAACTGAAATCGGAACGCTCACTGATATTGCCCCTATCTGAAAGTCTGATAAACGCTGAAAAAATGATTAAGTCCAAAAAAAAAATTTTTTTCAGCTTTTTTCAATTTTACCCCCGTGGGATATATATTCTACCCACGCACATTTGGAACACTCCTGGGGTACCCTCACACATATTATTCCCTCATTTAGTGGATATTTTCACAAAAAAGTGAAATTTTCAAAAATTCAGAAAATTGGCTGAACACGATTGAATATGAAGGACTCATCGGGAGAATCGCGATGGAACTGAAATCGGAACGCTCACTGACATTTCCCCTATCTGAAAGTCTGATAAACGCTGAAAAAATGACTAAGTCCAAAAAAAAAATTTTTTAATCTTTTTTCAATTTTACCCCCGTGGGATATATATTCTACCCACACACATTTGGAACTCTCCTGGGGTACCCTCACACATATTATTCCCTCATTTAGTGGATATTTTCACAAAAAAGTGAAATTTTCAAAAATTCAGAAAATTGGCTGAAAACGACTAAATATGAAGGACTCATCGGGCGAATCGCTCTGGAACTGAAATCGGAACGCTCACTGACATTTCCCCTATCTGAAAGTCTGATAAACGCTGAAAAAATGACTAAGTCCAAAAAAAAAATTTTTTCACCTTTTTTCAATTTTACCCCCGTGGGATATATATTCTACCCACACACATTTGGAACTCTCCTGGGGTACCCTCACACATATTATTCCCTCATTTAGTGGATATTTTCACAAAAAAGTGAAATTTTCAAAAAATCTGAAAATTGGCTGAAAACGACTAAATATGAAGGACTCATCGGGCGAATCGCTCTGGAACTGAAATCGGAACGCTCACTGATATTTCCCCTATCTGAAAGTCTGATAAACGCTGAAAAAATGATTAAGTCCAAAAAAAATTTTTTTAAACTTTTTTCAATTTTACCCCCGTGGGATATATATTCTACCGACACACATTTGGAACTCTCCTGGGGTACCCTCACACATATTATTCCCTCATTTAGTGGATATCGTCACAAAAAAGTGAAATTTTCAAAAATTCAGAAAATTGGCTGAAAACGACTAAATATGAAGGACTCATCTGGCGAATCGCTCTGGAACTGAAATCGGAACGCTCACTGATATTGCCCCTATCTGAACGTCTGATAAACGCTGAAAAAATGATTAAGTCCAAAAAAAAAATTTATTTTAACTTTTTTCAATTTTACCCCCGTGGGATATATATTCTACCCACAAACATTTGGAACACTCCTGGGGTACCCTCACACATATTATTCCCTCATTTAGTGGATATTTTCACAAAAAAAGTGAAATTTTCAAAAATTCAGAAAATTGGCTGAAAACGACTAAATATGAAGGACTCATCGGGCGAATCGCTCTGGAACTGAAATCGGAACGCTCACTGACATTTCCCCTATCTGAAAGTCTGATAAACGCTGAAAAAATGACTAAGTCCAAAAAAAAAAATTTTTAACCTTTTTTTCAATTTTACCCCCGTGGGATATATATTCTACCCACACACATTTGGAACTCTCCTGGGGTACCCTCACACATATTATTCCCTCATTTAGTGGATATCGTCACAAAAAAGTGAAATTTTCAAAAATTCAGAAAATTGGCTGAAAACGACTAAATATGAAGGACTCATCTGGCGAATCGCTCTGGAACTGAAATCGGAACGCTCACTGATATTGCCCCTATCTGAACGTCTGATAAACGCTGAAAAAATGATTAAGTCCAAAAAAAAAATTTATTTCAACTTTTTTCAATTTTACCCCCGTGGGATATATATTCTACCCACGCACATTTGGTACACTCCTGGGGTACCCTCACACATATTATTCCCTCATTTAGTGGATATTTTCACAAAAAAAGTGAAATTTTCAAAAATTCAGAAAATTGGCTGAAAACGACTAAATATGAAGGACTCATCGGGCGAATCGCTCTGGAACTGAAATCGGAACGCTCACTGACATTTCCCCTATCTGAAAGTCTGATAAACGCTGAAAAAATGACTAAGTCCAAAAAAAAAAATTTTTAACCTTTTTTTCAATTTTACCCCCGTGGGATATATATTCTACCCACACACATTTGGAACTCTCCTGGGGTACCCTCACACATATTATTCCCTCATTTAGTGGATATTTTCACAAAAAAGTGAAATTTTCAAAAATTCAGAAAATTGGCTGAAAACGACTAAATATGAAGGACTCATCGGGCGAATCGCTCTGGAACTTAAATCGGTACGCTCACTGACATTTCCCCTATCTGAAAGTCTGATAAACGCTGAAAAAATGACTAAGTCCAAAAAAAAAATTTTTTCACCTTTTTTCAATTTTACCCCCGTGGGATATATATTCTACCCACACACATTTGGAACTCTCCTGGGGTACCCGCACACATATTATTCCCTTATTTAGTGGATATTTTCACAAAAAAGTGAAATTTTCAAAAATTCTGAAAATTGCCTGAAAGCGACTAAATATGAAGGACTCATCGGAAGAATTGCTCTGGAACTGAAATTGGAACGCTCACTGATATTGCCCCTATCTGAAAGTCTGATAAACGCTGAAAAAATGATTAAATCCAAATAAAAATTTTTTCAACTTTTTTCAATTTTACCCCCGTGGGATATATATTCTACCCACGCACATTTGGAACACTCCTGGGGTACCCTCACACATATTATTCCCTCATTTAGTGGATATTTTCACAAAAAAGTGAAATTTTCAAAAATTCTGAAAATTGGCTGAAAAGGACTAAATATGAAGGACTCATCGGGCGAATCGCTCTGGAACTGAAATCGGAACGCTCACTGACATTTCCCCTATCTGAAAGTCTGATAAACGCTGAAAAAATGACTAAGTCCAAAAAAAAATTTTTTCACCTTTTTTTAATTTTACCCCCGTGGGATATATATTCTACCCACACACATTTGGAACTCTCCTGGGGTACCCTCACACATATTATTCCCTCATTTAGTGGATATTTTCACAAAAAAGTGAAATTTTCAAAAATTCTGAAAATTGCCTGAAAACGACTAAATATGAAGGACTCATCGGAAGAATTGCTCTGGAACTGAAATCGGAACGCTCACTGATATTGCCCCTATCTGAAAGTCTGATAAACGCTGAAAAAATGATTAAATCCAAATAAAAATTTTTTCAACTTTTTTCAATTTTACCCCCGTGGGATATATATTCTACCCACGCACATTTGGAACACTCCTGGGGTACCCTCACACATATTATTCCCTCATTTAGTGGATATTTTCACAAAAAAGTGAAATTTTCAAAAATTCTGAAAATTGGCTGAAAAGGACTAAATATGAAGGACTCATCGGGCGAATCGCTCTGGAACTGAAATCGGAACGCTCACTGACATTTCCCCTATCTGAAAGTCTGATAAACGCTGAAAAAATGACTAAGTCCAAAAAAAAATTTTTTCACCTTTTTTCAATTTTACCCCCGTGGGATATATATTCTACCCACACACATTTGGAACTCTCCTGGGGTACCCTCACACATATTATTCCCTCATTTAGTGGATATTTTCACAAAAAAGTGAAATTTTCAAAAATTCTGAAAATTGCCTGAAAACGACTAAATATGAAGGACTCATCGGAAGAATTGCTCTGGAACTGAAATCGGAACGCTCACTGATATTGCCCCTATCTGAAAGTCTGATAAACGCTGAAAAAATGATTAAATCCAAATAAAAAATTTTTCAACTTTTTTCAATTTTACCCCCGTGGGATATATATTCTACCCACGCACATTTGGAACGCTCCTGGGGTACCCTCACACATATTATTCCCTCATTTAGTGGATATTTTCACAAAAAAGTGAAATTTTCAAAAATTCTGAAAATTGGCTGAAAAGAACTAAATATGAAGGACTCATCGGGCGAATCGCTCTGGAACTGAAATCGGAACGCTCACTGACATTTCCCCTATCTGAAAGTCTGATAAACGCTGAAAAAATGACTAAGTCCAAAAAAAAATTTTTTCACCTTTTTTCAATTTTACCCCCGTGGGATCTATATTCTACCCACACACATTTGGAACTCTCCTGGGGTACCCTCACACATATTATTCCCTCATTTAGTGGATATTTTCACAAAAAAGTGAAATTTTCAAAAATTCTGAAAATTGCCTGAAAACGACTAAATATGAAGGACTCATCGGAAGAATTGCTCTGGAACTGAAATCGGAACGCTCACTGATATTGCCCCTATCTGAAAGTCTGATAAACGCTGAAAAAATGATTAAATCCAAATAAAAATTTTTTCAACTTTTTTCAATTTTACCCCCGTGGGATATATATTCTACCCACGCACATTTGGAACACTCCTGGGGTACCCTCACACATATTATTCCCTCATTTAGTGGATATTTTCACAAAAAAGTGAAATTTTCAAAAATTCTGAAAATTGGCTGAAAAGGACTAAATATGAAGGACTCATCGGGCGAATCGCTCTGGAACTGAAATCGGAACGCTCACTGACATTTCCCCTATCTGAAAGTCTGATAAACGCTGAAAAAATGACTAAGTCCAAAAAAAAATTTTTTCACCTTTTTTCAATTTTACCCCCGTGGGATATATATTCTACCCACACACATTTGGAACTCTCCTTTTTTCAATTTTACCCCCGTGGGATATTTTTTCAATTTTACCCCCGTGGGATATATATTCTACCCACACACATTTGGAACTCTCCTGGGGTACCCTCACACATATTATTCCCTCATTTAGTGGATATTTTCACAAAAAAGTGAAATTTTCAAAAATTCAAAAAATTGGCTGAAAACGACTAAATATGAAGGACTCATCGGGCGAATCGCTCTGGAACTGAAATCGGAACGCTCACTGACATTTCCCCTATCTGAAAGTCTGATAAACGCTGAAAAAATGACTAAGTCCAAAAAAAAAATTTTTTCACCTATTTTCAATTTTACCCCCGTGGGATATATATTCTACCCACACACATTTGGAACTCTCCTGGGGTACCCTCACACATATTATTCCCTCATTTAGTGGATATTTTCACAAAAAAGTGAAATTTTCAAAAATTCTGAAAATTGGCTGAAAAGGACTAAATATGAAGGACTCATCGGGCGAATCGCTCTGGAACTGAAATCGGAACGCTCACTGACATTTCCCCTATCTGAAAGTCTGATAAACGCTGAAAAAATGACTAAGTACAAAAAAAAATTTTTTCACCTTTTTTCAATTTTACCCCCGTGGGATATATATTCTACCCACACACATTTGGAACTCTCCTGGGGTACCCTCACACATATTATTCCCTCATTTAGTGGATATTTTCACAAAAAAGTGAAATTTTCAAAAATTCTGAAAATTGCCTGAAAATGACTAAATATGAAGGACTCATCGGAAGAATTGCTCTGGAACTGAAATCGGAACGCTCACTGATATTGCCCCTATCTGAAAGTCTGATAAACGCTGAAAAAATGATTAAATCCAAATAAAAAATTTTTCAACTTTTTTCAATTTTACCCCCGTGGGATATATATTCTACATACGCACATTTGGAACACTCCTGGGGTACCCTCACACATATTATTCCCTCATTTAGTGGATATTTTCACAAAAAAGTGAAATTTTCAAAAATTCTGAAAATTGGCTGAAAAGGACTAAATATGAAGTACTCATCGGGCGAATCGCTCTGGAACCGAAATCGGAATGCTCACTGACATTTCCCCTATCTGAAAGTCTGATAAACGCTGAAAAAATGACTAAGTCCAAAAAAAAAAATTTTTAACCTTTTTTTCAATTTTACCCCCGTGGGATATATATTCTACCCACACACATTTGGAACTCTCCTGGGGTACCCTCACACATATTATTCCCTCATTTAGTTGATATTTTCACAAAAAAGTGAAATTTTCAAAAATTCAAAAAATTGGCTGAAAACGACTAAATATGAAGGACTCATCGGAAGAATTGCTCTGGAACTGAAATCGGAACGCTCACTGATATTGCCCCTATCTGAAAGTCTGATAAACGCTGAAAAAATGATTAAATCCAAATAAAAATTTTTTCAACTTTTTTCAATTTTATCCCCGTGGGATATATATTCTACCCACGCACATTTGGAACACTCCTGGGGTACCCTCACACATATTATTCCCTCATTCAGTGGATATTTTCACAAAAAAGTGAAATTTTCAAAAATTCAGAAAATTGGCTGAAAAGGACTAAATATGAAGGACTCATCGGGCGAATCGCTCTGGAACTGAAATCGGAACGCTCACTGACATTTCCCCTATCTGAAAGTCTGATAAACGCTGAAAAAATGACTAAGTCCAAAAAAAAATGTTTTCACCTTTTTTCAATTTTACCCCCGTGGGATATATATTCTACCCACACACATTTGGAACTCTCCTGGGGTACCCTCACACATATTATTCCCTCATTTAGTGGATATTTTCACAAAAAAGTGAAATTTTCAAAAATTCTGAAAATTGCCTGAAAACGACTAAATATGAAGGACTCATCGGAAGAATTGCTCTGGAACTGAAATCGGAACGCTCACTGATATTGCCCCTATCTGAAAGTCTGATAAACGCTGAAAAAATGATTAAGTCCAAATAAAAATTTTTTCAACTTTTTTCAATTTTACCCCCGTGGGATATATATTCTACCGACGCACATTTGGAACACTCCTGGGGTACCCTCACACATATTATTCCCTCATTTAGTGGATATTTTCACAAAAAAGTGAAATTTTCAAAAATTCTGAAAATTGGCTGAAAAGGACTAAATATGAAGGACTCATCGGGCGAATCGCTCTGGAACTGAAATCGGAACGCTCACTGACATTTCCCTTATCTGAAAGTCTGATAAACGCTGAAAAAATGACTAAGTCCAAAAAAAAAAATTTTTCACCTACTTTCAATTTTACCCCCGTGGGATATATATTCTACCCACTCACATTTGGAACTCTCCTGGGGTACCCTCACACATATTATTCCCTCATTTAGTGGATATTTTCACAAAAAAGTGAAATTTTCAAAAATTCTGAAAATTGGCTGAATACGACTGAATATGAAGGACTCATCGGGAGAATCGCGCTGGAACTGAAATCGGAACGCTCACTGACATTTCCCCTATCTGAAAGTCTGATAAACGCTGGAAAAATGACTAAGTCCAAAAAAAAAAATTTTTAACCTTTTTTTCAATTTTACCCCCGTGGGATATATATTCTACCCACACACATTTGGAACTCTCCTGGGGTACCCTCACACATATTATTCCCTCATTTAGTTGATATTTTCACAAAAAAGTGAAATTTTCAAAAATTCAAAAAATTGGCTGAAAACGACTAAATATGAAGGACTCATCGGAAGAATTGCTCTGGAACTGAAATCGGAACGCTCACTGATATTGCCCCTATCTGAAAGTCTGATAAACGCTGAAAAAATGATTAAATCCAAATAAAAATTTTTTCAACTTTTTTCAATTTTATCCCCGTGGGATATATATTCTACCCACGCACATTTGGAACACTCCTGGGGTACCCTCACACATATTATTCCCTCATTCAGTGGATATTTTCACAAAAAAGTGAAATTTTCAAAAATTCAGAAAATTGGCTGAAAAGGACTAAATATGAAGGACTCATCGGGCGAATCGCTCTGGAACTGAAATCGGAACGCTCACTGACATTTCCCCTATCTGAAAGTCTGATAAACGCTGAAAAAATGACTAAGTCCAAAAAAAAATGTTTTCACCTTTTTTCAATTTTACCCCCGTGGGATATATATTCTACCCACACACATTTGGAACTCTCCTGGGGTACCCTCACACATATTATTCCCTCATTTAGTGGATATTTTCACAAAAAAGTGAAATTTTCAAAAATTCTGAAAATTGCCTGAAAACGACTAAATATGAAGGACTCATCGGAAGAATTGCTCTGGAACTGAAATCGGAACGCTCACTGATATTGCCCCTATCTGAAAGTCTGATAAACGCTGAAAAAATGATTAAGTCCAAATAAAAATTTTTTCAACTTTTTTCAATTTTACCCCCGTGGGATATATATTCTACCGACGCACATTTGGAACACTCCTGGGGTACCCTCACACATATTATTCCCTCATTTAGTGGATATTTTCACAAAAAAGTGAAATTTTCAAAAATTCTGAAAATTGGCTGAAAAGGACTAAATATGAAGGACTCATCGGGCGAATCGCTCTGGAACTGAAATCGGAACGCTCACTGACATTTCCCTTATCTGAAAGTCTGATAAACGCTGAAAAAATGACTAAGTCCAAAAAAAAAAATTTTTCACCTACTTTCAATTTTACCCCCGTGGGATATATATTCTACCCACTCACATTTGGAACTCTCCTGGGGTACCCTCACACATATTATTCCCTCATTTAGTGGATATTTTCACAAAAAAGTGAAATTTTCAAAAATTCTGAAAATTGGCTGAATACGACTGAATATGAAGGACTCATCGGGAGAATCGCGCTGGAACTGAAATCGGAACGCTCACTGACATTTCCCCTATCTGAAAGTCTGATAAACGCTGGAAAAATGACTAAGTCCAAAAAAAAAATTTTTCACCTTTCTTCAATTTTACCCCCGTGGGATATATATTCTACCCACACACATTTGGAATTCTACTGGGGTACCCTCACACATATTATTCCCTCATTTAGTGGATATCGTCACAAAAAAGTGAAATTTTCAAAAATTCAGAAAATTGGCTGAAAACGACTAAATATGAAGGACTCATCTGGCAAATCGCTCTGGAACTGAAATCGGAACGCTCACTGATATTGCCCCTATCTGAAAGTCTGATAAACGCTGAAAAAATGATTAAGTCCAAAAAAAAAATTTTTTTCAGCTTTTTTCAATTTTACCCCCGTGGGATATATATTCTACCCACGCACATTTGGAACACTCCTGGGGTACCCTCACACATATTATTCCCTCATTTAGTGGATATTTTCACAAAAAAGTGAAATTTTCAAAAATTCAGAAAATTGGCTGAACACGATTGAATATGAAGGACTCATCGGGAGAATCGCGATGGAACTGAAATCGGAACGCTCACTGACATTTCCCCTATCTGAAAGTCTGATAAACGCTGAAAAAATGACTAAGTCCAAAAAAAAAATTTTTTAATCTTTTTTCAATTTTACCCCCGTGGGATATATATTCTACCCACACACATTTGGAACTCTCCTGGGGTACCCTCACACATATTATTCCCTCATTTAGTGGATATTTTCACAAAAAAGTGAAATTTTCAAAAATTCAGAAAATTGGCTGAAAACGACTAAATATGAAGGACTCATCGGGCGAATCGCTCTGGAACTGAAATCGGAACGCTCACTGACATTTCCCCTATCTGAAAGTCTGATAAACGCTGAAAAAATGACTAAGTCCAAAAAAAAAATTTTTTCACCTTTTTTCAATTTTACCCCCGTGGGATATATATTCTACCCACACACATTTGGAACTCTCCTGGGGTACCCTCACACATATTATTCCCTCATTTAGTGGATATTTTCACAAAAAAGTGAAATTTTCAAAAAATCTGAAAATTGGCTGAAAACGACTAAATATGAAGGACTCATCGGGCGAATCGCTCTGGAACTGAAATCGGAACGCTCACTGATATTTCCCCTATCTGAAAGTCTGATAAACGCTGAAAAAATGATTAAGTCCAAAAAATAATTTTTTTAAACTTTTTTCAATTTTACCCCCGTGGGATATATATTCTACCGACACACATTTGGAACTCTCCTGGGGTACCCTCACACATATTATTCCCTCATTTAGTGGATATCGTCACAAAAAAGTGAAATTTTCAAAAATTCAGAAAATTGGCTGAAAACGACTAAATATGAAGGACTCATCTGGCGAATCGCTCTGGAACTGAAATCGGAACGCTCACTGATATTGCCCCTATCTGAACGTCTGATAAACGCTGAAAAAATGATTAAGTCCAAAAAAAAAATTTATTTTAACTTTTTTCAATTTTACCCCCGTGGGATATATATTCTACCCACAAACATTTGGAACACTCCTGGGGTACCCTCACACATATTATTCCCTCATTTAGTGGATATTTTCACAAAAAAAGTGAAATTTTCAAAAATTCAGAAAATTGGCTGAAAACGACTAAATATGAAGGACTCATCGGGCGAATCGCTCTGGAACTGAAATCGGAACGCTCACTGACATTTCCCCTATCTGAAAGTCTGATAAACGCTGAAAAAATGACTAAGTCCAAAAAAAAAAATTTTTAACCTTTTTTTCAATTTTACCCCCGTGGGATATATATTCTACCCACACACATTTGGAACTCTCCTGGGGTACCCTCACACATATTATTCCCTCATTTAGTGGATATCGTCACAAAAAAGTGAAATTTTCAAAAATTCAGAAAATTGGCTGAAAACGACTAAATATGAAGGACTCATCTGGCGAATCGCTCTGGAACTGAAATCGGAACGCTCACTGATATTGCCCCTATCTGAACGTCTGATAAACGCTGAAAAAATGATTAAGTCCAAAAAAAAAATTTATTTCAACTTTTTTCAATTTTACCCCCGTGGGATATATATTCTACCCACGCACATTTGGTACACTCCTGGGGTACCCTCACATATATTATTCCCTCATTTAGTGGATATTTTCACAAAAAAAGTGAAATTTTCAAAAATTCAGAAAATTGGCTGAAAACGACTAAATATGAAGGACTCATCGGGCGAATCGCTCTGGAACTGAAATCGGAACGCTCACTGACATTTCCCCTATCTGAAAGTCTGATAAACGCTGAAAAAATGACTAAGTCCAAAAAAAAAAATTTTTAACCTTTTTTTCAATTTTACCCCCGTGGGATATATATTCTACCCACACACATTTCGAACTCTCCTGGGGTACCCTCACACATATTATTCCCTCATTTAGTGGATATTTTCACAAAAAAGTGAAATTTTCAAAAATTCAGAAAATTGGCTGAAAACGACTAAATATGAAGGACTCATCGGGCGAATCGCTCTGGAACTTAAATCGGTACGCTCACTGACATTTCCCCTATCTGAAAGTCTGATAAACGCTGAAAAAATGACTAAGTCCAAAAAAAAAATTTTTTCACCTTTTTTCAATTTTACCCCCGTGGGATATATATTCTACCCACACACATTTGGAACTCTCCTGGGGTACCCGCACACATATTATTCCCTTATTTAGTGGATATTTTCACAAAAAAGTGAAATTTTCAAAAATTCTGAAAATTGCCTGAAAACGACTAAATATGAAGGACTCATCGGAAGAATTGCTCTGGAACTGAAATTGGAACGCTCACTGATATTGCCCCTATCTGAAAGTCTGATAAACGCTGAAAAAATGATTAAATCCAAATAAAAATTTTTTCAACTTTTTTCAATTTTACCCCCGTGGGATATATATTCTACCCACGCACATTTGGAACACTCCTGGGGTACCCTCACACATATTATTCCCTCATTTAGTGGATATTTTCACAAAAAAGTGAAATTTTCAAAAATTCTGAAAATTGGCTGAAAAGGACTAAATATGAAGGACTCATCGGGCGAATCGCTCTGGAACTGAAATCGGAACGCTCACTGACATTTCCCTTATCTGAAAGTCTGATAAACGCTGAAAAAATGACTAAGTCCAAAAAAAAAAATTTTTCACCTACTTTCAATTTTACCCCCGTGGGATATATATTCTACCCACTCACATTTGGAACTCTCCTGGGGTACCCTCACACATATTATTCCCTCATTTAGTGGATATTTTCACAAAAAAGTGAAATTTTCAAAAATTCTGAAAATTGGCTGAATACGACTGAATATGAAGGACTCATCGGGAGAATCGCGCTGGAACTGAAATCGGAACGCTCACTGACATTTCCCCTATCTGAAAGTCTGATAAACGCTGGAAAAATGACTAAGTCCAAAAAAAAAATTTTTCACCTTTCTTCAATTTTACCCCCGTGGGATATATATTCTACCCACACACATTTGGAATTCTACTGGGGTACCCTCACACATATTATTCCCTCATTTAGTGGATATCGTCACAAAAAAGTGAAATTTTCAAAAATTCAGAAAATTGGCTGAAAACGACTAAATATGAAGGACTCATCTGGCAAATCGCTCTGGAACTGAAATCGGAACGCTCACTGATATTGCCCCTATCTGAAAGTCTGATAAACGCTGAAAAAATGATTAAGTCCAAAAAAAAAATTTTTTTCAGCTTTTTTCAATTTTACCCCCGTGGGATATATATTCTACCCACGCACATTTGGAACACTCCTGGGGTACCCTCACACATATTATTCCCTCATTTAGTGGATATTTTCACAAAAAAGTGAAATTTTCAAAAATTCAGAAAATTGGCTGAACACGATTGAATATGAAGGACTCATCGGGAGAATCGCGATGGAACTGAAATCGGAACGCTCACTGACATTTCCCCTATCTGAAAGTCTGATAAACGCTGAAAAAATGACTAAGTCCAAAAAAAAAATTTTTTAATCTTTTTTCAATTTTACCCCCGTGGGATATATATTCTACCCACACACATTTGGAACTCTCCTGGGGTACCCTCACACATATTATTCCCTCATTTAGTGGATATTTTCACAAAAAAGTGAAATTTTCAAAAATTCAGAAAATTGGCTGAAAACGACTAAATATGAAGGACTCATCGGGCGAATCGCTCTGGAACTGAAATCGGAACGCTCACTGACATTTCCCCTATCTGAAAGTCTGATAAACGCTGAAAAAATGACTAAGTCCAAAAAAAAAATTTTTTCACCTTTTTTCAATTTTACCCCCGTGGGATATATATTCTACCCACACACATTTGGAACTCTCCTGGGGTACCCTCACACATATTATTCCCTCATTTAGTGGATATTTTCACAAAAAAGTGAAATTTTCAAAAAATCTGAAAATTGGCTGAAAACGACTAAATATGAAGGACTCATCGGGCGAATCGCTCTGGAACTGAAATCGGAACGCTCACTGATATTTCCCCTATCTGAAAGTCTGATAAACGCTGAAAAAATGATTAAGTCCAAAAAAAATTTTTTTAAACTTTTTTCAATTTTACCCCCGTGGGATATATATTCTACCGACACACATTTGGAACTCTCCTGGGGTACCCTCACACATATTATTCCCTCATTTAGTGGATATCGTCACAAAAAAGTGAAATTTTCAAAAATTCAGAAAATTGGCTGAAAACGACTAAATATGAAGGACTCATCTGGCGAATCGCTCTGGAACTGAAATCGGAACGCTCACTGATATTGCCCCTATCTGAACGTCTGATAAACGCTGAAAAAATGATTAAGTCCAAAAAAAAAATTTATTTTAACTTTTTTCAATTTTACCCCCGTGGGATATATATTCTACCCACAAACATTTGGAACACTCCTGGGGTACCCTCACACATATTATTCCCTCATTTAGTGGATATTTTCACAAAAAAAGTGAAATTTTCAAAAATTCAGAAAATTGGCTGAAAACGACTAAATATGAAGGACTCATCGGGCGAATCGCTCTGGAACTGAAATCGGAACGCTCACTGACATTTCCCCTATCTGAAAGTCTGATAAACGCTGAAAAAATGACTAAGTCCAAAAAAAAAAATTTTTAACCTTTTTTTCAATTTTACCCCCGTGGGATATATATTCTACCCACACACATTTGGAACTCTCCTGGGGTACCCTCACACATATTATTCCCTCATTTAGTGGATATCGTCACAAAAAAGTGAAATTTTCAAAAATTCAGAAAATTGGCTGAAAACGACTAAATATGAAGGACTCATCTGGCGAATCGCTCTGGAACTGAAATCGGAACGCTCACTGATATTGCCCCTATCTGAACGTCTGATAAACGCTGAAAAAATGATTAAGTCCAAAAAAAAAATTTATTTCAACTTTTTTCAATTTTACCCCCGTGGGATATATATTCTACCCACGCACATTTGGTACACTCCTGGGGTACCCTCACACATATTATTCCCTCATTTAGTGGATATTTTCACAAAAAAAGTGAAATTTTCAAAAATTCAGAAAATTGGCTGAAAACGACTAAATATGAAGGACTCATCGGGCGAATCGCTCTGGAACTGAAATCGGAACGCTCACTGACATTTCCCCTATCTGAAAGTCTGATAAACGCTGAAAAAATGACTAAGTCCAAAAAAAAAAATTTTTAACCTTTTTTTCAATTTTACCCCCGTGGGATATATATTCTACCCACACACATTTGGAACTCTCCTGGGGTACCCTCACACATATTATTCCCTCATTTAGTGGATATTTTCACAAAAAAGTGAAATTTTCAAAAATTCAGAAAATTGGCTGAAAACGACTAAATATGAAGGACTCATCGGGCGAATCGCTCTGGAACTTAAATCGGTACGCTCACTGACATTTCCCCTATCTGAAAGTCTGATAAACGCTGAAAAAATGACTAAGTCCAAAAAAAAAATTTTTTCACCTTTTTTCAATTTTACCCCCGTGGGATATATATTCTACCCACACACATTTGGAACTCTCCTGGGGTACCCGCACACATATTATTCCCTTATTTAGTGGATATTTTCACAAAAAAGTGAAATTTTCAAAAATTCTGAAAATTGCCTGAAAGCGACTAAATATGAAGGACTCATCGGAAGAATTGCTCTGGAACTGAAATTGGAACGCTCACTGATATTGCCCCTATCTGAAAGTCTGATAAACGCTGAAAAAATGATTAAATCCAAATAAAAATTTTTTCAACTTTTTTCAATTTTACCCCCGTGGGATATATATTCTACCCACGCACATTTGGAACACTCCTGGGGTACCCTCACACATATTATTCCCTCATTTAGTGGATATTTTCACAAAAAAGTGAAATTTTCAAAAATTCTGAAAATTGGCTGAAAAGGACTAAATATGAAGGACTCATCGGGCGAATCGCTCTGGAACTGAAATCGGAACGCTCACTGACATTTCCCCTATCTGAAAGTCTGATAAACGCTGAAAAAATGACTAAGTCCAAAAAAAAATTTTTTCACCTTTTTTTAATTTTACCCCCGTGGGATATATATTCTACCCACACACATTTGGAACTCTCCTGGGGTACCCTCACACATATTATTCCCTCATTTAGTGGATATTTTCACAAAAAAGTGAAATTTTCAAAAATTCTGAAAATTGCCTGAAAACGACTAAATATGAAGGACTCATCGGAAGAATTGCTCTGGAACTGAAATCGGAACGCTCACTGATATTGCCCCTATCTGAAAGTCTGATAAACGCTGAAAAAATGATTAAATCCAAATAAAAATTTTTTCAACTTTTTTCAATTTTACCCCCGTGGGATATATATTCTACCCACGCACATTTGGAACACTCCTGGGGTACCCTCACACATATTATTCCCTCATTTAGTGGATATTTTCACAAAAAAGTGAAATTTTCAAAAATTCTGAAAATTGGCTGAAAAGGACTAAATATGAAGGACTCATCGGGCGAATCGCTCTGGAACTGAAATCGGAACGCTCACTGACATTTCCCCTATCTGAAAGTCTGATAAACGCTGAAAAAATGACTAAGTCCAAAAAAAAATTTTTTCACCTTTTTTCAATTTTACCCCCGTGGGATATATATTCTACCCACACACATTTGGAACTCTCCTGGGGTACCCTCACACATATTATTCCCTCATTTAGTGGATATTTTCACAAAAAAGTGAAATTTTCAAAAATTCTGAAAATTGCCTGAAAACGACTAAATATGAAGGACTCATCGGAAGAATTGCTCTGGAACTGAAATCGGAACGCTCACTGATATTGCCCCTATCTGAAAGTCTGATAAACGCTGAAAAAATGATTAAATCCAAATAAAAAATTTTTCAACTTTTTTCAATTTTACCCCCGTGGGATATATATTCTACCCACGCACATTTGGAACGCTCCTGGGGTACCCTCACACATATTATTCCCTCATTTAGTGGATATTTTCACAAAAAAGTGAAATTTTCAAAAATTCTGAAAATTGGCTGAAAAGAACTAAATATGAAGGACTCATCGGGCGAATCGCTCTGGAACTGAAATCGGAACGCTCACTGACATTTCCCCTATCTGAAAGTCTGATAAACGCTGAAAAAATGACTAAGTCCAAAAAAAAATTTTTTCACCTTTTTTCAATTTTACCCCCGTGGGATCTATATTCTACCCACACACATTTGGAACTCTCCTGGGGTACCCTCACACATATTATTCCCTCATTTAGTGGATATTTTCACAAAAAAGTGAAATTTTCAAAAATTCTGAAAATTGCCTGAAAACGACTAAATATGAAGGACTCATCGGAAGAATTGCTCTGGAACTGAAATCGGAACGCTCACTGATATTGCCCCTATCTGAAAGTCTGATAAACGCTGAAAAAATGATTAAATCCAAATAAAAATTTTTTCAACTTTTTTCAATTTTACCCCCGTGGGATATATATTCTACCCACGCACATTTGGAACACTCCTGGGGTACCCTCACACATATTATTCCCTCATTTAGTGGATATTTTCACAAAAAAGTGAAATTTTCAAAAATTCTGAAAATTGGCTGAAAAGGACTAAATATGAAGGACTCATCGGGCGAATCGCTCTGGAACTGAAATCGGAACGCTCACTGACATTTCCCCTATCTGAAAGTCTGATAAACGCTGAAAAAATGACTAAGTCCAAAAAAAAATTTTTTCACCTTTTTTCAATTTTACCCCCGTGGGATATATATTCTACCCACACACATTTGGAACTCTCCTTTTTTCAATTTTACCCCCGTGGGATATTTTTTCAATTTTACCCCCGTGGGATATATATTCTACCCACACACATTTGGAACTCTCCTGGGGTACCCTCACACATATTATTCCCTCATTTAGTGGATATTTTCACAAAAAAGTGAAATTTTCAAAAATTCAAAAAATTGGCTGAAAACGACTAAATATGAAGGACTCATCGGGCGAATCGCTCTGGAACTGAAATCGGAACGCTCACTGACATTTCCCCTATCTGAAAGTCTGATAAACGCTGAAAAAATGACTAAGTCCAAAAAAAAAATTTTTTCACCTATTTTCAATTTTACCCCCGTGGGATATATATTCTACCCACACACATTTGGAACTCTCCTGGGGTACCCTCACACATATTATTCCCTCATTTAGTGGATATTTTCACAAAAAAGTGAAATTTTCAAAAATTCTGAAAATTGGCTGAAAAGGACTAAATATGAAGGACTCATCGGGCGAATCGCTCTGGAACTGAAATCGGAACGCTCACTGACATTTCCCCTATCTGAAAGTCTGATAAACGCTGAAAAAATGACTAAGTACAAAAAAAAATTTTTTCACCTTTTTTCAATTTTACCCCCGTGGGATATATATTCTACCCACACACATTTGGAACTCTCCTGGGGTACCCTCACACATATTATTCCCTCATTTAGTGGATATTTTCACAAAAAAGTGAAATTTTCAAAAATTCTGAAAATTGCCTGAAAATGACTAAATATGAAGGACTCATCGGAAGAATTGCTCTGGAACTGAAATCGGAACGCTCACTGATATTGCCCCTATCTGAAAGTCTGATAAACGCTGAAAAAATGATTAAATCCAAATAAAAAATTTTTCAACTTTTTTCAATTTTACCCCCGTGGGATATATATTCTACATACGCACATTTGGAACACTCCTGGGGTACCCTCACACATATTATTCCCTCATTTAGTGGATATTTTCACAAAAAAGTGAAATTTTCAAAAATTCTGAAAATTGGCTGAAAAGGACTAAATATGAAGTACTCATCGGGCGAATCGCTCTGGAACCGAAATCGGAATGCTCACTGACATTTCCCCTATCTGAAAGTCTGATAAACGCTGAAAAAATGACTAAGTCCAAAAAAAAAAATTTTTCACCTTTTTTCAATTTTACCCCCGTGGGATATATATTCTACCCACACACATTTGGAACTCTCCTGGGGTACCCTCACACATATTATTCCCTCATTTAGTGGATATTTTCACAAAAAAGTGAAATTTTCAAATATTCAAAAAATTGGCTGAAAACGACTAAATATGAAGGACTCATCGGGCGAATCGCTCTGGAACTGAAATCGGAACGCTCACTGACATTTCCCCTATCTGAAAGTCTGATAAACGCTGAAAAAATGACTAAGTCCAAAAAAAAAATTTTTTCACCTATCTTCAATTTTACCCCCGTGGGATATATATTCTACCCACACACATTTGGAACTCTCCTGGGGTACCCTCACACATATTATTCCCTCATTTAGTGGATATTTTCACAAAAAAGTGAAATTTTCAAAAATTCTGAAAATTGGCTGAAAAGGACTAAATATGAAGGACTCATCGGGCGAATCGCTCTGGAACTGAAATCGGAACGCTCACTGACATTTCCCCTATCTGAAAGTCTGATAAACGCTGAAAAAATGACTAAGTCCAAAAAAAAAATTTTTTCACCTATTTTCAATTTTACCCCCGTGGGATATATATTCTACCCACACACATTTAGAACTCTCCTGGGGTACCCTCACACATATTATTCCCTCATTTAGTGGATATTTTCACAAAAAAGTGAAATTTTCAAAAATTCTGAAAATTGGCTGAAAAAGACTAGATATGAAGGACTCATCGGGCGAATCGCTCTGGAACTGAAATCGGAACGCTCACTGACATTTCCCCTATCTGAAAGTCTGATAAACGCTGAAAAAATGATTAAATCCAAATAAAAATTTTTTCAACTTTTTTCAATTTTACCCCCGTGGGATATATATTCTACCCACGCACATTTGGAACACTCCTGGGGTACCCTCACACATATTATTCCCTCATTTAGTGGATATTTTCACAAAAAAGTGAAATTTTCAAAAATTCTGAAAATTGGCTGAAAAGGACTAAATATGAAGGACTCATCGGGCGAATCGCTCTGGAACTGAAATCGGAACGCTCACTGACATTTCCCCTATCTGAAAGTCTGATAAACGCTGAAAAAATGACTAAGTCCAAAAAAAAATTTTTTCACCTTTTTTCAATTTTACCCCCGTGGGATATATATTCTACCCACACACATTTGGAACTCTCCTTTTTTCAATATTACCCCCGTGGGATATTTTTTCAATTTTACCCCCGTGGGATATATATTCTACCCACACACATTTGGAACTCTCCTGGGGTACCCTCACACATATTATTCCCTCATTTAGTGGATATTTTCACAAAAAAGTGAAATTTTCAAAAATTCTGAAAATTGCCTGAAAACGACTTAAATATGAAGGACTCATCGGAAGAATTGCTCTGGAACTGAAATCGGAACGCTCACTGATATTGCCCCTATCTGAAAGTCTGATAAACGCTGAAAAAATGATTAAATCCAAATAAAAAATTTTTCAACTTTTTTCAATTTTACCCCCGTGGGATATATATTCTACCCACGCACATTTGGAACACTCCTGGGGTACCCTCACACATATTATTCCCTCATTTAGTGGATATTTTCACAAAAAAGTGAAATTTTCAAAAATTCTGAAAATTGGCTGAAAAGGACTAAATATGAAGGACTCATCGGGCGAATCGCTCTGGAACTGAAATCGGAACGCTCACTGACATTTCCCCTATCTGAAAGTCTGATAAACGCTGAAAAAATGACTAAGTCCAAAAAAAAATTTTTTCACCTTTTTTCAATTTTACCCCCGTGGGATATATATTCTACCCACACACATTTGGAACTCTCCTGGGGTACCCTCACACATATTATTCCCTCATTTAGTGGATATTTTCACAAAAAAGTGAAATTTTCAAAAATTCTGAAAATTGCCTGAAAATGACTAAATATGAAGGACTCATCGGAAGAATTGCTCTGGAACTGAAATCGGAACGCTCACTGATATTGCCCCTATCTGAAAGTCTGATAAACGCTGAAAAAATGATTAAATCCAAATAAAAAATTTTTCAACTTTTTTCAATTTTACCCCCGTGGGATATATATTCTACCCACGCACATTTGGAACACTCCTGGGGTACCCTCACACATATTATTCCCTCATTTAGTGGATATTTTCACAAAAAAGTGAAATTTTCAAAAATTCTGAAAATTGGCTGAAAAGGACTAAATATGAAGTACTCATCGGGCGAATCGCTCTGGAACCGAAATCGGAATGCTCACTGACATTTCCCCTATCTGAAAGTCTGATAAACGCTGAAAAAATGACTAAGTCCAAAAAAAAAAATTTTTCACCTTTTTTCAATTTTACCCCCGTGGGATATATATTCTACCCACACACATTTGGAACTCTCCTGGGGTACCCTCACACATATTATTCCCTCATTTAGTGGATATTTTCACAAAAAAGTGAAATTTTCAAATATTCAAAAAATTGGCTGAAAACGACTAAATATGAAGGACTCATCGGGCGAATCGCTCTGGAACTGAAATCGGAACGCTCACTGACATTTCCCCTATCTGAAAGTCTGATAAACGCTGAAAAAATGACTAAGTCCAAAAAAAAAATTTTTTCACCTATCTTCAATTTTACCCCCGTGGGATATATATTCTACCCACACACATTTGGAACTCTCCTGGGGTACCCTAACACATATTATTCCCTCATTTAGTGGATATTTTCACAAAAAAGTGAAATTTTCAAAAATTCTGAAAATTGGCTGAAAAGGACTAAATATGAAGGACTCATCGGGCGAATCGCTCTGGAACTGAAATCGGAACGCTCACTGACATTTCCCCTATCTGAAAGTCTGATAAACGCTGAAAAAATGACTAAGTCCAAAAAAAAAATTTTTTCACCTATTTTCAATTTTACCCCCGTGGGATATATATTCTACCCACACACATTTAGAACTCTCCTGGGGTACCCTCACACATATTATTCCCTCATTTAGTGGATATTTTCACAAAAAAGTGAAATTTTCAAAAATTCTGAAAATTGGCTGAAAAAGACTAAATATGAAGGACTCATCGGGCGAATCGCTCTGGAACTGAAATCGGAACGCTCACTGACATTTCCCCTATCTGAAAGTCTGATAAACGCTGAAAAAATGATTAAATCCAAATAAAAATTTTTTCAACTTTTTTCAATTTTACCCCCGTGGGATATATATTCTACCCACGCACATTTGGAACACTCCTGGGGTACCCTCACACATATTATTCCCTCATTTAGTGGATATTTTCACAAAAAAGTGAAATTTTCAAAAATTCTGAAAATTGGCTGAAAAGGACTAAATATGAAGGACTCATCGGGCGAATCGCTCTGGAACTGAAATCGGAACGCTCACTGACATTTCCCCTATCTGAAAGTCTGATAAACGCTGAAAAAATGACTAAGTCCAAAAAAAAATTTTTTCACCTTTTTTCAATTTTACCCCCGTGGGATATATATTCTACCCACACACATTTGGAACTCTCCTTTTTTCAATATTACCCCCGTGGGATATTTTTTCAATTTTACCCCCGTGGGATATATATTCTACCCACACACATTTGGAACTCTCCTGGGGTACCCTCACACATATTATTCCCTCATTTAGTGGATATTTTCACAAAAAAGTGAAATTTTCAAAAATTCTGAAAATTGCCTGAAAACGACTTAAATATGAAGGACTCATCGGAAGAATTGCTCTGGAACTGAAATCGGAACGCTCACTGATATTGCCCCTATCTGAAAGTCTGATAAACGCTGAAAAAATGATTAAATCCAAATAAAAAATTTTTCAACTTTTTTCAATTTTACCCCCGTGGGATATATATTCTACCCACGCACATTTGGAACACTCCTGGGGTACCCTCACACATATTATTCCCTCATTTAGTGGATATTTTCACAAAAAAGTGAAATTTTCAAAAATTCTGAAAATTGGCTGAAAAGGACTAAATATGAAGGACTCATCGGGCGAATCGCTCTGGAACTGAAATCGGAACGCTCACTGACATTTCCCCTATCTGAAAGTCTGATAAACGCTGAAAAAATGACTAAGTCCAAAAAAAAATTTTTTCACCTTTTTTCAATTTTACCCCCGTGGGATATATATTCTACCCACACACATTTGGAACTCTCCTGGGGTACCCTCACACATATTATTCCCTCATTTAGTGGATATTTTCACAAAAAAGTGAAATTTTCAAAAATTCTGAAAATTGGCTGAAAAGGACTAAATATGAAGGACTCATCGGTAGAATTGCTCTGGAACTGAAATCGGAACGCTCACTGATATTGCCCCTATCTGAAAGTCTGATAAACGCTGAAAAAATGATTAAATCCAAATAAAAATTTTTTCAATTTTTTTCAATTTTACCCCCGTGGGATATATATTCTACCCACGCACATTTGGAACACTCCTGGGGTACCCTCACACATATTATTCCCTCATTTAGTGGATATTTTCACAAAAAAGTGAAATTTTCAAAAATTCTGAAAATTGGCTGAAAAGGACTAAATATGAAGGACTCATCGGGCGAATCGCTCTGGAACTGAAATCGGAACGCTCACTGACATTTCCCCTATCTGAAAGTCTGATAAACGCTGAAAAAATGACTAAGTCCAAAAAAAAATTTTTTCACCTTTTTTCAATTTTACCCCCGTGGGATATATATTCTACCCACACACATTTGGAACTCTCCTTTTTTCAATTTTACCCCCGTGGGATATTTTTTCAATTTTACCCCCGTGGGATATATATTCTACCCACACACATTTGGAACTCTCCTGGGGTACCCTCACACATATTATTCCCTCATTTAGTGGATATTTTCACAAAAAAGTGAAATTTTCAAAAATTCTGAAAATTGCCTGAAAACGACTTAAATATGAAGGACTCATCGGAAGAATTGCTCTGGAACTGAAATCGGAACGCTCACTGATATTGCCCCTATCTGAAAGTCTAATAAACGCTGAAAAAATGATTAAATCCAAATAAAAAATTTTTCAACTTTTTTCAATTTTACCCCCGTGGGATATATATTTTACCCACGCACATTTGGAACACTCCTGGGGTACCCTCACACATATTATTCCCTCATTTAGTGGATATTTTCACAAAAAAGTGAAATTTTCAAAAATTCTGAAAATTGGCTGAAAAGGACTAAATATGAAGGACTCATCGGGCGAATCGCTCTGGAACTGAAATCGGAACGCTCACTGACATTTCCCCTATCTGAAAGTCTGATAAACGCTGAAAAAATGACTAAGTCCAAAAAAAAAATTTTTTCACCTTTTTTCAATTTTACCCCCGTGGGATATATATTCTACCCACACACATTTGGAACTCTCCTGGGGTACCCTCACACATATTATTCCCTCATTTAGTGGATATTTTCACAAAAAAGTGAAATTTTCAAAAATTCAAAAAATTGCCTGAAAACGACTAAATATGAAGGACTCATCGGGCGAATCGCTCTGGAACTGAAATCGGAACGCTCACTGACATTTCCCCTATCTGAAAGTCTGATAAACGCTGAAAAAATGACTAAGTCCAAAAAAAAATTTTTTCACCTTTTTTCAATTTTACCCCCGTGGGATATATATTCTACCCACACACATTTGGAACTCTCCTTTTTTCAATTTTACCCCCGTGGGATATTTTTTCAATTTTACCCCCGTGGGATATATATTCTACCCACACACATTTGGAACTCTCCTGGGGTACCCTCACACATATTATTCCCTCATTTAGTGGATATTTTCACAAAAAAGTGAAATTTTCAAAAATTCAAAAAATTGGCTGAAAACGACTAAATATGAAGGACTCATCGGGCGAATCGCTCTGGAACTGAAATCGGGACGCTCACTGACATTTCCCCTATCTGAAAGTCTGATAAACGCTGAAAAAATGACTAAGTCCAAAAAAAAAATTTTTTCACCTATTTTCAATTTTACCCCCGTGTGATATATATTCTACCCACACACATTTGGAACTCTCCTGGGGTACCCTCACACATATTATTCCCTCATTTAGTGGATATTTTCACAAAAAAGTGAAATTTTCAAAAATTCTGAAAATTGCCTGAAAACGACTAAATATGAAGGACTCATCGGAAGAATTGCTCTGGAACTGAAATCGGAACGCTCACTGATATTGCCCCTATCTGAAAGTCTGATAAACGCTGAAAAAATGATTAAATCCAAATAAAAAATTTTTCAACTTTTTTCAATTTTACCCCCGTGGGATATATATTCTACCCACGCACATTTGGAACACTCCTGGGGTACCCTCACACATATTATTCCCTCATTTAGTGGATATTTTCACAAAAAAGTGAAATTTTCAAAAATTCTGAAAATTGGCTGAAAAGGACTAAATATGAAGGACTCATCGGGCGAATCGCTCTGGAACTGAAATCGGAACGCTCACTGACATTTCCCCTATCTGAAAGTCTGATAAACGCTGAAAAAATGACTAAGTCCAAAAAAAAAATTTTTTCACCTATTTTCAATTTTACCCCCGTGGGATATATATTCTACCCACACACATTTGGAACTCTCCTGGGGTACCCTCACACATATTATTCCCTCATTTAGTGGATATTTTCACAAAAAAGTGAAATTTTCAAAAATTCTGAAAATTGGCTGAAAAGGACTAAATATGAAGGACTCATCGGGCGAATCGCTCTGGAACTGAAATCGGAACGCTCACTGACATTTCCCCTATCTGAAAGTCTGATAAACGCTGAAAAAATGACTAAGTTCAAAAAAAAATTTTTTCACCTTTTTTCAATTTTACCCCCGTGGGATATATATTCTACCCACACACATTTGGAACTCTCCTGGGGTACCCTCACACATATTATTCCCTCATTTAGAGGATATTTTCACAAAAAAGTGAAATTTTCAAAAATTCAGAAAATTGGCTGAAAACGACTAAATATGAAGGACTCATCGGGCGAATCGCTCTGGAACTGAAATCGGAACGCTCACTGACATTTCCCCTATCTGAAAGTCTGATAAACGCTGAAAAAATGACTAAGTCCAAAAAAAAAATTTTTTAACCTTTTTTCAATTTTACCCCCGTGGGATACATATTCTACCCACACACATTTGGAACTCTCCTGGGGTACCCTCACACATATTATTCCCTCATTTAGTGGATATTTTCACAAAAAAGTGAAATTTTCAAAAATTCAGAAAATTGGCTGAAAACGACTAAATATGAAGGACTCATCGGGCGAATAGCTGTGGAACTGAAATCGGAACGCTCACTGACATTTCCCCTATCTGAAAGTCTGATAAACGCTGAAAAAATGACTAAGTCCAAAAAAAAAATTTTTTCACCTTTTTTCAATTTTACCCCCGTGGGATATATATTCTACCCACACACATTTGGAACTCTCCTGGGGTACCCTCACACATATTATTCCCTCATTTAGTGGATATTTTCACAAAAAAGTGAAATTTTCAAAAAATCTGAAAATTGGCTGAAAACGACTAAATATGAAGGACTCATCGGGCGAATCGCTCTGGAACTGAAATCGGAACGCTCACTGATATTTCCCCTATTTGAAAGTATGATAAACGCTGAAAAAATGATTAAGTCCAAAAAAAAATTTTTTAAACTTTTTTCAATTTTACCCCCGTGGGATATATATTCTACCCACACACATTTGGAACTCTCCTGGGGTACCCTCACACATATTATTCCCTCATTTAGTGGATATCGTCACAAAAAAGTGAAATTTTCAAAAATTTTGAAAATTGGCTGAAAACGACTAAATATGAAGGACTCATCGGGCGAATCGCTCTGGAACTGAAATCGGAACGCTCACTGATATTGCCCCTATCTGAAAGTCTGATAAACGCTGAAAAAATGGTTACGTCCAAATAAAAATTTTTTCAACTTTTTTCAATTTTACCCCCGTGGGATATATATTCTACCCACGCACATTTGGAACACTCCTGGGGTACCCTCACACATATTATTCCCTCATTTAGTGGATATTTTCACAAAAAAGTGAAATTTTCAAAAATTCTGAAAATTGGCTGAAAAGGACTAAATATGAAGGACTCATCGGGCGAATCGCGCTGGAACTGAAATCGGAACGCTCACTGACATTTCCCCTATCTGAAAGTCTGATAAACGCTGAAAAAATGACTAAGTCCAAAAAAAAAATTTTTTAACCTTTTTCAATTTTACCCCCGTGGGATATATATTCTACCCACACACATTTGGAACTCTCCTGGGGTACCCTCACACATATTATTCCCTCATTTAGTGGATATTTTCACAAAAAAGTGAAATTTTCAAAAATTCAGAAAATTGGCTGAAAACGACTAAATATGAAGGACTCATCGGGCGAATAGCTCTGGAACTGAAATCGGAACGCTCACTGACATTTCCCCTATCTGAAAGTCTGATAAACGCTGAAAAAATGACTAAGTCCAAAAAAAAAATTTTTTCACCTTTTTTCAATTTTACCCCCGTGGGATATATATTCTACCCACACACATTTGGAACTCTCCTGGGGTACCCTCTCACATATTATTCCCTCATTTAGTGGATATTTTCACAAAAAAGTGAAATTTTCAAAAAATCTGAAAATTGGCTGAAAACGACTAAATATGAAGGACTCATCGGGCGAATCGCTCTGGAACTGAAATCGGAACGCTCACTGATATTTCCCCTATCTGAAAGTCTGATAAACGCTGAAAAAATGATTAAGTCCAAAAAAAAATTTTTTAAACTTTTTTCAATTTTACCCCCGTGGGATATATATTCTACCCACACACATTTGGAACTCTCCTGGGGTACCCTCACACATATTATTCCCTCATTTAGTGGATATCGTCACAAAAAAGTGAAATTTTCAAAAATTCAGAAAATTGGCTGAAAACGACTAAATATGAAGGACTCATCTGGCGAATCGCTCTGGAACTGAAATCGGAACGCTCACTGACATTTCCCCTATCTGAAAGTCTGATAAACGCTGAAAGAATGACTAAGTCCAAAAAAAAAAATTTGTAACCTTTTTTCAATTTTACCCCCGTGGGATATATATTCTACCCACACACATTTGGAACTCTCCTGGGGTACCCTCACACATATTATTCCCTCATTTTGTGGATATTTTCACAAAAAAGTGAAATTTTCAAAAATTGGCTGAAAACGACTAAATATGAAGGACTCATCGGGCGAATCGCTCTGGAACTGAAATCGGAACGCTCACTGATATTGCCCCTATCTGAAAGTCTGATAAACGCTGAAAAAATGATTAAGTCCAAATAAAATTTTTTTCAACTTTTTTCAATTTTACCCCCGTGGGATATATATTCTACCCACGCACATTTGGAACACTCCTGGGGTACCCTCACACATATTATTCCCTCATTTAGTGGATATTTTCACAAAAAAGTGAAATTTTCAAAAATTCTGAAAATTGGCTGAAAAGGACTAAATATGAAGGACTCATCGGGCGAATCACGCTGGAACTGAAATCGGAACGCTCACTGACATTTCCCCTATCTGAAAGTCTGATAAACGCTGAAAAAATGACTAAGTCCAAAAAAAAAATTTTTTCACCTTTTTTCAATTTTACCCCCGTGGGATATATATTCTACCCACAGACATTTGGAACTCTCCTGGGGTACCCTCACACATATTATTCCCTCATTTAGTGGATATTTTCACAAAAAAGTGAAATTTTCAAAATCTCTGAAAATTGGCTGAAAACGACTAAATATGAAGGACTCATCGGGCGAATCGCTCTGGAACTGAAATCGGAACGCTCACTGATATTTCCCCTATCTGAAAGTATGATAAACGCTGAAAAAATGATTAAGTCCAAAAAAAAATTTTTTAAACTTTTTTCAATTTTACCCCCGTGGGATATATATTCTACCCACACACATTTGGAACTCTCCTGGGGTACCCTCACACAAATTATTCCCTCATTTAGTGGATATCGTCACAAAAAAGTGAAATTTTCAAAAATTCAGAAAATTGGCTGAAAACGACTAAATATGAAGGACTCATCTGGCGAATCGCTCTGGAACTGAAATCGGAACGCTCACTGATATTGCCCCTATCTGAACGTCTGATAAACGCTGAAAAAATGATTAAGTCCAAATAAAAATTTTTTCAACTTTTTTCAATTTTACCCCCGTGGGATATATATTCTACCCACGCACATTTGGAACACTCCTGGGGTACCCTCACACATATTATTCCCTCATTTAGTGGATATTTTCACAAAAAAGTGAAATTTTCAAAAATTCAGAAAATTGGCTGAAAACGACTAAATATGAAGGACTCATCGGGCGAATGGCTCTGGAACTGAAATCGGAACGCTCACTGACATTTCCCCTATCTGAAAGTCTGATAAACGCTGAAAAAATGACTAAGTCCAAAAAAAAAAATTTGTAACCTTTTTTCAATTTTACCCCCGTGGGATATATATTCTACCCACACACATTTGGAACTCTCCTGGGGTACCCTCACACATATTATTCCCTCATTTAGTGGATATTTTCACAAAAAAGTGAAATTTTCAAAAATTTTGAAAATTGGCTGAAAACGACTAAATATGAAGGACTCATCGGGCGAATCGCTCTGGAACTGAAATCGGAAGGCTCACTGATATTGCCCCTATCTGAAAGTCTGATAAACGCTGAAAAAATGATTAAGTCCAAATAAAATTTTTTTCAACTTTTTTCAATTTTACCCCCGTGGGATATATATTCTACCCACGCACATTTGGAACACTCCTGGGGTACCCTCACACATATTATTCCCTCATTTAGTGGATATTTTCACAAAAAAGTGAAATTTTCAAAAATTCTGAAAATTGGCTGAAAAGGACTAAATATGAAGGACTCATCGGGCGAATCACGCTGGAACTGAAATCGGAACGCTCACTGACATTTCCCCTATCTGAAAGTCTGATAAACGCTGAAAAAATGACTAAGTCCAAAAAAAAAATTTTTTCACCTTTTTTCAATTTTACCCCCGTGGGATATATATTCTACCCACAGACATTTGGAACTCTCCTGGGGTACCCTCACACATATTATTCCCTCATTTAGTGGATATTTTCACAAAAAAGTGAAATTTTCAAAATCTCTGAAAATTGGCTGAAAACGACTAAATATGAAGGACTCATCGGGCGAATCGCTCTGGAACTGAAATCGGAACGCTCACTGATATTTCCCCTATCTGAAAGTATGATAAACGCTGAAAAAATGATTAAGTCCAAAAAAAAATTTTTTAAACTTTTTTCAATTTTACCCCCGTGGGATATATATTCTACCCACACACATTTGGAACTCTCCTGGGGTACCCTCACACAAATTATTCCCTCATTTAGTGGATATCGTCACAAAAAAGTGAAATTTTCAAAAATTCAGAAAATTGGCTGAAAACGACTAAATATGAAGGACTCATCTGGCGAATCGCTCTGGAACTGAAATCGGAACGCTCACTGATATTGCCCCTATCTGAACGTCTGATAAACGCTGAAAAAATGATTAAGTCCAAATAAAAATTTTTTCAACTTTTTTCAATTTTACCCCCGTGGGATATATATTCTACCCACGCACATTTGGAACACTCCTGGGGTACCCTCACACATATTATTCCCTCATTTAGTGGATATTTTCACAAAAAAGTGAAATTTTCAAAAATTCAGAAAATTGGCTGAAAACGACTAAATATGAAGGACTCATCGGGCGAATGGCTCTGGAACTGAAATCGGAACGCTCACTGACATTTCCCCTATCTGAAAGTCTGATAAACGCTGAAAAAATGACTAAGTCCAAAAAAAAAAATTTGTAACCTTTTTTCAATTTTACCCCCGTGGGATATATATTCTACCCACACACATTTGGAACTCTCCTGGGGTACCCTCACACATATTATTCCCTCATTTAGTGGATATTTTCACAAAAAAGTGAAATTTTCAAAAATTTTGAAAATTGGCTGAAAACGACTAAATATGAAGGACTCATCGGGCGAATCGCTCTGGAACTGAAATCGGAAGGCTCACTGATATTGCCCCTATCTGAAAGTCTGATAAACGCTGAAAAAATGATTAAGTCCAAATAAAATTTTTTTCAACTTTTTTCAATTTTACCCCCGTGGGATATATATTCTACCCACGCACATTTGGAACACTCCTGGGGTACCCTCACACATATTATTCCCTCATTTAGTGGATATTTTCACAAAAAAGTGAAATTTTCAAAAATTCTGAAAATTGGCTGAAAAGGACTAAATATGAAGGACTCATCGGGCGAATCACGCTGGAACTGAAATCGGAACGCTCACTGACATTTCCCCTATCTGAAAGTCTGATAAACGCTGAAAAAATGACTAAGTCCAAAAAAAAAATTTTTTCACCTTTTTTCAATTTTACCCCCGTGGGATATATATTCTACCCACAGACATTTGGAACTCTCCTGGGGTACCCTCACACATATTATTCCCTCATTTAGTGGATATTTTCACAAAAAAGTGAAATTTTCAAAATCTCTGAAAATTGGCTGAAAACGACTAAATATGAAGGACTCATCGGGCGAATCGCTCTGGAACTGAAATCGGAACGCTCACTGATATTTCCCCTATCTGAAAGTATGATAAACGCTGAAAAAATGATTAAGTCCAAAAAAAAATTTTTTAAACTTTTTTCAATTTTACCCCCGTGGGATATATATTCTACCCACACACATTTGGAACTCTCCTGGGGTACCCTCACACAAATTATTCCCTCATTTAGTGGATATCGTCACAAAAAAGTGAAATTTTCAAAAATTCAGAAAATTGGCTGAAAACGACTAAATATGAAGGACTCATCTGGCGAATCGCTCTGGAACTGAAATCGGAACGCTCACTGATATTGCCCCTATCTGAACGTCTGATAAACGCTGAAAAAATGATTAAGTCCAAATAAAAATTTTTTCAACTTTTTTCAATTTTACCCCCGTGGGATATATATTCTACCCACGCACATTTGGAACACTCCTGGGGTACCCTCACACATATTATTCCCTCATTTAGTGGATATTTTCACAAAAAAGTGAAATTTTCAAAAATTCAGAAAATTGGCTGAAAACGACTAAATATGAAGGACTCATCGGGCGAATGGCTCTGGAACTGAAATCGGAACGCTCACTGACATTTCCCCTATCTGAAAGTCTGATAAACGCTGAAAAAATGACTAAGTCCAAAAAAAAAAATTTGTAACCTTTTTTCAATTTTACCCCCGTGGGATATATATTCTACCCACACACATTTGGAACTCTCCTGGGGTACCCTCACACATATTATTCCCTCATTTAGTGGATATTTTCACAAAAAAGTGAAATTTTCAAAAATTTTGAAAATTGGCTGAAAACGACTAAATATGAAGGACTCATCGGGCGAATCGCTCTGGAACTGAAATCGGAAGGCTCACTGATATTGCCCCTATCTGAAAGTCTGATAAACGCTGAAAAAATGATTAAGTCCAAATAAAATTTTTTTCAACTTTTTTCAATTTTACCCCCGTGGGATATATATTCTACCCACGCACATTTGGAACACTCCTGGGGTACCCTCACACATATTATTCCCTCATTTAGTGGATATTTTCACAAAAAAGTGAAATTTTCAAAAATTCTGAAAATTGGCTGAAAAGGACTAAATATGAAGGACTCATCGGGCGAATCGCGCTGGAACTGAAATCGGAACGCTCACTGACATTTCCCCTATCTGAAAGTCTGATAAACGCTGAAAAAATGACTAAGTCCAAAAAAAAAATTTTTTCACCTTTTTTCAATTTTACCCCCGTGGGATATATATTCTACCCACACACATTTGGAACTCTCCTGGGGTACCCTCACACATATTATTCCCTCATTTAGTGGATATTTTCACAAAAAAGTGAAATTTTCAAAATCTCTGAAAATTGGCTGAAAACGACTAAATATGAAGGACTCATCGGGCGAATCGCTCTGGAACTGAAATCGGAACGCTCACTGATATTTCCCCTATCTGAAAGTCTGATAAACGCTGAAAAAATGATTAAGTCCAAAAAAAAATTTTTTTAACTTTTTTCAATTTTACCCCCGTGGGATATATATTCTACCCACACACATTTGGAACTCTCCTGGGGTACCCTCACACATATTATTCCCTCATTTAGTGGATATCGTCACAAAAAAGTGAAATTTTCAAAAATTCAGAAAATTGGCTGAAAACGACTAAATATGAAGGACTCATTTGGCGAATCGCTCTGGAACTGAAATCGGAACGCTCACTGATATTGCCCCTATCTGAACGTCTGATAAACGCTGAAAAAATGATTAAGTCCAAATAAAAATTTTTTCAACTTTTTTCAATTTTACGCCCGTGGGATATATATTCTACCCACGCACATTTGGAACTCTCCTGGGGTACCCTCACACATATTATTCCCTCATTTAGTGGATATTTTCACAAAAAAGTGAAATTTTAAAAAATTCAGAAAATTGGCTGAAAACGACTAAATATGAAGGACTCATCGGGCGAATCGCTCTGGAACTGAAATCGGAACCCTCACTGACATTTCCCCTATCTGAAAGTCTGATAAACGCTGAAAAAATGACTAAGTCCAAAAAAAAAAATTTGTAACCTTTTTTCAATTTTACCCCCGTGGGATATATATTCTACCCACACACATTTGGAACTCTCCTGGGGTACCCTCACACATATTATTCCCTCATTTAGTGGATATTTTCACAAAAAAGTGAAATTTTCAAAAATTCTGAAAATTGCCTGAAAACGACTAAATATGAAGGACTCATCAGAAGAATTGATCTGGAACTGAAATCGGAACGCTCACTGATATTGCCCCTATCTGAAAGTCTGATAAACGCTGAAAAAATGATTAAATCCAAATAAAAATTTTTTCAACTTTTTTCAATTTTACCCCCGTGGGATATATATTCTACCCACGCACATTTGGAACACTCCTGGGGTACCCTCACACATATTATTCCCTCATTTAGTGGATATTTTCACAAAAAAGTGAAATTTTCAAAAATTCAGAAAATTGGCTGAAAAGGACTAAATATGAAGGACTCATCGGGAGAATCGCTCTGGAACTGAAATCGGAACGCTCACTGACATTTCCCCTATCTGAAAGTCTGATAAACGCTGAAAAAATGACTAAGTCCAAAAAAAAATTTTTTCACCTTTTTTCAATTTTACCCCCGTGGGATATATATTCTACCCACACACATTTGGAACTCTCCTGGGGAACCCTCACACATATTATTCCCTCATTTAGTGGATATTTTCACAAAAAAGTGAAATTTTCAAAAATTCTGAAAATTGCCTGAAAATGACTAAATATGAAGGACTCATCGGAAGAATTGCTCTGGAACTGAAATCGGAACGCTCACTGATATTGCCCATATCTGAAAGTCTGATAAACGCTGAAAAAATGATTAAGTCCAAATAAAAATTTTTTCAACTTTTTTCAATTTTACCCCCGTGGGATATATATTCTACCGACGCACATTTGGAACACTCCTGGGGTACCCTCACACATATTATTCCCTCATTTAGTGGATATTTTCACAAAAAAGTGAAATTTTCAAAAATTCAGAAAATTGGCTGAAAACGACTAAATATGAAGGACTCATCGGGCGAATCGCTCTGGAACTGAAATCGGAACGCTCACTGACATTTCCCCTATCTGAAAGTCTGATAAACGCTGAAAAAATGACTAAGTCCAAAAAAAAAATTTTTTCACCTTTTTTCAATTTTACCCCCGTGGGATATATATTCTACCCACACACATTTGGAACTCTCCTGGGGTACCCTCACACATATTATTCCCTCATTTAGTGGATATTTTCACAAAAAAGTGAAATTTTCAAAAATTCAGAAAATTGGCTGAAAACGACTAAATATGAAGGACTCATCGGGCGAATCGCTCTGGAACTTAAATCGGTACGCTCACTGACATTTCCTCTATCTGAAAGTCTGATAAACGCTGAAAAAATGACTAAGTCCAAAAAAAAAATTTTTTCACCTTTTTTCAATTTTATCCCGTGGGATATATATTCTACCCACACACATTTGGAACTCTCCTGGGGTACCCTCACACATATTATTCCCTCATTTAGTGGATATTTTCACAAAAAAGTGAAATTTTTGAAAAATTCTGAAAATTGGCTGAAAAGGACTAAGTATGAAGGACTCATCGGGCGAATCGCTCTGGAACTGAAATCGGAACGCTCACTGACATTTCCCCTATCTGAAAGTCTGATAAACGCTGAAAAAATGACTAAGTCCAAAAAAAAATTTTTTCACCTTTTTTCAATTTTACCCCCGTGGGATATATATTCTACCCACACACATTTGGAACTCTCCTGGGGTACCCTCACACATATTATTCCCTCATTTAGTGGATATTTTCACAAAAAAGTGAAATTTTCAAAAATTCTGAAAATTGCCTGAAAACGACTAAATATGAAGGACTCATCGGAAGAATTGATCTAGAACTGAAATCGGAACGCTCACTGATATTGCCCCTATCTGAAAGTCTGATAAACGCTGAAAAAATGATTAAGTCCAAATAAAATTTTTTTCAACTTTTTTCAATTTTACCCCCGTGGGATATATATTCTACCCACACACATTTGGAACTCTCCTGGGGTACCCTCACACATATTATTCCCTCATTTAGTGGATATTTTCACAAAAAAGTGAAATTTTCAAAAATTTTGAAAATTGGCTGAAAACGACTAAATATGAAGGACTCATCGGGCGAATCGCTCTGGAACTGAAATCGGAACGCTCACTGATATTGCCCCTATCTGAAAGTCTGATAAACGCTGAAAAAATGATTAAGTCCAAATAAAATTTTTTTCAACTTTTTTCAATTTTACCCCCGTGGGATATATATTCTACCCACGCACATTTGGAACACTCCTGGGGTACCCTCACACATATTATTCCCTCATTTAGTGGATATTTTCACAAAAAAGTGAAATTTTCAAAAATTCTGAAAATTGGCTGAAAAGGACTAAATATGAAGGACTCATCGGGCGAATCGCGCTGGAACTGAAATCGGAACGCTCACTGACATTTCCCCTATCTGAAAGTCTGATAAACGCTGAAAAAATGACTAAGTCCAAAAAAAAAATTTTTTCACCTTTTTTCAATTTTACCCCCGTGGGATATATATTCTACCCACACACATTTGGAACTCTCCTGGGGTACCCTCACACATATTATTCCCTCATTTAGTGGATATTTTCACAAAAAAGTGAAATTTTCAAAATCTCTGAAAATTGGCTGAAAACGACTAAATATGAAGGACTCATCGGGCGAATCGCTCTGGAACTGAAATCGGAACGCTCACTGATATTTCCCCTATCTGAAAGTCTGATAAACGCTGAAAAAATGATTAAGTCCAAAAAAAAATTTTTTTAACTTTTTTCAATTTTACCCCCGTGGGATATATATTCTACCCACACACATTTGGAACTCTCCTGGGGTACCCTCACACATATTATTCCCTCATTTAGTGGATATCGTCACAAAAAAGTGAAATTTTCAAAAATTCAGAAAATTGGCTGAAAACGACTAAATATGAAGGACTCATTTGGCGAATCGCTCTGGAACTGAAATCGGAACGCTCACTGATATTGCCCCTATCTGAACGTCTGATAAACGCTGAAAAAATGATTAAGTCCAAATAAAAATTTTTTCAACTTTTTTCAATTTTACGCCCGTGGGATATATATTCTACCCACGCACATTTGGAACTCTCCTGGGGTACCCTCACACATATTATTCCCTCATTTAGTGGATATTTTCACAAAAAAGTGAAATTTTAAAAAATTCAGAAAATTGGCTGAAAACGACTAAATATGAAGGACTCATCGGGCGAATCGCTCTGGAACTGAAATCGGAACCCTCACTGACATTTCCCCTATCTGAAAGTCTGATAAACGCTGAAAAAATGACTAAGTCCAAAAAAAAAAATTTGTAACCTTTTTTCAATTTTACCCCCGTGGGATATATATTCTACCCACACACATTTGGAACTCTCCTGGGGTACCCTCACACATATTATTCCCTCATTTAGTGGATATTTTCACAAAAAAGTGAAATTTTCAAAAATTCTGAAAATTGCCTGAAAACGACTAAATATGAAGGACTCATCAGAAGAATTGATCTGGAACTGAAATCGGAACGCTCACTGATATTGCCCCTATCTGAAAGTCTGATAAACGCTGAAAAAATGATTAAATCCAAATAAAAAATTTTTCAACTTTTTTCAATTTTACCCCCGTGGGATATATATTCTACCCACACACATTTGGAACTCTCCTGGGGAACCCTCACACATATTATTCCCTCATTTAGTGGATATTTTCACAAAAAAGTGAAATTTTCAAAAATTCTGAAAATTGCCTGAAAATGACTAAATATGAAGGACTCATCGGAAGAATTGCTCTGGAACTGAAATCGGAACGCTCACTGATATTGCCCATATCTGAAAGTCTGATAAACGCTGAAAAAATGATTAAGTCCAAATAAAAATTTTTTCAACTTTTTTCAATTTTACCCCCGTGGGATATATATTCTACCGACGCACATTTGGAACACTCCTGGGGTACCCTCACACATATTATTCCCTCATTTAGTGGATATTTTCACAAAAAAGTGAAATTTTCAAAAATTCAGAAAATTGGCTGAAAACGACTAAATATGAAGGACTCATCGGGCGAATCGCTCTGGAACTGAAATCGGAACGCTCACTGACATTTCCCCTATCTGAAAGTCTGATAAACGCTGAAAAAATGACTAAGTCCAAAAAAAAAAATTTTTCACCTTTTTTCAATTTTACCCCGTGGGATATATATTCTACCCACACACATTTGGAACTCTCCTGGGGTACCCTCACACATATTATTCCCTCATTTAGTGGATATTTTCACAAAAAAGTGAAATTTTTGAAAAATTCTGAAAATTGGCTGAAAAGGACTAAGTATGAAGGACTCATCGGGCGAATCGCTCTGGAACTGAAATCGGAACGCTCACTGATATTGCCCCTATCTGAAAGTCTGATAAACGCTGAAAAAATGATTAAGTCCAAATAAAATTTTTTTCAACTTTTTTCAATTTTACCCCCGTGGGATATATATTCTACCCACACACATTTGGAACTCTCCTGGGGTACCCTCACACATATTATTCCCTCATTTAGTGGATATTTTCACAAAAAAGTGAAATTTTCAAAAATTTTGAAAATTGGCTGAAAACGACTAAATATGAAGGACTCATCGGGCGAATCGCTCTGGAACTGAAATCGGAACGCTCACTGATATTGCCCCTATCTGAAAGTCTGATAAACGCTGAAAAAATGATTAAGTCCAAATAAAAAAAATTTCATTTTTTTCAATTTTACCCCCGTGGGATATATATTCTACCCACGCACATTTAGAACACTCCTGGGGTACCCTCACACATATTATTCCCTCATTTAGTGGATATTTTCACAAAAAAAGTGAAATTTTCAAAAATTCAGAAAATTGGCTGAAAACGACTAAATATGAAGGACTCATCGGGCGAATCGCTCTGGAACTGAAATCGGAACGCTCACTGACATTTCCCCTATCTGAAAGTCTGATAAACGCTGAAAAAATGACTAAGTCCAAAAAAAAAAATTTTTAACCTTTTTTCAATTTTACCCCCGTGGGATATATATTCTACCCACACACATTTGGAACTCTCCTGGGGTACCCTCACACATATTATTCCCTCATTTAGTTGATATTTTCACAAAAAAGTGAAATTTTCAAAAATTCAAAAAATTGGCTGAAAACGACTAAATATGAAGGACTCATCGGGCGAATCGCTCTGGAACTGAAATCGGAACGCTCACTGACATTTCCCCTATCTGAAAGTCTGATAAACGCTGAAAAAATGATTAAGTCCAAATAAAAATTTTTTCAACTTTTTTCATTTTTACCCCCGTGGGATATATATTCTACCGACGCACATTTGGAACACTCCTGGGGTACCCTCACACATATTATTCCATCATTTAGTGGATATTTTCACAAAAAAGTGAAATTTTCAAAAATTCTGAAAATTGGCTGAAAAGGACTAAATATGAAGGACTCATCGGGCGAATCGCTCTGGAACTGAAATCGGAACGCTCACTGACATTTCCCCTATCTGAAAGTCTGATAAACGCTGAAAAAATGACTAAGTCCAAAAAAAAAATTTTTTCACCTTTTTTCAATTTTACCCCCGTGGGATATATATTCTACCCACACACATTTGGAACTCTCCTGGGGTACCCTCACACATATTATTCCCTCATTTAGTGGATATTTTCACAAAAAAGTGAAATTTTCAAAAATTCTGAAAATTGGCTGAAAAGGACTAAATATGAAGGACTCATCGGGCGAATCGCTCTGGAACTGAAATCGGAACGCTCACTGACATTTCCCCTATCTGAAAGTCTGATAAACGCTGAAAAAATGACTAAGTCCAAAAAAAAATTTTTTCACCTTTTTTCAATTTTACCCCCGTGGGATATATATTCTACCCACACACATTTGGAACTCTCCTGGGGTACCCTCACACATATTATTCCCTCATTTAGTGGATATTTTCACAAAAAAGTGAAATTTTCAAAAATTCTGAAAATTGCCTGAAAACGACTAAATATGAAGGACTCATCGGAAGAATTGCTCTGGAACTGAAATCGGAACGCTCACTGATATTGCCCCTATCTGAAAGTCTGATAAACGCTGAAAAAATGATTAAGTCCAAATAAAAATTTTTTCAACTTTTTTCAATTTTACCCCCGTGGGATATATATTCTACCGACGCACATTTGGAACACTCCTGGGGTACCTTCACACATATTTTTCCCTCATTTAGTGGATATTTTCACAAAAAAGTGAAATTTTCAAAAATTCAGAAAATTGGCTGAAAAGGACTAAATATGAAGGACTCATCGGGCGAATCGCTCTGGAACTGAAATCGGAACGCTCACTGACATTTCCCCTATCTGAAAGTCTGATAAACGCTGAAAAAATGACTAAGTCCAAAAAAAATTTTTTTCACCTTTTTTCAATTTTACCCCAGTGGGATATATATTCTACCCACACACATTTGGAACTCTCCTGGGGTACCCTCACACATATTATTCCCTCATTTAGTGGATATTTTCACAAAAAAGTGAAATTTTCAAAAATTCTGAAAATTGCCTGAAAACGACTAAATATGAAGTACTCATCGGAAGAATTGCTCTGGAACTGAAATCGGAACGCTCACTGATATTGCCCCTATCTGAAAGTCTGATAAACGCTGAAAAAATGATTAAGTCCAAATAAAATTTTTTTCAACTTTTTTCAATTTTACCCCCGTGGGATATATATTCTACCCACACACATTTGGAACTCTCCTGGGGTACCCTCACACATATTATTCCCTTATTTAGTGGATATTTTCACAAAAAAGTGAAATTTTCAAAAATTTTGAAAATTGGCTGAAAACGACTAAATATGAAGGACTCATCGGGCGAATCGCTCTGGAACTGAAATCGGAACGCTCACTGATATTGCCCCTATCTGAAAGTCTGATAAACGCTGAAAAAATGATTAAATCCAAATAAAAATTTTTTCAACTTTTTTCAATTTTACCCCCGTGGGATATATATTCTACCGACGCACATTTGGAACACTCCTGGGGTACCTTCACACATATTATTCCCTCATTTAGTGGATATTTTCACAAAAAAGTGAAATTTTCAAAAATTCAGAAAATTGGCTGAAAAGGACTAAATATGAAGGACTCATCAGCCGAATCGCTCTGGAACTGAAATCGGAACGCTCACTGACATTTCCCCTATCTGAAAGTCTGATAAACGCTGAAAAAATGACTAAGTCCAAAAAAAATTTTTTTCACCTTTTTTCAATTTTACCCCAGTGGGATATATATTCTACCCACACACATTTGGAACTCTCCTGGGGTACCCTCACACATATTATTCCCTCATTTAGTGGATATTTTCACAAAAAAGTGAAATTTTCAAAAATTCTGAAAATTGCCTGAAAACGACTAAATATGAAGAACTCATCGGAAGAATTGCTCTGGAACTGAAATCGGAACGCTCACTGATATTGCCCCTATCTGAAAGTCTGATAAACGCTGAAAAAATGATTAAGTCCAAATAAAATTTTTTTCAACTTTTTTCAATTTTACCCCCGTGGGATATATATTCTACCCACACACATTTGGAACTCTCCTGGGGTACCCTCACACATATTATTCCCTCATTTAGTGGATATTTTCACAAAAAAGTGAAATTTTCAAAAATTTTGAAAATTGGCTGAAAACGACTAAATATGAAGGACTCATCGGGCGAATCGCTCTGGAACTGAAATCGGAACGCTCACTGATATTGCCCCTATCTGAAAGTCTGATAAACGCTGAAAAAATGATTAAGTCCAAATAAAAATTTTTTCAACTTTTTTCAATTTTACCCCCGTGGGATATATATTCTACCGACGCACATTTGGAACACTCCTGGGGTACCTTCACACATATTATTCCCTCATTTAGTGGATATTTTCACAAAAAAGTGAAATTTTCAAAAATTCTGAAAATTGGCTGAAAAGAACTAAATATGAAGGACTCATCGGGCGAATCGCTCTGGAACTGAAATCGGAACGCTCACTGACATTTCCCCTATCTGAAAGTCTGATAAACGCTGAAAAAATGATTAAGTCCAAATAAAAATTTTTTCAACTTTTTTCAATTTTACCCCCGTGGGATATATATTTTACCCACACACATTTGGAACTCTCCTGGGGTACCCTCACACATATTATTCCCTCATTTAGTGGATATTTTCACAAAAAAGTGAAATTTTCAAAAATTCTGAAAATTGGCTGAAAACGACTAAATATGAAGGACTCATCGGGCGAATCGCTCTGGAACTGAAATCGGAACGCTCACTGACATTTCCCCTATCTGAAAGTCTGATAAACGCTGAAAAAATGACTAAGTCCAAAAAAAAATTTTTTCACCTTTTTTCAATTTTACCCCCGTGGGATATATATTCTACCCACACACATTTGGAACTCTCCTGGGGTACCCTCACACATATTATTCCCTCATTTAGTGGATATTTTCACAAAAAAGTGAAATTTTCAAAAATTCTGAAAATTGCCTGAAAAGGACTAAATATGAAGGACTCATCGGGCGAATCGCTCTGGAACTGAAATCGGAACGCTCACTGATATTGCCCCTATCTGAAAGTCTGATAAACGCTGAAAAAATGATTAAATCCAAATAAAAATTTTTTCAACTTTTTTCAATTTTACCCCCGTGGGATATATATTCTACCCACGCACATTTGGAACACTCCTGGGGTACCCTCACACATATTATTTCCTCATTTAGTGGATATTTTCACAAAAAAGTGAAATTTTCAAAAATTCAGAAAATTGACTGAAAAGGACTAAATATGAAGGACTCATCGGGCGAATCGCTCTGGAACTGAAATCGGAACGCTCACTGACATTTCCCCTATCTGAAAGTCTGATAAACGCTGAAAAAATGACTAAGTCCAAAAAAAAAATTTTTTCACCTATTTTCAATTTTACCCCCGTGGGATATATATTCTACCCACACACATTTGGAACTCCCCTGGGGTACCCTCACACATATTATTCCCTCATTTAGTGGATATTTTCACAAAAAAGTGAAATTTTCAAAAATTCTGAAAATTGCCTGAAAACGACTAAATATGAAGGACTCATCGGAAGAATTGCTCTGGAACTGAAATCGGAACGCTCACTGATATTGCCCCTATCTGAAAGTCTGATAAACGCTGGAAAAATGATTAAGTCCAAATAAAAATTTTTTCAACTTTTTTCAATTTTACCCCCGTGGGATATATATTCTACCGACGCACATTTGGAACACTCCTGGGGTACCCTCACACATATTATTCCCTCATTTAGTGGATATTTTCACAAAAAAGTGAAATTTTCAAAAATTCAGAAAATTGGCTAAAAATGACTAAATATGAAGGTCTCATCGGGCGAATCGCTCTGGAACTTAAATCGGTACGCTCACTGACATTTCCCCTATCTGAAAGTCTGATAAACGCTGAAAAAATGACTAAGTCCAAAAAAAAAATTTTTTCACCTTTTTTCAATTTTACCCCCGTGGGATATATATTCTACCCACACACATTTGGAACTCTCCTGGGGTACCCTCACACATATTATTCCCTCATTTAGTGGATATTTTCACAAAAAAGTGAAATTTTCAAAAACTCAAAAAATTGGCTGAAAACGACTAAATATGAAGGACTCATCGGGCGAATCGCTCTGAAACTGAAATCGGAACGCTCACTGACATTTCCCCTATCTGAAAGTCTGATAAACGCTGAAAAAATGACTAAGTCCAAAAAAAAAATTTTTTCACCTATTTTCAATTTTACCCCCGTGGGATATATATTCTACCCACACACATTTGGAACTCTCCTGGGGTACCCTCACACATATTATTCCCTCATTTAGTGGATATTTTCACAAAAAAGTGAAATATTCAAAAATTCTGAAAATTGGCTGAAAAGGACTAAATATGAAGGACTCATCGGGCGAATCGCTCTGGAACTGAAATCGGAACGCTCACTGACATTTCCCCTATCTGAAAGTCTCATAAACGCTGAAAAAATGACTAAGTCCAAAAAAAAAATTTTTTAACCTTTTTTCAATTTTACCCCCGTGGGATATATATTCTACCCACACACATTTGGAACTCTCCTGGGGTACCCTCACACATATTATTCCCTCATTTAGTGGATATTTTCACAAAAAAGTGAAATTTTCAAAAATTCAGAAAATTGGCTGAAAACGACTAAATATGAAGGACTCATCGGGCGAATCGCTCTGGAACTTAAATCGGTACGCTCACTGACATTTCCCCTATCTGAAAGTCTGATAAACGCTGAAAAAATGACTAAGTCCAAAAAAAAATTTTTTTAACCTTTTTTCAATTTTACCCCCGTGGGATATATATTCTACCCACACACATTTGGAACTCTCCTGGGGTACCCTCACACATATTATTCCCTCATTTAGTGGATATTTTCACAAAAAAGTGAAATTTTCAAAAATTCAGAAAATTGGCTGAAAACGACTAAATATGAAGGACTCATCGGGCGAATCGCTCTGGAACTTAAATCGGTACCCTCACTGACATTTCCCCTATCTGAAAGTCTGATAAACGCTGAAAAAATGACTAAGTCCAAAAAAAAAATTTTTTCACCTATTTTCAATTTTACCCCCGTGGGATATATATTCTACCCACACACATTTGGAACTCCCCTGGGGTACCCTCACACATATTATTCCCTCATTTAGTGGATATTTTCACAAAAAAGTGAAATTTTCAAAAATTCTGAAAATTGGCTGAAAAGGACTAAATATGAAGGACTCATCGGGCGAATCGCTCTGGAACTGAAATCGGAACGCTCACTGACATTTCCCCTATCTGAAAGTCTGATAAACGCTGAAAAAATGACAGTCCAAAAAAAAATTTTTTCACCTTTTTTCAATTTTACCCCCGTGGGATATATATTCTACCCACACACATTTGGAACTCTCCTGGGGTACCCTCACACATATTATTCTCTCATTTAGTGGATATTTTCACAAAAAAGTGAAATTTTCAAAAATTCTGAAAATTGCCTGAAAACGACTAAATATGAAGGACTCATCGGAAGAATTGCTCTGGAACTGAAATCGGAACGCTCACTGATATTGCCCCTATCTGAAAGTCTGATAAACGCTGAAAAAATGATTAAATCCAAATAAAAATTTTTTCAACTTTTTTCAATTTTACCCCCGTGGGATATATATTCTACCCACGCACATTTGGAACACTCCTGGGGTACCCTCACACATATTATTCCCTCATTTAGTGGATATTTTCACAAAAAAGTGAAATTTTCAAAAATTCTGAAAATTGGCTGAAAAGGACTAAATATGAAAGACTCATCGGGCGAATCGCTCTGGAACTGAAATCGGAACGCTCACTGACATTTCCCCTATCTGAAAGTCTGATAAACGCTGAAAAAATGACTAAGTCCAAAAAAAAATTTTTTTCACCTTTTTTCAATTTTACCCCCGTGGGATATATATTCTACCCACACACATTTGGAACTCTCCTGGGGTACCCTCACACATATTATTCCCTCATTTAGTGGATATTTTCACAAAAAAGTGAAATTTTCAAAAATTCTGAAAATTGCCTGAAAAGAACTAAATATGAAGGACTCATCGGAAGAATTGCTCTGGAACTGAAATCGGAACGCTCACTGATATTGCCCCTATCTGAAAGTCTGATAAACGCTGAAAAAATGATTAAATCCAAATAAAAATTTTTTCAACTTTTTTCAATTTTACCCCCGTGGGATATATATTCTACCCACGCACATTTGGAACACTCCTGGGGTACCCTCACACATATTATTCCCTCATTTAGTGGATATTTTCACAAAAAAGTGAAATTTTCAAAAATTCTGAAAATTGGCTGAAAAGGACTAAATATGAAGGACTCATTGGGTGAATCGCTTTTGAACTGAAATCGGAACGCTCACTGACATTTCCCCTATCTGAAAGTCTGATAAACGTTGAAAAAATGACTAAGTCCAAAAAAAAAATTTTTTCACCTATTTTCAATTTTACCCCCGTGGGATATATATTCTACCCACACACATTTGGAACTCTCCTGGGGTACCCTCACACATATTATTCCCTCATTTAGTGGATATTTTCACAAAAAAGTGAAATTTTCAAAAATTCTGAAAATTGGCTGAAAAGGACTAAATATGAAGGACTCATCGGGCGAATCGCTCTGGAACTGAAATCGGAACGCTCACTGACATTTCCCCTATCTGAAAGTCTGATAAACGCTGAAAAAATGACTAAGTCCAAAAAAAAAATTTTTTAACCTTTTTTCAATTTTACCCCCGTGGGATATATATTCTACCCACACACATTTGGAACTCTCCTGGGGTACCCTCACACATATTATTCCCTCATTTAGTGGATATTTTCACAAAAAAGTGAAATTTTCAAAAATTCAGAAAATTGGCTGAAAACGACTAAATATGAAGGACTCATCGGGCGAATCGCTCTGGAACTTAAATCGGTACGCTCACTGACATTTCCCCTATCTGAAAGTCTGATAAACGCTGAAAAAATGACTAAGTCCAAAAAAAAATTTTTTTCACCTTTTTTCAATTTTACCCCCGTGGGATATATATTCTACCCACACACATTTGGAACTCTCCTGGGGTACCCTCACACATATTATTCCCTCATTTAGTGGATATTTTCACAAAAAAGTGAAATTTTCAAAAATTCAAAAAATTGGCTGAAAACGACTAAATATGAAGGACTCATCGGGCGAATCGCTCTGGAACTGAAATCGGAACGCTCACTGACATTTCCCCTATCTGAAAGTCTGATAAACGCTGAAAAAATGACTAAGTCCAAAAAAAAAATTTTTTCACCTATTTTCAATTTTACCCCCGTGGGATATATATTCTACCCACACACATTTGGAACTCTCCTGGGGTACCCTCACACATATTATTCCCTCATTTAGTGGATATTTTCACAAAAAAGTGAAATTTTCAAAAATTCTGAAAATTGGCTGAAAAGGACTAAATATGAAAGACTCATCGGGCGAATCGCTCTGGAACTGAAATCGGAACGCTCACTGACATTTCCCCTATCTGAAAGTCTGATAAACGCTGAAAAAATGACTAAGTCCAAAAAAAAATTTTTTTCACCTTTTTTCAATTTTACCCCCGTGGGATATATATTCTACCCACACACATTTGGAACTCTCCTGGGGTACCCTCACACATATTATTCCCTCATTTAGTGGATATTTTCACAAAAAAGTGAAATTTTCAAAAATTCTGAAAATTGCCTGAAAAGAACTAAATATGAAGGACTCATCGGAAGAATTGCTCTGGAACTGAAATCGGAACGCTCACTGATATTGCCCCTATCTGAAAGTCTGATAAACGCTGAAAAAATGATTAAATCCAAATAAAAATTTTTTCAACTTTTTTCAATTTTACCCCCGTGGGATATATATTCTACCCACGCACATTTGGAACACTCCTGGGGTACCCTCACACATATTATTCCCTCATTTAGTGGATATTTTCACAAAAAAGTGAAATTTTCAAAAATTCTGAAAATTGGCTGAAAAGGACTAAATATGAAGGACTCATTGGGTGAATCGCTTTTGAACTGAAATCGGAACGCTCACTGACATTTCCCCTATCTGAAAGTCTGATAAACGTTGAAAAAATGACTAAGTCCAAAAAAAAAATTTTTTCACCTATTTTCAATTTTACCCCCGTGGGATATATATTCTACCCACACACATTTGGAACTCTCCTGGGGTACCCTCACACATATTATTCCCTCATTTAGTGGATATTTTCACAAAAAAGTGAAATTTTCAAAAATTCTGAAAATTGGCTGAAAAGGACTAAATATGAAGGACTCATCGGGCGAATCGCTCTGGAACTGAAATCGGAACGCTCACTGACATTTCCCCTATCTGAAAGTCTGATAAACGCTGAAAAAATGACTAAGTCCAAAAAAAAAATTTTTTAACCTTTTTTCAATTTTACCCCCGTGGGATATATATTCTACCCACACACATTTGGAACTCTCCTGGGGTACCCTCACACATATTATTCCCTCATTTAGTGGATATTTTCACAAAAAAGTGAAATTTTCAAAAATTCAGAAAATTGGCTGAAAACGACTAAATATGAAGGACTCATCGGGCGAATCGCTCTGGAACTTAAATCGGTACGCTCACTGACATTTCCCCTATCTGAAAGTCTGATAAACGCTGAAAAAATGACTAAGTCCAAAAAAAAATTTTTTTCACCTTTTTTCAATTTTACCCCCGTGGGATATATATTCTACCCACACACATTTGGAACTCTCCTGGGGTACCCTCACACATATTATTCCCTCATTTAGTGGATATTTTCACAAAAAAGTGAAATTTTCAAAAATTCAAAAAATTGGCTGAAAACGACTAAATATGAAGGACTCATCGGGCGAATCGCTCTGGAACTGAAATCGGAACGCTCACTGACATTTCCCCTATCTGAAAGTCTGATAAACGCTGAAAAAATGACTAAGTCCAAAAAAAAAATTTTTTCACCTATTTTCAATTTTACCCCCGTGGGATATATATTCTACCCACACACATTTGGAACTCTCCTGGGGTACCCTCACACATATTATTCCCTCATTTAGTGGATATTTTCACAAAAAAGTGAAATTTTCAAAAATTCTGAAAATTGGCTGAAAAGGACTAAATATGAAGGACTCATCGGGCGAATCGCTCTGGAACTGAAATCGGAACGCTCACTGACATTTCCCCTATCTGAAAGTCTGATAAACGCTGAAAAAATGACTAAGTCCAAAAAAAAATTTTTTCACCTTTTTTCAATTTTACCCCCGTGGGATATATATTCTACCCACACACATTTGGAACTCTCCTGGGGTACCCTCACACATATTATTCCCTCATTTAGTGGATATTTTCACAAAAAAGTAAAATTTTCAAAAATTCTGAAAATTGCCTGAAAACGACTAAATATGAAGGACTCATCGGAAGAATTGCTCTGGAACTGAAATCGGAACGCTCACTGATATTGCCCCTATCTGAAAGTCTGATAAACGCTGAAAAAATGATTAAATCCAAATAAAAAATTTTTCAACTTTTTTCAATTTTACCCCCGTGGGATATATATTCTACCCACGCACATTTGGAACACTCCTGGGGTACCCTCACACATATTATTCCCTCATTTAGTGGATATTTTCACAAAAAAGTGAAATTTTCAAAAATTCTGAAAATTGGCTGAAAACGACTAAATATGAATTACTTATCGGGCGAATCGCTCTGGAACTGAAATCGGAACGCTCACTGACATTTCCCCTATCTGAAAGTCTGATAAACGCTGAAAAAATGACTAAGTCCAAAAAAAAAATTTTTTAACCTTTTTTCAATTTTACCCCCGTGGGATATATATTCTACCCACACACATTTGGAACTCTCCTGGGGTACCCTCACACATATTATTCCCTCATTTAGTGGATATTTTCACAAAAAAGTGAAATTTTCAAAAATTCAGAAAATTGGCTGAAAACGACTAAATATGAAGGACTCATCGGGCGAATCGCTCTGGAACTTAAATCGGTACGCTCACTGACATTTCCCCTATCTGAAAGTCTGATAAACGCTGAAAAAATGACTAAGTCCAAAAAAAAATTTTTTTCACCTTTTTTCAATTTTACCCCCGTGGGATATATATTCTACCCACACACATTTGGAACTCTCCTGGGGTACCCTCACACATATTATTCCCTCATTTAGTGGATATTTTCACAAAAAAGTGAAATTTTCAAAAATTCAAAAAATTGGCTGAAAACGACTAAATATGAAGGACTCATCGGGCGAATCGCTCTGGAACTGAAATCGGAACGCTCACTGACATTTCCCCTATCTGAAAGTCTGATAAACGCTGAAAAAATGACTAAGTCCAAAAAAAAAATTTTTTCACCTATTTTCAATTTTACCCCCGTGGGATATATATTCTACCCACACACATTTGGAACTCTCCTGGGGTACCCTCACACATATTATTCCCTCATTTAGTGGATATTTTCACAAAAAAGTGAAATTTTCAAAAATTCTGAAAATTGGCTGAAAAGGACTAAATATGAAGGACTCATCGGGCGAATCGCTCTGGAACTGAAATCGGAACGCTCACTGACATTTCCCCTATCTGAAAGTCTGATAAACGCTGAAAAAATGACTAAGTCCAAAAAAAAATTTTTTCACCTTTTTTCAATTTTACCCCCGTGGGATATATATTCTACCCACACACATTTGGAACTCTCCTGGGGTACCCTCACACATATTATTCCCTCATTTAGTGGATATTTTCACAAAAAAGTAAAATTTTCAAAAATTCTGAAAATTGCCTGAAAACGACTAAATATGAAGGACTCATCGGAAGAATTGCTCTGGAACTGAAATCGGAACGCTCACTGATATTGCCCCTATCTGAAAGTCTGATAAACGCTGAAAAAATGATTAAATCCAAATAAAAAATTTTTCAACTTTTTTCAATTTTACCCCCGTGGGATATATATTCTACCCACGCACATTTGGAACACTCCTGGGGTACCCTCACACATATTATTCCCTCATTTAGTGGATATTTTCACAAAAAAGTGAAATTTTCAAAAATTCTGAAAATTGGCTGAAAAGGACTAAATATGAAGGACTCATCGGGCGAATCGCTCTGGAACTGAAATCGGAACGCTCACTGACATTTCCCCTATCTGAAAGTCTGATAAACGCTGAAAAAATGACTAAGTCCAAAAAAAAAATTTTTTCACCTTTTTTCAATTTTACCCCCGTGGGATATATATTCTACCCACACACATTTGGAACTCTCCTGGGGTACCCTCACACATATTATTCCCTCATTTAGTGGATATTTTCACAAAAAAGTGAAATTTTCAAAAACTCAAAAAATTGGCTGAAAACGACTAAATATGAAGGACTCATCGGTCGAATCGCTCTGGAACTGAAATCGGAACGCTCACTGACATTTCCCCTATCTGAAAGTCTGATAAACGCTGAAAAAATGACTAAGTCCAAAAAAAAAATTTTTTAACCTTTTTTCAATTTTACCCCCGTGGGATATATATTCTACCCACACACATTTGGAACTCTCCTGGGGTACCCTCACACATATTATTCCCTCATTTAGTGGATATTTTCACAAAAAAGTGAAATTTTCAAAAATTCAGAAAATTGGCTGAAAACGACTAAATATGAAGGACTCATCGGGCGAATCGCTCTGGAACTTAAATCGGTACGCTCACTGACATTTCCCCTATCTGAAAGTCTGATAAACGCTGAAAAAATGACTAAGTCCAAAAAAAAATTTTTTTCACCTTTTTTCAATTTTACCCCCGTGGGATATATATTCTACCCACACACATTTGGAACTCTCCTGGGGTACCCTCACACATATTATTCCCTCATTTAGTGGATATTTTCACAAAAAAGTGAAATTTTCAAAAATTCAAAAAATTGGCTGAAAACGACTAAATATGAAGGACTCATCGGGCGAATCGCTCTGGAACTGAAATCGGAACGCTCACTGACATTTCCCCTATCTGAAAGTCTGATAAACGCTGAAAAAATGACTAAGTCCAAAAAAAAAATTTTTTCACCTATTTTCAATTTTACCCCCGTGGGATATATATTCTACCCACACACATTTGGAACTCTCCTGGGGTACCCTCACACATATTATTCCCTCATTTAGTGGATATTTTCACAAAAAAGTGAAATTTTCAAAAATTCTGAAAATTGGCTGAAAAGGACTAAATATGAAGGACTCATCGGGCGAATCGCTCTGGAACTGAAATCGGAACGCTCACTGACATTTCCCCTATCTGAAAGTCTGATAAACGCTGAAAAAATGACTAAGTCCAAAAAAAAATTTTTTCACCTTTTTTCAATTTTACCCCCGTGGGATATATATTCTACCCACACACATTTGGAACTCTCCTGGGGTACCCTCACACATATTATTCCCTCATTTAGTGGATATTTTCACAAAAAAGTGAAATTTTCAAAAATTCTGAAAATTGCCTGAAAACGACTAAATATGAAGGACTCATCGGAAGAATTGCTCTGGAACTGAAATCGGAACGCTCACTGATATTGCCCCTATCTGAAAGTCTGATAAACGCTGAAAAAATGATTAAATCCAAATAAAAAATTTTTCAACTTTTTTCAATTTTACCCCCGTGGGATATATATTCTACCCACGCACATTTGGAACACTCCTGGGGTACCCTCACACATATTATTCCCTCATTTAGTGGATATTTTCACAAAAAAGTGAAATTTTCAAAAATTCTGAAAATTGGCTGAAAAGGACTAAATATGAAAGACTCATCGGGCGAATCGCTCTGGAACTGAAATCGGAACGCTCACTGACATTTCCCCTATCTGAAAGTCTGATAAACGCTGAAAAAATGACAAAGTCCAAAAAAAAATTTTTTTCACCTTTTTTCAATTTTACCCCCGTGGGATATATATTCTACCCACACACATTTGGAACTCTCCTGGGGTACCCTCACACATATTATTCCCTCATTTAGTGGATATCTTCACAAAAAAGTGAAATTTTCAAAAATTCAAAAAATTGGCTGAAAACGACTAAATATGAAGGACTCATCGGGCGAATCGCTCTGGAACTGAAATCGGAACGCTCACTGACATTTCCCCTATCTGAAAGTCTGATAAACGCTGAAAAAATGACTAAGTCCAAAAAAAAAATTTTTTCACCTATTTTCAATTTTACCCCCGTGGGATATATATTCTACCCACACACATTTGGAACTCTCCTGGGGTACCCTCACACATATTATTCCCTCATTTAGTGGATATTTTCACAAAAAAGTGAAATTTTCAAAAATTCTGAAAATTGCCTGAAAACGACTAAATATGAAGGACTCATCGGAAGAATTGCTCTGGAACTGAAATCGGAACGCTCACTGATATTGCCCCTATCTGAAAGTCTGATAAACGCTGAAAAAATGATTAAATCCAAATAAAAAATTTTTCAACTTTTTTCAATTTTACCCCCGTGGGATATATATTCTACCCACGCACATTTGGAACACTCCTGGGGTACCCTCACACATATTATTCCCTCATTTAGTGGATATTTTCACAAAAAAGTGAAATTTTCAAAAATTCTGAAAATTGGCTGAAAAGGACTAAATATGAAGGACTCATCGGGCGAATCGCTCTGGAACTGAAATCGGAACGCTCACTGACATTTCCCCTATCTGAAAGTCTGATAAACGCTGAAAAAATGACTAAGTCCAAAAAAAAAATGTTTTCACCTTTTTTCAATTTTACCCCCGTGGGATATATATTCTACCCACACACATTTGGAACTCTCCTGGGGTACCCTCACACATATTATTCCCTCATTTAGTGGATATTTTCACAAAAAAGTGAAATTTTCAAAAATTCAAAAAATTGGCTGAAAACGACTAAATATGAAGGACTCATCGGGCGAATCGCTCTGGAACTGAAATCGGAACGCTCACTGACATTTCCCCTATCTGAAAGTCTGATAAACGCTGAAAAAATGACTAAGTCCAAAAAAAAAATTTTTTCACCTATTTTCAATTTTACCCCCGTGGGATATATATTCTACCCACACACATTTGGAACTCTCCTGGGGTACCCTCACACATATTATTCCCTCATTTAGTGGATATTTTCACAAAAAAGTGAAATTTTCAAAAATTCAAAAAATTGGCTGAAAACGACTAAATATGAAGGACTCATCGGGCGAATCGCTCTGGAACTGAAATCGGAACGCTCACTGACATTACCCCTATCTGAAAGTCTGATAAACGCTGAAAAAATGACTAAGTCCAAAAAAAAAATTTTTTCACCTATTTTCAATTTTACCCCCGTGGGATATATATTCTACCCACACACATTTGGAACTCTCCTGGGGTACCCTCACACATATTATTCCCTCATTTAGTGGATATTTTCACAAAAAAGTGAAATTTTCAAAAATTCTGAAAATTGGCTGAAAACGACTAAATATGAAGGACTCATCGGGCGAATCGCTCTGGAACTTAAATCGGTACGCTCACTGACATTTCCCCTATCTGAAAGTCTGATAAACGCTGAAAAAATGACTAAGTCCAAAAAAAAAATTTTTTCACCTTTTTTCAATTTTACCCCCGTGGGATATATATTCTACCCACACACATTTGGAACTCTCCTGGGGTACCCTCACACATATTATTCCCTCATTTAGTGGATATTTTCACAAAAAAGTGAAATTTTCAAAAATTCAAAAAATTGGCTGAAAACGACTAAATATGAAGGACTCATCGGGCGAATCGCTCTGGAACTGAAATCGGAACGCTCACTGACATTTCCCCTATCTGAAAGTCTGATAAACGCTGAAAAAATGACTAAGTCCAAAAAAAAAATTTTTTCACCTATTTTCAATTTTACCCCCGTGGGATATATATTCTACCCACACACATTTGGAACTCTCCTGGGGTACCCTCACACATATTATTCCCTCATTTAGTGGATATTTTCACAAAAAAGTGAAATTTTCAAAAATTCAAAAAATTGGCTGAAAACGACTAAATATGAAGGACTCATCGGGCGAATCGCTCTGGAACTGAAATCGGAACGCTCACTGACATTACCCCTATCTGAAAGTCTGATAAACGCTGAAAAAATGACTAAGTCCAAAAAAAAAATTTTTTCACCTATTTTCAATTTTACCCCCGTGGGATATATATTCTACCCACACACATTTGGAACTCTCCTGGGGTACCCTCACACATATTATTCCCTCATTTAGTGGATATTTTCACAAAAAAGTGAAATTTTCAAAAATTCTGAAAATTGGCTGAAAACGACTAAATATGAAGGACTCATCGGGCGAATCGCTCTGGAACTTAAATCGGTACGCTCACTGACATTTCCCCTATCTGAAAGTCTGATAAACGCTGAAAAAATGACTAAGTCCAAAAAAAAAATTTTTTCACCTTTTTTCAATTTTACCCCCGTGGGATATATATTCTACCCACACACATTTGGAACTCTCCTGGGGTACCCTCACACATATTATTCCCTCATTTAGTGGATATTTTCACAAAAAAGTGAAATTTTCAATAATTCAAAAAATTGGCTGAAAACGACTAAATATGAAGGACTCATCGGGCGAATCGCTCTGGAACTGAAATCGGAACGCTCACTGACATTTCCCCTATCTGAAAGTCTGATAAACGCTGAAAAAATGACTAAGTCCAAAAAAAAAATTTTTTCACCTATTTTCAATTTTACCCCCGTGGGATATATATTCTACCCACACACATTTGGAACTCTCCTGGGGTACCCTCACACATATTATTCCCTCATTTAGTGGATATTTTCACAAAAAAGTGAAATTTTCAAAAATTCTGAAAATTGGCTGAAAAGGACTAAATATGAAGGATTCATCGGGCGAATCGCTCTGGAACTGAAATCGGAACGCTCACTGACATTTCCCCTATCTGAAAGTCTGATAAACGCTGAAAAAATGACTAAGTCCAAAAAAAAATTTTTTCACCTTTTTTCAATTTTACCCCCGTGGGATATATATTCTACCCACACACATTTGGAACTCTCTTGGGTACCCTCACACATATTATTCCCTCATTTAGTGGATATTTTCACAAAAAAGTGAAATTTTCAAAACTTCAAAAAATTGGCTGAAAACGACTAAATATGAAGGACTCATCGGGCGAATCGCTCTGGAACTGAAATCGGAACGCTCACTGACATTACCCCTATCTGAAAGTCTGATAAACGCTGAAAAAATGACTAAGTCCAAAAAAAAAATTTTTTCACCTATTTTCAATTTTACCCCCGTGGGATATATATTCTACCCACACACATTTGGAACTCTCCTGGGGTACCCTCACACATATTATTCCCTCATTTAGTGGATATTTTCACAAAAAAGTGAAATTTTCAAAAATTCAGAAAATTGGCTGAAAACGACTAAATATGAAGGACTCATCGGAAGAATTGCTCTGGAACTGAAATCGGAACGCTCACCGATATTGCCCCTATCTGAAAGTCTGATAAACGCTGAAAAAATGATTAAGTCCAAATAAAAATTTTTTCAACTTTTTTCAATTTTACCCCCGTGGGATATATATTCTACCGACGCACATTTGGAACACTCCTGGGGTACCCTCACACATATTATTCCCTCATTTAGTGGATATTTTCACAAAAAAGTAAAATTTTCAAAAATTCAGAAAATTGGCTGAAAATGACTAAATATGAAGGACTCATCGGGCGAATCGCTCTGGAACTTAAATCGGTACGCTCACTGACATTTCCCCTATCTGAAAGTCTGATAAACGCTGAAAAAATGACTAAGTCCAAAAAAAAAATTTTTTCACCTTTTTTCAATTTTACCCACGTGGGATATATATTCTACCCACACACATTTGGAACTCTCCTGGGGTACCCTCACACATATTATTCCCTCATTTAGTGGATATTTTCACAAAAAAGTGAAATTTTCTAAAACTCAAAAAATTGGCTGAAAACGACTAAATATGAAGGACTCATCGGGCGAATCGCTCTGGAACTGAAATCGGAACGCTCACTGACATTTCCCCTATCTGAAAGTCTGATAAACGCTGAAAAAATGACTAAGTCCAAAAAAAAAATTTTTTCACCTATTTTCAATTTTACCCCCGTGGGATATCTATTCTACCCACACACATTTGGAACTCTCCTGGGGTACCCTCACACATATTATTCCCTCATTTAGTGGATATTTTCACAAAAAAGTGAAATTTTCAAAAATTCTGAAAATTGGCTGAAAAGGACTAAATATGAAGGACTCATCGGGCGAATCGCTCTGGAACTGAAATCGGAACGCTCACTGACATTTCCCCTATCTGAAAGTCTGATAAACGCTGAAAAAATGACTAAGTCCAAAAAAAAAATTTTTTTAACCTTTTTTCAATTTTACCCCCGTGGGATATATATTCTACCCACACACATTTGGAACTCTCCTGGGGTACCCTCACACATATTATTCCCTCATTTAGTGGATATTTTCACAAAAAAGTGAAATTTTCAAAAATTCTGAAAATTGGCTGAAAAGGACTAAATATGAAGGACTCATCGGGCGAATCGCTCTGGAACTGAAATCGGAACGCTCACTGACATTTCCCCTATCTGAAAGTCTGATAAACGCTGAAAAAATGACTAAGTCCAAAAAAAAAATTTTTTCACCTATTTTCAATTTTACCCCCGTGGGATATATATTCTACCCACACACATTTGGAACTCTCCTGGGGTACCCTCACACATATTATTCCCTCAATTAGTGGATATTTTCACAAAAAAGTGAAATTTTCAAAAATTCTGAAAATTGGCTGAAAAGGACTAAATATGAAGGACTCATCGGGCGAATCGCTCTGGAACTTAAATCGGTACGCTCACTGACATTTCCCCTATCTGAAAGTCTGATAAACGCTGAAAAAATGACTAAGTCCAAAAAAAAATTTTTTCACCTTTTTTCAATTTTACCCCCGTGGGATATATATTCTACCCACACACATTTGGAACTCTCTTGGGTACCCTCACACATATTATTCCCTCATTTAGTGGATATTTTCACAAAAAAGTGAAATTTTCAAAAATTCAAAAAATTGGCTGAAAACGACTAAATATGAAGGACTCATCGGGCGAATCGCTCTGGAACTGAAATCGGAACGCTCACTGACATTACCCCTATCTGAAAGTCTGATAAACGCTGAAAAAATGACTAAGTCCAAAAAAAAAATTTTTTCACCTACTTTCAATTTTACCCCCGTGGGATATATATTCTACCCACACACATTTGGAACTCTCCTGGGGTACCCTCACACATATTATTCCCTCATTTAGTGGATATTTTCACAAAAAAGTGAAATTTTCAAAAATTCAGAAAATTGGCTGAAAACGACTAAATATGAAGGACTCATCGTAAGAATTGCTCTGGAACTGAAATCGGAACGCTCACTGATATTGCCCCTATCTGAAAGTCTGATAAACGCTGAAAAAATGATTAAGTCCAAATAAAAATTTTTTCAACTTTTTTCAATTTTACCCCCGTGGGATATATATTCTACCGACGCACATTTGGAACACTCCTGGGGTACCCTCACACATATTATTCCCTCATTTAGTGGATATTTTCACAAAAAAGTGAAATTTTCAAAAATTCAGAAAATTGGCTGAAAATGACTAAATATGAAGGACTCATCGGGCGAATCGCTCTGGAACTTAAATCGGTACGCTCACTGACATTTTCCCTATCTGAAAGTCTGATAAACGCTGAAAAAATGACTAAGTCCAAAAAAAAAATTTTTTCACCTATTTTCAATTTTACCCCCGTGGGATATATATTCTACCCACACACATTTGGAACTCTCCTGGGGTACCCTCACACATATTATTCCCTCATTTAGTGGATATTTTCACAAAAAAGTGAAATTTTCAAAAACTCAAAAAATTGGCTGAAAACGACTAAATATGAAGGACTCATTGGGCGAATCGCTCTGGAACTGAAATCGGAACGCTCACTGACATTTCCCCTATCTGAAAGTCTGATAAACGCTGAAAAAATGACTAAGTCCAAAAAAAAATTTTTTCACCTTTTTTCAATTTTACCCCCGTGGGACATATATTCTACCCACACACATTTGGAACTCTCCTGGGGTACCCTCACACATATTATTCCCTCATTTAGTGGATATTTTCACAAAAAAGTGAAATTTTCAAAAATTCTGAAAATTGCCTGAAAACGACTAAATATGAAGGACTCATCGGGCGAATTGCTCTGAAACTGAAATCAGAACGCTCACTGATATTGCCCCTATCTGAAAGTCTGATAAACGCTGAAAAAATGATTAAGTCCAAATAAAAATTTTTTCAACTTTTTTCAATTTTACCCCCGTGGGATATATATTCTACCCACGCACATTTGGAACACTCCTGGGGTACCCTCACACATATTATTCCCTCATTTAGTGGATATTTTCACAAAAAAGTGAAATTTTCAAAAATTCTGAAAATTGGCTGAAAAGGACTAAATATGAAGGACTCATCGGGCGAATCGCTCTGGAACTGAAATCGGAACGCTCACTGACATTTCCCCTATCTGAAAGTCTGATAAACGCTGAAAAAATGACTAAGTCCAAAAAAAAATATTTTTAACCTTTTTTCAATTTTACCCCCGTGGGATATATATTCTACCCACACACATTTGGAACTCTCCTGGGGTACCCTCACACATATTATTCCCTCATTTAGTGGATATTTTCACAAAAAAGTGAAATTTTCAAAAATTCTGAAAATTGGCTGAAAAGGACTAAATATGAAGGACTCATCGGGCGAATCGCTCTGGAACTGAAATCGGAACGCTCACTGACATTTCCCCTATCTGAAAGTCTGATAAACGCTGAAAAAATGACTAAGTCCAAAAAAAAAATTTTTTCACCTATTTTCAATTTTACCCCCGTGGGATATATATTCTACCCACACACATTTGGAACTCTCCTGGGGTACCCTCACACATATTATTCCCTCAATTAGTGGATATTTTCACAAAAAAGTGAAATTTTCAAAAATTCTGAAAATTGGCTGAAAAGGACTAAATATGAAGGACTCATCGGGCGAATCGCTCTGGAACTTAAATCGGTACGCTCACTGACATTTCCCCTATCTGAAAGTCTGATAAACGCTGAAAAAATGACTAAGTCCAAAAAAAAATTTTTTCACCTTTTTTCAATTTTACCCCCGTGGGATATATATTCTACCCACACACATTTGGAACTCTCTTGGGTACCCTCACACATATTATTCCCTCATTTAGTGGATATTTTCACAAAAAAGTGAAATTTTCAAAAATTCAAAAAATTGGCTGAAAACGACTAAATATGAAGGACTCATCGGGCGAATCGCTCTGGAACTGAAATCGGAACGCTCACTGACATTACCCCTATCTGAAAGTCTGATAAACGCTGAAAAAATGACTAAGTCCAAAAAAAAAATTTTTTCACCTACTTTCAATTTTACCCCCGTGGGATATATATTCTACCCACACACATTTGGAACTCTCCTGGGGTACCCTCACACATATTATTCCCTCATTTAGTGGATATTTTCACAAAAAAGTGAAATTTTCAAAAATTCAGAAAATTGGCTGAAAACGACTAAATATGAAGGACTCATCGTAAGAATTGCTCTGGAACTGAAATCGGAACGCTCACTGATATTGCCCCTATCTGAAAGTCTGATAAACGCTGAAAAAATGATTAAGTCCAAATAAAAATTTTTTCAACTTTTTTCAATTTTACCCCCGTGGGATATATATTCTACCGACGCACATTTGGAACACTCCTGGGGTACCCTCACACATATTATTCCCTCATTTAGTGGATATTTTCACAAAAAAGTGAAATTTTCAAAAATTCAGAAAATTGGCTGAAAATGACTAAATATGAAGGACTCATCGGGCGAATCGCTCTGGAACTTAAATCGGTACGCTCACTGACATTTTCCCTATCTGAAAGTCTGATAAACGCTGAAAAAATGACTAAGTCCAAAAAAAAAATTTTTTCACCTATTTTCAATTTTACCCCCGTGGGATATATATTCTACCCACACACATTTGGAACTCTCCTGGGGTACCCTCACACATATTATTCCCTCATTTAGTGGATATTTTCACAAAAAAGTGAAATTTTCAAAAACTCAAAAAATTGGCTGAAAACGACTAAATATGAAGGACTCATTGGGCGAATCGCTCTGGAACTGAAATCGGAACGCTCACTGACATTTCCCCTATCTGAAAGTCTGATAAACGCTGAAAAAATGACTAAGTCCAAAAAAAAATTTTTTCACCTTTTTTCAATTTTACCCCCGTGGGACATATATTCTACCCACACACATTTGGAACTCTCCTGGGGTACCCTCACACATATTATTCCCTCATTTAGTGGATATTTTCACAAAAAAGTGAAATTTTCAAAAATTCTGAAAATTGCCTGAAAACGACTAAATATGAAGGACTCATCGGGCGAATTGCTCTGAAACTGAAATCAGAACGCTCACTGATATTGCCCCTATCTGAAAGTCTGATAAACGCTGAAAAAATGATTAAGTCCAAATAAAAATTTTTTCAACTTTTTTCAATTTTACCCCCGTGGGATATATATTCTACCCACGCACATTTGGAACACTCCTGGGGTACCCTCACACATATTATTCCCTCATTTAGTGGATATTTTCACAAAAAAGTGAAATTTTCAAAAATTCTGAAAATTGGCTGAAAAGGACTAAATATGAAGGACTCATCGGGCGAATCGCTCTGGAACTGAAATCGGAACGCTCACTGACATTTCCCCTATCTGAAAGTCTGATAAACGCTGAAAAAATGACTAAGTCCAAAAAAAAATATTTTTAACCTTTTTTCAATTTTACCCCCGTGGGATATATATTCTACCCACACACATTTGGAACTCTCCTGGGGTACCCTCACACATATTATTCCCTCATTTAGTGGATATTTTCACAAAAAAGTGAAATTTTCAAAAATTCTGAAAATTGGCTGAAAACGGCTAAATATGAAGGACTCATCGGGCGAATCGCTCTGGAACTGAAATCGGAACGCTCACTGATATTGCCCCTATCTGAAAGTCTGATAAACGCTGAAAAAATGATTAAGTCCAAATAAAAATTTTTTCAACTTTTTTCAATTTTACCCCCGTGGGATATATATTCTACCCACACACATTTGGAACTCTCCTGGGGTACCCTCACACATATTATTCCCTCAATTAGTGGATATTTTCACAAAAAAGTGAAATTTTCAAAAATTCTGAAAATTGGCTGAAAAGGACTAAATATGAAGGACTCATCGGGCGAATCGCTCTGGAACTTAAATCGGTACGCTCACTGACATTTCCCCTATCTGAAAGTCTGATAAACGCTGCAAAAATGACTAAGTCCAAAAAAAATTTTTTTTCACCTTTTTTCAATTTTACCCCCGTGGGATATATATTCTACCCACACACATTTGGAACTCTCCTGGGGTACCCTCACACATATTATTCCCTCATTTAGTGGATATTTTCACAAAAAAGTGAAATTTTCAAAAATTCAAAAAATTGGCTGAAAACGACTAAATATGAAGGACTCATCGGGCGAATCGCTCTGGAACTGAAATCGGAACGCTCACTGACATTTCCCCTATCTGAAAGTCTGATAAACGCTGAAAAAATGACTAAGTCCAAAAAAAAAATTTTTTCACCTATTTTCAATTTTACCCCCGTGGGATATATATTCTACCCACGCACATTTGGAACACTCCTGGGGTACCCTCACACATATTATTCCCTCATTTAGTGGATATTTTCACAAAAAAGTGAAATTTTCAAAAATTCAAAAAATTGGCTGAAAACGACTAAATATGAAGGACTCATTGGGCGAATCGCTCTGGAACTGAAATCGGAACGCTCACTGACATTTCCCCTATCTGAAAGTCTGATAAACGCTGAAAAAATGACTAAGTCCAAAAAAAAATTTTTTCACCTTTTTTCAATTTTACCCCCGTGGGATATATATTCTACCCACACACATTTGGAACTCTCTTGGGTACCCTCACACATATTATTCCCTCATTTAGTGGATATTTTCACAAAAAAGTGAAATTTTCAAAAATTCAAAAAATTGGCTGAAAACGACTAAATATGAAGGACTCATCGGGAGAATCGCTCTGGAACTGAAATCGGAACGCTCACTGACATTACCCCTATCTGAAAGTCTGATAAACGCTGAAAAAATGACTAAGTCCAAAAAAAAAATTTTTTCACCTATTTTCAATTTTACCCCCGTGGGATATATATTCTACCCACACACATTTGGAACTCTCCTGGGGTACCCTCACACATATTATTCCCTCATTTAGTGGATATTTTCACAAAAAGTGAAATTTTCAAAAATTCTGAAAATTGGCTGAAAAGGACTAAATATGAAGGACTCATCGGGCGAATCGCTCTGGAACTGAAATCGGAACGCTCACTGACATTTCCCCTATCTGAAAGTCTGATAAACGCTGAAAAAATGACTAAGTCCAAAAAAAAATTTTTTCACCTTTTTTCAATTTTACCCCCGTGGGATATATATTCTACCCACACACATTTGGAACTCTCCTGGGGTACCCTCACACATATTATTCCCTCATTTAGTGGATATTTTCACAAAAAAGTGAAATTTTCAAAAATTCTGAAAATTGCCTGAAAACGACTAAATATGAAGGACTCATCGGAAGAATTGCTCTGGAACTGAAATCGGAACGCTCACTGATATTGCCCCTATCTGAAAGTCTGATACACGCTGAAAAAATGATTAAGTATAAAATAAAAATTTTTTCAACTTTTTTCAATTTTACCCCCGTGGGATATATATTCTACCCACGCACATTTGGAACACTCCTGGGGTACCCTCACACATATTATTCCCTCATTTAGTGGATATTTTCACAAAAAAGTGAAATTTTCAAAAATTCAGAAAATTGGCTGAAAACGACTAAATATGAAGGACTCATCGGGCGAATCGCTCTGGAACTTAAATTGGTACGCTCACTGACATTTCCCCTATCTGAAAGTCTGATAAACGCTGAAAAAATGACTAAGTCCAAAAAAAAAATTTTTTCACCTTTTTTCAATTTTACCCCCGTGGGATATATATTCTACCCACGCACATTTGGAACACTCCTGGGGTACCCTCACACATATTATTCCCTCATTTAGTGGATATTTTCACAAAAAAAGTGAAATTTTCAAAAATTCAGAAAATTGGCTGAAAACGACTAAATATGAAGGACTCATCGGGCGAATCGCTCTGGAACTGAAATCGGAACGCTCACTGACATTTCCCCTATCTGAAAGTCTGATAAATGCTGAAAAAATGACTAAGTCCAAAAAAAAATTTTTTAACCTTTTTTCAATTTTACCCCCGTGGGACATATATTCTACCCACACACATTTGGAACTCTCCTGGGGTACCCTCACACATATTATTCCCTCATTTAGTGGATATTTTCACAAAAAAGTGAAATTTTCAAAAATTCTGAAAATTGCCTGAAAACGACTAAATATGAAGGACTCATCGGGCGAATTGCTCTGAAACTGAAATCGGAACGCTCACTGATATTGCCCCTATCTGAAAGTCTGATAAACGCTGAAAAAATGATTAAGTCCAAATAAAAATTTTTTCAACTTTTTTCAATTTTACCCCCGTGGGATATATATTCTACCCACGCACATTTGGAACACTCCTGGGGTACCCTCACACATATTATTCCCTCATTTAGTGGATATTTTCACAAAAAAGTGAAATTTTCAAAAATTCTGAAAATTGGCTGAAAAGGACTAAATATGAAGGACTCATCGGGCGAATCGCTCTGGAACTGAAATCGGAACGCTCACTGACATTTCCCCTATCTGAAAGTCTGATAAACGCTGAAAAAATGACTAAGTCCAAAAAAAAATATTTTTAACCTTTTTTCAATTTTACCCCCGTGGGATATATATTCTACCCACACACATTTGGAACTCTCCTGGGGTACCCTCACACATATTATTCCCTCATTTAGTGGATATTTTCACAAAAAAGTGAAATTTTCAAAAATTCTGAAAATTGGCTGAAAACGGCTAAATATGAAGGACTCATCGGGCGAATCGCTCTGGAACTGAAATCGGAACGCTCACTGATATTGCCCCTATCTGAAAGTCTGATAAACGCTGAAAAAATGATTAAGTCCAAATAAAAATTTTTTCAACTTTTTTCAATTTTACCCCCGTGGGATATATATTCTACCCACGCACATTTGGAACACTCCTGGGGTACCCTCACACATATTATTCCCTCATTCTGTGGATATTTTCACAAAAAAGTGAAATTTTCAAAAATTCTGAAAATTGGCTGAAAAGGACTAAATATGAAGGACTCATCGGGCGAATCGCTCTGGAACTGAAATCGGAACGCTCACTGACATTTCCCCTATCTGAAAGTCTGATAAACGCTGAAAAAATGACTAAGTCCAAAAAAAAATTTTTTCACCTTTTTTCAATTTTACCCCCGTGGGATATATATTCTACCCACACACATTTGGAACTCTCTTGGGTACCCTCACACATATTATTCCCTCATTTAGTGGATATTTTCACAAAAAAGTGAAATTTTCAAAAATTCAAAAAATTGGCTGAAAACGACTAAATATGAAGGACTCATCGGGCGAATCGCTCTGGAACTGAAATCGGAACGCTCACTGACATTACCCCTATCTGAAAGTCTGATAAACGCTGAAAAAATGACTAAGTCCAAAAAAAAAATTTTTTCACCTATTTTCAATTTTACCCCCGTGAGATATATATTCTACCCACACACATTTGGAACTCTCCTGGGGTACCCTCACACATATTATTCCCTCATTTAGTGGATATTTTCACAAAAAGTGAAATTTTCAAAAATTCTGAAAATTGGCTGAAAAGGACTAAATATGAAGGACTCATCGGGCGAATCGCTCTGGAACTGAAATCGGAACGCTCACTGACATTTCCCCTATCTGAAAGTCTGATAAACGCTGAAAAAATGACTAAGTCCAAAAAAAAATTTTTTCACCTTTTTTCAATTTTACCCCCGTGGGATATATATTCTACCCACACACATTTGGAACTCTCCTGGGGTACCCTCACACATATTATTCCCTCATTTAGTGGATATTTTCACAAAAAAGTGAAATTTTCAAAAATTCTGAAAATTGCCTGAAAACGACTAAATATGAAGGACTCATCGGAAGAATTGCTCTGGAACTGAAATCGGAACGCTCACTGATATTGCCCCTATCTGAAAGTCTGATAAACGCTGAAAAAATGATTAAGTATAAAATAAAAATTTTTTCAACTTTTTTCAATTTTACCCCCGTGGGATATATATTCTACCCACGCACATTTGGAACACTCCTGGGGTACCCTCACACATATTATTCCCTCATTTAGTGGATATTTTCACAAAAAAGTGAAATTTTCAAAAATTCAGAAAATTGGCTGAAAACGACTAAATATGAAGGACTCATCGGGCGAATCGCTCTGGAACTTAAATTGGTACGCTCACTGACATTTCCCCTATCTGAAAGTCTGATAAACGCTGAAAAAATGACTAAGTCCAAAAAAAAAATTTTTTCACCTTTTTTCAATTTTACCCCCGTGGGATATATATTCTACCCACACACATTTGGAACTCTCCTGGGGTACCCTCACACATATTATTCCCTCATTTAGTGGATATTTTCACAAAAAAGTGAAATTTTCAAAAATTCTGAAAATTGGCTGAAAACGACTAAATATGAAGGACTCATCGGGCGAATCGCTCTGGAACTGAAATCGGAACGCTCACTGATATTGCCCCTATCTGAAAGTCTGATAAACGCTGAAAAAATGATTAAGTCCAAATAAAAATTTTTTCAATTTTTTTCAATTTTACCCCCGTGGGATATATATTCTACCCACGCACATTTGGAACACTCCTGGGGTACCCTCACACATATTATTCCCTCATTTAGTGGATATTTTCACAAAAAAAGTGAAATTTTCAAAAATTCAGAAAATTGGCTGAAAACGACTAAATATGAAGGACTCATCGGGCGAATCGCTCTGGAACTGAAATCGGAACGCTCACTGACATTTCCCCTATCTGAAAGTCTGATAAATGCTGAAAAAATGACTAAGTCCAAAAAAAAAATTTTTAACCTTTTTTCAATTTTACCCCCGTGGGACATATATTCTACCCACACACATTTGGAACTCTCCTGGGGTACCCTCACACATATTATTCCCTCATTTAGTGGATATTTTCACAAAAAAGTGAAATTTTCAAAAATTCTGAAAATTGCCTGAAAACGACTAAATATGAAGGACTCATCGGGCGAATCGCTCTGGAACTGAAATCGGAACGCTCACTGACATTTCCCCTATCTGAAAGTCTGATAAACGCTGAAAAAATGACTAAGTCCAAAAAAAAAAAATTTTTAACCTTTTTTCAATTTTACCCCTTGTGGGATATATATTCTACCCACACACATTTGGAACTCTCCTGGGGTACCCTCACACATATTATTCCCTCATTTAGTGGATATTTTCACAAAAAAGTGAAATTTTCAAAAATTCAGAAAATTGGCTGAAAACAACTAAATATGAAGGACTCATCGGGCGAATCGCTCTGGAACTGAAATCGGAACGCTCACTGAAATTTCCCCTATCTGAAAGTCAGATAAACGCTGAAAAAATGACTAAGTCCAAAAAAAAATTTTTTTCACCTTTTTTCAATTTTACCCCCGTGGGATATATATTCTACCCACACACATTTGGAACTCTCCTGGGGTACCCTCACACATATTATTCCCTCATTTAGTGGATATCGTCACAAAAAAGTGAAATTTTCAAAAATTCAGAAAATTGGCTGAAAACGACTAAATATGAAGTACTCATCTGGCGAATCGCTCTGGAACTGAAATCGGAACGCTCACTGATATTGCCCCTATCTGAAAGTCTGATAAACGCTGAAAAAATGATTAAGACCAAAAAAAAAATTTTTTTCAACTTTTTTCAATTTTACCCCCGTGGGATATATATTCTACCCACGCACATTTGAAACACTTCTGGGGTACCATCACACATATTATTCCCTCATTTAGTGGATATTTTCACAAAAAAAGTGAAATTTTCAAAAATTTTGAAAATTGGCTGAAAACGACTAAATATGAAGGACTCATCGGGCGAATCGCTCTGGAACTTAAATCGGTACGCTCACTGACATTTCCCCTATCTGAAAGTCTGATAAACGCTGAAAAAATGATTAAGTCCAAATAAAAAATTTTTCAACTTTTTTCAATTTTACCCCCGTGGGATATATATTCTACCCACGCACATTTGGAACACTCCTGGGGTACCCTCACACATATTATTCCCTCATTTAGTGGATATTTTCACAAAAAAGTGAAATTTTCAAAAATTCTGAAAATTGGCTGAAAAAGACTAAATATGAAGGACTCATCGGGCGAATCGCTCTGGAACTGACATCGGAACGCTCACTGACATTTCCCCTATCTGAAAGTCTGATAAACGCTGAAAAAATGACTAAGTCCAAAAAAAAAAAATTTTTAACCTTTTTTCAATTTTACCCCCGTGGGATATATATTCTACCCACACACATTTGGAACTCTCCTGGGGTACCCTCACACATATTATTCCCTCATTTAGTGGATATTTTCACAAAAAAGTGAAATTTTCAAAAATTCTGAAAATTGGCTGAAAACGGCTAAATATGAAGGACTCATCGGGCGAATCGCTCTGGAACTGAAATCGGAACGCTCACTGATATTGCACCTATCTGAAAGTCTGATAAACGCTGAAAAAATGATTAAGTTCAAATAAAAATTTTTTCAATTTTTTTCAATTTTACCCCCGTGGGATATATATTCTACCCACGCACATTTGGAACAATCCTGGGGTAACCTCACACATATTATTCCCTCATTTAGTGGATATTTTCACAAAAAAAGTGAAATTTTCAAAAATTCAGAAAATTGGCTGAAAACGACTAAATATGAAGGACTCATCGGGCGAATCGCTCTGGAACTGAAATCGGAACGCTCACTGACATTTCCCCTATCTGAAAGTCTGATAAACGCTGAAAAAATGACTAAGTCCAAAAAAAAAATTTTTTCAATTTTACCCCCGTGGGACATATATTCTACCCACACACATTTGGAACTCTCCTGGGGTACCCTCACACATATTATTCCCTCATTTAGTGGATATTTTCACAAAAAAGTGAAATTTTCAAAAATTCAGAAAATTGGCTGAAAACGACTAAATATGAAGGACTCATCGGGCGAATCGCTCTGGAACTTAAATCGGTACGCTCACTGACATTTCCCCTATCTGAAAGTCTGATAAACGCTGAAAAAATGATTAAGTCCAAATAAAAATTTTTTCAACTTTTTTCAATTTTACCCCCGTGGGATATATATTCTACCCACGCACATTTGGAACACTCCTGGGGTACCCTCACACATATTATTCCCTCATTTAGTGGATATTTTCACAAAAAAGTGAAATTTTCAAAAATTCTGAAAATTGGCTGAAAAGGACTAAATATGAAGGACTCATCGGGCGAATCGCTCTGGAACTGAAATCGGAACGCTCACTGACATTTCCCCTATCTGAAAGTCTGATAAACGCTGAAAAAATGACTAAGTCCAAAAAAAAAAAATTTTTAACCTTTTTTCAATTTTACCCCCGTGGGATATATATTCTACCCACACACATTTGGAACTCTCCTGGGGTACCCTCACACATATTATTCCCTCATTTAGTGGATATTTTCACAAAAAAGTGAAATTTTCAAAAATTCTGAAAATTGGCTGAAAACGGCTAAATATGAAGGACTCATCGGGCGAATCGCTCTGGAACTGAAATCGGAACGCTCACTGATATTGCCCCTATCTGAAAGTCTGATAAACGCTGAAAAAATGATTAAGTCCAAATAAAAATTTTTTCAATTTTTTTCAATTTTACCCCCGTGGGATATATATTCTACCCACGCACATTTGGAACACTCCTGGGGTACCCTCACACATATTATTCCCTCATTTAGTGGATATTTTCACAAAAAAAGTGAAATTTTCAAAAATTCAGAAAATTGGCTGAAAACGACTAAATATGAAGGACTCATCGGGCGAATCGCTCTGGAACTGAAATCGGAACGCTCACTGACATTTCCCCTATCTGAAAGTCTGATAAATGCTGAAAAAATGACTAAGTCCAAAAAAAAAATTTTTAACCTTTTTTCAATTTTACCCCCGTGGGACATATATTCTACCCACACACATTTGGAACTCTCCTGGGGTACCCTCACACATATTATTCCCTCATTTAGTGGATATTTTCACAAAAAAGTGAAATTTTCAAAAATTCTGAAAATTGCCTGAAAACGACTAAATATGAAGGACTCATCGGGCGAATCGCTCTGGAACTGAAATCGGAACGCTCACTGACATTTCCCCTATCTGAAAGTCTGATAAACGCTGAAAAAATGACTAAGTCCAAAAAAAAAAATTTTTAACCTTTTTTCAATTTTACCCCTTGTGGGATATATATTCTACCCACACACATTTGGAACTCTCCTGGGGTACCCTCACACATATTATTCCCTCATTTAGTGGATATTTTCACAAAAAAGTGAAATTTTCAAAAATTCAGAAAATTGGCTGAAAACAACTAAATATGAAGGACTCATCGGGCGAATCGCTCTGGAACTGAAATCGGAACGCTCACTGAAATTTCCCCTATCTGAAAGTCAGATAAACGCTGAAAAAATGACTAAGTCCAAAAAAAAATTTTTTTCACCTTTTTTCAATTTTACCCCCGTGGGATATATATTCTACCCACACACATTTGGAACTCTCCTGGGGTACCCTCACACATATTATTCCCTCATTTAGTGGATATCGTCACAAAAAAGTGAAATTTTCAAAAATTCAGAAAATTGGCTGAAAACGACTAAATATGAAGTACTCATCTGGCGAATCGCTCTGGAACTGAAATCGGAACGCTCACTGATATTGCCCCTATCTGAAAGTCTGATAAACGCTGAAAAAATGATTAAGACCAAAAAAAAAATTTTTTTCAACTTTTTTCAATTTTACCCCCGTGGGATATATATTCTACCCACGCACATTTGAAACACTTCTGGGGTACCATCACACATATTATTCCCTCATTTAGTGGATATTTTCACAAAAAAAGTGAAATTTTCAAAAATTTTGAAAATTGGCTGAAAACGACTAAATATGAAGGACTCATCGGGCGAATCGCTCTGGAACTTAAATCGGTACGCTCACTGACATTTCCCCTATCTGAAAGTCTGATAAACGCTGAAAAAATGATTAAGTCCAAATAAAAAATTTTTCAACTTTTTTCAATTTTACCCCCGTGGGATATATATTCTACCCACGCACATTTGGAACACTCCTGGGGTACCCTCACACATATTATTCCCTCATTTAGTGGATATTTTCACAAAAAAGTGAAATTTTCAAAAATTCTGAAAATTGGCTGAAAAAGACTAAATATGAAGGACTCATCGGGCGAATCGCTCTGGAACTGACATCGGAACGCTCACTGACATTTCCCCTATCTGAAAGTCTGATAAACGCTGAAAAAATGACTAAGTCCAAAAAAAAAAAATTTTTAACCTTTTTTCAATTTTACCCCCGTGGGATATATATTCTACCCACACACATTTGGAACTCTCCTGGGGTACCCTCACACATATTATTCCCTCATTTAGTGGATATTTTCACAAAAAAGTGAAATTTTCAAAAATTCTGAAAATTGGCTGAAAACGGCTAAATATGAAGGACTCATCGGGCGAATCGCTCTGGAACTGAAATCGGAACGCTCACTGATATTGCACCTATCTGAAAGTCTGATAAACGCTGAAAAAATGATTAAGTTCAAATAAAAATTTTTTCAATTTTTTTCAATTTTACCCCCGTGGGATATATATTCTACCCACGCACATTTGGAACAATCCTGGGGTAACCTCACACATATTATTCCCTCATTTAGTGGATATTTTCACAAAAAAAGTGAAATTTTCAAAAATTCAGAAAATTGGCTGAAAACGACTAAATATGAAGGACTCATCGGGCGAATCGCTCTGGAACTGAAATCGGAACGCTCACTGACATTTCCCCTATCTGAAAGTCTGATAAACGCTGAAAAAATGACTAAGTCCAAAAAAAAAATTTTTTCAATTTTACCCCCGTGGGACATATATTCTACCCACACACATTTGGAACTCTCCTGGGGTACCCTCACACATATTATTCCCTCATTTAGTGGATATTTTCACAAAAAAGTGAAATTTTCAAAAATTCAGAAAATTGGCTGAAAACGACTAAATATGAAGGACTCATCGGGCGAATCGCTCTGGAACTTAAATCGGTACGCTCACTGACATTTCCCCTATCTGAAAGTCTGATAAACGCTGAAAAAATGATTAAGTCCAAATAAAAATTTTTTCAACTTTTTTCAATTTTACCCCCGTGGGATATATATTCTACCCACGCACATTTGGAACACTCCTGGGGTACCCTCACACATATTATTCCCTCATTTAGTGGATATTTTCACAAAAAAGTGAAATTTTCAAAAATTCTGAAAATTGGCTGAAAAGGACTAAATATGAAGGACTCATCGGGCGAATCGCTCTGGAACTGAAATCGGAACGCTCACTGACATTTCCCCTATCTGAAAGTCTGATAAACGCTGAAAAAATGACTAAGTCCAAAAAAAAAAAATTTTTAACCTTTTTTCAATTTTACCCCCGTGGGATATATATTCTACCCACACACATTTGGAACTCTCCTGGGGTACCCTCACACATATTATTCCCTCATTTAGTGGATATTTTCACAAAAAAGTGAAATTTTCAAAAATTCTGAAAATTGGCTGAAAACGGCTAAATATGAAGGACTCATCGGGCGAATCGCTCTGGAACTGAAATCGGAACGCTCACTGATATTGCCCCTATCTGAAAGTCTGATAAACGCTGAAAAAATGATTAAGTCCAAATAAAAATTTTTTCAACTTTTTTCAATTTTACCCCCGTGGGATATATATTCTACCCACACACATTTGGAACTCTCCTGGGGTACCCTCACACATATTATTCCCTCATTTAGTGGATATTTTCACAAAAAAGTGAAATTTTCAAAAATTCAGAAAATTGGCTGAAAACGACTAAATATGAAGGACTCATCGGGCGAATTGCTCTGGAACTGAAATCGGAACGCTCACTGACATTTCCCCTATCTGAAAGTCTGATAAACGCTGAAAAAATGACTAAGTCCAAAAAAAAAATTTTTTCACCTTTTTTCAATTTTACCCCCGTGGGATATATATTCTACCCACGCACATTTGGAACACTCCTGGGGTACCCTCACACATATTATTCCCTCATTTAGTGGATATCGTCACAAAAAAGTGAAATTTTCAAAAATTCAGAAAATTGGCTGAAAACGACTAAATATGAAGGACTCATCTGGCGAATCGCTCTGGAACTGAAATCGGAATGCTCACTGATATTTCCCCTATCTGAAAGTCTGATAAACGCTGAAAAAATGATGAAGTCCAAAAAAAAAATTTTTTTCAACTTTTTTCAATTTTACCCCCGTGGGATATATATTCTACCCACGCACATTTGGAACACTCCTGGGGTACCCTCACACATATTATTCCCTCATTTAGTGGATATTTTCACAAAAAAAGTGAAATTTTCAAAAATTCAGAAAAATGGCTGAAAACGACTGAATATGAAGGACTCATCGGGCGAATCGCGCTGGAACTGAAATCGGAACGCTCACTGATATTTCCCCTATGTGAAAGTCTGATAAACGCTGAAAAAATGATTAAGTCCAAATAAAAATTTTTTCAACTTTTTTCAATTTTACCCCCGTGGGATATATATTCTACCCACGCACATTTGGAACACTCCTGGGGTACCCTCACACATATTATTCCCTCATTTAGTGGATATTTTCACAAAAAAGTGAAATTTTCAAAAATTCTGAAAATTGGCTGAAAACGACTAAATATGAAGGACTCATCGGGCGAATCGCTCTGGAACTGAAATCGGAATGCTCACTGATATTTCCCCTATGTGAAAGTCTGATAAACGCTGAAAAAATGATTAAGTCCAAAAAAAAATTTTTTCAACTTTTTTCAATTTTACCCCCGTGGGATATATATTCCACCCACGCACATTTGGAAAACTCCTGGGGTACCCTCACACATATTATTCCCTCATTTAGTGGATATTTTCACAAAAAAGTGAAATTTTCAAAAATTCTGAAAATTGGCTGAAAACGACTAAATATGAAGGACTCATCAGGCGAATCGCTCTGGAACTGAAATCGGAATGCTCACTGATATTGCCCCTATCTGAAAGTCTAATAAACGCTGAAAAAATGATTAAGTCCAAAAAAAAATTTTTCCAACTTTTTTCAATTTTACCCCCGTGGGATATATATTCTACCCATGCACATTTGGAACACTCCTGGGGTACCCTCACACATATTATTCCCTCATTTAGTGGATATTTTCACAAAAAAGTGAAATTTTCAAAAATTCTGAAAATTGGCTGAAAACGACTAAATATGAAGGACTTATCGGGCGAATCGCTCTGGAACTGAAATCGGAACGCTCACTGACATTTCCCCTATCTGAAAGTCTGATAAACGCTGAAAAAATGACTAAGTCCAAAAAAAAAATTTTTTAACCTTTTTTCAATTTTACCCCCGTGGGATATATATTCTACCCACACACATTTGGAACTCTCCTGGGGTACCCTCACACATATTATTCCCTCATTTAGTGGATATTTTCACAAAAAAGTGAAATTTTCAAAAATTCTGAAAATTGGCTGAAAACGACTAAATATGAAGGACTCATCGGGCGAATCGCTCTGGAACTGAAATCGGAACGCTCACTGATATTGCCCCTATCTGAAAGTCTGATAAACGCTGAAAAAATGATTAAGTCCAAATAAAAATTTTTTCAACTTTTTTCAATTTTACCCCCGTGGGATATATATTCTACCCACGCACATTTGGAACTCTCCTGGGGTACCCTCAGACATATTATTCCCTAATTTAGTGGATATCGTCACAAAAAAGTGAAATTTTCAAAAATTCAGAAAATTGGCTGAAAACGACTAAATATGAAGGACTCATCTGGCGAATCGCTCTGGAACTGAAATCGCAACGCTCACTGATATTGCCCCTATCTGAAAGTCTGATAAACGCTGAAAAAATGATTAAGTCGAAAAAAAAAATTTTTTTCAACTTTTTTCAATTTTACCCCCGTGGGATATATATTCTACCCAGGCACATTTGGAACACTCCTGGGGTACCCTCACACATATTATTCCCTCATTTAGTGGATATTTTCACAAAAAAAGTGAAATTTTCAAAAATTCAGAAAATTTGCTGAAAACGACTAAATATGAAGGACTCATCGGGCGAATCGCTCTGGAACTGAAATCGGAACGCTCACTGACATTTCCCCTATCTGAAAGTCTGATAAACGCTGAAAAAATGACTAAGTCCAAAAAAAAAAATTTTTAACCTTTTTTCAATTTTACCCCCGTGGGATATATATTCTACCCACACACATTTGGAACTCTCCTGGGGTACCCTCACACATATTATTCCCTCATTTAGTGGATATTTTCACAAAAAAGTGAAATTTTAAAAAATTCAGAAAATTGGCTGAAAACGACTAAATATGAAGGACTCATCGGGCGAATCGCTCTGGAACTGAAATCGGAACGCTCACTAACATTTCCCCTATCTGAAAGTCTGATAAACGCTGAAAAAATGATTAAGTCCAAAAAAAAATTTTTTCAACTTTTTTCAATTTTACCCCCGTGGGATATATATTCTACCCACACACTTTTGGAACTCTCCTGGGGTACCCTCACACATATTATTCCCTCATTTACTGGATATAGTCACAAAAAAGTGAAATTTTCAAAAATTCTGAAAATTGGCTGAAAACGACTAAATATGAAGGACTCATCGGGCGAATTGCTCTGGAACTGAAATTGGAACGCTCACTGATATTGCCCCTATCTGAAAGTCTGATAAACGCTGAAAAAATGATTAAGTCCAAAAAAAAATTTTTTTTCAACTTTTTTCAATTTTACCCCCGTGGGATATATATTCTACCCACGCACATTTGGAACACTCCTGGGGTACCCTCACACATATTATTCCCTCATTTAGTGGATATTTTCACAAAAAAGTTAAATTTTCAAAAATTCAGAAAATTGGCTGAAAACGACTAAATATGAAGGACTCATCGGGCGAATCGCTCTGGAACTGAAATCGGAACGCTCACTGATATTTCCCCTATCTGAAAGTCTGATAAACGCTGAAAAAATGATTAAGTCCAAAAAAAAATTTTTTCAACTTTTTTCAATTTTACCCCCGTGGGATATATATTCCACCCACGCACATTTGGAAAACTCCTGGGGTACCCTCACACATATTATTCCCTCATTTAGTGGATATTTTCACAAAAAAGTGAAATTTTCAAAAATTCTGAAAATTGGCTGAAAACGACTAAATATGAAGGACTCATCAGGCGAATCGCTCTGGAACTGAAATCGGAACGCTCACTGATATTGCCCCTATCTGAAAGTCTGATAAACGCTGAAAAAATGATTAAGTCCAAAAAAAAATTTTTCCAACTTTTTTCAATTTTACCCCCGTGGGATATATATTCTACCCATGCACATTTGGAACACTCCTGGGGTACCCTCACACATATTATTCCCTCATTTAGTGGATATTTTCACAAAAAAGTGAAATTTTCAAAAATTCTGAAAATTGGCTGAAAACGACTAAATATGAAGGACTTATCGGGCGAATCGCTCTGGAACTGAAATCGGAACGCTCACTGACATTTACCCTATCTGAAAGTCTGATAAACGCTGAAAAAATGATTAAGTCCAAAAAAAAAATTTTTCAACTTTTTTCAATTTTACCCCCGTGGGATATATATTCTACCCACGCACATTTGGAACACTCCTGGGGTACCCTCACACATATTATTCCCTCATTTAGTTGATATTTTCACAAAAAAGTGAAATTTTAAAAAATTCTGAAAATTGGCTGAAAACGACTAAATATGAAGGACTCATCAGGCGAATCGCTCTGGAACTGAAATCGGAACGCTCACTGATATTGCCCCTATCTGAAAGTCTGATAAACGCTGAAAAAATGATTAAGTCCAAAAAAAAATTTTTCCAACTTCTTTCAATTTTACCCCCGTGGGATATATATTCTACCCATGCACATTTGGAACACTCCTGGGGTACCCTCACACATATTATTCCCTCATTTAGTGGATATTTTCACAAAAAAGTGAAATTTTCAAAAATTCTGAAAATTGGCTGAAAACGACTAAATATGAAGGACTCATCAGGCGAATCGCTCTGGAACTGAAATCGGAACGCTCACTGATATTGCCCCTATCTGAAAGTCTGATAAACGCTGAAAAAATGATTAAGTCCAAAAAAAATTTTTTCCAACTTTTTTCAATTTTACCCCCGTGGGATATATATTCTACCCATGCACATTTGGAACACTCCTGGGGTACCCTCACACATATTATTCCCTCATTTAGTGGATATTTTCACAAAAAAGTGAAATTTTCAAAATTTCTGAAAATTGGCTGAAAACGACTAAATATGAAGGACTTATCGGGCGAATCGCTCTGGAACTGAAATCGGAACGCTCACTGACATTTCCCCTATCTGAAAGTCTGATAAACGCTGAAAAAATGACTAAGTCCAAAAATAAAATTTTTTAACCTTTTTTCAATTTTACCCCCGTGGGATATATATTCTACCCACACACATTTGGAACTCTCCTGGGGTACCCTCACACATATTATTCCCTCATTTAGTGGATATTTTTACAAAAAAGTGAAATTTTCAAAAATTCAGAAAATTGGCTGAAAACGACTAAATATGAAGGACTCATCGGGCGAATCGCTCTGGAACTGAAATCGGAACGCTCACTGATATTTCCCCTATCTGAAAGTCTGATAAACGCTGAAAAAATGATTAAGTCCAAAAAAAAATTTTTTCAACTTTTTTCAATTTTACCCCCGTGGGATATATATTCCACCCACGCACATTTGGAAAACTCCTGGGGTACCCTCACACATATTATTCCCTCATTTAGTGGATATTTTCACAAAAAAGTGAAATTTTCAAAAATTCTGAAAATTGGCTGAAAACGACTAAATATGAAGGACTTATCGGGCGAATCGCTCTGGAACTGAAATCGGAACGCTCACTGACATTTACCCTATCTGAAAGTCTGATAAACGCTGAAAAAATGATTAAGTCCAAAAAAAAATTTTTCCAACTTCTTTCAATTTTACCCCCGTGGGATATATATTCTACCCATGCACATTTGGAACACTCCTGGGGTACCCTCACACATATTATTCCCTCATTTAGTGGATATTTTCACAAAAAAGTGAAATTTTCAAAAATTCTGAAAATTGGCTGAAAACGACTAAATATGAAGGACTCATCAGGCGAATCGCTCTGGAACTGAAATCGGAACGCTCACTGATATTGCCCCTATCTGAAAGTCTGATAAACGCTGAAAAAATGATTAAGTCCAAAAAAAATTTTTTCCAACTTTTTTCAATTTTACCCCCGTGGGATATATATTCTACCCATGCACATTTGGAACACTCCTGGGGTACCCTCACACATATTATTCCCTCATTTAGTGGATATTTTCACAAAAAAGTGAAATTTTCAAAATTTCTGAAAATTGGCTGAAAACGACTAAATATGAAGGACTTATCGGGCGAATCGCTCTGGAACTGAAATCGGAACGCTCACTGACATTTCCCCTATCTGAAAGTCTGATAAACGCTGAAAAAATGACTAAGTCCAAAAATAAAATTTTTTAACCTTTTTTCAATTTTACCCCCGTGGGATATATATTCTACCCACACACATTTGGAACTCTCCTGGGGTACCCTCACACATATTATTCCCTCATTTAGTGGATATTTTCACAAAAAAGTGAAATTTTCAAAAATTCTGAAAATTGGCTGAAAACGACTAAATATGAAGGACTCATCGGGTGAATCGCTCTGGAACTGAAATCAGTACGCTCACTGACATTTCCCCTATCTGAAAGTCTGATAAACGCTGAAAAAATGACTATGTCCAAAAAAAAATATTTTTTCACCTTTTTTCAATTTTACCCCCGTGGGATATATATTCTACCCACACACATTTGGAACTCTCCTGGGGTACCCTCACACATATTATTCCCTCATTTAGTGGATATTTTCAAAAAAAAAGTGAAATTTTCAAAAATTCAGAAAATTGGCTGAAAACGACTAAATATGAAGGACTCATCGGGCGAATCGCTCTGGAACTGAAATCGGAACGCTCACTGACATTTCCCCTATCTGAAAGTCTGATAAATGCTGAAAAAATGACTAAGTCCAAAAAAAAAAATTTTTAACCTTTTTTCAATTTTACCCCCGTGGGATATATATTCTACCCACACACATTTGGAACTCTCCTGGGGTACCCTCACACATATTATTCCCTCATTTAGTGGATATTTTCACAAAAAAGTGAAATTTTCAAAAATTCAGAAAATTGGCTGAAAACGACTAAATATGAAGGACTCATCGGGCGAATCGCTCTGGAACTGAAATCGGAACGCTCACTGACATTTCCCCTATCTGAAAGTCTGATAAACGCTGAAAAAATGACTAAGTCCAAAAAAAAAATTTTTTTTCCTTTTTTCAATTTTACCCCCGTGGGATATATATTCTACCCACACACATTTGGAACTCTCCTGGGGTACCCTCACACATATTATTCCCTCATTTAGTGGATATATTCAGAAAAAAGTGAAATTTTCAAAAATTCTGAAAATTGGCTGAAAACGACTAAATATGAAGGACTCATCGGGCGAATCGCTCTGAAACTGAAATCGGAACGCTCACTGATATTTCCCCTATGTGAAAGTCTGATAAACGCTGAAAAAATGATTAAGTCCAAAAAAAAATTTTTTCAACTTTTTTCAATTTTACCCCCGTGGGATATATATTCTACCCACACACTTTTGGAACTCTCCTGGGGTACCCTCACACATATTATTCCCTCATTTAGTGGATATCGTCACAAAAAAGTGAAATTTTCAAAAATTCTGAAAATTGGCTGAAAAGGACTAAATATGAAGGACTCATCGGGCGAATCGCTCTGGAACTGAAATCGGAACGCTCACTGACATTTCCCCTATCTGAAAGTCTGATAAACGCTGAAAAAATGACTAAGTCCAAAAAAAAAAATTTTTCACCTTTTTTCAATTTTACCCCCGTGGGATATATATTCTACCCACACACATTTGGAACTCTCCTGGGGTACCCTCACACATATTATTCCCTCATTTAGTGGATATCGTCACAAAAAAGTGAAATTTTCAAAAATTCAGAAAATTGGCTGAAAACGACTAAATATGAAGGACTCATCTGGCGAATCGCTCTGGAACTGAAATCGGAATGCTCACTGATATTGCCCCTATCTGAAAGTCAGATAAACGCTGAAAAAATGATTAAGTCCAAAAAAAAAATTTTTTTCAACTTTTTTCAATTTTACCCCCGTGGGATATATATTCTACCCACGCACATTTGGAACACTCCTGGGGTACCCTCACACATATTATTCCCTCATTTAGTGGATATTTTCACAAAAAAAGTGAAATTTTAAAAAATTCTGAAAATTGGCTGAAAACGACTAAATATGAAGGACTCATCAGGCGAATCGCTCTGGAACTGAAATCGGAACGCTCACTGATATTGCCCCTATCTGAAAGTCTGATAAACGCTGAAAAAATGATTAAGTCCAAAAAAAAATTTTTCCAACTTCTTTCAATTTTACCCCCGTGGGATATATATTCTACCCATGCACATTTGGAACACTCCTGGGGTACCCTCACACATATTATTCCCTCATTTAGTGGATATTTTCACAAAAAAGTGAAATTTTCAAAAATTCTGAAAATTGGCTGAAAACGACTAAATATGAAGGACTCATCAGGCGAATCGCTCTGGAACTGAAATCGGAACGCTCACTGATATTGCCCCTATCTGAAAGTCTGATAAACGCTGAAAAAATGATTAAGTCCAAAAAAAATTTTTTCCAACTTTTTTCAATTTTACCCCCGTGGGATATATATTCTACCCATGCACATTTGGAACACTCCTGGGGTACCCTCACACATATTATTCCCTCATTTAGTGGATATTTTCACAAAAAAGTGAAATTTTCAAAATTTCTGAAAATTGGCTGAAAACGACTAAATATGAAGGACTTATCGGGCGAATCGCTCTGGAACTGAAATCGGAACGCTCACTGACATTTCCCCTATCTGAAAGTCTGATAAACGCTGAAAAAATGACTAAGTCCAAAAATAAAATTTTTTAACCTTTTTTCAATTTTACCCCCGTGGGATATATATTCTACCCACACACATTTGGAACTCTCCTGGGGTACCCTCACACATATTATTCCCTCATTTAGTGGATATTTTCACAAAAAAGTGAAATTTTCAAAAATTCTGAAAATTGGCTGAAAACGACTAAATATGAAGGACTCATCGGGTGAATCGCTCTGGAACTGAAATCAGTACGCTCACTGACATTTCCCCTATCTGAAAGTCTGATAAACGCTGAAAAAATGACTAAGTCCAAAAAAAAATATTTTTTCACCTTTTTTCAATTTTACCCCCGTGGGATATATATTCTACCCACACACATTTGGAACTCTCCTGGGGTACCCTCACACATATTATTCCCTCATTTAGTGGATATTTTCACAAAAAAAGTGAAATTTTCAAAAATTCAGAAAATTGGCTGAAAACGACTAAATATGAAGGACTCATCGGGCGAATCGCTCTGGAACTGAAATCGGAACGCTCACTGACATTTCCCCTATCTGAAAGTCTGATAAATGCTGAAAAAATGACTAAGTCCAAAAAAAAAAATTTTTAACCTTTTTTCAATTTTACCCCCGTGGGATATATATTCTACCCACACACATTTGGAACTCTCCTGGGGTACCCTCACACATATTATTCCCTCATTTAGTGGATATTTTCACAAAAAAGTGAAATTTTCAAAAATTCAGAAAATTGGCTGAAAACGACTAAATATGAAGGACTCATCGGGCGAATCGCTCTGGAACTGAAATCGGAACGCTCACTGACATTTCCCCTATCTGAAAGTCTGATAAACGCTGAAAAAATGACTAAGTCCAAAAAAAAAATTTTTTTTCCTTTTTTCAATTTTACCCCCGTGGGATATATATTCTACCCACACACTTTTGGAACTCTCCTGGGGTACCCTCACACATATTATTCCCTCATTTAGTGGATATCGTCACAAAAAAGTGAAATTTTCAAAAATTCTGAAAATTGGCTGAAAAGGACTAAATATGAAGGACTCATCGGGCGAATCGCTCTGGAACTGAAATCGGAACGCTCACTGACATTTCCCCTATCTGAAAGTCTGATAAACGCTGAAAAAATGACTAAGTCCAAAAAAAAAAATTTTTCACCTTTTTTCAATTTTACCCCCGTGGGATATATATTCTACCCACACACATTTGGAACTCTCCTGGGGTACCCTCACACATATTATTCCCTCATTTAGTGGATATCGTCACAAAAAAGTGAAATTTTCAAAAATTCAGAAAATTGGCTGAAAACGACTAAATATGAAGGACTCATCTGGCGAATCGCTCTGGAACTGAAATCGGAATGCTCACTGATATTGCCCCTATCTGAAAGTCTGATAAACGCTGAAAAAATGATTAAGTCCAAAAAAAAAATTTTTTTCAACTTTTTTCAATTTTACCCCCGTGGGATATATATTCTACCCACGCACATTTGGAACACTCCTGGGGTACCCTCACACATATTATTCCCTCATTTAGTGGATATTTTCACAAAAAAGTGAAATTTTCAAAAATTCTGAAAATTGGCTGAAAACGACTAAATATGAAGGACTCATCGGGCGAATCGCTCTGGAACTGAAATCGGAACTCTCACTGATATTTACCCTATCTGAAAGTCTGATAAACGCTGAAAAAATGATTAAGTCCAAAAAAAAATTTTTTTAACTTTTTTCAATTTTACCCCCGTGGGATATATATTCCACCCACGCACATTTGGAAAACTCCTGGGGTACCCTCACACATATTATTCGCTCATTTAGTGGATATTTTCACAAAAAAGTGAAATTTTCAAAAATTCTGAAAATTGGCTGAAAACGACTAAATATGAAGGACTCATCAGGCGAATCGCTCTGGAACTGAAATCGGAACGCTCACTGATATTGCCCCTATCTGAAAGTCTGATAAACGCTGAAAAATGATTAAGTCCAAAAAAAAATTTTTCTAACTTTTTTCAATTTTACCCCCGTGGGATATATATTTTACCCATGCACATTTGGAACACTCCTGGGGTACCCTCACACATATTATTCCCTCATTTAGTTGATATTTTCACAAAAAAGTGAAATTTTCAAAAATTCTGAAAATTGGCTGAAAACGACTAAATATGAAGGACTCATCAGGCGAATCGCTCTGGAACTGAAATCGGAACGCTCACTGATATTGCCCCTATCTGAAAGTCTGATAAACGCTGAAAAAATGATTAAGTCCAAAAAAAAATTTTTCCAACTTTTTTCAATTTTACCCCCGTGGGATATATATTCTACCCATGCACATTTGGAACACTCCTGGGGTACCCTCACACATATTATTCCCTCATTTAGTGGATATTTTCACAAAAAAGTGAAATTTTCAAAAATTCTGAAAATTGGCTGAAAACGACTAAATATGAATTACTTATCGGGCGAATCGCTCTGGAACTGAAATCGGAACGCTCACTGACATTTCCCCTATCTGAAAGTCTGATAAACGCTGAAAAAATGACTAAGTCCAAAAATAAAATTTTTTAACCTTTTTTCAATTTTACCCCCGTGGGATATATATTCTACCCACACACATTTGGAACTCTCCTGGGGTACCCTCACACATATTATTCCCTCATTTAGTGGATATTTTCACAAAAAAGTGAAATTTTCAAAAATTCTGAAAATTGGCTGAAAACGACTAAATATGAAGGACTCATCGGGCGAATCGCTCTGGAACTGAAATCAGTACGCTCGCTGACATTTCCCCTATCTGAAAGTCTGATAAACGCTGAAAAAATGACTAAGTCCAAAAAAAAATATTTTTTCACCTTTTTTCAATTTTACCCCCGTGGGATATATATTCTACCCACACACATTTGGAACTCTCCTGGGGTACCCTCACACATATTATTCCCTCATTTAGTGGATATTTTCACAAAAAAAGTGAAATTTTCAAAAATTCAGAAAATTGGCTGAAAACGACTAAATATGAAGGACTCATCGGGCGAATCGCTCTGGAACTGAAATCGGAACGCTCACTGACATTTCCCCTATCTGAAAGTCTGATAAATGCTGAAAAAATGACTAAGTCCAAAAAAAAAAATTTTTAACCTTTTTTCAATTTTACCCCCGTGGGATATATATTCTACCCACACACATTTGGAACTCTCCTGGGGTACCCTCACACATATTATTCCCTCATTTAGTGGATATTTTCACAAAAAAGTGAAATTTTCAAAAATTCAGAAAATTGGCTGAAAAGGACTAAATATGAAGGACTCATCGGGCGAATCGCTCTGGAACTGAAATCGGAACGCTCACTGACATTTCCCCTATCTAAAAGTCTGATAAACGCTGAAAAAATGACTAAGTCCAAAAAAAAAAATTTTTCACCTTTTTTCAATTTTACCCCCGTGGGATATATATTCTACCCACACACATTTGGAACTCTCCTGGGGTACCCTCACACATATTATTCCCTCATTTAGTGGATATCGTCACAAAAAAGTGAAATTTTCAAAAATTCAGAAAACTGGCTGAAAACGACTAAATATGAAGGACTCATCTGGCGAATCGCTCTGGAACTGAAATCGGAATGCTCACTGATATTGCCCCTATCTGAAAGTCTGATAAACGCTGAAAAAATGATTAAGTCCAAAAAAAAAATTTTTTTCAACTTTTTTCAATTTTACCCCCGTGGGATATATATTCTACCCACGCACATTTGGAACACTCCTGGGGTACCCTCACACATATTATTCCCTCATTTAGTGGATATTTTCACAAAAAAAGTGAAATTTTCAAAAATTCAGAAAATTGGCTGAAAACGACTGAATATGAAGGACTCATCGGGCGAATCGCGCTGGAACTGAAATCGGAACGCTCACTGATATTTACCCTATCTGAAAGTCTGATAAACGCTGAAAAAATGATTAAGTCCAAAAAAAAATTTTTTCAACTTTTTTCAATTTTACCCCCGTGGGATATATATTCCACCCACGCACATTTGGAAAACTCCTGGGGTACCCTCACACATATTATTCCCTCATTTAGTGGATATTTTCACAAAAAAGTGAAATTTTCAAAAATTCTGAAAATTGGCTGAAAACGACTAAATATGAAGGACTCATCGGGCGAATCGCTCTGGAACTGAAATCGGAACTCTCACTGATATTTACCCTATCTGAAAGTCTGATAAACGCTGAAAAAATGATTAAGTCCAAAAAAAAATTTTTTTAACTTTTTTCAATTTTACCCCCGTGGGATATATATTCCACCCACGCACATTTGGAAAACTCCTGGGGTACCCTCACACATATTATTCGCTCATTTAGTGGATATTTTCACAAAAAAGTGAAATTTTCAAAAATTCTGAAAATTGGCTGAAAACGACTAAATATGAAGGACTCATCAGGCGAATCGCTCTGGAACTGAAATCGGAACGCTCACTGATATTGCCCCTATCTGAAAGTCTGATAAACGCTGAAAAAATGATTAAGTCCAAAAAAAAATTTTTCTAACTTTTTTCAATTTTACCCCCGTGGGATATATATTTTACCCATGCACATTTGGAACACTCCTGGGGTACCCTCACACATATTATTCCCTCATTTAGTTGATATTTTCACAAAAAAGTGAAATTTTCAAAAATTCTGAAAATTGGCTAAAAACGACTAAATATGAAGGACTCATCAGGCGAATCGCTCTGGAAATGAAATCGGAACGCTCACTGATATTGCCCCTATCTGAAAGTCTGATAAACGCTGAAAAAATGATTAAGTCCAAAAAAAAATTTTTCCAACTTTTTTCAATTTTACCCCCGTGGGATATATATTCTACCCATGCACATTTGGAACACTCCTGGGGTACCCTCACACATATTATTCCCTCATTTAGTGGATATTTTCACAAAAAAGTGAAATTTTCAAAAATTCTGAAAATTGGCTGAAAACGACTAAATATGAAGGACTTATCGGGCGAATCGCTCTGGAACTGAAATCGGAACGCTCACTGACATTTCCCCTATCTGAAAGTCTGATAAACGCTGAAAAAATGACTAAGTCCAAAAATAAAATTTTTTAACCTTTTTTCAATTTTACCCCCGTGGGATATATATTCTACCCACACACATTTGGAACTCTCCTGGGGTACCCTCACACATATTATTCCCTCATTTAGTGGATATTTTCACAAAAAAGTGAAATTTTCAAAAATTCTGAAAATTGGCTGAAAACGACTAAATATGAAGGACTCATCGGGCGAATCGCTCTGGAACTGAAATCAGTACGCTCACTGACATTTCCCCTATCTGAAAGTCTGATAAACGCTGAAAAAATGACTAAGTCCAAAAAAAAATATTTTTTCACCTTTTTTCAATTTTACCCCCGTGGGATATATATTCTACCCACACACATTTGGAACTCTCCTGGGGTACCCTCACACATATTATTCCCTCATTTAGTGGATATTTTCACAAAAAAAGTGAAATTTTCAAAAATTCTGAAAATTGGCTGAAAACGACTAAATATGAAGGACTCATCGGGCGAATCGCTCTGAAACTGAAATCGGAACGCTCACTGATATTTCCCCTATGTGAAAGTCTGATAAACGCTGAAAAAATGATTAAGTCCAAAAAAAAATTTTTTCAACTTTTTTCAATTTTACCCCCGTGGGATATATATTCTACCCACACACTTTTGGAACTCTCCTGGGGTACCCTCACAGATATTATTCCCTCATTTAGTGGATATCGTCACAAAAAAGTGAAATTTTCAAAAATTCTGAAAATTGGCTGAAAACGACTAAATATGAAGGACTCATCGGGCGAATCGCTCTGGAACTGAAATCGGAACGCTCACTGATATTTCCCCTATGTGAAAGTCTGATAAACGCTCAAATAATGATTAAGTCCAAATAAAAATTTTTTCAACTTTTTTCAATTTTACCCCCGTGGGATATATATTCTACCCACGCACATTTGGAACACTCCTGGGGTACCCTCACACATATTATTCCCTCATTTAGTGGATATTTTCACAAAAAAGTGAAATTTTCAAAAATTCTGAAAATTGGCTGAAAAGGACTAAATATGAAGGACTCATCGGGCGAATCGCTCTGGAACTGAAATCGGAACGCTCACTGACATTTCCCCTATCTGAAAGTCTGATAAACGCTGAAAAAATGATTAAGTCCAAAAAAAAATTTTTCCAACTTTTTTCAATTTTACCCCCGTGGGATATATATTATACCCATGCACATTTGGAACACTCCTGGGGTACCCTCACACATATTATTCCCTCATTTAGTGGATATTTTCACAAAAAAGTGACATTTTCAAAAATTCTGAAAATTGGCGGAAAACGACTAAATATGAAGGACTTATCGGGCGAATCGCTCTGGAACTGAAATCGGAACGCTCACTGACATTTCCCCTATCTGAAAGTCTGATTAACGCTGAAAAAATGACTAAGTCCAAAAATAAAATTTTTTAACCTTTTTTCAATTTTACCCCCGTGGGATATATATTCTACCCACACACATTTGGAACTCTCCTGGGGTACCCTCACACATATTATTCCCTCATTTAGTGGATATTTTCACAAAAAAGTGAAATTTTCAAAAATTCAGAAAATTGGCTGAAAACGACTAAATATGAAGGACTCATCGGGCGAATCGCTCTGGAACTGAAATCGGAATGCTCACTGACATTTCCCCTATCTGAAAGTCTGATAAACGCTGAAAAAATGACTAAGTCCAAAAAAAAAATTTTTTCACCTTTTTTCAATTTTACCCCCGTGGGATATATATTCTACCCACGCACATTTGGAACACTCCTGGGGTACCCTCACACATATTATTCCCTCATTTAGTGGATATTTTCACAAAAAAAGTGAAATTTTCAAAAATTCAGAAAATTGGCTGAAAACGACTGAATATGAAGGACTCATCGGGCGAATCGTGCTGGAACTGAAATCGGAACGCTCACTGACATTTCCCCTATCTGAAAGTCTGATAAACGCTGAAAAAATGACTAAGTCCAAAAAAAAAAATTTTTCACCTTTCTTCAATTTTACCCCCGTGGGATATATATTCTACCCACACACATTTGGAACTCTCCTGGGGTTCCCTCACACATATTATTCCCTCATTTAGTGGATATCTTCACAAAAAAGTGAAATTTTCAAAAATTCAGAAAATTGGCTGAAAACGACTAAATATGAAGGACTCATCAGGCTAATCGCTCTGGAACTGAAATCTGAACGCTCACTGATATTGCCCCTATCTGAAAGTCTGATAAACGCTGAAAAAATGATTAAGTCCCCAAAAAAATTTTTCCAACTTTTTTCAATTTTATCCCCGTGGGATATATATTCTATTCATGCACATTTGGAACACTCCTGGGGTACCCTCACACATATTATTCCCTCATTTAGTGGATATTTTCACAAAAAAGTGAAATTTTCAAAAATTCTGAAAATTGGCTGAAAACGACTAAATATGAAGGACTTATCGGGCGAATCGCTCTGGAACTGAAATCGGAACGCTCACTGACATTTCCCCTATCTGAAAGTCTGATAAACGCTGAAAAAATGATAAAGTCCCAAAAAAAATTTTTTCAACTTTTTTCAATTTTACCCCCGTGGGATATATATTCTACCCACGCACATTTGGAACACTCCTGGGGTACCCTCACACATATTATTCCCTCATTTAGTTGATATTTTCACAAAAAAGTGAAATTTTAAAAAATTCTGAAAATTGGCTGAAAACGACTAAATATGAAGGAGTTATTGGGCGAATCGCTCTGGAACTGAAATCGGAACGCTCACTGACATTTCCCCTATCTGAAAGTCTGATAAACGCTGAAAAAATGACTAAGTCCAAAAAAAAAAATGTTTCACCTTTTTTCAATTTTACCCCTGTGGGATATATATTCTACCCACACACATTTGGAACTCTCCTGGGGTACCCTCACACATATTATTTCCTCATTTAGTGGATATTTTCACAAAAAAGTGAAATTTTCAAAAATTCAGAAAATTGGCTGAAAACGACTGAATATGAAGGACTCATCTGGCGAATCGCTCTGCAACTGAAATCGGAACGCTCACTGATATTGCCCCTATCTGAAAGTCTGATAAACGCTGAAAAAATGATTAAGTCCAAAAAAAAATTTTTTCAACTTTTTTCAATTTTACCCCCGTGGGATATATATTCTACCCACACACATTTGGAACACTCCTGGGGTACCCTCACACATATTATTCCCTCATTTAGTTGATATTTTCACAAAAAAGTGAAATTTTAAAAAATTCTGAAAATTGGCTGAAAACGACTAAATATGAAGGACTCATCGGGCGAATCGCTCTGGAACTGAAATCGGAACGCTCACTGACATTTCCCCTATCTGAAAGTCTGATAAACGCTGAAAAAGTGAATAAGTCCAAAAAAAAAAATTTTTCACCTTTTTTCCATTTTACCCCTGTGGGATATATATTCTACCCACACACATTTGGAACTCTCCTGGGGTACCCTCACACATATTATTCCCTCATTTAGTGGATATTTTCACAAAAAAGTGAAATTTTCAAAAATTCTGAAAATTTGCTGAAAACGACTAAATATGAAGGACTTATCGGGCGAATCGCTCTGGAACTGAAATCGGAACGCTCACTGATATTTCCCGTATCTGAAAGTCTGATAAACGCTGAAAAAATGATTAAGTCCAAAAAAAAATTTTTCCAACTTTTTTCAATTTCACCCCCGTGGGATATATATTCTACCCATGCACATTTGGAACACTCCTGGGGTACCCTCACACATATTATTCCCTCATTTAGTGGATATTTTCACAAAAAAGTGAAATTTTCAAAAATTCTGAAAATTGGCTGAAAACGACTAAATATGGAGGACTTATCGGGCGAATCGCTCTGGAACTGAAATCGGAACGCTCACTGACATTTCCCCTATCTGAAAGTCTGATAAACGCTGAAAAAGTGAATAAGTCCAAAAAAAAAAATTTTTCACCTTTTTTCCATTTTACCCCTGTGGGATATATATTCTACCCACACACATTTGGAACTCTCCTGGGGTACCCTCACACATATTATTCCCTCATTTAGTGGATATTTTCACAAAAAAGTGAAATTTTCAAAAATTCTGAAAATTGGCTGAAAACGACTAAATATGAAGGACTTATCGGGCGAATCGCTCTGGAACTGAAATCGGAACGCTCACTGATATTTCCCGTATCTGAAAGTCTGATAAACGCTGAAAAAATGATTAAGTCCAAAAAAAAATTTTTCCAACTTTTTTCAATTTCACCCCCGTGGGATATATATTCTACCCATGCACATTTGGAACACTCCTGGGGTACCCTCACACATATTATTCCCTCATTTAGTGGATATTTTCACAAAAAAGTGAAATTTTCAAAAATTCTGAAAATTGGCTGAAAACGACTAAATATGGAGGACTTATCGGGCGAATCGCTCTGGAACTGAAATCGGAACGCTCACTGACATTTCCCCTATCTGAAAGTCTGATAAACGCTGAAAAAGTGAATAAGTCCAAAAAAAAAAATTTTTCACCTTTTTTCCATTTTACCCCTGTGGGATATATATTCTACCCACACACATTTGGAACTCTCCTGGGGTGCCCTCACACATATTATTCCCTCATTTAGTGGATATTTTCACAAAAAAGTGAAATTTTCAAAAATTCTGAAAATTGGCTGAAAACGACTAAATATGAAGGACTTATCGGGCGAATCGCTCTGGAACTGAAATCGGAACGCTCACTGATATTTCCCGTATCTGAAAGTCTGATAAACGCTGAAAAAATGATTAAGTCCAAAAAAAAATTTTTCCAACTTTTTTCAATTTCACCCCCGTGGGATATATATTCTACCCATGCACATTTGGAACACTCCTGGGGTACCCTCACACATATTATTCCCTCATTTAGTGGATATTTTCACAAAAAAGTGAAATTTTCAAAAATTCTGAAAATTGGCTGAAAACGACTAAATATGGAGGACTTATCGGGCGAATCGCTCTGGAACTGAAATCGGAACGCTCACTGACATTTCCCCTATCTGAAAGTCTGATAAACGCTGAAAAAATGATTAAGTCCAAAAAAAAATTTTTCAACTTTTTTCAATTTTACCCCCGTGGGATATATATTCTACCCACGCACATTTGGAACACTCCTGGGGTACCCTCACACATATTATTCCCTCATTTAGTTGATATTTTCACAAAAAAGTGAAATTTTAAAAAATTCTGAAAATTGGCTGAAAACGACTAAATATGAAGGACTCATCAGGCGAATCGCTCTGCAGCTGAAATCGGAACGCTCACTGATATTGCCCCTATCTGAAAGTCTGATAAACGCTGAAAAAATGATTAAGTCCAAAAAAAAATTTTTTCAACTTTTTTCAATTTTACCCCCGTGGGATATGTATTCTACCCACGCACATTTGGAACACTCCTGAGGTACCCTCACACATATTATTCCCTCATTTAGTTGATATTTTCACAAAAAAGTGAAATTTTCAAAAAATCTGAAAATTGGCTGAAAATGACTAAATATGAAGGACTCATCAGGCAAATCGCTCTGGAACTGAAATCGGAACGCTCACTGACATTTCCCCTATCTGAAAGTCTGATAAACGCTGAAAAAATGACTAAGTCCAAAAAAAAAAATTTTTCACCTTTTTTCAATTTTACCCCTGTGGGATATATATTCTACCCACACACATTTGGAACTCTCCTGGGGTACCCTCACACATATTATTCCCTCTTTTAGTGGATATTTTCACAAAAAAGTGAAATTTTCAAAAATTCAGAAAATTGGCTGAAAACGACTGAATATGAAGGACTCATCGGGCGAATCGCTCTGGAACTGAAATCGGAACGCTCATTGATATTTCCCCTATCTGAAAGTCTGATAAACGCTGAAAAAATGACTAAGTCCAAAAAAAAATAATTTTTTACCTTTCTTCAATTTTACCCCCGTGTAATATATATTCTACCCACACACATTTGGAACTCTCCTGGGGTACCCTGACACATATTATTCCCTCAATTAGTGGATATTTTCACAAAAAAGTGAAATTTTCAAAAATTCAGAAAATTGGCTGAAAACGACTGAATATGAAGGACTCATCGGGCGAATCGCGCTGAAACTGAAATCGGAACGCTCACTGACATTTCCCCTATCTGAAAGTCTGATAAACGCTGAAAAAATGATTAAGTCCAAAAAAAAATTTTTCCAACTTTTTTCAATTTTACCCCCGTGGGATATATATTCTACCCATACACATTTGGAACACTCCTGGGGTACCCTCACACATATTATTCCCTCATTTAGTGGATATTTTCACAAAAAAGTGAAATTTTCAAAAATTCTGAAAATTGGCTGAAAACGACTAAATATGATGGACTTATCGGGCGAATCGCTCTGGAACTGAAATCGGAACGCTCACTGACATTTCCCCTATCTGAAAGTCTGATAAACGCTGAAAAAATGATTAAGTCCAAAAAAAAATTTTTTAAACTTTTTTCAATTTTACCCCCGTGGGATATATATTCTACCCATGCACATTTGGAACACTCCTGGGGTACCCTCACACATATTATTCCCTCATTTAGTGGATATTTTCACAAAAAAGTGAAATTTTCAAAAATTCTGAAAATTGGCTGAAAACGACTAAATATGAAGGACTTATCGGGCGAATCGCTCTGGAACTGAAATCGGAACGCTCACTGACATTTCCCCTATCTGAAAGTCTGATAAACGCTGAAAAAATGATAAAGTCCAAAAAAAATTTTTTTCAACTTTTTTCAATTTTACCCCCGTGGGATATATATTCTACCCACGCACATTTGGAACACTCCTGGGGTACCCTCACACATATTATTCCCTCATTTAGTTGATATTTTCACAAAAAAGTGAAATTTTAAAAAATTCTGAAAATTGGCTGAAAACGACTAAATATGAAGGACTCATCAGGCGAATCGCTCTGCAACTGAAATCGGAACGCTCACTGATATTGCCCCTATCTGAAAGTCTGATAAACGCTGAAAAAATGATTAAGTCCAAAAAAAAATTTTTCCAACTTTTTTCAATTTTACCCCCGTGGGATATATATTCTACCCATGCACATTTGGAACACTCCTGGGGTACCCTCACACATATTATTCCCTCATTTAGTGGATATTTTCACAAAAAAGTGAAATTTTCAAAAATTCTGAAAATTGGCTGAAAACGACTGAATATGAAGGACTCATCTGGCGAATCGCTCTGGAACTGAAATCGGAACGCTCACTGATATTGCCCCTATCTGAAAGTCTGATAAACGCTGAAAAAATGATTAAGTCCAAAAAAAAAATTTTTTTCAACTTTTTTCAATTTTACCCCCGTGGGATATATATTCTACCCACGCACATTTGGAACACTCCTGGGGTACCCTCACACATATTATTCCCTCATTTAGTGGATATTTTCACAAAAAAGTGAAATTTTCAAAAATTCAGAAAATTGGCTGAAAACGACTGAATATGAAGGACTCATCGGGCGAATCACGCTGGAACTGAAATCGGAACGCTCACTGACATTTCCCCTATCTGAAAGTCTGATAAACGCTGAAAAAATGACTAAGTCCAAAAAAAAATAATTTTTTACCTTTCTTCAATTTTACCCCCGTGGGATATATATTCTACCCACACACATTTGGAACTCTCCTGGGGTACCCTCACACATATTATTCCCTCAATTAGTGGATATTTTCACAAAAAAGTGAAATTTTCAAAAATTCAGAAAATTGGCTGAAAACGACTGAATATGAAGGACTCATCGGGCGAATCGCGCTGAAACTGAAATCGGAACGCTCACTGACATTTCCCCTATCTGAAAGTCTGATAAACGCTGAAAAAATGATTAAGTCCAAAAAAAAATTTTTTAAACTTTTTTCAATTTTACCCCCGTGGGATATATATTCTACCCACGCACATTTGGAACACTCCTGGGGTACCCTCACACATATTATTCCCTCATTTAGTTGATATTTTCACAAAAAAGTGAAATTTTAAAAAATTCTGAAAATTGGCTGAAAACGACTAAATATGAAGGACTCATCGGGCGAATCGCTCTGGAACTGAAATCGGAACGCTCACTGACATTTCCCCTATCTGAAAGTCTGATAAACGCTGAAAAAGTGACTAAGTCCAAAAAAAAAAAATTTTTCACCTTTTTTCCATTTTACCCCTGTGGGATATATATTCTACCCACACACATTTGGAACTCTCCTGGGGTACCCTCACACATATTATTCCCTCATTTAGTGGATATTTTCACAAAAAAGTGAAATTTTCAAAAATTCTGAAAATTGGCTGAAAACGACTAAATTTGAAGGACTTATCGGGCGAATCGCTCTGGAACTGAAATCGGAACGCTCACTGACATTTCCCCTATCTGAAAGTCTGATAAACGCTGAAAAAATGATTAAGTCCAAAAAAAAAATTTTTTTCAACTTTTTTCAATTTTACCCCCGTGGGATATATATTCTACCCACGCACATTTGGAACACTCCTGGGGTACCCTCACACATATTATTCCCTCATTTAGTGGATATTTTCACAAAAAAAGTGAAATTTTCAAAAATTCAGAAAATTGGCTGAAAACGACTAAATATGAAGGACTCATCGGGCGAATCGCTCTGGAACTGAAATCGGAACGCTCATTGATATTTCCCCTATCTGAAAGTCTGATAAACGCTGAAAAAGTGACTAAGTCCAAAAAAAAAAATTTTTCACCTTTTTTCAATTTTACCCCTGTGGGATATATATTCTACCCACACACATTTGGAACTCTCCTGGGGTACCCTCACACATATTATTCCCTCATTTAGTGGATATTTTCACAAAAAAGTGAAATTTTCAAAAATTCTGAAAATTGGCTGAAAACGACTAAATATGAAGGACTTATCGGGCGAATCGCTCTGGAACTGAAATTGGAACGCTCAATGATATTTCCCATATCTGAAAGTCTGATAAACGCTGAAAAAATGATTAAGTCCAAAAAAAAATTTTTTCAACTTTTTTCAATTTTACCCCCGTGGGATATGTATTCTACCCACGCACATTTGGAACACTCCTGAGGTACCCTCACACATATTATTCCCTCATTTAGTTGATATTTTCACAAAAAAGTGAAATTTTCAAAAAATCTGAAAATTGGCTGAAAATGACTAAATATGAAGGACTCATCGGGCAAATCGCTCTGGAACTGAAATCGGAACGCTCATTGACATTTCCCCTCTCTGAAAGTCTGATAAACGCTGAAAAAATGACTAAATCCCAAAAAAAAATTTTTCACCTTTTTTCAATTTTACTTCCGTGGGATATATATTCTACCCAAACACATTTGGAACTCTCCTGGGGTACCCTCACACACATTATTCCCTCATTTAGTGGATATTTTCACAAAAAAGTGAAATTTCAAAAATTCTGAAAATTGGCTGAAAACGACTAAATATGAAGGACTCATCGGGAGAATCGCTCTGGAACTGAAATCGCAATTCTCACTGACATTTCCCCTATCTGAAAGTCTGATAAACGCTTAAAAAATGATTAAGTCCAAAAAAAAATTTTTTCAACTTTTTTCAATTTTACCCCCGTGGGATATATATTCTACCCACGCACATTTGGAACACTCCTGGGGTACCCTCACACATATTATTCCCTCATTTAGTGGGTATTTTCACAAAAAAGTGAAATTTTCAAAAATTCAGAAAATTGGCTGAAAACGACTGAATATGAAGGACTCATCGGGCGAATCACGCTGGAACTGAAATCGGAACGCTCACTGACATTTCCCCTATCTGAAAGTCTGATAAATGCTGAAAAAATGACTAAGTCCAAAAAAAAATAATTTTTTACCTTTCTTCAATTTTACCCCCGTGGGATATATATTCTACCCACACACATTTGGAACTCTCCTGGGGTACCCTCACACATATTATTCCCTCAATTAGTGGATATTTTCACAAAAAAGTGAAATTTTCAAAAATTCAGAAAATTGGCTGAAAACGACTGAATATGAAGGACTCATCGGGCGAATCGCGCTGAAACTGAAATCGGAACGCTCACTGACATTTCCCCTATCTGAAAGTCTGATAAACGCTGAAAAAATGATTAAGTCCAAAAAAAAATTTTTTCAACTTTTTTCAATTTTACCCCCGTGGGATATATATTCTACCCACGCACATTTGGAACACTCCTGGGGTACCCTCACACATATTATTCCCTCATTTAGTTGATATTTTCACAAAAAAGTGAAATTTTAAAAAATTCTGAAAATTGGCTGAAAACGACTAAATATGAAGGACTCATCGGGCGAATCGCTCTGGAACTGAAATCGGAACGCTCACTGACATTTCCCCTATCTGAAAGTCTGATAAACGCTGAAAAAGTGACTAAGTCCAAAAAAAAAAATTTTTCACCTTTTTTCCATTTTACCCCTGTGGGATATATATTCTACCCACACACATTTGGAACTCTCCTGGGGTACCCTCACACATATTATTCCCTCATTTAGTGGATATTTTCACAAAAAAGTGAAATTTTCAAAAATTCTGAAAATTGGCTGAAAACGACTAAATATGAAGGACTTATCGGGCGAATCGCTCTGGAACTGAAATCGGAACGCTCACTGACATTTCCCCTATCTGAAAGTCTGATAAACGCTGAAAAAATGATTAAGTCCAAAAAAAAATTTTTTCAACTTTTTTCAATTTTACCCCCGTGGGATACATATTCTACCCACACACATTTGGAACTCTCCTGGGGTACCCTCACACATATTATTCCCTCATTTAGTGGATATCTTCACAAAAAAGTGAAATTTTCAAAAATTCAGAAAATTGGCTGAAAACGACTGAATATGAAGGACTCATCGGGCGAATCGCGCTGAAACTGAAATCGGAACGCTCACTGACATTTCCCCTATCTGAAAGTCTGATAAACGCTGAAAAAATGACTAAGTCCAAAAAAAAAAATTTTTTCACCTTTTTTAAATTTTACCCCCGTGGGATATATATTCTACCCACACACATTTGGAACTCTCCTGGGGTACCCTCACACATATTATTCCCTCATTTAGTGGATATTTTCACAAAAAAGTGAAATTTTCAAAAATTCTGAAAATTGGCTGAAAACGACTAAATATGAAGGACTCATCGGACGAATCGCTCTGGAGCTGAAATCGGAACGCTCATTGATATTTCCCCTATCTGAAAGTCTGATAAACGCTGAAAAAATGATTAAGTCCAAAAAAAAATTTTTTCACCTTTTTTCAATTTTACCCCCGTGGGATATATATTCTACCCACGCACATTTGGAACACTCCTGGGGTACCCTCACACATATTATTCCCTCAATTAGTGGATATTTTCACAAAAAAGTGAAATTTTCAAAAATTCAGAAAATTGGCTGAAAACGACTGAATATGAAGGACTCATCGGGCGAATCGCGCTGAAACTGAAATCGGAACGCTCACTGACATTTCCCCTATCTGAAAGTCTGATAAACGCTGAAAAAATGATTAAGTCCAAAAAAAAATTTTTTCAACTTTTTTCAATTTTACCCCCGTGGGATATATATTCTACCCACGCACATTTGGAACACTCCTGGGGTACCCTCACACATATTATTCCCTCATTTAGTTGATATTTTCACAAAAAAGTGAAATTTTAAAAAATTCTGAAAATTGGCTGAAAACGACTAAATATGAAGGACTCATCGGGCGAATCGCTCTGGAACTGAAATCGGAACGCTCACTGACATTTCCCCTATCTGAAAGTCTGATAAACGCTGAAAAAGTGACTAAGTCCAAAAAAAAAAATTTTTCACCTTTTTTCCATTTTACCCCTGTGGGATATATATTCTACCCACACACATTTGGAACTCTCCTGGGGTACCCCCACACATATTATTCCCTCATTTAGTGGATATTTTCACAAAAAAGTGAAATTTTCAAAAATTCTGAAAATTGGCTGAAAATGACTAAATATGAAGGACTTATCGGGCGAATCGCTCTGGAACTGAAATCGGAACGCTCACTGACATTTCCCCTATCTGAAAGTCTGATAAACGCTGAAAAAATTATTAAGTCCAAAAAAAAATTTTTTCAACTTTTTTCAATTTTACCCCCGTGGGATACATATTCTACCCACACACATTTGGAACTCTCCTGGGGTACCCTCACACATATTATTCCCTCATTTAGTGGATATTTCCCACAAAAAAGTGAAATTTTCAAAAATTCAGAAAATTGGCTGAAAACGACTGAATATGAAGGACTCATCGGGCGAATCGCGCTGAAACTGAAATCGGAACGCTCACTGACATTTCCCCTATCTGAAAGTCTGATAAACGCTGAAAAAATGACTAAGTCCAAAAAAAAAAATTTTTTCACCTTTTTTAAATTTTACCCCCGTGGGATATATATTCTACCCACACACATTTGGAACTCTCCTGGGGTACCCTCACACATATTATTCCCTCATTTAGTGGATATTTTCACAAAAAAGTGAAATTTTCAAAAATTCTGAAAATTGGCTGAAAACGACTAAATATGAAGGACTCATCGGACGAATCGCTCTGGAGCTGAAATCGGAACGCTCATTGATATTTCCCCTATCTGAAAGTCTGATAAACGCTGAAAAAATGATTAAGTCCAAAAAAATATTTTTTCACCTTTTTTCAATTTTACCCCCGTGGGATATATATTCTACCCACGCACATTTGGAACACTCCTGGGGTACCCTCACACATATTATTCCCTCATTTAGTGGATATTTTCACAAAAAAGTGAAATTTTCAAAAATTCAGAAAATTGGCTGAAAACGACTGAATATGAAGGACTCATCGGGCGAATCGCGCTGAAACTGAAATCGGAACGCTCACTGACATTTCCCCTATCTGAAAGTCTGATAAACGCTGAAAAAATGACTAAGTCCAAAAAAAAAAATTTTTTCACCTTTTTTAAATTTTACCCCCGTGGGATATATATTCTACCCACACACATTAGGAACTCTCCTGGGATAACCTCACACATATTATTCCCTCATTTAGTGGATATTTTCACAAAAAAGTAAAATTTTCAAAAATTCTGAAAATTGGCTGAAAACGACTAAATATGAAGGACTCATCGGGCGAATCGCTCTGGAACTGAAATCGTAACGCTCATTGATATTTCCCCTATCTGAAAGTCTGATAAACGCTGAAAAAATGACTAAGTCCAAAAAAAAATTTTTTCACCTTTTATCAATTTTACCCCCGAGGGATATATATTCTACCCACGCACATTTGGAACTCTCCTGGGGTACCCTCACACATATTATTCCCTCATTCAGTGGATATTTTCACAAAAAAGTGAAATTTTCAAAAATTCAGAAAATTGGCTGAAAACGACTAAATATGAAGGACTCATCGGGCGAATCGCTCTGGAACTGAAATCGGAACGCTCACTGATATTTCCCCTATCTGAAAGTCTGATAAACGCTGAAAAAATGATTAAGTACAAAAAAAAATTTTTTAAACTTTTTTCAATTTTACCCCCGTGGGATATATATTCTACCCACGCACATTTGGAACACTCCTGGGGTACCCTCACACATATTATTCCCTCATTTAGTGGATATTTTCACAAAAAAGTGAAATTTTCAAAAATTCAGAAAATTGGCTGAAAACGACTGAATATGAAGGACTCATCGGGCGAATCGCGCTGAAACTGAAATCGGAACGCTCACTGACTTTTCCCCTATCTGAAAGTCTGATAAACGCTGAAAAAATGACTAAGTTCAAAAAAAAAATTTTTTTACCTTTCTTCAATTTTACCCCCGTGGGATATATATTCTACCCACACACATTTGGAACTCTCCTGGGGTACCCTCACACATATTATTCCCTCATTTAGTGGATATTTTCACAAAAAAGTGAAATTTTCAAAAATTCTGAAAATTGGCTGAAAACGACTAAATATGAAGGACTCATCGGGCGAATCGCTCTGGAACTGAAATCGGAACGCTCACTGACATTTCTCTTATCTGAAAGTCTGATAAATGCTGAAAAAATGACTAAGTAAAAAAAAATTTTTTCAACTTTTTTCAATTTTACCCCCGTGGATATATATTCTACCCACACACATTTGGAACTCTCCTGGGGTACCCTCACACATAGTATTCCCTCATTTAGTGGATATTTTCACAAAAAAGTGAAATTTTCAAAAATTCAGAAAATTGGCTGAAAACGACTGAATATGAAGGACTCATCGGGCGAATCGCGCTGGAACTGAAATCGGAACACTCACTGACATTTCCCCTATCTGAAAGTCTGATAAACGCTGAAAAAATGATTAAGTCCAAAAAAAATTTTTTTAACTTTTTTCAATTTTACACCTGTGGGATATATATTCTACCCACGCACATTTGGAACACTCCTGGGGTACCCTCACACATATTATTCCCTCATTTAGTGGATATTTTCACAAAAAAGTGAAATTTTCAAAAATTCAGAAAATTGGCTGAAAACGACTGAATATGAAGGACTCATCGGGCGAATCGCGCTGTAACTGAAATCGGAAGGCTCACTGACATTTCCCCTATCTGAAAGTCTGATAAACGCTGAAAAAATGACTAAGTCAAAAAAAAAATTTTTTTTCACCTTTTTTCAATTTTACCCCCGTGGGATATATATTCTACCCACACACATTTGGAACTCTCCTGGGGTACCCTCACACATATTATTCCCTCATTTAGTGGATATTTTCCCAAAAAAGTGATATTTTCAAAAATTCAGAAAATTGGCTGAAAACGACTAAATATGAAGGACTCATCGGGCGAATCGCGCTGGAACTGAAATCGGAACGCTCACTGACATTTCCCCTATCTGAAAGTCTGATAAACGCTGAAAAAATGACTAAGTCCAAAAAAAAAAAATTTTAACCTTTTTTCAATTTTACCCCCGTGGGATATATATTCTACCCACACACATTTGGAACTCTCCTGGGGTACCCTCACACATATTATTCCCTCATTTAGTGGATATTTTCACAAAAAAGTGAAATTTTCAAAAAATTCAGAAAATTGGCTGAAAACGACTGAATATGAAGGACTCATCGAGCGAATCGCGCTGAAACTGAAATCGGAACGCTCACTGACATTTCCCCTATCTGAAAGTCTGATAAACGCTGAAAAAATGACTAAGTCCAAAAAAAAAATTTTTTTACCTTTCTTCAATTTTACCCCCATGGGATATATATTCTACCCACGCACATTTGGAACTCTCCTGGGGTACCCTCACACATATTATTCCCTCATTTAGTGGATATTTTCACAAAAAAGTGACATTTTCAATAATTCAGAAAATTGGCTGAAAACGACTAAATATGAAGGACTCATTGGGCGAATCGCTCTGGAACTTAAATCGGAACGCTCATTGACATTTCCCCTATCTGAAAGTCTGATAAACGCTGAAAAAATGACTAAGTGCAAAAAAAAATTTTTTTCACCTTTCTTCAATTTTACCCCCGTGGGATATATATTCTACCCACACACATTTGGAACTCTCCTGGGGTACCCTCACACATAGTATTCCCTCATTTAGTGGATATTTTCACAAAAAAGTGAAATTTTCAAAAAATTCAGAAAATTGGCTGAAAACGACTGAATATGAAGGACTCATCGAGCGAATCGCGCTGAAACTGAAATCGGAACGCTCACTGACATTTCCCCTTTCTGAAAGTCTGATAAACGCTGAAAAAATGACTAAGTCCAAAAAAAAAATTTTTTTTACCTTTCTTCAATTTTACCCCCATGGGATATATATTCTACCCACGCACATTTGGAACTCTCCTGGGGTACCCTCACACATATTATTCCCTCATTTAGTGGATATTTTCACAAAAAAGTGACATTTTCAATAATTCAGAAAATTGGCTGAAAACGACTAAATATGAAGGACTCATTGGGCGAATCGCTCTGGAACTTAAATCGGAACGCTCATTGACATTTCCCCTATCTGAAAGTCTGATAAACGCTGAAAAAATGACTAAGTGCAAAAAAAAATTTTTTTCACCTTTCTTCAATTTTACCCCCGTGGGATATATATTCTACCCACACACATTTGGAACTCTCCTGGGGTACCCTCACACATAGTATTCCCTCATTTAGTGGATATTTTCACAAAAAAGTGAAATTTTCAAAAATTCTGAAAATTGGCTGAAAACGACTAAATATGAAGGACTCATCGGGCGAATTGTTCTGGAACTGAAATCGGTACGCTCACTGATATTTCCCCTATCTGAAAGTCTGATAAACGCTGAAAAAATGATTAAGTCCAAAATAAAATTTTTTCAACTTTTTTCAATTTTACCCCCGTGGGATATATATTCTACCCACGCACATTTGGAACTCTCCTGGGGTACCCTCACACATATTATTCCCTCATTCAGTGGATATTTTCTCAAAAAAGTGAAATTTTCAAAAATTCAGAAAATTGGCTGAAAACGACTAAATATGAAGGACTCATCTGGCGAATCGCTCTGGAACTGAAATCGGAACGCTCACTGATATTTCCCCTATCTGAAAGTCTGATAAACGCTGAAAAAATGATTAAGTACAAAAAAAAATTTTTTAAACTTTTTTCAATTTTACCCCCGTGGGATATATATTCTACCCACACACATTTGGAACTCTCCTGGGGTACCCTCACACATAGTTTTCCCTCATTTACTGGATATTTTCCCAAAAAAGTGATATTTTCAAAAATTCAGAAAATTGGCTGAAAACGACTAAATATGAAGGACTCATCGGGCGAATCGCTCTGGAAATGAAATCGGAAGGCTCACTGACATTTCCCCTATCTGAAAGTCTGATAAACGCTGAAAAAATGACTAAGTACAAAAAAAAATTTTTTTTACCTTTCTTCAATTTTACCCCCATGGGATATATATTCTACCCACGCACATTTGGAACTCTCCTGGGGTACCCTCACACATATTATTCCCTCATTTAGTGGATATTTTCACAAAAAAGTGAAATTTTCAAAAATTCTGAAAATTGGCTGAAAACGACTAAATATGAAGGGCTCATCTGGCGAATTGCTCTGGAACTGAAATCGGAACGCTCACTGATATTTCCCCTATCTGAAAATCTGATAAACGCTGAAAAAATGATTAAGTCCAAAAAATTTTTTTTTAACTTTTTTCAATTTTACCCCCGTGGGATATATATTCTACCCACGCACATTTGGAACACTCCTGGGGTACCCTCACACATATTATTCCCTCATTTAGTGGATATTTTCACAAAAAAAGTGAAATTTTCAAAAATTCAGAAAATTGGCTGAAAACGACTGAATATGAAGGACTCATCGGGCGAATCGCGCTGTAACTGAAATCGGAAGGCTCACTGACATTTCCCCTATCTGAAAGTCTGATAAACGCTGAAAAAATGACTAAGTCCAAAAAAAAATTTTTTTCACCTTTTTTCAATTTTACCCCCGTGGGATATATATTCTACCCACATACATTTGGAACTCTCCTCGGGTACCCTCACACATATTATTCCCTCATTTAGTGGATATTTTCACAAAAAAGTGACATTTTCAAAAATTCAGAAAATTGGCTGAAAACGACTAAATATGAAGGACTCATCGGGCGAATCGCTCTGGAACTGAAATCGGAACGCTCACTGACATTTTCCCTATCTGAAAGTCTGATAAATGCTGAAAAAATGACTAAGTCCAAAAAAAAATTTTTTTAACCTTTTTTCAATTTTACCCCCGTGGGATATATATTCTACCGACACACATTTGGAACTCTCCTGGGGTACCCGCACACATATTATTCCCTCATTTAGTGGATATTTTCACAAAAAAGTGAAATTTTCAAAAATTCAGAAAATTGGCTGAAAACGACTGAATATGAAGGACTCATCGGGCGAATCGCGCTGGAACTGAAATCGGAACGCTCACTGACATTTCCCCTATCTGAAAGTCTGATAAACGCTGAAAAAATGACTAAGTCCAAAAAAAAAAAATTTTAACCTTTTTTCAATTTTACCCCCGTGGGATATATATTCTACCCACACACATTTGGAACTCTCCTGGGGTACCCTCACACATATTATTCCCTCATTTAGTGGATATTTTCACAAAAAAGTGAAATTTTCAAAAAATTCAGAAAATTGGCTGAAAACGACTGAATATGAAGGACTCATCGAGCGAATCGCGCTGAAACTGAAATCGGAACGCTCACTGACATTTCCCCTATCTGAAAGTCTGATAAACGCTGAAAAAATGACTAAGTCCAAAAAAAAAATTTTTTTACCTTTCTTCAATTTTACCCCCATGGGATATATATTCTACCCACGCACATTTGGAACTCTCCTGGGGTACCCTCACACATATTATTCCCTCATTTAGTGGATATTTTCACAAAAAAGTGAAATTTTCAAAAATTCTGAAAATTGGCTGAAAACGACTAAATATGAAGGGCTCATCTGGCGAATTGCTCTGGAACTGAAATCGGAATGCTCACTGATATTTCCCCTATCTGAAAATCTGATAAACGCTGAAAAAATGATTAAGTCCAAAAAATTTTTTTTTAACTTTTTTCAATTTTACCCCCGTGGGATATATATTCTACCCACGCACATTTGGAACACTCCTGGGGTACCCTCACACATATTATTCCCTCATTTAGTGGATATTTTCACAAAAAAGTGAAATTTTCAAAAATTCAGAAAATTGGCTGAAAACGACTGAATATGAAGGACTCATCGGGCGAATCGCGCTGTAACTGAAATCGGAAGGCTCACTGACATTTCCCCTATCTGAAAGTCTGATAAACGCTGAAAAAATGACTAAGTCCAAAAAAAAATTTTTTTCACCTTTTTTCAATTTTCCCCCCGTGGGATATATATTCTACCCACACACATTTGGAACTCTCGTGGGGTACCCTCACACATATTATTCCCTCATTTAGTGGATATTTTCCCAAAAAAGTGATATTTTCAAAAATTCAGAAAATTGGCTGAAAACGACTGAATATGAAGGACTCATCGAGCGAATCGCGCTGAAACTGAAATCGGAACGCTCACTGACATTTCCCCTATCTGAAAGTCTGATAAACGCTGAAAAAATGACTAAGTCCAAAAAAAAAATTTTTTTTACCTTTCTTCAATTTTACCCCCATGGGATATATATTCTACCCACGCACATTTGGAACTCTCCTGGGGTACCCTCACACATATTATTCCCTCATTTAGTGGATATTTTCACAAAAAAGTGACATTTTCAATAATTCAGAAAATTGGCTGAAAACGACTAAATATGAAGGACTCATTGGGCGAATCGCTCTGGAACTTAAATCGGAACGCTCATTGACATTTCCCCTATCTGAAAGTCTGATAAACGCTGAAAAAATGACTAAGTGCAAAAAAAAATTTTTTTCACCTTTCTTCAATTTTACCCCCGTGGGATATATATTCTACCCACACACATTTGGAACTCTCCTGGGGTACCCTCACACATAGTATTCCCTCATTTAGTGGATATTTTCACAAAAAAGTGAAATTTTCAAAAATTCTGAAAATTGGCTGAAAACGACTAAATATGAAGGACTCATCGGGCGAATTGTTCTGGAACTGAAATCGGTACGCTCACTGATATTTCCCCTATCTGAAAGTCTGATAAACGCTGAAAAAATGATTAAGTCCAAAATAAAATTTTTTCAACTTTTTTCAATTTTACCCCCGTGGGATATATATTCTACCCACGCACATTTGGAACTCTCCTGGGGTACCCTCACACATATTATTCCCTCATTCAGTGGATATTTTCTCAAAAAAGTGAAATTTTCAAAAATTCAGAAAATTGGCTGAAAACGACTAAATATGAAGGACTCATCTGGCGAATCGCTCTGGAACTGAAATCGGAACGCTCACTGATATTTCCCCTATCTGAAAGTCTGATAAACGCTGAAAAAATGATTAAGTACAAAAAAAAATTTTTTAAACTTTTTTCAATTTTACCCCCGTGGGATATATATTCTACCCACACACATTTGGAACTCTCCTGGGGTACCCTCACACATAGTATTCCCTCATTTACTGGATATTTTCCCAAAAAAGTGATATTTTCAAAAATTCAGAAAATTGGCTGAAAACGACTAAATATGAAGGACTCATCGGGCGAATCGCTCTGGAAATGAAATCGGAAGGCTCACTGACATTTCCCCTATCTGAAAGTCTGATAAACGCTGAAAAAATGACTAAGTCCAAAAAAAAATTTTTTTTACCTTTCTTCAATTTTACCCCCATGGGATATATATTCTACCCACGCACATTTGGAACTCTCCTGGGGTACCCTCACACATATTATTCCCTCATTTAGTGGATATTTTCACAAAAAAGTGAAATTTTCAAAAATTCTGAAAATTGGCTGAAAACGACTAAATATGAAGGGCTCATCTGGCGAATTGCTCTGGAACTGAAATCGGAACGCTCACTGATATTTCCCCTATCTGAAAATCTGATAAACGCTGAAAAAATGATTAAGTCCAAAAAATTTTTTTTTTACTTTTTTCAATTTTACCCCCGTGGGATATATATTCTACCCACGCACATTTGGAACACTCCTGGGGTACCCTCACACATATTATTCCCTCATTTAGTGGATATTTTCACAAAAAAAGTGAAATTTTCAAAAATTCAGAAAATTGGCTGAAAACGACTGAATATGAAGGACTCATCGGGCGAATCGCGCTGTAACTGAAATCGGAAGGCTCACTGACATTTCCCCTATCTGAAAGTCTGATAAACGCTGAAAAAATGACTAAGTCCAAAAAAAAATTTTTTTCACCTTTTTTCAATTTTACCCCCGTGGGATATATATTCTACCCACATACATTTGGAACTCTCCTCGGGTACCCTCACACATATTATTCCCTCATTTAGTGGATATTTTCACAAAAAAGTGACATTTTCAAAAATTCAGAAAATTGGCTGAAAACGACTAAATATGAAGGACTCATCGGGCGAATCGCTCTGGAACTGAAATCGGAACGCTCACTGACATTTTCCCTATCTGAAAGTCTGATAAATGCTGAAAAAATGACTAAGTCCAAAAAAAAATTTTTTTAACCTTTTTTCAATTTTACCCCCGTGGGATATATATTCTACCGACACACATTTGGAACTCTCCTGGGGTACCCGCACACATATTATTCCCTCATTTAGTGGATATTTTCACAAAAAAGTGACATTTTCAAAAATTCAGAAAATTGGCTGAAAACGACTGAATATGAAGGACTCATCGGGCGAATCGCGCTGGAACTGAAATCGGAACGCTCACTGACATTTCCCCTATCTGAAAGTCTGATAAACGCTGAAAAAATGACTAAGTCCAAAAAAAAAAAATTTTAACCTTTTTTCAATTTTACCCCCGTGGGATATATATTCTACCCACACACATTTGGAACTCTCCTGGGGTACCCTCACACATATTATTCCCTCATTTAGTGGATATTTTCACAAAAAAGTGAAATTTTCAAAAAATTCAGAAAATTGGCTGAAAACGACTGAATATGAAGGACTCATCGAGCGAATCGCGCTGAAACTGAAATCGGAACGCTCACTGACATTTCCCCTATCTGAAAGTCTGATAAACGCTGAAAAAATGACTAAGTCCAAAAAAAAAATTTTTTTACCTTTCTTCAATTTTACCCCCATGGGATATATATTCTACCCACGCACATTTGGAACTCTCCTGGGGTACCCTCACACATATTATTCCCTCATTTAGTGGATATTTTCACAAAAAAGTGAAATTTTCAAAAATTCTGAAAATTGGCTGAAAACGACTAAATATGAAGGGCTCATCTGGCGAATTGCTCTGGAACTGAAATCGGAATGCTCACTGATATTTCCCCTATCTGAAAATCTGATAAACGCTGAAAAAATGATTAAGTCCAAAAAATTTTTTTTTAACTTTTTTCAATTTTACCCCCGTGGGATATATATTCTACCCACGCACATTTGGAACACTCCTGGGGTACCCTCACACATATTATTCCCTCATTTAGTGGATATTTTCACAAAAAAGTGAAATTTTCAAAAATTCAGAAAATTGGCTGAAAACGACTGAATATGAAGGACTCATCGGGCGAATCGCGCTGTAACTGAAATCGGAAGGCTCACTGACATTTCCCCTATCTGAAAGTCTGATAAACGCTGAAAAAATGACTAAGTCCAAAAAAAAATTTTTTTCACCTTTTTTCAATTTTCCCCCCGTGGGATATATATTCTACCCACACACATTTGGAACTCTCCTGGGGTACCCTCACACATATTATTCCCTCATTTAGTGGATATTTTCCCAAAAAAGTGATATTTTCAAAAATTCAGAAAATTGGCTGAAAACGACTAAATATGAAGGACTCATCGGGCGAATCGCTCTGGAACTGAAATCGGAACGCTCACTGACATTTCCCCTATCTGAAAGTCTGATAAACGCTGAAAAAATGACTAAGTCCAAAAAAAAAATTTTTTTTACCTTTCTTCAATTTTACCCCCGTGGGATATATATTCTACCCACATACATTTGGAACTCTCCTCGGGTACCCTCACACATATTATTCCCTCATTTAGTGGATATTTTCACAAAAAAGTGACATTTTCAAAAATTCAGAAAATTGGCTGAAAACGACTAAATATGAAGGACTCATTGGGCGAATCGCTCTGGAACTTAAATCGGAACGCTCATTGACATTTCCCCTATCTGAAAGTCTGATAAACGCTGAAAAAATGACTAAGTGCAAAAAAAAAATTTTTTCACCTTTTTTCAATTTTACCCCCGTGGGATATATATTCTACCCACACACATTTGGAACTCTCCTGGGGTACCCTCACACATAGTATTCCCTCATTTAGTGGATATTTTCACAAAAAAGTGAAATTTTCAAAAATTCTGAAAATTGGCTGAAAACGACTAAATATGAAGGATTCATCGGGCGAATCGCTCTGGAACTGAAATCGGAACGCTCACTGACATTTCCCCTATCTGAAAGTCTGATAAACGCTGAAAAAATGACTAAGTCCAAAAAAAATTTTTTTTTACCTTTCTTCAATTTTACCCCCGTGGGATATATATTCTACCCACATACATTTGGAACTCTCCTGGGGTACCCTCACACATATTATTCCCTCATTTAGTGGATATTTTCACAAAAAAGTGACATTTTCAATAATTCAGAAAATTGGCTGAAAACGACTAAATATGAAGGACTCATTGGGCGAATCGCTCTGGAACTTAAATCGGAACGCTCATTGACATTTCCCCTATCTGAAAGTCTGATAAACGCTGAAAAAATGACTAAGTGCAAAAAAAAATTTTTTTCACCTTTCTTCAATTTTACCCCCGTGGGATATATATTCTACCCACACACATTTGGAACTCTCCTGGGGTACCCTCACACATAGTATTCCCTCATTTAGTGGATATTTTCACAAAAAAGTGAAATTTTCAAAAATTCTGAAAATTGGCTGAAAACGACTAAATATGAAGGACTCATCGGGCGAATTGTTCTGGAACTGAAATCGGTACGCTCACTGATATTTCCCCTATCTGAAAGTCTGATAAACGCTGAAAAAATGATTAAGTCCAAAATAAAATTTTTTCAACTTTTTTCAATTTTACCCCCGTGGGATATATATTCTACCCACGCACATTTGGAACTCTCCTGGGGTACCCTCACACATATTATTCCCTCATTCAGTGGATATTTTCACAAAAAAGTGAAATTTTCAAAAATTCAGAAAATTGGCTGAAAACGACTAAATATGAAGGACTCATCTGGCGAATCGCTCTGGAACTGAAATCGGAACGCTCACTGATATTTCCCCTATCTGAAAGTCTGATAAACGCTGAAAAAATGATTAAGTACAAAAAAAAATTTTTTCAACTTTTTTCAATTTTACCCCCGTGGGATATATATTCTACCCACACACATTTGGAACTCTCCTGGGGTACCCTCACACATAGTATTCCCTCATTTACTGGATATTTTCCCAAAAAAGTGATATTTTCAAAAATTCAGAAAATTGGCTGAAAACGACTAAATATGAAGGACTCATCGGGCGAATCGCTCTGGAAATGAAATCGGAAGGCTCACTGACATTTCCCCTATCTGAAAGTCTGATAAACGCTGAAAAAATGACTAAGTCCAAAAAAAAATTTTTTTTACCTTTCTTCAATTTTACCCCCATGGGATATATATTCTACCCACGCACATTTGGAACTCTCCTGGGGTACCCTCACACATATTATTCCCTCATTTAGTGGATATTTTCACAAAAAAGTGAAATTTTCAAAAATTCTGAAAATTGGCTGAAAACGACTAAATATGAAGGGCTCATCTGGCGAATTGCTCTGGAACTGAAATCGGAACGCTCACTGATATTTCCCCTATCTGAAAATCTGATAAACGCTGAAAAAATGATTAAGTCCAAAAAATTTTTTTTTAACTTTTTTCAATTTTACCCCCGTGGGATATATATTCTACCCACGCACATTTGGAACACTCCTGGGGTACCCTCACACATATTATTCCCTCATTTAGTGGATATTTTCACAAAAAAAGTGAAATTTTCAAAAATTCAGAAAATTGGCTGAAAACGACTGAATATGAAGGACTCATCGGGCGAATCGCGCTGTAACTGAAATCGGAAGGCTCACTGACATTTCCCCTATCTGAAAGTCTGATAAACGCTGAAAAAATGACTAAGTCCAAAAAAAAATTTTTTTCACCTTTTTTCAATTTTACCCCCGTGGGATATATATTCTACCCACATACATTTGGAACTCTCCTCGGGTACCCTCACACATATTATTCCCTCATTTAGTGGATATTTTCACAAAAAAGTGACATTTTCAAAAATTCAGAAAATTGGCTGAAAACGACTAAATATGAAGGACTCATTGGGCGAATGGCTCTGGAACTTAAATCGGAACGCTCATTGACATTTCCCCTATCTGAAAGTCTGATAAACGCTGAAAAAATGACTGAGTGCAAAAAAAAAATTTTTTCACCTTTTTTCAATTTTACCCCCGTGGGATATATATTCTACCCATACACATTTGGAACTCTCCTGGGGTACCCTCACACATAGTATTCCCTCATTTAGTGGATATTTTCACAAAAAAGAGAAATTTTAAAAAATTCTGAAAATTGGCTGAAAACGACTAAATATGAAGGACTCATCGGGCGAATCGTTCTGGAACTGAAATCGGAACGCTCACTGACATTTCCCCTATCTGAAAGTCTGATAAACGCTGAAAAAATGACTAAGTCCAAAAAAGAAAATTTTTTCACCTTTTTTCAATTTTACACCCGTGGGATATATATTCTACCCACACACATTTGGAACTCTCCTGTTGTACCCTCACACATATTATTCCCTCATTTAGTGGATATTTTCACAAAAAAGTGAAATTTTAAAAAATTCGGAAAATTGGCTGAAAACGACTAAATATGAAGGACTCATCGGGCGAATTGCTCTGGAACTGAAATCGGAATGCTCACTGACATTTTCCCTATCTGAAAGTCTGCTAAACGCTGAAAAAATGACTAAGTACAAAAAAAAAAAAAATTTCACCTTTTTTCAATTTTACCCCCGTGGGATATGCATTCTACCCACACACATTTGGAACTCTCCTGTTGTACCCTCACACATATTATTCCCTCATTTAGTGGATATTTTCCCAAAAAAGTGAAATTTTCAAAAATTCTGAAAATTGGCTGAAAACGACTAAATATGAATGACTCATCGGGCGAATTGCTCTGGAACTGAAATCGGAATGCTCACTGACATTTTCCCTATCTGAAAGTCTGCTAAACGCTGAAAAAATGACTAAGTACAAAAAAAAATAAAATTTCACCTTTTTTCAATTTTACCCCCGTGGGATATATATTCTACCCACACACATTTGGAACTCTCCTGTTGTACCCTCACACATATTATTCCCTCATTTAGTGGATATTTTCCCAAAAAAGTGAAATTTTCAAAAATTCTGAAAATTGGCTGAAAACGACTAAATATGAATGACTCATCGGGTGAATTGCTCTGGAACTGAAATCGGAATGCTCACTGACATTTTCCCTATCTGAAAGTCTGCTAAACGCTGAAAAAATGACTAAGTCCAAAAAAAAAAAAATTTCACCTTTTTTCAATTTTACCCCCGTGGGATATATATTCTACCCACACACATTTGGAACTCTCCTGGGGTACCCTCACACATATTATTCCCTCATTTAGTGGATATTTTCACAAAAAAGTGAAATTTTCAAAAATTCAGAAAATTGGCTGAAAATGACTGAATATGAATGACTCATCGGGCGAATCGCGCTGGAAGTGAAATCGGAACGCTCATTGACATTTCCCCTATCTGAAAGTCTGATAAACGCTGAAAAAATGACTAAGTACAAAAAAAAAAATTTTTTCACCTTTTTTCAATTTTACCCCCGTGGGATATATATTCTACCCACACACATTTGGAACTCTCCTGTTGTACCCTCACACATATTATTCCCTCATTTAGTGGATATTTTCACAAAAAAGTGAAATTTTCAAAAATTCAGAAAATTGGCTGAACACGACTGAATATGAAGGACTCATCGGCCGAATCGCGCTGGAACTGAAATCGGAACGCTCACTGACATTTCCCCTATCTGAAAGTCTGATAAACGCTGAAAAAATGATTAAGTCCAAAAAAAAATTTTTTCAACTTTTTTCAATTTTACCCCCGTGGGATATATATTCTACCCACGAACATTTGGAACACTCCTGGGGTACCCTCACACATATTATTCCCTCATTTAGTGGATATTTTCACAAAAAAGTGAAATTTTCAAAAATTCAGAAAATTGGCTGAAAATGACTGAATATGAAGGACTCATCGGGCGAATCGCACTGGAACTGAAATCGGAACGCTCACTGACATTTCCCCTATCTGAAAGTCTGCTAAACGCTGAAAAAATAAGTACAAAAAAAAAAAAAATTCACCTTTTTTCAATTTTACCCCCGTGGGATATATATTCTACCCACACACATTTGGAACTCTCCTGGGGTACCCTCACACATAGTATTCCCTCATTTAGTGGATATTTTCACAAAAAAGTGAAATTTTCAAAAATTCTGAAAATTGGCTGAAAACGACTAAATATGAATGACTCATCGGGCGAATTGCTCTGGAACTGAAATCGGAACGCTCACTGACATTTCCCCTATCTGAAAGTCTGCTAAACGCTGAAAAAATGACTAAGTCCAAAAAAACATTTTTTCACCTTTTTTCAATTTTACCCCCGTGGGATATATATTCTACCCACGCACATTTGGAACACTCCTGGGGTACCCTCACACATATTATTCCCTCATTTAGTGGATATTTTCACAAAAAAGTGAAATTTTCAAAAATTCGGAAAATTGGCTGAAAACGACTAAATATGAAGGACTCATCGGGCGAATCGCTCTGGAAGTGAAATCGGAACGCTCATTGACATTTCCCCTATCTGAAAGTCTGATAAACGCTGAAAAAATGACTAAGTACAAAAAAAAAAATTTTTTCACCTTTTTTCAATTTTACCCCCGTGGGATATATATTCTACCCACACACATTTGGAACTCTCCTGTTGTACCCTCACACATATTATTCCCTCATTTAGTGGATATTTTCACAAAAAAGTGAAATTTTCAAAAATTCAGAAAATTGGCTGAAAACGACTGAATATGAAGGACTCATCGGGCGAATCGCGCTGTAACTGAAATCGGAAGGCTCACTGACATTTCCCCTATCTGAAAGTCTGATAAACGCTGAAAAAATGACTAAGTCCAAAAAAAAATTTTTTTCACCTTTTTTCAATTTTCCCCCCGTGGGATATATATTCTACCCACACACATTTGGAACTCTCCTGGGGTACCCTCACACATATTATTCCCTCATTTAGTGGATATTTTCCCAAAAAAGTGATATTTTCAAAAATTCAGAAAATTGGCTGAAAACGACTAAATATGAAGGACTCATCGGGCGAATCGCTCTGGAACTGAAATCGGAACGCTCACTGACATTTCCCCTATCTGAAAGTCTGATAAACGCTGAAAAAATGACTAAGTCCAAAAAAAAAATTTTTTTTACCTTTCTTCAATTTTACCCCCGTGGGATATATATTCTACCCACATACATTTGGAACTCTCCTCGGGTACCCTCACACATATTATTCCCTCATTTAGTGGATATTTTCACAAAAAAGTGACATTTTCAAAAATTCAGAAAATTGGCTGAAAACGACTAAATATGAAGGACTCATTGGGCGAATCGCTCTGGAACTGAAATCGGAACGCTCACTGACATTTCCCCTATCTGAAAGTCTGATAAACGCTGAAAAAATGACTAAGTCCAAAAAAAAATTTTTTCACCTTTTTTCAATTTTACCCCCGTGGGATATATATTCTACCCACGTACATTTGGAACACTCCTGGGGTACCCTCACACATATTATTCCCTCATTTAGTGGATATTTTCACAAAAAAGTGAAATTTTCAAAAATTCTGAAAATTGGCTGAAAACGACTAAATATGAAGGACTCATCGGGCGAATCGCTCTGGAAGTGAAATCGGAATGCTCATTGACATTTCCCCTATCTGAAAGTCTGATAAACGCTGAAAAAATGACTAAGTACAAAAAAAAATTTTTTTTCACCTTTTTTCAATTTTACCCCCGTGGGATATATATTCTACCCACACACATTTGGAACTCTCCTGTTGTACCCTCACACATATTATTCCCTCATTTAGTGGATATTTTCACAAAAAAGTGAAATTTTAAAAAATTCTGAAAATTGGCTGAAAACGACTAAATATGAAGGACTCATCGAGCGAATCGTTCTGGAACTGAAATCGGAACGCTCACTGACATTTCCCCTATCTAAAAGTCTGATAAACGCTGAAAAAATGACTAAGTCCAAAAAAAAAAATTTTTTCACCTTTTTTCAATTTTACACCCGTGGGATATATATTCTACCCACACACATTTGGAACTCTCCTGTTGTACCCTCACACATATTATTCCCTCATTTAGTGGATATTTTCACAAAAAAGTGAAATTTTCAAAAATTCAGAAAATTGGCTGAACACGACTGAATATGAAGGACTCATCGGGCGAATCGCGCTGGAACTGAAATCGGAACGCTCACTGACATTTCCCCTATCTGAAAGTCTGATAAACGCTGAAAAAATGATTAAGTCCAAAAAAAAATTTTTTCAACTTTTTTCAATTTTACCCCCGTGGGATATATATTCTACCCACGAACATTTGGAACACTCCTGGGGTACCCTCACACATATTATTCCCTCATTTACTGGATATTTTCACAAAAAAGTGAAATTTTCAAAAATTCAGAAAATTGGCTGAAAATGACTGAATATGAAGGACTCATCGGGTGAATCGCACTGGAACTGAAATCGGAACGCTCACTGACATTTCCCCTATCTGAAAGTCTGATAAACGCTGAAAAAATGACTAAGTCCAAAAAAAAAATTTTTTTACCTTTTTTCAATTTTACCCCCGTGGGATATATATTCTACCCACACACATTTGGAACTCTCCTGGGATACCCTCACACATATTATTCCCTCATTTAGTGGATATTTTCACAAAAAAGTGAAATTTTCAAAAATTCAGAAAATTGGCTGAAAACGACTAAATATGAAGGACTCATTGGGCGAATCGCTCTGGAACTGAAATCGGAACGCTCACTGACATTTCCCCTATCTGAAAGTCTGATAAACGCTGAAAAAATGACTAAGTCCAAAAAAAAATTTTATCACCTTTTTTCAATTTTACCACCGTGGGATATATATTCTACCCACGTACATTTGGAACACTCCTGGGGTACCCTCACACATATTATTCCCTCATTTAGTGGATATTTTCACAAAAAAGTGAAATTTTCAAAAATTCTGAAAATTGGCTGAAAACGACTAAATATGAAGGACTCATTGGGCGAATCGCTCTGGAACTGAAATCGGAACGCTCACTGACATTTCCCCTATCTGAAAGTCTGATAAACGCTGAAAAAATGACTAAGTCCAAAAAAAAATTTTTTCACCTTTTTTCAATTTTACCCCCGTGGGATATATATTCTACCCACGTACATTTGGAACACTCCTGGGCTACCCTCACACATATTATTCCCTCATTTAGTGGATATTTTCACAAAAAAGTGAAATTTTCAAAAATTCTGAAAATTGGCTGAAAACGACTAAATATGAAGGACTCATCGGGCGAATCGCTCTGGAAGTGAAATCGGAACGCTCATTGACATTTCCCCTATCTGAAAGTCTGATAAACGCTGAAAAAATGACTAAGTACAAAAAAAAATTTTTTTTCACCTTTTTTCAATTTTACCCCCGTGGGATATATATTCTACCCACACACATTTGGAACTCTCCTGTTGTACCCTCACACATATTATTCCCTCATTTAGTGGATATTTTCACAAAAAAGTGAAATTTTAAAAAATTCTGAAAATTGGCTGAAAACGACTAAATATGAAGGACTCATCGAGCGAATCGTTCTGGAACTGAAATCGGAACGCTCACTGACATTTCCCCTATCTAAAAGTCTGATAAACGCTGAAAAAATGACTAAGTCCAAAAAAAAAAATTTTTTCACCTTTTTTCAATTTTACACCCGTGGGATATATATTCTACCCACACACATTTGGAACTCTCCTGTTGTAACCTCACACATATTATTCCCTCATTTAGTGGATATTTTCCCAAAAAAGTGAAATTTTCAAAAATTCTGAAAATTGGCTGAAAACGACTAAATATGAATGACTCATCGGGCGAATTGCTCTGGAACTGAAATCGGAACGCTCACTGACATTTCCCCTATCTGAAAGTCTGCTAAACGCTGAAAAAATGACTAAGTCCAAAAAAAAAAATTTTCACCTTTTTTCAATTTTACCCCCGTGGGATATATATTCTACCCACACACATTTGGAACTCTCCTGTTGTACCCTCACACATATTATTCCCTCATTTAGTGGATATTTTCACAAAAAAGTGAAATTTTCAAAAATTCAGAAAATTGGCTGAACACGACTGAATATGAAGGACTCATCGGGCGAATCGCGCTGGAACTGAAATCGGAACGCTCACTGACATTTCCCCTATCTGAAAGTCTGATAAACGCTGAAAAAATGATTAAGTCCAAAAAAAAATTTTTTCAACTTTTTTCAATTTTACCCCCGTGGGATATATATTCTACCCACGAACATTTGGAACACTCCTGGGGTACCCTCACACATATTATTCCCTTATTTAGTGGATATTTTCACAAAAAAGTGAAATTTTCAAAAATTCAGAAAATTGGCTGAAAATGACTGAATATGAAGGACTCATTGGGCGAATCGCTCTGGAACTGAAATCGGAATGCTCACTGACATTTCCCCTATCTGAAAGTCTGATAAACGCTGAAAAAATGACTAAGTCCAAAAAAAAATTTTTTCACCTTTTTTCAATTTTACCACCGTGGGATATATATTCTACCCACGTACATTTGGAACACTCCTGGGGTACCCTCACACATATTATTCCCTCATTTAGTGGATATTTTCACAAAAAAGTGAAATTTTCAAAAATTCTGAAAATTGGCTGAAAACGACTAAATATGAAGTACTCATCGGGCGAATCGCTCTGGAAGTGAAATCGGAACGCTCATTGACATTTCCCCTATCTGAAAGTCTGATAAACGCTGAAAAAATGACTAAGTACAAAAAAAAATTTTTTTTCACCTTTTTTCAATTTTACACCCGTGGGATATATATTCTACCCACACACATTTGGAACTCTCCTGTTGTAACCTCACACATATTATTCCCTCATTTAGTGGATATTTTCCCAAAAAAGTGAAATTTTCAAAAATTCTGAAAATTGGCTGAAAACGACTAAATATGAATGACTTATCGGTCGAATTGCTCTGGAACTGAAATCGGAACGCTCACTGACATTTTCCCTATCTGAAAGTCTGCTAAACGCTGAAAAAATGACTAAGTACAAAAAAAAAAATTTCACCTTTTTTCAATTTTACCCCCGTGGGATATATATTCTACCCACAAACATTTGGAACTCTCCTGGGGTACCCTCACACATATTATTCCCTCATTTAGTGGATATTTTCACAAGAAAGTGAAATTTTCAAAAATTCTGAAAATTGGCTGAAAACGACTAAATATGAAGGACTCATCGGGCGAATCGCTCTGGAACTGAAATCGGAACGGTCACTGACATTTTCCCTATCTGAAAGTCTGCTAAACGCTGAAAAAATGACTAAGTACAAAAAAAAAAAATTTTCACCTTTTTTCAATTTTACCCCCGTGGGATATATATTCTACCCACACACATTTGGAACTCTCCTGGGGTACCCTCACACACATTATTCCCTCATTTAGTGGATATTTTCACAAAAAAGTGAAATTTTCAAAAATTCTGAAAATTGGCTGAAAACGACTAAATATGAAGGACTCATCGGGCGAATCGCTCTGGAAGTGAAATCGGAATGCTCATTGACATTTCCCCTATCTGAAAGTCTGATAAACGCTGAAAAAATGACTAAGTACAAAAAAAAATTTTTTTTAACCTTTTTTCAATTTTACCCCCGTGGGATATATATTCTACCCACACACATTTGGAACTCTCCTGTTGTACCCTCACACATATTATTCCCTCATTTAGTGGATATTTTCACAAAAAAGTGAAATTTTAAAAAATTCTGAAAATTGGCTGAAAACGACTAAATATGAATGACTCATCCGGCGAATTGCTCTGGAACTGAAATCGGAACGCTCACTGACATTTCCCCTATCTGAAAGTCTGCTAAACGCTGAAAAAATGACTAAGTCCAAAAAAAAAAATTTTCACCTTTTTTCAATTTTACCCCCGTGGGATATATATTCTACCCACGCACATTTGGAACACTCCTGGGGTACCCTCACACATATTATTCCCTCATTTAGTGGATATTTTCCCAAAAAAGTGAAATTTTCAAAAATTCTGAAAATTGGCTGAAAACGACTAAATATGAATGACTCATCCGGCGAATTGCTCTGGAACTGAAATCGGAACGCTCACTGACATTTCCCCTATCTGAAAGTCTGCTAAACGCTGAAAAAATGACTAAGTCCAAAAAAAAAAATTTTCACCTTTTTTCAATTTTACCCCCGTGGGATATATATTCTACCCACGCACATTTGGAACACTCCTGGGGTACCCTCACACATATTATTCCCTCATTTAGTGGATATTTTCACAAAAAAGTGAAATTTTCAAAAATTCTGAAAATTGGCTGAAAACGACTAAATATGAAGGACTCATCGGGCGAATCGCTCTGGAAGTGAAATCGGAACGCTCATTGACATTTCCCCTATCTGAAAGTCTGATAAACGCTGAAAAAATGACTAAGTACAAAAAAAAAAAATTTTTCACCTTTTTTCAATTTTACCCCCGTGGGATATATATTCTACCCACACACATTTGGAACTCTCCTGTTGTACCCTCACACATATTATTCCCTCATTTAGTGGATATTTTCACAAAAAAGTGAAATTTTCAAAAATTCAGAAAATTGGCTGAACACGACTGAATATGAAGGACTCATCGGGCGAATCGCGCTGGAACTGAAATCGGAACGCTCACTGACATTTCCCCTATCTGAAAGTCTGATAAACGCTGAAAAAATGATTAAGTCCAAAAAAAAATTTTTTCAACTTTTTTCAATTTTACCCCCGTGGGATATATATTCTACCCACGAACATTTGGAACACTCCTGGGGTACCCTCACACATATTATTCCCTCATTTAGTGGATATTTTCACAAAAAAGTGAAATTTTCAAAAATTCAGAAAATTGGCTGAAAATGACTGAATATGAAGGACTCATCCGGCGAATCGCACTGGAACTGAAATCGGAACGCTCACTGACATTTCCCCTATCTGAAAGTCTGATAAACGCTGAAAAAATGACTAAGTCCAAAAAAAAAATTTTTTTACCTTTTTTCAATTTTACCCCCGTGGGATATATATTCTACCCACACACATTTGGAACTCTCCTGGGATACCCTCACACATATTATTCCCTCATTTAGTGGATATTTTCACAAAAAAGTGAAATTTTCAAAAATTCAGAAAATTGGCTGAAAACGATTAAATATGAAGGACTCATTGGGCGAATCGCTCTGGAACTGAAATCGGAACGCTCACTGACATTTCCCCTATCTGAAAGTCTGATAAACGCTGAAAAAATGACTAAGTCCAAAAAAAAATTTTTTCACCTTTTTTCAATTTTACCACCGTGGGATATATATTCTACCCACGTACATTTGGAACACTCCTGGGGTACCCTCACACATATTATTCCCTCATTTAGTGGATATTTTCACAAAAAAGTGAAATTTTCAAAAATTCTGAAAATTGGCTGAAAACGACTAAATATGAAGTACTCATCGGGCGAATCGCTCTGGAAGTGAAATCGGAACGCTCATTGACATTTCCCCTATCTGAAAGTCTGATAAACGCTGAAAAAATGACTAAGTACAAAAAAAAATTTTTTTTCACCTTTTTTCAATTTTACACCCGTGGGATATATATTCTACCCACACACATTTGGAACTCTCCTGTTGTAACCTCACACATATTATTCCCTCATTTAGTGGATATTTTCCCAAAAAAGTGAAATTTTCAAAAATTCTGAAAATTGGCTGAAAACGACTAAATATGAATGACTTATCGGTCGAATTGCTCTGGAACTGAAATCGGAACGCTCACTGACATTTTCCCTATCTGAAAGTCTGCTAAACGCTGAAAAAATGACTAAGTACAAAAAAAAAAATTTCACCTTTTTTCAATTTTACCCCCGTGGGATATATATTCTACCCACAAACATTTGGAACTCTCCTGGGGTACCCTCACACATATTATTCCCTCATTTAGTGGATATTTTCACAAGAAAGTGAAATTTTCAAAAATTCTGAAAATTGGCTGAAAACGACTAAATATGAAGGACTCATCGGGCGAATCGCTCTGGAACTGAAATCGGAACGGTCACTGACATTTTCCCTATCTGAAAGTCTGCTAAACGCTGAAAAAATGACTAAGTACAAAAAAAAAAAATTTTCACCTTTTTTCAATTTTACCCCCGTGGGATATATATTCTACCCACACACATTTGGAACTCTCCTGGGGTACCCTCACACACATTATTCCCTCATTTAGTGGATATTTTCACAAAAAAGTGAAATTTTCAAAAATTCTGAAAATTGGCTGAAAACGACTAAATATGAAGGACTCATCGGGCGAATCGCTCTGGAAGTGAAATCGGAATGCTCATTGACATTTCCCCTATCTGAAAGTCTGATAAACGCTGAAAAAATGACTAAGTACAAAAAAAAATTTTTTTTAACCTTTTTTCAATTTTACCCCCGTGGGATATATATTCTACCCACACACATTTGGAACTCTCCTGTTGTACCCTCACACATATTATTCCCTCATTTAGTGGATATTTTCACAAAAAAGTGAAATTTTAAAAAATTCTGAAAATTGGCTGAAAACGACTAAATATGAATGACTCATCCGGCGAATTGCTCTGGAACTGAAATCGGAACGCTCACTGACATTTCCCCTATCTGAAAGTCTGCTAAACGCTGAAAAAATGACTAAGTCCAAAAAAAAAAATTTTCACCTTTTTTCAATTTTACCCCCGTGGGATATATATTCTACCCACGCACATTTGGAACACTCCTGGGGTACCCTCACACATATTATTCCCTCATTTAGTGGATATTTTCCCAAAAAAGTGAAATTTTCAAAAATTCTGAAAATTGGCTGAAAACGACTAAATATGAATGACTCATCCGGCGAATTGCTCTGGAACTGAAATCGGAACGCTCACTGACATTTCCCCTATCTGAAAGTCTGCTAAACGCTGAAAAAATGACTAAGTCCAAAAAAAAAAATTTTCACCTTTTTTCAATTTTACCCCCGTGGGATATATATTCTACCCACGCACATTTGGAACACTCCTGGGGTACCCTCACACATATTATTCCCTCATTTAGTGGATATTTTCACAAAAAAGTGAAATTTTCAAAAATTCTGAAAATTGGCTGAAAACGACTAAATATGAAGGACTCATCGGGCGAATCGCTCTGGAAGTGAAATCGGAACGCTCATTGACATTTCCCCTATCTGAAAGTCTGATAAACGCTGAAAAAATGACTAAGTACAAAAAAAAAAAATTTTTCACCTTTTTTCAATTTTACCCCCGTGGGATATATATTCTACCCACACACATTTGGAACTCTCCTGTTGTACCCTCACACATATTATTCCCTCATTTAGTGGATATTTTCACAAAAAAGTGAAATTTTCAAAAATTCAGAAAATTGGCTGAACACGACTGAATATGAAGGACTCATCGGGCGAATCGCGCTGGAACTGAAATCGGAACGCTCACTGACATTTCCCCTATCTGAAAGTCTGATAAACGCTGAAAAAATGATTAAGTCCAAAAAAAAATTTTTTCAACTTTTTTCAATTTTACCCCCGTGGGATATATATTCTACCCACGAACATTTGGAACACTCCTGGGGTACCCTCACACATATTATTCCCTCATTTAGTGGATATTTTCACAAAAAAGTGAAATTTTCAAAAATTCAGAAAATTGGCTGAAAATGACTGAATATGAAGGACTCATCCGGCGAATCGCACTGGAACTGAAATCGGAACGCTCACTGACATTTCCCCTATCTGAAAGTCTGATAAACGCTGAAAAAATGACTAAGTCCAAAAAAAAAATTTTTTTACCTTTTTTCAATTTTACCCCCGTGGGATATATATTCTACCCACACACATTTGGAACTCTCCTGGGATACCCTCACACATATTATTCCCTCATTTAGTGGATATTTTCACAAAAAAGTGAAATTTTCAAAAATTCAGAAAATTGGCTGAAAACGATTAAATATGAAGGACTCATTGGGCGAATCGCTCTGGAACTGAAATCGGAACGCTCACTGACATTTCCCCTATCTGAAAGTCTGATAAACGCTGAAAAAATGACTAAGTCCAAAAAAAAATTTTTTCACCTTTTTTCAATTTTACCACCGTGGGATATATATTCTACCCACGTACATTTGGAACACTCCTGGGGTACCCTCACACATATTATTCCCTCATTTAGTGGATATTTTCACAAAAAAGTGAAATTTTCAAAAATTCTGAAAATTGGCTGAAAACGACTAAATATGAAGTACTCATCGGGCGAATCGCTCTGGAAGTGAAATCGGAACGCTCATTGACATTTCCCCTATCTGAAAGTCTGATAAACGCTGAAAAAATGACTAAGTACAAAAAAAAATTTTTTTTCACCTTTTTTCAATTTTACACCCGTGGGATATATATTCTACCCACACACATTTGGAACTCTCCTGTTGTAACCTCACACATATTATTCCCTCATTTAGTGGATATTTTCCCAAAAAAGTGAAATTTTCAAAAATTCTGAAAATTGGCTGAAAACGACTAAATATGAATGACTTATCGGGCGAATTGCTCTGGAACTGAAATCGGAACGCTCACTGACATTTTCCCTATCTGAAAGTCTGCTAAACGCTGAAAAAATGACTAAGTACAAAAAAAAAAAATTTCACCTTTTTTCAATTTTACCCCCGTGGGATATATATTCTACACACACACATTTGGAACTCTTCTGGGGTACCCTCACACATAGTATTCCCTCATTTAGTGGATATTTTCACAAAAAAGTGAAATTTTCAAAAATTCTGAAAATTGGCTGAAAACGACTAAATATGAAGGACTCATCGGGCGAATTGCTCTGGAACTGAAATCGGAACGCTCACTGACATTTCCCCTATCTGAAAGTCTGCTAAACGCTGAAAAAATGACTAAGTCCAAAAAAAAATTTTTTTCACCTTTTTTCAATTTTACCCCCGTGGGATATATATTCTACCCACAAACATTTGGAACTCTCCTGGGGTACCCTCACACATATTATTCCCTCATTTAGTGGATATTTTCACAAGAAAGTGAAATTTTCAAAAATTCTGAAAATTGGCTGAAAACGACTAAATATGAAGGACTCATCGGGCGAATCGCTCTGGAACTGAAATCGGAACGGTCACTGACATTTTCCCTATCTGAAAGTCTGCTAAACGCTGAAAAAATGACTAAGTACAAAAAAAAAAAATTTTCACCTTTTTTCAATTTTACCCCCGTGGGATATATATTCTACCCACACACATTTGGAACTCTCCTGGGGTACCCTCACACATAGTATTCCCTCATTTAGTGGATATTTTCACAAAAAAGTGAAATTTTCAAAAATTCAGAAAATTGGCTGAAAATGACTGAATATGAAGGACTCATCCGGCGAATCGCGCTGGAACTGAAATCGGAACGCTCACTGACATTTCCCCTATCTGAAAGTCTGATAAACGCTGAAAAAATGACTAAGTCCAAAAAAAAATTTTTTTTACCTTTCTTCAATTTTACCCCCGTGGGATATATATTCTACCCACACACATTTGGAACTCTCCTGGGGTACCCTCACACACATTATTCCCTCATTTAGTGGATATTTTCACAAAAAAGTGAAATTTTCAAAAATTCTGAAAATTGGCTGAAAACGACTAAATATGAAGGACTCAATGGGCGAATCGCTCTGGAACTGAAATCGGAACGTTCATTGACATTTCCCCTATCTGAAAGTCTGATAAACGCTGAAAAAATGACTAAGTCCAAAAAAAAAAATTTTTTCACCTTTTTTCAATTTTACCCCCGTGGGATATATATTCTACCCACTCACATTTGGAACTCTCCTGTTGTACCCTCACACATATTATTCCCTCATTTAATGGATATTTTCACAAAAAAGAGAAATTTTAAAAAATTCTGAAAATTGGCTGAAAACGACAAAATATGAAGGACTCATCGGGCGAATCGTTCTGGAACTGAAATCGGAATGCTCACTGACATTTCCCCTATCTGAAAGTCTGATAAACGCTGAAAAAATGACTAAGTCCAAAAAAAAAAATTTTTTCACCTTTTTTCAATTTTACACCCGTGGGATATATATTCTACCCACAAACATTTGGAACTCTCCTGGGGTACCCTCACACATATTATTCCCTCATTTAGTGGATATTTTCACAAGAAAGTGAAATTTTCAAAAATTCGGAAAATTGGCTGAAAACGACTAAATATGAAGGACTCATCGGGCGAATCGCTCTGGAACTGAAATCGGAACGGTCACTGACATTTTCCCTATCTGAAAGTCTGCTAAACGCTGAAAAAATGACTAAGTACAAAAAAAAAAAATTTTCACCTTTTTTCAATTTTACCCCCGTGGGATATATATTCTACCCACACACATTTGGAACTCTCCTGGGGTACCCTCACACATAGTATTCCCTCATTTAGTGGATATTTTCACAAAAAAGTGAAATTTTCAAAAATTCAGAAAATTGGCTGAAAATGACTGAATATGAAGGACTCATCCGGCGAATCGCGCTGGAACTGAAATCGGAACGCTCACTGACATTTCCCCTATCTGAAAGTCTGATAAACGCTGAAAAAATGACTAAGTCCAAAAAAATATTTTTTTTACCTTTCTTCAATTTTACCCCCGTGGGATATATATTCTACCCACACACATTTGGAACTCTCCTGGGGTACCCTCACACATAGTATTCCCTCATTTAGTGGATATTTTCACAAAAAAGTGAAATTTTCAAAAATTCTGAAAATTGGCTGAAAACGACTAAATATGAAGGACTCATCGGGCGAATCGCTCTGGAACTGAAATCGGAACGTTCATTGACATTTCCCCTATCTGAAAGTCTGATAAACGCTGAAAAAATGAGTAAGTCCAAAAAAAAAAATTTTTTCACCTTTTTTCAATTTTACCCCCGTGGGATATATATTCTACCCACTCACATTTGGAACTCTCCTGTTGTACCCTCACACATATTATTCCCTCATTTAGTGGATATTTTCACAAAAAAGAGAAATTTTAAAAAATTCTGAAAATTGGCTGAAAACGACAAAATATGAAGGACTCATCGGGCGAATCGTTCTGGAACTGAAATCGGAATGCTCACTGACATTTCCCCTATCTGAAAGTCTGATAAACGCTGAAAAAATGACTAAGTCCAAAAAAAAAAATTTTTTCACCTTTTTTCAATTTTACACCCGTGGGATATATATTCTACCCACACACATTTGGAACTCTCCTGTTGTACCCTCACACATATTATTCCCTCATTTAGTGGATATTTTCCCAAAAAAGTGAAATTTTCAAAAATTCTGAAAATTGGCTGAAAACGACTAAATATGAATGACTCATCGGGCGAATTGCTCTGGAACTGAAATCGGAACGGTCACTGACATTTTCCCTATCTGAAAGTCTGCTAAACGCTGAAAAAATGACTAAGTACAAAAAAAAAAATTTTCACCTTTTTTCAATTTTACCCCCGTGGGATATATATTCTACCCACACACATTTGGAACTCTCCTGGGGTACCCTCACACATAGTATTCCCTCATTTAGTGGATATTTTCACAAAAAAGTGAAATTTTCAAAAATTCAGAAAATTGGCTGAAAATGACTGAATATGTAGGACTCATCGGGCGAATCGCGCTGGAACTGAAATCGGAACGCTCACTGACATTTCCCCTATCTGAAAGTCTGATAAACGCTGAAAAAATGACTAAGTCCAAAAAAAAATTTTTTTTACCTTTTTTCAATTTTACCCCCGTGGTATATATATTCTACCCACACACATTTGGAACTCTCCTGTTGTACCCTCACACATATTATTCCCTCATTTAGTGGATATTTTCACAAAAAAGTGAAATTTTCAAAAATTCTGAAAATTGGCTTAAAACGACTAAATATGAATGACTCATCGGGCGAATTGCTCTGGAACTGAAATCGGAACGCTCACTGACATTTTCCCTATTTGAAAGTCTGCTAAACGCTGAAAAAATGACTAAGTACAAAAAAAAAAAAATTTCACCTTTTTTCAATTTTACCCCCGTGGGATATATATTCTACCCACACACATTTGGAACTCTCCTGGGGTACCCTCACACACATTATTCCCTCATTTAGTGGATATTTTCACAAAAAAGTGAAATTTTCAAAAATTCTGAAAATTGGCTGAAAACGACTAAATATGAAGGACTCATTGGGCGAATCGCTCTGGAACTGAAATCGGAACGTTCATTGACATTTCCCCTATCTGAAAGTCTGATAAACGCTGAAAAAATGACTAAGTCCAAAAAAGAAAATTTTTTCACCTTTTTTCAATTTTACCCCCGTGGGATATATATTCTACCCACTCACATTTGGAACTCTCCTGTTGTACCCTCACACATATTATTCCCTCATTTAATGGATATTTTCACAAAAAAGAGAAATTTTAAAAAATTCTGAAAATTGGCTGAAAACGACAAAATATGAAGGACTCATCGGGCGAATCGTTCTGGAACTGAAATCGGAATGCTCACTGACATTTCCCCTATCTGAAAGTCTGATAAACGCTGAAAAAATGACTAAGTCCAAAAAAAAAAATTTTTTCACCTTTTTTCAATTTTACACCCGTGGGATATATATTCTACCCACAAACATTTGGAACTCTCCTGGGGTACCCTCACACATATTATTCCCTCATTTAGTGGATATTTTCACAAGAAAGTGAAATTTTCAAAAATTCGGAAAATTGGCTGAAAACGACTAAATATGAAGGACTCATCGGGCGAATCGCTCTGGAACTGAAATCGGAACGGTCACTGACATTTTCCCTATCTGAAAGTCTGCTAAACGCTGAAAAAATGACTAAGTACAAAAAAAAAAAATTTTCACCTTTTTTCAATTTTACCCCCGTGGGATATATATTCTACCCACACACATTTGGAACTCTCCTGGGGTACCCTCACACATAGTATTCCCTCATTTAGTGGATATTTTCACAAAAAAGTGAAATTTTCAAAAATTCAGAAAATTGGCTGAAAATGACTGAATATGAAGGACTCATCCGGCGAATCGCGCTGGAACTGAAATCGGAACGCTCACTGACATTTCCCCTATCTGAAAGTCTGATAAACGCTGAAAAAATGACTAAGTCCAAAAAAAAATTTTTTTTACCTTTCTTCAATTTTACCCCCGTGGGATATATATTCTACCCACACACATTTGGAACTCTCCTGGGGTACCCTCACACACATTATTCCCTCATTTAGTGGATATTTTCACAAAAAAGTGAAATTTTCAAAAATTCTGAAAATTGGCTGAAAACGACTAAATATGAAGGACTCATCGGGCGAATCGCTCTGGAACTGAAATCGGAACGTTCATTGACATTTCCCCTATCTGAAAGTCTGATAAACGCTGAAAAAATGAGTAAGTCCAAAAAAAAAAATTTTTTCACCTTTTTTCAATTTTACCCCCGTGGGATATATATTCTACCCACTCACATTTGGAACTCTCCTGTTGTACCCTCACACATATTATTCCCTCATTTAGTGGATATTTTCACAAAAAAGAGAAATTTTAAAAAATTCTGAAAATTGGCTGAAAACGACAAAATATGAAGGACTCATCGGGCGAATCGTTCTGGAACTGAAATCGGAATGCTCACTGACATTTCCCCTATCTGAAAGTCTGATAAACGCTGAAAAAATGACTAAGTCCAAAAAAAAAAATTTTTTCACCTTTTTTCAATTTTACACCCGTGGGATATATATTCTACCCACACACATTTGGAACTCTCCTGTTGTACCCTCACACATATTATTCCCTCATTTAGTGGATATTTTCCCAAAAAAGTGAAATTTTCAAAAATTCTGAAAATTGGCTGAAAACGACTAAATATGAATGACTCATCGGGCGAATTGCTCTGGAACTGAAATCGGAACGGTCACTGACATTTTCCCTATCTGAAAGTCTGCTAAACGCTGAAAAAATGACTAAGTACAAAAAAAAAAATTTTCACCTTTTTTCAATTTTACCCCCGTGGGATATATATTCTACCCACACACATTTGGAACTCTCCTGGGGTACCCTCACACATAGTATTCCCTCATTTAGTGGATATTTTCACAAAAAAGTGAAATTTTCAAAAATTCAGAAAATTGGCTGAAAATGACTGAATATGAAGGACTCATCGGGCGAATCGCGCTGGAACTGAAATCGGAACGCTCACTGACATTTCCCCTATCTGAAAGTCTGATAAACGCTGAAAAAATGACTAAGTCCAAAAAAAAATTTTTTTTACCTTTTTTCAATTTTACCCCCGTGGTATATATATTCTACCCACACACATTTGGAACTCTCCTGTTGTACCCTCACACATATTATTCCCTCATTTAGTGGATATTTTCCCAAAAAAGTGAAATTTTCAAAAATTCTGAAAATTGGCTTAAAACGACTAAATATGAATGACTCATCGGGCGAATTGCTCTGGAACTGAAATCGGAACGCTCACTGACATTTTCCCTATTTGAAAGTCTGCTAAACGCTGAAAAAATGACTAAGTACAAAAAAAAAAAAATTTCACCTTTTTTCAATTTTACCCCCGTGGGATATATATTCTACCCACACACATTTGGAACTCTCCTGGGGTACCCTCACACACATTATTCCCTCATTTAGTGGATATTTTCACAAAAAAGTGAAATTTTCAAAAATTCTGAAAATTGGCTGAAAACGACTAAATATGAAGGACTCATTGGGCGAATCGCTCTGGAACTGAAATCGGAACGTTCATTGACATTTCCCCTATCTGAAAGTCTGATAAACGCTGAAAAAATGACTAAGTCCAAAAAAGAAAATTTTTTCACCTTTTTTCAATTTTACCCCCGTGGGATATATATTCTACCCACTCACATTTGGAACTCTCCTGTTGTACCCTCACACATATTATTCCCTCATTTAATGGATATTTTCACAAAAAAGAGAAATTTTAAAAAATTCTGAAAATTGGCTGAAAACGACAAAATATGAAGGACTCATCGGGCGAATCGTTCTGGAACTGAAATCGGAATGCTCACTGACATTTCCCCTATCTGAAAGTCTGATAAACGCTGAAAAAATGACTAAGTCCAAAAAAAAAAATTTTTTCACCTTTTTTCAATTTTACACCCGTGGGATATATATTCTACCCACAAACATTTGGAACTCTCCTGGGGTACCCTCACACATATTATTCCCTCATTTAGTGGATATTTTCACAAGAAAGTGAAATTTTCAAAAATTCGGAAAATTGGCTGAAAACGACTAAATATGAAGGACTCATCGGGCGAATCGCTCTGGAACTGAAATCGGAACGGTCACTGACATTTTCCCTATCTGAAAGTCTGCTAAACGCTGAAAAAATGACTAAGTACAAAAAAAAAAAATTTTCACCTTTTTTCAATTTTACCCCCGTGGGATATATATTCTACCCACACACATTTGGAACTCTCCTGGGGTACCCTCACACATAGTATTCCCTCATTTAGTGGATATTTTCACAAAAAAGTGAAATTTTCAAAAATTCAGAAAATTGGCTGAAAATGACTGAATATGAAGGACTCATCCGGCGAATCGCGCTGGAACTGAAATCGGAACGCTCACTGACATTTCCCCTATCTGAAAGTCTGATAAACGCTGAAAAAATGACTAAGTCCAAAAAAAAATTTTTTTTACCTTTCTTCAATTTTACCCCCGTGGGATATATATTCTACCCACACACATTTGGAACTCTCCTGGGGTACCCTCACACACATTATTCCCTCATTTAGTGGATATTTTCACAAAAAAGTGAAATTTTCAAAAATTCTGAAAATTGGCTGAAAACGACTAAATATGAAGGACTCATCGGGCGAATCGCTCTGGAACTGAAATCGGAACGTTCATTGACATTTCCCCTATCTGAAAGTCTGATAAACGCTGAAAAAATGAGTAAGTCCAAAAAAAAAAATTTTTTCACCTTTTTTCAATTTTACCCCCGTGGGATATATATTCTACCCACTCACATTTGGAACTCTCCTGTTGTACCCTCACACATATTATTCCCTCATTTAGTGGATATTTTCACAAAAAAGAGAAATTTTAAAAAATTCTGAAAATTGGCTGAAAGCGACAAAATATGAAGGACTCATCGGGCGAATCGTTCTGGAACTGAAATCGGAATGCTCACTGACATTTCCCCTATCTGAAAGTCTGATAAACGCTGAAAAAATGACTAAGTCCAAAAAAAAAAATTTTTTCACCTTTTTTCAATTTTACACCCGTGGGATATATATTCTACCCACACACATTTGGAACTCTCCTGTTGTACCCTCACACATATTATTCCCTCATTTAGTGGATATTTTCCCAAAAAAGTGAAATTTTCAAAAATTCTGAAAATTGGCTGAAAACGACTAAATATGAATGACTCATCGGGCGAATTGCTCTGGAACTGAAATCGGAACGGTCACTGACATTTTCCCTATCTGAAAGTCTGCTAAACGCTGAAAAAATGACTAAGTACAAAAAAAAAAAATTTTCACCTTTTTTCAATTTTACCCCCGTGGGATATATATTCTACCCACACACATTTGGAACTCTCCTGGGGTACCCTCACACATAGTATTCCCTCATTTAGTGGATATTTTCACAAAAAAGTGAAATTTTCAAAAATTCAGAAAATTGGCTGAAAATGACTGAATATGAAGGACTCATCGGGCGAATCGCGCTGGAACTGAAATCGGAACGCTCACTGACATTTCCCCTATCTGAAAGTCTGATAAACGCTGAAAAAATGACTAAGTCCAAAAAAAAATTTTTTTTACCTTTTTTCAATTTTACCCCCGTGGTATATATATTCTACCCACACACATTTGGAACTCTCCTGTTGTACCCTCACACATATTATTCCCTCATTTAGTGGATATTTTCCCAAAAAAGTGAAATTTTCAAAAATTCTGAAAATTGGCTTAAAACGACTAAATATGAATGACTCATCGGGCGAATTGCTCTGGAACTGAAATCGGAACGCTCACTGACATTTTCCCTATTTGAAAGTCTGCTAAACGCTGAAAAAATGACTAAGTACAAAAAAAAAAAAATTTCACCTTTTTTCAATTTTACCCCCGTGGGATATATATTCTACCCACACACATTTGGAACTCTCCTGGGGTACCCTCACACATATTATTCCCTCATTTAGTGGATATTTTCACAAAAAAGTGAAATTTTCAAAAATTCTGAAAATTGGCTGAAAACGACTAAATATGAATGACTCATCGGGCGAATTGCTCTGGAACTGAAATCGGAACGCTCACTGACATTTCCCCTATCTGAAAGTCTGCTAAATGCTGAAAAAATGACTAAGTCCAAAAAAAAAATTTTTTCACCTTTTTTCAATTTTACCCCCGTGGGATATATATTCTACCCACAAACATTTGGAACTCTCCTGGGGTACCCTCACACATATTATTCCCTCATTTAGTGGATATTTTCACAAAAAAGTGAAATTTTCAAAAATTCTGAAAATTGGCTGAAAACGACTAAATATGAAGGACTCATCGGGCGAATCGCTCTGGAAGTGAAACCGGAACGCTCATTGACATTTCCCCTATCTGAAAGTCTGATAAACGCTGAAAAAATGACTAAGTACAAAAAAAAAAATTTTTTCACCTTTTTTCAATTTTACCCCCGTGGGATATATATTCTACCCACACACATTTGGAACTCTCCTGTTGTACCCTCACACATATTATTCCCTCATTTAGTGGATATTTTCCCAAAAAAGTGAAATTTTCAAAAATTCTGAAAATTGGCTGAAAACGACTAAATATGAATGACTCATCGGGCGAATTGCTCTGGAACTGAAATCGGAACGCTCACTGACATTTTCCCTATCTGAAAGTCTGCTAAACGCTGAAAAAATGACTAAGTACAAAAAAAAAAAAAATTTCACCTTTTTTCAATTTTACCCCCGTGGGATATATATTCTACCCACACACATTTGGAACTCTCCTGGGGTACCCTCACACATATTATTCCCTCATTTAGTGGATATTTTCACAAAAAAGTGAAATTTTCAAAAATTCTGAAAATTGGCTGAAAACGACTAAATATGAAGGACTCATCGGGCGAATCGCTCTGGAAGTGAAATCGGAACGCTCATTGACATTTCCCCTATCTGAAAGTCTGATAAACGCTGAAAAAATGACTAAGTACAAAAAAAAAAATTTTTTCACCTTTTTTCAATTTTACCCCCGTGGGATATATATTCTACACACACATTTGGAACTCTCCTGTTGTACCCTCACACATATTATTCCCTCATTTAGTGGATATTTTCACAAAAAAGAGAAATTTTAAAAAATTCTGAAAATTGGCTGAAAACGACAAAATATGAAGGACTCATCGGGCGAATTGCTCTGGAACTGAAATCGGAACGCTCACTGACATTTCCCCTATCTGAAAGTCTGCTAAACGCTGAAAAAATGACTAAGTCCAAAAAAAACATTTTTTTCACCTTTTTTCAATTTTACCCCCGTGGGATATATATTCTACCCACAAACATTTGGAACTCTCCTGGGGTACCCTCACACATATTTTTCCCTCATTTAGTGGATATTTTCACAAAAAAGTGAAATTTTCAAAAATTCTGAAAATTGGCTGAAAACGACTAAATATGAAGGACTCATCGGGCGAATCGCTCTGGAACTGAAATCGGAACGCTCACTGACATTTCCCCTATCTGAAAGTCTGATAAATGCTGAAAAAATGACTAAGTCCAAAAAAAAATTTTTTCACCTCTTTTCAATTTTACCCCTGTGGGATATATATTCTACCCACGTACATTTGGAACACTCCTGGGGTACCCTCACACATATTATTCCCTCATTTAGTGGATATTTTCACAAAAAAGTGAAATTTTCAAAAATTCTGAAAATTGGCTGAAAACGACTAAATATGAAGGACTCATCGGGCGAATCGCTCTGGAACTGAAATCGGAACGCTCATTGACATTTCCCCTATCTGCAAGTCTGATAAACACTGAAAAAATGACTAAGTACAAAAAAAAAAATTTTTTCACCTTTTTTCAATTTTACCCCCGTGGGATATATATTCTACCCACACACATTTGGAACTCTCCTGTTGTACCCTCACACATATTATTCCCTCATTTAGTGGATATTTTCACAAAAAAGTGAAATTTTAAAAAATTCGGAAAATTGGCTGAAAACGACTAAATATGAAGGACTCATCGGGCGAATCATTCTGGAACTGAAATCGGAACGCTCACTGACATTTCCCCTATCTGAAAGTCTGATAAACGCTGAAAAAATGACTAAGTCCAAAAAAAAAATTTTTTTCACCTTTTTTCAATTTTACACCCGTGGGATATATATTCTACCCACAAACATTTGGAACTCTCCTGGGGTACCCTCACACATATTATTCCCTCATTTAGTGGATATTTTCCCAAAAAAGTGAAATTTTCAAAAATTCTGAAAATTGGCTGAAAACGGCTAAATATGAATGACTCATCGGGCGAATTGCTCTGGAACTGAAATCGGAACGCTCACTGACATTTTCCCTATCTGAAAGTCTGCTAAATGCTGAAAAAATGACTAAGTACAAAAAAAAAAAATTTCACCTTTTTTCAATTTTACCCCCGTGGGATATATATTCTACCCACACACATTTGGAACTCTCCTGGGGTACCCTCACACATATTATTCCCTCATTTAGTGGATATTTTCACAAAAAAGTGAAATTTTCAAAAATTCTGAAAATTGGCTGAAAACGACTAAATATGAATGACTCATCGGGCGAATTGCTCTGGAACTGAAATCGGAACGCTCACTGACATTTCCCCTATCTGAAAGTCTGCTAAACGCTGAAAAAATGACTAAGTCCAAAAAAAAATTTTTTTCACCTTTTTTCAATTTTACCCCCGTGGGATATATATTCTACCCACAAACATTTGGAACTCTCCTGGGGTACCCTCACACATATTATTCCCTCATTTAGTGGATATTTTCACAAAAAAGTGAAATTTTCAAAAATTCTGAAAATTGGCTGAAAACGACTAAATATGAAGGACTCATCGGGCGAATCGCTCTGGAAGTGAAATCAGAACGCTCATTGACATTTCCCCTATCTGAAAGTCTGATAAACGCTGAAAAAATGACTAAGTACAAAAAAAAAAATTTTTTCACCTTTTTTCAATTTTACCCCCGTGGGATATATATTCTACCCACACACATTTGGAACTCTCCTGTTGTACCCTCACACATATTATTCCCTCATTTAGTGGATATTTTCACAAAAAAGTGAAATTTTAAAAAATTCGGAAAATTGGCTGAAAACGACTAAATATGAAGGACTCATCGGGCGAATCATTCTGGAACTGAAATCGGAACGCTCACTGACATTTCCCCTATCTGAAAGTCTGATAAACGCTGAAAAAATGACTAAGTCCAAAAAAAAAATTTTTTTCACCTTTTTTCAATTTTACACCCGTGGGATATATATTCTACCCACACACATTTGGAACTCTCCTGTTGTACCCTCACACATATTATTCCCTCATTTAGTGGATATTTTCACAAAAAAGGGAAATTTTCAAAAATTCTGAAAATTGGCTGAAAACGACTAAATATGAATGACTCATCGGGCGAATTGCTCTGGAACTGAAATCGGAACGCTCACTGACATTTCCCCTATCTGAAAGTCTGCTAAACGCTGAAAAAATGACTAAGTCCAAAAAAAAATTTTTTTCACCTTTTTTCAATTTTACCCCCGTGGGATATATATTCTACCCACACACATTTGGAACTCTCCTGTTGTACCCTCACACATATTATTCCCTCATTTAGTGGATATTTTCACAAAAAAGTGAAATTTAAAATAATTCGGAAAATTAGCTGAAAACGACTAAATATGAAGGACTCATCGGGCTAATCGCTCTGGAACTGAAATCGGAACGCTCATTGACATTTCCCCTATCTGAAAGTCTGATAAACGCTGAAAAAATGACTAAGTCCAAAAAAAAAATTTTTTCACCTTTTTTCAATTTTACCCCCGTGGGATATATATTCTACCCACACACATTTGGAACTCTCCTGTTGTACCGTCACACATATTATTCCCTCATTTAGTGGATATTTTCACAAAAAAGAGAAATTTTAAAAAATTCTGAAAATTGGCTAAAAACGACAAAATATGAAGGACTCATCGGGCGAATTGCTCTGGAACTGAAATCGGAACGCTCACTGACATTTCCCCTATCTGAAAGTCTGCTAAACGCTGAAAAAATGACTAAGTCCAAAAAAAAATTTTTTTCACCTTTTTTCAATTTTACCCCCGTGGGATATATATTCTACCCACACACATTTGGAACTCTCCTGGGGTACCCTCACACACATTATTCCCTCATTTAGTGGATATTTTCACAAAAAAGTGAAATTTTCAAAAATTCTGAAAATTGGCTGAAAACGACTAAATATGAAGGACTCATCGGGCGAATCGCTCTGGAACTGAAATCGGAACGCTCACTGACATTTCCCCTATCTGAAAGTCTGATAAACGCTGAAAAAATGACTAAGTCCAAAAAAAAATTTTTTCACCTTTTTTCAATTTTACCCCCGTGGGATATATATTCTACCCACGTACATTTGGAACACTCCTGGGGTACCCTCACACATATTATTCCCTCATTTAGTGGATATTTTCACAAAAAAGTGAAATTTTCAAAAATTCTGAAAATTGGCTGAAAACGACTAAATATGAAGCACTCATCGGGCGAATCGCTCTGGAAGTGAAATCGGAACGCTCATTGACATTTCCCCTATCTGAAAGTCTGATAAACGCTGAAAAAATGACTAAGTACAAAAAAAAAAATTTTTTCACCTTTTTTCAATTTTACCCCCGTGGGATATATATTCTACCCACACACATTTGGAACTCTCCTGTTGTACCCTCACACATATTATTCCCTCATTTAGTGGATATTTTCACAAAAAAGTGAAATTTTCAAAAATTTTGAAAATTGGCTGAAACCGACTAAATATGAATGACTCATCGGGCGAATTGCTCTGGAACTGAAATCGGAACGCTCACTGACATTTCCCCTATCTGAAAGTCTGCTAAACGCTGAAAAAATGACTAAGTCCAAAAAAATATTTTTTTCACCTTTTTTCAATTTTACCCCCGTGGGATATATATTCTACCCACGCACATTTGGAACACTCCTGGGGTACCCTCACACATATTATTCCCTCATTTAGTGGATATTTTCACAAAAAAGTGAAATTTTCAAAAAGTCAGAAAATTGGCTGAAAACGACTAAATATGAAGGACTCATCGGGCGAATCGCTCTGGAACTGAAATCGGAACGCTCACTGATATTTCCCCTATCTGAAAGTCTGATAAACGCTGAAAAAATGATTAAGTCCAAAAAAAAATTTTTCAACTTTTTTCAATTTTACCCCCGTGGGATATATATTCTACCCACGCACATTTGGAACACTCCTGGGGTACCCTCACACACATTATTCCCTCATTTAGTGGATATTTTCACAAAAAAGTGAAATTTTGAAAAATTCAGAAAATTGGCTGAAAACGACTGAATATGAAGGACTCATCGGGCGAATCGCGCTGGAACTGAAATCGGAACGCTCACTGATATTTCCCCTATCTGAAAGTCTGATAAACGCTGAAAAAATGATTAAGTCCAAAAAAAAATTTTTCAACTTTTTTCAATTTTACCCCCGTGGGATATATATTCTACCCACGCACATTTGGAACACTCCTGGGGTACCCTCACACACATTATTCCCTCATTTAGTGGATATTTTCACAAAAAAGTGAAATTTTGAAAAATTCAGAAAATTGGCTGAAAACGACTGAATATGAAGGACTCATCGGGCGAATCGCGCTGGAACTGAAATCGGAACGCTCACTGAAATTTCCCCTATCTGAAAGTCTGCTAAACGCTGAAAAAATGACTAAGTCCAAAAAAAAATTTTTTCACCTTTTTTCAATTTTACCCCCGTGGGATATATATTCTACCCACACACATTTGGAACTCTCCTGTTGTACCCTCACACACATTATTCCCTCATTTAGTGGATATTTTCACAAAAAAGTGAAATTTTCAAAAATTCTGAAAATTGGCTGAAAACGACTAAATATGAAGGACTCATCGGGCGAATCGCTCTGGAAGTGAAATCGGAATGCTCATTGACATTTCCCCTATCTGAAAGTCTGATAAACGCTGAAAAAATGACTAAGTACAAAAAAAAAAATTTTTTCACCTTTTTTCAATTTTACCCCCGTGGGATATATATTCTACCCACACACATTTGGAACTCTCCTGTTGTACCCTCACACATATTATTCCCTCATTTAGTGGATATTTTCACAAAAAAGTGAAATTTTAAAAAATTCGGAAAATTGGCTGAAAACGACTAAATATGAAGGACTCATCGGGCGAATCATTCTGGAACTGAAATCGGAACGCTCACTGACATTTCCCCTATCTGAAAGTCTGATAAACGCTGAAAAAATGACTAAGTCCAAAAAAAAAATTTTTTTCACCTTTTTTCAATTTTACACCCGTGGGATATATATTCTACACACACACATTTGGAACTCTCCTGTTGTACCCTCACACATATTATTCCCTCATTTAGTGGATATTTTCCCAAAAAAGTGAAATTTTCAAAATTTCAGAAAATTGGCTGAAAACGACTAAATATGAATGACTCATGGGGCGAATTGCTCTGGAACTGAAATCGGAACGCTCACTGACATTTCCCCTATCTGAAAGTCTGCTAAACGCTGAAAAAATGACTAAGTCCAAAAAAAAATTTTTTTCACCTTTTTTCAATTTTACCCCCGTGGGATATATATTCTACCCACACACATTTGGAACTCTCCTGTTGTACCCTCACACATATTATTCCCTCATTTAGTGGATATTTTCACAAAAAAGTGAAATTTAAAATAATTCGGAAAATTAGCTGAAAACGACTAAATATGAAGGACTCATCGGGCTAATCGCTCTGGAACTGAAATCGGAACGCTCATTGACATTTCCCCTATCTGAAAGTCTGATAAACGCTGAAAAAATGACTAAGTCCAAAAAAAAAATTTTTTCACCTTTTTTCAATTTTACCCCCGTGGGATATATATTCTACCCACACACATTTGGAACTCTCCTGTTGTACCGTCACACATATTATTCCCTCATTTAGTGGATATTTTCACAAAAAAGAGAAATTTTAAAAAATTCTGAAAATTGGCTAAAAACGACAAAATATGAAGGACTCATCGGGCGAATTGCTCTGGAACTGAAATCGGAACGCTCACTGACATTTCCCCTATCTGAAAGTCTGCTAAACGCTGAAAAAATGACTAAGTCCAAAAAAAAATTTTTTTCACCTTTTTTCAATTTTACCCCCGTGGGATATATATTCTACCCACACACATTTGGAACTCTCCTGGGGTACCCTCACACACATTATTCCCTCATTTAGTGGATATTTTCACAAAAAAGTGAAATTTTCAAAAATTCTGAAAATTGGCTGAAAACGACTAAATATGAAGGACTCATCGGGCGAATCGCTCTGGAACTGAAATCGGAACGCTCACTGACATTTCCCCTATCTGAAAGTCTGATAAACGCTGAAAAAATGACTAAGTCCAAAAAAAAATTTTTTCACCTTTTTTCAATTTTACCCCCGTGGGATATATATTCTACCCACGTACATTTGGAACACTCCTGGGGTACCCTCACACATATTATTCCCTCATTTAGTGGATATTTTCACAAAAAAGTGAAATTTTCAAAAATTCTGAAAATTGGCTGAAAACGACTAAATATGAAGCACTCATCGGGCGAATCGCTCTGGAAGTGAAATCGGAACGCTCATTGACATTTCCCCTATCTGAAAGTCTGATAAACGCTGAAAAAATGACTAAGTACAAAAAAAAAAATTTTTTCACCTTTTTTCAATTTTACCCCCGTGGGATATATATTCTACCCACACACATTTGGAACTCTCCTGTTGTACCCTCACACATATTATTCCCTCATTTAGTGGATATTTTCACAAAAAAGTGAAATTTTCAAAAATTTTGAAAATTGGCTGAAACCGACTAAATATGAATGACTCATCGGGCGAATTGCTCTGGAACTGAAATCGGAACGCTCACTGACATTTCCCCTATCTGAAAGTCTGCTAAACGCTGAAAAAATGACTAAGTCCAAAAAAATATTTTTTTCACCTTTTTTCAATTTTACCCCCGTGGGATATATATTCTACCCACGCACATTTGGAACACTCCTGGGGTACCCTCACACATATTATTCCCTCATTTAGTGGATATTTTCACAAAAAAGTGAAATTTTCAAAAAGTCAGAAAATTGGCTGAAAACGACTAAATATGAAGGACTCATCGGGCGAATCGCTCTGGAACTGAAATCGGAACGCTCACTGATATTTCCCCTATCTGAAAGTCTGATAAACGCTGAAAAAATGATTAAGTCCAAAAAAAAATTTTTCAACTTTTTTCAATTTTACCCCCGTGGGATATATATTCTACCCACGCACATTTGGAACACTCCTGGGGTACCCTCACACACATTATTCCCTCATTTAGTGGATATTTTCACAAAAAAGTGAAATTTTGAAAAATTCAGAAAATTGGCTGAAAACGACTGAATATGAAGGACTCATCGGGCGAATCGCGCTGGAACTGAAATCGGAACGCTCACTGATATTTCCCCTATCTGAAAGTCTGATAAACGCTGAAAAAATGATTAAGTCCAAAAAAAAATTTTTCAACTTTTTTCAATTTTACCCCCGTGGGATATATATTCTACCCACGCACATTTGGAACACTCCTGGGGTACCCTCACACACATTATTCCCTCATTTAGTGGATATTTTCACAAAAAAGTGAAATTTTGAAAAATTCAGAAAATTGGCTGAAAACGACTGAATATGAAGGACTCATCGGGCGAATCGCGCTGGAACTGAAATCGGAACGCTCACTGAAATTTCCCCTATCTGAAAGTCTGCTAAACGCTGAAAAAATGACTAAGTCCAAAAAAAAATTTTTTCACCTTTTTTCAATTTTACCCCCGTGGGATATATATTCTACCCACACACATTTGGAACTCTCCTGTTGTACCCTCACACACATTATTCCCTCATTTAGTGGATATTTTCACAAAAAAGTGAAATTTTCAAAAATTCTGAAAATTGGCTGAAAACGACTAAATATGAATGACTCATCGGGCGAATCGTTCTGGAACTGAAATCGGAACGCTCACTGACATTTCCCCTATCTGAAAGTCTGATAAACGCTGAAAAAATGACTAAGTACAAAAAAAAAAATTTTTTCACCTTTTTTCAATTTTACCCCCGTGGGATATATATTCTACCCACACACATTTGGAACTCTCCTGTTGTACCCTCACACATATTATTCCCTCATTTAGTGGATATTTTCACAAAAAAGTGAAATTTTAAAAAATTCGGAAAATTGGCTGAAAACGACTAAATATGAAAGACTCATCGGGCGAATCGCTCTGGAACTGAAATCGGAACGCTCACTGATATTTCCCCTATCTGAAAGTCTGATAAACGCTGAAAAAATGATTAAGTCCAAAAAAAAAATGTTTCAACTTTTTTCAATTTTACCCCCGTGGGATATATATTCTACCCACGCACATTTGGAACACTCCTGGGGTACCCTCACACATATTATTCCCTCATTTAGTGGATATTTTCACAAAAAAGTGAAATTTTGAAAAATTCAGAAAATTGGCTGAAAACGACTGAATATGAAGGACTCATCGGGCGAATCGCGCTGGAACTGAAATCGGAACGCTCACTGACATTTCCCCTATCTTAAAGTGTGAGAAACGCTGAAAAAATGACTAAGTCCAAAAAAAAATTTTTTTCACCTTTTTTCAATTTTACCCCCGTGGGATATATATTCTACCCACAAACATTTGGAACTCTCCTGGGGTACCCTCACACATATTATTCCCTCATTTAGTGGATATTTTCACAAAAAAGTGAAATTTTAAAAAATTCTGAAAATTGGCTGAAAACGACTAAATATGAAGGACTCATCGGGCGAATCGCTCTGAAACTGAAATCGGAACGCTCACTGACATTTCCCCTATCTGAAAGTCTGATAAACGCTGAAAAAATGACTAAGTCCAAAAAAAAAATTTTTCACCTTTTTTCAATTTTACCCCCGTGGGATATATATTCTACCCACGCACATTTGTAACACTCCTGGGGTACCCTCACACATATTATTCCCTCATTTAGTGGATATTTTCACAAAAAAGTGAAATTTTCAAAAATTCTGAAAATTGGCTGAAAACGACTAAATATGAAGGACTCATCGGGCGAATCGCTCTGGAAGTGAAATCGGAACGCTCATTGACATTTCCCCTATCTGAAAGTCTGATAAACGCTGAAAAAATGACTAAGTACAAAAAAAAAAATTTTTTCACCTTTTTTCAATTTTACCCCCGTGGGATATATATTCTACCCACACACATTTGGAACTCTCCTGTTGTACCCTCACACATATTATTCCCTCATTTAGTGTATATTTTCACAAAAAAGAGAAATTTTAAAAAATTCTGAAAATTGGCTGAAAACGACAAAATATGAAGGACTCATCGGGCGAATTGCTCTGGAACTGAAATCGGAACGCTCACTGACATTTTCCCTATCTGAAAGTCTGCTAAACGCTGAAAAAATGACTAAGTACAAAAAAAAAAAATTTCACCTTTTTTCAATTTTACCCCCGTGGGATATATATTCTACCCACACACATGTGGAACTCTCCTGGGGTACCCTCACACATAGTATTCCCTCATTTAGTGGATATTTTCACAAAAAAGTGAAATTTTCAAAAATTCTGAAAATTGGCTGAAACCGACTAAATATGAATGACTCATCGGGCGAATTGCTCTGGAACTGAAATCGGAACGCTCACTGACATTTCCCCTATCTGAAAGTCTGCTAAACGCTGAAAAAATGACTAAGTCCAAAAAAAAATTTTTTTCACCTTTTTTCAATTTTACCCCCGTGGGATATATATTCTACCCACGCACATTTGGAACACTCCTGGGGTACCCTCACACATATTATTCCCTCATTTAGTGGATATTTTCACAAAAAAGTGAAATTTTCAAAAATTCAGAAAATTGGCTGAAAACGACTAAATATGAAGGACTCATCGGGCGAATCGCTCTGGAACTGAAATCGGAACGCTCACTGACATTTCCGCTATCTGAAAGTCTGCTAAACGCTGAAAAAATGACTAAGTCCAAAAAAAAATTTTTTCACCTTTTTTCAATTTTACCCCCGTGGGATATATATTCTACCCACACACATTTGGAACTCTCCTGTTGTACCCTCACACACATTATTCCCTCATTTAGTGGATATTTTCACAAAAAAGTGAAATTTTCAAAAATTCTGAAAATTGGCTGAAAACGACTAAATATGAATGACTCATCGGGCGAATCGTTCTGGAACTGAAATCGGAACGCTCACTGACATTTCCCCTATCTGAAAGTCTGATAAACGCTGAAAAAATGACTAAGTACAAAAAAAAAAATTTTTTCACCTTTTTTCAATTTTACCCCCGTGGGATATATATTCTACCCACACACATTTGGAACTCTCCTGTTGTACCCTCACACATATTATTCCCTCATTTAGTGGATATTTTCACAAAAAAGTGAAATTTTAAAAAATTCGGAAAATTGGCTGAAAACGACTAAATATGAAAGACTCATCGGGCGAATCGCTCTGGAACTGAAATCGGAACGCTCACTGATATTTCCCCTATCTGAAAGTCTGATAAACGCTGAAAAAATGATTAAGTCCAAAAAAAAAATGTTTCAACTTTTTTCAATTTTACCCCCGTGGGATATATATTCTACCCACGCACATTTGGAACACTCCTGGGGTACCCTCACACATATTATTCCCTCATTTAGTGGATATTTTCACAAAAAAGTGAAATTTTGAAAAATTCAGAAAATTGGCTGAAAACGACTGAATATGAAGGACTCATCGGGCGAATCGCGCTGGAACTGAAATCGGAACGCTCACTGACATTTCCCCTATCTTAAAGTGTGAGAAACGCTGAAAAAATGACTAAGTCCAAAAAAAAATTTTTTTCACCTTTTTTCAATTTTACCCCCGTGGGATATATATTCTACCCACAAACATTTGGAACTCTCCTGGGGTACCCTCACACATATTATTCCCTCATTTAGTGGATATTTTCACAAAAAAGTGAAATTTTCAAAAATTCTGAAAATTGGCTGAAAACGACTAAATATGAAGGACTCATCGGGCGAATCGCTCTGAAACTGAAATCGGAACGCTCACTGACATTTCCCCTATCTGAAAGTCTGATAAACGCTGAAAAAATGACTAAGTCCAAAAAAAAAATTTTTCACCTTTTTTCAATTTTACCCCCGTGGGATATATATTCTACCCACGCACATTTGTAACACTCCTGGGGTACCCTCACACATATTATTCCCTCATTTAGTGGATATTTTCACAAAAAAGTGAAATTTTCAAAAATTCTGAAAATTGGCTGAAAACGACTAAATATGAAGGACTCATCGGGCGAATCGCTCTGGAAGTGAAATCGGAACGCTCATTGACATTTCCCCTATCTGAAAGTCTGATAAACGCTGAAAAAATGACTAAGTACAAAAAAAAAAATTTTTTCACCTTTTTTCAATTTTACCCCCGTGGGATATATATTCTACCCATACACATTTGGAACTCTCCTGTTGTACCCTCACACATATTATTCCCTCATTTAGTGTATATTTTCACAAAAAAGAGAAATTTTAAAAAATTCTGAAAATTGGCTGAAAACGACAAAATATGAAGGACTCATCGGGCGAATTGCTCTGGAACTGAAATCGGAACGCTCACTGACATTTTCCCTATCTGAAAGTCTGCTAAACGCTGAAAAAATGACTAAGTACAAAAAAAAAAAATTTCACCTTTTTTCAATTTTACCCCCGTGGGATATATATTCTACCCACACACATGTGGAACTCTCCTGGGGTACCCTCACACATAGTATTCCCTCATTTAGTGGATATTTTCACAAAAAAGTGAAATTTTCAAAAATTCTGAAAATTGGCTGAAACCGACTAAATATGAATGACTCATCGGGCGAATTGCTCTGGAACTGAAATCGGAACGCTCACTGACATTTTCCCTATCTGAAAGTCTGCTAAACGCTGAAAAAATGACTAAGTCCAAAAAAAAATTTTTTTCACCTTTTTTCAATTTTACCCCCGTGGGATATATATTCTACCCACGCACATTTGGAACACTCCTGGGGTACCCTCACACATATTATTCCCTCATTTAGTGGATATTTTCACAAAAAAGTGAAATTTTCAAAAATTCTGAAAATTGGCTGAAAACGACTAAACATGAAGGACTCATCGGGCGAATCGCTCTGGAACTGAAATCGGAACGCTCACTGACATTTCCCCTATCTGAAAGTCTGATAAACGCTGAAAAAATGACTAAGTCCAAAAAAAAATTTTTTCACCTTTTTTCAATTTTACCCCCGTGGGATATATATTCTACCCACGTACATTTGGAACACTCCTGGGGTACCCTCACACATATTATTCCCTCATTTAGTGGATATTTTCACAAAAAAGTGAAATTTTCAAAAATTCTGAAAATTGGCTGAAAACGACTAAATATGAAGCACTCATCGGGCGAATCGCTCTGGAAGTGAAATCGGAACGCTCATTGACATTTCCCCTATCTGAAAGTCTGATAAACGCTGAAAAAATGACTAAGTACAAAAAAAAAATTTTTTTCACCTTTTTTCAATTTTACCCCCGTGGGATATATATTCTACCCACACACATTTGGAACTCTCCTGTTGTACCCTCACACATATTATTCCCTCATTTAGTGGATATTTTCACAAAAAAGTGAAATTTTTAAAAATTCGGAAAATTGGCTGAAAACGACTAAATATGAAGGACTCATCGGGCGAATCGTTCTGGAACTGAAATCGGAACGCTCACTGACATTTCCCCTATCTGAAAGTCTGATAAACGCTGAAAAAATGACTAAGTCTAAAAAAAAAAATTTTTTCACCTTTTTTCAATTTTACACCCGTGGGATATATATTCTGCCCACACACATTTGGAACTCTCCTGTTGTACCCTCACACATATTATTCCCTCATTTAGTGTATATTTTCCCAAAAAAGTGAAATTTTCAAAAATTCTGAAAATTGGCTGAAAACGACTAAATATGAATGACTCATCGGGCGAATCGCTCTGGAACTGAAATCGGAACGCTCACTGATATTTCCCCTATCTGAAAGTCTGATAAACGCTGAAAAAATGATTAAGTCCAAAAAAAAAATGTTTCAACTTTTTTCAATTTTACCCCCGTGGGATATATATTCTACCCACGCACATTTGGAACACTCCTGGGGTACCCTCACACATATTATTCCCTCATTTAGTGGATATTTTCACAAAAAAGTGAAATTTTGAAAAATTCATAAAATTGGCTGAAAACGACTGAATATGAAGGACTCATCGGGCGAATCGCGCTGGAACTGAAATCGGAACGCTCACTGACATTTCCCCTATCTGAAAGTGTGAGAAACGCTGAAAAAATGATTAAGTCCAAAAAAAAATTTTTTCAACTTTTTTCAATTTTACCCCCGTGGGATATATATTCTACCCACGCACATTTGGAACACTCCTGGGGTACCCTCACACATATTATTCCCTCATTTAGTGGATATTTTCACAAAAAAGTGAAATTTTGAAAAATTCAGAAAATTGGCTGAAAACGACTGAATATGAAGGACTCATCGGGCGAATCGCGCTGGAACTGAAATCGGAACGCTCACTGAAATGTCTCCTATCTGAAAGTCTGCTAAACGCTGAAAAAATGACTAAGTCCAAAAAAAAATTTTTTTCACCTTTTTTCAATTTTACCCCCGTGGGATATATATTCTACCCACAAACATTTGGAACTCTCCTGGGGTACCCTCACACATATTATTCCCTCATTTAGTGGATATTTTCACAAAAAAGTGAAATTTTCAAAAATTCTGAAAATTGGCTGAAAACGACTAAATATGAAGGACTCATCGGGCGAATCGCTCTGGAACTGAAATCGGAACGCTCACTGACATTTCCCCTATCTGAAAGTCTGATAAACGCTGAAAAAATGACTAAGTCCAAAAAAAAATTTTTTCACCTTTTTTCAATTTTACCCCCGTGGGATATATATTCTACCCACGCACATTTGGAACACTCCTGGGGTACCCTCACACATATTATTCCCTCATTTAGTGGATATTTTCACAAAAAAGTGAAATTTTCAAAAATTCTGAAAATTGGCTGAAAACGACTAAATATGAAGGACTCATCGGGCGAATCGCTCTGGAAGTGAAATCGGAACGCTCATTGACATTTCCCCTATCTGAAAGTCTGATAAACGCTGAAAAAATGACTAAGTACAAAAAAAAAATTTTTTTCACCTTTTTTCAATTTTACCCCCGTGGGATATATATTCTATCCACACACATTTGGAACTCTCCTCGGGTACCCTCACACATATTATTCCCTCATTTAGTGGATATTTTCACAAAAAAGTGAAATTTTCAAAAATTCAGAAAATTGGCTGAAAACGACTAAATATGAAGGACTCATCGGGCGAATCGCTCTGGAACTGAAATCGGAACGCTCATTGACATTTCCCCTATCTGAAAGTCTGATAAACGCTGAAAAAATGACTAAGTCCAAAAAAAAAATTTTTCACCTTTTTTCAATTTTACCCCCGTGGGATATATATTCTACCCACACACATTTGGAACTCTCCTGGGGTACCCTCACACATATTATTCCCTCATTTAGTGGATATTTTCACAAAAAAGTGAAATTTTGAAAAATTCAGAAAATTGGCTGAAAACGACTGAATATGAAGGACTCATCGGGCGAATCGCGCTGAAACTGAAATCGGAACGCTCACTGACATTTCCCCTATCTGAAAGTCTGATAAACGCTGAAAAAATGATTAAGTCTAAAAAAAAATTTTTTCACCTTTTTTCAATTTTACCCCAGTGGGATATATATTCTACCCACGCACATTTGGAACACTCCTGGGGTACCTTCACACATATTATTCCCTCATTTAGTGGATATTTTCACAAAAAAGTGAAATTTTCAAAAATTCTGAAAAGTGGCTGAAAACGACTAAATATGAAGGACTCATCGGGCGAATCGCTCTGGAAGTGAAATCGGAACGCTCATTGACATTTCCCCTATCTGAAAGTCTGATAAACGCTGAAAAAATGACTAAGTACAAAAAAAAAAAATTTTTCACCTTTTTTCAATTTTACCCCCGTGGGATATATATTCTACCCACACACATTTGGAACTCTCCTGTTGTACCCTCACACATATTATTCCCTCATTTAGTGGATATTTTCACAAAAAAGAGAAATTTTAAAAAATTCTGAAAATTGGCTGAAAACGACAAAATATGAAGGACTCATCGGGCGAATTGCTCTGGAACTGAAATCGGAACCCTCACTGACATTTCCCCTATCTGAAAGTCTGCTAAACGCTGAAAAAATGACTAAGTCCAAAAAAAAATTTTTTTCACCTTTTTTCAATTTTACCCCCGTGGGATATATATTCTACCCACACACATTTGGAACTCTCCTGGGGTACCCTCACACACATTATTCCCTCATTTAGTGGATATTTTCACAAAAAAGTGAAATTTTCAAAAATTCTGAAAATTGGCTGAAAACGACTAAATATGAAGGACTCATCGGGCGAATCGCTCTGGAACTGAAATCGGAACGCTCACTGACATTTCCCCTATCTGAAAGTCTGATAAACGCTGAAAAAATGACTAAGTCCAAAAAAAAATTTTTTCACCTTTTTTCAATTTTACCCCCGTGGGATATATATTCTACCCACGTACATTTGGAACACTCCTGGGGTACCCTCACACATATTATTCCCTCATTTAGTGGATATTTTCACAAAAAAGTGAAATTTTCAAAAATTCTGAAAATTGGCTGAAAACGACTAAATATGAAGCACTCATCGGGCGAATCGCTCTGGAAGTGAAATCGGAACGCTCATTGACATTTCCCCTATCTGAAAGTCTGATAAACGCTGAAAAAATGACTAAGTACAAAAAAAAAATTTTTTTCACCTTTTTTCAATTTTACCCCCGTGGGATATATATTCTACCCACACACATTTGGAACTCTCCTGTTGTACCCTCACACATATTATTCCCTCATTTAGTGGATATTTTCACAAAAAAGTGAAATTTTCAAAAATTCTGAAAATTGGCTGAAAAGGACTAAATATGAAGGACTCATGGGGCGAATCGATCTGGAACTGAAATCGGAACGCTCACTGACATTTCCCCTATCTGAAAGTCTGATAAACGCTGAAAAAATGACTAAGTCTAAAAAAAAAAATTTTTTCACCTTTTTTCAATTTTACACCCGTGGGATATATACTCTACCCACACACATTTGGAACTCTCCTGTTGTACCCTCACACATATTATTCCCTCATTTAGTGTATATTTTCCCAAAAAAGTGAAATTTTCAAAAATTCTGAAAATTGGCTGAAAACGACTAAATATGAATGACTCATCGGGCGAATTGCTCTGGAACTGAAATCGGAACGCTCACTGACATTTTCCCTATCTGAAAGTCTGCTAAACGCTGAAAAAATGACTAAGTACAAAAAAAAAAATTTCACCTTTTTTCAATTTTACCCCCGTGGGATATATATTCTACCCACACACATGTGGAACTCTCCTGGGGTACCCTCACACATAGTATTCCCTCATTTAGTGGATATTTTCACAAAAAAGTGAAATTTTCAAAAATTCTGAAAATTGGCTGAAACCGACTAAATATGAATGACTCATCGGGCGAATTGCTCTGGAACTGAAATCGGAACGCTCATTGACATTTCCCCTATCTGAAAGTCTGATAAACGCTGAAAAAATGATTAAGTCCAAAAAAAAATTTTTTCACCTTTTTTCAATTTTACCCCCGTGGGATATATATTCTACCCACGCACATTTGGAACACTCCTGGGGTACCCTCACACATATTATTCCCTCATTTAGTGGATATTTTCACAAAAAAGAGAAATTTTGAAAAATTCAGAAAATTGGCTGAAACCGACTAAATATGAATGACTCATCGGGCGAATCGCGCTGAAACTGAAATCGGAACGCTCACTGACATTTCCCCTATCTGAAAGTCTGATAAACGCTGAAAAAATGATTAAGTCCAAAAAAAAATTTTTTCACCTTTTTTCAATTTTACCCCCGTGGGATATATATTCTACCCACGCACATTTGGAACACTCCTGGGGTACCCTCACACATATTATTCCCTCATTTAGTGGATATTTTCACAAAAAAGAGAAATTTTGAAAAATTCAGAAAATTGGCTGAAAACGACTGAATATAAAGGACTCATCGGGCGAATCGCGCTGGAACTGAAATCGGAACGCTCACTGAAATTTCTCCTATCTGAAAGTCTGCTAAACGCTGAAAAAATGACTAAGTCCAAAAAAAAATTTTTTTCACCTTTTTTCAATTTTACCCTCGTGGGATATATATTCTACCCACAAACATTTGGAACTCTCCTGGGGTACCCTCACACATATTATTCCCTCATTTAGTGGATATTTTCACAAAAAAGTGAAATTTTCAAAAATTCTGAAAATTGGCTGAAAACGACTAAATATGAAGGACTCATCGGGCGAATCGCTCTGGAACTGAAATCAGAACGCTCACTGACATTTCCCCTATCTGAAAGTCTGATAAACGCTGAAAAAATGACTAAGTCCAAAAAAAAATTTTTTCACCTTTTTTCAATTTTACCCCCGTGGGATATATATTCTACCCACGCACATTTGGAACACTCCTGGGGTACCCTCACACATATTATTCCCTCATTTAGTGGATATTTTCACAAAAAAGTGAAATTTTCAAAAATTCTGAAAATTGGCTGAAAACGACTAAATATGAAGGACTCATCGGGCGAATCGCTCTGGAAGTGAAATCGGAACGCTCATTGACATTTCCCCTATCTGAAAGTCTGATAAACGCTGAAAAAATGACTAAGTAAAAAAAAAAAAATTTTTTCACCTTTTTTCAATTTTACCCCCGTGGGATATATATTCTACCCACACACATTTGGAACTCTCCTGTTGTACCCTCACACATATTATTCCCTCATTTAGTGGATATTTTCACAAAAAAGAGAAATTTTAAAAAATTCTGAAAATTGGCTGAAAACGACAAAATATGAAGGACTCATCGGGCGAATTGCTCTGGAACTGAAATCGGAACGCTCACTGACATTTCCCCTATCTGAAAGTCTGATAAACGCTGAAAAAATGATTAAGTCTAAAAAAAAATTTTTTCACCTTTTTTCAATTTTACCCCAGTGGGATATATATTCTACCCACGCACATTTGGAACACTCCTGGGGTACCTTCACACATATTATTCCCTCATTTAGTGGATATTTTCACAAAAAAGTGAAATTTTCAAAAATTCTGAAAAGTGGCTGAAAACGACTAAATATGAAGGACTCATCGGGCGAATCGCTCTGGAAGTGAAATCGGAACGCTCATTGACATTTCCCCTATCTGAAAGTCTGATAAACGCTGAAAAAATGACTAAGTACAAAAAAAAAAAATTTTTCACCTTTTTTCAATTTTACCCCCGTGGGATATATATTCTACCCACACACATTTGGAACTCTCCTGTTGTACCCTCACACATATTATTCCCTCATTTAGTGGATATTTTCACAAAAAAGAGAAATTTTAAAAAATTCTGAAAATTGGCTGAAAACGACAAAATATGAAGGACTCATCGGGCGAATTGCTCTGGAACTGAAATCGGAACCCTCACTGACATTTCCCCTATCTGAAAGTCTGCTAAACGCTGAAAAAATGACTAAGTCCAAAAAAAAATTTTTTTCACCTTTTTTCAATTTTACCCCCGTGGGATATATATTCTACCCACACACATTTGGAACTCTCCTGGGGTACCCTCACACACATTATTCCCTCATTTAGTGGATATTTTCACAAAAAAGTGAAATTTTCAAAAATTCTGAAAATTGGCTGAAAACGACTAAATATGAAGGACTCATCGGGCGAATCGCTCTGGAACTGAAATCGGAACGCTCACTGACATTTCCCCTATCTGAAAGTCTGATAAACGCTGAAAAAATGACTAAGTCCAAAAAAAAATTTTTTCACCTTTTTTCAATTTTACCCCCGTGGGATATATATTCTACCCACGTACATTTGGAACACTCCTGGGGTACCCTCACACATATTATTCCCTCATTTAGTGGATATTTTCACAAAAAAGTGAAATTTTCAAAAATTCTGAAAATTGGCTGAAAACGACTAAATATGAAGCACTCATCGGGCGAATCGCTCTGGAAGTGAAATCGGAACGCTCATTGACATTTCCCCTATCTGAAAGTCTGATAAACGCTGAAAAAATGACTAAGTACAAAAAAAAAATTTTTTTCACCTTTTTTCAATTTTACCCCCGTGGGATATATATTCTACCCACACACATTTGGAACTCTCCTGTTGTACCCTCACACATATTATTCCCTCATTTAGTGGATATTTTCACAAAAAAGTGAAATTTTCAAAAATTCTGAAAATTGGCTGAAAAGGACTAAATATGAAGGACTCATGGGGCGAATCGATCTGGAACTGAAATCGGAACGCTCACTGACATTTCCCCTATCTGAAAGTCTGATAAACGCTGAAAAAATGACTAAGTCTAAAAAAAAAAATTTTTTCACCTTTTTTCAATTTTACACCCGTGGGATATATACTCTACCCACACACATTTGGAACTCTCCTGTTGTACCCTCACACATATTATTCCCTCATTTAGTGTATATTTTCCCAAAAAAGTGAAATTTTCAAAAATTCTGAAAATTGGCTGAAAACGACTAAATATGAATGACTCATCGGGCGAATTGCTCTGGAACTGAAATCGGAACGCTCACTGACATTTTCCCTATCTGAAAGTCTGCTAAACGCTGAAAAAATGACTAAGTACAAAAAAAAAAATTTCACCTTTTTTCAATTTTACCCCCGTGGGATATATATTCTACCCACACACATGTGGAACTCTCCTGGGGTACCCTCACACATAGTATTCCCTCATTTAGTGGATATTTTCACAAAAAAGTGAAATTTTCAAAAATTCTGAAAATTGGCTGAAACCGACTAAATATGAATGACTCATCGGGCGAATTGCTCTGGAACTGAAATCGGAACGCTCATTGACATTTCCCCTATCTGAAAGTCTGATAAACGCTGAAAAAATGACTAAGTCCAAAAAAAAAATTTTTCACCTTTTTTCAATTTTACCCCCGTGGGATATATATTCTACCCACACACATTTGGAACTCTCCTGGGGTACCCTCACACATATTATTCCCTCATTTAGTGGATATTTTCACAAAAAAGTGAAATTTTGAAAAATTCAGAAATTTGGCTGAAAACGACTGAATATGAAGGACTCATCGGGCGAATCGCGCTGAAACTGAAATCGGAACGCTCACTGACATTTCCCCTATCTGAAAGTCTGATAAACGCTGAAAAAATGATTAAGTCCAAAAAAAAATTTTTTCACCTTTTTTCAATTTTACCCCCGTGGGATATATATTCTACCCACGCACATTTGGAACACTCCTGGGGTACCCTCACACATATTATTCCCTCATTTAGTGGATATTTTCACAAAAAAGTGAAATTTTGAAAAATTCAGAAAATTGGCTGAAAACGACTGAATATAAAGGACTCATCGGGCGAATCGCGCTGGAACTGAAATCGGAACGCTCACTGAAATTTCTCCTATCTGAAAGTCTGCTAAACGCTGAAAAAATGACTAAGTCCAAAAAAAAATTTTTTTCACCTTTTTTCAATTTTACCCTCGTGGGATATATATTCTACCCACAAACATTTGGAACTCTCCTGGGGTACCCTCACACATATTATTCCCTCATTTAGTGGATATTTTCACAAAAAAGTGAAATTTTCAAAAATTCTGAAAATTGGCTGAAAACGACTAAATATGAAGGACTCATCGGGCGAATCGCTCTGGAACTGAAATCAGAACGCTCACTGACATTTCCCCTATCTGAAAGTCTGATAAACGCTGAAAAAATGACTAAGTCCAAAAAAAAATTTTTTCACCTTTTTTCAATTTTACCCCCGTGGGATATATATTCTACCCACGCACATTTGGAACACTCCTGGGGTACCCTCACACATATTATTCCCTCATTTAGTGGATATTTTCACAAAAAAGTGAAATTTTCAAAAATTCTGAAAATTGGCTGAAAACGACTAAATATGAAGGACTCATCGGGCGAATCGCTCTGGAAGTGAAATCGGAACGCTCATTGACATTTCCCCTATCTGAAAGTCTGATAAACGCTGAAAAAATGACTAAGTACAAAAAAAAAAATTTTTTCACCTTTTTTCAATTTTACCCCCGTGGGATATATATTCTACCCACACACATTTGGAACTCTCCTGTTGTACCCTCACACATATTATTCCCTCATTTAGTGGATATTTTCACAAAAAAGAGAAATTTTAAAAAATTCTGAAAATTGGCTGAAAACGACAAAATATGAAGGACTCATCGGGCGAATTGCTCTGGAACTGAAATCGGAACACTCACTGACATTTCCCCTATCTGAAAGTCTGCTAAACGCTGAAAAAATGACTAAGTCCAAAAAAAAATTTTTTTCACCTTTTTTCAATTTTACCCCCGTGGGATATATATTCTACCCACACACATTTGGAACTCTCCTGGGGTACCCTCACACACATTATTCCCTCATTTAGTGGATATTTTCACAAAAAAGTGAAATTTTCAAAAATTCTGAAAATTGGCTGAAACCGACTAAATATGAATGACTCATCGGGCGAATTGCTCTGGAACTGAAATCGGAACGCTCATTGACATTTCCCCTATCTGAAAGTCTGATAAACGCTGAAAAAATGACTAAGTCCAAAAAAAAAATTTTTCACCTTTTTTCAATTTTACCCCCGTGGGATATATATTCTACCCACACACATTTGGAACTCTCCTGGGGTACCCTCACACATATTATTCCCTCATTTAGTGGATATTTTCACAAAAAAGTGAAATTTTGAAAAATTCAGAAATTTGGCTGAAAACGACTGAATATGAAGGACTCATCGGGCGAATCGCGCTGAAACTGAAATCGGAACGCTCACTGACATTTCCCCTATCTGAAAGTCTGATAAACGCTGAAAAAATGATTAAGTCCAAAAAAAAATTTTTTCACCTTTTTTCAATTTTACCCCCGTGGGATATATATTCTACCCACGCACATTTGGAACACTCCTGGGGTACCCTCACACATATTATTCCCTCATTTAGTGGATATTTTCACAAAAAAGTGAAATTTTGAAAAATTCAGAAAATTGGCTGAAAACGACTGAATATAAAGGACTCATCGGGCGAATCGCGCTGGAACTGAAATCGGAACGCTCACTGAAATTTCTCCTATCTGAAAGTCTGCTAAACGCTGAAAAAATGACTAAGTCCAAAAAAAAATTTTTTTCACCTTTTTTCAATTTTACCCTCGTGGGATATATATTCTACCCACAAACATTTGGAACTCTCCTGGGGTACCCTCACACATATTATTCCCTCATTTAGTGGATATTTTCACAAAAAAGTGAAATTTTCAAAAATTCTGAAAATTGGCTGAAAACGACTAAATATGAAGGACTCATCGGGCGAATCGCTCTGGAACTGAAATCAGAACGCTCACTGACATTTCCCCTATCTGAAAGTCTGATAAACGCTGAAAAAATGACTAAGTCCAAAAAAAAATTTTTTCACCTTTTTTCAATTTTACCCCCGTGGGATATATATTCTACCCACGCACATTTGGAACACTCCTGGGGTACCCTCACACATATTATTCCCTCATTTAGTGGATATTTTCACAAAAAAGTGAAATTTTCAAAAATTCTGAAAATTGGCTGAAAACGACTAAATATGAAGGACTCATCGGGCGAATCGCTCTGGAAGTGAAATCGGAACGCTCATTGACATTTCCCCTATCTGAAAGTCTGATAAACGCTGAAAAAATGACTAAGTACAAAAAAAAAAATTTTTTCACCTTTTTTCAATTTTACCCCCGTGGGATATATATTCTACCCACACACATTTGGAACTCTCCTGTTGTACCCTCACACATATTATTCCCTCATTTAGTGGATATTTTCACAAAAAAGAGAAATTTTAAAAAATTCTGAAAATTGGCTGAAAACGACAAAATATGAAGGACTCATCGGGCGAATTGCTCTGGAACTGAAATCGGAACACTCACTGACATTTCCCCTATCTGAAAGTCTGCTAAACGCTGAAAAAATGACTAAGTCCAAAAAAAAATTTTTTTCACCTTTTTTCAATTTTACCCCCGTGGGATATATATTCTACCCACACACATTTGGAACTCTCCTGGGGTACCCTCACACACATTATTCCCTCATTTAGTGGATATTTTCACAAAAAAGTGAAATTTTCAAAAATTCTGAAAATTGGCTGAAAACGACTAAACATGAAGGACTCATCGGGCGAATCGCTCTGGAACTGAAATCGGAACGCTCACTGACATTTCCCCTATCTGAAAGTCTGATAAACGCTGAAAAAATGACTAAGTCCAAAAAAAAATTTTTTCACCTTTTTTCAATTTTACCCCCGTGGGATATATATTCTACCCACGTACATTTGGAACACTCCTGGGGTACCCTCACACATATTATTCCCTCATTTAGTGGATATTTTCACAAAAAAGTGAAATTTTCAAAAATTCTGAAAATTGGCTGAAAACGACTAAATATGAAGCACTCATCGGGCGAATCGCTCTGGAAGTGAAATCGGAACGCTCATTGACATTTCCCCTATCTGAAAGTCTGATAAACGCTGAAAAAATGACTAAGTACAAAAAAAAAATTTTTTTCACCTTTTTTCAATTTTACCCCCGTGGGATATATATTCTACCCACACACATTTGGAACTCTCCTGTTGTACCCTCACACATATTATTCCCTCATTTAGTGGATATTTTCACAAAAAAGTGAAATTTTTAAAAATTCGGAAAATTGGCTGAAAACGACTAAATATGAAGGACTCATCGGGCGAATCGTTCTGGAACTGAAATCGGAACGCTCACTGACATTTCCCCTATCTGAAAGTCTGATAAACGCTGAAAAAATGACTAAGTCTAAAAAAAAAAATTTTTTCACCTTTTTTCAATTTTACACCCGTGGGATATATATTCTACCCACACACATTTGGAACTCTCCTGTTGTACCCTCACACATATTATTCCCTCATTTAGTGTATATTTTAACAAAAAAGTGAAATTTTCAAAAATTCTGAAAATTGGCTGAAAACGACTAAATATGAATGACTCATCGGGCGAATCGCTCTGGAACTGAAATCGGAACGCTCACTGATATTTCCCCTATCTGAAAGTCTGATAAACGCTGAAAAAATGATTAAGTCCAAAAAAAAAATGTTTCAACTTTTTTCAATTTTACCCCCGTGGGATATATATTCTACCCACGCACATTTGGAACACTCCTGGGGTACCCTCACACATATTATTCCCTCATTTAGTGGATATTTTCACAAAAAAGTGAAATTTTGAAAAATTCATAAAATTGGCTGAAAACGACTGAATATGAAGGACTCATCGGGCGAATCGCGCTGGAACTGAAATCGGAACGCTCACTGACATTTCCCCTATCTGAAAGTGTGAGAAACGCTGAAAAAATGATTAAGTCCAAAAAAAAATTTTTTCAACTTTTTTCAATTTTACCCCCGTGGGATATATATTCTACCCACGCACATTTGGAACACTCCTGGGGTACCCTCACACATATTATTCCCTCATTTAGTGGATATTTTCACAAAAAAGTGAAATTTTGAAAAATTCAGAAAATTGGCTGAAAACGACTGAATATGAAGGACTCATCGGGCGAATCGCGCTGGAACTGAAATCGGAACGCTCACTGAAATGTCTCCTATCTGAAAGTCTGCTAAACGCTGAAAAAATGACTAAGTCCAAAAAAAAATTTTTTTCACCTTTTTTCAATTTTACCCCCGTGGGATATATATTCTACCCACAAACATTTGGAACTCTCCTGGGGTACCCTCACACATATTATTCCCTCATTTAGTGGATATTTTCACAAAAAAGTGAAATTTTCAAAAATTCTGAAAATTGGCTGAAAACGACTAAATATGAAGGACTCATCGGGCGAATCGTTCTGGAACTGAAATCGGAACGCTCACTGACATTTCCCCTATCTGAAAGTCTGATAAACGCTGAAAAAATGACTAAGTCTAAAAAAAAAAATTTTTTCACCTTTTTTCAATTTTACACCCGTGGGATATATATTCTACCCACACACATTTGGAACTCTCCTGTTGTACCCTCACACATATTATTCCCTCAGTTAGTGTATATTTTCCCAAAAAAGTGAAATTTTCAAAAATTCTGAAAATTGGCTGAAAACGACTAAATATGAATGACTCATCGGGCGAATTGCTCTGGAACTGAAATCGGAACGCTCACTGACATTTTCCCTATCTGAAAGTCTGCTAAACGCTGAAAAAATGACTAAGTACAAAAAAAAAAATTTCACCTTTTTTCAATTTTACCCCCGTGGGATATATATTCTATCCACACACATTTGGAACTCTCCTCGGGTACCCTCACACATATTATTCCCTCATTTAGTGGATATTTTCACAAAAAAGTGAAATTTTGAAAAATTCAGAAAATTGGCTGAAAACGACTAAATATGAAGGACTCATCGGGCGAATCGCTCTGGAACTGAAATCGGAACGCTCACTGAAATTTCAACTATCTGAAAGTCTGCTAAACGCTGAAAAAATGACTAAGTCCAAAAAAAAATTTTTTTCACCTTTTTTCAATTTTACCCCCGTGGGATATATATTCTACCCACAAACATTTGGAACTCTCCTGGGGTACCCTCACACATATTATTCCCTCATTTAGTGGATATTTTCACAAAAAAGTGAAATTTTCAAAAATTCTGAAAATTGGCTGAAAACGACTAAATATGAAGGACTCATCGGGCGAATCGCTCTGGAACTGAAATCGGAACGCTCACTGACATTTCCCCTATCTGAAAGTCTGATAAACGCTGAAAAAATGACTAAGTCCAAAAAAAATTTTTTTCACCTTTTTTCAATTTTACCCCCGTGGGATATATATTCTACCCACGCACATTTGGAACACTCCTGGGGTACCTTCACACATATTATTCCCTCATTTAGTGGATATTTTCACAAAAAAGTGAAATTTTCAAAAATTCTGAAAATTGGCTGAAAACGACTAAATATGAAGGACTCATCGGGCGAATCGCTCTGGAAGTGAAATCGGAACGCTCATTGACATTTCCCCTATCTGAAAGTCTGATAAACGCTGAAAAAATGACTAAGTACAAAAAAAAAAAATTTTTCACCTTTTTTCAATTTTACCCCCGTGGGATATATATTCTACCCACACACATTTGGAACTCTCCTGTTGTACCCTCACACATATTATTCCCTCATTTAGTGGATATTTTCACAAAAAAGAGAAATTTTAAAAAATTCTGAAAATTGGCTGAAAACGACAAAATATGAAGGACTCATCGGGCGAATTGCTCTGGAACTGAAATCGGAACCCTCACTGACATTTCCCCTATCTGAAAGTCTGCTAAACGCTGAAAAAATGACTAAGTCCAAAAAAAAATTTTTTTCACCTTTTTTCAATTTTACCCCCGTGGGATATATATTCTACCCACACACATTTGGAACTCTCCTGGGGTACCCTCACACACATTATTCCCTCATTTAGTGGATATTTTCACAAAAAAGTGAAATTTTCAAAAATTCTGAAAATTGGCTGAAAACGACTAAATATGAAGGACTCATCGGGCGAATCGCTCTGGAACTGAAATCGGAACGCTCACTGACATTTCCCCTATCTGAAAGTCTGATAAACGCTGAAAAAATGACTAAGTACAAAAAAAAAAAATTTTTCACCTTTTTTCAATTTTACCCCCGTGGGATATATATTCTACCCACACACATTTGGAACTCTCCTGTTGTACCCTCACACATATTATTCCCTCATTTAGTGGATATTTTCACAAAAAAGAGAAATTTTAAAAAATTCTGAAAATTGGCTGAAAACGACAAAATATGAAGGACTCATCGGGCGAATTGCTCTGGAACTGAAATCGGAACCCTCACTGACATTTCCCCTATCTGAAAGTCTGCTAAACGCTGAAAAAATGACTAAGTCCAAAAAAAAATTTTTTTCACCTTTTTTCAATTTTACCCCCGTGGGATATATATTCTACCCACACACATTTGGAACTCTCCTGGGGTACCCTCACACACATTATTCCCTCATTTAGTGGATATTTTCACAAAAAAGTGAAATTTTCAAAAATTCTGAAAATTGGCTGAAAACGACTAAATATGAAGGACTCATCGGGCGAATCGCTCTGGAACTGAAATCGGAACGCTCACTGACATTTCCCCTATCTGAAAGTCTGATAAACGCTGAAAAAATGACTAAGTCCAAAAAAAAATTTTTTCACCTTTTTTCAATTTTACCCCCGTGGGATATATATTCTACCCACGTACATTTGGAACACTCCTGGGGTACCCTCACACATATTATTCCCTCATTTAGTGGATATTTTCACAAAAAAGTGAAATTTTCAAAAATTCTGAAAATTGGCTGAAAACGACTAAATATGAAGCACTCATCGGGCGAATCGCTCTGGAAGTGAAATCAGAACGCTCATTGACATTTCCCCTATCTGAAAGTCTGATAAACGCTGAAAAAATGACTAAGTACAAAAAAAAAATTTTTTTCACCTTTTTTCAATTTTACCCCCGTGGGATATATATTCTACCCACACACATTTGGAACTCTCCTGTTGTACCCTCACACATATTATTCCCTCATTTAGTGGATATTTTCACAAAAAAGTGAAATTTTCAAAAATTCTGAAAATTGGCTGAAAAGGACTATATATGAAGGACTCATGGGGCGAATCGATCTGGAACTGAAATCGGAACGCTCACTGACATTTCCCCTATCTGAAAGTCTGATAAACGCTGAAAAAATGACTAAGTCTAAAAAAAAAAATTTTTTCACCTTTTTTCAATTTTACACCCGTGGGATATATACTCTACCCACATACATTTGGAACTCTCCTGTTGTACCCTCACACATATTATTCCCTCATTTAGTGTATATTTTCCCAAAAAAGTGAAATTTTCAAAAATTCTGAAAATTGGCTGAAAACGACTAAATATGAATGACTCATCGGGCGAATTGCTCTGGAACTGAAATCGGAACGCTCACTGACATTTTCCCTATCTGAAAGTCTGCTAAACGCTGAAAAAATGACTAAGTCCAAAAAAAAAAATTTCACCTTTTTTCAATTTTACCCCCGTGGGATATATATTCTACCCACACACATGTGGAACTCTCCTGGGGTACCCTCACACATAGTATTCCCTCATTTAGTGGATATTTTCACAAAAAAGTGAAATTTTCAAAAATTCTGAAAATTGGCTGAAACCGACTAAATATGAATGACTCATCGGGCGAATTGCTCTGGAACTGAAATCGGAACGCTCATTGACATTTCCCCTATCTGAAAGTCTGATAAACGCTGAAAAAATGACTAAGTCCAAAAAAAAAATTTTTCACCTTTTTTCAATTTTACCCCCGTGGGATATATATTCTACCCACACACATTTGGAACTCTCCTGGGGTACCCTCACACATATTATTCCCTCATTTAGTGGATATTTTCACAAAAAAGTGAAATTTTGAAAAATTCAGAAATTTGGCTGAAAACGACTGAATATGAAGGACTCATCGGGCGAATCGCGCTGAAACTGAAATCGGAACGCTCACTGACATTTCCCCTATCTGAAAGTCTGATAAACGCTGAAAAAATGATTAAGTCCAAAAAAAAATTTTTTCACCTTTTTTCAATTTTACCCCCGTGGGATATATATTCTACCCACGCACATTTGGAACACTCCTGGGGTACCCTCACACATATTATTCCCTCATTTAGTGGATATTTTCACAAAAAAGTGAAATTTTGAAAAATTCAGAAAATTGGCTGAAAACGACTGAATATAAAGGACTCATCGGGCGAATCGCGCTGGAACTGAAATCGGAACGCTCACTGAAATTTCTCCTATCTGAAAGTCTGCTAAACGCTGAAAAAATGACTAAGTCCAAAAAAAAAATTTTTTCACCTTTTTTCAATTTTACCCCCGTGGGATATATATTCTACCCACAAACATTTGGAACTCTCCTGGGGTACCCTCACACATATTATTCCCTCATTTAGTGGATATTTTCACAAAAAAGTGAAATTTTCAAAAATTCTGAAAATTGGCTGAAAACGACTAAATATGAAGGACTCATCGGGCGAATCGCTCTGGAAGTGAAATCGGAATGCTCATTGACATTTCCCCTATCTGAAAGTCTGATAAACGCTGAAAAAATGACTAAGAACAAAAAAAAAAATTTTTTCACCTTTTTTCAATTTTACCCCCGTGGGATATATATTCTACCCACACACATTTGGAACTCTCCTGTTGTACCCTCACACATATTATTCCCTCATTTAGTGGATATTTTCACAAAAAAGAGAAATTTTAAAAAATTCTGAAAATTGGCTGAAAACGACAAAATATGAAGGACTCATCGGGCGAATTGCTCTGGAACTGAAATCGGAACACTCACTGACATTTCCCCTATCTGAAAGTCTGCTAAACGCTGAAAAAATGACTAAGTCCAAAAAAAAATTTTTTTCACCTTTTTTCAATTTTACCCCCGTGGGATATATATTCTACCCACACACATTTGGAACTCTCCTGGGGTACCCTCACACACATTATTCCCTCATTTAGTGGATATTTTCACAAAAAAGTGAAATTTTCAAAAATTCTGAAAATTGGCTGAAAACGACTAAATATGAAGGATTCATCGGGCGAATCGCTCTGGAACTGAAATCGGAACGCTCACTGACATTTCCCCTATCTGAAAGTCTGATAAACGCTGAAAAAATGACTAAGTCCAAAAAAAAATTTTTTCACCTTTTTTCAATTTTACCCCCGTGGGATATATATTCTACCCACGTACATTTGGAACACTCCTGGGGTACCCTCACACATATTATTCCCTCATTTAGTGGATATTTTCACAAAAAAGTGAAATTTTCAAAAATTCTGAAAATTGGCTGAAAACGACTAAATATGAAGCACTCATCGGGCGAATCGCTCTGGAAGTGAAATCGGAACGCTCATTGACATTTCCCCTATCTGAAAGTCTGATAAACGCTGAAAAAATGACTAAGTACAAAAAAAAAATTTTTTTAACCTTTTTTCAATTTTACCCCCGTGGGATATATATTCTACCCACACACATTTGGAACTCTCCTGTTGTACCCTCACACATATTATTCCCTCATTTAGTGGATATTTTCACAAAAAAGTGAAATTTTAAAAAATTCGGAAAATTGGCTGAAAACGACTAAATATGAAGGACTCATCGGGCGAATCGTTCTGGAACTGAAATCGGAACGCTCACTGACATTTCCCCTATCTGAAAGTCTGATAAACGCTGAAAAAATGACTAAGTCTAAAAAAAAAAATTTTTTCACCTTTTTTCAATTTTACACCCGTGGGATATATATTCTACCCACACACATTTGGAACTCTCCTGTTGTACCCTCACACATATTATTCCCTCATTTAGTGTATATTTTCCCAAAAAAGTGAAATTTTCAAAAATTCTGAAAATTGGCTGAAAACGACTAAATATGAATGACTCATCGGGCGAATTGCTCTGGAACTGAAATCGGAACGCTCACTGACATTTTTCCTATCTGAAAGTCTGCTAAACGCTGAAAAAATGACTAAGTACAAAAAAAAAAAATTTCACCTTTTTTCAATTTTACCCCCGTGGGATATATATTCTACCCACACACATGTGGAACTCTCCTGGGGTACCCTCACACATAGTATTCCCTCATTTAGTGGATATTTTCACAAAAAAGTGAAATTTTCAAAAATTCTGAAAATTGGCTGAAACCGACTAAATATGAATGACTCATCGGGCGAATTGCTCTGGAACTGAAATCGGAACGCTCACTGACATTTCCCCTATCTGAAAGTCTGCTAAACGCTGAAAAAATGACTAAGTCCAAAAAAAAATTTTTTTCACCTTTTTTCAATTTTACCCCCGTGGGATATATATTCTACCCACGCACATTTGGAACACTCCTGGGGTACCCTCACACATATTATTCCCTCATTTAGTGGATATTTTCACAAAAAAGTGAAATTTTCAAAAATTCAGAAAATTGGCTGAAAACGACTAAATATGAAGGACTCATCGGGCGAATCGCGCTGAAACTGAAATCGGAACGCTCACTGACATTTCCCCTATCTGAAAGTCTGATAAACGCTGAAAAAATGATTAAGTCCAAAAAAAAATTTTTTCACCTTTTTTCAATTTTACCCCCGTGGGATATATATTCTACCCACGCACATTTGGAACACTCCTGGGGTACCCTCACACATATTATTCCCTCATTTAGTGGATATTTTCACAAAAAAGTGAAATTTTCAAAAATTCTGAAAATTGGCTGAAAACGACTAAATATGAAGGACTCATCGGGCGAATCGCTCTGGAAGTGAAATCGGAACGCTCATTGACATTTCCCCTATCTGAAAGTCTGATAAACGCTGAAAAAATGACTAAGTACAAAAAAAAAAATGTTTTCACCTTTTTTCAATTTTACCCCCGTGGGATATATATTCTACCCACGTACATTTGGAACACTCCTGGGGTACCCTCACACATATTATTCCCTCATTTAGTGGATATTTTCACAAAAAAGTGAAATTTTCAAAAATTCTGAAAATTGGCTGAAAACGACTAAATATGAAGCACTCATCGGGCGAATCGCTCTGGAAGTGAAATCGGAACGCTCATTGACATTTCCCCTATCTGAAAGTCTGATAAACGCTGAAAAAATGACTAAGAACAAAAAAAAAATTTTTTTCACCTTTTTTCAATTTTACCCCCGTGGGATATATATTCTACCCACACACATTTGGAACTCTCCTGTTGTACCCTCACACATATTATTCCCTCAATTAGTGGATATTTTCACAAAAAAGTGAAATTTTAAAAAATTCAGAAAATTGGCTGAAAACGACTGAATATGAAGGACTCATCGGGCGAATCGCGCTGGAACTGAAATCGGAACGCTCACTGACATTTCCCCTATCTGAAAGTGTGAGAAACGCTGAAAAAATGATTAAGTCCAAAAAAAAATTTTTTCAACTTTTTTCAATTTTACCCCCGTGGGATATATATTCTACCCACGCACATTTGGAACACTCCTGGGGTACCCTCACACATATTATTCCCTCATTTAGTGGATATTTTCACAAAAAAGTGAAATTTTCAAAAATTCAGAAAATTGGCTGAAAATGACTGAATATGAAGGACTCATCGGGCGAATCGCGCTGGAACTGAAATCGGAACACTCACTGACATTTCCCCTATCTGAAAGTCTGATAAACGCTGAAAAAATGACTAAGTCCAAAAAAAAATTTTTTTTTTACCTTTCTTCAATTTTACCCCCGTGGGATATATATTCTATCCACACACATTTGGAACTCTCCTCGGGTACCCTCACACATATTATTCCCTCATTTAGTGGATATTTTCACAAAAAAGTGAAATTTTCAAAAATTCAGAAAATTGGCTGAAAACGACTAAATATGAAGGACTCATCGGGCGAATCGCTCTGGAACTGAAATCGGAACGCTCACTGATATTTCCCCTATCTGAAAGTCTGATAAACGCTGAAAAAATGATTAAGTCCAAAAAAAAAATTTTTCAACTTTTTTCAATTTTACCCCCGTGGGATATATATTCTACCCACGCACATTTGGAACACTCCTGGGGTACCCTCACACATATTATTCCCTCATTTAGTGGATATTTTCACAAAAAAGTGAAATTTTGAAAAATTCAGAAAATTGGCTGAAAACGACTGAATATGAAGGACTCATCGGGCGAATCGCGCTGGAACTGAAATCGGAACGCTCACTGACATTTCCCCTATCTGAAAGTGTGAGAAACGCTGAAAAAATGATTAAGTCCAAAAAAAAATTTTTTCAACTTTTTTCAATTTTACCCCCGTGGGATATATATTCTACCCACGCACATTTGGAACACTCCTGGGGTACCCTCACACATATTATTCCCTCATTTAGTGGATATTTTCACAAAAAAGTGAAATTTTAAAAAATTCAGAAAATTGGCTGAAAACGACTAAATATGAAGGACTCATCGGGCGAATCGTTCTGGAACTGAAATCGGAACGCTCACTGACATTTCCCCTATCTGTGGGTCTGATAAACGCTGAAAAAATGACTAAGTCTAAAAAAAAAAATTTTTTCACCTTTTTTCAATTTTACACCCGTGGGATATATATTCTACCCACACACATTTGGAACTCTCCTGTTGTACCCTCACACATATTATTCCCTCATTTCGTGTATATTTTCCCAAAAAAGTGAAATTTTCATAAATTCTGAAAATTGGCTGAAAACGACTAAATATGAATGACTCATCGGGCGAATTGCTCTGGAACTGAAATCGGAACGCTCACTGACATTTTCCCTATCTGAAAGTCTGCTAAACGCTGAAAAAATGACTAAGTACAAAAAAAAAAAATTTCACCTTTTTTCAATTTTACCCCCGTGGGATATATATTCTACCCACACACATGTGGAACTCTCCTGGGGTACCCTCACACATAGTATTCCCTCATTTAGTGGATATTTTCACAAAAAAGTGAAATTTCCAAAAATTCTGAAAATTGGCTGAAACCGACTAAATATGAATGACTCATCGGGCGAATTGCTCTGGAACTGAAATCGGAACGCTCACTGACATTTCCCCTATCTGAAAGTCTGCTAAACGCTGAAAAAATGACTAAGTCCAAAAAAAAATTTTTTTCACCTTTTTTCAATTTTACCCCCGTGGGATATATATTCTACCCACGCACATTTGGAACACTCCTGGGGTACCCTCACACATATTATTCCCTCATTTAGTGGATATTTTCACAAAAAAGTGAAATTTTCAAAAATTCAGAAAATTGGCTGAAAACGACTGAATATGAAGGACTCATCGGGCGAATCGCGCTGGAACTGAAATCGGAACGCTCACTGACATTTCCCCTATCTGAAAGTCTGATAAACGCTGAAAAAATGACTAAGTCCAAAAAAAAATTTTTTCACCTTTTTTCAATTTTACCCCCGTGGGATATATATTCTACCCACGTACATTTGGAACACTCCTGGGGTACCCTCACACATATTATTCCCTCATTTAGTGGATATTTTCACAAAAAAGTGAAATTTTCAAAAATTCTGAAAATTGGCTGAAAACGACTAAATATGAAGCACTCATCGGGCGAATCGCTCTGGAAGTGAAATCGGAACGCTCATTGACATTTCCCCTATCTGAAAGTCTGATAAACGCTGAAAAAATGACTAAGTCTAAAAAAAAAAATTTTTTCACCTTTTTTCAATTTTACACCCGTGGGATATATACTCTACCCACACACATTTGGAACTCTCCTGTTGTACCCTCACACATATTATTCCCTCATTTAGTGTATATTTTCCCAAAAAAGTGAAATTTTCAAAAATTCTGAAAATTGGCTGAAAACGACTAAATATGAATGACTCATCGGGCGAATTGCTCTGGAACTGAAATCGGAACGCTCACTGACATTTTCCCTATCTGAAAGTCTGCTAAACGCTGAAAAAATGACTAAGTACAAAAAAAAAAATTTCACCTTTTTTCAATTTTACCCCCGTGGGATATATATTCTACCCACACACATGTGGAACTCTCCTGGGGTACCCTCACACATAGTATTCCCTCATTTAGTGGATATTTTCACAAAAAAGTGAAATTTTCAAAAATTCTGAAAATTGGCTGAAACCGACTAAATATGAATGACTCATCGGGCGAATTGCTCTGGAACTGAAATCGGAACGCTCATTGACATTTCCCCTATCTGAAAGTCTGATAAACGCTGAAAAAATGACTAAGTCCAAAAAAAAATTTTTTTCACCTTTTTTCAATTTTACCCCCGTGGGATATATATTCTACCCACAAACATTTGGAACTCTCCTGGGGTACCCTCACACATATTATTCCCTCATTTAGTGGATATTTTCACAAAAAAGTGAAATTTTCAAAAATTCTGAAAATTGGCTGAAAACGACTAAATATGAAGGACTCATCGGGCGAATCGCTCTGGAACTGAAATCAGAACGCTCACTGACATTTCCCCTATCTGAAAGTCTGATAAACGCTGAAAAAATGACTAAGTCCAAAAAAAAATTTTTTCACCTTTTTTCAATTTTACCCCCGTGGGATATATATTCTACCCACGCACATTTGGAACACTCCTGGGGTACCCTCACACATATTATTCCCTCATTTAGTGGATATTTTCACAAAAAAGTGAAATTTTCAAAAATTCTGAAAATTGGCTGAAAACGACTAAATATGAAGGACTCATCGGGCGAATCGCTCTGGAAGTGAAATCGGAACGCTCATTGACATTTCCCCTATCTGAAAGTCTGATAAACGCTGAAAAAATGACTAAGTACAAAAAAAAAAATTTTTTCACCTTTTTTCAATTTTACCCCCGTGGGATATATATTCTACCCACACACATTTGGAACTCTCCTGTTGTACCCTCACACATATTATTCCCTCATTTAGTGGATATTTTCACAAAAAAGTGAAATTTTAAAAAATTCGGAAAATTGGCTGAAAACGACTAAATATGAAGGACTCATCGGGCGAATCGTTCTGGAACTGAAATCGGAACGCTCACTGACATTTCCCCTATCTGAAAGTCTGATAAACGCTGAAAAAATGACTAAGTCTAAAAAAAAAAATTTTTTCACCTTTTTTCAATTTTACACCCGTGGGATATATATTCTACCCACACACATTTGGAACTCTCCTGTTGTACCCTCACACATATTATTCCCTCATTTAGTGTATATTTTCCCAAAAAAGTGAAATTTTCAAAAATTCTGAAAATTGGCTGAAAACGACTAAATATGAATGACTCATCGGGCGAATTGCTCTGGAACTGAAATCGGAACGCTCACTGACATTTTTCCTATCTGAAAGTCTGCTAAACGCTGAAAAAATGACTAAGTACAAAAAAAAAAAATTTCACCTTTTTTCAATTTTACCCCCGTGGGATATATATTCTACCCACACACATGTGGAACTCTCCTGGGGTACCCTCACACATAGTATTCCCTCATTTAGTGGATATTTTCACAAAAAAGTGAAATTTTCAAAAATTCTGAAAATTGGCTGAAAACGACTAAATATGAAGGACTCATCGGGCGAATCGCTCTGGAACTGAAATCGGAACGCTCACTGATATTTCCCCTATCTGAAAGCCTGATAAACGCTGAAAAAATGATTAAGTCCAAAAAAAAAATTTTTCAACTTTTTTCAATTTTACCCCCGTGGGATATATATTCTACCCACGCACATTTGGAACACTCCTGGGGTACCCTCACACATATTATTCCCTCATTTAGTGGATATTTTCACAAAAAAGTGAAATTTTGAAAAATTCAGAAAATTGGCTGAAAACGACTGAATATGAAGGACTCATCGGGCGAATCGCGCTGAAACTGAAATCGGAACGCTCACTGACATTTCCCCTATCTGAAAGTCTGATAAACGCTGAAAAAATGATTAAGTCCAAAAAAAAATTTTTTCACCTTTTTTCAATTTTACCCCCGTGGGATATATATTCTACCCACGCACATTTGGAACACTCCTGGGGTACCCTCACACATATTATTCCCTCATTTAGTGGATATTTTCACAAAAAAGTGAAATTTTCAAAAATTCTGAAAATTGGCTGAAAACGACTAAATATGAAGGACTCATCGGGCGAATCGCTCTGGAAGTGAAATCGGAACGCTCATTGACATTTCCCCTATCTGAAAGTCTGATAAACGCTGAAAAAATGACTAAGTACAAAAAAAAAAATGTTTTCACCTTTTTTCAATTTTACCCCCGTGGGATATATATTCTACCCACGTACATTTGGAACACTCCTGGGGTACCCTCACACATATTATTCCCTCATTTAGTGGATATTTTCACAAAAAAGTGAAATTTTCAAAAATTCTGAAAATTGGCTGAAAACGACTAAATATGAAGCACTCATCGGGCGAATCGCTCTGGAAGTGAAATCGGAACGCTCATTGACATTTCCCCTATCTGAAAGTCTGATAAACGCTGAAAAAATGACTAAGAACAAAAAAAAAATTTTTTTCACCTTTTTTCAATTTTACCCCCGTGGGATATATATTCTACCCACACACATTTGGAACTCTCCTGTTGTACCCTCACACATATTATTCCCTCATTTAGTGGATATTTTCACAAAGAAGTGAAATTTTAAAAAATTCAGAAAATTGGCTGAAAACGACTGAATATGAAGGACTCATCGGGCGAATCGCGCTGGAACTGAAATCGGAACGCTCACTGACATTTCCCCTATCTGAAAGTGTGAGAAACGCTGAAAAAATGATTAAGTCCAAAAAAAAATTTTTTCAACTTTTTTCAATTTTACCCCCGTGGGATATATATTCTACCCACGCACATTTGGAACACTCCTGGGGTACCCTCACACATATTATTCCCTCATTTAGTGGATATTTTCACAAAAAAGTGAAATTTTCAAAAATTCAGAAAATTGGCTGAAAATGACTGAATATGAAGGACTCATCGGGCGAATCGCGCTGGAACTGAAATCGGAACACTCACTGACATTTCCCCTATCTGAAAGTCTGATAAACGCTGAAAAAATGACTAAGTCCAAAAAAAAATTTTTTTTTTACCTTTCTTCAATTTTACCCCCGTGGGATATATATTCTATCCACACACATTTGGAACTCTCCTCGGGTACCCTCACACATATTATTCCCTCATTTAGTGGATATTTTCACAAAAAAGTGAAATTTTCAAAAATTCAGAAAATTGGCTGAAAACGACTAAATATGAAGGACTCATCGGGCGAATCGCTCTGGAACTGAAATCGGAACGCTCACTGATATTTCCCCTATCTGAAAGTCTGATAAACGCTGAAAAAATGATTAAGTCCAAAAAAAAAATTTTTCAACTTTTTTCAATTTTACCCCCGTGGGATATATATTCTACCCACGCACATTTGGAACACTCCTGGGGTACCCTCACACATATTATTCCCTCATTTAGTGGATATTTTCACAAAAAAGTGAAATTTTGAAAAATTCAGAAAATTGGCTGAAAACGACTGAATATGAAGGACTCATCGGGCGAATCGCGCTGGAACTGAAATCGGAACGCTCACTGACATTTCCCCTATCTGAAAGTGTGAGAAACGCTGAAAAAATGATTAAGTCCAAAAAAAAATTTTTTCAACTTTTTTCAATTTTACCCCCGTGGGATATATATTCTACCCACGCACATTTGGAACACTCCTGGGGTACCCTCACACATATTATTCCCTCATTTAGTGGATATTTTCACAAAAAAGTGAAATTTTGAAAAATTCAGAAAATTGGCTGAAAACGACTGAATATGAAGGACTCATCGGGCGAATCGCGCTGAAACTGAAATCGGAACGCTCACTGACATTTCCCCTATCTGAAAGTCTGATAAACGCTGAAAAAATGATTAAGTCCAAAAAAAAATTTTTTCACCTTTTTTCAATTTTACCCCCGTGGGATATATATTCTACCCACGCACATTTGGAACACTCCTGGGGTACCCTCACACATATTATTCCCTCATTTAGTGGATATTTTCACAAAAAAGTGAAATTTTCAAAAATTCTGAAAATTGGCTGAAAACGACTAAATATGAAGGACTCATCGGGCGAATCGCTCTGGAAGTGAAATCGGAACGCTCATTGACATTTCCCCTATCTGAAAGTCTGATAAACGCTGAAAAAATGACTAAGTACAAAAAAAAAAATTTTTTCACCTTTTTTCAATTTTACCCCCGTGGGATATATATTCTACCCACGTACATTTGGAACACTCCTGGGGTACCCTCACACATATTATTCCCTCATTTAGTGGATATTTTCACAAAAAAGTGAAATTTTCAAAAATTCTGAAAATTGGCTGAAAACGACTAAATATGAAGCACTCATCGGGCGAATCACTCTGGAAGTGAAATCGGAACGCTCATTGACATTTCCCCTATCTGAAAGTCTGATAAACGCTGAAAAAATGACTAAGAACAAAAAAAAAATTTTTTTCACCTTTTTTCAATTTTACCCCCGTGGGATATATATTCTACCCACACACATTTGGAACTCTCCTGTTGTACCCTCAAACATATTATTCCCTCATTTAGTGGATATTTTCACAAAAAAGTGAAATTTTAAAAAATTCAGAAAATTGGCTGAAAACGACTAAATATGAAGGACTCATCGGGCGAATCGTTCTGGAACTGAAATCGGAACGCTCACTGACATTTCCCCTATCTGTGGGTCTGATAAACGCTGAAAAAATGACTAAGTCTAAAAAAAAAAATTTTTTCACCTTTTTTCAATTTTACACCCGTGGGATATATATTCTACCCACACACATTTGGAACTCTCCTGTTGTACCCTCACACATATTATTCCCTCATTTCGTGTATATTTTCCCAAAAAAGTGAAATTTTCATAAATTCTGAAAATTGGCTGAAAACGACTAAATATGAATGACTCATCGGGCGAATTGCTCTGGAACTGAAATCGGAACGCTCACTGACATTTTCCCTATCTGAAAGTCTGCTAAACGCTGAAAAAATGACTAAGTACAAAAAAAAAAAATTTCACCTTTTTTCAATTTTACCCCCGTGGGATATATATTCTACCCACGCACATTTGGAACACTCCTGGGGTACCCTCACACATATTATTCCCTCATTTAGTGGATATTTTCACAAAAAAGTGAAATTTTCAAAAATTCAGAAAATTGGCTGAAAACGACTGAATATGAAGGACTCATCGGGCGAATCGCGCTGGAACTGAAATCGGAACGCTCACTGACATTTCCCCTATCTGAAAGTGTGAGAAACGCTGAAAAAATGATTAAGTCCAAAAAAAAATTTTTTCAACTTTTTTCAATTTTACCCCCGTGGGATATATATTCTACCCACGCACATTTGGAACACTCCTGGGGTACCCTCACACATATTATTCCCTCATTTAGTGGATATTTTCACAAAAAAGTGAAATTTTCAAAAATTCTGAAAATTGGCTGAAAATGACTGAATATGAAGGACTCATCGGGCGAATCGCGCTGGAACTGAAATCGGAACACTCACTGACATTTCCCCTATCTGAAAGTCTGATAAACGCTGAAAAAATGACTAAGTCCAAAAAAAAATTTTTTTTTTACCTTTCTTCAATTTTACCCCCGTGGGATATATATTCTACCCACACACATTTGGAACTCTCCTCGGGTACCCTCACACATATTATTCCCTCATTTAGTGGATATTTTCACAAAAAAGTGAAATTTTCAAAAATTCAGAAAATTGGCTGAAAACGACTAAATATTAAGGACTCATCGGGCGAATCGCTCTGGAACTGAAATCGGAACGCTCATTGACATTTCCCCTATCTGAAAGTCTGATAAACGCTGAAAAAATGACTAAGTCCAAAAAAAAAATTTTTCACCTTTTTTCAATTTTACCCCCGTGGGATATATATTCTACCCACACACATTTGGAACTCTCCTGGGGTACCCTCACACATATTATTCCCTCATTTAGTGGATATTTTCACAAAAAAGTGAAATTTTGAAAAATTCAGAAAATTGGCTGAAAACGACTGAATATGAAGGACTCATCGGGCGAATCGCGCTGAAACTGAAATCGGAACGCTCACTGACATTTCCCCTATCTGAAAGTCTGATAAACGCTGAAAAAATGATTAAGTCCAAAAAAAAATTTTTTCACCTTTTTTCAATTTTACCCCCGTGGGATATATATTCTACCCACGCACATTTGGAACACTCCTGGGGTACCCTCACACATATTATTCCCTCATTTAGTGGATATTTTCACAAAAAAGTGAAATTTTCAAAAATTCTGAAAATTGGCTGAAAACGACTAAATATGAAGGACTCATCGGGCGAATCGCTCTGGAAGTGAAATCGGAAAGCTCATTGACATTTCCCCTATCTGAAAGTCTGATAAACGCTGAAAAAATGACTAAGTACAAAAAAAAAAATTTTTTCACCTTTTTTCAATTTTACCCCCGTGGGATATATATTCTACCCACACACATTTGGAACTCTCCTGTTGTACCCTCACACATATTATTCCCTCATTTAGTGGATATTTTCACAAAAAAGTGAAATTTTAAAAAATTCGGAAAATTGGCTGAAAACGACTAAATATGAAGGACTCATCGGGCGAATCGTTCTGGAACTGAAATCGGAACGCTCACTGACATTTCCCCTATCTGAAAGTCTGATAAACGCTGAAAAAATGACTAAGTCCAAAAAAAAAATTTTTTTCACCTTTTTTCAATTTTACACCCGTGGGATATATATTCTACCCACACACATTTGGAACTCTCCTGTTGTACCCTCACACATATTATTCCCGCATTTAGTGTATATTTTCCCAAAAAAGTGAAATTTTCAAAAATTCTGAAAATTGGCTGAAAACGACTAAATATGAATGACTCATCGGACGAATTGCTCTGGAACTGAAATCGGAATGCTCACTGACATTTTCCCTATCTGAAAGTCTGCTAAACGCTGAAAAAATGACTAACTCCAAAAAAAAATTTTTTTTTACCTTTCTTCAATTTTACCCCCGTGGGATATATATTCTACCCACACACATTTGGAACTCTCCTCGGGTACCCTCACACATATTATTCCCTCATTTAGTGGATATTTTCACAAAAAAGTGAAATTTTGAAAAATTCAGAAAATTGGCTGAAAACAACTGAATATGAAGGACTCATCGGGCGAATCGCGCTGAAACTGAAATCGGAACGCTCACTGACATTTCCCCTATCTGAAAGTCTGATAAACGCTGAAAAAATGATTAAGTCCAAAAAAAATTTTTTTCAACTTTTTTCAATTTTACCCCCGTGGGATATATATTCTACCCACGCACATTTGGAACACTCCTGCGGTACCCTCACACATATTATTCCCTCATTTAGTGGATATTTTCACAAAAAAGTGAAATTTTCAAAAATTCAGAAAATTGGCTGAAAACGACTGAATATGAAGGACTCATCGGGCGAATCGCGCTGGAACTGAAATCGGAACGCTCACTGACATTTTCCCTATCTGAAAGTCTGCTAAACGCTGAAAAAATGACTAAGTACAAAAAAAAAAATTTTCACCTTTTTTCAATTTTACCCCCGTGGGATATATATTCTACCCAAACACATTTGGAACTCTCCTGGGGTACCCTCACACATAGTATTCCCTCATTTAGTGGATATTTTCACAAAAAAGTGAAATTTTCAAAAATTCTGAAAATTGGCTGAAAACGACTAAATATGAATGACTCATCGGGCGAATTGCTCTGGAACTGAAATCGGAACGCTCACTGACATTTCCCCTATCTGAAAGTCTGCTAAACGCTGAAAAAATGACTAAGTCCAAAAAAAAATTTTTTTCACCTTTTTTCAATTTTACCCCCTTGGGATATATATTCTACCCACAAACATTTGGAACTCTCCTGGGGTACCCTCACACATATTATTCCCTCATTTAGTGGATATTTTCACATAAAAGTGAAATTTTCAAAAATTCTGAAAATTGGCTGAAAACGACTAAATATTAAGGACTCATCGGGCGAATTGCTCTGGAACTGAAATCGGAACGCTCACTGACATTTCCCCTATCTGAAAGTCTGCTAAACGCTGAAAAAATGACTAAGTCCAAAAAAAAATTTTTTCACCTTTTTTCAATTTTACCCCCGTGGGATATATATTCTACCCACGTACATTTGGAACACTGCTGGGGTACCCTCACACATATTATTCCCTCATTTAGTGGATATTTTCACAAAAAAGTGAAATTTTCAAAAATTCTGAAAATTGGCTGAAAACGACTAAATATGAAGCACTCATCGGGTGAATCGCTCTGGAAGTGAAATCGGAATGCTCATTGACATTTCCCCTATCTGAAAGTCTGATAAACGCTGAAAAAATGACTAAGTACAAAAAAAAAATTTTTTCACCTTTTTTCAATTTTACCCCCGTGGGATATATATTCTACCCACACACATTTGGAACTCTCCTGTTGTACCCTCACACATATTATTCCCTCATTTAGTGGATATTTTCACAAAAAAGTGAAATTTTAAAAAATTCGGAAAATTGGCTGAAAACGACTAAATATGAAGGACTCATCGGGCGAATCGTTCTGGAACTGAAATCGGAACGCTCACTGACATTTCCCCTATCTGAAAGTCTGATAAACGCTGAAAAAATGACTAAGTCCAAAAAAAAAAATTTTTTCACCTTTTTTCAATTTTACACCCGTGGGATATATATTCTACCCACACACATTTGGAACTCTCCTGTTGTACCCTCACACATATTATTCCCTCATTTAGTGTATATTTTCCCAAAAAAGTGAAATTTTCAAAAATTCTGAAAATTGGCTGAAAACGACTAAATATGAATGACTCATCGGACGAATTGCTCTGGAACTGAAATCGGAATGCTCACTGACATTTTCCCTATCTGAAAGTCTGCTAAACGCTGAAAAAATGACTAACTCCAAAAAAAAATTTTTTTTTACCTTTCTTCAATTTTACCCCCGTGGGATATATATTCTACCCACACACATTTGGAACTCTCCTCGGGTACCCTCACACATATTATTCCCTCATTTAGTGGATATTTTCACAAAAAAGTGAAATTTTGAAAAATTCAGAAAATTGGCTGAAAACAACTGAATATGAAGGACTCATCGGGCGAATCGCGCTGAAACTGAAATCGGAACGCTCACTGACATTTCCCCTATCTGAAAGTCTGATAAACGCTGAAAAAATGATTAAGTCCAAAAAAAAATTTTTTCAACTTTTTTCAATTTTACCCCCGTGGGATATATATTCTACCCACGCACATTTGGAACACTCCTGGGGTACCCTCACACATATTATTCCCTCATTTAGTGGATATTTTCACAAAAAAGTGAAATTTTCAAAAATTCAGAAAATTGGCTGAAAACGACTAAATATGAATGACTCATCGGGCGAATTGCTCTGGAACTGAAATCGGAACGCTCACTGACATTTCCCCTATCTGAAAGTCTGCTAAACGCTGAAAAAATGACTAAGTCCAAAAAAAAATTTTTTTCACCTTTTTTCAATTTTACCCCCTTGGGATATATATTCTACCCACAAACATTTGGAACTCTCCTGGGGTACCCTCACACATATTATTCCCTCATTTAGTGGATATTTTCACATAAAAGTGAAATTTTCAAAAATTCTGAAAATTGGCTGAAAACGACTAAATATTAAGGACTCATCGGGCGAATTGCTCTGGAACTGAAATCGGAACGCTCACTGACATTTCCCCTATCTGAAAGTCTGCTAAACGCTGAAAAAATGACTAAGTCCAAAAAAAAATTTTTTCACCTTTTTTCAATTTTACCCCCGTGGGATATATATTCTACCCACGTACATTTGGAACACTGCTGGGGTACCCTCACACATATTATTCCCTCATTTAGTGGATATTTTCACAAAAAAGTGAAATTTTCAAAAATTCTGAAAATTGGCTGAAAACGACTAAATATGAAGCACTCATCGGGCGAATCGTTCTGGAAGTGAAATCGGAATGCTCATTGACATTTCCCCTATCTGAAAGTCTGATAAACGCTGAAAAAATGACTAAGTACAAAAAAAAAATTTTTTCACCTTTTTTCAATTTTACCCCCGTGGGATATATATTCTACCCACGCACATTTGGAACACTCCTGGGGTACCCTCACACATATTATTCCCTCATTTAGTGGATATTTTCACAAAAAAGTGAAATTTTCAAAAATTCAGAAAATTGGCTGAAAACGACTAAATATGAATGACTCATCGGGCGAATTGCTCTGGAACTGAAATCGGAACGCTCACTGACATTTCCCCTATCTGAAAGTCTGCTAAACGCTGAAAAAATGACTAAGTCCAAAAAAAAATTTTTTTCACCTTTTTTCAATTTTACCCCCTTGGGATATATATTCTACCCACAAACATTTGGAACTCTCCTGGGGTACCCTCACACATATTATTCCCTCATTTAGTGGATATTTTCACATAAAAGTGAAATTTTCAAAAATTCTGAAAATTGGCTGAAAACGACTAAATATTAAGGACTCATCGGGCGAATTGCTCTGGAACTGAAATCGGAACGCTCACTGACATTTCCCCTATCTGAAAGTCTGCTAAACGCTGAAAAAATGACTAAGTCCAAAAAAAAATTTTTTCACCTTTTTTCAATTTTACCCCCGTGGGATATATATTCTACCCACGTACATTTGGAACACTGCTGGGGTACCCTCACACATATTATTCCCTCATTTAGTGGATATTTTCACAAAAAAGTGAAATTTTCAAAAATTCTGAAAATTGGCTGAAAACGACTAAATATGAAGCACTCATCGGGCGAATCGTTCTGGAAGTGAAATCGGAATGCTCATTGACATTTCCCCTATCTGAAAGTCTGATAAACGCTGAAAAAATGACTAAGTACAAAAAAAAAATTTTTTCACCTTTTTTCAATTTTACCCCCGTGGGATATATATTCTACCCACACACATTTGGAACTCTCCTGTTGTACCCTCACACATATTATTCCCTCATTTAGTGGATATTTTCACAAAAAAGTGAAATTTTAAAAAATTCGGAAAATTGGCTGAAAACGACTAAATATGAAGGACTCATCGGGCGAATCGTTCTGGAACTGAAATCGGAACGCTCACTGACATTTCCCCTATCTGAAAGTCTGATAAACGCTGAAAAAATGACTAAGTCCAAAAAAAAAATTTTTTTCACCTTTTTTCAATTTTACACCCGTGGGATATATATTCTACCCACACACATTTGGAACTCTCCTGTTGTACCCTCACACATATTATTCCCTCATTTAGTGTATATTTTCCCAAAAAAGTGAAATTTTCAAAAATTCTGAAAATTGGCTGAAAACGACTAAATATGAATGACTCATCGGGCGAATTGATCTGGAACTGAAATCGGAACGCTCACTGACATTTTCCCTATCTGAAAGTCTGCTAAACGCTGAAAAAATGACTAAGTACAAAAAAAAAAAATTTCACCTTCTTTCAATTTTACCCCCGTGGGATATATATTCTACCCACACACATTTGGAACTCTCCTGGGGTACCCTCACACATAGTATTCCCTCATTTAGTGGATATTTTCACAAAAAAGTGAAATTTTCAAAAATTCTGAAAATTGGCTGAAACCGACTAAATATGAATGACTCATCGGGCGAATTGCTCTGGAACTGAAATCGGAACGCTCACTGACATTTCCCCTATCTGAAAGTCTGCTAAACGCTGAAAAAATGACTAAGTCCAAAAAAAAATTTTTTTCACCTTTTTTCAATTTTACCCCCGTGGGATATATATTCTACCCACGCACATTTGGAACACTCCTGGGGTACCCTCACACATATTATTCCCTCATTTAGTGGATATTTTCACAAAAAAGTGAAATTTTCAAAAATTCAGAAAATTGGCTGAAAACGACTAAATATGAAGGACTCATCGGGCGAATCGCTCTGGAACTGAAATCGGAACGCTCACTGACATTTCCCCTATCTGAAAGTCTGATAAACGCTGAAAAAATGACTAAGTCCAAAAAAAAATTATTTCACCTTTTTTCAATTTTACCCCCGTGGGATATATATTCTACCCACACACATTTGGAACTCTCCTGTTGTACCCTCACACATATTATTCCCTCACTTAGTGGATATTTTCACAAAAAAGAGAAATTTTAAAAAATTCTGAAAATTGGCTGAAAACGACAAAATATGAAGGACTCATCGGGCGAATTGCTCTGGAACTGAAATCGGAACACTCACTGACATTTCCCCTATCTGAAAGTCTGCTAAACGCTGAAAAAATGACTAAGTCCAAAAAAAAATTTTTTTCACCTTTTTTCAATTTTACCCCCGTGGGATATATATTCTACCCACACACATTTGGAACTCTCCTGGGGTACCCTCACACACATTATTCCCTCATTTAGTGGATATTTTCACAAAAAAGTGAAATTTTCAAAAATTCTGAAAATTGGCTGAAAACGACTAAATATGAAGGACTCATCGGGCGAATTGCTCTGGAACTGAAATCGGAACGCTCACTGACATTTCCCCTATCTGAAAGTCTGCTAAACGCTGAAAAAATGACTAAGTCCAAAAAAAAATTTTTTTCACCTTTTTTCAATTTTACCCCCGTGGGATATATATTCTACCCACACACATTTGGAACTCTCCTGGGGTACCCTCACACATATTATTCCCTCATTTAGTGGATATTTTCACAAAAAAGTGAAATTTTGAAAAATTCAGAAAATTGGCTGAAAACGACTAAATATGAAGGACTCATCGGGCGAATCGCTCTGGAAGTGAAATCGGAACGCTCATTGACATTTTCCCTATCTGAAAGTCTGATAAACGCTGAAAAAATGACTAAGTACAAAAAAAAAAATTTTTTCACCTTTTTTCAATTTTACCCCCGTGGGATATATATTCTACCCACACACATTTGGAACTCTCCTGTTGTACCCTCACACATATTATTCCCTCATTTAGTGGATATTTTCACAAAAAAGAGAAATTTTAAAAAATTCTGAAAATTGGCTGAAAACGACAAAATATGAAGGACTCATCGGGCGAATCGTTCTGGAACTGAAATCGGAACGCTCACTGACATTTCCCCTATCTGAAAGTCTGATAAACGCTGAAAAAATGACTAAGTCCAAAAAAAAAAATTTTTTCACCTTTTTTCAATTTTACACCCGTGGGATATATATTCTACCCACACACATTTGGAACTCTCCTGTTGTACCCTCACACATATTATTCCCTCATTTAGTGTATATTTTCCCAAAAAAGTGAAATTTTCAAAAATTCTGAAAATTGGCTGAAAACGACTAAATATGAATGACTCATCGGACGAATTGCTCTTGAACTGAAATCGGAACGCTCACTGACATTTTCCCTATCTGAAAGTCTGCTAAACGCTGAAAAAATGACTAAGTACAATAAAAAAAAATTTCACCTTTTTTCAATTTTACCCCCGTGGGATATATATTCTACCCACGCACATTTGGAACACTCCTGGGGTACCCTCACACATATTATTCCCTCATTTAGTGGATATTTTCACAAAAAAGTGAAATTTTGAAAAATTCAGAAAATTGGCTGAAAACGACTGAATACGAAGGACTCATCGGGCGAATCGCGCTGGAACTGAAATCGGAACGCTCACTGACATTTCCCCTATCTGAAAGTGTGAGAAACGCTGAAAAAATGATTAAGTCCAAAAAAAAATTTTTTCAACTTTTTTCAATTTTACCCCCGTGGGATATATATTCTACCCACGCACATTTGGAACACTCCTGGGGTACCCTCACACATATTATTCCCTCATTTAGTGGATATTTTCACAAAAAAGTGAAATTTTCAAAAATTCAGAAAATTGGCTGAAAATGAATGAATATGAAGGACTCATCGGGCTAATCGCGCTGGAACTGAAATCGGAACGCTCACTGACATTTCCCCTATCTGAAAGTCTGATAAACGCTGAAAAAATGACTAAGTCCAAAAAAAAATTTTTTTTTACCTTTCTTCAATTTTACCCCCGTGGGATATATATTCTACCCACACACATTTGGAACTCTCCTCGGGTACCCTCACACATATTATTCCCTCATTTAGTGGATATTTTCACAAAAAAGTGAAATTTTGAAAAATTCAGAAAATTGGCTGAAAACGACTGAATATGAAGGACTCATCGGGCGAATCGCGCTGAAACTGAAATCGGAACGCTCACTGACATTTCCCCTATCTGAAAGTCTGATAAACGATAAAAAATGATTAAGTCCAAAAAAAAATTTTTTCAACTTTTTTCAATTTTACCCCCGTGGGATATATATTCTACCCACGCACATTTGGAACACTCCTGGGGTACCCTCACACATATTATTCCCTCATTTAGTGGATATTTTCACAAAAAAGTGAAATTTTCAAAAATTCAGAAAATTGGCTGAAAACGACTGAATATGAAGGACTCATCGGGCGAATCGCGCTGGAACTGAAATCGGAACGCTCACTGACATTTCCCCTCTCTGAAAGTCTGATAAACGCTGAAAAAATGACTAAGTCCAAAAAAAAAAATTTTTTCACCTTTTTTCAATTTTACCCCCGTGGGATATATATTCTACCCACACACATTTGGAACTCTCCTGGGGTACCCTCACACATATTATTCCCTCATTTAGTGGATATTTTCACAAAAAAGTGAAATTTTCAAAAATTTTGAAAATTGGCTGAAAACGACTAAATATGAAGGACTCATCGGGCGAATCGCTCTGGAACTGAAATCGAAACGCTCACTGACATTTCCCCTATCTGAAAGTCTGATAAACGCCGGAAAAATGACAAAGTCGAAAAAAAAAAATTTTCACCTTTTTTCAATTTTACCCCCTTGGGATATATATTCTACCCACACACATTTGGAACTCTCCTGGGGTGCCCTCACACATATTATTCCCTCATTTAGTGGATATTTTCACAAAAAAGTGAAATTTTCAAAAATTCAGAAAATTGTCTGAAAACGACTAAATATGAAGGACTCATCGGGCGAATCGTTCTGGAACTGAAATCAGAACGCTCACTGACATTTCCCCTATCTGAAAGTCTGATAAACGCTGAAAAAATGACTAAGTCCAAAAAAAAAATTTTTTCAACTTTTTTCAATTTTACCCTCGTGGGATATATATTCTACCCACACACATTTGGAACTCTCCTGGGGTGCCCTCACACATATTATTCCCTCATTGAGTGGATATTTTCACAAAAAAGTGAAATTTTCAAAAATTCAGAAAATTGGCTGAAAACGACTAAATATGAAGGACTCAATGGGCGAATCGCTCTGGAACTGAAATCGGAATGCTCACTGACATTTGCCTTAATTGAAAGTCTGATAAACGTCGGAAAAATGACAAAGTTCAAAAAAAAATTTTATTCACCTTTTTTCAATTTTACCCCCGTGGGATATATATTCTACCCACACACATTTGGAACTCTCCTGTTGTACCCTCACACATATTATTCCCTCATTTAGTGGATATTTTCCCAAAAAAGTGAAATTTTCAAAAATTCTGAAAATTGGCTGAAAACGACTAAATATGAAGGACTCATCGGGCGAATCGTTCTGGAACTGAAATCGGAACGCTCACTGACATTTCCCCTATCTGAAAGTCTGCTAAACGCTGAAAAAATGACAGTCCAAAAAAAAATTTTTCACCTTTTTTCAATTTTACCCCCGTGGGATATATATTCTACCCACACACATTTGGAACTCTCCTGGGGTGCCCTCACACATATTATTCCCTCATTGAGTGGATATTTTCACAAAAAAGTGAAATTTTCAAAAATTCAGAAAATTGTCTGAAAACGACTAAATATGAAGGACTCAACGGGCAAATAGCTCTGGAACTGAAATCGGAATGCTCACTGACATTTGCCCTAATTGAAAGTCTGATAAACGCCGGAAAAATGACAAAGTCCAAAAAAAAATTTTATTCACCTTTTTTCAATTTTACCCCCGTGGGATATATATTCTACCCACAAACATTTGGAACTCTCCTGGGGTGCCCTCACACATATTACTCCCTCATTGAGTGGATATTTTCACAAAAAAGTGAAATTTTCAAAAATTCAGAAAATTGGCTGAAAACGACTAAATATGAAGGACTCATCGGGCGAATCGCTCTGGAACTGAAATCGGAATGCTCACTGACATTTCCCCTATCTGAAAGTCTGATAAACGCTGAAAAAATGACAGTCCAAAAAAAAAAATTTTTCAACTTTTTTCAATTTTACCCCCGTGGGATATATATTCTACCCACACACATTTGGAACTCTCCTGGGGTACCCTCACACATATTATTCCCTCACTTAGTGGATATTTTCACAAAAAAGTGAAATTTTCAAAAATTCAGAAAATTGGCTGAAAACGACTAACTATGAAGGTCTCATCGGGCAAATCGCTTTGGAACTGAAATCAGAATGCTCACTGACATTTGCCCTAATTGAAAGTCTGATAAACGCCGGAAAAATGACAGTCCAAAAAAAATTTTTTTTCACCTTTTTTCAATTTTACCCCCGTGGGATATATATTCTACCCACACACATTTGGAACTCTCCTGGGGTACCCTCACACATATTATTCCCTCATTTAGTGGATATTTTCACAAAAAAGTGAAATTTTCAAAAATTCTGAAAATTGGCTGAAAACGACTAAATATGAAGGTCTCATCGGGCGAATCGCTCTGGAACTGAAATCGGAATGCTCACTGACATTTCCCCTATCTGAAAGTCTGATAAACGCTGAAAAAATGACTAAGTCCAAAAAAAAATTTTTTTCAACTTTTTTCAATTTTACCCCCGTGGGATATATATTCTACCCACACACATTTGGAACTCTCCTGGGGTGCCCTCACACATATTATTCCCTCATTTAGTGGATATTTTCACAAAAAAGTGAAATTTTCAAAAATTCAGAAAATTGGCTGAAAACGACTAAATATGAAGGACTCATCGGGCGAATCGCTCTGGAACTGAAATCAGAACGCTCACTGACATTTCCCCTATCTGAAAGTCTGATAAACGCTGAAAAAATGACTAAGTCCAAAAAAAAAGTTTTTTCAACTCTTTTCAATTTTACCCCCGTGGGATATATATTCTACCCACACACATTTGGAACTCTCCTGGGGTGCCCTCACACATATTATTCCCTCATTGAGTGGATATTTTCACAAAAAAGTGAAATTTTCAAAAATTCAGAAAATTGTCTGAAGTCGACTAAATATGAAGGACTCATCAGGCGAATCGCTCTGGAACTGAAATCGGAACGCTCACTGACATTTCCCCTATCTGAAAGTCTGATAAACGCCGGAAAAATGACAAAGTCCAAAAAAAAATTGTATTCACCTTTTTTCAATTTTACCCCCGTGGGATATATATTCTACCCACACACATTTGGAACTCTCCTGGGGTGCCCTCACACGTATTATTCCCTCATTGAGTGGATATTTTCCCAAAAAAGTGAAATTTTCAAAAATTCTGAAAATTGGCTGAAAACGACTAAATATGAAGGACTCATTGGGCGAATCGCTCTGGAACTGAAATCGGAACGCTCACTGACATTTCCCCTATCTGAAAGACTGATAAACGCCGGAAAAATGACAAAGTCCAAAAAAAAATTTTATTCACCTTTTTTCAATTTTACCCCCGTGGGATATATATTCTACCCACACACATTTGGAACTCTCCTGGGGTGCCCTCACACATATTATTCCCTCATTTAGTGGATATTTTCCCAAAAAAGTGAAATTTTCAAAAATTCAGAAAATTGGCTGAAAACGACTAAATATGAAGGACTCATCGGGCGAATCGCTCTGGAACTGAAATTGTAACGCTCACTGACATTTCCCCTATCTGAAAGTCTGATAAACGCCGGAAAAATGACTAAGTCCCCAAAAAATTTTTTTCAACTTTTTTCAATTTTACCCCCGTGGGATATATATTCTACCCACACACATTTGGAACTCTCCTGGGGTATCCTCACACATATTATTCCCTCATTTAGTGGATATTTTCACAAAAAAGTGAAATTTTCAAAAATTTTGAAAATTGGCTGAAAACGACTAAATATGAAGGACTCATCGGGCGAATCGCTCTGGAACTGAAATCAGAACGCTCACTGACATTTCCCCTATCTGAAAGTCTGATAAACGCTGAAAAAATGACTAAGTCCAAAAAAAAAGTTTTTTCAACTCTTTTCAATTTTACCCCCGTGGGATATATATTCTACCCACACACATTTGGAACTCTCCTGGGGTGCCCTCACACATATTATTCCCTCATTTAGTGGATATTTTCACAAAAAAGTGAAATTTTCAAAAATTCAGAAAATTGGCTGAAAACGACTAAATATGAAGGACTCATCGGGCGAATCGCTCTGGAACTGAAATCAGAACGCTCACTGACATTTCCCCTATCTGAAAGTCTGATAAACGCTGAAAAAATGACTAAGTCCAAAAAAAAATTGTATTCACCTTTTTTCAATTTTACCCCCGTGGGATATATATTCTACCCACACACATTTGGAACTCTCCTGGGGTGCCCTCACACATATTATTCCCTCATTGAGTGGATATTTTCACAAAAAAGTGAAATTTTCAAAAATTCAGAAAATTGTCTGAAGTCGACTAAATATGAAGGACTCATCAGGCGAATCGCTCTGGAACTGAAATCGGAACGCTCACTGACATTTCCCCTATCTGAAAGTCTGATAAACGCCGGAAAAATGACAAAGTCCAAAAAAAAATTTTATTCACCTTTTTTCAATTTTACCCCCGTGGGATATATATTCTACCCACACACATTTGGAACTCTCCTGGGGTACCCTCACACATATTATTCCCTCATTTAGTGGATATTTTCACAAAAAAGTGAAATTTTCAAAAATTTTGAAAATTGGCTGAAAACGACTAAATATGAAGGACTCATCGGGCGAATCGCTCTGGAACTGAAATCGAAATGCTCACTGACATTTCCCCTATCTGAAAGTCTGATAAACGCCGGAAAAATGACAAAGTCGAAAAAAAAATTTTTTCACCTTTTTTCAATTTTACCCCCGTGGGATATATATTCTACCCACACACATTTGGAACTCTCCTGGGGTGCCCTCACACATATTATTCCCTGATTTAGTGGATATTTTCACAAAAAAGTGAAATTTTCAAAAATTCAGAAAATTGGCTGAAAACGACTAAATATGAAGGACTCATCGGGCGAATCGCTCTGGAACTGAAATCAGAACGCTCACTGACATTTCCCCTATCTGAAACTCTGATAAACGCTGAAAAAATGACTAAGTCCAAAAAAAAAGTTTTTTCAACTCTTTTCAATTTTACCCCCGTGGGATATATATTCTACCCACACACATTTGGAACTCTCCTGGGGTGCCCTCACACGTATTATTCCCTCATTGAGTGGATATTTTCACAAAAAAGTGAAATTTTCAAAAATTCTGAAAATTGGCTGAAAACGACTAAATATGAAGGACTCATTGGGCGAATCGCTCTGGAACTGAAATCGGAACGCTCACTGACATTTCCCCTATCTGAAAGTCTGATAAACGCCGGAAAAATGACAAAGTCCAAAAAAAAATTTTATTCACCTTTTTTCAATTTTACCCCCGTGGGATATATATTCTACCCACACACATTTGGAACTCTCCTGGGGTGCCCTCACACATATTATTCCCTCATTTAGTGGATATTTTCCCAAAAAAGTGAAATTTTCAAAAATTCAGAAAATTGGCTGAAAACGACTAAATATGAAGGACTCATCGGGCGAATCGCTCTGGAACTGAAATTGTAATGCTCACTGACATTTCCCCTATCTGAAAGTCTGATAAACGCCGGAAAAATGACTAAGTCCCCAAAAAATTTTTTTCAACTTTTTTCAATTTTACCCCCGTGGGATATATATTCTACCCAAACACATTTGGAACTCTCCTGGGGTATCCTCACACATATTATTCCCTCATTTAGTGGATATTTTCCCAAAAAAGTGAAATTTTCAACAATTAAGAAAATTGGCTGAAAACGACTAAATAGGAAGGACTCATCGGGCGAATCGTTCTGGAACTGAAATTGGAACGCTCACTGACATTACCCCCATCTGAAAGTCTGATAAACGCTGAAAAAATGACTAAGTCCAAAAAAAAATATTTTTTCACCTTTTTTCAATTTTACCACCGTGGGATATATATTCTACCCACACACATTTGGAACTCTCCTGGGGTACCCTCACACATATTATTCCCTCATTTAGTGGATATTTTCACAAAAAAGTGAAATTTTCAAAAATTTTGAAAATTGGCTGAAAACGACTAAATATGAAGGACTCATCGGGCGAATCGCTCTGGAACTGAAATCAGAACGCTCACTGACATTTCCCCTATCTGAAAGTCTGATAAACGCTGAAAAAATGACTAAGTCCAAAAAAAAAGTTTTTTCAACTTTTTTCAATTTTACCCCCGTGGGATATATATTCTACCCACACACATTTGGAACTCTCCTGGGGTGCCCTCACACATATTATTCCCTCATTTAGTGGATATTTTCACAAAAAAGTGAAATTTTCAAAAATTCAGAAAATTGGCTGAAAACGACTAAATATGAAGGACTCATCGGGCGAATCGCTCTGGAACTGAAATCAGAACGCTCACTGACATTTCCCCTATCTGAAAGTCTGATAAACGCTGAAAAAATGACTAAGTCCAAAAAAAAAGTTTTTTCAACTCTTTTCAATTTTACCCCCGTGGGATATATATTCTACCCACACACATTTGGAACTCTCCTGGGGTGCCCTCACACATATTATTCCCTCATTTAGTGGATATTTTCACAAAAAAGTGAAATTTTCAAAAATTCAGAAAATTGGCTGAAAACGACTAAATATGAAGGACTCATCGGGCGAATCGCTCTGGAACTGAAATCAGAACGCTCACTGACATTTCCCCTATCTGAAAGTCTGATAAACGCTGAAAAAATGACTAAGTCCAAAAAAAAATTGTATTCACCTTTTTTCAATTTTACCCCCGTGGGATATATATTCTACCCACACACATTTGGAACTCTCCTGGGGTGCCCTCATACATATTATTCCCTCATTGAGTGGATATTTTCACAAAAAAGTGAAATTTTCAAAAATTCAGAAAATTGTCTGAAGTCGACTAAATATGAAGGACTCATCAGGCGAATCGCTCTGGAACTGAAATCGGAACGCTCACTGACATTTCCCCTATCTGAAAGTCTGATAAACGCCGGAAAAATGACAAAGTCCAAAAAAAAATTTTATTCACCTTTTTTCAATTTTACCCCCGTGGGATATATATTCTACCCACACACATTTGGAACTCTCCTGGGGTACCCTCACACATATTATTCCCTCATTTAGTGGATATTTTCACAAAAAAGTGAAATTTTCAAAAATTTTGAAAATTGGCTGAAAACGACTAAATATGAAGGACTCATCGGGCGAATCGCTCTGGAACTGAAATCGAAATGCTCACTGACATTTCCCCTATCTGAAAGTCTGATAAACGCCGGAAAAATGACAAAGTCGAAAAAAAAATTTTTTCACCTTTTTTCAATTTTACCCCCGTGGGATATATATTCTACCCACACACATTTGGAACTCTCCTGGGGTGCCCTCACACATATTATTCCCTCATTTAGTGGATATTTTCACAAAAAAGTGAAATTTTCAAAAATTCAGAAAATTGGCTGAAAACGACTAAATATGAAGGACTCATCGGGCGAATCGCTCTGGAACTGAAATCAGAACGCTCACTGACATTTCCCCTATCTGAAAGTCTGATAAACGCTGAAAAAATGACTAAGTCCAAAAAAAAATTGTATTCACCTTTTTTCAATTTTACCCCCGTGGGATATATATTCTACCCACACACATTTGGAACTCTCCTGGGGTGCCCTCACACATATTATTCCCTCATTGAGTGGATATTTTCACAAAAAAGTGAAATTTTCAAAAATTCAGAAAATTGTCTGAAGTCGACTAAATATGAAGGACTCATCAGGCGAATCGCTCTGGAACTGAAATCGGAACGCTCACTGACATTTCCCCTATCTGAAAGTCTGATAAACGCCGGAAAAATGACAAAGTCCAAAAAAAAATTTTATTCACCTTTTTTCAATTTTACCCCCGTGGGATATATATTCTACCCACACACATTTGGAACTCTCCTGGGGTACCCTCACACATATTATTCCCTCATTTAGTGGATATTTTCACAAAAAAGTGAAATTTTCAAAAATTTTGAAAATTGGCTGAAAATGACTAAATATGAAGGACTCATCGGGCGAATCGCTCTGGAACTGAAATCGAAATGCTCACTGACATTTCCCCTATCTGAAAGTCTGATAAACGCCGGAAAAATGACAAAGTCGAAAAAAAAATTTTTTCACCTTTTTTCAATTTTACCCCCGTGGGATATATATTCTACCCACACACATTTGGAACTCTCCTGGGGTGCCCTCACACATATTATTCCCTCATTTAGTGGATATTTTCACAAAAAAGTGAAATTTTCAAAAATTCAGAAAATTGGCTGAAAACGACTAAATATGAAGGACTCATCGGGCGAATCGCTCTGGAACTGAAATCAGAACGCTCACTGACATTTCCCCTATCTGAAAGTCTGATAAACGCTGAAAAAATGACTAAGTCCAAAAAAAAATTGTATTCACCTTTTTTCAATTTTACCCCCGTGGGATATATATTCTACCCACACACATTTGGAACTCTCCTGGGGTGCCCTCACACATATTATTCCCTCATTGAGTGGATATTTTCACAAAAAAGTGAAATTTTCAAAAATTCAGAAAATTGTCTGAAGTCGACTAAATATGAAGGACTCATCAGGCGAATCGCTCTGGAACTGAAATCGGAACGCTCACTGACATTTCCCCTATCTGAAAGTCTGATAAACGCCGGAAAAATGACAAAGTCCAAAAAAAAATTTTATTCACCTTTTTTCAATTTTACCCCCGTGGGATATATATTCTACCCACACACATTTGGAACTCTCCTGGGGTACCCTCACACATATTATTCCCTCATTTAGTGGATATTTTCACAAAAAAGTGAAATTTTCAAAAATTTTGAAAATTGGCTGAAAACGACTAAATATGAAGGACTCATCGGGCGAATCGCTCTGGAACTGAAATCGAAATGCTCACTGACATTTCCCCTATCTGAAAGTCTGATAAACGCCGGAAAAATGACAAAGTCGAAAAAAAAATTTTTTCACCTTTTTTCAATTTTACCCCCGTGGGATATATATTCTACCCACACACATTTGGAACTCTCCTGGGGTGCCCTCACACATATTATTCCCTCATTTAGTGGATATTTTCACAAAAAAGTGAAATTTTCAAAAATTCAGAAAATTGGCTGAAAACGACTAAATATGAAGGACTCATCGGGCGAATCGCTCTGGAACTGAAATCAGAACGCTCACTGACATTTCCCCTATCTGAAAGTCTGATAAACGCTGAAAAAATGACTAAGTCCAAAAAAAAAGTTTTTTCAACTCTTTTCAATTTTACCCCCGTGGGATATATATTCTACCCACACACATTTGGAACTCTCCTGGGGTGCCCTCACACATATTATTCCCTCATTGAGTGGATATTTTCACAAAAAAGTGAAATTTTCAAAAATTCAGAAAATTGGCTGAAAACGACTAAATATGAAGGACTCATCGGGCGAATCGCTCTGGAACTGAAATCAGAACGCTCACTGACATTTCCCCTATCTGAAAGTCTGATAAACGCTGAAAAAATGACTAAGTCCAAAAAAAAATTGTATTCACCTTTTTTCAATTTTACCCCCGTGGGATATATATTCTACCCACACACATTTGGAACTCTCCTGGGGTGCCCTCACACATATTATTCCCTCATTGAGTGGATATTTTCACAAAAAAGTGAAATTTTCAAAAATTCAGAAAATTGTCTGAAGTCGACTAAATATGAAGGACTCATCAGGCGAATCGCTCTGGAACTGAAATCGGAACGCTCACTGACATTTCCCCTATCTGAAAGTCTGATAAACGCCGGAAAAATGACAAAGTCCAAAAAAAAATTTTATTCACCTTTTTTCAATTTTACCCCCGTGGGATATATATTCTACCCACACACATTTGGAACTCTCCTGGGGTACCCTCACACATATTATTCCCTCATTTAGTGGATATTTTCACAAAAAAGTGAAATTTTCAAAAATTTTGAAAATTGGCTGAAAACGACTAAATATGAAGGACTCATCGGGCGAATCGCTCTGGAACTGAAATCGAAATGCTCACTGACATTTCCCCTATCTGAAAGTCTGATAAACGCCGGAAAAATGACAAAGTCGAAAAAAAAATTTTTTCACCTTTTTTCAATTTTACCCCCGTGGGATATATATTCTACCCACACACATTTGGAACTCTCCTGGGGTGCCCTCACACATATTATTCCCTCATTTAGTGGATATTTTCACAAAAAAGTGAAATTTTCAAAAATTCAGAAAATTGGCTGAAAACGACTAAATATGAAGGACTCATCGGGCGAATCGCTCTGGAACTGAAATCAGAACGCTCACTGACATTTCCCCTATCTGAAAGTCTGATAAACGCTGAAAAAATGACTAAGTCCAAAAAAAAAGTTTTTTCAACTCTTTTCAATTTTACCCCCGTGGGATATATATTCTACCCACACACATTTGGAACTCTCCTGGGGTGCCCTCACACATATTATTCCCTCATTGAGTGGATATTTTCACAAAAAAGTGAAATTTTCAAAAATTCAGAAAATTGTCTGAAGTCGACTAAATATGAAGGACTCATCAGGCGAATCGCTCTGGAACTGAAATCGGAACGCTCACTGACATTTCCCCTATCTGAAAGTCTGATAAACGCCGGAAAAATGACAAAGTCCAAAAAAAAATTGTATTCACCTTTTTTCAATTTTACCCCCGTGGGATATATATTCTACCCACACACATTTGGAACTCTCCTGGGGTGCCCTCACACGTATTATTCCCTCATTGAGTGGATATTTTCCCAAAAAAGTGAAATTTTCAAAAATTCTGAAAATTGGCTGAAAACGACTAAATATGAAGGACTCATCGGGCGAATCATTCTGGAACTGAAATCGGAACGCTCACTGACATTTCCCCTATCTGAAAGTCTGATAAACGCTGAAAAAATGACTAAGTCCAAAAAAAAATTTTTTTCGCCTTTTTTCAATTTTACCCCCGTGGGATATATATTCTACCCACACACATTTGGAACTCTCCTGGGGTGCCCTCACACGTATTATTCCCTCATTGAGTGGATATTTTCACAAAAAAGTGAAATTTTCAAAAATTCTGAAAATTGGCTGAAAACGACTAAATATGAAGGACTCATTGGGCGAATCGCTCTGGAACTGAAATCGGAACGCTCACTGACATTTCCCCTATCTGAAAGTCTGATAAACGCCGGAAAAATGACAAAGTCCAAAAAAAAATTTTATTCACCTTTTTTCAATTTTACCCCCGTGGGATATATATTCTACCCACACACATTTGGAACTCTCCTGGGGTGCCCTCACACATATTATTCCCTCATTTAGTGGATATTTTCCCAAAAAAGTGAAATTTTCAAAAATTCAGAAAATTGGCTGAAAACGACTAAATATGAAGGACTCATCGGGCGAATCGCTCTGGAACTGAAATTGTAACGCTCACTGACATTTCCCCTATCTGAAAGTCTGATAAACGCCGGAAAAATGACTAAGTCCCCAAAAAATTTTTTTCAACTTTTTTCAATTTTACCCCCGTGGGATATATATTCTACCCACACACATTTGGAACTCTCCTGGGGTATCCTCACACATATTATTCCCTCATTTAGTGGATATTTTCACAAAAAAGTGAAATTTTCAACAATTAAGAAAATTGGCTGAAAACGACTAAATAGGAAGGACTCATCGGGCGAATCGTTCTGGAACTGAAATTGGAACGCTCACTGACATTTCCCCCATCTCAAAGTCTGATAAACGCTGAAAAAATGACTAAGTCCAAAAAAAAATATTTTTTCACCTTTTTTCAATTTTACCCCCGTGGGATATATATTCTACCCACACACATTTGGAACTCTCCTGGGGTACCCTCACACATATTATTCCCTCATTTAGTGGATATTTTCACAAAAAAGTGAAATTTTCAAAAATTTTGAAAATTGGCTGAAAACGACTAAATATGAAGGACTCATCGGGCGAATCGCTCTGGAACTGAAATCAGAACGCTCACTGACATTTCCCCTATCTGAAAGTCTGATAAACGCTGAAAAAATGACTAAGTCCAAAAAAAAAGTTTTTTCAACTTTTTTCAATTTTACCCCCGTGGGATATATATTCTACCCACACACATTTGGAACTCTCCTGGGGTGCCCTCACACATATTATTCCCTCATTTAGTGGATATTTTCCCAAAAAAGTGAAATTTTCAAAAATTCTGAAAATTGGCTGAAAACGACTAAATATGAAGGACTCATCGGGCGAATCGCTCTGGAACTGAAATCAGAACGCTCACTGACATTTCCCCTATCTGAAAGTCTGATAAACGCCGGAAAAATGACTAAGTCCCCAAAAAATTTTTTTCAACTTTTTTCAATTTTACCCCCGTGGGATATATATTCTACCCACACACATTTGGAACTCTCCTGGGGTATCCTCACACATATTATTCCCTCATTTAGTGGATATTTTCCCAAAAAAGTGAAATTTTCAACAATTAAGAAAATTGGCTGAAAACGACTAAATAGGAAGGACTCATCGGGCGAATCGTTCTGGAACTGAAATTGGAACGCTCACTGACATTTCCCCTATCTGAAAGTCTGATAAACGCCGGAAAAATGACAAAGTCCAAAAAAAAATTTTATTCACCTTTTTTCAATTTTACCCCCGTGGGATATATATTCTACCCACACACATTTGGAACTCTCCTGTTGTACCCTCACACATATTATTCCCTCATTTAGTGGATATTTTCACAAAAAAGTGAAATTTTCAAAAATTCAGAAAATTGGCTGAAAACGACTAAATATGAAGGACTCATCGGGTGAATCGTTCTGGAACTGAAATCGGAACGCTCACTGACATTTCCCCTATCTGAAAGTCTGATAAACGCTGAAAAAATGACTAAGTCCAAAAAAAAATTTTTTTCCTATTTTTTCAATTTTACCCCCGTGGGATATATATTCTACCCACACACATTTGGAACTCTCCTGGGGTGCCCTCACACATATTATTCCCTCATTGAGTAGATATTTTCACAAAAAAGTGAAATTTTCAAAAATTCAGAAAATTTTCTGAAAATGAAGGACTCAACGGGCAAATCGCTCTGGAACTGAAATCGGAATGCTCACTGACATTTGCCCTAATTGAAAGTCTGATAAACGCCGGAAAAATGACTAAGTCCAAAAAAAAATTTTTTCAACTTTTTTCAATTTTACCCCCGTGGGATATATATTCTACCCACACACATTTGGAACTCTCCTGGGGTGCCCTCACACGTATTATTCCCTCATTGAGTGGATATTTTCACAAAAAAGTGAAATTTTCAAAAATTCTGAAAATTGGCTGAAAATGACTAAATATGAAGGACTCATTGGGCGAATCGCTCTGGAACTGAAATCGGAACGCTCACTGACATTTCCCCTATCTGAAAGTCTGATAAACGCCGGAAAAATGACAAAGTCCAAAAAAAAATTTTATTCACCTTTTTTCAATTTTACCCCCGTGGGATATATATTCTACCCACACACATTTGGAACTCTCCTGGGGTGCCCTCACACATATTATTCCCTCATTTAGTGGATATTTTCCCAAAAAAGTGAAATTTTCAAAAATTCTGAAAATTGGCTGAAAACGACTAAATATGAAGGACTCATCGGGCGAATCGCTCTGGAACTGAAATTGTAACGCTCACTGACATTTCCCCTATCTGAAAGTCTGATAAACGCCGGAAAAATGACAAAGTCCAAAAAAAAATTTTATTCACCTTTTTTCAATTTTACCCCCGTGGGATATATATTCTACCCACACACATTTGGAACTCTCCTGTTGTACCCTCACACATATTATTCCCTCATTTAGTGGATATTTTCACAAAAAAGTGAAATTTTCAAAAATTCAGAAAATTGGCTGAAAACGACTAAATATGAAGGACTCATCGGGTGAATCGTTCTGGAACTGAAATCGGAACGCTCACTGACATTTCCCCTATCTGAAAGTCTGATAAACGCTGAAAAAATGACTAAGTCCAAAAAAAAATTTTTTTCCTATTTTTTCAATTTTACCCCCGTGGGATATATATTCTACCCACACACATTTGGAACTCTCCTGGGGTGCCCTCACACATATTATTCCCTCATTGAGTAGATATTTTCACAAAAAAGTGAAATTTTCAAAAATTCAGAAAATTTTCTGAAAATGAAGGACTCAACGGGCAAATCGCTCTGGAACTGAAATCGGAATGCTCACTGACATTTGCCCTAATTGAAAGTCTGATAAACGCCGGAAAAATGACTAAGTCAAAAAAAAAATTTTTTCAACTTTTTTCAATTTTACCCCCGTGGGATATATATTCTACCCACACACATTTGGAACTCTCCTGGGGTGCCCTCACACGTATTATTCCCTCATTGAGTGGATATTTTCACAAAAAAGTGAAATTTTCAAAAATTCTGAAAATTGGCTGAAAATGACTAAATATGAAGGACTCATTGGGCGAATCGCTCTGGAACTGAAATCGGAACGCTCACTGACATTTCCCCTATCTGAAAGTCTGATAAACGCCGGAAAAATGACAAAGTCCAAAAAAAAATTTTATTCACCTTTTTTCAATTTTACCCCCGTGGGATATATATTCTACCCACACACATTTGGAACTCTCCTGGGGTGCCCTCACACATATTATTCCCTCATTTAGTGGATATTTTCCCAAAAAAGTGAAATTTTCAAAAATTCTGAAAATTGGCTGAAAACGACTAAATATGAAGGACTCATCGGGCGAATCGCTCTGGAACTGAAATTGTAACGCTCACTGACATTTCCCCTATCTGAAAGTCTGATAAACGCCGGAAAAATGACTAAGTCCCCAAAAAAATTTTTTCAACTTTTTTCAATTTTACCCCCGTGGGATATATATTCTACCCACACACATTTGGAACTCTCCTGGGGTATCCTCACACATATTATTCCCTCATTTAGTGGATATTTTCCCAAAAAAGTGAAATTTTCAACAATTAAGAAAATTGGCTGAAAACGACTAAATAGGAAGGACTCATCGGGCGAATCGTTCTGGAACTGAAATTGGAACGCTCACTGACATTTCCCCCATCTGAAAGTCTGATAAACGCTGAAAAAATGACTAAGTCCAAAAAAAAAAATGTTTTCACCTTTTTTCAATTTTACCCCCGTGGGATATATATTCTACCCACACACATTTGGAACTCTCCTGGGGTACCCTCACACATATTATTCCCTCATTTAGTGGATATTTTCACAAAAAAGTGAAATTTTCAAAAATTCAGAAAATTGTCTGAAAACGACTAAATATGAAGGACTCATCGGGCGAATCGCTCTGGAACTGAAATCAGAACGCTCACTGACATTTCCCCTATCTGAAAGTCTGATAAACGCTGAAAAAATGACTAAGTCCAAAAAAAATTTTTTTCAACTTTTTTCAATTTTACCCCCGTGGGATATATATTCTACCCACACACATTTGGAACTCTCCTGGGGTGCCCTCACACATATTATTCCCTCATTGAGTGGATATTTTCACAAAAAAGTGAAATTTTCAAAAATTCAGAAAATTGGCTGAAAACGACTAAATATGAAGGACTCAACGGGCGAATCGCTCTGGAACTGAAATCGGAATGCTCACTGACATTTGCCTTAATTGAAAGTCTGATAAATGCCGGAAAAATGACAAAGTCCAAAAAAAAATTTTATTCACCTTTTTTCAATTTTACCCCCGTGGGATATATATTCTACCCACACACATTTGGAACTCTCCTGGGGTGCCCTCACACATATTATTCCCTCATTGAGTAGATATTTTCACAAAAAAGTGAAATTTTCAAAAATTCAGAAAATTTTCTGAAAATGAAGGACTCAACGGGCAAATCGCTCTGGAACTGAAATCGGAATGCTCACTGACATTTGCCCTAATTGAAAGTCTGATAAACGCCGGAAAAATGACAAAGTCCAAAAAAAAATTTTATTCACCTTTTTTCAATTTTACCCCCGTGGGATATATATTCTACCCACACACATTTGGAACTCTCCTGTTGTACCCTCACACATATTATTCCCTCATTTAGTGGATATTTTCCCAAAAAAGTGAAATTTTCAAAAATTCTGAAAATTGGCTGAAAACGACTAAATATGAAGGACTCATCGGGCGAATCGTTCTGGAACTGAAATCGGAACGCTCACTGACATTTCCCCTATCTGAAAGTCTGATAAATGCTGAAAAAATGACTAAGTAGAAAAAAAAATTTTTTTTCAACTTTTTTCAATTTTACCCCCGTGGGATATATATTCTACCCACACACATTTGGAACTCTCCTGGGGTGCACTCACACATATTATTCCCTCATTTAGTGGATATTTTCACAAAAAAGTGAAATTTTCAAAAATTCAGAAAATTGGCTGAAAACGACTAAATATGAAGGACTCATCGGGCAAATCGCTTTGGAACTGAAATCGGAATGCTCACTGACATTTCCCCTATCTGAAAGTCTGATAAACGCCGGAAAAATGACAAAGTCGAAAAAAAAAATTTTTTTTCCACTTTTTTCAATTTTACCCCCGTGGGATATATATTCTACCCACACACATTTGGAACTCTCCAGGGGTGCCCTCACACATATTATTCCCTCATTTAGTGGATATTTTCACAAAAAAGTGAAATTTTCAAAAATTCAGAAAATTGGCTGAAAACGACTAAATATGAAGGACTCAATGGGCGAATCGCTCTGCAACTGAAATCGGAATGCTCACTGACATTTGCCCTAATTGAAAGTCTGATAAATGCCGGAAAAATGACAAAGTCCAAAAAAAAATTTTATTCACCTTTTTTTCAATTTTACCCCCGTGGGATATATATTCTACCCACACACATTTGGAAATCTCCTGGGGTGCCCTCACACATATTATTCCCTCATTTAGTGGATATTTTCACAAAAAAGTGAAATTTTCAAAAATTCAGAAAATTGGCTGAAAACGACTAAATATGAAGGACTCATCGGGCGAACCGCTCTGGAACTGAAATCAGAACGCTCACTGACATTTCCCCTATCTGAAACTCTGATAAACGCCGGAAAAATGACTAAGTCCAAAAAAAAATTTTTTTTTTCCACTTTTTTCAATTTTACCCCCGTGGGATATATATTCTACCCACACACATTTGGAACTCTCCTGTTGTACCCTCACACATATTATTCCCTCATTTAGTGGATATTTTCCCAAAAAAGTGAAATTTTCAAAAATTCTGAAAATTGGCTGAAAACGACTAAATATGAAGGACTCATCGGGCGAATCGTTCTGGAACTGAAATCGGAACGCTCACTGACATTTCCCCTATCTGAAAGTCTGATAAACGCTGAAAAAATGACAGTCCAAAAAAAAAATTTTTCACCTTTTTTCAATTTTACCCCCGTGGGATATATATTCTACCCAAACACATTTGGAACTCTCCTGGGGTACCCTCACACATATTATTCCCTCATTTAGTGGATATTTTCACAAAAAAGTGAAATTTTCAAAAATTCTGAAAATTGGCTGAAAACGACTAAATATGAAGGACTCATCAGGCGAATCGTTCTGGAACTGAAATCGGAACGCTCACTGACATTTCCCCTATCTGAAAGTCTGATAAACGCTGAAAAAATGACTAAGTCCAAAAAAAAATTTTTTCAACTTTTTTCAATTTTACCCCCGTGGGATATATATTCTACCCACACACATTTGGAACTCTCCTGGGGTACCCTCACACATATTATTCCCTCATTTAGTGGATATTTTCACAAAAAAGTGAAATTTTCAAAAATTCTGAAAATTGGCTGAAAACGACTAAATATGAAGGACTCATCAGGCGAATCGTTCTGGAACTGAAATCGGAACGCTCACTGACATTTCCCCTATCTGAAAGTCTGATAAACGCTGAAAAAATGACTAAGTCCAAAAAAAAATTTTTTCAACTTTTTTCAATTTTACCCCCGTGGGATATATATTCTACCCACACACATTTGGAACTCTCCTGGGGTGCCCTCACACATATTATTCCCTCATTGAGTGGATATTTTCACAAAAAAGTGAAATTTTCAAAAATTCTGAAAATTGTCTGAAAACGACTAAATATGAAGGACTCAACGGGCAAATCGCTCTGGAACTGAAATCGGAATGCTCACTGACATTTGCCCTAATTGAAAGTCTGATAAACGACGGAAAAATGACAAAGTCCAAAAAAAAATTTTATACACCTTTTTTCAATTTTACCCCCGTGGGATATATATTCTACCCACAAACATTTGGAACTCTCCTGGGGTGCCCTCACAAATATTACTCCCTCATTGAGTGGATATTTTCACAAAAAAGTGAAATTTTCAATAATTCAGAAAATTGGCTGAAAACGACTAAATATGAAGGACTCATCGGGCGAATCGCTCTGGAACTGAAATCGGAACGCTCACTGACATTTCCCCTATTTGAAAGTCTGATAAACGCTGAAAAAATGACTAAGTCCAAAAAAAAAAATTTTTCAACTTTTTTAAATTTTACCCCCGTGGGATATATATTCTACCCACACACATTTGGAACTCTCCTGGGGTACCCTCACACATATTATTCCCTCACTTAGTGGATATTTTCACAAAAAAGTGAAATTTTCAAAAATTCAGAAAATTGGCTGAAAACGGCTAAATATGAAGGACTCATCGGGCGAATCGCTCTGGAACTGAAATCGGAATGCTCACTGACATTTGCCCTAATTGAAAGTCTGATAAACGCCGTAAAAATGATTAAGTCCAAAAAAAAATTTTATTCACCTTTTTTCAATTTTACCCCCGTGGGATATATATTCTACCCACACACATTTGGAACTCTCCTGGGGTGCCCTCACACATATTATTCTCTCATTTAGTGGATATTTTCACAAAAAAGTGAAATTTTCAAAAATTCAGAAAATTGGCTGAAAACGACTAAATATGAAGGTCTCATCGGGCAAATCGCTTTGGAACTGAAATCAGAATGCTCACTGACATTTGCCCTAATTGAAAGTCTGATAAACGCCGGAAAAATGACAGTCAAAAAAAAATTTTTTTTCACCTTTTATCAATTTTACCCCCGTGGGATATATATTCTACCCACACACATTTGGAACTCTCCTGGGGTACCCTCACACATATTATTCCCTCATTTAGTGGATATTTTCACAAAAAAGTGAAATTTTCAAAAATTCTGAAAATTGGCTGAAAACGACTAAATATGAAGGACTCATCGGGCGAATCGCTCTGGAACTGAAATTAGAATGCTCACTGACATTTCCCCTATCTGAAAGTCTGATAAACGCTGAAAAAATGACTAAGTCCAATTCCCTCATTGAGTGGATATTTTCACAAAAAAGTGAAATTTTCAAAAATTCAGAAAATTGTCTGAAATCGACTAAATATGAAGGACTCATCAGGCGAATCGCTCTATAACTGAAATCGGAACGCTCACTGACATTTCCCCTATCTGAAAGTCTGATAAACGCCGGAAAAATGACAAAGTCCAAAAAAAAATTTTATTCACCTTTTTTCAATTTTACCCCGTGGGATATATATTCTACCCACACACATTTGGAACTCTCCTGGGGTGCTCTCACACATATTATTCCCTCATTTAGTGGATATTTTCACAAAAAAGTGAAATTTTCAAAAATTCAGAAAATTGGTTGAAAACGACTAAATATGAAGGACTCAATGGGCGAATCGCTCTGGAACTGAAATCGGAATGCTCACTGACATTTGACCTAATTGAAAGTCTGATAAATGCCGGAAAAATGACAACGTCCAAAAAAAAATTTTATTCACCTTTTTTCAATTTTACCCCCGTGGGATATATATTCTACCCACACACATTTGGAACTCTCCTGGGGTGCCCTCACACATATTATTCCCTCATTTAGTGGATATTTTCACAAAAAAGTGAAATTTTCAAAAATTCAGAAAATTGGCTGAAAATGACTAAATATGAAGGACTCATTGGACGAATCGCTCTGGAACTGAAATCGGAACGCTCACTGACATTTCCCCTATCTGAAAGTCTGATAAACGCCGGAAAAATGACAAAGTCCAAAAAAAAATTTTATTCACCTTTTTTCAATTTTACCCCCGTGGGATATATATTCTACCCACACACATTTGGAACTCTCCTGGGGTGCCCTCACACGTATTATTCCCTCATTGAGTGGATATTTTCCCAAAAAAGTGAAATTTTCAAAAATTCTGAAAATTGGCTGAAAACGACTAAATATGAAGGACTCATCGGGCGAATCATTCTGGAACTGAAATCGGAACGCTCACTGACATTTCCCCTATCTGAAAGTCTGATAAACGCTGAAAAAATGACAGTCCAAAAAAAAAATTTTTCACCTTTTTTCAATTTTACCCCCGTGGGATATATGTTCTACCCACACACATTTGGAACTCTCCTGGGGTACCCTCACACATATTATTCCCTCATTTAGTGGATATTTTCACAAAAAAGTGAAATTTTCAAAAATTCTGAAAATTGGCTGAAAACGACTAAATATGAAGGACTCATCAGGCGAATCATTCTGGAACTGAAATCGGAACGCTCACTGACATTTCCCCTATCTGAAAGTCTGATAAACGCTGAAAAAATGACTAAGTCCAAAAAAAAATTTTTTCAACTTTTTTCAATTTTACCCCCGTGGGATATATATTCTACCCACACACATTTGGAACTCTCCTGGGGTGCCCTCACACGTATTATTCCCTCATTGAGTGGATATTTTCACAAAAAAGTGAAATTTTCAAAAATTCAGAAAATTGTCTGAAATCGACTAAATATGAAGGACTCATCAGGCGAATCGCTCTGGAACTGAAATCGGAACGCTCACTGACATTTCCCCTATCTGAAAGTCTGATAAACGCTGAAAAAATGACTAAGTCCAAAAAAAAATTTTTTTCAACTTTTTTCAATTTTACCCCCGTGGGATATATATTCTACCCACACACATTTGGAACTCTCCTGGGGTGCCCTCACACATATTATTCCCTCATATAGTGGATATTTTCACAAAAAAGTGAAATTTTCAAAAATTCAGAAAATTGTCTGAAATCGACTAAATATGAAGGACTCATCAGGCGAATCGCTCTATAACTGAAATCGGAACGCTCACTGACATTTCCCCTATCTGAAAGTCTGATAAACGCCGGAAAAATGACAAAGTCCAAAAAAAAATTTTATTCACCTTTTTTCAATTTTACCCCGTGGGATATATATTCTACCCACACACATTTGGAACTCTCCTGGGGTGCTCTCACACATATTATTCCCTCATTTAGTGGATATTTTCACAAAAAAGTGAAATTTTCAAAAATTCAGAAAATTGGTTGAAAACGACTAAATATGAAGGACTCAATGGGCGAATCGCTCTGGAACTGAAATCGGAATGCTCACTGACATTTGCCCTAATTGAAAGTCTGATAAATGCCGGAAAAATGACAAAGTCCAAAAAAAAATTTTATTCACCTTTTTTCAATTTTACCCCCGTGGGATATATATTCTACCCACACACATTTGGAACTCTCCTGGGGTGCCCTCACACATATTATTCCCTCATTTAGTGGATATTTTCACAAAAAAGTGAAATTTTCAAAAATTCAGAAAATTGGCTGAAAATGACTAAATATGAAGGACTCATTGGGCGAATCGCTCTGGAACTGAAATCGGAACGCTCACTGACATTTCCCCTATCTGAAAGTCTGATAAACGCCGGAAAAATGACAAAGTCCAAAAAAAAATTTTATTCACCTTTTTTCAATTTTACCCCCGTGGGATATATATTCTACCCACACACATTTGGAACTCTCCTGGGGTACCCTCACACATATTATTCCCTCATTTAGTGGATATTTTCACAAAAAAGTGAAATTTTCAAAAATTCTGAAAATTGGCTGAAAACGACTAAATATGAAGCACTCATCAGGCGAATCGTTCTGGAACTGAAATCGGAACGCTCACTGACATTTCCCCTATCTGAAAGTCTGATAAACGCTGAAAAAATGACTAAGTCCAAAAAAAAATTTTTTCAACTTTTTTCAATTTTACCCCCGTGGGATATATATTCTACCCACACACATTTGGAACTCTCCTGGGGTGCCCTCACACATATTATTCCCTCATTGAGTGGATATTTTCACAAAAAAGTGAAATTTTCAAAAATTCAGAAAATTGTCTGAAATGAAGGACTCAACGAGCAAATCGCTCTGGAACTGAAATCGGAATGCTCACTGACATTTGCCCTAATTGAAAGTCTGATAAACGCTGGAAAAATGACAAAGTCCAAAAAAAAATTTTATTCACCTTTTTTCAATTTTACCCCCGTGGGATATATATTCTACCCACACACATTTGGAACTCTCCTGTTGTACCCTCACACATATTATTCCCTCATTTAGTGGATATTTTCCCAAAAAAGTGAAATTTTCAAAAATTCTGAAAATTGGCTGAAAACGACTAAATATGAAGGACTCATCGGGCGAATCATTCTGGAACTGAAATCGGAACGCTCACTGACATTTCCCCTATCTGAAAGTCTGATAAACGCTGAAAAAATGACTAAGTCCAAAAAAAAATTTTTTCAACTTTTTTCAATTTTACCCCCGTGGGATATATATTCTACCCACACACATTTGGAACTCTCCTGGGGTGCCCTCACACGTATTATTCCCTCATTGAGTGGATATTTTCACAAAAAAGTGAAATTTTCAAAAATTCAGAAAATTGTCTGAAATCGACTAAATATGAAGGACTCATCAGGCGAATCGCTCTGGAACTGAAATCGGAACGCTCACTGACATTTCCCCTATCTGAAAGTCTGATAAACGCTGAAAAAATGACTAAGTCCAAAAAAAAATTTTTTTCAACTTTTTTCAATTTTACCCCCGTGGAATATATATTCTACCCACACACATTTGGAACTCTCCTGGGGTGCCCTCACACATATTATTCCCTCATTGAGTGGATATTTTCACAAAAAAGTGAAATTTTCAAAAATTCAGAAAATTGTCTGAAATCGACTAAATATGAAGGACTCATCAGGCGAATCGCTCTATAACTGAAATCGGAACGCTCACTGACATTTCCCCTATCTGAAAGTCTGATAAACGCCGGAAAAATGACAAAGTCCAAAAAAAAATTTTATTCACCTTTTTTCAATTTTACCCCGTGGGATATATATTCTACCCACACACATTTGGAACTCTCCTGGGGTGCTCTCACACATATTATTCCCTCATTTAGTGGATATTTTCACAAAAAAGTGAAATTTTCAAAAATTCAGAAAATTGGTTGAAAACGACTAAATATGAAGGACTCAATGGGCGAATCGCTCTGGAACTGAAATCGGAATGCTCACTGACATTTGCCCTAATTGAAAGTCTGATAAATGCCGGAAAAATGACAAAGTCCAAAAAAAAATTTTATTCACCTTTTTTCAATTTTACCCCCGTGGGATATATATTCTACCCACACACATTTGGAACTCTCCTGGGGTGCCCTCACACATATTATTCCCTCATTTAGTGGATATTTTCACAAAAAAGTGAAATTTTCAAAAATTCAGAAAATTGGCTGAAAATGACTAAATATGAAGGACTCATTGGGCGAATCGCTCTGGAACTGAAATCGGAACGCTCACTGACATTTCCCCTATCTGAAAGTCTGATAAACGCCGGAAAAATGACAAAGTCCAAAAAAAAATTTTATTCACCTTTTTTCAATTTTACCCCCGTGGGATATATATTCTACCCACACACATTTGGAACTCTCCTGGGGTGCCCTCACACGTATTATTCCCTCATTGAGTGGATATTTTCCCAAAAAAGTGAAATTTTCAAAAATTCTGAAAATTGGCTGAAAACGACTAAATATGAAGGACTCATCGGGCGAATCATTCTGGAACTGAAATCGGAACGCTCACTGACATTTCCCCTATCTGAAAGTCTGATAAACGCTGAAAAAATGACAGTCCAAAAAAAAAATTTTTCACCTTTTTTCAATTTTACCCCCGTGGGATATATATTCTACCCACACACATTTGGAACTCTCCTGGGGTACCCTCACACATATTATTCCCTCATTTAGTGGATATTTTCACAAAAAAGTGAAATTTTCAAAAATTCTGAAAATTGGCTGAAAACGACTAAATATGAAGCACTCATCAGGCGAATCGTTCTGGAACTGAAATCGGAACGCTCACTGACATTTCCCCTATCTGAAAGTCTGATAAACGCTGAAAAAATGACTAAGTCCAAAAAAAAATTTTTTCAACTTTTTTCAATTTTACCCCCGTGGGATATATATTCTACCCACACACATTTGGAACTCTCCTGGGGTGCCCTCACACATATTATTCCCTCATTGAGTGGATATTTTCACAAAAAAGTGAAATTTTCAAAAATTCAGAAAATTGTCTGAAATGAAGGACTCAACGAGCAAATCGCTCTGGAACTGAAATCGGAATGCTCACTGACATTTGCCCTAATTGAAAGTCTGATAAACGCTGGAAAAATGACAAAGTCCAAAAAAAAATTTTATTCACCTTTTTTCAATTTTACCCCCGTGGGATATATATTCTACCCACACACATTTGGAACTCTCCTGTTGTACCCTCACACATATTATTCCCTCATTTAGTGGATATTTTCCCAAAAAAGTGAAATTTTCAAAAATTCTGAAAATTGGCTGAAAACGACTAAATATGAAGGACTCATCGGGCGAATCATTCTGGAACTGAAATCGGAACGCTCACTGACATTTCCCCTATCTGAAAGTCTGATAAACGCTGAAAAAATGACTAAGTCCAAAAAAAAATTTTTTCAACTTTTTTCAATTTTACCCCCGTGGGATATATATTCTACCCACACACATTTGGAACTCTCCTGGGGTGCCCTCACACGTATTATTCCCTCATTGAGTGGATATTTTCACAAAAAAGTGAAATTTTCAAAAATTCAGAAAATTGTCTGAAATCGACTAAATATGAAGGACTCATCAGGCGAATCGCTCTGGAACTGAAATCGGAACGCTCACTGACATTTCCCCTATCTGAAAGTCTGATAAACGCTGAAAAAATGACTAAGTCCAAAAAAAAATTTTTTTCAACTTTTTTCAATTTTACCCCCGTGGAATATATATTCTACCCACACACATTTGGAACTCTCCTGGGGTGCCCTCACACATATTATTCCCTCATTGAGTGGATATTTTCACAAAAAAGTGAAATTTTCAAAAATTCAGAAAATTGTCTGAAATCGACTAAATATGAAGGACTCATCAGGCGAATCGCTCTATAACTGAAATCGGAACGCTCACTGACATTTCCCCTATCTGAAAGTCTGATAAACGCCGGAAAAATGACAAAGTCCAAAAAAAAATTTTATTCACCTTTTTTCAATTTTACCCCGTGGGATATATATTCTACCCACACACATTTGGAACTCTCCTGGGGTGCTCTCACACATATTATTCCCTCATTTAGTGGATATTTTCACAAAAAAGTGAAATTTTCAAAAATTCAGAAAATTGGTTGAAAACGACTAAATATGAAGGACTCAATGGGCGAATCGCTCTGGAACTGAAATCGGAATGCTCACTGACATTTGCCCTAATTGAAAGTCTGATAAATGCCGGAAAAATGACAAAGTCCAAAAAAAAATTTTATTCACCTTTTTTCAATTTTACCCCCGTGGGATATATATTCTACCCACACACATTTGGAACTCTCCTGGGGTGCCCTCACACATATTATTCCCTCATTTAGTGGATATTTTCACAAAAAAGTGAAATTTTCAAAAATTCAGAAAATTGGCTGAAAATGACTAAATATGAAGGACTCATTGGGCGAATCGCTCTGGAACTGAAATCGGAACGCTCACTGACATTTCCCCTATCTGAAAGTCTGATAAACGCCGGAAAAATGACAAAGTCCAAAAAAAAATTTTATTCACCTTTTTTCAATTTTACCCCCGTGGGATATATATTCTACCCACACACATTTGGAACTCTCCTGGGGTGCCCTCACACGTATTATTCCCTCATTGAGTGGATATTTTCCCAAAAAAGTGAAATTTTCAAAAATTCTGAAAATTGGCTGAAAACGACTAAATATGAAGGACTCATCGGGCGAATCATTCTGGAACTGAAATCGGAACGCTCACTGACATTTCCCCTATCTGAAAGTCTGATAAACGCTGAAAAAATGACAGTCCAAAAAAAAAATTTTTCACCTTTTTTCAATTTTACCCCCGTGGGATATATATTCTACCCACACACATTTGGAACTCTCCTGGGGTACCCTCACACATATTATTCCCTCATTTAGTGGATATTTTCACAAAAAAGTGAAATTTTCAAAAATTCTGAAAATTGGCTGAAAACGACTAAATATGAAGCACTCATCAGGCGAATCGTTCTGGAACTGAAATCGGAACGCTCACTGACATTTCCCCTATCTGAAAGTCTGATAAACGCTGAAAAAATGACTAAGTCCAAAAAAAAATTTTTTCAACTTTTTTCAATTTTACCCCCGTGGGATATATATTCTACCCACACACATTTGGAACTCTCCTGGGGTGCCCTCACACATATTATTCCCTCATTGAGTGGATATTTTCACAAAAAAGTGAAATTTTCAAAAATTCAGAAAATTGTTTGAAATGAAGGACTCAACGAGCAAATCGCTCTGGAACTGAAATCGGAATGCTCACTGACATTTGCCCTAATTGAAAGTCTGATAAACGCTGGAAAAATGACAAAGTCCAAAAAAAAATTTTATTCACCTTTTTTCAATTTTACCCCCGTGGGATATATATTCTACCCACACACATTTGGAACTCTCCTGTTGTACCCTCACACATATTATTCCCTCATTTAGTGGATATTTTCCCAAAAAAGTGAAATTTTCAAAAATTCTGAAAATTGGCTGAAAACGACTAAATATGAAGGACTCATCAGGCGAATCGTTCTGGAACTGAAATCGGAACGCTCACTGACATTTCCCCTATCTGAAAGTCTGATAAACGCTGAAAAAATGACTAAGTCCAAAAAAAAATTTTTTCAACTTTTTTCAATTTTACCCCCGTGGGATATATATTCTACCCACACACATTTGGAAATCTCCTGGGGTGCCCTCACACATATTATTCCCTCATTGAGTGGATATTTTCACAAAAAAGTGAAATTTTCAAAAATTCAGAAAATTGTCTGAAAACGACTAAATATGAAGGACTCAACGGGCAAATCGCTCTGGAACTGAAATCGGAATGCTCACTGACATTTGCCCTAATTGAAAGTCTGATAAACGCCGGAAAAATGACAAAGTCCAAAAAAAAATTTTATTCACCTTTTTTCAATTTTACCCCCGTGGGATATATATTCTACCCACAAACATTTGGAACTCTCCTGGGGTGCCCTCACACATATTACTCCCTCATTGAGTGGATATTTTCACAAAAAAGTGAAATTTTAAAAAATTCAGAAAATTGGATGAAAACGACTAAATATGAAGGACTCATCGGGCGAATCGCTCTGGAACTGAAATCGGAACGCTCACTGACATTTCCCCTATCTGAAAGTCTGATAAACGCTGAAAAAATGACTAAGTCCAAAAAAAAATTTTTTCAACTTTTTTCAATTTTACCCCCGTGGGATATATATTCTACCCACACACATTTGGAACTCTCCTGGGGTGCCCTCACACGTATTATTCCCTCATTGAGTGGATATTTTCACAAAAAAGTGAAATTTTCAAAAATTCAGAAAATTGTCTGAAATCGACTAAATATGAAGGACTCATCAGGCGAATCGCTCTGGAACTGAAATCGGAACGCTCACTGACATTTCCCCTATCTGAAACTCTGATAAACGCTGAAAAAATGACTAAGTCCAAAAAAAAATTTTTTTCAACTTTTTTCAATTTTACCCCCGTGGGATATATATTCTACCCACACACATTTGGAACTCTCCTGGGGTGCCCTCACACATATTATTCCCTCATTGAGTGGATATTTTCACAAAAAAGTGAAATTTTCAAAAATTCAGAAAATTGTCTGAAATCGACTAAATATGAAGGACTCATCAGGCGAATCGCTCTATAACTGAAATCGGAACGCTCACTGACATTTCCCCTATCTGAAAGTCTGATAAACGCCGGAAAAATGACAAAGTCCAAAAAAAAATTTTATTCACCTTTTTTCAATTTTACCCCGTGGGATATATATTCTACCCACACACATTTGGAACTCTCCTGGGGTGCTCTCACACATATTATTCCCTCATTTAGTGGATATTTTCACAAAAAAGTGAAATTTTCAAAAATTCAGAAAATTGGTTGAAAACGACTAAATATGAAGGACTCAATGGGCGAATCGCTCTGGAACTGAAATCGGAATGCTCACTGACATTTGCCCTAATTGAAAGTCTGATAAATGCCGGAAAAATGACAAAGTCCAAAAAAAAATTTTATTCACCTTTTTTCAATTTTACCCCCGTGGGATATATATTCTACCCACACACATTTGGAACTCTCCTGGGGTGCCCTCACACATATTATTCCCTCATTTAGTGGATATTTTCACAAAAAAGTGAAATTTTCAAAAATTCAGAAAATTGGCTGAAAATGACTAAATATGAAGGACTCATTGGGCGAATCGCTCTGGAACTGAAATCGGAACGCTCACTGACATTTCCCCTATCTGAAAGTCTGATAAACGCCGGAAAAATGACAAAGTCCAAAAAAAAATTTTATTCACCTTTTTTCAATTTTACCCCCGTGGGATATATATTCTACCCACACACATTTGGAACTCTCCTGGGGTGCCCTCACACGTATTATTCCCTCATTGAGTGGATATTTTCCCAAAAAAGTGAAATTTTCAAAAATTCTGAAAATTGGCTGAAAACGACTAAATATGAAGGACTCATCGGGCGAATCATTCTGGAACTGAAATCGGAACGCTCACTGACATTTCCCCTATCTGAAAGTCTGATAAACGCTGAAAAAATGACAGTCCAAAAAAAAAATTTTTCACCTTTTTTCAATTTTACCCCCGTGGGATATATATTCTACCCACACACATTTGGAACTCTCCTGGGGTACCCTCACACATATTATTCCCTCATTTAGTGGATATTTTCACAAAAAAGTGAAATTTTCAAAAATTCTGAAAATTGGCTGAAAACGACTAAATATGAAGCACTCATCAGGCGAATCGTTCTGGAACTGAAATCGGAACGCTCACTGACATTTCCCCTATCTGAAAGTCTGATAAACGCTGAAAAAATGACTAAGTCCAAAAAAAAATTTTTTCAACTTTTTTCAATTTTACCCCCGTGGGATATATATTCTACCCACACACATTTGGAACTCTCCTGGGGTGCCCTCACACGTATTATTCCCTCATTGAGTGGATATTTTCACAAAAAAGTGAAATTTTCAAAAATTCAGAAAATTGGCTGAAAATGACTAAATATGAAGGACTCATTGGGCGAATCGCTCTGGAACTGAAATCGGAACGCTCACTGACATTTCCCCTATCTGAAAGTCTGATAAACGCCGGAAAAATGACAAAGTCCAAAAAAAAATTTTATTCACCTTTTTTCAATTTTACCCCGTGGGATATATATTCTACCCACACACATTTGGAACTCTCCTGGGGTGCTCTCACACATATTATTCCCTCATTTAGTGGATATTTTCACAAAAAAGTGAAATTTTCAAAAATTCAGAAAATTGGTTGAAAACGACTAAATATGAAGGACTCAATGGGCGAATCGCTCTGGAACTGAAATCGGAATGCTCACTGACATTTGCCCTAATTGAAAGTCTGATAAATGCCGGAAAAATGACAAAGTCCAAAAAAAAATTTTATTCACCTTTTTTCAATTTTACCCCCGTGGGATATATATTCTACCCACACACATTTGGAACTCTCCTGGGGTGCCCTCACACGTATTATTCCCTCATTGAGTGGATATTTTCACAAAAAAGTGAAATTTTCAAAAATTCAGAAAATTGGCTGAAAACGACTAAATATGAAGGACTCATCGGGCGAATCGCTCTGGAACTGAAATCGGAATGCTCACTGACATTTGCCCTAATTGAAAGTCTGATAAACGCCGGAAAAATGACAAAGTCCAAAAAAAAATTTTATTCACCTTTTTTCAATTTTACCCCCGTGGGATATATATTCTACCCACACACATTTGGAACTCTCCTGTTGTACCCTCACACATATTATTCCCTCATTTAGTGGATATTTTCCCAAAAAAGTGAAATTTTCAAAAATTCTGAAAATTGGCTGAAAACGACTAAATATGAAGGACTCATCGGGCGAATCGTTCTGGAACTGAAATCGGAACGCTCACTGACATTTCCCCTATCTGAAAGTCTGATAAACGCTGAAAAAATGACTAAGTCCAAAAAAAAATTTTTTCAACTTTTTTCAATTTTACCCCCGTGGGATATATATTCTACCCACACACATTTGGAACTCTCCTGGGGTGCCCTCACACGTATTATTCCCTCATTGAGTGGATATTTTCCCAAAAAAGTGAAATTTTCAAAAATTCTGAAAATTGGCTGAAAACGACTAAATATGAAGGACTCATCGGGCGAAGCATTCTGGAACTGAAATCGGAACGCTCACTGACATTTCCCCTATCTGAAAGTCTGATAAACGCTGAAAAAATGACAGTCCAAAAAAAAAATTTTTCACCTTTTTTCAATTTTACCCCCGTGGGATATATATTCTACCCACACACATTTGGAACTCTCCTGGGGTACCCTCACACATATTATTCCCTCATTTAGTGGATATTTTCACAAAAAAGTGAAATTTTCAAAAATTCTGAAAATTGGCTGAAAATGACTAAATATGAAGGACTCAACAGGCGAATCGTTCTGGAACTGAAATCGGAATGCTCACTGACATTTCCCCTATCTGAAAGTCTGATAAACGCTGAAAAAATGACTAAGTCCAAAAAAAAATGTTTTCAACTTTTTTCAATTTTACCCCCGTGGGATATATATTCTACCCACACACATTTGGAACTCTCCTGGGGTGCCCTCACACGTATTATTCCCTCATTGAGTGGATATTTTCACAAAAAAGTGAAATTTTCAAAAATTCAGAAAATTGGCTGAAAACGACTAAATATGAAGGACTCATCGGGCGAATCGCTCTGGAACTGAAATCGGAACGCTCACTGACATTTCCCCTATCTGAAAGTCTGATAAACGCTGAAAAAATGACTAAGTCCAAAAAAAAAAATTTTTCAACTTTTTTCAATTTTACCCCCGTGGGATATATATTCTACCCACACACATTTGGAACTCTCCTGGGGTGCCCTCACACGTATTATTCCCTCATTGAGTGGATATTTTCACAAAAAAGTGAAATTTTCAAAAATTCAGAAAATTGGCTGAAAATGACTAAATATGAAGGACTCATCGGGCGAATCGCTCTGGAACTGAAATCGGAATGCTCACTGACATTTGCCCTAATTGAAAGTCTGATAAACGCCGGAAAAATGACAAAGTCCAAAAAAAAATTTTATTCACCTTTTTTCAATTTTACCCCCGTGGGATATATATTCTACCCACACACATTTGGAACTCTCCTGTTGTACCCTCACACATATTATTCCCTCAATATAGTGGATATTTTCCCAAAAAAGTGAAATTTTCAAAAATTCTGAAAATTGTCTGAAAACGACTAAATATGAAGGACTCATTGGGCGAATCGCTCTGGAACTGAAATCGGAACGCTCACTGACATTTCCCCTATCTGAAATTCTGATAAACGCCGGAAAAATGACAAAGTCCAAAAAAAATTTTATTCACCTTTTTTCAATTTTACCCCCGTGGGATATATATTCTACCCACACACATTTGGAACTCTCCTGGGGTGCCCTCACACGTATTATTCCCTCATTGAGTGGATATTTTCACAAAAAAGTGAAATTTTCAAAAATTCAGAAAATTGTCTGAAATCGACTAAATATGAAGGACTCATCAGGCGAATCGCTCTGGAACTGAAATCGGAATGCTCACTGACATTTCCCCTATCTGAAAGTCTGATAAACGCTGAAAAAATGACTAAGTCCAAAAAAAAATTTTTTTCAACTTTTTTCAATTTTACCCCCGTGGGATATATATTCTACCCACACACATTTGGAACTCTCCTGGGGTGCCCTCACACATATTATTCCCTCATTGAGTGGATATTTTCACAAAAAAGTGAAATTTTCAAAAATTCAGAAAATTGGCTGAAAATGACTAAATATGAAGGACTCATTGGGCGAATCACTCTGGAACTGAAATCGGAACGCTCACTGACATTTCCCCTATCTGAAAGTCTGATAAACGCCGGAAAAATGACAAAGTCCAAAAAAAAATTTTATTCACCTTTTTTCAATTTTACCCCGTGGGATATATATTCTACCCACACACATTTGGAACTCTCCTGGGGTGCTCTCACACATATTATTCCCTCATTTAGTGGATATTTTCACAAAAAAGTGAAATTTTCAAAAATTCAGAAAATTGGTTGAAAACGACTAAATATGAAGGACTCAATGGGCGAATCGCTCTGGAACTGCAATCGGAATGCTCACTGACATTTGCCCTAATTGAAAGTCTGATAAATGCCGGAAAAATGACAAAGTCCAAAAAAAAATTTTATTCACCTTTTTTCAATTTTACCCCCGTGGGATATATATTCTACCCACACACATTTGGAACTCTCCTGTTGTACCCTCACACATATTATTCCCTCAATATAGTGGATATTTTCCCAAAAAAGTGAAATTTTCAAAAATTCTGAAAATTGTCTGAAAACGACTAAATATGAAGGACTCATTGGGCGAATCGCTCTGGAACTGAAATCGGAACGCTCACTGACATTTCCCCTATCTGAAATTCTGATAAACGCCGGAAAAATGACAAAGTCCAAAAAAAATTTTATTCACCTTTTTTCAATTTTACCCCCGTGGGATATATATTCTACCCACACACATTTGGAACTCTCCTGGGGTGCCCTCACACGTATTATTCCCTCATTGAGTGGATATTTTCACAAAAAAGTGAAATTTTCAAAAATTCAGAAAATTGTCTGAAATCGACTAAATATGAAGGACTCATCAGGCGAATCGCTCTGGAACTGAAATCGGAATGCTCACTGACATTTCCCCTATCTGAAAGTCTGATAAACGCTGAAAAAATGACTAAGTCCAAAAAAAAATTTTTTTCAACTTTTTTCAATTTTACCCCCGTGGGATATATATTCTACCCACACACATTTGGAACTCTCCTGGGGTGCCCTCACACATATTATTCCCTCATTGAGTGGATATTTTCACAAAAAAGTGAAATTTTCAAAAATTCAGAAAATTGGCTGAAAATGACTAAATATGAAGGACTCATTGGGCGAATCACTCTGGAACTGAAATCGGAACGCTCACTGACATTTCCCCTAATTGAAAGTCTGATAAACGCCGGAAAAATGACAAAGTCCAAAAAAAAATTTTATTCACCTTTTTTCAATTTTACCCCCGTGGGATATATATTCTACCCACACACATTTGGAACTCTCCTGGGGTGCCCTCACACATATTATTCCCTCATTTAGTGGATATTTTCACAAAAAAGTGAAATTTTCAAAAATTCAGAAAATTGGCTGAAAATGACTAAATATGAAGGACTCATTGGGCGAATCGCTCTGGAACTGAAATCGGAACGCTCACTGACATTTCCCCTATCTGAAAGTCTGATAAACGCCGGAAAAATGACAAAGTCCAAAAAAAAATTTTATTCACCTTTTTTCAATTTTACCCCCGTGGGATATATATTCTACCCACACACATTTGGAACTCTCCTGGGGTGCCCTCACACGTATTATTCCCTCATTGAGTGGATATTTTCACAAAAAAGTGAAATTTTCAAAAATTCAGAAAATTGGCTGAAAACGACTAAATATGAAGGACTCATCGGGCGAATCGCTCTGGAACTGAAATCGGAATGCTCACTGACATTTGCCCTAATTGAAAGTCTGATAAACGCCGGAAAAATGACAAAGTCCAAAAAAAAATTTTATTCACCTTTTTTCAATTTTACCCCCGTGGGATATATATTCTACCCACACACATTTGGAACTCTCCTGTTGTACCCTCACACATATTATTCCCTCATTTAGTGGATATTTTCCCAAAAAAGTGAAATTTTCAAAAATTCTGAAAATTGGCTGAAAACGACTAAATATGAAGGACTCATCGGGCGAATCGTTCTGGAACTGAAATCGGAACGCTCACTGACATTTCCCCTATCTGAAAGTCTGATAAACGCTGAAAAAATGACTAAGTCCAAAAAAAAATTTTTTCAACTTTTTTCAATTTTACCCCCGTGGGATATATATTCTACCCACACACATTTGGAACTCTCCTGGGGTGCCCTCACACGTATTATTCCCTCATTGAGTGGATATTTTCCCAAAAAAGTGAAATTTTCAAAAATTCTGAAAATTGGCTGAAAACGACTAAATATGAAGGACTCATCGGGCGAAGCATTCTGGAACTGAAATCGGAACGCTCACTGACATTTCCCCTATCTGAAAGTCTGATAAACGCTGAAAAAATGACAGTCCAAAAAAAAAATTTTTCACCTTTTTTCAATTTTACCCCCGTGGGATATATATTCTACCCACACACATTTGGAACTCTCCTGGGGTACCCTCACACATATTATTCCCTCATTTAGTGGATATTTTCACAAAAAAGTGAAATTTTCAAAAATTCTGAAAATTGGCTGAAAATGACTAAATATGAAGGACTCAACAGGCGAATCGTTCTGGAACTGAAATCGGAACGCTCACTGACATTTCCCCTATCTGAAAGTCTGATAAACGCTGAAAAAATGACTAAGTCCAAAAAAAAATGTTTTCAACTTTTTTCAATTTTACCCCCGTGGGATATATATTCTACCCACACACATTTGGAACTCTCCTGGGGTGCCCTCACACGTATTATTCCCTCATTGAGTGGATATTTTCACAAAAAAGTGAAATTTTCAAAAATTCAGAAAATTGGCTGAAAACGACTAAATATGAAGGACTCATCGGGCGAATCGCTCTGGAACTGAAATCGGAACGCTCACTGACATTTCCCCTATCTGAAAGTCTGATAAACGCTGAAAAAATGACAAAGTCCAAAAAAAAATTTTATTCACCTTTTTTCAATTTTACCCCCGTGGGATATATATTCTACCCACACACATTTGGAACTCTCCTGTTGTACCCTCACACATATTATTCCCTCAATATAGTGGATATTTTCCCAAAAAAGTGAAATTTTCAAAAATTCTGAAAATTGTCTGAAAACGACTAAATATGAAGGACTCATCGGGCGAATCGCTCTGGAACTGAAATCGGAACGCTCACTGACATTTCCCCTATCTGAAATTCTGATAAACGCCGGAAAAATGACAAAGTCCAAAAAAAATTTTATTCACCTTTTTTCAATTTTACCCCCGTGGGATATATATTCTACCCACACACATTTGGAACTCTCCTGGGGTGCTCTCACACATATTATTCCCTCATTTAGTGGATATTTTCACAAAAAAGTGAAATTTTCAAAAATTCAGAAAATTGGTTGAAAACGACTAAATATGAAGGACTCAATGGGCGAATCGCTCTGGAACTGAAATCGGAACGCTCACTGACATTTCCCCTATCTGAAACTCTGATAAACGCCGGAAAAATGACAAAGTCGAAAAAAAAAATTTTTTTTCCACTTTTTTCAATTTTACCCCCGTGGGATATATATTCTGCCCACACACATTTGGAACTCTCCTGGGGTGCCCTCACACATATTATTCCCTCATTTAGTGGATATTTTCACAAAAAAGTGAAATTTTCAAAAATTCTGAAAATTGGCTGAAAACGACTAAATATGAAGGTCTCATCAGGCGAATCGCTCTGGAACTGAAATCGGAACGCTCACTGAAATTTCCCCTATCTGAAAGTCTGATAAACGCTGAAAAAATGACTAAGTCCAAAAAAAAAATTTTTTCAACTTTTTTCAATTTTACCCCCGTGGGATATATATTCTACCCACACACATTTGGAACTCTCCTGGGGTGCCCTCACACATTATTCCCTCATTGAGTGGATATTTTCACAAAAAAGTGAAATTTTCAAAAATTCAGAAAATTGTCTGAAAATGAAGGACTCAACGAGCAAATCGCTCTGGAACTGAAATCGAAATGCTCACTGACATTTGCCCTAATTGAAAGTCTGATAAACGCCGGAAAAATGACAAAGTCCAAAAAAAAATTTTATTCACCTTTTTTCAATTTTACCCCCGTGGGATATATATTCTACCCACACACATTTGGAACTCTCCTGTTGTACCCTCACACATATTATTCCCTCATTTAGTGGATATTTTCCCAAAAAAGTGAAATTTTCAAAAATTCTGAAAATTGGCTGAAAACGACTAAATATGAAGGACTCATCGGGCGAATCGTTCTGGAACTGAAATCGGAACGCTCACTGACATTTCCCCTATCTGAAAGTCTGTTAAACGCTGAAAAAATGACAGTCCAAAAAAAAAATTTTTCACCTTTTTTCAATTTTACCCCCGTGGGATATATATTCTACCCACACACATTTGGAACTCTCCTGGGGTACCCTCACACATATTATTCCCTCATTTAGTGGATATTTTCACAAAAAAGTGAAATTTTCAAAAATTCTGAAAATTGGCTGAAAACGACTAAATATGAAGGACTCATCAGGCTAATCGTTCTGGAACTGAAATCGGAACGCTCACTGACATTTCCCCTATCTGAAAGTCTGATAAACGCTGAAAAAATGACTAAGTCCAAAAAAAAAAATTTTTTCAACTTTTTTCAATTTTACCCCCGTGGGATATATATTCTACCCACACACATTTGGAACTCTCCTGGGGTGCCCTCACACATATTATTCCCTCATTTAGTGGATATTTTCACAAAAAAGTGAAATTTTCAAAAATTCAGAAAATTGTCTGAAATTGACTAAATATGAAGGACTCAACGGGCAAATCGCTCTGGAACTGAAATCGGAATGCTCACTGACATTTGCCCTAATTGAAAGTCTGATAAACGCCGGAAAAATGACAAAGTCCAAAAAAAAATTTTATTCACCTTTTTTCAATTTTACCCCCGTGGGATATATATTCTACCCACACACATTTGGAACTCTCCTGTTGTACCCTCACACATATTATTCCCTCATATAGTGGATATTTTCCCAAAAAAGTGAAATTTTCAAAAATTCGGAAAATTGGCTGAAAACGACTAAATATGAAGGACTCATCAGGCGAATCGTTCTGGAACTGAAATCGGAACGCTCACTGACATTTCCCCTATCTGAAAGTCTGATAAACGCTGAAAAAATGACTAAGTCCAAAAAAAAATTTTTTTCAACTTTTTTCAATTTTACCCCCGTGGGATATATATTCTACCCACACACATTTGGAACTCTCCTGGGGTGCCCTCACACATATTATTCCCTCATTGAGTGGGCATTTTCACAAAAAAGTGAAATTTTCAAAAATTCAGAAAATTGGCTGAAAACGGCTAAATATGAAGGACTCATTGGGCGAATCGCTCTGGAACTGAAATCGGAACGCTCACTGACATTTGCCCTAATTGAAAGTCTGATAAACGCCGGAAAAATGACAGTCCAAAAAAAAAATTTTTTCACCTTTTTTCAATTTTACCCCCGTGGGATATATATTCTACCCACACACATTCGGAACTCTCCTGGGGTACCCTCACACATATTATTCCCTCATTTAGTGGATATTTTCACAAAAAAGTGAAATTTTCAAAAATTCTGAAAATTGGCTGAAAACGACTAAATATGAAGGACTCATCGGGCGAATCGCTCTGGAACTGAAATCGGAACGCTCACTGACATTTCCCCTATCTGAAAGTCTGATAAACGCCGGAAAAATGACAAAGTCGAAAAAAAAATTTTTTTTTCCACTTTTTTCAATTTTACCCCCGTGGGATATATATTCTACCCACACACATTTGGAACTCTCCTGTGGTGCCCTCACACATATTATTCCCTCATTGAGTGGATATTTTCACAAAAAAGTGAAATTTTCAAAAATTCAGAAAATTGGCTGAAAACGACTAAATATGAAGGACTCATCGGGCGAATCGTTCTGGAACTGAAATCGGAACGCTCACTGACATTTCCCCTATCTGAAAGTCTGTTAAACGCTGAAAAAATGACAGTCCAAAAAAAAAATTTTTCACCTTTTTTCAATTTTACCCCCGTGGGATATATATTCTACCCACACACATTTGGAACTCTCCTGGGGTACCCTCACACATATTATTCCCTCATTTAGTGGATATTTTCACAAAAAAGTGAAATTTTCAAAAATTCTGAAAATTGGCTGAAAACGACTAAATATGAAGGACTCATCAGGCTAATCGTTCTGGAACTGAAATCGGAACGCTCACTGACATTTCCCCTATCTGAAAGTCTGATAAACGCTGAAAAAATGACTAAGTCCAAAAAAAAATTTTTTCAACTTTTTTCAATTTTACCCCCGTGGGATATATATTCTACCCACACACATTTGGAACTCTCCTGGGGTGCCCTCACACGTATTATTCCCTCATTGAGTGGATATTTTCACAAAAAGTGAAATTTTCAAAAATTCAGAAAATTGGCTGAAAACGACTAAATATGAAGGACTCATCGGGCGAATCGCTCTGGAACTGAAATCGGAACGCTCACTGACATTTCCCCTATCTGAAAGTCTGATAAACGCTGAAAAAATGACTAAGTCCAAAAAAAAAAATTTTTTCAACTTTTTTCAATTTTACCCCCGTGGGATATATATTCTACCCACACACATTTGGAACTCTCCTGGGGTGCCCTCACACATATTATTCCCTCATTTAGTGGATATTTTCACAAAAAAGTGAAATTTTCAAAAATTCAGAAAATTGTCTGAAATTGACTAAATATGAAGGACTCAACGGGCAAATCGCTCTGGAACTGAAATCGGAATGCTCACTGACATTTGCCCTAATTGAAAGTCTGATAAACGCCGGAAAAATGACAAAGTCCAAAAAAAAATTTTATTCACCTTTTTTCAATTTTACCCCCGTGGGATATATATTCTACCCACACACATTTGGAACTCTCCTGTTGTACCCTCACACATATTATTCCCTCATATAGTGGATATTTTCCCAAAAAAGTGAAATTTTCAAAAATTCGGAAAATTGGCTGAAAACGACTAAATATGAAGGACTCATCAGGCGAATCGTTCTGGAACTGAAATCGGAACGCTCACTGACATTTCCCCTATCTGAAAGTCTGATAAACGCTGAAAAAATGACTAAGTCCAAAAAAAAATTTTTTTCAACTTTTTTCAATTTTACCCCCGTGGGATATATATTCTACCCACACACATTTGGAACTCTCCTGGGGTGCCCTCACACATATTATTCCCTCATTGAGTGGGCATTTTCACAAAAAAGTGAAATTTTCAAAAATTCAGAAAATTGGCTGAAAACGGCTAAATATGAAGGACTCATTGGGCGAATCGCTCTGGAACTGAAATCGGAACGCTCACTGACATTTGCCCTAATTGAAAGTCTGATAAACGCCGGAAAAATGACAGTCCAAAAAAAAAATTTTTTCACCTTTTTTCAATTTTACCCCCGTGGGATATATATTCTACCCACACACATTTGGAACTCTCCTGGGGTACCCTCACACATATTATTCCCTCATTTAGTGGATATTTTCACAAAAAAGTGAAATTTTCAAAAATTCTGAAAATTGGCTGAAAACGACTAAATATGAAGGACTCAATGGGCGAATCGCTCTGGAACTGAAATCGGAACGCTCACTGACATTTCCCCTATCTGAAACTCTGATAAACGCCGGAAAAATGACAAAGTCGAAAAAAAAAATTTTTTTTCCACTTTTTTCAATTTTACCCCCGTGGGATATATATTCTACCCACACACATTTGGAACTCTCCTGGGGTGCCCTCACACATATTATTCCCTCATTGAGTGGATATTTTCACAAAAAAGTGAAATTTTCAAAAATTCAGAAAATTGTCTGAAATGAAGGACTCAACGAGCAAATCGCTCTGGAACTGAAATCGGAATGCTCACTGACATTTGCCCTAATTGAAAGTCTGATAAACGCCGGAAAAATGACGGTCCAAAAAAAATTTTTTTCAACTTTTTTCAATTTTACCCCCGTGGGATATATATTCTACCCACACACATTTGGAACTCTCCTGGGGTGCCCTCACACGTATTATTCCCTCATTGAGTGGATATTTTCCCAAAAAAGTGAAATTTTCAAAAATTCTGAAAATTGGCTGAAAACGACTAAATATGAAGGACTCATCGGGCGATTCGTTCTGGAACTGAAATCGGAACGCTCACTGACATTTCCCCTATCTGAAAGTCTGATAAACGCTGAAAAAATGACAGTCCAAAAAAAAAATTTTTCACCTTTTTTCAATTTTACCCCCGTGGGATATATATTCTACCCACACACATTTGGAACTCTCCTGGGGTACCCTCACACATATTATTCCCTCATTTAGTGGATATTTTCACAAAAAAGTGAAATTTTCAAAAATTCTGAAAATTGGCTGAAAACGACTAAATATGAAGGACTCATCAGGCGAATCGTTCTGGAACTGAAATCGGAACGCTCACTGACATTTCCCCTATCTGAAAGTCTGATAAACGCTGAAAAAATGACTAAGTCCAAAAAAAAATTTTTTCAACTTTTTTCAATTTTACCCCCGTGGGATATATATTCTACCCACACACATTTGGAACTCTCCTGGGGTGCCCTCACACGTATTATTCCCTCATTGAGTGGATATTTTCACAAAAAAGTGAAATTTTCAAAAATTCAGAAAATTGGCTGAAAACGACTAAATATGAAGGACTCATCGGGCGAATCGCTCTGGAACTGAAATCGGAACGCTCACTGACATTTCCCCTATCTGAAAGTCTGATAAACGCTGAAAAAATGACAAAGTCCAAAAAAAAAATTTATTCACCTTTTTTCAATTTTACCCCCGTGGGATATATATTCTACCCACACACATTTGGAACTCTCCTGGGGTACCCTCACACATATTATTCCCTCATTTAGTGGATATTTTCACAAAAAAGTGAAATTTTCAAAAATTCTGAAAATTGGCTGAAAACGACTAAATATGAAGGACTCATCGGGCGAATCGCTCTGGAACTGAAATCGGAATGCTCACTGACATTTCCCCTATCTGAAAGTCTGATAAACGCTGAAAAAATGACTAAGTCCAAAAAAAATTTTTTTTCAACTTTTTTCAATTTTACCCCCGTGGGATATATATTCTACCCACACACATTTGGAACTCTCCTGGGGTGCCCTCACACATATTATTCCTTCATTGAGTGGATATTTTCACAAAAAAGTGAAATTTTCAAAAATTCTGAAAATTGGCTGAAAACGACTAAATATGAAGGACTCATCGGGCGAATCGCTCTGGAACTGAAATCGGAATGCTCACTGACATTTCCCCTATCTGAAAGTCTGATAAACGCTGAAAAAATGACTAAGTCCAAAAAAAAAAATTTTTCAACTTTTTTCAATTTTACCCCCGTGGGATATATATTCTACCCACACACATTTGGAACTCTCCTGGGGTACCCTCACACATATTATTCCCTCACTTAGTGGATATTTTCACAAAAAAGTGAAATTTTCAAAAATTCAGAAAATTGGCTGAAAACGGCTAAATATGAAGGACTCATCGGGCGAATCGCTCTGGAACTGAAATCAGAATGCTCACTGATATTTCCCCTATCTGAAAGTCTGATAAACGCTGAAAAAAATGACTAAGTCCAAAAAAAAATTTTTTTCTACTTTTTTCAATTTTACCCCCGTGGGATATATATTCTGCCCACACACATTTGGATCTCTCCTGGGGTGCCCTCACACATATTATTCCCTCATTGAGTGGATATTTTCACAAAAAAGTGAAATTTTCAAAAATTCAGAAAATTGGCTGAAAACGACTAAATATGAAGGACGCAACGGGCGAATCGCTCTGGAACTGAAATCGGAATGCTCACTGACATTTGCCCTAATTGAAAGTCTGATAAACGCCGTAAAAATGATTAAGTCCAAAAAAAAATTTTATTCACCTTTTTTCAATTTTACCCCCGTGGGATATATATTCTACCCACACACATTTGGAACTCTCCTGGGGTGCCCTCACACATATTATTCCCTCATTTAGTGGATATTTTCACAAAAAAGTGAAATTTTCAAAAATTCAGAAAATTGTCTGAAAATGAAGGACTCAACGAGCAAATCGCTCTGGAACTGAAATCGAAATGCTCACTGACATTTGCCCTAATTGAAAGTCTGATAAACGCCGGAAAAATGACAAAGTCCAAAAAAAAATTTTATTCACCTTTTTTCAATTTTACCCCCGTGGGATATATATTCTACCCACACACATTTGGAACTCTCCTGTTGTACCCTCACACATATTATTCCCTCATTTAGTGGATATTTTCCCAAAAAAGTGAAATTTTCAAAAATTCTGAAAATTGGCTGAAAACGACTAAATATGAAGGACTCATCGGGCGAATCGTTCTGGAACTGAAATCGGAACGCTCACTGACATTTCCCCTATCTGAAAGTCTGTTAAACGCTGAAAAAATGACAGTCCAAAAAAAAAATTTTTCACCTTTTTTCAATTTTACCCCCGTGGGATATATATTCTACCCACACACATTTGGAACTCTCCTGGGGTACCCTCACACATATTATTCCCTCATTTAGTGGATATTTTCACAAAAAAGTGAAATTTTCAAAAATTCTGAAAATTGGCTGAAAACGACTAAATATGAAGGACTCATCAGGCTAATCGTTCTGGAACTGAAATCGGAACGCTCACTGACATTTCCCCTATCTGAAAGTCTGATAAACGCTGAAAAAATGACTAAGTCCAAAAAAAAATTTTTTCAACTTTTTTCAATTTTACCCCCGTGGGATATATATTCTACCCACACACATTTGGAACTCTCCTGGGGTGCCCTCACACGTATTATTCCCTCATTGAGTGGATATTTTCACAAAAAGTGAAATTTTCAAAAATTCAGAAAATTGGCTGAAAACGACTAAATATGAAGGACTCATCGGGCGAATCGCTCTGGAACTGAAATCGGAACGCTCACTGACATTTCCCCTATCTGAAAGTCTGATAAACGCTGAAAAAATGACTAAGTCCAAAAAAAAAAATTTTTTCAACTTTTTTCAATTTTACCCCCGTGGGATATATATTCTACCCACACACATTTGGAACTCTCCTGGGGTGCCCTCACACATATTATTCCCTCATTTAGTGGATATTTTCACAAAAAAGTGAAATTTTCAAAAATTCAGAAAATTGTCTGAAATTGACTAAATATGAAGGACTCAACGGGCAAATCGCTCTGGAACTGAAATCGGAATGCTCACTGACATTTGCCCTAATTGAAAGTCTGATAAACGCCGGAAAAATGACAAAGTCCAAAAAAAAATTTTATTCACCTTTTTTCAATTTTACCCCCGTGGGATATATATTCTACCCACACACATTTGGAACTCTCCTGTTGTACCCTCACACATATTATTCCCTCAAATAGTGGATATTTTCCCAAAAAAGTGAAATTTTCAAAAATTCGGAAAATTGGCTGAAAACGACTAAATATGAAGGACTCATCAGGCGAATCGTTCTGGAACTGAAATCGGAACGCTCACTGACATTTCCCCTATCTGAAAGTCTGATAAACGCTGAAAAAATGACTAAGTCCAAAAAAAAATTTTTTTCAACTTTTTTCAATTTTACCCCCGTGGGATATATATTCTACCCACACACATTTGGAACTCTCCTGGGGTGCCCTCACACATATTATTCCCTCATTGAGTGGGCATTTTCACAAAAAAGTGAAATTTTCAAAAATTCAGAAAATTGGCTGAAAACGGCTAAATATGAAGGACTCATTGGGCGAATCGCTCTGGAACTGAAATCGGAACGCTCACTGACATTTGCCCTAATTGAAAGTCTGATAAACGCCGGAAAAATGACAGTCCAAAAAAAAAATTTTTTCACCTTTTTTCAATTTTACCCCCGTGGGATATATATTCTACCCACACACATTTGGAACTCTCCTGTGGTGCCCTCACACATATTATTCCCTCATTGAGTGGATATTTTCACAAAAAAGTGAAATTTTCAAAAATTCAGAAAATTGGCTGAAAACGACTAAATATGAAGGACTCATCGGGCGAATCGTTCTGGAACTGAAATCGGAACGCTCACTGACATTTCCCCTATCTGAAAGTCTGTTAAACGCTGAAAAAATGACAGTCCAAAAAAAAAATTTTTCACCTTTTTTCAATTTTACCCCCGTGGGATATATATTCTACCCACACACATTTGGAACTCTCCTGGGGTACCCTCACACATATTATTCCCTCATTTAGTGGATATTTTCACAAAAAAGTGAAATTTTCAAAAATTCTGAAAATTGGCTAAAAACGACTAAATATGAAGGACTCATCAGGCTAATCGTTCTGGAACTGAAATCGGAACGCTCACTGACATTTCCCCTATCTGAAAGTCTGATAAACGCTGAAAAAATGACTAAGTCCAAAAAAAAATTTTTTCAACTTTTTTCAATTTTACCCCCGTGGGATATATATTCTACCCACACACATTTGGAACTCTCCTGGGGTGCCCTCACACGTATTATTCCCTCATTGAGTGGATATTTTCACAAAAAGTGAAATTTTCAAAAATTCAGAAAATTGGCTGAAAACGACTAAATATGAAGGACTCATCGGGCGAATCGCTCTGGAACTGAAATCGGAACGCTCACTGACATTTCCCCTATCTGAAAGTCTGATAAACGCTGAAAAAATGACTAAGTCCAAAAAAAAAAATTTTTTCAACTTTTTTCAATTTTACCCCCGTGGGATATATATTCTACCCACACACATTTGGAACTCTCCTGGGGTGCCCTCACACATATTATTCCCTCATTTAGTGGATATTTTCACAAAAAAGTGAAATTTTCAAAAATTCAGAAAATTGTCTGAAATTGACTAAATATGAAGGACTCAACGGGCAAATCGCTCTGGAACTGAAATCGGAATGCTCACTGACATTTGCCCTAATTGAAAGTCTGATAAACGCCGGAAAAATGACAAAGTCCAAAAAAAAATTTTATTCACCTTTTTTCAATTTTACCCCCGTGGGATATATATTCTACCCACACACATTTGGAACTCTCCTGTTGTACCCTCACACATATTATTCCCTCATATAGTGGATATTTTCCCAAAAAAGTGAAATTTTCAAAAATTCGGAAAATTGGCTGAAAACGTCTAAATATGAAGGACTCATCAGGCGAATCGTTCTGGAACTGAAATCGGAACGCTCACTGACATTTCCCCTATCTGAAAGTCTGATAAACGCTGAAAAAATGACTAAGTCCAAAAAAAAATTTTTTTCAACTTTTTTCAATTTTACCCCCGTGGGATATATATTCTACCCACACACATTTGGAACTCTCCTGGGGTGCCCTCACACATATTATTCCCTCATTGAGTGGGCATTTTCACAAAAAAGTGAAATTTTCAAAAATTCAGAAAATTGGCTGAAAACGGCTAAATATGAAGGACTCATTGGGCGAATCGCTCTGGAACTGAAATCGGAACGCTCACTGACATTTGCCCTAATTGAAAGTCTGATAAACGCCGGAAAAATGACAGTCCAAAAAAAAAATTTTTTCACCTTTTTTCAATTTTACCCCCGTGGGATATATATTCTACCCACACACATTTGGAACTCTCCTGGGGTACCCTCACACATATTATTCCCTCATTTAGTGGATATTTTCACAAAAAAGTGAAATTTTCAAAAATTCTGAAAATTGGCTGAAAACGACTAAATATGAAGGACTCATCGGGCGAATCGCTCTGGAACTGAAATCGGAGCGCTCACTGACATTTCCCCTATCTGAAAGTCTGATAAACGCCGGAAAAATGACAAAGTCGAAAAAAAAATTTTTTTTTCCACTTTTTTCAATTTTACCCCCGTGGTATATATATTCTACCCACACACATTTGGAACTCTCCTGTGGTGCCCTCACACATATTATTCCCTCATTGAGTGGATATTTTCACAAAAAAGTGAAATTTTCAAAAATTCAGAAAATTGGCTGAAAACGGCTAAATATGAAGGACTCATCGGGCGAATCGCTCTGGAACTGAAATCGGAATGCTCACTGACATTTGCCCTAATTGAAAGTCTGATAAACGCCGGAAAAATGATTAAGTCCAAAAAAAAATTTTATTCACCTTTTTTCAATTTTACCCCCGTGGGATATATATTCTACCCACACACATTTGGAACTCTCCTGGGGTGCCCTCACACATATTATTCCCTCATTTAGTGGATATTTTCGCAAAAAAGTGAAATTTTCAAAAATTCTGAAAATTGGCTGAAAACGACTAAATATGAAGGACTCATCGGGCGAATCGCTCTGGAACTGAAATCGGAACGCTCACTGACATTTCCCCTATCTGAAAGTCTGATAAACGCTGAAAAAATGACTAAGTCCAAAAAAAAAAATTTTTCACCTTTTTTCAATTTTACCCCCGTGGGATATATATTCTACCCACACACATTTGGAACTCTCCTGGGGTACCCTCACACATATTATTCCCTCATTTAGTGGATATTTTCACAAAAAAGTGAAATTTTCAAAAATTCAGAAAATTGGCTGAAAACGGCTAAATATGAAGGACTCATCGGGCGAATCGCTCTGGAACTGAAATCGGAACGCTCACTGACATTTCCCCTATCTGAAAGTCTGATAAACGCCGGAAAAATGACAAAGTCGAAAAAAAAAAATTTTTTCCACTTTTTTCAATTTTACCCCCGTGGGATATATATTCTACCCACACACATTTGGAACTCTCCTGGGGTATCCTCACACATATTATTCCCTCATTTAGTGGATATTTTCCCAAAAAAGTGAAATTTTCAAAAATTCTGAAAATTGGCTGAAATCGACTAAATATGAAGGACTCAACGGTAGTGTTGAGCCACCCCCGTAGTGTTCGAGTTCGGTTCGGTTCGTCGAACACCCGTGTGTTCGCCGAACTGTTCGTCGAACACCTTCGAACACCGTTAAAACCAATGGCAGGCAAACAAAAACACATAGAAACACATAGAAAACACCTTCAAAGGTGTCCAAAAGCTGACAAACTGCTCAGAAGACACAACTAACACATGGAAAAGTGACAAGTACATATAATCATGCGAAAAGAAAAGAGGTGGAGGAGTAAAAGGAGGGGGAGACACAGATATAGGCATGTCATGCCCTTCTAAAATCCAAAAAGTGAGAAGCCGAGACGGCCAGTCCGCTCCTGCCCGTGCCACCTCCGTGTCGCCGGGTTTGTGCCAGAGCCGCGGTGAACCCTGACGGCCAGCCCCCCTCTCCCAATACTGGTGCCTGTCCGCTGGTGGGTCGAGAGAGCCCCCCTGTGGTGGAGGCAGCTCTAAGCTTTTTAATTTAAATTGTCCCTCTAATTTGAATGAATACACTTTAAATCCATTTACAAGGATCTATTGGAGGGCAAGTCTCATGCCAGCAGCCACGTAATTCCAGCTCCAGTAGCGTCCACTAAAGCTGCTGCAGTTAAAAAGCTTTTATAAGGATCGAGCTCGGCTGTCCACCGCAAGGCATCCTAGTGCCAGTCCCAGCCCCTATGCCTTGGGGTGCCTCCTGATGCTCTTCACTAAGTATCCCGTGGTCCCGAAGCATTTCCTTTGAAAAAATTAAGTGTCCAAACTACAGGTGGTGTAGCTTGCTTAACAGCCGGGATAATCCGCTGACTAGCAGACACTGCTACTAGGCACAAAGTATTTCCTGGGCTAGATGCAGTTAAAAATTTGTAAGTAGATACTCTCGTTGGATGCTGAGAAAGCATTCCATAGAGTCTCCTGGCACGCCATATATGATTCTCTTAAAAAGCTTGGGGTAGGGATCTAGGGGACCCTTTTATAGCCAAAATCACGGCCCTGTATCACAATACGTCACCTAGGCTTAAGATAAATGGAACTGTAGCACCGAGGGCTCGGTTGCTACAGACGTATTGCACCTCACCCAGAGGTGTGATATCTCACTCTCAGATAAGGATGGAGTGTGGATCAGGACCCGACACCTGCATGCATTACACCACATTGCCGTGGGGCAGGGCGACCAATATGCCCCTGAGATGGGCACGACAGTCCCTGTCCCTGGCTGGAGTGGGGGGAGGGAACACTGAGGAAGGGGAACCCTGTAGTGCAGGAGCAGGGAGGAAGCAGTTCCTGGGTGCATTGAGAAGGGAGTATAAAAGGTGGGCACCATCTTAGTTCAGTGCAGAGAAGTCTGAGCAGAAGTGGCAGGGAGCAGGGGCTCTGCATGAGCTCTGCTCCGGAGGCGGGCCTAGTAACAGAGGCCCAGGCCTGCAAGAGGGAGAAGGAAGGAAGAGGAGCGGAGAAGGCTCCAGGAACGAGGAATGAAGGGATCCCAGGGGTGCGGACGGGCGAGTCGCCACCGCACGCCCGAATCCACCTGCGTGGAGGGGTCAGGCCAAAGGGGGAGACCGGTCCCCGAACTAGTGGAGGCAGGAAACAACCCTCAGCTAGAAACCGGAGGCTCTGACATTTTATGTGGCGCAGCCCCTTGCTCCACCCGCTAGGAAGGCACCACATAGGGTCAGGGAAACTGGCGCCAAGTTTACCAAGAGGAGGCCCGAGGCAGCCGGACAGAAGTGTTGGTAAGAAAGGCCAGACAAAGGACACACAAAGGGGGTCCTGTGAAGCGCTCCAAAGTTATCTGGGAGTTGTCTGAGACCCTCACCTGGTGAGCACAGTACGACGTGGGCAGCCGTTACCTGCAGACGTGGTCTGGATAATAAGAACTGTGAGTAAAGGCCCTGAACTGCATCACTGACTCCGTGTCGTTACTGCTGCTGCCCTGCACCATCACCCCCATCCTCCGCATACACTGCCCTGAGGCTATACTCCTCCCGTGGGGAGTTATGCTACGCTCTGCTGCACCCACAACACCAGCCTTAGCGGTCTGCCCTGTAGCGGCGGTTCACTCTGACCGCAATCCACGGGTGGCGTAGTCGGACATTTAAACATCAAAACCACATAAATAGTTCCGCCACTGGTTTGACCGCCCTGAGCCACGGAACCGGATCGCCGCCACGAAGACTACAACCACCAGCATCCACCAAAAAGGGTCCGGCTCCGGGTGTCCCAAGGCCCAGGGGGTGCGTCAGAACATTTTCATCACCTTTCACAATCACCAATGGGACAAGGCAGGGATGTCCTCTGTCCCCTCTCTTATACATCCTATTGACGGAGCACCTGCTCTCATCAATTCGCCATAACCCCAATTTTAGGTGGATTGAGGTGGGAGGCACCGAGTACAAGTGCTCTCTATTTGCTGATGATATCCTAGTATATATCACTCAATCACATATATCCATCCCTGCTGTTATGGCTGAAATAGATCACTTTGTTACATGGTAAAATTTTAAAATCAATGCAGCGAAGTCTGAGGCCCTCGATGTCTCCCTCCCTAAATCCATATAGGATTCCATCCAGTCCAACTTTCCCTTTCCCTGGCCCTCACAGGGTATCAAATACTTAGGAATTCCTATTCATAGAGACCTCTCCCATCTATGTTATCTTAATTTTGGGCCCTTTATTGAACAATTCCATACAGACCACGGTTGGTAAGTTAGAACTGTAAGATTCACTACGTGAACCACTGGTGTTTTGTGGAAAAGCACATGTACACCGCGTTCCAAATTATTATGCAAAAAGTGTTTAGGAGTGATAAGGGAAGAATTTGTTTGTTTGTCAGTTAAACTCATTGATGGTGATGTGTGTCAGGGCTCTTTATATCACTGTAAGCAATTGCAGACACCTGTGCTAATTAGTTTGGCAGGTGTGTCCAATGAAAGGCAAGACTACTTAAGAAGGCTCTCTCACATTATTCAGCAGCCTACATTTTCTGCCAAAATGGGAAAGAAAAAGGATGTGTCGGCTGCTGAGAAGCAACAAATTGTGGAGTGTTTAGGTCAAGGCATGACTACAATCAACATTGTGCGATGATCAGGATGAAGTGTCTTGGCAATCAAGAAGTATGTAGCTGATTCACAGTACACACGTGTGCGTGCTGATAAGGGCAAATTGAGGACTCTTTCCTACAGGCAATTACGTCAGGTTGAAAGAGCAGCGGCAAAAAAGCCTTGTCATAGCAGCAGACAAGTTTTTGAAGCTGCTTGTGCCTCCAACGTCCCCCGAACAACAAGATGCAGGGTCCTTCAGAGGTTTGCAGCTGTGCATACGCCATCCCGTCGACCTCCTCTATCCACTTCACACAAGCAGAAACGGCTCCAGTGGGCCAAACATTACATGAAGACTGATTTCAAAACTGTTTTGTTCACGGATGAGTGCCGTGCAGCGCTCGATGGTCCAGATGAATGGAGTGGAGGATGGCTGGTTGATGGACACCCCACGCAAACACGGCTACAGCGCCAACAAGGAGGAGGTGGAGTAATGTTTTGGGCTGGAATCATGGGGAGAGAGATTGTCGGCCCCTTTAGGATCCCTGAAGGCGCTAAAGATGAACTCCATAATGTATGTGGATTTTCTCAAACAGCACTTCCTGCCATGGTTCAAGAAGAAGAACCGTGTATTTCACAGCAAGATCATTTTTCTGCATGATAATGCACCATCTCATGCTGCACATAAAACATCTGCATCTCTGGCTGATATGGGCATAAAAGGGGACAAACTTATGGTGTGACCCCCATGCTCCCCTGACCTCTACCCCATTCAGAACCTTTGGAGCATCATTAAAAGGAGTGTCTATGATGGCGGGAGGCAGTTCACATCTAAGCAACAGCTCTGGGAGGGTATTCTGTCCTCATGCAAAACAATTGAAGCAGAAACCATCCAAAACCTGACAAATTCAATGGACGAGAGAGTTCAGAAGCTCCTTTCGAACAAGGGGTCCTATGTGAAAATGTAACATCACCTAGAATAAAGTTTTGAGTTGAAAACTGTTTGATTTCAGTTTCTAACAACCTTCTAATGCTTATAATTTCAAAAATGACCATTTTTTTGGTCTTTATTAAAATGAAAAGGTTGATCGAAAAGTTTGGGGGATCTAAGAGTGTGGCAACCCAGTAGTCATGATTACTTCGAATTCTGACAATATGAGGGTCATGCTGCAGGTAGTGCAGCAAGAAGGCACTATTGTGTCTTGCGCATCTCGGAGCCCCAAAATCATTTTCCGGGCTAGATGCAGCTAAAAATTATTTTTAATTTTAAATCTGGTGAAGCTTATTATAGATGGCCTAATAGGATCAGTGCTGCACACTGCTACAAAGCCCAAATTATTTTCCAGTCAAGATACAGATAAACATGATTAGTAATTTGAAAGCTTAAAACGGTTGGTAGGGTGATTTTAACCAATCATCAAGCTTTTACTCTCCCCAGGATGACACAGGGGTAGAAAAATCGTTTCGGATCCATGATTTGTTCATCTTTATGAACGTGAGTCTGTCTACATTATCAGTGGAGAGCCGCGTGCGCTTATCTGTCAGCACACCACCAGCAGCGCTGAACACACGTTCAGACAGAACGCTGGCTGCGGGGCATGACAAGATCTCCAAGGCGTAAGTGGCTAGCTCCGGCCATTTATCCAGATTGGAAGCCCAAAAAGAGCAAGGGTCCAGTGACACAGTCGTGGCTTCAATGTTTACTTGGAGATACTCCTGTACCATCGTCTCTAGGCGTTGACTATGTGTCAGACTTCTTGTCTCCTGTGGCCTTGCAAAGGATGGGCTAAAAAAGTGGTGAAATGATTCCGCAAAATTGATGTTACCAGCAGATACTGTGGTTCTGTTACGGTTTGAGTGCTGAACACTTGACGGTCCCACGGTTGGCAAGTTGGAACTGTGAGATTCACTACGTGCACCACTGGTATTTTGTGGAAAAGCACATGTAAGATTCTGCAACAGTCTCTGCTGATACTCCTGCATGCGTGCATCCCTTTCTATGGCAGGAATAATTTCTGCAAATTTACTTTTGTACCGGGGATCTAACAGTGTGGCAACCCAGTAGTCAGGATTATTTCTAATTCTCACAATTCGAGGGTCATGTTGCAGGTAGTGCAGCAAGAAGGCACTCATGTGTGTTGCGCATCCAGGAGCACCAAGTCCCTGTTGTGTTGGTGGCGAGGTAACAATCATGCTTCCTTCCTCTGTCCTCTCCCCCCAACCTCGCACAACAGAAATGTGATCAAGGTCTCCCTCATCTGATGAGTCTTCCATCAGTTCGTCCTCCACTTCTTCCTGGGCTCCTGCACCTTCCTCACTAGTTTGGCTGCTACCATGCGCCCTGGTAAAATCATCTCCCCCACCCTCACATGCCTGCCGCCCTGGTGCTGCCGACCGTCTGGACCTTGCAGATGTTAGCCCTTCCGCATACAACTCCTCCTCCTCTACTTCCTCCACCTCCTCTTGTGCCACCACCTGACTCCGAATTCTGTTTAACATGTGCTCCAGCATGTAAATCACCGGAATAGTCATGCTGATAATGGCATCGTCAGCACTAAACATCTTCGTCGCCATTTCAAAACTGTGCAGAAGGGTGCATAGGTCCCTGATCTGAGACCACTCCTCCAGCGTGATTTGCCCCACCTCTGAATCTCGTTGGCCCAGGCTATACGTCAGAACGTATTGCACCAGGGCTTGTCGGTGCTGCCACAGTCGCTGCAACATGTGCAGAGTTGAATTCCACCGGGTAGGCACATCGCATTTTAGCCGGTGAAGTGGCAGGCCCAATGACTTCTGTAGAGATGTAAGTCGCTGAGCTGCGGGATGCGAACGGCGGAAGTGAGCACACAGCGACCGTGCCCTCTGCAGAAGGCCATCTAGTCTGGGATAGTGGGCTAAAAATTGCTGGACAACCAGGTTCAACACGTGAGCCATACAAGGCACGTGTGTGACATTGCCCCGGCGAAGGGCCGCACCCAGGTTTGCAGCATTGTCGCACACGGCCTTCCCTGGTTTCAGGTCCAGTGGAGACAACCATTCATGAAATTGGTTCTCCAGAGCTGACCACAACTCCTCAGCTGTGTGACTCACATTTCCCAGACATTTCAATGTAAAAACCGCCTGATGACGTTGAGCCCTACTGCCAGCATAGTAAGGAGGTGTGCAGGATCCCTTCTGCGCAGTTAGAAAGCTTGTGGCATGACCAGACAGGCTTTGGGTGCAGGTGGAAGACCGAGAGGAGGTTGAGGAGGCAGAAGCAGTGGAGGAAAAATGACATAAAGAGGATTGACGCACAACTCGTGGGAACGGCAAGACTTGGACAGCAGCCCCTTGTCCTGCTGTCACCATAGTTACCCAGTGCCCAGTCAGCGACATGTAACGCCCCTGTCCATGCCTACTCGTCCAAGTGTCTGTGGTGAAATGCACCCTGTCACACACAGAGTTTCTCAAAGAAGCGGTGATGTTGTGTGCGACATGCTGGTGGAGCGCAGGCACACCTTTCTTTGAGAAGTAGTGCCGACTGGGCATCTGGTACTGGGGCACTGCGACGGACATAAGGTCTCGAAAATCCTCTGTGTCCACCAGGCGGAAAGGCAGCATTTCTGTAGCCAAGAGCTTGCAGATGGTGAAATTCAACCTCTTAGCTTTCTCATGGCTAGGAGGAAATGGTCTTTTACTTGTCCACATCTGAGGGACCGAGGGCTGGCTATTGTGCTTAGACGGGGTTGATAAGGGTGTCCCCGGCAAACTGCCGGTCTGTGAGGAAGATGCAGGCGGACATGTTAGGTTGCCTTGATCCAAAGGTGGTGCTATCGATGTCGGACAGCGCTCAAGACCAGCTGGTGTTACCACCTCCAAAGAAAATGATGACCTGCCAATCACGCTGGCTGTTGCGGGTAAAGAGGTGGCAGGTCTGCGCCCCAAAACAGGTGTGACTGCTGTCCCCCCAGTCACAGAGGATGAAGAGGCCGCGGATGCACAAGATATGGCAGACGGTGGTTGGCCCGGCCGGCTAGACCGCATTGTAGCACACTGAGCTTCCCACTGCAACTTATGCTTCATGTCCATGTGCCGGTTCATGCATGAAGTACTCAAACTATGTATTTTTTGGCCTCTACTTAGCTTTTGCTGACAAATGTTACAGATAACACGAGTTGGGTCATCTTTATCGATCTGAAAAAATGCCCAGGCTATGCAAGGCTTAGCACCCATGCGACCTGAAGAGCCACCACGACTTGTGGTGAGAGGCAGAGTTGTGTTTGAGGATGCAGTTGTTGACGTGCTTCCAGTACTACGTCTCTGTCCAGGAAGGCGCAACCTGACCTCGTCGTCACTAGCATCTTCCTCCACCTCCTCTGCTGACCTCATCTCTTGGCTGACTGTGGGTTGACAGTAAGTGGGATCTCCGACCTCATCATCATCACCCTGTGCGTTATCACACCCGTCGTCCTCAGAGCCAACCTGTTCCTGCCCTGACAAAAAACTAAAGTTGTCGCTCCAATCAGGTATTTGAGTCTTATCATCGTCTTCCTCATTGTCTCCACCAACAGGAGTTACAGTTTGGGAATGAGGGTCTACATTATGGTCAGAACCTTCTGCGTCTGGTCCTGGATCCGACTCATAAAGATTCTGGGCATCAGTGCAGATCATTTCCTCGTCTGGATTCACAGAAGCGCTGGAGTCGACCTCTGATTCCCAGGCTATAGTATGAGTAAACAGCTCTGCAGACTCAACCATCTGTTCTACCTCATACTCAGACGGGCAGCTGGAGATTTGGGAGCTGTGAGGAAGCAAGTGCGATTTGGGTGACACCTTTGAGGACTGGAGTATTTGTGATGTTGAAGTTGATGTGGAGGAGAGCCCACTTAAAGGAGCACTTGATATCCGTTGAAGCACCTGCTGTTTTTGTGCCTCATCTGGAATTTGTAGCGATTGGCGTGGCCGTAAGAAAGGGATCTTATCACATTGTCCGCTAAAAGAAGTAGACATTTTAGTTTGGCTGGAAGATGGTCTTTCTTCTGCACCTACCCCACGGACACAACCTTTTTTCCCCTTCCCAACACGCCTATTCCCCTTTCCACCAGCAGCAGGCCTTTTTCCACTCATTTTGGTGGTTAACTAATTCACAACTCTGGAGTTGTTTGCACAAAAAAACAATGGATGGTAACCGAGCAGAGCTGAGTGGCCAAACTGTGGTATTAGGCCAAAACTATTGGCTGGGTTAGATGCAGAAAAAAATTATTTTTAATTTGCAACCTGATGGAGGTCAGTATAGATGGACTAATAGACCAAGTCCCACACACCGCTAGAAGCCCAAATATTTTTTCAGAGCTAGATGCAGAAAATTTTTTTTATTCAATTTGCAACCTGATGGAGGTCAGTATAGATGGACTAATAGACCAAGTCCCACACACTGCTAGAAGCCCAAATATTTTTTCAGAGCTAGATGCAGAAAAAAATTATTTTTAATTTGCAACCTGATGGAGGTCAGTATAGATGGACTAATAGACCAAGTCCCACACACCGCTAGAAGCCCAAATATTTTTTCAGAGCTAGATGCAGAAAAAAATTATTTTTAATTTGCAACCTGATGGAGGTCAGTATAGATGGACTAATAGACCAAGTCCCACACACCGCTAGAAGCTCAAATATTTTTTCAGAGCTAGATGCAGAAAAAAATTATATTCAATTTGAAACCTGCTGGAGGTCAGTATAGAAGGACTAATAGAACAAGTCCCACACACTGCTAGAAGCCCAAATATTTTTTCAGAGCTAAATGAAGAAAAAAATTATTTTTAATTTGCAACCTGATGGAGGTCAGTATAGATGGACTAATAGACCAAGTCCCACACACTGCTAGAAGCCCAAATATTTTTTCAGAGCTAGATGCAGAAAAAAATTATTTTTAATTTGCAACCTGATGGAGGTCAGTATAGATGGACTAATAGACCAAATCCCACACACTGCTAGAAGCCCAAATATTTTTTCAGAGCTAGATGCAGAAAAAAATTATTTTTAATTTGCAGCCTGATGGAGGTCAGTATAGATGGACTAATAGACCAAGTCCCACACACCGCTAGAAGCCCAAATATTTTTTCAGAGCTAGATGCAGAAAAAAATTATATTCAATTTGCAACCTGCTGGACGTCAGTATAGAAGGACTAATAGAACAAGTCCCACACACTGCTAGAAGCCCAAATATTTTTTCAGAGCTAAATGAAGAAAAAAATTATTTTTAATTTGCAACCTGATGGAGGTCAGTATAGATGGACTAATAGACCAAGTCCCACACACTGCTAGAAGCCCAAATATTTTTTCAGAGCTAGATGCAGAAAAAAATTATTTTTAATTTGCAACCTGATGGAGGTCAGTATAGATGGACTAATAGACCAAGTCCCACACACCGCTAGAAGCCCAAATATTTTTTCAGAGCTAGATGCAGAAATTTTTTTTATTCAATTTGCAACCTGATGGAGGTCAGTATAGATGGACTAATAGACCAAGTCCCACACACTGCTAGAAGCCCAAATATTTTTTCAGAGCTAGATGCAGAAAAAAATTATTTTTAATTTGCAACCTGATGGAGGTCAGTATAGATGGACTAATAGAACAAGTCCCACACGCTGCTAGAAGCCCAAATATTTTTTCAGAGATAAATGAAGAAAAAAATTATTTTTAATTTGCAACCTGATGGAGGTCAGTATAGATGGACTAATAGACCAAGTCCCACACACTGCTAGAAGCCAAATATTTTTTCAGAGCTAGATGCAGAAAAAAATTATTTTTAATTTGCAACCTGATGGAGGTCAGTATAGATGGACTAATAGACCAAGTCCCACACACCGCTAGAAGCCCAAATATTTTTTCAGAGCTAGATGCAGAAAAAAATTATATTCAATTTGCAACCTGCTGGAGGTCAGTATAGAAGGACTAATAGAACAAGTCCCACACACTGCTAGAAGCCCAAATATTTTTTCAGAGCTAAATGAAGAAAAAAATTATTTTCAGTTTGCAACCTGATGGAGGTCAGTATAGATGGACTAATAGAATGATGCTATGCCCAAAAGATTTTACTTCACTAGGTGCAGTAAAAAAATTGGTATTCTATACACAGGTGGTATATCTTGCAACACAGATAGGCTACTCCACTGACTAACACACTCTGCAATAGGCCAAAAAGGATTAGCTTTGCTAGATTCAGCCAAATGCTGTGAAAAAAACTTGCACAGCACTGGCACAGACCTGCCTGGCAAAAACTGATAGGAACTGATGTAACCTAGTCCTGAAAAGGACTCCAATTACAATTAGTCTTTACTCCCACAATCTATCTATTTAAGAGCACAGACCTGCCTGATAAAAGTCGTAGGAAATGCTGTAACCTAGTCCTTAAAAGGACTGCAATCACAACTATTCCCTACTCCCAAGCTATCTGTATATTTGTGCGAAAATTGGCTTGAAATTAACAAGGTATAGCGCACACAGCAACAGCGGTGCCGTCTAACATGCAGCTGCAGCAGTGAGAAAATGGTGGCGACGGGGAAAATGGCTTGGTCTTATAGGGCAAGGACATGTGACATACACTGCCAATCACACATGCCCTTGCTTGTGTGAAAAAAAGCACTTCGCTCCGTGTGTGCGCTGCTGATAGGCTGACAGATTGCACCTCCCCACTGCAAATGCGGGAAAGAGAAAAAAAAATGGAGATCTTCATTGTTCCTGCAGAGATCCATCCCCTGCCCCTCCCCCCGCCCCGCTGTACACTCAAACTGCGTATTAACATTAATTTTCATCATTACTGAGAAAAAATCCAGTTATGATTTTGGTGCACGAACAGTTATCGAACATAACCTCGAACAGCCGAATTTTTCTCAAATTGTTCGTGTTCGCCGACCGGCTCGAACACCGCCCAAAACAGCTCGAATTTGAGATTGGCGAACAGTTCGAGTAGAACAACGCTCATCTCTACTCAACGGGCAAATCGCTCTGGAACTGAAATCGGAATGCTCACTGACATTTGCCCTAATTGAAAGTCTGATAAACGCCGGAAAAATGACAAAGTCCAAAAAAAAATTTTATTCACCTTTTTTCAATTTTACCCCCGTGGGATATATATTCTACCCACACACATTTGGAACTCTCCTGGGGTACCCTCACACATTTTATTCCCTCATTGAGTGGATATTTTCACAAAAAAGTGAAATTTTCAAAAATTCAGAAAATTGGCTGAAAACGGCTAAATATGAAGGACTCATCGGGCGAATCACTCTGGAACTGAAATCAGAATGCTCACTGATATTTCCCCTATCTGAAAGTCTGATAAACGCTGAAAAAAATGACTAAGTCCAAAAAAAAATTTTTTTCAACTTTTTTCAATTTTACCCCCGTGGGATATATATTCTACCCACACACATTTGGATCTCTCCTGGGGTGCCCTCACACATATTATTCCCTCATTAAGTGGATATTTCACAAAAAAGTGAAATTTTCAAAAATTCAGAAAATTGGCTGAAAACGACTAAATATGAAGGACTCAACGGGCAAATCGCTCTGGAACTGAAATCGGAATGCTCACTGACATTTGCCCTAATTGAAAGTCTGATAAACGCCGGAAAAATGACAAAGTCCAAAAAAAATTTTATTCACCTTTTTTCAATTTTACGCCCGTGGGATATATATTCTACCCACACACATTTGGAACTCTCCTGGGGTGCCCTCACACATATTATTCCCTCATTTAGTGGATATTTTCACTAAAAAGTGAAATTTTCAAAAATTCAAAAAATTGGCTGAAAACGACTAAATATGAAGGTCTCATCGGTCAAATCGCTCTGGAACTGAAATCAGAATGCTCACTGACATTTGCCCTAATTGAAAGTCTGATAAACGCCGGAAAAATGACAGTCCAAAAAAAAAATTTTTTCACCTTTTTTCAATTTTCCCCCGTGGGATATATATTCTACCCACACACATTTGGAACTCTCCTGGGGTACCCTCACACATATTATTCCCTCATTTAGTGGATATTTTCACAAAAAAGAGAAATTTTCAAAAATTCTGAAAATTGGCTGAAAACGACTAAATATGAAGGACTCATCGGGCGAATCGCTCTGGAACTGAAATCGGAACGCTCACTGACATTTTCCCTATCTGAAAGTCTGATAAACGCTGAAAAAATGACTAAGTCCAAAAAAAAAAATTTTTCACCTTTTTTCAATTTTACCCCCGTGGGATATATATTCTACCCACACACATTTGGAACTCTCCTGGGGTACCCTCACACATATTATTCCCTCATTTAGTGGATATTTTCACAAAAAAGTGAAATTTTCAAAAATTCAGAAAATTGGCTGAAAACGACTAAATATGAAGGACTCATCAGGCGAATCGCTCTGGAACTGAAATCGGAATGCTCACTGACATTTGCCCTAATTGAAAGTCTGATAAACGCCGGAAAAATGACAAAGTCCAAAAAAAAAATTTATTCACCTTTTTTCAATTTTACCCCCGTGGGATATATATTCTACCCACACACATTTGGAACTCTCCTGTTTTACCCTCACACATATTATTCCCTCATTTAGTGGATATTTTCCCAAAAAAGTGAAATTTTTAAAAATTCTGAAAATTGGCTGAAAATCACTAAATATGAAGGACTCATCGGGCGAATCGCTCTGGAACTGAAATCGGAACGCTCACTGACATTTCCCCTATCTGAAAGTCTGATAAACGCCGGAAAAATGACAAAGTCGAAAAAAAATTTTTTTTTTCCACTTTTTTCAATTTTACCCCCGTGGGATATATATTCTACCCACACACATTTGGAACTCTCCTGGGGTGCCCTCACACATATTATTCCCTCATTGAGTGGATATTTTCACAAAAAAAGTGAAATTTTCAAAAATTCAGAAAATTGGCTGAAAACGACTAAATATGAAGGTCTCATCGGGCAAATCGCTCTGGAACTGAAATCAGAATGCTCACTGACATTTGCCCTAATTGAAAGTCTGATAAACGCCGGAAAAATGACAAAGTCCCCAAAAAAAATTTATTCACCTTTTTTCAATTTTACCCCCGTGGGATATATATTCTACCCACACACATTTGGAACTCTCCTGTTGTACCCTCACACATATTATTCCCTCATTTAGTGGATATTTTCACAAAAAAGTGAAATTTTCAAAAATTCTGAAAATTGGCTGAAAACGACTAAATATGAAGGACTCATCGGGCGAATCACTCTGGAACTGAAATCGGAACGCTCACTGACATTTCCCCTATCTGAAAGTCTGATAAACGCTGAAAAAATGACTAAGTCCAAAAAAAAAAATTTTTCACCTTATTTCAATTTTACCCCCGTGGGATATATATTCTACCCACACACATTTGGAACTCTCTTGGGGTACCCTCATACATATTATTCCCTCATTTAGTGGATATTTTCACAAAAGAGTGAAATTTTCAAAAATTCAGAAAATTGGCTGAAAACGACTAAATATGAAGGACTCATCGGGCGAATCGCTCTGTAACTGAAATCGGAATGCTCACTGACATTTCCCCTATTTGAAAGTCTGATAAACGCTGAAAAAATGACTAAGTCCAAAAAAAATTTTTTTCAACTTTTTTCAATTTTACCCCCGTGGGATATATATTCTACCCACACACATTTGGAACTCTCCTGGGGTGCCCTCACACATATTATTCCCTCATTGAGTGGATATTTTCACAAAAAAGTGAAATTTTCAAAAATTCAGAAAATTGGCTGAAAATGACTAAATATGAAGGACTCATCGGGCGAATCGCTCTGGAACTGATATCGGAACGCTCACTGATATTTCCCCTATCTGAAAGTCTGATAAACGCTGAAAAAATGACTAAGTCCAAAAAAAAATTTTTTTAAACTTTTTTCAATTTTACCCCCGTGGGATATATATTCTACCCACACACATTTGGAACTCTCCTGGGGTGCCCTCACACATATTATTCCCTCATTTAGTGGATATTTTCACAAAAAAGAAAAATTTTCAAAAATTCTGAAAATTGGCTGAAAACGGCTAAATATGAAGGACTCATCGGGCGAATCGCTCTGGAACTGAAATCAGAATGCTCACTGATATTTCCCCTATCTGAAAGTCTGATAAACGCTGAAAAAAATGACTAAGTCCAAAAAAAAATTTTTTTCAACTTTTTTCAATTTTACCCTGTGGGATATATATTCTGCCTACACACATTTGGAACTTTCCTGGGGTGCCCTCACACATATTATTCCCTCATTGAGTGGATATTTTCACAAAAAAGTGAAATTTTAAAAAATTCAGAAAATTGGCTGAAAACGACTAAATATGAAGGACTCAACGGGCGAATCACTATGGAACTGAAATCGGAATGCTCACTGACATTTGCCCTAATTGAAAGTCTGATAAACGCCGGAAAAATGACAAAGTCCAAAAAAAAAATTTATTCACCTTTTTTCAATTTTACCCCCGTGGGATATATATTCTACCCACACACATTTGGAACTCTCCTGTTGTACCCTCACACATATTATTCCCTCATTTAGTGGATATTTTCCCAAAAAAGTGAAATTTTTAAAAATTCTGAAAATTAGCTGAAAATCACTAAATATGAAGGACTCATCGGGCGAATCGCTCTGGAACTGAAATCGGAACGCTCACTGACATTTCCCCTATCTGAAAGTCTGATAAACGCTGAAAAAGTGACTAAGTCCAAAAAAAAAAATTTTTCACCTTTTTTCAATTTTACCCCCGTGGGATATATATTCTACCCACACACATTTGGAACTCTCCTGGGGTACCCTCACACATATTATTCCCTCATTTAGTGGATATTTTCACAAAAAAGTGAAATTTTCAAAAATTCAGAAAATTGGCTGAAAACGACTAAATATGAAGGACTCATCAGGCGAATCGCTCTGGAACTGAAATCGGAACGCTCACTGACATTTCCCCTATCTGAAAGTCTGATAAACGCTGAAAAAATGACTAAGTCCAAAAAAAAAAAATTTTTCACCTTATTTCAATTTTACCCCCGTGGGATATATATTCTACCCACACACATTTGGAACTCTCCTGGGGTACCCTCACACATATTATTCCCTCATTTAGTGGATATTTTCACAAAAGAGTGAAATTTTCAAAAATTCAGAAAATTGGCTGAAAACGACTAAATATGAAGGACTCATCGGGCGAATCGCTCTGTAACTGAAATCGGAATGCTCACTGACATTTCCCCTATTTGAAAGTCTGATAAACGCTGAAAAAATGACTAAGTCCAAAAAAAATTTTTTTCAACTTTTTTCAATTTTACCCCCGTGGGATATATATTCTACCCACACACATTTGGAACTCTCCTGGGGTGCCCTCACACATATTATTCCCTCATTTAGTGGATATTTTCACAAAAAAGTGAAATTTTCAAAAATTCAGAAAATTGGCTGAAAACGACTAAATATGAAGGACTCATCGGGCGAATCGCTCTGGAACTGATATCGGAACGCTCACTGATATTTCCCCTATCTGAAAGTCTGATAAACGCTGAAAAAATGACTAAGTCCAAAAAAAAATTTTTTTAAACTTTTTTCAATTTTACCCCCGTGGGATATATATTCTACCCACACACATTTGGAACTCTCCTGGGGTGCCCTCACACATATTATTCCCTCATTTAGTGGATATTTTCACAAAAAAGAAAAATTTTCAAAAATTCTGAAAATTGGCTGAAAACGGCTAAATATGAAGGACTCATCGGGCGAATCGCTCTGGAACGGAAATCAGAATGCTCACTGATATTTCCCCTATCTGAAAGTCTGATAAACGCTGAAAAAAATGACTAAGTCCAAAAAAAAATTTTTTTCAACTTTTTTCAATTTTACCCTGTGGGATATATATTCTGCCCACACACATTTGGAACTCTCCTGGGGTGCCCTCACACATATTATTCCCTCATTGAGTGGATATTTTCACAAAAAAGTGAAATTTTAAAAAATTCAGAAAATTGGCTGAAAATCACTAAATATGAAGGACTCATCGGGCGAATCGCTCTGGAACTGAAATCGGAACGCTCACTGACATTTCCCCTATCTGAAAGTCTGATAAACGCTGAAAAAATGACTAAGTCCAAAAAAAAAAAATTTTTCACCTTATTTCAATTTTACCCCCGTGGGATATATATTCTACCCACACACATTTGGAACTCTCCTGGGGTACCCTCACACATATTATTCCCTCATTTAGTGGATATTTTCACAAAAGAGTGAAATTTTCAAAAATTCAGAAAATTGGCTGAAAACGACTAAATATGAAGGACTCATCGGGCGAATCGCTCTGTAACTGAAATCGGAATGCTCACTGACATTTCCCCTATTTGAAAGTCTGATAAACGCTGAAAAAATGACTAAGTCCAAAAAAAATTTTTTTCAACTTTTTTCAATTTTACCCCCGTGGGATATATATTCTACCCACACACATTTGGAACTCTCCTGGGGTGCCCTCACACATATTATTCCCTCATTGAGTGGATATTTTCACAAAAAAGTGAAATTTTAAAAAATTCAGAAAATTGGCTGAAAACGACTAAATATGAAGGTCTCATCGGGCAAATCGCTCTGGAACTGAAATCAGAATGCTCACTGACATTTGCCCTAATTGAAAGTCTGATAAACGCCGGAAAAATGACAAAGTCCCCAAAAAAAATTTATTCACCTTTTTTCAATTTTACCCCCGTGGGATATATATTCTGCCCACACACATTTGGAACTCTCCTGGGGTGCCCTCACACATATTATTCCCTCATTGAGTGGATATTTTCACAAAAAAGTGAAATTTTCAAAAATTCAGAAAATTGGCTGAAAAGGACTAAATATGAAGGACTCAACGGTCGAATCGCTCTGGAACTGAAATCGGAATGCTCACTGACATTTGCCCTAATTGAAAGTCTGATAAACGCCAGAAAAATGACAAAGTCCAAAAAAAAATTTTATTCACCTTTTTTCAATTTTACCCCCGTGGGATATATATTCTACCCACACACATTTGGAACTCTCCTGGGGTGCCCTCACACATATTATTCCCTCATTGAGTGGACATTTTCACAAAAAAGTGAAATTTTCAAAAATTCAGAAAATTGGCTGAAAACGACTAAATATGAAGGACTCATCGGGCAAATCGCTCTGGAACTGAAATCAGAACGCTCACTGACATTTCCCCTATCTGAAAGTCTGATAAACGCTGAAAAAATGACAGTCCAAAAAAAAAATTTTTTCAACTTTTTTCAATTTTACCCCCGTGGGATATATATTCTACCCACACACATTTGGAACTCTCCTGGGGTGCCCTCACACATATTATTCCCTCATTTAGTGGATATTTTCACAAAAAAGTGAAATTTTCAAAAATTCTGAAAATTGGCTGAAAACGACTAAATATGAAGGACTCATCGGGCGAATCGCTCTGGAACTGAAATCGGAACGCTCACTGACATTTCCCCTATCTGAAAGTCTGATAAACGCTGAAAAAATGACTAAGTCCAAAAAAAAATTTTTTTCAACTTTTTTCAATTTTACCCCGTGGGATATATATTCTGCCCACACACATTTGGAACTCGCCTGGGGTGCCCTCACACATATTATTCCCTCATTGAGTGGATATTTTCACAAAAAAGTGAAATTTTAAAAAATTCAGAAAATTGGCTGAAAACTACTAAATATGAAGGACTCAACGGGCGAATCACTATGGAACTGAAATCGGAATGCTCACTGACATTTGCCCTAATTGAAAGTCTGATAAACGCCGGAAAAATGACAAAGTCGAAAAAAAAAATTTTTTTTCCACTTTTTTCAATTTTTTCCCCCGTGGGATATATATTCTACCCACACACATTTGGAACTCTCCTGGGGTGCCCTCACACATATTATTCCCTCATTGAGTGGATATTTTCACAAAAAAGTGAAATTTTCAAAAATTCAGAAAATTGGCTGAAAACGACTAAATATGAAGGTCTCATCGAGCAAATCGCTCTGGAACTGAAATCAGAATGCTCACTGACATTTGCCCTAATTGAAAGTCTGATAAACGCCGGAAAAATGACAAAGTCCCCAAAAAAAATTTATTCACCTTTTTTCAATTTTACCCCCGTGGGATATATATTCTACCCACACACATTTGGAACTCTCCTGTTGTACCCTCACACATATTATTCCCTCATTTAGTGGATATTTTCACAAAAAAGTGAAATTTTCAAAAATTGTGAAAATTGGCTGAAAACGACTAAATATGAAGGACTCAACGGGCGAATCGCTCTGTAACTGAAATCAGAACGCTCACTGACATTTCCCCTATCTGAAAGTCTGATAAACGCTGAAAAAATGACTAAGTCAAAAAAAAAAATGTTTTCACCTTTTTTCAATTTTACCCCCGTGGGATATATATTCTGCCCACACACATTTGGAACTCTCCTGGGGTGCCCTCACACATATTATTCCCTCATTTAGTGGATATTTTCACAAAAAAGTGAAATTTTCAAAAATTCAGAAAATTGGCTGAAAACGACTAAATATGAAGGACTCATCGGGCGAATCGCTCTGGAACTGAAATCGGAACGCTCACTGACATTTCCCCTATCTGAAAGTCTGATAAACGCTGAAAAAATGACTAAGTCCAAAAAAAAATTTTTTTCCACTTTTTTCAATTTTACCCCGTGGGATATATATTCTACCCACACACATTTGGAACTCTCCTGGGGTGCCCTCACACATATTATTCCCTCATTTAGTGGATATTTTCACAAAAAAGTGAAATTTTCAAAAATTCAGAAAATTGGCTGAAAACGACTAAATATGAAGGACTCATCGGGCGAATCGCTCTGGAACTGAAATCGGAACGCTCACTGACATTTCCCCTATCTGAAAGTCTGATAAACGCTGAAAAAATGACTAAGTCCAAAAAAAAATTTTTTTCAACTTTTTTCAATTTTACCCCGTGGGATATATATTCTGCCCACACACATTTGGAACTCTCCTGGGGTGCCCTCACACATATTATTCCCTCATTGAGTGGATATTTTCACAAAAAAGTGAAATTTTAAAAAATTCAGAAAATTGGCTGAAAACTACTAAATATGAAGGACTCAACGGGCGAATCACTATGGAACTGAAATCGGAATGCTCACTGACATTTGCCCTAATTGAAAGTCTGATAAACGCCGGAAAAATGACAAAGTCCAAAAAAAAAATTTATTCACCTTTTTTCAATTTTACCCCCGTGGGATATATATTCTACCCACACACATTTGGAACTCTCCTGTTGTACCCTCACACATATTATTCCCTCATTTAGTGGATATTTTCACAAAAAAGTGAAATTTTTAAAAATTCTGAAAATTGGCTGAAAATGACTAAATATGAAGGACTCATCGGGCGAATCGCTCTGGAACTGAAATCAGAACGCTCACTGACATTTCCCCTATCTGAAAGTCTGATAAACGCTGAAAAAATGACTAAGTCCAAAAAAAAAAATTTTTCACCTTATTTCAATTTTACCCCCGTGGGATATATATTCTACCCACACACATTTGGAACTCTCCTGGGGTACCCTCACACATATTATTCCCTCATTTAGTGGATATTTTCACAAAAGAGTGAAATTTTCAAAAATTCAGAAAATTGGCTGAAAACGACTAAATATGAAGGACTCATCGGGCGAATCGCTCTGTAACTGAAATCGGAATGCTCACTGACATTTCCCCTATTTGAAAGTCTGATAAACGCTGAAAAAATGACTAAGTCCAAAAAAAATTTTTTTCAACTTTTTTCAATTTTACCCCCGTGGGATATATATTCTACCCACACACATTTGGAACTCTCCTGGGGTGCCCTCACACATATTATTCCCTCATTTAGTGGATATTTTCACAAAAAAGAAAAATTTTCAAAAATTCTGAAAATTGGCTGAAAACGGCTAAATATGAAGGACTCATCGGGCGAATCGCTCTGGAACTGAAATCAGAATGCTCACTGATATTTCCCCTATCTGAAAGTCTGATAAACGCTGAAAAAAATGACTAAGTCCAAAAAAAAATTTTTTTCAACTTTTTTCAATTTTACCCTGTGGGATATATATTCTGCCCACACACATTTGGAACTTTCCTGGGGTGCCCTCACACATATTATTCCCTCATTGAGTGGATATTTTCACAAAAAAGTGAAATTTTAAAAAATTCAGAAAATTGGCTGAAAACGACTAAATATGAAGGACTCAACGGGCGAATCACTATGGAACTGAAATCGGAATGCTCACTGACATTTGCCCTAATTGAAAGTCTGATAAACGCCGGAAAAATGACAAAGTCCAAAAAAAAAATTTATTCACCTTTTTTCAATTTTACCCCCGTGGGATATATATTCTACCCACACACATTTGGAACTCTCCTGTTGTACCCTCACACATATTATTCCCTCATTTAGTGGATATTTTCCCAAAAAAGTGAAATTTTTAAAAATTCTGAAAATTAGCTGAAAATCACTAAATATGAAGGACTCATCGGGCGAATCGCTCTGGAACTGAAATCGGAACGCTCACTGACATTTCCCCTATCTGAAAGTCTGATAAACGCTGAAAAAGTGACTAAGTCCAAAAAAAAAAATTTTTCACCTTTTTTCAATTTTACCCCCGTGGGATATATATTCTACCCACACACATTTGGAACTCTCCTGGGGTACCCTCACACATATTATTCCCTCATTTAGTGGATATTTTCACAAAAAAGTGAAATTTTCAAAAATTCAGAAAATTGGCTGAAAACGACTAAATATGAAGGACTCATCAGGCGAATCGCTCTGGAACTGAAATCGGAACGCTCACTGACATTTCCCCTATCTGAAAGTCTGATAAACGCTGAAAAAATGACTAAGTCCAAAAAAAAAAAATTTTTCACCTTATTTCAATTTTACCCCCGTGGGATATATATTCTACCCACACACATTTGGAACTCTCCTGGGGTACCCTCACACATATTATTCCCTCATTTAGTGGATATTTTCACAAAAGAGTGAAATTTTCAAAAATTCAGAAAATTGGCTGAAAACGACTAAATATGAAGGACTCATCGGGCGAATCGCTCTGTAACTGAAATCGGAATGCTCACTGACATTTCCCCTATTTGAAAGTCTGATAAACGCTGAAAAAATGACTAAGTCCAAAAAAAATTTTTTTCAACTTTTTTCAATTTTACCCCCGTGGGATATATATTCTACCCACACACATTTGGAACTCTCCTGGGGTGCCCTCACACATATTATTCCCTCATTTAGTGGATATTTTCACAAAAAAGAAAAATTTTCAAAAATTCTGAAAATTGGCTGAAAACGGCTAAATATGAAGGACTCATCGGGCGAATCGCTCTGGAACTGAAATCAGAATGCTCACTGATATTTCCCCTATCTGAAAGTCTGATAAACGCTGAAAAAAATGACTAAGTCCAAAAAAAAATTTTTTTCAACTTTTTTCAATTTTACCCTGTGGGATATATATTCTGCCCACACACATTTGGAACTCTCCTGGGGTGCCCTCACACATATTATTCCCTCATTGAGTGGATATTTTCACAAAAAAGTGAAATTTTAAAAAATTCAGAAAATTGGCTGAAAATCACTAAATATGAAGGACTCATCGGGCGAATCGCTCTGGAACTGAAATCGGAACGCTCACTGACATTTCCCCTATCTGAAAGTCTGATAAACGCCGGAAAAATGACAAAGTCGAAAAAAAAAATTTTTTTTCCACTTTTTTCAATTTTACCCCCGTGGGATATATATTCTACCCACACACATTTGGAACTCTCCTGGGGTGCCCTCACATATATTATTCCCTCATTGAGTGGATATTTTCACAAAAAAAGTGAAATTTTCAAAAATTCAGAAAATTGGCTGAAAACGACTAAATATGAAGGTCTCATCGGGCAAATCGCTCTGGAACTGAAATCAGAATGCTCACTGACATTTGCCCTAATTGAAAGTCTGATAAACGCCGGAAAAATGACAAAGTCCCCAAAAAAAATTTATTCACCTTTTTTCAATTTTACCCCCGTGGGATATATATTCTACCCACACACATTTGGAACTCTCCTGGGGTACCCTCACACATATTATTCCCTCATTTAGTGGATATTTTCACAAAAAAGTGAAATTTTCAAAAATTCTGAAAATTGGCTGAAAATGACTAAATATGAAGGACTCATCAGGCGAATCGCTCTGGAACTGAAATCGGAACGCTCACTGACATTTCCCCTATCTGAAAGTCTGATAAACGCTGAAAAAATGACTAAGTCCAAAAAAAAAATTTTTTCAACTTTTTTCAATTTTACCCCGTGGGATATATATTCTGCCCACACACATTTGGAACTCTCCTGGGGTGCCCTCACACATATTATTCCCTCATTGAGTGGATATTTTCACAAAAAAGTGAAATTTTCAAAAATTCAGAAAATTGGCTGAAAACGACTAAATATGAAGGACTCAACGGTCGATTCGCTCTGGAACTGAAATCGGAATGCTCACTGACATTTGCCCTAATTGAAAGTCTGATAAACGCCAGAAAAATGACAAAGTCCAAAAAAAAATTTTATTCACCTTTTTTCAATTTTACCCCCGTGGGATATATATTCTACCCACACACATTTGGAACTCTCCTGGGGTGCCCTCACACATATTATTCCCTCATTGAGTGGACATTTTCACAAAAAAGTGAAATTTTCAAAAATTCAGAAAATTGGCTGAAAACGACTAAATATGAAGGACTCATCGGGCAAATCGCTCTGGAACTGAAATCAGAACGCTCACTGACATTTCCCCTATCTGAAAGTCTGATAAACGCTGAAAAAATGACAGTCCAAAAAAAAAATTTTTTCAACTTTTTTCAATTTTACCCCCGTGGGATATATATTCTACCCACACACATTTGGAACTCTCCTGGGGTGCCCTCACACATATTATTCCCTCATTTAGTGGATATTTTCACAAAAAAGTGAAATTTTCAAAAATTCTGAAAATTGGCTGAAAACGACTAAATATGAAGGACTCATCGGGCGAATCGCTCTGGAACTGAAATCGGAACGCTCACTGACATTTCCCCTATCTGAAAGTCTGATAAACGCTGAAAAAATGACTAAGTCCAAAAAAAAATTTTTTTCAACTTTTTTCAATTTTACCCCGTGGGATATATATTCTGCCCACACACATTTGGAACTCGCCTGGGGTGCCCTCACACATATTATTCCCTCATTGAGTGGATATTTTCACAAAAAAGTGAAATTTTAAAAAATTCAGAAAATTGGCTGAAAACTACTAAATATGAAGGACTCAACGGGCGAATCACTATGGAACTGAAATCGGAATGCTCACTGACATTTGCCCTAATTGAAAGTCTGATAAACGCCGGAAAAATGACAAAGTCGAAAAAAAAAATTTTTTTTCCACTTTTTTCAATTTTTTCCCCCGTGGGATATATATTCTACCCACACACATTTGGAACTCTCCTGGGGTGCCCTCACACATATTATTCCCTCATTGAGTGGATATTTTCACAAAAAAGTGAAATTTTCAAAAATTCAGAAAATTGGCTGAAAACGACTAAATATGAAGGTCTCATCGAGCAAATCGCTCTGGAACTGAAATCAGAATGCTCACTGACATTTGCCCTAATTGAAAGTCTGATAAACGCCGGAAAAATGACAAAGTCCCCAAAAAAAATTTATTCACCTTTTTTCAATTTTACCCCCGTGGGATATATATTCTGCCCACACACATTTGGAACTCTCCTGGGGTGCCCTCACACATATTATTCCCTCATTTAGTGGATATTTTCACAAAAAAGTGAAATTTTTAAAAATTCTGAAAATTAGCTGAAAATCACTAAATATGAAGGACTCATCGGGCGAATCGCTCTGGAACTGAAATCGGAACGCTCACTGACATTTCCCCTATCTGAAAGTCTGATAAACGCTGAAAAAGTGACTAAGTCCAAAAAAAAAAATTTTTCACCTTTTTTCAATTTTACCCCCGTGGGATATATATTCTACCCACACACATTTGGAACTCTCCTGGGGTACCCTCACACATATTATTCCCTCATTTAGTGGATATTTTCACAAAAAAGTGAAATTTTCAAAAATTCAGAAAATTGGCTGAAAACGACTAAATATGAAGGACTCATCAGGCGAATCGCTCTGGAACTGAAATCGGAACGCTCACTGACATTTCCCCTATCTGAAAGTCTGATAAACGCTGAAAAAATGACTAAGTCCAAAAAAAAAAAATTTTTCACCTTATTTCAATTTTACCCCCGTGGGATATATATTCTACCCACACACATTTGGAACTCTCCTGGGGTACCCTCACACATATTATTCCCTCATTTAGTGGATATTTTCACAAAAGAGTGAAATTTTCAAAAATTCAGAAAATTGGCTGAAAACGACTAAATATGAAGGACTCATCGGGCGAATCGCTCTGTAACTGAAATCGGAATGCTCACTGACATTTCCCCTATTTGAAAGTCTGATAAACGCTGAAAAAATGACTAAGTCCAAAAAAAATTTTTTTCAACTTTTTTCAATTTTACCCCCGTGGGATATATATTCTACCCACACACATTTGGAACTCTCCTGGGGTGCCCTCACACATATTATTCCCTCATTTAGTGGATATTTTCACAAAAAAGAAAAATTTTCAAAAATTCTGAAAATTGGCTGAAAACGGCTAAATATGAAGGACTCATCGGGCGAATCGCTCTGGAACTGAAATCAGAATGCTCACTGATATTTCCCCTATCTGAAAGTCTGATAAACGCTGAAAAAAATGACTAAGTCCAAAAAAAAATTTTTTTCAACTTTTTTCAATTTTACCCTGTGGGATATATATTCTGCCCACACACATTTGGAACTCTCCTGGGGTGCCCTCACACATATTATTCCCTCATTGAGTGGATATTTTCACAAAAAAGTGAAATTTTAAAAAATTCAGAAAATTGGCTGAAAATCACTAAATATGAAGGACTCATCGGGCGAATCGCTCTGGAACTGAAATCGGAACGCTCACTGACATTTCCCCTATCTGAAAGTCTGATAAACGCCGGAAAAATGACAAAGTCGAAAAAAAAAATTTTTTTTCCACTTTTTTCAATTTTACCCCCGTGGGATATATATTCTACCCACACACATTTGGAACTCTCCTGGGGTGCCCTCACATATATTATTCCCTCATTGAGTGGATATTTTCACAAAAAAAGTGAAATTTTCAAAAATTCAGAAAATTGGCTGAAAACGACTAAATATGAAGGTCTCATCGGGCAAATCGCTCTGGAACTGAAATCAGAATGCTCACTGACATTTGCCCTAATTGAAAGTCTGATAAACGCCGGAAAAATGACAAAGTCCCCAAAAAAAATTTATTCACCTTTTTTCAATTTTACCCCCGTGGGATATATATTCTACCCACACACATTTGGAACTCTCCTGGGGTACCCTCACACATATTATTCCCTCATTTAGTGGATATTTTCACAAAAAAGTGAAATTTTCAAAAATTCTGAAAATTGGCTGAAAATGACTAAATATGAAGGACTCATCAGGCGAATCGCTCTGGAACTGAAATCGGAACGCTCACTGACATTTCCCCTATCTGAAAGTCTGATAAACGCTGAAAAAATGACTAAGTCCAAAAAAAAAATTTTTTCAACTTTTTTCAATTTTACCCCGTGGGATATATATTCTGCCCACACACATTTGGAACTCTCCTGGGGTGCCCTCACACATATTATTCCCTCATTGAGTGGATATTTTCACAAAAAAGTGAAATTTTCAAAAATTCAGAAAATTGGCTGAAAACGACTAAATATGAAGGACTCAACGGTCGATTCGCTCTGGAACTGAAATCGGAATGCTCACTGACATTTGCCCTAATTGAAAGTCTGATAAACGCCAGAAAAATGACAAAGTCCAAAAAAAAATTTTATTCACCTTTTTTCAATTTTACCCCCGTGGGATATATATTCTACCCACACACATTTGGAACTCTCCTGGGGTGCCCTCACACATATTATTCCCTCATTGAGTGGACATTTTCACAAAAAAGTGAAATTTTCAAAAATTCAGAAAATTGGCTGAAAACGACTAAATATGAAGGACTCATCGGGCAAATCGCTCTGGAACTGAAATCAGAACGCTCACTGACATTTCCCCTATCTGAAAGTCTGATAAACGCTGAAAAAATGACAGTCCAAAAAAAAAATTTTTTCAACTTTTTTCAATTTTACCCCCGTGGGATATATATTCTACCCACACACATTTGGAACTCTCCTGGGGTGCCCTCACACATATTATTCCCTCATTTAGTGGATATTTTCACAAAAAAGTGAAATTTTCAAAAATTCTGAAAATTGGCTGAAAACGACTAAATATGAAGGACTCATCGGGCGAATCGCTCTGGAACTGAAATCGGAACGCTCACTGACATTTCCCCTATCTGAAAGTCTGATAAACGCTGAAAAAATGACTAAGTCCAAAAAAAAATTTTTTTCAACTTTTTTCAATTTTACCCCGTGGGATATATATTCTGCCCACACACATTTGGAACTCGCCTGGGGTGCCCTCACACATATTATTCCCTCATTGAGTGGATATTTTCACAAAAAAGTGAAATTTTAAAAAATTCAGAAAATTGGCTGAAAACTACTAAATATGAAGGACTCAACGGGCGAATCACTATGGAACTGAAATCGGAATGCTCACTGACATTTGCCCTAATTGAAAGTCTGATAAACGCCGGAAAAATGACAAAGTCGAAAAAAAAAATTTTTTTTCCACTTTTTTCAATTTTTTCCCCCGTGGGATATATATTCTACCCACACACATTTGGAACTCTCCTGGGGTGCCCTCACACATATTATTCCCTCATTGAGTGGATATTTTCACAAAAAAGTGAAATTTTCAAAAATTCAGAAAATTGGCTGAAAACGACTAAATATGAAGGTCTCATCGAGCAAATCGCTCTGGAACTGAAATCAGAATGCTCACTGACATTTGCCCTAATTGAAAGTCTGATAAACGCCGGAAAAATGACAAAGTCCCCAAAAAAAATTTATTCACCTTTTTTCAATTTTACCCCCGTGGGATATATATTCTACCCACACACATTTGGAACTCTCCTGTTGTACCCTCACACATATTATTCCCTCATTTAGTGGATATTTTCACAAAAAAGTGAAATTTTCAAAAATTCTGAAAATTGGCTGAAAACGACTAAATATGAAGGACTCAACGGGCGAATCGCTCTGTAACTGAAATCAGAACGCTCACTGACATTTCCCCTATCTGAAAGTCTGATAAACGCTGAAAAAATGACTAAGTCAAAAAAAAAAATGTTTTCACCTTTTTTCAATTTTACCCCCGTGGGATATATATTCTGCCCACACACATTTGGAACTCTCCTGGGGTGCCCTCACACATATTATTCCCTCATTTAGTGGATATTTTCACAAAAAAGTGAAATTTTCAAAAATTCAGAAAATTGGCTGAAAACTACTAAATATGAAGGACTCAACGGGCGAATCACTATGGAACTGAAATCGGAATGCTCACTGACATTTGCCCTAATTGAAAGTCTGATAAACGCCGGAAAAATGACAAAGTCCAAAAAAAAAATTTATTCACCTTTTTTCAATTTTACCCCCGTGGGATATATATTCTACCCACACACATTTGGAACTCTCCTGTTGTACCCTCACACATATTATTCCCTCATTTAGTGGATATTTTCACAAAAAAGTGAAATTTTTAAAAATTCTGAAAATTGGCTGAAAATGACTAAATATGAAGGACTCATCGGGCGAATCGCTCTGGAACTGAAATCAGAACGCTCACTGACATTTCCCCTATCTGAAAGTCTGATAAACGCTGAAAAAATGACAGTCCAAAAAAAAAATTTTTTCAACTTTTTTCAATTTTACCCCCGTGGGATATATATTCTACCCAAACACATTTGGAACTCTCCTGGGGTGCCCTCACACATATTATTCCCTCATTGAGTGGATATTTTCACAAAAAAGTGAAATTTTCAAAAATTCAGAAAATTGGCTGAAAACGACTAAATATGAAGGACTCAACGGGCAAATCGCTCTGGAACTGAAATCGGAATGCTCACTGACATTTGCCCTAATCGAAAGTCTGATAAACGCAGGAAAAATGACAAAGTCCAAAAAAACATTTTTTCACCTTTTTACAATTTTACCCCCGTGTGATATATTTATTCTACCCACGCACATTTGGAACTCTCCTGTTGTACCCTCACACATATTATTCCCTCATTTAGTGGATATTTTCCCAAAAAAGTGAAATTTTCAAAAATTCAGAAAATTCGCTGAAAACGACTAAATATGAAGGACTCAACGGGCAAATCGCTCTGGAACTGAAATCGGAATGCTCACTGACATTTCCCCTATCTGAAAGTCTGATAAACGCTGAAAAAATGACTGAGTCCAAAAAAAAATTTTTTTCAACTTTTTTCAGTTTTACCCCGTGGGATATATATTCTGCCCACACACATTTGGAACTCTCCTGGGGTGCCCTCACACATATTATTCCCTCATTGAGTGGATATTTTCACAAAAAAGTGAAATTTTCAAAAATTCAGAATATTGGCTGAAAACGACTAAATATGAAGGACTCAACGGTCGAATCGCTCTGGAACTGAAAGCGGAATGCTCACTGACATTTGCCCTAATTGAAAGTCTGATAAACGCCAGAAAAATGACAAAGTCCAAAAAAAAATTTTATTCACCTTTTTTCAATTTTACCCCCGTGGGATATATATTCTACCCACACACATTTGGAACTCTCCTGGGGTGCCCTCACACATATTATTCCCTCATTGAGTGGATATTTTCACAAAAAAGTGAAATTTTCAAAAATTCAGAAAATTGGCTGAAAACGACTAAATATGAAGGACTCATCGGGCGAATCGCTCTGGAACTGAAATCAGAACGCTCACTGACATTTCCCCTATCTGAAAGTCTGATAAACGCTGAAAAAATGACAGTCCAAAAAAAAAATTTTTTCAACTTTTTTCAATTTTACCCCCGTGGGATATATATTCTACCCACACACATTTGGAACTCTCCTGGGGTACCCTCACACATATTATTCCCTCATTTAGTGGATATTTTCACAAAAAAGTGAAATTTTCAAAAATTCAGAAAATTGGTTGAAAACGACTAAATATGAAGGACTCAATGGGCGAATCGCTCTGGAACTGAAATCGGTATGCTCACTAACATTTGCCCTAATTGAAAGTCTGATAAACGCCGGAAAAATGACAAAGTCCAAAAAAAAATTTTATTCACCTTTTTTCAATTTTACCCCCGTGGGATATATATTCTACCCACACACATTTGGAACTCTCCTGGGGTGCCCTCACACATATTATTCCCTCATTTAGTGGATATTTTCACAAAAAAGTGAAATTTTCAAAAATTCAGAAAATTGGCTGAAAACGACTAAATATGAAGGACTCATGGGGCAAATCGCTCTGGAACTGAAATCGGAATGCTCACTGACATTTGCCCTAATTGAAAGTCTGATAAACGCCGGAAAAATGTCTAAGTCCAAAAAAAAAATTTATTCACCTTTTTTCAATTTTACCCCCGTGGGATATATATTCTACCCACACACATTTGGAACTCTCCTGTTGTACCCTCACACATATTATTCCCTCATTTAGTGGATATTTTCACAAAAAAGTGAAATTTTTAAAAATTCTGAAAATTGGCTGAAAATGACTAAATATGAAGGACTCATCGGGCGAATCGCTCTGGAACTGAAATCAGAACGCTCACTGACATTTCCCCTATCTGAAAGTCTGATAAACGCTGAAAAAATGACAGTCCAAAAAAAAAATTTTTTCAACTTTTTTCAATTTTACCCCCGTGGGATATATATTCTACCCACACACATTTGGAACTCTCCTGGGGTGCCCTCACACATATTATTCCCTCATTGAGTGGATATTTTCACAAAAAAGTGAAATTTTCAAAAATTCAGAAAATTGGCTGAAAACGACTAAATATGAAGGACTCAACGGGCAAATCGCTCTGGAACTGAAATCGGAATGCTCACTGACATTTGCCCTAATCGAAAGTCTGATAAACGCAGGAAAAATGACAAAGTCCAAAAAAACATTTTTTCACCTTTTTACAATTTTACCCCCGTGTGATATATTTATTCTACCCACGCACATTTGGAACTCTCCTGTTGTACCCTCACACATATTATTCCCTCATTTAGTGGATATTTTCCCAAAAAAGTGAAATTTTCAAAAATTCAGAAAATTGGCTGAAAACGACTAAATATGAAGGACTCAACGGGCGAATCGCTCTGGAACTGAAATCGGTATGCTCACTAACATTTGCCCTAATTGAAAGTCTGATAAACGCCGGAAAAATGACAAAGTCCAAAAAAAAATTTTATTCACCTTTTTTCAATTTTACCCCCGTGGGATATATATTCTACCCACACACATTTGGAACTCTCCTGGGGTGCCCTCACACATATTATTCCCTCATTGAGTGGATATTTTCACAAAAAAGTGAAATTTTCAAAAATTCAGAAAATTGGCTGAAAACGACTAAATATGAAGGACTCATCGGGCGAATCGCTCTGGAACTGAAATCAGAACGCTCACTGACATTTCCCCTATCTGAAAGTCTGATAAACGCTGAAAAAATGACAGTCCAAAAAAAAAATTTTTTCAACTTTTTTCAATTTTACCCCCGTGGGATATATATTCTACCCACACACATTTGGAACTCTCCTGGGGTACCCTCACACATATTATTCCCTCATTTAGTGGATATTTTCACAAAAAAGTGAAATTTTCAAAAATTCAGAAAATTGGTTGAAAACGACTAAATATGAAGGACTCAATGGGCGAATCGCTCTGGAACTGAAATCGGTATGCTCACTAACATTTGCCCTAATTGAAAGTCTGATAAACGCCGAAAAATGACAAAGTCCAAAAAAAAATTTTATTCACCTTTTTTCAATTTTACCCCCGTGGGATATATATTCTACCCACACACATTTGGAACTCTCCTGGGGTGCCCTCACACATATTATTCCCTCATTTAGTGGATATTTTCACAAAAAAGTGAAATTTTCAAAAATTCAGAAAATTGGCTGAAAACGACTAAATATGAAGGACTCATCGGGCAAATCGCTCTGGAACTGAAATCGGAATGCTCACTGTCATTTGCCCTAATTGAAAGTCTGATAAACGCCGGAAAAATGTCTAAGTCCAAAAAAAAATTTTATTCACCTTTTTTCAATTTTACCCCCGTGGGATATATATTCTACCCACACACATTTGGAACTCTCCTGTTGTACCCTCTCACATATTATTCCCTCATTTAGTGGATATTTTCCCAAAAAAGTGAAATTTTCAAAAATTCTGAAAATTGGCTGAAAACGACTAAATATGAAGGACTCATCGGGCGAATCGCTCTGTAACTGAAATCAGAACGCTCACTGACATTTCCCCTATCTGAAAGTCTGATAAACGCTGAAAAAATGACAGTCCAAAAAAAAAATTTTTTCAACTTTTCAATTTTACCCCCGTGGGATATATATTCTACCCACACACATTTGGAACTCTCCTGGGGTGCCCTCACACATATTATTCCCTCATTGAGTCGATATTTTCCCAAAAAAGTGAAATTTTCAAAAATTCAGAAAATTGGCTGAAAACGACTAAATAAGAAGGTCTCATAGGGCAAATCGTTCTGGAACTGAAATCAGAATGCTCACTGACATTTGCCCTAATTGAAAGTCTGATAAACGCAGGAAAAATGACAAAGTCCCAAAAAAAAATTTATTCACCTTTTTTCAATTTTACCCCCGTGGGATATATATTCTACCCACACACATTTGGAACTCTCCTGTTGTACCCTCACACATATTATTCCCTCATTTAGTGGATATTTTCCCAAAAAAGTGAAATTTTCAAAAATTCTGAAAATTGGATGAAAACGACTAAATATGAAGGACTCATCGGGCGAATCGCTCTCGAACTGAAATCGGAACGCTCACTGACATTTCCCCTATCTGAAAGTCTGATAAACGCCGGAAAAATGACAAAGTCGAAAAAAAAAAATTTTTTTCCACTTTTTTCAATTTTACCCCCGTGGGATATATATTCTACCCACACACATTTGGAACTCTCCTGGGTGCCCTCACACATATTATTCCCTCATTTAGTGGATATTTTCCCAAAAAAGTGAAATTTTCAAAAATTCTGAAAATTGGCTGAAAACGACTAAATATGAAGGACTCATCGGGCGAATCGCTCTGGAACTGAAATCGGAACGCTCACTGACATTTCCCCTATCTGAAAGTCTGATAAACGCTGAAAAAATGACTAAGTCCAAAAAAAAAATTTTTTCACCTTTTTTCAATTTTACCCCCGTGGGATATATATTCTACCCACACACATTTGGAACTCTCCTGGGGTGCCCTCACACATATTATTCCCTCATTGAGTGGATATTTTCACAAAAAAGTGAAATTTTCAAAAATTCAGAAAATTGGCTGAAAACGACTAAATATGAAGGACTCATCGGGCGAATCGCTCTGGAACTGAAATCAGAACGCTCACTGACATTTCCCCTATCTGAAAGTCTGATAAACGCTGAAAAAATGACAGTCCAAAAAAAAATTTTCTCAACTTTTTTCAATTTTACCCCCGTGGGATATATATTCTACCCACACACATTTGGAACTCTCCTGGGTTGCCCTCACACATATTATTCCCTCATTGAGTGGATATTTTCACAAAAAAGTGAAATTTTCAAACATTCTGAAAATTGGCTGAAAATTACTAAATATGAAGGACTCATCAGGCGAATCGCTCTGGAACTGAAATCGGAACGCTCACTGACATTTCCCCTATCTGAAAGTCTGATAAACGCCAGAAAAATGACAAAGTCGAAAAAAAAAAAATTTTTTCCACTTTTTTCAATTTTACCCCCGTGGGATATATATTCTACCCACACACATTTGGAACTCTCCTGGGTTGCCCTCACACATATTATTCCCTCATTTAGTGGATATTTTCACAAAAAAGTGAAATTTTCAAAAATTCTGAAAATTGGCTGAAAATGACTAAATATGAAGGACTCATCGGGCGAATTGCTCTGGAACTGAAATCGGAACGCTCACTGACATTTCCCCTATCTGAAAGTCTGATAAACGCTGAAAAAACGACTAAGTCCAAAAAAAAATTTTTTTCAACTTTTTTCAATTTTACCCCCGTGGGATATATATTCTACCCACACACATTTGGAACTCTCCTGGGGTGCCCTCACACATATTATTCCCTCATTGAGTGGATATTTTCACAAAAAAGTGAAATTTTCAAAAATTCAGAAAATTGGCTGAAAACGACTAAATTTGAAGGTCTCATCGGGCAAATCGCTCTGGAACTGAAATCAGAATGCTCACTGACATTTGCCCTAATTGAAAGTCTGATAAACGCCGGAAAAATGACAAAGTCCAAAAAAAAATTTTATTCACCTTTTTTCAATTTTACCCCCGTGGGATATATATTCTACCCACACACATTTGGAACTCTCCTGTTGTACCCTCACACATATTATTCCCTCATTTAGTGGATATTTTCCCAAAAAAGTGAAATTTTCAAAAATTCTGAAATTTGGCTGAAAATGACTAAATATGAAGGACTCATCGGGCGAATCGCTCTGGAACTGAAATCGGAACGCTCACTGACATTTCCCCTATCTGAAAGTCTGATAAACGCCGGAAAAATGACAAAGTCGAAAAAAAAAAAAAATTTTCCACTTTTTTCAATTTTACCCCCGTGGGATATATATTCTACCCACACACATTTGGAACTCTCCTGGGTGCCCTCACACATATTATTCCCTCATTTAGTGGATATTTTCCCAAAAAAGTGAAATTTTCAAAAATTCTGAAAATTGGCTGAAAACGACTAAATATGAAGGACTCATCGTGCGATTCGCTCTGGAACTGAAATCGGAACGCTCACTGACATTTCCCCTCTCTGAAAGTCTGATAAATGCTGAAAAAATTACTAAGTCCAAAAAAAAAATTTTTTCAACTTTTTTCAATTTTACCCCCGTGGGATATATATTCTACCCACACACATTTGGAACTCTCCTGGGGTGCCCTCACACATATTATTCCCTCATTGAGTGGATATTTTCACAAAAAAGTGAAATTTTCAAAAATTCTGAAAATTGGCTGAAAACGACTAAATATGAAGGTCTCAACGGGCGAATCGCTCTGGAACTGAAATCGGAATGCTCACTGACCTTTGCCCTAATTGAAAGTCTGATAAACGCCGGAAAAATGACAAAGTCCAAAAAAAAATGTTTTTCACCTTTTTTCAATTTTACCCCCGTGGGATATATATTCTACCCACACACATTTGAAACTCTCCTGGGGTACCCTCACACATATTATTCCCTCATTTAGTGGATATTTTCACAAAAAAGTGAAATTTTCAAAAATTCTGAAAATTGGCTGAAAACGACTAAACATGAAGGAATCATCGAGCGAATCACTCTGGAACAGAAATCGGAACGTTCACTGACATTTCTCCTAACTGAAAGTCTGATAAACGCAGGAAAAATGACTAAGTGCAAAAAAAATTTTTTTTCAACTTTTTTCAATTTTACCCCCGTGGGATATATCTTCTACCCACACACATTTGGAACTCTCCTGTTGTACCCTCACACATATTATTCCCTCATTTAGTGGATATTTTCCCAAAAAAGTGAAATTTTCAAAAATTCAGAAAATTGTCTGAAAACGACTAAATATGAAGGACTCATCGGGCGAATCGCTCTGGAACTGAAATCGGAACGCTCACTGACATTTCCCCTATCTGAAAGTCTGATAAACGCTGAAAAAATGACTAAGTCCAAATAAAAATTTTTTCAACTTTTTTCAATTTTACCCCCGTGGGATATATATTCTACTGACACACATTTGGAACTCTCCTGGGGTGCCCTCACACATATTATTCCCTCATTGAGTGGATATTTTCACAAAAAAGTGAAATTTTCAAAAATTCTGAAAATTGGCTGAAAACGACTAAATATGAAGGACTCAATGGGCGAATCGCTCTGGAACTGAAATCGGAATGCTCACTGACATTTGCCCTAATTGAAAGTCTGATAAACGCCGGAAAAATGACAAAGTCCAAAAAAAAATTTTTTTCACCTTTTTTCAATTTTACCCCCGTGGGTATATTCTACCCACACACATTTGAAACTCTCCTGGGGTACCCTCACACATATTATTCCCTCATTTAGTGGATATTTTCACAAAAAAGTGAAATTTTCAAAAATTCTGAAAATTGGCTGAAAACGACTAAATATGAAGGAATCATCGAGCGAATCACTCTGGAACAGAAATCGGAACGTTCACTGACATTTCCCTTAACTGAAAGTCTGATGAGCGCCGGAAAAATGACTAAGTGCAAAAAAAATTTTTTTTCAACTTTTTTCAATTTTACCCCCGTGGGATATATCTTCTACCCACACACATTTGGAACTCTCCTGTTGTACCCTCACACATATTATTCCCTCATTTAGGGGATATTTTCCCAAAAAAGTGAAATTTTCAAAAATTCTGAAAATTGGCTGAAAACGACTAAATATGAAGGACTCAACGGGCGAATCGCTCTGGAACTGAAATCGGAATGCTCACTGACATTGCCCTACTTGAAAGTCTGATAAACGCCGGAAAAATGACAAAGTCCAAAAAATAATTTTTTTCACCTTATTTCAATTTTACCCCCGTGGGATATATATTCTACCCACACACATTTGGAACTCTCCTGTTGTACCCTCACACATATTATTCCCTCATTTAGTGGATATTTTCCCAAAAAAGTGAAATTTTCAAAAATTCTGAAATTTGGCTGAAAATGACTAAATATGAAGGACTCATCGGGCGAATCGCTCTGGAACTGAAATCGGAACGCTCACTGACATTTCCCCTATCTGAAAGTCTGATAAACGCCGGAAAAATGACAAAGTCGAAAAAAAAAAATTTTTTTCCACTTTTTTCAATTTTACCCCCGTGGGATATATATTCTACCCACACACATTTGGAACTCTCCTGGGTGCCCTCACACATATTATTCCCTCATTTAGTGGATATTTTCCCAAAAAAGTGAAATTTTCAAAAATTCTGAAAATTGGCTGAAAACGACTAAATATGAAGGACTCATCGGGCGAATCGCTCTGGAACTGAAATCGGAACGCTCACTGACATTTCCCCTATCTGAAAGTCTGATAAACGCTGAAAAAATGACTAAGTCCAAAAAAAAATTTTTTTCACCTTTTTTCAATTTTACCCCCGTGGGATATATATTCTACCCACACACATTTGGAACTCTCCTGGGGTGCCCTCACACATATTATTCCCTCATTGAGTGGATATTTTCACAAAAAAGTGAAATTTTCAAAAATTCAGAAAATTGGCTGAAAACGACTAAATATGAAGGACTCATCGGGCGAATCGCTCTGGAACTGAAATCAGAACGCTCACTGACATTTCCCCTATCTGAAAGTCTGATAAACGCTGAAAAAATGACAGTCCAAAAAAAAATTTTCTCAACTTTTTTCAATTTTACCCCCGTGGGATATATATTCTACCCACACACATTTGGAACTCTCCTGGGTTGCTCTCACACATATTATTCCCTCATTGAGTGGATATTTTCACAAAAAAGTGAAATTTTCAAAAATTCTGAAAATTGGCTGAAAACGACTAAATATGAAGGACTCAACGGGCGAATCGCTCTGGAACTGAAATCAGAATGCTCACTGACATTTGCCCTAATTGAAAGTCTGATAAACGCCGGAAAAATGACAAAGTCCAAAAAAAAATTTTTTTCACCTTTTTTCAATTTTACCCCCGTGGGATATATATTCTACCCACACACATTTGGAACTCTCCTGTTGTACCCTCACACATATTATTCCCTCATTTAGTGGATATTTTCCCAAAAAAGTGAAATTTTCAAAAATTCAGAAAATTGGCTGAAAACGACTAAATATGAAGGACTCATCGGGCGAATCGCTCTGGAACTGAAATCGGAACGCTCACTGACATTTCCCCTATCTGAAAGTCTGATAAACGCCGGAAAAATGACTAAGTCCAAAAAAATTTTTTTTAAACTTTTTTCAATTTTACCCCCGTAGGATATATATTCTACCCACACACATTTGGAACTCTCCTGGGGTGCCCTCACACATATTATTCCCTCATTTAGTGGATATTTTCACAAAAAAGTGAAATTTTCAAAAATTCAGAAAATTGGCTGAAAATGACTAAATATGAAGGACTCATTGGGCGAATCGCTCTGGAACTGAAATGGGAACGCTCACTGACATTTCCCCTATCTGAAAGTCTGATAAACGCCGGAAAAATGACTAAGTCGAAAAAAAAAATTTTTCAACTTTTTTCAATTTTACCCCCGTGGGATATATATTCTACCCACACACATTTGGAACTCTCCTGGGGTGCCCTCACACATATTATTCCCTCATTGAGTGGATATTTTCACAAAAAAGTGAAATTTTCAAAAATTCAGAAAATTGGCTGAAAATGACTAAATATGAAGGACTCATCGGGCTAATCGCTCTGGAACTGAAATCGGAACGCTCACTGACATTTCCCCTATCTGAAAGTCTGATAAACGCCGGAAAAATGACTAAGTCCAAAAAAAAATTTTTTTTACTTTTTTCAATTTTACCCCCGTGGGATATATATTCTACCCACACACATTTGATACTCTCCTGGGGTGCCCTCACACATTTTATTCCCTCATTGAGTGGATATTTTCACAAAAAAGTGAAATTTTCAAAAATTCTGAAAATTGGCTGAAAACGACTAAATATGAAGGACTCAACGGGCGAAACGCTCTGGAACTGAAATCGGAACGCTCACTGACATTTGCCCTAATTGAAAGTCTGATAAACGCCGGAAAAATGACAAAGTCCAAAAAAAAATTTTTTTCACCTTTTTTCAATTTTACCCCCGTGGGATATATATTCTACCCACACACATTTGGAACTCTCCTGTTGTACCCTCACACATATTATTCCCTCATTTAGTGGATATTTTCCCAAAAAAGTGAAATTTTCAAAAATTCAGAAAATTGGCTGAAAACGACTAAATATGAAGGACTCATCGGGCGAATCGCTCTGGAACTGAAATCGGAACGCTCACTGACATTTCCCCTATCTGAAAGTCTGATAAACGCCGGAAAAATGACTAAGTCCAAAAAAAATTTTTTTAAACTTTTTTCAATTTTACCCCCGTAGGATATATATTCTACCCACACACATTTGGAACTCTCCTGGGGTGCCCTCACACATATTATTCCCTCATTTAGTGGATATTTTCACAAAAAAGTGAAATTTTCAAAAATTCAGAAAATTGGCTGAAAACGACTAAATATGAAGGACTCATTGGGCGAATCGCTCTGGAACTGAAATCAGAACGCTCACTGACATTTCCCCTATCTGAAAGTCTGATAAACGCCGGAAAAATGACTAAGTCGAAAAAAAAAAATGTTCAACTTTTTTCAATTTTACCCCCGTGGGATATATATTCTACCCACACACATTTGGAACTCTCCTGGGGTGCCCTCACACATATTATTCCCTCATTGAGTGGATATTTTCACAAAAAAGTGAAATTTTCAAAAATTCTGAAAATTGGCTGAAAATGACTAAATATGAAGGACTCATCGGGCGAATCGCTCTGGAACTGAAATCGGAACGCTCACTGACATTTCCACTATCTGAAAGTCTGATAAACGCCGGAAAAATGACTAAGTCCAAAAAAAAATTTTTTTTACTTTTTTCAATTTTACCCCCGTGGGATATATATTCTACCCACACACATTTGATACTCTCCTGGGGTGCCCTCACACATCTTATTCCCTCATTTAGTGGATATTTTCACAAAAAAGTGAAATTTTCAAAAATTCAGAAAATTGGCTGAAAACGACTAAATATGAAGGACTCATCGGGCGAATCGCTCTGGAACTGAAATCGGAACGCTCACTGACATTTCCCCTATCTGAAAGTCTGATAAATGCTGAAAAAATGACTAAGTCCAAAAAAAAATTTTTTTCAACTTTTTTCAATTTTACCCCCGTGGGATATATATTCTACCCACACACATTTGGAACTCTCCTGGGGTGCCCTCACACATATTATTCCCTCATTGAGTGGATATTTTCACAAAAAAGTGAAATTTTCAAAAATTCAGAAAATTGGCTGAAAATGACTAAATATGAAGGACTCATCGGGCTAATCGCTCTGGAACTGAAATCGGAACGCTCACTGACATTTCCCCTATCTGAAAGTCTGATAAACGCCGGAAAAATGACTAAGTCCAAAAAAAAATTTTTTTTACTTTTTTCAATTTTACCCCCGTGGGATATATATTCTACCCACACACATTTGATACTCTCCTGGGGTGCCCTCACACATCTTATTCCCTCATTTAGTGGATATTTTCACAAAAAAGTGAAATTTTCAAAAATTCAGAAAATTGGCTGAAAACGACTAAATATGAAGGAGTCAACGGGCGAATCGCTCTGGAACTGAAATCGGAATGCTCACTGACATTTCCCCTATCTGAAAGTCTGATAAACGCTGAAAAAATGACTAAGTCCAAAAAAAAATTTTTTCAACTTTTTTCAATTTTACCCCCGTGGGATATATATTCTACCCACACACATTTGGAACTCTCCTGGGGTGCCCTCACACATTTTATTCCCTCATTGAGTGGATATTTTCACAAAAAAGTGAAATTTTCAAAAATTCTGAAAATTGGCTGAAAACGACTAAATATGAAGGACTCAACGGGCGAAACGCTCTGGAACTGAAATCGGAACGCTCACTGACATTTGCCCTAATTGAAAGTCTGATAAACGCCGGAAAAATGACAAAGTCCAAAAAAAAATTTTTTTCACCTTTTTTCAATTTTACCCCCGTGGGATATATATTCTACCCACACACATTTGGAACTCTCCTGTTGTACCCTCACACATATTATTCCCTCATTTAGTGGATATTTTCCCAAAAAAGTGAAATTTTCAAAAATTCAGAAAATTGGCTGAAAACGACTAAATATGAAGGACTCATCGGGCGAATCGCTCTGGAACTGAAATCGGAACGCTCACTGACATTTCCCCTATCTGAAAGTCTGATAAACGCCGGAAAAATGACTAAGTCCAAAAAAAATTTTTTTAAACTTTTTTCAATTTTACCCCCGTAGGATATATATTCTACCCACACACATTTGGAACTCTCCTGGGGTGCCCTCACACATATTATTCCCTCATTTAGTGGATATTTTCACAAAAAAGTGAAATTTTCAAAAATTCAGAAAATTGGCTGAAAACGACTAAATATGAAGGACTCATTGGGCGAATCGCTCTGGAACTGAAATCAGAACGCTCACTGACATTTCCCCTATCTGAAAGTCTGATAAACGCCGGAAAAATGACTAAGTCGAAAAAAAAAAATGTTCAACTTTTTTCAATTTTACCCCCGTGGGATATATATTCTACCCACACACATTTGGAACTCTCCTGGGGTGCCCTCACACATATTATTCCCTCATTGAGTGGATATTTTCACAAAAAAGTGAAATTTTCAAAAATTCTGAAAATTGGCTGAAAATGACTAAATATGAAGGACTCATCGGGCGAATCGCTCTGGAACTGAAATCGGAACGCTCACTGACATTTCCACTATCTGAAAGTCTGATAAACGCCGGAAAAATGACTAAGTCCAAAAAAAAATTTTTTTTACTTTTTTCAATTTTACCCCCGTGGGATATATATTCTACCCACACACATTTGATACTCTCCTGGGGTGCCCTCACACATCTTATTCCCTCATTTAGTGGATATTTTCACAAAAAAGTGAAATTTTCAAAAATTCAGAAAATTGGCTGAAAACGACTAAATATGAAGGACTCATCGGGCGAATCGCTCTGGAACTGAAATCGGAACGCTCACTGACATTTCCCCTATCTGAAAGTCTGATAAATGCTGAAAAAATGACTAAGTCCAAAAAAAAATTTTTTTCAACTTTTTTCAATTTTACCCCCGTGGGATATATATTCTACCCACACACATTTGGAACTCTCCTGGGGTGCCCTCACACATATTATTCCCTCATTGAGTGGATATTTTCACAAAAAAGTGAAATTTTCAAAAATTCAGAAAATTGGCTGAAAACGAATAAATATGAAGGAGTCAACGGGCGAATCGCTCTGGAACTGAAATCGGAATGCTCACTGACATTGCCCTACTTGAAAGTCTGATAAACGCCGGAAAAATGACAAAGTCCAAAAAAAAATTTTTTTCACCTTTTTTCAATTTTACCCCTGTGGGATATATATTCTACCCACACACATTTGGAACTCTCCTGTTGTACCCTCACACGTATTATTCCCTCATTGAGTGGATATTTTCACAAAAAAGTGAAATTTTCAAAAATTCAGAAAATTGGCTGAATACGCCTAAATATGATGGACTCAACGGGCGAATCGCTCTGGAACTGAAATCGGAATGCTCACTGACATTTGCCCTAATCGAAAGTCTGATAAACGCCGGAAAAATGACAAAGTCCAAAAAAAAATTTTTTAAACTTTTTTCAATTTTACCCCCGTAGGATATATATTCTACCCACACACATTTGGAACTCTCCTGGGGTGCCCTCACACATATTATTCCCTCATTTAGTGGATATTTTCACAAAAAAGTGAAATTTTCAAAAATTCAGAAAATTGGCTGAAAACGACTAAATATGAAGGACTCATTGGGCGAATCGCTCTGGAACTGAAATGGGAACGCTCACTGACATTACCCCTATCTGAAAGTCTGATAAACGCCGGAAAAATGACTAAGTCGAAAAAAAAAAATTTTCAACTTTTTTCAATTTTACCCCTGTGGGATATATATTCTACCCACACACATTTGGAACTCTCCTGGGGTGCCCTCACACATATTATTCCCTCATTGAGTGGATATTTTCACAAAAAAGTGAAATTTTCAAAAATTCAGAAAATTGGCTGAAAATGACTAAATATGAAGGACTCATCGGGCGAATCGCTCTGGAACTGAAATCGGAACGCTCACTGACATTTCCCCTATCTGAAAGTCTGATAAACGCCGGAAAAATGACTAAGTCCAAAAAAAAATTTTTTTTACTTTTTTCAATTTTACCCCCGTGGGATATATATTCTACCCACACACATTTGATACTCTCCTGGGGTGCCCTCACACATATTATTCCCTCATTTAGTGGATATTTTCACAAAAAAGTGAAATTTTCAAAAATTCAGAAAATTGGCTGAAAACGATTAAATATGAAGGACTCATCGGGCGAATCGCTCTGGAACTGAAATCGGAACGCTCACTGACATTTCCCCTATCTGAAAGTCTGATAAATGCTGAAAAAATGACTAAGTCCAAAAAAAAATTTTTTTCAACTTTTTTCAATTTTACCACCGTGGGATATATATTCTACCCACACACATTTGGAACTCTCCTGGGGTGCCCTCACACATATTATTCCCTCATTGAGTGGATATTTTCACAAAAAAGTGAAATTTTCAAAAATTCTGAAAATTGGCTGAAAACGACTAAATATGAAGGACTCAACGGGCGAATCGCTCTGGAACTGAAATCGAATGCTCACTGACCTTTGCCCTTATTGAAAGTCTGATAAACGCCGGAAAAATGACAAAGTCCAAAAAAAAATGTTTTTCAACTTTTTTCAATTTTACCCCCGTGGGATATATATTCTACCCACACACATTTGGAACTCTCCTGGGGTGCCCTCACACATATTATTCCCTCATTGAGTGGATATTTTCACAAAAAAGTGAAATTTTCAAAAATTCAGAAAATTGGCTGAAAATAACTAAATATGAAGGACTCATCGGGCGAATCGCTCTGGAACTGAAATTGGAACGCTCACTGACATTTCCCCTATCTGAAAGTCTGATAAACGCCGGAAAAATGACTAAGTCCCAAAAAAAATTTTTTCAACTTTTTTCAATTTTACCCCCGTGGGATATATATTCTACCCACACACATTTGGAACTCTCCTGGGGTACCCTCACACATATTATTCCCTCATTTAGTGGATATTTTCCCAAAAAAGTTAAATTTTCAAAACTTCAGAAAATTGGCTGAAAACGACTAAATATGAAGGACTCTTCGGGCGAATCGCTCTGGAACTGAAATCGGAGCGCTCACTGACATTTCCCCTATCTGAAAGTCTGATAAACGCCGGAAAAATGACTAAGTCCAAAAAAAAATTTTTTCAACTTTTTTCAATTTTACCCCCGTGGGATATATATTCTACCCACACACATTTGGAACTCTCCTGGGGTACCCTCACACATATTATTCCCTCATTGAGTGGATATTTTCACAAAAAAGTGAAATTTTCAAAAATTCTGAAAATTGGCTGAAAACGACTAAATATGAAGGACTCAACGGGCGAATCGCTCTGGAACTGAAATCGGAATGCTCACTGACATTGCCCTACTTGAAAGTCTGATAAACGCCGGAAAAATGACAAAGTCCAAAAAAAAATTTTTTTCATCTTTTTTCAATTTTACCCCCGTGGGATATATATTCTACCCACACACATTTGGAACTCTCCTGTTGTACCCTCACACATATTATTCCCTCATTTAGTGGATATTTTCCAAAAAAAGTGAAATTTTCAAAAATTCAGAAAATTGGCTGAAAACGACTAAATATGAAGGACTCATCGGGCGAATCGCTCTGGAACTGAAATCGGAACACTCACTGACATTTCCCCTATCTGAAAGTCTGATCAACGCCGGAAAAATGACTAAGTCCAAAAAAAATTTTTTAAACTTTTTTCAATTTTACCCCCGTGGGATATATATTCTACCCACACACATTTGGAACTCTCCTGGGGTACTCTCACACATATTATTCCCTCATTTAGTGGATATTTTCACAAAAAAGTGAAATTTTCAAAAATTCTGAAAATTGGCTGAAAACGACTAAATATGAAGGACTCATCGGGCGAATCGCTCTGGAACTGAAATCAGAACGCTCACTGACATTTCCCCTATCTGAAAGTCGGCTAAACGCCGGAAAAATGACTAAGTCGAAAAAAAATTTTTTTCAACTTTTATCAATTTTACCCTCGTGGGATATATATTCTACCCACACACATTTGATACTCTCCTGGGGTGCCCTCACACATATTATTCCCTCATTTAGTGGATATTTTCACAAAAAAGTGAAATTTTCAAAAATTCAGAAAATTGGCTGAATACGACTAAATATGAACGACTCAACAGGCGAATCGCTCTGGAACTGAAATCGGAACGCTCACTGACATTTCCCCTATCTGAAAGTCTGATAAATGCTGAAAAAATGACTAAGTCCCAAAAAAAATTTTTTAAACTTTTTTCAATTTTACCCCCGTGGGATATATATTCTACCCACACACATTTGGAACTCTCCTGGGGTGCCCTCACACATATTATTCCCTCATTGAGTGGATATTTTCACAAAAGTGAAATTTTCAAAAATTCAGAAAATTGGCTGAAAACGACTAAATATGAAGGACTCATCGGGCGAATCGCTCTGGAACTGAAATCGGAATGCTCACTGACATTTCCCCTATCTGAAAGTCTGATAAACGCCGGAAAAATGACTAAGTCCAAAAAAATTTTTTTTAAACTTTTTTCAATTTTACCCCCGTAGGATATATATTCTACCCACACACATTTGGAACTCTCCTGGGGTGCCCTCACACATATTATTCCCTCATTTAGTGGATATTTTCACAAAAAAGTGAAATTTTCAAAAATTCAGAAAATTGGCTGAAAACGACTAAATATGAAGGACTCATTGGGCGAATCGCTCTGGAACTGAAATCAGAACGCTCACTGACATTTCCCCTATCTGAAAGTCTGATAAACGCCGGAAAAATGACTAAGTCGAAAAAAAAAATTTTCAACTTTTTTCAATTTTACCCCCGTGGGATATATATTCTACCCACACACATTTGGAACTCTCCTGGGGTGCCCTCACACATATTATTCCCTCATTGAGTGGATATTTTCACAAAAAAAGTGAAATTTTCAAAAATTCAGAAAATTGGCTGAAAACGACTAAATATGAAGGACTCATCGGGCGAATCGCTCTGGAACTGAAATCGGAATGCTCACTGACATTTCCCCTATCTGAAAGTCTGATAAACGCCGGAAAAATGACTAAGTCCAAAAAAATTTTTTTTAAACTTTTTTCAATTTTACCCCCGTAGGATATATATTCTACCCACACACATTTGGAACTCTCCTGGGGTGCCCTCACACATATTATTCCCTCATTTAGTGGATATTTTCACAAAAAAGTGAAATTTTCAAAAATTCAGAAAATTGGCTGAAAACGACTAAATATGAAGGACTCATTGGGCGAATCGCTCTGGAACTGAAATCAGAACGCTCACTGACATTTCCCCTATCTGAAAGTCTGATAAACGCCGGAAAAATGACTAAGTCGAAAAAAAAAAATTTTCAACTTTTTTCAATTTTACCCCCGTGGGATATATATTCTACCCACACACATTTGGAACTCTCCTGGGGTGCCCTCACACATATTATTCCCTCATTGAGTGGATATTTTCACAAAAAAGTGAAATTTTCAAAAATTCAGAAAATTGGCTGAAAACGAATAAATATGAAGGACTCATCGGGCGAATCGCTCTGGAACTGAAATCGGAATGCTCACTGACATTTCCCCTATCTGAAAGTCTGATAAATGCTGAAAAAATGACTAAGTCCAAAAAAACATTTTTTTCAACTTTTTTCAATTTTACCACCGTGGGATATATATTCTACCCACACACATTTGGAACTCTCCTGGGGTGCCCTCACACATATTATTCCCTCATTGAGTGGATATTTTCACAAAAAAGTGAAATTTTCAAAAATTCAGAAAATTGGCTGAAAACGACTAAATATGAAGGACTCATCGGGCGAATCGCTCTGGAACTGAAATCGGAACACTCACTGACATTTCCCCTATCTGAAAGTCTGATAAACGCCGGAAAAATGACTAAGTCCAAAAAAATTTTTTTTAAACTTTTTTAAATTTTACCCCCGTAGGATATATATTCTACCCACACACATTTGGAACTCTCCTGGGGTGCCCTCACACATATTATTCCCTCATTTAGTGGATATTTTCACAAAAAAGTGAAATTTTCAAAAATTCAGAAAATTGGCTGAAAACGACTAAATATGAAGGACTCATTGGGCGAATCGCTCTGGAACTGAAATCAGAACGCTCACTGACATTTCCCCTATCTGAAAGTCTGATAAACGCCGGAAAAATGACTAAGTCGAAAAAAAAAAATTTTCAACTTTTTTCAATTTTACCCCCGTGGGATATATATTCTACCCACACACATTTGGAACTCTCCTGGGGTGCCCTCACACATATTATTCCCTCATTGAGTGGATATTTTCACAAAAAAGTGAAATTTTCAAAAATTCAGAAAATTGGCTGAAAATGACTAAATATGAAGGACTCATCCGGCGAATCGCTCTGGAACTGAAATCGGAACGCTCACTGACATTTCCACTATCTGAAACTCTGATAAACGCCGGAAAAATGACTAAGTCCAAAAAAAAATTTTTTTTACTTTTTTCAATTTTACCCCCGTGGGATATATATTCTACCCACACACATTTGATACTCTCCTGGGGTGCCCTCACACATCTTATTCCCTCATTTAGTGGATATTTTCACAAAAAAGTGAAATTTTCAAAAATTCAGAAAATTGGCTGAAAACGACTAAATATGAAGGACTCATCGGGCGAATCGCTCTGGAACTGAAATCGGAACGCTCACTGACATTTCCCCTATCTGAAAGTCTGATAAATGCTGAAAAAATGACTAAGTCCAAAAAAAAATTTTTTTCAACTTTTTTCAATTTTACCCCCGTGGGATATATATTCTACCCACACACATTTGGAACTCTCCTGGGGTGCCCTCACACATATTATTCCCTCATTTAGTGGATATTTTCACAAAAAAGTGAAATTTTCAAAAATTCAGAAAATTGGCTGAATGCGACTAAATATGAACGACTCAACGGGCGAATCGCTCTGGAACTGAAATCGGAACGCTCACTGACATTTCCCCTATCTGAAAGTCTGATAAATGCTGAAAAAATGACTAAGTCCAAAAAAAAATTTTTTAAACTTTTTTCAATTTTACCCCCGTGGGATATATATTCTACCCACACACATTTGGAACTCTCCTGTTGTACCCTCACACGTATTATTCCCTCATTGAGTGGATATTTTCACAAAAAAGTGAAATTTTCAAAAATTCAGAAAATTGGCTGAATACGCCTAAATATGATGGACTCAACGGGCGAATCGCTCTGGAACTGAAATCGGAATGCTCACTGACATTTGCCCTAATCGAAAGTCTGATAAACGCCGGAAAAATGACAAAGTCCAAAAAAAAATTTTTTAAACTTTTTTCAATTTTACCCCCGTAGGATATATATTCTACCCACACACATTTGGAACTCTCCTGGGGTGCCCTCACACATATTATTCCCTCATTTAGTGGATATTTTCACAAAAAAGTGAAATTTTCAAAAATTCAGAAAATTGGCTGAAAACGACTAAATATGAAGGACTCATTGGGCGAATCGCTCTGGAACTGAAATGGGAACGCTCACTGACATTTCCCCTATCTGAAAGTCTGATAAACGCCGGAAAAATGACTAAGTCGAAAAAAAAAAATTTTCAACTTTTTTCAATTTTACCCCTGTGGGATATATATTCTACCCACACACATTTGGAACTCTCCTGGGGTGCCCTCACACATATTATTCTCTCATTGAGTGGATATTTTCACAAAAAAGTGAAATTTTCAAAAATTCAGAAAATTGGCTGAAAATGACTAAATATGAAGGACTCATCGGGCGAATCGCTCTGGAACTGAAATCGGAACGCTCACTGACATTTCCCCTATCTGAAAGTCTGATAAACGCCGGAAAAATGACTAAGTCCAAAAAAAAATTTTTTTTACTTTTTTCAATTTTACCCCCGTGGGATATATATTCTACCCACACACATTTGATACTCTCCTGGGGTGCCCTCACACATATTATTCCCTCATTTAGTGGATATTTTCACAAAAAAGTGAAATTTTCAAAAATTCAGAAAATTGGCTGAAAACGACTAAATATGAAGGACTCATCGGGCGAATCGCTCTGGAACTGAAATCGGAACGTTCACTGACATTTCCCCTAACTGAAAGTCTGATAAACGCCGGAAAAATGACTAAGTGCAAAAAAAAATTTTTTGTCAACTTTTTTCAATTTTACCCCCGTGGGATATATCTTCTACCCACACACATTTGGAACTCTCCTGTTGTACCCTCACACATATTATTCCCTCATTTAGTGGATATTTTCCCAAAAAAGTGAAATTTTCAAAAATTCAGAAAATTGGCTGAAAACGACTAAATATGAAGGACTCTTCGGGGGAATCGCTCTGGAACTGAAATCGGAACGCTCACTGACATTTCCCCTATCTGAAAGTCTGATAAACGCCGGAAAAATGACTAAGTCGAAAAAAAAAATTTTTCAACTTTTTTCAATTTTACCCCCGTGGGATATATATTCTACCCAAACACATTTGGAACTCTCCTGGGGTGCCCTCACACATATTATTCCCTCATTTAGGGGATATTTTCACAAAAAAGTGAAATTTTCAAAAATTCAGAAAATTGGCTGAAAACGACTAAATATGAAGGGCTCATTGGGCGAATCGCTCTGGAACTGAAATGGGAACTCTCACTGACATTTCCCCTATCTGAAAGTCTGATAAACGCCGGAAAAATGACTAAGTCGAAAAAAAAAATTTTTCACCTTTTTTCAATTTTACCCCCGTGGGATATATATTCTACCCACACACATTTGGAACTCTCCTGGGGTGCCCTCACACATATTATTCCCTCATTGAGTGGATATTTTCACAAAAAAGTGAAATTTTCAAAAATTCAGAAAATTGGCTGAAAATGACTAAATATGAAGGACTCATCCGGCGAATCGCTCTGGAACTGAAATCGGAACGCTCACTGACATTTCCACTATCTGAAACTCTGATAAACGCCGGAAAAATGACTAAGTCCAAAAAAAAATTTTTTTTACTTTTTTCAATTTTACCCCCGTGGGATATATATTCTACCCACACACATTTGATACTCTCCTGGGGTGCCCTCACACATCTTATTCCCTCATTTAGTGGATATTTTCACAAAAAAGTGAAATTTTCAAAAATTCAGAAAATTGGCTGAAAACGACTAAATATGAAGGACTCATCGGGCGAATCGCTCTGGAACTGAAATCGGAACGCTCACTGACATTTCCCCTATCTGAAAGTCTGATAAATGCTGAAAAAATGACTAAGTCCAAAAAAAAATTTTTTTCAACTTTTTTCAATTTTACCCCCGTGGGATATATATTCTACCCACACACATTTGGAACTCTCCTGGGGTGCCCTCACACATATTATTCCCTCATTTAGTGGATATTTTCACAAAAAAGTGAAATTTTCAAAAATTCAGAAAATTGGCTGAATGCGACTAAATATGAACGACTCAACGGGCGAATCGCTCTGGAACTGAAATCGGAACGCTCACTGACATTTCCCCTATCTGAAAGTCTGATAAATGCTGAAAAAATGACTAAGTCCAAAAAAAAATTTTTTAAACTTTTTTCAATTTTACCCCCGTGGGATATATATTCTACCCACACACATTTGGAACTCTCCTGGGATGCCCTCACACATATTATTCCCTCATTGAGTGGATAATTTCACAAAAAAGTGAAATTTTCAAAAATTCAGAAAATTGGCTGAAAACGAATAAATATGAAGGAGTCAACGGGCGAATCGCTCTGGAACTGAAATCGGAATGCTCACTGACATTGCCCTACTTGAAAGTCTGATAAACGCCGGAAAAATGACAAAGTCCCCAAAAAAATTTTTTTCACCTTTTTTCAATTTTACCCCCGTGGGATATATATTCTACCCACACACATTTGGAACTCTCCTGTTGTACCCTCACACGTATTATTCCCTCATTGAGTGGATATTTTCACAAAAAAGTGAAATTTTCAAAAATTCAGAAAATTGGCTGAATACGCCTAAATATGATGGACTCAACGGGCGAATCGCTCTGGAACTGAAATCGGAATGCTCACTGACATTTGCCCTAATCGAAAGTCTGATAAACGCCGGAAAAATGACAAAGTCCAAAAAAAAATTTTTTTTACTTTTTTCAATTTTACCCCCGTGGGATATATATTCTACCCACACACATTTGATACTCTCCTGGGGTGCCCTCACACATATTATTCCCTCATTTAGTGGATATTTTCACAAAAAAGTGAAATTTTCAAAAATTCAGAAAATTGGCTGAAAACGACTAAATATGAAGGACTCATCGGGCGAATCGCTCTGGAACTGAAATCGGAACGTTCACTGACATTTCCCCTAACTGAAAGTCTGATAAACGCCGGAAAAATGACTAAGTGCAAAAAAAAATTTTTTGTCAACTTTTTTCAATTTTACCCCCGTGGGATATATCTTCTACCCACACACATTTGGAACTCTCCTGTTGTACCCTCACACATATTATTCCCTCATTTAGTGGATATTTTCCCAAAAAAGTGAAATTTTCAAAAATTCAGAAAATTGGCTGAAAACGACTAAATATGAAGGACTCTTCGGGGGAATCGCTCTGGAACTGAAATCGGAACGCTCACTGACATTTCCCCTATCTGAAAGTCTGATAAACGCCGGAAAAATGACTAAGTCGAAAAAAAAAATTTTTCAACTTTTTTCAATTTTACCCCCGTGGGATATATATTCTACCCAAACACATTTGGAACTCTCCTGGGGTGCCCTCACACATATTATTCCCTCATTTAGGGGATATTTTCACAAAAAAGTGAAATTTTCAAAAATTCAGAAAATTGGCTGAAAACGACTAAATATGAAGGGCTCATTGGGCGAATCGCTCTGGAACTGAAATGGGAACTCTCACTGACATTTCCCCTATCTGAAAGTCTGATAAACGCCGGAAAAATGACTAAGTCGAAAAAAAAAATTTTTCACCTTTTTTCAATTTTACCCCCGTGGGATATATATTCTACCCACACACATTTGGAACTCTCCTGGGGTGCCCTCACACATATTATTCCCTCATTGAGTGGATATTTTCACAAAAAAGTGAAATTTTCAAAAATTCAGAAAATTGGCTGAAAATAACTAAATATGAAGGACTCATCGGGCGAATCGCTCTGGAACTGAAATTGGAACGCTCACTGACATTTCCCCTATCTGAAAGTCTGATAAACGCCGGAAAAATGACTAAGTCCCAAAAAAAATTTTTTCAACTTTTTTCAATTTTACCCCCGTGGGATATATATTCTACCCACACACATTTGGAACTCTCCTGGGGTACCCTCACACATATTATTCCCTCATTTAGTGGATATTTTCACAAAAAAGTGAAATTTTCAAAAATTCAGAAAATTGGCTGAAAACGACTAAATATGAAGGACTCAACGGGCGAATCGCTCTGGAACTGAAATCGAATGCTCACTGACCTTTGCCCTTATTGAAAGTCTGATAAACGCCGGAAAAATGACAAAGTCCAAAAAAAATTTTTTTTCAACTTTTTTCAATTTTACCCCCGTGGGATAGATCTTCTACCCACACACATTTGGAACTCTCCTGTTGTACCCTCACACATATTATTCCCTCATTTAGTGGATATTTTCCCAAAAAAGTTAAATTTTCAAAAATTCAGAAAATTGGCTGAAAACGACTAAATATGAAGGACTCTTCGGGCGAATCGCTCTGGAACTGAAATCGGAACGCTCACTGACATTTCCCCTATCTGAAAGTCTGATAAACGCCGGAAAAATGACTAAGTCCAAAAAAAAAATTTTTCAACTTTTTTCAATTTTACCCCCGTGGGATATATATTCTACCCACACACATTTGGAACTCTCCTGGGGTACCCTCACACATATTATTCCCTCATTGAGTGGATATTTTCCCAAAAAAGTGAAATTTTCAAAAATTCAGAAAATTGGCTGAAAAAGACTAAATATGAAGGACTCATCGGGCGAATCGCTCTGGAACTGAAATCGAAACACTCACTGACATTTCCCCTATCTGAAAGTCTGATCAACGCCGGAAAAATGACTAAGTCCAAAAAAAATTTTTTAAACTTTTTTCAATTTTACCCCCGTGGGATATATATTCTACCCACACACATTTGGAACTCTCCTGGGGTACTCTCACACATATTATTCCCTCATTTAGTGGATATTTTCACAAAAAAGTGAAATTTTCAAAAATTCTGAAAATTGGCTGAAAACGACTAAATATGAAGGACTCATCGGGCGAATCGCTCTGGAACTGAAATCAGAACGCTCACTGACATTTCCCCTATCTGAAAGTCGGCTAAACGCCGGAAAAATGACTAAGTCCAAAAAAAATGTTTTTCAACTTTTTTCAATTTTACCACCGTGGGATATATCTTCTACCCACACACATTTGGAACTCTCCTGTTGTACCCTCACACATATTATTCCCTCATTTAGTGGATTTTTTTCCAAAAAAGTGAAATTTTCAAAAATTCAGAAAATTGGCTGAAAATGACTAAATATGAAGGACTCATCGGGCGAATCGCTCTGGAACTGAAATGGGAACGCTCACTGACATTTCCCCTATCTGAAAGTCTGATAAACGCCGGAAAAATGACTAAGTCGAAAAAAAATTTTTTTCAACTTTTATCAATTTTACCCCCGTGGGATATATATTCTACCCACACACATTTGGAACTCTCCTGGGGTACCCTCACACATATTATTCCCTCATTTAGTGGATATTTTCACAAAAAAGTGAAATTTTCAAAAATTCAGAAATTTGGCTGAAAACGACTAAATATGAAGAACTCAACGGGCGAATCGCTCTGGAACTAAAATCGGAATGCTCACTGACATTTCCCCTATCTGAAAGTCTGATAAACGCTGAAAGAATGACTAAGTTCAAAAAAAAATTTTTTTCAACTTTTTTCAATTTTACCCCCGTGGGATATATATTCTACTCGCACACATTTGGAACTCTCCTGGGGTACCCTCACACATATTATTCCCTCATTTAGTGGATATTTTCACAAAAAAGTGAAATTTTTAAAAATTCTGAAAATTGGCTGAAAACGACTAAATTTGAAGGACTCATCGGGCGAATCGCTCTGGAACTGAAATCGGAACGCTCACTGACATTTCCCCTAACTGAAAGTCTGATAAACGCCGGAAAAATGAGTATGTGCAAAAAAAATTTTTTTCCAACTTTTTTCAATTTTACCCCCGTGGGATATATATTCTACCCACACACATTTGGAACTCTCCTGGGGTACCCTCACACATATTATTCCCTCATTTAGTGGATATTTTCACAAAAAAGTGAAATTTTCAAAAATACAGAAAATTGGCAGAAAACGACTGAATATGAAGGACTCATCGGGCGAATCGCTCTGGAACTGAAATCGGAACGCTCACTGACATTTCCCCTATCTGAAAGTCTGATAAACGCCGGAAAAATGACTAAGTCTAAAAAAAATTTTTTTTCAACTTTTTTCAATTTTACCCCCGTGGGATATATATTCTACCCACACACATTTGGAACTCTCCTGGGGTACTCTCACACATATTATTCCCTCATTTAGTGGATATTTTCACAAAAAAGTGAAATTTTCAAAAATTCAGAAAATTGGCTGAAAACGACTAAATATGAAAGACTCATCGGGCGAATCACTCTGGAACTGAAATCGGAATGCTCACTGACATTTCCCTTATCTGAAAGTCTGATAAACGCTGAAAAAATGACTAAGTCCAAAAAAAAAATTTTTTCACCTTTTTTCAATTTTACCCCCTAGGATATATACTCTACCCACACACATTTGGAACACTCCTGGGGTTGCCCTCACACATATTATTCCCTTATTTAGTGGATATTTTCACAAAAACGTGAAATTTTCAAAAATTCTGAAAATTGGCTGAAAACGACTAAATTTGAAGGACTCATCGGGCGAATCGCTCTGGAACTGAAATCAGAACGCTCACTGACATTTCCCCTATCTGAAAGTCGGTTAAACGCCGGAAAAATTACTAAGTTCAAAAAAACACTTTTTTTTACTTTTTTCAATTTTACCCCCGTTGGATATATATTCTACCCACACACATTTGGAACTCTCCTGGGGTGCGCTCATACATTTTATTCCCTCATTTAGTGGTTATTTTCACAAAAAAGTGCAATTTTCAAAAATTCTGAAAATTGGCTGAAAACGACTAAATATGAATGACTCATCGGGCGAATCGCTCTGGAACTGAAATCGGAACGCTCACTGACATTTCACCTATCTGAAAGTCTGATAAACGCCAGAAAAATGACTAAGTCCAAAAAAAATTTTTTTCAACTTTTTTCAATTTTACCCCCGTGGGACATATATTCTACCCACACACATTTTGAACTCTCCTGGGGTACCCTCACACATATTATTCCCTCATTTAGTGGATATTTTCACAAAAAAGTGAAATTTTCAAAAATTCTGAAAATTGGCTGAAAACGACTAAATATGAAGGACTCACCGGGCGAATCGCTCTGGAACTGAAATCGGAACGCTCACTGACATTTCCCATATATGAAAGTCTGATAAACGCCGGAAAAATGACTAAGTCCAAAAAAAATTTTTTTTCAACTTTTTTCAATTTTACCCCCGTGGGATATATATTCTACCCACACACATTTGGAACACTCCTGGGGTACCCTCACACATATTATTCCCTCATTTAGTGGATATTTTCACAAAAAAGTGCAATTTTCAAAAATTCTGAAAATTGTCTGAAAACGACAGAATATGAAGGACTCATCGGGCGAAGCGCTCTGGAACTGAAATCGGAACGCTCACTGACATTTCCCCTATCTGAAAGTCTGATAAACGCCGGAAAAATGACTAAGTCTAAAAAAAAAATTTTTTTCAACTTTTTTCAATTTTACCCCCGTGGGATATATATTCTACCCACACACATTTAGAACTCTCCTGGGATACCCTCACACACATTATTCCCTCATTTAGTGGATATTTTCACAAAAAAGTGAAATTTTCAAAAATACAGAAAATTGGCTGAAAATGACTAAATATGAATGACTCATCGGGCGAATCGCTCTGGAACTGAAATCAGAACGCTCACTGACATTTCCCCTATATGAAAGTCTGATAAACGCCGGAAAAATGACTAAGTCCCAAAAAAAATTTTTTTCAACTTTTTTCAATTTTACCCCCGTGGGATATATATTCTACCCACACACATTTGGATCACTCCTGGGGTACCCTCACACATATTATTCCCTTATTTAGTGGATATTTTCACAAAAAAGTGCAATTTTCAAAAATTCAGAAAATTGGCTGAAAACGACTGAATATGAAGGACTCATCGGGCGAATCGCTCTGGAACTGAAATCAGAACGCTCACTGACATTGGAACGTTCACTGACATTTCCCATAACTGAAGGTCTGATAAACGGCGGAAAAATGACTAAGTGCAAAAAAAATTTTTTTTCAACTTTTTTCAATTTTACCCCCGTGGGATATATATACTACCCACACACATTTGGAACTCTCCTGGGGTACCCTCATACATATTATTCCCTCATTTAGTGGTTATTTTCACAAAAAAGTGCAATTTTCAAAAATTCTGAAAATTGGCTGAAAACGACTGAATATGAAGGACTCATTGGGCGAATCGCTCTGGAACTGAAATCGGAACGCTCACTGACATTTCCCCTATCTGAAAGTCTGATAAACGCCGGAAAAATGACTAAGTCTAAAAAAAATTTTTTTTTCAACTTTTTTCAATTTTACCCCCGTGGGATACATATTCTACCCACACACATTTGGAACACTCCTGGGGTTACCCTCACACATATTATTCCCTCATTTAGTGGATATTTTCACAAAAAAAGTGCAATTTTCAAAAATTCTGAAAATTGTCTGAAAACGACAGAATATGAAGGACTCATCGGGCGAATCGCTCTGGAACTGAAATCGGAATGCTCACTGACATTTCCCCTATCTGAAAGTCTGATAAACGCTGAAAGAATGACTAAGTTCAAAAAAAAATTTTTTTCAACTTTTTTCAATTTTACCCCGTGGGATATATATTCTACCCACACACATTTGGAACTCTCCTGGGGTACCCTCACACATATTATTCCCTCATTTAGTGGATATTTTCACAAAAAAGTGAAATTTTCAAAAATTCTGAAAATTGACTGAAAACGACTAAATTTGAAGGACTCATCGGGCGAATCGCTCTGGAACTGAAATCGGAACGCTCACTGACATTTCCCCTAACTGAAAGTCGGTTAAACGCCGGAAAAATTACTAAGTTCAAAAAAAAACTTTTTTTAAACTTTTTTCAATTTTACCCCCGTGGGATATATATTCTACCCACACACATTTGGAACTCTCCTGGGGTGCCCTCATACATTTTATTCCCTCATTTAGTGGATATTTTCACAAAAAAGTGAAATTTTCAAAAATACAGAAAATTGGCTGAAAATCACTAAATATGAATGACTCATCGGGCGAATCGCTCTGGAACTGAAATCAGAACGCTCACTGACATTTCCCCTATATGAAAGTCTGATAAACGCTGGAAAAATGACTTAAGTCCAAAAAAAATTTTTTTTCAACTTTTTTCAATGTTACCCCCGTGGGATATATATTCTACCCACACACATTTGGAACACTCCTGGGGTACCCTCACACATATTATTCCCTCATTTAGTGGATATTTTCACAAAAAAGTGCAATTTTCAAAAATTCTGAAAATTGGCTGAAAACGACTGAATATGAAGGACTCATCGGGCGTATCGCTCTGGAACTTAAATCGGAACGCTCACTGACATTTCCCCTATCTGAAAGTCTGATAAACGCCGGAAAAATGACTAAGTCTAAAAAGAATTTTTTTCAGCTTTTTTCAATTTTACCTCCGTGGGATATATATTCTACCCACACACATTTGGAACTCTCCTGTGGTACCCTCACACATATTATTCCCTCATTTAGTGGATATTTTCACAAAAAAGTGAAATTTTCAAAAATACAGAAAATTGGCTGAAAATGACTAAATATGAATGACTCATCGGGCGAATCGCTCTGGAACTGAAATCAGAACGCTCACTGACATTTCCCCTATATGAAAGTCTCATAAACGCTGGAAAAATGACTAAGTCCCAAAAAAATTTTTTTTAAACTTTTTTCAATTTTACCCCCGTGGGATATATATTCTACCACACACATTTGGAACACTCCTGGGGTACCCTCACACATATTATTCCCTCATTTAGTGGATATTTTCACAAAAAAGTGAAATTTTCAAAAATACAGAAAATTGGCTGAAAATGACTAAATATGAATGACTCATCGGGCGAATCGCTCTGTAACTGAAATCAGAACGCTCACTGACATTTCCCCTATCTGAAAGTCTGGTAAATGCCGGAAAAATGACTAAGTCCAAAAAAATATTTCTTTCAACTTTTTTCAATTTTACCCCCGTGGGATACATATTCTACCCACACACATTTGGAACACTCCTGGGGTTACCCTCACACATATTATTCCCTCATTTAGTGGATATTTTCACAAAAAAGTGCAATTTTCAAAAATTCTGAAAATTGGCTGAAAACGACTGAATATGAAGGACTCATCGGGCGAATCGCTCTGGAACTAAAATCGGAACGCTCACTGACATTTCCCCTATCTGAAAGTCTGATAAACGCCGGAAAAATGACTAAGTCTAAAAAAAAAATTTTTTTCAACTTTTTTCAATTTTACCCCTGTGGGATATATATTCTACCCACACACATTTGGAACTCTCCTGGGGTACTCTCACACATATTATTCCCTCATTTAGTGGATATTTTCACAAAAAAGTGAAATTTTCAAAAATTCTGAAAATTGGCTGAAAACGACTAAATATGAACAACTCATCGGGCGAATCGCTCTGTAACTGAAATTTGAACGCTCACTGACATTTCCCCTATCTGAAAGTCTGATAAACGCCGGAAAAATGACTAAGTCTAAAAAGAATTTTTTTCAGCTTTTTTCAATTTTACCTCCGTGGGATATATATTCTACCCACACACATTTGGAACTCTCCTGTGGTACCCTCACACATATTATTCCCTCATTTAGTGGATATTTTCACAAAAAAGTGAAATTTTCAAAAATACAGAAAATTGGCTGAAAATGACTAAATATGAATGACTCATCGGGCGAATCGCTCTGGAACTGAAATCAGAACGCTCACTGACATTTCCCCTATATGAAAGTCTCATAAACGCTGGAAAAATGACTAAGTCCCAAAAAAATTTTTTTTAAACTTTTTTCAATTTTACCCCCGTGGGATATATATTCTACCACACACATTTGGAACACTCCTGGGGTACCCTCACACATATTATTCCCTCATTTAGTGGATATTTTCACAAAAAAGTGAAATTTTCAAAAATACAGAAAATTGGCTGAAAATGACTAAATATGAATGACTCATCGGGCGAATCGCTCTGTAACTGAAATCAGAACGCTCACTGACATTTCCCCTATCTGAAAGTCTGGTAAATGCCGGAAAAATGACTAAGTCCAAAAAAATATTTCTTTCAACTTTTTTCAATTTTACCCCCGTGGGATACATATTCTACCCACACACATTTGGAACACTCCTGGGGTTACCCTCACACATATTATTCCCTCATTTAGTGGATATTTTCACAAAAAAGTGCAATTTTCAAAAATTCTGAAAATTGGCTGAAAACGACTGAATATGAAGGACTCATCGGGCGAATCGCTCTGGAACTAAAATCGGAACGCTCACTGACATTTCCCCTATCTGAAAGTCTGATAAACGCCGGAAAAATGACTAAGTCTAAAAAAAAAATTTTTTTCAACTTTTTTCAATTTTACCCCTGTGGGATATATATTCTACCCACACACATTTGGAACTCTCCTGGGGTACTCTCACACATATTATTCCCTCATTTAGTGGATATTTTCACAAAAAAGTGAAATTTTCAAAAATTCTGAAAATTGGCTGAAAACGACTAAATATGAACAACTCATCGGGCGAATCGCTCTGTAACTGAAATTTGAACGCTCACTGACATTTCCCCTATCTGAAAGTCTGATAAACGCCGGAAAAATGACTAAGTCTAAAAAGAATTTTTTTCAGCTTTTTTCAATTTTACCTCCGTGGGATATATATTCTACCCACACACATTTGGAACTCTCCTGTGGTACCCTCACACATATTATTCCCTCATTTAGTGGATATTTTCACAAAAAAGTGAAATTTTCAAAAATACAGAAAATTGGCTGAAAATGACTAAATATGAATGACTCATCGGGCGAATCGCTCTGGAACTGAAATCAGAACGCTCACTGACATTTCCCCTATATGAAAGTCTCATAAACGCTGGAAAAATGACTAAGTCCCAAAAAAATTTTTTTTAAACTTTTTTCAATTTTACCCCCGTGGGATATATATTCTACCACACACATTTGGAACACTCCTGGGGTACCCTCACACATATTATTCCCTCATTTAGTGGATATTTTCACAAAAAAGTGAAATTTTCAAAAATACAGAAAATTGTCTGAAAATGACTAAATATGAATGACTCATCGGGCGAATCGCTCTGTAACTGAAATCAGAACGCTCACTGACATTTCCCCTATCTGAAAGTCTGATAAACGCCAGAGAAATGACTAAGTCCAAAAGAAAATTTTTTCAACTTTTTTCAATTTTACCCCTGTGGGATATATATTCTACCCACACACATTTGGAACACTCCTGGGGTTACCCTCACACATATTATTCCCTCATTTAGTGGATATTTTCACAAAAAAGTGAAATTTTCAAAAATTCTGAAAATTGGCTGAAAACGACTAAATATGAAGGACTCATCGGGCGAATCGCTCTGGAACTGAAATCGGAACGCTCACTGACATTTCCCCTATCTGAAAGTCTGATAAACGCCAGAGAAATGACTAAGTCCAAAAAAATATTTCTTTCAACTTTTTTCAATTTTACCCCCGTGGGATACATATTCTACCCACACACATTTGGAACACTCCTGGGGTTACCCTCACACATATTATTCCCTCATTTAGTGGATATTTTCACAAAAAAATGCAATTTTCAAAAATTCTGAAAATTGGCTGAAAACGACTGAATATGAAGGACTCATCGGGCGAATCGCTCTGGAACTAAAATCGGAACGCTCACTGACATTTCCCCTATCTGAAAGTCTGATAAACGCCGGAAAAATGACTAAGTCTAAAAAAAAAATTTTTTTCAACTTTTTTCAATTTTACCCCTGTGGGATATATATTCTACCCACACACATTTGGAACTCTCCTGGGGTACTCTCACACATATTATTCCCTCATTTAGTGGATATTTTCACAAAAAAGTGAAATTTTCAAAAATTCTGAAAATTGGCTGAAAACGACTAAATATGAACAACTCATCGGGCGAATCGCTCTGTAACTGAAATTTGAACGCTCACTGACATTTCCCCTATCTGAAAGTCTGATAAACGCCGGAAAAATGACTAAGTCTAAAAAGAATTTTTTTCAGCTTTTTTCAATTTTACCTCCGTGGGATATATATTCTACCCACACACATTTGGAACTCTCCTGTGGTACCCTCACACATATTATTCCCTCATTTAGTGGATATTTTCACAAAAAAGTGAAATTTTCAAAAATACAGAAAATTGGCTGAAAATGACTAAATATGAATGACTCATCGGGCGAATCGCTCTGGAACTGAAATCAGAACGCTCACTGACATTTCCCCTATATGAAAGTCTCATAAACGCTGGAAAAATGACTAAGTCCCAAAAAAATTTTTTTTAAACTTTTTTCAATTTTACCCCCGTGGGATATATATTCTACCACACACATTTGGAACACTCCTGGGGTACCCTCACACATATTATTCCCTCATTTAGTGGATATTTTCACAAAAAAGTGAAATTTTCAAAAATACAGAAAATTGGCTGAAAATGACTAAATATGAATGACTCATCGGGCGAATCGCTCTGTAACTGAAATCAGAACGCTCACTGACATTTCCCCTATCTGAAAGTCTGATAAACGCCAGAGAAATGACTAAGTCCAAAAGAAAATTTTTTCAACTTTTTTCAATTTTACCCCTGTGGGATATATATTCTACCCACACACATTTGGAACACTCCTGGGGTTACCCTCACACATATTATTCCCTCATTTAGTGGATATTTTCACAAAAAAGTGAAATTTTCAAAAATTCTGAAAATTGGCTGAAAACGACTAAATATGAAGGACTCATCGGGCGAATCGCTCTGGAACTGAAATCGGAACGCTCACTGACATTTCCCCTATCTGAAAGTCTGATAAACGCCAGAGAAATGACTAAGTCCAAAAGAAAATTTTTTCAACTTTTTTTGAATTTTACCCCCGTGGGATATATATTCTACCCACACACATTTGGAACACTCCTGGGGTACCCTCACACATATTATTTCCTCATTTAGTGGATATTTTCCCAAAAAAGTGCAATTTTCAAAAATTCTGAAAATTGGCTGAAAACGACTAAATATGAAGGACTCATCGGGCGAATCGCTCTGGAACTGAAATTTTAACGCTCACTGACATTTCCCCTATCTGAAAGTCTGATAAACGCCGGAAAAATGACTAAGTCTAAAAAAGATTTTTTTTCAACTTTTTTCAATTTTACCCCCGTGGGATATATATTCTACCCACACACATTTGGAACTCTCCTGGGGTGCCCTCACACATATTATTCCCTCATTGAGTGAATATTTTCACAAAAAAGTGAAATTTTCAAAAATTCTGAGAATTATCTGAAAATGACTAAATATGAAGGACTCATCGGGCGAATCGCTCTGGAACTGAAATCGGAACGCTCACTGACATTTCCCCTATCTGAAAGTCTGATAAATGCCGGTAAAATGGCTAAGTCTAAAAAAGATTTTTTTTCAACTTTTTTCAATTTTACCCCCATGGGATATATATTCTACCCACACACATTTGGAACTCTCCTGGGGTACCCTCACACATATTATTCCCTCATTTAGTGGATATTTTCACAAAAAAGTGAAATTTTCAAAAATTCTGAAAATTGGCTGAAAACGACTAAATTTGAAGGACTCATTGGGTGAATCGCTCTGGAACTGAAATCAGAATGCTCACTGACATTTCCCCTATCTGAAAGTCTGATAAACGGTGAAAAAATGACTAGTCCAAAAAAAAAATTTTTTTCAACTTTCTTCAATTTTACCGCTGTGGGATATATATTCTACCCACACACATTTGGAACTCTCCTGGGGTGTCCTCACACATATTATTCCCTCATTTAGTGGATATTTTCACAAAAAAGTGAAATTTTCAAAAATTCTGAAAATTGGCTGAAAACGACTAAGTATGAAGGACTCATCGGGCGAGTCGCTCTGGAACTGAAATCGGAACGCTCACTGACATTTCCCCTATCTGAAAGTCTGATAAACGCCGAAAAATGACTAAGTCTAAAAAATATTTTTTTTCAACTTTTTCATTTTTACAACCTTGGGATATATATTCTACCGACACACATTTGGAATTCTCCTGGGGTACCCTCACACATATTATTCCCTAATTTAGTGGATATTTTCACAAAAAAGTGAAAGTTTCAAAAATTCAGAAAATTGGCTGAAAACGACTAAATATGAAGGACTCATCGGGCGAATCGCTCTGGAACTGAAATTGGAACGCTCACTGACATTTCCACTATCTGAAAGTCTGCTAAACACTGAAAAAATGACTAAGTCCAAAAAAAAATTTTTTTCACCTTTTTTCAATTTTACCCCCTAGGATATATACTCTACCCACACACATTTGGAACTCTTCTGGGGTGCCCTCACACATATTATTCCCTCATTTAGTGGATATTTTCACAAAAAAGTGAAATTTTCAAAAATTCAGAAAATTGGCTGAAAACGACTAAATATGAAGGACTCATCGGGCGAATCGCTCTGGAACTGAAATCGGAACGCTCACTCACATTTCCCCTATCTGAAAGTCTGATAAACGGTGAAAAAATGACTAAGTCCAAAAAAAATTTTTTTTAAACTTTCTTCAATTTTACCCCTGTGGGATATATATTCTACCCACACACATTTGGAACTCTCCTGGGGTGCCCTCACACATATTATTCCCTCATTTAGTGGATATTTTCACAAAAAAGTGAAATTTTCAAAAATTCAGAAAATTGGCTGAAAACGACTAAATATGAAGGACTCATCGGGCGAATCGCTCTGGAACTGAAATCAGAACGCTCACTGACATTTCCCCTATCTGAAAGTCTGATAAAAGGCGGAAAAATGACTAAGTCCAAAAGAAATTTTTTTTCAACTTTTTTCAATTTTACCCCCGTGGGATGTGTGTGTGGACATTTTCACAAAAAAGTGAAATGTTCAAAAATTCAGAAAATTGGCTGAAAACGACTAAATATGAAGGATTCATCGGGCGAAACGCTCTGTAACTGAAATCAGAACGCTCAGTGACATTTCCCCTATCTGAAAGTCTGATAAACGGCGGAAAAATGACTAAGTCCAAAAAAAAAATTATTTTTTTTTCAATTTTACCCCGTGGGATATATATTCTACCCACACACATTTGGAACTCTCCTGGGGTGCCCTCACACATATTATTCCCTCATTTAGTGGACATTTTCACAAAAAAGTGAAATTTTCAAAAATTCAGAAAATTGGCTGAAAATGACTAAATATGAACGACTCATCGGGCGAATCGCTCTGGAACTGAAATCGGATCCCTCACTGACATTTCTCCTATCTGAAAGTCTGATAAACGCCGGAAAAATGACAAAGTCCAAAAAAAAAATTTTTCAACTTTTTTCAATTTTACCCCCGTGGGATATATATTCTACCCACACACATTTGGAACTCTCTTGGGGTACCTTCACACATATTATTCCCTCATTTTGTGGATATTTTCACAAAAAAGTAAAATTTTCAAAAATTCAGAAAAGTGGCTGAAAATGACTAAATATGAACGACTCATCGGGCGAATCGCTCTGGAACTGAAATCGGAATGCTCACTGACATTTCCCCTAACTGAAAGTCTTATAAATGCCGGAAAAATGACTAAGTCCAAAAAAATTTTTTTTCAACTTTTTTCAATTTTACTCCCGTGGGATATATATTCTACCCAACCACATTTAGAACTCTCCTGGGGTACCCTCACACATATTATTCCCTCATTTAGTGGATATTTTAACAAAAAAGTGAAATTTTCAAAAATTCAGTAAATTGGCTGAAAACGACTAAATATGAAAGACTCATCGGGCGAGTCGCTCTGGAACTGAAATCGGAATGCTCACTGACATTTCCCCTATCTGAAAGTCTGATAAATGCCGGAAAAATGACTAAGTCGAAAAAAAAATGTTTTAAACTTTTTTCAATTTTACCCCCGTGGGAAATATATTCTACCCACACACATTTAGAACTCTCCTGGTGTACCCTTACACATATTATTCCCTCATTTAGTGGATATTTTCACAAAAATTGAAATTTTCAAAAATTCTGAAAATTGGCTGAAAACGACTAAATATGAAGGACTCATCAGGCGAGTCGCTCTGGAACTGAAATCGGAACGCTCACTGACATTTCCCCTATCTGAAAGTCTGATAAACGCTGAAAAAATGAATAAGTCCAAAAAAAAATTTTTTTTCACCTTTCTTCAATTTTACCCCCGTGGGATATATATTCTACCCACACACATTTGGAACTCTCCTGAGGTACCCTCACACATATTATTCCCTCATTTAGTGGATATTTTAAAAAAAAGTGAAATTTTCAAAATTCTGAAAATTGGCTGAAAACGACTAAATATGAAGGACTCATCGGGCGAATCGCTCTGGAACTGAAAACGGAACGCTCACTGACATTTCGCCTATCTGAAAGTCTGATAAACGCTGAAAAAATGACTAAGTTCAAAAAAAAAATGTTTTCACCTATTTTCAATTTTACCCCCGTGAGATATATATTCTAACCCACACACATTTGGAACTCTCCTGGGGTACCCTCACACATATTATTCCCTCATTTAGTGGATATTTTCACAAAAAAGTGAAATTTTCAAAAATTCTGAAAATTGGCTGAAAACGACAAAATATGAAGGACTCATCGGGCGAATCGCCCTGGAACTGAAATCGGAACGCTCACTGACATTTCCCCTATCTGAAAGTCTGATAAACGCCGGAAAAATGACTGTCTAAACAAAAAATTTTTTCAACTTTTTTCAATTTTACCCCTGTGGGATATATATTCTACCCACACACATTTGGAACTCTCCTGGGGTACCCTCACACATATTATTCCCTCATTTAGTGGATATTTTCACAAAAAAGTGAAATTTTCAAAAATTCAGAAAAATTGGCTGAAAACGACTAAATATGAAGGACTCATTGGGTGAATCGCTCTGGAACTGAAATCGAAACGCTCACTGACATTTCCCCTATCTGAAAGTCTTCTAAACGCCGGAAAAATGACTAAGTCCAACAAAATTTTTTTTTCAACTTTTTTCAATTTTGCCCCCGTGGGATATATATTCTACCCACACACATTTGGAACTCTCCTGAGGTACCCTCACACATATTATACCCTCATTTAGTGGATATTTTAAAAAAAAGTGAAATTTTCAAAATTCTGAAAATTGGCTGAAAACGACTAAATATGAAGGACTCATCGGGCGTATCGCTCTGGAACTGAAAACGGAACGCTCACTGACATTTCGCCTATCTGAAAGTCTGATAAACGCTGAAAAAATGACTAAGTTCAAAAAAAAAATGTTTTCACCTATTTTCAATTTTACCCCCGTGGGATATATATTCTACCCACACACATTTGGAACTCTCCTGGGGTACCCTCACACATATTATTCCCTCATTTAGTGGATATTTTCACAAAAAAGTGAAATTTTCAAAAATTCAGAAAATTGGCTGAAAACGACTAAATATGAAGGACTCATCGGGCGAATCGCTCTGCAACTTAAATTGGAACGCTCGCTGACATTTCCCCTATCTGAAAGTCTGATAAACGCCGGAAAAATGACTAAGTCTAAAAGAAATTTTTTTCAACTTTTTTCAATTTTACCCCCGTGGGATATATATTCTACCCACACACATTTGGAACTCTCCTGGGGTACTCTCACACATATTATTCCCTCATTTAGTGGATATTTTCACAAAAAAGTGAAATTTTCAAAAATTCTGAAAATTGGCTGAAAACGACTAAATATGAAGGACTCATTGGGCGAATCGCTCTGGAACTGAAATCGGAACGCTCACTGACATTTCCCCTATCTGAAAGTCTGATAAACGCCGGAAAAATGACTAAGTCCAAAAAAAAATTTTTTCACCTTTTTTCAATTTTACCCCCGTGGGATATATATTCTACCCACACACATTTGGAACTCTCCTGGGGTACCCTCACACATATTATTCCCTCATTTAGTGGATATTTTCACAAAAAAGTGAAATTTTCAAAAATTCTGAAAATTTGCTGAAAGCGACTAAATATGAAGGACTATTGGGTGAATCGCTCTGGAACTGAAATCGAAACGCTCACTGACATTTCCCCTATCTGAAAGTCTTCTAAACGCCGGAAAAATGACTAAGTCCAACAAAATTTTTTTTTCAACTTTTTTCAATTTTACCCCCGTGGGATATATATTCTACCCACACACATTTGGAACTCTCCTGGGGTACCCTCACACATATTATTCCCTCATTTAGTGGATATTTTCACAAAAAAGTGACATTTTCAAAATTCTGAAAATTGGCTGAAAACGACTAAATATGAAGGACTCATCGGGCGAATCGCTCTGGAACTGAAATTGGAACGCTCGCTGACATTTCCCCTATCTGAAAGTCTGATAAACGCCGGAAAAATGACTAAGTCTAAAAAAATTTTTTTCAACTTTTTTCAATTTTACCCCCGTTGGATATATATTCTACCCACACACATTTGGAACTCTCCTGAGGTACCCTCACACATATTATTCCCTCATTTAGTGGATATTTTAAAAAAAAGTGAAATTTTCAAAATTCTGAAAATTGGCTGAAAACGACTAAATATGAAGGACTCATCAGGCGAATCGCTCTGGAACTGAAAACGGAACGCTCACTGACATTTCGCCTATCTGAAAGTCTGATAAACGCTGAAAAAATGACTAAGTTCAAAAAAAAAATGTTTTCACCTATTTTCAATTTTACCCCCGTGGGATATATATTCTACCCACTCACATTTGGAACTCTCCTGGGGTACCCTCACACATATTATTCCCTCATTTAGTGGATATTTTCACAAAAAAGTGAAATTTTCAAAAATTCAGAAAATTGGCTGAAAACGACTAAATATGAAGGACTCATCGGGCGTATCGCTCTGGAACTTAAATTGGAACGCTCGCTGACATTTCTCCTATCTGAAAGTCTGATAAACGCCGGAAAAATGACTAAGTCTAAAAGAAATTTTTTTCAACTTTTTTCAATTTTACCCCCGTGGGATATATATTCTACCCACACACATTTGGAACTCTCCTGGGGTACCCTCACACATATTATTCCCTCATTTAGTGGATATTTTCACAAAAAAGTGAAATTTTCAAAAATTCTGAAAATTGGCTGAAAACGACAAAATATGAAGGACTCATCGGGCGAATCGCTCTGGAACTGAAATCGGAACGCTCACTGACATTTCCCCTATCTGAAAGTCTGATAAACGCCGGAAAAATGACTGTCTAAACAAAAATTTTTTTCAACTTTTTTCAATTTTACCCCCGTGGGATATATATTCTACCCACACACATTTGGAACTCTCCTGGGGTACCCTCACACATATTATTCCCTCATTTAGTGGATATTTTCACAAAAAAGTGAAATTTTCAAAAATTCAGAAAAATTGGCTGAAAACGACTAAATATGAAGGACTCATTGGGCGAATCGCTCTATAACTGAAATCGGAACGCTCACTGACATTTCCCCTATCTGAAAGTCTGATAAACGCCGGAAAAATGACTGTCTAAACAAAAATTTTTTTCACCTTTTTTCAATTTTACCCCCGTGGGATATATATTCTACTCACACACATTTGGAACTCTCCTGGGGTACCCTCACACATATTATTCCCTCATTTAGTGGATATTTTCACAAAAAAGTGAAATTTTCAAAAATTCTGAAAATTGGCTGAAAACGACTAAATATGAAGGACTCATCGGGCGAATCGCTCTGGAACTTAAATTGGAACGCTCGCTGACATTTCCCCTATCTGAAAGTCTGATAAACGCCGGAAAAATGACTAAGTCTAAAAAAAATTTTTTTCAACTTTTTTCAATTTTACCCCCGTGGGATATATATTCTACCCACACACATTTGGAACTCTCCTGGGGTACCCTCACACATATTATTCCCTCATTTAGTGGATATTTTCACAAAAAAGTGAAATTTTCAAAAATTCAGAAAAATTGGCTGAAAACGACTAAATATGAAGGACTCATTGGGCGAATCGCTCTGGAACTGAAATCGGAACGCTCACTGACATTTCCCCTATCTGAAAGTCTGATAAACGCCGGAAAAATGACTATGTCTAAAAAAAATTTTTTTCAGCTTTTTTCAATTTTACCTCCGTGGGATATATATTCTACCCACACACATTTGGAACTCTCCTGGGGTACCCTCACACATATTATTCCCTCATTTAGTGGATATTTTCAGAAAAAAGTGAAATTTTCAAAATTCTGAAAATTGGCTGAAAACAACTAAATATGAAGGACTCATCGGGCGAATCGCTCTGGAACTGAAAACGGAACGCTCACTGACAATTCGCCTATCTGAAAGTGTGATAAACGCCGGAAAAATGACTAAGTTCAAAAAAAAAATGTTTTCACCTTTTTTCAATTTTACCCCCGTGGGATATATATTCTACCCACACACATTTGGAACTCTCCTGGGGTACTCTCACACATATTATTCCCTCATTTAGTGGATATTTTCACAAAAAAGTGAAATTTTCAAAAATTCAGAAAATTGGCTGAAAACGACTAAATATGAAGGACTCATCGGTCGAATCGCTCTGGAACTTAAATTGGAATGCTCGCTGACATTTCCCCTATCTGAAAGTCTGATAAACGCCGGAAAAATGACTAAGTCCGAAAAAAAAATTTTTTCAACTTTTTTCAATTTTACCCCCGTGGGATATATATTCTACCCACACACATTTGGAACTCTCCTGAGGTACCCTCACACATATTATTCCCTCATTTAGTGGATATTTTAAAAAAAAGTGAAATTTTCAAAATTCTGAAAATTGGCTGAAAACGACTAAATATGAAGGACTCATCGGGCGAATCGCTCTGGAACTGAAAATGGAACGCTCACTGACAATTCGCCTATCTGAAAGTCTGATAAACGCCGGAAAAATGACTAAGTCTAAACAAAAATTTTTTTAAACTTTTTTCAATTTTACCCCCGTGGGATATACATTCTACCCACACACATTTGGAACTCTCCTGGGGTACCCTCACACATATTATTCCCTCATTTAGTGGATATTTTCACAAAAAAGTGAAATTTTCAAAAATTCAGAAAGTTGGCTGAAAACGACTAAATATGAAGGACTCATCGGGCGAATCGCTCTGGAACTGAAAATGGAACGCTCACTGACAATTCGCCTATCTGAAAGTCTGATAAACGCCGGAAAAATGACTAAGTCTAAACAAAAATTTTTTTAAACTTTTTTCAATTTTACCCCCGTGGGATATACATTCTACCCACACACATTTGGAACTCTCCTGGGGTACCCTCACACATATTATTCCCTCATTTAGTGGATATTTTCACAAAAAAGTGAAATTTTCAAAAATTCAGAAAGTTGGCTGAAAACGACTAAATATGAAGGACTCATCGGGCGAATCGCTCTGCAACTTAAATTGGAACGCTCGCTGACATTTCCCCTATCTGAAAGTCTGATAAATGCCGGAAAAATGACTAAGTCTAAAAGAAATTTTTTTCAACTTTTTTCAATTTTACCCCCGTGGGATATATATTCTACCCACACACATTTGGAACTCTCCTGGGGTACTCTCACACATATTATTCCCTCATTTAGTGGATATTTTCACAAAAAAGTGAAATTTTCAAAAATTCTGAAAATTGGCTGAAAACGACTAAATATGAAGGACTCATTGGGCGAATCGCTCTGGAACTGAAATCGGAACGCTCACTGACATTTCCCCTATCTGAAAGTCTGATAAACGCCGGAAAAATGACTAAGTCCAAAAAAAAATTTTTTCACCTTTTTTCAATTTTACCCCCGTGGGATATATATTCTACCCACACACATTTGGAACTCTCCTGGGGTACCCTCACACATATTATTCCCTCATTTAGTGGATATTTTCACAAAAAAGTGAAATTTTCAAAAATTCTGAAAATTTGCTGAAAGCGACTAAATATGAAGGACTATTGGGTGAATCGCTCTGGAACTGAAATCGAAACGCTCACTGACATTTCCCCTATCTGAAAGTCTTCTAAACGCCGGAAAAATGACTAAGTCCAACAAAATTTTTTTTTCAACTTTTTTCAATTTTACCCCCGTGGGATATATATTCTACCCACACACATTTGGAACTCTCCTGGGGTACCCTCACACATATTATTCCCTCATTTAGTGGATATTTTCACAAAAAAGTGAAATTTTCAAAATTCTGAAAATTGGCTGAAAACGACTAAATATGAAGGACTCATCGGGCGAATCGCTCTGGAACTGAAATTGGAACGCTCGCTGACATTTCCCTTATCTGAAAGTCTGATAAACGCCGGAAAAATGACTAAGTCTAAAAAAATTTTTTTCAACTTTTTTCAATTTTACCCCCGTTGGATATATATTCTACCCACACACATTTGGAACTCTCCTGAGGTACCCTCACACATATTATTCCCTCATTTAGTGGATATTTTAAAAAAAAGTGAAATTTTCAAAATTCTGAAAATTGGCTGAAAACGACTAAATATGAAGGACTCATCAGGCGAATCGCTCTGGAACTGAAAACGGAACGCTCACTGACATTTCGTCTATCTGAAAGTCTGATAAACGCTGAAAAAAATGACTAAGTTCAAAAAAAAATGTTTTCACCTATTTTCAATTTTACCCCCGTGGGATATATATTCTACCCACTCACATTTGGAACTCTCCTGGGGTACCCTCACACATATTATTCCCTCATTTAGTGGATATTTTCACAAAAAAGTGAAATTTTCAAAAATTCAGAAAAATTGGCTGAAAACGACTAAATATGAAGGACTCATTGGGCGAATCGCTCTGGAACTGAAATCGGAATGCTCACTGACATTTCCCCTATCTGAAAGTCTGATAAACGCCGGAAAAATGACTGTCTAAACAAAATTTTTTTTCACCTTTTTTCAATTTTACCCCCGTGGGATATATATTCTACCCACACACATTTGGAACTCTCCTGGGGTACCCTCACACATATTATTCCCTCATTTAGTGGATATTTTCACAAAAAAGTGAAATTTTCAAAAATTCTGAAAATTGGCTGAAAACGACTAAATATGAAGGACTCATCGGGCGAATCGCTCTGGAACTTAAATTGGAACGCTCGCTGACATTTCCCCTATCTGAAAGTCTGATAAACGCCGGAAAAATGACTAAGTCTAAAAAAAATTTTTTTCAACTTTTTTCAATTTTACCCCCGTGGGATATATATTCTACCCACACACATTTGGAACTCTCCTGGGGTACCCTCACACATATTATTCCCTCATTTAGTGGATATTTTCACAAAAAAGTGAAATTTTCAAAAATTCAGAAAAATTGGCTGAAAACGACTAAATATGAAGGACTCATTGGGCGAATCGCTCTGGAACTGAAATCGGAACGCTCACTGACATTTCCCCTATCTGAAAGTCTGATAAACGCCGGAAAAATGACTATGTCTAAAAAAAATTTTTTTCAGCTTTTTTCAATTTTACCTCCGTGGGATATATATTCTACCCACACACATTTGGAACTCTCCTGGGGTACCCTCACACATATTATTCCCTCATTTAGTGGATATTTTCACAAAAAAGTGAAATTTTCAAAAATTCAGAAAAATTGGCTGAAAACGACTAAATATGAAGGACTCATTGGGCGAATCGCTCTGGAACTGAAATCGGAATGCTCACTGACATTTCCCCTATCTGAAAGTCTGATAAACGCCGGAAAAATGACTGTCTAAACAAAATTTTTTTTCACCTTTTTTCAATTTTACCCCCGTGGGATATATATTCTACCCACACACATTTGGAACTCTCCTGGGGTACCCTCACACATATTATTCCCTCATTTAGTGGATATTTTCACAAAAAAGTGAAATTTTCAAAAATTCAGAAAAATTGGCTGAAAACGACTAAATATGAAGGACTCATCGGGCGAATCGCTCTGGAACTGAAAATGGAACGCTCACTGACAATTCGCCTATCTGAAAGTCTGATAAACGCCGGAAAAATGACTAAGTCTAAACAAAAATTTTTTTAAACTTTTTTCAATTTTACCCCCGTGGGATATACATTCTACCCACACACATTTGGAACTCTCCTGGGGTACCCTCACACATATTATTCCCTCATTTAGTGGATATTTTCACAAAAAAGTGAAATTTTCAAAAATTCAGAAAGTTGGCTGAAAACGACTAAATATGAAGGACTCATCGGGCGAATCGCTCTGCAACTTAAATTGGAACGCTCGCTGACATTTCCCCTATCTGAAAGTCTGATAAATGCCGGAAAAATGACTAAGTCTAAAAGAAATTTTTTTCAACTTTTTTCAATTTTACCCCCGTGGGATATATATTCTACCCACACACATTTGGAACTCTCCTGGGGTACTCTCACACATATTATTCCCTCATTTAGTGGATATTTTCACAAAAAAGTGAAATTTTCAAAAATTCTGAAAATTGGCTGAAAACGACTAAATATGAAGGACTCATTGGGCGAATCGCTCTGGAACTGAAATCGGAACGCTCACTGACATTTCCCCTATCTGAAAGTCTGATAAACGCCGGAAAAATGACTAAGTCCAAAAAAAAATTTTTTCACCTTTTTTCAATTTTACCCCCGTGGGATATATATTCTACCCACACACATTTGGAACTCTCCTGGGGTACCCTCACACATATTATTCCCTCATTTAGTGGATATTTTCACAAAAAAGTGAAATTTTCAAAAATTCTGAAAATTTGCTGAAAGCGACTAAATATGAAGGACTATTGGGTGAATCGCTCTGGAACTGAAATCGAAACGCTCACTGACATTTCCCCTATCTGAAAGTCTTCTAAACGCCGGAAAAATGACTAAGTCCAACAAAATTTTTTTTTCAACTTTTTTCAATTTTACCCCCGTGGGATATATATTCTACCCACACACATTTGGAACTCTCCTGGGGTACCCTCACACATATTATTCCCTCATTTAGTGGATATTTTCACAAAAAAGTGAAATTTTCAAAATTCTGAAAATTGGCTGAAAACGACTAAATATGAAGGACTCATCGGGCGAATCGCTCTGGAACTGAAATTGGAACGCTCGCTGACATTTCCCTTATCTGAAAGTCTGATAAACGCCGGAAAAATGACTAAGTCTAAAAAAATTTTTTTCAACTTTTTTCAATTTTACCCCCGTTGGATATATATTCTACCCACACACATTTGGAACTCTCCTGAGGTACCCTCACACATATTATTCCCTCATTTAGTGGATATTTTAAAAAAAAGTGAAATTTTCAAAATTCTGAAAATTGGCTGAAAACGACTAAATATGAAGGACTCATCAGGCGAATCGCTCTGGAACTGAAAACGGAACGCTCACTGACATTTCGTCTATCTGAAAGTCTGATAAACGCTGAAAAAAATGACTAAGTTCAAAAAAAAATGTTTTCACCTATTTTCAATTTTACCCCCGTGGGATATATATTCTACCCACTCACATTTGGAACTCTCCTGGGGTACCCTCACACATATTATTCCCTCATTTAGTGGATATTTTCACAAAAAAGTGAAATTTTCAAAAATTCAGAAAAATTGGCTGAAAACGACTAAATATGAAGGACTCATTGGGCGAATCGCTCTGGAACTGAAATCGGAATGCTCACTGACATTTCCCCTATCTGAAAGTCTGATAAACGCCGGAAAAATGACTGTCTAAACAAAATTTTTTTTCACCTTTTTTCAATTTTACCCCCGTGGGATATATATTCTACCCACACACATTTGGAACTCTCCTGGGGTACCCTCACACATATTATTCCCTCATTTAGTGGATATTTTCACAAAAAAGTGAAATTTTCAAAAATTCTGAAAATTGGCTGAAAACGACTAAATATGAAGGACTCATCGGGCGAATCGCTCTGGAACTTAAATTGGAACGCTCGCTGACATTTCCCCTATCTGAAAGTCTGATAAACGCCGGAAAAATGACTAAGTCTAAAAAAAATTTTTTTCAACTTTTTTCAATTTTACCCCCGTGGGATATATATTCTACCCACACACATTTGGAACTCTCCTGGGGTACCCTCACACATATTATTCCCTCATTTAGTGGATATTTTCACAAAAAAGTGAAATTTTCAAAAATTCAGAAAAATTGGCTGAAAACGACTAAATATGAAGGACTCATTGGGCGAATCGCTCTGGAACTGAAATCGGAACGCTCACTGACATTTCCCCTATCTGAAAGTCTGATAAACGCCGGAAAAATGACTATGTCTAAAAAAAATTTTTTTCAGCTTTTTTCAATTTTACCTCCGTGGGATATATATTCTACCCACACACATTTGGAACTCTCCTGGGGTACCCTCACACATATTATTCCCTCATTTAGTGGATATTTTCACAAAAAAGTGAAATTTTCAAAAATTCAGAAAAATTGGCTGAAAACGACTAAATATGAAGGACTCATTGGGCGAATCGCTCTGGAACTGAAATCGGAATGCTCACTGACATTTCCCCTATCTGAAAGTCTGATAAACGCCGGAAAAATGACTGTCTAAACAAAATTTTTTTTCACCTTTTTTCAATTTTACCCCCGTGGGATATATATTCTACCCACACACATTTGGAACTCTCCTGGGGTACCCTCACACATATTATTCCCTCATTTAGTGGATATTTTCACAAAAAAGTGAAATTTTCAAAAATTCTGAAAATTGGCTGAAAACGACTAAATATGAAGGACTCATCGGGCGAATCGCTCTGGAACTGAAATTGGAACGCTCGCTGACATTTCCCTTATCTGAAAGTCTGATAAACGCCGGAAAAATGACTAAGTCTAAAAAAATTTTTTTCAACTTTTTTCAATTTTACCCCCGTTGGATATATATTCTACCCACACACATTTGGAACTCTCCTGAGGTACCCTCACACATATTATTCCCTCATTTAGTGGATATTTTAAAAAAAAGTGAAATTTTCAAAATTCTGAAAATTGGCTGAAAACGACTAAATATGAAGGACTCATCAGGCGAATCGCTCTGGAACTGAAAACGGAACGCTCACTGACATTTCGTCTATCTGAAAGTCTGATAAACGCTGAAAAAAATGACTAAGTTCAAAAAAAAATGTTTTCACCTATTTTCAATTTTACCCCCGTGGGATATATATTCTACCCACTCACATTTGGAACTCTCCTGGGGTACCCTCACACATATTATTCCCTCATTTAGTGGATATTTTCACAAAAAAGTGAAATTTTCAAAAATTCAGAAAAATTGGCTGAAAACGACTAAATATGAAGGACTCATTGGGCGAATCGCTCTGGAACTGAAATCGGAATGCTCACTGACATTTCCCCTATCTGAAAGTCTGATAAACGCCGGAAAAATGACTGTCTAAACAAAATTTTTTTTCACCTTTTTTCAATTTTACCCCCGTGGGATATATATTCTACCCACACACATTTGGAACTCTCCTGGGGTACCCTCACACATATTATTCCCTCATTTAGTGGATATTTTCACAAAAAAGTGAAATTTTCAAAAATTCTGAAAATTGGCTGAAAACGACTAAATATGAAGGACTCATCGGGCGAATCGCTCTGGAACTTAAATTGGAACGCTCGCTGACATTTCCCCTATCTGAAAGTCTGATAAACGCCGGAAAAATGACTAAGTCTAAAAAAAATTTTTTTCAACTTTTTTCAATTTTACCCCCGTGGGATATATATTCTACCCACACACATTTGGAACTCTCCTGGGGTACCCTCACACATATTATTCCCTCATTTAGTGGATATTTTCACAAAAAAGTGAAATTTTCAAAAATTCAGAAAAATTGGCTGAAAACGACTAAATATGAAGGACTCATTGGGCGAATCGCTCTGGAACTGAAATCGGAACGCTCACTGACATTTCCCCTATCTGAAAGTCTGATAAACGCCGGAAAAATGACTATGTCTAAAAAAAATTTTTTTCAGCTTTTTTCAATTTTACCTCCGTGGGATATATATTCTACCCACACACATTTGGAACTCTCCTGGGGTACCCTCACACATATTATTCCCTCATTTAGTGGATATTTTCACAAAAAAGTGAAATTTTCAAAAATTCAGAAAAATTGGCTGAAAACGACTAAATATGAAGGACTCATTGGGCGAATCGCTCTGGAACTGAAATCGGAATGCTCACTGACATTTCCCCTATCTGAAAGTCTGATAAACGCCGGAAAAATGACTGTCTAAACAAAATTTTTTTTCACCTTTTTTCAATTTTACCCCCGTGGGATATATATTCTACCCACACACATTTGGAACTCTCCTGGGGTACCCTCACACATATTATTCCCTCATTTAGTGGATATTTTCACAAAAAAGTGAAATTTTCAAAAATTCTGAAAATTGGCTGAAAACGACTAAATATGAAGGACTCATCGGGCGAATCGCTCTGGAACTTAAATTGGAACGCTCGCTGACATTTCCCCTATCTGAAAGTCTGATAAACGCCGGAAAAATGACTAAGTCTAAAAAAAATTTTTTTCAACTTTTTTCAATTTTACCCCCGTGGGATATATATTCTACCCACACACATTTGGAACTCTCCTGGGGTACCCTCACACATATTATTCCCTCATTTAGTGGATATTTTCACAAAAAAGTGAAATTTTCAAAAATTCAGAAAAATTGGCTGAAAACGACTAAATATGAAGGACTCATTGGGCGAATCGCTCTGGAACTGAAATCGGAACGCTCACTGACATTTCCCCTATCTGAAAGTCTGATAAACGCCGGAAAAATGACTATGTCTAAAAAAAATTTTTTTCAGCTTTTTTCAATTTTACCTCCGTGGGATATATATTCTACCCACACACATTTGGAACTCTCCTGGGGTACCCTCACACATATTATTCCCTCATTTAGTGGATATTTTCACAAAAAAGTGAAATTTTCAAAATTCTGAAAATTGGCTGAAAACAACTAAATATGAAGGACTCATCGGGCGAATCGCTCTGGAACTGAAAACGGAACGCTCACTGACAATTCGCCTATCTGAAAGTCTGATAAACGCCGGAAAAATGACTAAGTCTAAACAAAAATTTTTTTAAACTTTTTTCAATTTTACCCCCGTGGGATATATATTCTACCGACACACATTTGGAACTCTCCTGGGGCACCCTCACACATATTATTCCCTCATTTAGTGGATATTTTCACAAAAAAGTGAAATTTTCAAAAATTCAGAAAAATTGGCTGAAAACGACTAAATATGAAGGACTCATCGGGCGAATCGCTCTGGAACTGAAATTGGAACGCTCGCTGTCGCTGACATTTCCCCTATCTGAAAGTCTGATAAACGCCGGAAAAATGACTAAGTCCGAAAAAAAAATTTTTTCAACTTTTTTCAATTTTACCCCCGTGGGATATATATTCTACCCACACACATTTGGAACTCTCCTGAGGTACCCTCACACATATTATTCCCTCATTTAGTGGATATTTTAAAAAAAAGTGAAATTTTCAAAATTCTGAAAATTGGCTGAAAACGACTAAATATGAAGGACTCATCGGGCGAATCGCTCTGGAACTGAAAACAGAACGCTCACTGACATTTTGCCTATCTGAAAGTCTGATAAACGCTGAAAAAATGACTAAGTTCAAAAAAAAAATGTTTTCACCTATTTTCAATTTTACCCCCGTGGGATATATATTCTACCCACACACATTTGGAACTCTCCTGGGGTACCCTCACACATATTATTCCCTCATTTAGTGGATATTTTCACAAAAAAGTGAAATTTTCAAAATTCTGAAAATTGGCTGAAAACGACTAAATATGAAGGACTCATCGGGCGAATCGCCCTGGAACTGAAATAAGAACGCTCACTGACATTTCCCTTATCTGAAAGTCTTCTAAACGTCGGAAAAATGACTAAGTCCAACAAAAAATTTTTTTCAACTTTTTTCAATTTTTCCCCCGTGGGATATATGTTCTACCAACACACATTTGGAACAAACCTGGAGTACCCTCACACATATTATTCCCTCATTTAGTGGATATTTTCACAAAAAAGTGAAATTTTCAAAAATTCAGAAAATTGGCTGAAAACGACTAAATATGAAGGACTCATCGGGCGAATCGCTCTGGAACTTAAATTGGAATGCTCGCTGACATTTCCCCTATCTGAAAGTCTGATAAACGCCGGAAAAATGACTAAGTCCGAAAAAAAAATTTTTTCAACTTTTTTCAATTTTACCCCCGTGGGATATATATTCTACCCACACACATTTGGAACTCTCCTGGGGTACCATCACACATATTAATCCCTCATTTAGTGGATATTTTCACAAAAAAGTGAAATTTTCAAAAATTCTGAAAATTGGCTGAAAATGAATAAATATGAAGGACTCATAGGGCGAATCGCTCTGGAACTGAAATTGGAACGCTCACTGACATTTCCCCTATCTGAAAGTCTGATAAACGCTGAAAAAATGACTAAGTCCAAAAAAAATAATTTTTCACCTTTTTTCAATTTTACCCCCGTGGGATATATATTCTACCCACACACATTTGGAACTCTCCTGGGGTACCCTCACACATATTATTCCCTCATTTAGTGGATATTTTCACAAAAAAGTGAAATTTTCAAAAATTCAGAAAAATTGGCTGAAAACGACTAAATATGAAGGACTCATCGGGTGAATCGCTCTGGAACTGAAATTGGAACGCTCGCTGACATTTCCCCTATCTGAAAGTCTGATAAACGCCGGAAAAATGACTAAGTCCGAAAAAAAAATTTTTTCAACTTTTTTCAATTTTACCCCCGTGGGATATATATTCTACCCACACACATTTGGAACTCTCCTGGGGTACCCTCACACATATTATTCCCTCATTTAGTGGATATTTTCACAAAAAAGTGAAATTTTCAAAAATTCAGAAAATTGGCTGAAAACGACTAAATATGAAGGACTCATCGGGCGAATTGCTCTGGAACTTAAATTCGAACGCTCGCTGACATTTCCCCTATCTGAAAGTCTGATAAACGCCGGAAAAATGACTAAGTCTAAAAGAAATTTTTTTCAACTTTTTTCAATTTTACCCCCGTGCGATATATATTCTACCCACACGCATTTGGAACACTCCTGGGGTACCCTCACACATATTATTCCCTCATTTATTGGATATTTTCACAAAAAAGTGAAATTTTCAAAAATTCTGAAAATTGGCTGAAAACGACAAAATATGAAGGACTCATCGGGCGAATCGCTCTGGAACTGAAATCGGAACGCTCACTGACATTTCCCCTATCTGAAAGTCTGATAAACGCCGGAAAAATGACTAAGTCCAAAAAAAAATTTTTTCACCTTTTTTCAATTTTACCCCCGTGGGATATATATTCTACCCACACACATTTGGAACTCTCCTGGGGTACCCTCACACATATTATTCCCTCATTTAGTGGATATTTTAAAAAAAAGTGAAATTTTCAAAATTCTGAAAATTGGCTGAAAACGACTAAATATGAAGGACTCATCGGGCGAATCGCTCTGGAACTGAAATTGGAACGCTCGCTGACATTTCCCCTATCTGAAAGTCTGATAAACGCCGGAAAAATGACTAAGTCCGAAAAAAAAAAATTTTCAACTTTTTTCAATTTTACCCCCGTGGGATATATATTCTACCCACACACATTTGGAACTCTCCTGAGGTACCCTCACACATATTATTCCCTCATTTAGTGGATATTTTAAAAAAAAGTGAAATTTTCAAAATTCTGAAAATTGGCTGAAAACGACTAAATATGAAGGACTCATCGGGCGAATCGCTCTGGAACTGAAAACGGAATGCTCACTGACATTTCGCCTATCTGAAAGTCTGATAAACGCTGAAAAAATGACTAAGTTCAAAAAAAAAATGTTTTCACCTATTTTCAATTTTACCCCCGTGGGATATATATTCTACCCACACACATTTGGAACTCTCCTGGGGTACCCTCACACATATTATTCCCTCATTTAGTGGATATTTTCACAAAAAAGTGAAATTTTCAAAAATTCAGAAAATTGGCTGAAAACGACTAAATATGAAGGACTCATCGGACGAATCGCTCTGGAACTTAAATTCGAACGCTCGCTGACATTTCCCCTATCTGAAAGTCTGATAAACGCCGGAAAAATGACTAAGTCTAAAAGAAATTTTTTTCAACTTTTTTCAATTTTACCCCCGTGGGATATATATTCTACCCACACGCATTTGGAACTCTCCTGGGGTGCCCTCACACATATTATTCCCTCATTTATTGGATATTTTCACAAAAAAGTGAAATTTTCAAAAATTCTGAAAATTGGCTGAAAACGACAAAATATGAAGGACTCATCGGGCGAATCGCTCTGGAACTGAAATCGGAACGCTCACTGACATTTCCCCTATCTGAAAGTCTGATAAACGCCGGAAAAATGACTAAGTCCAACAAAATTTTTTTTTCAGCTTTTTTCAATTTTACCCCCGTGGGATATATATTCTACCCACACACATTTGGAACTCTCCTGGGGTACCCTCACACATATTATTCCCTCATTTAGTGGATATTTTCACAAAAAAGTGAAATTTTCAAAAATTCAGAAAATTGGCTGAAAACGACTAAATATGAAAGACTCATCGGGCGAATCGCTCTGGAACTTAAATTGGAATGCTCGCTGACATTTCCCCTATCTGAAAGTCTGATCAACGCCGGAAAAATGACTAAGTCTAAACAAAAATTTTTTTCAACTTTTTTCAATTTTACCCCCGTGGGATATATATTCTACCGACACACATTTGGAACTCTCCTGGGGCACCCTCACACATATTATTCCCTCATTTAGTGGATATTTTCACAAAAAAGTGAAATTTTCAAAAATTCAGAAAAATTGGCTGAAAACGACTAAATATGAAGGACTCATTGGGCGAATCGCTCTGGAACTGAAATCGGAACGCTCACTGACATTTCACCTATCTGAAAGTCTGATAAACGCCGGAAAAATGACTAAGTCCAAAAAAAAATTTTTTCACCTTTTTTCAATTTTACCCCCGTGGGATATATATTCTACCCACACACATTTGGAACTCTCCTGGGGTACCCTCACACATATTATTCCCTCATTTAGTGGATATTTTCACAAAAAAGTGAAATTTTCAAAATTCTGAAAATTGGCTGAAAACGACTAAATATGAAGGACTCATCGGGCGAATCGCTCTGGAACTGAAATTGGAACGCTCGCTGACATTTCCACTATCTGAAAGTCTGATAAACGCCGGAAAAATGACTGTCTAAACAAAAATTTTTTTCAACTTTTTTCAATTTTACCCCCGTGGGATATATATTCTACGAACACACATTTGGAACTCTCCTGGGGTACCCTCACACATATTATTCCCTCATTTAGTGGATATTTTCACAAAAAAGTGAAATTTTCAAAAATTCAGAAAAATTGGCTGAAAACGACTAAATATGAAGGACTCATTGGGCGAATCGCTGTGGAACTGAAATCGGAACGCTCACTGACATTTCCCCTATCTGAAAGTCTGATAAACGCCGGAAAAATGACTAAGTCCAAAAAAAAATTTTTTCACCTTTTTTCAATTTTACCCCCGTGGGATATATATTCTACCCACACACATTTGGAACTCTCCTGCGGTACCCTCACACATATTATTCCCTCATTTAGTGGATATTTTCACAAAAAAGTGAAATTTTCAAAATTCTGAAAATTGGCTGAAAACGACTAAATATGAAGGACTCATCGGGCGAATCGCTCTGGAACTGAAAACGGAATGCTCACTGACATTTCGCCTATCTGAAAGTCTGATAAACGCTGAAAAAATGACTAAGTTCAAAAAAAAAATGTTTTCACCTATTTTCAATTTTACCCCCGTGGGATATATATTCTACCCACACACATTTGGAACTCTCCTGGGGTACCCTCACACATATTATTCCCTCATTTAGTGGATATTTTCACAAAAAAGTGAAATTTTCAAAAATTCAGAAAATTGGCTGAAAACGACTAAATATGAAGGACTCATCGGGCGAATCGCTCTGGAACTTAAATTCGAACGCTCGCTGACATTTCCCCTATCTGAAAGTCTGATAAACGCCGGAAAAATGACTAAGTCTAAAAGAAATTTTTTTCAACTTTTTTCAATTTTACCCCCGTGGGATATATATTCTACCCACACGCATTTGGAACTCTCCTGGGGTGCCCTCACACATATTATTCCCTCATTTATTGGATATTTTCACAAAAAAGTGAAATTTTCAAAAATTCTGAAAATTGGCTGAAAACGACAAAATATGAAGGACTCATCGGGCGAATCGCTCTGGAACTGAAATCGGAACGCTCACTGACATTTCCCCTATCTGAAAGTCTGATAAACGCCGGAAAAATGACTAAGTCCAACAAAATTTTTTTTTCAGCTTTTTTCAATTTTACCCCCGTGGGATATATATTCTACCCACACACATTTGGAACTCTCCTGGGGTACCCTCACACATATTATTCCCTCATTTAGTGGATATTTTCACAAAAAAGTGAAATTTTCAAAAATTCAGAAAAATTGGCTGAAAACGACTAAATATGAAGGACTCATCGGGTGAATCGCTCTGGAACTGAAATTGGAACGCTCGCTGACATTTCCCCTATCTGAAAGTCTGATAAACGCCGGAAAAATGACTAAGTCCGAAAAAAAAAATTTTTCAACTTTTTTCAATTTTACCCCCGTGGGATATATATTCTACCCACACACATTTGGAACTCTCCTGGGGTACCCTCACACATATTATTCACTCATTTAGTGGATATTTTAAAAAAAAGTGAAATTTTCAAAATTCTGAAAATTGGCTGAAAACGACTAAATATGAAGGACTCATCGGGCGAATCGCTCTGGAACTGAAATTGGAACGCTCGCTGACATTTCCCCTATCTGAAAGTCTGATAAACGCCGGAAAAATGACTAAGTCCGAAAAAAAAAATTTTTCAACTTTTTTCAATTTTACCCCCGTGGGATATATATTCTACCCACACACATTTGGAACTCTCCTGAGGTACCCTCTCACATATTATTCCCTCATTTAGTGGATATTTTAAAAAAAAGTGAAATTTTCAAAATTCTGAAAATTGGCTGAAAACGACTAAATATGAAGGACTCATCGGGCGAATCGCTCTGGAACTGAAAACGGAACGCTCACTGACATTTTGCCTATCTGAAAGTCTGATAAACGCTGAAAAAATGACTAAGTTCAAAAAAAAAATGTTTTCACCTATTTTCAATTTTACCCCCGTGGGATATATATTCTACCCACACACATTTGGAACTCTCCTGGGGTACCCTCACACATATTATTCCCTCATTTAGTGGATATTTTCACAAAAAAGTGAAATTTTCAAAAATTCAGAAAATTGGCTGAAAACGACTAAATATGAAGGACTCATCGGGCGAATTGCTCTGGAACTTAAATTCGAACGCTCGCTGACATTTCCCCTATCTGAAAGTCTGATAAACGCCGGAAAAATGACTAAGTCTAAAAGAAATTTTTTTCAACTTTTTTCAATTTTACCCCCGTGCGATATATATTCTACCCACACGCATTTGGAACACTCCTGGGGTACCCTCACACATATTATTCCCTCATTTATTGGATATTTTCACAAAAAAGTGAAATTTTCAAAAATTCTGAAAATTGGCTGAAAACGACAAAATATGAAGGACTCATCGGGCGAATCGCTCTGGAACTGAAATCGGAACGCTCACTGACATTTCCCCTATCTGAAAGTCTGATAAACGCCGGAAAAATGACTAAGTCCAAAAAAAAATTTTTTCACCTTTTTTCAATTTTACCCCCGTGGGATATATATTCTACCCACACACATTTGGAACTCTCCTGGGGTACCCTCACACATATTATTCCCTCATTTAGTGGATATTTTAAAAAAAAGTGAAATTTTCAAAATTCTGAAAATTGGCTGAAAACGACTAAATATGAAGGACTCATCGGGCGAATCGCTCTGGAACTGAAATTGGAACGCTCGCTGACATTTCCCCTATCTGAAAGTCTGATAAACGCCGGAAAAATGACTAAGTCCGAAAAAAAAAAATTTTCAACTTTTTTCAATTTTACCCCCGTGGGATATATATTCTACCCACACACATTTGGAACTCTCCTGAGGTACCCTCACACATATTATTCCCTCATTTAGTGGATATTTTAAAAAAAAGTGAAATTTTCAAAATTCTGAAAATTGGCTGAAAACGACTAAATATGAAGGACTCATCGGGCGAATCGCTCTGGAACTGAAAACGGAATGCTCACTGACATTTCGCCTATCTGAAAGTCTGATAAACGCTGAAAAAATGACTAAGTTCAAAAAAAAAATGTTTTCACCTATTTTCAATTTTACCCCCGTGGGATATATATTCTACCCACACACATTTGGAACTCTCCTGGGGTACCCTCACACATATTATTCCCTCATTTAGTGGATATTTTCACAAAAAAGTGAAATTTTCAAAAATTCAGAAAATTGGCTGAAAACGACTAAATATGAAGGACTCATCGGACGAATCGCTCTGGAACTTAAATTCGAACGCTCGCTGACATTTCCCCTATCTGAAAGTCTGATAAACGCCGGAAAAATGACTAAGTCTAAAAGAAATTTTTTTCAACTTTTTTCAATTTTACCCCCGTGGGATATATATTCTACCCACACGCATTTGGAACTCTCCTGGGGTGCCCTCACACATATTATTCCCTCATTTATTGGATATTTTCACAAAAAAGTGAAATTTTCAAAAATTCTGAAAATTGGCTGAAAACGACAAAATATGAAGGACTCATCGGGCGAATCGCTCTGGAACTGAAATCGGAACGCTCACTGACATTTCCCCTATCTGAAAGTCTGATAAACGCCGGAAAAATGACTAAGTCCAACAAAATTTTTTTTTCAGCTTTTTTCAATTTTACCCCCGTGGGATATATATTCTACCCACACACATTTGGAACTCTCCTGGGGTACCCTCACACATATTATTCCCTCATTTAGTGGATATTTTCACAAAAAAGTGAAATTTTCAAAAATTCAGAAAATTGGCTGAAAACGACTAAATATGAAAGACTCATCGGGCGAATCGCTCTGGAACTTAAATTGGAATGCTCGCTGACATTTCCCCTATCTGAAAGTCTGATCAACGCCGGAAAAATGACTAAGTCTAAACAAAAATTTTTTTCAACTTTTTTCAATTTTACCCCCGTGGGATATATATTCTACCGACACACATTTGGAACTCTCCTGGGGCACCCTCACACATATTATTCCCTCATTTAGTGGATATTTTCACAAAAAAGTGAAATTTTCAAAAATTCAGAAAAATTGGCTGAAAACGACTAAATATGAAGGACTCATTGGGCGAATCGCTCTGGAACTGAAATCGGAACGCTCACTGACATTTCACCTATCTGAAAGTCTGATAAACGCCGGAAAAATGACTAAGTCCAAAAAAAAATTTTTTCACCTTTTTTCAATTTTACCCCCGTGGGATATATATTCTACCCACACACATTTGGAACTCTCCTGGGGTACCCTCACACATATTATTCCCTCATTTAGTGGATATTTTCACAAAAAAGTGAAATTTTCAAAATTCTGAAAATTGGCTGAAAACGACTAAATATGAAGGACTCATCGGGCGAATCGCTCTGGAACTGAAATTGGAACGCTCGCTGACATTTCCACTATCTGAAAGTCTGATAAACGCCGGAAAAATGACTGTCTAAACAAAAATTTTTTTCAACTTTTTTCAATTTTACCCCCGTGGGATATATATTCTACGAACACACATTTGGAACTCTCCTGGGGTACCCTCACACATATTATTCCCTCATTTAGTGGATATTTTCACAAAAAAGTGAAATTTTCAAAAATTCAGAAAAATTGGCTGAAAACGACTAAATATGAAGGACTCATTGGGCGAATCGCTGTGGAACTGAAATCGGAACGCTCACTGACATTTCCCCTATCTGAAAGTCTGATAAACGCCGGAAAAATGACTAAGTCCAAAAAAAAATTTTTTCACCTTTTTTCAATTTTACCCCCGTGGGATATATATTCTACCCACACACATTTGGAACTCTCCTGCGGTACCCTCACACATATTATTCCCTCATTTAGTGGATATTTTCACAAAAAAGTGAAATTTTCAAAATTCTGAAAATTGGCTGAAAACGACTAAATATGAAGGACTCATCGGGCGAATCGCTCTGGAACTGAAAACGGAATGCTCACTGACATTTCGCCTATCTGAAAGTCTGATAAACGCTGAAAAAATGACTAAGTTCAAAAAAAAAATGTTTTCACCTATTTTCAATTTTACCCCCGTGGGATATATATTCTACCCACACACATTTGGAACTCTCCTGGGGTACCCTCACACATATTATTCCCTCATTTAGTGGATATTTTCACAAAAAAGTGAAATTTTCAAAAATTCAGAAAATTGGCTGAAAACGACTAAATATGAAGGACTCATCGGGCGAATCGCTCTGGAACTTAAATTCGAACGCTCGCTGACATTTCCCCTATCTGAAAGTCTGATAAACGCCGGAAAAATGACTAAGTCTAAAAGAAATTTTTTTCAACTTTTTTCAATTTTACCCCCGTGGGATATATATTCTACCCACACGCATTTGGAACTCTCCTGGGGTGCCCTCACACATATTATTCCCTCATTTATTGGATATTTTCACAAAAAAGTGAAATTTTCAAAAATTCTGAAAATTGGCTGAAAACGACAAAATATGAAGGACTCATCGGGCGAATCGCTCTGGAACTGAAATCGGAACGCTCACTGACATTTCCCCTATCTGAAAGTCTGATAAACGCCGGAAAAATGACTAAGTCCAACAAAATTTTTTTTTCAGCTTTTTTCAATTTTACCCCCGTGGGATATATATTCTACCCACACACATTTGGAACTCTCCTGGGGTACCCTCACACATATTATTCCCTCATTTAGTGGATATTTTCACAAAAAAGTGAAATTTTCAAAAATTCAGAAAATTGGCTGAAAACGACTAAATATGAAAGACTCATCGGGCGAATCGCTCTGGAACTTAAATTGGAATGCTCGCTGACATTTCCCCTATCTGAAAGTCTGATCAACGCCGGAAAAATGACTAAGTCTAAACAAAAATTTTTTTCAACTTTTTTCAATTTTACCCCCGTGGGATATATATTCTACCGACACACATTTGGAACTCTCCTGGGGCACCCTCACACATATTATTCCCTCATTTAGTGGATATTTTCACAAAAAAGTGAAATTTTCAAAAATTCAGAAAAATTGGCTGAAAACGACTAAATATGAAGGACTCATTGGGCGAATCGCTCTGGAACTGAAATCGGAACGCTCACTGACATTTCACCTATCTGAAAGTCTGATAAACGCCGGAAAAATGACTAAGTCCAAAAAAAAATTTTTTCACCTTTTTTCAATTTTACCCCCGTGGGATATATATTCTACCCACACACATTTGGAACTCTCCTGGGGTACCCTCACACATATTATTCCCTCATTTAGTGGATATTTTCACAAAAAAGTGAAATTTTCAAAATTCTGAAAATTGGCTGAAAACGACTAAATATGAAGGACTCATCGGGCGAATCGCTCTGGAACTGAAATTGGAACGCTCGCTGACATTTCCACTATCTGAAAGTCTGATAAACGCCGGAAAAATGACTGTCTAAACAAAAATTTTTTTCAACTTTTTTCAATTTTACCCCCGTGGGATATATATTCTACGAACACACATTTGGAACTCTCCTGGGGTACCCTCACACATATTATTCCCTCATTTAGTGGATATTTTCACAAAAAAGTGAAATTTTCAAAAATTCAGAAAAATTGGCTGAAAACGACTAAATATGAAGGACTCATTGGGCGAATCGCTGTGGAACTGAAATCGGAACGCTCACTGACATTTCCCCTATCTGAAAGTCTGATAAACGCCGGAAAAATGACTAAGTCCAAAAAAAAATTTTTTCACCTTTTTTCAATTTTACCCCCGTGGGATATATATTCTACCCACACACATTTGGAACTCTCCTGCGGTACCCTCACACATATTATTCCCTCATTTAGTGGATATTTTCACAAAAAAGTGAAATTTTCAAAATTCTGAAAATTGGCTGAAAACGACTAAATATGAAGGACTCATCGGGCGAATCGCTCTGGAACTGAAATCGGAACGCTCACTGACATTTCGCCTATCTGAAAGTCTGATAAACGCTGAAAAAATGACTAAGTTCAAAAAAAAAAATTTTTCACCTTTTTTCAATTTTACCCCCGTGGGATATATATTCTACCCACACACATTTGGAACTCTCCTGGGGTACCCTCACACACATTATTCCCTCATTTAGTGGATATTTTCACAAAAAAGTGAAATTTTCAAAAATTCTGAAAATTGGCTGAAAACGACTAAATATGAAGGACTCATCGGGCGAATCGCCCTGGAACTGAAATAAGAACGCTCACTGACATTTCCCTTATCTGAAAGTCTTCTAAACGTCGGAAAAATGACTAAGTCCAACAAAAAATTTTTTTCAACTTTTTTCAATTTTTCCCCCGTGGGATATATGTTCTACCAACACACATTTGGAACAAACCTGGGGTACCCTCACACATATTATTCCCTCATTTAGTGGATATTTTCACAAAAAAGTGAAATTTTCAAAAATTCTGAAAATTGGCTGAAAACGACAAAATATGAAGGACTCATCGGGCGAATCGCTCTGGAACTGAAATCGAAACACTCACTGACATTTCCCCTATCTGAAAGTCTGATAAACACCGGAAAAATTACTAAGTCTAAAAAAAAATTTTTTTCAACTTTTTTCAAATTTACCCCCGTGGGATATATATTCTACCCACACACATTTGGAACTCTCCTGGGGTACCATCACACATATTAATCCCTCATTTAGTGGATATTTTCACAAAAAAGTGAAATTTTCAAAAATTCTGAAAATTGGCTGAAAATGAATAAATATGAAGGACTCATAGGGCGAATCGCTCTGGAACTGAAATTGGAACGCTCACTGACATTTCCCCTATCTGAAAGTCTGATAAACGCTGAAAAAATGACTAAGTCCAAAAAAAAAAATTTTTCAACTTTTTTCAATTTTACCCCCGTGGGATATATATTCTACCCACACACATTTGGAACTCTCCTGAGGTACCCTCACACATATTATTCCCTCATTTAGTGGATATTTTAAAAAAAGTGAAATTTTCAAAATTCTGAAAATTGGCTGAAAACGACTAAATATGAAGGACTCATCGGGCGAATCGCTCTGGAACTGAAAACGGAATGCTCACTGACATTTCGCCTATCTGAAAGTCTGATAAACGCTGAAAAAATGACTAAGTTCAAAAAAAAAATGTTTTCACCTATTTTCAATTTTACCCCCGTGGGATATATATTCTACCCACACACATTTGGAACTATCCTGGGGTACCCTCACACATATTATTCCCTCATTTAGTGGATATTTTCACAAAAAAGTGAAATTTTCAAAAATTAAGAAAATTGGCTGAAAACGACTAAATATGAAGGACTCATCGGGCGAATCGCTCTGGAACTGAAATCGGAATGCTCACTGACATTTCTCCTATCTGAAAGTCTGATAAACGCCGGAAAAATGACTGTCTAAACAAAAATTTTTTTCAACTTTTTTCAATTTTACCCCCGTGGGATATATATTCTACCCACACGCATTTGGAACTCTCCTGGGGTACCCTCACACATATTATTCCCTCATTTATTGGATATTTTCACAAAAAAGTGAAATTTTCAAAAATTCTGAAAATTGGCTGAAAACGACAAAATATGAAGGACTCATCGGGCGAATCGCTCTGGAACTGAAATCGGAACGCTCACTGACATTTCTCCTATCTGAAAGTCTGATAAACGCCGGAAAAATGACTGTCTAAACAAAAATTTTTTTCAACTTTTTTCAATTTTACCCCCGTGGGATATATATTCTACCCACACACATTTGGAACTCTCCTGGGGCACCCTCACACATATTATTCCCTCATTTAGTGGATATTTTCACAAAAAAGTGAAATTTTCAAAAATTCAGAAAAATTGGCTGAAAACGACTAAGTATGAAGGACTCATTGGGCGAATCGCTCTGGAACTGAAATCGGAACGCTCACTGACATTTCCCCTATCTGAAAGTCTGATAAACGCCGGAAAAATGACTAAGTCCAAAAAAAAATTTTTTCACCTTTTTTCAATTTTACCCCCGTGGGATATATATTCTACCCACACACATTTGGAACTCTCCTGGGGTACCCTCACACATATTATTCCCTCATTTAGTGGATATTTTCACAAAAAAGTGAAATTTTCAAAATTCTGAAAATTGGCTGAAAACGACTAAATATGAAGGACTCATCGGGCGAATCGCTCTGGAACTGAAATTGGAACGCTCGCTGACATTTCCACTATCTGAAAGTCTGATAAACGCCGGAAAAATGACTAAGTTCAAAAAAAAAAATTTTTCACCTTTTTTCAATTTTACCCCCGTGGGATATATATTCTACCCACACACATTTGGAACTCTCCTGGGGTACCCTCACACATATTATTCCCTCATTTAGTGGATATTTTCACAAAAAAGTGAAATTTTCAAAAATTCAGAAAATTGGCTGAAAACGACTAAATATGAAGGACTCATCGGGCGAATCGCTCTGGAACTGAAATCGGAACAATCACTGACATTTCCCCTATCTGAAAGTCTGATAAACGCCGGAAAAATTACTAAGTCTAAAAAAAAAAATTTTTCACCTATTTTCAAATTTACTCCTGTGGGATATATATTCTACCCACACACATTTGGAACTCTCCTGGGGTACCCTCACACACATTATTCCCTCATTTAGTGGATATTTTCACAAAAAAGTGAAATTTTCAAAAATTCTGAAAATTGGCTGAAAACGACTAAATATGAAGGACTCATCGGGCGAATCGCCCTGGAACTGAAATAAGAACGCTCACTGACATTTCCCCTATCTGAAAGTCTTCTAAACGCCGGAAAAATGACTAAGTCCAACAAAAAATTTTTTTCAACTTTTTTCAATTTTTCCCCCGTGGGATATATATTCTACCCACACACATTTGGAACAAACCTGCGGTACCCTCACACATATTATTCCCTCATTTAGTGGATATTTTCACAAAAAAGTGAAATTTTCAAAAATTCTGAAAATTGGCTGAAAACGACAAAATATGAAGGACTCATCGGGCGAATCGCTCTGGAACTGAAATCGGAACACTCACTGACATTTCCCCTATCTGAAAGTCTGATAAACGCCGGAAAAATTACTAAGTCTAAAAAAAAATTTTTTTCAACTTTTTTCAATTTTACCCCCGTGGGATATATATTCTACCCACACACATTTGGAACTCTCCTGGGGTACCCTCACACATATTAATCCCTCATTTAGTGGATATTTTCACAAAAAAGTGAAATTTTCAAAAATTCTGAAAATTGGCTGAAAATGAATAAATATGAAGGACTCATAGGGCGAATCGCTCTGGAACTGAAATTGGAACGCTCACTGACATTTCCCCTATCTGAAAGTCTGATAAACGCTGAAAAAATGACTAAGTCCAAAAAAAATAATTTTTCACCTTTTTTCAATTTTACCCCCGTGGGATATATATTCTACCCACACACATTTGGAACTCTCCTGGGGTACCCTCACACATATTATTCCCTCATTTAGTGGATATTTTCACAAAAAAGTGAAATTTTCAAAAATTCAGAAAATTGGCTGAAAACGACTAAATATGAAGGACTCATCGGGCGAATCGCTCTGGAACTGAAAGAAGAACGCTCACTGACATTTCCCCTATCTGAAAGTCCTCTAAACGCCGGAAAAATGACTATGTCTAAAAAAAATTTTTTTCAACTTTTTTCAATTTTACCCCCGTGGGATATATATTCTACCCACACACATTTGGAACTCTCCTGGGGTACCCTCACACATATTATTCCCTCATTTAGTGGATATTTTCACAAAAAAGTGAAATTTTCAAAAATTCAGAAAATTTTCTGAAAACGACTAAATATGAAGGACTCATCGGGCGAATCGCTCTGGAACTGAAAGAAGAACGCTCACTGACATTTCCCCTATCTGAAAGTCTGATATACGCCGGAAAAATGACAAAGTCCAAAAAAAAATTTTTTCACATTTTTTCAATTTTACCCCCGTGGGATATATATTCTACCCACACACATTTGGAACTCTCCTGGGGTACCCTCACGCATATTATTCCCTCATTTAGTGGATATTTTCACAAAAAAGTGAAATTTTCAAAAATTCAGAAAATTGGCTGAAAACGACTAAATATGAAGGACTCATCTGGCGAGTCGCTCTGGTACTGAAATCAGAACGCTCACTGACATTTCCCCTATCTGAAAGTCTGATGAACGCTGAAAAAATGACTAAGTCTAAAAAAAAAAATTTTTCACCTGTTTTCAAATTTACTCCTGTGGGATATATATTCTACCCACACACATTTGGAACTCTCCTGGGGTACCCTCACACACATTATTCCCTCATTTAGTGGATATTTTCACAAAAAAGTGAAATTTTCAAAAATTCTGAAAATTGGCTGAAAACAACTAAATATGAAGGACTCATCGGGCGAATCGCCCTGGAACTGAAATAAGAACGCTCACTGACATTTCCCCTATCTGAAAGTCTTCTAAACGCCGGAAAAATGACTAAGTCCAACAAAAAATTTTTTTCAACTTTTTTCAATTTTTCCCCCTTGGGATATATATTCTACACACAAACATTTGGAACAAACCTGGGGTACCCTCACACATATTATTCCCTCATTTAGTGGATATTTTCACAAAAAAGTGAAATTTTCAAAAATTCAGAAAATTGGCTGAAAACGAATAAATATGAAGGACTCATAGGGCGAATCGCTCTGGAACTGAAATTGGAACGCTCACTGACATTTCCCCTATCTGAAAGTCTGATAAACGCTGAAAAAATGACTAAGTCCAAAAAAAAATTTTTTCACCTTTTTTCAATTTTACCCCCGTGGGATATATATTCTACCCACACACATTTGGAACTCTCCTGCGGTACCCTCACACATATTATTCCCTCATTTAGTGGATATTTTCACAAAAAAGTGAAATTTTCAAAATTCTGAAAATTGGCTGAAAACGACTAAATATGAAGGACTCATCGGGCGAATCGCTCTGGAACTGAAAACGGAATGCTCACTGACATTTCGCCTATCTGAAAGTCTGATAAACGCTGAAAAAATGACTAAGTTCAAAAAAAAAATGTTTTCACCTATTTTCAATTTTACCCCCGTGGGATATATATTCTACCCACACACATTTGGAACTCTCCTGGGGTACCCTCACACATATTATTCCCTCATTTAGTGGATATTTTCACAAAAAAGTGAAATTTTCAAAAATTCAGAAAATTGGCTGAAAACGACTAAATATGAAGGACTCATCGGGCGAATCGCTCTGGAACTTAAATTCGAACGCTCGCTGACATTTCCCCTATCTGAAAGTCTAATAAACGCCGGAAAAATGACTAAGTCTAAAAGAAATTTTTTTCAACTTTTTTCAATTTTACCCCCGTGGGATATATATTCTACCCACACGCATTTGGAACTCTCCTGGGGTGCCCTCACACATATTATTCCCTCATTTATTGGATATTTTCACAAAAAAGTGAAATTTTCAAAAATTCTGAAAATTGGCTGAAAACGACAAAATATGAAGGACTCATCGGGCGAATCGCTCTGGAACTGAAATCGGAACGCTCACTGACATTTCCCCTATCTGAAAGTCTGATAAACGCCGGAAAAATGACTAAGTCCAACAAAATTTTTTTTTCAGCTTTTTTCAATTTTACCCCCGTGGGATATATATTCTACCCACACACATTTGGAACTCTCCTGGGGTACCCTCACACATATTATTCCCTCATTTAGTGGATATTTTCACAAAAAAGTGAAATTTTCAAAAATTCAGAAAATTGGCTGAAAACGACTAAATATGAAAGACTCATCGGGCGAATCGCTCTGGAACTTAAATTGGAATGCTCGCTGACATTTCCCCTATCTGAAAGTCTGATCAACGCCGGAAAAATGACTAAGTCTAAACAAAAATTTTTTTCAACTTTTTTCAATTTTACCCCCGTGGGATATATATTCTACCGACACACATTTGGAACTCTCCTGGGGCACCCTCACACATATTATTCCCTCATTTAGTGGATATTTTCACAAAAAAGTGAAATTTTCAAAAATTCAGAAAAATTGGCTGAAAACGACTAAATATGAAGGACTCATTGGGCGAATCGCTCTGGAACTGAAATCGGAACGCTCACTGACATTTCACCTATCTGAAAGTCTGATAAACGCCGGAAAAATGACTAAGTCCAAAAAAAAATTTTTTCACCTTTTTTCAATTTTACCCCCGTGGGATATATATTCTACCCACACACATTTGGAACTCTCCTGGGGTACCCTCACACATATTATTCCCTCATTTAGTGGATATTTTCACAAAAAAGTGAAATTTTCAAAATTCTGAAAATTGGCTGAAAACGACTAAATATGAAGGACTCATCGGGCGAATCGCTCTGGAACTGAAATTGGAACGCTCGCTGACATTTCCACTATCTGAAAGTCTGATAAACGCCGGAAAAATGACTGTCTAAACAAAAATTTTTTTCAACTTTTTTCAATTTTACCCCCGTGGGATATATATTCTACGAACACACATTTGGAACTCTCCTGGGGTACCCTCACACATATTATTCCCTCATTTAGTGGATATTTTCACAAAAAAGTGAAATTTTCAAAAATTCAGAAAAATTGGCTGAAAACGACTAAATATGAAGGACTCATTGGGCGAATCGCTGTGGAACTGAAATCGGAACGCTCACTGACATTTCCCCTATCTGAAAGTCTGATAAACGCCGGAAAAATGACTAAGTCCAAAAAAAAATTTTTTCACCTTTTTTCAATTTTACCCCCGTGGGATATATATTCTACCCACACACATTTGGAACTCTCCTGCGGTACCCTCACACATATTATTCCCTCATTTAGTGGATATTTTCACAAAAAAGTGAAATTTTCAAAATTCTGAAAATTGGCTGAAAACGACTAAATATGAAGGACTCATCGGGCGAATCGCTCTGGAACTGAAATCGGAACGCTCACTGACATTTCGCCTATCTGAAAGTCTGATAAACGCTGAAAAAATGACTAAGTTCAAAAAAAAAAATTTTTCACCTTTTTTCAATTTTACCCCCGTGGGATATATATTCTACCCACACACATTTGGAACTCTCCTGGGGTACCCTCACACACATTATTCCCTCATTTAGTGGATATTTTCACAAAAAAGTGAAATTTTCAAAAATTCTGAAAATTGGCTGAAAACGACTAAATATGAAGGACTCATCGGGCGAATCGCCCTGGAACTGAAATAAGAACGCTCACTGACATTTCCCTTATCTGAAAGTCTTCTAAACGTCGGAAAAATGACTAAGTCCAACAAAAAATTTTTTTCAACTTTTTTCAATTTTTCCCCCGTGGGATATATGTTCTACCAACACACATTTGGAACAAACCTGGGGTACCCTCACACATATTATTCCCTCATTTAGTGGATATTTTCACAAAAAAGTGAAATTTTCAAAAATTCTGAAAATTGGCTGAAAACGACAAAATATGAAGGACTCATCGGGCGAATCGCTCTGGAACTGAAATCGGAACACTCACTGACATTTCCCCTATCTGAAAGTCTGATAAACACCGGAAAAATTACTAAGTCTAAAAAAAAATTTTTTTCAACTTTTTTCAAATTTACCCCCGTGGGATATATATTCTACCCACACACATTTGGAACTCTCCTGGGGTACCATCACACATATTAATCCCTCATTTAGTGGATATTTTCACAAAAAAGTGAAATTTTCAAAAATTCTGAAAATTGGCTGAAAATGAATAAATATGAAGGACTCATAGGGCGAATCGCTCTGGAACTGAAATTGGAACGCTCACTGACATTTCCCCTATCTGAAAGTCTGATAAACGCTGAAAAAATGACTAAGTCCAAAAAAAAAAATTTTTCAACTTTTTTCAATTTTACCCCCGTGGGATATATATTCTACCCACACACATTTGGAACTCTCCTGAGGTACCCTCACACATATTATTCCCTCATTTAGTGGATATTTTAAAAAAAGTGAAATTTTCAAAATTCTGAAAATTGGCTGAAAACGACTAAATATGAAGGACTCATCGGGCGAATCGCTCTGGAACTGAAAACGGAATGCTCACTGACATTTCGCCTATCTGAAAGTCTGATAAACGCTGAAAAAATGACTAAGTTCAAAAAAAAAATGTTTTCACCTATTTTCAATTTTACCCCCGTGGGATATATATTCTACCCACACACATTTGGAACTATCCTGGGGTACCCTCACACATATTATTCCCTCATTTAGTGGATATTTTCACAAAAAAGTGAAATTTTCAAAAATTAAGAAAATTGGCTGAAAACGACTAAATATGAAGGACTCATCGGGCGAATCGCTCTGGAACTGAAATCGGAATGCTCACTGACATTTCTCCTATCTGAAAGTCTGATAAACGCCGGAAAAATGACTGTCTAAACAAAAATTTTTTTCAACTTTTTTCAATTTTACCCCCGTGGGATATATATTCTACCCACACGCATTTGGAACTCTCCTGGGGTACCCTCACACATATTATTCCCTCATTTATTGGATATTTTCACAAAAAAGTGAAATTTTCAAAAATTCTGAAAATTGGCTGAAAACGACAAAATATGAAGGACTCATCGGGCGAATCGCTCTGGAACTGAAATCGGAACGCTCACTGACATTTCTCCTATCTGAAAGTCTGATAAACGCCGGAAAAATGACTGTCTAAACAAAAATTTTTTTCAACTTTTTTCAATTTTACCCCCGTGGGATATATATTCTACCCACACACATTTGGAACTCTCCTGGGGCACCCTCACACATATTATTCCCTCATTTAGTGGATATTTTCACAAAAAAGTGAAATTTTCAAAAATTCAGAAAAATTGGCTGAAAACGACTAAGTATGAAGGACTCATTGGGCGAATCGCTCTGGAACTGAAATCGGAACGCTCACTGACATTTCCCCTATCTGAAAGTCTGATAAACGCCGGAAAAATGACTAAGTCCAAAAAAAAATTTTTTCACCTTTTTTCAATTTTACCCCCGTGGGATATATATTCTACCCACACACATTTGGAACTCTCCTGGGGTACCCTCACACATATTATTCCCTCATTTAGTGGATATTTTCACAAAAAAGTGAAATTTTCAAAATTCTGAAAATTGGCTGAAAACGACTAAATATGAAGGACTCATCGGGCGAATCGCTCTGGAACTGAAATTGGAACGCTCGCTGACATTTCCACTATCTGAAAGTCTGATAAACGCCGGAAAAATGACTAAGTTCAAAAAAAAAAATTTTTCACCTTTTTTCAATTTTACCCCCGTGGGATATATATTCTACCCACACACATTTGGAACTCTCCTGGGGTACCCTCACACATATTATTCCCTCATTTAGTGGATATTTTCACAAAAAAGTGAAATTTTCAAAAATTCAGAAAATTGGCTGAAAACGACTAAATATGAAGGACTCATCGGGCGAATCGCTCTGGAACTGAAATCGGAACAATCACTGACATTTCCCCTATCTGAAAGTCTGATAAACGCCGGAAAAATTACTAAGTCTAAAAAAAAAAATTTTTCACCTATTTTCAAATTTACTCCTGTGGGATATATATTCTACCCACACACATTTGGAACTCTCCTGGGGTACCCTCACACACATTATTCCCTCATTTAGTGGATATTTTCACAAAAAAGTGAAATTTTCAAAAATTCTGAAAATTGGCTGAAAACGACTAAATATGAAGGACTCATCGGGCGAATCGCCCTGGAACTGAAATAAGAACGCTCACTGACATTTCCCCTATCTGAAAGTCTTCTAAACGCCGGAAAAATGACTAAGTCCAACAAAAAATTTTTTTCAACTTTTTTCAATTTTTCCCCCGTGGGATATATATTCTACCCACACACATTTGGAACAAACCTGCGGTACCCTCACACATATTATTCCCTCATTTAGTGGATATTTTCACAAAAAAGTGAAATTTTCAAAAATTCTGAAAATTGGCTGAAAACGACAAAATATGAAGGACTCATCGGGCGAATCGCTCTGGAACTGAAATCGAAACACTCACTGACATTTCCCCTATCTGAAAGTCTGATAAACGCCGGAAAAATTACTAAGTCTAAAAAAAAATTTTTTTCAACTTTTTTCAATTTTACCCCCGTGGGATATATATTCTACCCACACACATTTGGAACTCTCCTGGGGTACCCTCACACATATTAATCCCTCATTTAGTGGATATTTTCACAAAAAAGTGAAATTTTCAAAAATTCTGAAAATTGGCTGAAAATGAATAAATATGAAGGACTCATAGGGCGAATCGCTCTGGAACTGAAATTGGAACGCTCACTGACATTTCCCCTATCTGAAAGTCTGATAAACGCTGAAAAAATGACTAAGTCCAAAAAAAATAATTTTTCACCTTTTTTCAATTTTACCCCCGTGGGATATATATTCTACCCACACACATTTGGAACTCTCCTGGGGTACCCTCACACATATTATTCCCTCATTTAGTGGATATTTTCACAAAAAAGTGAAATTTTCAAAAATTCAGAAAATTGGCTGAAAACGACTAAATATGAAGGACTCATCGGGCGAATCGCTCTGGAACTGAAAGAAGAACGCTCACTGACATTTCCCCTATCTGAAAGTCCTCTAAACGCCGGAAAAATGACTATGTCTAAAAAAAATTTTTTTCAACTTTTTTCAATTTTACCCCCGTGGGATATATATTCTACCCACACACATTTGGAACTCTCCTGGGGTACCCTCACACATATTATTCCCTCATTTAGTGGATATTTTCACAAAAAAGTGAAATTTTCAAAAATTCAGAAAATTTTCTGAAAACGACTAAATATGAAGGACTCATCGGGCGAATCGCTCTGGAACTGAAAGAAGAACGCTCACTGACATTTCCCCTATCTGAAAGTCTGATATACGCCGGAAAAATGACAAAGTCCAAAAAAAAATTTTTTCACATTTTTTCAATTTTACCCCCGTGGGATATATATTCTACCCACACACATTTGGAACTCTCCTGGGGTACCCTCACGCATATTATTCCCTCATTTAGTGGATATTTTCACAAAAAAGTGAAATTTTCAAAAATTCAGAAAATTGGCTGAAAACGACTAAATATGAAGGACTCATCTGGCGAGTCGCTCTGGTACTGAAATCAGAACGCTCACTGACATTTCCCCTATCTGAAAGTCTGATGAACGCTGAAAAAATGACTAAGTCTAAAAAAAAAAATTTTTCACCTGTTTTCAAATTTACTCCTGTGGGATATATATTCTACCCACACACATTTGGAACTCTCCTGGGGCACCCTCACACACATTATTCCCTCATTTAGTGGATATTTTCACAAAAAAGTGAAATTTTCAAAAATTCTGAAAATTGGCTGAAAACAACTAAATATGAAGGACTCATCGGGCGAATCGCCCTGGAACTGAAATAAGAACGCTCACTGACATTTCCCCTATCTGAAAGTCTTCTAAACGCCGGAAAAATGACTAAGTCCAACAAAAAATTTTTTTCAACTTTTTTCAATTTTTCCCCCTTGGGATATATATTCTACACACAAACATTTGGAACAAACCTGGGGTACCCTCACACATATTATTCCCTCATTTAGTGGATATTTTCACAAAAAAGTGAAATTTTCAAAAATTCAGAAAATTGGCTGAAAACGAATAAATATGAAGGACTCATAGGGCGAATCGCTCTGGAACTGAAATTGGAACGCTCACTGACATTTCCCCTATCTGAAAGTCTGATAAACGCTGAAAAAATGACTAAGTCCAAAAAAAATAATTTTTCACCTTTTTTCAATTTTACCCCCGTGGGATATATATTCTACCCACACACATTTGGAACTCTCCTGGGGTACCCTCACACATATTATTCCCTCATTTAGTGGATATTTTCACAAAAAAGTGAAATTTTCAAAAATTCTGAAAATTGGCTGAAAACGACTAAATATGAAGGACTCATCGGGCGAATCGCTCTGGAACTGAAATCGGAACGCTCACTGACATTTCCCCTATCTGAAAGTCTGATAAACGCTGAAAAAATGACTAAGTCCGAAAAAAAAATGTTTTCACCTTTTTTCAATTTTACCCCCGTGGGATATATATTCTACCCACACACATTTAAAACTCTCCTGGGGTACCCTCACACATATTATTCCCTCATTTAGTGGATATTTTCACAAAAAAGTGAAATTTTCAAAAATTCAGAAAATTGGCTGAAAACGACTAAATATGAAGGACTCATCGGACAAATCGCTCTGGAACTGAAATTGGAACACTCACTGACATTTCCCGTATCTGAAAGTCTGATAAACGCCGGAAAAATGACTAAGTCGAAAAAAAAATTTTTTCACCTTTTTTCAATTTTACCCCCGTGGGATATATATTCTACCCACACACATTTAGAACTCTCCTGGGGTACCCTAACACATATTATTCCCTCATTTAGTGGATATTTTCACAAAAAAGTGAAATTTTCAAAAATTCTGAAAATTGGCTGAAAACGACTAAATATGAAGGACTCATCGGGCGAATCGCTCTGGAACTGAAATCGGAACGCTCACTGACATTTCCCCTATCTGAAAGTCTGATAAACGCCGGAAAAATGACTAAGTCTAAACAAAATTTTTTTTCAACTTTTTTCAATTTTACCCCCGTGGGATATATATTCTACCGACACACATTTGGAACAATCCTGGGGTACCTTCACACATATTATTCCCTCATTTAGTGGATATTTTCACAAAAAAGTGAAATTTTCAAAAATTCAGAAAAATTGGCTGAAAACGACTAAATATGAAGGACTCATTCGGCGAATCGCTCTGGAACTGAAATCGGAATGCTCACTGACATTTCCCCTATCTGAAAGTCTGATAAACGCCGGAAAAATGACTAAGTCCAAAAAAAATTTTTTTCACCTTTTTTCAATTTTACCCCCGTGGGATATATATTCTACCCACACACATTTGGAACTCTCCTGGGGTACCCTCACACATATTATTCCCTCATTTAGTGGATATTTTCACAAAAAAGTGAAATTTTCAAAAATTCAGAAAATTGGCTGAAAACGACTAAATATGAAGGACTCATCGGGCGAATCGCTCTGGAACTGAAATCGGAACGCTCACTGACATTTCCCCTATCTGAAAGTCTGATAAACGCTGAAAAAATGACTAAGTCCGAAAAAAAAATGTTTTCACCTTTTTTCAATTTTACCCCCGTGGGATATATATTCTACCCACACACATTTAAAACTCTCCTGGGGTACCCTCACACATATTATTCCCTCATTTAGTGGATATTTTCACAAAAAAGTGAAATTTTCAAAAATTCAGAAAATTGGCTGAAAACGACTAAATATGAAGGACTCATTGGACAAATCGCTCTGGAACTGAAATTGGAACACTCACTGACATTTCCCCTATCTGAAAGTCTGATAAACGCCGGAAAAATGACTAAGTCGAAAAAAAAATTTTTTCACCTTTTTTCAATTTTACCCCCGTGGGATATATATTCTACCCACACACATTTAGAACTCTCCAGGGGTACCCTCACACATATTATTCCCTCATTTAGTGGATATTTTCACAAAAAAGTGAAATTTTCAAAAATTCTGAAAATTGGCTGAAAACGACTAAATATGAAGGACTCATCGGGCGAATCGCTCTGGAACTGAAATCGGAATGCTCACTGACATTTCCCCTATCTGAAAGTCTGATAAACGCCGGAAAAATGACTAAGTCTAAACAAAATTTTTTTTCAACTTTTTTCAATTTTACCCCCGTGGGATATATATTCTACCGACACACATTTGGAACTCTCCTGGGGTACCCTCACACATATTATTCCCTCATTTAGTGGATATTTTCACAAAAAAGTGAAATTTTCAAAAATTCAGAAAATTGGCTGAAAACGACTAAATATGAAGGACTCATCGGGCGAATCGCTCTGGAACTGAAATCGGAACGCTCACTGACATTTCCCCTATCTGAAAGTCTGATAAACGCCGGAAAAATGACTAAGTCTAAAAGAAATTTTTTTCAACTTTTTTCAATTTTACCCCCGTGGGATATATATTCTACCCACACACATTTGGAACTCTCCTGGGGTACCCTCACACATATTATTCCCTCATTTAGTCTATATTTTCACAAAAAAAGTGAAATTTTCAAAAATTCTGAAAATTGGCTGAAAGCGACTAAATATGAAGGACTCACCGGGCGAATCGCTCTGGAACTGAAATCGGAACGCTCACTGACATTTCCCCTATCTGAAAGTCTGATAAACGCCGGAAAAATGACTAAGTCTAAAATAAATTTTTTTCAACTTTTTTCAATTTTACCGTCGTGGGATATATATTCTACCCACACACATTTGGAACTCTCCTGGGGCACCCTCACACATATTATTCCCTCATTTAGTGGATATTTTCACAAAAAAGTGAAATTTTCAAAAATTCTGAAAATTGGCTGAAAACGACAAAATATGAAGGAATCATCGGGCGAATCGCTCTGGAACTGAAATCGGAACGCTCACTGACATTTCACCTATCTGAAAGTCTGATAAACGCTGAAAAAATGACTAAGTTCAAAAAAAAAATTTTTTCACCTTTTTTCAATTTTACCCCCGTGGGATATATATTCTACCCACACACATTTGGAACTCTCCTGGGGTACCCTCACACACATTATTCCCTCATTTAGTGGATATTTTCACAAAAAAGTGAAATTTTCAAAAATTCTGAAAATTGGCTGAAAACGACTAAATATGAAGGACTCATCGGGCGAATCGCCCTGGAACTGAAATAAGAACGCTCACTGACATTTCCCCTATCTGAAAGTCTTCTAAACGCCGGAAAAATGACTAAGTCCAACAAAAAATTTTTTTCAACTTTTTTAAATTTTTCCCCCGTGGAATATATATTCTACCCACACACATTTGGAACAAACCTGGGGTACCCTCACACATATTATTCCCTCATTTAGTGGATATTTTCACAAAAAATTGAAATTTTCAAAAATTCTGAAGATTGTCTGAAAGCGACTAAATATGAAGGACTCATCATGCGAATAGCTCTGGTACTGAAATCGGAACGCTCACTGACATTTCCCCTATCTGAAAGTCTGATAAACGCTGAAAAAATGACTAAGTCCAAAAAAAAAAATTTTTCACCTGTTTTCAATTTTACTCCCGTGGGATATATATTCTACCCACACACATTTAAAACTCTCCTGGGGTACCCTCACACATATTATTCCCTCATTTAGTGGATATTTTCACAAAAAAGTGAAATTTTCAAAAATTCAGAAAATTGGCTGAAAACGACTAAATATGAAGGACTCATCGGGCGAATCGCCCTGGAACTGAAATAAGAACGCTCACTGACATTTCCCCTATCTGAAAGTCTTCTAAACGCCGGAAAAATGACTAAGTCCAACAAAAAATTTTTTTCAACTTTTTTCAATTTTTCCCCCTTGGGATATATATTCTACACACAAACATTTGGAACAAACCTGGGGTACCCTCACACATATTATTCCCTCATTTAGTGGATATTTTCACAAAAAAGTGAAATTTTCAAAAATTCAGAAAATTGGCTGAAAACGAATAAATATGAAGGACTCATAGGGCGAATCGCTCTGGAACTGAAATTGGAACGCTCACTGACATTTCCCCTATCTGAAAGTCTGATAAACGCTGAAAAAATGACTAAGTCCAAAAAAAATAATTTTTCACCTTTTTTCAATTTTACCCCCGTGGGATATATATTCTACCCACACACATTTGGAACTCTCCTGGGGTACCCTCACACATATTATTCCCTCATTTAGTGGATATTTTCACAAAAAAGTGAAATTTTCAAAAATTCTGAAAATTGGCTGAAAACGACTAAATATGAAGGACTCATCGGGCGAATCGCTCTGGAACTGAAATCGGAACGCTCACTGACATTTCCCCTATCTGAAAGTCTGATAAACGCTGAAAAAATGACTAAGTCCGAAAAAAAAATGTTTTCACCTTTTTTCAATTTTACCCCCGTGGGATATATATTCTACCCACACACATTTAAAACTCTCCTGGGGTACCCTCACACATATTATTCCCTCATTTAGTGGATATTTTCACAAAAAAGTGAAATTTTCAAAAATTCAGAAAATTGGCTGAAAACGACTAAATATGAAGGACTCATCGGACAAATCGCTCTGGAACTGAAATTGGAACACTCACTGACATTTCCCGTATCTGAAAGTCTGATAAACGCCGGAAAAATGACTAAGTCGAAAAAAAAAATTTTTCACCTTTTTTCAATTTTACCCCCGTGGGATATATATTCTACCCACACACATTTAGAACTCTCCTGGGGTACCCTAACACATATTATTCCCTCATTTAGTGGATATTTTCACAAAAAAGTGAAATTTTCAAAAATTCTGAAAATTGGCTGAAAACGACTAAATATGAAGGACTCATCGGGCGAATCGCTCTGGAACTGAAATCGGAACGCTCACTGACATTTCCCCTATCTGAAAGTCTGATAAACGCCGGAAAAATGACTAAGTCTAAACAAAATTTTTTTTCAACTTTTTTCAATTTTACCCCCGTGGGATATATATTCTACCGACACACATTTGGAACAATCCTGGGGTACCTTCACACATATTATTCCCTCATTTAGTGGATATTTTCACAAAAAAGTGAAATTTTCAAAAATTCAGAAAAATTGGCTGAAAACGACTAAATATGAAGGACTCATTCGGCGAATCGCTCTGGAACTGAAATCGGAATGCTCACTGACATTTCCCCTATCTGAAAGTCTGATAAACGCCGGAAAAATGACTAAGTCCAAAAAAAATTTTTTTCACCTTTTTTCAATTTTACCCCCGTGGGATATATATTCTACCCACACACATTTGGAACTCTCCTGGGGTACCCTCACACATATTATTCCCTCATTTAGTGGATATTTTCACAAAAAAGTGAAATTTTCAAAAATTCAGAAAATTGGCTGAAAACTACTAAATATGAAGGACTCATCGGGCGAATCGCTCTGGAACTGAAATCGGAACGCTCACTGACATTTCCCCTATCTGAAAGTCTGATAAACGCTGAAAAAATGACTAAGTCCGAAAAAAAAATGTTTTCACCTTTTTTCAATTTTACCCCCGTGGGATATATATTCTACCCACACACATTTAAAACTCTCCTGGGGTACCCTCACACATATTATTCCCTCATTTAGTGGATATTTTCACAAAAAAGTGAAATTTTCAAAAATTCAGAAAATTGGCTGAAAACGACTAAATATGAAGGACTCATCGGACAAATCGCTCTGGAACTGAAATTGGAACACTCACTGACATTTCCCCTATCTGAAAGTCTGATAAACGCCGGAAAAATGACTAAGTCGAAAAAAAAATTTTTTCACCTTTTTTCAATTTTACCCCCGTGGGATATATATTCTACCCACACACATTTAGAACTCTCCAGGGGTACCCTAACACATATTATTCCCTCATTTAGTGGATATTTTCACAAAAAAGTGAAATTTTCAAAAATTCTGAAAATTGGCTGAAAACGACTAAATATGAAGGACTCATCGGGCGAATCGCTCTGGAACTGAAATCGGAATGCTCACTGACATTTCCCCTATCTGAAAGTCTGATAAACGCCGGAAAAATGACTAAGTCTAAACAAAATTTTTTTTCAACTTTTTTCAATTTTACCCCCGTGGGATATATATTCTACCGACACACATTTGGAACTCTCCTGGGGTACCCTCACACATATTATTCCCTCATTTAGTGGATATTTTCACAAAAAAGTGAAATTTTCAAAAATTCAGAAAATTGGCTGAAAACGACTAAATATGAAGGACTCATCGGGCGAATCGCTCTGGAACTGAAATCGGAACGCTCACTGACATTTCCCCTATCTGAAAGTCTGATAAACGCCGGAAAAATGACTAAGTCTAAAAGAAATTTTTTTCAACTTTTTTCAATTTTACCCCCGTGGGATATATATTCTACCCACACACATTTGGAACTCTCCTGGGGTACCCTCACACATATTATTCCCTCATTTAGTCTATATTTTCACAAAAAAAGTGAAATTTTCAAAAATTCTGAAAATTGGCTGAAAGCGACTAAATATGAAGGACTCACCGGGCGAATCGCTCTGGAACTGAAATCGGAACGCTCACTGACATTTCCCCTATCTGAAAGTCTGATAAACGCCGGAAAAATGACTAAGTCTAAAATAAATTTTTTTCAACTTTTTTCAATTTTACCGTCGTGGGATATATATTCTACCCACACACATTTGGAACTCTCCTGGGGTACCCTCACACATATTATTCCCTCATTTAGTGGATATTTTCACAAAAAAGTGAAATTTTCAAAAATTCTGAAAATTGGCTGAAAACGACAAAATATGAAGGAATCATCGGGCGAATCGCTCTGGAACTGAAATCGGAACGCTCACTGACATTTCACCTATCTGAAAGTCTGATAAACGCTGAAAAAATGACTAAGTTCAAAAAAAAAATTTTTTCACCTTTTTTCAATTTTACCCCCGTGGGATATATATTCTACCCACACACATTTGGAACTCTCCTGGGGTACCCTCACACACATTATTCCCTCATTTAGTGGATATTTTCACAAAAAAGTGAAATTTTCAAAAATTCTGAAAATTGGCTGAAAACGACTAAATATGAAGGACTCATCGGGCGAATCGCCCTGGAACTGAAATAAGAACGCTCACTGACATTTCCCCTATCTGAAAGTCTTCTAAACGCCGGAAAAATGACTAAGTCCAACAAAAAATTTTTTTCAACTTTTTTAAATTTTTCCCCCGTGGAATATATATTCTACCCACACACATTTGGAACAAACCTGGGGTACCCTCACACATATTATTCCCTCATTTAGTGGATATTTTCACAAAAAATTGAAATTTTCAAAAATTCTGAAGATTGTCTGAAAGCGACTAAATATGAAGGACTCATCATGCGAATAGCTCTGGTACTGAAATCGGAACGCTCACTGACATTTCCCCTATCTGAAAGTCTGATAAACGCTGAAAAAATGACTAAGTCCAAAAAAAAAAATTTTTCACCTGTTTTCAATTTTACTCCCGTGGGATATATATTCTACCCACACACATTTAAAACTCTCCTGGGGTACCCTCACACATATTATTCCCTCATTTAGTGGATATTTTCACAAAAAAGTGAAATTTTCAAAAATTCAGAAAATTGGCTGAAAACGACTAAATATGAAGGACTCATCGGGCGAATAGCTCTGGAACTGAAATAAGAACGCTCACTGACATTTCCCCTATCTGAAAGTCTGATAAACGCCGGAAAAATGACTAAGTCTAAAAAAAAATTTTTTAAACTTTTTTCAATTTTACCCCCGTGGGATATATATTCTACCCACACACATTTGGAACTCTCCTGCGGTACCCTCACACATATTATTCCCTCATTTAGTGGATATTTTCACAAAGAAGTGAAATTTTCAAAATTCTGAAAATTGGCTGAAAACGACTAAATATGAAGGACTCATCAGGCGAATCGCTCTGGTACTGAAATCGGAACGCTCACTGACATTTCCCCTATCTGAAAGTCTGATGAACGCTGAAAAAATGACTAAGTCTAAAAAAAAAAATTTTTCACCTGTTTTCAAATTTACTCCTGTGGGTTATATATTCTACCCACACACATTTGGAACTCTCCTGGGGTACCCTCACACACATTATTCCCTCATTTAGTGGATATTTTCACAAAAAAGTGAAATTTTCAAAAATTCTGAAAATTGGCTGAAAACGACTAAATATGAAGGACTCATCGGGCGAATCGCCCTGGAACTGAAATAAGAACGCTCACTGACATTTCCCCTATCTGAAAGTCTTCTAAACGCCGGAAAAATGACTAAGTCCAACAAAAAAATTTTTTCAACTTTTTTCAATTTTTCCCTCGTGGGATATATATTCTACCCACACTCATTTGGAACAAACCTGGGGTACCCTCACACATATTATTCCCTCATTTAGTGGATATTTTCACAAAAAAGTGAAATTTTCAAAAATTCAGAAAATTGGCTGAAAACGAATAAATATGAAGGACTCATAGGGCGAATCGCTCTGGAACTGAAATTGGAACGCTCACTGACATTTCCCCTATCTGAAAGTCTGATAAACGCTGAAAAAATGACTAAGTCCAAAAAAAATAATTTTTCACCTTTTTTCAATTTTACCCCCGTGGGATATATATTCTACCCACACACATTTGGAACTCTCCTGGGGTACCCTCACACATATTATTCCCTCATTTAGTGAATATTTTCACAAAAAAGTGAAATTTTCAAAAATTCAGAAAATTGGCTGAAAATGACTAAATATGAAGGACTCATCGGGCGAATCTCTCTGGTACTGAAATTGAAATGCTCACTGACATTTCCCCTATCTGAAAGTCTGATAAACGCCAGAAAAATGACTAAGTCTAAAAAAAATTTTTTTTAAACTTTTTTCAATTTTACCCCCGTGGGATATATATTCTACCCACACATATTTGGAACTCTCCTGGGGTACCCTCACACATATTATTCCCTCATTTAGTGGATATTTTCACAAAAAAGTGAAATTTTCAAAATTCTGAAAATTGGCTGAAAACGTCTAAATATGAAGGACTCATTGGGCGAATCGCTCTGGAACTGAAATCAGAATGCTCACTGACATTTCCCCTAACTGAAAGTCTGATAAACGCTGAAAAAATGACTAAGTCCAAAAAAAAAAATGTTTCACCTTTTTTCAATTTTACCCCCGTGGGATATATATTCTACCCACACATATTTGGAACTCTCCTGGGGTACCCTCACACATATTATTCCCTCATTTAGTGGATATTTTCACAAAAAAGTGAAATTTTCAAAAATTCTGAAAATTGGCTGAAACCGACTAAATATGAAGGACTCATCAGGCGAATCGCTCTGGAACTGAAATCGGAACGCTCACTGACATTTCCCCTATCTGAAAGTCTTCTAAACGACGGAAAAATGACTAAGTCCAACAAAAAATTTTTTCAACTTTTTTAATTTTACCCCCGTGGGATATATATTCTACCCACACACATTTGGAACTCTCCTGGGGTACCCTCACACATATTATTCCCTCATTTAGTGGATATTTTCACAAAAAAGTGAAATTTTCAAAAATTCAGAAAATTGGCTGAAAACGACTAAATATGAAGGACTCATCGGACAAATCGCTCTGGAACTGAAATTGGAACACTCACTGACATTTCCCGTATCTGAAAGTCTGATAAACGCCGGAAAAATGACTAAGTCGAAAAAAAAAATTTTTCACCTTTTTTCAATTTTACCCCCGTGGGATATATATTCTACCCACACACATTTAGAACTCTCCTGGGGTACCCTAACACATATTATTCCCTCATTTAGTGGATATTTTCACAAAAAAGTGAAATTTTCAAAAATTCTGAAAATTGGCTGAAAACGACTAAATATGAAGGACTCATCGGGCGAATCGCTCTGGAACTGAAATCGGAACGCTCACTGACATTTCCCCTATCTGAAAGTCTGATAAACGCCGGAAAAATGACTAAGTCTAAACAAAATTTTTTTTCAACTTTTTTCAATTTTACCCCCGTGGGATATATATTCTACCGACACACATTTGGAACAATCCTGGGGTACCTTCACACATATTATTCCCTCATTTAGTGGATATTTTCACAAAAAAGTGAAATTTTCAAAAATTCAGAAAAATTGGCTGAAAACGACTAAATATGAAGGACTCATTCGGCGAATCGCTCTGGAACTGAAATCGGAATGCTCACTGACATTTCCCCTATCTGAAAGTCTGATAAACGCCGGAAAAATGACTAAGTCCAAAAAAAATTTTTTTCACCTTTTTTCAATTTTACCCCCGTGGGATATATATTCTACCCACACACATTTGGAACTCTCCTGGGGTACCCTCACACATATTATTCCCTCATTTAGTGGATATTTTCACAAAAAAGTGAAATTTTCAAAAATTCAGAAAATTGGCTGAAAACGACTAAATATGAAGGACTCATCGGGCGAATCGCTCTGGAACTGAAATCGGAACGCTCACTGACATTTCCCCTATCTGAAAGTCTGATAAACGCTGAAAAAATGACTAAGTCCGAAAAAAAAATGTTTTCACCTTTTTTCAATTTTACCCCCGTGGGATATATATTCTACCCACACACATTTAAAACTCTCCTGGGGTACCCTCACACATATTATTCCCTCATTTAGTGGATATTTTCACAAAAAAGTGAAATTTTCAAAAATTCAGAAAATTGGCTGAAAACGACTAAATATGAAGGACTCATCGGACAAATCGCTCTGGAACTGAAATTGGAACACTCACTGACATTTCCCCTATCTGAAAGTCTGATAAACGCCGGAAAAATGACTAAGTCGAAAAAAAAATTTTTTCACCTTTTTTCAATTTTACCCCCGTGGGATATATATTCTACCCACACACATTTAGAACTCTCCAGGGGTACCCTAACACATATTATTCCCTCATTTAGTGGATATTTTCACAAAAAAGTGAAATTTTCAAAAATTCTGAAAATTGGCTGAAAACGACTAAATATGAAGGACTCATCGGGCGAATCGCTCTGGAACTGAAATCGGAATGCTCACTGACATTTCCCCTATCTGAAAGTCTGATAAACGCCGGAAAAATGACTAAGTCTAAACAAAATTTTTTTTCAACTTTTTTCAATTTTACCCCCGTGGGATATATATTCTACCGACACACATTTGGAACTCTCCTGGGGTACCCTCACACATATTATTCCCTCATTTAGTGGATATTTTCACAAAAAAGTGAAATTTTCAAAAATTCAGAAAATTGGCTGAAAACGACTAAATATGAAGGACTCATCGGGCGAATCGCTCTGGAACTGAAATCGGAACGCTCACTGACATTTCCCCTATCTGAAAGTCTGATAAACGCCGGAAAAATGACTAAGTCTAAAAGAAATTTTTTTCAACTTTTTTCAATTTTACCCCCGTGGGATATATATTCTACCCACACACATTTGGAACTCTCCTGGGGTACCCTCACACATATTATTCCCTCATTTAGTCTATATTTTCACAAAAAAAGTGAAATTTTCAAAAATTCTGAAAATTGGCTGAAAGCGACTAAATATGAAGGACTCACCGGGCGAATCGCTCTGGAACTGAAATCGGAACGCTCACTGACATTTCCCCTATCTGAAAGTCTGATAAACGCCGGAAAAATGACTAAGTCTAAAATAAATTTTTTTCAACTTTTTTCAATTTTACCGTCGTGGGATATATATTCTACCCACACACATTTGGAACTCTCCTGGGGTACCCTCACACATATTATTCCCTCATTTAGTGGATATTTTCACAAAAAAGTGAAATTTTCAAAAATTCTGAAAATTGGCTGAAAACGACAAAATATGAAGGAATCATCGGGCGAATCGCTCTGGAACTGAAATCGGAACGCTCACTGACATTTCACCTATCTGAAAGTCTGATAAACGCTGAAAAAATGACTAAGTTCAAAAAAAAAATTTTTTCACCTTTTTTCAATTTTACCCCCGTGGGATATATATTCTACCCACACACATTTGGAACTCTCCTGGGGTACCCTCACACACATTATTCCCTCATTTAGTGGATATTTTCACAAAAAAGTGAAATTTTCAAAAATTCTGAAAATTGGCTGAAAACGACTAAATATGAAGGACTCATCGGGCGAATCGCCCTGGAACTGAAATAAGAACGCTCACTGACATTTCCCCTATCTGAAAGTCTTCTAAACGCCGGAAAAATGACTAAGTCCAACAAAAATTTTTTTTCAACTTTTTTAAATTTTTCCCCCGTGGAATATATATTCTACCCACACACATTTGGAACAAACCTGGGGTACCCTCACACATATTATTCCCTCATTTAGTGGATATTTTCACAAAAAATTGAAATTTTCAAAAATTCTGAAGATTGTCTGAAAGCGACTAAATATGAAGGACTCATCATGCGAATAGCTCTGGTACTGAAATCGGAACGCTCACTGACATTTCCCCTATCTGAAAGTCTGATAAACGCTGAAAAAATGACTAAGTCCAAAAAAAAAAATTTTTCACCTGTTTTCAATTTTACTCCCGTGGGATATATATTCTACCCACACACATTTAAAACTCTCCTGGGGTACCCTCACACATATTATTCCCTCATTTAGTGGATATTTTCACAAAAAAGTGAAATTTTCAAAAATTCAGAAAATTGGCTGAAAACGACTAAATATGAAGGAATCATCGGGCGAATAGCTCTGGAACTGAAATAAGAACGCTCACTGACATTTCCCCTATCTGAAAGTCTGATAAACGCCGGAAAAATGACTAAGTCTAAAAAAAAATTTTTTAAACTTTTTTCAATTTTACCCCCGTGGGATATATATTCTACCCACACACATTTGGAACTCTCCTGCGGTACCCTCACACATATTATTCCCTCATTTAGTGGATATTTTCACAAAGAAGTGAAATTTTCAAAATTCTGAAAATTGGCTGAAAACGACTAAATATGAAGGACTCATCAGGCGAATCGCTCTGGTACTGAAATCGGAACGCTCACTGACATTTCCCCTATCTGAAAGTCTGATGAACGCTGAAAAAATGACTAAGTCTAAAAAAAAAAATTTTTCACCTGTTTTCAAATTTACTCCTGTGGGTTATATATTCTACCCACACACATTTGGAACTCTCCTGGGGTACCCTCACACACATTATTCCCTCATTTAGTGGATATTTTCACAAAAAAGTGAAATTTTCAAAAATTCTGAAAATTGGCTGAAAACGACTAAATATGAAGGACTCATCGGGCGAATCGCCCTGGAACTGAAATAAGAACGCTCACTGACATTTCCCCTATCTGAAAGTCTTCTAAACGCCGGAAAAATGACTAAGTCCAACAAAAAAATTTTTTCAACTTTTTTCAATTTTTCCCCCGTGGGATATATATTCTACCCACACTCATTTGGAACAAACCTGGGGTACCCTCACACATATTATTCCCTCATTTAGTGGATATTTTCACAAAAAAGTGAAATTTTCAAAAATTCAGAAAATTGGCTGAAAACGAATAAATATGAAGGACTCATAGGGCGAATCGCTCTGGAACTGAAATTGGAACGCTCACTGACATTTCCCCTATCTGAAAGTCTGATAAACGCTGAAAAAATGACTAAGTCCAAAAAAAATAATTTTTCACCTTTTTTCAATTTTACCCCCGTGGGATATATATTCTACCCACACACATTTGGAACTCTCCTGGGGTACCCTCACACATATTATTCCCTCATTTAGTGAATATTTTCACAAAAAAGTGAAATTTTCAAAAATTCAGAAAATTGGCTGAAAATGACTAAATATGAAGGACTCATCGGGCGAATCTCTCTGGTACTGAAATTGAAATGCTCACTGACATTTCCCCTATCTGAAAGTCTGATAAACGCCAGAAAAATGACTAAGTCTAAAAAAAATTTTTTTTAAACTTTTTTCAATTTTACCCCCGTGGGATATATATTCTACCCACACATATTTGGAACTCTCCTGGGGTACCCTCACACATATTATTCCCTCATTTAGTGGATATTTTCACAAAAAAGTGAAATTTTCAAAATTCTGAAAATTGGCTGAAAACGTCTAAATATGAAGGACTCATTGGGCGAATCGCTCTGGAACTGAAATCAGAATGCTCACTGACATTTCCCCTAACTGAAAGTCTGATAAACGCTGAAAAAATGACTAAGTCCAAAAAAAAAAATGTTTCACCTTTTTTCAATTTTACCCCCGTGGGATATATATTCTACCCACACATATTTGGAACTCTCCTGGGGTACCCTCACACATATTATTCCCTCATTTAGTGGATATTTTCACAAAAAAGTGAAATTTTCAAAAATTCTGAAAATTGGCTGAAACCGACTAAATATGAAGGACTCATCAGGCGAATCGCTCTGGAACTGAAATCGGAACGCTCACTGACATTTCCCCTATCTGAAAGTCTTCTAAACGACGGAAAAATGACTAAGTCCAACAAAAAATTTTTTCAACTTTTTTAATTTTACCCCCGTGGGATATATATTCTACCCACACACATTTGGAACTCTCCTGGGGTACCCTCACACATATTATTCCCTCATTTAGTGGATATTTTCACAAAAAAGTGAAATTTTCAAAAATTCAGAAAATTGGCTGAAAACAACTAAATATGAAGGACTCATCGGGCGAATCGCTCTGTAACTGAAATTGGAACGCTCGCTGACATTTCCCCTATCTGAAAGTCTGATAAACGCTGAAAAAATGAGTAAGTCCAAAAAAAAATTTTTTTCACCTTTTTTCACTTTTACCCCCGTGGGATATATATTCTACCCACACACATTTGGAACTCTCCTGGGGTACCCTCACACATATTATTCCCTCATTTAGTGGATATTTTCACAAAAAAGTGAAATTTTCAAAAATTCAGATAATTGGCTGAAAACGACTAAATACGAAGGACTCATCGGGCGAATCGCTCTGGAACTGAAATTGGAACGCTCGCTAACATTTCCACTATCTGAAAGTCTGATAAACGCCGGAAAAATGACTAAGTCTAAAAAAAAATTTTTTCAACTTTTTTCAATTTTACCCCCGTGGGATATATATTCTACCCACACACATTTGGAACTCTCCTGGGGTACCCTCACACATATTATTCCCTCATTTAGTGGATATTTTCACAAAAAAGTGAAATTTTAAAAAATTCTGAAAATTGTCTGAAAACGACTAAATATAAAGGACTCATCGGGCGAATCGCTCTGGAACTGAAATCGGAATGCTCACTGACATTTCCCCTATCTGAAAGTCTGATAAACGTCGGAAAAATGACTAAGTCTAAAAAAAAATTTTTTTCAACTTTTTTCAATTTTACCCCCGTGGGATATATATTCTACCCACACACATTTGGAACTCTCCTGGGGTACCCTCATACATATTATTCCCTCATTTAGTGGATATTTTCACAAAAAAGTGAAATTTTCAAAATTCTGAAAATTGGCTGAAAACGTCTAAATATGAAGGACTAATTGGGCGAATCGCTCTGGAACTGAAATCAGAATGCTCACTGACATTTCCCCTAACTGAAAGTCTGATAAACGCTGAAAAAATGACTAAGTCCAAAAAAAAAAATGTTTCACCTTTTTTCAAATTTACCCCCGTGGGATATATATTCTACCCACACACATTTGGAACTCTCCTGGGGTACCCTCACACATATTATTCCCTCATTTAGTGGATATTTTCACAAAAAAGTGAAATTTTCAAAAATTCTGAAAATTGGCTGAAACCGACTAAATATGAAGGACTCATCGGGCGAATCGCTCTGGAACTGAAATCGGAATGCTCACTGACATTTCCCCTATCTGAAAGTCTGATAAACGCCGGAAAAATGACTATGTCCAAAAAAAAAAATTTTTCACCTTTTTTCAATTTTACCCCCGTGGGATTTATATTCTACCCACACACATTTGGAACTCTCCTGGGGTACTCTCACACATATTATTCCCTCATTTAGTGGATATTTTCACAAAAAAGTGAAATTTTCAAAATTCTGAAAATTGGCTGAAAACGACTAAATATGAAGGACTCATCGGGCGAATCGCTCTGGAACTGAAATCGGAATGCTCACTGACATTTCCCCTATCTGAAAGTCTGATAAACGCTGAAAAAATGAGTAAGTCCAAAAAAAAATTTTTTTCACCTTTTTTCACTTTTACCCCCGTGGGATATATATTCTACCCACACACATTTGGAACTCTCCTGGGGTACCCTCACACAAATTATTCCCTCATTTAGTGGATATTTTCACAAAAAAGTGAAATTTTCAAAAATTCAGATAATTGGCTGAAAACGACTAAATACGAAGGACTCATCGGGCGAATCGCTCTGGAACTGAAATTGGAACGCTCGCTAACATTTCCACTATCTGAAAGTCTGATAAACGCCGGAAAAATGACTAAGTCTAAAAAAAATTTTTTTCAACTTTTTTCAATTTTACCCCCGTGGGATATATATTCTACCTAAACACATTTGGAACTCTCCTGGGGTACCCTCACACATATTATTCCCTCATTTAGTGGATATTTTCACAAAAAAGTGAAATTTTCAAAAATTCAGAAAATTGGCTGAAAACGACTAAATATGAAGGACTCATCAGGCGAATCGCTCTGGAACTGAAAGAAGAACGCTCACTGACATTTCCCCTATCTGAAAGTCTTCTAAACGCCGGAAAAATGACTAAGTCCAACAAAAAAATTTTTTCAACTTTTTTCAATTTTACCCCCGTGGGATATATATTCTACCCACACACATTTGGAACTCTCCTGGGGTACCCTCACACATATTATTCCCTCATTTAGTGGATATTTTCACAAAAAAGTGAAATTTTCAAAAATTCTGAAAATTGGCTGAAAACGACTAAATATGAAGGACTCATCGGGCGTATCGCTCTAGTACTGAAATCGGAACGCTCACTGACATTTCACCTATCTGAAAGTCTGATAAACGCTGAAAAAATGACTAAGTCCAAAAAAAAAAATTTTTCACCTTTTTTCAATTTTACCCCCGTGGGATATATATTCTACCCACACACATTTGGAACTCTCCTGGGGTACTCTCACACATATTATTCCCTCATTTAGTGGATATTTTCACAAAAAAGTGAAATTTTCAAAAATTCTGAAAATTGGCTGAAAACGATTAAATATGAAGGACTCATCGGGCGAATCGCTCTGGAACTGAAATTGGAACGCTCGCTGACATTTCCCCTATCTTAAAGTCTGATAAACGCCGGAAAAATGACTATGTCTAAAAACAATTTTTTTCTACTTTTTTCAATTTTACCCCCGTGGGATATATATTCTACCCACACACATTTGGAACTCTCCTGGGGTACCCTCACACATATTATTCCCTCATTTAGTGGATATTTTCACAAAAAAGTGAAATTTTCAAAATTCTGAAAATTGGCTGAAAACGACTAAATATGAAGGACTCATCGGGCGAATCGCTCTGGAACTGAAATCGGAATGCTCACTGACATTTCCCCTATCTGAAAGTCTGATAAACGCTGAAAAAATGACTAAGTCCAAAAAAAAAAAATGTTTCACCTTTTTTCAAATTTACCCCCGTGGGATATATATTCTACCCACACACATTGTGAACTCTCCTGGGGTACCCTCACACATATTATTCCCTCATTTAGTGAATATTTTCACAAAAAAGTGAAATTTTCAAAAATTCAGAAAATTGGCTGAAAACGACTAAATATGAAGGACTCATCGGGCGAATCGCTCTGGAACTGAAATTGGAACGCTCGCTGACATTTCCCCTATCTGAAAGTCTGATAAACGCCGGCAAAATGACTGTCTAAAAAAATTTTTTTTCAACTTTTTTCAATTTTACCCCCGTGGGATATATATTCTACCCACACACATTTGGAACTCTCCTGGGGTACCCTCACACATATTATTCCCTCATTTAGTGGATATTTTCACAAGAAAGTGAAATTTTCAAAAATTCAGATAATTGGCTGAAACCGACTAAATATGAAGGACTCATGGGGCGAATCGCTCTGGAACTGAAATCGGAACGCTCACTGACATTTCCCCTATCTGAAAGTCTGATAAACGCCGGAAAAATGACTAAGTCCAAAAAAAAATTTTTTCACCTTTTTTCAATTTTACCCCCGTGGGATATATATTCTACCCAAACACATTTGGAACTCTCCTGGGGTACCCTCACACATATTATTCCCTCATTTAGTGGATATTTTCACAAAAAAGTGAAATTTTCAAAATTCTGAAAATTGGCTGAAAACGACTAAATATGAAGGACTCATCTTGCGAATCGCTCTGTAACTGAAATCGGAACGCTCACTGACATTTCCCCTACCTGAAAGTCTTCTAAACGCCGGAAAAATGACTAAGTCTAACAAAAAATTTTTTTCAACTTTTTTCAATTTTACCCCCGTGGGATATATATTCTACCCACACACATTTGGAACTCTCCTGGGGTACCCTCACACATATTATTCCCTCATTTAGTGGATGTTTTCACAAAAAAGTGAAATTTTCAAAAATTCTGAAAATTGGCTGAAAACGACTAAATATGAAGGACTCATCGGGCGAATCGCTCTGGAACTGAAATCGGAACGCTCACTGACATTTCCCCTATCTGAAAGTCTGATAAACGCTGAAAAAATGACTAAGTCCAAAAAAAAAATTTTTTCACCTTTTTTCAATTTTACCCCCGTGGGATATATATTCTACCCACACACATTTGGAACTCTCCTATGGTACCCTCACACATATTATTCCCTCATTTAGTGGATATTTTCACAAAAAAGTGAAATTTTCAAAAATTCTGAAAATTGGCTGAAAACGATTAAATATGAAGGACTCATCGGGCGAATCGCTCTGGAACTGAAATTGGAACGCTCGCTGACATTTCCCCTATCTGAAAGTCTGATAAACGCCGGAAAAATGACTATGTCTAAAAAAAATTTTTTTCAACTTTTTTCAATTTTACCCCCGTGGGATATATATTCTACCCACACACATTTGGAACTCTCCTGGGGTACCCTCACACATATTATTCCCTCATTTAGTGGATATTTTCACAAAAAAGTGAAATTTTCAAAATTCTGAAAATTGGCTGAAAACGACTAAATATGAAGGACTCATCGGGCGAATCGCTCTGGAACTGAAATCGGAATGCTCACTGACATTTCCCCTATCTGAAAGTCTGATAAACGCTGAAAAAATGACTAAGTCCAAAAAAAAAAAATGTTTCACCTTTTTTAAAATTTACCCCCGTGGGATATATATTCTACCCACACACATTGTGAACTCTCCTGGGGTACCCTCACACATATTATTCCCTCATTTAGTGAATATTTTCACAAAAAAGTGAAATTTTCAAAAATTCAGAAAATTGGCTGAAAACGACTAAATATGAAGGACTCATCGGGCGAATCGCTCTGGAACTGAAATTGGAACGGTCGCTGACATTTCCCCTATCTGAAAGTCTGATAAACGCCGGAAAAATGACTATGTCTAAAAAAAAATTTTTTCAACTTTTTTCAATTTTACCCCCGTGGGTTATATATTCTACCCACACACATTTGGAACTCTCCTGGGGTACCCTCACACATATTATTCCCTCATTTAGTGGATATTTTCACAAGAAAGTGAAATTTTCAAAAATTCAGATAATTGGCTGAAACCGACTAAATATGAAGGACTCATGGGGCGAATCGCTCTGGAACTGAAATCGGAACGCTCACTGACATTTCCCCTATCTGAAAGTCTGATAAACGCCGGAAAAATGACTAAGTCCAAAAAAAAATTTTTTCACCTTTTTTCAATTTTACCCCCGTGGGATATATATTCTACCCAAACACATTTGGAACTCTCCTGGGGTACCCTCACACATATTATTCCCTCATTTAGTGGATATTTTCACAAAAAAGTGAAATTTTCAAAATTCTGAAAATTGGCTGAAAACGACTAAATATGAAGGACTCATCTTGCGAATCGCTCTGTAACTGAAATCGGAACGCTCACTGACATTTCCCCTATCTGAAAGTCTTCTAAACGCCGGAAAAATGACTAAGTCTAACAAAAAATTTTTTTCAACTTTTTTCAATTTTACCCCCGTGGGATATATATTCTACCCACACACATTTGGAACTCTCCTGGGGTACCCTCACACATATTATTCCCTCATTTAGTGGATGTTTTCACAAAAAAGTGAAATTTTCAAAAATTCTGAAAATTGGCTGAAAACGACTAAATATGAAGGACTCATCGGGCGAATCGCTCTGGAACTGAAATCGGAACGCTCACTGACATTTCCCCTATCTGAAAGTCTGATAAACGCTGAAAAAATGACTAAGTCCAAAAAAAAAATTTTTTCACCTTTTTTCAATTTTACCCCCGTGGGATATATATTCTACCCACACACATTTGGAACTCTCCTATGGTACCCTCACACATATTATTCCCTCATTTAGTGGATATTTTCACAAAAAAGTGAAATTTTCAAAAATTCTGAAAATTGGCTGAAAACGATTAAATATGAAGGACTCATCGGGCGAATCGCTCTGGAACTGAAATTGGAACGCTCGCTGACATTTCCCCTATCTGAAAGTCTGATAAACGCCGGAAAAATGACTATGTCTAAAAAAAATTTTTTTCAACTTTTTTCAATTTTACCCCCGTGGGATATATATTCTACCCACACACATTTGGAACTCTCCTGGGGTACCCTCACACATATTATTCCCTCATTTAGTGGATATTTTCACAAAAAAGTGAAATTTTCAAAATTCTGAAAATTGGCTGAAAACGACTAAATATGAAGGACTCATCGGGCGAATCGCTCTGGAACTGAAATCGGAATGCTCACTGACATTTCCCCTATCTGAAAGTCTGATAAACGCTGAAAAAATGACTAAGTCCAAAAAAAAAAAATGTTTCACCTTTTTTAAAATTTACCCCCGTGGGATATATATTCTACCCACACACATTGTGAACTCTCCTGGGGTACCCTCACACATATTATTCCCTCATTTAGTGAATATTTTCACAAAAAAGTGAAATTTTCAAAAATTCAGAAAATTGGCTGAAAACGACTAAATATGAAGGACTCATCGGGCGAATCGCTCTGGAACTGAAATTGGAACGGTCGCTGACATTTCCCCTATCTGAAAGTCTGATAAACGCCGCAAAAATGACTAAGTCCAAAAAAAAATTTTTTCACCTTTTTTCAATTTTACCCCCGTGGGATATATATTCTACCCAAACACATTTGGAACTCTCCTAGGGTACCCTCACACATATTATTCCCTCATTTAGTGGATATTTTCACAAAAAATTGAAATTTTCAAAATTCTGAAAATTGGCTGAAAACGACTAAATATGAAGGACTCATCTTGCGAATCGCTCTGGAACTGAAATCGGAACGCTCACTGACATTTCCCCTATCTGAAAGTCTGATAAACGCCGGAAAAATGACTATGTCTAAAAAAAATTTTTTTCAACTTTTTTAAATTTTACACCCGTGGGATATATATTCTACCCACACACATTTGGAACTCTCCTGGGGTACCCTCACACATATTATTCCCTCATTTAGTGGATATTTTCACAAAAAAAGTGAAATTTTCAAAATTCTGAAAATTGGCTGAAAACGACTAAATATGAAGGACTCATCGGGCGAATCGCTCTGGAACTCAAATCGCAATGATCACTGACATTTCCCCTATCTGAAAGTCTGATAAACGCTGAAAAAATGACTAAGTCCAAAAAAAAAATTTTTCACCTTTTTTCAATTTTACCCCCGTGGGATATATATTCTACCCAAACACATTTGGAACTCTCCTGGGGTACCCTCACACATATTATTCCCTCATTTAGTGGATATTTTCACAAAAAAGTGAAATTTTCAAAATTCTGAAAATTGGCTGAAAACGACTAAATATGAAGGACTCATCTTGCGAATCGCTCTGTAACTGAAATCGGAACGCTCACTGACATTTCCCCTATCTGAAAGTCTTCTAAACGCCGGAAAAATGACTAAGTCTAACAAAAAATTTTTTTAAACTTTTTTCAATTTTACCCCCGTGGGATATATATTCTACCCACACACATTTGGAACTCTCCTGGGGTACCCTCACACATATTATTCCCTCATTTAGTAGATATTTTCACAAAAAAGTGAAATTTTCAAAAATTCAGAAAATTGGCTGAAAACGACTAAATAGGAAGGACTCATCGGGCGAATCGCTCTGGAACTGAAATCGGAACGCTCACTGACATTTCCCCTATCTGAAAGTCTGATAAAGGCCGGAAAAATTACTAAGTCTAAAGAAAAAATTTTTTCAACTTTTTTCAATTTTACCCCCGTGGGATATATATTCTACCCACACACATTTGGAACTCTCCTGGGGTACCCTCACACATATTATTCCCTCATTTAATGGATATTTTCACAAAAAAGTGAAATTTTCAAAAATTCAGAAAATTGGCTTAAAACGACTAAATATGAAGGACTCATCGGGCGAATCGCTCTGGAACTGAAATCGGAATGCTCACTGACATTTCCGCTATTTGAAAGTCTGATAAACGCTGAAAAAATGACTAAGTCCAAAAAAAAATTTTTTTCACCTTTTTTCAATTTTACCCCCGTGGGATATATATTCTACCCACACACATTTGGAACTCTCCTGGGGTACCCTCACACATATTATTCCCTCATTTAGTGGATATTTTCACAAAAAAGTGAAATTTTCAAAAATTCTGAAAATTGGCTGAAAGCGACTAAATATGAAGGACTCATCGGGCGAATCGCTCTGGTACTGAAATCGGAACACTCACTGACATTTCCCCTATCTGAAAGTCTGATAAAAGCTGAAAAAATGACTAAGTCCAAAAAAAAAAAATTTCACCTTTTCTCAATTTTACCCCCGTGGGATACATATTCTACCCACACACATTTGGAACTCTCCTGGGGTACCCTCACACATATTATTCCCTCATTTAGAGGATATTTTCACAAAAAAGTGAAATTTTCAAAATTCTGAAAATTGGCTGAAAACGACTAAATATGAAGGACTCATCAGGCGAATCGCTCTGGAATTGAAATTGGAACGCTCACTGACATTTCCCCTATCTGAAAGTCTTCTAAACGCCGGAAAAATGACTAAGTCTAACAAAAAATTTTTTTAAACTTTTTTCAATTTTACCCCCGTGGGATATATATTCTACCCACACACATTTGGAACTCTCCTGGGGTACCCTCACACATATTATTCCCTCATTTAGTGGATATTTTCACAAAAAAGTGAAATTTTCAAAAATTCTGAAAATTGGCTGAAAACGACTAAATATGAAGGACTCATCGGGCGAATCGCTCTGGAACTGAAATCGGAACGCTCACTGACATTTCCCCTATCTGAAAGTCTGATAAACGCCGGAAAAATGACTAAGTCCAAAAAAAAATTTTTAAAAACTTTTTTCAATTTTACCCCCTTGGGATATATATTCTACCCACACACATTTGGAACTCTCCTGGGGTACCCTCACACATATTATTCCCTCATTTAGTAGATGTTTTCACAAAAAGTGAAATTTTCAAAAATTCAGAAAATTGGCTGAAAACGACTAAATAGGAAGGACTCATCGGGCGAATCACTCTGGAACTGAAATCGGAACGCTCACTGACATTTCCGCTATTTGAAAGTCTGATAAACGCTGAAAAAATGACTAAGTCCAAAAAAAATTTTTTCACCTTTTTTCAATTTTACCCCCGTGGGATATATATTCTATCCACACACATTTGGAACTCTCCTGGGGTACCCTCACATATTATTCCCTCATTTAGTTGATATTTTCACAAAAAAGTGAAATTTTCAAAAATTCTGAAAATTGGCTGAAAATTACTAAATATGAAGGACTCATCGGGCGAATCACTCTGGAACTGAAATGGGAACGCTCACTGACATTTCTCCTATCTGAAAGTCTGATAAACGCCGGAAAAATGACTACGTCTAAAAAAAATTTTTTTTCAACTTTTTTCAATTTTACCCCCGTGGTATATATATTCTACCCACACACATTTGGAACTCTCTTGGGGTACCCTCACACATATTATTCCCTCATTTAGTGGATATTTTCACAAAAAAAGTGAAATTTTTAAAAATTCAGAAAATTGGCTGAAAACGACTATATATGAAGGACTCATCGGGCGAATCGCTCTGGAACTGAAATCGGAACGCTCACTGACATTTCCCCTATCTGAAAGTCTTCTAAACGCCGGAAAAATGACTAATTCCAACAAAAAAATTTTTTCAACTTTTTTCAATTTTACCCCCGTGGGATATATATTCTAGCCACACACATTTGGAACTCTCCTGGGGTACCCTCACACATATTATTCCCTCATTTAGTGAAAAAGTGAAATTTTCAAAATTCTGAAAATTGGCTGAAAACGACTAAATATGAAGGACTCATCGGGCGAATCGCTCTGGAACTGAAATCGGAACGCTCACTGACATTTCCCCTATCTGAAAGTATTCTAAACGCCGGAAAAATTACTAAGTCCAACAAAAAAAATTTTTCAACTTTTTTCAATTTTACCCCCGTGGGATATACATTCCACCCACACACATTTGGAACTCTCCTGGGGTACCCTTACACATATTATTCCCTCATTTAGTGGATATTTTCACAAAAAAGTGAAATTTTCAAAAATTCTGAAATTTGGCTGAAAACCACTAAATATGAAGGACTCATCGGGCGAATCGCTCTGGAACTGAAATTGAAACGCTCACTGACATTTCCCCTATCTGAAAGTCTGATAAACGCTGAAAAAATGACTAAGTCCAAAAAAAAATTTTTTTCGCCTTTTTTCAATTTTACCCCTGTGGGATATATATTCTACCCACACACATTTGGAACTCTCCTGGGGTACCCTCACACATATTATTCCCTCATTTAGAGGATATTTTCACAAAAAAGTGAAATTTTCAAAATTCTGAAAATTGGCTGAAAACGACTAAATATGAAGGACTCATCGGGCGAATCGCTCTGGAATTGAAATTGGAACGCTCACTGACATTTCCCCTATCTGAAAGTATTCTAAACGCCGGAAAAATTACTAAGTCCAACAAAAAAAATTTTTCAACTTTTTTCAATTTTACCCCCGTGGGATATATATTCCACCCACACACATTTGGAACTCTCCTGGGGTACCCTCACACATATTATTCCCTCATTTAGTGGATATATTCACAAAAAAGTGAAATTTTCAAAAATTCAGAAATTTGGCTGAAAACGACTAAATATGAAGGACTCATCGGGCGAATCGCTCTGGAACTGAAATTGAAACGCTCACTGACATTTCCCCTATCTGAAAGTCTGATAAACGCCGGAAAAATGACTAAGTCCAAAAAAAAATTTTTAAAAACTTTTTTCAATTTTACCCCCTTGGGATATATATTCTACCCACACACATTTGGAACTCTCCTGGGGTACCCTCACACATATTATTCCCTCATTTAGTAGATGTTTTCACAAAAAAGTGAAATTTTCAAAAATTCAGAAAATTGGCTGAAAACGACTAAATAGGAAGGACTCATCGGGCGAATCGCTCTGGAACTGAAATCGGAACGCTCACTGACATTTCCGCTATTTGAAAGTCTGATAAACGCTGAAAAAATGACTAAGTCCAAAAAAAATTTTTTTCACCTTTTTTCAATTTTACCCCCGTGGGATATATATTCTATCCACACACATTTGGAACTCTCCTGGGGTACCCTCACATATTATTCCCTCATTTAGTTGATATTTTCACAAAAAAGTGAAATTTTCAAAAATTCTGAAAATTGGCTGAAAATTACTAAATATGAAGGACTCATCGGGCGAATCACTCTGGAACTGAAATGGGAACGCTCACTGACATTTCTCCTATCTGAAAGTCTGATAAACGCCGGAAAAATGACTACGTCTAAAAAAAATTTTTTTTCAACTTTTTTCAATTTTACCCCCGTGGTATATATATTCTACCCACACACATTTGGAACTCTCTTGGGGTACCCTCACACATATTATTCCCTCATTTAGTGGATATTTTCACAAAAAAAGTGAAATTTTCAAAAATTCAGAAAATTGGCTGAAAATGAATAAATATGAAGGACTCTTCGGGCGAATCGCTCTGGAACTGAAATTGGAACGCTCACTGACATTTCCCCTATCTGAAAGTCTGATAAACGCTGAAAAAATAACTAAGTCCAAAAAAAAAAAGTTTCACCTTTTTTCAATTTTACCCCCGTGGGATATATATTCTACCCACACACATTTGGAACTCTCCTGGGGTACCCTCACACATATTATTCCCTCATTTAGTGAATATTTTCACAAAAAAGTGAAATTTTTAAAAATTCAGAAAATTGGCTGAAAACGACTATATATGAAGGACTCATCGGGCGAATCGCTCTGGAACTGAAATCGGAACGCTCACTGACATTTCCCCTATCTGAAAGTATTCTAAACGCCGGAAAAATTACTAAGTCCAACAAAAAAAATTTTTCAACTTTTTTCAATTTTACCCCCGTGGGATATATATTCTACCCACACACATTTGGAACTCTCCTGGGGTACCCTCACACATATTATTCCCTCATTTAGTGGATATTTTCACAAAAAAGTGAAATTTTCAAAAATTCTGAAAATTGGCTGAAAACGACTAAATATGAAGGACTCATCGGGTGAATCGCTTTGGAACTGAAATCGGAACGCTCACTGACATTTCTCCTATCTGAAAGTCTGATAAACGCCAGAAAAATGACTAAGCCCAAAAAAAAATTTGTTCACCTTTTTTCAATTTTACCCCCGTGGGATATATATTCTAACCACACACATTTGGAACTCTCCTGGGGTACCCTCACACATATTATTCCCTCATTTAGTGGATATTTTCACAAAAAAAGTGAAATTTTCAAAAATTCTGAAAATTGGCTGAAAATGACTAAATATGAAAGACTCATCGGGCGAATCGCTCTGGAACTGAAATAGGAACGCTCACTGACATTTCCCCTATCTGAAAGTCTGATAAACGCCGGAAAAATGACTAAATCGAAAAAAAAAAAATTTTCAACTTTTTTCAATTTTACCCCCGTGGGATATATATTCTACCCACACACATTTGGAACTCTCCTGGGGTACCCTCATACATATTATTCCCTCATTTAGTGAAAAAGTGAAATTTTCAAAATTCTGAAAATTGGCTGAAAAGGACTAAATATGAAGGACTCATCAGGCGAATCGCTCTGGAATTGAAATTGGAACGCTCACTGACATTTCCCCTATCTGAAAGTATTCTAAACGCCGGAAAAATGACTAAGTCCAACTAAAAATTTTTTTAAACTTTTTTCAATTTTACCTTCGTGGGATATATATTCTACCCACACACATTTGGAACTCTCCTGGGGTACCCTCACACATATTATTCCCTCATTTAGTGGATATTTTCACAAAAAAGTGAAATTTTCAAAAATTCTGAAAATTGGCCGATAACGACTAAATATGAAGGACTCATCGGGCGAATCACTCTGCTGCTGAAATCGGAATTCTCACTGACATTTGCCCTAATTGAAAGTCTGATAAACGCCGGAAAAATGACTAGGTCCGAAAAATATTTTTTTCACCTTTTTTCAATTTTACCCCCGTGGGATATATATTCTACCCACACACATTTGGAAGTCTCCTGGGGTACCCTCACACATATTATTCCCTCATTTAGTGGATATTTTCACAAAAAAGTGAAATTTTCAAAATTCTGAAAATTGGCTGAAAATGACTAAATATGAAGGACTCATCAGGCGAATCGTTCTGGAACTGAAATAGGAACGCTCACTGACATTTCCCCTATCTGAAAGTCTGATAAACGCCGGAAAAATGACTAAGTCGAAAAAAAAAAAATTTTTCAACTTTTTTCAATTTTACCCCCGTGGGATATATATTCTACCCACACACATTTGGAACTCTCCTGGGGTACCCTCACATATATTATTCCCTCATTTAGTGGATATTTTCACAAAACAGTGAAATTTTCAAAAATTCTGAAAATTGGCTGAAAACGACTAAATATGAAGGACTCATCGGGCGAATCGCTCTGGAACTGAAATCGGAACGCTCACTGACATTTCCTCTATCTGAAAGTCTGATAAACGCCGGAAAAATGACTAATTCTAAAAAAAAAAAATTTTTCAACTTTTTTCAATTTTACCCCCGTGGGATATATATTCTACCCACACACATTTGGAACTCTCCTGGGGTACCCTCACACATATTATTCCCTTATTTAGTGGATATTTTCACAAAAAAGTGAAATTTTCAAAAATTCTGAAAATTGGCTGAAAGCGACTAAATATGAAGGACTCATCGGGCAAACCACTCTGGTACTGAAATCGGAATGCTCACTGACATTTGCCCTAATTGAAAGTCTGATAAACGCCGGAAAAATGACTAAGTCCAAAAAAAATTTTGTTCACCTTTTTTCAATTTTACCCCCGTGGGATATATATTCTACCCACACACATTTGGAACTCTCCTGGGGTACCCTCACACATATTATTCCCTCATTTAGTGGATATTTTCACAAAAAAGTGAAATTTTCAAAATTCTGAAAATTGGCTGAAAACGACTAAATATGAATGGCTCATCGGGCGAATCGCTCTGGAACTGAAATCGGAACGCTCACTGACATTTCCCCTATCTGAAAGTCTGATAAACGCTGGAAAAAATACTAATTCTAAAAAAAAATTTTTTTAAACTTTTTTCAATTTTACCCCAGTGGGATATATATTCTACCCACACACATTTGGAACTCTCCTGGGGTACCATCACACATATTATTCCCTCATTTAGTGGATATTTTCACAAAAAAGTGAAATTTTTAAAAATTCTGAAAATTGGCTGAAAACGACTAAATATGAAGTACTCATCGGGCAAATCACTCTGGTACTGAAATCGGAACGCTCACTGACATTTACCCTATCTGAAAGTCTAATAAACGCCGTAAAAATTACTAATTCTAAAAAAAAATTTTTTTCAACTTTTTTCAATTTTACCCCCGTGGGATATATATTCTACCCACACACATTTGGAACTCTCCTGGGGTACCCTCACACATATTATTCCCTCATTTAGTGGATATTTTCACAAAAAAGTGAAATTTTCAAAAATTCTGAAAATTGGCTGAAAACGACTAAATATGAAGGACTCATCGGGTGAATCGCTTTGGAACTGAAATCGGAACGCTCACTGACATTTCTCCTATCTGAAAGTCTGATAAACGCCAGAAAAATGACTAAGCCCAAAAAAAATTTTGTTCACCTTTTTTCAATTTTACCCCCGTGGGATATATATTCTAACCACACACATTTGGAACTCTCCTGGGGTACCCTCACACATATTATTCCCTCATTTAGTGGATATTTTCACAAAAAAAGTGAAATTTTCAAAAATTCTGAAAATTGGCTGAAAATGACTTAATATGAAAGACTCATCGGGCGAATCGCTCTGGAACTGAAATAGGAACGCTCACTGACATTTCCCCTATCTGAAAGTCTGATAAACGCCGGAAAAATGACTAAATCGAAAAAAAAAAAAAATTTCAACTTTTTTCAATTTTACCCCCGTGGGATATATATTCTACCCACACACATTTGGAACTCTCCTGGGGTACCCTCATACATATTATTCCCTCATTTAGTGAAAAAGTGAAATTTTCAAAATTCTGAAAATTGGCTGAAAAGGACTAAATATGAAGGACTCATCAGGCGAATCGCTCTGGAATTGAAATTGGAACGCTCACTGACATTTCCCCTATCTGAAAGTATTCTAAACGCCGGAAAAATGACTAAGTCCAACTAAAATTTTTTTTAAACTTTTTTCAATTTTACCTTCGTGGGATATATATTCTACCCACACACATTTGGAACTCTCCTGGGGTACCCTCACACATATTATTCCCTCATTTAGTGGATATTTTCACAAAAAAGTGAAATTTTCAAAAATTCTGAAAATTGGCCGATAACGACTAAATATGAAGGACTCATCGGGCGAATCACTCTGCTGCTGAAATCGGAATTCTCACTGACATTTGCCCTAATTGAAAGTCTGATAAACGCCGGAAAAATGACTAAGTCCAAAAAATATTTTTTTCACCTTTTTTCAATTTTACCCCCGTGGGATATATATTCTACCCACACACATTTGGAACTCTCCTGGGGTACCCTCATACATATTATTCCCTCATTTAGTGAAAAAGTGAAATTTTCAAAATTCAGAAAATTGGCTGAATACGACTAAATATGAAGGACTCATCGGGCGAATCGCTCTGGAACTGAAATCGGAATGCTCACTGACATTTCCCCTATCTGAAAGTCTGATAAACGCCGGAAAAATTACTAATTCTAAAAAAAAATTTTTTTCAACTTTTTTCAATTTTACCCCCGTGGGATATATATTCTACCCACACACATTTGGAACTCTCCTGGGGTACCCTCACACATATTATTCCCTCATTTAGTGGATATTTTCACAAAACAGTGAAATTTTCAAAAATTCTGAAAATTGGCTGAAAACGACTAAATATGAAGGACTCATCGGGCGAATCGCTCTGGAACTGAAATCGGAACGCTCACTGACATTTCCTCTATATGAAAGTCTGATAAACGCCAGAAAAATGACTAATTCTAAAAAAAAAAAAATTTCACCTTTTCTCAATTTTACCCCCGTGGGATATATATTCTACCCACACACATTTGGAACTCTCCTGGGGTACCCTCACACATATTATTCCCTCATTTAGTGGATATTTTCACAAAAAAGTGAAATTTTCAAAAATTCTGAAAATTGGCCGAAAACGACTAAATATGAAGGACTCATCGGGCGAATCACTCTGCTGTTGAAATCGGAATTCTCACTGACATTTGCCCTAATTGAAAGTCTGATAAACGCCGGAAAAATGACTAAGTCCGAAAAATATTTTTTTCACCTTTTTTCAATTTTACCCCCGTGGGATATATATTCTACCCACACACATTTGGAACTCTCCTGGGGTACCCTCACACATATTATTCCCTCATTTAGTGGATATTTTCACAAAAAAGTGAAACTTTCAAAAATTCTGAAAATTGGCTGAAAGCGACTAAATATGAAGGACTCATCGGGCGAAACACTCTAGTACTGAAATCGGAATGCTCACTGACATTTCCCCTAATTGAAAGTCTGATAAACGCCGGAAAAATGACTAAGTCCGAAAAAAAAAAATTTCACCTTTTTTCAATTTTACCCCCGTGGGATATATATTCTACCCACACACATTTGGAACTCTCCTGGGGTACCCTCACACATATTATTCCCTCATTTAGTGGATATTTTCACAAAAAAGTGAAATTTTCTAAATGCTGAAAATTGGCTGAAAATGACTAAATATGAAGGACTCATCAGGCGAATCGTTCTGGAACTGAAATAGGAACGCTCACTGACATTTCCCCTATCTGAAAGTCTGATAAACGCCGGAAAAATGACTAAGTCGAAAAAAAAAAAAAATTTTCAACTTTTTTCAATTTTACCCCCGTGGGATATATATTCTACCCACACACATTTGGAACTCTCCTGGGGTACCCTCACATATATTATTCCCTCATTTAGTGGATATTTTCACAAAACAGTGAAATTTTCAAAAATTCTGAAAATTGGCTGAAAACGACTAAATATGAAGGACTCATCGGGCGAATCGCTCTGGAACTGAAATCGGAACGCTCACTGACATTTCCTCTATCTGAAAGTCTGATAAACGCCGGAAAAATGACTAATTCTAAAAAAAAAAAATTTTTCAACTTTTTTCAATTTTACCCCCGTGGGATATATATTCTACCCACACACATTTGGAACTCTCCTGGGGTACCCTCACACATATTATTCCCTTATTTAGTGGATATTTTCACAAAAAAGTGAAATTTTCAAAAATTCTGAAAATTGGCTGAAAGCGACTAAATATGAAGGACTCATCGGGCAAACCACTCTGGTACTGAAATCGGAATGCTCACTGACATTTGCCCTAATTGAAAGTCTGATAAACGCCGGAAAAAATACTAATTCTAAAAAAAAATTTTTTTAAACTTTTTTCAATTTTACCCCAGTGGGATATATATTCTACCCACACACATTTGGAACTCTCCTGGGGTACCATCACACATATTATTCCCTCATTTAGTGGATATTTTCACAAAAAAGTGAAATTTTTAAAAATTCTGAAAATTGGCTGAAAACGACTAAATATGAAGTACTCATCGGGCAAATCACTCTGGTACTGAAATCGGAACGCTCACTGACATTTACCCTATCTGAAAGTCTAATAAACGCCGTAAAAATTACTAATTCTAAAAAAAAATTTTTTTCAACTTTTTTCAATTTTACCCCCGTGGGATATATATTCTACCCACACACATTTGGAACTCTCCTGGGGTACCCTCACACATATTATTCCCTCATTTAGTGGATATTTTCACAAAAAAGTGAAATTTTCAAAAATTCTGAAAATTGGCTGAAAACGACTAAATATGAAGGACTCATCGGGTGAATCGCTTTGGAACTGAAATCGGAACGCTCACTGACATTTCTCCTATCTGAAAGTCTGATAAACGCCAGAAAAATGACTAAGCCCAAAAAAAATTTTGTTCACCTTTTTTCAATTTTACCCCCGTGGGATATATATTCTAACCACACACATTTGGAACTCTCCTGGGGTACCCTCACACATATTATTCCCTCATTTCGTGGATATTTTCACAAAAAAAGTGAAATTTTCAAAAATTCTGAAAATTGGCTGAAAATGACTAAATATGAAAGACTCATCGGGCGAATCGCTCTGGAACTGAAATAGGAACGCTCACTGACATTTCCCCTATCTGAAAGTCTGATAAACGCCGGAAAAATGACTAAATCGAAAAAAAAAAAATTTTCAACTTTTTTCAATTTTACCCCCGTGGGATATATATTCTACCCACACACATTTGGAACTCTCCTGGGGTACCCTCATACATATTATTCCCTCATTTAGTGAAAAAGTGAAATTTTCAAAATTCTGAAAATTGGCTGAAAAGGACTAAATATGAAGGACTCATCAGGCGAATCGCTCTGGAATTGAAATTGGAACGCTCACTGACATTTCCCCTATCTGAAAGTATTCTAAATGCCGGAAAAATGACTAAGTCCAACTAAAATTTTTTTTAAACTTTTTTCAATTTTACCTTCGTGGGATATATATTCTACCCACACACATTTGGAACTCTCCTGGGGTACCCTCACACATATTATTCCCTCATTTAGTGGATATTTTCACAAAAAAGTGAAATTTTCAAAAATTCTGAAAATTGGCCGATAACGACTAAATATGAAGGACTCATCGGGCGAATCACTCTGCTGCTGAAATCGGAATTCTCACTGACATTTGCCCTAATTGAAAGTCTGATAAACGCCGGAAAAATGAGTAAGTCCAAAAAATATTTTTTTCACCTTTTTTCAATTTTACCCCCGTGGGATATATATTCTACCCACACACATTTGGAACTCTCCTGGGGTACCCTCACACATATTATTCCCTCATTTAGTGGATATTTTCACAAAACAGTGAAATTTTCAAAAATTCTGAAAATTGGCTGAAAACGACTAAATATGAAGGACTCATCGGGCGAATCGCTCTGGAACTGAAATCGGAACGCTCACTGACATTTCCCCTATCTGAAAGTCTGATAAACGCTGAAAAAATGACTAAGTCCAAAAAAAAAAATTTTTCACCTTTTTTCAATTTTACCCCCGTGGGATATATATTCTACCCACACACATTTGGAACTCTCCTGGGGTACCCTCACATATATTATTCCCTCATTTAGTGGATATTTTCACAAAACAGTGAAATTTTCAAAAATTCTGAAAATTGGCTGAAAACGACTAAATATGAAGGACTCATCGGGCGAATCGCTCTGGAACTGAAATCGGAACGCTCACTGACATTTCCTCTATCTGAAAGTCTGATAAACGCCGGAAAAATGACTAATTCTAAAAAAAAAAAATTTTTCAACTTTTTTCAATTTTACCCCCGTGGGATATATATTCTACCCACACACATTTGGAACTCTCCTGGGGTACCCTCACACATATTATTCCCTTATTTAGTGGATATTTTCACAAAAAAGTGAAATTTTCAAAAATTCTGAAAATTGGCTGAAAGCGACTAAATATGAAGGACTCATCGGGCAAACCACTCTGGTACTGAAATCGGAATGCTCACTGACATTTGCCCTAATTGAAAGTCTGATAAACGCCGGAAAAATGACTAAGTCCAAAAAAAATTTTGTTCACCTTTTTTCAATTTTACCCCCGTGGGATATATATTCTACCCACACACATTTGGAACTCTCCTGGGGTACCCTCACACATATTATTCCCTCATTTAGTGGATATTTTCACAAAAAAGTGAAATTTTCAAAATTCTGAAAATTGGCTGAAAACGACTAAATATGAAGGACTCATCGCGCGAATCGCTCTGGAACTGAAATCGGAATGCTCACTGACATTTCCCCTATCTGAAATTCTGATAAACGCTGAAAAAATGACTAAGTCCAAAAAAAAAAATTTTTCACCTTTTTTCAATTTTACCCCCGTGGGATATATATTCTACCCACACACATTTGGAACTCTCCTGGGGTACCCTCACACATATTATTCCCTCATTTAGTGGATATTTTCACAAAAAAGTGAAACTTTCAAAAATTCTGAAAATTGGCTGAAAGCGACTAAATATGAAGGACTCATCGGGCGAATCACTATAGTACTGAAATCGGAATGCTCACTGACATTTGCCCTAATTGAAAGTCTGATAAACGCCGGAAAAATGACTAAGTCCAAAAAAAATTTTGTTCACCTTTTTTCAATTTTACCCCCGTGGGATATATATTCTACCCACACACATTTGGAACTCTCCTGGGGTACCCTCACACATATTATTCCCTCATTTAGTGGATATTTTCACAAAAAAGTGAAATTTTCAAAATTCTGAAAATTGGCTGAAAACGACTAAATATGAAGGACTCATCAGGAGAATCGCTCTGGAACTGAAATACGAACGCTCACTGACATTTCCCCTATCTGAAAGTCTGATAAACGCCGGAAAAATGACTAAGTCGAAAAAGAAAAAAATTTTTCAACTTTTTTCAATTTTACCCCCGTGGGATATATATTCTACCCACACACATTTGGAACTCTCCTGGGGTACCCTCACATATATTATTCACTCATTTAGTGAATATTTTCACAAAAAAGTGAAATTTTCAAAAATTCAGAAAATTGGCTGAAAACGACTAAATATGAAGGACTCATCGGGCGAATCACTCTGGAACTGAAATCGGAATGCTCACTGACATTTCCCCTATCTGAAAGTCTGATAAACGCCGGAAAAATGATTAATTCTAAAAAAAAAATGTTTTCAACTTTTTTCAATTTTACCCCCGTGGGATATATATTCTACCCACACACATTTGGAACTCTCCTGGGGTAACCTCACACATATTATTCCCTCATTTAGTGGATATTTTCACAAAAAAGTGAAATTTTCAAAAATTCTGAAAATTGGCTGAAAACGACTAAATATGAAGGACTCATCGGGCGAATCGCTCTGGTACTGAAATCGGAATGCTCACTGACATTTCCCCTATCTGACAGTCTGATAAAAGCTGAAAAAATGACTAAGTCAAAAAAAAAAATGTTTTCACCTTTTCTCAATTTTACCCCCGTGGGATATATATTCTACCCACACACATTTGAAACTCTCCTGGGGTACCCTCACACATATTATTCCCTCATTTAGTGGATATTTTCACAAAAAAGTGAAACTTTCAAAAATTCTGAAAATTGGCTGAAAGCGACTAAATATGAAGGACTCATCGGGCGAATCACTCTAGTACTGAAATCGGAATGCTCACTGACATTTGCCCTAATTGAAAGTCTGATAAACGCCGTAAAAATGACTAAGTCCAAAAAAAATTTTTTTCACCTTTTTTCAATTTTACCCCCGTGGGATATATATTCTACCCACACACATTTTGAACTCTCCTGGGGTACCCTCACACATATTATTCCCTCATTTAGTGGATTTTTACACAAAAAAGTGAAATTTTCAAAATTCTGAAAATTGGCTGAAAACGACTAAATATGAAGGACTCATCGGGCGATTCGCTCTGGAACTGAAATCGGAACGCTCACTGACATTTCCTCTATCTGAAAGTCTGATAAACGCCGGAAAAATGACTAATTCTAAAAAAAAAAAATTTTTCAACTTTTTTCAACTTTACCCCCGTGGGATATATATTCTACCCACACACATTTGGAACTCTCCTGGGGTACCCTCACACATATTATTCCCTTATTTAGTGGATATTTTCACAAAAAAGTGAAATTTTCAAAAATTCTGAAAATTGGCTGAAAGCGACTAAATATGAAGGACTCATCGGGCAAACCACTCTGGTACTGAAATCGGAATGCTCACTGACATTTGCCCTAATTGAAAGTCTGATAAACGCCGGAAAAAATACTAATTCTAAAAAAAAATTTTTTTAAACTTTTTTCAATTTTACCCCAGTGGGATATATATTCTACCCACACACATTTGGAACTCTCCTGGGGTACCATCACACATATTATTCCCTCATTTAGTGGATATTTTCACAAAAAAGTGAAATTTTTAAAAATTCTGAAAATTGGCTGAAAACGACTAAATATGAAGTACTCATCGGGCAAATCACTCTGGTACTGAAATCGGAACGCTCACTGACATTTACCCTATCTGAAAGTCTAATAAACGCCGTAAAAATTACTAATTCTAAAAAAAAATTTTTTTCAACTTTTTTCAATTTTACCCCCGTGGGATATATATTCTACCCACACACATTTGGAACTCTCCTGGGGTACCCTCACACATATTATTCCCTCATTTAGTGGATATTTTCACAAAAAAGTGAAATTTTCAAAAATTCTGAAAATTGGCTGAAAACGACTAAATATGAAGGACTCATCGGGTGAATCGCTTTGGAACTGAAATCGGAACGCTCACTGACATTTCTCCTATCTGAAAGTCTGATAAACGCCAGAAAAATGACTAAGCCCAAAAAAAATTTTGTTCACCTTTTTTCAATTTTACCCCCGTGGGATATATATTCTAACCACACACATTTGGAACTCTCCTGGGGTACCCTCACACATATTATTCCCTCATTTCGTGGATATTTTCACAAAAAAAGTGAAATTTTCAAAAATTCTGAAAATTGGCTGAAAATGACTAAATATGAAAGACTCATCGGGCGAATCGCTCTGGAACTGAAATAGGAACGCTCACTGACATTTCCCCTATCTGAAAGTCTGATAAACGCCGGAAAAATGACTAAATCGAAAAAAAAAAAATTTTCAACTTTTTTCAATTTTACCCCCGTGGGATATATATTCTACCCACACACATTTGGAACTCTCCTGGGGTACCCTCATACATATTATTCCCTCATTTAGTGAAAAAGTGAAATTTTCAAAATTCTGAAAATTGGCTGAAAAGGACTAAATATGAAGGACTCATCAGGCGAATCGCTCTGGAATTGAAATTGGAACGCTCACTGACATTTCCCCTATCTGAAAGTATTCTAAATGCCGGAAAAATGACTAAGTCCAACTAAAATTTTTTTTAAACTTTTTTCAATTTTACCTTCGTGGGATATATATTCTACCCACACACATTTGGAACTCTCCTGGGGTACCCTCACACATATTATTCCCTCATTTAGTGGATATTTTCACAAAAAAGTGAAATTTTCAAAAATTCTGAAAATTGGCCGATAACGACTAAATATGAAGGACTCATCGGGCGAATCACTCTGCTGCTGAAATCGGAATTCTCACTGACATTTGCCCTAATTGAAAGTCTGATAAACGCCGGAAAAATGAGTAAGTCCAAAAAATATTTTTTTCACCTTTTTTCAATTTTACCCCCGTGGGATATATATTCTACCCACACACATTTGGAACTCTCCTGGGGTACCCTCACACATATTATTCCCTCATTTAGTGGATATTTTCACAAAACAGTGAAATTTTCAAAAATTCTGAAAATTGGCTGAAAACGACTAAATATGAAGGACTCATCGGGCGAATCGCTCTGGAACTGAAATCGGAACGCTCACTGACATTTCCCCTATCTGAAAGTCTGATAAACGCTGAAAAAATGACTAAGTCCAAAAAAAAAAATTTTTCACCTTTTTTCAATTTTACCCCCGTGGGATATATATTCTACCCACACACATTTGGAACTCTCCTGGGGTACCCTCACATATATTATTCCCTCATTTAGTGGATATTTTCACAAAACAGTGAAATTTTCAAAAATTCTGAAAATTGGCTGAAAACGACTAAATATGAAGGACTCATCGGGCGAATCGCTCTGGAACTGAAATCGGAACGCTCACTGACATTTCCTCTATCTGAAAGTCTGATAAACGCCGGAAAAATGACTAATTCTAAAAAAAAAAAATTTTTCAACTTTTTTCAATTTTACCCCCGTGGGATATATATTCTACCCACACACATTTGGAACTCTCCTGGGGTACCCTCACACATATTATTCCCTTATTTAGTGGATATTTTCACAAAAAAGTGAAATTTTCAAAAATTCTGAAAATTGGCTGAAAGCGACTAAATATGAAGGACTCATCGGGCAAACCACTCTGGTACTGAAATCGGAATGCTCACTGACATTTGCCCTAATTGAAAGTCTGATAAACGCCGGAAAAATGACTAAGTCCAAAAAAAATTTTGTTCACCTTTTTTCAATTTTACCCCCGTGGGATATATATTCTACCCACACACATTTGGAACTCTCCTGGGGTACCCTCACACATATTATTCCCTCATTTAGTGGATATTTTCACAAAAAAGTGAAATTTTCAAAATTCTGAAAATTGGCTGAAAACGACTAAATATGAAGGACTCATCGCGCGAATCGCTCTGGAACTGAAATCGGAATGCTCACTGACATTTCCCCTATCTGAAATTCTGATAAACGCTGAAAAAATGACTAAGTCCAAAAAAAAAAATTTTTCACCTTTTTTCAATTTTACCCCCGTGGGATATATATTCTACCCACACACATTTGGAACTCTCCTGGGGTACCCTCACACATATTATTCCCTCATTTAGTGGATATTTTCACAAAAAAGTGAAACTTTCAAAAATTCTGAAAATTGGCTGAAAGCGACTAAATATGAAGGACTCATCGGGCGAATCACTATAGTACTGAAATCGGAATGCTCACTGACATTTGCCCTAATTGAAAGTCTGATAAACGCCGGAAAAATGACTAAGTCCAAAAAAAATTTTGTTCACCTTTTTTCAATTTTACCCCCGTGGGATATATATTCTACCCACACACATTTGGAACTCTCCTGGGGTACCCTCACACATATTATTCCCTCATTTAGTGGATATTTTCACAAAAAAGTGAAATTTTCAAAATTCTGAAAATTGGCTGAAAACGACTAAATATGAAGGACTCATCAGGAGAATCGCTCTGGAACTGAAATACGAACGCTCACTGACATTTCCCCTATCTGAAAGTCTGATAAACGCCGGAAAAATGACTATGTCTAAAAAAAAAATGTTTTCAACTTTTTTCAATTTTACCCCCGTGGGATATATATTCTACCCACACACATTTGGAACTCTCCTGGGGTAACCTCACACATATTATTCCCTCATTTAGTGGATATTTTCACAAAAAAGTGAAATTTTCAAAAATTCTGAAAATTGGCTGAAAACGACTAAATATGAAGGACTCATCGGGCGAATCGCTCTGGTACTGAAATCGGAATGCTCACTGACATTTCCCCTATCTGACAGTCTGATAAAAGCTGAAAAAATGACTAAGTCAAAAAAAAAAATGTTTTCACCTTTTCTCAATTTTACCCCCGTGGGATATATATTCTACCCACACACATTTGAAACTCTCCTGGGGTACCCTCACACATATTATTCCCTCATTTAGTGGATATTTTCACAAAAAAGTGAAACTTTCAAAAATTCTGAAAATTGGCTGAAAGCGACTAAATATGAAGGACTCATCGGGCGAATCACTCTAGTACTGAAATCGGAATGCTCACTGACATTTGCCCTAATTGAAAGTCTGATAAACGCCGTAAAAATGACTAAGTCCAAAAAAAATTTTTTTCACCTTTTTTCAATTTTACCCCCGTGGGATATATATTCTACCCACACACATTTTGAACTCTCCTGGGGTACCCTCACACATATTATTCCCTCATTTAGTGGATTTTTACACAAAAAAGTGAAATTTTCAAAATTCTGAAAATTGGCTGAAAACGACTAAATATGAAGGACTCATCGGGCGATTCGCTCTGGAACTGAAATTGAAACGCTCACTGACATTTCCCCTATCTGAAAGTCTGATAAACGCTGAAAAAATGACTAAGTCCAAAAAAAAATTTTTTCACCTTTTTTCAATTTTACCCCCGTGGGATATATATTCTACCCACACACATTTGGAACTCTCCTGGGGTACCCTCACACATATTATTCCCTCATTTAGTGGATATTTTCACAAAAAAGTGAAATTTTCAAAAATTCAAAAAATTGGCTGAAAACGACTAAATATGAAGGACTCATCGGGCGAATCCCTCTGGAATTGAAATTGGAACGCTCACTGACATTTCCCCTATCTGAAAGTCTGATAAACGCTGGAAAAATTACTAATTATAAAAAAAAAAATTTTCAACTTTTTTCAATTTTACCCCCGTGGGATATATATTCTACCCACACTCATTTGGAACTCTCCTGGGGTACCCTCACACATATTATTCCCTCATTTAGTGGATATTTTCACAAAAAAGTGAAATTTTCAAAAATTCAGAAAATTGGCTGAAAAGGACTAAATATGAAGGACTCATCGGGCGAATCGCTCTGGAACTGAAATCGGAACGCTCACTGACATTTCCCCTATCTGAAAGTCTGATAAATGCTGAAAAAATGACTAAGTCCAAAAAAAAAAATTATTCACCTTTTCTCAATTTTACCCCCGTGGGATATATATTCTATCCACACACATTTGAAACTCTCCTGGGGTACCCTCACACATATTATTCCCTCATTTAGTGGATATTTTCACAAAAAAGTGAAACTTTCAAAAATTCTGAAAATTGGCTGAAAGCGACTAAATATGAAGGACTCATGGGGCGAATCACTCTAGTACTGAAATCGGAATGCTCACTGACATTTGCCCTAATTGAAAGTCTGATAAACGCCGGAAAAATGACTAAGTCCAAAAAAAATTTTGTTCACCTTTTTTCAATTTTACCCCCGTGGGATATATATTCTACCCACACACATTTGGAACTCTCCTGGGGTACCCTCACACATATTATTCCCTCATTTAGTGGATATTTTCACAAAAAAGTGAAATTTTCAAAATTCTGAAAATTGGCTGAAAACGACTAAATATGAAGGACTCATCAGGAGAATCGCTCTGGAACTGAAATACGAACGCTCACTGACATTTCCCCTATCTGAAAGTCTGATAAACGCCGGAAAAATGACTAAGTCGAAAAAAAAAAAAAATTTTCAACTTTTTTCAATTTTACCCCCGTGGGATATATATTCTACCCACACACATTTGGAACTCTCCTGGGGTACCCTCACATATATTATTCACTCATTTAGTGGATATTTTCACAAAAAAGTGAAATTTTCAAAAATTCAGAAAATTGGCTGAAAACGACTAAATATGAAGGACTCATCGGGCGAATCACTCTGGAACTGAAATCGGAATGCTCACTGACATTTCCCCTATCTGACAGTCTGATAAACGCCGGAAAAATTACTAATTCTAAAAAAAAAATTTTTTCAACTTTTTTCAATTTTACCCCGTGGGATATATATTCTACCCACACACATTTGGAACTCTCCTGGGGTACCCTCACACATATTATTCCCTCATTTAGTGGATATTTTCACAAAAAAGTGAAATTTTCAAAATTCTGAAAATTGGCTGAAAACGACTAAATATGAAGGACTCATCGCGCAAATCGCTCTGGAACTGAAATCGGAATGCTCACTGACATTTCCCCTATCTGAAAGTCTGATAAACGCTGAAAAAATGACTAAGTCCAAAAAAAAAAATTTTTCACCTTTTTTCAATTTTACCCCCGTGGGATATATATTCTACCCACACACATTTGGAACTCTCCTGGGGTACCCTCACACATATTATACCCTCATTTAGTGGATATTTTCACAAAAAATTGAAATTTTCAAAATTCTGAAAATTGGCTGAAAACGACTAAATATGAAGGACTCATCGGGCGAATCGCCCTGTACTGAAAGCGGAATGCTCACTGACATTTCCCCTATCTGACATTCTGATAAAAGCTGAAAAAATGACTAAGTCCAACAAAAAATTTTTTTCACCTTTTCTCAATTTTACCCCCGTGGGATATATATTCTACCCACACACATTTGGAACTCTCCTGGGGTACCCTCACACATATTATTCCCTCATTTAGTGGATATTTTCACAAAAAAAGTGAAATTTTCAAAAATTCTGAAAATTGGCTGAAAACGACTAAATATGAAGGACTCATCGGGCGAATCGCTCTGGTACTGAAATCGGAATGCTCACTGACATTTCCCCTATCTGACAGTCTGATAAAAGCTGAAAAAATGACTAAGTCAAAAAAAAAAATTTTTTCACCTTTTCTCAATTTTACCCCCGTGGGATATATATTCTACCCACACACATTTGAAACTCTCCTGGGGTACCCTCACACATATTATTCCCTCATTTAGTGGATATTTTCACAAAAAAGTGAAACTTTCAAAAATTCTGAAAATTGGCTGAAAGCGACTAAATATGAAGGACTCATTGGGCGAATCACTCTAGTACTGAAATCGGAATGCTCACTGACATTTGCCCTAACTGAAAGTCTGATAAACGCCGTAAAAATGACTAAGTCCAAAAAAAATTTTTTTCACCTTTTTTCAATTTTACCCCCGTGGGATATATATTCTACCCACACACATTTGGAACTCTCCTGGGGTACCCTCACACATATTATTCCCTCATTTAGTGGATTTTTACACAAAAAAGTGAAATTTTCAAAATTCTGAAAATTGGCTGAAAACGACTAAATATGAAGGACTCATCGGGCGATTCGCTCTGGAACTGAAATTGGAACGCTCACTGACATTTCCCCTATCTGAAAGTCTGATAAACGCTGAAAAAATGACTAAGTCCAAAAAAAAATTTTTTCACCTTTTTTCAATTTTACCCCCGTGGGATATATATTCTACCCACACACATTTGGAACTCTCCTGGGGTACCCTCACACATATTATTCCCTCATTTAGTGGATATTTTCACAAAAAAGTGAAATTTTCAAAAATTCAAAAAATTGGCTGAAAACGACTAAATATGAAGGACTCATCGGGCGAATCCCTCTGGAATTGAAATTGGAACGCTCACTGACATTTCCCCTATCTGAAAGTCTGATAAACGCTGGAAAAATTACTAATTATAAAAAAAAAAATTTTCAACTTTTTTCAATTTTACCCCCGTGGGATATATATTCTACCCACACTCATTTGGAACTCTCCTGGGGTACCCTCACACATATTATTCCCTCATTTAGTGGATATTTTCACAAAAAAGTGAAATTTTCAAAAATTCAGAAAATTGGCTGAAAAGGACTAAATATGAAGGACTCATCGGGCGAATCGCTCTGGAACTGAAATCGGAACGCTCACTGACATTTCCCCTATCTGAAAGTCTGATAAACGCCGGAAAAATGACTAAATCGAAAAAAAAAAAATTTTCAACTTTTTTCAATTTTACCCCCGTGGGATATATATTCTACCCACACACATTTGGAACTCTCCTGGGGTACCCTCATACATATTATTCCCTCATTTAGTGAAAAAGTGAAATTTTCAAAATTCTGAAAATTGGCTGAAAAGGACTAAATATGAAGGACTCATCAGGCGAATCGCTCTGGAATTGAAATTGGAACGCTCACTGACATTTCCCCTATCTGAAAGTATTCTAAATGCCGGAAAAATGACTAAGTCCAACTAAAATTTTTTTTAAACTTTTTTCAATTTTACCTTCGTGGGATATATATTCTACCCACACACATTTGGAACTCTCCTGGGGTACCCTCACACATATTATTCCCTCATTTAGTGGATATTTTCACAAAAAAGTGAAATTTTCAAAAATTCTGAAAATTGGCCGATAACGACTAAATATGAAGGACTCATCGGGCGAATCACTCTGCTGCTGAAATCGGAATTCTCACTGACATTTGCCCTAATTGAAAGTCTGATAAACGCCGGAAAAATGAGTAAGTCCAAAAAATATTTTTTTCACCTTTTTTCAATTTTACCCCCGTGGGATATATATTCTACCCACACACATTTGGAACTCTCCTGGGGTACCCTCACACATATTATTCCCTCATTTAGTGGATATTTTCACAAAACAGTGAAATTTTCAAAAATTCTGAAAATTGGCTGAAAACGACTAAATATGAAGGACTCATCGGGCGAATCGCTCTGGAACTGAAATCGGAACGCTCACTGACATTTCCCCTATCTGAAAGTCTGATAAACGCTGAAAAAATGACTAAGTCCAAAAAAAAAAATTTTTCACCTTTTTTCAATTTTACCCCCGTGGGATATATATTCTACCCACACACATTTGGAACTCTCCTGGGGTACCCTCACATATATTATTCCCTCATTTAGTGGATATTTTCACAAAACAGTGAAATTTTCAAAAATTCTGAAAATTGGCTGAAAACGACTAAATATGAAGGACTCATCGGGCGAATCGCTCTGGAACTGAAATCGGAACGCTCACTGACATTTCCTCTATCTGAAAGTCTGATAAACGCCGGAAAAATGACTAATTCTAAAAAAAAAAAATTTTTCAACTTTTTTCAATTTTACCCCCGTGGGATATATATTCTACCCACACACATTTGGAACTCTCCTGGGGTACCCTCACACATATTATTCCCTTATTTAGTGGATATTTTCACAAAAAAGTGAAATTTTCAAAAATTCTGAAAATTGGCTGAAAGCGACTAAATATGAAGGACTCATCGGGCAAACCACTCTGGTACTGAAATCGGAATGCTCACTGACATTTGCCCTAATTGAAAGTCTGATAAACGCCGGAAAAATGACTAAGTCCAAAAAAAATTTTGTTCACCTTTTTTCAATTTTACCCCCGTGGGATATATATTCTACCCACACACATTTGGAACTCTCCTGGGGTACCCTCACACATATTATTCCCTCATTTAGTGGATATTTTCACAAAAAAGTGAAATTTTCAAAATTCTGAAAATTGGCTGAAAACGACTAAATATGAAGGACTCATCGCGCGAATCGCTCTGGAACTGAAATCGGAATGCTCACTGACATTTCCCCTATCTGAAATTCTGATAAACGCTGAAAAAATGACTAAGTCCAAAAAAAAAAATTTTTCACCTTTTTTCAATTTTACCCCCGTGGGATATATATTCTACCCACACACATTTGGAACTCTCCTGGGGTACCCTCACACATATTATTCCCTCATTTAGTGGATATTTTCACAAAAAAGTGAAACTTTCAAAAATTCTGAAAATTGGCTGAAAGCGACTAAATATGAAGGACTCATCGGGCGAATCACTATAGTACTGAAATCGGAATGCTCACTGACATTTGCCCTAATTGAAAGTCTGATAAACGCCGGAAAAATGACTAAGTCCAAAAAAAATTTTGTTCACCTTTTTTCAATTTTACCCCCGTGGGATATATATTCTACCCACACACATTTGGAACTCTCCTGGGGTACCCTCACACATATTATTCCCTCATTTAGTGGATATTTTCACAAAAAAGTGAAATTTTCAAAATTCTGAAAATTGGCTGAAAACGACTAAATATGAAGGACTCATCAGGAGAATCGCTCTGGAACTGAAATACGAACGCTCACTGACATTTCCCCTATCTGAAAGTCTGATAAACGCCGGAAAAATGACTAAGTCGAAAAAGAAAAAAATTTTTCAACTTTTTTCAATTTTACCCCCGTGGGATATATATTCTACCCACACACATTTGGAACTCTCCTGGGGTACCCTCACATATATTATTCACTCATTTAGTGAATATTTTCACAAAAAAGTGAAATTTTCAAAAATTCAGAAAATTGGCTGAAAACGACTAAATATGAAGGACTCATCGGGCGAATCACTCTGGAACTGAAATCGGAATGCTCACTGACATTTCCCCTATCTGAAAGTCTGATAAACGCCGGAAAAATGATTAATTCTAAAAAAAAAATGTTTTCAACTTTTTTCAATTTTACCCCCGTGGGATATATATTCTACCCACACACATTTGGAACTCTCCTGGGGTAACCTCACACATATTATTCCCTCATTTAGTGGATATTTTCACAAAAAAGTGAAATTTTCAAAAATTCTGAAAATTGGCTGAAAACGACTAAATATGAAGGACTCATCGGGCGAATCGCTCTGGTACTGAAATCGGAATGCTCACTGACATTTCCCCTATCTGACAGTCTGATAAAAGCTGAAAAAATGACTAAGTCAAAAAAAAAAATGTTTTCACCTTTTCTCAATTTTACCCCCGTGGGATATATATTCTACCCACACACATTTGAAACTCTCCTGGGGTACCCTCACACATATTATTCCCTCATTTAGTGGATATTTTCACAAAAAAGTGAAACTTTCAAAAATTCTGAAAATTGGCTGAAAGCGACTAAATATGAAGGACTCATCGGGCGAATCACTCTAGTACTGAAATCGGAATGCTCACTGACATTTGCCCTAATTGAAAGTCTGATAAACGCCGTAAAAATGACTAAGTCCAAAAAAAATTTTTTTCACCTTTTTTCAATTTTACCCCCGTGGGATATATATTCTACCCACACACATTTTGAACTCTCCTGGGGTACCCTCACACATATTATTCCCTCATTTAGTGGATTTTTACACAAAAAAGTGAAATTTTCAAAATTCTGAAAATTGGCTGAAAACGACTAAATATGAAGGACTCATCGGGCGATTCGCTCTGGAACTGAAATCGGAACGCTCACTGACATTTCCTCTATCTGAAAGTCTGATAAACGCCGGAAAAATGACTAATTCTAAAAAAAAAAAATTTTTCAACTTTTTTCAACTTTACCCCCGTGGGATATATATTCTACCCACACACATTTGGAACTCTCCTGGGGTACCCTCACACATATTATTCCCTTATTTAGTGGATATTTTCACAAAAAAGTGAAATTTTCAAAAATTCTGAAAATTGGCTGAAAGCGACTAAATATGAAGGACTCATCGGGCAAACCACTCTGGTACTGAAATCGGAATGCTCACTGACATTTGCCCTAATTGAAAGTCTGATAAACGCCGGAAAAAATACTAATTCTAAAAAAAAATTTTTTTAAACTTTTTTCAATTTTACCCCAGTGGGATATATATTCTACCCACACACATTTGGAACTCTCCTGGGGTACCATCACACATATTATTCCCTCATTTAGTGGATATTTTCACAAAAAAGTGAAATTTTTAAAAATTCTGAAAATTGGCTGAAAACGACTAAATATGAAGTACTCATCGGGCAAATCACTCTGGTACTGAAATCGGAACGCTCACTGACATTTACCCTATCTGAAAGTCTAATAAACGCCGTAAAAATTACTAATTCTAAAAAAAAATTTTTTTCAACTTTTTTCAATTTTACCCCCGTGGGATATATATTCTACCCACACACATTTGGAACTCTCCTGGGGTACCCTCACACATATTATTCCCTCATTTAGTGGATATTTTCACAAAAAAGTGAAATTTTCAAAAATTCTGAAAATTGGCTGAAAACGACTAAATATGAAGGACTCATCGGGTGAATCGCTTTGGAACTGAAATCGGAACGCTCACTGACATTTCTCCTATCTGAAAGTCTGATAAACGCCAGAAAAATGACTAAGCCCAAAAAAAATTTTGTTCACCTTTTTTCAATTTTACCCCCGTGGGATATATATTCTAACCACACACATTTGGAACTCTCCTGGGGTACCCTCACACATATTATTCCCTCATTTCGTGGATATTTTCACAAAAAAAGTGAAATTTTCAAAAATTCTGAAAATTGGCTGAAAATGACTAAATATGAAAGACTCATCGGGCGAATCGCTCTGGAACTGAAATAGGAACGCTCACTGACATTTCCCCTATCTGAAAGTCTGATAAACGCCGGAAAAATGACTAAATCGAAAAAAAAAAAATTTTCAACTTTTTTCAATTTTACCCCCGTGGGATATATATTCTACCCACACACATTTGGAACTCTCCTGGGGTACCCTCATACATATTATTCCCTCATTTAGTGAAAAAGTGAAATTTTCAAAATTCTGAAAATTGGCTGAAAAGGACTAAATATGAAGGACTCATCAGGCGAATCGCTCTGGAATTGAAATTGGAACGCTCACTGACATTTCCCCTATCTGAAAGTATTCTAAATGCCGGAAAAATGACTAAGTCCAACTAAAATTTTTTTTAAACTTTTTTCAATTTTACCTTCGTGGGATATATATTCTACCCACACACATTTGGAACTCTCCTGGGGTACCCTCACACATATTATTCCCTCATTTAGTGGATATTTTCACAAAAAAGTGAAATTTTCAAAAATTCTGAAAATTGGCCGATAACGACTAAATATGAAGGACTCATCGGGCGAATCACTCTGCTGCTGAAATCGGAATTCTCACTGACATTTGCCCTAATTGAAAGTCTGATAAACGCCGGAAAAATGAGTAAGTCCAAAAAATATTTTTTTCACCTTTTTTCAATTTTACCCCCGTGGGATATATATTCTACCCACACACATTTGGAACTCTCCTGGGGTACCCTCACACATATTATTCCCTCATTTAGTGGATATTTTCACAAAACAGTGAAATTTTCAAAAATTCTGAAAATTGGCTGAAAACGACTAAATATGAAGGACTCATCGGGCGAATCGCTCTGGAACTGAAATCGGAACGCTCACTGACATTTCCCCTATCTGAAAGTCTGATAAACGCTGAAAAAATGACTAAGTCCAAAAAAAAAAATTTTTCACCTTTTTTCAATTTTACCCCCGTGGGATATATATTCTACCCACACACATTTGGAACTCTCCTGGGGTACCCTCACATATATTATTCCCTCATTTAGTGGATATTTTCACAAAACAGTGAAATTTTCAAAAATTCTGAAAATTGGCTGAAAACGACTAAATATGAAGGACTCATCGGGCGAATCGCTCTGGAACTGAAATCGGAACGCTCACTGACATTTCCTCTATCTGAAAGTCTGATAAACGCCGGAAAAATGACTAATTCTAAAAAAAAAAAATTTTTCAACTTTTTTCAATTTTACCCCCGTGGGATATATATTCTACCCACACACATTTGGAACTCTCCTGGGGTACCCTCACACATATTATTCCCTTATTTAGTGGATATTTTCACAAAAAAGTGAAATTTTCAAAAATTCTGAAAATTGGCTGAAAGCGACTAAATATGAAGGACTCATCGGGCAAACCACTCTGGTACTGAAATCGGAATGCTCACTGACATTTGCCCTAATTGAAAGTCTGATAAACGCCGGAAAAATGACTAAGTCCAAAAAAAATTTTGTTCACCTTTTTTCAATTTTACCCCCGTGGGATATATATTCTACCCACACACATTTGGAACTCTCCTGGGGTACCCTCACACATATTATTCCCTCATTTAGTGGATATTTTCACAAAAAAGTGAAATTTTCAAAATTCTGAAAATTGGCTGAAAACGACTAAATATGAAGGACTCATCGCGCGAATCGCTCTGGAACTGAAATCGGAATGCTCACTGACATTTCCCCTATCTGAAATTCTGATAAACGCTGAAAAAATGACTAAGTCCAAAAAAAAAAATTTTTCACCTTTTTTCAATTTTACCCCCGTGGGATATATATTCTACCCACACACATTTGGAACTCTCCTGGGGTACCCTCACACATATTATTCCCTCATTTAGTGGATATTTTCACAAAAAAGTGAAACTTTCAAAAATTCTGAAAATTGGCTGAAAGCGACTAAATATGAAGGACTCATCGGGCGAATCACTATAGTACTGAAATCGGAATGCTCACTGACATTTGCCCTAATTGAAAGTCTGATAAACGCCGGAAAAATGACTAAGTCCAAAAAAAATTTTGTTCACCTTTTTTCAATTTTACCCCCGTGGGATATATATTCTACCCACACACATTTGGAACTCTCCTGGGGTACCCTCACACATATTATTCCCTCATTTAGTGGATATTTTCACAAAAAAGTGAAATTTTCAAAATTCTGAAAATTGGCTGAAAACGACTAAATATGAAGGACTCATCAGGAGAATCGCTCTGGAACTGAAATACGAACGCTCACTGACATTTCCCCTATCTGAAAGTCTGATAAACGCCGGAAAAATGACTATGTCTAAAAAAAAAATGTTTTCAACTTTTTTCAATTTTACCCCCGTGGGATATATATTCTACCCACACACATTTGGAACTCTCCTGGGGTAACCTCACACATATTATTCCCTCATTTAGTGGATATTTTCACAAAAAAGTGAAATTTTCAAAAATTCTGAAAATTGGCTGAAAACGACTAAATATGAAGGACTCATCGGGCGAATCGCTCTGGTACTGAAATCGGAATGCTCACTGACATTTCCCCTATCTGACAGTCTGATAAAAGCTGAAAAAATGACTAAGTCAAAAAAAAAAATGTTTTCACCTTTTCTCAATTTTACCCCCGTGGGATATATATTCTACCCACACACATTTGAAACTCTCCTGGGGTACCCTCACACATATTATTCCCTCATTTAGTGGATATTTTCACAAAAAAGTGAAACTTTCAAAAATTCTGAAAATTGGCTGAAAGCGACTAAATATGAAGGACTCATCGGGCGAATCACTCTAGTACTGAAATCGGAATGCTCACTGACATTTGCCCTAATTGAAAGTCTGATAAACGCCGTAAAAATGACTAAGTCCAAAAAAAATTTTTTTCACCTTTTTTCAATTTTACCCCCGTGGGATATATATTCTACCCACACACATTTTGAACTCTCCTGGGGTACCCTCACACATATTATTCCCTCATTTAGTGGATTTTTACACAAAAAAGTGAAATTTTCAAAATTCTGAAAATTGGCTGAAAACGACTAAATATGAAGGACTCATCGGGCGATTCGCTCTGGAACTGAAATTGGAACGCTCACTGACATTTCCCCTATCTGAAAGTCTGATAAACGCTGAAAAAATGACTAAGTCCAAAAAAAAATTTTTTCACCTTTTTTCAATTTTACCCCCGTGGGATATATATTCTACCCACACACATTTGGAACTCTCCTGGGGTACCCTCACACATATTATTCCCTCATTTAGTGGATATTTTCACAAAAAAGTGAAATTTTCAAAAATTCAAAAAATTGGCTGAAAACGACTAAATATGAAGGACTCATCGGGCGAATCCCTCTGGAATTGAAATTGGAACGCTCACTGACATTTCCCCTATCTGAAAGTCTGATAAACGCTGGAAAAATTACTAATTATAAAAAAAAAAATTTTCAACTTTTTTCAATTTTACCCCCGTGGGATATATATTCTACCCACACTCATTTGGAACTCTCCTGGGGTACCCTCACACATATTATTCCCTCATTTAGTGGATATTTTCACAAAAAAGTGAAATTTTCAAAAATTCAGAAAATTGGCTGAAAAGGACTAAATATGAAGGACTCATCGGGCGAATCGCTCTGGAACTGAAATCGGAACGCTCACTGACATTTCCCCTATCTGAAAGTCTGATAAATGCTGAAAAAATGACTAAGTCCAAAAAAAAAAATTATTCACCTTTTCTCAATTTTACCCCCGTGGGATATATATTCTATCCACACACATTTGAAACTCTCCTGGGGTACCCTCACACATATTATTCCCTCATTTAGTGGATATTTTCACAAAAAAGTGAAACTTTCAAAAATTCTGAAAATTGGCTGAAAGCGACTAAATATGAAGGACTCATGGGGCGAATCACTCTAGTACTGAAATCGGAATGCTCACTGACATTTGCCCTAATTGAAAGTCTGATAAACGCCGGAAAAATGACTAAGTCCAAAAAAAATTTTGTTCACCTTTTTTCAATTTTACCCCCGTGGGATATATATTCTACCCACACACATTTGGAACTCTCCTGGGGTACCCTCACACATATTATTCCCTCATTTAGTGGATATTTTCACAAAAAAGTGAAATTTTCAAAATTCTGAAAATTGGCTGAAAACGACTAAATATGAAGGACTCATCAGGAGAATCGCTCTGGAACTGAAATACGAACGCTCACTGACATTTCCCCTATCTGAAAGTCTGATAAACGCCGGAAAAATGACTAAGTCGAAAAAAAAAAAAAATTTTCAACTTTTTTCAATTTTACCCCCGTGGGATATATATTCTACCCACACACATTTGGAACTCTCCTGGGGTACCCTCACATATATTATTCACTCATTTAGTGGATATTTTCACAAAAAAGTGAAATTTTCAAAAATTCAGAAAATTGGCTGAAAACGACTAAATATGAAGGACTCATCGGGCGAATCACTCTGGAACTGAAATCGGAATGCTCACTGACATTTCCCCTATCTGACAGTCTGATAAACGCCGGAAAAATTACTAATTCTAAAAAAAAAATTTTTTCAACTTTTTTCAATTTTACCCCGTGGGATATATATTCTACCCACACACATTTGGAACTCTCCTGGGGTACCCTCACACATATTATTCCCTCATTTAGTGGATATTTTCACAAAAAAGTGAAATTTTCAAAATTCTGAAAATTGGCTGAAAACGACTAAATATGAAGGACTCATCGCGCAAATCGCTCTGGAACTGAAATCGGAATGCTCACTGACATTTCCCCTATCTGAAAGTCTGATAAACGCTGAAAAAATGACTAAGTCCAAAAAAAAAAATTTTTCACCTTTTTTCAATTTTACCCCCGTGGGATATATATTCTACCCACACACATTTGGAACTCTCCTGGGGTACCCTCACACATATTATACCCTCATTTAGTGGATATTTTCACAAAAAATTGAAATTTTCAAAATTCTGAAAATTGGCTGAAAACGACTAAATATGAAGGACTCATCGGGCGAATCGCCCTGTACTGAAAGCGGAATGCTCACTGACATTTCCCCTATCTGACATTCTGATAAAAGCTGAAAAAATGACTAAGTCCAACAAAAAATTTTTTTCACCTTTTCTCAATTTTACCCCCGTGGGATATATATTCTACCCACACACATTTGGAACTCTCCTGGGGTACCCTCACACATATTATTCCCTCATTTAGTGGATATTTTCACAAAAAAAGTGAAATTTTCAAAAATTCTGAAAATTGGCTGAAAACGACTAAATATGAAGGACTCATCGGGCGAATCGCTCTGGTACTGAAATCGGAATGCTCACTGACATTTCCCCTATCTGACAGTCTGATAAAAGCTGAAAAAATGACTAAGTCAAAAAAAAAAATTTTTTCACCTTTTCTCAATTTTACCCCCGTGGGATATATATTCTACCCACACACATTTGAAACTCTCCTGGGGTACCCTCACACATATTATTCCCTCATTTAGTGGATATTTTCACAAAAAAGTGAAACTTTCAAAAATTCTGAAAATTGGCTGAAAGCGACTAAATATGAAGGACTCATTGGGCGAATCACTCTAGTACTGAAATCGGAATGCTCACTGACATTTGCCCTAACTGAAAGTCTGATAAACGCCGTAAAAATGACTAAGTCCAAAAAAAATTTTTTTCACCTTTTTTCAATTTTACCCCCGTGGGATATATATTCTACCCACACACATTTGGAACTCTCCTGGGGTACCCTCACACATATTATTCCCTCATTTAGTGGATTTTTACACAAAAAAGTGAAATTTTCAAAATTCTGAAAATTGGCTGAAAACGACTAAATATGAAGGACTCATCGGGCGATTCGCTCTGGAACTGAAATTGGAACGCTCACTGACATTTCCCCTATCTGAAAGTCTGATAAACGCTGAAAAAATGACTAAGTCCAAAAAAAAATTTTTTCACCTTTTTTCAATTTTACCCCCGTGGGATATATATTCTACCCACACACATTTGGAACTCTCCTGGGGTACCCTCACACATATTATTCCCTCATTTAGTGGATATTTTCACAAAAAAGTGAAATTTTCAAAAATTCAAAAAATTGGCTGAAAACGACTAAATATGAAGGACTCATCGGGCGAATCCCTCTGGAATTGAAATTGGAACGCTCACTGACATTTCCCCTATCTGAAAGTCTGATAAACGCTGGAAAAATTACTAATTATAAAAAAAAAAATTTTCAACTTTTTTCAATTTTACCCCCGTGGGATATATATTCTACCCACACTCATTTGGAACTCTCCTGGGGTACCCTCACACATATTATTCCCTCATTTAGTGGATATTTTCACAAAAAAGTGAAATTTTCAAAAATTCAGAAAATTGGCTGAAAAGGACTAAATATGAAGGACTCATCGGGCGAATCGCTCTGGAACTGAAATCGGAACGCTCACTGACATTTCCCTTATCTGAAAGTCTGATAAATGCTGAAAAAATGACTAAGTCCAAAAAAAAAAATTTTTCACCTTTTCTCAATTTTACCCCCGTGGGATATATATTCTACCCACACACATTTGGAACTCTCCTGGGGTACCCTCACATATATTATTCACTCATTTAGTGGATATTTTCACAAAAAAGTGAAATTTTCAAAAATTCAGAAAATTGGCTGAAAACGACTAAATATGAAGGAATCATCGGGCGAATCGCTCTGGAACTGAAATCGGAACGCTCACTGACATTTCCCCTATCTGACAGTCTGATAAACGCCGGAAAAATTACTAATTCTAAAAAAAAAATTTTTTCAACTTTTTTCAATTTTACCCCGTGGGATATATATTCTACCCACACACATTTGGAACTCTCCTGGGGTACCCTCACACATATTATTCCCTCATTTAGTGGATATTTTCACAAAAAAGTGAAATTTTCAAAATTCTGAAAATTGGCTGAAAACGACTAAATATGAAGGACTCATCGCGCAAATCGCTCTGGAACTGAAATCGGAATGCTCACTGACATTTCCCCTATCTGAAAGTCTGATAAACGCTGAAAAAATGACTAAGTCCAAAAAAAAAAATTTTTCACCTTTTTTCAATTTTACCCCCGTGGGATATATATTCTACCCACACACATTTGGAACTCTCCTGGGGTACCCTCACACATATTATACCCTCATTTAGTGGATATTTTCACAAAAAATTGAAATTTTCAAAATTCTGAAAATTGGCTGAAAACGACTAAATATGAAGGGCTCATCGGGCGAATCGCCCTGTACTGAAAGCGGAATGCTCACTGACATTTCCCCTATCTGACATTCTGATAAAAGCTGAAAAAATGACTAAGTCCAACAAAAAATTTTTTTCACCTTTTCTCAATTTTACCCCCGTGGGATATATATTCTACCCACAGACATTTGGAACTCTCCTGGGGTACCCTCACACATATTATTCCCTCATTTAGTGGATATTTTCACAAAAAAGTGAAACTTTCAAAAATTCTGAAAATTGGCTGAAAGCGACTAAATATGAAGGACTCATCGGGCGAATCACTCTAGTACTGAAATCGGAATGCTCACTGACATTTGCCCTAATTGAAAGTCTGATAAACGCCGGAAAAATGACTAAGTCCGAAAAAAAAAATTTTCACCTTTTTTCAATTTTACCCCCGTGGGATATATATTCTACCCACACACATTTGGAACTTTCCTGGGGTACCCTCACACATATTATTCCCTCATTTAGTGGATATTTTCACAAAAAAGTGAAATTTTCAAAATTCTGAAAATTGGCTGAAAACGACTAAATATGAAGGACTCATCGCGCGAATCGCTCTGGAACTGAAATCGGAATGCTCACTGACATTTCCCCTATCTGAAAGTCTGATAAACGCTGAAAAAATGACTAAGTCCAAAAAAAAAAATTTTTCACCTTTTTTCAATTTTACCCCCGTGGGATATATATTCTACCCACACACATTTGGAACTCTCCTGGGGTACCCTCACACATATTATACCCTCATTTAGTGGATATTTTCACAAAAAATTGAAATTTTCAAAATTCTGAAAATTGGCTGAAAACGACTAAATATGAAGGACTCATCGGGCGAATCGCCCTGTACTGAAAGCGGAATGCTCACTGACATTTCCCCTATCTGACATTCTGATAAAAGCTGAAAAAATGACTAAGTCCAACAAAAAAATTTTTTCACCTTTTCTCAATTTTACCCCCGTGGGATATATATTCTACCCACACACATTTGGAACTCTCCTGGGGTACCCTCACACATATTATTCCCTCATTTAGTGGATATTTTCACAAAAAAGTGAAACTTTCAAAAATTCTGAAAATTGGCTGAAAGCGACTAAATATGAAGGACTCATCGGGCGAATCACTCTAGTACTGAAATCGGAATGCTCACTGACATTTGCCCTAATTGAAAGTCTGATAAACGCCGGAAAAATGACTAAGTCCGAAAAAAAAAATTTTCACCTTTTTTCAATTTTACCCCCGTGGGATATATATTCTACCCACACACATTTGGAACTTTCCTGGGGTACCCTCACACATATTATACCCTCATTTAGTGGATATTTTCACAAAAAATTGAAATTTTCAAAATTCTGAAAATTGGCTGAAAACGACTAAATATGAAGGACTCATCGGGCGAATCGCCCTGTACTGAAAGCGGAATGCTCACTGACATTTCCCCTATCTGACATTCTGATAAAAGCTGAAAAAATGACTAAGTCCAACAAAAAATTTTTTTCACCTTTTCTCAATTTTACCCCCGTGGGATATATATTCTACCCACACACATTTGGAACTCTCCTGGGGTACCCTCACACATATTATTCCCTCATTTAGTGGATATTTTCACAAAAAAGTGAAACTTTCAAAAATTCTGAAAATTGGCTGAAAGCGACTAAATATGAAGGACTCATCGGGCGAATCACTCTAGTACTGAAATCGGAATGCTCACTGACATTTGCCTTAATTGAAAGTCTGATAAACGCCGGAAAAATGACTAAGTCCAAAAAAAATTTTGTTCACCTTTTTTCAATTTTACCCCCGTGGGATATATATTCTACCCACACACATTTGGAACTCTCCTGGGGTACCCTCACACATATTATTCCCTCATTTAGTGGATATTTTCACAAAAAAGTGAAATTTTCAAAATTCTGAAAATTGGCTGAAAACGACTAAATATGAAGGACTCATCGCGCGAATCGCTCTGGAACTGAAATCGGAATGCTCACTGACATTTCCCCTATCTGAAAGTCTGATAAACGCTGAAAAAATGACTAAGTCCAAAAAAAAAAATTTTTCACCTTTTTTCAATTTTACCCCCGTGGGATATATATTCTACCCACACACATTTGGAACTCTCCTGGGGTACCCTCACACATATTATTCCCTCATTTAGTGGATATTTTCACAAAAAAGTGAAATTTTCAAAATTCTGAAAATTGGCTGAAAACGACTAAATATGAAGGACTCATCGCGCGAATCGCTCTGGAACTGAAATCGGAATGCTCACTGACATTTCCCCTATCTGAAAGTCTGATAAACGCTGAAAAAATGACTAAGTCCAAAAAAAAAAATTTTTCACCTTTTTTCAATTTTACCCCCGTGGGATATATATTCTACCCACACACATTTGGAACTCTCCTGGGGTACCCTCACACATATTATACCCTCATTTAGTGGATATTTTCACAAAAAATTGAAATTTTCAAAATTCTGAAAATTGGCTGAAAACGACTAAATATGAAGGACTCATCGGGCGAATCGCCCTGTACTGAAAGCGGAATGCTCACTGACATTTCCCCTATCTGACATTCTGATAAAAGCTGAAAAAATGACTAAGTCCAACAAAAAAATTTTTTCACCTTTTCTCAATTTTACCCCCGTGGGATATATATTCTACCCACACACATTTGGAACTCTCCTGGGGTACCCTCACACATATTATTCCCTCATTTAGTGGATATTTTCACAAAAAAGTGAAACTTTCAAAAATTCTGAAAATTGGCTGAAAGCGACTAAATATGAAGGACTCATCGGGCGAATCACTCTAGTACTGAAATCGGAATGCTCACTGACATTTGCCCTAATTGAAAGTCTGATAAACGCCGGAAAAATGACTAAGTCCGAAAAAAAAAATTTTCACCTTTTTTCAATTTTACCCCCGTGGGATATATATTCTACCCACACACATTTGGAACTTTCCTGGGGTACCCTCACACATATTATACCCTCATTTAGTGGATATTTTCACAAAAAATTGAAATTTTCAAAATTCTGAAAATTGGCTGAAAACGACTAAATATGAAGGACTCATCGGGCGAATCGCCCTGTACTGAAAGCGGAATGCTCACTGACATTTCCCCTATCTGACATTCTGATAAAAGCTGAAAAAATGACTAAGTCCAACAAAAAAATTTTTTCACCTTTTCTCAATTTTACCCCCGTGGGATATATATTCTACCCACACACATTTGGAACTCTCCTGGGGTACCCTCACACATATTATTCCCTCATTTAGTGGATATTTTCACAAAAAAGTGAAACTTTCAAAAATTCTGAAAATTGGCTGAAAGCGACTAAATATGAAGGACTCATCGGGCGAATCACTCTAGTACTGAAATCGGAATGCTCACTGACATTTGCCTTAATTGAAAGTCTGATAAACGCCGGAAAAATGACTAAGTCCAAAAAAAATTTTGTTCACCTTTTTTCAATTTTACCCCCGTGGGATATATATTCTACCCACACACATTTGGAACTCTCCTGGGGTACCCTCACACATATTATACCCTCATTTAGTGGATATTTTCACAAAAAATTGAAATTTTCAAAATTCTGAAAATTGGCTGAAAACGACTAAATATGAAGGACTCATCGGGCGAATCGCCCTGTACTGAAAGCGGAATGCTCACTGACATTTCCCCTATCTGACATTCTGATAAAAGCTGAAAAAATGACTAAGTCCAACAAAAAAATTTTTTCACCTTTTCTCAATTTTACCCCCGTGGGATATATATTCTACCCACACACATTTGGAACTCTCCTGGGGTACCCTCACACATATTATTCCCTCATTTAGTGGATATTTTCACAAAAAAGTGAAACTTTCAAAAATTCTGAAAATTGGCTGAAAGCGACTAAATATGAAGGACTCATCGGGCGAATCACTCTAGTACTGAAATCGGAATGCTCACTGACATTTGCCCTAATTGAAAGTCTGATAAACGCCGGAAAAATGACTAAGTCCGAAAAAAAAAATTTTCACCTTTTTTCAATTTTACCCCCGTGGGATATATATTCTACCCACACACATTTGGAACTTTCCTGGGGTACCCTCACACATATTATACCCTCATTTAGTGGATATTTTCACAAAAAATTGAAATTTTCAAAATTCTGAAAATTGGCTGAAAACGACTAAATATGAAGGACTCATCGGGCGAATCGCCCTGTACTGAAAGCGGAATGCTCACTGACATTTCCCCTATCTGACATTCTGATAAAAGCTGAAAAAATGACTAAGTCCAACAAAAAAATTTTTTCACCTTTTCTCAATTTTACCCCCGTGGGATATATATTCTACCCACACACATTTGGAACTCTCCTGGGGTACCCTCACACATATTATTCCCTCATTTAGTGGATATTTTCACAAAAAAGTGAAACTTTCAAAAATTCTGAAAATTGGCTGAAAGCGACTAAATATGAAGGACTCATCGGGCGAATCACTCTAGTACTGAAATCGGAATGCTCACTGACATTTGCCTTAATTGAAAGTCTGATAAACGCCGGAAAAATGACTAAGTCCAAAAAAAATTTTGTTCACCTTTTTTCAATTTTACCCCCGTGGGATATATATTCTACCCACACACATTTGGAACTCTCCTGGGGTACCCTCACACATATTATTCCCTCATTTAGTGGATATTTTCACAAAAAAGTGAAACTTTCAAAAATTCTGAAAATTGGCTGAAAGCGACTAAATATGAAGGACTCATCGGGCGAATCACTCTAGTACTGAAATCGGAATGCTCACTGACATTTGCCTTAATTGAAAGTCTGATAAACGCCGGAAAAATGACTAAGTCCAAAAAAAATTTTGTTCACCTTTTTTCAATTTTACCCCCGTGGGATATATATTCTACCCACACACATTTGGAACTCTCCTGGGGTACCCTCACACATATTATTCCCTCATTTAGTGGATATTTTCACAAAAAAGTGAAATTTTCAAAATTCTGAAAATTGGCTGAAAACGACTAAATATGAAGGACTCATCAGGCGAATCGCTCTGGAACTGAAATACGAACGCTCACTGACATTTCCCCTATCTGAAAGTCTGATAAACGCCGGAAAAATGACTAAGTCGAAAAAAAATAAAAATTTTCAACTTTTTTCAATTTTACCCCCGTGGGATATATATTCTACCCACACACATTTGGAACTCTCCTGGGGTACCCTCACATATATTATTCACTCATTTAGTGGATATTTTCACAAAAAAGTGAAATTTTCAAAAATTCAGAAAATTGGCTGAAAACGACTAAATATGAAGGACTCATCGGGCGAATCACTCTAGTACTGAAATCGGAATGCTCACTGACATTTCCCCTAATTGAAAGTCTGATAAACGCCGTAAAAATGACAAAGTCCAAAAAAAATTTTTTTCACCTTTTTTCAATTTTACCCCCGTGGGATATATATTCTACCCACACACATTTGGAACTCTCCTGGGGTACCCTCACACATATTATTCCCTCATTTATTGGATTTTTACACAAAAAAGTGAAATTTTCAAAATTCTGAAAATTGGCTGAAAACGACTAAATATGAAGGACTCATCGGGCGAAACGCTCTGGAACTGAAATAGGAACGCTCACTGACATTTCCCCTATCTGAAAGACTGATAAACGCCGGAAAAATGACTAGGTCCAAAAAAAATTTTTTCGCCTTATTTCAATTTTACCCCCGTGGGATATATATTCTACCCACACACATTTGGAACTCTCCTGGGGTACCCTCACACATATTATACCCTCATTTAGTGGATATTTTCACAAAAAAAGTGAAATTTTCAAAAATTCTGAAAATTGGCTGAAAATGACTAAATATGAAGGACTCATCGGGTAAATCGCTCTGGAACTAAAATCGGAACGCTCTCTGAAATTTCCTCTATCTGAAAGTCTGATAAACGCCGGAAAAATTACTAATTATAAAAAAAAAATTTTCAACTTTTTTCAATTTTACCCCCGTGGGATATATATTCTACCCACACTCATTTGGAACTCTCCTGGGGTACCCTCACACATATTATTCCCTCATTTAGTGGATATTTTCACAAAAAAGTGAAATTTTCAAAAATTCAGAAAATTGGCTGAAAACGACTAAATATGAAGGACTCATCGGGCGAATCACTCTAGTACTGAAATCGGAATGCTCACTGACATTTCCCCTAATTGAAAGTCTGATAAACGCCGTAAAAATGACAAAGTCCAAAAAAAATTTTTTTCACCTTTTTTCAATTTTACCCCCGTGGGATATATATTCTACCCACACACATTTGGAACTCTCCTGGGGTACCCTCACACATATTATTCCCTCATTTAGTGGATTTTTACACAAAAAAGTGAAATTTTCAAAATTCTGAAAATTGGCTGAAAACGACTAAATATGAAGGACTCATCGGGCGATTCGCTCTGGAACTGAAATTGGAACGCTCACTGACATTTCCCCTATCTGAAAGTCTGATAAACGCTGAAAAAATGACTAAGTCCAAAAAAAAATTTTTTCACCTTTTTTCAATTTTACCCCCGTGGGATATATATTCTACCCACACACATTTGGAACTCTCCTGGGGTACCCTCACACATATTATTCCCTCATTTAGTGGATATTTTCACAAAAAAGTGAAACTTTCAAAAATTCTGAAAATTGGCTGAAAGCGACTAAATATGAAGGACTCATCGGGCGAATCACTCTAGTACTGAAATCGGAATGCTCACTGACATTTGCCTTAATTGAAAGTCTGATAAACGCCGGAAAAATGACTAAGTCCAAAAAAAATTTTGTTCACCTTTTTTCAATTTTACCCCCGTGGGATATATATTCTACCCACACACATTTGGAACTCTCCTGGGGTACCCTCACACATATTATTCCCTCATTTAGTGGATATTTTCACAAAAAAGTGAAATTTTCAAAATTCTGAAAATTGGCTGAAAACGACTAAATATGAAGGACTCATCAGGCGAATCGCTCTGGAACTGAAATACGAACGCTCACTGACATTTCCCCTATCTGAAAGTCTGATAAACGCCGGAAAAATGACTAAGTCGAAAAAAAATAAAAATTTTCAACTTTTTTCAATTTTACCCCCGTGGGATATATATTCTACCCACACACATTTGGAACTCTCCTGGGGTACCCTCACATATATTATTCACTCATTTAGTGGATATTTTCACAAAAAAGTGAAATTTTCAAAAATTCAGAAAATTGGCTGAAAACGACTAAATATGAAGGACTCATCGGGCGAATCACTCTAGTACTGAAATCGGAATGCTCACTGACATTTCCCCTAATTGAAAGTCTGATAAACGCCGTAAAAATGACAAAGTCCAAAAAAAATTTTTTTCACCTTTTTTCAATTTTACCCCCGTGGGATATATATTCTACCCACACACATTTGGAACTCTCCTGGGGTACCCTCACACATATTATTCCCTCATTTATTGGATTTTTACACAAAAAAGTGAAATTTTCAAAATTCTGAAAATTGGCTGAAAACGACTAAATATGAAGGACTCATCGGGCGAAACGCTCTGGAACTGAAATAGGAACGCTCACTGACATTTCCCCTATCTGAAAGACTGATAAACGCCGGAAAAATGACTAGGTCCAAAAAAAATTTTTTCGCCTTATTTCAATTTTACCCCCGTGGGATATATATTCTACCCACACACATTTGGAACTCTCCTGGGGTACCCTCACACATATTATACCCTCATTTAGTGGATATTTTCACAAAAAAAGTGAAATTTTCAAAAATTCTGAAAATTGGCTGAAAATGACTAAATATGAAGGACTCATCGGGTAAATCGCTCTGGAACTAAAATCGGAACGCTCTCTGAAATTTCCTCTATCTGAAAGTCTGATAAACGCCGGAAAAATTACTAATTATAAAAAAAAAATTTTCAACTTTTTTCAATTTTACCCCCGTGGGATATATATTCTACCCACACTCATTTGGAACTCTCCTGGGGTACCCTCACACATATTATTCCCTCATTTAGTGGATATTTTCACAAAAAAGTGAAATTTTCAAAAATTCAGAAAATTGGCTGAAAACGACTAAATATGAAGGACTCATCGGGCGAATCGCTCTGGAACTGAAATCGGAACGCTCACTGACATTTCCCCTATCTGAAAGTCTGATAAATGCTGAAAAAATGACTAAGTCCAAAAAAAAAAATTTTTCACCTTTTCTCAATTTTACCCCCGTGGGATATATATTCTACCCACACACATTTGGAACTCTCCTGGGGTACCCTCACATATATTATTCACTCATTTAGTGGATATTTTCACAAAAAAGTGAAATTTTCAAAAATTCAGAAAATTGGCTGAAAACGACTAAATATGAAGGACTCATCGGGCGAATCACTCTGGTACTGAAATCGGAATGCTCACTGACATTTGCCCTAATTGAAAGTCTGATAAACGCCGGAAAAATGACTAAGTCCGAAAAAAAAAATTTTCACCTTTTTTCAATTTTACTCCCGTGGGATATATATTCTACCCACACACATTTGGAACTCTCCTGGGGTACCCTCACACATATTATTCCCTCATTTAGTGGATATTTTCACAAAAAAGTGAAATTTTCAAAATTCTGAAAATTGGCTGAAAAAGACTAAATATGAAGGACTCATCGCGCGAATCGCTCTGGAACTGAAATAGGAATGCTCACTGACATTTCCCCTATCTGAAAGTCTGATAAACGTCGGAAAAATGACTAAGTCGAAAAAAAAAAAAAATTTTCAACTTTTTTCAATTTTACCCCCGTGGGATATATATTCTACCCACACACATTTGGAACTCTCCTGGGGTACCCTCACACATATTATACCCTCATTTAGTGGATATTTTCACAAAAAAAGTGAAATTTTCAAAATTCTGAAAATTGGCTTTAAACGACTAAATATGAAGGACTCATCGGGCGAATCGCCCTGTACTGAATGCGGAATGCTCACTGACATTTCCCCTATCTGAAAGTCTGATAAACGCTGAAAAAATGACTAAGTCCAAAAAAAAATTTTTTCACCTTTTTTCAATTTTACCCCCGTGGGATATATATTCTACCCACACACATTTGGAACTCTCCTGGGGTACCCTCACACATATTATTCCCTCATTTAGTGGATATTTTCACAAAAAAGTGAAATTTTCAAAAATTCAGAAAATTGGCTGAAAAGGACTAAATATGAAGGACTCATCGGGCGAATCGCTCTGGAACTGAAATCGGAACGCTCACTGACATTTCCCCTATCTGAAAGTCTGATAAACGCTGGAAAAATTACTAATTATAAAAAAAAAAATTTTCAACTTTTTTCAATTTTACCCCCGTGGGATATATATTCTACCCACACTCATTTGGAACTCTCCTGGGGTACCCTCACACATATTATTCCCTCATTTAGTGGATATTTTCACAAAAAAGTGAAATTTTCAAAAATTCAGAAAATTGGCTGAAAAGGACTAAATATGAAGGACTCATCGGGCGAATCGCTCTGGAACTGAAATCGGAACGCTCACTGACATTTCCCCTATCTGAAAGTCTGATAAATGCTGAAAAAATGACTAAGTCCAAAAAAAAAAATTTTTCACCTTTTCTCAATTTTACCCCCGTGGGATATATATTCTACCCACACACATTTGGAACTCTCCTGGGGTACCCTCACATATATTATTCACTCATTTAGTGGATATTTTCACAAAAAAGTGAAATTTTCAAAAATTCAGAAAATTGGCTGAAAACGACTAAATATGAAGGACTCATCGGGCGAATCGCTCTGGAACTGAAATCGGAACGCTCACTGACATTTCCCCAATCTGACAGTCTGATAAACGCCGGAAAAATTACTAATTCTAAAAAAAAAATTTTTTCAACGTTTTTCAATTTTACCCCGTGGCATATATATTCTACCCACACACATTTGGAACTCTCCTGGGGTACCCTCACACATATTATTCCCTCATTTAGTGGATATTTTCACAAAAAAGTGAAATTTTCAAAATTCTGAAAATTGGCTGAAAACGACTAAATATGAAGGACTCATCGCGCGAATCGCTCTGGAACTGAAATCAGAATGCTCACTGACATTTCCCCTATCTGAAAGTCTGATAAACGCTGAAAAAATGACTAAGTCCAAAAAAAAAAATTTTTCACCTTTTTTCAATTTTACCCCCGTGGGATATATATTCTACCCACACATTTGGAACTCTCCTGGGGTACCCTCACACATATTATACCCTCATTTAGTGGATATTTTCACAAAAAATTGAAAATTTCAAAATTCTGAAAATTGGCTGAAAACGACTAAATATGAAGGACTCATCGGGCGAATCACCCTGTACTGAAAGCGGAATGCTCACTGACATTTCCCCTATCTGACATTCTGATAAAAGCTGAAAAAATGACTAAGTCCAACAAAAAAATTTTTTCACCTTTTCTCAATTTTACCCCCGTGGGATATATATTCTACCCACACACATTTGGAACTCTCCTGGGGTACCCTCACACATATTATTCTCTCATTTAGTGGATATTTTCACAAAAAAGTGAAACTTTCAAAAATTCTGAAAATTGGCTGAAAGCGACTAAATATGAAGGACTCATCGGGCGAATCACTCTAGTACTGAAATCAGAATGCTCACTGACATTTGCCCTAATTGAAAGTCTGATAAACGCCGGAAAAATGACTAAGTCCGAAAAAAGAAATTTTCACCTTTTTTCAATTTTACCCCCGTGGGATATATATTCTACCCACACACATTTGGAACTCTCCTGGGGTACCCTCACATATATTATTCACTGATTTAGTGGATATTTTCACAAAAAAGTGAAATTTTCAAAAATTCAGAAAATTGGCTGAAAACGACTAAATATGAAGGACTCATCGGGCGAATCACTCTGGAACTGAAATCGGAATGCTCACTGACATTTCCCCTATCTGAAAGTCTGATAAACGCCAGAAAAATTACTAATTCTAAAAAAAAAATTTTTTCAACTTTTTTCAATTTTACCCCGTGGGATATATATTCTACCCACACACATTTGGAACTCTCCTGGGGTACCCTCACACATATTATTCCCTCATTTAGTGGATATTTTCACAAAACAGTGAAATTTTCAAAAATTCTGAAAATTGGCTGAAAACGACTAAATATGAAGGACTCATCGGGCGAATCGCTCTGGAACTGAAATCGGAACGCTCACTGACATTTCCTCTATCTGAAATTCTGATAAACGCCGGAAAAATGATTAATTCTAAAAAAAAAATTTTTTTCAACTTTTTTCAATTTTACCCCCGTGGGATATATATTCTACCCACACACATTTGAAACTCTCCTGGGGTACCCTCACACATATTATTCCCTCATTTAGTGGATATTTTCACAAAAAAGTGAAACTTTCAAAAATTCTGAAAATTGGCTGAAAGCGACTAAATATGAAGGACTCATCGGGCGAATCACTCTAGTACTGAAATCGGAATGCTCACTGACATTTGCCCTAATTGAAAGTCTGATAAACGCCGGAAAAATGACTAAGTCCAAAAAAAATTTTTTTCACCTTTTTTCAATTTTACCCCCGTGGGATATATATTCTACCCACACACATTTGGAACTCTCCTGGGGTACCCTCACACATATTATTCCCTCATTTAAAGGATATTTTCACAAAAAAGTGAAATTTTCAAAAATTCAGAAAATTGACTGAAAACGACTAAATATGAAGGACTCATCGGGCGAAACGCTCTGGAACTGAAATAGGAACGCTCACTGACATTTCCCCTATCTGAAAGTCTGATAAACGCCGGAAAAATGACTAAGTCCAAAAAAAAAATTTTTCACCTTTTTTCAATTTTACCCCCGTGGGATATATATTCTACTAACACACATTTGGAACTCTCCTGGGGTACCCTCACTCATATTATTCCCTCATTTAGTGGATATTTTCACAAAAAAGTGAAATTTTCAAAAATTCTGAAAATTGGCTGAAAATGACTAAATATGAAGGACTCATCGGGTAAATCGCTCTGGAACTAAAATCGGAACGCTCTCTGACATTTCCTCTATCTGAAAGTCTGATAAACGCCGGAAAAATTACTAATTATAAAAAAAAAATTTTCAACTTTTTTCAATTTTACCCCCGTGGGATATATATTCTACCCACACTCATTTGGAACTCTCCTGGGGTACCCTCACACATATTATTCCCTCATTTAGTGGATATTTTCACAAAAAAGTGAAATTTTCAAAAATTCAGAAAATTGGCTGAAAACGACTAAATATGAAGGACTCATCGGGCGAATCGCTCTGGAACTGAAATCGGAACGCTCACTGACATTTCCCCTATCTGAAAGTCTGATAAACGCTGAAAAAATGACTAAGTCCAAAAAAAAAAATTTTTCACCTTTTCTCAATTTTACCCCCGTGGGATATATATTCTACCCACACACATTTGGAACTCTCCTGGGGTACCCTCACATATATTATTCACTCATTTAGTGGATATTTTCACAAAAAAGTGAAATTTTCAAAAATTCAGAAAATTGGCTGAAAACGACTAAATATGAAGGACTCATCGGGCGAATCACTCTGGTACTGAAATCGGAATGCTCACTGACATTTGCCCTAATTGAAAGTCTGATAAACGCCGGAAAAATGACTAAGTCCGAAAAAAAAAATTTTCACCTTTTTTCAATTTTACCCCCGTGGGATATATATTCTACCCACACACATTTGGAACTCTCCTGGGGTACCCTCACACATATTATACCCTCATTTAGTGGATATTTTCACAAAAAAGTGAAACTTTCAAAAATTCTGAAAATTGGCTGAAAGCGACTAAATATGAAGGACTCATCGGGCGAATCACTCTAGTACTGAAATCGGAATGCTCACTGACATTTGCCCTAATTGAAAGTCTGATAAACGCCGGAAAAATGACTAAGTCCGAAAAAAAATTTTTTCACCTTTTTTCAATTTTACCCCCGTGGGATATATATTCTACCCACACACATTTGGAACTCTCCTGGGGTACCCTCACACATATTATTCCCTCATTTAGTGGATATTTTCACAAAAAAGTGAAATTTTCAAAATTCTGAAAATTGGCTGAAAACGACTAAATATGAAGGACTCATCGGGCGAATCGCCCTGTACTGAAAGCGGAATGCTCACTGACATTTCCCCTATCTGACATTCTGATAAAAGCTGAAAAAATGACTAAGTCCAACAAAAAAATTTTTTCACCTTTTCTCAATTTTCCCCCGTGGGATATATATTCTACCCACACACATTTGGAACTCTCCTGGGGTACCCTCACACATATTATTCCCTCATTTAGTGGATATTTTCACAAAAAAAGTGAAATTTTCAAAATTCTGAAAATTGGCTGAAAACGACTAAATATGAAGGACTGATCGGGCGAATCGCTCTGGAACTTAAATCGGAACGCTCACTGACATTTCCCCTATCTGAAAGTCTGATAAACGCCAGAAAAATGACTAAGTCCAAAAAAAAATTTTTTCACCTTTTTTCAATTTTACCCCCGTGGGATATATATTCTACTAACACACATTTGGAACTCTCCTGGGGTACCCTCACTCATATTATTCCCTCATTTAGTGGATATTTTCACAAAAAAGTGAAACTTTCAAAAATTCTGAAAATTGGCTGAAAGCAACTAAATATGAAGGACTCATCGGGTGAATCACTCTAGTACTGAAATCGGAATGCTCACTGATATTTGCCCTAATTGAAAGTCTGATAAACGCTGAAAAAATGACTAAGTCCAAAAAAAAAAATATTTTTCAACTTTTTTCAATTTTACCCCCGTGGGATATATATTCTACCCACACACATTTGGAACTCTCCTGGGGTACCCTCACACATATTATTCCCTCATTTAGTGGATATTTTCACAAAAAAGTGAAATTTTCAAAAATTCTGAAAATTGGCTGAAAACGACTAAATATGAAGGACTCATGGGGCAAATCGCTCTGGAACTGAAATCGGAACGCTCACTGACATTTCCCCTATCTAAAAATCTGATAAACGCCGGAAAAATGACTAAGTCCAAACAACATTTTTTTCACCTTTTTTCAATTTTACCCCCGTGGGATATATATTCTAGCAACACACATTTGGAACTCTCCTGGGGTACCCTCACACAAATTATTTCCTCATTTAGTGGATATTTTCACAAAAAAGTGAAATTTTCAAAAATTCTGAAAATTGGCTGAAAACGACTAAATATGAAGGACTCATCGGGCGAATCGCTCTGGAACTGAAATCGGAATGCTCACTGACATTTCCCCTATCTGAAAGTCTGATAAACGCCAGAAAAATTACTAATTCTAAAAAAAAATTTTTTTCAACTTTTTTCAATTTTACCCCCGTGGGATATATATTCTACCCACACACATTTGGAACTCTCCTGGGGTACCCTCACACATATTATTCCCTCATTTAGTGGATATTTTCACAAAAAAGTGAAATTTTCAAAAATTCTGAAAATTGGCTGAAAACGACTGAATATGAAGGACTCATCGGGCGAATCGCTCTGGAACTGAAATCGCAACGCTCACTGACATTTCCCCTATCTGAAAGTCTGATAAACGCCGGAAAAATTACTAATTCTACAAAAAAAATTTTTTCAACTTTTTCAATTTTACCCCGGTGGGATATATCTTCTACCCACACACATTTGGAACTCTCCTGGGGTACCCTCACACATATAATTCTCTCATTTAGTGGATATTTTCACAAAAAAGTGAAATTTTCAAAAATTCAGAAAATTGGCTGAAAATGACTAAATATGAAGGACTCATCGGGCGAATCGCTCTGGAATTGAAACTGGAACGCTCGCTGATCTTTCCCCTATCTGAAAGTCTTCTAAACGCCGGAAAAATGACTAAGTCCAACTAAAATTTTTTTTAAACTTTTTTCAATTTTACCCCCGTGGGATATATATTCTACCCACACTCATTTGGAACTCTCCTGGGGTACTCTCACACATATTATTCCCTCATTTAGTGGATATTTTCACAAAAAAGTAAAATTTTCAAAAATTCTGAATATTGGCTGAAAACGACTAAATATGAAGGACTCATCGGGCGAATCACTCTGGAACTGAAATCGCAACGCTCACTGACATTTCCCCTATCTGAAAGTCTGATAAACGCCGGAAAAATTACTAATTCTACAAAAAAAAATTTTTCAACTTTTTCAATTTTACCCCGGTGGGATATATCTTCTACCAACACACATTTGGAACTCTCCTGGGGTACCCTCACACATATAATTCTCTCATTTAGTGGATATTTTCACAAAAAAGTGAAATTTTCAAAAATTCAGAAAATTGGCTGAAAATGACTAAATATGAAGGACTCATCTGGCGAATCGCTCTGGAATTAAAACTGGAACGCTCGCTGATATTTCCCCTATCTGAAAGTCTTCTAAACGCCGGAAAAATGACTAAGTCCAACTAAAATTTTTTTTAAACTTTTTTCAATTTTACCCCCGTGGGATATATATTCTACCCACACTCATTTGGAACTCTCCTGGGGTACTCTCACACATATTATTCCCTCATTTAGTGGATATTTTCACAAAAAAGTGAAATTTTCAAAAATTCAGAAAATTGGCTGAAAACGACTAAATTTGAAGGACTCATCGGGCGAATTGCTCTGGAACTGAAATCGGAACGCTCACTGACATTTCCCCTATCTGAAAGTCTGATAAACGCTGAAAAAATGACTAAGTCCCCCAAAAAATTTTTTTTCACCTTTTTTCAATTTTACCCCCGTGGGATATATATTCTACCCACACACATTTGGAACTCTCCTGGGGTACCCTCACACATATTATTCCCTAATTTAGTGGATATTTTCACAAAAAAGTGAAATTTTCAAAAATTCTGAAAATTGGCTGAAAACGACTAAATATGAAGGGCTCATCGGGCGAATCGCTCTGGAATTGAAATTGGAACGCTCGCTGACATTTCCCCTATCTGAAAGTCTTCTAAACGCCGGAAAAATGACTAAGTCCAACAAAAAATTTTTTTACACTTTTTTCAATTTTACCCCCGTGGGATATATATTCTACCCACACACATTTGGAACTCTCCTGGGGTACCCTCACACATATTATTCCCTCATTTAGTGGATATTTTCACAAAAAAGTGAAATTTTCAAAAATTCTGAAAATTGGCTGAAAACGACTAAATATGAAGGACTCATCGGGCAAATCGCTCTGGAACTGAAATCGGAACGCTCACTGACATTTCCCCTATCTAAAAGTCTGATAGACGCCGGAAAAATGACTAATTCTAAAAAAAAAAATTTTTTCAACTTTCTTCAATTTTACCCCCGTGGGATATATATTCTACCCACACACATTTGAAACTCTCCTGGGGTACCCTCACACATATTATTCCCTCATTTAGTGGATATTTTCACAAAAAAGTGAAACTTTCAAAAATTCTGAAAATTGGCTGAAAGCGACTAAATATGAAGGACTCATCGGGCGAATCACTCTAGTACTGAAATCGGAATGCTCACTGACATTTGCCCTAATTGAAAGTCTGATAAACGCCGGAAAAATGACTAAGTCCAAAAAAAATTTTTTTCACCTTTTTTCAATTTTACCCCCGTGGGATATATATTCTACCCACACACATTTGGAACTCTCCTGGGGTACCCTCACACATATTATTCCCTCATTTAGTGGATTTTTACACAAAAAAGTGAAATTTTCAAAATTCTGAAAATTGGCTGAAAACGACTAAATATGAACGACTCATCGGGCGAATCGCTCTGGAACTGAAATTGGAACGCTCACTGACATTTCCCCTATCTGAAAGTCTGATAAACGCTGAAAAAATGACTAAGTCCAAAAAAAAAATTTTTTTCAACTTTTTTCAATTTTACCCCCGTGGGATATATATTCTACCCACACACATTTGGAACTCTCCTGGGGTACCCTCACACATATTATTCCCTCATTTAAAGGATATTTTCACAAAAAAGTGAAATTTTCAAAAATTCAGAAAATTGACTGAAAACGACTAAATATGAAGGACTCATCGGGCGAAACGCTCTGGAACTGAAATAGGAACGCTCACTGACATTTCCCCTATCTGAAAGACTGATAAACGCCGGAAAAATGACTAGGTCCAAAAAAATTTTTTTCGCCTTTTTTCAATTTTACCCCCGTGGGATATATATTCTACCCACACACATTTGGAACTCTCCTGGGGTACCCTCACACATATTATACCCTCATTTAGTGGATATTTTCACAAAAAAAGTGAAATTTACAAAATTCTGAAAATTGGCTGAAAACGACTAAATATGAAGGACTGATCGGGCGAATCGCTCTGGAACTGAAATCGGAACGCTCACTGACATTTCCCCTATCTGAAAGTCTGATAAACGCCGGAAAAATGACTAAGTCCAAAAAAAAAATTTTTCACCTTTTTTCAATTTTACCCCCGTGGGATATATATTCTACTAACACACATTTGGAACTCTCCTGGGGTACCCTCACTCATATTATTCCCTCATTTAGTGGATATTTTCACAAAAAAGTGAAATTTTCAAAAATTCTGAAAATTGGCTGAAAATGACTAAATATGAAGGACTCATCGGGTAAATCGCTCTGGAACTAAAATCGGAACGCTCTCTGACATTTCCTCTATCTGAAAGTCTGATAAACGCCGGAAAAATTACTAATTATAAAAAAAAAATTTTCAACTTTTTTCAATTTTACCCCCGTGGGATATATATTCTACCCACACTCATTTGGAACTCTCCTGGGGTACCCTCACACATATTATTCCCTCATTTAGTGGATATTTTCACAAAAAAGTGAAATTTTCAAAAATTCAGAAAATTGGCTGAAAACGACAAAATATGAAGGACTCATCGGGCGAATCGCTCTGGAACTGAAATCGGAACGCTCACTGACATTTCCCCTATCTGAAAGTCTGATAAACGCTGAAAAAATGACTAAGTCCAAAAAAAAAAATTTTTCACCTTTTCTCAATTTTACCCCCGTGGGATATATATTCTACCCACACACATTTGGAACTCTCCTGGGGTACCCTCACATATATTATTCACTCATTTAGTGGATATTTTCACAAAAAAGTGAAATTTTCAAAAATTCAGAAAATTGGCTGAAAACGACTAAATATGAAGGACTCATCGGGCGAATCACTCTGGTACTGAAATCGGAATGCTCACTGACATTTGCCCTAATTGAAAGTCTGATAAACGCCGGAAAAATGACTAAGTCCGAAAAAAAAAAATTTCACCTTTTTTCAATTTTACCCCCGTGGGATATATATTCTACCCACACACATTTGGAACTCTCCTGGGGTACCCTCACACATATTATTCCCTCATTTAGTGGATATTTTCACAAAAAAGTGAAATTTTCAAAATTCTGAAAATTGGCTGAAAAAGACTAAATATGAAGGACTCATCGGGCGAATCACTCTAGTACTGAAATCGGAATGCTCACTGACATTTGCCCTAATTGAAAGTCTGATAAACGCCGGAAAAATGACTAAGTCCGAAAAAAAAAATTTTCACCTTTTTTCAATTTTACCCCCGTGGGATATATATTCTACCCACACACATTTGGAACTCTCCTGGGGTACCCTCACACATATTATTCCCTCATTTAGTGGATATTTTCACAAAAAAGTGAAATTTTCAAAATTCTGAAAATTGGCTGAAAACGACTAAATATGAAGGACTCATCGGGCGAATCGCCCTGTACTGAAAGCGGAATGCTCACTGACATTTCCCCTATCTGACATTCTGATAAAAGCTGAAAAAATGACTAAGTCCAAAAAAAAATTTTTTCACCTTTTTTCAATTTTACCCCCGTGGGATATATATTCTACTAACACACATTTGGAACTCTCCTGGGGTACCCTCACTCATATTATTCCCTCATTTAGTGGATATTTTCACAAAAAAGTGAAATTTTCAAAAATTCTGAAAATTGGCTGAAAACGACTAAATATGAAGGACTCATCGGGCGAATCGCTCTGGAACTGAAATCGGAATGCTCACTGACATTTCCCCTATCTGAAAGTCTGATAAACGCCAGAAAAATTACTAATTCTAAAAAAAAATTTTTTTCAACTTTTTTCAATTTTACCCCCGTGGGATATATATTCTACCCACACACATTTGGAACTCTCCTGGGGTACCCTCACACATATTATTCCCTAATTTAGTGGATATTTTCACAAAAAAGTGAAATTTTCAAAAATTCTGAAAATTGGCTGAAAACGACTAAATATGAAGGGCTCATCGGGCGAATCGCTCTGGAATTGAAATTGGAACGCTCGCTGACATTTCCCCTATCTGAAAGTCTTCTAAACACCAGAAAAATGACTAAGTCCAACAAAAAATTTTTTTACACTTTTTTCAATTTTACCCCTGTGCGATATATATTCTACCCACACACATTTGGAACTCTCCTGGGGTACCCTCACACATATTATTCCCTCATTTAGTGGATATTTTCACAAAAATGTGAAATTTTCAAAAATTCTGAAAATTGGCTGAAAACGACTAAATATGAAGGACTCATCGGGCAAATCGCTCTGGAACTGAAATCGGAACGCTCACTGACATTTCCCCTATCTAAAAGTCTGATAAACGCCGGAAAAATGACTAATTCTAAAAAAAAAAATTTTTTCAACTTTTTTCAATTTTACCCCCGTGGGATATATATTCTACCCACACACATTTGGAACTCTCCTGGGGTACCCTCACACATATTATTCCCTCATTTAGTGGATATTTTCACAAAAAAGTGAAATTTTCAAAAATTCAGAAAATTGGCTGAAAGCGACTAAATATGAAGGACTCATCGGGCGAATCGCTCTGGTACTGAAATCGGAATGCTCACTGACATTTGCCCTAATTGAAAGTCTGATAAACGCCGGAAAAATGACTAAGTCCAAAAAAAATTTTTTTCACCTTTTTTCAATTTTACCCCCGTGGGATATATATTCTACCCACACACATTTGGAACTCTCCTGGGGTACCCTCACACATATTATTCCCTCATTTAGTGGATATTTTCACAAAAAAGTGAAATTTTCAAAAATTCAGAAAATTGGCTGAAAGCGACTAAATATGAAGGACTCATCGGACGAATCACTCTGGTACTGAAATCGGAATGCTCACTGACATTTGCCCTAATTGAAAGTCTGATAAACGCCGGAAAAATGACTAAGTCCAAACAACATTTTTTTCACCTTTTTTCAATTTTACCCCCGTGGGATATATATTCTAGCCACACACATTTGGAACTCTCCTGGGGTACCCTCACACAAATTATTTCCTCATTTAGTGGATATTTTCACAAAAAAGTGAAATTTTCAAAAATTCTGAAAATTGGCTGAAAACGACTAAATATGAAGGACTCATCGGGCGAATCGCTCTGGAACTGAAATCGGAATGCTCACTGACATTTCCCCTATCTGAAAGTCTGATAAACGCCAGAAAAATTACTAATTCTAAAAAAAAATTTTTTTCAACTTTTTTCAATTTTACCCCCGTGGGATATATATTCTACCCACACACATTTGGAACTCTCCTGGGGTACCCTCACACATATTATTCCCTCATTTAGTGGATATTTTCACAAAAAAGTGAAATTTTCAAAAATTCTGAAAATTGGCTGAAAACGACTGAATATGAAGGACTCATCGGGCTAATCGCTCTGGAATTGAAATTGGAATGCTCGCTGACATTTCCCCTATCTGAACGTCTTCTAAACGCCGGAAAAATGACTAAGTCCAACAAAAAATTTTTTTTCACCTTTTTTCAATTTTACCCCCGTGGGATATATATTCTACCCACACACATTTGGAACTCTCCTGGGGTACACTCACACATATTATTCCCTCATTTATTGGATATTTTCACAAAAAAGTGAAATTTTCAAAAATTCTGAAAATTGGCTGAAAACGACTAAATATGAAGGACTCATCGGGCGAATCGCTCTGGAACTGAAATCGGAATGCTCACTGACATTTCCCCAATCTGAAAGTCTGAAAAACGCCGGAAAAATTACTAATTCTACAAAAAAAAATTTTCAACTTTTTCAATTTTACCCCCGTGGGATATATATTCTACCCACATACATTTGGAACTCTCCTGGGGTGCCCTCACACATATTATTCCCTCATTTAGTGGATATTTTCACAAAAAAGTGAAATTTTCAAAAATTCTGAAAATTGGCTGAAAACGACTAAATATGAAGGACTCATCGGGCGAATCGCTCTGTAACTGAAATCGCAACGCTCACTGACATTTCCCCTATCTGAAAGTCTGATAAACGCCGGAAAAATTACTAATTCTACAAAAAAAATTTTTTCAACTTTTTTCAATTTTACCCCGGTGGGATATATCTTCTACCCACACACATTTGGAACTCTCCTGGGGTACCCTCACACATATAATTCTCGCATTTAGTGGATATTTTCACAAAAAAGTGAAATTTTCAAAAATTCAGAAAATTGGCTGAAAATGACTAAATATGAAGGACTCATCGGGCGAATCGCTCTGGAATTGAAACTGGAACGCTCGCTGATATTTCCCCTATCTGAAAGTCTTCTAAACGCCGGAAAAATGACTAAGTCCAACAAAAAAAATTTTTAAACTTTTTTCAATTTTACCCCCGTGGGATATATATTCTACTCACACACATTTGGAACTCTCCTGGGGTACTCTCACACATATTATTCCCTCAATTAGTGGATATTTTCACAAAAAACTGAAATTTTCAAAAATTCTGAAGATTGGATGAAAACAACTAAATATGAAGGACTCATTGGGCGAATCGCTCTGGAACTGAAATGGGAACGCTCACTGACATTACCCCTATCTGAAAGTCTTCTAAACGCCGGAAAAATGACTAAGTCCAACTAAAATTTTTTTTAAACTTTTTTCAATTTTACCCCCGTGGGATATATATTCTACCCACACACATTTGGAACTCTCCTGGGGTACCCTCACACATATTATTCCCTCATTTAGTGGATATTTTCACAAAAAAGTGAAATTTTCAAAAATTCTGAAAATTGGCTGAAAACGACTAAATATGAAGGACTCATCGGGCGAATCGCTCTGGAACTGAAATCGGAACGCTCACTGACATTTCCCCTATCTGAAAGTCTGATAAACGCCGGAAAAATGACTAAGTCGAAAAAAAAAAATTTTTTCAACTTTTTTCAATTTTACCCCGGTGGGATATATCTTCTACCCACACACATTTGGAACTCTCCTGGGGTACACTCACACATATTATTCTCTCATTTAGTGGATATTTTCACAAAAAAGTGAAATTTTCAAAAATTCAGAAAATTGGCTGAAAACGACTAAATATGAAGGACTCATCGGGCGAATCGCTCTGGAACTGAAATCGGAACGCTCACTGACATTTGACCTAATTGAAAGTCTGATAAACGCCGGAAAAATGACTAAGTCCAAAGAAAAATTTTTTCAACTTTTTTCAATTTTACCCCCGTGGGATATATATTCTACCCACACACATTTGGAACTCTCCTGGGGTACCCTCACACATATTATTCCCTCATTTAGTGGATATTTTCACAAAAAAGTGAAATTTTCAAAAATTCAGAAAATTGGCTGAAAACGACTAAATATGAAGGACTCATCGGGCGAATCGCTCTGGAACTGAAATTGGAACGCTCACTGACATTTACCCTATGTGAAAGTCTGATAAACGCCGGAAAAATTACTAATTCTAAAAAAAAATTTTTTTCAACTTTTTTCAATTTTACCCCCGTGGGATATATATTCTACCCACACACATTTGGAACTCTCCTGGGGTACCCTCACACATATTATTCCCTCATTTAGTGGATATTTTCACAAAAAAGTGAAATTTTCAAAAATTCTGAAAATTGGCTGAAAACGACTAAATATGAAGGACTCATCGGCGAATCGCTCTGGAACTGAAATCGGAACGCTCAGTGACATTTCTTCTATCTGAAAGTCTGATAAACGCCGGAAAAATGACTAATTCTAAAAAAAATTTTTTTTCAACTTTTTTCAATTTTACCCATGTGGGATATATATTCTACCCACACACATTTGGAACTCTCCTGGGGTACCCTCACACATATTATTCCCTCATTTAGTGGATATTTTCACAAAAAAGTGAAATTTTCAAAAATTCAGAAAATTGGCTGAAAACGTCTAAATATGAAGGACTCATCGGGCGAATCGCTCTGGAACTGAAATCGGAATGCTCACTGACATTTCCCCTATCTGAAAGTCTGATAAACGCCAGAAAAATTACTAATTCTAAAAAAAAATTTTTTAAAACTTTTTTCAATTTTACCCCCGTGGGATATATATTCTACCCACACACATTTGGAACTCTCCTGGGGTACCCTCACACATATTATTCCCTCATTTAGTGGATATTTTCACAAAAAAGTGAAATTTTCAAAAATTCTGAAAATTGGCTGAAAACGACTGAATATGAAGGACTCATCGGGCGACTCGCTCTGGAATTGAAATTGGAATGCTCGCTGACATTTCCCCTATCTGAAAGTCTTCTAAACGCCGGAAAAATGACTAAGTCCAACAAAAAAATTTTTTAAACTTTTTTCAATTTTACCCCCGTGGGATATATATTCTACCCACACACATTTGGAACTCTCCTGGGGTACCCTCACACATATTATTCCCTCATTTAGTGGATATTTTCACAAAAAAGTGAAATTTTCAAAAATTGAGAAAATTGGCTGAAAACGACTAAATATTAAGGACTCATCGGGCGAATCGCTCTGGAACTGAAATCGGAACGCTCACTGACATTTCCCCTATCTGAAAGTCTGATAAACGCTGAAAAAATGACTAAGTCCAAAAAAAAATTTTTTTTCACCTTTTTTCAATTTTATTCCCGTGGGATATATATTCTACCCACACACATTTGGAACTCTCCTGGGTACCCTCACACATTATTCCCTCATTTAGTGGATATTTTCACAAAAAAGTGAAATTTTCAAAAATTCTGAAAATTGGCTGAAAATGACTAAATATGAAGGACTCATCGGGCGAATCGCTCTGGAACTGAAATCGGAACGCTCACTGACATTTCCCCTATCTGAAAGTCTGATAAACGCCGGAAAAATGACTAATTCTAAAAAAAAAAATTTTTTCAACTTTTTTCAATTTTACCCCCGTGGGATATATATTCTACCCACACACATTTGGAACTCTCCTGGGGTACCCTCACACATATTATTCAATCATTTAGTGGATATTTTCACAAAAAAGTGAAATTTTCAAAAATTCAGAAAATTGTCTGAAAGCGACTAAATATGAAGGACTCATCGGGCGAATCGCTCTGGTACTGAAATCGAAACGCTCACTGACATTTCCGCTATCTGAAAGTCTGATAAACGCTGAAAAAATAACTAAGTCCAAAAAAAAAATTTTTTTACACTTTTTTCAATTTTACCCCCGTGGGATATATATTCTACCCACACACATTTGGAACTCTCCTGGGGTACCCTCACACATATTATTCCCTCATTTAGTGGATATTTTCACAAAAAAGTGAAATTTTCAAAAATTCAGAAAATTGGCTGAAAGCGACTAAATATGAAGGACTCATCGGGCGAATCACTCTGGTACTGAAATCAGAATGCTCACTGACATTTGCCCTAATTGAAAGTCTGATAAACGCCGACAAAATGACTAAGTCCAAAAAAAATTATTTTCACCTTTTTTCAATTTTACCCCCGTGGGATATATATTCTACCCACACACATTTGGAACTCTCCTGGGGTACCCTCACACATATTATTCCCTCATTTAGTGGATATTTTCACAAAAAAGTGAAATTTTCAAAAATTCAGAAAATTGGCTGAAAACGACTAAATATGAAGGGCTTATCGGGCGAATCGCTCTGGAACTGAAATTGGAACGCTCACTGACATTTCCCCTATCTGAAAGTCTGATAAACGTCGGAAAAATGACTAATTCTAAAAAAAAAAATTTTTTCAACTTTTTTCAATTTTACCCCCGTGGGATATATATTCTACCCACACACATTTGGAACTCTCCTGGGGTACCCTCACACATATTATTCCCTCATTTAGTGGATATTTTCACAAGAAAGTGAAATTTTCAAAAATTCAGAAAATTGGCTGAAAACGACTAAATATGAAGGACTCATCAGACGAATCACTCTGGTGCTGACATCGGAATGCTCACTGACATTTGCCCTATCTGAAAGTCTTCTAAACGCCGGAAAAATGACTAAGTCCAACAAAAATTTCTTTTAAACTTTTTTCAATTTTACCCCCGTGGGATATATATTCTACCCACAAACATTTGGAACTCTCCTGGGGTACCCTCACACATATTATTCCCTCATTTATTGGATATTTTCACAAAAAAGTGAAATTTTCAAAAATTCTGAAAATTGGCTGAAAACGACTAAATATGAAGGACTCATCGGGCGAATCGCTCTGGAACTGAAATCGGAATGCTCACTGACATTTCCCCTATCTGAAAGTCTGATAAACGCCGGAAAAATTACTAATTCTACAAAAAAAATTTTCAACTTTTTTCAATTTTACCCCCGTGGGATATATATTCTACCCACACACATTTGGAACTCTCCTGGGGTGCCCTCACACATATTATTCCCTCATTTAGTGGATATTTTCACAAAAAAGTGAAATTTTCAAAAATTCTGAAAATTGGCTGAAAACGACTAAATATGAAGGACTCATCGGGCGAAACGCTCTGGAACTGAAATCGCAACGCTCACTGACATTTCCCCTATCTGAAAGTCTGATAAACGCCGGAAAAATTACTAATTCTACAAAAAAATTTTTTTCAACTTTTTTCAATTTTACCCCGGTGGGATATATCTTCTACCCACACACATTTGGAACTCTCCTGGGGTACCCTCACACATATAATTCTCGCATTTAGTGGATATTTTCACAAAAAAGTGAAATTTTCAAAAATTCAGAAAATTGGCTGAAAATGACTAAATATGAAGGACTCATTGGGCGAATCGCTCTGGAACTGAAATGGGAACGCTCAGTGACATTACCCCTATCTGAAAGTCTTCTAAACGCCGGAAAAATGACTAAGTCCAACTAAAATTTTTTTTAAACTTTTTTCAATTTTACCCCCGTGGGATATATATTCTACCCACACACATTTGGAACTCTCCTGGGGTACCCTCACACATATTATTCCCTCATTTAGTGGATATTTTCACAAAAAAGTGAAATTTTCAAAAATTCAGAAAATTGGCTGAAAACGACTAAATATGAAGGACTCATCAGACGAATCACTCTGGTGCTGAAATCGGAATGCTCACTGACATTTGCCCTAATTGAAAGTCTGATAAACGCCGGAAAAATGACTAAGTCCAAACAACATTTTTTTCACCTTTTTTCAATTTTACCCCCGTGGGATATATATTCTACCCACACACATTTGGAACTCTCCTGGGGTACCCTCACACATATTATTCCCTCATTTAGTGGATATTTTCACAAAAAAGTGAAATTTTCAAAAATTCTGAAAATTGGCTGAAAACGACTAAATATGAAGGGCTCATCGGGTGAATCGCTCTGGAATTGAAATTGGAACGCTCGCTGACATTTCCCCTATCTGAAAGTCTTCTAAACGCCGGAAAAATGACTAAGTCCAACAAAAATTTCTTTTAAACTTTTTTCAATTTTACCCCCGTGGGATATATATTCTACCCACAAACATTTGGAACTCTCCTGGGGTACCCTCACACATATTATTCCCTCATTTATTGGATATTTTCACAAAAAAGTGAAATTTTCAAAAATTCTGAAAAATGGCTGAAAACGACTAAATATGAAGGACTCATCGGGCGAATCGCTCTGGAACTGAAATCGCAACGCTCACTGACATTTCCCCTATCTGAAAGTCTGATAAACGCCGGAAAAATTACTAATTCTACAAAAAAATTTTTTTCAACTTTTTTCAATTTTACCCCGGTGGGATATATCTTCTACCCACACACATTTGGAACTCTCCTGGGGTACCCTCACACATATAATTCTCGCAATTAGTGGATATTTTCACAAAAAAGTGAAATTTTCAAAAATTCAGAAAATTGGCTGAAAATGACTAAATATGAAGGACTCATTGGGCGAATCGCTCTGGAACTGAAATGGGAACGCTCACTGACATTACCCCTATCTGAAAGTCTTCTAAACGCCGGAAAAATGACTAAGTCCAACTAAAATTTTTTTTAAACTTTTTTCAATTTTACCCCCGTGGGATATATATTCTACCCACACACATTTGGAACTCTCCTGGGGTACCCTCACACATATTATTCCCTCATTTAGTGGATATTTTCACAAAAAAGTGAAATTTTCAAAAATTCTGAAAATTGACTGAAAACGACTAAATATGAAGGACTCATCGGGCGAATCGCTCTGGAACTGAAATCGGAACGCTCACTGACATTTCCCCTATCTGAAAGTCTGATCAACGCCGGAAAAATGACTAAGTCGAAAAAAAAATTTTTTTTCAACTTTTTTCAATTTTACCCCGGTGGGATATATCTTCTACCCACACACATTTGGAACTCTCCTGGGGTACACTCACACATATTATTCTCTCATTTAGTGGATATTTTCACAAAAAAGTGAAATTTTCAAAAATTCAGAAAATTGGCTGAAAATGACTAAATATGAAGGACTCATCTGTCAAATCGCTCTGGAATTGAAATTGGAACGCTCGCTGACATTTCCCCTATCTGAAAGTCTTCTAAACGCCGGAAAAATGACTAAGTCCAACAAAAAAAATTTTTAAACTTTTTTCAATTTTACCCCCGTGGGATATATATTCTACCCACACACATTTGGAACTCTCCTGGGGTACCCTCACACATATTATTCCCTCATTTATTGGATATTTTCACAAAAAAGTGAAATTTTCAAAAATTGAGAAAATTGGCTGAAAACGACTAAATATGAAGGACTCATCGGGCGAATCGCTCTGGAACTGAAATCGGAACGCTCACTGACATTTCCCCTATCTGAAAGTCTGATAAACGCTGAAAAAATGACTAAGTCCAAAAAAAAATTTTTTTTCACCTTTTTTCAATTTTATTCCCGTGGGATATATATTCTACCCACACACATTTGGAACTCTCCTGGGGTACCCTCACACATATTATTCCCTCATTTAGTGGATATTTTCACAAAAAAGTGAAATTTTCAAAAATTCTGAAAATTGGCTGAAAACGACTAAATATTAAGGACTCATCGGGCGAATCGCTCTGGAACTGAAATCGGAACGCTCACTGACATTTCCCCTATCTGAAAGTCTGATAAACGCCGGAAAAATGACTAATTCTAAAAAAAAAAATTTTTTCAACTTTTTTCAATTTTACCCCCGTGGGATATATATTCTACCCACACACATTTGGAACTCTCCTGGGGTACCCTCACACATATTATTCAATCATTTAGTGGATATTTTCACAAAAAAGTGAAATTTTCAAAAATTCAGAAAATTGTCTGAAAGCGACTAAATATTAAGGACTCATTGGGCGAATCGCTCTGGTACTGAAATCGAAACGCTCACTGACATTTCCGCTATCTGAAAGTCTGATAAACGTCGGAAAAATGACTAATTCTAAAAAAAAACATTTTTCAACTTTTTTCAATTTTACCCCCGTGGGATATATATTCTACCCACACACATTTGGAACTCTCCTGGGGTACCCTCACACATATTATTCCCTCATTTAGTGGATATTTTCACAAAAAAGTGAAATTTTCAAAAATTCTGAAAATTGGCTGAAAACGACTAAATATGAAGGACTCATCGGGCGAATCGCTCTGGAACTGAAATCGGAACGCTCACTGACATTTCCCCTATCTGAAAGTCTGATAAACGCCGGAAAAATGACTAATTCTAAAAAAAAAAATTTTTTCAACTTTTTTCAATTTTACCCCCGTGGGATATATATTCTACCCACACACATTTGGAACTCTCCTGGGGTACCCTCACACATATTATTCAATCATTTAGTGGATATTTTCACAAAAAAGTGAAATTTTCAAAAATTCAGAAAATTGTCTGAAAGCGACTAAATATTAAGGACTCATCTGTCAAATCGCTCTGGAATTGAAATTGGAACGCTCGCTGACATTTCCCCTATCTGAAAGTCTTCTAAACGCCGGAAAAATGACTAAGTCCAACAAAAAATTTTTTTAAACTTTTTTCAATTTTACCCCCGTGGGATATATATTCTACCCACACACATTTGGAACTCTCCTGGGGTACCCTCACACATATTATTCCCTCATTTAGTGGATATTTTCACAAAAAAGTGAAATTTTCAAAAATTCTGAAAATTGGCTGAAAACGACTAAATATGAAGGACTCATCGGGCGAATCGCTCTGGAACTGAAATCGGAACGCTCACTGACATTTCCCCTATCTAAAAGTCTGATAAACGCCTGAAAAATGACTAATTCTAAAAAAAAAAATTTTTTCAACTTTTTTCAATTTTACCCCCGTGGGATATATCTTCTACCCACACACATTTGGAACTCTCCTGGGGTACCCTCACACATATAATTCTCTCATTTAGTGGATATTTTCACAAAAAAGTGAAATTTTCAAAAATTCAGAAAATTGGCTGAAAACGACTAAATTTGAAGGACTCATCGGGCGAATTGCTCTGGAACTGAAATCGGAACGCTCACTGACATTTCCCCTCTCTGAAAGTCTGATAAACGCCGGAAAAATGACTAAGTCGAAAAAAAATTTTTTTTTCAAATTTTTTCAATTTTACCCCGGTGGGATATATCTTCTACCCACACACATTTGGAACTCTCCTGGGGTACCCTCACACATATAATTCTCTCATTTAGTGGATATTTTCACAAAAAAGTGAAATTTTCAAAAATTCAGAAAATTGGCTGAAAATGACTAAATATGAAGGACTCATCGGGCGAAGCGCTCTGGAATTGAAACTAGAAAGCTCGCTGATATTTCCCCTATCTGAAAGTCTTCTAAACGCCGGAAAAATGACTAAGTCCAACAAAAAAAATTTTTAAACTTTTTTCAATTTTACCCCCGTGGGATATATATTCTACCCACACACATTTGGAACTCTCCTGGGGTACCCTCACACATATTATTCCCTCATTTATTGGATATTTTCACAAAAAGTGAAATTTTCAAAAATTGAGAAAATTGGCTGAAAACGACTAAATATGAAGGACTCATCGGGCGAATCGCTCTGGAACTGAAATCGGAACGCTCACTGACATTTCCCCTATCTGAAAGTCTGATAAACGCTGAAAAAATGACTAAGTCCAAAAAAAAATTTTTTTTCACCTTTTTTCAATTTTATTCCCGTGGGATATATATTCTACCCACACACATTTGGAACTCTCCTGGGGTACCCTCACACATATTATTCCCTCATTTAGTGGATATTTTCACAAAAAAGTGAAATTTTCAAAAATTCTGAAAATTGGCTGAAAACGACTAAATATGAAGGACTCATCGGGCGAATCGCTCTGGAACTGAAATCGGAACGCTCACTGACATTTCCCCTATCTGAAAGTCTGATAAACGCCGGAAAAATGACTAATTCTAAAAAAAAAAATTTTTTCAACTTTTTTCAATTTTACCCCCGTGGGATATATATTCTACCCACACACATTTGGAACTCTCCTGGGGTACCCTCACACATATTATTCAATCATTTAGTGGATATTTTCACAAAAAAGTGAAATTTTCAAAAATTCAGAAAATTGTCTGAAAGCGACTAAATATGAAGGACTCATTGGGCGAATCGCTCTGGTACTGAAATCGAAACGCTCACTGACATTTCCGCTATCTGAAAGTCTGATAAACGCTGAAAAAATAACTAAGTCCACAAAAAAAATTTTTTTACACTTTTTTCAATTTTACCCCCGTGGGATATATATTCTACCCACACACATTTGGAACTCTCCTGGGGTACCCTCACACATATTATTCCCTCATTTAGTGGATATTTTCACAAAAAAGTGAAATTTTCAAAAATTCAGAAAATTGGCTGAAAACGACTAAATATGAAGGACTCATCGGGCGAATCACTCTGGTACTGAAATCGGAATGCTCACTGACATTTGCCCTAATTGAAAGTCTGATAAACGCCGACAAAATGACTAAGTCCAAAAAAAATTATTTTCACCTTTTTTCAATTTTACCTCCGTGGGATATATATTCTACCCACACACATTTGGAACTCTCCTGGGGTACCCTCACACATATTATTCCCTCATTTAGTGGATATTTTCACAAAAAAGTGAAATTTTCAAAAATTCAGAAAATTGGCTGAAAACGACTAAATATGAAGGACTTATCGGGCGAATCGCTCTGGAACTGAAATTGGAATGCTCACTGACATTTCCCCTATCTGAAAGTCTGATAAACGTCGGAAAAATGACTAATTCTAAAAAAAAACATTTTTCAACTTTTTTCAATTTTACCCCCGTGGGATATATATTCTACCCACACACATTTGGAACTCTCCTGGGGTACCCTCACACATATTATTCCCTCATTTAGTGGATATTTTCACAAAAAAGTGAAATTTTCAAAAATTCTGAAAATTGGCTGAAAACGACTAAATATGAAGGGCTCATCGGGCGAATCGCTCTGGAATTGAAATTGGAACGCTCGCTGACATTTCCCCTATCTGAAAGTCTTCTAAACGCCGGAAAAATGACTAAGTCCAACAAAAATTTTTTTTAAACTTTTTTCAATTTTACCCCCGTGGGATATATATTCTACCCACAAACATTTGGAACTCTCCTGGGGTACCCTCACACATATTATTCCCTCATTTAGTGGATATTTTCACAAAAAAGTGAAATTTTCAAAAATTCTGAAAATTGGCTGAAAACGACTAAATATGAAGGACTCATCGGGCGAATCGCTGTGGAACTGAAATCGGAATGCTCACTGACATTTCCCCTCTCTGAAAGTCTGATAAACGCCGGAAAAATTACTAATTCTACAAAAAAAATTTTTCAACTTTTTTCAATTTTACCCCCGTGGGATATATATTCTACCCACACACATTTGGAACTCTCCTGGGGTGCCCTCACACATATTATTCCCTCATTTAGTGGATATTTTCACAAAAAAGTGAAATTTTCAAAAATTCTGAAAATTGGCTGAAAACGACTAAATATGAAGGACTCATCGGGCGAATCGCTCTGGAACTGAAATCGCAACGCTCACTGACATTTCCCCTATCTGAAAGTCTGATAAACGCCGGAAAAATTACTAATTCTACAAAAAAATTTTTTTCAACTTTTTTCAATTTTACCCCGGTGGGATATATCTTCTACCCACACACATTTGGAACTCTCCTGGGGTACCCTCACACATATAATTCTCGCATTTAGTGGATATTTTCACAAAAAAGTGAAATTTTCCAAAAATTCAGAAAATTGGCTGAAAATGACTAAATATGAAGGACTCATTGGGCGAATCGCTCTGGAACTGAAATGGGAACGCTCACTGACATTACCCCTATCTGAAAGTCTTCTAAACGCCGGAAAAATGACTAAGTCCAACTAAAATTTTTTTTAAACTTTTTTCAATTTTACCCCCGTGGGATATATATTCTATCCACACACATTTGGAACTCTCCTGGGGTACCCTCACACATATTATTCCCTCATTTAGTGGATATTTTCACAAAAAAGTGAAATTTTCAAAAATTCTGAAAATTGGCTGAAAACGACTAAATATGAAGGACTCATCGGGCGAATCGCTCTGGAACTGAAATCGGAACGCTCACTGACATTTCCCCTATCTGAAAGTCTGATAAACGCCGGAAAAATGACTAAGTCGAAAAAAAAAATTTTTTTCAACTTTTTTCAATTTTACCCCGGTGGGATATATCTTCTACCCACACACATTTGCAACTCTCCTGGGGTACACTCACACATATTATTCTCTCATTTAGTGGATATTTTCACAAAAAAGTGAAATTTTCAAAAATTGAGAAAATTGGCTGAAAACGACTAAATATGAAGGACTCATCGGGCGAATCGCTCTGGAACTGAAATCGGAACGCTCACTGACATTTCCCCTATCTGAAAGTCTGATAAACGCTGAAAAAATGACTAAGTCCAAAAAAAAATTTTTTTTCACCTTTTTTCAATTTTATTCCCGTGGGATATATATTCTACCCACACACATTTGGAACTCTCCTGGGGTACCCTCACACATATTATTCCCTCATTTAGTGGATATTTTCACAAAAAAGTGAAATTTTCAAAAATTCTGAAAATTGGCTGAAAACGACTAAATATTAAGGACTCATCGGGCGAATCGCTCTGGAACTGAAATCGGAACGCTCACTGACATTTCCCCTATCTGAAAGTCTGATAAACGCCGGAAAAATGACTAATTCTAAAAAAAAAAATTTTTTCAACTTTTTTCAATTTTACCCCCGTGGGATATATATTCTACCCACACACATTTGGAACTCTCCTGGGGTACCCTCACACATATTATTCAATCATTTAGTGGATATTTTCACAAAAAAGTGAAATTTTCAAAAATTCAGAAAATTGTCTGAAAGCGACTAAATATTAAGGACTCATTGGGCGAATCGCTCTGGTACTGAAATCGAAACGCTCACTGACATTTCCGCTATCTGAAAGTCTGATAAACGTCGGAAAAATGACTAATTCTAAAAAAAAACATTTTTCAACTTTTTTCAATTTTACCCCCGTGGGATATATATTCTACCCACACACATTTGGAACTCTCCTGGGGTACCCTCACACATATTATTCCCTCATTTAGTGGATATTTTCACAAAAAAGTGAAATTTTCAAAAATTCTGAAAATTGGCTGAAAACGACTAAATATGAAGGACTCATCGGGCGAATCGCTCTGGAACTGAAATCGGAACGCTCACTGACATTTCCCCTATCTGAAAGTCTGATAAACGCCGGAAAAATGACTAATTCTAAAAAAAAAAATTTTTTCAACTTTTTTCAATTTTACCCCCGTGGGATATATATTCTACCCACACACATTTGGAACTCTCCTGGGGTACCCTCACACATATTATTCAATCATTTAGTGGATATTTTCACAAAAAAGTGAAATTTTCAAAAATTCAGAAAATTGTCTGAAAGCGACTAAATATTAAGGACTCATCTGTCAAATCGCTCTGGAATTGAAATTGGAACGCTCGCTGACATTTCCCCTATCTGAAAGTCTTCTAAACGCCGGAAAAATGACTAAGTCCAACAAAAAATTTTTTTAAACTTTTTTCAATTTTACCCCCGTGGGATATATATTCTACCCACACACATTTGGAACTCTCCTGGGGTACCCTCACACATATTATTCCCTCATTTAGTGGATATTTTCACAAAAAAGTGAAATTTTCAAAAATTCTGAAAATTGGCTGAAAACGACTAAATATGAAGGACTCATCGGGCGAATCGCTCTGGAACTGAAATCGGAACGCTCACTGACATTTCCCCTATCTAAAAGTCTGATAAACGCCTGAAAAATGACTAATTCAAAAAAAAAAAATTTTTTCAACTTTTTTCAATTTTACCCCCGTGGGATATATCTTCTACCCACACACATTTGGAACTCTCCTGGGGTACCCTCACACATATAATTCTCTCATTTAGTGGATATTTTCACAAAAAAGTGAAATTTTCAAAAATTCAGAAAATTGGCTGAAAACGACTAAATTTGAAGGACTCATCGGGCGAATTGCTCTGGAACTGAAATCGGAACGCTCACTGACATTTCCCCTCTCTGAAAGTCTGATAAACGCCGGAAAAATGACTAAGTCGAAAAAAAATTTTTTTTCAACTTTTTTCAATTTTACCACCGTGGGATATATATTCTACCCACACACATTTGGAACTCTCCTGGGGTACCCTCACACATATTATTCCCTCATTTAGTGGATATTTTCACAAAAAAGTGAAATTTTCAAAAATTCAGAAAATTGGCTGAAAATGACTAAATATGAAGGACTCATCGGGCGAAGCGCTCTGGAATTGAAACTAGAAAGCTCGCTGATATTTCCCCTATCTGAAAGTCTTCTAAACGCCGGAAAAATGACTAAGTCCAACAAAAAAAATTTTTAAACTTTTTTCAATTTTACCCCCGTGGGATATATATTCTACCCACACACATTTGGAACTCTCCTGGGGTACCCTCACACATATTATTCCCTCATTTATTGGATATTTTCACAAAAAGTGAAATTTTCAAAAATTGAGAAAATTGGCTGAAAACGACTAAATATGAAGGACTCATCGGGCGAATCGCTCTGGAACTGAAATCGGAACGCTCACTGACATTTCCCCTATCTGAAAGTCTGATAAACGCTGAAAAAATGACTAAGTCCAAAAAAAAATTTTTTTTCACCTTTTTTCAATTTTATTCCCGTGGGATATATATATTCTACCCACACACATTTGGAACTCTCCTGGGGTACCCTCACACATATTATTCCCTCATTTAGTGGATATTTTCACAAAAAAGTGAAATTTTCAAAAATTCTGAAAATTGGCTGAAAACGACTAAATATGAAGGACTCATCGGGCGAATCGCTCTGGAACTGAAATCGGAACGCTCACTGACATTTCCCCTATCTGAAAGTCTGATAAACGCCGGAAAAATGACTAATTCTAAAAAAAAAAATTTTTTCAACTTTTTTCAATTTTACCCCCGTGGGATATATATTCTACCCACACACATTTGGAACTCTCCTGGGGTACCCTCACACATATTATTCAATCATTTAGTGGATATTTTCACAAAAAAGTGAAATTTTCAAAAATTCAGAAAATTGTCTGAAAGCGACTAAATATTAAGGACTCATTGGGCGAATCGCTCTGGTACTGAAATCGAAACGCTCACTGACATTTCCGCTATCTGAAAGTCTGATAAACGCTGAAAAAATAACTAAGTCCACAAAAAAAATTTTTTTACACTTTTTTCAATTTTACCCCCGTGGGATATATATTCTACCCACACACATTTGGAACTCTCCTGGGGTACCCTCACACATATTATTCCCTCATTTAGTGGATATTTTCACAAAAAAGTGAAATTTTCAAAAATTCAGAAAATTGGCTGAAAACGACTAAATATGAAGGACTCATCGGGCGAATCACTCTGGTACTGAAATCGGAATGCTCACTGACATTTGCCCTAATTGAAAGTCTGATAAACGACGACAAAATGACTAAGTCCAAAAAAAATTATTTTCACCTTTTTTCAATTTTACCTCCGTGGGATATATATTCTACCCACACACATTTGGAACTCTCCTGGGGTACCCTCACACATATTATTCCCTCATTTAGTGGATATTTTCACAAAAAAGTGAAATTTTCAAAAATTCAGAAAATTGGCTGAAAACGACTAAATATGAAGGACTTATCGGGCGAATCGCTCTGGAACTGAAATTGGAATGCTCACTGACATTTCCCCTATCTGAAAGTCTGATAAACGTCGGAAAAATGACTAATTCTAAAAAAAAACATTTTTCAACTTTTTTCAATTTTACCCCCGTGGGATATATATTCTACCCACACACATTTGGAACTCTCCTGGGGTACCCTCACACATATTATTCCCTCATTTAGTGGATATTTTCACAAAAAAGTGAAATTTTCAAAAATTCTGAAAATTGGCTGAAAACGACTAAATATGAAGGGCTCATCGGGCGAATCGCTCTGGAATTGAAATTGGAACGCTCGCTGACATTTCCCCTATCTGAAAGTCTTCTAAACGCCGGAAAAATGACTAAGTCCAACAAAAATTTTTTTTAAACTTTTTTCAATTTTACCCCCGTGGGATATATATTCTACCCACAAACATTTGGAACTCTCCTGGGGTACCCTCACACATATTATTCCCTCATTTAGTGGATATTTTCACAAAAAAGTGAAATTTTCAAAAATTCTGAAAATTGGCTGAAAACGACTAAATATGAAGGACTCATCGGGCGAATCGCTGTGGAACTGAAATCGGAATGCTCACTGACATTTCCCCTCTCTGAAAGTCTGATAAACGCCGGAAAAATTACTAATTCTACAAAAAAAATTTTTCAACTTTTTTCAATTTTACCCCCGTGGGATATATATTCTACCCACACACATTTGGAACTCTCCTGGGGTGCCCTCACACATATTATTCCCTCATTTAGTGGATATTTTCACAAAAAAGTGAAATTTTCAAAAATTCTGAAAATTGGCTGAAAACGACTAAATATGAAGGACTCATCGGGCGAATCGCTCTGGAACTGAAATCGCAACGCTCACTGACATTTCCCCTATCTGAAAGTCTGATAAACGCCGGAAAAATTACTAATTCTACAAAAAAATTTTTTTCAACTTTTTTCAATTTTACCCCCGTGGGATATATATTCTACCCACACACATTTGGAACTCTCCTGGGGTACCCTCACACATATTATTCCCTCATTTAGTGGATATTTTCACAAAAAAGTGAAATTTTCAAAAATTCTGAAAATTGGCTGAAAACGTCTAAATATGAAGGACTCATCGGGCGAATCGCTCTGGAACTGAAATCAGAACGCTCACTGACATTTCCCCTATCTGAAAGCCTGATAAACGCCGGAAAAATTACTAATTCTAAAAAAAAAAATTTTTTCCACTTTTTTCAATTTTACCCCCGTGGGATATATATTCTACCCACACACATTTGGAACTCTCCTGGGGTACCCTCACACATATTATTCCCTCATTTAGTGGATATTTTCACAAAAAAGTGAAATTTTCAAAAATTCTGAAAATTGGCTGAAAACGACTAAATATGAAGGACTCATCGGGCGAATCGCTCTGGAACTGAAATCGGAACGCTCACTGACATTTCCCCTATCTGAAAGTCTGATAAACGTCGGAAAAATGACTAAGTAGAAAAAAAAAAATTTTTTCAACTTTTTTCAATTTTACCCCGGTGGGATATATCTTCTACCAACACACATTTGGAACTCTCCTGGGGTACACTCACACATATTATTCTCTCATTTAGTGGATATTTTCACAAAAAAGTGAAATTTTCAAAAATTCAGAAAATTGGCTGAAAATGACTAAATATGAAGGACTCATCGGGCTAATCGCTCTGGAACTGAAATCGGAACGCTCACTGACATTTCCCCTATCTAAAAGTCTGATAAATGCCTGAAAAATGACTAATTCTAAAAAAAAAAATTTTCTCAACTTTTTTCAATTTTACCCCCGTGGGATATATACTCTACCCACACACATTTGGAACTCTCCTGGGGTACCCTCACACATATTATTCAATCATTTAGTGGCTATTTTCACAAAAAAATGAAATTTTCAAAAATTCAGAAAATTGTCTGAAAGCGACTAAATATGAAGGACTCATCGGGCGAATCGCTCTGATACTGAAATCGAAACGCTCACTGACATTTCCGCTATCTGAAAGTCTGATAAACGCTGAAAAAATAACTAAGTCCAAAAAAAAAATTTTTTTACACTTTTTTCAATTTTACCCCCGTGGGATATATATTCTACCCACACACATTTGGAACTCTCCTGGGGTACCCTCACACATATTATTCCCTCATTTAGTGGATATTTTCACAAAAAAGTGAAATTTTCAAAAATTCAGAAAATTGGCTGAAAACGACTAAATATGAAGGACTTATCGGGCGAATCGCTCTGGAACTGAAATTGAAACGCTCACTGACATTTCCCCTATCTGAAAGTCTGATAAACGTCGGAAAAATGACTAATTCTAAAAAAAAAAAATTTTTCAACTTTTTTCAATTTTACCCCCGTGGGATATATATTCTACCCACACACATTTGGAACTCTCCTGGGGTACCCTCACACATATTATTCAATCATTTAGTGGATATTTTCACAAAAAAGTGAAATTTTCAAAAATTCAGAAAATTGTCTGAAAGCGACTAAATATGAAGGACTCATCGGGCGAACCGCTCTGGTACTGAAATCGAAACGCTCACTGACATTTCCGCTATCTGAAAGTCTGATAAACGCTGAAAAAATAACTAAGTCCAAAAAAAAAATTTTTTTACACTTTTTTCAATTTTACCCCCGTGGGATATATATTCTACCCACACACATTTGGAACTCTCCTGGGGTACCCTCACACATATTATTCCCTCATTTAGTGGATATTTTCACAAAAAAGTGAAATTTTCAAAAATTCTGAAAATTGGCTGAAAACGACTAAATATGAAGGGCTCATCGGGCGAATCGCTCTGGAATTGAAATTGGAACGCTCGCTGACATTTCCCCTATCTGAAAGTCTTCTAAACGCCGGAAAAATGACTAAGTCCAACAAAAATGTTTTTTAAACTTTTTTCAATTTTACCCCCGTGGGATATATATTCTACCCACAAACATTTGGAACTCTCCTGGGGTACCCTCACACATATTATTCCCTCATTTATTGGATATTTTCACAAAAAAGTGAAATTTTCAAAAATTCTGAAAATTGGCTGAAAACGACTAAATATGAAGGACTCATCGGGCGAATCGCTCTGGAACTGAAATCGCAACGCTCACTGACATTTCCCCTATCTGAAAGTCTGATAAACGCCGGAAAAATTACTAATTCTACAAAAAAAATTTTTTCAACTTTTTTCAATTTTACCCCCGTGGGATATATATTCTACTCACACACATTTGGAACTCTCCTGGGGTACTCTCACACATATTATTCCCTCATTTAGTGGATATTTTCACAAAAAACTGAAATTTTCAAAAATTCTGAAGATTGGATGAAAACGACTAAATATGAAGGACTCATTGGGCGAATCGCTCTGGAACTGAAATGGGAACGCTCACTGACATTACCCCTATCTGAAAGTCTTCTAAACGCCGGAAAAATGACTAAGTCCAACTAAAATTTTTTTTCACCTTTTTTCAATTTTACCCCCTGTGGGATATATATTCTACCCACACACATTTGGAACTCTCCTGGGGTACCCTCACACATATTATTCCCTCATTTAGTGGATATTTTCACAAAAAAGTGAAATTTTCAAAAATTCTGAAAATTGGCTGAAAACGACTAAATATGAAGGACTCATCGGGCGAATCGCTCTGGAACTGAAATCGGAACGCTCACTGACATTTCCCCTATCTGAAAGTCTGATAAACGCCGGAAAAATGACTAAGTCGAAAAAAAAAATTTTTTTCAACTTTTTTCAATTTTACCCCGGTGGGATATATCTTCTACCCACACACATTTGGAACTCTCCTGGGGTACACTCACACATATTATTCTCTCATTTAGTGGATATTTTCACAAAAAAAGTGAAATTTTCAAAAATTCAGAAAATTGGCTGAAAATGACTAAATATGAAGGACTCATCGGGCAAATCGCTCTGGAATTGAAATTGGAACGCTCGCTGACATTTCCCCTATCTGAAAGTCTTCTAAACGCCGGAAAAATGACTAAGTCCAACAAAAATTTTTTTTAAACTTTTTTCAATTTTACCCCCGTGGGATATATATTCTACCCACACACATTTGGAACTCTCCTGGGGTACCGTCACACATATTATTCCCTCATTTAGTGGATATTTTCACAAAAAAGTGAAATTTTCAAAAATTCAGAAAATTGGCTGAAAACTACTAAATATGAAGGACTCATCGGCGAATCGCTCTGGAACTGAAATCGGAATGCTCACTGACATTTCCCCTATCTGAAAGTCTGATAAACGCCAGAAAAATTACTAATTCTAAAAAAAAAATTTTTTCACCTTTTTTCAATTTTACCCCCGTGGGATATATATTCTACCCACACACATTTGGAACTCTCCTGGGGTACCCTCACACATATTATTCCCTCATTTAGTGGATATTTTCACAAAAAAGTGAAATTTTCAAAAATTCTGAAAATTGGCTGAAAACGACTGAATATGAAGGACTCATCGGGCGACTCGCTCTGGAATTGAAATTGGAATGCTCGCTGACATTTCCCCTATCTGAAAGTCTTCTAAACGCTGGAAAAATGACTAAGTCCAACAAAAAATTTTTTTAAACTTTTTTCTATTTTACCCCCGTGGGATATATATTCTACCCACACACATTTGGAACTCTCCTGGGGTACCCTCACACATATTATTCCCTAATTTAGTGGATATTTTCACAAAAAAGTGAAATTTTCAAAAATTCTGAAAATTGGCTGAAAACGACTAAATATGAAGGACTCATCGGGCGAATCGCTCTGGAACTGAAATCGGAATGCTCACTGACATTTCCCCTATCTGAAAGTCTGATAAACGCCAGAAAAATTACTAATTCTAAAAAAAAAATTTTTTCAACTTTTTTCAATTTTACCCCGGTGGGATATATCTTCTACCCACACACATTTGGAACTCTCCTGGGGTACCCTCACACATATAATTCTCTCATTTAGTGGATATTTTCACAAAAAAGTGAAATTTTCAAAAATTCAGAAAATTGGCTGAAAACGACTAAATTTGAAGGACTCATCGGGCGAATTGCTCTGGAACTGAAATCGGAACGCTCACTGACATTTCCCCTCTCTGAAAGTCTGATAAACGCCGGAAAAATGACTAAGTCGAAAAAAAAAATTTTTTTCAAATTTTTTCAATTTTACCCCGGTGGGATATATCTTCTACCCACACACATTTGGAACTCTCCTGGGGTACCCTCACACATATTATTCCCTCATTTAGTGGATATTTTCACAAAAAAGTGAAATTTTCAAAAATTCTGAAAATTGGCTGAAAACGACTAAATATGAAGGACTCATCGGGCGAATCGCTCTGGAAATAAAACTAGAACGCTCGCTGATATTTCCCCTATCTGAAAGTCTTCTAAACGCCGGAAAAATGACTAAGTCCAACAAAAAATTTTTTTAAGCTTTTTTCAATTTTACCCCCGTGGGATATATATTCTACCCACACACATTTGGAACTCTCCTGGGGTACCCTCACACATATTATTCCCTCATTTAGTGGATATTTTCACAAAAAAGTGAAATTTTCAAAAATTGAGAAAATTGGCTGAAAACGACTAAATATGAAGGACTCATCGGGCGAATCGCTCTGGAACTGAAATCGGAATGCTCACTGACATTTCCCCTATCTGAAAGTCTGATAAACGCCGGAAAAATTACTAATTCTACAAAAAAAAATTTTCAACTTTTTTCAATTTTACCCCCGTGGGATATATATTCTATCCACACACATTTGGAACTCTCCTGGGGTGCCCTCACACATATTATTCCCTCATTTAGTGGATATTTTCACAAAAAAGTGAAATTTTCAAAAATTCAGAAAATTGGCTGAAAACGACTAAATATGAAGGACTCATCGGGCGAATCGCTCTGGAACTGAAATCGCAACGCTCACTGACATTTCCCCTATCTGAAAGTCTGATAAACGCCGGAAAAAATCCTTATTCTACAAAAAAATTTTTTTCAACTTTTTTCAATTTTACCCCCGTGGGATATATATTCTACTCACACACATTTGGAACTCTCCTGGGGTACTCTCACACATATTATTCCCTCATTTAGTGGATATTTTCACAAAAAACTGAAATTTTCAAAAATTCTGAAGATTGGATGAAAACGACTAAATATGAAGGACTCATTGGGCGAATCGCTCTGGAACTGAAATGGGAACGCTCACTGACATTACCCCTATCTGAAAGTCTTCTAAACGCCGGAAAAATGACTAAGTCCAACTAAAATTTTTTTTCACCTTTTTTCAATTTTACCCCCGTGGGATATATATTCTACCCACACACATTTGGAACTCTCCTGGGGTACCCTCACACATATTATTCCCTCATTTAGTGGATATTTTCACAAAAAAGTGAAATTTTCAAAAATTCTGAAAATTGGCTGAAAACGACTAAATATGAAGGACTCATCGGGCGAATCGCTCTGGAACTGAAATCGGAACGCTCACTGACATTTCCCCTATCTGAAAGTCTGATAAACGCCGGAAAAATGACTAAGTCCAACAAAAAATTTTTTTAAACTTTTTTCAATTTTACCCCCGTGGGATATATATTCTACCCACACACATTTGGAACTCTCCTGGGGTACCCTCACACATATTATTCCCTCATTTAGTGGATATTTTCACAAAAAAGTGAAATTTTCAAAAATTCAGAAAATTGGCTGAAAGCGACTAAATATGAAGGACTCATCGGGCGAATAGCTCTGGTACTGAAATCAAAACGCTCACTGACATTTCCGCTATCTGAAAGTCTGATAAACGCTGAAAAAATAACTAAGTCCAAAAAAAAAATTTTTTTCCACTTTTTTCAAATTTACCCCCGTGGGATATATATTCTACCCACACACATTTGGAACTCTCCTGGGGTACCCTCACACATATTATTCCCTCATTTAGTGGATATTTTCACAAAAAAGTGAAATTTTCAAAAATTCAGAAAATTGGCTGAAAGCGACTAAATATGAAGGACTCATCGGGCGAATCACTCTGGTACTGAAATCGGAATGCTCACTGACATTTGCCCTAATTGAAAGTCTGATAAACGCCGACAAAATGACTAAGTCCAAAAAAAATTATTTTTACCTTTTTTCAATTTTACCCCGTGGGATATATATTCTACCCACACACATTTGGAACTCTCCTGGGGTACCCTCACACATATTATTCCCTCATTTAGTGGATATTTTCACAAAAAAGTGAAATTTTCAAAAATTCAGAAAATTGGCTGAAAACGACTAAATATGAAGGACTTATCGGGCGAATCGCTCTGGAACTGAAATTGGAACGCTCACTGACATTTCCCCTATCTGAAAGTCTGATAAACGTCGGAAAAATGACTAATTCTAAAAAAAAAAATTTTTCAAATTTTTTCAATTTTACCCCCGTGGGATATATATTCTACCCACACACATTTGGAACTCTCCTGGGGTACCCTCACACATATTATTCCCTCATTTAGTGGATATTTTCACAAAAAAGTGAAATTTTCAAAAATTCTGAAAATTGGCTGAAAACGACTAAATATGAAGGACTTATCGGGCGAATCGCTCTGGAACTGAAATTGGAACGCTCACTGACATTTCCCCTATCTGAAAGTCTGATAAACGTCGGAAAAATGACTAATTCTAAAAAAAAAAATTTTTCAACTTTTTTCAATTTTACCCCCGTGGGATATATATTCTACCCACACACATTTGGAACTCTCCTGGGGTACCCTCACACATATTATTCCCTCATTTAGTGGATATTTTCACAAAAAAGTGAAATTTTCAAAAATTCTGAAAATTGGCTGAAAACGACTAAATATGAAGGACTCATCGGGCGAATCGCTCTGGAACTGAAATCGGAACGCTCACTGACATTTCCCCTATCTGAAAGTCTGATAAACGCCGGAAAAATGACTAATTCTAAAAAAAAAAATTTTTCAACTTTTTTCAATTTTACCCCCGTGGGATATATATTCTACCCACACACATTTGGAACTCTCCTGGGGTACCCTCACACATATTATTCAATCATTTAGTGGATATTTTCACAAAAAAGTGAAATTTTCAAAAATTCAGAAAATTGTCTGAAAGCGACTAAATATGAAGGACTCATCGGGCGAATCGCTCTGGTACTGAAATCGAAACGCTCACTGACATTTCCGCTATCTGAAAGTCTGATAAACGCTGAAAAAATAACTAAGTCCAAAAAAAAAATTTTTTTACACTTTTTTCAATTTTACCCCCGTGGGATATATATTCTACCCACACACATTTGGAACTCTCCTGGGGTACCCTCACACATTATTCAATCATTTAGTGGATATTTTCACAAAAAAGTGAAATTTTCAAAAATTCAGAAAATTGTCTGAAAGCGACTAAATATGAAGGACTCATCGGGCGAATCGCTCTGGTACTGAAATCGAAACGCTCACTGACATTTCCGCTATCTGAAAGTCTGATAAACGCTGAAAAAATAACTAAGTCCAAAAAAAAAATTTTTTTACACTTTTTTCAATTTTACCCCCGTGGGATATATATTCTACCCACACACATTTGGAACTCTCCTGGGGTACCCTCACACATATTATTCCCTCATTTAGTGGATATTTTCACAAAAAAGTGAAATTTTCAAAAATTCAGAAAATTGGCTGAAAGCGACTAAATATGAAGGACTCATCGGGCGAATCACTCTGGTACTGAAATCGGAATGCTCACTGACATTTGCCCTAATTGAAAGTCTGATAAACGCCGACAAAATGACTAAGTCCAAAAAAAATTTTTTTTACCTTTTTTCAATTTTACCCCGTGGGATATATATTCTACCCACACACATTTGGAACTCTCCTGGGGTACCCTCACACATATTATTCCCTCATTTAGTGGATATTTTCACAAAAAAGTGAAATTTTCAAAAATTCAGAAAATTGGCTGAAAACGACTAAATATGAAGGACTTATCGGGCGAATCGCTCTGGAACTGAAATTGGAACGCTCACTGACATTTCCCCTATCTGAAAGTCTGATAAACGTCGGAAAAATGACTAATTCTAAAAAAAACAATTTTTCAACTTTTTTCAATTTTACCCCCGTGGGATATATATTCTACCCACACACATTTGGAACTCTCCTGGGGTACCCTCACACATATTATTCCCTCATTTAGTGGATATTTTCACAAAAAAGTGAAATTTTCAAAAATTCTGAAAATTGGCTGAAAACGACTAAATATGAAGGACTTATCGGGCGAATCGCTCTGGAACTGAAATTGGAACGCTCACTGACATTTCCCCTATCTGAAAGTCTGATAAACGTCGGAAAAATGACTAATTCTAAAAAAAAAAATTTTTCAACTTTTTTCAATTTTACCCCCGTGGGATATATATTCTACCCACACACATTTGGAACTCTCCTGGGGTACCCTCACACATATTATTCCCTCATTTAGTGGATATTTTCACAAAAAAGTGAAATTTTCAAAAATTCTGAAAATTGGCTGAAAACGACTAAATATGAAGGACTCATCGGGCGAATCGCTCTGGAACTGAAATCGGAACGCTCACTGACATTTCCCCTATCTGAAAGTCTGATAAACGCCGGAAAAATGACTAATTCTAAAAAAAAAAATGTTTTCAACTTTTTTCAATTTTACCCCGTGGGATATATATTCTACCCACACACATTTGGAACTCTCCTGGGGTACCCTCACACATATTATTCCCTCATTTAGTGGATATTTTCACAAAAAAGTGAAATTTTCAAAAATTCAGAAAATTGGCTGAAAACGACTAAATTTGAAGGACTCATCGGGCGAATTGCTCTGGAACTGAAATCGGAACGCTCACTGACATTTCCCCTCTCTGAAAGTCTGATAAACGCCGGAAAAATGACTAAGTCGAAAAAAAAAATTTTTTTCAAATTTTTTCAATTTTACCCCGGTGGGATATATCTTCTACCCACACACATTTGGAACTCTCCTGGGGTACCCTCACACATATAATTCTCTCATTTAGTGGATATTTTCACAAAAAAGTGAAATTTTCAAAAATTCAGAAAATTGGCTGAAAATGACTAAATATGAAGGACTCATCGGGCGAATCGCTCTGGAATTGAAACTAGAACGCTCGCTGATATTTCCCCTATCTGAAAGTCTTCTAAACGCCGGTAAAATGACTAAGTCCAACAAAAAAATTTTTTAAGCTTTTTTCAATTTTACCCCCGTGGGATATATATTATACCCACACACATTTGGAACTCTCCTGGGGTACCCTCACACATATTATTCCCTCATTTAGTGGATATTTTCACAAAAAAGTGAAATTTTCAAAAATTGAGAAAATTGGCTGAAAACGACTAAATATGAAGGACTCATCGGGCGAATCGCTCTGGAACTGAAATCGGAACGCTCACTGACATTTCCCCTATCTGAAAGTCTGATAAATGCCGGAAAAATGACTAATTCTAAAAAAAAAAATTTTTTCAACTTTTTTCAATTTTACCCCCGTGGGATATATATTCTACCCACACACATTTGGAACTCTCCTGGGGTACCCTCACACATATTATTCCCTCATTTAGTGGATATTTTCACAAAAAAGTGAAATTTTCAAAAATTCAGAAAATTGGCTGAAAGCGACTAAATATGAAGGACTCATCGGGCGAATCACTCTGGTACTGAAATCGGAATGCTCACTGACATTTGCCCTAATTGAAAGTCTGATAAACGCCGACAAAATGACTAAGTCCAAAAAAAATTATTTTCACCTTTTTTCAATTTTACCCCCGTGGGATATATATTCTACCCACACACATTTGGAACTCTCCTGGGGTACCCTCACACATATTATTCCCTCATTTAGTGGATATTTTCACAAAAAAGTGAAATTTTCAAAAATTCAGAAAATTGGCTGAAAACGACTAAATATGAAGGACTTATCGGGCGAATCGCTCTGGAACTGAAATTGGAACGCTCACTGACATTTCCCCTATCTGAAAGTCTGATAAACGTCGGAAAAATGACTAATTCTAAAAAAAAAATTTTTTCAACTTTTTTCAATTTTACCCCCGTGGGATATATATTCTACCCACACACATTTGGAACTCTCCTGGGGTACCCTCACACATTATTCAATCATTTAGTGGATATTTTCACAAAAAAGTGAAATTTTCAAAAATTCAGAAAATTGTCTGAAAGCGACTAAATATGAAGGACTCATCGGGCGAATCGCTCTGGTACTGAAATCGAAACGCTCACTGACATTTCCGCTATCTGAAAGTCTGATAAACGCTGAAAAAATAACTAAGTCCAAAAAAAAAATTTTTTTACACTTTTTTCAATTTTACCCCCGTGGGATATATATTCTACCCACACACATTTGGAACTCTCCTGGGGTACCCTCACACATATTATTCCCTCATTTAGTGGATATTTTCACAAAAAAGTGAAATTTTCAAAAATTCAGAAAATTGGCTGAAAGCGACTAAATATGAAGGACTCATCGGGCGAATCACTCTGGTACTGAAATCGGAATGCTCACTGACATTTGCCCTAATTGAAAGTCTGATAAACGCCGACAAAATGACTAAGTCCAAAAAAAATTATTTTTACCTTTTTTCAATTTTACCCCGTGGGATATATATTCTACCCACACACATTTGGAACTCTCCTGGGGTACCCTCACACATATTATTCCCTCATTTAGTGGATATTTTCACAAAAAAGTGAAATTTTCAAAAATTCAGAAAATTGGCTGAAAACGACTAAATATGAAGGACTTATCGGGCGAATCGCTCTGGAACTGAAATTGGAACGCTCACTGACATTTCCCCTATCTGAAAGTCTGATAAACGTCGGAAAAATGACTAATTCTAAAAAAAAAAATTTTTCAAATTTTTTCAATTTTACCCCCGTGGGATATATATTCTACCCACACACATTTGGAACTCTCCTGGGGTACCCTCACACATATTATTCCCTCATTTAGTGGATATTTTCACAAAAAAGTGAAATTTTCAAAAATTCTGAAAATTGGCTGAAAACGACTAAATATGAAGGACTTATCGGGCGAATCGCTCTGGAACTGAAATTGGAACGCTCACTGACATTTCCCCTATCTGAAAGTCTGATAAACGTCGGAAAAATGACTAATTCTAAAAAAAAAAATTTTTCAACTTTTTTCAATTTTACCCCCGTGGGATATATATTCTACCCACACACATTTGGAACTCTCCTGGGGTACCCTCACACATATTATTCCCTCATTTAGTGGATATTTTCACAAAAAAGTGAAATTTTCAAAAATTCTGAAAATTGGCTGAAAACGACTAAATATGAAGGACTCATCGGGCGAATCGCTCTGGAACTGAAATCGGAACGCTCACTGACATTTCCCCTATCTGAAAGTCTGATAAACGCCGGAAAAATGACTAATTCTAAAAAAAAAAATTTTTCAACTTTTTTCAATTTTACCCCCGTGGGATATATATTCTACCCACACACATTTGGAACTCTCCTGGGGTACCCTCACACATATTATTCAATCATTTAGTGGATATTTTCACAAAAAAGTGAAATTTTCAAAAATTCAGAAAATTGTCTGAAAGCGACTAAATATGAAGGACTCATCGGGCGAATCGCTCTGGTACTGAAATCGAAACGCTCACTGACATTTCCGCTATCTGAAAGTCTGATAAACGCTGAAAAAATAACTAAGTCCAAAAAAAAAATTTTTTTACACTTTTTTCAATTTTACCCCCGTGGGATATATATTCTACCCACACACATTTGGAACTCTCCTGGGGTACCCTCACACATTATTCAATCATTTAGTGGATATTTTCACAAAAAAGTGAAATTTTCAAAAATTCAGAAAATTGTCTGAAAGCGACTAAATATGAAGGACTCATCGGGCGAATCGCTCTGGTACTGAAATCGAAACGCTCACTGACATTTCCGCTATCTGAAAGTCTGATAAACGCTGAAAAAATAACTAAGTCCAAAAAAAAAATTTTTTTACACTTTTTTCAATTTTACCCCCGTGGGATATATATTCTACCCACACACATTTGGAACTCTCCTGGGGTACCCTCACACATATTATTCCCTCATTTAGTGGATATTTTCACAAAAAAGTGAAATTTTCAAAAATTCAGAAAATTGGCTGAAAGCGACTAAATATGAAGGACTCATCGGGCGAATCACTCTGGTACTGAAATCGGAATGCTCACTGACATTTGCCCTAATTGAAAGTCTGATAAACGCCGACAAAATGACTAAGTCCAAAAAAAATTTTTTTTACCTTTTTTCAATTTTACCCCGTGGGATATATATTCTACCCACACACATTTGGAACTCTCCTGGGGTACCCTCACACATATTATTCCCTCATTTAGTGGATATTTTCACAAAAAAGTGAAATTTTCAAAAATTCAGAAAATTGGCTGAAAACGACTAAATATGAAGGACTTATCGGGCGAATCGCTCTGGAACTGAAATTGGAACGCTCACTGACATTTCCCCTATCTGAAAGTCTGATAAACGTCGGAAAAATGACTAATTCTAAAAAAAACAATTTTTCAACTTTTTTCAATTTTACCCCCGTGGGATATATATTCTACCCACACACATTTGGAACTCTCCTGGGGTACCCTCACACATATTATTCCCTCATTTAGTGGATATTTTCACAAAAAAGTGAAATTTTCAAAAATTCTGAAAATTGGCTGAAAACGACTAAATATGAAGGACTTATCGGGCGAATCGCTCTGGAACTGAAATTGGAACGCTCACTGACATTTCCCCTATCTGAAAGTCTGATAAACGTCGGAAAAATGACTAATTCTAAAAAAAAAAATTTTTCAACTTTTTTCAATTTTACCCCCGTGGGATATATATTCTACCCACACACATTTGGAACTCTCCTGGGGTACCCTCACACATATTATTCCCTCATTTAGTGGATATTTTCACAAAAAAGTGAAATTTTCAAAAATTCTGAAAATTGGCTGAAAACGACTAAATATGAAGGACTCATCGGGCGAATCGCTCTGGAACTGAAATCGGAACGCTCACTGACATTTCCCCTATCTGAAAGTCTGATAAACGCCGGAAAAATGACTAATTCTAAAAAAAAAAATGTTTTCAACTTTTTTCAATTTTACCCCGTGGGATATATATTCTACCCACACACATTTGGAACTCTCCTGGGGTACCCTCACACATATTATTCAATCATTTAGTGGATATTTTCACAAAAAAGTGAAATTTTCAAAAATTCAGAAAATTGTCTGAAAGCGACTAAATATGAAGGACTCATCGGGCGAATCGCTCTGGTACTGAAATCGAAACGCTCACTGACATTTCCGCTATCTGAAAGTCTGATAAACGCTGAAAAAATAACTAAGTCCAAAAAAAAAATTTTTTTACACTTTTTTCAATTTTACCCCCGTGGGATATATATTCTACCCACACACATTTGGAACTCTCCTGGGGTACCCTCACACATATTATTCCCTCATTTAGTGGATATTTTCACAAAAAAGTGAAATTTTCAAAAATTCAGAAAATTGGCTGAAAGCGACTAAATATGAAGGACTCATCAGGCGAATCACTCTGATACTGAAATCGGAATGCTCACTGACATTTGCCCTAATTGAAAGTCTGATAAACGCCGGAAAAATGACTAAGTCCAAAGAAAAATTTTTTCAACTTTTTTCAATTTTACCCCCGTGGGATATATATTCTACCCACACACATTTGGAACTCTCCTGGGGTATCCTCACACATATTATTCCCTCATTTAGTGGATATTTTCAGAAAAAAGTGAAATTTTCAAAAATTCTGAAAATTGGCTGAAAACGACTAAATATGAAGGACTCATCGGGCGAATCGCTCTGGAACTGAAATCGGAACGCTCACTGACATTTCCCCTATCTGAAAGTCTGATAAACTTCAGAAAAATTACTAATTCTAAAAAAAAATTTTTTTCAACTTTTTTCAATTTTACACATGTGGGATATATATTCTACCCACACACATTTGGAACTCTCCTGGGGTACCCTCACACATATTATTCCCTCATTTAGTGGATATTTTCACAAAAAAGTGAAATTTTCAAAAATTCAGAAAATTGGCTGAAAGCGACTAAATATGAAGGTCTCATCGGACGAATCACTCTGGTACTGAAATCGGAATGCTCACTGACATTTGCCCTAATTGAAAGTCTGATAAACGCCGGAAAAATGACTAAGTCCAAATAACATTTTTTTCACCTTTTTTCAATTTTACCCCCGTGGGATATATATTCTACCCACACACATTTGGAACTCTCCTGGGGTACCCTCACACAAATTATTCCCTCATGTAGTGGATATTTTCACAAAAAAGTGAAATTTTCAAATATTCAGAAAATTGGCTGAAACTACTAAATATGAAGGACTCATCGGGCGAATCGCTCTGGAACTGAAATCGGAACGCTCACAGACATTTGACCTAATTGAAAGTCTGATAAACGCCGGAAAAATGACTAAGTCCAAAGAAAAATTTTTTCAACTTTTTTCAATTTTACCCCCGTGGGATATATATTCTACCCACACACATTTGGAACTCTCCTGGGGTACCCTCACACATATTATTCCCTCATTTAGTGGATATTTTCACAAAAAAGTGAAGTTTTCAAAAATTCTGAAAATTGGCTGAAAACGACTAAATATGAAGGACTCATCGGGCGAATCGCTCTGGAACTGAAATCGGAACGCTCACTGACATTTCCCCTATCTGAAAGTCTAATAAACGCCGGAAAAATGACTAATTCTAAAAAAAAAAATTTTTCAACTTTTTTCAATTTTACCCCTGTGGGATATATATTCTACCCACACACATTTGGAACTCTCCTGGGGTACCCTCACACATATTATTCCCTCATTTAGTGGATATTTTCACAAAAAAGTGAAGTTTTCAAAAATTCTGAAAATGGGCTGAAAACGACTAAATATGAAGGACTCATCGGGCGAATCGCTCTGGAACTGAAATCGGAACGCTCACTGACATTTCCCCTATCTGAAAGTCTAATAAACGCCGGAAAAATGACTAATTCTAAAAAAAAAAATTTTTCAACTTTTTTCAATTTTACCCCCGTGGGATATATATTCTACCCACACACATTTGGAACTCTCCTGGGGTACCCTCACACATATTATTCCCTCATTTAGTGGATATTTTCACAAAAAAGTGAAATTTTCAAAAATTCAGAAAATTGGCTGAAAGCGACTAAATATGAAGGTCTCATCGGACGAATCACTCTGGTACTGAAATCGGAATGCTCACTGACATTTGCCCTAATTGAAAGTCTGATAAACGCCGGAAAAATGACTAAGTCCAAATAATATTTTTTTCACCTTTTTTCAATTTTACCCCCGTGGGATATATATTCTACCCACACACATTTGGAACTCTCCTGGGGTACCCTCACACATATTATTCCCTCATTTAGTGGATATTTTCACAAGAAAGTGAAATTTTCAAAAATTCTGAAAATTGGCTGAAAACGACTAAATATGAAGCACTCATTGGGCGAATCGCTCTGGAACTGAAATTGGAACGCTCACTGACATTTCCCCTATCTGAAAGTCTGATAAACGCCGGAAAAATGACTAAGTCGAAAAAAAAAAAATTTCAACTTTTTTCAATTTTACCCCTGTGGGATATATATTCTACCCATATACATTTGGAACTCTCCTGGGGTACCCTCACACATATTATTCCCTCATTTAGTGGATATTTTCACAAAAAAGTGAAATTTTCAAAAATTCAGAAAATTGGCTGAAAACGACTAAATATGAAGGACTCATTGGGCGAATCGCTCTGGAATTGAAATTGGAACGCTCACTGACATTTCCCCTATCTGAAAGACTTCTAAACGCCGGAAAAATGACTAAGTCCAACAAAAATTTTTTTTTAACTTTTTTCAATTTTACCCCCGTGGGATATATATTCTACCCACACACATTTGGAACTCTCCTGGGGTATCCTCACACATATTATTCCCTCATTTAGTGGATATTTTCGCAAAAAAGTGAAATTTTCAAAAATTCAGAAAATTGGCTGGAAACGACTAAATATGAAGGACTCATCGGGCGAATCGCTCTGGAACTTAAATGGGAACGCTCACTGACATTTCCCCTATCTGAAAGTATGATAAACTCCGGAAAAATGAGTAAGTCCAACAAAAATTTTTTTTTAACTTTTTTCAATTTTACCCCCGTGGGATATATATTCTACCCACACACATTTGGAACTCTCCTGGGGTACCCTCACACATATTATTCCCTCATTTAGTGGATATTTTCACAAAAAAGTGAAATTTTCAAAAATTCAGAAAATTGGCTGAAAACGACTAAATATGAAGGACTCATCGGGCGAATCGTTCTGGAACGGAAATTGGAACGCTCACTGACATTTCCCCTATCTGAAAGTCTGATAAACGCTGGAAAAATGACTAATTCTAAAAAAAAAAATTTTTCAACTTTTTTCAATTTTACCCCCGTGGGATATATATTCTACCCACACACATTTGGAACTCTCCTGGGGTACCCTCACACATATTATTCCCTCATTTAGTGGATATTTTCACAAAAAAGTGAAATTTTCAAAAATTCTGAAAATTGGCTGAAAACGACTAAATATGAAGCACTCATTGGGCGAATCGCTCTGGAACTGAAATTGGAACGCTCACTGACATTTCCCCTATCTGAAAGTCTGATAAACGCCGGAAAAATGACTAAGTCGAAAAAAAAAATGTTTTAAACTGTTTTCAATTTCACCCCCGTGGGATATATATTCTACCCACACACATTTGTAACTCTCCTGGGGTACCCTCACACATATTATTCCCTCATTTAGTGGATATTTTCACAAAAAAGTAAAATTTTCAAAAATTCAGAAAATTGGCTGAAAACGACTAAATATGAAGGACTCATCGGGCGAATCGCTCTGGAACTGAAATCGGAATGCTCACTGACAGTTCCGCTATTTGAAAGTCTGATAAACGCTGAAAAAATGACTAAGTCCCCAAAAAAAATTTTTTCACCTTTTTTCAATTTTACCCCCGTGGGATATATATTCTACCCACACACATTTTGAACTCTCCTGGGGTACCCTCACACATATTATTCCCTCATTTAGTGGATATTTTCACAAAAAAGTGAAATTTTCAAAAATTCAGAAAATTGGCTGGAAACGACTAAATATGAAGGACTCATCGGGCGAATCGCTCTGGAACTTAAATGGGAACGCTCACTGACATTTCCCCTATCTGAAAGTCTGATAAACCCCGGAAAAATGACTAAGTCTAAAAAAAATTTTTTTTCAACTTTTATCAATTTTACCCCCGTGGGATATATATTCTACCCACACACATTTGGAACTCTCCTGTGGTACCCTCACACATATTATTCCCTCATTTAGTGGATATTTTCACAAAAAAGTGAAATTTTCAAAAATTCAGAAAATTGGCTGAAAACAACTAAATATGAAGGACTCATCGGGCGAATCGCTCTGGAACTGAAATTGGAACGCTCACTGACATTTCCCCTATCTGAAAGTCTGATAAACGCCGGAAAAATGACTAATTCTAAAAAAAAAAATTTTTCAACTTTTTTCAATTTTAACCCGTGGGATATATATTCTACCCACACACATTTGGATCTCTCCTGGGGTACCCTCACTCATATTATTCCCTCATTTAGTGGATATTTTCACAAAAAAGTGAAATTTTCAAAAATTCAGAAAATTGGCTGAAAGCGACTAAATATGAAGGACTCATCGGGCGAATCGCTCTGGTACTGAAATCGGAATGCTCACTGACATTTCCGCTATCTGAAAGTCTGATAAACGCTGAAAAAATAACTAAGTCCAAAAAAAAAAATTTTTCACCTTTTTTTCAATTTTACCCCCGTGGGATATATATTCTACCCACACACATTTGGAACTCTCCTGGGTTACCCTCACACATATTATTCCCTCATTTAGTGGATATTTTCCCAAAAAAGTGAAATTTTCAAAAATTCTGAAAATTGCCTGAAAACGACTAAATATGAAGCACTCATTGGGCAAATCGCTCTGGAACTGAAATTGGAACGCTCACTGACATTTCCCCTATCTGAAAGTCTGATAAACGCTGAAAAAATGACTAAGTCCCCAAAAAAAAATTTTTCACCTTTTTTCAATTTTACCCCCGTGGGATATATATTCTACCCACACACATTTCGAACTCTCCTGGGGTATCCTCACACATATTACTCCCTCATTTAGTGGATATTTTCGCAAAAAAGTGAAATTTTCAAAAATTCAGAAAATTGGCTGGAAACGACTAAATATGAAGGACTCATCGGGCGAATCACTCTGGAACTGAAATCGAAACGCTCACTGACATTTCTCCTATCTGAAAGTCTGATAAAGGCCGGAAAAATGATTAAGTCGAAAAAAAAAAAAATTTCAACTTTTTTCAATTTTACCCCCGTGGGATATATATTCTACCCATATACATTTGGAACTCTCCTGTGGTACCCTCACACATATTATTCCCTCATTTAGTGGATATTTTCACAAAAAAGTGAAATTTTCAAAAATTCAGAAAATTGGCTGAAAACAACTAATAATGAAGGATTCATTGGGCGAATCACTCTGGAACTGAAATCGGAACGCTCACTGACATTTCCCCTATCTGAAAGTCTGATAAACGCCGGAAAAAATGACTAAGTCTAAAAAAAAATTTTTTTCAACTTTTTTCAATTTTACCCCCGTGGGATATATATTCTACCCACACACATTTGGAACTCTCCTGGGGTACCCTCACACATATTATTCCCTCATTTAGTGGATATTTTCCCAAAAAAGTGAAATTTTCAAAAATTCTGAAAATTGGCTGAAAACGACTAAATATGAAGCACTCATTGGGCGAATCGCTCTGGAACTGAAATTGGAACGCTCACTGACATTTCCCCTATTGAAAGTCTGATAAACGCCGGAAAAATGACTAAGTCGAAAAAAAAAATGTTTTAAACTGTTTTCAATTTTACCCCCGTGGGATACATATTCTACCCACACACATTTGGAACTCTCCTGGGGTACCCTCACACATATTATTCCCTCATTTAGTGGATATTTTCACAAAAAAAGTGAAATTTTCAAAAATTCAGAAAATTGGCTGAAAACAACTAATAATGAAGGATTCATTGGGCGAATCACTCTGGAACTGAAATCGGAACGCTCACTGACATTTCCCCTATCTGAAAGTCTGATAAAGGCCGGAAAAATGATTAAGTCGAAAAAAAAAAAAATTTCAACTTTTTTCAATTTTACCCCCGTGGGATATATATTCTACCCATATACATTTGGAACTCTCCTGTGGTACCCTCACACATATTATTCCCTCATTTAGTGGATATTTTCACAAAAAAGTGAAATTTTCAAAAATTCAGAAAATTGGCTGAAAACAACTAATAATGAAGGATTCATTGGGCGAATCACTCTGGAACTGAAATCGGAACGCTCACTGACATTTCCCCTATCTGAAAGTCTGATAAACGCCGGAAAAAATGACTAAGTCTAAAAAAAAATTTTTTTCAACTTTTTTCAATTTTACCCCCGTGGGATATATATTCTACCCACACACATTTGGAACTCTCCTGGGGTACCCTCACACATATTATTCCCTCATTTAGTGGATATTTTCCCAAAAAAGTGAAATTTTCAAAAATTCTGAAAATTGGCTGAAAACGACTAAATATGAAGCACTCATTGGGCGAATCGCTCTGGAACTGAAATTGGAACGCTCACTGACATTTCCCCTATTGAAAGTCTGATAAACGCCGGAAAAATGACTAAGTCGAAAAAAAAAATGTTTTAAACTGTTTTCAATTTTACCCCCGTGGGATACATATTCTACCCACACACATTTGGAACTCTCCTGGGGTACCCTCACACATATTATTCCCTCATTTAGTGGATATTTTCACAAAAAAAGTGAAATTTTCAAAAATTCAGAAAATTGGCTGAAAACAACTAATAATGAAGGATTCATTGGGCGAATCACTCTGGAACTGAAATCGGAACGCTCACTGACATTTCCCCTATCTGAAAGTCTGATAAACGCCGGAAAAAATGACTAAGTCTAAAAAAAAATTTTTTTCAACTTTTTTCAATTTTACCCCCGTGGGATATATATTCTACCCCCACACATTTGGAACTCTCCTGGGGTACCCTCACACATATTATTCCCTCATTTAGTGGATATTTTCACAAAAAAGTGAAATTTTCAAAAATTCAGAAAATTGGCTGAAAATGACTAAATATGAAGGACTCATCGGGCGAATCGCTCTGGAACTGAAAGCGAAACGCTCACTGACATTTCTCCTATCTGAAAGTCTGATAAACCCCGGAAAAATGACTAAGTTTAAAAAAAAATTTTTTTCAACTTTTATCAATTTTACCCCCGTGGGATATATATTCTACCCACACACATTTGGAACTCTCCTGGGGTACCCTCACACATATTATTCCCTCATTTAGTGGATATTTTCACAAAAAAGTGAAATTTTCAAAAATTCAGAAAATTGGCTGAAAATGACTAAATATGAAGGACTCATCGGGCGAATCGCTCTGGAACTGAAAGCGAAACGCTCACTGACATTTCTCCTATCTGAAAGTCTGATAAACGCCGGAATAATGACTAAGTCGAAAAAAAAAAAAATTTCAACTTTATTCAATTTTACCCCCGTGGGATATATATTCTACCCATATACATTTGGAACTCTCCTGGGGTACCCTCACACATATTATTCCCTCATTTAGTGGATATTTTCACAAAAAAGTGAAATTTTCAAAAATTCTGAAAATTGGCTGAAAACAACTAAATATGAAGGATTCATTGGGCGAATCGCTCTGAAACTGAAATCGGAACACTCACTGACATTTCCCCCATCTGAAAGTCTGATAAACGCCGGAGAAATGACTAAGTCTAAAAAAAAATTTTTTTCAACTTTTTTCAATTTTACCCCCGTGGGATATATATTCTACCCACACACATTTGGAACTCTCCTGGGGTACCCTCACACATATTATTCCCTCATTTAGTGGATATTTTCACAAAAAAGTGAAATTTTCAAAAATTCAGAAAATTGGCTGAAAATGAATAAATATGAAGGACTCATCGGGCGAATCGCTCTGGAACTGAAATCGAAATGCTCACTGACATTTCACCTATCTGAAAGTCTGATAAACGCCGGAAAAATGACTAAGTCGAAAAAAAAATAATTTTCAACTTTTTTCAATTTTACCCCCGTGGGATATATATTCTACCCATATACATTTGGAACTCTCCTGGGGTACCCTGACACATATTATTCCCTCATTTAGTGGATATTTTCACAAAAAAGTGAAATTTTCAAAAATTCAGAAAATTGGCTGAAAACAACTAGTAATGAAGGATTCATTGGGCGAATCGCTCTGGAACTGAAATCGGAACGCTCACTGACATTTCCCCTATCTGAAAGTCTGATAAACGCCGGAAAAAATGACTAAGTCTAAAAAAAAATTTTTTTCAACTTTTTTCAATTTTACCCCGTGGGATATATATTCTACCCACACACATTTGGAACTCTCCTGGGGTACCCTCACACATATTATTCCCTCATTTAGTGGATATTTTCACAAAAAAGTGAAATTTTCAAAAATTCAGAAAATTGGCTGAAAATGACTAAATATGAAGGACTCATCGGGCGAATCGCTCTGGAACTGAAATCGAAACGCTCACTGACATTTCTCCTATCTGAAAGTCTGATAAACGCCGGAAAAATGACTAAGTCGAAAAAAAAAAAAATTTCAACTTTATTCAATTTTACCCCCGTGGGATATATATTCTACCCACACACATTTGGAACTCTCCTGGGGTACCCTCACACATATTATTCCCTCATTTAGTGGATATTTTCACAAAAAAGTGAAATTTTCAAAAATTCAGAAAATTGGCTGAAAATGACTAAATATGAAGGACTCATCGGGCGAATCGCTCTGGAACTGAAATCGAAACGCTCACTGACATTTCTCCTATCTGAAAGTCTGATAAACGCCGGAAAAATGACTAAGTCGAAAAAAAAAAAATTTCATCTTTTTTCAATTTTACCCCCGTGGGATATATATTCTACCCATATACATTTGGAACTCTCCTGGGGTACCCTCACACATATTATTCCCTCATTTAGTGGATATTTTCACAAAAAAGTGAAATTTTCAAAAATTCAGAAAATTGGCTGAAAACGACTAAATATGAAGGACTCATCGGGCGAATCGCTCAGGAACTGAAATCGGAACGCTCACTGACATTTCCCCTATCTGAAAGTCTGATAAACGCTGGAAAAATGACTAAGTCCAAAACAAATTTTTTCAACTTTTTTCAATTTTACCCCCGTGGGATATATATTCTACCAACACACATTTGGAACTCTCCTGGGGTACCCTCACACATATTATTCCCTCATTTAGTGGATATTTTCACAAAAAAGTGAAATTTTCAAAAATTCAGAAAATTGGCTGAAAATGACTAAATATGAAGGACTCATCGGGCGAATCGCTCAGGAACTGAAATCGGAATGCTCACTGACATTTCCCCTATCTGAAAGTCTGATAAACGCCGGAAAAATGACTAAGTCTAAAAAATAATTTTTTTCAACTTTTTTCAATTTTACCCCCGTGGGATATATATTCTACCCATATACATTTGGAACTCTCCTGGGGTACCCTCACACATATTATTCCCTCATTTAGTGAATATTTTCACAAAAAAGTGAAATTTTCAAAAATTCAGAAAATTGGCTGAAAACGACTAAATATGAAGGACTCATCGGGCGAATCGCTCTGGAACTGAAATCGAAACGCTCACTGACATTTCTCCTATCTGAAAGTCTGATAAACGCCGGAAAAATGACTAAGTCGAAAAAAAAAAAATTTCATCTTTTTTCAATTTTACCCCCGTGGGATACATATTCTACCCATATACATATAGAACTCTCCTGGGGTACCCTCACACATATTATTCCCTCATGTAGTGGATATTTTCACAAAAAAGTGAAATTTTCAAAAATTCAGAAAATTGGCTGAAAACAAGTAAATATGAAGGACTCATTGGGCGAATCGCTCTGAAACTGAAATCGGAACTCTCACTGACATTTCCCCTATCTGAAAGTCTGATAAACGCCGGAAAAATGACTAAGTCGAAAAAAAAAAAAAAAATTTCAACTTTTTTCAATTTTACCCCCGTGGGATATATATTCTACCCATATACATTTGGAACTCTCCTGGGGTACCCTCACACATATTATTCCCTCATTTAGTGGATATTTTCACAAAAAAGTGAAATTTTCAAAAATTTTGAAAATTTTCTGAAAACAACTAAATATGAAGGACTCATTGGGCGAATCGCTCTGGAACTGAAATCGGAACGCTCACTGACATTTCCCCTATCTGAAAGTCTGATAAACGCTGGAAAAATGACTAAGTCCAAAACAAATTTTTTCAACTTTTTTCAATTTTACCCCCGTGGGATATATATTCTACCCACACACATTTGGAACTCTCCTGGGGTACCCTCACACATATTATTCCCTCATTTAGTGGATATTTTCACAAAAAAGTGAAATTTTCAAAAATTCAGAAAATTGGCTGAAAATGACTAAATATGAAGGACTCATCGGGCGAATCGCTCTGGAACTGAAATCGGAATGCTCACTGACATTTCCCCTATCTGAAAGTCTGATAAACGCCGGAAAAATGACTAAGTCTAAAAAAAAATTTTTTTCAACTTTTTTCAATTTTACCCCTGTGGGACATATATTCTACCCATATACATTTGGAACTCTCCTGGGGTACCCTCACACATATTATTCCCTCATTTAGTGGATATTTTCACAAAAAAGTGAAATTTTCAAAAATTCAGAAAATTTTCTGAAAACAACTAAATATGAAGGACTCATTGGGCGAATCGCTCTGGAACTGAAATCGGAACGCTCACTGACATTTCCCCTATCTGAAAGTCTGATAAACGCTGGAAAAATGACTAAGTCCAAAACAAATTTTTTCAACTTTTTTCAATTTTACCCCCGTGGGATATATATTCTACCCACACACATTTGGAACTCTCCTGGGGTACCCTCACACATATTATTCCCTCATTTAGTGGATATTTTCACAAAAAAGTGAAATTTTCAAAAATTCAGAAAATTGGCTGAAAATGACTAAATATGAAGGACTCATCGGGCGAATCGCTCAGGAACTGAAATCGGAATGCTCACTGACATTTCCCCTATCTGAAAGTCTGATAAACGCCGGAAAAATGACTAAGTCTAAAAAATAATTTTTTTCAACTTTTTTCAATTTTACCCCCGTGGGATATATATTCTACCCATATACATTTGGAACTCTCCTGGGGTACCCTCACACATATTATTCCCTCATTTAGTGAATATTTTCACAAAAAAGTGAAATTTTCAAAAATTCAGAAAATTGGCTGAAAACGACTAAATATGAAGGACTCATCGGGCGAATCGCTCTGGAACTGAAATCGAAACACTCACTGACATTTCTCCTATCTGAAAGTCTGATAAACGCCGGAAAAATGACTAAGTCGAAAAAAAAAAAATTTCAACTTTTTTCAATTTTACCCCCGTGGGATATATATTCTACCCATATACATTTGGAACTCTCCTGGGGTACCCTCACACATATTATTCCCTCATTTAGTGGATATTTTCACAAAAAAGTGAAATTTTCAAAAATTCAGAAAATTGGCTGAAAACGACTAAGTATGAAGGACTCATCGGGCGAATCGCTCTGGAACTGAAATCGAAACGCTCACTGACATTTCTCCTATCTGAAAGTCTGATAAACGCCGGAAAAATGACTAAGTCGAAAAAAAAAAAATTTCATCTTTTTTCAATTTTACCCCCGTGGGATACATATTCTACCCATATACATATAGAACTCTCCTGGGGTACCCTCACACATATTATTCCCTCATGTAGTGGATATTTTCACAAAAAAGTGAAATTTTCAAAAATTCAGAAAATTGGCTGAAAACAAGTAAATATGAAGGACTCATTGGGCGAATCGCTCTGAAACTGAAATCGGAACGCTCACTGACATTTCCCCTATCTGAAAGTCTGATAAACGCCGGAAAAATGACTAAGTCGAAAAAAAAAAAAATTTCAACTTTTTTCAATTTTACCCCCGTGGGATATATATTCTACCCATATACATTTGGAACTCTCCTGTGGTACCCTCACACATATTATTCCCTCATTTAGTGGATATTTTCACAAAAAAGTGAAATTTTCAAAAATTCAGAAAATTGGCTGAAAACAACTAATAATGAAGGATTCATTGGGCGAATCACTCTGGAACTGAAATCGGAACGCTCACTGACATTTCCCCTATCTGAAAGTCTGATAAACGCCGGAAAAAATGACTAAGTCTAAAAAAAAATTTTTTTCAACTTTTTTCAATTTTACCCCCGTGGGATATATATTCTACCCACACACATTTGGAACTCTCCTGGGGTACCCTCACACATATTATTCCCTCATTTAGTGGATATTTTCCCAAAAAAGTGAAATTTTCAAAAATTCTGAAAATTGGCTGAAAACGACTAAATATGAAGCACTCATTGGGCGAATCGCTCTGGAACTGAAATTGGAACGCTCACTGACATTTCCCCTATTGAAAGTCTGATAAACGCCGGAAAAATGACTAAGTCGAAAAAAAAAATGTTTTAAACTGTTTTCAATTTTACCCCCGTGGGATACATATTCTACCCACACACATTTGGAACTCTCCTGGGGTACCCTCACACATATTATTCCCTCATTTAGTGGATATTTTCACAAAAAAAGTGAAATTTTCAAAAATTCAGAAAATTGGCTGAAAACAACTAATAATGAAGGATTCATTGGGCGAATCACTCTGGAACTGAAATCGGAACGCTCACTGACATTTCCCCTATCTGAAAGTCTGATAAACGCCGGAAAAAATGACTAAGTCTAAAAAAAAATTTTTTTCAACTTTTTTCAATTTTACCCCCGTGGGATATATATTCTACCCCCACACATTTGGAACTCTCCTGGGGTACCCTCACACATATTATTCCCTCATTTAGTGGATATTTTCACAAAAAAGTGAAATTTTCAAAAATTCAGAAAATTGGCTGAAAATGACTAAATATGAAGGACTCATCGGGCGAATCGCTCTGGAACTGAAAGCGAAACGCTCACTGACATTTCTCCTATCTGAAAGTCTGATAAACCCCGGAAAAATGACTAAGTCTAAAAAAAAATTTTTTTCAACTTTTATCAATTTTACCCCCGTGGGATATATATTCTACCCACACACATTTGGAACTCTCCTGGGGTACCCTCACACATATTATTCCCTCATTTAGTGGATATTTTCACAAAAAAGTGAAATTTTCAAAAATTCAGAAAATTGGCTGAAAATGACTAAATATGAAGGACTCATCGGGCGAATCGCTCTGGAACTGAAAGCGAAACGCTCACTGACATTTCTCCTATCTGAAAGTCTGATAAACGCCGGAATAATGACTAAGTCGAAAAAAAAAAAAATTTCAACTTTATTCAATTTTACCCCCGTGGGATATATATTCTACCCATATACATTTGGAACTCTCCTGGGGTACCCTCACACATATTATTCCCTCATTTAGTGGATATTTTCACAAAAAAGTGAAATTTTCAAAAATTCTGAAAATTGGCTGAAAACAACTAAATATGAAGGATTCATTGGGCGAATCGCTCTGAAACTGAAATCGGAACACTCACTGACATTTCCCCCATCTGAAAGTCTGATAAACGCCGGAGAAATGACTAAGTCTAAAAAAAAATTTTTTTCAACTTTTTTCAATTTTACCCCCGTGGGATATATATTCTACCCACACACATTTGGAACTCTCCTGGGGTACCCTCACACATATTATTCCCTCATTTAGTGGATATTTTCACAAAAAAGTGAAATTTTCAAAAATTCAGAAAATTGGCTGAAAATGAATAAATATGAAGGACTCATCGGGCGAATCGCTCTGGAACTGAAATCGAAATGCTCACTGACATTTCACCTATCTGAAAGTCTGATAAACGCCGGAAAAATGACTAAGTCGAAAAAAAAATAATTTTCAACTTTTTTCAATTTTACCCCCGTGGGATATATATTCTACCCATAAACATTTGGAACTCTCCTGGGGTACCCTGACACATATTATTCCCTCATTTAGTGGATATTTTCACAAAAAAGTGAAATTTTCAAAAATTCAGAAAATTGGCTGAAAACAACTAGTAATGAAGGATTCATTGGGCGAATCGCTCTGGAACTGAAATCGGAACGCTCACTGACATTTCCCCTATCTGAAAGTCTGATAAACGCCGGAAAAAATGACTAAGTCTAAAAAAAAATTTTTTTCAACTTTTTTCAATTTTACCCCGTGGGATATATATTCTACCCACACACATTTGGAACTCTCCTGGGGTACCCTCACACATATTATTCCCTCATTTAGTGGATATTTTCACAAAAAAGTGAAATTTTCAAAAATTCAGAAAATTGGCTGAAAATGACTAAATATGAAGGACTCATCGGGCGAATCGCTCTGGAACTGAAATCGAAACGCTCACTGACATTTCTCCTATCTGAAAGTCTGATAAACGCCGGAAAAATGACTAAGTCGAAAAAAAAAAAAATTTCAACTTTATTCAATTTTACCCCCGTGGGATATATATTCTACCCACACACATTTGGAACTCTCCTGGGGTACCCTCACACATATTATTCCCTCATTTAGTGGATATTTTCACAAAAAAGTGAAATTTTCAAAAATTCAGAAAATTGGCTGAAAATGACTAAATATGAAGGACTCATCGGGCGAATCGCTCTGGAACTGAAATCGAAACGCTCACTGACATTTCTCCTATCTGAAAGTCTGATAAACGCCGGAAAAATGACTAAGTCGAAAAAAAAAAAATTTCATCTTTTTTCAATTTTACCCCCGTGGGATATATATTCTACCCATATACATTTGGAACTCTCCTGGGGTACCCTCACACATATTATTCCCTCATTTAGTGGATATTTTCACAAAAAAGTGAAATTTTCAAAAATTCAGAAAATTGGCTGAAAATGAATAAATATGAAGGACTCATCGGGCGAATCGCTCTGGAACTGAAATCGAAATACTCACTGACATTTCACCTATCTGAAAGTCTGATAAACGCCGGAAAAATGACTAAGTCGAAAAAAAAATAATTTTCAACTTTTTTCAATTTTACCCCCGTGGGATATATATTCTACCCATATACATTTGGAACTCTCCTGGGGTACCCTGACACATATTATTCCCTCATTTAGTGGATATTTTCACAAAAAAGTGAAATTTTCAAAAATTCAGAAAATTGGCTGAAAACAACTAGTAATGAAGGATTCATTGGGCGAATCGCTCTGGAACTGAAATCGGAACGCTCACTGACATTTCCCCTATCTGAAAGTCTGATAAACGCCGGAAAAAATGACTAAGTCTAAAAAAAAATTTTTTTCAACTTTTTTCAATTTTACCCCGTGGGATATATATTCTACCCACACACATTTGGAACTCTCCTGGGGTACCCTCACACATATTATTCCCTCATTTAGTGGATATTTTCACAAAAAAGTGAAATTTTCAAAAATTCAGAAAATTGGCTGAAAATGACTAAATATGAAGGACTCATCGGGCGAATCGCTCTGGAACTGAAATCGAAACGCTCACTGACATTTCTCCTATCTGAAAGTCTGATAAACGCCGGAAAAATGACTAAGTCGAAAAAAAAAAAAATTTCAACTTTATTCAATTTTACCCCCGTGGGATATATATTCTACCCACACACATTTGGAACTCTCCTGGGGTACCCTCACACATATTATTCCCTCATTTAGTGGATATTTTCACAAAAAAGTGAAATTTTCAAAAATTCAGAAAATTGGCTGAAAATGACTAAATATGAAGGACTCATCGGGCGAATCGCTCTGGAACTGAAATCGAAACGCTCACTGACATTTCTCCTATCTGAAAGTCTGATAAACGCCGGAAAAATGACTAAGTCGAAAAAAAAAAAATTTCATCTTTTTTCAATTTTACCCCCGTGGGATATATATTCTACCCATATACATTTGGAACTCTCCTGGGGTACCCTCACACATATTATTCCCTCATTTAGTGGATATTTTCACAAAAAAGTGAAATTTTCAAAAATTCAGAAAATTGGCTGAAAACGACTAAATATGAAGGACTCATCGGGCGAATCGCTCAGGAACTGAAATCGGAACGCTCACTGACATTTCCCCTATCTGAAAGTCTGATAAACGCTGGAAAAATGACTAAGTCCAAAACAAATTTTTTCAACTTTTTTCAATTTTACCCCCGTGGGATATATATTCTACCAACACACATTTGGAACTCTCCTGGGGTACCCTCACACATATTATTCCCTCATTTAGTGGATATTTTCACAAAAAAGTGAAATTTTCAAAAATTCAGAAAATTGGCTGAAAATGACTAAATATGAAGGACTCATCGGGCGAATCGCTCAGGAACTGAAATCGGAATGCTCACTGACATTTCCCCTATCTGAAAGTCTGATAAACGCCGGAAAAATGACTAAGTCTAAAAAATAATTTTTTTCAACTTTTTTCAATTTTACCCCCGTGGGATATATATTCTACCCATATACATTTGGAACTCTCCTGGGGTACCCTCACACATATTATTCCCTCATTTAGTGAATATTTTCACAAAAAAGTGAAATTTTCAAAAATTCAGAAAATTGGCTGAAAACGACTAAATATGAAGGACTCATCGGGCGAATCGCTCTGGAACTGAAATCGAAACGCTCACTGACATTTCTCCTATCTGAAAGTCTGATAAACGCCGGAAAAATGACTAAGTCGAAAAAAAAAAAATTTCATCTTTTTTCAATTTTACCCCCGTGGGATACATATTCTACCCATATACATATAGAACTCTCCTGGGGTACCCTCACACATATTATTCCCTCATGTAGTGGATATTTTCACAAAAAAGTGAAATTTTCAAAAATTCAGAAAATTGGCTGAAAACAAGTAAATATGAAGGACTCATTGGGCGAATCGCTCTGAAACTGAAATCGGAACTCTCACTGACATTTCCCCTATCTGAAAGTCTGATAAACGCCGGAAAAATGACTAAGTCGAAAAAAAAAAAAAAAATTTCAACTTTTTTCAATTTTACCCCCGTGGGATATATATTCTACCCATATACATTTGGAACTCTCCTGGGGTACCCTCACACATATTATTCCCTCATTTAGTGGATATTTTCACAAAAAAGTGAAATTTTCAAAAATTTTGAAAATTTTCTGAAAACAACTAAATATGAAGGACTCATTGGGCGAATCGCTCTGGAACTGAAATCGGAACGCTCACTGACATTTCCCCTATCTGAAAGTCTGATAAACGCTGGAAAAATGACTAAGTCCAAAACAAATTTTTTCAACTTTTTTCAATTTTACCCCCGTGGGATATATATTCTACCCACACACATTTGGAACTCTCCTGGGGTACCCTCACACATATTATTCCCTCATTTAGTGGATATTTTCACAAAAAAGTGAAATTTTCAAAAATTCAGAAAATTGGCTGAAAATGACTAAATATGAAGGACTCATCGGGCGAATCGCTCTGGAACTGAAATCGGAATGCTCACTGACATTTCCCCTATCTGAAAGTCTGATAAACGCCGGAAAAATGACTAAGTCTAAAAAAAAATTTTTTTCAACTTTTTTCAATTTTACCCCTGTGGGACATATATTCTACCCATATACATTTGGAACTCTCCTGGGGTACCCTCACACATATTATTCCCTCATTTAGTGGATATTTTCACAAAAAAGTGAAATTTTCAAAAATTCAGAAAATTTTCTGAAAACAACTAAATATGAAGGACTCATTGGGCGAATCGCTCTGGAACTGAAATCGGAACGCTCACTGACATTTCCCCTATCTGAAAGTCTGATAAACGCTGGAAAAATGACTAAGTCCAAAACAAATTTTTTCAACTTTTTTCAATTTTACCCCCGTGGGATATATATTCTACCCACACACATTTGGAACTCTCCTGGGGTACCCTCACACATATTATTCCCTCATTTAGTGGATATTTTCACAAAAAAGTGAAATTTTCAAAAATTCAGAAAATTGGCTGAAAATGACTAAATATGAAGGACTCATCGGGCGAATCGCTCAGGAACTGAAATCGGAATGCTCACTGACATTTCCCCTATCTGAAAGTCTGATAAACGCCGGAAAAATGACTAAGTCTAAAAAATAATTTTTTTCAACTTTTTTCAATTTTACCCCCGTGGGATATATATTCTACCCATATACATTTGGAACTCTCCTGGGGTACCCTCACACATATTATTCCCTCATTTAGTGAATATTTTCACAAAAAAGTGAAATTTTCAAAAATTCAGAAAATTGGCTGAAAACGACTAAATATGAAGGACTCATCGGGCGAATCGCTCTGGAACTGAAATCGAAACACTCACTGACATTTCTCCTATCTGAAAGTCTGATAAACGCCGGAAAAATGACTAAGTCGAAAAAAAAAAAATTTCAACTTTTTTCAATTTTACCCCCGTGGGATATATATTCTACCCATATACATTTGGAACTCTCCTGGGGTACCCTCACACATATTATTCCCTCATTTAGTGGATATTTTCACAAAAAAGTGAAATTTTCAAAAATTCAGAAAATTGGCTGAAAACGACTAAGTATGAAGGACTCATCGGGCGAATCGCTCTGGAACTGAAATCGAAACGCTCACTGACATTTCTCCTATCTGAAAGTCTGATAAACGCCGGAAAAATGACTAAGTCGAAAAAAAAAAAATTTCATCTTTTTTCAATTTTACCCCCGTGGGATACATATTCTACCCATATACATATAGAACTCTCCTGGGGTACCCTCACACATATTATTCCCTCATGTAGTGGATATTTTCACAAAAAAGTGAAATTTTCAAAAATTCAGAAAATTGGCTGAAAACAAGTAAATATGAAGGACTCATTGGGCGAATCGCTCTGAAACTGAAATCGGAACGCTCACTGACATTTCCCCTATCTGAAAGTCTGATAAACGCCGGAAAAATGACTAAGTCGAAAAAAAAAAAAATTTCAACTTTTTTCAATTTTACCCCCGTGGGATATATATTCTACCCATATACATTTGGAACTCTCCTGGGGTACCCTCACACATATTATTCCCTCATTTAGTGGATATTTTCACAAAAAAGTGAAATTTTCAAAAATTCAGAAAATTTTCTGAAAACAACTAAATATGAAGGACTCATTGGGCGAAACGCTCTGGAACTGAAATCGGAACGCTCACTGACATTTCCCCTATCTGAAAGTCTGATAAACGCTGGAAAAATGACTAAGTCCAAAACAAATTTTTTCAACTTTTTTCAATTTTACCCCCGTGGGATATATATTCTACCCACACACATTTGGAACTCTCCTGGGGTACCCTCACACATATTATTCCCTCATTTAGTGGATATTTTCACAAAAAAGTGAAATTTTCAAAAATTCAGAAAATTGGCTGAAAATGACTAAATATGAAGGACTCATCGGGCGAATCGCTCTGGAACTGAAATCGGAATGCTCACTGACATTTCCCCTATCTGAAAGTCTGATAAACGCCGGAAAAATGACTAAGTCTAAAAAAAAATTTTTTTCAACTTTTTTCAATTTTACCCCCGTGGGACATATATTCTACCCATATACATTTGGAACTCTCCTGGGGTAATCTCACACATATTATTCCCTCATTTAGTGGATATTTTCACAAAAAAGTGAAATTTTCAAAAATTCAGAAAATTGGCTGAAAACAACTAAATATGAAGGACTCATCGGGCGAATCGCTCTGGAACTGAAATCGAAATGCTCACTGACATTTCTCCTATCTGAAAGTCTGATAAACGCCGGAAAAATGACTAAGTCGAAAAAAAAAAAAATTTCAACTTTTTTCAATTTTACCCCCGTGGGATATATATTCTACCCATATACATTTGGAACTCTCCTGGGGTACCCTCACACATATTATTCCCTCATTTAGTGGATATTTTCACAAAAAAGTGAAATTTTCAAAAATTCAGAAAATTGGCTGAAAACGACTAAATATGAAGGACTCATTGGGCGAACCGCTCTGGAACTGAAATCGGAACGCTCACTGACATTTCCCCTATCTGAAAGTCTGATAAACGCCGGGAAAATGACTAAGTCTAAAAAAAAATTATTTTCAACTTTTTTCAATTTTACCCCCGTGGGATATATATTCTACCCACACACATTTGGAACTCTCTTGGGGTACCCTCACACATATTATTCCCTCATTTAGTGGATATTTTCACAAAAAAAGTGAAATTTTCAAAAATTCAGAAAATTGGCTGAAAACGACTAAATATGAAGGACTCATCGGGCGAATCGCTCTGGAACTGAAATCGGAATGCTCACTGACATTTCCCCTATCTGAAAGTCTGATAAACGCCGGAAAAATGACTAAGTCTAAAAAAAAATTTTTTTCAACTTTTTTCAATTTTACCCCCGTGGGACATATATTCTACCCATATACATTTGGAACTCTCCTGGGGTACCCTCACACATATTATTCCCTCATTTAGTGGATATTTTCACAAAAAAGTGAAATTTTCAAAAATTCAGAAAATTGGCTGAAAACGACTAAATATGAAGGACTCATCGGGCGAATCGCTCTGGAACTGAAATCCAAACGCTCACTGACATTTCTACTATCTGAAAGTCTGATAAACGCCGGAAAAATGACTAAGTCGAAAAAAAAAAAATTTCAACTTTTTTCAATTTTACCCCCGTGGGATATATATTCTACCCATATACATTTGGAACTCTCCTGGGGTACCCTCACACATATTATTCCCTCATGTAGTGGATATTTTCACAAAAAAGTGAAATTTTCAAAAATTCAGAAAATTTTCTGAAAACAACTAAATATGAAGGACTCATTGGGCGAATCGCTCTGAAACTGAAATCGGAACGCTCACTGACATTTCCCCTATCTGAAAGTCTGATAAACGCTGGAAAAATGACTAAGTCCAAAACAAATTTTTTCAACTTTTTTCAGTTTTACCCCCGTGGGATATATATTCTACCCACACACATTTGGAACTCTCCTGGGGTACCCTCACACATATTATTCCCTCATTTAGTGGATATTTTCACAAAAAAGTGAAATTTTCAAAAATTCAGAAAATTGGCTGAAAACGACTAAATATGAAGGACTCATCGGGCGAATCGCTCTGGAGCTGAAATCGGAACGCTCACTGACATTTCCCCTATCTGAAAGTCTGATAAACGTCGGAAAAATGACTAAGTCCAAAAAAATTTTTTAAAACTTTTTTCAATTTTACCCCCGTGGTATTTATATTCTACCCACACACATTTGGAACTCTCCTGGGGTACCCTCACACATATTATTCCCTTATTTAGTGTATATTTTCACAAAAAAGTGAAATTTTCAAAAATGCTGAAAATTGGCTGAAAACGACTAAATATGAAGGACTCATCGGGCGAATCGCTCTGGAACTGAAATCGGAACGCTCACTGACATTTCCCCTATCTGAAAGTCTAATAAACGCCGGAAAAATGACTAAGTCCAAAAAATTTTTTTTCAACTTTTTTCAATTTTACCCCCGTGGTATATATATTCTACCTACACACATTTGGAACTCTCCTGGGGTACCCTCACACATATTATTCCCTCATTTAGTGTATATTTTCACAAAAAAGTGAAATTTTCAAAAATTCAGAAAATTGGCTGAAAACGACTAAATATGAAGGACTCATCGGGCATATCGCTCTGGAACTGAAATCGGAATGCTCACTGACATTTCCGCTATTTGAAAGTCTGGTAAACGCTGAAAAAATGACTAAGTCCCAAAAAAAATTTTTTTCACCTTTTTTCAATTTTACCCCCGTGGGATATATATTCTACCCACACACATTTGGAACTCTCCTGGGGTACCCTCACACATATTATTCCCTCATTTAGTGGATATTTTCACAAAAAAGTGAAATTTTCAAAAATTCAGAAAATTGGCTGAAAACGACTAAATAGGAAGGACTCATCGGGCGAATCGCTCTGGAACTGAAATCGGAACGCTCACTGACATTTCCCCTATCTGAAAGTCTGATAAACGCCGGAAAAATGACTAAGTCCCAAAAAAAATTTTTAAAATTTTTTTTCAATTTTACCCCCTTGGGATATATATTCTACCCACACACATTTGGAACTCTCCTGGGGTACCCTCACACATATTATTCCCTCATTTGGTGGATATTTTCACAAAAAAGTGAAATTTTCAAAAATTCAGAAAATTGGCTGAAAATGACTTAATATGAAGGACTCATCGGGCAAATCGCTCTGGAACTGAAATCGGAACGCTCACTGACATTTCCCCTATCTGAAAGTCTGATAAAGGCCGGAAAAATTACTAAGTCTAAAAAAAAAATTTTTTCAACTTTTTTCAATTTTACCCCCGTGGGATATATATTCTACCCACACACATTTGGAACTCTCCTTGGGTACCCTCACACATATTATTCCCTCATTTAGTGGATATTTTCACAAAAAAGTGAAATTTTCAAAAATTCAGAAAATTGGCTGAAAATGACTAAATATGAAGGACTCATCGGGCGAATCGCTCTGGAACTGAAATCGGAATGCTCACTGACATTTCCCCTATCTGAAAGTCTGATAAACGCCGGAAAAATGACTAAGTCTAAAAAAAAATTTTTTTCAACTTTTTTCAATTTTACCCCCGTGGGACATATATTCTACCCATATACATTTGGAACTCTCCTGGGGTACCCTCACACATATTATTCCCTCATTTAGTGGATATTTTCACAAAAAAGTGAAATTTTCAAAAATTCAGAAAATTGGCTGAAAACGACTAAATATGAAGGACTCATTGGGCGAATCGCTCTGGAACTGAAATCGGAATGCTCACTGACATTTCCGCTATTTGAAAGTCTGATAAACGCTGAAAAAATGACTAAGTCCCAAAAAAATTTTTTTTCACCTTTTTTCAATTTTACCCCCGTGGGATATATATTCTAACCACACACATTTGGAACTCTCCTGGGATACCCTCACATATTATTCCCTCATTTAGTGGATATTTTCACAAAAAAGTGAAATTTTCAAAAATTCTGAAAATTGGCTGAAAACGACTAAATAGGAAGGACTCATCGGGCGAATCGCTCTGGAACTGAAATCGGAACGCTCACTGACATTTCCCCTATCTGAAAGTCTGATAAACGTCGGAAAAATGACTAAGTCCAAAAAAATTTTTTAAAACTTTTTTCAATTTTACTCCCGTGGTATATGTATTCTACCCACACACATTTGGAACTCTCCTGGGGTACCCTCACACATATTATTCCCTTATTTAGGGTATATTTTCACAAAAAAGTGAAATTTTCAAAAATGCTGAAAATTGGCTGAAAACGACTAAATATGAAGGACTCATCGGGCGAATCGCTCTGGAACTGAAATCGGAACGCTCACTGACATTTCTCCTATCTGAAAGTCTGATAAACGCCGGAAAAATGACTAAGTCCCAAAAAAATTTTTTTTAAACTTCTTTCAATTTTACCCCCTTGGGATATATATTCTACCCACACACATTTGGAACTCTCCTGGGGTACCCTCACACATATTATTCCCTCATTTAGTGGATATTTTCACAAAAAAGTGAAATTTTCAAAAATTCAGAAAATTGGCTGAAAACGACTAAATAGGAAGGACTCATCGGGCGAATCGCTCTGGAACTGAAATCGGAACGCTCACTGACATTTCCCCTATCTGAAAGTCTGATAAACGCCGGAAAAATGACTAAGTCCCAAAAAAAATTTTTAAAATTTTTTTTCAATTTTACCCCCTTGGGATATATATTCTACCCACACACATTTGGAGCTCTCCTGGGGTACCCTCACACATATTATTCCCTCATTTAGTGGATATTTTCACAAAAAAGTGAAATTTTCAAAAATTCAGAAAATTGGCTGAAAACGACTAAATATGAAGGACTCATCAGGCGAATCGCTCTGGAACTGAAATCGGAACGCTCACTGACATTTCCCCTATCTGAAAGTCTGATAAACGCCGGAAAAATGACTAAGTCCCAAAAAAAATTTTTTCACCTTTTTTCAATTTTACCCCCTTGGGATATATATTCTACCCACACACATTTGGAACTCTCCTGGGGTACCCTCACACATATTATTCCCTCATTTGGTGGATATTTTCACAAAAAAGTGAAATTTTCAAAAATTCAGAAAATTGGCTGAAAATGACTTAATATGAAGGACTCATCGGGCAAATCGCTCTGGAACTGAATTTGGAACGCTCACTGACATTTCCCCTATCTGAAAGTCTGATAAAGGCCGGAAAAATTACTAAGTCTAAAAAAAAAATTTTTTCAACTTTTTTCAATTTTACCCCCGTGGGATATATATTCTACCCACACACATTTGGAACTCTCCTTGGGTACCCTCACACATATTATTCCCTCATTTAGTGGATATTTTCACAAAAAAGTGAAATTTTCAAAAATTCAGAAAATTGGCTGAAAATGACTAAATATGAAGGACTCATCGGGCGAATCGCTCTGGAACTGAAATCGGAATGCTCACTGACATTTCCCCTATCTGAAAGTCTGATAAACGCCGGAAAAATGACTAAGTCTAAAAAAAAATTTTTTTCAACTTTTTTCAATTTTACCCCCGTGGGACATATATTCTACCCATATACATTTGGAACTCTCCTGGGGTACCCTCACACATATTATTCCCTCATTTAGTGGATATTTTCACAAAAAAGTGAAATTTTCAAAAATTCAGAAAATTGGCTGAAAACGACTAAATATGAAGGACTCATTGGGCGAATCGCTCTGGAACTGAAATCGGAATGCTCACTGACATTTCCGCTATTTGAAAGTCTGATAAACGCTGAAAAAATGACTAAGTCCCAAAAAAATTTTTTTTCACCTTTTTTCAATTTTACCCCCGTGGGATATATATTCTAACCACACACATTTGGAACTCTCCTGGGATACCCTCACATATTATTCCCTCATTTAGTGGATATTTTCACAAAAAAGTGAAATTTTCAAAAATTCTGAAAATTGGCTGAAAACGACTAAATAGGAAGGACTCATCGGGCGAATCGCTCTGGAACTGAAATCGGAACGCTCACTGACATTTCCCCTATCTGAAAGTCTGATAAACGTCGGAAAAATGACTAAGTCCAAAAAAATTTTTTAAAACTTTTTTCAATTTTACTCCCGTGGTATATATATTCTACCCACACACATTTGGAACTCTCCTGGGGTACCCTCACACATATTATTCCCTTATTTAGGGTATATTTTCACAAAAAAGTGAAATTTTCAAAAATGCTGAAAATTGGCTGAAAACGACTAAATATGAAGGACTCATCGGGCGAATCGCTCTGGAACTGAAATCGGAACGCTCACTGACATTTCTCCTATCTGAAAGTCTGATAAACGCCGGAAAAATGACTAAGTCCCAAAAAAATTTTTTTTAAACTTCTTTCAATTTTACCCCCTTGGGATATATATTCTACCCACACACATTTGGAACTCTCCTGGGGTACCCTCACACATATTATTCCCTCATTTAGTGGATATTTTCACAAAAAAGTGAAATTTTCAAAAATTCAGAAAATTGGCTGAAAACGACTAAATAGGAAGGACTCATCGGGCGAATCGCTCTGGAACTGAAATCGGAACGCTCACTGACATTTCCCCTATCTGAAAGTCTGATAAACGCCGGAAAAATGACTAAGTCCCAAAAAAAATTTTTAAATTTTTTTTTCAATTTTACCCCCTTGGGATATATATTCTACCCACACACATTTGGAGCTCTCCTGGGGTACCCTCACACATATTATTCCCTCATTTAGTGGATATTTTCACAAAAAAGTGAAATTTTCAAAAATTCAGAAAATTGGCTGAAAACGACTAAATATGAAGGACTCATCAGGCGAATCGCTCTGGAACTGAAATCGGAACGCTCACTGACATTTCCCCTATCTGAAAGTCTGATAAACGCCGGAAAAATGACTAAGTCCCAAAAAAAATTTTTTCACCTTTTTTCAATTTTACCCCCTTGGGATATATATTCTACCCACACACATTTGGAACTCTCCTGGGGTACCCTCACACATATTATTCCCTCATTTAATGGATATTTTCACAAAAAAGTGAAATTTTCAAAAATTCAGAAAATTTGCTGAAAATGACTAAATATGAAGGACTCATCGGGCGAATCGCGCTGGAACTGAAATCGGAACGCTCACTGACATTTCCCCTATCTGAAAGTCTGATAAACGCTGAAAAAATGACTAAGTCCAAAAAAAATAATAAGTCTCCGCGAGCTCAAAGAACACTGGATTTTGGCTGTTGGAGCTGAAAAGAGGACATCGGTAAACCAGGGGAGGAATCCTGAGGAGATAAATTGCATATTCCCACTGCATTTTGGGGTAAGTGAAGAGTCTCTGCGAGCTCAAAGAACACTGGATTTTGGCTGTTGGAGCTGGAAAGAGGACATCGGTAAACCAGGGGAGGAGTCCTGAGGAGATAATTTGCATATTCCCACTGCATTTTGGGGTAAGTGAAGAGTCTCCGCGAGCTCAAAGAACACTGGATTTTGGCTGTTGGAGCTGAAAAGAGGACATCGGTAAACCAGGGGAGGAATCCTGAGGAGATAATTTGCATATTCCCACTGCATTTTGGGGTAAGTGAAGAGTCTCCGCGAGCTCAAAGAACACTGGATTTTGGCTGTTGGAGCTGAAAAGAGGACATCGGTAAACCAGGGGAGGAATCCTGAGGAGATAATTTGCATATTCCCACTGCATTTTGGGGTAAGTGAAGAGTCTCCGCGAGCTCAAAGAACACTGGATTTTGGCTGTTGGAGCTGAAAAGAGGACATCGGTAAACCAGGGGAGGAGTCCTGAGGAGATAATTTGCATATTCCCACTGCATTTTGGGGTAAGTGAAGAGTCTCTGCGAGCTCAAAGAACACTGGATTTTGGCTGTTGGAGCTGAAAAGAGGACATCGGTAAACCAGGGGAGGAGTCCTGAGGAGATAATTTGCATATTCCCACTGCATTTTGGGGTAAGTGAAGAGTCTCCGCGAGCTCAAAGAACACTGGATTTTGGCTGTTGGAGCTGAAAAGAGGACATCGGTAAACCAGGGGAGGAGTCCTGAGGAGATAATTTGCATATTCCCACTGCATTTTGGGGTAAGTGAAGAGTCTCCGCGAGCTCAAAGAACACTGGATTTTGGCTGTTGGAGCTGAAAAGAGGACATCGGTAAACCGCGCGCCATTTTGAATTTTTTTTTTTAAGCTTTTTTCACTGTTTTCAGAACATTAACAATAAGAACATGGAAGGGTCCAGGAGCCATTTGGTGAGCTGCATATCCTGCTACATGTTCACAGACTTGCCAGTGGAAAAGCCAGACTTCACATGCCAGAAATTCAAGCTTGTGTCCATGTTGGAGGAAAAGTTGCGAAATCTAGAAGAGAGGTTAACTAACTTGAAAATCATTAAGGAAGGTGAAGAGTTCTTAGACAGAGCAGAATTATCTCTTCATGATTCAGAAAGAGAAGAAATTCGAACTGCACCTGACGAAACAGAGGAATGGAAGCATGTGACCCACAGAAGCAGGAGGATCGAGAGGCAGTCAGCACCCATACTGCTCAGGAACCAGTACCAGGCTCTCACACAGGAGAACCATGAAGAAATACAGCAAGATAAGACTTTGCCAGCAATGAATAACCTTGTAAGCCCTCAGAATCCTCCTGGATGGAGAAAGAAGAATGTTTTGAAGAAAAAACGGAGAGTGGTGGTCATGGGGGATTCCCTGTTAAGAGGAACAGAGGCCGCTATCTGCAGACCAGACATAACCTCAAGAGAAATGTGCTGTCTTCCAGGAGCAAAAATTAAAGATGTGTCTGACAGGATATCAAGACTCTTCAGACCTACAGATCACTACCCATTCCTGCTAATACATGTGGGGACAAATGACACCGCAAGAAAGGACCTGGAAACCATCTGCAGTGACTTTGAAGACTTAGGCAAGAAAGTGAAAGAATTGGGAGCGCAGGTGGTCTTCTCATCCATCCTCCCAGTGGATGGCCATGGAACAATGAGGTGGAATAAGATTCTACAGGTGAACAACTGGCTACGTCGATGGTGCCGTCAACAAGGATTTGGATTTCTGGATCACGGAATGAATTACCTATACGATGGACTACTTGCTAGAGATGGGGTGCACCTTACGAAGACTGGAAAACATGTATTTGGAAGTCGCCTTGCTACACTCATTAGAAGAGCTTTAAACTAGAACAATGTGGGAAGGGAAGCAAAAGGCCAGAAAAAGCCATACAGCTGACAAATACTATTGAGATCTCTGCTACTGGAAGTGGAAAAGAAGAACAAAGACAAAAAAAATCTAAATAATAAAAATATGGGAGGAAGAGAAACCAATCACAAAGTAAAATGTTTTTATACAAATGCACAAAGCATGGGCAACAAACAAGGAGAATTGGAACTACTAATGCAGGAAAAGGAATATGATGTCATTGGAATCACTGAAACTTGGTGGGACGATACACATGATTGGAATAAAAGGCTAAAAAGGATACAACTTATTTGCAAGAAACAGACTTGATAAACGAGGAGGAGGTGTTGCATTGTATGTTAGAAAAGCGTATATCTGCACAGAGATTGAAGCTTCAGAGACTGGGAGTTCTGTGGAAACTGTTTGGGTAAGAATACAAGGAGAGAACAACGGAAAGGACACCATTGTAGGCATTTACTACAGGCCACCTGGGCAAGCTGAAGATATGGATGAACTCTTTATGTATCAAATGACCAAGTTCTCCAAAAAATATGACGTAGTGGTCATGGGAGATTTCAACTATCCAGACATTTGTTGGGAATCTCTCTCAAGTAAAACTAACAGGTCAAGCAAATTCTTATCCTCTCTTGCTGACAACTTTATCTTCCAAAAGGTAGGGGAGAAAACAAGGGGATCTGCTACTTTGGATCTAATCCTTATAAACAGGGAGGAAATGGTTGAGGAGGTAAAGGTGGCTGGGACCCTAGGAGGCAGCGATCATGCTATTATAGAATTTTGGATAACTAGAGGAGGAAGACATGTGAAGACTCAAACTTCAAGGTTAGATTTTAGAAAGGCAGATTTTAAGAGACTCAGAAAGAGAATAGGAGGGATCCAATGGCTGGATGTCCTTAAGGACAAAAATGTCCAGGAAGGATGGGAAATTTTTAAAAATGAGATTCTCAAAGCACAATCGTTAACAATCCTGAAAAGTAGGAAGAATGGGAAGCATTTAAGGAAACCAGGATGGATGAACACAGAACTTAAACACATGCTAAAAAGAAAGAAAGAAATGTTTATTAAATGGAAAGAGGGAGGCATATCTAAAGAAGATTATAATGCAGTCTGCAGATCCTGCAGGGCACGTATCAGGTTAGCTAAAGCTGACAATGAATTAAGGCTTGCAAGAGATGTCAAAAGCAATAAAAAAGGATTTTGGGGGTATGTCAAAAGTAAAAGAAAAGTCAAAGATGCTATAGGATTTTTACAGGATGAAAATGGAGAAATGGTAAGAGAGGATGTTGAGAAGGCCGAACTTTTTAATTCCTATTTTGCATCTGTTTTCTCTCAGAAAGAAAATGTAACATCAACTGATCTTCACTGTCCTTTTAAAGGAATAGAGGAATCCAAGTTATCAGTAAACAGAAAGATTGTGAGGGAATATTTAGCTAACATAAATGAGTTCAAGTCTCCAGGTCCAGATGAATTACACCCCAGAGTACTGAAGGAGATTGTAGAAGAAATTTTAGAACCACTCTCCATAATCTTTGAAAATTCTTGGAGAACAGGAGAAGTCCCAGAAGACTGGAGAAGAGCAAATGTTGTTCCTATCTTCAAAAAGGGGAAGAAGGTGAACCCAGGGAACTATAGGCCGGTGAGTCTGACTTCTATACCAGGAAAGATCTTTGAACAAATTATTAAACAACATGTATGTAAGTACATGGATAAGAATGAAGTGATTAACCAGAGTCAGCATGGGTTTGTAACTAACAAGTCATGTCAGACTAACTTAATTTCCTTCTATGACAGAATCACTGACTGGGTGGATCAGGGAAATGCTGTAGATATAGTATATCTTGACTTCAGCAAAGCATTTGACAAAGTATCTCACATCATCCTTATTGAAAAAATGACCAAGTATGCAATGGACCAGGCAACTGTTAGGTGGATTCATAACTGGCTTAGTGATCGGACTCAAAGGGTGGTTGTAAATGGCTTCACATCCAGCTGGATGAATGTCTCAAGTGGGGTACCACAGGGCTCCGTCCTGGGACCTGTATTGTTCAACATCTTTATCAATGCTTTAGATGAAGGAATTGAGGGTAAACTGATTAAATTTGCTGATGACACAAAGCTAGGAGGGATAGCTAATACTAGAGAAGAGAGAGAGAGGATTCAAAAAGACCTAAATAAACTGGAGCAGTGGGCAGCAACCAACAGAATGGTTTTTAACAGGGAAAAATGCAAAGTACTACATCTGGGCAATAAAAATGAAAAAAGCATATACAGAATGGGAGGAATAGAGCTAAGCAACAGTACATGTGAAAAAGACTTAGGTATACTAATAGTGTTATGTTCTGCTACCAAAGCTAAGGAAAGAGAGGAGATCTGTCCCTACTATAGGACTAAGCTGAATCCCTACGATGTAACAGGGAACCTGATCCTGCGATCAGACCTGCTAAAGTCCTAATCTAGTCTGTACGGAGACCTATAGATGTGGGGAGGGAATCCCTACAAGTACTAAGGACTGGGAGGAATATGGGACACCTCCTAACAGAAATAGTAGCAGACAGACGAACAAACAAAATAGATAGAACATAGAGGTCCGTAGACCAAGCAAACTAACAGAGTTAGATACAGAGCACAGGCTAGCTAGAAAGTAGATATACAATGAAGTCCAGCAAAGCCAGAAGGGCGGAGCAGGATTAAATAGGCCAACAAGGTCATGTGACCAGCAAAGGAAAAAAAACCTAACAGCAAGGTTCTAACAGTACCCCCCCTTCTAAGAGGATCCTCCGGATCCCCTAGGACCAGGCTTATCAGGAAATCTCCTGTGAAACGCTCTGATAAGTCTGGACGCGGAAACATCATCTGACCTCACCCAAGAGTTATCCTCGGGTCCGAAACCTTTCCAGGCCACAAGATACTGCAAACTACCTCTATACCGTCTAGAGTCAAGGATGCGAGAAATTTCATATTCCCCGTCCTCCACCACCGGAGGAACAGAGGCAGAGGCGTCACCATCCGATACAACAGCTTTTTTTAACAGAGAGACATGAAAGACCGGATTAATTCTCCAGGAGGTAGGAACCTCCAACCTAACAGCAGATTGGTTGACAACCTGAAGCACCTTAAAGGGCCCTACAAACTTGGGACTCAATTTCTTAGAAGGAATCCTCAACCGCAGATTCCTAGAGGACAACCAAACCATGTCACCAACAGCGAACAAAACCTCCTGTCGTTTCCTATCAAAGTAGTCTTTAGATTTTCTGTTGGCCTCCTGAAGATTACCACGCACATCCGTCCAAACTCTTTCCAAATCACCGGAAAAATTCTCCTCCTCAGGCACGGCAGATCCCAACTTGGAGAACGACCCAAACGACGGATGTCTCCCAGAACAACAAAAAAAAGGCGAACAACCAGCAGAAGAAGATGTATGATTGTTCAGAGCAAATTCGGCAAGTGGCAGAAACTCAGACCACCCCTCTTGATTGTCTGCCACAAAACAACGCAAGAACTGCTCAACATCCTGGTTTTTCCTTTCTGTCTGGCCATTAGATTCAGGATGATATCCGGACGAAAACGACAAATGAATTCCCAACCTGTCACAAAAGGCACGCCAAAAACGAGCCACGAACTGAGGACCCCTATCAGAAACAATGTCAGTAGGAACGCCATGAAGTCTGACAATTTCCTTGACAAAGGCCTTAGCGAGAGTTTTAGCGCAGGGCAGTTTGACGAAGGGAACCAAGTGACACATCTTGCTAAAACGGTCCACGACCACCCAGATGACAGTAAAACCCTCAGAGGGGGGAAGGTCAGTTATAAAGTCCATAGCCAAATGTGTCCAAGGAGCACGGGGGACCTCCAAAGGACAAAGCAACCCCGCAGCAGGAGTATGTGAGGACTTAGATCTAGCACATATAGTACATTGGCGCACCCACTTAATGACTTCCTTCTGCCATCCAGGCCACCAAAATCTGCGACCCACCAGTCTCTTGGTCTCAGAGATTCCGGGATGACCTGCCAACCGAGATTCGTGACACTCAACAAACAAATCTCTCCTAAAGGTCTCAGGCACAAACAACCTCCCATGAGGAGTGTTAGATGGGGCATTCTCCTGAGCTTTAAGAATCTCATCTTCCAAAACGGAGTCTAAAGCAGCTATCACAACACCTTCTTGTAAAATGTTTTCCTCTTTCTCAGCACCGACTATGGGAGAAAAACTGCGAGACAAGGCATCCGCCTTAACATTCTTAGTACCAGGGATGTAAGTAACGGAGAAATTAAACCGCGAGAAAAACAGTGCCCACCTAGCCTGACGGGCATTCAGGCGCTTGGCAGCATCAAGATATATCAGATTTTTATGATCCGTAAGAACCTGAACGGGAAATTCCGCACCTTCCAAGAAGTGGCGCCAGTGTTCAAATGCGAGTTTAATAGCCAATAATTCCCGATTACCAATATCGTAATTCAATTCAGTCTCCGAAAATTTTTTTGAAAAAAAGGCACAGGGATGTAATCCATCCCCGTTATCCTGAGACAATACTGCGCCAACCCCCACAGAGGAAGCATCAACCTCAACCAAAAACGGCCTAGTAACATCAGGCTGCATAAGGATGGGAGCAGAGGTGAACCTCTCCTTGAGATACACAAAAGCTTCAATGGCCTCAGAAGACCACTGAACCGCATCAGCACCTTTCCTGGTGAGATCAGTCAGAGGTTTGACAATACTAGAAAAATTTTTTATGAACTTTCTATAGTAATTGGCGAAACCCAAAAACCTCTGTATCGATTTCAAACCAATAGGCCTAGGCCATTCCTGCACCGCCTGAACCTTAACCGGATCCATCTCAAAACCTTTGCTGGAGATAATGTAGCCCAAAAAACTAATTCTCTGTACAGCGAACTCACATTTCTCCAGCTTAGCAAAAAGCGAATTGTCCATTAATAACTGTAATACCTCACGCACGCTCCGCCAATGAGACTCCAGATCTGGCGAATAAATCAAAATGTCATCCAAATACACAACCACATTTTTACCGATCAAAGGTCTAAGGATGTCATTAATCAGATTCTGAAAAAATGCAGGAGCATTAGTAAGACCAAAAGGCATAACCAGATTCTCAAAATGACCCACAGGAGTGTTAAAAGCAGTCTTCCATTCATCACCCTCCTTCATGCGCAACAGATTGTATGCCCCCTTAAGGTCAATTTTAGAGAACCACTTGGCCCCCAATAACTGGTTAAACAGATCAGGAATCAATGGCAGTGGGTAAGGATTGCGTGCCGTAATTTTGTTAATCTCACGAAAATCCAGACAAGGACGTAAACCGCCGTCCTTTTTTTTTTACAAAAAAAAATCCAACCGCCACAGGAGACTTAGAGGGCCTAATGTGACCGGCGGCCAAGCTTGTCTGTATGTATTCCTCCAAAGCCTTCCTCTCAGGAATAGTAAGGTTAAATAAACGACTTTTAGGAAGAGTCGCTCCAGGGACAAATTCAATAGAACAATCATAGTCTCTATGGGGAGGCAAAACCTGCGATTCCTTCTCAGAAAAAACTCTCCAAAAATCCTGAATAGGAACAGGCAATTCTCCCCTATCCAAAGCTGCAATACGCCCGTTACAACACTTGTCATAACATTTATGGCTCCAGGATTTAATTTCACTGGTAGACCAATCCAGTACAGGATTGTGAAATTTTAACCAGGGCAAACCCAATATTACTGGAGAAGGCAAGTTATTCAACACTACCAAATCCAATTTCTCATGGTGAACACCATTAATAGTGAGAGGAAATTCACTGACCTTGAGAGTAATATTCTTCAAAGGGGAGCCATCCACAGAAACCACAGCAATGGGGGATGACAAAGGTTCAGGTTTTAAATTGAGTTTTTCCACGAATCCCCCATCAATTACATTCAGTGTAGACCCGCAATCAACAAACACCCGAAATTCCATTAATTTTTCCTGAGCAATCGTGGAAGCAGCTAAAAATATACCCTTGGAATTTAAACAGGCAATACGGGCGTGACTGACCATTTTTTTTTTCTTTCTTCATACGAAGCTCACAGTCTTTAATCAAATGACCAGATTTTCCGCAGTAGAAACACAAGCCTTGCGAAAAACGACGGTCTTTTTCTTGAGAGCGAGGTGCCACCGATCCAATCTCCATCGGTTCACCACTGTTAGTACACACATTATCATAACCAGAAACTGACATAGCAGAGGATTTGCTCTCATTAACCCTAGCACGCAGTCTTCTATCCACCCGTATAGCTAATTGCATAGCCTGTTGCAAATCTTCAGGTGTAGGATAAGCAATTAGCAGGTCTTTAACCCTTTCACTGAGCCCAGCAAGAAATAGACTTTTCAGAGCAGAATCGTTCCACCCTGTTTGAGTGGACCAACGACGAAAATGTGTACAATATTTTTCCACATTACCCGATCCTTGTTTTAGACGTCTCAACTCAGTCTCAGCTGTTGCGACACGGTCAGGATCATCATATAATAGTCCCAAAGCAGAAAAAAAACTATCCACTGATCTGAAGCATGAATCACTAGGTTGCAAAGAAAAGGCCCACTCCTGAGGCTCTTTGCGCAAAAGTGACATTATGAACCCTACGCGCTGGGATTCATCCCCAGAGGACTTAGGTCTCAAACGAAAATACAATAAGCAAGCATTTTTAAATGAAAAAAATTCTCGGTGTTCACCAAAAAACAAATCCGGCAAACATACCTTAGGCTCCAAGAAATGTGCTCCAGGACAGTTACTCACGTGCTGACGGAGCTCGGCCACCTCCAGAGAGAGTCCCTGCAGGCGATGAGCCAAATCCTGAACCGACACCATGATGGAACAGAAAAATTTTTCCTTAGAGAATTTGCTGGCTGGACTTACTGTTATGTTCTGCTACCAAAGCTAAGGAAAGAGAGGAGATCTGTCCCTACTATGAGACTCAGCTGAATCCCTACGATGTAACAGGGAACCTGATCCTGCGATCAGACCTGCTAAAGTCCTAATCTAGTCTGTACGAAGACCTATAGATGTGGGGAGGGAATCCCTACAAGTACTAAGGACTGGGAGGAATATGGGACACCTCCTAACAGAAATAGTAGCAGACAGACGAACAAACAAAATAGATAGAACATAGAGGTCCGTAGACCAAGCAAACTAACAGAGTTAGATACAGAGCACAGGCTAGCTAGAAAGTAGATATACAATGAAGTCCAGCAAAGCCAGAAGGGCGGAGCAGGACTAAATAGGCCAACAAGGTCATGTGACCAGCAAAGGAAAAAAAACCTAACAGCAAGGTTCTAACACTACCCACACACATTTGGAACTCTCCTGGGGTACCCTCACACATATTATTCCCTCATTTAGTGGATATTTTCACAAAAAAGTGAAATTTTCAAAAATTCAGAAAATTGGCTGAAAATGACTAAATATGAACGACTCATCGGGCGAATCACTCTGGAGCTCAAATGGGAACGCTCACTGACATTTCTCCTATCTGAAAGTCTGATAAACGCCGGAAAAATGACTAAGTCTAAAAAAAAAATTTTTTCAACTTTTTTCAATTTTACCCCCATGGTATATATGTTCTACCCACACACATTTGGAACTCTCCTGGGGTACCCTCACACATATTATTCCCTCATTTAGTGGATATTTTCACAAAAAAGTGAAATTTTCAAAAATGCTGAAAATTGGCTGAAAACAAATAAATATGAAGGACTCATCGGGCGAATCGCTCTGGAACTGAAATTGGAATGCTCACTGACATTTCCCCTATCTGAAAGTCTGATAAACGCCGGAAAAATGACTAAGTCCAAAAAAAATTTTTTTTCAACTTTTTTCAATTTTACCCCCGTGGGATATATCTTCTAACCACACACATTTGGAACTCTCCTTGGGTACCCTCACACATATTATTCCCTCATTTAGTGGATATTTTCACAAAAAGGTGAAATCTTCAAAAAATCAGAAAATTGGCTGAAAACGACTAAATATGAAGGACTCATCGGGCGAATCGCTCTGGAACTGAAATGGGAAAGCTCACTGACATTTATCCTATCTGAAAGTCTGATAAACGTCGGAAAAATGACTAAGTCCAAAAAAATTTTTTTTCAACTTTTTTCAATTTTAACCCCGTGGTATATATATTCTACACACACACATTTGGAACTCTCCTGGGGTAGCCTCACACATATTATTCCCTCATTTAGTGTATATTTTCACAAAAAAGTGAAATTTTCAAAAATTCAGAAAATTGGCTGAAAACGACTAAATATGAAGGACTCATCGGGCGAATCGCTTTGGAACTGAAATCGGAATGCTCACTGACATTTCTCCTATCTGAAAGTCTGATAAACGCCGGAAAAAAGAATGAGTCGAAAAAAAAAAAATGTTCACCTTTTTTCAATTTTACCCCCGTGGGATATGTATTCTACCCACACACATTTGGAACTCTCCTGGGGTACCCTCACACATATTATTCCCTCATTTAGTGGATATTTTCACAAAAAAGTGAAATTTTCAAAAATGCTGAAAATTGGCTGAAAACAAATAAATATGAAGGACTCATCGGGCGAATCGCTCTGGAACTGAAATTGGAACGCTCACTGACATTTCCCCTATCTGAAAGTCTGATAAACACCGGAAAAATGACTAAGTCCAAAAAAAATTTTTTTTCAGCTTTTTTCAATTTTACCCCCGTGGGATATATCTTCTAACCACACACATTTGGAACTCTCCTTCGGTACCCTCACACATATTATTCCCTCATTTAGTGGATATTTTCACAAAAAGGTGAAATCTTCAAAAAATCAGAAAATTGGCTGAAAACGACTAAATATGAAGGACTCATCGGGCGAATCGCTCTGGTACTGAAATGGGAAAGCTCACTGACATTTATCCTATCTGAAAGTCTGATAAACGTCGGAAAAATGACTAAGTCCAAAAAAAATTTTTTTCAACTTTTTTCAATTTTAACCCCGTGGTATATATATTCTACACACACACATTTGGAACTCTCCTGGGGAACCCTCACACATATTATTCCCTCATTTAGTGTATATTTTCACAAAAAAGTGAAATTTTCAAAAATTCAGAAAATTGGCTGAAAACGACTAAATATGAAGGACTCATCGGGCGAATCGCTTTGGAACTGAAATCGGAATGCTCACTGACATTTCTCCTATCTGAAAGTCTGATAAACGCCGGAAAAAAGAATAAGTCGAATAAAAAAAAGTGTTCACCTTTTTTCAATTTTACCCCCGTGGGATATATATTCTACCCACACACATTTGGAACTCTCCTGGGGTACTCTCACACATATTATTCCCTCATTTAGTGGATATTTTCACAAAAAAGTGAAATTTTCAAAAATTCAGAAAATTGGCTGAAAACAACTAAATATGAACGACTCATCGGGCGAATCACTCTGGAGCTCAAATGGGAACGCTCACTGACATTTCTATCTGAAAGTCTGATAAACGCCGGAAAAATGACTAAGTCCAAAAAAAATTTTTTTTCAACTTTTTTCAATTTTACCCCCGTGGGATATACATTCTACCCACACACATTTGGAACTCTCCTGGGGTACCCTCACACATATTATTCCCTCATTTAGTGGATATTTCCACAAAAAAGTGAAATTTTCAAAAATTCAGAAAATTGGCTGAAAACGACTAAATATGAAGGACACATCGGGCGAATTGCTCTGGAACTGAAATGGGAATGCTCACTGACATTTCTCCTATCTGAAAGTCTGATAAACGCCGGAAAAATGACTAAGTCTAAAAAAAAAATTTTTTCTACTTTTTTCAATTTTACCCCCGTGACATATATATTCTACCCACACACAATTGGAACTCTCCTGGGGTACCCTCACACATATTTATTCCCTCATTTAGTGGATATTTTCACAAAAAAGTGAAATTTTCAAAAATTCAGAAAATTGGCTGAAAATTACTAAATATGAAGGACTCATCGGGCGAATCGCTCTGGAACTGAAATTGGAACGCTCACTGACATTTCCCCTATCTGAAAGTCTGATAAACGCCGGAAAAATGACTAAGTCTAAAAAAAAAATTTTTTCACCTTTTTTCAATTTTACCCCCGTGGGATATATATTCTACCCACACACATTTGGAACTCTCCTGGGGTACCCTCACACATATGAGGGAATACCCTCATTTAGTTTATAATTTCACAAAAAAAGTGAAATTTTCAAAAATTCTGAAAAGTGACTGAAAATGACTAAATATGAACGACTCATCGGGCAAATCGCTCTGGAACTGAAATCGGAACGCTCACTGACATTTCCCCTATCTGAAAGTCTGATAAACACCGGAAAAATGACAAAGTCCAAAAAAAATTTTTTTAAACTTTTTTCAATTTTACCCCCGTGGGATATATATTCTACCCACACGCATTTGGAACTCTCCTGTTATACGCTGACACATATAATTCCCTCATTTAGTGGATATTTTCACAAAAAAGTGAAATTTTCAAAAATTCGGAAAATTGGCAGAAAACGATTAAATATGAAGGACTCATCGGGCGAATCGCTCTGTAACTGAAATCGGAATGCTCACTGACATTTCCCCTATCTGAAAGTCTGATAAACGCCGGAAAAATGACTAAGTCCAAAAAAAATTTTTTATCAACTGTTTTCAATTTTACCCCTGTGGTATATATATTCTACCCACACACATTTGGAACTCTCCTGGGGTACCCTCACACATATTATTCCCTCATTTAGTGGATATTTCCAAAAAAAAGTGAAATTTTAAAAAATTCTGAAACTTGGCTGAAAACGACTAAATATCAAGGAGTCATCGGGCGAATCACTCTGGAAATGAAATCGGAACGCTCACTGACATTTCCCCTAACTGAAATTCTGATAAACGCCGGAAAAATGACTAAGTCCAAAAAAAATTTTTTTCAACTTTTTTCAATTTTACTCCCGTGGGATATATATTTTACCCACGCACATTTGGAACTCTCCTGGGGTACCCTCACACATATTATTCCCTCATTTAATGGATATTTTCACAAAAAAGTGAAATTTTCAAAAATTCTGAAAATTGGCAGAAAACGACTAAATATGAAGGACTCATTGGGCGAATCGCTCTGGATTTGAAATGGGAAAGCTCACTGACATTTATCCTATCTGAAAGTCTGATAAACGCCGGAAAAATGACTAAGTCCAAAAAAAATTTTTTTTCAACTTTTTTCAATTTTACCCCCGTGGGATATATATTCTACCCACACACATTTGGAACTCTCCTGGGGTACCCTCACACATATTATTCCCTCATTTAGTGGATATTTCCACAAAAAAGTGAAATTTTCAAAAATTCAGAAAAGTGGCTGAAAATGACTAAATATGAACAACTCATCGGGCGAATCGCTCTGGAACTGAAATCGGAACGCTCACTGACATTTCCCCTAACTGAAAGTCTTATAAACGCAGGAAAATTGACTAAGTCCAAAAAAAAATTTTTTTCATTTTTTTTCAATTTTACCCCCGTGGGATATATATTCTACCCACACACATTTGGAGCTCTCCTGGGGTACCATGACACATATTATTCCCTCATTTAGTGAATATTTTCACAAAAAAGTGAAATTTTCAAAAATTCAGAAACTTGGCTGTAAACGACTAAATATCAAGGAGTCATTGGGCGAATCGCTCTGGAAATGAAATCGGAACGCTCACTGACATTTCCCCTAACTGAAATTCTGATAAACGCCAGAAAAATGACTAAGTCCAAAAAAAATTTTTTTTCAACTTTTTTCAATTTTACCCCCGTGGGATATATATTCTACCCACACACATTTGGAACTCTCCTGGGGTACCCTCACACATATTATTCCCTCATTTAGTGGATATTTCCACAAAAAAGTGAAATTTTCAAAAATTCAGAAAAGTGGCTGAAAATGACTAAATATGAACAACTCATCGGGCGAATCGCTCTGGAACTGAAATCGGAACACTCACTGACATTTCCCCTAACTGAAAGTCTTATAAACGCCGGAAAAATGACTAAGTCCAAAAAAATTATTTTTCATTTTTTTTCAATTTTACCCCCGTGGGATATATATTCTACCCACACACATTTGGAGCTCTCCTGGGTTACCATGACACACATTATTCCCTCATTTAGTGAATATTTTCACAAAAAAGTGAAATTTTCAAAAATTCAGAAAATTGGCTGAAAACGACTAAATATGAAGGACACATCGGGCGAATCGCTCTGGAACTGAAATCGGAACGCTCACTGACATTTCCCCTAACTGAAAGTCTGATAAACGCCAGAAAAATGACTAAGTCCAAAAAAAATTTTTTATCAACTGTTTTCAATATTACCCCTGTGGTATATATATTCTACCCACACACATTTGGAACTCTCCTGGGGTACCCTCACACATATGAGGGAATACCCTCATTTAGTTTATCATTTCACAAAAAAAGTGAAATTTTAAAAAATTCTGAAAAGTGACTGAAAATGACTAAATATGAACGACTCATCGGGCGAATCGCTCTGGAACTGAAATCGGAACGCTCACTGACATTTCCCCTAACTGAAAATTTTATAAACGCCGGAAAAATGACAAAGTCGAAAAAAAAATTTTTTCACCATTTTTCAATTTTACCCCCGTGGGATATATATTCTAACCACACACATTTGGATCTCTCCTGGGGTATCCTCACACATATTATTCCCTCATTTAGTGGATATTTTCACAAAAAAGAGAAATTTTCAAAAATTCAGAAAATTGTCTGAAAACGACTAAATATGAAGGACTCATCGGGCGAATCGCTCTGGAACTGAAATCGGAACGCTCACTGACATTTCCCCTATCTCAAAGTCTGATAAACGCTGAAAAAATGACTAAGTCCGAAAAAAAAATGTTTTCACCTGTTTTCAATTTTACCCCCGTGGGATATATATTCTACCCACACGCATTTGGAACTCTCCTGTTATACGCTCACACATATTATTCCCTCATTTAGTGGATATTTTCACAAAAAAGTGAAATTTTCAAAAATTCAGAAAATTTGCTGAAAATGACAAAATATGAAGGACTCATCGGGCGAATCGCTCTGGAACTGAAATCAGTACGCTCACTGACATTTTCCCTATCTGAAAGTCTGATAAATGCCGGAAAAATGACTAAGTCGAAAAAAAAATGTTTTCACCTTTTTTCAATTTTACCCCCGTAGGATATATATTCTACCCACACACATTTGGAACTCTCCTGGGGTACCCTCACACATATTATTCCCTCATTTAGTGGATATTTTCACAAAAAAGTGAAATTTTCAAAAATTCAGAAAAGTGGCTGAAAATGACTAAATATGAACGACTCATCAGGCAAATCGCTCTGGAAATGAAATCGGAACGCTCACTGACATTTCTCCTATCTGAAAGTCTGATAAATGCCGGAAAAATGACTAAGTCTAAAAAAAAAAATTTTTTAAACTTTTTTCAATTTTACCCCCGTGGTATATATATTCTACCCACACAGATTTGGAACTCTCCTGGGGTACCCTCACACATATTATTCCCTCATTTAGTGGATATTTTCACAAAAAAGTGAAATTTTCAAAAATTCAGAAAAGTGGCTGAAAACGACTAAATATGAAGGACTCATCGGGCGAATCACTCTGGAACTGAAATCGGAACGCTCACTGACATTTCCCCTATCTGAAAGTCTGATAAACGCCAAAAAAATGACTAAGTCCAAAAAAAAAAATGTTTTCACCTTTTTTCAATTTTACCCCCGTGGGATATATATTCTACCCACACACATTTGGAACTCTCCTGGGGTACCCTCACAAATGTTATTCCCTCATTTAGTGGATATTTTCACCAAAAAGAGAAATTTTCAAAAATTCAGAAAATTGTCTGAAAATGACTAAATATGAAGGACTCATCGGACGAATCGCTCTGGAAGTGAAATCGGAATGCTCACTGACATTTCCCCTATCTGAAAGTCTGATAAATGCTGAAAAAATGACTAAGTCCGAAAAAAAAATGTTTTCACCTTTTTTCAATTTTACCCCCGTGGGATATATATTCTACCCACACACATTTGGAACTCTCCTGTGGTACCCTCACACATATTATTCCCTCATTTAGTGGATATTTTCACAAAAAAGTGAAATTTTCAAAAATTCTGAAAATTGACTGAAAACGACTAAATATGAAGGACTCATCGGGCGAATCGCTCTGGAACTGAAATTGGAATGCTCACTGACATTTCCCCTATCTGAAAGTCTGATAAACGCTGAAAAAATGACTAAGTCCAAAAAAAATTTTTTTTCACCTTTTTTCAATTTTACCCCCGTGGGATATATATTCTACCCACACACATTTGGAACTCTCCTGGGGTACCCTCACACATATTATTCCCTCATTTAGTGGATATTTTCACAAAAAAGTGACATTTTCAAAAATTCTGAAAATTGGCTGAAAACGACTAAATATGAAGGACTCATCGGGCGAATCGCTCTGGAACTGAAATTGGAATGCTCACTGACATTTCCCCTATCTGAAAGTCTGATAAACGCCGGAAAAATGACAAAGTCCAAAAAAAAATTTTTTTCAACTTTTTTCAATTTTACCCCCGTGGGATATATATTCTACCCACACACATTTGGAACTCTCCTGGGGTACCCTCACACATATTATTCCCTCATTTAGTGGCTATTTTCACAAAAACGTGAAATTTTCAAAAATTCAGAAAATTGGCTGAAAATGACTAAATATGAACGACTCATCGGGCGAATCGCTCTGTAACTTAAATCGGATTGCTCACTGACATTTCCCCTATCTGAAAGTCTGATAAACACCAGAAAAATGACTAAGTCGAAAAAACAATTTTTTTCAACTTTTTTCAATTTTACCCCCGTGGGATATATCTTTTACCCACACACATTTGGAACTCTCCTGGGGTACCCTCACACATATTATTCCCTCATTTAGTGGACATTTTCACAAAAAAGTGAAATTTTCAAAAATTCGGAAAATTGGCAGAAAACGACTAAATATGAAGGACTCATCGGGCGAATCGCTCTGGAACTGAAATGGGAACGCTCACTGACATTTCCCCTAACTGAAAATTTTATAAACGCCGGAAAAATGACAAAGTCGAAAAAAAAAATTTTTCACCATTTTTCAATTTTACCCCCGTGGGATATATATTCTAACCACACACATTTGGATCTCTCCTGGGGTATCCTCACACATATTATTCCCTCATTTAGTGGATATTTTCACAAAAAAGAGAAATTTTCAAAAATTCAGAAAATTGTCTGAAAACGACTAAATATGAAGGACTCATCGGGCGAATCGCTCTGGAACTGAAATCGGAACGCTCACTGACATTTCCCCTATCTCAAAGTCTGATAAACGCTGAAAAAATGACTAAGTCCGAAAAAAAAATATTTTCACCTGTTTTCAATTTTACCCCCGTGGGATATATATTCTACCCACACGCATTTGGAACTCTCCTGTTATACGCTCACACATATTATTCCCTCATTTAGTGGATATTTTCACAAAAAAGTGAAATTTTCAAAAATTCAGAAAATTTGCTGAAAATGACAAAATATGAAGGACTCATCGGGCGAATCGCTCTGGAACTGAAATCAGTACGCTCACTGACATTTTCCCTATCTGAAAGTCTGATAAATGCCGGAAAAATGACTAAGTCGAAAAAAAATAATTTTTCAACTTTTTTCAATTTTACCCCCGTGGGATATATATTCTACCCACACACATTTGGAACTCTCCTGGGGTACCCTCACACATATTTTTCCCTCATTAATGGATATTTTCACAAAAAAGTGAAATTTTCATAAATTCAGAAAATTGGCTGAAAATGACTAAATATGAAGGACTCATCGGGCGAATCGCTCTGGAACTGAAATAGGAACGCTCACTGACATTTCCCCTATCTGAAAGTCTGATAAACACCAGAAAAATGACTAAGTCGAAAAAACAATTTTTTTCAACTTTTTTCAATTTTACCCCCGTGGGATATATCTTTTACCCACACACATTTGGAACTCTCCTGGGGTACCCTCACACATATTATTCCCTCATTTAGTGGACATTTTCACAAAAAAGTGAAATTTTCAAAAATTCGGAAAATTGGCAGAAAACGACTAAATATGAAGGACTCATCGGGCGAATCGCTCTGGAACTGAAATCGGAACGCTCACTGACATTTCCCCTATCTGAAAGTCTGATAGATGCCGGAAAAATGACTAAGTCTAAAAAAAATTTTTTTCAACTTTTTTCAATTTTACCACCGTGGGATATATATTCTACCCACACACATTTGAAACTCTCCTGGGGTACCCTCACACATATTATTCCCTCATTTAGTGGATATTTTCACAAAAAAGTGAAATTTTCAAAAATTCTGAAAATTGGCTGAAAATGACTAAATATGATCGACTCATCAAGCGAATCGCTCTGGAACTGAAATCGGAACGCTCACTGACATTTCCCGTAACTGAAAGTCTGATAAACGCCGGAAAAAGGACTAAGTCCAAAAAAATTTTTTTAACAACTTTTTTCAATTTTACCCCCGTGGGATATATATTCTACCCACACACATTTGGAACTCTCCTGGGGTACCCTCACACATATTATTCCCTCATTAAGTGGATATTTTCACAAAAAAGTGACATTTTCAAAAATTCAGAAAATTGGCTGAAAACGACTAAATATGAACGACTCATCGGGCGAATCGCTCTGGAACTGAAATCGGAATGCTCACTCACATTTCCCCTATCTGAAAGTCTGATAAACGGGGGAAAAATGACAGTCCAAAAAAAATTTCTTTTCAACTTTTTTCAATTTTACCACCGTGGGATATATATTCTACCCACACACATTTGGAACTCTCCTGGGGTACCCTCACACATATTATTCCCTCATTTAGTGGATATTTTCACAAAAAAGTGAAATTTTCAAAAATTCACAAAATTGGCTGAAAATGACTAAATATGAAGGACTCATCGGGCGAATCGCTCTGGAACTGAAATCGGAACGCTCACTGACATTTCCCCTATCTGAAAGTCTGATAAACACCAGAAAAATGACTAAGTTCAAAAAAAATTTTTTTTCAACTTTTTTCAATTTTACCCCCGTGGGATATATATTCTACCCACACACATTTGGAACTCTCCTGGGGTACCCTCACACATATTATTCCCTCATTAAGTGGATATTTTCACAAAAAAGTGACATTTTCAAAAATTCAGAAAATTGGCTGAAAACGACTAAATATGAACGACTCATTGGGCGAATCGCTCTGGAACTGAAATCGGAATGCTCACTCACATTTCCCCTATCTGAAAGTCTGATAAACGCCGGAAAAATGACAGTCCAAAAAAAAATTTTTTTCAACTTTTTTCAATTTTACCACCGTGGGATATATATTCTACCCACACACATTTGGAACTCTCCTGGGGTACCCTCACACATATTATTCCCTCATTTAGTGGATTTTTTCACAAAAAAGTGAAATTTTCAAAAATTCTGAAAATTGGCTGAAAATGACTAAATATGAAGGACTCATCGGGCGAATCGCTCTGGAACTGAAATCGGAATGCTCACTGACATTTCCCCTATCTGAAAGTCTGATAAATGCCGGAAAAATGACTAAGTCGAAAAAAAAATTTTTAGCAACTTTTTTCAGCTTTACCCCCGTGGGATATATCTTCTACCCACACACATTTGGAACTCTCCTGGGGTACCCTCACACATATTATTCCCTCATTTAGTGGATATTTTCACAAAAAAGTGAAATTTTCAAAAATTCAGAAAATTGGCTGAAAACGACTAAATATGAACGACTCATCGGGCGAATCACTCTGGAACTGAAATCGGAATGCTCACTGACATTTCCCCTATCTGAAAGTCTGATAAACGCCGGAAAAATGACAGTCCAAAAAAAATTTTTTTTCAACTTTTTTCAATTTTACCACCGTGGGATATATATTCTACCCACACACATTTGGAACTCTCCTGGGGTACCCTCACACATATTATTCCCTCATTTAGTGGATATTTTCACAAAAAAGTGAAATTTTCAAAAATTCAGAAAATTGGCTGAAAATGACTAAATATGAAGGACTCATCGGGCGAATCGCTCTGGAACTGAAATGGGAACGCTCACTGACATTTCCCCTATCTGAAAGTCTGATAAACGCCGGAAAAATGACTAAGTCTAAAAAAAATTTTTTTCAACTTTTTTCAATTTTACCACCGTGGGATATATATTCTACCCACACACATTTGAAACTCACCTGGGGTACCCTCACACATATTATTCCCTCATTTAGTGGATATTTTCACAAAAAAGTGAAATTTTCAAAAATTCTGAAAATTGGCTGAAAATGACTAAATATGATCGACTCATCAGGCGAATCGCTCTGGAACTGAAATCGGAACGCTCACTGACATTTCCCCTAACTGAAAGTCTGATAAACGCCGGAAAAATTACTAAGTCCAAAAAAAATTTTTTAGCAACTTTTTTCAATTTTACCCCCGTGGGATATATCTTCTACCCACACACATTTGGAACTCTCCTGGGGTACCCTCACACATATTATTCCCTCATTTAGTGGATATTTTCACAAAAAAGTGAAATTTTCAAAAATTCTGAAAATTGGCTGAAAATGACTAAATATGAAGGACTCATCGGGCGAATCGCTCTGGAACTGAAATCGGAACGCTCACTGATATTTCCCCTAACTGAAAGTTTTATAAACGCCGGAAAAATGACAGTCCAAAAAAATGATTTTTTCAACTTTTTTCAATTTTACCCCCGTGGGATATATCTTTTACCCACACGCATTTGGAACTCTCCTGCTATACGCCCACACATATTATTCCCTCATTTAGGGGATATTTTCACAAAAAAGTGAAATTTTCAAAAATTTTGAAAATTGGCTGAAAATGACTAAATATGAAGGACTCATCGGGCGAATCGCTTTGGAATTGAAATCGGAACACTCACTGACATTTGCCCTAAGTGAAAGTCTGATAAACGCCGGAAAAATGACTAAGTCCGAAAAAAAAATGTTTTCACCTTTTTTCAATTTTACCCCCGTGGGATATATCTTTTACCCACACACATTTGGAACTCTCCTGGGGTACCCTCAGACATATTATTCCCTCATTTAGTGGACATTTTCACAAAAAAGTGAAATTTTCAAAAATTCAGAAAATTGGCAGAAAACGACTAAATATGAAGGACTCATCGGGCGAATCGCTCTGGAACTGAAATCGGAACGCTCACTGACATTTCCCCTATCTGAAAGTCTGATAGATGCCGGAAAAATGACTAAGTCGAAAAAAAAAATTTTTTCAACTTTTTTCAATTTTTTCCCCGTGGGATATATATTCTACCCACACACATTTGGAACTCACCTGGGGTACCCTCACACATATTATTCCCTCATTTAGTGGATATTTTCACAAAAAAGTGAAATTTTCAAAAATTCTGAAAATTGGCTGAAAATGACTAAATATGATCGACTCATCAGGCGAATCGCTCTGGAACTGAAATCGGAACGCTCACTGACATTTCCCCTAACTGAAAGTCTGATAAACGCCGGAAAAAGGACTAAGTCCAAAAAATTTTTTTAACAACTTTTTTCAGTTTTACCCCCGTGGGATATATCTTCTACCCACACACATTTGGAACTCTCCTGGGGTACCCTCACACATATTATTCCCTCATTTAGTGGATATTTTCACAAAAAAGTGAAATTTTCAAAAATTCAGAAAATTGGCTGAAAACGACTAAATATGAACGACTCATCGGGCGAATCACTCTGGAACTGAAATCGGAATGCTCACTGACATTTCCCCTATCTGAAAGTCTGATAAACGCCGGAAAAATGACAGTCCAAAAAAAATTTTTTTGCAACTTTTTTCAATTTTACCCCCGTGGGATATATCTTCTACCCACACACATTTGGAACTCTCCTGGGTTACCCTCACACATATTATTCCCTCATTTAGTGGATATTTTCACAAAAAAGTGAAATTTTCAAAAATTCTGAAAATTGGCTGAAAACGACTAAATATGAAGGACTCATCGGGCGAATCGCTCTGGAACTGAAATCGGAACGCTCACTGACATTTCCCCTATCTGAAAATCTGATAAATGCCGGAAAAATGACTAAGTCGAAAAAAAATTTTTTTTCAACTTTTTTAAATTTTATCCCCGTGGGATATATATTCTACCCACACACATTTGGAACTCTTCTGGGGTACCCTCACACATATTATTCCCTCATTTTGTGGATATTTTCACAAAAAAGTGAAATTTTCAAAAATTCTGAAAATTGGCTGAAAATGACTAAATATGAAGGACTCATCGGGCGAATTGCCCTGGAACTGAAATCGGAACGCTCACTGACATTTCCCCTATCTGAAAGTCTGATAAACGCCGGAAAAATGACTAAGTCAAAAAAAAAATGTTTTTCAACTTTTTTCAATTTTACCCCTGTGGGATATATCTTCTACCCACACACATTTGGAACTCTTCTGGGGTACCCTCACACATATTATTCCCTCATTTAGTGGATATTTTCACAAAAAAGTGAAATTTTCAAAAATTCTGAAAATTGGCTGAAAACGACTAAATATGAAGGACTCATCGGGAGAATCGCTCTGCAAATGAAATCGGAACGCTCACTGACATTTCCCCTATCTGAAAGTCTGATAAATGCCGGAAAAATGACTAAGTCGAAAAAAAAATTTTTTTCAACTTTTTTAAATTTTATCCCCGTGGGATACATATTCTACCCACACACATTTGGAACTCTTCTGGGGTACCCTCACACATATTATTCCCTCATTTTGTGGATATTTTCACAAAAAAGTGAAATTTTCAAAAATTCTGAAAATTGGCTGAAAATGACTAAATATGAAGGACTCATGGGGCGAATTGCCTTGGAACTGAAATCGGAACGCTCACTGACATTTCCCCCATCTTAAAGTCTGATAAACGCCGGAAAAATGACTAAGTCAAAAAAAAAATGTTTTTCAACTTTTTTCAATTTTACCCCCGTGGGATATATATTCTACCCACACACATTTGGAACTCTCCTGGGGTACCCTCACACATATTATTCCCTCATTTTGTGGATATTTTCACAAAAAAGTGAAATTTTCTAAAATTCTGAAAATTGGCTGAAAACGACTAAATATGAAGGACTCATCGGGCGAATCGCTCTGGAACTGAAATCAGAACGCTCACTGACATTTCCCCTATCTGAAAGTCTGATAAACGCCGGAAAAATGACTAAGTCCAAAAAAAATTTTTTAGCAACTTTTTTCAATTTTACCCCCGTGGGATATATATTCTACCCACACACATTTGGAACTCTCCTGGGGTACCCTCACACATATTATTCCCTCATTTTGTGGATATTTTCACAAAAAAGTGAAATTTTCTAAAATTCTGAAAATTGGCTGAAAACGACTAAATGTGAAGGACTCATCGGGCGAATCGCTCTGGAACTGAAATTGGAACGCTCACTGACATTTCCTCTATCTTAAAGTCTGATAAACGCCGGAAAAATGACTAAGTCCCAAAAAAATTTTTTAGCAACTTTTTTCAATTTTACCCCCGTGGGATATATATTCTACCCACACACATTTGGAACTCTCCTGGGGTACCCTCACACATATTATTCCCTCATTTAGTGGATATTTTCACAAAAAAGTGAAATTTTCAAAAATTCAGAAAATTGGCTGAAAACGACTAAATATGAACAACTCATCGGGCAAATCGCTCTGGAACTGAAATCGGAATGCTCACTGACATTTCCCCTATCTGAAAGTCTGATAAACGCCGGAAAAATGACAGTCCAAAAAAAATTTTTTTTCAACTTTTTTCAATTTTACCACCGTGGGATATATATTCTACCCACACACATTTGGAACTCTACTGGGGTACCCTCACGCATATTATTCCCTCATTTAGTGGATATTTTCACAAAAAAGTGAAATTTTCAAAAATTCAGAAAATTGGCTGAAAATGACTAAATATGAAGGACTCATCGGGCGAATCGCTCTGGAGCTGAAATCGGAATGCTCACTGACATTTCCCCTAACTGAAAGTCTGATGAACGCCGGAAAAATGACTAAGACAAAAAAAATTTTTTTATCAACTTTTTTCAATTTTACCCCCGTGGGATATATCTTCTACCCACACACATTTGGAACTCTTCTGGGGTACCCTCACACATATTATTCCCTCATTTAGTGGATATTTTCACAAAAAAGTGAAATTTTCAAAAATTCTGAAAATTGGCTGAAAACGACTAAATATGAAGGACTCATCGGGAGAATCGCTCTGCAAATGAAATCGGAACGCTCACTGATATTTCCCCTATCTGATAGTCTGATAAATGCCGGAAAAATGACTAAGTCGAAAAAAAAATTTTTTTCAACTTTTTTAAATTTTATCCCCGTGGGATACATATTCTACCCACACACATTTGGAACTCTTCTGGGGTACCCTCACACATATTATTCCCTCATTTAGTGGATATTTTCACAAAAAAGTGAAATTTTCAAAAATTCTGAAAATTGGCTGAAAACGACTAAATATGAAGGACTCATCGGGCGAATCGCTCTGGAACTGAAATCGGAACGCTCACTGACATTTCCCCTATCTGAAAGTCTGATAAATGCCGGAAAAATGACTAAGTCCAAAAAAAATTTTTTAGCAACTTTTTTCAATTTTACCCCCGTGGGATATATATTCTACCCACACACATTTGGAACTCTCCTGGGGTACCCTCACACATATTATTCCCTCATTTTGTGGATATTTTCGCAAAAAAGTGAAATTTTCAAAAATTCTGAAAATTGACTGAAAACGATTAATATGAAGGACTCATAGGGCGAATTTCTCTGGAACTGAAATCGGAACGCTCACTGACATTTCCTCTATCTTAAAGTCTGATAAATGCCGGAAAAATGACTAAGTTCAAAAAAAAAATTTTTTCAACTTTTTTCAATTTTACCCCCGTGGGATATATATTCTACCCACACACATTTGGAACTCTCCTGGGGTACCCTCACACATATTATTCCCTCATTTAGTGGATATTTTCACAAAAAAGTAAAATTTTAAAAAATTCAGAAAATTGGCTGAAAACGACTAAATATGAACAACTCATCGGGCAAATCGCTCTGGAACTGAAATCGGAATGCTCACTGACATTTCCCCTATCTGAAAGTCTGATAAACGCCGGAAAAATGACAGTCCAAAAAAAATTTTTTTTCAACTTTTTTCAATTTTACCACCGTGGGATGTATATTCTACCCACACACATTTGGAACTCTCCTGGGGTACCCTCACACATATTATTCCCTCATTTAGTGGATATTTTCACAAAAAAGTGAAATTTTCAAAAATTCAGAAAATTGGCTGAAAATGACTAAATATGATCGACTCATCAGGCGAATCGCTCTGGAACTGAAATCGGAATGCTCACTGACATTTCCCCTATCTGAAAGTCTGATAAATGCCGGAAAAATGACTAAGTCGAAAAAAAAAATTTTAGCAACTTTTTTCAGTTTTACCCCTTGGGATATATCTTCTACCCACACACATTTGGAACTCTCCTGGGGTACCCTCACACATATTATTCCCTCATTTAGTGGATATTTTCACAAAAAAGTGAAATTTTCAAAAATTTCGAAAATTGGCTGAAAATAACTAAATATGAACGACTCTTCGGGCGAATCGTTCTGGAACTGAAATCGGAACGCTCACTGACATTTCCCCTAACTGAAAGTCTGATAAACGCCGGAAAAATGACTAAGTCCAAAAAAAATTTTTTAGCAACTTTTTTCAATTTTACCCCCGTGGGATATATCTTCTACCCACACACATTTGGAACTCTCCTGGGGTACCCTCACACATATTATTCCCTCATTTAGTGGATATTTTCACAAAAAAGTGAAATTTTCAAAAATTCTGAAAATTGGCTGAAAACGACTAAATATGAAGGACTCATCGGGCGAATCGCTCTGGAACTGAAATCGGAATGCTCACTGACATTTCCCCTATCTGAAAGTCTGATAAACGCCGGAAAAATGACAGTCCAAAAAAAATTTTTTTTCAACTTTTTTCAATTTTACCACCGTGGGATATATCTTCTACCCACACACATTTGGAACTCTCCTGGGGTACCCTCACACATATTATTCCCTCATTTAGTGGATATTTTCACAAAAAAGTGAAATTTTCAAAAATTCTGAAAATTGGCTGAAAATGACTAAATATGAAGGACTCATCGGGCGAATCGCTCTGGAACTGAAATCGGAACGCTCACTGACATTTCCCCCAACTGAAAGTTTTATAAACGCCGGAAAAATGACAGTCCAAAAAAATGATTTTTTCAACTTTTTTCAATTTTACCCCCGTGGGATATATATTCTACCCACACACATTTGGAACTCTCCTGGGGTACCCTCACACATATTATCCCCTCATTAAGTGGATATTTTCACAAAAAAAGTGAAATTTTCAAAAATTTTGAAAATTGGCTGACAACGATTAAATATGAAGGACTCATCGGGCGAATCGCTCTGGAACTGAAATCGCAACGCTCACTGACATTTCCCCTATCTGAAAGTCTGATAAACGCCGGAAAAATGACTAAGTCTAAAAAAAATTTTTTTCAACTTTTTTCAATTTTACCACCGTGGGATATATATTCTACCCACACACATTTGAAACTCACCTGGGGTACCCTCACACATATTATTCCCTCATTTAGTGGATATTTTCACAAAAAAGTGAAATTTTCAAAAATTCTGAAAATTGGCTGAAAATGACTAAATATGATCGACTCATCAGGCGAATCGCTCTGGAACTGAAATCGGAATGCTCACTGACATTTCCCCTAACTGAAAGTCTGATAAACGCCGGAAAAAGGACTAAGTCCAAAAAAATTTTTTTAACAACTTTTTTCAATTTTACCCCCGTGGGATATATATTCTACCCACACACATTTGGAACTCTCCTGGGGTACCCTCACACATATTATTCCCTCATTTAGTGGATATTTTCACAAAAAAGTGAAATTTTCAAAAATTCAGAAAATTGGCTGAAAATGACTAAATATGAAGGACTCATCGGGCGAATCGCTCTGGAACTGAAATCGGAATGCTCACTGACATTTCCCCTATCTGAAAGTCTGATAAATGCCGGAAAAATGACTAAGTCGAAAAAAATTTTTTTAGCAACTTTTTTCAGTTTTACCCCCGTGGGATATATCTTCTACCCACACACATTTGGAACTCTCCTGGGGTACCCTCACACATATTATTCCCTCATTTAGTGGATATTTTCACAAAAAAGTGAAATTTTCAAAAATTCAGAAAATTGGCTGAAAACGACTAAATATGAACGACTCATCGGGCGAATCACTCTGGAACTGAAATCGGAATGCTCACTGACATTTCCCCTATCTGAAAGTCTGATAAACGCCGGAAAAATGACAGTCCAAAAAAAATTTTTTTTCAACTTTTTTCAATTTTACCACCGTGGGATATATATTCTACCCACACACATTTGGAACTCTCCTGGGGTACCCTCACACATATTATTCCCTCATTTAGTGGATATTTTCACAAAAAAGTGAAATTTTCAAAAATTCAGAACATTGGCTGAAAATGAATAAATATGAAGGACTCATCGGGCGAATCGCTCTGGAACTGAAATGGGAACGCTCACTGACATTTCCCCTAACTGAAAGTCTGATAAACGCCGGAAAAATGACTAAGTCCAAAAAAAATTTTTTTGCAACTTTTTTCAATTTTACCCCCGTGGGATATATCTTCTACCCACACACATTTGGAACTCTCCTGGGTTACCCTCACACATATTATTCCCTCATTTAGTGGATATTTTCACAAAAAAGTGAAATTTTCAAAAATTCTGAAAATTGGCTGAAAACGACTAAATATGAAGGACTCATCGGGCGAATCGCTCTGGAACTGAAATCGGAACGCTCACTGACATTTCCCCTATCTGAAAGTCTGATAAATACCGGAAAAATGACTAAGTCGAAAAAAAATTTTTTTCAACTTTTTTAAATTTTATCCCCGTGGGATATATATTCTACCCACACACATTTGGAACTCTTCTGGGGTACCCTCACACATATTATTCCCTCATTTTGTGGATATTTTCACAAAAAAGTGAAATTTTCAAAAATTCTGAAAATTGGCTGAAAATGACTAAATATGAAGGACTCATCGGGCGAATTGCCCTGGAACTGAAATCGGAACGCTCACTGACATTTCCCCTATCTGAAAGTCTGATAAACGCCGGAAAAATGACTAAGTCAAAAAAAAAATGTTTTTCAACTTTTTTCAATTTTACCCCTGTGGGATATATCTTCTACCCACACACATTTGGAACTCTTCTGGGGTACCCTCACACATATTATTCCCTCATTTTGTGGATATTTTCACAAAAAAGTGAAATTTTCAAAAATTCTGAAAATTGGCTGAAAATGACTAAATATGAAGGACTCATGGGGCGAATTGCCCTGGAACTGAAATCGGAATGCTCACTGACATTTCCCCCATCTTAAATTCTGATAAACGCCGGAAAAATGACTAAGTCAAAAAAAAATGTTTTTCAACTTTTTTCAATTTTACCCCCGTGGGATATATCTTCTACCCACACACATTTGGAACTCTCCTGGGGTACCCTCACACATATTATTCCCTCATTTAGTGGATATTTTCACAAAAAAGTGAAATTTTCAAAAATTCTGAAAATTGGCTGAAAACGACTAAATATGAAGGACTCATTGGGCGAATCGCTCTGGAACTGAAATCGGAATGCTCACTGACATTTCCCCTATCTGAAAGTCTGATAAACGCCGGAAAAATGACTAAGTCCAAAAAAAATTTTTTAGCAACTTTTTTCAATTTTACCCCCGTGGGATATATATTCTACCCACACACATTTGGAACTCTCCTGGGGTACCCTCACACATATTATTCCCTCATTTTGTGGATATTTTCACAAAAAAGTGAAATTTTCTAAAATTCTGAAAATTGGCTGAAAACGACTAAATGTGAAGGACTCATCGGGCGAATCGCTCTGGAACTGAAATCGGAACGCTCACTGACATTTCCTCTATCTTAAAGTCTGATAAACGCCGGAAAAATGACTAAGTTCAAAAAAAAAATTTTTTTCAACTTTTTTCAATTTTACCCCCGTGGGATATATATTCTACCCACACACATTTGGAACTCTCCTGGTGTACCCTCACACATATTATTCCCTCATTTAGTGGATATTTTCACAAAAAAGTGAAATTTTCAAAAATTCAGAAAATTGGCTGAAAACGACTAAATATGAACAACTCATCGGGCAAATCGCTCTGGAACTGAAATCGGAATGCTCACTGACATTTCCCCTATCTGAAAGTCTGATAAACGCCGGAAAAATGACAGTCCAAAAAAAATTTTTTTTCAACTTTTTTCAATTTTACCACCGTGGGATATATGTTCTACCCACACACATTTGGAACTCTCCTGGGGTACCCTCACGCATATTATTCCCTCATTTAGTGGATATTTTCACAAAAAAGTGAAATTTTCAAAAATTCAGAAAATTGGCTGAAAATGACTAAATATGAAGGACTCATCGGGCGAATCGCTCTGGAGCTGAAATCGGAATGCTCACTGACATTTCCCCTAACTGAAAGTCTGATGAACGCCGGAAAAATGACTAAGACAAAAAAATTTTTTTTATCAACTTTTTTCAATTTTACCCCCGTGGGATATATCTTCTACCCACACACATTTGGAACTCTTCTGGGGTACCCTCACACATATTATTCCCTCATTTAGTGGATATTTTCACAAAAAAGTGAAATTTTCAAAAATTCAGAAAATTGGCTGAAAATGACTAAATATGAAGGACTCATCGGGCGAATCGCTCTGGAACTGAAATGGGAACGCTCACTGACATTTCCCCTAACTGAAAGTCTGATAAACGCTGGAAAAATGACTAAGTCCAAAAAAAATTTTTTTGCAACTTTTTTCAATTTTACCCCCGTGGGATATATCTTCTACCCACACACATTTGGAACTCTCCTGGGTTACCCTCACACATATTATTCCCTCATTTAGTGGATATTTTCACAAAAAAGTGAAATTTTCAAAAATTCTGAAAATTGGCTGAAAACGACTAAATATGAAGGACTCATCGGGCGAATCGCTCTGGAACTGAAATCGGAACGCTCACTGACATTTCCCCTATCTGAAAGTCTGATAAATGCCGGAAAAATGACTAAGTCCAAAAAAATTTTTTTAGCAACTTTTTTCAATTTTACCCCCGTGGGATATATATTCTACCCACACACATTTGGAACTCTCCTGGGGTACCCTCACACATATTATTCCCTCATTTTGTGGATATTTTCACAAAAAAGTGAAATTTTCTAAAATTCTGAAAATTGGCTGAAAACGACTAAATGTGAAGGACTCATCGGGCGAATCGCTCTGGAGCTGAAATCGGAATGCTCACTGACATTTCCCCTAACTGAAAGTCTGATGAACGCCGGAAAAATGACTAAGACAAAAAAATTTTTTTTATCAACTTTTTTCAATTTTACCCCCGTGGGATATATCTTCTACCCACACACATTTGGAACTCTTCTGGGGTACCCTCACACATATTATTCCCTCATTTAGTGGATATTTTCACAAAAAAGTGAAATTTTCAAAAATTCAGAAAATTGGCTGAAAATGACTAAATATGAAGGACTCATCGGGCGAATCGCTCTGGAACTGAAATGGGAACGCTCACTGACATTTCCCCTAACTGAAAGTCTGATAAACGCTGGAAAAATGACTAAGTCCAAAAAAAATTTTTTTGCAACTTTTTTCAATTTTACCCCCGTGGGATATATCTTCTACCCACACACATTTGGAACTCTCCTGGGTTACCCTCACACATATTATTCCCTCATTTAGTGGATATTTTCACAAAAAAGTGAAATTTTCAAAAATTCTGAAAATTGGCTGAAAACGACTAAATATGAAGGACTCATCGGGCGAATCGCTCTGGAACTGAAATCGGAACGCTCACTGACATTTCCCCTATCTGAAAGTCTGATAAATGCCGGAAAAATGACTAAGTCGAAAAAAAAAATTTTTCAACTTTTTTAAATTTTATCCCCGTGGGATATATATTCTACCCACACACATTTGGAACTCTTCTGGGGTACCCTCACACATATTATTCCCTCATTTTGTGGATATTTTCACAAAAAAGTGAAATTTTCAAAAATTCTGAAAATTGGCTGAAAATGACTAAATATGAAGGACTCATCGGGCGAATTGCCCTGGAACTGAAATCGGAATGCTCACTGACATTTCCCCTATCTGAAAGTCTGATAAACGCCAGAAAAATGACTAAGTAAAAAAAAAAATGTTTTTCAACTTTTTTCAATTTTACCCCTGTGGGATATATCTTCTACCCACACACATTTGGAACTCTTCTGGGGTACCCTCACACATATTATTCCCTCATTTAGTGGATATTTTCACAAAAAAGTGAAATTTTCAAAAATTCTGAAAATTGGCTGAAAACGACTAAATATGAAGGACTCATCGGGAGAATCGCTCTGCAAATGAAATCGGAACGCTCACTGACATTTCCCCTATCTGAAAGTCTGATAAATGCCGGAAAAATGACTAAGTCGAAAAAAAAAATTTTTTCAACTTTTTTAAATTTTATCCCCGTGGGATACATATTCTACCCACACACATTTGGAACTCTTCTGGGGTACCCTCACACATATTATTCCCTCATTTTGTGGATATTTTCACAAAAAAGTGAAATTTTCAAAAATTCTGAAAATTGGCTGAAAATGTCTAAATATGAAGGACTCATGGGGCGAATTGCCCTGGAACTGAAATCGGAACGCTCACTGACATTTCCCCCATCTTAAAGTCTGATAAACGCCGGAAAAATGACTAAGTCAAAAAAAAAATGTTTTTCAACTTTTTTCAATTTTACCCCCGTGGGATATATCTTCTACCCACACACATTTGGAACTCTCCTGGGGTACCCTCACACATATTATTCCCTCATTTAGTGGATATTTTCACAAAAAAGTGAAATTTTCAAAAATTCTGAAAATTGGCTGAAAACGACTAAATATGAAGGACTCATTGGGCGAATCGCTCTGGAACTGAAATCGGAACGCTCACTGACATTTCCCCTATCTGAAAGTCTGATAAACGCCGGAAAAATGACAGTCCAAAAAAAATTTTTTTTCAACTTTTTTCAATTTTACCACCGTGGGATATATATTCTACCCACACACATTTGGAACTCTCCTGGGGTACCCTCACGCATATTATTCCCTCATTTAGTGGATATTTTCACAAAAAAGTGAAATTTTCAAAAATTCAGAAAATTGGCTGAAAATGACTAAATATGAAGGACTCATCGGGCGAATCGCTCTGGAGCTGAAATCGGAATGCTCACTGACATTTCCCCTAACTGAAAGTCTGATGAACGCCGGAAAAATGACTAAGACAAAAAAAAATTTTTTATCAACTTTTTTCAATTTTACCCCCGTGGGATATATCTTCTACCCACACACATTTGGAACTCTTCTGGGGTACCCTCACACATATTATTCCCTCATTTAGTGGATATTTTCACAAAAAAGTGAAATTTTCAAAAATTCTGAAAATTGGCTGAAAACGACTAAATATGAAGGACTCATCGGGAGAATCGCTCTGCAAATGAAATCGGAACGCTCACTGATATTTCCCCTATCTGAAAGTCTGATAAATGCCGGAAAAATGACTAAGTCGAAAAAAAAAAATTTTTCAACTTTTTTAAATTTTATCCCCGTGGGATACATATTCTACCCACACACATTTGGAACTCTTCTGGGGTACCCTCACACATATTATTCCTCATTTAGTGGATATTTTCACAAAAAAGTGAAATTTTCAAAAATTCTGAAAATTGGCTGAAAACGACTAAATATGAAGGACTCATCGGGCGAATCGCTCTGGAACTGAAATCGGAACGCTCACTGACATTTCCCCTATCTGAAAGTCTGATAAACGCCGGAAAAATGACTAAGTCCAAAAAAAATTTTTTAGCAACTTTTTTCAATTTTACCCCCGTGGGATATATATTCTACCCACACACATTTGGAACTCTCCTGGGGTACCCTCACACATATTATTCCCTCATTTTGTGGATATTTTCAAAAAAAAGTGAAATTTTCAAAAATTCTGAAAATTGACTGAAAACGATTAATATGAAGGACTCATAGGGCGAATTTCTCTGGAACTGAAATCGGAACGCTCACTGACATTTCCTCTATCTTAAAGTCTGATAAATGCCGGAAAAATGACTAAGTTCAAAAAAAAATTTTTTTCAACTTTTTTCAATTTTACCCCCGTGGGATATATATTCTACCCACACACATTTGGAACTCTCCTGGGGTACCCTCACACATATTATTCCCTCATTTAGTGGATATTTTCACAAAAAAGTGAAATTTTCAAAAATTCAGAAAATTGGCTGAAAATGACTAAATATGATCGACTCATCAGGCGAATCGCTCTGGAACTGAAATCGGAACGCTCACTGACATTTCCCCTAACTGAAAGTCTGATAAACGCCGGAAAAATGACTAAGTCCAAAAAAAATTTTTTAGCAACTTTTTTCAATTTTACCCCCGTGGGATATATATTCTACCCACACACATTTGAAACTCTCCTGGGGTACCCTCACACATATTATTCCCTCATTTAGTGGATATTTTCACAAAAAAGTGAAATTTTCAAAAATTCTGAAAATTGGCTGAAAACGACTAAATATGAAGGACTCATCGGGCGAATCGCTCTGGAGCTGAAATCGGAATGCTCACTGACATTTCCCCTATCTGAAAGTCTGATAAATGCCGGAAAAATGACTAAGTCGAAAAAAAAATTTTTAGCAACTTTTTTCAGTTTTACCCCTTGGGATATATCTTCTACCCACACACATTTGGAACTCTCCTGGGGTACCCTCACACATATTATTCCCTCATTTAGTGGATATTTTCACAAAAAAGTGAAATTTTCAAAAATTCTGAAAATTGGCTGAAAACGACTAAATATGAAGGACTCATCGGGCGAATCGCTCTGGAACTGAAATCGGAACGCTCCCTGACATTTCCCCTATCTGAAAGTCTGATAAACGCCGGAAAAATGACTAAGTCCAAAAAAAATTTTTTAGCAACTTTTTTCAATTTTACCCCCGTGGGATATATATTCTACCCACACACATTTGGAACTCTCCTGGGGTACCCTCACACATATTATTCCCTCATTTAGTGGATATTTTCACAAAAAAGTGAAATTTTCTAAAATTCTGAAAATTGGCTGAAAACGACTAAATATGAAGGACTCATCGGGCGAATCGCTTTGGAACTGAAATCGGAATGCTCACTGACATTTCCTCTATCTTAAAGTCTGATAAACGCCGAAAAATGACTAAGTTCAAAAAAAAATTTTTTTTCAACTTTTTTCAATTTTACCCCCGTGGGATATATATTCTACCCACACACATTTGGAACTCTCCTGGGGTACCCTCACACATATTATTCCCTCATTTAGTGGATAATTTCACAAATAAGTGAAATTTTCAAAAATTCAGAAAATTGGCTGAAAACGACTAAATATGAACAACTCATCGGGCGAATCGCTCTGGAACTGAAATCGGAAGGCTCACTGACATTTCCCCTATCTGAAAGTCTGATAAACGCCGGAAAAATGACTAAGTCAAAAAAAAAATGTTTTTCAACTTTTTTCAATTTTACCCCCGTGGGATATATCTTCTACCCACACACATTTGGAACTCTCCTGGGGTACCCTCACACATATTATTCCCTCATTTAGTGGATATTTTCACAAAAAAGTGAAATTTTCAAAAATTCTGAAAATTGGCTGAAAACGACTAAATATGAAGGACTCATCGGGCGAATCGCTCTGGAACTGAAATTGGAACGCTCCCTGACATTTCCCCTATCTGAAAGTCTGATAAACGCCGGAAAAATGACTAAGTCCAAAAAAAATTTTTTAGCAACTTTTTTCAATTTTACCCCCGTGGGATATATATTCTACCCACACACATTTGGAAATCTCCTGGGGTACCCTCACACATATTATTCCCTCATTTAGTGGATATTTTCACAAAAAAGTGAAATTTTCTAAAATTCTGAAAATTGGCTGAAAATGACTAAATATGAAGGACTCATCGGGCGAATCGCTCTGGAACTGAAATCGGAACGCTCACTGACATTTCCTCTATCTTAAAGTCTGATAAACGCCGGAAAAATGACTAAGTTCAAAAAAAAAATTTTTTTCAACTTTTTTCAATTTTACCCCCGTGGGATATATATTCTACCCACACACATTTGGAACTCTCCTGGGGTACCCTCACACATATTATTCCCTCATTTAGTGGATATTTTCACAAAAAAGTGAAATTTTCAAAAATTCAGAAAATTGGCTGAAAACGACTAAATATGAACAACTCATCGGGCAAATCGCTCTGGAACTGAAATCGGAATGCTCACTGACATTTCCCCTATCTGAAAGTCTGATAAACGCCGGAAAAATGACAGTCCAAAAAAAATTTTTTTTCAACTTTTTTCAATTTTACCACCGTGGGATATATATTCTACCCACACACATTTGGAACTCTCCTGGGGTACCCTCACACATATTATTCCCTCATTTAGTGGATATTTTCACAAAAAAGTGAAATTTTCAAAAATTCAGAAAATTGGCTGAAAATGACTAAATATGAAGGACTCATCGGGCGAATCGCTCTGGAGCTGAAATCGGAATGCTCACTGACATTTCCCCTAACTGAAAGTCTGATGAACGCCCGAAAAATAACTAAGACAAAAAAAAATTTTTTATCAACTTTTTTCAATTTTACCCCCGTGGGATATATCTTCTACCCACACACATTTGGAACTCTTCTGGGGTACCCTCACACATATTATTCCCTCATTTAGTGGATATTTTCACAAAAAAGTGAAATTTTCAAAAATTCTGAAAATTGGCTGAAAACGACTAAATATGAAGGACTCATCGGGCGAATCGCTCTGCAATTGAAATCGGAACGCTCACTGACATTTCCCCTATCTGAAAGTCTGATAAACGCCGGAAAAATGACTAAGTCAAAAAAAAAATGTTTTTCAACTTTTTTCAATTTTACCCCCGTGGGATATATCTTCTACCCACACACATTTGGAACTCTCCTGGGGTACCCTCACACATATTATTCCCTCATTTAGTGGATATTTTCACAAAAAAGTGAAATTTTCAAAAATTCTGAAAATTGGCTGAAAACGACTAAATATGAAGGACTCATCGGGCGAATCGCTCTGGAACTGAAATCGGAACGCTCACTGACATTTCCCCTATCTGAAAGTCTGATAAACGCCGGAAAAATGACTAAGTCCAAAAAAAATTTTTTAGCAACTTTTTTCAATTTTACCCCCGTGGGATATATATTCTACCCACACACATTTGAAACTCTCCTGGGGTACCCTCACACATATTATTCCCTCATTTAGTGGATATTTTCACAAAAAAGTGAAATTTTCAAAAATTCTGAAAATTGGCTGAAAACGACTAAATATGAAGGACTCATCGGGCGAATCGCTCTGGAGCTGAAATCGGAATGCTCACTGACATTTCCCCTATCTGAAAGTCTGATAAATGCCGGAAAAATGACTAAGTCGAAAAAAAAATTTTTAGCAACTTTTTTCAGTTTTACCCCTTGGGATATATCTTCTACCCACACACATTTGGAACTCTCCTGGGGTACCCTCACACATATTATTCCCTCATTTAGTGGATATTTTCACAAAAAAGTGAAATTTTCAAAAATTCTGAAAATTGGCTGAAAACGACTAAATATGAAGGACTCATCGGGCGAATCGCTCTGGAACTGAAATCGGAACGCTCCCTGACATTTCCCCTATCTGAAAGTCTGATAAACGCCGGAAAAATGACTAAGTCCAAAAAAAATTTTTTAGCAACTTTTTTCAATTTTACCCCCGTGGGATATATATTCTACCCACACACATTTGGAACTCTCCTGGGGTACCCTCACACATATTATTCCCTCATTTAGTGGATATTTTCACAAAAAAGTGAAATTTTCTAAAATTCTGAAAATTGGCTGAAAACGACTAAATATGAAGGACTCATCGGGCGAATCGCTTTGGAACTGAAATCGGAACGCTCACTGACATTTCCTCTATCTTAAAGTCTGATAAACGCCGAAAAATGACTAAGTTCAAAAAAAAATTTTTTTTCAACTTTTTTCAATTTTACCCCCGTGGGATATATATTCTACCCACACACATTTGGAACTCTCCTGGGGTACCCTCACACATATTATTCCCTCATTTAGTGGATAATTTCACAAATAAGTGAAATTTTCAAAAATTCAGAAAATTGGCTGAAAACGACTAAATATGAACAACTCATCGGGCGAATCGCTCTGGAACTGAAATCGGAAGGCTCACTGACATTTCCCCTATCTGAAAGTCTGATAAACGCCGGAAAAATGACTAAGTCAAAAAAAAAATGTTTTTCAACTTTTTTCAATTTTACCCCCGTGGGATATATCTTCTACCCACACACATTTGGAACTCTCCTGGGGTACCCTCACACATATTATTCCCTCATTTAGTGGATATTTTCACAAAAAAGTGAAATTTTCAAAAATTCTGAAAATTGGCTGAAAACGACTAAATATGAAGGACTCATCGGGCGAATCGCTCTGGAACTGAAATTGGAACGCTCCCTGACATTTCCCCTATCTGAAACTCTGATAAACGCCGGAAAAATGACTAAGTCCAAAAAAAATTTTTTAGCAACTTTTTTCAATTTTACCCCCGTGGGATATATATTCTACCCACACACATTTGGAAATCTCCTGGGGTACCCTCACACATATTATTCCCTCATTTAGTGGATATTTTCACAAAAAAGTGAAATTTTCTAAAATTCTGAAAATTGGCTGAAAACGACTAAATATGAAGGACTCATCGGGCGAATCGCTCTGGAACTGAAATCGGAACGCTCACTGACATTTCCTCTATCTTAAAGTCTGATAAACGCCGGAAAAATGACTAAGTTCAAAAAAAAAATTTTTTTCAACTTTTTTCAATTTTACCCCCGTGGGATATATATTCTACCCACACACATTTGGAACTCTCCTGGGGTACCCTCACACATATTATTCCCTCATTTAGTGGATATTTTCACAAAAAAGTGAAATTTTCAAAAATTCAGAAAATTGGCTGAAAACGACTAAATATGAACAACTCATCGGGCAAATCGCTCTGGAACTGAAATCGGAATGCTCACTGACATTTCCCCTATCTGAAAGTCTGATAAACGCCGGAAAAATGACAGTCCAAAAAAAATTTTTTTTCAACTTTTTTCAATTTTACCACCGTGGGATATATATTCTACCCACACACATTTGGAACTCTCCTGGGGTACCCTCACACATATTATTCCCTCATTTAGTGGATATTTTCACAAAAAAGTGAAATTTTCAAAAATTCAGAAAATTGGCTACAAATGACTAAATATGAAGGACTCATCGGGCGAATCGCTCTGGAGCTGAAATCGGAATGCTCACTGACATTTCCCCTAACTGAAAGTCTGATGAACGCCCGAAAAATGACTAAGACAAAAAAAAATTTTTTATCAACTTTTTTCAATTTTACCCCCGTGGGATATATCTTCTACCCACACACATTTGGAACTCTTCTGGGGTACCCTCACACATATTATTCCCTCATTTAGTGGATATTTTCACAAAAAAGTGAAATTTTCAAAAATTCTGAAAATTGGCTGAAAACGACTAAATATGAAGGACTCATCGGGCGAATCGCTCTGCAATTGAAATCGGAACGCTCACTGACATTTCCCCTATCTGAAAGTCTGATAAACGCCGGAAAAATGACTAAGTCAAAAAAAAAATGTTTTTCAACTTTTTTCAATTTTACCCCCGTGGGATATATCTTCTACCCACACACATTTGGAACTCTCCTGGGGTACCCTCACACATATTATTCCCTCATTTAGTGGATATTTTCACAAAAAAGTGAAATTTTCAAAAATTCTGAAAATTGGCTGAAAACGACTATATATGAAGGACTCATCGGGCGAATCGCTCTGGAACTGAAATCGGAACGCTCACTGACATTTCCCCTATCTGAAAGTCTGATAAACGCCGGAAAAATGACTAAGTCCAAAAAAAATTTTTTAGCAACTTTTTTCAATTTTACCACCGTGGGATATATATTCTACCCACACACATTTGGAACTCTCCTGGGGTACCCTCACACATATTATTCCCTCATTTAGTGGATATTTTCACAAAAAAGTGAAATTTTCAAAAATTCTGAAAATTGGCTGAAAATGACTAAATATGAAGGACTCATCGGGCGAATTGCCCTGGAACTGAAATCGGAACGCTCACTGACATTTCCCCTATCTGAAAGTCTGATAAACGCCGGAAAAATGACTAAGTCAAAAAAAAAATGTTTTTCAACTTTTTTCAATTTTACCCCCGTGGGATATATCTTCTACCCACACACATTTGGAACTCTCCTGGGGTACCCTCACACATATTATTCCCTCATTTAGTGGATATTTTCACAAAAAAGTGAAATTTTCAAAAATTCTGAAAATTGGCTGAAAACGACTAAATATGAAGGACTCATTGGGCGAATCGCTCTGGAACTGAAATTGGAACGCTCCCTGACATTTCCCCTATCTGAAAGTCTGATAAACGCCGGAAAAATGACTAAGTCCAAAAAAAATTTTTTAGCAACTTTTTTCAATTTTACCCCCGTGGGATATATATTCTACCCACACACATTTGGAAATCTCCTGGGGTACCCTCACACATATTATTCCCTCATTTAGTGGATATTTTCACAAAAAAGTGAAATTTGCTAAAATTCTGAAAATTGGCTGAAAACGACTAAATATGAAGGACTCATCGGGCGAATCGCTCTGGAACTGAAATCGGAACGCTCACTGACATTTCCTCTATCTTAAAGTCTGATAAACGCCGGAAAAATGACTAAGTTCAAAAAAAAAATTTTTTTCAACTTTTTTCAATTTTACCCCCGTGGGATATATATTCTACCCACACACATTTGGAACTCTCCTGGGGTACCCTCACACATATTATTCCCTCATTTAGTGGATATTTTCACATAAAAGTGAAATTTTCAAAAATTCTGAAAATTGGCTGAAAATGACTAAATATGATCGACTCATCAGGCGAATCGCTCTGGAACTGAAATCGGAACGCTCACTGACATTTCCCCTAACTGAAAGTCTGATAAACGCCGGAAAAAGGACTAAGTCCAAAAAAATTTTTTTATCAACTTTTTTCAATTTTACCCCCGTGGGATATATCTTCTACCCACACACATTTGGAACTCTCCTGGGGTACCCTCACACATATTATTCCCTCATTTAGTGGACATTTTCACAAAAAAGTGAAATTTTCAAAAATTCGGAAAATTGGCAGAAAACGACTAAATATGAAGGACTCATCGGGCGAATCGCTCTGGAAATGAAATCGGAACGCTCACTGACATTTCCCCTATCTGAAAGTCTGATAAACGCCGGAAAAATGACTAAGTCCAAAAAAAATTTTTTAGCAACTTTTTTCAATTTTACCCCCGTGGGATATATATTCTACCCACACACATTTGGAACTCTCCTGGGGTACCCTCACACATATTATTCCCTCATTTTGTGGATATTTTCACAAAAAAGTGAAATTTTCAAAAATTCTGAAAATTGACTGAAAACGATTAATATGAAGGACTCATCGGGCGAATCGCTCTGGAACTGAAATCGGAACGCTCACTGACATTTCCTCTATCTTAAAGTCTGATAAACGCCGGAAAAATGACTAAGTTCAAAAAAAAATTTTTTTCAACTTTTTTCAATTTTACCCCCGTGGGATATATATTCTACCCACACACATTTGGAACTCTCCTGGGGTACCCTCACACATATTATTCCCTCATTTAGTGGATATTTTCACAAAAAAGTGAAATTTTCAAAAATTCAGAAAATTGGCTGAAAACGACTAAATATGAATAACTCATCAGGCAAATCGCTCTGGAACTGAAATCGGAACGCTCACTGACATTTCCCCTTTCTGAAAGTCTGATAAACGCCGGAAAAATGACTAAGTCCAAAAAAAATTTTTTAGCAACTTTTTTCAATTTTACCCCCGTGGGATATATATTCTACCCACACACATTTGGAACTCTCCTGGGGTACCCTCACACATATTATTCCCTCATTTAGTGGATATTTTCACAAAAAAGTGAAATTTTAAAAAATTCAGAAAATTGGCTGAAAATGACTAAATATGAAGGACTCATCGGGCGAATCGCTCTGGAGCTGAAATCGGAATGCTCACTGACATTTCCCCTAACTGAAAGTCTGATGAACGCCGGAAAAATGACTAAGACCAAAAAAATTTTTTATCAACTTTTTTCAATTTTACCCCCGTGGGATATATCTTCTACCCACACACATTTGGAACTCTTCTGGGGTAACCTCACACATATTATTCCCTCATTTAGTGGACATTTTCACAAAAAAGTGAAATTTTCAAAAATTCTGAAAATTGACTGAAAACGATTAATATGAAGGACTCATAGGGCGAATTTCTCTGGAACTGAAATCGGAACGCTCACTGACATTTCCTCTATCTTAAAGTCTGATAAATGCCGGAAAAATGACTAAGTCGAAAAAAAATTTTTTTTCAACTTTTTTCAATTTTACCCCTGTGGGATATATATTCTACCCACACACATTTGGAAATCTCCTGAGGTACCCTCACACATATTATTTCCTCATTTAGTGGATATTTTCACAAAAAGTGACATTTTCAAAAATTCTGAAAATTGGCTGAAAATGACTAAATATGATCGACTCATCAGGCGAATCGCTCTGGAACTGAAATCGGAACGCTCACTGACATTTCCCCTAACTGAAAGTCTGATAAACGCCGGAAAAAGGACTAAGTCCAAAAAAAATTTTTTATCAACTTTTTTCAATTTTACCCCCGTGGGATATATCTTCTACCCACACACATTTGGAACTCTCCTGGGGTACCCTCACACATATTATTCCCTCATTTAGTGGACATTTTCACAAAAAAGTGAAATTTTCAAAAATTCAGAAATTGGCTGAAAATGACTAAATATGAAGGACTCATCGGGCGAATCGCTCTGGAGCTGAAATCGGAATGCTCACTGACATTTCCCCTTTCTGAAAGTCTAATAAACGCCGGAAAAATGACAGTCCAAAAAAAAATTTTTTTTCAACTTTTTTCAATTTTACCACCGTGGGATATATATTCTACCCACACACATTTGGAACTCTCCTGGGGTACCCTCACACATATTATTCCCTCATTTAGTGGATATTTTCACAAAAAAGTGAAATTTTCAAAAATTCTGAACATTGGCTGAAAACGACTAAATATGAAGGACTCATCAGGCGAATCGCTCTGCAACTGAAATCGGAACGCTCACTGACATTTCCCCTATCTGAAAGTCTGATAAACGCCGGAAAAATGACTAAGTCCAAAAAAAATTTTTTAGCAACTTTTTTCAATTTTACCCCCGTGGGATATATATTCTACCCACACACATTTGGAACTCTCCTGGGGTACCCTCACACATATTATTCCCTCATTTTGTGGATATTTTCACAAAAAAGTGAAATTTTCAAAAATTCTGAAAATTGACTGAAAACGATTAATATGAAGGACTCATAGGGCGAATTTCTCTGGAACTGAAATCGGAACGCTCACTGACATTTCCTCTATCTTAAAGTCTGATAAATGCCGGAAAAATGACTAAGTCGAAAAAAAATTTTTTTTCAACTTTTTTCAATTTTACCCCTGTGGGATATATATTCTACCCACACACATTTGGAAATCTCCTGAGGTACCCTCACACATATTATTTCCGCATTTAGTGGATATTTTCACAAAAAGTGACATTTTCAAAAATTCTGAAAATTGGCTGAAAATGACTAAATATGATCGACTCATCAGGCGAATCGCTCTGGAACTGAAATCGGAACGCTCACTGACATTTCCCCTAACTGAAAGTCTGATAAACGCCGGAAAAAGGACTAAGTCCAAAAAAAATTTTTTATCAACTTTTTTAAATTTTACCCCCGTGGGATATATCTTCTACCCACACACATTTGGTACTCTCCTGGGGTACCCTCACACATATTATTCCCTCATTTAGTGGACATTTTCACAAAAAAGTGAAATTTTCAAAAATTCGGAAAATTGGCAGAAAACGACTAAATATGAAGGACTCATCGGGCGAATCGCTCTGGAAATGAAATCGGAACGCTCACTGACATTTCCCCTATCTGAAAGTCTGATAAACGCCGGAAAAATGACTAAGTCCAAAAAAAATTTTTTAGCAACTTTTTTCAATTTTACCCCTGTGGGATATATATTCTACCCACACACATTTGGAAATCTCCTGAGGTACCCTCACACATATTATTTCCGCATTTAGTGGATATTTTCACAAAAAGTGACATTTTCAAAAATTCTGAAAATTGGCTGAAAATGACTAAATATGATCGACTCATCAGGCGAATCGCTCTGGAACTGAAATCGGAACGCTCACTGACATTTCCCCTAACTGAAAGTCTGATAAACGCCGGAAAAAGGACTAAGTCCAAAAAAAATTTTTTATCAACTTTTTTAAATTTTACCCCCGTGGGATATATCTTCTACCCACACACATTTGGTACTCTCCTGGGGTACCCTCACACATATTATTCCCTCATTTAGTGGACATTTTCACAAAAAAGTGAAATTTTCAAAAATTCGGAAAATTGGCAGAAAACGACTAAATATGAAGGACTCATCGGGCGAATCGCTCTGGAAATGAAATCGGAACGCTCACTGACATTTCCCCTATCTGAAAGTCTGATAAACGCCGGAAAAATGACTAAGTCCAAAAAAAATTTTTTAGCAACTTTTTTCAATTTTACCCCCGTGGGATATATATTCTACCCACACACATTTGGAACTCTCCTGGGGTACCCTCACACATATTATTCCCTCATTTTGTGGATATTTTCACAAAAAAGTGAAATTTTCAAAAATTCTGAAAATTGACTGAAAACGATTAATATGAAGGACTCATCGGGCGAATCGCTCTGGAACTGAAATCGGAATGCTCACTGACATTTCCCCTAACTGAAAGTCTGATGAACGCCGGAAAAATGACTAAGACCAAAAAAATTTTTTATCAACTTTTTTCAATTTTACCCCCGTGGGATATATCTTCTACCCACACACATTTGGAACTCTTCTGGGGTAACCTCACACATATTATTCCCTCATTTAGTGGACATTTTCACAAAAAAGTGAAATTTTCAAAAATTCTGAAAATTGGCTGAAAATGACTAAATATGAAGGACTCATCGGGCGAATCGCTCTGGAACTGAAATCGGAACGCTCACTGACATTTCCCCTATCTGAAAGTCTGATGAATGCCGGAAAAATGACTAAGTCGAAAAAAAAAATTTTTTCAACTTTTTTCAATTTTATCCCCGTGGGATATATATTCTACCCACACACATTTGGAACTCTTCTGGGGTACCCTCACACATATTATTCCCTCATTTTGTGGATATTTTCACAAAAAAGTGAAATTTTCAAAAATTCTGAAAATTGGCTGAAAATGACTAAATATGAAGGACTCATCGGGTGAATTGCTCTGGAACTGAAACCGGAATGATCACTGACATTTCCCCTATCTGAAAGTCTGATAAACGCCGGAAAAATGACTAAGTCAAAAAAAAAATGTTTTTCAACTTTTTTCAATTTTACCCCCGTGGGATATATATTCTACCCACACACATTTGGAACTCTCCTGGGGTACCCTCACACATATTATTCCCTCATTTAGTGGATATTTTCACAAAAAAGTGAAATTTTCAAAAATTCTGAACATTGGCTGAAAACGACTAAATATGAAGGACTCATCAGGCGAATCGCTCTGCAACTGAAATCGGAACGCTCACTGACATTTCCCCTATCTGAAAGTCTGATAAACGCTGGAAAAATGACTAAGTCCAAAAAAAATTTTTTTTGCAACTTTTTTCAATTTTACCCCCGTGGGAAATATCTTCTACCCAAACACATTTGGAACTCTCCTGGGGTACCCTCACACATATTATTCCCTCATTTAGTGGATATTTTCACAAAAAAGTGAAATTTTCAAAAATTCTGAAAATTGGCTGAAAACGACTAAATATGAAGGAATCATCCTGCGAATCGCTCTGGAACTGAAATCGGAATGCTCACTGACATTTCCTCTATCTGAAAGTCTGATAAACGCCGGAAAAATGACTAAGTTCAAAAAAAAAATTTTTTCAACTTTTTTCAATTTTACCCCTGTGGGATATATATTCTACCCACACACATTTGGAACTCTCCTGGGGTACCCTCACACATATTATTCCCTCATTTAGTGGATATTTTCACAAAAAAGTGAAATTTTCAAAAATTCAGAAAATTGGCTGAAAACGACTAAATATGAACGACTCATCGGGCGAATCGCTCTGGAACTGAAATCGGAATGCTCACTGACATTACCCCTATCTGAAAGTCTGATAAACGCCGGAAAAAGGACTAAGTCCAAAAAAAATTTTTTAGCAACTTTTTTCAATTTTACCCCCGTGGGATATATCTTCTACCCACACACATTTGGAACTCTCCTGGGGTACCCTCACACATATTATTCCCTCATTTAGTGGACATTTTCACAAAAAAGTGAAATTTTCAAAAATTCAGAAATTGGCTGAAAATGACTAAATATGAAGGACTCTTCGGGCGAATCGCTCTGGAGCTGAAATCGGAATGCTCACTGACATTTCCCCTTTCTGAAAGTCTAATAAACGCCGGAAAAATGACAGTCCAAAAAAAAATTTTTTTTCAACTTTTTTCAATTTTACCACCGTGGGATATATATTCTACCCACACACATTTGGAACTCTCCTGGGGTACCCTCACACATATTATTCCCTCATTTAGTGGATATTTTCACAAAAAAGTGAAATTTTCAAAAATTCAGAAAATTGGCTGAAAATGACTAAATATGAAGGACTCATCGGGCGAATCGCTCTGGAACTGAAATCGGAACGCTCACTGACATTTCACCTTACTGAAAGTCTGATAAACGCCGGAAAAATGACTAAGACCAAAAAAAAATTTTTATCAACTTTTTTCAATTTTACCCCCGTGGGATATATCTTCTACCCACACACATTTGGAACTCTTCTGGGGTACCCGCACACATATTATTCCCTCATTTTGTGGATATTTTCACAAAAAAGTGAAATTTTCAAAAATTCTGAAAATTGGCTGAAAATGACTAAATATGAAGGACTCATCGGGCGAATCACTCTGGGACTGAAATCGGAACGCTCACTGACATTTCCCCTAACTGAAAGTCTGATAAACGCCGGAAAAATGACTAAGTTCAAAAAAAAATTTTTTTCAACTTTTTTCAATTTTACCCCCGTGGGATATATATTCTACCCACACACATTTGGAACTCTCCTGGGGTACCCTCACACATATTATTCCCTCATTTAGTGGATATTTTCACAAAAAAGTGAAATTTTCAAAAATTCAGAAAATTGGCTGAAAACGACTAAATATGAACGACTCATCGGGCGAATCGCTCTGGAACTGAAATCGGAATGCTCACTGACATTACCCCTATCTGAAAGTCTGATAAACGCCGGAAAAATGACAGTCCAAAAAAAAATTTTTTTCAACTTTTTTCAATTTTACCACCGTGGGATATATATTCTACCCACACACATTTGCAACTCTCCTGGGGTATCCTCACACATATTATTCCCTCATTTAGTGGATATTTTCACAAAAAAGTGAAATTTTCAAAAATTCAGAAAATTGGCTGAAAATGACTAAATATGAAGGACTCATCGGGCGAATCGCTCTGGAACTGAAATCGGAACGCTCACTGACATTTCACCTTACTGAAAGTCTGATAAACGCCGGAAAAATGACTAAGACCAAAAAAAAATTTTTATCAACTTTTTTCAATTTTACCCCCGTGGGATATATCTTCTACCCACACACATTTGGAACTCTTCTGGGGTACCCTCACACATATTATTCCCTCATTTAGTGGATATTTTCACAAAAAAGTGAAATTTTCAAAAATTCTGAAAATTGGCTGAAAATGACTAAATATGAAGGACTCATCGGGCGAATCACTCTGGGACTGAAATCGGAACGCTCACTGACATTTCCCCTATCTGAAAGTCTGATAAATGCCGGAAAAATGACTAAGTCGGAAAAAAACTTTTAGCAACTTTTTTCAGTTTTACCCCCGTGGGATATATCTTCTACCCACACACATTTGGAACTCTCCTGGGGTACCCTCACACATATTATTCCCTCATTTAGTGGATATTTTCACAAAAAAGTGAAATTTTCAAAAATTCTGAAAATTGGCTGAAAATGACTAAATATGAAGGACTCATCGGGCGAATTGCTCTGGAACTGAAACCGGAACGCTCACTGACATTTCCCCTATCTGAAAGTCTGATAAACGCCGGAAAAATGACTAAGTCAAAAAAAAAATGTTTTTCAACTTTTTTCAATTTTACCCCCGTGGGATATATCTTCTACCCACACACATTTGGAACTCTCCTGGAGTACCCTCACACATATTATTCCCTCATTTAGTGGATATTTTCACAAAAAAGTGAAATTTTCAAAAATTCTGAACATTGGCTGAAAACGACTAAATATGAAGGACTCATCAGGCGAATCGCTCTGGAACTGAAATCGGAACGCTCACTGACATTTCCCCTATCTGAAAGTCTGATAAACGCCGGAAAAATGACTAAGTCCAAAAAAAATTTTTTTGCAACTTTTTTCAATTTTACCCCTGTGGGATATATCTTCTACCCAAACACATTTGGAACTCTCCTGGGGTACCCTCACACATATTATTCCCTCATTTAGTGGATATTTTCACAAAAAAGTGAAATTTTCAAAAATTCTAAAAATTGGCTGAAAATGACTAAATATGAAGGACTCATCGGGCGAATTGCTCTGGAACTGAAACCGGAACGCTCACTGACATTTCCCCTATCTGAAAGTCTGATAAACGCCGGAAAAATGATAGTCCAAAAAAAAATTTTTTTCAACTTTTTTCAATTTTACCACCGTGGGATATATATTCTACCCACACACATTTGGATCTCTCCTGGGGTACCCTCACACATATTATTCCCTCATTTAGTGGATATTTTCACAAAAAAGTGAAATTTTCAAAAATTCAGAAAATTGGCTGAAAATGACTAAATATGAAGGACTCCTCGGGCGAATCGCTCTGGAACTGAAATCGGAATGCTCACTGACATTTCCCCTAACTGAAAGTCTGATAAATGCCGGAAAAATGACTAAGTCGAAAAAAAATTTTTTTTTCAACTTTTTTCAATTTTATCCCCGTGGGATATATATTCTACCCACACACATTTGGAACTCTTCTGGGGTACCCTCACACATATTATTCCCTCATTTTGTCGATATTTTCACAAAAAAGTGAAATTTTCAAAAATTCTGAAAATTGGCTGAAAAAGACTAAATATGAAGGACTCATCGGGCGAATTGCTCTGGAACTGAAATCGGAATGCTCACTGACATTTCCCCTAACTGAAAGTCTGATAAACGCTGGAAAAATGACTAAGTCAAAAAAAAAATGTTTTTCAATTTTTTTCAATTTTACCACCGTGGGATATATCTTCTACCCACACACATTTGGAACTCTCCTGGGGTACCCTCACACATATTATTCCCTCATTTAGTGGATATTTTCTCAAAAAAGTGAAATTTTCAAAAATTCTGAAAATTGGCTGAAACTGACTAATTATGAAGGACTCATCGGGCGAATCGCTCTGGAACTGAAATCGGAACGCTCACTGACATTTCCCCTATCTGAAAGTCTGATAAACGCCGGAAAAATGACTAAGTCGAAAAAAAAAATTTTAGCAACTTTTTTCAGTTTTACCCCCGTGGGATTTATCTTCTACCCACACACATTTGGAACTCTCCTGGGGTACCCTCACACATATTATTCCCTCATTTAGTGGATATTTTCACAAAAAAGTGAAATTTTCAAAAATTCAGAAAATTGGCTGAAAACGACTAAATATGAACAACTCATCGGGCGAATCGCTCTGGAACTGAAATCGGAACGCTCACTGACATTTCCCCTATCTGAAAGTCTGATAAACGCCGGAAAAATGACTAAGTCGAAAAAAAAATTTTTAGCAACTTTTTTCAGTTTTACCCCCGTGGGATATATCTTCTACCCACACACATTTGGAACTCTCCTGGGGAACCCTCACACATATTATTCCCTCATTTAGTGGATATTTTCACAAAAAAGTGAAATTTTCAAAAATTCAGAAAATTGGCTGAAAATGACTAAATATGAAGGACTCATCTGGCGAATCGCTCTGGAACTGAAATCGGAATGCTCACTGACATTTCCCCTATCTGAAAGTCTGATAAACGCCGGAAAAATGACAGTCCAAAAAAATTTTTTTTCAACTTTTTTCAATTTTACCACCGTGGGATATATATTCTACCCACACACATTTGGAACTCTGCTGGGGTACTCTCACACAGATTATTCCCTCATTTAGTGGATATTTTCACAAAAAAAGTGAAATTTTCAAAAATTCAGAAAATTGGCTGAAAATGACTAAATATGAAGGACTCATTGGGCGAATCGCTCTGGAACTGAAATCGGAATGCTCACTGACATTTCCCCTAACTGAAAGTCTGATAAACGCCGGAAAAATGACTAAGACCAAAAAAAATTTTTTATCAACTTTTTTCAATTTTACCCTCGTGGGATATATCTTCTACCCACACACATTTGGAACTCTTATGGGGTACCCTCACACATATTATTCCCTCATTTAGTGGATATTTTCACAAAAAAGTGAAATTTTCAAAAATTCTGAAAATTGGCTGAAAATGACTAAATATGAAGGACTCATCGGGCGAATCACTCTGGGACTGAAATCGGAACGCTCACTGATATTTCCCCTATCTGAAAGTCTGATAAATGCCGGAAAAATGACTAAGTCGAAAAAAAATTTTTTAGCAACTTTTCTCAGTTTTACCCCCGTGGGATATATCTTCTACCCACACACATTTGGAATTCTTCTGGGGTACCCTCACACATATTATTCCCTCATTGAGTGGATATTTTCACAAAAAAGTGAAATTTTCAAAAATTCAGAAAATTGGCTGAAAATGACTAAATATGAATGACTCATCGGGCGAATCGTTCTGGAACTGAAATCGGAACGCTCACTGACATTTCCCCTAACTGAAAGTCTGATAAATGCCGGAAAAATGACTAAGTCGAAAAAAAATTTTTTTTTCAACTTTTTTCAATTTTATCCCCGTGGGATATATATTCTACCCACACACATTTGGAACTCTTCTGGGGTACCCTCACACATATTATTCCCTCATTTTGTCGATATTTTCACAAAAAAGTGAAATTTTCAAAAATTCTGAAAATTGGCTGAAAAAGCCTAAATATGAAGGACTCATCGGGCGAATTGCTCTGGAACTGAAATCGGAATGCTCACTGACATTTCCCCTAACTGAAAGTCTGATAAACGCTGGAAAAATGACTAAGTCAAAAAAAAAATGTTTTTCAATTTTTTTCAATTTTACCACCGTGGGATATATCTTCTACCCACACACATTTGGAACTCTCCTGGGGTACCCTCACACATATTATTCCCTCATTTAGTGGATATTTTCTCAAAAAAGTGAAATTTTCAAAAATTCTGAAAATTGGCTGAAACTGACTAATTATGAAGGACTCATCGGGCGAATCGCTCTGGAACTGAAATCGGAACGCTCACTGACATTTCCCCTATCTGAAAGTCTGATAAACGCCGGAAAAATGACTAAGTCGAAAAAAAAAATTTTAGCAACTTTTTTCAGTTTTACCCCCGTGGGATTTATCTTCTACCCACACACATTTGGAACTCTCCTGGGGTACCCTCACACATATTATTCCCTCATTTAGTGGATATTTTCACAAAAAAGTGAAATTTTCAAAAATTCAGAAAATTGGCTGAAAACGACTAAATATGAACAACTCATCGGGCGAATCGCTCTGGAACTGAAATCGGAACGCTCACTGACATTTCCCCTATCTGAAAGTCTGATAAACGCCGGAAAAATGACTAAGTCGAAAAAAAAATTTTTAGCAACTTTTTTCAGTTTTACCCCCGTGGGATATATCTTCTACCCACACACATTTGGAACTCTCCTGGGGAACCCTCACACATATTATTCCCTCATTTAGTGGATATTTTCACAAAAAAGTGAAATTTTCAAAAATTCAGAAAATTGGCTAAAAATGACTAAATATGAAGGACTCATCTGGCGAATCGCTCTGGAACTGAAATCGGAATGCTCACTGACATTTCCCCTATCTGAAAGTCTGATAAACGCCGGAAAAATGACAGTCCAAAAAAATTTTTTTTCAACTTTTTTCAATTTTACCACCGTGGGATATATATTCTACCCACACACATTTGGAACTCTGCTGGGGTACTCTCACACAGATTATTCCCTCATTTAGTGGATATTTTCACAAAAAAAGTGAAATTTTCAAAAATTCAGAAAATTGGCTGAAAATGACTAAATATGAAGGACTCATTGGGCGAATCGCTCTGGAACTGAAATCGGAATGCTCACTGACATTTCCCCTAACTGAAAGTCTGATAAACGCCGGAAAAATGACTAAGACCAAAAAAAATTTTTTATCAACTTTTTTCAATTTTACCCTCGTGGGATATATCTTCTACCCACACACATTTGGAACTCTTATGGGGTACCCTCACACATATTATTCCCTCATTTAGTGGATATTTTCACAAAAAAGTGAAATTTTCAAAAATTCTGAAAATTGGCTGAAAATGACTAAATATGAAGGACTCATCGGGCGAATCACTCTGGGACTGAAATCGGAACGCTCACTGATATTTCCCCTATCTGAAAGTCTGATAAATGCCGGAAAAATGACTAAGTCGAAAAAAAAATTTTTAGCAACTTTTCTCAGTTTTACCCCCGTGGGATATATCTTCTACCCACACACATTTGGAATTCTTCTGGGGTACCCTCACACATATTATTCCCTCATTGAGTGGATATTTTCACAAAAAAGTGAAATTTTCAAAAATTCAGAAAATTGGCTGAAAATGACTAAATATGAATGACTCATCGGGCGAATCGTTCTGGAACTGAAATCGGAACGCTCACTGACATTTCCCCTAACTGAAAGTCTGATAACCTCCGGAAAAATGACTAAGTCCAAAAAAAAATTTTTTGCAACTTTTTTCAATTTTACCCCCGTGGGATATATCTTCTACCCACACACATTTGGAACTCTCCTGGGGTACCCTCACACATATTATTCCCTCATTTAGTGGATATTTTCACAAAAAAGTGAAATTTTCAAAAATTCTGAAAATTGGCTGAAAATGACTAAATATGAAGGACTCATCGGGCGAATTGCTCTGGAACTGAAACCGTAATGCTCACTGACATTTCCCCTATCTGAAAGTCTGATAAACGCCGGAAAAATGACTAAGTAAAAAAAAAAATGTTTTTCAACTTTTTTCAATTTTACCCCGTGGGATATATCTTCTACCCACACACATTTGGAACTCTCCTGGAGTACCCTCACACATATTATTCCCTCATTTAGTGGATATTTTCACAAAAAAGTGAAATTTTCAAAAATTCTGAAAATTGGCTGAAAACGACTAAATATGAAGGACTCATCAGGCGAATCGCTCTGGAACTGAAATCGGAACGCTCACTGACATTTCCCCTATCTGAAATTCTGATAAACGCCGGAAAAATGACTAAGTCCAAAAAAAAATTTTTAGCAACTTTTTTCAATTTTACCCCCGTGGGATATATCTTCTACCCACACACATTTGGAACTCTCCTGGGGTACCCTCACACATATTATTCCCTCATTTAGTGGATATTTTCACAAAAAAGTGAAATTTTCAAATATTCAGAAAATTGGCTGAAAATGACTAAATATGAAGGACTCATCGGGCGAATCGCTCTGGAACTGAAATCGGAATGCTCACTGACATTTCCCCTATCTGAAAGTCTGATAAACGCCGGAAAAATGACAGTCCAAAAAAATTTTTTTTCAACTTTTTTCAATTTTACCACCGTGGGATATATATTCTACCCACACACATTTGGAACTCTGCTGGGGTACTCTCACACAGATTATTCCCTCATTTAGTGGATATTTTCACAAAAAAAGTGAAATTTTCAAAAATTCAGAAAATTGGCTGAAAATGACTAAATATGAAGGACTCATTGGGCGAATCGCTCTGGAACTGAAATCGGAATGCTCACTGACATTTCCCCTAACTGAAAGTCTGATAAATGCCGGAAAAATGACTAAGTCGAAAAAAAATTTTTTTTTCAACTTTTTTCAATTTTATCCCCGTGGGATATATATTCTACCCACACACATTTGGAACTCTTCTGGGGTACCCTCACACATATTATTCCCTCATTTTGTCGATATTTTCACAAAAAAGTGAAATTTTCAAAAATTCTGAAAATTGGCTGAAAAAGACTAAATATGAAGGACTCATCGGGCGAATTGCTCTGGAACTGAAATCGGAACGCTCACTGACATTTCCCTTATCTGAAAGTCTGATAAACGCCGGAAAAATGACTAAGTCAAAAAAAAAATGTTTTTCAATTTTTTTCAATTTTACCACCGTGGGATATATCCTGTACCCACACACATTTGGAACTCTCCTGGGGTACCCTCACACATATTATTCCCTCATTTAGTGGATATTTTCACAAAAAAGTGAAATTTTCAAAAATTCTGAAAATTGGCTGAAACTGACTAATTATGAAGGACTCATCGGGCGAATCACTCTGGAACTGAAATCGGAACGCTCACTGACATTTCCCCTATCTGAAAGTCTGATAAACGCCGGAAAAATGACTAAGTCGAAAAAAAAAATTTTAGCAACTTTTTTCAGTTTTACCCCCGTGGGATTTATCTTCTACCCACACACATTTGGAACTCTCCTGGGGTACCCTCACACATATTATTCCCTCATTTAGTGGATATTTTCACAAAAAAGTGAAATTTTCAAAAATTCAGAAAATTGGCTGAAAACGACTAAATATGAACAACTCATCGGGCGAATCGCTCTGGAACTGAAATCGGAACGCTCACTGACATTTCCCCTATCTGAAAGTCTGATAAACGACGGAAAAATGACTAAGTCGAAAAAAAAATTTTTAGCAACTTTTTTCAGTTTTACCCCCGTGGGATATATCTTCTACCCACACACATTTGGAACTCTCCTGGGGAACCCTCACACATATTATTCCCTCATTTAGTGGATATTTTCACAAAAAAGTGAAATTTTCAAAAATTCAGAAAATTGGCTGAAAATGACTAAATATGAAGGACTCATCTGGCGAATCGCTCTGGAACTGTAATCGGAACGCTCACTGACATTTCCCCTAACTGAAAGTCTGATAAATGCCGGAAAAATTACTAAGTCGAAAAAAATGTTTTTTTCAACTTTTTTCAATTTTATCCCCGTGGGATATATCTTCTACCCACACACATTTGGAACTCTCCTGGGGAACCCTCACACATATTATTCCCTCATTTAGTGGATATTTTCACAAAAAAGTGAAATTTTCAAAAATTCTGAAAATTTCCTGAAAACGACTAAATATGATGGACTCATCGGGCGAATCGCTCTGGAACTGAAATCGCAATGCTCACTGACATTTCCTCTATCTGAAAGTCTGATAAATGCCGGAAAAATGACTAAGTCGATAAAAAAAATTTTAGCAACTTTTTTCAGTTTTACCCCCGTGGGATATATCTTCTACCCACACACATTTGGAACTCTCCTGGGGTACCCTCACACATATTATTCCCTCATTTAGTGGATATTTTCACAAAAAAGTGAAATTTTCAAAAATTCTGAAAATTGGCTGAAAACGACTAAATATGATGGACTCATCGGGCGAATCACTCTGGAACTGAAATCGCAATGCTCACTGACATTTCCCCTATCTGAAAGTCTGATAAATGCCGGAAAAATGACTAAGTCGATAAAAAAAATTTTAGCAACTTTTTTCAGCTTTACCCCCGTGGGATATATCTTCTACCCACACACATTTGGAATTCTTCTGGGGTACCCTCACACATATTATTCCCTCATTTAGTGGATATTTTCACAAAAAAGTGAAATTTTCAAAAATTCAGAAAATTGGCTGAAAATGACTAAATATGAATGACTCATCGGGCGAATCGTTCTGGAACTGAAATCGGAACGCTCACTGACATTTCCCCTAACTGAAAGTCTGATAACCTCCGGAAAAATGACTAAGTCCAAAAAAAAATTTTTTGCAACTTTTTTCAATTTTACCCCCGTGGGATATATCTTCTACCCACACACATTTGGAACTCTCCTGGGGTACCCTCACACATATTATTCCCTCATTTAGTGGATATTTTCACAAAAAAGTGAAATTTTCAAAAATTCTGAAAATTGGCTGAAAATGACTAAATATGAAGGACTCATCGGGCGAATTGCTCTGGAACTGAAACCGTAATGCTCACTGACATTTCCCCTATCTGAAAGTCTGATAAACGCCGGAAAAATGACTAAGTAAAAAAAAAAATGTTTTTCAACTTTTTTCAATTTTACCCCGTGGGATATATCTTCTACCCACACACATTTGGAACTCTCCTGGAGTACCCTCACACATATTATTCCCTCATTTAGTGGATATTTTCACAAAAAAGTGAAATTTTCAAAAATTCTGAAAATTGGCTGAAAACGACTAAATATGAAGGAATCATCAGGCGAATCGCTCTGGAACTGAAATCGGAACGCTCACTGACATTTCCCCTATCTGAAATTCTGATAAACGCCGGAAAAATGACTAAGTCCAAAAAAAAATTTTTAGCAACTTTTTTCAATTTTACCCCCGTGGGATATATCTTCTACCCACACACATTTGGAACTCTCCTGGGGTACCCTCACACATATTATTCCCTCATTTAGTGGATATTTTCACAAAAAAGTGAAATTTTCAAATATTCAGAAAATTGGCTGAAAATGACTAAATATGAAGGACTCATCGGGCGAATCGCTCTGGAACTGAAATCGGAATGCTCACTGACATTTCCCCTATCTGAAAGTCTGATAAACGCCGGAAAAATGACAGTCCAAAAAAATTTTTTTTCAACTTTTTTCAATTTTACCACCGTGGGATATATATTCTACCCACACACATTTGGAACTCTGCTGGGGTACTCTCACACAGATTATTCCCTCATTTAGTGGATATTTTCACAAAAACAGTGAAATTTTCAAAAATTCAGAAAATTGGCTGAAAATGACTAAATATGAAGGACTCATTGGGCGAATCGCTCTGGAACTGAAATCGGAATGCTCACTGACATTTCCCCTAACTGAAAGTCTGATAAATGCCGGAAAAATGACTAAGTCGAAAAAAAATTTTTTTTTCAACTTTTTTCAATTTTATCCCCGTGGGATATATATTCTACCCACACACATTTGGAACTCTTCTGGGGTACCCTCACACATATTATTCCCTCATTTTGTCGATATTTTCACAAAAAAGTGAAATTTTCAAAAATTCTGAAAATTGGCTGAAAAAGACTAAATATGAAGGACTCATCGGGCGAATTGCTCTGGAACTGAAATCGGAACGCTCACTGACATTTCCCTTATCTGAAAGTCTGATAAACGCCGGAAAAATGACTAAGTCGAAAAAAAAAATTTTAGCAACTTTTTTCAGTTTTACCCCCGTGGGATTTATCTTCTACCCACACACATTTGGAACTCTCCTGGGGTACCCTCACACATATTATTCCCTCATTTAGTGGATATTTTCACAAAAAAGTGAAATTTTCAAAAATTCAGAAAATTGGCTGAAAACGACTAAATATGAACAACTCATCGGGCGAATCGCTCTGGAACTGAAATCGGAACGCTCACTGACATTTCCCCTATCTGAAAGTCTGATAAACGACGGAAAAATGACTAAGTCGAAAAAAAAATTTTTAGCAACTTTTTTCAGTTTTACCCCCGTGGGATATATCTTCTACCCACACACATTTGGAACTCTCCTGGGGAACCCTCACACATATTATTCCCTCATTTAGTGGATATTTTCACAAAAAAGTGAAATTTTCAAAAATTCTGAAAATTGGCTGAAAACGACTAAATATGATGGACTCATCGGGCGAATCGCTCTGGAACTGAAATCGCAATGCTCACTGACATTTCCTCTATCTGAAAGTCTGATAAATGCCGGAAAAATGACTAAGTCGATAAAAAAAATTTTAGCAACTTTTTTCAGTTTTACCCCCGTGGGATATATCTTCTACCCACACACATTTGGAACTCTCCTGGGGTACCCTCACACATATTATTCCCTCATTTAGTGGATATTTTCACAAAAAAGTGAAATTTTCAAAAATTCTGAAAATTGGCTGAAAACGACTAAATATGATGGACTCATCGGGCGAATCACTCTGGAACTGAAATCGCAATGCTCACTGACATTTCCCCTATCTGAAAGTCTGATAAATGCCGGAAAAATGACTAAGTCGATAAAAAAAATTTTAGCAACTTTTTTCAGCTTTACCCCCGTGGGATATATCTTCTACCCACACACATTTGGAATTCTTCTGGGGTACCCTCACACATATTATTCCCTCATTTAGTGGATATTTTCACAAAAAAGTGAAATTTTCAAAAATTCAGAAAATTGGCTGAAAATGACTAAATATGAATGACTCATCGGGCGAATCGTTCTGGAACTGAAATCGGAACGCTCACTGACATTTCCCCTAACTGAAAGTCTGATAACCTCCGGAAAAATGACTAAGTCCAAAAAAAAATTTTTTGCAACTTTTTTCAATTTTACCCCCGTGGGATATATCTTCTACCCACACACATTTGGAACTCTCCTGGGGTACCCTCACACATATTATTCCCTCATTTAGTGGATATTTTCACAAAAAAGTGAAATTTTCAAAAATTCTGAAAATTGGCTGAAAATGACTAAATATGAAGGACTCATCGGGCGAATTGCTCTGGAACTGAAACCGTAATGCTCACTGACATTTCCCCTATCTGAAAGTCTGATAAACGCCGGAAAAATGACTAAGTAAAAAAAAAAATGTTTTTCAACTTTTTTCAATTTTACCCCGTGGGATATATCTTCTACCCACACACATTTGGAACTCTCCTGGAGTACCCTCACACATATTATTCCCTCATTTAGTGGATATTTTCACAAAAAAGTGAAATTTTCAAAAATTCTGAAAATTGGCTGAAAACGACTAAATATGAAGGACTCATCAGGCGAATCGCTCTGGAACTGAAATCGGAACGCTCACTGACATTTCCCCTATCTGAAATTCTGATAAACGCCGGAAAAATGACTAAGTCCAAAAAAAAATTTTTAGCAACTTTTTTCAATTTTACCCCCGTGGGATATATCTTCTACCCACACACATTTGGAACTCTCCTGGGGTACCCTCACACATATTATTCCCTCATTTAGTGGATATTTTCACAAAAAAGTGAAATTTTCAAATATTCAGAAAATTGGCTGAAAATGACTAAATATGAAGGACTCATCGGGCGAATCGCTCTGGAACTGAAATCGGAATGCTCACTGACATTTCCCCTATCTGAAAGTCTGATAAACGCCGGAAAAATGACAGTCCAAAAAAATTTTTTTTCAACTTTTTTCAATTTTACCACCGTGGGATATATATTCTACCCACACACATTTGGAACTCTGCTGGGGTACTCTCACACAGATTATTCCCTCATTTAGTGGATATTTTCACAAAAACAGTGAAATTTTCAAAAATTCAGAAAATTGGCTGAAAATGACTAAATATGAAGGACTCATTGGGCGAATCGCTCTGGAACTGAAATCGGAATGCTCACTGACATTTCCCCTAACTGAAAGTCTGATAAATGCCGGAAAAATGACTAAGTCGAAAAAAAATTTTTTTTTCAACTTTTTTCAATTTTATCCCCGTGGGATATATCTTCTACCCACACACATTTGGAACTCTCCTGGGGAACCCTCACACATATTATTCCCTCATTTAGTGGATATTTTCACAAAAAAGTGAAATTTTCAAAAATTCTGAAAATTGGCTGAAAACGACTAAATATGATGGACTCATCGGGCGAATCGCTCTGGAACTGAAATCGCAATGCTCACTGACATTTCCTCTATCTGAAAGTCTGATAAATGCCGGAAAAATGACTAAGTCGATAAAAAAAATTTTAGCAACTTTTTTCAGTTTTACCCCCGTGGGATATATCTTCTACCCACACACATTTGGAACTCTCCTGGGGTACCCTCACACATATTATTCCCTCATTTAGTGGATATTTTCACAAAAAAGTGAAATTTTCAAAAATTCTGAAAATTGGCTGAAAACGACTAAATATGATGGACTCATCGGGCGAATCACTCTGGAACTGAAATCGCAATGCTCACTGACATTTCCCCTATCTGAAAGTCTGATAAATGCCGGAAAAATGACTAAGTCGATAAAAAAAATTTTAGCAACTTTTTTCAGCTTTACCCCCGTGGGATATATCTTCTACCCACACACATTTGGAACTCTCCTGGGGTACCCTCACACATATTATTCCCTCATTTAGTGGATATTTTCACAAAAAAGTGAAATTTTCAAAAATTCTGAAAATTGGCTGAAAATGACTAAATATGAACGACTCATAGGGCGATTTGTTCTGGAACTGAAATCGGAACGCTCACTGACATTTCCCCTATCTGAAAGTCTGATAAACGCCGGAAAAATGACTAAGTCAAAAAAAAAATGTTTTTCAACTTTTTTCAATTTTACCCCCGTGGGATATATCTTCTACCCACACACATTTGGAACTCTCCTGGGGTACCTTCACACATATTATTCCCTCATTTAGTGGATATTTTCACAAAAAAGTGAAATTTTCAAAAATTCTGAAAATTGGCTGAAAATGACTAAATATGAAGGACTCATCGGGCGAATCGCTCTGGAACTGAAATCGGAACGCTCACTGACATTTCACCTATCTGAAAGTCTGATAAATGCCGGAAAAATGACTAAGTCGAAAAAAATGTTTTTTCAACTTTTTTCAATTTTATCCCCGTGGGATATATCTTCTACCCACACACATTTGAAACTCTCCTGGGGTACCCTCACACATATTATTCCCTCATTTAGTGGATATTTTCACAAAAAAGTGAAATTTTCAAAAATTCTGAAAATTGGCTGAAAACGACTAAATATGATGGACTCATCGGGCGAATCGCTCTGGAACTGAAATCGCAATGCTCACTGACATTTCCTCTATCTGAAAGTCTGATAAATGCCGGAAAAATGACTAAGTCGATAAAAAAAATTTTAGCAACTTTTTTCAGTTTTATCCCCGTGGGATATATCTTCTACCCACACACATTTGGAACTCTACTGGGGTACCCTCACACATATTATTCCCTCATTTAGTGGATATTTTCACAAAAAAGTGAAATTTTCAAAAATTCAGAAAATTGGCTGAAATCGACTAAATATGAACGAATCATCGGGCGAATCGCTCTGGAACTGAAATCGGAATGCTCACTGACATTTCCCCTATCTGAAAGTCTGATAAACGCCGGAAAAATGATAGTCCAAAAAAATTTTTTTTCAACTTTTTTCAATTTTACCACCGTGGGATATATATTCTACCCACACACATTTGGAACTCTCCTGGGGTACCCTCACACATATTATTCCCTCATTTAGTGGATATTTTCACAAAAAAGTGAAATTTTCAAAAATTCAGAAAATTGGCTGAAAATGACTAAATATGAAGGACTCATTGGGCGAATCGCTCTGGAACTGAAATCGGAATGCTCACTGACATTTCCCCTAACTGAAAGTCTGATAAACGCCGGAAAAATGACTAAGACCAAAAAAAATTTTTTATCAACTTTTTTCAATTTTACCCTCGTGGGATATATCTTCTACCCACACACATTTGGAACTCTTCTGGGGTACCCTCACACATATTATTCCCTCATTTAGTGGATATTTTCACAAAAAAGTGAAATTTTCAAAAATTCTGAAAATTGGCTGAAAATGACTAAATATGAACGACTCATCGGGCGAATCATTCTGGAACTGAAATCTGAATGCTCACTGACATTTCCCCTAACTGAAAGTCTGATAAACGCCGGAAAAATGACTAAGTCCAAAAAAAATTTTTTAGCAACTTTTTTCAATTTTACCCCTGTGGGATATATCTTCTACCCACACACATTTGGAACTCTCCTGGGGTACCCTCACACATATTATTCCCTCATTTAGAGGATATTTTCACAAAAAAGTGAAATTTTCAAAAATTCAGAAAATTGGCTGAAAACGACTAAATATGAACGACTCATCGGGCGAATCGCTCTGGAACTGAAATCGGAATGCTCACTGACATTACCCCTATCTGAAAGTCTGATAAACGCCGGAAAAATGACAGTCCAAAAAAAATTTTTTTTCAACTTTTTTCAATTTTACCACCGTGGGATATATATTCTACCCACACACATTTGCAACTCTCCTGGGGTACCCTCACACATATTATTCCCTCATTTAGTGGATATTTTCACAAAAAAGTGAAATTTTCAAAAATTCAGAAAATTGGCTGAAAATGACTAAATATGAAGGACTCATCGGGCGAATCGCTCTGGAACTGAAATCGGAACGCTCACTGACATTTCACCTTACTGAAAGTCTGATAAACGCCGGAAAAATGACTAAGACCAAAAAAAAATTTTTATCAACTTTTTTCAATTTTACCCCCGTGGGATATATCTTCTACCCACACACATTTGGAACTCTTCTGGGGTACCCTCACACATATTATTCCCTCATTTAGTGGATATTTTCACAAAAAAGTGAAATTTTCAAAAATTCTGAAAATTGGCTGAAAATGACTAAATATGAAGGACTCATCGGGCGAATCACTCTGGGACTGAAATCGGAACGCTCACTAACATTTCCCCTATCTGAAAGTCTGATAAATGCCGGAAAAATGACTAAGTCGGAAAAAAACTTTTAGCAACTTTTTTCAGTTTTACCCCCGTGGGATATATCTTCTACCCACACACATTTGGAACTCTCCTGGGGTACCCTCACACATATTATTCCCTCATTTAGTGGATATTTTCACAAAAAAGTGAAATTTTCAAAAATTCTGAAAATTGGCTGAAAACGACTAAATATGAAGGACTCATCGGGCGAATCGCTCTGGAACTGAAATCGGAACGCTCACTGACATTTCCTCTATCTGAAAGTCTGATAAACGCCGGAAAAATGACTAAGTTCAAAAAAAAATTTTTTTCAACTTTTTTCAATTTTACCCCCGTGGGATATATATTCTACCCACACACATTTGGAACTCTCCTGGGGTACCCTCACACATATTATTCCCTCATTTAGTGGATATTTTCACAAAAAAGTGAAATTTTCAAAAATTCAGAAAATTGGCTGAAATCGACTAAATATGAACGAATCATCGGGCGAATCGCTCTGGAACTGAAATCAGAATGCTCACTGACATTTCCCCTATCTGAAAGTCTGATAAACGCCGGAAAAATGATAGTCCAAAAAAATTTTTTTTCAACTTTTTTCAATTTTACCACCGTGGGATATATATTCTACCCACACACATTTGGAACTCTCCTGGGGTACCCTCACACATATTATTCCCTCATTTAGTGGATATTTTCACAAAAAAGTGAAATTTTCAAAAATTCAGAAAATTGGCTGAAAATGACTAAATATGAAGGACTCATCGGGCGAATCGCTCTGGAACTGAAATCGGAATGCTCACTGACATTTCCCCTAACTGAAAGTCTGATAAACGCCGGAAAAATGACTAAGACCAAAAAAAAATTTTTATCAACTTTTTTCAATTTTACCCTCGTGGGATATATCTTCTACCCACACACATTTGGAACTCTTCTGGGGTACCCTCACACATATTATTCCCTCATTTAGTGGATATTTTCACAAAAAAGTGAAATTTTCAAAAATTCTGAAAATTGGCTGAAAATGACTAAATATGAACGACTCATCAGGCGAATCGCTCTGGATCTGAAATCTGAATGCTCACTGACATTTCCCCTAACTGAAAGTCTGATAAACGCCGGAAAAATGACTAAGTCCAAAAAAAATTTTTTTCCAACTTTTTTCAATTTTACCCCTGTGGGATATATCTTCTACCCAAACACATTTGGAACTCTCCTGGGGTACCCTCACACATATTATTCCCTCATTTAGTGGATATTTTCACAAAAAAGTGAAATTTTCAAAAATTCTAAAAATTGGCTGAAAATGACTAAATATGAAGGACTCATCGGGCGAATTGCTCTGGAACTGAAACCGGAACGCTCACTGACATTTCCCCTACCTGAAAGTCTGATAAACGCCGGAAAAATGATAGTCCAAAAAAAAATTTTTTTCAACTTTTTTCAATTTTACCACCGTGGGATATATATTCTACCCACACACATTTGGAACTCTCCTGGGGTACCCTCACACATATTATTCCCTCATTTAGTGGATATTTTCACAAAAAAGTGAAATTTTCAAAAATTCTGAAAATTGGCTGAAAATGACTAAATATGAAGGACTCATCGGGCGAATCACTCTGGGACTGAAATCGGAACGCTCACTGATATTTCCCCTATCTGAAAGTCTGATAAATGCCGGAAAAATGACTAAGTCGAAAAAAAAATTTTTAGCAACTTTTCTCAGTTTTACCCCCGTGGGATATATCTTCTACCCACACACATTTGGAATTCTTCTGGGGTACCCTCACACATATTATTCCCTCATTGAGTGGATATTTTCACAAAAAAGTGAAATTTTCAAAAATTCAGAAAATTGGCTGAAAATGACTAAATATGAAGGACTCCTCGGGCGAATCGCTCTGGAACTGAAATCGGAATGCTCACTGACATTTCCCCTAACTGAAAGTCTGATAAACGCCGGAAAAATGACTAAGACCAAAAAAAATTTTTTATCAACTTTTTTCAATTTTACCCTCGTGGGATATATCTTCTACCCACACACATTTGGAACTCTTATGGGGTACCCTCACACATATTATTCCCTCATTTAGTGGATATTTTCACAAAAAAGTGAAATTTTCAAAAATTCTGAAAATTGGCTGAAAATGACTAAATATGAAGGACTCATCGGGCGAATCACTCTGGGACTGAAATCGGAACGCTCACTGATATTTCCCCTATCTGAAAGTCTGATAAATGCCGGAAAAATGACTAAGTCAAAAAAAAAATGTTTTTCAACTTTTTTCAATTTTACCCCCGTGGGATATATCTTCTACCCACACTCATTTGGAACTCTCCTGGAGTACCCTCACACATATTATTCCCTCATTTAGTGGATATTTTCACAAAAAAGTGAAATTTTCAAAAATTCTGAACATTGGCTGAAAACGACTAAATATGAAGGACTCATCGGGCGAATTGCTCTGGAACTGAAACCGGAACGCTCACTGACATTTCCCCTATCTGAAAGTCTGATAAACGCCGGAAAAATGATAGTCCAAAAAAAAATTTTTTTCAACTTTTTTCAATTTTACCACCGTGGGATATACATTCTACCCACACACATTTGGAACTCTCCTGGGGTACCCTCACACATATTATTCCCTCATTTAGTGGATATTTTCACAAAAAAGTGAAATTTTCAAAAATTCAGAAAATTGGCTGAAAATGACTAAATATGAAGGACTCCTCGGGCGAATCGCTCTGGAACTGAAATCGGAATGCTCACTGACATTTCCCCTAACTGAAAGTCTGATAAACGCCGGAAAAATGACTAAAACCAAAAAAAATTTTTTATCAACTTTTTTCAATTTTACCCTCGTGGGATATATCTTCTACGCACACACATTTGGAACTCTTATGGGGTACCCTCACACATATTATTCCCTCATTTAGTGGATATTTTCACAAAAAAGTGAAATTTTCAAAAATTCTGAAAATTGGCTGAAAATGACTAAATATGAAGGACTCATCGGGCGAAACACTCTGGGACTGAAATCGGAACGCTCACTGATACTTCCCCTATCTGAAAGTCTGATAAATGCCGGAAAAATGACTAAGTCGAAAAAAAATTTTTTAGCAACTTTTCTCAGTTTTACCCCCGTGGGATATATCTTCTACCCACACACATTTGGAATTCTTCTGGGGTACCCTCACACATATTATTCCCTCATTGAGTGGATATTTTCACAAAAAAGTGAAATTTTCAAAAATTCAGAAAATTGGCTGAAAATGACTAAATATGAACGACTCATTGGGCGAATCGTTCTGGAACTGAAATCGGAACGCTCACTGACATTTCCCCTAACTGAAAGTCTGATAACCTCCGGAAAAATGACTAAGTCCAAAAAAAAATTTTTTGCAACTTTTTTCAATTTTACCCCCGTGGGATATATCTTCTACCCACACACATTTGGAACTCTCCTGGGGTACCCTCACACATATTATTCCCTCATTTAGTGGATATTTTCACAAAAAAGTGAAATTTTCAAAAATTCTGAAAATTGGCTGAAAATGACTAAATATGAAGGACTCATCGGGCGAATTGCTCTGGAACTGAAACCGTAACGCTCACTGACATTTCCCCTATCTGAAAGTCTGATAAACGCCGGAAAAATGACTAAGTCCAAAAAAAATTTTTTTGCAACTTTTTTCAATTTTACCCCTGTGGGATATATCTTCTACCCAAACACATTTGGAACTCTCCTGGGGTACCCTCACACATATTATTCCCTCATTTAGTGGATATTTTCACAAAAAAGTGAAATTTTCAAAAATTCTAAAAATTGGCTGAAAATGACTAAATATGAAGGACTCATCGGGCGAATTGCTCTGGAACTGAAACCGGAACGCTCACTGACATTTCCCCTATCTGAAAGTCTGATAAACGCCGGAAAAATGATAGTCCAAAAAAAATTTTTTTTCAACTTTTTTCAATTTTACCACCGTGGGATATATATTCTACCCACACACATTTGGAACTCTCCTGGGGTACCCTCACACATATTATTCCCTCATTTAGTGGATATTTTCACAAAAAAGTGAAATTTTCAAAAATTCAGAAAATTGGCTGAAAATGACTAAATATGAAGGACTCCTCGGGCGAATCGCTCTGGAACTGAAATCGGAATGCTCACTGACATTTCCCCTAACTGAAAGTCTGATAAACGCCGGAAAAATGACTAAGACCAAAAAAAATTTTTTATCAACTTTTTTCAATTTTACCCTCGTGGGATATATCTTCTACCCACACACATTTGGAACTCTTATGGGGTACCCTCACACATATTATTCCCTCATTTAGTGGATATTTTCACAAAAAAGTGAAATTTTCAAAAATTCTGAAAATTGGCTGAAAATGACTAAATATGAAGGACTCATCGGGCGAATTGCTCTGGAACTGAAACCGTAACGCTCACTGACATTTCCCCTATCTGAAAGTCTGATAAACGCCGGAAAAATGACTAAGTCCAAAAAAAATTTTTTTGCAACTTTTTTCAATTTTACCCCTGTGGGATATATCTTCTACCCAAACACATTTGGAACTCTCCTGGGGTACCCTCACACATATTATTCCCTCATTTAGTGGATATTTTCACAAAAAAGTGAAATTTTCAAAAATTCTAAAAATTGGCTGAAAATGACTAAATATGAAGGACTCATCGGGCGAATTGCTCTGGAACTGAAACCGGAACGCTCACTGACATTTCCCCTATCTGAAAGTCTGATAAACGCCGGAAAAATGATAGTCCAAAAAAAATTTTTTTTCAACTTTTTTCAATTTTACCACCGTGGGATATATATTCTACCCACACACATTTGGAACTCTCCTGGGGTACCCTCACACATATTATTCCCTCATTTAGTGGATATTTTCACAAAAAAGTGAAATTTTCAAAAATTCTGAAAATTGGCTGAAAATGACTAAATATGAAGGACTCATCGGGCGAATCACTCTGGGACTGAAATCGGAACGCTCACTGATATTTCCCCTATCTGAAAGTCTGATAAATGCCGGAAAAATGACTAAGTCGAAAAAAAAATTTTTAGCAACTTTTCTCAGTTTTACCCCCGTGGGATATATCTTCTACCCACACACATTTGGAATTCTTCTGGGGTACCCTCACACATATTATTCCCTCATTGAGTGGATATTTTCACAAAAAAGTGAAATTTTCAAAAATTCAGAAAATTGGCTGAAAATGACTAAATATGAACGACTCATTGGGCGAATCGTTCTGGAACTGAAATCGTAACGCTCACTGACATTTCCCCTAACTGAAAGTCTGATAACCTCCGGAAAAATGACTAAGTCCAAAAAAAAATTTTTTGCAACTTTTTTCAATTTTACCCCGTGGGATATATCTTCTACCGACACACATTTGGAACTCTCCTGGAGTACCCTCACACATATTATTCCCTCATTTAGTGGATATTTTCACAAAAAAGTGAAATTTTCAAAAATTCTGAAAATTGGCTGAAAACGACTAAATATGAAGGACTCATCAGGCGAGTCGCTCTGGAACTGAAATCGGAACGCTCACTGACATTTCCCCTATCTGAAATTCTGATAAACGCCGGAAAAATGACTAAGTCCAAAAAAAAATTTTTAGCAACTTTTTTCAATTTTACCCCCGTGGGATATATCTTCTACCCACACACATTTGGAACTCTCCTGGGGTACCCTCACACATATTATTCCCTCATTTAGTGGATATTTTCACAAAAAAAGTGAAATTTTCAAAAATTCAGAAAATTGGCTGAAAATGACTAAATATGAAGGACTCATTGGGCGAATCGCTCTGGAACTGAAATCGGAATGCTCACTGACATTTCCCCTAACTGAAAGTCTGATAAATGCCGGAAAAATGACTAAGTCGAAAAAAAATTTTTTTTTCAACTTTTTTCAATTTTATCCCCGTGGGATATATATTCTACCCACACACATTTGGAACTCTTCTGGGGTACCCTCACACATATTATTCCCTCATTTTGTCGATATTTTCACAAAAAAGTGAAATTTTCAAAAATTCTGAAAATTGGCTGAAAAAGACTAAATATGAAGGACTCATCGGGCGAATTGCTCTGGAACTGAAATCGGAACGCTCACTGACATTTCCCTTATCTGAAAGTCTGATAAACGCCGGAAAAATGACTAAGTCAAAAAAAAAATGTTTTTCAATTTTTTTCAATTTTACCACCGTGGGATACATCTTCTACCCACACACATTTGGAACTCTCCTGGGGTACCCTCACACATATTATTCCCTCATTTAGTGGATATTTTCACAAAAAAGTGAAATTTTCAAAAATTCTGAAAATTGGCTGAAACTGACTAATTATGAAGGACTCATCGGGCGAATCGCTCTGGAACTGAAATCGGAACGCTCACTGACATTTCCCCTATCTGAAAGTCTGATAAACGCCGGAAAAATGACTAAGTCGAAAAAAAAATTTTTTAGCAACTTTTTTCAGTTTTACCCCCGTGGGATATATCTTCTACCCACACACATTTGGAACTCTCCTGGGGAACCCTCACACATATTATTCCCTCATTTAGTGGATATTTTCACAAAAAAGTGAAATTTTCAAAAATTCAGAAAATTGGCTGAAAATGAATAAATATGAAGGACTCATCTGGCGAATCGCTCTGGAACTGTAATCGGAACGCTCACTGACATTTCCCCTAACTGAAAGTCTGATAAATGCCGGAAAAATTACTAAGTCGAAAAAAATGTTTTTTTCAACTTTTTTCAATTTTATCCCCGTGGGATATATCTTCTACCCACACACATTTGAAACTCTCCTGGGGTACCCTCACACATATTATTCCCTCATTTAGTGGATATTTTCACAAAAAAGTGAAATTTTCAAAAATTCTGAAAATTGGCTGAAAACGACTAAATATGATGGACTCATCGGGCGAATCGCTCTGGAACTGAAATCGCAATGCTCACTGACATTTCCTCTATCTGAAAGTCTGATGAATGCCGGAAAAATGACTAAGTCGATAAAAAAAATTTTTTTCAACTTTTTTCAATTTTATCCCCGTGGGATATATATTCTACCCACACACATTTGGAACTCTTCTGGGGTACGCTCACACATATTATTCCCTCATTTAGTGGATATTTTCACAAAAAAGTGAAATTTTCAAAAATTCGGAAAATTGGCTGAAAATGACTAAATATGAAGGACTCATCTGGCGAATCGCTCTGGAACTGTAATCGGAACGCTCACTGACATTTCCCCTAACTGAAAGTCTGATAAATGCCGGAAAAATTACTAAGTCGAAAAAAATGTTTTTTTCAACTTTTTTCAATTTTATCCCCGTGGGATATATCTTCTACCCACACACATTTGAAACTCTCCTGGGGTACCCTCACACATATTATTCCCTCATTTAGTGGATATTTTCACAAAAAAGTGAAATTTTCAAAAATTCTGAAAATTGGCTGAAAACGACTAAATATGATGGACTCATCGGGCGAATCGCTCTGGAACTGAAATCGGAACGCTCACTGACATTTCACCTATCTGAAAGTCTGATAAATGCCGGAAAAATGACTAAGTCGAAAAAAAATTTTTTTTCAACTTTTTTCAATTTTATCCCCGTGGGATATATATTCTACCCACACACATTTGGAACTCTTCTGGGGTACGCTCACACATATTATTCCCTCATTTAGTGGATATTTTCACAAAAAAGTGAAATTTTCAAAAATTCGGAAAATTGGCTGAAAACGACTAAATATGAAGGACTCATCTGGCGAATCGCTCTGGAACTGTAATCGGAACGCTCACTGACATTTCCCCTAACTGAAAGTCTGATGAATGCCGGAAAAATTACTAAGTCGAAAAAAATGTTTTTTTCAACTTTTTTCAATTTTATCCCCGTGGGATATATCTTCTACCCACACACATTTGAAACTCTCCTGGGGTACCCTCACACATATTATTCCCTCCTTTAGTGGATATTTTCACAAAAAAGTGAAATTTTCAAAAATTCTGAAAATTGGCTGAAAACGACTAAATATGATGGACTCATCGGGCGAATCGCTTTGGAACTGATATCGCAATGCTCACTGACATTTCCTCTATCTGAAAGTCTGATAAATGCCGGAAAAATGACTAAGTCGGAAAAAATTTTTTTTTCAACTTTTTTCAATTTTATCCCCGTGGGATATATAATCTACCCACACACATTTGGAACTCTTCTGGGGTACCCTCACACATATTATTCCCTCATTTAGTGGATATTTTCACAAAAAAGTGAAATTTTCAAAAATTCTGAAAATTGGCTGAAAACGACTAAATATGATGGACTCATCGGGCGAATCACTCTGGAACTGAAATCGCAATGCTCACTGACATTTCCCCTATCTGAAAGTCTGATAAATCCCGGAAAAATGACTAAGTCGATAAAAAAAATTTTAGCAACTTTTTTCAGTTTTACCCCCGTGGGATATATCTTCTACCCACACACATTTGGAACTCTCCTGGGGTACCCTCACACATATTATTCCCTCATTTAGTGGATATTTTCACAAAAAAGTGAAATTTTCAAAAATTCAGAAAATTGGCTGAAAATGACTAAATATGAAGGACTCATCTGGCGAATCGCTCTGGAACTGTAATCGGAACGCTCACTGACATTTCCCCAAACTGAAAGTCTGATAAATGCCGGAAAGATTACTAGGTCGAAAAAAATGTTTTTTTCAACTTTTTTCAATTTTATCCCCGTGGGATATATCTTCTACCCACACACATTTGAAACTCTCCTGGGGTACCCTCACACATATTATTCCCTCATTTAGTGGATATTTTCACAAAAAAGTGAAATTTTCAAAAATTCTGAAAATTGGCTGAAAACGACTAAATATGATGGACTCATCGGGTGAATCGCTCTGGAACTGAAATCGCAATGCTCACTGACATTTCCTCTATCTGAAAGTCTGATAAATGCCGGAAAAATGACTAAGTCGATAAAAAAAATTTTAGCAACTTTTTTCAGTTTTACCCCCGTGGGATATATCTTCTACCCACACACATTTGGAACTCTCCTGGGGTACCCTCACACATATTATTCCCTCATTTAGTGGATATTTTCACAAAAAAGTGAAATTTTCAAAAATTCTGAAAATTGGCTGAAAACGACTAATTATGAAGGACTCATCGGGCGAATCACTCTGGAACTGAAATCGGAATGCTCACTGACATTTCCCCTAACTGAAAGTCTGATAAATGCCGGAAAAATGACTAAGTCGAAAAAAAATTTTTTTTCAACTTTTTTCAATTTTATCCCCGTGGGATATACAATCTACCCACACACATTTGGAACTCTTCTGGGGTACCCTCACACATATTATTCCCTCATTTAGTGGATATTTTCACAAAAAAGTGAAATTTTCAAAAATTCTGAAAATTGGCTGAAAACGACTAAATATGATGGACTCATCGGGCGAATCACTCTGGAACTGAAATCGCACTGCTCACTGACATTTCCCCTATCTGAAAGTCTGATAAATGCCGGAAAAATGACTAAGTCGATAAAAAAATTTTTAGCAACTTTTTTCAGCTTTACCCCCGTGGGATATATCTTCTACCCACACACATTTGGAACTCTCCTGGGGTACCCTCACACATATTATTCCCTCATTTAGTGGATATTTTCACAAAAAAGTGAAATTTTCAAAAATTCAGAAAATTGGCTGAAAATGACTAAATATGAAGGACTCATCGGGCGAATCGCTCTGGAACTGAAATCGGAACGCTCGCTGACATTTCCCCTATCTGAAAGTCTGATAAATGCCGGAAAAATGACTAAGTCGAAAAAAAAAATTTTTTCAATTTTATCCCCGTGGGATATATATTCTACCCACACACATTTGGAACTCTTCTGGGGTACCCTCACACATATTATTCCCTCATTTAGTGGATATTTTCACAAAAAAGTGAAATTTTCAAAAATTCAGAAAATTGGCTGAAAATGACTAAATATGAAGGACTCATCTGGCGAATCGCTCTGGAACTGTAATCGGAACGCTCACTGACATTTCCCCTAACTGAAAGTCTGATAAATGCCGGAAAGATTACTAAGTCGAAAAAAATGTTTTTTTCAACTTTTTTCAATTTTATCCCCGTGGGATATATCTTCTACCCACACACATTTGAAACTCTCCTGGGGTACCCTCACACATATTATTCCCTCATTTAGTGGATATTTTCACAAAAAAGTGAAATTTTCAAAAATTCTGAAAATTGGCTGAAAACGACTAAATATGATGGACTCATCGGGTGAATCGCTCTGGAACTGAAATCGCAATGCTCACTGACATTTCCTCTATCTGAAAGTCTGATAAATGCCGGAAAAATGACTAAGTCGATAAAAAAAATTTTAGCAACTTTTTTCAGTTTTACCGCCGTGGGATATATCTTCTACCCACACACATTTGGAACTCTCCTGGGGTACCCTCACACATATTATTCCCTCATTTAGTGGATATTTTCACAAAAAAGTGAAATTTTCAAAAATTCTGAAAATTGGCTGAAAATGACTAAATATGAAGGACTCATCTGGCGAATCGCTCTGGAACTGTAATCGGAACGCTCACTGACATTTCCCCTAACTGAAAGTCTGATAAATGCCGGAAAAATTACTAAGTCGAAAAAAATGTTTTTTTCAGCTTTTTTCAATTTTACCCCCGTGGGATATATCTTCTACCCACACACATTTGGAACTCTCCTAGGGTACCCTCACACATATTATTCCCTCATTTAGTGGATATTTTCACAAAAAAGTGAAATTTTCAAAAATTCTGAAAATTGGCTGAAAACGACTAATTATGAAGGACTGATCGGGCGAATCACTCTGGAACTGAAATCGGAACGCTCACTGACATTTCCCCTAACTGAAAGTCTGATAAATGCCGGAAAAATGACTAAGTCGAAAAAAAATTTTTTTTCAACTTTTTTCAATTTTATCCCCGTGGGATATATAATCTACCCACACACATTTGGAACTCTTCTGGGGTACCCTCACACATATTATTCCCTCATTTAGTGGATATTTTCACAAAAAAGTGAAATTTTCAAAAATTCTGAAAATTGGCTGAAAACGACTAAATATGATGGACTCATCGGGCGAATCACTCTGGAACTGAAATCGCAATGCTCACTGACATTTCCTCTATCTGAAAGTCTGATAAATGCCGGAAAAATGACTAAGTCGATAAAAAAATTTTTTGCAACTTTTTTCAGCTTTACCCCCGTGGGATATATCTTCTACCCACACACATTTGGAACTCTCCTGGGGTACCCTCACACATATTATTCCCTCATTTAGTGGATATTTTCACAAAAAAGTGAAATTTTCAAAAATTCAGAAAATTGGCTGAAAATGACTAAATATGAAGGACTCATCGGGCGAATCGCTCTGGAACTGAAATCGGAACGCTCGCTGACATTTCCCCTATCTGAAAGTCTGATAAATGCCGGAAAAATGACTAAGTCGAAAAAAAAAATTTTTTCAATTTTATCCCCGTGGGATATATATTCTACCCACACACATTTGGAACTCTTCTGGGGTACCCTCACACATATTATTCCCTCATTTAGTGGATATTTTCACAAAAAAGTGAAATTTTCAAAAATTCTGAAAATTGGCTGAAAACGACTAAATATGAAGGACTCATCAGGCGAATTGCTCTGGAACTGAAATCGGAACGCTCACTGACATTTCCCCTATCTGAAAGTCTGATAAATGCCGGAAAAATGACTAAGTCGAAAAAAAAATTTTTTTCAACTTTTTTCAATTTTATCCCCGTGGGATATATATTCTACCCACACACATTTGGAACTCTTCTGGGGTACCCTCACACATATTATTCCCTCATTTAGTGGATATTTTCACAAAAAAGTGAAATTTTCAAAAATTCTGAAAATTGGCTGAAAATGACTAAATATGAAGGACTCATCGGGCGAATCGCTCTGGAACTGAAATCGGAACGCTCACTGACATTTCACCTATCTGAAAGTCTGATAAATGCCGGAAAAATGACTAAGTCGAAAAAAAAATTTTTTTCAACTTTTTTCAATTTTATCCCCGTGGGATATATATTCTACCCACACACATTTGGAACTCTTCTGGGGTACGCTCACACATATTATTCCCTCATTTAGTGGATATTTTCACAAAAAAGTGAAATTTTCAAAAATTCGGAAAATTGGCTGAAAACTACTAAATATGATGGACTCATCGGGCGAATCGCTCTGGAACTGAAATCGCAATGCTCACTGACATTTCCTCTATCTGAAAGTCTGATAAATGCCGGAAAAATGACTAAGTCGATAAAAAAAATTTTAGCAACTTTTTTCAGTTTTACCCCCGTGGGATATATCTTCTACCCACACACATTTGGAACTCTCCTGGGGTACCCTCACACATATTATTCCCTCATTTAGTGGATATTTTCACAAAAAAGTGAAATTTTCAAAAATTCTGAAAATTGGCTGAAAATAACTAAATATGAAGGACTCATCTGGCGAATCGCTCTGGAACTGTAATCGGAACGCTCACTGACATTTCCCCTAACTGAAAGTCTGATAAATGCCGGAAAAATTACTAAGTCGAAAAAAATGTTTTTTTCAGCTTTTTTCAATTTTACCCCCGTGGGATATATCTTCTACCCACACACATTTGGAACTCTCCTAGGGTACCCTCACACATATTATTCCCTCATTTAGTGGATATTTTCACAAAAAAGTGAAATTTTCAAAAATTCTGAAAATTGGCTGAAAACGACTAATTATGAAGGACTGATCGGGCGAATCACTCTGGAACTGAAATCGGAACGCTCACTGACATTTCCCCTAACTGAAAGTCTGATAAATGCCGGAAAAATGACTAAGTCGAAAAAAAAAATTTTTTTCAACTTTTTTCAATTTTCTCCCCGTGGGATATATAATCTACCCACACACATTTGGAACTCTTCTGGGGTACCCTCACACATATTATTCCCTCATTTAGTGGATATTTTCACAAAAAAGTGAAATTTTCAAAAATTCTGAAAATTGGCTGAAAACGACTAAATATGATGGACTCATCGGGCGAATCACTCTGGAACTGAAATCGCAATGCTCACTGACATTTCCCCTATCTGAAAGTCTGATAAATGCCGGAAAAATGACTAAGTCGATAAAAAAAATTTTAGCAACTTTTTTCAGCTTTACCCCCGTGGGATATATCTTCTACCCACACACATTTGGAACTCTCCTGGGGTACCCTCACACATATTATTCCCTCATTTAGTGGATATTTTCACAAAAAAGTGAAATTTTCAAAAATTCAGAAAATTGGCTGAAAATGACTAAATATGAACGACTCATAGGGCGATTTGTTCTGGAACTGAAATCGGAACGCTCACTGACATTTCCCCTATCTGAAAGTCTGATAAACGCCGGAAAAATGACTAAGTCAAAAAAAAAATGTTTTTCAACTTTTTTCAATTTTACCCCCGTGGGATATATCTTCTACCCAAAAACATTTGGAACTCTCCTGGGGTACCTTCACACATATTATTCCCTCATTTAGTGGATATTTTCACAAAAAAGTGAAATTTTCAAAAATTCTGAAAATTGGCTGAAAACGACTAAATATGATGGACTCATCGGGCGAATCGCTCTGGAACTGAAATCGCAATGCTCACTGACATTTCCTCTATCTGAAAGTCTGATAAATGCCGGAAAAATGACTAAGTCGATAAAAAAATTTTTAGCATCTTTTTTCAGTTTTACCCCCGTGGGATATATATTCTACCCACACACATTTGGAACTCTCCTGGGGTACCCTCACACATATTATTCCCTCATTTAGTGGATATTTTCACAAAAAAGTGAAATTTTCAAAAATTCTGAAAATTGGCTGAAAATGACTAAATATGAAGGACTCATCGGGCGAATCGCTCTGGAACTGAAATCGGAACGCTCACTGACATTTCACCTATCTGAAAGTCTGATAAATGCCGGAAAAATGACTAAGTCGAAAAAAATGTTTTTTTCAACTTTTTTCAATTTTATCCCCGTGGGATATATCTTCTACCCACACACATTTGAAACTCTCCTGGGGTACCCTCACACATATTATTCCCTCATTTAGTGGATATTTTCACAAAAAAGTGAAATTTTCAAAAATTCTGAAAATTGGCTGAAAACGACTAAATATGATGGACTCATCGGGCGAATCGCTCTGGAACTGAAATCGCAATGCTCACTGACATTTCCTCTATCTGAAAGTCTGATAAATGCCGGAAAAATGACTAAGTCGATAAAAAAAATTTTAGCAACTTTTTTCAGTTTTACCCCTGTGGGATATATCTTCTACCCACACACATTTGGAACTCTCCTGGGGTACCCTCACACATATTATTCCCTCATTTAGTGGATATTTTCACAAAAAAGTGAAATTTTCAAAAATTCAGAAAATTGGCTGAAAATCACTAAATATGAAGGACTCATCGGGCGAATCGCTCTGGAACTGAAATCGGAATGCTCACTGACATTTCCCATATCTGAAAGTCTGATAAATGCCGGAAAAATGACTAAGTCGAAAAAAAAATTTTTTTCAACTTTTTTCAATTTTATCCCCGTGGGATATATATTCTACCCACACACATTTGGAACTCTTCTGGGGTACCCTCACACATATTATTCCCTCATTTAGTGGATATTTTCACAAAAAAGTGAAATTTTCAAAAATTCTGAAAATTGGCTGAAAATGACTAAATATGATGGACTCATCGGGCGAATCGCTCTGGAACTGAAATCGCAATGCTCACTGACATTTCCTCTATCTGAAAGTCTGATAAATGCCGGAAAAATGACTAAGTCGATAAAAAAAATTTTAGCAACTTTTTTCAGTTTTACCCCCGTGGGATATATCTTCTACCCACACACATTTGGAACTCTCCTGGGGTACCCTCACACATATTATTCCCTCATTTAGTGGATATTTTCACAAAAAAGTGAAATTTTCAAAAATTCTGAAAATTGGCTGAAAATGACTAAATATGAAGGACTCATCTGGCGAATCGCTCTGGAACTGTAATCGGAACGCTCACTGACATTTCCCCTAACTGAAAGTCTGATAAATGCCGGAAAAATTACTAAGTCGAAAAAAATGTTTTTTTCAACTTTTTTCAATTTTACCCCCGTGGGATATATCTTCTACCCACACACATTTGGAACTCTCCTAGGGTACCCTCACAGATATTATTCCCTCATTTAGTGGATATTTTCACAAAAAAGTGAAATTTTCAAAAATTCTGAAAATTGGCTGAAAACGACTAATTATGAAGGACTCATCGGGCGAATCACTCTGGAACTGAAATCGGAACGCTCACTGACATTTCCCCTAACTGAAAGTCTGATAAATGCCGGAAAAATGACTAAGTCGATAAAAAAATTTTTAGCAACTTTTTTCAGTTTTACCCCCGTGGGATATATCTTCTACCCACACACATTTGGAACTCTCCTGGGGTACCCTCACACATATTATTCCCTCATTTAGTGGATATTTTCACAAAAAAGTGAAATTTTCAAAAATTCAGAAAATTGGCTGAAAATCACTAAATATGAAGGACTCATCGGGCGAATCGCTCTGGAACTGAAATCGGAATGCTCACTGACATTTCCCATATCTGAAAGTCTGATAAATGCCGGAAAAATGACTAAGTCGAAAAAAAAATTTTTTTCAACTTTTTTCAATTTTATCCCCGTGGGATATATATTCTACCCACACACATTTGGAACTCTTCTGGGGTACCCTCACACATATTATTTCCTCATTTAGTGGATATTTTCACAAAAAAGTGAAATTTTCAAAAATTCTGAAAATTGGCTGAAAACGACTAATTATGAAGGACTCATCGGGCGAATCACTCTGGAACTGAAATCGGAACGCTCACTGACATTTCCCCTAACTGAAAGTCTGATAAATGCCGGAAAAATGACTAAGTCGAAAAAAAAATTTTTTTTCAACTTTTTTCAATTTTCTCCCCGTGGGATATATAATCTACCCACACACATTTGGAACTCTTCTGGGGTACCCTCACACATATTATTCCCTCATTTAGTGGATATTTTCACAAAAAAGTGAAATTTTCAAAAATTCTGAAAATTGGCTGAAAACGACTAAATATGATGGACTCATCGGGCGAATCACTCTGGAACTGAAATCGCAATGCTCACTGACATTTCCCCTATCTGAAAGTCTGATAAATGCCGGAAAAATGACTAAGTCGATAAAAAAAATTTTAGCAACTTTTTTCAGCTTTACCCCCGTGGGATATATCTTCTACCCACACACATTTGGAACTCTCCTGGGGTACCCTCACACATATTATTCCCTCATTTAGTGGATATTTTCACAAAAAAGTGAAATTTTCAAAAATTCAGAAAATTGGCTGAAAATGACTAAATATGAACGACTCATAGGGCGATTTGTTCTGGAACTGAAATCGGAACGCTCACTGACATTTCCCCTATCTGAAAGTCTGATAAACGCCGGAAAAATGACTAAGTCAAAAAAAAAATGTTTTTCAACTTTTTTCAATTTTATCCCCGTGGGATATATCTTCTACCCACACACATTTGAAACTCTCCTGGGGTACCCTCACACATATTATTCCCTCATTTAGTGGATATTTTCACAAAAAAGTGAAATTTTCAAAAATTCTGAAAATTGGCTGAAAACGACTAAATATGATGGACTCATCGGGCGAATCGCTCTGGAACTGAAATCGCAACGCTCACTGACATTTCCTCTATCTGAAAGTCTGATAAATGCCGGAAAAATGACTAAGTCGATAAAAAAAATTTTAGCAACTTTTTTCAGTTTTACCCCCGTGGGATATATCTTCTACCCACACACATTTGGAACTCTCCTGGGGTACCCTCACACATATTATTCCCTCATTTAGTGGATATTTTCACAAAAAAGTGAAATTTTCAAAAATTCAGAAAATTGGCTGAAAATCACTAAATATGAAGGACTCATCGGGCGAATCGCTCTGGAACTGAAATCGGAATGCTCACTGACATTTCCCATATCTGAAAGTCTGATAAATGCCGGAAAAATGACTAAGTCGAAAAAAAATTTTTTTTCAACTTTTTTCAATTTTATCCCCGTGGGATATATATTCTACCCACACACATTTGGAACTCTTCTGGGGTACCCTCACACATATTATTCCCTCATTTAGTGGATATTTTCACAAAAAAGTGAAATTTTCAAAAATTCTGAAAATTGGCTGAAATTAATGACTAAATATGATGGACTCATCGGGCGAATCGCTCTGGAACTGAAATCGCAATGCTCACTGACATTTCCTCTATCTGAAAGTCTGATAAATGCCGGAAAAATGACTAAGTCGATAAAAAAAATTTTAGCAACTTTTTTCAGTTTTACCCCCGTGGGATATATCTTCTACCCACACACATTTGGAACTCTCCTGGGGTACCCTCACACATATTATTCCCTCATTTAGTGGATATTTTCACAAAAAAGTGAAATTTTCAAAAATTCTGAAAATTGGTTGAAAACGACTAAATATGAAGGACTCATCAGGCGAATCGCTCTGGAACTGAAATCGGAACGCTCACTGACATTTCCCCTATCTGAAAGTCTGATAAATGCCGGAAAAATGACTAAGTCGAAAAAAAAATTTTTTTCAACTTTTTTCAATTTTATCCCCGTGGGATATATATTCTACCCACACACATTTGGAACTCTTCTGGGGTACCCTCACACATATTATTCCCTCATTTAGTGGATATTTTCACAAAAAAGTGAAATTTTCAAAAATTCAGAAAATTGGCTGAAAATGACTAAATATGAAGTACTCATCTGGCGAATCGCTCTGGAACTGTAATCGGAACGCTCACTGACATTTCCCCTAACTGAAAGTCTGATAAATGCCGGAAAAATTACTAAGTCGAAAAAAATGTTTTTTTCAACTTTTTTCAATTTTACCCCCGTGGGATATATCTTCTACCCACACACATTTGGAACTCTCCTAGGGTACCCTCACACATATTATTCCCTCATTTAGTGGATATTTTCACAAAAAAGTGAAATTTTCAAAAATTCTGAAAATTGGCTGAAAACGACTAATTATGAAGGACTCATCGGGCGAATCACTCTGGAACTGAAATCGGAACGCTCACTGACATTTCCCCTAACTGAAAGTCTGATAAATGCCGGAAAAATGACTAAGTCGAAAAAAAATTTTTTTTCAACTTTTTTCAATTTTATCCCCGTGGGATATATAATCTACCCACACACATTTGGAACTCTTCTGGGGTACCCTCACACATATCATTCCCTCATTTAGTGGATATTTTCACAAAAAAGTGAAATTTTCAAAAATTCTGAAAATTGGCTGAAAACGACTAAATATGATGGACTCATCGGGCGAATCTCTCTGGAACTGAAATCGCAATGCTCACTGACATTTCCTCTATCTGTAAGTCTGATAAATGCCGGAAAAATGACTAAGTCGATAAAAAAAATTTTAGCAACTTTTTTCAGCTTTACCCCCGTGGGATATATCTTCTACCCACACACATTTGGAACTCTCCTGGGGTACCCTCACACATATTATTCCCTCATTTTGTGGATATTTTCACAAAAAAGTGAAATTTTCAAAAATTCTGAAAATTGGCTGAAAATGACTAAATATGAAGGACTCATCGGGCGAATTGCTCTGGAACTGAAATCGGAACGCTCACTGACATTTCCCCTATCTGAAAGTCTGATAAACGCCGGAAAAATGACTAAGTCCAAAAAAAATGTTTTTCAACTTTTTTCAATTTTACCCCCGTGGGATATATCTTCTACCCACACACATTTGGAACTCTCCTGGGGTACCCTCACACATATTATTCCCTCATTTAGTGGATATTTTCACAAAAAAGTGAAATTTTCAAAAATTCTGAAAATTGGCTGAAAACGACTAAATATGAAGGACTCATCGGGCGAATTGCTCTGGAACTGAAATCGGAACGCTCACTGACATTTCCCCTATCTGAAAGTCTGATAAACGCCAGAAAAATGACTAAGTAAAAAAAAAAAATGTATTTCAACTTGTTTCAATTTTACCCCCGTGGGATATATATTCTACCCACACACATTTGGAACTTTCCTGGGGTACCCTCACACATATTATTCCCTCATTTAGTGGATATTTTCACAAAAAAGTGAAATTGTCAAAAATTCTGAAAATTGGCTGAAAATGACTAAATATAAACGACTCATCGAGCGAATCGCACTGGAACTTAAATCGGAATGCTCACTGACATTTCCCCTATCTGAAAGTCTGATAAACGCCGGAAAAATGACTAAGTCTAAAAAAAAAATTTTTTCAACTTTTTTCAATTTTACCCCCGTGGGATATATATTCTACCCACACACATTTGGAACTCTCCTGGGGTACCCTCACACATATTATTCCCTCATTTAGTGGATATTTTTACAAAAATGTGAAATTTTCAAAAATTCTGAGAATTGGCTGAAAACGACTAAATATGAAGGACTCATCGGGCGAATCGCTCTGGAACTGAAATCGGAACGCTCACTGACATTTCCTCTATCTGAAAGTCTGATAAATGCCGGAAAAATGACTAAATAAAAAAAAAAATTTTTTTCAACTTTTTTCAATTTTACCCCCATGGGATATATATTCTACCCACACACATTTGGAACTCTCCTGGGGTACCCTCACACATATTATTCCCTCATTTAGTGTATATTTTCACAAATAAGTGAAATTTACAAAAATCCAAAATATTGGCTGAAAACGACTAAATATCAATGACTCATTGGGCGAATCGCTTTGGAAGTGAAATCGGAACGCTCACTGACATTTGCCCTATCTGAAAGTCTGATGAACGTCGGAAAAATGACTAAGTCTAAAAAAAATTTTTTTTCAACTTTTTTCAATTTTACCCCGTGGGATAAATCTTCTAGCCACACACATTTGGAACTCTCCTGGGGTACCCTCACACATATTATTCCCTCATTTAGTGGATATTTTCACAAAAAAGTGAAATTTTCAAAAATTCTGAAAATTGGCTGAAAACGACTAAATATGAACGACTCATCGGGCGAATCGTTCTGGAACTGAAATCGGAACGCTCACTGACATTTCCCCTAACTGAAAGTCTGATAAACGCCGGAAAAATGACTAAGTCCAAAAAAAATTTTTTAGCAACTTTTTTCAATTTTACCCCCGTGGGATATATCTTCTACCCACACACATTTGGAACTCTCCTGGGGTACCCTCACACATATTATTCCCTCATTTAGTGGATATTTTCACAAAAAAGTGAAATATTCAAAAATTCTGAAAATTGGCTGAAAACGACTAAATATGAAGGACTCATCGGGCGAATCGCTCTGGAACTGAAATCGGAACGATCACTGACATTTCCCCTATCTGAAAGTCTGATAAATGCCGGAAAAATGACTAAGTCTAAAAAAAAATTTTTTTCAACTTTTTTCAATTTTACCCCCGTGGGATATAGATTCTACCCACACACATTTGGAACTCTCCTCGGGTACCCTCACACATATTATTCCCTCATTTTGTGGATATTTTCACAAAAAAGTGAAATTTTAAAAAATCTGAAAATTGGCTGAAAACGACTAAATATGAAGGACTCATCGGGCGAATCGCTCTGGAACTGAAATCGGAATGCTCACTGACATTTCCCCTTTCTGAAAGTCTGATAAACGCCGGAAAAATGACTAAGTCGATAAAAAAAATTTTAGCAACTTTTTTCAGTTTTACCCCCGTGGGATATATCTTCTACCCACACACATTTGGAACTCTCCTGGGGTACCCTCACACATATTATTCCCTCATTTAGTGGATATTTTCACAAAAAAGTGAAATTTTCAAAAATTCTGAAAATTGGTTGAAAACGACTAAATATGAAGGACTCATCAGGCGAATCGCTCTGGAACTGAAATCGGAACGCTCACTGACATTTCACCTATCTGAAAGTCTGATAAATGCCGGAAAAATGACTAAGTCGAAAAAAATTTTTTTTTCAACTTTTTTCAATTTTATCCCCGTGGGATATATATTCTACCCACACACATTTGGAACTCTTCTGGGGTACGCTCACACATATTATTCCCTCATTTAGTGGATATTTTCACAAAAAAGTGAAATTTTCAAAAATTCGGAAAATTGGCTGAAAACGACTAAATATGATGGACTCATCGGGCGAATCGCTCTGGAACTGAAATCGCAATGCTCACTGACATTTCCTCTATCTGAAAGTCTGATAAATGCCGGAAAAATGACTAAGTCGATAAAAAAAATTTTAGCAACTTTTTCCAGTTTTACCCCCGTGGGATATATCTTCTACCCACACACATTTGGAACTCTCCTGGGGTACCCTCACACATATTATTCCCTCATTTAGTGGATATTTTCACAAAAAAGTGAAATTTTCAAAAATTCAGAAAATTGGCTGAAAATGACTAAATATGAAGGACTCATCTGGCGAATCGCTCTGGAACTGTAATCGGAACGCTCACTGACATTTCCCCTAACTGAAAGTCTGATAAATGCCGGAAAAATTACTAAGTCGAAAAAAATGTTTTTTTCAACTTTTTTCAATTTTACCCCCGTGGGATATATCTTCTACCCACACACATTTGGAACTCTCCTAGGGTACCCTCACACATATTATTCCCTCATTTAGTGGATATTTTCACAAAAAAGTGAAATTTTCAAAAATTCTGAAAATTGGCTGAAAACGACTAATTATGAAGGACTCATCGGGCGAATCACTCTGGAACTGAAATCGGAACGCTCACTGACATTTCCCCTAACTGAAAGTCTGATAAATGCCGGAAAAATGACTAAGTCGAAAAAAAATTTTTTTTCAACTTTTTTCAATTTTATCCCCGTGGGATATATAATCTACCCACACACATTTGGAACTCTTCTGGGGTACCCTCACACATATTATTCCCTCATTTAGTGGATATTTTCACAAAAAAGTGAAATTTTCAAAAATTCTGAAAATTGGCTGAAAACGACTAAATATGAAGGACTCATCGGGCGAATCGCTCTGGAACTGAAATCGGAATGCTCACTGACATTTCCCCTATCTGAAAGTCTGATAAATGCCGGAAAAATGACTAAGTCGAAAAAAAAAATTTTTTCAACTTTTTTCAATTTTATCCCCGTGGGATATATCTTCTACCCACACACATTTGGAACTCTTCTGGGGTACCCTCACACATATTATTCCCTCATTTTGTGGATATTTTCACAAAAAAGTGAAATTTTCAAAAATTCTGAAAATTGGCTGAAAATGACTAAATATGAAGGACTCATCGGGCAAATTGCTCTGGAACTGAAATCGGAACGCTCACTGACATTTCCCCTATCTGAAAGTCTGATAAACGCCGGAAAAATGACTAAGTCCAAAAAAAATGTTTTTCAACTTTTTTCAATTTTACCCCCGTGGGATATATCTTCTACCCACAAACATTTGGAACTCTCCTGGGGTACCCTCACACATATTATTCCCTCATTTAGTGGATATTTTCACAAAAAAGTGAAATTTTCAAAAATTCTGAAAATTGGCTGAAAACGACTAAATATGAAGGACTCATCGGGCGAATTGCTCTGGAACTGAAATCGGAACGCTCACTGACATTTACCCTATCTGAAAGTCTGATAAACGCCAGAAAAATGACTAAGTAAAAAAAAAAAATGTATTTCAACTTGTTTCAATTTTACCCCCGTGGGATATATATTCTACCCACACACATTTGGAACTTTCCTGGGGTACCCTCACACATATTATTCCCTCATTTAGTGGATATTTTCACAAAAAAGTGAAATTGTCAAAAATTCAGAAAATTGGCTGAAAATGACTAAATATAAACGACTCATCGAGCGAATCGCACTGGAACTTAAATCGGAATGCTCACTGACATTTCCCCTATCTGAAAGTCTGATAAACGCCGGAAAAATGACTAAGTCTAAAAAAAAAATTTTTTCAACTTTTTTCAATTTTACCCCCGTGGGATATATATTCTACCCACACACATTTGGAACTCTCCTGGGGTACCCTCACACATATTATTCCCTCATTTAGTGGATATTTTTACAAAAATGTGAAATTTTCAAAAATTCTGAGAATTGGCTGAAAACGACTAAATATGAAGGACTCATCGGGCGAATCGCTCTGGAACTGAAATCGGAACGCTCACTGACATTTCCTCTATCTGAAAGTCTGATAAATGCCGGAAAAATGACTAAATAAAAAAAAAAAATTTTTTCAACTTTTTTCAATTTTACCTCCGTGGGATATATATTCTACCCACACACATTTGGAAATCTCCTGGGGTACCCTCACACATATTATTCCCTCATTTAGTGGATATTTTCACAAAAAAGTGAAATTTTCAAAAATCCAGAAAATTGACTGAAAACGACTAAATATCAAGGACTCGTTGGGCGAATCACTCTGGAACTGAAATCGGAACGCTCACTGAAATTTGCCCTATCTGAAAGTCTGATAAACGCCGGAAAAATAACTAAATCCAGCAAAAAAAATTTTTCAACTTTTTTCAATTTTACCCCCGTGGGATATATATTCTACCCACACACATTTGGAACTCTCCTGGGGTACCCTCACACATATTATTCCCTCATTTAGTGGATATTTTCACAAAAAAGTGAAATATTCAAAAATTCTGAAAATTGGCTGAAAACGACTAAATATGAAGGACTCATCGGGCGAATCGCTCTGGAACTGAAATCGGAACGCTCACTGACATTTCCCCTATCTGAAAGTCTGATAAACGCCGGAAAAATGACTAAGTCCAAAAAAAATTTTTTAGCAACTTTTTTCAATTTTACCCCCGTGGGATATATCTTCTACCCACACACATTTGGAACTCTCCTGGGGTACCCTCACACATATTATTCCCTCATTTAGTGGATATTTTCACAAAAAAGTGAAATATTCAAAAATTCTGAAAATTGGCTGAAAACGACTAAATATGAAGGACTCATCGGGCGAATCGCTCTGGAACTGAAATCGGAACGATCACTGACATTTCCCCTATCTGAAAGTCTGATAAATGCCGGAAAAATGACTAAGTCTAAAAAAAAATTTTTTTCAACTTTTTTCAATTTTACCCCCGTGGGATATAGATTCTACCCACACACATTTGGAACTCTCCTCGGGTACCCTCACACATATTATTCCCTCATTTTGTGGATATTTTCACAAAAAAGTGAAATTTTAAAAAATCTGAAAATTGGCTGAAAACGACTAAATATGAAGGACTCATCGGGCGAATCGCTCTGGAACTGAAATCGGAATGCTCACTGACATTTCCCCTTTCTGAAAGTCTGATAAACGCCGGAAAAATGACTAAGTCGATAAAAAAAATTTTAGCAACTTTTTTCAGTTTTACCCCCGTGGGATATATCTTCTACCCACACACATTTGGAACTCTCCTGGGGTACCCTCACACATATTATTCCCTCATTTAGTGGATATTTTCACAAAAAAGTGAAATTTTCAAAAATTCTGAAAATTGGTTGAAAACGACTAAATATGAAGGACTCATCAGGCGAATCGCTCTGGAACTGAAATCGGAACGCTCACTGACATTTCACCTATCTGAAAGTCTGATAAATGCCGGAAAAATGACTAAGTCGAAAAAAATTTTTTTTTCAACTTTTTTCAATTTTATCCCCGTGGGATATATATTCTACCCACACACATTTGGAACTCTTCTGGGGTACGCTCACACATATTATTCCCTCATTTAGTGGATATTTTCACAAAAAAGTGAAATTTTCAAAAATTCGGAAAATTGGCTGAAAACGACTAAATATGATGGACTCATCGGGCGAATCGCTCTGGAACTGAAATCGCAATGCTCACTGACATTTCCTCTATCTGAAAGTCTGATAAATGCCGGAAAAATGACTAAGTCGATAAAAAAAATTTTAGCAACTTTTTCCAGTTTTACCCCCGTGGGATATATCTTCTACCCACACACATTTGGAACTCTCCTGGGGTACCCTCACACATATTATTCCCTCATTTAGTGGATATTTTCACAAAAAAGTGAAATTTTCAAAAATTCAGAAAATTGGCTGAAAATGACTAAATATGAAGGACTCATCTGGCGAATCGCTCTGGAACTGTAATCGGAACGCTCACTGACATTTCCCCTAACTGAAAGTCTGATAAATGCCGGAAAAATTACTAAGTCGAAAAAAATGTTTTTTTCAACTTTTTTCAATTTTACCCCCGTGGGATATATCTTCTACCCACACACATTTGGAACTCTCCTAGGGTACCCTCACACATATTATTCCCTCATTTAGTGGATATTTTCACAAAAAAGTGAAATTTTCAAAAATTCTGAAAATTGGCTGAAAACGACTAATTATGAAGGACTCATCGGGCGAATCACTCTGGAACTGAAATCGGAACGCTCACTGACATTTCCCCTAACTGAAAGTCTGATAAATGCCGGAAAAATGACTAAGTCGAAAAAAAATTTTTTTTCAACTTTTTTCAATTTTATCCCCGTGGGATATATAATCTACCCACACACATTTGGAACTCTTCTGGGGTACCCTCACACATATTATTCCCTCATTTAGTGGATATTTTCACAAAAAAGTGAAATTTTCAAAAATTCTGAAAATTGGCTGAAAACGACTAAATATGAAGGACTCATCGGGCGAATCGCTCTGGAACTGAAATCGGAATGCTCACTGACATTTCCCCTATCTGAAAGTCTGATAAATGCCGGAAAAATGACTAAGTCGAAAAAAAAAATTTTTTCAACTTTTTTCAATTTTATCCCCGTGGGATATATCTTCTACCCACACACATTTGGAACTCTTCTGGGGTACCCTCACACATATTATTCCCTCATTTTGTGGATATTTTCACAAAAAAGTGAAATTTTCAAAAATTCTGAAAATTGGCTGAAAATGACTAAATATGAAGGACTCATCGGGCAAATTGCTCTGGAACTGAAATCGGAACGCTCACTGACATTTCCCCTATCTGAAAGTCTGATAAACGCCGGAAAAATGACTAAGTCCAAAAAAAATGTTTTTCAACTTTTTTCAATTTTACCCCCGTGGGATATATCTTCTACCCACAAACATTTGGAACTCTCCTGGGGTACCCTCACACATATTATTCCCTCATTTAGTGGATATTTTCACAAAAAAGTGAAATTTTCAAAAATTCTGAAAATTGGCTGAAAACGACTAAATATGAAGGACTCATCGGGCGAATTGCTCTGGAACTGAAATCGGAACGCTCACTGACATTTACCCTATCTGAAAGTCTGATAAACGCCAGAAAAATGACTAAGTAAAAAAAAAAAATGTATTTCAACTTGTTTCAATTTTACCCCCGTGGGATATATATTCTACCCACACACATTTGGAACTTTCCTGGGGTACCCTCACACATATTATTCCCTCATTTAGTGGATATTTTCACAAAAAAGTGAAATTGTCAAAAATTCAGAAAATTGGCTGAAAATGACTAAATATAAACGACTCATCGAGCGAATCGCACTGGAACTTAAATCGGAATGCTCACTGACATTTCCCCTATCTGAAAGTCTGATAAACGCCGGAAAAATGACTAAGTCTAAAAAAAAAATTTTTTCAACTTTTTTCAATTTTACCCCCGTGGGATATATATTCTACCCACACACATTTGGAACTCTCCTGGGGTACCCTCACACATATTATTCCCTCATTTAGTGGATATTTTCACAAAAAAGTGAAATTTTCAAAAATCCAGAAAATTGACTGAAAACGACTAAATATCAAGGACTCGTTGGGCGAATCACTCTGGAACTGAAATCGGAACGCTCACTGAAATTTGCCCTATCTGAAAGTCTGATAAACGCCGGAAAAATAACTAAATCCAGCAAAAAAAATTTTTCAACTTTTTTCAATTTTACCCCCGTGGGATATATATTCTACCCACACACATTTGGAACTCTCCTGGGGTACCCTCACACATATTATTCCCTCATTTAGTGGATATTTTCACAAAAAAGTGAAATATTCAAAAATTCTGAAAATTGGCTGAAAACGACTAAATATGAAGGACTCATCGGGCGAATCGCTCTGGAACTGAAATCGGAACGCTCACTGACATTTCCCCTATCTGAAAGTCTGATAAATGCCGGAAAAATGACTAAGTCTAAAAAAAAATTTTTTTCAACTTTTTTCAATTTTACCCCCGTGGGATATAGATTCTACCCACACACATTTGGAACTCTCCTCGGGTACCCTCACACATATTATTCCCTCATTTTGTGGATATTTTCACAAAAAAGTGAAATTTTAAAAAATCTGAAAATTGGCTGAAAACGACTAAATATGAAGGACTCATCGGGCGAATCGCTCTGGAACTGAAATCGGAATGCTCACTGACATTTCCCCTTTCTGAAAGTCTGATAAACGCCGGAAAAATGACTAAGTCGAAAAAAAAAATTTTTTCAACTTTTTTCAATTTTATCCCCGTGGTATATATATTCTACCTACACACATTTGGAACTCTTCTGGGGTACCCTCACACATATTATTCCCTCATTTAGTGGATATTTTCACAAAAAAGTGAAATTTTCAAAAATTCTGAAAATTGGCTGAAAACGACTAAATATGAACGACTCATCGGGCGAATCGTTCTGGAACTGAAATCGGAACGCTCACTGACATTTCCCCTAACTGAAAGTCTGATAAACGCCGGAAAAATGACTAAGTCCAAAAAAAAATTTTTAGCAACTTTTTTCAATTTTACCCCCGTGGGATATATCTTCTACCCACACACATTTGGAACTCTCCTGGGGTACCCTCACACATATTATTCCCTCATTTAGTGGATATTTTCACAAAAAAGTGAAATATTCAAAAATTCTGAAAATTGGCTGAAAACGACTAAATATGAAGGACTCATCGGGCGAATCGCTCTGAAACTGAAATCGGAACGCTCACTGACATTTCCCCTATCTGAAAGTCTGATAAATGCCGAAAAATGACTAAGTCTAAAAAAAAATTTTTTTCAACTTTTTTCAATTTTACCCCCGTGGGATATAGATTCTACCCACACACATTTGGAACTCTCCTCGGGTACCCTCACACATATTATTCCCTCATTTTGTGGATATTTTCACAAAAAAGTGAAATTTTAAAAAATCTGAAAATTGGCTGAAAACGACTAAATATGAAGGACTCATCGGGCGAATTGCTCTGGAACTGAAATCGGAACGCTCACTGGCATTTCCCCTATCTGAAAGTCTGATAAACGCCAGAAAAATGACTAAGTAAAAAAAAAAAATGTATTTCAACTTGTTTCAATTTTACCCCCGTGGGATATATATTCTACCCACACACATTTGGAACTTTCCTGGGGTACCCTCACACATATTATTCCCTCATTTAGTGGATATTTTCACAAAAAAGTGAAATTGTCAAAAATTCAGAAAATTGGCTGAAAATGACTAAATATAAACGACTCATCGAGCGAATCGCACTGGAACTTAAATCGGAATGCTCACTGACATTTCCCCTATCTGAAAGTCTGATAAACGCCGGAAAAATGAGTAAGTCTAAAAAAAAAATTTTTTCAACTTTTTTCAATTTTACCCCCGTGGGATATATATTCTACCCAAACACATTTGGAACTCTCCTGGGGTACCCTCACTCATATTATTCCCTCATTTAGTTTATATTTTCACTAAAAAGTGAAATTTTCAAAAATTCTGAAAATTGGCTGAAAACGACTAAATATGATGGACTCATCGGGCGAATCGTTCTGGAACTGAAATCGGAACGCTCACTGACATTTCCCCTAACTGAAAGTCTGATAAACGCCGGAAAAATGACTAAGTCCAAAAAAAAATTTTTAGCAACTTTTTTCAATTTTACCTCCGTGGGATATATATTCTACCCACACACATTTGGAACTCTCCTGGGGTACCCTCACACATATTATTCCCTTATTTAGTGGATATTTTCACAAAAAAGTGAAATTTTCAAAAATCCAAAATATTGGCTGAAAACAACTAAATATCAAGGACTCATTTGGCGAATCGCTCTAGAACTGAAATCGGAGCACTCACTGACATTTCCCCTATCTGAAAGTCTGATAAACGTCGGAAAAATGACTAAGTCGAAAAAAAAAATTTTTCACCTTTTTTCAATTTTACCCCCGTGGGATATTTTTTCTACCCACACACATTTGGAACTCTCCTGGGGTACCATCACACATATTATTCCCTCATTTAGTGGATATTTTCACAAAAAAGTGAAATTTTCAAAAATCCAGAAAATTGACTGAAAACGACTAAATATCAAGGACTCGTTGGGCGAATCACTCTGGAACTGAAGTCGGAACGCTCACTGAAATTTGCCCTATCTGAAAGTCTGATAAACGCCGGAAAAATAACTAAATCCAGCAAAAAAAATTTTTCAACTTTTTTCAATTTTACCCCCGTGGGATATATATTCTACCCACACACATTTGGAACTCTCCTGGGGTACCCTCACACATATTATTCCCTCATTTAGTGGATATTTTCACAAAAAAGTGAAATTTTCAAAAATTCTGAAAATTGGCTGAAAACGACTAAATATGAAGGACTCATCGGGCGAATTGCTCTGGAACTGAAATCGGAACGCTCACTGACATTTCCCCTATCTGAAAGTCTGATAAACGCCAGAAAAATGACTAAGTAAAAAAAAAAAATGTATTTCAACTTGTTTCAATTTTACCCCCGTGGGATATATATTCTACCCACACACATTTGGAACTTTCCTGGGGTACCCTCACACATATTATTCCCTCATTTAGTGGATATTTTCACAAAAAAGTGAAATTGTCAAAAATTCAGAAAATTGGCTGAAAATGACTAAATATAAACGACTCATCGAGCGAATCGCACTGGAACTTAAATCGGAATGCTCACTGACATTTCCCCTATCTGAAAGTCTGATAAACGTCGGAAAAATGACTAAGTCGAAAAAAAAAATTTTTCACCTTTTTTCAATTTTACCCCCGTGGGATATTTTTTCTACCCACACACATTTGGAACTCTCCTGGGGTACCATCACACATATTATTCCCTCATTTAGTGGATATTTTCACAAAAAAGTGACATTTTCAAAAATCCAGAAAATTGACTGAAAACGACTAAATATCAAGGACTCGTTGGGCGAATCACTCTGGAACTGAAATCGTAACGCTCACTGAAATTTGCCCTATCTGAAAGTCTGATAAACGCCGGAAAAATAACTAAATCCAGCAAAAAAATTTTTTCAACTTTTTTCAATTTTACCCCCGTGGGATATATATTCTACCCACACACATTTGGAACTCTCCTGGGGTACCCTCACACATATTATTCCCTCATTTAGTGGATATTTTCACAAAAAAGTGAAATTTTCAAAAATTTTGAAAATTGGCTGAAAACGACTAAATATGAAGGACTCATCGGGCGAATCACTCTGGAACTGAAATCGGAACGCTTACTGACATTTCCCCTATCTGAAAGTCTGATAAATGCCGGAAAAATGACTAAGTTGAAAAAAAATTTTTTTTCAACTTTTTTCAATTTTATCCCCGTGGTATATATATTCTACCTACACACATTTGGAACTCTTCTGGGGTACCCTCACACATATTATTCCCTCATTTAGTGGATATTTTCACAAAAAAGTGAAATATTCAAAAATTCTGAAAATTGGCTGAAAACGACTAAATATGAAGAACTCATCGGGCGAATCGCTCTGGGACTGAAATCGGAACGCTCACTGACATTTCCCCTATCTGAAAGTCTGATAAATGCCGGAAAAATGACTAAGTCTAAAAAAAAATTTTTTTCAACTTTTTTCAATTTTACCCCCGTGGGATATATATTCTACCCACACACATTTGGAACTCTCCTCGGGTACCCTCACACATATTATTCCCTCATTTTGTGGATATTTTCACAAAAAAGTGAAATTTTAAAAAATCTGAAAATTGGCTGAAAACGACTAAATATGAAGGACTCATCGGGCGAATCGCTCTGGAACTGAAATCGGAATGCTCACTGACATTTCCCCTTTCTGAAAGTCTGATAAACGCCGGAAAAATGACTAAGTCGAAAAAAAAAAATTTTTCAACTTTTTTCAGTTTTACCCCCGTGGGATTTATCTTCTACCCACACACATTTGGAACTCTCCTGGGGTACCCTCACACATATTATTCCCTTATTTAGTGGATATTTTCACAAAAAAGTGAAATTTTCAAAAATTCTGAAAATTGGCTGAAAACGACTAAATATGAAGGACTCATTGGGCGAATCGCTCTGGAACTGAAATCGGAACGCTCACTGACATTTCCCCTATCTGAAAGTCTGATAAATGCCGGAAAAATGACTAAGTCGAAAAAACATTTTTTTTCAACTTTTTTCAATTTTACCCCCGTGGGATATATATTCTACCCACACACATTTGGAACTCTCCTGGGGTACCCTCACACATATTATTCCCTCATTTTGTGGATATTTTCACAAAAAAGTGTAATTTTCAAAAATTCTGAAAATTGGCTGAAAATGACTAAATATGAAGGACTCATCGGGCGAATTGCTCTGGAACTGAAATCGGAACGCTCACTGACATTTCCCCTATCTGAAAGTCTGATAAACGCCGGAAAAATGACTAAGTAAAAAAAAAAAATGTTTTTCAACTTGTTTCAATTTTACCCCCGTGGGATATATATTCTACCCACACACATTTGGAACTCTCCTGGGGTACCCTCACACATATTATTCCCTCATTTAGTGGATATTTTCACAAAAAAGTGAAATTGTCAAAAATTCAGAAAATTGGCTGAAAATGACTAAATATAAACGACTCATCGAGCGAATCGCACTGGAACTTAAATCGGAATGCTCACTGACATTTCCCCTATCTGAAAGTCTGATAAACGCCGGAAAAATGACTAACTCTAAAAAAAAAATTTTTTCAACTTTTTTCAATTTTACCCCCATGGGATATATATTCTACCCACACACATTTGGAACTCTCCTGGGGTACCCTCACTCATATTATTCCCTCATTTAGTTTATATTTTCACTAAAAAGTGAAATTTTCAAAAATTCTGAAAATTGGCTGAAAACGACTAAATATGATGGACTCATCGGGCGAATCGCTCTGGAACTGAAATCGCAATGCTCACTGACATTTCATCTATCTGAAAGTCTGATAAATGCCGGAAAAATGACTAAGTCGATAAAAAATTTTTTAGCAACTTTTTTCAGTTTTACCCCCGTGGGATATATCTTCTACCCACACACATTTGGAACTCTCCTGGGGTACCCTCACACATATTATTCCCTCATTTAGTGGATATTTTCACAAAAAAGTGAAATTTTCAAAAATCCAGAAAATTGACTGAAAACGACTAAATATCAAGGACTCGTTGGGCGAATCACTCTGGAACTGAAATCGTAACGCTCACTGAAATTTGCCCTATCTGAAAGTCTGATAAACGCCGGAAAAATAACTAAATCCAGCAAAAAAAATTTTTCAACTTTTTTCAATTTTACCCCCGTGGGATATATATTCTACCCACACACATTTGGAACTCTCCTGGGGTACCCTCACACATATTATTCCCTCATTTAGTGGATATTTTCACAAAAAAGTGAAATTTTCAAAAATTTTGAAAATTGGCTGAAAACGACTAAATATGAAGGACTCATCGGGCGAATCACTCTGGAACTGAAATCGGAACGCTCACTGACATTTCCCCTATCTGAAAGTCTGATAAATGCCGGAAAAATGACTAAGTTGAAAAAAAATTTTTTTTCAACTTTTTTCAATTTTATCCCCGTGGTATATATATTCTACCTACACACATTTGGAACTCTTCTGGGGTACCCTCACACATATTATTCCCTCATTTAGTGGATATTTTCACAAAAAAGTGAAATATTCAAAAATTCTGAAAATTGGCTGAAAACGACTAAATATGAAGAACTCATCGGGCGAATCGCTCTGGGACTGAAATCGGAACGCTCACTGACATTTCCCCTATCTGAAAGTCTGATAAATGCCGGAAAAATGACTAAGTCTAAAAAAAAATTTTTTTCAACTTTTTTCAATTTTACCCCCGTGGGATATATATTCTACCCACACACATTTGGAACTCTCCTCGGGTACCCTCACACATATTATTCCCTCATTTTGTGGATATTTTCACAAAAAAGTGAAATTTTAAAAAATCTGAAAATTGGCTGAAAACGACTAAATATGATGGACTCATCGGGCGAATCGCTCTGGAACTGAAATCGGAATGCTCACTGACATTTCCCCTTTCTGAAAGTCTGATAAACGCCGGAAAAATGACTAAGTCGAAAAAAAAAAATTTTTCAACTTTTTTCAGTTTTACCCCCGTGGGATATATCTTCTACCCACACACATTTGGAACTCTCCTGGGGTACCCTCACACATATTATTCCCTCATTTAGTGGATATTTTCACAAAAAAGTGAAATTTTCAAAAATTCTGAAAATTAGCTGAAAACGACTAGATATGAAGGACTCATCGGGCGAATCGCTCTGGAACTGAAATCGGAACGCTCACTGACATTTCCCCTATCTGAAAGTCTGATAAATGCCGGAAAAATGACTAAGTATAAAAAAAAAAATTTTTTAACTTTTTTCAATTTTATCCCCGTGGGATATATCTTCTACCCACACACATTTGGAACTCTCCTGGGGTAACCTCACACATATTATTCCCTTATTTAGTGGATATTTTCACAAAAAAGTGAAATTTTCAAAAATTCTGAAAATTGGCTGAAAACGACTAAATATGAAGGACTCATTGGGCGAATCGCTCTGGAACTGAAATCGGAACGCTCACTGCCATTTCCCCTATCTGAAAGTCTGATAAATGCCGGAAAAATGACTAAGTCGAAAAAACATTTTTTTTCAACTTTTTTCAATTTTACCCCCGTGGGATATATATTCTACCCACACACATTTGGAACTCTCCTGGGGTACCCTCACACATATTATTCCCTCATTTTGTGGATATTTTCACAAAAAAGTGTAATTTTCAAAAATTCTGAAAATTGGCTGAAAATGACTAAATATGAAGGACTCATCGGGCGAATTGCTCTGGAACTGAAATCGGAACGCTCACTGACATTTCCCCTATCTGAAAGTCTGATAAACGCCGGAAAAATGACTAAGTAAAAAAAAAAAATGTTTTTCAACTTGTTTCAATTTTACCCCCGTGGGATATATATTCTACCCACACACATTTGGAACTCTCCTGGGGTACCCTCACACATATTATTCCCTCATTTAGTGGATATTTTCACAAAAAAGTGAAATTGTCAAAAATTCAGAAAATTGGCTGAAAATGACTAAATATAAACGACTCATCGAGCGAATCGCACTGGAACTTAAATCGGAATGCTCACTGACATTTCCCCTATCTGAAAGTCTGATAAACGCCGGAAAAATGACTAACTCTAAAAAAAAAATTTTTTCAACTTTTTTCAATTTTACCCCCGTGGGATATATATTCTACCCACACACATTTGGAACTCTCCTGGGGTACCCTCACTCATATTATTCCCTCATTTAGTTTATATTTTCACTAAAAAGTGAAATTTTCAAAAATTCTGAAAATTGGCTGAAAACGACTAAATATGATGGACTCATCGGGCGAATCGCTCTGGAACTGAAATCGCAATGCTCACTGACATTTCCTCTATCTGAAAGTCTGATAAATGCCGGAAAAATGACTAAGTCGATAAAAAAATTTTTAGCAACTTTTTTCAGTTTTACCCCCGTGGGATATATCTTCTACCCACACACATTTGGAACTCTCCTGGGGTACCCTCACACATATTATTCCCTCATTTAGTGGATATTTTCACAAAAAAGTGAAATTTTCAAAAATTCTGAAAATTGGCTGAAAACGACTAAATATGAAGGACTCATCGGGCGAATCGCTCTGGAACTGAAATCGGAACGCTCACTGACATTTACTCTATCTGAAAGTCTGATAAATGCCGGAAAAATGACTAAGTTGAAAAAAAATTTTTTTTCAACTTTTTTCAATTTTATCCCCGTGGTATATATATTCTACCTACACACATTTGGAACTCTTCTGGGGTACCCTCACACATATTATTCCCTCATTTAGTGGATATTTTCACAAAAAAGTGAAATATTCAAAAATTCTGAAAATTGGCTGAAAACGACTAAATATGAAGAACTCATCGGGCGAATCGCTCTGGGACTGAAATCGGAACGCTCACTGACATTTCCCCTATCTGAAAGTCTGATAAATGCCGGAAAAATGACTAAGTCTAAAAAAAAATTTTTTTCAACTTTTTTCAATTTTACCCCCGTGGGATATATATTCTACCCACACACATTTGGAACTCTCCTCGGGTACCCTCACACATATTATTCCCTCATTTTGTGGATATTTTCACAAAAAAGTGAAATTTTAAAAAATCTGAAAATTGGCTGAAAACGACTAAATATGATGGACTCATCGGGCGAATCGCTCTGGAACTGAAATCGGAATGCTCACTGACATTTCCCCTTTCTGAAAGTCTGATAAACGCCGGAAAAATGACTAAGTCGAAAAAAAAAAATTTTTCAACTTTTTTCAGTTTTACCCCCGTGGGATATATCTTCTACCCACACACATTTGGAACTCTCCTGGGGTACCCTCACACATATTATTCCCTCATTTAGTGGATATTTTCACAAAAAAGTGAAATTTTCAAAAATTCTGAAAATTAGCTGAAAACGACTAGATATGAAGGACTCATCGGGCGAATCGCTCTGGAACTGAAATCGGAACGCTCACTGACATTTCCCCTATCTGAAAGTCTGATAAATGCCGGAAAAATGACTAAGTCGAAAAATTTTTTTTTTAACTTTTTTCAATTTTATCCCCGTGGGATATATATTCTACGCACACACATTTGGAACTCTTCTGGGGTACCCTCACACATATTTTTCCCTCATTTTGTGGATATTTTCACAAAAAAGTGAAATTTTCAAAAATTCTGAAAATTGGCTGAAAATGACTAAATATGAAGGACTCATCGGGCGAATTGCTCTGGAACTGAAATCGGAACGCTCACTGACATTTCCCCTATCTGAAAGTCTGATAAAAGCCGGAAAAATGACTAAGTCCAAAAAAAAATTTTTAGCAACTTTTTTCAATTTTACCCCCGTGGGATATATCTTCTACCCACACACATTTGGAACTCTCCTGGGGTACCCTCACACATATTATTCCCTCATTTAGTGGATATTTTCACAAAAAAGTGCAATTTTCAAAAATCCTGAAAATTGTCTGAAAACGACTTAATATCAAGGACTCATTGGGCAAATCGCTCTGGAACTGAAATCGGAACGCTCACTGACATTTGCCCTATCTGAAAGTCTGATAAAAGCCGGAAAAATGACTAAATAAAAAAAAAAATTTTTTTTCAACTTTTTTCAATTTTACCTCCGTGGGATATATATTCTACCCACACACATTTGGACCTCTCCTGGGGTACCCTCACACATATTATTCCCTTATTTAGTGGATATTTTCACAAAAAAGTGAAATTTTCAAAAATCCAAAATATTGGCTGAAAACAACTAAATATCAAGGACTCATTTGGCGAATCGCTCTAGAACTGAAATCGGAGCACTCACTGACATTTCCCCTATCTGAAAGTCTGATAAACGTCGGAAAAATGACTAAGTCGAAAAAAAAAAATTTTCACCTTTTTTCAATTTTACCCCGTGGGATATTTTTTCTACCCACACACATTTGGAACTCTCCTGGGGTACCATCACACATATTATTCCCTCATTTAGTGGATATTTTCACAAAAAAGTGAAATTTTCAAAAATCCAGAAAATTGACTGAAAACGACTAAATATCAAGGACTCGTTGGGCGAATCACTCTGGAACTGAAATCGGAACGCTCACTGAAATTTGCCCTATCTGAAAGTCTGATAAACGCCGGAAAAATAACTAAATCCAGCAAAAAAAATTTTTCAACTTTTTTCAATTTTACCCCCGTGGGATGTATATTCTACCCACACACATTTGGAACTCTCCTGGGGTACCCTCACACATATTATTCCCTCATTTAGTGGATATTTTCACAAAAAAGTGAAATTTTCAAAAATCTAGAAAATTGGCTGAAAACGACTAAATATCAAGGGATCATTGGTCGAATTGCTCTGGAACTGAAATCGGAACGCTCACTGAAATTTGCCCTATCTGAAAGTCTGATAAACGCCGGAAAAATGACTAAGTCCAAAAAAAAATTTTTTTTCAACTTTTTTCAATTTTACCCCCATGGGATATATCTTCTACCCACACACATTTGGAACTCTTCTGGGGTACCCTCACACATATTATTCCCTCATTTAGTGGATATTTTCACAAGAAAGTGAAATTTTCAAAAATTCTGAAAATTGGCTGAAAATGACAAAATATGAAGGACTCATCGGGCGAATCACTCTGGAACTGAAATCGGAACGATCACTGACATTTCCCCTATCTGAAAGTCTGATAAACGCTGGACAAATGACTAAGACCAAAAAAATTTTTTTATCAACTTTGTTCAATTTTACCCCCGTGGGATATATCTTCTACCCACACACATTTGGAACTCTTCTGGGGTACCCTCACACATATTATTCCCTCATTTAATGGATATTTTCACAAAAAAGTGAAATTTTCAAAAATTCAGAAAATTGGCTGAAAATGACTAAATATGAACGACTCATCGGGCGAATCGTTTTGGAACTGAAATCGGAGCGCTCACTGACATTTCCCTGAACTGAAAGTCTGATAAACGCTGGAAAAATGACAGTTCAAAAAAATTTTTTTTTAAACTTTTTACAATTTTATCCCCGTGGGATATATCTTCTACCCACACACATTTGGAACTCTTCTGGGGTACCCTCACACATATTATTCCCTCATTTAGTGGATATTTTCACAAGAAAGTGAAATTTTCAATAATTCTGAAAATTGGCTGAAAATGACTAAATATGAAGGACTCATCGGGAGAATCGCTCTGGAACTGAAATCGGAATGCTCACTTATATTTCCCCTTTCTGAAAGTCTGATAAACGCCGGAAAAATGACTAAGTCTAAAAAAAAATTTTTTTCAACTTTTTTCAATTTTACCCCCGTGGGATATATCTTCTACCCACACACATTTGGAACTCTTCTGGGGTACCCTCACACATATTATTCCCTCATTTAGTGGATATTTTCACAAGAAAGTGAAATTTTCAAAAATTCTGAAAATTGGCTGAAAATGACTAAATATGAAGGACTCATCGGGCGAATCACTCTGGAACTGAAATCGGAACGATCACTGACATTTCCCCTATCTGAAAGTCTGATAAACGCCGGACAAATGACTAAGACCAAAAAAATTTTTTTATCAACTTTGTTCAATTTTACCCCCATGGGATATATCTTCTACCCACACACATTTGGAACTCTTCTGGGGTACCCTCACACATATTATTCCCTCATTTAATGGATATTTTCACAAAAAAGTGAAATTTTCAAAAATTCAGAAAATTGGCTGAAAATGACTAAATATGAACGACTCATCGGGCGAATCGTTTTGGAACAGAAATCGGAGCGCTCACTGACATTTCCCTTAACTGAAAGTCTGATAAACGCTGGAAAAATGACTAAGACCAAAAAAAATTTTTTATCAACTTTTTTCAATTTTACCCCCGTGGGATATATCTTCTACCCACACACATTTGGAACTCTCCTGGGGTACCCTCACACATATTATTCCCTCATTTAGTGGATATTTTCACAAAAAAAGTGAAATTGTCAAAAATTCAGAAAATTGGCTGAAAATGACTAAATATAAACGACTCATCGAGCGAATCGCACTGGAACTTAAATGGGAATGCTCACTGACATTTCCCCTATCTGAAAGTCTGATAAACGCCGGAAAAATGACTAAGTCTAAAAAAAAAATTTTTTCAACTTTTTTCAATTTTACCCCCGTGGGATATATATACTACCCACACACATTTGGAACTCTCCTGGGGTACCCTCACACATATTATTCCCTCATTTAGTGGATATTTTCACAAAAGAGTGAAATTTTCAAAAATTCAGAAAATTGGCTGAAAATGACTAAATATGAACGACTCATCGGGCAAATCGCTCTGGAACTGAAATCGGAACGCTCACTGACATTTCTCCTAACTGAAAGTCTGATAAACGCCGGAAAAATGACTAAGTCTAAAAGAAAAATTTTTTCAACTTTTTTCAATTTTACCCCCGTGGGATATATATTCTACCCATATACGTTTGGAACTCTCCTGGGGTACTCTCACACATATTATTCCCTCATTTAGTGGATATTTTCACAAAAAAGTGAAATTTTCAAAAATTCAGAAAATTGGCTGAAAACGACTAATTATGAAGGACTCATTGGGCGAATCGCTCTGGAACTGAAATCGGAACGCTCACTGACATTTCCCCTATCTAAAAGTCTGATAAACGCTGAACAAATGACTAAGTCCAAAAAAAATAATTTTTTCACCTTTTTTCAATTTTACCCCTGTGGGATATATATTCTACCCACACACATTTGGAACTCTCCTGGGGAACCCTCACACATATTATTCCCTCATTTAGTGGATGTTTTCACAAAAAAGTGAAATTTTCAAAAATTCTGAAAATTGGCTGAAAACGACTAAATATGAAGGACTCACCGGGCGAATGGCTCTGGAACTGAAATCGGAATGCTCACTGACATTTCCCCTATCTGAAAGTCTGATAAACGCCGGAAAAATGACAGTCCAAAAAAAATTTTTTTTCAACTTTTTTCAATTTTACCACCGTGGGATATATATTCTACCCACACACATTTGGAACTCTCCTGGGGAACCCTCACACATATTATTCCCTCATTTAGTGGATATTTTCACAAAAAAGTGAAATTTTCAAAAATTCAGAAAATTGGCTGAAAATGACTAAATATGAACGACTCATCGGGCGAATCGTTCTGGAACTGAAATCGGAACGCTCACTGACATTTCCCCTAACTGAAAGTCTGATAAACGCCGGAAAAATGACAGTCCAAAAAAAATTTTTTTTCAACTTTTTTCAATTTTACCACCGTGGGATATATATTCTACCCACACACATTTGGAACTCTCCTGGGGAACCCTCACACATATTATTCCCTCATTTAGTGGATATTTTCACAAAAATGTGAAATTTTCAAAAATTCAGAAAATTGGCTGAAAATGACTAAATATGAACGACTCATCGGGCGAATCGCTCTGGAACTTAAATCGGAATGCTCACTGACATTTCCCCTATCTGAAAGTCTGATAAACGCCAGAAAAATGACTAAGTCTAAAAAAAAAATTTTTTCAACTTTTTTCAATTTTACCCCCGTGGGATATATATACTACCCACACACATTTGGAACTCTCCTGGGGTACCCTCACACATATTATTCCCTCATTTAGTGGATATTTTCACAAAAACGTGAAATTTTCAAAAGTTCAGAAAATTGGCTGAAAACAACTAAATATGAAGGACTCACCGGGCGAATCGCTCTGGAACTGAAATCGGAACGCTCACTGACATTTCCCCTATCTGAAAGTCTGATAAATGCCGGAAAAATGACTAAGTCGAAAAAAAATTTTTTACAACTTTTTTCAATTTTACCCCCGTGGGATATATCTTCTACCCACACACATTTGGAACTCTCCTGGGATACCCTCACACATATTATTCCCTCATTTAGTGGATATTTTCACAAAAAAGTGAAATTTTCAAAAATTCTGAAAATTGGCTGAAAATGACTAAATATGAACGACTCATCGGTCGAATCACTCTGGAACTGAAATCGGAACGCTCACTGACATTTCCCCTATCTGAAAGTCTGATAAACGCTGAACAAATGACTAAGTCCAAAAAAAATAATTTTTTCACCTTTTTTCAATTTTACCCCCGTGGCATATATATTCTACCGACACACATTTGGAACTCTCCTGGGGAACCCTCACACATATTATTCCCTCATTTAGTGGATATTTTCGCAAAAAAGTGACATTTTCAAAAATTCTGAAAATTGGCTGAAAACGACTAAATATGAAGGACTCACCGGGCGAATGGCTCTGGAACTGAAATCGGAATGCTCACTGACATTTCCCCTATCCAAAAAAAAAAATTTTTTCAACTTTTTTCAATTTTACCCCCGTGGGATATATATTCTACCCATATACGTTTGGAACTCTCCTGGGGTACCCTCACACATATTATTCCCTCATTTAGTGGATATTTTCACAAAAAAGTGAAATTTTCAAAAATTCTGAAAATTGGCTGAAAACGACTAAATATGAAGGACTCACCGGGCGAATCGCTCTGGAACTGAAATCGGAACGCTCACTGACATTTCCCCTATCTGAAAGTCTGATAAATGCCGGAAAAATGACTAAGTCGAAAAAAAAATTTTTACAACTTTTTTCAATTTTACCCCCGTGGGATATATCTTCTACCCACACACATTTGGAACTCTCCTGGGGTACCCTCACACATATTATTCCCTCATTTAGTGGATATTTTCACAAAAAAGTGAAATTGTCAAAAATTCTATAAATTGGCTGAAAACGACTAAATATGAAGGACTCATTGGGCGAATCACTCTGGAACTGAAATCGGAATGCTCACTGACATTTCCCCTATCTGAAAGTCTGATAAACGCCGGAAAAATGACTAAGTCGAAAAAAAAAAATTTTTCACCTTTTTTCAATTTTACCCCCGTGGGATATATATTCTACCCACACACATTTGGAACTCTCCTGGGGAACCCTCACACATATTATTCCCTCATTTAGTGGATATTTTCACAAAAACGTGAAATTTTCAAAAATTCAGAAAATTGGCTGAAAACGACTAATACTCATTGGGCGAATCGCTCTTGAACTGAAATCGGAACGCTCACTGACATTTCCCCTATCTGAAAGTCTGATAAATGCCGGAAAAATCACTAAGTCGAGAAAAAAAATGTTTCAACTTTTTTCAATTTTACCCCCGTGGGATATATATTCTACCCACACACATTTGGAACTCTCCTGGGGAACCCTCACACATATTATTCCCTCATTTAGTGGATATTTTCACAAAAAAGTGAAATTTACAAAAATTCAGAAAATTGGCTGAAAATGACTAAATATGAACGACTCATCGGGTGAATCGCTCTGGAACTTAAATCGGAATGCTCACTGACATTTCCCCATCTGAAAGTATGATAAATGCCGGAAAAATGACTAAGTCCAAAAAAAAAAATTTTTTCAACTTTTTTCAATTTTACCCCCGTGGGATATATATTCTGCCCATATACGTTTGGAACTCTCTTGGGGTACCCTCACACATATTATTCCCTCATTTAGTGGATATTTTTGCAAAAAAGTGAAATTTTCAAAAAATTCAGAAAATTGGCTGAAAACTACTAAATATGAAGGACTCATCGGGCGAATCGCTCTGGAACTGAAATCGGAACGCTCACTGACATTTCCCCTATCTGAAAGTCTGATAAACGCCGGAAAAATGACTAAGTCCCAAAAAAAAATTTTAGCAACTTTTTTCAATTTTACCCCCGTGGAATATATCTTCTACCCACACACATTTGGAACTCTCCTGGGGTACCCTCACACATAGTATTCCCTCATTTAGTGGATATTTTCAAAAAAAAGTGAAATTTTCAAAAATTCTGAAAATTGGCTGAAAATGACTAAATATGAACGACTTATTGGGGAAATCGCTCTGGAACTGAAATTGGAACGCTCACTGACATTTCCCCTAACTGAAAGTCTGATAAATGCCAGAAAAATGACTAAGTCCAAAAAAAATTTTTTTTCAACTTTTTTCAATTTTACCCCCGTGGGATACATATTCAACCCACACACACTTGATACTCTCCTGGGGTACCCTCACACATATTATTCCCTCATTTAGTGGATATTTTCACAAAAAAGTGAAATTTTCAAAAATTCTGAAAATTGGCTTAAAACGACTAAATATGAAGGACTCATCGGGCTAATCGCTCTGGAACTGAAATCGGAACACTCACTGAGATTTCCCCTATCTGAAAGTCTGATAAAAGGCAGAAAAAAGACTAAGTCCAAAAAAAAATTTTTTTCAACTTTTTTCAATTTTACCCCCGTGGGATATATCTTCTACCCACACACATTTGGAACTCTCCTGGGGTACCCTCACACATATTATTCCCTCATTTAGTGGATATTTTCACAAAAAAGTGAAATTTTCAAAAATTCTGAAAATTGGCTGAAAACTACTAAATATGAAGGACTCATCGGGCGAATCGCTCTGGAACTGAAATCGGAACGCTCACTGACATTTCCCCTATCTGAAAGTCTGATAAACGCTGAAAAAATGACTAAGTTCAAAAAAAAAATAATTTTTCACCTTTTTTCAATTTTACCCCGTGGGATATATATTCTACCCACACACATTTGAAACTCTCCTGGGGAACCCTCACACATATTATTCCCTCATTTAGTGGATATTTTCACAAAAAAGTGAAATTTTCAAAAAATGAGAAAATTGGCTGAAAATGACTAAATATGAACGACTCATCGGGCTAATAGCTCTGGAACTGAAATCGGAATGCTCACTGACATTTCCCCTAACTGAAAGTCTGATAAACGCCAGAAAAATTAATAAGTCCCAAAAAAAATTTTTAGCAACTTTTTTCAATTTTACCCCCGTGGGATATATCTTCTACCCACACACATTTGGAACTCTCCTGGGATACCCTCACACATATTATTCCCTCATTTAGTGGATATTTTCACAAAAAAGTGAAATTTTCAAAAATTCTGAAAATTGGCTGAAAATGACTAAATATGAACGACTCATCGGGCTAATAGCTCTGGAACTGAAATCGGAACGCTCACTGACATTTCCCCTAACTGAAAGTCTGATAAATGCCGGAAAAATGACTGTCGAAAAAAAAAAAATTTTCACCTTTTTTCAATTTTACCCCCGTGGGATATATATTCTACCCACACACATTTGGAACTCTCCTGGGGTACCCTCACACATATTATTCCCTCATTTAGTGGATATTTTCACAAAAAAGTGAAATTTACAAAAATTCAGAAAATTGGCTGAAAATGACTAAATATGAACGACTCATCGGGTGAATCGCTCTGGAACTTAAATCGGAATGCTCACTGACATTTCCCCATCTGAAAGTATGATAAATGCCGGAAAAATGACTAAGTCCAAAAAAAAAATTTTTTTCAACTTTTTTCAATTTTACCCCCGTGGGATATATATTCTGCCCATATACGTTTGGAACTCTCTTGGGGTACCCTCACACATATTATTCCCTCATTTAGTGGATATTTTTGCAAAAAAGTGAAATTTTCAAAAAATTCAGAAAATTGGCTGAAAACTACTAAATATGAAGGACTCATCGGGCGAATCGCTCTGGAACTGAAATCGGAACGCTCACTGACATTTCCCCTATCTGAAAGTCTGATAAACGCCGGAAAAATGACTAAGTCCCAAAAAAAAATTTTAGCAACTTTTTTCAATTTTACCCCCGTGGGATATATCTTCTACCCACACACATTTGGAACTCTCCTGGGGTACCCTCACACATAGTATTCCCTCATTTAGTGGATATTTTCAAAAAAAAGTGAAATTTTCAAAAATTCTGAAAATTGGCTGAAAACGACTAAATATGAAGGACTCATCGGGCTAATCGCTCTGGAACTGAAATCGGAACACTCACTGAGATTTCCCCTATCTGAAAGTCTGATAAAAGGCAGAAAAATGACTAAGTCCAAAAAAAAATTTTTTTCAACTTTTTTCAATTTTACCCCCGTGGGATACATATTCAACCCACACACACTTGATACTCTCCTGGGGTACCCTCACACATATTATTCCCTCATTTAGTGGATATTTTCACAAAAAAGTGAAATTTTCAAAAATTCTGAAAATTGGCTTAAAACGACTAAATATGAAGGACTCATCGGGCTAATCGCTCTGGAACTGAAATCGGAACACTCACTGAGATTTCCCCTATCTGAAAGTCTGATAAATGCCGGAAAAATGACTAAGTCGAAAAAAAATTTTTTACAACTTTTTTCAATTTTACCCCCGTGGGATATATCTTCTACCCACACACATTTGGAACTCTCCTGGGATACCCTCACACATATTATTCCCTCATTTAGTGGATATTTTCACAAAAAAGTGAAATTTTCAAAAATTCAGAAAATTGGCTGAAAATGACTAAATATGAACGACTCATCGGTCGAATCACTCTGGAACTGAAATCGGAACGCTCACTGACATTTCCCCTATCTGAAAGTCTGATAAACGCTGAACAAATGACTAAGTCCAAAAAAAATAATTTTTTCACCTTTTTTCAATTTTACCCCCGTGGCATATATATTCTACCGACACACATTTGGAACTCTCCTGGGGAACCCTCACACATATTATTCCCTCATTTAGTGGATATTTTCGCAAAAAAGTGACATTTTCAAAAATTCTGAAAATTGGCTGAAAACGACTAAATATGAAGGACTCACCGGGCGAATGGCTCTGGAACTGAAATCGGAATGCTCACTGACATTTCCCCTATCCAAAAAAAAAAATTTTTTCAACTTTTTTCAATTTTACCCCCGTGGGATATATATTCTACCCATATACGTTTGGAACTCTCCTGGGGTACCCTCACACATATTATTCCCTCATTTAGTGGATATTTTCACAAAAAAGTGAAATTTTCAAAAATTCTGAAAATTGGCTGAAAACGACTAAATATGAAGGACTCACCGGGCGAATCGCTCTGGAACTGAAATCGGAACGCTCACTGACATTTCCCCTATCTGAAAGTCTGATAAATGCCGGAAAAATGACTAAGTCGAAAAAAAAATTTTTACAACTTTTTTCAATTTTACCCCCGTGGGATATATCTTCTACCCACACACATTTGGAACTCTCCTGGGGTACCCTCACACATATTATTCCCTCATTTAGTGGATATTTTCACAAAAAAGTGAAATTGTCAAAAATTCTATAAATTGGCTGAAAACGACTAAATATGAAGGACTCATTGGGCGAATCACTCTGGAACTGAAATCGGAATGCTCACTCACATTTCCCCTATCTGAAAGTCTGATAAACGCCGGAAAAATGACTAAGTCGAAAAAAAAAAATTTTTCACCTTTTTTCAATTTTACCCCCGTGGGATATATATTCTACCCACACACATTTGGAACTCTCCTGGGGAACCCTCACACATATTATTCCCTCATTTAGTGGATATTTTCACAAAAACGTGAAATTTTCAAAAATTCAGAAAATTGGCTGAAAACGACTAATACTCATTGGGCGAATCGCTCTTGAACTGAAATCGGAACGCTCACTGACATTTCCCCTATCTGAAAGTCTGATAAATGCCGGAAAAATCACTAAGTCGAGAAAAAAAATGTTTCAACTTTTTTCAATTTTACCCCCGTGGGATATATATTCTACCCACACACATTTGGAACTCTCCTGGGGAACCCTCACACATATTATTCCCTCATTTAGTGGATATTTTCACAAAAAAGTGAAATTTACAAAAATTCAGAAAATTGGCTGAAAATGACTAAATATGAACGACTCATCGGGTGAATCGCTCTGGAACTTAAATCGGAATGCTCACTGACATTTCCCCATCTGAAAGTATGATAAATGCCGGAAAAATGACTAAGTCCAAAAAAAAAAATTTTTTCAACTTTTTTCAATTTTACCCCCGTGGGATATATATTCTGCCCATATACGTTTGGAACTCTCTTGGGGTACCCTCACACATATTATTCCCTCATTTAGTGGATATTTTTGCAAAAAAGTGAAATTTTCAAAAAATTCAGAAAATTGGCTGAAAACTACTAAATATGAAGGACTCATCGGGCGAATCGCTCTGGAACTGAAATCGGAACGCTCACTGACATTTCCCCTATCTGAAAGTCTGATAAACGCCGGAAAAATGACTAAGTCCCAAAAAAAAATTTTAGCAACTTTTTTCAATTTTACCCCCGTGGAATATATCTTCTACCCACACACATTTGGAACTCTCCTGGGGTACCCTCACACATAGTATTCCCTCATTTAGTGGATATTTTCAAAAAAAAGTGAAATTTTCAAAAATTCTGAAAATTGGCTGAAAATGACTAAATATGAACGACTTATTGGGGAAATCGCTCTGGAACTGAAATTGGAACGCTCACTGACATTTCCCCTAACTGAAAGTCTGATAAATGCCAGAAAAATGACTAAGTCCAAAAAAAATTTTTTTTCAACTTTTTTCAATTTTACCCCCGTGGGATACATATTCAACCCACACACACTTGATACTCTCCTGGGGTACCCTCACACATATTATTCCCTCATTTAGTGGATATTTTCACAAAAAAGTGAAATTTTCAAAAATTCTGAAAATTGGCTTAAAACGACTAAATATGAAGGACTCATCGGGCTAATCGCTCTGGAACTGAAATCGGAACACTCACTGAGATTTCCCCTATCTGAAAGTCTGATAAAAGGCAGAAAAAAGACTAAGTCCAAAAAAAAATTTTTTTCAACTTTTTTCAATTTTACCCCCGTGGGATATATCTTCTACCCACACACATTTGGAACTCTCCTGGGGTACCCTCACACATATTATTCCCTCATTTAGTGGATATTTTCACAAAAAAGTGAAATTTTCAAAAATTCTGAAAATTGGCTGAAAACTACTAAATATGAAGGACTCATCGGGCGAATCGCTCTGGAACTGAAATCGGAACGCTCACTGACATTTCCCCTATCTGAAAGTCTGATAAACGCTGAAAAAATGACTAAGTTCAAAAAAAAAATAATTTTTCACCTTTTTTCAATTTTACCCCGTGGGATATATATTCTACCCACACACATTTGAAACTCTCCTGGGGAACCCTCACACATATTATTCCCTCATTTAGTGGATATTTTCACAAAAAAGTGAAATTTTCAAAAAATGAGAAAATTGGCTGAAAATGACTAAATATGAACGACTCATCGGGCTAATAGCTCTGGAACTGAAATCGGAATGCTCACTGACATTTCCCCTAACTGAAAGTCTGATAAACGCCAGAAAAATTAATAAGTCCCAAAAAAAATTTTTAGCAACTTTTTTCAATTTTACCCCCGTGGGATATATCTTCTACCCACACACATTTGGAACTCTCCTGGGATACCCTCACACATATTATTCCCTCATTTAGTGGATATTTTCACAAAAAAGTGAAATTTTCAAAAATTCTGAAAATTGGCTGAAAATGACTAAATATGAACGACTCATCGGGCTAATAGCTCTGGAACTGAAATCGGAACGCTCACTGACATTTCCCCTAACTGAAAGTCTGATAAATGCCGGAAAAATGACTGTCGAAAAAAAAAAAATTTTCACCTTTTTTCAATTTTACCCCCGTGGGATATATATTCTACCCACACACATTTGGAACTCTCCTGGGGTACCCTCACACATATTATTCCCTCATTTAGTGGATATTTTCACAAAAAAGTGAAATTTACAAAAATTCAGAAAATTGGCTGAAAATGACTAAATATGAACGACTCATCGGGTGAATCGCTCTGGAACTTAAATCGGAATGCTCACTGACATTTCCCCATCTGAAAGTATGATAAATGCCGGAAAAATGACTAAGTCCAAAAAAAAAATTTTTTTCAACTTTTTTCAATTTTACCCCCGTGGGATATATATTCTGCCCATATACGTTTGGAACTCTCTTGGGGTACCCTCACACATATTATTCCCTCATTTAGTGGATATTTTTGCAAAAAAGTGAAATTTTCAAAAAATTCAGAAAATTGGCTGAAAACTACTAAATATGAAGGACTCATCGGGCGAATCGCTCTGGAACTGAAATCGGAACGCTCACTGACATTTCCCCTATCTGAAAGTCTGATAAACGCCGGAAAAATGACTAAGTCCCAAAAAAAAATTTTAGCAACTTTTTTCAATTTTACCCCCGTGGGATATATCTTCTACCCACACACATTTGGAACTCTCCTGGGGTACCCTCACACATAGTATTCCCTCATTTAGTGGATATTTTCAAAAAAAAGTGAAATTTTCAAAAATTCTGAAAATTGGCTGAAAACGACTAAATATGAAGGACTCATCGGGCTAATCGCTCTGGAACTGAAATCGGAACACTCACTGAGATTTCCCCTATCTGAAAGTCTGATAAAAGGCAGAAAAATGACTAAGTCCAAAAAAAAATTTTTTTCAACTTTTTTCAATTTTACCCCCGTGGGATACATATTCAACCCACACACACTTGATACTCTCCTGGGGTACCCTCACACATATTATTCCCTCATTTAGTGGATATTTTCACAAAAAAGTGAAATTTTCAAAAATTCTGAAAATTGGCTTAAAACGACTAAATATGAAGGACTCATCGGGCTAATCGCTCTGGAACTGAAATCGGAACACTCACTGAGATTTCCCCTATCTGAAAGTCTGATAAAAGGCAGAAAAATGACTAAGTCCAAAAAAAAATTTTTTTCAACTTTTTTCAATTTTACCCCCGTGGGATATATCTTCTACCCACACACATTTGGAACTCTCCTGGGGTACCCTCACACATATTATTCCCTCATTTAGTGGATATTTTCACAAAAAAGTGAAATTTTCAAAAATTCTGAAAATTGGCTGAAAACGACTAAATATGAAGGACTCATTGGGCGAATCACTCTGGAACTGAAATCGGAATGCTCACTGACATTTCCCCTATCTGAAAGTCTGATAAACGCCGGAAAAATGACTAAGTCGAAAAAAAAAAATGTTTCACCTTTTTTCAATTTTACCCCCGTGGGATATATATTCTACCCACACACATTTGGAACTCTCCTGGGGAACCCTCACACATATTATTCCCTCATTTAGTGGATATTTTCACAAAAAATTGAAATTTTCAAAAATTCAGAAAATTGGCTGAAAACGACTAATTATGAAGGACTCATTGGGCGAATCGCTCTGGAACTGAAATCGGAACGCTCACTGACATTTCCCCTATCTGAAAGTCTGATAAACGCCGGAAAAATGACTAAGTCCAAAAAAAATAATTTTTTCACCTTTTTTCAATTTTACCCCCGTGGGATATATATTCTACCCACACACATTTGGAACTCTCCTGGTGAACCCTCACACATATTATTCCCTCATTTAGTGGATATTTTCACAAAAACGTGAAATTTTCAAAAATTCTGAAAATTGGCTGAAAACGACTAAATATGAAGGACTCACCGGGCGAATGGCTCTGGAACTGAAATCGGAACGCTCACTGACATTTCCCCTATCTGAAAGTCTGATAAACGCCGGAAAAATGACTAAGTCTAAAAAAAAATTTTTTTCAACTTTTTTCAATTTTACCCCCGTGGGATATATATTCTACCCACACACATTTGGAACTCTCCTGGGGTACCCTCACACATATTATTCCCTCATTTAGTGGATATTTTCACAAAAAAGTGAAATTTACAAAAATTCAGAAAATTGGCTGAAAATGACTAAATATGAACGACTCATCGGGTGAATCGCTCTGGAACTTAAATCGGAATGCTCACTGACATTTCCCCTATCTGAAAGTATGATAAACGCCGGAAAAATGACTAAGTCCAAAAAAAAAATTTTTTTCACCTTTTTTCAATTTTACCCCCGTGGGATATATATTCTGCCCATATACGTTTGGAACTCTCTTGGGGTACCCTCACACATATTATTCCCTCATTTAGTGGATATTTTTGCAAAAAAGTGAAATTTTCAAAAAATTCAGAAAATTGGCTGAAAACTACTAAATATGAAGGACTCATTGGGCGAATCGCTCTGGAACTGAAATCGGAACGCTCACTGACATTTCCCCTATCTGAAAGTCTGATAAACGCCGGAAAAATGACTAAGTCCCAAAAAAAAATTTTAGCAACTTTTTTCAATTTTACCCCCGTGGGATATATCTTCTAACCACACACATTTGGAACTCTCCTGGGGTACCCTCACACATATTATTCCCTCATTTAGTGGATATTTTAAAAAAAAAGTGAAATTTTCAAAAATTCTGAAAATTGGCTGAAAATGACTAAATATGAATGACTTATTGGGCAAATCGCTCTGGAACTGAAATTGGAACGCTCACTGACATTTCCCCTAACTGAAAGTCTGATAAATGCCAGGAAAATGACTAAGTCCAAAAAAAATTTTTTTTCAACTTTTTTCAATTTTACCCCCGTGGGATACATATTCAACCCACACACACTTGGTACTCTCCTGGGGTACCCTCACACATATTATTCCCTCATTTAGTTGATATTTTCACAAAAAAGTGAAATTTTCAAAAATTCTGAAAATTGGCTGAAAACTACTAAATATGAAGGACTCATCGGGCGAATCGCTCTGGAACTGAAATCGGAACGCTCACTGACATTTCCCTTATCTGAAAGTCTGATAAATGACGGAAAAATGACTGTCGAAAAAAAAAATTTTTCAACTTTTTTCAATTTTACCCCCGTGGGATATATATTCTACACACACACATTTGGAACTCTCCTGGGGTACCCTCACACATATTATTCCCTCATTTAGTGGATATTTTCACAAAAAGGTGAAATTTTCAAAAATTCAGAAAATTGGCTGAAAATGACTAAATATGAACGAATCATCGGGCGAATCGCTCTGGAGCTTACATCGGAATGCTCACTGACATTTCCCCTATCTGAAAGTCTGATAAACGCCGGAAAAATGACTAAGTCTAAAAAAAAAAATTTTTCAACTTTTTAAAATTTTACCCCCGTGGGATATATATTCTACCCACACACATTTGGAACTCTCCTGGGGTACCCTCACACATATTATTCCCTCATTTAGTGGATATTTTCACAAAAAGTGAAATTTTCAAAAATTTTGAAAATTGGCTGAAAACTACTAAATATGAAGGACTCATCGGGCGAATCGCTCTGGAACTGAAATCGGAATGCTCACTGACATTTCCCCTATCTGAAAGTCTGATAAACGCAGGAAAAATTACTAAGTCCCAAAAAAATTTTTTAGCAACTTTTTTCAATTTTACCCCCGTGGGATATATCTTCTACCCACACACATTTGGAACTCTCCTGGGATACTCTCACACATATTATTCCCTCATTTAGTGGATATTTTCACAAATAAGTGAAATTTTCAAAAATTCTGAAAATTGGCTGAAAATGACTAAATATGAACGACTCATCGGGCTAATAGCTCTGGAACTGAAATCGGAACGCTCACTGACATTTCCCCTAACTGAAAGTCTGATAAATGCCGGAAAAATGACTAAGTTTAAAAAAAAAATTTTTCAACTTTTTTCAATTTTACCCCTGTGGGATATATCTTCTACCCACACACATTTGGAACTCTCCTGGGGTACCCTCACACATATTATTCCCTCATTTAGTGGATGTTTTCACAAAAAAGTGAAATTTTCAAAAATTCAGAAAATTGGCTGAAAATGACTAAATATGAAGGACTCATCGGGCGAATCGCTCTGGAACTGAAATCGGAACGCTCACTGAGATTTCCCCTATCTGAAAGTCTGATAAACGCCGGAAAAATGACTAAGTCCAAAAAAAATTTTTTTTCAACTTTTTTCAATTTTACCCCCGTAGGATATATATTCTACCCACACACATTTGGAACTCTCTTGGGGTACCCTCACACATATTATTCCCTCATTTAGTGGATATTTTCGTAAAAAAGTTAAATTTTCAAAAATTCTGAAAATTGTCTGAAAACGACTAAATATGAAGGACTCATCGGGCGAATCGCTCTTGAACTGAAATCGGAATGCTCACTGACATTTCCCCTATCTGAAAGTCCGATAAACGCTGGAAAAATGACTAAGTAGAAAAAAAAAAAATTTCAATTTTTTTCAATTTTACCCCCGTGGGACATATATTCTACAGACACACATTTGGAACTCTCCTGGGGGACCCTCACACATATTATTCCCTCATTTAGTGGATATTTCCACAAAAAAGTGAAATTTTCAAAAATTCTGAAAATTGGCTGAAAATGACTAAATATGAACGACTCATCGGGCGAATCGCTCTGGAACTTAAATCGGAATGCTCACTGACATTTCCCCTATCTGAAAGTCTGATAAACGCTGGAAAAATGACTAAGTCTAAAAAAAAAATTTTTTCACCTTTTTTCAATTTTACCCCCGTGGGATATATATTCTACCCACACACATTTGGAACTATCTTGGGGTACCCTCACACATATTATTCCCTCATTTAGTGGATATTTTCGCAAAAAAGTGAAATTTTCAAAAATTCAGAAAATTGGCTGAAAACGACTAAATATGAAGGACTCATCGGGCAAATCGCTCTGGAACTGAAATCGGAATGCTCACTGACATCTCCCCTATCTGAAAGTCTGATAAATGCCGGAAAAATGACTGTCGAAAAAAAAAAAAATTCACCTTTTTTCAATTTTACCCCCGTGGGATATATATTCTACCCACACACATTTGGAACTCTCCTGGGGAACCCTCACACAAATTATTCCCTCATTTACTGGATATTTTCACAAAAAAGTGAAATTTGCAAAAATTCAGAAAATTGGCTGCAAATGACTAAATATGAAGGACTCATCGGGCGAATCGTTCTGGAACTGAAATCGGAACGGTCACTGATATTTCCCCTATCTGAAAGTCTGATAAACGCTGGAAAAATGACTGTCGAAAAAAAAAAATTTCACCTTTTTTCAATTTTACCCCCGTGGGATATATATTCTACCCACACACATTTGGAACTCTCCTGGGGTACCCTCACACATATTATTCCCTCATTTAGTGGATATTATCACAAAAAAGTGAAATTTTCAAAAATTCTGAAAATTGGCTGAAAACTACTAAATATGAAGGACTCATCGGGCGAATCGCTCTGGAACGGAAATCGGAACGCTCACTGACATTTCCCCTATCTGAAAGTCTGATAAACGCCGGAAAAATGACTAAGTCTAAAAAAATTTTTTTTTCAACTTTTTTAAATTTTACCCCCGTAGGATATATATTCTACCCACACCCATTTGGAACTCTCTTGGGGTACCCTCACACATATTATTCCCTCATTTAGTAGAAATCTTTGCAAAAAAGTAAAATTTTCAAAAAATTCAGAAAATTGGCTGAAAACTACTAAATATGAAGGACTCATCGGGCGAATCGCTCTGGAACTGAAATCGGAACGCTCACTGACATTTCCCCTATCTGAAAGTCTGATAAACGCCGGAAAAATGACTAAGTCCCAAAAAAAAATTTTAGCAACTTTTTTCAATTTTAACCCCGTGGGATATATCTTCTACCCACACACATTTGGAACTCTCCTGGGGTACCCTCACACATATTATTCCCTCATTTAGTGGATATTTTCACAAAAAAGTGAAATTTTCAAAAATTCAGAAAATTGGCTGAAAATGACTAAATATGAAGGACTCATCGGGCGAATCGCTCTGGAACTGAAATCGGAACGCTCACTGAGATTTCCCCTATCTGAAAGTCTGATAAACGCCGGAAAAATGACTAAGTCCAAAAAAAATTTTTTTTCAACTTTTTTCAATTTTACCCCCGTAGGATATATATTCTACCCACACACATTTGGAACTCTCTTGGGGTAACCTCACACATATTATTCCCTCATTTAGTGGATATTTTCGCAAAAAAGTGAAATTTTCAAAAATTCTGAAAATTGGCTGAAAACGACTAAATATGAAGGACTCATCGGGCAAATCGCTCTGGAACTGAAATGGGAATGCTCACTGACATCTCCCCTATCTGAAAGTCTGATAAATGCCGGAAAAATGACTGTGAAAAAAAAAAAAAATTCACCTTTTTTCAATTTTACCCCCGTGGGATATATATTCTACCCACACACATTTGGAACTCTCCTGGGGAACCCTCACACAAATTATTCCCTCATTTACTGGATATTTTCACAAAAAAGTGAAATTTGCAAAAATTCAGAAAATTAGCTGCAAATGACTAAATATGAAGGACTCATCGGGCGAATCGTTCTGGAACTGAAATCGGAACGGTCACTGACTTTTCCCCTATCTGAAAGTCTGATAAACGCTGGAAAAATGACTGTCGAAAAAAAAAAAATTTCACCATTTTTCAATTTTACCCCCGTGGGATATATCTTCTACCCACACACATTTGGAACTCTCCTGGGGTACCCTCACACATATTATTCCCTCATTTAGTGGATATTTTCACAAAAAAGTGAAATTTTCAAAAATTCTGAAAATTGGCTGAAAACTACTAAATATGAAGGACTCATTGGGCGAATCGCTCTGGAACTGAAATCGGAACGCTCACTGACATTTCCCCTATCTGAAAGTCTGATAAACGCTGAAAAAATGACTAAGTCCAAAAAAAAATAATTTTTCACCTTTTTTCAATTTTACCCCGTGGGATATATATTCTACCCACACACATTTAAAACTCTCCTGGGGAACCCTCACAAATATTATTCCCTCATTTAGTGGATATTTTCACAAAAAAGTGAAATTTTCAAAAAATGAGAAAATTGGCTGAAAATGACTAAATATGAACGACTCATCGGGCTAATAGCTCTGGAACTGAAATCGGAATGCTCACTGACATTTCCCCTAACTGAAAGTCTGATAAACGCCAGAAAAATTAATAAGTCCCAAAAAAATTTTTTAGCAACTTTTTTCAATTTTACCCCCGTGGGATATATCTTCTACCCACACACATTTGGAACTCTCCTGGGATACCCTCACACATATTATTCCCTCATTTAGTGGATATTTTCACAAAAAAGTGAAATTTTCAAAAATTCTGAAAATTGGCTGAAAACGACTAAATATGAAGGACTCACCGGGCGAATCGCTCTGGAACTGAAATCGGAACGCTCACTGACATTTCCCTTATCTGAAAGTCTGATAAATGACGGAAAAATGACTAAGTCGAAAAAAAAAATTTTTCAACTTTTTTCAATTTTACCCCCGTGGGATATATATTCTACCCACACACATTTGGAACTCTCCTGGGGTGCCCTCACACATATTATTCCCTCATTTAGTGGATATTTTCACAAAAAGTGAAATTTTCAAAAATTTTGAAAATTGGCTGAAAACTACTAAATATGAAGGACTCATCGGGCGAATCGCTCTGGAACTGAAATCGGAATGCTCACTGACATTTCCCCTATCTGAAAGTGTGATAAACGCAGGAAAAATTACTAAGTCCCAAAAAAAAATTTTAGCAACTTTTTTCAATTTTAACCCCGTGGGATATATCTTCTACCCACACACATTTGGAACTCTCCTGGGGTACCCTCACACATATTATTCCCTCATTTAGTGGATATTTTCACAAAAAAGTGAAATTTTCAAAAATTCAGAAAATTGGCTGAAAATGACTAAATATGAAGGACTCATCGGGCGAATCGCTCTGGAACTGAAATCGGAACGCTCACTGAGATTTCCCCTATCTGAAAGTCTGATAAACGCCGGAAAAATGACTAAGTCCAAAAAAAATTTTTTTTCAACTTTTTTCAATTTTACCCCCGTAGGATATATATTCTACCCACACACATTTGGAACTCTCTTGGGGTACCCTCACACATATTATTCCCTCATTTAGTGGATATTTTCGCAAAAAAGTGAAATTTTCAAAAATTCTGAAAATTGGCTGAAAACGACTAAATATGAAGGACTCATCGGGCAAATCGCTCTGAAACTGAAATGGGAATGCTCACTGACATCTCCCCTATCTGAAAGTCTGATAAATGCCGGAAAAATGACTGTGAAAAAAAAAAAAAATTCACCTTTTTTCAATTTTACCCCCGTGGGATATATATTCTACCCACACACATTTGGAACTCTCCTGGGGAACCCTCACACAAATTATTCCCTCATTTACTGGATATTTTCACAAAAAAGTGAAATTTGCAAAAATTCAGAAAATTAGCTGCAAATGACTAAATATGAAGGACTCATCGGGCGAATCGTTCTGGAACTGAAATCGGAACGGTCACTGACTTTTCCCCTATCTGAAAGTCTGATAAACGCTGGAAAAATGACTGTCGAAAAAAAAAAAATTTCACCATTTTTCAATTTTACCCCCGTGGGATATATCTTCTACCCACACACATTTGGAACTCTCCTGGGGTACCCTCACACATATTATTCCCTCATTTAGTGGATATTTTCACAAAAAAGTGAAATTTTCAAAAATTCTGAAAATTGGCTGAAAACTACTAAATATGAAGGACTCATTGGGCGAATCGCTCTGGAACTGAAATCGGAACGCTCACTGACATTTCCCCTATCTGAAAGTCTGATAAACGCTGAAAAAATGACTAAGTCCAAAAAAAAATAATTTTTCACCTTTTTTCAATTTTACCCCGTGGGATATATATTCTACCCACACACATTTAAATCTCTCCTGGGGAACCCTCACAAATATTATTCCCTCATTTAGTGGATATTTTCACAAAAAAGTGAAATTTTCAAAAAATGAGAAAATTGGCTGAAAATGACTAAATATGAACGACGCATCGGGCTAATAGCTCTGGAACTGAAATCGGAATGCTCACTGACATTTCCCCTAACTGAAAGTCTGATAAACGCCAGAAAAATTAATAAGTCCCAAAAAAAATTTTTAGCAACTTTTTTCAATTTTACCCCCGTGGGATATATCTTCTACCCACACACATTTGGAACTCTCCTGGGATACCCTCACACATATTATTCCCTCATTTAGTGGATATTTTCACAAAAAAGTGAAATTTTCAAAAATTCTGAAAATTGGCTGAAAACGACTAAATATGAAGGACTCACCGGGCGAATCGCTCTGGAACTGAAATCGGAACGCTCACTGACATTTCCCTTATCTGAAAGTCTGATAAATGACGGAAAAATGACTAAGTCGAAAAAAAAAATTTTTCAACTTTTTTCAATTTTACCCCCGTGGGATATATATTCTACCCACACACATTTGGAACTCTCCTGGGGTGCCCTCACACATATTATTCCCTCATTTAGTGGATATTTTCACAAAAAGTGAAATTTTCAAAAATTTTGAAAATTGGCTGAAAACTACTAAATATGAAGGACTCATCGGGCGAATCGCTCTGGAACTGAAATCGGAATGCTCACTGACATTTCCCCTATCTGAAAGTGTGATAAACGCAGGAAAAATTACTAAGTCCCAAAAAAAATTTTTAGCAACTTTTTTCAATTTTACCCCCGTGGGATATATCTTCTACCCACACACATTTGGAACTCTCCTGGGATACTCTCACACATATTATTCCCTCATTTAGTGGATATTTTCACAAATAAGTGAAATTTTCAAAAATTCTGAAAATTGGCTTAAAATGCCTAAATATGAACGACTCATCGGGCTAATAGCTCTGGAACTGAAATCGGAATGCTCACTGACATTTCCCCTAACTGAAAGTCTGATAAATGCCGGAAAAATGACTAAGTTTAAAAAAAAATTTTTTCAACTTTTTTCAATTTTACCCCCGTGGGATATATCTTCTACCCACACACATTTGGAACTCTCTTGGGGTACCCTCACACATATTATTCCCTCATTTAGTGGATATTTTCACAAAAGAGTGAAATTTTCAAAAATTCAGAAAATTGGCTGAAAATTACTAAATATGAAGGACTCATCGGGCGAATCGCTCTGGAACTGAAATCGGAATGCTCACTGAGATTTCCCCTATCTGAAAGTCTGATAAACGCCGGAAAAATGACTAAGTCCAAAAAAAATTTTTTTTCAACTTTTTTCAATTTTACCCCCGTAGGATATATATTCTACCCACACACATTTGGAACTCTCTTGGGGTACCCTCACACATATTATTCCCTCATTTAGTGGATATTTTCGCAAAAAAGTGAAATTTTCAAAAATTCTGAAAATTGGCTGAAAACGACTAAATATGAAGGACTCATCGGGCAAATCGCTCTGGAACTGAAATCGGAATGCTCACTGACATCTCCCCTATCTGAAATGCCGGAAAAATGACTGTGAAAAAAAAAAAAATTCACCTTTTTTCAATTTTACCCCCGTGGGATATATATTCTACCCACACACATTTGGAACTCTCCTGGGGAACCCTCACACAAATTATTCCCTCATTTACTGGATATTTTCACAAAAAAGTGAAATTTTCAAAAATTCTGAAAATTGGCTGAAAACGACTAAATATGAAGGACTCACCGGGCGAATCGCTCTGGAACTGAAATCGGAACGCTCACTGACATTTCCCTTATCTGAAAGTCTGATAAATGACGGAAAAATGACTAAGTCGAAAAAAAAATTTTTTCAACTTTTTTCAATTTTACCCCCGTGGGATATATATTCTACCCACACACATTTGGAACTCTCCTGGGGTACCCTCACACATATTATTCCCTCATTTAGTGGATATTTTCACAAAAAGTGAAATTTTCAAAAATTTTGAAAATTGGCTGAAAACTACTAAATATGAAGGACTCATCGGGCGAATCGCTCTGGAACTAAAATCGGAATGCTCACTGACATTTCCCCTATCTGAAAGTGTGATAAACGCAGGAAAAATTACTAAGTCCCAAAAAAATTTTTTAGCAACTTTTTTCAATTTTACCCCCGTGGGATATATCTTCTACCCACACACATTTGGAACTCTCCTGGGATACTCTCACACATATTATTCCCTCATTTAGTGGATATTTTCACAAATAAGTGAAATTTTCAAAAATTCTGAAAATTGGCTTAAAATGACTAAATATGAACGACTCATCGGGCTAATAGCTCTGGAACTGAAATCGGAACGCTCACTGACATTTCCCCTAACTGAAAGTCTGATAAATGCCGGAAAAATGACTGTCGAAAAAAAAAATTTTTTCACCTTTTTTCAATTTTACCCCCGTGGGATATATATTCTACCCACACACATTTGAAACTCTCCTGGGGTACCCTCACACATATTATTCCCTCATTTAGTGGATATTTTCACAAAAAAAGTGAAATTTTCAAAATTTCAGAAAATTGGCTGAAAATGACTAAATATGAACGAATCATCGGGCGAATTGCTCTGGAACTTAAATCGTAATGCTCACTGACATTTCCTCTATCTGAAAGTCTGATAAACGCCGCAAAACTGACTAAGTCTAAAAAAAAATTTTTTTCAACTTTTTTCAATTTTACCCCCCGTAGGACATATATTCTACCCACACACATTTGGAACTCTCCTGGGGTACCCTCACACATATTATTCCCTCATTTAGTGGATATTTCCACAAAAAAGTGAAATTTTCAAAAATTCAGAAAATTGGCTGAAAATGACTAAATATGAACGACTCATCGGGCGAATCGCTCTGGAACTTAAATCGGAATGCTCACTGACATTTCCCCTATCTGAAAGTCTGATAAACACCGGAAAAATGACTAAGTCTAAAAAAAAAATTTTTTCACCTTTTTTCAATTTTACCCCCGTGGGATATATATTCTACCCACACACATTTGGAACTCTCTTGGGGTACCCTCACACATATTATTCCCTCATTTAGTGGATATTTTCACAAAAAAGTGAAATTTTCAAAAATTCAGAAAATTGGCTGAAAACGACTAAATATGAAGGACTCATCAGGCGAATCGCTCTGGAACTGAAATCGGAATGCTCACTGACATTTCCCCTAACTGAAAGTCTCATAAACGCCGGAAAAATGACTGTCGAAAAAAAAAAAATTTCACCTTTTTTAAATTTTACCCCCTTGAGATATATATTCTACCCACACACATTTGGAACTCTCCTGGGGAACCCTCACAGAAATTATTCCCTCATTTACTGGATATTTTCACAAAAAAGTGAAATTTTCAAAAATTCTGAAAATTGGCTGAAAACGACTAAATATGAAGGACTCATCGGGCGAATCGCTCTGGTACTGAAATCGGAATGCTCACTGACATTTCCCCTATCTGAAAGTCTGATAAACGCTGGAAAAATGACTAAGTCTAAAAAAAAAAATTTTTTCACCTTTTTTCAATTTTACCCCCGTGGGATATATATTCTACCCACACACATTTGGAACTCTCTTGGGGTACCCTCACACATATTATTCCCTCATTTAGTGGATATTTTCGCAAAAAAGTGAAATTTTCAAAAATTCTGAAAATTGGCTGAAAACGACTAAATATGAAGGACTCATCGGGCGAATCGCTCTGGAACTGAAATCGGAATGTTCACTGACATTTCCCCTATCTGAAAGTCTGATAAATGCCGGAAAAATGACTGTCGAAAAAAAAAAAAATTCACCTTTTTTCAATTTTACCCCCGTGGGATATATATTCTACCCACACACATTTAGAACTCTCCTGGGGTACCCTCACACATATTATTCCCTCATTTAGTGGATATTTCCACAAAAAAGTGAAATTTTCAAAAATTCTGAAAATTGGCTGAAAATGGCAAAATATGAAGGACTCATCGGGCGAATCGCTCTGGAACTGAAATCGGAATGCTCACTGACATTTCCCTTATCTGAAAGTCTGATAAACGCCGGAAAAATGACTAAGTCTAAAAAAAAAATTTTCACCTTTTTTCAATTTTACCCCCGGGGTATATATATTCTACCCACACACATTTGGAACTCTCCTGGGGAACCCTCACACATATTATTCCCTCATTTAGTGGATATTTTCACAAAAAAGTGAAATTTTCAAAAATTCTGAAAATTGGATGAAAATGACTAAATATGAACGACTCATCGGGCTAATAGCGCTGGAACTGAAATCGGAACGCTCACTGACATTTCCCCTATCTGAAAGTCTGATAAACGCTGGAAAAATGACTAAGTCTAAAAAAAAAAATTTTTTCACCTTTTTTCAATTTTACCCCCGTGGGATATATATTCTACCCACACACATTTGGAACTCTCCTGGGGTACCCTCACACATATTATTCCCTCATTTTGTGGATATTTTCACAAAAAAGTGTAATTTTCAAAAATTCTGAAAATTGGCTGAAAATGACTAAATATGAAGGACTCATCGGGCGAATTGCTCTGGAACTGAAATCGGAACGCTCACTGACATTTCCCCTATCTGAAAGTCTGATAAACGCCGGAAAAATGACTAAGTAAAAAAAAAAAATGTTTTTCAACTTGTTTCAATTTTACCCCCGTGGGATATATATTCTACCCACACACATTTGGAACTCTCCTGGGGTACCCTCACACATATTATTCCCTCATTTAGTGGATATTTTCACAAAAAAGTGAAATTGTCAAAAATTCAGAAAATTGGCTGAAAATGACTAAATATAAACGACTCATCGAGCGAATCGCACTGGAACTTAAATCGGAATGCTCACTGACATTTCCCCTATCTGAAAGTCTGATAAACGCCGGAAAAATGACTAACTCTAAAAAAAAAATTTTTTCAACTTTTTTCAATTTTACCCCCGTGGGATATATATTCTACCCACACACATTTGGAACTCTCCTGGGGTACCCTCACTCATATTATTCCCTCATTTAGTTTATATTTTCACTAAAAAGTGAAATTTTCAAAAATTCTGAAAATTGGCTGAAAACGACTAAATATGATGGACTCATCGGGCGAATCGCTCTGGAACTGAAATCGCAATGCTCACTGACATTTCCTCTATCTGAAAGTCTGATAAATGCCGGAAAAATGACTAAGTCGATAAAAAAAATTTTAGCAACTTTTTTCAGTTTTACCCCCGTGGGATATATCTTCTACCCACACACATTTGGAACTCTCCTGGGGTACCCTCACACATATTATTCCCTCATTTAGTGGATATTTTCACAAAAAAGTGAAATTTTCAAAAATTCAGAAAATTGGCTGAAAATGACTAAATATGAAGGACTCATCGGGCGAATCGCTCTGGAACTGAAATCGGAATGCTCACTGACATTTCCCCTATCTGAAAGTCTGATAAACGTCGGAAAAATGACTAAGTCGAAAAAAAAAAATTTTTCAACTTTTTTCAATTTTATCCCCGTGGGATATATATTCTACCCACAAACATTTGGAACTCTTCTGGGGTACCCTCACACATATTATTCCCTCATTTTGTGGATATTTCCACAAAAAAGTGAAATTTTCAAAAATTCAGAAAATTGGCTGAAAATGACTAAATATGAACGACTCATCGGGCGAATCGCTCTGGAACTTAAATCGGAATGCTCACTGACATTTCCCCTATCTGAAAGTCTGATAAACACCGGAAAAATGACTAAGTCTAAAAAAAAAATTTTTTCACCTTTTTTCAATTTTACCCCCGTGGGATATATATTCTACCCACACACATTTGGAACTCTCTTGGGGTACCCTCACACATATTATTCCCTCATTTAGTGGATATTTTCACAAAAAAGTGAAATTTTCAAAAATTCAGAAAATTGGCTGAAAACGACTAAATATGAAGGACTCATCAGGCGAATCGCTCTGGAACTGAAATCGGAATGCTCACTGACATTTCCCCTAACTGAAAGTCTCATAAACGCCGGAAAAATGACTGTCGAAAAAAAAAAAATTTCACCTTTTTTAAATTTTACCCCCTTGAGATATATATTCTACCCACACACATTTGGAACTCTCCTGGGGAACCCTCACAGAAATTATTCCCTCATTTACTGGATATTTTCACAAAAAAGTGAAATTTTCAAAAATTCTGAAAATTGGCTGAAAACGACTAAATATGAAGGACTCATCGGGCGAATCGCTCTGGAACTGAAATCGGAATGCTCACTGACATTTCCCCTATCTGAAAGTCTGATAAATGCCGGAAAAATGAATGTCGAAAAAAAAAAAATTTTCACCTTTTTTCAATTTTACCCCCGTGGTATATATATTCTACCCACACACATTTGGAACTCTCCAGGGGAACCCTCACACATATTATTCCCTCATTTAGTGGATATTTTCACAAAAAATTGAAATTTTCAAAAATTCAGAAAATTGGCTGAAAATGACTAAATATGAAGGACTCATCGGGCGAATCGTTCTGAAACTGAAATCGGAACGGTCACTGACATTTCCCCTATCTGAAAGTCTGATAAACGCTGGAAAAATGACTAAGTCTAAAAAAAAAAATTTTTTCACCTTTTTTCAATTTTACCCCCGTGGGATATATATTCTACCCACACACATTTGGAACTCTCTTGGGGTACCCTCACACATATTATTCCCTCATTTAGTGGATATTTTCGCAAAAAAGTGAAATTTTCAAAAATTCTGAAAATTGGCTGAAAACGACTAAATATGAAGGACTCATCGGGCGAATCGCTCTGGAACTGAAATCGGAATGTTCACTGACATTTCCCCTATCTGAAAGTCTGATAAATGCCGGAAAAATGACTGTCGAAAAAAAAAAAAATTCACCTTTTTTCAATTTTACCCCCGTGGGATATATATTCTACCCACACACATTTAGAACTCTCCTGGGGTACCCTCACGCATATTATTCCCTCATTTAGTGGATATTTCCACAAAAAAGTGAAATTTTCAAAAATTCTGAAAATTGGCTGAAAATGGCAAAATATGAAGGACTCATCGGGCGAATCGCTCTGGAACTGAAATCGGAATGCTCACTGACATATCCCCTATCTGAAAGTCTGATAAACGCCGGAAAAATGACTAAGTCTAAAAAAAAAATTTTCACCTTTTTTCAATTTTACCCCCGGGGTATATATATTCTACCCACACACATTTGGAACTCTCCTGGGGAACCCTCACACATATTATTCCCTCATTTAGTGGATATTTTCACAAAAAAGTGAAATTTTCAAAAATTCTGAAAATTGGCTGAAAACGACTAAATATGAAGGACTCATCGGGCGAATCGCTCTGGAACTGAAATCGGAATGCTCACTGACATCTCCCCTATCTGAAAATCTGATAAATGCCGGAAAAATGACTGTCGAAAAAAAAAAAAAATTCACCTTTTTTCAATTTTACCCCCGTGGGATATATATTCTACCCACACACATTTGGAACTCTCCTGGGGAACCCTCACACAAATTATTCCCTCATTTACTGGATATTTTCACAAAAAAGTGAAATTTGCAAAAATTCAGAAAATTGGCTGCAAATGACTAAATATGAAGGACTCATCGGGCGAATCGCTCTGGAACTTAAATCGGAATGCTCACTGACATTTCCCCTATCTGAAAGTCTGATAAACGCCGGAAAAATGACTAAGTCGAAAAAAAAAAATTTTTCAACTTTTTTCAATTTTACCCCCGTGGGATATATATTCTACCCACACACATTTGGAACTCTCCTGGGGTACCCTCACACATATTATTCCCTCATTTTGTGGATATTTTCACAAAAAAGTGTAATTTTCAAAAATTCTGAAAATTGGCTGAAAATGACTAAATATGAAGGACTCATCGGGCGAAATGCTCTGGAACTGAAATCGGAACGCTCACTGACATTTCCCCTATCTGAAAGTCTGATAAACGCCGGAAAAATGACTAAGTAAAAAAAAAAAATGTTTTTCAACTTGTTTCAATTTTACCCCCGTGGGATATATATTCTACCCACACACATTTGGAACTCTCCTGGGGTACCCTCACACATATTATTCCCTCATTTAGTGGATATTTTCACAAAAAAGTGAAATTGTCAAAAATTCAGAAAATTGGCTGAAAATGACTAAATATAAACGACTCATCAAGCGAATCGCACTGGAACTTAAATCGGAATGCTCACTGACATTTCCCCTATCTGAAAGTCTGATAAACGCCGGAAAAATGACTAACTCTAAAAAAAAAATTTTTTCAACTTTTTTCAATTTTACCCCCGTGGGATATATATTCTACCCACACACATTTGGAACTCTCCTGGGGTACCCTCACTCATATTATTCCCTCATTTAGTTTATATTTTCACTAAAAAGTGAAATTTTCAAAAATTCTGAAAATTGGCTGAAAACGACTAAATATGATGGACTCATCGGGCGAATCGCTCTGGAACTGAAATCGCAATGCTCACTGACATTTCCTCTATCTGAAAGTCTGATAAATGCCGGAAAAATGACTAAGTCGATAAAAAAAATGTTTTTCAACTTTTTTCAATTTTATCCCCGTGGGATATATATTCTACGCACACACATTTGGAACTCTTCTGGGGTACCCTCACACATATTTTTCCCTCATTTTGTGGATATTTTCACAAAAAAGTGAAATTTTCAAAAATTCTGAAAATTGGCTGAAAATGACTAAATATGAAGGATTCATCGGGCGAATTGCTCTGGAACTGAAATCGGAACGCTCACTGACATCTCCCCTATCTGAAAATCTGATAAATGCCGGAAAAATGACTGTCGAAAAAAAAAAAAAATTCACCTTTTTTCAATTTTACCCCCGTGGGATATATATTCTACCCACACACATTTGGAACTCTCCTGGGGAACCCTCACACAAATTATTCCCTCATTTACTGGATATTTTCACAAAAAAGTGAAATTTGCAAAAATTCAGAAAATTGGCTGCAAATGACTAAATATGAAGGACTCATCGGGCGAATCGCTCTGGAACTTAAATCGGAATGCTCACTGACATTTCCCCTATCTGAAAGTCTGATAAACGCCGGAAAAATGACTAACTCTAAAAAAAAAATTTTTTCAACTTTTTTCAATTTTACCCCCGTGGGATATATATTCTACCCACACACATTTGGAACTCTCCTGGGGTACCCTCACTCATATTATTCCCTCATTTAGTTTATATTTTCACTAAAAAGTGAAATTTTCAAAAATTCTGAAAATTGGCTGAAAACGACTAAATATGATGGACTCATCGGGCGAATCGCTCTGGAACTGAAATCGCAATGCTCACTGACATTTCCTCTATCTGAAAGTCTGATAAATGCCGGAAAAATGACTAAGTCGATAAAAAAAATTTTAGCAACTTTTTTCAGTTTTACCCCCGTGGGATATATCTTCTACCCACACACATTTGGAACTCTCCTGGGGTACCCTCACACATATTATTCCCTCATTTAGTGGATATTTTCACAAAAAAGTGAAATTTTCAAAAATTCAGAAAATTGGCTGAAAATGACTAAATATGAAGGACTCATCGGGCGAATCGCTCTGGAACTGAAATCGGAATGCTCACTGACATTTCCCCTATCTGAAAGTCTGATAAACGTCGGAAAAATGACTAAGTCGAAAAAAAAAAATTTTTCAACTTTTTTCAATTTTATCCCCGTGGGATATATATTCTACCCACAAACATTTGGAACTCTTCTGGGGTACCCTCACACATATTATTCCCTCATTTTGTGGATATTTCCACAAAAAAGTGAAATTTTCAAAAATTCAGAAAATTGGCTGAAAATGACTAAATATGAACGACTCATCGGGCGAATCGCTCTGGAACTTAAATCGGAATGCTCACTGACATTTCCCCTATCTGAAAGTCTGATAAACACCGGAAAAATGACTAAGTCTAAAAAAAAAATTTTTTCACCTTTTTTCAATTTTACCCCCGTGGGATATATATTCTACCCACACACATTTGGAACTCTCTTGGGGTACCCTCACACATATTATTCCCTCATTTAGTGGATATTTTCACAAAAAAGTGAAATTTTCAAAAATTCAGAAAATTGGCTGAAAACGACTAAATATGAAGGACTCATCAGGCGAATCGCTCTGGAACTGAAATCGGAATGCTCACTGACATTTCCCCTAACTGAAAGTCTCATAAACGCCGGAAAAATGACTGTCGAAAAAAAAAAAATTTCACCTTTTTTAAATTTTACCCCCTTGAGATATATATTCTACCCACACACATTTGGAACTCTCCTGGGGAACCCTCACAGAAATTATTCCCTCATTTACTGGATATTTTCACAAAAAAGTGAAATTTTCAAAAATTCTGAAAATTGGCTGAAAACGACTAAATATGAAGGACTCATCGGGCGAATCGCTCTGGAACTGAAATCGGAATGCTCACTGACATTTCCCCTATCTGAAAGTCTGATAAATGCCGGAAAAATGAATGTCGAAAAAAAAAAAATTTTCACCTTTTTTCAATTTTACCCCCGTGGTATATATATTCTACCCACACACATTTGGAACTCTCCAGGGGAACCCTCACACATATCATTCCCTCATTTAGTGGATATTTTCACAAAAAATTGAAATTTTCAAAAATTCAGAAAATTGGCTGAAAATGACTAAATATGAAGGACTCATCGGGCGAATCGTTCTGAAACTGAAATCGGAACGGTCACTGACATTTCCCCTATCTGAAAGTCTGATAAACGCTGGAAAAATGACTAAGTCTAAAAAAAAAAATTTTTTCACCTTTTTTCAATTTTACCCCCGTGGGATATATATTCTACCCACACACATTTGGAACTCTCTTGGGGTACCCTCACACATATTATTCCCTCATTTAGTGGATATTTTCGCAAAAAAGTGAAATTTTCAAAAATTCTGAAAATTGGCTGAAAACGACTAAATATGAAGGACTCATCGGGCGAATCGCTCTGGAACTGAAATCGGAATGTTCACTGACATTTCCCCTATCTGAAAGTCTGATAAATGCCGGAAAAATGACTGTCGAAAAAAAAAAAAATTCACCTTTTTTCAATTTTACCCCCGTGGGATATATATTCTACCCACACACATTTAGAACTCTCCTGGGGTACCCTCACGCATATTATTCCCTCATTTAGTGGATATTTCCACAAAAAAGTGAAATTTTCAAAAATTCTGAAAATTGGCTGAAAATGGCAAAATATGAAGGACTCATCGGGCGCATCGCTCTGGAACTGAAATCGGAATGCTCACTGACATATCCCCTATCTGAAAGTCTGATAAACGCCGGAAAAATGACTAAGTCTAAAAAAAAAATTTTCACCTTTTTTCAATTTTACCCCCGGGGTATATATATTCTACCCACACACATTTGGAACTCTCCTGGGGAACCCTCACACATATTATTCCCTCATTTAGTGGATATTTTCACAAAAAAGTGAAATTTTCAAAAATTCTGAAAATTGGCTGAAAACGACTAAATATGAAGGACTCATCGGGCGAATCGCTCTGGAACTGAAATCGGAATGCTCACTGACATCTCCCCTATCTGAAAATCTGATAAATGCCGGAAAAATGACTGTCGAAAAAAAAAAAAAATTCACCTTTTTTCAATTTTACCCCCGTGGGATATATATTCTACCCACACACATTTGGAACTCTCCTGGGGAACCCTCACACAAATTATTCCCTCATTTACTGGATATTTTCACAAAAAAGTGAAATTTGCAAAAATTCAGAAAATTGGCTGCAAATGACTAAATATGAAGGACTCATCGGGCGAATCGCTCTGGAACTTAAATCGGAATGCTCACTGACATTTCCCCTATCTGAAAGTCTGATAAACGCCGGAAAAATGACTAAGTCGAAAAAAAAAAATTTTTCAACTTTTTTCAATTTTACCCCCGTGGGATATATATTCTACCCACACACATTTGGAACTCTCCTGGGGTACCCTCACACATATTATTCCCTCATTTTGTGGATATTTTCACAAAAAAGTGTAATTTTCAAAAATTCTGAAAATTGGCTGAAAATGACTAAATATGAAGGACTCATCGGGCGAAATGCTCTGGAACTGAAATCGGAACGCTCACTGACATTTCCCCTATCTGAAAGTCTGATAAACGCCGGAAAAATGACTAAGTAAAAAAAAAAAATGTTTTTCAACTTGTTTCAATTTTACCCCCGTGGGATATATATTCTACCCACACACATTTGGAACTCTCCTGGGGTACCCTCACACATATTATTCCCTCATTTAGTGGATATTTTCACAAAAAAGTGAAATTGTCAAAAATTCAGAAAATTGGCTGAAAATGACTAAATATAAACGACTCATCGAGCGAATCGCACTGGAACTTAAATCGGAATGCTCACTGACATTTCCCCTATCTGAAAGTCTGATAAACGCCGGAAAAATGACTAACTCTAAAAAAAAAATTTTTTCAACTTTTTTCAATTTTACCCCCGTGGGATATATATTCTACCCACACACATTTGGAACTCTCCTGGGGTACCCTCACTCATATTATTCCCTCATTTAGTTTATATTTTCACTAAAAAGTGAAATTTTCAAAAATTCTGAAAATTGGCTGAAAACGACTAAATATGATGGACTCATCGGGCGAATCGCTCTGGAACTGAAATCGCAATGCTCACTGACATTTCCTCTATCTGAAAGTCTGATAAATGCCGGAAAAATGACTAAGTCGATAAAAAAAATGTTTTTCAACTTTTTTCAATTTTATCCCCGTGGGATATATATTCTACGCACACACATTTGGAACTCTTCTGGGGTACCCTCACACATATTTTTCCCTCATTTTGTGGATATTTTCACAAAAAAGTGAAATTTTCAAAAATTCTGAAAATTGGCTGAAAATGACTAAATATGAAGGATTCATCGGGCGAATTGCTCTGGAACTGAAATCGGAACGCTCACTGACATTTCCCCTATCTGAAAGTCTGATAAAAGCCGGAAAAATGACTAAGTCTAAAAAAAAAATTTTCACCTTTTTTCAATTTTACCCCCGGGGTATATATATTCTACCCACACACATTTGGAACTCTCCTGGGGAACAATCACACATATTATTCCCTCATTTAGTGGATATTTTCACAAAAAAGTGAAATTTTCAAAAATTCTGAAAATTGGCTGAAAACGACTAAATATGAAGGACTCATCGGGCGAATCGCTCTGGAACTGAAATCGGAATGCTCACTGACATCTCCCCTATCTGAAAATCTGATAAATGCCGGAAAAATGACTGTCGAAAAAAAAAAAAAATTCACCTTTTTTCAATTTTACCCCCGTGGGATATATATTCTACCCACACACATTTGGAACTCTCCTGGGGAACCCTCACACAAATTATTCCCTCATTTACTGGATATTTTCACAAAAAAGTGAAATTTGCAAAAATTCAGAAAATTGGCTGCAAATGACTAAATATGAAGGACTCATCGGGCGAATCGCTCTGGAACTTAAATCGGAATGCTCACTGACATTTCCCCTATCTGAAAGTCTAATAAACGCCGGAAAAATGACTAAGTCGAAAAAAAAAAATTTTTCAACTTTTTTCAATTTTACCCCCGTGGGATATATATTCTACCCACACACATTTGGAACTCTCCTGGGGTACCCTCACACATATTATTCCCTCATTTTGTGGATATTTTCACAAAAAAGTGTAATTTTCAAAAATTCTGAAAATTGGCTGAAAATGACTAAATATGAAGGACTCATCGGGCGAAATGCTCTGGAACTGAAATCGGAACGCTCACTGACATTTCCCCTATCTGAAAGTCTGATAAATGCCGGAAAAATGACTAAGTAAAAAAAAAAAATGTTTTTCAACTTGTTTCAATTTTACCCCCGTGGGATATATATTCTACCCACACACATTTGGAACTCTCCTGGGGTACCCTCACACATATTATTCCCTCATTTAGTGGATATTTTCACAAAAAAGTGAAATTGTCAAAAATTCAGAAAATTGGCTGAAAATGACTAAATATAAACGACTCATCGAGCGAATCGCACTGGAACTTAAATCGGAATGCTCACTGACATTTCCCCTATCTGAAAGTCTGATAAACGCCGGAAAAATGACTAACTCTAAAAAAAAAATTTTTTCAACTTTTTTCAATTTTACCCCCGTGGGATATATATTCTACCCACACACATTTGGAACTCTCCTGGGGTACCCTCACTCATATTATTCCCACATTTAGTTTATATTTTCACTAAAAAGTGAAATTTTCAAAAATTCTGAAAATTGGCTGAAAACGACTAAATATGATGGACTCATCGGGCGAATCGCTCTGGAACTGAAATCGCAATGCTCACTGACATTTCCTCTATCTGAAAGTCTGATAAATGCCGGAAAAATGACTAAGTCGATAAAAAAAATGTTTTTCAACTTTTTTCAATTTTATCCCCGTGGGATATATATTCTACGCACACACATTTGGAACTCTTCTGGGGTACCCTCACACATATTTTTCCCTCATTTTGTGGATATTTTCACAAAAAAGTGAAATTTTCAAAAATTCTGAAAATTGGCTGAAAATGACTAAATATGAAGGACTCATCGGGCGAATTGCTCTGGAACTGAAATCGGAACGCTCACTGACATTTCCCCTATCTGAAAGTCTGATAAAAGCCGGAAAAATGACTAAGTCTAAAAAAAAAATTTTCACCTTTTTTCAATTTTACCCCCGGGGTATATATATTCTACCCACACACATTTGGAACTCTCCTGGGGAACCCTCACACATATTATTCCCTCATTTAGTGGATATTTTCACAAAAAAGTGAAATTTTCAAAAATTCTGAAAATTGGCTGAAAACGACTAAATATGAAGGACTCATCGGGCGAATCGCTCTGGAACTGAAATCGGAATGCTCACTGACATCTCCCCTATCTGAAAATCTGATAAATGCCGGAAAAATGACTGTCGAAAAAAAAAAAAAATTCACCTTTTTTCAATTTTACCCCCGTGGGATATATATTCTACCCACACACATTTGGAACTCTCCTGGGGAACCCTCACACAAATTATTCCCTCATTTACTGGATATTTTCACAAAAAAGTGAAATTTGCAAAAATTCAGAAAATTGGCTGCAAATGACTAAATATGAAGGACTCATCGGGCGAATCGCTCTGGAACTTAAATCGGAATGCTCACTGACATTTCCCCTATCTGAAAGTCTAATAAACGCCGGAAAAATGACTAAGTCGAAAAAAAAAAATTTTTCAACTTTTTTCAATTTTACCCCCGTGGGATATATATTCTACCCACACACATTTGGAACTCTCCTGGGGTACCCTCACACATATTATTCCCTCATTTTGTGGATATTTTCACAAAAAAGTGTAATTTTCAAAAATTCTGAAAATTGGCTGAAAATGACTAAATATGAAGGACTCATCGGGCGAAATGCTCTGGAACTGAAATCGGAACGCTCACTGACATTTCCCCTATCTGAAAGTCTGATAAACGCCGGAAAAATGACTAAGTAAAAAAAAAAAATGTTTTTCAACTTGTTTCAATTTTACCCCCGTGGGATATATATTCTACCCACACACATTTGGAACTCTCCTGGGGTACCCTCACACATATTATTCCCTCATTTAGTGGATATTTTCACAAAAAAGTGAAATTGTCAAAAATTCAGAAAATTGGCTGAAAATGACTAAATATAAACGACTCATCGAGCGAATCGCACTGGAACTTAAATCGGAATGCTCACTGACATTTCCCCTATCTGAAAGTCTGATAAACGCCGGAAAAATGACTAACTCTAAAAAAAAAATTTTTTCAACTTTTTTCAATTTTACCCCCGTGGGATATATATTCTACCCACACACATTTGGAACTCTCCTGGGGTACCCTCACTCATATTATTCCCTCATTTAGTTTATATTTTCACTAAAAAGTGAAATTTTCAAAAATTCTGAAAATTGGCTGAAAACGACTAAATATGATGGACTCATCGGGCGAATCGCTCTGGAACTGAAATCGCAATGCTCACTGACATTTCCTCTATCTGAAAGTCTGATAAATGCCGGAAAAATGACTAAGTCGATAAAAAAAATGTTTTTCAACTTTTTTCAATTTTATCCCCGTGGGATATATATTCTACGCACACACATTTGGAACTCTTCTGGGGTACCCTCACACATATTTTTCCCTCATTTTGTGGATATTTTCACAAAAAAGTGAAATTTTCAAAAATTCTGAAAATTGGCTGAAAATGACTAAATATGAAGGACTCATCGGGCGAATTGCTCTGGAACTGAAATCGGAACGCTCACTGACATTTCCCCTATCTGAAAGTCTGATAAAAGCCGGAAAAATGACTAAGTCCAAAAAAAAATTTTTAGCAACTTTTTTCAATTTTACCCCCGTGGGATATATCTTCTACCCACACACATTTGGAACTCTCCTGGGGTACCCTCACACATATTATTCCCTCATTTAGTGGATATTTTCACAAAAAAGTGCAATTTTCAAAAATCCTGAAAATTGTCTGAAAACGACTTAATATCAAGGACTCGTTGGGCAAATCGCTCTGGAACTGAAATCGGAACGCTCACTGACATTTGCCCTATCTGAAAGTCTGATAAAAGCCGGAAAAATGACTAAATAAAAAAAAAATTTTTTTTTCAACTTTTTTCAATTTTACCTCCGTGGGATATATATTCTACCCACACACATTTGGACCTCTCCTGGGGTACCCTCACACATATTATTCCCTTATTTAGTGGATATTTTCACAAAAAAGTGAAATTTTCAAAAATCCAAAATATTGGCTGAAAACAACTAAATATCAAGGACTCATTTGGCGAATCGCTCTAGAACTGAAATCGGAGCACTCACTGACATTTCCCCTATCTGAAAGTCTGATAAACGTCGGAAAAATGACTAAGTCGAAAAAAAAAAATTTTCACCTTTTTTCAATTTTACCCCGTGGGATATTTTTTCTACCCACACACATTTGGAACTCTCCTGGGGTACCATCACACATATTATTCCCTCATTTAGTGGATATTTTCACAAAAAAGTGAAATTTTCAAAAATCCAGAAAATTGACTGAAAACGACTAAATATCAAGGACTCGTTGGGCGAATCACTCTGGAACTGAAATCGGAACGCTCACTGAAATTTGCCCTATCTGAAAGTCTGATAAACGCCGGAAAAATAACTAAATCCAGCAAAAAAAATTTTTCAACTTTTTTCAATTTTACCCCCGTGGGATATATATTCTACCCACACACATTTGGAACTCTCCTGGGGTACCCTCACACATATTATTCCCTCATTTAGTGGATATTTTCACAAAAAAGTGAAATTTTCAAAAATCTAGAAAATTGGCTGAAAACGACTAAATATCAAGGGATCATTGGTCGAATTGCTCTGGAACTGAAATCGGAACGCTCACTGAAATTTGCCCTATCTGAAAGTCTGATAAACGCCGGAAAAATGACTAAGTCCAAAAAAAAAATTTTTTTCAACTTTTTTCAATTTTACCCCCGTGGGATATATATTCTACCCACACACATTTGGAACTCTCCTGGGGTACCCTCACACATATTATTCCCTCATTTAGTGGATATTTTCACAAAAAAGTGAAATTTTCAAAAATCTAGAAAATTGGCTGAAAACGACTAAATATCAAGGGATCATTGGTCGAATCACTCTGGAACTGAAATCGGAACGATCACTGACATTTCCCCTATCTGAAAGTCTGATAAACGCTGGACAAATGACTAAGACCAAAAAAATTTTTTTATCAACTTTGTTCAATTTTACCCCCGTGGGATATATCTTCTACCCACACACATTTGGAACTCTTCTGGGGTACCCTCACACATATTATTCCCTCATTTAATGGATATTTTCACAAAAAAGTGAAATTTTCAAAAATTCAGAAAATTGGCTGAAAATGACTACATATGAACGACTCATCGGGCGAATCGTTTTGGAACTGAAATCGGAGCGCTCACTGCCTTTTCCCAGAACTGAAAGTCTGATAAACGCTGGAAAAATGACAGTTCAAAAAAATTTTTTTTTAAACTTTTTTCAATTTTACCCCCGTGGGATATATCTTCTACCCACACACATTTGGAACTCTTCTGGGGTACCCTCACACATATTATTCCCTCATTTAGTGGATATTTTCACAAGAAAGTGAAATTTTCAAAAATTCTGAAAATTGGCTGAAAATGACTAAATATGAAGGACTCATCGGGCGAATAGTTTTGGAACTGAAATCGGAGCGCTCACTGACATTTCCCTTAACTGAAAGTCTGATAAACGCTGGAAAAATGACTAAGACCAAAAAAAAATTTTTATCAACTTTTTTCAATTTTACCCCCGTGGGATATATCTTCTACCCACACACATTTGGAACTCTCCTGGGGTACCCTCACACATATTATTCCCTCATTTAGTGGATATTTTCACAAAAAAAGTGAAATTGTCAAAAATTCAGAAAATTGGCTGAAAATGACTAAATATAAACGACTCATCGAGCGAATCGCACTGGAACTTAAATGGGAATGCTCACTGACATTTCCCCTCTCTGAAAGTCTGATAAATGCCGGAAAAATGACTAAGTCTAAAAAAAAAATTTTTTCAACTTTTTTCAATTTTACCCCCGTGGGATATATATACTACCCACACACATTTGGAACTCTCCTGGGGTACCCTCACACATATTATTCCCTCATTTAGTGGATATTTTCACAAAAGAGTGAAATTTTCAAAAATTCAGAAAATTGGCTGAAAATGACTAAATATGAACGACTCATCGGGCAAATCGCTCTGGAACTGAAATCGGAACGCTCACTGACATTTCTCCTAACTGAAAGTCTGATAAACGCCGGAAAAATGACAGTCCAAAAAAAATTTTTTTTCAACTTTTTTCAATTTTACCCCCGTGGGATATATATTCTACCCACACACATTTGGAACTCTCCTGGGGAACCCTCACACATATTATTCCCTCATTTAGTGGATATTTTCACAAAAAAGTGAAATTTTCAAAAATTCAGAAAATTGGCTGAAAATGACTAAATATGAACGACTCATCGGGCGAATCGTTCTGGAACTGAAATCGGAACGCTCACTGACATTTCCCCTAACTGAAAGTCTGATAAACGCCGGAAAAATGACAGTCCAAAAAAAATTTTTTTTCAACTTTTTTCAATTTTACCACCGTGGGATATATATTCTACCCACACACATTTGGAACTCTCCTGGGGAACCCTCACACATATTATTCCCTCATTTAGTGGATATTTTCACAAAAAAGTGAAATTTTCAAAAATTCAGAAAATTGGCTGAAAATGACTAAATATGAACAACTCATCGGGCGAATCGCTCTGGAACTTAAATCGGAATGATCACTGACATTTCCCCTATCTGAAAGTCTGATAAACGCCAGAAAAATGACTAAGTCTAAAAAAAAAATTTTTTCAACTTTTTTCAATTTTACCCCCGTGGGATATATCTTCTACCCACACACATTTGGAACTCTCCTGGGATACCCTCACACATATTATTCCCTCATTTAGTGGATATTTTCACAAAAAAGTGAAATTTTCAAAAATTCAGAAAATTGGCTGAAAATGACTAAATATGAACGACTCATCGGGCGAATCACTCTGGAACTGAAATCGGAACGCTCGCTGACATTTCCCCTATCTGAAAGTCTGATAAACGCTGAACAAATGACTAAGTCCAAAAAAAATAATTTTTTCACCTTTTTTCAATTTTACCCCCGTGGCATATATATTCTACCGACACACATTTGGAACTCTCCTGGGGAACCCTCACACATATTATTCCCTCATTTAGTGGATATTTTCGCAAAAAAGTGACATTTTCAAAAATTCTGAAAATTGGCTGAAAACGACTAAATATGAAGGACTCACCGGGCGAATGGCTCTGGAACTGAAATCGGAATGCTCACTGACATTTCCCCTATCCAAAAAAAAAAATTTTTTCAACTTTTTTCAATTTTACCCCCGTGGGATATATATTCTACCCATATACGTTTGGAACTCTCCTGGGGTACCCTCACACATATTATTCCCTCATTTAGTGGATATTTTCACAAAAAAGTGAAATTTTCAAAAATTCTGAAAATTGGCTGAAAACGACTAAATATGAAGGACTCACCGGGCGAATCGCTCTGGAACTGAAATCGGAACGCTCACTGACATTTCCCCTATCTGAAAGTCTGATAAACGCCGGAAAAATGACTAAGACCAAAAAAAATTTTTTATCAACTTTTTTCAATTTTACCCCCGTGGGATATATCTTCTACCCACACACATTTGGAACTCTCCTGGGGTACCCTCACACATATTATTCCCTCATTTAGTGGATATTTTCACAAAAAAGTGAAATTGTCAAAAATTCTATAAATTGGCTGAAAACGACTAAATATGAAGGACTCATTGGGCGAATCACTCTGGAACTGAAATCGGAATGCTCACTGACATTTCCCCTATCTGAAAGTCTGATAAACGCCGGAAAAATGACTAAGTCGAGAAAAAAAATGTTTCAACTTTTTTCAATTTTACCCCCGTGGGATACATATTCTACCCACACACACTTGATACTCTCCTGGGGTACCCTCACACATATTATTCCCTCATTTAGTGGATATTTTCACAAAAAAGTGAAATTTTCAAAAATTCTGAAAATTGGCTTTAAACGACTAAATATGAAGGACTCATCGGGCTAATCGCTCTGGAACTGAAATCGGAACACTCACTGAGATTTCCCCTATCTGAAAGTCTGATAAAAGGCAGAAAAATGACTAAGTCCAAAAAAAAATTTTTTTCAACTTTTTTCAATTTTACCCCCGTGGGATATATCTTCTACCCACACACATTTGGAACTCTCCTGGGGTACCCTCACACATATTATTCCCTCATTTAGTGGATATTTTCACAAAAAAGTGAAATTTTCAAAAATTCTGAAAATTGGCTGAAAACTACTAAATATGAAGGACTCATCGGGTGAATCGCTCTGGAACTGAAATCGGAACGCTCACTGACATTTCCCCTATCTGAAAGTCTGATAAACGCTGAAAAAATGACTAAGTCCAAAAAAAAATAATTTTTCACCTTTTTTCAATTTTACCCCGTGGGATATATATTCTACCCACACACATTTGAAACTCTCCTGGGGAACCCTCACACATATTATTCCCTCATTTAGTGGATATTTTCACAAAAAAGTGAAATTTTCAAAAAATGAGAAAATTGGCTGAAAATGACTAAATATGAACGACTCATCGGGCTAATAGCTCTGGAACTGAAATCGGAATGCTCACTGACATTTCCCCTAACTGAAAGTCTGATAAACGCCAGAAAAATTAATAAGTCCCAAAAAAAATTTTAAGCAACTTTTTTCAATTTTACCCCCGTGGGATATATCTTCTACCCACACACATTTGGAACTCTCCTGGGATACCCTCACACATATTATTCCCTCATTTAGTGGATATTTTCACAAAAAAGTGAAATTTTCAAAAATTCTGAAAATTGGCTGAAAATGACTAAATATGAACGACTCATCGGGCTAATAGCTCTGGAACTGAAATCGGAACGCTCACTGACATTTCCCCTAACTGAAAGTCTGATAAATGCCGGAAAAATGACTGTCGAAAAAAAAAAAATTTTCACCTTTTTTCAATTTTACCCCCGTGGGATATATATTCTACCCACACACATTTGGAACTCTCCTGGGGTACCCTCACACATATTATTCCCTCATTTAGTGGATATTTTCACAAAAAAGTGAAATTTACAAAAATTCAGAAAATTGGCTGAAAATGACTAAATATGAACGACTCATCGGGTGAATCGCTCTGGAACTTAAATCGGAATGCTCACTGACATTTCCCCATCTGAAAGTATGATAAATGCCGTAAAAATGACTAAGTCCAAAAAAAATAATTTTTTCACCTTTTTTCAATTTTACCCCCGTGGGATATATATTCTACCCACACACATTTGGAACTCTCCTGGTGAACCCTCACACATATTATTCCCTCATTTAGTGGATATTTTCACAAAAACGTGAAATTTTCAAAAATTCTGAAAATTGGCTGAAATTGACTAAATATGAAGGACTCACCGGGCGAATGGCTCTGGAACTGAAATCGGAACGCTCACTGACATTTCCCCTATCTGAAAGTCTGATAAACGCCGGAAAAATGACTAAGTCCAAAAAAAATAATTTTTTCACCTTTTTTCAATTTTACCCCCGTGGGATATATATTCTACCCACACACATTTGGAACTCTCCTGGGGTACCCTCACACATATTATTCCCTCATTTAGTGGATATTTTCACAAAAAAGTGAAATTTACAAAAATTCAGAAAATTGGCTGAAAATGACTAAATATGAACGACTCATCGGGTGAATCGCTCTGGAACTTAAATCGGAATGCTCACTGACATTTCCCCTATCTGAAAGTATGATAAACGCCGGAAAAATGACTAAGTCCAAAAAAAAAATTTTTTTCACCTTTTTTCAATTTTACCCCCGTGGGATATATATTCTGCCCATATATGTTTGGAACTCTCTTGGGGTACCCTCACACATATTATTCCCTCATTTAGTGGATATTTTTGCAAAAAAGTGAAATTTTCAAAAAATTCAGAAAATTGGCTGAAAACTACTAAATATGAAGGACTCATCGGGCGAATCGCTCTGGAACTGAAATCGGAACGCTCACTGACATTTCCCCTATCTGAAAGTCTGATAAACGCCGGAAAAATGACTAAGTCCAAAAAACAATTTTAGCAACTTTTTTCAATTTTACCCCCGTGGGATATATCTTCTACCCACACACATTTGGAACTCTCCTGGAGTACCCTCACACATATTATTCCCTCATTTAGTGGATATTTTAAAAAAAAAGTGAAATTTTCAAAAATTCTGAAAATTGGCTGAAAATGACTAAATATGAACGACTTATTGGGCAAATCGCTCTGGAACTGAAATTGGAACGCTCACTGACATTTCCCCTAACTGAAAGTCTGATAAATGCCAGGAAAATGACTAAGTCCAAAAAAAATTTTTTTTCAACTTTTTTCAATTTTACCCCCGTGGGATACATATTCAACCCACACACACTTGGTACTCTCCTGGGGTACCCTCACACATATTATTCCCTCATTTAGTTGATATTTTCACAAAAAAGTGAAATTTTCAAAAATTCTGAAAATTGGCTGAAAACTACTAAATATGAAGGACTCATCGGGCGAATCGCTCTGGAACTGAAATCGGAACGCTCACTGACATTTCCCCTATCTGAAAGTCTGATAAACGCTGAAAAAATGACTAAGTCCAAAAAAAAATAATTTTTCACCTTTTTTCAATTTTACCCCGTGGGATATATATTCTACCCACACACATTTGAAACTCTCCTGGGGAACCCTCACACATATTATTCCCTCATTTAGTGGATATTTTCACAAAAAAGTGAAATTTTCAAAAAATGAGAAAATTGGCTGAAAATGACTAAATATGAACGACTCATCGGGCTAATAGCTCTGGAACTGAAATCGGAATGCTCACTGACATTTCCCCTAACTGAAAGTCTGATAAACGTCAGAAAAATTAATAAGTCCCAAAAAAAATTTTTAGCAACTTTTTTCAATTTTACCCCCGTGGGATATATCTTCTACCCACACACATTTGGAACTCTCCTGGGATACCCTCACACATATTATTCCCTCATTTAGTGGATATTTTCACAAAAAAGTGAAATTTTCAAAAATTCTGAAAATTGGCTGAAAATGACTAAATATGAACGACTCATCGGGCTAATAGCTCTGGAACTGAAATCGGAACGCTCACTGACATTTCCCCTATCTGAAAGTCTGATAAATGCCGGAAAAATGACTGTCGAAAAAAAAAAAATTTTCACCTTTTTTCAATTTTACCCCCGTGGGATATATATTCTACCCACACACATTTGGAACTCTCCTGGGGTACCCTCACACATATTATTCTCTCATTTAGTGGATATTTTCACAAAAAAGTGAAATTTACAAAAATTCAGAAAATTGGCTGAAAATGACTAAATATGAACGACTCATCGGGTGAATCGCTCTGGAACTTAAATCGGAATGCTCACTGACATTTCCCCTATCTGAAAGTATGATAAACGCCGGAAAAATGACTAAGTCCAAAAAAAAAATTTTTTTCACCTTTTTTCAATTTTACCCCCGTGGGATATATATTCTGCCCATATATGTTTGGAACTCTCTTGGGGTACCCTCACACATATTATTCCCTCATTTAGTGGATATTTTTGCAAAAAAGTGAAATTTTCAAAAAATTCAGAAAATTGGCTGAAAACTACTAAATATGAAGGACTCATCGGGCGAATCGCTCTGGAACTGAAATCGGAACGCTCACTGACATTTCCCCTATGTGAAAGTCTGATAAACGCCGGAAAAATGACTAAGTCCCAAAAAAAAATTTTAGCAACTTTTTTCAATTTTACCCCCGTGGGATATATCTTCTACCCACACACATTTGGAACTCTCCTGGGGTACCCTCACACATAGTATTCCCTCATTTAGTGGATATTTTCAAAAAAAAGTGAAATTTTCAAAAATTCTGAAAATTGGCTGAAAACGACTAAATATGAAGGACTCATCGGGCTAATCGCTCTGGAACTGAAATCGGAACACTCACTGAGATTTCCCCTATCTGAAAGTCTGATAAAAGGCAGAAAAATGACTAAGTCCAAAAAAAAATTTTTTTCAACTTTTTTCAATTTTACCCCCGTGGGATACATATTCAAACCACACACACTTGATACTCTCCTGGGGTACCCTCACACATATTATTCCCTCATTTAGTGGATATTTTCACAAAAAAGTGAAATTTTCAAAAATTCTGAAAATTGGCTGAAAACGACTAAATATGAAGGACTCATTGGGCGAATCACTCTGGAACTGAAATCGGAATGCTCACTGACATTTCCCCTATCTGAAAGTCTGATAAACGCCGGAAAAATGACTAAGTCGAAAAAAAAAAAATTTTCACCTTTTTTCAATTTTACCCCCGTGGGATATATATTCTACCCACACACATTTGGAACTCTCCTGGGGAACCCTCACACATATTATTCCCTCATTTAGTGGATATTTTCACAAAAAAGTGAAATTTTCAAAAATTCAGAAAATTGGCTGAAAACGACTAATTATGAAGGACTCATTGGGTGAATCGCTCTGGAACTGAAATCGGAACTCTCACTGACATTTCCCCTATCTGAAAGTCTGATAAACGCCGGAAAAATGACTAAGTCCAAAAAAAATAATTTTTTCACCTTTTTTCAATTTTACCCCCGTGGGATATATATTCTACCCACACACATTTGGAACTCTCCTGGTGAACCCTCACACATATTATTCCCTCATTTAGTGGATATTTTCACAAAAACGTGAAATTTTCAAAAATTCTGAAAATTGGCTGAAATTGACTAAATATGAAGGACTCACCGGGCGAATGGCTCTGGAACTGAAATCGGAACGCTCACTGACATTTCCCCTATCTGAAAGTCTGATAAACGCCGGAAAAATGACTAAGTCTAAAAAAAAATTTTTTTCAACTTTTTTCAATTTTACCCCCGTGGGATATATATACTACCCACACACATTTGGAACTCTCCTGGGGTACCCTCACACATATTATTCCCTCATTTAGTGGATATTTTCGCAAAAACGTGAAATTTTCAAAAATTCTGAAAATTGGCTGAAAACGACTAAATATGAAGGACTCATCGGGCGAATCGCTCTGGAACTGAAATCGGAACGCTCACTGACATTTCCCCTATCTGAAAGTCTGATAAACGCCGGAAAAATGACTAAGTCCAAAAAAAATAATTTTTTCACCTTTTTTCAATTTTACCCCCGTGGGATATATATTCTACCCACACACATTTGGAACTCTCCTGGGGTACCCTCACACATATTATTCTCTCATTTAGTGGATATTTTCACAAAAAAGTGAAATTTACAAAAATTCAGAAAATTGGCTGAAAATGACTAAATATGAACGACTCATCGGGTGAATCGCTCTGGAACTTAAATCGGAATGCTCACTGACATTTCCCCTATCTGAAAGTATGATAAACGCCGGAAAAATGACTAAGTCCAAAAAAAAAATTTTTTTCACCTTTTTTCAATTTTACCCCCGTGGGATATATATTCTGCCCATATATGTTTGGAACTCTCTTGGGGTACCCTCACACATATTATTCCCTCATTTAGTGGATATTTTTGCAAAAAAGTGAAATTTTCAAAAAATTCAGAAAATTGGCTGAAAACTACTAAATATGAAGGACTCATCGGGCGAATCGCTCTGGAACTGAAATCGGAACGCTCACTGACATTTCCCCTATCTGAAAGTCTGATAAACGCCGGAAAAATGACTAAGTCCAAAAAAAATAATTTTTTCACCTTTTTTCAATTTTACCCCCGTGGGATATATATTCTACCCACACACATTTGGAACTCTCCTGGGGTACCCTCACACATATTATTCCCTCATTTAGTGGATATTTTCACAAAAAAGTGAAATTTACAAAAATTCAGAAAATTGGCTGAAAATGACTAAATATGAACGACTCATCGGGTGAATCGCTCTGGAACTTAAATCGGAATGCTCACTGACATTTCCCCTATCTGAAAGTATGATAAACGCCGGAAAAATGACTAAGTCCAAAAAAAAAATTTTTTTCACCTTTTTTCAATTTTACCCCCGTGGGATATATATTCTGCCCATATATGTTTGGAACTCTCTTGGGGTACCTTCACACATATTATTCCCTCATTTAGTGGATATTTTTGCAAAAAAGTGAAATTTTCAAAAAATTCAGAAAATTGGCTGAAAACTACTAAATATGAAGGACTCATCGGGCGAATCGCTCTGGAACTGAAATCGGAACGCTCACTGACATTTCCCCTATCTGAAAGTCTGATAAACGCCGGAAAAATGACTAAGTCCCAAAAAAAAATTTTAGCAACTTTTTTCAATTTTACCCCCGTGGGATATATCTTCTACCCACACACATTTGGAACTCTCCTGGGGTACCCTCACACATATTATTCCCTCATTTAGTGGATATTTTAAAAAAAAAGTGAAATTTTCAAAAATTCTGAAAATTGGCTGAAAATGACTAAATATGAACGACTTATTGGGCAAATCGCTCTGGAACTGAAATTGGAACGCTCACTGACATTTCCCCTAACTGAAAGTCTGATAAATGCCAGGAAAATGACTAAGTCCAAAAAAAATTTTTTTTCAACTTTTTTCAATTTTACCCCCGTGGGATACATATTCAACCCACACACACTTGGTACTCTCCTGGGGTACCCTCACACATATTATTCCCTCATTTAGTTGATATTTTCACAAAAAAGTGAAATTTTCAAAAATTCTGAAAATTGGCTGAAAACTACTAAATATGAAGGACTCATCGGGCGAATCGCTCTGGAACTGAAATCGGAACGCTCACTGACATTTCCCCTATCTGAAAGTCTGATAAACGCTGAAAAAATGACTAAGTCCAAAAAAAAATAATTTTTCACCTTTTCTCAATTTTACCCCGTGGGATATATATTCTACCCACACACATTTGAAACTCTCCTGGGGAACCCTCACACATATTATTCCCTCATTTAGTGGATATTTTCACAAAAAAGTGAAATTTTCAAAAAATGAGAAAATTGGCTGAAAATGACTAAATATGAACGACTCATCGGGCTAATAGCTCTGGAACTGAAATCGGAATGCTCACTGACATTTCCCCTAACTGAAAGTCTGATAAACGCCAGAAAAATTAGTAAGTCCCAAAAAAAATTTTTAGCAACTTTTTTCAATTTTACCCCCGTGGGATATATCTTCTACCCACACACATTTGGAACTCTCCTGGGGTACCCTCACACATATTATTCCCTCATTTAGTTGATATTTTCACAAAAAAGTGAAATTTTCAAAAATTCTGAAAATTGGCTGAAAACTACTAAATATGAAGGACTCATCGGGCGAATCGCTCTGGAACTGAAATCGGAACGCTCACTGACATTTCCCCTATCTGAAAGTCTGATAAACGCTGAAAAAATGACTAAGTCCAAAAAAAAATAATTTTTCACCTTTTCTCAATTTTACCCCGTGGGATATATATTCTACCCACACACATTTGAAACTCTCCTGGGGAACCCTCACACATATTATTCCCTCATTTAGTGGATATTTTCACAAAAATTTGAAATTTTCAAAAAATGAGAAAATTGGCTGAAAATGACTAAATATGAACGACTCATCGGGCTAATAGCTCTGGAACTGAAATCGGAATGCTCACTGACATTTCCCCTAACTGAAAGTCTGATAAACGCCAGAAAAATTAATAAGTCCCAAAAAAAATTTTTAGCAACTTTTTTCAATTTTACCCCCGTGGGATATATCTTCTACCCACACACATTTGGAACTCTCCTGGGATACCCTCACACATATTATTCCCTCATTTAGTGGATATTTTCACAAAAAAGTGAAATTTTCAAAAATTCTGAAAATTGGCTGAAAACGACTAAATATGAAGGACTCACCGGGCGAATCGCTCTGGAACTGAAATCGGAACGCTCACTGACATTTCCCTTATCTGAAAGTATGATAAATGCCGGAAAAATGACTGTCGAAAAAAAAAAAATTTTCACCTTTTTTCAATTTTACCCCCGTGGGATATATATTCTACCCACACACATTTGGAACTCTCCTGGGGTACCCTCACACATATTATTCCCTCATTTAGTGGATATTTTCACAAAAAGTGAAATTTTCAAAAATTTTGAAAATTGGCTGAAAACTACTAAGTATGAAGGACTCATCGGGCGAATCGCTCTGGAACTAAAATCGGAATGCTCACTGACATTTCCCCTATCTGAAAGTGTGATAAACGCAGGAAAAATTACTAAGTCCCAAAAAAATTTTTTAGCAACTTTTTTCAATTTTACCCCCGTGGGATATATCTTCTACCCACACACATTTGGAACTCTCCTGGGATACTCTCACACATATTATTCCCTCATTTAGTGGATATTTTCACAAATAAGTGAAATTTTCAAAAATTCTGAAAATTGGCTGAAAATGACTAAATATGAACGACTCATCGGGCGAATCACTCTGGAACTTAAATCGGAATGCTCACTGACATTTCCCCTATCTGAAAGTCTGATAAACGCCGGAAAACTGACTAAGTCTAAAAAAAAAATTTTTTCAACTTTTTTCAATTTTACCCCCCGTGGGACATATATTCTACCCACACACATTTGGAACTCTCCTGGGGTACCCTCACACATATTATTCCCTCATTTAGTGGATATTTTCACAAAAAAGTGAAATTTTCAAAAATTCAGAAAATTGGCTGAAAATGATTAAATATGAAGGACTCATTGGGAGAATGACTCTGGAACTGAAATCGGAACGCTCACTGACATTTCCCCTATCTGAAAGTGTGATAAACGCTGAATAAATGACTAAGTCCAAAAAAAAAAATTTTTTTCACCTTTTTTCAATTTTACCCCGGTGGGATATATATTCTACCCACACACATTTGGAACTCTCCTGGGGTACCCTCACACATATTATTCCCTCATTTAGTGGATATTTCCACAAAAAAGTGAAATTTTCAAAAATTCAGAAAATTGGCTGAAAATGACTAAATATGAACGACTCATCGGGCGAATCGCTCTGGAACTTAAATCGGAATGCTCACTGACATTTCCCCTATCTGAAAGTCTGATAAACACCGGAAAAATGACTAAGTCTAAAAAAAAAATTTTTTCACCTTTTTTCAATTTTACCCCCGTGGGATATATATTCTACCCACACACATTTGGAACTCTCTTGGGGTACCCTCACACATATTATTCCCTCATTTAGTGGATATTTTCACAAAAAAGTGAAATTTTCAAAAATTCAGAAAATTGGCTGAAAACGACTAAATATGAAGGACTCATCAGGCGAATCGCTCTGGAACTGAAATCGGAATGCTCACTGACATTTCCCCTAACTGAAAGTCTCATAAACGCCGGAAAAATGACTGTCGAAAAAAAAAAATTTTCACCTTTTTTAAATTTTACCCCCTTGAGATATATATTCTACCCACACACATTTGGAACTCTCCTGGGGAACCCTCACAGAAATTATTCCCTCATTTACTGGATATTTTCACAAAAAAGTGAAATTTTCAAAAATTCTGAAAATTGGCTGAAAACGACTAAATATGAAGGACTCATCGGGCGAATCGCTCTGGAACTGAAATCGGAATGCTCACTGACATTTCCCCTATCTGAAAGTCTGATAAATGCCGGAAAAATGAATGTCGAAAAAAAAAAAATTTTCACCTTTTTTCAATTTTACCCCCATGGGATATATATTCTACCCACACACATTTGGAACTCTCCTGGGGAACCCTCACACAAATTATTCCCTCATTTAGTGGATATTTTCACAAAAATGTGAAATTTTCAAAAATTCAGAAAATTGGCTGCAAATGACAAAATATGAAGGACTCATTGGGCGAATCGCTCTGGAACTTAAATCGGAATGCTCACTGACATTTCCCCTATCTGAAAGTCTGATAAACGCCGGAAAAATGACTAAGTCTAAAAAAAAAAAAATTTTCACCTTTTTTCAATTTTACCCCCGTGGTATATATATTCTACCCACACACATTTGGAACTCTCCAGGGGAACCCTCACACATATTATTCCCTCATTTTAGTGGATATTTTCACAAAAAATTGAAATTTTCAAAAATTCAGAAAATTGGCTGAAAATGACTAAATATGAACGACTCATCGGGCTAATAGCTCTGGAACTGAAATCGGAACGCTCACTGACATTTCCCCACTCTGAAAGTCTGATAAACGCTGGAAAAATGACTAAGTCTAAAAAAAAAAATTTTTTCACCTTTTTTCAATTTTACCCCCGTGGGATATATATTCTACCCACACACATTTGGAACTCTCTGGGGGTACCCTCACACATATTATTCCCTCATTTAGTGGATATTTTCGCAAAAAAGTGAAATTTTCAAAAATTCTGAAAATTGGCTGAAAACGACTAAATATGAAGGACTCATCGGGCGAATCGCTCTGGAACTGAAATCGGAATGCTCACTGACATCTCCCCTATCTGAAAGTCTGATAAATGCCGGAAAAATGACTGTCGAAAAAAAAAAAAAATTCACCTTTTTTCAATTTTACCCCCGTGGGATATATATTCTACCCACACACATTTGGAACTCTCCTGGGGAACCCTCACACAAATTATTCCCTCATTTACTGGATATTTTCACAAAAAAGTGAAATTTGCAAAAATTCAGAAAATTGGCTGCAAATGACTAAATATGAAGGACTCATCGGGCGAATCGTTCTGAAACTGAAATCGGAACGGTCACTGACATTTCCCCTATCTGAAAGTCTGATAAACGCTGGAAAAATGACTAAGTCTAAACAAAAAAAATTTTTCACCTTTTTTCAATTTTACCCCCGTGGGATATATATTCTACCCACACACATTTGGAACTCTCTTGGGGTACCCTCACACATATTATTCCCTCATTTAGTGGATATTTTCGCAAAAAAGTGAAATTTTCAAAAATTCTGAAAATTGGCTGAAAATGACTAAATATGAAGGACTCATCGGGCGAATCGCTCTGGAACTGAAATCGGAATGTTCACTGACATTTCCCCTATCTGAAAGTCTGATAAATGCCGGAAAAATGACTGTCGAAAAAAAAAAAAATTCACCTTTTTTCAATTTTACCCCCGTGGGATATATATTCTACCCACACACATTTCGAACTCTCCTGGGGTACCCTCACACATATTATTCCCTCAATTAGTGGATATTTCCACAAAAAAGTGAAATTTTCAAAAATTCTGAAAATTGGCTGAAAATGGCAAAATATGAAGGACTCATCGGGCGAATCGCTCTGGAACTGAAATCGGAATGCTCACTGACATTTCCCCTATCTGAAAGTCTGATAAACGCCGGAAAAATGACTAAGTCTAAAAAAAAAATTTTCACCTTTTTTCAATTTTACCCCCGGGGTATATATATTCTACCCACACACATTTGGAACTCTCCTGGGGAACCCTCACACATATTATTCCCTCATTTAGTGGATATTTCCACAAAAAAGTGAAATTTTCAAAAATTCTGAAAATTGGATGAAAATGACTAAATATGAACGACTCATCGGGCTAATAGCGCTGGAACTGAAATCGGAACGCTCACTGACATTTCCCCTATCTGAAAGTCTGATAAACGCTGGAAAAATGACTAAGTCTAAAAAAAAAAATTTTTTCACCTTTTTTCAATTTTACCCCCGTGGGATATATATTCTATCCACACACATTTGGAACTCTCTTGGGGTATCCTCACACATATTATTCCCTCATTTAGTGGATATTTTCGCAAAAAAGTGAAATTTTCAAAAATTCTGAAAATTGGCTGAAAACGACTAAATATGAAGGACTCATCGGGCGAATCGCTCTGGAACTGAAATCGGAATGCTCACTGACATCTCCCCTATCTGAAAGTCTGATAAATGCCGGAAAAATGACTGTCGAAAAAAAAAAAAAATTCACCTTTTTTCAATTTTCCCCCCTTGGGATATATATTCTACCCACACACATTTGGAACTCTCCTGGGGAACCCTCACACAAATTATTCCCTCATTTACTGGATATTTTCACAAAAAAGTGAAATTTGCAAAAATTCAGAAAATTGGCTGCAAATGACTAAATATGAAGGACTCATCGGGCGAATCGTTCTGAAACTGAAATCGGAACGGTCACTGACATTTCCCCTATCTGAAAGTCTGATAAACGCTGGAAAAATGACTAAGTCTAAAAAAAAAAATTTTTTCACCTTTTTTCAATTTTACCCCCGTGGGATATATATTCTACCCACACACATTTGGAACTCTCTTGGGGTACCCTCACACATATTATTCCCTCATTTAGTGGATATTTTCGCAAAAAAGTGAAATTTTCAAAAATTCTGAAAATTGGCTGAAAATGACTAAATATGAAGGACTCATCAGGCGAATCGCTCTGGAACTGAAATCGGAATGTTCACTGACATTTCCCCTATCTGAAAGTCTGATAAATGCCGGAAAAATGACTGTCGAAAAAAAAAAAAATTCACCTTTTTTCAATTTTACCCCCGTGGGATATATATTCTACCCACACACATTTGGAACTCTCCTGGGGTACCCTCACACATATTATTCCCTCATTTAGTGGATATTTCCACAAAAAAGTGAAATTTTCAAAAATTCTGAAAATTGGCTGAAAATGGCAAAATATGAAGGACTCATCGGGCGAATCGCTCTGGAACTGAAATCGGAATGCTCACTGACATTTCCCCTATCTGAAAGTCTGATAAACGCCGGAAAAATGACTAAGTCTAAAAAAAAAATTTTCACCTTTTTTCAATTTTACCCCCGGGGTATATATATTCTACCCACACACATTTGCAACTCTCCTGGGGAACCCTCACACATATTATTCCCTCATTTAGTGGATATTTCCACAAAAAAGTGAAATTTTCAAAAATTCTGAAAATTGGATGAAAATGACTAAATATGAACGACTCATCGGGCTAATAGCTCTGGAACTGAAATCGGAACGCTCACTGACATTTCCCCAATCTGAAAGTCTGATAAACGCTGGAAAAATGACTAAGTCTAAAAAAAAAAATTTTTTCACCTTTTTTCAATTTTACCCCCGTGGGATATATATTCTACCCACACACATTTGGAACTCTCTTGGGGTACCCTCACACATATTATTCCCTCATTTAGTGGATAATTTCGCAAAAAAGTGAAATTTTCAAAAATTCTGAAAATTGGCTGAAAACGACTAAATATGAAGGACTCATCGGGCGAATCGCTCTGGAACTGAAATCGGAATGTTCACTGACATTTCCCCTATCTGAAAGTCTGATAAATGCCGGAAAAATGACTGTCGAAAAAAAAAAAAATTCACCTTTTTTCAATTTTACCCCCGTGGGATATATATTCTACCCACACACATTTGGAGCTCTCCTGGGGTACCCTCACACATATTATTCCCTCATTTAGTGGATATTTCCACAAAAAAGTGAAATTTTCAAAAATTCTGAAAATTGGCTGAAAATGGCAAAATATGAAGGACTCATCGGGCGAATCGCTCTGGAACTGAAATCGGAACGCTCACTGACATTTCCCCTATCTGAAAGTCTGATAAACGCTGGAAAAATGACTAAGTCAAAAAAAAAAAATTTTTTCACCTTTTTTCAATTTTACCCCCGTGGGATATATATTCTACCCACACACATTTGGAACTTTCTTGGGGTACCCTCACACATATTATTCCCTCATTTAGTGGATATTTTCGCAAAAAAGTGAAATTTTCAAAAATTCTGAAAATTGGCTGAAAACGACTAAATATGAAGGACTCATCGGGCGAATCGCTCTGGAACTGAAATCGGAATGCTCACTGACATCTCCCCTATCTGAAAGTCTGATAAATGCCGGAAAAATGACTGTCGAAAAAAAAAAAAAATTCACCTTTTTTCAATTTTACCCCCGTGGGATATATATTCTACCCACACACATTTGGAACTCTCCTGGGGAACCCTCACACAAATTATTCCCTCATTTACTGGATATTTTCACAAAAAAGTGAAATTTGCAAAAATTCAGAAAATTGGCTGCAAATGACTAAATATGAAGGACTCATCGGGCGAATCGTTCTGGAACTGAAATCGGAACGGTCACTGACATTTCCCCTATCTGAAAGTCTGATAAACGCCGGAAAAATGACTAAGTCTAAAAAAAAATTTTTTTCAACTTTTTTCAATTTTACCCCCGTAGGATATATATTCTACCCACACACATTTGGAACTCTCCTGGGGAACCCTCACACATATTATTCCCTCATTTAGTGGATATTTTCACAAAAAAGTGAAATTTTCAAAAATTCTGAAAATTGGCTGAAAATAACTAAATATGAACGACTCATCGGGCAAATCGCTCTGGAACTGAAATTGGAACGCTCACTGACATTTCCCCTAACTGAAAGTCTGATAAACGCCGGAAGAATGACTAAGCCAAAAAAAATTTTTTATCAACTTTTTTCAATTGTACCCCCGTAGGATATATATTCTACCCACACACATTTGGAACTCTCTTGGGGTACCCTCACACATATTATTCCCTCATTTAGTGGATATTTTCGCAAAAAAGTGAAATTTTAAAAAATTCTGAAAATTGGCTGAAAACGACTAAATATGAAGGACTCATCGGGCGAATCGCTCTGGAACTGAAATCGGAATGCTCACTGACATTTCCCCTATCTGAAAGTCTGATAAATGCCGGAAAAATGACTGTCGAAAAAAAAAAAAAAATTTCACCTTTTTTCAATTTTATCCCCGTGGGATATATATTCTACCCACACACATTTGGAACTCTCCTGGGGAACCCTCACACATATTATTCCCTCATTTAGTGGATATTTTCACAAAAAAGTGAAATTTTCAAAAATTCAGAAAATTGGCTGAAAATGACTAAATATGAACGACTCATCGGGCTAATAGCTCTGGAACTGAAATCGGAACGATCACTGACATTTCCCCTAACTGAAAGTCTGATAACCGGCGGAAAAATGACTAAGTCTAAAAAAAATGTTTTCAATTTTTTTCAATTTTACCCCCGTGGGATATATCTTCTACCCACACACATTTGGAACTCTCCTGGGGTTCCCTCACACATATTATTCCCTCATTTAGTGGATATTTTCACAAAAAAGTGAAATTTTCAAAAATTCTGAAAATTGGCTGAAAATGACTAAATATGAAGGACTCATCGGGCGAATCGCTCTGGAACTGAAATCGGAATGCTCACTGACATTTCCCCTATCTGAAAGTCTGATAAATGCCGGAACAATGACTAAGTCCAAAAAATTTTTTTTTTAAACTTTTTTCAATTTTACCCCCATGAGATATATATTCTACCCACACACACTTGGAACTCTCCTGGGGTACCCTCACACATATTATTCCCTCATTTAGTGGATATTTTCACAAAAAAGTGAAATTTTCAAACATTCTGAAAATTGGCTGAAAATAACTAAATATGAAGGACTCATCGGGCGAATCGCTCTAGAACTGAAATCGGAATGCTCATTGACATTTCCCCTATCTGAAAGTCTGATAAACGCTGAATAAATGACTAAGTCCAAAAAAAAAAATTTTTTCACCTTTTTTCAATTTTACCCCCGTGGGATATATATTCCACCCACACACATTTGGAACTCTCCTGGGGTACCCTCACACATATTATTACCTCATTTAGTGGATATTTTCACAAAAAAGTGAAATTTTCAAAAATTCTGAAAATTTCCTGAAAACGACTAAATATGAAGGACTCACCGGGAGAATCGCTCTGGAACTTAAATCGGAATGCTCACTGACATTTCCCCTATCTGAAATTCTGATAAACGCAGGAAAAATGACTAAGTCTGAAAAAAAATTTTTTTTTAACTTTTTTCAATTTTACCCCCGTGGGAGATATGTTATACCCACACACATTTGGAACTCTCATGGGGAACCCTCACACATATTATTCCCTCATTTAGTGGATATTTTCACAAATAAGTGAAATTTTCAAAAATTTTGAAAATTGGCTGAAAACGACTAAATGTGAAGGACTCATCGGGCGAATCGCTCTGGAACTGAAATCAGAACGCTCACTGACATTTCCCCTATCTGAAAGTCTGATAAACGCTGAAAAAATGACTAAGTCCAAAAAAAAATATTTTTTCACCTTTTTTCAATTTTACCACCGTGGGATATATATTATACCCACACACATTTGGAACTCTCCTGGGGAACCCGCACACATATTATTTCCTCATTTAGTGGATATTTTCACAAAAAAGTGAAATTTTCAAAAATTCTATAAATTGGCTGAAAACGACTAAATATGAACGACTCATCGGGCTAATAGCTCTGGAACTGAAATCGGAACACTCACTGACATTTCCCCTATCTGAAAGTCTGATAAACGCTGGAAAAATGACTAAGTGGAAAAAAAAAATGTTTTCAATTTTTTTCAATTTTACCCCCGTGGGATATATATTCTACCCACACACATTTGGAACTCTCCTGGGGTACCCTCACACATATTATTACCTCATTTTGTAGATATTTTCACAAAAAAGTGAAATTTTCAAAAATTCTGAAAATTGGCTGAAAACGACTAAATATGAAGGACTCATCGCGCGAATCACTCTGGAACTGAAATCGGAATGCTCACTGACATTTCCCGTATCTGAAAGTCTGATAAACGCCGGAAAAATGACTAAGTCAAAAAAGAAAATTTTTTCACCTTTTTTCAGTTTTACCCCCATGGGATATATATTCTACCCACACACATTTGGAACTCTCCTGGGATACCCTCACACATATTATTCCCTCATTTAGTGGATATTTTCACAAAAAAGTGAAAGTTACAAAAATTCTGAAAATTGGCTGAAAACGACTAAATATGAAGGACTCACGGGGCAAATTGCTCTGGAACTGAAATCGGAACGCTCACTGACATTTCCCCTATCTGAAAGTCTGATAAACGCAGGAAAAATGACTAAGTCCAAAAAAAATTTTTTTTTCAACTTTTTTCAATTTTACCACCGTGGGATATATGTTATACCCACACACATTTGGAACTCTCCTGGGGAAAGCTCACACATATTATTCCCTCATTTAGTGGATATTTTCACAAAAAAGTGAAATTTTCAAAAATTCTGAAAATTGGCTGAAAACGAATAAATATGAACGACTCATTGGGCGAATCGCTCTGGAACTGAAATCGTAATGCTCACTGACATTTCCCCTATCTGAAAGTCTGATAAACGCCGGAAAAATGACTAAGTCTAAAAAAAAAATTTTTTCAACTTTTTTTAATTTTACCCCGTGGGATATATCTTCTACCCACACACATTTGGAACTCTCCTGGGGTACCCTCACACATATTATTCCCTCATTTAGTGCATATTTTCACAAAAAAGTGAAATTTTCAAAAATTCTGAAAATTGGCTGAAAACGTCTAGATATGAAGGACTCACCTGGTGAATCGCTCTGGAACTGAAATTGGAACGCTCACTGACATTTCCCCTATCTGAAAGTCTGATAAATGCCGGAAAAATGACTAAGTCGAAAAAAACAATTTTTCAACTTTTTTCAATTTTACACCCGTGGGATATATATTCGACCCACACACATTTGGAACTCTCCTGGGGTAACCTCACACATATTATTCCCTCATTTAGTGGATATTTTCACAAAAAAGTGAAATTTTCAAAAATTCTGAAAATTGGCTGAAAATGACTAAATATGAAGGACTCATCGGGCGAATCGATCTGGAACTGAAATCGGAACGCTCACTGACATTTCCCCTATCTGAAAGTCTGATAAACGCTGAAAAAATGACTAAGTCGAAAAAATTTTTTTTTTTTACCTTTTTTCAAATTTACCCCCGTGGGATATATATTCTACCCACACACATTTGGAACTCTCTTGGGGTACCCTCACACATATTATTCCCTCATTTAGAGAATATTTTCACAAAAAAGTGAAATTTTCAAAAATTCGGAAAATTGGCTGAAAACTACTAAATATGAAGGACTCTCCAGGCGAATCGCTCTGGAACTGAAATCGGAACGCTCACTGACATTTCCACTATCTGAAAGTCTGATAAACGTCGGAAAAATTACTAAGTCTAAAAAAAATTATTTTTCAACTTTTTTCAATTTTACCCCCGTGGGATATATATTCTACCCACACACATTTGAAACTCTCCTGGGGTACCCTCACACATATTATTCCCTCATTTAGTGGATATTTTCACAAAAAAGTGAAATTTTCAAAAATTCAGAAAATTGGCTGAAATGACTAAATATGAACGCCTCATCGGGCTAATATCTCTGGAACTGAACTCGGAACACTCACTTACATTTCCCCTACCTGAAAGTCTGATAAACGCCGGAAAAATGACTAAGTCCCAAAAAATTTTTTAGCAACTTTTTTCAATTTTACCCCCGTGGGATATATCTTCTACTCACACACATATGGAACTCTCCTGGGATACCCTCACACATATTATTCCCTCATTTAGTGGATATTTTCACAAAAAAGTGAAATTTTAAAAAATTCAGAAAATTGGCTGAAATGACTAAATATGAACGACTCATCAGGCTAATAGCTCTGGAACTGAAATCGGAATGCTCACTGACATTTCCCCTATCTGAAAGTCTGATAAACGCCGGAAAAATGACTAAGTCTAAAAAAAAAATGTTTTCAACTTTTTTCAATTTTACCCCCGTGGGATATATATTCTACCCACACACATTTGGAACTCTCTTGGGGTACCCTCACACATATTATTCCCTCATTTAGTGGATATTTTCGCAAAAAAGTGAAATTTTCAAAAATTAAGAAAATTGGCTGAAAATGACTAAATATGAAGGACTCATCGGGCGAATCGCTCTGGAACTGAAATCGGAACGCTCACTGACATTTCCCCTATCTGAAAGTCTGATAAACGCTGAAAAAATGACTAAGTCCAAAAAATTTTTTTTTTTACCTTTTTTCAAATTTACCCCCGTGGGATATATATTCTACCCACACACATTTGGAACTCTCCTGGGGTACCCTCACACATATTATTCCCTCATTTAGTGGATATTTTCACAAAAACGTGAAATTTTCAAACATTCTGAAAATTGGCTGAAAACTACTAAATATGAAGGACTCATCGGGCGAATCGGTCTGGAACTGAAATCAGAACGCTCACTGAGATTTCCCCTATCTGAAAGTCTGATAAAAGGCGGAAAAATGACTAAGTCCAAAAAAAAATTTTTTTTTCAATTTTACCCCCGTGGGATATATATTCTACCCACACACATTTGGAACTCTCTTGGGGTACCCTCACACATATTATTCCCTCATTTAGAGAATATTTTCACAAAAAAGTGAAATTTTCAAAAATTCGGAAAATTGGCTGAAAACTACTAAATATGAAGGACTCTCCGGGCGAATCGCTCTGGAACTGAAATCGGAACGCTCACTGACATTTCCCCTATCTGAAAGTCTGATAAACGTCGGAAAAATTACTAAGTCTAAAAAAAATTATTTTTCAACTTTTTTCAATTTTACCCCCGTGGGATATATATTCTACCCACACACATTTGAAACTCTCCTGGGGTACCCTCACACATATTATTCCCTCATTTAGTGGATATTTTCACAAAAAAGTGAAATTTTCAAAAATTCAGAAAATTGGCTGAAATGACTAAATATGAACGCCTCATCGGGCTAATATCTCTGGAACTGAAATCGGAACACTCACTTACATTTCCCCTACCTGAAAGTCTGATAAACGCCGGAAAAATGACTAAGTCCCAAAAATTTTTTTAGCAACTTTTTTCAATTTTACCCCCGTGGGATATATCTTCTACTCACACACATATGGAACTCTCCTGGGATACCCTCACACATATTATTCCCTCATTTAGTGGATATTTTCACAAAAAAGTGAAATTTTAAAAAATTCAGAAAATTGGCTGAAATGACTAAATATGAACGACTCATCAGGCTAATAGCTCTGGAACTGAAATCGGAATGCTCACTGACATTTTCCCTATCTGAAAGTCTGATAAACGCCGGAAAAATGACTAAGTCTAAAAAAAAAATGTTTTCAACTTTTTTCAATTTTACCCCCGTGGGATATATATTCTACCCACACATATTTGGAACTCTCGTGGGGTACCCTCACACATATTATTCCCTCATTTAGTGGATATTTTCGCAAAAAAGTGAAATTTTCAAAAATTCAGAAAATTGGCTGAAAACGTCTAAATATGAAGGACTCTCCGGGCGAATCGCTCTGGAACTGAAATCGGAACGCTCACTGACATTTCCCCTATCTGAAAGTCTGATAAATTCCGGAACAATGACTAAGTCTAAAAAAAAAATTTTTTAAACCTTTTTCAATTTTACCCCCGTGGGATATATATTCTACCCACACATATTTGGAACTCTCGTGGGGTACCCTCACACATATTATTCCCTCATTTAGTGGATATTTTCACAAAAAAGTGAAATTTTCAAAAATTCTGAAAATTGGCTGAAAACGGCTAAATATGAAGGACTCATCGGACGAATCGCTCTGGAACTGAAATCGGAACGCTCACTGACATTTCCCCTATCTGAAAGTCTGATAAACGCTGAAAAAATGACTAAGTCGAAAAAATAAATATTTTTTCACCTTTTTTCAATTTTACCCCCGTGGGATATATATTCTACCCACACATATTTGGAACTCTCGTGGGGTACCCTCACACATATTATTCCCTCATTTAGTGGATATTTTCACAAAAAAGTGAAATTTTCAAAAATTCTGAAAATTGGCTGAAAACGACTAAATATGAAGGACTCTCCGGGCGAATCGCTCTGGAACCGAAATCGGAACGCTCACTGACATTTCCCCTATCTGAAAGTCTGATAAATGCCGGAAAAATGACTAAGTCGAAAAAAAAAAATTTTCTACTTTTTTCAGTTTTACCCCCGTGGGATATATATTCGACCCACACACATTTGGAACTCTCCTGGGGAACCCTCACGCATATTATTCCCTCATTTAGTGGATATTTTCACAAAAAAGTGAAATTTTCAAAAATTCAGAAAATTGGCTGAAAATGACTAAAAATGAACGGCTCATCAGGCTAATAGCTCTGGAACTGAAATCAGAACGCTCACTGACATTTCCCCTAACTGAAAGTCTGATAAACGCTGGAAAAATGACTAAGTCCAAAAAAAAAAATTTTTTCAACTTTTTTCAATTTTACCCCCGTGGGATATATATTCTACCTATTTACATTTGGAACTCTCCTGGGGTACACTCACACATATTATTCCCTCATTTAGTGGATATTTTCACAAAAAAGTGAAATTTTCAAAAATTCAGAAAATTGGCTGAAAACGACTAAATATGAAGGACTCATCGGGCGAATCGCTCTGGAACTGAAATCGGAACGCTCACTGACATTTCCCCTATCTGAAAGTCTGATAAACGCTGAAAAAATGACTAAGTCGAAAAAAAAAATATTTTTTCACCTTTTTTCAATTTTACCCACGTGGGATATATATTCTACCCACACACATTTGGAACTCTCCTGGGGAACCCTCACGCATATTATTCCCTCATTTAGTGGATATTTTCACAAAAAAGTGAAATTTTCAAAAATTCAGAAAATTGGCTGAAAACGACTAAATATGAAGGACTCATCGGACGAATCGCTCTGGAACTGAAATCGGAACGCTCACTGACATTTCCCCTATCTGAAAGTCTGACAAACGCCGGAAAAATGACTAAGTCTAAAAAAAAAATTTTTTAAACCTTTTTCAATTTTACCCCCGTGGGATATATATTCTACCCACACACATTTGGAACTCTCTTGGGGTACCCTCACACATATTATTCCCTCATTTAGTGGATATTTTCACAAAAAAGTGACATTTTCAAAAATTCTGAAAATTGGCTGAAAACGACTAAATATGAAGGACTCTCCGGGCGAATCGCTCTGGAACTGAAATCGGAACGCTCACTGACATTTCCCCTTTCTGAAAGTCTGATAAATGCCGGAAAAATGACTAAGTCGAAAAAAAAAATTTTTCAACTTTTTTCAGTTTTACCCCCGTGGGATATATATTCGACCCACACACATTTGGAACTCTCCTGGGGAACCCTCACGCATATTATTCCCTCATTTAGTGGATATTTTCACAAAAAAGTGAAATTTTCAAAATTCAGAAAATTGGCTGAAAATGACTAAAAATGAACGGCTCATCAGGCTAATAGCTCTGGAACTGAAATCAGAACGCTCACTGACATTTCCCCTATCTGAAAGTCTGATAAACGCTGAAAAAATGACTAAGTCTAAAAAATTTTTTTTTTTACCTTTTTTCAAATTTACCCCAGTGGGATTTATATTCCACCCACACACATTTGGAAATCTCCTGGGGTACCCTCACACATATTATTCCCTCATTTAGTGGATATTTTCACAAAAACGTGAAATTTTCAAAAATTCTGAAAATTGGCTGAAAACGACTAAATATGAAGGACTCATCTGGCGAATCGCTCTGGAACTGAAATCAGAACGCTCACTGAGATTTCCCCTATCTGAAAGTCTGATAAATGCCGGAAAAATGACTAAGTCGAAAAAAAAAAATTTTTTCAACTTTTTTCAATTTTACCCCCGTGGGATATATATTCTACCTATTTACATTTGGAACTCTCCTGGGGTACACTCACACATATTATTCCCTCATTTAGTGGATATTTTCACAAAAAAGTAAAATTTTCAAAAATTCAGAAAATTGGCTGAAAATGACTAAATATGAACGGCTCATCAGGCTAATAGCTCTGGAACTGAAATCGGAAAGCTCACTGACATTTCCCCTAACTGAAAGTCTGATAAACGCCGGAAAAATGACTAAGTAACAAAAAAATTTTTTAGCAACTTTTTTCAATTTTACCCCCGTGGGATATATCTTCTACCCACACACATTTGGAACTCTCCTGGGATACCCTCACACATATTATTCCCTCATTTAGTGGATATTTTCACAAAAAAAGTGAAATTTTCAAAAATTCTGAAAATTGGCTGAAAACGACTAAATATGAAGGACTCATCGGACGAATCGCTCTGGAACTGAAATCGGAACGCTCACTGACATTTCCCCTATCTGAAAGTCTGACAAACGCCGGAAAAATGACTAAGTCTAAAAAAAAAATTTTTTAAACCTTTTTCAATTTTACCCCCGTGGGATATATATTCGACCCACACACATTTGGAACTCTCCTGGGGTACCCTCACACATATTATTCCCTCATTTAGTGGATATTTTCACAAAAAAGTGAAATTTTCAAAAATTCTGAAAATTAGCTGAAAACGACTAAATATGAAGGACTCATCGGGCGAATCGCTCTGGAACTGAAATCGGAACGATCACTGATATTTCCCCTATCTGAAAGTCTGATAAACGCTGGAAAAATGACAGTCCAAAAAAAAAAATTTTTTCAACTTTTTTCAATTTTACCCCCGTGGGATATATATTCTACCTATTTACATTTGGAACTCTCCTGGGGTACACTCACACATATTATTCCCTCATTTAGTGGATATTTTTACAAAAAAGTGAAATTTTCAAAAATTCAGAAAATTGGCTGAAAACGACTAAATATGAAGGACTCATCGGGCGAATCGCTCTGGAACTGAAATCGGAACGCTCACTGACATTTCCCCTATCTGAAAGTCTGATAAACGCTGAAAAAATGACTAAGTCGAAAAAAATATATATTTTTTCACCTTTTTTCAATTTTACCCACGTGGGATATATATTCTACCCACACACATTTGGAACTCTCCTGGGGAACCCTCACGCATATTATTCCCTCATTTAGTGGATATTTTCACAAAAAAGTGAAATTTTCCAAAATTCAGAAAATTGGCTGAAAATGACTAAATATGAACGGCTCATCAGGCTAATAGCTCTGGAACTGAAATCGGAAAGCTCACTGACATTTCCCCTAACTGAAAGTCTGATAAACGCCGGAAAAATGACTAAGTAACAAAAAAAATTTTTAGCAACTTTTTTCAATTTTACCCCCGTGGGATATATCTTCTACCCACACACATTTGGAACTCTCCTGGGATACCCTCACACATATTATTCCCTCATTTAGTGGATATTTTCACAAAAAAGTGAAATTTTCAAAAATTCTGAAAATTGGCTGAAAACGACTAAATATGAAGGACTCATCGGGCGAATCGCTCTGGAACTGAAATCGGAACGCTCACTGACATTTCCCCTATCTGAAAGTCTGACAAACGCCGGAAAAATGACTAAGTCTAAAAAAAAAATTTTTTAAACCTTTTTCAATTTTACCCCCGTGGGATATATATTCTACCCAAACACATTTGGAACTCTCTTGGGGTACCCTCTGTAGCGCTGGCGTCCCTGCCCTCTGCTAGGCAGGGACGCTGCTCCCCTCACCGCTCTGCTCCGTGCCCGGCGTCCTCTCCCCGCTCTGCTGTCAGCGCGCGCTCCTTCCCGGCGTCCTCCTCCCGCTCTGCTCTCAGCGCGCGCTCCTTCCCGGTCCCTGTGCTTAGGGCGCGCGCGCGCGCGCTCCCCTCCTCTTAAAGGGGCCGCGCGCCGTCCTAAGGAGTCCCCGGCCAATGGCCGGAGGACTTCATCATATATAAGGCACCTCCTCCAAAATGGAGGTACCCGAGCAATGTTGTTTGCACCTGTGTCTCACCTGTGCTTCAGCCCTCAGGTCCCGTTGCCAGTTACCTGCCAGTTTCCTGCCAGTTTCCTGCTAGTTACCTGCCAGTTACCTGCCTGATTCCTGCCTGAATACTTGTTACCTGTCTGCTAGTCTGAGGTCCGACGGTCTGCCTTACTACTCCGGTCAGTCTGTCTATGGACCAGCTTGCCCGCTCACCTGGGAGCTCTTCTCCGTTATCTGCCTGCTTGCCAGCCCGGAGGCTCCGTTGTCACGTGCTGTGACCACCAGCTATCTCAGAGACTCTTGCCCGCTCACCTGGGAGCGCATCTCCGTTACCTGCCTGCTTGCCAGCCCGGAGGTCCCGTTGTCACGTGCGGTGACCACCAGCTATTCCAGAGACTCTTGCCCGCTCACCTGGGAGCGCTTCTCCGTTACCTACCTGCCTGCCAGCCCGGAGGTTCCGCCGTCACGTGCCGTGACCACCTGCTATTCCAGAGACTCTCGCTTGCTCACCTGGGAGCACACATCTACCATCTGCCTGCTAGCCTACCCGGAGGCTCTGCCATCACAGGTCGTACCTACCCCTTACCCAGAGACTGCCCTGATCACTTGCCGTAACTCCCTGTCCGTTCACCCAGAGACTGCCACCCGCTCCCTTACAAGGGCCGCCCCCTTGTATAGTAGCTCAGAGGTTCCGCCTCCCGGATCCGTTACAGTTTGCTCGGGCCATGGAACCCGGTGGCACCCAAGCTCCCTCGCTCACGGACCTGTGTCATGAACTGTCCCGTCAAAGGTCCCAACAGGAGTCCATCCTGGGTCACCTGCGGAATGTCAATACTCGCCTGGACACTCTGACTGCACCACCTGCAGCCACTGCCAGTACCATGACTCGCAACCCGGCAGCTCCGCTACCCACTAATACCATGGTAACCTATCCCGGTCCCCGGCTGTCTGCACCTCCTCGCTTCGGAGGCGACTCCGTCCAGGCTCGGGGCTTCATAAATCAGTGCACCCTGCACTTTGAACTTTTGTCCCATCAGTTTAATTCCGACCGGGCCAAAATTGCCTTTATCATGTCCCATCTCACCGGGGAGGCCCTGGCCTGGCTAAATCCTCTATGGGAGAGAGGAGACCCCCTGGTGTCCAACTTGCCTGCTTTTCTCTCGGCTTTCCGGAAAGTCTTCGACGAACCCGGACGGAAGACCTCATCCGCATCCTCTCTGCTACGCCTCCGTCAGGAGGGTCTCACCGTGGGCCAATATGCCATACGGTTCCGCACCCTTGCCTCGGAGCTGGCCTGGGATAACGACGCTCTGGTATCCGTCTTCTGGGAGGGTCTGTCCGGTCGTATTAAAGATGAACTTGCTGGTCGGGACATTCCTACCTCTCTCGATGATCTAATAACCCTTGCCACCCGGATTGACCTACGGTTCCAGGAGCGTGCCAAAGAGGTCACCCGTGAGAGAAGGATTCCACGTTTAGCTCCTACTTTCCAGAAACCCGTCATTCCCTCCATCTCTCCCCAGGTACACTCTCCTGAGCCTATGCAGGTCGACCAGACCAAGATGGTCAAAACCCGTCAGGACTCACGCCATGCCGAGGGGAGCTGCTTCTACTGTGGCAGTAAGGAGCACCGGATCCGTGCCTGCCCGGAGAGGTCGGGAAACGCCTGTGTCTAGGTTCGCTCAGAGAGGTCCACCTAGACAAGAATAAATCCTCTCCATCCCTGCTGTTGTCAGTTTCGATCATCTACGGGGAGAACCGTTATTTCGAACTAGCCCAACTTGACTCTGGAGCAGCCGGGAACCTTATTTCACAGTCCCTGGTTGAGAAATACCGCATCCCCACCAAACCTCTGGCTGTACCCTTGTCTGTCGCTGCCGTGGATGGGGGCCTCTTACCTCGCCCCATTCAACTCATCACCGAATCCATTACCCTGCAGGTGGGAATGCTGCATTCTGAAAGTATCTCCTTTCATGTTCTGCCTGGACTCTCTCACGCCCTCTTGCTAGGTCTGCCCTGGCTCCAGAGACATGCACCCGTGCTAGACTGGCAAACCGGAGAGGTCCTTCGCTGGGAACAAGACTGTCATAAAACCTGCCTGGTTCCCGTCCATCCCGTCCGTCCCTCTCCTACCCCAGCTAATCTACCTGGACTTCCGATTCCTTATTGGTCTTATGCAGATGTCTTTAATAAAAAGGAGGCAGAGACATTACCACCACATAGACCATACGACTGTCCCATCGATCTGCTACCCGGTACTACTCCTCCCCGTGGGCGTATCTATCCTTTATCCGCTGCTGAGACCCTGTCAATGTCCGAATATATTGAGGAGAATCTGGCCAGAGGATTCATCCGGAAATCTACCTCCCCGGCGGGAGCAGGCTTCTTTTTCGTCAAAAAGAAGGACGGCTCTCTCCGTCCCTGTATAGACTATAGAGGCCTAAACCTGATCACGGTGAAGAATAAGTACCCCCTTCCGCTCATTCCAGAATTATTTGATCGCCTGAGGGGGGCTAGGATCTTCACCAAACTGGACCTTCGTGGGGCGTACAACCTGGTTCGTATTCGTCAGGGGGATGAATGGAAGACGGCATTCAACACCCGGGACGGCCACTATGAATACCTGGTAATGCCCTTTGGTCTCTGTAACGCTCCTGCCGTCTTTCAAGAGTTGGTCAATGACATCTTCCGGGACCTTCTCTACTCCTGCGTAGTGGTGTACCTGGACGACATCTTGGTCTTCTCTCCGGATCTCCAGACTCACCGGAGGGACGTTCGTCAGGTCCTGCTCAGGCTAAGGCAGAACCATCTCTACGCTAAATTTGAGAAGTGCCTCTTTGAGCAGACCTCGCTTCCGTTTCTGGGCTACATTATCTCTCAGACCGGCCTACAAATGGATCCTGAGAAACTGTCTGCCATCGAGAAATGGCCCCGACCGGAGGGGTTGAAGGCCATTCAGCGATTCCTGGGCTTCGCCAACTACTACCGCCTCTTCATACCACACTTCTCTTCCCGGACGGCCCCAATTTCTGCGCTCACCCGTAAAGGTACTAATCCCAAAGAGTGGCCACCCGAAGCAGAGGAGGCCTTTCTTTCCCTTAAACAGGCCTTCTCTTCCGCCCCGGTGCTGCATCGCCCAGATGGCAACAAGCAGTTCTTCCTGGAAGTTGACGCCTCCTCCTCTGGAGCCGGAGCGGTACTTACTCAAAAATCATCTTCCGGGAGGATGGTAACTTGTGGCTTCTTCTCTAAACTCTTCTCCTCCTCTGAGCGCAACTATTCCATAGGAGACCGAGAGTTATTGGCCATCAAACTGGCATTGGAGGAGTGGCGTTACCTGCTCGAGGGGGCTCTTCACCCGGTAATAATTTACACTGACCACAAGAACTTGGCTTACCTCCAGCATGCCCAGAGACTTAACCCGCACCAAGCCCGGTGGTCCTTGTTTTTTGCTCGTTTTGATTTTGTCCTTCATTTTCGCCCGGCTGACAAAAACGTCAAGGCGGACGCCTTGTCTCGGTCCTTTCTGGTGTCTGATCTCGAGGAGGATCCGAAACATATCATCGATCCCGCCAGAGTAATGCAGGTGGCTCCCGTGAGTCTAAATCGTCTTCCTCCTGGTAAGACGTTCGTACCAGTACCTGATCGGGAGAAGATCCTACACTGGGGTCATTCGTCTAAACTAGCTGGCCACGCCGGTCAGAAAAAGACCCTCCAGCTTATTACCCGGCACTACTGGTGGCCTAACCTGCACAAGGATGTAATAGACTTTGTTTCTGCCTGTGTGTCCTGCGCCCGCAACAAAGTTCCGAGACACCTGCCGGCCGGCCGCCTCCTACCTCTGCCAGTACCTGCTGCCCCCTGGCAGCATATAGTGATGGACTTCATTACTGATCTACCCGTCTCTGCCGGTTGTACGGTCATTTGGGTGGTCGCTGACCACTTCTCCAAGATGGCTCACTTCATTCCACTGCCAGGTCTTCCGTCTGCACCCGAGCTGGCTAAAGACTTTATCCGCCACATCTTCCGTCTTCATTCCCTGCCCCGTCACATCGTGTCGGATCGTGGGGTACAGTTCACTTCCCGTTTCTGGAGAGCCACTTGTAAATTGCTGGACGTCACCCTGGACTTCTCCTCCGCTTACCACCCACAGTCTAATGGTCAAGTGGAGCGGATCAATCAGAACCTGACCAGTTACCTTCGGCACTTCGTTAATGCCCACCATTCTGACTGGGTGGATCTCCTGCCATGGGCCGAATTCTCGTACAACAATCACGAGAGCGAGTCTTCCTCCAAATCCCCGTTTTTTGTAGTCTACGGTCAGCATCCTCGGATCCCGTTTCCCGTCCCCACCTCGGCGGACAATCCGGCTGCGGAATCTCTTGTTAACAAATTTTCCTCCATATGGGAGAGTACCCGGTCCGCACTCCTTCTGTCATCCGAGCGTATGAAAAGACACGCTGACAAAAGACGTCTGGACCCTCCTCAATTCCGCCCTGGGGATAAAGTCTGGCTCCCGTCCAAATATGTCCGGCTCAAGATCCCTTCCTATAAGTTAGGGCCTCGGTTCATCGGCCCACTGGAGGTCATCAGTCAGATCAACCCGGTGGCCTATAAATTGAAACTCCCGGCCAACTTACGGATCCCTAACTCCTTCCATGTGTCTCTCCTCAAACCTGTGGTGCTTAACTCTTTTTCCAAGTCTACAGGTACGCCTCCTGCTCCGGTTTCTGCTGAGGACGAGTTTGAGGTAGAGAACATTCTTGCCACCAAAAGGGTAAGAGGAAAGACCTTTTTTCTGGTAGATTGGAAGGGGTTTGGTCCTGAGGAGAGAACGTGGGAGCCCCGGGAGAATATCCATGCCCCTCTCATCCTAGCTAAATTTCTGTCTGGCCTAAAAAAGGGGGGGCCTAAAGGGGGGGTACTGTAGCGCTGGCGTCCCTGCCCTCTGCTAGGCAGGGACGCTGCTCCCCTCACCGCTCTGCTCCGTGCCCGGCGTCCTCTCCCCGCTCTACTGTCAGCGCGCGCTCCTTCCCGGCGTCCTCCTCCCGCTCTGCTCTCAGCGCGCGCTCCTTCCCGGCCCCTGTGCTTAGGGCGCGCGCGCGCGCGCTCCCCTCCTCTTAAAGGGGCCGCGCGCGCCGTCCTAAGGAGTCCCCGGCCAATGGCCGGAGGACTTCATCATATATAAGGCACCTCCTCCAAAATGGAGGTGCCCGAGCAATGTTGTTTGCACCTGTGTCTCACCTGTACTTCAGCCCTCAGGTCCCGTTGCCAGTTACCTGCCAGTTTCCTGCCAGTTTCCTGCTAGTTACCTGCCAGTTACCTGCCTGATTCCTGCCTGAATACTTGTTACCTGTCTGCTAGTCTGAGGTCCGACGGTCTGCCTTACTACTCCGGTCAGTCTGTCTATGGACCAGCTTGCCCGCTCACCTGGGAGCGCTTCTCCGTTATCTGCCTGCTTGCCAGCCCGGAGGCTCCGTTGTCACGTGCTGTGACCACCAGCTATCTCAGAGACTCTTGCCCGCTCACCTGGGAGCGCATCTCCGTTACCTGCCTGCTTGCCAGCCCGGAGGTCCCGTTGTCACGTGCGGTGACCACCAGCTATTCCAGAGACTCTAGCCCGCTCACCTGGGAGCGCTTCTCCGTTACCTACCTGCCTGCCAGCCCGGAGGTTCCGCCGTCACGTGCCGTGACCACCTGCTATTCCAGAGACTCTCGCTTGCTCACCTGGGAGCACACATCTACCATCTGCCTGCTAGCCTACCCGGAGGCTCTGCCATCACAGGTCGTACCTACCCCTTACCCAGAGACTGCCCTGATCACTTGCCGTAACTCCCTGTCCGTTCACCCAGAGACTGCCACCCGCTCCCTTACAAGGGCCGCCCCCTTGTATAGTAGCTCAGAGGTTCCGCCTCCCGGACCCGTTACACCCTCACACATATTATTCCCTCATTTAGTGGATATTTTCGCAAAAAAGTGAAATTTTCGAAAATTGGCTGAAAACTACTAAATATGAAGGACTCATCGGGCGAATCGCTCTGGAACTGAAATCGGAACGCTCACTGACATTTCCCCTATCTGAAAGTCTGATAAATGCTGAAAAAATGACTAAGTCGAAAAAAAATATATTTTTTCACCTTTTTTCAATTTTACCCACGTGGGATATATATTCTACCCACACACATTTGGAACTCTCCTGGGGAACCCGCACACATATTATTTCCTCATTTAGTGGATATTTTCACAAAAAAGTGAAATTTTCAAAAATTCAGAAAATTGGCTGAAAATGACTAAATATGAATGACTCATCGGGCTAATAGCTCTGGAACTGAAATCGGAACACTCACTGACATTTCCCCTAACTGAAAGTCTGATAAACGCCGGAAAAATGACTAAGTCCCAAAAAAATTTTTTAGCAACTTTTTTCAATTTTACCCCCGTAGGATATATCTTCTACCCACACACATTTGGAACTCTCCTGGGATACCCTCACACATATTATTCCCTCATTTAGTGGATATTTTCACAAAAAAGTGAAATTTTCAAAAATTCTGAAAATTGGCTGAAAACGTCTAGATATGAAGAACTCACCGGGCGAATCGCTCTGGAACTGAAATTGGAATGCTCACTGACATTTCCCCTATCTGAAAGTCTGATAAATGCCGGAAAAATGACTAAGTCGAAAAAAAACAATTTTCAACTTTTTTCAATTTTACCCCCGTGGGATATATATTCGACCCACACACATTTGGAACTCTCCTGGGGTACCCTCACACATATTATTCCCTCATTTAGTGGATATTTTCACAAAAAAGTGAAATTTTCAAAAATTCTGAAAATTGGCTGAAAACGACTAAATATGAAGGACTCATTGGGCGAATCGCTCTGGAACTGAAATCGGAACGCTCACTGACATTTCCCCTATCTGAAAGTCTGATAAACGCTGAAAAAATGACTAAGTCCAAAAAAATTTTTTTTTTACCTTTTTTCAAATTTACCCCCGTGGGATATATATTCTACCCACACACATTTGGAAATCTCCTGGGGTACCCTCACACATATTATTCCCTCATTTAGTGGATATTTTCACAAAAAAATGAAATTTTCAAAAATTCTGAAAATTGGCTGAAAACGACTAAATATGAAGGACTCATCGGGCGAATCGCTCTGGAACTGAAATCGGAACGCTCACTGAGATTTCCCCTATCTGAAAGTCTGATAAAAGGCGGAAAAATGACTAAGTCCAAAAAAAATTTTTTTTTCAACTTTTTTCAATTTTACCCCCGTGGGATATATATTCTACCCACACACATTTGGAACTCTCTTGGGGTACCCTCACACATATTATTCCCTCATTTAGTGGATATTTTCACAAAAAAGTGAAATTTTCAAAAATTCTGAAAATTGGCTGAAAACGACTAAATATGAAGGACTCTCCGGGCGAATCGCTCTGGAACTGAAATCGGAACGCTCACTGACATTTCCCCTATCTGAAAGTCTGATAAATGCCGGAAAAATGACTAAGTCGAAAAAAAAAAATTTTCAACTTTTTTCAATTTTACCCCCGTGGGATATATATTCGACCCACACACATTTGGAACTCTCCTGGGGTACCCTCACACATATTATTCCCTCATTTAGTGGATATTTTCACAAAAAAGTGAAATTTTCAAAAATTCTGAAAATTGGCTGAAAACGACTAAATATGAAGGACTCATCAGGCGAATCGCTCTGGAACTGAAATCGGAACGATCACTGATATTTCCCCTATCTGAAAGTCTGATAAACGCTGGAAAAATGACTAAGTCCAAAAAAAATTTTTTTTTCAACTTTTTTCAATTTTACCCCCGTGGGATATATATTCTACCCACACACATTTGGAACTCTCTTGGGGTACCCTCACACATATTATTCCCTCATTTAGTGGATATTTTCGCAAAAAAGTGAAATTTTCAAAAATTCAGAAAATTGGCTGAAAACTACTAAATATGAAGGACTCATCGGGCGAATCGCTCTGGAACTGAAATCGGAACGCTCACTGAGATTTCCCCTATCTGAAAGTGTGATAAAAGGCGGAAAAATGACTAAGTCCAAAAAAAAAATATTTTTCAACTTTTTTCAATCTTACCCCCGTGGGATATATATTCTACCCACACACATTTGGAACTCTCTTGGGGTACCCTCACACATATTATTCCCTCATTTAGTGGATATTTTCACAAAAGAGTGAAATTTTCAAAAATTCTGAAAATTGGCTGAAAACGACTAAATATGAAGGACTCTCCGGGCGAATCGCTCTGGAACTGAAATCGGAACGCTCACTGACATTTCCCCTATCTGAAAGTCTGATAAACGCTGAAAAAATGACTAAGTCGAAAAAAAAAATATTTTTTCACCTTTTTTCAATTTTACCCACGTGGGATATATATTCTACCCACACACATTTGGAACTCTCCTGGGGAACCCTCACGCATATTATTCCCTCATTTAGTGGATATTTTCACAAAAAAGTGAAATTTTCAAAAATTCAGAAAATTGGCTGAAAACGACTAAATATGAAGGACTCATCGGTCGAATCGCTCTGGAACTGAAATCGGAACGCTCACTGACTTTTCCCCTATCTGAAAGTCTGATAAACGCTGAAAAAATGACTAAGTCGAAAAAAAAAATATTTTTTCACCTTTTTTCAATTTTACCCACGTGGGATATATATTCTACCCACACACATTTGGAACTCTCTTGGGGTACCCTCACACATATTATTCCCTCATTTAGTGGATATTTTTGCAAAAAAGTGAAATTTTCAAAAATTCAGAAAATTGGCTGAAAACTACTAAATATGAAGGACTCATCGGGCGAATCGCTCTGGAACTGAAATCGGAACGCTCACTGAGATTTCCCCTATCTGAAAGTCTGATAAAAGGCGGAAAAATGACTAAGTTCAAAAAAAAATTATTTTTCAACTTTTTTCAATTTTACCCCCGTGGGATATATATTCTACCCACACACATTTGGAACTCTCTTGGGGTACCCTCACACATATTATTCCCTCATTTAGTGGATATTTTCACAAAAAAGTGAAATTTTCAAAAATTCTGAAAATTGGCTGAAAACGACTAAATATGAAGGACTCATCGGGCGAATCGCTCTGGAACTGACATCGGAACGATCACTGATATTTCCCCTATCTGAAAGTCTGATAAACGCTGGAAAAATGACTAAGTCCAAAAAAAAATTTTTTTTCAACTTTTTTCAATTTTACCCCCGTGGGATATATATTCTACCTATTTACATTTGGAACTCTCCTGGGGTACCCTCACAAATATTATTCCCTCATTTAGTGGATATTTTCACAAAAAAGTGAAATTTTCAAAAATTCAGAAAATTGGCTGAAAATGACTAAATATGAAGGACTCATCGGGCGAATCGCTCTGGAACTGAAATCGGAACGCTCACTGACATTTCCCCTATCTGAAAGTCTGATAAACGCTGAAAAAATGACTAAGTCGAAAAAAAATATATTTTTTCACCTTTTTTCAATTTTACCCACGTGGGATATATATTCTACCCACACACATTTGGAACTCTCCTGGGGAACCCTCACGCATATTATTCCCTCATTTAGTGGATATTTTCACAAAAAAGTGAAATTTTCAAAAATTCAGAAAATTGGCTGAAAGTGACTAAATATGAATGACTCATCGGGCTAATAGCTCTGGAACTGAAATCGGAACACTCACTGACATTTCCCCTAACTGAAAGTCTGATAAACGCCGGAAAAATGACTAAGTCCCAAAAAAATTTTTTAGCAACTTTTTTCAATTTTACCCCCGTAGGATATATCTTCTACCCACACACATTTGGAACTCTCCTGGGATACCCTCACACATATTATTCCCTCATTTATTGGATATTTTCACAAAAAAGTGAAATTTTCAAAAATTCTGAAAATTGGCTGAAAACGACTAAATATGAAGGACTCATCGGGCGCATCGCTCTGGAACTGAAATTGGAACGCTCACTGACATTTCCCCTATCTGAAAGTCTGATAAACGCCGGAAAAATTACTAAGTCTAAAAAAAATTATTTTTCAACTTTTTTCAATTTTACCCCCGGTGGGATATATATTCTACCCACACACATTTGGAACTCTCCTGGGGTACCCTCACACATATTATTCCCTCATTTAGTGGATATTTTCGCAAAAAAGTGAAATTTTCAAAAATTCAGAAAATTGGCTGAAAACTACTTATTATGAAGGACTCATCGGGCGAATCGCTCTGGAACTGAAATCGGAACGCTCACTGACATTTCCCCTATCTGAAAGTCTGATAAACGCTGAAAAAATGACTAAGTCGAAAAAAAAAATATTTTTTCACCTTTTTTCAATTTTACCCACGTGGGATATATATTCTACCCACATACATTTGGAACTCTCCTGGGGTACCCTCACACATATTATTCCCTCATTTAGTGGATATTTTCACAAAAACGTGAAATTTTCAAAAATTCTGAAAATTGGCTGAAAACGACTAAATATGAAGGACTCATCGGGCGAATCGCTCTGGAACTGAAATCGGAACGCTCACTGAGATTTCCCCTATCTGAAAGTCTGATAAATGCCGGAAAAATGACTAAGTCGAAAAAAAAAAATTTTCAACTTTTTCAATTTTACCCCCGTGGGATATATATTCGACCCACACACATTTGGAACTCTCCTGGGGTACCCTCACACATATTATTCCCTCATTTAGTGGATATTTTCACAAAAAAGTGAAATTTTCAAAAATTCTGAAATTGGCTGAAAACGACTAAATATGAAGGACTCATCGGGCGAATCGCTCTGGAACTGAAATCGGAACGCTCACTGACATTTCCCCTATCTGAAAGTCTGATAAACGCTGAAAAAATGACTAAGTCCAAAAAAATTTTTTTTTGACCTTTTTTCAAATTTACCCCCGTGGGATATATATTCTACCCACTCACATTTGGTACTCTCCTGGGGTACCCTCACACATATTATTCCCTCATTTAGTGGATATTTTCACAAAAACGTGAAATTTTCAAAAATTCTGAAAATTGGCTGAAAACTACTAAATATGAAGGACTCATCGGGCGAATCGCTCTGGAACTGAAATCGGAACGCTCACTGAGATTTCCCCTATCTGAAAGTCTGATAAAAGGCGGAAAAATGACTTAAGTCCAAAAAAAAATTTTTTTTCAACTTTTTTCAATTTTACCCCCGTGGGATATATATTCGACCCACACACATTTGGAACTCTCCTGGGGTACCCTCACACATATTATTCCCTCATTTAGTGGATATTTTCACAAAAACGTGAAATTTTTAAAAATTCTGAAAATTGGCTGAAAACGACTAAATATGAAGGACTCATCGGGCGAATCGCTCTGGAACTGAAATCGGAACGCTCACTGAGATTTCCCCTATCTGAAAGTCTGATAAAAGGCGGAAAAATGACTAAGTCCAAAAAAAATTTTTTTTTCAACTTTTTTCAATTTTACCCCCGTGGGATATATATTCTACCCATTTACATTTGGAACTCTCCTGGGGTACCCTCACACATATTATTCCCTCATTTAGTAGATATTTTCACAAAAAAGTGAAATTTTCAAAAATTCAGAAAATTGGCTGAAAACGACTAAATATGAAGGACTCATCGGGCGAATCGCTCTAGAACTGAAATTGGAATGCTCACTGACATTTCTCCTATTTGAAAGTCTGATAAACGCCGGAAAAATTACTAAGTCTAAAAAAAAATATTTTTCAACTTTTTTCAATTTTACCCCCGGTGGGATATATATTCTACCCACACACATTTGAAACTCTCCTGGGGTACCCTCACACATATTATTCCCTCATTTAGTGGATATTTTCCCAAAAAAGTGAAATTTTCAAAAATTCAGAAAATTGGCTGAAAATGACTAAATATGAAGGACTCATCGGGCGAAGAGCTCTGGAACTGAAATCGGAACGCTCACTGACATTTGCCCTAATTGAAAGTCTGATAAACGCCGGAAAAATGACTAAGTCCAAAAAAAATTTTTTTCAACTTTTTTCAATTTTACCGCCGTGGGATATATATTCTACCCACACACATTTGGAACTCTCCTGGGGAACCCTCACACATATTATTCCCTCATTTAGTGGATATTTTCACAAAAAAGAGAAATTTTCAAAAATTCAGAAAATTGGCTGAAAACGACTAAATATGAACGACTCATCGGGCGAATCGCTCTGGAACTTAAATCGGAATGCTCACTGACATTTCCCCTATCTGAAAGTCTGATAAACGCCGGAAAAATGACTAAGTCTAAAAAAAAAATTTTTTCAACTTTTTTCAATTTTACCCCGTGGGATATATATTCTACCCACACACATTTGGAACTCTCCTGGGGTACCCTCACACATGTTATTCCCTCATTTAGTGGATATTTTAACAAAAACTTGAAATTTTCAAAAATTCTGAAAATTGGCTGAAAACTACTAAATATGAAGGACTCATCGGGCGAATCGCTCTGGAACTGAAATCGGAACGCTCACTGAGATTTCCCCTATCTGAAAGTCTGATAAAAGGCGGAAAAATGACTAAGTCCCAAAAAAAATTTTTTCAACTTTTTTCAATTTTACCCCCGTGGGATATATCTTCTACCCTCACACATTTGGAACTCTCCTGGGGTACCCTCACACATATTATTCCCTCATTTAGTGGATATTTTCACAAAAAAGTGAAATTTTAAAAAATTCAGAAAATTGGCTGAAAATTACTAAATATGAACGACTCATCGGGCGAATCGCTGTGGAACTGAAATCAGAACGCTCACTGACATTTCCCCTAACTGAAAGTCTGATAAACGCCGGAAAAATGAGTAAGTCTAAAAAAAATTTTTTTCAACTTTTTTCAAATTTACCCCGTGGGATATATCTTCTACCCACACACATTTGGAAATCTCCTGGGGTACCCTCACACATATTATACCCTCATTTAGTGGATATTTTCACAAAAAAGTGAAATTTTCAAAAATTCTGAAAATTGGCTGAAAACTACTAAATATGAAGGAGTCATCGGGCAAATCGCTCTGGAACTGAAATCGGAACGCTCACTGACATTTCCCCTATCTGAAAGTCTGATAAACGCTGGAAAAATGACTAAGTCCAAAAAAAAAAAATGTTTTCAACTTTTTTCAATTTTACCCCGTGGGATATGTATTCTACCCATATACATTTGGAAATCTCCTGGGACACCCTCACACATATTATTCCCTCATTTAGTGGATATTTTCACAAAAAAGTGAAATTTTCAAAAATTCTGAAAATTGGCTGAAAACAACTAAATATGAAGGACTCATCGGGCGAATCGCTCTGGAACTGAAATCGGAACGCTCACTGACATTTGCCCTAATTGAAAGTCTGATAAACGCCGGAAAAATGAAGTCCAAAAAAAATTTTTTTTAAACTTTTTTCAATTTTACCCCCAGTGGGATATATATTCTACCCACACACATTTGGAACTCTCCTGGGGTACCCTCACACATATTATTCCCTCATATAGTGGATATTTTCCCAAAAAAGTGAAATTTTAAAAAATTCAGAAAATTGGCTGAAAACGACTAAATATGAAGGACTCATCGGGCGAATCGCTCTGGAACTGAAATCGGAACGCTCACTGACATTTGCCGTAATTGAAAGTGTGATATACGCCGGAAAAATGACTAAGTCCAAAAAAAAATTTTTTTCAACTTTTTTCAATTTTACCCCCGGTGGGATATATATTCTACCCACACACATTTAGAACTCTCCTGGGGTGCCCTCACACATATTATTCCCTCATTTAGTGGATATTTTCACAAAAAAGTGAAATTTTCAAAAATTCAGAAAATTGGCTGAAAACGACTAAATATGAAGGACTCATCGGGCGAATCGCTCTGGAACTGAAATCGGAACGCTCACTGAGATTTCCCCTATCTGAAAGTCTGATAAAAGGCGGAAAAATGACTATGTCCCAAAAAAAATTTTTTCAACTTTTTTCAATTTTACCCCCGTGGGATATATCTTCTACCCACACACATTTGGAACTCTCCTGGGGTAACCTCACACATATTATTCCCTCATTTAGTGGATATTTTCACAAAAAAGTGAAATTTTAAAAAATTCAGAAAATTGGCTGAAAATGACTAAATATGAACGACTCATTGGGCGAATCGCTGTGGAACTGAAATCAGAACGCTCACTGACATTTCCCCTAACTGAAAGTCTGATAAACGCCGGAAAAATGAGTAAGTCTAAAAAAAATTTTTTTCAACTTTTTTCAATTTTACCCCGTGGGATATATCTTCTACCCACACACATTTGGAAATCTCCTGGGGTACCCTCACACATATTATACCCTCATTTAGTGGATATTTTCACAAAAAAGTTAAATTTTCAAAAATTCTGAAAATTGGCTGAAAACTACTAAATATGAAGGAGTCATCGGGCAAATCGCTCTGGAACTGAAATCGGAACGCTCACTGACATTTCCCCTATCTGAAAGTCTGATAAACGCTGGAAAAATGACTAAGTCCAAAAAAAAAAAATTTTTTCAACTTTTTTCAATTTTACCCCCAAGGGATATATATTCTACCCATATACATTTGGAAATCTCCTGGGACACCCTCACACATATTATTCCCTCATTTAGTGGATATTTTCACAAAAAAGTGAAATTTTCAAAAATTCAGAAAATTGGCTGAAAACAACTAAATATGAAGGACTCATCGGGCGAATCGCTCTGGAACTGAAATCGGAACGCTCACTGACATTTGCCCTAATTGAAAGTCTGATAAACGCCGGAAAAATGAAGTCCAAAAAAAATTTTTTTTAAACTTTTTTCAATTTTACCCCCAGTGGGATATATATTCTACCCACACACATTTGGAACTCTCCTGGGGTGCCCTCACACATATTATTCCCTCATTTAGTGGATATTTTCACAAAAAAGTGAAATTTTCAAAAATTCAGAAAATTGGCTGAAAACGACTAAATATGAAGGACTCATCGGGCGAATCGCTCTGGAACTGAAATTGGAACGCTCAATGACATTTCCCCTATCTGAAAGTCTGATAAACGCCGGAAAAATGACAAAGTCCAAAAAAAAAATTTTTTCACCTTTTTTCAATTTTACCCCCGTGGGATATATATTCTTCCCACACACATTTGGATCTCTCCTGGGGTACCCTCACACATATTATTCCCTCATTTAGTGGATATTTTCACAAAAAAGTGAAATTTTCAAAAATTCTGAAAATTGGCTGAAAACGACTAAATATGAAGGACTCATCGGGCGAATCGCTCTGGAACTGAGATTGGATCGCTCACTGACATTTCCCCTATCTGAAAGTCTGATAAACGCCGCAAAAATTACTAAGTCTAAAAAAAATTTTATGTAAACTTTTTTCAATTTTACCCCCGGTGGGATATATATTCTACCCACACACATTTGGAAATCTCCTGGGGTACCTGTTAGAACCTTGCTCTTAGGTTTTTTCCTTTGCTGGTCACATGACCTTGTTGGCCTATTTAATCCTGCTCCGCCCTTCTGGCTTTGCTGGACTTCATTGTATAACTACTTTCTAGCTAGCCTGTGTTCTGTATCTAACTCTGTTAGTTTGCTTGGTCTACGGACCTCTATGTTCTTTATATTTTGTTTGTTCGTCTGTCTGCTACTATTTCTGTTAGGAGGTGTCCCATATTCCTCCCAGTCCTTAGTACTTGTAGGGATTCCTTCCCCACATCTATAGGTCTCCGTACAGACTAGCTTAGGACTTTAGCAGGTCTGATCGCAGGATCAGGTTCCCTGTTACATCGCAGGGATTCAGCTGAGTTCTATCGTAGGGACAGATCTCCTCTCTTTCCTTAGCTCTGGTAGCAGAACATAACAGTAAGTCCAGCCTGCAAATTCTCTAAGGAAAGATTTTTCTGTTCCATCATGGTGTCGGTTCAGGATTTGGCTAAACACCTGCAGGGACTCTCTGTGGAAGTGGCCGAGCTCCGTCAGCACGTGAGTAACTGTCCTGGAGCACATTTCTTGGAGCCTAAGGTATGTTTGCCGGATTTATTTTTTGGTGAACACCGAGATTTTTTTTCATTTAAAAATACTTACTTATTGTATTTTCGTTTGAGACCCAAGTCCTCTGGGGATGAATCCCAGCGCATAGGGTTCATAATGTCACTTTTGCGCAAAGAGCCTCAGGAGTGGGCCTTTTCTTTACAACCTAGTGATACATGCTTCAGATCAGTGGATAGTTTTTTTTCTGCTTTGGGACTGTTATATGATGATCCTGACCGTGTCGCATCAGCTGAGACTGAGTTGAGACGTTTGAAACAGGGATTAGGTAATGTGGAAAAATATTGTACTCATTTCCGTCGTTGGTCTACTCAAACAGGGTGGAACGATTCTGCTCTGAAAAGTCTATTTCTTGCTGGGCTCAATGAAAGGGTTAAAGACCTGCTAATTGCTTATCCTACACCTGAAGATTTGCAACAGGCTATGCAATTAGCTATACGGGTGGATAGGAGACTGCGTGCAAGGGTTAATGAGAGCAAATCCTCTGCTATGTCAGTTTCTGGTTATGAGAATGTGTGTGCTAACAGTGATGAACTGATGGAGATTGGATCGGTGGCACCTCGCTCTCAAGAAAAAGACCGTGGATTTTCTGAAGGCTTGTGTTTCTATTGCGGAAAATCTGGTCATTTGATTAAAGGCTGTGAGCTTCGTATGAAGAAAGAAAAAAAATGGTCAGTCATGCCCGTATTGCCTGTTTAAATTCCAAGGGTGTATTTTTAGCTGCTTCCACGATTGCTCAGGAAAAATTAATGGAATTTCGGGTGTTTGTTGATTGTGGGTCTACTCTGAATGTAATTGATGGGGGATTCTTGGAAAGACTCAATTTAAAACCCGAACCTTTATCATCCCCCATTGCTGTGGTTTCTGTGGATGGTTCCCCTTTGAAGAATATTACTCTCAAAGTCTGTGAATTTCCTCTCACTATTAATGGTGTTCACCATGAGAAATTGGATTTGGTAGTTTTGAATAACTTGCCTTCTCCAGTAATATTGGGATTGCCCTGGTTAAAATTTCACAATCCTGTACTGGATTGGTCTACCAATGAAATTAAATCTTGGAGCCATAAATGTTATGACAAGTGTTGTAACGGGCATATTGCAGCTGTGGATGGGGGGAATTACCTGTTCCTATTCAGGATTTTTGGAGAGTTTTTTCTGAGAAGGAATCGCAGGTTTTGCCTCCCCATAGAGACTATGATTGTTCTATTGAATTTGTCCCTGGAGCGACTCTTCCTAAAAGTCGTTTATTTAACCTTACTATTCCTGAGAGGAAGGCTTTGGAGGAATACATACAGACAAGTTTGGCCGCCGGTCACATTAGGCCCTCTAAGTCTCCTGTGGCGGTTGGATTTTTTTTTGTAAAAAAAAAGGACGGCGGTTTACGTCCTTGTCTGGATTTTCGTGAGATTAACAAAATTACTGTACGCAATCCTTACCCACTGCCATTGATTCCTGATCTGTTTAACCAGTTAATGGGGGCCAAGTGGTTCTCTAAAATTGACCTTAAGGGGGCATACAATCTGTTGCGCATGAAGGAGGGTGACGAATGGAAGACTGCTTTTAACACTCCTGTGGGTCATTTTGAGAATCTGGTTATGCCTTTTGGTCTTACTAATGCTCCTGCATTTTTTCAGAATCTTATTAATGACATCCTTAGACCTTTGATCGGCAAAAATGTGGTTGTGTATTTGGATGACATTTTGATTTATTCGCCGGATCTGGAGTCTCATTGGCGGAGCGTATGTGAGGTATTACAGTTATTAATGGACAATTCGCTTTTTGCTAAGCTGGAGAAATGTGAGTTCGCTGTACAGAGAATTAGTTTTTTGGGCTACATTATCTCCAGCGAAGGTTTTGAGATGGACCCGGTTAAAGTTCAAGCTGTACAGGAATGGCCTAGGCCTATTGGTTTGAAATCGATACAGAGGTTTTTAGGTTTCGCCAATTATTACAGAAAATTCATAAAAAATTTTTCTAGTATTGTCAAACCTCTGACCGATCTCACCAGGAAAGGTGCTGATGCGGTTCAGTGGTCTTCTGAGGCCATTGAAGCTTTTGTGTATCTCAAGGAGAGGTTCACCTCTGCTCCCATCCTTATGCAGCCTGATGTGACTAAGCCGTTTTTGGTTGAGGTTGATGCTTCCTCTGTGGGGGTTGGCGCAGTATTGTCTCAGGATAACGGGGATGGATTACATCCCTGTGCCTTTTTTTCAAAAAAATTTTCGGAGACTGAACTGAATTACGATATTGGTAATCGGGAATTATTGGCTATTAAACTCGCATTTGAACACTGGCGCCACTTCTTGGAAGGTGCGGAATTTCCCGTTCAAGTTCTTACGGATCATAAAAATCTGATATATCTTGATGCTGCCAAGCGCCTGAATGCAAGTCAGGCTAGGTGGGCACTGTTTTTCTCGCGGTTTAATTTCTCCGTTATTTACATCCCTGGTACTAAGAATGTTAAGGCGGATGCCTTGTCTCGCAGTTTTTCTCCCATAGTCGGTGCTGAGAAAGAGGAGAACATTTTACAAGAAGGTGTTGTGATAGCTGCTTTGGACTCCGTTTTGGAAGATGAGATTCTTAAAGCACAGGAGAATGCCCCATCTAACACTCCTCATGGGAGGTTGTTTGTGCCTGGGACCTTTAGGAGAGATTTGTTTGTTGAGTGTCACGAATCTCGGTTGGCAGGTCATCCCGGAATCTCTGAGACCAAGAGACTGGTGGGTCGCAGTTTTAGGTGGCCTGGATGGCAGAAGGAAGTCATTAAGTGGGTGCGTCAATGTACTATATGTGCTAGATCTAAGTCCTCACATACTCCTGCTGCGGGGTTGCTTTGTCCTTTGGAGGTTCCCAGTGCTCCTTGGACACATTTGGCTATGGACTTTATAACTGACCTTCCCCCCTCTGAGGGTTTTACTGTCATCTGGGTGGTCGTGGACCGTTTTAGCAAGATGTGTCACTTGGTTCCCTTCGTCAAACTGCCCTGCGCTAAAACTCTCGCTAAGGCCTTTGTCAAGGAAATTGTCAGACTTCATGGCGTTCCTACTGACATTGTTTCTGATAGGGGTCCACAGTTCGTGGCTCGTTTTTGGCGTGCCTTTTGTGACAGGTTGGGAGTTCATTTGTCGTTCTCGTCCGGATATCATCCTGAATCTAATGGCCAGACAGAAAGGAAAAACCAGGATGTTGAGCAGTTCTTGCGTTGTTTTGTGGCAGACAATCAAGAGGGGTGGTCTGAGTTTCTGCCACTTGCTGAATTTGCTCTGAACAATCATACATCTTCTTCTGCTGGTTGTTCGCCTTTTTTTTGTTGTTCTGGGAGACATCCGTCGTTTGGGTCGTTCTCCAAGTTGGGATCTGCCGTGCCTGAGGAGGAGAATTTTTCCGGTGATTTGGAGAGAGTTTGGACGGAGGTGAGTGGTAATCTTCAGGAGGCCAACAGAAAATCTAAAGACTACTTTGATAGGAAACGACAGGAGATTTTGTTCGCTGTTGGTGACATGGTTTGGTTGTCCTCTAGGAATCTGCGGTTGAGGATTCCTTCTAAGAAATTGGGTCCCAAGTTTGTAGGGCCCTTTAAGGTGCTTCAGGTTGTCAACCAATCTGCTGTTAGGTTGGAGGTTCCTACCTCCTGGAGAATTAATCCGGTATTTCATGTCTCTCTGTTAAAAAAAGCTGTTGTGTCGGATGGTGATGCCTCTGCCTCTGTTCCTCCGGTGGTGGAGGACGGGGAATATGAAATTTCTCGCATCCTTAACTCTAGACGGTATAGAGGTAGTTTGCAGTATCTTGTGGCCTGGAAAGGTTTCGGACCCGAGGATAACTCTTGGGTGAGGTCAGATGATGTTTCCGCGTCCAGACTTATCAGAGCGTTTCACAGCAGATTTCCTGATAAGCCTGGTCCTAGGGGATCCGGAGGATCCTCTTAGAAGGGGGGGTACTGTTAGAACCTTGCTCTTAGGTTTTTTCCTTTGCTGGTCACATGACCTTGTTGGCCTATTTAATCCTGCTCCGCCCTTCTGGCTTTGCTGGACTTCATTGTATAACTACTTTCTAGCTAGCCTGTGTTCTGTATCTAACTCTGTTAGTTTGCTTGGTCTACGGACCTCTATGTTCTATATATTTTGTTTGTTCGTCTGTCTGCTACTATTTCTGTTAGGAGGTGTCCCATATTCCTCCCAGTCCTTAGTACTTGTAGGGATTCCTTCCCCACATCTATAGGTCTCCGTACAGACTAGCTTAGGACTTTAGCAGGTCTGATCGCAGGATCAGGTTCCCTGTTACATCGTAGGGATTCAGCTGAGTTCTATCGTAGGGACAGATCTCCTCTCTTTCCTTAGCTCTGCTAGCAGAACATAACAGTACCCTCACACATATTATTCCCTCATTTAGTGGATATTTTCACAAAAAAGTGAAATTTTCAAAAATTCTGAAAATTGGCTGAAAACTACTAAATATGAAGGAGTCATCGGGCAAATCGCTCTGGAACTGAAATCGGAACGCTCACTGACATTTCCCCTATCTGAAAGTCTGATAAACGCTGGAAAAATGACTAAGTCCAAAAAAAATTTTTTTTTAACTTTTTTCAATTTTACCTCCGGTAGGATATATATTCTACCCACACACATTTGGAACTCTCCTGGGGTACCCTCACACATATTATTCCCTCATTTAGTGGATATTTTCACAAAAAAGTGAAATTTTCAAAAATTCAGAAAATTGGCTGAAAACGACTAAATATGAAGGACTCATCGGGCGAATCGCTCTGGAACTGAGATTGGAACGCTCACTGACATTTCCCCTATCTGAAAGTCTGATAAACGCCGGAAAAATTACTAAGTCTAAAAAAAATTCTTTTTAAACTTTTTTCAATTTTACCCCCGGTGGGATATATATTGTACCCACACACATTTGGAACTCTCCTGGGGTACCCTCACACATATTATTCCCTCATTTAGTGGATATTTTCACAAAAAAGAGAAATTTTCAAAAATTCAGAAAATTGGCTGAAAACGACTAAATATGAAGGACTCATCGGGCGAATCGCTCTGGAACTGAAATCGTAACGCTCACTGACATTTCCCCTACCTGAAAGTCTGATAAACGCCGGAAAAATGACTAAGTCCAAAAAAGAATTTTTTCACCTTTTTTCAATTTTACCCCGTGGGATATATATTCTACCCACGCACATTTGTAACAATCCTGGGGTACCCTCACACATATTATTCCCTCATTTAGTGGATATTTTCACAAAAAAGTGACATTTTCAAAAATTCTGAAAATTGGCTGAAAACGACTAAATATGAAGGACTCATTGGGCGAATCGCTCTGGAACTGAAATCGGAGCGCTCACTGACATTTCCCCTACCTGAAAGTCTGATAAACGCTGAAAAAATGACTAAGTCCAAAAAAAAATAATTTTCACCTGTTTTCAATTTTACCCCCGTGGGATATATATTCTACTCACACAGATTTGGAACTCTCCTGGGGTACCCTCACACATATTATTCAATCATTTAGTGGATATTTTCACAAAAAAGTGAAATTTTCAAATATTTAGAAAATTGGCTGAAAACGACTAAATATGAAGGACTCATCGGGTGAATCGCTCTGGAACTGAAATCGGAACGCTCACTGACATTTCCCCTATCTGAAAGTCTGATAAACGCCGGAAAAATGACTAAGTCCAAAAAAAAATTTTTTCAACTTTTTTCAATTTTACCCCGTGGGATATAAATTCTACCCACGCACATTTGGAACAATCCTGGGGTACCCTCACACATATTAATTCCCTCATTTAGTGGATATTTTCACAAAAAAGTGAAATTTTCAAAAATTCAGAAAATTGGCTGAAAACGACTAAATATGAAGGACTCATCGGGCGAATCGCGCTGGAACTGAAATCGGAACGCTCACTGACATTTCCCCTATCTGAAAGTCTGATAAACGCTGAAAAAATGACTAAGTCCCAAAAAAATTTTTTTTCACTTTTTTTCAATTTTACCTCCGTGGGATATATATTCTTCCCACACACATTTGGAACTCTCCTGGGGTACCCTCACACATATTATTCCCTCATTTAGTGGATATTTTCACAAAAAAGTGACATTTTCAAAAATTCTGAAAATTGTCTGAAAACGACTAAATATGAAGGACTCATCGGGCGAATCGCTTTGGAACTGAAATCGGAACGTTCACTGACATTTCCCCTATCTGAATGTCTGATAAACGCCGGAAAAATGACTAAGTCCAAAAAAAAATTTTTTCAACTTTTTTCAATTTTACCCCGTGGGATATATATTCTCCCCACACACATTTGGAACTCTCCTCGGTACCCTCACACATATTATTCAATCATTTAGTGGATATTTTCACAAAAAAGTGAAATTTTCAAATATTTAGAAAATTGGCTGAAAACGACTAAATATGAAGGACTCATCGGTTGAATCGCTCTGGAACTGAAATCGGAACGCTCACTGACATTTCCCCTATCTGAATGTCTGATAAACGCCGGAAAAATGACTAAGTCCAAAAAAAAATTTTTTCAACTTTTTTCAATTTTTTTCCCCGTGGGATATATATTCTACCCACACACATTTGGAACTCTCCTGGCATACCCTCACACATATTATTCCCTCATTTAGTGGATATTTTCACAAAAAAGTGAAATTTTCAAAAATTCTGAAAATTGGCTGAAAACGACTAAATATGAAGGACTCATCGGGCAAATCGCTCTGGAACTGAAATCGGAATGCTCACTGACATTTCCCCTATCTGAAAGTCTGATAAACGCCAGAAAAATGAGTAAGTCAACAAAAATTTTTTTTTCAACTTTTTTCAATTTTACCCCCGTGGGATATATATTCTACCCACACACATTTGGAACTCTCCTGGGGTACCCTCACACATATTATTCCCTCATTTAGTGGATATTTTCACAAAAAAGTGAAATTTTCAACAATTCTGAAAATTGGCTGAAAACGACTAAATATGAAGGACTCATCGGTCTAATCGCTCTGGAACTGAAATTGGATCGCTCACTGACATTTCCCCTCTCTGAAAGTCTGATAAACGCCGGAAAAATGACTAAGTACAAAAAAAAATGTTTTTTAACTTTTTTCAATTTTACCCCCGTGGGATATACATTCTACCCAAACACATTTGGAACTCTCCTGGTATACCCTCACACATATTATTCCCTCATTTAGTGGATATTTTCACAAAAAAGTGAAATTTTCAAAAATTCTGAAAATTGGCTGAAAACGACTAAATATGAAGGACTCATCTTGCGAATCTTTCTGGAACTGAAATCGGAACGCTCACTGACATTTCCCCTATCTGAAAGTCTGATAAACGCCAGAAAAATGAGTAAGTCAACAAAAATATTTTTTTCAACTTTTTTCAATTTTACCCCCGTGGGATATATATTCTACCCACACACATTTGGAACTCTCCTGGGGTACCCTCACACATATTATTCCCTCATTTAGTGGATATTTTCACAAAAAAGTGAAATTTTCAACAATTCTGAAAATTGGCTGAAAACGACTAAATATGAAGGACTCATCGGTCTAATCGCTCTGGAACTGAAATTGGATCGCTCACTGACATTTCCCCTCTCTGAAAGTCTGATAAACGCCGGAAAAATGACTAAGTACAAAAAAAAAAAATTTTTTAAACTTTTTTCAATTTTACCCCCATGGGATTTATATTCTACCCACACACATTTGGAACTCTCCTGGGGTACCCTCACACATATTATTCCCTCATTTAAGTGGATATTTTCACAAAAAAGTGAAATTTTCAAAAATTCTGAAAATTGTCTGAAAACGACTAAATATGAAGGACTCATCGGGCGAATCACTCTGGAGCTGAAATCGGTATGCTCACTGACATTTCCCCTATCTGAAAGTCTGATAAACGCCAGAAAAATGACTAAGTTCCCTAAAAATTTTTTTTAAACTTTTTTCAATTTTACCCCCGTGGGATATATATTCTACCCACACACATTTGGAACTCTCCTGGGGTACCCTCACACATATTATTCCCTCATTTAGTGGATATTTTCACAAAAAAGTGAAATTTTCAAAAATTCCGAAACTTGGCTGAAAACGACTAAATATGAAGGACTCATTGGGCGAATCACTCTGGAACTGAAATCGGAATGCTCACTGACATTTCCCCTATCTGAAAGTCTGATAAACGCCGTAAAAATGACTAAGTCCAAAAAAAAATGTTTTTCAACTTTTTTCAATTTTACCCCCGTGGGATATATATTCTACCCAAACACATTTGGAACTCTCCTGGGGTACCCTCACACATATTATTCCCTCATTTAGTGGATATTTTCACAAAAAAGTGAAATTTTCAAAAATTCAGAAAATTGGCTGAAAATTACTAAATATGAAGGACTCATCGGGCGAATCACTTTGGAACTGAAATTGGAACGCTCACTGACATTTCCCCTATCTGAAAGTCTGATAAACGCCGGAAAAATGACTAAGTCCAAAAAAATTTTTTTTAAACTTTTTTCAATTTTACCCCCGTGGGATATATATTCTACCCACACACATTTGGAACTCTCCTGGCGTACCCTCACACATATTATTCCCTCATTTAGTGGATATTTTCACAAAAAAGTGAAATTTTCAAAAATTCTGAAAATTGGCTGAAAATGACTAAATATGAAGGACTCATCGGTCGAATCGCTCTGGAACTGAAATCGGAATGCTCACTGACACTTCCCCTATCTGAAAGTCTGATAAACGCCGGAAAAATGACTAAGTCCAGAAAAAAATGTTTTTCAACTTATTTCAATTTTACCCCTGTGGGATGTATATTCAACCCAAACACATTTGGAACTTTCCTGTGGTACCCTCACAAATATTATTCCCTCATTTAGTGGATATTTTCACAAAATAGTGAAATTTTCAAAAATTCTGAAAATTGGCTGAAAATTACTAAATATGAGGGACTCATCGGGCGAATCACTTTGGAACTGAAATCGGAACGCTCACTGACATTTCCCCTATCTGCAAGTCTGATAAACGCCGGAAGAATGACTAAGTCCAAAAAAAAATTTTTTTAAACTTTTTTCAATTTTACCCCCGTGGGATATATATTCTACCCAAACACATTTGGAACTCTCCTGGGGTACCCTCACACATATTATTCCCTCATTTAGTGGATATTTTCACAAAAAAGTGAAATTTTCAAAAATTCTGAAAATTGGCTGAAAACGACTAAATATGAAGGACTCATCGGGCGAATCACTCTGGAACTGACATCAGAACACTCACAGACATTTCCCCTATCTGAAAGTCTGATAAACGACGGAAAAATGACTAGGTCCCAAAAAAAAATTTTTTCAACTTTTTTCAATTTTACTCCCGTGGGATATATATTCTACCCAAACACATTTGGAACTCTCCTGGGGTACCATCACACATTTTATTCCCTCATTTAGTGGATATTTTCTCAAAAAAATGAAATTTTCAAAAATTCTGAAAATTGGCTGAAAACGACTAAACATCAAGGACTCATCAGGCGAATCACTCTGGAACTGAAATCGGAATGCTCACTGACACTTCCCCTATCTGAAAGTCTGATAAACGCCGGAAAAATGACTAAGTCCAAAAAAAAATGTTTTTCAACTTTTTTCAATTTTACCCCCGTGGGATATATATTCTACCCAAACACATTTGGAACTCTCCTGTGGTACCCTCACACATATTATTCCCTCATTTAGTGGATATTTTCACAAAAAAGTGAAATTTTCAAAAATTCTGAAAATTGGCTGAAAACGACTAAATATGAAGGACTCATCGGGCGAATCACTCTGGAACTGAAATCGGAATGCTCACTGACACTTCCCCTATCTGAAAGTCTGATAAACGCCGTAAAAATGACTAAGTCCAGAAAAAAATGTTTTTCAACTTATTTCAATTTTACCCCCGTGGGATGTATATTCAACCCAAACACATTTGGAACTTTCCTGTGGCACATATTATTCCCTCATTTAGTGGATATTTTCACAAAAAAGTGAAATTTTCAAAAATTCTGAAAATTGGCTGAAAATGACTAAATAGGAAGGACTCATCGGTCGAATCGCTCTGGAACTGAAATCGGAATGCTCACAGACATTTCCCCTATCTGAAAGTCTGATAAACGACGGAAAAATGACTAGGTCCCAAAAAAAAATTTTTTCAACTTTTTTCAATTTTACCCCCGTGGGATATATATTCTACCCACACACATTTGGTACTCTCCTGGCGTACCCTCACACATATTATTCCCTCATTTAGTGGATATTTTCACAAAAAAGTGAAATTTTCAAAAATTCAGAAAATTGGCTGAAAATGACTAAATAAATATGAAGGACTCATCGGGCGAATCACTCTGGAACTGTAATCGGAACGCTCACTGACATTTCCGCTATCTGAAAGTCTGATAAACGCCAGAAAAATGACTAGGTCCCCCAAGAATTTTTTTTCAACTTTTTTCAATTTTTATCCCCGTGGGATATATATTCTACCCAAACACATTTGGAACTCTCCTGGGGTACCCTCACACATATTATTCCCTCATTTAGTGGATATTTTCACAAAAAAGTGAAATTTTCAAAAATTCTGAAAAATTGGCTGAAAATGACTAAATATGAAGGACTCATCGGGCGAATCACTCTGGAACTGAAATCGGAATGCTCACTGACATTTCCCCTATCTGAAAGTCTGATAAACGCCAGAAAAATGACTAAGTCCCCAAAAAATTTTTTTCAACTTTTTTCAATTTTACCCCCGTGGGATATATATTAAACCAAAACACATTTGGAACTCAAACCAGGGGAGAAGTCCTGAGGAGATAATTTGCATATTCCCACTGCATTTTGGGGTAAGTGAAGAGTCTCCGCGAGCTCAAAGAACACTGGATTTTGGCTGTTGGAGCTGAAAAGAGGACATCGGTAAACCAGGGGAGGAGTCCTGAGGAGATAATTTGCATATTCCCACTGCATTTTTGGGTAAGTGAAGAGTCTCCGCGAGCTCAAAGAACACTGGATTTTGGCTGTTTCAGCTGAAAAGAGGACATCGGTAAACCAGGGGAGGAGTCCTGAGGAGATAATTTGCATATTCCCACTGCATTTTTGGGTAAGTGAAGAGTCTCCGCGAGCTCAAAGAACACTGGATTTTGGCTGTTTCAGCTGAAAAGAGGACATCGGTAAACCAGGGGAGGAGTCCTGAGGAGATAATTTGCATATTCCCACTGCATTTTGGGGTAAGTGAAGAGTCTCCGCGAGCTCAAAGAACACTGGATTTTGGCTGTTGGAGCTGAAAAGAGCACATCGGTATTTTGAAGCTTTTCTTTTAAGCCTTTTTCACTGTTTTCAGAACATTAACAATAAGAACATGGAAGAGTCCAGGAGCCATTTGGTGAGCTGCATATCCTGCTACATGTTCACAGACTTGCCAGTGGAAAAGCCAAACTTCACATGCCAGAAATGCAAGCTTGTGTCCCTGTTGGAGTAAAAGTTGCGAAATCTAGAAGAGAGGTTAACTACCTTGAAAATCATTAAGGAAGGTGAAGAGTTCTTAGACAGAGCAGAATTATCTCTTCATGATTCAGAAAGAGAAGAAATTCGAACTGCACCTGACGAAACAGAGGAATGGAAGCATGTGACCCACAGAAGCAGGAGGATCGAGAGGCAGTCAGCACCCATACTGCTCAGGAACCAGTACCAGGCTCTCACGCAGAAGAACCATGAAGAAATACAGCAAAATAAGACTTTGCCAGCAATGAATAACCTTGTAAGCCCTCAGAATCCTCCTGGATGGAGAAAGAAGAATGTTATGAAGAAAAAACGGAGAGTGGTGGTCATGGGGGATTCCCTGTTAAGAGGAACAGAGGCCGCTATCTGCAGACCAGACATAACCTCAAGAGAAATGTGCTGTCTTCCAGGAGCAAAAATTAAAGATGTGTCTGACAGGATATCAAGACTCTTCAGACCTACAGATCACTACCCATTCTTGCTAATACATGTGGGGACAAATGACACCACAAGAAAGGACCTGGAAACCATCTGCAGTGACTTTGAAGACTTAGGCAAGAAAGTGAAAGAATTGGGAGCGCAGGTGGTCTTCTCATCCATCCTCCCAGTGGATGGCCATGGAACAATGAAGTGGAATAAGATTCTACAGGTGATCAACTGGCTACGTCGATGGTGCCGTCAACAAGGATTTGGATTTCTGGATCACGGAATGAATTACCTATACGATGGACTACTTGCTAGAGATGGGGTGCACCTTACGAAGACTGGAAAACATGTATTTGGAAGTCGCCTTGCTACACTCATCAGAAGAGCTTTAAACTAGAACAATGTGGGAAGGGAAGCAAAAGGCCAGAAAAAGCCATACAGCTGACAAATACTATTGAGATCTCTGCTACTGGAAGTGGAAAGGAAGATCAAAGACAAAACAATTTAAATAATAAAAATATGGGAGGAAGAGAAACCAATCACAAACTAAAATGTTTTTATACAAATGCACAAAGCATGGGCAACAAACAAGGAGAATTGGAACTACTAATGCAGGAAAAGGAGTATGATGTCATTGGAATCACTGAAACTTGGTGGGACGATACACATGATTGGAATAAAAGGCTAAAAGGATACAACTTATTTGCAAGAAACAGACTTGATAAACGAGGAGGAGGTGTTGCATTGTATGTTAGAAAAGCGTATATCTGCACAGAGATTGAAGCTTCAGAGACTGGGAGTTCTGTGGAAACTGTTTGGGTAAGAATACAAGGAGAGAACAACGGAAAGGACACCATTGTAGGCATTTACTACAGGCCACCTGGGCAAGCTGAAGATATGGATGAACTCTTTATGTATCAAATGACCAAGTTCTCCAAAAATATGACGTAGTGGTCATGGGAGATTTCAACTATTCAGACATTTGTTGGGAATCTCTCTCAAGTAAAACTAACAGGTCAAGCAAATTCTTATCCTCTCTTGCTGACAACTTTATCTTCCAAAAGGTAGGGGGGAAAACAAGGGGATCTGCTACTTTGGATCTAATCCTTATAAACAGGGAGGAAATGGTTGAGGAGGTAAAGGTGGCTGGGACCCTAGGAGGCAGCGATCATGCTATTATAGAATTTTGGATAACTAGAGGAGGAAGACATGTGAAGACTCAAACTTCAAGGTTAGATTTTAGAAAGGCAGATTTTAAGAGACTCAGAAAGAGAATAGGAGGGATCCAATGGCTGGATGTCCTTAAGGACAAAAATGTCCAGGAAGGATGGGAAATTTTTAAAAATGAGATTCTCAAAGCACAATCGTTAACAATCCCAAAAAGTAGGAAGAATGGGAAGCATTTAAGGAAACCAGGATGGATGAACACAGAACTTAAACACATGCTGAAAAGAAAGAAAGAAATGTTTATTAAATGGAAAGAGGGAGGCATATCTAAAGAAGATTATAATGCAGTCTGCAGATCCTGCAGGGCACGTATCAGGGTAGCTAAAGCTGACAATGAATTAAGGATTGCAAGAGATGTCAAAAGCAATAAAAAAGGATTTTGGGGGTATGTCAAAAGTAAAAGAAAAGTCAAAGATGCTATAGGATTTTTACAGGATGAAAATGGAGAAATGGTAAGAGAGGATGTTGAGAAGGCCGAACTTTTTAATTTCTATTTTGCATCTGTTTTCTCTCAGAAAGAAAATGTAACATCAACTGATCTTCACTGTCCTTTTAAAGGAATAGAGGAATCCAAGTTATCTGTAAACAGAAAGATTGTGAGGGAATATTTAGCTAACATAAATGAGTTCAAGTCTCCAGGTCCAGATGAATTACACCCCAGAGTACTGAAGGAGACCGTAGAAGAAATTTTAGAACCACTCTCCATAATCTTTGAAAATTCTTGGAGAACAGGAGAAGTCCCAGAAGACTGGAGAAGAGCAAATGTTGTTCCTATCTTCAAAAAGGGGAAGAAGGTGGACCAAGGGAACTATAGGCCGGTGAGTCTGACTTCTATACCAGGAAAGATCTTTGAACAAATTATTAAACAATATGTATGTAAGTACATGGATAAGAATGAAGTGATTAACCAGAGTCAGCATGGGTTTGTAACTAACAAGTCATGTCAGACTAACTTAATTTCCTTCTATGACAGAATCACTGACTGGGTAGATCAGGGAAATGCTGTAGATATAGTATATCTTGACTTCAGCAAAGCATTTGACAAAGTATCTCACACCATCCTTATTGAAAAAATGACCAAGTATGCAATGGACCAGGCAACTGTTAGGTGGATTCATAACTGGCTTAGTGATCGGACTCAAAGGGTGGTTGTAAATGGCTTCACATCCAGCTGGATGAATGTCTCAAGTGGGGTACCACAGGGCTCCGTCTTGGGACCTGTATTGTTCAACATCTTTATCAATGATTTAGATGAAGGAATTGAGGGTAAACTGATTAAATTTGCTGATGACACAAAGCTAGGAGGGATAGCTAATACTAGAGAAGAGAGAGAGAGGATTCAAAAAGACCTAAATAAACTGGAGCAGTGGGCAGCAACCAACAGAATGGTTTTTAACAGGGAAAAATGCAAAGTACTACATCTGGGCAATAAAAATGAAAAAAGCATATACAGAATGGGAGGAAAAGAGCTAAGCAACAGTACATGTGAAAAAGACTTAGGTATACTAATAGATCATAGACTGAACATGAGTCAACAGTGTGATGCAGCAGCAAAAAAGGCAAATACAATTCTGGGATGTATTAACAGAAGCATACAGTCTAGATCACGTGAAGTCATTATCGGTCTTTACTCCTCTTTGGTCAGACCTCATCTGGAATACTGTGTACAGTTTTGGGCACCACATTTTAAAAAAGACATAGACAAACTGGAGCAAGTTCAGAGAAGAGCGACCAGAATGGTGACTGGTCTGCAAACCATGTCCTATGAGGAACGGTTGCAGGATTTGGGAATGTTTAGCTTGCAAAAAAGAAGACTGAGAGGAGACTTAATAGCTGTCTACAAATATGTCAAGGGCTGTCACATTGTAGAAGGATCATCTTTATTCTCATTTGCACAAGGAAAGACTAGAAGCAATGGGATGAAACTAAATGGGAGGAGACACAGATTAGATATTAGAAAAAACTTTTTGACAGTTAGGGTGATTAATGAGTGGAACAGGCTGCCACGAGAGGTGGTGAATTCCCCTTCAAAGGACGTCTTCAAACAGAGGCTGGACAGACATCTGTCTGAGATGATCTAGTGAATCCTGCTTTGAGCAGGGGGTTGGACCAGATGACCCAGGAGGTCCCTTCCAACTCTACCATTCTATTCTATTCTATTCTAGCTCTCCTGGGGTACCCTCACACATATTATTCCCTCATTTAGTGGATATTTTCACAAAAAAGTGAAATTTTCAAAAATTCTGAAAATTGGCTGAAAACGACTAAATATGAAGTACTCATCGGGCGAATCACTCTGGAACTGTAATCGGAACGTTCACTGACATTTCCCCTATCTGAAAGTCTGATAAATGCCAGAAAAATGACTAAGTCCCCCAAAAAATTTTTTTCAACTTTTTTCAATTTTTATCCCCGTGGGATATATATTCAACCCAAACACATTTGGAACTCTCCTGGGGTACCCTGACACATTATTCCCTCATTTAGTAAATATTTTCACAAAAAAGTGAAATTTTCAAAAATTCTGAAAATTGGCTGAAAACGACTAAATATGAACGACTCATCGGGCGAATCACTCTGGAACTGAAATCGGAATGCTCACTGACACTTCCCCTATCTGAAAGTCTGATAAACGGCGGAAAAATGACTAAGTCCAAAAAAAAATTTTTTTCTACTTTTTTCAATTTTACCCCCGTGAGATATATATTCTACCCAAACACATTTGGAACTCTCCTGTGGTACCCTCACACATATTATTCCCTCATTTAGTGGATATTTTCACAAAAAAGTGAAATTTTCAAAAATTCTGAAAATTGGCTGAAAACGACTAAATATGAAGGACTCATCGGGCGAATCACTCTGGAACTGAAATCGGAATGCTCACTGACACTTCCCCTATCTGAAAGTCTGATAAACGCCGGAAAAATGACTAAGTCCAAAAAAAAATGTTTTTCAACTTATTTCAATTTTAACCCCGTGGGATATATATTCAACGCAAACACATTTGGAACTTTCCTGTGGTACCCTCACACATATTATTCCCTCATTTAGTAGATATTTTCACAAAAAAGTGAAATTTTCAAAAATTCTGAAAATTGGCTGAAAATGACTAAATATGAAGGACTCATCGGGCGAATCACTTTGGAACTGAAATCGGAACGCTCACTGACATTTCCCCTATCTGAAAGTGTGATAAACGCTGAAAAAATGACTAAGTCCAAAAAAAAATGTTTTTCAACTTATTTCAATTTTACCCCCGTGGGATATATATTCAACCCAAACACATTTGGAACTTTCCTGTCGTACCCTCGCACATATCATTCCCTCATTTAGTAGATATTTTCACAAAAAAGTGAAATTTTCAAAAATTCTGAAAATTGGCTGAAAATGACTAAATATGAAGGACTCATCAGGCGAATCACTCTGAAACTGAAATCGGAATGCTCACTGACACTTCCCCTATCTGAAAGTCTGATAAACGCCGGAAAAATGACTAAGTCCAAAAAAAATTTTTTTAAAACTTTTTTCAATTTTACCCCCGTGGGATATATATTCTACCCACACACATTTTTAACTCTCCTGGCGTACCATCACACATATTATTCCCTCATTTAGTGGATATTTTCACAAAAAAGTGAAATTTTCAAAAATTCTGAAAATTGGCTGAAAACGACTAAATATGAAAGACTCATCGGGCGAATCACTCTGAAACTGAAATCGGAATGCTCACTGACACTTCCCCTATCTGAAAGTCTGATAAACGCCGGAAAAATGACTAAGTCCAAAAAAAATGTTTTTCAACTTATTTCAATTTTACCCCCGTGGGATATATATTCAACGCAAACACATTTGGAACTTTCCTGTGGTACCCTCACACATATTATTCCCTCATTTAGTGGATATTTTCACAAAAAAGTGAAATTTTCAAAAATTCTGAAAATTGGCTGAAAACGACTAAATATGAAGGACTCATCGGGCAAATCACTCTGGAACTGAAATCAGAATGCTCACAGACATTTCCCCTATCTGAAAGTCTGATAAACGCCGGAAAAATGACTAGGTCCCAAAAAAAAATTTTTTCAACTTTTTTCAATTTTACCCCCGTGGGATATATATTCTACCCACACACATTTGGAACTCTCCTGGTGTACCCTCACACATATTATTCCCTCATTTAGTGGATATTTTCACAAAAAAAGTGAAATTTTCAAAAATTCAGAAAATTGGCTGAAAATGACTAAATATAAAGCACTCATCGGGCGAATCACTCTGAAACTGAAATCGGAATGCTCACTGACACTTCCCCTAACTGAAAGTCTGTTAAACGCAGGAAAAATGACTAAGTCCAAAAAAAAATGCTTTTCAACTTTTTTCAATTTTACCCCCGTGGGATATATATTCTACCCACACACATTTGGAACTCTCCTGGGGTACCCTCACACATATTATTCCCTCATTTAGTGGATATTTTCACAAAAAAGTGAAATTTTCAAAAATTCTGAAACTTGGCTGAGAACGACTAAATATGAAGGACTCATTGGGCGAATCACTCTGGAACTGAAATTGGAACGCTCACTGACACTTTCCCTTTCTGAAAGTCTGATAAATGCCGGAAAAATGACTAAGTCCAAAAAAAATTTTTTTTCAACTTTTTTAAATTTTACCCCCGTGGGATATATATTCTACCCACACAGATTTGGTACTCTCCTGGCGTACCCTCACACATTTTATTCCCTCATTTAGTGGATATTTTCACAAAAAAGTGAAATTTTCAAAAATTCTGAAACTTGGCTGAGAACGACTAAATATGAAGGACTCATTGGGCGAATCACTCTGGAACTGAAATCGGAACGCTCACTGACACTTTCCCTTTCTGAAAGTCTGATAAATGCCGGAAAAATGACTAAGTCCAAAAAAAATTTTTTTTCAACTTTTTTAAATTTTACCCCCGTGGGATATATATTCTACCCACACAGATTTGGTACTCTCCTGGCGTACCCTCACACATATTACTCCCTCATTTAGTGGATATTTTCACAAAAAAGTGAAATTTTCAAAAATTCAGAAAATTGGCTGAAAACGCCTAAATATGAAGGACTCATCGGGCGAATCGCTCTGGAACTGAAATCGGAACGCTCACTGATATTTCCCCTAACTGAAAGTCTGATAAACGCCGTAAAAACGACTAAGTCCAAAAAAAATTTTTTTCAACTTTTTTCAATTTTACCCACACACATTTGGAACTCTCCTGGCCTACACTCACACATATTATTCCCTCATTTAGTGGATATTTTCACAGAAAAGTGAAATTTTCAAAAATTCAGAAACTTGGCTAAAAACGACTAAATATGAAGGACTCATCGGGCGAATCGCTCTGGAACTGAAATCGGAACGCTCACTGACATTTCCCCAATCTGAAAGTCTGAAAACCGCCGGAAAAACGACTAAGTCCAAAAAACATTTTTTTTCAACTTTTTTCAATTTTACCCCCGTGGGATATATATTCTACCCACACACATTTGGAACTCTCCTGGCGTACCCTCACACATATTATTCCCTCATTTAGTGGATATTTTCACAAAAAATTGAAATTTTCAAAAATTCAGAAAATTGGCTGAAAACGACTAAATATGAAGGACTCATCGGGCGTATCGCTCTGGAACTGAAATCGGAAAGCTCACTGACATTTCCCCTATCTGAAAGTCGGAAAAACGGCGGAAAAACGACTAAGTCCAAAAAAATATTTTTTTCAACTTTTTTCAATTTTACCCCCGTGGGATATATATTCTACCCACACACATTTGGAACTCTCCTGGCGTACCCTCACACATATTATTCCCTCATTTAGTGGATATTTTCACAAAAAAGTGAAATTTTCAAAAATTCAGAAACTTGGCTGAAAACGACTAAATATGAAGGACTCATCGGGCGAATCGCTCTGGAACTGAAATCGGAACGCTCACTGACATTTCCCCTATCTGAAAGTCTGATAAACTCTGAAAAAATGACTTAAGTCCAAAAAAAAATTTTTTTCAACTTTTTTCAATTTTACCCCCGTGGGATATATATTCTACCCACGCACATTTGGAACTCTCCTGGCGTACCCACACACATATTATTCCCTCGTTTAGTGGATATTTTCACAAAAAAGAGACATTTTCAAAAATTCAGAAAATTGGCTGAAAACGACTAAATATGAAGGACTCATCGGGCGAATCACTCTGGAACTGAAATTGGAATGCTCACTGACATTTCCCCTATCTGAAAGTCGGAAAAACGACTAAGTCCAAAAAAATATTTTTTCAACTTTTTTCAATTTTACCCCGTGGGATATATATTCTACCCAAACACATTTGGAACTCTCCTGGGGTACCCACACACATATTATTCCCTCATTTAGTGGATATTTTCACAAACAAGTGAAATTTTCAAAAATTCTGAAAATTGGCTGAAAACGACTAAATATGAAGGACTCATCGGGCGAATCGCTCTGGAACTGAAATCGGAACGCTCACTGACATTTCCCCTATCTGAAAGTCTGATAAACGCTGGAAAAATGCCTAAGTACCCAAAAAAAATTTTTTCAACTTTTTTTGAATTTTACCCCCGTGGATAAAGATTCTACCCACACACCTTTGGAACTCTCCTGGGGTACCCTCACACATATTATTCCCTCATTTAGTGGATATTTTCACAAAAAAGTGAAATTTTCAAAAATTCTCAAAATTGGCTGAAAAAGACTAAATATGAAGGACTCATCGGGCGAATAACTCTGGAACTGAAATCGGAACGCTCACTGACATTTCCCCTATCTAAAAGTCTGAAAAATGACTAAGTCCAAAAAAATATTTTTTCAACTTTTTTCAATTTTACCCCCGTGGGATATATATTCTACCCACACACATTTGGAACTCTCCTGGGGCACCCTCACACATATTATTCCCTCATTTAGTGGATATTTTCACAAAAAAGTGAAATTTTCAAAAATTCAGAAAATTGGCTGAAAACGACTAAATATGAAGCACTCATCGGGCGAATCGCTTTGGAACTGAAATCGGAATGCTCACTGGCATTTCCCCTATCTGAAAGTCTGATAAACTCTGAAAAAATGACAGTCCAAAAAAAAATTTTTTTCAACTTTTTTCAATTTTACCCCCGTGGGATATATATTCTACCCACACACATTTGGAACTCTCCTGGCGTACTCTCACACATATTATTCCCTCATTTAGTGGATATTTTCACAAAAAAGTGAAATTTTCAAAAATTCAGAAAATTGGCTGAAACCGACTAAATATGAAGGACTCATCGGGCCAATAACTCTGGAACTGAAATCGCAATGCTCACTGACATTTCCCCTATCTGAAAATCTGATAAACGCCTAAAAAACGACTAAGTCCAAAAAAAAAAATTTTTCAACTTTTTTCAATTTTACCCCCGTGGGATATATATTCTACCCACACACATTTGGAACTCTCCTGGGGTACCCTCACACATAATATTCCCTCATTTAGTGGATATTTTCACAAAACAGTGAAATTTTCAAAAATTCTCAAAATTGGCTGAAAAAGACTAAATATGAAGGACTCATCGGGCGAATAACTCTGGAACTGAATTCGGAATGCTCACTGACATTTCCCCTATCTGAAAGTCTGATAAACACTGAAAAAATGACTAAGTCCAAGAAAAAATTTTTTTCAACTTTTTTCAATTTTACCCCAGTGGGATATATATTCTACCCAAACCCATTTGGAACACTCCTGGGGTACCCTCACAAATATTATTCCCTCATTTAGTGGATATTTTCACAAAAAAGTGAAATTTTCAAAAATTCTGAAAATTGGCTGAAAACGACTAAATATGAAGGACTCATCGGGCGAATCGCTCTGGAACTCAAATCGGAACGCTCACTGACATTTCCCCTATCTGAAAGTCTGATAAATGCTGGAAAAATGACAGTTCAAAAAAAATTTTTTTTAAACTTTTTTCAATTTTACCCCCGTGGGATATATATTCTACCCACACACATTTGGAACTCTCCTGGCATACCCTCACACATATTATTCCCTCAATTAGGGGATGTTTTCACAAGAAAGTGACATTTTAAAAAATTCAGAAAATTGGCTGAAAACTTCTAAATATGAAGGACTCATCGGGCGAATCGCTCTGGAACTGAAATCGGAATGCTCACTGACATTTCCCCTATCTGAAAGTCTGATAAACGCCGGAAAAACGACTAAGTCCAAAAAAAAATTTTTTCAACTTTTTTCAATTTTACCCCCTGGGATATATATTCTACCCACACACATTTGGAACTCTCCTGGCATACCCTCACACATATTATTCCCTCATTTAGTCGATATTTTCACAAAAAAGTAAAATTTTTAAAAATTCTGAAAATTGGCTGAAAACGACTAAATATGAAGGACTCATCGGACGAATCGCTCTGGAACTGAAATCGGAACGCTCACTGACATTTCCCCTATCTGAAAGTCTGACAAATGCTGAAAAAATGACTAAGTCCGAAAAAAAAAAATTTTCAACTTTTTTCAATTTTACCCCCGTGGGATACATATTCTACCCACACACATTTGGAACTCTCCTGGCGTACCCTCACACATATAATTCCCTCATTTAGTGGATATTTTCACAAAAAGGTGAAATTTTCAAAAATTCTGAAAATTGGCTGAAAACAACTAAATATGAAGGACTCATTGGGCAAATCGTTCTGGAACTGAAATCGCAACGCTCACTGACATTTCCCCTATCTGAAAGTCTGATAAACGCCGGAAAAATAACTAAGTCTAAAGAAAAATGTTTTCAACTTTTTTCAATTTTACCCCCGTGAGATATATATTCTACCCACACACATTTGCAACTCTCCTGGCGTACCCTCACACATATTAGTCCCTCATTTAGTGGATATTTTCACAAAAAAGTGAAATTTTCAAAAATTTAGAAAATTGGCTAAAAACGACTAAATATGAAGGTCTCATCGGGCGAATCACTCTGGAACTGAAATCGGAACGCTCACTGACATTTCCCCTATCTGAAAGTCTGATAAACGCCGGAAAAACGACTAAGTCCAAAAAAAATTTTTTTTAAACTTTTTTCAAGTGTACCCCCGTGGGATATATATTCTACCTACACACATTTGGAACTCTCCTGGGGTACCCTCACACATATTATTCCCTCACTTAATGGATATTTTCACAAAAAAGTGAAATTTTCAAAAATTCTGAAAATTGGCTGAAAACGACTAAATATGAAGGTCACATCGGGTGCATCGCTCGGGAACTGAAATCGGAATGCTGACTGACATTTCCCCTATCTGAAAGTCTAATAAATGCCAGAAAAATGACTAGGTCTAAAAAAAATTTTTTTTCAACTTTTTTCAATTTTACCCCTGTGGGATATATATTCTACCCACACACATTTGGAACTCTCCTGGGGTACCCTCACACATATAGTTCCCTCATTTAGTGGATATTTACACAAAAAAGTGAAATTTTCAAAAATTCAGAAAATTGGCTGAAAATGACTAAATATGAAGGACACATCGGGCGAATCGCTCTGGAACTGAAATCGGAACGCTCACTGACATTTCCCCTATCTGAAAGTCTGATAAAGGCCGGAAAAATGACTAAGTCCAAAAAATTTTTTTTTTAAATTTTTCCCCGTGGGATATATATTCCACCCACACACATTTGGAACTCTCCTGGTGTACCCTCACACATATTATTCCCTCATTTAGTGGATATTTTCACAAAAAATTGAAATTTTTGAAAAATTCAGAAAATTGGCTGAAAACGATTTAATATGAAGGACTCATCGGGCGAATCGCTCCGGAACTGAAATCGGAATGCTCACTGACATTTCCCCTATCTGAAAGTCTGATAAACGCCGGAAAAATGACTAAGTTCATAAAAAAAAATTTTTAAACGTTTTTCAATTTTACTCCCGTGGGATATATATTCTACCCACACACATTTGGAACTCTCCTGGGGGTTTCCTCACACATATTATTCCCTCATTTAGTGGATATTTTCATAAAAAAGTGAAATTTTCAAAAATTCTGAAAATTGGCTGAAAATGACTAAATATGAAGGACTCATCGGGCTAATCGCTCTGGAACTGAAATCGGAATGCTCACTGACATTTCCCCTATCTGAAAGTCTGATAAACGCCGGAAAAATGACTAAGTCCAAAAAAAAATTTTTTTAAATTTTACCCCCGTGGGATATATATTCTACCCACACACATTTGGAACTCTCCAGGCGTGCCCTCACACATATTATTCCCTCATTTAGTGGATATTTTCACAAAAAAGTGAAATTTTCAAAAATTCCGAAAATTGTCTGAAAACGACTAAATATGAAGGACTCATCGGGCGAATCGCTCTGGAACTGAAATCGGAACGCTCACTGACATTACCCCTATCTGAAAGTCTGATAAACGCCGGAAAAATGACTAAGTCCAAAAAAATATTTTTTTCAACTTTTTTCAATTTTACCCCCGTGGGATATATATTCTACCCACACACATTTGGAACTCTCCTGGAGTACCCTCACACATATTATTCCCTCATTTAGTGGATATTATCACAAAAAAGTGAAATTTTCAAAAATTCCGAAAATTGTCTGAAAACGACTAAATATGAAGGACTCATCGGGCGAATCGCTCTGGAACTGAAATCGGAACGCTCACTGACATTTCCCCTATCTGAAAGTCTGATAAAGGCCGGAAAAATGACTAAGTCCAAAAAAATATTTTTTTCAACTTTTTTCAATTTTACCCCCGTGGGATATATATTCTACCCACACACATTTGGAACTCTCCTGGAGTACCCTCACACATATTATTCCCTCATTTAGTGGATATTATCACAAAAAAGTGAAATTTTCAAAAATTCAGAAAATTGGCTGAAAACGACTAAATATGAAGGACTCATTGGGCGTATCGCTGTGGAACTGAAATCGGAACGCTCACTGACATTTCCTCTATCTGAAAGTCTGATAAAGGCCGGAAAAATGACTAAGTCCAAAAAAAATTTTTTTTCAACTTTTTTCAGTTTTACCCCCGTGGGATACATATTCTACCCACACACATTTGGAAATCTCCTGGAGTACCCTCACACATATTATTCCCTCATTTAGTGGATATTTTCACAAAAAAGTGAAATTTTTAAAAATTCTGAAAATTGGCTGAAAACGACTAAATATGAAGGACTCATCGGGCAAATCGCTCTGGAACTGAAATCGGAACGCTCCCTGACATTTCCCCTATCTGAAAGTTTGATAAACGCCGGAAAAATGACTAAGTCCAAAAAAAATTTGTTTTCAATTTTACCCCCGTGGGATATATATTCTACCCACACACATTTGGAACTCTCCTGGCGTACCCTCACACATTTAGTGGATATTTTCACAAAAAAGTGAAATTTTCAAAAATTCTGAAAATTGGCTGAAAACGACTAAATATGAAGGACTCATCGGGCGAATCACTCTGGAACTGAAATCGGAACGCTCACTGACATTTCCCCTATCTGAAAGTCTGATAAACGCCGGAAAAATGACTAAGTTCAAAAAATTTTTTTTTTAAATTTTACCCCCGTGGGATATATATTCTAGCCACACACATTTGGAACTCTCCTGGGGTACCCTCACACATATTATTCCCTCATTTAGTGGATATTTTCACAAAAAAGTGAAATTTTCAAAAATTCAGAAAATTGGCTGAAAACTACTAAATATGAAGGACTCATCGGGCGAATCGCTCTGGAACTGAAATTGGAACACTCACTGACATTTCCCCTATCTGAAAGTCTGATAAATGACTAAGTCTGATAAATGACTAAGTCCCCAAAAAGTCGGAAAATTGACTAAGTCCCCCAAAAAATTTTTTTAAACTTTTTTCAATTTTTCCCCCGTGGGATATATATTCTACCCACACACATTTGGATCTCTCCTGGGGTACCCTCACCCATATTATTCCCTCATTTAGTGGATATTTTCACAAAAAAGTGAAATTTTTAAAAATTCCGAAAATTGTCTGAAAACGACTAAATATGAAGGACTCATCGGGCGAATCGCTCTGGAACTGAAATCGGAACTGTCACTGACATTTCCCCTATCTGAAAGTCTGATAAAGGCCGGAAAAATGACTAAGTCCAAAAAAAAATTTTTTTAAACTTTTTTCAATTTTTCCCCCGTGGGATATATATTCTACCCACACACATTTGGAACTCTCCTGGCGTACCCTCACACATACTGTATTATTCCCTCATTTAGTGGATATTTTCACAAAAAAGTGACATTTTCAAAAATTCTGAAAATTGGCTGAAAATGACTAAATATAAAGGACTCAACGGGCGACTCGCTCTGGAACTGAAATTGGAACGCTCACTGACATTTCCCCTATCTGAAAGTCTGATAAAGGCCGGAAAAATGACTAAGTTCAAAAACATTTTTTTTAAACTTTTTTCAATTTTACCCCCATGGGATATATATTCTACCCACACACATTTGGAACTCTCCTGGCGTACCCTCACACATACTGTATTATTCCCTCATTTAGTGGATATTTTCACAAAAAAGTCAAATTTTCAAAAATTCAGAAAATTGGCTGAAAATGACTAAATATGAAGGACTCATCGGGCGACTCGCTCTGGAACTGAAATCGGAACGCTCACTGACATTTCCCCTATCTGAAAGTCTGATAAACGCTGAAAAAATGACTAAGTCCCCAAAAATGTTTTTTTAAACTTTTTTCAATTTTACCCCCGTGGAATATATATTCTACCCACACACAGTTGGAACTCTCCTGGGGTACCCTAACACATATTATTCCCTCATTTAGTGGATATTTTCACAAAAATGTGAAATTTTCAAAAATTCAGAAAATTGGCTGAAAACGACTAAATATATAGGACTCATCAGGCGAATCGCTCTGTATCTGAAATCAGAACACTCACTGACATTTCCCCTATCTGAAAGTCTGATAAACTCCGGAAAAATGACTAAGTCCAAAAAAAAAATATTTTCAACTTTTTTCAATTTTTCCCCCGTGGGATATATATTCTACCCACACACATTTGGAACTCTCCTGGCATACCCTCACACATACTGTATTATTCCCTCATTTAGTGGATATTTTCACAAAAAAGTGAAATTTTCAAAAATTCAGAAAATTGGCTGAAAACGACTAAATATGAAAGACTAAAGGGGCGAATCGCTCTGGAACTGAATTCGGAAGGCTCACTAACATTTCCCCTATGTGAAAGTCTGATAAACGCCGCAAAAATGACTAAGTCCCCAAAAAAATTTTTTTTAAACTTTTTTCAATTTTACCCCCGTGGGATATATATTCTACCCAAACACATTTGGAACTCTCCTGGGGTACCCTCACACATATTATTCCCTCATTTAGTGGATATATTCACAAAAAAGTGAAATTTTCAAAAATTCAGAAAATTGGCTGAAAATGACTAAATATGAAGAACTCATCGGGCGAACTGCTCTGGAACTGAAATCGGAACGCTCACTGACATTTCCCCTATCTGAAAGTCTGATAAATGCCGGAAAAGTTACTATGTCCAAAAAAAATTTTTTTTCAACTTTTTTAAATTTTACCCCCGTGGGATATATATTCTACCCACACACATTTGGAACTCTCCTGGGGTACCCTCACACATATTATTCCCTCATTTAGTGGATATTTTCACAAAAAAGTGAAAATTTCAAAAATTCAGAAAATTGGCTGAAAACGACTAAATATGAAGGACTCATCGGGCGTCTCGCTCTGGAACTGAAATCGGAACGCTCACTGACATTTCCCCTATCTGAAAGTCTGATAAATGCCGGAACAATGACTAAGTCCAAAAACAATTTTTTTTCAATTTAACCCCCGTGGGATATATATTCTACCTACACACAGTTGGAACTCTCCTGGGGTACCCTCACACATATTATTCCATCATTTAGTGGATATTTTCACAAAAAAGTGAAATTTTCAAAAATTCAGAAAATTGACCCAAAACGACTAAATATGAAGGACTCATCGGGCGTCTCGCTCTGGAACTGAAATCGGAACGCTCACTGACATTTCCCCTATCTGAAAGTCTGATAAATGCCGGAACAATGACTAAGTCCAAAAAAAATTATTTTTCAATTTTACCCCCGTGGGATATATATTCTAAAAACACACATTTGGAACTCTCCTGGGGTACCCTCACACATATTATTCCCTCATTTAGTGGATATTTTCACAAAAAAGTGAAATTTTAAAAAATTCTGAAAATTTGCTCAACATGACTAAATATGAAGGACTCATTGGGCAAATCGCTCTGGAACTGAAATCGGAACGCTCTCTGACATTTCCCCTATCTGAAAGTCTGATAAACGCTGGATAAATGACTAAGTCCAAAAAAATTTTTTTTTCAAGTTTTTTCAATTTTACCCCCGTGGGATATATATTCTACCCACACACATTTGGAACTCTCCTGGGGTACCCTCACACATATTATTCCCTCATTTAGTGGATATTTTCACAAAAAAGTGAAATTTTCAAAAATTCTGAAAATTGGCTGAAAATGACTAAATTTAAAGGACTCAACGGGCGACTCACTCTGGAACTGAAATTGGAACGCTCACTGACATTTCCCCTATCTGAAAGTCTGATAAATGACTAAGTCTGATAAATGACTAAGTCCCCAAAAAGTCGGAAAAATGACGAAGTCCCCCAAAATTTTTTTTTAAACTTTTTTCAATTTTTCCCCCGTGGGATATATATTCTAACCACACACATTTGGAACTCTCCTGGGGTACCCTCACACTTATTATTCCCTCATTTAGTGGATATTTTCACAAAAAAGTGAAATTTTCAAAAATTCAGATAATTATCTGAAAACGACTAAATAAGAAACGACTCATCGGGCGAATCGCTCTGGATCTGAAATCAGAACACTCACTGACATTTCCCCTATCTGAAAGTCTGATAAACGCCGGAAAAATGACTAAGTCCAAAAAAAAATTTTTTCAACTTTTTTCAATTTTTCCCCCGTGGGATATATATTCTACCCACACACATTTGGACCTCTCCTGGGGTACCCTCACACATATTATTCCCTCATTTAGTGGATATTTTCACAAAAAAGTGAAATTTTCAAAAATTCTGAAAATTGGATGAAAACTACTAAATATAAAGGACTCATCGGGCGAATCGCTCTGGAACTGAAATTGGAACACTCATTGACATTTCTCCTATCTGAAAGTCTGATAAATGACTAAGTCTGATAAATGACTAAGTCCCCAAAAAGTCGGAAAAATGACTAAATCCCCCAAAAATTTTTTGTTAAACTTTTTTCAATTTTTCCCCCGTGGGATATTTATTCTAACCACACACATTTGGAACTCTCCTGGGGTACCCTCACACATATTATTCCCTCATTTAGTGGATATTTTCATAAAAAAGTGAAATTTTCAAAAATTCAGAAAATTGGCTGAAAACTACTAAATATGAAGGACTCATCGGGCGAATCGCTCTGGAACTGAAATTGGAACACTCACTGACATTTCCCCTATCTGAAAGTCTGATAAAGGCCGGAAAAATGACTAAGTCCAAAAAAAAAATATTTTCAACTTTTTTCTATTTTTCCCCCGTGGGATATATATTCTACCCACACACATTTGGAACTCTCCTGGCGTACCCTCACACATACTGTATTATTCCCTCATTTAGTGGATATTTTCACAAAAAAGTGAAATTTTCAAAAATTCTGAAAATTGGCTGAAAATGACTAAATTTAAAGGACTCAACGGGCGACTCACTCTGGAACTGAAATTGGAACGCTCACTGACATTTCCCCTATCTGAAAGTCTGATAAATGACTAAGTCTGATAAATGACTAAGTCCCCAAAAAGTCGGAAAAATGACGAAGTCCCCCAAAATTTTTTTTTAAACTTTTTTCAATTTTTCCCCCGTGGGATATATATTCTAACCACACACATTTGGAACTCTCCTGGGGTACCCTCACACTTATTATTCCCTCATTTAGTGGATATTTTCACAAAAAAGTGAAATTTTCAAAAATTCAGATAATTATCTGAAAACGACTAAATAAGAAACGACTCATCGGGCGAATCACTCTGGATCTGAAATCAGAACACTCACTGACATTTCCCCTATCTGAAAGTCTGATAAACGCCGGAAAAATGACTAAGTCCAAAAAAAAATTTTTTCAACTTTTTTCAATTTTTCCCCCGTGGGATATATATTCTACCCACACACATTTGGAACTCTCCTGGCGTACCCTCACACATACTGTATTATTCCCTCATTTAGTGGATATTTTCACAAAAAAGTGAAATTTTCAAAAATTCAGAAAATTGGCTGAAAACGACTAAATATGAAGGACTCATCGGGCGAATCGCTCTGGAACTGAAATCGGAATGCTCACTGACATTTCCCCTATCTGAAAGTCTGATAAACGCCGGAAAAATGACTTAATCCCAAAAAATATTTTTTTCAACTTTTTTCAATTTTGCCCCCGTTTGATATATATTCTACCCACACACATTTGGAACTCTCCTGGGGTACCCTCACACATATTATTCCCTCATTTAGTGGATATTTTTGCAAAAAAGTGAAATTTTCAAAAATTCAGAAAATTGGCTGAAAACGTCTAAATATGAAGGACTCATCGGGCGAATCGCTCTGGAACTGAAATCGGAAGGCTCACTGACATTTCCCCTATCTGAAAGTCTGATAGCCGGAAAAATGACTAAGTCCAAAAACAATTTTTTTTCAATTTTACCCCCGTGGGATATATATTCTACCCACACACATTTGGAACTCTCCTGGCGTACCCTCACACATATTATTCCCTCATTTAGTGGATATTTTCACAAAAAAGTGAAATTTTAAAAAATTCCGAAAATTGTCTGAAAACGACTAAATATGAAGGATTCATCGGGCGAATCGCTCTGGAACTGAAATCGGAACACTCACTGACATTTCCCCTATCTGAAAGTCTGATAAAGGCCGGAAAAATGAATAAGTCCAAAAAAAAATTTTTTTCAACTTTTTTCAATTTTTCCCCCGTGGGATATATATTCTACCCACACACATTTGGAACTCTCCTGGCGTACCCTCACACATACTGTATTATTCCCTCATTTAGTGGATATTTTCACAAAAAAGTGAAATTTTCAAAAATTCTGAAAATTGGCTGAAAATGACTAAATATAAAGGACTCAACGGGTGACTCGCTCTGGAACTGAAATTGGAACGCTCACTGACATTTCCCCTATCTGAAAGTCTGATAAATGACTAAGTCTGATAAATGACTAAGTCCCCAAAAAGTTGGAAAAATGACTAAGTCCCCCAAAAAATTTTTTTAAACTTTTTTCAATTTTACCCCCGTGGGATATATATTCTACCCACACACATTTGGAACTCTCCTGGGGTACCCTCACACATATTATTTCCTCATTTAGTGGATATTTTCACAAAAAAGTGAAATTTTCAAAAATTCAGAAAATTGGCTGAAAACTACTAAATATGAAGGACTCATCGGGTGAATCGCTCTGGAACTGAAATTGGAACACTCACTGACATTTCCCCTATCTGAAAGTCTGATAAACGCTGAAAAAATGACTAAGTCCCGAAAAAAAATTTTTTAAACTTTTTTCAATTTTACCCTAGTGGGATATATATTCTACCCACACACAGTTGGAACTCTCCTGGGGTACCCTCACACATATTATTCCCTCATTTAGTGGATATTTTCACAAAAACTTGAAATTTTCAAAAATTCTGAAAATTGGCTGAAAACGACTAAATATGAAGGACTCATCGGGCAAATCGCTCTGGAACTGAAATCGGAACCCTCACTGACATTTCCCCTATCTGAAAGTCTGATAAAGGCCGGAAAAATGACTAAGTCCAAAAAAAAAATTTTTTTAACTTTTTTCAATTTTACCCTAGTGGGATATATATTCTACCCACACACAGTTGGAACTCTCCTGGGGTACCCTCACACATATTATTCCCTCATTTAGTGGATATTTTCACAAAAAAGTGAAATTTTCAAAAAATTGGCTGAAAACTACTAAATATGAAGGACTCATCGGGCGAATTGCTCTGGAGCTGAAATCGGAACGCTCACTGACATTTCCCCTATCTGAAAGTCTGATAAACGCTTGAAAAATGACTAAGTAAAAAAAAATTATTTTTTCAACTTTTTTCAATTTTACCCCCGTGAGATATATATTCTACCCACACACATTTGGAACTCTCCTGGGGTACCCTCACACATATTATTCCCTCATTTAGTGGATATTTTCACAAAAAAGTGAAATTTTCAAAAATTCAGAAAATTGGATGAAAACGACTAAATATGTAGGACTCATCGGGCGAATCGCTCTGGCACTGAAATCGGAAGGCTCACTGACATTTCCCCTATCTGAAAGTCTGATAAAAGCCGGAAAAATGACTAAGTCCAAAAACAATTTTTTTTCAATTTTACCCCCGTGGGATATATATCCTACCCACACACATTTGGAACTCTCCTGGCGTACCCTCACACATATTATTCCCTCATTTAGTGGATATTTTCACAAAAAAGTGAAATTTTCAAAAATTCTGAAAATTGGCTGAAAACGACTAAATATGAAGGACTCATCGGGCAAATCGCTCTGGAACTGAAATTGGAACCCTCACTGACATTTCCCCTATCTGAAAGTCTGATAAAGGCCGGAAAAATGACTAAGTCCCGAAAAAAAAATTTTTAAAACTTTTTTCAATTTTACCCCCGTGGGATATATATTCTACCCACACACATTTGGAACTCTTCTGGGGTACCCTCACACATATTATTCCCTCATTTAGTGGATATTTTCACAAAAAAGTGAAATTTTCAAAAATTCAGAAAATTGGCTGAAAACTACTAAATATGAAGGACTCATCGGGCGAATCGCTCTGGAACTGAAATTGGAACACTCACTGACATTTCCCCTATCTGAAAGTCTGATGAACGCTGAAAAAATGACTAAGTCCCGAAAAAAATTTTTTTAAACTTTTTTCAATTTTACCCCAGTGGGATATATATTCTACCCACACACAGTTGGAACTCTCCTGGGGTACCCTCACACATATTATTCCCTCATTTAGTGGATATTTTCACAAAAACGTGAAATTTTCAAAAATTCTGAAAATTGGCTGAAAACGACTAAGTATGAAGGACTCATCGGGCGAATTGCTCTGGAGCTGAAATCGGAACGCTCACTGACATTTCCCCTATCTGAAAGTCTGATAGACGCTGGAAAAATGACTAAGTAAAAAAAGTTATTTTTTCAACTTTTTTCAATTTTACCCCCGTGAGATATATATTCTACCCACACACATTTGGAACTCTCCTGGGGTACCCTCACACATATTATTCCCTCATTTAGTGGATATTTTCACAAAAAAGTGAAATTTTCAAAAATTCAGAGAATTGGATGAAAACGACTAAATATGAAGGACTCATCGGGCGAATCGCTCTGGAACTGAAATCGGAAGGCTCACTGACATTTCCCCTATCTGAAAGTCTGATAAAAGCCGGAAAAATGACTAAGTCCAAAAACAATTTTTTTTTCAATTTTACCCCCGTGGGATATATATCCTACCCACACACATTTGGAACTCTCCTGGCGTACCCTCACACATACTGTATTATTCCCTCATTTAGTGGATATTTTCACAAAAAAGTGAAATTTTCATAAATTCTGAAAATTGGCTGAAAATGACTAAATATAAAGGACTCATCGGGCGACTCGCTCTGGAACTGAAATTGGAACGCTCACTGACATTTCCCCTATCTGAAAGTTTGATAAATGACTAAGTCTGATAAATGACTAAGTCCCCAAAAAGTCGGAAAAATGACGAAGTCCCCCAAAAATTTTTTTTAAACTTTTTTCAATTTTTCCCCTGTGGGATTTATATTGTAACCACACACATTTGGAACTCTCCTGGGGTACCCTCACACTTATTGTTCCCTCATTTAGTGGATATTTTCACAAAAAAGTGACATTTTCAAAAATTCAGATAATTGTTTGAAAATGACTAAATAAGAAAGGACTCATCGGGCGAATCGCTCTGGCTCTGAAATCAGAACACTCACTGACATTTCCCCTATCTGAAAGTCTGATAAACGCCGGAAAAATGACTAAGTCCAAAAAAAAAATTTTTCAACTTTTTTCAATTTTTCCCCCTTGGGATATATATTCTACCCACACACATTTGGAACTCTCCTGGCGTACCCTCACACATACTGTATTATTCCCTCATTTAGTGGATATTTTCACAAAAAAGTGAAATTTTCAAAAATTCAGAAAATTGGCTGAAAACGACTAAATATGAAGGACTCATCGGGCGAATCGCTCTGGAACTGAAATCGGAATGCTCACTGACATTTCCCCTATCTGAAAGTCTGATAAACGCCGGAAAAATGACTTAATCTCAAAAAATATTTTTTTCAACTTTTTTCAATTTTGCCCCCGTTTGATATATATTCTACCCACACACATTTGGAACTCTCCTGGGGTACCCTCACACATATTATTCCCTCATTTAGTGGATATTTTCACAAAAAAGTGAAATTTTCAAAAATTCAGAAAATTGGCTGAAAACGACTAAATATGAAGGACTCATTGGGCGAATCGCTCTGGAACTGAAATCGGAAGGCTCACTGACATTTCCCCTATCTGAAAGTCTGATAGCCGGAAAAATGACTAAGTCCAAAAACAATTTTTTTTCAATTTTACCCCTGTGGGATATATATTCTACCCACACACAGTTGGAACTCTCCTGGGGTACCCTCACACATATTATTCCCTCATTTAGTGGATATTTTCACAAAAAAGTGAAATTTTCAAAAATTCAGAAAATCGGCTGAAAACGACTAAATATGAAGGACTCATCGGGCGACTCGCTCTGGAACTGAAATCGGAACACTCACTGACATTTCCCCTATCTGAAAGTCTGATAAATGATTAAGTCTGATAAATAACCAAGTCCCCAAAAAGTCAGAAAAATGACTAAGTCCCCAAAAAATTTTTTTTAAACTTTTTTCAATTTTTTCCACGTGGGTTATATATTCTACCCACACACATTTGGAACTCTCCTGGGGTACCCTCACGCATATTATTCCCTCATTTAGTAGATATTTTCACAAAAAAGTGAAATTTTCAAAAATTCAGAAAATTGGCTTAAAACGACTAAATATGAAGGACTCATCGGGCAAATCGCTCTGGAACTGAAATCGGAACCCTCACTGACATTTCCCCTATCTGAAAGTCTGAGAAAGGCCTGAAAATGAGTAAGTCCAAAAAAAATTTTTTTTCAACTTTTTTCAATTTTACCCTCGTGGGATATATATTCTACCCACACACATTTGGACCTCTCCTGGGGTACCCTCACACATATTATTCCCTCATTTAGTGGATATTTTCACAAAAAAGTTAAATTTTCAAAAATTCAGAAAATTCGCTGAAAACGACTAAATATATAGGACTCATCGGGCGAATCGCTCTGGAGCTTAAATCGGAACGCTCACTGACATTTCCCCTATCTGAAAGTCTGATAAAGGCCGGAAAAATGAGTAAGTCCAAAAAAAATTTTTTTAAACTTTTTTCAATTTTACCCCCGTGGGATATATATTCTACCCACACACATTTGGAACTCTCCTGGCGTACATTCACACATATTATTCCATTATTTAGTGGATATTTTCACAAAAAAAGTGAAATTTTCAAAAATTCAGAAAATTGGCTGAAAACGACTAAATATGAAGGACTCATCGGGCAAATCGCTCTGGAACTGAAATCGGAACTCTCACTGACATTTCCCCTATCTGAAAGTCTGAGAAAGGCCTGAAAATGAGTAAGTCCAAAAAAAATTTTTTTTCAACTTTTTTCAATTTTACCCCCGTGGGGTATATATTCTACCCACACACATTTGGACCTCTCCTGGGGTACCCTCACACATATTATTCCCTCATTTAGTGGATATTTTCACAAAAAAGTTAAATTTTCAAAAATTCAGAAAATTCGCTGAAAACGACTAAATATATAGGACTCATCGGGCGAATCGCTCTGGAGCTTAAATCGGAACGCTCACTGACATTTCCCCTCTCTGAAAGTCTGATAAACGCTGAAAAAATGACTAGGTCGAAAAAAAAATGATTTTCACCTTTTTTCAATTTTACCCCCGTGGGATATATATTCTACCCACACAGATTTGGAACTCTCCTGGGGTACCCTCACAAATATTATTCCCTCAATTAGTGGATATTTTCACAAAGAAGTGAAATTTTCAAAAATTCAGAAAATTGGCTGAAAAAAAACTAAATATGAAGGACTCATCGGGCGAATCTCTCTGGAACTGAAATCGGAATGCTCACTGACATTTCCCCTATCTGAAAGTCTGATAAACGCTGAAAAAATGACTAAGACCCCAAAAAAATTTTTTCACCTTTTTTCAATTTTACCCCCGTGGGATATATATTCTACCCACACACATTTGGAACTCTCCTGGCGTACCCTCACACATATTATTCCCTCATTTAGTGGATATTTTCACAAAAAAGTGAAATTTTCAAAAATTCTGAAAAATGGCTGAAAACGACTAAATATGAAGGACTCATCGGGAGAATCGCTCTGGAACTGAAATCGTAATGCTCACTGACACTTCCCCTATCTGAAAGTCTGATAAACGCTGAAAAAATGACTAAGTCCAAAAAAAAATTTTTTTCAACTTCTTTCAGTTTTACCCCCGTGGGATATATATTCTACCCACACACATTTGGAACTCTCCTGGGGGACCCTCACACATATTATTCCCTCAATTAGTGGATATTTTCACAAAAAAGTGAAATTTTCAAAAATTCAGAAAATTGGCTAAAAAGGACTAAATATGAAGGACTCATCGGGTGAATCGCTCTAGAACTGAAATCGGAATGCTCACTGACACTTTCCCTATCTGAAAGTCTGATAAACGCCGGAAAAATGACTAAGTCCCAAAAAAAATTTTTTTAAACTTTTTTCAATTTTACCCCCGTGGGATATATATTCTACCCACACAGATTTGGAACTCTCCTGGGGTACCCTCACACATATTGTTCCCTCATTTAGTGGATATTTTCACAAAAAAGTGAAATTTTCAAAAATTCAGAAAATTGGCTGAAAACGACTAAATATGAAGAACTCATGGGGCGAATCGCTCTGGAACTGAAATCGGAATGCACACTGACATTTCCCCTATCTGAAAGTCTGATAAACGCTGAAAAAATGACTAAGTCCAAAAAAAAATTTTTTCACCTTTTTTCAATTTTACCCCCTCGGGATATATATTCTACCCAAACACATTTGGAACTCTCCTGGTGTACCCTCACACATATTATTCCCTCATTTAGTGGATATTTTCACAAAAAAGTGAAATTTTCAAAAATTCAGAAAATTGGCTGAAAATGACTAAATATGAAGGACTCATCGGGCGAATCTCTCTGGAACTGAAATCGGAATGCTCACTGACATTTCCCCTATCTGAAAGTCTGATAAACGCTGAAAAAATGACTAAGACCCCAAAAAAATTTTTTCACCTTTTTTCAATTTTACCCCCGTGGGATATATATTCTACCCACACACATTTGGAACTCTCCTGGCGTACCCTCACACATATTATTCCCTCATTTAGTGGATATTTTCACAAAAAAGTGAAATTTTCAAAAATTCTGAAAATTGGCTGAAAACGACTAAATATGAAGGACTCATCGGGAGAATCACTCTGGAACTGAAATCGGAATGCTCACTGACACTTTCCCTATCTGGAAGTCTGATAAACGCCGGAAAAATGACTAAGTCCCCAAAAAATTTTTTTTAAACTTTTTTCAATTTTACCCCCGTGGGATATATATTCTACCCACACACATTTGGAACTCTCCTGGGGAACACTCACACATATTATTCCCTCAATTAGTTGATATTTTCACAAAAAAGTGAAATTTTCAAAAATTCAGAAAATTGACTGAAAATGACTAAATATGAAGGACTCATCGGCCGAATCGCTCTGGAACTGAAATCGGAACGCTCACTGACATTTCCCCTATCTGAAAGTCTGATAAACGCTGAAAAAATGACTAAGTCCCAAAAAAATTTTTTTCACCTTTTTTCAATTTTACCCCCGTGGGATATATATTCTACCCACACACATTTTGAACTCTCCTGGCGTACCCTCACACATATTATTCCCTCATTTAGTGGATATTTTCACAAAAAAGTGAAATTTTCAAAAATTCAGAAAATTGGCTAAAAATGACTAAATATGAAGGACTCATCGGGCGAATCGCTCTGGAACTGAAATCGGAATGCTCACTGACACTTTCCCTATCTAAAAGTCTGATAAACGCCGGAAAAATGACTAAGTCCCAAAAAAATTTTTTTTCAACTTTTTTCAATTTTACCCCCGTGGGATATAAATTCTACCCACACAGATTTGGAACTCTCCTGGGGTACCCTCACACATATTATTCCCTCATTTAGTGGATATTTTCACAAAAAAGAGAAATTTTCAAAAATTCAGAAAATTGGCTGAAAACTGTAGCTTCGGCGTCCCTGCCCTCTGCTAGGCAGGGACGCTGTTCCCCTCACCTCTCTGCTCCGAGCCCGGCGTCCTCCTCCCGCTCTGCTGGCAGCGCGCGCTCCTTCCCGGCCACTGTGCTTAGGGCACGTGCGCACGCGCTCCCTCCCTCTTAAAGGGGCCGCGCGCGCCGTCCTAAGGAGTCCCCGGCCAATGGCCGGAGGACTTCACCATATATAAGGCACCTCCTCCAAAATGGAGGTGCCCGAGCAATGTTGTTGCACTGTTCACTACTCTGCTTCAGCCCTCAGGTCCCGTTGCCAGTTACCTGCCAGTTACCTGCCTGATTCCTGCCAGAGTCCTGCCAGTTTGCTGTCTGTTTCCTGCCTGATATTCCTGCTACCTGCTTGCTAGCCTGAGGTCCGACGGTCTGCCTTCCTACTCCTGTCAGTTTGTCTATGGACCAGCTTGCACGCTCACCTGGGAGCGCTCCTCTGCTACCTGCCTGTTAGCCTACCTGGAGGCTCCGCCGTCACGTGCTGTGACCACCTGCTATTCCAGAGACTCTTGCCCGCTCACCTGGGAGCGCTCCTCCGCTACCTGCCTGCTTGCCTACCTGGAGGCTCCGCCGTCACGTGCTGTGACCACCTGCTATTCCAGAGACTCTTGCCCGCTCACCTGGGAGTGCTCCTCCGCTACCTACCTGCTTGCCTACCTGGAGGCTCTGCTGTCACGTGCTGTGACCACCTGCTATTCCAGAGACTCTCGCTTGCTCACCTGGGAGCACACATCTTCCATCTGCCTGCTAGCCTACCTGGAGGTTCAGCCATCACAGGTCGTACCTACCCTTTACCCAGAGACTGCCCCGGTCACTTGCCGTGACCTCCTGCCCGTTCACCCAGAGACTGTCCCGGTCACCTGCTGTGACTGCCTGCCCATCTTCCCTGGTCGCCACCCGCTCCCTTACAAGGACCGCCCCCTTGTATAGTAGCTCAGAGGTTCCGCCAACCAGACCCGTTACAGTTTGCTCGGGCCATGGAACCCGGTGGCACCCAAGCTCCCTCGCTCTCGGACCTCTGTTATGAACTGTCCCGTCAGAGGTCCCAACAGGAGTCCATCCTGGGTCACCTGTAGAATGTCAATTCTCGCCTGGACACTGACTGCTCCACCAGCAACCACCGCCAGTGCCATGACTCGCAACCCGGCAGCTCCGCTGCCCACCAATACCATGGTATCCTACCCTGGACCCCGGCTTTCTGCACCTCCTCGCTTCGGAGGCGACTCCGCTCAGGCTCGGGGCTTCATAAATCAGTGCACCCTGCACTTTGAACTCCTGTCCCACCAGTTTAACTCCGACCGGGCCAAAATTGCCTTCATCATGTCCCATCTCACCGGGGAGGCCCTGGCCTGGCTAAATCCTCTATGGGAGAGAGGAGACCCCCTGGTGTCCGATTTGCCTGCCTTTCTCACGGCTTTCCGGAAAGTCTTCGACGAACCCGGACGGAAGACCTCATCCGCATCATCTCTGCTACGCCTCCACCAGGGAAATCTCACCGTGGGCCAATATGCCATACGGTTCCGTACCCTTGCCTCGGAGCTGGCTTGGGATAACGACGCTCTGGTATCTGTCTTCTGGGAGGGTCTGTCCGGCCGTATTAAAGATGAACTCGCCGGTCGGGACATTCCAACCACTCTCGATGACTTAATAACCCTTGCCACCCGGATTGACCTACGGTTCCAGGAGCGTGCCAAAGAGGTCACCCGTGAGAGGAGGTTTCCACGTCTAGCTCCTACTTTTCAGAAACCCGTCACTCCCTCCGTTTCTCCCCAGGTACACTCTCCTGAGCCTATGCAGGTCGACCAGACCAAGATGGTCAAAACCCGTCAGGACTTACGCCGTGCCGAAGGGAGCTGCTTCTACTGTGGCAGTAAGGAGCACCGGATCCGTACCTGCCTGGAGAGGTCGGGAAACGCCTGTGTCTAGGTTCGCTCAGAGAGGTCCACCTAGACAAGAATAAATCCTCTCCATCTCTGCTACTGTCAGTCTCTATTATCTGCGGGGAGAATCGTTATTTCGAACTAGCCCAACTTGACTCTGGAGCGGCCGGGAATCTTATTTCACAGTCCCTGGTAGAAAAATACCGCATTCCCACCAAACCTCTGGCTGTACCATTATCTGTCGCTGCTGTGGATGGGGGCCTCTTACCACGTCCCATCCAACTCATCACCGAATCCATAACTCTGCAGGTGGGAATGCTGCATTCTGAGAGCATCTCTTTTCATGTTCTACCTGGACTCTCTCACGCCCTCTTACTAGGTCTACCTTGGCTCCAGAGACATGCACCCGTGCTTGACTGGCAGACCGGAGAAGTCCTTCGCTGGGGACAGGACTGTCATAAGACTTGTTTGGTTCCTGTTCATCCCGTCCGTCCTTCTCCTACCCCAACTAATCTACCTGGACTTCCGATTCCCTATTGGTCATTTGCTGATGTCTTTAATAAAAAGGAGGCAGAGACATTACCCCCTCATAGACCATACGACTGTCCTATCGACCTGTTACCCGGTACTACTCCTCCCCGTGGGCGTATTTACCCATTGTCCGCTGCTGAGACCTGGTCGATGTCCGAATATATTGAGGAGAATTTGGCCAGGGGATTCATCCGGAAATCTACCTCCCCGGTGGGAGCAGGCTTCTTCTTCGTAAAAAAGAAGGACGGCTCTCTCCGTCCCTGTATAGACTATAGAGGCCTTAACCAGATCACGGTGAAGAATAAGTACCCCCTTCCGCTCATTCCAGAATAATTTGATCGCCTGAGGGGGGCTAGAGTCTTCACCAAACTGGACCTCCGTGGGGCGTACAACCTGGTCCGTATCCGTCAAGGGGATGAATGGAAGACTGCATTCAACACCCGGGACGGCCACTATGAATATCTGGTAATGCCTTTTGGTCTCTGTAACGCTCCTGCCGTCTTTCAAGAGTTGGTCAATGACATCTTCCGGGACCTTCTCTACTCCTGCGTTGTGGTGTACTTGGACGACATCTTGGTCTTCTCTCCGGATCTCCAGACTCACCGGAGGGAAGTTCGTCAGGTCGTGCTCAGGCTCAGGCAGAATCACCTCTTCGCTAAATATGAGAAGTGCCTCTTTGAGCAGACCTCGCTTCCGTTTTTGGGCTACATTATTTCTCAGACCGGCCTACGAATGGATCCAGAGAAACTGTCTGCCATCGAGAAATGGCCCCGACCGGAGGGGTTGAAGGCCATTCAGCGGTTCCTGGGCTTCGCCAACTACTACCGCCTCTTCATACCACACTTCTCTTCCCGGACTGCCCCAATTTCCGCGCTCACCCGTAAGGGTACTAATCCCAAGGAGTGGCCGTCCGAAGCAGAGGAGGCCTTTCTTTCCTTAAAACAGGCCTTCTCTTCCGCCCCGGTGCTGCATCGTCCGGACGGCAACAAGCAGTTCTTCCTGGAGGTTGACGCCTCCTCCTCTGGAGCCGGAGCTGTACTTACTCAAAAATCATCTTCCGGGAGGATGGTAACTTGCGGCTTTTTCTCCAAACTCTTCTCCTCTTCTGAGCGCAATTATTCCATAGGAGACCGAGAGTTATTGGCCATCAAGCTGGCATTGGAGGAGTGGCGTTACCTACTCGAGGGGGCTCTTCATCCGGTAATAATTTACACTGACCACAAGAACTTGGCTTATCTCCAGCATGCCCAGAGACTTAACCCGCGCCAAGCCCGGTGGTCCTTGTTTTTTGCTCTCTTTGATTTTGTTCTACATTTTTGCCCGGCTGACAAGAACATCAAAGCGGACGCCTTGTCCCGATCCTTTCTGGTATCTGACCTCGAGGAGGAACCTAAACATATCATCGATCCCGCCAGAGTAATGCAGGTGGCTCCCGTGAGTCTAAATTGTCTCCCTCCCGGTAAGACGTTCGTATCGGTACCTGATCGGGAGAAGATCCTACACTGGGGTCATTCATCTAAACTAGCTGGCCACGCCGGTCAGAAAAAGACCCTCCAGCTTATTACCCGGCACTACTGGTGGCCTAACCTGCACAAGGATGTAATAGACTTTGTTTCTGCCTGTGTGTCCTGCGCCCGCAACAAAGTTCCGAGACACCTGCCAGCCGGTCGCCTCCTTCCTCTGCCAGTACCTGCTGCCCCCTGGCAGCATATAGCGATGGACTTCATAACTGATCTTCCCGTCTCTGCCGGTTGTACGGTCATTTGGGTGGTAGCTGACCGCTTTTCCAAGATGGCTGACTTCATTCCCCTGCCAGGCCTCCCGTCTGCACCCGAGCTGGCTAAAGACTTTATCCGTCACATCTTCCGTCTTCATGGCCTGCCCCGTCACATCGTGTCGGATCGTGGGGTACAGTTCACTTCTCGTTTCTGGAGAGCCACTTGTAAATTGCTAGACGTCACCCTGGACTTCTCCTCCGCTTACCACCCACAGTCTAATGGTCAAGTGGAGCGGATCAATCAGATCCTGACCAGTTACCTCCGGCACTTCGTTAATGCCCACCATTCTGACTGGGTGGATCTCTCGCCATGGGCCGAATTCTCGTACAACAATCACGAGAGCGAATCCTCCTCCAAATCCCCGTTTTTTGTAGTCTTCGGTCAGCATCCTCGGATCCCGTTTCCCGTCTCCACCTCGGTGGACAATCCGGCTGCGGAATCTCTTGTTAACAAATTTTCCTCCATATGGGAGAGTACCCGGTCCGCACTCCTTCTGTCATCCGAGCGTATGAAAAGACATGCTGACAAAAAAACGTCTGGATCCTCCTCAATTCCGTCCAGGGGATAAGGTCTGGCTCTCGTCCAAGTATGTCCGGCTCAAGATTCCTTCCTATAAGTTAGGGCCTCGGTTCATCGGTCCTCTGGAGGTCATCAGTCAGATCAACCCGGTGGCCTATAAATTGAAACTCCCGGCCAACTTGCGGATCCCTAACTCCTTCCATGTATCTCTCCTCAAACCCGTGGTACTTAACTCTTTTTACAAGTCTACAGGTACACCTCCTGCTCCGGTTTCCGCTGAAAACGAATTTGAGGTAGAGAACATTCTGGCCACCAAAAGGGTAAGAGGGAAGACCTTTTTTCTAGTAGATTGGAAGGGGTTTGGTCCTGAAGAGAGAACGTGGGAGCCCCAGGAGAACATCCATGCCCCTCTCATCCTTGCTAAATTTCTGTCTGGCCTAAAAAAGGGGGGGCCTAAAGGGGGGGTACTGTAGCGTCGACGTCCCTGCCCTCTGCTAGGCAGGGACGCTGTTCCCCTCACCTCTCTGCTCCGAGCCCGGCGTCCTCCTCCCGCTCTGCTGGCAGCGCGCGCTCCTTCCCGGCCACTGTGCTTAGGGCGCGCGCGCGCGCACTCCCTCCCTCTTAAAGGGGCCACGCGCGCCGTGCTAAGGAGTCCCCGGCCAATGGCCGGAGGACTTCACCATATATAAGGCACCTCCTCCAAAATGGAGGTGCCCGAGCAATGTTGTTGCACTGTTCACTACTCTGCTTCAGCCCTCAGGTCCCGTTGCCAGTTACCTGCCAGTTACCTGCCTGATTCCTGCCAGAGTCCTGCCAGTTTTCTGTCTGTTTCCTGCCTGATATTCCTGCTACCTGCTTGCTAGCCTGATGTCCGACGGTCTGCCTTCCTACTCCTGTCAGTCTGTCTATGGACCAGCTTGCCCGCTCACCTGGGAGCGCTCCTCTGCTACCTGCCTGCTAGCCTACCTGGAGGCTCCGCCGTCACGTGCTGTGACCACCTGCTATTCCAGAGACTCTTGCCCGCTCACCTGGGAGCGCTCCTCCGCTACCTGCCTGCTTGCCTACCTGGAGGCTCCGCCGTCACGTGCTGTGACCACCTGCTATTCCAGAGACTCTTGCCCGCTCACCTGGGAGCGCTCCTCCGCTACCTGCCTGTTTGCCTACCTGGAGGCTCTGCCGTCAAGTGCTGTGACCACCTGCTATTCCAGAGACTCTCGCTTGCTCACCTGGGAGCACACATCTTCCATCTGCCTGCTAGCCTACCTGGAGGTTCAGCCATCACAGGTCCTACCTACCCTTTACCCAGAGACTGCCCCGGTCACTTGCCGTGACCTCCTGCCCGTTCACCCAGAGACTGTCCCGGTCACCTGCTGTGACTGCCTGCCCATCTTCCCTGGTCGCCACCCGCTCCCTTACAAGGACCGCCCCCTTGTATAGTAGCTCAGAGGTTCCGCCTACCAGACCCGTTACAAAAACGACTAAATATGAAGAACTCATCGGGCGAATCGCTCTGGAACTGAAATCGGAACGCACACTGACATTTCCCCTATCTGAAAGTCTGATAAACGCCGGAAAAATGACTAAGTCCCAAAAAAAAAAAAGTTTCACCTTTTTTCAATTTTACCCCAGTGGGATATATATTCTACCCACACACATTTGGAATGCTCCTGGCATACCCTCACACATATTATTCCCTCATTTAGTGGATATATTCACAAAAAAGTGAAATTTTCAAAAATTCTGAAAATTGGCTGAAAACGACTAAATATGAAGGACTCATCAGGAGAATCGCTCTGGAACTGAAATCGGAACGCTCACTGACATTTCCCCTATCTGAAAGTCTGATAAACGCTGAAAAAATGACTAAGTCCAAAAAAAAATTTTTTTCATCTTTTTTCAATTTTACCCCCGTGGGATATATATTCTACCCACACACATTTGGAACTCTCCTGTCATACCGTCACACATATTATTCCCTCATTTAGTGGATATTTTCACAAAAAAAGTGAAATTTTCAAAAATTCAGAAAATTGGCTAAAAAAGACTAAATATGAAGGACTCATCGGGCGAATCGCTCTGGAACTGAAACGGGAATGCTCACTGACAATTTCCCTATCTGAAAGTCTGATAAACGCCGGAAAAATGACTAAGTACAAAAAAAAATTTTTTTCAACTTCTTTCAATTTTACCGCCGTGGGATATATATTCTACCCACACACATTTGGAACTCTCCTGGGGTACCCTCACACATATTATTCCCTCATTTAGTGGATATTTTCACAAAAAAGTGAAATTTTCAAAAATTCAGAAAATTGGCTGAAAACGACTAAATATGAAGAACTCATCGGGCGAATCGCTCTGGAACTGAAATCGGAATGCACACTGACATTTCCCCTATCTGAAAGTCTGATAAACGCCGGAAAAATGACTAAGTCCCAAAAAAAAAAATGTTTTACCTTTTTTCAATTTTACCCCAGTGGGATATATATTCTATCCACACACATTTGGAACGCTCCTGGCGTACCCTCACACATATTATTCCCTCATTTAGTGGATATTTTCACAAAAAAGTGAAATTTTCAAAAATTCTGGAAATTGACAGAAAACGACTAAATATGAAGGACACATCGGGCCAATTGCTCTGGAACTGAAATCGTTACACTCACTGACATTTCCCCTATCTGAAAGTCTGATAAACGCTGAAAAAATGACTAAGTCCAAAAAAAAATTTTTTTCAACTTCTTTAAATTTTACCCCCGTGGGATATATATTTTACCCACACACATTTGGAACTCTCCTGGGGGACCCTCACACATATTATTCCCTCAATTAGTGGATATTTTCACAAAAAAGTGAAATTTTCAAAAATTCTGAAAATTGGCTGAAAAAAAACTAAATATGAAGGACTCATCGGGCGAATCGCTCTGGAACTGAAATCGGAATGCTCACTGACACTTTCCCTATCTGAAAGTCTGATAAACGCTGAAAAAATGACTAAGTCCCAAAAAAAAAATGTTTTACCTTTTTTCAATTTTACCCCCGTGGGATATATATTCTACCCACACACATTTGGAACTCTCCTGGGGTACCCTCACACATGTTATTCCCTCAATTAGTGGATATTTTCACAAAAAAGTGAAATTTTCAAAAATTCTGAAAATTGGCAGAAAATGACTAAATATGAAGGACACATCAGGCCAATCGCTCTGGAACTGAAATCGAAACACTCACTGACATTTCCCCTATCTGAAAGTCTGATAAACGCTGAAAAAATGACTAAGTCCCAAAAAAAAAATTTTTAACCTATTTTCAAATTTACCCCCGTGGTATGCATATTCTACCCACACACATTTGGAACTCTCCTGGCGTACCGTCACACATATTATTCCCTCATTTAGTGGATATTTTCACAAAAAAGTGAAATTTTCAAGAATTCAGAAAATTGGCTAAAAAAGACTAAATATGAAGGACTCATCGGGCGAATCGCTCTGGAACTGAAATCGGAATGCTCACTGACACTTTCCCTATCTGAAAGTCTGAGAAACGCCGGAAAAATGACTAAGTCCCAAAAAAATTTTTTTTCAACTTTTTTCAATTTTACCCCCGTGGGATATATATTCTACCCACACACATTTGGAACTCTCCTGGGGTACCCTCACACATATTATTCCCTCAATTAGTGGATATTTTCACAAAAAATTGAAATTTTCAAAAATTCAGAAAATTGGCTAAAAACGACTAAATATGAAGGACTCATCGGGCGAATCGCTCTGGAACTGAAATCGGAACGCTCACTGACATTTCCCCTATCTGAAAGTCTGATAAACGCTGAAAAAATGACTAAGTCCCCCAAAAAAAATGTTTTACCTTTTTTCAATTTTACCCCAGTGGGATATATATTCTACCCACACACATTTGGAACGCTCCTAGCGTACCCTCACACATATTATTCCCTCATTTAGTGGATATTTTCACAAAAAAGTGAAATTTTCAAAAATTCAGAAAATTGGCTGAAAACGACTAAATATGAAGGATTCATCGGGCGAATCGCTCTGGAACTGAAATCGGAATGCTCACTGACATTTCCCCTATCTGAAAGTCTGATAAACGCCGGAAAAATGACTAAGTCCAAAAAGAATTTTTTTTATACTTTTTTCAATTTTACCCCCGTGAGATATATATTCTACTCACACACATTTGGAACTCTCCTGGGGTATCCTCACACATTTTATTCCCTCATTTAGTGGATATTTTCCCAAAAAAGTGAAATTTTCAATAATTCTGAAAATGGTCTGAAAACGACTAAATATGAAGGACTCATCGGGCGAATCGCTCTGGAACTGAAATTGGAATGCTCACTGACATTTCCCCTATCTGAAAGTCTGATAAATGCCGGAAAAATGACTAAGTCAAAAAAAAAATTATTTTCAATTTTGCCCCCTTGGGATATATATTCTACACACACACATTTGGAACTCTCCTGGGGTACCCTCACACATATTATTCCCTCATTTAGTGGATATTTTCACAAAACAGTGAAATTCTCAAAAATTCAGAAAATTGGCTGAAAACGACTAAATATGAAGAACTCATCGGGTGAATCGCTCTGGAACTGAAATCGGAATGCTCACTGACATTTCCCCTTTCTGAAAGTCTGATAAAGGCCGGAAAAATGACTAAGTCCAAAAAAAATATTTTTTCAACTTTTTTCAATTTTACCCCCGTGAGATATATATTCTACCCACACACATTTGGAACTCTCCTGGGGTATCCTCACACATATTATTCCCTCAGTTAGTGGATATTTTCCCAAAAAAGTGAAATTTTCAAAAATTCAGAAAATTGGCTGAAAACGACTAAATATGAAGGACACATCAGGCGAATCACTCTGGAACTGAAATCAGAACGTTCACTGACATTTCCCCTAACCGAAAGTCTGATAAACGCTGAAAAAATGACTAAGTCCAAAAAAAAATTTTTTTCAACTTTTTTCAATTTTACCACTGTGGGATATATATTCTACCCACACACATTTGGAACTCTCCTGGCGTACCCTCACACATATTATTCCCTCATTTAGTGGATATTTTCACAAAACAGTGAAATTCTCAAAAATTCAGAAAATTGGCTGAAAACGACGAAAGATGAAGAACTCATCGGGTGAATCGCTCTGGAACTGAAATCGGAATGCTCACTGACATTTCCCCTATCTGAAAGTCTGATAAACGCTGAAAAAATGACTAAATTCAAAAAAAAAATTTTTTCAACTTTTTTCAATTTTACCGCCGTGGGGTATATATTCAGCCCACACACATTTGGAACTCTCCTGGGGTGCCCTCACACATATTATTCCCTCATTTAGTGGATATTTTCACAAAAAAGTGAAATTTTCAAAAATTCTGGAAATTGGCTGAAAACGACTAAATATGAAGGACTCATCGGGCGAATCGCTCTGGAACTGAAATTGGAATGCTCACTGACATTTCCCCTACCTTAAAGTCTGATAAACACTGAAAAAATGACTAAGTCCAAAAAAAATTTTATTTTTACTTTTTTCAATTTTACCCCCGTGAGATATATATTCTACCCACACACATTTGGAACTCTCCTGGGGGACCCTCACACATATTATTCCCTCAATTAGTGGATATTTTCACAAAAAAGTGAAATTTTCAAAAATTCAGAAAATTGGCTGAAAACGACTAAATATGAAGGACTCATCGGGCGAATCGCTCTGGAACTTAAATAGGAACGCTCTCTGACATTTCCCCTATCTGAAAGTCTGATAAACGCTGAAAAAATGAGTAAGTTCCAAAAAAAAATTTTTTCACCTTTTTTCAATTTTACCCCAGTGGGATATATATTCTACCCACACACATTTGGAACTCTCCTGGGGTGCCCTCACACATATTATTCCCTCATTTAGTGGATATTTTCCCAAAAAAGTGAAATTTTCAAAAATTCAGAAAATTGGCTGAAAATGACTAAATATGAAGGACTCATTGGGCGAATCGCTCTGGAACTGAAATCGGAATGCTGACTGACATTTCCCCTTTCTGAAAGTCTGATAAATGCCGGAAAAATGACTAAGTCCAAAAAAAATATTTTTTCAACTTTTTTCAATTTTACCCCCGTGAGATATATATTCTACCCACACATTTGGAACTCTCCTGGGGTACCCTCACACATATTATTCCCTCATTTAGTGGATATTTTCACAAAAAAGTGAAATTTTCAAAAATTCAGAAAATTGGCTGAAAACGACTAAATATGAAGGACACATCGGGTGAATCACTCTGGAACTGAAATCAGAACGTTCACTGACATTTCCCCTATCCGAAAGTCTGATAAACGCTGAAAAAATGACTAAGTCCAAAAAAAATTTTTTTTCAACTTTTTTCAATTTTACCCCCGTGGGATATATATTCTACCACACACATTTGGAACTCTCCTGGGGTACCCTCACACATATTATTCCCTCATTTAGTGGATATTTTCACAAAAAAGTGAAATTTTCAAAAATTCAGAAAATTGGCTGAAAACGACTAAATAGGAAGAACTCATCGGGCGAATTGCTCTGGAACTGAAATCGGAACCCTCACTGACATTTCCCCTATCTGAAAGTCTGATAAACGCTGAAAAAATGACTAAGTCCCAAAAAAAAAATTTTTCACCTTTTTTCAATTTTACCCCCGTGGGATATATATTCTACCCACACACATTTGGAACTCTCCTAGGGTACCCTCACTCATATTATTCCCTCATTTAGTGGATATTTTCACAAAAAAGTGAAATTTTCAAAAATTCAGAAAATTGGCTGAAAACGACTAAATATGAAGAACTCATCGGGCGAATCGCTCTGGAACTGAAATCGGAATGCTCACTGACATTTTCCCTATCTGAAAGTCTGATAAACGCTAAAAAAATGACTAAGTTCAAAAAAAAATTTTTTTCAACTTTTTTCAATTTTACCCCCGTGGGATATATATTCTACCCACACACATTTGGAACTCTCCTGGGGTACCCTCACACATATTATTCCCTCATTTAGTGGATATTTTCACAAAAAATTTTGTTCAAAAATTCAGAAAATTGGCTGAAAATGACTAAATATGAAGGACTCATCGGGCGAATCGCTCTGGAACTGAAATCGGAATGCTCACTGACATTTCCTCTATCTGAAAGTCTGATAAACCCTGGAAAAATGACTAAGTCCCAAAAATTTTTTTTTCAACTTTTTTCAATTTTACCCCCGTGGGATATATATTCTACCCACACACATTTGGAACTCTCCTGGGTACCCTCACACATATTATTCCCTCATTTATTGGATATTTTCACAAAAAAGTGAAATTTTCAAAAATTCAGAAAATTGGCTGAAAGCGACTAAGTATGAAGAACTCATCGGGCGAATCGCTCTGGAACTGAAATGGGAATGCTCACTGACATTTCCCCTATCTGAAAGTCTGATAAACGCTGAAAAAATGACTAAGTCCAAAAAAAATTTTTTTTCAACTTTTTTCAATTTTTTCCCCTGTGGGATATATATTCTACCCACACACATTTGGAACTCTCCTGGGGTACCCTCACGCATATTATCCGCTCATTTAGTGGATATTTTCACAAAAAAGTGAAATTTTCAAAAATTCTGAAAATTGTCTGAAATCGACTAAATATGAAGAACTCATCGGGCGAATCGCTCTGGAAGTGAAATCGGAATGCTCACTGACATTTCCCCTATCTGAAAGTCTGATAAACGCTGAAAAAATGACTAAGTTCCAAAAAAAAATTTTTTCACCTTTTTTCAATTTTACCCCCGTGGGATTTATATTCTACCCACACACGTTTGAAACTCTCCTGGCGTACCCTCACACATATTATTCCCTCATTTAGTGGATATTTTCACAAAAAAGTGAAATTTTCAAAAATTCAGAAAATTGGCTGAAAACGACTAAATATGAAGGACTCATCGGGCGAATCGCTCTGGAACTGAAATCGGAACGCTCACTGACATTTCCCCTATCTGAAAGTCTGATAAACGCTGAAAAAATGACTAAGTTCCAAAAAAAAATTTTTTCACCTTTTTTCAATTTTACCCCCGTGGGATATATATTCTACCCACACATATTTGGAACTCTCCTGGGGTACCCTCACACATATTATTCCCTCATTTAGTGGATATTTTCACAAAAAAAGTGAAATTTTTAAAAATTCTGAAAATTGTCTGAAAACGACTAAATATGAAGGACTCATCGGGCGAATCGCTATGGAACTGAAATCGGAACGCTCACTGACATTTCCCCTATCTGAAAGTCTGATAAACGCTGAAAAAATGATTAACTCCCGAAAAAAAAATTTTTTTCAACTTTTTTCAATTTTACCCCCGTGGGATATATATTCTACCCACACACATTTGCAACTCTCCTGGGGTACCCTCACGCATATTATTCCCTCATTTAGTGGATATTTTCACAAAATAGTGAAATTTTCAAAAATTCGGAAAATTGTCTGAAAACTACTAAATATGAAGGACTCATCGGGCGAATCGCTCTGGAACTGAAATCGGAATGCTCACTGACATTTTCCCTATCTGAAAGTCTGATAAACGCTGAAAAAATGACAGTCCAAAAAAAAATGTTTTTCAACTTTTTTCAATTTTACCACCGCGGGATATATATTCTACCCACACACATTTGCAACTCTCCTGGGGTGCCATCACACATATTATTCCCTCATTTAGTGGCTATTTTCACAAAAAAGTGAAATTTTCAAAAATTCAGAAATTTGGCTGAAAACGACTAAATATGAAGGACTCATCGGGCGAATCGCTCTTGAATTGAAATCGGAAGGCTCACTGACATTCCCCCTATCTGAAAGTCTGGTAAACGCCGGAAAAATGACTAAGTCCAAAAAAAATATTTTTTCAACTTTTTTCAATTTTACCCCCGTGGGATATATCTTCTACCAACACACATTTGGAATTCTCCTGGTGTACCCTCACACATATTATTCCCTCATTTAGTGGATATTTTCACAAAAAAGTAAAATTTTCAAAAATTCAGAAAATTGGCTGAAAACGACTAAATATGAAGGACTCATCGGGCGAATTGCTCTGGAACTGAAATCAGAATGTTCACTGACATTTCCCCTATCTGAAAGTCTGATAAACGCTGAAAAAATGACAGTCCCAAAAATATTTTTTTTAAACTTTTTTCAATTTTTCCACTGTGGGATATATATTCTACCCACACACAGTTGGAACTTTCCTGGGGTACCCTCACACATATTATTCCCTCATCTAGTGGATATTTTCACAAAAAAGTGAAATTTTCAAAAATTCAGAAAATTGGCTGAAAACGACTAAATATGAAGGACTCATCGGGCGAATTGCTCTGGAACTGAAATCAGAATGCTCACTGACATTTCCCCTATCTGAAAGTCTGTTAAACGCGATAAAAATGACTAAGTCCAAAAAAAAATGCTTTAAACTTTTTTTAATTTTACCCCCGCGGGATATATATTCTACCCACACACATTTGGAACTCTCCTGGGGTACCCTCACACATATTATTCCCTCATTTAGTAGATATTTTCACAAAAAAGCGAAATTTTCAAAAATTCTGAAAATTGGCTGAAAACGACTAAATATGAAGGACTCATCGGGCGAATCGCTCTGGAACTGAAATCGGAACGCTCACTGACATTTCCACTATCTGAAAGTCTGATAAACGCTGAAAAAATGACAGTCCAAAAAAAAATTTTTTTCAACTTTTTTCAATTTTACCACCGTGGGATATATATTCTACCCAAACACATTTGGAACTCTCCTGGGGTGCCCTCACACATATTATTCCCTCAGTTAGTGGATATTTTCACAAAAAAGTGAAATTTTCAAAAATTCAGAAATTTGTCTGAAAACGACTAAATATGAAGGACTCATCGGGCGAATCGGTCTGGAATTGAAATCGGAAGGCTCACTGACATTCCCCCTATCTGAAAGTCTGGTAAACGCCGGAAAAATGACTAAGTCCAAAAAAAATATTTTTTCAACTTTTTCAATTTTACCCCCATGGGATATATATTCTACCAACACACATTTGGAATTCTCCTGGTGTACCCTCACACATATTATTCCCTCATTTAGTGGATATTTTCACAAAAAAGTGAAATTTTCAAAAATTCTGAAAATTGACTGAAAACGTCTAAATATGAAGGACTAATCGGGCGAATCGCTCTGGAACTGAAATCGGAATGCTCACTGACATTTCCCCTATCTGAAAGTCTGATAAACGCTGAAAAAATGACAGTCTAAAAAAAAATTTTTTTCAACTTTTTTCAATTTTCCCCCCGTGGGATATATATTCTACCCACACACATTTGGAACTCTCCTGGGGTACCCTCACACATATTATTCCCTCATTTAGTGGATATTTTCACACAAAAGTGAAATTTTCAAAAATTCGGAAAATTGTCTGAAAACGACTAAATATGAAGGACTCATCGGGCGAATCGCTCTGGAACTGACATCGGAACGCTCACTGACATTTCCCCTATCTGAAAGTCTGATAAACGCTGAAAAATGACAGTCCAAAAAAAAATTTTTTTCAACTTTTTTCAATTTTACCACCGCGGGATATATATTCTACCCACACACATTTGGAACTCTCCTGGGGTGCCCTCACACATATTATTCCCTCATTTAGTGGATATTTTCACAAAAAAGTGAAATTTTCAAAAATTCAGAAATTTGGCTGAAAACGACTAAATATGAAGGACTCATCGGGCGAATCGCTCTGGAACTGAAATCGGAACGCTCACTGACATTCCCCCTATCTGAAAGTCTGATAAACGCCGGCAAAATGACTAAGTCCAAAAAAATATTTTTTCAACTTTTTTCAATTTTACCCCCGTGGGATATAAATTCTACCAACACACATTTGGAACTCTCCTGGGGTACCCTCACACATATTATTCCCTCATTTAGTGGATATTTTCACAAAAAAGTGAAATTTTCAACAATTCTGAAAATTGGCTGAAAATGACTAAATATGAAGGACTCATTGGGCGAATCACTCTGGAACTGAAATCGGAACGCTCACTGACATTTCCCCTATCTGAAAGTCTGCTAAACGCTGAAAAAATGACTGTCCCCCAAAAATTTTTTTTCAACTTTTTTCTATTTTTCCCCTGTGGGATATATATTCTACCAGCACACATTTGGAACTCTCCTGGGGTACCCTCACGCATATTATTCCCTCATTTAGTGGATATTTTCACAAAAAAGTGAAATTTTCAAAAATTCAGAAAATTGGCTGAAAACGACTAAATATGAAGGATTCATCGGGCGAATCGCTTTAGAACTGAAATCGGTAAGCTCACTGACATTTCCCCTATCTGAAAGTCTGATAAACGCCGGAAAAATGACTAAGTCCAAAAAATAATTTTTTTCAACTTTTTTCAATTTTACCCCCGTGGGATATATATTCTACCCACACACATTTGGAACTCTCTTGGGGTACCCTCACACATATTATTCCCTCATTTAGTGGATATTTTCACAAAAAAGTGACATTTTCAAAAATTCAGAAAATTGGCTGAAAACGACTAAATATGAAGGACTTATCGGGCGATTCGCTCTGGAATTGAAATTGGAAGGCTCACTGACATTTCCCCTATCTGAAAGTCTGATAAACGCCGGAAAAATGACTAAGTCCCAAAAAAATATTTTTTCAACTTTTTTCAATTTTACCCCCGTGGGATATATATTCTACCAGCACACATTTGGAACTCTCCTGGGGTACCCTCACGCATATTATTCCCTCATTTAGTGGATATTTTCACAAAAAAGTGAAATTTTCAAAAATTCTGAAAATTGGCTGAAAACGACTAAATATGAAGGACTCATCGGGCGAATCGCTCTGGAACTGAAATCGGTATGCTCACTGACATTTCCTATATCTGAAAGTCTGATAAACGCCGGAAAAATGACTAAGTCCAAAAAATAATTTTTTTCAACTTTTTTCAATTTTACCCCTGTGGGAAATATATTCTACCCACACACATTTTGAACTCTCCTGGGGTACCCTCACACATATTATTCCCTCATTTAGTGGATATTTTCCCAAAAAAGTGAAATTTTCAAAAATTCGGAAAATTGTCTGAAAACGACTAAATATGAAGGACTCATCGGGCGAATCGCTCTGGAACTGACATCGGAACGCTCACTGACATTTCCCCTATCTGAAAGTCTGATAAACGCTGAAAAAATGACAGTCCAAAAAAAAATTTTTTTCAACTTTTTTCAATTTTACCACCGCGGGATATATATTCTACCCACACACATTTGGAACTCTCCTGGGGTGCCCTCACACATATTATTCCCTCATTTAGTGGATATTTTCACAAAAAAGTGAAATTTTCAAAAATTCAGAAATTTGGCTGAAAACGACTAAATATGAAGGACTCATCGGGCGAATCGCTCTGGAACTGAAATCGGAACGCTCACTGACATTTCCCCTATCTGGAAGTCTGATAAACGCTGAAAAAATGACTAAGTCCAAAAAAATATTTTTTCAACTTTTTTCAATTTTAACCCCGTGGGATATATATTCTAAGCACACACATTTGGAACTCTCCTGGGGTGCCCTCACACATATTATTCCCTCATTTAGTGGATATTTTCACAAAAAAGTGAAATTTTCAAAAATTCAGAAATTTGGCTGAAAACGACTAAATATGAAGGACTCATCGGGCGAATCGCTCTGGAACTGAAATCGGAACGCTCACTGACATTCCCCCTATCTGAAAGTCTGATAAACGCCGGCAAAATGACTAAGTCCAAAAAAATATTTTTTCAACTTTTTTCAATTTTACCCCCGTGGGATATAAATTCTACCAACACACATTTTGAACTCTCCTGGGGTACCCTCACACATATTATTCCCTCATTTAGTGGATATTTTCACAAAAAAGTGAAATTTTCAACAATTCTGAAAATTGGCTGAAAATGACTAAATATGAAGGACTCATTGGGCGAATCACTCTGGAACTGAAATCGGAACGCTCACTGACATTTCCCCTATCTGAAAGTCTGCTAAACGCTGAAAAAATGACAGTCCCCCAAAAATTTTTTTTCAACTTTTTTCTATTTTTCCCCTGTGGGATATATATTCTACCAGCACACATTTGGAACTCTCCTGGGGTACCCTCACGCATATTATTCCCTCATTTAGTGGATATTTTCACAAAAAAGTGAAATTTTCAAAAATTCAGAAAATTGGCTGAAAACGACTAAATATGAAGGATTCATCGGGCGAATCGCTTTAGAACTGAAATCGGTAAGCTCACTGACATTTCCCCTATCTGAAAGTCTGATAAACGCCGGAAAAATGACTAAGTCCAAAAAATAATTTTTTTCAACTTTTTTCAATTTTACCCCCGTGGGATATATATTCTACCCACACACATTTGGAACTCTCTTGGGGTACCCTCACACATATTATTCCCTCATTTAGTGGATATTTTCACAAAAAAGTGACATTTTCAAAAATTCAGAAAATTGGCTGAAAACGACTAAATATGAAGGACTTATCGGGCGATTCGCTCTGGAATTGAAATTGGAAGGCTCACTGACATTTCCCCTATCTGAAAGTCTGATAAACGCCGGAAAAATGACTAAGTCCCAAAAAAATATTTTTTCAACTTTTTTCAATTTTACCCCCGTGGGATATATATTCTACCAGCACACATTTGGAACTCTCCTGGGGTACCCTCACGCATATTATTCCCTCATTTAGTGGATATTTTCACAAAAAAGTGAAATTTTCAAAAATTCTGAAAATTGGCTGAAAACGACTAAATATGAAGGACTCATCGGGCGAATCGCTCTGGAACTGAAATCGGTATGCTCACTGACATTTCCTATATCTGAAAGTCTGATAAACGCCGGAAAAATGACTGAGTCCAAAAAATAATTTTTTCACCTTTTTTCAATTTTATCCCTGTGGGATATATATTCTACCCACACACATTTTGAACTCTCCTGGGGTAACCTCACACATATTATTCCCTCATTTAGTGGATATTTTCACAAAAAAGTGAAATTTTCAAAAATTCAGAAAATTGGCTGAAAACGACTAAATATGAAGGACTCATCGGGCGAATCGCTCTGGAACTGAAATCGGAACGCTCACTGACATTTCCCCTATCTGGAAGTCTGATAAACGCTGAAAAAATGACTAAGTCCAAAAAAATATTTTTTCAACTTTTTTCAATTTTAACCCCGTGGGATATATATTCTAAGCACACACATTTGGAACTCTCCTGGGGTGCCCTCACACATATTATTCCCTCATTTAGTGAATATTTTCACAAAAAAGTGAAATTTTCAAAAATTCAGAAATTTGGCTGAAAACGACTAAATATGAAGGACTCATCGGGCGAATCGCTCTGGAACTGAAATCGGAACGCTCACTGACATTCCCCCTATCTGAAAGTCTGATAAACGCCGGCAAAATGACTAAGTCCAAAAAAATATTTTTTCAACTTTTTTCAATTTTACCCCCGTGGGATATAAATTCTACCAACACACATTTGGAACTCTCCTGGGGTACCCTCACACATATTATTCCCTCATTTAGTGGATATTTTCACAAAAAAGTGAAATTTTCAACAATTCTGAAAATTGGCTGAAAATGACTAAATATGAAGGACTCATTGGGCGAATCACTCTGGAACTGAAATCGGAACGCTCACTGACATTTCCCCTATCTGAAAGTCTGCTAAACGCTGAAAAAATGACAGTCCCCCAAAAATTTTTTTTCAACTTTTTTCTATTTTTCCCCTGTGGGATATATATTCTACCAGCACACATTTGGAACTCTCCTGGGGTACCCTCACGCATATTATTCCCTCATTTAGTGGATATTTTCACAAAAAAGTGAAATTTTCAAAAATTCAGAAAATTGGCTGAAAACGACTAAATATGAAGGATTCATCGGGCGAATCGCTTTAGAACTGAAATCGGTAAGCTCACTGACATTTCCCCTATCTGAAAGTCTGATAAACGCCGGAAAAATGACTAAGTCCAAAAAATAATTTTTTTCAACTTTTTTCAATTTTACCCCCGTGGGATATATATTCTACCCACACACATTTGGAACTCTCTTGGGGTACCCTCACACATATTATTCCCTCATTTAGTGGATATTTTCACAAAAAAGTGACATTTTCAAAAATTCAGAAAATTGGCTGAAAACGACTAAATATGAAGGACTTATCGGGCGATTCGCTCTGGAATTGAAATTGGAAAGCTCACTGACATTTCCCCTATCTGAAAGTCGGATAAACGCTGGAAAAATGACTAAGTCCAAAAAAAAAAAGTTTTAAACTTTTTTCAATTTTACCCCCGTGGGATATATATTCTACCCACACACATTTGGAACTCTCCTGGGGTACTCTCACACATATTATTCCCTCATTTAGTGGATATTTTCACAAAAAAGTGAAATTTTCAAAAATTCAGAAAATTGGCTGAAAACGACTAAATATGAAGGACTCATCGGGCGAATCGCTCTGGAACTGAAATCGGTATGCTCACTGACATTTCCTATATCTGAAAGTCTGATAAATGCCATAAAAATGACAGTCCAAAAAATTTTTTTTTTCAACTTTTTTCAATTTTACCCCCGCGGGATATATATTCTACCCACACACATTTGGAACTCTCCTGGGGTACCCTCACACATATTATTCCCTCAATTAGTGGATTTTTTCACAAAAAAGTGAAATTTTCAAAAATTCTGAAAATTGGCTGAAAACGACTAAATATGAAGGACTCATCGGGCGAATCGCTCTGGAACTGAAATTGGAACGCTCACTGACATTTCCCCCATCTGAAAGTCTGATAGACGCTGAAAAAATGACTAAGTCCAAAAAAAAAATTTTTTCACCTTTTTTCAATTTTACCCCTGTGGGATATATATTCTACCCACACACATTTGGAACTCTCCTGGGGTACCCTCACACATATTATTCCCTCATTTAGTGGATATTTTCACAAAAAAGTGAAATTTTCAAAAATTCTGAAAATTGGCTGAAAACGACTAAATATGAAGGAATCATCGGGCGAATCGCTCTGGAACTGAAATCGGAACACTCACTGACATTTCCCCTATCTGAAAGTCTGATAAACGGCATAAAAATGACTAAGTCGAAAAAAAAATGTTTTAAACTTTTTTCAATTTTACCCCCGTGGGATATATATTCTACCCACACACATTTGGAACTCTCCTGGGGTACCCTCACACATATTATTCCCTCATTTAGTGGATATTTTCACAAAAAAGTGAAATTTTCAAAAATTCAGAAAATTGGCTGAAAACGACTAAATATGAAGGACTCAACGGGCGAATCGCTCTGGAACTGAAATCGTAATGCTCACTGACATTTCCACTATCTGAAAGTCTGATAAACGCCGGAAAAATGACTAATTGAAAAAAAAATATTTTTTTCAACTTTTTTCAATTTTACCCCCGCGGGATATATATTCTACCGACACACATTTGGAACTCTCCTGGGGTACCCTCACACATATTATTCCCTCATTTAGTGGATATTTTCACAAAAAAGTGAAATTTTCAAAAATTCAGAAAATTGGCTGAAAACGACTAAATATGAAGGACTCATCGGACGAATCGCTCTGGAACTGAAATCGGATCACTCACTGACATTTCCCCTATCTGAAAGTCTGATAAACGCCATAAAAATGACTAAGTCCAAAAAAAATTTTTTTTAAACTTTTTTCAATTTTACTCCCGTGGAATATATAGATTCTGCCGACACACATTTGGAACTCTCCTGGGGTACCCTCACACATATTATTCCCTCATTTAGTGGATATTTTCACAAAAAAGTGAAATTTTCAAAAATTCTGAAAATTGGCTGAAAACGACTAAATATGAAGGACTCATCGGGCGAATCGCTCTGGAACTGAAATTGGAACGATCACTGACATTTCCCCTATCTGAAAGTCTGATAAACGCTGAAAAAATAACTAAGTCCAAAATAAAAATTTTTTCACCTTTTTTAAATTTTACCCCTGTGGAATATATATTCTACCCACACACATTTGGAACTCTCCTGGGGTACCCTCACACATATTATTCCCTCATTTAGTGGATATTTTCACAAAAAAGTGAAATTTTCAAAAATTCTGAAAATTTGTTGAAAACAACTAAATATGAAGGACTCATCGGGCGAATCGCTCTGGAACTGAAATTGGAACACTCACTGACATTTCCCCTATCTGAAAGTCTGCTAAACGCCATAAAAATGACTAAGTCCAAAAAAAATTTTTTTTCAACTTTTTTCAATTTTACTACGGTGGGATATATATTCTACCGACACACATTTGGTACTCTCCTGGGGTACCCTCACACATATTATTCCCTCATTTAGTGGATATTTTCACAAAAAAGTGAAATTTTCAAAAATTCAGAAAATTGGCTGAAAACAACTAAATATGAAGGCGAATCGCTCTGGAACTGAAATCGGAATGCTCACTGACATTTCCCCTATCTGAAAGTCTGATAAACGCTGGAAAAATGACTAAGTCCAAAAAAAAAATGTTTTAAACTTTTTTCAATTTTACCCCCGTGGGATATATATTCTACCCACACACATTTGGAACTCTCCTGGGGTACCCTCACACATATTATTCCCTCATTTAGTGGATTTTTTCTCAAAAAAGTAAAATTTTCAAAAATTCTGAAAATTGGCTGAAAACGACTAAATATGAAGGACTCAACGGGCGAATCGCTCTGGAACTGAAATCGGAATGCTCACTGACATTTCCACTATCTGAAAGTATGATAAACGCCGGAAAAATGACTAAGTCCAAAAAATAATTTTTTTCAACTTTTTTCAATTTTACCCCCGTGGGATATATATTCTACCCACACACATTTGGAACTCTCTTGGGGTACCCTCACACATATTATTCCCTCATTTAGTGGATATTTTCACAAAAAAGTGACATTTTCAAAAATTCAGAAAATTGGCTGAAAACGACTAAATATGAAGGACTTATCGGGCGATTCGCTCTGGAATTGAAATTGGAAGGCTCACTGACATTTCCCCTATCTGAAAGTCTGATAAACGCCGGAAAAATGACTAAGTCCCAAAAAAATATTTTTTCAACTTTTTTCAATTTTACCCCCGTGGGATATATATTCTACCAGCACACATTTGGAACTCTCCTGGGGTACCCTCACGCATATTATTCCCTCATTTAGTGGATATTTTCACAAAAAAGTGAAATTTTCAAAAATTCTGAAAATTGGCTGAAAACGACTAAATATGAAGGACTCATCGGGCGAATCGCTCTGGAACTGAAATCGGTATGCTCACTGACATTTCCTATATCTGAAAGTCTGATAAACGCCGGAAAAATGACTAAGTCCAAAAAATAATTTTTTCACCTTTTTTCAATTTTATCCCTGTGGGATATATATTCTACCCACACACATTTTGAACTCTCCTGGGGTACCCTCACACATATTATTCCCTCATTTAGTGGATATTTTCACAAAAAAGTGAAATTTTCAAAAATTCAGAAAATTGGCTGAAAACGACTAAATATGAAGGACTCATCGGGCGAATCGCTCTGGAACTGAAATTGGAATGCTCACTGACATTTCCTCTATATGAAAGTCTGATAAACGCTGAAAAAATGACTAAGTCCAAAAAAAAATTTTTTTCACCTTTTTTCAATTTTACCCCTGTGGGATATATATTCTACCCACACACAATTGGAACTCTCCTGGGGTACCCTCACACATATTATTCCCTCATTTAGCAGATATTTTCACAAAAAAGTGAAATTTTCAAAAATTCAGAAAATTGGCTGAAAACGACTAAATATGAAGGACTTATCGGGCGATTCGCTCTGGAATTGAAATTGGAAAGCTCACTGACATTTCCCCTATCTGAAAGTCGGATAAACGCTGGAAAAATGACTAAGTCCAAAAAAAAAAAGTTTTAAACTTTTTTCAATTTTACCCCCGTGGGATATATATTCTACCCACACACATTTGGAACTCTCCTGGGGTACTCTCACACATATTATTCCCTCATTTAGTGGATATTTTCACAAAAAAGTGAAATTTTCAAAAATTCAGAAAATTGGCTGAAAACGACTAAATATGAAGGACTCATCGGGCGAATCGCTCTGGAACTGAAATCGGTATGCTCACTGACATTTCCTATATCTGAAAGTCTGATAAATGCCATAAAAATGACAGTCCAAAAAATTTTTTTTTTCAACTTTTTTCAATTTTACCCCCGCGGGATATATATTCTACCCACACACATTTGGAACTCTCCTGGGGTACCCTCACACATATTATTCCCTCAATTAGTGGATTTTTTCACAAAAAAGTGAAATTTTCAAAAATTCTGAAAATTGGCTGAAAACGACTAAATATGAAGGACTCATCGGGCGAATCGCTCTGGAACTGAAATTGGAACGCTCACTGACATTTCCCCCATCTGAAAGTCTGATAGACGCTGAAAAAATGACTAAGTCCAAAAAAAAAATTTTTTCACCTTTTTTCAATTTTACCCCTGTGGGATATATATTCTACCCACACACATTTGGAACTCTCCTGGGGTACCCTCACACATATTATTCCCTCATTTAGTGGATATTTTCACAAAAAAGTGAAATTTTCAAAAATTCTGAAAATTGGCTGAAAACGACTAAATATGAAGGAATCATCGGGCGAATCGCTCTGGAACTGAAATCGGAACACTCACTGACATTTCCCCTATCTGAAAGTCTGATAAACGGCATAAAAATGACTAAGTCGAAAAAAAAATGTTTTAAACTTTTTTCAATTTTACCCCCGTGGGATATATATTCTACCCACACACATTTGGAACTCTCCTGGGGTACCCTCACACATATTATTCCCTCATTTAGTGGATATTTTCACAAAAAAGTGAAATTTTCAAAAATTCAGAAAATTGGCTGAAAACGACTAAATATGAAGGACTCAACGGGCGAATCGCTCTGGAACTGAAATCGTAATGCTCACTGACATTTCCACTATCTGAAAGTCTGATAAACGCCGGAAAAATGACTAATTGAAAAAAAAATATTTTTTTCAACTTTTTTCAATTTTACCCCCGCGGGATATATATTCTACCGACACACATTTGGAACTCTCCTGGGGTACCCTCACACATATTATTCCCTCATTTAGTGGATATTTTCACAAAAAAGTGAAATTTTCAAAAATTCAGAAAATTGGCTGAAAACGACTAAATATGAAGGACTCATCGGACGAATCGCTCTGGAACTGAAATCGGATCACTCACTGACATTTCCCCTATCTGAAAGTCTGATAAACGCCATAAAAATGACTAAGTCCAAAAAAAATTTTTTTTAAACTTTTTTCAATTTTACTCCCGTGGAATATATAGATTCTGCCGACACACATTTGGAACTCTCCTGGGGTACCCTCACACATATTATTCCCTCATTTAGTGGATATTTTCACAAAAAAGTGAAATTTTCAAAAATTCTGAAAATTGGCTGAAAACGACTAAATATGAAGGACTCATCGGGCGAATCGCTCTGGAACTGAAATTGGAACGATCACTGACATTTCCCCTATCTGAAAGTCTGATAAACGCTGAAAAAATAACTAAGTCCAAAATAAAAATTTTTTCACCTTTTTTAAATTTTACCCCTGTGGAATATATATTCTACCCACACACATTTGGAACTCTCCTGGGGTACCCTCACACATATTATTCCCTCATTTAGTGGATATTTTCACAAAAAAGTGAAATTTTCAAAAATTCTGAAAATTTGTTGAAAACAACTAAATATGAAGGACTCATCGGGCGAATCGCTCTGGAACTGAAATTGGAACACTCACTGACATTTCCCCTATCTGAAAGTCTGCTAAACGCCATAAAAATGACTAAGTCCAAAAAAAATTTTTTTTCAACTTTTTTCAATTTTACTACGGTGGGATATATATTCTACCGACACACATTTGGTACTCTCCTGGGGTACCCTCACACATATTATTCCCTCATTTAGTGGATATTTTCACAAAAAAGTGAAATTTTCAAAAATTCAGAAAATTGGCTGAAAACAACTAAATATGAAGGCGAATCGCTCTGGAACTGAAATCGGAATGCTCACTGACATTTCCCCTATCTGAAAGTCTGATAAACGCTGGAAAAATGACTAAGTCCAAAAAAAAAATGTTTTAAACTTTTTTCAATTTTACCCCCGTGGGATATATATTCTACCCACACACATTTGGAACTCTCCTGGGGTACCCTCACACATATTATTCCCTCATTTAGTGGATTTTTTCTCAAAAAAGTAAAATTTTCAAAAATTCTGAAAATTGGCTGAAAACGACTAAATATGAAGGACTCAACGGGCGAATCGCTCTGGAACTGAAATCGGAATGCTCACTGACATTTCCACTATCTGAAAGTATGATAAACGCCGGAAAAATGACTAAGTCCAAAAAATAATTTTTTTCAACTTTTTTCAATTTTACCCCCGTGGGATATATATTCTACCCACACACATTTGGAACTCTCTTGGGGTACCCTCACACATATTATTCCCTCATTTAGTGGATATTTTCACAAAAAAGTGACATTTTCAAAAATTCAGAAAATTGGCTGAAAACGACTAAATATGAAGGACTTATCGGGCGATTCGCTCTGGAATTGAAATTGGAAGGCTCACTGACATTTCCCCTATCTGAAAGTCTGATAAACGCCGGAAAAATGACTAAGTCCCAAAAAAATATTTTTTCAACTTTTTTCAATTTTACCCCCGTGGGATATATATTCTACCAGCACACATTTGGAACTCTCCTGGGGTACCCTCACGCATATTATTCCCTCATTTAGTGGATATTTTCACAAAAAAGTGAAATTTTCAAAAATTCTGAAAATTGGCTGAAAACGACTAAATATGAAGGACTCATCGGGCGAATCGCTCTGGAACTGAAATCGGTATGCTCACTGACATTTCCTATATCTGAAAGTCTGATAAACGCCGGAAAAATGACTAAGTCCAAAAAATAATTTTTTCACCTTTTTTCAATTTTATCCCTGTGGGATATATATTCTACCCACACACATTTTGAACTCTCCTGGGGTACCCTCACACATATTATTCCCTCATTTAGTGGATTTTTTCACAAAAAAGTGAAATTTTCAAAAATTCTGAAAATTGGCTGAAAACAATTAAATATGAAGGACTCATCGGGCGAATCGCTCTGGAACTGAAATCGGAACGCTCACTGACATTTCCCCTATCTGAAAGTCTGATAAACGCCGAAAAAATGACTAAGTCCAAAAAATTATTTTTTTAAACTTTTTTCAATTTTACTCCCGCGGGATATATATTCTACCCACACACATTTGGAACTCTCCTTGGGTACCCTCACACATATTATTCCCTCATTTAGTGGATATTTTCACAAAAAAGTGAAATTTTCAAAAATTCTGAAAATTGGCTGAAAACGACTAAATATGAAGGACTCATCGGGCGAATCGCTCTGGAACTGAAATCGGAACACTTACTGACATTTCCCCTATCTGAAAGTCTGCTAAACGCCATAAAAATGACTAAGTCCCCAAAAAATTTTTTTTCAACTTTTTTCAATTTTATTCCCGTGGGATATATATTCTACCGACAAACAATTGGAACTCTCCTGGGGTATCCTCACACATATTATTCCCTCATTTAGTGGATATTTTCACAAAAAAGTGAAATTTTCAAAAATTCAGAAAATTGGCTGAAAACGACTAAATATGAAGGACTCATCGGGCGAATCGCTCTGGAACTGAAATTGGAATGCTCACTGACATTTCCTCTATATGAAAGTCTGATAAACGCTGAAAAAATGACTAAGTCCAAAAAAAAATTTTTTTCACCTTTTTTCAATTTTACCCCTGTGGGATATATATTCTACCCACACACAATTGGAACTCTCCTGGGGTACCCTCACACATATTATTCCCTCATTTAGCAGATATTTTCACAAAAAAGTGAAATTTTCAAAAATTCAGAAAATTGGCTGAAAACGACTAAATATGAAGGACTCATCAGGCGAATCGCTCTGGAACTGAAATCGGAATGCTCACTGACATTTCCCCTATCTGAAAGTCTGATAAACGCCATAAAAATGACTAAGTCCAAAAAAAAAATGTTTTAAACTTTTTTCAATTTTACCCCCGTGGGATATATATTCTACCCACACACATTTGGAACTCTCCTGGGGTACCCTCACACATATTATTCCCTCATTTAGTGGATATTTTCACAAAAAAGTGAAATTTTCAAAAATTCAGAAAATTGGCTGAAAACGACTAAATATGAAGGACTCAACGGGCGAATCGCTCTGGAACTGAAATCGGAATGCTCACTGACATTTCCACTATCTGAAAGTCTGATAAACGCCGGAAAAATGACTAATTGAAAAAAAATTATTTTTTTCAACTTTTTTCAATTATACCCCCGCGGGATATATATTCTACCGACACACATTTGGAACTCTCCTGGGGTACCCTCACACATATTATTCCCTCATTTAGTGGATTTTTTCACGAAAAAGTGAAATTTTCAAAAATTCAGAAAATTGGCTGAAAACGACTAAATATGAAGCACTCATCGGGCGAATCGCTCTGGAACTGAAATTGGAACGCTCACTGACATTTCCCCTATCTGACAGTCTGATAAACGCTGAAAAAATGACTAAGTCCAAAAAAAAATTTTTTTCACCTTTTTTCAATTTTACCCCCGTGGGATATATATTCTACCCACACACATTTGGAACTCTCCTGGGGTACCCTCACACATATTATTCCCTCATTTAGTGGATATTTTCACAAAAAAGTGAAATTTTCAAAAATTCTGAAAATTGGCTGAAAACGACTAAATATGAAGGACTCATCGGGCGAATCGCTCTGGAACTGAAATCGGAGCACTCACTGACATTTCCCCTATCTGAAAGTCTGATAAACGCCATAAAAATGACTAAGTCGAAAAAAATTTTTTTTTTAACTTTTTTCAATTTGACCCCCGTGGGATATATATTCTACCCACACACATTTGGAACTCTCCTGGGGTACCCTCACACATATTATTCCCTCATTTAGCAGATATTTTCACAAAAAAGTGAAATTTTCAAAAATTCAGAAAATTGGCTGAAAACGACTAAATATGAAGGACTCATCAGGCGAATCGCTCTGGAACTGAAATCGGAACACTCACTAACATTTCCCCTATCTGAAAGTCTGATAAACGCCATAAAAATGACTAAGTCCCAAAAAATTTTTTTTTTAACTTTTTTCAATTTGACCCCCGTGGGATATATATTCTACCCACACACATTTGGAACTCTCCTGGGGTACCCTCACACATATTATTCCCTCATTTAGCAGATATTTTCACAAAAAAGTGAAATTTTCAAAAATTCATAAAATTGGCTGAAAACGACTAAATATGAAGGACTCATCAGGCGAATCGCTCTGGAACTGAAATCGGAATGCTCACTGACATTTCCCCTATCTGAAAGTCGGATAAACGCTGGAAAAATGACTAAGTCCAAAAAAAAAAAGTTTTAAACTTTTTTCAATTTTACCCCCGTGGGATATATATTCTACCCACACACATTTGGAACTCTCCTGGGGTACTCTCACACATATTATTCCCTCATTTAGTGGATATTTTCACAAAAAAGTGAAATTTTCAAAAATTCAGAAAATTGGCTGAAAACGACTAAATATGAAGGACTCATCGGGCGAATCGCTCTGGAACTGAAATCGGTATGCTCACTGACATTTCCTATATCTGAAAGTCTGATAAATGCCATAAAAATGACAGTCCAAAAAATTTTTTTTTTCAACTTTTTTCAATTTTACCCCCGCGGGATATATATTCTACCCACACACATTTGGAACTCTCCTGGGGTACCCTCACACATATTATTCCCTCAATTAGTGGATTTTTTCACAAAAAAGTGAAATTTTCAAAAATTCTGAAAATTGGCTGAAAACGACTAAATATGAAGGACTCATCGGGCGAATCGCTCTGGAACTGAAATTGGAACGCTCACTGACATTTCCCCCATCTGAAAGTCTGATAGACGCTGAAAAAATGACTAAGTCCAAAAAAAAAATTTTTTCACCTTTTTTCAATTTTACCCCTGTGGGATATATATTCTACCCACACACATTTGGAACTCTCCTGGGGTACCCTCACACATATTATTCCCTCATTTAGTGGATATTTTCACAAAAAAGTGAAATTTTCAAAAATTCTGAAAATTGGCTGAAAACGACTAAATATGAAGGAATCATCGGGCGAATCGCTCTGGAACTGAAATCGGAACACTCACTGACATTTCCCCTATCTGAAAGTCTGATAAACGGCATAAAAATGACTAAGTCGAAAAAAAAATGTTTTAAACTTTTTTCAATTTTACCCCCGTGGGATATATATTCTACCCACACACATTTGGAACTCTCCTGGGGTACCCTCACACATATTATTCCCTCATTTAGTGGATATTTTCACAAAAAAGTGAAATTTTCAAAAATTCAGAAAATTGGCTGAAAACGACTAAATATGAAGGACTCAACGGGCGAATCGCTCTGGAACTGAAATCGGAATGCTCACTGACATTTCCACTATCTGAAAGTCTGATAAACGCCGGAAAAATGACTAATTGAAAAAAAAATATTTTTTTCAACTTTTTTCAATTTTACCCCCGCGGGATATATATTCTACCGACACACATTTGGAACTCTCCTGGGGTACCCTCACACATATTATTCCCTCATTTAGTGGATATTTTCACAAAAAAGTGAAATTTTCAAAAATTCAGAAAATTGGCTGAAAACGACTAAATATGAAGGACTCATCGGACGAATCGCTCTGGAACTGAAATCGGATCACTCACTGACATTTCCCCTATCTGAAAGTCTGATAAACGCCATAAAAATGACTAAGTCCAAAAAAAATTTTTTTTAAACTTTTTTCAATTTTACTCCCGTGGAATATATAGATTCTGCCGACACACATTTGGAACTCTCCTGGGGTACCCTCACACATATTATTCCCTCATTTAGTGGATATTTTCACAAAAAAGTGAAATTTTCAAAAATTCTGAAAATTGGCTGAAAACGACTAAATATGAAGGACTCATCGGGCGAATCGCTCTGGAACTGAAATTGGAACGCTCACTGACATTTCCCCTATCTGAAAGTCTGATAAACGCTGAAAAAATAACTAAGTCCAAAATAAAAATTTTTTCACCTTTTTTAAATTTTACCCCTGTGGGATATATATTCTACCCACACACATTTGGAACTCTCCTGGGGTACCCTCACACATATTATTCCCTCATTTAGTGGATATTTTCACAAAAAAGTGAAATTTTCAAAAATTCTGAAAATTTGTTGAAAACAACTAAATATGAAGGACTCATCGGGCGAATCGCTCTGGAACTGAAATTGGAACACTCACTGACATTTCCCCTATTTGAAAGTCTGCTAAACGCCATAAAAATGACTAAGTCCAAAAAAAATTTTTTTTCAACTTTTTTCAATTTTACTACGGTGGGATATATATTCTACCGACACACATTTGGTACTCTCCTGGGGTACCCTCACACATATTATTCCCTCATTTAGTGGATATTTTCACAAAAAAGTGAAATTTTCAAAAATTCAGAAAATTGGCTGAAAACAACTAAATATGAAGGCGAATCGCTCTGGAACTGAAATCGGAATGCTCACTGACATTTCCCCTATCTGAAAGTCTGATAAACGCTGGAAAAATGACTAAGTCCAAAAAAAAAATGTTTTAAACTTTTTTCAATTTTACCCCCGTGGGATATATATTCTACCCACACACATTTGGAACTCTCCTGGGGTACCCTCACACATATTATTCCCTCATTTAGTGGATTTTTTCTCAAAAAAGTAAAATTTTCAAAAATTCTGAAAATTGGCTGAAAACGACTAAATATGAAGGACTCAACGGGCGAATCGCTCTGGAACTGAAATCGGAATGCTCACTGACATTTCCACTATCTGAAAGTATGATAAACGCCGGAAAAATGACTAAGTCCAAAAAATTATTTTTTTCAACTTTTTTCAATTTTACCCCCGCGGGATATATATTCTACCCACACACATTTGGAACTCTCCTGGGGTACCCTCACACATATTATTCCCTCATTTAGTGGATATTTTCACAAAAAAGTGAAATTTTCAAAAATTCAGAAAATTGGTTGAAAACGACTAAATATGAAGGACTCATCGGGCAAATCGCTGTGGAACTGAAATCGGAACACTCACTGACATTTCCCCTATCTGAAAGTCTGCTAAACGCCATAAAAATGACTAAGTCCAAAAAAAATTTTTTTTCAACTTTTTTCAATTTTACTACGGTGGGATATATATTCTACCGACACACATTTGGAACTCTCCTGGGGTACCCTCACACATATTATTCCCTCATTTAGTGGATATTTTCACAAAAAAGTGAAATTTTCAAAAATTCAGAAAATTGTCTGAAAACGACTAAATATGAAGGACTCATCGGGCGAATCGCTCTGGAACTGAAATCGGAATGCTCACTGACATTTCCCCTCTCTGAAAGTCTGATAAACGCCTTAAAAATGACTAAGTCCAAAAAAATTTTTTTTCAACTTTTTTCAATTTTACCCCCGTGGGATATATATTCTACCCACACACATTTGGAACTCTCCTGGGGTACCCTCACACACATTATTCCCTCATTTAGCAGATATTTTCACAAAAAAGTGAAATTTTCAAAAATTCTGAAAATTGGCTGAAAACGACTAAATATGAAGGACTCATCGGGCGAATCGCTCTGTAACTGAAATTGGAACGCTCACTGACATTTCCCCTGTCTGAAAGTCTGATAAACGCTGAAAAAATGACTAAGTCCAAAAAAAAAATTTTTTCACCTTTTTTAAATTTTACCCCTGTGGGATATATATTCTACCCACAAACATTTGGAACTCTCCTGGGGTACCCTCACACATATTATTCCCTCATTTAGTGGATATTTTCACAAAAAAGTGAAATTTTCAAAAATTCAGAAAATTGGCTGAAAACGACTAAATATGAAGGACTTATCGGGCGAATCGCTCTGGAACTGAAATCGGAATGCTCACTGACATTTCCACTATCTGAAAGTCTGATAAACGCCAGAAAAATGACTAAGTCCAAAAAATTATTTTTTTCAACTTTTTTCAATTTTACCCCCGCGGGATATATATTCTACCCACACACGTTTGGAACTCTCCTGGGGTACCCTCACACATATTATTCCCTCATTTAGTGGATATTTTCACAAAAAAGTGAAATTTTCAAAAATTCAGAAAATTGGCTGAAAACGACTAAATATGAAGGACTCATCGGGCGAATCACTCTGGAACTGAAATTGGAACGCTCACTGACATTTCCCCTATCTGAAAGTCTGATAAACGCTGAAAAAATGACTAAGTCCAAAAAAAAAAATTTTTCACCTTTTTTCAATTTTACCCCTGTGGGATATATATTCTACCCACACACATTTGGAACTCTCCTGGGGTACCCTCACACATAATATTCCCTCATTTAGTGGATATTTTCACAAAAAAGTGAAATTTTCAAAAATTCTGAAAATTGGCTGAAAACGACTAAATATGAAGGACTCAGCGGGCGAATCGCTCTGGAACTGAAATCGGAACACTCACTGACATTTCCCCTATGTGAAAGTCTGATAAACGCCATAAAAATGACTAAGTCCCAAAAAATTATTTTTTTCAACTTTTTTCAATTTTACCCCTGTGGGATATATATTCTACCCACACACATTTGGAACTCTCCTGGGGTACCCTCACACATATTATTCCCTCATTTATTGGATATTTTCACAAAAAAGTGAAATTTTCAAAAATTCAGAAAATTGGCTGAAAACGACTAAATATGAAGGACTCATCGGGCGAATCGCTCTGGAACTGAAATCGGAATGCTCACTGACATTTCCACTATCTGAAAGTCTGATAAACGCTGGAAAAATGACTAAGTCCAAAAAAAAAAATGTTTTAAACTTTTTTCAATTTTACCCCCGTGGGATATATATTCTACCCACACACATTTGGAACTCTCCTGGGGTACCCTCACACATATTATTCCCTCATTTAGTGGATTTTTTCACAAAAAAGTGAAATTTTCAAAAATTCTGAAAATTGGCTGAAAACAATTAAATATGAAGGACTCATCGGGCGAATCGCTCTGGAACTGAAATCGGAACGCTCACTGACATTTCCCCTATCTGAAAGTCTGATAAACGCCGAAAAAATGACTAAGTCCAAAAAATTATTTTTTTAAACTTTTTTCAATTTTACTCCCGCGGGATATATATTCTACCCACACACATTTGGAACTCTCCTTGGGTACCCTCACACATATTATTCCCTCATTTAGTGGATATTTTCACAAAAAAGTGAAATTTTCAAAAATTCTGAAAATTGGCTGAAAACGACTAAATATGAAGGACTCATCGGGCGAATCGCTCTGGAACTGAAATCGGAACACTTACTGACATTTCCCCTATCTGAAAGTCTGCTAAACGCCATAAAAATGACTAAGTCCCCAAAAAATTTTTTTTCAACTTTTTTCAATTTTATTCCCGTGGGATATATATTCTACCGACAAACAATTGGAACTCTCCTGGGGTATCCTCACACATATTATTCCCTCATTTAGTGGATATTTTCACAAAAAAGTGAAATTTTCAAAAATTCAGAAAATTGGCTGAATACGACTAAATATGAAGGACTCATCAGGCGAATCGCTCTGGAACTGAAATCGGAATGCTCACTGACATTTCCCCTATCTGAAAGTCTGAAAAACGCTGGAAAAATGAATAAGTCCAAAAAAAAATGTTTTAAACTTTTTTCAATTTTACTCCCGTGGGATATATATTCTACCGACACACAATTGGAACTCTCCTGGGGTACCCTCACACATATTATTCCCTCATTTAGTGGATATTTTCACAAAAAAGTGAAATTTTCAAAAATTCAGAAAATTGGCTGAAAACGACTAAATATGAAGGACTTATCGGGCGAATCGCTCTGGAACTGAAATCGGAATGCTCACTGACATTTCCACTATCTGAAAGTCTGATAAACGCCAGAAAAATGACTAAGTCCAAAAAATTATTTTTTTCAACTTTTTTCAATTTTACCCCCGCGGGATATATATTCTACCCACACACGTTTGGAACTCTCCTGGGGTACCCTCACACATATTATTCCCTCATTTAGTGGATATTTTCACAAAAAAGTGAAATTTTCAAAAATTCAGAAAATTGGCTGAAAACGACTAAATATGAAGGACTCATCGAGCGAATCACTCTGGAACTGAAATTGGAACGCTCACTGACATTTCCCCTATCTGAAAGTCTGATAAACGCTGAAAAAATGACTAAGTCCAAAAAAAAAAATTTTTCACCTTTTTTCAATTTTACCCCTGTGGGATATATATTCTACCCACACACATTTGGAACTCTCCTGGGGTACCCTCACACATAATATTCCCTCATTTAGTGGATATTTTCACAAAAAAGTGAAATTTTCAAAAATTCTGAAAATTGGCTGAAAACGACTAAATATGAAGGACTCAGCGGGCGAATCGCTCTGGAACTGAAATCGGAACACTCACTGACATTTCCCCTATGTGAAAGTCTGATAAACGCCATAAAAATGACTAAGTCCCAAAAAATTATTTTTTTCAACTTTTTTCAATTTTACCCCTGTGGGATATATATTCTACCCACACACATTTGGAACTCTCCTGGGGTACCCTCACACATATTATTCCCTCATTTATTGGATATTTTCACAAAAAAGTGAAATTTTCAAAAATTCAGAAAATTGGCTGAAAACGACTAAATATGAAGGACTCATCGGGCGAATCGCTCTGGAACTGAAATCGGAATGCTCACTGACATTTCCACTATCTGAAAGTCTGATAAACGCTGGAAAAATGACTAAGTCCAAAAAAAAAAATGTTTTAAACTTTTTTCAATTTTACCCCCGTGGGATATATATTCTACCCACACACATTTGGAACTCTCCTGGGGTACCCTCACACATATTATTCCCTCATTTAGTGGATTTTTTCACAAAAAAGTGAAATTTTCAAAAATTCTGAAAATTGGCTGAAAACAATTAAATATGAAGGACTCATCGGGCGAATCGCTCTGGAACTGAAATCGGAATGCTCACTGACATTTCCCCTATCTGAAAGTCTGATAAACGCCGAAAAAATGACTAAGTCCAAAAAATTATTTTTTTAAACTTTTTTCAATTTTACTCCCGCGGGATATATATTCTACCCACACACATTTGGAACTCTCCTGGGGTACCCTCACACATATTATTCCCTCATTTAGTGGATATTTTCACAAAAAAGTGAAATTTTCAAAAATTCAGAAAATTGGCTGAAAACGACTAAATATGAAGGACTCATCGGGCGAATCGCTCTGGAACTGAAATCGGAATGCTCACTGACATTTCCCCTATCTGAAAGTCTGATGAACGCCATAAAAATGACTAAGTCCAAAAAAATTTTTTTTTCAACTTTTTTCAATTTTACCCCCGTGGGATATATATTCTACCCACACACATTTGAAACTCTCCTGGGGTACCCTCACACATATTATTCCCTCATTTAGCAGATATTTTCACAAAAACGTGAAATTTTCAAAAATTCAGAAAATTGGCTGAAAATGACTAAATATGAAGGACTCATCAGGCGAATCGCTCTGGAACTGAAATCGGAATGCTCACTGACATTTCCCCTATCTGAAAGTCTGATAAACGCTGGAAAAATAAATAAGTCCAAAAAAAAAATGTTTTAAACTTTTTTCAATTTTACTCCCGTGGGATATATATTCTACCGGCACACAATTGGAACTCTCCTGGGGTACCCTCACACATATTATTCCCTCATTTAGTGGATATTTTCACAAAAAAGTGAAATTTTCAAAAATTCAGAAAATTGGCTGAAAACGACTAAATATGAAGGACTCATCGGGCGAATCGCTCTGGAACTGAAATCGGAATGCTCACTGACATTTCCCCTATCTGAAAGTCTGCTAAACGCCATAAAAATGACTAAGTCCAAAAAAAATTTTTTTTCAACTTTTTTCAATTTTACTCCCGTGGGATATATAGATTCTACCGACACACATTTGGAACTCTCCTGGGGTACCCTCACACATATTATTCCCTCATTTAGTGGATATTTTCACAAAAAAGTGAAATTTTCAAAAATTCAGAAAATTGGCTGAAAACGACTAAATATGAAGGACTCATCGGGCGAATCGCTCTGGAACTGAAATCGGAATGCTCACTGACATTTCCCCTATCTGAAAGTCTGATAAATGCCGGAAAAATGATTAAGTCCCAAAAAAAATTTTTTTCAACTTTTTTCAATTTTACCCCCGCGGGATATATATTCTACCCACACACATTTGGAACTCTCCTGGGGTACCCTCACACATATTATTCCCTCATTTAGCAGATATTTTCACAAAAAAGTGAAATTTTCGAAAATTCAGAAAATTGGCTGAAAACGACTAAATATGAAGGACTTATCGGGCGAATCGCTCTGGAACTGAAATCGGAATGCTCACTGACATTTCCACTATCTGAAAGTCTGATAAACGCTGGAAAAATGACTAAGTCCAAAAAAAAAAATGTTTTAAACTTTTTTCAATTTTACCCCCGTGGGATATATATTCTACCCACACACATTTGGAACTCTCCTGGGGTACCCTCACACATATTATTCCCTCATTTAGTGGATTTTTTCACAAAAAAGTGAAATTTTCAAAAATTCTGAAAATTGGCTGAAAACAATTAAATATGAAGGACTCATCGGGCGAATCGCTCTGGAACTGAAATCGGAATGCTCACTGACATTTCCCCTATCTGAAAGTCTGATAAACGCCGAAAAAATGACTAAGTCCAAAAAATTATTTTTTTAAACTTTTTTCAATTTTACTCCCGCGGGATATATATTCTACCCACACACATTTGGAACTCTCCTGGGGTACCCTCACACATATTATTCCCTCATTTAGTGGATATTTTCACAAAAAAGTGAAATTTTCAAAAATTCAGAAAATTGGCTGAAAACGACTAAATATGAAGGACTCATCGGGCGAATCGCTCTGGAACTGAAATCGGAATGCTCACTGACATTTCCCCTATCTGAAAGTCTGATGAACGCCATAAAAATGACTAAGTCCAAAAAAATTTTTTTTTCAACTTTTTTCAATTTTACCCCCGTGGGATATATATTCTACCCACACACATTTGAAACTCTCCTGGGGTACCCTCACACATATTATTCCCTCATTTAGCAGATATTTTCACAAAAACGTGAAATTTTCAAAAATTCAGAAAATTGGCTGAAAATGACTAAATATGAAGGACTCATCAGGCGAATCGCTCTGGAACTGAAATCGGAATGCTCACTGACATTTCCCCTATCTGAAAGTCTGATAAACGCTGGAAAAATAAATAAGTCCAAAAAAAAAATGTTTTAAACTTTTTTCAATTTTACTCCCGTGGGATATATATTCTACCGGCACACAATTGGAACTCTCCTGGGGTACCCTCACACATATTATTCCCTCATTTAGTGGATATTTTCACAAAAAAGTGAAATTTTCAAAAATTCAGAAAATTGGCTGAAAACGACTAAATATGAAGGACTCATCGGGCGAATCGCTCTGGAACTGAAATCGGAATGCTCACTGACATTTCCCCTATCTGAAAGTCTGATAAACGCCATAAAAATGACTAAGTCCAAAAAAAATTTTTTTTCAACTTTTTTCAATTTTACTCCCGTGGGATATATAGATTCTACCGACACACATTTGGAACTCTCCTGGGGTACCCTCACACATATTATTCCCTCATTTAGTGGATATTTTCACAAAAAAGTGAAATTTTCAAAAATTCAGAAAATTGGCTGAAAACGACTAAATATGAAGGACTCATCGGGCGAATCGCTCTGGAACTGAAATCGGAATGCTCACTGACATTTCCCCTATCTGAAAGTCTGATAAATGCCGGAAAAATGATTAAGTCCCAAAAAAAATTTTTTTCAACTTTTTTCAATTTTACCCCCGCGGGATATATATTCTACCCACACACATTTGGAACTCTCCTGGGGTACCCTCACACATATTATTCCCTCATTTAGCAGATATTTTCACAAAAAAGTGAAATTTTCGAAAATTCAGAAAATTGGCTGAAAACGACTAAATATGAAGGACTTATCGGGCGAATCGCTCTGGAACTGAAATCGGAATGCTCACTGACATTTCCACTATCTGAAAGTCTGATAAATGCCAGAAAAATGACTAAGTCCAAAAAATTATTTTTTTCAACTTTTTTCAATTTTACCCCTGTGGGATATATATTCTACCCACACACATTTGGAACTCTCCTGGGGTACCCTCACACATATTATTCCCTCATTTAGTGGATATTTTCACAAAAAAGTGAAATTTTCAAAAATTCATAAAATTGGCTGAAAACGACTAAATATGAAGGACTCATCAGGCGAATTACTCTGGAACTGAAATTGGAACGCTCACTGACATTTCCCCTATCTGAAAGTCTGATAAACGCTGAAAAAATGACTAAGTCCAAAAGATAATTTTTTAAAACTTTTTTCAATTTTACCCCCGCGGGATATATTTTCTACCCACACACATTTGGAACTCTCCTGGGGTACCCTCACACATATTATTCCCTCATTTAGTGGATATTTTCACAAAAAAGTGAAATTTTCAAAAATTCAGAAAATTGGCTGAAAACGACTAAATATGAAGGACTCATCGGGCGAATCGCTCTGGAACTGAAATCGGAATGCTCACTGACATTTCCACTATCTGAAAGTCTGATAAACGCTGGAAAAATGACTAAGTCCAAAAAAAAAAATGTTTTAAACTTTTTTCAATTTTACCCCCGTGAGATATATATTCTACCCACACACATTTGGAACTCTCCTGGGGTACCCTCACACATATTATTCCCTCATTTAGTGGATTTTTTCACAAAAAAGTGAAATTTTCAAAAATTCTGAAAATTGACTGAAAACAATTAAATATGAAGGACTCACCGGGCGAATCGCTCTGGAACTGAAATTGGAATGCTCACTGACATTTCCCCTATCTGAAAGTCTGATAAACGCCGAAAAAATGACTAAGTCCCCAAAAAATTTTTTTTCAACTTTTTTCAATTTTATTCCCGTGGGATATATATTCTACCGACAAACAATTGGAACTCTCCTGGGGTATCCTCACACATATTATTCCCTCATTTAGTGGATATTTTCACAAAAAAGTGAAATTTTCAAAAATTCAGAAAATTGGCTGAAAACGACTAAATATGAAGGACTCATCAGGCGAATCGCTCTGGAACTGAAATCGGAATGCTCACTGACATTTCCCCTATCTGAAAGTCTGATAAACGCTGGAAAAATGAATAAGTCCAAAAAAAAATGTTTTAAACTTTTTTCAATTTTACTCCCGTGGGATATATATTCTACCGACACACAATTGGAACTCTCCTGGGGTACCCTCACACATATTATTCCCTCATTTAGTGGATATTTTCACAAAAAAGTGAAATTTTCAAAAATTCAGAAAATTGGCTGAAAACGACTAAATATGAAGGACTCATCGGGCGAATCGCTCTGGAACTGAAATCGGAATGCTCACTGACATTTCCCCTATCTGAAAGTCTGATAAACGCCATAAAAATGACTAAGTCCCAAAAAAATTTTTTTTCAACTTTTTTCAATTTTACCCGTGTGGGATATATATTCTACCCACACACATTTGGAACTCTCCTGGGGTACCCTCACACAGTGGATATTTTCACAAAAAAGTGAAATTTTCAAAAATTCAGAAAATTGGCTGAAAACGACTAAATATGAAGGACTCATCGGGCGAATCACTCTGGAACTGAAATCGAAACACTCACTGACATTTCCCCTATCCGAAAGTCTGATAAACGCCATAAAAATGACTAAGTCCAAACAAATTTTTTTTTCAACTTTTTTCAATTTTACCCCCGTGGGATATATATTCTACCGACACACATTTGGAACTCTCCTGGGGTACCCTCACACATATTATTCCCTCATTTAGTGGATATTTTCACAAAAAAGTGAAATTTTCAAAAATTCAGAAAATTGGCTGAAAACGTCTAAATATGAACGACTCATCGGGCGAATCGCTGTGGAACTGAAATCGGAATGCTCACTGACATTTCCACTATCTGAAAGTCTGATAAATGCCGGAAAAATGATTAAGTCCCAAAAAAAATTTTTTTCAACTTTTTTCAATTTTACCCCCGCGGGATATATATTCTACCCACACACATTTGGAACTCTCCTGGGGTACCCTCACACATATTATTCCCTCATTTAGCAGATATTTTCACAAAAAAGTGAAATTTTCGAAAATTCAGAAAATTGGCTGAAAACGACTAAATATGAAGGACTTATCGGGCGAATCGCTCTGGAACTGAAATCGGAATGCTCACTGACATTTCCACTATCTGAAAGTCTGATAAACGCCAGAAAAATGACTAAGTCCAAAAAATTATTTTTTTCAACTTTTTTCAATTTTACCCCTGTGGGATATATATTCTACCCACACACATTTGGAACTCTCCTGGGGTACCCTCACACATATTATTCCCTCATTTAGTGGATATTTTCACAAAAAAGTGAAATTTTCAAAAATTCAGAAAATTGGCTGAAAACGACTAAATATGAAGCACTCATCAGGCGAATCACTCTGGAACTGAAATTGGAACGCTCACTGACATTTCCCCTATCTGAAAGTCTGATGAACGCCGAAAAAATGACTAAGTCCAAAAAATTATTTTTTTAAACTTTTTTCAATTTTACTCCCGCGGGATATATATTCTACCCACACACATTTGGAACTCTCCTGGGGTACCCTCACACATATTATTCCCTCATTTAGTGGATATTTTCACAAAAAAGTGAAATTTTCAAAAATTCTGAAAATTGGCTGAAAACGACTAAATATGAACGACTCATCGGGCGAATCGCTCTGGAACTGAAATCGGAACACTCACTGACATTTCCCCTATCTGAAAGTCTGCTAAACGCCATAAAAATGACTAAGTCCCCAAAAAATTTTTTTTCAACTTTTTTCAGTTTTATTCCCGTGGGATATATATTCTACCGACAAACAATTGGAACTCTCCTGGGGTATCCACACACATATTATTCCCTCATTTAGTGGATATTTTCACAAAAAAGTGAAATTTTCAAAAATTCAGAAAATTGGCTGAAAACGACTAAATATGAAGGACTCATCAGGCGAATCGCTCTAGAACTGAAATCGGAATGCTCACTGACATTTCCCCTATCTGAAAGTCTGATAAACGCTGGAAAAATGAATAAGTCCAAAAAAAAATGTTTTAAACTTTTTTCAATTTTACTCCCGTGGGATATATATTCTACCGACACACAATTGGAACTCTCCTGGGGTACCCTCACACATATTATTCCCTCATTTAGTGGATATTTTCACAAAAAAGTGAAATTTTCAAAAATTCAGAAAATTGGCTGAAAACGACTAAATATGAAGGACTCATCGGGCGAATCGCTCTGGAACTGAAATCGGAATGCTCACTGACATTTCCCCTATCTGAAAGTCTGATAAACGCCATAAAAATGACTAAGTCCAAAAAAATTTTTTTTTCAACTTTTTTCAATTTTACCCCCGTGGGATATATATTCTACCCACACACATTTGAAACTTTCCTGGGGTACCCTCACACATATTATTCCCTCATTTAGCAGATATTTTCACAAAAAAGTGAAATTTTCAAAAATTCAGAAAATTGGGTGAAAATGACTAAATATGAAGGACTCATCAGGCGAATCGCTCTGGAACTGAAATCGGAATGCTCACTGACATTTCCCCTATCTGAAAGTCTGATAAACGCCATAAAAATGACTAAGTCCAAAAAAAAAATTTTTTTTCAACTTTTTTCAATTTTACCCGTGTGGGATATATATTCTACCCTAACACATTTGGAACTCTCCTGGGGTACCCTCACACAGTGGATATTTTCACAAAAAAGTGAAATTTTCAAAAATTCAGAAAATTGGCTGAAAACGACTAAATATGAAGGACTCATCGGGCGAATCGCTCTGGAACTGAAATTGAAACGCTCACTGATATTTCCCCTATCTGAAAGTCTGATAAACGATGAAAAAATGACTAAGTCCAAAAAAAAAAATGTTTCAACTTTTTTCAATTTTACCCCCGTGGGATATATATTCTACCCACACACATTTGGAACTCTCCTGGGGTACCCTCACACAAATTATTCCCTCATTTAGTGGATATTTTCACAAAAAAGTGAAATTTTCAAAAATTCAGAAATTTGGCTGAAAACGACTAAATATGAAGGACTCATCGGGCGAATCGCTCTGGAACTGAAATCGGAATGCTCACTGACATTTCCACTACCTGAAAGTCTGATAAACGCCGGAAAAATGACTAAGTCCAAAAAATTATTTTTTTCAACTTTATTCAATTTTACCCCCGTGGGATATATATTCTACCCAAACACATTTGGAACTCTCCTGGGGTACCCTCACACATATTATTAATTCATTTAGTGGATATTTTCACAAAAAAGTGAAATTTTCAAAAATTCAGAAAATTGGCTGAAAACGACTAAATATGAAGGACTCATCGGGCGAATCGCTCTGGAACTGAAATCGGAACACTCACTGACATTTCCCCTATCTGAAAGTCTGCTAAACGCCATAAAAATGACTAAGTCCCCAAAAAATTTTTTTTCAACTTTTTTCAATTTTATTCCCGTGGGATATATATTCTACCGACAAACAATTGGAACTCTCCTGGGGTATCCACACACATATTATTCCCTCATTTAGTGGATATTTTCACAAAAAAGTGAAATTTTCAAAAATTCAGAAAATTGGCTGAAAACGACTAAATATGAAGGACTCATCAGGCGAATCGCTCTAGAACTGAAATCGGAATGCTCACTGACATTTCCCCTATCTGAAAGTCTGATAAACGCTGGAAAAATGAATAAGTCCAAAAAAAAATGTTTTAAACTTTTTTCAATTTTACTCCCGTGGGATATATATTCTACCGACACACAATTGGAACTCTCCTGGGGTACCCTCACACATATTATTCCCTCATTTAGTGGATATTTTCACAAAAAAGTGAAATTTTCAAAAATTCAGAAAATTGGCTGAAAACGACTAAATATGAAGGACTCATCAGGCGAATCGCTCTGGAACTGAAATCGGAATGCTCACTGACATTTCCCCTATCTGAAAGTCTGATAAACGCCATAAAAATGACTAAGTCCAAAAAAATTTTTTTTTCAACTTTTTTCAATTTTACCCCCGTGGGATATATATTCTACCCACACACATTTGAAACTTTCCTGGGGTACCCTCACACATATTATTCCCTCATTTAGCAGATATTTTCACAAAAAAGTGAAATTTTCAAAAATTCAGAAAATTGGCTGAAAATGACTAAATATGAAGGACTCATCAGGCGAATCGCTCTGGAACTGAAATCGGAATGCTCACTGACATTTCCCCTATCTGAAAGTCTGATAAACGCCATAAAAATGACTAAGTCCAAAAAAAAAATTTTTTTTCAACTTTTTTCAATTTTACCCGTGTGGGATATATATTCTACCCACACACATTTGGAACTCTCCTGGGGTACCCTCACACAGTGGATATTTTCACAAAAAAGTGAAATTTTCAAAAATTCAGAAAATTGGCTGAAAACGACTAAATATGAAGGACTCATCGGGCGAATCGCTCTGGAACTGAAATTGGAACGCTCACTGACATTTCCCCTATCTGAAAGTCTGATAAACGATGAAAAAATGACTAAGTCCAAAAAAAAAAATTTTTCAACTTTTTTCAATTTTACCCCCGTGGGATATATATTCTACCCACACACATTTGGAACTCTCCTGGGGTACCCTCACACAAATTATTCCCTCATTTAGTGGATATTTTCACAAAAAAGTGAAATTTTCAAAAATTCAGAAAATTGGCTGAAAACGACTAAATATGAAGGACTCATCGGGCGAATCGCTCTGGAACTGAAATCGGAACACTCACTGACATTTCCCCTATCTGAAAGTCTGCTAAACGCCATAAAAATGACTAAGTCCCCAAAAAATTTTTTTTCAACTTTTTTCAATTTTATTCCCGTGGGATATATATTCTACCGACAAACAATTGGAACTCTCCTGGGGTATCCACACACATATTATTCCCTCATTTAGTGGATATTTTCACAAAAAAGTGAAATTTTCAAAAATTCAGAAAATTGGCTGAAAACGACTAAATATGAAGGACTCATCAGGCGAATCGCTCTGGAACTGAAATTATAACGCTCACTGACATTTCCCCTATCTGAAAGTCTGATAAACGCTGAAAAAATGGCTAAGTCCAAAAAAATAATTTTTTCACCTTTTTTCAATTTTACCCCTGTGGGATCTATATTCTACCGACACACATTTGGAACTCTCCTGGAGTACCCTCACACATATTATTCCCTCATTTAGTGGATATTTTCACAAAAAAGTGAAATTTTCAAAAATTCTGAAAAATGGCTGAAAACGACTAAATATGAAGGACTCATCAGGCGAATCGCTCTGGAACTGAAATCGGAACACTCACTGACATTTCCCCTATCTGAAAGTCTGATAAACGCCATAAAAATGAATAAGTCCAAAAAAATTTTTTTTTCAACTTTTTTCAATTTTACTCACGTGGGATATATATTCTACCGACACACATTTGGAACTCTCCTGGGGTACCCTCACACATATTATTCCCTCATTTAGCGGATATTTTCACAAAAAAGTGAAATTTTCAAAAATTCAGAAAATTGGCTGAAAACGACTAAATATGAAGGACTCATCGGGCGAATCGCTCTGGAACTGAAATTGGAACGCTCACTGACATTTCCCCTATCTGAAAGTCTGATAAACGCTGAAAAAATGACTAATTCCAAAAAAAAAAAATTTTCACCGTTTTTCAATTTTACCCCTGTGGGATATATATTCTACCCACACACATTTGGAACTCTCCTGGGGTACCCTCACACAAATTATTCCCTCATTTAGTGGATATTTTCACAAAAATGTGAAATTTTCAAAAATTCAGAAAATTGGCTGAAAACGACTAAATATGAAGGACTCATCGGGCGAATCACTCTGGAACTGAAATCGGAACACTCACTGACATTTCCCCTATCTGAAAGTCTGATAAACGCCATAAAAATGACTAAGTCCCAAAAAATTTTTTTTTTAACTTTTTTCAATTTTACCCCTGTGGGATATATATTCTACCCACACACATTTGGAACTCTCCTGGGGTACCCTCACACATATTATTCCCTCATTTAGTGGATATTTTCACAAAAAAGTGAAATTTTCAAAAATTCAGAAAATTGACTGAAAACGACTAAATATGAAGGACTCATTGGGCGAAACGCTCTGGAATTTAAATCGGAAGGCTCACTGACATTTCCCCTATCTGAAAGTCTGATAAACGCCGGAAAAATGACTAAGTCCCCCAAAAAATTTTTTTCAACTTTTTTCAATTTTACCCCCGTGGGATATATATTCTACCCACACACATTTGGAACTCTCCTGGGGTACCCTCACACATATTATTCCCTCATTTAGTGGATATTTTCACAAAAAAGTGAAATTTTCAAAAATTCAGAAAATTGACAGAAAACGACTAAATATGAAGGACTCATCGGGCGAATCGCTCTGGAACTGAAATCGGAATGCTCACTGACATTTCCCCTATCTGAAAGTCTGATAAACGCCGGAAAAATGACTAAGTCCAAAAAATAATTTTTTTCAACTTTTTTCAATTTTACCCCGTGGGATATATATTCTACCGACACACATTTGGAACTCTCCTGGGGTACCCTCACACATATTATTCCCTCATTTAGTGGATATTTTCACAAAAAAGTGAAATTTTCAAAAATTCAGAAAATTGGCTGAAAACGACTAAATATGATGGACTCATCAGGCGAATCGCTCTGGAACTGAAATCGGAATGCTCACTGACATTTCCCCTATCTGAAAGTCTGATAAACGCCGGAAAAATTACTAAGTCCAAAAAATAATTTTTTTTCAACTTTTTTCAATTTTACCCCCGTGGGATATATATTCTACCCACACACATTTGGAACTCTCCTGGGGTACCCTCACACATATTATTCCCTCATTTAGTGGATATTTTCACAAAACAGTGAAATTTTCAAAAATTCAGAAAATTGGCTGAAAACAACTAAATATGAAGGACTCATCGGGCGAATCGCTCTGGAACTGAAATCGGAACACTCACTGACATTTCCTCTATCTGAAAGTCTGATAAACGCCTTAAAAATGACTAAGTCCAAAAAAAAATTTTTTTCAACTTTTTTCAATTTTACCCCCGTGGGATATATATTCTACCGACACACATTTGGAACTCTCCTGGGGTACCCTCACACATATTATTCCCTCATTTAGTGGATATTTTCACAAAAAAGTGAAATTTTCAAAAATTCTGAAAATTGGCTGAAAATGACTAAATATGAAGGACTCATCGGGCGAATCGCTCTGGAACTGAAATCGGAACACTCACTGACATTTCCCCTATCTGAAAGTCTGATAAACGCCATAAAAATGACAAAGTCCAAAAAAAATTTTTTTTTTACTTTTTTCAATTTTACCCCCGTGGGATATATATTCTACCGACACACATTTGGAGCTCTCCTGGGGTACCCTCACACATATTATTCCCTCATTTAGTGGATATTTTCACAAAAAAGTGAAATTTTCAAAAATTCAGAAAATTGGCTGAAAACGACTAAATATGAAGGACTCATCGGGCGAATCACTCTGGAACTGAAATCGGAACACTCACTGACATTTCCCCTATCTGAAAGTCTGATAAACGCCATAAAAATGACTAAGTCCCAAAAAATTTTTTTTTTTACTTTTTTCAATTTTACCCCTGTGGGATATATATTCTACCCACACACATTTGGAACTCTCCTGGGGTACCCTCACACATATTATTCCCTCATTTAGTGGATATTTTCACAAAAAAGTGAAATTTTCAAAAATTCTGAAAATTGGCTGAAAACGACTAAATATGAAGGACTCATCGGGTGAATCGCTCTGGAACTGAAATCGGAACACTCACTGACATTTCCCCTATCTGAAAGTCTGATAAACGCCATAAAAATAACTAAGTCCCAAAAAAATTTTTTTTAAACTTTTTTCAATTTTACCCCCGTGGGATATATATTCTACCCACACACATTTGGAACTCTCCTGGGGTACCCTCACACATATTATTCCCTCATTTAGTGGATATTTTCACAAAAAAGTGAAATTTTCAAAAATTCAGAAAATTGACAGAAAACGACTAAATATGAAAGACTCATCGGGCGAATCGCTCTGGAACTGAAATCGGAATGCTCACTGACATTTCCCCTATCTGAAAGTCTGATAAACGCCGGAAAAATGACTAAGTCCAAAAAATAATTTTTTTCAACTTTTTTCAATTTTACCCCGTGGGATATATATTCTACCGACACACATTTGGAACTCTCCTGGGGTACCCTCACACATATTATTCCCTCATTTAGTGGATATTTTCACAAAACAGTGAAATTTTCAAAAATTCAGAAAATTGGCTGAAAACAACTAAATATGAAGGACTCATCGGGAGAATCGCTCTGGAACTGAAATCGGAACACTCACTGACATTTCCCCTATCTGAAAGTCTGATAAACGCCATAAAAATGACTAAGTCCAAAAAAAATTTTTTTTCAACTTTTTTCAATTTTACCCCCGTGGGATATATATTCTACCGACACACATTTGGAACTCTCCTGGGGTACCCTCACACATATTATTCCCTCATTTAGTGGATATTTTCACAAAAAAGTGAAATTTTCAAAAATTCTGAAAATTGGCTGAAAATGACTAAATATGAAGGACTCATCGGGCGAATCGCTCTGGAACTGAAATCGGAACACTCACTGACATTTCCCCTATCTGAAAGTCTGATAAACGCCATAAAAATGACTAAGTCCAAAAAAAATTTTTTTTTTACTTTTTTCAATTTTACCCCCGTGGGATATATATTCTACCGACACACATTTGGAGCTCTCCTGGGGTATCCTCACAAAATTTCACAAAAAAGTGAAATTTTCAAAAATTCAGAAAATTGGCTGAAAACGACTAAATATGAAGGACTCATCGGGCGAATCACTCTGGAACTGAAATCGGAACACTCACTGACATTTCCCCTATCTGAAAGTCTGATAAACGCCATAAAAATGACTAAGTCCCAAAAAAATTTTTTTTCAACTTTTTTCAATTTTACCCCCATGGGATATATATTCTACCCACACACATTTGGAACTCTCCTGGGGTACCCTCACTCAAATTATTCCCTCATTTAGTGGATATTTTCACAAAAAAGTGAAATTTTCAAAAATTCAGAAAATTGGCTGAAAACGACTAATTATGAAGGTCTCATCGGGCGAATCGCTCTGGAACTGAAATCGGAATGCTCACTGACATTTCCACTATCTGAAAGTCTGATAAACGCCGGAAAAATGACTAAGTCCAAAAAATTATTTTTTTCAACTTTATTCAATTTTACCCCCGCGGGCTATATATTCTACCCACACACATTTGGAACTCTCATGGGGTACCCTCACACATTTTATTCCCTCATTTAGTGGATATTTTCACAAAAAAGTGAAATTTTCAAAAATTCAGAAAATTGACTGAAAACGACTAAATATGAAGGACTCATTGGGCGAAACGCTCTGGAATTGAAATCGGAAGGCTCACTGACATTTCCCCTATCTGAAAGTCTGATAAACGCCGGAAAAATGACTAAGTCCCCCAAAAAATTTTTTTCAACTTTTTTCAATTTTACCCCCGTGGGATATATATTCTACCCACACACATTTGGAACTCTCCTGGGGTACCCTCACACATATTATTCCCTCATTTAGTGGATATTTTCACAAAAAAGTGAAATTTTCAAAAATTCAGAAAATTGGCTGAAAACGACTAAATATGAAGGACTCATCGGGCGAATCGCTCTGGAACTGAAATCGGAACACTCACTGACATTTCCCCTATCTGAAAGTCTGATAAACGCTGAAAAAATGACTAAGTCCAAAAAAAAAAATTTTTCACCTTTTTTCAATTTTACCCCTGTGGGATATATATTCTACCCACACACATTTGGAGCTCTCCTGGGGTACCCTCACACATATTATTCCCTCATTTAGTGGATATTTTCACAAAAAAGTGAAATTTTCAAAAATTCAGAAAATTGACTGAAAACGACTAAATATGAAGGACTCATCGGGCGAAACGCTCTGGAATTGAAATCGGAAGGCTCACTGACATTTCCCCTATCTGAAAGTCTGATAAACGCCGGAAAAATGACTAAGTCCAAAAAATTATTTTTTTCAACTTTATTCAATTTTACCCCCGCTGGCTATATATTCTACCCACACACATTTGGAACTCTCATGGGGTACCCGCACACATATTATTCCCTCATTTAGTGGATATTTTCACAAAAAAGTGAAATTTTCAAAAATTCTGAAAATTGGCTGAAAACGACTAAATATGAAGGACTCATCGGGCGAATCGCTCTGGAACTGAAATCGGAACACTCACTGACATTTCCCCTATCTGAAAGTCTGATAAACGCCATAAAAATGACTAAGTCCAAAAAAAATTTTTTTTTTACTTTTTTCAATTTTACCCCCGTGGGATATATATTCTACCGACACACATTTGGAGCTCTCCTGGGGTACCCTCACAAAATTTCACAAAAAAGTGAAATTTTCAAAAATTCAGAAAATTGACTGAAAACGACTAAATATGATGGACTCATTGGGCGAAACGCTCTGGAATTGAAATCGGAAGGCTCACTGACATTTCCCCTATCTGAAAGTCTGATAAACGCCATAAAAATGACTAAGTCCCAAAAATTTTTTTTTTTTACTTTTTTCAATTTTACCCCTGTGGGATATATATTCTACCCACACACATTTGGAGCTCTCCTGGGGTACCCTCACACATATTATTCCCTCATTTAGTGGATATTTTCACAAAAAAGTGAAATTTTCAAAAATTCAGAAAATTGACTGAAAACGACTAAATATGAAGGACTCATCGGGCGAAACGCTCTGGAATTGAAATCGGAAGGCTCACTGACATTTCCCCTATCTGAAAGTCTGATAAACGCCGGAAAAATGACTAAGTCCAAAAAATTATTTTTTTCAACTTTATTCAATTTTACCCCCGCTGGCTATATATTCTACCCACACACATTTGGAACTCTCATGGGGTACCCGCACACATATTATTCCCTCATTTAGTGGATATTTTCACAAAAAAGTGAAATTTTCAAAAATTCTGAAAATTGGCTGAAAACGACTAAATATGAAGGACTCATCGGGCGAATCGCTCTGGAACTGAAATCGGAACACTCACTGACATTTCCCCTATCTGAAAGTCTGATAAACGCCATAAAAATGACTAAGTCCAAAAAAAATTTTTTTTTTACTTTTTTCAATTTTACCCCCGTGGGATATATATTCTACCGACACACATTTGGAGCTCTCCTGGGGTACCCTCACAAAATTTCACAAAAAAGTGAAATTTTCAAAAATTCAGAAAATTGACTGAAAACGACTAAATATGATGGACTCATTGGGCGAAACGCTCTGGAATTGAAATCGGAAGGCTCACTGACATTTCCCCTATCTGAAAGTCTGATAAACGCCATAAAAATGACTAAGTCCCAAAAATTTTTTTTTTTTACTTTTTTCAATTTTACCCCTGTGGGATATATATTCTACCCACACACATTTGGAGCTCTCCTGGGGTACCCTCACACATATTATTCCCTCATTTAGTGGATATTTTCACAAAAAAGTGAAATTTTCAAAAATTCAGAAAATTGACTGAAAACGACTAAATATGAAGGACTCATCGGGCGAAACGCTCTGGAATTGAAATCGGAAGGCTCACTGACATTTCCCCTATCTGAAAGTCTGATAAACGCCGGAAAAATGACTAAGTCCAAAAAATTATTTTTTTCAACTTTATTCAATTTTACCCCCGCTGGCTATATATTCTACCCACACACATTTGGAACTCTCATGGGGTACCCGCACACATATTATTCCCTCATTTAGTGGATATTTTCACAAAAAAGTGAAATTTTCAAAAATTCTGAAAATTGGCTGAAAACGACTAAATATGAAGGACTCATCGGGCGAATCGCTCTGGAACTGAAATCGGAACACTCACTGACATTTCCCCTATCTGAAAGTCTGATAAACGCCATAAAAATGACTAAGTCCAAAAAAAATTTTTTTTTTACTTTTTTCAATTTTACCCCCGTGGGATATATATTCTACCGACACACATTTGGAGCTCTCCTGGGGTACCCTCACAAAATTTCACAAAAAAGTGAAATTTTCAAAAATTCAGAAAATTGACTGAAAACGACTAAATATGATGGACTCATTGGGCGAAACGCTCTGGAATTGAAATCGGAAGGCTCACTGACATTTCCCCTATCTGAAAGTCTGATAAATGCCATAAAAATGACTAAGTCCCAAAAATTTTTTTTTTTAACTTTTTTCAATTTTACCCCTGTGGGATATATATTCTACCCACACACATTTGGAACTCTCCTGGGTTACCCTCACACATATTATTCCCTCATTTAGTGGATATTTTCACAAAAAAGTGAAATTTTCAAAAATTCAGAAAATTGACTGAAAACGACTAAATATGAAGGACTCATTGGGCGAAACGCTCTGGAATTGAAATCGGAAGGCTCACTGACATTTCCCCTATCTGAAAGTCTGATAAACGCCGGAAAAATGACTAAGTCCCCCAAAAAATTTTTTTCAACTTTTTTCAATTTTACCCCCGTGGGATATATATTCTACCCACACACATTTGGAACTCTCCTGGGGTACCCTCACACATATTATTCCCTCATTTAGAGGATATTTTCACAAAAAAGTGAAATTTTCAAAAATTCAGAAAATTGGCTGAAAACGACTAAATATGAAGGACTCATCGGGCGAATCGCTCTGGAACTGAAATCGGAACACTCACTGACATTTCCCCTATCTGAAAGTCTGATAAACGCCGGAAAAATGACTAAGTCCAAAAAATAATTTTTTTCAACTTTTTTCAATTTTACCCCGTGGGATATATATTCTACCGACACACATTTGGAACTCTCCTGGGGTACCCTCACACATATTATTCCCTCATTTAGTGGATATTTTCACAAAAAAGTGAAATTTTCAGAAATTCAGAAAATTGGCTGAAAACGACTAAATATGAAGGACTCATCAGGCGAATCGCTCTGGAACTGAAATCGGAATGCTCACTGACATTTCCCCTATCTGAAAGTCTGATAAACGCCGGAAAAATTACTAAGTCCAAAAAATAATTTTTTTCAACTTTTTTCAATTTTACCCCCGTGGGATATATATTCTACCGACACACATTTGGAACTCTCCTGGGGTACCCTCACACATATTATTCCCTCATTTAGTGGATATTTTCACAAAAAAAGTGAAATTTTCAAAAATTCAGAAAATTGGCTGAAAACGAATAAATATGAAGGACTCATCGGGCGAATCACTCTGGAACTGAAATCGGAACACTCACTGACATTTCCCCTATCTGAAAGTCTGATAAACGCCATAAAAATGACTAAGTCCCAAAAAAATTTTTTTTCAACTTTTTTCAATTTTACCCCCATGGGATATATATTCTACCCACACACATTTGGAACTCTCCTGGGGTACCCTCACACAAATTATTCCCTCATTTAGTGGATATTTTCACAAAAAAGTGAAATTTTCAAAAATTCAGAAAATTGGCTGAAAACGACTAATTATGAAGGTCTCATCGGGCGAATCGCTCTGGAACTGAAATCGGAATGCTCACTGACATTTCCCCTATCTGAAAGTCTGATAAACGCCGGAAAAATGACTAAGTCCAAAAAATTATTTTTTTCAACTTTATTCAATTTTACCCCCGCGGGCTATATATTCTACCCACACACATTTGGAACTCTCATGGGGTACCCTCACACATATTATTCCCTCATTTAGTGGATATTTTCAGAAAAAAGTGAAATTTTCAAAAATTCAGAAAATTGGCTGAAAACGACTAAATATGAAGGACTCATCGGGCGAATCACTCTGGAACTGAAATCGGAACACTCACTGACATTTCCCCTATCTGAAAGTCTGATAAACGCCATAAAAATGACTAAGTCCAAAAAAAATTTTTTTCAACTTTTTTCAATTTTACCCCCATGGGATATAGATTCTACCCACACACATTTGGAACTCTCCTGGGGTATCCTCACACAAATTATTCCCTCATTTAGTGGATATTTTCACAAAAAAGTGAAATTTTCAAAAATTCAGAAAATTGGCTGAAAACTACTAAATATGAAGGACTCATCGGGCGAATCGCTCTGGAACTGAAATCGGAATGCTCACTGACATTTCCACTATCTGAAAGTCTGATAAACGCGGGAAAAATGACTAAGTCCAAAAAATTATTTTTTTCAACTTTATTCAATTTTACCCCCGCGGGCTATATATTCTACCCACACACATTTGGAACTCTCATGGGGTACCCTCACACATATTATTCCCTCATTTAGTGGATATTTTCACAAAAAAGTGAAATTTTCAAAAATTCAGAAAATTGACTGAAAACGACTAAATATGAAGGACTCATTGGGCGAAACGCTCTGGAATTGAAATCGGAAGGCTCACTGACATTTCCCCTATCTGAAAGTCTGATAAACGCCGGAAAAATGACTAAGTCCCCCAAAAAATTTTTTTCAACTTTTTTCAATTTTACCCCCGTGGGATATATATTCTACCCACACACATTTGGAACTCTCCTGGGGTACCCTCACACATATTATTCCCTCATTTAGTGGATATTTTCACAAAAAAGTGAAATTTTCAAAAATTCAGAAAATTGACTGAAAACGACTAAATATGAAGGACTCATTGGGCGAAACGCTCTGGAATTGAAATCGGAAGGCTCACTGACATTTCCCCTATCTGAAAGTCTGATAAACGCCGGAAAAATGACTAAGTCCCCCAAAAAATTTTTTTCAACTTTTTTCAATTTTACCCCCGTGGGATATATATTCTACCCACACACATTTGGAACTCTCCTGGGGTACCCTCACACATATTATTCCCTCATTTAGTGGATATTTTCACAAAAAAGTGAAATTTTCAAAAATTCAGAAAATTGACTGAAAACGACTAAATATGAAGGACTCATTGGGCGAAACGCTCTGGAATTGAAATCGGAAGGCTCACTGACATTTCCCCTATCTGAAAGTCTGATAAACGCCGGAAAAATGACTAAGTCCCCCAAAAAATTTTTTTCAACTTTTTTCAATTTTACCCCCGTGGGATATATATTCTACCCACACACATTTGGAACTCTCCTGGGGTACCCTCACACATATTATTCCCTCATTTAGTGGATATTTTCACAAGAAAGTGAAATTTTCAAAAATTCAGAAATTTGGCTGAAAACGACTAAATATGAAGGACTCATCGGGCGAATCGCTCTGGAACTGAAATCGGAACACTCACTGACATTTCCCCTATCTGAAAGTCAGATAAACGCTGAAAAAATGACTAAGTCCAAAAAAAAAAATTTTTCACCTTTTTTCAATTTTACCCCTGTGGGATATATATTCTACCCACACACATTTGGAGCTCTCCTGGGGTACCCTCACACATATTATTCCCTCATTTAGTGGATATTTTCACAAAAAAGTGAAATTTTCAAAAATTCAGAAAATTGACTGAAAACGACTAAATATGAAGGACTCATCGGGCGAAACGCTCTGGAATTGAAATCGGAAGGCTCACTGACATTTCCCCTATCTGAAAGTCTGATAAACGCCGGAAAAATGACTAAGTCCAAAAAATTATTTTTTTCAACTTTATTCAATTTTACCCCCGCTGGCTATATATTCTACCCACACACATTTGGAACTCTCATGGGGTACCCGCACACATATTATTCCCTCATTTAGTGGATATTTTCACAAAAAAGTGAAATTTTCAAAAATTCTGAAAATTGGCTGAAAACGACTAAATATGAAGGACTCATCGGGCGAATCGCTCTGGAACTGAAATCGGAACACTCACTGACATTTCCCCTATCTGAAAGTCTGATAAACGCCATAAAAATGAATAAGTCCAAAAAAAATTTTTTTTCAACTTTTTTCAATTTTACTCCCGTGGGATATATATTCTACCGACACACATTTGAAACTGTCCTGGGGTACCCTCACACATATTATTCCCTCATTTAGTGGATATTTTCACAAAAAAGTGAGATTTTCAAAAATTCAGAAAATTGGCTGAAAACGACTAAATATGAAGGACTCATCGGGCGAATCACTCTGGAACTGAAATCGGAACACTCACTGACATTTCCCCTATCTGAAAGTCTGATAAACGCCATAAAAATGACTAAGTCCCAAAAATTTTTTTTTTTAACTTTTTTCAATTTTACCCCTGTGGGATATATATTCTACCCACACACATTTGGAACTCTCCTGGGTTACCCTCACACATATTATTCCCTCATTTAGTGGATATTTTCACAAAAAAGTGAAATTTTCAAAAATTCAGAAAATTGGCTGAAAACGACTAAATATGAAGGACTCATCGGGCGAATCGCTCTGGAACTGAAATCGGAACACTCACTGACATTTCCCCTATCTGAAAGTCTGATAAACGCCGGAAAAATGACTAAGTCCAAAAAATAATTTTTTTCAACTTTTTTCAATTTTACCCCGTGGGATATATATTCTACCGACACACATTTGGAACTCTCCTGGGGTACCCTCACACATATTATTCCCTCATTTAGTGGATATTTTCACAAAAAAGTGAAATTTTCAAAAATTCAGAAAATTGGCTGAAAACGACTAAATATGAAGGACTCATCAGGCGAATCGCTCTGGAACTGAAATCGGAATGCTCACTGACATTTCCCCTATCTGAAAGTCTGATAAACGCCGGAAAAATTACTAAGTCCAAAAAATAATTTTTTTCAACTTTTTTCAATTTTACCCCCGTGGGATATATATTCTACCGACACACATTTGGAACTCTCCTGGGGTACCCTCACACATATTATTCCCTCATTTAGTGGATATTTTCACAAAAAAGTGAAATTTTCAAAAATTCTGAAAATTGGCTGAAAATGACTAAATATGAACGACTCATCGGGCTTATCGCTCTGGAACTGAAATCGGAACACTCACTGACATTTCCCCTATCTGAAAGTCTGATAAACGCCATAAAAATGACTAAGTCCAAAAAAAATTTTTTTTTTACTTTTTTCAATTTTACCCCCGTGGGATATATATTCTACCGACACACATTTGGAGCTCTCCTGGGGTACCCTCACACATATTATTCCCTCATTTAGTGGATATTTTCACAAAAAAGTGAAATTTTCAAAAATTCAGAAAATTGGCTGAAAACGACTAATTATGAAGGTCTCATCGGGCGAATCGCTCTGGAACTGAAATCGGAATGCTCACTGACATTTCCACTATCTGAAAGTCTGATAAACGCCGGAAAAATGACTAAGTCCAAAAAATAATTTTTTTCAACTTTATTCAATTTTACCCCCGCGGGATATATATTCTACCCACACACATTTGGAACTCTCATGGGGTACCCTCACACATATTATTCCCTCATTTAGTGGATATTTTCACAAAAAAGTGAAATTTTCAAAAATTCAGAAAATTGGCTGAAAACGACTAAATATGAAGGACTCATCGGGCGAATCACTCTGGAACTGAAATCGGAACACTCACTGACATTTCCCCTATCTGAAAGTCTGATAAACGCCATAAAAATGACTAAGTCCAAAAAAAATTTTTTTTTTACTTTTTTCAATTTTACCCCCGTGGGATATATATTCTACCCACACACATTTGGAACTCTCCTGGGGTACCCTCACACAAATTATTCCCTCATTTAGTGGATATTTTCACAAAAAAGTGAAATTTTCAAAAATTCAGAAAATTGGCTGAAAACTACTAAATATGAAGGACTCATCGGGCGAATCGCTCTGGAACTGAAATCGGAATGCTCACTGACATTTCCACTATCTGAAAGTCTGATAAACGCCGGAAAAATGACTAAGTCCAAAAAATTATTTTTTTCAACTTTATTCAATTTTACCACCGCGGGCTATATATTCTACCCACACACATTTGGAACTCTCATGGGGTACCCTCACACATATTATTCCCTCATTTAGTGGATATTTTCACAAAAAAGTGAAATTTTCAAAAATTCAGAAAATTGACTGAAAACGACTAAATATGAAGGACTCATTGGGCGAAACGCTCTGGAATTGAAATCGGAAGGCTCACTGACATTTCCCCTATCTGAAAGTCTGATAAACGCCGGAAAAATGACTAAGTCCCCCAAAAAATTTTTTTCAACTTTTTTCAATTTTACCCCCGTGGGATATATATTCTACCCACACACATTTGGAACTCTCCTGGGGTACCCTCACACATATTATTCCCTCATTTAGTGGATATTTTCACAAAAAAGTGAAATTTTCAAAAATTCAGAAAATTGACTGAAAACGACTAAATATGAAGGACTCATCGGGCGAAACGCTCTGGAATTGAAATCGGAAGGCTCACTGACATTTCCCCTATCTGAAAGTCTGATAAACGCCGGAAAAATGACTAAGTCCCCAAAAAAAATTTTTTCAACTTTTTTCAATTTTACCCCCGTGGGATATATATTCTACCCACACACATTTGGAACTCTTCTGGGGTACCCTCACACATATTATTCCCTCATTTAGTGGATATTTTCACAAAAAAGTGAAATTTTCAAAAATTCAGAAAATTGGCTGAAAACTACTAAATATGAAGGACTCATCGGGCGAATCGCTCTGGAACTGAAATCGGAATGCTCACTGACATTTCCACTATCTGAAAGTCTGATAAACGCCGGAAAAATGACTAAGTCCAAAAAATTATTTTTTTCAACTTTATTCAATTTTACCCCCGCTGGCTATATATTCTACCCACACACATTTGGAACTCTCATGGGGTACCCTCACACATATTATTCCCTCATTTAGTGGATATTTTCACAAAAAAGTGAAATTTTCAAAAATTCTGAAAATTGGCTGAAAACGACTAAATATCAAGGACTAATCGGGCGAATCGCTCTGGAACTGAAATCGGAACACTCACTGACATTTCCCCTATCTGAAAATCTGATAAACGCCATAAAAATAACTAAGTCCCAAAAAAATTTTTTTTAAACTTTTTTCAATTTTACCCCCGTGGGATATATATTCTACCCACACACATTTGGAACTCTCCTGGGGTACCCTCACACATATTATTCCCTCATTTAGTGGATATTTTCACAAAAAAGTGAAATTTTCAAAAATTCAGAAAATTGACAGAAAACGACTAAATATGAAGGACTCATCGGGCGAATCGCTCTGGAACTGAAATCGGAATGCTTACTGACATTTCCCCTATCTGAAAGTCTGATAAACGCCGGAAAAATGACTAAGTCCAAAAAATAATTTTTTTCAACTTTTTTCAATTTTACCCCGTGGGATATATATTCTACCGACACACATTTGGAACTCTCCTGGGGTACCCTCACACATATTATTCCCTCATTTAGTGGATATTTTCACAAAAAAGTGAAATTTTCAAAAATTCAGAAAATTGGCTGAAAACGACTAAATATGAAGGACTCATCAGGCGAATCGCTCTGGAACTGAAATCGGAATGCTCACTGACATTTCCCCTATCTGAAAGTCTGATAAACGCCGGAAAAATTACTAAGTCCAAAAAATAATTTTTTTCAACTTTTTTCAATTTTACCCCCGTGGGATATATATTCTACCCACACACATTTGGAACTCTCCTGGGGTACCCTCACACATATTATTCCCTCATTTAGTGGATATTTTCACAAAACAGTGAAATTTTCAAAAATTCAGAAAATTGGCTGAAAACAACTAAATATGAAGAACTCATCGGGCGAATCGCTCTGGAACTGAAATCGGAACACTCACTGACATTTCCCCTATCTGAAAGTCTGATAAACGCCATAAAAATGACTAAGTCCAAAAAAAATTTTTTTTCAACTTTTTTCAATTTTACCCCCGTGGGATATATATTCTACCGACACACATTTGGAACTCTCCTGGGGTACCCTCACACATATTATTCCCTCATTTAGTGGATATTTTCACAAAAAAGTGAAATTTTCAAAAATTCTGAAAATTGGCTGAAAATGACTAAATATGAAGGACTCATCGGGCGAATCGCTCTGGAACTGAAATCGGAACACTCACTGACATTTCCCCTATCTGAAAGTCTGATAAACGCCATAAAAATGACTAAGTCCAAAAAAAATTTTTTTTTTACTTTTTTCAATTTTACCCCCGTGGGATATATATTCTACCCACACACATTTGGAACTCTTCTGGGGTACCCTCACACATATTATTCCCTCATTTAGTGGATATTTTCACAAAAAAGTGAAATTTTCAAAAATTCTGAAAATTGGCTGAAAACGACTAAATATGAAGGACTCATCCGGCGAATCGCTCTGGAACTGAAATCGGAACACTCACTGACATTTCCCCTATCTGAAAGTCTGATAAACGGCAGAAAAATGACTAAGTCCAAAAAAAATTTTTTTTCAACTTTTTTCAATTTTACCCCCGTGGGATATATATTCTACCGACACACATTCGGAACTCTCCTGGGGTACCCTCACACATATTATTCCCTCATTTAGTGGATATTTTCACAAAAAAGTGAAATTTTCAAAAATTCAGAAAATTGGCTGAAAACGACTAAATATGAAGGACTCATCAGGCGAATTGCCCTGGAACTGAAATCGGAATGCTCACTGACATTTCCCCTATCTGAAAGTCTGATAAACGCCATAAAAATGACTAAGTCCAAAAAAAATTTTTTTTAAACTTTTTTCAATTTTACCCCCGTGGGATATATATTCTACCGACACACATTTGGAACTCTCCTGGGGTACCCTCACACATATTATTCCCTCATTTAGTGGATATTTTCACAAATAAGTGAAATTTTCAAATATTCAAAAAATTGACTGAAAACGACTAAATATGAAGAACTCATCGGGAAAATCTCTCTTGAACTGAAATCGGAACGCTCACTCACATTTCCCCTATCTGAAAGTCTGATAAACACCGGAAAAATGAGTAAGTCCAAAACAAAATTTTTTTCAATTTTTTTCAATTTTACCCCCGTGGGACATATATTCTACCCACACACATTTGGAACTCTCCTGGGGTACCCTCACACATATTATTCCCTCATTTAGTGGATATTTTCACAAATAAGTGAAATTTTCAAAAATTCAAAAAATTGACTGAAAACGACTAAATATGAAGAACTCATCGGGAAAATCGCTCTTGAACTGAAATCGGAACGCTCACTGACATTTCCCCTATCTGAAAATCTGATAAACGCTGAAAAAATGACTAAGTCCAAAAAAAAAATTTTTTTCAACTGTTTTCAATTTTACCCCCGTGGGATATATATTCTACCCACACACATTTGGAACTCTCCTGGGGTACCCTCACACATATTATTTCCTCATTTAGTGGATATTTTCACAAAAAAGTGAAATTTTCAAAAATTCAGAAAATTGGCTGAAAACAACTAAATATGAAGGACTCATCGGGCGAATCGCTCTGGAACTGAAATCGGAACACTCACTGACATTTACCCTATCTGAAAGTCTGATAAACGCCATAAAAATGACTAAGTCCAAAAAAAATTTTTTTTCAACTTTTTTCAATTTTACCCCCGTGGGATATATATTCTACCGACACACATTTGGAACTCTCCTGGGGTACCCTCACACATATTATTCCCTCATTTAGTGGATATTTTCACAAAAAAGTGAAATTTTCAAAAATTCTGAAAATTGGCTGAAAATGACTAAATTTGAAGGACTCATCGGGCGAATCGCTCTGGAACTGAAATCGGAACACTCACTGACATTTCCCCTATCTGAAAGTCTGATAAACGCCATAAAAATGACTAAGTCCAAAAAAAATTTTTTTTTTACTTTTTTCAATTTTACCCCCGTGGGATATATATTCTACCCACACACATTTGGAACTCTTCTGGGGTACCCTCACACATATTATTCCCTCATTTAGTGGATATTTTCACAAAAAAGTGAAATTTTCAAAAATTCTGAAAATTGGCTGAAAACGACTAAATATGAAGGACTCATCCGGCGAATCGCTCTGGAACTGAAATCGGAACACTCACTGACATTTCCCCTATCTGAAAGTCTGATAAACGGCAGAAAAATGACTAAGTCCAAAAAAAATTTTTTTTCAACTTTTTTCAATTTTACCCCCGTGGGATATATATTCTACCGACACACATTCGGAACTCTCCTGGGGTACCCTCACACATATTATTCCCTCATTTAGTGGATATTTTCACAAAAAAGTGAAATTTTCAAAAATTCAGAAAATTGGCAGAAAACCACTAAATATGAAGGACTCATCAGGCGAATCGCCCTGGAACTGAAATCGGAATGCTCACTGACATTTCCCCTATCTGAAAGTCTGATAAACGCCATAAAAATGACTAAGTCCAAAAAAAATTTTTTTTAAACTTTTTTCAATTTTACCCCCGTGGGATATATATTCTACCGACACACATTTGGAACTCTCCTGGGGTACCCTCACACATATTATTCCCTCATTTAGTGGATATTTTCACAAATAAGTGAAATTTTCAAATATTCAAAAAATTGACTGAAAACGACTAAATATGAAGAACTCATCGGGAAAATCTCTCTTGAACTGAAATCGGAACGCTCACTCACATTTCCCCTATCTGAAAGTCTGATAAACACCGGAAAAATGAGTAAGTCCAAAACAAAATTTTTTTCAATTTTTTTCAATTTTACCCCCGTGGGACATATATTCTACCCACACACATTTGGAACTCTCCTGGGGTACCCTCACACATATTATTCCCTCATTTAGTGGATATTTTCACAAATAAGTGAAATTTTCAAAAATTCAAAAAATTGACTGAAAACGACTAAATATGAAGAACTCATCGGGAAAATCGCTCTTGAACTGAAATCGGAACGCTCACTGACATTTCCCCTATCTGAAAATCTGATAAACGCTGAAAAAATGACTAAGTCCAAAAAAAAAATTTTTTTCAACTGTTTTCAATTTTACCCCCGTGGGATATATATTCTACCCACACACATTTGGAACTCTCCTGGGGTACCCTCACACATATTATTTCCTCATTTAGTGGATATTTTCACAAAAAAGTGAAATTTTCAAAAATTCCAAAAATTGGCTGAAAACGACTAAATATGAAAGACTCATCGGGCGATTCGCTCTGGAATCGAAATCGGAAGGCTCCCTGACATTTCCCCTATCTGAAAGTCTGATAAACGCCATAAAAATGACTAAGTCCAAAAAAAATTTTTTTTCAACTTTTTTCAATTTTACCCCCGTGGGATATATATTCTACCCACACACATTTGGAACTCTCATGGGGTACCCTCACACATATTATTCCCTCATTTAGTGGATATTTTCACAAAAAAGTGAAATTTTCAAAAATTCAGAAAATTGGCTGAAAACGACGAAATATGAAGGACTCATCGGGCGAATCACTCTGGAACTGAAATCGGAACACTCACTGACATTTCCCCTATCTGAAAGTCTGATAAACGCCATAAAAATGACTAAGTCCAAAAAAAAATTTTTTCAACTTTTTTCAATTTTACCCCCATGGGATATAGATTCTACCCACACACATTTGGAACTCTCCTGGGGTACCCTCACACAAATTATTCCCTCATTTAGTGGATATTTTCACAAAAAAGTGAAATTTTCAAAAATTCAGAAAATTGGCTGAAAACTACTAAATATGAAGAACTCATCGGGCGAATCGCTCTGGAACTGAAATCGGAATGCTCACTGACATTTCCACTATCTGAAAGTCTGATAAACGCCGGAAAAATGACTAAGTCCAAAAAATTATTTTTTTCAACTCTATTCAATTTTACCCCCGTGGGATATATATTCTACCCACACACATTTGGAACTCTCCTGGGGTACCCTCACACATATTATTCCCTCATTTAGTGGATATTTTCACAAAAAAGTGAAATTTTCAAAAATTCAGAAAATTGGCTGAAAACGACTAAATATGAAGGACTCATCGGGCGAACCGCTCTGGAACTGAAATCGGAACACTCACTGACATTTCCCCTATCTGAAAGTCTGATAAACGCCATAAAAATGACTAAGTCCAAAAAAAATTTTTTTTAAACTTTTTTCAATTTTACCCCCGTGGGATATATATTCTACCCACACACATTTGGAACTCTCATGGGGTACCCTCACACATATTATTCCCTCATTTAGTGGATATTTTCACAAAAAAGTGAAATTTTCAAAAATTCAGAAAATTCGCTGAAAACGACTAAATATGAAGGACTCATCGGGCGAAACGCTCTGGAATTGAAATCGGAAGGCTCACTGACATTTCCCCTATCTGAAAGTCTGATAAACGCCGGAAAAATGACTAAGTCCCCAAAAAAAATTTTTTCAACTTTTTTCAATTTTACCCCCGTGGGATATATATTCTACCCACACACATTTGGAACTCTTTTGGGGTACCCTCACACATATTATTCCCTCATTTAGTGGATATTTTCACAAAAAAGTGAAATTTTCAAAAATTCAGAAAATTGGCTGAAAACGACTAAATATGAAGGACTCATCTGGCGAATCACTCTGGAACTGAAATCGGAACACTCACTGACATTTCCCCTATCTGAAAGTCTGATAAACGCCATAAAAATGACTAAGTCCAAAAAAAATTTTTTTCAACTTTTTTCAATTTTACCCCCATGGGATATAGATTCTACCCACACACATTTGGAACTCTCCTGGGGTACCCTCACACAAATTATTCCCTCATTTAGTGGATATTTTCACAAAAAAGTGAAATTTTCAAAAATTCAGAAAATTGGCTGAAAACGACTAAATATGAAGGACTCATCGGGCGAATCGCTCTGGAACTGAAATCGGAACTCTCACTGACATTTCCCCTATCTGAAAGTCTGATAAACGCTGAAAAAATGACTACGTCCAAAAAAAAAAATTTTTCACCTTTTTTCAATTTTACCCCTGTGGGATATATATTCTACCCACACACATTTGGAACTCTCCTGGGGTACCCTCACACATATTATTCCCTCATTTAGTGGATATTTTCACAAAAAAGTGAAATTTTCAAAAATTCAGAAAATTGACTGAAAACGACTAAATATGAAGGACTCATCGGGCGAAACGCTCTGGAATTGAAATCGGAAGGCTCACTGACATTTCCCCTATCTGAAAGTCTGATAAACGCCGGAAAAATGACTAAGTCCCCAAAAAAAATTTTTTCAACTTTTTTCAATTTTACCCCCGTGGGATATATATTCTACCCACACACATTTGGAACTCTTCTGGGGTACCCTCACACATATTATTCCCTCATTTAGTGGATATTTTCACAAAAAAGTGAAATTTTCAAAAATTCAGAAAATTGGCTGAAAACGACTAAATATGAAGGACTCATCTGGCGAATCACTCTGGAACTGAAATCGGAACACTCACTGACATTTCCCCTATCTGAAAGTCTGATAAACGCCATAAAAATGACTAAGTCCAAAAAAATTTTTTTTCAACTTTTTTCAATTTTACCCCCATGGGATATAGATTCTACCCACACACATTTGCAACTCTCCTGGGGTACCCTCACACAAATTATTCCCTCATTTAGTGGATATTTTCACAAAAAAGTGAAATTTTCAAAAATTCAGAAAATTGGCTGAAAACTACTAAATATGAAGGACTCATCGGGCGAATCGCTCTGGAACTGAAATCGGAATGCTCACTGACATTTCCCCTATCTGAAAGTCTGATAAACGCCGGAAAAATGACTAAGTCCAAAAAATTATTTTTTTCAACTTTATTCAATTTTACCCCCGCGGGCTATATATTCTACCCACACACATTTGGAACTCTCATGGGGTACCCTCACACATATTATTCCCTCATTTAGTGGATATTTTCACAAAAAAGTGAAATTTTCAAAAATTCTGAAAATTGGCTGAAAACGACTAAATATGAAGGACTCATCGGGCGAATCGCTCTGGAACTGAAATCGGAACTCTCACTGACATTTCCCCTATCTGAAAGTCTGATAAACGCCATAAAAATGAATAAGTCCAAAAAAAATTTTTTTTCAACTTTTTTCAATTTTACTCCCGTGGGATATATATTCTACCGACACACATTTGGAACTGTCCTGGGGTACCCTCACACATATTATTCCCTCATTTAGTGGATATTTTCACAAAAAAGTGAAATTTTCAAAAATTCAGAAAATTGGCTGAAAACGACTAAATATGAAGGACTCATCGGGCGAATCACTCTGGAACTGAAATCGGAACACTCACTGACATTTCCCCTATCTGAAAGTCTGATAAACGCCATAAAAATGACTAAGTCCCAAAAATTTTTTTTTTTAACTTTTTTCAATTTTACCCCTGTGGGATATATATTCTACCCACACACATTTGGAACTCTCCTGGGGTACCCTCACACATATTATTCCCTCATTTAGTGGATATTTTCACAAAAAAGTGAAATTTTCAAAAATTCAGAAAATTGACTGAAAACGACTAAATATGAAGGACTCATTGGGCGAAACGCTCTGGAATTGAAATCGGAAGGCTCACTGACATTTCCCCTATCTGAAAGTCTGATAAACGCCGGAAAAATGACTAAGTCCCCCAAAAAATTTTTTTCAACTTTTTTCAATTTTACCCCCGTGGGATATATATTCTACCCACACACATTTGGAACTCTCCTGGGGTACCCTCACACATATTATTCCCTCATTTAGTGGATATTTTCACAAAAAAGTGAAATTTTCAAAAATCCAGAAAATTGGCTGAAAACGACTAAATATGAAGGACTCATCGGGCGAATCGCTCTGGAACTGAAATCGGAACACTCACTGACATTTTCCCTATCTGAAAGTCTGATAAACGCCATAAAAATGACTAAGTCCAAAAAAAATTTTTTTTAAACTGTTTTCAATTTTACCCCCGTGGGATATATATTCTACCCACACACATTTGGAACTCTCATGGGGTACCCTCACACATATTATTCCCTCATTTAGCGGATATTTTCACAAAAAAGTGAAATTTTCAAAAATTCAGAAAATTGGCTGAAAACGACTAAATATGAAGGACTCATCGGGCGAATCGCTCTGGAACTGAAATCGGAATGCTCACTGACATTTCCCCTATCTGAAAGTCTGATAAACGCCGGAAAAATTACTAAGTCCAAAAAATAATTTTTTTCAACTTTTTTCAATTTTACCCCCGTGGGATATATATTCTACCCACACACATTTGGAACTCTCCTGGGGTACCCTCACACATATTATTCCCTCATTTAGTGGATATTTTCACAAAACAGTGAAATTTTCAAAAATTCAGAAAATTGGCTGAAAACAACTAAATATGAAGGACTCATCGGGCGAATCACTCTGGAACTGAAATCGGAACACTCACTGACATTTCCCCTATCTGAAAGTCTGATAAACGCCATAAAAATGACTAAATCCCAAAAAATTTTTTTTTTAACTTTTTTCAATTTTACCCCCATGGGATATATATTCTACCCACACACATTTGGAACTCTCCTGGGGTACCCTTACTCAAATTATTCCCTCATTTAGTGGATATTTTCACAAAAAAGTGAAATTTTCAAAAATTCAGAAAATTGACTGAAAACAACTAAATATGAAGGACTCATCGGGCGAAACGCTCTGGAATTGAAATCGGAAGGCTCACTGACATTTCCCCTATCTGAAAGTCTGATAAACGCCGGAAAAATGACTAAGTTCCCCAAAAAAATTTTTTCAACTTTTTTCAATTTTACCCCCGTGGGATATATATTCTACCCACACACATTTGGAACTCTTCTGGGGTACCCTCACACATATTATTCCCTCATTTAGTGGATATTTTCACAAAAAAGTGAAATTTTCAAAAATTCTGAAAATTGGCTGAAAACGACTAAATATGAAGGACTCATCCGGCGAATCGCTCTGGAACTGAAATCGGAACACTCACTGACATTTCCCCTATCTGAAAGTCTGATAAACGCCATAAAAATGACTAAGTCCAAAAAAAATTTTTTTTAAACTGTTTTCAATTTTACCCCCGTGGGATATATATTCTACCCACACACATTTGGAACTCTCATGGGGTACCCTCACACATATTATTCCCTCATTTAGCGGATATTTTCACAAAAAAGTGAAATTTTCAAAAATTCAGAAAATTGGCTGAAAACGACTAAATATGAAGGACTCATCGGGCGAATCGCTCTGGAACTGAAATCGGAATGCTCACTGACATTTCCCCTATCTGAAAGTCTGATAAACGCCGGAAAAATTACTAAGTCCAAAAAATAATTTTTTTCAACTTTTTTCAATTTTACCCCCGTGGGATATATATTCTACCCACACACATTTGGAACTCTCCTGGGGTACCCTCACACATATTATTCCCTCATTTAGTGGATATTTTCACAAAACAGTGAAATTTTCAAAAATTCAGAAAATTGGCTGAAAACAACTAAATATGAAGGACTCATCGGGCGAATCACTCTGGAACTGAAATCGGAACACTCACTGACATTTCCCCTATCTGAAAGTCTGATAAACGCCATAAAAATGACTAAATCCCAAAAAATTTTTTTTTTAACTTTTTTCAATTTTACCCCCATGGGAATATATATTCTACCCACACACATTTGGAACTCTCCTGGGGTACCCTTACTCAAATTATTCCCTCATTTAGTGGATATTTTCACAAAAAAGTGAAATTTTCAAAAATTCAGAAAATTGACTGAAAACAACTAAATATGAAGGACTCATCGGGCGAAACGCTCTGGAATTGAAATCGGAAGGCTCACTGACATTTCCCCTATCTGAAAGTCTGATAAACGCCGGAAAAATGACTAAGTTCCCCAAAAAAATTTTTTCAACTTTTTTCAATTTTACCCCCGTGGGATATATATTCTACCCACACACATTTGGAACTCTTCTGGGGTACCCTCACACATATTATTCCCTCATTTAGTGGATATTTTCACAAAAAAGTGAAATTTTCAAAAATTCTGAAAATTGGCTGAAAACGACTAAATATGAAGGACTCATCCGGCGAATCGCTCTGGAACTGAAATCGGAACACTCACTGACATTTCCCCTATCTGAAAGTCTGATAAACGCCATAAAAATGACTAAGTCCAAAAAAAATTTTTTTTCAACTTTTTTCAATTTTACCCCCATGGGATATATATTCTACCGACACACATTCGGAACTCTCCTGGGGTACCCTCACACATATTATTCCCTCATTTAGTGGATATTTTCACAAAAAAGTGAAATTTTCAAAAATTCAGAAAATTGGCTGAAAACGACTAAATATGAAGGACTCATCAGGCGAATCGCCCTGGAACTGAAATCGGAATGCTCACTGACATTTCCCCTATCTGAAAGTCTGATAAACGCCATAAAAATGACTAAGTCCAAAAAAAATTTTTTTTAAACTTTTTTCAATTTTACCCCCGTGGGATATATATTCTACCCACACACATTTGGAACTCTTCTGGGGTACCCTCACACATATTATTCCCTCATTTAGAGGATATTTTCACAAAAAAGTGAAATTTTCCAAAATTCTGAAAATTGGCTGAAAACGACTAAATATGAAGGACTCATCGGGCGAATCGCTCTTGAACTGAAATGGGAACGCTCACTGACATTTCCCCTATCTGAAAGTCTGATAAACGCCGGAAAAATGACTAAGTCCAAAAAAAAATTTTTTTCAACCTTTTTCAATTTTACCCCCGTGGGATATATATTCTACGCACACACATTTGGAACTCTCCTGGGGTACCCTCACACATATTATTCCCTCATTTAGTGGATATTTTCACAAAAAAGTGAAATTTTCAAAAATTCCGAAAATTGGCTGAAAACGACTAAATATGAAGGACTCATCGGGCAAATCGCTCTGGAACTGAAATCGGAACGCTCACTGATATTTCCCCTATCTGAAAATCTGATAAACGCTGAAAAAATGACTAAGTCCAAAAAAAAAATTTTTTTCAACTGTTTTCAATTTTACCCCCGTGGGATATATATTCTACCCACACACATTTGGAACTCTCCTGGGGTACCCTCACACATATTATTTCCTCATTTAGTGGATATTTTCACAAAAAGTGAAATTTTCAAAAATTCCAAAAATTGGCTGAAAACGACTAAATATGAAAGACTCATCGGGCGATTCGCTCTGGAATCGAAATCGGAAGGCTCCCTGACATTTCCCCTATCTGAAAGTCTGATAAACGCCAGAAAAATGACTAAGTCCCAAAAAAATTTTTTTTTAACTTTTTTCAATTTTACCCCCATGGGATATATACTACCCACACACATTTGGAACTCTCCTGGGGTACCCTCACACATATTGTTCCCTCATTTAGTGGATATTTTCACAAAATTGAAATTTTCAAAAATTCAGAAAATTGGCTGAAAACGACTAAATATGAAGGACTCATCGTCGAATCGCTCTGGAACTGAAATTGGAACGCTCACTGACATTTCCCCTATCTGGAAGTCTGATAAACGCTGAATAAATGACAAAGTCCAAAAAAAAATTTTTTTCAACTTCTTTCAATTTTACCCCCGTGGGATATATATTCTACCCACACACATTTGGAACTCTCCTGGGGTACCCTCCCACATATTATACCCTCATTTAGTGGATATTTTCACAAAAAAGTGAACTTTTCAAAAATTCAGAAAATTGGCTGAAAAGGACTAAATATGAAGGACTCATTGGGCGAATCGCTCTGGAACTGAAATCGGAACGCTCACTGACATATCCCCTATCTGGAAGTCTGATAAACGCTGAAAAAATGACTAGGTCGAAAAAAAAAAAATTTCACCTTTTTTCAATTTTACCCCCGTGGGATATATATTTTACCCACACACATTTGGATCTCTCCTGGGGTACCCTCACACATATTATTCCCTCATTTAGTGGATATTTTCACAAAAAAGTGAAATTTTCAAAAATTCAGAAAATTGTCTGAAAACAACTAAATATGAAGGACTCATTGTCGATTTGCTCTGGAACTGAAATCGGAACGCTCACTGACATTTCCCCTATCTGGAAGTCTGATAAACGCTGAATAAATGACTAAGTCCAAAAAAAAATTTTTTTAAACTTTTTTCAATTTTACACCCGTGGGATATATATTCTACCCACACACATTTGGAACTCTCCTGGGGTACCCTCCCACATATTATTCCCTCATTTAGTGGATATTTTCACAAAAAAAGTGAAATTTTCAAAAATTCAGAAAATTGTCTGAAAACAACTAAATATGAAGGACTCATTGGGCGAATCGCTCTGGAAGTGAAATCGGAACGCTCACTGACATTTCCCTTATCTGAAAGTCTGATAAACGCTGAAAAAATGAGTAAGTCCAAAACAAATTTTTTTTCAACTTTTTTCAATTTTCCCCCTGTGGGATATATATTCTACCCACACACATTTGTAACTCTCCTGGGGTACCCTCACACATATTATTCCCTCATTTAGTGGATATTTTCACAAAAAAGTGAAATTTTAAAAAATTCAGAAAATTGTCTGAAAACGACTAAATATGAAGGACTCATTGGGCGAATCGCTCTGGAACTGAAATCGGAACTCTCACTGACATTTCCCCTCTCTGAAAGTCTGATAAACGCTGAAAAAATGACTAGGTTGAAAAAAAAATTTTTTTCACCTTTTTTCAATTTTATCCCCGTGGGATATATATTCTACCCACACACATTTGGAACTCTCCTGGGGTACCCTCACACATATTATTCCCTCATTTAGTGGATATTTTCACAAAAAAGTGAAATTTTCAAAAATTCAGAAAATTGACTGAAAACGACTAAATATGAAGGACTCATCGGGCGAATCGCTCTTGATCTGAAATCGGAACACTCACTGACATTTCCCCTATCTGAAAGTCTGATAAACGCCATAAAAATGACTAAGTCCAAAAAAAAATTTTTTTCAACTTTTTTCAATTTTACCCCCGTGGGATATATATTCTACCGACACACATTCGGAACTCTCCTGGGGTACCCTCACACATATTATTCCCTCATTTAGTGGATATTTTCACAAAAAAGTGAAATTTTCAAAAATTCAGAAAATTGGCTGAAAACGACTAAATATGAAGGACTCATCAGTAGTGTTGAGCGATACCTTCCGATATCAGGAAATATCGTATCGGATTGGATCGGGCCGATACCCAAAAAGTATCGGATATCGCCGATTCCGATACCGGAAACCAATGCAAGTCAATGGGACACAAATATCGGAATGAAAATAAACCCTTTCTTTCCTTGTAGGTTAATTCTACATGAAGTAAAACAACTAAGAATAATGTAGAATGACATGAAAAGCCGGCAATTCATCAGCGGCATACACCGGTACCCGACAATTTACAACAGAAAGAATAGAGCTTCACACATAGATTAGATAGATAGAAACATGTCAGTCACATATATATGAAGTACAGTGACTGTGTTGCTTTCTGTACTTGTCATTTAGTGTAAAGGATTTATTAAAAAAAATATTAGTGTTTTCGTGCACCGTCTCTTTAAAAAAGCCGGCCGGCAATTCAGCATCTGTACCCGACAATTTATAACAGACAGAATAGAGAATCACACATAGATTAGATAGATAGAAACATGTCAGTCACATATATATGAAGTACAGTGACAGTGTTGCTTACTGTACTTGTCATTTAGTGTAAAGGATTTATTAAAAAAAAATATTAGTGTTTTCGTGCACCGTCTCTTTAAAAAAGCCGGCCGGCAATTCAGCAGCGGTACCCGACAATTTATAACAGAAAGAATAGAGCTTCACACATAGATTAGATAGATAGAAACATGTCAGTCACATATATATGAAGTACAGTGACAGTGTTGCTTACTGTACTTGTCATTTAGTGTAAAGGATTTATTTAAAAAAATAATAGTGTTTTCATGCACCGTCTCTTTAAGAAAGCCGGCCGGCAATTCAGCATCTGTACCCGACAATTTAGAATAGAAGGAATAGAGAATCACACATAGATTAGATAGATCGAAACATGTCAGTCACATATATATGAAGTACAGTGACAGTGTTGATTACTGTACTTGTCATGTAGTGTTAAAATAAAGGATTTATTTAAAAAAAAATTGGCGTGGGGTTCCCCTTAATTTTAGGCTCTAGCGGAGGTTAAGCAGACAGCTGGGGCAAATGTTTGAAGCCTGGGAAGGGGGTAATACCCACGGAGCTTCCCAGGCTACTAATATCAGCCCCCAGCTGAATACCTAGCCTTTACTAGCTATTAAAATGGGGGAACCCCCCCAAAAAAATAACGTGGGGTCCCCCCTAATTTAAAAGCTAGCACAGGCTAGGCAGACAGCTGGGGGCTGATATTAATAGCCCAGGAAGGGTGCCATGAATATTGGCCCCCTCCCAGGCTAGAAACACCAGCCGTCAGCCGCCCCAGAAATGGCGCATCCATAGGATGCGCCAATTCTGGCACTTAGCCTCGCTCTTCCACGCTGCCCTGGTGCGGTGGCAGGGGGTAATAGGGTTGGGGTTGATGTCAGCTTATAATGCCAGCTGACATCAAGCCCAGGTTAGTAATGGAGAGGCGTCTATAAGACACCCCCATTACTAACCCCATAGTCAAAGTTAAAAGAAAACACAAACACCCAGAGTAAAGTCCTTTAATTGAAATAAAGACACAATTCTTTATTGTTCTAAATTAAACCATACTTACCATCACGCCCATTCCAGCTGAAGCCAACGATCTCCTGCAATAAAAGAAAAATAATAAAGCAACCTCATCCTTACCTTTCGATGGTTCCCAGGACAGCTCCAGCTCTGCTACATCGAGATGACAGGCTGGACCGCAGCAGAAAGCTGCCATCCAGCCTGTCATCCCGCAGACACTGAGAAGCGCAGGCATGCTTGCGCTCCTCAGTGTCTCTCTGTGACGTCATCCAGATGAGCCGAGTTCATGTCCAATGAACTCAGCTCACCTCATGCACGTCACTGACAGCGTGGGAAAATTCTCCTGCACTCAGCGCTTCAGCGTGAGAATTCTCCCACGCTGTCAGTGACATACATGAGGTGAGGTCATGTCCAATGAACTCAGCTCACCTCATGCACGTCACTGACAGCGTGGGAAAATTCTCACGCTGAAGCGCTGAGTGCAGGAGAATTTTCCCACGCTGTCAGTGACGTACATGAGGTGAGCTGAGTTCATTGGACATGACCTCGGCTCATCTGGATGCCGTCACAGCCAGACACTGAGGAGTGGAAGTATGCCTGCGCTTCTCAGTGTCTGCGGGATGACAGGATGGATGGCAGCGTTCTGCTGCGGTCCAGCCTGTCATCTCGATGTAGCAGAGCTGAAGCTGTCGTGGGAGCCATGGAAAGGTAAGGATGATGTTGCTTTATTATTTTACTTTTATTGCAGGAGATCGTTGGCTTCAGCTGGAATGGGCGTGGTGGTAAGTATGGTTTAATTTAGAACAATAAAGAATTGTGTGTTTATTTCAATTAAAGGACTTTTTTCTGGGTGTTGTGTTTTTTTAAATACTTTACTAGAAATTCATGGTGGTCATGTCTAATATTGGCGTGACCCCATGAATTTTGGGCTTAGGGCCAGCTGATAATGCCAAGCTGGCCTTAACCCCTTTATTACTCAGTGAGCCACCGCACCAGGGCCCTGGATGAGTTGGGTACAGCGCCAGAAGATGGCGCTTCTATGAACGCGCCATTTTCTGGGGCGGCTGCGGACTGCAATTTGCAGCGGGGGTGGCCCAGAAAGCTTGGGTCTCCCTGCGCTGCGGATTCCAGCTCCCAGCTGCCTAGTTGTACCTGGCTGGGCACAAAAATAGGGCGAAGCCCCACGCATTTTTTTTTTTAAATTATTTCATGCAATTCATGGAATAATTAAGAAAAAAAGGGCTTCCCTATATTGTTGTGTCCAACCAGGTACAAATAGGCAGCTGGTGGTTGGGGGCAGCCCATTCCTGCCTGCTGTACCTGGCTGGACACAAATATAGGGCGAAGCCCCACGTCAATTTTTTTTAAAATAAATCCTTTATTTTAACACTAAATGACATTTGAGGAGTTAATAAAGATGCAGTCCCTAAATTATTATTTATTTTTTAATTAATTTTTCCCAAAACTTTTGACGTGGGCTTCGCCATATTTTTGTATGCCAGCCAGGTACAGCATCCAGCCATTTTCCGGGGTGGCTGCGGACTGCAATTTTCAGCGGGGGGCAGAAAGCTTGGGCCTCCCTGCGCTGCAGATTCCATCCCCCAGCTGCCTAGTTGTACCTGGCTGGACACAAAAATAGGGAGAAGCTTCACGTATTTTTTTTTTTTTTAATTATTTCATGAAATTCATGAAATAATTAAGAAAAAAAGGGCTTCCCTATATTGTTGTGTCCAACCAGGTACAAATAGGCAGCTGGTGGTTGGGGGCAGCCCGTTCCTGCCTGCTGTACCTGGCTGGACACAAATATAGTGCGAAGCCCCACGTCAATTTTTTTTAAATCATTTCAGGAAATTCATGAAATAATTTAAAAAAATTGATGTGGGGCTTCGCCCTATATTTGTGTCCAGTCAGGTACAGCAGGCAGGAACGGGCTGCCCCCAACCACCAGCTGCCTATTTGTACCTGGCCGGACACAACAATATAGGGAAGCCCTTTTTTTCTTAATTATTCCATGAATTTCATGAATTTAAAAAAAAAAAACGTGGAGCTTCGCCCTATTTTTGTGTCCAGCCAGGTACAACTAGGCAGCTGGGGGCTGGAATCTGCAGCGCAGGGAGGCCCAAGCTTTCTGGACCCCACCCGCTGCAAATTGCAGTCCGCAGCCGCCCCGGAAAATGGCGCATTCATAGAAGCGCCATCTTCTGGCGCTGTACCCAACTCATCCAGGGCCCTGGTGCGGTGGCTCACTGGGTAATAAAGGGGTTAAGGCCAGCTTGGCATTATCAGCTGGCCCTAAGCCCGAAATTCATGGGGTCACGCCAATATTAGACATGACCACCATGAATTTCTAGTAAAGTATTTAAAAAAAACACAAACACCCAGAAAAAAGTCCTTTAATTGAAATAAACACACAATTCTTTATTGTTCTAAATTAAACCATACTTACAGTCACGCCCATTCCAGCTGAAGCCAACGATCTCCTGCAATAAAAGAAAAATAATAAAGCAACCTCATCCTTACCTTTCCATGGCTCCCACGACGGCTCCAGCTCTGCTACATCGAGATGACAGGCTGGACCGCAGCAGAACGCTGCCATCCAGCCTGTCATCCCGCAGACACTGAGAAGCGCAGGCATACTTCCACTCCTCAGTGTCTGGCTGTGACGGCATCCAGATGAGCCGACAATGAACTCGGCTCACCTCATGTACGTCACTGACAGCGTGGGAGAATTCTCCTGCACTCAGCGCTTCAGCGTGAGAATTTTCCCACGCTGTCAGTGACGTGCATGAGGTGAGGTCATGTCCAATGAACTCGGCGCACCTCATGCACGTCACTGACAGCGTGGGAGAATTCTCACGCTGAAGCGCTGAGTGCAGGAGAATTTTCCCACGCTGTCAGTGACGTGCATGAGGTGAGCTGAGTTCATTGGACATGACCTCGGCTCATCTGGATGACGTCACAGAGAGACACTGAGGAGCGCAAGCATGCCTGCGCTTCTCAGTGTCCGCGGGATGACAGGCTGGATGGCAGCGTTCTGCTGCGGTCCAGCCTGTCATCTCGATGTAGCAGAGCTGAAGCTGTCCTGGGAACCATGGAAAGGTAAGGATGAGGTTGCTTTATTATTTTACTTTTATTGCAGGAGATCGTTTGCTTCAGCTGGAATGGGCGTGGCGGTAAGTATGGTTTAATTTAGAACAATAAAGAATTGTGTCTTTATTTCAATTAAAGGACTTTTTTCTGGGTGTTTGTGTTTTTTTTAAATACTTTACTAGAAATTCATGGCGGTCATGTCTAATATTGGCGTGACCCCATGAATTTCGGGCTTAGGGCCAGCTGATAATGCCAAGCTGGCCTTAACCCCTTTATTACCCAGTGAGCCACCGCACCAGGGCCCTGGATGAGTTGGGTACAGCGCCAGAAGATGGCGCTTCTATGAACGCGCCATTTTCCGGGGCGGCTGCGGACTGCAATTTGCAGCGGGTGGGGCCCAGAAAGCTTGGGTCTCCCTGCGCTGCAGATTCCAGCCCCCAGCTGCCTAGTTGTACCTGGCTGGACACAAAAATAGGGCGAAGCGCCACACATTTTTTTTTTTAATTATTTCATGAATTTCCTGAAATAATTAAAAAAAAATTGACGTGGGGCTTCACACTATATTTGTGTCCAGCCAGGTACAGCAGGCAGGAACGGGCTGCCCCCAACCACCAGCTGCCTATTTGTACCTAGCCGGACACAACAATATAGGGAAGCCCTTTTTTTCTTAATTATTCCATGAATTTCATGAAATAATTAAAAAAAAAAAAACGTGGAGCTTCTCCCTATTTTTGTGTCCAGCCAGGTATAACTAGGCAGCTGGGGGATGGAATCTGCAGCGCAGGGAGGCCCAAGCTTTCTGCCCCCCCCCCCCGCTGAAAATTGCAGTCCGCGGCCGCCCCGGAAAATGGCGTGTTCATAGAAGCTGGATGCTGTACCTGGCTGGCATACAAAAATATGGCGAAGCCCACGTCAAAAGTTTTGGGAAAAATTTATTAAAAAATAAATAATAATTTAGGGACTGCATCTTTATTAAGTCCTCAAATGTCATTTAGTGTTAAAATAAAGGATTTATTTAAAAAAAAAATGGCGTGGGATCCCCCATAATTTTAGTCTCTAGCGGAGGTTAAGCAGACAGCTGGGGCAGATGTTTGAAGCCTGGGAAGGGGGTAATACCCACGGAGCTTCCCAGGCTACTAATATCAGCCCCCAGCTGAATACCTAGCCTTTACTAGCTATTAAAATGGAGGACCCCCCCCAAAAAAATGACGTGGGGGCCCCCCTAATTTTAGTCTCTAGCGGAGGTTAAGCAGACGGCTGGGGCAGATGTTTGAAGCCTGGGAAGGGGGTAAAACCCACGGAGCTTCCCAGGCTACTAATATCAGCCCCCAGCTGAATACCTAGCCTTTACTAGCTATTAAAATGGGGGACCCCCCCAAAAAAAATGACATGGGGTCCCCCCTATTTTAATAGCTAGCAAAGGCTAGGCAGACAGCTGGGGGCTGATATTAATAGCTCAGGAAGGGTGCCATGAATATTGGCCCCCTCCCAGGCTAGAAACACCAGCCGTCAGCCGCCCCAGAAATGGCGCATCCATAGGATGCGCCAATTCTGGCACTTAGCCTCGCTCTTCCACGCTGCCCTGGTGCGGTGGCAGGGGGTAATAGTGGTGGGGTTCATGTCAGCGCCAGCTGCCATGAAGCCCAGGTTAGTAATGATGGCCGTCTATATGACACCCCCATTACTAACCTACAAAGTGTTAAAAAGAAAAAACACACTACACCCAGAAAAAAAAAATTTATTTGAAATAAAACACCATTTTATTTAATTCTTAGTTTACTAAAAAAAAAATAGTTACCTGTCCACGTTCCTGCGCTCATCTCCCATGCACAGCTGTCACATCTGGAGATGGTGACAGCTGTGCATGGCTGCTGTAAGCTCACGCTGCCGGGAACACGTCCGCTCCCGGCAGCGGGAGCCACTGACTGAGGTCACCGGAGTGCATTCAGGCAGCGCAGCTCCGGAGACCTCCTTTACGGCAGTGCTGTACCGTGGGAATTTCTCACGATACAGCAGTGCCGTAAAGGAGCTAACCGGAGCAGCGCTGCCTGAACTCCGGTGAACCCTTACGGCCCCGTCATTCTAGCGGCGGCAGCGGTTCAGAGCGGTCACATTCTATGTGGCTGCTCTGAACTGGAGATCTTCGTGGGACACTCGTGGACTGCTACGGAGGGGTAAGGATAAGGTTGTGGTTTATTATTTTATATTTTATTACAGGAGATCGATGGCTTCGGGGAATTAGGTGTCTAGGTGAGTATAGGTGTAGTTTTTTATTTTTTACTTTATTTTAGGTGGCGATCGGCGGGGACAGGTAATGTATGAACTAATTTCTTTTAGGTAACCACTGGCCACCAATGACATGTATTTAAAATTTATTGGGGACACAGTAGGGCAATTTAAATAGCAGGATCAGGCTGATGGGAACTACTGCTCCCATCGAGCTGATCCTGCTGGCAGGAGTGGACGGGGGACAGACATAGGCCGATGGGAGTAGTAGTGTCACATCGGCCTATGTCTGCCTGCACGCACAGACACCCCGCACACACACCCGCACACACACACCCCGCACACACACACACCCCGCACACACACACACACCCCGCACACACACACACACCCCGCACACACACACACACCCCGCACACACTAATCATGACGGGTTTGGGAGGAGTGGCTGACCTGTGCGGCCGTGGGAAAGTTGATGTGAGTTCATGCAGTCAAGCATGAACTCACATGAACCCTCTGAGGGCACCGCGGCTACTTCAAATTAACAGCTGATCGGCATCACCTGATACCTCAGCTGTTCATTTGAAATAACCGGCGGGAAAGAGCAGCACAGAACGGGAAAGCCGGCGGTGAAGTCTTTTCACTGCCGGCTTCCCCGCCCGGGTCCTTCGCTCCTTGGTGCTGCACTCCCCGCCCGGTCCTAATTTACGATTGGGATTGGAGGTGGCGAGGGGAGCGGAGGATCGGGGTGGGAGGCTGCGGGGAAGCAGTATGGGGCTGCGTGATTGTTTAAAAGCCGGCGGCTTTTTACCGCGCGCCGGCTTTTAAACAGTCAGGAGAATTCTCCCACGCTGGGATGGCATTCTGATGACAAGCTGGATCGCAGCTGAGCGCTGCCATCCAGCTTGTCATCCTTCACAGACACTGCAGAGCGCAGGCATTATGGGAACTTCCGATTCCGGTATTCGATATTATAAAAGTATCGGAATTAAGTATCGGAATTCCGATACAGTGAATATCGGCCGATACCCGATATTTCAGTATCGGAATGCTCAACACTACTCATCAGGCGAATCGCCCTGGAACTGAAATCGGAATGCTCACTGACATTTCCCCTATCTGAAAGTCTGATAAACGCCATAAAAATGACTAAGTCCAAAAAAAATTTTTTTTAAACTTTTTTCAATTTTACCCCCGTGGGATATATATTCTACCGACACACATTTGGAACTCTCCTGGGGTACCCTCACACATATTATTCCCTCATTTAGTGGATATTTTCACAAATAAGTGAAATTTTCAAATATTCAAAAAATTGACTGAAAACGACTAAATATGAAGAACTCATCGGGAAAATCGCTCTTGAACTGAAATCGGAACGCTCACTCACATTTCCCCTATCTGAAAGTCTGATAAACACCGGAAAAATGAGTAAGTCCAAAACAAAATTTTTTTCAATTTTTTTCAATTTTACCCCTGTGGGATATATATTCTACCCACACACATTTGGAACTCTCCTGGGGTACCCTCACACATATTATTCCCTCATTTAGTGGATATTTTCACAAATAAGTGAAATTTTCAAAAATTCAAAAAATTGACTGAAAACGACTAAATATGAAGAACTCATCGGGAAAATCGCTCTTGAACTGAAATCGGAACGCTCACTGACATTTCCCCTATCTGAAAGTCTGATAAACACCGGAAAAATGACTAAGTCCAAAAAAATTTTTTTTAAACTTTTTTCAATTTTACCCAGGTGGGGTACATATTCTACCCACACACATTTGGAACTCTCCTGGGGTATCCTCACACATATTATTCCCTCATTTAGTGGATATTTTCACAAAAAAGTGAAATTTTCAAAAATTCAGAAAATTGGCTGAAAACGACTAAATATGAAGGACTCATTGGGCGACACGCTCTTGAACTGAAATAGGAACACTCACTGACATTTCCCCTATCTGAAAGTCTGATAAACGCCGGAAAAATGACTAAGTCGAAAAAAAAAATTTTTTCAACTTTTTTCAATTTTACCCCCGTGGGATACATATTCTACCCACACACATTTGGAACTCTTCTGGGGTACCCTCACACATATTATTCCCTCATTTAGAGGATATTTTCACAAAAAAGTGAAATTTTCCAAAATTCTGAAAATTGGCTGAAAACGACTAAATATGAAGGACTCATCAGGGGAATCGCTCTTGAACTGAAATCGGAACGCTCACTGACATTTCCCCTATCTGAAAGTCTGATAAACGCCGGAAAAATGACTAAGTCCCCCAAAAAAATTTTTTTTACTTTTTTCAATTTTACCCCCATGGGATATATATTCTACGCACACACATTTGGAACTCTCCTGGGGTACCTTCACACATATTATTTCCTCATTTAGTGGATATTTTCTCAAAAAAGTGAAATTTTCAAAAATTCCAAAAATTGGCTGAAAACGACTAAATATGAAAGACTCATCGGGCGATTCGCTCTGGAATCGAAATCGGAAGGCTCCCTGACATTTCCCCTATCTGAAAGTATGATAAACGCCAGAAAAATGACTAAGTCCCAAAAATATTTTTTTTAACTTTTTTCAATTTTACCCCCATGGGATATATACTACCCACACACATTTGGAACTCTCCTGGGGTACCCTCACACATATTGTTCCCTCATTTAGTGGATATTTTCACAAAATTGAAATTTTCAAAAATTCAGAAAATTGGCTGAAAAGGACTAAATATGAAGGACTCATTGGGCGAATCGCTCTGGAACTGAAATCAGAACGCTCACTGACATATCCCCTATCTGGAAGTCTGATAAACGCTGAAAAAATGACTAGGTCGAAAAAAAAAAAATTTCACCTTTTTTCAATTTTACCCCCGTGGGATAAATATTTTACCCACACACATTTGGATCTCTCCTGGGGTACCCTCACACATATTATTCCCTCATTTAGTGGATATTTTCACAAAAAAGTGAAATTTTCAAAAATTCAGAAAATTGGCTGAAAACGACTAAATATGAAGGACTCATTGTCGAATCGCTCTGGAACTGAAATCGGAACGCTCACTGACATTTCCCCTATCTGGAAGTCTGATAAACGCTGAATAAATGACTAAGTCCAAAAAAAAATTTTTTTAAACTTTTTTCAATTTTACACCCGTGGGATATATATTCTACCCACACACATTTGGAACTCTCCTGGGGTACCCTCCCACATATTATTCCCTCATTTAGTGGATATTTTCACAAAAAAAAGTGAAGTTTTCAAAAATTCAGAAAATTGTCTATAAACGACTAAATATGAAGGACTCATTGGGCGAATCGCTCTGGAAGTGAAATCGGAACGCTCACTGACATTTCCCCTATCTGAAAGTCTGATAAACACTGAAAAAATGACTAGGTCGAAAAAAAAAATTTTTTCACCTTTTTTCAATTTTATCCCCGTGGGATATATATTCTACCCACACACATTTGGAACTCTCCTGGGGTACCCTCACAAATATTATTCCCTCATTTAGTTGATATTTTCACAAAAAAGTGAAATTTTCAAAAATTCAGAAAACTGTCTGAACACGACTAAATATGAAAGACTCATTGGGCGAATCGCTCTGGAACTGAAATCGGAACGCTCACTGACATTTCCCCTATCTGAAAGTCTTATAAACGCTGAAAAAATGACTAGTTAGAAAAAAAAAAATTTTTCACCTTTTTTCAATTTTACCCCCGTGGGATATATATTCTACCCACACCCATTTGGAACTCTCCTGGGGTACCCTCACACATATTATTCCCTCATTTAGTGGATATTTTCACAAAAAAGTGAAATTTTCAAAAATTCTGAAAATTGACTGAAAATGACTAAATATGATGGACTCATCGGGCGAATCGCTCTTGAACTGAAATCGGAACGCTCACTGACATTTCCCCTATCTGGAAGTCTGATAAATGCTGAATAAATGACTAAGTCCAAAAAAAAATTTTTTTAAACTTTTTTCAATTTTACACCCGTGGGATATATATTCTACCCACACACATTTGGAACTCTCCTGGGGTACCCTCCCACATATTATTCCCTCATTTAGTGGATATTTTCACAAAAAAAAGTGAAGTTTTCAAAAATTCAGAAAATTGTCTATAAACGACTAAATATGAAGGACTCATTGGGCGAATCGCTCTGGAAGTGAAATCGGAACGCTCACTGACATTTCCCCTATCTGAAAGTCTGATAAACGCTGAAAAAATGACTAGGTCGAAAAAAAAAATTTTTTCACCTTTTTTCAATTTTATCCCCGTGGGATATATATTCTACCCACACACATTTGGAACTCTCCTGGGGTACCCTCACACATATTATTCCCTCATTTAGTTGATATTTTCATAAAAAGTGAAATTTTCAAAAATTCAGAAAATAGTCTGAAAACGACAAAATATGCAGGACTCATCGGGCGACTCGCTCTGGAACTGAAATCAGAACAGTCACTGACATTTCCCCTATCTGAAAGTCTGATAAACGCCGGAAAAATGACTAAGTCGAAAAAATATTTGTTTTCAACTTTTTTCAATTTTACCCCCGTGGGATATATATTCTACCCACACACATTTGGAACTCTCCTGGGGTACCCTCACACATATTATTCCCTCATTTAGCTGATATTTTCATAAAAAGTGAAATTTTCAAAAATTCAGAAAATTGACTGAAAACGACTAAATATGAAGGACTCATCGGGCGAATCGCTCTGGAACTGAAATCGGAACGCTCACTGACATTTCCCCTATCTGGAAGTCTGATAAATGCTGAATAAATGACTAAGTCCAAAAAAAAATTTTTTTAAACTTTTTTCAATTTTACACCCGTGGGATATATATTCTACCCACACACATTTGGAACTCTCCTGGGGTACCCTCCCACATATTATTCCCTCATTTAGTGGATATTTTCACAAAAAAAAGTGAAGTTTTCAAAAATTCAGAAAATTGTCTATAAACGACTAAATATGAAGGACTCATTGGGCGAATCGCTCTGGAAGTGAAATCGGAACGCTCACTGACATTTCCCCTATCTGAAAGTCTGATAAACGCCGGAAAAATGACTAAGTCCAAAAAAAATGTTTTTTAAACTTTGTTCAATTTTACCCAGGTGGGATATATATTCTACCCACACACATTTCGAACTCTCCTGGGGTACCCTCACACATATTATTCCCTCATTTAGTTGATATTTTCACAAAAAAGTGAAATTTTCAAAAATTCAGAAAACTGTCTGAACACGACTAAATATGAAAGACTCATTGGGCGAATCGCTCTGGAACTGAAATCGGAACGCTCACTGACATTTCCCCTATCTGAAAGTCTTATAAACGCTGAAAAAATGACTAGTTAGAAAAAAAAAATTTTTTCACCTTTTTTCAATTTTACCCCCGTGGGATATATATTCTACCCACACCCATTTGGAACTCTCCTGGGGTACCCTCACACATATTATTCCCTCATTTAGTGGATATTTTCACAAAAAAGTGAAATTTTCAAAAATTCTGAAAATTGACTGAAAATGACTAAATATGATGGACTCATCGGGCGAATCGCTCTTGAACTGAAATCGGAACGCTCACTGACATGTCCCCTATCTGAAAGTCTGATAAACGCTGGAAAAATGACTAAGTCCAAAAAAAAATTTTTTAAAACTTTTTTCAATTTTACCCCGTGGGATATATATACTACCCACACACATTTGGTTCTCTCCTGGGGTACCCTCACACATATTATTCCCTCATTTAGTTGATATTTTCATAAAAAGTGAAATTTTCAAAAATTCAGAAAATTGTCTGAAAACGACAAAATATGCAGGACTCATCGGGCGACTCGCTCTGGAACTGAAATCAGAACAGTCACTGACATTTCCCCTATCTGAAAGTCTGATAAACGCCGGAAAAATGACTAAGTCGAAAAAATATTTGTTTTCAACTTTTTTCAATTTTACCCCCGTGGGATATATATTCTACCCACACACATTTGGAACTCTCCTGGGGTACCCTCACACATATTATTCCCTCATTTAGCTGATATTTTCATAAAAAGTGAAATTTTCAAAAATTCAGAAAATTGACTGAAAACGACTAAATATGAAGGACTCATCGGGCGAATAGCTCTGGAATTGAAATCGGAACACTCACTGACACTTCCCCTATCTGAAAGTCTTATAAATGCTGAAAAAATGACTAAGTCCAAAACAAATTTTTTTTCAACTTTTTTCAATTTTACCCCCGTGGGATATATATTGTACCCACACACATTTGGAACTCTGCTGGGGTACCCTCACACATATTATTCCCTTATTTAGTGGATATTTTCACAAAAAAGTGAAATTTTCAAAAATTCAGAAAATTGGCTGAAAACAACTAATTATGAAGGACTCATCGGGCGACTCGCTCTGGAACTGAAATCGGAACACTCACTGACACTTCCCCTCTCTGAAAGTCTGATAAACGCTGAAAAAATCACTAGGTCGAAAAAAAAAAATGTTCACCTTTTTTTAATTTTACCCCCGTGGGATATATATTCTACCCACACACATTTGGATCTCTCCTGGGGTACCCTCACACATATTATTCCCTCATTTAGTGGATATTTTCACAAAAAAGTGACATTTTCAAAAATTCAGAAAACTGTCTGAAAACGACGAAATATGAAGGACTCAACAGGCGACTTGCTCTGGAACTGAAATCGGTACACTCACTGACATTTCCCCTATCTGAAAGTCTGATAAACGCTAAAAAAATGACTAGGTCGAAAAAAAAATTGTTTTCACCTTTTTTCAATTTTACCCCCGTGGGATATATATTCTACCCACACACATTTGGATCTCTTCTGGGGTACCCTCACACATATTATTCCCTCATTTAGTGGATATTTTCACAAAAAAGTGACATTTTCAAAAATTCAGAAAATAGGCTGAAATCGCCTAAATATGAAGGACTCATCGGGCGAATAGCTCTGGGACTGAAATCGGAACGCTCACTGACATTTCCCCTATCTGAAAGTCTGATAAACGCTGAAAAAATGACTAGGTCGAAAAAAAAAAAATTTTCACCTTTTTTTAATTTTACCCCGTGGGATATATATTCTACCCACACACATTTGGATCTCTCCTGGGGTACCCTCACACATATTATTCCCTCATTTAGTGGATATTTTCACAAAAAAGTGACATTTTCAAAAATTCTGAAAATTGGCTGAAAACGACTAAATATGAAGGACTCATCGGGCGAATCACTCTGGAACTGAAATCGCATTGCTCACTGACATTTCCCCTATCTGAAAGTCTGATAAATGCTGAAAAAATGACTAAGTCCAAAACCAATTTTTTTTTTCAACTTTTTTCAATTTTACCTCCGTGGGATATATATTGTACCCACACACATTTGGAACTCTCCTGGGGTACCCTCACACATATTATTCCCTCATTTAGTGGATATTTTCACAAAAAAGTGACATTTTCAAAAATTCAGAAAACTGTCTGAAAACGACGAAATATGAAGGACTCAACAGGCGACTCGCTCTGGAACTGAAATCGGTACACTCACTGACATTTCCCCTATCTGAAAGTCTGATAAACGCTAAAAAAATGACTAGGTCGAAAAAAAAAATGTTTTCACCTTTTTTCAATTTTACCCCCGTGGGATATATATTCTACCCACACACATTTGGATCTCTCCTGGGGTACCCTCACACATATTATTTCCACATTTAGTGGATATTTTCACAAAAAAGTGAAATTTTCAAAAATTCAGAAAATTGGCTGAAAACGACTAAATATGAAGGACTCATCGGGCGAATCACTCTGGAACTGAAATCGGAACGCTCACTTACATTTCCCCTATCTGAAAGTCTGATAAACGCTGAAAAAATGACTAAGTCCAAAACAAATTTTTTTTCAACTTCTTTCAAATTTACCCCCGTGGGATATATATTGTACCCACACACATTTGGATCTCTCCTGGGGTACTCTCACACATATTATTCCCTCATTTAGTGGATATTTTCACAAAAAAGTGAAATTTTCAAACATTCTGAAAATTGGCTGAAAACGACTAAATATGAAGGACTCATCGGGTGAACAGCTCTGGAACTGAAATCGCATTGCTCACTGACATTTCCCCTATCTGAAAGTCTGATAAATGCTGAAAAAATGACTAAGTCCAAAACCAATTTTTTTTTTCAACTTTTTTCAATTTTACCTCCGTGGGATATATATTGTACCCACACACATTTGGAACTCTCCTGGGGTACCCTCACACATATTATTCCCTCATTTAGTGGATATTTTCACAAAAAAGTGACATTTTCAAAAATTCAGAAAACTGTCTGAAAACGACGAAATATGAAGGACTCAACAGGCGACTCGCTCTGGAACTGAAATCGGTACACTCACTGACATTTCCCCTATCTGAAAGTCTGATAAACGCTAAAAAAATGACTAGGTCGAAAAAAAAAATGTTTTCACCTTTTTTCAATTTTACCCCCGTGGGATATATATTCTACCCACACACATTTGGATCTCTCCTGGGGTACCCTCACACATATTATTTCCACATTTAGTGGATATTTTCACAAAAAAGTGAAATTTTCAAAAATTCAGAAAATTGGCTGAAAACGACTAAATATGAAGGACTCATCGGGCGAATCACTCTGGAACTGAAATCGGAACGCTCACTTACATTTCCCCTATCTGAAAGTCTGATAAACGCTGAAAAAATGACTAAGTCCAAAACAAATTTTTTTTCAACTTCTTTCAAATTTACCCCCGTGGGATATATATTGTACCCACACACATTTGGATCTCTCCTGGGGTACTCTCACACATATTATTCCCTCATTTAGTGGATATTTTCACAAAAAAGTGACATTTTCAAAAATTCAGAAAACTGTCTGAAAACGACGAAATATGAAGGACTCATCAGGCGACTCGCTCTGGAACTGAAATCGGTACACTCACTGACATTTCCCCTCTCTGAAAGTCTGATAAACGCCGGAAAAATGACTAAGTCCAAAAAAAAATTTTTTTCAACTTTTTTCAATTTTACCCCTGTGGGATATATATTCTACCCACCCACATTTGGAACTCTCCTGGGGTACCCTCACACATATTATTCCCTCATTTAGTGGATATTTTCATAAGAAGTGAAATTTTCAAAAATTCAGAAAATTGGCTGAAAACGACTAAATATGAAGGACTCATCGTGCGAATAGCATTGGAACTGAAATCGAACACTCACTGACATTTCCCATATCTGAAAGTCTGATAAACGACGGAAAAATGACTAAGTCCAAAAAAAATTTTTTTTCAACTTTTTTCAATTTTACCCCCGTGGGATATATATTCTACCCACACCCATTTGGAACTCTCCTGGGGTACCCTCACACATATTATTCCCTCATTTAGTGGATATTTTCACAAAAAAGTGAAATTTTCAAAAATTCTGAAAATTGACTGAAAACGCCTAAATATGAAGGACTCATCGGGCGAATCGCTCTTGAACTGAAATCGGAACGCTCACTGACATGTCCCCAATCTGAAAGTCTGATAAACGCCGGAAAAATGACTAAGTCGAAAACCAATTTTTTTTTCAACTTTTTTCAATTTTACCCCCGTGGGATATATATTGAACCCACACACATTTGGATCTCTCCTGGGGTACCCTCACACATATTATTCCCTCATTTAGTGGATATTTTCACAAAAAAATGACATTTTCAAAAATTCAGAAAATTGGCAACAACTAAATATGAAGGACTCATAGGGCGAATAGCTCTGGAACTGAAATCGGAACACTCACTGACAATTTCCCCTATCTGAAAGTCTGATAAACGCTGAAAAAATGACTAGGTCGAAAAAAAAATAATTTTCACCTTTTTTTAATTTTACCCCCGTGGCATATATATTCTACCCACACACATTTGGATCTCTCCTGGGGTACCCTCACACATATTATTCCCTCATTTAGTGGATATTTTCACAAAAAAGTGAAATTTTCAAAAATTCTGAAAATTGGCTGAAAACAACTAAATATGAAGGACTCATCGGGCGAATCACTCTGGAACTGAAATCGCATTGCTCACTGACATTTCCCCTATCTGAAAGTCTGATAAATGCTGAAAAAATGACTAAGTTCAAAACCAATTTTTTTTTTCAACTTTTTTCAATTTTACCTCCGTGGGATATATATTGTACCCACACACATTTGGAACTCTCCTGGGGTACCCTCACACATATTCCCTCATTTAGTGGATATTTTCACAAAAAAGTGACATTTTCAAAAATTCAGAAAACTGTCTGAAAACGACGAAACATGAAGGACTCATCAGGCGACTCGCTCTGGAACTGAAATCGAACACTCACTGACATTTCCCATATCTGAAAGTCTGATAAACGCCGGAAAAATGACTAAGTCCAAAAAAAAATTTTTTTCAACTTTTTGCAATTTTACCCTCGTGGGATATATATTCTACCCACACCCATTTGGAACTCTCCTGGGGTACCCTCACACATATTATTCCCTCATTTAGTGGATATTTTCACCAAAAAGTGAAATGTTCAAAAATTCTGAAAATTGGCTGAAAACAACTAAATATGAAGGTCTCATCGGGCGAAAAGCTCTGGAACTGAAATCGGAACACTCACTGACATTTCCCCTATCTGAAAGTCTGATAAACGCCGGAAAAATGACTAAGTCCAAAAAATATTTGTTTTCAACTTTTTTCAATTTTACCCCTGTAGGATATATATTCTACCCACACACATTTGGAACTCTCCTGGGGTACCCTCACACATATTATTCCCTCATTTAGCTGATATTTTCATAAAAAGTGAATTTTTCAAAAATTCAGAAAATTGTCTGAAAACGACGAAATATGAAGGACTCATCAGGCGAATAGCTCTGGAGCTGAAATCGGAACACTCTCTGACATTTCCCCTATCTGAAAGTCTGATAAACGCTGAAAAAATGACTAAGTCCAAAACCAATTTTTTTTTCAATTTTTTTCAATTTTACCCCCGTGGGATATATATTGTACCCACACACATTTGGATCTCTCCTGGGGTACCCTCACACATATTATTCCCTCATTTAGTGGATATTTTCACAAAAAACTGACATTTTCAAAAATTCAGAAAATTGGCTGAAAACAACTAAATATGAAGGACTCATCGGGCGAATAGCTCTGGAACTGAAATCGCAACGCTCACTGACATTTCCCCTATCTGAAAGTCTGATAAACGCTGAAAAAATGACTAGGTCGAAAAAAAAAAAATTTTCACCTTTTTTTAATTTTACCCCCGTGGGATATATATTCTACCCACACACATTTGGATCTCTCCTGGGGTACCCTCACACATATTATTCCCTCATTTAGTGGATATTTTCACAAAAAAGTGAAATTTTCAAAAATTCTGAAAATTGGCTGAAAACGACTAAATATGAAGGACTCATCGGAGGAATTACTCTGGAACTGAAATCGGAACGCTCACTGACATTTCCCCTATCTGAAAGTCTGATAAATGCTGAAAAAATGACTAAGTCCAAAAAAAATTTTTTTTCAACTTTTTTCAATTTTACCCCCGTGGGATATATATTCTACCCACACCCATTTGGAACTCTCCTGGGGTACCCTCACACATATTATTCCCTGATTTAGTGGATATTTTCACCAAAAAGTGAAATGTTCAAAAATTCTGAAAATTGGCTGAAAACAACTAAATATGAAGGTCTCATCGGGCGAATAGCTCTGGAACTGAAATCGGAACACTCACTGACATTTCCCCTATCTGAAAGTCTGATAAACGCTGGAAAAATGACTAAGTCAAAAAATATTTGTTTTCAACTTTTTTCAATTTTACCCCCGTGGGATATATATTCTACCCACACACATTTGGAACTCTCCTGGAGTACCCTCACACATATTATTCCCTCATTTAGCTGATATTTTCATAAAAAGTGAATTTTTCAAAAATTCAGAAAATTGTCTGAAAACGACGAAATATGAAGGACTCATCAGGCGAATAGCTCTGGAGCTGAAATCGGAACACTCTCTGACATTTCCCCTATCTGAAAGTCTGATAAACGCTGAAAAAATGACTAAGTCGAAAACCAATTTTTTTTTCAACTTTTTTCAATTTTACCCCCGTGGGATATATATTGAACCCACACACATTTGGATCTCTTCTGGGGTACCCTCACACATATTATTCCCTCATTTAGTGGATATTTTCACAAAAAACTGACATTTTCAAAAATTCAGAAAATTGGCAACAACTAAATATGAAGGACTCATCGGGCGAATCACTCTGGAACTGAAATCGGAATGCTCACTGACATTTCCCCTATCTGAAAGTCTGATAAACGCCGGAAAAATGACTAAGTCCAAAAAAAATTTTTTTTCAACTTTTTTCAATTTTACCCCCGTGGGATACATATTCTACCCACACACATTTGTAACTCTCCTAGGGTACCCTCACGCATATTATTCCCTCATTTAGTGGATATTTTCACAAAAAAGTGACATTTTCAAAAATTCAGAAAATTGGCTGAAAACGACTAAATATGAAAGATTCATCGGGCGAACAGCTCTGGAACAGAAATCGGAATGCTCACTGACATTTCCCCTATCTGAAAGTCTGATAAACGCTGAAAAAATGACTAGGTCGAAAAAAAAAAATTTTTCACCTTTTTTTAATTTTACCCCCGTGGGATATATATTCTACCCACACCCATTTGGAACTCTCCTGGGGTACCCTCACACATATTATTCCCTCATTTAGTGGATATTTTCACAAAAAAGTGAAATTTTCAAAAATTCTGAAAATTGACTGAAAACGCCTAAATATGAAGGACTCATCGGGCGAATCGCTCTTGAACTGAAATCGGAACGCTCACTGACATGTCCCCAATCTGAAAGTCTGATAAACGCCGGAAAAATGACTAAGTCCAAAAAAAATTTTTTTTCAACTTTTTTCAATTTTATCCCCGTGGGATATATATTCTACCCACACACATTTGGAACTCTCCTGGGGTACCCTCACAAATATTATTCCCTCATTTAGTGGATATTTTCACCAAAAAGTGAAATGTTCAAAAATTCTGAAAATTGGCTGAAAACAACTAAATATGAAGGTCTCATCGGGCGAATAGCTCTGGAACTGAAATCGGAACACTCACTGACATTTCCCCTATCTGAAAGTCTGATAAACGCTGAAAAAATGACTAAGTCGAAAACCAATTTTTTTTTCAACTTTTTTCAATTTTACCCCCGTGGGATATATATTGAACCCACACACATTTGGATCTCTCCTGGGGTACCCTCACACATATTATTCCCTCATTTAGTGGATATTTTCACAAAAAACTGACATTTTCAAAAATTCAGAAAATTGGCTGAAAACAACTAAATATGAAGGACTCATCGGGCGAATAGCTCTGGAACTGAAATCGGAACACTCACTGACAATTTCCCCTATCTGAAAGTCTGATAAACGCTGAAAAAATGACTAGGTCGAAAAAAAAAAAAATTTCACCTTTTTTTAATTTTACCCCCGTGGCATATATATTCTACCCACACACATTTGGATCTCTCCTGGGGTACCCTCACACATATTATTCCCTCATTTAGTGGATATTTTCACAAAAAAGTGAAATTTTCAAAAATTCTGAAAATTGGCTGAAAACAACTAAATATGAAGGACTCATCGGGCGAATCACTCTGGAACTGAAATCGCATTGCTCACTGACATTTCCCCTATCTGAAAGTCTGATAAATGCTGAAAAAATGACTAAGTTCAAAACCAATTTTTTTTTTCAACTTTTTTCAATTTTACCTCCGTGGGATATATATTGTACCCACACACATTTGGAACTCTCCTGGGGTACCCTCACACATATTCCCTCATTTAGTGGATATTTTCACAAAAAAGTGACATTTTCAAAAATTCAGAAAACTGTCTGAAAATGACGAAATATGAAGGACTCATCAGGCGACTCGCTCTGGAACTGAAATCGGTACACTCACTGACATTTCCCCTCTCTGAAAGTCTGATAAACGCCGGAAAAATGACTAAGTCCAAAAAAAATTTTTTTCAACTTTTTTCAATTTTACCCCCGTGGGATATATATTCTACCCACCCACATTTGGAACTCTCCTGGGGTACCCTCACACATATTATTCCCTCATTTAGTGGATATTTTCATAAGAAGTGAAATTTTCAAAAATTCAGAAAATTGGCTGAAAACGACTAAATATGAAGGACTCATCGTGCGAATAGCATTGGAACTGAAATCGAACACTCACTGACATTTCCCATATCTGAAAGTCTGATAAACGCCGGAAAAATGACTAAGTCCAAAAAATATTTGTTTTCAACTTTTTTCAATTTTACCCCTGTGGGATATATATTCTACCCACACACATTTGGAACTCTCCTGGGGTACCCTCACACATATTATTCCCTCATTTAGCTGATATTTTCATAAAAAGTGAATTTTTCAAAAATTCAGAAAATTGTCTGAAAACGACGAAATATGAAGGACTCATCAGGCGAATAGCTCTGGAGCTGAAATCGGAACACTCTCTGACATTTCCCCTATCTGAAAGTCTGATAAACGCTGAAAAAATGACTAAGTCCAAAACCAATTTTTTTTTCAATTTTTTTCAATTTTACCCCCGTGGGATATATATTGTACCCACACACATTTGGATCTCTCCTGGGGTACCCTCACACATATTATTCCCTCATTTAGTGGATATTTTCACAAAAAACTGACATTTTCAAAAATTCAGAAAATTGGCTGAAAACAACTAAATATGAAGGACTCATCGGGCGAATAGCTCTGGAACTGAAATCGGAACGCTCACTGACATTTCCCCTATCTGAAAGTCTGATAAACGCTGAAAAAATGACTAGGTCGAAAAAAAAAAAATTTTCACCTTTTTTTAATTTTACACCCGTGGGATATATATTCTACCCAAACACATTTGGATCTCTCCTGGGGTAACCTCACACATATTATTCCCTCATTTAGTGGATATTTTCACAAAAAAGTGAAATTTTCAAAAATTCTGAAAATTGGCTGAAAACGACTAAATATGAAGGACTCATCGGAGGAATTACTCTGGAACTGAAATCGGAACGCTCACTGACATTTCCCCTATCTGAAAGTCTGATAAATGCTGAAAAAATGACTAAGTCCAAAAAAAATTTTTTTTCAACTTTTTTCAATTTTACCCCCGTGGGATATATATTCTACCCACACCCATTTGGAACTCTCCTGGGGTACCCTCACACATATTATTCCCTGATTTAGTGGATATTTTCACCAAAAAGTGAAATGTTCAAAAATTCTGAAAATTGGCTGAAAACAACTAAATATGAAGGTCTCATCGGGCGAATAGCTCTGGAACTGAAATCGGAACACTCACTGACATTTCCCCTATCTGAAAGTCTGATAAACGCTGGAAAAATGACTAAGTCAAAAAATATTTGTTTTCAACTTTTTTCAATTTTACCCCCGTGGGATATATATTCTACCCACACACATTTGGAACTCTCCTGGAGTACCCTCACACATATTATTCCCTCATTTAGCTGATATTTTCATAAAAAGTGAATTTTTCAAAAATTCAGAAAATTGTCTGAAAACGACGAAATATGAAGGACTCATCAGGCGAATAGCTCTGGAGCTGAAATCGGAACACTCTCTGACATTTCCCCTATCTGAAAGTCTGATAAACGCTGAAAAAATGACTAAGTCGAAAACCAATTTTTTTTTCAACTTTTTTCAATTTTACCCCCGTGGGATATATATTGAACCCACACACATTTGGATCTCTCCTGGGGTACCCTCACACATATTATTCCCTCATTTAGTGGATATTTTCACAAAAAACTGACATTTTCAAAAATTCAGAAAATTGGCAACAACTAAATATGAAGGACTCATCGGGCGAATCACTCTGGAACTGAAATCGGAATGCTCACTGACATTTCCCCTATCTGAAAGTCTGATAAACGCCGGAAAAATGACTAAGTCCAAAAAAAATTTTTTTTCAACTTTTTTCAATTTTACCCCCGTGGGATACATATTCTACCCACACACATTTGTAACTCTCCTAGGGTACCCTCACGCATATTATTCCCTCATTTAGTGGATATTTTCACAAAAAAGTGACATTTTCAAAAATTCAGAAAATTGGCTGAAAACGACTAAATATGAAAGATTCATCGGGCGAATAGCTCTGGAACAGAAATCGGAATGCTCACTGACATTTCCCCTATCTGAAAGTCTGATAAACGCTGAAAAAATGACTAGGTCGAAAAAAAAAAATTTTTCACCTTTTTTTAATTTTACCCCCGTGGGATATATATTCTACCCACACCCATTTGGAACTCTCCTGGGGTACCCTCACACGTATTATTCCCTCATTTAGTGGATATTTTCACAAAAAAGTGAAATTTTCAAAAATTCTGAAAATTGGCTGAAAACGACTAAATATGAAGGACTAATCGGGCGAATAGCTCTGGAACTGAAATCGGAACACTCACTGACATTTCCCCTATCTGAAAGTCTGATAAACGCCGGAAAAATGACTAAGTCCCAAAAAATTTTTTTTTCAACTTTTTTCAATTTTACCCCCGTGGTATATATATTCTACCCACACACATTTGGATCTCTCCTGGGGTACCCTCACACATATTATTCCCTCATTTAGTGGATATTTTCACAAAAAAGTGAAATTTTCAAAAATTCTGAAAATTGGCTGAAAACGACTAAATATGAAGGACTCATCGGGCGAATCACTCTAGAACTGAAATCGCATTGCTCACTGACATTTCCCCTATCTGAAAGTCTGATAAATGCTGAAAAAATGACTGAGTCCAAAACAAATTTTTTTTAAACTTTTTTCAATTTTACACCCGTGGGATATATATTCTACCCACACACATTTGGATCTCTCCTGGGGTACCCTCACACGTATTATTCCCTCATTTAGTGGATATTTTCACAAAAAAGTGAAATTTTCAAAAATTCTGAAAATTGGCTGAAAACGACTAAATATGAAGGACTCATCGAGCGAATCACTCTGGAACTGAAATCGGAACGCTCACTGACATTTCCCCTATCTGAAAGTCTGATAAATGCTGAAAAAATGACTAAGTCCAAAACAAATTTTTTTAAACTTTTTTCAATTTTACCCCCGTGGGATATATATTCTACCCACACACATTTGGAACTCTCCTGGGGTACCCTCACACATATTATTCCATCATTTAGTTGATATTATCGCAAAAAAGTGAAATTTTCAAAAATTCAGAAAATTGACTGAAAACGACTAAATATGAAGGACTCATCGGGCGACTTGCTCTGGAACAGAAATCGGAATGCTCACTGACATTTCCCCTATCTGAAAGTCTGATAAATGCTGAAAAATGACTAAGTCCAAAACAAATTTTTTTTCAACTTTTTTCAATTTTACCCCCGTGGGATATATATTCTACCCACACACATTTGGAACTCTCCTGGGGTACCCTCACAAATATTATTCCCTCATTTAGTGGATATTTTCACCAAAAAGTGAAATGTTCAAAAATTCAGAAAATTGGCTGAAAACAACTAAATATGAAGGACTCATCGGGCGAATAGCTCTGGAACTGAAATCGGAACACTCACTGACATTTCCCCTATCTGAAAGTCTGATAAACGCCGGAAAAATGACTAAGTCCAAAAAAAAATTTTTTTTCACCTTTTTTCAATTTTACCCCCGTGGAATATATATTCTACCCACACACATTTGGATCTCTCCTGGGGTACCCTCACACATATTATTCCCTCATTTAGTGGATATTTTCACAAAAAAGTGAAATTTTCAAAAATTCTGAAAATTGGCTGAAAACGACTAAATATGAAGGACTCATCGGGCGAATCACTCTGGAACTGAAATCGGAATGCTCACTGACATTTCCCCTATCTGAAAGTCTGATAAATGATGAAAAAATGACTAAGTCCAAAAAAAATTTTTTTTAAACTTTTTTCAATTTTACCCCCATCGGATATATATTCTACCCACACACATTTGGAACTCTCCTGGGGTACCCTCACACATATTATTCCCTCATTTAGTGGATATTTTCACAAAAAATTGACATTTTCAAAAATTCAGAAAATTGGCTGAAAACGCCTAAATATGAAGGACTCATCGTGCGAATAACTTTGGAACTGAAATCGAACACTCACTGACATTTCCCATATCTGAAAGTCTGATAAACGCCGGAAAAATGACTAAGTCCAAAACAAATTTTTTTAAAACTTTTTTCAATTTTACCCCCGTGGAATATATATTCTACCCACACCCATTTGGAACTCTCCTGGGGTACCCTCACACATATTATTCCCTCATTTAGTGGATATTTTCATAAGAAGTGACATTTTCAAAAATTCAGAAAATTGGCTGAAAACGCCTAAATATGAAGGACTCAACGGGCGAATAGCTCTGGAATTGAAATCGGAATGCTCACTGACATTTCCCCTATCTGAAAGTCTGATAAACGCTGAAAAAATGACTAGGTCGAAAAAAAAAAAATTTTCACCTTTTTTTAATTTTACCTCCGTGGGATATATATTCTACCCACACACATTTGGATCTCTCCTGGGGTACCCTCACACATATTATTCCCTCATTTAGTGGATATTTTCACAAAAAAGTGAAATTTTCAAAAATTCTGAAAATTGGCTGAAAACGACTAAATATGAAGGACTCATCGAGCGAATCACTCTGGAACTGAAATCGGAACGCTCACTGACATTTCCCCTATCTGAAAGTCTGATAAATGCTGAAAAAATGACTAAGTCCAAAACAAATTTTTTTAAACTTTTTTCAATTTTACCCCCGTGGGATATATATTCTACCCACACACATTTGGAACTCTCCTGGGGTACCCTCACACATATTATTCCATCATTTAGTTGATATTATCGCAAAAAAGTGAAATTTTCAAAAATTCAGAAAATTGACTGAAAACGACTAAATATAAAGGACTCATCGGGCGACTTGCTCTGGAACAGAAATCGGAATGCTCACTGACATTTCCCCTATCTGAAAGTCTGATAAATGCTGAAAAATGACTAAGTCCAAAACAATTTTTTTTTCAACTTTTTTCAATTTTACCCCCGTGGGATATATATTCTACCCACACACATTTGGAACTCTCCTGGGGTACCCTCACAAATATTATTCCCTCATTTAGTGGATATTTTCACCAAAAAGTGAAATGTTCAAAAATTCAGAAAATTGGCTGAAAACAACTAAATATGAAGGACTAATCGGTCGACTTGCTCTGGAACAGAAATCGGAATGCTCACTGACATTTCCCCTATCTGAAAGTCTGATAAATGCTGAAAAAATGACTAAGTCCAAAACAAATTTTTTTTCAACTTTTTTCAATTTTACCCCGTGGGATATATATTGTACCCACACACATTTGGAACTCTCCTGGGGTACCCTCACACATATTATTCCCTCATTTAGTGGATATTTTCACAAAAAAGTGAAATTTTCAAAAATTCAGAAAATTGGCTGAAAACGACTAAATATGAAGGACTCATCGGGCGAATAGCTCTGGAACTGAACTCGGAACACTCTCTGACATTTCCCCTATCTGAAAGTCTGATAAACGCCGGAAAAATGACTAAGTCCAAAAAGAAATTTTTTTCAACTTTTTTAAATTTTACCCCCGTGGAATATATATTCTACCCACACACATTTGGAACTCTCCTGGGGTACCCTCACACATATTATTCCCTCATTTAGTTGATATTTTCACAAAAAAGTGAAATTTTCAAAAATTCAGAAAATTGGCTGAAAACGACTAAATATGAAGGACTCATCGGGTGAATCGCTCTGGAACTGAAATAGGAACGCTCACTGACATTTCCCCTATCTGAAAGTCTGATAAATGCCAGAAAAATGACTAAGTCCAAAAAAAAATTTTTTTTCAATTTTACCCCCGTGGGATATATATTCTACCCACACACATTTGGAACTCTCCTGGGGTACCCTCACACATATTATTCCCTCATTTAGTGGATATTTTCACAAAAAAGTGAAATTTTCAAAAATTCAGAAAATTGGCTGAAAATGACTAAATATGAAGCACTCATCGGGCGAATCGCTCTGGAACTGAAATCGGAACGCTCACTGACATTTCCCCTATCTGAAAGTCTGATAAACGCCGGAAAAATGACTAAGTCCAAAAAATATTTGTTTTCAACTTTTTTCAATTTTACCCCCGTGGGATATATATTCTACCCACACACATTTGGAACTCTCCTGGGGTACCCTCACACATTTTATTCCCTCATTTAGCTGATATTTTCATAAAAAGTGAATTTTTCAAAAATTCAGAAAATTGTCTGAAAACGACGAAATATGAAGGACTCATCAGGCGAATAGCTCTGGAGCTGAAATCGGAACACTCTCTGACATTTCCCCTATCTGAAAGTCTGATAAACGCCGGAAAAATGACTAAGTCCCAAAAAATTTTTTTTTCAACTTTTTTCAATTTTACCCCCGTGGTATATATATTCTACCCACACACATTTGGATCTCTCCTGGGGTACCCTCACACATATTATTCCCTCATTTAGTGGATATTTTCACAAAAAAGTGAAATTTTCAAAAATTCTGAAAATTGGCTGAAAACGACTAAATATGAAGGACTCATCGGGCGAATCACTCTAGAACTGAAATCGCATTGCTCACTGACATTTCCCCTATCTGAAAGTCTGATAAATGCTGAAAAAATGACTAAGTCCAAAACAAATTTTTTTTCAACTTTTTTCAATTTTACCCCCGTGGGATATATATTCTACCCACACACATTTGGAACTCTCCTGGGGTACCCTCACACATATTATTCCCTCATTTAGTTGATATTATCACAAAAAAGTGAAATTTTCAAAAATTCAGAATATTGACTGAAAACGACTAAATATGAAGGACTCATCGGGCGACTTGCTCTGGAACAGAAATCGGAATGCTCACTGACATTTCCCCTATCTGAAAGTCTGATAAATGCTGAAAAAATGACTGAGTCCAAAACAAATTTTTTTTAAACTTTTTTCAATTTTACACCCGTGGGATATATATTCTACCCACACACATTTGGATCTCTCCTGGGGTACCCTCACACGTATTATTCCCTCATTTAGTGGATATTTTCACAAAAAAGTGAAATTTTCAAAAATTCTGAAAATTGGCTGAAAACGACTAAATATGAAGGACTCATCGAGCGAATCACTCTGGAACTGAAATCGGAACGCTCACTGACATTTCCCCTATCTGAAAGTCTGATAAATGCTGAAAAAATGACTAAGTCCAAAACAAATTTTTTTTCAACTTTTTTCAATTTTACCCCCGTGGGATATATATTCTACCCACACACATTTGGAACTCTCCTGGGGTACCCTCACACATATTATTCCATCATTTAGTTGATATTATCACAAAAAAGTGAAATTTTCAAAAATTCAGAAAATTGACTGAAAACGACTAAATATGAAGGACTCATCGTGCGAATAGCTTTGGAACTGAAATCGAACACTCACTGACATTTCCCATATCTGAAAGTCTGATAAACGCCGGAAAAATGACTAAGTCCAAAAAAAATTTTTTTTCAACTTTTTTCAATTTTACCCCCGTGGGATATATATTCTACCCACACACATTTGGAACTCTCCTGGGGTACCCTCACAAATATTATTCCCTCATTTAGTGGATATTTTCACCAAAAAGTGAAATGTTCAAAAATTCAGAAAATTGGCTGAAAACAACTAAATATGAAGGACTCATCAGGCGAATAGCTCTGGAACTGAAATCGGAACACTCACTGACATTTCCCCTATCTGAAAGTCTGATAAACGCCGGAAAAATGACTAAGTCCAAAAAAAAATTTTTTTCACCTTTTTTCAATTTTACCCCCGTGGAATATATATTCTACCCACACACATTTGGATCTCTCCTGGGGTACCCTCACACATATTATTCCCTCATTTAGTGGATATTTTCACAAAAAAGTGAAATTTTCAAAAATTCTGAAAATTGGCTGAAAACGACTAAATATGAAGGACTCATCGGGCGAATCACTCTGGAACTGAAATCGGAACGCTCACTGACATTTCCCCTATCTGAAAGTCTGATAAATGATGAAAAAATGACTAAGTCCAAAAAAAATTTTTTTTAAACTTTTTTCAATTTTACCCCCATCGGATATATATTCTACCCACACACATTTGGAACTCTCCTGGGGTACCCTCACACATATTATTCCCTCATTTAGTGGATATTTTCACAAAAAATTGACATTTTCAAAAATTCAGAAAATTGGCTGAAAACGCCTAAATATGAAGGACTCATCGTGCGAATAACTTTGGAACTGAAATCGAACACTCACTGACATTTCCCATATCTGAAAGTCTGATAAACGCCGGAAAAATGACTAAGTCCAAAACAAATTTTTTTAAAACTTTTTTCAATTTTACCCCCGTGGAATATATATTCTACCCACACCCATTTGGAACTCTCCTGGGGTACCCTCACACATATTATTCCCTCATTTAGTGGATATTTTCATAAGAAGTGACATTTTCAAAAATTCAGAAAATTGGCTGAAAACAAATAAATATGAAGGACTCATCGGGCGAATAGCTCTGGAATTGAAATCGGAATGCTCACTGACATTTCCGCTATCTGAAAGTCTGATAAACGCTGAAAAAATGACTAGGTCGAAAAAAAAAAAATTTTCACCTTTTTTTAATTTTACCTCCGTGGGATATATATTCTACCCACACACATTTGGATCTCTCCTGGGGTACCCTCACACATATTATTCCCTCATTTAGTGGATATTTTCACAAAAAAGTGAAATTTTCAAAAATTCTGAAAATTGGCTGAAAACGACTAAATATGAAGGACTCATTGGGCGAATCACTCTGGAACTGAAATCGGAATGCTCACTGACATTTCCCCTATCTGAAAGTCTGATAAATGCTGAAAAAATGACTAAGTCCAAAACCAATTTTTTTTTTCAACTTTTTTCAATTTTACCTCCGTGGGATATATATTGTACCCACACACATATGGAACTCTCCTGGGGTACCCTCACACATATTATTCCCTCATTTAGTGGATATTTTCACAAAAAAGTGACATTTTCAAAAATTCAGAAAATTGGCTGAAAACGCCTAAATATGAAGGACTAATCGGTCGACTTGCTCTGGAACAGAAATCGGAATGCTCACTGACATTTCCCCTATCTGAAAGTCTGATAAATGCTGAAAAAATGACTAAGTCCAAAACAAATTTTTTTTCAACTTTTTTCAATTTTACCCCGTGGGATATATATTGTACCCACACACATTTGGAACTCTCCTGGGGTACCCTCACACATATTATTCCCTCATTTAGTGGATATTTTCACAAAAAAGTGAAATTTTCAAAAATTCTGAAAATTGGCTGAAAACGACTAAATATGAAGGACTAATCGGGCGAATAGCTCTGGAACTGAAATCGGAACACTCACTGACATTTCCCCTATCTGAAAGTCTGATAAACGCCGGAAAAATGACTAAGTCCCAAAAAAATTTTTTTTCAACTTTTTTCAATTTTACCCCCGTGGTATATATATTCTACCCACACACATTTGGATCTCTCCTGGGGTACCCTCACACATATTATTCCCTCATTTAGTGGTTATTTTCACAAAAAAGTGAAATTTTCAAAAATTCTGAAAATTGGCTGAAAACGACTAAATATGAAGGACTCATCGGGCGAATCACTCTAGAACTGAAATCGCATTGCTCACTGACATTTCCCCTATCTGAAAGTCTGATAAATGCTGAAAAAATGACTAAGTCCAAAACAAATTTTTTTTCAACTTTTTTCAATTTTACCCCCGTGGGATATATATTCTACCCACACACATTTGGAACTCTCCTGTGGTACCCTCACACATATTATTCCCTCATTTAGTTGATATTATCACAAAAAAGTGAAATTTTCAAAAATTCAGAATATTGACTGAAAACGACTAAATATGAAGGACTCATCGGGCGACTTGCTCTGGAACAGAAATCGGAATGCTCACTGACATTTCCCCTATCTGAAAGTCTGATAAATGCTGAAAAAATGACTAAGTCCAAAACAAATTTTTTTTAAACTTTTTTCAATTTTACACCCGTGGGATATATATTCTACCCACACACATTTGGATCTCTCCTGGGGTACCCTCACACGTATTATTCCCTCATTTAGTGGATATTTTCACAAAAAAGTGAAATTTTCAAAAATTCTGAAAATTGGCTGAAAACGACTAAATATGAAGGACTCATCGAGCTAATCACTCTGGAACTGAAATCGGAACGCTCACTGACATTTCCCCTATCTGAAAGTCTGATAAATGCTGAAAAAATGACTAAGTCCAAAACAAATTTTTTTTCAACTTTTTTCAATTTTACCTCCGTGGGATATATATTGTACCCACACACATTTGGAACTCTCCTGGGGTTACCTCACACATATTATTCCCTCATTTAGTGGATATTTTCACAAAAAAGTGAAATTTACAAAAATTCTGAAAATTGGCTGAAAACGACTAAATATGAAGGACTAATCGGGTGAATACCTCTGGAACTGAAATCGGAACACTCACTGACATTTCCCCTATCTGAAAGTCTGATAAATGCTGAAAAAATGACTAAGTCCAAAACAAATTTTTTTTAAACTTTTTTCAATTTTACCCCCGTGGTATATATATTCTAACCACACACATTTGGATCTCTCCTGGGGTACCCTCACAAATATTATTCCCTCATTTAGTGGATATTTTCACCAAAAAGTGAAATGTTCAAAAATTCAGAAAATTGGCTGAAAACAACTAAATATGAAGGACTCATCGGGCGAATAGCTCTGGAACTGAAATCGGAACACTCACTGACATTTCCCCTATCTGAAAGTCTGATAAACGCCGGAAAAATAACTAAGTCCAAAAAAAAATTTTTTTCACCTTTTTTCAATTTTACCCCCGTGGAATATATATTCTACCCACACACATTTGGATCTCTCCTGGGGTACCCTCACACATATTATTCCCTCATTTAGTGGATATTTTCACAAAAAAGTGAAATTTTCAAAAATTCTGAAAATTGGCTGAAAACGACTAAATATGAAGGACTCATCGGGCGAATCACTCTGGAACTGAAATCGGAACGCTCACTGACATTTCCCCTATCTGAAAGTCTGATAAATGATGAAAAAATGACTAAGTCCAAAAAAAATTTTTTTTAAACTTTTTTCAATTTTACCCCCATCGGATATATATTCTACCCACACACATTTGGAACTCTCCTGGGGTACCCTCACACATATTATTCCCTCATTTAGTGGATATTTTCACAAAAAATTGACATTTTCAAAAATTCAGAAAATTGGCTGAAAACGCCTAAATATGAAGGACTCATCGTGCGAATAACTTTGGAACTGAAATCGAACACTCACTGACATTTCCCATATCTGAAAGTCTGATAAATGCCGGAAAAATGACTAAGTCCAAAACAAATTTTTTTAAAACTTTTTTCAATTTTACCCCCGTGGAATATATATTCTACCCACACCCATTTGGAACTCTCCTGGGGTACCCTCACACATATTATTCCCTCATTTAGTGGATATTTTCATAAGAAGTGACATTTTCAAAAATTCAGAAAATTGGCTGAAAACAAATAAATATGAAGGACTCAACGGGCGAATAGCTCTGGAATTGAAATCGGAATGCTCACTGACATTTCCCCTATCTGAAAGTCTGATAAACGCTGAAAAAATGACTAGGTCGAAAAAAAAAAAATTTTCACCTTTTTTTAATTTTACCTCCGTGGGATATATATTCTACCCACACACATTTGGATCTCTCCTGGGGTACCCTCACACATATTATTCCCTCATTTAGTGGATATTTTCACAAAAAAGTGAAATTTTCAAAAATTCTGAAAATTGGCTGAAAACGACTAAATATGAAGGACTCATCGGGCGAATCACTCTGGAACTGAAATCGGAATGCTCACTGACATTTCCCCTATCTGAAAGTCTGATAAATGCTGAAAAAATGACTAAGTCCAAAACCAATTTTTTTTTTCAACTTTTTTCAATTTTACCTCCGTGGGATATATATTGTACCCACACACATTTGGAACTCTCCTGGGGTACCCTCACACATATTATTCCCTCATTTAGTGGATATTTTCACAAAAAAGTGACATTTTCAAAAATTCAGAAAATTGGCTGAAAACGCCTAAATATGAAGGACTAATCGGTCGACTTGCTCTGGAACAGAAATCGGAATGCTCACTGACATTTCCCCTATCTGAAAGTCTGATAAATGCTGAAAAAATGACTAAGTCCAAAACAAATTTTTTTTCAACTTTTTTCAATTTTACCCCCGTGGGATATATATTCTACCCACACACATTTGGAACTCTCCTGTGGTACCCTCACACATATTATTCCCTCATTTAGTTGATATTATCACAAAAAAGTGAAATTTTCAAAAATTCAGAATATTGACTGAAAACGACTAAATATGAAGGACTCATCGGGCGACTTGCTCTGGAACAGAAATCGGAATGCTCACTGACATTTCCCCTATCTGAAAGTCTGATAAATGCTGAAAAAATGACTAAGTCCAAAACAAATTTTTTTTAAACTTTTTTCAATTTTACACCCGTGGGATATATATTCTACCCACACACATTTGGATCTCTCCTGGGGTACCCTCACACATATTATTCCCTCATTTAGTGGATATTTTCACAAAAAAGTGAAATTTTCAAAAATTCTGAAAATTGGCTGAAAACGACTAAATATGAAGGACTCATCGGGCGAATCACTCTAGAACTGAAATCGCATTGCTCACTGACATTTCCCCTATCTGAAAGTCTGATAAATGCTGAAAAAATGACTAAGTCCAAAACAAATTTTTTTTCAACTTTTTTCAATTTTACCCCCGTGGGACATATATTCTACCCACACACATTTGGATCTCTCCTGGGGTACCCTCACACGTATTATTCCCTCATTTAGTGGATATTTTCACAAAAAAGTGAAATTTTCAAAAATTCTGAAAATTGGCTGAAAACGACTAAATATGAAGGACTCATCGAGCGAATCACTCTGGAACTGAAATCGGAACGCTCACTGACATTTCCCCTATCTGAAAGTCTGATAAATGCTGAAAAAATGACTAAGTCCAAAACAAATTTTTTTCAACTTTTTTCAATTTTACCTCCGTGGGATATATATTGTACCCACACACATTTAGAACGCTCCTGGGGTACCCTCACACATATTATTCCCTCATTTAGTGGATATTTTCATAAGAAGTGAAATTTTCAAAAATTCAGAAAATTGGCTGAAAACGACTAAATATGAAGGACTCATCGTGCGAATAGCTTTGGAACTGAAATCGAACACTCACTGACATTTCCCATATCTGAAAGTCTGATAAACGCCAGAAAAATGACTAAGTCCAAAAAAAATTTTTTTTCACCTTTTTTCAATTTTACCCCCGTGGAATATATATTCTACCCACACACATTTGGATCTCTCCTGGGGTACCCTCACACATATTATTCCCTCATTTAGTGGATATTTTCACAAAAAAGTGAAATTTTCAAAAATTCTGAAAATTGGCTGAAAATGACTAAATATGAAGGACTCATCGGGCGAATCACTCTGGAACTGAAATCGGAATGCTCACTGACATTTCCGCTATCTGAAAGTCTGATAAACGCCGGAAAAATTACTAAGTCCAAAAAAAATTTTTTTTCAACTTTTTTCAATTTTACCCCCGTGGGATACATATTCTACCCACACACATTTGGAACTCTCCTGGGGTACCCTCACGCATATTATTCCCTCATTTAGTGGATATTTTCACAAAAAAGTGACATTTTGAAAAATTCAGAAAATTGGCTGAAAACGACTAAATATGAAGGACTAATCGGGCGAATAGCTCTGGAACTGAAATCGGAACGCTCACTGACATTTCCCCTATCTGAAAGTCTGATAAATGCTGAAAAAATGACAGTCCAAAACAAATTTTTTTTCAACTTTTTTCAATTTTACCTCCGTGGGATATATATTGTACCCACACACATTTGGAACTCTCCTGGGGTACCCTCACACATATTATTCCCTCATTTAGTGGATATTTTCACAAAAAATTGACATTTTCAAAAATTCAGAAAATTGGCTGAAAACGCCTAAATATGAAGGACTCATCGGGCGAATAGCTCTGGAACTGAAATCGGAAGACTCACTGACATTTCCCCTATCTGAAAGTCTGATAAACGTCGGAAAAATGACTAAGTCCAAAAAAAATTTTTTTTAAACTTTTTTCAATTTTACCCCCGTGGAATATATATTCTACCCACACCCATTTGGAACTCTCCTGGGGTACCCTCACACATATTATTCCCTCATTTAGTGGATATTTTCACAAAAAAGTGAAATTTTCAAAAATTCTGAAAATTGGCTGAAAACGACTAAATATGAAGGACTCATCGGGCGAATCACTCTGGAACTGAAATCGGAATGCTCACTGACATTTCCCCTATCTGAAAGTCTGATAAATGCTGAAAAAATGACTAAGTCCAAAACCAATTTTTTTTTTCAACTTTTTTCAATTTTACCTCCGTGGGATATATATTGTACCCACACACATTTGGAACTCTCCTGGGGTACCCTCACACATATTATTCCCTCATTTAGTGGATATTTTCACAAAAAAGTGACATTTTCAAAAATTCAGAAAATTGGCTGAAAACGCCTAAATATGAAGGACTAATCGGTCGACTTGCTCTGGAACAGAAATCGGAATGCTCACTGACATTTCCCCTATCTGAAAGTCTGATAAATGCTGAAAAAATGATTAAGTCCAAAACAAATTTTTTTTCAACTTTTTTCAATTTTACCCCCGTGGGATATATATTCTACCCACCCACATTTGGAACTCTCCTGGGGTACCCTCACACATATTATTCCCTCATTTAGTGGATATTTTCATAAGAAGTGAAATTTTCAAAAATTCAGAAAATTGGCTGAAAACGACTAAATATGAAGGACTCATCGTGCGAATAACTTTGGAACTGAAATCGAACACTCACTGACATTTCCCATATCTGAAAGTCTGATAAACGCCGGAAAAATGACTAAGTCCAAAACCAATTTTTTTAAAACTTTTTTCAATTTTACCCCCGTGGAATATATATTCTACCCACACCCATTTGGAACTCTCCTGGGGTACCCTCACACATATTATTCCCTCATTTAGTGGATATTTTCACAAAAAAGTGAAATTTTCAAAAATTCTGAAAATTGGCTGAAAACGACTAAATATGAAGGACTCATCGGGCGAATCACTCTGGAACTGAAATCGGAATGCTCACTGACATTTCCCCTATCTGAAAGTCTGATAAATGCTGAAAAAATGACTAAGTCCAAAACAAATTTTTTTTCAACTTTTTTCAATTTTACCCCGTGGGATATATATTGTACCCACACACATTTGGAACTCTCCTGGGGTACCCTCACACATATTATTCCCTCATTTAGTGGATATTTTCACAAAAAAGTGAAATTTTCAAAAATTCTGAAAATTGGCTGAAAACGACTAAATATGAAGGACTAATCGGGCGAATAGCTCTGGAACTGAAATCGGAACACTCACTGACATTTCCCCTATCTGAAAGTCTGATAAACGCCGGAAAAATGACTAAGTCCCAAAAAAAATTTTTTTCAACTTTTTTCAATTTTACCCCCGTGGTATATATATTCTACCCACACACATTTGGATCTCTCCTGGGGTACCCTCACACATATTATTCCCTCATTTAGTGGATATTTTCACAAAAAAGTGAAATTTTCAAAAATTCTGAAAATTGGCTGAAAACGACTAAATATGAAGGACTCATCGGGCGAATCACTCTAGAACTGAAATCGCATTGCTCACTGACATTTCCCCTATCTGAAAGTCTGATAAATGCTGAAAAAATGACTAAGTCCAAAACCAATTTTTTTTTTCAACTTTTTTCAATTTTACCTCCGTGGGATATATATTGTACCCACACACATTTGGAACTCTCCTGGGGTACCCTCACACATATTATTCCCTCATTTAGTGGATATTTTCACAAAAAATTGACATTTTCAAAAATTCAGAAAATTGGCTGAAAACGCCTAAATATGAAGGACTCATCGGGCGAATAGCTCTGGAACTGAAATCGGAAGACTCACTGACATTTCCCCTATCTGAAAGTCTGATAAACGTCGGAAAAATGACTAAGTCCAAAAAAAATTTTTTTTAAACTTTTTTCAATTTTACCCCCATGGGATATATATTCTACCCACACACATTTGGAACTCTCCTGGGGTACCCTCACACATGTTATTCCCTCATTTAGTGGATATTTTCACAAAAAAGTGACATTTTCAAAAATTCAGAAAATTGGCTAAAAACAACTAAATATGAAGGACTCAAGGGGCGAATAGCTCTGGAACTGAAATCGGAACGCTCACTGACATTTCCCCTATCTGAAAGTCTGATAAATGCTGAAAAAATGACTAGGTCAAAAAAAAAAAATTTTCACCTTTTTTTAATTTTACCCCGTGGGATATATATTCTACCCACACACATTTGAATCTCTCCTGGGGTACCCTCACACATATTATTCCCTCATTTAGTGGATATTTTCACAAAAAAGTGACATTTTCAAAAATTCTGAAAATTGGCTGAAAACGACTAAATATGAAGGACTCATCGGGCGAATCACTCTGGAACTGAAATCGCATTGCTCACTGACATTTCCCCTATCTGAAAGTCTGATAAATGCTGAAAAAATGACTAAGTCCAAAACCAATTTTTTTTTTCAACTTTTTTCAATTTTACCTCCGTGGGATATATATTGTACCCACACACATTTGGAACTCTCCTGGAGTACCCTCACACATATTATTCCCTCATTTAGTGGATATTTTCACAAAAAAGTGACATTTTCAAAAATTCAGAAAACTGTCTGAAAACGACGAAATATGAAGGACTCATCAGGCGACTCGCTCTGGAACTGAAATCGGTACACTCACTGACATTTCCCCTATCTGAAAGTCTGATAAACGCAAAAAAAATGACTAGGTCGAAAAAAAAATTGTTTTCACCTTTTTTCAATTTTACCCCCGTGGGATATATATTCTACCCACACACATTTGGATCTCTCCTGGGGTACCCTCACACATATTATTCCCTCATTTAGTGGATATTTTCACAAAAAAGTGAAATTTTCAAAAATTCAGAAAATTGGCTGAAAACAACTAAATATGAAGGACTCAACGGGCGAATAGCTCTGGAACTGAAATCGGAACGCTCACTGACATTTCCCCTATCTGAAAGTCTGATAAACGCTGAAAAAATGACTAGGTCGAAGAAAAAAAAATTTTCACCTTTTTTTAATTTTACCTCCGTGGGATATATATTCTACCCACACACATTTGGATCTCTCCTGGGGTACCCTCACACATATTATTCCCTCATTTAGTGGATATTTTCACAAAAAAGTGAAATTTTCAAAAATTCTGAAAATTGGCTGAAAACGACTAAATATGAAGGACTCATCGGGCGACTCGCTCTGGAACAGAAATCGGAATGCTCACTGACATTTCCCCTATCTGAAAGTCTGATAAATGCTGAAAAAATGATTAAGTCCAAAACAAATTTTTTTTCAACTTTTTTCAATTTTACCCCCGTGGGATATATATTCTACCCACCCACATTTGGAACTCTCCTGGGGTACCCTCACACATATTATTCCCTCATTTAGTGGATATTTTCATAAGAAGTGAAATTTTCAAAAATTCAGAAAATTGGCTGAAAACGACTAAATATGAAGGACTCATCGTGCGAATAACTTTGGAACTGAAATCGAACACTCACTGACATTTCCCATATCTGAAAGTCTGATAAACGCCGGAAAAATGACTAAGTCCAAAACAAATTTTTTTAAAACTTTTTTCAATTTTACCCCCGTGGAATATATATTCTACCCACACCCATTTGGAACTCTCCTGGGGTACCCTCACACATATTATTCCCTCATTTAGTGGATATTTTCACAAAAAAGTGAAATTTTCAAAAATTCTGAAAATTGGCTGAAAACGACTAAATATGAAGGACTCATCGGGCGAATCACTCTGGAACTGAAATCGGAATGCTCACTGACATTTCCCCTATCTGAAAGTCTGATAAATGCTGAAAAAATGACTAAGTCCAAAACCAATTTTTTTTTTCAACTTTTTTCAATTTTACCTCCGTGGGATATATATTGTACCCACACACATTTGGAACTCTCCTGGGGTACCCTCACACATATTATTCCCTCATTTAGTGGATATTTTCACAAAAAAGTGACATTTTCAAAAATTCAGAAAATTGGCTGAAAACGCCTAAATATGAAGGACTAATCGGTCGACTTGCTCTGGAACAGAAATCGGAATGCTCACTGACATTTCCCCTATCTGAAAGTCTGATAAATGCTGAAAAAATGATTAAGTCCAAAACAAATTTTTTTTCAACTTTTTTCAATTTTACCCCCGTGGGATATATATTCTACCCACCCACATTTGGAACTCTCCTGGGGTACCCTCACACATATTATTCCCTCATTTAGTGGATATTTTCATAAGAAGTGAAATTTTCAAAAATTCAGAAAATTGGCTGAAAACGACTAAATATGAAGGACTCATCGTGCGAATAACTTTGGAACTGAAATCGAACACTCACTGACATTTCCCATATCTGAAAGTCTGATAAACGCCGGAAAAATGACTAAGTCCAAAACAAATTTTTTTAAAACTTTTTTCAATTTTACCCCCGTGGAATATATATTCTACCCACACCCATTTGGAACTCTCCTGGGGTACCCTCACACATATTATTCCCTCATTTAGTGGATATTTTCACAAAAAAGTGAAATTTTCAAAAATTCTGAAAATTGGCTGAAAACGACTAAATATGAAGGACTCATCGGGCGAATCACTCTGGAACTGAAATCGGAATGCTCACTGACATTTCCCCTATCTGAAAGTCTGATAAATGCTGAAAAAATGACTAAGTCCAAAACCAATTTTTTTTTTCAACTTTTTTCAATTTTACCTCCGTGGGATATATATTGTACGCACACACATTTGGAACTCTCCTGGGGTACCCTCACACATATTATTCCCTCATTTAGTGGATATTTTCACAAAAAAGTGACATTTTCAAAAATTCAGAAAATTGGCTGAAAACGCCTAAATATGAAGGACTAATCGGTCGACTTGCTCTGGAACAGAAATCGGAATGCTCACTGACATTTCCCCTATCTGAAAGTCTGATAAATGCTGAAAAAATGACTAAGTCCAAAACAAATTTTTTTTCAACTTTTTTCAATTTTACCCCGTGGGATATATATTGTACCCACACACATTTGGAACTCTCCTGGGGTACCCTCACACATATTATTCCCTCATTTAGTGGATATTTTCACAAAAAAGTGAAATTTTCAAAAATTCTGAAAATTGGCTGAAAACGACTAAATATGAAGGACTAATCGGGCGAATAGCTCTGGAACTGAAATCGGAACACTCACTGACATTTCCCCTATCTGAAAGTCTGATAAACGCCGGAAAAATGACTAAGTCCCAAAAAAAATTTTTTTCAACTTTTTTCAATTTTACCCCCGTGGTATATATATTCTACCCACACACATTTGGATCTCTCCTGGGGTACCCTCACACATATTATTCCCTCATTTAGTGGATATTTTCACAAAAAAGTGAAATTTTCAAAAATTCTGAAAATTGGCTGAAAACGACTAAATATGAAGGACTCATCGGGCGAATCACTCTAGAACTGAAATCGCATTGCTCACTGACATTTCCCCTATCTGAAAGTCTGATAAATGCTGAAAAAATGACTAAGTCCAAAACCAATTTTTTTTTTCAACTTTTTTCAATTTTACCTCCGTGGGATATATATTGTACCCACACACATTTGGAACTCTCCTGGGGTACCCTCACACATATTATTCCCTCATTTAGTGGATATTTTCACAAAAAAGTGACATTTTCAAAAATTCAGAAAATTGGCTGAAAACGCCTAAATATGAAGGACTAATCGGTCGACTTGCTCTGGAACAGAAATCGGAATGCTCACTGACATTTCCCCTATCTGAAAGTCTGATAAATGCTGAAAAAATGACTAAGTCCAAAACAAATTTTTTTTCAACTTTTTTCAATTTTACCCCGTGGGATATATATTGTACCCACACACATTTGGAACTCTCCTGGGGTACCCTCACACATATTATTCCCTCATTTAGTGGATATTTTCACAAAAAAGTGAAATTTTCAAAAATTCTGAAAATTGGCTGAAAACGACTAAATATGAAGGACTAATCGGGCGAATAGCTCTGGAACTGAAATCGGAACACTCACTGACATTTCCCCTATCTGAAAGTCTGATAAACGCCGGAAAAATGACTAAGTCCAAAACAAATTTTTTTTTTCAACTTTTTTCAATTTTACCTCCGTGGGATATATATTGTACCCACACACATTTGGAACTCTCCTGGGGTACCCTCACACATATTATTCCCTCATTTAGTGGATATTTTCACAAAAAAGTGACATTTTCAAAAATTCAGAAAATTGGCTGAAAACGCCTAAATATGAAGGACTAATCGTTCGACTTGCTCTGGAACAGAAATCGGAATGCTCACTGACATTTCCCCTATCTGAAAGTCTGATAAATGCTGAAAAAATGACTAAGTCCAAAACAAATTTTTTTTCAACTTTTTTCAATTTTACCCCGTGGGATATATATTGTACCCACACACATTTGGAACTCTCCTGGGGTACCCTCACACATATTATTCCCTCATTTAGTGGATATTTTCACAAAAAAGTGAAATTTTCAAAAATTCTGAAAATTGGCTGAAAACGACTAAATATGAAGGACTAATCGGGCGAATAGCTCTGGAACTGAAATCGGAACACTCACTGACATTTCCCCTATCTGAAAGTCTGATAAACGCCGGAAAAATGACTAAGTCCCAAAAAAAGCAAAAAAAATTTTTTTCAACTTTTTTCAATTTTACCCCCGTGGTATATATATTCTACCCACACACATTTGGATCTCTCCTGGGGTACCCTCACACATATTATTCCCTCATTTAGTGGATATTTTCACAAAAAAGTGAAATTTTCAAAAATTCTGAAAATTGGCTGAAAACGACTAAATATGAAGGACTCATCGGGCGAATCACTCTAGAACTGAAATCGCATTGCTCACTGACATTTCCCCTATCTGAAAGTCTGATAAATGCTGAAAAAATGACTAAGTCCAAAACCAATTTTTTTTTTCAACTTTTTTCAATTTTACCTCCGTGGGATATATATTGTACCCACACACATTTGGAACTCTCCTGGGGTACCCTCACACATATTATTCCCTCATTTAGTGGATATTTTCACAAAAAAGTGACATTTTCAAAAATTCAGAAAATTGGCTGAAAACGCCTAAATATGAAGGACTAATCGGTCGACTTGCTCTGGAACAGAAATCGGAATGCTCACTGACATTTCCCCTATCTGAAAGTCTGATAAATGCTGAAAAAATGACTAAGTCCAAAACAAATTTTTTTTCAACTTTTTTCAATTTTACCCCGTGGGATATATATTGTACCCACACACATTTGGAACTCTCCTGGGGTACCCTCACACATATTATTCCCTCATTTAGTGGATATTTTCACAAAAAAGTGAAATTTTCAAAAATTCTGAAAATTGGCTGAAAACGACTAAATATGAAGGACTAATCGGGCGAATAGCTCTGGAACTGAAATCGGAACACTCACTGACATTTCCCCTATCTGAAAGTCTGATAAACGCCGGAAAAATGACTAAGTCCCAAAAAAAATTTTTTTCAACTTTTTTCAATTTTACCCCCGTGGTATATATATTCTACCCACACACATTTGGATCTCTCCTGGGGTACCCTCACACATATTATTCCCTCATTTAGTGGATATTTTCACAAAAAAGTGAAATTTTCAAAAATTCTGAAAATTGGCTGAAAACGACTAAATATGAAGGACTAATCGGGCGACTTGCTCTGGAACAGAAATCGGAATGCTCACTGACATTTCCCCTATCTGAAAGTCTGATAAATGCTGAAAAAATGACTAAGTCCAAAACAAATTTTTTTTAAACTTTTTTCAATTTTACACCCGTGGGATATATATTCTACCCACACACATTTGGATCTCTCCTGGGGTACCCTCACACATATTATTCCCTCATTTAGTGGATATTTTCACAAAAAAGTGAAATTTTCAAAAATTCTGAAAATTGGCTGAAAACGACTAAATATGAAGGACTCATCGAGCGAATCACTCTGGAACTGAAATAGGAACGCTCACTGACATTTCCCCTATCTGAAAGTCTGATAAATGCTGAAAAAATGACTAAGTCCAAAACAAATTTTTTTTCAACTTTTTTCAATTTTACCTCCGTGGGATATATATTGTACCCACACACATTTGGAACTCTCCTGGGGTTACCTCACACATATTATTCCCTTATTTAGTGGATATTTTCACAAAAAAGTGAAATTTACAAAAATTCTGAAAATTGGCTGAAAACGACTAAATATGAAGGACTAATCGGGTGAATACCTCTGGAACTGAAATCGGAACACTCACTGACATTTCCCCTATCTGAAAGTCTGATAAACGCCGGAAAAATGACTAAGTCCCAAAAAAATTTTTTTTCAACTTTTTTCAATTTTACCTCCGTGGTATATATATTCTACCCACACACATTTGGATCTCTCCTGGGGTACCCTCACACATATTATTCCCTCATTTAGTGGATATTTTCACAAAAAAGTGAAATTTTCAAAAATTCTGAAAATTGGCTGAAAACGACTAAATATGAAGGACTCATCGGGCGAATCACTCTAGAACTGAAATCGCATTGCTAACTGACATTTCCCCTATCTGAAAGTCTGATAAATGCTGAAAAAATGACTAAGTCCAAAACAAATTTTTTTTCAACTTTTTTCAATTTTACCCCCGTGGGACATATATTCTACCCACACACATTTGGATCTCTCCTGTGGTACCCTCACACGTATTATTCCCTCATTTAGTGGATATTTTCACAAAAAAGTGAAATTTTCAAAAATTCTGAAAATTGGCTGAAAACGACTAAATATGAAGGACTCATCGAGCGAATCACTCTGGAACTGAAATCGGAACGCTCACTGACATTTCCCCTATCTGAAAGTCTGATAAATGCTGAAAAAATGACTAAGTCCAAAACAAATTTTTTTTCAACTTTTTTCAATTTTACCTCCGTGGGATATATATTGTACCCACACACATTTGGAACGCTCCTGGGGTACCCTCACACATATTATTCCCTCATTTAGTGGATATTTTCATAAGAAGTGAAATTTTCAAAAATTCAGAAAATTGGCTGAAAACGACTAAATATGAAGGACTCATCGTGCGAATAGCTTTGGAACTGAAATCGAACACTCACTGACATTTCCCATATCTGAAAGTCTGATAAATGCTGAAAAAATGACTAGGTCGAAAAAAAAAAATTTTCACCTTTTTTTAATTTTACCCCGTGGGATATATATTCTACCCACACACATTTGAATCTCTCCTGGGGTACCCTCACACATATTATTCCCTCATTTAGTGGATATTTTCACAAAAAAGTGACATTTTCAAAAATTCTGAAAATTGGCTGAAAACGACTAAATATGAAGGACTCATCGGGCAAATCACTCTGGAACTGAAATCGCATTGCTCACTGACATTTCCCCTATCTGAAAGTCTGATAAATGCTGAAAAAATGACTAAGTCCAAAACAAATTTTTTTTCAACTTTTTTCAATTTTACCTCCGTGGGATATATATTGTACCCACACACATTTGGAACTCTCCTGGGGTTACCTCACACATATTATTCCCTTATTTAGTGGATATTTTCACAAAAAAGTGAAATTTACAAAAATTCTGAAAATTGGCTGAAAACGACTAAATATGAAGGACTAATCGGGTGAATACCTCTGGAACTGAAATCGGAACACTCACTGACATTTCCCCTATCTGAAAGTCTGATAAACGCCGGAAAAATGACTAAGTCCAAAACAAATTTTTTTAAAACTTTTTTCAATTTTACCCCCGTGGAATATATATTCTACCCACACCCATTTGGAACTCTCCTGGGGTACCCTCACACATATTATACCCTCATTTAGTGGATATTTTCATAAGAAGTGACATTTTCAAAAATTCAGAAAATTGGCTGAAAACGCCTAAATATGAAGGACTCATCGGGCAAATAGCTCTGGAACTGAAATCGGAAGACTCACTGACATTTCCCCTATCTGAAAGTCTGATAAACGCCGAAAAAATGACTAAGTCGAAAAAAAAATTTTTTTCAACTTTTTTCAATTTTACCCCCGTGGGATACATATTCTACCCACACACATTTGGAACTCTCCTGGGGTACCCTCACACATATTATTCCCTCATTTAGTGGATATTTTCACAAAAAAGTGACATTTTCAAAAATTCAGAAAATTGGCTGAAAACAACTAAATATGAAGGACTCAACGGACGAATAGCTCTGGAATTGAAATCGGAATGCTCACTGACATTTCCCCTATCTGAAAGTCTGATAAACGCTGAAAAAATGACTAGGTCGAAAAAAAAAAAATTTTCACCTTTTTTTAATTTTACCTCCGTGGGATATATATTCTACCCACACACATTTGGAACTCTCCTGGGGTACCCTCACACATATTATTCCCTCATTTAGTGGATATTTTCACCAAAAAGTGAAATGTTCAAAAATTCTGAAAATTGGCTGAAAACAACTAAATATGAAGGACTCATCGGGCGAATAGCTCTGGAACTGAAATCGGAACACTCACTGACATTTCCCCTATCTGAAAGTCTGATAAACGCCGGAAAAATGACTAAGTCCAAAAAATATTTGTTTTCAACTTTTTTCAATTTTACCCCCGTGGGATATATATTCTACCCACACACATTTGGAACTCTCCTGGGGTACCCTCACACATATTATTGCCTCATTTAGTGGATATTTTCACAAAAAACTGACATTTTCAAAAATTCAGAAAATTGGCTGAAAACAACTAAATATGAAGGACTCATCGGGCGAATAGCTCTGGAACTGAAATCGGAACGCTCACTGACATTTCCCCTATCTGAAAGTCTGATAAACGCTGAAAAAATGACTAGGTCGAAAAAAAAAAAAATTTCACCTTTTTTTAATTTTACCCCCGTGGGATATATATTCTACCCACACACATTTGGATCTCTCCTGGGGTACCCTCACACATATTATTCCCTCATTTAGTGGATATTTTCACAAAAAAGTGAAATTTTCAAAAATTCTGAAAATTGGCTGAAAACGACTAAATATGAAGGACTCATCGGAGGAATTACTCTGGAACTGAAATCGGAACGCTCACTGACATTTCCCCTATCTGAAAGTCTGATAAATGCTGAAAAAATGACTAAGTCCAAAACAAATTTTTTTTCAACTTTTTTCAATTTTACCCCCGTGGGATATATATTGTACCCACACACATTTGATCTCTCCTGGGGTACCCTCACACATATTATTCCCTCATTTAGTGGATATTTTCACAAAAAAGTGAAATTTTCAAAAATTCAGAAAATTGGCTGAAAACGACTAAATATGAAGGACTCATCGTGCGAATAGCTTTGGAACTGCAATCGAACACTCACTGACATTTCCCATATCTGAAAGTCTGATAAACGCCGGAAAAATGACTAAGTCCAAAAAATATTTGTTTTCAACTTTTTTCAATTTTACCCCCGTGGGATATATATTCTACCCACACACATTTGGAACTCTCCTGGGGTACCCTCACACATATTATTTCCTCATTTAGCTGATATTTTCATAAAAAGTGAATTTTTCAAAAATTCAGAAAATTGTCTGAAAACGACGAAATATGAAGGACTCATCAGGCGAATAGCTCTGGAGCTGAAATCGGAACACTCTCTGACATTTCCCCTATCTGAAAGTCTGATAAACGCCGGAAAAATGACTAAGTCCAAAAAAAAATTTTTTTCACCTTTTTTCAATTTTACCCCCGTGGAATATATATTCTACCCACACACATTTGGATCTCTCCTGGGGTACCCTCACACATATTATTCCCTCATTTAGTGGATATTTTCACAAAAAAGTGAAATTTTCAAAAATTCAGAAAATTGGCTGAAAACGACTAAATATGAAAGATTCATCGGGCGAATAGCTCTGGAACTGAAATCAGAATGCTCACTGACATTTCCCCTATCTGAAAGTCTGATAAACGCTGAAAAAATGACTAGGTCGAAAAAAAAAAAATTTTCACCTTTTTTTAATTTTACCCCCGTGGGATATATATTCTAGCCACACCCATTTGGAACTCTCCTGGGGTACCCTCACACATATTATTCCCTCATTTAGTGGATATTTTCACAAAAAAGTTAAATTTTCAAAAATTCTGAAAATTGACTGAAAACGACTGAATATGATGGACTCATCGGGCGAATCGCTCTTGAACTGAAATCTGAACGCTCACTGACATGTCCCCTATCTGAAAGTCTGATAAACGGCGGAAAAATGACTAAGTCCAAAAAAAATTTTTTTTTCAACTTTTTTAAATTTTACCCCTGTGGGATGTATATTCTAACCACACACATTTGGATCTCTCTTGGGGTACCCTCACACGTATTATTCCCTCATTTAGTGGATATTTTCACAAAAAAGTGAAATTTTCAAAAATTCTGAAAATTGGCTGAAAACGACTAAATATGAAGGACTAATCGGGCGAATAGCTCTGGAACTGAAATCGGAACACTCACTGACATTTCCCCTATCTGAAAGTCTGATAAACGCCGGAAAAATGACTAAGTCCCAAAAAGTTTTTTTTTCAACTTTTTTCAATTTTACCCCCGTGGGATATATATTCTACCCACACACATTTGGAACTCTCCTGGGGTACCCTCACACATATTATTCCCTCATTTAGTTGATATTATCACAAAAAAGTGAAATTTTCAAAAATTCAGAATATTGACTGAAAACGACTAAATATGAAGGACTCATCGGGCGACTTGCTCTGGAACAGAAATCGGAATGCTCACTGACATTTCCCCTATCTGAAAGTCTGATAAATGCTGAAAAAATGACTAAGTCCAAAACAAATTTTTTTTCAACTTTTTTCAATTTTACCCCTGTGGGATATATATTCTACCCACACACATTTGGAACTCTCCTGGGGTACCCTCACACATATTATTCCCTCATTTAGTGGATATTTTCACAAAAAAGTGAAATTTTCAAAAATTCTGAAAATTGGCTGAAAACGACTAAATATGAAGGACTCATCGAGCGAATCACTCTGGAACTGAAATCGGAACGCTCACTGACATTTCCCCTATCTGAAAGTCTGATAAATGCTGAAAAAATGACTAAGTCCAAAACAAATTTTTTTTCAACTTTTTTCAATTTTACCCCCGTGGGATACATATTCTACCCACACACATTTGGAACTGTCCTGGGGTTCCCTCACGCATATTATTCCCTCATTTAGTGGATATTTTCACAAAAAAGTGACATTTTCAAAAATTCAGAAAATTGACTGAAAACGACTAAATATGAAGGACTAATCGGGCGAATAGCTCTGGAACTGAAATCGGAACGCTCACTGACATTTCCCCTATCTGAAAGTCTGATAAATGCTGAAAAAATGACTAAGTCCAAAACAATTTTTTTTTCAACTTTTTTCCATTTTACCTCCGTGGGATATATATTGTACCCACACACATTTGGAACTCTCCTGGGGTACCCTCACACATATTATTCCCTCATTTAGTGGATATTTTCACAAAAAAGTGAAATTTTCAAAAATTCTGAAAATTGGCTGAAAACGACTAAATATGAAGGACTCATCGGGCGAATCACTCTGGAACTGAAATCGGAATGCTCACTGACATTTCCCCTATCTGAAAGTCTGATAAATGCTGAAAAAATGACTAAGTCCAAAAAAAATTTTTATTAAACTTTTTTCAATTTTACCCCCATGGGATATATATTCTACCCACACACATTTGGAACTCTCCTGGGGTACCCTCACACATATTATTCCCTCATTTAGTGGATATTTTCACAAAAAATTGACATTTTCAAAAATTCAGAAAATTGGCTGAAAACGCCTAAATATGAAGGACTCATCGGGAGAATAGCTCTGGAACTGAAATCGGAAGACTCACTGACATTTCCCCTATCTGAAAGTCTGATAAACGTCGGAAAAATGACTAAGTCCCAAAAAATTTTTTTTCAACTTTTTTAAATTTTACCCCCGTGGGATATATATTCTACCCACACACATTTGGTACTCTCCTGGGGTACCCTCACACATATTATTCCCTCATTTAGTGGATATTTTCACAAAAAAGTGAAATTTTCAAAAATTCTGAATATTGGCTGAAAACGACTAAATATGAAGGACTCATCGGGCGAATCACTCTGGAACTGAAATCGGAATGCTCACTGACATTTCCCCTATCTGAAAGTCTGATAAATGCTGAAAAAATGACTAGGTCGAAAAAAAAAAATTTTCACCTTTTTTTAATTTTACCCCGTGGGATATATATTCTACCCACACACATTTGAATCTCTCCTGGGGTACCCTCACACATATTATTCCCTCATTTAGTGGATATTTTCACAAAAAAGTGACATTTTCAAAAATTCTGAAAATTGGCTGAAAACGACTAAATATGAAGGACTCATCGGGCGAATCACTCTGGAACTGAAATCGCATTGCTCACTGACATTTCCCCTATCTGAAAGTCTGATAAATGCTGAAAAAATGACTAAGTCCAAAACCAATTTTTTTTTTCAACTTTTTTCAATTTTACCTCCGTGGGATATATATTGTACCCACACACATTTGGAACTCTCCTGGGGTACCCTCACACATATTATTCCCTCATTTAGTGGATATTTTCACAAAAAAGTGACATTTTCAAAAATTCAGAAAACTGTCTGAAAACGACGAAATATGAAGGACTCATCAGGCGACTCGCTCTGGAACTGAAATCGGTACACTCACTGACATTTCCCCTATCTGAAAGTCTGATAAACGCAAAAAAAATGACTAGGTCGAAAAAAAAATTGTTTTCACCTTTTTTCAATTTTACCCCCGTGGGATATATATTCTACCCACACACATTTGGATCTCTCCTGGGGTACCCTCACACATATTATTCCCTCATTTAGTGGATATTTTCACAAAAAAGTGAAATTTTCAAAAATTCAGAAAATTGGCTGAAAACAACTAAATATGAAGGACTCAACGGTCGAATAGCTCTGGAACTGAAATCGGAACGCTCACTGACATTTCCCCTATCTGAAAGTCTGATAAACGCTGAAAAAATGACTAGGTCGAAGAAAAAAAAATTTTCACCTTTTTTTAATTTTACCTCCGTGGGATATATATTCTACCCACACACATTTGGATCTCTCCTGGGGTACCCTCACACATATTATTCCCTCATTTAGTGGATATTTTCACAAAAAAGTGAAATTTTCAAAAATTCTGAAAATTGGCTGAAAACGACTAAATATGAAGGACTCATCGGGCGACTCGCTCTGGAACAGAAATCGGAATGCTCACTGACATTTCCCCTATCTGAAAGTCTGATAAATGCTGAAAAAATGATTAAGTCCAAAACAAATTTTTTTTCAACTTTTTTCAATTTTACCCCCGTGGGATATATATTCTACCCACCCACATTTGGAACTCTCCTGGGGTACCCTCACACATATTATTCCCTCATTTAGTGGATATTTTCATAAGAAGTGAAATTTTCAAAAATTCAGAAAATTGGCTGAAAACGACTAAATATGAAGGACTCATCGTGCGAATAGCTTTGGAACTGAAATCGAACACTCACTGACATTTCCCATATCTGAAAGTCTGATAAACGCCGGAAAAATGACTAAGTCCAAAACAAATTTTTTTAAAACTTTTTTCAATTTTACCCCCGTGGAATATATATTCTACCCACACCCATTTGGAACTCTCCTGGGGTACCCTCACACATATTATTCCCTCATTTAGTGGATATTTTCATAAGAAGTGACATTTTCAAAAATTCAGAAAATTGGCTGAAAACGCCTAAATATGAAGGACTCATCGGGCAAATAGCTCTGGAACTGAAATCAGAAGACTCACTGACATTTCCCCTATCTGAAAGTCTGATAAACGCCGAAAAAATGACTAAGTAGAAAAAAAATTTTTTTTCAACTTTTTTCAATTTTACCCCCGTGGGATACATATTCTACCCACACACATTTGGAACTCTCCTGGGGTACCCTCACACATATTATTCCCTCATTTAGTGGATATTTTCACAAAAAAGTGACATTTTCAAAAATTCAGAAAATTGGCTGAAAACAACTAAATATGAAGGACTCAACGGGCGAATAGCTCTGGAATTGAAATCGGAATGCTCACTGACATTTCCCCTATCTGAAAGTCTGATAAACGCTGAAAAAATGACTAGGTCGAAAAAAAAAAAATTTTCACCTTTTTTTAATTTTACCTCCGTGGGATATATATTCTACCCACACACATTTGGATCTCTCCTGGGGTACCCTCACACATATTATTCCCTCATTTAGTGGATATTTTCACAAAAAAGTGGAATTTTCAAAAATTCTGAAAATTGGCTGAAAACGCCTAAATATGAAGGACTAATCGGTCGACTTGCTCTGGAACAGAAATCGGAATGCTCACTGACATTTCCCCTATCTGAAAGTCTGATAAATGCTGAAAAAATGACTAAGTCCAAAACAAATTTTTTTTCAACTTTTTTCAATTTTACCCCGTGGGATATATATTGTACCCACACACATTTGGAACTCTCCTGGGGTACCCTCACACATATTATTCCCTCATTTAGTGGATATTTTCACAAAAAAGTGAAATTTTCAAAAATTCAGAAAATTGGCTGAAAACGACTAAATATGAAGAACTCATCGGGCGAATAGCTCTGGAACTGAACTCGGAACACTCTCTGACATTTCCCCTATCTGAAAGTCTGATAAACGCCGGAAAAATGACTAAGTCCAAAAAGAAATTTTTTTCAACTTTTTTAAATTTTACCCCCGTGGGATATATATTCTACCCACACACATTTGGAACTCTCCTGGGGTACCCTCACACATATTATTCCCTCATTTAGTTGATATTTTCACAAAAAAGTGAAATTTTCAAAAATTCAGAAAATTGGCTGAAAACGACTAAATATGAAGGACTCATCGGGTAAATCGCTCTGGAACTGAAATAGGAACGCTCACTGACATTTCCCCTATCTGAAAGTCTGATAAATGCCAGAAAAATGACTAAGTCCAAAAAAAAATTTTTTTCAATTTTACCCCCGTGGGATATATATTCTACCCACACACATTTGGAACTCTCCTGGGGTACCCTCACACATATTATTCCCTCATTTAGTGGATATTTTCACAAAAAAGTGAAATTTTCAAAAATTCAGAAAATTGGCTGAAAACGACTAAATATGAAGGACTCATCGGGCGAATCGCTCTGGAACTGATATCGGAACGCTCACTGACATTTCCCCTATCTGAAAGTCTGATAAATGCTGAAAAAATGACCAAGTCCAAAACAAATTTCTTTCAACTTTTTTCAATTTTACCCCGTGGGATATATTTTCTACCGAAACACATTTGCAACTCTCCTGGGGTACCCTCACACATATTATTCCCTCATTTAGTGGATATTTTCACAAAAAAGTGAAATTTTCATTCAGAAAATTGACTGAAAACGACTAAATATGAAGGACTCATCGCGCGAATCGCTCTGGAACTGAAATCGGAATGCTCACTGACATTTCCCCTATCTGAAAGTCTGATAAACGTCGAAAAAATGACCAAGTCCAAAAAGAAATTTTTTTCAACTTTTTTAAATATTACCCCCGTGGGATATATATTCTACCCACACACATTTGGAACTCTCCTGGGGTACCCTCACACATATTATTCCCTCATTTAGTAGATGTTTTCACAAAAAGTGAAATTTTCAAAAATTCTGAAAATTGGCCGAAAACGACTAAATATGTAGGACTCATCGGGCGAATCACTCTGGAAGTGAAATCGGAACGCTCACTGACATTTCCCCTATCTGAAAGTCTGATAAATGCTGAAAAAATGACCAAGTTCACAAAAAAAATTTTTCAACTTTTTTCAATTTTACCCCCGTGGGATATATATTCTACCCACACACATTTGGATCTCACCTGGGGTACCCTCACACATATTATTCCCTCATTTAGTGGATATTTTCACAAAAAAGGGAAATTTTCCAAAATTCTGAAAATTGGCTGAAAACGACTAAATATGAAGGACTCATCGGGCGAATCACTCTGGAACTGAAATCGGAATGCTCACTGACGTTTCACCTATCTGAAAGTCTGATAAATGCTGAAAAAATGACCAAGTCCAAAAAAAAATTTTTTTCACCTTTTTTCAATTTTACCCCCGTGGGATATATATTCTACCCACACACATTTGGAACTCTCCTGGGGTACCCTCACACATATTATTCCCTCATTTAGTGGATATTTTCACAAAAAAGTTAAATTTTCAAAAATTTTGAAAATTGACTGAAAACGACTAAATATGAAGGACTCATTGGGCGAATCGCTCTGGAACTGAAATCGGAACGCTCACTGACATTTCCCCTATCTGAAAGTCTGATAAACGCCGGAGAAATGACTAAGTCTAAAAAAACTTTTATTTCAACTTTTTTCAATTTTACCCACGTGGGATATATATTCTACCCACACACATTTGGAACTCTCCTGGGGTACCCTCACACATATTATTCCCTCATTTAGTGGATATTTTCACAAAAAAGTGAAATTTTCAAAAAATCAGAAAATTGACTGAAAACGACTAAATATGAAGGACTCATCGGGCGAATCGCTCTGGAACTGAAATCGGAATGCTCACTGACATTTCCCCTATCTGAAAGTCTGATAAATGCTGAAAAAATGACCAAGTCCAAAACAAATTTTTTTCAACTTTTTTCAATTTTACCCCGTGGGATATATATTCTACCGAAACACATTTGCAACTCTCCTGGGGTACCCTCACACATATTATTCCCTCATTTAGTGGATATTTTCACAAAAAAGAGAAATTTTCATTCAGAAAATTGACTGAAAACGACTAAATATGAAGGACTCATCGGGCGAATCGCTCTGGAACTGAAATCGGAATGCTCACTGACATTTCTCCTATCTGAAAGTCTGATAAACGTCGGAAAAATGACTAAGTCCAAAAAGAAATTTCTTTCAACTTTTTTCAATTTTACCCCCGTGGGATATATATTCTACCCACACACATTTGGAACTCTCCTGGGGTACCCTCACACATATTATTCCCTCATTTAGTAGATGTTTTCACAAAAAAGTTAAATTTTCAAAAATTCTGAAAATTGACTGAAAACGACTAAATATGAAGGACTCATTGGGCGAATCGCTCTGGAACTGAAATCGGAACGCTCACTGACATTTCCCCTATCTGAAAGTCTGATAAACGCAGGAGAAATGACTAAGTCTAAAAAAACTTTTTTTTCAACTTTTTTCAATTTTACCCCTGTGGGATATATATTCTACCCACACAGATTTGGAACTCTCCTGGGGTACCCTCACACATATTATTCCCTCATTTAGTGGATATTTTCACAAAAAAGTGAAATTTTCAAAAATTCTGAAAATTGGCTGAAAATGACTAAATATGAAGGACTCATCGGGCGAATCACTCTGGAACTGAAATCGGAACGCTCACTGACATTTCCCCTATCTGAAAGTCTGATAAATGCTGAAAAAATGACCAAGTCCAAAAAAAAATTTTTTTCAACTTTTTTCAATTTTACCCCCGTGGGATATATATTCTACCCACACACATTTGGAACTCTCCTGGGGTACCCTCACACATATTATTCCCTCATTTAGTGGATATTTTCACAAAAAAGTTAAATTTTCAAAAATTCTGAAAATTTACTGAAAACGACTAAATATGAAGGACTCATTGGGTGAATCGCTCTGGAACTGAAATCGGAACGCTCACTGACATTTCCCCTATCTGAAAGTCTGATAAACGCCGGAGAAATGACTAAGTCTAAAAAAACTTTTTTTTCAACTTTTTTCAATTTTACCCACGTGGGATATATATTCTACCCACACACATTTGGAACTCTCCTGGGGTACCCTCACACATATTATTCCCTCATTTAGTGGATATTTTCACAAAAAAGTGAAATTTTCAAAAATTCTGAAAATTGGCTGAAAACGACTAAATACGAAGGAATCATCGGGCGAATCACTCTGGAACTGAAATCGGAATGCTCACTGACATTTCCCCTATCTGAAAGTCTGATAAATGCTGAAAAAATGACCAAGTCCAAAACAAATTTTTTTCAACTTTTTTCAATTTTACCCCGTGGGATATATATTCTACCGAAACACATTTGCAACTCTCCTGGGGCACCCTCACACATATTATTCCCTCATTTAGTGGATATTTTCACAAAAAAGTGAAATTTTCATTTAGAAAATTGACTGAAAACGACTAAATATGAAGGACTCATCGGGCGAATCGCTCTGGAACTGAAATCGGAATGCTCACTGACATTTCCCCTATCTGAAAGTCTGATAAACGTCGGAAAAATGACTAAGTCCAAAAAGAAATTTTTTTCAACTTTTTTCAATTTTACCCCCGTGGGATATATATTCTACCCACACACATTTGGAACTCTCCTGGGGTACCCTCACACATATTATTCCCTCATTTAGTAGATGTTTTCACAAAAAGTGAAATTTTCAAAAATTCTGAAAATTGGCTGAAAACGACTAAATATGTAGGACTCATCAGGCGAATCACTCTGGAACTGAAATCGGAACGCTCACTGACATTTCCCCTATCTGAAAGTCTGATAAATGCTGAAAAAATGACCAAGTTTACAAAAAAATTTTTTCAACTTTTTTCAATTTTACCCCCGTGGGATATATATTCTACCCACACACATTTGGATCTCACCTGGGGTACCCTCACACGTATTATTCCCTCATTTAGTGGATATTTTCACAAAAAAGTGAAATTTTCAAAAATTCTGAAAATTGGCTGAAAACGACTAAATATGAAGGACTCATCGGGCGAATCACTCTGGAACTGAAATCGGAACGCTCACTGACGTTTCACCTATCTGAAAGTCTGATAAATGCTGAAAAAATGACTAAGTCCAAAAAGAAATTTTTTTCAACTTTTTTCAATTTTACCCCCGTGGGATATATATTCTACCCACACACATTTGGAACTCTCCTGGGGTACCCTCACACATATTATTCCCTCATTTAGTGGATATTTTCACAAAAAAGTTAAATTTTCAAAAATTCTGAAAATTGATTGAAAACGACTAAATATGAAGGACTCATTGGGCGAATCGCTCTGGAACTGAAATCGGAACGCTCACTGACATTTCCCCTATCTGAAAGTCTGATAAACGCCGGAGAAATGACTAAGTCTAAAAAAACTTTTTTTCAACTTTTTTCAATTTTACCCCCGTGGGATATATATTCTACCCACACACATTTGGATCTCACCTGGGGTACCCTCACACATATTATTCCCTCATTTAGTGGATATTTTCACAAAAAAGGGAAATTTTCAAAAATTCTGAAAATTGGCTGAAAATGACTAAATATGAAGGACTCATCGGGCGAATCACTCTGGAACTGAAATCGGAACGCTCACTGACATTTCCCCTATCTGAAAGTCTGATAAATGCTGAAAAAATGACCAAGTCCAAAAAAAAATTTTTTTCAACTTTTTTCAATTTTACCCCCGTGGGATATATATTCTACCCACACACATTTGGAACTCTCCTGGGGTACCCTCACACATATTATTCCCTCATTTAGTGGATATTTTCACAAAAAAGTTAAATTTTCAAAAATTCTGAAAATTTACTGAAAACGACTAAATATGAAGGACTCATTGGGTGAATCGCTCTGGAACTGAAATCGGAACGCTCACTGACATTTCCCCTATCTGAAAGTCTGATAAACGCCGGAGAAATGACTAAGTCTAAAAAAACTTTTTTTTCAACTTTTTTCAATTTTACCCACGTGGGATATATATTCTAACCACACACATTTGGAACTCTCCTGGGGTACCCTCACACATATTATTCCCTCATTTAGTGGATATTTTCACAAAAAAGTGAAATTTTCAAAAATTCTGAAAATTGGCTGAAAACGACTAAATACGAAGGAATCATCGGGCGAATCACTCTGGAACTGAAATCGGAATGCTCACTGACATTTCCCCTATCTGAAAGTCTGATAAATGCTGAAAAAATGACCAAGTCCAAAACAAATTTTTTTCAACTTTTTTCAATTTTACCCCGTGGGATATATATTCTACCGAAACACATTTGCAACTCTCCTGGGGCACCCTCACACATATTATTCCCTCATTTAGTGGATATTTTCACAAAAAAGTGAAATTTTCATTCAGAAAATTGACTGAAAACGACTAAATATGAAGGACTCATCGGGCGAATCGCTCTGGAACTGAAATCGGAATGCTCACTGACATTTCCCCTATCTGAAAGTCTGATAAACGTCGGAAAAATGACTAAGTCCAAAAAGAAATTTTTTTCAACTTTTTTCAATTTTACCCCCGTGGGATATATATTCTACCCACACACATTTGGAACTCTCCTGGGGTACCCTCACACATATTATTCCCTCATTTAGTAGATGTTTTCACAAAAAGTGAAATTTTCAAAAATTCTGAAAATTGGCTGAAAACGACTAAATATGTAGGACTCATCAGGCGAATCACTCTGGAACTGAAATCGGAACGCTCACTGACATTTCCCCTATCTGAAAGTCTGATAAATGCTGAAAAAATGACCAAGTTTACAAAAAAATTTTTTCAACTTTTTTCAATTTTACCCCCGTGGGATATAAATTCTACCCACACACATTTGGATCTCACCTGGGGTACCCTCACACGTATTATTCCCTCATTTAGTGGATATTTTCACAAAAAAGTGAAATTTTCAAAAATTCTGAAAATTGGCTGAAAACGACTAAATATGAAGGACTCATCGGGCGAATCACTCTGGAACTGAAATCGGAACGCTCACTGACGTTTCACCTATCTGAAAGTCTGATAAATGCTGAAAAAATGACTAAGTCCAAAAAGAAATTTTTTTCAACTTTTTTCAATTTTACCCCCGTGGGATATATATTCTACCCACACACATTTGGAACTCTCCTGGGGTACCCTCACACATATTATTCCCTCATTTAGTGGATATTTTCACAAAAAAGTTAAATTTTCAAAAATTCTGAAAATTGACTGAAAACGACTAAATATGAAGGACTCATTGGGCGAATCGCTCTGGAACTGAAATCGGAACGCTCACTGACATTTCCCCTATCTGAAAGTCTGATAAACGCCGGAGAAATGACTAAGTCTAAAAAAACTTTTTTTCAACTTTTTTCAATTTTACCCCCGTGGGATATATATTCTACCCACACACATTTGGATCTCACCTGGGGTACCCTCACACATATTATTCCCTCATTTAGTGGATATTTTCACAAAAAAGGGAAATTTTCAAAAATTCTGAAAATTGGCTGAAAACGACTAAATATGAAGGACTCATCGGGCGAATCACTCTGGAACTGAAATCGGAACGCTCACTGACGTTTCACCTATCTGAAAGTCTGATAAATGCTGAAAAAATGACCAAGTCCAAAAAAAAATTTTTTTCAACTTTTTTCAATTTTACCCCCGTGGGATATATATTCTACCCACACACATTTGGAACTCTCCTGGGGTACCCTCACACATATTATTCCCTCATTTAGTGGATATTTTCACAAAAAAGTTAAATTTTCAAAAATTCTGAAAATTGACTGAAAACGACTAAATATGAAGGACTCATTGGGCGAATCGCTGTGGAACTGAAATCGGAACGCTCACTGACATTTCCCCTATCTGAAAGTCTGATAAACGCAGGAGAAATGACTAAGTCTAAAAAAACTTTTTTTTCAACTTTTTTCAATTTTACCCACGTGGGATATATATTCTACCCACACACATTTGAAACTCTCCTGGGGTACCCTGACACATATTATTCCCTCATTTAGTGGATATTTTCACAAAAAAGTGAAATTTTCAAAAAATCAGAAAATTGGCTGAAAACGACTAATTATGAAGGACTCATCGGGCGAATCACTCTGGAACTGAAATCGGAACACTCTCTGACATTTCCCCTATCTGAAAGTCTGATAAACGGCGGAAAAATGACTAAGTCCAAAAAGAAATTTTTTTCAACTTTTTTCAATTTTACCCCCGTGGGATATATATTCTACCCACACACATTTGGAACTCTCCTGGGGTACCCTCACACATATTATTCCCTCATTTAGTAGATGTTTTCACAAAAAGTGAAATTTTCAAAAATTCTGAAAATTGGCTGAAAACGACTAAATATGTAGGACTCATCAGGCGAATCACTCTGGAACTGAAATCGGAACGCTCACTGACATTTCCCCTATCTGAAAGTCTGATAAATGCTGAAAAAATGACCAAGTTTACAAAAAAATTTTTTCAACTTTTTTCAATTTTACCCCCGTGGGATATATATTCTACCCACACACATTTGGATCTCACCTGGGGTACCCTCACACGTATTATTCCCTCATTTAGTGGATATTTTCACAAAAAAGTGAAATTTTCAAAAATTCTGAAAATTGGCTGAAAACGACTAAATATGAAGGACTCATCGGGCGAATCACTCTGGAACTGAAATCGGAACGCTCACTGACGTTTCACCTATCTGAAAGTCTGATAAATGCTGAAAAAATGACTAAGTCCAAAAAGAAATTTTTTTCAACTTTTTTCAATTTTACCCCCGTGGGATATATATTCTACCCACACACATTTGGAACTCTCCTGGGGTACCCTCACACATATTATTCCCTCATTTAGTGGATATTTTCACAAAAAAGTTAAATTTTCAAAAATTCTGAAAATTGATTGAAAACGACTAAATATGAAGGACTCATTGGGCGAATCGCTCTGGAACTGAAATCGGAACGCTCACTGACATTTCCCCTATCTGAAAGTCTGATAAACGCCGGAGAAATGACTAAGTCTAAAAAAACTTTTTTTCAACTTTTTTCAATTTTACCCCCGTGGGATATATATTCTACCCACACACATTTGGATCTCACCTGGGGTACCCTCACACATATTATTCCCTCATTTAGTGGATATTTTCACAAAAAAGGGAAATTTTCAAAAATTCTGAAAATTGGCTGAAAATGACTAAATATGAAGGACTCATCGGGCGAATCACTCTGGAACTGAAATCGGAACGCTCACTGACATTTCCCCTATCTGAAAGTCTGATAAATGCTGAAAAAATGACCAAGTCCAAAAAAAAATTTTTTTCAACTTTTTTCAATTTTACCCCCGTGGGATATATATTCTACCCACACACATTTGGAACTCTCCTGGGGTACCCTCACACATATTATTCCCTCATTTAGTGGATATTTTCACAAAAAAGTTAAATTTTCAAAAATTCTGAAAATTTACTGAAAACGACTAAATATGAAGGACTCATTGGGTGAATCGCTCTGGAACTGAAATCGGAACGCTCACTGACATTTCCCCTATCTGAAAGTCTGATAAACGCCGGAGAAATGACTAAGTCTAAAAAAACTTTTTTTTCAACTTTTTTCAATTTTACCCACGTGGGATATATATTCTAACCACACACATTTGGAACTCTCCTGGGGTACCCTCACACATATTATTCCCTCATTTAGTGGATATTTTCACAAAAAAGTGAAATTTTCAAAAATTCTGAAAATTGGCTGAAAACGACTAAATACGAAGGAATCATCGGGCGAATCACTCTGGAACTGAAATCGGAATGCTCACTGACATTTCCCCTATCTGAAAGTCTGATAAATGCTGAAAAAATGACCAAGTCCAAAACAAATTTTTTTCAACTTTTTTCAATTTTACCCCGTGGGATATATATTCTACCGAAACACATTTGCAACTCTCCTGGGGCACCCTCACACATATTATTCCCTCATTTAGTGGATATTTTCACAAAAAAGTGAAATTTTCATTCAGAAAATTGACTGAAAACGACTAAATATGAAGGACTCATCGGGCGAATCGCTCTGGAACTGAAATCGGAATGCTCACTGACATTTCCCCTATCTGAAAGTCTGATAAACGTCGGAAAAATGACTAAGTCCAAAAAGAAATTTTTTTCAACTTTTTTCAATTTTACCCCCGTGGGATATATATTCTACCCACACACATTTGGAACTCTCCTGGGGTACCCTCACACATATTATTCCCTCATTTAGTAGATGTTTTCACAAAAAGTGAAATTTTCAAAAATTCTGAAAATTGGCTGAAAACGACTAAATATGTAGGACTCATCAGGCGAATCACTCTGGAACTGAAATCGGAACGCTCACTGACATTTCCCCTATCTGAAAGTCTGATAAATGCTGAAAAAATGACCAAGTTTACAAAAAAATTTTTTCAACTTTTTTCAATTTTACCCCCGTGGGATATAAATTCTACCCACACACATTTGGATCTCACCTGGGGTACCCTCACACGTATTATTCCCTCATTTAGTGGATATTTTCACAAAAAAGTGAAATTTTCAAAAATTCTGAAAATTGGCTGAAAACGACTAAATATGAAGGACTCATCGGGCGAATCACTCTGGAACTGAAATCGGAACGCTCACTGACGTTTCACCTATCTGAAAGTCTGATAAATGCTGAAAAAATGACTAAGTCCAAAAAGAAATTTTTTTCAACTTTTTTCAATTTTACCCCCGTGGGATATATATTCTACCCACACACATTTGGAACTCTCCTGGGGTACCCTCACACATATTATTCCCTCATTTAGTGGATATTTTCACAAAAAAGTTAAATTTTCAAAAATTCTGAAAATTGACTGAAAACGACTAAATATGAAGGACTCATTGGGCGAATCGCTCTGGAACTGAAATCGGAACGCTCACTGACATTTCCCCTATCTGAAAGTCTGATAAACGCCGGAGAAATGACTAAGTCTAAAAAAACTTTTTTTCAACTTTTTTCAATTTTACCCCCGTGGGATATATATTCTACCCACACACATTTGGATCTCACCTGGGGTACCCTCACACATATTATTCCCTCATTTAGTGGATATTTTCACAAAAAAGGGAAATTTTCAAAAATTCTGAAAATTGGCTGAAAACGACTAAATATGAAGGACTCATCGGGCGAATCACTCTGGAACTGAAATCGGAACGCTCACTGACGTTTCACCTATCTGAAAGTCTGATAAATGCTGAAAAAATGACCAAGTCCAAAAAAAAATTTTTTTCAACTTTTTTCAATTTTACCCCCGTGGGATATATATTCTACCCACACACATTTGGAACTCTCCTGGGGTACCCTCACACATATTATTCCCTCATTTAGTGGATATTTTCACAAAAAAGTTAAATTTTCAAAAATTCTGAAAATTGACTGAAAACGACTAAATATGAAGGACTCATTGGGCGAATCGCTGTGGAACTGAAATCGGAACGCTCACTGACATTTCCCCTATCTGAAAGTCTGATAAACGCAGGAGAAATGACTAAGTCTAAAAAAACTTTTTTTTCAACTTTTTTCAATTTTACCCACGTGGGATATATATTCTACCCACACACATTTGAAACTCTCCTGGGGTACCCTGACACATATTATTCCCTCATTTAGTGGATATTTTCACAAAAAAGTGAAATTTTCAAAAAATCAGAAAATTGGCTGAAAACGACTAATTATGAAGGACTCATCGGGCGAATCACTCTGGAACTGAAATCGGAACACTCTCTGACATTTCCCCTATCTGAAAGTCTGATAAACGGCGGAAAAATGACTAAGTCCAAAAAAAAATTTTTTTCAATTTTACCCCCGTGGGATATATATTCTACCCACACACATTTGGAACTCTCCTGGGGTACCCTCACACATATTATTCCCTCATTTAGTGGATATTTTCACAAAAAAGTGAAATTTTCAAAAATTCAGAAAATTGGCTGAAAACGACTAAATATGAAGGACTCATCGGGCGAATCGCTCTGGAACTGAAATCGGAACGCTCACTGACATTTCCCCTATCTGAAAGTCTGATAAACGCCGGAAAAATGACTGTCGAAAAAAAAAATTTTTTCAACTTTTTTCAATTTTACCCCTGTGGGATATATATTCTACCCACACAGATTTGGAACTCTCCTGGGGTACCCTCACACATATTATTCCCTCATTTAGTGGATATTTTCACAAAAAAGTGAAATTTTCAAAAATTCTGAAAATTGGCTGAAAATGACTAAATATGAAGGACTCATCGGGCGAATCACTCTGGAACTGAAATCGGAACGCTCACTGACATTTCCCCTATCTGAAAGTCTGATAAATGCTGAAAAAATGACCAAGTCCAAAAAAAAATTTTTTTCAACTTTTTTAAATTTTACCCCCGTGGGATATATATTCTACCCACACACATTTGGAACTCTCCTGGGGTACCCTCACACATATTATTCCCTCATTTAGTGGATATTTTCACAAAAAAGTTAAATTTTCAAAAATTCTGAAAATTTACTGAAAACGACTAAATATGAAGGACTCATTGGGTGAATCGCTCTGGAACTGAAATCGGAACGCTCACTGACATTTCCCCTATCTGAAAGTCTGATAAACGCCGGAGAAATGACTAAGTCTAAAAAAACTTTTTTTTCAACTTTTTTCAATTTTACCCACGTGGGATATATATTCTACCCACACACATTTGGAACTCTCCTGGGGTACCCTCACACATATTATTCCCTCATTTAGTGGATATTTTCACAAAAAAGTGAAATTTTCAAAAATTCTGAAAATTGGCTGAAAACGACTAAATACGAAGGAATCATCGGGCGAATCACTCTGGAACTGAAATCGGAATGCTCACTGACATTTCCCCTATCTGAAAGTCTGATAAATGCTGAAAAAATGACCAAGTCCAAAACAAATTTTTTTCAACTTTTTTCAATTTTACCCCGTGGGATATATATTCTACCGAAACACATTTGCAACTCTCCTGGGGTACCCTCACACATATTATTCCCTCATTTAGTGGATATTTTCACAAAAAAGTGAAATTTTCATTCAGAAAATTGACTGAAAACGACTAAATATGAAGGACTCATCGGGCGAATCGCTCTGGAATTGAAATCGGAATGCTCACTGACATTTCCCCTATCTGAAAGTCTGATAAACGTCGGAAAAATGACTAAGTCCAAAAAGAAATTTTTTTCAACTTTTTTCAATTTTACCCCCGTGGGATATATATTCTACCCACACACATTTGGATCTCACCTGGGGTACCCTCACACATATTATTCCCTCATTTAGTGGATATTTTCACAAAAAAGTGAAATTTTCAAAAATTCAGAAAATTGGCTGAAAACGACTAAATATGAAGGACTCATCGGGCGAATCGCTCTGGAACTGAAATCGGAACGCTCACTGACATTTCCCCTATCTGAAAGTCTGATAAACGCCGGAAAAATGACTGTCGAAAAAAAAATTTTTTTCAACTTTTTTCAATTTTACCCCTGTGGGATATATATTCTACCCACACAGATTTGGAACTCTCCTGGGGTACCCTCACACATATTATTCCCTCATTTAGTGGATATTTTCACAAAAAAGTTAAATTTTCAAAAATTCTGAAAATTGACTGAAAACGACTAAATATGAAGGACTCATTGGGCGAATCGCTCTGGAACTGAAATCGGAACGCTCACTGACATTTCCCCTATCTGAAAGTCTGATAAACGCCGGAGAAATGACTAAGTCTAAAAAAACTTTTTTTTCAACTTTTTTCAATTTTACCCACGTGGGATATATATTCTACCCACACACATTTGGAACTCTCCTGGGGTACCCTCACACATATTATTCCCTCATTTAGTGGATATTTTCACAAAAAAGTGAAATTTTCAAAAATTCTGAAAATTGGCTGAAAACGACTAAATACGAAGGAATCATCGGGCGAATCACTCTGGAACTGAAATCGGAATGCTCACTGACATTTCCCCTATCTGAAAGTCTGATAAATGCTGAAAAAATGACCAAGTCCAAAACAAATTTTTTTCAACTTTTTTCAATTTTACCCCGTGGGATATATATTCTACCGAAACACATTTGCAACTCTCCTGGGGTACCCTCACACATATTATTCCCTCATTTAGTGGATATTTTCACAAAAAAGTGAAATTTTCATTCAGAAAATTGACTGAAAACGACTAAATATGAAGGACTCATCGGGCGAATCGCTCTGGAACTGAAATCGGAATGCTCACTGACATTTCCCCTATCTGAAAGTCTGATAAACGTCGGAAAAATGACTAAGTCCAAAAAGAAATTTTTTTCAACTTTTTTCAATTTTACCCCCGTGGGATATATATTCTACCCACACACATTTGGAACTCTCCTGGGGTACCCTCACACATATTATTCCCTCATTTAGTAGATGTTTTCACAAAAAGTGAAATTTTCAAAAATTCTGAAAATTGGCTGAAAACGACTAAATATGTAGGACTCATCAGGCGAATCACTCTGGAACTGAAATCGGAACGCTCACTGACATTTCCCCTATCTGAAAGTCTGTAAATGCTGAAAAAATGACCAAGTTTACAAAAAAATTTTTTCAACTTTTTTCAATTTTACCCCCGTGGGATATATATTCTACCCACACACATTTGGATCTCACCTGGGGTACCCTCACACATATTATTCCCTCATTTAGTGGATATTTTCACAAAAAAGGGAAATTTTCAAAAATTCTGAAAATTGGCTGAAAACGACTAAATATGAAGGACTCATCGGGCGAATCACTCTGGAACTGAAATCGGAACGCTCACTGACGTTTCACCTATCTGAAAGTCTGATAAATGCTGAAAAAATGACCAAGTCCAAAAAGAAATTTTTTTCAACTTTTTTCAATTTTACCCCCGTGGGATATATATTCTACCCACACACATTTGGAACTCTCCTGGGGTACCCTCACACATATTATTCCCTCATTTAGTGGATATTTTCACAAAAAAGTTAAATTTTCAAAAATTCTGAAAATTGACTGAAAACGACTAAATATGAAGGACTCATTGGGCGAATCGCTCTGGAACTGAAATCGGAACGCTCACTGACATTTCCCCTATCTGAAAGTCTGATAAACGCCGGAGAAATGAGTAAGTCTAAAAAAACTTTTTTTCAACTTTTTTCAATTTTACCCACGTGGGATATATATTCTACCCACACACATTTGGAACTCTCCTGGGGTACCCTCACACATATTATTCCTTCATTTAGTGGATAATTTCACAAAAAAGTGAAATTTTCAAAAAATCAGAAAATTGACTGAAAACGACTAAATATGAAGGACTCATCGGGCGAATCGCTCTGGAACTGAAATCGGAACGCTCGCTGACATTTCCCCTATCTGAAAGTCTGATAAACGCTGAAAAAATGACTAGGTCGAAAAAAAAAAAATTTTCACCTTTTTTCAATTTTACCCCCGTAGGATATATATTCTACCCACACACATTTGGAACTCTCCTGGTGTACCCTCTCACATATTATTCCCTCATTTAGTGTATATTTTCACAAAAAAGTTAAATTTTCAAACATTCTGAAAATTAGCTGAAAACGACTAAATATGAAGTACTCATCGGGCGAATCGCTCTGGAACTGAAATCTTAACGCTCACTGACATTTCCTCTATCTGAAAGTCTGATAAATGCCGGAAAAATGACTAAGTCCAAAAAAAATTTTTTTTCAACTTTTTTCAATTTTACCCCCGTGGGATATATATTCTACCCACACACATTTGGAACTCTCCTGGGGTACCCTCACACATATTATTCCCTCTTTTAGTGGATATTTTCACAAAAAAGTGAAATTTTCAAAAATTCAGAAAATTGTCTGAAAACGACTAAATATGAAGGACTCATCGGGCGAATAGCTCTGGAACTGAAATCGGAACACTCTCTGACATTTCCCCTATCTGAAAGTCTGATAAACGGCGGAAAAATGACTAAGTCCAAAAAAAAATTTTTTTCAATTTTACCCCCGTGGGATATATATTCTACCCACACACATTTGGAACTCTCCTGGGGTACCCTCACACATATTATTCCCTCATTTAGTGGATATTTTCACAAAAAAGTGAAATTTTCAAAAATTCAGAAAATTGGCTGAAAACGACTAAATATGAAGGACTCATCGGGCGAATCGCTCTGGAACTGAAACCGGAACGCTCACTGACATTTCCCCTATCTGAAAGTCTGATAAACGCCGGAAAAATGACTGTTGAAAAAAAATTTTTTTTCAACTTTTTTCAATTTTACCCCTGTGGGATATATATTCTACCCACACAGATTTGGAACTCTCCTGGGGTACCCTCACACATATTATTCCCTCATTTAGTGGATATTTTCACATAAAAGTTAAATTGTCAAAAATTCTGAAAATTGACTGAAAACGACTAAATATGAAGGACTCATTGGGCGAATCGCTCTGGAACTGAAATCGGAACGCTCACTGACATTTCCCCTATCTGAAAGTCTGATAAACGCCGGAGAAATGACTAAGTCTAAAAAAACTTTTTTTTCAACTTTTTTCAATTTTACCCACGTGGGATATATATTCTACCCACACACATTTGGAACTCTCCTGGGGTACCCTCACACATATTATTCCCTCATTTAGTGGATATTTTCACAAAAAAGTGAAATTTTCATTCAGAAAATTGACTGAAAACGACTAAATATGAAGGACTCATCGGGCGAATCGCTCTGGAACTGAAATCGGAATGCTCACTGACATTTCCCCTATCTGAAAGTCTGATAAACGTCGGAAAAATGACTAAGTTCAAAAAGAAATTTTTTTCAACTTTTTTCAATTTTACCCCCGTGGGATATATATTCTACCCACACACATTTGGAACTCTCCTGGGGTACCCTCACACATATTATTCCCTCATTTAGTAGATGTTTTCACAAAAAGTGAAATTTTCAAAAATTCTGAAAATTGGCTGAAAACGACTAAATATGTAGGACTCATCGGGCGAATCACTCTGGAACTGACATCGGAACGCTCACTGACATTTCCCCTATCTGAAAGTCTGATAAATGCTGAAAAAATGACCAAGTTCACAAAAAAATTTTTTTCAACTTTTTTCAATTTTACCCCCGTGGGATATATATTCTACCCACACACATTTGGATCTCACCTGGGGTACCCTCACACATATTATTCCCTCATTTAGTGGATATTTTCACAAAAGAGGGAAATTTTCAAAAATTCTGAAAATTGACTGAAAACGACTTAATATGAAGGACTCATCGGGCAAATCACTCTGGAACTGAAATCGGAACGCTCACTGACGTTTCACCTATCTGAAAGTCTGATAAATGCTGAAAAAATGACCAAGTCCAAAAAAAAATTTTTTTCAACTTTTTTCAATTTGACCCCCGTGGGATATATATTCTACCCACACATTTGGAACTCTCCTGGGGTACCCTCACACATATTATTCCCTCATTTAGTAGATGTTTTCACAAAAAGTGAAATTTTTCAAAAATTCTGAAAATTGGCTGAAAACGACTAAATATGAAGGAATCATCGGGCGAATCACTCTGGAACTGAAATCGGAACGCTCACTGACATTTCCCCTATCTGAAAGTCTGATAAATGCTGAAAAAATGACAAAGTCCAAAACAAATTTTTTTTCAACTTTTTTCAATTTTACCCCCTGGAATATATATTCTACCCACACACATTTGGATCTCTCCTGGGGTACCCTCACACATATTATTCCCTCATTTAGTGGATATTTTCACAAAAAAGTGAAATTTTCTAAAATTCTGAAAATTGGCTGAAAACGACTAAATATGAAGGACTTATCGGGCGAATCGCTCTGGAACTGAAATCGGAACACTCACTGACATTTCCCCTATCTGAAAGTCTGATACACGATGGAAAAATGACTAAGTCGAAAAAAAATTTTTTTTCAACTTTTTTACATTTTACCCCTGTGGGATGTATATTCTACCCACACACATTTGGAACTCTCCTGGGGTACCCTCACACATATTATTCCTTCATTTAGTGGATAATTTCACAAAAAAGTGAAATTTTCAAAAAATCAGAAAATTGACTGAAAACGACTAAATATGAAGGACTTATCGGGCGAATCGCTCTGGAACTGAAATCGGAACGCTCACTGACGTTTCACCTATCTGAAAGTCTGATAAATGCTGAAAAAATGACCAAGTCCAAAAAAAAATTTTTTTCAACTTTTTTCAATTTTACCCACGTGGGATATATATTCTACCCACACACATTTGGAACTCTCCTGGGGTACCCTCACACATATTATTCCCTCATTTAGTGGATATTTTCACAAAAAAGTGAAATTTTCAAAAAATCAGAAAATTGACTGAAAACGACTAAATATGAAGGACTCATCGGGCGAATCGCTCTGGAACTGAAATTGGAACGCTCGCTGACATTTCCCCTATCTGAAAGTCTGATAAACGCTGAAAAAATGACCAAGTTCACAAAAAAAATGTTTTCAACTTTTTTCAATTTTACCCCCGTGGGATATATATTCTACCCACACACATTTGGATCTCACCTGGGGTACCCTCACACATATTATTCCCTCATTTAGTGGATATTTTCACAAAAAAGGGAAATTTTCAAAAATTTGGAAAATTGGCTGAAAACGACTAAATATGAAGGACTCATCGGGCGAATCACTCTGGAACTGAAATCGGAACGCTCACTGACGTTTCACCTATCTGAAAGTCTGATAAATGCTGAAAAAATCACAAAGTCCAAAAAAAAATGTTTTCAACTTTTTTCAATTTTACCCCCGTGGGATATATATTCTACCCACACACATTTGGAACTCTCCTGGGGTACCCTCACACATATTATTCCCTCATTTAGTGGATATTTTCACAAAAAAGTTAAATTTTCAAACATTCTGAAAATTAGCTGAAAACGACTAAATATGAAGGACTCATCGGGCGAATCGCTCTGGAACTGAAATCGTAATGCTCACTGACATTTCCCCTATCTGAAAGTCTGATGAATGCCGGAAAAATGACTAAGTCCAAAACAAATTTTTTTTCAACTTTTTTCAATTTTACCCCCTGGAATATATATTCTACCCACACACATTTGGATCTCTCCTGGGGTACCCTCACACATATTATTCCCTCATTTAGTGGATATTTTCACAAAAAAGTGAAATATTCAGAAATTTTGAAAATTGTCTGAAAACGACTAAATATGAAGGACTCATCGGGCGAATCGCTCTGGAACTGAAATCGGAACGCTCACTGACATTTCCCCTATCTGAAAGTCTGATAAATGCTGAAAAAATGACCAAGTCCAAAACAAATTTTTTTTCAACTTTTTTCAACTTTACCCCCGTGGGATATATATTCTACCGACACACATTTGGAACTCTCCTGGGGTACTATCACACATATTATTCCCTCATTTAGTTGAAATTTTCACAAAAAAGTGAAATTTTCTAAAATTCTGAAAATTGGCTGAAAACGACTAAATATGAAGGACTCATCGGGCGAATCGCTCTGGAACTGAAATCGGAACACTCACTGACATTTCCCCTATCTGAAAGTCTGATACACGCCGGAAAAATGACTAAGTCGAAAAAAAAATTTTTTTCAACTTTTTTACATTTTACCCCTGTGGGATGTATATTATACCCACACACATTTGGAACTCTCCTGGGGTACCCTCACACATATTAATCCCTCATTTAGTGGATATTTTCACAAAAAAGTGAAATTTTCAAAAATTCTGAAAATTGGCTGAAAACGACTAAATATGAAGGACTCATCGGGCGAATCACTCTGGAACTGAAATCGTAACGCTCACTGACATTTCCCCTATCTGAAAGTCTGATAAATGCCGGAAAAATGACTAAGTCCAAAAAAAATTTTTTTTCACCTTTTTTCAATTTTACCCCCGTGGGATATATATTCTACCCACACACATTTGGAACTCTCCTGGGGTACCCTCACACATATTATTCCATCATTTAGTGGAGATTTTCACAAAAAAGTGAAATTTTCAAAAATTCTGAAAATTGGCTGAAAACGACTAAATATGAAGGACTCATCGGGCGAATCACTCTGGATCTGAAATCGGAATGCTCACTGACATTTCCCCTATCTGAAAGTCTGATAAATGCTGAAAAAATGACCAAGTCCAAAACAAATTTTTTTTCAACTTTTTTCAATTTTACCCCCTTGGGATATATATTCTACCGACACACATTTGCAACTCTCGTGGGATACCCACACACATATTATTCCCTCATTTAGTTGATATTTTCACAAAAAAGTGAAATTTTCAAAAATTCTGAAAATTGGCTGAAAATGACTAAATAAGAAGGACTCATCGGGCGAATCGCTCTGGAACTGAAATCGGAACACTCACTGACATTTCCCTTATCTGAAAGTCTGATAAATGCTGAAAAAATGACTAAGTCCAAAACAAATATTTTTTCAACTTTTTTCAATTTTACCTCCGTGGGATATATATTCTACCCACATACATTTGGAGCTCTCCTGGTGTAAACTCACACACATTATTCCCTCATTTAGTGGATATTTTCACAAAAAAGTTAAATTTTCAAAAATTCTGAAAATTGGCTGAAAGCGACTAAATATGAAGGACTCATCGGGCGAATCACTCTGGAACTGAAATCGGAATGCTCACTGACATTTCCCCTACCTGAAAGTCTGATAAATGCTGAAAAAATGACCAAGTCCAAAACAAATTTTTTTAAAACTTTTTTCAATTTTACCCCCGTGGGATATATATTCTACCGACACACATTTGCAACTCTCCTGGGGTACCCTCACACATATTATTCCCTCATTTAGTTGATATTTTCACAAAAAAGTGAAATTTTCAAAAATTCTGAAAATTGGCTGAAAACGACTAAATATGAAGGACTCATCGGGCGAATCACTCTGGAACTGAATTCGGAACGCTCACTGACATTTCCCCTATCTGAAAGTCTGATAAAGGCCGGAAAAATGACTAAGTCCAAAACAAATTTTTTTTCAACTTTTTTCAATTTTACCCCCGTGGAATATATATTCTACCCACACACATTTGGATCTCTCCTGGGGTACCCTCACACATATTATTCCCTCATTTAGTGGATATTTTCACAAAAAAGTGAAATTTTCATTCAGAAAATTGACTGAAAACGACTAAATATGAAGGACTCATCGGGCGAATCGCTCTGGAACTGAAATCGGAACGCTCGCTGACATTTCCCCTATCTGAAAGTCTGATAAACGCTGAAAAAATGACTAGGTCGAAAAAAAAAAATTTTTCACCTTTTTTCAATTTTACCCCCGTAGGATATATATTCTACCCACACACATTTGGAACTCTGCTGGTGTACCCTCTCACATATTATTCCCTCATTTAGTGTATATTTTCACAAAAAAGTTAAATTTTCAAACATTCTGAAAATTAGCTGAAAACGACTAAATATGAAGGACTCATCGGGCGAATCGCTCTGGAACTGAAATCGTAACGCTCACTGACATTTCCCCTATCTGAAAGTCTGATAAATGCCGGAAAAATGACTAAGTCCAAAAAAAATTTTTTTCCACCTTTTTTCAATTTTACCCCCGTGGGATATATATTCTACCCACACACATTTGGAACTCTCCTGGGGTACCCTCACACTTATTATTCCCTCATTTAGTAGATGTTTTCACAAAAAGTGAAAGTTTCAAAAATTCTGAAAATTGGCTGAAAACGACTTAATATGAAGGACTCATCGGGCGAATCACTCTGGAACTGAAATCGGAACACTCACTGACATTTCCCCTATCTGAAAGTCTGATAGATGCTGAAAAAATGACTAAGTCCAAAACAAATTTTTTTTCAACTTTTTTCAATTTTACCCTCGTGGGATATATATTCTACCCACACACATTTGGATCTCTCCTGGGGTACCCTCACACATATTATTCCATCATTTAGTGGAGATTTTCACAAAAAAGTGAAATTTTCAAAAATTCTGAAAATTGGCTGAAAACGACTAAATATGAAGGACTCATCGGGCGAATCACTCTGGAACTGAAATTGGAATGCTCACTGACATTTCCCCTATCTGAAAGTCTGATAAATGCTGAAAAAATGACCAAGTCCAAAACAAATTTTTTTCAACTTTTTTCAATTTTACCCCCTTGGGATATATATTCTACCGACACACATTTGCAACTCTCGTGGGGTACCCTCACACATAATATTCCCTCATTTAGTTGATATTTTCACAAAAAAGTGAAATTTTCAAAAATTCTGAAAATTGGCTGAAAACGACTAAATATGAAGGAATCATCGGGCGAATCACTCTGGAACTGAAATCGGAACGCTCACTGACATTTCCCCTATCTGAAAGTCTGATAAATGCTGAAAAAATGACAAAGTCCAAAACAAATTTTTTTTCAACTTTTTTCAATTTTACCCCCTGGAATATATATTCTACCCACACACATTTGGATCTCTCCTGGGGTACCCTCACACATATTATTCCCTCATTTAGTGGATATTTTCACAAAAAAGTGAAATTTTCTAAAATTCTGAAAATTGGCTGAAAACGACTAAATATGAAGGACTTATCGGGCGAATCGCTCTGGAACTGAAATCGGAACACTCACTGACATTTCCCCTATCTGAAAGTCTGATACACGATGGAAAAATGACTAAGTCGAAAAAAAAATTTTTTTCAACTTTTTTACATTTTACCCCTGTGGGATGTATATTCTACCCACACACGTTTGGAACTCTCCTGGGGTACCCTCACACATATTATTCCCTCATTTAGTGGATATTTTCACAAAAAGGTGAAATTTTCAAAAATTCTGAAAATTGGCTGAAAACGACTAAATATGAAGGACTCATCGGGCGAATCACTCTGGAACTGAAATCGGAACGCTCACTGACGTTTCACCTATCTGAAAGTCTGATAAATGCTGAAAAAATGACCAAGTCCAAAAAAAAATTTTTTTCAACTTTTTTCAATTTTACCCCCGTGGGATATATATTCTACCCACACACATTTGGAACTCTCCTGGGGTACCCTCACACATATTATTCCCTCATTTAGTGGATATTTTCACAAAAAAGTGAAATTTTCAAAAAATCAGAAAATTGACTGAAAACGACTAAATATGAAGGACTCATCGGGCGAATCGCTCTGGAACTGAAATTGGAACGCTCGCTGACATTTCCCCTATCTGAAAGTCTGATAAACGCTGAAAAAATGACTAGGTCGAAAAAAAAAATTTTTTCACCTTTTTTCAATTTTACCCCCGTAGGATATATATTCTACCCACACACATTTGGAACTCTCCTGGTGTACCCTCTCACATATTATTCCCTCATTTAGTGTATATTTTCACAAAAAAGTTAAATTTTCAAACATTCTGAAAATTAGCTGAAAACGACTAAATATGAAGGACTCATCGGGCGAATCGCTGTGGAACTGAAATCGTAACGCTCACTGACATTTCCCCTATCTGAAAGTCTGATAAATGCCGGAAAAATGACTAAGTCCAAAAAAAAATTTTTTTCAACTTTTTTCAATTTTACCCCCGTGGGATATATATTCTACCCACACACATTTGGAACTCTCCTGGGGTACCCTCACACATATTATTCCCTCATTTAGTAGATGTTTTCACAAAAAGTGAAATTTTCAAAAATTCTGAAAATTGGCTGAAAACGACTAAATATGAAGGACTCATCGGGCGAATCACTCTGGAACTGAAATCGGAACGCTCACTGACATTTCCCCTATCTGAAAGTCTGATAAATGCTGAAAAAATGACCAAGTTCACAAAAAAAATGTTTTCAACTTTTTTCAATTTTACCCCCGTGGGATATATATTCTACCCACACACATTTGGATCTCACCTGGGGTACCCTCACACATATTATTCCCTCATTTAGTGGATATTTTCACAAAAAAGGGAAATTTTCAAAAATTTGGAAAATTGGCTGAAAACGACTAAATATGAAGGACTCATCGGGCGAATCACTCTGGAACTGAAATCGGAACGCTCACTGACGTTTCACCTATCTGAAAGTCTGATAAATGCTGAAAAAATCACAAAGTCCAAAAAAAAATTTCTTTCAACTTTTTTCAATTTTACCCCCATGGGATATATATTCTACCCACACACATTTGGAACTCTCCTGGGGTACCCTCACACATATTATTCCCTCATTTAGTGGATATTTTCACAAAAAAGTTAAATTTTCAAACATTCTGAAAATTAGCTGAAAACGACTAAATATGAAGGACTCATCGGGCGAATCGCTCTGGAACTGAAATCGTAATGCTCACTGACATTTCCCCTATCTGAAAGTCTGATGAATGCCGGAAAAATGACTAAGTCCAAAACAAATTTTTTTTCAACTTTTTTCAATTTTACCCCCTGGAATATATATTCTACCCACACACATTTGGATCTCTCCTGGGGTACCCTCACACATATTATTCCCTCATTTAGTGGATATTTTCACAAAAAAGTGAAATATTCAGAAATTTTGAAAATTGTCTGAAAACGACTAAATATGAAGGACTCATCGGGCGAATCGCTCTGGAACTGAAATCGGAACGCTCACTGACATTTCCCCTATCTGAAAGTCTGATAAATGCTGAAAAAATGACCAAGTCCAAAACAAATTTTTTTTCAACTTTTTTCAATTTTACCCCCGTGGGATATATATTCTACCGACACACATTTGGAACTCTCCTGGGGTACTATCACACATATTATTCCCTCATTTAGTTGATATTTTCACAAAAAAGTGAAATTTTCTAAAATTCTGAAAATTGGCTGAAAACGACTAAATATGAAGGACTCATCGGGCGAATCGCTCTGGAACTGAAATCGGAACACTCACTGACATTTCCCCTATCTGAAAGTCTGATACACGCCGGAAAAATGACTAAGTCGAAAAAAAAAATTTTTTCAACTTTTTTACATTTTACCCCTGTGGGATGTATATTATACCCACACACATTTGGAACTCTCCTGGGGTACCCTCACACTTATTATTCCCTCATTTAGTGGATATTTTCACAAAAAAGTGAAATTTTCATTCAGAAAATTGACTGAAAACGACTAAATATGAAGGACTCATCAGGCGAATCGCTCTGGAACTGAAATCGTAACGCTCACTGACATTTCCCGTATCTGAAAGTCTGATAAATGCCGGAAAAATGACTAACTCCCAAAAAAAATTTTTTTCACCTTTTTTCAATTTTACCCCCGTGGGATATATATTCTACCCACACACATTTGGAACTCTCCTGGGGTACCCTCACACATATTATTCCCTCATTTAGTAGATGTTTTCACAAAAAGTGAAATTTTCAAAAATTCTGAAAATTGGCTGAAAACGACTTAATATGAAGGACTCATCGGGCGAATCGCTCTGGAACTGAAATCGGAACACTCACTGACATTTCCCTTATCTGAAAGTCTGATAAACGCTGAAAAAATGACTAAGTCCAAAACAAATATTTTTTCAACTTTTTTCAATTTTACCTCCGTGGGATATATATTCTACCCACACACATTTGGAGCTCTCCTGGTGTACCCTCACACATATTATTCCCTCATTTAGTGGATATTTTCACAAAAAAGTTAAATTTTCAAAAATTCTGAAAATTGGCTGAAAACGACTAAATATGAAGGACTCATCGGGCGAATCACTCTGGAACTGAAATCGGAATGCTCACTGACATTTCCCCTATCTGAAAGTCTGATAAATGCTGAAAAAATGACCAAGTCCAAAACAAATTTTTTTTAAACTTTTTTCAATTTTACCCCCGTGGGATATATATTCTACCGACACACATTTGCAACTCTCCTGGGGTACCCTCACACATATTATTCCCTCATTTAGTTGATATTTTCACAAAAAGTGAAATTTTCAAAAATTCTGAAAATTGGCTGAAAACGACTTAATATGAAGGACTCATCGGGCGAATCACTCTGGAACTGAAATCGGAACGCTCACTGACATTTCCCCTATCTGAAAGTCTGATAAATGCTGAAAAAATGACCAAGTCCAAAACAAAGGTTTTTTTCAAATTTTTTCAATTTTACCCTCGTGGGATATATGTTTCACCCACACACATTTGGATCTCTCCTGGGGTACCCTCACACATATTATTCCATCATTTAGTGGAGATTTTCACAAAAAAGTGAAATTTTCAAAAATTCTGAAAATTGGCTGAAAACGACTAAATATGAAGGACTCATCGGGCGAATCACTCTGGATCTGAAATCGGAATGCTCACTGACATTTCCCCTATCTGAAAGTCTGATAAATGCTGAAAAAATGACCAAGTCCAAAACAAATTTTTTTTTAACTTTTTTCAATTTTACCCCCTTGGGATATATATTCTACCGACACACATTTGCAACTCTCGTGGGGTACCCTCACACATATTATTCCCTCATTTAGTTGATATTTTCACAAAAAAGTGAAATTTTCAAAAATTTTAAAAATTGGCTGAAAATGACTAAATATGAAGGACTCATCGAGCGAATCGCTCTGGAACTGAAATCGGAACACTCACTGACATTTCCCTTATCTGAAAGTCTGATAAACGCTGAAAAAATGACTACGTCCAAAAAAAAAAATTTTTCACCTTTTTTCAATTTTACCCCCGTGGGATATATATTCTACCCACACACATTTGGATCTCTCCTGGGGTACCCTCACACATATTATTCCATCATTTAGTTTATATTTTTGCAAAAAAGTGAAATTTTCAAAAATTCTGAAAATTGGCTGAAAACGACTAAATACGAATGACTCATCGGGCGAATCACTCTGGAACTGAAATCGGAATGCTCATTGACATTTCCCCTATCTGAAAGTCTGATAAATGCCGGAAAAATGACTAACTCCAAAAAAAATTTTTTTTCACCTTTTTTCAATTTTACCCCCGTGGGATATATATTCTACCCACACACATTTGGAACTCTCCTGGGGTACCCTCACACATATTATTCCCTCATTTAGTAGATGTTTTCACAAAAAGTGAAATTTTCAAAAATTCTGAAAATTGGCTGAAAACGACTTAATATGAAGGACTCATCGGGCGAATCACTCTGGAACTGAAATCAGAACGCTCACTGACATTTCCCCTATCTGAAAGTCTGATAAATGCTGAAAAAATGACTACGTCCAAAACAAATTTTTTTTCAACTTTTTTCAATTTTACCCTCGTGGGATATATGTTTCACCCACACACATTTGGATCTCTCCTGGGGTACCCTCACACATATTATTCCATCATTTAGTGGAGATTTTCACAAAAAAGTGAAATTTTCAAAAATTCTGAAAATTGGCTGAAAACGACTAAATATGAAGGACTCATCGGGCGAATCACTCTGGATCTGAAATCGGAATGCTCACTGACATTTCCCCTATCTGAAAGTCTGATAAATTCTGAAAAAATGACCAAGTCCAAAACAAATTTTTTTTCAACTTTTTTCAATTTTACCCCCTTGGGATATATATTCTACCGACACACATTTGCATCTCTCGTGGGGTACCCTCACACATATTATTCCCTCATTTAGTTGATATTTTCACAAAAAAGTGAAATTTTCAAAAATTTTAAAAATTGGCTGAAAATGACTAAATATGAAGGACTCATCGAGCGAATCGCTCTGGAACTGAAATCAGAACACTCACTGACATTTCCCTTATCTAAAAGTCTGATAAATGCTGAAAAAATGACTAAGTCCAAAACAAAGGTTTTTTTCAAATTTTTTCAATTTTACCCCCGTGGAATATATATTCTACCCACACACATTTGGATCTCTCCTGGGGTATCCTCACACATATTATTCCCTCATTTAGTGGATATTTTCACAAAAAAGTGAAATTTTCAAAAATTCTGAAAATTGGCTGAAAACGACTAAATATGAAGGACTCATCGGGCGAATCACTCTGGAACTGAAATCAGAACGCTCACTGACATTTCCCCTATCTGAAAGTCTGATACACGCCAGAAAAATGACTAAGTCCAAAAAAAAATTTTTTTCAACTTTTTTCAATTTTACCCACGTGGGATATATATTCTACCCACACACATTTGGATCTCTCCTGGGGTACCCTCACACATATTATTCCATCATTTAGTTTATATTTTCGCAAAAAAGTGAAATTTTCAAAAATTCTGAAAATTGGCTGAAAACGACTAAATACGAATCACTCATCGGGCGAATCACTCTGGAACTGAAATCGGAATGCTCACTGACATTTCCCCTATCTGAAAGTCTGATAAATGCTGAAAAAATGACCAAGTCCAAAACAAATTTTTTTTCAACTTTTTTCAATTTTACCCCCGTGGGATATATATTCTACCGACACACATTTGCAACTCTCCTGGGGTACCCTCACACATATTATTCCCTCATTTAGTTGATATTTTCACAAAAAAGTGAAATTTTCAAAAATTCTGAAAATTGGCTGAAAATGACTAAATATGAAGGACTCATCGGGCGAATCACTCTGGAACTGAAATCGGAATGCTCATTGACATTTCCCCTATCTGAAGTCTGATAAATGGCGGAAAAATGACTAAGTCCAAAAAAAATTTTTTTACAACTTTTTTCAATTTTACCCCCGTAGAATATATATTCTACCCACACACATTTGGAACTCTCCTGGTGTACCCTCTCACATATTATTCCCTCATTTAGTGTATATTTTCACAAAAAAAGTGAAATTTTCAAACATTCTGAAAATTAGCTGAAAGCGACTAAATATGAAGGACTCATCGGGCGAATCGCTCTGGAACTGAAATCGTAACGCTCACTGACATTTCCCCTATCTGAAAGTCTGATAAACGCTGAAAAAATTACTAGGTCGAAAAAAAAAAAATTTTCACCTTTTTTCAATTTTACCCCCGTAGGATATATATTATACCCACACACATTTGGAACTCTCCTGGTGTACCCTCACACATATTATTCCCTCATTTAGTTGATATTTTCACAAAAAAGTGAAATTTTCTAAAATTCTGAAAATTGGCTGAAAACGACTAAATATGAAGGACTCATCGGGCGAATCGCTCTGGAACTGAAATCGGAACACTCACTGACATTTCCCCTATCTGAAAGTCTGATACACGCCGGAAAAATGACTAAGTCGAAAAAAAAAATTTTTTCAACTTTTTTACATTTTACCCCTGTGGGATGTATATTATACCCACACACATTTGGAACTCTCCTGGGGTACCCTCACACTTATTATTCCCTCATTTAGTGGATATTTTCACAAAAAAGTGAAATTTTCATTCAGAAAATTGACTGAAAACGACTAAATATGAAGGACTCATCAGGCGAATCGCTCTGGAACTGAAATCGTAACGCTCACTGACATTTCCCGTATCTGAAAGTCTGATAAATGCCGGAAAAATGACTAACTCCCAAAAAAAATTTTTTTCACCTTTTTTCAATTTTACCCCCGTGGGATATATATTCTACCCACACACATTTGGAACTCTCCTGGGGTACCCTCACACATATTATTCCCTCATTTAGTAGATGTTTTCACAAAAAGTGAAATTTTCAAAAATTCTGAAAATTGGCTGAAAACGACTTAATATGAAGGACTCATCGGGCGAATCGCTCTGGAACTGAAATCGGAACACTCACTGACATTTCCCTTATCTGAAAGTCTGATAAACGCTGAAAAAATGACTAAGTCCAAAACAAATATTTTTTCAACTTTTTTCAATTTTACCTCCGTGGGATATATATTCTACCCACACACATTTGGAGCTCTCCTGGTGTACCCTCACACATATTATTCCCTCATTTAGTGGATATTTTCACAAAAAAGTTAAATTTTCAAAAATTCTGAAAATTGGCTGAAAACGACTAAATATGAAGGACTCATCGGGCGAATCACTCTGGAACTGAAATCGGAATGCTCACTGACATTTCCCCTATCTGAAAGTCTGATAAATGCTGAAAAAATGACCAAGTCCAAAACAAATTTTTTTTAAACTTTTTTCAATTTTACCCCCGTGGGATATATATTCTACCGACACACATTTGCAACTCTCCTGGGGTACCCTCACACATATTATTCCCTCATTTAGTTGATATTTTCACAAAAAGTGAAATTTTCAAAAATTCTGAAAATTGGCTGAAAACGACTTAATATGAAGGACTCATCGGGCGAATCACTCTGGAACTGAAATCGGAACGCTCACTGACATTTCCCCTATCTGAAAGTCTGATAAATGCTGAAAAAATGACCAAGTCCAAAACAAAGGTTTTTTTCAAATTTTTTCAATTTTACCCTCGTGGGATATATGTTTCACCCACACACATTTGGATCTCTCCTGGGGTACCCTCACACATATTATTCCATCATTTAGTGGAGATTTTCACAAAAAAGTGAAATTTTCAAAAATTCTGAAAATTGGCTGAAAACGACTAAATATGAAGGACTCATCGGGCGAATCACTCTGGATCTGAAATCGGAATGCTCACTGACATTTCCCCTATCTGAAAGTCTGATAAATGCTGAAAAAATGACCAAGTCCAAAACAAATTTTTTTTTAACTTTTTTCAATTTTACCCCCTTGGGATATATATTCTACCGACACACATTTGCAACTCTCGTGGGGTACCCTCACACATATTATTCCCTCATTTAGTTGATATTTTCACAAAAAAGTGAAATTTTCAAAAATTTTAAAAATTGGCTGAAAATGACTAAATATGAAGGACTCATCGAGCGAATCGCTCTGGAACTGAAATCGGAACACTCACTGACATTTCCCTTATCTGAAAGTCTGATAAACGCTGAAAAAATGACTACGTCCAAAAAAAAAAATTTTTCACCTTTTTTCAATTTTACCCCCGTGGGATATATATTCTACCCACACACATTTGGATCTCTCCTGGGGTACCCTCACACATATTATTCCATCATTTAGTTTATATTTTTGCAAAAAAGTGAAATTTTCAAAAATTCTGAAAATTGGCTGAAAACGACTAAATACGAATGACTCATCGGGCGAATCACTCTGGAACTGAAATCGGAATGCTCATTGACATTTCCCCTATCTGAAAGTCTGATAAATGCCGGAAAAATGACTAACTCCAAAAAAAATTTTTTTTCACCTTTTTTCAATTTTACCCCCGTGGGATATATATTCTACCCACACACATTTGGAACTCTCCTGGGGTACCCTCACACATATTATTCCCTCATTTAGTAGATGTTTTCACAAAAAGTGAAATTTTCAAAAATTCTGAAAATTGGCTGAAAACGACTTAATATGAAGGACTCATCGGGCGAATCACTCTGGAACTGAAATCAGAACGCTCACTGACATTTCCCCTATCTGAAAGTCTGATAAATGCTGAAAAAATGACTACGTCCAAAACAAATTTTTTTTCAACTTTTTTCAATTTTACCCTCGTGGGATATATGTTTCACCCACACACATTTGGATCTCTCCTGGGGTACCCTCACACATATTATTCCATCATTTAGTGGAGATTTTCACAAAAAAGTGAAATTTTCAAAAATTCTGAAAATTGGCTGAAAACGACTAAATATGAAGGACTCATCGGGCGAATCACTCTGGATCTGAAATCGGAATGCTCACTGACATTTCCCCTATCTGAAAGTCTGATAAATTCTGAAAAAATGACCAAGTCCAAAACAAATTTTTTTTCAACTTTTTTCAATTTTACCCCCTTGGGATATATATTCTACCGACACACATTTGCATCTCTCGTGGGGTACCCTCACACATATTATTCCCTCATTTAGTTGATATTTTCACAAAAAAGTGAAATTTTCAAAAATTTTAAAAATTGGCTGAAAATGACTAAATATGAAGGACTCATCGAGCGAATCGCTCTGGAACTGAAATCAGAACACTCACTGACATTTCCCTTATCTAAAAGTCTGATAAATGCTGAAAAAATGACTAAGTCCAAAACAAAGGTTTTTTTCAAATTTTTTCAATTTTACCCCCGTGGAATATATATTCTACCCACACACATTTGGATCTCTCCTGGGGTATCCTCACACATATTATTCCCTCATTTAGTGGATATTTTCACAAAAAAGTGAAATTTTCAAAAATTCTGAAAATTGGCTGAAAACGACTAAATATGAAGGACTCATCGGGCGAATCACTCTGGAACTGAAATCAGAACGCTCACTGACATTTCCCCTATCTGAAAGTCTGATACACGCCAGAAAAATGACTAAGTCCAAAAAAAAATTTTTTTCAACTTTTTTCAATTTTACCCACGTGGGATATATATTCTACCCACACACATTTGGATCTCTCCTGGGGTACCCTCACACATATTATTCCATCATTTAGTTTATATTTTCGCAAAAAAGTGAAATTTTCAAAAATTCTGAAAATTGGCTGAAAACGACTAAATACGAATCACTCATCGGGCGAATCACTCTGGAACTGAAATCGGAATGCTCACTGACATTTCCCCTATCTGAAAGTCTGATAAATGCTGAAAAAATGACCAAGTCCAAAACAAATTTTTTTTCAACTTTTTTCAATTTTACCCCCGTGGGATATATATTCTACCGACACACATTTGCAACTCTCCTGGGGTACCCTCACACATATTATTCCCTCATTTAGTTGATATTTTCACAAAAAAGTGAAATTTTCAAAAATTCTGAAAATTGGCTGAAAATGACTAAATATGAAGGACTCATCGGGCGAATCACTCTGGAACTGAAATCGGAATGCTCATTGACATTTCCCCTATCTGAAGTCTGATAAATGGCGGAAAAATGACTAAGTCCAAAAAAAATTTTTTTACAACTTTTTTCAATTTTACCCCCGTAGAATATATATTCTACCCACACACATTTGGAACTCTCCTGGTGTACCCTCTCACATATTATTCCCTCATTTAGTGTATATTTTCACAAAAAAAGTGAAATTTTCAAACATTCTGAAAATTAGCTGAAAGCGACTAAATATGAAGGACTCATCGGGCGAATCGCTCTGGAACTGAAATCGTAACGCTCACTGACATTTCCCCTATCTGAAAGTCTGATAAACGCTGAAAAAATTACTAGGTCGAAAAAAAAAAAATTTTCACCTTTTTTCAATTTTACCCCCGTAGGATATATATTATACCCACACACATTTGGAACTCTCCTGGTGTACCCTCACACATATTATTCCATCATTTATTGGATATTTTCACAAAAAAGTGAAATTTTCAAAAATTCTGAAAATTGGCTGAAAACGACTAAATATGAAGGACTCTTCGGGCGAATCACTCTGGAACTGAAATCGGAATGCTCACTGACATTTCCCTTATCTGAAAGTCTGATAAACGCTGAAAAAATGACTAAGTCCAAAACAAATATTTTTTCAACTTTTTTCAATTTTACCCTCGTGGGATATATATTGTACCCACACACATTTGGAGCTCTCCTGGTGTACCCTCACACATATTATTCCCTCATTTAGTGGATATTTTCACAAAAAAGTTAAATTTTCAAAAATTCTGAAAATTGGCTGAAAACGACTAAATATGAAGGACTCATCGGGCGAATCACTCTGGAACTGAAATCGGAATGCTCACTGACATTTCCCCTATCTGAAAGTCTGATAAATGCTGAAAAAATGACCAAGTCCAAAACAAATTTTTTTTCAACTTTTTTCAATTTTACCCCCGTGGGATATATATTCTACCGACACACATTTGCAACTCTCCTGGGGTACCCTCACACATATTATTCCCTCATTTCATTGATATTTTCACAAAAAAGTGAAATTTTCAAAAATTTTGAAAATTGGCTGAAAATGACTAAATATGAAGGACTCATCAGGCGAATCGCTCTGGAACTGAAATCGGAACACTCACTGACATTTCCGTTATCTGAAAGTTTGATAAACGCTGAAAAAATGACTAAGTCCAAAACAAATGTTTTTTTCAAATTTTTTCAATTTTACCCCCGTGGAATATATATTCTACCCACACACATTTGGATCTCTCCTGGGGTACCCTCACACATATTATTCCCTCATTTAGTGGATATTTTCACAAAAAAGTGAAATTTTCAAAAATTCTGAAAATTGACTGAAAACGACTAAATATGAAGGACTCATCGGGCGAATCACTCTGGAACTGAAATCGGAACGCTCACTGACATTTCCCCTATCTGAAAGTCTGATACACGCCGGAAAAATGACTAAGTCCAAAAAAAAATTTTTTTCAACTTTTTTCAATTTTACCCACGTGGGATATATATTCTACCCACACACATTTGGAACTTTCCTGGGGTACCCTCACACATATTATTCCCTCATTTAGTGGATATTTTCACAAAAAAGTGAAATTTTCATTCAGAAAATTGACTGAAAACAACTAAATATGAAGGACTCATCGGGCGAATCGCTCTGGAACTGAAATCGGAGCGCTCACTGACATTTCCCCTATCTGAAAGTCTGATACACGCCGGAAAAATGACTAAGTCCAAAAAAAATATTTTTTAACCTTTTTTCAATTTTACCCCCGTGGGATATATATTCTACCCACACACATTTGGAACTCTTCTGGGGTACCCTCATACATATTATTCCCTCATTTAGTGGATATTTTTGCAAAAAAGTGAAATTTTGAAAAATTCAGAAAATTAGCTGAAAATGACTAAATATGAAGGACTCATCGGGCGAATCGCTCTGGAACTGAAATCGGAACGCTCACTGACATTTCCCCTATCTGAAAGTCTGATAAACGCCGGAAAAATGACTAAGTCCAAAAAAAATTCTTTTTCACCTTTTTTCAATTTTACCCCCGTGGGATATATATTCTACCCACACACATTTGGAACTCTCCTGGGGTACCCTCACACATATTATTCCCTCATTTAGTGGATATTTTCACAAAAAAGTGATATTTTCAAAAATTCTGAAAATTGGCTGAAAACGAATAAATATGAAGGACTCATCGGGCGAATCACTCTGGAACTGAAATCGGAACGCTCACTGACATTTCCCCTATCTGAAAGTCTGATAAACGCCGGAAAAATAAGTCCCTAAAAAATATTTTTTCACCTTTTTTCAATTTTACTCCCGTGGGATATATATTCTACCCACACACATTTGGAACTCTTCTGGGGTACCCTAATACATATTATTCCCTCATTTAGTGGATATTTTCACAAAAAAGTGAAATTTTAAAAAATTCAGATAATTGGCTGAAAACGACTAAATATGAAGGACTCATCGGGCGAATCGCTCTGGAACTGAAATTGGAACGCTCACTGACATTTCCCCTATCTGAAAGTCTGATAAACGCCTGAAAAATGACTAAGTCCCAAAAAAATATTTTTTCACCTTTTTTCAATTTTACCCCCGTGGGATATATATTCTACCCACACACATTTGGAACTCTTCTGGGGTACCCTCATACATATTATTCCCTCATTTAGTGGATATTTTCACAAAAAAGTGAAATTTTCAAAAATTCAGAAAAGTGTCTGAAAATGACTAAATATGAAGGACTCATCGGGCGAATCGCTCTGGAACTGAAATTGAACGCTCACTGACATTTCCCCTATCTGAAAGTCTGATAAACGATGAAAAAATGACTAAGTCTAAAAAAAATTTTTTTTCACCTTTTTTCAATTTTACCCCCGTGGGATATATATTCTACCCAAACACATTTGGAACTCTCCTGGGGCACCCTCACACATATTATTCCCTCATTTAGTGGATATTTTCACAAAAAAGTGAAATTTTCAAAAATTCTGAAAATTGGCTGAAAACGACTAAATATGAAGGACTCATCAGGCGAATCACTCTGGAACTGAAATCGGAATGCTCACTGACATTTCCTCTATCTGAAAGTGTGATAAACACCGGAAAAATGCCTAAGTCCCCCAAAAAATTTTTTTCAACTTTTTTCAATTTTACCCCTGTGGATATATATTCTACCCACACACATTTGGAACTCTCCTGGGGTACCCTCACACATATTATTCCCTCATTTAGTGGATATTCTGACAAAAAAGTTAAATTTTCAAAAATTCAGAAAATTGGCTGAAAACGACTAAATATGAAGGACTCATCGGGCGAATCGCTTTGGAACTGAAATCGGAAAGCTCACTGACATTTCCCCTATCTGAAAGTCTGATAAACGCTGAAAAAATGAGTAAGTCCAAAAAAAAATATTTTTTCACCTTTTTTCAATTTTAGCCCCGTGGGATATATATTCTACCCACAAACATTTGGAACTCTTCTGGGGTACCCTCATACATATTATTCCCTCATTTAGTGGATATTTTCACAAAAAAGTGAAATTTTCAAAAATTCAGAAAAGTGTCTGAAAATGACTAAATATGTAGGACTCATCGGGCGAATCGCTCTGGAACTGAAATTGGAACGCTCACTGACATTTCCCCTACCTGAAAGTCTGATAAACGCTGAAAAAATGACTAAGTCTAAAAAAAATTTTTTTTCACCTTTTTTCAATTTTACCCCCGTGGGATATATATTCTACCCAAACACATTTGGAACTCTCCTGGGGCACCCTCACACATATTATTCCCTCATTTAGTGGATATTCTGACAAAAAAGTGAAATTTTCAAAAATTCAGAAAATTGGCTGAAAATGACTAAATATGAAGGACTCATCGGGCGAATCGCTCTGGAACTGTAATCGGAATGCTCACTGACATTTCCCCTATCTGAAAGTCTGATAAACGCCGGAAAAATGACTAAGTCCAAAAAAAATTTTTTTAAACTTTTTTAAATTTTACCCCCGTGGGATATATACTCTACCCACACACATTTGGAACTCTCCTGGGGTACCCTCACACATATTATTCCCTCATTTAGTGGATATTTTCACAAAAAAGTGAAATTTTCAAAAATTCTTAAAATTGGCTGAAAACGACTAAATATGAAGGACTCATCAGGCGAATCACTCTGGAACTGAAATCGGAAAGCTCTCTGACATTTCCCCTATCTGAAAGTCTGATAAACACCGGAAAAATGCCTAAGTCCCCAAAAAATTTTTTTAAACTTTTTTCAATTTTACCCCCGTGGATATATATTCTACCCACACACATTTGGAACTCTCCTGGTGTACCCTCACACATATTATTCCCTCATTTAGTGGATACTTTGACAAAAAAGTGAAATTTTCAAAAATTCTGAAAATTGGCTTAAAACGACTAAATATGAAGAACTCATCGGGCGAATCGCTCTGGAACTGAAATCGGAAAGCTCACTGACATTTCCCCTATCTGAAAGTCTGATAAACGCTGGAAAAATGACTAAGTCCAAACAAAAAAATTTTTCAACTTTTTTCAATTTTACCCCCATGGGATATATATTCTACCAACACACATTTGGAACTCTCCTGGGGTACCCTCACACATATTATTCCCTCATTTAGTGGATATTTTCACAAAAAAGTGAAATTTTCAAAAATTCAGAAAATTGGCTGAAATCGACTAAATATGAAGGACTCATCGGGCGAATCGCTCTGGAACTGAAATCGGAACGCTCACTGACATTTCCCCTATCTGAAAGTCTGATAAACGCTGAAAAAATGACTAAGTCCAAAAAAAAATATTTTTTCAACTTTTTTCAATTTTACCTCCGTGGGATATATATTCTACCCACACACATTTGGAACTCTCCTTGGGTACCCTCACACATATTATTCCCTCATTTAGTGGATATTCTGACAAAAAAGTTAAATTTTCAAAAATTCAGAAAATTGGCTGAAAACGACTAAATATGAAGGACTCATCGGGCGAATCGCTTTGGAACTGAAATCGGAAAGCTCACTGACATTTCCCCTATCTGAAAGTCTGATAAACGCTGAAAAAATGACTAAGTCCAAAAAAAAATATTTTTTCACCTTTTTTCAATTTTAGCCCCGTGGGATATATATTCTACCCACACACATTTGGAACTCTTCTGGGGTACCCTCATACATATTATTCCCTCATTTAGTGGATATTTTCACAAAAAAGTGAAATTTTCAAAAATTCAGAAAAGTGTCTGAAAATGACTAAATATGTAGGACTCATCGGGCGAATCGCTCTGGAACTGAAATTGGAACGCTCACTGACATTTCCCCTATCTGAAAGTCTGATAAACGCTGAAAAAATGACTAAGTCTAAAAAAAAATTTTTTTCACCTTTTTTCAATTTTACCCCCGTGGGATATATATTCTACCCAAACACATTTGTAACTCTCCTGGGGCACCCTCACACATATTATTCCCTCATTTAGTGGATATTTTCACAAAAAAGTGAAATTTTCAAAAATTCTGAAAATTGGCTGAAAACAAATAAATATGGAGGACTCATCAGGCGAATCGCTCTTTAACTGAAATCGGAACGCTCACTGACATTTCCCCTATCTGAAAGTCTGATAAACGCCGGAAAAATGGCTAAGTCCAAAAAAATTTTTTTTTCAACTTTTTTCAATTTTACCCCGTGGGATATATATTCTACCCACACACATTTGGAACTCTCCTGGGGTACCCTCACACATATTATTGCCTCATTTAGTGGATATTTTCACAAAAAAGTGAAATTTTCAAAAATTCAGAAAATTGGCTGAAAACGACTAAATATGAAGGACTCATCAGGCGAATCACTCTGGAACTGCAATCGGAACGCTCACTGACATTTCCTCTATCTGAAAGTGTGATAAACACCGGAAAAATGCCTAAGTCCCCCAAAAAATTTTTTTCAACTTTTTTCAATTTTACCCCTGTGGATATATATTCTACCCACACACATTTGGAACTCTCCTGGGGTACCCTCACACATATTATTCGCTCATTTAGTGGATATTTTCACAAAAAAGTGAAATTTTCAAAAATTCTTAAAATTGGCTGAAAACGACTAAATATGAAGGACTTATCAAGCGAATGACTCTGGAACTGAAATCGGAATGCTCACTGACATTTCCCCTATCTGAAAGTCTGATAAACGCCGGAAAAATGACTAAGTCCAAAAAAAATTTTTTTTTACTTTTTTCAATTTTACCCCCGTGGGATATATATTCTACCCACACACATTTGGAACTCTCCTGGGGTACCCTCACACATATTATTCCCTCATTTAGTGGATATTTTCACAAAAAAGTAAAATTTTCAAAAATTCAGAAAATTGGCTGAAAACGATTAAATATGAAGGACTCATCAGGCGAATCGCTCTGGAACTGAAATCGGAACGCTCACTGACATTTCCTCCATCTGAAAGTGTGATAAACACCGGAAAAATGCCTAAGTCCCCCAAAAAATTTTTTCAACTTTTTTCAATTTTACCCCTGTGGATATATATTCTACCCACACACATTTGGAACTCTCCTTGGTCACCCTCACACATATTATTCCCTCATTTAGTGGATATTTTGACAAAAAAGTGAAATTTTCAAAAATTCTGAATATTGGCTTAAAACGACTAAATATGAAGGACTCATCAGGCGAATTGCTCTGGAACTGAAATCGGAACGCTCACTGACATTTCCCCTATCTGAAAGTCTGATAAACTCCGGAAAAATGACCAAGTCTAAAAAAAATTTTTTTAAACTTTTTTCAATTTTACCCCCGTGGGATATATATTCTACCCACACACATTTGGAACTCTCCTGGGGTACCCTCACACATATTATTCCCTCATTTAGTGCATATTTTCACAAAAAAGTGAAATTTTCAAAAATTCAGATAATTGGTTAAAAACGACTAAATATGTAGGACTCAATGGGCAAATCGCTCTGGAACTGAAATTGGAATGCTCACTGACACTTCCCCTTTCTGAAAGTCTGATAAACGCTGAAAAAATAACTAAGTCCCAAAAAAATATTTTTTCACCTTTTTTCAATTTTACCCCCGTGGGATATATATTCTACCCACACACATTTGGAACTCTCCTGGGGTACCCTCACACATATTATTCTGTCATTTAGTGGATATTTTCACAAAAAAGTGAAATTTTCAAAAATTCTTAAAATTGGCTGAAAACGACTAAATATGAAGGACTTATCAAGCGAATGACTCTGGAACTGAAATCGGAATGCTCACTGACATTTCCCCTATCTGAAAGTCTGATAAACGCCGGAAAAATGACTAAGTCCAAAAAAAATTTTTTTTTACTTTTTTCAATTTTACCCCCGTGGGATATATATTCTACCCACACACATTTGGAACTCTCCTGGGGTACCCTCACACATATTATTCCCTCATTTAGTGGATATTTTCACAAAAAAGTAAAATTTTCAAAAATTCAGAAAATTGGCTGAAAACGATTAAATATGAAGGACTCATCAGGCGAATCGCTCTGGAACTGAAATCGGAACGCTCACTGACATTTCCTCCATCTGAAAGTGTGATAAACACCGGAAAAATGCCTAAGTCCCCCAAAAAATTTTTTCAACTTTTTTCAATTTTACCCCTGTGGATATATATTCTACCCACACACATTTGGAACTCTCCTTGGTCACCCTCACACATATTATTCCCTCATTTAGTGGATATTTTGACAAAAAAGTGAAATTTTCAAAAATTCTGAATATTGGCTTAAAACGACTAAATATGAAGGACTCATCAGGCGAATTGCTCTGGAACTGAAATCGGAACGCTCACTGACATTTCCCCTATCTGAAAGTCTGATAAACTCCGGAAAAATGACCAAGTCTAAAAAAAATTTTTTTAAACTTTTTTCAATTTTACCCCCGTGGGATATATATTCTACCCACACACATTTGGAACTCTCCTGGGGTACCCTCACACATATTATTCCCTCATTTAGTGCATATTTTCACAAAAAAGTGAAATTTTCAAAAATTCAGATAATTGGTTAAAAACGACTAAATATGTAGGACTCAATGGGCAAATCGCTCTGGAACTGAAATTGGAATGCTCACTGACACTTCCCCTTTCTGAAAGTCTGATAAACGCTGAAAAAATAACTAAGTCCCAAAAAAATATTTTTTCACCTTTTTTCAATTTTACCCCCGTGGGATATATATTCTACCCACACACATTTGGAACTCTCCTGGGGTACCCTCACACATATTATTCTGTCATTTAGTGGATATTTTCACAAAAAAGTGAAATTTTCAAAAATTCTTAAAATTGGCTGAAAACGACTAAATATGAAGGACTCATCAGGCGAATCACACTGGAACTGAAATCGGAAAGCTCACTGACATTTCCCCTATCTGAAAGTCTGATAAACACCGGAAAAATGCCTAAGTCCCCCAAAAAAATTTTTTAAACTTTTTTCAATTTTACCCCGTGGATATATATTCTACCCACACACATTTGGAACTCTCCTGGGGTACCCTCACACATATTATTCCCTCATTTAGTGGATATTTTGACAAAAAAGTGAAATTTTCAAAAATTCAGAAAATTGGCTGAAAACGACTAAATATGAAGAACTCATCAGGCGAATCGCTCTGGAACTGAAATCGGAAAGCTCACTGACATTTCCCCTATCTGAAAGTCTAATAAACATCGGAAAAATGCCTAAGTCCCTCAAAAAAATTTTTTCAACTTTTTTCAATTTTACCCCCGTGGGATATATATTTTACGCACACACATTTGGAACTCTCCTGGGGTACCCTCACACATATTATTCCCTCATGTAGTGGCTATTCTCACAAAAAAGTGAAATTTTCAAAAATTCAGAAAATTGGCTGAAAACGACTAAATATGAAGGACTCATCGGGCGAATCGCTCTGGAACTGAAATCTAAACGCTCACTGACATTTCACCTATCTGAAAGTCTGATAAACGCTGAAAAAATGACTAAGTCTAAAAAAAATTTTTTTTCACCTTTTTTCAATTTTACCCCCGTGGGATATATATTCTACCCAAACACATTTGGAACTCTCCTGGGGCACCCTCACACATATTATTCCCTTATTTAGTGGATATTTTCACAAAAAAGTGAAATTTTCAAAAATTCTGAAAATTGGCTGAAAACGACTAAATATGAAGGACTCATCAGGCGAATCACTCTGGAACTGAAATCGGAAAGCTCACTGACATTTCCCCTATCTGAAAGTCTGATAAACACCGGAAAAATGCCTAAGTCCCCCAAAAAATTTTTTTCAACTTTTTTCAATTTTACCCCGTGGATATATATTCTACCCACACACATTTGGAACTCTCCTGGGGTACCCTCACACATATTATTCCCTCATTTAGTGGATATTTTGACAAAAAAGTGAAATTTTCAAAAATTCTGAAAATTGGCTGAAAACGACTAAATATGAAGGACTCATCGGGCGAATCGCTATGGAACTGAAATCAGAACGCTCATTGACATTTCCCCTATCTGAAAGTCTGATAAACACCGCAAAAATGCCTAAGTCCCCCAAAAAAATGTTTTCAACTTTTTTCAATTTTACCCCCGTGGGATATATATTCTACGCACACACATTTGGAACTCTCCTGGGGTACCCTCACACATATTATTCCCTCATGTAGTGGCTATTCTCACAAAAAAGTGAAATTTTCAAAAATTCAGAAAATTGGCTGAAAACGACTAAATATGAAGGACTCATCGGGCGAATCGCTCTGGAACTGAAATCGGAACGCTCACTGACATTTCCCCTATCTGAAAGTCTGATAAACGCTGAAAAAATGACTAAGTCTAAAAAAAATTTTTTTTCACCTTTTTTCAATTTTACCCCCGTGGGATATATATTCTACCCAAACACATTTGGAACTCTCCTGGGGCACCCTCACACATATTATTCCCTTATTTAGTGGATATTTTCACAAAAAAGTGAAATTTTCAAAAATTCTGAAAATTGGCTGAAAACGACTAAATATGAAGGACTCATCAGGCGAATCACTCTGGAACTGAAATCGGAAAGCTCACTGACATTTCCCCTATCTGAAAGTCTGATAAACACCGGAAAAATGCCTAAGTCCCCCAAAAAAAATTTTTCAACTTTTTTCAATTTTACCCCGTGGATATATATTCTACCCACACACATTTGGAACTCTCCTGGGGTACCGTCACACATATTATTCCCTCATTTAGTGGATATTTTGACAAAAAAGTGAAATTTTCAAAAATTCAGAAAATTGGCTGAAAACGACTAAATATGAAGGACTCATCAGGCGAATCACTCTGGAACTGAAATCGGAAAGCTCACTGACATTTCCTCTATCTGAAAGTGTGATAAACACCGGAAAAATGATTAAGTCCAAAAAAAAAATGTTTTCAACTTTTTTCAACTTTAGCCCCATGGGATATATATTCTACCCACACACATTTCGAACTCTCCTGGGGTACCCTCACACATATTATTCCCTCATTTAGTGGATATTTTCACAAAAAAGTGAAATTTTCAAAAATTCAGAAAATTGGCTGAAAACGACTAAATATGAAGGACTCATCGGGCGAATCGCTCTGGAACTGAAATCGGAACGCTCATTGACATTTCCCCTATCTGAAAGTCTGATAAACACCGGAAAAATGCCTAAGTCCCCCAAAAAAATTTTTTCAACTTTTTTCAATTTTACCGCCGTGGGATATATATTCTACGCACACACATTTGGAACTCTCCTGGGGTACCCTCACACATATTGTTCCGTCATTTAGTGGATATTTTGACAAAAAAGTGAAATTTTCAAAAATTCTGAATATTGGCTTAAAACGACTAAATATGAAGAACTCATTGGGCGAATTGCTCTGGAACTGAAATCGGAATGCTCACTGACATTTCCCCTATCTGAAAGTCTGATAAACGCCGGAAAAATGCCTAAGTCCCCCACAAAATTTTTTTCAACTTTTTTCAATTTTACCCCGTGGATATATATTCTACCCACACACATTTGGAACTCTCCTGGGGTACCCTCACACATATTATTCCCTCATTTAGTGGATATTCTGACAAAAAAGTGAAATTTTCAAAAATTCAGAAAATTGGCTGAAAACGACTAAATATGAAGGACTCATCGGGCGAATCGCTCTGGAACTGAAATCGGAACGCTCACTGACATTTCCCCTATCTGAAAGTCTGATAAACGCCGGAAAATTGACTAAGTCCAAAAAAATTTTTTTTTAACTTTTTTCAATTTTACCCCCGTGGGATATATATTCTACCCACACACATTTGGAACTCTCCTGGGGTACCCTCACACATATTATTCCCTCATTTAGTGGATATTTTCACAAAAAAGTGAAATTTTCAAAAATTCTTAACATTGGCTGAAAACGACTAAATATGAAGGACTCATCAGGCGAATCACTCTGGAACTGAAATCGGAAAGCTCACTGACATTTCCCCTATCTGAAAGTCTGATAAACACCGGAAAAATGCCTATGTTCCCCAAAAAATTTTTTTCAACTTTTTTCAATTTTACCCCCGTGGGATATATATTCTACCCACACACATTTGGAACTCTCCTTGGGTACCCTCACACATATTATTCCCTCATTTAGTGGAAATTCTGACAAAAAAGTTAAATTTTCAAAAATTCAGAAAATTGGCTGAAAACGACTAAATATGAAGGACTCATCGGGCGAATCGCTCTGGAACTGAAATCGCAACGCTCACTGACATTTCCCCTATCTGAAAGTCTGATAAACGCCGGAAAAATGACTAAGTCCAAATAAAATTTTTTTTAACTTATTTCAATTTTACCCCCGTGGGATATATATTCTACCCACACACATTTGGAACTCTCCTGGGGTACCCTCACACATATTATTCTCTCATTTAGTGGATATTTTCACAAAAAAGTGAAATTTTCTAAAATTCAGAAAATTGGTTGAAAACGACTAAATATGAAGGACTCATCGGGCGAATCGCTCTGGAACTGAAATCGGAACGCTCATTGACATTTCCCCTTTCTGAAAGTCTGATAAACACCGGAAAAATGCCTAAGTCCCCCAAAAAAATTTTTCAACTTTTTTCAATTTTACCCCTGTGGATATATATTCTACCCACACACATTTGGAACTCTCCTGGGGTACCCTCACACATATTATTCCCTCAAGTAGTGGATATTCTCACAAAAAAGTAAAATTTTCAAAAATTCAGAAAATTGCCTGAAAACGACTAAATATGAAGGACTCATCGGGCGAATCACTCTGGCACTGAAATCGGAACGCTCACTGACATTTCCCCTATCTGAAAATTCGATAAACGCCGGAAAAATGACTAAGTCCAAAAAAAATTTTTTCAACTTTTTTCAATTTTACCCCCATGGGATATATATTCTACCCACACACATTTGGAACTCTCCTGGGGTACCCTCACACATATTATTCCCTCATTTAGTGGATATTTTCACAAAAAAGTGAAATTTTCAAAAATTCAGAAAATTGGCTGAAAACGACTAAATATGAAGGACTCATCGGGCGAATCGCTCTGGAACTGAAATCGGAACGCTCACTGACATTTCCCCTATCTGAAAGTCTGATAAACGCTGAAAAAATGACTAAGTCCAAAAAAAAATATTTTTTCAACTTTTTTCAATTTTACCTCCGTGGGATATATATTCTACCCACACACATTTGGAACTCTACTTGGGTACCCTCACACATATTATTCCCTCATTTAGTGGATATTCTGACAAAAAAGTGAAATTTTCAAAAATTCAGAAAATTGGCTGAAAACGACTAAATATGAAGGACTCATCGGGCGAATCGCTCTGTAACTGAAATCGGAACGCTCATTGACATTTCCCCTATCTGAAAGTATGATAAACACCGGAAAAATGCCTAAGTCCCCCCAAAAAATGTTTTCAACTTTTTTCAATTTTACCCCCGTGGATATATATTCTACCCACACACATTTGGAACTCTCCTGGGGTACCCTCACACATATTATTCCGTCATTTAGTGGATATTTTGACAAAAAAGTGAAATTTTCAAAAATTCTGAATATTGGCTTAAAATGACTAAATATGAAGAACTCATCGGGCGAATTGCTCTGGAACTGAAATCGGAATGCTCACTGACATTTCCCCTATCTGAAAGTCTGATAAACGCCGGAAAAACGACTAAGTCCCAAAAAAAATTTTTTCAACTTTTTTCAATTTTACCCCCGTGGGATATATATTCTACCCACGCACATTTGGAACTCTCCTGGTGCACCCTCACACATATTATTCCCTCATTTAGTGGATATTTTCACAAAAAAGTGAAATTTTCAAAAATTCAGAAAATTGGCTGAAAATGACTAAATATGAAGGACTCATCAGGCGAATCACTCTGGAACTGAAATCGGAACGCTCACTGACATTTCCCCTATCTGAAAGTCTGATAAACACCGGAAAAAATGCCTAAGTCCCCCAAAAAATTTTTTTCAACTTTTTTCAATTTTACCCCCGTGGATATATATTCTACCCACACACATTTGGAACTCTCCTGGGGTACCCTCACACATATTATTCCCTCATTTAGTGGATATTCTGACAAAAAAGTTAAATTTTCAAAAATTCAGAAAATTGGCTGAAAACGACTAAATATGAAGGACTCATCGGGCGAATCGCTCTGGAAATGAAATCGGAACGCTCACTGACATTTCCCCTATCTGAAAGTCTGATAAACGCCGGAAAAATGACTAAGTCCAAAAAAAATTTTTTTTAACTTTTTTCAATTTTACCCCCGTGGGATATATATTCTACCCACACACATTTGGAACTCTCCTGGGGTACCCTCACACATATTATTCCCTCATTTAGTGGATATTTTCACAAAAAAGTGAAATTTTCAAAAATTCTTAACATTGGCTGAAAACGACTAAATATGAAGGACTCATCAGGCGAATCACTCTGGAACTGAAATCGGAAAGCTCACTGACATTTCCCCTATCTGAAAGTCTGATAAACACCGGAAAAATGCCTATGTTCCCCAAAAAATTTTTTTCAACTTTTTTCAATTTTACCCCCGTGGGATATATATTCTACCCACACACATTTGGAACTCTCCTTGGGTACCCTCACACATATTATTCCCTCATTTAGTGGAAATTCTGACAAAAAAGTTAAATTTTCAAAAATTCAGAAAATTGGCTGAAAACGACTAAATATGAAGGACTCATCGGGCGAATCGCTCTGGAACTGAAATCGCAATGCTCACTGACATTTCCCCTATCTGAAAGTCTGATAAACGCCGGAAAAATGACTAAGTCCAAAAAAAATTTTTTTTAACTTATTTCAATTTTACCCCCGTGGGATATATATTCTACCTACACACATTTGGAACTCTCCTGGGGTACCCTCACACATATTATTCTCTCATTTAGTGGATATTTTCACAAAAAAGTGAAATTTTCTAAAATTCAGAAAATTGGTTGAAAACGACTAAATATGAAGGACTCATCGGGCGAATCGCTCTGGAACTGAAATCGGAACGCTCATTGACATTTCCCCTTTCTGAAAGTCTGATAAACACCGGAAAAATGCCTAAGTCCCCCAAAAAAATTTTTTCAACTTTTTTCAATTTTACCCCTGTGGATATATATTCTACCCACACACATTTGGAACTCTCCTGGGGTACCCTCACACATATTATTCCCTCAAGTAGTGGATATTCTCACAAAAAAGTAAAATTTTCAAAAATTCAGAAAATTGCCTGAAAACGACTAAATATGAAGGACTCATCGGGCGAATCACTCTGGCACTGAAATCGGAACGCTCACTGACATTTCCCCTATCTGAAAATTCGATAAACGCCGGAAAAATGACTAAGTCCAAAAAAATTTTTTTCAACTTTTTTCAATTTTACCCCCATGGGATATATATTCTACCCACACACATTTGGAACTCTCCTGGGGTACCCTCACACATATTATTCCCTCATTTAGTGGATATTTTCACAAAAAAGTGAAATTTTCAAAAATTCAGAAAATTGGCTGAAAACGACTAAATATGAAGGACTCATCGGGCGAATCGCTCTGGAACTGAAATCGGAACGCTCACTGACATTTCCCCTATCTGAAAGTCTGATAAACGCTGAAAAAATGACTAAGTCCAAAAAAAAATATTTTTTCAACTTTTTTCAATTTTACCTCCGTGGGATATATATTCTACCCACACACATTTGGAACTCTACTTGGGTACCCTCACACATATTATTCCCTCATTTAGTGGATATTCTGACAAAAAAGTGAAATTTTCAAAAATTCAGAAAATTGGCTGAAAACGACTAAATATGAAGGACTCATCGGGCGAATCGCTCTGTAACTGAAATCGGAACGCTCATTGACATTTCCCCTATCTGAAAGTATGATAAACACCGGAAAAATGCCTAAGTCCCCCCAAAAAATGTTTTCAACTTTTTTCAATTTTACCCCCGTGGATATATATTCTACCCACACACATTTGGAACTCTCCTGGGGTACCCTCACACATATTATTCCGTCATTTAGTGGATATTTTGACAAAAAAGTGAAATTTTCAAAAATTCTGAATATTGGCTTAAAATGACTAAATATGAAGAACTCATCGGGCGAATTGCTCTGGAACTGAAATCGGAATGCTCACTGACATTTCCCCTATCTGAAAGTCTGATAAACGCCGGAAAAACGACTAAGTCCCAAAAAAAATTTTTTCAACTTTTTTCAATTTTACCCCCGTGGGATATATATTCTACCCACGCACATTTGGAACTCTCCTGGCGCACCCTCACACATATTATTCCCTCATTTAGTGGATATTTTCACAAAAAAGTGAAATTTTCAAAAATTCAGAAAATTGGCTGAAAATGACTAAATATGAAGGACTCATCAGGCGAATCACTCTGGAACTGAAATCGGAACGCTCACTGACATTTCCCCTATCTGAAAGTCTGATAAACACCGGAAAAAATGCCTAAGTCCCCCAAAAAATTTTTTTCAACTTTTTTCAATTTTACCCCCGTGGATATATATTCTACCCACACACATTTGGAACTCTCCTGGGGTACCCTCACACATATTATTCCCTCATTTAGTGGATATTCTGACAAAAAAGTTAAATTTTCAAAAATTCAGAAAATTGGCTGAAAACGACTAAATATGAAGGACTCATCGGGCGAATCGCTCTGGAAATGAAATCGGAACGCTCACTGACATTTCCCCTATCTGAAAGTCTGATAAACGCCGGAAAAATGACTAAGTCCAAACAAAAATTTTTTTAAACTTTTTTCAATTTTACCCCCATGGGATATATATTCTACCCACACACATTTGGAACTCTCCTGGGGTACCCTCACACATATTATTCCCTCATTTAGTGGATATTTTCACAAAAAAGTGAAATTTTCAAAAATTCAGAAAATTGGCTGAAAACGACTAAATATGAAGGAGTCATCGGGCGAATCGCTCTGGAACTGAAATCGGAATGCTCACTGACATTTCCCCTATCTGAAAGTCTGATAAACGCTGAAAAAATGACTAAGTCCAAAAAAAAATATTTTTTCAACTTTTTTCAATTTTACCTCTGTGGGATATATATTCTACCCACACACATTTGGAACTCTCCTTGGGTACCCTCACACATATTATTCCCTCATTTAGTGGATATTCTGACAAAAAAGTGAAATGTTCAAAAATTCAGAAAATTGGCTTAAAACGACTAAATATGAAGAACTCATCGGGCGAATCGCTCTGGAACTGAAATCTGAAAGCTCACTGACATTTCCCCTAACTGAAAGTCTGATAAACGCCGGAAATATGACTAAGTCCAAACAAAAATTTTTTTCAACTTTTTTCAATTTTACCCCCATATGATATATATTCTACGAACACACATTTGGAACTCTCCTGGGGTACCCTCACACATATTATTCCGTCATTTAGTGGATATTTTGACAAAAAAGTGAAATTTTCAAAAATTCTGAATATTGGCTTAAAACTACTAAATATGAAGAACTCATCGGGCGAATTGCTCTGGAACTGAAATCGGAATGCTCACTGACATTTCCCCTATCTGAAAGTCTGATAAACACCGGAAAAACGACTAAGTCCAAAAAAAATTTTTTTCAACTTTTTTCAATTTTACCCCCGTGGGATATATATTCTACTCACACACATTTGGAACTCTCCTGGGGTACCCTCACACATATTATTCCCTCATTTAGTGGATATTTTCACTAAAAAGTGAAATTTTCAAAAATTCAGAAAATTGCCTGAAAACGACTAAATATGAAGGACTCATCGGGCGAATCGCTCTGGAACTGAAATCGGAACGCTCATTGACATTTCCCCTATCTGAAAGTCTGATAAACACCGGAAAAATGCCTAAGTCCCCCCAAAAAATGTTTTCAACTTTTTTCAATTTTACCCCCGTGGATATATATTCTACCCACACACATTTGGAACTCTCCTGGGGTACCCTCACACATATTATTCCGTCATTTAGTGGATATTTTCACAAAAAAGTGAAATTTTCAAAATTTCAGAAAATTGGCTGAAAACGACTAAATATGAAGGATTCAACGGGCGAATCATTATGGAACTGAAATCGGAATGCTCACTGACATTTCCCCTATCTGAAAGTCTGATGAACGCTGGAAAAATGTCTAAGTCCAAAAAAAAAATTTTTTCAACTTTTTTTAATTTTACCCCCGTGGGATATATATTCTACCCACACACATTTGGAACTCTCCTGGGGTACCCTCACACATATTATTCCCTCATTTAGTGGATATTTTCACAAAAAAGTGAAATTTTCAAAAATTCTTAACATTGGCTGAAAACGACTAAATATGAAGGACTCATCAGGCGAATCACTCTGGAACTGAAATCGGAAAGCTCACTAACATTTCCCCTATCTGAAAGTCTGATAAACACCGGAAAAATGCCTAAGTTCCCCAAAAAATTTTTTTCAACTTTTTTCAATTTTACCCCCGTGAATATATATTCTACCCACACACATTTGGAACTCTCCTGGGGTACCCTCACACATATTATTCCCTCATTTAGTGGATATTTTGACAAAAAAGTGAAATTTTCAAAAATTCAGAAAATTGGCTGAAAACGACTAAATATGAAGGACTCATCGGGCGAATCGCTCTGGAACTGAAATCGGAACACTCACTGACATTTCCCCTATCTGAAAGTCTGATAAACGCCGGAAAATGACTAAGTCCAAACAAAACATTTTTTCAGCTTTTTTCAATTTTACCCCCATGGGATATATATTCTACCCACACACATTTGGAACTCTCCTGGGGTACCCTCACACATATTATTCCCTCATTTAGTGGATATTTTCATAAAAAAGTGAAATTTTCAAAAATTCAGAAAATTGGATGAAAACGACTAAATATGAAGGACTCATTGGGCGAATCGCTCTGGAACTGAAATCGGAACGCTCACTGACATTTCCCCTATCTGAAAGTCTAATAAATGCTGAAAAAATGACTAAGTCCAAAAAAAAATATTTTTTCAACTTTTTTCAATTTTACCTCCGTGGGATATATATTCTACCCAAACACATTTGGAACTCTCCTTGGGTACCCTCACACATATTATTCCCTCATTTAGTGGATATTCTGACAAAAAAGTTAAATGTTCAAAAATTCAGAAAATTGGCTGAAAACGACTAAATATGAAGGACTCATCAGGCGAATCACTCTGGAACTGAAATCGGAACGCTCACTCACATTTCCCCTATCTGAAAGTCTGATAAACGCTGGAAAAATGATTATATCCAAAAAAAAAATGTTTTTAACTTTTTTCAACTTTAGCCCCATGGGATATATATTCTACCCACACACATTTGGAACTCTCCTGGGGTACCCTCACACATATTATTCCCTCATTTAGTGGATATTTTCACAAAAAAGTGAAATTTTCTAAAATTCAGAAAATTGGCTGAAAACGACTAAATATGAAGGACTCATCGGGCGAATCGCTCTGGAACTGAAATCGGAACGCTCATTGACATTTCCCCTATCTGAAAGTCTGATAAACACCGGAAAAATGCCTAAGTCCCCCAAAAAAATGTTTTCAACTTTTTTCAATTTTACCCCGTGGGATATATATTCTACCCACACACATTTGGAACTCTCCTGGCGCACCCTCACACATATTATTCCCTCATTTAGTGGATATTTTCACAAAAAAGTGAAATTTTCAAAAATTCAGAAAATTGGCTGAAAACTACTAAATATGAAGGACTCATAAGGCGAATGACTCTGGAACTGAAATCGGAACGCTCATTGACATTTCCCCTATCTGAAAGTCTGATAAACACCGGAAAAATGCCTAAGTCCTCCAAAAAATTTTTTTCAACTTTTTTCAATTTTACCCCCGTGGTTATATATTCTACCCACACACATTTGGAACTCTCCTGGGGTACCCTCACACATATTATTCCCTCATTTAGTGGATATTTTGACAAAAAAGTGAAATTTTCAAAAATTCAGAAAATTGGCTTAAAACGACTAAATATGAAGAACTCATTGAGCGAATCGCTCTGGAACTGAAATCTGAAAGCTCACTGACATTTCCCCTATCTGAAAGTCTGATAAACGCCTGAAAAATGACTAAGTCCAAAAAAAATTTTTTTCAACTTTTTTCAATTTTACCCCCGTGGGATATATATTCTACCCACACACATTTGGAACTCTACTGGGGTACCCTCACACATATTATTCCCTCATTTAGTGGATATTTTCACAGAAAAGTAAAATTTTCAAAAATTCTTAAAATTGGCTGAAAACGACTAAATATGAAGGACTCATCGGGCGAATCGCTCTGGAACTGAAATCGGAACTCTCACTGACATTTCCCCTATCTGAAAGTCTGATAAACGCTGAAAAAATGACTAAGTCCAAAAAAAAATATTTTTTCAACTTTTTTCAATTTTACCCCTGTGGGATATATATTCTACCCACACACATTTGGAACTCTCCTTGGGTACCCTTACACGTATTATTCCCTCATTTAGTGGATATTCTGACAAAAAAGTAAAATTTTCAAAAATTCTTAAAATTGGCTGAAAACGACTAAATATGAAGGACTCATCAGGCGAACCACTCTGGAACTGAAAGCGGAACGCTCACTGACATTTCCCCTATCTGAAAGTCTGATAAACGTCGGAAAAATGATTAAGTCCAAAAAAAAATGTTTTCAACTTTTTTCAATTTTACCCCCGTGGGATATAAATTCTACCCCCACACATTTGGAACTCTCCTGGGGTACCCTCACACATATTATTCCCTCATTTAGTGGATATTCTGACAAAAAAGTGAAATTTTCAAAAATTCAGAAAATTGGCTGAAAACGACTAAATATGAAGGACTCATCGGGTGAATTGCTCTGGAACTGAAATCAGAATGCTCGCTGACATTTCCACTATCTGTAAGTCTGATAAATGCCGGAAAAATGACTAAGTCCAAAAAAAAATTTTTTTCAACTTTTTCAATTTTACCCCCGTGGGATATATATTCTACCCACACACATTTGGAACTCTCCTGGGGTACCCTCACACATATTATTCCCTCATTTAGTGGATATTTTCACAAAAAAAGTGAAATTTTCAAAAATTCAGAAAATTGGCTGAAAACGACTAAATATGAAGGACTCATCGGGCGAATGGCTCTGGAACTGAAATCGGAATGCTCACTGACATTTCCCCTATCTGAAAGTCTGATAAACACTGAAAAAATGACTAGGTCGAAAAAAAAAAATTTTTCACCTTTTTTCAATTTTACCCCCGTAGGATATATATTCTACCCACACACATTTGGAACTCTTCTGGGGTACCCTCACACATATTATTCCCTCATTTAGTGGATATTTTCAAAAAAAAGCAAAATTTTCAAAAATTCTGAATATTGGCTTAAAACGACTAAATATGAAGAACTCATTGGGCGAATTGCTCTGGAACTGAAATCGGAATGCTCACTGACATTTCCCCTATCTGAAAATCTGATAAACGCCGGAAAAACGACTAAGTCCCAAAAAAATTTTTTTCAACTTTTTTCAATTTTACCCCCGTGGGATATATATTCTACCCACACACATTTGGAACTCTCCTGGCGCACCCTCACACATATTATTCCCTCATTTAGTGGATATTTTCACAAAAAAGTGAAATTTTCAAAAATTCAGAAAATTGGCTGAAAACGACTAAATATGAAGGACTCATCAGGCGAATCACTCTGGAACTGAAATCGGAACGCTCATTGACATTTCCCCTATCTGAAAGTCTGATAAACACCGGAAAAATGCCTAAGTCCTCCAAAAAATTTTTTTCAACTTTTTTCAATTTTACCCCCGTGGTTATATATTCTACCTACACACATTTGGAACTCTCCTGGGGTACCCTCACACATATTATTCCCTCATTTAGTGGATATTTTGACAAAAAAATGAAATTTTCAAAAATTCAGAAAATTGGCTTAAAACGACTAAATATGAAGAACTCATTGAGCGAATCGCTCTGGAACTGAAATCTGAAAGCTCACTGACAATTCCCCTATCTGAAAGTCTGATAAACGCCTGAAAAATGACTAAGTCCAAAAAAAATTTTTTTCAACTTTTTTCAATTTTACCCCCGTGGGATATAAATTCTACCCACACACATTTGGAACTCTACTGGGGTACCCTCACACATATTATTCCCTCATTTAGTGGATATTTTCACAAAAAAGTGAAATTTTCAAAAATTCTTAACATTGGCTGAAAACGACTAAATATGAAGGACTCATCGGGCGAATCGCTGTGGAACTGAAATCGGAACACTCACTGACATTTCCCCTATCTGAAAGTCTGATAAACGCCGGAAAATGACTAAGTCCAAACAAAACATTTTTTCAACTTTTTTCAGTTTTACCCCCATGGGATATATATTTTACCCACACACATTTGGAACTCTCCTGGGGTACCCTCACACATATTATTCCCTCATTTAGTGGATATTTTCACAAAAAAGTGAAATTTTCAAAAATTCTTAACATTGGCTGAAAACGACTAAATATGAAGGACTCATCAGGCGAATCACTCTGGAACTGAAATCGGAAAGCTCACTGACATTTCCCCTATCTGAAAGTCTGATAAACACCGGAAAAATGCCTATGTTCCCCAAAAAATTTTTTTCAACTTTTTTCAATTTTATCCCCGTGGGATATATATTCTACCCACACACATTTGGAACTCTCCTTGGGTACCCTCACACATATTATTCCCTCATTTAGTGGAAATTCTGACAAAAAAGTGACATTTTCAAAAATTCAGAAAATTGGCTGAAAACGACTAAATATGAAGGACTCATCGGGCGAATCGCTCTGGAACTGAAATCGCAACGCTCACTGACATTTCCCCTATCTGAAAGTCTGATAAACGCCGGAAAAATGACTAAGTCCAAAAAAAATTTTTCTTAACTTATTTCAATTTTACCCCCGTGGGATATATATTCTACCCACACACATTTGGAACTCTCCTGGGGTACCCTCACACATATTATTCTCTCATTTAGTGGATATTTTCACAAAAAAGTGAAATTTTCTAAAATTCAGAAAATTGGTTGAAAACGACTAAATATGAAGGACTCATCGGGCGAATCGCTCTGGAACTGAAATCGGAACGCTCATTGACATTTCCCCTTTCTGAAAGTCTGATAAACACCGGAAAAATGCCTAAGTCCCCCAAAAAAATTTTTTCAACTTTTTTCAATTTTACCCCTGTGGATATATATTCTACCCACACACATTTGGAACTCTCCTGGGGTACCCTCACACATATTATTCCCTCAAGTAGTGGATATTCTCACAAAAAAGTAAAATTTTCAAAAATTCAGAAAATTTCCTGAAAACGACTAAATATGAAGGACTCATCGGGCGAATCGCTCTGGAACTGAAATCGGAACGCTCACTGACATTTCCCCTATCTGAAAGTCTGATAAACGCTGAAAAAATGACTAAGTCCAAAAAAATATATTTTTTCAACTTTTTTCAATTTTACCTCCGTGGGATATATATTCTACCCACACACATTTGGAACTCTACTTGGGTACCCTCACACATATTATTCCCTCATTTAGTGGATATTCTGACAAAAAAGTGAAATTTTCAAAAATTCAGAAAATTGGCTGAAAACGACTAAATATGAAGGACTCATCGGGCGAATCGCTCTGTAACTGAAATCGGAACGCTCATTGACATTTCCCCTATCTGAAAGTATGATAAACACCGGAAAAATGCCTAAGTCCCCCCAAAAAATGTTTTCAACTTTTTTCAATTTTACCCCCGTGGATATATATTCTACCCACACACATTTGGAACTCTCCTGGGGTACCCTCACACATATTATTCCGTCATTTAGTGGATATTTTGACAAAAAAGTGAAATTTTCAAAAATTCTGAATATTGGCTTAAAATGACTAAATATGAAGAACTCATCGGGCGAATTGCTCTGGAACTGAAATCGGAATGCTCACTGACATTTCCCCTATCTGAAAGTCTGATAAACGCCGGAAAAACGACTAAGTCCCAAAAAAAATTTTTTCAACTTTTTTCAATTTTACCCCCGTGGGATATATATTCTACCCACGCACATTTGGAACTCTCCTGGCGCACCCTCACACATATTATTCCCTCATTTAGTGGATATTTTCACAAAAAAGTGAAATTTTCAAAAATTCAGAAAATTGGCTGAAAATGACTAAATATGAAGGACTCATCAGGCGAATCACTCTGGAACTGAAATCGGAACGCTCACTGACATTTCCCCTATCTGAAAGTCTGATAAACACCGGAAAAAATGCCTAAGTCCCCCAAAAAATTTTTTTCAACTTTTTTCAATTTTACCTCTGTGGGATATATATTCTACCCACACACATTTGGAACTCTCCTTGGGTACCCTCACACATATTATTCCCTCATTTAGTGGATATTCTGACAAAAAAGTGAAATGTTCAAAAATTCAGAAAATTGGCTTAAAACGACTAAATATGAAGAACTCATCGGGCGAATCGCTCTGGAACTGAAATCTGAAAGCTCACTGACATTTCCCCTAACTGAAAGTCTGATAAACGCCGGAAATATGACTAAGTCCAAACAAAAATTTTTTTCAACTTTTTTCAATTTTACCCCCATGGGATATATATTCTACGAACACACATTTGGAACTCTCCTGGGGTACCCTCACACATATTATTCCGTCATTTAGTGGATATTTTGACAAAAAAGTGAAATTTTCAAAAATTCTGAATATTGGCTTAAAACTACTAAATATGAAGAACTCATCGGGCGAATTGCTCTGGAACTGAAATCGGAATGCTCACTGACATTTCCCCTATCTGAAAGTCTGATAAACACCGGAAAAACGACTAAGTCCAAAAAAAATTTTTTTCAACTTTTTTCAATTTTACCCCCGTGGGATATATATTCTACTCACACACATTTGGAACTCTCCTGGGGTACCCTCACACATATTATTCCCTCATTTAGTGGATATTTTCACTAAAAAGTGAAATTTTCAAAAATTCAGAAAATTGGCTGAAAACGACTAAATATGAAGGATTCAACGGGCGAATCATTATGGAACTGAAATCGGAATGCTCACTGACATTTCCCCTATCTGAAAGTCTGATGAACGCTGGAAAAATGTCTAAGTCCAAAAAAAAAATTTTTTCAACTTTTTTTAATTTTACCCCCGTGGGATATATATTCTACCCACACACATTTGGAACTCTCCTGGGGTACCCTCACACATATTATTCCCTCATTTAGTGGATATTTTCACAAAAAAGTGAAATTTTCAAAAATTCTTAACATTGGCTGAAAACGACTAAATATGAAGGACTCATCAGGCGAATCACTCTGGAACTGAAATCGGAAAGCTCACTAACATTTCCCCTATCTGAAAGTCTGATAAACACCGGAAAAATGCCTAAGTTCCCCAAAAAATTTTTTTCAACTTTTTTCAATTTTACCCCCGTGAATATATATTCTACCCACACACATTTGGAACTCTCCTGGGGTACCCTCACACATATTATTCCCTCATTTAGTGGATATTTTGACAAAAAAGTGAAATTTTCAAAAATTCAGAAAATTGGCTGAAAACGACTAAATATGAAGGACTCATCGGGCGAATCGCTCTGGAACTGAAATCGGAACACTCACTGACATTTCCCCTATCTGAAAGTCTGATAAACGCCGGAAAATGACTAAGTCCAAACAAAACATTTTTTCAGCTTTTTTCAATTTTACCCCCATGGGATATATATTCTACCCACACACATTTGGAACTCTCCTGGGGTACCCTCACACATATTATTCCCTCATTTAGTGGATATTTTCATAAAAAAGTGAAATTTTCAAAAATTCAGAAAATTGGCTGAAAACGACTAAATATGAAGGACTCATTGGGCGAATCGCTCTGGAACTGAAATCGGAACGCTCACTGACATTTCCCCTATCTGAAAGTCTAATAAATGCTGAAAAAATGACTAAGTCCAAAAAAAAATATTTTTTCAACTTTTTTCAATTTTACCTCCGTGGGATATATATTCTACCCAAACACATTTGGAACTCTCCTTGGGTACCCTCACACATATTATTCCCTCATTTAGTGGATATTCTGACAAAAAAGTTAAATGTTCAAAAATTCAGAAAATTGGCTGAAAACGACTAAATATGAAGGACTCATCAGGCGAATCACTCTGGAACTGAAATCGGAACGCTCACTCACATTTCCCCTATCTGAAAGTCTGATAAACGCTGGAAAAATGATTATATCCAAAAAAAAAATGTTTTTAACTTTTTTCAACTTTAGCCCCATGGGATATATATTCTACCCACACACATTTGGAACTCTCCTGGGGTACCCTCACACATATTATTCCCTCATTTAGTGGATATTTTCACAAAAAAGTGAAATTTTCTAAAATTCAGAAAATTGGCTGAAAACGACTAAATATGAAGGACTCATCGGGCGAATCGCTCTGGAACTGAAATCGGAACGCTCATTGACATTTCCCCTATCTGAAAGTCTGATAAACACCGGAAAAATGCCTAAGTCCCCCAAAAAAATGTTTTCAACTTTTTTCAATTTTACCCCGTGGGATATATATTCTACCCACACACATTTGGAACTCTCCTGGCGCACCCTCACACATATTATTCCCTCATTTAGTGGATATTTTCACAAAAAAGTGAAATTTTCAAAAATTCAGAAAATTGGCTGAAAACTACTAAATATGAAGGACTCATAAGGCGAATGACTCTGGAACTGAAATCGGAACGCTCATTGACATTTCCCCTATCTGAAAGTCTGATAAACACCGGAAAAATGCCTAAGTCCTCCAAAAAATTTTTTTCAACTTTTTTCAATTTTACCCCCGTGGTTATATATTCTACCCACACACATTTGGAACTCTCCTGGGGTACCCTCACACATATTATTCCCTCATTTAGTGGATATTTTGACAAAAAAGTGAAATTTTCAAAAATTCAGAAAATTGGCTTAAAACGACTAAATATGAAGAACTCATTGAGCGAATCGCTCTGGAACTGAAATCTGAAAGCTCACTGACATTTCCCCTATCTGAAAGTCTGATAAACGCCTGAAAAATGACTAAGTCCAAAAAAAATTTTTTTCAACTTTTTTCAATTTTACCCCCGTGGGATATATATTCTACCCACACACATTTGGAACTCTACTGGGGTACCCTCACACATATTATTCCCTCATTTAGTGGATATTTTCACAAAAAAGTAAAATTTTCAAAAATTCTTAAAATTGGCTGAAAACGACTAAATATGAAGGACTCATCGGGCGAATCGCTCTGGAACTGAAATCGGAACTCTCACTGACATTTCCCCTATCTGAAAGTCTGATAAACGCTGAAAAAATGACTAAGTCCAAAAAAAAATATTTTTTCAACTTTTTTCAATTTTACCCCTGTGGGATATATATTCTACCCACACACATTTGGAACTCTCCTTGGGTACCCTTACACGTATTATTCCCTCATTTAGTGGATATTCTGACAAAAAAGTAAAATTTTCAAAAATTCTTAAAATTGGCTGAAAACGACTAAATATGAAGGACTCATCAGGCGAACCACTCTGGAACTGAAAGCGGAACGCTCACTGACATTTCCCCTATCTGAAAGTCTGATAAACGTCGGAAAAATGATTAAGTCCAAAAAAAAATGTTTTCAACTTTTTTCAATTTTACCCCCGTGGGATATAAATTCTACCCCCACACATTTGGAACTCTCCTGGGGTACCCTCACACATATTATTCCCTCATTTAGTGGATATTCTGACAAAAAAGTGAAATTTTCAAAAATTCAGAAAATTGGCTGAAAACGACTAAATATGAAGGACTCATCGGGTGAATCGCTCTGGAACTGAAATCAGAATGCTCGCTGACATTTCCACTATCTGTAAGTCTGATAAATGCCGGAAAAATGACTAAGTCCAAAAAAAAATTTTTTTCAACTTTTTCAATTTTACCCCCGTGGGATATATATTCTACCCACACACATTTGGAACTCTCCTGGGGTACCGTCACACATATTATTCCCTCATTTAGTGGATATTTTCACAAAAAAAGTGAAATTTTCAAAAATTCAGAAAATTGGCTGAAAACGACTAAATATGAAGGACTCATCGGGCGAATGGCTCTGGAACTGAAATCGGAACGCTCACTGACATTTCCCCTATCTGAAAGTCTGATAAACACTGAAAAAATGACTAGGTCGAAAAAAAAAAATTTTTCACCTTTTTTCAATTTTACCCCCGTAGGATATATATTCTACCCACACACATTTGGAACTCTTCTGGGGTACCCTCACACATATTATTCCCTCATTTAGTGGATATTTTCAAAAAAAAGCAAAATTTTCAAAAATTCTGAAAATTGGCTGAAAACGACTAAATATGAAGGACTCATCGTGCGAATCGCTCTGGAACTGAAATCGGAAAGCTCGCTGACATTTCCCCTATCTGAAAGTCTGATAAACGCCGGAAAAATGATTAAGTCTAAAAAAAATTTTTTTCAACTTTTTTCAATTTTAGCCCCATGGGATATATATTCTACCCACACACATTTGGAACTCTCCTGGGGTACCCTCACACATATTATTCCCTCATTTAGTGGATATTTTCACAAAAAAGTAAAATTTTCAAAAATTCTTAAAATTGGCTGAAAACGACTAAATATGAAGGACTCATCGGGTGAATCGCTCTGGAACTGAAATCAGAACGCTCGCTGACATTTCCACTATCTGTAAGTCTGATAAACGCCGGAAAAATGACTAAGTCCAAAAAAAAAATTTTTTCAACTTTTTTCAATTTTACCCCCGTGGGATATATATTCTACCCACGCACATTTGGAACTCTCCTGGGGTACCCTCACACATATTATTCCCTCATTTAGTGGATATTTTCACAAAAAAAGTGAAATTTTCAAAAATTTAGAAAATTGGCTGAAAACGACTAAATATGAAGGACTCATCAGGCGAACCACTCTGGAACTGAAATCGGAACGCTCACTGACATTTCCCCTATCTGAAAGTCTGATAAACGCTGAAAAAATGACTAAGTCCAAAAAAAAAAAATTTTTCAACTTTTTTCAATTTTACCTCCGTGGGATATATATTCTACCCACACACATTTGTAACTCTCCTTGGGTACCCTCACACATATTATTCCCTCATTTAGTGGATATTTTCAAAAAAAAGCAAAATTTTCAAAAATTCTGAATATTGGCTTAAAACGACTAAATATGAAGGACTCATCAGGCGAATCACTCTGGAACTGAAATCGGAACGCTCATTGACATTTCCCCTATCTGAAAGTCTGATAAACACCGGAAAAATGCCTAAGTCCTCCAAAAAATTTTTTTCAACTTTTTTCAATTTTACCCCCGTGGTTATATATTCTACCTACACACATTTGGAACTCTCCTGGGGTACCCTCACACATATTATTCCCTCATTTAGTGGATATTTTGACAAAAAAATGAAATTTTCAAAAATTCAGAAAATTGGCTTAAAACGACTAAATATGAAGAACTCATTGAGCGAATCGCTCTGGAACTGAAATCTGAAAGCTCACTGACATTTCCCCTATCTGAAAGTCTGATAAACGCCTGAAAAATGACTAAGTCCAAAAAAAATTTTTTTCAACTTTTTTCAATTTTACCCCCGTGGGATATAAATTCTACCCACACACATTTGGAACTCTACTGGGGTACCCTCACACATATTATTCCCTCATTTAGTGGATATTTTCACAAAAAAGTGAAATTTTCAAAAATTCTTAACATTGGCTGAAAACGACTAAATATGAAGGACTCATCGGGCGAATCGCTGTGGAACTGAAATCGGAACACTCACTGACATTTCCCCTATCTGAAAGTCTGATAAACGCCGGAAAATGACTAAGTCCAAACAAAACATTTTTTCAACTTTTTTCAGTTTTACCCCCATGGGATATATATTTTACCCACACACATTTGGAACTCTCCTGGGGTACCCTCACACATATTATTCCCTCATTTAGTGGATATTTTCACAAAAAAGTGAAATTTTCAAAAATTCAGAAAATTGGCTGAAAACGACTAAATATGAAGGACTCATCGGGCGAATCGCTCTGGAACTGAAATCGGAACGCTCACTGACATTTCCCCTATCTGAAAGTCTGATAAACGCTGAAAAAATGACTAAGTCCAAAAAAAAATATTTTTTCAACTTTTTTCAATTTTACCTCCGTGGGATATATATTCTACCCACACACATTTGGAACTCTCCTTGGGTACCCTTACACATATTATTCCCTCATTTAGTGGATATTTTCAAAAAAAAGCAAAATTTTCAAAAATTCTGAAAATTGGCTGAAAACGACTAAATATGAAGGACTCATCGTGCGAATCGCTCTGGAACTGAAATCGGAAAGCTCGCTGACATTTCCCCTATCTGAAAGTCTGATAAACGCCGGAAAAATGATTAAGTCCAAAAAAAATTTTTTTCAACTTTTTTCAATTTTAGCCCCATGGGATATATATTCTACCCACACACATTTGGAACTCTCCTGGGGTACCCTCACACATATTATTCCCTCATTTAGTGGATATTCTGACAAAAAAGTGAAATTTTCAAAAATTCAGAAAATTGGCTGAAAACGACTAAATATGAAGGACTCATCGGGTGAATCGCTCTGGAACTGAAATCAGAACGCTCGCTGACATTTCCACTATCTGTAAGTCTGATAAACGCCGGAAAAATGACTAAGTCCAAAAAAAAAATTTTTTCAACTTTTTTCAATTTTACCCCCGTGGGATATATATTCTACCCACGCACATTTGGAACTCTCCTGGGGTACCCTCACACATATTATTCCCTCATTTAGTGGATATTTTCACAAAAAAAGTGAAATTTTCAAAAATTTAGAAAATTGGCTGAATACGACTAAATATGAAGGACTCATCGGGTGAATCGCTCTGGAACTGAAATCGGAACACTCACTGGCATTTCCCCTATCTGAAAGTCTGATAAACGCCGGAAAAATGACTAAGTCCAAACAAAAAAATTTTTCAACTTTTTTCAATTTTACCCCCATGGGATATATATTCTACCCACACACATTTGGAACTCTCCTGGGGTACCCTCACACATATTATTCCCTTATTTAGTGGATATTTTCACAAAAAAGTGAAATTTTCAAAAATTCTGAAAATTGGCTGAAAACGACTAAATATGAAGGACTCATCAGGCGAATCACTCTGAAACTGAAATCAGAAAGCTCATTGACATTTCACCTATCTGAAAGTCTGATAAATGCCGGAAAAATGATTAAGTCCAAAAAAAATTTTTTTCAACTTTTTTAAATTTTAGCCCCATGGGATATATATTCTACCCACACACATTTGGAACTCTCCTGGGGTACCCTCACACATATTATTCCCTCATTTAGTGGATATTTTCACAAAAAAGTGAAATTTTCAAAAATTTAGAAAATTGGCTGAAAACGACTAAATATGAAGGACTCATCGGGCGACTCGCTCTGGAACTGAAATCGGAACGCTCATTGACATTTCCCCTATCTGAAAGTCTGATAAACACCGGAAAAATGCCTAAGTCCTCATAAAAAAATTTTTCAACTTTTTTCAATTTTACCCCCGTGGATATATATTCTACCCACACTCATTTGGAACTCTCCTGGGGTACCCTCACACATATTATTCCCTCATTTAGTGGATATTCTGACAAAAAAGTGAAATTTTCAAAAATTCAGAAAATTGGCTGAATACGACTAAATATGAAGGACTCATCGGGCGAATCGCTCTGGAACTGAAATCGGAACGCTCACTGACATTTCCCCTATCTGAAAGTCTGATAAACGCTGAAAAAATGACTAAGTCCAAAAAAATATATATTTTCAACTTTTTTCAATTTTACCTCCGTGGAAAAAATATTCTACCCACACACATTTGGAACTCTCCTTGGGTGCCCTCACACATATTATTCCCTCATTTAGTGGATATTCTGAAAAAAAAGTGAAATTTTCAAAAATTCAGAAAATTGGCTGAAAAAGACTAAATATGAAGGACTCATCGGGCGAATCGCTCTGGAACTGAAATCAGAACGCTCGCTGACATTTCCCCTATCTGTAAGTCTGATAAACGCCAGAAAAATGACTAAGTCCAAAAAAAAATATTTTTTCAACTTTTTTCAATTTTACCTCCGTGGGATATATATTCTACCCACACACATTTGGAACTCTCCTTGGGTACCCTCACACATATTATTCCCTCATTTAGTGGATATTCTGACAAAAAAGTAAAATTTTCAAAAATTTTTAAAATTGGCTGAAAACGACTAAATATGAAGGACTCATCAGGAGAACCACTCTGGAACTGAAATCGGAACGCTCACTGACATTTCCCCTATCTGAAAGTCTGATAAACGCTGAAAAAATGACTAAGTCCAAAAAAATATATATTTTCAACTTTTTTCAATTTTACCTCCGTGGAAAAAATATTCTACCCACACACATTTGGAACTCTCCTTGGGTGCCCTCACACATATTATTCCCTCATTTAGTGGATATTCTGAAAAAAAAGTGAAATTTTCAAAAATTCAGAAAATTGGCTGAAAAAGACTAAATATGAAGGACTCATCGGGCGAATCGCTCTGGAACTGAAATCAGAACGCTCGCTGACATTTCCCCTATCTGAAAGTCTGATAAACGCCGGAAAAATGATTAAGTCCAAAAAAAATTTTTTTCAACTTTTTTCAATTTTAGCCCCATGGGATATATATTCTACCCACACACATTTGGAACTCTCCTGGGGTACCCTCACACATATTATTCCCTCATTTAGTGGATATTTTCACAAAAAGTGAAATTTTCAAAAATTCAGAAAATTGGCTGAAAACGACTAAATATGAAGGACTCATTGAGCGAATCGCTCTGGAACTGAAATCGGAAAGCTCGCTGACATTTCCCCTATATGAAAGTCTGATAAACGTCGGAAAAATGATTAAGTCCAAAAAAAAAATGTTTTCAACTTTTTTCAATTTTAGCCCCATGGGATATATATTCTACCCACACACATTTGGAACTCTCCTGGGGTACCCTCACACATATTATTCCCTCATTTAGTGGATATTCTGACAAAAAAGTGAAATTTTCAAAAATTCAGAAAATTGGCTGAAAACGACTAAATATGAAGGACTCATCGGGTGAATCGCTCTGGAACTGAAATCAGAATGCTTGCTAACATTTCCACTATCTGTAAGTCTGATAAACGCCGGAAAAATGACTAAGTCCAAAAAAAAAATTTTTTCAACTTTTTTCAATTTTACCCCCGTGGGATATATATTCTACCCACGCACATTTGGAACTCTCCTGGGGTACCCTCACACATATTATTCCCTCATTTAGTGGATATTTTCACAAAAAAAGTGAAATTTTCAAAAATTTAGAAAGTTGGCTGAAAACGACTAAATATGAAGGACTCATCGTGCGAATCGCTCTGGAACTGAAATCGGAAAGCTCGCTGACATTTCCCCTATCTGAAAGTCTGATAAACGCCGGAAAAATGATTAAGTCCAAAAAAATATTTTTTCAACTTTTTTCAATTTTAGCCCCATGGGATATATATTCTACCCACACACATTTGGAACTCTCCTGGGGTACCCTCACACATATTATTCCCTCATTTAGTGGATATTTTCACAAAAAGTGAAATTTTCAAAAATTCTGAAAATTGGCTGAAAACGACTAAATATGAAGGACTCATCGGGCGAATCGCTCTGGAACTGAAATCGGAATGCTCACTGACATTTCCCCTATCTGAAAGTCTGATAAACGCTGAAAAAATGACTAAGTTCAAAAAAAAAATTTTTTCAACTTTTTTCAATTTTAGCCCCATGGGATATATATTCTACCCACACACATTTGGAACTCTCCTGGGGCACTCTCACACATATTATTCCCTCATTTAGTGGATATTTTCAGAAAAAAGTGACATTTTCAAAAATTCAGAAAATTGGCTGAAAACGACTAAATATGAATCACTAATCGGGCGAATCGCTCTGGAACTGAAATCGGAACGCTCACTGACATTTCCCCTATCTGAAAGTCTCATAAACGCCTTAAAAATGACTAAGTCCAAAAAAAATTTTTTTGCAACTTTTTTCAACTTTAGCCTCATGGGATATATATTCTACCCACACACATTTGGAACTCTCCTGGGGTACCCTCACACATATTATTCCCTCATTTAGTGGATATTTTCACAAAAAAGTGAGATTTTCAAAAAATCTGAAAATTGGCTGAAAACGACTAAATATGAAGGACTCATCGGGCGAATCACTCTGGAACTGAAATCGGAATGCTCACTCACATTTCCCCTATCTGATAGTCTGATAAACGCTGGAAAAATGACTAAGTCCAAAAAAAAAAATTTTTCAACTTTTTTAAATTTTACACCCGTGGGATATACATTCTACCCACACACATTTGGAACTCTCCTGGGGTACCCTCACATATATTATTCCCTCATTTAGTGGATATTTTCACAAAAAAGTGAAATTTTCAAAAATTCAGAAAATTGGCTGAAAACGACTAAATATGAAGGACTCATCGGGCGAATCGCTCTGGAACTGAAATCGGAACGCTCACTGACATTTCCCCTATCTGAAAGTCTGATAAACGCTGAAAAAATAAAGAAGTCCAAAAAAAAATATTTTTTCAACTTTTTTCAATTTTACCTCCGTGGGATATATATTCTACCCACACACATTTGGAACTCTTCTTGGGTACCCTCACACATATTATTCCCTCATTTAGTGGATATTCTGACAAAAAAAGTGAAATTTTCAAAAATTCAGAAAATTGGCTGAAAACGACTAAATATGAAGGACTCATTGGGCGAATCGCTCTGGAACTGAATTTGGAACGCTCACTGACATTTCCCCTATCTGAAAGTCTGATAAACGCCGGAAAAATGACTAAGTCCAAAAAAAATTTTTTCAACTTTTTTCAATTTTACCCCCATGGGATATATATTCTACCCACACACATTTGGAACTCTCCTGGGGTACCCTCACACATATTATTCCCTCATTTAGTGGATATTTTCAGAAAAAAGTGACATTTTCAAAAATTCAGAAAATTGGCTGAAAACGACTAAATATGAAGGACTCATCGGGCGAATCGCTCTGGAACTGAAATCGGAACGCTCATTGACATTTCCCCTATCTGAAAGTCTGATAAACACCGGAAAAATGCCTAAGTCCCCCCAAAAAATGTTTTCAACTTTTTTCAATTTTACCCCCGTGGATATATATTCTACCCACACACATTTGGAACTCTCCTGGGGTACCCTCACACATATTATTCCGTCATTTAGTGGATATTTTCACAAAAAAGTGAAATTTTCAAAATTTCAGAAAATTGGCTGAAAACGACTAAATATGAAGGATTCAACGGGCGAATCATTATGGAACTGAAATCGGAATGCTCACTGACATTTCCCCTATCTGAAAGTCTGATGAACGCTGGAAAAATGTCTAAGTCCAAAAAAAAAATTTTTTCAACTTTTTTTAATTTTACCCCCGTGGGATATATATTCTACCCACACACATTTGGAACTCTCCTGGGGTACCCTCACACATATTATTCCCTCATTTAGTGGATATTTTCACAAAAAAGTGAAATTTTCAAAAATTCTTAACATTGGCTGAAAACGACTAAATATGAAGGACTCATCAGGCGAATCACTCTGGAACTGAAATCGGAAAGCTCACTAACATTTCCCCTATCTGAAAGTCTGATAAACACCGGAAAAATGCCTAAGTTCCCCAAAAAATTTTTTTCAACTTTTTTCAATTTTACCCCCGTGAATATATATTCTACCCACACACATTTGGAACTCTCCTGGGGTACCCTCACACATATTATTCCCTCATTTAGTGGATATTTTGACAAAAAAGTGAAATTTTCAAAAATTCAGAAAATTGGCTGAAAACGACTAAATATGAAGGACTCATCGGGCGAATCGCTCTGGAACTGAAATCGGAACACTCACTGACATTTCCCCTATCTGAAAGTCTGATAAACGCCGGAAAATGACTAAGTCCAAACAAAACATTTTTTCAGCTTTTTTCAATTTTACCCCCATGGGATATATATTCTACCCACACACATTTGGAACTCTCCTGGGGTACCCTCACACATATTATTCCCTCATTTAGTGGATATTTTCATAAAAAAGTGAAATTTTCAAAAATTCAGAAAATTGGCTGAAAACGACTAAATATGAAGGACTCATTGGGCGAATCGCTCTGGAACTGAAATCGGAACGCTCACTGACATTTCCCCTATCTGAAAGTCTAATAAATGCTGAAAAAATGACTAAGTCCAAAAAAAAATATTTTTTCAACTTTTTTCAATTTTACCTCCGTGGGATATATATTCTACCCAAACACATTTGGAACTCTCCTTGGGTACCCTCACACATATTATTCCCTCATTTAGTGGATATTCTGACAAAAAAGTTAAATGTTCAAAAATTCAGAAAATTGGCTGAAAACGACTAAATATGAAGGACTCATCAGGCGAATCACTCTGGAACTGAAATCGGAACGCTCACTCACATTTCCCCTATCTGAAAGTCTGATAAACGCTGGAAAAATGATTATATCCAAAAAAAAAATGTTTTTAACTTTTTTCAACTTTAGCCCCATGGGATATATATTCTACCCACACACATTTGGAACTCTCCTGGCGCACCCTCACACATATTATTCCCTCATTTAGTGGATATTTTCACAAAAAAGTGAAATTTTCAAAAATTCAGAAAATTGGCTGAAAACTACTAAATATGAAGGACTCATAAGGCGAATGACTCTGGAACTGAAATCGGAACGCTCATTGACATTTCCCCTATCTGAAAGTCTGATAAACACCGGAAAAATGCCTAAGTCCTCCAAAAAATTTTTTTAAACTTTTTTCAATTTTACCCCCGTGGTTATATATTCTACCCACACACATTTGGAACTCTCCTGGGGTACCCTCACACATATTATTCCCTCATTTAGTGGATATTTTGACAAAAAAGTGAAATTTTCAAAAATTCAGAAAATTGGCTTAAAACGACTAAATATGAAGAACTCATTGAGCGAATCGCTCTGGAACTGAAATCTGAAAGCTCACTGACATTTCCCCTATCTGAAAGTCTGATAAACGCCTGAAAAATGACTAAGTCCAAAAAAAAATATTTTTTCAACTTTTTTCAATTTTACCCCTGTGGGATATATATTCTACCCACACACATTTGGAACTCTCCTTGGGTACCCTTACACGTATTATTCCCTCATTTAGTGGATATTCTGACAAAAAAGTAAAATTTTCAAAAATTCTTAAAATTGGCTGAAAACGACTAAATATGAAGGACTCATCAGGCGAACCACTCTGGAACTGAAAGCGGAACGCTCACTGACATTTCCCCTATCTGAAAGTCTGATAAACGTCGGAAAAATGATTAAGTCCAAAAAAAAATGTTTTCAACTTTTTTCAATTTTACCCCCGTGGGATATAAATTCTACCCCCACACATTTGGAACTCTCCTGGGGTACCCTCACACATATTATTCCCTCATTTAGTGGATATTCTGACAAAAAAGTGAAATTTTCAAAAATTCAGAAAATTGGCTGAAAATGACTAAATATGAAGGACTCATCGGGTGAATCGCTCTGGAACTGAAATCAGAATGCTCGCTGACATTTCCACTATCTGTAAGTCTGATAAATGCCGGAAAAATGACTAAGTCCAAAAAAAAATTTTTTTCAACTTTTTCAATTTTACCCCCGTGGGATATATATTCTACCCACACACATTTGGAACTCTCCTGGGGTACCCTCACACATATTATTCCCTCATTTAGTGGATATTTTCACAAAAAAAGTGAAATTTTCAAAAATTCAGAAAATTGGCTGAAAACGACTAAATATGAAGGACTCATCGGGCGAATGGCTCTGGAACTGAAATCGGAACGCTCACTGACATTTCCCCTATCTGAAAGTCTGATAAACACTGAAAAAATGACTAGGTCGAAAAAAAAAAATTTTTCACCTTTTTTCAATTTTACCCCCGTAGGATATATATTCTACCCACACACATTTGGAACTCTTCTGGGGTACCCTCACACATATTATTCCCTCATTTAGTGGATATTTTCAAAAAAAAGCAAAATTTTCAAAAATTCTGAAAATTGGCTGAAAACGACTAAATATGAAGGACTCATCGTGCGAATCGCTCTGGAACTGAAATCGGAAAGCTCGCTGACATTTCCCCTATCTGAAAGTCTGATAAACGCCGGAAAAATGATTAAGTCCAAAAAAAATTTTTTTCAACTTTTTTCAATTTTAGCCCCATGGGATATATATTCTACCCACACACATTTGGAACTCTCCTGGGGTACCCTCACACATATTATTCCCTCATTTAGTGGATATTTTCACAAAAAAGTAAAATTTTCAAAAATTCTTAAAATTGGCTGAAAACGACTAAATATGAAGGACTCATCAGGCGAACCACTCTGGAACTGAAAGCGGAACGCTCACTGACATTTCCCCTATCTGAAAGTCTGATAAACGTCGGAAAAATGATTAAGTCCAAAAAAAAATGTTTTCAACTTTTTTCAATTTTACCCCCGTGGGATATAAATTCTACCCCCACACATTTGGAACTCTCCTGGGGTACCCTCACACATATTATTCCCTCATTTAGTGGATATTCTGACAAAAAAGTGAAATTTTCAAAAATTCAGAAAATTGGCTGAAAACGACTAAATATGAAGGACTCATCGGGTGAATCGCTCTGGAACTGAAATCAGAATGCTCGCTGACATTTCCACTATCTGTAAGTCTGATAAATGCCGGAAAAATGACTAAGTCCAAAAAAAAATTTTTTTCAACTTTTTCAATTTTACCCCCGTGGGATATATATTCTACCCACACACATTTGGAACTCTCCTGGGGTACCCTCACACATATTATTCCCTCATTTAGTGGATATTTTCACAAAAAAAGTGAAATTTTCAAAAATTCAGAAAATTGGCTGAAAACGACTAAATATGAAGGACTCATCGGGCGAATGGCTCTGGAACTGAAATCGGAACGCTCACTGACATTTCCCCTATCTGAAAGTCTGATAAACACTGAAAAAATGACTAGGTCGAAAAAAAAAAATTTTTCACCTTTTTTCAATTTTACCCCCGTAGGATATATATTCTACCCACACACATTTGGAACTCTTCTGGGGTACCCTCACACATATTATTCCCTCATTTAGTGGATATTTTCAAAAAAAAGCAAAATTTTCAAAAATTCTGAAAATTGGCTGAAAACGACTAAATATGAAGGACTCATCGTGCGAATCGCTCTGGAACTGAAATCGGAAAGCTCGCTGACATTTCCCCTATCTGAAAGTCTGATAAACGCCGGAAAAATGATTAAGTCCAAAAAAAATTTTTTTCAACTTTTTTCAATTTTAGCCCCATGGGATATATATTCTACCCACACACATTTGGAACTCTCCTGGGGTACCCTCACACATATTATTCCCTCATTTAGTGGATATTTTCACAAAAAAGTAAAATTTTCAAAAATTCTTAAAATTGGCTGAAAACGACTAAATATGAAGGACTCATCGGGTGAATCGCTCTGGAACTGAAATCAGAACGCTCGCTGACATTTCCACTATCTGTAAGTCTGATAAACGCCGGAAAAATGACTAAGTCCAAAAAAAAAATTTTTTCAACTTTTTTCAATTTTACCCCCGTGGGATATATATTCTACCCACGCACATTTGGAACTCTCCTGGGGTACCCTCACACATATTATTCCCTCATTTAGTGGATATTTTCACAAAAAAAGTGAAATTTTCAAAAATTTAGAAAATTGGCTGAAAACGACTAAATATGAAGGACTCATCAGGCGAACCACTCTGGAACTGAAATCGGAACGCTCACTGACATTTCCCCTATCTGAAAGTCTGATAAACGCTGAAAAAATGACTAAGTCCAAAAAAAAATAATTTTTCAACTTTTTTCAATTTTACCTCCGTGGGATATATATTCTACCCACACACATTTGTAACTCTCCTTGGGTACCCTCACACATATTATTCCCTCATTTAGTGGATATTTTCAAAAAAAAGCAAAATTTTCAAAAATTCTGAATATTGGCTTAAAACGACTAAATATGAAGAACTCATTGGGCGAATTGCTCTGGAACTGAAATCGGAATGCTCACTGACATTTCCCCTATCTGAAAATCTGATAAACGCCGGAAAAACGACTAAGTCCCAAAAAAATTTTTTTCAACTTTTTTCAATTTTACCCCCGTGGGATATATATTCTACCCACACACATTTGGAACTCTCCTGGCGCACCCTCACACATATTATTCCCTCATTTAGTGGATATTTTCACAAAAAAGTGAAATTTTCAAAAATTCAGAAAATTGGCTGAAAACGACTAAATATGAAGGACTCATCAGGCGAATCACTCTGGAACTGAAATCGGAACGCTCATTGACATTTCCCCTATCTGAAAGTCTGATAAACACCGGAAAAATGCCTAAGTCCTCCAAAAAATTTTTTTCAACTTTTTTCAATTTTACCCCCGTGGTTATATATTCTACCTACACACATTTGGAACTCTCCTGGGGTACCCTCACACATATTATTCCCTCATTTAGTGGATATTTTGACAAAAAAATGAAATTTTCAAAAATTCAGAAAATTGGCTTAAAACGACTAAATATGAAGAACTCATTGAGCGAATCGCTCTGGAACTGAAATCTGAAAGCTCACTGACATTTCCCCTATCTGAAAGTCTGATAAACGCCTGAAAAATGACTAAGTCCAAAAAAAATTTTTTTCAACTTTTTTCAATTTTACCCCCGTGGGATATAAATTCTACCCACACACATTTGGAACTCTACTGGGGTACCCTCACACATATTATTCCCTCATTTAGTGGATATTTTCACAAAAAAGTGAAATTTTCAAAAATTCTTAACATTGGCTGAAAACGACTAAATATGAAGGACTCATCGGGCGAATCGCTGTGGAACTGAAATCGGAACACTCACTGACATTTCCCCTATCTGAAAGTCTGATAAACGCCGGAAAATGACTAAGTCCAAACAAAACATTTTTTCAACTTTTTTCAGTTTTACCCCCATGGGATATATATTTTACCCACACACATTTGGAACTCTCCTGGGGTACCCTCACACATATTATTCCCTCATTTAGTGGATATTTTCACAAAAAAGTGAAATTTTCAAAAATTCAGAAAATTGGCTGAAAACGACTAAATATGAAGGACTCATCGGGCGAATCGCTCTGGAACTGAAATCGGAACGCTCACTGACATTTCCCCTATCTGAAAGTCTGATAAACGCTGAAAAAATGACTAAGTCCAAAAAAAAATATTTTTTCAACTTTTTTCAATTTTACCTCCGTGGGATATATATTCTACCCACACACATTTGGAACTCTCCTTGGGTACCCTTACACATATTATTCCCTCATTTAGTGGATATTTTCAAAAAAAAGCAAAATTTTCAAAAATTCTGAAAATTGGCTGAAAACGACTAAATATGAAGGACTCATCGTGCGAATCGCTCTGGAACTGAAATCGGAAAGCTCGCTGACATTTCCCCTATCTGAAAGTCTGATAAACGCCGGAAAAATGATTAAGTCCAAAAAAAATTTTTTTCAACTTTTTTCAATTTTAGCCCCATGGGATATATATTCTACCCACACACATTTGGAACTCTCCTGGGGTACCCTCACACATATTATTCCCTCATTTAGTGGATATTCTGACAAAAAAGTGAAATTTTCAAAAATTCAGAAAATTGGCTGAAAACGACTAAATATGAAGGACTCATCGGGTGAATCGCTCTGGAACTGAAATCAGAACGCTCGCTGACATTTCCACTATCTGTAAGTCTGATAAACGCCGGAAAAATGACTAAGTCCAAAAAAAAAATGTTTTCAACTTTTTTCAATTTTACCCCCGTGGGATATATATTCTACCCACGCACATTTGGAACTCTCCTGGGGTACCCTCACACATATTATTCCCTCATTTAGTGGATATTTTCACAAAAAAAGTGAAATTTTCAAAAATTTAGAAAATTGGCTGAATACGACTAAATATGAAGGACTCATCGGGTGAATCGCTCTGGAACTGAAATCGGAACACTCACTGGCATTTCCCCTATCTGAAAGTCTGATAAACGCCGGAAAAATGACTAAGTCCAAACAAAAAAATTTTTCAACTTTTTTCAATTTTACCCCCATGGGATATATATTCTACCCACACACATTTGGAACTCTCCTGGGGTACCCTCACACATATTATTCCCTTATTTAGTGGATATTTTCACAAAAAAGTGAAATTTTCAAAAATTCTGAAAATTGGCTGAAAACGACTAAATATGAAGGACTCATCAGGCGAATCACTCTGGAACTGAAATCAGAAAGCTCATTGACATTTCACCTATCTGAAAGTCTGATAAATGCCGGAAAAATGATTAAGTCCAAAAAAAATTTTTTTCAACTTTTTTAAATTTTAGCCCCATGGGATATATATTCTACCCACACACATATGGAACTCTCCTGGGGTACCCTCACACATATTATTCCCTCATTTAGTGGATATTTTCACAAAAAAGTGAAATTTTCAAAAATTTAGAAAATTGGCTGAAAACGACTAAATATGAAGGACTCATTGGGCGACTCGCTCTGGAACTGAAATCGGAACGCTCATTGACATTTCCCCTATCTGAAAGTCTGATAAACACCGGAAAAATGCCTAAGTCCTCATAAAAAAATTTTTCAACTTTTTTCAATTTTACCCCCGTGGATATATATTCTACCCACACTCATTTGGAACTCTCCTGGGGTACCCTCACACATATTATTCCCTCATTTAGTGGATATTCTGACAAAAAAGTGAAATTTTCAAAAATTCAGAAAATTGGCTGAATACGACTAAATATGAAGGACTCATCGGGCGAATCGCTCTGGAACTGAAATCGGAACGCTCACTGACATTTCCCCTATCTGAAAGTCTGATAAACGCTGAAAAAATGACTAAGTCCAAAAAAATATATATTTTCAACTTTTTTCAATTTTACCTCCGTGGAAAAAATATTCTACCCACACACATTTGGAACTCTCCTTGGGTGCCCTCACACATATTATTCCCTCATTTAGTGGATATTCTGAAAAAAAAGTGAAATTTTCAAAAATTCAGAAAATTGGCTGAAAAAGACTAAATATGAAGGACTCATCGGGCGAATCGCTCTGGAACTGAAATCAGAACGCTCGCTGACATTTCCCCTATCTGTAAGTCTGATAAACGCCAGAAAAATGACTAAGTCCAAAAAAAAATATTTTTTCAACTTTTTTCAATTTTACCTCCGTGGGATATATATTCTACCCACACACATTTGGAACTCTCCTTGGGTACCCTCACACATATTATTCCCTCATTTAGTGGATATTCTGACAAAAAAGTAAAATTTTCAAAAAATTTTAAAATTGGCTGAAAACGACTAAATATGAAGGACTCATCAGGCGAACCACTCTGGAACTGAAATCGGAACGCTCACTGACATTTCCCCTATCTGAAAGTCTGATAAACGCTGAAAAAATGACTAAGTCCAAAAAAATATATATTTTCAACTTTTTTCAATTTTACCTCCGTGGAAAAAATATTCTACCCACACACATTTGGAACTCTCCTTGGGTGCCCTCACACATATTATTCCCTCATTTAGTGGATATTCTGAAAAAAAAGTGAAATTTTCAAAAATTCAGAAAATTGGCTGAAAAAGACTAAATATGAAGGACTCATCGGGCGAATCGCTCTGGAACTGAAATCAGAACGCTCGCTGACATTTCCCCTATCTGAAAGTCTGATAAACGTCGGAAAAATGATTAAGTCCAAAAAAAATTTTTTTCAACTTTTTTCAATTTTAGCCCCATGGGATATATATTCTACCCACACACATTTGGAACTCTCCTGGGGTACCCTCACACATATTATTCCCTCATTTAGTGGATATTTTCACAAAAAGTGAAATTTTCAAAAATTCAGAAAATTGGCTGAAAACGACTAAATATGAAGGACTCATTGAGCGAATCGCTCTGGAACTGAAATCGGAAAGCTCGCTGACATTTCCCCTATATGAAAGTCTGATAAACGTCGGAAAAATGATTAAGTCCAAAAAAAAAATGTTTTCAACTTTTTTCAATTTTAGCCCCATGGGATATATATTCTACCCACACACATTTGGAACTCTCCTGGGGTACCCTCACACATATTATTCCCTCATTTAGTGGATATTCTGACAAAAAAGTGAAATTTTCAAAAATTCAGAAAATTGGCTGAAAACGACTAAATATGAAGGACTCATCGGGTGAATCGCTCTGGAACTGAAATCAGAATGCTTGCTAACATTTCCACTATCTGTAAGTCTGATAAACGCCGGAAAAATGACTAAGTCCAAAAAAAAAATTTTTTCAACTTTTTTCAATTTTACCCCCGTGGGATATATATTCTACCCACGCACATTTGGAACTCTCCTGGGGTACCCTCACACATATTATTCCCTCATTTAGTGGATATTTTCACAAAAAAAGTGAAATTTTCAAAAATTTAGAAAATTGGCTGAAAACGACTAAATATGAAGGACTCATCGTGCGAATCGCTCTGGAACTGAAATCGGAAAGCTCGCTGACATTTCCCCTATCTGAAAGTCTGATAAACGCCGGAAAAATGATTAAGTCCAAAAAAATATTTTTTCAACTTTTTTCAATTTTAGCCCCATGGGATATATATTCTACCCACACACATTTGGAACTCTCCTGGGGTACCCTCACACATATTATTCCCTCATTTAGTGGATATTTTCACAAAAAGTGAAATTTTCAAAAATTCTGAAAATTGGCTGAAAACGACTAAATATGAAGGACTCATCGGGCGAATCGCTCTGGAACTGAAATCGGAATGCTCACTGACATTTCCCCTATCTGAAAGTCTGATAAACGCTGAAAAAATGACTAAGTTCAAAAAAAAAATTTTTTCAACTTTTTTCAATTTTAGCCCCATGGGATATATATTCTACCCACACACATTTGGAACTCTCCTGGGGCACTCTCACACATATTATTCCCTCATTTAGTGGATATTTTCACAAAAAAGTGAAATTTTCAAAAATTCAGAAAATTGGCTGAAAACGACTAAATATGAAGAACTCATCGGGCGAATCGCTCTGGAACTGAAATCGGAAAGCTCACTGACATTTCCCCTATCTGAAAGTCTGATAAACACCGGAAAAATGCCTAAGTCCCCCCCAAAAAATTTTTCAACTTTTTTCAATTTTACCTCCGTGGGATATATATTCTACCCACACACATTTGGAACTCTTCTTGGGTACCCTCACACATATTATTCCCTCATTTAGTGGATATTCTGACAAAAAAAGTGAAATTTTCAAAAATTCAGAAAATTGGCTGAAAACGACTAAATATGAAGGACTCATTGGGCGAATCGCTCTGGAACTGAATTTGGAACGCTCACTGACATTTCCCCTATCTGAAAGTCTGATAAACGCCGGAAAAATGACTAAGTCCAAAAAAAAATTTTTCAACTTTTTTCAATTTTACCCCCATGGGATATATATTCTACCCACACACATTTGGAACTCTCCTGGGGTACCCTCACACATATTATTCCCTCATTTAGTGGATATTTTCAGAAAAAAGTGACATTTTCAAAAATTCAGAAAATTGGCTGAAAACGACTAAATATGAATCACTAATCGGGCGAATCGCTCTGGAACTGAAATCGGAACGCTCACTGACATTTCCCCTATCTGAAAGTCTCATAAACGCCTTAAAAATGACTAAGTCCAAAAAAAATTTTTTTGCAACTTTTTTCAACTTTAGCCTCATGGGATATATATTCTACCCACACACATTTGGAACTCTCCTGGGGTACCCTCACACATATTATTCCCTCATTTAGTGGATATTTTCACAAAAAAGTGAGATTTTCAAAAAATCTGAAAATTGGCTGAAAACGACTAAATATGAAGGACTCATCGGGCGAATCACTCTGGAACTGAAATCGGAATGCTCACTCACATTTCCCCTATCTGATAGTCTGATAAACGCTGGAAAAATGACTAAGTCCAAAAAAAAAAATTTTTCAACTTTTTTAAATTTTACACCCGTGGGATATACATTCTACCCACACACATTTGGAACTCTCCTGGGGTACCCTCACATATATTATTCCCTCATTTAGTGGATATTTTCACAAAAAAGTGAAATTTTCAAAAATTCAGAAAATTGGCTGAAAACGACTAAATATGAAGGACTCATCGGGCGAATCGCTCTGGAACTGAAATCGGAACGCTCACTGACATTTCCCCTATCTGAAAGTCTGATAAACGCTGAAAAAATAAAGAAGTCCAAAAAAAAATATTTTTTCAACTTTTTTCAATTTTACCTCCGTGGGATATATATTCTACCCACACACATTTGGAACTCTTCTTGGGTACCCTCACACATATTATTCCCTCATTTAGTGGATATTCTGACAAAAAAAGTGAAATTTTCAAAAATTCAGAAAATTGGCTGAAAACGACTAAATATGAAGGACTCATTGGGCGAATCGCTCTGGAACTGAATTTGGAACGCTCACTGACATTTCCCCTATCTGAAAGTCTGATAAACGCCGGAAAAATGACTAAGTCCAAAAAAAATTTTTTCAACTTTTTTCAATTTTACCCCCATGGGATATATATTCTACCCACACACATTTGGAACTCTCCTGGGGTACCCTCACACATATTATTCCCTCATTTAGTGGATATTTTCAGAAAAAAGTGACATTTTCAAAAATTCAGAAAATTGGCTGAAAACGACTAAATATGAAGGACTAATCGGGCGAATCGCTCTGGAACTGAAATCGGAACGCTCACTGACATTTCCCCTATCTGAAAGTCTCATAAACGCCTTAAAAATGACTAAGTCCAAAAAAAATTTTTTTGCAACTTTTTTCAACTTTAGCCTCATGGGATATATATTCTACCCACACACATTTGGAACTCTCCTGGGGTACCCTCACACATATTATTCCCTCATTTAGTGGATATTTTCACAAAAAAGTGAAATTTTCAAAGATTCAGAAAATTGGCTGAAAACGACTAAATATGAAGGACTCATCGGGCGAATCGCTCTGGAACTGAAATCGGAACGCTCACTGACATTTCCCCTATCTGTAAGTCTGATAAACGCGGGAAAAATGACGAAGTACAAAAAAAAAATTTTTTCAACTTTTTTCAATTTTACCCCCGTGGGATATATATTCTACCCACACACATTTGGAACTCTCCTGGGGTACCCTCACACATATTATTCCCTCATTTAGTGGATATTTTCACAAAAAAGTGAAATTTTCAAAAATTCAGAAAATTGGCTGAAAACGACTAAATATGAAGGACTCATCAGGCGAATCGCTCTGGAACTGAAATCGGAAGGCTCACTGGCATTTCCCCTATCTGAAAGTCTGATAAACGCTGAAAAAATGACTAAGTCTAAAAAAAAATATTTTTTCAACTTTTTTCAATTTTACCTCCGTGGGATATATATTCTACGCACACACATTTGGAACTCTCCTTGGGTACCCTCACACATATTATTCCCTCATTTAGTGGATATTTTGACAAAAAAGTGAAATTTTCAAAAATTCAGAAAATTGGCTTAAAACGACTAAATATGAAGTACTCATCGGGCGAATCGCTCTGGAACTGAAATCGGAACGCTCACTGACATTTCCCCTATCTGAAAGTCTGATAAACACCGGAAAAATGCCTAAGTCCCCCAAAAAAATATTTCAACTTTTTTCAATTTTACCCCCATGGATATATATTCTACCCACACACATTTGGAACTCTCCTGGGGTATCCTCACACATATTATTCCCTCATTTAGTGGATATTTTCACAAAAAAGTGAAATTTTCAAAAATTCAGAAAATTGGCTGAAAACGACTAAATATGAAGGACTCATCAGGCGAATCACTCTGGAACTGAAATCAGAAAGCTCATTGACATTTCACCTATCTGTAAGTCTGATAAACGCCAGAAAAATGACTAAGTCCAAAAAAAAATATTTTTTCAACTTTTTTCAATTTTACCTCCGTGGGATATATATTCTACCCACACACATTTGGAACTCTCCTTGGGTACCCTCACACATATTATTCCCTCATTTAGTGGATATTCTGACAAAAAAGTGAAATTTTCAAAAATTCAGAAAATTGGCTTAAAAAGACTAAATATGAAGAACTCATCGGGCGAATCGCTCTGGAACTGAAATCAGAAAGCTCACTGACATTTCCCCTATCTGAAAGTCTGATAAATGCCGGAAAAATGACTAAGTCCAAACAAAAATTTTTTTCAACTTTTTTCAATTTTACCCCCATGGGATATATATTCTACCCACACACATTTGGAACTCTCCTGGGGTACCCTCACACATATTATTCCCTCATTTAGTGGATATTTTCACAAAAAAGTGAAATTTTCAAAAATTCAGAAAATTGGCTGAAAACGACTAAATATGAAGGACTCATCGGGCGAATCGCTCTGGAACTGAAATCGGAACGCTCACTGACATTTCCCCTATCTGAAAGTCTGATAAACGCTGAAAAAATGAATAAGTCCAAAAAAATATATATTTTCAACTTTTTTCAATTTTACCTCCGTGGGATAAATATTCTACCCACACACATTTGGAACTCTCCTTGGGTGCCCTCACACATATTATTCCCTCATTTAGTGGATATTCTGACAAAAAAGTGAAATTTTCAAAAATTCAGAAAATTGGCTGAAAACGACTAAATATGAAGGACTCATCGGGCGAATCGCTCTGGAACTGAAATCGGAACGCTCATTGACATTTCTCCTATCTGAAAGTCTGATAAACGCCGGAAAAATGACTAAGGCCAAAAAAAATTTTTTTAAACTTTTTTCAATTTTACCCCCGTGGGACATATATTCTACCCACACACATTTGGAACTCTCCTGGGGTACCCTCACACATATTATTCCCTCATTTAGTGGATATTTTGACAAAAAAGTGAAATTTTCAAAAAATCAGAAAATTGACTGAAAACGACTAAATATGAAGGACTCATCGGGCGAATCACTCTGGAACTGAAATCGGAACGCTCACTGACATTTCCCCTATCTGATAGTCTGATAAAGGCTGGAAAAATGACTAAGTCCAAAAAAAATTTTTTTGCAACTTTTTTCAATTTTACCCCCTTGGATATATATTCTACCCACACACATTTGGAACTCTCCTTGGGTACCCTCACACATATTATTCCCTCATTTAGTGGATATTCTGACAAAAAAGTGAAATTTTCAAAAATTCAGAAAATTGGCTGAAAACGACTAAATATGAAGGACTCATCGGGCGAATCGCTCTGGAACTGAAATCGGAACGCTCACTGACATTTCCCCTATCTAAAAGTCTGATAAACGTCGGAAAAATTACTAAGTCCAAAAAAAAATTTTTTTAAACTTTTTTTAATTTTACCCCCGTGGGATATATATTCTACCCACACACATTTGGAACTCTCCTGGTGTACCCTCACAAATATTATTCCCTCATTTAGTAGATATTTTCACAAAAAAGTGAAATTTTCAAAAATTCAGAAAATTGACTGAAAACGACTAAATATGAAGGACTCATCGGGCGAATCGCTCTGGAACTGAAATCGGAACGCTCACTGACATTTCCCCTATCGAAAGTCTGATAAACGCCTGAAAAATGACAGTCTAAAAAAATTTTTTTTTCAGCTTTTTTCAATTTTACCCCCGTGGGATATATATTCTACCCACACACATTTGGAACTATCCCTGGGTACCCTCACACATATTATTCCCTCATTTAGTGGATATTTTCACAAAAAAGTGAAATTTTCAAAAATTCAGAAAATTGGCTGAAAACGGCTAAATATGAAGGACTCATCGGGCAAATCGCTCTGGAACTGAAATCGGAACGCTCACTAACATTTCCCCTATCGAAAGTCTGATAAACGCCTGAAAAATGACAGTCCAAAAAAATTTTTTTTTCAGCTTTTTTCAATTTTACCCCGTGGGATATATATTCTACCCACACACATTTGGAACTCTCCTGGGGTACCCTCACACATATTATTCCCTCATTTAGTGGATATTTTCACAAAAAAGAGAAATTTTCAAAAATTCTGAAAATTGGCTGAAAACGACTAAATATGAAGGACTCATTGGGAGAATCACTCTGGAACTGAAATCGGAATGCTCACTGACATTTCCCCTATGTGAAAGTCTGATAAACGCCAGAAAAATGAGTAAGTCCCCAAAAAAATTTTTTTCAACTTTTTTCAATTTTACCCGTGGGATATATATTCTACCCACACACATTTGGAACTCTCCTGGGGTACCCTCACACATATTATTCCCTCATTTAGTGGATATTTTCACAAAAAAGTGAAATTTTCAAAAATTCTGAAAATTGGCTGAACACGACTAAATATGAAGGACTCATCGGTCGAATCGCTCTGGAACTGAAATTGGATTTCTCACTGACATTTCTCCTCTCTGAAAGTCTGATAAACGCCGGAAAAATGACTAAGTACAAAAAAAAATTTTTTTTAACTTTTTTCAATTTTATCCCCATGGGATTTATATTCTACCCACACACATTTTGAACTCTCCTGGGGTACCCTCACACATATTATTCCCTCATTTAGGTGGATATTTTCACAAAAAAGTGAAATTTTCAAAAATTCTGAAAATTGGCTGAAAACGACTAAATATGAAGGACTCATCGGGCGAATCGCTCTGGAACTGAAATCGGAATGCTCACTGACATTTCCCCTATCGAAAGTCTGATAAACGCCTGAAAAATGACAGTCCAAAAAAATTTTTTTTTCAGCTTTTTACAATTTTACCCGCGTGGGATATATATTCTACCCACACACATTTGGAACTCTCCTGGCGTACCCTCACACATTTGGAACTCTCCTGGCGTACCCTCACACATATTATTCCCTCATTTAGTGGATATTTTCACAAAAAAGTGAAATTTTCAAAAATTCAGAAAATTGACTGAAAACGACTAAATATGAAGGACTCATCGGGCGAATTGCTCTGAAACTGAAATCGGAACGCTCACTGACACTTCCCCATCCTGAAAGCCTGATAAACGCCTGAAAAATGACTAAGTCCAAAAAAAAATTTTTTTCAACTTTTTTCAATTTTACCCCGGTGGGATATATATTTTACCCACACACATTTGGAACTCTCCTGGGGTACCCTCACACATATTGTTCCCTCATTTAGTGGATATTTTCACAAAAAAGTGAAATTTTCAAAAATTCTGAAAATTGGCTGAAAACGACTAAATATGAATGACGCATCGAGCGAATCGCTCTGGAACTGAAATTGGAACGCTCACTGACATTTCCCCTAACTGAAAGTCTGATAAACGCCGGAAAAATGCCTAAGTCCCCAAAAAAAAATGTTTCAACTTTTTTCAATTTTACCCCTGTGGATATATATTCTACCCACACACATTTGGAACTCTCCTGGGGTACCCTCACACATATTATTCCCTCATTTAGTGGATATTTTCACAAAAAAGTGAAATTTTCAAAAATTCAGAAAATTGACTGAAAACGACTAAATATGAAGGACTCATCGGGCGAATCGCTCTGGAACTGAAATCGGAACGCTCACTGACATTTCCCCTATCGAAAGTCTGATAAACGCCTGAAAAATGACAGTCTAAAAAAATTTTTTTTTCAGCTTTTTTCAATTTTACCCCCGTGGGATATATATTCTACCCACACACATTTGGAACTATCCCTGGGTACCCTCACACATATTATTCCCTCATTTAGTGGATATTTTCACAAAAAAGTGAAATTTTCAAAAATTCAGAAAATTGGCTGAAAACGGCTAAATATGAAGGACTCATCGGGCAAATCGCTCTGGAACTGAAATCGGAACGCTCACTAACATTTCCCCTATCGAAAGTCTGATAAACGCCTGAAAAATGACAGTCCAAAAAAATTTTTTTTTCAGCTTTTTTCAATTTTACCCCGTGGGATATATATTCTACCCACACACATTTGGAACTCCCCTGGGGTACCCTCACACATATTATTCCCTCATTTAGTGGATATTTTCACAAAAAAGAGAAATTTTCAAAAATTCTGAAAATTGGCTGAAAACGACTAAATATGAAGGACTCATTGGGAGAATCACTCTGGAACTGAAATCGGAATGCTCACTGACATTTCCCCTATGTGAAAGTCTGATAAACGCCAGAAAAATGAGTAAGTCCCCAAAAAAATTTTTTTCAACTTTTTTCAATTTTACCCCGTGGGATATATATTCTACCCACACACATTTGGAACTCTCCTGGGGTACCCTCACACATATTATTCCCTCATTTAGTGGATATTTTCACAAAAAAGTGAAATTTTCAAAAATTCTGAAAATTGGCTGAACACGACTAAATATGAAGGACTCATCGGTCGAATCGCTCTGGAACTGAAATTGGATTTCTCACTGACATTTCCCCTCTCTGAAAGTCTGATAAACGCCGGAAAAATGACTAAGTACAAAAAAAATTTTTTTTTAACTTTTTTCAATTTTATCCCCATGGGATTTATATTCTACCCACACACATTTTGAACTCTCCTGGGGTACCCTCACACATATTATTCCCTCATTTAGGTGGATATTTTCACAAAAAAGTGAAATTTTCAAAAATTCTGAAAATTGGCTGAAAACGACTAAATATGAAGGACTCATCGGGCGAATCACTCTGGAACTGTATTCGGAATGCTCACTGACATTTCCCCTATCTGAAAGTCTGATAAACGGCGGAAAAATGACTAAGTCCAAAAAAAAATTTTTTTTAACTTTTTTCAATTTTACCCCCGTGGGATATATATTCTACCCAAACACATTTGGAACTCTCCTGGCGTACCCTCACACATATTATTCCCTAATTTAGTGGATATTTTCACAAAAAAGTGAAATTTTCAAAAATTCTGAAAATTGGGTGAAAATGACTAAATATGAAGGACTCATCGGGTGAATGACTTTGGAACTGAAATCGGAAAGCTCACTGACATTTCCCCTATCTGAAAGTCTGATAAACGCCAGAAAAATGACTAAGTCCCCAAAAAAAATTTTTTAAACTTTTTTCAATTTTACCCCCGTGAGATATATATTCTACCCACACACATTTGGAACTATCCTGGCGCACCCTCACACATATTATTCGCTCATTTAGTGGATATTTTCACAAAAAAGTGAAATTTTCAAAAATTCAGAAAATTGGCTGAAAATGACAAAATATGAAGGACTCATCGGGCACATCGCTCTGGAACTGAAATCGGAACGCTCACTGACATTTCCCCTATCTGAAAGTCTGATAAACGTCGGAAAAATGACTAAGTCCAAACAATTTTTGTTTCAATTTTACCCCCGTGCGATATATATTCTACCCACACACATTTGGAACTCTCCTGGGGTACCCTCACACATATAATTCCCTCATTTAGTGGATATTTTCACAAAAAAGTGAAATTTTCGAAAATTGGCTGAAAACGACTAAATATGAAGGACTCATCGGGCGAATCGCTCTGGAACTGAAATCGGAACGCTCACTGACATTTCCCCTATCTGAAAGTCTGATAAACGCCGGAAAAATGACTAAGTCCAAAAAAAATTTTTGGGGGAATTTTACCCCCTTGGGATATATATTCTACCCACACACATTTGGAACTCTCCTGGCGTACCCTCACACATATTATTCCCGCAGTTAGTGGATATTTTCACAAAAAAGTGAAATTTTCAAAAATTCAGAAAATTGGCTGAAAACGACTAAATATGAAGGACTCATCGGTCGAATTGCTCTGAAACTGAAATCGTAACGATCACTGACATTTCCCCTATCTGAAAGTCTGATAAACGCCGGAAAAATGACTAAGTCACCCCAAAAAAATTTTTTGAACTTTTTTCAATTTTACCCCCGTGGGATATATATTCTACCCACACACATTTGGAACTCTCCAGGCGTACCCTCACACATATTATTCCCTCATTTAATGAATATTTTCACAAAAAAGTGAAATTTTCAAAAATTCAGAAAATTGGCTGAGAACTTCTAAATATGAAGGACTCATCAGGCGAATCGCTCTGGGACTGAAATCGGAAAGCTCACTGACATTTCCCCTCTCTGAAAGTCTGATAAACGCTGAAAAAATGACTAAGTCCAAAAAAAAAAATGTTTTCAACTTTTTTCAATTTTACCCCCGTGGGATATTCTACCCACACCCATTTGGAACTCTCCTGGGGTACCCTCACACGTATAATTCTCTCATTTAGTAGATATTTTCACAAAAAAATGAAATTTTCAAAAATTCCGAAAATTGGCTGAAAACGACTAAATATGAAGGACTCATCGAGCAAATCGCTCTGGAACTGAAATCGGAACGCTCACTGACATTTCCCCTATCTGAAAGTCTGATAAACGCTGAAAAAATTACTAAGTCCAAAAAAAAATTTTTTTCAACTTTTTTCAAGTTTACCCCCGTGGGATATATATTCTACCCACACACATTTGGAACTCTCCTGGGGTACCCTCACACATATTATTCCTTCATTTAGTGGATATTTTCACAAAAAAGTGAAATTTTCAAAATTTCTGAAAATTGGCTGAAAACGACTAAATATGAAGGACTCATCGGGTGAATCACTCTGGAACTGAAATCGGAACGCTCACTGACATTTCCCCTATCAGAAAGTCTGATAAACGCCGGAAAAAAAAATAAGTCCAAAAAAAATTTTTTTTCAACTTTTTTCAAGTTTACCCCCGTGGGATATATATTCTACCCACACACATTTGGAACTCTCCTGGGGTACCCTCACACATATTATTCCCTCATTTAGTGGATATTTTCACAAAAAAGTGAAATTTTCAAAAATTCAGAAAATTGGCTGAAAACGACTAAATATGAAGGACTCATCGAGCAAATCGCTCTGGAACTGAAATCGGAACGCTCACTGACATTTCCCCTATCTGAAAGTCTGATAAACGCTGAAAAAATGACTAAGTCCAAAAAAAATTTTTTTTCAACTTTTTTCAAGTTTACCCCCGTGGGATATATATTCTACCCACACACATTTGGAACTCTCCTGGGGTACCCTCACACATATTATTCCTTCATTTAGTGGATATTTTCACAAAAAAGTGAAATTTTCAAAAATTCAGAAAATTGGCTGAAAACGACTAAATATGAAGGACTCATCGGGTGAATCACTCTGGAACTGAAATCGGAACGCTCACTGACATTTCTCCTATCTGAAAGTCTGATAAACGCCGGAAAAATGACTAAGTCCAAAAAAAATTTTTTTTCAATTTTACCCCCGTGGGATATATATTCTACCCACACACATTTGGAACTCTCCTGGCGTACCCTCACACATATTATTCCCTCATTTAGTGGATATTTTCACAAAAAAAGTGAAATTTTCAAAAATTCTGAAAATTGGCTGAAAACGACTAAATATGAAGGACTCATCGGGTGAATGGCTCTGGAACTGAAATCGGAATGCTCACTGACATTTCCCCTATCTGAAAGTGTGATAAATGCCGTAAAAATGACTAAGTCTAAAAAAAAATTTTTTTCAACTTTTTTCAATTTTACCCCCATGGGATATATATTCTACCCACACACATTTGGAACTCTCCTGGGGTACCCTCACACATATTATTCCCTCATTTAGTGGATATATTCACAAAAAAGTGAAATTTTCAAAAATTCAGAAAATTGGCTGAAAACGACAAAATATGAAGGACTCATCGGGCGAATCGCTCTGGAATTGAAATCGGAACGCTGACTGACATTTCCCCTATCTGAAAGTCTGAAAAATGCCGGAAAAATGAGTAAGTCCCTCAAAAAAAATTTTTCGAACTTTTTTCAATTTTACCCCCGTGGGATATATATTCTACCCACACACATTTGGAACTCTCCTGGCATACCCTCACACATATTATTCCCTCATTTAGTGGATATTTTCACAAAAAAGTGAAATTTTCAAAAATTCAGAAAATTGGCTGAAAATGACAAAATATGAAGGACTCATCGGGCGAATCGCTCTGGAACTGAAATCGGAACGCTCACTGACATTTCCCCTATCTGAAAGTCTGATAAACTCTGAAAAAATGACTAAGTCTAAAAAAAAATTTTTTAAACTTTTTTCAATTTTACCCCCGTGGGATATATATTCTACCCGCACACATTTGGAACTCTCCTGGGGTACCCTCACACATATCATTCCCTCATTTAGTGGATATTTTCACAAAAAAGTGAAATTTTCAAAAATTCAGAAAATTGGCTGAAAACGACTAAATATGAAGAACTCATCGGGCGAATCGCTCTGGAACTGAAATCGGAAAGCTCACTGACATTTCCCCTATCTGAAAGTCTGATAAACGTCGGAAAAATTACTAAGTCCAAAAAAAATTTTTGGGGGAATTTTACCCCCTTGGGATATATATTCTACCCACACACATTTGGAACTCTCCTGGCGTACCCTCACACATATTATTCCCTCAGTTAGTGGATATTTTCACAAAAAAGTGAAATTTTCAAAAATTCTGAAAATTTGCTGAAAACGACTAAATATGAAGGACTCATCGGTCGAATTGCTCTGGAACTGAAATCGTAACGATCACTGACATTTCCCCTATCTGAAAGTCTGATAAACGCCGGAAAAATGACTAAGTCCGCCAAAAAAAATTTTTTGAACTTTTTTCAATTTTACCCCCGTGGGATATATATTCTACCCACACACATTTGGAACTCTCCTGGGGTACCCACACACATATTATTCCCTCATTTAGTGGATATTTTCACAAAAAAGTGAAATTTTCAAAAATTCTGAAAATTGGCTGAAAACGACTAAATTCGAAGGACTCATCGGGCGAATCGCTCTGGGACTGAAATCGGAATGCTCACTGACATTTCACCTATCTGAAAGTCTGATAAAGGCCAGAAAAATGACTAAGCGTAAAAAATTTTTTTTTTTTAACCTTTTTCAATTTTACCCCCGTGGGATATATATTCTACCTGAACACATTTGGAACTCTCCTGGGGTACCCTCACACATATTATTCCCTCATTTAGTGGATATTTTCACAAAAAAGTGAAATTTTCAGAAATTCAGAAAATTGGCTGAAAACGACTAAATATGAAGGACTCATCGGGCGAATCGCTCTGGAACTGAAATCGGAACGCTCACTGACATTTCCCCTATCTGAAAGTCTGATAAACGCTGGAAAAATGACTAAGTCCCCCCAAAAAATTTTTTCAACTTTTTTCAATTTTACCCCTGTGGGATATATATTCTACCCACACACATTTGGAACTCTCCTGGCGTACCCTCACACATATTATTCCCTCAGTTAGTGGATATTTTCACAAAAAAGTAAAATTTTCAAAAATTCAGAAAAATTGGCTGAAAACGACTAAATATGAAGGACTCATCGGTCGAATTGCTCTGGAACTGAAATCGTAACGATCACTGACATTTCCCCTATCTGAAAGTCTGATAAACGCCGGAAAAATGAGTAAGTCCCCCCAAAAAAATTTTTTTTCAATTTTACCCCGTGGGATATATATTCTACCCACACACATTTGGAACTCTCCTGGCGTACCCTCACACATATTATTCCCTCATTTAGTGGATATTTTCACAAAAAAGTGAAATTTTCAAAAATTCTGAAAATTGGCTGAAAACGACTAAATTCGAAGGACTCATCGGGCGAATCGCTCTGGGACTGAAATCGGAACGCTCACTGACATTTCACCTATCTGAAAGTCTGATAAAGGCCAGAAAAATGACTACGTAAAAAAATTTTTTTTTTTAACCCTTTTCAATTTTACCCCCGTGGGATATATATTCTACCTGAACACATTTGGAACTCTCCTGGGGTACCCTCACACATATTATTCCCTCATTTAGTGGATATTTTCACAAAAAAGTGAAATTTTCAAAAATTCAGAAAATTGGCTGAAAACGACTAAATATGAAGGACTCATCGGGCGAATCGCTCTGGAACTGAAATCGGAACGCTCACTGACATTTCCCCTATCTGAAAGTCTGATAAACGCTGGAAAAATGACTAAGTCCCCCCAAAAAATTTTTTTAACTTTTTTCAATTTTACCCCTGTGGGATATATATTCTACCCACACACATTTGGAACTCTCCTGGGGTACCCAAACACATATTATTCCCTCATTTAGTGTATATTTTCACAAAAAAGTGAAATTTTCAAAAATTCTGAAAATTGGCTGAAAACGACTAAATATGAAGGACTCATCGGGCGAATTGCTCTGGAACTGAAATCGGAACGCTCACTGACATTTCCCCTATCTGAAAGTCTGATAAACGCTGAAAAAATTAATAACTCCAAAAAAATTTTTTTTTAAACTTTTTTCAGTTTTACCACCGTGGGATATATATTCTACCCACACACATTTGGAACTCTCCTGGTGTACCCTCACACATATTTTTATTCCCTCATTTAGTGGATAGCTTCACAAAAAAGTGAAATTTTCAAAAATTCAGAAAATTGGCTGAAAACGACTAAAGATGAAAGACTCATCGCACGAACAGCTATGGAACTGAAATCGGAACGCTCACTGACATCTCCCCTATCTGAAAGTCTGATAAACGCTGAAAAAATTAATAACTCCAAAAAAATTTTTTTTTAAACTTTTTTCAATTTTACCCCCGTGGGATATATATTCTACCCACACACATTTGGAACTCTCCTGGCGTACCCTCACACATATTATTCCCTCATTTAGTGGAAATTTTCACAAAAAAGTGAAATTTTCAAAAATTCAGAAAATTGGCTGAAAACGACTAAATATGAAGGACTCATCGGGCAAATCGCTCTGCAACTGAAATCAGAACACGCACTGACATTTCCCCTATCTGAAAGTCTGATAAACGCCGGAAAAATGACTAATTCCCCCCAAAAATATTTTTCAACTTTTTTCAATTTTACCCCCGTGGGATATATATTCTACCCACACACATTTGGAACTCTCCTGGCGTACCCTCACACATAATATTCCCTCATTTAGTGGATATTTTCACAAAACAGTGAAATTTTCAAAAATTCAGAAAATTGGCTGAAAACGACTAAATATGAAGGACTCATCGGGCGAATCGCTCTGGAACTGAAATCGGAACGCTCACTGACATTTCCCCTATCTGAAAGTCTGATAAACGCCGGAAAAATGACTACGTCCAAAAAAAATTTTTTTTCAATTTTACCCCCGTGGGATATATATTCTACCCACACACATTTGGAACTCTCCTGGGCTACCCTCACACATATTATTCCCTCATTTAGTGATATTTTCACAAAAAGGGAAATTTTCAAAAATTCAGAAAATTGGCTGAAAACGACTAAATATGAAGGACTCATCGGGCAAATCGCTCTGCAACTGAAATCAGAACGCTCACTGACATTTCCCCTATCTGAAAATCTGATAAACGCCGGAAAAATGACTAAGTCCCCCAAAAAAATTTTTTCAACTTTTTTCAATTTTACCCCCGTGGGATATATATTCTACCCACACACATTTGGAACTCTCCTGGGGTACCCTCACACATATTATTCCCTCATTTAGTGGATATTTTCACAAAAAAGTGAAATTTTCGAAAATTCAGAAAGTTGGCTGAAAACGACTAAATATGAATTACTCATCGGGCGAATCGCTCTGGAACTGAAATCAGAATGCTCACTGACATTTCCCCTATCTGAAAGTCTGATAAACGCCGGAAAAATGACTAAGTCCAAAAAAATGTTTTTTCAATTTTACCCCCGTGGGATATATATTCTACCCACAAACATTTGGAACTCTACTGGCGTACCCTCACACATATTATTATTCCCTCATTTAGTGGATATCTTCACAAAAAAGTGAAATTTTCAAAAATTCAGAAAATTGGCTGAAAACGACTAAAGATGAAGGACTCATCGCACGAATAGCTATGGAACTGAAATCGGAATGCTCACTGACATTTCCCCTATCTGAAAGTCTGATAAACGCCGGAAAAATGACTAAGTCCAAAAAAAATGTTTTTTCAATTTTACCCCCGTGGGATATATATTCTACCCACACACATTTGGAACTCTCCTGGGGTACCCTCACACATATTGTTCCCTCATTTAGTGGATATTTTCACAAAAAAGTGAAATTTTCAAAAATTCAGAAAATTGGCTGAAAACGACTAAATATGAAGGACTCATCGGGCAAATCGCTCTGGAACTGAAATCGGAATGCTCACTGACATTTCCCCTATCTGAAAGTCTGATAAACGCCGGAAAAATGACTAAGTCCCCCAAAAAATTTTTTTAAACTTTTTTCAATTTTACCCCCGTGGGATATATATTCTACCCACACACATTTGGAACTCTCCTGGGGTACCCTCACACATATTATTCCCTCATTTAGTGGATATTTTCACAAAAAAGTGACATTTTCAAAAATTCAGAAAATTGGCTGAAAACGACTAAATATGAAGGACTCATCGGGCAAATCGCTCTGGAACTGAAATCGGAATGCTCACTGACATTTCCCCTATCTGAAAGTCTGATAAAGGCCAGAAAAATGACTAAGTCCAAAACAAAATTTTTTTAAACTTATTTCAATTTTACCCCCGTGGGATATATATTCTACCCACACACATTTGGAACTCTCCTGGGGTACCCTCACACATGGACTCATTTAGTGGATATTTCCACAAAAAAGTGACATTTTCAAAAATTCAGAAAATTGGCTGAAAACGACTAAATATGAAGGACTCATCGGGCGAATCGCTCTGGAACTGAAATCGGAATGCTCACTGACATTTCCCCTATCTGAAAGTCTGATATACGCCGGAAAAATGACTAAGTCCAAAAAAAAATTTTTTTAAACTTTTTTCAATTTTACCCCTGTGGGATATATATTCTACCCACACACATTTGGAACTCTTCTGGCGTACCCTCACACATACTGTATTATTCCCTCATTTAGTGGATATTTTCACAAAAAAGTGAAATTTTTAAAAATTCTGAAAATTGGCTGAAAACGACTAAATATGAAGGACTCATCGGGCGAACCGCTCTGGAACTGAAATCGGAACGCTCACTGACATTTCCCCTATCTGAAAGTCTGAGAAATGTCGGAAAAATGACTAAGTCCAAAAAATTTTTTTTTTACATTTTACCCCCGTGGGATATATATTCTACCCACACACATTTGGTACTCTCCTGGCATAGCCTCCCACATATTATTCCCTCATTTAGTGGATATTTTCACAAAAAAGTGACATTTTCAAAATTTCCAAAAATTGTCTGAAAACGACTAAATATGAAGGACTCATCAGGCGAATCGCTCTGGAACTGAAATCTGAACGCTCACTGACATTTCCCCTATCTGAAAGTCTGATAAAGGCCGGAAAAATGACTAAGTACAAAAAAATTTTTTTTAAACTTTTTTCAATTTTACCCCCGTGGGATATATATTCTACCCACACACATTTGGAACTCTCCTGGGGTACCTTCACACATATTATTCCCTCATTTAGTGGATATTTTCACAAAAAAGTGAAATTTTCAAAAATTCTGAAAATTGGCTGAAAACGACTAAATATGAAGGACTCATCGGGCGAATCGCTCTGGAACTGAAATCGGAATGCTCACTGACATTTCCCCTATCTGAAAGTCTGATAAACGCCGGAAAATGACTAAGTCCCCAAAAAATTATTTTAAACTTTTTTCAATTTTACCCCCGTGGGATATATATTCTACCCACACACATTTGGAACTCTCCTGGGGTACCCTCACACATATTATTCCCTCATTTAGTGGATATTTTCACAAAAAAGTGACATTTTCAAAAATTCAGAAAATTGGCTGAAAACGACTAAATATGAAGGACTCATCGGGCGAATCGCTCTGGAACTGAAATCGGAATGCTCACTGACATTTCCCCTATTTGAAAGTCTGATAAACGCCGGAAAAATGACTAAGTCCAAAAAAAATTTTTTTTCAATTTTACCCCTGTGGGATATATATTCTACGCAGACATTTGGAACTCTCCTGGCGTACCCTCACACATATTATTATTCCCTCATTTAGTGGATATCTTCACATGAATGTGAAATTTTCAAAAATTCTGAAATTTGGCTGAAAATGACTAAATATAAAGGGCTCATCGGGCGAATCGCTCTGGAGCTGAAATCGGAATGCTCACTGACATTTCCCCTATCTGAAAGTCTGATTAACGCTGGAAAAATGACTAAGTCCAAAAAAATTTTTTTTCAATTTTACCCCCTTGGGATATATATTCTACCCACACACATTTGGAACTCTCCTGGCGTACCCTCACACATATTATTCCCTCATTTAGTGATATTTTCACAAAAAGGGAAATTTTCAAAAATTCAGAAAATTGGCTGAAAACGACTAAATATGAAGGACTCATCGGGCAAATCGCTCTGCAACTGAAATCAGAACGCTCACTGACATTTCCCCTATCTGAAAATCTGATAAACGCCGGAAAAATGACTAAGTCCCCCAAAAAAATTTTTTCAACTTTTTTCAATTTTACCCCCGTGGGATATATATTCTACCCACACACATTTGGAACTCTCCTGGGGTACCCTCACACATATTATTCCCTCATTTAGTGGATATTTTCACAAAAAAGTGAAATTTTTGAAAATTCAGAAAGTTGGCTGAAAACGACTAAATATGAATTACTCATCGGGCGAATCGCTCTGGAACTGAAATCAGAATGCTCACTGACATTTCCCCTATCTGAAAGTCTGATAAACGCCGGAAAAATGACTAAGTCCAAAAAAAAATTTTTTTAAACTTTTTTCAATTTTACCCCCGTGGGATATATATTCTACCCACACACATTTGGAACTCTCCTGGGGTACCCTCACACATATTATTCCCTCATTTAGTGGATATTTTCACAAAAAAGTGACATTTTCAAAATTTCCAAAAATTGTCTGAAAACGACTAAATATGAAGGACTCATCAGGCGAATCGCTCTGGAACTGAAATCGGAACGCTCACTGACATTTCCCCTATCTGAAAGTCTGATAAAGGCCGGAAAAATGACTAAGTACAAAAAAATTTTTTTTAAACTTTTTTCAATTTTACCCCCGTGGGATATATATTCTACCCACACACATTTGGAACTCTCCTGGGGTACCTTCACACATATTATTCCCTCATTTAGTGGATATTTTCACAAAAAAGTGAAATTTTCAAAAATTCTGAAAATTGGCTGAAAATGACTAAATATGAAGGACTCATCGGGCGAATCGCTCTGGAACTGAAATCGGAATGCTCACTGACATTTCCCCTATCTGAAAGTCTGATAAACGCCGGAAAATGACTAAGTCCCCAAAAAATTATTTTAAACTTTTTTCAATTTTACCCCCGTGGGATATATATTCTACCCACACACATTTGGAACTCTCCTGGGGTACCCTCACACATATTATTCCCTCATTTAGTGGATATTTTCACAAAAAAGTGACATTTTCAAAAATTCAGAAAATTGGCTGAAAACGACTAAATATGAAGGACTCATCGGGCGAATCGCTCTGGAACTGAAATCGGAACGCTCACTGACATTTCCCCTATCTGAAAGTCTGATAAACGCTGAAAAAATTAATAACTCCAAAAAAAATTTTTTTTAAACTTTTTTCAATTTTACCCCCGTGGGATATATATTCTACCCACACACATTTGGAACTCTCCTGGCGTACCCTCACACATATTATTATTCCCTCATTTAGTGGATATCTTCACATGAAAGTGAAATTTTCAAAAATTCTGAAAATTGGCTGAAAACGACTAAAGATGAAGGACTCATCGCATGAATAGCTATGGAACTGAAATCGGAATGCTCACTGACATTTCCCCTATCTGAAAGTCTGATAAACGCCGGAAAAATGACTAAGTCCAAAAAAAATGTTTTTTCAATTTTACCCCCGTGGGATATACAGTAGAGACCAAAAGTTTGGACACACCTTCTCATTTAACGATTTTTCTGTATTTTCATGACTATGAAAATTGTACATTCACACTGAAGGCATCAAAACTATGAATTAACACATGTGGAATTATATACTTAACAAAAAAGTGTGAAACAACTGAAAATATGTCTTATATTCTAGGTTCTTCAAAGTAGCCACCTTTTGCTTTGATGACTGCTATGCACACTCTTGGCATTCTCTTGATGAGCTTCAAGAGGTAGTCACCGGAAATGGTTTTCACTTCACAGTTGTGCCCTGTCAGGTTTAATAAGTGGGATTTCTTGCCTTATAAATGGGGTTGGGACCATCAGTTGTGTTGTGCAGAACTCTGGTGGATACACAGCTGATAGTCCTACTGAATAGACTGTTAGAATTTGTATTATGGCAATAAAAAAGCAGCTAAGTAATGAAAAACGAGTGGCCATCATTACTATTAGAAATGAAGGTCAGTCAGTGCAAAAAATTGGGCAAACTTTGAAAGTGTCCCCAAGTGCAGTTGCAAAAACGATCAAGCGCTACAAAGAAACTGGCTCACATGAGGACTGCCCCAGGAAAGGAAGACCAAGAGTCACCCCTGCTTCTGAGGATAAGTTTATCTGAGTCACCAGCCTCAGAAATCGCAGGTTAACAGCAGCTCAGATTAGAGACCAGGTCAATGCCACACAGAGTTCTAGCAGCAGACACATCTCTTCAACAACTGTTAAGAGGAGACTTTGTGCAGCAGGCCTTCATGGTAAAATATCTGCTAGGAAACCACTGCTAAGGACAGGCAACAAGCAGAAGAGACTTGTTTGGGCGAAAGAACACAAGGAATGGACTTTAGACCAGTGGAAATCTGTGCTTTGGTCTGATGACTCCAAATTTGAGATCTTTGGTTCCAACCACCGTGTCTTTGTGCGACGCGGAAAAGGAGAACAGATGGACTCTGCATGCCTGGTTCCCACCGTGAAGCATGGAGGAGGCGGTGTGAGATGATGTGGGGGTGCTTTGCTGGTGACACTGATGGGATTTATTCAAAATGAAGGCATACTAAACCAGCATGGCTGCCACAGCATCTTGCAGCGGCATGCTATTCCATCCGGTTTGCGTTTAGTTGGACCATCATTTATTTTTCAACAGGACAATGACCCCAAACACACCTCCAGGCTCTGTAAGGGCTATTTGACTAAGAAGGAGAGTGATGGGGTGCTACGCCAGATAACCTGGCCTCCACAGTCACCAGACCTGAACCCAATCGAGATGGTTTGCGGTGAGCTGGACCGCAGAGTGAGGGCAAAAGGGCCAACAAGTGCTAAGCATCTCTGGGAACTCCTTCAACATTGTTGGAAGACCATTTCCAGTGACTACCTCTTGAAGCTCATCAAGAGAATGCCAAGAGTGTGCAAAGCAGTCATCAAAGCTTAAGGTGGCTACTTCGAAGAACCTAGAATATAAGACATATTTTCAGTTGTTTCACACTTTTTTGTTAAGTATATAATTCCACATGTGTTAATTCATAGTTTTGATGCCTTCAGTGTGAATGTACACTTTTCATAGTCATGAAAATACAGAAAAATCTTTAAATGAGAAGGTGTGTCCAAACTTTTGGTCTGTACTGTATATTCTACCCACACACATTTGGAACTCTCCTGGGGTACCCTCACACATATTATTCCCTCATTTAGTGGATATTTTCACAAAAAAGTGAAATTTTCACAAATTCAGAAAATTGGCTGAAAACGACTAAATATGAAGGACTCATCGGGCGAATCGCTCTGGAACTGAAATCGGAACGCTCACTGACATTTCCCCTATCTGAAAGTCTGATAAACGCCGGAAAAATAACTAAGTCCAAAAAAGATTTGTTTTCAATTTTACCCCCGTGGGATATATATTCTACCCACACACATTTGGAACTCTCCTGGCATACCCTCACACATATTATTCCCTCATTTAGTGGATATTTTCACAAAAAAGTGAAATTTTCAAAAATTCAGAAAATTGTCTGAAAACGACTAAATATGAAGAACTCATCGGGCGAATCGCTCTGGAACTGAAATCAGAATGCTCACTGACATTTCCCCTATCTGAAAGTCTGATATACGCCGGAAAAATGACTAAGTCCAAAAAAAATGTTTTTTTAAATTTTACCCCCGTGGGATATGTATTCTACCCACACACATTTGGAATTCTCCTGGCGTACCCTCACACATATTATTCCCTCATTTAGTGGATATTTTCACAAAAAAGTGAAATTTTCAAAAATTCTGAAAATTGTCTGAAAACGACTAAATATGAATCGCTCTGGAACTGAAATCGGAATGCTCACTGACATTTCCCCTATCTGAAATTCTGATGAACGCCGGAAAAATGATTAAGTCCAAAAAAAAAGTTTTTTAACTTTTTTCACTTTTACACCCATGGGATATATATTCTACCCATACACATTTGGAACTCTCCTGGGGTACCCTCACACATATAATACCCTCATTTAGTGGATATTTTCACAAAAAAGTGAAATTTTCAAAAATTCAGAAAATTGGCTGAAAACAACTAAATATCAAGGACTCATCTGGCGATTCGCTCTGGAACTGAAATCGGAACGCTCACTGACATTTCCCCTATCTGAAAGTCTGCTAAACGCTGACAAAATGACTAAGTCCAAAAAAAATTTTTTTTCAACTTTTTTCAATTTTACCCCCGTGGGATATATATTCTACCCACACACATTTAGAACTATCCTGGGTTACCCTCAAACATATTATTCCCTCATTTAGTGGATATTTTCACAAAAAAGTGAAATTTTCAACAATTCAGAAAATTGGCTGAAAACGACTAAATATGAAGGACTCATCGGGCGAATCGCTCTGGAACTGAAATCGGAACGCTCACTGACATTTCCCCTATCTGAAAGTATGATAAACGCTGACAAAATGACTAAGTCCCCCAAAAAAATTTATTTCAACTTTTTTCAATTTTACCCCCGTGGGATATATATTCTACCCACACACATTTGGAACTCTCCTGGGGTAACCTCACACACATTATTCCTTCATTTAGTGGATATTTTCACAAAAAAAGTGACATTTTCAAAAATTTAGAAAATTGGCTGAAAACGACTAAATAAGAAGGACTCATCGGGAGAATCGCTCTGGAACTGAAATCGGAATGCTCACTGACATTTCCCCTATCTGAAAGTCTGATGAACGCCGGAAAAATGACTAAGTCCAAAAAAATTTTTTTTTAAACTTTTTTCACTTTTACCCCCGTGGGATATATATTCTACCCACACACATTTGGAACTCTCCTGGGGTACCCTCACAAATATTATTTCCTCATTTAGTGGATATTTTCACAAAAAAGTGAAATTTTGAAAAATTCAGAAAATTGGCTGAAAACAACTAAATATGAAGGACTCATCAGGCGAATCGCTCTGGAACTGAAATCGGAACGCTCACTGACATTTCCCCTATCTGAAAGTCTGATAAACGCCGGAAAAATGACTAAGTCCAAAAAAAAAATTTTTTCAACTTTTTTCAATTTAACCCCTGTGGGATATATATTCTACCCACACACATTTGGAACTCTCCTGGGGTACCCTCACACATATTATACCCTCATTTAGTGGATATTTTCACAAAAAAGTGAAATTTTCAAAAATTCAGAAAATTGGCTGAAAACGACTAAATAACAAGGATTCATCTGGCGATTCGCTCTGGAACTGAAATCGGAACGCTCACTGACATTTCCCCTATCTGAAAGTCTGATAAACGCTGACAAAATGACTAAGTCCAAAAAAAAATTTTTTTCAACTTTTTTCAATTTTACCCCCGTGGGATATATATTCTACCCACACACATTTGGAACTCTTCTGGCATACCCTCACACATACTGTATTATTCCCTCATTTAGTGGATATTTTCACAAAAAAGTGAAATTTTTAAAAATTCTGAAAATTGGCTGAAAACGACTAAATATGAAGGACTCATCGGGCGAACCGCTCTGGAACTGAAATCGGAACGCTCACTGACATTTCCCCTATCTGAAAGTCTGAGAAATGCCGGAAAAATGACTAAGTCCAAAAAAAATTTTTTTTACATTTTACCCCCGTGGGATATATATTCTACCCACACACATTTGGTACTCTCCTGGCATACCCTCACACATATTATTCCCTCATTTAGTGGATATTTTCACAAAAAAGTGACATTTTCAAAATTTCCAAAAATTGTCTGAAAACAACTAAATATGAAGGACTCATCAGGCGAATCGCTCTGGAACTGAAATCGGAACGCTCACTGACATTTCCCCTATCTGAAAGTCTGATAAACGCCGGAAAAATGACTAAGTCCAAAAAAGATTTGTTTTCAATTTTACCCCCGTGGGATATATATTCTACCCACACACATTTGGAACTCTCCTGGCATACCCTCACACATATTATTCCCTCATTTAGTGGATATTTTCACAAAAAAGTGAAATTTTCAAAAATTCAGAAAATTGGTTGAAAACGACTAAATATGAAGGAATCATCTGGCGAATTGCTCTGGAACTGAAATCGGAACGCTCACTGACATCTCCCCTATCTGAAAGTCTGATAAACGCTGAAAAAATTAATAACTCCAAAAAAATTTTTTCAACTTTTTTCAATTTTACCCCCGTGGGATATGTATTCTACCCACACACATTTGGAACTCTCCTGGCGTACCCTCACACATATTATTATTCCCTGATATAGTGGATATCTTCACATGAAAGTGAAATTTTCAAAAATTCTGAAAATTGGCTGAAAACGACTAAATATGAAGGACTCATCGGGCAAATCGCTCTGGAACTGAAATCGGAATGCTCACTGACATTTCCCCTATCTGAAAGTCTGATAAACGCCGGAAAAATGACTAAGTCCAAAAAAAATGTTTTTTCAATTTTACCCCCGCGGGATATATATTCTACCCACACACATTTGTAACTCTCCTGGGGTACCCTCACACATATTATTCCCTCATTTAGTGGATATCTTCACATGAAAGTGAAATTTTCAAAAATTCTGAAAATTGGCTGAAAACGACTAAATATGAAGGACTCATCGGGCAAATCGCTCTGGAACTGAAATCGGAATGCTCACTGACATTTCCCCTATCTGAAAGTCTGATAAACGCCGGAAAAATGACTAAGTTGAAAAAAAATGTTTTTTCAATTTTACCCCCGCGTGATATATATTCTACCCACACACATTTGTAACTCTCCTGGGGTACCCTCACACATATTATTCCCTCATTTAGTGGATATTTTCACAAAAAAGTGAAATTTTCAAAAATTCAGAAAATTGGCTGAAAACGACTAAATATGAAGGACTCATCGGGCAAATCGCTCTGGAACTGAAATCGGAATGCTCACTGACATTTCCCCTATCTGAAAGTCTGATAAACGCCGCAAAAATGACTAAGTCCCCAAAAAAAATGTTTTTTCAATTTTACCCCCGCGGGATATATATTCTACCCACACACATTTGGAACTCTTCTGGCATACCCTCACACATACTGTATTATTCCCTCATTTAGTGGATATTTTCACAAAAAAGTGAAATTTTTAAAAATTCTGAAAATTGGCTGAAAACGACTAAATATGAAGGACTCATCGGGCGAACCGCTCTGGAACTGAAATCAGAACGCTCACTGACATTTCCCCTATCTGAAAGTCTGAGAAATGCCGGAAAAATGACTAAGTCCAAAAAAAATTTTTTTTACATTTTACCCCCGTGGGATATATATTCTACCCACACACATTTGGTACTCTCCTGGCATACCCTCACACATATTATTCCCTCATTTAGTGGATATTTTCACAAAAAAGTGACATTTTCAAAATTTCCAAAAATTGTCTGAAAACGACTAAATATGAAGGACTCATCAGGCGAATCGCTCTGGAACTGAAATCGGAACGCTCACTGACATCTCCCCTATCTGAAAGTCTGATAAACGCTGAAAAAATTAATAACTCCAAAAAAATTTTTTCAACTTTTTTCAATTTTACCCCCGTGGGATAAATATTCCACCCACACACATTTGGAACTCTCCTGGGGTATCCTCACACATATTATTCCCTCATTTAGTGGATATTTTCACAAAAAAGTGAAATTTTCAAAAATTCAGAAAATTGGCTGAAAACGACTAAATATGAAGGACTCATCGGGCGAATCGCTCTGGAACTGAAATCGGAATGCTCACTGACATTTCCCCTATCTCAAAGTCTGATATACGCCGGAAAAATGACTAAGTCCAAAAAAAAATTTTTTTTAACTTTTTTCAATTTTACCCCTGTGGGATATATATTCTACCCACACACATTTGGAACTCTTCTGGCGTACCCTCACACATACTGTATTATTCCCTCATTTAGTGGATATTTTCACAAAAAAGTGAAATTTTTAAAAATTCTGAAAATTGGCTGAAAACGACTAAATATGAAGGACTCATCGGGCGAACCGCTCTGGAACTGAAATCGGAACGCTCACTGACATTTCCCCTATCTGAAAGTCTGAGAAATGCCGGAAAAATGACTAAGTCCAAAAAAATTTTTTTTTACATTTTACCCCCGTGGGATATACATTCTACCCACACACATTTGGTACTCTTCTGGCATACCCTCACACATATTATTCCCTCATTTAGTGGATATTTTCACAAAAAAGTGACATTTTCTAAATTTCCAAAAATTGTCTGAAAACGACTAAATATGAAGGACTCATCAGGCGAATCGCTCTGGAACTGAAATCGGAACGCTCACTGACATTTCCCCTATCTGAAAGTCTGAGAAATGGCGGAAAAATGACTAAGTACAAAAAAATTTTTTTTGAACTTTTTTCAATTTTACCCCCGTGGGATATATATTCTGCCCACACACATTTGGAACTCTCCTGGGGTATCCTCACACATATTATTCCCTCATTTAGTGGATATTTTCACAAAAAAGTGAAATTTTCAAAAATTCTGAAAATTGGCTGAAAACGACTAAATATGAAGGACTCATCGAGCGAATCGCTCTGGAACTGAAATCGGAATGCTCACTGACATTTCCCCTATCTGAAAGTCTGATAAAGGCCAGAAAAATGACTAAGTCCAAAATAAAAATTTTTTAAACTTTTTTCAATTTTACCCCGTGGGATATATATTCTACCCACACACATTTGGAACTCTCCTGGGGTACCCTCACACATATTATTCCCTCATTTAGTGGATATTTTCACAAAAAAGTGACATTTTCAAAAATTCAGAAAATTGGCTGAAAACGACTAAATATGAAGGACTCATCAGGTGAATCGCTCTGGAACTGAAATCGGAACGCTCACTGACATTTCCCCTATCTGAAAGTCTGATAAACGCCGGAAAAATGACTAAGTCCAAAAAAAATTTTTTTTAAATTTTACCCCCGTGGGATATATATTCTACCCACACACATTTGGAACTCTCCTGGCGTACCCTCACACATATTATTCCCTCATTTAGTGGATATTTTCAGAAAAAAGTGAAATTTTCAAAATTTCAGAAAATTGTCTGAAAACGACTAAATATGAAGGACTCATCGGGCGAATCGCTCTGCAACTGAAATCGGAATCCTCACTGACATTTCCCCTATCTGAAAGTCTGATATACGCCGGAAAAATGACTAAGTCCAAAAAAAAATTTTTTTCAACTTTTTTCAATTTTACCCTCGTGGGATAAATATTCTACCCACACACATTTGGAACTCTCCTGGGGTACCCTCACACATATTATTCCCTCATTTAGTGGATATTTTCACAAAAAAGTGACATTTTCAAAAATTCAGAAAATTGGCTGAAAACGACTAAATATGAAGGACTCATCGGGCGAATCGCTCTGGAACTGAAATCGGAATGCTCACTGACATTTCCCCTATCTGAAAGTCTGATAAACGCCGGAAAAATGACTAAGTCCAAAAAAATTTTTTTTAAATTTTACCCCCGTGGGATATATATTCTACCCACACACATTTGGAACTCTCCTGGTGTACCCTCACGCATATTATTCCCTCATTTAGCGGATATTTTCACAAAAAAGTGAAATTTTCAAAAATTCAGAAAATTGTCTGAAAACGACTAAATATGAAGGACTCATCAGGCGAATCGCTCTGGAACTGAAATCGGAATGCTCACTGACATTTCCCCTATCTGAAAGTCTGATAAAGGCCAGAAAAATGACTAAGTCCAAAACAAAATTTTTTTCAACTTTTTTCAATTTTACCCCCGTGGGATATATATTCCACCCACACACATTTGGAACTCTCCTGGGGTACCCTCACACATATTATTCCCTCATTTAGTGGATATTTTCACAAAAAAGTGACATTTTCAAAAATTCAGAAAATTGTCTGAAAACGACTAAATATGAAGAACTCATCGGGCGAATCGCTCGGGAACTGAAATCAGAATGCTCACTGACATTTCCCCTATTTGAAAGTCTGATATACGCCGGAAAAAGGACTAAGTCCAAAAAAAAATTTTTTTCAATTTTACCCCCGTGGGATAAATATTCTACCCACACACATTTGGAACTCTCCTGGGGTACCCTCACACATATTATTCCCTCATTTAGTGGATATTTTCACAAAAAAGTGACATTTTCAAAAATTCAGAAAATTGGCTGAAAACGACTAAATATGAAGGACTCATCGGGCGAATCGCTCTGGAACTGAAATCGGAATGCTCACTGACATTTCCCCTATCTGAAAGTCTGATAAACGCCGGAAAAATGACTAAGTCCAAAAAAATTTTTTTTAAATTTTACCCCCGTGGGATATATATTCTACCCACACACATTTGGAACTCTCCTGGCGTACCCTCACACATATTATTCCCTCATTTAGTGGATATTTTCACAAAAAAGTGACATTTTCAAAATTTCCAAAAATTGTCTGAAAACGACTAAATATGAAGGACTCATCGGGCGAATCGCTCTGGAAATGAAATCGGAACGCTCACTTACATTTCCCCTATCTGAAAGTCTGATAAACGCCGGAAAAATGACTAAGTCCAAAAAAGATTTGTTTTCAATTTTACCCCCGTGGGATATATATTCTACCCACACACATTTGGAACTCTCCTGGTGTACCCTCACACATATTATTCCCTCATTTAGCGGATATTTTCACAAAAAAGTGAAATTTTCAAAAATTCAGAAAATTGTCTGAAAACGACTAAATATGAAGGACTCATCGGGCGAATCGCTCTGGAACTGAAATCGGAATGCTCACTGACATTTCCCCTATCTGAAAGTCTGATAAAGGCCAGAAAAATGACTAAGTCCAAAACAAAATTTTTTTCAACTTTTTTCAATTTTACCCCCGTGGGATATATATTCCACCCACACACATTTGGAACTCTCCTGGGGTACCCTCACACATATTATTCCCTCATTTAGTGGATATTTTCACAAAAAAGTGACATTTTCAAAAATTCAGAAAATTGGCTGAAAACGACTAAATATGAAGGACTCATCGGGCGAATCGCTCTGGAACTGAAATCTGAACGCTCACTGACATTTCCCCTATCTGAAAGTCTGATAAACGCCGGAAAAATGACTAAGTCCAAAAAAATTTTTTTTAAATTTTACCCCCGTGGGATATATATTCTACCCACACACATTTGGAACGCTCCTGGCGTACCCTCACACATATTATTCCCTCATTTAGTGGATATTTTCACAAAAAAGTGACATTTTCAAAATTTCCAAAAATTGTCTGAAAACGACTAAATATGAAGGACTCATCGGGCGAATCGCTCTGGAAATGAAATCGGAACGCTCACTTACATTTCCCCTATCTGAAAGTCTGATAAACGCCGGAAAAATGACTAAGTCCAAAAAAGATTTGTTTTCAATTTTACCCCCGTGGGATATATATTCTACCCACACACATTTGGAACTCTCCTGGTGTACCCTCACACATATTATTCCCTCATTTAGCGGATATTTTCACAAAAAAGTGAAATTTTCAAAAATTCAGAAAATTGTCTGAAAACGACTAAATATGAAGGACTCATCGGGCGAATCGCTCTGGAACTGAAATCGGAATGCTCACTGACATTTCCCCTATCTGAAAGTCTGATAAAGGCCAGAAAAATGACTAAGTCCAAAACAAAATTTTTTTCAACTTTTTTCAATTTTACCCCCGTGGGATATATATTCCACCCACACACATTTGGAACTCTCCTGGGGTACCCTCACACATATTATTCCCTCATTTAGTGGATATTTTCACAAAAAAGTGACATTTTCAAAAATTCAGAAAATTGGCTGAAAACGACTAAATATGAAGGACTCATCGGGCGAATCGCTCTGGAACTGAAATCTGAACGCTCACTGACATTTCCCCTATCTGAAAGTCTGATAAACGCCGGAAAAATGACTAAGTCCAAAAAAATTTTTTTAAAATTTTACCCCCGTGGGATATATATTCTACCCACACACATTTGGAACGCTCCTGGCGTACCCTCACACATATTATTCCCTCATTTAGTGGATATTTTCACAAAAAAGTGAAATTTTCAAAAATTCAGAAAATTGTCTGAAAACGACTAAATATGAAGGACTCATCGGGCGAATTGCTCTGGAACTGAAATCGGAACGCTCACTGACATTTCCCCTATCTGAAAGTCTGATAAAGGCCGGAAAAATGACTAAGTACAAAAAAATTTTTTTTAAACTTTTTTCAATTTTACCCCCGTGGGATATATATTCTACCCACACACATTTGGAACTCTCCTGGGGTACCCTCACACATATTATTCCCTCATTTAGTGGATATTTTCACAAAAAAGTGACATTTTCAAAAATTCAGAAAATTGGCTGAAAACGACTAAATATGAAGGACTCATCGGGCGAATCGTTCTGGAACTGAAATCGGAACGCTCACTGACATTTCCCCTATCTGAAAGTCTGATAAACGCCGGAAAAATGACTAAGTCCAAAAAAATTTTTTTAAAATTTTACCCCCGTGGGATATATATTCTACCCACACACATTTGGAACTCTCCTGGGGTACCCTCACACATATTATTCCCTCATTTAGTGGATATTTTCACAAAAAAGTGACATTTTCAAAAATTCAGAAAATTGGCTGAAAACGACTAAATATGAAGGACTCATCAGGCGAATCGCTCTGGAACTGAAATCGGAACGCTCACTGACATTTCCCCTATCTGAAAGTCTGATAAACGCCGGAAAAATGACTAAGTCCAAAAAAAAATTTTTTTTAACTTTTTTCAATTTTACCCCTGTGGGATATATATTCTACCCACACACATTTGGAACTCTTCTGGCGTACCCTCACACATACTGTATTATTCCCTCATTTAGTGGATATTTTCACAAAAAAGTGAAATTTTTAAAAATTCTGAAAATTGGCTGAAAACGACTAAATATGAAGGACTCATCGGGCGAACCGCTCTGGAACTGAAATCGGAACGCTCACTGACATTTCCCCTATCTGAAAGTCTGAGAAATGCCGGAAAAATGACTAAGTCCAAAAAAATTTTTTTTTACATTTTACCCCCGTGGGATATACATTCTACCCACACACATTTGGTACTCTCCTGGCATACCCTCACACATATTATTCCCTCATTTAGTGGATATTTTCACAAAAAATGTGACATTTTCTAAATTTCCAAAAATTGTCTGAAAACGACTAAATATGAAGGACTCATCAGGCGAATCGCTCTGGAACTGAAATCGGAACGCTCACTGACATTTCCCCTATCTGAAAGTCTGAGAAATGCCGGAAAAATGACTAAGTCCAAAAAAATTTTTTTTTACATTTTACCCCCGTGGGATATACATTCTACCCACACACATTTGGTACTCTCCTGGCATACCCTCACACATATTATTCCCTCATTTAGTGGATATTTTCACAAAAAAGTGACATTTTCAAAATTTCCAAAAATTGTCTGAAAACTACTAAATATGAAGGACTCATCAGGCGAATCGCTCTGGAACTGAAATCGGAACGCTCACTGACATTTCCCCTATCTGAAAGTCTGATAAAGGCCGGAAAAATGACGAAGTACAAAAAAATTTTTTTTGAACTTTTTTCAATTTTACCCCCGTGGGATATATATTCTGCCCACACACATTTGGAACTCTCCTGGGGTACCCTCACACATATTATTCCCTCATTTAGTGGATATTTTCACAAAAAAGTGACATTTTCAAAAATTCAGAAAATTGGCTGAAAACGACTAAATATGAAGGACTCATCGGGCGAATCGCTCTGGAACTGAAATCGGAACGCTCACTGACATTTCCCCTATCTGAAAGTCTGATAAACGCCGGAAAAATGACTAAGTCCAAAAAAAAATTTTTTTAAATTTTACCCCCGTGGGATATATATTCTACCCACACACATTTGGAACTCTCCTGGCGTACCCTCACACATATTATTCCCTCATTTAGTGGATATTTTCACAAAAAAGTGAAATTTTCAAAATTTCAGAAAATTGTCTGAAAACGACTAAATATGAAGGACTCCTTGGGGGCGAATCGCTCTGCAACTGAAATCGGAATCCTCACTGACATTTCCCCTATCTGAAAGTCTGATATACGCCGGAAAAATGACTAAGTCCAAAAAAAAATTTTTTTCAACTTTTTTCAATTTTACCCTCGTGGGATAAATATTCTACCCACACACATTTGGAACTCTCCTGGGGCACCCTCACACATATTATTCCCTCATTTAGTGGATATTTTCACAAAAAAGTGAAATTTTCAAAAATTCAGAAAATTGGCTGAAAACGACTAAATATGAAGGACTCATCGGGCGAATCGCTCTGGAACTGAAATCGGAATGCTCACTGACATTTCCCCTATCTGAAAGTCTGATATACGCCGTAAAAATGACTAAGTCCAAAAAAAAATTTTTTTAAACTTTTTTCAATTTTACCCCTGTGGGATATATATTCTACCCACACACATTTGGAACTCTTCTGGCGTACCCTCACACATACTGTATTATTCCCTCATTTAGTGGATATTTTCAAAAAAAAGTGAAATTTTCAAAAATTCTGAAAATTGGCTGAAAACGACTAAATATGAAGAACTCATCGGGCGAATCGCTCTGGAACTGAAATCAGAATGCTCACTGACATTTCCCCTATCTGAAAGTCTGATATACGCCGGAAAAATGACTAAGTCCAAAAAAATTTTTTTTTTAAATTTTACCCCCGTGGGATATATATTCTACCCACACACATTTGGAATTCTCCTGGCGTACCCTCACACATATTATTCCCTCATTTAGTCTATATTTTCACAAAAAAGTGAAATTTTCAAAAATTCTGAAAATTGGTTGAAAACGACTAAATATGAAGGAATCATCTGGCGAATTGCTCTGGAACTGAAATCGGAACGCTCACTGACATCTCCCCTATCTGAAAGTCTGATAAACGCTGAAAAAATTAATAACTCCAAAAAATTTTTTTTTTAAACTTTTTTCAATTTTACCCCCGCGGGATATATATTCTACCCACACACATTTGGAACTCTCCTGGCGTACCCTCACACATATTATTCCCTCATTTAGTGGATATTTTCACAAAAAAGTGAAATTTTCAAAAATTCAGAAAATTGGCTGAAAACGACTAAATATGAAGGACTCATCGGGCGAATCGCTCTGGAACTGAAATCGGAATGCTCACTGACATTTCCCCTATCTGAAAGTCTGATAAAGGCCAGAAAAATGACTAAGTCCAAAACAAAATTTTTTTAAACTTTTTTCAATTTTACCCCCGTGGGATATATATTCTGCCCACACACATTTGGAACTCTCCTGGCGTACCCTCACACATATTATTCCCTCATTTAGTGGATATTTTCACAAAAAAGTGAAATTTTCAAAATTTCCAAAAATTGTCTGAAAACGACTAAATATGAAGGACTCATCGGGCGAATCGCTCTGGAACTGAAATCGGAACGCTCACTGACATTTCCCCTATCTGAAAGTCTGATAAACGCCGGAAAAATGACTAAGTCCAAAAAAATTTTTTTTTAATTTTACCCCCGTGGGATATATATTCTACCCACACACATTTGGAACTCTCCTGGCGTACCCTCACACATATTATTCCCTCATTTAGTGGATATTTTCACAAAAAAGTGACATTTTCAAAATTTCCAAAAATTGTCTGAAAACGACTAAATATGAAGGACTCATCGGGCGAATCGCTCTGGAAATGAAATCGGAACGCTCACTTACATTTCCCCTATCTGAAAGTCTGATAAACGCAGGAAAAATGACTAAGTCCAAAAAAGATTTGTTTTCAATTTTACCCCCGTGGGATATATATTCTACCCACACACATTTTGAACTCTCCTGGTGTACCCTCACACATATTATTCCCTCATTTAGCGGATATTTTCACAAAAAAGTGAAATTTTCAAAAATTCAGAAAATTGTCTGAAAACGACTAAATATGAAGGACTCATCGGGCGAATCGCTCTGGAACTGAAATCGGAATGCTCACTGACATTTCCCCTATCTGAAAGTCTGATAAAGGCCAGAAAAATGACTAAGTCCAAAACAAAATTTTTTTCAACTTTTTTCAATTTTACCCCCGTGGGATATATATTCCACCCACACACATTTGGAACTCTCCTGGGGTACCCTCACACATATTATTCCCTCATTTAGTGGATATTTTCACAAAAAAGTGACATTTTCAAAAATTCAGAAAATTGTCTGAAAACGACTAAATATGAAGAACTCATCGGGCGAATCGCTCTGGAACTGAAATCAGAATGCTCACTGACATTTCCCCTATTTGAAAGTCTGATATACGCCGGAAAAAGGACTAAGTCCAAAAAAAATTTTTTTTCAATTTTACCCCCGTGGGATATATATTCTACCCACACACATTTGGAACTCTCCTGGGGTACCCTCACACATATTATTCCCTCATTTAGTGGATATTTTCACAAAAAAGTGACATTTTCAAAAATTCAGAAAATTGGCTGAAAACGACTAAATATGAAGGACTCATCGGGCGAATCGCTCTGGAACTGAAATCGGAACGCTCACTGACATTTCCCCTATCTGAAAGTCTGATAAACGCCGGAAAAATGACTAAGTCCAAAAAAGATTTGATTTCAATTTTACCCCCGTGGGATATATATTCTACCCACACACATTTGGAACTCTCCTGGCATACCCTCACACATATTATTCCCTCATTTAGTGGATATTTTCACAAAAAAGTGAAATTTTCAAAAATTCAGAAAATTGTCTGAAAACGACTAAATATGAAGGACTCATCGGGCGAATTGCTCTGGAACTGAAATCTGAACGCTCACTGACATTTCCCCTATCTGAAAGTCTGATAAAGGCCGGAAAAATGACTAAGTACAAAAAAAATTTTTTTAAACTTTTTTCAATTTTACCCCCGTGGGATATATATTCTACCCACACACATTTGGAACTCTCCTGGCGTACCCTCACACATATTATTCCCTCATTTAGTGGATATTTTCACAAAAAAGTGACATTTTCAAAAATTCAGAAAATTGGCTGAAAACGACTAAATATGAAGGACGCATCGGGCGAATCGCTCTGGAAATGAAATCGGAACGCTCACTTACATTTCCCCTATCTGAAAGTCTGATAAACGCCGGAAAAATGACTAAGTCCAAAAAAGATTTGTTTTCAATTTTACCCCCGTGGGATATATATTCTACCCACACACATTTGGAACTCTCCTGGGGTACCCTCACACATATTATTCCCTCATTTAGTGGATATTTTCACAAAAAAGTGAAATTTTCAAAAATTCAGAAAATTGGCTGAAAACGACTAAATATGAAGGACTCATCTGGCGAATCGCTCTGGAACTGAAATCGGAACGCTCACTGACATTTCCCCTATCTGAAATTCTGATAAACGCCGGAAAAATGACTAAGTCCAAAAAAATTTTTTTTAAATTTTACCCCCGTGGGATATATATTCTACCCACACACATTTGGAACTCTCCTGGCATACCCTCACACATATTATTCCCTCATTTAGTGGATATTTTCACAAAAAAGTGACATTTTCAAAATTTCCAAAAATTGTCTGAAAACGACTAAATATGAAGGACTCATCGGGCGAATCGCTCTGGAACTGAAATCGGAACGCTCACTGACATTTCTCCTATCTGAAAGTCTGATAAACGCCGGAAAAATGACTATGTCCAAAAAAATTTTTTTTAAATTTTACCCCCGTGGGATATATATTCTACCCACACACATTTGGAACTCTCCTGGCGTACCCTCACATATATTATTCCCTCATTTAGTGGATATTTTCACAAAAAAGTGACATTTTCAAAATTTCCAAAAATTGTCTGAAAACGACTTAATATGAAGGACTCATCGGGCGAATAGCTCTGGAACTGAAATCGGAACGCTCACTGACATTTCCCCTATCTGAAAGTCTGATAAAGGCCGGAAAAATGACTAAGTACAAAAAAATTTTTTTTAAACATTTTTCAAATTTTACCCCCGTGGGATATATATTCTACCCACACACATTTGGAACTCTCCTGGGGTGCCCTCACACATATTATTCCCTCATTTAGTGGATATTTTCACAAAAAAGTGACATTTTCAAAAATTCAGAAAATTGTCTGAAAACGACTAAATATGAAGAACTCATCGGGCGAATCGCTCTGGAACTGAAATCAGAATGCTCACTGACATTTCCCCTATCTGAAAGTCTGATATACGCCGGAAAAATGACTAAGTCCAAAAAAAATTTTTTTTCAACTTTTTTCAATTTTACCCCCGTGGGATAAATATTCTACCCACACACATTTGAAACTCTCCTGGGGTACCCTCACACATATTATTCCCTCATTTAGTGGATATTTTCACAAAAAAGTGACATTTTCAAAAATTCAGAAAATTGGCTGAAAACGACTAAATATGAAGGACTCATCGGGCGAATCGCTCTGGAACTGAAATCGGAACGCTCACTGACATTTCCCCTATCTGAAAGTCTGATAAACGCCGGAAAAATGACTAAGTCCAAAATAATTTTTTTTAAATTTTACCCCCGTGGGATATATATTCTACCCACACACATTTGGAACTCTCCTGGCGTACCCTCACACATATTATTCCCTCATTTAGTGGATATTTTCACAAAAAAGTGACATTTTCAAAATTTCCAAAAATTGTCTGAAAACGACTAAATATGAAGGACTCATCGGGCGAATCGCTCTGGAACTGAAATCGGAACGCTCACTGACATTTCCCCTATCTGAAAGTCTGATAAACGCCGGAAAAATGACTAAGTCCAAAAAAGATTTGATTTCAATTTTACCCCCGTGGGATATATATTCTACCCACACACATTTGGAACTCTCCTGGCATACCCTCACACATATTATTCCCTCATTTAGTGGATATTTTCACAAAAAAGTGAAATTTTCAAAAATTCAGAAAATTGTCTGAAAACGACTAAATATGAAGGACTCATCGGGCGAATTGCTCTGGAACTGAAATCTGAACGCTCACTGACATTTCCCCTATCTGAAAGTCTGATAAAGGCCGGAAAAATGACTAAGTACAAAAAAAATTTTTTTAAACTTTTTTCAATTTCACCCCCGTGGGATATATATTCTACCCACACACATTTGGAACTCTCCTGGCGTACCCTCACACATATTATTCCCTCATTTAGTGGATATTTTCACAAAAAAGTGACATTTTCAAAATTTCCAAAAATTGTCTGAAAACGACTAAATATGAAGGACTCATCGGGCGAATCGCTCTGGAAATGAAATCGGAACGCTCACTTACATTTCCCCTATCTGAAAGTCTGATAAACGCCGGAAAAATGACTAAGTCCAAAAAAGATTTGTTTTCAATTTTACCCCCGTGGGATATATATTCTACCCACACACATTTGGAACTCTCCTGGGGTGCCCTCACACATATTATTCCCTCATTTAGTGGATATTTTCACAAAAAAGTGACATTTTCAAAAATTCAGAAAATTGTCTGAAAACGACTAAATATGAAGAACTCATCGGGCGAATCGCTCTGGAACTGAAATCAGAATGCTCACTGACATTTCCCCTATCTGAAAGTCTGATATACGCCGGAAAAATGACTAAGTCCAAAAAAAATTTTTTTTCAACTTTTTTCAATTTTACCCCCGTGGAATAAATATTCTACCCACACACATTTGGAACTCTCCTGGGGTACCCTCACACATATTATTCCCTCATTTAGTGGATATTTTCACAAAAAAGTGACATTTTCAAAAATTCAGAAAATTGGCTGAAAACGACTAAATATGAAGGACTCATCGGGCGAATCGCTCTGGAACTGAAATCGGAATGCTCACTGACATTTCCCCTATCTGAAAGTCTGATAAACGCCGGAAAAATGACTAAGTCCAAAAAAATTTTTTTTAAATTTTACCCCCGTGGGATATATATTCTACCCACACACATTTGGAACTCTCCTGGCGTACCCTCACACATATTATTCCCTCATTTAGTGGATATTTTCACAAAAAAGTGACATTTTCAAAATTTCCAAAAATTGTCTGAAAACGACTAAATATGAAGGACTCATCGGGCGAATCGCTCTGGAAATGAAATCGGAACGCTCACTTACATTTCCCCTATCTGAAAGTCTGATAAACGCCGGAAAAATTACTAAGTCCAAAAAAGATTTGTTTTCAATTTTACCCCCGTGGGATATATATTCTACCCACACACATTTGGAACTCTCCTGGTGTACCCTCACACATATTATTCCCTCATTTAGCGGATATTTTCACAAAAAAGTGAAATTTTCAAAAATTCAGAAAATTGTCTGAAAACGACTAAATATGAAGGACTCATCGGGCGAATCGCTCTGGAACTGAAATCGGAATGCTCACTAACATTTCCCCTATCTGAAAGTCTGATAAAGGCCAGAAAAATGACTAAGTCCAAAACAAAATTTTTTTCAACTTTTTTCAATTTTACCCCCGTGGGATATATATTCCACCCACACACATTTGGAACTCTCCTGGGGTACCCTCACACATATTATTCCCTCATTTAGTGGATATTTTCACAAAAAAGTGACATTTTCAAAAATTCAGAAAATTGGCTGAAAACGACTAAATATGAAGGACTCATCGGGCGTATCGCTCTGGAACTGAAATCTGAACGCTCACTGACATTTCCCCTATCTGAAAGTCTGATAAACGCCGGAAAAATGACTAAGTCCAAAAAAATTTTTTTTAAATTTTACCCCCGTGGGATATACAGTGCCTACAAGTAGTATTCAACCCCCTGCAGATTTAGCTGGTTTGATAAGATGCAAATAAGTTAGAAACTTCAAACTGCAAACGAGAGTAGGTTTTATGAACAGAAGCATAAATCTTACAAACCAAAAAGTTATGTTGCTCAGTTGAATTTTATTAAATTTTAAACATAAAAGTGTGGGTCAATTATTATTCAACCCCTATGTTTAATATTTTGTGGAATAACCCTTGTTTGCAATTACAGCTAATAATCGTATTTATAAGACCTGATCAGGCTGGCACAGGTCTGTGGAGTTATCTTGGCCCACTCCTCCATGCAGATCTTCTCCAAGTTATCTAGGTTCTTTGGGTGTCTCATGTGGACTTTATTCTTGAGCTCCTTCCACAAGTTTTCAATTGGGTTAAGGTCAGGAGACTGACTAGGCCACTCCAACACCTTGACTTTTTCCCTCTTGAACCAGGCCTTGGTTTTCTTGGCTGTGTGCTTTGGGTGGTTGTCTTGTTGGAAGATGAAATTACGACCCATCTTAAGATCCTTGATGGAGGAGCGGAGGTTCTTGGCCAAAATCTCCAGGTAGGCCATGCTATCCATCTTCCCATGGGTGCGGACCAGATGGCCAGGCCCCTTGGCTGAGAAACAGCCCCACAGCATGCTGCTGCCACCACCATGCTTGACTGTAGGGATGGTATTCTTGGGGTCGTATGCAGTGCCATCCAGTCTCCAAACGTCACGTGTGTGGTTGGCACCAAAGATTTCGATCTTGGTCTCATCAGACCATAGAACCTTGAACCAGTCTGTCTCAGAGTCCTCCAAGTGATCATGAGCAAACTGTAGACGAGCCTTGACATGACGCTTTGAAAGTAAAGGTACCATACAGGCTCGTCTGGAACGGAGACCATTGCGGTGGAGTACGTTACTTATGGTATTGACTGAAACCAATGTCCCCACTGCCATGAGATCTTCCCGGAGCTCCTTCCTTGTTGTCCTTGGGTTAGCCTTGACTCTTCGGACAAGCCTGGCCTTGGCACGGGAGGGCACTTTCAAAGGCTGTCCAGGCTGTAGAAGGCTAACAGTAGTTCCATAACCCTTCCACTTACGGATGATGCTCCCAACAGTGGAGACAGGTAGGCCCAACTCCTTGGAAAGGGTTTTGTACCCCTTGCCAGCCTTGTGACCCTCCACGATCTTGTCTCTGATGGCCTTGGAATGCTCCTTTGTCTTTCCCATGTTGACCATGTCTGAGTGCTGTTCACAAGTTTGGGGAGGGTCTTAAATAGTCAGAAAAGGCTGGCAAAAGAGATCTTTAATCCACACATGTGAGGCTCATTATTCTTGGTGCATGAACTACTTCTTAATACTTTAGGGGGACCAAACAGAATTCTTGTGGTTTGAGGGGTTGAATAATAAATGACACTCTGAATTAACTTTTAACGTTTAAAAAAAAAAAAAAAAATTTGCTGCAGAGCATTTCCAACTTCCAGGCTGATCTACAGTACAAATGTCACAATGCCAAGTTAATTCCACATGTGTCAACCAGCTAAATCTGCAGGGGGTTGAATACTACTTGTAGGCACTGTATATTCTACCTACACACATTTGGAACGCTCCTGGCGTACCCTCACACATATTATTCCCTCATTTAGTGGATATTTTCACAAAAAAGTGAAATTTTCAAAAATTCAGAAAATTGTCTGAAAACGACTAAATATGAAGGACTCATCGGGCGAATTGCTCTGGAACTGAAATCGGAACGCTCACTGACATTTCCCCTATCTGAAAGTCTGATAAAGGCCGGAAAAATGACTAAGTACAAAAAAATTTTTTTAAAACTTTTTTCAATTTTACCCCCGTGGGATATATATTCTACCCACACACATTTGGAACTCTCCTGGGGTACCCTCACACATATTATTCCCTCATTTAGTGGATATTTTCACAAAAAAGTGACATTTTCAAAAATTCAGAAAATTGGCTGAAAACGACTAAATATGAAGGACTCATCGGGCGAATCGCTCTGGAACTGAAATCGGAACGCTCACTGACATTTCCCCTATCTGAAAGTCTGATAAACGCCGGAAAAATGACTAAGTCCAAAAAAATTTTTTTTAAATTTTACCCCCGTGGGATATATATTCTACCCACACACATTTGGAACTCTCCTGGCGTACCCTCACACATATTATTCCCTCATTTAGTGGATATTTTCACAAAAAAGTGACATTTTCAAAATTTCCAAAAATTGTCTGAAAACGACTAAATATGAAGGACTCATCGGGCGAATCGCTCTGGAAATGAAATCGGAACGCTCACTTACATTTCCCCTATCTGAAAGTCTGATAAACGCCGGAAAAATTACTAAGTCCAAAAAAGATTTGTTTTCAATTTTACCCCCGTGGGATATATATTCTACCCACACACATTTGGAACTCTCCTGGTGTACCCTCACACATATTATTCCCTCATTTAGCGGATATTTTCACAAAAAAGTGAAATTTTCAAAAATTCAGAAAATTGTCTGAAAACGACTAAATATGAAGGACTCATCGGGCGAATCGCTCTGGAACTGAAATCGGAATGCTCACTGACATTTCCCCTATCTGAAAGTCTGATAAAGGCCAGAAAAATGACTAAGTCCAAAACAAAATTTTTTTCAACTTTTTTCAATTTTACCCCCGTGGGATATATATTCCACCCACACACATTTGGAACTCTCCTGGGGTACCCTCACACATATTATTCCCTCATTTAGTGGATATTTTCACAAAAAAGTGACATTTTCAAAAATTCAGAAAATTGGCTGAAAACGACTAAATATGAAGGACTCATCGGGCGTATCGCTCTGGAACTGAAATCTGAACGCTCACTGACATTTCCCCTATCTGAAAGTCTGATAAACGCCGGAAAAATGACTAAGTCCAAAAAAATTTTTTTTAAATTTTACCCCCGTGGGATATACAGTGCCTACAAGTAGTATTCAACCCCCTGCAGATTTAGCTGGTTTGATAAGATGCAAATAAGTTAGAAACTTCAAACTGCAAACGAGAGTAGGTTTTATGAACAGAAGCATAAATCTTACAAACCAAAAAGTTATGTTGCTCAGTTGAATTTTATTAAATTTTAAACATAAAAGTGTGGGTCAATTATTATTCAACCCCTATGTTTAATATTTTGTGGAATAACCCTTGTTTGCAATTACAGCTAATAATCGTATTTATAAGACCTGATCAGGCTGGCACAGGTCTGTGGAGTTATCTTGGCCCACTCCTCCATGCAGATCTTCTCCAAGTTATCTAGGTTCTTTGGGTGTCTCATGTGGACTTTATTCTTGAGCTCCTTCCACAAGTTTTCAATTGGGTTAAGGTCAGGAGACTGACTAGGCCACTCCAACACCTTGACTTTTTCCCTCTTGAACCAGGCCTTGGTTTTCTTGGCTGTGTGCTTTGGGTGGTTGTCTTGTTGGAAGATGAAATTACGACCCATCTTAAGATCCTTGATGGAGGAGCGGAGGTTCTTGGCCAAAATCTCCAGGTAGGCCATGCTATCCATCTTCCCATGGGTGCGGACCAGATGGCCAGGCCCCTTGGCTGAGAAACAGCCCCACAGCATGCTGCTGCCACCACCATGCTTGACTGTAGGGATGGTATTCTTGGGGTCGTATGCAGTGCCATCCAGTCTCCAAACGTCACGTGTGTGGTTGGCACCAAAGATCTCGATCTTGGTCTCATCAGACCTTAGAACCTTGAACCAGTCTGTCTCAGAGTCCTCCAAGTGATCATGAGCAAACTGTAGACGAGCCTTGACATGACGCTTTGAAAGTAAAGGTACCATACAGGCTCGTCTGGAACGGAGACCATTGCGGTGGAGTACGTTACTTATGGTATTGACTGAAACCAATGTCCCCACTGCCATGAGATCTTCCCGGAGCTCCTTCCTTGTCGTCCTTGGGTTAGCCTTGACTCTTCGGACAAGCCTGGCCTTGGCACGGGAGGGCACTTTCAAAGGCTGTCCAGGCTGTGGAAGGCTAACAGTAGTTCCATAACCCTTCCACTTACGGATGATGCTCCCAACAGTGGAGACAGGTAGGCCCAACTCCTTGGAAAGGGTTTTGTACCCCTTGCCAGCCTTGTGACCCTCCACGATCTTGTCTCTGATGGCCTTGGAATGCTCCTTTGTCTTTCCCATGTTGACCATGTCTGAGTGCTGTTCACAAGTTTGGGGAGGGTCTTAAATAGTCAGAAAAGGCTGGCAAAAGAGATCTTTAATCCACACATGTGAAGCTCATTATTCTTGGTGCATGAACTACTTCTTAATACTTTAGGGGGACCAAACAGAATTCTTGTGGTTTGAGGGGTTGAATAATAAATGACACTCTGAATTAACTTTTAACGTTTAAAAAAAAAAAAAAAAAAAAAATTTGCTGCAGAGCATTTCAAACTTCCAGGCTGATCTACAGTACAAATGTCACAATGCCAAGTTAATTCCACATGTGTCAACCAGCTAAATCTGCAGGGGGTTGAATACTACTTGTAGGCACTGTATATTCTACCCACACACATTTGGAACGCTCCTGGCGTACCCTCACACATATTATTCCCTCATTTAGTGGATATTTTCACAAAAAAGTGACATTTTCAAAATTTCCAAAAATTGTCTGAAAACGACTAAATATGAAGGACTCATCGGGCGAATCGCTCTGGAACTGAAATCGGAACGCTCACTGACATTTCCCCTATCTGAAAGTCTGATAAACGCCGGAAAAATGACTAAGTCCAAAAAAGATTTGTTTTCAATTTTACCCCCGTGGGATATATATTCTACCCACACACATTTGGAACTCTCCTGGCATACCCTCACACATATTATTCCCTCATTTAGTGGATATTTTCACAAAAAAGTGAAATTTTCAAAAATTCAGAAAATTGTCTGAAAACGACTAAATATGAAGGACTCATCGGGCGAATTGCTCTGGAACTGAAATCTGAACGCTCACTGACATTTCCCCTATCTGAAAGTCTGATAAAGGCCGGAAAAATGACTAAGTACAAAAAAAATTTTTTTAAACTTTTTTCAATTTTACCCCCGTGGGATATATATTCTACCCACACCCATTTGGAACTCTCCTGGCGTACCCTCACACATATTATTCCCTCATTTAGTGGATATTTTCACAAAAAAGTGACATTTTCAAAATTTCCAAAAATTGTCTGAAAACGACTAAATATGAAGGACTCATCGGGCGAATCGCTCTGGAACTGAAATCGGAACGCTCACTGACATTTCCCCTATCTGAAAGTCTGATAAACGTCGGAAAAATGACTAAGTCCAAAAAAGATTTGATTTCAATTTTACCCCCGTGGGATATATATTCTACCCACACACATTTGGAACTCTCCTGGCATACCCTCACACATATTATTCCCTCATTTAGTGGATATTTTCACAAAAAAGTGAAATTTTCAAAAATTCCAAAAATTGTCTGAAACCGACTAAATATGAAGGACTCATCGGGCGAATTGCTCTGGAACTGAAATCGGAATGCTCACTGACATTTCCCCTATCTGAAAGTCTGATATACGCCGGAAAAATGACTAAGTCCAAAAAAAAAATTTTTTAAACTTTTTTCAATTTTATCCCCGTGGGATATATATTCCACCCACACACATTTGGAACTCTCCTGGGGTACCCTCACACATATTATTCCCTCATTTAGTGGATATTTTCACAAAAAAAGTGACATTTTCAAAAATTCAGAAAATTGGCTGAAAACGACTAAATATGAAGGACTCATCGGGCGAATCGCTCTGGAACTGAAATCGGAACGCTCACTGACATTTCCCCTATCTGAAAGTCTGATAAACGCCGGAAAAATGACTAAGTCCAAAAAAGATTTGTTTTCAATTTTACCCCCGTGGGATATATATTCTACCCACACACATTTGGAACTCTCCTGGGGTACCCTCACACATATTATTCCCTCATTTAGTGGATATTTTCACAAAAAAGTGACATTTTCAAAAATTCAGAAAATTGGCTGAAAACGACTAAATATGAAGGACTCATCGGGCCAATCGCTCTGGAACTGAAATCTGAACGCTCACTGACATTTCCCCTATCTGAAAGTCTGATAAACGCCGGAAAAATGACTAAGTCCAAAAAAATTTTTTTAAAATTTTACCCCCGTGGGATATATATTCTACCCACACACATTTGGAACTCTCCTGGCGTACCCTCACACATATTATTCCCTCATTTAGTGGATATTTTCACAAAAAAGTGAAATTTTCAAAAATTCAGAAAATTGTCTGAAAACGACTAAATATGAAGGACTCATCGGGCGAATTGCTCTGGAACTGAAATCGGAACGCTCACTGACATTTCCCCTATCTGAAAGTCTGATAAAGGCCGGAAAAATGACTAAGTACAAAAAAAATTTTTTAAAACTTTTTTCAATTTTACCCCCGTGGGATATATATTCTACCCACACACATTTGGAACTCTCCTGGGGTACCCTCACACATATTATTCCCTCATTTAGTGGATATTTTCACAAAAAAGTGACATTTTCAAAAATTCAGAAAATTGGCTGAAAACGACTAAATATGAAGGACTCATCGGGCGAATCGCTCTGGAACTGAAATCGGAACGCTCACTGACATTTCCCCTATCTGAAAGTCTGATAAATGCCGGAAAAATGACTAAGTCCAAAAAATTTTTTTTTAAATTTTACCCCCGTGGGATATATATTCTACCCACACACATTTGGAAATCTCCTGGCATACCCTCACACATATTATTCCCTCATTTAGTGGATATTTTCACAAAAAAGTGAAATTTTCAAAAATTCAGAAAATTGTCTGAAAACGACTAAATATGAAGGACTCATCGGGCGAATTGCTCTGGAACTGAAATCTGAACGCTCACTGACATTTCCCCTATCTGAAAGTCTGATAAGGGCCGGAAAAATGACTAAGTACAAAAAAATTTTTTTTAAACATTTTTCAAATTTTACCCCCGTGGGATATATATTCTACCCACACACATTTGGAACTCTCCTGGGGTGCCCTCACACATATTATTCCCTCATTTAGTGGATATTTTCACAAAAAAGTGACATTTTCAAAAATTCAGAAAATTGGCTGAAAACGACTAAATATGAAGGACTCATCGGGCGAATCGCTCTGGAACTGAAATCGGAATGCTCACTGACATTTCCCCTATCTGAAAGTCTGATAAACGCCGGAAAAATGACTAAGTCCAAAAATTTTTTTTTTTAAATTTTACCCCCGTGGGATATATATTCTACCCACACACATTTGGAACTCTCCTGGCGTACCCTCACACATATTATTCCCTCATTTAGTGGATATTTTCACAAAAAAGTGACATTTTCAAAATTTCCAAAAATTGTCTGAAAACGACTACATATGAAGGACTCATCGGGCGAATCGCTCTGGAACTGAAATCGGAACGCTCACTGACATTTCCCCTATCTGAAAGTCTGATAAACGCCGGAAAAATGACTAAGTCCAAAAAAGATTTGTTTTCAATTTTACCCCCGTGGGATATATATTCTACCCACACACATTTGGAACTCTCCTGGCATACCCTCACACATATTATTCCCTCATTTAGTGGATATTTTCACAAAAAAGTGAAATTTTCAAAAATTCAGAAAATTGTCTGAAAACGACTAAATATGAAGGACTCATCGGGCGAATTGCTCTGGAACTGAAATCTGAATGCTCACTGTCATTTCCCCTATCTGAAAGTCTGATAAAGGCCGGAAAAATGACTAAGTACAAAAAAATTTTTTTAAAACTTTTTTCAATTTTACCCCCGTGGGATATATATTCTACCCACACACATTTGGAACTCTCCTGGCGTAGCATCACACATATTATTCCCTCATTTAGTGGATATTTTCACAAAAAAGTGACATTTTCAAAATTTCCAAAAATTGTCTGAAAACGACTAAATATGAAGGACTCATCGGGCGAATTGCTCTGGAACTGAAATCAGAACGCTCACTGACATTTCCCCTATCTGAAAGTCTGATAAAGGCCGGAAAAATGACTAAGTACAAAAAAAGTTTTTTTAAACATTTTTCAAATTTTACCCCCGTGGGATATATATTCTACCCACACACATTTGGAACTCTCCTGGGGTGCCCTCACACATATTATTCCCTCATTTAGTGGATATTTTCACAAAAAAGTGACATTTTCAAAAATTCAGAAAATTGAGTGAAAACGACTAAAAATGAAGGACTCATTGGGCGAATCGCTCTGGAACTGAAATCGGAATGCTCACTGACATTTCCCCTATCTGAAAGTCTGATAAACGCCCGAAAAATGACTAAGTCCAAAAAAGATTTGTTTTCAATTTTACCCCCGTGGGATATATATTCTACCCACACACATTTGGAACTCTCCTGGGGTACCCTCACACATATTATTCCCTCATTTAGTGGATATTTTCACAAAAAAGTGACATTTTCAAAAATTCAGAAAATTGGCTGAAAACTACTAAATATGAAGGACTCATCGGGCCAATCGCTCTGGAACTGAAATCTGAACGCTCACTGACATTTCCCCTATCTGAAAGTCTGATAAAGTCCGGAAAAATGACTAAGTCCAAAAAAATTTTTTTAAAATTTTAACCCCGTGGGATATATATTCTACCCACACACATTTGGAACTCTCCTGGCGTACCCTCACACATATTATTCCCTCATTTAGTGGATATTTTCACAAAAAAGTGAAATTTTCAAAAATTCAGAAAATTGTCTGAAAACGACTAAATATGAAGGACTCATCGGGCGAATTGCTCTGGAACTGAAATCGGAACGCTCACTGACATTTCCCCTATCTGAAAGTCTGATAAAGGCCGGAAAAATGACTAAGTACAAAAAAATTTTTTTAAAACTTTTTTCAATTTTACCCCCGTGGGATATATATTCTACCCACACACATTTGGAACTCTCCTGGCGTACCCTCACACATATTATTCCCTCATTTAGTGGATATTTTCACAAAAAAGTGACATTTTCAAAATTTCCAAAAATTGTCTGAAAACGACTAAATATGAAGGACTCATCGGGCGAATCGCTCTGGAACTGAAATCGGAACGCTCACTGACATTTCCCCTATCTGAAAGTCTGATAAACGCCGGAAAAATGACTAAGTCCAAAAAAGATTTGTTTTCAATTTTACCCCCGTGGGATATATATTCTACCCACACACATTTGGAACTCTCCTGGCCTACCCTCACACATTTTATTCCCTCATTTAGTGGATATTTTCACAAAAAAGTGAAATTTTCAAAAATTCAGAAAATTGTCTGAAAACGACTAAATATGAAGGACTCATCGGGCGAATTGCTCTGGAACTGAAATCAGAACGCTCACTGACATTTCCCCTATCTGAAAGTCTGATAAACGCCGGAAAAATGACTAAGTCCAAAAAAGATTTGTTTTCAATTTTACCCCCGTGGGATATATATTCTACCCACACACATTTGGAACTCTCCTGGCATACCCTCACACATATTATTCCCTCATTTAGTGGATATTTTCACAAAAAAGTGAAATTTTCAAAAATTCAGAAAATTGTCTGAAAACGACTAAATATGAAGGACTCATCGGGCGAATTGCTCTGGAACTGAAATCTGAATGCTCACTGTCATTTCCCCTATCTGAAAGTCTGATAAAGGCCGGAAAAATGACTAAGTACAAAAAAATTTTTTTTAAACTTTTTTCAATTTTACCCCCGTGGGATATATATTCTACCCACACACATTCGGAACTCTCCTGGCGTACCCTCACACATATTATTGCCTCATTTAGTGGATATTTTCACAAAAAAGTGACATTTTCAAAATTTCCAAAAATTGTCTGAAAACGACTAAATATGAAGGACTCATCGGGCGAATCGCTCTGGAACTGAAATCGGAACGCTCACTGACATTTCCCCTATCTGAAAGTCTGATAAACGCCGGAAAAATGACTAAGTCCAAAAATTTTTTTTTTAAATTTTACCCCCGTGGGATATATATTCTACCCACACACATTTGGAACTCTCCTGGCGTACCCTCACACATATTATTCCTTCATTTAGTGGATATTTTCACAAAAAAGTGACATTTTCAAAATTTCCAAAAATTGTCTGAAAACGACTAAATATGAAGGACTCATCGGGCGAATCGCTCTGGAACTGAAATCGGAACGCTCACTGACATTTCCCCTATCTGAAAGTCTGATAAACGCCGGAAAAATGACTAAGTCCAAAAAAGATTTGTTTTCAATTTTACCCCCGTGGGATATATATTCTACCCACACACATTTGGAAATCTCCTGGCATACCCTCACACATATTATTCCCTCATTTAGTGGATATTTTCACAAAAAAATGAAATTTTCAAAAATTCAGAAAATTGTCTGAAAACGACTAAATATGAAGGACTCATCGGGCGAAATGCTCTGGAACTGAAATCTGAACGCTCACTGACATTTCCCCTATCTGAAAGTCTGATAAAGGCCGGAAAAATGACTAAGTCCAAAAAAAATTTTTTTAAACTTTTTTCAATTTTACCCCCATGGGATATATATTCTACCCACACACATTTGGAACTCTCCTGGCTTACCCTCACACATATTATTCCCTCATTTAGTGGATATTTTCACAAAAAAGTGACATTTTCAAAAATTCAGAAAATTGTCTGAAAACGACTAAATATGAAGGACTCATCGGGCGAATTGCTCTGGAACTGAAATCGGAACGCTCACTGACATTTCCCCTATCTGAAAGTCTGATAAAGGCCGGAAAAATGACTAAGTACAAAAAAATTTTTTTTAAACATTTTTCAAATTTTACCCCCGTGGGATATATATTCTACCCACACACATTTGGAACTCTCCTGGGGTGCCCTCACACATATTATTCCCTCATTTAGTGGATATTTTCACAAAAAAGTGACATTTTCAAAAATTCGGAAAATTGGCTGAAAACGACTAAATATGAAGGACTCATCGGGCCAATCGCTCTGGAACTGAAATCTGAACGCTCACTGACATTTCCCCTATCTGAAAGTCTGATAAACGCCGGAAAAATGACTAAGTCCAAAAAAATTTTTTTAAAATTTTAACCCCGTGGGATATATATTCTACCCACACACATTTGGAACTCTCCTGGCGTACCCTCACACATATTATTCCCTCATTTAGTGGATATTTTCACAAAAAAGTGACATTTTCAAAAATTCAGAAAATTGTCTGAAAACGACTAAATATGAAGGACTCATCGGGCGAATTGCTCTGGAACTGAAATCGGAACGCTCACTGACATTTCCCCTATCTGAAAGTCTGATAAAGGCCGGAAAAATGACTAAGTACAAAAAAATTTTTTTAAAACTTTTTTCAATTTTACCCCCGTGGGATATATATTCTACCCACACACATTTGGAACTCTCCTGGCGTACCCTCACACATATTATTCCCTCATTTAGTGGATATTTTCACAAAAAAGTGACATTTTCAAAATTTCCAAAAATTGTCTGAAAACGACTAAATATGAAGGACTCATCGGGCGAATCGCTCTGGAACTGAAATCGGAACGCTCACTGACATTTCCCCTATCTGAAAGTCTGATAAACGCCGGAAAAATGACTAAGTCCAAAAAAGATTTGTTTTCAATTTTACCCCCGTGGGATATATATTCTACCCACACACATTTGGAACTCTCCTGGCCTACCCTCACACATATTATTCCCTCATTTAGTGGATATTTTCACAAAAAAGTGAAATTTTCAAAAATTCAGAAAATTGTCTGAAAACGACTAAATATGAAGGACTCATCGGGCGAATTGCTCTGGAACTGAAATCAGAACGCTCACTGACATTTCCCCTATCTGAAAGTCTGATAAAGGCCGGAAAAATGACTAAGTACAAAAAAATTTTTTTTAAACATTTTTCAAATTTTACCCCCGTGGGATATATATTCTACCCACACACATTTGGAACTCTCCTGGGGTGCCCTCACACATATTATTCCCTCATTTAGTGGATATTTTCACAAAAAAGTGACATTTTCAAAATTTCCAAAAATTGTCTGAAAACGACTAAATATGAAGGACTCTTCGGGCGAATCGCTCTGGAACTGAAATCGGAACGCTCACTGACATTTCCCCTATCTGAAAGTCTGATAAACGCCGGAAAAATGACTAAGTCCAAAAAAGATTTGTTTTCAATTTTACCCCCGTGGGATATATATTCTACCCACACACATTTGGAACTCTCCTGGGGTACCCTCACACATATTATTCCCTCATTTAGTGGATATTTTCACAAAAAAGTGACATTTTCAAAAATTCAGAAAATTGGCTGAAAACGACTAAATATGAAGGACTCATCGGGCCAATCGCTCTGGAACTGAAATCTGAACGCCCACTGACATTTCCCCTATCTGAAAGTCTGATAAACGCCGGAAAAATGACTAAGTCCAAAAAAAATTTTTTTTAAATTTTAACCCCGTGGGATATATATTCTACCCACACACATTTGGAACTCTCCTGGCGTACCCTCACACATATTATTCCCTCATTTAGTGGATATTTTCACAAAAAAGTGAAATTTTCAAAAATTCAGAAAATTGTCTGAAAACGACTAAATATGAAGGACTCATCGGGCGAATTGCTCTGGAACTGAAATCGGAACGCTCACTGACATTTCCCCTATCTGAAAGTCTGATAAAGGCCGGAAAAATAACTAAGTACAAAAAAATTTTTTTAAAACTTTTTTCAATTTTACCCCCGTGGGATATATATTCTACCCACACACATTTGGAACTCTCCTGGGGTACCCTCACACATATTATTCCCTCATTTAGTGGATATTTTCACAAAAAAGTGACATTTTCAAAAATTCAGAAAATTGGCTGAAAACGACTAAATATGAAGGACTCATCGGGCGAATCGCTCTGGAACTGAAATCGGAACGCTCACTGACATTTCCCCTATCTGAAAGTCTGATAAACGCCGGAAAAATGACTAAGTCCAAAAAAATTTTTTTAAAATTTTACCCCCGTGGGATATATATTCTACCCACACACATTTGGAACTCTCCTGGCGTACCCTCACACATATTATTCCCTCATTTAGTGGATATTTTCACAAAAAAATGACATTTTCAAAATTTCCAAAAATTTTATGAAAACGACTAAATATGAAGGACTCATCGGGCGAATCGCTCTGGAACTGAAATCGGAACACTCACTGACATTTCCCCTATCTGAAAGTCTGATAAACGCCGGAAAAATGACTAAGTCCAAAAAAATTTTTTTTAAATTTTACCCCCGTGGGATATATATTCTACCCACACACATTTGGAACTCTCCTGGCCTACCCTCACACATATTATTCCCTCATTTAGTGGATATTTTCACAAAAAAGTGAAATTTTCAAAAATTCAGAAAATTGTCTGAAAACGACTAAATATGAAGGACTCATCGGGCGAATTGCTCTGGAACTGAAATCGGAACGCTCACTGACATTTCCCGTATCTGAAAGTCTGATAAAGGCCGGAAAAATGACTAAGTACAAAAAAAATTTTTTTAAACATTTTTCAAATTTTACCCCCGTGGGATATATATTCTACCCACACACATTTGGAACTCTCCTGGGGTGCCCTCACACATATTATTCCCTCATTTAGTGGATATTTTCACAAAAAAGTGACATTTTCAAAAATTCAGAAAATTGGCTGAAAACGACTAAATATGAAGGACTCATCGGGCGAATCGCTCTGGAACTGAAATCGGAATGCTCACTGACATTTCCCCTATCTGAAAGTCTGATAAACGCCGGAAAAATGACTAAGTCCAAAAAATTTTTTTTTTAAATTTTACCCCCGTGGGATATATATTCTACCCACACACATTTGGAACTCTCCTGGCGTACCCTCACACATATTATTCCCTCATTTAGTGGATATTTTCACAAAAAAAGTCACATTTTCAAAATTTCCAAAAATTGTCTGAAAACGACTAAATATGAAGGACTCATCGGGCGAATCGCTCTGGAACTGAAATCGGAACGCTCACTGACATTTCCCCTATCTGAAAGTCTGATAAACGCCGGAAAAATGACTAAGTCCAAAAAAGATTTGTTTTCAATTTTACCCCCGTGGGATATATATTCTACCCACACACATTTGGAACTCTCCTGGGGTACCCTCACACATATTATTCCCTCATTTAGTGGATATTTTCACAAAAAAGTGACATTTTCAAAAATTCAGAAAATTGGCTGAAAACGACTAAATATGAAGGACTCATCGGGCGAATCGCTCTGGAACTGAAATCGGAACGCTCACTGACATTTCCCCTATCTGAAAGTCTGATAAACGCCGGAAAAATGACTAAGTCCAAAAAAATTTTTTTTAAATTTTACCCCCGTGGGATATATATTCTACCCACACACATTTGGAACTCTCCTGGCGTACCCTCACACATATTATTCCCTCATTTAGTGGATATTTTCACAAAAAAGTGACATTTTCAAAATTTCCAAAAATTGTCTGAAAACGACTAAATATGAAGGACTCATCGGGCGAATCGCTCTGGAACTGAAATCGGAACGCTCACTGACATTTCCCCTATCTGAAAGTCTGATAAACGCCGGAAAAATGACTAAGTCCAAAAAAGATTTGTTCTCAATTTTACCCCCGTGGGATATATATTCTACCCACACACATTTGGAAATCTCCTGGCATACCCTCACACATATTATTCCCTCATTTAGTGGATATTTTCACAAAAAAGTGAAATTTTCAAAAATTCAGAAAATTGTCTGAAAACGACTAAATATGAAGGACTCATCGGGCGAATTGCTCTGGAACTGAAATCTGAACGCTCACTGACATTTCCCCTATCTGAAAGTCTGATAAAGGCCGGAAAAATGACTAAGTACAAAAAAAATTTTTTTAAACTTTTTTCAATTTTACCCCCGTGGGATATATATTCTACCCACACACATTTGGAACTCTCCTGGCGTACCCTCACACATATTATTCCCTCATTTAGTGGATATTTTCACAAAAAAGTGACATTTTCAAAATTTCCAAAAATTGTCTGAAAACGACTAAATATGAAGGACTCATCGGGCGAATCGCTCTGGAACTGAAATCGGAACGCTCACTGACATTTCCCCTATCTGAAAGTCTGATAAACGCCGGAAAAATGACTAAGTCCAAAAAAGATTTGTTTTCAATTTTACCCCCGCGGGATATATATTCTACCCACACACATTTGGAACTCTCCTGGCATACCCTCACACATATTATTCCCTCATTTAGTGGATATTTTCACAAAAAAAATTTTCAAAAATTCAGAAAATTGTCTGAAAACGACTAAATATGAAGGGCTCATCGGGCGAATTGCTCTGGAACTGAAATCTGAACGCTCACTGTCATTTCCCCTATCTGAAAGTCTGATAAAGGCCGGAAAAATGACTAAGTACAAAAAAATTTTTTTTAAACTTTTTTCAATTTTACCCCCGTGGGATATATATTCTACCCACACACATTTGGAACTCTCCTGGCGTACCCTCACACATATTATTCCCTCATTTAGTGGATATTTTCACAAAAAAGTGACATTTTCAAAATTTCCAAAAATTGTCTGAAAACGACTAAATATGAAGGACTCATCGGGCGAATCGCTCTGGAACTGAAATCGGAACGCTCACTGACATTTCCCCTATCTGAAAGTCTGATAAACGCCGGAAAAATGACTAAGTCCAAAAAAGATTTGTTTTCAATTTTACCCCCGTGGGATATATATTCTACCCACACACATTTGGAACTCTCCTGGCATACCCTCACACATATTATTCCCTCATTTAGTGGATATTTTCACAAAAAAATTTTTCAAAAATTCAGAAAATTGTCTGAAAACGACTAAATATGAAGGACTCATCGGGCGAATTGCTCTGGAACTGAAATCTGAACGCTCACTGTCATTTCCCCTATCTGAAAGTCTGATAAAGGCCGGAAAAATGACTAAGTACAAAAAAATTTTTTTTAAACTTTTTTCAATTTTACCCCCGTGGGATATATATTCTACCCACACACATTTGGAACTCTCCTGGCGTACCCTCACACATATTATTCCCTCATTTAGTGGATATTTTCACAAAAAAGTGACATTTTCAAAATTTCCAAAAATTGTCTGAAAACGACTAAATATGAAGGACTCATCGGGCGAATCACTCTGGAACTGAAATCGGAACGCTCACTGACATTTCCCCTATCTGAAAGTCTGATAAACGCCGGAAAAATGGCTAAGTCCAAAAAAGATTTTTTTAAACTTTTTTCAATTTTACCCCCGTGGGATATATAATCTACCCACACACATTTGGAACTCTCCTGGGGTACCCTCACACATATTATTCCCTCATTTAGTGGATATTTTCACAAAAAAGTGACATTTTCAAAAATTCAGAAAATTGGCTGAAAACGACTAAATATGAAGGACTCATCGGGCGAATCGCTCTGGAACTGAAATCTGAACGCTCACTGACATTTCCCCTATCTGAAAGTCTGATAAACGCCGGAAAAATGACTAAGTCCAAAAAAATTTTTTTTAAATTTTACCCCCGTGGGATATATATTCTACCCACACACATTTGGAACTCTCCTGGCGTACCCTCACACATATTATTCCCTCATTTAGTGGATATTTTCACAAAAAAGTGAAATTTTCAAAAATTCAGAAAATTGTCTGAAAACGACTAAATATGAAGGACTCATCGGGCGAATTGCTCTGGAACTGAAATCGGAACGCTCACTGACATTTCCCCTATCTGAAAGTCTGATAAAGGCCGGAAAAATGACTAAGTACAAAAAAATTTTTTTAAAACTTTTTTCAATTTTACCCCCGTGGGATATATATTCTACCCACACACATTTGGAACTCTCCTGGGGTACCCTCACACATATTATTCCCTCATTTAGTGGATATTTTCACAAAAAAGTGACATTTTCAAAAATTCAGAAAATTGGCTGAAAACGACTAAATATGAAGCACTCATCGGGCGAATCGCTCTGGAACTGAAATCGGAACGCTCACTGACATTTCCCCTATCTGAAAGTCTGATAAACGCCGGAAAAATGACTAAGTCCAAAAAAATTTTTTTTAAATTTTACCCCCGTGGGATATATATTCTACCCACACACATTTCCAACTCTCCTGGCGTACCCTCACACATATTATTCCCTCATTTAGTGGATATTTTCACAAAAAAGTGACATTTTCAAAATTTCCAAAAATTGTCTGAAAACGACTAAATATGAAGGACTCATCGGGCGAATCGCTCTGGAACTGAAATCGGAACGCTCACTGACATTTCCCCTATCTGAAAGTCTGATAAACGCCGGAAAAATGACTAAGTCCAAAAAAGATTTGTTTTCAATTTTACCCCCGTGGGATATATATTCTACCCACACACATTTCGAAATCTCCTGGCATACCCTCACACATATTATTCCCTCATTTAGTGGATATTTTCACAAAAAAGTGAAATTTTCAAAAATTCAGAAAATTGTCTGAAAACGACTAAATATGAAGGACTCATCGGGCGAATTGCTCTGGAACTGAAATCTGAACGCTCACTGACATTTCCCCTATCTGAAAGTCTGATAAAGGCCGGAAAAATGACTAAGTACAAAAAAAATTTTTTTAAACTTTTTTCAATTTTACCCCCGTGGGATATATATTCTACCCACACACATTTGGAACTCTCCTGGCGTACCCTCACACATATTATTCCCTCATTTAGTGGATATTTTCACAAAAAAGTGACATTTTCAAAATTTCCAAAAATTGTCTGAAAACGACTAAATATGAAGGACTCATCGGGCGAATCGCTCTGGAACTGAAATCGGAACGCTCACTGACATTTCCCCTATCTGAAAGTCTGATAAACGCCGGAAAAATGACTAAGTCCAAAAAAGATTTGTTTTCAATTTTACCCCCGTGGGATATATATTCTACCCAAACACATTTGGAACTCTCCTGGCATACCCTCACACATATTATTCCCTCATTTAGTGGATATTTTCACAAAAAAAATTTTCAAAAATTCAGAAAATTGTCTGAAAACAACTAAATATGAAGGACTCATCGGGCGAATTGCTCTGGAACTGAAATCTGAACGCTCACTGTCATTTCCCCTATCTGAAAGTCTGATAAAGGCCGGAAAAATGACTAAGTACAAAAAAATTTTTTTTAAACTTTTTTCAATTTTACCCCCGTGGGATATATATTCTACCCACACACATTTGGAACTCTCCTGGCGTACCCTCACACATATTATTCCCTCATTTAGTGGATATTTTCACAAAAAAGTGACATTTTCAAAATTTCCAAAAATTGTCTGAAAACGACTAAATATGAAGGACTCATCGGGCGAATCGCTCTGGAACTGAAATCGGAACGCTCACTGACATTTCCCCTATCTGAAAGTCTGATAAAGGCCGGAAAAATGACTAAGTACAAAAAAATTTTTTTAAAACTTTTTTCAATTTTACCCCCGTGGGATATATATTCTACCCACACACATTTGGAACTCTCCTGGGGTACCCTCACACATATTATTCCCTCATTTAGTGGATATTTTCACAAAAAAGTGACATTTTCAAAAATTCAGAAAATTGGCTGAAAACGACTAAATATGAAGGACTCATCGGGCGAATCGCTCTGGAACTGAAATCGGAACGCTCACTGACATTTCCCCTATCTGAAAGTCTGATAAACGCCGGAAAAATGGCTAAGTCCAAAAAAGATTTTTTTAAACTTTTTTCAATTTTACCCCCGTGGGATATATATTCTACCCACACACATTTGGAACTCTCCTGGGGTACCCTCACACATATTATTCCCTCATTTAGTGGATATTTTCACAAAAAAGTGACATTTTCAAAAATTCAGAAAATTGGCTGAAAACGACTAAATATGAAGGACTCATCGGGCGAATCGCTCTGGAACTGAAATCTGAACGCTCACTGACATTTCCCCTATCTGAAAGTCTGATAAACGCCGGAAAAATGACTAAGTCCAAAAAAATTTTTTTAAAATTTTACCCCCGTGGGATATATATTCTACCCACACACATTTGGAACTCTCCTGGCGTACCCTCACACATATTATTCCCTCATTTAGTGGATATTTTCACAAAAAAGTGAAATTTTCAAAAATTCAGAAAATTGTCTGAAAACGACTAAATATGAAGGACTCATCGGGCGAATTGCTCTGGAACTGAAATCGGAACGCTCACTGACATTTCCCCTATCTGAAAGTCTGATAAAGGCCGGAAAAATGACTAAGTACAAAAAAATTTTTTTAAAACTTTTTTCAATTTTACCCCCGTGGGATATATATTCTACCCACACACATTTGGAACTCTCCTGGGGTACCCTCACACATATTATTCCCTCATTTAGTGGATATTTTCACAAAAAAGTGACATTTTCAAAAATTCAGAAAATTGGCTGAAAACGACTAAATATGAAGGACTCATCGGGCGAATCGCTCTGGAACTGAAATCGGAACGCTCACTGACATTTCCCCTATCTGAAAGTCTGATAAACGCCGGAAAAATGACTAAGTCCAAAAAAATTTTTTTTAAATTTTACCCCCGTGGGATATATATTCTACCCACACACATTTGGAACTCTCCTGGCGTACCCTCACACATATTATTCCCTCATTTAGTGGATATTTTCACAAAAAAGTGACATTTTCAAAATTTCCAAAAATTGTCTGAAAACGACTAAATATGAAGGACTCATCGGGCGAATCGCTCTGGAACTGAAATCGGAACGCTCACTGACATTTCCCCTATCTGAAAGTCTGATAAACGCCGGAAAAATGACTAAGTCCAAAAAAGATTTGTTTTCAATTTTACCCCCGTGGGATATATATTCTACCCACACACATTTGGAAATCTCCTGGCATACCCTCACACATATTATTCCCTCATTTAGTGGATATTTTCACAAAAAAGTGAAATTTTCAAAAATTCAGAAAATTGTCTGAAAACGACTAAATATGAAGGACTCATCGGGCGAATTGCTCTGGAACTGAAATCTGAACGCTCACTGACATTTCCCCTATCTGAAAGTCTGATAAAGGCCGGAAAAATGACTAAGTACAAAAAAAATTTTTTTAAACTTTTTCAATTTTACCCCCGTGGGATATATATTCTACCCACACACATTTGGAACTCTCCTGGGGTACCCTCACACATATTATTCCCTCATTTAGTGGATATTTTCACAAAAAAGTGACATTTTCAAAATTTCCAAAAATTGTCTGAAAACGACTAAATATGAAGGACTCATCGGGCGAATCGCTCTGGAACTGAAATCGGAACGCTCACTGACATTTCCCCTATCTGAAAGTCTGATAAAAGCCGGAAAAATGACTAAGTCCAAAAAAGATTTGTTTTCAATTTTACCCCCGTGGGATATATATTCTACCCACACACATTTGGAACTCTCCTGGCCTACCCTCACACATATTATTCCCTCATTTAGTGGATATTTTCACAAAAAAGTGAAATTTTCAAAAATTCAGAAAATTGTCTGAAAACGACTAAATATGAAGGACTCATCGGGCGAATTGCTCTGGAACTGAAATCGGAACGCTCACTGACATTTCCCCTATCTGAAAGTCTGATAAAGGCCGGAAAAATGACTAAGTACAAAAAAATTTTTTTTAAACATTTTTCAAATTTTACCCCCGTGGGATATATATTCTACCCACACACATTTGGAACTCTCCTGGCGTACCCTCACACATATTATTCCCTCATTTAGTGGATATTTTCACAAAAAAGTGACATTTTCAAAATTTCCAAAAATTGTCTGAAAACTACTAAATATGAAGGACTCATCGGGCGAATCGCTCTGGAACTGAAATCGGAACGCTCACTGACATTTCCCCTATCTGAAAGTCTGATAAACGCCGGAAAAATGACTAAGTCCAAAAAAGATTTGTTTTCAATTTTACCCCCGTGGGATATATATTCTACCCACACACATTTGGAACTCTCCTGGGGTACCCTCACACATATTATTCCCTCATTTAGTGGATATTTTCACAAAAAAGTGACATTTTCAAAAATTCAGAAAATTGGCTGAAAACGACTAAATATGAAGGACTCATCGGGCGAATCGCTCTGGAACTGAAATCGGAACGCTCACTGACATTTCCCCTATCTGAAAGTCTGATAAACGCCGGAAAAATGACTAAGTCCAAAAAAATTTTTTTAAAATTTTACCCCCGTGGGATATATATTCTACCCACACACATTTGGAACTCTCCTGGCGTACCCTCACACATATTATTCCCTCATTTAGTGGATATTTTCACAAAAAAGTGACATTTTCAAAATTTCCAAAAATTGTCTGAAAACGACTAAATATGAATGACTCATCGGGCGAATCGCTCTGGAACTGAAATCGGAACGCTCACTGACATTTCCCCTATCTGAAAGTCTGATAAACGCCGGAAAAATGACTAAGTCCAAAAAAGATTTGTTTTCAATTTTACCCCCGTGGGATATATATTCTACCCACACACATTTGGAACTCTCCTGGGGTACCCTCACACATATTATTCCCTCATTTAGTGGATATTTTCACAAAAAAGTGACATTTTCAAAAATTCAGAAAATTGGCTGAAAACGACTAAATATGAAGGACTCATCGGGCGAATCGCTCTGGAACTGAAATCGGAACGCTCACTGACATTTCCCCTATCTGAAAGTCTGATAAACGCCGGAAAAATGACTAAGTCCAAAAAAATTTTTTTTAAATTTTACCCCCGTGGGATATATATTCTACCCACACACATTTGGAACTCTCCTGGCGTACCCTCACACATATTATTCCCTCATTTAGTGGATATTTTCACAAAAAAGTGACATTTTCAAAATTTCCAAAAATTGTCTGAAAACGACTAAATATGAAGGACTCATCGGGCGAATCGCTCTGGAACTGAAATCGGAACGCTCACTGACATTTCCCCTATCTGAAAGTCTGATAAACGCCGGAAAAATGACTAAGTCCAAAAAAGATTTGTTTTCAATTTTACCCCCGTGGGATATATATTCTACCCACACACATTTGGAAATCTCCTGGCATACCCTCACACATATTATTCCCTCATTTAGTGGATATTTTCACAAAAAAGTGAAATTTTCAAAAATTCAGAAAATTGTCTGAAAACGACTAAATATGAAGGACTCATCGGGCGAATTGCTCTGGAACTGAAATCTGAACGCTCACTGACATTTCCCCTATCTGAAAGTATGATAAAGGCCGGAAAAATGACTAAGTACAAAAAAAATTTTTTTAAACTTTTTTCAATTTTACCCCCGTGGGATATATATTCTACCCACACACATTTGGAACTCTCCTGGCGTACCCTCACACATATTATTCCCTCATTTAGTGGATATTTTCACAAAAAAGTGACATTTTCAAAATTTCCAAAAATTGTCTGAAAACGACTAAATATGAAGGACTCATCGGGCGAATTTCTCTGGAACTGAAATCGGAACGCTCACTGACATTTCCCCTATCTGAAAGTCTGATAAAGGCCGGAAAAATGACTAAGTACAAAAAAATTTTTTTTAAACATTTTTCAAATTTTACCCCCGTGGGATATATATTCTACCCACACACATTTGGAACTCTCCTGGGGTGCCCTCACACATATTATTCCCTCATTTAGTGGATATTTTCACAAAAAAGTGACATTTTCAAAAATTCAGAAAATTGGCTGAAAACGACTAAATATGAAGGACTCATCGGGCGAATCGCTCTGGAACTGAAATCGGAATGCTCACTGACATTTCCCCTATCTGAAAGTCTGATAAACGCCGGAAAAATGACTAAGTCCAAAAAATTTTTTTTTTAAATTTTACCCCCGTGGGATATATATTCTACCCACACACATTTGGAACTCTCCTGGCGTACCCTCACACATATTATTCCCTCATTTAGTGGATATTTTCACAAAAAAGTGACATTTTCAAAATTTCCAAAAATTGTCTGAAAACGACTAAATATGAAGGACTCATCGGGCGAATCGCTCTGGAACTGAAATCGGAACACTCACTGACATTTCCCCTATCTGAAAGTCTGATAAACGCCGGAAAAATGACTAAGTCCAAAAAAGATTTGTTTTCAATTTTACCCCCGTGGGATATATATTCTACCCACACACATTTGGTACTCTCCTGGCATACCCTCACACATATTATTCCCTCATTTAGTGGATATTTTCACAAAAAAGTGAAATTTTCAAAAATTCAGAAAATTGTCTGAAAACGACTAAATATGAAGGACTCATCGGGCGAATTGCTCTGGAACTGAAATCGGAACGCTCACTGACATTTCCCCTATCTGAAAGTCTGATAAAGGCCGGAAAAATGACTAAGTACAAAAAAATTTTTTTAAAACTTTTTTCAATTTTACCCCCGTGGGATATATATTCTACCCACACACATTTGGAACTCTCCTGGGGTACCCTCACACATATTATTCCCTCATTTAGTGGATATTTTCACAAAAAAGTGACATTTTCAAAATTTCCAAAAATTGTCTGAAAACGACTAAATATGAAGGACTCATCGGGCGAATCGCTCTGGAACTGAAATCGGAACGCTCACTGACATTTCCCCTATCTGAAAGTCTGATAAACGCCGGAAAAATGACTAAGTCCAAAAAAGATTTGTTTTCAATTTTACCCCCGTGGGATATATATTCTACCCACACACATTTGGAAATCTCCTGGCATACCCTCACACATATTATTCCCTCATTTAGTGGATATTTTCACAAAAAAGTGAAATTTTCAAAAATTCAGAAAATTGTCTGAAAACGACTAAATATGAAGGACTCATCGGGCGAATTGCTCTGGAACTGAAATCTGAACGCTCACTGACATTTCCCCTATCTGAAAGTATGATAAAGGCCGGAAAAATGACTAAGTACAAAAAAAATTTTTTTAAACTTTTTTCAATTTTACCCCCGTGGGATATATATTCTACCCACACACATTTGGAACTCTCCTGGCGTACCCTCACACATATTATTCCCTCATTTAGTGGATATTTTCACAAAAAAGTGACATTTTCAAAATTTCCAAAAATTGTCTGAAAACGACTAAATATGAAGGACTCATCGGGCGAATTTCTCTGGAACTGAAATCGGAACGCTCACTGACATTTCCCCTATCTGAAAGTCTGATAAAGGCCGGAAAAATGACTAAGTACAAAAAAATTTTTTTTAAACATTTTTCAAATTTTACCCCCGTGGGATATATATTCTACCCACACACATTTGGAACTCTCCTGGGGTGCCCTCACACATATTATTCCCTCATTTAGTGGATATTTTCACAAAAAAGTGACATTTTCAAAAATTCAGAAAATTGGCTGAAAACGACTAAATATGAAGGACTCATCGGGCGAATCGCTCTGGAACTGAAATCGGAATGCTCACTGACATTTCCCCTATCTGAAAGTCTGATAAACGCCGGAAAAATGACTAAGTCCAAAAAATTTTTTTTTTAAATTTTACCCCCGTGGGATATATATTCTACCCACACACATTTGGAACTCTCCTGGCGTACCCTCACACATATTATTCCCTCATTTAGTGGATATTTTCACAAAAAAGTGACATTTTCAAAATTTCCAAAAATTGTCTGAAAACGACTAAATATGAAGGACTCATCGGGCGAATCGCTCTGGAACTGAAATCGGAACACTCACTGACATTTCCCCTATCTGAAAGTCTGATAAACGCCGGAAAAATGACTAAGTCCAAAAAAGATTTGTTTTCAATTTTACCCCCGTGGGATATATATTCTACCCACACACATTTGGTACTCTCCTGGCATACCCTCACACATATTATTCCCTCATTTAGTGGATATTTTCACAAAAAAGTGAAATTTTCAAAAATTCAGAAAATTGTCTGAAAACGACTAAATATGAAGGACTCATCGGGCGAATTGCTCTGGAACTGAAATCGGAACGCTCACTGACATTTCCCCTATCTGAAAGTCTGATAAAGGCCGGAAAAATGACTAAGTACAAAAAAATTTTTTTAAAACTTTTTTCAATTTTACCCCCGTGGGATATATATTCTACCCACACACATTTGGAACTCTCCTGGGGTACCCTCACACATATTATTCCCTCATTTAGTGGATATTTTCACAAAAAAGTGACATTTTCAAAATTTCCAAAAATTGTCTGAAAACGACTAAATATGAAGGACTCATCGGGCGAATCGCTCTGGAACTGAAATCGGAACGCTCACTGACATTTCCCCTATCTGAAAGTCTGATAAACGCCGGAAAAATGACTAAGTCCAAAAAAGATTTGTTTTCAATTTTACCCCCGTGGGATATATATTGTACCCACACACATTTGGAACTCTCCTGGCCTACCCTCACACATATTATTCCCTCATTTAGTGGATATTTTCACAAAAAAGTGAAATTTTCAAAAATTCAGAAAATTGTCTGAAAACGACTAAATATGAAGGACTCATCGGGCAAATTGCTCTGGAACTGTAATCGGAACGCTCACTGACATTTCCCCTATCTGAAAGTCTGATAAAGGCCGGAAAAATGACTAAGTACAAAAAAATTTTTTTTAACCATTTTTCAAATTTTACCCCCGTGGGATATATATTCTACGCACACACATTTGGAACTCTCCTGAGGTGCCCTCACACATATTATTCCCTCATTTAGTGGATATTTTCACAAAAAAGTGACATTTTCAAAATTTCCAAAAATTGTCTGAAAACGACTAAATATGAAGGACTCATCGGGCGAATCGCTCTGGAACTGAAATCGGAACGCTCACTGACATTTCCCCTATCTGAAAGTCTGATAAACGCCGGAAAAATGACTAAGTCCAAAAAAGATTTGTTTTCAATTTTACCCCCGTGGGATATATATTCTACCCACACACATTTGGAACTCTCCTGGCATACCCTCACACATATTATTCCCTCATTTAGTGGATATTTTCACAAAAAAATTTTTCAAAAATTCAGAAAATTGTCTGAAAACGACTAAATATGAAGGAGTCATCGGGCGAATCGCTCTGGAACTGAAATCGGAACGCTCACTGACATTTCCCCTATCTGAAAGTCTGATAAACGCCGGAAAAATGACTAAGTCCAAAAAAGATTTGTTTTCAATTTTACCCCCGTGGGATATATATTCTACCCACACACATTTGGAACTCTCCTGGGGTACCCTCACACATATTATTCCCTCATTTAGTGGATATTTTCACAAAAAAGTGACATTTTCAAAAATTCAGAAAATTGGCTGAAAACGACTAAATATGAAGGACTCATCGGGCGAATCGCTCTGGAACTGAAATCGGAACGCTCACTGACATTTCCCCTATCTGAAAGTCTGATAAACGCCGGAAAAATGACTAAGTCCAAAAAAATTTTTTTTAAATTTTACCCCCGTGGGATATATATTCTACCCACACACATTTGGAACTCTCCTGGCGTACCCTCACACATATTATTCCCTCATTTAGTGGATATTTTCACAAAAAAGTGACATTTTCAAAATTTCCAAAAATTGTCTGAAAACGACTAAATATGAAGGACTCATCGGGCGAATCGCTCTGGAACTGAAATCGGAACGCTCACTGACATTTCCCCTATCTGAAAGTCTGATAAACGCCGGAAAAATGACTAAGTCCAAAAAAGATTTGTTTTCAATTTTACCCCCGTGGGATATATATTCTACCCACACACATTTGGAAATCTCCTGGCATACCCTCACACATATTATTCCCTCATTTAGTGGATATTTTCACAAAAAAGTGAAATTTTCAAAAATTCAGAAAATTGTCTGAAAACGACTAAATATGAAGGACTCATCGGGCGAATTGCTCTGGAACTGAAATCTGAACGCTCACTGACATTTCCCCTATCTGAAAGTCTGATAAAGGCCGGAAAAATGACTAAGTACAAAAAAAATTTTTTTAAACTTTTTTCAATTTTACCCCCGTGGGATATATATTCTACCCACACACATTTGGAACTCTCCTGGCGTACCCTCACACATATTATTCCCTCATTTAGTGGATATTTTCACAAAAAAGTGACATTTTCAAAATTTCCAAAAATTGTCTGAAAACGACTAAATATGAAGGACTCATCGGGCGAATTTCTCTGGAACTGAAATCGGAACGCTCACTGACATTTCCCCTATCTGAAAGTCTGATAAAGGCCGGAAAAATGACTAAGTACAAAAAAATTTTTTTTAAACATTTTTCAAATTTTACCCCCGTGGGACATATATTCTACCCACACACATTTGGAACTCTCCTGGGGTGCCCTCACACATATTATTCCCTCATTTAGTGGATATTTTCACAAAAAAGTGACATTTTCAAAAATTCAGAAAATTGGCTGAAAACGACTAAATATGAAGGACTCATCGGGCGAATCGCTCTGGAACTGAAATCGGAATGCTCACTGACATTTCCCCTATCTGAAAGTCTGATAAACGCCGGAAAAATGACTAAGTCCAAAAAATTTTTTTTTTAAATTTTACCCCCGTGGGATATATATTCTACCCACACACATTTGGAACTCTCCTGGCGTACCCTCACACATATTATTCCCTCATTTAGTGGATATTTTCACAAAAAAGTGACATTTTCAAAATTTCCAAAAATTGTCTGAAAACGACTAAATATGAAGGACTCATCGGGCGAATCGCTCTGGAACTGAAATCGGAACGCTCACTGACATTTCCCCTATCTGAAAGTCTGATAAACGCCGGAAAAATGACTAAGTCCAAAAAAGATTTGTTTTCAATTTTACCCCCGTGGGATATATATTCTACCCACACACATTTGGAACTCTCCTGGCATACCCTCACACATATTATTCCCTCATTTAGTGGATATTTTCACAAAAATTTTTTTCCAAAATTCAGAAAATTGTCTGAAAACGACTAAATATGAAGGACTCATCGGGCGAATTGCTCTGGAACTGAAATCTGAACGCTCACTGTCATTTCCCCTATCTGAAAGTCTGATAAAGGCCGGAAAAATGACTAAGTCCAAAAAAGATTTTTTTAAACTTTTTTCAATTTTACCCCCGTGGGATATATATTCTACCCACACACATTTGGTACTCTCCTGGCATACCCTCACACATATTATTCCCTCATTTAGTGGATATTTTCACAAAAAAGTGAAATTTTCAAAAATTCAGAAAATTGGCTGAAAACGACTAAATATGAAGGACTCATCGGGCGAATTGCTCTGGAACTGAAATCGGAACGCTCACTGACATTTCCCCTATCTGAAAGTCTGATAAAGGCCGGAAAAATGACTAAGTACAAAAAAATTTTTTTAAAACTTTTTTCAATTTTACCCCCGTGGGATATATATTCTACCCACACACATTTGGAACTCTCCTGGGGTACCCTCACACATATTATTCCCTCATTTAGTGGATATTTTCACAAAAAAGTGACATTTTCAAAATTTCCAAAAATTGTCTGAAAACGACTAAATATGAAGGACTCATCGGGCGAATCGCTCTGGAACTGAAATCGGAACGCTCACTGACATTTCCCCTATCTGAAAGTCTGATAAACGCCGGAAAAATGACTAAGTCCAAAAAAGATTTGTTTTCAATTTTACCCCCGTGGGATATATATTGTACCCACACACATTTGGAACTCTCCTGGCCTACCCTCACACATATTATTCCCTCATTTAGTGGATATTTTCACAAAAAAGTGAAATTTTCAAAAATTCAGAAAATTGTCTGAAAACGACTAAATATGAAGGACTCATCGGGCGAATTGCTCTGGAACTGTAATCGGAACGCTCACTGACATTTCCCCTATCTGAAAGTCTGATAAAGGCCGGAAAAATGACTAAGTACAAAAAAATTTTTTTTAACCATTTTTCAAATTTTACCCCCGTGGGATATATATTCTACGCACACACATTTGGAACTCTCCTGGGGTGCCCTCACACATATTATTCCCTCATTTAGTGGATATTTTCACAAAAAAGTGACATTTTCAAAATTTCCAAAAATTGTCTGAAAACGACTAAATATGAAGGACTCATCGGGCGAATCGCTCTGGAACTGAAATCGGAACGCTCACTGACATTTCCCCTATCTGAAAGTCTGATAAACGCCGGAAAAATGACTAAGTCCAAAAAAGATTTGTTTTCAATTTTACCCCCGTGGGATATATATTCTACCCACACACATTTGGAACTCTCCTGGCATACCCTCACACATATTATTCCCTCATTTAGTGGATATTTTCACAAAAAATTTTTTCAAAAATTCAGAAAATTGTCTGAAAACGACTAAATATGAAGGACTCATCGGGCGAATTGCTCTGGAACGAAATCTGAACGCTCACTGTCATTTCCCCTATCTGAAAGTCTGATAAAGGCCGGAAAAATGACTAAGTACAAAAAAATTTTTTTTAAACTTTTTTCAATTTTACCCCCGTGGGATATATATTTTACCCACACACATTTGGAACTCTCCTGGCGTACCCTCACACATATTATTCCCTCATTTAGTGGATATTTTCACAAAAAAGTGACATTTTCAAAATTTCCAAAAATTGTCTGAAAACGACTAATTATGAAGGACTCATCGGGCGAATCGCTCTGGAACTGAAATCGGAACGCTCACTGACATTTCCCCTATCTGAAAGTCTGATAAAGGCCGGAAAAATGACTAAGTACAAAAAAATTTTTTTAAAACTTTTTTCAATTTTACCCCCGTGGGATATATATTCTACCCACACACATTTGGAACTCTCCTGGGGTGCCCTCACACATATTATTCCCTCATTTAGTGGATATTTTCACAAAAAATTGACATTTTCAAAAACTCAGAAAATTGGCTGAAAACGACTAAATATGAAGGACTCATCGGGCGAATCGCTCTGGAACTGAAATCGGAACGCTCACTGACATTTCCCCTATCTGAAAGTCTGATAAACGCCGGAAAAATGACTAAGTCCAAAAAAAATTTTTTTTAAATTTTACCCCCGTGGGATATATATTCTACCCACACACATTTGGAACTCTCCTGGGGTACCCTCACACATATTATTCCCTCATTTAGTGGATATTTTCACAAAAAAGTGACATTTTCAAAATTTCCAAAAATTGTCTGAAAACGACTAAATATGAAGGACTCATCGGGCGAATCGCTCTGGAACTGAAATCGGAACGCTCACTGACATTTCCCCTATCTGAAAGTCTGATAAACGCCGGAAAAATGACTAAGTCCAAAAAAGATTTGTTTTCAATTTTACCCCCGTGGGATATATATTCTACCCACACACATTTGGAACTCTCCTGGCATACCCTCACACATATTATTCCCTCATTTAGTGGATATTTTCACAAAAAAGTGAAATTTTCAAAAATTCAGAAAATTGTCTGAAAACGACTAAATATGAAGGACTCATCGGGCGAATTGCTCTGGAACTGAAATCTGAACGCTCACTGACATTTCCCCTATCTGAAAGTCTGATAAAGGCCGTAAAAATGACTAAGTACAAAAAAATTTTTTTAAAACTTTTTTCAATTTTACCCCCGTGGGATATATATTCTACCCACACAGATTTGGAACACTCCTGGCGTACCCTCACACATATTATTCCCTCATTTAGTGGATATTTTCACAAAAAAGTGACATTTTCAAAATTTCCAAAAATTGTCTGAAAACGACTAAATATGAAGGACTCATCGGGCGAATCGCTCTGGAACTGAAATCGGAACGCTCACTAACATTTCCCCAATCTGAAAGTCTGATAAACGCCGGAAAAATTACTAAGTCCAAAAAAGATTTGTTTTCAATTTTACCCCCGTGGGATATATATTCTACCCACACACATTTGGAACTCTCCTGGCATACCCTCACACATATTATTCCCTCATTTAGTGGATATTTTCACAAAAAAGTGAAATTTTCAAAAATTCCGAAAATTGTCTGAAAACGACTAAATATGAAGGACTCATCGGGCGAATTGCTCTGGAACTGAAATCGGAATGCTCACTAACATTTCCCCTATCTGAAAGTCTGATATACGCCGGAAAAATGACTAAGTCCAAAAAAAAAATTTTTTAAACTTTTTTCAATTTTACCCCCTTGGGATATATATTCTACCCACACACATTTGGAACTCTCCTGGCGTACCCTCACACATATTATTCCCTCATTTAGTGGATATTTTCACAAAAAAGTGACATTTTCAAAATTTCCTAAAATTGTCTGAAAACGACTAAATATGAAGGACTCATCGGGCGAATCGCTCTGGAACTGAAATCGGAATGCTCACTGACATTTCCCCTATCTGAAAGTCTGATAAACGCCGGAAAAATGACTAAGTCCAAAAAAATTTTTTTAAAATTTTACCCCAGTGTGATATATATTCTACCCACACACATTTGGAACTCTCCTGGCGTACCCTCACACATATTATTCCCTCATTTAGTGGATATTTTCACAAAAAAGTGAAATTTTCAAAATTTCCTAAAATTGTCTGAAAACGACTAAATATGAAGGACTCATCGGGCGAATCGCTCTGGAACTGAAATCGGAACGCTCACTGACATTTCCCCTATCTGAAAGTCTGATAAACGCCGGAAAAATGACTAAGTCCAAAAAAGATTTGTTTTCAATTTTACCCCCGTGGGATATATATTCTACCCACACACATTTGAAACTCTCCTGGCATACCCTCACACATATTATTCCCTCATTTAGTGGATATTTTCACAAAAAAGTGAAATTTTCAAAAATTCAGAAAATTGTCTGAAAACGACTAAATATGAAGGACTCATCGGGCGAATTGCTCTGGAACTGAAATCGGAACGCTAACTGACATTTCCCCTATCTGAAAGTCTGATAAAGGCCGGAAAAATGACTAAGTACAAAAAAATAGTTTTTAAACTTTTTCAATTTTACCCCCGTGGGATATATATTCTACCCACACACATTTGGAACTCTCCTGGGGTGCCCTCACACATATTATTCCCTCATTTAGTGGATATTTTCACAAAAAAGTGACATTTTCAAAATTTCCTAAAATTGGCTGAAAACGACTAAATATGAAGGACTCATCGGGCGAATCTCTCTGGAACTGAAATCGGAACGCTCACTGACATTTCCCCTATCTGAAAGTCTGATAAACGCCGGAAAAATGACTAAGTCCAAAAAAGATTTGTTTTCAATTTTACCCCCGTGGGATATATATACTACCCACACACATTTGGAACTCTCCTGGCATACCCTCACACATATTATTCCCTCATTTAGTGGATATTTTCACAAAAAAGTGAAATTTTCAAAAATTCCGAAAATTGTCTGAAAACGACTAAATATGAAGGACTCATCGGGCGAATTGCTCTGGAACTGAAAACGGAATGCTCACTGACATTTCCCCTATCTGAAAGTCTGATATACGCCGGAAAAATGACTAAGTCCAAAAAAAAAATTTTTTAAACTTTTTTCAATTTTACCCCCGTGGGATATATATTCTACCCACACACATTTGGAACTCTCCTGGCGTACCCTCACACATATTATTCCCTCATTTAGTGGATATTTTCACAAAAAAGTGACATTTTCAAAATTTCCTAAAATTGTCTGAAAACGACTAAATATGAAGAACTCATCGGGCGAATCGCTCTGGAACTGAAATCGGAACGCTCACTGACATTTCCCCTATCTGAAAGTCTGATATACGCCGGAAAAATGACTAAGTGCAAAAAAAAAATTTTTTAAACTTTTTTCAATTTTACCCCTGTGGGATATATATTCTACCCACACACATTTGGAACTCTCCTGGCGTACCCTCACACATACTGTATTATTCCCTCATTTAGTGGATATTTTCACAAAAAAGTGAAATTTTCAAAAATTCTGAAAATTGGCTGAAAACGACTAAATATGAAGGACTCAATGGGCGAACCGCTCTGGAACTGAAATCGGAATGCTCACTGACATTTCCCCTATCTGAAAGTCTGATAAACGACGGAAAAACGACTAAGTCCAAAAAAGATTTGTTTTCAATTTTACCCCTGTGGGATATATATTCTACCCACACACATTTGAAACTCTCCTGGCATACCCTCACACATATTATTCCCTCATTTAGTGGATATTTTCACAAAAAAGTGAAATTTTCAAAAATTCAGAAAATTGTCTGAAAACGACTAAATATGAAGGACTCATCGGGCGAATTGCTCTGGAACTGAAATCGGAACGCTCACTGACATTTCCCCTATCTGAAAGTCTGATAAAGGCCGGAAAAATGACTAAGTCTAAAAAATTTTTTTTCAACTTTTTTCAATTTTACCCCCGTGGGATATATATTCTACCCACACACATTTGGAACTCTCCTGGGGTGCCCTCACACATATTATTCCCTCATTTAGTGGATATTTTCACAAAAAAGTGACATTTTCAAAAATTCAGAAAATTGGCTGAAAACAACTAAATATGAAGGACTCATCGGGCGAATCGCTCTGGAACTGAAATCGGAACCCTCACTGACATTTACCCTATCTGAAAGTCTGATAAACGCCGGAAAAATGACTAAGTCCAAAAAAAATTTTTTTAAAATTTTACCCCCGTGTGATATATATTCTACCCACTCACATTTGGAACTCTCCTGGCATACTCTCACACATATTATTCCCTCATTTAGTGGATATTTTCACAAAAAAGTGAAATTTTCAAAAATTCAGAAAATTGTCTGAAAACGACTAAATATGAAGGACTCATCGGGCGAATTGCTCTGGAACTGAAATCGGAACGCTCACTGACATTTCCCCTATCTGAAAGTCTGATAAAGGCCGGAAAAATGACTAAGTACAAAAAAATATTTTTTAAACTTTTTCAATTTTACCCCCGTGGGATATATATTCTACCCACACACATTTGGAACTCTCCTGGGGTGCCCTCACACATATTATTCCCTCATTTAGTGGATATTTTCACAAAAAAGTGACATTTTCAAAATTTCCTAAAATTGGCTGAAAAAGACTAAATATGAAGGACTCATCGGGCGAATCTCTCTGGAACTGAAATCGGAACGCTCACTGACATTTCCCCTATCTGAAAGTCTGATAAACGCCGGAAAAATGACTAAGTCCAAAAAAGATTTGTTTTCAATTTTACCCCCTTGGGATATATATTCTACCCACACACATTTGGAACTCTCCTGGCATACCCTCACACATATTATTCCCTCATTTAGTGGATATTTTCACAAAAAAGTGAAATTTTCAAAAATTCAGAAAATTGTCTGAAAACGACTAAATATGAAGGACTCATCGGGCGAATTGCTCTGGAACTGAAATCGGAACGCTAACTGACATTTCCCCTATCTGAAAGTCTGATAAAGGCCGGAAAAATGACTAAGTACAAAAAAATAGTTTTTAAACTTTTTCAATTTTACCCCCGTGGGATATATATTCTACCCACACACATTTGGAACTCTCCTGGGGTGCCCTCACACATATTATTCCCTCATTTAGTGGATATTTTCACAAAAAAGTGACATTTTCAAAATTTCCTAAAATTGGCTGAAAACGACTAAATATGAAGGACTCATCGGGCGAATCTCTCTGGAACTGAAATCGGAACGCTCACTGACATTTCCCCTATCTGAAAGTCTGATAAACGCCGGAAAAATGACTAAGTCCAAAAAAGATTTGTTTTCAATTTTACCCCCGTGGGATATATATACTACCCACACACATTTTGAACTCTCCTGGCATACCCTCACACATATTATTCCCTCATTTAGTGGATATTTTCACAAAAAAGTGAAATTTTCAAAAATTCCGAAAATTGTCTGAAAACGAATAAATATGAAGGACTCATCGGGCGAATTGCTCTGGAACTGAAAACGGAATGCTCACTGACATTTCCCCTATCTGAAAGTCTGATATACGCCGGAAAAATGACTAAGTCCAAAAAAAAAATTTTTTAAACTTTTTTCAATTTTACCCCCGTGGGATATATATTCTACCCACACACATTTGGAACTCTCCTGGCGTACCCTCACACATATTATTCCCTCATTTAGTGGATATTTTCACAAAAAAGTGAAATTTTCAAAAATTCAGAAAATTGTCTGAAAACGACTAAATATGAAGGACTCATCGGGCGAATCGCTCTGGAACTGAAATCGGAATGCTCACTGACATTTCCCCTATCTGAAAGTCTGATATACGCCGGAAAAATGACTAAGTCCAAAAAAAAATTTTTTTAAACTTTTTTCAATTTTACCCCTGTGGGATATATATTATACCAACACACACATGTGGAACTCTCCTGGCGTACCCTCACACATACTGTATTATTCCCTCATTTAGTGGATATTTTCACAAAAAAGTGAAATTTTCAAAAATTCAGAAAATTGTCAGAAAACGACTAAATATGAAGGACTCATCGGGCGAATGGCTCTGGAACTGAATTCGGAATGCTCACTGACATTTCCCCTATCTGACAGTCTGATATACGCCGGAAAAATGACTAAGTCCAAAAAAAAAAATTTTTTAAACTTTTTTCAATTTTACCCCTGTGGGATATGTATTCTACCCACACACATTTGGAACTCTCCTGGCGTACCCTCACACATACTGTATTATTCCCTCATTTAGTGGATATTTTCACAAAAAAGCGAAATTTTCAAAAATTCTGAAAATTGGCTGAAAACGACTAAATAGGAAGGACTCAATGGGCGAACTGCTCTGGAACTGAAATCGGAACGCTCACTGACATTTCCCCTATCTGAAAGTCTGATAAACGCCGGAAAAACGACTAAGTCCAAAAAAGATTTGTTTTCAATTTTACCCCTGTGGGATATATATTCTACCCACACACATTTGAAACTCTCCTGGCATACTCTCACACATATTATTCCCTCATTTAGTGGATATTTTCACAAAAAAGTGAAATTTTCAAAAATTCAGAAAATTGTCTGAAAACGACTAAATATGAAGGACTCATCGGGCGAACTGCTCTGGAACTGAAATCGGAACGCTCACTGACATTTCCCCTATCTGAAAGTCTGATAAAGGCCGGAAAAATGACTAAGTCCAAAAAATTTTTTTTAAACTTTTTTCAATTTTACCCCCGTGGGATATATATTCTACCCACACACATTTGGAACTCTCCTGGGGTGCCCTCACACATATTATTCCCTCATTTAGTGGATATTTTCACAAAAAAGTGACATTTTCAAAAATTCAGAAAATTGGCTGAAAACGACTAAATATGAAGGACTCATCGGGCGAATCGCTCTGGAACTGAAATCGGAACGCTCACTGACATTTCCCCTATCTGAAAGTCTGATAAACGCCGGAAAAATGACTAAGTCCAAAAAAAATTTTTTTAAAATTTTACCCCCGTGTGATATATATTCTACCCACACACATTTGGAACTCTCCTGGCGTACCCTCACACATATTATTCCCTCATTTAGTGGATATTTTCACAAAAAAGTGAAATTTTCAAAAATTCAGAAAATTGTCAGAAAACGACTAAATATGAAGGACTCATCGGGCGAATGGCTCTGGAACTGAATTCGGAATGCTCACTGACATTTCCCCTATCTGAAAGTCTGATATACGCGGAAAAATGACTAAGTCCAAAAAAAAATTTTTTTAAACTTTTTTCAATTTTACCCCTGTGGGATATATATTATACCAACACACACATGTGGAACTCTCCTGGCGTACCTTCACACATATTGTATTATTCCCTCATTTAGTGGATATTTTCACAAAAAAGTGAAATTTTCAAAAATTCTGAAAATTGGCTGAAAACGACTAAATATGAAGGACTCATCGGGCGAACCGCTCTGGAACTGAAATCGGAACGCTCACTGACATTTCCCCTATCTGAAAGCCTGATAAACGCCGGAAAAATGACTAAGTCCAAAAAAGATTTGTTTTCAATTTTACCCCCGTGGGATATATATTCTACCCACACACATTTTGAACTCTCCTGGCATACCCTCACACATATTATTCCCTCATTTAGTGGATATTTTCACAAAAAAGTGAAATTTTCAAAAATTCAGAAAATTGTCTGAAAACGACTAAATATGAAGGACTCATCGGGCGAATTGCTCTGGAACTGAAATCTGAACGCTCACTGACATTTCCCCTATGTGAAAGTCTGATAAAGGCCGGAAAAATGACTAAGTACAAAAAATTTTTTTTAAACTTTTTTCAATTTTACCCCCGTGGGATATATATTCTACCCGCACACATTGGGAACTCTCCTGGCGTACCCTCACACATATTATTCCCTCATTTAGTGGATATTTTCACAAAAAAGTGACATTTTCAAAATTTCCAAAAATTGTCTGAAAACGACTAAATATGAAGGACTCATCGGGCGAATCGCTCTGGAACTGAAATCTGAACGCTCACTGACATTTCCCCTATCTGAAAGTCTGATAAACGCCGGAAAAATGACTAAGTCCAAAAAAGATTTGTTTTCAATTTTACCCCCGTGGGATATATATTCTACCCACACACATTTGAAACTCTCCTGGCATACCCTCACACATATTATTCCCTCATTTAGTGGATATTTTCACAAAAAAGTGAAATTTTCAAAAATTCAGAAAATTGTCTGAAAACGACTAAATATGAAGGACTCATCGGGCGAATTGCTCTGGAACTGAAATCGGAACGCTCACTGACATTTCCCCTATCTGAAAGTCTGATAAAGGTCGGAAAAATGACTAAGTACAAAAAAATTTTTTTTAAACTTTTTTCAATTTTACCCCCGTGGGATATATATTCTACCCACACACATTTGGAACTCTCCTGGCGTACCCTCACACATATTATTCCCTCATTTAGTGGATATTTTCACAAAAAAGTGACATTTTCAAAATTTCCAAAAATTGTCTGAAAACGACTAAATATGAAGGACTCATCGGACGAATCGCTCTGGAACTGAAATCGGAACGCTCACTGACATTTCCCCTATCTGAAAGTCTGATAAACGCCGGAAAAATGACTAAGTTCAAAAAAGATTTGTTTTCAATTTTACCCCCGTGGGATATATATTCTACCCACACACATTTGGAACTCTCCTGGCATACCCTCACACATATTATTCCCTCATTTAGTGGATATTTTCACAAAAAAGTGAAATTTTCAAAAATTCAGAAAATTGGCTGAAAACGACTAAATATGAAGGACTCATCGGGCGAACAGCTCTGGAACTGAAATCGGAACGCTCACTGACATTTCCCCTATCTGAAAGTCTGATAAAGGCCGGAAAAATGACTAAGTACAAAAAATTTTTTTTAAACTTTTTTCAATTTTACCCCCGTGGGATATATATTCTACCCGCACACATTTGGAACTCTCCTGGCGTACCCTCACACATATTATTCCCTCATTTAGTGGATATTTTCACAAAAAAGTGACATTTTCAAAATTTCCTAAAATTGTCTGAAAACGACTAAATATGAAGGACTCATCGGGCGAATCGCTCTGGAACTGAAATCGGAACGCTCACTGACATTTCCCCTATCTGAAAGTCTGATATACGCCGGAAAAATGACTAAGTCCAAAAAAAAAATTTTTTAAACTTTTTTCAATTTTACCCCTGTGGGATATATATTATACCAACACACACATGTGGAACTCTCCTGGTGTACCCTCACACATACTGTATTATTCCCTCATTTAGTGGATATTTTCACAAAAAAGTGAAATTTTCAAAAATTCTGAAAATTGGCTGAAAACGACTAAATATGAAGGACTCATCGGGCGAATCGCTCTGGAACTGAAATCGGAACGCTCACTGACATTTCCCCTATCTGAAAGCCTGATAAACGCCGGAAAAATGACTAAGTCCAAAAAAGATTTGTTTTCAATTTTACCCCCGTGGGATATATATTCTATCCACACACATTTGGAACTCTCCTGGCATACCCTCACACATATTATTCCCTCATTTAGTGGATATTTTCACAAAAAAGTGAAATTTTCAAAAATTCAGAAAATTGTCTGAAAACGACTAAATATGAAGGACTCATCGGGCGAATTGCTCTGGAACTGAAATCTGAACGCTCACTGACATTTCCCCTATGTGAAAGTCTGATAAAGGCTGGAAAAACGACTAAGTACAAAAAATTTTTTTTAAACTTTTTTCAATTTTACCCCCGTGGGATATATATTCTACCCGCACACATTTGGAACTCTCCTGGCGTACCCTCACACATATTATTCCCTCATTTAGTGGATATTTTCACAAAAAAGTGACATTTTCAATATTTCCAAAAATTGTCTGAAAACGACTAAATATGAAGGACTCATCGGGCGAATCGCTCTGGAACTGAAATCTGAACTCTCACTGACATTTCCCCTATCTGAAAGTCTGATAAACGCCGGAAAAATGACTAAGTCCAAAAAATATTTGTTTTCAATTTTACCCCCGTGGGATATATATTCTACCCACACACATTTGAAACTCTCCTGGCATAACCTCACACATATTATTCCCTCATTTATTGGATATTTTCACAAAAAAGTGAAATTTTCAAAAATTCAGAAAATTGTCTGAAAACGACTAAATATGAAGGACTCATCGGGCGAATTGCTCTGGAACTGAAATCGGAACGCTCACTGACATTTCCCCTATCTGAAAGTCTGATAAAGGCCGGAAAAATGACTAAGTACAAAAAAATTTTTTTAAAACTTTTTTCAATTTTACCCCCGTGGGATATATATTCTACCCACACACATTTGGAACTCTCCTGGCGTACCCTCACACATATTATTCCCTCATTTAGTGGATATTTTCACAAAAAAGTGACATTTTCAAAATTTCCAAAAATTGTCTGAAAACGACTAAATATGAAGGACTCATCGGGCGAATCGCTCTGGAACTGAAATCGGAATGCTCACTGAAATTTCCCCTATCTGAAAGTCTGATAAACGCCGGAAAAATGACTAAGTCCAAAAAAAATTTTTTTTACATTTTACCCCCGTGGGATATATATTCTACCCACACACATTTGGAACTCTCCTGGTGTACCCTCACACATATTATTCCCTCATTTAGTGGATATTTTCACAAAAAAGTGACATTTTCAAAATTTCCAAAAATTGTCTGAAAACGACTAAATATGAAGGACTCATCGGGCGAATCGCTCTGGAACTGAAATCGGAACGCTTACTGACATTTCCCCTATCTGAAAGTCTGATAAAGACCGGAAAAATGACTAAGTACAAAAAAATTTTTTTTAAACTTTTTTCAATTTTACCCCCGTGGGATATATATTCTACCCACACACATTTGGAACTCTCCTGGCGTACCCTCACACATATTATTCCCTCATTTAGTGGATATTTTCACAAAAAAGTGAAATTTTCAAAAATTCTGAAAATTGGCTGAAAACGACTAAATATGAAGGACTCATCTGGCGAACCGCTCTGGAACTGAAATCGGAACGCTCACTGACATTTCCCCTATCTGAAAGTCTGATAAACGCCGGAAAAATGACTAAGTCCAAAAAAGATTTGTTTTCAATTTTACCCCCGTTCGATATATATTCTACCCACACACATTTGGAACTCTCCTGGCGTACCCTCACACATATTATTCCCTCATTTAGTGGATATTTTCACAAAAAAAGTGAAATTTTCAAAAATTCAGAAAATTGTCTGAAAACGACTAAGTATGGAGGACTCATCGGGCGAATTGCTCTGGAACTGAAATCGGAATGCTCACTGACATTTCCCCTATCTGAAAGTCTGATAAACGCCGGAAAAATGACTAAGTCCAAAAAAAAAATTTTTTTCAACTTTTTTCAATTTTACCCCCGTGGGATAAATATTCCACCCACACACATTTGGAACTCTCCTGGGGTACCCTCACACATATTATTCCCTCATTTAGTGGATATTTTCACAAAAAAGTGAAATTTTCAAAAATTCTGAAAATTGGCTGAAAACGACTAAATATGAAGGACTCATCGGGCGAATTGCTCTGGAACTGAAATCGGAACGCTCACTGACATTTCCCCTATCTGAAAGTCTTATAAACGCCGGAAAAATGACTAAGTCCAAAAAAATTTTTTTTTAAATTTTACTCCTGTGGGATATATATTCTACCCACACACATTTGGAACTCTCCTGGCGTACCCTCACACATACTGTATTATTCCCTCATTTAGTGGATATTTTCACAAAAAAGTGAAATTTTCAAAAATTCAGAAAACTGCCTGAAAACGACTAAATATGAAGGACTCATCGGGCGAATCGCTCTGGAACTGAAATCGGAACGCTCACTGACATTTCCCCTATCTGAAAGTCTGATAAACGCCGGAAAAATGACTTAATCCCAAAAAATATTTTTTTAAACTTTTTTCAATTTTACCCCCGTGGGATATATATTCTACTCACACACATTTGGAACTCTTCTGGCGTACCCTCACACATATTATTCCCTCATTTAGTGGATATTTTCACAAAAAAGTGAAATTTTCAAAAATTCTGAAAATTGGCTGAAAACGACTAAGTATGAAGGACTCATCAGGCGAATCGCTCTGGAACTGAAATCGAAACGCTCACTGACATTTCCCCTATCTGAAAGTCTGATAAACGCTGGAAAAATGACTAAGTAAAAAAAAAATTTTTTTTCAACTTTTTCAATTTTACCCCCGTGGGATATATATTCTACCCACACACAGTTGGAACTCTCCTGGGGTACCCTCACACATATTATTCCCTCATTTAGTGGATATTTTCACAAAAACGTGAAATATTCAAAAATTCTGAAAATTGGCTGAAAACGACAAAGTATGAAGGACTAATCGGGCGAATCGCTCTGGAACTGAAATCGGAACGCTCACTGACATTTCCCCTATCTGAAAGTCTGATAAACGCTGAAAAAATGACTAAGTCCAAAAAAAATTTTTTTACATTTTACCCCCTTGGGATATATATTCTACCCATACACATTTGGAACTCTCCTGGCGTATCCTCACACATATTATTCCCTCATTTAGTGGATATTTTCACAAAAATGTGACATTTTCAAAATTTCCAAAAATTGTCTGAAAACGACTAAATATGAAGGACTCATCGGGCGAATTGCTCTGGAACTGAAATCGGAACGCTCACTGACATTTCCCCTATCTGAAAGTCTGATAAACGCCGGAAAAATGACTAAGTCCAAAAAAGATTTGTTTTCAATTTTACCCCCGTGGGATATATATTCTACTCACATACATTTGGAACTCTCCTGGCGTACCCTCACACATATTATTCCCTCATTTAGTGGATATTTTCACAAAAAAGTGAAATTTTCAAAAATTCTGAAAATTGGCTGAAAACGACTAAGTATGAAGGACTCATCAGGCGAATCGCTCTGGAACTGAAATCGGAACGCTCACTGACATTTCCCCTATCTGAAAGTCTGATAAACGCAGGAAAAATGACTAAGTAAAAAAAAAAATTTTTTTCAACTTTTTTCAATTTTACCCCCGTGGGATAAATATTCCACCCACACACATTTGGATCTCTGCTGGGGTACCCTCACACATATTATTCCCTCATTTAGTGGAATTTTTTCACAAAAAAGTGAAATTTTCAAAAATTCAGAAAATTGGCTGAAAACGACTAAATATGAAGGACTCATTGGGCGAATAGCTCTGGAACTGAAATCGGAAGGCTCACTGACATTTCCCCTATCTGAAAGTCTGATAAACGCCGGAAAAATGACTAAGTCCAAAAAAAAAAATGTTCAACTTTTTTCAATTTTACCCCCGTGGGATATATATACTACCCACACACATTTGGAACTCTCCTGGGGTACCCTCACACATATTATTCCCTCATTTAGTGGATATTTTTACAAAAAAGTGAAATTTTCAAAAATTCAGAAAATTGGCTGAAAACGACTAAATATGAAGGACTCATCTGGCGACTCGCTCTGGAACTGAAATCGGAACGCTCACTGACATTTCCCCTATCTGAAAGTCTGATAAACGCCAGAAAAATGACTAAGTCCAAAAAAAATTTTTTTCAACTTTTTTAAATTTTACCCCGTGGGATATATATTCTACCCACACACATTTGGAACTCTGCTGGGGTACCCTCACACATATTATTCCCTCATTTAGTGGATATTTTCACAAAAAGGTGAAATTTTCAAAAATTCTGAAAATTGTCTGAAAACGACTAAATATGAAGGACTCATCGGGCGACTCGCTCTGGAACTGAAATCGGAACGCTCACTGACATTTCCCCTATCTGAAAGTCTGATAAACGCCGGAAAAATGACTAAGTCTAAAAAAAAAAAAGTTCAACTTTTTTCAATTTTACCCCCGTGGGATAAATATACTACCCACACACATTTTGAACTCACCTGGGGTACCCTCACACATATTATTCCCTCATTTAGTGGATATTTTTACAAAAAAGTGAAATTTTCAAAAATCCTGAAAATTGGCTGAAAACGACTAAATATGAAGGACTCATCGGGCGAATCACTCTGGAATTGAAATTGGAAAGCTCACTGACATTTCCCCTATCTGAAAGTCTGATAAACGCTGAAAAAATGACTAAGTCCCCAAAAATTTTTTTTTTACTTTTTTCAATTTTACCCCCGTCGGAGATATATTCTACCCACACACACTTGGAACTCTCCTGTGGTACCCTCACACATATTATTCCCTCATTAATTGGATATTTTCACAAAAAAGTGAAATTTTCAAAAATTCGGAAAATTTGCTGAAAACGACTAAGTATGAAGGGCTCATAGGACGAACCGCTCTGAAACTCAAATCGGAATGCTCACTGACATTTCCCCTATCTGAAAGTCTGATAAACGCTGGAAAAATGACTAAGTCCCCCCAAAATTTTTTTTAACTTTTTTCAATTTTACCCCCGTGGGATATATATTCTACCCACACACATTTGGAACTCCCATGGGGTACCCTCACACATATTATTCCCTCATTTAGTGGATATTTTCACAAAATAGTGAAATTTTCAAAAATTCAGAAAATTGGCTGAAAACGAATAAATATGAATGACTCATCGGGCGAATAGCTCTGGAACTGAAATCTGGATGCTCACTGACATTTCCCCTATCTGAAAGTCTGATAAACACTGAAAAAATGGCTAGGTCGAAAAAAAAAAATTTTTCACCTTTTTTTAATTTTACCCCCGTGGGATATATATTCTACCCAAACACATTTGGATCTCTCCTGGGGTACCCTCACACATATTATTCCCTCATTTAGTGGATATTTTCAAAAAAAAAGTGAAATTTTCAAAAATTCAGAAAATTGGCTGAAAACGACTAAATATGAAGGACTCATTGGGCGAATCGCTCTGGAATTGAAATCGGAACGCTCACTTACATTTCCCCTATCTGAAAGTCTGCTAAACGCTGAAAATATGACTAGGTCGAAAAAAAAAATTTTTTACCTTTTTTCAATTTTACCCCCGTGGGATATATATTATACCCACACACATTTTTATCTCTGCTGGGGTACCCTCACACATATTATTCCCTCATTTAGTGGATATTTTCACAAAAAAGTGAAATTTTCAAAAATTCAGAAAATTGGCTGAAAACGACTAAATATGAAGGACTCATTGGGCGAATCGCTCTGGAACTGAAATCGGAACGCTCACTGACATTTCCCCTATCTGAAAGTCTGCTAAACGCTGAAAATATGACTAGGTCGAAAAAAAAAAATTTTCACCTTTTTTCAATTTTACCCCCGTGGGATATATATTCTACCCACACACATTTTTATCTCTGCTGGGGTACCCTCACACATATTATTCCCTCATTTAGTGGATATTTTCACAAAAAAGTAAATTTTCAAAAATTCAGAAAATTGGCTGAAAACGACTAAATATGAAGGACTCATTGGGCGAATCGCTCTGGAACTGAAATCGGAACGCTCACTGACATTTCCCCTATCTGAAAGTCTGCTAAACGCTGAAAATATGACTAGGTCGAAAAAAAAATTTTTTCACCTTTTATCAATTTTACCCCCGTGGGATATATATTCTACCCACACACATTTGGATCTCTGCTGGGGTACCCTCACACATATTATTCCCTCATTTAGTGGATATTTTCACAAAAAAGTGACATTTTCAAAAATTCAGAAAATTGGCTGAAAACGACTAAATATGAAGGACTCATTGGGTGAATAGCTCTGGAACTGAAATCGGAATGCTCACTGACATTTCCCCTATCTGAAAGTCTGATAAACGCTGAAAAAATGACTAAGTCCAAAAAAAAAATTTTTTTCAACTTCTTTCAATTTTACCCCCGTGGGATATATATTCTACCCAAACATTTGGATCTCTCCTGGGGTACCCTCACACATATTATTCCCTCATTTAGTGGATATTTTCACAAAAAAGTGAAATTTTCGAAAATTCTGAAAATTGGCTGAAAACAACTAAATATGAAGGACTCATTGGGCGAATAGCTCTGGAACTGAAATCGGAATGCTCACTGACATTTCCCCTTTCTGAAAGTATGATAAACGCCGGAAAAATGACTAAGTCCAAAAAAATTTTTTTTTCAACTTTTTTCAATTTTACCCCCGTGGGATATATATTCTACCCACACACATTTGGAACTCTCCTGGGGTACCCTCACACATATTATTCCCTCATTTAGTGGATATTTTTACAAAAAAGTGAAATTTTCAAAAATTCAGAAAATTGGCAGAAAACGACTGAATATGAAGGACACATCGGGACAATCGCTCTGGAACTGAAATCGGAACGCTCACTGACATTTCCCCTATCTGAAAGTCTGATAAACGCCAGAAAAATGACTAAGTCCAAAAAAAATTTTTTTCAACTTTTTTCAATTTTACCCCGTGGGATATATATTCTACCCACACACATTTGGAACTCTGCTGGGGTACCCTCACACATATTATTCCCTCATTTAGTGGATATTTTCACAAAAAGGTGAAATTTTCAAAAATTCTGAAAATTGTCTGAAAACGACTAAATATGAAGGACTCATCGGGCGACTCGCTCTGGAACTGAAATCGGAACGCTCACTGACATTTCCCCTATCTGAAAGTCTGATAAACGCCGGAAAAATGACTAAGTCTAAAAAAAAAAAAGTTCAACTTTTTTCAATTTTACCCCCGTGGGATAAATATACTACACACACACATTTTGAACTCACCTGGGGTACCCTCACACATATTATTCCCTCATTTAGTGGATATTTTTACAAAAAAGTGAAATTTTCAAAAATCCTGAAAATTGGCTGAAAACGACTAAATATGAAGGACTCATCGGGCGAATCACTCTGGAATTGAAATTGGAAAGCTCACTGACATTTCCCCTATCTGAAAGTCTGATAAACGCTGAAAAAATGACTAAGTCCCCAAAAATTTTTTTTTTACTTTTTTCAATTTTACCCCCGTCGGAGATATATTCTACCCACACACACTTGGAACTCTCCTGTGGTACCCTCACACATATTATTCCCTCATTAATTGGATATTTTCACAAAAAAGTGAAATTTTCAAAAATTCGGAAAATTTGCTGAAAACGACTAAGTATGAAGGGCTCATAGGACGAACCGCTCTGAAACTCAAATCGGAATGCTCACTGACATTTCCCCTATCTGAAAGTCTGATAAACGCTGGAAAAATGACTAAGTCCCCCCAAAATTTTTTTTAACTTTTTTCAATTTTACCCCCGTGGGATATATATTCTACCCACACACATTTGGAACTCCCATGGGGTACCCTCACACATATTATTCCCTCATTTAGTGGATATTTTCACAAAATAGTGAAATTTTCAAAAATTCAGAAAATTGGCTGAAAACGAATAAATATGAATGACTCATCGGGCGAATAGCTCTGGAACTGAAATCTGGATGCTCACTGACATTTCCCCTATCTGAAAGTCTGATAAACACTGAAAAAATGGCTAGGTCGAAAAAAAAAAATTTTTCACCTTTTTTTAATTTTACCCCCGTGGGATATATATTCTACCCAAACACATTTGGATCTCTCCTGGGGTACCCTCACACATATTATTCCCTCATTTAGTGGATATTTTCAAAAAAAAAGTGAAATTTTCAAAAATTCAGAAAATTGGCTGAAAACGACTAAATATGAAGGACTCATTGGGCGAATCGCTCTGGAATTGAAATCGGAACGCTCACTTACATTTCCCCTATCTGAAAGTCTGCTAAACGCTGAAAATATGACTAGGTCGAAAAAAAAAATTTTTTACCTTTTTTCAATTTTACCCCCGTGGGATATATATTATACCCACACACATTTTTATCTCTGCTGGGGTACCCTCACACATATTATTCCCTCATTTAGTGGATATTTTCACAAAAAAGTGAAATTTTCAAAAATTCAGAAAATTGGCTGAAAACGACTAAATATGAAGGACTCATTGGGCGAATCGCTCTGGAACTGAAATCGGAACGCTCACTGACATTTCCCCTATCTGAAAGTCTGCTAAACGCTGAAAATATGACTAGGTCGAAAAAAAAAAATTTTCACCTTTTTTCAATTTTACCCCCGTGGGATATATATTCTACCCACACACATTTTTATCTCTGCTGGGGTACCCTCACACATATTATTCCCTCATTTAGTGGATATTTTCACAAAAAAGTAAATTTTCAAAAATTCAGAAAATTGGCTGAAAACGACTAAATATGAAGGACTCATTGGGCGAATCGCTCTGGAACTGAAATCGGAACGCTCACTGACATTTCCCCTATCTGAAAGTCTGCTAAACGCTGAAAATATGACTAGGTCGAAAAAAAAATTTTTTCACCTTTTATCAATTTTACCCCCGTGGGATATATATTCTACCCACACACATTTGGATCTCTGCTGGGGTACCCTCACACATATTATTCCCTCATTTAGTGGATATTTTCACAAAAAAGTGACATTTTCAAAAATTCAGAAAATTGGCTGAAAACGACTAAATATGAAGGACTCATTGGGTGAATAGCTCTGGAACTGAAATCGGAATGCTCACTGACATTTCCCCTATCTGAAAGTCTGATAAACGCTGAAAAAATGACTAAGTCCAAAAAAAAAATTTTTTTCAACTTCTTTCAATTTTACCCCCGTGGGATATATATTCTACCCAAACATTTGGATCTCTCCTGGGGTACCCTCACACATATTATTCCCTCATTTAGTGGATATTTTCACAAAAAAGTGAAATTTTCGAAAATTCTGAAAATTGGCTGAAAACAACTAAATATGAAGGACTCATTGGGCGAATAGCTCTGGAACTGAAATCGGAATGCTCACTGACATTTCCCCTTTCTGAAAGTATGATAAACGCCGGAAAAATGACTAAGTCCAAAAAAATTTTTTTTTCAACTTTTTTCAATTTTACCCCCGTGGGATATATATTCTACCCACACACATTTGGAACTCTCCTGGGGTACCCTCACACATATTATTCCCTCATTTAGTGGATATTTTTACAAAAAAGTGAAATTTTCAAAAATTCAGAAAATTGGCAGAAAACGACTGAATATGAAGGACACATCGGGACAATCGCTCTGGAACTGAAATCGGAACGCTCACTGACATTTCCCCTATCTGAAAGTCTGATAAACGCTGAAAAAATGACTAAGTCCCAAAAAAAAAATTTTCATCTTTTTTCAATTTTACCCCCGTGGGATATATATTCTACCCACACACATTTGGAACTCTCCTGGGGTACCCTCACACATATTATTCCCTCATTTAGTGGATATTTTCACAAAAAAAGTTAAATTTTCAAAAATTCCGAAAATTGGCTGAAAACGACTAAATATTAATGAATCATCGGGCGAATCGCTCTGGAACTGAAATCGGAATGCTCACTGACATTTCCCCTATCTGAAAGTCTGATAAATGCCGGAAAAATGACTAAGTCAAAAAAAAAATTTTTTTAAATTTTGCCCCCGTCTGATATATATTCTACCCACACACATTTGGAACTCTCCTGGCGTACCCTCACACATATTATTCCCTCATTTAGTGGATATTTTCACAAAAAAGTGAAATTTTCAAAAATTAAGAAAATTGGCTGAAAACGACTAAATATGAAGGACTCATCGGGCGAATCGCTCTGGAACTGAAATCGGAACGCTCACTGACATTTCCCCTATCTGAAAGTCTGATAAACGCCGGAAAAATGACTAAGTCCAAAAAAAATTTTTTTTCAACTTTTTTCAATTTTGCCCCGTGGGATATATATTCTACCCACACACATTTGGAACTCTCCTGGGGTACCCTCACACATATTATTCCCTCATTTAGTGGATATTTTAACAAAAAAGTGAAATTTTCAAAAATTCAGAAAATTGGCTGAAAACGACTAAATATGAAGAACTCATTGGGCGAATCGCTCTGGAACTGAAATCGGAATGCTCACTGACATTTCCCCTATCTGAAAGTCTGATAAACGCTGAAAAAATGACTAAGTCAAAAAAAATTTTTTTTTCAACTTTTTTCAATTTTACCACCACGGGATATATATCCTACCCACACACATTTGGAACTTTCCTGGGGTACCCTCACACATATTATTCCCTCATTTAGTGGATATTTTCATAAAAAAGTGAAATTTTCAAATATTCTGAAAATTGGCTGAAAACGGCTAAATATGAAGGACTCATCGGGCGATTCGCTCTGGAACTGAAATCGGAACGCTCACTGACATTTCCCCTATCTGAAAGTCTGCTAAACGCTGAAAAAATGACAGTCCAAAAAAAATTTTTTTCAACTTTTTTCAATTTTACCCCTGTGGGATATATATTCTACCCACACACATTTGGAACTCTCCTGGGGTACCCTCACACATATTATTCCCTCATTTAGTGGATATTTTCACAAAAAAGTGAAATTTTCAAAAATTCTGAAAATTGGCTGAAAATGACTAAATATGAAGGACTCATCGGGCGAATCGCTCTGGAACTGAAATCGCAGCACTCACTGACATTTCCCCTATCTGAAAGTCCGATAAACACCATAAAAATGACTAAGTCCAAAAAAAATTTTTTTTCAACTTTTTTCAATTTTACCCCCGTGGGATATATATTCTACCCACACACATTTGGAACTCTCCTGGGGTACCCTCACACATATTATTCCCTCATTTAGTGGATATTTTCACAAAAAAGTGAAATTTTCAAAAATTCAGAAAATTGGCTGAAAACGACTAAATATGAAGGACTCATCGGGCGAATCGCTCTGGAACTGAAATCGGAACACTCACTGACATTTTCCCTATCTGAAAGTTTGCTAAACGCCATAAAAATGACTAAGTCCGAAAAAAAAATTTTTTTAAACTTTTTTCAATTTTACCCCCGTGGGATATATATTCTACCCACACACATTTGGAACTCTCCTGGGGTACCCTCACACATATTATTCCCTCATTTAGTGGATATTTTCACAAAAAAGTGAAATTTTCAAAAATTCAGAAAATTCTCTGAAAACGACTAAATATGAAGGACTAATCGGGCGAATCGCTCTGGAATTGAAATCGGAAGGCTCACTGACATTTCCCCTATCTGAAAGTCTGATAAATGCCGGAAAAATGACTAAGTCCAAAAAAAAATTTTTTCAACTTTTTTCAATTTTACCCCTGTGGGATATATATTCTACCCACACACATTTGGAACTCTCCTGGGGTAGCCTCACACATATTATTTCCTCATTTAGTGGATATTTTCACAAAAAAGTGAAATTTTCAAAAATTCTGAAAATTGGCTGAAAACGACTAAATATGAAGGACTCATCGAGCGAATCGCTCTGGAACTGAAATCGGAAAGCTCACTGACATTTCCCCTATCTGAAAGTCTGCTAAACGCTGAAAAAATGACAGTCCAAAAAAAATTTTTTTCAACTTTTTTCAATTTTACACCCGTGGGATATATATTCTACCCACACACATTTGGAACTCTCCTGGGGTACCCTCACACATATTATTCCCTCATTTAGTGTATATTTTCACAAAAAAGTGAAATTTTCAAAAATTCTGAAAATTGTCTGAAAACGACTAAATATGAAGGACTCCTCGGGAGATTCGCTCTGGAAGTGAAATCGGAACGCTCACTGACATTTCCCCTATCTGAAAGTCTGCTAAACGCTGAAAAAATGACAGTCCAAAAAAAAAATTTTTTCAACTTTTTTCAATTTTACCACCGCGGGATATATATTCTACTCACACACATTTAGAACTCTCCTGGGGTGCCCTCACACATATTATTCCCTCATTTAGTGGATATTTTCACAAAAAAGTGAAATTTTCAAAAATTCTGAAAATTGGCTGAAAACGACTAAATATGAAGGACTCATCGGGCGAATCGCTCTGGAACTGAAATCGGAGCACTCACTGACATTTCCCCTATCTGAAAGTCCGATAAACGCCATAAAAATGACTAAGTCCAAAAAAATTTTTTTTTCAACTTTTTTCAATTTTACCCCCGTGGGATATATATTCAACCCACACACATTTGGAACTCTCCTGGGGTACACTCACACATATTATTCCCTCATTTAGTGGATATTTTCACAAAAAAGTGAAATTTTCAAAAATTCAGAAAATTCTCTGAAAACGACTAAATATGAAGGACTCATCGGGCGAATCGCTCTGGAATTGAAATCGGAAGGCTGACTGACATTTCCCCTATCTGAAAGTCTGATAAACGCCGGAAAAATGACTAAGTCCAAAAAAAATATTTTTTTAACTTTTTTCAATTTTACCCCCGTGGGATATATATTCTACCAGCACACATTTGGAACTCTCCTGGGTTACCCTCACACATATTATTCCCTCATTTAGTGGATATTTTCACAAAAAAGTGAAATTTTCAAAAATTCTGAAAATTGTCTGAAAACGACTAAATATGAAGGACTCATCGGGCGATTCGCTCTGGAACTGAAATCGGAACGCTCACTGACATTTCCCCTATCTGAAAGTCTGCTAAACGCTGAAAAAATGACAGTCCAAAAAAAATGTTTTTCAACTTTTTTCAATTTTACCCCCGTGGGATATATATTCTACCCACACACATTTGGAACTCTCCTGGGGTACCCTCACACATATTATTCCCTCATTTAGTGGATATTTTCACAAAAAAGTGAAATTTTCAAAAATTCTGAAAATTGTCTGAAAATGACTAAATATGAAGGACTCATCGGGCGATTCGCTCTGGAACTGAAATCGGAACGCTCACTGACATTTCCCCTATCTGAAAGTCTGCTAAACGCTGAAAAAATGACAGTCCAAAAAAAAATTTTTTCAACTTTTTTCAATTTTACCCCCGTGGGATATATATTCAACCCACACACATTTGGAACTCTCCTGGGGTACACTCACACATATTATTCTCTCATTTAGTGGATATTTTCACAAAAAAGTGAAATTTTCAAAAATTCAGAAAATTCTCTGAAAACGACTAAATATGAAGGACTCATTGGGCGAATCGCTCTGGAATTGAAATCGGAAGGCTCACTGACATTTCCCCTATCTGAAAGTCTGAGAAACGCCGGAAAAATGACTAAGTCCAAAAAAAATATTTTTTTAACTTTTTTCAATTTTACCCCCGTGGGATATATATTCTACCCACACACATTTGGAACTCTCCTGGGGTACCCTCACGCATATTATTCCCTCATTTAGTGGATATTTTCACAAAATAGTGAAATTTTCAAAAATTCTGAAAATTGTCTGAAAACAACTAAATATGAAGGACTCATCGGGCGAATCGCTCTGGAACTGAAATCGGAATGCTCACTGACATTTCCCCTATCTGAAAGTCTGATAAACGCTGAAAAAATGACAGTCCAAAAAAAAATTTTTTTCAACTTTTTTCAATTTTACCCCCGTGGGATATATATTCTACCCACACACATTTGGAACTCTCCTGGGGTACCCTCACACATATTATTCCCTCATTTAGTGGATATTTTCACAAAAAAGTGACATTTTCAAAAATTCTGAAAATTGTCTGAAAACGACTAAATATGAAGGACTCATCGGGCGATTCGCTCTGGAACTGAAATCGGAACGCTCACTGACATTTCCCCTATCTGAAAGTCTGATAAACGCTGAAAAAATGACAGTCCAAAAAAAATTTTTTTCAACTTTTTTCAATTTTACCCCCGTGGGATATATATTCTACCCACACACATTTGGAACTCTCCTGGGGTACCCTCACACATATTATTCCCTCATTTAGTGGATATTTTCACCAAAAAGTGAAATTTTTAAAAATTCAGAAAATTGGCTGAAAATGACTAAATATGAAGGACTCATTGGGCGAATCGCTCTGGAACTGAAATCGGAACACTCACTGACATTTCCCCTATCTGAAAGTCTGCTAAACGCTGAAAAAATGACTAAGTCCGAAAAAAAAAATTTTTTAAACTTTTTTCAATTTTACCCCCGTGGGATATATATTCTACCCACACACATTTGGAACTCTCCTGGGGTACCCTCACACATATTATTCCCTCATTTAGTGGATATTTTCACAAAAAAGTGAAATTTTCAAAAATTCAGAAAATTCTCTGAAAACGACTAAATATGAAGGACTCATCGGGCGAATCGCTCTGGAATTGAAATCGGAAGGCTCACTGACATTTCCCCTATCTGAAAGTCTGATAAATGCCGGAAAAATGACTAAGTCCAAAAAAAAATTTTTTCAACTTTTTTCAATTTTACCCCTGTGGGATATATATTCTACCCACACACATTTGGAACTCTCCTGGGGTAGCCTCACACATATTATTTCCTCATTTAGTGGATATTTTCACAAAAAAGTGAAATTTTCAAAAATTCTGAAAATTGGCTGAAAACGACTAAATATGAAGGACTCATCGAGCGAATCGCTCTGGAACTGAAATCGGAATGCTCACTGACATTTCCCCTATCTGAAAGTCTGCTAAACGCTGAAAAAATGACAGTCCAAAAAAAATTTTTTTCAACTTTTTTCAATTTTACCCCCGTGGGATATATATTCTACCCACACACATTTGGAACTCTCCTGGGGTACCCTCACACATATTATTCCCTCATTTAGTGTATATTTTCACAAAAAAGTGAAATTTTCAAAAATTCTGAAAATTGTCTGAAAACGACTAAATATGAAGGACTCCTCGGGCGATTCGCTCTGGAACTGAAATCGGAACGCTCACTGACATTTCCCCTATCTGAAAGTCTGCTAAACGCTGAAAAAATGACAGTCCAAAAAAAAAATTTTTTCAACTTTTTTCAATTTTACCACCGCGGGATATATATTCTACTCACACACATTTAGAACTCTCCTGGGGTGCCCTCACACATATTATTCCCTCATTTAGTGGATATTTTCACAAAAAAGTGAAATTTTCAAAAATTCTGAAAATTGGCTGAAAACGACTAAATATGAAGGACTCATCGGGCGAATCGCTCTGGAACTGAAATCGGAGCACTCACTGACATTTCCCCTATCTGAAAGTCCGATAAACGCCATAAAAATGACTAAGTCCAAAAAAATTTTTTTTTCAACTTTTTTCAATTTTACCCCCGTGGGATATATATTCAACCCACACACATTTGGAACTCTCCTGGGGTACACTCACACATATTATTCCCTCATTTAGTGGATATTTTCACAAAAAAGTGAAATTTTCAAAAATTCAGAAAATTCTCTGAAAACGACTAAATATGAAGGACTCATCGGGCGAATCGCTCTGGAATTGAAATCGGAAGGCTGACTGACATTTCCCCTATCTGAAAGTCTGATAAACGCCGGAAAAATGACTAAGTCCAAAAAAAATATTTTTTTAACTTTTTTCAATTTTACCCCCGTGGGATATATATTCTACCAGCACACATTTGGAACTCTCCTGGGTTACCCTCACACATATTATTCCCTCATTTAGTGGATATTTTCACAAAAAAGTGAAATTTTCAAAAATTCTGAAAATTGTCTGAAAACGACTAAATATGAAGGACTCATCGGGCGATTCGCTCTGGAACTGAAATCGGAACGCTCACTGACATTTCCCCTATCTGAAAGTCTGCTAAACGCTGAAAAAATGACAGTCCAAAAAAAATGTTTTTCAACTTTTTTCAATTTTACCCCCGTGGGATATATATTCTACCCACACACATTTGGAACTCTCCTGGGGTACCCTCACACATATTATTCCCTCATTTAGTGGATATTTTCACAAAAAAGTGAAATTTTCAAAAATTCTGAAAATTGTCTGAAAATGACTAAATATGAAGGACTCATCGGGCGATTCGCTCTGGAACTGAAATCGGAAGGCTCACTGACATTTCCCCTATCTGAAAGTCTGATAAATGCCGGAAAAATGACTAAGTCCAAAAAAAAATTTTTTCAACTTTTTTCAATTTTACCCCTGTGGGATATATATTCTACCCACACACATTTGGAACTCTCCTGGGGTAGCCTCACACATATTATTTCCTCATTTAGTGGATATTTTCACAAAAAAGTGAAATTTTCAAAAATTCTGAAAATTGGCTGAAAACGACTAAATATGAAGGACTCATCGAGCGAATCGCTCTGGAACTGAAATCGGAATGCTCACTGACATTTCCCCTATCTGAAAGTCTGCTAAACGCTGAAAAAATGACAGTCCAAAAAAAATTTTTTTCAACTTTTTTCAATTTTACCCCCGTGGGATATATATTCTACCCACACACATTTGGAACTCTCCTGGGGTACCCTCACACATATTATTCCCTCATTTAGTGTATATTTTCACAAAAAAGTGAAATTTTCAAAAATTCTGAAAATTGTCTGAAAACGACTAAATATGAAGGACTCCTCGGGCGATTCGCTCTGGAACTGAAATCGGAACGCTCACTGACATTTCCCCTATCTGAAAGTCTGCTAAACGCTGAAAAAATGACAGTCCAAAAAAAAAATTTTTTCAACTTTTTTCAATTTTACCACCGCGGGATATATATTCTACTCACACACATTTAGAACTCTCCTGGGGTGCCCTCACACATATTATTCCCTCATTTAGTGGATATTTTCACAAAAAAGTGAAATTTTCAAAAATTCTGAAAATTGGCTGAAAACGACTAAATATGAAGGACTCATCGGGCGAATCGCTCTGGAACTGAAATCGGAGCACTCACTGACATTTCCCCTATCTGAAAGTCCGATAAACGCCATAAAAATGACTAAGTCCAAAAAAATTTTTTTTTCAACTTTTTTCAATTTTACCCCCGTGGGATATATATTCAACCCACACACATTTGGAACTCTCCTGGGGTACACTCACACATATTATTCCCTCATTTAGTGGATATTTTCACAAAAAAGTGAAATTTTCAAAAATTCAGAAAATTCTCTGAAAACGACTAAATATGAAGGACTCATCGGGCGAATCGCTCTGGAATTGAAATCGGAAGGCTGACTGACATTTCCCCTATCTGAAAGTCTGATAAACGCCGGAAAAATGACTAAGTCCAAAAAAAATATTTTTTTAACTTTTTTCAATTTTACCCCCGTGGGATATATATTCTACCAGCACACATTTGGAACTCTCCTGGGTTACCCTCACACATATTATTCCCTCATTTAGTGGATATTTTCACAAAAAAGTGAAATTTTCAAAAATTCTGAAAATTGTCTGAAAACGACTAAATATGAAGGACTCATCGGGCGATTCGCTCTGGAACTGAAATCGGAACGCTCACTGACATTTCCCCTATCTGAAAGTCTGCTAAACGCTGAAAAAATGACAGTCCAAAAAAAATGTTTTTCAACTTTTTTCAATTTTACCCCCGTGGGATATATATTCTACCCACACACATTTGGAACTCTCCTGGGGTACCCTCACACATATTATTCCCTCATTTAGTGGATATTTTCACAAAAAAGTGAAATTTTCAAAAATTCTGAAAATTGTCTGAAAATGACTAAATATGAAGGACTCATCGGGCGATTCGCTCTGGAACTGAAATCGGAACGCTCACTGACATTTCCCCTATCTGAAAGTCTGCTAAACGCTGAAAAAATGACAGTCCAAAAAAAAATTTTTTCAACTTTTTTCAATTTTACCCCTGTGGGATATATATTCTACCCACACACATTTGGAACTCTCCTGGGGTAGCCTCACACATATTATTCCCTCATTTAGTGGATATTTTCACAAAAAAGTGAAATTTTCAAAAATTCTGAAAATTGGCTGAAAACGACTAAATATGAAGGACTCATCGGGCGAATCGCTCTGGAATTGAAATCGGAAGGCTCACTGACATTTCCCCTATCTGAAAGTCTGAGAAACGCCGGAAAAATGACTAAGTCCAAAAAAAATATTTTTTTAACTTTTTTCAATTTTACCCCCGTGGGATATATATTCTACCCACACACATTTGGAACTCTCCTGGGGTACCCTCACGCATATTATTCCCTCATTTAGTGGATATTTTCACAAAATAGTGAAATTTTCAAAAATTCTGAAAATTGTCTGAAAACAACTAAATATGAAGGACTCATCGGGCGAATCGCTCTGGAACTGAAATCGGAATGCTCACTGACATTTCCCCTATCTGAAAGTCTGATAAACGCTGAAAAAATGACAGTCCAAAAAAAAATTTTTTTAAACTTTTTTCAATTTTACCCCCGTGGGATATATATTCTACCCACACACATTTGGAACTCTCCTGGGGTACCCTCACACATATTATTCCCTCATTTAGTGGATATTTTCACAAAAAAGTGAAATTTTCAAAAATTCTGAAAATTGTCTGAAAATGACTAAATATGAAGGACTCATCGGGCGATTCGCTCTGGAACTGAAATCGGAACGCTCACTGACATTTCCCCTATCTGAAAGTCTGCTAAACGCTGAAAAAATGACAGTCCAAAAAAAAATTTTTTCAACTTTTTTCAATTTTACCCCCGTGGGATATATATTCAACCCACACACATTTGGAACTCTCCTGGGGTACACTCACACATATTATTCTCTCATTTAGTGGATATTTTCACAAAAAAGTGAAATTTTCAAAAATTCAGAAAATTCTCTGAAAACGACTAAATATGAAGGACTCATTGGGCGAATCGCTCTGGAATTGAAATCGGAAGGCTCACTGACATTTCCCCTATCTGAAAGTCTGATAAATGCCGGAAAAATGATTAAGTCCAAAAAAAAAATTTTTTCAACTTTTTTCAATTTTACCCCTGTGGGATATATATTCTACCCACACACATTTGGAACTCTCCTGGGGTAGCCTCACACATATTATTCCCTCATTTAGTGGATATTTTCACAAAAAAGTGAAATTTTCAAAAATTCTGAAAATTGGCTGAAAACGACTAAATATGAAGGACTCATCGGGCGAATCGCTCTGGAATTGAAATCGGAAGGCTCACTGACATTTCCCCTATCTGAAAGTCTGAGAAACGCCGGAAAAATGACTAAGTCCAAAAAAAATATTTTTTTAACTTTTTTCAATTTTACCCCCGTGGGATATATATTCTACCCACACACATTTGGAACTCTCCTGGGGTACCCTCACGCATATTATTCCCTCATTTAGTGGATATTTTCACAAAATAGTGAAATTTTCAAAAATTCTGAAAATTGTCTGAAAACAACTAAATATGAAGGACTCATCGGGCGAATCGCTCTGGAACTGAAATCGGAATGCTCACTGACATTTCCCCTATCTGAAAGTCTGATAAACGCTGAAAAAATGACAGTCCAAAAAAAAATTTTTTTAAACTTTTTTCAATTTTACCCCCGTGGGATATATATTCTACCCACACACATTTGGAACTCTCCTGGGGTACCCTCACACATATTATTCCCTCATTTAGTGGATATTTTCACAAAAAAGTGACATTTTCAAAAATTCTGAAAATTGTCTGAAAACGACTAAATATGAAGGACTCATCGGGCGATTCGCTCTGGAACTGAAATCGGAACGCTCACTGACATTTCCCCTATCTGAAAGTCTGATAAACGCTGAAAAAATGACAGTCCAAAAAAAATTTTTTTCAACTTTTTTCAATTTTACCCCCGTGGGATATATATTCTACCCACACACATTTGGAACTCTCCTGGGGTACCCTCACACATATTATTCCCTCATTTAGTGGATATTTTCACGAAAAAGTGAAATTTTTAAAAATTCAGAAAATTGGCTGAAAATGACTAAATATGAAGGACTCATTGGGCGAATCGCTCTGGAACTGAAATCGGAACACTCACTGACATTTCCCCTATCTGAAAGTCTGCTAAACGCTGAAAAAATGACTAAGTCCAAAAAAAAATTTTTTTCAACTTTTTTCAATTTTACCACCACGGGATATATATCCTACCCACACACATTTGGAACTCTCCTGGGGTACCCTCACATATATTATTCCCTCATTTAGTGGATATTTTCACAAAAAAGTGAAATTTTCAAAAATTCTGAAAATTGGCTGAAAACGACTAAATATGAAGGACTCATCGGGCGAATCGCTCTGGAACTGAAATCGGAACACTCACTGACATTTCCCCTATCTGAAAGTCCGCTAAACGCCATAAAAATGACTAAGTCCAAAAAAATTTTTTTTTCAACTTTCTTCAATTTTACCCCCGTGGGATATATATTCTACCCACACACATTTGGAACTTTCCTGGGGTACCCTCACACATATTATTCCCTCATTTAGTGGATATTTTCACAAAAAAGTGAAATTTTCAAAAATTCAGAAAATTGGCTGAAAACGACTAAATATGAAGGACTCATCGGGCGAATCGCTCTGGTACTGAAATCGGAACACTCACTGACATTTCCCCTATCTGAAAGTCTGATAAACGCCATAAAAATGACTAAGTCCAAAAAAATTTTTTTTTAAACTTTTTTCAATTTTACCCCCGTGGGATATATATACTACCCACACACATTTGGAACTCTCCTGGGGTACCCTCACACATATTATTCCCTCATTTAGTGGATATTTTCACAAAAAAGTGAAATTTTCAAAAATTGATAAGGTTGGCTGAAAACGACTAAATATGAAGGACTCATCGGGCGAATCGCTCTGGAACTGAAATCGGAACACTCACTGACAATTCCCGTATCTGAAAGTCTGATAAACGCCATAAATATTACTAAGTCCAAAAAAATTTTTTTGCAACTTTTTTCAATTTTACCACCGTGGGATATATATTCAACCCACACACATTTGGAACTCTCCTGGGGTACACTCACACATATTATTCCCTCATTTAGTGGATATTTTCACAAAAAAGTGAAATTTTCAAAAATTCAGAAAATTCTCTGAAAACGACTAAATATGAAGGACTCATTGGGCGAATCGCTCTGGAATTGAAATCGGAAGGCTCACTGACATTTCCCCTATCTGAAAGTCTGATAAATGCCGGAAAAATGATTAAGTCCAAAAAAAAAATTTTTTCAACTTTTTTCAATTTTACCCCTGTGGGATATATATTCTACCCACACACATTTGGAACTCTCCTGGGGTAGCCTCACGCATATTATTCCCTCATTTAGTGGATATTTTCACAAAATAGTGAAATTTTCAAAAATTCTGAAAATTGTCTGAAAACAACTAAATATGAAGGACTCATCGGGCGAATCGCTCTGGAACTGAAATCGGAATGCTCACTGACATTTCCCCTATCTGAAAGTCTGATAAACGCTGAAAAAATGACAGTCCAAAAAAAAATTTTTTTCAACTTTTTTCAATTTTACCCCCGTGGGATATATATTCTACCCACACACATTTGGAACTCTCCTGGGGTACCCTCACACATATTATTCCCTCATTTAGTGGATATTTTCACAAAAAAGTGACATTTTCAAAAATTCTGAAAATTGTCTGAAAACGACTAAATATGAAGGACTCATCGGGAGATTCGCTCTGGAACTGAAATCGGAACGCTCACTGACATTTCCCCTATCTGAAAGTCTGATAAATGCCGGAAAAATGACTAAGTCCAAAAAAAAAATTTTTTCAACTTTTTTCAATTTTACCCCTGTGGGATATATATTCTACCCACACACATTTGGAACTCTCCTGGGGTACCCTCACACATATTATTCCCTCATTTAGTGGATATTTTCACAAAAAAGTGAAATTTTCAAAAATTCTGAAAATTGGCTGAAAACGACTAAATATGAAGGACTCATCGGGCGAATCACTCTGGAACTGAAATCGGAACACTCACTGACATTTCCCCTATCTGAAAGTCCGATAAACGCCATAAAAATGACTAAGTCCAAAAAAATTTTTTTTTCAACTTTCTTCAATTTTACCCCCGTGGGATATATATTCTACCCACACACATTTGGAACTCTCCTGGGGTACCCTCACACATATTATTCCCTCATTTAGTAGATATTTTCACAAAAAAGTGAAATTTTCAAAAATTCAGAAAATTGGCTGAAAACGACTAAATATGAAGGACTCATCGGGCGAATCGCTCTGGAACTGAAATCGGAACACTCACTGACATTTTCCCTTTCTGAAAGTTTGCTAAACGCCATAAAAATGACTAAGTCGAAAAAAAAAAAATTTTCAACTTTTTTCAATTTTACTCCCGTGGGATATATATTCTACGGACACACATTTGGAACTCTCCTGGGGTACCCTCACACATATTATTCCCTCATTTAGTGGATATTTTCACAAAAAAGTGAAATTTTAAAAAATTCAGAAAATTGGCTGAAAACGACTAAATATGAAGGACTCATCGGGCGAATCGCTCTGGTACTGAAATCGGAACACTCACTGACATTTCCCCTATCTGAAAGTCTGATAAACGCCATAAAAATGACTAAGTCCAAAAAAATTTTTTTTTAAACTTTTTTCAATTTTACCCCCGTGGGATATATATTCTACCCACACACATTTGGAACTCTCCTGGGGTACCCTCACACATATTATTCCCTCATTTAGTGGATATTTTCACAAAAAAGTGAAATTTTCAAAAATTCAGAAGGTTGGCTGAAAATGACTAAATATGAAGGACACATCGGGCGAATCGCTCTGGAACTGAAATCGGAACACTCACTGACAATTCCCCTATCTGAAAGTCTGATAAACGCCATAAATATTACTAAGTCCAAAAAAATTTTTTTTTCAACTTTTTTCAATTTTACCCCCGTGGGATATATATTCAACCCACACACATTTGGAACTCTCCTGGGGTACACTCACACATATTATTCCCTCATTCAGTGGATATTTTCACAAAAAAGTGAAATTTTCAAAAATTCAGAAAATTCTCTGAAAACGACTAAATATGAAGGACTCATCGGGCGAATCACTCTGGAATTGAAATCGGAAGGCTCACTGACATTTCCCCTATCTGAAAGTCTGATAAACGCCGGAAAAATGACTAAGTCCCAAAAAAATATTTTTTTAACTTTTTTCAATTTTACCCCCGTGGGATATATATTCTACCCACACACATTTGGAACTCTCCTGGGGTACCCTCACAAATATTATTCCCTCATTTAGTGGATATTTTCACAAAAAAGTGAAATTTTCAAAAATTCTGAAAATTGTCTGAAAACAACTAAATATGAAGGACTCATTGGGCGAATCACTCTGGAACTGAAATTGGAAAGCTCACTGACATTTGCCCTATCTGAAAGTCTGATAAACGCCGGAAAAAATGACTAAGTCCCCCAAAATTTTTTTTTAACTTTTTTAATTTTACCCCCGTCGGAGATATATTCTACCCACACACAGTTGGAACTCTCCTGGGGTACCCTCACACATATTATTCCCTCATTTAGTGGATATTTTCACAAAAAAGTGAAATTTTCAAAATTCTGAAAATTGGCTGAAATCGACTAAATATTAAGGACTCATCGGGCAAATTGCTCTGGAACTGAAATCGGAAAGCTTACTGACATTTCCCCTATCTGAAAGTCTGATAAACGCTGAAAGAATGACTAAGTCCAAAAAAAATTTTTTTCAACTTTTTTCAATTTTACCCCGTGGGATATATATTCTACCCACACACATTTGGAACTCTCCTGGGGTACCCTCACAAATATTATTCCCTCATTTAGTGGATATTTTCACAAAAAAGTGAAATTTTCAAAAATTCTGAAAATTGTCTGAAAACAACTAAATATGAAGGACTCATCGGGCGAATCGGTCTGGAACTGAAATCGGAACGCTCACTGACATTTCCCCTATCTGAAAGTCTGATAAACGTTGAAAAAATGACAGTCCAAAAAAAAATTTTTTTAAACTTTTTTCAATTTTACCACCGCGGGATATATATTCTACCCACACACATTTGGAACTCTCCTGGGGTACCCTCACACATATTATTCCCTCATTTAGTGGATATTTTCACAAAAAAGTGAAATTTTCAAAAATTCAGAAAATTGGCTGAAAACGACTTAGTATGAATGACTCATCGGGCGAATAGCTCTGGAACTGAAATTGGAATGCTCACTGACATTTCCCCTATCTGAAAGTCTGATAAACGCTGGAAAAATGACTAAGTAAAAAAAAAAATTTTTTTCAACTTTTTTCAATTTTACCCCCGTGGGATATATATTCTACCCACACACAGTTGGAACTCTCCTGGGGTACCCTCACACATATTATTCCCTCATTTAGTGGATATTTTCACAAAAAAGTGAAATTTTCAAAATTCTGAAAATTGGCTGAAATCGACTAAATATTAAGGACTCATCGGGCAAATTGCTCTGGAACTGAAATCGGAAAGCTTACTGACATTTCCCCTATCTGAAAGTCTGATAAACGCTGGAAAAATGACTAAGTCCCCCAAAAATTTTTTTTAACTTTTTTCAATTTTACCCCCGTGGGATATATATTCTACCCACACACATTTGGAACTCTCCTGGGGTACCCTCACACATATTATTCCCTCATTTAGTGGATATTTTCACAAAATAGTGAAATTTTCAAAAATTCAGAAAATTGGCTGAAAACGAATAAATATGAATGACGCATCGGGCGAATAGCTCTGGAACTGAAATCTGGATGCTCACTGACATTTCCCCTATCTGAAAGTCTGATAAACACTGAAAAAATGACTAGGTCGAAAAAAAAAAATTTTTCACCTTTTTTTAATTTTACCCCCGTGGGATATATATTCTACCCACACACATTTGGATCTCTCCTGGGGTACCCTCACACATATTATTCCCTCATTTAGTGGATATTTTCAAAAAAAAAGTGAAATTTTCAAAAATTCAGAAAATTGGCTGAAAACGACTAAATATGAAGGACTCATTGGGCGAATCGCTCTGGAACTGAAATCGGAACGCTCACTGACATTTCCCCTATCTGAAAGTCTGCTAAACGCTGAAAATATGACTAGGTCGAAAAAAAAAATTTTTCACCTTTTTTCAATTTTACCCCCGTGGGATATATATTCTACCCACACACATTTTTATCTCTGCTGGGGTACCCTCACACATATTATTCCCTCATTTAGTGGATATTTTCACAAAAAAGTGAAATTTTCAAAAATTCAGAAAATTGGCTGAAAACGACTAAACAAGGACTCATTGGGTGAATAGCTCTGGAACTGAAATCGGAATGCTCACTGACATTTCCCCTATCTGAAAGTCTGATAAACGCTGAAAAAATGACTAAGTCCAAAAAAAAAATTTTTTTCACCTTTTTCTCAATTTTACCCCCGTGGGATAAATATTCTACCCACACACATTTGGATCTCTCCTGGGGTACCCTCACACATATTATTCCCTCATTTAGTGGATATTTTCACAAAAAAGTGAAATTTTCAAAAATTCAGAAAATTGGCTGAAAACGACTAAATATGAAGAACTCATTGGGTGAATCGCTCTGGAACTGAAATCGGAATGCTCACTGACATTTCCCCTATCTGAAAGTCTGATAAACGCTGAAAAAATGACTAAGTCAAAAAAAAATTTTTTTTCAACTTTTTTCAATTTTAACCCCGTGGGATATATATTCTACCCACACACAGTTGGAACTCTCCTGGGGTACCCTCACACATATTATTCCCTCATTTAGTGGATATTTTCACAAAAAAGTGAAATTTTCAAAAATTCAGAAAATTGGCTGAAAACGACTAACTATGATGGACTCAGCGTCGAATCGCTCTGGAATTAAAATCGGAAGGCTCACTGACATTTCCCCTATCTGAAAGTCTGATAAACGCTGAAAAAATGACAGTCCAAAAAAAAAATTTTTTCAACTTTTTTCAATTTTACCCCCGTGGGATATATATTCTACCCACACACATTTGGAACTCTCCTGGGGTGCCCTCACACATATTATTGCCTCCTTTAGTGGATATTTTCACAAAAAAGTGAAATTTTCAAAAATTCAGAAATTTGGCTGAAGACGACTAATTATGAAGGACTCATCGGGCGAATCGCTCTGGAATTGAAATCGGAAGGCTCACTGACATTTCCCCTATCTGAAAGTCAGATAAACGCCGAAAAATGACTAAGTTCAAAAAAATTTTTTTTAAACTTTTTTCAATTTTACCCCCGTGGGATATATATTCTACCCACACACATTTGGAACTCTCCTGGGGTACCCTCACACATATTATTCCCTCATTTAGTGGATATTTTCACAAAAAAGTGACATTTTCAAAAATTCTGAAAATTGTCTGAAAACGACTAAATATGAAGGAATCATCGGGCGAATCGGTCTGGAACTGAAATCGGAATGCTCACTGACATTTCCCCTTTCTGAAAGTCTGATAAACGACGGAAAAATGACTAAGTCCAAAAAAATTTTTTTTTCAACTTTTTTCAATTTTACCCCCGTGGGATATATATTCTACCCACACACATTTGGAACTCTCCTGGGGCACCCTCACACATATTATTCCCTCATTTAGTGGATATTTTTACAAAAAAGTGAAATTTTCAAAAATTCTGAAAATTGGCAGAAAACGACTAAATAAGAAGGACACATCGGGACAATCGCTCTGGAACTGAAATCGGAACGCTCACTGACATTTCCCCTATCTGAAAGTCTGATAAACGCTGAAAAAATGACTAAGTCCCAAAAAAAAATTTTTCATCTTTTTTCAATTTTACCCCCGTGGGATATATATTCTACCCACACACATTTGGAACTCTCCTGGGGTACCCTCACACATATTATTTCCTCATTTAGTGGATATTTTCACAAAAAAAGTGAAATTTTCAAAAATTCCGAAAATTGGCTGAAAACGACTAAATATTAATGAATCATCGGGCGAATCACTCTGGAACTGAAATCGGAATGCTCACTGACATTTCCCCTATCTGAAAGTCTGATAAATGCCGGAAAAATGACTAAGTCAAAAAAAAATTTTTTTTAAATTTTGCCCCGTCTGATATATATTCTACCCACACACATTTGGAACTCTCCTGGCGTACCCTCACACATATTATTCCCTCATTTAGTGGATATTTTCACAAAAAAAGTGAAATTTTCAAAAATTAAGAAAATTGGCTGAAAACGACTAAATATGAAGGACTCATCGGGCGAATCACTCTGGAACTGAAATCGGAACGCTCACTGACATTTCCCCTATCTGAAAGTCTGTATAACGCCGGAAAAATGACTAAGTCCAAAAAAAATTTTTTTTCAACTTTTTTCAATTTTGCCCCGTGGGATATATATATTCTACCCACACACATTTGGAACTCTCCTGGGGTACCCTCACACATATTATTCCCTCATTTAGTGGATATTTTCACAAAAAAGTGAAATTTTCAAAAATTCAGAAAATTGGCTGAAAACGACTAAATATGAAGAACTCATTGGGCGAATCGCTCTGGAACTGAAATCGGAATGCTCACTGACATTTCCCCTATCTGAAAGTCTGATAAACGCTGAAAAAATGACTAAGTCAAAAAAAAATTTTTTTTCAATTTTAACCCCGTGGGATATATATTCTACCCACACACAGTTGGAACTCTCCTGGGGTACCCTCACACATATTATTCCCTCATTTAGTGGATATTTTCACAAAAAAGTGAAATTTTCAAAAATTCAGAAAATTGGCTGAAAATGACTAACTATGAAGTACTCAGCGTCGAATCGCTCTGGAATTAAAATCGGAAGGCTCACTGACATTTCCCCTATCTGAAAGTCTGATAAACGCTGAAAAAATGACAGTCCAAAAAAAAAATTTTTTCAACTTTTTTCAATTTTACCCCCGTGGGATATATATTCTACCCACACACATTTGGAACTCTCCTGGGGTGCCCTCACACATATTATTGCCTCCTTTAGTGGATATTTTCACAAAAAAGTGAAATTTTCAAAAATTCAGAAATTTGGCTGAAGACGACTAATTATGAAGGACTCATCGGGTGAATCGCTCTGGAATTGAAATCGGAAGACTAACTGACATTTCCCCTATCTGAAAGTCAGATAAACGCCGAAAAATGACTAAGTCCAAAAAAATTTTTTTAAAACTTTTTTAAATTTTACCCCCGTGGGATATATATTCTACCCACACACATTTGGAACTCTCCTGGGGTACCCTAACACATATTATTCCCTCATTTAGTGGATATTTTCACAAAAAAAGTGAAATTTTCAAAAATTCTGAAAATTGGCTGAAAATGACTAAATATGAAGGACTCATCGGGCGAATCACTCTGGAACTGAAATTGGAACGCTCACTGACATATCCCCTATCTGAAAGTCTGATAAACGCTGAAAAAAGGACTAAGTCCAAAAAAAAATTTTTTTCAACTTTTTTCAATTTTACCACCACAGGATATATATCCTACCCACACACATTTGGAACTTTCCTGCGGTACCCTCACACATATTATTCCCTCATTTAGTGGATATTTTCATAAAAAAGTGAAATTTTCAAAAATTCTGAAAATTGGCTGAAAACGGCTAAATATGAAGGACTCATCGGGCGAATCGCTCTGGAACTGAAATCGGAAGGCTCACTGTCATTTCCCCTATCTGAAAGTCTGATAAACGCTGAAAAAATGACAGTCCAAAAAAAAAATTTTTTCAACTTTTTTCAATTTTACCCCCGTGGGATATATATTCTACCCACACACATTTGGAACTCTCCTGGGGTACTCTCACACATATTATTCCCTCATTTAGTGGATATTTTCACAAAAAAGTGAAATTTTTAAAAAATTCTGAAAATTGTCTGAAAACGACTAAATATGAAGGACTCATCAGGCGAATCACTCTGGAGCTGAAATCGGAACGCTCACTGACATTTCCCCTATCTGAAAGTCTGATAAACGCTGAAAAAATGACAGTCCAAAAAAAAATTTTTTTCAACTTTTTTCAATTTTACCACCGTGGGATATATATTCTACCAGCACACATTTGGAACTCTCCTGGAGTACCCTCACGCATATTATTCCCTCATTTAGTGGATATTTTCACAAAAAAGTGAAATTTTCAAAAATTCTGAAAATTATCTGAAAACGACTAAATATGAAGGACTCATCGGGCGATTCGCTCTGGAACTGAAATCGGAACGCTCACTGACATTTCCCCTATCTGAAAGTCTGATAAACGCTGAAAAAATGACAGTCCAAAAAAAATTTTTTTCAACTTTTTTCAATTTTACCCCCGTGGGATATATATTCTACCCACACACATTTGGAACTCTCCTGGGGTACCCTCACACATATTATTCCCTCATTTAGTGGATATTTTCACAAAAAAGTGAAATTTTCAAAAATTCAGAAGGTTGGCTGAAAACGACTAAATATGAAGGACTCATGGGGCGAATCGCTCTGGAACTGAAATCGGAACACTCACTGACATTTCCCCTATCTGAAAGTCTGATAAACGCCATAAATATTACTAAGTCCAAAAAAATTTTTTTTTCAACTTTTTTCAATTTTACCCCCGTGGGATATATATTCAACCCACACACATTTGGAACTCTCCTGGGGTACACTCACACATATTATTCCCTCATTTAGTGGATATTTTCACAAAAAAGTGAAATTTTCAAAAATTCAGAAAATTCTCTGAAAACGACTAAATATGAAGGACTCATCGGGCGAATCGCTCTGGAATTGAAATCGGAAGGCTCACTGACATTTCCCCTATCTGAAAGTCTGATAAATGCCGGAAAAATGATTAAGTAAAAAAAAAAAATTTTTTCAACTTTTTTCAATTTTACCCCTGTGGGATATATATTCTACCCACACACATTTGGAACTCTCCTGGGGTACCCTCACGCATATTATTCCCTCATTTAGTGGATATTTTCACAAAATAGTGAAATTTTCAAAAATTCTGAAAATTGTCTGAAAACAACTAAATATGAAGGACTCATCGGGCGAATCGCTCTGGAACTGAAATCGGAATGCTCACTGACATTTCCCCTATCTGAAAGTCCGATAAATGCCATAAAAATGACTAAGTCCCAAAAAATTTTTTTTTCAACTTTTTTCAATTTTACTCCCGTGGGATATATATTCTACGGACACACATTTGGAACTCTCCTGGGGTACCCTCACACATATTATTCCCTCATTTAGTGGATATTTTCACAAAAAAGTGAAATTTTAAAAAATTCAGAAAATTGTCTGAAAACGACTAAATATGAAGGACTCATCGGGCGAATCGCTCTGGTACTGAAATCGGAACACTCACTGACATTTCCCCTATCTGAAAGTCTGATAAACGCTGAAAAAATGACTAAGTCCAAAAAAAAATTTTTTTCAACTTTTTTAAATTTTACTACCACGGGATATATATCCTACCCACACACATTTGGAACTCTCCTAGGGTACCCTCACACATATTATTCCCTCATTTAGTGGATATTTTCACAAAAAAGTGAAATTTTCAAAAATTCAGAAAATTGGCTGAAAATGACTAAATATGAAGGACTCATCGGGCGAATCACTCTGGAACTGAAATCGGAACGCTCACTGACATTTCCCCTATCTGAAAGTCTGATAAACGCTGAAAAAATGACTAAGTCCAAAAAAATTTTTTTAAAACTTTTTTCAATTTTACCCCTGTGGGATATATATTCTACCCACACACATTTGGAACTCTCCTGGGGTACCCTCACACATATTATTCCCTCATTTAATGGATATTTTCACAAAAAAGTGACATTTTCAAAAATTCTGAAAATTGTCTGAAAACGACTAAATATGAAGGACTCATCGGGCGAATCGCTCTGGAACTGAAATCGGAACGCTCACTGACATTTCCCCTATCTGAAAGTCTGATAAACGTTGAAAAAATGACAGTCCAAAAAAAATTTTTTTCAACTTTTTTCAATTTTACCCCCGTGGGATATATATTCTACCCACACACATTTGGAACTCTCCTGGGGTACCCTCACACATATTATTCCCTCATTTAGTGGATATTTTCACAAAAAAGTGAAATTTTCAAAAATTCTGAAAATTGTCTGAAAACGACTAAATATGAAGGACTCCTCGGGCGATTCGCTCTGGAACTGAGATCGGAACGCTCACTGACATTTCCCCTATCTGAAAGTCTGATAAACGCTGAAAAAATGACAGTCCAAAAAAAAAATTTTTTCAACTTTTTTCAATTTTACCACCGCGGGATATATATTCTACTCACACACATTTGGAACTCTCCTGGGGTGCCCTCACACATATTATTCCCTCATTTAGTGGATATTTTCACAAAAAAGTGAAATTTTCAAAAATTCTGAAAATTGGCTGAAAACGACTAAATATGAAGGACTCATCGGGCGAATCGCTCTGGAACTGAAATCGGAGCACTCACTGACATTTCCCTTATCTGAACGTCCGATAAACGCCATAAAAATGACTAAGTCCAAAAAAATTTTTTTTTCAACTTTTTTCAATTTTACCACCGTGGGATATATATTCTACCCACACACATTTGGAACTCTCCTGGGGTACCCTCACACATATTATTCCCTCATTTAGTGGATATTTTCACAAAAAAGTGAAATTTTCAAAAATTCTGAAAATTGTCTGAAAACGACTAAATATGAAGGACTCATCGGGCGATTTGCTCTGGAACTGAAATCGGAACGCTCACTGACATTTCCCCTATCTGAAAGTCTGCTAAACGCTGAAAAAATGACAGTCCAAAAAAAATTTTTTTCAACTTTTTTCAATTTTACCCCCGTGGGATATATATTCTACCCACACACATTTGGAACTCTCCTGGGGTACCCTCACACATATTATTCCCTCATTTAGTGGATATTTTCACAAAAAAGTGAAATTTTCAAAAATTCAGAAAATTGGCTGAAAATGACTAAACATGAAGGACTCATCGGGCGAATCGCTCTGGAACTGAAATTGGAACGCTCACTGACATTTCCCCTATCTGAAAGTCTGATAAACGCTGAAAAAATGACTAAGTCCAAAAAAAAATTTTTTTCAACTTTTTTCAATTTTACCCCTGTGGGATATATATTCTACCCACACACATTTGGAACTCTCCTGGGGTATCCTCACACATATTATTCCCTCATTTAGTGGATATTTTCACAAAAAAGTGAAATTTTCAAAAATTCTGAAAATTGGCTGAAAACGACTAAATATGAAGGACTCATTGGGCGAATCGCTCTGGAACTGAAATCGGAACACTCACTGACATTTCCCCTATCTGAAAGTCCGATAAACGCCATAAAAATGACTAAGTCCAAAAAAATTTTTTTTTCAACTTTTTTCAATTTTACCCCCGTGGGATATATATTCTACCCACACACATTTGGAACTCTCCTGGGGTACCCTCACACATATTATTCCCTCATTTAGTGGATATTTTCACAAAAAAGTGAAATTTTCAAAAATTCTGAAAATTGGCTGAAAACGACTAAATATGAGGGACTCATCGGGCGAATCGCTCTGGAACTGAAATCGGAACACTCACTGACATTTTCCCTATCTGAAAGTTTGATAAACGCCATAAAAATGACTAAGTCCAAAAAAAATTTTTTTCCAACTTTTTTCAATTTTACTCCCGTGGGATATATATTCTACGGACACACATTTGGAACTCTCCTGGGGTACCATCACACATATTATTCCCTCATTTAGTGGATATTTTCACAAAAAAGTGAAATTTTAAAAAATTCAGAAAATTGGCTGAAAACGACTAAATATGAAGGACTCATCGGGCGAATCGCTCTGGTACTGAAATCGGAACACTCACTGACATTTCCCCTATCTGAAAGTCTGATAAACGCTGAAAAAATGACTAAGTCCAAAAAAAAATTTTTTTCAACTTTTTTCAATTTTACCACCACGGGATATATATCCTACCCACACACATTTGGAACTCTCCTAGGGTACCCTCACACATATTATTCCCTCATTTAGTGGATATTTTCACAAAAAAGTGAAATTTTCAAAAATTCAGAAAATTGGCTGAAAATGACTAAATATGAAGGACTCATCGGGCGAATCACTCTGGAACTGAAATCGGAACGCTCACTGACATTTCCCCTATCTGAAAGTCTGATAAACGCTGAAAAAATGACTAAGTCCAAAAAAATTTTTTTTAAACTTTTTTCAATTTTACCCCTGTGGGATATATATTCTACCCACACACATTTGGAACTCTCCTGGGGTACCCTCACACATATTATTCCCTCATTTAGTGGATATTTTCACAAAAAAGTGAAATTTTCAAAAATTCTGAAAATTGGCTGAAAACGACTAAATATGAATGACTCATGGGGCGAATCGCTCTGGAACTGAAATCGGAACACTCACTGACATTTCCCCTATCTGAAAGTCTGATAAATGCCATAAATATTACTAAGTCCAAAAAAATTTTTTTTTCAACTTTTTTCAATTTTACCCCCGTGGGATATATATTCAACCCACACACATTTGGAACTCTCCTGGGGTACACTCACACATATTATTCCCTCATTTAGTGGATATTTTCACAAAAAAGTGAAATTTACAAAAATTCTGAAAATTGGCTGAAAACGACTAAATATGAATGACTCATCGGGCGAATCGCTCTGGAATTGAAATCGGAAGGCTCACTGACATTTCCCCTATCTGAAAGTCTGATAAACGCTGAAAAAATGACAGTCCAAAAAAAAATTTTTTTCAACTTTTTTCAATTTTACCCCCGTGGGATATATATTCTACCCACACACATTTGGAACTCTCCTGGGGTACCCTCACACATATTATTCCCTCATTTAGTGGCTTTTTCACAAAAAAGTGACATTTTCAAAAATTCTGAAAATTGTCTGAAAACGACTAAATATGAAGGACTCATCGGGCGAATCGGTCTGGAACTGAAATCGGAACGCTCACTGACATTTCCCCTATCTGAAAGTCTGATAAACGTTGAAAAAATGACAGTCCAAAAAAAATTTTTTTTCAACTTTTTTCAATTTTACCACCGCGGGATATATATTCTACCCACACACATTTGGAACTCTCCTGGGGTACCCTCACACATATTATTCCCTCATTTAGTGGATATTTTCACAAAAAAGTGAAATTTTCAAAAATTCAGAAAATTGGCTGAAAATGACTAAACATGAAGGACTCATCGGGCGATTCGCTCTGGAACTGAAATCGGAACGCTCACTGACATTTCCCCTATCTGAAAGTCTGCTAAACGCTGAAAAAATGACAGTCCAAAAAAAATTTTTTTCAACTTTTTTCAATTTTACCCCCGTGGGATATATATTCTACCCACACACATTTGGAACTCTCCTGGGGTACCCTCACACATATTATTCCCTCATTTAGTGGCTTTTTCACAAAAAAGTGAAATTTTCAAAAATTCTGAAAATTGTCTGAAAACGACTAAATATGAAGGACTCATCGGGCGAATCGGTCTGGAACTGAAATCGGAACGCTCACTGACATTTCCCCTATCTGAAAGTCTGATAAACGTTGAAAAAATGACAGTCCAAAAAAAATTTTTTTTCAACTTTTTTCAATTTTACCACCGCGGGATATATATTCTACCCACACACATTTGGAACTCTCCTGGGGTACCCTCACACATATTATTCCCTCATTTAGTGGATATTTTCACAAAAAAGTGAAATTTTCAAAAATTCAGAAAATTGGCTGAAAATGACTAAACATGAAGGACTCATCGGGCGATTCGCTCTGGAACTGAAATCGGAACGCTCACTGACATTTCCCCTATCTGAAAGTCTGCTAAACGCTGAAAAAATGACAGTCCAAAAAAAATTTTTTTCAACTTTTTTCAATTTTACCCCCGTGGGATATATATTCTACCCACACACATTTGGAACTCTCCTGGGGTACCGTCACACATATTATTCCCTCATTTAGTGGATATTTTCACAAAAAAGTGAAATTTTCAAAAATTCAGAAAATTGGCTGAAAATGACTAAACATGAAGGACTCATCGGGCGAATCGCTCTGGAACTGAAATTGGAACGCTCACTGACATTTCCCCTATCTGAAAGTCTGATAAACGCTGAAAAAATGACTAAGTCCAAAAAAATTTTTTTTTCAACTTTTTTCAATTTTACCCCCGTGGGATATATATTCTACCCACACACATTTGGAACTCTCCTAGGGTACCCTCACACATATTATTCCCTCATTTAGTGGATATTTTCACAAAAAAGTGACATTTTCAAAAATTCTGAAAATTGTCTGAAAACGACTAAATATGAAGGACTCATCGGGCGAATCGGTCTGGAACTGAAATCGGAACGCTCACTGACATTTCCCCTATCTGAAAGTCTGATAAACGTTGAAAAAATGACAGTCCAAAAAAAATTTTTTTTCAACTTTTTTCAATTTTACCACCGCGGGATATATATTCTACCCACACACATTTGGAACTCTCCTGGGGTACCCTCACACATATTATTCCCTCATTTAGTGGATATTTTCACAAAAAAGTGAAATTTTCAAAAATTCTGAAAATTGTCTGAAAACGACTAAATATGAAGGAATCATCGGGCGATTCGCTCTGGAACTGAAATCGGAACGCTCACTGACATTTCCCCTATCTGAAAGTCTGATAAACGCTGAAAAAATGACTAATTCCAAAAAAATTTTTTTTTAAACTTTTTTCAATTTTACCCCCGTGGGATATATATTCTACCCACACACATTTGGAACTCTCCTGGGGTACCCTCACACATATTATTCCCTCATTTAGTGGATATTTTCACAAAAAAGTGAAATTTTCAAAAATTCTGAAAATTGGCTGAAAACGACTAAATATGAAGGACTCATCGGGCGAATCGCTCTGGAACTGAAATCGGAACACTCACTGACATTTCCCCTATCTGAAAGTCCGATAAACGCCATAAAAATGACTAAGTCCAAAAAAAATTTTTTTTCAACTTTCTTCAATTTTACCCCCGTGGGATATATATTCTACCCACACACATTTGGAACTCTCCTGGGGTACCCTCACACATATTATTCCCTCATTTAGTGGATATTTTCACAAAAAAGTGAAATTTTCAAAAATTCAGAAAATTGGCTGAAAACGACTAAATATGAAGGACTCATTGGGCGAATCGCTCTGGAACTGAAATCGGAACACTCACTGACATTTTCCCTATCTGAAAGTTTGCTAAACGCCATAAAAATGACTAAGTCGAAAAAAAAAATTTTTTCAACTTTTTTCAATTTTACTCCCGTGGGATATATATTCTACGGACACACATTTGGAACTCTCCTGGGGTACCCTCACACATATTATTCCCTCATTTAGTGGATATTTTCACAAAAAAGTGAAATTTTCAAAAATTCAGAAGGTTGGCTGAAAACGACTAAATATGAAGGACTCATCGGGCGAATCGCTCTGGAACTGAAATCGGAACACTCACTGACATTTCCCCTATCTGAAAGTCTGATAAACGCCATAAATATTACTAAGTCCAAAAAAATTTTTTTTTCAACTTTTTTCAATTTTACCCCCGTGGGATATATATTCAACCCACACACATTTGGAACTCTCCTGGGGTACACTCACACATATTATTCCCTCATTTAGTGGATATTTTCACAAAAAAGTGAAATTTTCAAAAATTCAGAAAATTCTCTGAAAACGACTAAATATGAAGGACTCATCGGGCGAATCGCTCTGGAATTGAAATCGGAAGGCTCACTGACATTTCCCCTATCTGAAAGTCTGATAAATGCCGAAAAAATGACTAAGTCCAAAAAAAAAATTTTTTCAACTTTTTTCAATTTTACCCCTGTGGGATATATATTCTACCCACACACATTTGGAACTCTCCTGGGGTACCCTCACACATATTATTCCCTCATTTAGTGGATATTTTCACAAAAAAGTGAAATTTTCAAAAATTCTGAAAATTGGCTGAAAACGACTAAATATGAAGGACTCATCGGGCGAATCGCTCTGGAATTGAAATCGGAAGGCTCACTGACATTTCCCCTATCTGAAAGTCTGATAAACGCCGGAAAAATGACTAAGTCCAAAAAAAATATTTTTTTAACTTTTTTCAATTTTACCCCCGTGGGATATATATTCTACCCACACACATTTGGAACTCTCCTGGGGTACCCTCAAGCATATTATTCCCTCATTTAGTGGATATTTTCACAAAATAGTGAAATTTTCAAAAATTCTGAAAATTGTCTGAAAACAACTAAATATGAAGGACTCATCGGGCGAATCGGTCTGGAACTGAAATCAGAACGCTCACTGACATTTCCCCTATCTGAAAGTCTGATAAACGTTGAAAAAATGACAGTCCAAAAAAAATTTTTTTTCAACTTTTTTCAATTTTACCACCGCGGGATATATATTCTACCCACACACATTTGGAACTCTCCTGGGGTACCCTCACACATATTATTCCCTCATTTAGTGGATATTTTCACAAAAAAGTGAAATTTTCAAAAATTCAGAAAATTGGCTGAAAACGACTAAATATGAAGGACTCATCGGGCGAATCGCTCTGGAACTGAAATTGGAACGCTCACTGACATTTCCCCTATCTGAAAGTCTGATAAACGCTGAAAAAATGACTAAGTCCAAAAAAAAATTTTTTTCAACTTTTTTCAATTTTACCCCTGTGGGATACATATTCTACCCACACACATTTGGAACTCTCCTGGGGTACCCTCACATATATTATTCCCTCATTTAGTGGATATTTTCACAAAAAAGTGAAATTTTCAAAAATTCTGAAAATTGGCTGAAAACGACTAAATATGAAGGACTCATCGGGCGAAACGCTCTGGAACTGAAATCGGAACACTCACTGACATTTCCCCTATCTGAAAGTCTGATAAACGCCATAAAAATGACTAAGTCCAAAAAAAATTTTTTTTCAACTTTTTTCAATTTTACCCACGTGGGATATATATTCAACCCACACACATTTGGAACTCTCCTGGGGTACCCTCACACATATTATTCCCTCATTTAGTGGATATTTTCACAAAAAAGTGAAATTTTCAAAAATTCTGAAAATTGTCTGAAAACAACTAAATATGAAGGACTCATCGGGCGAATCGGTCTGGAACTGAAATCGGAACACTCACTGACATTTCCCCTATCTGAAAGTCTGATAAACGTTGAAAAAATGACAGTCCAAAAAAAATTTTTTTTCAACTTTTTTCAATTTTACCACCGCGGGATATATATTCTACCCACACACATTTGGAACTCTCCTGGGGTACCCTCACACATATTATTCCCTCATTTAGTGGATATTTTTTTTCACAAAAAAGTGAAATTTTCAAAAATTCAGAAAATTGGCTGAAAACGACTAAATATGAAGGACTCATCGGGCGAATCTCTCTGGAACTGAAATTGGAATGCTCACTGACATTTCCCCGATCTGAAAGTCTGATAAACGCTGAAAAAATGACTAAGTCCAAAAAAAAAATTTTTTCAACTTTTTTCAATTTTACCCCTGTGGGATATATATTCTACCCACACACATTTGGAACTCTCCTGGGGTACCCTCACATATATTATTCCCTCATTTAGTGGATATTTTCACAAAAAAGTGACATTTTCAAAAATTCTGAAAATTGGCTGAAAACGACTAAATATGAAGGACTCATTGGGCGAAACGCTCTGGAACTGAAATCGGAACACTCACTGACATTTCCTCTATCTGAAAGTCTGATAAACGCCATAAAAATGACTAAGTCCCAAAAAAATTTTTTTTCAACTTTTTTCAATTTTACCCCCGTGGGATATATATTCAACCCACACACATTTGGAACTCTCCTGGGGTACACTCACACATATTATTCCCTCATTTAGTGAATATTTTCACAAAAAAGTGAAATTTTCAAAAATTCAGAAAATTGGCTGAAAACGACTAAATATGAAGGACTCATCGGGCGAATCGCTCTGGAACTGAAATTGGAACGCTCACTGACATTTCCCCTATCTGAAAGTCTGATAAACGCTGAAAAAATGACTAAGTCCAAAAAAAAATTTTTTTCAACTTTTTTCAATTTTACCCCTGTGGGATACATATTCTACCCACACACATTTGGAACTCTCCTGGGGTACCCTCACATATATTATTCCCTCATTTAGTGGATATTTTCACAAAAAAGTGAAATTTTCAAAAATTCTGAAAATTGGCTGAAAACGACTAAATATGAAGGACTCATCGGGCGAAACGCTCTGGAACTGAAATCGGAACACTCACTGACATTTCCCCTATCTGAAAGTCTGATAAACGCCATAAAAATGACTAAGTCCAAAAAAAATTTTTTTTCAACTTTTTTCAATTTTACCCACGTGGGATATATATTCAACCCACACACATTTGGAACTCTCCTGGGGTACCCTCACACATATTATTCCCTCATTTAGTGGATATTTTCACAAAAAAGTGAAATTTTCAAAAATTCTGAAAATTGTCTGAAAACAACTAAATATGAAGGACTCATCGGGCGAATCGGTCTGGAACTGAAATCGGAACACTCACTGACATTTCCCCTATCTGAAAGTCTGATAAACGTTGAAAAAATGACAGTCCAAAAAAAATTTTTTTTCAACTTTTTTCAATTTTACCACCGCGGGATATATATTCTACCCACACACATTTGGAACTCTCCTGGGGTACCCTCACACATATTATTCCCTCATTTAGTGGATATTTTCACAAAAAAGTGAAATTTTCAAAAATTCAGAAAATTCTCTGAAAACGACTAAATATGAAGGACTCATCAGGCGAATCGCTCTGGAATTGAAATCGGAAGGCTCACTGACATTTCCCCTATCTGAAAGTCTGAAAAATGCCGGAAAAATGACTAAGTCCAAAAAAAATTTTTTTTCAACTTTTTTCAATTTAATCCCCGTGGGATATGTATTCTACCCACACACATTTGGAACTTTCCTGGGGTACCCTCACACATATTATTCCCTCATTTAGTGGATATTTTCACAAAAAAGTGAAATTTTCAAAAATTCAGAAAATTGGCTGAAAGCGACTAAATATGAAGGACTCATCGGGCGAATCGCTCTGGAACTGAAATTGGAACGCTCACTGACATTTCCCCTATCTGAAAGTCTGATAAACGCTGAAAAAATGACTAAGTCCAAAAAAAAAATTTTTTCAACTTTTTTCAATTTTACCCCTGTTGGATATATATTCTACCCACACACATTTGGAACTCTCCTGGGGTACCTTCACATATTTTATTCCCTCATTTAGTGCATATTTTCACAAAAAAGTGAAATTTTCAAAAATTCTGAAAATTGGCTGAAAACGACTAAATATGAAGGACTCATGGGGCGAATCGCTCTGGAACTGAAATCGGAACACTCACTGACATTTCCCCTCTCTGAAAGTCTGATAAACGCTGAAAAAATGACTAAGTCCAAAAAAAAAAATTTTTTAACTTTTTTCAATTTTACCCCCGTAGGATATATATTCTACCCACACACATTTGGAACTTTCCTGGGGTACCCTCACACATATTATTCCCTCATTTAGTGAATATTTTCACAAAAAAGTGAAATTTTCAAAAATTCTGAAAATTGTCTGAAAACGACTAAATATGAAGGACTCATCGGGCGATTCGCTCTGGAACTGAAATCGGAAGGCTCACTGACATTTCCCCTATCTGAAAGTCTGATAAACGCTGAAAAAATGACAGTCTAAAAAAAATTTTTTTTAACTTTTTTCAATTTTACCCCCGTGGGATATATATTCTACCCACACACATTTGGAACTCTCCTGGGGTACCCTCACACATATTATTCCCTCATTTAGTGGATATTTTCACAAAAAAGGGAAATTTTCAAAAATTCTGAAAATTGTCTGAAAACGACTAAATATGAAGGACTCATTGGGCGAATCGCTCTGGAACTGAAATTGGAACGCTCACTGACATTTCCCCTACCTGAAAGTCTGATGAACGCTGAAAAAATGACTAAGTCCAAAAAAAAAATGTTTTTCAACTTTTTTCAATTTTACCCCTGTGGGATATATATTCTACCCACACACATTTGGAACTCTCCTGGGGTACCCTCACACATATTATTCCCTCATTTAGTGGATATTTTCACAAAAAAGTGAAATTTTCAAAAATTCTGAAAATTGGCTGAAAACGACTAAATATGAAGGACTCATGGGGCGAATCGCTCTGGAACTGAAATCGGAACACTCACTGACATTTCCCCTATCTGAAAGTCTGATAAACGCCATAAAAATGACTAAGTCCAAAAAAAATTTTTTTTCAACTTTTTTCAATTTTACCCCCGTGGGATATATATTCTACCCACACACATTTGGAACTCTCCTGGGGTACCCTCACACATATTATTCCCTCATTTAGTGGATATTTTCACAAAAAAGTGAAATTTTCAAAAATTCAGAAAGTTGGCTGAAAACGACTAAATATGAAGGACTCATCGGGCGAATCGCTCTGGAACTGAAATCGGAACACTCACTGACATTTCCCCTATCTGAAAGTCTGATAAACGCTGAAAAAATGACTAAGTCCAAAAAAATTTTTTTTTTAACTTTTTTCAATTTTACCCCCGTGGGATATATATTCTACCCACACACATTTGGAACTCTCCTAGGGTACCCTCACACATATTATTCCCTCATTTAGTGGATATTTTCACAAAAAAGTGAAATTTTCAAAAATTCTGAAAATTGGCTGAAAACGACTAAATATGAAGGAATCATCGGGCGAATCGCTCTGGAATTAAAATCGGAAGGCTCACTGACATTTCCCCTATCTGAAAGTCTGATAAACGCTGAAAAAATGACTAAGTCCAAAAAAATTTTTTTTTCAACTTTTTTCAATTTTACCCCCGTGGGATATGTATTCTACCCACACACATTTGGAACTCTCCTGTGGTACCCTCACACATATTACTTCCTCATTTAGTGGATATTTTCACAAAAAAGTGAAATTTTCAAAAATTCTGAAAATTGGCTGAAAATAACTAAATATGAATGACTCATCGTCGAATCGCTCTGGTACTGAAATCGGAACGCTCACTGACATTTCACCTATCTGAAAGTCTGATAAATGCTGAAAAAATGACTAAGTCCCAAAACATTTTTTTTTCAACTTTTTTCAATTTTACCCCCATGGGATATATATTCTACCCACACACATTTGGAACTCTCTTGGGGTACCCTCACACATATTACTTCCTCAGTTAGTGGATATTTTCACAAAAAAGTGAAATTTTCAAAAATTCTGAAAATTGGCTGAAAGCGACTAAATATGAATGACACATCGTCGAATCGCTCTGGAACTGAAATCGGAACGCTCACTGACATTTCCCCTATCTGAAAGTCTGATAAACGCTGAAAAAATGACAGTCCAAAAAAAAATTTTTTTCAACTTTTTTCAATTTTACCCCCGTGGGATATATATTCTACCCAAACACATTTGGAACTCTCCTGGGGTACCCTGACACATATTATTCCCTCATTTAGTGGATATTTTCACAAAAAAGTGAAATTTTCAAAAATTCAGAAAATTGGCTGAAAATGACTAAATATGAAGGACTCATCGGGCGAATCGCTCTGGAACTGAAATCGGAACGCTCACTGACATTTCCCCTATCTGAAAGTCTGATAAACGCTGAAAAAATGACAGTCCAAAAAAAAATTTTTTTCAACTTTTTTCAATTTTACCCCCGTGGGATATATATTCTACCCAAACACATTTGGAACTCTCCTGGGGTACCCTCACACATATTATTCCCTCATTTAGTGGATATTTTCACAAAAAAGTGAAATTTTCAAAAATTCTGAAAATTGGCTGAAAATGACTAAATATGAAGGACTCATCGGGCGAATCGCTCTGGAACTGAAATCGGAAGGCTCACTGACATTTCCCCTATCTGAAAGTCTGATAAACGCTGAAAAAATGACAGTCCAAAAATTTTTTTTTTTTACTTTTTTCAATTTTACCCCCGTGAGATATATATTCTACCCACACACATTTGGAACTCTCCTGGGGTACCCTCACACATATTATTCCCTCATTTAGTGGATATTTTCACAAAAAAGTGAAATTTTCAAAAATTCTGAAAATTGGCTGAAAGCGACTAAATATGAATGACACATCGTCGAATCGCTCTGGAACTGAAATCGGAACGCTCACTGACATTTCCCCTATCTGAAAGTCTGATAAACGCTGAAAAAATGACAGTCCAAAAAAAAATTTTTTTCAACTTTTTTCAATTTTACCCCCGTGGGATATATATTCTACCCACACACATTTGGAACTCTCCTGGGGTACCCTCACACATATTATTCCCTCATTTAGTGGATATTTTCACAAAAAAGTGAAATTTTCAAAAATTCAGAAAATTGGCTGAAAATGACTAAATATGAAGGACTCATCGGGCGAATCGCTCTGGAACTGAAATCGGAACGCTCACTGACATTTCCCCTATCTGAAAGTCTGATAAACGCTGAAAAAATGACAGTCCAAAAAAAAATTTTTTTTAACTTTTTTCAATTTTACCCCCGTGGGATATATATTCTACCCACACACATTTGGAACTCTCCTGGGGTACCCTCACACATATTATTCCCTCATTTAGTGGATATTTTCACAAAAAAGTGAAATTTTCAAAAATTCTGAAAATTGGCTGAAAATTACAAAATATGAAGGACTCATCGGGCGAATCGCTCTGGAACTGAAATCGGAAGGCTCACTGACATTTCCCCTATCTGAAAGTCTGATAAACGCTGAAAAAATGACAGTCCAAAAAAATTTTTTTTTAACTTTTTTCAATTTTACCCCCGTAGGATATATATTCTACCCACACACATTTGGAACTCTCCTGGGGTACCCTCACACATATTATTCCCTCATTCAGTGGATATTTTCACAAAAAAGTGAAATTTTCAAAAATTCTGAAAATTGGCTGAAAATGACTAAATATGAAGGACTCATCGGGCGAATCGCTCTGGAACTGAAATCGGAAGGCTCACTGACATTTCCCCTATCTGAAAGTCTGATAAACGCTGAAAAAATGACAGTCCAAAAATTTTTTTTTTTTACTTTTTTCAATTTTACCCCTGTGAGATATATATTCTACCCACACACATTTGGAACTCTCCTGGGGTACCCTCACACATATTATTCCCTCATTTAGTGGATATTTTCACAAAAAAGTGAAATTTTCAAAAATTCTGAAAATTGGCTGAAAACGACTAAATATGAAGGACTCATCGGGTGAATCGCTCTGGAATTGAAATCGGAAGGCTCACTGATATTTCCCCTATCTGAAAGTCTGATAAACGCCGGAAAAATGACTAACTCCAAAAAAAATATTTTTTTAACTTTTTTCAATTTTACCCCCGTGGGATATATATTCTACCCACACACATTTGGAACTCTCCTGGGGTACCCTCACACATATTATTCCCTCATTTAGTGGATATTTTCACAAAATAGTGAAATTTTCAAAAATTCTGAAAATTGTCTGAAAACAACTAAATATGAAGGACTCATCGGGCGAATCGCTCTGGAACTGAAATCGGAAAGCTCACTGACATTTCCCCTATCTGAAAGTCTGATAAACGCTGAAAAAATGAGAGTCCAAAAAAAAATTTTTTTCAACTTTTTTCAATTTTACCCCCGTGGGATATATATTCTACCCACACACATTTGGAACTTTCCTGGGGTACCCTCACACATATTATTCCCTCATTTAGTGAATATTTTCACAAAAAAGTGAAATTTTCAAAAATTCTGAAAATTGTCTGAAAACGACTAAATATGAAGGACTCATCGGGCGATTCGCTCTGGAACTGAAATCGGAAGGCTCACTGACATTTCCCCTATCTGAAAGTCTGATAAACGCTGAAAAAATGACAGTCTAAAAAAAATTTTTTTTAACTTTTTTCAATTTTACCCCCGTGGGATATATATTCTACCCACACACATTTGGAACTCTCCTGGGGTACCCTCACACATATTATTCCCTCATTTAGTGGATATTTTCACAAAAAAGGGAAATTTTCAAAAATTCTGAAAATTGTCTGAAAACGACTAAATATGAAGGACTCATTGGGCGAATCGCTCTGGAACTGAAATTGGAACGCTCACTGACATTTCCCCTACCTGAAAGTCTGATGAACGCTGAAAAAATGACTAAGTCCAAAAAAAAAATGTTTTTCAACTTTTTTCAATTTTACCCCTGTGGGATATATATTCTACCCACACACATTTGGAACTCTCCTGGGGTACCCTCACACATATTATTCCCTCATTTAGTGGATATTTTCACAAAAAAGTGAAATTTTCAAAAATTCAGAAAGTTGGCTGAAAACGACTAAATATGAAGGACTCATCGGGCGAATCGCTCTGGAATTAAAATCGGAAGGCTCACTGACATTTCCCCTATCTGAAAGTCTGATAAACGCTGAAAAAATGACTAAGTCCAAAAAAATTTTTTTTTCAACTTTTTTCAATTTTACCCCCGTGGGATATGTATTCTACCCACACACATTTGGAACTCTCCTGTGGTACCCTCACACATATTACTTCCTCATTTAGTGGATATTTTCACAAAAAAGTGAAATTTTCAAAAATTCTGAAAATTGGCTGAAAATAACTAAATATGAATGACTCATCGTCGAATCGCTCTGGTACTGAAATCGGAACGCTCACTGACATTTCACCTATCTGAAAGTCTGATAAATGCTGAAAAAATGACTAAGTCCCAAAACATTTTTTTTTCAACTTTTTTCAATTTTACCCCCATGGGATATATATTCTACCCACACACATTTGGAACTCTCTTGGGGTACCCTCACACATATTACTTCCTCAGTTAGTGGATATTTTCACAAAAAAGTGAAATTTTCAAAAATTCTGAAAATTGGCTGAAAGCGACTAAATATGAATGACACATCGTCGAATCGCTCTGGAACTGAAATCGGAACGCTCACTGACATTTCCCCTATCTGAAAGTCTGATAAACGCTGAAAAAATGACAGTCCAAAAAAAAATTTTTTTCAACTTTTTTCAATTTTACCCCCGTGGGATATATATTCTACCCACACACATTTGGAACTCTCCTGGGGTACCCTCACACATATTATTCCCTCATTTAGTGGATATTTTCACAAAAAAGTGAAATTTTCAAAAATTCAGAAAATTGGCTGAAAATGACTAAATATGAAGGACTCATCGGGCGAATCGCTCTGGAACTGAAATCGGAACGCTCACTGACATTTCCCCTATCTGAAAGTCTGATAAACGCTGAAAAAATGACAGTCCAAAAAAAAATTTTTTTCAACTTTTTTCAATTTTACCCCCGTGGGATATATATTCTACCCACACACATTTGGAACTCTCCTGGGGTACCCTCACACATATTATTCCCTCATTTAGTGGATATTTTCACAAAAAAGTGAAATTTTCAAAAATTCTGAAAATTGGCTGAAAATTACAAAATATGAAGGACTCATCGGGCGAATCGCTCTGGAACTGAAATCGGAAGGCTCACTGACATTTCCCCTATCTGAAAGTCTGATAAACGCTGAAAAAATGACAGTCCAAAAAAATTTTTTTTTAACTTTTTTCAATTTTACCCCCGTAGGATATATATTCTACCCACACACATTTGGAACTCTCCTGGGGTACCCTCACACATATTATTCCCTCATTCAGTGGATATTTTCACAAAAAAGTGAAATTTTCAAAAATTCTGAAAATTGGCTGAAAATGACTAAATATGAAGGACTCATCGGGCGAATCGCTCTGGAACTGAAATCGGAAGGCTCACTGACATTTCCCCTATCTGAAAGTCTGATAAACGCTGAAAAAATGACAGTCCAAAAATTTTTTTTTTTTACTTTTTTCAATTTTACCCCTGTGAGATATATATTCTACCCACACACATTTGGAACTCTCCTGGGGTACCCTCACACATATTATTCCCTCATTTAGTGGATATTTTCACAAAAAAGTGAAATTTTCAAAAATTCTGAAAATTGGCTGAAAACGACTAAATATGAAGGACTCATCGGGTGAATCGCTCTGGAATTGAAATCGGAAGGCTCACTGATATTTCCCCTATCTGAAAGTCTGATAAACGCCGGAAAAATGACTAACTCCAAAAAAAATATTTTTTTAACTTTTTTCAATTTTACCCCCGTGGGATATATATTCTACCCACACACATTTGGAATTCTCCTGGGGTACCCTCACACATATTATTCCCTCATTTAGTGGATATTTTCACAAAATAGTGAAATTTTCAAAAATTCTGAAAATTGTCTGAAAACAACTAAATATGAAGGACTCATCGGGCGAATCGCTCTGGAACTGAAATCGGAAAGCTCACTGACATTTCCCCTATCTGAAAGTCTGATAAACGCTGAAAAAATGAGAGTCCAAAAAAAAATTTTTTTCAACTTTTTTCAATTTTACCCCCGTGGGATATATATTCTACCCACACACATTTGGAACTCTCCTGGGGTACCCTCACACATATTATTCCCTCATTTAGTGGATATTTTCACAAAAAAGTGAAATTTTCAAAAATTCAGAAAATTGGCTGAAAATAGCAAAATATGAAGGACTCATCGGGCGAATCGCTCTGGAACTGAAATCGGAAGGCTCACTGACATTTCCCCTATCTGAAAGTCTGATAAACGCTGAAAAAATGACAGTCCAAAAAAAAATTTTTTTCAACTTTTTTCAATTTTAGCCCCGTGGGATATATATTCTACCCACACACATTTGGAACTCTCCTGGGGTACCCTCACACATATTATTCCCTCATTTAGTGGATATTTTCACAAAAAAGTGAAATTTTCAAAAATTCAGAAAATTGGCTGAAAATGACTAAATATGAAGGACTCATCGGGCGAATCGCTCTGGAACTGAAATCGGAACGCTCACTGACATTTCCCCTATCTGAAAGTCTGATAAACGCTGAAAAAATGACAGTCCAAAAAAACATTTTTTTCAACTTTTTTCAATTTTACCCCCGTGGGATATATATTCTACCCACACACATTTGGAACTCTCCTGGGGTACCCTCACACATATTATTCCCTCATTTAGTGGATATTTTCACAAAAAAGTGAAATTTTCAAAAATTCTGAAAATTGGCTGAAAATTACAAAATATGAAGGACTCATCGGGCGAATCGCTCTGGAACTGAAATCGGAAGACTCACTGACATTTCCCCTATCTGAAAGTCTGATAAACGCTGAAAAAATGACAGTCCAAAAAAATTTTTTTTTAACTTTTTTCAATTTTACCCCCGTAGGATATATATTCTACCCACACACATTTGGAACTCTCCTGGGGTACCCTCACACATATTATTCCCTCATTTAGTGGATATTTTCACAAAAAAGTGAAATTGTCAAAAATTCTGAAAATTGGCTGAAAACGACAAAATATGAAGGACTCATCGGGCGAATCGCTCTGGAATTGAAATCGGAAGGCTCACTGATATTTCCCCTATCTGAAAGTCTGATAAAAGCCGGAAAAATGACTAACTCCAAAAAAAATATTTTTTTAACTTTTTTCAATTTTACCCCCGTGGGATATATATTCTACCCACACACATTTGGAACTCTCCTGGGGTACCCTCACGCATATTATTCCCTCATTTAGTGGATATTTTCACAAAATAGTGAAATTTTCAAAAATTCTGAAAATTGTCTGAAAACAACTAAATATGAAGGACTCATCGGGCGAATCGCTCTGGAACTGAAATCGGAACGCTCACTGACATTTCCCCTATCTGAAAGTCTGATAAACGCTGAAAAAATGACAGTCCAAAAAAAAATTTTTTTCAACTTTTTTCAATTTTACCCCCGTGGGATATATATTCTACCCACACACATTTGGAACTCTCCTGGGGTACCCTCACACATATTATTCCCTCATTTAGTGGATATTTTCACAAAAAAGTGAAATTTTCAAAAATTCGGAAAATTGGCTTAAAATGACTAAATATTAAGGACTCATCGGGCGAATCGCTCTGGAACTGAAATCGGAACGCTCACTGACATTTCCCCTATCTGAAAGTCTGATAAACGCTGAAAAAATGACAGTCCAAAAAAAAATTTTTTTCAACTTTTTTCAATTTTACCCCCGTGGGATATATATTCTACCCACACACATTTGGAACTCTCCTGGGGTACCCTCACACATATTATTCCCTCATTCAGTGGATATTTTCACAAAAAAGTGAAATTTTCAAAAATTCTGAAAATTGGCTGAAAATGACTAAATATGAAGGACTCATCGGGCGAATCGCTCTGGAACTGAAATCGGAAGGCTCACTGACATTTCCCCTATCTGAAAGTCTGATAAACGCTGAAAAAATGACAGTCCAAAAATTTTTTTTTTTTACTTTTTTCAATTTTACCCCTGTGAGATATATATTCTACCCACACACATTTGGAACTCTCCTGGGGTACCCTCACACATATTATTCCCTCATTTAGTGGATATTTTCACAAAAAAGTGAAATTTTCAAAAATTCTGAAAATTGGCTGAAAACGACTAAATATGAAGGACTCATCGGGCGAATCGCTCTGGAATTGAAATCGGAAGGCTCACTGATATTTCCCCTATCTGAAAGTCTGATAAACGCCGGAAAAATGACTAACTCCAAAAAAAATATTTTTTTAACTTTTTTCAATTTTACCCCCGTGGGATATATATTCTACCCACACACATTTGGAACTCTCCTGGGGTACCCTCACACATATTATTCCCTCATTTAGTGGATATTTTCACAAAATAGTGAAATTTTCAAAAATTCTGAAAATTGTCTGAAAACAACTAAATATGAAGGACTCATCGGGCGAATCGCTCTGGAACTGAAATCGGAACGCTCACTGACATTTCCCCTATCTGAAAGTCTGATAAACGCTGAAAAAATGACAGTCCAAAAAAAAATTTTTTTCAACTTTTTTCAATTTTACCCCCGTGGGATATATATTCTACCCACACACATTTGGAACTCTCCTGGGGTACCCTCACACATATTATTCCCTCATTTAGTGGATATTTTCACAAAAAAGTGAAATTTTCAAAAATTCAGAAAATTGGCTGAAAATGACTAAATATGAAGGACTCATCGGGCGAATCGCTCTGGAACTGAAATCGGAACGCTCACTGACATTTCCCCTATCTGAAAGTCTGATAAACGCTGAAAAAATGACAGTCCAAAAAAAAATTTTTTTCAACTTTTTTCAATTTTACCCCCGTGGGATATATATTCTACCCACACACATTTGGAACTCTCCTGGGGTACCCTCACACATATTATTCCCTCATTTAGTGGATATTTTCACAAAAAAGTGAAATTTTCAAAAATTCTGAAAATTGGCTGAAAATGACTAAATATGAAGGACACATCGGGCAAATCGCTCTGGAACTGAAATCGGAAGGCTCACTGACATTTCCCCTATCTGAACGTGTGATAAACGCTGAAAAAATGACAGTCCAAAAATTTTTTTTTTTTTACTTTTTTCAATTTTACCCCTGTGAGATATATATTCTACCCACACACATTTGGAACTCTCCTGGGGTACCCTCACACATATTATTCCCTCATTTAGTGGATATTTTCACAAAAAAGTGAAATTTTCAAAAATTCTGAAAATTGGCTGAAAACGACTAAATATGAAGGACTCATCGGGCGAATCGCTCTGGAATTGAAATCGGAAGGCTCACTGATATTTCCCCTATCTGAAAGTCTGATAAACGCCGGAAAAATGACTAACTCCAAAAAAAATATTTTTTTAACTTTTTTCAATTTTACCCCCGTGGGATATATATTCTACCCACACACATTTGGAACTCTCCTGGGGTACCCTCACACATATTATTCCCTCATTTAGTGGATATTTTCACAAAAAAGTGAAATTTTCAAAAATTCAGAAAATTGGCTGAAAATGACAAAATATGAAGGACTCATCGGGCGAATCGCTCTGGAACTGAAATCGGAAGGCTCACTGACATTTCCCCTATCTGAAAGTCTGATAAACGCTGAAAAAATGACTAAGTCCAAAAAAATTTTTTTTTTACTTTTTTCAATTTTACCCCCGTGGGATATATATTCTACCCACACACATTTGGAACTCTCCTGGGGTACCCTCACACATATTATTCCCTCATTTAGTGGATATTTTCACAAAAAAGTGAAATTTTCAAAAATTCTGAAAATTGGCTGAAAACGACTAAATATGAAGGACTTATCGGGCGATTCGCTCTGGAATTGAAATCGGAACGCTCACTGACATTTCCCCTATCTGAAATTCTGATAAACGCCGGAAAAATGACTAAGTCCAAAAAAAATATTTTTTCAACTTTTTTCAATTTTACCCCCGTGGGATATATATTCTACCAGCACACATTTGGAACTCTCCTGGGTTACCCTCACACATATTATTCCCTCATTTAGTGGATATTTTCACAAAAAAGTGAAATTTTAAAAAATTCTGAAAATTGTCTGAAAACGACTAAATATGAAGGACTCATCGGGCGATTCGCTCTGGAACTGAAATCGTAACGCTCACTGACATTTCCCCTATCTGAAAGTCTGCTAAACGCTGAAAAAATGACAGTCCAAAAAAATTTTTTCCAACTTTTTTCAATTTTACCCCCGTGGGATATATATTCTACCCACACACATTTGGAACTCTCCTGGGGTACCCTCACACATATTATTCCCTCATTTAGTGGATATTTTCACAAAAAAGTGAAATTTTCAAAAATTCTGAAAATTGTCTGAAAACGACTAAATATGAAGGACTCATCGGGCGATTCGCTCTGGAACTGAAATCGGAACGCTCACTGACATTTCCCCTATCTGAAAGTCTGCTAAACGCTGAAAAAATGACAGTCCAAAAAAAATTTTTTTCAACTTTTTTCAATTTTACCCCCGTGGGATATATATTCTACCCACACACATTTGGAACTCTCCTGGGGTACCCTCACACATATTATTCCCTCATTTAGTGGATATTTTCACAAAAAAGTGAAATTTTCGAAAATTCTGAAAATTGGCTGAAAACGACTAAATATGAAGGACTCATTGGGTGAATCGCTCTGGAGCTGAAATTGGAATGCTCACTGACATTTCCCCTATCTGAAAGTCTGATAAACGCTGAAAAAATGACAGTCCAAAAAAAATTTTTTTCAACTTTTTTCAATTTTACCCCCGTGGGATATATATTCTACCCACACACATTTGGAACTCTCCTGGGGTACCCTCACACATATTATTCCCTCATTTAGTGGATATTTTCACAAAAAAGTGAAATTTTCAAAAATTCTGAAAATTGGCTGAAAACGACTAAATATGAAGGACTCATCGGGCGAATCGCTCTGGAACTGAAATCGGAACACTCACTGACATTTCCCCTATCTGAAAGTCTGATAAACGCCATAAAAATGACTAAGTCCAAAAAAATTTTTTTTTCAACTTTTTTCAATTTTACCCCCGTGGGATATATATTCTACCCACACACATTTGGAACTCTCCTGGGGTACCCTCACACATATTATTCCCTCATTTAGTGGATATTTTCACAAAAAAGTGAAATTTTCAAAAATTCAGAAAATTGGCTGAAAACGACTAAATATGAAGGACTCATCGGGCGAATCGCTCTGGAACTGAAATCGGAACACTCACTGACATTTTCCCTATCTGAAAGTTTGCTAAACGTCATAAAAATGACTAAGTCCAAAAAAAATTTTTTTTTTTAACTTTTTTCAATTTTACTCCCGTGGGATACATATTCTACAGACACACATTTGGAACTCTCCTGGGGTACCCTCACACATATTATTCCCTCATTTAGTGGATATTTTCACAAAAAAGTGAAATTTTCAAAAATTCAGAAAATTGGCTGAAAACGACTAAATATGAAGGACTCATCGGGCGAATCGCTCTGGAATTGAAATCGGAAGGCTCTCTGACATTTCCCCTATCTGAAAGTCTGATAACCGCTGAAAAAATGACTAAGTCCCAAAAAAAATTTTTTCAACTTTTTTCAATTTTACCCCTGTGGGATATATATTCTACCCACACACATTTGGAACTCTCCTGGGGTACCCTCACACATATTATTCCCTCATTTAGTGGATATTTTCACAAAAAAGTGAAATTTTCAAAAATTCTGAAAATTGGCTGAAAACGACTAAATATGAAGGACTCATCGGGCGAATCGCTCTGGAATTGAAATCGGAAGGCTCTCTGACATTTCCCCTATCTGAAAGTCTGATAAACGCTGAAAAAATGACAGTCCAAAAAAAATTTTTTTTCAACTTTTTTAAATTTTACCACCGCGGGATATATATTCTACCCACACACATTTGGAACTCTCCTGGGTTACCCTCACACATATTATTCCCTCATTTAGTAGATATTTTCACAAAAAAGTGAAATTTTCAAAAATTCTGAAAATTGGCTGAAAACGGCTAAATATGAAGGACTCAACGGGCGAATCGCTCTGGAATTGAAATCGGAAGGCTCACTGTCATTTCCCCTATCTGAAAGTCTGATAAATGCCGGAAAAATGACTAAGTCCAAAAAAATTTTTTTTAAACTTTTTTCAATTTTACCCCCGTGGGATATATATTCTACGGACACACATTTGGAACTCTCCTGGGGTACCCTCACACATATTATTACCTTATTTAGTGGATATTTTCACAAAAAAGTGAAATTTTCAAAAATTCTGAAAATTGGCTGAAAATGACTAAATATGAAGGACTCATCGGGCGAATCTCTCTGGAACTGAAATTGGAACGCTCACTGACATTTCCCCTATCTGAAAGTCTGATAAACGCTGAAAAAATGACTAAGTCCAAAAAAAAATTTTTTTCAACTTTTTTCAATTTTACCACCACGGGATATATATCCTACCCACACACATTTGGAACTCTCCTAGGGTACCCTCACACATATTATTCCCTCATTTAGTGGATATTTTCACAAAAAAGTGAAATTTTCAAAAATTCTGAAAATTGGCTGAAAACGACTAAATATGAAGGACTCATTGGGCGAATCGCTCTGGAGCTGAAATTGGAATGCTCACTGACATTTCCCCTATCTGAAAGTCTGATAAACGCTGAAAAAATGACTAAGTTCAAAAAAAAAATTTTTTCAACTTTTTTCAATTTTACCCCTGTGGGATATATATTCTACCCACACACATTTGAAACTCTCCTGGGGTACCCTCACACATATTATTCCCTCATTTAGTGGATATTTTCACAAAAAAGTGAAATTTTCAAAAATTCTGAAAATTGGCTGAAAACGACTAAATATGAAGGACTCATCGGGCGATTCGCTCTGGAATTGAAATCGGAAGGCTCACTGACATTTCCCCTATCTGAAAGTCTGATAAACGCCGGAAAAATGACTAAGTCCAAAAAAAATATTTTTTCAACTTTTTTCAATTTTACCCCCGTGGGATATATATTCTACCCACACACATTTGAAACTCTCCTGGGGTACCCTCACACATATTATTCCCTCATTTAGTGGATATTTTCACAAAAAAGTGAAATTTTAAAAAATTCTGAAAATTGTCTGAAAACGACTAAATATGAAGGACTCATCGGGCGATTCGCTCTGGAACTGAAATCGTAACGCTCACTGACATTTCCCCTATCTGAAAGTCTGCTAAACGCTGAAAAAATGACAGTCCAAAAAAATTTTTTCCAACTTTTTTCAATTTTACCCCCGTGGGATATATATTCTACCCACACACATTTGGAACTCTCCTGGGGTACCCTCACACATATTATTCCCTCATTTAGTGGATATTTTCACAAAAAAGTGAAATTTTCAAAAATTCTGAAAATTGTCTGAAAACGACTAAATATGAAGGACTCATCGGGCGATTCGCTCTGGAACTGAAATCGGAACGCTCACTGACATTTCCCCTATCTGAAAGTCTGCTAAACGCTGAAAAAATGACAGTCCAAAAAAAATTTTTTTCAACTTTTTTCAATTTTACCCCCGTGGGATATATATTCTACCCACACACATTTGGAACTCTCCTGGGGTACCCTCACACATATTATTCCCTCATTTAGTGGATATTTTCACAAAAAAGTGAAATTTTCGAAAATTCTGAAAATTGGCTGAAAACGACTAAATATGAAGGACTCATTGGGTGAATCGCTCTGGAGCTGAAATTGGAATGCTCACTGACATTTCCCCTATCTGAAAGTCTGATAAACGCTGAAAAAATGACAGTCCAAAAAAAATTTTTTTCAACTTTTTTCAATTTTACCCCCGTGGGATATATATTCTACCCACACACATTTGGAACTCTCCTGGGGTACCCTCACACATATTATTCCCTCATTTAGTGGATATTTTCACAAAAAAGTGAAATTTTCAAAAATTCTGAAAATTGGCTGAAAACGACTAAATATGAAGGACTCATCGGGCGAATCGCTCTGGAACTGAAATCGGAACACTCACTGACATTTCCCCTATCTGAAAGTCTGATAAACGCCATAAAAATGACTAAGTCCAAAAAAATTTTTTTTTCAACTTTTTTCAATTTTACCCCCGTGGGATATATATTCTACCCACACACATTTGGAACTCTCCTGGGGTACCCTCACACATATTATTCCCTCATTTAGTGGATATTTTCACAAAAAAGTGAAATTTTCAAAAATTCAGAAAATTGGCTGAAAACGACTAAATATGAAGGACTCATCGGGCGAATCGCTCTGGAACTGAAATCGGAACACTCACTGACATTTTCCCTATCTGAAAGTTTGCTAAACGTCATAAAAATGACTAAGTCCAAAAAAAATTTTTTTTTTTAACTTTTTTCAATTTTACTCCCGTGGGATACATATTCTACAGACACACATTTGGAACTCTCCTGGGGTACCCTCACACATATTATTCCCTCATTTAGTGGATATTTTCACAAAAAAGTGAAATTTTAAAAAATTCAGAAAATTGGCTGAAAACGACTAAATATGAAGGACTCATCGGTCAAATCGCTCTGGAATTGAAATCGGAAGGCTCACTGACATTTCCCCTATCTGAAAGTCTGAAAAATGCCGGAAAAATGACTAAGTGCCAAAAAAATTTTTTTTCAACTTTTTCAATTTTACCCCTGTGGGATATATATTCTACCCACACACATTTGGAACTCTCCTGGGGTACCCTCACACATATTATTCCCTCATTTAGTGGATATTTTCACAAAAAAGTGAAATTTTCAAAAATTCAGAAAATTGGCTGAAAACGACTAAATATGAAGGACTCATCGGGCGAATCGCTCTGGAACTGAAATCGGAACACTCACTGACATTTTCCCTATCTGAAAGTTTGCTAAACGTCATAAAAATGACTAAGTCCAAAAAAAATTTTTTTTTTAACTTTTTTCAATTTTACTCCCGTGGGATACATATTCTACAGACACACATTTGGAACTCTCCTGGGGTACCCTCACACATATTATTCCCTCATTTAGTGGATATTTTCACAAAAAAGTGAAATTTTAAAAAATTCAGAAAATTGGCTGAAAACGACTAAATATGAAGGACTCATCGGGCGAATCGCTCTGGAATTGAAATCGGAAGGCTCACTGACATTTCCCCTATCTGAAAGTCTGAAAAATGCCGGAAAAATGACTAAGTCCCAAAAAAAATTTTTTTCAACTTTTTCAATTTTACCCCCGTGGGATATATATTCTACCCACACACATTTGGAACTCTCCTGTGGTACCCTCACACATATTATTCCCTCATTTAGTGGATATTTTCACAAAAAAGTGAAATTTTCAAAAATTCAGAAAATTGGCTGAAAACGACTAAATATGAAGGACTCATCGGGCGAATCGCTCTGGAATTGAAATCGGAAGGCTCTCTGACATTTCCCCTATCTGAAAGTCTGATAAACGCTGAAAAAATGACTAAGTCCCAAAAAAAATTTTTTCAACTTTTTTCAATTTTACCCCTGTGGGATATATATTCTACCCACACACATTTGGAACTCTCCTGGGGTACCCTCACACATATTATTCCCTCATTTAGTGGATATTTTCACAAAAAAGTGAAATTTTCAAAAATTCTGAAATTTGGCTGAAAACGACTAAATATGAAGGACTCATCGGGCGAATCGCTCTGGAATTGAAATCGGAAGGCTCTCTGACATTTCCCCTATCTGAAAGTCTGATAAACGCTGAAAAAATGACAGTCCAAAAAAAATTTTTTTTCAACTTTTTTAAATTTTACCACCGCGGGATATATATTCTACCCACACACATTTGGAACTCTCCTGGGTTACCCTCACACATATTATTCCCTCATTTAGTAGATATTTTCACAAAAAAGTGAAATTTTCAAAAATTCTGAAAATTGGCTGAAAACGGCTAAATATGAAGGACTCAACGGGCGAATCGCTCTGGAATTGAAATCGGAAGGCTCACTGTCATTTCCCCTATCTGAAAGTCTGATAAATGCCGGAAAAATGACTAAGTCCAAAAAAAAATTTTTTTCAACTTTTTTCAATTTTACCACCACGGGATATATATCCTACCCACACACATTTGGAACTCTCCTAGGGTACCCTCACACATATTATTCCCTCATTTAGTGGATATTTTCACAAAAAAGTGAAATTTTCAAAAATTCTGAAAATTGGCTGAAAACGACTAAATATGAAGGACTCATTGGGCGAATCGCTCTGGAGCTGAAATTGGAACGCTCACTGACATTTCCCCTATCTGAAAGTCTGATAAACGCTGAAAAAATGACTAAGTCCAAAAAAAAAATTTTTTCAACTTTTTTCAATTTTACCCCCGTGGGATATATATTCTACCCAAACACATTTGGAACTCTCCTGGGGTACCCTCACACATATTATTCCCTCATTTAGTGGATATTTTCACAAAAAAGTGAAATTTTCAAAAATTCTGAAAATTGGCTGAAAACGACTAAATATGAAGGACTTATCGGGCGATTCGCTCTGGAATTGAAATCGGAAGGCTCACTGACATTTCCCCTATCTGAAAGTCTGATAAACGCCGGAAAAATGACTAAGTCCAAAAAAAATATTTTTTCAACTTTTTTCAATTTTACCCCCGTGGGATATATATTCTACCAGCACACATTTGGAACTCTCCTGGGTTACCCTCAGACATATTATTCCCTCATTTATTGGATATTTTCACAAAAAAGTGAAATTTTAAAAAATTCTGAAAATTGTCTGAAAACGACTAAATACGAAGGACTCATCGGGCGATTCGCTCTGGAACTGAAATCGTAACGCTCACTGACATTTCCCCTATCTGAAAGTCTGCTAAACGCTGAAAAAATGACAGTCCAAAAAAATTTTTTCCAACTTTTTTCAATTTTACCCCCGTGGGATATATATTCTACCCACACACATTTGGAACTCTCCTGGGGTACCCTCACACATATTATTCCCTCATTTAGTGGATATTTTCACAAAAAAGTGAAATTTTCAAAAATTCTGAAAATTGTCTGAAAACGACTAAATATGAAGGACTCATCGGGCGATTCGCTCTGGAACTGAAATCGGAACGCTCACTGACATTTCCCCTATCTGAAAGTCTGCTAAACGCTGAAAAAATGACAGTCCAAAAAAAATTTTTTTCAACTTTTTTCAATTTTACCCCCGTGGGATATATATTCTACCCACACACAATTGGAACTCTCCTGGGGTACCCTCACACATATTATTCCCTCATTTAGTGGATATTTTCACAAAAAAGTGAAATTTTGGAAAATTGGCTGAAAATGACTAAATATGAAGGACTCATCGGGCGAATCGCTCTGGAACTGAAATCGGAAGGCTCACTGACATTTCCCCTATCTGAAAGTCTGATAAACGCTGAAAAAATGACTAAGTCCCAAAAAAAATTTTTTTAACTTTTTTCAATTTTACCCCTGTGGGATATATATTCTACCCACACACATTTGGAACTCTCCTGGGGTACCCTCACACATATTATTCCCTCATTTAGTGGATATTTTCACAAAAAAGTGAAATTTTCAAAAATTCTGAAAATTGGCTGAAAACGACTAAATATGAAGGACTCATCGGGCGAATCGCTCTGTAATTGAAATCGGAAGGCTCTCTGACATTTCCCCTATCTGAAAGTCTGATAAACGCTGAAAAAATGACAGTCCAAAAAAATTTTTTTTTCAACTTTTTTAAATTTTACCACCGCGGGATATATATTCTACCCACACACATTTGGAACTCTCCTGGGTTACCCTCACACATATTATTCCCTCATTTAGTAGATATTTTCACAAAAAAGTGAAATTTTCAAAAATTCTGAAAATTGGCTGAAAACGGCTAAATATGAAGGACTCAACGGGCGAATCGCTCTGGAATTGAAATCGGAACACTCACTGACATTTTCCCTATCTGAAAGTTTGCTAAACGTCATAAAAATGACTAAGTCCAAAAAAAATTTTTTTTTTTTAACTTTTTTCAATTTTACTCCCGTGGGATACATATTCTACGGACACACATTTGGAACTCTCCTGGGGTACCCTCACACATATTATTCCCTCATTTAGTGGATATTTTCACAAAAAAGTGAAATTTTAAAAAATTCAGAAAATTGGCTGAAAACGACTAAATATGAAGGACTCATCGGGCGAATCGCTCTGGAATTGAAATCGGAAGGCTCACTGACATTTCCCCTATCTGAAAGTCTGAAAAATGCCGGAAAAATGACTAATTCCCAAAAAAAATTTTTTTCAACTTTTTCAATTTTACCCCCGTGGGATATATATTCTACCCACACACATTTGGAACTCTCCTGGGGTACCCTCACACATATTATTCCCTCATTTAGTGGATATTTTCACAAAAAAGTGAAATTTTCAAAAATTCAGAAAATTGGCTGAAAACGACTAAATATGAAGGACTCATCGGGCGAATCGCTCTGGAATTGAAATCGGAAGGCTCTCTGACATTTCCCCTATCTGAAAGTCTGATAAACGCTGAAAAAATGACTAAGTCCAAAAAAAAATTTTTTCAACTTTTTTCAATTTTACCCCTGTGGGATATATATTCTACGGACACACATTTGGAACTCTCCTGGGGTACCCTCACACATATTATTCCCTTATTTAGTGGATATTTTCACAAAAAAGTGAAATTTTCAAAAATTCTGAAAATTGGCTGAAAATGACTAAATATGAAGGACTCATCGGGAGAATCACTCTGGAACTGAAATTGGAATGCTCACTGACATTTCCCCTATCTGAAAGTCTGATAAACGCTGAAAAAATGACTAAGTCGAAAAAAAAATTTTTTTTCAACTTTTTTCAATTTTAACACCACGGGATATATATCCTACCCACACACATTTGGAACTCTCCTAGGGTACCCTCACACATATTATTCCCTCATTTAGTGGATATTTTCACAAAAAAGTGAAATTTTCAAAAATTCTGAAAATTGGCTGAAAACGACTAAATATGAAGGACTCATTGGGCGAATCGCTCTGGAGCTGAAATTGGAACGCTCACTGACATTTCCCCTATCTGAAAGTCTGATAAACGCTGAAAAAATGACTAATTCCCAAAAAAAAAATTTTTTCAACTTTTTTCAATTTTACCCCTGTGGGATATATATTCTTCCCACACACATTTGGAACTCTCCTGGGGTACCCTCACACATATTATTCCCTCATTTAGTGGATATTTTCACAAAAAAGTGAAATTTTCAAAAATTCTGAAAATTGTCTGAAAACAACTAAATATGAAGGACTCATCGGGCGAATCGCTCTGGAACTGAAATCGGAACGCTCACTGACATTTCCCCTATCTGAAAGTCTGATAAACGCTGAAAAAATGACAGTCCAAAAAAAAATTTTTTTCAACTTTTTTCAATTTTACCCCCGTGGTATATATATTCTACCCACACACATTTGGAACTCTCCTGGGGTACCCTCACACATATTATTCCCTCATTTAGTGGATATTTTCACAAAAAAGTGAAATTTTCAAAAATTCTGAAAATTGGCTGAAAACGACTAAATATGAAGGACTCATGGGGCGAATCGCTCTGGAACTGAAATCGGAACACTCACTGACATTTCCCCTATCTGAAAGTCTGATAAACGCCATAAAAATGACTAAGTCCAAAAAAATTTTTTTTTAAAACTTTTTTCAATTTTACCCCCGTGGGATATATATTCAACCCACACACATTTGGAACTCTCCTGGGGTACACTCACACATATTATTCCCTCATTTAGTGGATATTTTCACAAAAAAGTGAAATTTTCAAAAATTCAGAAAATTCTCTGAAAACGACTAAATATGAAGGACTCATCGGGCGAATCGCTCTGGAATTGAAATCGGAAGGCTCACTGACATTTCCCCTATCTGAAAGTCTGAAAAATGCCGGAAAAATGACTAAGTCCCAAAAAAAATTTTTTTCAACTTTTTTCAATTTTACCCCCGTGGGATATATATTCTTCCCACACACATTTGGAACTCTCCTGGGGTACCCTCACACATATTATTCCCTCATTTAGTGGATATTTTCACAAAATAGTGAAATTTTCAAAAATTCTGAAAATTGTCTGAAAACAACTAAATATGAAGGACTCATCGGGCGAATCGCTCTGGAACTGAAATCGGAACGCTCACTGACATTTCCCCTATCTGAAAGTCTGATAAACGCTGAAAAAATGACAGTCCAAAAAAAAATTTTTTTCAACTTTTTTCAATTTTACCTCCGTGGTATATATATTCTACCCACACACATTTGGAACTCTCCTGGGGTACCCTCACACATATTATTCCCTCATTTAGTGGATATTTTCACAAAAAAGTGAAATTTTCAAAAATTCTGAAAATTGGCTGAAAACGACTAAATATGAAGGACTCATGGGGCGAATCGCTCTGGAACTGAAATCGGAACACTCACTGACATTTCCCCTATATGAAAGTCTGATAAACGCCATAAAAATGACTAAGTCCAAAAAAATTTTTTTTTAAACTTTTTTCAATTTTACCCCCGTGGGATATATATTCAACCCACACACATTTGGAACTCTCCTGGGGTACACTCACACATATTATTCCCTCATTTAGTGGATATTTTCACAAAAAAGTGAAATTTTCAAAAATTCAGAAAATTCTCTGAAAACGACTAAATATGAAGGACTCATCGGGCGAATCGCTCTGGAATTGAAATCGGAAGGCTCACTGACATTTCCCCTATCTGAAAGTCTGAAAAATGCCGGAAAAATGACTAAGTCCCAAAAAAAATTTTTTTCAACTTTTTTCAATTTTACCCCCGTGGGATATATATTCTTCCCACACACATTTGGAACTCTCCTGGGGTACCCTCACACATATTATTCCCTCATTTAGTGGATATTTTCACAAAAAAGTGAAATTTTCAAAAATTCTGAAAATTGGCTGAAAACGACTAAATATGAAGGACTCATCGGGCGAATCGCTCTGGAATTGAAATCGGAAGGCTCACTGATATTTCCCCTATCTGAAAGTCTGATAAACGCCAGAAAAATGACTAACTCCAAAAAAAATATTTTTTTAACTTTTTTCAATTTTACCCCCGTGGGATATATATTCTACCCACACACATTTGGAACTCTCCTGGGGTACCCTCACGCATATTATTCCCTCATTTAGTGGATATTTTCACAAAATAGTGAAATTTTCAAAAATTCTGAAAATTGTCTGAAAACAACTAAATATGAAGGACTCATCGGGCGAATCGCTCTGGAATTGAAATCGGAACGCTCACTGACATTTCCTCTATCTGAAAGTCTGATAAACGCTGAAAAAATGACAGTCCAAATAAAAAATTTTTTCAACTTTTTTCAATTTCACCCCCCGTGGTATATATATTCTACCCACACACATTTGGAACTCTCCTGGGGTACCCTCACACATATTATTCCCTCATTTAGTGGATATTTTCACAAAAAAGTGAAATTTTCAAAAATTCTGAAAATTGGCTGAAAACGACTAAATATGAAGGACTCATCGGGCGAATCGCTCTGGAACTGAAATCGGAACACTCACTGACATTTCCCCTATCTGAAAGTCTGATAAACGCCATAAAAATGACTAAGTCCAAAAAAATTTTTTTTCAACTTTTTTCAATTTTACCCCCGTGGGATATATATTCTATCCACACACATTTGGAACTCTCCTGGGGTACCCTCACACATATTATTCCCTCATTTAGTGGATATTTTCACAAAAAAGTGAAATTTTCAAAAATTCTGAAAATTGGCTGAAAACGACTAAATATGAAGGACTCATCGGGAGAATCGCTCTGGAACTGAAATCGGAACACTCACTGACATTTTCCCTATCTGAAAGTTTGCTAAACGTCATAAAAATGACTAACTCCAAAAAAAATATTTTTTTAACTTTTTTCAATTTTACCCCCGTGGGATATATATTCTACCCACACACATTTGGAACTCTCCTGGGGTACCCTCACGCATATTATTCCCTCATTTAGTGGATATTTTCACAAAATAGTGAAATTTTCAAAAATTCTGAAAATTGTCTGAAAACAACTAAATATGAAGGACTCATCGGGCGAATCGCTCTGGAACTGAAATCGGAATGCTCACTGACATTTCCCCTATCTGAAAGTCTGATAAACGCTGAAAAAATGACAGTCCAAAAAAAAATTTTTTTCAACTTTTTTCAATTTTACCCCCGTGGTATATATATTCTACCCACACACATTTGGAACTCTCCTGGGGTACCCTCACACATATTATTCCCTCATTTAGTGGATATTTTCACAAAAAAGTGAAATTTTCAAAAATTCAGAAAATTGGCTGAAAATGACAAAATATGAAGGACTCATCGGGCGAATCGCTCTGGAACTGAAATCGGAAGGCTCACTGACATTTCCCCTATCTGAAAGTCTGATAAACGCTGAAAAAATGACAGTCCAAAAAAATTTTTTTTTAACTTTTTTCAATTTTACCCCCGTGGGATATATATTCTACCCACACACATTTGGAACTCTCCTGGGGTACCCTCACACATATTATTCCCTCATTTAGTGGATATTTTCACAAAAAAGTGAAATTTTCAAAAATTCTGAAAATTGGCTGAAAACGACTAAATATGAAGGACTCATTGGGAGAATCGCTCTGGAACTGAAATTGGAACGCTCACTGACATTTCCCCTATCTGAAAGTCTGATAAACGCTGAAAAAATGAGTAAGTCCAAAAAAAAAATTTTTTCAACTTTTTTCAATTTTACCCCTGTGGGATATATATTCTACCCACACACATTTGGAACTCTCCTGGGGTACCCTCACACATATTATTACCTCATTTAGTGGATATTTTCACAAAAAAGTGAAATTTTCAAAAATTCTGAAAATTGGCTGAAAACGACTAAATATGAAGGACTCATTGGGAGAATCGCTCTGGAACTGAAATTGGAACGCTCACTGACATTTCCCCTATCTGAAAGTCTGATAAACGCTGAAAAAATGAGTAAGTCCAAAAAAAAAATTTTTTCAACTTTTTTCAATTTTACCCCTGTGGGATATATATTCTACCCACACACATTTGGAACTCTCCTGGGGTACCCTCACACATATTATTACCTCATTTAGTGGATATTTTCACAAAAAAGTGAAATTTTCAAAAATTCAGAAAATTGGCTGAAAACGACTAAATATGAAGGACTCATCGGGCGAATCGCTCTGGAACTGAAATCGGAACACTCACTGACATATTCCCTATCTGAAAGTTTGCTAAACGTCATAAAAATGACTAAGTCCAAAAAAAATTTTTTTTCAACTTTTTTCAATTTTACTCCCGTGGGATATATATTCTACGGACACACATTTGGAACTCTCCTGGGGTACCCTCACACATATTATTCCCTCATTTAGTGGATATTTTCACAAAAAAGTGAAATTTTAAAAAATTCAGAAAATTGGCTGAAAACGACTAAATATGAAGGACTCATCGGGCGAATCGCTCTGGAATTGAAATCGGAAGGTTCACTGACATTTCCCCTATCTGAAAGTCTGAAAAATGCCGGAAAAATGACTAAGTCTCAAAAAAAATTTTTTTCAACTTTTTCAATTTTACCCCCTTGGGATATATATTCTACCCACACACATTTGGAACTCTCCTGGGGTACCCTCACACATATTATTCCCTTATTTAGTGGATATTTTCACAAAAAAGTGAAATTTTCAAAAATTCTGAAAATTGGCTGAAAATGACTAAATATGAAGGACTCATCGGGCGAATCACTCTGGAACTGAAATTGGAACGCTCACTGACATTTCCCCTATCTGAAAGTCTGATAAACGCTGAAAAAATGACTAAGTCCAAAAAAAAAATTTTTTCAACTTTTTTCAATTTTACCCCTGTGGGATATATATTCTACCCACACACATTTGGAACTCTCCTGGGTACCCTCACACATATTATTCCCTCATTTAGTGGATATTTTCACAAAAAAGTGAAATTTTCAAAAATTCTGAAAATTGGCTGAAAACGACTAAATATGAAGGACTCATGGGGCGAATCGCTCTGGAACTGAAATCGGAACACTCACTGACATTTCCCCTATCTGAAAGTCTGATAAACGCCATAAAAATGACTAAGTCCAAAAAAATTGTTTTTTCAACTTTTTTCAATTTTACCCCCGTGGGATATATATTCAACCCACACACATTTGGAACTCTCCTGGGGTACACTCACACATATTATTCCCTCATTTGGTGGATATTTTCACAAAAAAGTGAAATTTTCAAAAATTCAGAAAATTGGCTGAAAACGACTAAATATGAAGGACTCATCGGGCGAATCGCTCTGGAACTGAAATTGGAACGCTCACTGACATTTCCCCTATCTGAAAGTCTGATAAACGCCATAAAAATGACTAAGTCCAAAAAAAATTTTTTTCAACTTTTTTCAATTTTACCCCCGTGGGATATATCTTCTACCAGCACACATTTGGAACTCTCCTGGGTTACACTCACACATATTATTCCCTCATTTAGTGGATATTTTCACAAAAAAGTGAAATTTTCAAAAATTCGGAAAATTGTCTGAAAACAACTAAATATGAAGGACTCATTGGGCGAATCGCTCTGGAACTGAAATCGGAACGCTCACTGACATTTCCCCTATCTGAAAGTCTGATAAACGCCGGAAAAATGACTAAGTCCAAAAAAAATATTTTTTTAACCTTTTTCAATTTTACCCCCGTAGGATATATATTCTACCCACACACATTTGGAACTCTCCTGGGGTACCCTCACGCATATTATTCCCTTATTTAGTGGATATTTTCACAAAATAGTGAAATTTTCAAAAATTCTGAAAATTGTCTGAAAACAACTAAATATGAAGGACTCATCAGGCGAATCGCTCTGGAACTGAAATCGGAACGCTCACTGACATTTCCCCTATCTGAAAGTCTGATAAACGCTGAAAAAATGACTAAGTCCAAAAAAAATTTTTTTTCAACTTTTTCAATTTTACCACCACGGGATATATATCCTACCCACACACATTTGGAACTCTCCTAGGGTACCCTCACACATATTATTCCCTCATTTAGTGGATATTTTCACAAAAAAGTGAAATTTTCAAAAATTCTGAAAATTGTCTGAAAACAACTAAATAGGAAGGACTCATCGGGCGAATCGCTCTGGAACTGAAATCGGAACGCTCACTGACATTTCCCCTATCTGAAAGTCTGATAAACGCTGAAAAAATGACTAAGTCCAAAAAAATTTTTTTTAAACTGTTTTCAATTTTACCCCCGTGGGATATATATTCTACCCACACACATTTGGAACTTTCCTGGGGTACCCTCACACATATTATTCCCTCATTTAGTGGATATTTTCATAAAAAAGTGAAATTTTCAAAAATTCTGAAAATTGGCTGAAAATGGCTAAATATGAAGGACTCATCGGGCGATTCGCTCTGGAATTGAAATCGGAAGGCTCACTGACATTTCCCCTATCTGAAAGTCTGATAAACGCTGAAAAAATGACAGTCCAAAAAAATTTTTTTTTCAACTTTTTTCAATTTTACCACCGCGGGATATATATTCTACCCACACACATTTGGAACTCTCCTGGGTTACCCTCACACATATTATTCCCTCATTTAGTGGATATTTTCACAAAAAAGTGAAATTTTCAAAAATTCTGAAAATTGGCTGAAAACGGCTAAATATGAAGGACTCAACGGGCAAATTGCTCTGGAATTGAAATCGGAAGGCTCACTGTCATTTCCCCTATCTGAAAGTCTGATAAATGCCGGAAAAATGACTAAGTCCAATAAAATTTTTTTTAAACTTTTTTCAATTTTACCCCCGTGGGATATATATTCTACGGACACACATTTGGAACTCTCCTGGGGTACCCTCACACATATTATTCCCTTATTTAGTGGATATTTTCACAAAAAAGTGAAATTTTCAAAAATTCTGAAAATTGGCTGAAAATGACTAAATATGAAGGACTCATCGGGAGAATCACTCTGGAACTGAAATTGGAACGCTCACTGACATTTCCCCTATCTGAAAGTCTGATAAACGCTGAAAAAATGACTAAGTCCAAAAAAAAAATTTTTTCAACTTTTTTCAATTTTACCCCCGTGGGATATATATTCAACCCACACACATTTGGATCTCTCCTGGGGTACACACACACATATTATTCCCTCATTTAGTGGATAATTTCACAAAAAAGTGAAATTTTCAAAAATTCAGAAAATTCTCTGAAAACGACTAAATATGAAGGACTCATCTGGCGAATCGCTCTGGAATTGAAATCGGAAGGCTCACTGACATTTCCCCTATCTGAAAGTCTGAAAAATGCCGGAAAAATGACTAAGTCCCAAAAAAAATTTTTTTCAACTTTTTTCAATTTTACCCCCGTGGGATTTATATTCTTCCCACACACATTTGGAACTCTCCTGGGGTACCCTCACACATATTATTCCCTCATTTAGTGGATATTTTCACAAAAAAGTGAAATTTTCAAAAATTCTGAAAATTGGCTGAAAACGACTAAATATGAAGGACTCATCGGGCGAATCGCTCTGGAATTGAAAACGGAAGGCTCACTGACATTTCCCCTATCTGAAAGTCTGATAAACGCCGGAAAAATGACTAAGTCCAAAAAAAATATTTTTTTAACTTTTTTCAATTTTACCCCCGTGGGATATATATTCTACCCACACACATTTGGAACTCTCCTGGGGTACCCTCACACATATTATTCCCTCATTTAGTGGATATTTTCACAAAATAGTGAAATTTTCAAAAATTCTGAAAATTGTCTGAAAACAACTAAATATGAAGGACTCATCGGGCGAATCGCTCTGGAACTGAAATCGGAACGCTCACTGTGACATTTTCCCTATCTGAAAGTCTGATAAACGCTGAAAAAATGACAGTCCAAAAAAAAAATTTTTTCAACTTTTTTAAATTTTACCCCCGTGGGATATATATTCTACCCACACACATTTGGAACTCTCCTGGGGTACCCTCACACATATTATTCCCTCATTTAGTGGATATTAGTGATGAGCCACCCCTGTAGTGTTCGAGTTCGGTTCGGTTCGTCGAACACCCGTGTGTTCGCCGAACTGTTCGTCGAACTGTTCGTCGAACACCTTCGAACACCGTTAAAACCAATGGCAGGCAAACAAAAACACATAGAAACACATAGAAAACACCTTCAAAGGTGTCCAAAAGCTGACAAACTGCTCAGAAGACACAACTAACACATGGAAAAGTGACAAGTACATATAGTCATGCGAAAAGAAAAGAGGTGGAGGAGTAAAAGGAGGGGGAGACACAGATATAGGCATGTCATGCCCTTCTAAAATCCAAAAAGTGAGAAGCCGAGACGGCCAGTCCGCTCCTGCCCGTGCCACCTCCGTGTCGCCGGGTTTGTGCCAGAGCCGCGGTGAACCCTGACGGCCAGCCCCCCTCTCCCAATACTGGTGCCTGTCCGCTGGTGGGTCGAGAGAGCCCCCCTGTGGTGGAGGCAGCTCTAAGCTTTTTAATTTAAATTGTCCCTCTAATTTGAATGAATACACTTTAAATCCAATTACAAGGATCTATTGGAGGGCAAGTCTCATGCCAGCAGCCGCGTAATTCCAGCTCCAGTAGCGTCCACTAAAGCTGCTGCAGTTAAAAAGCTTTTATAAGGATCGAGCTCGGCTGTCCACCGCAAGGCATCCTAGTGCCAGTCCCATTCCCTATGCCTTGGGGTGCCTCCTGATGCTCTTCACTGAGTATCCCGTGGTCCCGAAGCATTTCCTTTGAAAAAATTAAGTGTCCAAACTACAGGTGGTGTAGCTTGCTTAACAGCCGGGATAATCCGCTGACTAGCAGACACTGCTACTAGGCACAAAGTATTTCCTGGGCTAGATGCAGTTAAAAATTTGTAAGTAGATACTCTCGTTGGATGCTGAGAAAGCATTCCATAGAGTCTCCTGGCACGCCATATATGATTCTCTTAAAAAGCTTGGGGTAGGGGTCTAGGGGACCCTTTTATAGCCAAAATCACGGCCCTGTATCACAATACGTCACCTAGGCTGAAGATAAATGGAACTGTAGTACCGAGGGCTCGGTTGCTACAGACGTATTGCACCTCACCCAGAGGTGTGATATCTCACTCTCAGATAAGGATGGAGTGTGGATCAGGACCCGACACCTGCATGCATTACACCACATTGCCGTGGGGCAGGGCGACCAATATGCCCCTGAGATGGGCACGACAGTCCCTGTCCCTGGCTGGAGTGGGGGGAGGGAACACTGAGGAAGGGGAACCCTGCAGTGCAGGAGCAGGGAGGAAGCAGTTCCTGGGTGCATTGAGAAGGGAGTATAAAAGGTGGGCACCATCTTAGTTCAGTGCAGAGAAGTCTGAGCAGAAGTGGCAGGGAGCAGGGGCTCTGCATGAGCTCTGCTCCGGAGGCGGGCCTAGTAACAGAGGCCCAGGCCTGCAAGAGGGAGAAGGAAGGAAGAGGAGCGGAGAAGGCTCCAGGAACGAGGAATGAAGGGATCCCAGGGGTGCGGACGGGCGAGTCGCCACCGCACGCCCGAATCCACCTGCGTGGAGGGGTCAGGCCAAAGGGGGAGACCGGTCCCCGAACTAGTGGAGGCAGGAAATGACCCTCAGCTAGAAACCGGAGGCTCTGACATTTTATGTGGCGCAGCCCCTTGCTCCACCCGCTAGGAAGGCACCACATAGGGTCAGGGAAACTGGCGCCAAGTTTACCAAGAGGAGGCCCGAGGCAGCCGGACATAAGTGTTGGTAAGAAAGGCCAGACAAAGGACACACAAAGGGGGTCCTGTGAAGCGCTCCAAAGTTATCTGGGAGTTGTCTGAGCCCCTCACCTGGTGAGCACAGTACGACGTGGGCAGCCGTTACCTGCAGACGTGGTCTGGATAATAAGAACTGTGAGTAAAGGCCCTGAACTGCATCACTGACTCCGTGTCGTTACTGCTGCTGCCCTGCACCATCACCCCCATCCTCCGCATACACTGCCCTGAGGCTATACTCCTCCCGTGGGGAGTTATGCTACGCTCTGCTGCACCCACAACACCAGCCTTAGCGGTCTGCCCTGTAGCGGCGGTTCACTCTGACCGCAATCCACGGGTGGCGTAGTCGGACATTTAAACATCAAAACCACATAAATAGTTCCGCCACTGGTTTGACCGCCCTGAGCCACGGAACCGGATCGCCGCCACGAAGACTACAACCACCAGCATCCACCAAAAAGGGTCCGGCTCCGGGTGTCCCAAGGCCCAGGGGGTGCGTCAGAACATTTTCATCACCTTTCACAATCACCAATGGGACAAGGCAGGGATGTCCTCTGTCCCCTCTCTTATACATCCTAGTGACGGAGCACCTGCTCTCATCAATTCGCCATAACCCCAATATTAGGTGGATTGAGGTGGGAGGCACCGAGTACAAGTGCTCTGTATTTGCTGATGATGTCCTAGTATATACCACTCAATCACATATATCCATCCCTGCTGTTATGGCTGAAATAGATCACTTTGTTACATGGTAAAATTTTAAAATCAATGCAGCGAAGTCTGAGGCCCTCGATGTCTCCCTCCCTAAATCCATATAGGATTCCATCCAGTCCAACTTTCCCTTTGCCTGGCCCTCACAGGGTATCAAATACTTAGGAATTCCTATTCATAGAGACCTCTCCCATCTATGTTATCTTAATTTTGGGCCCTTTATTGAACAATTCCATACAGACCACGGTTGGCAAGTTAGAACTGTAAGATTCACTACGTGAACCACTGGTGTTTTGTGGAAAAGCACATGTACACCGCGTTCCAAATTATTATGCAAAAAGTGTTTAGGAGTGATAAGGGAAGAATTTGTTTGTTTGTCAGTTAAACTCATTGATGGTGATGTGTGTCAGGCTCTTTATATCACTGTAAGCAATTGCAGACACCTGTGCTAATTAGTTTGGCAGGTGTGTCCAATGAAAGGCAAGACTACTTAAGAAGGCTCTCTCACATTATTAAGCAGCCTACATTTTCTGCCAAAATGGGAAAGAAAAAGGATGTGTCGGCTGCTGAGAAGCAACAAATTGTGGAGTGTGTAGGTCAAGGCATGACTACAATCAACATTGTGCGATGATCAGGATGAAGTGTCTTGGCAATCAAGAAGTATGTAGCTGATTCACAGTACACACGTGTGCGTGCTGATAAGGGCAAATTGAGGACTCTTTCCTACAGGCAATTACGTCAGGTTGAAAGAGCAGCGGCAAAAAAGCCTTGTCATAGCAGCAGACAAGTTTTTGAAGCTGCTTGTGCCTCCAACGTCCCCCGAACAACAAGATGCAGGGTCCTTCAGAGGTTTGCAGCTGTGCATACGCCATCCTGTCGACCTCCTCTATCCACTTCACACAAGCAGAAACGGCTCCAGTGGGCCAAACATTACATGAAGACTGATTTCAAAACTGTTTTGTTCACGGATGAGTGCCGTGCAGCGCTCGATGGTCCAGATGAATGGAGTGGAGGATGGCTGGTTGATGGACACCCCACACAAACACGGCTACAGCGCCAACAAGGAGGAGGTGGAGTAATGTTTTGGGCTGGAATCATGGGGAGAGAGATTGTCGGCCCCTTTAGGATCCCTGAAGGCGCTAAAGATGAACTCCATAATGTATGTGGATTTTCTCAAACAGCACTTCCTGCCATGGTTCAAGAAGAAGAACCGTGTATTTCACAGCAAGATCATTTTTCTGCATGATAATGCACCATCTCATGCTGCACATAAAACATCTGCATCTCTGGCTGATATGGGCATAAAAGGGGACAAACTTATGGTGTGACCCCCATGCTCCCCTGACCTCTACCCCATTCAGAACCTTTGGAGCATCATTAAAAGGAGTGTCTATGATGGCGGGAGGCAGTTCACATCTAAGCAACAGCTCTGGGAGGGTATTCTGTCCTCATGCAAAACAATTGAAGCAGAAACCATCCAAAACCTGACAAATTCAATGGACGAGAGAGTTCAGAAGCTCCTTTCGAACAAGGGGTCCTATGTGAAAATGTAACATCACCTAGAATAAAGTTTTGAGTTGAAAACTGTTTGATTTCAGTTTCTAACAACCTGCTAATGCTTATAATTTCAAAAATGACCATTTTTTTGGTCTTTATTAAAATGAAAAGGTTGATCGAAAAGTTTGGGGGATCTAAGAGTGTGGCAACCCAGTAGTCATGATTACTTCGAATTCTGACAATATGAGGGTCATGCTGCAGGTAGTGCAGCAAGAAGGCACTTATGTGTCTTGCGCATCTCGGAGCCCCAAAATTATTTTCCGGGCTAGATGCAGCTAAAAATTATTTTTAATTTTAAATCTGGTGAAGCTTATTATAGATGGCCTAATAGGATCAGTGCTGCACACTGCTACAAAGCCCAAATTATTTTCCAGTCAAGATACAGATAAACATGATTAGTAATTTGAAAGCTTAAAACGGTTGGTGGGGTGATTTTAACCAATCATCAAGCTTTTACTCTCCCCAGGATGACACAGGGGTAGAAAAGTCGTTTCGGATCCATGATTTGTTCATCTTTATGAACGTGAGTCTGTCTACATTATCAGTGGAGAGCCGCGTGCGCTTATCTGTCAGCACACCACCAGCAGCGCTGAACACACGTTCAGACAGAACGCTGGCTGCGGGGCATGACAAGATCTCCAAGGCGTAAGTGGCTAGCTCCGGCCATTTATCCAGATTGGAAGCCCAAAAAGAGCAAGGGTCCAGTGACACAGTCGTGGCTTCAATGTTTACTTGGAGATACTCCTGTACCATCGTCTCTAGGCGTTGACTATGTGTCAGACTTCTTGTCTCCTGTGGCCTTGCAAAGGATGGGCTAAAAAAGTGGTGAAATGATTCCGCAAAATTGATGTTACCAGCAGATACTGTGGTTCTGTTACGGTTTGAGTGCTGAACACTTGACGGTCCCACGGTTGGCAAGTTGGAACTGTGAGATTCACTACGTGCACCACTGGTATTTTGTGGAAAAGCACATGTAAGATTCTGCAACAGTCTCTGCTGATACTCCTGCATGCGTGCATCCCTTTCTATGGCAGGAATAATTTCTGCAAATTTACTTTTGTACCGGGGATCTAACAGTGTGGCAACCCAGTAGTCAGGATTATTTCTAATTCTCACAATTCGAGGGTCATGTTGCAGGTAGTGCAGCAAGAAGGCACTCATGTGTGTTGCGCATCCAGGAGCACCAAGTCCCTGTTGTGTTGGTGGCGAGGTAACAATCATGCTTCCTTCCTCTGTCCTCTCCCCCCAACCTCGCACAACAGAAATGTGATCAAGGTCTCCCTCATCTGATGAGTCTTCCATCAGTTCGTCCTCCACTTCTTCCTGGGCTCCTGCACCTTCCTCACTAGTTTGGCTGCTACCATGCGCCCTGGTAAAATCATCTCCCCCACCCTCACATGCCTGCCGCCTTGGTGCTGCCGACCGTCTGGACCTTGCAGATGTTAGCCCTTCCGCATACAACTCCTCCTCCTCTACTTCCTCCACCTCCTCTTGTGCCACCACCTGACTCCGAATTCTGTTTAACATGTGCTCCAGCATGTAAATCACTGGAATAGTCATGCGGATAATGGCATCGTCAGCACTAAACATCTTCGTCACCATTTCAAAACTGTGCAGAAGGGTGCATAGGTCCCTGATCTGAGACCACTCCTCCAGCGTGATTTGCCCCACCTCTGAATCTCGTTGGCCCAGGCTATACGTCAGAACGTATTGCACCAGGGCTTGTCGGTGCTGCCACAGTCGCTGCAACATGTGCAGAGTTGAATTCCACCGGGTAGGCACATCGCATTTTAGCCGGTGAAGTGGCAGGCCCAACGACTTCTGTAGAGATGTAAGTCGCTGAGCTGCGGGATGCGAACGGCGGAAGTGAGCACACAGCGACCGTGCCCTCTGCAGAAGGCCATCTAGTCTGGGATAGTGGGCTAAAAATTGCTGGACAACCAGGTTCAACACGTGAGCCATACAAGGCACGTGTGTGACATTGCCCCGGCGAAGGGCCGCACCCAGGTTTGCAGCATTGTCGCACACGGCCTTCCCTGGTTTCAGGTCCAGTGGAGACAACCATTCATGAAATTGGTTCTCCAGAGCTGACCACAACTCCTCAGCTGTGTGACTCACATTTCCCAGACATTTCAATGTAAAAACCGCCTGATGACGTTGAGCCCTACTGCCAGCATAGTAAGGAGGTGTGCAGGATCCCTTCTGCGCAGTTAGAAAGCTTGTGGCATGACCAGACAGGCTTTGGGTGCAGGTGGAAGACCGAGAGGAGGTTGAGGAGGCAGAAGCAGTGGAGGAACTTTGACATAAAGAGGATTGACGCACAACTCGTGGGGACGGCAAGACTTGGACAGCAGCCCCTTGTCCTGCTGTCACCATAGTTAACCAGTGCCCAGTCAGCGACATGTAACGCCCCTGTCCATGCCTACTCGTCCAAGTGTCTGTGGTGAAATGCACCCTGTCACACACAGAGTTTCTCAAAGAAGCGGTGATGTTGTGTGCGACATGCTGGTGGAGCGCAGGCACACCTTTCTTTGAGAAGTAGTGCCGACTGGGCATCTGGTACTGGGGCACTGCGACGGACATAAGGTCTCGAAAATCCTCTGTGTCCACCAGGCGGAAAGGCAGCATTTCTGTAGCCAAGAGCTTGCAGATGGTGAAATTCAACCTCTTAGCTTTCTCATGGCTAGGAGGAAATGGTCTTTTACTTGTCCACATCTGAGGGACCGAGGGCTGGCTATTGTGCTTAGACGGGGTTGATAAGGGTGTCCCCGGCAAACTGCCGGTCTGTGAGGAAGATGCAGGCGGACATGTTAGGTTGCCTTGATCCAAAGGTGGTGCTATCGATGTCGGACAGCGCTCAAGACCAGCTGGTGTTACCACCTCCAAAGAAAATGATGACCTGCCAATCACGCTGGCTGTTGCGGGTAAAGAAGTGGCAGGTCTGCGCCCCAAAACAGGTGTGACTGCTGTCCCCCCAGTCACAGAGGATGAAGAGGCCGCGGATGCACAAGATATGGCAGACGGTGGTTGGCCCGGCCGGCTAGGCCGCATTGTAGAACACTGAGCTTCCCACTGCAACTTATGCTTCATGTCCATGTGCCGGTTCATGCATGAAGTACTCAAACTATGTATTTTTTGGCCTCTACTTAGCTTTTGCTGACAAATGTTACAGATAACACGAGTTGGGTCATCTTTATCGATCTGAAAAAATGCCCAGGCTATGCAAGGCTTAGCACCCATGCGACCTGAAGAGCCACCACGACTTGTGGTGAGAGGCAGAGTTGTGTTTGAGGATGCAGTTGTTGACGTGCTTCCAGTACTACGTCTCTGTCCAGGAAGGCGCAACCTGACCTCGTCGTCACTAGCATCTTCCTCCACCTCCTCTGCTGACCTCATCTCTTGGCTGACTGTGGGTTGACAGTAAGTGGGATCTCCGACCTCATCATCATCACCCTGTGCGTTATCACACCCGTCGTCCTCAGAGCCAACCTGTTCCTGCCCTGACAAAAAACTAAATTAGTTGCTCCAATCAGGTATTTGAGTCTTATCATCGTCTTCCTCATTGTCTCCACCAACAGGAGTTACAGTTTGGGAATGAGGGTCTACATTATGGTCAGAACCTTCTGCGTCTGGTCCTGGATCCGACTCATAAAGATTCTGGGCATCAGTGCAGATCATTTCCTCGTCTGGATTCACAGAAGCGCTGGAGTCGACCTCTGATTCCCAGGCTATAGTATGAGTAAACAGCTCTGCAGACTCAACCATCTGTTCTACCTCATACTCAGACGGGCAGCTGGAGATTTGGGAGCTGTGAGGAAGCAAGTGCGATTTGGGTGACACCTTTGAGGACTGGAGTATTTGTGATGTTGAAGTTGATGTGGAGGAGAGCCCACTTAAAGGAGCACTTGATATCCGTTGAAGCACCTGCTGTTTTTGTGCCTCATCTGGAATTTGTAGCGATTGGCGTGGCCGTAAGAAAGGGATCTTATCACATTGTCCGCTAAAAGAAGTAGACATTTTAGTTTGGCTGGAAGATGGTCTTTCTTCTGCACCTACCCCACGGACACAACCTTTTTTCCCCTTCCCAACACGCCTATTCCCCTTTCCACCAGCAGCAGGCCTTTTTCCACTCATTTTGGTGGTTAACTAATTCACAACTCTGGAGTTGTTTGCACAAAAAAACAATGGATGGTAACCGAGCAGAGCTGAGTGGCCAAACTGTGGTATTAGGCCAAAACTATTGGCTGGGTTAGATGCAGAAAAAAAATATTTTTAATTTGCAACCTGATGGAGGTCAGTATAGATGGACTAATAGACCAAGTCCCACACACCGCTAGAAGCCCAAATATTTTTTCAGAGCTAGATGCAGAAAATTTTTTTATTCAATTTGCAACCTGATGGAGGTCAGTATAGATGGACTAATAGACCAAGTCCCACACACTGCTAGAAGCCCAAATATTTTTTCAGAGCTAGATGCAGAAAAAAATTATTTTTAATTTGCAACCTGATGGAGGTCAGTATAGATGGACTAATAGACCAAGTCCCACACACTGCTAGAAGCCCAAATATTTTTTCAGAGCTAGATGCAGAAAAAAATTATTTTTAATTTGCAACCTGATGGAGGTCAGTATAGATGGACTAATAGACCAAGTCCCACACACTGCTAGAAGCCCAAATATTTTTTCAGAGCTAGATGCAGAAAAAAATTATTTTTAATTTGCAACCTGATGGAGGTCAGTATAGATGGACTAATAGACCAAGTCCCACACACCGCTAGAAGCCCAAATATTTTTTCAGAGCTAGATGCAGAAAATTTTTTTATTCAATTTGCAACCTGATGGAGGTCAGTATAGATGGACTAATAGACCAAGTCCCACACACTGCTAGAAGCCCAAATATTTTTTCAGAGCTAGATGCAGAAAAAAATTATTTTTAATTTGCAACCTGATGGAGGTCAGTATAGATGGACTAATAGACCAAGTCCCACACACTGCTAGAAGCCCAAATATTTTTTCAGAGCTAGATGCAGAAAAAAATTATTTTTAATTTGCAACCTGATGGAGGTCAGTATAGATGGACTAATAGAACAAGTCCCACACGCTGCTAGAAGCCCAAATATTTTTTCAGAGATAAATGAAGAAAAAAATTATTTTTAATTTGCAACCTGATGGAGGTCAGTATAGATGGACTAATAGACCAAGTCCCACACACCGCTAGAAGCCCAAATATTTTTTCAGAGCTAGATGCAGAAAAAAATTATATTCAATTTGCAACCTGCTGGAGGTCAGTATAGAAGGACTAATAGAACAAGTCCCACACACTGCTAGAAGCCCAAATATTTTTTCAGAGCTAAATGAAGAAAAAAATTATTTTTAATTTGCAACCTGATGGAGGTCAGTATAGATGGACTAATAGACCAAGTCCCACACACTGCTAGAAGCCCAAATATTTTTTCAGAGCTAGATGCAGAAAAAAATTATATTCAGTTTGCAACCTGATGGAGGTCAGTATAGATGGACTAATAGAATTATGCTATGCCCAAAAGATTTTACTTCACTAGGTGCAGTAAAAAAATTGGTATTCTATACACAGGTGGTATATCTTGCAACACAGATAGGCTACTCCACTGACTAACACACTCTGCAATAGGCCAAAAAGGATTAGCTTTGCTAGATTCAGCCAAATGCTGTGAAAAAAACTTGCACAGCACTGGCACAGACCTGCCTGGCAAAAACTGATAGGAACTGATGTAACCTAGTCCTGAAAAGGACTCCAATTACAATTAGTCTTTACTCCCACAATCTATCTATTTAAGAGCACAGACCTGCTTGATAAAAGTCGTAGGAAATGCTGTAACCTAGTCCTTAAAAGGACTGCAATCACAACTATTCCCTACTCCCAAGCTATCTGTATATTTGTGCGAAAATTGGCTTGAAATTAACAAGGTATAGCGCACACAGCAACAGCGGTGCCGTCTAACACGCAGCTGCAGCAGTGAGAAAATGGTGGCGACGGGGAAAATGGCTTGGTCTTATAGGGCAAGGACATGTGACATACACTGCCAATCACACATGCCCTTGCTTGTGTGAAAAAAAGCACTTCGCTCCGTGTGTGCGCTGCTGATAGGCTGACAGATTGCACCTCCCCACTGCAAATGCGGGAAAGAGAAAAAAAATGGAGATCTTCATTGTTCCTGCAGAGATCCATCCCCTGCCCCTCCCCCCGCCCCGCTGTACACTCAAACTGCGTATTAACATTAATTTTCATCATTACTGAAAAAAATCCAGTTATGATTTTGGTGCACGAACAGTTATCGAACATAACCTCGAACAGCCAAATTTTTCTCAAATTGTTCGTGTTCGCCGACCGGCTCGAACACCGCCCAAAACAGCTCGAATTTGAGATTGGCGAACAGTTCGAGTAGAACAACGCTCATCTCTAGTGGATATTTTCACAAAAAAGTGACATTTTCAAAAATTCTGAAAATTGTCTGAAAACAACTAAATATGAAGGACTCATCGGGCGAATCGGTCTGGAACTGAAATCGGAACGCTCACTGACATTTCCCCTATCTAAAAGTCTGATAAACGCTGAAAAAATGACTAAGTCCAAAAAAAATTTTTTTTCAACTTTTTTAAATTTTACCACCGCGGGATATATATTCTACCCACACACATTTGGAACTCTCCTGGGTTACCCTCACACATATTATTCCCTCATTTAGTGGATAATTTCACAAAAAAGTGAAATTTTCAAAAATTCTGAAAATTGGCTGAAAATGACTAAATATGAAGGACTCATCGGGCGAATCACTCTGGAACTGAAATTGGAACGCTCACTGACATTTCCCCTATCTGAAAGTCTGATAAACGCTGAAAAAATGACTAAGTCCAAAAAAAAATTTTTTTTCAACTTTTTTCAATTTTACCACCACGGGATATATATCCTACCCACACACATTTGGAACTCTCCTGGGTTACCCTCACACATATTATTCCCTCATTTAGTGGATAATTTCACAAAAAAGTGAAATTTTCAAAAATTCTGAAAATTGGCTGAAAATGACTAAATATGAAGGACTCATCGGGCGAATCACTCTGGAACTGAAATTGGAACGCTCACTGACATTTCCCCTATCTGAAAGTCTGATAAACGCTGAAAAAATGACTAAGTCCAAAAAAAAATTTTTTTCAACTTTTTTCAATTTTACCACCACGGGATATATATCCTACCCACACACATTTGGAACTCTCCTGGGGTACCCTCACACATATTATTCCCTCATTTAGTGGATATTTTCACAAAAAAGTGAAATTTTCAAAAATTCAGAAAATTGGCTGAAAATGACTAAATATGAAGGACTCATCGGGCGAATCGCTCTGGAACTGAAATCGGAAGGCTCACTGACATTTCCCCTATCTGAAAGTCTGATAAACGCTGAAAAAATGACTAAGTCCAAAAAAAAAATTTTTTCAACTTTTTTCAATTTTACCCCTGTGGGATATATATTCTACCCACACACATTTGGAACTCTCCTGGGGTACCCTCACACATATTATTCCCTCATTTAGTGGATATTTTCACAAAATAGTGAAATTTTCAAAAATTCTGAAAATTGTCTGAAAACAACTAAATATGAAGGACTCATCGGGCGAATCGCTCTGGAACTGAAATCGGAACGCTCACTGACATTTCCCCTATCTGAAAGTCTGATAAACGCTGAAAAAATGACAGTCCAAAAAAAAAATTTTTTCAACTTTTTTAAATTTTACCCCCGTGGGATATATATTCTACCCACACACATTTGGAACTCTCCTGGGGTACCCTCACACATATTATTCCCTCATTTAGTGGATATTTTCACAAAAAAGTGAAATTTTCAAAAATTCTGAAAATTGGCTGAAAACGGCTAAATATGAAGGACTCATCGGGCGATTCGCTCTGGAATTGAAATCGGAAGGCTCACTGACATTTCCCCTATCTGAAAGTCTGATAAACGCCGGAAAAATGACTAAGACCAAAAAAAATATTTTTTCAACTTTTTTCAATTTTACCCCCGTGGGATATATATTCTACCAGCACACATTTGGAACTCTCCTGGGTTACCCTCACACATATTATTCCCTCATTTAGTGGATATTTTCACAAAAAAGTGACATTTTCAAAAATTCTGAAAATTGTCTGAAAACGACTAAATATGAAGGACTCATCGGGCGAATCGGTCTGGAACTGAAATCGGAACGCTCACTGACATTTCCCCTATCTGAAAGTCTGATAAACGCTGAAAAAATGACAGTCCAAAAAAAAATTTTTTTCAACTTTTTTCAATTTTACTACTGCGGGATATATATTCTACCCACACACATTTGGAACTCTCCTGGTTTACCCTCACACATATTATTCCCTCATTTAGTGGATATTTTCACAAAAAAGTGAAATTTTCAAAAATTCTGAAAATTGGCTGAAAACGGCTAAATATGAAGGCCTCAACGGGCGAATCGCTCTGGAATTGAAATCGGAAGGCTCACTGTCATTTCCCCTATCTGAAAGTCTGATAAATGCCGGAAAAATGACTAAGTCCAAAAAAATTTTTTTTCACCTTTTTTCAATTTTACCCCCGTGGGATATATATTCTACCCACACACATTTGGAACTCTCCTGGGGTACCCTAACACATATTATGTCCTCATTTAGTGGATATTTTCACAAAAAAGTGAAATTTTCAAAAATTCTGAAAATTGGCTGAAAATGACTAAATATGAAGGACTCATCGGGCGAATCACTCTGGAACTGAAATTGGAACGCTCACTGACATTTCCCCTATCTGAAAGTCTGATAAACGCTGAAAAAATGACTAAGTCCCAAAAAAAAATTTTTTTCAACTTTTTTCAATTTTACCCCCGTGGGATATATATTCTACCCACACACATTTGGAACTCTCCTGGGGTACCCTCACACATATTATTCCCTCATTTAGTGGATATATTCACAAAAAAGTGAAATTTTCAAAAATTCTGAAAATTGTCTGAAAACGACTAAATATGAAGGACTCATCGGGCGATTCGCTCTGGAACTGAAATCGGAACGCTCACTGACATTTCCCCTATCTGAAAGTCTGATAAACGCTGAAAAAATGACAGTCCAAAAAAAAATTTTATTAACTTTTTTCAATTTTACCCCTGTGGGATATATATTCTACCCACACACATTTGGAACTCTCCTGGGGTACCCTCACACATATTATTCCCTCATTTAGTGGATATTTTCACAAAAAAGTGAAATTTTCAAAAATTCAGAAAGTTGGCTGAAAACGACTAAATATGAAAGACTCATCGGGCGAATCGCTCAGGAACTGAAATCGGAACACTCACTGACATTTCCCCTATCTGAAAGTCTGATAAACGCCATAAAAATGACTAACTCCAAAAAAAAATTTTTTTTACACTTTTTTCAATTTTACCCCCGTGGGATATATATTCTACCCACACACATTTGGAACTCTCCTGGGGTACAGTCCCACATATTATTCCCTCATTTAATGGATATTTTCACAAAAAAGTGAAATTTTAAAAATTCGGAATATTGGCTGAAAACGACTAAATATGAAGGACTCATCGGGCGAATCGCTCTGGAACTGAAATCGGAACACTCACTGACATTTCCCCTATCTGAAAGTTTGCTAAACGCCATAAAAATGACAAAGTGCAAAAAACATTTTTTTTCAACTTTTTTCAATTTTACCCCCGTGGGATATATATTCTCCCGACACACATTTGGAACTCTCCTGGGGTACCCTCACACATATTATTCCCTCATTTAGTGGATATTTTCACAAAAAAGTGAAATTTTCAAAAATTCTGAAAATTGGCTGAAAACGACTAAATATGAAGGACTCATCGGGCGAATCGCTCTGGAACTGAAATTGGAACACTCACTGACATTTCCCCTATCTGAAAGTCTGATAAACGCTGAAAAAATGACTAAGTCCAAAAAAATTTTTTTTTCAACTTTTTTCAATTTTACCCCTGTGGGATGTATATTCTACCCACACACATTTGGAACTTTCCTGGAGAACCCTCACACATATTATTCCCTCATTTAGTGGATATTTTCACAAAAAAGTGAAATTTTCAAAAATTCTGAAAATTGGTTGAAAACGACTAAATATGAAGGACTCATCGGCCGAATCGCTCTGGAACTGAAATTGGAACGCTCACTGACATTTCCCCTATCTGAAAGTCTGATAAACGCTGAAAAAATGACTAAGTCGAAAAAAAAAAATTTTTCACCTTTTTTCAATTTTACCCCTGTTGGATATATATTCTACCCACACACATTTGGAACTCTCCTGGGGTACCTTCACACATATTATTCCCTCATTTAGTGGATATTTTCACAAAAAAGTGAAATTTTCAAAAATTCTGAAAATTGGCTGAAAACGACTAAATATGAAGGACTCATGGGGCGAATCGCTCTGGGACTGAAATCAGAACACTCACTGACATTTCCCCTATCTGAAAGTTTGCTAAACGCTATAAAAATGACTAAGTCCAAAAAAAAATTTTTTTCAACTTTTTTCAATTTTACCCCCGTGGGATATATATTCTACCAGCACACATTTGGAACTCTCCTGGGTTACCCTCACACATATTATTCCCTCATTTAGTGGATATTTTCACAAAAAAGTGAAATTTTCAAAAATTCTGAAAATTGTCTGAAAACGACTAAATATGAAGGACTCATCGGGCGATTCGCTCTGGAACTGAAATCGGAACGCTCACTGACATTTCCCCTATCTGAAAGTCTGCTAAACGCTGAAAAAATGACAGTCCAAAAAAAATTTTTTTCAACTTTTTTCAATTTTACCCCCGTGGGATATATATTCTACCCACACACATTTGGATCTCTCCTGGGGTACCCTCACATATATTATTCCCTCATTTAGTGGATATTTTCACAAAAAAGTGAAATTTTCAAAAATTCTGAAAATTGGCTGAAAATGACTAAATATGAAAGACTCATCGGGCGAATCGCTCTGGAACTGAAATCGGAAGGCTCACTGACATTTCCCCTATCTGAAAGTCTGATAAACGCTGAAAAAATGACAGTCCAAAAAAAAATTTTAATAACTTTTTTCAATTTTACCCCCGTGGGATATATATTCTACCCACACACATTTGGAACTCTCCTGGGGTACCCTCACACATATTATTCCCTCATTTAGTGGATATTTTCACAAAAAAGTGAAATTTTCAAAAATTCAGAAAATTGGCTGAAAACGACTAAATATGAATGACTCATCGGGCGAATCGCTCTGGAATTGAAATCGGAATGCTCACTGACATTTCCCCTATCTGAAAGTCTGAAAAATGCCGGAAAAATGACTAAGTCCCCAAAAAAATTTTTTTAAACTTTTTTCAATTTTACCCCCGTGGGATATATATTCTACCCACACACATTTGGAACTCTCCTGGGGTACCCTCACACATATTATTCCCTCATTTAGTGGATATTTTCACAAAAAAGTGAAATTTTCAAAAATTCTGAAAATTGGCTGAAAACGACTAAATATGAAGGACTCATTGGGCGAATCGCTCTGGAACTGAAATCGGAACACTCACTGACATTTCCCCTATATGAAAGGCTGCTAAACGCTGAAAAAATGACAGTCCAAAAAAAAAATTTTTTCAACTTTTTTCAATTTTACCCCTGCGGGATATATATTCTACCCACACACATTTGGAACTCTCCTGGGGTACCCTCACACATATTATTCCCTCATTTAGTGGATATTTTCACAAAAAAGTGAAATTTTCAAAAATTCTGAAAGTTGGCTGAAAACGACTAAATATGAAGGACTCATCTGGCGAATCGCTCTGGAACTGAAATCGGAACACTCACTGACATTTCCCCTATCTGAAAGTCTGATAAACGCCATAAAAATTACTAAGTCCAAAAAAATTTTTTTTTCAACTTTTTTCAATTTTACCCCCGTGGGATATATATTCTACCCAAACACATTTGGAACTCTCCTGGGGTACCCTCACACATATTATTCCCTCATTTAGTGGATATTTTCACAAAAAAGTGAAATTTTCAAAAATTCAGAAAATTGGCTGAAAACGACTAAATATGAAGGACTCATCGGGCGAATCGCTCTGGAACTGAAATTGGAACGCTCACTGACATTTCCCCTATCTGAAAGTCTGATAAACGCTGAAAAAATGACTAAGTCCAAAAAAAAAATTTTTTCACCTTTTTTCAATTTTACCAATGTGGGATATATATTCTACCCACACACATTTGGAACTCTCCTGGGGAACCCTCACACATATTATTCCCTCATTTAGTGGATATTTTCACAATAATGTGAAATTTTCAAAAATTCAGAAAATTGGCTGAAAACGACTAAATATGAAGGACTCATCGGGCGAATCGCTGTGGAACTGAAATCGGAACACTCACTGACATTTCCCCTATCTGAAAGTCTGATAAACGCTGGAAAAATGACTAAGTCCAAAAAATAATTTTTTTCAACTTTTTTCAATTTTACCCCCGTGGGATATATATTCTACCCACACACATTTGGAACTCTCCTGGGGTACCCTCACACATATTATTCCCTCATTTAGTGGATGTTTTCACAAAAAAGTGAAATTTTCAAAAATTCAGAAAATTGGCTGAAAACGACTAAATATGAAGGACTCATCGGGCGAATCGGTCTGGAACTGAAATCGGAACGCTCACTGACATTTCCCCTATCTGAAAGTCTCATAAACACCGGAAAAATGATTAAGTCCAAAAAAAATTTTTTTCACCTTTTTGCAATTTTACCCAGGTGGGGTATATATTCTACCCACACACATTTGGAACTCTCCTGGGGTACCCTCACACATATTATTCCCTCATTTAGTTGATATTTTCACAAAAAAGTGAAATTTTCAAAAATTCAACAAATTGTCTGAAAACGACTAAATATGAAGGACTCATCGGGCGACATGCTCTGGAACTGAAATAGGAACACTCACTGACATTTCCCCTATCTGAAAGTCTGATAAAAGCCAGAAAATAGACTAAGTCCAAAAAAAATTTTGTTTTCAACTTTTTTCAATTTTACCCCCGTGGGATACATATTCTACCCACACACATTTGGAACTCTCCTGGGGTACCCTCACACATATTATTCCCTCATTTATTGGATATTTTCACAAAAAAGTGAAATTTTCAAAAATTCAGAAAATTGGCTGAAAACGACTAAATATAATGGACTCATCGGGCGAATCGGTCTTGAACTGAAATCGGAACGCTCACTGACATTTCCCCTATCTGAAAGTCTGATAAACACCGGAAAAATGATTAAGTCCAAAAAAAATTTTTTTCAACTTTTTGCAATTTTACCCAGGTGGGGTATATATTCTACCCACACACATTTGGAACTCTCCTGGGGTACCCTTACACATATTATTCCCTCATTTAGTTGATATTTTCACAAAAAAGTGAAATTTTCAAAAATTCAATAAATTGTCTGAAAACGACTAAATATGAAGGACTCATCGGGCGACATGCTCTGGAACTGAAATAGGAACACTCACTGACATTTCCCCTATCTGAAAGTCTGATAAAAGCCAGAAAATAGACTAAGTCCAAAAAAAATTTTGTTTTCAACTTTTTTCAATTTTACCCCCGTGGGATACATATTCTACCCACACACATTTGGAACTCTCCTGGGGTACCCTCACACATATTATTCCCTCATTTATTGGATATTTTCACAAAAAAGTGAAATTTTCAAAAATTCAGAAAATTGGCTGAAAACGACTAAATATGAAGGACTCATTGGGCGAATCGCTCTGGAACTGAAATCGGAACGCTCACTGAAATTTCCCCTATCTGAAAGTCTGATAAACGCCATAAAAATGACTAGGTCGAAAAAAAAAAATGTTTTCACCTTTTTTCAATTTTACCCCTGTGGGATATATATTCTACCCACACACATTTGGAACTCTCCTGCGGTACCCTCACACATATTATTCCCTCATTTAGTGGATATTTTCACAAAAAAGTGAAATTTTCAAAAATTCTGAAAATTGGCTGAAAACGACTAAATATGAAGGACTCATCGGGCGAATCGCTCTGGAACTGAAATAGGAACACTGACTGACATTTCCACTATCTGAAAGTCTGATAAACGCCATAAAAATGACTAAGTCAAAAAAAAAATTTTTTTCAACTTTTTTCAATTTTACCCCCGTGGGATATATATTCTACCGACACACATTTGGAACTCTCCTGGGGTACCCTCACACATATTATTCCCTCATTTAGTTGATATTTTCACAAAAAAGTGAAATTTTCAAAAATTCAGAAAATTGTCTGAAAACGACTAAATATGAAGGACTCATCGGGTGACTCGCTCTGGAACTGAAATAGGAACACTCACTGACATTTCCCCTATCTGAAAGTCTGATAAACGCCGGAAAAATGACTAAGTCCAAAAAAATTTTTTTTTCAACTTTTTTCAATTTTACCCCCGTGGGATACATATTCTACCCACACACATTTGGAACTTTCCTGGGGTACCCTCACACATATTATTCCCTCATTTAGTGGATACTTTCACAAAAAGTGAAATTTTCAAAAATTCAGAAAATTGGCTGAAAACGACTAAATATGAAGGACTCATTGGGCGAATCGCTCTGGAACTGAAATCGGAACGCTCACTGAGATTTCCCTCATCTGAAAGTCTGATAAACGCTGAATAAATGACTAGGTCGAAAAAAAAAAAAATTTCACCTTTTTTCAATTTTACCTTCGTGGGATATATATTCTACCCACACACATTTGGATCTCTCCTGGGGTACCCTCACACATATTATTCCCTCATTTAGTGGATATTTTCACAAAAAAGTGAGCTTTTCAAAAATTCAGAAATTTGGCTGAAAATGACTAAATATGAAGGACTCATCGGGCGAATCGCTCTGGAACTGAAATAGGAACACTCACTGACATTTCCCCTATCTGAAAGTCTGATAAACGCCGGAAAAATGACTAAGTCCAAAAAAAATTTTTTTTCAACTTTTTTCAATTTTACCCCCGTGGGATACATATTCTACCCACACACATTTGGAACTCTCCTGGGGTACCCTCACACATATTGTTCCCTCATTTAGTGGATATTTTCACAAAAAAGTGAAATTTTCATAAATTCAGAAAATTGGCTGAAAACGTCTAAATATGAAGGACTCATCGGGCGAATCGCTCTGGAACTGAATTCGGAATGCTCACTGACATTTCCCCTATCTGAAAATCTGATAAATGCTGAAAAAATGACTAAGTCCAAAAAAAAATTTTTTTCAACTTTTTTCAATTTTACCCCCGTGGGATACATATTCTACCCACACACATTTGGAACTCTCCTGGGGTACCCTCACACATATTGTTCCCTCATTTAGTGGATATTTTCACAAAAAAGTGAAATTTTCATAAATTCAGAAAATTGGCTGAAAACGACTAAATATGAAGGACTCATTGGGCGAATCGCTCTGGAACTGAAATCGGAACGCTCACTGACATTTCCCTTATCTGAAATTCTGATAAACGCTGAAAAAATGACTAGGTCGAAAAAAAAAAATGTTTTCACCTTTTTTCAATTTTACCCCCGTGGGATATATATTCTACCCACACACATTTGCATCTCTCCTGGGGTACCCTCACACATATTATTCCCTCATTTAGTGGATATTTTCACAAAAAAGTGACATTTTCAAAAATTCTGAAAATTGTCTGAAAACGACTAAATATGAAGGACTCAACGGGCGAATAGCTCTGGAACTGAAATCGGAACACTCACTGACATTTCCCTTATCTGAAAGTCTGATAAACGGCGGAAAAATTACTAAGTCCCAAAAAAAATTTTTTTCAACTTTTTTCAATTTTACCCCCGTGGGATATATATTCTACCCACACACATTTGGAACTCTCCTATAGGTACCCTCACACATATTATTCCCTCATTTAGTTGATATTTTCACAAAAAAGTGAAATTTTCAAAAATTCTGAAAATTGTCTGAAAACGACTAAATATGAAGGACTCAACGGGCGACTCGCTCTGGAACTGAAATAGGAACACTCACTGACATATCCCCTATCTGAAAGTCTGATAAACGCCAGAAAAATGACTAAGTCCAAAAAAAATTTTTTTTCAACTTTTTTTAATTTTACCCCCGTGGGATACATATTCTACCCACACACATTTGGAACTCTCCTGGGGTACCCTCACACATATTATTCCCTCATTTAGTGGATATTTTCACAAAAAAGTGAAATTTTCAAAAATTCAGAAAATTGGCTGAAAACGACTAAATATGAAGGACTCATCGTCGAATCGCTCTGGAACTGAAATCGGAACGCTCACTGACATTTCCCCTATCTGAAAGTCTGATAAACGCTGAAAAAATGACTAGGTCGAAAAAAAAAAAATTTTCACCTTTTTTCAATTTTACCCCCGTGGGATATATATTCTACCCACACACATTTGGATCTCTCCTGGGGTACCCTCACACATATTATTCCCTCATTTAGTGGATATTTTCACAAAAAAGTGAAATTTTCAAAAATTCAGAAAATTGACTGAAAACGACTAAATATGAAGGACTCATCGTCAAATCGCTCTGGAACTGAAATCGGAACGCTCACTGACATTTCCCCTATCTGAAAGTCTGATAAACGCAGAAAAAATGACTAGGTCGAAAAAAAAAAAATTTTCACCTTTTTTCAATTTTACCCCCGTGGGATATATATTCTACCCACACACATTTGGAACTCTCCTGGGGTACCCTCACACATATTATTCCCTCATTTAGTTAATATTTTCACAAAAAAGTGAAATTTTCAAAAATTCAGAAAATTGGCTGAAAACGACTAAATATGAAGGACTCATTGGGCGAATCGCTCTGGAACTGAAATCGGAACGCTCACTGAAATTTCCCCTATCTGAAAGTCTGATAAACGCCATAAAAATGACTAGGTCGAAAAAAAAAAATGTTTTCACCTTTTTTCAATTTTACCCCTGTGGGATATATATTCTACCCACACACATTTGGAACTCTCCTGCGGTACCCTCACACATATTATTCCCTCATTTAGTGGATATTTTCACAAAAAAGTGAAATTTTCAAAAATTCTGAAAATTGGCTGAAAACGACTAAATATGAAGGACTCATCGGGCGAATCGCTCTGGAACTGAAATAGGAACACTGACTGACATTTCCACTATCTGAAAGTCTGATAAACGCCATAAAAATGACTAAGTCAAAAAAAAAATTTTTTTCAACTTTTTTCAATTTTACCCCCGTGGGATATATATTCTACCGACACACATTTGGAACTCTCCTGGGGTACCCTCACACATATTATTCCCTCATTTAGTTGATATTTTCACAAAAAAGTGAAATTTTCAAAAATTCAGAAAATTGTCTGAAAACGACTAAATATGAAGGACTCATCGGGTGACTCGCTCTGGAACTGAAATAGGAACACTCACTGACATTTCCCCTATCTGAAAGTCTGATAAACGCCGGAAAAATGACTAAGTCCAAAAAAATTTTTTTTTCAACTTTTTTCAATTTTACCCCCGTGGGATACATATTCTACCCACACACATTTGGAACTTTCCTGGGGTACCCTCACACATATTATTCCCTCATTTAGTGGATACTTTCACAAAAAGTGAAATTTTCAAAAATTCAGAAAATTGGCTGAAAACGACTAAATATGAAGGACTCATTGGGCGAATCGCTCTGGAACTGAAATCGGAACGCTCACTGAGATTTCCCTCATCTGAAAGTCTGATAAACGCTGAATAAATGACTAGGTCGAAAAAAAAAAAAATTTCACCTTTTTTCAATTTTACCTTCGTGGGATATATATTCTACCCACACACATTTGGATCTCTCCTGGGGTACCCTCACACATATTATTCCCTCATTTAGTGGATATTTTCACAAAAAAGTGAGCTTTTCAAAAATTCAGAAATTTGGCTGAAAATGACTAAATATGAAGGACTCATCGGGCGAATCGCTCTGGAACTGAAATAGGAACACTCACTGACATTTCCCCTATCTGAAAGTCTGATAAACGCCGGAAAAATGACTAAGTCCAAAAAAAATTTTTTTTCAACTTTTTTCAATTTTACCCCCGTGGGATACATATTCTACCCACACACATTTGGAACTCTCCTGGGGTACCCTCACACATATTGTTCCCTCATTTAGTGGATATTTTCACAAAAAAGTGAAATTTTCATAAATTCAGAAAATTGGCTGAAAACGTCTAAATATGAAGGACTCATCGGGCGAATCGCTCTGGAACTGAATTCGGAATGCTCACTGACATTTCCCCTATCTGAAAATCTGATAAATGCTGAAAAAATGACTAAGTCCAAAAAAAAATTTTTTTCAACTTTTTTCAATTTTACCCCCGTGGGATACATATTCTACCCACACACATTTGGAACTCTCCTGGGGTACCCTCACACATATTGTTCCCTCATTTAGTGGATATTTTCACAAAAAAGTGAAATTTTCATAAATTCAGAAAATTGGCTGAAAACGACTAAATATGAAGGACTCATTGGGCGAATCGCTCTGGAACTGAAATCGGAACGCTCACTGACATTTCCCTTATCTGAAATTCTGATAAACGCTGAAAAAATGACTAGGTCGAAAAAAAAAAATGTTTTCACCTTTTTTCAATTTTACCCCCGTGGGATATATATTCTACCCACACACATTTGCATCTCTCCTGGGGTACCCTCACACATATTATTCCCTCATTTAGTGGATATTTTCACAAAAAAGTGACATTTTCAAAAATTCTGAAAATTGTCTGAAAACGACTAAATATGAAGGACTCAACGGGCGAATAGCTCTGGAACTGAAATCGGAACACTCACTGACATTTCCCTTATCTGAAAGTCTGATAAACGGCGGAAAAATTACTAAGTCCCAAAAAAAATTTTTTTCAACTTTTTTCAATTTTACCCCCGTGGGATATATATTCTACCCACACACATTTGGAACTCTCCTATAGGTACCCTCACACATATTATTCCCTCATTTAGTTGATATTTTCACAAAAAAGTGAAATTTTCAAAAATTCTGAAAATTGTCTGAAAACGACTAAATATGAAGGACTCAACGGGCGACTCGCTCTGGAACTGAAATAGGAACACTCACTGACATATCCCCTATCTGAAAGTCTGATAAACGCCAGAAAAATGACTAAGTCCAAAAAAAATTTTTTTTCAACTTTTTTTAATTTTACCCCCGTGGGATACATATTCTACCCACACACATTTGGAACTCTCCTGGGGTACCCTCACACATATTATTCCCTCATTTAGTGGATATTTTCACAAAAAAGTGAAATTTTCAAAAATTCAGAAAATTGGCTGAAAACGACTAAATATGAAGGACTCATCGTCGAATCGCTCTGGAACTGAAATCGGAACGCTCACTGACATTTCCCCTATCTGAAAGTCTGATAAACGCTGAAAAAATGACTAGGTCGAAAAAAAAAAAATTTTCACCTTTTTTCAATTTTACCCCCGTGGGATATATATTCTACCCACACACATTTGGATCTCTCCTGGGGTACCCTCACACATATTATTCCCTCATTTAGTGGATATTTTCACAAAAAAGTGAAATTTTCAAAAATTCAGAAAATTGACTGAAAACGACTAAATATGAAGGACTCATCGTCAAATCGCTCTGGAACTGAAATCGGAACGCTCACTGACATTTCCCCTATCTGAAAGTCTGATAAACGCAGAAAAAATGACTAGGTCGAAAAAAAAAAAATTTTCACCTTTTTTCAATTTTACCCCCGTGGGATATATTTTCTACCCACACACATTTGGAACTCTCCTGGGGTACCCTCACACATATTATTCCCTCATTTAGTGGATATTTTCACAAAAAAGTGAAATTTTCAAAAATTCAGAAAATTGGCTGAAAACGACTAAATATGAAGGACTCATTGGGCGAATCGCTCTGGAACTGAAATCGGAATGCTCACTGACATTTCCCCTATCTGAAAGTCTGATAAACGCCGGAAAAATGACTAAGTCCAAAAAATAATTTTTTTCAACTTTTTTCAATTTTACCCCCGTGGGATATATATTCTACCCACACACATTTGGAACTCTCCTGGTCTACCATCACACATATTATTCCCTCATTTAGTTGATATTTTCACAAAAAAGTGAAATTTTCAAAAATTCAGAAAATTGGCTGAAAATGACTAGGACACATCGGTCGAATCACTCTGGAACTGAAATCGGAACGCTCACTGACATTTCCCCTTTCTGAAAGTCTGATAAATGCTGAAAAGATGACTAAGTCCAAAACAATTTTTTTTTCAACTTTTTTCAATTTTACCCAGGTGGGATATATATTCTACCCACACACATTTGGAACTCTACTGGGGTACCCTCACACATATTATTCCCTCATTTAGTGGATATTTTCACAAAAAAGTGAAATTTTCAAAAATTCAGAAAATTGGTTGAAAACGACTAAATATGAAGGACTCATTGCGCGAATCGCTCTGGAACTGAAATCGGAACGCTCACTGACATTTCCCCTATCTGAAAGTCTGATAAACGCTGATAAAATGACTAGGTCAAAAAAAAAAAATTTTTCACGTTTTTTCAATTTTATCCCCGTGGGATATATATGCTACCCACACACATTTGGATCTCTCCTGGGGTACCCTCACACATATTATTCCCTCATTTAGGGGATATTTTCACAAAAAAGTGAAATTTTCAAAAATTCTGAAAATTGGCTGAAAACGACTAAATACAAAGGACTCATCGTGCGAATCACTCTGGAACTAAAATCGGAATGCTCACTGACATTTCCCCTATCTGAAAGTCTGATAAATGTTGAAAAGATGACTAAGTCCAAAACAATTTTTTTTCAAATTTTTTCAATTTTACCCCCGTGGGATATATATTGTACCCACACACATTTAGAACTCTCCTGGGGTACCCTCACACATATTATTCCCTCATTTAGTGGATATTTTCACAAAAAAGTGAAATTTTCAAAAATTCAGAAAATTGGCTGAAAACGACTAAATATGAAGGACTCATCGGGCGAATCGCTCTTGAACTGAAATCGGAACGCTCACTGACATTTCCCCTATCTGAAAGTCTGATAAACGCCGGAAAAATGACTAAGTCCAAAAAAAAAATTTTTTAAACTTTTTTCAATTTTACCCCCGTGGGATATATATTCTACCCACACACATTTGGATCTCTCCTGGGATACCCTCACAGATATTATTCCCTCATTTAGTGGATATTTTCACAAAAAAGTGAAATTTTCAAAAATTCTGAAAATTGTCTGAAAATGACTAAACATAAATTACTCATCGGGCGACTCGCTCTGGATCTGAAATCGGAATGCTCACTGACATTTCCCCTATCTGAAAGTCTGATAAACGGCGGAAAAATGACTAAGTCCAAAAAATAATTTTTTTCAACTTTTTTCAATTTTACCCCCGCGGGATATATATTCTACCCACACACATTTGGAACTCTCCTGGTGTACCCTCACACATATAATTCCCTCATTTAGTGGACATTTTCACAAAAAAGTGAAATTTTCAAAAATTCAGAAAATTGGCTGAAAACAACTAAATGTGAAGGACTCATCGGGCGAATAGCTCTGGAACTGAAATCGGAACACTCTCTGACATTTCCCCTATCTGAAAGTCTGATAAATGCCGGAAAAAATGACTAAGTCCAAAAAAAATTTTTTTTCAACTTTTTTCAATTTTACCCCCGTGGGATATATATTCTACCCACACACATTTGGAACTCTCCTGGGGTACCCTCACACATATTATTCCCTCAGTTGGTGGATATTTTCACAAAAAAGTGACATTTTAAGAAATTCAGAAAATTGGCTGAAAACGACTAAATATGAAGGACTCATCGGGCGAATAGCTCTGGAACTGAAATCGGAACGCTCACTGACATTTCCCCTATCTGAAAGTCTGATAAACGCTGAAAAAATGACTTGGTCGAAAAAAAAAAGAATTTCACCTTTTTTCAATTTTAACCCCGTGGGATATATATTCTACCCACACCCATTTGGAACTCTCCTGGGGTACTCTCACAAATATTATTCCCTCATTTAGTGGATATTTTCACAAAAAAGTGAAATTTTCAAAAATTCAGAAAATTGGCTGAAAACGACTAAATATGAAGGACTCATCGGGCGAATAGCTCTGGAATTGAAATTGGAAGGCTCACTGACATTTCCCCTATTTGAAAGTATGATAAACAGCGGAAAAATGACTAAGTCCAAAAAATATTTTTTTTCAACTTTTTTCAATTTTACCCCCGCGGGATATACATTCTACCCACACACATTTGGAACTCTCCTGGTGTACCCTCACACATATTATTCCCTCATTTAGTGGATATTTTCACAAAAAAGTGAAATTTTCAAAAATTCAGAAAATTGGCTGAAAACAACTAAATATGAAGGACTCATCGGGCGAATAGCTCTGGAACTGAAATCGGAACACTCTCTGACATTTCACCTATCTGAAAGTCTGATAAACGCTGAAAAAATGACTAAGTCCAAAACAAATGTTTTTTCAACTTTTTTCAATTTTACCCCCGTGGGATATATATTCTACCGACACACATTTTTAACTCTCCTGGGGTACCCTCACACATATTATTCCCTCATTTAGTTGATATTTTCACAAAAAAGTGAAATTTTCAAAAATTCTGAAAATTGTCTGAAATCGACTAAATATGAAGGACTCATCGGGCGACTCGCTCTGGAACTGAAATCGGAACACTCACTGACATTTCCCCTATCTGAAAGTCTGATAAATGTTGAAAAGATGACTAAGTCCAAAGCAATTTTTTTTCAAATTTTTTCAATTTTACCCCCGTGGGATATATATTGTACCCACACACATTTAGAACTCTCCTGGGGTACCCTCACACATATTATTCCCTCATTTAGTGGATATTTTCACAAAAAAGTGAAATTTTCAAAAATTCTGAAAATTGTCTGAAAATGACTAAACATAAATTACTCATCGGGCGACTCGCTCTGGATCTGAAATCGGAATGCTCACTGACATTTCCCCTATCTGAAAGTCTGATAAACGGCGGAAAAATGACTAAGTCCAAAAAAAATTTTTTTTCAACTTTTTTCAATTTTACTCCCATGGGATATATATTCTACACACACATTTGGAACTCTCCTGGGGTACCCTCACTCATATTATTCCCTCATTTAGTGGATATTTTCACAAAAAAGTGACATTTTCAAAAATTCAGAAAATTGGCTGAAAACGACTAAATATGAAGGACTCTTTAGGCGAATCGCTGTGGAACTGAAATTGGAACGCTCACTGACATTTCCCCTATCTGAAAGTCTGATAAACGCTGAAAACATGACTAAGTCCCAAAAAAAATCTTTTTAAACTTTTTTCAATCTTACCCCCGTGGGCTATGTATTCTACCCACACACAGTTGGAAATCTCCTTGGGTACCCTCACACATATAATTCCCTCATTTAGTGGATATTTTCACAAAAAAGTGAAAAGTTCAAAAATTCAGAAAATTGGCTGAAAAAGACTAAATATGAAGGACTCATTGGGCGAATCGCTCTGGAACTGAAATCGGAACGCTCACTGACATTTCTCCTATCTGAAAGTCTGATAAACGCCGGAAAAATGACTAAGTCGAAAAAAAAATTTTTTTGAACTTTTTTCAATTTTACTCCCATGGGATATATATTCTACCCACACACATTTGGAACTCTCCTGGGGTACCCTCACACATATTATTCCCTCATTTAGTGGATATTTTCACAAAAAAGTAAAATTTTCAAAAATTCTGAAAATTGGCTGAAAACGACTAAATATGAAGGACTCTTGGGGCGCATCGCTCAGGAACTGAAATCGGAACGCTCACTGACATTTCCCCTATCTGAAAGACTGATAAACGCTGAAAAAATGACTAAGTCCCAAAAAATTTTTTTTCACCTTTTTTCAATTTTAGCCCCGTGGGATATATATTCTACCCACACACATTTGGAACTCTCCTGGGGTACCCTCTTACATATTATTCCCTCATTTAATGGATATTTTCACAAAAAAGTGAAATTTTCAAAAATTCAGAAAATTGGCTGAAAACGACTAAATATGAAGGACTCAGGTGAATCGCTCTGGAACAGAAATCGGAACGCTCACTGACATTTCCCCTATCTGAAAGTCTGATAAACGCCATAAAAATGACTAAGTCCAGAAAAAAATTTTTTCAACTTTTTTCAATTTTACCACCGTGGGATATATATTCTACCCACACACATTTGGAACTCTCCTGGGGTACCCTCACACATATTATTCCCTCTTTTAGTGTATATTTTCACAAAAAAGTGAAATTTTCAAAAATTCTGAAAATTGCCTGAAAAAGACTAAATATGAAGGACTCAACGGATGAATCGCTCTGGAACTGAAATCGGAATGCTCACTGACATTTAACCTATCTGAAAGTCTGATAAACGCTGAAAAAATGACTAAGTCCCCAAAAAAATTTTTTTCAACTTTTTTCAATCTTACCCCCGTGGGCTATATATTCTACCCACACACAGTTGCAACTCTCCTGGGGTACCCTCACACATATTATTCCCTCATTTAGTGGATATTTTCACAAAAAAGTAAAATTTTCAAAAATTCTGAAAATTGGCTGAAAACGACTACATATGAATGACTCTTCGGGCGAATCGCTCTGGAACTGAAATCGGAACGCTCACTGACATTTCCCCTATCTGAAAGTCTGATAAACGCCGGAAAAATAACTAAGTCCAAAAAAAAATTTTTTCACCTTTTTTCAATTTTACCCCCGTGGGATATATATTCTACCCACACACATCTGGTGTACCCGCACACATATTATTCCCTCATTAAGTGGATATTTTCACAAAAAAGTGAAATTTTCAAAAATTCTGAAAATTGGCTGAAAACGAATAAATATGAAGGACTCATCGGGCGAATCGCTCTGGAATTGAAATCGGAACGCTCACTGACATTTTCCCTATCTGAAAGTCTGATAAACGCCGGAAAAATAACTAAGTCCAAAAAAAAATTTTTTCACCTTTTTTCAATTTTACCCCCGTGGGATATATATTCTACCCACACACATTTGCAACTCTCCTGGGGTACCCGCACACATGTTATTCCCTCATTAAGTGGATATTTTCACAAAAAAGTGAAATTTTCAAAAATTCAGAACAGTGGCTGAAAACGACTAAATATGAAGGACTCATCGGGCGAATCGCTCTGGAACTGAAATCGGAACGCTCACTGATATTTCTCCTGTCTGAAAGTCTGATAAATGCTGAAAAATGACTAAGTCCAAAAAAAAAATTTTCACCTTTTTTCAATTTTATCCCCGTGGGTTATATATTCTACCCACACACATTTGGAACTCTCCTGGGGTACCCTCACTCATATTATTCCCTCATTTAGTGGATATTTTCACAAAAAAGTGAAATTTTCAAAAATTCAGAAAATTGGCTGAAAACGAATAAATATGAAGGAATCATCGGGCGAATAGCTCTGGGACTGAAATCGGAACACTCACTGACATTTCCCCTATCTGAAAGTCTGATAAACGCCGGAAAAATGACTAAGTCCCAAAAAAAATTGTTTTCAACTTTTTTCAATTTTACCCCCGTGGGGGATATATATTCTACCCACACACATTTGGAACTCTCCTGGGGTACCCTCACACATATTATTCCCTCATTTAGTGGATATTTTCACAAAAAAGTGAAATTTTCAAAATTTCAGAAAATTGGCTGAAAACGACTAAATATGAAGGACTCATCGCGCGAATCGCTCTGGAATTGAAATCGGAACGCTCACTGACATTTCCCCTATCTGAAAGTCTGATAAACGCTGGAAAAATGACTAAGTCCAAAAAAAAAATTTTTCACCTTTTTTCAATTTTACCCCCGTTGGATATATATTCTACCCACACACATTTGGAACTCTCCTGGGATACCCTCACACATATTATTCCCTCATTTAGTGGATATTTTCACAAAAAAGTGAAATTTTCAAAAATTCTGAAAATTGGCTGAAAGCGACTAAATATGAAGGACTCATCGGGCGAATCGCTCTGGAACTGAAATCGGAACGCTCACTGAAATTTCTCCTATCTGAAAGTCTGATCAACGCCGGAAAAATGACTAAGTCCAAAAAAAATTTTTTTCACCTTTTTTCAATTTTACCCCCGTGGGATATATATTCTACCCACACACATTTTTTACTCTACTGGGGTACCCTCACACATATTATTCCCTCATTTAGTGGATATTTTCACAAAAGTGAAATTTTCAAAAATTCTGAAAATTGGCTGAAAACGAATAAATATGAAGGACTCATCGGGCGAATTGCTCTGGAACTGAAATCGGAAGGCTCACTGACATTTCCCCTATCTGAAAGTCTGATAAACGCCGGAAAAATGACTAAGTCCCCAAAAAAATTTTTTTCAACTTTTTTCAATTTTACCCCTGTGGGATATATATTCTACCCACACACATTTGGAACTCTCCTGGGGTACCCTCACACATATTATTCCCTCATATAGTGGATATTTTCACAAAAAAGTGAAATTTTCAAAAATTCAGAAAATTGGCTGAAAACGACTAAATATGAAGGACTCATCGGGCGAATCGCTCTGGAACTGAAATTGGAACGCTCACTGACATTTCCCCTATCTGAAAGTCTGATAAACGCCGGAAAAATAACTAAGTCCAAAAAAAAAATTTTTCAACTATTTTCAATTTTACCCCCGTGGGATATATATTCTACCCAAACACATTTGGAACTTTCCTGGGGTACCCGCACACATATTATTCCCTCATTAAGTGGATATTTTCACAAAAAAGTGAAATTTTCAAAAATTCAGAAAAGTGGCTGAAAATGACTAAATATGAACAACTCATCAGGCGAATCGCTCTGGAACTGAAATCGGAACGCTCACTGACATTTCTCCTATCTAAAAGTCTGATCAACGCCGGAAAAATGACTAAGTCCAAAAAAAATTTTTTTCACCTTTCTTCAATTTTACCCCCGTGGGATATATATTCTACCCACACACATTTGGAACTCTCCTGGGGTACCCTCACACATATTATTCCCTCATTTAGTGGATATTTTCACAAAAAAGTGAAATTTTCAAAAATTCTGAAAATTGGCTGAAAACGAATAAATATGAAGGACTCATCGGGCGAATTGCTCTGGAACTGAAATCGGAAGGTTCACTGACATTTCCCCTATCTCAAAGTCTGATAAACGCCGGAAAAATGACTTAGTCCCAAAAAAAATTTTTTTCAACTTTTTCCAATTTTACCCCTGTGGGATATATATTCTACCCACACACATTTGGAACTCTCCTGGGGTACCCTCACACATATTATTCCCTCATTTAGTGGATATGTTCACAAAAAAGTGAAATTTTCAAAAATTCTGAAAATTGGCTGAAAACGACTAAATATGAAGGACTCATCAGGCGAATCGCTCTTGAACTGAAATCGGAACGCTCACAGACATTTCTCCTATCTGAAAGTCTGATAAATGCCGGAAAAATGACTAAGTAGAAAAAAAAACATTTTTTAACTCTTTTCAATTTTACCCCCGTGGGATATATATTCTACCCACACACATTTGGAACTCTCCTGGTGTACCCTCACACATATTATTCCCTCATTTAGTGGATATTTTCACAAAAAAGTGAAATTTTCAAAAATTCAGAAAAGTGGCTGAAAATGACTAAATATGATCGACTCATCAGGGCGAATCGCTCTGGAACTGAAATCGGAACGCTCACTGATATTTCCCCTATCTGAAAGTCTGATAAACGCTGAAAAAATGACTAAGTCTAAAAAAAATTTTTTTCACCTTTTTTCAATTTTACCCCCGTGGGATATATATTCTACCCACACACATTTGGAACTCTCCTGGGGTTCCCTCACACATATTATTCCCTCATTTAGTGGATATTTGCACAAAAAAGTGAAATTTTCAAAAATTCAGAAAATTGGCTGGAAACGACTAAATATGAAGGACTCATCGGGCGAATCACTCTGGAACTTAAATGGGAACGCTCACTGACATTTCCCCTATCAGAAAGTCTGATAAACGCCGGAAAAATGACTAAGTCTAAAAAAAATTTTTTTTCACCTTTTTTCAATTTTACCCCCGTGGGATATATATTCTACCCACACACATTTGGAACTCTCCTGGGGTATCCTCATACATATTATTCCCTCATTTAGTGAATATTTTCGCAAAAAAGTGAAATTTTCAAAAATTCAGAAAATTGGCTGAAAATGACTAAATATGAACGACTCATTGGGCGAATCGCTCTGGAACTGAAATCGGAATGCTCACTGACATTTCCGCTATTTGAAAGTCTGATAAACGCTGAAAAAATGACTAAGTCCCAAAAAATTTTTATTCAACTTTTTTCAATTTTACCCCCGTGGGATATATATTCTACCCACACACATTTGGAACTCTCCTGGGGTATCCTCACACAGATTATTACCTCATTTAGTCGCTATTATCACAAAAAAGTGAAATTTTCAAAAATTCTGAAAATTGGCTGAAAACGACTAAATATGAACGACTCATCGGGCGAATCACTCTGGAACTGAAATTGGAATGCTCACTGACATTTCCCCTAACTGAAAGTCTGATAAACGCCGGAAAAATGACTAAGTCCAAAAAACACTTTTTTTCACCTTTTTTCAATTTTACCCCCGTGGGATATATATTCTACCCACACACATTTGGAACTCTCCTGGGGTACCCTCACACATATTATTCCCTCATTAAGTGGATATTTTCACAAAAAAGTGAAATTTTCAAAAATTCAGAAAATTGGCTGGAAACGACTAAATATGAAGGACTCATCGGGCGAATCACTCTGGAACTTAAATGGGAACGCTCACTGACATTTCCCCTATCAGAAAGTCTGATAAACGCCGGAAAAATGACTAAGTCTAAAAAAAATTTTTTTTCACCTTTTTTCAATTTTACCCCCGTGGGATATATATTCTACCCACACACATTTGGAACTCTCCTGGGGTACCCTCACACATATTATTTCTTCATTTAGTGGATATTTTCACAAAAAAGTGAAATTTTCAAAAATTCAGAAAATTGGCTGAAAAAGACTAAATATGTAGGACTCATCGGGCGAATCGCTCTGGAACTGAAATCGGTGCGCTCATTGACATTTCCCCTATCTGAAAGTCTGATAAACGCTGAAAAAATGACTAAGTCTAAAAAAAATTTTTTTTCACCTTTTTTCAATTTTACCCCCGTGGGATATATATTCTACCCATATACATTTGGAACTCTCCTGGGGTATCCTCACACATATTATTCCCTCATTTAGTGGATATTTTCACAAAAAAGTGAAATTTTCAAAAATTCAGAAAATTGGCTGAAAACGCCTAAAGATGAAGGATTCATCGGCAAATCGCTCTGGAACTGAAATCGGAACGCTCACTGACATTTCCCCTATCTGAAAGTCTGATAAACGCTGAAAAAATGACTAAGTCCAAAAAAAATTTTTAAACTTTTTTCAGTTTTTACCCCCGTGGGATATATATTCTACCCACTCACATTTGGAACTCTCCTGGGATACCCTCACACATATTATTCCCTCATTTAGTGGATATTTTCACAAAAAAGTGAAATTTTCAAAAATTCAGAAAATTGGCTGAAAACGACTAAATATGAAGGACTCATCGGGCGAATCGCTCTGGAACTGATATCGGAATGCTCACTGATATTTCCGCTATTTGAAAGTCTGATAAACGCTGAAAAAATGACTATGTCCCAAAAAAAATGTTTTCACCTTTTTTCAATTTTACCCCGTGGGATATATATTATACCCAAACACATTTGGAACTCTCCTGGGGTACCCTCACGCATATTATTCCCTCATTTAGTGGATATTTTCACAAAAAAGTGAAATTTTCAAAAATTCAGATAATTGGCTGAAAACGACTAAATATGAAGGACTCATCGGGCAAATCGCTCTGGAACTGAAATCGGAATGCTCACTGACATTTCCGCTATTTTAAAGTCTGATAAACTCCGGAAAAATGACTAAGTCCCCAAAAAATTTTTTTTAAACTTTTTATAATTTTACCCACGTGGGATATATATTCTACCCACACACATTTGGAACTCTCCTGGGGTACCCTCACACATATTATTCCCTCATTTAGTGGATATTTTCACAAAAAAGTGAAATTTTCAAAAATTCTGAAAATTGGCTGAAAATGACTAAACATGAACAACTCATTGGGCGAATCGCTCTGGAGTTGAAATTGGAACGCTCACGGACATTTCCCATAACTGAAAGTCTGATAAACGCCGGAAAAATTACTAAGTCCAAAAAAAAATTTTTTAAACTTTTTTCAATTTTACCCCCGTGGGATATATATTCTACCCACACACATTTGGAACTCTCCTGGGGTACCCTCACACATATTATTCCCTCATTTAGTGGATATTTTCACAAAAAAGTGAAATTTTCAAAAATTCAGAAAATTGGCTGAAAACGAATAAATATGAAGGATTAATCGGGCGAATCGCTCTGGAACTGAAATCGGAATGCTCACTGACATGTTCGCTATTTGAAAGTCTGATAAACGCTGAAAAAATGACTAAGTCCAAAAAAATTTTTTAAACTTTTTTCAGTTTTTACCCCCGTGGGATATATATTCTACCCACTCACATTTGGAACTCTCCTGGGATACCCTCACACATATTATTCCCTCATTTAGTGGATATTTTCACAAAAAAGTGAAATTTTCAAAAATTCAGAAAATTGGCTGAAAACGACTAAATATGAAGGACTCATCGGGCGAATCGCTCTGGAACTGAAATCGGAACGCTCACTGATATTTCCCCTATCTGAAAGTCTGATAAACGCTGAAAAAATGACTAAGTCGAAAAAAATTTTTTTTTAAAATTTTTTCAATTTTACCCCCGTGGGATATATATTCTACTCACACACATTTGGAACTCTCCTGGGGTACCCTCACACATATTATTCCCTCATTTAGTGGATATTTTCACAAAAAAGTGAAATTTTCAAAAATTCAGAAAATTGGCTGAAAACGACTAAATATGAAGAACTCATCGGGCGAATCGCTCTGGAACTGAAATCGGAATCCTCACTGACATTTCCGCTATTTGAAAGTCTGATAAACGCTGAAAAAATGACTAAGTCTAAAAAAAAATTTTTTCACCTTTTTTCAATTTTACCCTCGTGGGATATATATTCTACCCACACACATTTGGAACTCTCCTGGGGTACCCTCACACATATTATTCCCTCATTTAGTGGATATTTTCACAAAAAAGTGAAATTTTCAAAAATTCAGAAAATTGGCTGGAAATGACTAAATATAAAGGAATCATCGGGCGAATCACTCTGGAACTGAAATGGGAACGCCCACTCACATTTCCCCTATCTGAAAGTCTGATAAACGCTGAAAAAATGACTAAGTCTAAAAACATTTTTTTCAACTTTTTTTAATTTTACCCCCGTGGGATATATATTCTACCCACACACATTTGGAACTCTCCTGGGGTACCCTCACACATATTATTCCCTCATTAAGTGGATATTTTCACAAAAAAGTGAAATTTTCAAAAATTTTGAAAATTGGCTGAAAATGACTAAATATGAACGACTCATTGGGCGAATCGCTCTGGAACTGAAATCGGAACGCCCACTCACATTTCTCCTATCTGAAAGTCTGGTAAACGCCGGAAAAATGACTAAGTCCAAAAAATTTTTTTTTCAACTTTTTTCAATTTTACCCCCGTGGGATATATATTCTACCCACACACATTTGGAACTCTCCTGGGGTACCCTCACACATATTATTCCCTCATTTAGTGGATATTTTCACAAAAAAGTGAAATTTTCAAAAATTCAGAAAATTGGCTGAAAATGACTAAATATGAACGACTCATCGGGCGAATCCCTCGGGAGCTGAAATTGGAATGCTCACTGACATTTCCCCTAACTGAAAGTCTAATAAACGCCGGAAAAATGACTAAGTCCAAAAAAATTTTTTTTCAACTTTTTTCAATTTTACCCCGTGGGATATATATTCTACCCACACACATTTGGAACTCTCCTGGGGTACCCTCACACATATTATTCCCTCATTTAGTGGATATTTTCACAAAAAAGTGAAATTTTCAAAAATTCAGAAAATTGGCTGAAAACGACTAAATATGAAGGACTCATTGGGCGAATCGCTCTGGAACTGAAATCGGAATGCTCACTGACATTTCCGCTATTTGAAAGTCTGATAAATGCCGGAAAAATGACTAAGTCCAAAAAAAATTTTTTTTCACCTTTTTTCAATTTTACCCCCGTGGGATATATATTCTACCCACACACATTTGGAACTCTCCTGGGGTACCCTCACACATATTATTCCCTCATTTAGTGGATATTTTCGCAAAAAAGTGAAATTTTCAAAAATTCAGAAAATTGGCTGAAAATGACTAAATATGAACGACTCATCGGGCGAATCCCTCGGGAGCTGAAATTGAAATGCTCACTGACATTTCCCCTAACTGAAAGTCTAATAAACGCCGGAAAAATGACTAAGTCGAAAAAAAAATTTTTTCAACTTTTTTCCATTTTACCCCCGTGGGATATATATTCTACCCACACACATTTGGAACTCTCCTGGGGTACCCTCACACATATTATTCCCTCATTTAGTGGATATTTTCACAAAAAAGTGAAATTTTCAAAAATTCAGAATATTGGCTGGAAATGACTAAATATAAAGGAATCATCGGACAAATCACTCTGGAACTGAAATGGGAATGCTCACTGACATTTCCCCTATCTGAAAGTCTGATAAACGCTGAAAAAATGACTAAGTCTAAAAACATTTTTTTCAACTTTTTTTAATTTTACCCCCGTGGGATATATATTCTACCCACACACATTTGGAACTCTCCTGAGGTACCCTCACACATATTATTCCCTCATTTAGTGGATATTTTCCCAAAAAAGTGAAATTTTCAAAAATTCAGAAAATTGGCTGAAAATGCCTAAATATGATCGACTCATTGGGCAAATCCGTCTGGAGCTGAAATTGGAATGCTCACTGACATTTCCCCTAACTGAAAGTCTGATAAACGCCGGAAAAATGACTAAGTGTAAAAAAAAAATTTTTTACATTTTTTTCAATTTTACCCCCGTGGGATATATATTCTACCCACACACATTTGGAACTCTCCTGGGGTACCCTCACACATATTATTCCCTCATTTAGTGGATATTTTCACAAAAAAGTGAAATTTTCAAAAATTCAGAAAATTAGCTGAAAACGACTAAATATGAAGAACTCATCAGGCGAATCGCTCTGGAACTGAAATGGGAACGCTCACTGACATTTCCCCTATCTGAAAGTCTGATAAACGCCGGAAAAATGACTAAGTCCCAAAAAAATTTTTTTTCACCTTTTTTCAATTTTACCCCCGTGGGATATATATTCTACCCATATACATTTGGAACTCTCCTGGGGTACACTCACACATATTATTCCCTCATTTAGTGGATATTTTCACAAAAAAGTGAAATTTTCAAAAATTCAAAAAATTGGCTGAAAATGACTAAATATGAACGACTCATCGGGCGAATCACTCTGGAGCTGAAACGGGAACGCTCACTGACATTTCCCCTAACTGAAATCTGATAAACGCCGGAAAAATGACTAAGTCAAAAAAAAAATTTTTTTCAACTTTTTTCAATTTTACCCCCTGTGGGATATATATTCTACCCACACACAATTGGAACTCTCCTGGGGTACCCTCACACATATTATTCCCTCAGTTAGTGGATATTTTCACAAAAAAGTGAAATTTTCAAAAATTCAGAAAATTGGCTGAAAACGACTAAATATGAAGGACTCATCGGGCGAATCGCTCTGGAACTGAAATCGGAATGCTCACTGATATTTCCCTATTTGAAAGTCTGATAAACGCTGAAAAAATGACTAAGTCCCAAAAAAAATTTTTTTCACCTTTTGTCAATTTTACCCCCATGGGATATATATTCTACCCACACACATTTGGAACTCTCCTGGGGTACCCTCACACATATTATTCCCTCAGTTAGAGGATATTTTCACAAAAAAGTGAAATTTTCAAAAATTCAGAAAATTGGCTGAAAACGACTAAATATGAACGACTCATTGGGCGAATCGCTCTGGAGCTGAAATTGGAACGCTCACTGACATTTCCCCTATCTGAAAGTCTGATAAACGCCGGAAGAATGACTAACTCCCAAAAAAAAATTTTTTCACCTTTTTTCAATTTTACCCCCGTGGGATATATATTCTACCCACACACATTTGAAACTCTCCTGGGGTACCCTCACACATATTATTCCCTCATTTAGTGGATATTTTCACAAAAAAGTGAAATTTTCAAAAATTCAGAAAATTGGCTGAAAATGACTAAATATGAACGACTCATCGGGCGAATCACTCTGGAGCTGAAACGGGAACGCTCACTGACATTTCCCCTAACTGAAAGTCTGATAAACGCCGGAAAAATGACTAAGTCAAAAAAAAAATTTTTTTCAACTTTTTTCAATTTTACCCCCTGTGGGATATATATTCTACCCACACACATTTGGAACTCTCCTGGGGTACCCTCACACATATTATTCCCTCATTTAGTGGATATTTTCACAAAAAAGTGAAATTTTCAAAAATTCAAAAAAATTGGCTGAAAACGACTAAATATGAAGGACTCATCAGGCGAATCGCTCTGGAACTGAAATCTGAATGTTCAATGATATTTCCGCTATTTGAAAGTCTGATAAACGCTTAAAAAATGACTAAGTCCAAAAAAAATTTTTTTCAACTTTTTTCAATTTTTACCCCCGTGGGATATTTATTCTACCCACACACATTTGGAACTCTCCTGGGGTACCCTCACACATATTATTCCCTCATTTAGTGGATATTTTCACAAAAAAGTGAAATTTTCAAAAATTCAGAAAATTGGCTGAAAACGACGAAATATGAAGGACTCATCGGGCGAATCGCTCTGGAACTGAAATCGGAACGCTCACTGACATTTCTCCTATCTGTAAGTCTGATGAACGCCGGAAAAATGACTAAGTCGAAAAAAAAAAAATTTTCAACTTTTTTCAATTTTACCCCCGTGGGATATATATTCTACCCATATACATTTGGAACTCTCCTGGGGTACCCTCACACATATTATTCCCTCATTTAGTGGATATTTTCACAAAAAAGTGAAATTTTCAAAAATTCAGAAAATTGGCTGAAAACGACTAAATATGAAGGACTCATTGGGCGAATCGCTCTGGAACTGAAATCGGAACGCTCACTGACATTTCCCCTATCTGAAAGTTTGATAAACGCCGGAAAAATGACTAAGTTCAAAAAAAATTTTTTCAACTTTTTTCAATTTTACCCCGTGGGATATATATTCTACCCACACACATTTGGAACTCTCCTGGGGTACACTCACACATATTATTCCCTCATTTAGTGGATATTTTCACAAAAAAGTGAAATTTTCAAAAATTCAAAAAATTGGCTGAAAACGACGAAATATGAATGACTCATCGGGCGAATTGCTCTGGAGCTGAAATTGGAACGCTCACTGACATTTCCCCTATCTGAAAGTCTGATAAACGCCGGAAGAATGACTAACTCCCAAAAAAAAAATTTTTCACCTTTTTTCAATTTTACCCCCGTAGGATATATATTCTACCCACACACATTTGGAACTCTCCTGGGGTACCCTCACACATATTATTCCCTCATTTAGTGGATATTTTCACAAAAAAGTGAAATTTTCGAAAATTGGCTGAAAAAGACTAAATATGAAGGACTCATCGGGCGAATCGCTCTGGAACTGAAATCGGAATGTTCACTGATATTTCCGCTATTTGAAAGTCTGATAAACGCTTAAAAAATGACTAAGTCCAAAAAAAAATTTTTTCAACTTTTTTCAATTTTTACCCCCGTGGGATATATATTCTACCCATATACATTTGGAACTCTCCTGGGGTACCCTCACACATATTATTCCCTCATTTAGTGGATATTTTCACAAAAAAGTGAAATTTTCAAAAATTCAGAAAATTGGCTGAAAACGACTAAATATGAAGGACTCATTGGGCGAATCGCTCTGGAACTGAAATCGGAACGCTCACTGACATTTCCCCTATCTGAAAGTCTGATAAACGCCGGAAAAATGACTAAGTTCAAAAAAAATTTTTTCAACTTTTTTCAATTTTACCCCGTGGGATATATATTCTACCCACACACATTTGGAACTCTCCTGGGGTACCCTCACACATATTATTCCCTCATTTAGTGGACATTTTCACAAAAAAGTGAAATTTTCAAAAATTCAGAAATATGGCTGAAAACGACTAAATATGAAGGACTCATTGGGCGAATCGCTCTGGAACTGAAATCGGAATGTTCACTGATATTTCCGCTATTTGAAAGTCTGATAAACGCTTAAAAAATGACTAAGTCCAAAAAAATTTTTTTTCAACTTTTTTAAGTTTTTACCCCCGTGGGATATTTATTCTACCCACACACATTTGGAACTCTCCTGGGGTACCCTCACACATATTATTCCCTCATTTAGTGGATATTTTCACAAAAAAGTGAAATTTTCAAAAATTCAAAAAATTGGCTGAAAACGACGAAATATGAACGACTCATCGGGCGAATTGCTCTGGAGCTGAAATTGGAACGCTCACTGACATTTCCCCTATCTGAAAGTCTGATAAACGCCGGAAGAATGACTAACTCCCAAAAAAAAAATTTTTCACCTTTTTTCACTTTTACCCCCGTAGGATATATATTCTACCCACACACATTTGGAACTCTCCTGGGGTACCCTCACACATATTATTCCCTCATTTAGTGGATATTTTCACAAAAAAGTGAAATTTTCGAAAATTGGCTGAAAAAGACTAAATATGAAGGACTCATCGGGCGAATCGCTCTGGAACTGAAATCGGAATGTTCACTGATATTTCCGCTATTTGAAAGTCTGATAAACGCTTAAAAAATGACTAAGTCCAAAAAAAAATTTTTTCAACTTTTTTCAATTTTTACCCCCGTGGGATATATATTCTACCCACACACATTTGGAACTCTCCTGGGGTACCCTCACACATATTATTCCCTCATTTAGTGGATATTTTCACAAAAAAGTGAAATTTTCAAAAATTCTGAAAACTGGCTGAAAATGACTAAATATGAACGACTCATCGGGCGAATCGCTCTGGAGCTGAAATTGGAACGCTCAATGACATTTCCGCTATTTGAAAGTCTGATAAACGCTGAAAAAATGACTAAGTCCCAAAAAAAATTTTTTTCACCTTTTTTCAATTTTACCCCCGTGGGATATATATTCTACCCACACACATTTGGAACTCTCCTGGGGTACCCTCACACATATTATTCCCTCATTTAGTGGATATTTTCACAAAAAGGTGAAATTTTCAAAAATTCAGAAAATTGGCTGAAAACGACTACATATGAAGGACTCATCGGGCGAATCGCTCTGGAACTGAAATTGGAACGCTCACTGACATTTCCGCTATTTGAAAGTCTGATGAACGCCGGAAAAATGACTAAGTCTAAAAAAGATTTTTTTTCAACTTTTTTCAATTTTACCCCCGTGGTATATATATTCTACCCACACACATTTGGAACTCTCCTGGGGTACCCTCACACATATTATTCCCTCATTTAGTGGATATTTTCACAAAAAAGTGAAATTTTCAAAAATTCTGAAAATTGGCTGAAAACGAATAAATATGAAGGACTCATCGGGCGAATCGCTCTGGAACTGAAATTGGAACGCTCACTGATATTTCCGCTATTTGAAAGTGTGATAAACGCCGGAAAAATGACTAAGTCCCAAAAAAATTTTTTTAAAACTTTTTTCAATTTTACCCCCGTGGGATATATATTCTACCCACACACATTTGGAACTCTCCTGAGGTACCCTCACACATATTATTCCCTCATTTAGTGTATATTTTCCCAAAAAAGTGAAATTTTCAAAAATTCAGAAAATTGGCTGAAAACGAATAAATATGAAGGACTCATCGGGCGAATCGATCTGGAGCTGAAATTGGAACGCTCACTGATATTTCCGCTATTTGAAAGTGTGATAAACGCCGGAAAAATGACTAAGTCCCAAAAAAATTTTTTTAAAACTTTTTTCAATTTTACCCCCGTGGGATATATATTCTACCCACACACATTTGGAACTCTCCTGGGGTACCCTCACACATATTATTCCCTCATTTAGTGGATATTTTCACAAAAAAGTGAAATTTTCAAAAATTCAGAAAATTGGCTGAAAATGACTAAATATGAACGACTCATTGGGCGAATCGCTCTGGAACTGAAATCGGAACGCTCACTGACATTTCTCCTATCTGAAAGTCTGGTAAACGCCGGAAAAATTACTAAGTCCAAAAAATTTTTTTTTCAACTTTTTTCAATTTTACCCCCGTGGGATATATATTCTTCCCACACACATTTGGAAATCTCCTGGGGTACCCTCACACATATTATTCCCTCATTTAGTGGATATTTTCGCAAAAAAGTGAAATTTTCAAAAATTCAGAAAATTGGCTGAAAATGACTAAATATGAACGACTCATCGGGCGAATCCCTCGGGAGCTGAAATTGAAATGCTCACTGACATTTCCCCTAACTGAAAGTCTAATAAACGCCGGAAAAATGACTAAGTCGAAAAAAAATTTTTTTCAACTTTTTTCCATTTTACCCCCGTGGGATATATATTCTACCCACACACATTTGGAACTCTCCTGGGGTACCCTCACACATATTATTCCCTCATTTAGTGGATATTTTCACAAAAAAGTGAAATTTTCAAAAATTCAGAATATTGGCTGGAAATGACTAAATATAAAGGAATCATCGGACGAATCACTCTGGAACTGAAATGGGAATGCTCACTGACATTTCCCCTATCTGAAAGTCTGATAAACGCTGAAAAAATGACTAAGTCTAAAAACATTTTTTTCAACTTTTTTTAATTTTACCCCCGTGGGATATATATTCTACCCACACACATTTGGAACTCTCCTGAGGTACCCTCACACATATTATTCCCTCATTTAGTGGATATTTTCCCAAAAAAGTGAAATTTTCAAAAATTCAGAAAATTGGCTGAAAATGCCTAAATATGATTGACTCATTGGGCAAATCCCTCTGGAGCTGAAATTGGAATGCTCACTGACATTTCCCCTAACTGAAAGTCTGATAAACGCCGGAAAAATGACTAAGTGTAAAAAAAAAATTTTTTACATTTTTTTCAATTTTACCCCCGTGGGATATATATTCTACCCACACACATTTGGAACTCTCCTGGGGTACCCTCACACATATTATTCCCTCATTTAGTGGATATTTTCACAAAAAAGTGAAATTTTCAAAAATTCAGAAAATTTGCTGAAAACGACGAAATATGAAGGACTCATCGGGCGAATCGCTCTGGAACTAAAATCGGAACGCTCACTGACATTTCCCCTATCTGAAAGTCTGATAAACGCCGGAAGAATGACTAACTCCCAAAAAAAATTTTTTTCACCTTTTTTCAATTTTACCCCCGTGGGATATATATTCTACCCACTCACATTTGGAACTCTCCTGGGGTACCCTCACACATATTATTCCCTCATTTAGTGGATATTTTCACAAAAAAGTGAAATTTTCAAAAATTCAGAAAATTGGCTGAAAACGTATAAATATGAAGGACTCATTGGGCAAATCGCTGTGGAACTGAAATCGGAATGTTCACTGACATTTCCGCTATTTGAAAGTCTGATAAACGCTTAAAAAATGACTAAGTCCAAAAAAAATTTTTTTCAACTTCTTTCAATTTTTACCCCCGTGGGATATTTATTCTATCCACACACATTTGGAACTCTCCTGCGGTACCCTCACACATATTATTCCCTATTTTAGTGGATATTTTCACAAAAAAGTGAAATTTTCAAAAATTCAGAAAATTGGCTGAAAACGATGAAATATGAAGGACTCATCGGGCGAATCGCTCTGGAACTGAAATCGGAACGCTCACTGACATTTCTCCTATCTGTAAGTCTGATGAACGCCGGAAAAATGACTAAGTCGAAAAAAAAAAAATTTTCAACTTTTTTCAATTTTACCCCCGTGGGATATATATTCTACCCATATACATTTGTAACTCTCCTGGGGTACCCTCACACATATTATTCCCTCATTTAGTGGATATTTTCACAAAAAAGTGAAATTTTCAAAAATTCAGAAAATTGGCTGAAAACGACTAAATATGAAGGACTCATTGGGCGAATCGCTCTGGAACTGAAATCGGAACGCTCACTGACATTTCCCCTATCTGAAAGTCTGATAAACGCCGGAAAAATGACTAAGTTCAAAAAAAAATTTTTTTAACTTTTTTCAATTTTACCCCGTGGGATATATATTCTACCCACACACATTTGGAACTCTCCTGGGGTACCCTCACACATATTATTCCCTCATTTAGTGGATATTTTCACAAAAAAGTGAAATTTTCAAAAATTCAGAAAATTTGCTGAAAACGACGAAATATGAAGGACTCATCGGGCGAATCGCTCTGAAACTAAAATCGGAACGCTCACTGACATTTCCCCTATCTGAAAGTCTGATAAACGCCGGAAAAATGACTAAGTCCAAAAAAAATTTTTTTAAACATTTTTCAATTTTAACCCCCGTGAGATATATATGCTACCCACACACATTTGGAACTCTCCTGGGGTACCCTCACACATATTATTCCCTCATTTAGTGGATATTTTCACAAAAAAGTGAAATTTTCAAAAATTCTGAAAACTGGCTGAAAATGACTAAACATGAACGACTCATCGGGCGAATCGCTCTGGAGCTGAAATTGGAACGCTCAATGACATTTCCGCTATTTGAAAGTCTGATAAACGCTGAAAAAATGACTAAGTCCCCAAAAAAAATTTTTTCACCTTTTTTCAATTTTACCCCCGTGGGATATATATTCTACCCACACACATTTGGAACTCTCCTGGGGTACCCTCACACATATTATTCCCTCATTTAGTGGATATTTTCACAAAAAAGTGAAATTTTCAAAAATTCAGAAAATTGGCTGAAAACGACGAAATATGAAGGACTCATCGGGCGAATCGCTCTGGAACTGAAATGGGAACGCTCACTGACATTTCCGCTATTTGAAAGTCTGATAAACGCCGGAAAAATGACTAAGTCTCAAAAAAATTTTTTTAAAACTTTTTTCAATTTTACCCCCGTGGGATATATATTCTACCCACACACATTTGGAACTCTCCTGGGGTACCCTCACACATATTATTCCCTCATTTAGTGGATATTTTCACAAAAAGGTGAAATTTTCAAAAATTCAGAAAATTGGCTGAAAACGACTAAATATGAAGGACTCATCGGGCGAATCGCTCTGGAACTGAAATCGGAACGCTCACTGACATTTCCCCTATCTGAAAGTCTGATAAACGCTGAAAAAATGACTAAGTCCAAAAAAATTTTTTTCAACTTTGTTCAGTTTTTACCCCGGCGGGATATATATTCTACCCACTCACATTTGGAACTCTCCTGGGGTACCCTCACACATATTATTCTCTCATTTAGTGGATACTTTCACAAAAAAGTGAAACTTTCAAAAATTCAGAAAGTTGGCTGAAAATGACTAAATATGAACGACTCATCGGGCGAATCGCTCTGGAGCTGAAATTGGAACGCTCACTGACATTTCCCCTAACTGAAAGTCTGATAAACGCCGGAAAAATGACTAAGGCCAAAAAAATTTTTTCAACTTTTTTCAATTTTACCCCCGTGGGATATATCTTCTAACCACACACATTTGGAATTCTCCTGGGGTACCCTCACACATATTATTCCCTCATTTAGTGTATATTTTCACAAAAAAGTGAAATTTTCAAAAATTCTGAAAATTGGCTGAAAACGACTAAATATGAAGGACTCATCTGGCGAATCGCTCTGGAACTGAAATCGGAACGCTCACTGACATTTCCCCTAACTGAAAGTCTGATAAACGTCGGGAAAATGACTAAGTCTAAAAAAGATTTTTTTTCAACTTTTTTCAATTTTACCCCCGTGGTATATATATTCTACCCACACACATTTGGAACTCTCCTGGGGTACCCTCACACATATTATTCCCTCATTTAGTGGATATTTTCACAAAAAAGTGAAATTTTCAAAAATTCAGAAAATTGGCTGAAAACGACTAAATATGAAGGACTCATCTGGCGAATCGCTCTGGAACTGAAATCGGAACGCTCACTGACATTTCTCCTATCTGAAAGTCTGATAAACGTCGGAAAAATGACTAAGTCTAAAAAAGATTTTTTTTCAACTTTTTTCAATTTTACCCCCGTGGTATATATATTCTACCCACACACATTTGGAACTCTCCTGGGGTACCCTCACACATATTATTCCCTCATTTAGTGGATATTTTCACAAAAAAGTGAAATTTTCAAAAATTCAGAAAATTGGCTGAAAATGAATAAATATGAAGGACTCATCGGGCGAATCGCTCTGGAACTGAAATCGGAACGCTCACTGACATTTCCCCTAACTGAAAGTCTGATAAACGTCGGAAAAATGACTAAGTCTAAAAAAGATTTTTTTTCAACTTTTTTCAATTTTACCCCCGTGGTATATATATTCTACCCACACACATTTGGAACTCTCCTGGGGTACCCTCACACATATTATTCCCTCATTTAGTGGATATTTTCACAAAAAAGTGAAATTTTCAAAAATTCAGAAAATTGGCTGAAAACGACTAAATATGAAGGACTCATCTGGCGAATCGCTCTGGAACTGAAATCGGAATGCTCACTGACATTTCTCCTATCTGAAAGTCTGATAAACGTCGGAAAAATGACTAAGTCTAAAAAAGATTTTTTTTCAACTTTTTTCAATTTTACCCCCGTGGTATATATATTCTACCCACACACATTTGGAACTCTCCTGGGGTACCCTCACACATATTATTCCCTCATTTAGTGGATATTTTCACAAAAAAGTGAAATTTTCAAAAATTCAGAAAATTGGCTGAAAATGAATAAATATGAAGGACTCATCGGGCGAATCGCTCTGGAACTGAAATCGGAACGCTCACTGACATTTCTCCTATCTGAAAGTCTGATAAACGCCAGAAAAATGACTAAGTCCAAAAAAAATTTTTTTCAACTGTTTTCAATTTTACCCCCGTGGGATATATATTCTACCCACTTACATTTGGAACTCTCCTGCGGTACCATCACACATATTATTCCCTCATTTAGTGGATATTTTCACAAAAAAGAGAAATTTTCAAAAATTCAGAAAGTTGGCTGAAAATGACTAAATATGAACGACTCATCGGGCGAATCGCTCTGGAGCTGAAATTGGAACGCTCACTGACATTTCCCCTAACTGAAAGTCTGATAAACGGCGGAAAAATTAATAAGTCCAAAAAAAAAATTTTTCAACTTTTTTCAATTTTACCCCCGTGGTATATATCTTCTAACCACACACATTTGGAACTCTCCTGGGGTACCTTTACACATATTATTCCCTCATTTAGTGGATATTTTCACAAAAAAGTGAAATTTTCAAAAATTCAGAAAATTGGCTGAAAACGACTAAATATGAAGGACTCATTGGGCGAATCGCTCTGGAACTGAAATCGGAATTCTCACTGACATTTCCGCTATTTGAAAGTCTGATAAACGCTGAAAAAATGACTAAGTCCCCCAAAAATTTTTTTTTCACCTTTTTTCAATTTTACCCCCGTGGGATATATATTCTACCCACTCACATTTGGAACTCTCCTGGGGTACCCTCACACATATTATTCCCTCATTTAGTGGATATTTTCACAAAAAAGTGAAATTTTCAAAAATTCTGAAAATTGGCTGAAAATGACTAAATATGAAGGACTCATCGGGCGAATCGCTCTGGAACTGAAATCGGAATGCTCACTGACATATCCGCTATTTGAAAGTCTGATAAACGCTGAAAAAATGACTAAGTCTAAAAAAATATTTTTTTCAACTTTTTTCAACTTTACCCCCGTGGTATATATATTCTACCCACACACATTTGGAACTCTCATGTGGTACCCTCACACATATTATTCCCTCATTTAGTGGATATTTTCACAAAAAAGTGAAATTTTCAAAAATTCTGAAAATTGGCTGAAAATGACTAAATATGAAGGACTCATCGGGCGAATCGCTCTGGAACTGAAATCGGAATGCTCACTGACATATCCGCTATTTGAAAGTCTGATAAACGCTGAAAAAATGACTAAGTCTAAAAAAATATTTTTTTCAACTTTTTTCAACTTTACCCCCGTGGTATATATATTCTACCCACACACATTTGGAACTCTCATGTGGTACCCTCACACATATTATTCCCTCATTTAGTGTATATTTTCACAAAAATGTGAAATTTTCAAAAATTCAGAAAATTGGCTGAAAATGAATAAATATGAAGGACTCATCGGGCGAATCGCTCTGGAACTGAAATCGGAACGCTCACTGACATTTCCCCTAACTGAAAGTCTGATAAACGTCGGGAAAATGACTAAGTCTAAAAAAGATTTTTTTTCAACTTTTTTCAATTTTACCCCCGTGGTATATATATTCTACCCACACACATTTGGAACTCTCCTGGGGTACCCTCACACATATTATTCCCTCATTTAGTGTATATTTTCACAAAAAAGTGAAATTTTCAAAAATTCTGAAAATTGGCTGAAAACGACTAAATATGAAGGACTCATCTGGCGAATCGCTCTGGAACTGAAATCGGAACGCTCACTGACATTTCTCCTATCTCAAAGTCTGATAAACGCCAGAAAAATGACTAAGTCTAAAAAAGATTTTTTTTCAACTTTTTTCAATTTTACCCCCCCGTGGTATATATATTCTACCCACACACATTTGGAACTCTCCTGGGGTACCCTCACACATATTATTCCCTCATTTAGTGGATATTTTCACAAAAAAGTGAAATTTTCAAAAATTCAGAAAATTGGCTGAAAATGAATAAATATGAAGGACTCATCGGGCGAATCGCTCTGGAACTGAAATCGGAACGCTCACTGACATTTCTCCTATCTGAAAGTCTGATAAACGCCAGAAAAATGACTAAGTCCAAAAAAAATTTTTTTCAACTGTTTTCAATTTTACCCCCGTGGGATATATATTCTACCCACTCACATTTGGAACTCTCCTGCGGTACCATCACACATATTATTCCCTCATTTAGTGGATATTTTCACAAAAAAGAGAAATTTTCAAAAATTCAGAAAGTTGGCTGAAAATGACTAAATATGAACGACTCATCGGGCGAATCGCTCTGGAGCTGAAATTGGAATGCTCACTGACATTTCCCCTAACTGAAAGTCTGATAAACGCCGGAAAAATGACTAAGTCCAAAAAATTTTTTTTTTCACCTTTTTTCAATTTTACCCCCGTGGGATATATATATACCCACACACATTTGGAACTCTCCTGGGGTACCCTCACACATATTATTCTCTCATTTAGTGGATATTTTCACAAAAAAGTGAAATTTTCAAAAATTCAGAAAATTGGCTGAAAATGACTAAATATGAACGACTCATTGGGCGAATCGATCTGGAGCTGAAATTGGAACGCTCACTGACATTTCCCCTAACTGAAAGTCTGATAAACGCCGGAAAAATTACTAAGTCCAAAAAAAAAATTTTTTCAACTTTTTTCAATTTTACCCCCGTGGTATATATCTTCTAACCACACACATTTGGAACTCTCCTGGGGTACCTTTACACATATTATTCCCTCATTTAGTGGATATTTTCACAAAAAAGTGAAATTTTCAAAAATTCAGAAAATTGGCTGAAAACGACTAAATATGAAGGACTCATTGGGCGAATCGCTCTGGAACTGAAATCGGAATTCTCACTGACATTTCCGCTATTTGAAAGTCTGATAAACGCTGAAAAAATGACTAAGTCCCCAAAAAATTTTTTTTTCACCTTTTTTCAATTTTACCCCCGTGGGATATATATTCTACCCACTCACATTTGGAACTCTCCTGGGGTACCCTCACACATATTATTCCCTCATTTAGTGGATATTTTCACAAAAAAGTGAAATTTTCAAAAATTCTGAAAATTGGCTGAAAATGACTAAATATGAAGGACTCATCGGGCGAATCGCTCTGGAACTGAAATCGGAATGCTCACTGACATATCCGCTATTTGAAAGTCTGATAAACGCTGAAAAAATGACTAAGTCTAAAAAAATATTTTTTTCAACTTTTTTCAACTTTACCCCCGTGGTATATATATTCTACCCACACACATTTGGAACTCTCATGTGGTACCCTCACACATATTATTCCCTCATTTAGTGGATATTTTCACAAAAAAGTGAAATTTTCAAAAATTCTGAAAATTGGCTGAAAATGACTAAATATGAAGGACTCATCGGGCGAATCGCTCTGGAACTGAAATCGGAATGCTCACTGACATATCCGCTATTTGAAAGTCTGATAAACGCTGAAAAAATGACTAAGTCTAAAAAAATATTTTTTTCAACTTTTTTCAACTTTACCCCCGTGGTATATATATTCTACCCACACACATTTGGAACTCTCATGTGGTACCCTCACACATATTATTCCCTCATTTAGTGTATATTTTCACAAAAAAGTGAAATTTTCAAAAATTCTGAAAATTGGCTGAAAACGACTAAATATGAAGGACTCATCTGGCGAATCGCTCTGGAACTGAAATCGGAACGCTCACTGACATTTCTCCTATCTCAAAGTCTGATAAACGCCAGAAAAATGACTAAGTCTAAAAAAGATTTTTTTTCAACTTTTTTCAATTTTACCCCCCCGTGGTATATATATTCTACCCACACACATTTGGAACTCTCCTGGGGTACCCTCACACATATTATTCCCTCATTTAGTGGATATTTTCACAAAAAAGTGAAATTTTCAAAAATTCAGAAAATTGGCTGAAAATGAATAAATATGAAGGACTCATCGGGCGAATCGCTCTGGAACTGAAATCGGAACGCTCACTGACATTTCTCCTATCTGAAAGTCTGATAAACGCCAGAAAAATGACTAAGTCCAAAAAAAATTTTTTTCAACTGTTTTCAATTTTACCCCCGTGGGATATATATTCTACCCACTCACATTTGGAACTCTCCTGCGGTACCATCACACATATTATTCCCTCATTTAGTGGATATTTTCACAAAAAAGAGAAATTTTCAAAAATTCAGAAAGTTGGCTGAAAATGACTAAATATGAACGACTCATCGGGCGAATCGCTCTGGAGCTGAAATTGGAACGCTCACTGACATTTCCCCTAACTGAAAGTCTGATAAACGCTGGAAAAATGACTAAGTCCAAAAAAATTTTTTTTTCACCTTTTTTCAATTTTACCCCCGTGGGATATATATATACCCACACACATTTGGAACTCTCCTGGGGTACCCTCACACATATTATTCTCTCATTTAGTGGATATTTTCACAAAAAAGTGAAATTTTCAAAAATTCAGAAAATTGGCTGAAAACGACTAAATATGAAGGACTCACTGGGCGAATCGCTCTGGAACTGAAATCGGAATGCTCACTGACATTTCCGCTATTTGAAAGTCTGATAAACGGTGAAAAAATGACTAAGTCCCCAAAAAATTTTTTTTTCACCTTTTTTCAATTTTACCCCCGTGGGATATATATTCTACCCACACACATTTGGAACTCTCCTGGGGTACCCTCACACATATTATTCACTCATTTAGTGGACATATTCACAAAAAAGTGAAATTTTCAAAAATTCAGAAAATTGGCTGAAAACGAGTAAATATGAAGGACTCATCGGGCGAATCGCTCTGGAACTGAAATCGGAACGCTCACTGACATTTCTCCTATCTGAAAGTCTGATAAACGCCGGAAAAATTACTAAGTCTAAAAAAAAAATTTTTTCAACTTTTTTCAATTTTACCCCCGTGGGATATATCTTCTAACCACACACATTTAGAATTCTCCTGGGGTACCTTCACACATATTATTCCCTCATTTAGTGGATATTTTCAAAAAAAAGTGAAATTTTCAAAAATTCAGAAAATTGGCTGAAAACGACTAAATATGAAGGACTCATTGGGCAAATCGCTCTGGAACTGAAATCGGAATGCTCACTGACATTTCCGCTATTTGAAAGTCTGATAAACGCTGAAAAAATGACTAAGTCCCCCAAAAAATTTTTTTTTCACCTTTTTTCAATTTTACCCCCGTGGGATATATATTCTACCCACTCACATTTGGAACTCTCCTGGGGTACCCTCACACATATTATTCCCTCATTTAGTGGATATTTTCACAAAAAGTGAAATTTTCAAAAATTCAAAAAATTGGCTGAAAATGACTAAATATGAAGGACTCATCGGGCGAATCGCTCTGGAACTGAAATCGGAATGCTCACTGACATATCCGCTATTTGAAAGTCTGATAAACGCTGAAAAAATGACTAAGTCTAAAAAAATATTTTTTTCAACTTTTTTCAACTTTACCCCCGTGGTATATATATTCTACCCACACACATTTGGAACTCTCCTGTGGTACCCTCACACATATTATTCCCTCATTTAGTGTATATTTTCACAAAAAAGTGAAATTTTCAAAAATTCTGAAAATTGGCTGAAAACGACTAAATATGAAGGACTCATCTGGCGAATCGCTCTGGAACTGAAATCGGAACGCTCACTGACATTTCTCCTATCTGAAAGTCTGATAAACGTCGGAAAAATGACTAAGTCTAAAAAAGATTTTTTTTCAACTTTTTTCAATTTTACCCCCGTGGTATATATATTCTACCCACACACATTTGGAATTCTCCTGGGGTACCTTCACACATATTATTCCCTCATTTAGTGGATATTTCCACAAAAAAGTGAAATTTTCAAAAATTCAGAAAATTGGCTGAAAACGACTAAATATGAAGGACTCATTGGGCAAATCGCTCTGGAACTGAAATCGGAATGCTCACTGACATTTCCGCTATTTGAAAGTCTGATAAACGCTGAAAAAATGACTAAGTCCAAAAAAAATTTTTTTTCACCTTTTTTCAATTTTACCCCCGTGGGATATATATATACCCACACACATTTGGAACTCTCCTGGGGTACCCTCACACATATTATTCTCTCATTTAGTGGATATTTTCACAAAAAAGTGAAATTTTCAAAAATTCAGAAAATTGGCAGAAAATGACTAAATATGAACGACTCATTGGGCGAATCGATCTGGAGCTGAAATTTGAACGCTCACTGACATTTCCCCTAACTGAAAGTCTGATAAACGCCGGAAAAATTACTAAGTCCAAAAAAAAAATTTTTTCAACTTTTTTCAATTTTACCCCCGTGGTATATATCTTCTAACCACACACATTTGGAACTCTCCTGGGGTACCTTTACACATATTATTCCCTCATTTAGTGGATATTTTCACAAAAAAGTGAAATTTTCAAAAATTCAGAAAATTGGCTGAAAACGACTAAATATGAAGGACTCATTGGGCAAATCGCTCTGGAACTGAAATCGGAATGCTCACTGACATTTCCGCTATTTGAAAGTCTGATAAACGCTGAAAAAATGACTAAGTCCCCAAAAAAATTTTTTTTCACCTTTTTTCAATTTTACCCCCGTGGGATATATATTCTACCCACACACATTTGGAACTCTCCTGTGGTACCCTCACACATATTATTCCCTCATTTAGTGTATATTTTCACAAAAAAGTGAAATTTTCAAAAATTCAGAAAATTGGCTGAAAACGACTAAATATGAAGGACTCATCGGGCGAATCGCTCTGGAACTGAAATCGGAACGCTCACTGACATTTCTCCTATCTGAAAGTCTGATAAACGTCGGAAAAATGACTAAGTCTAAAAAAGATTTTTTTTCAACTTTTTTCAATTTTACCCCCGTGGTATATATATTCTACCCACACACATTTGGAACTCTCCTGGGGTACCCTCACACATATTATTCCCTCATTTAGTGGATATTTTCACAAAAAAGTGAAATTTTCAAAAATTCAGAAAATTGGCTGAAAATGAATAAATATGAAGGACTCATCGGGCGAATCGCTCTGGAACTGAAATCGGAACGCTCACTGACATTTCTCCTATCTGAAAGTCTGATAAACGCCAGAAAAATGACTAAGTCCAAAAAAAATTTTTTTCAACTGTTTTCAATTTTACCCCCGTGGGATATATATTCTACCCACTCACATTTGGAACTCTCCTGCGGTACCATCACACATATTATTCCCTCATTTAGTGGATATTTTCACAAAAAAGAGAAATTTTCAAAAATTCAGAAAGTTGGCTGAAAATGACTAAATATGAACGACTCATCGGGCGAATCGCTCTGGAGCTGAAATTGGAACGCTCACTGACATTTCCCCTAACTGAAAGTCTGATAAACGCCGGAAAAATTACTAAGTCCAAAAAAAAAATTTTTTCAATTTTACCCCCGTGGTATATATCTTCTAACCACACACATTTGGAACTCTCCTGGGGTACCTTTACACATATTATTCCCTCATTTAGTGGATATTTTCACAAAAAAGTGAAATTTTCAAAAATTCAGAAAATTGGCTGAAAACGACTAAATATGAAGGACTCATTGGGCGAATCGCTGTGGAACTGAAATCGGAATGCTCACTGACATTTCCGCTATTTGAAAGTCTGATAAACGCTGAAAAAATGACTAAGTCCCCAAAAAAATTTTTTTTCACCTTTTTTCAATTTTACCCCCGTGGGATATATATTCTACCCACTCACATTTGGAACTCTCCTGGGGTACCCTCACACATATTATTCCCTCATTTAGTGGATATTTTCACAAAAAAGTGAAATTTTCAAAAATTCTGAAAATTGGCTGAAAATGACTAAATATGAAGGACTCATCGGGCGAATCGCTCTGGAACTGAAATGGGAACGCTCACTGACACTTCTCCTATCTGAAAGTCTGAAAAACGCCAGAAAAATTACTAAGTCTAAAAAAAAAATTTTTTTATCAACTTTTTTCAATTTTACCCCCGTGGTATATATATTCTACCCACACACATTTGGAACTCTCCTGGGGTACCTTCACACATATTATTCTCTCATTTAGTGGATATTTTTACAAAAAGTGAAATTTTCAAAAATTCAAAAAATTGGCTGAAAATGACTAAATATGAAGGACTCATCGGGCGAATAGCTCTGGAACTGAAATCGGAATGCTCACTGACATTTCCGCTATTTGAAAGTCTGATAAACGCTGGAAAAATGACTAAGTCTAAAAAAAATTTTTTTCAACTTTTTTCAACTTTACCTCCGTGGTATATATATTCTACCCACACACATTTGGAACTCTCCTGTGGTACCCTCACACATATTATTCCCTCATTTAGTGTATATTTTCACAAAAAAGTGAAATTTTCAAAAATTCAGAAAATTGGCTGAAAACGACTAAATATGAAGGACTCATCGGGCGAATCGCTCTGGAACTGAAATCGGAACGCTCACTGACATTTCTCCTGTCTGAAAGTCTGATAAACGTCGGAAAAATGACTAAGTCTAAAAAAGATTTTTTTTCAACTTTTTTCAATTTTACCCCCGTGGTATATATATTCTACCCACACACATTTGGAACTCTCCTGGGGTACCCTCACACATATTATTCCCTCATTTAGTGGATATTTTCACAAAAACGTGAAATTTTCAAAAATTCAGAAAATTGGCTGAAAATGAATAAATATGAAGGACTCATCGGGCGAATCGCTCTGGAACTGAAATCGGAACGCTCACTGACATTTCTCCTCTCTGAAAGTCTGATAAACGCCGGAAAAATGACTAAGGCCAAAAAAATTTTTTCAACTTTTTTCAATTTTACCCCCGTGGGATATATATTCTACCCACACACATTTGGAACTCTCCTGGGGTATCCTCACACATATTATTCCCTCATTTAGTGGATATTTTCACAAAAAAGTGAAATTTTCAAAAATTCAGAAAATTGGCTGAAAACGACTAAATATGAAGGACTCATCGGGCGAATCGCTCTGGAACTGAAATCGGAATGCTCACTGACATTTCCCCTATCTGAAAGTCTGATAAACGCTGAAAAAATGACTAAGTCCAAAAAAATTTTTTTTTCACCTTTTTTCAATTTTACCCCCGTGGGATATATATATACCCACACACATTTGGAACTCTCCTGGGGTACCCTCACACATATTATTCTCTCATTTAGTGGATATTTTCACAAAAAAGTGAAATTTTCAAAAATTCAGAAAATTGGCTGAAAATGACTAAATATGAACGACTCATTGGGCGAATCGATCTGGAGCTGAAATTGGAATGCTCACTGACATTTCCCCTAACTGAAAGTCTGATAAACGCCGGAAAAATTACTAAGTCCAAAAAAAAAATTTTTTCAACTTTTTTCAATTTTACCCCCGTGGTATATACCTTCTAACCACACACATTTGGAACTCTCCTGGGGTACCTTCACACATATTATTCCCTCATTTAGTGGATATTTTCACAAAAAGTGAAATTTTCAAAAATTCAAAAAATTGGCTGAAAATGACTAAATATGAAGGACTCATCGGGCGAATCGCTCTGGAACTGAAATCGGAATGCTCACTGACATTTCCGCTATTTGAAAGTCTGATAAACGCTGAAAAAATGACTAAGTCTAAAAAAAATTTTTTTCAACTTTTTTCAACTTTACCCCCGTGGTATATATATTCTACCCACACACATTTGGAACTCTCCTGTGGTACCCTCACACATATTATTCCCTCATTTAGTGTATATTTTCACAAAAAAGTGAAATTTTCAAAAATTCAGAAAATTGGCTGAAAACGACTAAATATGAAGGACTCATCGGGCGAATCGCTCTGGAACTGAAATCGGAACGCTCACTGACATTTCTCCTATCTGAAAGTCTGATAAACGCCGGAAAAATTACTAAGTCTAAAAAAAAAATTTTCTCAACTTTTTTCAATTTTACCCCCGTGGTATATATATTCTACCCACACACATTTGGAACTCTCCTGGGGTACCCTCACACATATTATTCCCTCATTTAGTGGATATTTTCCCAAAAAAGTGAAATTTTCAAAAATTCTGAAAATTGGCTGAAAACGACTAAATATGAAGGACTCATCGGGCGAATCGCTCTGGAACTGAAATCGGAACGCTCACTGACATTTCTCCTGTCTGAAAGTCTGATAAACGTCGGAAAAATGACTAAGTCTAAAAAAGATTTTTTTTCAACTTTTTTCAATTTTACCCCCGTGGTATATATATTCTACCCACACACATTTGGAACTCTCCTGGGGTACCCTCACACATATTATTCCCTCATTTAGTGGATATTTTCACAAAAACGTGAAATTTTCAAAAATTCAGAAAATTGGCTGAAAATGAATAAATATGAAGGACTCATCGGGCGAATCGCTCTGGAACTGAAATCGGAACGCTCACTGACATTTCTCCTCTCTGAAAGTCTGATAAACGCCGGAAAAATGACTAAGTCCAAAAAAATTTTTTTTCACCTTTTTTCAATTTTACCCCCGTGGGATATATATATACCCACACACATTTGGAACTCTCCTGGGGTACCCTCACACATATTATTCTCTCATTTAGTGGATATTTTCACAAAAAAGTGAAATTTTCAAAAATTCAGAAAATTGGCTGAAAATGACTAAATATGAACGACTCATTGGGCGAATCGATCTGGAGCTGAAATTGGAACGCTCACTGACATTTCCCCTAACTGAAAGTCTGATAAACGCCGGAAAAATTACTAAGTCCAAAAAAAAAATTTTTTCAACTTTTTTCAATTTTACCCCCGTGGTATATATATTCTACCCACACACATTTGGAACTCTCCTGGGGTACCCTCACACATATTATTCCCTCATTTAGTGGATATTTTCCCAAAAAAGTGAAATTTTCAAAAATTCTGAAAATTGGCTGAAAACGACTAAATATGAAGGACTCATCGGGCGAATCGCTCTGGAACTGAAATCGGAATGCTCACTGACATTTCCGCTATTTGAAAGTCTGATAAACGCTGAAAAAATGACTAAGTCCAAAAAAAATTTTTTTTCACCTTTTTTCAATTTTACCCCCGTGGGATATATATTCTACCCACACACATTTGGAACTCTCCTGGGGTACCCTCACACATATTATTCCCTCATTTAGTGGATATTTTCACAAAAAAGTGAAATTTTCAAAAATTCAGAAAATTGGCTGAAAACGAATAAATGTGAAGGAATCATCGGGCGAATCGCTATGGAACTGAAATCGGAACCCTGACTGACATTTCCCCTATCTGAAAGTCTGATAAACGCCGGAAAAAATGACTAAGTCCAAAAAATATTTTTTTTCAGCTTTTTTCAATTTTTCCCCCGTGATATACATATTCTACCCACACACATTTGGAACTCTCCTGGGGTTCCCTCTCATATATTATTCCCTCATTTAGTGAATATTTTCACAAAAAAGTGAAATCTTAAAAAATTCAGAAAATTGGCTGAAAATGACTAAATATGAAGGACTCATCGGGCGAATCGCTCTGTAACTCTAATCGGAATTCTCTCTGACATTTCCCCTATCTGAAAGTCTGATAAACGCCAGAAAAATGACTAAGTCCAAAAAAAATTTTTTTCAACTGTTTTCAATTTTACCCCCATGGGATATATATTCTACCCACAAACATTTGGAACTCTCCTGGGGTACCCTCACACATATTATTCCCTCATTTAGTGGATATTTTCACAAAAAAGTGAAATTTTCAAAAATTCAGAAAATTGGCTGAAAACGAATAAATGTGAAGGAATAATCGGGCGAATCGCTATGGAACTGAAATCAGAACCCTGACTGACATTTCCCCTATCTGAAAGCCTGATAAACGCCGGAAAAATGACTAAGTCCCAAAAAAATTTTTTTTCAACTTTTTTCAATTTTACCCCCGTGGGATATATATTCTACCCACACACATTTGGAACTCTCCTGGGGTACTCTCACACATATTATTCCCTCATTTAGTGGATATTTTCACAAAAAGTGAAATTTTCAAAAATTCAGAAAATTGACTGAAAACTACTAAATATGAAGGGCTCATCGGGCGAATCGCTCTGGAACTGAAATCGGAATGCTCACTGACATTTATCCTATTTGAAAGTCTGATAAACGCCGGAAAAATGACTAAGTCCAAAAAAAATTTTTTTCAACTGTTTTCAATTTTACCCCCGTGGGATATATATTCTACCCACAAACATGTGGAACTCTCCTGCGGTACCCTCACACATATTATTCCCTCATTTAGTGGATATTTTCACAAAAAAGTGAAATTTTCAAAAATTCAGAAAATTGACTGAAAACTACTAAATATGAAGGACTCATCGGGCGAATCGCTCTGGAGCTGAAATTGGAAAGCTCACTGACATTTATCCTATCTGAAAGTCTGTTAAACGCCGGAAAAATGACTAAGTCCAAAAATATTTTTTTTCAGCTTTTTTCAATTTTACCCCCGTGGTATACATATTCTACCCACACACATTTGGAACTCTCCTGGGGTACCCTCACACATATTATTCCCTCATTTAGTGGATATTTTCACAAAAAAGTGAAATTTTCAAAAATTCTGAAAATTGGCTGAAAATGACTAAATATGAAGGACACATCGGGCGAATCGCTCTGGAGCTGAAATTGGAAAGCTCACTGACATTTATCCTATCTGAAAGTCTGATAAACGCCGGAAAAATGACTAAGTCCAAAAAATTTTTTTTTTCAGCTTTTTTCAATTTTTCCCCCGTGATATACATATTCTACCCACAAACATTTGGAACTCTCCTGGGGTACCCTCATACATATTATTCCCTCATTTAGTGGATATTTTCACAAAAAAGTGAAATATTCAAAACTTCAGAAAATTGGCTGAAAACGAATAAATATGAAGGACTCATCGGGCGAATCGCTCTGGAACTGAAATCGGAACGCTCACTGACATTTCCCCTATCTGAAAGTCTGAAAAACGCCGGAAAAATGACTAAGACTAAAAAAAATTTTTTTTCAACTTTTTTCAATTTTACCCCCGTGGTATATATATTCTACCCACACACATTTGGAACTCTCCTGGGGTACCCTCATACATATTATTCCCTCATTTAGTGGATATTTTCACAAAAAAGTGAAATTTTCAAAAATTCAGAAAATTGGCTGAAATTGACTAAATATGAAGGACTCATCGGGAGAATCACTCTGGAACTGAAATCGGAACGCTCACTGACATTTCCCCTATCTGAAAGTCTGATAAACGCCGGAAAAATGACTAAGTCCAAAAAAATTTTTTAAAACTTTTTTCAATTTTACCCCCTTGGGATATATATTCTACCCACACACATTTGGAACTCTCCTGGGGTACCCTCACACATATTATTCCCCCATTTAGTCGACATTTTCACAAAAAAAGTGAAATTTTCAAAAATTCAGAAAATTGGCTGAAATTGACTAAATATGAAGGACTCATTGGGCGAATCGCTCTGGAACTGAAATCGGAACGCTCACTGACATTTCCCCTATCTGAAAGTCTGATAAACGGCGGAAAAATGACTAAGTCCAAAAAAATTTTTTTCAACTTTTTTCAATTTTACCCCCGTGGGATATATATTCTACCCACACACATTTGGAACTCTCCTGGGGTTCCCTCACACATATTATTCCCTCATTTAGTGGATATTTTCACAAAAACGTGAAATTTTCAAAAATTCAGAAAATTGGCTGAAAACGACTAAATATGAAGGACTCATCGGGCGAATCGCTCTGGAACTGAAATCGGAACGCTCACTGACATTTCCCCTATCTGAAAGTCTGATAAATGCCAGAAAAATGACTAAGTCCCAAAAAAATTTTTTTTAAACTTTTTTCAATTTTACCCCGTGGTATATATATTCTACCCACACACATTTGGTACTCTCCTGGGGTACCCTCATACATATTATTCCCTCATTTAGTGGATATTTTCACAAAAAAGTGAAATTTTCAAAAATTCAGAAAATTGGCTGAAAATGAATAAATATGAAGGACTCATCGGGCGAATCGCTCTGGATCTGAAATCGGAACGCTCACTGACATTTCCCGTATCTGAAAGTCTGATAAACGCCGGAAAAATGACTAAGACCCAAAAAAAATTTTTTAAAACTTTTTTCAATTTTACCCCCTTGGGATATATATTCTACCTACACACATTTGGAACTCTCCTGGGGTACCCTCATACATATTATTCCCTCATTTAGTGGATATTTTCACAAAAAAAGTGAAATTTTCAAAAATTCAGAAAATTGGCTGAAAACGACTAAATATGAAGGACTCATCGGGCGAATCGCTCTGGAACTGAAATCGGAACGCTCACTGACATTTCCCCTATCTGAAAGTCTGATAAACGCTAGAAAAATGACTAAGTCCGAAAAAAAATTTTTTTAAACTTTTTTAAATTTTACCCCCATGGGATATATATTTAACCTACACACATTTGGAACTCTCCTGGGGTTCCCTCACACATATTATTCCCTCATTTAGTGGATATTTTCACAAAAAAGTGAAATTTTCAAAAATTCAGAAAATTGGCTGAAAATGAATAAATATGAAGGACTCATCGGGCGAATCGCTCTGGAACTGAAATCGGAACGCTCACTGACATTTCCCCTATCTGAAAGTCTGATAAACGCCGGAAAAATGACTAAGACCCAAAAAAAATTTTTTAAAACTTTTTTCAATTTTACCCCCTTGGGATATATATTCTACGCACACACATTTGGAACTCTCCTGGGGTACCCTCATACATATTATTCCCTCATTTAGTGGATATTTTCACAAAAAAGTGAAATTTTCAAAAATTCAGAAAATTGGCTGAAAACGAATAAATATGAAGGACTCATCGAGCGATTCGCTCTGGAACTGAAATCGGAACGCTCACTGACATTTCCCCTATCTGAAAGTCTGATAAACGCCGGAAAAATGACTAAGTCCAAAAAAATTTTTTTCAACTTTTTGGAATTTTACCCCCGTGGGATATATATTCTACCCACACACATTTGCAACTCTCCTGGGGTTCCCTCACACATATTATTCCCTCATTTAGTCGACATTTTCATAAAAAAAGTGAAATTTTCAAAAATTTAGAAAATTGGCTGAAATTGACTAAATATGAAGGACTCATTGGGCGAATCGCTCTGGAACTGAAATCGGAACGCTCACTGACATTTCCCCTATCTGAAAGTCTGATAAACGGCGGAAAAATGACTAAGTCCAAAAAAATTTTTTTCAACTTTTTTCAATTTTACCCCCGTGGGATATATATTCTACCCACACACATTTGGAACTCTCCTGGGGTTCCCTCACACATATTATTCCCTCATTTAGTGGATATTTTCACAAAAAAGTGAAATTTTCAAAAATTCAGAACATTGGCTGAAAACGACTAAATATGAAGGACTCATCGGGCGAATCGCTCTGGAACTGAAATCGGAACGCTCACTGACATTTCCCCCAACTGAAAGTCTGATAAACGCTAGAAAAATGACTAAGTCCGAAAAAAAATTTTTTTAAACTTTTTTAAATTTTACCCCCATGGGATATATATTTAACCTACACACATTTGGAACTCTACTGGGGTTCCCTCACACATATTATTCTCTCATTTAGTGGATATTTTCACAAAAAAGTGAAATTTTAAAAATTCAGAAAATTGGCTGAAAATGAATAAATATGAAGGACTCATCGGGCGAATCGCTCTGGAACTGAAATCGGAACGCTCACTGACATTTCCCCTATCTGAAAGTCTGATAAATGCCAGAAAAATGACTAAGTCCCAAAAAAATTTTTTTTAAACTTTTTTCAATTTTACCCCGTGGTATATATATTCTACCCACACACATTTGGTACTCTCCTGGGGTACCCTCATACATATTATTCCCTCATTTAGTGGATATTTTCACAAAAAAGTGAAATTTTCAAAAATTCAGAAAATTGGCTGAAAATGAATAAATATGAAGGACTCATCGGGCGAATCGCTCTGGAACTGAAATCGGAACGCTCACTGACATTTCCCGTATCTGAAAGTCTGATAAACGCCGGAAAAATGACTAAGACCCAAAAAAAATTTTTTTCAACTTTTTTCAATTTTACCCCCGTGGGATATATATTCTACCCACACACATTTGGAACTCTCCTGGGGTTCCCTCACACATATTATTCCCTCATTTAGTGGATATTTTCACAAAAAAAGTGAAATTTTCAAAAATTCAGAAAATTGGCTGAAAACGACTAAATATGAAGGACTCATCGGGCGAATCGCTCTGGAACTGAAATCGGAACGCTCACTGACATTTCCCCTATCTGAAAGTCTGATAAACGCTAGAAAAATGACTAAGTCCGAAAAAAAAATTTTTTAAACTTTTTAAAATTTTACCCCCATGGGATATATATTTAACCTACACACATTTGGAACTCTCCTGGGGTTCCCTCACACATATTATTCCCTCATTTAGTGGATATTTTCACAAAAAAGTGAAATTTTCAAAAATTCAGAAAATTGGCTGAAAATGAATAAATATGAAGGACTCATCGGGCGAATCGCTCTGGAACTGAAATCGGAACGCTCACTGACATTTCCCCTATCTGAAACTCTGATAAACGCCGGAAAAATGACTAAGTCTAAAAAAATTTTTTTTTCAACTTTTTTCAATTTTACCCCCGTGGTATATATATTCTACCCACACACATTTGGAACTCTCCTGGGGTACCCTCACACATATTATTCCCTCATTTAGTCGATATTTTCACAAAAAATGTGAAATTTTCAAAAATTCAGAAAATTGGCTGAAAACGACTAAATATCAAGGACTCATCGGGCGAATCGCTCTGGAACTGAAATCAGAACGCTCACTGACATTTCCCCTATCTGAAAGTCTGATAAACGCCGGAAAAATGACTAAGTCCAAAAACATTTTTTTCAACTTTTTTCAATTTTACCCCCGTGGGATATATATTCTACCCACACACATTTGGAACTCTCCTGGGGTTCCCTCACACATATTATTCCCTCATTTAGTGGATATTTTCACAAAAAAAGTGAAATTTTCAAAAATTCAGAAAATTGGCTGAAAACGACTAAATATGAAGGACTCATCGGGCGAATCGCTCTGGAACTGAAATCGGAACGCTCACTGACATTTCCCCTATCTGAAAGTCTGATAAACGCTAGAAAAATGACTAAGTCTAAAAAAAAAATTTTTTAAACTTTTTTAAATTTTACCCCCATGGGATATATATTCTACCTACACACATTTGGAACTCTCCTGGGGTTCCCTCACACATATTATTCCCTCATTTAGTGGATATTTTCACAAAAAAGTGAAATTTTCAAAAATTCAGAAAATTGGCTGAAAATGAATAAATATGAAGGACTCATCAGGCGAATCGCTCTGGAACTGAAATCGGAACGCTCACTGACATTTCCCCTATCTGAAAGTCTGATAAACGCCGGAAAAATGACTAAGACCCAAAAAAAATTTTTTAAAACTTTTTTCAATTTTACCCCCTTGGGATATATATTCTACCCACACACATTTGGAACTCTCCTGGGGTACCCTCACACATATTATTCCCTCATTTAGTGGATATTTTCACAAAAAAAGTGAAATTTTCAAAAATTCAGAAAATTGGCTGAAATTGACTAAATATGAAGGACTCATCGGGCGAATCGCTCTGGAACTGAAATCGGATCGCTCACTGACATTTCCCCTATCTGAAAGTCTGATAAACGCCGGAAAAATGACTAAGTCCAAAAAAATTTTTTTTCAACTTTTTTCAATTTTACCCCCGTGGTATATATATTCTACGCACACACATTTGGAACTCTCCTGGGGTACCCTCATACATATTATTCCCTCATTTAGTGGATATTTTCACAAAAAAGTGAAATTTTCAAAAATTCAGAAAATTGGCTGAAAACGACTAAATATGAAGGACTCATCGGGCGAATCGCTCTGGAACTGAAATCGGAACGCTCTCTGACATTTCCGCTATTTTAAAGTCTGATAAACGATGAAAAAATGACTAAGTCCAAAAAAAAATTTTTTTCACCTTTTTTCAATTTTTCCCCCGTGGGATATATATTCTACACACACACATTTGGAACTCTCCTGGGGTTCCCTCACACATATTATTCCCTCATTTAGTAGATATTTTCACAAAAAAGTTAAATTTTAAAAAATTCAGAAAATTGGCTGAAAATGAATAAATATGAAGGACTCATCGGGCGAATCGCTCTGGAACTGAAATCGGAACGCTCACTGACATTTCCCCTATCTGAAAGTCTGATAAACGCCGGAAAAATGACTAAGACCCAAAAAAAATTTTTTAAAACTTTTTTCAATTTTACCCCCTTGGGATATATATTCTACCCACACACATTTGGAACTCTCCTGGGGTACCCTCACACATATTATTCCCTCATTTAGTGGATATTTTCACAAAAAAAGTGAAATTTTCAAAAATTCAGAAAATTGGCTGAAATTGACTAAATATGAAGGACTCATCGGGCGAATCGCTCTGGAACTGAAATCGGATCGCTCACTGACATTTCCCCTATCTGAAAGTCTGATAAACGCCGGAAAAATGACTAAGTCCAAAAAAATTTTTTTTCAACTTTTTTCAATTTTACCCCCGTGGTATATATATTCTATGCACACACATTTGGAACTCTCCAGGGGGTCCCTCACACATATTATTCCCTCATTTCGTGGATATTTTCACAAAAAAAGGGAAATTTTCAAAAATTCAGAAAATTGGCTGAAAACGACTAAATATCAAGGACTCATCGGGCGAATCGCTCTGGAATTGAAATCGGAACGCTCACTGACATTTCCCCTATCTGAAAGTCTGATAAACGCCGGAAAAATGACTAAGTCCAAAAAAATTTTTTTCAACTTTTTTGAATTTTACCCCCGTGGTATATATATTCTACCCACACACATTTGGAACTCTCCTGGGGTACCCTCATACATATTATTCCCTCATTTAGTGGATATTTTCACAAAAAAGTGAAATTTTCAAAAATTCCGAAAATTGGCTGAAAACGAATAAATATGAAGGACTCATCGGGCGAATCGCTCTGGAACTGAAATCGGAACGCTCACTGACATTTCCCCTATCTGAAAGTCTGATAAACGCCGGAAAAATGACTAAGTCCAAAAAAATTTTTTTCAACTTTTTTCAATTTTACCCCCGTGGGATATATATTCTACCCACACACATTTGGAACTCTCCTGGGGTTCCCTCACACATATTATTCCCTCATTTAGTGGATATTTTCACAAAAAAAGTGAAATTTTCAAAAATTCAGAAAATTGGCTGAAAACGACTAAATATGAAGGACTCATCGGGCGAATCGCTCTGGAACTGAAATCGGAACGCTCACTGACATTTCCCCTATCTGAAAGTCTGATAAACGCTAGAAAAATGACTAAGTCCGAAAAAAAAAATTTTTAAACTTTTTTAAATTTTACCCCCATGGGATATATATTCTACCTACACACATTTGGAACTCTCCTGGGGTACCCTCACACATATTATTCCCTCATTTAGTGGATATTTTCACAAAAAAAGTGAAATTTTCAAAAATTCAGAAAATTTGCTGAAATTGACTAAATATGAAGGACTCATCGGGCGAATCGCTCTGGAACTGAAATCGGAACGCTCACTGACATTTCCCCTATCTGAAAGTCTGATAAACGCCGGAAAAATGATTAAGTCCCCCAAAAAATTTTTTAAAACTTTTTTCAATTTTACCCCCGTGCGATATATATTCTACCCACACACATTTGGAACTCTCCAGGGGGTCCCTCACACATATTATTCCCTCATTTCGTGGATATTTTCACAAAAAAAGGGAAATTTTCAAAAATTCAGAAAATTGGCTGAAAACGACTAAATATCAAGGACTCATCGGGCGAATCGCTCTGGAACTGAAATCGGAACGCTCAATGACATTTCCCCTATCTGAAAGTCTGATAAACGCCGGAAAAATGACTAAGTCCAAAAAAATTTTTTTCAACTTTTTTGAATTTTACCCCCGTGGTATATATATTCTACCCACACACATTTGGAACTCTCCTGGGGTACCCTCATACATATTATTCCCTCATTTAGTGGATATTTTCACAAAAAAAGTGAAATTTTCAAAAATTCAGAAAATTGGCTGAAAACGAATAAATATGAAGGACTCATCGGGCGAATCGCTCTGGAGCTGAAATCGGAACGCTCTCTGACATTTCCGCTATTTTAAAGTCTGATAAACGATGAAAAAATGACTAAGTCCAAAAAAAATTTTTTTTCACCTTTTTTCAATTTTTCCCCCGTGGGATATATATTCTACCCACACACATTTGGAACTCTCCTGGGGTACCCTCACACATATTATTCCCTCATTTAGTGGATATTTTCACAAAAAAGTGAAATTTTCAAAAATTCAGAAAATTGGCTGAAAACGACTAAATATGAAGGACTCATCGGGCGAATCGCTCTGGAACTGAAATCGGAACGCTCACTGACATTTCCCCTATCTGAAAGTCTGATAAACGCCGGAAAAATGACTAAGTCCAAAAAAATTTTTTTTCAACTTTTTTCAATTTTACCCCCGTGGTATATATATTCTACGCACACACATTTGGAACTCTCCTGGGGTACCCTCATACATATTATTCCCTCATTTAGTGGATATTTTCACAAAAAAGTGAAATTTTCAAAAATTCAGAAAATTGGATGAAAACGACTAAATATGAAGGACTCATCGGGCGAATCGCTCTGGAACTGAAATCGGAACGCTCACTGACATTTCCCCTATCTGAAAGTCTGATAAACGCCGGAAAAATGACTAAGTCCCCCAAAAAATTTTTTAAAACTTTTTTCAATTTTACCCCCGTGGGATATATATTCTACCCACACACATTTGGAACTCTCCTGGGGTACCCTCACACATATTATTCCCTCATTTAGTCGATATTTTCACAAAAAATGTGAAATTTTCAAAAATTCTGAAAATTGGCTGAAAACGACTAAATATCAAGGACTCATCGGGCGAATCGCTCTGGAACTGAAATCGGAACGCTCACTGACATTTCCCCTATCTGAAAGTCTGATAAACGCCGGAAAAATGACTAAGTCCAAAAAAATTTTTTTCAACTTTTTTCAATTTTACCCCCGTGGGATATATATTCTACCCACACACATTTGGAACTCTCCTGGGGTTCCCTCACACATATTATTCCCTCATTTAGTGGATATTTTCACAAAAAAAGTGAAATTTTCAAAAATTCAGAAAATTGGCTGAAAACGACTAAATATCAAGGACTCATCGGGCGAATCGCTCTGGAACTGAAATCGGAACGCTCACTGACATTTCCCCTATCTGAAAGTCTGATAAACGCCGGAAAAATGACTAAGTCCAAAAAAATTTTTTTCAACTTTTTTGAATTTTACCCCCGTGGTATATATATTCTACCCACACACATTTGGAACTCTCCTGGGGTACCCTCATACATATTATTCCCTCATTTAGTGGATATTTTCACAAAAAAAGTGAAATTTTCAAAAATTCCGAAAATTGGCTGAAAACGAATAAATATGAAGGACTCATCGGGCGAATCGCTCTGGAACTGAAATCGGAACGCTCACTGACATTTCCCCTATCTGAAAGTCTGATAAACGCCGGAAAAATGACTAAGTCCAAAAAAATTTTTTTCAACTTTTTTCAATTTTACCCCCGTGGGATATATATTCTACCCACACACATTTGGAACTCTCCTGGGGTTCCCTCACACATATTATTCCCTCATTTAGTGGATATTTTCACAAAAAAAGTGAAATTTTCAAAAATTCAGAAAATTGGCTGAAAACGACTAAATATGAAGGACTCATCGGGCGAATCGCTCTGGAACTGAAATCGGAACGCTCACTGACATTTCCCCTATCTGAAAGTCTGATAAACGCTAGAAAAATGACTAAGTCCGAAAAAAAAAATTTTTAAACTTTTTTAAATTTTACCCCCATGGGATATATATTCTACCTACACACATTTGGAACTCTCCTGGGGTACCCTCACACATATTATTCCCTCATTTAGTGGATATTTTCACAAAAAAAGTGAAATTTTCAAAAATTCAGAAAATTTGCTGAAATTGACTAAATATGAAGGACTCATCGGGCGAATCGCTCTGGAACTGAAATCGGAACGCTCACTGACATTTCCCCTATCTGAAAGTCTGATAAACGCCGGAAAAATGATTAAGTCCCCCAAAAAATTTTTTAAAACTTTTTTCAATTTTACCCCCGTGCGATATATATTCTACCCACACACATTTGGAACTCTCCAGGGGGTCCCTCACACATATTATTCCCTCATTTCGTGGATATTTTCACAAAAAAAGGGAAATTTTCAAAAATTCAGAAAATTGGCTGAAAACGACTAAATATCAAGGACTCATCGGGCGAATCGCTCTGGAACTGAAATCGGAACGCTCAATGACATTTCCCCTATCTGAAAGTCTGATAAACGCCGGAAAAATGACTAAGTCCAAAAAAATTTTTTTCAACTTTTTTGAATTTTACCCCCGTGGTATATATATTCTACCCACACACATTTGGAACTCTCCTGGGGTACCCTCATACATATTATTCCCTCATTTAGTGGATATTTTCACAAAAAAAGTGAAATTTTCAAAAATTCAGAAAATTGGCTGAAAACGAATAAATATGAAGGACTCATCGGGCGAATCGCTCTGGAGCTGAAATCGGAACGCTCTCTGACATTTCCGCTATTTTAAAGTCTGATAAACGATGAAAAAATGACTAAGTCCAAAAAAAATTTTTTTTCACCTTTTTTCAATTTTTCCCCCGTGGGATATATATTCTACCCACACACATTTGGAACTCTCCTGGGGTACCCTCACACATATTATTCCCTCATTTAGTGGATATTTTCACAAAAAAGTGAAATTTTCAAAAATTCAGAAAATTGGCTGAAAACGACTAAATATGAAGGACTCATCGGGCGAATCGCTCTGGAACTGAAATCGGAACGCTCACTGACATTTCCCCTATCTGAAAGTCTGATAAACGCCGGAAAAATGACTAAGTCCAAAAAAATTTTTTTTCAACTTTTTTCAATTTTACCCCCGTGGTATATATATTCTACGCACACACATTTGGAACTCTCCTGGGGTACCCTCATACATATTATTCCCTCATTTAGTGGATATTTTCACAAAAAAGTGAAATTTTCAAAAATTCAGAAAATTGGATGAAAACGACTAAATATGAAGGACTCATCGGGCGAATCGCTCTGGAACTGAAATCGGAACGCTCACTGACATTTCCCCTATCTGAAAGTCTGATAAACGCCGGAAAAATGACTAAGTCCCCCAAAAAATTTTTTAAAACTTTTTTCAATTTTACCCCCGTGGGATATATATTCTACCCACACACATTTGGAACTCTCCTGGGGTACCCTCACACATATTATTCCCTCATTTAGTCGATATTTTCACAAAAAATGTGAAATTTTCAAAAATTCTGAAAATTGGCTGAAAACGACTAAATATCAAGGACTCATCGGGCGAATCGCTCTGGAACTGAAATCGGAACGCTCACTGACATTTCCCCTATCTGAAAGTCTGATAAACGCCGGAAAAATGACTAAGTCCAAAAAAATTTTTTTCAACTTTTTTCAATTTTACCCCCGTGGGATATATATTCTACCCACACACATTTGGAACTCTCCTGGGGTTCCCTCACACATATTATTCCCTCATTTAGTGGATATTTTCACAAAAAAAGTGAAATTTTCAAAAATTCAGAAAATTGGCTGAAAACGACTAAATATCAAGGACTCATCGGGCGAATCGCTCTGGAACTGAAATCGGAACGCTCACTGACATTTCCCCTATCTGAAAGTCTGATAAACGCCGGAAAAATGACTAAGTCCAAAAAAATTTTTTTCAACTTTTTTGAATTTTACCCCCGTGGTATATATATTCTACCCACACACATTTGGAACTCTCCTGGGGTACCCTCATACATATTATTCCCTCATTTAGTGGATATTTTCACAAAAAAAGTGAAATTTTCAAAAATTCAGAAAATTGGCTGAAAACGAATAAATATGAAGGACTCATCGGGCGAATCGCTCTGGAACTGAAATCGGAACGCTCACTGACATTTCTCCTATCTGAAAGACTGATAAACGCCGGAAAAATGACTAAGTCTAAAAAAATTTTTTTTTCAACTTTTTTCAATTTTACCCCCGTGGTATATATATTCTACCCACACACATTTGGAACTCTCCTGGGGTACCCTCATACATATTATTCCCTCATTTAGTGGATATTTTCACAAAAAAGTGAAATTTTCAAAAATTCAGAAAATTGGCTGAAAACGACTAAATATGAAGGACTCATCGGGCGAATCGCTCTGGAACTGAAATCGGAACGCTCTCTGACATTTCCGCTATTTTAAAGTCTGATAAACGATGAAAAAATGACTAAGTCCAAAAAAAAATTTTTTTCACCTTTTTTCAATTTTTCCCCCGTGGGATATATATTCTACCCACACACATTTGGAACTCTCCTGGGGTACCCTCACACATATTATTCCCTCATTTAGTGGATATTTTCACAAAAAAGTGAAATTTTCAAAAATTCAGAAAATTGGCTGAAAACGACTAAATATGAAGGACTCATCAGGCTAATCGCTCTGGAACTGAAATCGGAACACTCACTAATATTTCCCCTATCTGAAAGTCTGATAAACGCCAGAAAAATGACTAAGTCCCAAAAAAAAATTTTTTAAACTTTTTTAAATTTTACCCCCATGGGATATATATTCTACCTACACACATTTGGAACTCTCCTGGGGTTCCCTCACACATATTATTCCCTCATTTAGTGGATATTTTCACAAAAAAGTGAAATTTTCAAAAATTCAGAAAATTGGCTGAAAATGAATAAATATGAAGGACTCATCGGGCAAATCGCTCTGGAACTGAAATCGGAACGCTCACTGACATTTCCCCTATCTGAAAGTCTGATAAACGCCGGAAAAATGGCTAAGACCCAAAAAAAATTTTTTAAAACTTTTTTCAATTTTACCCCCTTGGGATATATATTCTACCCACACATATTTGGAACTCTCCTGGGGTACCCTCACACATATTATTCCCTCATTTAGTGGATATTTTCACAAAAAAAGTGAAATTTTCAAAAATTCAGAAAATTGGCTGAAATTGACTAAATATGAAGGACTCATCGGGCGAATCGCTCTGGAACTGAAATCGGAACGCTCACTGACATTTCCCCTATCTGAAAGTCTGATAAACGCCGGAAAAATGACGAAGTCCAAAAAAATTTTTTTCAACTTTTTTGAATTTTACCCCCGTGGGATATATATTCTACCCACACACATTTGGAACTCTCCTGGGGTTCCCTCACACATATTATTCCCTCATTTAGTGGATATTTTCATAAAAAAGTGAAATTTTAAAAAATTCAGAAAATTGGCTTAAAACGACTAAATATGAAGGACTCATCGGGCGAATCGCTCTGGAACTGAAATCGGAACGCTCACTGACATTTCTCCTATCTGAAAGACTGATAAACGCCGGAAAAATGACTAAGTCTAAAAAAATTTTTTTTTCAACTTTTTTCAATTTTACCCCCGTGGTATATATATTCTACCCACACACATTTGGAACTCTCCTGGGGTACCCTCATAAATATTATTCCCTCATTTAGTGGATATTTTCACAAAAAAGTGAAATTTTCAAAAATTCAGAAAATTGGCTGAAAACGACTAAATATGAAGGACTCATCGGGCGAATCGCTCTGGAACTGAAATCGGAACGCTCTCTGACATTTCCGCTATTTTAAAGTCTGATAAACGATGAAAAAATGACTAAGTCCAAAAAAAAATTTTTTTCACCTTTTTTCAATTTTTCCCCCGTGGGATATATATTCTACCCACACACATTTGGAACTCTCCTGGGGTACCCTCACACATATTATTCCCTCATTTAGTGGATATTTTCACAAAAAAGTGAAATTTTCAAAAATTCAGAAAATTGGCTGAAAACGACTAAATATGAAGGACTCATCGGGCGAATCGCTCTGGAACTGAAATCGGAACGCTCTCTGACATTTCCGCTATTTTAAAGTCTGATAAACGATGAAAAAATGACTAAGTCCAAAAAAAATTTTTTTTCACCTTTTTTCAATTTTTCCCCCGTGGGATATATATTCTACACACACACATTTGGAACTCTCCTGGGGTTCCCTCACACATATTATTCCCTCATTTAGTGGATATTTTCACAAAAAAGTTAAATTTTAAAAAATTCAGAAAATTGGCTGAAAACGACTAAATATGAAGGACTCATCAGGCTAATCGCTCTGGAACTGAAATCGGAACACTCACTAATATTTCCCCTATCTGAAAGTCTGATAAACGCCAGAAAAATGACTAAGTCCCAAAAAAAAATTTTTTAAACTTTTTTAAATTTTACCCCCATGGGATATATATTCTACCTACACACATTTGGAACTCTCCTGGGGTTCCCTCACACATATTATTCCCTCATTTAGTGGATATTTTCACAAAAAAGTGAAATTTTCAAAAATTCAGAAAATTGGCTGAAAATGAATAAATATGAAGGACTCATCGGGCAAATCGCTCTGGAACTGAAATCGGAACGCTCACTGACATTTCCCCTATCTGAAAGTCTGATAAACGCCGGAAAAATGGCTAAGACCCAAAAAAAATTTTTTAAAACTTTTTTCAATTTTACCCCCTTGGGATATATATTCTACCCACACATATTTGGAACTCTCCTGGGGTACCCTCACACATATTATTCCCTCATTTAGTGGATATTTTCACAAAAAAAGTGAAATTTTCAAAAATTCAGAAAATTGGCTGAAATTGACTAAATATGAAGGACTCATCGGGCGAATCGCTCTGGAACTGAAATCGGAACGCTCACTGACATTTCCCCTATCTGAAAGTCTGATAAACGCCGGAAAAATGACGAAGTCCAAAAAAATTTTTTTCAACTTTTTTGAATTTTACCCCCGTGGGATATATATTCTACCCACACACATTTGGAACTCTCCTGGGGTTCCCTCACACATATTATTCCCTCATTTAGTGGATATTTTCATAAAAAAGTGAAATTTTAAAAAATTCAGAAAATTGGCTTAAAACGACTAAATATGAAGGACTCATCGGGCGAATCGCTCTGGAACTGAAATCGGAACGCTCACTGACATTTCTCCTATCTGAAAGACTGATAAACGCCGGAAAAATGACTAAGTCTAAAAAAATTTTTTTTTCAACTTTTTTCAATTTTACCCCCGTGGTATATATATTCTACCCACACACATTTGGAACTCTCCTGGGGTACCCTCATAAATATTATTCCCTCATTTAGTGGATATTTTCACAAAAAAGTGAAATTTTCAAAAATTCAGAAAATTGGCTGAAAACGACTAAATATGAAGGACTCATCGGGCGAATCGCTCTGAAACTGAAATCGGAACGCTCTCTGACATTTCCGCTATTTTAAAGTCTGATAAACGATGAAAAAATGACTAAGTCCAAAAAAAATTTTTTTTCACCTTTTTTCAATTTTTCCCCCGTGGGATATATATTCTACCCACACACATTTGGAACTCTCCTGGGGTACCCTCATACATATTATTCCCTCATTTAGTAGATATTTTCACAAAAAAAGTGAAATTTTCAAAAATTCAGAAAAATTGGCTGAAAACGAATAAATATGAAGGACTCATCGGGCGAATCGCTCTGGAACTGAAATCGGAATGCTCACTGACATTTCTCCTTTCTGAAAGACTGATAAACGCCGGAAAAATGACTAAGTCCCAAAAAATTTTTTTCAACTTTTTTCAATTTTACCCCCATGGGATATATATTCTACCTACACACATTTGGAACTCTCCTGGGGTACCCTCACACATATTATTCCCTCATTTAGTGGATATTTTCACAAAAAAGTGAAATTTTCAAAAATTCAGAAAATTGGCTGAAATTGACTAAATATGAAGGACTCATCGGGAGAATCGCTCTGGAACTGAAATCGGAACGCTCACTGACACTTCCCCTATCTGAAAGTCTGATAAACGTCGGAAAAATGACTAAGTCTAAAAAAATTTTTTTTTCAATTTTACCCCCGTGGTATATATATTCTACCCACACACATTTGGAACTCTCCTGGGGTACCCTCATACATATTATTCCCTCATTTAGTGGATATTTTCACAAAAAAGTGAAATTTTCAAAAATTCAGAAAATTGGCTGAAAACGAATAAATATGAAGGACTCATCGGGCGAATCGCTCTGGAACTGAAATCGGAACGCTCACTGACATTTCCCCTATGTGAAAGTCTGATAAACGCCGGAAAAATGACTAAGTCCAAAAAAATTTTTTTCAACTTTTTTCAATTTTACCCCCGTGGGATATATATTCTACCAACACACATTTGGAACTCTCCTGGGGTTCCCTCACACATATTATTCCCTCATTTAGTGGATATTTTCACAAAAAAGTGAAATTTTCAAAAATTCTGTAAATTGGCTGAAAACGACTAAATATGAAGGACTCATAGGGCTAATCGATCTGGAACTGAAATCGGAACGCTCACTGACACTTCACCTATCTGAAAGTCTGATAAACGTCGGAAAAATGACTAAGTCTAAAAAAATTTTTTTTTCAATTTTACCCCCGTGGTATATATATTCTACCCACACACATTTGGAACTCTCCTGGGGTACCCTCATACATATTATTCCCTCATTTAGTGGATATTTTCACAAAAAAGTGAAATTTTCAAAAATTCAGAAAATTGGCTGAAAACGAATAAATATGAAGGACTCATCGGGCGAATCGCTCTGGAACTGAAATCGGAAGGCTCACTGACATTTCCCCTATGTGAAAGTCTGATAAACGCCGGAAAAATGACTAAGTCCAAAAAAATTTTTTTCAACTTTTTTCAATTTTACCCCCGTGGGATATATATTCTACCCACACACATTTGGAACTCTCCTGGGGTTCCCTCACACATATTATTCCCTCATTTAGTGGATATTTTCACAAAAATGTGAAATTTTCAAAAATTCTGTAAATTGGCTGAAAACGACTAAATATGAAGGACTCATCGGGCGAATCGCTCAGGAACTGAAATCGGAACGCTCTCTGACATTTCCGCTATTTGAACGTCTGATAAATCGCTGAAAAAATGACTAAGTCCAAAAAAAAATTTTTTTCACCTTTTTTCAATTTTACCCCCGTGGGATATATATTCTACCCACACACATTTGGAACTCTACTGGGATACCCTCACACATATTATTCCCTCATTTAGTGGATATTTTCACAAAAAAGTGAAATTTTCAAAAATTCAGAAAATTGGCTGAAAACGACTAAATGTGAAGGACTCATCGGGCGAATCTCTCTGGAACTGAAATCGGAACACTCACTGACATTTCCCCTATCTGAAAGTCTGATAAACGCCGGAAAAATGACTAAGTCCAAAAAAATTTTTTTCAACTTTTTTGAATTTTACCCCCGTGGGATATATATTCTGCCCACACACATTTGGAACTCTCCTGGGGTTCCCTCACACATATTATTCCCTCATTTAGTGGATATTTTCATAAAAAAGTGAAATTTTAAAAAATTCAGAAAATTGGCTTAAAACGACTAAATATGAAGGACTCATCGGGCGAATCGCTCTGGAACTGAAATCGGAACGCTCACTGACATTTCCCCTATCTGAAAGTCTGATAAACGCCGGAAAAATGACTAAGTCCCCCAAAAAATTTTTTAAAACTTTTTTCAATTTTACCCCCGTGGGATATATATTCTACCCACACACATTTGGAACTCTCCTGGGGTACCCTCACACATATTATTCCCTCATTTAGTCGATATTTTCACAAAAAATGCGAAATTTTCAAAAATTCAGAAAATTGGCTGAAATTGACTAAATATGAAGGACTCATCGGGCGAATCGCTCTGGAACTAAAATCGGAACGCTCACTGACATTTCCCCTATCTGAAAGTCTGATAAACGGCGGAAAAATGACTAAGTCCCAAAAAAATTTTTTTTAAACTTTTTTAAATTTTACCCCCATGGGATATATATTCTACCTACACACATTTGGAACTCTCCTGGGGTTCCCTCACACATATTATTCCCTCATTTAGTGGATATTTTCACAAAAAAGTGAAATTTTCAAAAATTCAGAAAATTGTCTGAAAACGACTAAATATGAAGGACTCATAGGGCTAATCGCTCTGGAACTGAAATCGGAACGCTCACTGACACTTCCCCTATCTGAAAGTCTGATAAACGTCGGAAAAATGACTAAGTCTAAAAAAATTTTTTTTTCAATTTTACCCCCGTGGTATATATATTCTACCCACACACATTTGGAACTCTCCTGGGGTACCCTCATACATATTATTCCCTCATTTAGTGGATATTTTCACAAAAAAGTGAAATTTTCAAAAATTCAGAAAATTGGCTGAAAACGAATAAATATGAAGGACTCATCGGGCGAATCGCTCAGGAACTGAAATCGGATCGCTCTCTGACATTTCCGCTATTTGAACGTCTGATAAATCGCTGAAAAAATGACTAAGTCCAAAAAAAAATTTTTTTCACCTTTTTTCAATTTTACCCCCGTGGGATATATATTCTACCCACACACATTTGGAACTCTCCTGGGATACCCTCACACATATTATTCCCTCATTTAGTGGATATTTTCACAAAAAAGTGAAATTTTCAAAAATTCAGAAAATTGGCTGAAAACGACTAAATGTGAAGGACTCATCGGGCGAATCGCTCTGGAACTGAAATCGGAACACTCACTGACATTTCCCCTATCTGAAAGTCTGATAAACGCCGGAAAAATGACTAAGTCCAAAAAAATTTTTTTCTCCTTTTTTCAATTTTTCCCCCGTGGGATATATATTCTACCCACACACATTTGGAACTCTCCTGGGGTACCCTCACACATATTATTCCCTCATTTAGTGGATATTTTCACAAAAAAGTGAAATTTTCAAAAATTCAGAAAATTGGCTGAAAACGAATAAATATGAAGGACTCATCGGGCGAATCGCTCTGGAACTGAAATCGGAATGCTCAATGACATTTCCCCTATCTGAAAGTCTGATAAACGCCGGAAAAATGACTAAGTCCAAAAAATTTTTTTTCAACTTTTTTCAATTTTACCCCCGTGGTATATATATTCTACCCACACACATTTGGAACTCTCCTGGGGTACCCTCACACATATTATTCCCTCATTTAGTGGATATTTTCACAAAAAAGTGAAATTTTCAAAAATTCAGAAAATTGGCTGAAAACGAATAAATATGAAGGACTCATCGGGCGAATCGCTCTGGAACTGAAATCAGAACGCTCACTGACATTTCCCCTATCTGAAAGTCTGATAAACGCCGGAAAAATGACTAAGTCCCCCAAAAAAATTTTTAAAACTTTTTTCAATTTTACCCCCGTGGGATATATATTCTACCCACACACATTTGGAACTCTCCTGGGGTACCCTCACACATATTATTCCCTCATTTAGTCGATATTTTCACAAAAAATGTGAAATTTTCAAAAATTCAGAAAATTGGCTGAAATTGACTAAATATGAAGGACTCATCGGGCGAATCGCTCTGGAACTAAAATCGGAACGCTCACTGACATTTCCCCTATCTGAAAGTCTGATAAACGGCGGAAAAATGACTAAGTCCAAAAAAATTTTTTTCAACTTTTTTCAATTTTACCCCCGTGGGATATATATTCTACCCACACACATTTGGAACTCTCCTGGGGTTCCCTCACACATATTATTCCCTCATTTAGTGGATATTTTCACAAAAAAGTGAAATTTTCAAAAATTCAGAAAATTGGCTGAAAACGACTAAATATGAAGGACTCATCGGGCGAATCGCTCTGGAACTGAAATCGGAACGCTCACTGACATTTCCCCTATCTGAAAGTCTGATAAACGCCGGAAAAATGACTAAGTCTTAAAAAAATTTTTTTTCAACTTTTTTCAATTTTACCCCCGCGGTATATATATTCTACCCACACACATTTGGAACTCTCCTGGGGTACCCTCATACATATTATTCCCTCATTTAGTGGATATTTTCACAAAAAAGTGAAATTTTCAAAAATTCAGAAAATTGGCTGGAAACGAATAAATATGAAGGACTCATAGGGCGAATCGCTCTGGAACTGAAATCGGAACACTCACTAACATTTCCCCTATCTGAAAGTCTGATAAACGGCGGAAAAATTACTAAGTCTAAAAAAAATTTTTTTTCAATTTTACCCCCGTGGTATATATATTCTACCCACACACATTTGGAACTCTCCTGGGGTACCCTCATACATATTATTCCCTCATTTAGTGGATATTTTCACAAAAAAGTGAAATTTTCAAAAATTCAGAAAATTGGCTGAAAACGACTAAATATGAAGGACTCATCGGGCGAATCGCTCTGGAACTGAAATCGGAACGCTCTCTGACATTTCCGCTATTTTAAAGTCTGATAAACGATGAAAAAATGACTAAGTCTAAAAAAAATTTTTTCAACTTTTTTCAATTTTACCCCCGTGGGATATATATTCTACCCACACACATTTGGAACTCTCCTGGGGTTCCCTCACACATATTATTCCATCATTTAGTGGATATTTTCACAAAAAGTGAAATTTTCAAAAATTCAGAAAATTGGCTGAAAACGAATAAATATGAAGGACTCATCGGGCGAATCGCTTTGGAACTGAAATCGGAACGCTCACTGACATTTCCCCTATCTGAAAGTCTGATAAACGCCGGAAAAATGACTTAGTCCCAAAAAAATTTTTTTCAACTTTTTTCAATTTTACCCCCGTGGGATATATATTCTACCCACACACATTTGGAACTCTCCTGGGGTTCCCTCACACATATTGTTCCCTCATTTAGTGGATATTTTCACAAAAAAGTGAAATTTTCAAAAATTCAGAAAATTGGCTGAAAACTACTAAATATGAAGGACTCATCGGTCGAATCGCTCTGGAGCTGAAATTGGAAAGCTCACTGACATTTATCCTATCTGAAAGTCTGATAAACGCTTAAAAAATGACTAAGTCCAAAAAAAAATTTTTTTCACCTTTTTTCAATTTTACCCCCGTGGGATATATATTCTAAACACACACATTTGGAACTTTCCTGGGGTACCCTCACACATATTATTCCCTCATTTAATGGATATTTTCACAAAAAAGTGAAATTTTCAAAAATTCAGAAAATTGGCTGAAAACGACTAAATATGAAGGACTCATTGGGCAAATCGCTCTGGAACTGAAATCGGAATGCTCTCTGACATTTCCCCTATCTGAAAGTCTGATAAACGCCAGAAAAATGACTAAGTCCAAAAAAAATTTTTTTTCACCTTTTTTCAATTTTACCCCCGTGGGATATATATTCTACCCACACACATTTGGAACTCTCCTGGGGTACCCTCACACATATTATTCCCTCATTTAATGGATATTTTCACAAAAAAGTTAAATTTTCAAAAATTCAGAAAATTGGCTGAAAACGACTAAATATGAAGGACTCATTGGGCGAATCACTCTGGAACTGAAATCGGAATGCTCTCTGACATTTCCCCTATCTGAAAGTCTGATAAAAGCCAGAAAAATGACTAAGTCCAAAAAAAATTTTTTTTCACCTTTTTTCAATTTTACCCCCGTGGGATATATATTCTACCCACACGCATTTGGAACTCTCCTGTTGTACCCTCACACATATTATTCCCTCATTTAGTGGATATTTTCACAAAAAAGTGAAATTTTCAAAAATTCAGAAAATTGGCTGAAATTGACTAAATATGAAGGACTCATCGGGCGAATCGCTCTGGAACTGAAATCGGAACGCTCACTGACATTTCCACTAACTGAAAGCCTGATAAACGCCATAAAAATGACTAAGTCCAACAACATATTTTTTTCAACTTTTTTCAATTTTACCCCCGTGGGATATATATTCTACCCACACACATTTGAAGCTCTCCTGGAGTACCCTCACACATATTATTCCCTCATTTAGTGGATATTTTCACAAAAAAGTGAAATTTTCAAAAATTCAGAAAATTGGCTGAAAACGACTAAATATGCAGGACTCATCGGGCGAATCGCTCTGGAACTGAAATCGGAACGATCACTGACATTTCTCCTATCTGAAAGTCTGATAAACGCCGGAAAAATGACTAAGTCTAAAAAAAAATTGTTTTCAACTTTTTTCAATTTTACCCCCGTGGTATATATATTCTACCCACACCCATTTGGAACTCTCCTGGGGTACCCTCACACATATTACTCCCTCATTTAGTGGATATTTTCACAAAAAAGTGAAATTTTCAAAAATTTAGAAAATTGGCTGAAAACAACTAAATATGAAGGACTCATCGGGCGAATCGCTCTGGAACTGAAATCGGAACGCTCACTGACATTTCCCCTATCTAAAAGTCTCATAAACGCCGGAAAAATGACTAAGTCTAAAAAAAAAATTTTTCAACTTTTTTCAATTTTACCCCCGTGGGATATATATTCCACCCACACACATTTGGAGCACTCCTGGGGTACCCTCACACATATTATTCCCTCATTTAGTGGATATTTTCACAAAAAAGTGAAATTTTCAAAAATTCAGAAAAGTGGCTGAAAATGACTAAATATGAACGACTCATCGGGCGAATCGCTCTGGAACTGAAATCGGAACGCTCACTGACATTTCCACTAACTGAAAGTCTGATAAACGCCGGAAAAATGAGTAAGACCAACAACATTTTTTTTTCAACTTTTTTCAATTTTACCCCCGTGGTGTATATATTCTACCCACACACATTTAGAACTTTCCTGGTGTTCCCTCACACATATTATTCCCTCATTTAGTGGATATTTTCACAAAAAAGTGAAATTTTCAAAAATTCAGAAAATTGGCTGAAATTGACTAAATATGAAGGACTCATCGGGCGAATCGCTCTGGAACTGAAATCGGAACGCTCACTGACATTTCCCCTATCTGAAAGTCTGATAAATGCCGGAAAAATGACTAAGTCCAAAAAAATTTTTTTCAACTTTTTTCAATTTTACCCCGTGGGATATATATTCTACCCACACACATTTGGAACTCTCCTGGAGTACCCTCACACATATTATTCCCTCATTTACTGGATATTTTCACAAAAAAGTGAAATTTTCAAAAATTCAGAAAATTGGCTGGAAACGACTAAATATGAAGGACTCATCGGGCGAATCGCTCTGGAACTGAAATCGGAACGCTCACTGACATTTCCCCTATCTGAAAGTCTGATAAACGCCGGAAAAATTACTAAGTCCAAAAAAAATTTTTTTAAAACTTTTTTCAATTTTACCCCCGTGGGATATATCTTCTAACCACATACATTTGGAACTCTCCTGGGGTACCCTCACACATATTATTCCCTCATGTAGTGGATATTTTCACAAAAAAGTGAAATTTTCAAAAATTCAGAAAAGTGGCTGAAAATGACTAAATATGAACGACTCATCGGGCGAATCGCTCTGGAACTGAAATCGGAACGCTCACTGACATTTCCACTAACTGAAAGTCTGATAAACGCCGGAAAAATGACTAAGACCAACAACATTTTTTTTTCAACTTTTTTCAATTTTACCCCCGTGGTGTATATATTCTACCCACACACATTTAGAACTTTCCTGGTGTTCCCTCACACATATTATTCCCTCATTTAGTGGATATTTTCACAAAAAAGTGAAATTTTCAAAAATTCAGAAAATTGGCTGGAAACGACTAAATATGAAGGACTCATCGGGCGAATCGCTCTGGAACTGAAATCGGAACGCTCACTGACATTTCCCCTATCTGAAAGTCTGATACACGCCGGAAAAATGACTAAGTCCAAAAAAAATTTGTTTTCAACTTTTTTCAATTTTACCCCCGTGGTATATATATTCTACCCACACACATTTAGAACTTTCCTGGTGTACCCTCACACATATTATTCCCTCATTTAGTGGATATTTTCACAAAAAAGTGAAATTTTCAAAAATTCAGAAAATTGGCTGAAAACTACTAAATATGAAGGACTCATCGGGCGAATCGCTCTGGAGCTGAAATTGGAAAGCTCACTGACATTTATCCTATCTGAAAGTCTGATAAATGCCGGAAAAATGACTAAGTCCAAAAAAATTTTTTTCAACTTTTTTCAATTTTACCCCGTGGGATATATATTCTACCCACACACATTTGGAACTCTCCTGGAGTACCCTCACACATATTATTCCCTCATTTACTGGATATTTTCACAAAAAAGTGAAATTTTCAAAAATTCAGAAAATTGGCTGGAAACGACTAAATATGAAGGACTCATCGGGCGAATCGCTCTGGAACTGAAATCGGAACGCTCACTGACATTTCCACTAACTGAAAGTCTGATAAACGCCGGAAAAATGACTAAGACCAACAACATTTTTTTTTCAACTTTTTTCAATTTTACCCCCGTGGTGTATATATTCTACCCACACACATTTAGAACTTTCCTGGTGTTCCCTCACACATATTATTCCCTCATTTAGTGGATATTTTCACAAAAAAGTGAAATTTTCAAAAATTCAGAAAATTGGCTGGAAACGACTAAATATGAAGGACTCATCGGGCGAATCGCTCTGGAACTGAAATCGGAACGCTCACTGACATTTCCCCTATCTGAAAGTCTGATACACGCCGGAAAAATGACTAAGTCCAAAAAAAATTTGTTTTCAACTTTTTTCAATTTTACCCCCGTGGTATATATATTCTACCCACACACATTTAGAACTTTCCTGGTGTACCCTCACACATATTATTCCCTCATTTAGTGGATATTTTCACAAAAAAGTGAAATTTTCAAAAATTCAGAAAATTGGCTGAAAACTACTAAATATGAAGGACTCATCGGGCGAATCGCTCTGGAGCTGAAATTGGAAAGCTCACTGACATTTATCCTATCTGAAAGTCTGATAAATGCCGGAAAAATGACTAAGTCCAAAAAAATTTTTTTCAACTTTTTTCAATTTTACCCCGTGGGATATATATTCTACCCACACACATTTGGAACTCTCCTGGAGTACCCTCACACATATTATTCCCTCATTTACTGGATATTTTCACAAAAAAGTGAAATTTTCAAAAATTCAGAAAATTGGCTGGAAACGACTAAATATGAAGGACTCATCGGGCGAATCGCTCTGGAACTGAAATCGGAACGCTCACTGACATTTCCCCTATCTGAAAGTCTGATAAATGCCGGAAAAATGACTAAGTCCAAAAAAATTTTTTTCACCTTTTTTCAATTTTACCCCCGTGGGATATATATTCTACCCACACGCATTTGGAACTCTCCTGTTGTACCCTCACACATATTATTCCCTCATTTAGTGGATATTTTCACAAAAAAAGTTAAATTTTCAAAAATTCCGAAAAGTGGCTGAAAATGACTAAATATGAACGACTCATCGGGCGAATCGCTCTGGAACTGAAATCGGAACGCTCACTGACATTTCCACTAACTGAAAGCCTGATAAACGCCAGAAAAATGACTAAGTCCAACAACATATTTTTTTCAACTTTTTTCAATTTTACCCCTGTGGGATATATATTCTACCCACACACATTTGAAGCTCTCCTGGAGTACCCTCATACATATTATTCCCTCATTTAGTGGATATTTTCACAAAAAAGTGAAATTTCCAAAAATTCTGAAAATTGGCTGAAAACGACTAAATATGCAGGACTCATCGGGCGAATCGCTCTGGAACTGAAATCGGAACGCTCACTGACATTTCTCCTATCTGAAAGTCTGATAAGCGCCGGAAAAATGACTAAGTCTAAAAAAAAATTGTTTTCACCTTTTTTCAATTTTACCATCGTGGGATATATATTCTACCCACACACATTTGGAACTCTCCTGGGGTACCCTCACACATATTTATTCCCTCATTTAGTGGATATTTTCACAAAAAGTGAAATTTTCAAAAATTCTGAAAAGTGGCTGAAAATGACTAAATATGAACGACTCATCGGGCAAATCGCTCTGGAACTGAAATCGGAACGCTCACTGACATTTCCCCTATCTGAAAGTCTGATAAACGCCGGAAAAATTACTAAGTCCAAAAACATTTTTTTTTCAACTTTTTTCAATTTTACCCCCGTGGGATATATATTCTACCCACACACGTTTGGAACTCTCCTGGGGTACCCTCACACATATTATTCCCTCATTTAGTGGATATTTTCACAAAAAAGTGAAATTTTCAAAAATTTTGAAACTTGTCTGAAAACGACTAAATATGAAGGACTCATCGGGCGAATCGCTCTGGAACTGAAATCGGAATGCTCACTGACATTTCTACTATTTGAAAGTCTGATAAACGCTGAAAAAATGACTACGTCCAAAAAAATTTTTTTTTCACCTTTTTTCAATTTTACCCCGTGGGATATATCTTCTACCCATACCCATTTGGAACTCTCCTGGGGTACCCTCACACATATTACTCCCTCATTTAGTGGATATTTTCACAAAAAAGTGAAATTTTCAAAAATTTAGAAAATTGGCTGAAAACAACTAAATATGAAGGACTCATCGGGCGAATCACTCTGGAACTGAAATCGGAACGCTCACTGACATTTCCCCTATCTAAAAGTCTCATAAACGCCGGAAAAATGACTAAGTCTAAAAAAAAAATTTTTCAACTTTTTTCAATTTTACCCCCGTGGGATATATATTCCACCCACACACATTTGGAGCACTCCTGGGGTACCCTCACACATATTATTCCCTCATTTAGTGGATATTTTCACAAAAAAGTGAAAATTTCAAAAATTCAGAAAATGACTAAATATGAAGAACTCATCGGGCGAATCGCTCTGGAACTGAAATCGGACCGTTCTCTTACATTTCCCCTATCTGAAAGTCTGATAAATGGCAGAAAAATGACTACGTCCAAAAAAAATTTTTTTTCAACTTTTTTCAATTTTACCATCGAGGGATATATATTCTACCCACACACATTTGGAACTCTTCTGGGGTACCCTCACACATATTTATTCCCTCATTTAGTGGATATTTTCACAAAAAGTGAAATTTTCAAAAATTCAGAAAATTGACTGAAAACTACTAAATATGAAGGACTCATCGGACGAATCGCTCTGGAACTGAAATCGGAACGCTCACTGACATTTCCCCTATCTGAAAGTCTGATAAACGCCGGAAAAATGACTAAGTCCAAAAAAAAATTTTTTTCAACTTTTTTCAATTTTACCCCCGTGGTGTATATATTCTACCCACACACATTTAGAACTTTCCTGGTGTTCCCTCACACATATTATTCCCTCATTTAGTGGATATTTTCACAAAAAAGTGAAATTTTCAAAAATTCAGAAAATTGGCTGAAATTGACTAAATATGAAGGACTCATCGGGCGAATCGCTCTGGAACTGAAATCGGAACGCTCACTGACATTTCCCCTATCTGAAAGTCTGATAAATGCCGGAAAAATGACTAAGTCCAAAAAAAATTTTTTCAACTTTTTTCAATTTTACCTCGTGGGATATATATTCTACCCACACACATTTGGAACTCTCCTGGAGTACCCTCACACATATTATTCCCTCATTTTGTGGATATTTTCACAAAAAAGTGAAATTTTCAAAAATTCAGAAAATTGGCTGAAAACTACTAAATATGAAGGACTCATCGGGCGAATCGCTCTGGAGCTGAAATTGGAAAGCTCACTGACATTTATCCTATCTGAAAGTCTGATAAACGCCAGAAAAATGACTAAGTCCAAAAAAAAATTTTTTTCACCTTTTTTCAATTTTACCCCCGTGGGATATATATTCTACCCACACGCATTTGGAACTCTCCTGTTGTACCCTCACACATATTATTCCCTCATTTAGTGGATATTTTCACAAAAAAGTGAAATTTTCAAAAATTCAGAAAAGTGGCTGAAAATGACTAAATATGAACGACTCATCGGGCGAATCGCTCTGGAACTGAAATCGGAACGCTCACTGACATTTCCACTAACTGAAAGCCTGATAAACGCCCGAAAAATGACTAAATCCAACAACATATTTTTTTCAACTTTTTTCAATTTTACCCCCGTGGGATATATATTCTACCCACACACATTTGAAGCTCTCCTGGAGTACCCTCACACATATTATTCCCTCATTTAGTGGATATTTTCACAAAAAAGTGAAATTTTCAAAAATTCAGAAAATTGGCTGAAAACGACTAAATATGCAGGACTCATCGGGCGAATCGCTCTGGAACTGAAATCGGAACGCTCACTGACATTTCTCCTATCTGAAAGTCTGATAAACGCCGGAAAAATGACTAAGTCTAAAAAAAAATTGTTTTCAACTTTTTTCAATTTTACCCCCGTGGTATATATATTCTACCCACACACATTTGGAACTCTCCTGGGGTACCCTCACACATATTATTCCCTCATTTAGTGGATATTTTCACAAAAAAGTGAAATTTTCAAAAATTCTGAAAATTGGCTGAAAACGACTTAATATGAAGGACTCATCGGGCGAATCGCTCTGGAACTGAAATCGGACCACTCTCTGACATTTCCCCTATCTGAAAGTCTGATAAACGCCAGAAAAATTACTAAGTCCAAAAAAAATTTTTTTCAACTTTTTTCAATTTTACCCCCGTGGGATATATATTCTACCCACACACATTTGGAACTCTCCTGGGGTACCCTCACACATATTATTCCCTCATTTAGTGGATATTTTCACAAAAAAGTGAAATTTTCAAAAATTTTGAAACTTGGCTGAAAACGACTAAATATGAAGGACTCATCGGGCGAATCGCTCTGGAACTGAAATCGGAATGCTCACTGACATTTCCGCTATTTGAAAGTCTGATAAACTCTGAAAAAATGACTAAGTCCCAAAAAAATTTTTTTTCACCTTTTTTCAATTTTACCATCGAGGGATATATATTCTACCCACACACATTTGGAACTCTTCTGGGGTACCCTCACACATATTTATTCCCTCATTTAGTGGATATTTTCACAAAAAGTGAAATTTTCAAAAATTCAGAAAATTGACTGAAAACTACTAAATATGAAGGACTCATCAGACGAATCGCTCTGGAACTGAAATCGGAACGCTCACTGACATTTCCCCTATCTGAAAGTCTGATAAACGCCGGAAAAATGACTAAGTCCAAAAACATTTTTTTTTTAACTTTTTTCAATTTTACCCCCGTGGGATATATATTCTACCCACACGCATTTGGAACTCTCCTGTTGTACCCTCACACATATTATTCCCTCATTTAGTGGATATTTTCACAAAAAAGTGAAATTTTCAAAAATTCAGAAAAGTGGCTGAAAATGACTAAATATGAACGACTCATCGGGCGAATCGCTCTGGAACTGAAATCTGAACGCTCACTGACATTTCCACTAACTGAAAGCCTGATAAACGCCAGAAAAATGACTAAATCCAACAACATATTTTTTTCAACTTTTTTCAATTTTACCCCCGTGGGATATATATTCTACCCACACACATTTGAACCTCTCCTGGAGTACCCTCACACATATTATTCCCTCATTTAGTGGATATTTTCACAAAAAAGTGAAATTTTCAAAAATTTTGAAACTTGGCTGAAAACGACTAAATATGAAGGACTCATCGGGCGAATCGCTCTGGAACTGAAATCGGAATGCTCACTGACATTTCTGCTATTTGAAAGTCTGATAAACGCTGAAAAAATGACTACGTCCAAAAAAAATTTTTTTTCACCTTTTTTCAATTTTACCCCGTGGGATATATCTTCTACCCATACCCATTTGGAACTCTCCTCTGGTACCCTCACACATATTATTCCCTCATTTAGTGGATATTTTCACAAAAAAGTGACATTTTCAAAAATTCAGAAAATTGGTTGAAAATGACTAAATATGAACGACTCATCGGGCGAATCGCTCTGGATCTGAAATTGGAATGCTCACTGACATTTCCCCTAACTGAAAGTCTAATAAACGCCGGAAAAATTACTAAGTCCAAAAAAAATTTTTTTAAAACTTTTTTCAATTTTACCCTCGTGGGATATATATTCTACCCACACACATTTGGAACTCTCCTGGGGTACCCTTACACATATTATTCCCTCATTTAGTGGATATTTTCACAAAAAAGTGAAATTTTCAAAAATTCAGAAAATTGGCTGAAAACGACTAAATATGCAGGACTCATCGCGCGAATAGCTCTGGAACTGAAATCGGAACGCTCACTGACATTTCTCCTATCTGAAAGTCTGATAAACGCCGGAAAAATGACTAAGTCTAAAAAAAAATTGTTTTCAACTTTTTTCAATTTTACCCCCGTGGTATATATATTCTACCCACACACATTTGGAACTCTCCTGGGGTACCCTCACACATATTATTCCCTCATTTAGTGGATATTTTCACAAAAAAGTGAAGTTTTCAAAAATTCTGAAAATTGGCTGAAAACGACTTAATATGAAGGACTCATCGGGCGAATCGCTCTGGAACTAAAATCGGACCACTCTCTGACATTTCCCCTATCTGAAAGTCTGATAAACGCCGGAAAAATGACTAAGTCCAAAAACATTTTTTTTTCAACTTTTTTCAATTTTACCCCCGTGGGATATATATTCTACCCACACACGTTTGGAACTCTCCTGGGGTACCCTCACACATATTATTCCCTCATTTAGTGGATATTTTCACAAAAAAGTGAAATTTTCAAAAATTTAGAAAATTGGCTGAAAACAACTAAATATGAAGGACTCATTGGGCGAATCGCTCTGGAACTGAAATCGGAACGCTCACTGACATTTCCCCTATCTAAAAGTCTCATAAACGCCGGAAAAATGACTAAGTCTAAAAAAAAAATTTTTCAACTTTTTTCAATTTTACCCTCGTGGGATATATATTCCACCCACACACATTTGGAGCACTCCTGGGGTACCCTCACACATATTATTCCCTCATTTAGTGGATATTTTCACAAAAAAGTGAAAATTTCAAAAATTTAGAAAATTGGCTGAAAACGACTAAATATGAAGAACTCATCGGGCGAATCGCTCTGGCACTGAAATCGGACCGTTCTCTTACATTTCCCCTATCTGAAAGTCTGATAAATGCCAGAAAAATGACTACGTCCAAAAAAAATTTTTTTCAACTTTTTTCAATTTTACCCCCGTGGGATATATATTCTACCCACACACATTTGGAACTCTCCTGGGGTACCCTCACACATATTATTCCCTCATGTAGTGGATATTTTCACAAAAAAGTGACATTTTCAAAAATTCAGAAAATTGGCTGAAAATGACTAAATATGAACGACTCATCGGGCGAATCGCTCTGGATCTGAAATTGGAATGCTCACTGACATTTCCCCAACTGAAAGTCTAATAAACGCCGGAAAAATTACTAAGTCCAAAAAAAATTTTTTTAAAACTTTTTTCAATTTTACCCCCGTGGGATATATCTTCTAACCACACACATTTGGAACTCTCCTGGGGTACCCTCACACATATTATTCCCTCATGTAGTGGATATTTTCACAAAAAAGTGAAATTTTCAAAAATTCAGAAAAGTGGCTGAAAATGACTAAATATGAACGACTCATCGGGCAAATCGCTCTGGAACTGAAATCGGAACGCTCACTGACATTTCCACTAACTGAAAGTCTGATAAACGCCGGAAAAATGACTAAGACCAACAACATTTTTTTTTCAACTTTTTTCAATTTTACCCCCGTGGGATATATATTCTACCCACACACATTTGGAACTCTCCTGGGGTACCCTAACACATATTATTCCCTCATTTAGTGGATATTTTCACAAAAAAGTGAAATTTTCAAAAATTCAGCAAATTGGCTGAAATTGACTAAATATGAAGGACTCATCGGGCGAATCGCTCTGGAACTGAAATCGGAACGCTCACTGACATTTCCCCTATCTGAAAGTCTGATAAATGCCGGAAAAATGACTAAGTCCAAAAAAAATTTTTTCAACTTTTTTCAATTTTACCCCGTGGGATATATATTCTACCCACACACATTTGGAACTCTCCTGGAGTACCCTCACACATATTATTCCCTCATTTAGTGGATATTTTCACAAAAAAGTGAAATTTTCAAAAATTCAGAAAATTGGCTGGAAACGACTAAATATGAAGGACTCATCGGGCGAATCGCTCTGGAACTGAAATCGGAACGCTCACTGACATTTCCCCTATCTGAAAGTCTGATAAACGCCGGAAAAATGACTAAGTCCAAAAAAAATTTTTTTTCAACTTTTTTCAATTTTACCCCCGTGGTATATATATTCTACCCACACACATTTAGAACTTTCCTGGTGTACCCTCACACATATTATTCCCTCATTTAGTGGATATTTTCACAAAAAAGTGAAATTTTCAAAAATTCAGAAAATTGGCTGAAAACTACTAAATATGAAGGACTCATCGGGCGAATCGCTCTGGAGCTGAAATTGGAAAGCTCACTGACATTTATCCTATCTGAAAGTCTGATAAACGCCAGAAAAATGACTAAGTCCAAAAAAAAATTTTTTTCACCTTTTTTCAATTTTACCCCCGTGGGATATATATTCTACCCACACGCATTTGGAACTCTCCTGTTGTACCCTCACACATATTATTCCCTCATTTAGTGGATATTTTCACAAAAAAGTGAAATTTTCAAAAATTCAGAAAAGTGGCTGAAAATGACTAAATATGAACGACTCATCGGGCGAATCGCTCTGGAACTGAAATCGGAATGCTCACTGACATTTCCACTAACTGAAAGCCTGATAAACGCCCGAAAAATGACTAAATCCAACAACATATTTTTTTCAACTTTTTTCAATTTTACCCCCGTGGGATATATATTCTACCCACACACATTTGAAGCTCTCCTGGAGTACACTCACACATATTATTCCCTCATTTAGTGGATATTTTCACAAAAAAGTGAAATTTTCAAAAATTCAGAAAATTGGCTGAAAACGATTAAATATGCAGGACTCATCGGGCGAATCGCTCTGGAACTGAAATCGGAACGCTCACTGACATTTCTCCTATCTGAAAGTCTGATAAACGCCGGAAAAATGACTAAGACCCAAAAAAAATTTTTTAAAACTTTTTTCAATTTTACCCCCTTGGGATATATATTCTACCCACACACATTTGGAACTCTCCTGGGGTACCCTCACACATATTATTCCCTCATTTAGTGGATATTTTCACAAAAAAGTGAAATTTTCAAAAATTCTGAAAATTGGCTGAAAACGACTTAATATGAAGGACTCATCGGGCGAATCGCTCTGGAACTGAAATCGGACCACTCTCTGACATTTCCCCTATCTGAAAGTCTGATAAACGCCAGAAAAATTACTAAGTCCAAAAAAAATTTTTTTCAACTTTTTTCAATTTTACCCCCGTGGGATATATATTCTACCCACACACATTTGGAACTCTCCTGGGGTACCCTCACACATATTATTCCCTCATTTAGTGGATATTTTCACAAAAAAGTGAAATTTCCAAAAATTTTGAAACTTGGCTGAAAACGACTAAATATGAAGGACTCATCGGGCGAATCGCTCTGGAACTGAAATCGGAATGCTCACTGACATTTCCGCTATTTGAAAGTCTGATAAACTCTGAAAAAATGACTAAGTCCCAAAAAAATTTTTTTTCACCTTTTTTCAATTTTACCATCGTGGGATATATATTCTACCCACACACATTTGGAACTCTTCTGGGGTACCCTCACACATATTTATTCCCTCATTTAGTGGATATTTTCACAAAAAGTGAAATTTTCAAAAATTCAGAAAATTGACTGAAAACTACTAAATATGAAGGACTCATCGGGCGAATCGCTCTGGAACTGAAATCGGAACGCTCACTGACATTTCCCCTATCTGAAAGTCTGATAAACGCCGGAAAAATGACTAAGTCCAAAAAAAATTTTTTCAACTTTTTTCAATTTTACCTCGTGGGATATATATTCTACCCACACACATTTGGAACTCTCCTGGAGTACCCTCACACATATTATTCCCTCATTTTGTGGATATTTTCACAAAAAAGTGAAATTTTCAAAAATTCAGAAAATTGGCTGGAAACGACTAAATATGAAGGACTCATCGGGCGAATCGCTCTGGAACTGAAATCGGAACGCTCACTGACATTTCCCCTATCTGAAAGTCTGATAAACGCCGGAAAAATGACTAAGTCCAAAAAAAAATTTTTTTCACCTTTTTTCAATTTTACCCCCGTGGGATATATATTCTACCCACACGCATTTGGAACTCTCCTGTTGTACCCTCACACATATTATTCCCTCATTTAGTGGATATTTTCACAAAAAAGTGAAATTTTCAAAAATTCAGAAAAGTGGCTGAAAATGACTAAATATGAACGACTAATCGGGCGAATCGCTCTGGAACTGAAATCGGAACGCTCACTGACATTTCCACTAACTGAAAGCCTGATAAATGCCAGAAAAATGACTAAATCCAACAACATATTTTTTTCAACTTTTTTCAATTTTACCCCCGTGGGATATATATTCTACCCACACACATTTGAAGCTCTCCTGGAGTACCCTCACACATATTATTCCCTCATTTAGTGGATATTTTCACAAAAAAGTGAAATTTTCAAAAATTCAGAAAATTGGCTGAAAACGACTAAATATGCAGGACTCATCGGGCGAATCGCTCTGGAACTGAAATCGGAACGCTCACTGACATTTCTCCTATCTGAAAGTCTGATAAACGCCGGAAAAATGACTAAGTCTAAAAAAAAATTGTTTTCAACTTTTTTCAATTTTACCCCCGTGGTATATATATTCTACCAACACACATTTGGAACTCTCCTGGGGTACCCTCACACATATTATTCCCTCATTTAGTGGATATTTTCACAAAAAAGTGAAATTTTCAAAAATTCTGAAAATTGGCTGAAAACGACTTAATATGAAGGACTCATCGGGCGAATCGCTCTGGAACTGAAATCGGACCACTCTCTGACATTTCCCCTATCTGAAAGTCTGATAAACGCCAGAAAAATTACTAAGTCCAAAAAAAATTTTTTTCAACTTTTTTCAATTTTACCCCCGTGGGATATATATTCTACCCACACACATTTGGAACTCTCCTGGGGTACCCTCACACATATTATTCCCTCATTTAGTGGATATTTTCACAAAAAAGTGAAATTTCCAAAAATTTTGAAACTTGGCTGAAAACGACTAAATATGAAGGACTCATCGGGCGAATCGCTCTGGAACTGAAATCGGAATGCTCACTGACATTTCCGCTATTTGAAAGTCTGATAAACTCTGAAAAAATGACTAAGTCCCAAAAAAATTTTTTTTCACCTTTTTTCAATTTTACCATCGTGGGATATATATTCTACCCACACACATTTGGAACTCTTCTGGGGTACCCTCACACATATTTATTCCCTCATTTAGTGGATATTTTCACAAAAAGTGAAATTTTCAAAAATTCAGAAAATTGACTGAAAACTACTAAATATGAAGGACTCATGGGGCGAATCGCTCTGGAACTGAAATCGGAACGCTCACTGACATTTCCCCTATCTGAAAGTCTGATAAACGCCGGAAAAATGACTAAGTCCAAAAAAAAATTTTTTTCAACTTTTTTCAATTTTACCCCCGTGGTGTATATATTCTACCCACACACATTTAGAACTTTCCTGGTGTTCCCTCACACATATTATTCCCTCATTTAGTGGATATTTTCACAAAAAAGTGAAATTTTCAAAAATTCAGAAAATTGACTGAAATTGACTAAATATGAAGGACTCATCGGGCGAATCGCTCTGGAACTGAAATCGGAACGCTCACTGACATTTCCCCTATCTGAAAGTCTGATAAATGCCGGAAAAATGACTAAGTCCAAAAAAATTTTTTTCAACTTTTTTCAATTTTACCTCGTGGGATATATATTCTACCCACACACATTTGGAACTCTCCTGGAGTACCCTCACACATATTATTCCCTCATTTTGTGGATATTTTCACAAAAAAGTGAAATTTTCAAAAATTCAGAAAATTGGCTGGAAACGACTAAATATGAAGGACTCATCGGGCGAATCGCTCTGGAACTGAAATCGGAATGCTCACTGACATTTCCCCTATCTGAAAGTCTGATAAACGCCGGAAAAATGACTAAGTCCAAAAAAAAATTTTTTTCACCTTTTTTCAATTTTACCCCCGTGGGATATATATTCTACCCACACGCATTTGGAACTCTCCTGTTGTACCCTCACACATATTATTCCCTCATTTAGTGGATATTTTCACAAAAAAGTGAAATTTTCCAAAATTCAGAAAAGTGGCTGAAAATGACTAAATATGAACGACTCATCGGGCGAATAGCTCTGGAACTGAAATCGGAACGCTCACTGACATTTCCACTAACTGAAAGCCTGATAAACGCCAGAAAAATGACTAAATCCAACAACATATTTTTTTCAACTTTTTTCAATTTTACCCCCGTGGTATATATATTCTACCAACACACATTTGGAACTCTCCTGGGGTACCCTCACACATATTATTCCCTCATTTAGTGGATATTTTCACAAAAAAGTGAAATTTTCAAAAATTCTGAAAATTGGCTGAAAACGACTTAATATGAAGGACTCATCGGGCGAATCGCTCTGGAACTGAAATCGGACCACTCTCTGACATTTCCCCTATCTGAAAGTCTGATAAACGCCAGAAAAATTACTAAGTCCAAAAAAAATTTTTTTCAACTTTTTTCAATTTTACCCCCGTGGGATATATATTCTACCCACACACATTTGGAACTCTCCTGGGGTACCCTCACACATATTTATTCCCTCATTTAGTGGATATTTTCACAAAAAGTGAAATTTTCAAAAATTCTGAAAAGTGGCTGAAAATGACTAAATATGAACGACTCATCGGGCAAATCGCTCTGGAACTGAAATCGGAACGCTCACTGACATTTCCCCTATCTGAAAGTCTGATAAACGCCGGAAAAATGACTAAGTCCAAAAAAAATTTTTTTTTCACCTTTTTTCAATTTTTCCCCGTGGGATATATCTTCTACCCATACCCATTTGGAACTCTCCTGGGGTACCCTCACACATATTATTCCCTCATTTAGTGGATATTTTCACAAAAAAGTGAAATTTTCAAAAATTCTGAAAATTGGCTGAAAATGACTTAATATGAAGGACTCATCGGGCGAATCGCTCTGGAACTGAAATCGGACCACTCTCTGACATTTCCCCTATCTGAAAGTCTGATAAACGCCAGAAAAATTACTAAGTCCAAAAAAAATTTTTTTCAACTTTTTTCAATTTTACCCCCGTGGGATATATATTCTACCCACACACATTTGGATCTCTCCTGGGGTACCCTCACACATATTTATTCCCTCATTTAGTGGATATTTTCACAAAAAGTGAAATTTCCAAAAATTTTGAAACTTGGCTGAAAACGACTAAATATGAAGGACTCATTGGGCGAATCGCTCTGGAACTGAAATCGGAATGCTCACTGACATTTCCGCTATTTGAAAGTCTGATAAACTCTGAAAAAATGACTAAGTCCCAAAAAAATTTTTTTTCACCTTTTTTCAATTTTACCATCGTGGGATATATATTCTACCCACACACATTTGGAACTCTCCTGCGGTACCCTCACACATATTATTCCCTCATTTAGTGGATATTTTCACAAAAAAAGTGAAATTTTCAAAAATTCTGAAAAGTGGCTGAAAATGACTAAATATGAACGACTCATCGGGCAAATCGCTCTGGAACTGAAATCGGAACGCTCACTAACATTTCCCCTGTCTGAAAGTCTTATAAACGCCGGAAAAATGACTAAGTCCAAAAAAAATTTTTTTTAAACTTTTTTCAATTTTACCCCCGTGGGATATATATTCTACCCACACACATTTGGAACTCTTCTGGGGTACCCTCACACATATTTATTCCTTAATTTAGTGGATATTTTCACAAAAAGTGAAATTTTCAAAAATTCAGAAAATTGACTGAAAACGACTAAATATGAAGGACTCATCGGGCGAATCGCTCTGGAACTGAAATCGGAACGCTCACTGACATTTCCCCTATCTGAAAGTCTGATAAACGCCGGAAAAATGACTAAGTCCAAAAAAAAATTTTTTTCAACTTTTTTCAATTTTACCCCCGTGGTGTATATATTCTACCCACACACATTTAGAACTTTCCTGGTGTTCCCTCACACATATTATTCCCTCATTTAGTGGATATTTTCACAAAAAAGTGAAATTTTCAAAAATTCAGAAAATTGGCTGGAAACGACTAAATATGAAGGATAAGTAGAAAGATAGGGGCGCAATAGCGCTCTTATCCAACAACAACCAAGTGGGTAAAAAGAAAATGTGCTCACCTTAATGAGTTGTGAAATGCACAACTCATGTAAGAATTAGTGACGAAGGGCTGCAGACAGCACAGAATCCCTAGGGATCTTGTAGGTAGTCTGTAGTAGGATGAAGTAGGTGCTGGTAAAAAATCCGCGCTCCTCCGTAGTGAAGAAATATGACGAGAGATTGTATAATTAAACAATCTTGTAGTTTATTGTTAAAAGCTACGATTACTACGCGTTTCGTGGACGTCCCGTCCACTTCCTCAGGTACATAGCTGATGTTGACCGATTTATCAAACGGTCTTATATACATAAAACTACACGTGGTGAAAAAAAAAAAAAGAAAAGCCCGCTGTTATTCTTGGCGCCAAGACCAACCAACGGTTTACAGAGAGACAGTGAAATTATTTATAAATAGATTAAATAAAATTATTGGTCGACTAATTACACTCTTATGCAAATAAAATGAAAACCATAGAACAAATAATTAAAATGAACTCTGAAATGTAATGATCCAAATGTATTATTACATTTATATTAAAGCACATGGGATAAAACATTTGTAGTTGATCGAGGACCGCAGTGTATGCGATCCCAAAGTCCTAGCTCTATTGTATCATGTGTGAAAGATCAGAGCATCCAGACCGCTCTGCCAGACCTCACACCTCGTCGGCTGACAGGCAGAAAACCAAGAGCTGAAGGAATGGCAGAAGGTGCAAGCCTGCTACTAGTGTATTGGGTATGAGGTGTTTGTCAGTGAGGAAAGGGGGGGAAGGAGGGAGGACGGGCATGGAGAGATGACTGAGGACCGCAAGTGTGTAAACTCCTGAACGATTGGTATATTACAATGTATTGAAGATAAGATCTTCCAGATCACTGTGCTGGATCTCACACCTCGTTGGCTGACTGACAGAGGACAGGGAACTAAAGGAAGAGAAGAAAATGCAAACTAGTCTCCGTGGGACGTACTAGTCTGCTAAAGGTATATTATGTATGTTATCAGTAGCAGTGTAAATAGAAGGGGGCAGGTTGTAGGAAAGAGTGGGGGAATGAGGAGATGGCTGTGTGGCTGTAGAATGCTGAGATACTTAGTTCTTATTATGTGCTGTGGCATATGTATATAGATGTTAGTGTAGAAGACCTCGGGAAATGCATGGAAGGAATTGGTATGCTGAATTACAAGGCTAGAAATCTTGCTGTTCTGTTATCATCAATATATATAATATGTATGGCAGGAATAAGGACGATAACGAATTTTGTGTTGTAGGAATTGTGGGGTTTGAGCCATGTGTCAGAATACATTGGGAATAAAAAAGGGGGGTGGGGTGGACATATGATATATAATTGAATTAGAAATGTATATAATGGGTATATGTGATAACTGACCTCAAGATTCATATAAAAACCTCTGTGATTTCATTTAGCCCTTGTGGCTTCAAAGTGTTGAGTTTATACATCCAATAAATTTATTTCCGATTCAGACATTGCACCCTATTAGGGGTGTCAGGCAAAACATGTTCAATAGGTAAGATCTTAAGATCCCTGTAATCCTGCTTGTGTTGCAGGACCATATGTCGGGACAGCCCATGTTTCATGAATCCTGTGGTTATATTATGTCTATGTGAATTGAGTCTATTATGTAGTGCCTGAGTCGTCCTGCCCACATATTGTTTAGGGCAACTACATTCAATAACGTATATCACATAATCTGTTTCACATGACATGGGATATGACATTTTGAAATTTTCACCAGTGGCCACCGAAGTGAAATTATCAGTGGAATGTATAATGGATTTACAACACATGCAGCTCTTCTTACCACATTTAGTAACTAAGTATTTTTTTCCCTCTACCACAATATTTGGTTCCTGCCTACGTAATTTACTCGGAGCCAATATATTTCTTAATGTAGGTGCTCTCCTGAATATTATGGAGGGATTTCTTGGTAAGACCTGATTTAATAAACGGTCATTTTGAAGAATATGCCAATTTTTTTGAAGAATTTCTCTGATTTCCCTATGTTGTTGATTATATGTGGTGATGAATTTTAGTTCATGCTCAAAAATATCATTCTTTTTTCGTGCTGGTTCCCTCAGTAATGAACTTTGATTATTTTTTTCCCTCACCTGTTTGAATGAATTGAATACCAAATCTTTGGGATATTTCTGCTGTATAAATCTCTGTTTCAGAACCTCTGATTGTTTGTCATAATCTATTTCAGTGGTACAGTTTCTACGGATTCTTTGGAATTGATTGTGCGGAATATTAGTAAGCCATTTTTTATAATGTCCACTGGAAAAATGGATGTAACTATTGGTATCCACTGATTTAAAATAAGTTTTAGTGAAAATTCTGTCATCTTTTACATATAAAACAAGATCCAGAAAATTAATAGATTCTTCACCACTATCCTTATTAAAAGAAATACCCCAATTGTTATTGTTGAGAAAGCAGAAAAACGTAGTGGGGTCTATAATTTTCCTGTCAATGATGAAGATTAGGTCATCTATATATCTTCTATAAAAGATGATCCCCTTATTAAAAATCCCCTGGAAGATAAAAACTTGCTCAAACAATCCCATAAAAATGTTAGCGAAGGTCGGTGCTACTTTAGAGCCCATAGCCACTCCCTTAATCTGCTGGTAAGTTTTTTTCAGAAAATTAAAATAATTATTTTTCAAGATAAAAGTGAGCCCTGCTAAAATAAAGGATCTATGGTTGGAGGACAGGCGAGTATCTCTGGAAATGATGTATTCCACGCACAACAGACCAATATCTATGTCAATGTTAGTATATAGAGAAGATACATCCAGGCTTAAAAAGACATATGATTTTTCCCATCTGATGGTTTGCACTAATTTGATAAGGTGTGCAGAATCCTGGAGATAGCTTCTAAGGTTTCTAACGTGGGGTTGTAAAAGCACGTCCAAGTATTGAGCCAAATTGGATGTAAGGGAGCCTATCCCCGATATAATGGGTCTCCCAGGGGGGTTTCTGGTATCCTTGTGTATTTTAGGGAGATGATAAAAAAATGGCATGCATGGACTCTGAATAGTCAGGAATTTCCTTTCGTTATCATTTAAAATGTTCTCATCCCGTGCTTTGGAGATAAGTTTCTTATATGTGGGAATCATGTTTAAGAGTGGATTGGAAAAAACTTCTCTGTAATAATTATTGTCACTTAGTATCCTATGTGCTTCCTCCACATATACATTGTAGTCTTGGATGACTATTCCCCCCCCCTTGTCTGCCGATCTAAGAACTATATTCTTATTCTTTCTTAGATTATTTAGTGCAGTAATTTCGTTACGGCTCAAGTTGTTATTTCTAGATGGCAGTGGTGCCGCAATTATTTCTTTGAGATCTTGCAGGGTAATGTCACAAAAAGTATCTATCTGGTGACTCTTACTTTCTATAGGATAGAAGTTTGATTTTTTTCTTAAGTCAACATGACATGCCCTATTAGATGGGGAGCACTCCATACCATCATTAATTCCCTCTGCGGGATATTTGTCTGGTTTTGTAATAAAATGTCTTTTTAGGGTTAATTTCCTGATGAAAGTCTGTAAATCCAAAAATATATCAAAATCTCTCGATTTGTAGGTAGGGCAGAAGGACATACCCTTGGATAATAATTTTTTCTCATCATCATCGGGTGTGTACGATGATAAGTTATAGATATTGGATTTCCCTTCTTTTTCTTTTAATATTTTTTCTCTTTTGTTAGTCTTTTTGCGTTTAGTCCCTCCTCTAACTCCTCTGTGGGATTTTTTCTTTTTCCCAGTCTGTGGAAGAACCGGTCTATGGTTTCCTGGCCTGGAGGCATAGCCTGGGGTAAAAAATCTGTGACACAGATGGAGTTATCAACCCTTGTATTGTCCACCAGAATCCTATTGTCATTTTTAGGACTGATGGAATTAGTCCATTTTTCTATTTCCTCTGAAGGAGAGGATGTGATTGTAATAGGAGTGCAATGTAATGATAAATTGAGTAGATCTGTGATGTCTGCTGGCATATGATTTGGAGACATATTACTGTTAACCATTGTGAGGGATCTTCTCCTCTCTTCCTGTATTTGATTTATTTGTATCTTTATATCCTCTAAATTTTTCTTAGTTTTTGCCAGTGTCTGGTACGCTATAAAGGAGTTAAGGGTTTTGGTAGGACCCTTGTCAGTGCAAACAGGTTTCTGGACTAATGTGGGAATAGGATTAGTATTGATACCTTTGTATACCCCTGTGTCCATTCTAGATTGTTTTCCATTAACTGGAGTGTCTTGTATGTTATTCCCAGGCAATATGGGGGCTGCTGTTGTTTTTGTGTTGTCAATAGGGGAAGAACTGATAAGTTCACCTCTATTGATGCTATTTCTCTGAGGAGAGACAATAGTGATGGATATGTCAGTAGTCACTTTGTCCATCTCTATGGAGGGACATGGAGTTGGCACAGCTGTTTTTTCTGTGTACTCCGAAGTAGATTGCTCCTTCTGACGAGCACTGGACGGGGCATAGTGCTTATCTTTGCTATTATTATTTCTCCTGTGGTAATTGCTATTGGAGAATGTTTTTATTTTTTTGGGTAATCCATGAGAATGTATCCTCTTAGGAGGGCTCACTGTCTTTACTCTTAATTGGACCGGCACTATAGTACTAACAGATCTTTTATAGTCATCCCTATCTCTTTGGAGTTTTTTTGCTTTTTTTATAATGGTTTCATGTTCATTTTGCAGAATAGTTGTGGTAATATTGTTATTAATCTTCCCAAAATCAGGGTGTGTTTCAAATGCTAATAAATTTCTAGCAGTTTCAAAAACTCTATTTGTAGTAGCTATACATAGTTCCGACCTTTTTGTGTGGATGCTTTTTAGCAAACTTTGCATGCAAGAGTCTAAAATAGTTGTCCATTCGTTACTAAACTGTTTGTCTTCAGGAAACGGTGGGGGCATTGTAATCCTCAATCCCCGTGGACATAGTTTTTCTTCCATGTAAATGGTTAGAAAACGGATATCAAGTTCTAATCGTAGTTCATCTTTGAGCGCTTCTTCAAGATCATGAAATAAGTTTTTCATGATACTGGTATCATTCTCATTAAAGTTTACAGTATTTTCAGTAGATGTTACCTCAGGAATACGGGTGGTAATTCCTATGGCTTGTCTAATTAGCCGTTCTCTAGATGACATACGGCTATTGAAATATTCCATAGTGTGGATACAGAACCGCTGATGCTGCTCCCAAGAACGACCAGACTGAACTGTCCCCAGCCCAGTCAGTGGTAACTGAAAATAAGTAGAAAGATAGGGGCGCAATAGCGCTGTTATCCAACAACAACCAAGTGGGTAAAAAGAAAATGTGCTCACCTTAATGAGTTGTGAAATGCACAACTCATGTAAGAATTAGTGACGAAGGGCTGCAGACAGCACAGAATCCCTAGGGATCTTGTAGGTAGTCTGTAGTAGGATGAAGTAGGTGCTGGTAAAAAATCCGCGCTCCTCCGTAGTGAAGAAATATGACGAGAGATTGTATAATTAAACAATCTTGTAGTTTATTGTTAAAAGCTACGATTACTACGCACCTTCTGCCATTCCTTCAGCTCTTGGTTTTCTGCCTGTCAGCCGACGAGGTGTGAGGTCTGGCAGAGCGGTCTGGATGCTCTGATCTTTCACACATGATACAATAGAGCTAGGACTTTGGGATCGCATACACTGCGGTCCTCGATCAACTACAAATGTTTTATCCCATGTGCTTTAATATAAATGTAATAATACATTTGGATCATTACATTTCAGAGTTCATTTTAATTATTTGTTCTATGGTTTTCATTTTATTTGCATAAGAGTGTAATTAGTCGACCAATAATTTTATTTAATCTATTTATAAATAATTTCACTGTCTCTGTAAACCGTTGGTTGGTCTTGGCGCCAAGAATAACAGCGGGCTTTTCTTTTTTTTTTTTCACCACGTGTAGTTTTATGTATATAAGACCGTTTGATAAATCGGTCTACATCAGCTATGTACCTGAGGAAGTGGACGGGACGTCCACGAAACGCGTAGTAATCGTAGCTTTTAACAATAAACTACAAGATTGTTTAATTATACAATCTCTCGTCATATTTATTCACTACGGAGGAGCGCGGATTTTTTACCAGCACCTATTTCATCCTACTACAGACTAAATATGAAGGACTCATCGGGCGAATCGCTCTGGAACTGAAATCGGAACGCTCACTGACATTTCCCCTATCTGAAAGTCTGATAAACGCCGGAAAAATGACTAAGTCCAAAAAAAATTTTTTTTCAACTTTTTTCAATTTTACCCCCGTGGTATATATATTCTACCCACACACATTTAGAACTTTCCTGGTGTACCCTCACACATATTATTCCCTCATTTAGTTGATATTTTCACAAAAAAGTGAAATTTTCAAAAATTCAGAAAATTGGCTGAAAACTACTAAATATGAAGGACTCATCGGGCGAATCTCTCTGGAGCTGAAATTGGAAAGCTCACTGACATTTATCCTATCTGAAAGTCTGATAAATGCCAGAAAAATGACTAAGTCCAAAAAAAAATTTATTTCACCTTTTTTCAATTTTACCCCCGTGGGATATATATTCTACCCACACGCATTTGGAACTCTCCTGTTGTACCCTCACACATATTATTCCCTCATTTAGTGGATATTTTCACAAAAAAGTGAAATTTTCAAAAATTCAGAAAAGTGGCTGAAAATGACTAAATATGAAGGACTCATCGGGCGAATCGCTCTGGAACTGAAATCGGAACGCTCACTGACATTTCCACTAACTGAAAGCCTGATAAACGCCAGAAAAATGACTAAGTCCAACAACATCTTTTTTTCAACTTTTTTCAATTTTACCCCCGTGGGATATATATTCTACCCACACACATTTGAAGCTCTCCTGGAGTACCCTCACACATATTATTCCCTCATTTAGTGGATATTTTCACAAAAAAGTGAAATTTTCAAAAATTCAGAAAATTGGCTGAAAACGACTAAATATGCAGGACTCATCGGGCGAATCGCTCTGGAACTGAAATCGAAACTCTCACTGACATTTCTCCTATCTGAAAGTCTGATAAACGCCGGAAAAATGACTAAGTCTAAAAAAAAATTGTTTTCAACTTTTTTCAATTTTACCCCCGTGGTATATATATTCTACCCACACACATTTGGAACTCTCCTGGGGTACCTTCACACATATTATTCCCTCATTTAGTGGATATTTTCACAAAAAAGTGAAATTTTCAACAATTCTGAAAATTGGCTGAAAACGACTTAATATGAAGGACTCATCAGGCGAATCGCTCTGGAACTGAAATCGGACCACTCTCTGACATTTCCCCTATCTGAAAGTCTGATAAACGCCAGAAAAATTACTAAGTCCAAAAAAAAATTTTTTTAAACTTTTTTCAATTTTACCCCCGTGGGATATATATTCTACCCACACACATTTGGAACTCTTCTGGGGTACCCTCACACATATTTATTCCCTCATTTAGTGGATATTTTCACAAAAAGTGAAATTTTCAAAAATTCTGAAAATTGACTGAAAACTACTAAATATGAAGGACTCATCGGGCGAATCGCTCTGGAACTGAAATCGGAACGCTCACTGACATTTCCCCTATCTGAAAGTCTGATAAACGCCGGAAAAATGACTAAGTCCAACAACATTTTTTTTTCAACTTTTTTCAATTTTACCCCGTGGGATATATCTTCTACCCACACACATTTGGAACTCTCCTAGGGTACCCTCACACATATTATTCCCTCATTTAGTGGATATTTTCACAAAAAAGTGAAATTTTCAAAAATTCAGAAAATTGGCTGAAAACGACTAAATATGAACGACTCATCGGGCGAATCGCTCTGGAGCTTAAATTGGAACGCTCACTGACATTTCCCCTAACTGAAAGTCTAATAAACGCCGGAAAAATTACTAAGTCCAAAAAAAATTTTTTTTAAACTTTTTTCAATTTTACCGCCGTGGGATATATATTCTACCCACACACATTTGGAACTCTCCTGTTGTACCCTCACACATATTATTCCCTCATTTAGTGGATATTTTCACAAAAAAGTGAAATTTTCAAAAATTCAGAAAAGTGGCTGAAAATGACTAAATATGAAGGACTCATCGGGCGAATCGCTCTGGTACTGAAATTGGAACGCTCACTGACATTTCTCCTATCTGAAAGTCTGATAAACGCCGGAAAAATGACTAAGTCTAAAAAAAAATTGTTTTCAACTCTTTTCAATTTTACCCCCGTGATATATATATTCAACCCACACACATTTTGAACTCTCCTGGGGTACCCTCACACATATTATTCCCTCGTTTAGTGGATATTTTCACAAAAAAGTGAAATTTTCAAAAATTCTGAAAATTGGCTGTAAACGATTTAATATGAAGGAGTCATCGGGCGAATCGCTCTGGAACTGAAATCGGAATGCTCACTGACATTTCCGCTATTTGAAAGCCTGATAAACGCTGAAAAAATGACTACGTCCAAAAAAATTTTTTTTTAAACTTTTTTCAATTTTACCCCTGTGGGATATATATTCTACCCACACACATTTGGAAATCTCCTGGGGTAATCTCACACATATTATTCCCTCATTTAGTGGATATTTTCACAAAAAAGTGAAATTTTCAAAAATTCAGAAAATTGGCTGAAAATGACTAAATATGAAGGACTCATCGGGCGAATCGCTCTGGAACTGAAATCGGAACGCTCACTGACATTTTCTCTAACTGAAAGTCTGATAAACGCCGGAAAAATGACTAAGTCCCAAAAAATTTTTTTTTCAACTTTTTTCAATTTTACCCCCGTGGGATATATATTCTACCTACACACATTTGGAACTCTCCTGGGTTACCCTCACACATATTATTCCCTCATTTAGTGGATATTTTCACAAAAAAGTGAAATTTTCAAAATTCAGAAAATTGGCTGAAAATTACTAAATATAAAAGACTCATTGGGCGAATCGCTCTGGAACTAAAATCGGAATGTTCACTGACATTTCCCCTATCTGAAAGTCTGATAAACGCCGGAAAAATTACTAAGTCCCTAAAAAATATTTTTTCACCTTTTTTCAATTTTACCCCCGTGGGATATATATTCTACCCACACACATTTGGAACTCTCCTGGGGTACCCTCACACATATTATTCCCTCATTTAGTGGATATTTTCTCAAAAAAGTGATATTTTCAAAAATTCAGAAAATTGGCTGAAAATGACTAAATATGAAGGACTCATCGGGCGAATCGCTCTGGTACTGAAATCGGAACGCTCACTGACATTTCCCCTGTCTGAAAGTCTGATAAACGCCGGAAAAATGACTAAGTGCAAAAAAAATTTTTTTTCAACTTTTTTCAATTTTACCCCCGTGGGATATATATTCTACCCACACACATTTGGAGCTCTCCTGGAGTACCCTCACACATATTATTCCCTCATTTAGTGGATATTTTCACAAAAAAAGTGAAATTTTCAAAAATTCAGAAAATTGGCTGAAAACGACTAAATATGAAGGACTCATCGGGCGAATCGCTCTGGAACTGAAATCGGAACGCTCACTGACATTTCTCCTATCTGAAAGTCTGATAAACGCCGGAAAAATGACTAAGTCTAAAAAAAAATTGTTTTCAACTTTTTTCAATTTTACCCCCGTGGTATATATATCCTACCCACACGCATTTGGAACTCTCCTGTTGTACCCTCACACATATTATTCCCTCATTTAGTGAATATTTTCACAAAAAAGTGAAATTTTCAAAAATTCAGAAAAGTGGCTGAAAATGACTAAATATGAACGACTCATCGGGCGAATCGCTCTGGAACTGAAATCGGAACGCTCACTGACATTTCCACTAACTGAAAGTCTGATAAACGCCGGAAAAATGACTAAGTCCAACAACATTTTTTTTTCAACTTTTTTCAATTTTACCCCCGTGGGATATATATTCTACCCACACACATTTGGAGCTCTCCTGGAGTACCCTCACACATATTATTCCCTCATTTAGTGGATATTTTCACAAAAAAGTGAAATTTTCAAAAATTCAGAAAATTGGCTGAAAACGACTAAATATGAAGGACTCATCGGGCGAATCGCTCTGGAACTGAAATCGGAACGCTCACTGACATTTCTCCTATCTGAAAGTCTGATAAACGCCGGAAAAATGACTAAGTCTAAAAAAAAATTGTTTTCAACTCTTTTCAATTTTACCCCCGTGATATATATATTCAACCTACACACATTTTGAACTCTCCTGGGGTACCCTCACACATATTATTCCCTCATTTAGTGGATATTTTCACAAAAAAGTGAAATTTTCAAAAATTCTGAAAATTGGCTGAAAACGACTTAATATGAAGGAGTCATCGGGCGAATCGCTCTGGAACTGAAATCGGAATGCTCACTGACATTTCCGCTATTTGAAAGCCTGATAAACGCTGAAAAAATGACTACGTCCAAAAAAATTTTTTTTTCACCTTTTTTCAATTTTACCCCGTGGGATATATCTTCTACCCACACACATTTGGAACTCTCCTAGGGTACCCTCACACATATTATTCCCTCATTTAGTGGATATTTTCACAAAAAAGTGAAATTTTCAAAAATTCTGAAAATTGGCTGAAAACGACTAAATATGAAGGACTCATCGGGCGACTCGCTCTGGAACTGAAATCGGAACGCTCACTGACATTTCCTCTAACTGAAAGTCTGATAAACGCCGGAAAAATGACTAAGTCCCAAAAAATTTTTTTTTCAACTTTTTTCAATTTTACCCCCGTGGGATATATATTCTACCTACACACATTTGGAACACTCCTGGGTTACCCTCACACATATTATTCCCTCATTTAGTGGATATTTTCACAAAAAAGTGAAATTTTCAAAATTCAGAAAATTGGCTGAAAATTACTAAATATAAAGGACTCATCGGGCGAATCGCTCTGGAACTGAAATCGGAACGCTCACTGACATTTCTCCTATCTGAAAGTCTGATAAACGCCGGAAAAATGACTAAGTCTAAAAAAAAATTGTTTTAAACTTTTTTCAATTTTACCCCCGTGGTATATATATTCTACACACACACATTTGGAACTCTCCTGGGGTACCCTCACACATATTATTCCCTCATTTAGTGTATATTTTCACCAAAAAGTGAAATTTTCAAAAATTCAGAAATTGGCTGAAAACGACTAAATATGAAGGACTCATTGGTCGAATCGCTCTGGAACTAAAATCGGAATGTTCACTGACATTTCCCCTATCTGAAAGTCTGATAAACGCCGGAAAAATGACTAAGTCCCAAAAAAAATATTTTTTCACCTTTTTTCAATTTTACCCCCGTGGGATATATATTCTACCCACACACATTTGGAACTCTCCTGGGGTACCCTCACACATATTATTCCCTCATTCAGTGGATATTTTCTCAAAAAAGTGATATTTTCAAAAATTCAGAAAATTGGCTGAAAATTACTAAATATGAAGGACTCATCGGGCGAATCGCTCTGGTACTGAAATCGGAACGCTCACTGACATTTCCCCTGCCTGAAAGTCTGATAAACGCCAGAAAAATGACTAAGTCCAACAACATATTTTTTTCAACTTTTTTCAATTTTACCCCCGTGGTATATATATTCTACCCACACACATTTGGAACTCTCCTGGGGTACCCTCACACATATTATTCCCTCATTTAGTGGATATTTTCACAAAAAAGTGAAATTTTCAAAAATTCTGAAAATTGGCTGAAAACGACTTAATATGAAGGACTCATCGGGCGAATCGCTCTGGAACTGAAATCGGAACGCTCACTGACATTTCCCCTATCTGAAAGTCTGATAAACGCCGGAAAAATGACTAAGTCCAAAAAAAATTTTTTTTCAACTTTTTTCAATTTTACCCCCGTGGTATATATATTCTACCCACACACATTTAGAACTTTCCTGGTGTACCCTCACACATATTATTCCCTCATTTAGTGGATATTTTCACAAAAAAGTGAAATTTTCAAAAATTCAGAAAATTGGCTGAAAACTACTAAATATGAAGGACTCATCGGGCGAATTGCTCTGGAGCTGAAATTGGAAAGCTCACTGACATTTATCCTATCTGAAAGTCTGATAAACGCCAGAAAAATGACTAAGTCCAAAAAAAATTTTTTTTCACCTTTTTTCAATTTTACCCCGTGGGATATATCTTCTACCCACACACGTTTGGAACTCTCCTGGGGTACCCTCACACATATTATTTCCTCATTTAGTGGATATTTTCACAAAAAAGTGAAATTTTCAAAAATTCTGAAAATTGGCTGAAAACGACTAAATATGAAGGACTCATCGGGCGAATCGCTCTGGAACTGAAATCGGAATGCTCACTGACATTTCCGCTATTTGAAAGTCTGATAAACGCTGAAAAAATGACTAAGTCCAAAAAAAAATTAATTTCACCTTTTTTCAATTTTACCCCCGTGGGATATATATTCTACCCACACACATTTGGAACTCTCCTGGGGTACCCTCACACATATTATTCCCTCATTTAGTGGATATTTTCACAAAAAAGTGAAATTTTCAAAAATTCAGAAAATTGGCTGAAAACGACTAAATATGAAGGACTCATCGGTCGAATCGCTCTGGAACTGAAATCGGAATGCTCTCTGACATTTCCCCTATCTGAAAGTCTGATAAACGCCGGAAAAATGACTAAGTCTAAAAAAAAATTGTTTTCAACTTTTTTCAATTTTACCCCCGTGGTATATATATCCTACCCACATGCATTTGGAACTCTCCTGTTGTACCCTCACACATATTATTCCCTCATTTAGTGAATATTTTCACAAAAAAGTGAAATTTTCAAAAATTCAGAAAAGTGGCTGAAAATGACTAAATATGAACGACTCATCGGGCGAATCGCTCTGGAACTGAAGTCGGAACGCTCACTGACATTTCCACTAACTGAAAGTCTGATAAACGCCGGAAAAATGACTAAGTCCAACAACATTTTTTTTTCAACTTTTTTCAATTTTACCCCCGTGGGATATATCTTCTACCCACACACATTTGGAACTCTCCTAGGGTACCCTCACACATATTATTCCCTCATTTAGTGGATATTTTCACAAAAAAGTGAAATTTTCAAAAATTCTGAAAATTGGCTGAAAACGACTAAATATGAAGGACTCATCGGGCGACTCGCTCTGGAACTGAAATGGAAACGCTCACTGACATTTCTCCTATCTGAAAGTCTGATAAACGCCGGAAAAATGACTAAGTCCAAAAACATTTTTTTTTAAACTTTTTTCAATTTTACCCATGTGGGATGTATATTCTACCCACACACATTTGGAACTCTCCTGGGGTACCCTCACACATATTATTCCCTCATTTAGTGGATATTTTCACAAAAAAGTGAAATTTTCAAAAATTCAGAAAATTGGCTGAAAATTACTAAATATGAAGGACTCATCGGGCGAATCGCTCTGGAACTGAAATCGGAACGCTCACTGACATTTCCCCTATCTGAAAGTCTGATAAACGCCGGAAAAATGACTAAGTCCAAAAAAAATTTTTTTTCAACTTTTTTCAATTTTACCCCCGTGGGATATATATTCTACCCACACACATTTGGAACTCTCCTGGGGTACCCTCACACATATTATTCCCTCATTTAGTGGATATTTTCACAAAAAAGTGAAATTTTCAAAAATTCTGAAAATTGGCTGAAAATGACTAAATATGAAGGACTCATCGGGCGAATCGCTCTGGAACTGAAATCGGAATGCTCCCTGACATTTTCCATATCTGAAAGTCTGATAAACGCCGGAAAAATGACTAAGTCCCAAAAAAATTTTTTTTCAACTTTTTTCAATTTTACCCCCGTGTGATATATATTCTACCCACACACATTTGGAACTCTCCTGGGGTACCCTCACACATATTATTCCCTCATTTAGTGGATATTTCCACAAAAAAGTGAAATTTTCAAAAATTCAGAAAATTGGCTGAAAATTACTAAATATGAAGGACTCATCGGGCGAATCGCTCTGGAACTGAAATCGGAACGCTCACTGACATTTCCTCTAACTGAAAGTCTGATAAACGCCGGAAAAATGACTAAATCCCCCCAAAATTTTTTTTCAACTTTTTTCAATTTTACCCCCGTGGGATATATATTCTACCTACACACATTTGGAACTCTCCTGGGTTACCCTCACACATATTATTCCCTCATTTAGTGGATATTTACACAAAAAAGTGAAATTTTCAAAAATTCAGAAACTTGGCTGAAAATGACTAAATATGAACGACTCATCGGGCGAATCGCTCTGGAGCTGAAATTGGAACGCTCACTGACATTTCCCCTAACTGAAAGTCTAATAAACGCCGGAAAAATTACTAAGTCCCAAAAAAATTTTTTTTAAACTTTTTTCAATTTTACCCCCGTGGGATATATATTCTACCCACACACATTTGGAACTCTCCTGTTGTACCCTCACACATATTATTCCCTCATTTAGTGGATATTTTCACAAAAAAGTGAAATTTTCAAAAACTCAGAAATTGGCTGAAAACGACTAAATATGAAGGACTCATTGGTCGAATGGCTCTGGAACTAAAATCGGAATGTTCACTGACATTTCCCCTATCTGAAAGTGTGATAAACGCCGGAAAAATGACTAAGTCCCAAAAAAATATTTTTTCACCTTTTTTCAATTTTACCCCCGTGGGATATATATTCTACCCACACACATTTGGAACTCTCCTGGGGTACCCTCCCACATATTATTCCCTCATTTAGTGGATATTTCCACAAAAAAGTGAAATTTTCAAAAATTCAGAAAATTGGCTGAAAATGACTAAATATGAAGGACTCATTGGGCGAATCGCTCTGGAACTGATATCGGAACGCTCACTGACATTTCCCCTATCTGAAAGTCTGATAAACGCCGGAAAAATGACTAAGTCCAAAAAAAATTTTTTTTCAACTTTCTTCAATTTTACCCCCGTGGGATATGTATTCCACCCACACACATTTGGAACTCTCCTGGGGTACCCTCACACATATTATTCCCTCACTTAGTAGACATTTTCACAAAAAAGTGAAATTTTCAAAAATTCAGAAAATTGGTGAAAATGACTAAATATGATGGACTCATCGGGCGAATCGCTCTGGAACTGAAATCGGAACACTCACTGACATTTCCCCTATCTGAAAGTCTGATAAACGCCATAAAAATGACTAAGTCCAAAAAAATTTTTTTTTCAACTTTTTTCAATTTTACCCCCTTGGGATATATCTTCTACCCACACACATTTGGAACTCTCCTGGGGTACCCTCACACATATTATTCCCTCATTTAGTGGATATTTTCACAAAAAAGTGAAATTTTCAAAAATTCAGAAAATTGGTGAAAATTACTAAATATGAAGAACTCATCGGGCGAATCGCTCTGGAACTGAAATCGGAACGCTTACTGACATTTCCCCTATCTGAAAGTCTGATAAACTCCGGAAAAATGACTAAGTCCAAAAAAAAATTTTTTTCAACTTTTTTAAATTTTACCCCCGTGGGATGTATATTCTACCCACACACATTTGGAACTCTCCTGGGGTACCCTCACACATATTATTCCCTCATTTAGTGGATATTTTCACAAAAAAGTGAAATTTTCAAAAATTCAGAAAATTGGCTGAAAATTACTAAATATGAAGGACTCATCGGGCGAATCGCTCTGGAACTGAAATCGGAACGCTCACTGACATTTCCCCTATCTGAAAGTCTGATAAACGCCGGAAAAATGACTAAGTCCCAAAAAAATTTTTTTTAAACTTTTTTCAATTTTACCCCCGTGGGATATATATTCTACCCACACACATTTGGAACTCTCCTGTTGTACCCTCACACATATTATTCCCTCATTTAGTGGATATTTTCACAAAAAAGTGAAATTTTCAAAAATTCTGAAAATTGGCTGAAAACGACTAAATATGAAGGACTCATCGGGCGACTCGCTCTGGAACTGAAATGGGAACGCTCACTGACATTTCTCCTATCTGAAAGTCTGATAAACGCCGGAAAAATGACTAAGTCCAAAAACATTTTTTTTTAAACTTTTTTCAATTTTACCCATGTGGGATATATATTCTACCCACACACATTTGGAACTCTCCTGTTGTACCCTCACACATATTATTCCCTCATTTAGTGGATATTTTCACAAAAAAGTGAAATTTTCAAAAACTCAGAAATTGGCTGAAAACGACTAAATATGAAGGACTCATTGGTCGAATGGCTCTGGAACTAAAATCGGAATGTTCACTGACATTTCCCCTATCTGAAAGTGTGATAAACGCCGGAAAAATGACTAAGTCCCAAAAAAATATTTTTTCACCTTTTTTCAATTTTACCCCCGTGGGATATATATTCTACCCACACACATTTGGAACTCTCCTGGGGTACCCTCCCACATATTATTCCCTCATTTAGTGGATATTTCCACAAAAAAGTGAAATTTTCAAAAATTCTGAAAATTCGCTGAAAATGACTAAATATGAAGGACTCATTGGGCGAATCGCTCTGGAACTGATATCGGAATGCTCACTGACATTTCCCCTATCTGAAAGTCTGATAAACGCCGGAAAAATGACTAAGTCCAAAAAAAATTTTTTTTCAACTTTCTTCAATTTTACCCCCGTGGGATATGTATTCCACCCACACACATTTGGAACTCTCCTGGGGTACCCTCACACATATTATTCCCTCACTTAGTAGACATTTTCACAAAAAAGTGAAATTTTCAAAAATTCAGAAAATTGGCTGAAAATGACTAAATATGATGGACTCATCGGGCGAATCGCTCTGGAACTGAAATCGGAACGCTCACTGACATTTCCTCTAACTGAAACTCTGATAAACGCCAGAAAAATGACTAAGTCCAAAAAAATTTTTTTTTCAACTTTTTTCAATTTTACCCCCTTGGGATATATCTTCTACCCACACACATTTGGAACTCTCCTGGGGTACCCTCACACATATTATTCCCTCATTTAGTGGATATTTTCACAAAAAAGTGAAATTTTCAAAAATTCAGAAAATTGGTGAAAATTACTAAATATGAAGAACTCATCGGGCGAATCGCTCTGGAACTGAAATCGGAACGCTTACTGACATTTCCCCTATCTGAAAGTCTGATAAACTCCGGAAAAATGACTAAGTCCAAAAAAAAATTTTTTTCAACTTTTTTAAATTTTACCCCCGTGGGATGTATATTCTACCCACACACATTTGGAACTCTCCTGGGGTACCCTCACACATATTATTCCCTCATTTAGTGGATATTTTCACAAAAAAGTGAAATTTTCAAAAATTCAGAAAATTGGCTGAAAATTACTAAATATGAAGGACTCATCGGGCGAATCGCTCTGGAACTGAAATCGGAACGCTCACTGACATTTCCCCTATCTGAAAGTCTGATAAACGCCGGAAAAATGACTAAGTCCCAAAAAAATTTTTTTTAAACTTTTTTCAATTTTACCCCCGTGGGATATATATTCTACCCACACACATTTGGAACTCTCCTGTTGTACCCTCACACATATTATTCCCTCATTTAGTGGATATTTTCACAAAAAAGTGAAATTTTCAAAAATTCTGAAAATTGGCTGGAAACGACTAAATATGAAGGACTCATCGGGCGACTCGCTCTGGAACTGAAATGGGAACGCTCACTGACATTTCTCCTATCTGAAAGTCTGATAAACGCCGGAAAAATGACTAAGTCCAAAAACATTTTTTTTTAAACTTTTTTCAATTTTACCCATGTGGGATATATATTCTACCCACACACATTTGGAACTCTCCTAGGGTACCCTCACACATATTATTCCCTCATTTAGTGGATATTTTCACAAAAAAGTGAAATTTTCAAAAACTCAGAAATTGGCTGAAAACGACTAAATATGAAGGACTCATTGGTCGAATGGCTCTGGAACTAAAATCGGAATGTTCACTGACATTTCCCCTATCTGAAAGTGTGATAAACGCCGGAAAAATGACTAAGTCCCAAAAAAATATTTTTTCACCTTTTTTCAATTTTACCCCCGTGGGATATATATTCTACCCACACACATTTGGAACTCTCCTGGGGTACCCTCCCACATATTATTCCCTCATTTAGTGGATATTTCCACAAAAAAGTGAAATTTTCAAAAATTCAGAAAATTCGCTGAAAATGACTAAATATGAAGGACTCATTGGGCGAATCGCTCTGGAACTGATATCGGAACGCTCACTGACATTTCCCCTATCTGAAAGTCTGATAAACGCCGGAAAAATGACTAAGTCCAAAAAAAATTTTTTTTCAACTTTCTTCAATTTTACCCCCGTGGGATATGTATTCCACCCACACACATTTGGAACTCTCCTGGGGTACCCTCACACATATTATTCCCTCACTTAGTAGACATTTTCACAAAAAAGTGAAATTTTCAAAAATTCAGAAAATTGGCTGAAAATGACTAAATATGATGGACTCATCGGGCGAATCGCTCTGGAACTGAAATCGGAACGCTCACTGACATTTCCTCTAACTGAAACTCTGATAAACGCCAGAAAAATGACTAAGTCCAAAAAAATTTTTTTTTCAACTTTTTTCAATTTTACCCCCTTGGGATATATCTTCTACCCACACACATTTGGAACTCTCCTGGGGTACCCTCACACATATTATTCCCTCATTTAGTGGATATTTTCACAAAAAAGTGAAATTTTCAAAAATTCAGAAAATTGGTGAAAATTACTAAATATGAAGAACTCATCGGGCGAATCGCTCTGGAACTGAAATCGGAACGCTTACTGACATTTCCCCTATCTGAAAGTCTGATAAACTCCGGAAATATGACTAAGTCCAAAAAAAAATTTTTTTCAACTTTTTTAAATTTTACCCCCGTGGGATGTATATTCTACCCACACACATTTGGAACTCTCCTGGGGTACCCTCACACATATTATTCCCTCATTTAGTGGATATTTTCACAAAAAAGTGAAATTTTCAAAAATTCAGAAAATTGGCTGAAAATTACTAAATATGAAGGACTCATCGGGCGAATCGCTCTGGAACTGAAATCGGAACGCTCACTGACATTTCCCCTATCTGAAAGTCTGATAAACGCCGGAAAAATGACTAAGTCCAAAAAAAATTTTTTTTCAACTTTTTTCAATTTTACCCCCGTGGGATATATATTCTACCCACACACATTTGGAACTCTCCTGGGGTACCCTCACACATATTATTCCCTCATTTAGTGGATATTTTCACAAAAAAGTGAAATTTTCAAAAATTCAGGAAATTGGCTGAAAATTACTAAATATGAAGGACTCATCGGGCGAATCGCTCTGGAACTGAAATCGGAACGCTCACTGATATTTCCCCTATCTGAAAGTCTGATAAACGCTGGAAAAATGACTAAGTCCAAAAAAAATTTTTTTTGAACTTTCTTCAATTTTACCCCCGTGGGATATGTATTCTACCCACACACATTTGGAACTCTCCTGGGGTACCCTCACACATATTATTCCCTCATTTAGTGGATATTTTCACAAAAAAGTGAAATTTTCAAAAATTCTGAAAATTGGCTGAAAACGACTAAATATGAAGGACTCATCGGGCGAATCGCTCTGGAGCTGAAATTGGAACGCTCACTGACATTTCCTCTAACTGAAAGTCTGATAAACGCCGGAAAAATGACTAAGTCCCAAAAAAATTTTTTTTCAACTTTTTTCAATTTTACCCCCGTGGGATATATATTCTACCCACACACATTTGGAACTCTCCTGGGGTACCCTCACACATATTATTCCCTCATTTTGTGGATATTTCCACAAAAAAGTGAAATTTTCAAAAATTCAGAAAATTGGCTGAAAATTACTAAATATGAAGGACTCATCGGGCGAATCGCTCTGGAACTGAAATCGGAACGCTCACTGACATTTCCTCTAACTGAAAGTCTGATAAACGCTGGAAAAATGACTATATCCCCAAAAAATTTTTTTTCAACTTTTTTCAATTTTACCCCCGTGGGATATATATTCTACCTACACACATTTGGAACTCTCCTGGGTTACCCTCACACATATTATTCCCTCATTTAGTGGATATTTACACAAAAAAGTGAAATTTTCAAAAATTCAGAAACTTGGCTGAAAATGACTAAATATGAACGACTCATCGGGCGAATCGCTCTGGAGCTGAAATTGGAACGCTCACTGACATTTCCTCTAACTGAAAGTCTGATAAACGCCGGAAAAATGACTAAGTCCCAAAAAAATTTTTTTTAAACTTTTTTCAATTTTACCCCCGTGGGATATATATTCTACCCACACACATTTGGAACTCTCCTGGGGTACCCTCACACATATTATTCCCTCATTTAGTGGATATTTTCACAAAAAAGTGAAATTTTCAAAAATTCAGAAAATTGGCTGAAAATTACTAAATATGAAGGACTCATCGGGCGAATCGCTCTGGAACTGAAATCGGAACGCTCACTGATATTTCCCCTATCTGAAAGTCTGATAAACGCTGGAAAAATGACTAAGTCCAAAAAAAATTTTTTTTCAACTTTCTTCAATTTTACCCCCGTGGGATATGTATTCTACCTACACACATTTGGAACTTTCCTGGGGTACCCTCACACATATTATTCCCTCATTTAGTGGACATTTTCATAAAAAAAGTGAAATTTTCAAAAATTCAGAAAATTGGCTGAAAATGACTAAATATGAACGACTCATCGGGCGAATCGCTCTGGAACTGAAATCGGAATGCTCCCTGACATTTCCCATATCTGAAAGTCTGATAAACGCCGGAAAAATGACTAAGTCCCAAGAAAATTTTTTTTCAACTTTTTTCAATTTTACCCCCGTGGGATATATATTCTACCCACACACATTTGGAACTCTCCTGTTGTACCCTCACACATATTATTCCCTCATTTAGTGGATATTTTCACAAAAAAGTGAAATTTTCAAAAATTCTGAAAATTGGCTGAAAACGACTAAATATGAAGGACTCATCGGGCGACTCGCTCTGGAACTGGAATGGGAACGCTCACTGACATTTCCCCTATCTGAAAGTCTGATAAACGCCGGAAAAATGACTAAGTCCAAAAACATTTTTTTTTAAACTTTTTTCAATTTTACCCCTGTGGGATATATATTCTACCCACACACATTTGGAAATCTCCTGGGGTAATCTCACACATATTATTCCCTCATTTAGTGGATATTTTCACAAAAAAGTGAAATTTTCAAAAATTCTGAAAATTGGCTGAAAATGACTAAATATGAAGGACTCATTGCGCGAATCGCTCTGGAACTGAAATCGGAATGCTCCCTGACATTTCCCCTATCTGAAAGTCTGATAAACGTCGGAAAAATGACTAAGTCCAAAAAAAATTTTTTTTCAACTTTTTTCAATTTTACCCCCGTGGGTTATATATTCTACCCACACACATTTGGAACTCTCCTGGGGTACCCTCACACATATTATTCCCTCATTTAGTGGATATTTACACAAAAAAGTGAAATTTTCAAAAATTCAGAAACTTGGCTGAAAATGACTAAATATGAACGACTCATCGGGCGAATCGCTCTGGAGCTGAAATTGGAACGCTCACTGACATTTCCTCTAACTGAAAGTCTGATAAACGCCGGAAAAATGACTAAATCCCCAAAAAATTTTTTTTCAACTTTTTTCAATTTTACCCCCGTGGGATATATATTCTACCTACACACATTTGGAACTCTCCTGGGTTACCCTCACACATATTATTCCCTCATTTAGTGGATATTTTCACAAAAAAGTGAAATTTTCAAAAATTCAGAAAATTGGTGAAAATTACTAAATATGAAGAACTCATCGGGCGAATCGCTCTGGAACTGATATCGGAACGCTCACTGATATTTCCCCTATCTGAAAGTCTGATAAACGCTGGAAAAATGACTAAGTCCAAAAAAAATTTTTTTTAAACTTTCTTCAATTTTACCCCCGTGGGATATGTATTCTACCCACACGCATTTGGAACTCTCCTGGGGTACCCTCACACATATTATTCCCTCATTTAGTGGACATTTTCACAAAAAAGTGAAATTTTCAAAAATTCAGAAAATTGGCTGAAAATGACTAAATATGAACGACTCATCGGGCGAATCGCTCTGGAACTGAAATCGGAACGCTCACTGACATTTCCCCTATCTGAAAGTCTGATAAACTCCGGAAAAATGACTAAGTCCAAAAAAAAATTTTTTTCAACTTTTTTAAATTTTACCCCCGTGATATATATATTCTACCCACACACATTTGGAACTCTCCTGGGGTACCCTCACACATATTATTCCCTCATTTAGTGGATATTTTCACAAAAAAGTGAAATTTTCAAAAATTCAGAAAATTGGCTGAAAATTACTAAATATGAAGGACTCATCGGGCGAATCGCTCTGGAACTGAAATCGGAACGCGCACTGACATTTCCCTATCTGAAAGTCTGATAAACTCCGGAAAAATGACTAAGTCCAAAAAAAAATTTTTTTCAACTTATTTAAATTTTACCCCTGTGGGTTATATATTCTACCCACACACATTTGGAACTCTCCTGGGGTACCCTCACACATATTATTCCCTCATTTAGTGGATATTTTCACAAAAAAGTGAAAATTTCAAAAATTCAGAAAAATGGTGAAAATTACTAAATATGAAGAACTCATCGGGCGAATCGCTCTGGAACTGATATCGGAACGCTCACTGACATTTCCCCTATCTGAAAGTCTGATAAACTCCGGAAAAATGACTAAGTCCAAAAAAAAAATTTTTTCAACTTTTTTAAATTTTACCCCCGTGGGATGTATATTCTACCCACACACATTTGGAACTCTCCTGGGGTACCCTCACACATATTATTCCCTCATTTAGTGGATATTTTCACAAAAAAGTGAAATTTTCAAAAATTCAGAAAATTGGCTGAAAATTACTAAATATGAAGGACTCATCGGGCGAATCGCTCTGGAACTGAAATCGGAACGCTCACTGATATTTCCCCTATCTGAAAGTCTGATAAACGCTGGAAAAATGACTAAGTCCAAAAAAAATTTTTTTTCAACTTTCTTCAATTTTACCCCCGTGGGATATGTATTCTACCCACACACATTTGGAACTCTCCTGGGGTACCCTCACACATATTATTCCCTCATTTAGTGGACATTTTCACAAAAAAGTGAAATTTTCAAAAATTCAGAAAATTGGCTGAAAATGACTAAATATGAACGACTCATCGGGCGCATCGCTCTGGAACTGAAATCGGAACGCTCACTGACATTTCCCCTATCTGAAAGTCTGATAAACTCCGGAAAAATGACTAAGTCCAAAAAAAAATTTTTTTCAACTTTTTTAAATTTTACCCCCGTGATATATATATTCTACCCACACACATTTGGAACTCTCCTGGGGTACCCTCACACATATTATTCCCTCATTTAGTGGATATTTTCACAAAAAAGTGAAATTTTCAAAAATTCAGAAAATTGGCTGAAAATTACTAAATATGAAGGACTCATCGGGCGAATCGCTCTGGAACTGAAATCGGAACGCTCACTGACATTTCCCCTATCTGAAAGTCTGATAAACGTCGGAAAAATGACTAAGTCCAAAAAAAATTTTTTTTCAACTTTTTTCAATTTTACCCCCGTGGGATATATATTCTACCCACACACATTTGGAACTCTCCTGGGGTACCCTCACACATATTATTCCCTCATTTAGTGGATATTTTCACAAAAAAGTGAAATTTTCAAAAATTCAGAAAATTGGCTGAAAATGACTAAATATGTAGGTCTCATTGGGCGAATCGCTCTGGAACTGAAATCTGAACGCTCACTGACATTTCCCCTATCTGAAAGTCTGATAAACTCCGGAAAAATGACTAAGTCCAAAAAAAAATTTTTTTCAACTTTTTTAAATTTTACCCCCGTGGGATATATATTCTACCCACACACATTTGGAACTCTCCTGGGGTACCCTCACACATATTATTCCCTCATTTAGTGGATATTTTCACAAAAAAGTGAAATTTTCAAAAATTCAGAAAATTGGTGAAAATTACTAAATATGAAGGACTCATCGGGCGAATCGCTCTGGAACTGAAATCGGAACGCTCACTGACATTTCCCCTATCTGAAAGTCTGATAAACTCCGGAAAAATGACTAAGTCCAAAAAAAATTTTTTTTCAACTTTTTTAAATTTTACCCCCGTGGGTTATATATTCTACCCACACACATTTGGAACTCTCCTGTGGTACCCTCACACATATTATTCCCTCATTTAGTGGATATTTTCACAAAAAAGTGAAATTTTCAAAAATTCAGAAAATTGGCTGAAAATTACTAAATATGAAGGACTCATCGGGCGAATCGCTCTGGAACTGAAATCGGAATGCTCACTGACATTTCCTCTAACTGAAAGTCTGATAAACGCCAGAAAAATGACTTAAGTCCAAAAAAAATTTTTTTTCAACTTTTTTCAATTTTACCTCCGTGGGATATATATTCTACCCACACACATTTGGAGCTCTCCTGGGGTACCCTCACACATATTATTCCCTCATTTAGTGGATATTTTCACAAAAAAGTGAAATTTTCAAAAATTCAGAAAATTGGCTGAAAATGACTAAATATGAAGGACTCATTGGGCGAATCGCTCTGGAACTAAAATCGGAACGCTCACTGACATTTCCCCTATCTGAAAGTCTGATAAACGCTGGAAAAATGACTAAGTCCAAAAAAAATTTTTTTTAAACTTTCTTCAATTTTACCCCCGTGGGATATGTATTCTACCCACACGCATTTGGAACTCTCCTGGGGTACCCTCACACATATTATTCCCTCATTTAGTGGACATTTTCACAAAAAAGTGAAATTTTCAAAAATTCAGAAAATTGGCTGAAAATGACTAAATATGAACGACTCATCGGGCGAATCGCTCTGGAACTGAAATCGGAACGCTCACTGACATTTCCCCTATCTGAAAGTCTGATAAACTCCGGAAAAATGACTAAGTCCAAAAAAAAATTTTTTTCAACTTTTTTAAATTTTACCCCCGTGATATATATATTCTACCCACACACATTTGGAACTCTCCTGGGGTACCCTCACACATATTATTCCCTCATTTAGTGGATATTTTCACAAAAAAGTCAAATTTTCAAAAATTCAGAAAATTAGCTGAAAATTACTAAATATGAAGGACTCATCGGGCGAATCGCTCTGGAACTGAAATCGGAACGCTCACTGACATTTCCTCTAACTGAAAGTCTGATAAACGCCAGAAAAATGACTAAGTCCAAAAAAAAATTTTTTTCAACTTTTTTCAATTTTACCTCCGTGGGATATATGTTCGACCCACACACATTTGGAACTCTCCTGGGGTACCCTCACACATATTATTCCCTCATTTAGTGGATATTTTCACAAAAAAGTGAAATTTTCAAAAATTCAGAAAATTGGCTGAAAATGACTAAATATGTAGGTCTCATTGGGCGAATCGCTCTGGAACTGAAATCTGAACGCTCACTGACATTTCCCCTATCTGAAAGTCTGATAAACTCCGGAAAAATGACTAAGTCCAAAAAAAAATTTTTTTCAACTTTTTTAAATTTTACCCCCGTGGGATATATATTCTACCCACACACATTTGGAACTCTCCTGGGGTACCCTCACACATATTATTCCCTCATTTAGTGGATATTTTCACAAAAAAGTGAAATTTTCAAAAATTCAGAAAATTGGTGAAAATTACTAAATATGAAGGACTCATCGGGCGAATCGCTCTGGAACTGAAATCGGAACGCTCACTGACATTTCCCCTATCTGAAAGTCTGATAAACTCCGGAAAAATGACTAAGTCCAAAAAAAATTTTTTTTCAACTTTTTTAAATTTTACCCCCGTGGGTTATATATTCTACCCACACACATTTGGAACTCTCCTGTGGTACCCTCACACATATTATTCCCTCATTTAGTGGATATTTTCACAAAAAAGTGAAATTTTCAAAAATTCAGAAAATTGGCTGAAAATTACTAAATATGAAGGACTCATCGGGCGAATCGCTCTGGAACTGAAATCGGAATGCTCACTGACATTTCCTCTAACTGAAAGTCTGATAAACGCCAGAAAAATGACTTAAGTCCAAAAAAAATTTTTTTTCAACTTTTTTCAATTTTACCTCCGTGGGATATATATTCTACCCACACACATTTGGAGCTCTCCTGGGGTACCCTCACACATATTATTCCCTCATTTAGTGGATATTTTCACAAAAAAGTGAAATTTTCAAAAATTCAGAAAATTGGCTGAAAATGACTAAATATGAAGGACTCATTGGGCGAATCGCTCTGGAACTAAAATCGGAACGCTCACTGACATTTCCCCTATCTGAAAGTCTGATAAACGCTGGAAAAATGACTAAGTCCAAAAAAAATTTTTTTTAAACTTTCTTCAATTTTACCCCCGTGGGATATGTATTCTACCCACACGCATTTGGAACTCTCCTGGGGTACCCTCACACATATTATTCCCTCATTTAGTGGACATTTTCACAAAAAAGTGAAATTTTCAAAAATTCAGAAAATTGGCTGAAAATGACTAAATATGAACGACTCATCGGGCGAATCGCTCTGGAACTGAAATCGGAACGCTCACTGACATTTCCCCTATCTGAAAGTCTGATAAACTCCGGAAAAATGACTAAGTCCAAAAAAAAATTTTTTTCAACTTTTTTAAATTTTACCCCCGTGATATATATATTCTACCCACACACATTTGGAACTCTCCTGGGGTACCCTCACACATATTATTCCCTCATTTAGTGGATATTTTCACAAAAAAGTCAAATTTTCAAAAATTCAGAAAATTAGCTGAAAATTACTAAATATGAAGGACTCATCGGGCGAATCGCTCTGGAACTGAAATCGGAACGCTCACTGACATTTCCTCTAACTGAAAGTCTGATAAACGCCAGAAAAATGACTAAGTCCAAAAAAAAATTTTTTTCAACTTTTTTCAATTTTACCTCCGTGGGATATATGTTCGACCCACACACATTTGGAACTCTCCTGGGGTACCCTCACACATATTATTCCCTCATTTAGTGGATATTTTCACAAAAAAGTGAAATTTTCAAAAATTCAGAAAATTGGCTGAAAATGACTAAATATGTAGGTCTCATTGGGCGAATCGCTCTGGAACTGAAATCTGAACGCTCACTGACATTTCCCCTATCTGAAAGTCTGATAAACTCCGGAAAAATGACTAAGTCCAAAAAAAAATTTTTTTCAACTTTTTTAAATTTTACCCCCGTGGGATATATATTCTACCCACACACATTTGGAACTCTCCTGGGGTACCCTCACACATATTATTCCCTCATTTAGTGGATATTTTCACAAAAAAGTGAAATTTTCAAAAATTCAGAAAATTGGTGAAAATTACTAAATATGAAGGACTCATCGGGCGAATCGCTCTGGAACTGAAATCGGAACGCTCACTGACATTTCCCCTATCTGAAAGTCTGATAAACTCCGGAAAAATGACTAAGTCCAAAAAAAATTTTTTTTCAACTTTTTTAAATTTTACCCCCGTGGGTTATATATTCTACCCACACACATTTGAAACTCTCCTGTGGTACCCTCACACATATTATTCCCTCATTTAGTGGATATTTTCACAAAAAAGTGAAATTTTCAAAAATTCAGAAAATTGGCTGAAAATTACTAAATATGAAGGACTCATCGGGCAAATCGCTCTGGAACTGAAATCGGAATGCTCACTGACATTTCCTCTAACTGAAAGTCTGATAAACGCCAGAAAAATGACTTAAGTCCAAAAAAAATTTTTTTTCAACTTTTTTTAATTTTACCTCCGTGGGATATATATTCTACCCACACACATTTGGAGCTCTCCTGGGGTACCCTCACACATATTATTCCCTCATTTAGTGGATATTTTCACAAAAAAGTGAAATTTTCAAAAATTCAGAAAATTGGCTGAAAATGACTAAATATGAAGGACTCATTGGGCGAATCGCTCTGGAACTAAAATCGGAACGCTCACTGACATTTCCCCTATCTGAAAGTCTGATAAACGCTGGAAAAATGACTAAGTCCAAAAAAAATTTTTTTTAAACTTTCTTCAATTTTACCTCCGTGGGATATGTATTCTACCCACACGCATTTGGAACTCTCCTGGGGTACCCTCACACATATTATTCCCTCATTTAGTGGACATTTTCACAAAAAAGTGAAATTTTCAAAAATTCAGAAAATTGGCTGAAAATGACTAAATATGAACGACTCATCGGGCGAATCGCTCTGGAACTGAAATCGGAACGCTCACTGACATTTCCCCTATCTGAAAGTCTGATAAACTCCGGAAAAATGACTAAGTCCAAAAAAAAATTTTTTTCAACTTTTTTAAATTTTACCCCCGTGATATATATATTCTACCCACACACATTTGGAACTCTCCTGGGGTACCCTCACACATATTATTCCCTCATTTAGTGGATATTTTCACAAAAAAGTGAAATTTTCAAAAATTCAGAAAATTGGCTGAAAATTACTAAATATGAAGGACTCATCGGGCGAATCGCTCTGGAACTGAAATCGGAACGCGCACTGACATTTCCCTATCTGAAAGTCTGATAAACTCCGGAAAAATGACTAAGTCCAAAAAAAAATTTTTTTCAACTTATTTAAATTTTACCCCCGTGGGTTATATATTCTACCCACACACATTTGGAACTCTCCTGGGGTACCCTCACACATATTATTCCCTCATTTAGTGGATATTTTCACAAAAAAGTCAAATTTTCAAAAATTCAGAAAATTAGCTGAAAATTACTAAATATGAAGGACTCATCGGGCGAATCGCTCTGGAACTGAAATCGGAACGCTCACTGACATTTCCTCTAACTGAAAGTCTGATAAACGCCAGAAAAATGACTAAGTCCAAAAAAAAATTTTTTTCAACTTTTTTCAATTTTACCTCCGTGGGATATATATTCGACCCACACACATTTGGAACTCTCCTGGGGTACCCTCACACATATTATTCCCTCATTTAGTGCATATTTCCACAAAAAAGTGAAATTTTCAAAAATTCAGAAAATTGGCTGAAAATGACTAAATATGAAGGACTCATCGGGCGAATCGCTCTGGAACTGAAATCGGAACGCTCACTGACATTTCCCCTATCTGAAAGTCTGATAAACGCCAGAAAAATGACTAAGTCGAAAAAAAATTTTTTTTCAACTTTTTTCAATTTTACCCCCGTGGGATATATATTCTACCCACACACATTTGGAACTCTCCTGGGGTACCCTCACACATATTATTCCCTCATTTAGTGGATATTTTCACAAAAAAGTGAAATTTTCAAAAATTCAGAAAATTGGCTGAAAACGACTAAATATGAACGATTCATCGGGCGAATCGCTCTGGAGCTGAAATTGGAACGCTCACTGACATTTCCCCTAACTGAAAGTCTAATAAACGCCGGAAAAATTACTAAGTCCAAAAAAAATTTTTTTTTTAACTTTTTTCAATTTTACCCCCGTGGGATATATATTCTACCCACACACATTTGGAACTCTCCTGTTGTACCCTCACACATATTATTCCCTCATTTAGTGGATATTTTCACAAAAAAGTGAAATTTTCAAAAATTCTGAAAATTGGCTGAAAACGACTAAATATGAAGGACTCATCGGGCGACTCGCTCTGGAACTGGAATGGGAACGCTCACTGACATTTCCCCTATCTGAAAGTCTGATAAACGCCGGAAAAATGACTAAGTCCAAAAACATTTTTTTTTAAACTTTTTTCAATTTTACCCCTGTGGGATATATATTCTACCCACACACATTTGGAAATCTCCTGGGGTAATCTCACACATATTATTCCCTCATTTAGTGGATATTTTCACAAAAAAGTGAAATTTTCAAAAATTCTGAAAATTGGCTGAAAATGACTAAATATGAAGGACTCATTGCGCGAATCGCTCTGGAACTGAAATCGGAATGCTCCCTGACATTTCCCCTATCTGAAAGTCTGATAAACGTCGGAAAAATGACTAAGTCCAAAAAAAATTTTTTTTCAACTTTTTTCAATTTTACCCCCGTGGGTTATATATTCTACCCACACACATTTGGAACTCTCCTGGGGTACCCTCACACATATTATTCCCTCATTTAGTGGATATTTACACAAAAAAGTGAAATTTTCAAAAATTCAGAAACTTGGCTGAAAATGACTAAATATGAACGACTCATCGGGCGAATCGCTCTGGAGCTGAAATTGGAACGCTCACTGACATTTCCTCTAACTGAAAGTCTGATAAACGCCGGAAAAATGACTAAGTCCCAAAAAAATTTTTTTTTAAACTTTTTCAATTTTACCCCCGTGGGATATATATTCTACCCAAACACATTTGGAACTCTCCTGGGGTACCCTCACACATATTATTCCCTCATTTAGTGGATATTTTCACAAAAAAGTGAAATTTTCAAAAATTCAGAAAAATGGTGAAAATTACTAAATATGAAGAACTCATCGGGCGAATCGCTCTGGAACTGATATCGGAACGCTCACTGACATTTCCCCTATCTGAAAGTCTGATAAACTCCGGAAAAATGACTAAGTCCAAAAAAAAAATTTTTTCAACTTTTTTAAATTTTACCCCCGTGGGATGTATATTCTACCCACACACATTTGGAACTCTCCTGGGGTACCCTCACACATATTATTCCCTCATTTAGTGGATATTTTCACAAAAAAGTGAAATTTTCAAAAATTCAGAAAATTGGCTGAAAATTACTAAATATGAAGGACTCATCGGGCGAATCGCTCTGGAACTGAAATCGGAACGCTCACTGATATTTCCCCTATCTGAAAGTCTGATAAACGCTGGAAAAATGACTAAGTCCAAAAAAAATTTTTTTTCAACTTTCTTCAATTTTACCCCCGTGGGATATGTATTCTACCCACACACATTTGGAACTCTCCTGGGGTACCCTCACACATATTATTCCCTCATTTAGTGGATATTTTCACAAAAAAGTGAAATTTTCAAAAATTCAGAAAATTGGCTGAAAATTACTAAATATGAAGGACTCATCGGGCGAATCGCTCTGGAACTGAAATCGGAACGCGCACTGACATTTCCCTATCTGAAAGTCTGATAAACTCCGGAAAAATGACTAAGTCCAAAAAAAATTTTTTTTCAACTTTTTTCAATTTTACCCCCGTGGGATATATATTCTACCCACACACATTTGGAACTCTCCTGGGGTACCCTCACACATATTATTCCCTCATTTAGTGGATATTTTCACAAAAAAGTGAAATTTTCAAAAATTCAGAAAATTGGCTGAAAACGACTAAATATGAACGATTCATCGGGCGAATCGCTCTGGAGCTGAAATTGGAACGCTCACTGACATTTCCCCTATCTGAAAGTCTGATAAACGCTGGAAAAATGACTAAGTCTAAAAACATTTTTTTTTAAACTTTTTTCAATTTTACCCCTGTGGGATATATATTCTACCCACACACATTTGGAAATCTCCTGGGGTAATCTCACACATATTATTCCCTCATTTAGTGGATATTTTCACAAAAAAGTGAAATTTTCAAAAATTCTGAAAATTGGCTGAAAATGACTAAATATGAAGGACTCATTGGGCGAATCGCTCTGGAACTGAAATCGGAATGCTCCCTGACATTTCCCCTATCTGAAAGTCTGATAAACGTCGGAAAAATGACTAAGTCCAAAAAAAATTTTTTTTCAACTTTTTTCAATTTTACCCCCGTGGGATATATATTCTACCCACACACATTTGGAACTCTCCTGGGGTACCCTCACACATATTATTCCCTCATTTAGTGGATATTTTCACAAAAAAGTGAAAATTTCTAAAATTCAGAAAATTGGTGAAAATTACTAAATATGAAGGACTCATCGGGCGAATCGCTCTGGAACTGAAATCGGAACGCGCACTGACATTTCCCCTATCTGAAAGTCTGATAAAAGCTGGAAAAATGACTAAGTCCAAAAAAAAATTTTTTCAACTTTTTTAAATTTTACCCCCGTGGGTTATATATTCTACCCACACACATTTGGAACTCTCCTGGGGTACCCTCACACATATTATTCCCTCATTTAGTGGATATTTCCACAAAAAAGTGAAATTTTCAAAAATTCAGAAAATTGGCTGAAAATTACTAAATATGAAGGACTCATCGGGCGAATCGCTCTGGAACTGAAATCGGAATGCTCACTGACATTTCCTCTAACTGAAAGTCTGATAAACGCCAGAAAAATGACTAAGTCCAAAAAAAAATTTTTTTCAACTTTTTTCAATTTTACCTCCGTGGGATATATATTCGACCCACACACATTTGGAACTCTCCTGGGGTACCCTCACACATATTATTCCCTCATTTAGTGGATATTTTCACAAAAAAGTGAAAATTTCAAAAATTCAGAAAATTGGTGAAAATTACTAAATATGAAGGACTCATCGGGCGAATCGCTCTGGAACTGAAATCGGAACGCGCACTGACATTTCCCTATCTGAAAGTCTGATAAACTCCGGAAAAATGACTAAGTCCAAAAAAAAATTTTTTTCAACTTTTTTAAATTTTACCCCCGTGGGATATATATTCTACCCACACACATTTGGAACTCTCCTGGGGTACCCTCACACATATTATTCCCTCATTTAGTGGATATTTTCACAAAAAAGTGAAATTTTCAAAAATTCAGAAAATTTTCTGAAAATTACTAAATATGAAGGACTCATCGGGCGAATCGCTCTGGAACTGAAATCGGAATGCTCACTGACATTTCCTCTAACTGAAAGTCTGATAAACGCCAGAAAAATGACTTAAGTCCAAAAAAAAATTTTTTTCAACTTTTTTCAATTTTACCTCTGTGGGATATATATTCTACCCACACACATTTGGAACTCTCCTGGGGTACCCTCACACATATTATTCCCTCATTTAGTGGACATTTTCACAAAAAAGTGAAATTTTCAAAAATTCAGAAAATTGGCTGAAAATGACTAAATATGAACGACTCATCGGGTGAATCGCTCTGGAACTGAAATCGGAACGCTCACTGACATTTCCCCTATCTGAAAGTCAGATAAACTCTGGAAAAATGACTAAGTCCAAAAAAAAATTTTTTTCAACTTTTTTCAATTTTACCCCCGTGGGATATATATTCTACCCACACACATTTGGAACTCTCCTGGGGTACCCTCACACATATTATTCCCTCATTTAGTGGATATTTTCACAAAAAAGTGAAATTTTCAAAAATTCAGAAAATTGGTGAAAATTACTAAATATGAAGGACTCATCGGGCGAATCGCTCTGGAACTGAAATCGGAACGCTCACTGACATTTCCCCTATCTGAAAGTCTGATAAACGCTGGAAAAATGACTAAGTCCAAAAAAATTTTTTTTTCAACTTTTTTCAATTTTACCTCCGTGGGATATATATTCGACCCACACACATTTGGAACTCTCCTGGGGTACCCTCACACATATTATTCCCTCATTTAGTGGATATTTCCACAAAAAAGTGAAATTTTCAAAAATTCAGAAAATTGGCTGAAAATGACTAAATATGTAGGTCTCATTGGGCGAATCGCTCTGGAACTGAAATCGGAACGCTCACTGACATTTCCCCTATCTGAAAGTCTGATAAACTCCGGAAAAATGACTAAGTCCAAAAAAAAATATTTTTCAACTTTTTTAAATTTTACCCCCGTGGGATATATATTCTACCCACACACATTTGGAACTCTCCTGGGGTACCCTCACACATATTATTCCCTCATTTAGTGGATATTTTCACAAAAAAGTGAAATTTTCAAAAATTCAGAAAATTGGCTGAAAATTACTAAATATGAAGGACTCATCGGGCGAATCGCTCTGGAACTGAAATCGTAACGCTCACTGACATTTCCCCTATCTGAAAGTCTGATAAACTCCGGAAAAATGACTAAGTCCAAAAAAAATTTTTTTTCAACTTTTTTCAATTTTACCCCCGTGGGATATATATTCTACCCACACACATTTGGAACTCTCCTGGGGTACCCTCACACATATTATTCCCTCATTTAGTGGATATTTCCACAAAAAAGTGAAATTTTCAAAAATTCAGAAAATTGGCTGAAAATTACTAAATATGAAGGACTCATCGGGCGAATCGCTCTGGAACTGAAATCGGAACGCTCACTGACATTTCCTCTAACTGAAAGTCTGATAAACGCCAGAAAAATGACTAAGTCCAAAAAAAAATTTTTTTCAACTTTTTTCAATTTTTTCTCCGTGGGATATATATTCGACCCACACACATTTGGAACTCTCCTGGGGTACCCTCACACATATTATTCCCTCATTTAGTGGATATTTCCACAAAAAAGTGAAATTTTCAAAAATTCAGAAAATTGGCTGAAAATGACTAAATATGAAGGACTCATTGGGCGAATCGCTCTGGAACTGAAATCGGAACGCTCACTGACATTTCCCCTATCTGAAAGTCTGATAAATGCCGGAAAAATGACTAAGTCCAAAAAAAATTTTTTTTCAACTTTTTTCAACTTTACCCCCGTGGGATATAAATTCTTCCCACACACATTTGGAACTCTCCTGGGGAACCCTCACACATATTATTCCCTCATTTAGTGGATATTTTCACAAAAAAGTGAAATTTTCAAAAATTCAGAAAATTGGCTGAAAATTACTAAATATGAAGGACTCATCGGGCGAATCGCTCTGGAACTGAAATCGGAACGCTCACTGACATTTCCTCTAACTGAAAGTCTGATAAACGCCAGAAAAATGACTTAAGTCCAAAAAAAATTTTTTTTCAACTTTTTTCAATTTTACCTCCGTGGGATATATATTCTACCCACACACATTTGGAACTCTCCTGGGGTACCCTCACACATATTATTCCCTCATTTAGTGGATATTTTCACAAAAAAGTGAAATTTTCAAAAATTCAGAAAATTGGCTGAAAATGACTAAATATGAAGGACTCATTGGGCGAATCGCTCTGGAACTAAAATCGGAACGCTCACTGACATTTCCCCTATCTGAAAGTCTGATAAACGCCGGAAAAATGACTAAGTCCAAAAAAAAAATTTTTTCAACTTTTTTCAATTTTACCCCCGTGGGATATATATTCTACCCACACACATTTGGAACTCTCCTGGGGTACCCTCACACATATTATTCCCTCATTTAGTGGATATTTTCACAAAAAAGTGAAATTTTCAAAAATTCAGAAAATTGGTGAAAATTACTAAATATGAAGGACTCATTGGGCGAATCGCTCTGGAACTGAAATCGGAACGCTCACTGACATTTCCCCTATCTGAAAGTCTGATAAACGCCGGAAAAATGACTAAGTCCAAAAAAAATTTTTTTTCAACTTTTTTCAATTTTACCTCCGTGGGATATATATTCGACCCACACACATTTGGAACTCTCCTGGGGTACCCTCACACATATTATTCCCTCATTTAGTGGATATTTTCACAAAAAAGTGAAATTTTCAAAAATTCAGAAAATTGGCTGAAAATTACTAAATATGAAGGACACATCGGGCGAATCGCTCTGGAACTGAAATCGGAACGCTCACTGACATTTCCCCTATCTGAAAGTCTGATAAACTCCGGAAAAATGACTAAGTCCAAAAAAAAATTTTTTTCAACTTTTTTAAATTTTACCCCCGTGGGATATATATTCTTCCCACACACATTTGGAACTCTCCTGGGGAACCCTCACACATATTATTCCCTCATTTAGTGGATATTTTCACAAAAAAGTGAAATTTTCAAAAATTCAGAAAATTGGCTGAAAATTACTAAATATGAAGGACACATCGGGCGAATCGCTCTGGAACTGAAATCGGAACGCTCACTGACATTTCCCCTATCTGAAAGTCTGATAAACGCCGGAAAAATGACTAAGTCCAAAAAAAAATTTTTTTTCAACTTTTTTCAATTTTACCCCCGTGGGATATATATTCTACCCACACACATTTGGAACTCTCCTGGCTTACCCTCACACATATTATTCCCTCATTTAGTGGATATTTTCACAAAAAAGTGAAATTTTCAAAAATTCAGAAAATTGGCTGAAAATTACTAAATATGAAGGACTCATTGGGCGAATCGCTCTGGAACTGAAATCGTAACGCTCACTGACATTTCCCCTATCTGAAAGTCTGATAAACGCCGGAAAAATGACTAAGTCCAAAAAAAATTTTTTTTCAACTTTTTTCAATTTTACCTCCGTGGGATATATATTCGACCCACACACATTTGGAACTCTCCTGGGGTACCCTCACACATATTATTCCCTCATTTAGTGGATATTTTCACAAAAAAGTGAAATTTTCAAAAATTCAGAAAATTGGTGAAAATTACTAAATATGAAGGACTCATTGGGCGAATCGCTCTGGAACTGAAATCGGAACGCTCACTGACATTTCCCCTATCTGAAAGTCTGATAAACGCCGGAAAAATGACTAAGTCCAAAAAAAATTTTTTTTCAACTTTTTTCAATTTTACCTCCGTGGGATATATATTCGACCCACACACATTTGGAACTCTCCTGGGGTACCCTCACACATATTATTCCCTCATTTAGTGGATATTTCCACAAAAAAGTGAAATTTTCAAAAATTCAGAAAATTGGCTGAAAATGACTAAATATGTAGGTCTCATTGGGCGAATCGCTCTGGAACTGAAATCGGAACGCTCACTGACATTTCCCCTATCTGAAAGTCTGATAAACTCCGGAAAAATGACTAAGTCCAAAAAAAAATTTTTTTCAACTTTTTTAAATTTTACCCCCGTGGGATATATATTCTTCCCACACACATTTGGAACTCTCCTGGGGAACCCTCACACATATTATTCCCTCATTTAGTGGATATTTTCACAAAAAAGTGAAATTTTCAAAAATTCAGAAAATTGGCTGAAAATTACTAAATATGAAGGACACATCGGGCGAATCGCTCTGGAACTGAAATCGGAACGCTCACTGACATTTCCCCTATCTGAAAGTCTGATAAACTCCGGAAAAATGACTAAGTCCAAAAAAAAATTTTTTTCAACTTTTTTAAATTTTACCCCCGTGGGATATATATTCTTCCCACACACATTTGGAACTCTCCTGGGGAACCCTCACACATATTATTCCCTCATTTAGTGGATATTTTCACAAAAAAGTGAAATTTTCAAAAATTCAGAAAATTGGCTGAAAATTACTAAATATGAAGGACACATCGGGCGAATCGCTCTGGAACTGAAATCGGAACGCTCACTGACATTTCCCCTATCTGAAAGTCTGATAAACGCCGGAAAAATGACTAAGTCCAAAAAAAAATTTTTTTTCAACTTTTTTCAATTTTACCCCCGTGGGATATATATTCTACCCACACACATTTGGAACTCTCCTGGCTTACCCTCACACATATTATTCCCTCATTTAGTGGATATTTTCACAAAAAAGTGAAATTTTCAAAAATTCAGAAAATTGGCTGAAAATTACTAAATATGAAGGACTCATTGGGCGAATCGCTCTGGAACTGAAATCGTAACGTTCACTGACATTTCCTCTAACTGAAAGTCTGATAAACGCCAGAAAAATGACTAAGTCCAAAAAAAAATTTTTTTCAACTTTTTTCAATTTTACCTCCGTGGGATATATATTCGACCCACACACATTTGGAACTCTCCTGGGGTACCCTCACACATATTATTCCCTCATTTAGTGGATATTTCCACAAAAAAGTGAAATTTTCAAAAATTCAGAAAATTGGCTGAAAATGACTAAATATGAAGGACTCATTGGGCGAATCGCTCTGGAACTGAAATCGGAACGCTCACTGACATTTCCCCTATCTGAAAGTCTGATAAATGCCGGAAAAATGACTAAGTCCAAAAAAAATTTTTTTTCAACTTTTTTCAACTTTACCCCCGTGATATATATATTCTGCCCACACACATTTGGAACTCTCCTGGGGAACCCTCACACATATTATTCCCTCATTTAGTGGATATTTTCACAAAAAAGTGAAATTTTCAAAAATTCAGAAAATTGGCTGAAAATTACTAAATATGAAGGACACATCGGGCGAATCGCTCTGGAACTGAAATCGGAACGCTCACTGACATTTCCCCTATTTGAAAGTCTGATAAACGCCGGAAAAATGACTAAGTCCAAAAAAAATTTTTTTTCAACTTTCTTCAATTTTACCCCCGTGGGATATGTATTCTACCCATACACATTTGGAACTCTCCTGGGGTACCCTCACACATATTATTCCCTCATTTAGTGGACATTTACACAAAAAAGTGAAATTTTCAAAAATTCAGAAAATTGGCTGAAAATGACTAAATATGAACGACTCATCGGGCGAATCGCTCTGGAACTGAAATCGGAACGCTCACTGACATTTCCCCTATCTGAAAGTCTGATAAACGCCGGAAAAATGACTAAGTCCAAAAAAAAATTTTTTTTCAACTTTTTTCAATTTTACCCCCGTGGGATATATATTCTACCCACACACATTTGGAACTCTCCTGGCTTACCCTCACACATATTATTCCCTCATTTAGTGGATATTTTCACAAAAAAGTGAAATTTTCAAAAATTCAGAAAATTGGCTGAAAATTACTAAATATGAAGGACTCATTGGGCGAATCGCTCTGGAACTGAAATCGTAACGCTCACTGACATTTCCCCTATCTGAAAGTCTGATAAACGCCGGAAAAATGACTAAGTCCAAAAAAAATTTTTTTTCAACTTTTTTCAATTTTACCTCCGTGGGATATATATTCGACCCACACACATTTGGAACTCTCCTGGGGTACCCTCACACATATTATTCCCTCATTTAGTGGATATTTCCACAAAAAAGTGAAATTTTCAAAAATTCAGAAAATTGGCTGAAAATGACTAAATATGTAGGTCTCATTGGGCGAATCGCTCTGGAACTGAAATCGGAACGCTCACTGACATTTCCCCTATCTGAAAGTCTGATAAACTCCGGAAAAATGACTAAGTCCAAAAAAAATTTTTTTTCAACTTTTTTCAATTTTACCCCCGTGGGATATATATTCTACCCACACACATTTGGAACTCTCCTGGGGTACCCTCACACATATTATTCCCTCATTTAGTGGATATTTCCACAAAAAAGTGAAATTTTCAAAAATTCAGAAAATTGGCTGAAAATTACTAAATATGAAGGTCTCATCGGGCGAATCGCTCTGGAACTGAAATCGGAACGTTCACTGACATTTCCTCTAACTGAAAGTCTGATAAACGCCAGAAAAATGACTAAGTCCAAAAAAAAATTTTTTTCAACTTTTTTCAATTTTACCTCCGTGGGATATATATTCGACCCACACACATTTGGAACTCTCCTGGGGTACCCTCACACATATTATTCCCTCATTTAGTGGATATTTCCACAAAAAAGTGAAATTTTCAAAAATTCAGAAAATTGGCTGAAAATGACTAAATATGAAGGACTCATTGGGCGAATCGCTCTGGAACTGAAATCGGAACGCTCACTGACATTTCCCCTATCTGAAAGTCTGATAAATGCCGGAAAAATGACTAAGTCCAAAAAAAATTTTTTTTCAACTTTTTTCAACTTTACCCCCGTGATATATATATTCTGCCCACACACATTTGGAACTCTCCTGGGGAACCCTCACACATATTATTCCCTCATTTAGTGGATATTTTCACAAAAAAGTGAAATTTTCAAAAATTCAGAAAATTGGCTGAAAATTACTAAATATGAAGGACACATCGGGCGAATCGCTCTGGAACTGAAATCGGAACGCTCACTGACATTTCCCCTATTTGAAAGTCTGATAAACGCCGGAAAAATGACTAAGTCCAAAAAAAATTTTTTTTCAACTTTCTTCAATTTTACCCCCGTGGGATATGTATTCTACCCATACACATTTGGAACTCTCCTGGGGTACCCTCACACATATTATTCCCTCATTTAGTGGACATTTACACAAAAAAGTGAAATTTTCAAAAATTCAGAAAATTGGCTGAAAATGACTAAATATGAACGACTCATCGGGCGAATCGCTCTGGAACTGAAATCGGAACGCTCACTGACATTTCCCCTATCTGAAAGTCTGATAAACGCCGGAAAAATGACTAAGTCCAAAAAAAAATTTTTTTTCAACTTTTTTCAATTTTACCCCCGTGGGATATATATTCTACCCACACACATTTGGAACTCTCCTGGCTTACCCTCACACATATTATTCCCTCATTTAGTGGATATTTTCACAAAAAAGTGAAATTTTCAAAAATTCAGAAAATTGGCTGAAAATTACTAAATATGAAGGACTCATTGGGCGAATCGCTCTGGAACTGAAATCGTAACGCTCACTGACATTTCCCCTATCTGAAAGTCTGATAAACGCCGGAAAAATGACTAAGTCCAAAAAAAATTTTTTTTCAACTTTTTTCAATTTTACCTCCGTGGGATATATATTCGACCCACACACATTTGGAACTCTCCTGGGGTACCCTCACACATATTATTCCCTCATTTAGTGGATATTTCCACAAAAAAGTGAAATTTTCAAAAATTCAGAAAATTGGCTGAAAATGACTAAATATGTAGGTCTCATTGGGCGAATCGCTCTGGAACTGAAATCGGAACGCTCACTGACATTTCCCCTATCTGAAAGTCTGATAAACTCCGGAAAAATGACTAAGTCCAAAAAAAAATTTTTTTCAACTTTTTTAAATTTTACCCCCGTGGGATATATATTCTTCCCACACACATTTGGAACTCTCCTGGGGAACCCTCACACATATTATTCCCTCATTTAGTGGATATTTTCACAAAAAAGTGAAATTTTCAAAAATTCAGAAAATTGGCTGAAAATTACTAAATATGAAGGACACATCGGGCGAATCACTCTGGAACTGAAATCGGAACGCTCACTGACATTTCCCCTATTTGAAAGTCTGATAAACGCCGGAAAAATGACTAAGTCCAAAAAAAATTTTTTTTCAACTTTCTTCAATTTTACCACCGTGGGATATGTATTCTACCCATACACATTTGGAACTCTCCTGGGGTACCCTCACACATATTATTCCCTCATTTAGTGGACATTTACACAAAAAAGTGAAATTTTCAAAAATTCAGAAAATTGGCTGAAAATGACTAAATATGAACGACTCATCGGGCAAATCGCTCTGGAACTGAAATCGGAACGCTCACTGACATTTCCCCTATCTGAAAGTCTGATAAACGCCGGAAAAATGACTAAGTCCAAAAAAAAATTTTTTTTCAACTTTTTTCAATTTTACCCCCGTGGGATATATATTCTACCCACACACATTTGGAACTCTCCTGGCTTACCCTCACACATATTATTCCCTCATTTAGTGGATATTTTCACAAAAAAGTGAAATTTTCAAAAATTCAGAAAATTGGCTGAAAATTACTAAATATGAAGGACTCATCGGGCGAATCGCTCTGGAACTGAAATCGGAACGCTCACTGACATTTCCCCTATCTGAAAGTCTGATAAACGCCGGAAAAATGACTAAGTCCAAAAAAAATTTTTTTTCAACTTTTTTCAATTTTACCCCCGTGGGATATATATTCTACCCACACACATTTGGAACTCTCCTGGGGTACCCTCACACATATTATTCCCTCATTTAGTGGATATTTCCACAAAAAAGTGAAATTTTCAAAAATTCAGAAAATTGGCTGAAAATGACTAAATATGAAGGACTCATTGGGCGAATCGCTCTGGAACTGAAATCGGAACGCTCACTGACATTTCCCCTATCTGAAAGTCTGATAAATGCCGGAAAAATGACTAAGTCCAAAAAAAATTTTTTTTCAACTTTTTTCAACTTTACCCCCGTGGGATATATATTCTTCCCACACACATTTGGAACTCTCCTGGGGAACCCTCACACATATTATTCCCTCATTTAGTGGATATTTCCACAAAAAAGTGAAATTTTCAAAAATTCAGAAAATTGGCTGAAAATGACTAAATATGAAGGACTCATTGGGCGAATCGCTCTGGAACTGAAATCGGAACGCTCACTGACATTTCCCCTATCTGAAAGTCTGATAAATGCCGGAAAAATGACTAAGTCCAAAAAAAATTTTTTTTCAACTTTTTTCAACTTTACCCCCGTGATATATATATTCTTCCCACACACATTTGGAACTCTCCTGGGGAACCCTCACACATATTATTCCCTCATTTAGTGGACATTTACACAAAAAAGTGAAATTTTCAAAAATTCAGAAAATTGGCTGAAAATGACTAAATATGAACGACTCATCGGGCGAATCGCTCTGGAACTGAAATCGGAACGCTCTCTGACATTTCCCCTATCTGAAAGTCAGATAAACTCCGGAAAAATGACTAAGTCCAAAAAAAATTTTTTTTCAACTTTTTTCAATTTTACCCCCGTGGGATATATATTCTACCCACACACATTTGGAACTCTCCTGGGGTACCCTCACACATATTATTCCCTCATTTAGTGGATATTTTCACAAAATAGTGAAATTTTCAAAAATTCAGAAAATTGGTGAAAACTACTAAATATGAAGGACTCATCGGGCGAATCGCTCTGGAACTGAAATCGGAACGCTCACTGACATTTCCCCTATCTGAAAGTCTGATAAACTCCGGAAAAATGACTAAGTCCAAAAAAAAAATTTTTTCAACTTTTTTAAATTTTTCCCCCGTGTGATATATATTCTACCCACACACATTTGGAACTCTCCTGGGGTACCCTCACACATATTATTCCCTCATTTAGTGGACATTTTCACAAACAAGTGAAATTTTCAAAAATTCAGAAAATTGGCTGAAAATGACTAAATATGAACGACTCATCGGTCGAATCGCTCTGGAACTGAAATCGGAATGCTCACTGACATTTCCCGTATCTGAAAGTCTGATAAACTCCGGAAAAATGGCTAAGTCCAAAAAAAAATTTTTTTAAATTTTTTTAAATTTTACCCCCGTGGGTTATATATTCTACCCACACACATTTGGAACTCTCCTGGGGTACCCTCACACATATTATTCCCTCATTTAGTGGATATTTCCACAAAAAAGTGAAATTTTCAAAAATTCAGAAAATTGGCTGAAAATGACTAAATATGAATTACTCATTGGGCGAATCGCTCTGGAACTGAAATCGGAACGCTCACTGACATTTCCCCTATCTGAAAGTCTGATAAACGCCGGAAAAATGACTAAGTCCAAAAAAAATTTTTTTTCAACTTTCTTAAATTTTACCCCCGTGGGATATGTATTCTACCCACACACATTTGGAACTCTCCTGGGGTACCCTCACACATATTATTCCCTCATTTAGTGGACATTTTCACAAAAAAGTGAAATTTTCAAAAATTCAGAAAATTGGCTGAAAATGACTAAATATGAACGACTCATCGGGCGAATCGCTCTGGAACTGAAATCGGAACGCTCTCTGACATTTCCCCTATCTGAAAGTCAGATAAACTCCGGAAAAATGACTAAGTCCAAAAAAAAATTTTTTTCAACTTTTTTCAATTTTACCCCCGTGGGATATATATTCTACCCACACACATTCGGAACTCTCCTGGGGTACCCTCACACATATTATTCCCTCATTTAGTGGATATTTTCACAAAAAAGTGAAATTTTCAAAAATTCAGAAAATTGGTGAAAACTACTAAATATGAAGGACTCATCGGGCGAATCGCTCTGGAACTGAAATCGTAACGCTCACTGACATTTCCCCTATCTGAAAGTCTGATAAACGCCGGAAAAATGACTAAGTCCAAAAAAAATTTTTTTTCAACTTTTTTCAATTTTACCTCCGTGGGATATATATTCGACCCACACACATTTGGAACTCTCCTGGGGTACCCTCACACATATTATTCCCTCATTTAGTGGATATTTCCACAAAAAAGTGAAATTTTCAAAAATTCAGAAAATTGGCTGAAAATGACTAAATATGTAGGTCTCATTGGGCGAATCGCTCTGGAACTGAAATCGGAACGCTCACTGACATTTCCCCTATCTGAAAGTCTGATAAACTCCGGAAAAATGACTAAGTCCAAAAAAAATTTTTTTTCAACTTTTTTCAATTTTACCCCCGTGGGATATATATTCTACCCACACACATTTGGAACTCTCCTGGGGTACCCTCACACATATTATTCCCTCATTTAGTGGATATTTCCACAAAAAAGTGAAATTTTCAAAAATTCAGAAAATTGGCTGAAAATTACTAAATATGAAGGTCTCATCGGGCGAATCGCTCTGGAACTGAAATCGGAACGTTCACTGACATTTCCTCTAACTGAAAGTCTGATAAACGCCAGAAAAATGACTAAGTCCAAAAAAAAATTTTTTTCAACTTTTTTCAATTTTACCTCCGTGGGATATATATTCGACCCACACACATTTGGAACTCTCCTGGGGTACCCTCACACATATTATTCCCTCATTTAGTGGATATTTCCACAAAAAAGTGAAATTTTCAAAAATTCAGAAAATTGGCTGAAAATGACTAAATATGAAGGACTCATTGGGCGAATCGCTCTGGAACTGAAATCGGAACGCTCACTGACATTTCCCCTATCTGAAAGTCTGATAAATGCCGGAAAAATGACTAAGTCCAAAAAAAATTTTTTTTCAACTTTTTTCAACTTTACCCCCGTGATATATATATTCTGCCCACACACATTTGGAACTCTCCTGGGGAACCCTCACACATATTATTCCCTCATTTAGTGGATATTTTCACAAAAAAGTGAAATTTTCAAAAATTCAGAAAATTGGCTGAAAATTACTAAATATGAAGGACACATCGGGCGAATCGCTCTGGAACTGAAATCGGAACGCTCACTGACATTTCCCCTATTTGAAAGTCTGATAAACGCCGGAAAAATGACTAAGTCCAAAAAAAATTTTTTTTCAACTTTCTTCAATTTTACCCCCGTGGGATATGTATTCTACCCATACACATTTGGAACTCTCCTGGGGTACCCTCACACATATTATTCCCTCATTTAGTGGACATTTACACAAAAAAGTGAAATTTTCAAAAATTCAGAAAATTGGCTGAAAATGACTAAATATGAACGACTCATCGGGCGAATCGCTCTGGAACTGAAATCGGAACGCTCACTGACATTTCCCCTATCTGAAAGTCTGATAAACGCCGGAAAAATGACTAAGTCCAAAAAAAAATTTTTTTTCAACTTTTTTCAATTTTACCCCCGTGGGATATATATTCTACCCACACACATTTGGAACTCTCCTGGCTTACCCTCACACATATTATTCCCTCATTTAGTGGATATTTTCACAAAAAAGTGAAATTTTCAAAAATTCAGAAAATTGGCTGAAAATTACTAAATATGAAGGACTCATTGGGCGAATCGCTCTGGAACTGAAATCGTAACGCTCACTGACATTTCCCCTATCTGAAAGTCTGATAAACGCCGGAAAAATGACTAAGTCCAAAAAAAATTTTTTTTCAACTTTTTTCAATTTTACCTCCGTGGGATATATATTCGACCCACACACATTTGGAACTCTCCTGGGGTACCCTCACACATATTATTCCCTCATTTAGTGGATATTTCCACAAAAAAGTGAAATTTTCAAAAATTCAGAAAATTGGCTGAAAATGACTAAATATGTAGGTCTCATTGGGCGAATCGCTCTGGAACTGAAATCGGAACGCTCACTGACATTTCCCCTATCTGAAAGTCTGATAAACTCCGGAAAAATGACTAAGTCCAAAAAAAAATTTTTTTCAACTTTTTTAAATTTTACCCCCGTGGGATATATATTCTTCCCACACACATTTGGAACTCTCCTGGGGAACCCTCACACATATTATTCCCTCATTTAGTGGATATTTTCACAAAAAAGTGAAATTTTCAAAAATTCAGAAAATTGGCTGAAAATTACTAAATATGAAGGACACATCGGGCGAATCACTCTGGAACTGAAATCGGAACGCTCACTGACATTTCCCCTATTTGAAAGTCTGATAAACGCCGGAAAAATGACTAAGTCCAAAAAAAATTTTTTTTCAACTTTCTTCAATTTTACCACCGTGGGATATGTATTCTACCCATACACATTTGGAACTCTCCTGGGGTACCCTCACACATATTATTCCCTCATTTAGTGGACATTTACACAAAAAAGTGAAATTTTCAAAAATTCAGAAAATTGGCTGAAAATGACTAAATATGAACGACTCATCGGGCAAATCGCTCTGGAACTGAAATCGGAACGCTCACTGACATTTCCCCTATCTGAAAGTCTGATAAACGCCGGAAAAATGACTAAGTCCAAAAAAAAATTTTTTTTCAACTTTTTTCAATTTTACCCCCGTGGGATATATATTCTACCCACACACATTTGGAACTCTCCTGGCTTACCCTCACACATATTATTCCCTCATTTAGTGGATATTTTCACAAAAAAGTGAAATTTTCAAAAATTCAGAAAATTGGCTGAAAATTACTAAATATGAAGGACTCATCGGGCGAATCGCTCTGGAACTGAAATCGGAACGCTCACTGACATTTCCCCTATCTGAAAGTCTGATAAACGCCGGAAAAATGACTAAGTCCAAAAAAAATTTTTTTTCAACTTTTTTCAATTTTACCCCCGTGGGATATATATTCTACCCACACACATTTGGAACTCTCCTGGGGTACCCTCACACATATTATTCCCTCATTTAGTGGATATTTCCACAAAAAAGTGAAATTTTCAAAAATTCAGAAAATTGGCTGAAAATGACTAAATATGAAGGACTCATTGGGCGAATCGCTCTGGAACTGAAATCGGAACGCTCACTGACATTTCCCCTATCTGAAAGTCTGATAAATGCCGGAAAAATGACTAAGTCCAAAAAAAATTTTTTTTCAACTTTTTTCAACTTTACCCCCGTGGGATATATATTCTTCCCACACACATTTGGAACTCTCCTGGGGAACCCTCACACATATTATTCCCTCATTTAGTGGATATTTCCACAAAAAAGTGAAATTTTCAAAAATTCAGAAAATTGGCTGAAAATGACTAAATATGAAGGACTCATTGGGCGAATCGCTCTGGAACTGAAATCGGAACGCTCACTGACATTTCCCCTATCTGAAAGTCTGATAAATGCCGGAAAAATGACTAAGTCCAAAAAAAATTTTTTTTCAACTTTTTTCAACTTTACCCCCGTGATATATATATTCTTCCCACACACATTTGGAACTCTCCTGGGGAACCCTCACACATATTATTCCCTCATTTAGTGGACATTTACACAAAAAAGTGAAATTTTCAAAAATTCAGAAAATTGGCTGAAAATGACTAAATATGAACGACTCATCGGGCGAATCGCTCTGGAACTGAAATCGGAACGCTCTCTGACATTTCCCCTATCTGAAAGTCAGATAAACTCCGGAAAAATGACTAAGTCCAAAAAAAATTTTTTTTCAACTTTTTTCAATTTTACCCCCGTGGGATATATATTCTACCCACACACATTTGGAACTCTCCTGGGGTACCCTCACACATATTATTCCCTCATTTAGTGGATATTTTCACAAAATAGTGAAATTTTCAAAAATTCAGAAAATTGGTGAAAACTACTAAATATGAAGGACTCATCGGGCGAATCGCTCTGGAACTGAAATCGGAACGCTCACTGACATTTCCCCTATCTGAAAGTCTGATAAACTCCGGAAAAATGACTAAGTCCAAAAAAAAAATTTTTTCAACTTTTTTAAATTTTTCCCCCGTGTGATATATATTCTACCCACACACATTTGGAACTCTCCTGGGGTACCCTCACACATATTATTCCCTCATTTAGTGGACATTTTCACAAACAAGTGAAATTTTCAAAAATTCAGAAAATTGGCTGAAAATGACTAAATATGAACGACTCATCGGTCGAATCGCTCTGGAACTGAAATCGGAATGCTCACTGACATTTCCCGTATCTGAAAGTCTGATAAACTCCGGAAAAATGGCTAAGTCCAAAAAAAAATTTTTTTAAATTTTTTTAAATTTTACCCCCGTGGGTTATATATTCTACCCACACACATTTGGAACTCTCCTGGGGTACCCTCACACATATTATTCCCTCATTTAGTGGATATTTCCACAAAAAAGTGAAATTTTCAAAAATTCAGAAAATTGGCTGAAAATGACTAAATATGAATTACTCATTGGGCGAATCGCTCTGGAACTGAAATCGGAACGCTCACTGACATTTCCCCTATCTGAAAGTCTGATAAACGCCGGAAAAATGACTAAGTCCAAAAAAAATTTTTTTTCAACTTTCTTAAATTTTACCCCCGTGGGATATGTATTCTACCCACACACATTTGGAACTCTCCTGGGGTACCCTCACACATATTATTCCCTCATTTAGTGGACATTTTCACAAAAAAGTGAAATTTTCAAAAATTCAGAAAATTGGCTGAAAATGACTAAATATGAACGACTCATCGGGCGAATCGCTCTGGAACTGAAATCGGAACGCTCTCTGACATTTCCCCTATCTGAAAGTCAGATAAACTCCGGAAAAATGACTAAGTCCAAAAAAAAATTTTTTTCAACTTTTTTCAATTTTACCCCCGTGGGATATATATTCTACCCACACACATTCGGAACTCTCCTGGGGTACCCTCACACATATTATTCCCTCATTTAGTGGATATTTTCACAAAAAAGTGAAATTTTCAAAAATTCAGAAAATTGGTGAAAACTACTAAATATGAAGGACTCATCGGGCGAATCGCTCTGGAACTGAAATCGGAACGCTCACTGACATTTCCCCTATCTGAAAGTCTGATAAACTCCGGAAAAATGACTAAGTCCAAAAAAAAAAATTTTTCAACTTTTTTAAATTTTACCCCCGTGTGATATATATTCTACCCACACACATTTGGAACTCTCCTGGGGTACCCTCACACATATTATTCCCTCATTTAGTGGATATTTTCACAAAAAAGTGAAATTTTCAAAAATTCAGAAAATTGGCTGAAAATGACTAAATATGAAGGACTAATTGGGCGAATCGCTCTGGAACTGAAATCGGAACGCTCACTGACATTTCCCCTATCTGAAAGTCTGATAAACTCCGGAAAAATGACTAAGTCCAAAAAAAAATTTTTTTCAACTTTTTTAAATTTTACCCCCGTGGGATATATATTCTACCCACACACATTTGGAACTATCCTGGGGTACCCTCACACATATTATTCCCTCATTTAGTGGATATTTTCACAAAAAAGTGAAATTTTCAAAAATTCTGAAAATTGGCTGAAAATTACTAAATATGAAGGACTCATCGGGCGAATCACTCTGGAACTGAAATCGGAACGCTCACTGACATTTCCTCTAACTGAAAGTCTGATAAACGCCAGAAAAATGACTAAGTCCAAAAAAAATTTTTTTTCAACTTTCTTCAATTTTACCCCCGTGGGATATGTATTCTACCCACACACATTTGGAACTCTCCTGGGGTACCCTCACACATATTATTCCCTCATTTAGTGGACATTTTCACAAAAAAGTGAAATTTTCAAAAATTCAGAAAATTGGTGAAAATTACTAAATATGAAGGACTCATCGGGCGAATCGCTCTGGAACTGAAATCGGAACGCTCACTGACATTTCCCCTATCTGAAAGTCTGATAAACTCCGGAAAAATGACTAAGTCCAAAAAAAATTTTTTTTCAACTTTTTTAAATTTTACCCCCGTGGTTATATATTCTACCCACACACATTTGGAACTCTCCTGTGGTACCCTCACACATATTATTCCCTCATTTAGTGGATATTTTCACAAAAAAGTGAAATTTTCAAAAATTCAGAAAATTGGCTGAAAATTACTAAATATGAAGGACTCATCGGGCGAATCGCTCTGGAACTGAATTCGGAACGCTCACTGACATTTCCTCTAACTGAAAGTCTGATAAACGCCAGAAAAATGACTAAGTCCAAAAAAAATTTTTTTTCAACTTTCTACAATTTTACCCCCGTGGGATATGTATTCTACCCACACACATTTGGAACTCTCCTGGGGTACCCTCACACATATTATTCCCTCATTTAGTGGACATTTTCACAAAAAAGTGAAATTTTCAAAAATTCAGAAAATTGGCTGAAAATGACTAAATATGAACGACTCATCGGGCGAATCGCTCTGGAACTGAAATCGGAACGCTCTCTGACATTTCCCCTATCTGAAAGTCAGATAAACTCCGGAAAAATGACTAAGTCCAAAAAAAAATTTTTTTCAACTTTTTTCAATTTTACCCCCGTGGGATATATATTCTACCCACACACATTTGGAACTCTCCTGGGGTACCCTCACACATATTATTCCCTCATTTAGTGGATATTTTCACAAAAAAGTGAAATTTTCAAAAATTCAGAAAATTGGCTGAAAATGACTAAATATGAAGGACTAATTGGGCGAATCGCTCTGGAACTGAAATCGGAACGCTCACTGACATTTCCCCTATCTGAAAGTCTGATAAACTCCGGAAAAATGACTAAGTCCAAAAAAAATTTTTTTTCAACTTTTTTAAATTTTACCCCCGTGGGATATATATTCTACCCACACACATTTGGAACTATCCTGGGGTACCCTCACACATATTATTCCCTCATTTAGTGGATATTTTCACAAAAAAGTGAAATTTTCAAAAATTCTGAAAATTGGCTGAAAATTACTAAATATGAAGGACTCATCGGGCGAATCGCTCTGGAACTGAAATCGGAACGCTCACTGACATTTCCCCTATCTGAAAGTCTGATAAACTCCGGAAAAATGACTAAGTCCAAAAAAAAAAATTTTTCAACTTTTTTAAATTTTACCCCCGTGTGATATATATTCTACCCACACACATTTGGAACTCTCCTGGGGTACCCTCACACATATTATTCCCTCATTTAGTGGATATTTTCACAAAAAAGTGAAATTTTCAAAAATTCAGAAAATTGGCTGAAAATGACTAAATATGAAGGACTAATTGGGCGAATCGCTCTGGAACTGAAATCGGAACGCTCACTGACATTTCCCCTATCTGAAAGTCTGATAAACGCCAGAAAAATGACTAAGTCCAAAAAAAATTTTTTTTCAACTTTCTTCAATTTTACCCCCGTGGGATATGTATTCTACCCACACACATTTGGAACTCTCCTGGGGTACCCTCACACATATTATTCCCTCATTTAGTGGACATTTTCACAAAAAAGTGAAATTTTCAAAAATTCAGAAAATTGGTGAAAATTACTAAATATGAAGGACTCATCGGGCGAATCGCTCTGGAACTGAAATCGGAACGCTCACTGACATTTCCCCTATCTGAAAGTCTGATAAACTCCGGAAAAATGACTAAGTCCAAAAAAAATTTTTTTTCAACTTTTTTAAATTTTACCCCCGTGGGTTATATATTCTACCCACACACATTTGGAACTCTCCTGTGGTACCCTCACACATATTATTCCCTCATTTAGTGGATATTTTCACAAAAAAGTGAAATTTTCAAAAATTCAGAAAATTGGCTGAAAATTACTAAATATGAAGGACTCATCGGGCGAATCGCTCTGGAACTGAATTCGGAACGCTCACTGACATTTCCTCTAACTGAAAGTCTGATAAACGCCAGAAAAATGACTAAGTCCAAAAAAAATTTTTTTTCAACTTTTTTCAATTTTATCTCCGTGGGATATATATTCTACCCACACACATTTGGAACTATCCTGGGGTACCCTCACACATATTATTCCCTCATTTAGTGGATATTTTCACAAAAAAGTGAAATTTTCAAAAATTCTGAAAATTGGCTGAAAATTACTAAATATGAAGGACTCATCGGGCGAATCGCTCTGGAACTGAAATCGGAACGCTCACTGACATTACCCCTATCTGAAAGTCTGATAAACTCCGGAAAAATGACTAAGTCCAAAAAAAAAAATTTTTCAACTTTTTTAAATTTTACCCCCGTGTGATATATATTCTACCCACACACATTTGGAACTCTCCTGGGGTACCCTCACACATATTATTCCCTCATTTAGTGGATATTTTCACAAAAAAGTGAAATTTTCAAAAATTCAGAAAATTGGCTGAAAATGACTAAATATGAAGGACTAATTGGGCGAATCGCTCTGGAACTGAAATCGGAACGCTCACTGACATTTCCCCTATCTGAAAGTCTGATAAACGCCAGAAAAATGACTAAGTCCAAAAAAAATTTTTTTTCAACTTTCTTCAATTTTACCCCCGTGGGATATGTATTCTACCCACACACATTTGGAACTCTCCTGGGGTACCCTCACACATATTATTCCCTCATTTAGTGGACATTTTCACAAAAAAGTGAAATTTTCAAAAATTCAGAAAATTGGTGAAAATTACTAAATATGAAGGACTCATCGGGCGAATCGCTCTGGAACTGAAATCGGAACGCTCACTGACATTTCCCCTATCTGAAAGTCTGATAAACTCCGGAAAAATGACTAAGTCCAAAAAAAATTTTTTTTCAACTTTTTTAAATTTTACCCCCGTGGGTTATATATTCTACCCACACACATTTGGAACTCTCCTGTGGTACCCTCACACATATTATTCCCTCATTTAGTGGATATTTTCACAAAAAAGTGAAATTTTCAAAAATTCAGAAAATTGGCTGAAAATTACTAAATATGAAGGACTCATCGGGCGAATCGCTCTGGAACTGAATTCGGAACGCTCACTGACATTTCCTCTAACTGAAAGTCTGATAAACGCCAGAAAAATGACTAAGTCCAAAAAAAATTTTTTTTCAACTTTCTACAATTTTACCCCCGTGGGATATGTATTCTACCCACACACATTTGGAACTCTCCTGGGGTACCCTCACACATATTATTCCCTCATTTAGTGGACATTTTCACAAAAAAGTGAAATTTTCAAAAATTCAGAAAATTGGCTGAAAATGACTAAATATGAACGACTCATCGGGCGAATCGCTCTGGAACTGAAATCGGAACGCTCTCTGACATTTCCCCTATCTGAAAGTCAGATAAACTCCGGAAAAATGACTAAGTCCAAAAAAAAATTTTTTTCAACTTTTTTCAATTTTACCCCCGTGGGATATATATTCTACCCACACACATTTGGAACTCTCCTGGGGTACCCTCACACATATTATTCCCTCATTTAGTGGATATTTTCACAAAAAAGTGAAATTTTCAAAAATTCAGAAAATTGGCTGAAAATGACTAAATATGAAGGACTAATTGGGCGAATCGCTCTGGAACTGAAATCGGAACGCTCACTGACATTTCCCCTATCTGAAAGTCTGATAAACTCCGGAAAAATGACTAAGTCCAAAAAAAATTTTTTTTCAACTTTTTTAAATTTTACCCCCGTGGGATATATATTCTACCCACACACATTTGGAACTATCCTGGGGTACCCTCACACATATTATTCCCTCATTTAGTGGATATTTTCACAAAAAAGTGAAAATTTCAAAAATTCTGAAAATTGGCTGAAAATTACTAAATATGAAGGACTCATCGGGCGAATCGCTCTGGAACTGAAATCGGAACGCTCACTGACATTTCCCCTATCTGAAAGTCTGATAAACTCCGGAAAAATGACTAAGTCCAAAAAAAAAAATTTTTCAACTTTTTTAAATTTTACCCCCGTGTGATATATATTCTACCCACACACATTTGGAACTCTCCTGGGGTACCCTCACACATATTATTCCCTCATTTAGTGGATATTTTCACAAAAAAGTGAAATTTTCAAAAATTCAGAAAATTGGCTGAAAATGACTAAATATGAAGGACTAATTGGGCGAATCGCTCTGGAACTGAAATCGGAACGCTCACTGACATTTCCCCTATCTGAAAGTCTGATAAACGCCAGAAAAATGACTAAGTCCAAAAAAAATTTTTTTTCAACTTTCTTCAATTTTACCCCCGTGGGATATGTATTCTACCCACACACATTTGGAACTCTCCTGGGGTACCCTCACACATATTATTCCCTCATTTAGTGGACATTTTCACAAAAAAGTGAAATTTTCAAAAATTCAGAAAATTGGTGAAAATTACTAAATATGAAGGACTCATCGGGCGAATCGCTCTGGAACTGAAATCGGAACGCTCACTGACATTTCCCCTATCTGAAAGTCTGATAAACTCCGGAAAAATGACTAAGTCCAAAAAAAATTTTTTTTCAACTTTTTTAAATTTTACCCCCGTGGGTTATATATTCTACCCACACACATTTGGAACTCTCCTGTGGTACCCTCACACATATTATTCCCTCATTTAGTGGATATTTTCACAAAAAAGTGAAATTTTCAAAAATTCAGAAAATTGGCTGAAAATTACTAAATATGAAGGACTCATCGGGCGAATCGCTCTGGAACTGAATTCGGAACGCTCACTGACATTTCCTCTAACTGAAAGTCTGATAAACGCCAGAAAAATGACTAAGTCCAAAAAAAATTTTTTTTCAACTTTTTTCAATTTTATCTCCGTGGGATATATATTCTACCCACACACATTTGGAACTATCCTGGGGTACCCTCACACATATTATTCCCTCATTTAGTGGATATTTTCACAAAAAAGTGAAATTTTCAAAAATTCTGAAAATTGGCTGAAAATTACTAAATATGAAGGACTCATCGGGCGAATCGCTCTGGAACTGAAATCGGAACGCTCACTGACATTACCCCTATCTGAAAGTCTGATAAACTCCGGAAAAATGACTAAGTCCAAAAAAAAAAATTTTTCAACTTTTTTAAATTTTACCCCCGTGTGATATATATTCTACCCACACACATTTGGAACTCTCCTGGGGTACCCTCACACATATTATTCCCTCATTTAGTGGATATTTTCACAAAAAAGTGAAATTTTCAAAAATTCAGAAAATTGGCTGAAAATGACTAAATATGAAGGACTAATTGGGCGAATCGCTCTGGAACTGAAATCGGAACGCTCACTGACATTTCCCCTATCTGAAAGTCTGATAAACGCCAGAAAAATGACTAAGTCCAAAAAAAATTTTTTTTCAACTTTCTTCAATTTTACCCCCGTGGGATATGTATTCTACCCACACACATTTGGAACTCTCCTGGGGTACCCTCACACATATTATTCCCTCATTTAGTGGACATTTTCACAAAAAAGTGAAATTTTCAAAAATTCAGAAAATTGGTGAAAATTACTAAATATGAAGGACTCATCGGGCGAATCGCTCTGGAACTGAAATCGGAACGCTCACTGACATTTCCCCTATCTGAAAGTCTGATAAACTCCGGAAAAATGACTAAGTCCAAAAAAAATTTTTTTTCAACTTTTTTAAATTTTACCCCCGTGGGTTATATATTCTACCCACACACATTTGGAACTCTCCTGTGGTACCCTCACACATATTATTCCCTCATTTAGTGGATATTTTCACAAAAAAGTGAAATTTTCAAAAATTCAGAAAATTGGCTGAAAATTACTAAATATGAAGGACTCATCGGGCGAATCGCTCTGGAACTGAATTCGGAACGCTCACTGACATTTCCTCTAACTGAAAGTCTGATAAACGCCAGAAAAATGACTAAGTCCAAAAAAAATTTTTTTTCAACTTTTTTCAATTTTACCTCCGTGGGATATATATTCTACCCACACACATTTGGAACTCTCCTGGGGTACCCTCACACATATTATTCCCTCATTTAGTGGATATTTTCACAAAAAAGTGAAATTTTCAAAAATTCAGAAAATTGGCTGAAAATGACTAAATATGAAGGACTCATTGGGCGAATCGCTCTGGAACTAAAATCGGAACGCTCACTGACATTTCCCCTATCTGAAAGTCTGATAAACGCCGGAAAAATGACTAAGTCCAAAAAAAATTTTTTTTCAACTTTCTTCAATTTTACCCCCGTGGGATATGTATTCTACCCACACACATTTGAAACTCTCCTGGGGTACCCTCACACATATTATTCCCTCATTTAGTGGATATTTTCACAAAAAAGTGAAATTTTCAAAAATTCAGAAAATTGGTGAAAACTACTAAATATGAAGGACTCATCGGGCGAATCGCTCTGGAACTGAAATCGGAACGCTCACTGACATTTCCCCTATCTGAAAGTCTGATAAACTCCGGAAAAATGACTAAGTCCAAAAAAAAAATTTTTTCAACTTTTTTGAATTTTACCCCCGTGTGATATATATTCTACCCACACACATTTGGAACTCTCCTGGGGTACCCTCACACATATTATTCCCTCAGTTAGTGGATATTTTCACAAAAAAGTGAAATTTTCAAAAATTCAGAAAATTGGCTGAAAATGACTAAATATGAAGGACTAATTGGGCGAATCGCTCTGGAACTGAAATCGGAACGCTCACTGACATTTCCCCTATCTGAAAGTCTGATAAACTCCGGAAAAATGACTAAGTCCAAAAAAAAATTTTTTTCAACTTTTTTAAATTTTACCCCCGTGGGATATATATTCTACCCACACACATTTGGAACTATCCTGGGGTACCCTCACACATATTATTCCCTCATTTAGTGGATATTTTCACAAAAAAGTGAAATTTTCAAAAATTCTGAAAATTACTAAATATGAAGGACTCATCGGGCGAATCACTCTGGAACTGAAATCGGAACGCTCACTGACATTTCCTCTAACTGAAAGTCTGATAAACGCCAGAAAAATGACTAAGTCCAAAAAAAATTTTTTTTCAACTTTCTTCAATTTTACCCCCGTGGGATATGTATTCTACCCACACACATTTGGAACTCTCCTGGGGTACCCTCACACATATTATTCCCTCATTTAGTGGACATTTTCACAAAAAAGTGAAATTTTCAAAAATTCAGAAAATTGGCTGAAAATGACTAAATATGAACGACTCATCGGGCGAATCGCTCTGGAACTGAAATCGGAACGCTCTCTGACATTTCCCCTATCTGAAAGTCAGATAAACTCCGGAAAAATGACTAAGTCCAAAAAAAAATTTTTTTCAACTTTTTTCAATTTTACCCCCGTGGGATATATATTCTACCCACACACATTTGGAACTCTCCTGGGGTACCCTCACACATATTATTCCCTCATTTAGTGGATATTTTCACAAAAAAGTGAAATTTTCAAAAATTCAGAAAATTGGCTGAAAATGACTAAATATGAAGGACTAATTGGGCGAATCGCTCTGGAACTGAAATCGGAACGCTCACTGACATTTCCCCTATCTGAAAGTCTGATAAACTCCGGAAAAATGACTAAGTCCAAAAAAAATTTTTTTTCAACTTTTTTAAATTTTACCCCCGTGGGATATATATTCTACCCACACACATTTGGAACTATCCTGGGGTACCCTCACACATATTATTCCCTCATTTAGTGGATATTTTCACAAAAAAGTGAAATTTTCAAAAATTCTGAAAATTGGCTGAAAATTACTAAATATGAAGGACTCATCGGGCGAATCGCTCTGGAACTGAAATCGGAACGCTCACTGACATTTCCCCTATCTGAAAGTCTGATAAACTCCGGAAAAATGACTAAGTCCAAAAAAAAAAATTTTTCAACTTTTTTAAATTTTACCCCCGTGTGATATATATTCTACCCACACACATTTGGAACTCTCCTGGGGTACCCTCACACATATTATTCCCTCATTTAGTGGATATTTTCACAAAAAAGTGAAATTTTCAAAAATTCAGAAAATTGGCTGAAAATGACTAAATATGAAGGACTAATTGGGCGAATCGCTCTGGAACTGAAATCGGAACGCTCACTGACATTTCCCCTATCTGAAAGTCTGATAAACGCCAGAAAAATGACTAAGTCCAAAAAAAATTTTTTTTCAACTTTCTTCAATTTTACCCCCGTGGGATATGTATTCTACCCACACACATTTGGAACTCTCCTGGGGTACCCTCACACATATTATTCCCTCATTTAGTGGACATTTTCACAAAAAAGTGAAATTTTCAAAAATTCAGAAAATTGGTGAAAATTACTAAATATGAAGGACTCATCGGGCGAATCGCTCTGGAACTGAAATCGGAACGCTCACTGACATTTCCCCTATCTGAAAGTCTGATAAACTCCGGAAAAATGACTAAGTCCAAAAAAAATTTTTTTTCAACTTTTTTAAATTTTACCCCCGTGGGTTATATATTCTACCCACACACATTTGGAACTCTCCTGTGGTACCCTCACACATATTATTCCCTCATTTAGTGGATATTTTCACAAAAAAGTGAAATTTTCAAAAATTCAGAAAATTGGCTGAAAATTACTAAATATGAAGGACTCATCGGGCGAATCGCTCTGGAACTGAATTCGGAACGCTCACTGACATTTCCTCTAACTGAAAGTCTGATAAACGCCAGAAAAATGACTAAGTCCAAAAAAAATTTTTTTTCAACTTTTTTCAATTTTACCTCCGTGGGATATATATTCTACCCACACACATTTGGAACTATCCTGGGGTACCCTCACACATATTATTCCCTCATTTAGTGGATATTTTCACAAAAAAGTGAAATTTTCAAAAATTCTGAAAATTGGCTGAAAATTACTAAATATGAAGGACTCATCGGGCGAATCGCTCTGGAACTGAAATCGGAACGCTCACTGACATTTCCCCTATCTGAAAGTCTGATAAACTCCGGAAAAATGACTAAGTCCAAAAAAAAAAATTTTTCAACTTTTTTAAATTTTACCCCCGTGTGATATATATTCTACCCACACACATTTGGAACTCTCCTGGGGTACCCTCACACATATTATTCCCTCATTTAGTGGATATTTTCACAAAAAAGTGAAATTTTCAAAAATTCAGAAAATTGGCTGAAAATGACTAAATATGAAGGACTAATTGGGCGAATCGCTCTGGAACTGAAATCGGAACGCTCACTGACATTTCCCCTATCTGAAAGTCTGATAAACGCCAGAAAAATGACTAAGTCCAAAAAAAATTTTTTTTCAACTTTCTTCAATTTTACCCCCGTGGGATATGTATTCTACCCACACACATTTGGAACTCTCCTGGGGTACCCTCACACATATTATTCCCTCATTTAGTGGACATTTTCACAAAAAAGTGAAATTTTCAAAAATTCAGAAAATTGGTGAAAATTACTAAATATGAAGGACTCATCGGGCGAATCGCTCTGGAACTGAAATCGGAACGCTCACTGACATTTCCCCTATCTGAAAGTCTGATAAACTCCGGAAAAATGACTAAGTCCAAAAAAAATTTTTTTTCAACTTTTTTAAATTTTACCCCCGTGGGTTATATATTCTACCCACACACATTTGGAACTCTCCTGTGGTACCCTCACACATATTATTCCCTCATTTAGTGGATATTTTCACAAAAAAGTGAAATTTTCAAAAATTCAGAAAATTGGCTGAAAATTACTAAATATGAAGGACTCATCGGGCGAATCGCTCTGGAACTGAATTCGGAACGCTCACTGACATTTCCTCTAACTGAAAGTCTGATAAACGCCAGAAAAATGACTAAGTCCAAAAAAAATTTTTTTTCAACTTTTTTCAATTTTACCTCCGTGGGATATATATTCTACCCACACACATTTGGAACTCTCCTGGGGTACCCTCACACATATTATTCCCTCATTTAGTGGATATTTTCACAAAAAAGTGAAATTTTCAAAAATTCAGAAAATTGGCTGAAAATGACTAAATATGAAGGACTCATTGGGCGAATCGCTCTGGAACTAAAATCGGAACGCTCACTGACATTTCCCCTATCTGAAAGTCTGATAAACGCCGGAAAAATGACTAAGTCCAAAAAAAATTTTTTTTCAACTTTCTTCAATTTTACCCCCGTGGGATATGTATTCTACCCACACACATTTGGAACTCTCCTGGGGTACCCTCACACATATTATTCCCTCATTTAGTGGATATTTTCACAAAAAAGTGAAATTTTCAAAAATTCAGAAAATTGGTGAAAACTACTAAATATGAAGGACTCATCGGGCGAATCGCTCTGGAACTGAAATCGGAACGCTCACTGACATTTCCCCTATCTGAAAGTCTGATAAACTCCGGAAAAATGACTAAGTCCAAAAAAAAAATTTTTTCAACTTTTTTAAATTTTACCCCCGTGTGATATATATTCTACCCACACACATTTGGAACTCTCCTGGGGTACCCTCACACATATTATTCCCTCAGTTAGTGGATATTTTCACAAAAAAGTGAAATTTTCAAAAATTCAGAAAATTGGCTGAAAATGACTAAATATGAAGGACTAATTGGGCGAATCGCTCTGGAACTGAAATCGGAACGCTCACTGACATTTCCCCTATCTGAAAGTCTGATAAACTCCGGAAAAATGACTAAGTCCAAAAAAAAATTTTTTTCAACTTTTTTAAATTTTACCCCCGTGGGATATATATTCTACCCACACACATTTGGAACTATCCTGGGGTACCCTCACACATATTATTCCCTCATTTAGTGGATATTTTCACAAAAAAGTGAAATTTTCAAAAATTCTGAAAATTACTAAATATGAAGGACTCATCGGGCGAATCACTCTGGAACTGAAATCGGAACGCTCACTGACATTTCCTCTAACTGAAAGTCTGATAAACGCCAGAAAAATGACTAAGTCCAAAAAAAATTTTTTTTCAACTTTCTTCAATTTTACCCCCGTGGGATATGTATTCTACCCACACACATTTGGAACTCTCCTGGGGTACCCTCACACATATTATTCCCTCATTTAGTGGACATTTTCACAAAAAAGTGAAATTTTCAAAAATTCAGAAAATTGGCTGAAAATGACTAAATATGAACGACTCATCGGGCGAATCGCTCTGGAACTGAAATCGGAACGCTCTCTGACATTTCCCCTATCTGAAAGTCAGATAAACTCCGGAAAAATGACTAAGTCCAAAAAAAAATTTTTTTCAACTTTTTTCAATTTTACCCCCGTGGGATATATATTCTACCCACACACATTTGGAACTCTCCTGGGGTACCCTCACACATATTATTCCCTCATTTAGTGGATATTTTCACAAAAAAGTGAAATTTTCAAAAATTCAGAAAATTGGTGAAAACTACTAAATATGAAGGACTCATCGGGCGAATCGCTCTGGAACTGAAATCGGAACGCTCACTGACATTTCCCCTATCTGAAAGTCTGATAAACTCCGGAAAAATGACTAAGTCCAAAAAAAAAATTTTTTCAACTTTTTTAAATTTTACCCCCGTGTGATATATATTCTACCCACACACATTTGGAACTCTCCTGGGGTACCCTCACACATATTATTCCCTCATTTAGTGGATATTTTCACAAAAAAGTGAAATTTTCAAAAATTCAGAAAATTGGCTGAAAATGACTAAATATGAAGGACTAATTGGGCGAATCGCTCTGGAACTGAAATCGGAACGCTCACTGACATTTCCCCTATCTGAAAGTCTGATAAACGCCAGAAAAATGACTAAGTCCAAAAAAAATTTTTTTTCAACTTTCTTCAATTTTACCCCCGTGGGATATGTATTCTACCCACACACATTTGGAACTCTCCTGGGGTACCCTCACACATATTATTCCCTCATTTAGTGGACATTTTCACAAAAAAGTGAAATTTTCAAAAATTCAGAAAATTGGTGAAAATTACTAAATATGAAGGACTCATCGGGCGAATCGCTCTGGAACTGAAATCGGAACGCTCACTGACATTTCCCCTATCTGAAAGTCTGATAAACTCCGGAAAAATGACTAAGTCCAAAAAAAATTTTTTTTCAACTTTTTTAAATTTTACCCCCGTGGGTTATATATTCTACCCACACACATTTGGAACTCTCCTGTGGTACCCTCACACATATTATTCCCTCATTTAGTGGATATTTTCACAAAAAAGTGAAATTTTCAAAAATTCAGAAAATTGGCTGAAAATGACTAAATATGAAGGACTCATCGGGCGAATCGCTCTGGAACTAAAATCGGAACGCTCACTGACATTTCCCCTATCTGAAAGTCTGATAAACGCCGGAAAAATGACTAAGTCCAAAAAAAATTTTTTTTCAACTTTCTTCAATTTTACCCCCGTGGGATATGTATTCTACCCACACACATTTGGAACTCTCCTGGGGTACCCTCACACATATTATTCCCTCATTTAGTGGATATTTTCACAAAAAAGTGAAATTTTCAAAAATTCAGAAAATTGGTGAAAACTACTAAATATGAAGGACTCATCGGGCGAATCGCTCTGGAACTGAAATCGGAACGCTCACTGACATTTCCCCTATCTGAAAGTCTGATAAACTCCGGAAAAATGACTAAGTCCAAAAAAAAAATTTTTTCAACTTTTTTAAATTTTACCCCCGTGTGATATATATTCTACCCACACACATTTGGAACTCTCCTGGGGTACCCTCACACATATTATTCCCTCAGTTAGTGGATATTTTCACAAAAAAGTGAAATTTTCAAAAATTCAGAAAATTGGCTGAAAATGACTAAATATGAAGGACTAATTGGGCGAATCGCTCTGGAACTGAAATCGGAACGCTCACTGACATTTCCCCTATCTGAAAGTCTGATAAACTCCGGAAAAATGACTAAGTCCAAAAAAAAATTTTTTTCAACTTTTTTAAATTTTACCCCCGTGGGATATATATTCTACCCACACACATTTGGAACTATCCTGGGGTACCCTCACACATATTATTCCCTCATTTAGTGGATATTTTCACAAAAAAGTGAAATTTTCAAAAATTCTGAAAATTGGCTGAAAATTACTAAATATGAAGGACTCATCGGGCGAATCACTCTGGAACTGAAATCGGAACGCTCACTGACATTTCCTCTAACTGAAAGTCTGATAAACGCCAGAAAAATGACTAAGTCCAAAAAAAATTTTTTTTCAACTTTCTTCAATTTTACCCCCGTGGGATATGTATTCTACCCACACACATTTGGAACTCTCCTGGGGTACCCTCACACATATTATTCCCTCATTTAGTGGACATTTTCACAAAAAAGTGAAATTTTCAAAAATTCAGAAAATTGGCTGAAAATGACTAAATATGAACGACTCATCGGGCGAATCGCTCTGGAACTGAAATCGGAACGCTCTCTGACATTTCCCCTATCTGAAAGTCAGATAAACTCCGGAAAAATGACTAAGTCCAAAAAAAAATTTTTTTCAACTTTTTTCAATTTTACCCCCGTGGGATATATATTCTACCCACACACATTTGGAACTCTCCTGGGGTACCCTCACACATATTATTCCCTCATTTAGTGGATATTTTCACAAAAAAGTGAAATTTTCAAAAATTCAGAAAATTGGTGAAAACTACTAAATATGAAGGACTCATCGGGCGAATCGCTCTGGAACTGAAATCGGAACGCTCACTGACATTTCCCCTATCTGAAAGTCTGATAAACTCCGGAAAAATGACTAAGTCCAAAAAAAAAATTTTTTCAACTTTTTTAAATTTTACCCCCGTGTGATATATATTCTACCCACACACATTTGGAACTCTCCTGGGGTACCCTCACACATATTATTCCCTCATTTAGTGGATATTTTCACAAAAAAGTGAAATTTTCAAAAATTCAGAAAATTGGCTGAAAATGACTAAATATGAAGGACTAATTGGGCGAATCGCTCTGGAACTGAAATCGGAACGCTCACTGACATTTCCCCTATCTGAAAGTCTGATAAACTCCGGAAAAATGACTAAGTCCAAAAAAAAATTTTTTTCAACTTTTTTAAATTTTACCCCCGTGGGATATATATTCTACCCACACACATTTGGAACTATCCTGGGGTACCCTCACACATATTATTCCCTCATTTAGTGGATATTTTCACAAAAAAGTGAAATTTTCAAAAATTCTGAAAATTGGCTGAAAATTACTAAATATGAAGGACTCATCGGGCGAATCACTCTGGAACTGAAATCGGAACGCTCACTGACATTTCCTCTAACTGAAAGTCTGATAAACGCCAGAAAAATGACTAAGTCCAAAAAAAATTTTTTTTCAACTTTTTTCAATTTTACCTCCGTGGGATATATATTCTACCCACACACATTTGGAACTCTCCTGGGGTACCCTCACACATATTATTCCCTCATTTAGTGGACATTTTCACAAACAAGTGAAATTTTCAAAAATTCAGAAAATTGGCTGAAAATGACTAAATATGAACGACTCATCGGTCGAATCGCTCTGGAACTGAAATCGGAATGCTCACTGACATTTCCCGTATCTGAAAGTCTGATAAACTCCGGAAAAATGGCTAAGTCCAAAAAAAAATTTTTTTAAATTTTTTTAAATTTTACCCCCGTGGGTTATATATTCTACCCACACACATTTGGAACTCTCCTGGGGTACCCTCACACATATTATTCCCTCATTTAGTGGATATTTCCACAAAAAAGTGAAATTTTCAAAAATTCAGAAAATTGGCTGAAAATGACTAAATATGAATTACTCATTGGGCGAATCGCTCTGGAACTGAAATCGGAACGCTCACTGACATTTCCCCTATCTGAAAGTCTGATAAACGCCGGAAAAATGACTAAGTCCAAAAAAAATTTTTTTTCAACTTTCTTAAATATTACCCCCGTGGGATATATATTCTTCCCACACACATTTGGAACTCTCCTAGGGTACCCTCACACATATTATTCCCTCATTTAGTGGATATTTTCCCAAAAAAGTGAAATTTTCAAAAATTCAGAAAAGTGGCTGAAAATGACTAAATATGAACAATTCATCGGGCGAATCGCTCTGGAACTGAAGTCGGAACGCTCACTGACATTTCCTCTAACTGAAAGTCTGATAAACGCCAGAAAAATGACTAAGTCCAAAAAAAATTTTTTTTCAACTTTTTTCAATTTTACCCCCGTGGGATATATATTCTACCCACACACATTTGGAACTCTCCTGGGGTACCCTCACACATATTGTTCCCTCATTTAGTGGATATTTTCACAAAAAAGTGAAATTTTCAAAAATTCAGAAAATTGGCTGAAAATTACTAAATATGAAGGACTCATCGGGCGAATCGCTCTGGAACTGAAATCGGAACGCTCACTGACATTTCCTCTAACTGAAAGTCTGATAAACGCCAGAAAAATGACTAAGTCCAAAAAAAATTTTTTTTCAACTTTTTTCAATTTTACCTCCGTGGGATATATATTCTACCCACACACATTTGGAACTCTCCTGGGGTACTCTCACACATATTATTCCCTCATTTAGTGGATATTTCCACAAAAAAGTGAAATTTTCAAAAATTCGAAAAATTGGCTGAAAATGACTAAATATGAAGGACTCATTGGGCGAATCGCTCTGGAACTGAAATCGGAACGCTCACTGACATTTCCCCTATCTGAAAGTCTGATAAATGCCGGAAAAATGACTAAGTCCAAAAAAATTTTTTTTTCAACTTTCTTCAATTTTACCCCCGTGGGATATGTATTCTACCCACACACATTTGGAACTCTCCTGGGGTACCCTCACACATATTATTCCCTCATTTAGTGGACATTTTCACAAAAAAAGTGAAATTTTCACAAATTCAGAAAATTGGCTGAAAATGACTAAATATGAACGACTCATCGGGCGAATCGCTCTGGAACTGAAATCGGAACGCTCACTGACATTTCCCCTATCTGAAAGTCTGATAAACTCCGGAAAAATGACTAAGTCCAAAAAAAAATTTTTTTCAACTTTTTTAAATTTTACCCCCGTGGGATATATTTTCTACCCACACACATTTGGAACTCTCCTGGGGTACCCTCACACATATTATTCCCTCATTTAGTGGATATTTTCACAAAAAAGTGAAATTTTCAAAAATTCAGAAAATTGGCTGAAAATTACTAAATATGAAGGACTCATCGGGCGAATCGCTCTGGAACTGAAATTGGAATGCTCACTGACATTTCCCCTATCTGAAAGTCTGATAAACGCTGAAAAAATGACTAAGTCCAAAAAAATTTTTTTTTCAACTTTTTTCAATTTTACCCCCGTGGAATATATATTCTACCCACACACATTGGAACTCTCCTGGGGTACCCTCACACATATTATTCCCTCATTTAGTGGATATTTTCACAAAAAAAGTGAAATTTTCAAAAATTCAGAAAAGTGGCTGAAAATGACTAAATATGAACAATTCATCGGGCGAATCGCTCTGGAACTGAAATCGGAACGCTCACTGACATTTCCCCTATCTGAAAGTCTGATAAACGCCGGAAAAATGACTAAGTCCAAAAAAAATTTTTTTTCAACTTTTTTCAATTTTACCCCCGTGGAATATATATTCTACCCACACACATTTGGAACTCTCCTGGGGTACCCTCACACATATTATTCCCTCATTTAGTGGATATTTCCACAAAAAAGTGAAATTTTCAAAAATTCAGAAAATTGGCTGAAAATGACTAAATATGAAGGACTCATTGGGCGAATCGCTCTGGAACTGAAATCGGAACGCTCACTGATATTTCCCCTATCTGAAAGTCTGATAAACGCCGGAAAAATGACTAAGTCCAAAAAAAATTTTTTTTCAACTTTTTTCAATTTTACCTCCGTGGGATATATATTCTACCCACACACATTTGGAACTCTCCTGGGGTACCCTCACACATATTATTCCCTCATTTAGTGGATATTTTCACAAAAAAGTGAAATTTTCAAAAATTCAGAAAATTGGCTGAAAATTACTAAATATGAAGGACTCATCGGGCGAATCGCTCTGGAACTGAAATCGGAACGCTCACTGACATTTCCTCTGACTGAAAGTCTGATAAATGCCAGAAAAATGACTAAGTCCAAAAAAAATTTTTTTTCAACTTTTTTCAATTTTACCTCCGTGGGATATATATTCTACCCACACACATTTGGAACTCTCCTGGGGTACTCTCACACATATTATTCCCTCATTTAGTGGATATTTCCACAAAAAAGTGAAATTTTCAAAAATTCAGAAAATTGGCTGAAAATGACTAAATATGAAGGACTCATTGGGCGAATCGCTCTGGAACTGAAATCGGAACGCTCACTGACATTTCCCCTATCTGAAAGTCTGATAAACGCTGGAAAAATGACTAAGTCCAAAAAAAATTTTTTTTCAACTTTTTTCAATTTTACCCCCGTGGGATATATATTCTTCCCACACACATTTGGAACTCTCCTGGGGTACCCTCACACATATTATTCCCTCATTTAGTGGACATTTTCACAAAAAAGTGAAATTTTCAAAAATTCAGAAAATTGGCTGAAAATGACTAAATATGAAGGACTCATTGGGCGAATCGCTCTGGAACTCAAATCGGAACGCTCACTGACATTTCCCCTATCTGAAAGTCTGATAAACGCCGGAAAAATGACTAAGTCCAAAAAAAATTTTTTTTCAACTTTTTTCAATTTTACCCCCGTGGAATATATCTTCTACCCACACACATTTGGAACTCTCCTGGGGTACCCTCACACATATTATTCCCTCATTTAGTGGATATTTTCACAAAAAAAGTGAAATTTTCAAAAATTCAGAAAAGTGGCTGAAAATGACTAAATATGAAGGACTCATCGGGCGAATCGCTCTGGAACTGAAATCGGAACGCTCACTGACATTTCCTCTAACTGAAAGTCTGATAAACGCCAGAAAAATGACTAAGTCCAAAAAAATTTTTTTTTCAACTTTTTTCAATTTTACCTCCGTGGGATATATATTCTACCCACACACATTTGGAACTCTCCTGGGGTACCCTCACACATATTATTCCCTCATTTAGTGGATATTTCCACAAAAAAGTGAAATTTTCAAAAATTCAGAAAATTGACAGAAAATGACTAAATATGAAGGACTCATTGGGCGAATCGCTCTGGAACTGAAATCGGAACGCTCACTGACATTTCCCCTATCTGAAAGTCTGATAAACTCCGGAAAAATGACTAAGTCCAAAAAAAAATTTTTTTCAACTTTTTTAAATTTTACCCCCGTGGGATATATATTCTACCCACACACATTTGGAACTCTACTGGGGTACCCTCAAACATATTATTCCCTCATTTAGTGGATATTTTCACAAAAAAGTGAAATTTTCAAAAATTCAGAAAATTGGCTGAAAATTACTAAATATGAAGGACTCATCGGGCGAATCGCTCTGGAACTGAAATCGGAACGCTCACTGACATTTCCTCTAACTGAAAGTCTGATAAACGCCAGAAAAATGACTAAGTCCAAAAAAATTTTTTTTTCAACTTTTTTCAATTTTACCTCCGTGGGATATATATTCTACCCACACACATTTGGAACTCTCCTGGGGTACCCTCACACATATTATTCCCTCATTTAGTGGATATTTTCACAAAAAAGTGAAATTTTCAAAAATTCAGAAAATTGGCTGAAAATTACTAAATATGAAGGACTCATCGGGCGAATCGCTCTGGAACTGAAATCGGAACGCTCACTGACATTTCCTCTAACTGAAAGTCTGATAAACGCCAGAAAAATGACTAAGTCCAAAAAAAATTTTTTTTCAACTTTTTTCAGTTTTACCTCCGTGGGATATATATTCTACCCACACACATTTGGAACTCTCCTGGGGTACCCTCATACATTTTATTCCCTCATTTAGTGGATATTTCCACAAAAAAGTGAAATTTTCAAAAATTCAGAAAATTGGCTGAAAATGACTAAATATGAAGGACTCATCGGGCGAATCGCTCTGGAACTGAAATCGGAACGCTCACTGACATTTCCTCTAACTGAAAGTCTGATAAACGCCAGAAAAATGACTAAGTCCAAAAAAAATTTTTTTTCAACTTTTTTCAATTTTACCCCCGTGGGATATATATTCTTCCCACACACATTTGGAACTCTCCTGGGGTACCCTCACACATATTATTCCCTCATTTAGTGGATATTTTCACAAAAAAGTGAAATTTTCAAAAATTCAGAAAATTGGCTGAAAATTACTAAATATGAAGGACTCAATGGGAGAATCGCTCTGGAACTGAAATCGGAACGCTCACTGACATTTCCTCTAACTGAAAGTCTGATAAACGCCAGAAAAATGACTAAGTCCAAAAAAAATTTTTTTTCAACTTTCTTCAATTTTACCCCCGTGGGATATATATTCTCCCCACACACATTTGGAACTCTCCTGGGGTACCCTCACACATACTATTCCCTCATTTAGTGGACATTTTCACAAAAAAGTGAAATTTTCAAAAATTCAGAAAATTGGCTGAAAATTACTAAATATGAAGGACTCATCGGGCGAATCACTCTGGAACTGAAATTGGAATGCTCACTGACATTTCCCCTATCTGAAAGTCTGATAAACGCTGAAAAAATGACTAAGTCCAAAAAAATTTTTTTTTCAACTTTTTTCAATTTTACCCCCGTGGAATATATATTCTACCCACACACATTGGAACTCTCCTGGGGTACCCTCACACATATTATTCCCTCATTTAGTGGATATTTTCACAAAAAAAGTGAAATTTTCAAAAATTCAGAAAAGTGGCTGAAAATGACTAAATATGAACAATTCATCGGGCGAATCGCTCTGGAACTGAAATCGGAACGCTCACTGAAATTTCCCCTATCTGAAAGTCTGATAAACGCCGGAAAAATGACTAAGTCCAAAAAAAATTTTTTTTCAACTTTTTTCAATTTTACCCCCGTGGAATATATATTCTACCCACACACATTTGGAACTCTCCTGGGGTACCCTCACACATATTATTCCCTCATTTAGTGGATATTTCCACAAAAAAGTGAAATTTTCAAAAATTCAGAAAATTGGCTGAAAATGACTAAATATGAAGGACTCATTGGGCGAATCGCTCTGGAACTGAAATCGGAACGCTCACTGATATTTCCCCTATCTGAAAGTCTGATAAACGCCGGAAAAATGACTAAGTCCAAAAAAAATTTTTTTTCAACTTTTTTCAATTTTACCTCCGTGGGATATATATTCTACCCACACACATTTGGAACTCTCCTGGGGTACCCTCACACATATTATTCCCTCATTTAGTGGATATTTTCACAAAAAAGTGAAATTTTCAAAAATTCAGAAAATTGGCTGAAAATTACTAAATATGAAGGACTCATCGGGCGAATCGCTCTGGAACTGAAATCGGAACGCTCACTGACATTTCCTCTGACTGAAAGTCTGATAAATGCCAGAAAAATGACTAAGTCCAAAAAAAATTTTTTTTCAACTTTTTTCAATTTTACCTCCGTGGGATATATATTCTACCCACACACATTTGGAACTCTCCTGGGGTACTCTCACACATATTATTCCCTCATTTAGTGGATATTTCCACAAAAAAGTGAAATTTTCAAAAATTCAGAAAATTGGCTGAAAATGACTAAATATGAAGGACTCATTGGGCGAATCGCTCTGGAACTGAAATCGGAACGCTCACTGACATTTCCCCTATCTGAAAGTCTGATAAACGCCGGAAAAATGACTAAGTCCAAAAAAAATTTTTTTTCAACTTTTTTCAATTTTACCCCCGTGGGATATATATTCTTCCCACACACATTTGGAACTCTCCTGGGGTACCCTCACACATATTATTCCCTCATTTAGTGGACATTTTCACAAAAAAGTGAAATTTTCAAAAATTCAGAAAATTGGCTGAAAATGACTAAATATGAAGGACTCATTGGGCGAATCGCTCTGGAACTCAAATCGGAACGCTCACTGACATTTCCCCTATCTGAAAGTCTGATAAACGCCGGAAAAATGACTAAGTCCAAAAAAAATTTTTTTTCAACTTTTTTCAATTTTACCCCCGTGGAATATATCTTCTACCCACACACATTTGGAACTCTCCTGGGGTACCCTCACACATATTATTCCCTCATTTAGTGGATATTTTCACAAAAAAAGTGAAATTTTCAAAAATTCAGAAAAGTGGCTGAAAATGACTAAATATGAAGGACTCATCGGGCGAATCGCTCTGGAACTGAAATCGGAACGCTCACTGACATTTCCTCTAACTGAAAGTCTGATAAACGCCAGAAAAATGACTAAGTCCAAAAAAATTTTTTTTTCAACTTTTTTCAATTTTACCTCCGTGGGATATATATTCTACCCACACACATTTGGAACTCTCCTGGGGTACCCTCACACATATTATTCCCTCATTTAGTGGATATTTCCACAAAAAAGTGAAATTTTCAAAAATTCAGAAAATTGACAGAAAATGACTAAATATGAAGGACTCATTGGGCGAATCGCTCTGGAACTGAAATCGGAACGCTCACTGACATTTCCCCTATCTGAAAGTCTGATAAACTCCGGAAAAATGACTAAGTCCAAAAAAAAATTTTTTTCAACTTTTTTAAATTTTACCCCCGTGGGATATATATTCTACCCACACACATTTGGAACTCTACTGGGGTACCCTCAAACATATTATTCCCTCATTTAGTGGATATTTTCACAAAAAAGTGAAATTTTCAAAAATTCAGAAAATTGGCTGAAAATTACTAAATATGAAGGACTCATCGGGCGAATCGCTCTGGAACTGAAATCGGAACGCTCACTGACATTTCCTCTAACTGAAAGTCTGATAAACGCCAGAAAAATGACTAAGTCCAAAAAAATTTTTTTTTCAACTTTTTTCAATTTTACCTCCGTGGGATATATATTCTACCCACACACATTTGGAACTCTCCTGGGGTACCCTCACACATATTATTCCCTCATTTAGTGGATATTTTCACAAAAAAGTGAAATTTTCAAAAATTCAGAAAATTGGCTGAAAATTACTAAATATGAAGGACTCATCGGGCGAATCGCTCTGGAACTGAAATCGGAACGCTCACTGACATTTCCTCTAACTGAAAGTCTGATAAACGCCAGAAAAATGACTAAGTCCAAAAAAAATTTTTTTTCAACTTTTTTCAGTTTTACCTCCGTGGGATATATATTCTACCCACACACATTTGGAACTCTCCTGGGGTACCCTCATACATTTTATTCCCTCATTTAGTGGATATTTCCACAAAAAAGTGAAATTTTCAAAAATTCAGAAAATTGGCTGAAAATGACTAAATATGAAGGACTCATCGGGCGAATCGCTCTGGAACTGAAATCGGAACGCTCACTGACATTTCCTCTAACTGAAAGTCTGATAAACGCCAGAAAAATGACTAAGTCCAAAAAAAATTTTTTTTCAACTTTTTTCAATTTTACCCCCGTGGGATATATATTCTTCCCACACACATTTGGAACTCTCCTGGGGTACCCTCACACATATTATTCCCTCATTTAGTGGATATTTTCACAAAAAAGTGAAATTTTCAAAAATTCAGAAAATTGGCTGAAAATTACTAAATATGAAGGACTCAATGGGAGAATCGCTCTGGAACTGAAATCGGAACGCTCACTGACATTTCCTCTAACTGAAAGTCTGATAAACGCCAGAAAAATGACTAAGTCCAAAAAAAATTTTTTTTCAACTTTCTTCAATTTTACCCCCGTGGGATATATATTCTCCCCACACACATTTGGAACTCTCCTGGGGTACCCTCACACATACTATTCCCTCATTTAGTGGACATTTTCACAAAAAAGTGAAATTTTCAAAAATTCAGAAAATTGGCTGAAAATTACTAAATATGAAGGACTCATCGGGCGAATCACTCTGGAACTGAAATTGGAATGCTCACTGACATTTCCCCTATCTGAAAGTCTGATAAACGCTGAAAAAATGACTAAGTCCAAAAAAATTTTTTTTTCAACTTTTTTCAATTTTACCCCCGTGGAATATATATTCTACCCACACACATTGGAACTCTCCTGGGGTACCCTCACACATATTATTCCCTCATTTAGTGGATATTTTCACAAAAAAAGTGAAATTTTCAAAAATTCAGAAAAGTGGCTGAAAATGACTAAATATGAACAATTCATCGGGCGAATCGCTCTGGAACTGAAATCGGAACGCTCACTGAAATTTCCCCTATCTGAAAGTCTGATAAACGCCGGAAAAATGACTAAGTCCAAAAAAAATTTTTTTTCAACTTTTTTCAATTTTACCCCCGTGGAATATATATTCTACCCACACACATTTGGAACTCTCCTGGGGTACCCTCACACATATTATTCCCTCATTTAGTGGATATTTCCACAAAAAAGTGAAATTTTCAAAAATTCAGAAAATTGGCTGAAAATGACTAAATATGAAGGACTCATTGGGCGAATCGCTCTGGAACTGAAATCGGAACGCTCACTGATATTTCCCCTATCTGAAAGTCTGATAAACGCCGGAAAAATGACTAAGTCCAAAAAAAATTTTTTTTCAACTTTTTTCAATTTTACCTCCGTGGGATATATATTCTACCCACACACATTTGGAACTCTCCTGGGGTACCCTCACACATATTATTCCCTCATTTAGTGGATATTTTCACAAAAAAGTGAAATTTTCAAAAATTCAGAAAATTGGCTGAAAATTACTAAATATGAAGGACTCATCGGGCGAATCGCTCTGGAACTGAAATCGGAACGCTCACTGACATTTCCTCTGACTGAAAGTCTGATAAATGCCAGAAAAATGACTAAGTCCAAAAAAAATTTTTTTTCAACTTTTTTCAATTTTACCTCCGAGGGATATATATTCTACCCACACACATTTGGAACTCTCCTGGGGTACTCTCACACATATTATTCCCTCATTTAGTGGATATTTCCACAAAAAAGTGAAATTTTCAAAAATTCAGAAAATTGGCTGAAAATGACTAAATATGAAGGACTCATTGGGCGAATCGCTCTGGAACTGAAATCGGAACGCTCACTGACATTTCCCCTATCTGAAAGTCTGATAAACGCCGGAAAAATGACTAAGTCCAAAAAAAATTTTTTTCAACTTTTTTCAATTTTACCCCCGTGGGATATATATTCTTCCCACACACATTTGGAACTCTCCTGGGGTACCCTCACACATATTATTCCCTCATTTAGTGGACATTTTCACAAAAAAGTGAAATTTTCAAAAATTCAGAAAATTGGCTGAAAATGACTAAATATGAAGGACTCATTGGGCGAATCACTCTGGAACTCAAATCGGAACGCTCACTGACATTTCCCCTATCTGAAAGTCTGATAAACGCCGGAAAAATGACTAAGTCCAAAAAAAATTTTTTTTCAACTTTTTTCAATTTTACCCCCGTGGAATATATCTTCTACCCACACACATTTGGAACTCTCCTGGGGTACCCTCACACATATTATTCCCTCATTTAGTGGATATTTTCACAAAAAAAGTGAAATTTTCAAAAATTCAGAAAAGTGGCTGAAAATGACTAAATATGAAGGACTCATCGGGCGAATCGCTCTGGAACTGAAATCGGAACGCTCACTGACATTTCCTCTAACTGAAAGTCTGATAAACGCCAGAAAAATGACTAAGTCCAAAAAAATTTTTTTTTCAACTTTTTTCAATTTTACCTCCGTGGGATATATATTCTACCCACACACATTTGGAACTCTCCTGGGGTACCCTCACACATATTATTCCCTCATTTAGTGGATATTTCCACAAAAAAGTGAAATTTTCAAAAATTCAGAAAATTGACAGAAAATGACTAAATATGAAGGACTCATTGGGCGAATCGCTCTGGAACTGAAATCGGAACGCTCACTGACATTTCCCCTATCTGAAAGTCTGATAAACTCTGGAAAAATGACTAAGTCCAAAAAAAAATTTTTTTCAACTTTTTTAAATTTTACCCCCGTGGGATATATATTCTACCCACACACATTTGGAACTCTACTGGGGTACCCTCAAACATATTATTCCCTCATTTAGTGGATATTTTCACAAAAAAGTGAAATTTTCAAAAATTCAGAAAATTGGCTGAAAATTACTAAATATGAAGGACTCATCGGGCGAATCGCTCTGGAACTGAAATCGGAACGCTCACTGACATTTCCTCTAACTGAAAGTCTGATAAACGCCAGAAAAATGACTAAGTCCAAAAAAATTTTTTTTTCAACTTTTTTCAATTTTACCTCCGTGGGATATATATTCTACCCACACACATTTGGAACTCTCCTGGGGTACCCTCACACATATTATTCCCTCATTTAGTGGATATTTTCACAAAAAAGTGAAATTTTCAAAAATTCAGAAAATTGGCTGAAAATTACTAAATATGAAGGACTCATCGGGCGAATCGCTCTGGAACTGAAATCGGAACGCTCACTGACATTTCCTCTAGCTGAAAGTCTGATAAACGCCAGAAAAATGACTAAGTCCAAAAAAAATTTTTTTTCAACTTTTTTCAATTTTACCCCCATGGAATATATATTCTACCAACACACATTTGGAACTCTCCTGGGGTACCCTCACACATATTATTCCCTCATTTAGTGGATATTTTCACAAAAAAAGTGAAATTTTCAAAAATTCAGAAAAGTGGCTGAAAATGACTAAATATGAACAATTCATCGGGCGAATCGCTCTGGAACTGAAATCGGAACGCTCACTGACATTTCCTCTAACTGAAAGTCTGATAAACGCCAGAAAAATGACTAAGTCCAAAAAAAATTTTTTTTCAACTTTTTTCAATTTTACCCCCGTGGGATATATATTCTTACCACACACATTTGGAACTCTCCTGGGGTACCCTCACACATATTATTCCCTCATTTAGTGGATATTTTCACAAAAAAGTGAAATTTTCAAAAATTCAGAAAATTGGCTGAAAATTACTAAATATGAAGGACTCATCGGGCGAATCGCTCTGGAACTGAAATCGGAACGCTCACTGACATTTCCTCTAGCTGAAAGTCTGATAAACGCCAGAAAAATGACTAAGTCCAAAAAAAATTTTTTTTCAACTTTTTTCAATTTTACCCCCGTGGAATATATATTCTACCCACACACATTTGGAACTCTCCTGGGGTACCCTCACACATATTATTCCCTCATTTAGTGGATATTTTCACAAAAAAGTGAAATTTTCAAAAATTCAGAAAATTGGCTGAAAATTACTAAATATGAAGGACTCATCGGGCGAATCGCTCTGGAACTGAAATCGGAACGCTCACTGACATTTCCTCTAACTGAAAGTCTGATAAACGCCAGAAAAATGACTAAGTCCCAAAAAAATTTTTTTTCAACTTTTTTCAATTTTACCTCCGTGGGATATATATTCTACCCACACACATTTGGAACTCTCCTGGGGTACCCTCACACATATTATTCCCTCATTTAGTGGATATTTCCACAAAAAAGTGAAATTTTCAAAAATTCAGAAAATTGGCTGAAAATGACTAAATATGAAGGACTCATTGGGCGAATTGCTCTGGAACTGAAATCGGAACGCTCACTGCCATTTCCCCTATCTGAAAGTCTGATAAACTCCGGAAAAATGACTAAGTCCAAAAAAAAATTTTTTTCAACTTTTTTAAATTTTACCCCCGTGGGATATATATTCTACCCACACACATTTGGAACTCTCCTGGGGTACCCTCACACATATTATTCCCTCATTTAGTGGATATTTTCACAAAAAAGTGAAATTTTCAAAAATTCAGAAAATTGGCTGAAGATTACTAAATATGAAGGACTCATCGGGCGAATTGCTCTGGAACTGAAATCGGAACGCTCACTGACATTTCCTCTAACTGAAAGTCTGATAAACGCCAGAAAAATGACTAAGTCCAAAAAAAATTTTTTTTCAACTTTTTTCAATTTTACCCCCGTGGGATATATATTCTTCCCACACACATTTGGAACTCTCCTGGGGTACCCTCACACATATTATTCCCTCATTTAGTGGATATTTCCACAAAAAAGTGAAATTTTCAAAAATTCAGAAAATTGGCTGAAAATTTCTAAATATGAAGGACACATCGGGCGAATCGCTCTGGAACTGAAATCGGAACGCTCACTAACATTTCCTCTAACTGAAAGTGTGATAAAGGCCGGAAAAATGACTAAGTCCAAAAAAAAATTTTTTTAAACTTTTTTCAATTTTACCCCCGTGGGATATATATTCTACCCACACACATTTTGAACTCTCCTGGGGTACCCTCACACATATTATTCCCTCATTTAGTGGATATTTTCACAAAAAAGTGAAATTTTCAAAAATTCAGAAAATTGGCTGAAAATTACTAAATATGAAGGACTCATCAGGCGAATCGCTCTGGAACTGAAATCGGAACGCTCACTGACATTTCCTCTAGCTGAAAGTCTGATAAACGCCAGAAAAATGACTAAGTCCCAAAAAAATTTTTTTTCACCTTTTTTCAATTTTACCCCCGTGGAGTATATATTCTACCAAAACACATTTGGAACTCTCCTGGGGTACCCTCACACATATTATTCCCTCATTTAGTGGATATTTTCACAAAAAAGTGAAATTTTCAAAAATTCAGAAAATTGGCTGAAAATTACTAAATATGAAGGACTCATCGGGCGAATCGCTCTGGAACTGAAATCGGAACGCTCACTGACATTTCCTCTAACTGAAAGTCTGATAAACGCCAGAAAAATGACTAAGTCCCAAAAAAATTTTTTTTCAACTTTTTTCAATTTTACCTCCGTGGGATATATATTCTACCCACACACATTTGGAACTCTCCTGGGGTACCCTCACACATATTATTCCCTCATTTAGTGGATATTTCCACAAAAAAGTGAAATTTTCAAAAATTCAGAAAATTGGCTGAAAATGACTAAATATGAAGGACTCATTGGGCGAATCGCTCTGGAACTGAAATCGGAACGCTCACTGCCATTTCCCCTATCTGAAAGTCTGATAAACTCCGGAAAAATGACTAAGTCCAAAAAAAAATTTTTTTCAACTTTTTTAAATTTTACCCCTGTGGGATATATATTCTACCCACACACATTTGGAACTCTCCTGGGGTACCCTCACACATATTATTCCCTCATTTAGTGGATATTTTCACAAAAAAGTGAAATTTTCAAAAATTCAGAAAATTGGCTGAAGATTACTAAATATGAAGGACTCATCGGGCGAATTGCTCTGGAACTGAAATCGGAACGCTCACTGACATTTCCTCTAACTGAAAGTCTGATAAACGCCAGAAAAATGACTAAGTCCAAAAAAAATTTTTTTTCAACTTTTTTCAATTTTACCCCCGTGGGATATATATTCTTCCCACACACATTTGGAACTCTCCTGGGGTACCCTCACACATATTATTCCCTCATTTAGTGGATATTTCCACAAAAAAGTGAAATTTTCAAAAATTCAGAAAATTGGCTGAAAATTTCTAAATATGAAGGACACATCGGGCGAATCGCTCTGGAACTGAAATCGGAACGCTCACTAACATTTCCTCTAACTGAAAGTGTGATAAAGGCCGGAAAAATGACTAAGTCCAAAAAAAAATTTTTTTAAACTTTTTTCAATTTTACCCCCGTGGGATATATATTCTACCCACACACATTTTGAACTCTCCTGGGGTACCCTCACACATATTATTCCCTCATTTAGTGGATATTTTCACAAAAAAGTGAAATTTTCAAAAATTCAGAAAATTGGCTGAAAATTACTAAATATGAAGGACTCATCAGGCGAATCGCTCTGGAACTGAAATCGGAACGCTCACTGACATTTCCTCTAGCTGAAAGTCTGATAAACGCCAGAAAAATGACTAAGTCCCAAAAAAATTTTTTTTCACCTTTTTTCAATTTTACCCCCGTGGAGTATATATTCTACCAACACACATTTGGAACTCTCCTGGGGTACCCTCACACATATTATTCCCTCATTTAGTGGATATTTTCACAAAAAAAGTGAAATTTTCAAAAATTCAGAAAAGTGACTGAAAATGACTAAATATGAACAATTCATCGGGCGAATCGCTCTGGAACTGAAATCGGAACGCTCACTGACATTTCCTCTAACTGAAAGTCTGATAAACGCCAGAAAAATGACTAAGTCCAAAAAAAATTTTTTTTCAACTTTTTTCAATTTTACCCTCGTGGGATATATATTCTTCCCACACACATTTGGAACTCTCCTGGGGTACCCTCACACATATTATTCCCTCATTTAGTGGATATTTTCACAAAAAAGTGAAATTTTCAAAAATTCAGAAAATTGGCTGAAAATTACTAAATATGAAGGACTCAATGGGAGAATCGCTCTGGAACTGAAATCGGAACGCTCACTGACATTTCCTCTAACTGAAAGTCTGATAAACGCCAGAAAAATGACTAAGTCCAAAAAAAAATTTTTTTCAACTTTTTTCAATTTTACCCCCGTGGGATATATATTCTTCCCACACACATTTGGAACTCTCCTGGTGTACCCTCACACATATTATTCCCTCATTTAGTGGATATTTTCACAAAAAAGTGAAATTTTCAAAAATTCAGAAAATTGGCTGAAAATTACTAAATATGAAGGACTCAATGGGAGAATCGCTCTGGAACTGAAATCGGAACGCTCACTGACATTTCCTCTAACTGAAAGTCTGATAAACGCCAGAAAAATGACTAAGTCCAAAAAAAATTTTTTTTCAACTTTCTTCAATTTTACCCCCGTGGGATATATATTCTCCCCACACACATTTGGAACTCTCCTGGGGTACCCTCACACATACTATTCCCTCATTTAGTGGACATTTTCACAAAAAAGTGAAATTTTCAAAAATTCAGAAAATTGGCTGAAAATTACTAAATATGAAGGACTCATCGGGCGAATCGCTCTGGAACTGAAATCGGAACGCTCACTGACATTTCCTCTAGCTGAAAGTCTGATAAACGCCAGAAAAATGACTAAGTCCAAAAAAAATTTTTTTTCAACTTTTTTCAATTTTACCCCCGTGGAATATATATTCTACCCACACACATTTGGAACTCTCCTGGGGTACCCTCACACATATTATTCCCTCATTTAGTGGATATTTCCACAAAAAAGTGAAATTTTCAAAAATTCAGAAAATTAGCTGAAAATGACTAAATATGAAGGACTCATTGGGCGAATCGCTCTGGAACTGAAATCGGAACGCTCACTGCCATTTCCCCTATCTGAAAGTCTGATAAACTCCGGAAAAATGACTAAGTCCAAAAAAAAATTTTTTTCAACTTTTTTAAATTTTACCCCCGTGGGATATATATTCTACCCACACACATTTGGAACTCTCCTGGGGTACCCTCACACATATTATTCCCTCATTTAGTGGATATTTTCACAAAAAAGTGAAATTTTCAAAAATTCAGAAAATTGGCTGAAGATTACTAAATATGAAGGACTCATTGGGCGAATTGCTCTGGACCTGAAATCGGAACGCTCACTGACATTTCCTCTAACTGAAAGTCTGATAAACGCCAGAAAAATGACTAAGTCCAAAAAAAATTTTTTTTCAACTTTTTTCAGTTTTACCTCCGTGGGATATATATTCTACCCACACACATTTGGAACTCTCCTGGGGTACCCTCATACATTTTATTCCCTCATTTAGTGGATATTTCCACAAAAAAGTGAAATTTTCAAAAATTCAGAAAATTGGCTGAAAATGACTAAATATGAAGGACTCATTGGGCGAATCGCTCTGGAACTGAAATCGGAATGCTCACTGACATTTTACCTATCTGAAAGTCTGATAAACGCCGGAAAAATGACTAAGTCCAAAAAAAATTTTTTTTCAACTTTTTTCAATTTTACCCCCGTGGGATATATATTCTTCCCACACACATTTGGAACTCTCCTGGGGTACCCTCACACATATTATTCCCTCATTTAGTGGATATTTTCACAAAAAAGTGAAATTTTCAAAAATTCAGAAAATTGGCTGAAAATTACTAAATATGAAGGACTCAATGGGAGAATCGCTCTGGAACTGAAATCGGAACGCTCACTGACATTTCCTCTAACTGAAAGTCTGATAAACGCCAGAAAAATGACTAAGTCCAAAAAAAAATTTTTTTCAACTTTTTTCAATTTTACCCCCGTGGGATATATATTCTTCCCACACACATTTGGAACTCTCCTGGGGTACCCTCACACATATTATTCCCTCATTTAGTGGATATTTTCACAAAAAAGTGAAATTTTCAAAAATTCAGAAAATTGGCTGAAAATTACTAAATATGAAGGACTCATTGGGCGAATTGCTCTGGACCTGAAATCGGAACGCTCACTGACATTTCCTCTAACTGAAAGTCTGATAAACGCCAGAAAAATGACTAAGTCCAAAAAAAATTTTTTTTCAACTTTTTTCAGTTTTACCTCCGTGGGATATATATTCTACCCACACACATTTGGAACTCTCCTGGGGTACCCTCATACATTTTATTCCCTCATTTAGTGGATATTTCCACAAAAAAGTGAAATTTTCAAAAATTCAGAAAATTGGCTGAAAATGACTAAATATGAAGGACTCATTGGGCGAATCGCTCTGGAACTGAAATCGGAATGCTCACTGACATTTTACCTATCTGAAAGTCTGATAAACGCCGGAAAAATGACTAAGTCCAAAAAAAATTTTTTTTCAACTTTTTTCAATTTTACCCCCGTGGGATATATATTCTTCCCACACACATTTGGAACTCTCCTGGGGTACCCTCACACATATTATTCCCTCATTTAGTGGATATTTTCACAAAAAAGTGAAATTTTCAAAAATTCAGAAAATTGGCTGAAAATTACTAAATATGAAGGACTCAATGGGAGAATCGCTCTGGAACTGAAATCGGAACGCTCACTGACATTTCCTCTAACTGAAAGTCTGATAAACGCCAGAAAAATGACTAAGTCCAAAAAAAAATTTTTTTCAACTTTTTTCAATTTTACCCCCGTGGGATATATATTCTTCCCACACACATTTGGAACTCTCCTGGGGTACCCTCACACATATTATTCCCTCATTTAGTGGATATTTTCACAAAAAAGTGAAATTTTCAAAAATTCAGAAAATTGGCTGAAAATTACTAAATATGAAGGACTCAATGGGAGAATCGCTCTGGAACTGAAATCGGAATGCTCACTGACATTTCCTCTAACTGAAAGTCTGATAAACGCCAGAAAAATGACTAAGTCCCAAAAAAATTTTTTTTCAACTTTCTTCAATTTTACCCCCGTGGGATATATATTCTCCCCACACACATTTGGAACTCTCCTGGGGTACCCTCACACATACTATTCCCTCATTTAGTGGACATTTTCACAAAAAAGTGAAATTTTCAAAAATTCAGAAAATTGGCTGAAAATTACTAAATATGAAGGACTCAATGGGAGAATCGCTCTGGAACTGAAATCGGAATGCTCACTGACATTTCCTCTAACTGAAAGTCTGATAAACGCCAGAAAAATGACTAAGTCCAAAAAAAATTTTTTTTCAACTTTTTTCAATTTTACCCCCGTGGAATATATATTCTACCCACACACATTTGGAACTCTCCTGGGGTACCCTCACACATATTATTCCCTCATTTAGTGGATATTTCCACAAAAAAGTGAAATTTTCAAAAATTCAGAAAATTAGCTGAAAATGACTAAATATGAAGGACTCATTGGGCGAATCGCTCTGGAACTGAAATCGGAACGCTCACTGCCATTTCCCCTATCTGAAAGTCTGATAAACTCCGGAAAAATGACTAAGTCCAAAAAAAAATTTTTTTCAACTTTTTTAAATTTTACCCCCGTGGGATATATATTCTACCCACACACATTTGGAACTCTCCTGGGGTACCCTCACACATATTATTCCCTCATTTAGTGGATATTTTCACAAAAAAGTGAAATTTTCAAAAATTCAGAAAATTGGCTGAAGATTACTAAATATGAAGGACTCATTGGGCGAATTGCTCTGGACCTGAAATCGGAACGCTCACTGACATTTCCTCTAACTGAAAGTCTGATAAACGCCAGAAAAATGACTAAGTCCAAAAAAAATTTTTTTTCAACTTTTTTCAGTTTTACCTCCGTGGGATATATATTCTACCCACACACATTTGGAACTCTCCTGGGGTACCCTCATACATTTTATTCCCTCATTTAGTGGATATTTCCACAAAAAAGTGAAATTTTCAAAAATTCAGAAAATTGGCTGAAAATGACTAAATATGAAGGACTCATTGGGCGAATCGCTCTGGAACTGAAATCGGAATGCTCACTGACATTTTACCTATCTGAAAGTCTGATAAACGCCGGAAAAATGACTAAGTCCAAAAAAAATTTTTTTTCAACTTTTTTCAATTTTACCCCCGTGGGATATATATTCTTCCCACACACATTTGGAACTCTCCTGGGGTACCCTCACACATATTATTCCCTCATTTAGTGGATATTTTCACAAAAAAGTGAAATTTTCAAAAATTCAGAAAATTGGCTGAAAATTACTAAATATGAAGGACTCAATGGGAGAATCGCTCTGGAACTGAAATCGGAACGCTCACTGACATTTCCTCTAACTGAAAGTCTGATAAACGCCAGAAAAATGACTAAGTCCAAAAAAAAATTTTTTTCAACTTTTTTCAATTTTACCCCCGTGGGATATATATTCTTCCCACACACATTTGGAACTCTCCTGGGGTACCCTCACACATATTATTCCCTCATTTAGTGGATATTTTCACAAAAAAGTGAAATTTTCAAAAATTCAGAAAATTGGCTGAAAATTACTAAATATGAAGGACTCAATGGGAGAATCGCTCTGGAACTGAAATCGGAATGCTCACTGACATTTCCTCTAACTGAAAGTCTGATAAACGCCAGAAAAATGACTAAGTCCCAAAAAAATTTTTTTTCAACTTTCTTCAATTTTACCCCCGTGGGATATATATTCTCCCCACACACATTTGGAACTCTCCTGGGGTACCCTCACACATACTATTCCCTCATTTAGTGGACATTTTCACAAAAAAGTGAAATTTTCAAAAATTCAGAAAATTGGCTGAAAATTACTAAATATGAAGGACTCATCGGGCGAATCGCTCTGGAACTGAAATCGGAACGCTCACTCACATTTCCTCTAGCTGAAAGTCTGATAAACGCCAGAAAAATGACTAAGTCCAAAAAAAATTTTTTTTCAACTTTTTTCAATTTTACCCCCGTATATTCTACCCACACACATTTGGAACTCTCCTGGGGTACCCTCACACATATTATTCCCTCATTTAGTGGATATTTTCACAAAAAAGTGAAATTTTCAAAAATTCAGAAAATTGGCTGAAAATTACTAAATATGAAGGACTCATCGGGCGAATCGCTCTGGAACTGAAATCGGAACGCTCACTGACATTTCCTCTAACTGAAAGTCTGATAAACGCCAGAAAAATGACTAAGTCCCAAAAAAATTTTTTTTCAACTTTTTTCAATTTTACCTCCGTGGGATATATATTCTACCCACACACATTTGGAACTCTCCTGGGGTACCCTCACACATATTATTCCCTCATTTAGTGGATATTTCCACAAAAAAGTGAAATTTTCAAAAATTCAGAAAATTAGCTGAAAATGACTAAATATGAAGGACTCATTGGGCGAATCGCTCTGGAACTGAAATCGGAACGCTCACTGCCATTTCCCCTATCTGAAAGTCTGATAAACTCCGGAAAAATGACTAAGTCCAAAAAAAAATTTTTTTCAACTTTTTTAAATTTTACCCCCGTGGGATATATATTCTACCCACACACATTTGGAACTCTCCTGGGGTACCCTCACACATATTATTCCCTCATTTAGTGGATATTTTCACAAAAAAGTGAAATTTTCAAAAATTCAGAAAATTGGCTGAAGATTACTAAATATGAAGGACTCATCGGGCGAATTGCTCTGGAACTGAAATCGGAACGCTCACTGACATTTCCTCTAACTGAAAGTCTGATAAACGCCAGAAAAATGACTAAGTCCAAAAAAAATTTTTTTTCAACTTTTTTCAGTTTTACCTCCGTGGGATATATATTCTACCCACACACATTTGGAACTCTCCTGGGGTACCCTCATACATTTTATTCCCTCATTTAGTGGATATTTCCACAAAAAAGTGAAATTTTCAAAAATTCAGAAAATTGGCTGAAAATGACTAAATATGAAGGACTCATTGGGCGAATCGCTCTGGAACTGAAATCGGAATGCTCACTGACATTTTACCTATCTGAAAGTCTGATAAACGCCGGAAAAATGACTAAGTCCAAAAAAAATTTTTTTTCAACTTTTTTCAATTTTACCCCCGTGGGATATATATTCTTCCCACACACATTTGGAACTCTCCTGGGGTACCCTCACACATATTATTCCCTCATTTAGTGGATATTTTCACAAAAAAGTGAAATTTTCAAAAATTCAGAAAATTGGCTGAAAATTACTAAATATGAAGGACACATCGGGCGAATCGCTCTGGAACTGAAATCGGAACGCTCACTGACATTTCCCCTATCTGAAAGTCTGATAAACGCCGGAAAAATGACTAAGTCCAAAAAAAATTTTTTTTCAACTTTCTTCAATTTTACCCCCGTGGGATATGTATTCTACCCACACACATTTGGAACTCTCCTGGGGTACCCTCACACATATTATTCCCTCATTTAGTGGATATTTTCACAAAAAAGTGAAATTTTCAAAAATTCTGAAAATTGGCTGAAAATTACTAAATATGAAGGACTCATCGGGAGAATCGCTCTGGAACTGAAATCGGAACGCTCACTGACATTTCCTCTAACTGAAAGTCTGATAAACGCTGGAAAAATGACTAAGTCCAAAAAAAATTTTTTTTCAACTTTTTTCAATTTTACCCCCGTGGAATATATATTCTACCCACACACATTTGGAACTCTCCTGGGGTACCCTCACACATATTATTCCCTCATTTAGTGGATATTTTCACAAAAAAAGTGAAATTTTCAAAAATTCAGAAAAGTGGCTGAAAATGACTAAATATGAACAATTCATCGGGCAAATCGCTCTGGAACTGAAATCGGAACGCTCACTGCCATTTCCCCTATCTGAAAGTCTGATAAACTCCGGAAAAATGACTAAGTCCAAAAAAAAATTTTTTTCAACTTTTTTAAATTTTACCCCCGTGGGATATATATTCTACCCACACACATTTGGAACTCTCCTGGGGTACCCTCACACATATTACTCCCTCATTTAGTGGATATTTTCACAAAAAAGTGAAATTTTCAAAAATTCAGAAAATTGGCTGAAAATTACTAAATATGAAGGACTCATCGGGAGAATCGCTCTGGAACTGAAATCGGAACGCTCACTGACATTTCCTCTAACTGAAAGTCTGATAAACGCCGGAAAAATGACTAAGTCCAAAAAAAATTTTTTTTCAACTTTTTTCAATTTTACCCCCGTGGAATATATATTCTACCCACACACATTTGGAACTCTCCTGGGGTACCCTCACACATATTATTCCCTCATTTAGTGGATATTTTCCCAAAAAAAGTGAAATTTTCAAAAATTCAGAAAAGTGGCTGAAAATGACTAAATATGAACAATTCATCGGGCAAATCGCTCTGGAACTGAAATCGGAACGCTCACTAACATTTCCTCTAACTGAAAGTCTGATAAAGGCCGGAAAAATGACTAAGTCCAAAAAAAATTTTTTTTAAACTTTTTTCAATTTTACCCCCGTGGGATATATATTCTCCCCACACACATTTGGAACTCTCCTGGGGTACCCTCACACATATTGTTCCCTCATTTAGTGGATATTTTCACAAAAAAGTGAAATTTTCAAAAATTCAGAAAATTGGCTGAAAATTACTAAATATGAAGGACTCAATGGGAGAATCGCTCTGGAACTGAAATCGGAACGCTCACTGACATTTCCTCTAACTGAAAGTCTGATAAACGCCAGAAAAATGACTAAGTCCAAAAAAAAATTTTTTTCAACTTTTTTCAATTTTACCCCAGTGGGATATATATTCTTCCCACACACATTTGGAACTCTCCTGGGGTACCCTCACACATATTATTCCCTCATTTAGTGGATATTTTCACAAAAAAGTGAAATTTTCAAAAATTCAGAAAATTGGCTGAAAATTACTAAATATGAAGGACACATCGGGCGAATCGCTCTGGAACTGAAATCGGAACGCTCACTGACATTTCCCCTATCTGAAAGTCTGATAAACGCCGGAAAAATGACTAAGTCCAAAAAAAATTTTTTTTCAACTTTCTTCAATTTTACCCCTGTGGGATATATATTCTCCCCACACACATTTGGAACTCTCCTGGGGTACCCTCACACATACTATTCCCTCATTTAGTGGACATTTTCACAAAAAAGTGAAATTTTCAAAAATTCAGAAAATTGGCTGAAAATGACTAAATATGAAGGACTCATTGGGCGAATCGCTCTGGAATTGAAATCGGAACGCTCACTGACATTTCCCCTATCTGAAAGTCTGATAAACTCCGGAAAAATGACTAAGTCCAAAAAAAAATTTTTTTCAACTTTTTTAAATTTTACCCCCGTGGGATATATATTCTACCCACACACATTTGGAACTCTCCTGGGGTACCCTCACACATATTATTCCCTCATTTAGTGGATATTTTCACAAAAAAGTGAAATTTTCAAAAATTCAGAAAATTGGCTGAAAATTACTAAATATGAAGGACACATCGGGCGAATCGCTCTGGAACTGAAATCGGAACGCTCACTGACATTTCCCCTATCTGAAAGTATGATAAACGCCGGAAAAATGACTAAGTCCAAAAAAAATTTTTTTTCAACTTTCTTCAATTTTACCCCCGTGGGATATGTATTCTACCCACACACATTTGGAACTCTCCTGGGGTACCCTCACACATATTATTCCCTCATTTAGTGGATATTTTCACAAAAAAGTGAAATTTTCAAAAATTCAGAAAATTGGCTGAAAATTACTAAATATGAAGGACTCATCGGGCGAATCGCTCTGGAACTGTAATCGGAACACTCACTGACATTTCCTCTAACTGAAAGTCTCATAAACGCCAGAAAAATGACTAAGTCCAAAAAAAATTTTTTTTCAACTTTTTTCAATTTTACCTCCGTGGGATATATATTCTACCCACACACATTTGGAACTCTCCTGGGGTACCCTCACACATATTATTCCCTCATTTAGTGGATATTTCCACAAAAAAGTGAAATTTTCAAAAATTCAGAAAATTGGCTGAAAATGACTAAATATGAAGGACTCATTGGGCGAATCGCTCTGGAACTGAAATCGGAACGCTCACTGCCATTTCCCCTATCTGAAAGTCTGATAAACTCCGGAAAAATGACTAAGTCCAAAAAAAAATTTTTTTCAACTTTTTTCAATTTTACCCCCGTGGGATATATATTCTTCCCACACACATTTGGAACTCTCCTGGGGTACCCTCACACATATTATTCCCTCATTTAGTGGATATTTTCACAAAAAAGTGAAATTTTCAAAAATTCAGAAAATTGGCTGAAAATTACTAAATATGAAGGACACATCGGGCGAATCGCTCTGGAACTGAAATCGGAACGCTCACTGACATTTCCCCTATCTGAAAGTCTGATAAACGCCGGAAAAATGACTAAGTCCAAAAAAAATTTTTTTTCAACTTTTTTCAATTTTACCCCCGTGGAATATATATTCTACCCATACACATTTGGAACTCTCCTGGGGTACCCTCACACATATTATTCCCTAATTTAGTGGATATTTTCACAAAAAAGTGAAATTTTCAAAAATTCAGAAAATTGGCTGAAAATTACTAAATATGAAGGACTCATCAGGCGAATCGCTCTGGAGCTGAAATTGGAACGTTCACTGACATTTCCTCTAACTGAAAGTATGATAAACGCCGGAAAAATGACTAAATCCAAAAAAAATTTTTTTTCAACTTTCTTCAATTTTACCCCCGTGGGATATATATTCTACCCACACACATTTGGAACTCTCCTGGGGTACCCTCACACATACTATTCCCTCATTTAGTGGACATTTTCACAAAAAAGTGAAATTTTCAAAAATTAAGAAAATTGGCTGAAAATGACTAAATATGAAGGACTCATTGGGCGAATCGCTCTGGAACTGAAATCGGAACGCTCACTGACATTTCCCCTATCTGAAAGTATGATAAACGCCGGAAAAATGACTAAGTCCAAAAAAAATTTTTTTTCAACTTTCTTCAATTTTACCCCCGTGGGATATGTATCCTACCCACACACATTTGGAACTCTCCTGGGGTACCCTCACACATATTATTCCCTCATTTAGTGGATATTTTCACAAAAAAGTGAAATTTTCAAAAATTCAGAAAATTGGCTGAAAATTACTAAATATGAAGGACTCATCGGGCGAATCGCTCTGGAACTGTAATCGGAACACTCACTGACATTTCCTCTAACTGAAAGTCTCATAAACGCCAGAAAAATGACTAAGTCCAAAAAAAATTTTTTTTCAACTTTTTTCAATTTTACCTCCGTGGGATATATATTCTACCCACACACATTTGGAACTCTCCTGGGGTACCCTCACACATATTATTCCCTCATTTAGTGGATATTTCCACAAAAAAGTGAAATTTTCAAAAATTCAGAAAATTGGCTGAAAATGACTAAATATGAAGGACTCATTGGGCGAATCGCTCTGGAACTGAAATCGGAACGCTCACTGCCATTTCCCCTATCTGAAAGTCTGATAAACTCCGGAAAAATGACTAAGTCCAAAAAAAATTTTTTTTCAACTTTTTTCAATTTTACCCCCGTGGGATATATATTCTTCCCACACACATTTGGAACTCTCCTGGGGTACCCTCACACATATTATTCCCTCATTTAGTGGATATTTTCACAAAAAAGTGAAATTTTCAAAAATTCAGAAAATTGGCTGAAAATTACTAAATATGAAGGACACATCGGGCGAATCGCTCTGGAACTGAAATCGGAACGCTCACTGACATTTCCCCTATCTGAAAGTCTGATAAACGCCGGAAAAATGACTAAGTCCAAAAAAAATTTTTTTTCAACTTTTTTCAATTTTACCCCCGTGGAATATATATTCTACCCATACACATTTGGAACTCTCCTGGGGTACCCTTACACATATTATTCCCTCATTTAGTGGATATTTTCACAAAAAAGTGAAATTTTCAAAAATTCAGAAAATTGGCTGAAGATTACTAAATATGAAGGACTCATCGGGCGAATCGCTCTGGAAGTGAAATCGGAACGCTCACTGACATTTCCCCTATCTGAAAGTCTGATAAACTCCGGAAAAATGACTAAGTCCAAAAAAAATTTTTTTTCAACTTTTTTAAATTTTACCCCCGTGGGATATATATTCTACCCACACACATTTGGAACTCTCCTGGGGTACCCTCACACATATTATTCCCTCATTTAGTGGATATTTTCACAAAAAAGTGAAATTTTCAAAAATTCTGAAAATTGACTGAAGATTACTAAATATGAAGGACTCATCGGGCGAATCGCTCTGGAACTGAAATCGGAACGCTCACTGACATTTCCTCTAACTGAAAGTCTGATAAACGCCAGAAAAATGACTAAGTCCAAAAAAAATTTTTTTTCAACTTTTTTCAGTTTTACCTCCGTGGGATATATATTCTACCCACACACATTTGGAACTCTCCTGGGGTACCCTCACACATATTATTCCCTCATTTAGTGGATATTTCCACAAAAAAGTGAAATTTTCAAAAATTCAGAAAATTGGCTGAAAATTACTAAATATGAAGGACACATCGGGCGAATCGCTCTGGAACTGAAATCGGAATGCTCACTGACATTTCCCCTATCTGAAAGTCTGATAAACGCCGGAAAAATGACTAAGTCCAAAAAAAATTTTTTTTCAACTTTTTTCAATTTTACCCCCGTGGAATATATATTCTACCCATACACATTTGGAACTCTCCTGGGGTACCCTCACACATATTATTCCCTCATTTAGTGGATATTTTCACAAAAAAAGTGAAATTTTCAAAAATTCAGAAAAGTGGCTGAAAATGACTAAATATGAACAATTCATCGGGCAAATCGCTCTGGAACTGAAATCGGAACGCTCACTAACATTTCCTCTAACTGAAAGTGTGATAAAGGCCGGAAAAATGACTAAGTCCAAAAAAAATTTTTTTTAAACTTTTTTCAATTTTACCCCCGTGGGATATATATTCTACCCACACACATTTGGAACTCTCCTGTGGTACCCTCACACATATTATTCCCTAATTTAGTGGATATTTTCACAAAAAAGTGAAATTTTCAAAAATTCAGAAAATTGGCTGAAAATTACTAAATATGAAGGACTCATCAGGCGAATCGCTCTGGAGCTGAAATTGGAACGTTCACTGACATTTCCTCTAACTGAAAGTATGATAAACGCCGGAAAAATGACTAAGTCCAAAAAAAATTTTTTTTCAACTTTCTTCAATTTTACCCCCGTGGGATATATATTCTACCCACACACATTTGGAACTCTCCTGGGGTACCCTCACACATACTATTCCCTCATTTAGTGGACATTTTCACAAAAAAGTGAAATTTTCAAAAATTAAGAAAATTGGCTGAAAATGACTAAATATGAAGGACTCATTAGGCGAATCGCTCTGGAACTGAAATCGGAACGCTCACTGACATTTCCCCTATCTGAAAGTCTGATAAACTCCGGAAAAATGACTAAGTCCCAAAAAAATTTTTTTTCAACTTTTTTAAATTTTACCCCCGTGGGATATATATTCTACCCACACAAATTTGGAACTCTCCTGGGGTACCCTTACACATATTATTCCCTCATTTAGTGGATATTTTCACAAAAAAGTGAAATTTTCAAAAATTCAGAAAATTGGCTGAAGATTACTAAATATGAAGGACTCATTGGGCGAATCGCTCTGGAACTGAAATCGGAACGCTCACTGACATTTCCTCTAACTGAAAGTCTGATAAACACCAGAAAAATGACTAAGTCCAAAAAAAAATTTTTTTCAACTTTTTTCAATTTTACCTTCGTGGGATATATATTCTACCCAAACACATTTGGAACTCTCCTGGGGTACCCTCACACATATTATTCCCTCATTTAGTGGATATTTCCACAAAAAAGTGAAATTTTCAAAAATTCAGAAAATTGGCTGAAAATGACTAAATATGAAGGACTCATTGGGCGAATCGCTCTGGAACTGAAATCGGAACGCTCACTGACATTTCCCCTATCTGAAAGTCTGATAAACTCCGGAAAAATGACTAAGTCCAAAAAAAATTTTTTTTCAACTTTTTTCAATTTTACCCCCGTGGGATATATATTCTACCCACACACATTTGGAACTCTCCTGGGGTACCCTCACACATATTATTCCCTCATTTAGTGGATATTTTCACAAAAAAGTGAAATTTTCAAAAATTCTGAAAATTGGCTGAAGATTACTAAATATGAAGGACTCATCGGGCGAATCGCTCTGGAACTGAAATCGGAACGCTCACTGACATTTCCTCTAACTGAAAGTCTGATAAACGCCAGAAAAATGACTAAGTCCAAAAAAAATTTTTTTTCAACTTTTTTCAATTTTACCTCCGTGGGATATATATTCTACCCACACACATTTGGAACTCTCCTGGGGTACCCTCACACATATTATTCCCTCATTTAGTGGATATTTCCACAAAAAAGTGAAATTTTCAAAAATTCAGAAAATTGGCTGAAAATGACTAAATATGAAGGACTCATTGGGCGTATCGCTCTGGAACTGAAATCGGAACGCTCACTGACATTTCACCTATCTGAAAGTCTGATAAACGCCGGAAAAATGACTAAGTCCAAAAAAAATTTTTTTTCAACTTTTTTCAATTTTACCCCCGTGGAATATATATTCTACCCATACACATTTGGAACTCTCCTGGGGTACCCTCACACATATTATTCCCTCATTTAGTGGATATTTCCACAAAAAAGTGAAATTTTCAAAAATTCAGAAAATTGGCTGAAAATGACTAAATATGAAGGACTCATTGGGCGAATCGCTCTGGAACTGAAATCGGAACGCTCACTGACATTTCACCTATCTGAAAGTCTGATAAACGCCGGAAAAATGACTAAGTCCAAAAAAAATTTTTTTTCAACTTTTTTCAATTTTACCCCCGTGGGATATATATTCTTCCCACACACATTTGGAACTCTCCTGGGGTACCCTCACACATATTATTCCCTCATTTAGTGGATATTTTCACAAAAAAGTGAAATTTTGAAAAATTCAGAAAATTGGCTGAAAATTACTAAATATGAAGGACACATCGGGCGAATCGCTCTGGAACTGAAATCGGTACGCTCACTGACATTTCCCCTATCTGAAAGTCTGATAAACGCCGGAAAAATGACTAAGTCCAAAAAAAATTTTTTTTTCAACTTTCTTCAATTTTACCCCCGTGGGATATGTATTCTACCCACACACATTTGGAACTCTCCTGGGTTACCCTCACACATATTATTCCCTCATTTAGTGGATATTTGAACAAAAAAGTGAAATTTTCAAAAATTCAGAAAATTGGCTGAAAATGACTAAATATGAAGGACTCATCGGGCAAATCGCTCTGGAACTGAAATCGGAACGCTCACTGACATTTCCTCTAACTGAAAGTCTGATAAACGCCAGAAAAATGACTAAGTCCAAAAAAATTTTTTTTTAAACTTTTTTCAATTTTACCCCCGTGCAATATATATTCTACCCACACACATTTGGAACTCTCCTGGGGTACCCTCACACATATTATTCCCTAATTTAGTGGATATTTTCACAAAAAAGTGAAATTTTCAAAAATTCAGAAAATTGGCTGAAAATTACTAAATATGAAGGACTCATCAGGCGAATCGTTCTGGAGCTGAAATTGGAACGTTCACTGACATTTCCTCTAACTGAAAGTCTGATAAAGGCCGGAAAAATGACTAAGTCCAAAAAAATTTTTTTTTAAACTTTTTTCAATTTTACCCCCGTGGGATATATTATATTCTACCCACACACATTTGGAACTCTCCTGGGGTACCCTCACACATATTGTTCCCTAATTTAGTGGATATTTTCACAAAAAAGTGAAATTTTCAAAAATTCAGAAAATTGGCTGAAAATTACTAAATATGAAGGACACATCGGGCGAATCGCTCTGGAACTGAAATCGGAACGCTCACTGACATTTCCCCTATCTGAAAGTCTGATAAACGCCGGAAAAATGACTAAGTCCAAAAAAAATTTTTTTTCAACTTTTTTCAATTTTACCCCCGTGGAATATATATTCTACCCACACACATTTGGAACTCTCCTGGGGTACCCTCACACATATTATTCCCTCATTTAGTGGATATTTTCACAAAAAAAGTGAAATTTTCAAAAATTCAGAAAAGTGGCTGAAAATGACTAAATATGAACAATTCATCGGGCAAATCGCTCTGGAACTGAAATCGGAACGCTCACTAACATTTCCTCTAACTGAAAGTCTGATAAAGGCCGGAAAAATGACTAAGTCCAAAAAAATTTTTTTTTAAACTTTTTTCAATTTTACCCCCGTGGGATATATATTCTACCCACACACATTTGGAACTCTCCTGGGGTACCCTCACACATATTATTCCCTAATTTAGTGGATATTTTCACAAAAAAGTGAAATTTTCAAAAATTCAGAAAATTGGCTGAAAATGACTAAATATGAAGGACTCATTGGGCGAATCGCTCTGGAACTGAAATCGGAATGCTCACTGACATTTCCCCTATCTGAAAGTCTGATAAACGCCGGAAAAATGACTAAGTCCAAAAAAAATTTTTTTTCAACTTTCTTCAATTTTACCCCCGTGGGATATATATTCTACCCACACACATTTGGAACTCTCCTGGGGTACCCTCACACATACTATTCCCTCATTTAGTGGATATTTTCACAAAAAAGTGAAATTTTCAAAAATTCAGAAAATTGGCTGAAGATTACTAAATATGAAGGACTCATCGGGCGAATCGCTCTGGAACTGAAATCGGAACGCTCACTTACATTTCCTCTAACTGAATGTCTGATAAACGCCAGAAAAATGACTAAGTCCAAAAAAAATTTTTTTTCAACTTTTTTCAATTTTACCTCCGTGGGATATATATTCTACCCACACACATTTGGAACTCTCCTGGGGTACCCTCACACATATTATTCCCTCATTTAGTGGATATTTCCACAAAAAAGTGAAATTTTCAAAAATTCAGAAAATTGGCTGAAAATTACTAAATATGAAGGACACATCGGGCGAATCGCTCTGGAACTGAAATCGGAACGCTCACTGACATTTCCCCTATCTGAAAGTCTGATAAACGCCGGAAAAATGACTAAGTCCAAAAAAATTTTTTTTCAACTTTCTTCAATTTTACCCCCGTGGGATATGTATTCTACCTACACACATTTGGAACTCTCCTGGGTTACCCTCACACATATTATTCCCTCATTTAGTGGATATTTTCACAAAAAAGTGAAATTTTCAAAAATTCAGAAAATTGGCTGAAAATTACTACATATGAAGGACTCATCGGGCGAATCGCTCTGGAACTGAAATCGGAACGCTCACTGACATTTCCTCTAACTGAAAGTCTGATAAACGCCAGAAAAATGACTAAGTCCAAAAAAAATTTTTTTTCAACTTTTTTCAATTTTACCCCCGTGCAATATATATTCTACCCACACACATTTGGAACTCTCCTGGGGTACCCTCACACATATTATTCCCTCATTTAGTGGATATTTTCACAAAAAAAGTGAAATTTTCAAAAATTCAGAAAATTGGCTGAAAATGGCTAAATATGAAGGACTCATTGGGCGAATCGCTCTGGAACTGAAATCAGAACGCTCACTGACATTTCCCCTATCTGAAAGTCTGATAAACGCCGGAAAAATGACTAAGTCTAAAAAAAATTTTTTTTAAACTTTTTTCAATTTTACCCCCGTGGGATATATATTCTTCCCACACACATTTGGAACTCTCCTGGGGTACCCTCACACATATTATTCCCTCATTTAGTGGATATTTTCACAAAAAAGTGAAATTTTCAAAAATTCAGAAAATTGGCTGAAAATTACTAAATATGAAGGACACATCGGGCGAATCGCTCTGGAACTGAAATCGGAACGCTCACTGACATTTCCTCTAACTGAAAGTCTGATAAAGGCCGGAAAAATGACTAAGTCCAAAAAAAATTTTTTTTCAACTTTTTTCAATTTTACCTCCGTGGGATATATATTCTACCCACACACATTTGGAACTCTCCTGGGGTACCCTCACACATATTATTCCCTCATTTAGTGGATATTTTCACAAAAAAGTGAAATTTTCAAAAATTCAGAAAATTGGCTGAAAATTACTACATATGAAGGACTCATCGGGCGAATCGCTCTGGAACTGAAATCGGAACGCTCACTGACATTTCCTCTAACTGAAAGTCTGATAAACGCCAGAAAAATGACTAAGTCCAAAAAAAATTTTTTTTCAACTTTTTTCAATTTTACCCCCGTGGGATATATATTCTACCCACACACATTTGGAACTCTCCTGGGGTACCCTCACACATATTATTCCCTAATTTAGTGGATATTTTCACAAAAAAGTGAAATTTTCAAAAATTCAGAAAATTGGCTGAAAATGACTAAATATGAAGGACTCATTGGGCGAATCGCTCTGGAACTGAAATCGGAATGCTCACTGACATTTCCCCTATCTGAAAGTCTGATAAACGCCGGAAAAATGACTAAGTCCAAAAAAAATTTTTTTTCAACTTTCTTCAATTTTACCCCCGTGGGATATATATTCTACCCACACACATTTGGAACTCTCCTGGGGTACCCTCACACATACTATTCCCTCATTTAGTGGATATTTTCACAAAAAAGTGAAATTTTCAAAAATTCAGAAAATTGGCTGAAGATTACTAAATATGAAGGACTCATCGGGCGAATCGCTCTGGAACTGAAATCGGAACGCTCACTTACATTTCCTCTAACTGAATGTCTGATAAACGCCAGAAAAATGACTAAGTCCAAAAAAAATTTTTTTTCAACTTTTTTCAATTTTACCTCCGTGGGATATATATTCTACCCACACACATTTGGAACTCTCCTGGGGTACCCTCACACATATTATTCCCTCATTTAGTGGATATTTCCACAAAAAAGTGAAATTTTCAAAAATTCAGAAAATTGGCTGAAAATTACTAAATATGAAGGACACATCGGGCGAATCGCTCTGGAACTGAAATCGGAACGCTCACTGACATTTCCCCTATCTGAAAGTCTGATAAACGCCGGAAAAATGACTAAGTCCAAAAAAATTTTTTTTCAACTTTCTTCAATTTTACCCCCGTGGGATATGTATTCTACCTACACACATTTGGAACTCTCCTGGGTTACCCTCACACATATTATTCCCTCATTTAGTGGATATTTTCACAAAAAAGTGAAATTTTCAAAAATTCAGAAAATTGGCTGAAAATTACTACATATGAAGGACTCATCGGGCGAATCGCTCTGGAACTGAAATCGGAACGCTCACTGACATTTCCTCTAACTGAAAGTCTGATAAACGCCAGAAAAATGACTAAGTCCAAAAAAAATTTTTTTTCAACTTTTTTCAATTTTACCCCCGTGCAATATATATTCTACCCACACACATTTGGAACTCTCCTGGGGTACCCTCACACATATTATTCCCTCATTTAGTGGATATTTTCACAAAAAAAGTGAAATTTTCAAAAATTCAGAAAATTGGCTGAAAATGGCTAAATATGAAGGACTCATTGGGCGAATCGCTCTGGAACTGAAATCAGAACGCTCACTGACATTTCCCCTATCTGAAAGTCTGATAAACGCCGGAAAAATGACTAAGTCTAAAAAAAATTTTTTTTAAACTTTTTTCAATTTTACCCCCGTGGGATATATATTCTTCCCACACACATTTGGAACTCTCCTGGGGTACCCTCACACATATTATTCCCTCATTTAGTGGATATTTTCACAAAAAAGTGAAATTTTCAAAAATTCAGAAAATTGGCTGAAAATTACTAAATATGAAGGACACATCGGGCGAATCGCTCTGGAACTGAAATCGGAACGCTCACTGACATTTCCTCTAACTGAAAGTCTGATAAAGGCCGGAAAAATGACTAAGTCCAAAAAAAATTTTTTTTCAACTTTTTTCAATTTTACCTCCGTGGGATATATATTCTACCCACACACATTTGGAACTCTCCTGGGGTACCCTCACACATATTATTCCCTCATTTAGTGGATATTTTCACAAAAAAGTGAAATTTTCAAAAATTCAGAAAATTGGCTGAAAATTACTACATATGAAGGACTCATCGGGCGAATCGCTCTGGAACTGAAATCGGAACGCTCACTGACATTTCCTCTAACTGAAAGTCTGATAAACGCCAGAAAAATGACTAAGTCCAAAAAAAATTTTTTTTCAACTTTTTTCAATTTTACCCCCGTGCAATATATATTCTACCCACACACATTTGGAACTCTCCTGGGGTACCCTCACACATATTATTCCCTCATTTAGTGGATATTTTCACAAAAAAAGTGAAATTTTCAAAAATTCAGAAAATTGGCTGAAAATGGCTAAATATGAAGGACTCATTGGGCGAATCACTCTGGAACTGAAATCAGAACGCTCACTGACATTTCCCCTATCTGAAAGTCTGATAAACGCCGGAAAAATGACTAAGTCTAAAAAAAATTTTTTTTCAACTTTTTTCAATTTTACCCCCGTGGGATATATATTCTTCCCACACACATTTGGAACTCTCCTGGGGTACCCTCACACATATTATTCCCTCATTTAGTGGATATTTTCACAAAAAAGTGAAATTTTCAAAAATTCAGAAAATTGGCTGAAAATTACTAAATATGAAGGACACATCGGGCGAATCGCTCTGGAACTGAAATCGGAACGCTCACTGACATTTCCTCTAACTGAAAGTCTGATAAAGGCCGGAAAAATGACTAAGTCCAAAAAAAATTTTTTTTCAACTTTTTTCAATTTTACCTCCGTGGGATATATATTCTACCCACACACATTTGGAACTCTCCTGGGGTACCCTCACACATATTATTCCCTCATTTAGTGGATATTTTCACAAAAAAGTGAAATTTTCAAAAATTCAGAAAATTGGCTGAAAATTACTAAATATGAAGGACACATCGGGCGAATCGCTCTGGAACTGAAATCGGAACGCTCACTGACATTTCCCCTATCTGAAAGTCTGATAAACGCCGGAAAAATGACTAAGTCCAAAAAAATTTTTTTTCAACTTTCTTCAATTTTACCCCCGTGGGATATGTATTCTACCTACACACATTTGGAACTCTCCTGGGTTACCCTCACACATATTATTCCCTCATTTAGTGGATATTTTCACAAAAAAGTGAAATTTTCAAAAATTCAGAAAATTGGCTGAAAATTACTACATATGAAGGACTCATCGGGCGAATCGCTCTGGAACTGAAATCGGAACGCTCACTGACATTTCCTCTAACTGAAAGTCTGATAAACGCCAGAAAAATGACTAAGTCCAAAAAAAATTTTTTTTCAACTTTTTTCAATTTTACCCCCGTGCAATATATATTCTACCCACACACATTTGGAACTCTCCTGGGGTACCCTCACACATATTATTCCCTCATTTAGTGGATATTTTCACAATAAAAGTGAAATTTTCAAAAATTCAGAAAATTGGCTGAAAATGGCTAAATATGAAGGACTCATTGGGCGAATCGCTCTGGAACTGAAATCAGAACGCTCACTGACATTTCCCCTATCTGAAAGTCTGATAAACGCCGGAAAAATGACTAAGTCTAAAAAAAAATTTTTTTCAACTTTTTTCAATTTTACCCCCGTGGGATATATATTCTTCCCACACACATTTGGAACTCTCCTGGGGTACACATATTATTCCCTCATTTAGTGGATATTTTCACAAAAAAGTGAAATTTTCAAAAATTCAGAAAATTGGCTGAAAATTACTAAATATGAAGGACACATCGGGCGAATCGCTCTGGAACTGAAATCGGAACGCTCACTGACATTTCCTCTAACTGAAAGTCTGATAAAGGCCGGAAAAATGACTAAGTCCAAAAAAAATTTTTTTTCAACTTTTTTCAATTTTACCCCGTGGGATATATATTCTACCCACACACATTTGGAACTCTCCTGGGGTACCCTCACACATATTATTCCCTCATTTAGTGGATATTTCCACAAAAAAGTGAAATTTTCAAAAATTCAGAAAATTGGCTGAAAATGACTAAATATGAAGGACTCATTGGGCGAATCGCTCTGGAACTGAAATCGGAACGCTCACTGACATTTCACCTATCTGAAAGTCTGATAAACGCCGGAAAAATGACTAAGTCCAAAAAAAATTTTTTTTCAACTTTTTTCAATTTTACCCCCGTGGGATATATATTCTTCCCACACACATTTGGAACTCTCCTGGGGTACCCTCACACATATTATTCCCTCATTTAGTGGATATTTTCACAAAAAAGTGAAATTTTCAAAAATTCAGAAAATTGGCTGAAAATTACTAAATATGAAGGACACATCGGGCGAATCGCTCTGGAACTGAAATCGGTACGCTCACTGACATTTCCCCTATCTGAAAGTCTGATAAACGCCGGAAAAATGACTAAGTCCAAAAAAAATTTTTTTTTCAACTTTCTTCAATTTTACCCCCGTGGGATATGTATTCTACCCACACACATTTGGAATTCTCCTGGGTTACCCTCACACATATTATTCCCTCATTTAGTGGATATTTTCACAAAAAAGTGAAATTTTCCAAAATTCAGAAAATTGGCTGAAAATTACTAAATATGAAGGACTCATCGGGCGAATCGCTCTGGAACTGAAATCGGAACGCTCACTGACATTTCCTCTAACTGAAAGTCTGATAAACGCCGGAAAAATGACTAAGTCCAAAAAAAATTTTTTTCAACTTTTTTAAATTTTACCCCCGTGGGATATATATTCTACCCACACACATTTGGAACTCTCCTGGGGTACCCTCACACATATTATTCCCTCATTTAGTGGATATTTTCACAAAAAAGTGAAATTTTCAAAAATTCAGAAAATTGACTGAAGATTACTAAATATGAAGGACTCATCGGGCGAATCGCTCTGGAACTGAAATCGGAACGCTCACTGACATTTCCTCTAACTGAAAGTCTGATAAACGCCAGAAAAATGACTAAGTCCAAAAAAAATTTTTTTTCAACTTTTTTCAATTTTACCTCTGTGGGATATATATTCTACCCACACACATTTGGAACTCTCCTGGGGTACCCTCACACATATTATTCCCTCATTTAGTGGATATTTTCACAAAAAAGTGAAATTTTCAAAAATTCAGAAAATTGGCTGAAAATGACTAAATATGAAGGACTCATTGGGCGAATCGCTCTGGAACTGAAATCGGAACGCTCACTGACATTTCCCCTATCTGAAAGTCTGATAAACGCCGGAAAAATGACTAAGTCCAAAAAAAATTTTTTTTCAACTTTTTTCAATTTTACCCCCGTGGAATATATATTCTACCCACACACATCTTGAACTCTCCTGGGGTACCCTCACACATATTATTCCCTCATTTAGTGGATATTATCACAAAAAAAGTGAAATTTTCAAAAATTCAGAAAAGTGGCTGAAAATGACTAAATATGAACAATTCATCGGGCAAATCGCTCTGGAACTGAAATCGGAACGCTCACTAACATTTCCTCTAACTGAAAGTCTGATAAAGGCCGGAAAAATGACTAAGTCCAAAAAAATTTTTTTTTAAACTTTTTTCAATTTTACCCCCGTGGGATATATATTCTACCCACACACATTTGGAACTCTCCTGGGGTACCCTCACACATATTATTCCCTAATTTAGTGGATATTTTCACAAAAAAGTGAAATTTTCAAAAATTCAGAAAATTGGCTGAAAATTACTAAATATGAAGGACTCATCAGGCGAATCGCTCTGGAGCTGAAATCGGAATGCTCACTGACATTTCCCCTATCTGAAAGTCTGATAAACTCCGGAAAAATGACTAAGTCCAAAAAAAATTTTTTTTCAACTTTCTTCAATTTTACCCCCGTGGGATATATATTCTACCCACACACATTTGGAACTCTCCTGGGGTACCCTCACACATACTATTCCCTCATTTAGTGGATATTTTCACAAAAAAGTGAAATTTTCAAAAATTCAGAAAATTGGCTGAAGATTACTAAATATGAAGGACTCATCGGGCGAATCGCTCTGGAACTGAAATCGGAACGCTCACTGACATTTCCTCTAACTGAAAGTCTGATAAACGCCAGAAAAATGACTAAGTCCAAAAAAAATTTTTTTTCAACTTTTTTCAATTTTACCTCCGTGGGATATATATTCTACCCACACACATTTGGAACTCTCCTGGGGTACCCTCACACATATTATTCCCTCATTTAGTGGATATTTCCACAAAAAAGTGAAATTTTCAAAAATTCAGAAAATTGGCTGAAAATGACTAAATATGAAGGACTCATTGGGCGAATCGCTCTGGAACTGAAATCGGAACGCTCACTGACATTTCCTCTAACTGAAAGTCTGATAAACGCCGGAAAAATGACTAAGTCCAAAAAAAATTTTTTTTCAACTTTTTTCAATTTTACCCCCGTGCAATATATATTCTACCCACACACATTTGGAACTCTCCTGGGGTACCCTCACACATATTATTCCCTCATTTAGTGGATATTTTCACAAAAAAAGTGAAATTTTCAAAAATTCAGAAAATTGGCTGAAAATGGCTAAATATGAAGGACTCATTGGGCGAATCGCTCTGGAACTGAAATCAGAACGCTCACTGACATTTCCCCTATCTGAAAGTCTGATAAACGCCGGAAAAATGACTAAGTCTAAAAAAAATTTTTTTTCAACTTTTTTCAATTTTACCCCCGTGGGATATATATTCTTCCCACACACATTTGGAACTCTCCTGGGGTACCCTCACACATATTATTCCCTCATTTAGTGGATATTTTCACAAAAAAGTGAAATTTTCAAAAATTCAGAAAATTGGCTGAAAATTACTAAATATGAAGGACACATCGGGCGAATCGCTCTGGAACTGAAATCGGAACGCTCACTGACATTTCCTCTAACTGAAAGTCTGATAAAGGCCGGAAAAATGACTAAGTTCAAAAAAAATTTTTTTTAAACTTTTTTCAATTTTACCCCCTTGGGATATATATTCTACCCACACACATTTGGAACTCTCCTGGGGTACCCTCACACATATTATTCCCTAATTTAGTGGATATTTTCACAAAAAAGTGAAATTTTCAAAAATTCAGAAAATTGGCTGAAAATTACTAAATATGAAGGACTCATCGGGCGAATCGCTCTGGAACTTAAATCGGAACGCTCACTGACATTTCCTCTAACTGAAAGTCTGATAAACGCCGGAAAAATGACTAAGTCCAAAAAAAATTTTTTTTCAACTTTCTTCAATTTTACCCCCGTGGGATATATATTCTCCCCACACACATTTGGAACTCTCCTGGGGTACCCTCACACATACTATTCCCTCATTTAGTGGACATTTTCACAAAAAAGTGAAATTTTCAAAAATTCAGAAAATTGGCTGAAAATTACTAAATATGAAGGACTCATCGGGCGAATCGCTCTGGAACTGAAATCGGAACGCTCACTGACATTTCCTCTAACTGAAAGTCTGATAAACGCCGGAAAAATGACTAAGTCCAAAAAAAATTTTTTTTCAACTTTTTTCAATTTTACCCCCGTGCAATATATATTCTACCCACACAGATTTGGAACTCTCCTGGGGTACCCTCACACATATTATTCCCTCATTTAGTGGATATTTTCACAAAAAAAGTGAAATTTTCAAAAATTCAGAAAATTGGCTGAAAATGGCTAAATATGAAGGACTCATTGGGCGAATCGCTCTGGAACTGAAATCAGAACGCTCACTGACATTTCCCCTATCTGAAAGTCTGATAAACGCCGGAAAAATGACTAAGTCTAAAAAAAATTTTTTTTCAACTTTTTTCAATTTTACCCCCGTGGGATATATATTCTTCCCACACACATTTGGAACTCTCCTGGGGTACCCTCACACATATTATTCCCTCATTTAGTGGATATTTTCACAAAAAAGTGAAATTTTCAAAAATTCAGAAAATTGGCTGAAAATTACTAAATATGAAGGACACATCGGGCGAATCGCTCTGGAACTGAAATCGGAATGCTCACTGACATTTCCCCTATCTGAAAGTCTGATAAACGCCGGAAAAATGACTAAGTCCAAAAAAAATTTTTTTTCAACTTTCTTCAATTTTACCCCCGTGGGATATGTATTCTACCTACACACATTTGGAACTCTCCTGGGGTACCCTCACACATATTATTCCCTAATTTAGTGGATATTTTCACAAAAAAGTGAAATTTTCAAAAATTCAGAAAATTGGCTGAAAATTACTAAATATGAAGGACTCATCAGGCGAATCGCTCTGGAGCTGAAATCGGAATGCTCACTGACATTTCCCCTATCTGAAAGTCTGATAAACTCCGGAAAAATGACTAAGTCCAAAAAAAATTTTTTTTCAACTTTCTTCAATTTTACTCCCGTGGGATATATATTCTACCCACACACATTTGGAACTCTCCTGGGGTACCCTCACACATACTATTCCCTCATTTAGTGGATATTTTCACAAAAAAGTGAAATTTTCAAAAATTCAGAAAATTGGCTGAAGATTACTAAATATGAAGGACTCATCGGGCGAATCGCTCTGGAACTGAAATCGGAACGCTCACTGACATTTCCTCTAACTGAAAGTCTGATAAACGCCAGAAAAATGACTAAGTCCAAAAAAAATTTTTTTTCAACTTTTTTCAATTTTACCTCCGTGGGATATATATTCTACCCACACACATTTGGAACTCTCCTGGGGTACCCTCACACATATTATTCCCTCATTTAGTGGATATTTCCACAAAAAAGTGAAATTTTCAAAAATTCAGAAAATTGGCTGAAAATGACTAAATATGAAGGACTCATTGGGCGAATCGCTCTGGAACTGAAATCGGAACGCTCACTGACATTTCCTCTAACTGAAAGTCTGATAAACGCCGGAAAAATGACTAAGTCCAAAAAAAATTTTTTTTCAACTTTTTTCAATTTTACCCCCGTGCAATATATATTCTACCCACACACATTTGGAACTCTCCTGGGGTACCCTCACACATATTATTCCCTCATTTAGTGGATATTTTCACAAAAAAAGTGAAATTTTCAAAAATTCAGAAAATTGGCTGAAAATGGCTAAATATGAAGGACTCATTGGGCGAATCGCTCTGGAACTGAAATCAGAACGCTCACTGACATTTCCCCTATCTGAAAGTCTGATAAACGCCGGAAAAATGACTAAGTCTAAAAAAAATTTTTTTTCAACTTTTTTCAATTTTACCCCCGTGGGATATATATTCTTCCCACACACATTTGGAACTCTCCTGGGGTACCCTCACACATATTATTCCCTCATTTAGTGGATATTTTCACAAAAAAGTGAAATTTTCAAAAATTCAGAAAATTGGCTGAAAATTACTAAATATGAAGGACACATCGGGCGAATCGCTCTGGAACTGAAATCGGAACGCTCACTGACATTTCCTCTAACTGAAAGTCTGATAAAGGCCGGAAAAATGACTAAGTTCAAAAAAAATTTTTTTTAAACTTTTTTCAATTTTACCCCCTTGGGATATATATTCTACCCACACACATTTGGAACTCTCCTGGGGTACCCTCACACATATTATTCCCTAATTTAGTGGATATTTTCACAAAAAAGTGAAATTTTCAAAAATTCAGAAAATTGGCTGAAAATTACTAAATATGAAGGACTCATCGGGCGAATCGCTCTGGAACTTAAATCGGAACGCTCACTGACATTTCCTCTAACTGAAAGTCTGATAAACGCCGGAAAAATGACTAAGTCCAAAAAAAATTTTTTTTCAACTTTCTTCAATTTTACCCCCGTGGGATATATATTCTCCCCACACACATTTGGAACTCTCCTGGGGTACCCTCACACATACTATTCCCTCATTTAGTGGACATTTTCACAAAAAAGTGAAATTTTCAAAAATTCAGAAAATTGGCTGAAAATTACTAAATATGAAGGACTCATCGGGCGAATCGCTCTGGAACTGAAATCGGAACGCTCACTGACATTTCCTCTAACTGAAAGTCTGATAAACGCCGGAAAAATGACTAAGTCCAAAAAAAATTTTTTTTCAACTTTTTTCAATTTTACCCCCGTGCAATATATATTCTACCCACACAGATTTGGAACTCTCCTGGGGTACCCTCACACATATTATTCCCTCATTTAGTGGATATTTTCACAAAAAAAGTGAAATTTTCAAAAATTCAGAAAATTGGCTGAAAATGGCTAAATATGAAGGACTCATTGGGCGAATCGCTCTGGAACTGAAATCAGAACGCTCACTGACATTTCCCCTATCTGAAAGTCTGATAAACGCCGGAAAAATGACTAAGTCTAAAAAAAATTTTTTTTCAACTTTTTTCAATTTTACCCCCGTGGGATATATATTCTTCCCACACACATTTGGAACTCTCCTGGGGTACCCTCACACATATTATTCCCTCATTTAGTGGATATTTTCACAAAAAAGTGAAATTTTCAAAAATTCAGAAAATTGGCTGAAAATTACTAAATATGAAGGACACATCGGGCGAATCGCTCTGGAACTGAAATCGGAATGCTCACTGACATTTCCCCTATCTGAAAGTCTGATAAACGCCGGAAAAATGACTAAGTCCAAAAAAAATTTTTTTTCAACTTTCTTCAATTTTACCCCCGTGGGATATGTATTCTACCTACACACATTTGGAACTCTCCTGGGTTACCCTCACACATATTATTCCCTCATTTAGTGGATATTTTCACAAAAAAGTGAAATTTTCAAAAATTCAGAAAATTGGCTGAAAATTACTAAATATGAAGGACTCATCGGGCGAATCGCTCTGGAACTGAAATCGGAACGCTCACTGACATTTCCTCTAACTGAAAGTCTGATAAACGCCGGAAAAATGACTAAGTCTAAAAAAAATTTTTTTTCAACTTTTTTCAATTTTACCCCCGTGGGATATATATTCTTCCCACACACATTTGGAACTCTCCTGGGGTACCCTCACACATATTATTCCCTCATTTAGTGGATATTTTCACAAAAAAGTGAAATTTTCAAAAATTCAGAAAATTGGCTGAAAATTACTAAATATGAAGGACTCATCGGGCGAATCGCTCTGGAACTGAAATCGGAACGCTCACTGACATTTCCTCTAACTGAAAGTCTGATAAACGCCGGAAAAATGACTAAGTCCAAAAAAAATTTTTTTTCAACTTTCTTCAATTTTACCCCCGTGGGATATATATTCTCCCCACACACATTTGGAACTCTCCTGGGGTACCTTCACACATACTATTCCCTCATTTAGTGGACATTTTCACAAAAAAGTGAAATTTTCAAAAATTCAGAAAATTGGCTGAAAATGACTAAATATGAAGGACTCATTGGGCGAATCGCTCTGGAACTGAAATCGGAACGCTCACTGACATTTCCCCTATCTGAAAGTCTGATAAACTCCGGAAAAATGACTAAGTCCAAAAAAAAATTTTTTTCAACTTTTTTAAATTTTACCCCCGTGGGATATATATTCTACCCACACACATTTGGAACTCTCCTGGGGTACCCTCACACATATTATTCCCTCATTTAGTGGATATTTTCACAAAAAAGTGAAATTTTCAAAAATTCTGAAAATTGGCTGAAAATTACTAAATATGAAGGACACATCGGGCGAATCGCTCTGGAACTGAAATCGGAACGCTCACTGACATTTCCCCTATCTGAAAGTCTGATAAACGCCGGAAAAATGACTAAGTCCAAAAAAAATTTTTTTTCAACTTTCTTCAATTTTACCCCCGTGGGATATGTATTCTACCCACACACATTTGGAACTCTCCTGGGGTACCCTCACACATATTATTCCCTCATTTAGTGGATATTTTCACAAAAAAGTGAAATTTTCAAAAATTCAGAAAATTGGCTGAAAATTACTAAATATGAAGGACTCATCGGGCGAATCGCTCTGGAACTGAAATCGGAACGCTCACTGACATTTCCTCTAACTGAAAGTCTGATAAACGCCAGAAAAATGACTAAGTCCAAAAAAAATTTTTTTTCAACTTTTTTCAATTTTACCTCCGTGGGATATATATTCTACCCACACACATTTGGAACTCTCCTGGGGTACCCTCACACATATTATTCCCTCATTTAGTGGATATTTACACAAAAAAGTGAAATTTTCAAAAATTCAGAAAATTGGCTGAAAATGACTAAATATGAAGGACTCATTGGGCGAATCGCTCTGGAACTGAAATCGGAATGCTCACTGCCATTTCCCCTATCTGAAAGTCTGATAAACTCCGGAAAAATGACTAAGTCCAAAAAAAAATTTTTTTCAACTTTTTTCAATTTTACCCCCGTGCAATATATATTCTACCCACACAGATTTGGAACTCTCCTGGGGTACCCTCACACATATTATTCCCTCATTTAGTGGATATTTTCACAAAAAAAGTGAAATTTTCAAAAATTCAGAAAATTGGCTGAAAATGGCTAAATATGAAGGACTCATTGGGCGAATCGCTCTGGAACTGAAATCAGAACGCTCACTGACATTTCCCCTATCTGAAAGTCTGATAAACGCCGGAAAAATGACTAAGTCTAAAAAAAATTTTTTTTCAACTTTTTTCAATTTTACCCCCGTGGGATATATATTCTTCCCACACACATTTGGAACTCTCCTGGGGTACCCTCACACATATTATTCCCTCATTTAGTGGATATTTTCACAAAAAAGTGAAATTTTCAAAAATTCAGAAAATTGGCTGAAAATTACTAAATATGAAGGACACATCGGGCGAATCGCTCTGGAACTGAAATCGGAATGCTCACTGACATTTCCCCTATCTGAAAGTCTGATAAACGCCGGAAAAATGACTAAGTCCAAAAAAAATTTTTTTTCAACTTTCTTCAATTTTACCCCCGTGGGATATGTATTCTACCTACACACATTTGGAACTCTCCTGGGTTACCCTCACACATATTATTCCCTCATTTAGTGGATATTTTCACAAAAAAGTGAAATTTTCAAAAATTCAGAAAATTGGCTGAAAATTACTAAATATGAAGGACTCATCGGGCGAATCGCTCTGGAACTGAAATCGGAACGCTCACTGACATTTCCTCTAACTGAAAGTCTGATAAACGCCGGAAAAATGACTAAGTCTAAAAAAAATTTTTTTTCAACTTTTTTCAATTTTACCCCCGTGGGATATATATTCTTCCCACACACATTTGGAACTCTCCTGGGGTACCCTCACACATATTATTCCCTCATTTAGTGGATATTTTCACAAAAAAGTGAAATTTTCAAAAATTCAGAAAATTGGCTGAAAATTACTAAATATGAAGGACTCATCGGGCGAATCGCTCTGGAACTGAAATCGGAACGCTCACTGACATTTCCTCTAACTGAAAGTCTGATAAACGCCGGAAAAATGACTAAGTCCAAAAAAAATTTTTTTTCAACTTTCTTCAATTTTACCCCCGTGGGATATATATTCTCCCCACACACATTTGGAACTCTCCTGGGGTACCTTCACACATACTATTCCCTCATTTAGTGGACATTTTCACAAAAAAGTGAAATTTTCAAAAATTCAGAAAATTGGCTGAAAATGACTAAATATGAAGGACTCATTGGGCGAATCGCTCTGGAACTGAAATCGGAACGCTCACTGACATTTCCCCTATCTGAAAGTCTGATAAACTCCGGAAAAATGACTAAGTCCAAAAAAAAATTTTTTTCAACTTTTTTAAATTTTACCCCCGTGGGATATATATTCTACCCACACACATTTGGATCTCTCCTGGGGTACCCTCACACATATTATTCCCTCATTTAGTGGATATTTTCACAAAAAAGTGAAATTTTCAAAAATTCTGAAAATTGGCTGAAAATTACTAAATATGAAGGACACATCGGGCGAATCGCTCTGGAACTGAAATCGGAACGCTCACTGACATTTCCCCTATCTGAAAGTCTGATAAACGCCGGAAAAATGACTAAGTCCAAAAAAAATTTTTTTTCAACTTTCTTCAATTTTACCCCCGTGGGATATGTATTCTACCCACACACATTTGGAACTCTCCTGGGGTACCCTCACACATATTATTCCCTCATTTAGTGGATATTTTCACAAAAAAGTGAAATTTTCAAAAATTCAGAAAATTGGCTGAAAATTACTAAATATGAAGGACTCATCGGGCGAATCGCTCTGGAACTGAAATCGGAACGCTCACTGACATTTCCTCTAACTGAAAGTCTGATAAACGCCAGAAAAATGACTAAGTCCAAAAAAAATTTTTTTTCAACTTTTTTCAATTTTACCTCCGTGGGATATATATTCTACCCACACACATTTGGAACTCTCCTGGGGTACCCTCACACATATTATTCCCTCATTTAGTGGATATTTACACAAAAAAGTGAAATTTTCAAAAATTCAGAAAATTGGCTGAAAATGACTAAATATGAAGGACTCATTGGGCGAATCGCTCTGGAACTGAAATCGGAATGCTCACTGCCATTTCCCCTATCTGAAAGTCTGATAAACTCCGGAAAAATGACTAAGTCCAAAAAAAAATTTTTTTCAACTTTTTTAAATTTTACCCCCGTGGGATATATATTCTACCCACACACATTTGGATCTCTCCTGGGGTACCCTCACACATATTATTCCCTCATTTAGTGGACATTTTCACAAAAAAGTGAAATTTTCAAAAATTCAGAAAATTGGCTGAAAATTACTAAATATGAAGGACTCATCGGGCGAATCGCTCTGGAACTGAAATCGGAACGCTCACTGACATTTCCTCTAACTGAAAGTCTGATAAACGCCGGAAAAATGACTAAGTCCAAAAAAAATTTTTTTTCAACTTTTTTCAATTTTACCCCCGTGCAATATATATTCTACCCACACACATTTGGAACTCTCCTGGGGTACCCTCACACATATTATTCCCTCATTTAGTGGATATTTCCACAAAAAAGTGAAATTTTCAAAAATTCAGAAAATTGGCTGAAAATGACTAAATATGAAGGACTCATTGAGCGAATCGCTCTGGAACTGAAATCGGAACGCTCACTGACATTTCCCCTATCTGAAAGTCTGATAAACGCCGGAAAAATGACTAAGTCCAAAAAAAATTTTTTTTCAACTTTTTTCAATTTTACCCCCGTGGTATATATATTCTTCCCACACACATTTGGAACTCTCCTGGGGTACCCTCACACATATTATTCCCTCATTTAGTGGACATTTTCACAAAAAAGTGAAATTTTCAAAAATTCAGAAAATTGGCTGAAAATGACTAAATATGAACGACTCATCGGGCGAATCGCTCTGGAACTGAAATCAGAACGCTCACTGACATTTCCCCTATCTGAAAGTCTGATAAACTCCGGAAAAATGAATAAGTCCAAAAAAAAAATTTTTTCAACTTTTTTAAATTTTACCCCCGTGGGATATATATTCTTCCCACACACATTTGGAACTCTCCTGGGGTACCCTCACACATATTATTCCCTCATTTAGTGGATATTTTCACAAAAAAGTGAAATTTTCAAAAATTCAGAAAATTGGCTGAAAATTACTAAATATGAAGGACACATCGGGCGAATCGCTCTGGAACTGAAATTGGAATGCTCACTGACATTTCCCCTATCTGAAAGTCTGATAAACGCCGGAAAAATGACTAAGTCCAAAAAAAATTTTTTTTCAACTTTTTTCAATTTTACCCCCGTGGAATATATATTCTACCCACACACATTTGGAACTCTCCTGGGGTACCCTCACACATATTATTCCCTCATTTAGTGGATATTTTCACAAAAAAAGTGAAATTTTCAAAAATTCAGAAAAGTGGCTGAAAATGACTAAATATGAACAATTCATCGGGCAAATCGCTTTGGAACTGAAATCGGAACGCTCACTAACATTTCCTCTAACTGAAAGTCTGATAAAGGCCGGAAAAATGACTAAGTCCAAAAAAAATTTTTTTTAAACTTTTTTCAATTTTACCCCCGTGGGATATATATTCTACCCACACACATTTGGAACTCTCCTGGGGTACCCTCACACATATTATTCCCTCATTTAGTGGATATTTTCACAAAACAGTGAAATTTTCAAAAATTCAGAAAATTGGCTGAAAATGACTAAATATGAAGGACTCATCAGGCGAATCGCTCTGGAGCTGAAATTGTAACGTTCACTGACATTTCCTCTAACTGAAAGTCTGATAAATGCCGGAAAAATGACTAAGTCCAAAAAAAATTTTTTTTCAACTTTCTTCAATTTTACCCCCGTGGGATATATATTCTACCCACACACATTTGGAACTCTCCTGGGGTACCCTCACACATACTATTCCCTCATTTAGTGGACATTTTCACAAAAAAGTGAAATTTTCAAAAATTCAGAAAATTGGCTGAAAATGACTAAATATGAAGGACTCATTGGGCGAATCGCTCTGGAACTGAAATCGGAACGCTCACTGACATTTCCCCTATCTGAAAGTCTGATAAACTCCGGAAAAATGACTAAGTCCAAAAAAAAATTTTTTTCAACTTTTTTAAATTTTACCCCCGTGGGATATATATTCTACCCACACACATTTGGAACTCTCCTGGGGTACCCTCACACATATTATTCCCTCATTTAGTGGATATTTCCACAAAAAAGTGAAATTTTCAAAAATTCAGAAAATTGGCTGAAAATTACTAAATATGAAGGACACATCGGGCGAATCGCTCTGGAACTGAAATCGGAACGCTCACTGACATTTCCCCTATCTGAAAGTCTGATAAACGCCGGAAAAATGACTAAGTCCAAAAAAACATTTTTTTCAACTTTTTTCAATTTTACCCCCGTGGGATATATCTTCTACCCACACACATTTGGAACTCTCCTGGGGTGCCCTCACACATATTATTCCCTCATTTAGTGGATATTTCCACAAAAAAGTGAAATTTTCAAAAATTCAGAAATTGGCTGAAAATGACTAAATATGAAGGACTCATCGGGCGAATCGCTCTGGAACTGAAATCGGAACGCTCACTGACTCTAACTGAAAGTCTGATAAACGCCGGAAAAATGACTAAGTAGAAAAAAAAATTTTTTTCAACTTTTTTCAATTTTACCCCCGTGCAATATATATTCTACCCACACACATTTGGAACTCTCCTGGGGTACCCTCACACATATTATTCCCTCATTTAGTGGATATTTTCACAAAAAAAGTGAAATTTTCAAAAATTCAGAAAATTGGCTGAAAATGGCTAAATATGAAGGACTCATTGGGCGAATCGCTCTGGAACTGAAATCAGAACGCTCACTGACATTTCCCCTATCTGAAAGTCTGATAAACGCCGGAAAAATGACTAAGTCTAAAAAAAATTTTTTTTCAACTTTTTTCAATTTTACCCCCGTGGGATATATATTCTTCCCACACACATTTGGAACTCTCCTGGGGTACCCTCACACATATTATTCCCTCATTTAGTGGATATTTTCACAAAACAGTGAAATTTTCAAAAATTCAGAAAATTGGCTGAAAATGACTAAATATGAAGGACTCATTGGGCGAATCGCTCTGGAACTGAAATCGGAACGCTCACTGACATTTCCCCTATCTGAAAGTCTGATAAACTCCGGAAAAATGACTAAGTCCAAAAAAAAATTTTTTTCAACTTTTTTCAATTTTACCCCCGTGGGATATATATTCTTCCCACACACATTTGGAACTCTCCTGGGGTACCCTCACACATATTATTCCCTCATTTAGTGGATATTTTCACAAAAAAGTGAAATTTTCAAAAATTCAGAAAATTGGCTGAAAATTACTAAATATGAAGGACACATCGGGCGAATCGCTCTGGAACTGAAATCGGAACGCTCACTGACATTTCCCCTATCTGAAAGTCTGATAAACGCCGGAAAAATGACTAAGTCCAAAAAAACATTTTTTTCAACTTTTTTCAATTTTACCCCCGTGGGATATATCTTCTACCCACACACATTTGGAACTCTCCTGGGGTGCCCTCACACATATTATTCCCTCATTTAGTGGATATTTCCACAAAAAAGTGAAATTTTCAAAAATTCAGAAATTGGCTGAAAATGACTAAATATGAAGGACTCATCGGGCGAATCGCTCTGGAACTGAAATCGGAACGCTCACTGACATTTCCTCTAACTGAAAGTCTGATAAACGCCGGAAAAATGACTAAGTAGAAAAAAAAATTTTTTTCAACTTTTTTCAATTTTACCCCCGTGCAATATATATTCTACCCACACACATTTGGAACTCTCCTGGGGTACCCTCACACATATTATTCCCTCATTTAGTGGATATTTTCACAAAAAAAGTGAAATTTTCAAAAATTCAGAAAATTGGCTGAAAATGGCTAAATATGAAGGACTCATTGGGCGAATCGCTCTGGAACTGAAATCAGAACGCTCACTGACATTTCCCCTATCTGAAAGTCTGATAAACGCCGGAAAAATGACTAAGTCTAAAAAAAATTTTTTTTCAACTTTTTTCAATTTTACCCCCGTGGGATATATATTCTTCCCACACACATTTGGAACTCTCCTGGGGTACCCTCACACATATTATTCCCTCATTTAGTGGATATTTTCACAAAACAGTGAAATTTTCAAAAATTCAGAAAATTGGCTGAAAATTACTAAATATGAAGGACACATCGGGCGAATCGCTCTGGAACTGAAATCGGAACGCTCACTGACATTTCCCCTATCTGAAAGTCTGATAAACGCCGGAAAAATGACTAAGTCCAAAAAAAATTTTTTTTCAACTTTCTTCAATTTTACCCCCGTGGGATATGTATTCTACCCACACACATTTGGATCTCTCCTTGGGTACCCTCACACATATTATTCCCTCATTTAGTGGATATTTTCACAAAAAAGTGAAATTTTCAAAAATTCAGAAAATTGGCTGAAAATGGCTAAATATGAAGGACTCATTGGGCGAATCGCTCTGGAACTGAAATCAGAACGCTCACTGACATTTCCCCTATCTGAAAGTCTGATAAACGCCGGAAAAATGACTAAGTCCAAGAAAAAATTTTTTTAAACTTTTTTAAATTTTACCCCCGTGGGATATATATTCTACCCACACACATTTGGAACTCTCCTGGGGTACCCTCACACATATTATTCCCTCATTTAGTGGATATTTTCACAAAAAAGTGAAATTTTCAAAAATTCAGAAAATTGGCTGAAAATTACTAAATATGAAGGACTCATCGGGCGAATCGCTCTGGAACTGAAATCGGAATGCTCACTGACATTTCCTCTAACTGAAAGTCTGATAAATGCCAGAAAAATGACTAAGTCCAAAAAAAATTTTTTTTCAACTTTTTTCAATTTTACCCCCGTGGGATATATATTCTTCCTACACACATTTGGAACTCTCCTGGGGTACCCTCACACATATTATTCCCTCATTTAGTGGATATTTTCACAAAAAAGTGAAATTTTCAAAAATTCAGAAAATTGGCTGAAAATTACTAAATATGAAGGACTCATCGGGCGAATCGCTCTGGAACTGAAATGGGAACGCTCACTGACATTTCCCCTATCTGAAAGTCTGATAAACGCCCGAAAAATGTCTAAGTCCAAAAAAAAATTTTTTTCAACTTTTTTCAATTTTACCCTCGTGGGATATATCTTCTACCCACACACATTTGGAACTCTCCTGGGGTGCCCTCACACATATTATTCCCTCATTTAGTGGATATTTTCACAAAAAAGTGAAATTTTCAAAAATTCAGAAAATTGGCTGAAAATTACTAAATATGAAGGACTCATCGGGCGAATCGCTCTGGAACTGAAATGGGAACGCTCACTGACATTTCCCCTATCTGAAAGTCTGATAAACGCCGGAAAAATGTCTAAGTCCAAAAAAACATTTTTTTCAACTTTTTTCAATTTTACCCCCGTGGGATATATCTTCTACCCACACACATTTGGAACTCTCCTGGGGTGCCCTCACACATATTATTCCCTCATTTAGTGGATATTTCCACAAAAAAGTGAAATTTTCAAAAATTCAGAAATTGGCTGAAAATGACTAAATATGAAGGACTCATCGGGCGAATCGCTCTGGAACTGAAATCGGAACGCTCACTGACATTTCCTCTAACTGAAAGTCTGATAAACGCCGGAAAAATGACTAAGTAGAAAAAAAAATTTTTTTCAACTTTTTTCAATTTTACCCCCGTGCAATATATATTCTACCCACACACATTTGGAACTCTCCTGGGGTACCCTCACACATATTATTCCCTCATTTAGTGGATATTTTCACAAAAAAAGTGAAATTTTCAAAAATTCAGAAAATTGGCTGAAAATGGCTAAATATGAAGGACTCATTGGGCGAATCGCTCTGGAACTGAAATCAGAACGCTCACTGACATTTCCCCTATCTGAAAGTCTGATAAACGCCGGAAAAATGACTAAGTCTAAAAAAAATTTTTTTTCAACTTTTTTCAATTTTACCCCCGTGGGATATATATTCTTCCCACACACATTTGGAACTCTCCTGGGGTACCCTCACACATATTATTCCCTCATTTAGTGGATATTTTCACAAAACAGTGAAATTTTCAAAAATTCAGAAAATTGGCTGAAAATTACTAAATATGAAGGACACATCGGGCGAATCGCTCTGGAACTGAAATCGGAACGCTCACTTACATTTCCCCTATCTGAAAGTCTGATAAACGCCGGAAAAATGACTAAGTCCAAAAAAAATTTTTTTTCAACTTTCTTCAATTTTACCCCCGTGGGATATGTATTCTACCCACACACATTTGGATCTCTCCTTGGGTACCCTCACACATATTATTCCCTCATTTAGTGGATATTTTCACAAAAAAGTGAAATTTTCAAAAATTCAGAAAATTGGCTGAAAATGGCTAAATATGAAGGACTCATTGGGCGAATCGCTCTGGAACTGAAATCAGAACGCTCACTGACATTTCCCCTATCTGAAAGTCTGATAAACGCCGGAAAAATGACTAAGTCCAAGAAAAATTTTTTTTAAACTTTTTTAAATTTTACCCCCGTGGGATATATATTCTACCCACACACATTTGGAACTCTCCTGGGGTACCCTCACACATATTATTCCCTCATTTAGTGGATATTTTCACAAAAAAGTGAAATTTTCAAAAATTCAGAAAATTGGCTGAAAATTACTAAATATGAAGGACTCATCGGGCGAATCGCTCTGGAACTGAAATCGGAATGCTCACTGACATTTCCTCTAACTGAAAGTCTGATAAATGCCAGAAAAATGACTAAGTCCAAAAAAAATTTTTTTTCAACTTTTTTCAATTTTACCCCCGTGGGATATATATTCTTCCTACACACATTTGGAACTCTCCTGGGGTACCCTCACACATATTATTCCCTCATTTAGTGGATATTTTCACAAAAAAGTGAAATTTTCAAAAATTCAGAAAATTGGCTGAAAATTACTAAATATGAAGGACTCATCGGGCGAATCGCTCTGGAACTGAAATGGGAACGCTCACTGACATTTCCCCTATCTGAAAGTCTGATAAACGCCCGAAAAATGTCTAAGTCCAAAAAAAAATTTTTTTCAACTTTTTTCAATTTTACCCTCGTGGGATATATCTTCTACCCACACACATTTGGAACTCTCCTGGGGTGCCCTCACACATATTATTCCCTCATTTAGTGGATATTTCCACAAAAAAGTGAAATTTTCAAAAATTCAGAAATTGGCTGAAAATGACTAAATATGAAGGACTCATTGGGCGAATCGCTCTGGAACTGAAATGGGAACGCTCACTGACATTTCCCCTGTCTGAAAGTCGGATAAACGCCGGAAAAATGACTAAGTCCAAAAAAAATTTTTTTCAACTTTTTTCAATTTTACCCCCGTGGGATATATCTTCTACCCACACACATTTGGAACTCTCCTGTTGTGCCCTCACACATATTATTCCCTCATTTAGTGGATATTTCCACAAAAAAGTGAAATTTTCAAAAATTCAGAAAATTGGCTGAAAATGACTAAATATGAAGGACTCATCGGGCGAATCGCTCTGGAACTGAAATGGGAACGCTCACTGACATTTCCCCTATCTGAAAGTCTGATAAACGCCGGAAAAATGACTAAGTTCAAAAAAAAATTTTTTTCAACTTTTTTCAATTTTACCCCCGTGGGATATATATTCTACCAACACACATTTGGAACTCTCCTGGGGTACCCTCACACATATTATTCCCTCATTTAGTGGATATTTTCACAAAAAAGTGAAATTTTCAAAAATTCTGAAAATTGGCTGAAAATGACTAAATATGAAGGACTCATCGTGCGAATCGCTCTGGAACTGAAATCGGAACGCTCACTGACATTTCCCCTGTCTGAAAGTCGGATAACCGCCGGAAAAATGACTAAGTCCAAAAAAATTTTTTTTCAACTTTTTTCAATTTTACCCCCGTGGGATATATCTTCTACCCACACACATTTGGAACTCTCCTGGGGTACCCTCACACATACTATTCCCTCATTTAGTGGACATTTTCACAAAAAAGTGAAATTTTCAAAAATTCAGAAAATTGGCTGAAAATGACTAAATATGAAGGACTCATTGGGCGAATCGCTCTGGAACTGAAATCGGAACGCTCACTGAAATTTCCCCTATCTGAAAGTCTGATAAACTCCGGAAAAATGACTAAGTCCAAAAAAAAATTTTTTCAACTTTTTTAAATTTTACCCCCGTGGGATATATATTCTACCCACACACATTTGGAACTCTCCTGGGGTACCCTCACACATATTATTCCCTCATTTAGTGGATATTTCCACAAAAAAGTGAAATTTTCAAAAATTCAGAAAATTGGCTGAAAATGACTAAATATGAAGGACTCATTGGGCGAATCGCTCTGGAACTGAAATCGGAACGCTCACTGACATTTCACCTATCTGAAAGTCTGATAAACGCCGGAAAAATGACTAAGTCCAAAAAAAATTTTTTTTCAACTTTTTTCAATTTTACCCCCGTGGGATATATATTCTTCCCACACACATTTGGAACTCTCCTGGGGTACCCTCACACATATTATTCCCTCATTTAGTGGATATTTTCACAAAAAAGTGAAATTTTCAAAAATTCTGAAAATTGGCTGAAAATTACTAAATATGAAGGACTCATCGGGCGAATCGCTCTGGAACTGAAATCGGAACGCTCACTGACATTTCCTCTAACTGAAAGTCTGATAAACGCCGGAAAAATGACTAAGTCCAAAAAAAATTTTTTTTCAACTTTTTTCAATTTTACCCCCGTGCAATATATATTCTACCCACACACATTTGGAACTCTCCTGGGGTACCCTCACACATATTATTCCCTCATTTAGTGGATATTTTCACAAAAAAAGTGAAATTTTCAAAAATTCAGAAAATTGGCTGAAAATGGCTAAATATGAAGGACTCATTGGGCGAATCGCTCTGGAACTGAAATCAGAACGCTCACTGACATTTCCCCTATCTGAAAGTCTGATAAACGCCGGAAAAATGACTAAGTCTAAAAAAAAATTTTTTTTCAACTTTTTTCAATTTTACCCCCGTGGGATATATATTCTTCCCACACACATTTGGAACTCTCCTGGGGTACCCTCACACATATTATTCCCTCATTTAGTGGATATTTTCCCAAAAAAGTGAAATTTTCAAAAATTCAGAAAATTGGCTGAAAATTACTAAATATGAAGGACTCATCGGGCGAATCGCTCTGGAACTGAAATGGGAACGCTCACTGACATTTCCCCTATCTGAAAGTCTGATAAACGCCCGAAAAATGTCTAAGTCCAAAAAAAAATTTTTTTCAACTTTTTTCAATTTTACCCTCGTGGGATATATCTTCTACCCACACACATTTGGAACTCTCCTGGGGTGCCCTCACACATATTATTCCCTCATTTAGTGGATATTTCCACAAAAAAGTGAAATTTTCAAAAATTCAGAAAATTGGCTGAAAATGACTAAATATGAAGGACTCATTGGGCGAATCGCTCTGGAACTGAAATGGGAACGCTCACTGACATTTCCCCTGTCTGAAAGTCGGATAAACGCCGGAAAAATGACTAAGTCCAAAAAAAATTTTTTTCAACTTTTTTCAATTTTACCCCCGTGGGATATATCTTCTACCCACACACATTTGGAACTCTCCTGTTGTGCCCTCACACATATTATTCCCTCATTTAGTGGATATTTCCACAAAAAAGTGAAATTTTCAAAAATTCAGAAAATTGGCTGAAAATGACTAAATATGAAGGACTCATCGGGCGAATCGCTCTGGAACTGAAATGGGACCGCTCACTGACATTTCCCCTATCTGAAAGTCTGATAAACGCCGGAAAAATGACTAAGTTCAAAAAAAAATTTTTTTCAACTTTTTTCAATTTTACCCCTGTGGGATATATATTCTACCAACACACATTTGGAACTCTCCTGGGGTACCCTCACACATATTATTCCCTCATTTAGTGGATATTTTTACAGAAAAGTGAAATTTTCAAAAATTCAGAAAATTAGCTGAAAACGACTAAATATGAAGGAATCATCAGGCGAATCGCTCTGGAACTGAAATCAAAACGCTCACTGACATTTTCCCTATCTGAAAGTCTGATAAACGCTGAAAAAATGACTAAGTCCGAAAAAAAAATGTTTTCACCTTTTTTCAATTTTACCCCCGTGGGATATATCTTCTACCCACACACATTTGGAACTCTCCTGGGGTACCCTCACACATATTATTCCCTCATTTAGTGGATATTTTCACAAAAAAGTGAAATTTTCAAAAATTCAGAAAATTGGCTGAAAATGACTAAATATGAACGACTCATCGGGCTAATCGCTCTGGAACTGAAATCGGAACGCTCACTGACATTTCCCCTAACTGAAAGTCTGATAAACGCCAGAAAAATGACTAAGTCCAAAAAAAATTTTTTTCAACTTTTTTCAATTTTACCCCCGTGGGATATATATTCTACCCACACACATTTGGAACTCTCCTGGGGTACCCTCACACATATTATTCCCTCATTTAGTGGATATTTTCACAAAAAAGTGAAATTTTCAAAAATTCAGAAAATTGGCAGAAAACAACTAAATATGAAAGACTCATCGGGCGAATCGCTCTGGAACTGAAATCGGAACGCTCACTGACATTTCCCCTATCTGAAAGTCTGATAAATGCAGGAAAAATGACTAAGTCGAAAAAAAATTTTTTTCAACTTTTTTCAATTTTACCCCCGTGGGATATATATTCTACCCACACACATTTGAAACTCTCCTGGGGTACCATCACACATATTATTCCCTCATTTAGTGGATATTTTCACAAAAACGTGAAATTTTCAAAAATTCTGAAAATTGGCAGAAAATGACTAAATATGAAGGACTCATCGGGCGAATCGCTCTGGAACTGATATCGGAACGCTCACTGACATTTCCGCTATCTGAAAGTCTGATAAATGCCGGAAAAATGACTAAGTCGAAAAAAAAAATTTTTTCAACTTTTTTCAATTTTACCCCCGTGGGATATATATTCTACCCACACACATTTGGAACTCTCCTGGGGTACCCTCACACATATTATTCCCTCATTTAGTGGATATTTTCACAAAAAAGTGAAATTTTCAAAAATTCAGAAAATTGGCTGAAAATGACTAAATATGAAGGACTCATCGGGCGAATCACTCTGGAACTGAAATCGGAACGCTCACTGACATTTCCCCTATCTGAAAGTCTGATAAACGCCGGAAAAATGACTAAGTCCCCAAAAAATTTTTTTACAACTTTTTTCAATTTTACCCCCGTGGGATATATATTCTACCCACACACATTTGGAACTCTCCTGGGGTACCCTCACACATATTATTCCCTCATTTAGTGGATATTTTCACAAAAAAGTGAAATTTTCAAAAATTCAGAAAAGTGGCTGAAAATGACTAAATATGAACGACTCATCGGGCGAATCGCTTTGGAACTGAAATCGGAACGCTCACTGACATTTCTCCTGTCTGAAAGTCTGATAAACGCCGGAAAAATTACTAAGTCTAAAAAAAAATTTTTTTAGCAACTTATTTCAATTTTATTCCCGTGGTATATATAGTCTACCCACACAGATTTGGAACTCTCCTGGGGTACCCTCACACATATTATTCCCACATTTAGTGGATATTTTCACAACAAAGTGAAATTTTAAAAAATTCAGAAAAGTGGCTGAAAACGACTAAATATGAAGGACTCATCGGGCGAATCGCTCTTTAACTGAAATCGGAACGCTCACTGACATTTCCCCTATCTGAAAGTCTGATAAACGGTGAAAAAATGACTAAGTCTGAAAAAAAATGTTTTCACCTTTTTTCAATTTTACCCCCGTGGGATATATATTCTACCCACAAACATTTGGAACTCTCCTGCGGTACCCTCACACATATTATTCCCTCATTTAGTGGATATTTTCACAAAAAAGTTAAATTTTCAAAAATTCTGAAAATTGGCTGAAAACGACTAAATATGAAGGACTCATCGGGCGAATCGCTCTGGAACTGAAATCGGAACGCTCACTGACATTTCCCTAACTGAAAGTTTTATAAACGTCCGAAAAATGACTAAGTCCAAAAAAATATTTTTTTCAACTTTTTTCAATTTTACCCCCGTGGGATATATATTCTACCCACACACATTTGGAACTCTACTGGGGTACCCTCACACATATTATTCCCTCATTTAGTGGATATTTTCACAAAAAAGTGACATTTTCAAAAATTCAGAAAATTGGCTGAGAACGACTAAATATGAAGGACTCATCGGGCGAGTCGCTCTGGAACTGAAATCGGAACGCTCACTGACATTTCCCCTATCTGAAAGTCTGATAAACGCTGAAAAAATGACTAAGTCTGAGAAAAAAATGTTTTCACCTTATTTCAATTTTACCCCCGTGGGATATGTATTCTACTCACACACATTTGGAACTCTCCTGGGGTACCCTCACACATATTATTCCCTCATTTAGTGGATATTTTCATAAAAAAAGTGAAATTTTCAAAAATTCAGAAAAGTGGCTGAAAATGAGTAAATATGAACGACTCATCGGGCGAATCGCTCTGGAACTGAAATCGGAGCGCTCACTGACATTTCCCCTAACTGAAAGTCTGATAAACGCCAGAAAAATGACTAAGTCCAAAAAAAAATTTTTTCAACTTTTTTCAATTTTACCCCCGTGGGATATATATTCTACCCACACACATTTGGAACTCTCCTGGGGTACCCTCACACATATTATTCCCTCATTTAGTGGATATTTTCACAAAAAAGTGAAATTTTCAAAAATTCAGAAAATTGGCAGAAAACAACTAAATATGAAGGACTCATCGGGCGAATCGCTCTGGAACTGAAATCGGAACGCTCACTGACATTTCCCCTATCTGAAAGTCTGATAAATGCAGGAAAAATGACTAAGTCGAAAAAAAAATTTTTTCAACTTTTTTCAATTTTACCCCCGTGGGATATATATTCTACCCACACACATTTGAAACTCTCCTGGGGTACCATCACACATATTATTCCCTCATTTAGTGGATATTTTCACAAAAACGTGAAATTTTCAAAAATTCTGAAAATTGGCAGAAAATGACTAAATATGAAGGACTCATCGGGCGAATCGCTCTGGAACTGATATCGGAACGCTCACTGACATTTCCGCTATCTGAAAGTCTGATAAATGCCGGAAAAATGACTAAGTCGAAAAAAAAAATGTTTTCAACTTTTTTCAATTTTACCCCCGTGGGATATATATTCTACCCACACACATTTGGAACTCTCCTGGGGTACCCTCACACATATTATTCCCTCATTTAGTGGATATTTTCACAAAAAAGTGAAATTTTCAAAAATTCAGAAAATTGGCTGAAAATGACTAAATATGAAGGACTCATCGGGCGAATCACTCTGGAACTGAAATCGGAACGCTCACTGACATTTCTCCTATCTGAAAGTCTGATAAACGCCGGAAAAATGACTAAGTCCCCAAAAAATTTTTTTACAACTTTTTTCAATTTTACCCCCGTGGGATATATATTCTACCCACACACATTTGGAACTCTCCTGGGGTACCCTCACACATATTATTCCCTCATTTAGTGGATATTGTCACAAAAAAGTGAAATTTTCAAAAATTCAGAAAAGTGGCTGAATATTACTAAATATGAAGGACTCATCGGGCGAATCGCTTTGGAACTGAAATCGGAACGCTCACTGACATTTCTCCTGTCTGAAAGTCTGATAAACGCCGGAAAAATTACTAAGTCTAAAAAAAAATTTTTTTAGCAACTTTTTTCAATTTTATCCCCGTGGTATATATAGTCTACCCACACAGATTTGGAACTCTCCTGGGGTACCCTCACACATATTATTCCCACATTTAGTGGATATTTTCACAACAAAGTGAAATTTTAAAAAATTCAGAAAAGTGGCTGAAAACGACTAAATAAAAAGGACTCATCGGGCGAATCGCTCTTTAACTGAAATCGGAACGCTCACTGACATTTCCCCTATCTGAAAGTCTGATAAACGGTGAAAAAATGTCTAAGTCTGAAAAAAAATGTTTTCACCTTTTTTCAATTTTACCCCCGTGGGATATATATTCTACCCACAAACATTTGGAACTCTCCTGCGGTACCCTCACACATATTATTCCCTCATTTAGTGGATATTTTCACAAAAAAGTTAAATTTTCAAAAATTCTGAAAATTGGCTGAAAACGACTAAATATGAAGGACTCATCGGGCGAATCGCTCTGGAACTGAAATCGGAACGCTCACTGACATTTCCCTAACTGAAAGTTTTATAAACGTCCGAAAAATGACTAAGTCCAAAAAAATATTTTTTTCAACTTTTTTCAATTTTACCCCCGTGGGATATATATTCTACCCACACACATTTGGAACTCTCCTGGGGTACCCTCACACATATTATTCCCTCATTTAGTGGATATTTTCACAAAAAAGTGACATTTTCAAAAATTCAGAAAATTGGCTGAAAACGACTAAATATGAAGGACTCATCGGGCGAGTCGCTCTGGAACTGAAATCGGAACGCTCACTGACATTTCCCCTATCTGAAAGTCTGATAAACGCTGAAAAAATGACTAAGTCTGAGTAAAAAATGTTTTCACCTTATTTCAATTTTACCCCCGTGGGATATGTATTCTACTCACACACATTTGGAACTCTCCTGGGGTACCCTCACACATATTATTCCCTCATTTAGTGGATATTTTCATAAAAAAAGTGAAATTTTCAAAAATTCAGAAAAGTGGCTGAAAATGAGTAAATATGAACGACTCATCGGGCGAATCGCTCTGGAACTGAAATCGGAACGCTCATTGACATTTCTCCTATCTGAAAGTTTGATAAACGCCGGAAAAATGACTAAGTCTAAAAAAAAATTTTTTTCAACTTTTTTCAATTTTACCCCCGTGGTATATATATTCTACCCACACACATTTGGTACTCTCCTGGGGTACCCTCACACATATTATTCCCTCATTTAGTGGATATTTTCACAAAAAAGTAAAATTTTCAAAAATTCAGAATTTGGCTGAAAACGACTAAATATGAAGGACTCATCGGACGAGTCGCTCTGGAACTGAAATCGGAACGCTCACTGACATTTCCCCTATCTGAAAGTCTGATAAACGCTGAAAAAATGACGAAGTCCGAAAAAAAAATGTTTTCACCTTTTTTCAATTTTACCCCCATGGGATATATATTCTACCCACACACATTTGGAACTCTCCTGGGGTACCCTCACACATATTACTCCCTCATTTAGAGGATATTTTCACAAAAAAGTGAAATTTTCAAAAATTCAGAAAATTGGCTGAAAACGACTAAATATGAAGGACTCATCGGGAGAATCGCTCTGGAACTGAAATCGGAACGCTCACTGACATTTCCCCTAACTGAAAGTTTTATAAACGTCGGAAAAATGACTAAGTCCAAAAGAATGTTTTTTTCAACTTTTTTCAATTTTACCCCCGTGGGATATATATTCTACCCACACACATTTGGAACTCTCCTGGGGTACCCTCACACATATTATTCCCTCATTTAGTGGATATTTTCACAAAAAAGTGAAATTTTCAAAAATTCAGAAAATTGGCTGAAAACGACTAAATATGAAGGACTCATCGGGCGAATCGCTCTGGAACTGAAATCGGAACGCTCACTGACATTTCCCCTATCTGAAAGTCTGATAAACGCTGAAAAAATGACTAAGTCCGAAAAGAAAATGTTTTCACCTTTTTTCAATTTTACCCCCGTGGGATATATATTCTACCCACACACATTTGGAACTCTCCTGGGGTACCCTCACACAAATTATTCCCTCATTTAGTGGATATTTTCACAAAAAAAGTGAAATTTTCAAAAATTCAGAAAATTGGCTGAAAACGACTAAATATGAAGGACTCATCGGGCGAGTCGCTCTGGAACTGAAATCGGAACGCTCACTGACATTTCCCCTATCTGAAAGTCTGATAAACGCTGAAAAAATGACTTAGTCCAAAAAAATTTTTTTAGCAACTTTTTTCAATTTTACCCCTGTGGGATATATATTCTACCCAAACACCTTTGGAACTCTCCTGGGGTACCCTCACACATATTATTCCCTCATTTAGTGGATATTTTCACAAAAAAGTGAAATTTTCAAAAATTCTGAAAATTGGCTGAAAACGACTAAATATGAAGGACTCATGGGGCGAATCGCTCTGGAACTGAAATCAGAACGCTCACTGACATTTCCCCTATCTGAAAGTCTGATAAACGCCGGAAAAATGACTAAGTCAAAAAAATAATTTTTTAAAACTTTTTTCAATTTTACCCCCGTGGGATATATATTCTACCCACACATATTTGGAACTCTCCTGGGGTACCCTCACACATATTATTCCCTCATTTAGTGGATATTTTCACAAAAAAGTGAAATTTTCAAAAATTCTGAAAATTTCCTGAAAACGACTAAATATGAAGGACTCATCGGGCGAATCGCTCTGGAACTGAAATCGGAACGCTCACTGACATTTCCCCTATCTGAAAGTCTGATAAACGCCGGAAAAATGACTAAGTCAAAAAAAAATTTTTTTTCAACTTTTTTCAATTTTACCACCGTGGGATATATATTCTACCCACACACATTTGGAACTCTCCTGGGGTACCTGTTATGTTCTGCTACCAGAGCTAAGGAAAGAGAGGAGATCTGTCCCTACGATAGAACTCATCTTGATCCCTACGATGTAACAGGGAACCTGATCCTGCGATCAGACCTGCTAAAGTCCTCAGCTAGTCTGTACAGAGACCTATAGATGTGGGGAAGGAATCCCTGCAAGTACTAGGGACTGGGAGCAAAATGGACACCTCCTAACAGAAATAGTAGCAGACAGACGAACAAACAAAATATATAGAACACAGAGGTTCGAAGACCAAGCAAACTAACAGAGTTAGATACTGAGCACAGGCTAGCTAAAGAGTAGTAATACAATGAAGTCCAGCAAAGCCAGAAGGGCGGAGCAGGACAAAATAGGCCAACAAGGTCATGTGACCAGCAATAGAAAAAACCTAAGAGCAAGGTTCTAACAGTACCCCCCCTTCTAAGAGGATCCTCCGGATCCCCTAGGACCAGGCTTATCAGGAAATCTCCTGTGAAACGCTCTGATAAGTCTGGACGCGGAAACATCATCCGACCTCACCCATGAGTTATCCTCGGGTCCGAAACCTTTCCAGGCCACGAGATACTGCAAACTACCTCTATACCGTCTAGAATTAAGGATGCGAGAAATTTCATATTCCCCGTCCTCCACCACCAGAGGAACAGAGGCAGAGGCATCACAATCCGACACAACAGCTTTTTTCAACAGAGAGACATGAAACACCGGATTAATTCTCCAGGAGGTAGGAACCTCCAACCTAACAGCAGATTGGTTGACAACCTGAAGCACCTTAAAGGGCCCTACAAACTTGGGACCCAATTTCTTAGAAGGAATCCTCAACCGCACATTCCTAGAGGACAACCAAACCATGTCACCAACAGCGAACAAAACCTCCTGTCGTTTCCTATCAAAGTAGTCTTTAGATTTTCTGTTAGCCTCCTGAAGATTACCACGCACATCCGTCCAAACTCTCTCCAAATCGCCGGAAAAATTCTCCTCCTCAGGCACGGCAGATACCAACTTGGAGAACGACCCAAACGACGGATGTCTCCCAGAACAACAACCAAAAAAAGGCGAACAACCAGCAGAAGAAGATGTATGATTGTTCAGAGCAAATTCAGCAAGTGGCAGAAACTCAGACCACCCCTCTTGATTGTCTGCCACAAAACAACGCAAGAACTGCTCAACATCCTAGTTTTTCCTTTCTGTCTGGCCATTAGATTCAGGATGATATCCGGATGAGAACGACAAATGAACTCCCAACCTGTCACAAAAGGCGCGCCAAAAACGAGCCACGAACTGATTTCCCCTATCAGAAACAATGTCAGTAGGAACGCCATGAAGTCTGACAATTTCCTTGACAAAGGCCTTAGCGAGATTCATAGCGCAGGGCAGTTTGACGAAGGGAACCAAGTGACACATCTTGCTAAAACGGTCCACGACCACCCAGATGACAGTAAAACCCTCAGAGGGAGGAAGGTCAGTTATAAAGTCCATAGCCAAATGTGTCCAAGGAGCACTGGGAACCTCCAGAGGGCAAAGTAACCCCGCAGAAGGAGTATGTGAGGACTTAGATCTAGCACATATAGTACATTGACGCACCCACTTAATGACTTCCTTCTGCCATCCAGGCCACCAAAAAGTGCGACCCACCAGTCTCTTGGTCTCAGAGATTCCAGGATGACCTGCCAACCGAGATTCGTGACACTCAACAAACAAATCTCTCCTAAAGGTCACAGGCACAAACAACCTCCCATGGGGAGTGTTAGATGGGGCATTCTCCTGTGCTTTAAGAATCTCATCTTCCAAAACGGAGTCCAAAGCAGCTATCACAACACCTTCTTGTAAAATGTTCTCCTCTTTCTCAGCACCGACTATGGGAGAAAAACTGCGAGACAAGGCATCCGCCTTAACATTCTTAGTACCTGGGATGTAAGTAACGGAAAAATTAAACCGCGAGAAAAACAGTGCCCACCTAGCCTGACGGGCATTCAGGCGCTTGGCAGCATCAAGATATATCAGATTTTTATGATCCGTAAAAACCTGAACGGGAAATTCAGCACCTTCCAAGAGGTGGCGCCAGTGTTCAAATGCAAGTTTAATAGCCAATAATTCCCGATTACCAATATCGTAATTCAGTTCAGTCTCCGAAAAATTTTTTGAAAAAAAGGCACAGGGATGTACTCATCCCCGTTATCCTGAGACAATACTGCGCCAACCCCCACAGAGGAAGCATCAACCTCAACCAAAAACGGCTTAGTCACATCAGGCTGCATAAGGATGGGAGCAGAGGTGAACCTCTCCTTGAGATACACAAAAGCTTCAATGGCCTCAGCAGTCCACTGAACCGCATCAGCACCTTTCCTGGTGAGATCGGTCAGAGATTTGACAATAATAGAAAATTTTTTAATGAATTTTCTATAATAATTGGCGAAACCCAAAAACCTCTGTATCGATTTCAAACCAATAGGCCTAGGCCATTCCTGCACAGCTTGAACTTTCTCCGGGTCCATCTCAAAACCTTCGCTGGAGATAATGTAGCCCAAAAAACTAATTCTCTGTACAGCGAACTCACATTTCTCCAGCTTAGCAAAAAGCGAATTGTCAATTAATAACTGTAATACTTCACGTACGCTCCGCCAATGAGATTCCAGATCCGGCGAATAAATCAAAATGTCATCCAAATACACAACCACATTTTTGCCGATCAAAGGTCTAAGGATGTCATTAATAAGATTCTGAAAATATGAAGGAGCATTAGTAAGACCAAAAGGCATAACCAAATTCTCAAAATGACCCACAGGAGTGTTAAAAGCAGTCTTCCATTCGTCACCCTCCTTCATGCGCAACAGATTGTATGCCCCCCGAAGGTCAATTTTAGAGAACCACTTGGCCCCCACTAACTGGTTAAACAGATCAGGAATCAATGGCAGTGGGTAAGTATTGCGTACAGTAATTTTGTTAATCTCACGAAAATCCAGACAAGGACGTAAACCGCTGTCCTTTTTTTTTACAAAAAAAAATCCAACCGCCACAGGAGACTTGGAAGGCCTAATGTGACCGGCGGCCAAACTTGTCTGTATGTATTCCTCCAAAGCCTTTCTCTCAGGAATAGTAAGGTTAAATAAACGACTTTTAGGAAGAGTCGCTCCAGGGACAAATTCAATAGTACAATCATAGTCTCTATGGGGAGGCAAAACCTGCGATTCCTTCTCAGAAAAAACTCTCCAAAAATCCTGAATAGGTACAGGTAATTCCCCTCTATCCACAGCTGCAATACGCCCGTTACAACACTTGTCATAACATTTATGGCTCCAGGATTTAATTTCATTGGTAGACCAATCCAGTACAGGATTGTGCAATTTTAACCAGGGCAATCCCAACACCACCGGAGAAGGCAAGTTATTCAAAACTACCAAATCCAATTTCTCATGGTGAACACCATTAATAGTGAGAGGAAATTCACAGACCTTGAGAGTAACATTCTTCAAAGGGGAGCCATCCACAGAAACCACAGCAATGGGGGATGACAAAGGTTCGGGTTTTAAATTGAGTTTTTCCAAGAATCCCCCATCAATTACATTCAGAGTAGACCCACAATCGACAAACACCCGAAATTCCATTAATTTTTCCTGAGCAATAGTGGAAGCAGCTAAAAATACACCCTTGGAATTTAAACAGGCAATACGGGCATGACTGACCATTTTTTTTTTCTTTCTTCATACGAAGCACACAGATTTTAATGAAATGACCAGAATTTCCGCAATAGAAACACAAACCTTCAGAAAAACTGCGGTCCTTTTCTTGAGAGCGAGGTGCCATCGCTCCAATCTCCATCGGCTCTCCACAGTCAGTACACACATTCTCATGACCAGAAACTGACATAGCAGAGGATTTGCTCTCATTAACCCTTGCACGCAGTCTCCTATCCACCCGTACAGCTAATTGCATAGCCTGTTGCAAATCTTCAGGTGTGGGATAAGCAATTAGCAGGTCTTTAACCCTTTCACTAAGCCCAGCAAGAAACAGACTCTTCAGAGCAGAATCGTTCCACCCTATTTGAGTTGACCACCGACGGAAATGAGTACAATATTTTTCCACATTACCTGATCCCTGTCTCAAACGTCTCAACTCAGTCTCAGCAGATGAGACACGGTCAGGATCATCATATAATAGCCCCAAAGCAGAAAAAAAACTATCTATTGATCTAAAGCATGTATCACTAGGTTGCAAAGAAAAGGCCCACTCCTGAGGCTCTTTGCGCAAAAGTGACATTATGAACCCTATGCGCTGGGATTCATCCCCAGAGGACCTGGGTCTCAAACGAAAATACAATAAGCAAGCATTTTTAAATGAAAAAAATTCTTGGTGTTCACCAAAAAATAAATCAGGCAAACGTACCTTAGGCTCCAAGAAATGTGCTCCAGGACAGTTACTCACGTGCTGATGGAGCTCGGCCACCTCCAGAGAGAGTCCCTGCAGGCGTTTAGCCAAATCCAGAACCGACACCATGATGGAACAGAAAAATCTTTCCTTAGAGAATTTGCAGGCTGGACTTACTGTTATGTTCTGCTACCAGACCTAAGGAAAGAGAGGAGATCTGTCCCTACGATAGAACTCAGCTTGATCCCTACGATGTAACAGGGAACCTGATCCTGCGATCAGACCTGCTAAAGTCCTCAGCTAGTCTGTACGGAGACCTATAGATGTGGGGAAGGAATCCCTACAAGTACTAGGGACTGGGAGCAAAATGGACACCTCCTAACAGAAATAGTAGCAGACAGACGAACAAACAAAATATACAGAACACAGAGGTCCGAAGACCAAGCAAACTAAAAGAGTTAGATACTGAGCACAGGCTAGCTAAAGAGTAGTAATACAATGAAGTCCAGCAAAGCCAGAAGGGCGGAGCAGGACTAAATAGGCCAACAAGATCATGTGACCAGCAATAGAAAAAACCTAAGAGCAAGGTTCTAACAGTACCCTCACACATATTATTCCCTCATTTAGTGGATATTTTCACAAAAAAGTGAAATTTTCAAAAATGCAGAAAATTGGCTTAAAATGACTAAATATGAACGACTCATCGGGCAAATCGCTCTGGAACTGAAATCGGAACGCTCACTGACATTTCCCCTAACTGAAAGTCTGATAAACGCCGGAAAAATGACTAAGTCCAAAAAAAATTTTTATCAACTATTTTCAATTTTACCCCCGTGGTATATATATTCTACACACACACATTTGGAACTCTTCTGGGGTACCCTCACAAATATTATTCCCTCATTTAGTGGATATTTTCACAAAAAAGTGAAATTTTCAAAAATTCTGAAAATTGGCTGAAAACGACTAAATATGAAGGACTCATCGGGCGAATCGTTCTGGAACTGAAATGGGAAAGCTCACTGACATTTATCCTATCTGAAAGTCTGATAAACGCCGGAAAAATGACAAAGTCTAAAAAAAAATTTTTTTTAACTTTTTTCAATTTTACCCCGTGGGATATATATTCTACCCACACACATTTGGAACTCTCCTGGGGTACCCTCACACATATTATTCCCTCATTTAGTGGATATTTTCACAAAAAAGTGAAATTTTAAAAAATTCTGAAAATTGGCTGAAAACGACTAAATATGAAGGACACATCGGGCGAATCGCTCTGGAACTGAAATCGGAACGCTCACTGACATTTATCCTATCTGAAGGTCTGATAAACGCCGGAAAAATGACAAAGTCTAAAAAAAATTTTTTTTCAACTTTTTTCAATTTTACCCCTGTGGTATATGTATTCTGCCCAAACACATTTGGAACTCTCCTAGGGTACCCTCACACATATTATTCCCTCATTTAGTGGATATTTTCACAAAAAAGTGAAATTTTCAAAAATTCAGAAAAGTGGCTGAAAATGACTAAATATGAACGACTCATCGGGCGAATCGCTCTGGAACTGAAATCGGAATGCTCACTGACATTTCTCCTATCTGAAAGTCTGATAAACGCCGGAAAAATAACTAAGTCTAAAAAAAAATTTTTTTCAACTTTTTTCAATTTTACCCCCGTGGGATATATTCTACCCACACAGATTTGGAAGTCTCCTGGGGTACCCTCACACATATTATTCCCTCATTTAGTGGATATTTTCACAAAAAAGTGAAATTTTCAAAAATTCAGAAAATTGGCTGAAAACGACTAAATATGAAGGAATCATGGGGCGAATCGCTCTGGAACTGAAATCGGAACGCTCACTGACATTTCCCATATCTGAAAGTCTGATAAACGCCGGAAAAATGACTAAGTTCAAAAAAAAAATTTTTTTCAACTTTTTTCAACTTTACCCCCATGGGATATATCTTCTACCCACACACATTTGGAACTCTCCTGGGGTACCCTCACACATATTATTCCCTCATTTAGTGGATATTTTCACAAAAAAAGTGACATTTTCAAAAATTCTGAAAATTGGCTGAAAATGACTAAATATGAAGGACTCATCGGGCGAATCGCTCTGGAACTGAAATCGGAACGCTCACTGACATTTCCCCTAACTGAAAGTCTGATAAACGTCAGAAAAATGACTAAGTCCAAAAAAAGTTTTTTTTAAACTTTTTTCAATTTTACCCCTGTGGGATATATCTTCTACCCACACACATTTGGAACTCTCCTGGGGAACCCTCACACATATTATTCCCTCATTTAGTGGATATTTTCACAAAAAAGTGACATTTTCAAAAATTCAGAAAATTGGCTGAAAATGACTAAATATGAACGACTCATCGGGCAAATCGCTCTGGAACTGAAATCGGAACGCTCACTGACATTTCCCCTAGCTGAAAGTCTGATGAACGCTGAAAAAATGACTAAGTCTGAGAAAAAAATGTTTTCACCTTATTTCAATTTTACCCCCGAGGGATATATATTCTACCCACACACATTTGGAACTCTCCTCGGGTACCCTCACACATATTATTCCCTCATTTAGTGGATATTGTCACAAAAAAAGTGAAATTTTCAAAAATTCAGAAAAGTTGCTGAAAATGACTAAATATGAACGAATCATCGGGCGAATCGCTCTGGAACTGAAATCGGAACGCTCACTGACATTTCCCCTAACTGAAAGTTTTATAAACGCCGGAAAAATGACTAAGTCCAAAAACATTTTTTTTTTCAACTTTTTTCAATTTTACCCCCGTGGGATGTATATTCTACCCACACACATTTGGAACTCTCCTGGGGTACCCTCACACATATTATTCCCTCATTTAGTGGATATTTTCACAAAAAAGTGAAATTTTCAAAAATTCTGAAAATTGGCTGAAAACGACTAAATATGAAGGACTCATCGGGCGAATCGCTCTGGAACTGAAATGGGAAAGCTCACTGACATTTATCCTATCTAAAAGTCTGATAAACGCCGGAAAAATGACTAAGTCTAAAAAAAAATATTTTTCAACTTTTTTCAATTTTACCTCCGTGGTATATATATTCTACCCACACAGATTTGGAACTCTCCTGGGGTACCCTCACACATATTATTCCCTCATTTAGTGGATATTTTCACAAAAAAGTGAAATTTTCAAAAATTCAGAAAATTGGTTGAAAACAACTAAATATGATGGACTCATCGGGCGAGTCGCTCTGGAACTGAAATTGGAACGCTCACTGACATTTCCCCTATCTGAAAGTCTGATAAACGCTGAAAAAATGACTAAGTCCGAAAAAAAAATGTTTTCACCTTTTTTCAATTTTACCCCTGTGAGATATATATTCTACCCACACACATTTGGAACTCTCCTGGGGTACCCTCACACATATTATTCCCTCATTTAGTGGATATTTTCACAAAAAAAGTGAAATTTTCAAAAATTCAGAAAAGTGGCTGAAAACGACTAAATATGAAGGAATCATCGGGCGAATCGCTCTGGAACTGAAATCGGAACGCTCACTGACATTTCCCCTATCTGAAAGTCTGATAAACGCCGCAAAAATGACTAAGTTCAAAAAAAATTTTTTTTCAACTTTTTTCAACTTTACCCCCGTGGGATATATCTTCTACCCACACACATTTGGAACTCTCCTGGGGTACCCTCACACATATTATTCCCTCATTTAGTGGATATTTTCACAAAAAAGTGAAATTTTCAAAAATTCTGAAAATTGGCTCAAAACTACTAAATATGAAGGACTCATCGGGCGAATGGCTCTGGAACTGAAATCGGAACGCTCACTGACATTTCCCCTATCTGAAAGTCTGATAAATGCCGGAAAAATGACTACGTCGAAAAAAAAAATTTTTTCAACTTTTTTCAATTTTACCCCCGTGGCATATATATTCTACCCAAACACATTTGGAACTCTCCTGGGTACCCTCACACATATTATTCCCTCATTTAGTGGATATTTTCCCAAAAACTTGACATTTTCAAAAATTCTGAAAATTGGCTGAAAATGACTAAATATGAAGGACTCATCGGGCGAATCGCTCTGGAACTGAAATCGGAACGCTCACTGACATTTCCCCTAACTGAAAGTCTGATAAACGTCAGAAAAATGACTAAGTCCAAAAAAAATTTTTTTTAAACTTTTTTCAATTTTACCCCTGTGGGATATATCTTCTACCCACACACATTTGGAACTCTCCTGGGGAACCCTCACACATATTATTCCCTCATTTAGTGGATATTTTCACAAAAAAGTGACATTTTCAAAAATTCAGAAAATTGGCTGAAAATGACTAAATATGAACGACTCATCGGGCAAATCGCTCTGGAACTGAAATCGGAACGCTCACTGACATTTCCCCTAGCTGAAAGTCTGATGAACGCTGAAAAAATGACTAAGTCTGAGAAAAAAATGTTTTCACCTTATTCCAATTTTACCCCCGAGGGATATATATTCTACCCACACACATTTGGAACTCTCCTCGGGTACCCTCACACATATTATTCCCTCATTTAGTGGATATTGTCACAAAAAAAGTGAAATTTTCAAAAATTCAGAAAAGTTGCTGAAAATGACTAAATATGAACGAATCATCGGGCGAATCGCTCTGGAACTGAAATCGGAACGCTCACTGACATTTCCCCTAACTGAAAGTTTTATAAACGCCGGAAAAATGACTAAGTCCAAAAACATTTTTTTTTCAACTTTTTTCAATTTTACCCCCGTGGGATGTATATTCTACCCACACACATTTGGAACTCTCCTGGGGTACCCTCACACATATTATTCCCTCATTTAGTGGATATTTTCACAAAAAAGTGAAATTTTCAAAAATTCTGAAAATTGGCTGAAAACGACTAAATATGAAGGACTCATCGGGCGAATCGCTCTGGAACTGAAATGGGAAAGCTCACTGACATTTATCCTATCTAAAAGTCTGATAAACGCCGGAAAAATGACTAAGTCTAAAAAAAAATATTTTTCAACTTTTTTCAATTTTACCTCCGTGGTATATATATTCTACCCACACAGATTTGGAACTCTCCTGGGGTACCCTCACACATATTATTCCCTCATTTAGTGGATATTTTCACAAAAAAGTGAAATTTTCAAAAATTCAGAAAATTGGTTGAAAACAACTAAATATGATGGACTCATCGGGCGAGTCGCTCTGGAACTGAAATTGGAACGCTCATTGACATTTCCCCTATCTGAAAGTCTGATAAACGCTGAAAAAATGACTAAGTCCGAAAAAAAAATGTTTTCACCTTTTTTCAATTTTACCCCTGTGAGATATATATTCTACCCACACACATTTGGAACTCTCCTGGGGTACCCTCACACATATTATTCCCTCATTTAGTGGATATTTTCACAAAAAAAGTGAAATTTTCAAAAATTCAGAAAAGTGGCTGAAAACGACTAAATATGAAGGAATCATCGGGCGAATCGCTCTGGAACTGAAATCGGAACGCTCACTGACATTTCCCCTATCTGAAAGTCTGATAAACGCCGCAAAAATGACTAAGTTCAAAAAAAATTTTTTTTCAACTTTTTTCAACTTTACCCCCGTGGGATATATCTTCTACCCACACACATTTGGAACTCTCCTGGGGTACCCTCACACATATTATTCCCTCATTTAGTGGATATTTTCACAAAAAAGTGAAATTTTCAAAAATTCTGAAAATTGGCTCAAAACTACTAAATATGAAGGACTCATCGGGCGAATGGCTCTGGAACTGAAATCGGAACGCTCACTGACATTTCCCCTATCTGAAAGTCTGATAAACGCCGGAAAAATGACTAAGTTCAAAAAAAATTTTTTTAAAACTTTTTTCAATTTTACCCCCGTGGGATATATCTTCTACACACACACATTTGGAACTCTTCTGGGGTACCCTCACACATATTATTCCCTCATTTAGTGGATATTTTCACAAAAAAGTGAAATTTTCAAAAATTCTGAAAATTGGCTGAAAACGACTGAATATGAACGACTCATCGGGCAAATCGCTCTGGAACTGAAATCGGAACGCTCACTGACATTTCCCCTATCTGAAAGTCTGATAAACGCTGAAAAAATGACTAAGTCCCCAAAAAAATTTTTTCACCTTTTTTCAATTTTACCCCCGTGGGATATATATTCTACCCACACACATTTGGAACTCTCCTGGGGTACCCTCACACATATTATTCCCTCATTGAGTGGATATTTTCACAAAAAAGTGAAATTTCCAAAATTCTGAAAATTGGCTGAAAATGACTAAATATGAAGGACTCATCGGGCAAATCGCTCTGGAACTGAAATTGGAACGCTCACTGACATTTCCCCTATCTGAAAGTCTGATAAACGCTGAAAAAATGACTAAGTCCCAAAAAAAATTTTTTCACCTTTTTTCAATTTTACCCCCGAGGGATATATATTCTACCCACACACATTTGGAACTCTCCTGGGGTACACATATTATTCCCTCATTTAGTGGATATTTTCCCAAAAAAGTGAAATTTTCAAAAATTCAGAAAATTGGCTGGAAACAACTAAATATGAAGGACTCATCGGGCGAATCGCTCTAGAACTGAAATCGGAACGCTCACTGACATTTCCCCTATCTGAAAGTCTGATAAACGCCGGAAAAATGACTAAATCCAAAAAAAAACTTTTTCAACTTTTTTCAATTTTACCCCCGTGGGATATATATTCTACCCACACACATTTGGAACTCTCCTGGGGTACCCTCACACATATTATTCCCTCATTTAGTGGATATTTTCACAAAAATGTGACAATTTCAAAAATTCTGAAAATTGGCTGAAAATGACTAAATATGAAGGACTCATTGGGCGAATCGCTCTGGAACTGAAATCGGAACGCTCACTGACATTTCCCCTATCTGAAAGTCTGATAAACGCCGGAAAAATGATTAAGTCCAAAAAAAAAAATTTTCACCTTTTTTCAATTTTACCCTTGTGGGATATATATTCTACCCCCACACATTTGGAACTCTCCTGGGGTACCCTCACACATATTATTCCCTCATTTAGTGGATATTTTCACAAAAAAGTGAAATTTTCAAAAATTTAGAAAATTGGCTGAAAACGACTAAATATGAAGGGCTCATCGGGCGAATCGCTCTGGAACTGAAATCGGAACGCTCACTGACATTTCCCCTATCTGAAAGTCTGATAAACACCGGAAAAATGACTAAGTCTAAAAAAAAATTTTTTTCAACTTTTTTCAATATTACCCCCGTGGGATATATATTCTACCCACACACATTTGGAACTCTCCTGGGGTACCCTCACACATATTATTCCCTCATTTAGTGGATATTTTCACAAAAATGTGAAATTTTCAAAAATTCTGAAAATTGGCTGAAAACGACTGAATATGAAGGACTCATCGGGCGAATCGCTCTGGAACTGAAATTGGAACACTCACTGACATTTCCCCTATCTGAAAGTCTAATAAACGCCGGAAAAATGACAAAGTCCAAAAAAAAACTTTTTCACCTTTTTTCAATTTTACCCCCGTGGGATATATATTCTATCCACACACATTTGGAACTCTCCTGTTGTATCCTCACACATATTATTCCCTCATTTAGAGGATATTTTCCCAAAAAAGTGAAATTTTCAAAAATTCAGAAAATTGGCTGGAAACGACTAAATATGAAGGACTCATCGAGCGAATCGCTCTGGAACTGAAATCGGAACGCTCACTGACATTTCCCCTATCTGAAAGTCTGATAAATGCCGGAAAAATGACTAAGTCCAAAAAAAAACTTTTTCAACTTTTTCAATTTTACCCCCGTGGGATATATATTCTACCCACACACATTTGGAACTCTCCTGGGGTACCCTCACACATATTATTCCCTCATTTAGTGGATATTTTCACAAAAATGTGAAATTTTCAAAAATTCTGAAAATTGGCTGAAAACGACTGAATATGAAGGACTCATCGGGTGAATCGCGCTGGAACTGAAATCGGAACGCTCACTGACATTTCCCCTATCTGAACGTCTGATAAACGCTAAAAAAATGACTAAGTCCCAAAAAAATTTTTTTCACCTTTTTTCAATTTTACCCCCGTGGGATATATATTCTACCCACACACATTTGGAACTCTCCTGGGGTACCCTCACACATATTATTCCCTCATTTAGTGGATATTTTCACAAAAATGTGACATTTTCAAAAATTCTGAAAATTGGCTGAAAACGACTGAATATGAAGGACTCATCGGGTGAATCGCACTGGAACTGAAATCGGAACGCTCACTGACATTTCCCCTATCTGAACGTCTGATAAACGCTAAAAAAATGACTAAGTCCCAAAAAAAAATTTTTCACCTTTTTTCAATTTTACCCCCGTGGGATATATATTCTACCCACACACATTTGGAACTCTACTGGGGTACACATATTATTCCCTCATTTAGTGGATATTTTCACAAAAAAGTGAATTTTTAAAAAATTCTGAAAATTGGCTGAAAATGACTAAATATGAAGGACTCATCGGGCGAATCGCTCTGGAACTGAAATCGGAACGCTCACTGACATTTCTTCTATCTGAAAGTCTGATAAACGCCGGAAAAATGACTAAGTCCAAAAAAAATTTTTTTTACCTTTTTTCAATTTTACCCCCGTGGGATATATCTTCTACCCACACACATTTGGAACTCTCCTGGGGTAGCCTCACACATATTATTCCCTCATTTAGTGGATATTTTCACAAAAAAGTGAAATTTTCAAAAATTCAGAAAATTGGCTGAAAACAACTAAATATGAAGGACTCATCGGGCAAATCGCTCTGGAACTGAAATTGGAACGCTCACTGCCATTTCTCCTATCTGAAAGTCTGATAAACGCTGAAAAAATGACTAAGTCCCAAAAAAAATTTTTTCACCTTTTTTCAATTTTACCCCCGTGGGATATATATTCTACCCACACACATTTGGAACTCTCCTGGGGTACCCTCACACATATTATTCCCTCATTGAGTGGATATTTTCACAAAAAAGTGAAATTTTCAAAAATTCTGAAAATTGGCTGAAAACGACTAAATATGAAGGACTCATTGGGCGAATCACTCTGGAACTGAAATCGGAATGCTCACTGACATTTCCCCTATCTGAAAGTCTGATAAACGCCGGAAAAATGACTAAGTCCAAAAAAAAACTTTTTCAACTATTTTTAATTTTACCCCCGTGGGATATATATTCTACCCACACACATTTTGAACTCTCTTGGGGTACCCTCACACATATTATTCCCTCAGTTAGTGGATATTTTCACAAAAAAGTGAAATTTTCAAAAATTCAGAAAATTGGCTGAAAACGACTAAATATGAAGGACTCATCGGGCGAATCGCTCTGGAACTGAAATCGGAACACTCACTGACATTTCCCCTATCTGAAAGTCTGATAAACGCCGGAAAAATGACAAAGTCCAAAAAAATATTTTTTTCAACTTTTTTCAATTTTACCCCCGTGGGATATATCTTCTACCTACACACATTTTGAACTCTCTTGGGGTACCCTCACACATATTATTCCCTCAGTTAGTGGATATTTTCACAAAAAAGTGACATTTTCAAAAATTCAGAAAATTGGCTGAAAATGACTAAATATGAAGGACTCATTGGGCGAATCGCTCTGGAACTGAAATCGGAACGCTCACTGACATCTCCCCTATCTGAAAGTCTGATAAAGGCCGGAAAATGACTAAGTCCAAAAAAAAAAAATTTTCACCTTTTTTCAATCTTACCCTTGTGGGATATATATTCTACCCACACACATTTGGAACTCTCCTGGGGTACCCTCACACATATTATTCCCTCATTTAGTGGATATTTCCACAAAAAAGTGAAATTTTCAAAAATTCAGAAAATTGGCTGAAAATGACTAAATATGAAGGACTCATTGGGCGAATCGCTCTGGAACTGAAATCGGAACGCTCACTGACATTTCCCCTATCTGAAAGTCTGATAAACGCCGGAAAAATGTCTAAGTCCAAAAAAATATTTTTTTCACCTTTTTTCAATTTTACCCCCGTGGGATATATATTCTATCCACACACATTTGGAACTCTCCTGGGGTACCCTCACACATATTATTCCCTCATTTAGTGGATATTTTCACAAAAAAGTGACATTTTCAAAAATTCTGAAAATTGGCTGAAAACGACTAAATATGAAGGACTCATCGGGCGAATCGCTCTCGAACTGAAATCGGAACGCTCACTGAAATTTCCCCTTATCTGAAAGTCTGATAAACACCGGAAAAATGACTAAGTCTAAAAAAAAATTTTTTTCAACTTTTTTCAATATTACCCACGTGGGATATATATTCTACCCACACACATTTGGAACTCTCCTGGGATACCCTCACACATATTATTCCCTCATTTAGTGGATATTTTCACAAAAATGTGAAATTTTCAAAAATTCAGAAAATTGGCTGAAAATGACTAAATATGAAGGACTCATCGGGCGAATCGCTCTGGAACTGAAATTGGAACGGTCACTGACATTTCCCCTATCTGAAAGTCTGAGAAACGCTGAAAAAATGACTAAGTCCCAAAAAATTTTTTTTCACCTTTTTTCAATTTTTCCCCCGTGGGATATATATTCTACCCACACACATTTGGAACTCTAATGGTGTACACATATTATTCCCTCATTTAGTGGATATTTTCACAAAAAAGTGAAATTTTCAAAAATTCTGAAAATTGGCTGAAAACGACTAAATATGAAGGACTCATCGGGCGAATCGCTCTGGAACTGAAATCGGAACACTCACTGAAATTTCCCCTATCTGAAAGTCTGATAAACGCCGGAAAAATGACTAAGTCCAAAAAAAAATTTTTTCAACTTTTTTCAATTTAACCCCCGTGGGATATATATTCTACCCACACACATTTTGAACTCTCTTGGGGTACCCTCACACATATCATTCCCTCAGTTAGTGGATATTTTCACAAAAAAGTGAAATTTTCAAAAATTCAGAAAATTGGCTGAAAACGACTAAATATGAAGGACTCATCGGGCGAATCGCTCTGGAACTGAAATCGGAACGCTCACTGACATTTCCCCTATCTGAAAGTCTGATAAACGCCGGAAAAATTCAAAAATTCAGAAAATTCATAGAATCATAGAATCATAGAATGGTAGAGTTGGAAGGGACCTCCTGGGTCATCTGGTCCAACCCCCTGCTCAAAGCAGGATTCACTAAATCATCTCAGACAGATGTCTGTCCAGCCTCTGTTTGAAGACATCCATTGAAGGGGAACTCACCACCTCTCGTGGCAGCCTGTTCCACTCATTAATCACCCTAACTGTCAAAAAGTTTTTTCTAATATCTTATCTGTGTCTCCTCCCATTTAGTTTCATCCCGTTGCTTCTAGTCTTTCCCTGTGCAAATGAGAATAAAGATGATCCTTCTACAATGTGACAGCCCTTGACATATTTGTAGACAGCTATTAAGTCTCCTCTCAGTCTTCTTTTTTGCAAGCTAAACATTCCCAAATCCTGCAACCGTTCCTCATAGGACATGGTTTGCAGACCAGTCACCATTCTGGTCGCTCTTCTCTGAACTTGTTCCAGTTTGTCTATGTCTTTTTTAAAATGTGGTGCCCAAAACTGTACACAGTATTCCAGATGAGGTCTGACCAAAGAGGAGTAAAGACCGATAATGACTTCACGTGATCTAGACTGTATGCTTCTGTTAATACATCCCAGAATTGTATTTGCCTTTTTTGCTGCTGCATCACACTGTTGACTCATGTTCAGTCTATGATCTATTAGTATACCTAAGTCTTTTTCACATGTACTGTTGCTTAGCTCTATTCCTCCCATTCTGTATATGCTTTTTTCATTTTTGTTGCCCAGATGTAGTACTTTGCATTTTTCCCTGTTAAAAACCATTCTGTTGGTTGCTGCCCACTGCTCCAGTTTATTTAGGTCTTTTTGAATCCTCTCTCTCTCTTCTCTAGTATTAGCTATCCCTCCTAGCTTTGTGTCATCAGCAAATTTAATCAGTTTACCCTCAATTCCTTCATCTAAATCATTGATGAAGATGTTGAACAATACAGGTCCCAGGACAGAGCCCTGTGGTATCCCACTTGAGACATTCATCCAGCTGGATGTGAAGCCATTTACAACCACCCTTTGAGTCCGATCACTAAGCCAGTTATGAATCCACCTAACAGTTGCCTGGTCCATTGCATACTTGGTCATTTTTTCAATAAGGATGGTGTGAGATACTTTGTCAAATGCTTTGCTGAAGTCAAGATATACTATATCTACAGCATTTCCCTGATCCACCCAGTCAGTGATTCTGTCATAGAAGGAAATTAAGTTAGTCTGACATGACTTGTTAGTTACAAACCCATGCTGACTCTGGTTAATCACTTCATTCTTATCCAGGTACTTACATACATGATGTTTAATAATTTGTTCAAAGATCTTTCCTGGTATAGAAGTCAGACTCACCGGCCTATAGTTCCCTGGGTCCACCTTCTTCCCCTTTTTGAAGATAGGAACAACATTTGCTCTTCTACAGTCTTCTGGGACTTCTCCTGTTCTCCAAGAATTTTCAAAGATTATGGAGAGTGGTTCTAAAATTTCTTCTACGATCTCCTTCAGTACTCTGGGGTGTAATTCATCTGGACCTGGAGACTTGAACTCATTTATGTTAGCTAAATATTCCCTCACAATCTTTCTGTTTACAGATAACTTGGATTCTTCTATTCCTTTAAAAGGACAGTGAAAATCAGTTGATGTTACATTTTCTTTCTGAGAGAAAATAGATGCAAAATAGGAATTAAAAAGTTCGGCCTTCTCAACATCCTCTCTTACCATTTCTCCATTTTCATCTTGTAAAAATCCTATAGCATCTTTGACTTTTCTTTTACTTTTGACATACCCCCAAAATCCTTTTTTATTGCTTTTGACATCTCTTGCAAGCCTTAATTCATTGTCAGCTTTAGCTAACCTGATACGTGCCCTGCAGGATCTGCAGACTGCATTCTAATCTTCTTTAGATATGCCTCCCTCTTTCCATTTAATAAACATTTCTTTCTTTCTTTTTAGCATGTGTTTAAGTTCTGTGTTCATCCATCCTGGTTTCCTTAAATGCTTCCCATTCTTCCTACTTTTCGGGATTGTTAACAATTGTGCTTTGAGAATCTCATTTTTAAAAATTTCCCATCCTTCCTGGACATTTTTGTCCTTAAGGACATCCAGCCATTGGATCCCTCCTATTCTCTTTCTGAGTCTCTTAAAATCTGCCTTTCTAAAATCTAACCTTGAAGTTTGAGTCTTCACATGTCTTCCTCCTCTAGTTGTCCAAAATTCTATAATAGCATGATCGCTGCCTCCTAGGGTCCCAGCCACCTTTACCTCCTCAACCATTTCCTCCCTGTTTATAAGGATTAGATCCAAAGTAGCAGATCCCCTTGTTTTCTCCCCTACCTTTTGGAAGATAAAGTTGTCAGCAAGAGAGGATAAGAATTTGCTTGACCTGTTAGTTTTACTTGAGAGAGATTCCCAACAAATGTCTGGATAGTTGAAATCTCCCATGACCACTACGTCATATTTTTTGGAGAACTTGGTCATTTGATACATAAAGAGTTCATCCATATCTTCAGCTTGCCCAGGTGGCCTGTAGTAAATGCCTACAATGGTGTCCTTTCCGTTGTTCTCTCCTTGTATTCTTACCCAAACAGTTTCCACAGAACTCCCAGTCTCTGAAGCTTCAATCTCTGTGCAGATATACGCTTTTCTAACATACAATGCGACACCTCCTCCTCGTTTATCAATTCTGTTTCTTGCAAATAAGTTGTATCCTTTTAGCCTTTTATTCCAATCATGTGTATCGTCCCACCAAGTTTCAGTGATTCCAATGACATCATATTTCTTTTCCTGCATTAGTAGTTCCAATTCTCCTTGTTTGTTGCCCATGCTTTGTGCATTTGTATAAAAACATTTTAGTTTGTGATTGGTTTCTCTTCCTCCCATATTTTTATTTAGATTTTTTTGTCTTTGTTCTTTCTTTCCACTTCCAGTAGCAGAGATCTCAATAGTATTTGTCAGCTGTATGGCTTTTTCTGGCCTTTTGCTTCCCTTCCCACATTGTTCTAGTTTAAAGCTCTCCTGATGAGTGTAGCAAGGCGACTTCCAAATACATGTTTTCCAGTCTTCGTAAGGTGCACCCCATCTCTAGCAAGTAGTCCATCGTATAGGTAATTTATCCCGTGATCCAGAAATCCAAATCCTTGTTGACGGCACCATCGACGTAGCCAGTTGTTCACCTGTAGAATCTTATTCCACCTCATTGTTCCATGGTCATCCACTGGGAGGATGGATGAGAAGACCACCTGCGCTCCCAATTCTTTCACTTTCTTGCCTAAGTCTTCAAAGTCACTGCAGATGGTTTCCAGGTCCTTTCTTGCGGTGTCATTTGTCCCCACATATATTAGCAGGAATGGGTAGTGATCTGTAGGTCTGAAGAGCCTTGATATCCTGTCAGACACATCTTTAATTTTTGCTCCAGGAAGACAGCACATTTCTCTTGAGGTTATGTCTGGTCTGCAGATAGCGGCCTCTGTTCCTCTTAACAGGGAATCCCCCATGACCACCACTCTTCGTTTTTTCTTCACAACATTCTTCTTTCTCCATCCAGGAGGATTCTGAGGACTTACAAGGTTATTCATTGCTGGCAAAGTCTTATCTTGCTGTATTTCTTCAAGGTTCTCCTGCGTGAGAGCCTGGTACTGGTTCCTGAGCAGTATGGGTGCTGACTGCCTCTCGATCCTCCTGCTTCTGTGGGTCACATGCTTCCATTCCTCTGTTTCGTCAGGTGCAGTTCGAATTTCTTCTCTTTCTGAATCATGAAGAGATAATTCTGCTCTGTCTAAGAACTCTTCACCTTCCTTAATGATTTTCAAGGTAGTTAACCTCTCTTCTAGATTTCGCAACTTTTCCTCCAACAGGGACACAAGCTTGCATTTCTGGCATGGTAAGTTTGGCTTTTCCACTGGCAAGTCTGTGAACATGTAGCAGGATATGCAGCTCACCAAATGGCTCCTGGACTCTTCCATAATCTTACTGTTAATGTTCTGAAAACAGTGAAAAATGCTTAAAAATGCGCGCGCTGTTAGGCGCGCGGTTTACCGATGTCCTCTTTTCAGCTCCAACAGCCAAAATCCAGTGTTCTTTGAGCTCGCGGAGACTCTTCACTTACACCAAAATGCAGTGGAAATATGCAAATTATCTCCTCAGGACTCCTCCCCTGGTTTACCGATGTCCTCTTTTCAGCTCCAACAGCCAAAATCCAGTGTTCTTTGAGCTCGCGGAGACTCTTCACTTACCCCAAAATGCAGTGGAAATATGCAAATTATCTCCTCAGGACTCCTCCCCTGGTTTACCGATGTCCTCTTTTCAGCTCCAACAGCCAAAATCCAGTGTTCTTTGAGCTCACGGAGACTCTTCACTTACCCCAAAATGCAGTGGAAATATGCAAATTATCTCCTCAGGACTCCTCCCCTGGTTTACCGATGTCCTCTTTTCAGCTCCAACAGCCAAAATCCAGTGTTCTTTGAGCTCGCGGAGACTCTTCACTTACCCCAAAATGCAGTGGAAATATGCAAATTATCTCCTCAGGACTCCTCCCCTGGTTTACCGATGTCCTCTTTTCAGCTCCAACAGCCAAAATCCAGTGTTCTTTGAGCTCGCGGAGACTCTTCACTTACCCCAAAATGCAGTGGAAATATGCAAATTATCTCATCAGGACTCCTCCCCTGGTTTACCGATGTCCTCTTTTCAGCTCCAACAGCCAAAATCCAGTGTTCTTTGAGCTCGCGGAGACTCTTCACTTACCCCAAAATGCAGTGGAAATATGCAAATTATCTCCTCAGGACTCCTCCCCTGGTTTACCGATGTCCTCTTTTCAGCTCCAACAGCCAAAATCCAGTGTTCTTTGAGCTCGCGGAGACTCTTCACTTACCCCAAAATGCAGTGGAAATATGCAAATTATCTCATCAGGACTCCTCCCCTGGTTTACCGATGTCCTCTTTTCAGCTCCAACAGCCAAAATCCAGTGTTCTTTGAGCTCGCGGAGACTCTTCACTTACCCCAAAATGCAGTGGAAATATGCAAATTATCTCCTCAGGACTCCTCCCCTGGTTTACCGAGGTCCTCTTTTCAGCTCCAACAGCCAAAATCCAGTGTTCTTTGAGCTCGCGGAGACTCTTCACTTACCCCAAAATGCAGTGGAAATATGCAAATTATCTCCTCAGGACTCCTCCCCTGGTTTACCGATGTCCTCTTTTCAGCTCCAACAGCCAAAATCCAGTGTTCTTTGAGCTCGCGGAGACTCTTCACTTACCCCAAAATGCAGTGGAAATATGCAAATTATCTCCTCAGGACTCCTCCCCTGGTTTACCGATGTCCTCTTTTCAGCTCCAACAGCCAAAATCCAGTGTTCTTTGAGCTCGCGGAGACTCTTCACTTACCCCAAAATGCAGTGGAAATATGCAAATTATCTCCTCAGGACTCCTCCCCTGGTTTACCGAGGTCCTCTTTTCAGCTCCAACAGCCAAAATCCAGTGTTCTTTGAGCTCGCGGAGACTCTTCACTTACCCCAAAATGCAGTGGAAATATGCAAATTATCTCCTCAGGACTCCTCCCCTGGTTTACCGATGTCCTCTTTTCAGCTCCAACAGCCAAAATCCAGTGTTCTTTGAGCTCGCGGAGACTCTTCACTTACCCCAAAATGCAGTGGAAATATGCAAATTATCTCCTCAGGACTCCTCCCCTGGTTTACCGATGTCCTCTTTTCAGCTCCAACAGCCAAAATCCAGTGTTCTTTGAGCTCGCAGAGACTCTTCACTTACCCCAAAATGCAGTGGAAATATGCAAATTATCTCCTCAGGACTCCTCCCCTGGTTTATCGATGTCCTCTTTTCAGCTCCAACAGCCAAAATCCAGTGTTCTTTGAGCTCGCGGAGACTCTTCACTTACCCCAAAATGCAGTGGAAATATGCAAATTATCTCCTCAGGACTCCTCCCCTGGTTTACCGATGTCCTCTTTTCAGCTCCAACAGCCAAAATCCAGTGTTCTTTGAGCTCGCAGAGACTCTTCACTTACCCCAAAATGCAGTGGAAATATGCAAATTATCTCCTCAGGACTCCTCCCCTGGTTTACCGATGTCCTCTTTTCAGCTCCAACAGCCAAAATCCAGTGTTCTTTGAGCTCGCGGAGACTCTTCACTTACCCCAAAATGCAGTGGAAATATGCAAATTATCTCCTCAGGACTCCTCCCCTGGTTTACCGATGTCCTCTTTTCAGCTCCAACAGCCAAAATCCAGTGTTCTTTGAGCTCGCGGAGACTCTTCACTTACCCCAAAATGCAGTGGAAATATGCAAATTATCTCCTCAGGACTCCTCCCCTGGTTTACCGATGTCCTCTTTTCAGCTCCAACAGCCAAAATCCAGTGTTCTTTGAGCTCGCAGAGACTCTTCACTTACCCCAAAATGCAGTGGAAATATGCAAATTATCTCCTCAGGACTCCTCCCCTGGTTTACCGATGTCCTCTTTTCAGCTCCAACAGCCAAAATCCAGTGTTCTTTGAGCTCGCGGAGACTCTTCACTTACCCCAAAATGCAGTGGAAATATGCAAATTATCTCCTCAGGACTCCTCCCCTGGTTTACCGATGTCCTCTTTTCAGCTCCAACAGCCAAAATCCAGTGTTCTTTGAGCTCGCGGAGACTCTTCACTTACCCCAAAATGGAGTGGAAATATGCAAATTATCTCCTCAGGACTCCTCCCCTGGTTTACCGATGTCCTCTTTTCAGCTCCAACAGCCAAAATCCAGTGTTCTTTGAGCTCGCGGAGACTCTTCACTTACCCCAAAATGCAGTGGAAATATGCAAATTATCTCCTCAGGACTCCTCCCCTGGTTTACCGATGTCCTCTTTTCAGCTCCAACAGCCAAAATCCAGTGTTCTTTGAGCTCGCGGAGACTCTTCACTTACCCCAAAATGCAGTGGAAATATGCAAATTATCTCCTCAGGACTCCTCCCCTGGTTTACCGATGTCCTCTTTTCAGCTCCAACAGCCAAAATCCAGTGTTCTTTGAGCTCGCGGAGACTCTTCACTTACCCCAAAATGCAGTGAAAATATGCAAATTATCTCCTCAGGACTCCTCCCCTGGTTTACCGATGTCCTCTTTTCAGCTCCAACAGCCAAAATCCAGTGTTCTTTGAGCTCGCGGAGACTCTTCACTTACCCCAAAATGGAGTGGAAATATGCAAATTATCTCCTCAGGACTCCTCCCCTGGTTTACCGATGTCCTCTTTTCAGCTCCAACAGCCAAAATCCAGTGTTCTTTGAGCTCGCGGAGACTCTTCACTTACCCCAAAATGCAGTGGAAATATGCAAATTATCTCCTTAGGACTCCTCCCCTGGTTTACCGATGTCCTCTTTTCAGCTCCAACAGCCAAAATCCAGTGTTCTTTGAGCTCGCGGAGACTCTTCACTTACCCCAAAATGCAGTGGAAATATGCAAATTATCTCCTCAGGACTCCTCCCCTGGTTTACCGATGTCCTATTTTCAGCTCCAACAGCCAAAATCCAGTGTTCTTTGAGCTCGCGGAGACTCTTCACTTACCCCAAAATGCAGTGGAAATATGCAAATTATCTCCTCAGGACTCCTCCCCTGGTTTACCGATGTCCTCTTTTCAGCTCCAACAGCCAAAATCCAGTGTTCTTTGAGCTCGCGGAGACTCTTCACTTACCCCAAAATGCAGTGGAAATATGCAAATTATCTCCTCAGGACTCCTCCCCTGGTTTACCGATGTCCTCTTTTCAGCTCCAACAGCCAAAATCCAGTGTTCTTTGAGCTCACGGAGACTCTTCACTTACCCCAAAATGCAGTGGAAATATGCAAATTATCGCTCTGGAACTGAAATCGGAACGCTCACTGACATTTCCCCTATCTGAAAGTCTGAAAAACGCTGAAAAAATGACTACGTCCAAAAAAAAAAATTTTTCACCTTTTTTCAATTTTACCTCCGTGAGATATATCTTCTACCCACACACATTTGGAACTCTCCTGGGGTACCCTCACACATATTATTCCCTCTTTGAGTGGATATTTTCACAAAAAAGTGAAATTTTCAAAAATTCAGAAAATTGGCTGAAAACGACTAAATATGAAGGACTCATCGGGCGAATCGCTCTGGAACTGACATAGGAACGCTCACTGACATTTCCCCTATCTGAAAGTCTGAAAAACGCCGGAAAAATGACTAAGTCCCCCAAAAAGTTTTTTTCAACTTCTTTCAATTTTACCCCCGTGGGATATATATTCTAACCACACACATTTGGAACTCTCCTGGGGTACCCTCACACATAATATTCCCTCATTTAGTGGATATTTTCACAAAAAAGTGAAATTTTCAAAAATTCTCAAAAAATTGGCTGAAAACGACTAAATATGAAGGATGCATCGGGCGAATCGCTCTGGAACTGAAATCGAAATGCTCACTCACATTTCCCCTATCTGAAAGTCTGATAAATGCCGGAAAAATGACTAAGTCTAAAAAAAAATTTTTTTTCAACTTTTTTCAATTTTACCCCCGTGGGATATATATTCTAACCACACACATTTGGAACTCTCCTGGGGTACCCTCACACATATTATTCCCTCATTTAGTGGATATTTTCACAAAAAAGTGAAATTTTCAAAAATTCAGAAAATTGGCTGAAAACGACTAAATATGAAGGACTCATCGGGCGAATCGCTCTGAAATGAAATCGAAACGCTCACTGACATTTCCCCTATCTGAAAGTCTGATAAACGCCGGAAAAATGACTATGTCCTCCCAAAAATTTTTTTCAACTTTTTTCAATTTTACCCCTGTGGATATATATTCTACACACACACATTTGGAACTCTCCTGGGGTACCCTCACACATATTATTCCTTCATTTAGTGGATATTTTCACAAAAAAGAGAAATTTTCAAAAATTCAGAAAATTGGCTGAAACCTTCTAAATATGAAGGACTCATCGGGCGAATCGCTCTGGAACTGAAATTGGAATGCTCACTGACATTTCCCCTATCTGGAAGTCTGATAAACACCGGAAAAATGACTAAGTCAAAAAAAAATTTTTTTTCAACTTTTTGCAATTTTACCCTCGTGGGATATATATTCTACCCACACAAATTTGGAACTCTCCTGGGGCACCCTCACACATATTATTCCCTCATTTAGTGGATATTTTCACAAAAAAGTGAAATTTTCAAAAATTCTGAAAATTGGCTGAAAACAACTAAATATGAAGGACTCATCGGGCGAATGGTTCTGGAACTGAAATCGGAACGCTCACTGACATTTCCCCTATCTGAAAGTCTGATAAACGCCAGAAAAATGACTAAGTCCCCCAAAAAATTTTTTTCAACTTTTTTCAATTTTACCCCTGTGGATATATATTCTACACACACACATTTGGAACTCTCCTGGGGTACCCTCACACATATTATTCCTTCATTTAGTGGATATTTTCACAAAAAAGAGAAATTTTCAAAAATTCAGAAAATTGGCTGAAACCTTCTAAATATGAAGGACTCATCGGGCGAATCGCTCTGGAACTGAAATCGGTATGCTCACTGACATTTATCCTATCTGATAAACGCCGGAAAAATGACTAAGTACAAAAAAAATTTTTTTTCAACTTTTGTCAATTTTACCCCCTTGGGATATAGATTCTACCCACACACATTTGGAACTCTCCTGGGGTACCCTCACACATATTATTCCCTCATTTAGTGGATATTTTCACAAAAAAAGTGAAATTTTCAAAAATTCTGAAAATTGGCTGAAAACGACTAAATATGAAGGACTCATCGGGCGAATCGCTCTGGAACTGAAATCGGAACGCTCACTGACATTTCCCCTATCTGAAAGTCTGATAAACGCCGGAAAAATGACTAAGTCCCCCCAAAAATTTTTTTCAACTTTTTTCAATTTTACCCCTGTGGATATATATTCTACCCACACACATTTGGAACTCTGCTGGCGTACCCTCACATATATTATTCCCTCATTTAGTGGATATTTTCACAAAAAAGTGAAATTTTCAAAAATTCTGAAAATTGGCTGAAAACAACTAAATATGAAGGACTCATCGGGCGAATGGTTCTGGAACTGAAATCGGAATGCTCACTGACATTTCCCCTATCTGAAAGTCTGATAAACGCCAGAAAAATGACTAAGTCCCCCAAAAAATTTTTTTCAACTTTTTTCAATTTTACCCCTGTGGATATATATTCTACCCACACACATTTGGAACTCTCCTGGGGTACCCTCACACATATTATTCCTTCATTTAGTGGATATTTTCACAAAAAAGAGAAATTTTCAAAAATTCAGAAAATTGGCTGAAACCTTCTAAATATGAAGGACTCATCGGGCGAATCGCTCTGGAACTGAAATCGGTATGCTCACTGACATTTATCCTATCTGATAAACGCCGGAAAAATGACTAAGTACAAAAAAATTTTTTTTTCAACTTTTGTCAATTTTACCCCCTTGGGATATAGATTCTACCCACACACATTTGGAACTCTCCTGGGGTACCCTCACACATATTATTCCCTCATTTAGTGGGTAGTTTCACAAAAAAGTGACATTTTCAAAAATTCAGAAAATTGGCTGAAATCGACTAAATATGAAGGACTCATCGGGCGAATCGCTCTGGAACTGAAATTGGAATGCTCACTGACATTTCCCCTATCTGGAAGTCTGATAAACACCGGAAAAATGACTAAGTCCAAAAAAAAATTTTTTTCAACTTTTTGCAATTTTACCCCCGTGGGATATATATTCTACCCACACACATTTGGAACTCTCCTGGGGTACCCTCACACATATTATTCCCTCATTTAGTGGATATTTTCACAAAAAAGTGAAATTTTCAAAAATTCAGAAAATTGGCTGAAAACGACTAAATATGAAGGACTCATCGGGCGAATCGCTCTGGAACTGAAATCGGAACGCTCACTGACATTTCCCCTATCTGAAAGTCTGATAAACGCCGGAAAAATGAGTAAGTCCCCAAAAAAAAAATTTTCAACTTTTTTCAATTTTACCCCTGTGGATATATATTCTACCCACACACATTTGGAACTCTCCTGGGGTACCCTCACACATATTATTCCCTCATTTAGTGGATATTTTCACAAAAAAGTGAAATTTTCAAAAATTCAGAAAATTGGCTGAAAACGACTAAATATGTAGGACTCATCAGGCGAATCGCTCTGGAACTGAAATTCTAAAGCTCACTGACATTTCCCCTATCTGAAAGTCTGATAAATGCCAGAAAAATGACTAAGTCCAAAAAAAATTTTTTTTCAACTTTTTTCAATTTTACCCCCGTGGGATATATATTCTAACCACACACATTTGGAACTCTCCTGGGGTACCCTCACACATATAATTCCCTCATTTAGTGGATATTTTCACAAAAAAGTGAAATTTTCAAAAATTCTGAAAATTGGCTGAAAATGACTAAATATGAAGGACTCATCGGGCGAATCGCTCTGGAACTGAAATCGCAACGCTCACTGACATTTCCCCTATCTGAAAGTCTGATAAACACCGGAAAAATGAGTAAGTCCCCCCAAAAAAAATGTTCAACTTTTTTCAATTTTACCCCTGTGGATATATATTCTACCCACACACATTTGGAACTCTCCTGGGGTACCCTCACACATATTATTCCCTCATTTAGTGGATATTTTCACAAAAAAAGTGAAATTTTCAAAAATACTGAAAATTGACTGAAAACGACTAAATATGAAGGTCTCATCGGGCGAATCGCTCTGGAACTGAAATCGGAATGCTCACTGACATTTCCCCTATCTGAAAGTCTGATAAACGCCGGAAAAATGACTAAGTCCCCCCAAAAATTTTTTTCAACTTTTTTCAATTTTACCCCTGTGGATATATATTCTACCCACACACATTTGGAACTCTCCTGGCATACCCTCACACATATTATTCCCTCATTTAGTGGATATTTTCACAAAAAAGTGAAATTTTAAAAAATTCAGAAAATTGGCTGAAAACGACTAAATATGAAGGACTCATCAGGCGAATCGCTCTGGAACTGAAATTGGAATGCTCACTGACATTTCCCCTATCTGGAAGTCTGATAAACACCGGAAAAATGACTAAGTCAAAAAAAAATTTTTTTTCAACTTTTTTCAATTTTACCCCCGTGGGATATATATTCTACCCACACACATTTGGAACTCTCCTGAGGTACCCTCACACATATTATTCCCTCATTTACTGGATATTTTCACAAAAAAGTGAAATTTTCAAAAATTCTGAAAATTGGCTGAAAACAACTAAATATGAAGGACTCATCGGGCGAATGGTTCTGGAACTGAAATCGGAACGCTCACTGACATTTCCCCTATCTGAAAGTCTGATAAACGCCAGAAAAATGACTAAGTCCCCCAAAAAATTTTTTTCAACTTTTTTCAATTTTACCCCTGTGGATATATATTCTACCCACACACATTTGGAACTCTCCTGGGGTACCCTCACACATATTATTCCTTCATTTAGTGGATATTTTCACAAAAAAGTGAAATTTTCAAAAATTCAGAAAATTGGCTGAAACCTTCTAAATATGAAGGACTCATCGGGCGAATCGCTCTGGAACTGAAATCGGTATGCTCACTGACATTTATCCTATCTGATAAACGCCAGAAAAATGACTAAGTACAAAAAAATTTTTTTTACAACTTTTGTCAATTTTACCCCCTTGGGATATAGATTCTACCCACACACATTTGGAACTCTCCTGGGGTACCCTCACACATATTATTCCCTCATTTAGTGGATATTTTCACAAAAAAAGTGAAATTTTCAAAAATTCTGAAAATTGGCTGAAAACGACTAAATATGAAGGACTCATCGGGCGAATCGCTCTGGAACTGAAATCGGAACGCTCACTGACATTTCCCCTATCTGAAAGTCTGATAAACGCCGGAAAAATGACTAAGTCCCCCCAAAAATTTTTTTCAACTTTTTTCAATTTTACCCCTGTGGATATATATTCTACCCACACACATTTGGAACTCTGCTGGCGTACCCTCACACATATTATTCCCTCATTTAGTGGATAGTTTCACAAAAAAATGACATTTTCAAAAATTCAGAAAATTGGCTGAAATCGACTAAATATGAAGGACTCATCGGGCGAATCGCTCTGGAACTGAAATTGGAATGCTCACTGACATTTCCCCTATCTGGAAGTCTGATAAACACCGGAAAAATGACTAAGTCCAAAAAAAAATTTTTTTCAACTTTTTGCAATTTTACCCCCGTGGGATATATATTCTACCCACACACATTTGGAACTCTCCTGGGGTACCCTCACACATATTATTCCCTCATTTAGTGGATATTTTCACAAAAAAGTGAAATTTTCAAAAATTCTGAAAATTGGCTGAAAACTACTAAATATGAAGGACTCATCAGGCGAATCGCTCTGGAACTGAAATCGGTACGCTCACTGACATTTCCCCTATCTGAAAGTCTGATAAACGCCGGAAAAATGACTAAGTCCAAAAAAAATTTTTTTTCAACTTTTTTCAATTTTACCCCCGTGGGATATATATTCTACCCACACACATTTGGAACTCTCCTGGGGTACCCTCACACATATTATTCCCTCATTTAGTGGATATTTTCACAAAAAAGGTGAAATTTTCAAAAATTCTGAAAATTGGCTGAAAACTACTAAATATGAAGGACTCATCGGGCGAATCGCTCTGGAACTGAAATCGGAACGCTCACTGACATTTCCCCTATCTGAAAGTCTGATAAACGCCGGAAAAATGACTAAGTCCCCCAAAAAGTTTTTTTCAACTTCTTTCAATTTTACCCCCGTGGGATATATATTCTAACCACACACATTTGGAACTCTCCTGGGGTACCCTCACACATAATATTCCCTCATTTAGTGGATATTTTCACAAAAAAGTGAAATTTTCAAAAATTCTCAAAAAATTGGCTGAAAACGACTAAATATGAAGGATGCATCGGGCGAATCGCTCTGGAACTGAAATCGAAATGCTCACTCACATTTCCCCTATCTGAAAGTCTGATAAATGCCGGAAAAATGACTAAGTCTAAAAAAAATTTTTTTTCAACTTTTTTCAATTTTACCCCCGTGGGATATATATTCTAACCACACACATTTGGAACTCTCCTGGGGTACGCTCACACATATTATTCCCTCATTTAGTGGATATTTTCACAAAAAAGTGAAATTTTCAAAAATTCAGAAAATTGGCTGAAAACGACTAAATATGAAGGACTCATCTGGCGAATCGCTCTAAACTGAAATCGAAACGCTCACTGACATTTCCCCTATCTGAAAGTCTGATAAATGCCGGAAAAATGACAAAGTCCAAAAAAATTTTTTTTCAACTTTTTTCAATTTTACCCCCGTGGGATATATATTCTAACCACACACATTTGGAACTCTCCTGGGGTATCCTCACACATATTATTCCCTCATTTAGTGGATATTTTCACAAAAAAGTGAAATTTTCAAAAATTCTGAAAATTGGCTGAAAACGACTAAATATGAAGGACTCATCGGGCGAATCGCTCTGGAACTGAAATCGGAACGCTCACTGACATTTCCCCTATCTGAAAGTCTGATAAACGCCGGAAAAATGAGTAAGTCCCCAAAAAAAAAATTTTCAACTTTTTTCAATTTTACCCCTGTGGATATATATTCTACCCACACACATTTGGAACTCTCCTGGGGTACCCTCACACATATTATTCCCTCATTTAGTGGATATTTTCACAAAAAAGTGAAATTTTCAAAAATTCAGAAAATTGGCTGAAAACGACTAAATATGAAGGACTCATCGGGCGAATCGCTCTGGAACTGAAATCGAAACGCTCACTGACATTTCCCCTATCTGAAAGTCTGATAAATGCCAGAAAAATGACTAAGTCCAAAAAAAATTTTTTTTCAACTTTTTTCAATTTTACCCCCGTGGGATATATATTCTAACCACACACATTTGGAACTCACCTGGGGTACCCTCACACATATAATTCCCTCATTTAGTGGATATTTTCACAAAAAAGTGAAATTTTCAAAAATTCTGAAAATTTGCTGAAAATGACTAAATATGAAGGACTCATCGGGCGAATCGCTCTGGAACTGAAATCGGAACGCTCACTGACATTTCCCCTATCTGAAAGTCTGATAAACACCGGAAAAATGAGTAAGTCCCCCAAAAAAAAATGTTCAACTTTTTTCAATTTTACCCCTGTGGATATATATTCTACCCACACACATTTGGAACTCTCCTGGGGTTCCCTCACACATATTATTCCCTCATTTAGTGGATATTTTCACAAAAAAAGTGAAATTTTCAAAAATTCTGAAAATTGGCTGAAAACGACTAAATATGAAGGTCTCATCGGGCGAATCGCTCTGGAACTGAAATCGAAACGCTCACTGACATTTCCCCTATCTGAAAGTCTGATAAATGCCAGAAAAATGACTAAGTCCAAAAAAAATTTTTTTTCAACTTTTTTCAATTTTACCCCCGTGGGATATATATTCTAACCACACACATTTGGAACTCACCTGGGGTACCCTCACACATATAATTCCCTCATTTAGTGGATATTTTCACAAAAAAGTGAAATTTTCAAAAATTCTGAAAATTTGCTGAAAATGACTAAATATGAAGGACTCATCGGGCGAATCGCTCTGGAACTGAAATCGGAACGCTCACTGACATTTCCCCTATCTGAAAGTCTGATAAACACCGGAAAAATGAGTAAGTCCCCCAAAAAAAAATGTTCAACTTTTTTCAATTTTACCCCTGTGGATATATATTCTACCCACACACATTTGGAACTCTCCTGGGGTATCCTCACACATATTATTCCCTCATTTAGTGGATATTTTCACAAAAAAGTGAAATTTTCAAAAATTCTGAAAATTGGCTGAAAACGACTAAATATGAAGGACTCATCAGGCGAATCGCTCTGGAACTGAAATCGGTACGCTCACTGACATTTCCCCTATCTGAAAGTCTGATAAACGCCGGAAAAATGACTAAGTCCAAAAAAAATTTTTTTTCAACTTTTTTCAATTTTACCCCCGTGGGATATATATTCTACCGACACACATTTGGAACTCTCCTGGTGTACCCTCACACATATTATTCCCTCATTTAGTGGATATTTTCACAAAAAAAGTGAAATTTTCAAAAATTCTGAAAATTGGCTGAAAACTACTAAATATGAAGGTCTCATCGGGCGAATCGCTCTGGAACTGAAATCGGAATGCTCACTGACATTTCCCCTATCTGAAAGTCTGATAAACGCCGGAAAAATTACTAAGTCCAAAAAAAAATTTTTTTAAACTTTTTTCAATTTTACCCCCGTGGGATATATATTCTACCCACACACATTTGGAACTCTCCTGGGGTACCCTCACACATATTATTCCCTCATTTAGTGGATATTTTCACAAAAAAGTGAAATTTTCAAAAATTCAGAAAATTGGCTGAAAACTACTAAATATGAAGGACTCATCGGGCGAATCGCTCTGGAACTGAAATCGGAACGCTCACTGACATTTCCCCTATCTGAAAGTCTGATAAACGCCGGAAAAATGACTAAGTCCCCCAAAAAGTTTTTTTCAACTTCTTTCAATTTTACCCCCGTGGGATATATATTCTAACCACACACATTTGGAACTCTCCTGGGGTACCCTCACACATAATATTCCCTCATTTAGTGGATATCTTCACAAAAAAGTGAAATTTTCAAAAATTCTCAAAAAATTGGCTGAAAACGACTAAATATGAAGGATGCATTGGGGGAATCGCTCTGGAACTGAAATCGAAATGCTCACTCACATTTCCCCTATCTGAAAGTCTGATAAATGCCGGAAAAATGACTAAGTCTAAAAAAAAATTTTTTTTAAACTTTTTTTCAATTTTACCCCCGTGGGATATATATTCTAACCACACACATTTGGAACTCTCCTGGGGTACCCTCACACATATTATTCCCTCATTTAGTGGATATTTTCACAAAAAAGTGAAATTTTCAAAAATTCTGAAAATTTCCTGAAAACTACTAAATATAAAGGACTCATCGGGCGAATCGCTCTGGAACTGAAATTGGAATGCTCACTGACATTTCCCCTATCTGAAAGTCTGATAAACGCCGGAAAAATGACTGAGTCCAAAAAAAATTTTTTTTCAACTTTTTTCAATTTTACCCCCGTGGGACATATATTCTACCCACACACATTTGTAACTCTCCTGGGGTACCTTCACACATATTATTCCCTCATTTAGTGGATATTTTCACAAAAAAGTGAAATTTTCAAAAATTCAGAAAATTGGCTGAAAACGACTAAATATGAAGGACTCATCAGGCGAATCGCTCTGGAACTGACATCGGAATGCTCACTGACATTTCCCCTATCTGAAAGTCTGATAAACGCCGGAAAAATGAGTAAGTCCCCCAAAAAAAAATGTTCAACTTTTTTCAATTTTACCCCTGTGGATATATATTCTACCCACACACATTTGGAACTCTCCTTGGGTACCCTCACACATATCATTCCCTCATTTAGTGGATATTTTCACAAAAAAGTGAAATTTTCAAAAATTCAGAAAATTGGCTGAAAACTACTAAATATGAAGGACTCATCGGTCGAATCGCTCTGGAACTGAAATCGGAAAGCTCACTGACATTTCCCCTATCTGAAAGTCTGATAAACGACGGAAAAATGACTAAGTCGAAAAAAAAAATTTTTTTCAACTTTTTTCAATTTTACCCCCGTGGGATATATATTCTAACCACACACATTTGGAACTCTCCTGGGGTACCATCACACATATTATTCCCTCATTTAGTGGATATTTTCACAAAAAAGTGAAATTTTCAAAAATTCTGAAAATTGGCTGAAAATGACTAAATATGAAGGACTCATCGGGCGAATCGCTCTGGAACTGAAATCGAAACGCTCACTGACATTTCCCCTATCTGAAAGTCTGATAAATGGCGGAAAAATGACTAAGTCCCAAAAAATTTTTTTAAAACTTTTTTCAATTTTACCCCCGTGGGATATATATTCTACCCACACACATTTGGAACTCTCCTGGGGTACCATCACACATATTATTCCCTCATTTAGTGGATATTTTCACAAAAAAGTGAAATTTTCAAAAATTCTGAAAATTTCCTGAAAACTACTAAATATGAAGGACTCATCGGGCGAATCGCTCTGGAACTGAAATTGGAATGCTCACTGACATTTCCCCTATCTGGAAGTCTGATAAACACCGGAAAAATGACTAAGTCCAAAAAAAACTTTTTTTCAACTTTTTGCAATTTTACGCCCGTGGGATATATATTCTACCCACACACATTTGGAACTCTCCTGTTGTACCCTCACACAAATTATTCCCTCATTTAGTGGATATTTTCACAAAAAAGTGAAATTTTCAAAAATTCTGAAAATTGGCTGAAAACGACTAAATATGAAGGACTCATCGGGCGAATCGCTCTGGAACTGAAATCGGAACGCTCACTGACATTTCCCCTATCTGAAAGTCTGATAAACGGCGGAAAAATGACTGAGTCCAAAAAAAATTTTTTTTCAACTTTTTTCAATTTTACCCCCGTGGGACATATATTCTACCCACACACATTTGTAACTCTCCTGGGGTACCTTCACACATATTATTCCCTCATTTAGTGGATATTTTCACAAAAAAGTGAAATTTTCAAAAATTCAGAAAATTGGCTGAAAACGACTAAATATGAAGGACTCATCAGGCGAATCGCTCTGGAACTGACATCGGAATGCTCACTGACATTTCCCCTATCTGAAAGTCTGATAAACGCCGGAAAAATGAGTAAGTCCCCCCAAAAAAAATGTTCAACTTTTTTCAATTTTACCCCTGTGGATATATATTCTACCCACACACATTTGGAACTCTCCTGGGGTACCCTCACACATATCATTCCCTCATTTAGTGGATATTTTCACAAAAAAGTGAAATTTTCAAAAATTCAGAAAATTGGCTGAAAACTACTAAATATGAAGGACTCATCGGTCGAATCGCTCTGGAACTGAAATCGGAAAGCTCACTGACATTTCCCCTATCTGAAAGTCTGATAAACGACGGAAAAATGACTAAGTCGAAAAAAAAAATTTTTTTCAACTTTTTTCAATTTTACCCCCGTGGGATATATATTCTAACCACACACATTTGGAACTCTCCTGGGGTACCATCACACATATTATTCCCTCATTTAGTGGATATTTTCACAAAAAAGTGAAATTTTCAAAAATTCTGAAAATTGGCTGAAAATGACTAAATATGAAGGACTCATCGGGCGAATCGCTCTGGAACTGAAATCGAAACGCTCACTGACATTTCCCCTATCTGAAAGTCTGATAAATGGCGGAAAAATGACTAAGTCCCAAAAAATTTTTTTAAAACTTTTTTCAATTTTACCCCCGTGGGATATATATTCTACCCACACACATTTGGAACTCTCCTGGGGTACCATCACACATATTATTCCCTCATTTAGTGGATATTTTCACAAAAAAGTGAAATTTTCAAAAATTCTGAAAATTTCCTGAAAACTACTAAATATGAAGGACTCATCGGGCGAATCGCTCTGGAACTGAAATTGGAATGCTCACTGACATTTCCCCTATCTGAAAGTCTGATAAACGCCGGAAAAATTAGTAAGTCCCCCCAAAAAAAATGTTCAACTTTTTTCAATTTTACCCCTGTGGATATATATTCTACCCACACACATTTGGAACTCTCCTGGGGTACCCTCACACGTATTATTCCCTCATTTAGTGGATATTTTCACAAAAAAGTGAAATTTTCAAAAATTCTGAAAATTGGCTGAAAATGACTAAATATGAAGGACTCATCGGGCGAATGGCTCTGGAACTGAAATCGAAACGCTCACTGACATTTCCCCTATCTGAAAGTCTGATAAATGGCGGAAAAATGACTAAGTCCCAAAAAATTTTTTTAAAACTTTTTTCAATTTTACCCCCGTGGGATATATATTCTACCCACACACATTTGGAACTCTCCTGGGGTACCATCACACATATTATTCCCTCATTTAGTGGATATTTTCACAAAAAAGTGAAATTTTCAAAAATTCTGAAAATTTCCTGAAAACTACTAAATATGAAGGACTCATCGGGCGAATCGCTCTGGAACTGAAATTGGAATGCTCACTGACATTTCCCCTATCTGGAAGTCTGATAAACACCGGAAAAATGACTAAGTCCAAAAAAAACTTTTTTTCAACTTTTTGCAATTTTACGCCCGTGGGATATATATTCTACCCACACACAATTGGAACTCTCCTGTTGTACCCTCACACAAATTATTCCCTCATTTAGTGGATATTTTCACAAAAAAGTGAAATTTTCAAAAATTCTGAAAATTGGCTGAAAACGACTAAATATGAAGGACTCATCGGGCGAATCGCTCTGGAACTGAAATCGGAACGCTCACTGACATTTCCCCTATCTGAAAGTCTGATAAACGGCGGAAAAATGACTAAGTCCAAAAAAAATTTTTTTTCAACTTTTTTCAATTTTACCCCCGTGGGACATATATTCTACCCACACACATTTGTAACTCTCCTGGGGTACCTTCACACATATTATTCCCTCATTTAGTGGATATTTTCACAAAAAAGTGAAATTTTCAAAAATTCAGAAAATTGGCTGAAAACGACTAAATATGAAGGACTCATCAGGCGAATCGCTCTGGAACTGACATCGGAATGCTCACTGACATTTCCCCTATCTGAAAGTCTGATAAACGCCGGAAAAATGAGTAAGTCCCCCAAAAAAAAATGTTCAACTTTTTTCAATTTTACCCCTGTGGATATATATTCTACCCACACACATTTGGAACTCTCCTGGGGTTCCCTCACACATATTATTCCCTCATTTAGTGGATATTTTCACAAAAAAAGTGAAATTTTCAAAAATTCTGAAAATTGGCTGAAAACGACTAAATATGAAGGTCTCATCGGGCGAATCGCTCTGGAACTGAAATCGAAACGCTCACTGACATTTCCCCTATCTGAAAGTCTGATAAATGCCAGAAAAATGACTAAGTCCAAAAAAAATTTTTTTTCAACTTTTTTCAATTTTACCCCCGTGGGATATATATTCTAACCACACACATTTGGAACTCACCTGGGGTACCCTCACACATATAATTCCCTCATTTAGTGGATATTTTCACAAAAAAGTGAAATTTTCAAAAATTCTGAAAATTTGCTGAAAATGACTAAATATGAAGGACTCATCGGGCGAATCGCTCTGGAACTGAAATCGGAACGCTCACTGACATTTCCCCTATCTGAAAGTCTGATAAACACCGGAAAAATGAGTAAGTCCCCCAAAAAAAAATGTTCAACTTTTTTCAATTTTACCCCTGTGGATATATATTCTACCCACACACATTTGGAACTCTCCTGGGGTTCCCTCACACATATTATTCCCTCATTTAGTGGATATTTTCACAAAAAAAGTGAAATTTTCAAAAATTCTGAAAATTGGCTGAAAACGACTAAATATGAAGGTCTCATCGGGCGAATCGCTCTGGAACTGAAATCGGAATGCTCACTGACATTTGCCCTATCTGAAAGTCTGATAAATGCCGGAAAAATGACAAAGTCCCAAAAAATTTTTTTTCAACTTTTTTCAATTTTACCCCCGTGGGATATATATTCTAACCACACACATTTGGAACTCTCCTGGGGTATCCTCACACATATTATTCCCTCATTTAGTGGATATTTTCACAAAAAAGTGAAATTTTCAAAAATTCTGAAAATTGGCTGAAAACGACTAAATATGAAGGACTCATCAGGCGAATCGCTCTGGAACTGAAATCGGTACGCTCACTGACATTTCCCCTATCTGAAAGTCTGATAAACGCCGGAAAAATGACTAAGTCCAAAAAAAATTTTTTTTCAACTTTTTTCAATTTTACCCCCGTGGGATATATATTCTACCCACACACATTTGGAACTCTCCTGGTGTACCCTCACACATATTATTCCCTCATTTAGTGGATATTTTCACAAAAAAAGTGAAATTTTCAAAAATTCTGAAAATTGGCTGAAAACTACTAAATATGAAGGTCTCATCGGGCGAATCGCTCTGGAACTGAAATCGGAATGCTCACTGACATTTCCCCTATCTGAAAGTCTGATAAACGCCGGAAAAATTACTAAGTCCAAAAAAAAATTTTTTTAAACTTTTTTCAATTTTACCCCCGTGGGATATATATTCTACCCACACACATTTGGAACTCTCCTGGGGTACCCTCACACATATTATTCCCTCATTTAGTGGATATTTTCACAAAAAAGTGAAATTTTCAAAAATTCAGAAAATTGGCTGAAAACTACTAAATATGAAGGACTCATCGGGCGAATCGCTCTGGAACTGAAATCGGAACGCTCACTGACATTTCCCCTATCTGAAAGTCTGATAAACGCCGGAAAAATGACTAAGTCCCCCAAAAAGTTTTTTTCAACTTCTTTCAATTTTACCCCCGTGGGATATATATTCTAACCACACACATTTGGAACTCTCCTGGGGTACCCTCACACATAATATTCCCTCATTTAGTGGATATCTTCACAAAAAAGTGAAATTTTCAAAAATTCTCAAAAAATTGGCTGAAAACGACTAAATATGAAGGATGCATTGGGGGAATCGCTCTGGAACTGAAATCGAAATGCTCACTCACATTTCCCCTATCTGAAAGTCTGATAAATGCCGGAAAAATGACTAAGTCTAAAAAAAAATTTTTTTTAAACTTTTTTTCAATTTTACCCCCGTGGGATATATATTCTAACCGCACACATTTGGAACTCTCCTGGGGTACCCTCACACATATTATTCCCTCATTTAGTGGATATTTTCACAAAAAAGTGAAATTTTCAAAAATTCTGAAAATTTCCTGAAAACTACTAAATATAAAGGACTCATCGGGCGAATCGCTCTGGAACTGAAATTGGAATGCTCACTGACATTTCCCCTATCTGAAAGTCTGATAAACGCCGGAAAAATGACTGAGTCCAAAAAAAATTATTTTTCAACTTTTTTCAATTTTACCCCCGTGGGACATATATTCTACCCACACACATTTGTAACTCTCCTGGGGTACCTTCACACATATTATTCCCTCATTTAGTGGATATTTTCACAAAAAAGTGAAATTTTCAAAAATTCAGAAAATTGGCTGAAAACGACTAAATATGAAGGACTCATCAGGCGAATCGCTCTGGAACTGACATCGGAATGCTCACTGACATTTCCCCTATCTGAAAGTCTGATAAACGCCGGAAAAATGAGTAAGTCCCCCAAAAAAAAATGTTCAACTTTTTTCAATTTTACCCCTGTGGATATATATTCTACCCACACACATTTGGAACTCTCCTTGGGTACCCTCACACATATCATTCCCTCATTTAGTGGATATTTTCACAAAAAAGTGAAATTTTCAAAAATTCAGAAAATTGGCTGAAAACTACTAAATATGAAGGACTCATCGGTCGAATCGCTCTGGAACTGAAATCGGAAAGCTCACTGACATTTCCCCTATCTGAAAGTCTGATAAACGACGGAAAAATGACTAAGTCGAAAAAAAAAATTTTTTTCAACTTTTTTCAATTTTACCCCCGTGGGATATATATTCTAACCACACACATTTGGAACTCTCCTGGGGTACCATCACACATATTATTCCCTCATTTAGTGGATATTTTCACAAAAAAGTGAAATTTTCAAAAATTCTGAAAATTGGCTGAAAATGACTAAATATGAAGGACTCATCGGGCGAATCGCTCTGGAACTGAAATCGAAACGCTCACTGACATTTCCCCTATCTGAAAGTCTGATAAATGGCGGAAAAATGACTAAGTCCCAAAAAATTTTTTTAAAACTTTTTTCAATTTTACCCCCGTGGGATATATATTCTACCCACACACATTTGGAACTCTCCTGGGGTACCATCACACATATTATTCCCTCATTTAGTGGATATTTTCACAAAAAAGTGAAATTTTCAAAAATTCTGAAAATTTCCTGAAAACTACTAAATATGAAGGACTCATCGGGCGAATCGCTCTGGAACTGAAATTGGAATGCTCACTGACATTTCCCCTATCTGGAAGTCTGATAAACACCGGAAAAATGACTAAGTCCAAAAAAAACTTTTTTTCAACTTTTTGCAATTTTACGCCCGTGGGATATATATTCTACCCACACACATTTGGAACTCTCCTGTTGTACCCTCACACAAATTATTCCCTCATTTAGTGGATATTTTCACAAAAAAGTGAAATTTTCAAAAATTCTGAAAATTGGCTGAAAACGACTAAATATGAAGGACTCATCGGGCGAATCGCTCTGGAACTGAAATCGGAACGCTCACTGACATTTCCCCTATCTGAAAGTCTGATAAACGGCGGAAAAATGACTGAGTCCAAAAAAAATTTTTTTTCAACTTTTTTCAATTTTACCCCCGTGGGACATATATTCTACCCACACACATTTGTAACTCTCCTGGGGTACCTTCACACATATTATTCCCTCATTTAGTGGATATTTTCACAAAAAAGTGAAATTTTCAAAAATTCAGAAAATTGGCTGAAAACGACTAAATATGAAGGACTCATCAGGCGAATCGCTCTGGAACTGACATCGGAATGCTCACTGACATTTCCCCTATCTGAAAGTCTGATAAACGCCGGAAAAATGAGTAAGTCCCCCCAAAAAAAATGTTCAACTTTTTTCAATTTTACCCCTGTGGATATATATTCTACCCACACACATTTGGAACTCTCCTGGGGTACCCTCACACATATCATTCCCTCATTTAGTGGATATTTTCACAAAAAAGTGAAATTTTCAAAAATTCAGAAAATTGGCTGAAAACTACTAAATATGAAGGACTCATCGGTCGAATCGCTCTGGAACTGAAATCGGAAAGCTCACTGACATTTCCCCTATCTGAAAGTCTGATAAACGACGGAAAAATGACTAAGTCGAAAAAAAAAATTTTTTTCAACTTTTTTCAATTTTACCCCCGTGGGATATATATTCTAACCACACACATTTGGAACTCTCCTGGGGTACCATCACACATATTATTCCCTCATTTAGTGGATATTTTCACAAAAAAGTGAAATTTTCAAAAATTCTGAAAATTGGCTGAAAATGACTAAATATGAAGGACTCATCGGGCGAATCGCTCTGGAACTGAAATCGAAACGCTCACTGACATTTCCCCTATCTGAAAGTCTGATAAATGGCGGAAAAATGACTAAGTCCCAAAAAATTTTTTTAAAACTTTTTTCAATTTTACCCCCGTGGGATATATATTCTACCCACACACATTTGGAACTCTCCTGGGGTACCATCACACATATTATTCCCTCATTTAGTGGATATTTTCACAAAAAAGTGAAATTTTCAAAAATTCTGAAAATTTCCTGAAAACTACTAAATATGAAGGACTCATCGGGCGAATCGCTCTGGAACTGAAATTGGAATGCTCACTGACATTTCCCCTATCTGAAAGTCTGATAAACGCCGGAAAAATTAGTAAGTCCCCCCAAAAAAAATGTTCAACTTTTTTCAATTTTACCCCTGTGGATATATATTCTACCCACACACATTTGGAACTCTCCTGGGGTACCCTCACACGTATTATTCCCTCATTTAGTGGATATTTTCACAAAAAAGTGAAATTTTCAAAAATTCTGAAAATTGGCTGAAAATGACTAAATATGAAGGACTCATCGGGCGAATCGCTCTGGAACTGAAATCGAAACGCTCACTGACATTTCCCCTATCTGAAAGTCTGATAAATGGCGGAAAAATGACTAAGTCCCAAAAAATTTTTTTAAAACTTTTTTCAATTTTACCCCCGTGGGATATATATTCTACCCACACACATTTGGAACTCTCCTGGGGTACCATCACACATATTATTCCCTCATTTAGTGGATATTTTCACAAAAAAGTGAAATTTTCAAAAATTCTGAAAATTTCCTGAAAACTACTAAATATGAAGGACTCATCGGGCGAATCGCTCTGGAACTGAAATTGGAAAGCTCACTGACATTTCCCCTATCTGAAAGTCTGATAAACGACGGAAAAATGACTAAGTCGAAAAAAAAAATTTTTTTCAACTTTTTTCAATTTTACCCCCTTGGGATATATATTCTAACCACACACATTTGGAACTATCCTGGGGTACCCTCACACATATTATTCTCTCATTTAGTGGATATTTTCACAAAAAAGTGAAATTTTCAAAAATTCAGGAAATTGGCTGAAAACGACTAAATATGAAGGACTCATCGGGCAAATCGCTCTGGAACTGAAATCGGAACGCTCACTGACATTTCCCCTATCTGAAAGTCTGATAAACGCCGGAAAAATTAGTAAGTCCCCCCAAAAAAAATGTTCAACTTTTTTCAATTTTACCCCTGTGGATATATATTCTACCCACACACATTTGGAACTCTCCTGGGGTACCCTCACACGTATTATTCCCTCATTTAGTGGATATTTTCACAAAAAAGTGAAATTTTCAAAAATTCTGAAAATTGGCTGAAAATGACTAAATATGAAGGACTCATCGGGCGAATCGCTCTGGAACTGAAATCGAAACGCTCACTGACATTTCCCCTATCTGAAAGTCTGATAAATGGCGGAAAAATGACTAAGTCCCAAAAAATTTTTTTAAAACTTTTTTCAATTTTACCCCCGTGGGATATATATTCTACCCACACACATTTGGAACTCTCCTGGGGTACCATCACACATATTATTCCCTCATTTAGTGGATATTTTCACAAAAAAGTGAAATTTTCAAAAATTCTGAAAATTTCCTGAAAACTACTAAATATGAAGGACTCATCGGGCGAATCGCTCTGGAACTGAAATTGGAATGCTCACTGACATTTCCCCTATCTGAAAGTCTGATAAACGCCGGAAAAATTAGTAAGTCCCCCCAAAAAAAATGTTCAACTTTTTTCAATTTTACCCCTGTGGATATATATTCTACCCACACACATTTGGAACTCTCCTGGGGTACCCTCACACGTATTATTCCCTCATTTAGTGGATATTTTCACAAAAAAGTGAAATTTTCAAAAATTCTGAAAATTGGCTGAAAATGACTAAATATGAAGGACTCATCGGGCGAATCGCTCTGGAACTGAAATCGAAACGCTCACTGACATTTCCCCTATCTGAAAGTCTGATAAATGGCGGAAAAATGACTAAGTCCCAAAAAATTTTTTTAAAACTTTTTTCAATTTTACCCCCGTGGGATATATATTCTACCCACACACATTTGGAACTCTCCTGGGGTACCATCACACATATTATTCCCTCATTTAGTGGATATTTTCACAAAAAAGTGAAATTTTCAAAAATTCTGAAAATTTCCTGAAAACTACTAAATATGAAGGACTCATCGGGCGAATCGCTCTGGAACTGAAATTGGAATGCTCACTGACATTTCCCCTATCTGAAAGTCTGATAAACGCCGGAAAAATTAGTAAGTCCCCCCAAAAAAAATGTTCAACTTTTTTCAATTTTACCCCTGTGGATATATATTCTACCCACACACATTTGGAACTCTCCTGGGGTACCCTCACACGTATTATTCCCTCATTTAGTGGATATTTTCACAAAAAAGTGAAATTTTCAAAAATTCTGAAAATTGGCTGAAAATGACTAAATATGAAGGACTCATCGGGCGAATCGCTCTGGAACTGAAATCGAAACGCTCACTGACATTTCCCCTATCTGAAAGTCTGATAAATGGCGGAAAAATGACTAAGTCCCAAAAAATTTTTTTAAAACTTTTTTCAATTTTACCCCCGTGGGATATATATTCTACCCACACACATTTGGAACTCTCCTGGGGTACCATCACACATATTATTCCCTCATTTAGTGGATATTTTCACAAAAAAGTGAAATTTTCAAAAATTCTGAAAATTTCCTGAAAACTACTAAATATGAAGGACTCATCGGGCGAATCGCTCTGGAACTGAAATTGGAAAGCTCACTGACATTTCCCCTATCTGAAAGTCTGATAAACGACGGAAAAATGACTAAGTCTAAAAAAAAAATTTTTTTCAACTTTTTTCAATTTTACCCCCTTGGGATATATATTCTAACCACACACATTTGGAACTATCCTGGGGTACCCTCACACATATTATTCTCTCATTTAGTGGATATTTTCACAAAAAAGTGAAATTTTCAAAAATTCAGGAAATTGGCTGAAAACGACTAAATATGAAGGACTCATCGGGCAAATCGCTCTGGAACTGAAATCGGAACGCTCACTGACATTTCCCCTATCTGAAAGTCTGATAAACGCCGGAAAAATTAGTAAGTCCCCCCAAAAAAAATGTTCAACTTTTTTCAATTTTACCCCTGTGGATATATATTCTACCCACACACATTTGGAACTCTCCTGGGGTACCCTCACACGTATTATTCCCTCATTTAGTGGATATTTTCACAAAAAAGTGAAATTTTCAAAAATTCTGAAAATTGGCTGAAAATGACTAAATATGAAGGACTCATCGGGCGAATCGCTCTGGAACTGAAATCGAAATGCTCACTGACATTTCCCCTATCTGAAAGTCTGATAAATGGCGGAAAAATGACTAAGTCCCAAAAAATTTTTTTAAAACTTTTTTCAATTTTACCCCCGTGGGATATATATTCTACCCACACACATTTGGAACTCTCCTGGGGTACCATCACACATATTATTCCCTCATTTAGTGGATATTTTCACAAAAAAGTGAAATTTTCAAAAATTCTGAAAATTTCCTGAAAACTACTAAATATGAAGGACTCATCGGGCGAATCGCTCTGGAACTGAAATTGGAATGCTCACTGACATTTCCCCTATCTGAAAGTCTGATAAACGCCGGAAAAATTAGTAAGTCCCCCCAAAAAAAATGTTCAACTTTTTTCAATTTTACCCCTGTGGATATATATTCTACCCACACACATTTGGAACTCTCCTGGGGTACCCTCACACGTATTATTCCCTCATTTAGTGGATATTTTCACAAAAAAGTGAAATTTTCAAAAATTCTGAAAATTGGCTGAAAATGACTAAATATGAAGGACTCATCGGGCGAATCGCTCTGGAACTGAAATCGAAACGCTCACTGACATTTCCCCTATCTGAAAGTCTGATAAATGGCGGAAAAATGACTAAGTCCCAAAAAATTTTTTTAAAACTTTTTTCAATTTTACCCCCGTGGGATATATATTCTACCCACACACATTTGGAACTCTCCTGGGGTACCATCACACATATTATTCCCTCATTTAGTGGATATTTTCACAAAAAAGTGAAATTTTCAAAAATTCTGAAAATTTCCTGAAAACTACTAAATATGAAGGACTCATCGGGCGAATCGCTCTGGAACTGAAATTGGAAAGCTCACTGACATTTCCCCTATCTGAAAGTCTGATAAACGACGGAAAAATGACTAAGTCGAAAAAAAAATTTTTTTTCAACTTTTTTCAATTTTACCCCCTTGGGATATATATTCTAACCACACACATTTGGAACTATCCTGGGGTACCCTCACACATATTATTCTCTCATTTAGTGGATATTTTCACAAAAAAGTGAAATTTTCAAAAATTCAGGAAATTGGCTGAAAACGACTAAATATGAAGGACTCATCGGGCAAATCGCTCTGGAACTGAAATCGGAACGCTCACTGACATTTCCCCTATCTGAAAGTCTGATAAACGCCGGAAAAATTAGTAAGTCCCCCCAAAAAAAATGTTCAACTTTTTTCAATTTTACCCCTGTGGATATATATTCTACCCACACACATTTGGAACTCTCCTGGGGTACCCTCACACGTATTATTCCCTCATTTAGTGGATATTTTCACAAAAAAGTGAAATTTTCAAAAATTCTGAAAATTGGCTGAAAATGACTAAATATGAAGGACTCATCGGGCGAATCGCTCTGGAACTGAAATCGAAACGCTCACTGACATTTCCCCTATCTGAAAGTCTGATAAATGGCGGAAAAATGACTAAGTCCCAAAAAATTTTTTTAAAACTTTTTTCAATTTTACCCCCGTGGGATATATATTCTACCCACACACATTTGGAACTCTCCTGGGGTACCATCACACATATTATTCCCTCATTTAGTGGATATTTTCACAAAAAAGTGAAATTTTCAAAAATTCTGAAAATTTCCTGAAAACTACTAAATATGAAGGACTCATCGGGCGAATCGCTCTGGAACTGAAATTGGAATGCTCACTGACATTTCCCCTATCTGGAAGTCTGATAAACACCGGAAAAAAGACTAAGTCCAAAAAAAACTTTTTTTCAACTTTTTGCAATTTTACGCCCGTGGGATATATATTCTACCCACACACATTTGGAACTCTCCTGTTGTACCCTCACACAAATTATTCCCTCATTTAGTGGATATTTTCACAAAAAAGTGAAATTTTCAAAAATTCTGAAAATTGGCTGAAAACGACTAAATATGAAGGACTCATCGGGCGAATCGCTCTGGAACTGAAATCGGAACGCTCACTGGCATTTCCCCTATCTGAAAGTCTGATAAACGCCGGAAAAATGACTGAGTCCAAAAAAAATTTTTTTTCAACTTTTTTCAATTTTACCCCCGTGGGACATATATTCTACCCACACACATTTGTAACTCTCCTGGGGTACCTTCACACATATTATTCCCTCATTTAGTGGATATTTTCACAAAAAAGTGAAATTTTCAAAAATTCAGAAAATTGGCTGAAAACGACTAAATATGAAGGACTCATCAGGCGAATCGCTCTGGAACTGACATCGGAATGCTCACTGACATTTCCCCTATCTGAAAGTCTGATAAACGCCGGAAAAATGAGTAAGTCCCCCCAAAAAAAATGTTCAACTTTTTTCAATTTTACCCCTGTGGATATATATTCTACCCACACACATTTGGAACTCTCCTTGGGTACCCTCACACATATCATTCCCTCATTTAGTGGATATTTTCACAAAAAAGTGAAATTTTCAAAAATTCAGAAAATTGGCTGAAAACTACTAAATATGAAGGACTCATCAGTCGAATCGCTCTGGAACTGAAATCGGAAAGCTCACTGACATTTCCCCTATCTGAAAGTCTGATAAACGACGGAAAAATGACTAAGTCGAAAAAAAAAAATTTTTTCAACTTTTTTCAATTTTACCCCCGCGGGATATATATTCTAACCACACACATTTGGAACTCTCCTGGGGTACCCTCACACGTATTATTCCCTCATTTAGTGGATATTTTCACAAAAAAGTGAAATTTTCAAAAATTCTGAAAATTGGCTGAAAATGACTAAATATGAAGGACTCATCGGGCGAATCGCTCTGGAACTGAAATCGAAACGCTCACTGACATTTCCCCTATCTGAAAGTCTGATAAATGGCGGAAAAATGACTAAGTCCCAAAAAATTTTTTTAAAACTTTTTTCAATTTTACCCCCGTGGGATATATATTCTACCCACACACATTTGGAACTCTCCTGGGGTACCATCACACATATTATTCCCTCATTTAGTGGATATTTTCACAAAAAAGTGAAATTTTCAAAAATTCTGAAAATTGGCTGAAAATGACTAAATATGAAGGACTCATCGGGCGAATCGCTCTGGAACTGAAACCGAAACGCTCACTGACATTTCCCCTATCTGAAAGTCTGATAAACGCCGGAAAAATGAGTAAATCACCAAAAAAAAATGTTCAGCTTTTTTCAATTTTACCCCTGTGGATATATATTCTACCCACACACATTTGGAACTCTCCTGGGGTACCCTCACACATATTATTCCCTCATTTAGTGGATATTTTCACAAAAAAGTGACATTTTCAAAAATTCAGAAAATTGGCTGAAAACTGCTAAATATGAAGGACTCATCGGTCGAATCGCTCTGGAACTGAAATCGGAAAGCTCACTGACATTTCCCCTATCTGAAAGTCTGATAAACGCCGGAAAAATGAGTAAATCCCCAAAAAAAAATGTTCAGCTTTTTTCAATTTTACCCCTGTGGATATATATTCTACCCACACACATTTGGAACTCTCCTGGGGTACCCTCACACATATTATTCCCTCATTTAGTGGATATTTTCACAAAAAAGTGACATTTTCAAAAATTCAGAAAATTGGCTGAAAACGACTAAATATGAAGGACTCATCGGGCGAATCGCTCTGGAACTGAAATGGAAACACTCACTGACATTTCCCCTATCTGAAAGTCTGATAAACACTGGAAAAATGACTAAGTCAAAAAAAATTTTTTTTTCAACTTTTTTCAATTTTACCCCCGTGGAATATATATTCTAACCACACACATTTGAAACTCTCCTGGGGTACCCTCACACATATTATTCCCTCATTTAGTGGATATTTTCACAAAAAAGTTAAATTTTCAAAAATTCTGAAAATTGGCTGAAAACGACTAAATATGAAGGACTCATCGGGCGAATCGCTCTGGAACTGAAATCGAAACGCTCACTGTCATTTCCCCTATCTGAAAGTCTGATAAATGCCGGAAAAATGACTAAGTCCAAAAAAATTTTTTTTCAACTTTTTTCAATTTTACCCCCGTGGGATATATATTCTAACCACACACATTTGGAACTCTCCTGGGGTACCCTCACACATATTATTCCCTCATTTAGTGGATATTTTCACAAAAAAGTGAAATTTACAAAATCTCAGAAAATTGGCTGAAAACGACTAAATATGAAGGACTCATCGGGCCAATCGCTCTGGAACTGAAATCGGAACGCTCACTGACATTTCCCCTATCTGAAAGTCTGATAAACGCCGGAAAAATGAGTAAGTCCCCAAAAAAAAAATGTTCAACTTTTTTCAATTTTACCCCTGTGGATATATATTCTACCCACACACATTTGGAACTCTCCTGGGGTACCCTCACACATATTATTCCCTCATTTAGTGGATATTTTCACAAAAAAGTGAAATTTTCAAAAATTCTGAAAATTTGCTGAAAACGACTAAATATGAAGGACTCATAAGGCGAATCGCTCTGGAACTGAAATCGGAACGCTCACTGACATTTCCCCTATCTGAAAGTCTGATAAACACCGGAAAAATGACTAAGTCCCCCGAAAAAAAATTTTCAACTTTTTTCAATTTTACCCCCGTGGGATATGTATTCTATCCACACACATTTGGAACTCTCCTGGGGTACCCTCACACATATAATTCCCTCATTTAGTGGATATTTTCCCAAAAAAGTGAAATTTTAAAAAATTCTGAAAATTGGCTGAAAACGACTAAATATGAAGGACTCATCGGGCGAATCGCTCTGGAACTGAAATCGGAACGCTCACTGACATTTCCCCTATCTGAAAGTCTGATAAACGCCGGAAAAATGACTAAGTTCAAAAAAAATTTTTTTTCAACTTTTTTCAATTTTACCCCCGTGGGATATATATTCTACCCACACACATTTGGAACTCTCCTGGGGTACCCTCACACATATTATTCCCTCATTTAGTGGATATTTTCACAAAAAAGTGAAATTTTCAAAAATTCAGAAAATTGGCTGAAAACGACTAAATATGAAGGACTCATCGGGCGAATCGCTCTGGAACTGAAATCGGAACGCTCACTGACTTTTCCCCTATCTGAAAGTCTGATAAACGCCGGAAAAATGACTAAGTCCAAAAAATATTTTTTTTCACCTTTTTGCAATTTTACCCCCGTGGGATATATATTCTACCCACACACATTTGGAACTCTCCTGGTATACCTTCACACATATTATTCCCTCATTTAGTGGATATTTTCACAAAAAAGTGAAATTTTCAAAAATTCAGAAAATTGGCTGAAAACGACTAAATATGAAGGACTCATCGGGCGAATCGCTCTGGAGCTGAAATCGGAATGCTCACTGACATTTCCCCTATCTGAAAGTCTGATAAACAACGGAAAAATGACTAAGTCCCCCAAAAAATTTTTTTCAACTTTTTTCAAGTTTACTTCTGTGGATATACATTCTACCCACACACATTTGGAACTCTACTGGGGTATCCTCACACATATAATTCCCTCATTTAGTGGATATTTTCACACAAAAGTGAAATTTTGAAAAATTCAGAAAATTGGCTGAAAATGACTAAATATGAAGGACTCATCGGGCGAATCGCTCTGGAACTGAAATCGGAATGCTCACTGACATTTCCCCTATCTGGAAGTCTGATAAACAACGGAAAAATGACTAAGTCCAAAAAATATTTTTTTTCAACTTTTTTTAATTTTACCCCCGTGGGATATATATTCTACCCACACACATTTGGAACTCTCCTGGGGTACCCTCACACATATTGTTCCCTCATTTAGTGGATATTTTCACAAAAAAGTGACATTTTCAAAAATTCAGAAATTTGGCTGAAAACGACTAAATATGAAGGACTCATCGGGCGAATCGCTCTGTAGCTGAAATCGGAATGCTCACTGACATTTCCCCTATCTGAAAGTCTGATAAACACGGGAAAAATGACTAAGTCCCCCAAAAAATTTTTTTAAACTTTTTTCAATTTTATCCCTGTGGATATACATTCTACCCACAAACATTTGGAACTCTCCTGGGTTACCCCCACACATATTATTCCCTCATTTAGCGGATATTTTCTCAAAATAGTGAAATTTTCAAAAATTCAGAAGATTGGCTGAAAACGACTAAATATGAAGGACTCATCGGGCAAATCGCTCTGGAACTGAAATCGGAACGCTCACTGACATTTCCCCTATCTGAAAGTCTGATAAACGCCGGAAAAATGACTAAGTCAACCAAAACATTTTTTTCAACTTTTTTCAATTTTACCCCCGTGGGATATATATTCTACCCACACACATTTGGAACTCTCCTGGGGTACCCTCACACATATTATTCCCTCATTTAGTGGATATTTTCACAAAAAAGTGACATTTTCAAAAATAAAGAAAATTGGCTGAAAACGACTAAATATGAATGACTCATCGGGCGAATCACTCTGGAACTGAAATTGGAACGCTCACTGACATTTCCCCTATCTGAAAGTCTGATAAACGCCGGAAAAATGACTAGGTCCAAAAAATTTTTTTTTTCAACTTTTTTCAATTTTACCCCCGTGGCATATATATTCTACCCACACATATTTGGAACTCTCCTGGCGTACCCTCACACATATTATTCCCTCATTTAGTGGATATTTTCACAAAAAAGTGAAATTTTCAAAAATTCAGAAAATTGGCTGAAAACGACTAAATATGAAGGACTCATCGGGCGAATCGCTCTGGAACTGAAATAGGAACGCTCACTGACATTTCCCCTATCTGAAAGTCTGATCAATGCCGGAAAAATGACTAAGTCCCCAAAAAAATGTTTTTCAACTTTTTTCAATTTTACCCCTGTGGATATATATTCTACCCACACACATTTGGAACTCTCCTGGGGTATCCTCGCACATATTATTCCCTCATTTAGTGGATACTTTCACAAAAAAGTGAAATTTTGAAAAATTCAGAAAATTGGCTGAAAATGACTAAATATGAAGGACTCATCGAGCGAATCGCTCTGGAGCTGAAATCGGAATGCTCACTGACATTTCCCCTATCTGAAAGTCTGATAAACACCGGAAAAATGACTAAGTCCCCCAAAAAATTTTTTTCAACTTTTTTCAAGTTTACTTCTGTGGATATACATTCTACCCACACACATTTGGAACTCTCCTTGGGTACTCTCACACATATTATTCCCTCATTTAGTGGATATTTTCACAAAAAAGTGAAATTTTCAAAAATTCTGAAAATTGGCTGAAAACGACTAAATATGAACGACTCTTCGGGCGAATCACTCTGGAACTGAAATTGGAACGCTCACTGACATTTCCCCAATCTGGAAGTCTGATAAACGACGGAAAAATGACTAAGCCAAAAAAAAAAAAATAGTTTTCAACTTTTTTCAATTTTACCCCCGTGGGATATATATTCTACCCACACACACATTTGTAACTCTCCTGGGGTACCCTCACACATATTATTCCCTCATTTAGTGGATATTTTCACAAAAAAGTGAAATTTTCAAAAATTCAGAAAATTGGCTGAAAACGACTAAATATGAAGGACTCATCGGGCGAATCGCTCTGGAACTGAAATCGGAACGCTCACTGACATTTCCCCTATCTGAAAGTCTGATAAACGCCGGAAAAATGACTAAGTCAACCAAAACATTTTTTTCAACTTTTTTCAATTTTACCCCCGTGGGATATATATTCTACCCACACACATTTGGAACTCTCCTGGGGTACCCTCACACATATTATTCCCTCATTTAGTGGATATTTTCACAAAAAAGTGACATTTTCAAAAATAAAGAAAATTGGCTGAAAACTTCTAAATATGAAGGACTCATCAGGCGAATCACTCTGGAACTGAAATCGGAACGCTCACTGACATTTCCCCTATCTGAAAGTCTGATAAACGCCGGAAAAATGACTAAGTCCCCCCAAAAAATTTTTTCAACTTTTTTCAATTTTACCCCTGTGGATATATATTCTACCCACACACATTTGGAACTCTCCTGGGGTACCCTCATACATATTATTACCTCATTTAGTGGATATTTTCACAAAAAAGTGAAATTTTCAAAAATTCAGAAAATTGGCTGAAAACGACTAAATATGAAGGACTCATCGGGCGAATCGCTCTAGAGCTGAAATTGGAACGCTCACTGACATTTCCCCTATCTGGAAGTCTGATAAACGCCGGAAAAATGACTAGGTCCAAAAAATTTTTTTTTTCAACTTTTTTCAATTTTACCCCCGTGGCATATATATTCTACCCACACATATTTGGAACTCTCCTGGCGTACCCTCACACATATTATTCCCTCATTTAGTGGATATTTTCACAAAAAAGTGAAATTTTCAAAAATTCAGAAAATTGGCTGAAAACGACTAAATATGAAGGACTCATCGGGCGAATCGCTCTGGAACTGAAATAGGAACGCTCACTGACATTTCCCCTATCTGAAAGTCTGATAAATGCCGGAAAAATGACTAAGTCCCCAAAAAAATGTTTTTCAACTTTTTTCAATTTTACCCCTGTGGATATATATTCTACCCACACACATTTGGAACTCTACTGGGGTATCCTCACACATATTATTCCCTCATTTAGTGGATATTTTCACAAAAAAGTGAAATTTTGAAAAATTCAGAAAATTGGCTGAAAATGACTAAATATGAAGGACTCATCGGGCGAATCGCTCTGGAGCTGAAATCGGAATGCTCACTGACATTTCCCCTATCTGAAAGTCTGATAAACACCGGAAAAATGACTAAGTCCCCCAAAAAATTTTTTTCAACTTTTTTCAAGTTAACTTCTGTGGATATACATTCTACCCACACACATTTGGAACTCTTCTTGGGTACCCTCACACATATTATTCCCTCATTTAGTGGATATTTTCACAAAAAAGTGAAATTTTCAAAAATTCAGAAAATTGGCTGAAAACGACTAAATATGAAGGACTCATCGGGCGAATCGCTCTAGAGCTGAAATTGGAACGCTCACTGACATTTCCCCTATCTGGAAGTCTGATAAACGCCGGAAAAATGACTAGGTCCAAAAAATTTTTTTTTCAACTTTTTTCAATTTTACCCCCGTGGCATATATATTCTACCCACACATATTTGGAACTCTCCTGGCGTACCCTCACACATATTATTCCCTCATTTAGTGGATATTTTCACAAAAAAGTGAAATTTTCAAAAATTCAGAAAGTTGGCTGAAAACGACTAAATATGAAGGACTCATCGGGCGAATCGCTCTGGAACTGAAATAGGAACGCTCACTGACATTTCCCCTATCTGAAAGTCTGATAAATGCCGGAAAAATGACTAAGTCCCCAAAAAAATGTTTTTCAACTTTTTTCAATTTTACCCCTGTGGATATATATTCTACCCACACACATTTGGAACTCTCCTGGGGTATCCTCACACATATTATTCCCTCATTTAGTGGATATTTTCACAAAAAAGTGAAATTTTGAAAAATTCAGAAAATTGGCTGAAAATGACTAAATATGAAGGACTCATCGGGCGAATCAGTCTGGAGCTGAAATCGGAATGCTCACTGACATTTCCCCTATCTGAAAGTCTGATAAACACCGGAAAAATGACTAAGTCCCCCAAAAAATTTTTTTCAACTTTTTTCAAGTTTACTTCTGTGGATATACATTCTACCCACACACATTTGGAACTCTCCTTGGGTACTCTCACACATATTATTCCCTCATTTAGTGGATATTTTCACAAAAAAGTGAAATTTTCAAAAATTCTGAAAATTGGCTGAAAACGACTAAATATGAACGACTCTTCGGGCGAATCACTCTGGAACTGAAATTGGAACGCTCACTGACATTTCCCCAATCTGGAAGTCTGATAAACGACGGAAAAATGACTAAGCCAAAAAAAAAAAAATAGTTTTCAACTTTTTTCAATTTTACCCCCGTGGGATATATATTCTACCCACACACACATTTGTAACTCTCCTGGGGTACCCTCACACATATTATTCCCTCATTTAGTGGATATTTTCACAAAAAAGTGAAATTTTCAAAAATTCAGAAAATTGGCTGAAAACGACTAAATATGAAGGACTCATCGGGCGAATCGCTCTGGAACTGAAATCGGAACGCTCACTGACATTTCCCCTATCTGAAAGTCTGATAAACGCCGGAAAAATGACTAAGTCAACCAAAACATTTTTTTCAACTTTTTTCAATTTTACCCCCGTGGGATATATATTCTACCCACACACATTTGGAACTCTCCTGGGGTACCCTCACACATATTATTCCCTCATTTAGTGGATATTTTCACAAAAAAGTGACATTTTCAAAAATAAAGAAAATTGGCTGAAAACTTCTAAATATGAAGGACTCATCGGGTGAATCACTCTGGAACTGAAATCGGAACGCTCACTGACATTTCCCCTATCTGAAAGTCTGATAAACGCCGGAAAAATGACTAAGTCCCCCCAAAAAATTTTTTCAACTTTTTCAATTTTACCCCTGTGGATATATATTCTACCCACACACATTTGGAACTCTCCTGGGGTACCCTCATACATATTATTCCCTCATTTAGTGGATATTTTCACAAAAAAGTGAAATTTTCAAAAATTCAGAAAATTGGCTGAAAACGACTAAATATGAAGGACTCATCGGGCGAATCGCTCTGGAACTGAAATAGGAACGCTCACTGACATTTCCCCTATCTGAAAGTCTGATAAATGCCGGAAAAATGACTAAGTCCCCAAAAAAATGTTTTTCAACTTTTTTCAAGTTTACTTCTGTGGATATACATTCTACCCACACACATTTGGAACTCTCCTGGCGTACCCTCACACATATTATTCCCTCATTTAGTGGATATTTTCACAAAAAAGTGAAATTTTCAAAAATTCTGAAAATTGGCTGAAAACGACTAAATATGAACGACTCTTCGGGCGAATCGCTCTGGAACTGAAATTGGAACGCTCACTGACATTTCCCCAATCTGGAAGTCTGATAAATGACGGAAAAATGACTAAGCCAAAAAAAAAAAAATAGTTTTCAACTTTTTTCAATTTTACCCCCGTGGGATATATATTCTACCCACACACACATTTGTAACTCTCCTGGGGTACCCTCACACATATTATTCCCTCATTTAGTGGATATTTTCACAAAAAAGTGAAATTTTCAAAAATTCTGAAAATTGGCTGAAAACGACTAAATATGAAGGACTCATCGGGCGAATCGCTCTGGTACTGAAATCGGAACACTCACTGACATTTCCCCTATCTGAAAGTCTGATAAACGCCGGAAAAATGAGTAAGTCCCCAAAAAATATTTTTTTTCAACTTTTTTCAATTTTACCCCCGTGGGATATATATTCTACCCACACACATTTGGAACTCTCCTGGCGTACCCTCACACATATTATTCCCTCATTTAGTGGATATTTTCACAAAAAAGTGAAATTTTCAAAAATTCTGAAAATTGGCTGAAAACGACTAAATATGAAGGACAATTCGGGCGAATCGCTCTGGAACTGAAATCGGAATGCTCACTGACATTTCCCTTATCTGAAAGTCTGAAAAAACGCCGGAAAAATGACTAAGTTCCCCAAAAAATTTTTTCAACTTTTTTCAATTTTACCCCTGTGGATATATATTCTATCCACACACATTTGGAACTCTACTGGGGTACCCTCACACATATTATTCCCTCATTTAGTGGATATTTTCACAAAAAAGTGAAATTTTCAAAAATTCTGAAAACTGGCTGAAAACGACTAAATATGAAGGACTCATCAGGCGAATCGCTCTGGAACTGAAATCGGAATGCTCACTGACATTTCCCGTATCTGATAGTCTGATAAACGGCGGAAAAATGACTAAGTCCAAAAAAAAATTTTTTTCAACTTTTTCCAATTTTACCCCCGTGGGATATATATTCTACCCACACACATTTGGAACTCTACTGGGATACCCTCACACATATTATTCCCTCATTTAGTGGATATTTTCACAAAAAAGTGAAATTTTCAAAAATTCAGAAAATTGGCTGAAAACGACTAAATATGAAGGACTCATCGGGCGAATCGCTCTGGTACTGAAATCGGAACACTCACTGACATTTCCCCTATCTGAAAGTCTGATAAACGCCGGAAAAATGACTTAGTCCAAAAAAAATTTTTTTTCAATTTTCCCCCCGTGGGATATATATTCTACCCATAAACATTTGGAACTCTCCTGGAGTACCCTGACACATATTATTCCCTCATTTAGTGGATATTTTCGCAAAAAAGTGAAATTTTCAAAAATTCAGAAAATTGGCTGAAAACGAATAAATATGAAGGACTCATCGGGCGAATCGCTCTGGAACTGAAATCGAAACGCTGACTGACATTTCCCCTATCTGGAAGTCTGATAAACACCGGAAAAATGACTAAGTCCAAAAAATTTTTTTTTTCAACTTTTTTCAATTTTACCCCCGTGGCATTTATATTCTACCCACACACATTTGGAACTCTCCTGGGGTACCCTCACACATATTATTCCCTCATTTAGTGGATATTTTCACAAAAATGTGAAATTTTCAAAAATTCAGAAAATTGGCTGAAAACTACTAAATATGAAGAACTCATCGGGTGAATCGCTCTGGAACTGAAATCGGCACGCTCACTGACATTTCCCCTATCTGGAAGCCTGATAAACGACGGAAAAATGACTAAGCCCAAAAAAAAATAGTTTTCAACTTTTTTCAATTTTACCCCCGTGGGATATATATTCTACCCACACACATTTGGAACTCTCCTGGGGTACCCTCACACATATTATTCCCTCATTTAGTGCATATTTTCACAAAAAAGTGAAATTTTCAAAAATTCAGAAAATTGGCTGAAAACGACTAAATATGAAGGACTCATCGGGCGAATCGCTCTGGAACTGAAATCGGAACGCTCACTGACATTTCCCCTATCTGAAAGTCTGATAAACGCCGGAAAAATGACTAAGTCAACCAAAAAATTTTTTTAAACTTTTTTCAATTTTACCCCTGTGGATATATATTCTACCCACACACATTTGGAACTCTCCTGGGGTACCCTCACACATATTATTCCCTCATTTAGTGGATATTTTCACAAAAAAGTGAAATTTTCAAAAATTCAGAAAATTGTCTGAAAACGACTAAATATGAAGGACTCATCGGGCGAATCGCTCTGGAACTGAAATCGGAATGCTCACTGACATTTCCCCTATCTGAAAGTCTGATAAATGCCGGAAAAATGACTAAGTCCCCAAAAAAATGTTTTTCAACTTTTTTCAATTTTACCCCTGTGGATATATATTCTACCCACACACATTTGGAACTCTCCTGGGGTACCCTCACACATACTATTCCCTCATTTAGTGGATATTTTCACAAAAAAGTGAAATTTTGAAAAATTCAGAAAATTGGCTGAAAATGACTAAATATGAAGGACTCATCGGGCGAATCGCTCTGGAACTGAAATTGGAATGCTCACTGACATTTCCCCTATCTGAAAGTCAGATAAACTCTGTAAAAATGACTAAGTCCAAAAAAAAATTTTTTTCAACTTTTTTCAATTTTACCCCTTTGGATATATATTCTACCCACACACATTTGGAACTCTCCTGGGGTACCCTCACACATATTATTCCCTCATTTAGTGGATATTTTCACAAAAATGTGAAATTTTCAAAAATTCAGAAAATTGGCTGAAAACTACTAAATATGAAGGACTCATCGGGTGAATCGCTCTGGAACTGAAATCGGTACGCTCACTGACATTTCTCCTATCTGGAAGTCTGATAAACGCCGGAAAAATGACTAAGCCCAAAAAAAAATAGTTTTCAACTTTTTTCAATTTTACCCCCGTGGGATATATATTCTACCCACACACACATTTGTAACTCTCCTGGGGTACCCTCACACATATTATTCCCTCATTTGGTGGATATTTTCACAAAAAAGTGAAATTTTCAAAAATTCAGAAAATTGGCTGAAAACGACTAAATATGAAGGACTCATCGGGCGAATCGCTCTGGAACTGAATTTGAAACACTCACTGACATTTCCCCAATCTGGAAGTCTGATAAACGACGGAAAAATGACTAAGCCAAAAAAAAAATAGTTTTCAACTTTTTTCAATTTTACCCCCGTGGCATATATATTCTACCCACACACATTTGGAACTCTCCTGGGGTACCCTCACACATATTATTCCCTCATTTAGTGGATATTTTCACAAAAAAGTGAAATTTTCAAAAATTCAGGAAATTGGCTGAAAACGACTAAATATGAAGGACTCATCGGGCGAATCGCTCTGGAACTGAAATCGGAACGCTCACTGACATTTCCCCTATCTGAAAGTCTGATAAATGCTGGAAAAATGACTAAGTCCCCAAAAAAATGTTTTTCAACTTTATTCAATTTTACCCCTGTGGATATATATTCTACCCACACACATTTGGAACTCTCCTGGGGTACCCTCACACATACTATTCCCTCATTTAGTGGATATTTTCACAAAAAAGTGAAATTTTGAAAAATTCAGAAAATTGGCTGAAAATGACTAAATATGAAGGACTCATCGGGCGAATCGCTCTGGAACTGAAATTGGAATGCTCACTGACATTTCCCCTATCTGAAAGTCAGATAAACTCTGTAAAAATGACTAAGTCCAAAAAAAAATTTTTTTCAACTTTTTTCAATTTTACCCCTTTGGATATATATTCTACCCACACACATTTGGAACTCTCCTGGGGTACCCTCACACATATTATTCCCTCATTTAGTGGATATTTTCACAAAAATGTGAAATTTTCAAAAATTCAGAAAATTGGCTGAAAACTACTAAATATGAAGGACTCATCGGGTGAATCGCTCTGGAACTGAAATCGGTACGCTCACTGACATTTCTCCTATCTGGAAGTCTGATAAACGCCGGAAAAATGACTAAGCCCAAAAAAAAATAGTTTTCAACTTTTTTCAATTTTACCCCCGTGGGATATATATTCTACCCACACACACATTTGTAACTCTCCTGGGGTACCCTCACACATATTATTCCCTCATTTGGTGGATATTTTCACAAAAAAGTGAAATTTTCAAAAATTCAGAAAATTGGCTGAAAACGACTAAATATGAAGGACTCATCGGGCGAATCGCTCTGGAACTGAATTTGAAACACTCACTGACATTTCCCCAATCTGGAAGTCTGATAAACGACGGAAAAATGACTAAGCCAAAAAAAAAATAGTTTTCAACTTTTTTCAATTTTACCCCCGTGGCATATATATTCTACCCACACACATTTGGAACTCTCCTGGGGTACCCTCACACATATTATTCCCTCATTTAGTGGATATTTTCACAAAAAAGTGAAATTTTCAAAAATTCAGGAAATTGGCTGAAAACGACTAAATATGAAGGACTCATCGGGCGAATCGCTCTGGAACTGAAATCGGAACGCTCACTGACATTTCCCCTATCTGAAAGTCTGATAAATGCTGGAAAAATGACTAAGTCCCCAAAAAAATGTTTTTCAACTTTATTCAATTTTACCCCTGTGGATATATATTCTACCCACACACATTTGGAACTCTCCTGGGGTACCCTCACACATATTATTCCCTCATTTAGTGGATATTTTCACAAAAAAGTGAAATTTTGAAAAATTCAGAAAATTGGCTGAAAATGACTAAATATGAAGGACTCATCGGGCGAATCGCTCTGGAACTGAAATTGGAATGCTCACTGACATTTCCCCTATCTGGAAGTCTGATAAACACCGGAAAAATTACTAAGCCCAAAAAAAAATAGTTTTCAACTTTTTTCAATTTTACCCCCGTGGGATATATATTCTACCCACACACACATTTGTAACTCTTCTGGGGTACCCTCACACATATTATTCCCTCATTTAGTGGATATTTTCACAAAAAAGTGAAATTTTCAAAAATTCAGAAAATTGGCTGAAAACGACTAAATATGAAGGACTCATCGGGCGAATTGCTCTGGAACTGAAATCGGAACGCTCACTCACATTTCCCCTATCTGAAAGTCAGATAAACTCTGTAAAAATGACTAAGTCCAAAAAAAAATTTTTTTCAACTTTTTTCAATTTTACCCCTTTGGATATATATTCTACCCACACACATTTGGAACTCTCCTGGGGTACCCTCACACATATTATTCCCTCATTTAGTGGATATTTTCACAAAAATGTGAAATTTTCAAAAATTCAGAAAATTGGCTGAAAACTACTAAATATGAAGAACTCATCGGGTGAATCGCTCTGGAACTGAAATCGGCACGCTCACTGACATTTCCCCTATCTGGAAGCCTGATAAACGACGGAAAAATGACTAAGCCCAAAAAAAAATAGTTTTCAACTTTTTTCAATTTTACCCCCGTGGGATATATATTCTACCCACACACATTTGGAACTCTCCTGGGGTACCCTCACACATATTATTCCCTCATTTAGTGGATATTTTCACAAAAAAGTGAAATTTTCAAAAATTCAGAAAATTGGCTGAAAACGACTAAATATGAAGGACTCATCGGGCGAATCGCTCTGGAACTGAAATCGGAACGCTCACTGACATTTCCCCTATCTGAAAGTCTGATAAACGCAGGAAAAATGACTAAGTCAACCAAAAAATTTTTTTAAACTTTTTTCAATTTTACCCCTGTGGATATATATTCTACCCACACACATTTGGAACTCTCCTGGGGTACCCTCACACATATTATTCCCTCATTTAGTGGATATTTTCACAAAAAAGTGAAATTTTCAAAAAGTCAGAAAATTGTCTGAAAACGACTAAATATGAAGGACTCATCGGGCGAATCGCTCTGGAACTGAAATCGGAATGCTCACTGACATTTCCCCTATCTGAAAGTCAGATAAACTCTGTAAAAATGACTAAGTCCAAAAAAAAATTTTTTTCAACTTTTTTCAATTTTACCCCTTTGGATATATATTCTACCCACACACATTTGGAACTCTCCTGGGGTACCCTCACACATATTATTCCCTCATTTGGTGGATATTTTCACAAAAAAGTGAAATTTTCAAAAATTCAGAAAATTGGCTGAAAACGACTAAATATGAAGGACTCATCGGGCGAATCGCTCTGGAACTGAAATTGAAACACTCACTGACATTTCCCCAATCTGGAAGTCTGATAAACGACGGAAAAATGACTAAGCCAAAAAAAAAATAGTTTTCAACTTTTTTCAATTTTACCCCCGTGGGATATATATTCTACCCACACACATTTGGAACTCTCCTGGAGTACCCTCACACATATTATTCCCTCATTTAGTGGATATTTTCACAAAAAAGTGAAATTTTCAAAAATTCAGAAAATTGGCTGAAAACGACTAAATATGAAGGACTCATCGGGCGAATCGCTCTAGAGCTGAAATTGGAACGCTCACTGACATTTCCCCTATCTGGAAGTCTGATAAACGCCGGAAAAATGACTAAGTCCAAAAAATTTTTTTTTCAACTTTTTTCAATTTTACCCCCGTGGCATATATATTCTACCCACACACATTTGGAACTCTCCTGGCGTACCCTCACAAATACTATTCCCTCATTTAGTGGATATTTTCACAAAAAAGTGAAATTTTCAAAAATTCTGAAAATTGGCTGAAAACGACTAAATATGAAGGACTCATCGGGCGAATCGCTCTGGAACTGAAATTGGAATGCTCACTGACATTTCCCCTATCTGGAAGTCTGATAAACGACGGAAAAATGACTAAGCCCAAAAAAAAATAGTTTTCAACTTTTTTCAATTTTACCGCCGTGGGATATATATTCTACCCAGACACACATTTGTAACTCTCCTGGGGTACCCTCACACATATTATTCCCTCATTTAGTGGATATTTTCACAAAAAAGTGAAATTTTCAAAAATTCAGAAAATTGGCTGAAAACGACTAAATATGAAGGACTCATCGGGCGAATCGCTCTGGAACTGAAATCGGAACGCTCACTGACATTTCCCCTATCTGAAAGTCTGATAAACGCTGGAAAAATGACTAAGTCAACCAAAAAATTTTTTTAAACTTTTTTCAATTTTACCCCTGTGGATATATATTCTACCCACACACATATGGAACTCTCCTGGGGTACTCTCACACATTTTATTCCCTCATTTAGTGGATATTTTCACAAAAATGTTAAATTTTCAAAAATTCAGAAAATTGGCTGAAAACTACTAAATATGAAGGACTCATTGGGCGAATCGCTCTGGAACTGAAATCGGAACGCTCACTGACATTTCCCCTATCTGAAAGTCTGATAAACTCTATAAAAATGACTAAGCCCAAAAAATATTTGTTTTCAACTTTTTTCAATTTTACCCCTTTGGATATATATTCTACCCACACACATTTGGAACTCTCCTGGGGTACCCTCACACATATTATTCCCTCATTTAGTGGATATTTTCACAAAAAAGTGAAATTTTCAAAAATTCAGAAAATTGGCTGAAAACGACTAAATATGAAGGACTCATCGGGCGAATCGCTCTGGAACTGAAATTGGAATGCTCACTGACATTTCCCCTATCTGGAAGTCTGATAAACAACGGAAAAATGACTAAGCCCAAAAAAAAATAGTTTTCAACTTTTTTCAATTTTACCCCCGTGGGATATATATTCTACCCAGACACACATTTGTAACTCTCCTGGAGTACCCTCACACATATTATTCCCTCATTTAGTGGATATTTTCACAAAAAAGTGAAATTTTCAAAAATTCAGAAAATTGGCTGAAAACGACTAAATATGAAGGACTCATCGGGCGAATCGCTCTGGAACTGAAATCGGAACGCTCACTGACATTTCCCCTATCTGAAAGTCTGATAAACGCTGGAAAAATGACTAAGTCCCCCAAAAAAAAATTTTATACTTTTTTCAATTTTACCCCTGTGGATATATATTCTACCCACACACATTTGGAACTCTCCTGGGGTACCCTCACACATATTATTCCCTCATTTAGTGGATATTTCCACAAAAAAGTGAAATTTTCAAAAATTCAGAAAATTGGCTGAACACTGCTAAATATGAAGGACTCATCGGGCAAATCGCTCTGGAACTGAAATCGGAACGCTCACTGACATTTCCCCTATCTGAAAGTCTGATAAACTGTATAAATATGACTAAGTCCAAAAAAAATTTTTTTTCAACTTTTTTCAATTTTACCCCTTTGGATATATATTCTACCCACACACATTTGGAACTCTCCTGGGGTACCCTCACACATATTATTCCCTCATTTAGTGAATATTTTCACAAAAAAGTGAAAGTTTCAAAAATTCAGAAAATTGGCTGAAAACGACTAAATATGAAAGACTCATCGGGCGAATCGCCCTGGAACTGAAATCGGAATGTTCACTGACATTTCCCCTATCTGAAAATCTGAAAAAACGCCGGAAAAATGACTAAGTCCCCCAAAAAAATTTTTTCAACTCTTTTCAATTTTACCCCTGTGGATATATATTCTACCCACACACATTTGCAACTCTCCTGGGGTACCCTCACACATATTATTCCCTCATTTAGTGGATATTTTCACAAAAAAGTGAAATTTTCAAAAATTCAGAAAATTGGCTGAACACTGCTAAATATGAAGGACTCATCGGGCGAATCGCTCTGGAACTGAAATCGGAACGCTCACTGACATTTCCTCTATCTGAAAGTCTGATAAACGCCGGAAAAATGTCTAAGACCCAAAAAAATTTTTTTTCAACTTTTTTCAATTTTACCCCCGTGGGTTATATATTCTACCCACACACATTTGGAACTCTCCTGGGGTACCCTCACACATATTATGCCCTCATTTAGTGGATATTTTCACAAAAAAGTGAAATTTTCAAAAATTCTGAAAATTGGCTGAAAACGACTAAATATGAAGGACTCATCGGGCGAATCGCTCTGGAACTGAAATCGGAATCCTCACTGACATTTCCCCTATCTGAAAGTCTGAAAAAACGCCGGAAAAATGACTAAGTCCCCCCAAAAAATTTTTTTAACTTTTTTCAATTTTACCCCTTTGGATATATATTCTACCCACACACATTTGGAACTCTCCTGGGGTACCCTCACACATATTATTCCCTCATTTAGTGGATATTTTCACAAAAATGTGAAATTTTCAAAAATTCAGAAAATTGGCTGAAAACTACTAAATATGAAGGACTCATCGGGTGAATCGCTCTGGAACTGAAATCGGTACGCTCACTGACATTTCTCCTATCTGGAAGTCTGATAAACGCCGGAAAAATGACTAAGCCCAAAAAAAAATAGTTTTCAACTTTTTTCAATTTTACCCCCGTGGGATATATATTCTACCCACACACACATTTGTAACTCTCCTGGGGTACCCTCACACATATTATTCCCTCATTTGGTGGATATTTTCACAAAAAAGTGAAATTTTCAAAAATTCAGAAAATTGGCTGAAAACGACTAAATATGAAGGACTCATCGGGCGAATCGCTCTGGAACTGAATTTGAAACACTCACTGACATTTCCCCAATCTGGAAGTCTGATAAACGACGGAAAAATGACTAAGCCAAAAAAAAAATAGTTTTCAACTTTTTTCAATTTTACCCCCGTGGGATATATATTCTACCCACACACATTTGGAACTCTCCTGGAGTACCCTCACACATATTATTCCCTCATTTAGTGGATATTTTCACAAAAAAGTGAAATTTTCAAAAATTCAGAAAATTGGCTGAAAACGACTAAATATGAAGGACTCATCGGGCGAATCGCTCTAGAGCTGAAATTGGAACGCTCACTGACATTTCCCCTATCTGGAAGTCTGATAAACGCCGGAAAAATGACTAAGTCCAAAAAAATTTTTTTTTCAACTTTTTTCAATTTTACCCCCGTGGCATATATATTCTACCCACACACATTTGGAACTCTCCTGGGGTACCCTCACACATATTATTCCCTCATTTAGTGGATATTTTCACAAAAAAGTGAAATTTTCAAAAATTCAGGAAATTGGCTGAAAACGACTAAATATGAAGGACTCATCGGGCGAATCGCTCTGGAACTGAAATCGGAACGCTCACTGACATTTCCCCTATCTGAAAGTCTGATAAATGCTGGAAAAATGACTAAGTCCCCAAAAAAATGTTTTTCAACTTTATTCAATTTTACCCCTGTGGATATATATTCTACCCACACACATTTGGAACTCTCCTGGGGTACCCTCACACATATTATTCCCTCATTTAGTGGATATTTTCACAAAAAAGTGAAATTTTGAAAAATTCAGAAAATTGGCTGAAAATGACTAAATATGAAGGACTCATCGGGCGAATCGCTCTGGAACTGAAATTGGAATGCTCACTGACATTTCCCCTATCTGGAAGCCTGATAAACGACGGAAAAATGACTAAGCCCAAAAAAAAATAGTTTTCAACTTTTTTCAATTTTACCCCCGTGGGATATATATTCTACCCACACACATTTGGAACTCTCCTGGGGTACCCTCACACATATTATTCCCTCATTTAGTGGATATTTTCACAAAAAAGTGAAATTTTCAAAAATTCAGAAAATTGGCTGAAAACGACTAAATATGAAGGACTCATCGGGCGAATCGCTCTGGAACTGAAATCGGAACGCTCACTGACATTTCCCCTATCTGAAAGTCTGATAAACGCCGGAAAAATGACTAAGTCAACCAAAAAATTTTTTTAAACTTTTTTCAATTTTACCCCTGTGGATATATATTCTACCCACACACATTTGGAACTCTCCTGGGGTACCCTCACACATATTATTCCCTCATTTAGTGGATATTTTCACAAAAAAGTGAAATTTTCAAAAAGTCAGAAAATTGTCTGAAAACGACTAAATATGAAGGACTCATCGGGCGAATCGCTCTGGAACTGAAATCGGAATGCTCACTGACATTTCCCCTATCTGAAAGTCAGATAAACTCTGTAAAAATGACTAAGTCCAAAAAAAAATTTTTTTCAACTTTTTTCAATTTTACCCCTTTGGATATATATTCTACCCACACACATTTGGAACTCTCCTGGGGTACCCTCACACATATTATTCCCTCATTTGGTGGATATTTTCACAAAAAAGTGAAATTTTCAAAAATTCAGAAAATTGGCTGAAAACGACTAAATATGAAGGACTCATCGGGCGAATCGCTCTGGAACTGAAATTGAAACACTCACTGACATTTCCCCAATCTGGAAGTCTGATAAACGACGGAAAAATGACTAAGCCAAAAAAAAAATAGTTTTCAACTTTTTTCAATTTTACCCCCGTGGGATATATATTCTACCCACACACATTTGGAACTCTCCTGGAGTACCCTCACACATATTATTCCCTCATTTAGTGGATATTTTCACAAAAAAGTGAAATTTTCAAAAATTCAGAAAATTGGCTGAAAACGACTAAATATGAAGGACTCATCGGGCGAATCGCTCTAGAGCTGAAATTGGAACGCTCACTGACATTTCCCCTATCTGGAAGTCTGATAAACGCCGGAAAAATGACTAAGTCCAAAAAATTTTTTTTTTCAACTTTTTTCAATTTTACCCCCGTGGCATATATATTCTACCCACACACATTTGGAACTCTCCTGGCGTACCCTCACAAATATTATTCCCTCATTTAGTGGATATTTTCACAAAAAAGTGAAATTTTCAAAAATTCTGAAAATTGGCTGAAAACGACTAAATATGAAGGACTCATCGGGCGAATCGCTCTGGAACTGAAATTGGAATGCTCACTGACATTTCCCCTATCTGGAAGTCTGATAAACGACGGAAAAATGACTAAGCCCAAAAAAAAATAGTTTTCAACTTTTTTCAATTTTACCGCCGTGGGATATATATTCTACCCAGACACACATTTGTAACTCTCCTGGGGTACCCTCACACATATTATTCCCTCATTTAGTGGATATTTTCACAAAAAAGTGAAATTTTCAAAAATTCAGAAAATTGGCTGAAAACGACTAAATATGAAGGACTCATCGGGCGAATCGCTCTGGAACTGAAATCGGAACGCTCACTGACATTTCCCCTATCTGAAAGTCTGATAAACGCTGGAAAAATGACTAAGTCAACCAAAAAATTTTTTTAAACTTTTTTCAATTTTACCCCTGTGGATATATATTCTACCCACACACATATGGAACTCTCCTGGGGTACTCTCACACATTTTATTCCCTCATTTAGTGGATATTTTCACAAAAATGTTAAATTTTCAAAAATTCAGAAAATTGGCTGAAAACTACTAAATATGAAGGACTCATTGGGCGAATCGCTCTGGAACTGAAATCGGAACGCTCACTGACATTTCCCCTATCTGAAAGTCTGATAAACTCTATAAAAATGACTAAGCCCAAAAAATATTTGTTTTCAACTTTTTTCAATTTTACCCCTTTGGATATATATTCTACCCACACACATTTGGAACTCTCCTGGGGTACCCTCACACATATTATTCCCTCATTTAGTGGATATTTTCACAAAAAAGTGAAATTTTCAAAAATTCAGAAAATTGGCTGAAAACGACTAAATATGAAGGACTCATCGGGCGAATCGCTCTGGAACTGAAATTGGAATGCTCACTGACATTTCCCCTATCTGGAAGTCTGATAAACAACGGAAAAATGACTAAGCCCAAAAAAAAATAGTTTTCAACTTTTTTCAATTTTACCCCCGTGGGATATATATTCTACCCAGACACACATTTGTAACTCTCCTGGAGTACCCTCACACATATTATTCCCTCATTTAGTGGATATTTTCACAAAAAAGTGAAATTTTCAAAAATTCAGAAAATTGGCTGAAAACGACTAAATATGAAGGACTCATCGGGCGAATCGCTCTGGAACTGAAATCGGAACGCTCACTGACATTTCCCCTATCTGAAAGTCTGATAAACGCTGGAATAATGACTAAGTCCCCCAAAAAAAAATTTTATACTTTTTTCAATTTTACCCCTGTGGATATATATTCTACCCACACACATTTGGAACTCTCCTGGGGTACCCTCACACATATTATTCCCTCATTTAGTGGATATTTCCACAAAAAAGTGAAATTTTCAAAAATTCAGAAAATTGGCTGAACACTGCTAAATATGAAGGACTCATCGGGCAAATCGCTCTGGAACTGAAATCGGAACGCTCACTGACATTTCCCCTATCTGAAAGTCTGATAAACTGTATAAATATGACTAAGTCCAAAAAAAATTTTTTTTCAACTTTTTTCAATTTTACCCCTTTGGATATATATTCTACCCACACACATTTGGAACTCTCCTGGGGTACCCTCACACATATTATTCCCTCATTTAGTGAATATTTTCACAAAAAAGTGAAAGTTTCAAAAATTCAGAAAATTGGCTGAAAACGACTAAATATGAAAGACTCATCGGGCGAATCGCCCTGGAACTGAAATCGGAATGTTCACTGACATTTCCCCTATCTGAAAATCTGAAAAAACGCCGGAAAAATGACTAAGTCCCCCAAAAAAATTTTTTCAACTCTTTTCAATTTTACCCCTGTGGATATATATTCTACCCACACACATTTGCAACTCTCCTGGGGTACCCTCACACATATTATTCCCTCATTTAGTGGATATTTTCACAAAAAAGTGAAATTTTCAAAAATTCAGAAAATTGGCTGAACACTGCTAAATATGAAGGACTCATCGGGCGAATCGCTCTGGAACTGAAATCGGAACGCTCACTGACATTTCCTCTATCTGAAAGTCTGATAAACGCCGGAAAAATGTCTAAGACCCAAAAAAATTTTTTTTCAACTTTTTTCAATTTTACCCCCGTGGGTTATATATTCTACCCACACACATTTGGAACTCTCCTGGGGTACCCTCACACATATTATGCCCTCATTTAGTGGATATTTTCACAAAAAAGTGAAATTTTCAAAAATTCTGAAAATTGGCTGAAAACGACTAAATATGAAGGACTCATCGGGCGAATCGCTCTGGAACTGAAATCGGAATCCTCACTGACATTTCCCCTATCTGAAAGTCTGAAAAAACGCCGGAAAAATGACTAAGTCCCCCCAAAAAATTTTTTCAACTTTTTTCAATTTTACCCACGTGGGATATATATTCTCCCCACACACAATTGGAACTCTCCTTGCCTACCTTCACACATATTATTCCCTCATTTAGTGGATATTTTCACAAAAAAGTGAAATTTTCATATATTCAGAAAATTGGCTGAAAACGACTAAATATGAAGGACTCATCGGGCGAATCGCTCTGGAACTGAAATCGGAACGCTTACTGACATTTCCCCTATCTGAAAGTTTGATAAACGGCAGAAAAATGACTAAGTCCCCAAAAATTTTTTTTCAACTTTTTTCAATTTTACCCCCGTGGGAAATATATTCTACCCACACACATTTGGAACTCTCCTGGGGTACTCTCACACACATTATTCCCACAATTAGAGGATATTTTCCCAAAAAAGTGAAATTTTCAAACATTCTGAAAATTGGCTGAAAACGACTAAATATGAAGGACTCATCGGGCGAATTGCTCTGGAACTGAAATCGGAACGCTCGCTGACATTTCCCCTATCTGAAAGTCTGATAAACGCCGGAAAAATGACTAAGTCCAAAAAAAATTTTTTTTCAATTTTACCCCCGTGGGATATATATTCTACCCACACACATTTGGAACTCTCCTGGGGTACCGTCACACATATTATTCCCTCATTTAGTGGATATTTTCACAAAAAAGTGAAATTTTGAAAAATTCTGAAAAGTGGCTGAAAACGACTAAATATGAAGGACTCATCGGGCGAATCGCTCTGGACATGAATTCGGAACGCTCACTGACATCTCCCCTATTTGAAAGTGTGATAAACACCGGAAAAATGACTAAGTCCAAAAAAACATTTTTTCAAAGTTTTTTCAATTTTACCCCCGTAGGATATATATTCTACCCACACACATTTGGAACTCTCCTGGGGTACCCTCACACATATTATTCCCTCATTTAGTGGATATTTTCTCAAAAAAGTGAAATTTTCAAAAATTCAGAAAATTGGCTGAAAACGACTAATTATGAAGGACTCATCGGGCGAATCGCTCTGAAACTGAAATCGGAACGCTCACTGACATTTCCCCTATCTGAAAGTCTGATAAATGGCGGAAAAATGACTAAGTAAAAAAAAAAATTTTTTTCAACTTTTTTCAATTTTACCCCCGTGGGATATACAGTGCCTACAAGTAGTATTCAACCCTCTGCAGATTTAGCTGGTTTGATAAGATGCAAATAAGTTAGAGCCTTCAAACTGCAAACGAGAGTAGGTTTTATGAACAGAAGTATAAATCTTACAAACCAAAAAGTTATGTTGCTCAGTTGAATTTTATTAAATTTTAAACATAAAAGTGTGGGTCAATTATTATACAACCCCTATGTTTAATATTTTGTGGAATAACCCTTGTTTGCAATTACAGCTAATAATCGTCTTTTATAAGACCTGATCAGTCCGGCACAGGTCTGTGGAATTATCTTGGCCCACTCCTCCATGCAGATCTTCTCCAAGTTATCTAGGTTCTTTGGGTGTCTCATGTGGACTTTATTCTTAAGCTCCTTCCACAAGTTTTCAATTGGGTTAAGGTCAGGAGACAGACTAGGCCACTCCAACACCTTGACTTTTTCCCTCTTGAACCAGGCCTTGGTTTTCTTGGCTGTGTGCTTTGGGTCGTTGTCTTGTTGGAAGATGAAATTACGACCCATCTTAAGATCCTTGATGGAGGAGCGGAGGCTCTTGGCCAAAATCTCCAGGTAGGCCGTGCTATCCATCTTCCCATGGATGCGGACCAGATGGCCAGGCCCCTTGGCTGAGAAACAGCCCCACAGCATGATGCTGCCACCACCATGCTTGACTGTAGGGATGGTATTCTTGGGGTCGTATGCAGTGCCATCCAGTCTCCAAACGTCACGTGAGTGGTTGGCACCAAAGATCTCGATCTTGGTCTCATCAGACCATAGAACCTTGAACCAGTCTGTCTCAGAGTCCTCCAAGTGATCATGAGCAAACTGTAGACGAGCCTTGACATGACGCTTTGAAAGTAAAGGTACCATACAGGCTCGTCTGGAACGGAGACCATTGCGGTGGAGTACGTTACTTATGGTATTGACTGAAACCAATGTCCCCACTGCCATGAGATCTTCCCGGAGCTCCTTCCTTGTTGTTCTTGGGTTAGCCTTGACTCTTCGGACAAGCCTGGCCTCGGCACGGGAGGACACTTTCAAAGGCTGTCCAGGCCGTGGAAGGCTAACAGAAGTTACATAAGCCTTCCACTTACGGATGATGCTCCCAACAGTGGAGACAGGTAGGCCCAACTCCTTGGAAAGTGTTTTGTACCCCTTGCCAGCCTTGTGACCCTCCACGATCTTGTCTCTGATGGCCTTGGAATGCTCCTTTGTCTTTCCCATGTTGACCATGTCTGAGTGCTGTTCACAAGTTTGGGGAGGGTCTTAAATAGTCAGAAAAGGCTGGCAAAAGAGATCTTTAATCCACACATGTGAAGCTCATTATTCTTTGTGCCTGAACTACTTCTTAATACTTTAGGGGGACCAAACATAATTCTTGTGGTTTGAGGGGTTGAATAATTAATGACACTCTGAATTAACTTTTAACGTATTAAAAAAGAAAAAAAACAAAAAACAAAAACAAAATTTGCTGCAGTGCATTTCCCACTTCCAGGCTGATCTACTGTACAAATGTCACAATGCCAAGTTAATTCCGCATGTGTCAACCAGCTAAATCTGCAGGGGGTTGAATACTACTTGTAGGCACTGTATATTCTACCCACACACATTTGGAACTCTCCTGGGGTACCCTCACACATATTATTCCCTCATTTAGTGGATATTTTCCCAAAAAAGTGAAATTTTCAAAAATTCTGAAAATTGGCTGAAAACGACTAAATATGAAGGACTCATCAGGCGAATCGCTCTGGAACTGAAATCGGAACGCTCGCTGACATTTCCCCTATCTGAAAGTCTGATAAACGCCGGAAAAATGACTAAGTGCAAAAAAAATTTTTTTTCAATTTTACCCCCGTGGGATATATATTCTACCCACACACATTTGGAACTCTCCTGGGGTACCCTCACACATATTATTCCCTCATTTAGTGGATATTTTCTCAAAAAAGTGAAATTTTCAAAAATTCAGAAAATTGGCTGAAAACGACTAATTATGAAGGACTCATCGGGCGAATCACTCTGGAACTGAAATCGGAACACTCACTGACATTTCCCCTATCTGAAAGTCTGATAAACGCCGGAAAAATGACTAACTCCAAAAAATTTTTTTTTTCAATTTTACCCCCGTAGGATATATATTCTACCCACACACATTTGGAACTCTCCTGGGGTACCCTCACACATATTATTCCCTCATTTAGTGGATATTTTCACAAAAAAGTGAAATTTTCAAAAATTCTGAAAATTGTCTGAAAACGACTAAATATGAAGGACTCATCAGGCGAATCGCTCTGGAACTGAAATCGGAACGCTCACTGACATTTCCCCTATCTGAAAGTCTAATAAATGCCGGAAAAATGACTAAGTCCAAAAAAAAAATTTTTTAAACTTTTTTCAATTTTACCCCCGTGGGATATATAGTCTACCCAAACACATTTGGAACTCTCCTGGGGTACCCTCACACATATTATTCGCTCATTTAGTGGATATTTTCACAAAAAAGTGAAATTTTCAAATATTCAGAAAATTGGCTGAAAACGACTAAATATGGAGGACTCATCGGGCGAATCGCTCTGGACCTGAAATCGGAACGCTCACTGACATTTCCCCTAGCTGAAAGTCTGATAAACGCCGGAAAAATGACTAAGTCCAAAAAAAATTTTTTTTCAATTTTACCCCCGTGGGATATATATTCTACCCACACCCAGTTGGAACTCTCCTGGGATGCCCTCACACATATTATTCCCTCATTTTGTGGATATTTTCACAAAAAAAGTGAAATTTTCAAAAATTCTGAAAATTGGCTGAAAACGACTAAATATGAAGGACTCATCGGGCGAATCGCTCTGGAACTGAAATCGAAACGCTCACTGACATTTCCCCTATCTGAAAGTCTGATAAACGCCGGAAAAATGACTAAGTCCAAAAAAAATTTTTTTTCAACTTTTTTCAATTTTACCTCCGTGGGATATATATTCTACCCACACACATTTGGAACTCTCCTGGGGTACCCTCACACATATTATTCCCTCATTTAGTGGATATTTTCACAAAAAAGTGAAATTTTCAAAAATTCTGAAAATTGGCTGAAAACGACTAAATATGAAGGACTCATCGGGCGAATCGCTCTGGAACTGAAATCGGAACGCTCACTGAAATTTCCCCTATCTGAAAGTCTGATAAACGCCGGAAAAATGACTAATTCAAAAAAATTTTTTTTCAACTTTTTTCAATTTTACCCCCGTGGGGGTATTCTACCCACACACATTTGGAACTCTCCTGGGGTACCCTCACACATATTATTCCCTCATTTAGTGGATATTTTCTCAAAAAAGTGAAATTTTCAAAAATTCTGAAAATTGGCTGAAAACGACTAAATATGAAGGACTCATCGGGCGAATCGCTGTGGAACTGAAATCGGAACGCTCACTGACATTTCCCCTATCTGAAAGTCTGATAAACACCGGAAAAATGACTAAGTCCAAAAAAATTTTTTTTTTCATTTTACCCCCGTGGGATATATATTCTACCCACACACATTTGGAACTCTCCTGGGGTACCCTCACAAATATTATTCCCTCATTTAGTGGACAATTTCACAAAAAAGTGAAATTTTCAAAAATTCAGAAAATTGGCTGAAAACGACTAAATATGATGGACTCATCGGGCGAATCGCTCTGGAACTGAAATCGGAACGCTCACTGACATTTCCCCTATCTGAAAGTCTGATAAACGCCGGAAAAATGATTAAGTCCAAAAAAATTTTTTTTCAATTTCCCCCCCGTGGGATATATATTCTACCCACACATATTTGGAACTCTCCTGGTGTACCCTCACACATATTATTCCCTCATTTAGTGGATATTTTCACAAAAAAGTGAAATTTTCAAAAATTCAGGAAATTGGTTGAAAATGACTAAATATGAAGGACTCATCGGGCGAATCGCTCTGGAACTTAAATCGGAACGCTCACTGACATTTCCCCTATCTGAAAGTCTGATAAACGCCGGAAAAATGACTAAGTCCAAAAAAAATTTTTTTTCAACTTTTTTCAATTTTACCTCCGTGGGATATATATTCTACCCACACACATTTGGAACTCTCCTGGTGTACCCTCACACATATTATTCCCTCATTTATTGGATATTTTCACAAAAAAGTGAAATTTTCAAAAATTCAGGAAATTGGTTGAAAATGACTAAATATGAAGGACTCATCGGGCGAATCGCTCTGGAACTTAAATCGGAACGCTCACTGACATTTCCCCTATCTGAAAGTCTGATAAACGCTGGAAAAATGACTGAGTCCAAAAAAAAAATTTTTTTAAACTTTTTTCAATTTTACCCCCGTGGGATATACAGTGCCTACAAGTAGTATTCAACCCCCTGCAGATTTAGCTGGTTGACACATGCGGAATTAACTTGGCATTGTGACATTTGTACTGTAGATCAGCCTGGAAGTGGGAAATGCACTGCAGCAAATTTTGTTTTTGTTTTTGTTTTTTGTTTTTTTAAAAACGTTAAAAGTTAATTCAGAGTGTCATTTATTATTCAAGCCCTCAAACCACAAGAATTCTGTTTGGTCCCCCTAAAGTATTAAGAAGTAGTTCAGGCACCAAGAATAATGAGCTTCACATGTGTGGATTAAAGATCTCTTTTGCCAGCCTTTTCTGACTATTTAAGACCCTCCCCAAACTTGTGAACAGCACTCAGACATGGTCAACATGGGAAAGACAAAGGAGCATTCCAAGGCCATCAGAGACAAGATCGTGGAGGGTCACAAGGCTGGCAAGGGGTACAAAACCCTTTCCAAGGAGTTGAGCCTACCTGTCTCCACTGTTGGGAGCATCATCCGTAAGTGGAAGGCTTATGGAACTACTGTTAGCCTTCCACGGCCTGGACAGCCTTTGAAAGTGTCCTCCCGTGCCGAGGCCAGGCTTGTCCGAAGAGTCAAGGCTAACCCAAGGACAACAAGGAAGGAGCTCCGGGAAGATCTCATGCAAGTGGGGACATTGGTTTCAGTCAATACCATAAGTAACGTACTCCACCGCAATGGTCTCCGTTCCAGACGAGCCTGTATGGTACCTTTACTTTCAAAGCGTCATGTCAAGGCTCGTCTACAGTTTGCTCATGATCACTTGGAGGACTCTGAGACAGACTGGTTCAAGGTTCTATGGTCTGATGAGACCAAGATCGAGATCTTTGGTGCCAACCACACACGTGACGTTTGGAGACTGGATGGCACTGCATACGACCCCAAGAATACCATCCCTACAGTCAAGCATGGTGGTGGCAGCATCATGCTGTGGGGCTGTTTCTCAGCCAAGGGGCCTGGCCATCTGGTCCGCATCCATGGGAAGATGGATAGCACGGCCTACCTGGAGATTTTGGCCAAGAACCTCCGCTCCTCCATCAAGGATCTTAAGATGGGTCGTAATTTCATCTTCCAACAAGACAACGACCCAAAGCACACAGCCAAGAAAACCAAGGCCTGGTTCAAGAGGGAAAAAGTCAAGGTGTTGGAGTGGCCTAGTCAGTCTCCGGACCTTAACCCAATTGAAAACTTGTGGAAGGAGCTCAAGAATAAAGTCCACATGAGACACCCAAAGAACCTAGATAACTTGGAGAAGATCTGCATGGAGGAGTGGGCCAAGATAACTCCACAGACCTGTGCCGGCCTGATCAGGTCTTATAAAAGACGATTATTAGCTGTAATTGCAAACAAGGGTTATTCCACAAAATATTAAACATAGGGGTTGTATAATAATTGACCCACACTTTTATGTTTAAAATTTAATAAAATTCAACTGAGCAACATAACTTTTTGGTTTGTAAGATTTATGCTTCTGTTCATAAAACCTACTCTCGTTTGCAGTTTGAAGGCTCTAACTTATTTGCATCTTATCAAACCAGCTAAATCTGCAGGGGGTTGAATACTACTTGTAGGCACTGTATATTCTAACTAGTGTTGAGCCACCCCCGTAGTGTTCGAGTTCGGTTCGTCGAACACCCGTGTGTTCGCCGAACTGTTCGTCGAACTGTTCGTCGAACACCTTCGAACACCGTTAAAACCAATGGCAGGCAAACAAAAACACATAGAAACACATAGAAAACACCTTCAAAGGTGTCCAAAAGCTGACAAACTGCTCAGAAGACACAACTAACACATGGAAAAGTGACAAGTACATATAGTCATGCGAAAAGAAAAGAGGTGGAGGAGTAAAAGGAGGGGGAGACACAGATATAGGCATGTCATGCCCTTCTAAAATCCAAAAAGTGAGAAGCCGAGACGGCCAGTCCGCTCCTGCCCGTGCCACCTCCGTGTCGCCGGGTTTGTGCCAGAGCCGCGGTGAACCCTGACGGCCAGCCCCCCTCTCCCAATACTGGTGCCTGTCCGCTGGTGGGTCGAGAGAGCCCCCCTGTGGTGGAGGCAGCTCTAAGCTTTTTAATTTAAATTGTCCCTCTAATTTGAATGAATACACTTTAAATCCATTTACAAGGATCTATTGGAGGGCAAGTCTCATGCCAGCAGCCGCGTAATTCCAGCTCCAGTAGCGTCCACTAAAGCTGCTGCAGTTAAAAAGCTTTTATAAGGATCGAGCTCAGCTGTCCACCGCAAGGCATCCTAGTGCCAGTCCCAGCCCCTATGCCTTGGGGTGCCTCCTGATGCTCTTCACTAAGTATCCCGTGGTCCCGAAGCATTTCCTTTGAAAAAATTAAGTGTCCAAACTACAGGTGGTGTAGCTTGCTTAACAGCCGGGATAATCCGCTGACTAGCAGACACTGCTACTAGGCACAAAGTATTTCCTGGGCTAGATGCAGTTAAAAATTTGTAAGTAGATACTCTCGTTGGATGCTGAGAAAGCATTCCATAGAGTCTCCTGGCACGCCATATATGATTCTCTTAAAAAGCTTGGGTAGGGGTCTAGGGGACCCTTTTATAGCCAAAATCACGGCCCTGTATCACAATACGTCACCTAGGCTGAAGATAAATGGAACTGTAGCACCGAGGGCTCGGTTGCTACAGACGTATTGCACCTCACCCAGAGGTGTGATATCTCACTCTCAGATAAGGATGGAGTGTGGATCAGGACCCGACACCTGCATGCATTACACCACATTGCCGTGGGGCAGGGCGACCAATATGCCCCTGAGATGGGCACGACAGTCCATGTCCTTGGCTGGAGTGGGGGGAGGGAACACTGAGGAAGGGAAACCCTGCAGTGCAGGAGCAGGGAGGAAGCAGTTCCTGGGTGCATTGAGAAGGGAGTATAAAAGGTGGGCACCATCTTAGTTCAGTGCAGAGAAGTCTGAGCAGAAGTGGCAGGGAGCAGGGGCTCTGCATGAGCTCTGCTCCGGAGGCGGGCCTAGTAACAGAGGCCCAGGCCTGCAAGAGGGAGAAGGAAGGAAGAGGAGCGGAGAAGGCTCCAGGAACGAGGAATGAAGGGATCCCAGGGGTGCGGACGGGCGAGTCGCCACCGCACGCCCGGATCCACCTGCGTGGAGGGGTCAGGCCAAAGGGGGAGACCGGTCCCCGAACTAGTGGAGGCAGGAAACGACCCTCAGCTAGAAACCGGAGGCTCTGACATTTTATGTGGCGCAGCCCCTTGCTCCACCCGCTAGGAAGGCACCACATAGGGTCAGGGAAACTGGCGCCAAGTTTACCAAGAGGAGGCCCGAGGCAGCCGGACAGAAGTGTTGGTAAGAAAGGCCAGACAAAGGACACACAAAGGGGGTCCTGTGAAGCGCTCCAAAGTTATCTGGGAGTTGTCTGAGCCCCTCACCTGGTGAGCACAGTACGACGTGGGCAGCCGTTACCTGCAGACGTGGTCTGGATAATAAGAACTGTGAGTAAAGGCCCTGAACTGCATCACTGACTCCGTGTCGTTACTGCTGCTGCCCTGCACCATCACCCCCATCCTCCGCATACACTGCCCTGAGGCTATACTCTTCCCGTGGGGAGTTATGCTACGCTCTGCTGCACCCACAACACCAGCCTTAGCGGTCTGCCCTGTAGCGGCGGTTCACTCTGACCGCAATCCACGGGTGGCGTAGTCGGACATTTAAACATCAAAACCACATAAATAGTTCCGCCACTGGTTTGACCGCCCTGAGCCACGGAACCGGATCGCCGCCACGAAGACTACAACCACCAGCATCCACCAAAAAGGGTCCGTCTCCGGGTGTCCCAAGGCCCAGGGGGTGCGTCAGAACATTTTCATCACCTTTCACAATCACCAATGGGACAAGGCAGGGATGTCCTCTGTCCCCTCTCTTATACATCCTAGTGACGGAGCACCTGCTCTCATCAATTCGCCATAACCCCAATATTAGGTGGATTGAGGTGGCGGGCACCGAGTACAAGTGCTCTCTATTTGCTGATGATGTCCTAGTATATATCACTCAATCACATATATCCATCCCTGCTGTTATGGCTGAAATAGATCACTTTGTTACATGGTAAAATTTTAAAATCAATGCAGCGAAGTCTGAGGCCCTCGATGTCTCCCTCCCTAAATCCATATAGGATTCCATCCAGTCCAACTTTCCCTTTGCCTGGCCCTCACAGGGTATCAAATACTTAGGAATTCCTATTCATAGAGACCTCTCCCATCTATGTTATCTTAATTTTGGGCCCTTTATTGAACAATTCCATACAGACCACGGTTGGCAAGTTAGAACTGTAAGATTCACTACGTGAACCACTGGTGTTTTGTGGAAAAGCACATGTACACCGCGTTCCAAATTATTATGCAAAAAGTGTTTAGGAGTGATAAGGGAAGAATTTGTTTGTTTGTCAGTTAAACTCATTGATGGTGATGTGTGTCAGGGCTCTTTATATCACTGTAAGCAATTGCAGACACCTGTGCTAATTAGTTTGGCAGGTGTGTCCAATGAAAGGCAAGACTACTTAAGAAGGCTCTCTCACATTATTAAGCAGCCTACATTTTCTGCCAAAATGGGAAAGAAAAAGGATGTGTCGGCTGCTGAGAAGCAACAAATTGTGGAGTGTTTAGGTCAAGGCATGACTACAATCAACATTGTGCGATGATCAGGATGAAGTGTCTTGGCAATCAAGAAGTATGTAGCTGATTCACAGTACACACGTGTGCGTGCTGATAAGGGCAAATTGAGGACTCTTTCCTACAGGCAATTACGTCAGGTTGAAAGAGCAGCGGCAAAAAAGCCTTGTCATAGCAGCAGACAAGTTTTTGAAGCTGCTTGTGCCTCCAACGTCCCCCGAACAACAAGATGCAGGGTCCTTCAGAGGTTTGCAGCTGTGCATACGCCATCCTGTCGACCTCCTCTATCCACTTCACACAAGCAGAAACGGCTCCAGTGGGCCAAACATTACATGAAGACTGATTTCAAAACTGTTTTGTTCACGGATGAGTGCCGTGCAGCGCTCGATGGTCCAGATGAATGGAGTGGAGGATGGCTGGTTGATGGACACCCCACGCAAACACGGCTACAGCGCCAACAAGGAGGAGGTGGAGTAATGTTTTGGGCTGGAATCATGGGGAGAGAGATTGTCGGCCCCTTTAGGATCCCTGAAGGCGCTAAAGATGAACTCCATAATGTATGTGGATTTTCTCAAACAGCACTTCCTGCCATGGTTCAAGAAGAAGAACCGTGTATTTCACAGCAAGATCATTTTTCTGCATGATAATGCACCATCTCATGCTGCACATAAAACATCTGCATCTCTGGCTGATATGGGCATAAAAGGGGACAAACTTATGGTGTGACCCCCATGCTCCCCTGACCTCTACCCCATTCAGAACCTTTGGAGCATCATTAAAAGGAGTGTCTATGATGGCGGGAGGCAGTTCACATCTAAGCAACAGCTCTGGGAGGGTATTCTGTCCTCATGCAAAACAATTGAAGCAGAAACCATCCAAAACCTGACAAATTCAATGGACGAGAGAGTTCAGAAGCTCCTTTCGAACAAGGGGTCCTATGTGAAAATGTAACATCACCTAGAATAAAGTTTTGAGTTGAAAACTGTTTGATTTCAGTTTCTAACAACCTGCTAATGCTTATAATTTCAAAAATGACCATTTTTTTGGTCTTTATTAAAATGAAAAGGTTGATCGAAAAGTTTGGGGGATCTAAGAGTGTGGCAACCCAGTAGTCATGATTACTTCGAATTCTGACAATATGAGGGTCATGCTGCAGGTAGTGCAGCAAGAAGGCACTTATGTGTCTTGCGCATCTCGGAGCCCCAAAATTATTTTCCGGGCTAGATGCAGCTAAAAATTATTTTTAATTTTAAATCTGGTGAAGCTTATTATAGATGGCCTAATAGGATCAGTGCTGCACACTGCTACAAAGCCCAAATTATTTTCCAGTCAAGATACAGATAAACATGATTAGTAATTTGAAAGCTTAAAACGGTTGGTAGGGTGATTTTAACCAATCATCAAGCTTTTACTCTCCCCAGGATGACACAGGGGTAGAAAAGTCGTTTCGGATCCATGATTTGTTCATCTTTATGAACGTGAGTCTGTCTACATTATCAGTGGAGAGCCGCGTGCGCTTATCTGTCAGCACACCACCAGCAGCGCTGAACACACGTTCAGACAGAACGCTGGCTGCGGGGCATGACAAGATCTCCAAGGCGTAAGTGGCTAGCTCCGGCCATTTATCCAGATTGGAAGCCCAAAAAGAGCAAGGGTCCAGTGACACAGTCGTGGCTTCAATGTTTACTTGGAGATACTCCTGTACCATCGTCTCTAGGCGTTGACTATGTGTCAGACTTCTTGTCTCCTGTGGCCTTGCAAAGGATGGGCTAAAAAAGTGGTGAAATGATTCCGCAAAATTGATGTTACCAGCAGATACTGTGGTTCTGTTACGGTTTGAGTGCTGAACACTTGACGGTCCCACGGTTGGCAAGTTGGAACTGTGAGATTCACTACGTGCACCACTGGTATTTTGTGGAAAAGCACATGTAAGATTCTGCAACAGTCTCTGCTGATACTCCTGCATGCGTGCATCCCTTTCTATGGCAGGAATAATTTCTGCAAATTTACTTTTGTACCGGGGATCTAACAGTGTGGCAACCCAGTAGTCAGGATTATTTCTAATTCTCACAATTCGAGGGTCATGTTGCAGGTAGTGCAGCAAGAAGGCACTCATGTGTGTTGCGCATCCAGGAGCACCAAGTCCCTGTTGTGTTGGTGGCGAGGTAACAATCATGCTTCCTTCCTCTGTCCTCTCCCCCCAACCTCGCACAACAGAAATGTGATCAAGGTCTCCCTCATCTGATGAGTCTTCCATCAGTTCGTCCTCCACTTCTTCCTGGGCTCCTGCACCTTCCTCACTAGTTTGGCTGCTACCATGCGCCCTGGTTAAACCATCTCCCCCACCCTCACATGCCTGCCGCCTTGGTGCTGCCGACCGTCTGGACCTTGCAGATGTTAGCCCTTCCGCATACAACTCCTCCTCCTCTACTTCCTCCACCTCCTCTTGTGCCACCACCTGACTCCGAATTCTGTTTAACATGTGCTCCAGCATGTAAATCACCGGAATAGTCATGCTGATAATGGCATCGTCAGCACTAAACATCTTCGTCGCCATTTCAAAACTGTGCAGAAGGGTGCATAGGTCCCTGATCTGAGACCACTCCTCCAGCGTGATATGCCCCACCTCTGAATCTCGTTGGCCCAGGCTATACGTCAGAACGTATTGCACCAGGGCTTGTCGGTGCTGCCACAGTCGCTGCAACATGTGCAGAGTTGAATTCCACCGGGTAGGCACATCGCATTTTAGCCGGTGAAGTGGCAGGCCCAACGACTTCTGTAGAGATGTAAGTCGCTGAGCTGTGGGATGCGAACGGCGGAAGTGAGCACACAGCGACCGTGCCCTCTGCAGAAGGCCATCTAGTCTGGGATAGTGGGCTAAAAATTGCTGGACAACCAGGTTCAACACGTGAGCCATACAAGGCACGTGTGTGACATTGCCCCGGCGAAGGGCCGCACCCAGGTTTGCAGCATTGTCGCACACGGCCTTCCCTGGTTTCAGGTCCAGTGGAGACAACCATTCATGAAATTGGTTCTCCAGAGCTGACCACAACTCCTCAGCTGTGTGACTCACATTTCCCAGACATTTCAATGTAAAAACCGCCTGATGACGTTGAGCCCTACTGCCAGCATAGTAAGGAGGTGTGCAGGATCCCTTCTGCGCAGTTAGAAAGCTTGTGGCATGACCAGACAGGCTTTGGGTGCAGGTGGAAGACCGAGAGGAGGTTGAGGAGGCAGAAGCAGTGGAGGAAAAATGACATAAAGAGGATTGACGCACAACTCGTGGGGACGGCAAGACTTGGACAGCAGCCCCTTGTCCTGCTGTCACCATAGTTACCCAGTGCCCAGTCAGCGACATGTAACGCCCCTGTCCATGCCTACTCGTCCAAGTGTCTGTGGTGAAATGCACCCTGTCACACACAGAGTTTCTCAAAGAAGCGGTGATGTTGTGTGCGACATGCTGGTGGAGCGCAGGCACACCTTTCTTTGAGAAGTAGTGCCGACTGGGCATCTGGTACTGGGGCACTGCGACGGACATAAGGTCTCGAAAATCCTCTGTGTCCACCAGGCGGAAAGGCAGCATTTCTGTAGCCAAGAGCTTGCAGATGGTGAAATTCAACCTCTTAGCTTTCTCATGGCTAGGAGGAAATGGTCTTTTACTTGTCCACATCTGAGGGACCGAGGGCTGGCTATTGTGCTTAGACGGGGTTGATAAGGGTGTCCCCGGCAAACTGCCGGACTGTGAGAAAGATGCAGGCGGACATGTTAGGTTGCCTTGATCCAAAGGTGGTGCTATCGATGTAGGACAGCGCTCAAGACCAGCTGGTGTTACCACCTCCAAAGAAAATGATGACCTGCCAATCACGCTGGCTGTTGCGGGTAAAGAGGTGGCAGGTCTGCGCCCCAAAACAGGTGTGACTGCTGTCCCCCCAGTCACAGAGGATGAAGAGGCCGCGGATGCACAAGATATGGCAGACGGTGGTTGGCCCGGCCGGCTAGACCGCATTGTAGCACACTGAGCTTCCCACTGCAACTTATGCTTCATGTCCATGTGCCGGTTCATGCATGAAGTACTCTACTATGTATTTTTTGGCCTCTACTTAGCTTTTGCTGACAAATGTTACAGATAACACGAGTTGGGTCATCTTTATCGATCTGAAAAAATGCCCAGGCTATGCAAGGCTTAGCACCCATGCGACCTGAAGAGCCACCACGACTTGTGGTGAGAGGCAGAGTTGTGTTTGAGGATGCAGTTGTTGACGTGCTTCCAGTACTACGTCTCTGTCCAGGAAGGCGCAACCTGACCTCGTCGTCACTAGCATCTTCCTCCACCTCCTCTGCTGACCTCATCTCTTGGCTGACTGTGGGTTGACAGTAAGTGGGATCTCCGACCTCATCATCATCACCCTGTGCGTTATCACACCCGTCGTCCTCAGAGCCAACCTGTTCCTGCCCTGACAAAAAACTAAAGTTGTCGCTCCAATCAGGTATTTGAGTCTTATCATCGTCTTCCTCATTGTCTCCACCAACAGGAGTTACAGTTTGGGAATGAGGGTCTACATTATGGTCAGAACCTTCTGCGTCTGGTCCTGGATCCGACTCATAAAGATTCTGGGCATCAGTGCAGATCATTTCCTCGTCTGGATTCACAGAAGCGCTGGAGTCGACCTCTGATTCCCAGGCTATAGTTTGAGTAAACAGCTCTGCAGACTCAACCATCTGTTCTACCTCATACTCAGACGGGCAGCTGGAGATTTGGGAGCTGTGAGGAAGCAAGTGCGATTTGGGTGACACCTTTGAGGACTGGAGTATTTGTGATGTTGAAGTTGATGTGGAGGAGAGCCCACTTAAAGGAGCACTTGATATCCGTTGAAGCACCTGCTGTTTTTGTGCCTCATCTGGAATTTGTAGCGATTGGCGTGGCCGTAAGAAAGGGATCTTATCACATTGTCCGCTAAAAGAAGTAGACATTTTAGTTTGGCTTTAAGATGGTCTTTCTTCTGCACCTACCCCACGGACACAACCTTTTTTCCCCTTCCCAACACGCCTATTCCCCTTTCCACCAGCAGCAGGCCTTTTTCCACTCATTTTGGTGGTTAACTAATTCACAACTCTGGAGTTGTTTGCACAAAAAAACAATGGATGGTAACCGAGCAGAGCTGAGTGGCCAAACTGTGGTATTAGGCCAAAACTATTGGCTGGGTTAGATGCAGAAAAAAATTATTTTTAATTTGCAACCTGATGGAGGTCAGTATAGATGGACTAATAGACCAAGTCCCACACACCGCTAGAAGCCCAAATATTTTTTCAGCGCTAGATGCAGAAAATTTTTTTATTCAATTTGCAACCTGATGGAGGTCAGTATAGATGGACTAATAGACCAAGTCCCACACACTGCTAGAAGCCCAAATATTTTTTCAGAGCTAGATGCAGAAAAAAATTATATTCAATTTGCAACCTGCTGGACGTCAGTATAGAAGGACTAATAGAACAAGTCCCACACACTGCTAGAAGCCCAAATATTTTTTCAGAGCTAAATGAAGAAAAAAATTATTTTTAATTTGCAACCTGATGGAGGTCAGTATAGATGGACTAATAGACCAAGTCCCACACACTGCTAGAAGCCCAAATATTTTTTCAGAGCTAGATGCAGAAAAAAATTATTTTTAATTTGCAACCTGATGGAGGTCAGTATAGATGGACTAATAGACCAAGTCCCACACACCGCTAGAAGCCCAAATATTTTTTCAGAGCTAGATGCAGAAAATTTTTTTATTCAATTTGCAACCTGATGGAGGTCAGTATAGATGGACTAATAGACCAAGTCCCACACACTGCTAGAAGCCCAAATATTTTTTCAGAGCTAGATGCAGAAAAAAATTATTTTTAATTTGCAACCTGATGGAGGTCAGTATAGATGGACTAATAGACCAAGTCCCACACACTGCTAGAAGCCCAAATATTTTTTCAGAGCTAGATGCAGAAAAAAATTATTTTTAATTTGCAACCTGATGGAGGTCAGTATAGATGGACTAATAGACCAAGTCCCACACACCGCTAGAAGCCCAAATATTTTTTCAGAGCTAGATGCAGAAAATTTTTTTATTCAATTTGCAACCTGATGGAGGTCAGTATAGATGGACTAATAGACCAAGTCCCACACACTGCTAGAAGCCCAAATATTTTTTCAGAGCTAGATGCAGAAAAAAATTATATTCAATTTGCAACCTGCTGGACGTCAGTATAGAAGGACTAATAGAACAAGTCCCACACACTGCTAGAAGCCCAAATATTTTTTCAGAGCTAAATGAAGAAAAAAATTATTTTTAATTTGCAACCTGATGGAGGTCAGTATAGATGGACTAATAGACCAAGTCCCACACACTGCTAGAAGCCCAAATATTTTTTCAGAGCTAGATGCAGAAAAAAATTATTTTTAATTTGCAACCTGATGGAGGTCAGTATAGATGGACTAATAGACCAAGTCCCACACACTGCTAGAAGCCCAAATATTTTTTCAGAGCTAGATGCAGAAAAAAATTATTTTTAATTTGCAACCTGATGGAGGTCAGTATAGATGGACTAATAGACCAAGTCCCACACACCGCTAGAAGCCCAAATATTTTTTCAGAGCTAGATGCAGAAAAAAATTATATTCAATTTGCAACCTGCTGGACGTCAGTATAGAAGGACTAATAGAACAAGTCCCACACACTGCTAGAAGCCCAAATATTTTTTCAGAGCTAAATGAAGAAAAAAATTATTTTTAATTTGCAACCTGATGGAGGTCAGTATAGATGGACTAATAGACCAAGTCCCACACACTGCTAGAAGCCCAAATATTTTTTCAGAGCTAGATGCAGAAAAAAATTATTTTTAATTTGCAACCTGATGGAGGTCAGTATAGATGGACTAATAGACCAAGTCCCACACACCGCTAGAAGCCCAAATATTTTTTCAGAGCTAGATGCAGAAAATTTTTTTATTCAATTTGCAACCTGATGGAGGTCAGTATAGATGGACTAATAGACCAAGTCCCACACACTGCTAGAAGCCCAAATATTTTTTCAGAGCTAGATGCAGAAAAAAATTATTTTTAATTTGCAACCTGATGGAGGTCAGTATAGATGGACTAATAGACCAAGTCCCACACACTGCTAGAAGCCCAAATATTTTTTCAGAGCTAGATGCAGAAAAAAATTATTTTTAATTTGCAACCTGATGGAGGTCAGTATAGATGGACTAATAGAACAAGTCCCACACGCTGCTAGAAGCCCAAATATTTTTTCAGAGATAAATGAAGAAAAAAATTATTTTTAATTTGCAACCTGATGGAGGTCAGTATAGATGGACTAATAGACCAAGTCCCACACACTGCTAGAAGCCCAAATATTTTTTCAGAGCTAGATGCAGAAAAAAATTATTTTTAATTTGCAACCTGATGGAGGTCAGTATAGATGGACTAATAGACCAAGTCCCACACACCGCTAGAAGCCCAAATATTTTTTCAGAGCTAGATGCAGAAAAAAATTATATTCAGTTTGCAACCTGATGGAGGTCAGTATAGATGGACTAATAGAATGATGCTATGCCCAAAAGATTTTACTTCACTAGGTGCAGTAAAAAAATTGGTATTCTATACACAGGTGGTATATCTTGCAACACAGATAGGCTACTCCACTGACTAACACACTCTGCAATAGGCCAAAAAGGATTAGCTTTGCTAGATTCAGCCAAATGCTGTGAAAAAAACTTGCACAGCACTGGCACAGACCTGCCTGGCAAAAACTGATAGGAACTGATGTAACCTAGTCCTGAAAAGGACTCCAATTACAATTAGTCTTTACTCCCACAATCTATCTATTAAAGAGCACAGACCTGCCTGATAAAAGTCGTAGGAAATGCTGTAACCTAGTCCTTAAAAGGACTGCAATCACAACTATTCCCTACTCCCAAGCTATCTGTATATTTGTGCGAAAATTGGCTTGAAAGTAACAAGGTATAGCGCACACAGCAACAGCGGTGCCGTCTAACACGCAGCTGCAGCAGTGAGAAAATGGTGGCGACGGGGAAAATGGCTTGGTCTTATAGGGCAAGGACATGTGACATACACTGCCAATCACACATGCCCTTGCTTGTGTGAAAAAAAGCACTTTGCTCCGTGTGTGCGCTGCTGATAGGCTGACAGATTGCACCTCCCCACTGCAAATGCGGGAAAGAGAAAAAAAAATGGAGATCTTCATTGTTCCTGCAGAGATCCATCCCCTGCCCCTCCCCCCGCCCCGCTGTACACTCAAACTGCGTATTAACATTAATTTTCATCATTACTGAGAAAAAATCCAGTTATGATTTTGGTGCACGAACAGTTATCGAACATAACCTCGAACAGCCGAATTTTTCTCAAATTGTTCGTGTTCGCCGACCGGCTCGAACACCGCCCAAAACAGCTCGAATTTGAGATTGGCGAACAGTTCGAGTAGAACAACGCTCATCTCTAATTCTAACCACACACATTTGGAACTCTCCTGGGGTACCCTCACACATATTATTCCCTCATTTAGTGGATAATTTTTGACAAAATAGAGAAATTTTCAAAAATTCAGAAAATTGACTGAAATTGACTAAATATGAAGGACTCATCGGGCGAATCGCTCTGGAACTGAAATCGGAATGCTCACTGACATTTCCCCTATCTGAAAGTCTGATAAACACCGGAAAAATGACTAAGTCCAACAAAAAATATTTTTCAATTTTACCCCCGTGGGATATAAATTCTACCCACACATATTTGGAACTCTCCTGGTGTACCCTCACACATATTATTCCCTCATTTAGTGGATATTTTCACAAAAAAGTGACATTTTCAAAAATTCTGAAAATTGGCTGAAAATGACTAAATATGAAGGACTCATTGGGCGAATCGCTCTGGAACTGAAATCGGAATGCTCACTGACATTTCCCCTATCTGAAAGTCTGATAAACGCTGAAAAAATGACTAAGTCCCAAAAAAAAAATTTTCAACTTTTTTCAATTTTACCCCCGTGGGATATATATTCTACCCACACACATTTGGAACTCTCCTGGGGTACCCTCACACATATTATTCCCTCATTTAGTGGATATTTTCACAAAAAAGTGAAATTTTCAAAAATTCAGAAAATTGGCTGAAAACGACTAAATATGAAGGACTCATCGGGCGAATCCCTCTGGTACTGAAATTGGAACGCTCACTGACATTTCCCCTATCTGAAAGTCTGATAAACGCTGGAAAAATGACAGTCCAAAAAAAAAATTTTTTTAAACTTTTTTCAATTTTACCCCTGTGGGATATATATTCTAACCACACACATTTGGAACTCTCCTGGGGTACCCTCACACATATTATTCCCTCATTTAGTGGATATTTTTTGACAAAATAGAGAAATTTTCAAAAATTCAGAAAATTGGCTGAAAACGACTAAATATGAAGGACTCATTGGGCGAATCGCTCTGGAACTGAAATCGGAATGCTCACTGACATTTCCCCTATCTGAAAGTCTGATAAACGCTGAAAAAACGACTAATTCCCAAAAAAAAAAAATTTTCAACTTTTTTCAGTTTTACTCCCGTGGGATATATATTCTACCCAAACACATTTGGAACTCTCCTGGGGTACCCTCACACATATTATTCCCTCATTTAGTGGATATTTTCACAAAAAAGTGAAATTTTCAAAAATTCTGAAAATTGGCTGAAAACGACTAAATATGAAGGACTCATCGGGTGAATTGCTCTGGAACTGAAATTGGAACGCTCACTGACATTTAACCTATCTGAAAGTCTGATAAACGCCGGAAAAATGACTAAGTCCAAAAAATTTTTTTTTTCAATTTTACCCCCGTGGGATATATATTCTACCAACACACATTTGGAACTCTCCTGGGGTACCCTCACACATATTATTCCCTCATTTAGTGGATATTTTCACAAAAAAGTGAAATTTTCAAAAATTCAGAAAATTGGCTGAAAACGACTAAATATGAAGGACTCATCGGGCGAATCCCTCTGGAACTGAAATTGGAACGCTCAATGACATTTCCCCTATCTGAAAGTCTGATAAACGCTGAAAAAATGACTAAGTCCCAAAAAAAAAATTTTCAACTTTTTTCAATTTTACCCCCGTGGGATATATATTCTACCCACACACATTTGGAACTCTCCTGGGGTACCCTCACACATATTATTCCCTCATTTAGTGGATATTTTCACAAAAAAGTGAAATTTTCAAAAATTCTGAAAATTGGATGAAAACGACTAAATATGAAGGACTCATAGGGCGAATCACTCTGGAACTGAAATTGGAATGCTCGCTGACATTTCCCCTATCTGAAAGTCTGCTAAACGCCGGAAAAATGACTAAGTCCAAAAAAATTTTTTTTTCAATTTTACCCCCATGGGATATATATTCTACCCATACACATTTGGAACTCTCCTGGGGTACCCTCACACATGCTATTCCCTCATTTAGTGGATATTTTCACAAAAAAGTGAAATTTTCAAAAATTCAGGAAATTGGTTGAAAATGACTAAATATGAAGGACTCATCGGGCGAATCGCTCTGGAACTGAAATCGGAACGCTCACTGACATTTCCCCTATCTGAAAGTCTGATAAACGACGGAAAAATGACTAAGTCCAAAAAAAATTTTTTCTCAATTTTACCTCCGTGGGATATATGTTCTACCCACACACATTTGGAACTCTCCTGGGGTACCCTCACACATATTATTCCCTCATTTAGTGGATATTTTCACAAAAAAGTGAAATTTTCAAAAATTCAGAAAATTGGCTGAAAACGACTAAATATGAAGGACTCATCGGGCGAATCCCTCTGGTACTGAAATTGGAAAGCTCACTGACATTTCCCCTATCTGAAAGTCTGATAAACGCTGGAAAAATGACAGTCCAAAAAAAAAATTTTTTTAAACTTTTTTCAATTTTACCCCTGTGGTTTATATATTCTAACCACACACATTTGGAACTCTCCTGGGGTACCCTCACACATATTATTCCCTCATTTAGTGGATATTTTTTGACAAAATAGAGAAATTTTCAAAAATTCAGAAAATTGGCTGAAAACGACTAAATATGAAGGACTCATTGGGCGAATCGCTCTGGAACTGAAATCGGAATGCTCACTGACATTTCCCCTATCTGAAAGTCTGATAAACGCTGAAAAAATGACTAATTCCCAAAAAAAAAATTTTCAACTTTTTTCAGTTTTACTCCCGTGGGATATATATTCTACCCACACACATTTGGAACTCTCCTGGGGTACCCTCACACATATTATTCCCTCATTTAGTGGATATTTTCACAAAAAAGTGAAATTTTCAAAAATTCAGAAAATTGGCTGAAAACGACTAAATATGAAGGACTCATAGGGCGAATCCCTCTGGTACTGAAATTGGAACGCTCACTGACATTTCCCCTATCTGAAAGTCTGATAAACGCTGGAAAAATGACAGTCCAAAAAAAAAATTTTTTTAAACTTTTTTCAATTTTACCCCTGTGGGATATATATTCTAACCACACACATTTGGAACTCTCCTGGGGTACCCTCACACATATTATTCCCTCATTTAGTGGATATTTTCACAAAAAAGTTAAATTTTCAAAAATTCAGGAAATTGGTTGAAAATGACTAAATATGAAGGACTCATCGGGCGAATAGCTCTGGAACTGAAATCGGAACGCTCACTGACATTTAACCTATCTGAAAGTCTGATAAATGCCGGAAAAATGACTAAGTCCAAAAAATTTTTTTTTTCAATTTTACCCCCGTGGGATATATATTCTACCCACACACATTTGGAACTCTCCTGGGGTAACCTCACACATATTATTCCCTCATTTAGTGGATATTTTCACAAAAAAGTGAAATTTTCAAAAATTCAGAAAATTGGCTGAAAACGACTAAATATGAAGGACTCATCGGGCGAATCCCTCTGGAACTGAAATTGGAACGCTCACTGACATTTCCCCTATCTGAAAGTCTGATAAACGCTGGAAAAATGACAGTCCAAAAAAAAAATTTTTTTAAACTTTTTTCAATTTTACCCCTGTGGGATATATATTCTAAACACACACATTTGGAACTCTCCTGGGATACCCTCACACATATTATTCCCTCATTTAGTGGATATTTTTTGACAAAATAGAGAAATTTTCAAAAATTCAGAAAATTGGCTGAAAACGACTAAATATGAAGGACTCATTGGGCGAATCGCTCTGGAACTGAAATCGGAATGCTCACTGACATTTCCCCTATCTGAAAGTCTGATAAACGCTGAAAAAACGACTAATTCCCCAAAAAAAAATTTTCAACTTTTTTCAGTTTTACTCCCGTGGGATATATATTCTACCCACACACATTTGGAACTCTCCTGGGGTACCCTCACACATATTATTCCCTCATTTAGTGGATATTTTCACAAAAAAGTGAAATTTTCAAAAATTCAGAAAATTGGCTGAAAACGACTAAATATGAAGGACTCATCGGGCGAATCCCTCTGGTACTGAAATTGGAACGCTCACTGACATTTCCCCTATCTGAAAGTCTGATAAACGCTGGAAAAATGACAGTCCAAAAAAAAAATTTTTTTAAACTTTTTTCAATTTTACCCCTGTGGGATATATATTCTAACCACACACATTTGGAACTCTCCTGGGGTACCCTCACACATATTATTCCCTCATTTAGTGGATATTTTTTGACAAAATAGAGAAATTTTCAAAAATTCAGAAAATTGGCTGAAAACGACTAAATATGAAGGACTCATTGGGCGAATCGCTCTGGAACTGAAATCGGAATGCTCACTGACATTTCCCCTATCTGAAAGTCTGATAAACGCTGAAAAAATGACTAATTCCCAAAAAAAAAATTTTCAACTTTTTTCAGTTTTACTCCCGTGGGATATATATTCTACCCACACACATTTGGAACTCTCCTGGGGTACCCTCACACATATCATTCCCTCATTTAGTGGATATTTTCACAAAAAAGTGAAATTTTCAAAAATTCAGAAAATTGGCTGAAAACGACTAAATATGAAGGACTCATCGGGCGAATCCCTCTGGTACTGAAATTGGAACGCTCACTGACATTTCCCCTATCTGAAAGTCTGATAAACGCTGGAAAAATGACAGTCCAAAAAAAAAATTTTTTTAAACTTTTTTCAATTTTACCCCTGTGGGATATATATTCTAACCACACACATTTGGAACTCTCCTGGGGTACCCTCACACATATTATTCCCTCATTTAGTGGATATTTTCACAAAAAAGTTAAATTTTCAAAAATTCAGGAAATTGGTTGAAAATGACTAAATATGAAGGACTCATCGGGCGAATAGCTCTGGAACTGAAATCGGAACGCTCACTGACATTTAACCTATCTGAAAGTCTGATAAATGCCGGAAAAATGACTAAGTCCAAAAAATTTTTTTTTTCAATTTTACCCCCGTGGGATATATATTCTACCCACACACATTTGGAACTCTCCTGGGGTAACCTCACACATATTATTCCCTCATTTAGTGGATATTTTCACAAAAAAGTGAAATTTTCAAAAATTCAGAAAACTGGCTGAAAACGACTAAATATGAAGGACTCATCGGGCGAATCCCTCTGGAACTGAAATTGGAACGCTCACTGACATTTCCCCTATCTGAAAGTCTGATAAACGCTGGAAAAATGACAGTCCAAAAAAAAAATTTTTTTTAACTTTTTTCAATTTTACCCCTGTGGGATATATATTCTAAACACACACATTTGGAACTCTCCTGGGGTACCCTCACACATATTATTCCCTCATTTAGTGGATATTTTTTGACAAAATAGAGAAATTTTCAAAAATTCAGAAAATTGGCTGAAAACGACTAAATATGAAGGACTCATTGGGCGAATCGCTCTGGAACTGAAATCGGAATGCTCACTGACATTTCCCCTATCTGAAAGTCTGATAAACGCTGAAAAAATGACTAATTCCCAAAAAAAATATTTTCAACTTTTATCAGTTTTACTCCCGTGGGATATATATTCTACCCACACACATTTGGAACTCTCCTGGGGTACCCTCACACATATTATTCCCTCATTTAGTGGATATTTTCACAAAAAAGTGAAATTTTCAAAAATTCAGAAAATTGGCTGAAAACGACTAAATATGAAGGACTCATCGGGTGAATTGCTCTGGAACTGAAATTGGAACGCTCACTGACATTTCCCCTATCTGAAAGTCTGCTAAACGCCGGAAAAATGACTAAGTCCAAAAAAATTTTTTTTTCAATTTTACCCCCATGGGATATATATTCTACCCACACACATTTGGAACTCTCCTGGGGTACCCTCACACATATTATTCCCTCATTTAGTGGATATTTTCACAAAAAAGTGAAATTTTCAAAAATTCTGAAATTTGGCTGAAAACGACTAAATATGAAGGACTCATCGGGTGAATTGCTCTGGAACTGAAATTGGAACGCTCACTGATATTTAACCTATCTGAAAGTCTGATAAACGCTGGAAAAATGACTAAGTCCAAAAAATTTTTTTTTTCAATTTTACCCCCGTGGGATATATATTCTACCCACACACATTTGGAACTCTCCTGGGGTACCCTCACACATATTATTCCCTCATTTAGTGGATATTTTCACAAAAAAGTGAAATTTTCAAAAATTCAGAAAATTGGCTTAAAACGACTAAATATGAAGGACTCATCGGTCAAATCACTCTGGAACTGAAATCGGAACGCTCACTCACATTTCCCCTATCTGAAAGTCTGATAAACGCCGGAAAAATGAAAAAGTCCCAAAAAAAATTTTTTTCAACTTTTTTCAATTTTACCCCCGTGGGATATATATTCTACCCACACACATTTGGAACTCTCCTGGGGTACCCTCACACATATTATTCCCTCATTTATTGGATATTTTCACAAAAAAGTGAAATTTTCAAAAATTCAGAAAATTGGCTTAAAACGACTAAATATGAAGGACTCATCGGGCAAATCACTCTGGAACTGAAATCGGAACGCTCACTGACATTTCCCCTATCTGAAAGTCTGATAAACGCCGGAAAAATGACTAAGTCCAAAAAAATTTTTTTTTCAATTTTACCCTCGTGGGATATATATTCTACCCACACACATTTGGAACTCTCCTCGGGTTCCCTCACACATCTTATTCCCTCATTTAGTGGATATTTTCACAAAAAAGTGAAATTTTCAAAAATTCAGAAAATTGGCTTAAAACGACTAAATATGAAGGACTCATCGGGCAAATCACTCTGGAACTGAAATCGGAACGCTCACTCACATTTCCCCTATCTGAAAGTCTGATAAACGGCGGAAAAATGACAAAGTCCTAAAAAAAATTTTTTTCAACTTTTTTCAATTTTACCCCCGTGGGATATATATTCTACCCACACACATTTGGACCTCTCCTGGGGTACCCTCACACATATTATTCCCTCATTTAGTGGATATTTTCACAAAAAAGTGAAATTTTCAAAAATTCAGAAAATTGGCTTAAAACGACTAAATATGAAGGACTCATCGGGCGAATCGCTCTGGAACTGAAATCGGAACGCTCATCGACATTTCCCCTATCTGAAAGTCTGATAAACACCGGAAAAATGACTAAGTCCAAAAAAATTTTTTTTTCAATTTTACCCTCGTGGGAAATATATTCTACCCACACACATTTGGACCTCTCCTGGGGTACCCTCACACATATTATTCCCTCATTTAGTGGATATTTTCACAAAAAAGTGAAATTTTCAAAAATTCAGAAAATTGGCTTAAAACGACTAAATATGAAGGACTCATCGGGCAAATCACTCTGGAACTGAAATCGGAACGCTCACTCACATTTCCCCTATCTGAAAGTCTGATAAACGCCGGAAAAATGACAAAGTCCCAAAAAAAAATTTTTTCTACTTTTTTCAATTTTACCCCCGTGGGATATATATTCTACCCACACACATTTGGAACTCTCCTGGGGTACCCTCACACATATTATTCCCTCATTTAGTGGATATTTTCACAAAAAAGTGAAATTTTCAAAAATTCTGAAAATTGGCTGAAAATGACTAAATATGAAGGACACATTGGGCGAATCGCTCTGGAACTGAAATCGGAATGCTCACTGACATTTCCCCTATCTGAAAGTCTGATAAACACTGAAAAAATGACTAAGTCCCAAAAAAAAAATTTTCAACTTTTTTCAATTTTACCCCCGTGGGATATATATTCTACCCACACACATTTGGAACTCTCCTGGGGTACCCTCACACATATTATTCCCTCATTTAGTGGATATTTTCACAAAAAAGTGAAATTTTCAAAAATTCATAAAATTGGCTGAAAATGACTAAATATGAAGGACTCATTGGGCGAATCACTCTGGAACTGAAATTGGAACGCTCACTGACATTTCCCCTATCTGAAAGTCTGCTAAACGCCGGAAAAATGTCTAAGTCCAAAAAAATTTTTTTTTCAATTTTACCCCCATGGGATATATATTCTACCCACACACATTTGGAACTCTCCTGGGGTACCCTCACACATATTATTCCCTCATTTAGTGGATATTTTCACAAAAAAGTGAAATTTTCAAAAATTCAGAAAATTGGCTGAAAACGACTAAATATGAAGGACTCATCGGGCGAATCCCTCTGGAACTTTAATTGGAACGCTCAGTGACATTTCCCCTATCTGAAAGTCTGATAAACGCTGAAAAAATGACTAATTCCCAAAAAAAAAATTTTCAACTTTTTTCAGTTTTACTCCCGTGGGATATATATTCTACCCACACACATTTGGAACTCTCCTGGGGTACCCTCACACATATTATTCCCTCATTTAGTGGATATTTTCACAAAAAAGTGAAATTTTCAAAAATTCAGAAAATTGGCTTAAAACGACTAAATATGAAGGACTCATCGGGCAAATCACTCTGGAACTGAAATCGGAACGCTCACTCACATTTCCCCTATCTGAAAGTCTGATAAACGCCGGAAAAATGACAAAGTCCCAAAAAAAATTTTTTTCAACTTTTTTCAATTTTACCCCGGTGGGATATATATTCTACCCACACACATTTGGAACTCTCCTGGGGTACCCTCACACATATTATTCCCTCATTTAGTGGATATTTTCACAAAAAAGTGAAATTTTCAAAAATTCAGAAAATTGGCTGAAAACGACTAAATATGAAGGACTCATCGGGCGAATCCCTCTGGAACTGAAATTGGAACGCTTAGTGACATTTCCCCTATCTGAAAGTCTGATAAACGCTGAAAAAATGACTAATTCCCAAAAAAAAAATTTTCAACTTTTTTCAGTTTTACTCCCGTGGGATATATATTCTACCCACACACATTTGGAACTCTCCTGGGGTACCCTCACACATATTATTCCCTCATTTAGTGGATATTTTCACAAAAAAGTGAAATTTTCAAAAATTCAGAAAATTGGCTTAAAACGACTAAATATGAAGGACTCATCGGGCAAATCACTCTGGAACTGAAATCGGAACGCTCACTCACATTTCCCCTATCTGAAAGTCTGATAAACGCCGGAAAAATGACAAAGTCCCAAAAAAAATTTTTTTCAACTTTTTTCAATTTTACCCCCGTGGGATATATATTCTACCCACACACATTTGGAACTCTCCTGGGGTACCCTCACACATATTATTCCCTCATTTAGTGGATATTTTCACAAAAAAGTGAAATTTTCAAAAATTCAGAAAATTGGCTGAAAACGACTAAATATGAAGGACTCATCGGGCGAATCCCTCTGGAACTGAAATTGGAACGCTCAGTGACATTTCCCCTATCTGAAAGTCTGATAAACGCTCAAAAAATGACTAATTCCCAAAAAAAAAATTTTCAACTTTTTTCAGTTTTACTCCCGTGGGATATATATTCTACCCACACACATTTGGAACTCTCCTGGGGTACCCTCACACATATTATTCCCTCATTTAGTGGATATTTTCACAAAAAAGTGAAATTTTCAAAAATTCAGAAAATTGGCTTAAAACGACTAAATATGAAGGACTCATCGGGCAAATCACTCTGGAACTGAAATCGGAACGCTCACTCACATTTCCCCTATCTGAAAGTCTGATAAACGCCGGAAAAATGACAAAGTCCCAAAAAAAATTTTTTTCAACTTTTTTCAATTTTACCCCCGTGGGATATATATTCTACCCACACACATTTGGAACTCTCCTGGGGTACCCTCACACATATTATTCCCTCATTTAGTGGATATTTTCACAAAAAAGTGAAATTTTCAAAAATTCAGAAAATTGGCTTAAAACGACTAAATATGAAGGACTCATCGGTCAAATCACTCTGGAACTGAAATCGGAACGCTCACTCACATTTCCCCTATCTGAAAGTCTGATAAACGCCGGAAAAATGACAAAGTCCCAAAAAAAATTTTTTTCAACTTTTTTCAATTTTACCCCCGTGGGATATATATTCTACCCACACACATTTGGAACTCTCCTGGGGTACCCTCACACATATTATTCCCTCATTTAGTGGATATTTTCACAAAAAGTGAAATTTTCAAAAATTCAGAAAATTGGCTGAAAATGACTAAATATGAAGGACTCATTGGGCGAATCACTCTGGAACTGAAATTGGAACGCTCACTGACATTTCCCCTATCTGAAAGTCTGCTAAACGCCGGAAAAATGACTAAGTCCAAAAAAATTTTTTTTTCAATTTTACCCCCATGGGATATATATTCTACCCACACACATTTGGAACTCTCCTGGGGTACCCTCACACATATTATTCCCTCATTTAGTGGATATTTTCACAAAAAAGTGAAATTTTCAAAAATTCAGGAAATTGGTTGAAAATGACTAAATATGAAGGACTCATCGGGCGAATCGCTCTGCAACTGAAATCGGAACGCTCACTGACATTTCCCCTATCTGAAAGTCTGATAAATGCCGGAAAAATGACTAAGTCCAAAAAAAATTTTTTCTCAATTTTACCCCTGTGGGATATATATTCTACCCACACACATTTGGAACTCTCCTGGGGTACCCTCACACATATTATTCCCTCATTTAGTGGATATTTTCACAAAAAAGTGAAATTTTCAAAAATTCAGAAAATTGGCTGAAAACGACTAAATATGAAGGACTCATCGGGCGAATCCCTCTGGAACTGAAATTGGAACGCTCAGTGACATTTCCCCTATCTGAAAGTCTGATAAACGCTGGAAAAATGACAGTCCAAAAAAAAAATTTTTTTAAACTTTTTTCAATTTTACCCCCGTGGGATATATATTCTAACCACACACATTTGGAACTCTCCTGGGGTACAATCACACATATTATTCCCTCATTTAGTGGATATTTTTTGACAAAACAGAGAAATTTTCAAAAATTCAGAAAATTGGCTGAAAACGACTAAATATGAAGGACTCATTGGGCGAATCGCTCTGGAACTGAAATCGGAATGCTCACTGACATTTCCCCTATCTGAAAGTCTGATAAACGCTGAAAAAATGACTAATTCCCCAAAAAAAATTTTCAACTTTTTTCAGTTTTACTCCCGTGGGATATATATTCTACCCACACACATTTGGAACTCTCCTGGGGTACCCTCACACATATTATTCCCTCATTTAGTGGACATTTTCACAAAAAAAAGAAATTTTCAAAAATTCTGAAAATTGGCTGAAAACGACTAAATATGAAGGACTCATCGGGCGAATCGCTCTGGAACTGAAATCGGAACGCTCACTGACATTTCCCCTATCTGAAAGTGTGATAAACGCTGAAAAAATGACTAAGTCCCAAAAAAAAAAAATTTTCAACTTTTTTCAATTTTACCCCCGTGGGATATATATTCTACCCACACACATTTGGAACTCTCATGGGGTACCCTCACACATATTATTCCCTCATTTAGTGGATATTTTCACAAAAAAGTGAAATTTTCAAAAATTCAGAAAATTGGCTGAAAACGACTAAATATGAAGGACTCATCGGGCGAATCGCTCTGGAACTGAAATCGGAACGCTCACTGACATTTCCCCTATCTGAAAGTCTGATAAACGCCGGAAAAATGACTAAGTCAAAAAAATTTTTTTTTTCAATTTTACCCCCGTGGGATATATATTCTACCCACACACATTTGGAACTCTCCTGGGGTACCCGCACACATATTATTCCCTCATTTAGTGGATGTTTTCACAAAAAAGTGAAATTTTCAAAAATTCTGAAAATTGGCTGAAAACGACTAATTATGAAGGACTCATCAAGCGAATCGCTCTGGAACTGAAATCGGAATGCTCACTGACATTTCCTCTATCTGAAAGTATGATAAACGCCGGAAAAATAACTAAGTCCAAAAAAATGTTTTTTTCAACTTTTTTCAATTTTACCCCCGTGGGATATATATTCTACCCACACACATTTGGAACTCTCCTGGGGTACCCTCACACATATTATTCCCTCATTTAGTGGACATTTTCACAAAAAAAAGAAATTTTCAAAAATTCTGAAAATTGGCTGAAAACGACTAAATATGAAGGACTCATCGGGCGAATTGCTCTGGAACTGAAATCGGAATGCTCACTGAGATTTCCCCTATCTGAAAGTCTGATAAACGTCGGAAAAATGTCTAAGTCCCAAAAAAAAATTTTTTCAATTTTACCCCCGTAGGATATATATTCTACCCACACATATTTGGAACTCTCCTGGTGTACCCTCACACATATTATTCCCTCATTTAGTGGAAATTTTCACAAAGAAGTGAAATTTTCAAAAATTCTGAAAATTGGCTGAAAACGACTAAATATGAAGGACTCATCGGGCGAATCGCTGTGGAACTGAAATCGGAACGCTCACTGACATTTCCCCTATCTGAAAGTCAGATAAACGCTGAAAAAATGACTAAGTCCAAAAAAAAATTTTTTTCAACTTTTTTCAATTTTACCCCCGTGGGATATATATTCTACCCACACACATTTGGAACTCTCCTGGGGTACCCTCACACATATTATTCCCTCATTTAGTGGATATTTTCACAAAAAAGTGAAATTTTCAAAAATTCAGAAAATTGGCTGAAAATGACTAAATATGAAGGACTCATCGGGCGAATCACTCTGGAACTGAAATTGGAACGCTCACTGACATTTCCCCTATCTGAAAGTCTGCTAAACGCCGGAAAAATGACTAAGTCCAAAAAAATTTTTTTTTCAATTTTACCCCCATGGGATATATATTCTACCCACACACATTTGGAACTCTCCTGGGATACTCTCACACATATTATTCCCTCATTTAGTGGATATTTTCACAAAAAAGTGAAATTTTCAAAAATTCAGGAAATTGGTTGAAAATGACTAAATATGAAGGACTCATCGGGCGAATCGCTCTGGAACTGAAATCGGAACGCTCACTGACATTTCCCCTATCCGAAAGTCTGATAAAGGCCGGAAAAATGACTAAGTGCAAAAAAAATTTTTCCTCAATTTTACCCCCGTGGGATATATATTCTACCCACACACATTTGGAACTCTCCTGGGGTACCCTCACACATATTATTCCCTCATTTAGTGGACATTTTCACAAAAAAAAGAAATTTTCAAAAATTCTGAAAATTGGCTGAAAACGAATAAATATGAAGGACTCATCGGGCGAATCGCTCTGGAACTGAAATCGGAACGCTCACTGACATTTCCCCTATCTGAAAGTCTGATAAACGCCGGAAAAATGACTAAGTCAAAAAAATTTTTTTTTTCAATTTTACCCCCGTGGGATATATATTCTACCCACACACATTTGGAACTCTCCTGGAGTACCCTCATACATATTATTTCCTCATTTAGTGGATATTTTCACAAAAAAGTGAAATTTTCAAAAATTCAGAAAATTGGCTGAAAACGACTAAATATGAAGGACTCATCGGGCGAATCACTCTGGAACTGAAATTGGAACGCTCACTGACATTTCCCCTATCTGAAAGTCTGCTAAACGCCGGAAAAATGACTAAGTCCAAAAAAATTTTTTTTTCAATTTTACCCCCATGGGATATATATTCTACCCACACACATTTGGAACTCTCCTGGGGTACCCTCACACATATTATTCCCTCATTTAGTGGATATTTTCACAAAAAAGTGAAATTTTCAAAAATTCAGGAAATTGGTTGAAAATGACTAAATATGAAGGACTCATCGGGCGAATCGCTCTGGAACTGAAATCGGAACGCTCACTGACATTTCTCCTATCTGAAAGTCTGATAAACGACGGAAAAATGACTAAGTCCAAAAAAAATTTTTTCTCAATTTTACCCCTGTGGGATATATATTCTACCCACACACATTTGGAACTCTCCTGGGGTACCCTCACACATATTATTCCCTCATTTAGTGGATATTTTCACAAAAAAGTGAAATTTTCAAAAATTCAGAAAATTGGCTGAAAACGACGAAATATGAAGGACTCATCGGGCGAATCCCTCTGGAACTGAAATTGGAACGCTCAGTGACATTTCCCCTATCTGAAAGTCTGATAAACGCTGGAAAAATGACAGTCCAAAAAAAAAATTTTTTTAAACTTTTTTCAATTTTACCCCCATGGGATATATATTCTAACCACACACATTTGGAACTCTCCTGGGGTACCCTCACACATATTATTCCCTCATTTAGTGGATATTTTTTGACAAAATAGAGAAATTTTCAAAAATTCAGAAAATTGGCTGAAAACGACTAAATATGAAGGACTCATTGGGCGAATCGCTCTGGAACTGAAATCGGAATGCTCACTGACATTTCCCCTATCTGAAAGTCTGATAAACGCTGAAAAAATGACTAATTCCCCAAAAAAAATTTTCAACTTTTTTCAGTTTTACTCCCGTGGGATATATATTCTACCCACACACATTTGGAACTCTCCTGGGGTACCCTCACACATATTATTCCCTCATTTAGTGGACATTTTCACAAAAAAAAGAAATTTTCAAAAATTCTGAAAATTGGCTGAAAACGACTAAATATGAAGGACTCATCGGGCGAATTGCTCTGGAACTGAAATCGGAATGCTCACTGAGATTTCCCCTATCTGAAAGTCTGATAAACGTCGGAAAAATGTCTAAGTCCCAAAAAAAAATTTTTTCAATTTTACCCCCGTAGGATATATATTCTACCCACACATATTTGGAACTCTCCTGGTGTACCCTCACACATATTATTCCCTCATTTAGTGGAAATTTTCACAAAGAAGTGAAATTTTCAAAAATTCTGAAAATTGGCTGAAAACGACTAAATATGAAGGACTCATCGGGCGAATCGCTGTGGAACTGAAATCGGAACGCTCACTGACATTTCCCCTATCTGAAAGTCAGATAAACGCTGAAAAAATGACTAAGTCCAAAAAAAAATTTTTTTCAACTTTTTTCAATTTTACCCCCGTGGGATATATATTCTACCCACACACATTTGGAACTCTCCTGGGGTACCCTCACACATATTATTCCATCATTTAGTGGATATTGTCACAAAAAAGTGAAATTTTCAAAAATTCAGAAAAATGGCTTAAAACGACTAAATATGAAGGACTCATCGGGCGAATCGCTCTGGAACTGAAATCGGAACGCTCACTGACACTTCCCCTATCTGAAAGTCTGATAAACGCCGGAAAAATGACTAAGTCCAAAAAAATTTTTTTTTCAATTTTACCCTCGTGGGATATATATTCTACCCACACACATTTGGAACTCTCCTGGGGTACCCTCACACATATTATTCCCTCATTTAGTGGATATTTTCACAAAAAAGTGAAATTTTCAAAAATTCTGAAAATTGGCTGAAAATGACTAAATATGAAGGACACATTGGGCGAATCGCTCTGGAACTGAAATCGGAATGCTCACTGACATTTCCCCTATCTGAAAGTCTGATAAACGCTGAAAAAATGACTAAGTCCCAAAAAAAAAATTTTCAACTTTTTTCAATTTTACCCCCGTGGGATATATATTCTACCCACACACATTTGGAACTCTCCTGGGGTACCCTCACACATATTATTCCCTCATTTAGTGGATATTTTCACAAAAAAGTGAAATTTTCAAAAATTCTGAAAATTGGCTGAAAATGACTAAATATGAAGGACTCATCGGGCGAATCACTCTGGAACTGAAATTGGAACGCTCACTGACATTTCCCCTATCTGAAAGTCTGCTAAACGCCGGAAAAATGACTAAGTCCAAAAAAATTTTTTTTTCAATTTTACCCCCATGGGATATATATTCTACCCACACACAATTGGAACTCTCCTGGGATACTCTCACACATATTATTCCCTCATTTAGTGGATATTTTCACAAAAAAGTGAAATTTTCAAAAATTCAGGAAAATGACGAAATATGAAGGACTCATCGGGCGAATCGCTCTGGAACTGAAATCGGAACGCTCACTGACATTTCCCCTATCCGAAAGTCTGATAAAGGCCGGAAAAATGACTAAGTCCAAAAAAAATTTTTCCTCAATTTTACCCCCGTGGGATATATATTCTACCCACACACATTTGGAACTCTCCTGGGGTACCCTCACACATATTATTCCCTCATTTAGTGGACATTTTCACAAAAAAAAGAAATTTTCAAAAATTCTGAAAATTGGCTGAAAACGACTAAATATGAAGGACTCATCGGGCGAATCGCTCTGGAACTGAAATCGGAACGCTCACTGACATTTCCCCTATCTGAAAGTCTGATAAACGCCGGAAAAATGACTAAGTCAAAAAAATTTTTTTTTTCAATTTTACCCCCGTGGGATATATATTCTACCCACACACATTTGGAACTCTCCTGGAGTACCCTCATACATATTATTTCCTCATTTAGTGGATATTTTCACAAAAAAGTGAAATTTTCAAAAATTCAGAAAATTGGCTGAAAACGACTAAATATGAAGGACTCATCGGGCGAATCACTCTGGAACTGAAATTGGAACGCTCACTGACATTTCCCCTATCTGAAAGTCTGCTAAACGCCGGAAAAATGACTAAGTCCAAAAAAATTTTTTTTTCAATTTTACCCCCATGGGATATATATTCTACCCACACACATTTGGAACTCTCCTGGGGTACCCTCACACATATTATTCCCTCATTTAGTGGATATTTTCACAAAAAAGTGAAATTTTCAAAAATTCAGGAAATTGGTTGAAAATGACTAAATATGAAGGACTCATCGGGCGAATCGCTCTGGAACTGAAATCGGAACGCTCACTGACATTTCTCCTATCTGAAAGTCTGATAAACGACGGAAAAATGACTAAGTCCAAAAAAAATTTTTTCTCAATTTTACCCCTGTGGGATATATATTCTACCCACACACATTTGGAACTCTCCTGGGGTACCCTCACACATATTATTCCCTCATTTAGTGGATATTTTCACAAAAAAGTGAAATTTTCAAAAATTCTGAAAATTGGCTGAAAACGACTAAATATGAAGGACTCATCGGGCGAATCGCTGTGGAACTGAAATCGGAACGCTCACTGACATTTCCCCTATCTGAAAATCTGATAAACGCCGGAAAAATGACTAAGTCCAAAAAAAAATTTTTTTTCAACTTTTTTCAATTTTACCCCCGTGGGATATATATTCTACCCACACATATTTGGAACTCTCCTGGAGTACCCTCACACATATTATTCCCTCATTTAGTGGATATTTTCACAAAAAAGTGAAATTTTCAAAAATACAGAAAATTGGCTGAAAACAACTAAATATGAAGGACTCATCAAGCGAATCGCTCTGGAACTGAAATCGGAACGCTCACTGACATTTCCCCTATCTGAAAGTCTGATAAAAATGACTAAGTCCCAAAAAATTTTTTTTTTCAACTTTTTTCAATTTTACCCCCGTGGTATATATATTCTACCCACACACATTTGGAACTCTCCTGGGGTACCCTCACACATATTATTCCCTCATTTAGTGGATATTTTCACAAAAAAGTAAAATTTTCAAAAATTCAGAAAATTGGTTGAAAACGACTAAATATAAAGGACTCATTGGGCGAATCGCTCTGAAACTGAAATCGGAACGCTCACTGACATTTCCCCTATCTGAAAGTCAGATAAACGCTGAAAAAATGACTAAGTCCAAAAAAAAATTTTTTTCAACTTTTTTCAATTTTACCCCCGTGGGATATATATTCTACCCACACACATTTGGAACTCTCCTGGGGTACCCTCACACATATTATTCCCTCATTTAGTGGATATTTTCACAAAAAAGTGAAATTTTCAAAAATTCAGAAAATTGGCTGAAAACGACTATATATGAAGGACTCATCGGGCGAATCGCTCTGGAACTGAAATCGGAACGCTCACTGACATTTCCATTATCTGAAAGTCTGATGAACGCCGGAAAAATGACTAAGTCCAAAAAATAAATTTTTTCAACTTTTTTCAATTTTACCCCCGTGCGATATATATTCTACCCACACACATTTGGAACTCTCCTGGGGTACCCTCACACATATTATTCCCTCATTTAGTAGATATTTTCACAAAAAAGTGAAATTTTCAAAAATTCAGAAAATTTAGTTGAAAACGACTAAATATAAAGGACTCAATGGGCGAATCGCTCTGGAGCTGAAATCGGAACGCTCACTGACATTTCCCCTATCTGAAAGTCGGATAAACGCCAGAAAATGACTAAGTCCCCCAAAAAATTTTTTCAACTTTTATCAATTTTACCCCCGTGGGATATATATTCTACCCACACACATTTGGAACTCTCCTGGGGTACCCTCACACATATTATTCCCTCATTTAGTGGATATTTTCACAAAAAAGTGAAATTTTCAAAAATTCTGAAAATTGGCTGAAAACGACTAAATATGAAGGACTCATCGGGCGAATCGCTCTGGAACTGAAATCGGAACGCTCACTGATATTTCCCATATCTGAAAGTCTGATAAACGGCGGAAAATGACTAAGTCCAAAAAAAATTTTTTTTTAACTTTTTTCAATTTTACCCCCGTGGGATATATATTCTACCTACACACATTTGGAACTCTCCTGGGGTACCCTCACACATATTATTCCCTCATTTAGTGAATATTTTCACAAAAAAGTGAAATTTTCAAAAATTCAGAAAATTGTCTGAAAACGACTAAATATGAAGGACTCATTGGGCGAATCGCTCTGGAACTGAAATCGGAACGCTCACAGACATTTCCCTTATCTGAAAGTCTGATAAACGCCGGAAAAATGCCTAAGTCTAAAAAAAATTTTTTTCAACTTTTTTCAATTTTACCCCTGTGGGATATATATTCTACACACACACATTTGGAACTCTCCTGGGGCACCCTCACACATATTATTCCCTCATTTAGTGGATATTTTCACAAAAAAGTGAAATTTTCAAAAATTCAGAAAATTGGCTGAAAACGACTAAATATGAAGGACTCATCGGGCGAATCGCTCTGGAACTGAAATCGGAATGCTCACTGACATTTCCTCTATCTGACAGTCTGATAAACGCTGAAAAAATGACTAAGTCCCAAAAAAAAAATGTTTTCAACTTTTTCAATTTTATCCCCGTGGGATATATATTCTACCCACACACATTGGGAACTCTCCTGGGGTACCCTCACACATATTATTCCCTCATTTAGTGGATATTTTCACAAAAAAGTGAAATTTTCAAAAATTCAGAAAATTGGCTGAAAACGACTAAATATGAAGGACTCATTGGGCGAATCGCTCTGGAACTGAAATCGGAAAGCTCACTGACATTTCCCCTATCTGAAAGTCTGATAAACGCTGAAAAAATGACTAAGTCCCCAAAAAAAATTTTTTCAACTTTTTTCAATTTTACCCCCCTGGGATATATATTCTACCCACACACATTTGGAACTCTCCTGGGGTACACTCACACATATTATTCCCTCATTTAGTGGATATTCTCACAAAAAAGTGAAATTTTCAAAAAATTCTGAAAATTGGCTGAAAACGACTAAGTATGAAGGACTCATCTGGCGAATCGCTCTGGAACTGAAATCGGAACGCTCACTGACATTTCCCCTATCTGAAAGTCTGATAAACGCCGGAAAAATGCCTAAGTCTAAAAAAAATTTTTTTCAACTTTTTTCAATTTTACCCCCGTGGGATATATATTCTACCCACACACATTTGTAACTCTCCTTGGGTACCCTCACACCTATTATTCCTTCATTTAGTGGATATTTTCACAAAAAAGTGAAATCGGAATGCTCACTGACATTTCCCCTATCTGAAAGTCTGATAAACGCCGGAAAAATGACTAAGTCCCCCCAAAAATTTTTTTTATCTTTTTTTAATTTTACCCCCGTGGGATATATATTCTACCCACACACATTTGGAACGCTCCTGGGGCACCCTCACACATATTATTCCCTCATTTAGTGGATATTTTCACAAAAAAGTGAAATTTTCAAAAATTCTGAAAATTGTCTGAAAACGACTAAATATGAAGGACTCATCGGGCGAATCGCTCTGGAACTGAAATTGGAATGCTCACTGACATTTCTCCTATCTGACAGTCTGATAAACGCTGAAAAAATGACTAAGTCCCAAAAAAAAATATTTTCAACTTTTTTCAATTTTATCCCCGTGGGAAATATATTCTACCCACACACATTGGGAACTCTCCTGGGGTACCCTCACACATATTATTCCCTCATTTAGTGGATATTTTCACAAAAAAGTGAAATTTTCAAAAATTCAGAAAATTGTCTGAAAACGACTAAATATGAAGGACTCATTGGGCGAATCGCTCTGGAACTGAAATCGGAAAGCTCACTGACATTTCCCCTATCTGAAAGTCTGATAAACGCTGAAAAAATGACTAAGTCCCCAAAAAAAATTTTTTAAACTTTTTTCAATTTTACCCCACTGGGATATATATTCTACCCACACACATTTGGAACTCTCCTGGGGTACACTCACACATATTATTCCCTCATTTAGTGGATATTCTCACAAAAAAGTGAAATTTTCAAAAATTCTGAAAATTGGCTGAAAACGACTAAGTATGAAGGACTCATCCGGCGAATCGCTCTGGTACTGAAATCGGAATGCTCACTGATATTTCCCATATCTGAAAGTCTGATAAACGGCGGAAAATGACTAAGTCCAAAAAAATTTTTTTTTTAACTTTTTTCAATTTTACCCCCGTGGGATATATATTCTGCCCACACACATTTGTAACTCTCCTTGGGTACCCTCACACCTATTATTCCTTCATTTAGTGGATATTTTCACAAAAAAGTGAAATCGGAATGCTCACTGACATTTCCCCTATCTGAAAGTCTGATAAACGCCGGAAAAATGACTAAGTCTCAAAAAATTTTTTTTTCAATTTTACCCCCGTGAGATATATATTCTACCCACACACATTTGGAACTCTCCTGGGGTACCCTCACACATATTATTCCCTCATTTAGTGGATATTTTCACAAAAAAAAATGAAATTTTCAAAAATTCTGAAAATTGGCTGAAAACGACTAAATATGAAGGACTCATCGGGCGAATCGCTCTGGAACTGAAATCGGAATGCTCACTGACATTTCCCCGATCTGACAGTCTGATAAACGCTGAAAAAATGACTAAGTCCCAAAAAAAAATATTTTCAACTTTTTTCAATTTTATCCCGGTGGGATATATATTCTACCCACACACATTGGGAACGCTCCTGGGGTACCCTCACACATATTATTCCTCATTTAGTGGATATTTTCACAAAAAAGTGAAATTTGCAAAAATTCAGAAAATTGGCTGAAAACGACTAAATATGAAGGACTCATTGGGCGAATCGCTCTGGAACTGAAATCGGAATGCTCACTGACTTTTCCCATATCTGAAAGTCTGATAAACGCTGAAAAAATGACTAAGTCCCCAAACAAATTTTTTTCAACTTTTTTCAATTTTACCCCCCTGGGATATATATTCTACCCACACACATTTGGAACTCTCCTGGGGTACACTCACACATATTATTCCCTCATTTAGTGGATATTCTCACAAAAAAGTGAAATTTTCAAAAATTCTGAAAATTGGCTGAAAACGACTAAGTATGAAGGACTCATCCGGCGAATCGCTCTAGTACTGAAATCGGAATGCTCACTGACATTTCCCCTATCTGAAAGTCTGATAAACGCCGGAAAAATGCCTAAGTCTAAAAAAAATTTTTTTCAACTTTTTTCAATTTTACCCCCCTGGGATATATATTCTACCTACACACATTTGTAACTCTCCTGGGGTACCCTCACACATATTATTCCCTCATTTAGTGGATATTTTCACAAAAAAGTGAAATTTTCAAAAATTCAGAAAATTGTCTGAAAACGACTAAATATGAAGGACTCATCCGGCGAATCGCTCTGGAACTGAAATCGGAACGCTCACTGACATTTCCCCTATCTGAAAGTCTGATAAACGCCGGAAAAATGACTAAGTCCCCAAAAAAATTTTTTTCAACTTTTTTCAATTTTACCCCCCTGGGATATATATTCTACCTACACACATTTGGAACTCTCCTGGGGTACCCTCACACATATTATTCCCTGATTTAGTGGATATTTCCACAAAAAAGTGAAATTTTCAAAAATTCAGAAAATTGTCTGAAAACGACTAAATATGAAGGACTCATTGGGCGAATCGCTCTGTAACTGAAATCGGAAAGCTCACTGACATTTCCCCTATCTGAAAGTCTGATAAACGCTGAAAAAATGACTAAGTCCCAAAAAAAAATGTTTTCAACTTTTTTCAATTTTATCCTCGTGGGATATATATTCTACCTACACACATTTGGAACTCTCCTGGGGTACCCTCACACATATTATTCCCTCATTTAGTGGATATTTTCACAAAAAAGTGAAATTTTCAAAAATTCAGAAAATTGGCTGAAAACGACTAAATATGAAGGACTCATTGGGCGAATCGCTCTGGAACTGAAATCGGAAAGCTCACTGACATTTCCCCTGTCTGAAAGTCTGATAAACGCTGAAAAAATGACTAAGTACCCAAAAAAAAATTTTTCAACTTTTTTCAATTTTACCCCCCTGGGATATATATTCTACCCACACACATTTGGAACTCTCCTGGGGTACACTCACACATATTATTCCCTCATTTAGTGGATATTCTCACAAAAAAGTGAAATTTTCAAAAATTCTGAAAATTGGTTGAAAACGACTAAATATGAAGGACTTAATCGCTCTGGAACTGAAATCGAAATGCTCACTGACATTTCCCCTATCTGAAAGTCTGATAAACGCTGGAAAAATGCCTAAGTCTAAAAAAAATTTTTTTCAACTTTTTTCAATTTTACCCCCGTGGGATATATATTCTACCCACACACATTTGGAACTCTCCTGGGGTACCCTCACACATATTATTCCCTCATTTAGTGGATATTTTCACAAAAAATTGAAATTTTCAAAAATTCAGAAAATTGTCTGAAAACGACTAAATATGAAGGACTCATCGGGCGAATCGCTCTGGAACTGAAATCGGAATGCTCACTGACATTTCCCCTATCTGAAAGTCTGATAAACGCTGAAAAAATGACTAAGTCCAAAAAAAAATTTTTTTCAACTTTTTTCAATTTTACCCCCGTGGGATGTATATTCTACCCACACACATTTGGAACTCTCCTGGGGTACCCTCACACATATTATTCCCTCATTTAGTGGATATTTTCACAAAAAAGTGAAATTTTCAAAAATTCAGAAAATTGGCTGAAAACGACTAAATATGAAGGACTCATCGGGCAAATCGCTCTGGAACTGAAATCCGAATGCTCACTGACATTTCCCCTATCTGAAAGTCGGATAAATGCCGGAAAAATGACTAAGTCTAAAAAAATTTTTTTTCAACTTTTTTCAATTTTACCCCCGTGGGATATATATTCTACCCACACACATTTGGAACTCTCCTGGGGTACCCTCACACATATTATTCCCTCATTTAGTGGATATTTTCACAAAAAAGTGACATTTTGAAAAATTCAGAAAATTGGCTGAAAACGATTAAATGTGAAGGACTCATCAGGCGAATCGCTCTGGAACTCAAATCGGAACGCTCACTGACATTTCCTCTATCTGAAAGTCTGATAAACGGCGTAAAAATGACTAGGTCTAAAAAAAAATTTTTTCAACTTTTTTCAATTTTACCCCCGTGGGATATGTATTCTACCCACACACATTTGGAACTCTCCTGGGGTATCCTCACACATATTATTCCCTGATTTAGTGGATATTTTCACAAAAAAGTGAAATTTTCAAAAATTCAGAAAATTGGCTGAAAACTACTAAATATGAAGGACTCATCGGGCGAATCGCTCTGGAACTGAAATTGGAACGCTCACTGACATTTCCCCAACTGAAAGTCTGATAAACGCTGAAAAAATGATTAAGTCCCCCCAAAAAAATTTTCAACTTTTTTCAATTTTAACCCCGTGGGATATATATTCTACCCACACACATTTGGAACTCTCCTGGGGTACCCTCACACATATTATTCCCTCTTTTAGTGGATATTTTCACAAAAAAGTGAAATTTTCAAAAATTTTGAAAATTGGCTGAAAACGACTAATTATGAAGGACTCATCGGGCGAATCGCTCTGGCACTGAAATCGGAATGCTCACTGACATTTCCCCTATCTGAAAGTCTGATAAACGCTGAAAAAATGACTAAGGCCCAAAAAAAAAATTTTTCAACTTTTTTCAATTTTCCCCCGTGGGATATATATTCTACCGACACACATTTGGAACTCTCCTGGGGTACCCTCACACATATTATTCCCTCATTTAGTGGATATTTTCACAAAAAAGTGACATTTTCAAAAATTCTGAAAATTGGCTGAAAACGACTAAATATAAAGGACTCATCCGGTGAATCGCTTCGGAACTGAAATCGGAATGCTCACTGACATTTCCCCTATCTGAAAGTCTGACAAACGTCGGAAAAATGACTAAGTCCAAAACAAATTTTTTTTCAACTTTTTTCAATTCTACCCCCGTGGGATATATATTCTACCCACACACATTTGGAACTCTCCTGGGGTACCCTCACACATATTATTCCCTCATTTAGTGGATATTTTCACAAAAAAGTGACATTTTGAAAAATTCAGAAAATTGGCTGAAAACGACTAAATATGAAGGACTCATCAGGCGAATCGCTCTGGAACTCAAATCGGAACGCTCACTGACATTTCCTCTATCTGAAAGTCTGATAAACGGCGTAAAAATGACTAGGTCTAAAAAAAAATTTTTTCAACTTTTTTCAATTTTACCCCCGTGGGATATATATTCTACCCACACACATTTGGAACTCTCCTGGGGTATCCTCACACATATTATTCCCTGATTTAGTGGATATTTTCACAAAAAAGTGAAATTTTCAAAAATTCAGAAAATTGGCTGAAAACTACTAAATATGAAGGACTCATCGGGCGAATCGCTCTGGAACTGAAATTGGAACGCTCACTGACATTTCCCCAACTGAAAGTCTGATAAACGCTGAAAAAATGACTAAGTCCCCCCAAAAAAATTTTCAACTTTTTTCAGTTTTATCCCCGTGGGATGTATATTCTAACCACACACATTTGGAACTCTCCTGGGGTACCCTCACACATATTATTCCCTCATTTAGTGGATATTTTCACAAAATTGACATTTTGAAAAATTCTGAAAATTGGCTGAAAACGACTAAATATGAAGGACTCATCGGGCGAATCGCTCTGGAACTGAAATCCAAACGCTCACTGACATTTCCCCTATCTGAAAGTCGGATAAATGCCGGAAAAATGACTAAGTCTAAAAAATTTTTTTTTCAACTTTTTTCAATTTTACCCCCGTGGGATATAGATTCTACCCACACACATTTGGAACTCTCCTGGGGTACCCTCACACATATTATTCCCTCATTTAGTGGATATTTTCACAAAAAAGTGAAATTTTCAAAAATTCTGAAAATTGGCTGAAAACGACTAAATATGAAGGACTCATCGGGCGAATCGCTCTGGCACTGAAATCGGAATGCTCACTGACATTTCCCGTATCTGAAAGTCTGATAAACGCTGAAAAAATGACTAAGGCCCAAAAAAAAAATTTTTCAACTTTTTTCAATTTTGCCCCCTTGGGATATATATTCTACCCACCCTCATTTGGAACTCTCCTGGGGTACCCTCACACATATTATTCCCTCATTTAGTGGATATTTTCACAAAAAAGTGACATTTTCAAAAATTCTGAAAATTGGCTGAAAACGACTAAATATAAAGGACTCATCCGGTGAATCGCTTCGGAACTGAAATCGGAATGCTCACTGACATTTCCCCTATCTGAAAGTCTGACAAACGTCGGAAAAATGACTAAGTCCAAAACAAATTTTTTTTCAACTTTTTTCAATTCTACCCCCGTGGGATATATATTCTACCCACACACATTTGGAACTCTCCTGGGGTACCCTCACACATATTATTCCCTCATTTAGTGGATATTTTCACAAAAAAGTGACATTTTGAAAAATTCAGAAAATTGGCTGAAAACGACTAAATATGAAGGACTCATCAGGCGAATCGCTCTGGAACTCAAATCGGAACGCTCACTGACATTTCCTCTATCTGAAAGTCTGATAAACGGCGTAAAAATGACTAGGTCTAAAAAAAAATTTTTTCAACTTTTTTCAATTTTACCCCCGTGGGATATATATTCTACCCACACACATTTGGAACTCTCCTGGGGTATCCTCACACATATTATTCCCTGATTTAGTGGATATTTTCACAAAAAAGTGAAATTTTCAAAAATTCAGAAAATTGGCTGAAAACTACTAAATATGAAGGACTCATCGGGCGAATCGCTCTGGAACTGAAATTGGAACGCTCACTGACATTTCCCCAACTGAAAGTCTGATAAACGCTGAAAAAATGACTAAGTCCCCCCAAAAAAATTTTCAACTTTTTTCAGTTTTATCCCCGTGGGATGTATATTCTAACCACACACATTTGGAACTCTCCTGGGGTACCCTCACACATATTATTCCCTCATTTAGTGGATATTTTCACAAAATTGACATTTTGAAAAATTCTGAAAATTGGCTGAAAACGACTAAATATGAAGGACTCATCGGGCGAATCGCTCTGGAACTGAAATCCAAACGCTCACTGACATTTCCCCTATCTGAAAGTCGGATAAATGCCGGAAAAATGACTAAGTCTAAAAAATTTTTTTTTCAACTTTTTTCAATTTTACCCCCGTGGGATACAGATTCTACCCACACACATTTGGAACTCTCCTGGGGTACCCTCACACATATTATTCCCTCATTTAGTGGATATTTTCACAAAAAAGTGAAATTTTCAAAAATTCTGAAAATTGGCTGAAAACGACTAAATATGAAGGACTCATCGGGCGAATCGCTCTGGCACTGAAATCGGAATGCTCACTGACATTTCCCCTATCTGAAAGTCTGATAAACGCTGAAAAAATGACTAAGGCCCAAAAAAAAAATTTTTCAACTTTTTTCAATTTTGCCCCCGTGGGATATATATTCTACCCACCCTCATTTGGAACTCTCCTGGGGTACCCTCACACATATTATTCCCTCATTTAGTGGATATTTTCACAAAAAAGTGACATTTTCAAAAATTCTGAAAATTGGCTGAAAACGACTAAATATGAAGGACTCATCGGGCGAATCGCTCTGGAACTCAAATCGGAATGCTCACTAACATTTCCCCTATCTGAAAGTCTGATAAACGGCGTAAAAATGACTAAGTCTAAAAAAATTTTTTTTCAATTTTACCCCCGTGGGATATATATTCTACCCACACACATTTGGAACTCTCCTGGGGTACCCTCACACATATTATTCCCTCATTTAGTGGATATTTTCACAAAAAAGTGACATTTTGAAAAATTCTGAAAATTGGCTGAAAACGACTAAATATGAAGGACTCATCGGGCGAATCGCTCTGGAACTCAAATCGGAACGCTCACTAACATTTCCCCTATCTGAAAGTCTGATAAACAGCGTAAAAATGACTAAGTCTAAAAAAATTTTTTTTCAACTTTTTTCAATTTTACCCCCGTGGGATATATATTCTACCCACACACATTTGGAACTCTCCTGGGGTACCCTCACACATATTATTCCCTCATTTAGTGGATATTTTCACAAAAAAGTGACATTTTGAAAAATTCTGAAAATTGGCTGAAAACGACTAAATATGAAGGACTCATCAGGCGAATCGCTCTGGAACTCAAATCGGAACGCTCACTGACATTTCCTCTATCTGAAAGTCTGATAAACGGCGTAAAAATGACTAGGTCTAAAAAAAAAATTTTTCAACTTTTTTCAATTTTACCCCCGTGGGATATATATTCTACCCACACACATTTGGAACTCTCCTGGGGTATCCTCACACATATTATTCCCTGATTTAGTGGATATTTTCACAAAAAAGTGAAATTTTCAAAAATTCAGAAAATTGGCTGAAAACTACTAAATATGAAGGACTCATCGGGCGAATCGCTCTGGAACTGAAATTGGAACGCTCACTGACATTTCCCCAACTGAAAGTCTGATAAACGCTGAAAAAATGACTAAGTCCCCCCAAAACAATTTTCAACTTTTTTCAATTTTATCCCCGTGGGATGTATATTCTAACCACACACATTTGGAACTCTCCTGGGGTACCCTCACACATATTATTCCCTCAATTAGTGGATATTTTCACAAAAAAGTGAAATTTTGAAAAATTCTGAAAATTGGCTGAAAACGACTAAATATGAAGGACTCAACGGGCGAATCGCTCTGGAACTGAAATCGGAACGCTCACTGACATTTCCCCTATCTGAAAGTCTGATAAACGCTGAAAAAAGGACTAAGTCCAAAAAAAATTTTTTTTCAACTTTTTTCAATTTTACCCCCGTGGGATGTATCTTCTACCCACACACATTTGCAACTCTCCTGGGGTACCCTCACACATATTATTCCCTCATTTAGTGGATATTTTCACATAAAAGTAAAATTTTCAAAAATTCTGAAAATTGGTTGAAAACGACTAAATATGAAGGACTCATTGGGCGAATCGCTCTGGAACTGAAATCAGAACGCTCACTGAAATTTCCCCTATCTGAAAGTCTGATAAACGCTGAAAAAATGACTAAGTCCCCCAAAAAAATTTTTTCATCTTTTTTCAATTTTACCCCCGTGGGATATATATTCTACCCACACACATTTGGAACTCTCCTGAGGTACCCTCACACATATTATTCCCTCATTTAGTGGATATTTTCACAAAAAAGTGAAATTTTCAAAAATTCTGAAAATTGGCTGAAAACGACTAAATATGAAGGACTCATCGGACGAATCGCTCTGGAACTGAAATCGGAATGCTCACTTACATTTCCACTATCTGAAAGTCGGATAAATGCCGGAAAAATGACTAAGTCTAAAAAATTTTTTTTTCAACTTTTTTCAATTTTACCCCCGTGGGATATAGATTCTACCCACACACATTTGGAACTCTCCTGGGGTACCCTCACACATATTATTCCCTCATTTAGTGGATATTTTCACAAAAAAGTGAAATTTTCAAAAATTCTGAAAATTGGCTGAAAACGACTAAATATGAAGGACTCATCGGGCGAATCGCTCTGGCACTGAAATCGGAATGCTCACTGACATTTCCCCTATCTGAAAGTCTGATAAACGCTGAAAAAATGACTAAGGCCCAAAAAAAAAATTTTTCAACTTTTTTCAATTTTGCCCCCGTGGGATATATATTCTACCCACCCTCATTTGGAACTCTCCTGGGGTACCCTCACACATATTATTCCCTCATTTAGTGGATATTTTCACAAAAAAGTGACATTTTCAAAAATTCTGAAAATTGGCTGAAAACGACTAAATATGAAGGACTCATCGGGCGAATCGCTCTGGAACTCAAATCGGAATGCTCACTAACATTTCCCCTATCTGAAAGTCTGATAAACGGCGTAAAAATGACTAAGTCTAAAAAAATTTTTTTTCAATTTTACCCCCGTGGGATATATATTCTACCCACACACATTTGGAACTCTCCTGGGGTATCCTCACACATATTATTCCCTCATTTAGTGGATATTTTCACAAAAAAGTGAAATTTTCAAAAATTCAGAAAATTGGCTGAAAACTACTAAATATGAAGGACTCATCGGGCGAATCGCTCTGGAACTGAAATTGGAACGCTCACTGACATTTCCCCAACTGAAAGTCTGATAAACGCTGAAAAAATGACTAAGTCCCCCCAAAACAATTTTCAACTTTTTTCAATTTTATCCCCGTGGGATGTATATTCTAACCACACACATTTGGAACTCTCCTGGGGTACCCTCACACATATTATTCCCTCATTTAGTGGATATTTTCACAAAAAAGTGACATTTTGAAAAATTCTGAAAATTGGCTGAAAACGAATAAATATGAAGGACTCATCTGGCGAATCGCTCTGGAACTCAAATCGGAACGCTCACTAACATTTCCCCTATCTGAAAGTCTGATAAACGGCGTAAAAATGACTAAGTCAAAAAAAATTTTTTTTTAAACTTTTTTCAATTTTACCCCCGTGGGATATATATACTACCCACACACATTTGGAACTCTCCTGGGGTACCCTCACACATATTATTCCCTCAATTAGTGGATATTTTCACAAAAAAGTGAAATTTTGAAAAATTCTGAAAATTGGCTGAAAACGACTAAATATGAAGGACTCAACGGGCGAATCGCTCTGGAACTGAAATCGGAACGCTCACTGACATTTCCCCTATCTGAAAGTCTGATAAACGCTGAAAAAAGGACTAAGTCCAAAAAAAAATTTTTTTCAACTTTTTTCAATTTTACCCCCGTGGGATGTATCTTCTACCCACACACATTTGCAACTCTCCTGGGGTACCCTCACACATATTATTCCCTCATTTAGTGGATATTTTCACATAAAAGTAAAATTTTCAAAAATTCGGAAAATTGGTTGAAAACGACTAAATATGAAGGACTCATTGGGCGAATCGCTCTGGAACTGAAATCAGAACGCTCACTGACATTTCCCCTATCTGAAAGTCTGATAAACGCTGAAAAAATGACTAAGTCCCCCAAAAAAATTTTTTCATCTTTTTTCAATTTTACCCCCGTGGGATATATATTCTACCCACACACATTTGGAACTCTCCTGAGGTACCCTCACACATATTATTCCCTCACTTAGTGGATATTTTCACAAAAAAGTGACATTTTGAAAAATTCTGAAAATTGGCTGAAAACGACTAAATATGAAGGACTCATCGGGCGAATCGCTCTGGAACTCAAATCGGAACGCTCACTAACATTTCCCCTATCTGAAAGTCTGATAAACGGCGTAAAAATGACTAAGTCTAAAAAAATTTTTTTTCAACTTTTTTCAATTTTACCCCCGTGGGATATATATTCTACCCACACACATTTGGAACTCTCCTGGGGTATCCTCACACATATTATTCCCTCATTTAGTGGATATTTTCACAAAAAAGTGACATTTTGAAAAATTCTGAAAATTGGCTGAAAACGACTAAATATGAAGGACTCATCGGGCGAATCGCTCTGGAACTCCAATCGGAACGCTCACTAACATTTCCCCTATATGAAAGTCTGATAAAAGGCGTAAAAATGACTAAGTCTGAAAAAATTTTTTTTCAACTTTTTTCAATTTTACCCCCGTGGGATATATACTCTACCCACACACATTTGGAACTCTCCTGGGGTACCCTCACACATATTATTCCCTCATTTAGTGGATATTTTCACAAAAAAGTGAAATTTTCAAAAATTCTGAAAATTGGCTGAAAACGACTAAATATGAAGTATCATCGGACGAATCGCTCTGGAACTGAAATCGGAATGCTCACTTACATTTCCCCTATCTGAAAGTCTGATAAACGCCGGAAAAATGACTAAGTGTAAAAAAAAATTTTTCAACTTTTTTCAATTTTACCCCCGTGGGATATATATTCTACCGACACACATTTTGAACTCTCCTGGGGTACCCTCACACATATTATACCCTCATTTAGTGGATATTTTCACAAAAAGTGACATTTTGAAAAATTCTGAAAATTGGCTGAAAATGACTAAATATGAAGGACTCATCGGGCGAATCGCTCTGGAACTCAAATCGGAATGCTCACTGACATTTCCCCTATCTGAAAGTCTGATAAACGGCGTAAAAATGACTAAGTCTAAAAAAAAATTTTTTCAACTTTTTTCAATTTTACCCCCGTGGGATATATATTGTACCCACACACATTTGGAACTCTCCTGGGGTTCCCTCACACATATTATTCCCTCATTTAGTGGATATTTTCACAAAAAAGTGAAATTTTCAAAAATTCAGAAAATTGGCTGAAAACTACTAAATATGAAGGACTCATTGGGCGAATCGCTCTGGATCTGAAATCGGAATGCTCACTGACATTTCCCCTATCTGAAAGTCTGATAAACGGCGTAAAAATTACTAAGTCTAAAAAATTTTTTTTTCAACTCTTTTCAATTTTACCCCCGTGGGATATATATTGTACCCACACACATTTGGAACTCTCCTGGGGTTCCCTCACACATATTATTCCCTCATTTAGTGGATATTTTCACAAAAAAGTGAAATTTTTAAAAATTCTGAAAATTGGCTGAAAACTAGTAAATATGAAGGACTCATCGGGCGAATCGCTCTGGATCTGAAATCGGAACGCTCACTGACATTTCCCCTGTCTGATAAACGCCGGAAAAATGACAAAGTCTAAAAAAATTTTTTTAAAACTTTTTTCAATTTTACCTCCGTGGGATATATATTCTACCCACACACATTTGGAACTCTCCCGGGGTAACCTCACACATATTATTCCCTCATTTAGTGGATATTTTCACAAAAAAGTGAAATTTGCAAAAATTCAGAAAATTGGCTGAAAACGACTAAATATGAAGGACTCATCGGGCGAATCGCTCTTGAACTGAAATCGGAATGCTCATTGACATTTCCCCTATCTGAAAGTCTGATAAACGCCGGAAAAATGACGAAGTCTAAAAAAATTTTTTTTCAACTTTTTTCAATTTTACCCCCGTGGGATATATATTCTACCCACACACATTTGGAACTCTCCTGGGGTACCCTCACACATATTATTCCCTCATTTAGTGGATATTTTCACAAAAAAGTGAACTTTTCAAAAATTCAGAAAATCGGCTGAAAATGACTAAATATGAAGGACTCATCGGGCGAATCGCTCTGGAACTGAAATCGGAATGCTCACTTACATTTCCCCTATCTGAAAGTCTGATAAACGCTGAAAAAATGACTAAGGACCCCAAAAAAAATTTTTCAACTTTTTTCAATTTTACCCCCGTGGGATATATCTTCTACCCACACACATTTGGAACTCTCCTGGGGTACGCTCACACATATTATTCCCTCATTTAGTGGATATTTTCACAAAAAAGTGACATTTTGAAAAATTCAGAAAATTTGTTGAAAACGACTAAATATGAAGGACTCATCGGACGAATCGCTCTGGAACTGAAAACGGAACGCTCACTTACATTTCCCCTATCTGAAAGTCTGATAAACGCTGAAAAAATGACTAAGGCCCCCATAAAAAATTTTTCAACTTTTTTCAATTTTACCCCCGTGGGATATATATTCTACCCACACACATTTGGAACTCTCCTGGGGTACCCTCACACATATTATTCCCTCATTTAGTGGATATTTTCACAAAAAAGTGAAATTTTCAAAAATTCTGAAAATTGGCTGAAAACGACTAAATAAGAAGGACTCATCGGGCAAATCGCTCTGGAACTGAAATCGGAATGCTCACTGACATTTCCTCTATCTGAAAGTCTGATGAACGCCGGAAAAATGACTAGGTCCAAAAAAAAATTTTTTTTTCAACTTTTTTCAATTTTACCCCCGTGGGATGTATATTCTACCCACACACGTTTGGAACTCTCCTGGGGTACGCTCACACATATTATTCCCTCATTTAGTGGATATTTTCACAAAAAAGTGAAATTTCCAAAAATTCTGAAAATTGGCTGAAAACTACTAAATATGAAGGACTCATCGGGCAAATCGCTCTGGAACTGAAATCGGAACGCTCACTGACATTTCCCCTATCTGAAAGTCTGATAAACGCCGGAAAAATGACTAAGTCCCCAAAAAATTTTTTTAAACTTTTTTCAATTTTACCCCCGTGGGATATATATTCTACCCACCCTCATTTGGAACTCTCCTGGGGTACCCTCACACATATTATTCCCTCATTTAGTGGATATTTTCACAAAAAAGTGACATTTTCAAAAATTCTGAAAATTGGCTGAAAACGACTAAATATGAAGGACTCATCGGGCGAATCGCTCTGGAACTCAAATCGGAATGCTCACTAACATTTCCCCTATCTGAAAGTCTGATAAACGGCGTAAAAATGACTAAGTCTAAAAAAATTTTTTTTCAATTTTACCCCCGTGGGATATATATTCTACCCACACACATTTGGAACTCTCCTGGGGTATCCTCACACATATTATTCCCTCATTTAGTGGATATTTTCACAAAAAAGTGAAATTTTCAAAAATTCAGAAAATTGGCTGAAAACTACTAAATATGAAGGACTCATCGGGCGAATCGCTCTGGAACTGAAATTGGAACGCTCACTGACATTTCCCCAACTGAAAGTCTGATAAACGCTGAAAAAATGACTAAGTCCCCCCAAAACAATTTTCAACTTTTTTCAATTTTATCCCCGTGGGATGTATATTCTAACCACACACATTTGGAACTCTCCTGGGGTACCCTCACACATATTATTCCCTCATTTAGTGGATATTTTCACAAAAAAGTGACATTTTGAAAAATTCTGAAAATTGGCTGAAAACGAATAAATATGAAGGACTCATCTGGCGAATCGCTCTGGAACTCAAATCGGAACGCTCACTAACATTTCCCCTATCTGAAAGTCTGATAAACGGCGTAAAAATGACTAAGTCAAAAAAAATTTTTTTTTAAACTTTTTTCAATTTTACCCCCGTGGGATATATATACTACCCACACACATTTGGAACTCTCCTGGGGTACCCTCACACATATTATTCCCTCAATTAGTGGATATTTTCACAAAAAAGTGAAATTTTGAAAAATTCTGAAAATTGGCTGAAAATGACTAAATATGAAGGACTCAACGGGCGAATCGCTCTGGAACTGAAATCGGAACGCTCACTGACATTTCCCCTATCTGAAAGTCTGATAAACGCTGAAAAAAGGACTAAGTCCAAAAAAAAATTTTTTTCAACTTTTTTCAATTTTACCCCCGTGGGATGTATCTTCTACCCACACACATTTGCAACTCTCCTGGGGTACCCTCACACATATTATTCCCTCATTTAGTGGATATTTTCACATAAAAGTAAAATTTTCAAAAATTCGGAAAATTGGTTGAAAACGACTAAATATGAAGGACTCATTGGGCGAATCGCTCTGGAACTGAAATCAGAACGCTCACTGACATTTCCCCTATCTGAAAGTCTGATAAACGCTGAAAAAATGACTAAGTCCCCCAAAAAAATTTTTTCATCTTTTTTCAATTTTACCCCCGTGGGATATATATTCTACCCACACACATTTGGAACTCTCCTGAGGTACCCTCACACATATTATTCCCTCACTTAGTGGATATTTTCACAAAAAAGTGACATTTTGAAAAATTCTGAAAATTGGCTGAAAACGACTAAATATGAAGGACTCATCGGGCGAATCGCTCTGGAACTCAAATCGGAACGCTCACTAACATTTCCCCTATCTGAAAGTCTGATAAACGGCGTAAAAATGACTAAGTCTAAAAAAATTTTTTTTCAACTTTTTTCAATTTTACCCCCGTGGGATATATATTCTACCCACACACATTTGGAACTCTCCTGGGGTATCCTCACACATATTATTCCCTCATTTAGTGGATATTTTCACAAAAAAGTGACATTTTGAAAAATTCTGAAAATTGGCTGAAAACGACTAAATATGAAGGACTCATCGGGCGAATCGCTCTGGAACTCCAATCGGAACGCTCACTAACATTTCCCCTATATGAAAGTCTGATAAAAGGCGTAAAAATGACTAAGTCTAAAAAAATTTTTTTTCAACTTTTTTCAATTTTACCCCCGTGGGATATATACTCTACCCACACACATTTGGAACTCTCCTGGGGTACCCTCACACATATTATTCCCTCATTTAGTGGATATTTTCACAAAAAAGTGAAATTTTCAAAAATTCTGAAAATTGGCTGAAAACGACTAAATATGAAGTATCATCGGACGAATCGCTCTGGAACTGAAATCGGAATGCTCACTTACATTTCCCCTATCTGAAAGTCTGATAAACGCCGGAAAAATGACTAAGTGTAAAAAAAAATTTTTCGACTTTTTTCAATTTTACCCCCGTGGGATATATATTCTACCGACACACATTTTGAACTCTCCTGGGGTACCCTCACACATATTATACCCTCATTTAGTGGATATTTTCACAAAAAGTGACATTTTGAAAAATTCTGAAAATTGGCTGAAAATGACTAAATATGAAGGACTCATCGGGCGAATCGCTCTGGAACTCAAATCGGAATGCTCACTGACATTTCCCCTATCTGAAAGTCTGATAAACGGCGTAAAAATGACTAAGTCTAAAAAAAAATTTTTTCAACTTTTTCAATTTTACCCCCGTGGGATATATATTGTACCCACACACATTTGGAACTCTCCTGGGGTTCCCTCACACATATTATTCCCTCATTTAGTGGATATTTTCACAAAAAAGTGAAATTTTCAAAAATTCAGAAAATTGGCTGAAAACTACTAAATATGAAGGACTCATTGGGCGAATCGCTCTGGATCTGAAATCGGAATGCTCACTGACATTTCCCCTATCTGAAAGTCTGATAAACGGCGTAAAAATTACTAAGTCTAAAAAATTTTTTTTTCAACTCTTTTCAATTTTACCCCCGTGGGATATATATTGTACCCACACACATTTGGAACTCTCCTGGGGTTCCCTCACACATATTATTCCCTCATTTAGTGGATATTTTCACAAAAAAGTGAAATTTTTAAAAATTCTGAAAATTGGCTGAAAACTAGTAAATATGAAGGACTCATCGGGCGAATCGCTCTGGATCTGAAATCGGAACGCTCACTGACATTTCCCCTGTCTGATAAACGCCGGAAAAATGACAAAGTCTAAAAAAATTTTTTTAAAACTTTTTTCAATTTTACCTCCGTGGGATATATATTCTACCCACACACATTTGGAACTCTCCCGGGGTAACCTCACACATATTATTCCCTCATTTAGTGGATATTTTCACAAAAAAGTGAAATTTGCAAAAATTCAGAAAATTGGCTGAAAACGACTAAATATGAAGGACTCATCGGGCGAATCGCTCTTGAACTGAAATCGGAACGCTCATTGACATTTCCCCTATCTGAAAGTCTGATAAACGCCGGAAAAATGACGAAGTCTAAAAAAATTTTTTTTCAACTTTTTTCAATTTTACCCCCGTGGGATATATATTCTACCCACACACATTTGGAACTCTCCTGGGGTACCCTCACACATATTATTCCCTCATTTAGTGGATATTTTCACAAAAAAGTGAACTTTTCAAAAATTCAGAAAATCGGCTGAAAATGACTAAATATGAAGGACTCATCGGGCGAATCGCTCTGGAACTGAAATCGGAATGCTCACTTACATTTCCCCTATCTGAAAGTCTGATAAACGCTGAAAAAATGACTAAGGACCCCAAAAAAAATTTTTCAACTTTTTTCAATTTTACCCCCGTGGGATATATCTTCTACCCACACACATTTGGAACTCTCCTGGGGTACGCTCACACATATTATTCCCTCATTTAGTGGATATTTTCACAAAAAAGTGACATTTTGAAAAATTCAGAAAATTTGTTGAAAACGACTAAATATGAAGGACTCATCGGACGAATCGCTCTAGAACTGAAAACGGAACGCTCACTTACATTTCCCCTATCTGAAAGTCTGATAAACGCTGAAAAAATGACTAAGGCCCCCATAAAAAATTTTTCAACTTTTTTCAATTTTACCCCCGTGGGATATATATTCTACCCACACACATTTGGAACTCTCCTGGGGTACCCTCACACATATTATTCCCTCATTTAGTGGATATTTTCACAAAAAAGTGAAATTTTCAAAAATTCTGAAAATTGGCTGAAAACGACTAAATAAGAAGGACTCATCGGGCAAATCGCTCTGGAACTGAAATCGGAATGCTCACTGACATTTCCTCTATCTGAAAGTCTGATGAACGCCGGAAAAATGACTAGGTCCAAAAAAAAATTTTTTTTTCAACTTTTTTCAATTTTACCCCCGTGGGATGTATATTCTACCCACACACGTTTGGAACTCTCCTGGGGTACGCTCACACATATTATTCCCTCATTTAGTGGATATTTTCACAAAAAAGTGAAATTTCCAAAAATTCTGAAAATTGGCTGAAAACTACTAAATATGAAGGACTCATCGGGCAAATCGCTCTGGAACTGAAATCGGAACGCTCACTGACATTTCCCCTATCTGAAAGTCTGATAAACGCCGGAAAAATGACTAAGTCCCCAAAAAATTTTTTTAAACTTTTTTCAATTTTACCCCCGTGGGATATATATTCTACCCACACACATTTGGAACTCTCCTGGGGTATCTTCACACATATTATTCCCTCAGTTAGTGGATATTTTAACAAAAAAAGTGAAATTTTCAAAAATTCAGAAAATTGGCTGAAAAGAACTAAACATGAAGGACTCATCGGGCGAATCGCTCTGGAACTGAAATCGGAATGCTCACTGACATTTCCCCTATCTGAAAGTCTGATAAACGCCGGAAAAATGACTAAATCTAAAAAAAAAATTTTTTAACTTTTTTCAATTTTACCCCCGTGGGATATCTATTTTACCCACACACATTTGGAACTCTCCTGGGGTACCCTCACACAGATTATTCCCTCATTTAGTGGATATTTTCACAAAACAGTGAAATTTTCAAAAATTCCGATAATTGGCTGAAAACGACTAAATATCAAGGACTCATCTGGCAAATCGCTCTGGAACTGAAATCGGAACGCTCACTGACATTTCCCCTATCTGAAAGTCTGATAAATGCTGACAAAATGACTAAGTCAAAAAAAAAATTTTTTACAACTTTTTCAATTTTACCCCCGTGGGATATATATTTTACCCACACACATTTGGAACTCTCCTGGGCTACCCTCACACATATAATTCCCTCATTTAGTGGATATTTTCACAAAAAAGTGAAATTTTCAAAAATTCTGAAAATTGGCTGAAAACGACTAAATATGAAGGACTCATCGGGCGAATTGCTCTGGAACTGAAATCGGATTTGTCACTGACATTTCCCCTATCTGAAAGTCTGATAAACGCCGGAGAAATGACTAAGTCCAAAAAAACATTTTTTTCATCTTTTTCAATTTTACCCCCGTGGGATATATATTCTACCCACAAACATTTGGAACTCTCCTGGGCTACCCTCACACATATTATTCCCTCATTTAGTGGATATTTTCACAAAAAAGTGACATTTTCAAAAATTCAGAAAATTGGCGGAAAACGACTAAATATCAAGGACTCATCTGGCGAATCGCTCTGGAACTGAAATCGGAACGCTCACTGACATTTCCACTATCTAAAAGTCTGATAAACACTGCCAAAATGACTAAGTCCAAAAAAAAATTTTTTTCAACTTTTTTCAATTTTACTCCCGTGGGATATATATTCTACCCACACACATTTGGAACTCTCCTGGGGTAACCTCAAACATATTATTGCCTCATTTAGTGGATATTTTCACAAAAAAGTGAAATTTTCAAAAATTCAGAAAATTGGCTGAAAACGACTAAATATGAAGGACTCATCTGGCGAATCGCTCTGGAACTGAAATCGGAACGCTCACTGACATTTCCCCTATCTGAAAGTCTGATAAACGCCGGAAAAATGACTAAATCTAAAAAAAAAAATGTTTCAACTTTTTTCAATTTTACCCCCGTGGGATATATATTCTACCCACACACATTTGGAACTGTCCTGGGCTACCCTCACACATATTATTTCCTCATTTAGTGGATATTTTCACAAAAAAGTGACATTTTCAAAAATTCAGAAAATTGGCTGAAAACGACTAAATATCAAGGACTCATCTGGCGAATCCCTCTGGAACTGAAATCGGAATGCTCACTGACATTTCCCCCTTCTGAAAGTCTGATAAATGCTGACAAAATGACTAAGTCAAAAAAAAAATTTTTTTCAACTTTTTTCAATTTTACCCCCGTGGGATGTATATTCTACCCACACACATTTGGAACTCTCCTGGGTTACCCTCAAACATATTATTCCCTCATTTAGTGGATATTTTCACAAAAAAGTGAAATTTTCAAAAATTCAGAAAATTGGCTGAAAACGACTAAATATGAAGGACTCATCGGGCGAATCACTCTGGAACTGAAATTCGAACGCTCACTGACATTTCCCCTAACTGAAAGTCTGATAAACACCGGAAAGATGACTAAATCTAAAAAAAAAATTTTTCAACTTTTTTCAATTTTTCCCCCGTGGGATATATATTCTACCCACACACATTTGGAACTCTCCTGGGGTACCCTCAAACATATTATTCCCTCATTTAGTGGATATTTTCACAAAAAAGTGAAATTTTAAAAAATTCTGAAAATTGGCTGAAAACGACTAAATATCAAGGACTCATCTGGCGAATCGCTCTGGAACTGAAATCGGAACGCTCACTGACATTTCCCCTATCTGAAAGTCTGATAAACGCTGCCAAAATGACTAAGTCAAAAAAAAAATTTTTTTCATCTTTTTCAATTATACCCCCGTGGGATATATATTCTACCCACACACATTTGGAACTCTCCTGGGCTACCCTCACACATATTATTCCCTCATTTAGTGGATATTTTCACAAAAAAGTGACCTTTTCAAAAATTCAGAAAATTGGCTGAAAACGACTAAATATCAAGGACTCATCTGGCGAATCGCTCTGGAACTGAAATCGGAACGCTCACTGACATTTCCCCTATCTGAAAGTCTGATAAACACCGGAAAAATGACTAAGTACAAAAAAAAATTATTTTCATCTTTTTCAATTTTACCCCCGTGGGATATATATTCTACCCACACACATTTGGAACTCTCCTGGGCTACCCTCACACATATTATTCCCTCATTTAGTGGATATTTTCACAAAAAAGTGACATTTTCAAAAATTCAGAAAATTGGCTGAAAACGACTAAATATCAAGGACTCATCTGGCGAATCGCTCTGGAACTGAAATCAGAATGCTCACTGACATTTCCCCTTTCTGAAAGTCTGATAAACGCTGACAAAATGACTAAGTCCAAAAAAAAATTTTTTTCATCTTTTTCAATTTTACCCCCGTGGGATATATATTATACCCACACACATTTGGAACTCTCCTGGGCTACCCTCACACATATTACTCCCTCATTTAGTGGATATTTTCACAAAAAAGTGACATTTTCAAAAATTCAGAAAATTGGCTGAAAACGACTAAATATCAAGGACTCATCTGGCGAATCGCTCTGGAACTGAAATCAGAATGCTCACTGACATTTCCCCTATCTGAAAGTCTGATAAATGTCGGAAAAATTACTAAGTCCAAAAAAAAATTTTTTCATCTTTTTCAATTTTACCCCCGTGGGATATATATTCTACCCACACACATTTGGAACTCTCCTGGGCTACCCTCACACATATTATTCCCTCATTTAGTGGATATTTTCACAAAAAAGTGACATTTTCAAAAATTCTGAAAATTGGCTGAAAACGACTAAATATCAAGGACTCATCTGGCGAATCGCTCTGGAACTGAAATCGGAATGCTCACTGACATTTACCCTTTCTGAAAGTCTGATAAACGCTGGCAAAATGACTAAGTCAAAAAAAAAATTTTTTTCAACTTTTTTCAATTTTACCCCCGTGGGATATATATTCTACCCACACACATTTGGAACTCTCCTGGGGTACCCTCAAACATATTTTTCCCTCATTTAGTGGATATTTTCACAAAAAAGTGAAATTTTCAAAAATTCAGAAAATTGGCTGAAAACGACTAAATATGAAGGACTCATCGGGCGAATCGCTCTGGAACTGAAATCGGAATGCTCACTTACATTTCCCCTATCTGAAAGTCTGATAAACGCCGGAAAAATGACTAAGTCCAAAAAAAAATTTTTTTCATCTTTTTCAATTTTACCCCCGTGGGATATATATTATACCCACACACTTTTGGAACTCTCCTGGGCTACCCTCACACATATTATTCCCTCATTTAGTGGATATTTTCACAAAAAAGGGAAATTTTAAAAAATTCAGAAAATTGGCTGAAAACGACTAAATATCAAGGACTCATCTGGAGAATCGCTCTGGAACTGAAATCGGAACGCTCACTGATATTTCCCCTATCTGAAAGTCTGATAAACGCTGCCAAAATGACTAAGTCCAAAAAAAATTTTTTTTAAACTTTTTTCAATTTTACCCCCATGGGATATATATACTACCCACACACATTTGGAAATCTTCTGGGGTACACTCACACATATTATTCCCTCATTTAGTGGATATTTTCACAAAAAAGTGAAATTTTCAAAAATTCTGAAAATTGGCTGAAAACGACTAAATATGAAGGACTCATAGGGCGAATCGCTCTGGAACTGAAATCGGAGCGCTCACTGACATTTCCCCTATCTGAAAGACTGATGAACACCGGAAAAATGACTAAGTCCAAAAAAAAATTTTTTCATCGTTTTCAATTTTACCCCGTGGGAGATATATTCTACCCACACACATTTGGAACTCTCCTGAGGTTCCCTCACACATATTATTCCCTCATTTAGTGGATATTTTCACAAAAAAGTGACATTTTCAAAAATTCTGAAAATTGGCTGAAAACGACTAAATATCAAGGACTCATCTGGCGAATCGCTCTGGAACTGAAATCGGAACACTCACTGACATTTCCCCTATCTGAAAGTCTGATAAACGCCGGAAAAATGACTAAATCTAAAAAAAAATTTTTTTAACTTTTTTCAATTTTACCCCCGTGGGATATATATTTCACCCACACACATTTGGAACTCTCCTGGGGTACCCTCACACATATTATTCCCTCCTTTAGTGGATATTTTCACAAAAAAAGTGAAATTTTCAAAAATACAGAAAATTGGCTGAAACGGCTAAATATCAAGGACTCATCTGGCGAATCGCTCTGGAACTGAAATAGGAATGCTCACTGACATTTCCCCTTTCTGAAAGTCTGATAAACGCTGACAAAATGACTAAGTCCAAAAAAAATTTTTTTAAACTTTTTTCAATTTAACCCCCGTGGGATATATATTCTACCCACACACATTTGGAACTTTCCTGGGAGTACCCTCACACATATTATTCCCTCATTTAGTGGATATTTTCACAAAAAATGAAATTTTCAAAAATTTTGAAAATTGGCTGAAAACGACTAAATATGAAGGACTCATCGGGCGAAACGCTCTGGAACTGAAATCGGAATGCTCACTGACATTTCCCCTATCTGAAAGTCTGATAAACGCCGGAAAAATGACTAAGTCCAAAAAAAAATTTTTTTCAACTTTTTTCAATTTAACCCCCGTGGGATATATATTCTACCCACACACATTTGGAACTCTCCTGGGGTACCCTCACACATACTATTCCCTCATTTAGTGGATATTTTCACAAAAAAGTGAAATTTTCAAAAATTCAGAAAATTGGCTGAAAACGACTAAATATGAAGGACTCTTCGGGCGAATCGCTCTGGAACTGAAATCGGAATGCTCATTGACATTTCCCCTATCTGAAAGTCTGATAAACGCCGGAAAAATGACTAAGTCCAAAAAAAAATTTTTTTCATCTTTTTCAATTTTACCCCCGTGGGATATATGTTATACCCACACACATTTGGAACTCTCCTGAGCTACCCTCACACATATTATTCCCTCATTTAGTGGATATTTTCACAAAAAAGTGACCTTCTCAAAAATTCAGAAAATTGGCTGAAAACGACTAAATATCAAGGACTCATCTGGCGAATCGCTCTGGAACTGAAATCGGAACGCTCACTGACATTTCCCCTATCTGAAAGTCTGATAAACGCCGGAAAAATGACTAAATCAAAAAAAAAAATTTTTCAACTTTTTTCAATTTTACCCCCGTGGGATATATATTCTACCCACACACATTTGGAACTCTCCTGGGGTACCCTCACAGATATTATTCCCTCATTTAGTGGATATTTTCACAAAAAAGTGAAATTTTCAAAAATTCCGAAAATTGGCTGAAAACGACTAAATATCAAGGACTCATCTGGCGAATCGCTCTGGAACTGAAATCGGAACACTCACTGACTTTTCCCCTATCTGAAAGTCTGATAAACGCCGGAAAAATGACTAAATCTAAAAAAAAAATTTTTTAACTTTTTTCAATTTTACCCCCGTGGGATATATATTTCACCCACACACATTTGGAACTCTCCTGGGGTACCCTCACACATATTATTCCCTCCTTTAGTGGATATTTTCACAAAAAAAGTGAAATTTTCAAAAATACAGAAAATTGCCTGAAAGGGCAAATATCAAGGACTCATCTGGCGAATCGCTCTGGAACTGAAATAGAAATGCTCACTGACATTTCCCCTTTCTGAAAGTCTGATAAACGCTGACAAAATGACTAAGTCCCAAAAAAAATTTTTAAACTTTTTTCAATTTAACCCCCGTGGGATATATATTCTACCCACACACATTTGGAACTTTCCTGGGAGTACCCTCACACATATTATTCCCTCATTTAGTGGATATTTTCACAAAAAATGAAATTTTCAAAAATTTTGAAAATTGGCTGAAAACGACTAAATATGAAGGATTCATCGGGCGAAACGCTCTGGAACTGAAATCGGAATGCTCACTGACATTTCCCCTATCTGAAAGTCTGATAAACGCCGGAAAAATGACTAAGTCCAAAAAAAAATTTTTTTCAACTTTTTTCAATTTAACCCCCGTGGGATATATATTCTACCCACACACATTTGGAACTCTCCTGGGGTACCCTCACACATATTATTCCCTCATTTAGTGGATATTTTCACAAAAAAGTGAAATTTTCAAAAATTCAGAAAATTGGCTGAAAACGACTAAATATGAAGGACTCTTCGGGCGAATCGCTCTGGAACTGAAATCGGAATGCTCATTGACATTTCCCCTATCTGAAAGTCTGATAAACGCCGGAAAAATGACTAAGTCCAAAAAAAAATTTTTTTCATCTTTTTCAATTTTACCCCCGTGGGATATATATTATACCCACACACATTTGGAACTCTCCTGAGCTACCCTCACACATATTATTCCCTCATTTAGTGGATATTTTCACAAAAAAGTGACCTTTTCAAAAATTCAGAAAATTGGCTGAAAACGACTAAATATCAAGGACTCATCTGGCGAATCGCTCTGGAACTGAAATCGGAACGCTCACTGACATTTCCCCTATCTGAAAGTCTGATAAACGCCGGAAAAATGACTAAATCTAAAAAAAAAAATTTTCAACTTTTTTCAATTTTACCCCCGTGGGATATATATTCTACCCACACACATTTGGAACTCTCCTGGGCTACCCTCACACATATTATTCCCTCATTTAGTGGATATTTTCACAAAAAAGTGACATTTTCAAAAATTCAGAAAATTGGCTGAAAACGACTAAATATCAAGGACTCATCTGGCGAATCGCTCTGGAACTGAAATCGGAACGCTCACTGACATTTCCCCTATCTGAAAGTCTGATAAACGCCGGAAAAATGACTAAATCTAAAAAAAAAAATTTTCAACTTTTTTCAATTTTACCCCCGTGGGATATATATTCTACCCACACACATTTGGAACTCTCCTGGGGTACCCTCACAGATATTATTCCCTCATTTAGTGGATATTTTCACAAAAAAGTGAAATTTTCAAAAATTCCGAAAATTGGCTGAAAACGACTAAATATCAAGGACTCATCTGGCGAATCGCTCTGGAACTGAAATCGGAACACTCACTGACATTTCCCCTATCTGAAAGTCTGATAAACGCCGGAAAAATGACTAAATCTAAAAAAAAAAATTTTTAACTTTTTTCAATTTTACCCCCGTGGGATATATATTTCACCCACACACATTTGGAACTCTCCTGGGGTACCCTCACACATATTATTCCCTCCTTTAGTGGATATTTTCACAAAAAAAGTGAAATTTTCAAAAATACAGAAAATTGGCTGAAAACGACTAAATATCAAGGACTCATCTGGCGAATCGCTCTGGAACTGAAATCGGAACGCTCACTGACATTTCCCCTATCTGAAAGTCTGATAAACGCCGGAAAAATGACTAAATCTAAAAAAAAAAATTTTCAACTTTTTTCAATTTTACCCCCGTGGGATATATATTCTACCCACACACATTTGGAACTCTCCTGGGCTACCCTCACACATATTATTCCCTCATTTAGTGGATATTTTCACAAAAAAGTGACATTTTCAAAAATTCAGAAAATTGGCTGAAAACGACTAAATATCAAGGACTCATCTGGCGAATCGCTCTGGAACTGAAATCGGAATGCTCACTGACATTTCCCCTTTCTGAAAGTCTGATAAACGCTGACAAAATGACTAAGTCAAAAAAAAATTTTTTTCAACTTTTTTCAATTTTACCCCCGTGGGATGTATATTTTACCCACACACATTTGGAACTCTCCTGGGGTACCCTCACACATATTATTCCCTCATTTATGGATATTTTCACAAAAAAGTGAAATTTTCAAAAATTCAGAAAATTGGCTGAAAACGACTAAATATGAAGGACTCATCGGGCGAATCGCTCTGGAACTGAAATCGGAATGCTCACTGACTTTTCCCCTATCTGAAAGTCTGATAAACGCCGGAAAAATGACTAAGTCCAAAAAAAAATTTTTTTCATTTTTTTCAATTTTACCCCCGTGGGATATATATTATACCCACACACATTTGGAACTCTCCTGGGCTACCCTCACATATATTATTCCCTCATTTAGTGGATATTTTCACAAAAAAGTGAAATTTTCAAAAATTCAGAAAATTGGCTGAAAGCCACTAAATATGAAGGACTCATCTGGCGAATCGCTCTGGAACTGAAATCGGAACGCTCACTGACATTTCCCCTATCTGAAAGTCTGATAAACGCCGGAAAAATGACTAAATCTAAAAAAAAAAATTTTTCAACTTTTTTCAATTTTACCCCCGTGGGATATATATTCTACCCACACACATTTGGAACTCTCCTGGGGTACCCTTAAACATATTATTCCCTCATTTAGTGGATATTTCACAAAAAAGTGACATTTTCAAAAATTCTGAAAATTGGCTGAAAAAGACTAAATATCAAGGACTCATCTGGCGAATCGCTCTGGAACTGAAATCGGAATGCTCACTGACATTTCCCCTTTCTGAAGGTCTGATAAAAGCTGAAAAAATGACTAAGTCAAAAAAAAATATTTTTTCAACTTTTTTCAATTTTACCCCCGTGGGATGTATATTCTACCCACACACATTTGGAACTCTCCTGGGGTACCCTCACACATATTATTCCCTCATTTAGTGAATATTTTGACAAAAAATGACATTTTCAAAAAATCTGAAAATTGGCTGAAAATGACTAAATATGAAGGACTCATCGGGCGAATCGCTCTGGAACTGAAATCGTAACGCTCACTGACATTTCCCCTATCTGAAAGTCTGATAAACGCTGCCAAAATGACTAAGTCCAAAAAAAATTTTTTTTCAACTTTTTTCAATTTTACCCCCGTGGGATATATATTCTACCCACACACATTTGGAACTCTCCTGGGGTACCCTTAAACATATTATTCCCTCATTTAGTGGATATTTTCACAAAAAATGAAATTTTCAAAAATTCTGAAAATGGCTGAAAACGACTAAATATCAAGGACTCATCTGGCGAATCGCTCTGGAACTGAAATCGGAATGCTCACTGACATTTCCCCTATCTAAAAGTCTGATAAACGCTGAAAAAATGACTAAGTCCAAAAAAAAAATTTTTTCAACTTTTTTCAATTTTACCCCCGTGGGATATATATTCTACCCACACAGATTTGGAACTCTCCTGGGGTTTCCACACACACATTATTCCTTCATTTAGTGGATATTTTCACAAAAAAGTGACATTTTCAAACATTTTGAAAATTGGCTGAAAACGACTAAATATGATGGACTCATCTGGCGAATCGCTCTGGAACTGAAATCGGAATGCTCACTGACATTTCCCCTATCTGAAAGTCTGATAAACGCCAGAAAAATGACTAAATCTAAAAAAAAAAATTTTCAACTTTTTTCAATTTTACCCCTGTGGGATATATATTTTACCCACACACATTTGGAACTCTCCTGGGGTACCCTCACAGATATTATTCCCTCATTTAGTGGATATTTTCACAAAAAAGTGAAATTTTCAAAAATTCCGAAAATTGGCTGAAAACGACTAAATATCAAGGACTCATCTGGCGAATCGCTCTGGAACTGAAATCGGAACACTCACTGACATTTCCCCTATCTGAAAGTCTGATAAACGCCGGAAAAATGACTAAATCTAAAAAAAAAATTTTTTTACTTTTTTCAATTTTACCCCCGTGGGATATATATTTCACCCACACACATTTGGAACTCTCCTGGGGTACCCTCACACATATTATTCCCTCCTTTAGTGGATATTTTCACAAAAAAAGTGAAATTTTCAAAAATACAGAAAATTGGCTGAAACGGCTAAATATCAAGGACTCATCTGGCGAATCGCTCTGGAACTGAAATAGGAATGCTCACTGACATTTCCCCTTTCTGAAAGTCTGATAAACGCTGACAAAATGACTAAGTCCAAAAAAAAATTTTTTTAAACTTTTTTCAATTTAACCGCCGTGGGATACATATTCTACCCACACACATTTGGAACTTTCCTGGGAGTACCCTCACACATATTATTCCCTCATTTAGTGGATATTTTCACAAAAAATGAAATTTTCAAAAATTCTGAAAATTGGCTGGAAACGACTAAATATGAAGGACTCATCGGGCGAAACGCTCTGGAACTGAAATCGGAATGCTCACTGACATTTCCCCTATCTGAAAGTCTGATAAACGCTGCCAAAATGACTAAGTCCAAAAAAAAATTTTTTTCAACTTTTTTAAATTTTACCCCTGTGGGATATATATTCTACCCACACACATTTGGAACTCTCCTGGGGTACCCTCACACATATTATTCCCTAATTTAGTGGATATTTTCACAAAAAATTGAAATTTTCAAAAATTCTGAAAATTGGCAGAAAACGACTAAATATCAAGGACTCATCTGGCGAATCGCTCTGGAACTGAAATCGGAACGCTCACTGACATTTCCCCTATCTGAAAGTCTGATAAACGCCGGAAAAATGACTAAATCTAAAAAAAAAAATTTTTTACTTTTTTCAATTTTACCCCCGTGGGATATATATTTCACCCACACACATTTGGAACTCTCCTGGGGTACCCTCACACATATTATTCCCTCATTTAGTGGATATTTTCACAAAAAAAGTGAAATTTTCAAAAATACAGAAAATTGGCTGAAACGGCTAAATATCAAGGACTCATCTGGCGAATCGCTCTGGAACTGAAATAGGAATGCTCACTGACATTTCCCCTTTCTGAAAGTCTGATAAACGCTGACAAAATGACTAAGTCCAAAAAAAAATTTTTTTAAACTTTTTTCAATTTAACCCCCGTGGGATATATATTCTACCCACACACATTTGGAACTCTCCTGGGGTACCCTCACACATATTATTCCCTCATTTAGTGGATATTTTAACAAAAAAGTGAAATTTTAAAAAATTTAGAAAATTGGCTGAAAACGACTAAATATCAAGGACTCATCTGGCGAATCGCTCTGGAACTGAAATTGGAACGCTCACTGACATTTCCCCTATCTGAAAGTCTGATAAACGCCGGAAAAATGACTAAATCTAAAAAAAAAAATCTTCAACTTTTTTCAATTTTACCCCCGTGGGATATATATTCTACCCACACACATTTGGAACTCTCCTGGCGTACCCTCAAACATATTATTCCCTCATTTAGTGGATATTTTCACAAAAAAGTGAAATTTTCAAAAATTCAGAAAATTGGCTGAAAACGACTAAATATGAAGGACTCATCGGGCGAATCGCTCTGGAACTGAAATCGGAATGCTCACTGACATTTCCCCTATCTGAAAGTCTGATAAACGCCGGAAAAATGACTAAGTCCAAAAAAAATTTTTTTTCATCTTTTTCAATTTTACCCCAGTGGGATATATATTCTACCCACACACATTTGGAACTCTCCTGGGCTACCCTCACACATATTATTCCCTCATTTAGTGGATATTTTCACAAAAAAGTGACATTTTCAAAAATTCAGAAAATTGGCTGAAAACGACTAAATATCAAGGACTCATCTGGCGAATAGCTCTGGAACTGAAATCGGAACGCTCACTGACATTTCCCCTATCTGAAAGTCTGATAAACGCTGAAAAAATGACTAAGTCCAAAAACATTTTTTTTCAACTTTTTTCAATTTTACCCCCGTGTGATATATATTCTACCCACACACATTTGGAACTCTCCAGGGGTACCCTCACACATATTATTCCCTCATTTAGTGGATATTTTCACAAAAAATGAAATTTTCAAAAATTCTGAAAATTGGATGAAAACGACTAAATATGAAGGACTCATCGGGCGAATCGCTCTGTAACTGAAATCGGAACGCTCACTGACATTTCCCCTATCTGAAAGTCTGATAAACGCCGGAAAAATGACTGTTAAAAAAAAAAAATTTTTCAACTTTTTTCAATTTAACCCCCGTGGGATATATATTCTACCCACACACATTTGTAACTCTCCTGGGGTACCCTCACACATATTATTCCCTCATTTAGTGGATATTTTCACAAAAAAGTGACATTTTCAAAAATTCAGAAAATTGGCTGAAAACGACTAAATATCAAGGACTCATCTGGCGAATCGCTCTGGAACTGAAATCGGAACACCCACTGACATTTCCCCTATCTGAAAGTCTGATAAACGCTGAAAAAATGACTAAGTCCAAAAAAAATTTTTTTTAAACTTTTTTCAATTTTACCCCCGTGTGATATATATTCTACCCACACACATTTGGAACTCTCCTCGGATACCCTCACACATATTATTCTCTCATTTAGTGGATATTTTCACAAAAAAGTGAAATTTTCAAAAATTCAGAAAATTGGCTGCAAACGACTAAATATGAAGGACGCATCGGGCGAATCGCTATGGAACTGAAATCGGAACGCTCACTGACATTTCCCCTATCTGAAAGTCTGAAAAACGCCGGAAAAATGACTAAGTCCAAAAAAACATTTTTTTCAACTTTCTTCAATTTAACCCCCGTGGGATATATATTCTACCCACACACATTTGGAACTCTCCTGGGGTACCCTCACACATATTATTCCATCATTTAGTGGATATTTTCACAAAAAATGAAATATTCAAAAATTCTGAAAATTGGATGAAAACGACTAAATATGAAGGACTCATCGGGCGAATCGCTCTGGAACTGAAATCGGAATGCTCACTGACATTTCCCCTATCTGAAAGTCTGATGAACGCCGGAAAAATGACTAAGTCCAAAAAAAATTTTTTTTCATCTTTTTCAATTTTACCCCGTGGGATATATATTCTACCCACACACATTTGGAACTCTCCTGGGGTACCCTCACACATATTATTCCCTCATTTAGTGGATATTTTCACAAAAAATTGAAATTTTCAAAAAATCAGAAAATTGACTGAAAACGACTAAATATGAAGGACTCATCTGGCGAATCGCTATGGAACTGAAATCGGAACGCTCACTGACATTTCCCCTATCTGAAAGTCTGATAAACGCTGAAAAAATGACTAAGTCAAAAAAAAAATAATTTTCAACTTTTTTCAATTTTACCCCCGTGGGATGTATATTCTACCCACACACATTTGGAACTTTCCTGGGGTACACTCACACATATTATTCCCTCATTTAGTGGATATTTTCACAAAAAAGCGAAATTTTCCAAAATTCTGAAAATTGGCTGAAAACGACTAAATATCAAGGACTCATCGGGCGAATCGCTCTGGAACTAAAATCGGAACGCTCACTGACATTTCTCCTTTCTGAAAGTCTGATAAACGCTGACAAAATGACTAAGTTCAAAAAACATTTTTTTTCAACTTTTTTCTCTTTTACCCCCATGGGATATATATTCTACCCACACACATTTGGAACTCTCCTGGGGTACCCTCACACATATTATTCCCTCATTTAGTGGATATTTTCACAAAATAGTGAAATTTTCAAAAATTCAGAAAATTGGCTGAAAACGACTAAATATGAAGGACTCATAGGACGAATCGCTCTGGAACTGAAATCGGAACGCTCACTGACATTTCCCCTATCTGAAAGTCTGATAAACGCCTTAAAAAAGACTAAGTCCAAAAATAAATTTTTTTCAACTTTTTTCAATACTACCCCCGTGGGATATATATTCTACCCACACACATTTGGAACTATCCTGGGGTGCCCTCACACACATTATTCCCTCATTTAGTGAATATTTTCACAAAAAAGTGAAATTTTCAAAAATACAGAAAATTGGCTGAAAACGACTAAATATGAAGGACTCATAGGGCGAATCGCTCTGGAACTGAAATCGGAGCGCTCACTGACATTTCCCCATCTGAGAGTCTGATAAACGCCGGAAAAATGACTAAGTCCAAAAAAAAAATTTTTTCAACTTTTTTCAATTTTACCCCCCTGGGATATATATTCTACCCACACATTTGGAACTTTCCTGTCGTACCCTCACACATATCATTCCCTCATTTAGTGGATATTTTCACAAAAAAGTGAAATTTTCAAAAATACAGAAAATTGGCTGAAAACGACTAAATATGAAGGACTCATAGGACGAATGGCTCTGGAACTGAAATCGGAACGCTCACTGACATTTCCCCTATCTGAAAGTCTGATAAACGCCTTAAAAAAGAATAAGTCCAAAAATAATTTTTTTTCAACTTTTTTCAATTTTACCCCCGTGGGATATATATTCTACCCACACACATTTGGAACTCTCCTGGGGTACCCTCACACATATTATTCGCTCATTTAGTGGATATTTTCACAAAAAAGTGAAATTTTCAAAAATTCAGAAAATTGGCTGAAAACAATTAAATATGAAGGACTCATCGGGCGAATCGCTCTGGAACTGAAATCGGAACGCTCACTGACATTTCCCCTATCTGAAAGTCTGATAAACGCCGGAAAAATGACTAAATCTAAAAAAAAATTTTTTAACTTTTTACAATTTTACCCCCGTGGGATATATATTTCACCCACACACATTTGAAACTCTCCTGGGGTACCCTCACACATATTATTCCCTCATTTAGTGGATATTTTCACAAAAAAAGTGAAATTTTCAAAAATACAGAAAATTGGCTGAAAACGACTAAATATCAAGGACTCATCTGGCGAATCGATCTGGAACTGAAATCGGAACACTCACTGACATTTCCCCTATCTGAAAGTCTGATAAACGCCGGAAAAATGACTAAGTCCAAAAAAAAATTGTTTTCAACTTTTTTCAATTTTACCCCCGTGGGATGTATATTCTACCCACACACATTTGGAACTCTCCTGGGGTACCCTCACACATATTATTCCCTCATTTAGTGGATATTTTCACAAAAAAGTGAAATTTTCAAAAATTCCAAAAATTGGCTGAAAACGACTGAATATGAAGGACTCATAGGGCGAATTGCTCTGGAACTGAAATTGGAACGCTCACTGACATTTCCCCTGTCTGAAAGTCTGATAAACGCTGAAAAAATGACTAAGTCAAAAAAAAATATTTTTTCAACTTTTTTCAATTTTACCCACGTAGGATATATATTCTACCGACACACATTTGGAACTCTCCTGGGGTACCCTCACACATATTATTCCCTCATTTAGTGGATATTTTCACAAAAAAGTGAAATTTTCAAAAATTCAGAAAATTGGCTGAAAACGACTAAATATGAAGGACTCATCGGGCGAATCGCTATGGAACTGATATCGGAACGCTCACTGACATTTCCCTTATCTGAAAGTCTGATAAACGCCGGAAAAATGACTAAGTCCAAAAAAAAATTTTTTTCAACTTCTTTCAATTTTACCCCCGTAGGATATATATTCTACCCACACACATTTGGAACTCTCCTGGGGTATCCTCACACACATTATTCCTTCATTTAGTGGATATTTTCACAAAAAAGTGACATTTTCAAAAAATTTTGAAAATTGCCTGAAAACGACTAAATATGAAAGACTCATCGGGCGAATCGCTCTGGAACTGAAATCGGAATGCTCACTGACATTTCCCCTATCTGAAAGTCTGATGAACGCCGGAAAAATGACTAAATCTAAAAAAAAAATTTTAAACTTTTTTCAATTTTACCCCCGTGGGATATATATTTCACCCACACACATTTGGACCTCGCCTGGGGTACCCTCAAACATATTATTCCATCATTTAATGGATATTTTCACAAAAAAGTGAAATTTTCAAAAATTCAGAAAATTGACTGAAAACGACTAAATATGAAGGACTCATCGGGCGAATCGCTCTGGAACTGAAATAGGAATGCTCACTGACATTTCCCCTTTCTGAAAGTCTGATAAACGCTGACAAAATGACTAAGTCCAAAAAAATTTTTTTTTAAACTTTTTTCAATTTAACCCCCGTGGGATATATATTCTACCCACACACATTTGGAACTTTCCTGGGCGTACCCTCACACATATTATTCCCTCATTTAGTGGATATTTTCACAAAAAATTGAAATTTTCAAAAATTTTGAAAATTGGATGAAAACGACTAAATATCAAGGACTCATCTGGCGAATCGCTCTGGAACTCTAATGGAACGCTCACTGACATTTCCCCTATCTGAAAGTCTGATAAACGCTGCCAAAATGACTAAGTCCAAAAAAAAATTTTATTCAACTTTTTTAAATTTTACCCCCGTGGGATATATATTCTACCCACACACATTTGGAACTCTCCTGGGGTACCCTCAAACATATTATTCCCTCATTTAGTGGATATTTTCACAAAAAAGTGAAATTTTCAAAAATTCAGAAAATTGGCTGAAAACGACTAAATATGAAGGACTCATAGGGCGAATCGCTCTGGAACTGAAATCGGAACGCTCAGTGACATTTCCCCTATCTGAAAGTCTGATAAACGCCGGAAAAATGAATAAGTCCCAAAAAAAAATTTTTTAACTTTTTCCAATTTTACCCCCGTGGGATATATATTTCACCCACACACATTTGGAACTCTCCTGGGGTACCCTCACAAATATTATTCCCTCATTTAGTGGATATTTTCACAAAAAAAGTGAAATTTTCAAAAATACAGAAAATTGGCTGAAACGGCTAAATATGAAGGACTCATAGGGCGAATCGCTCTGGAACTGAAATCGGAGTGCTCACTGACATTTCCCCTATCTGAAAGTCTGATAAACGCTGAAAAAATGACTAAGTCCAAAAAAAATTATTTTTCAACTTTTTTCAATTTTACCCCCGTGGGATATATATTCTAACCACACACATTTGGAACTCTCCTGGGGTACCCTCAAACATATTATTCCCTCATTTAGTGGATATTTTCATAAAAAAGTGAAATTTTAAAAAATTCTGAAAATTGGCTGAAAACGACAAAATATGAAGGACTCATCGGGCGAATCGCTCCGGAACTGAAATCGGAATGCTCACTGACATTTCCCCTATCTGAAAGTCTGATAAACGCCGGAAAAATGACTAAATCTAAAAAAAAAATGTTCAACTTTTTTCAATTTTACCCCTGTGGGATATATATTTTACCCACACACATTTGGAACTCTCCAGGGGTACCCTCCCAGATATTATTCCCTCATTTAGTGGATATTTTCACAAAAAAGTGAAATTTTAAAAAATTCTGAAAATTGGCTGAAAACGGCTAAATATGAAGGACTCATCTGGCGAATCGATCTGGAACTGAAATCGGAACGCTCACTGACATTTCCCCTATCTGAAAGTCTGATAAACGCTGAAAAAATGACTAAGTCCAAAAAAAAAATTTTTTCAACTTTTTTCAATTTTACCCCCGTGGGATATATATTCTACCCACACACATTTGGAACTCTCCTGGGGTACCCTCAAACATATTATTCCCTCATTTAGTGGATATTTTCACAAAAAAGTGAAATTTTCAAAAATTCAGAAAATTGGCTGAAAACGACTAAATATGAAGGACTCATCGGGCGAATCGCTCTGGAACTGAAATCGGAATGCTCACTGACATTTCCCCTATCTGAAAGTCTGATAAACGCCAGAAAAATGACTAAGTCAAAAAAAAATATTTTTTCAACTTTTTTCAATTTTACCCCCGTAGGATATATATTCTACCCACACACATTTGGAACTCTCCTGGCGTACCCTCACACGTATTATTCCCTCATTTAGTGGATATTTTCACAAAAAATTGAAATTTTCAAAAAATCAGAAAATTGACTGAAAACGACTAAATATGAAGGACTCATCTGGCGAATCGCTATGGAACTGAAATCGGAACGCTCACTGACATTTCCCCTATCTGAAAGTCTGATAAACGCTGAAAAAATGACTAAGTCAAAAAAAAAATAATTTTCAACTTTTTTCAATTTTACCCCCGTGGGATGTATATTCTACCCACACACATTTGGAACTTTCCTGGGGTACACTCACACATATTATTCCCTCATTTAGTGGATATTTTCACAAAAAAGCGAAATTTTCCAAAATTCTGAAAATTGGCTGAAAACGACTAAATATCAAGGACTCATCGGGCCAATCGCTCTGGAACTAAAATCGGAACGCTCACTGACATTTCTCCTTTCTGAAAGTCTGATAAATGCTGACAAAATGACTAAGTTCAAAAAACATTTTTTTTCAACTTTTTTCTCTTTTACCCCCATGGGATATATATTCTACCCACACACATTTGGAACTCTCCTGGGGTACCCTCACACATATTATTCCCTCATTTAGTGGATATTTTCACAAAATAGTGAAATTTTCAAAAATTCAGAAAATTGGCTGAAAACGACTAAATATGAAGGACTCATAGGACGAATCGCTCTGGAACTGAAATCGGAACGCTCACTGACATTTCCCCTATCTGAAAGTCTGATAAACGCCTTAAAAAAGACTAAGTCCAAAAATAAATTTTTTTCAACTTTTTTCAATTTTACCCCCGTGGGATATATATTCTACCCACACACATTTGGAACTATCCTGGGGTGCCCTCACACACATTATTCCCTCATTTAGTGAATATTTTCACAAAAAAGTGAAATTTTCAAAAATACAGAAAATTGGCTGAAAACGACTAAATATGAAGGACTCATAGGGCGAATCGCTCTGGAACTGAAATCGGAGCGCTCACTGACATTTCCCCATCTGAGAGTCTGATAAACGCCGGAAAAATGACTAAGTCCAAAAAAAAAATTTTTTCAACTTTTTTCAATTTTACCCCCCTGGGATATATATTCTACCCACACATTTGGAACTTTCCTGTCGTACCCTCACACATATCATTCCCTCATTTAGTGGATATTTTCACAAAAAAGTGAAATTTTCAAAAATACAGAAAATTGGCTGAAAACGACTAAATATGAAGGACTCATAGGACGAATTTCTCTGGAACTGAAATCGGAACGCTCACTGACATTTCCCCTATCTGAAAGTCTGATAAACGCCTTAAAAAAGAATAAGTCCAAAAATAATTTTTTTTCAACTTTTTTCAATTTTACCCCCGTGGGATATATATTCTACCCACACACATTTGGAACTCTCCTGGGGTACCCTCACACATATTATTCGCTCATTTAGTGGATATTTTCACAAAAAAGTGAAATTTTCAAAAATTCAGAAAATTGGCTGAAAACAATTAAATATGAAGGACTCATCTGGCGAATCGCTCTGGAACTGAAATCGGAACGCTCACTGACATTTCCCCTATCTGAAAGTCTGATAAACGCCGGAAAAATGACTAAATCTAAAAAAAAATTTTTTAACTTTTTACAATTTTACCCCCGTGGGATATATATTTCACCCACACACATTTGAAACTCTCCTGGGGTACCCTCACACATATTATTCCCTCATTTAGTGGATATTTTCACAAAAAAAGTGAAATTTTCAAAAATACAGAAAATTGGCTGAAAACGACTAAATATCAAGGACTCATCTGGCGAATCGATCTGGAACTGAAATCGGAACACTCACTGACATTTCCCCTATCTGAAAGTCTGATAAACGCCGGAAAAATGACTAAGTCCAAAAAAAAATTGTTTTCAACTTTTTTCAATTTTACCCCCGTGGGATGAATATTCTACCCACACACATTTGGAACTCTCCTGGGGTACCCTCACACATATTATTCCCTCATTTAGTGGATATTTTCACAAAAAAGTGAAATTTTCAAAAATTCCAAAAATTGGCTGAAAACGACTGAATATGAAGGACTCATAGGGCGAATTGCTCTGGAACTGAAATTGGAACGCTCACTGACATTTCCCCTGTCTGAAAGTCTGATAAACGCTGAAAAAATGACTAAGTCAAAAAAAAATATTTTTTCAACTTTTTTCAATTTTACCCACGTAGGATATATATTCTACCGACACACATTTGGAACTCTCCTGGGGTACCCTCACACATATTATTCCCTCATTTAGTGGATATTTTCACAAAAAAGTGAAATTTTCAAAAATTCAGAAAATTGGCTGAAAACGACTAAATATGAAGGACTCATCGGGCGAATCGCTATGGAACTGATATCGGAACGCTCACTGACATTTCCCTTATCTGAAAGTCTGATAAACGCCGGAAAAATGACTAAGTCCAAAAAAAAATTTTTTTCAACTTCTTTCAATTTTACCCCCGTGGGATATATATTCTACCCACACACATTTGGAACTCTCCTGGGGTATCCTCACACACATTATTCCTTCATTTAGTGGATATTTTCACAAAAAAGTGACATTTTCAAAAATTTTGAAAATTGCCTGAAAACGACTAAATATGAAAGACTCATCGGGCGAATCGCTCTGGAACTGAAATCGGAATGCTCACTGACATTTCCCCTATCTGAAAGTCTGATGAACGCCGGAAAAATGACTAAATCTAAAAAAAAAATTTTAAACTTTTTTCAATTTTACCCCCGTGGGATATATATTTCACCCACACACATTTGGACCTCGCCTGGGGTACCCTCAAACATATTATTCCATCATTTAATGGATATTTTCACAAAAAAGTGAAATTTTCAAAAATTCAGAAAATTGACTGAAAACGACTAAATATGAAGGACTCATCGGGCGAATCGCTCTGGAACTGAAATAGGAATGCTCACTGACATTTCCCCTTTCTGAAAGTCTGATAAACGCTGACAAAATGACTAAGTCCAAAAAAATTTTTTTTTAAACTTTTTTCAATTTAACCCCCGTGGGATATATATTCTACCCACACACATTTGGAACTTTCCTGGGCGTACCCTCACACATATTATTCCCTCATTTAGTGGATATTTTCACAAAAAATTGAAATTTTCAAAAATTTTGAAAATTGGATGAAAACGACTAAATATCAAGGACTCATCTGGCGAATCGCTCTGGAACTCTAATGGAACGCTCACTGACATTTCCCCTATCTGAAAGTCTGATAAACGCTGCCAAAATGACTAAGTCCAAAAAAAAATTTTATTCAACTTTTTTAAATTTTACCCCCGTGGGATATATATTCTACCCACACACATTTGGAACTCTCCTGGGGTACCCTCAAACATATTATTCCCTCATTTAGTGGATATTTTCACAAAAAAGTGAAATTTTCAAAAATTCAGAAAATTGGCTGAAAACGGCTAAATATGAAGGACTCATAGGGCGAATCGCTCTGGAACTGAAATCGGAGTGCTCACTGACATTTCCCCTATCTGAAAGTCTGATAAACGCTGAAAAAATGACTAAGTCCAAAAAAAATTATTTTTCAACTTTTTTCAATTTTACCCCCGTGGGATATATATTCTAACCACACACATTTGGAACTCTCCTGGGGTACCCTCAAACATATTATTCCCTCATTTAGTGGATATTTTCACAAAAAAGTGAAATTTTAAAAAATTCTGAAAATTGGCTGAAAACGACAAAATATGAAGGACTCATCGGGCGAATCGCTCCGGAACTGAAATCGGAATGCTCACTGACATTTCCCCTATCTGAAAGTCTGATAAACGCCGGAAAAATGACTAAATCTAAAAAAAAAAATGTTCAACTTTTTTCAATTTTACCCCTGTGGGATATATATTTTACCCACACACATTTGGAACTCTCCAGGGGTACCCTCCCACATATTATTCCCTCATTTAGTGGATATTTTCACAAAAAAGTGAAATTTTAAAAAATTCTGAAAATTGGCTGAAAACGGCTAAATATGAAGGACTCATCTGGCGAATCGATCTGGAACTGAAATCGGAACGCTCACTGACATTTCCCCTATCTGAAAGTCTGATAAACGCTGAAAAAATGACTAAGTCCAAAAAAAAAATTTTTTCAACTTTTTTCAATTTTACCCCCGTGGGATATATATTCTACCCACACACATTTGGAACTCTCCTGGGGTACCCTCAAACATATTATTCACTCATTTAGTGGATATTTTCACAAAAAAGTGAAATTTTCAAAAATTCAGAAAATTGGCTGAAAACGACTAAATATGAAGGACTCATCGGGCGAATCGCTCTGGAACTGAAATCGGAATGCTCACTGACATTTCCCCTATCTGAAAGTCTGATAAACGCCAGAAAAATGACTAAGTCAAAAAAAAATATTTTTTCAACTTTTTTCAATTTTACCCCCGTAGGATATATATTCTACCCACACACATTTGGAACTCTCCTGGCGTACCCTCACACGTATTATTCCCTCATTTAGTGGATATTTTCACAAAAAAGTGAAATTTTCAAAAATACAGAAAATTGGCTGAAAACGACTAAATATGAAGGACTCATCGGGCGAATCGCTCTGGAACTGAAATCGGAACGCTCACTGACATTTCCCCTATCTGAAAGTCTGATAAACGCCGGAAAAATGACTAAGTCCAAAAAAAAATTGTTTTCAACTTTTTTCAATTTTACCCCCGTGGGATGTATATTCTACCCACACACATTTGGATCTCTCCTGGGGTACCCTCACACATATTATTCCCTCATTTAGTGGATATTTTCACAAAAAAGTGAAATTTTAAAAAATTCCGAAAATTGGCTGAAAACGACTAAATATCAAGGACTCATCTGGCGAATCGCTCTGGAACTGAAATCGGAACGCTCACTAACATTTCCCCTATCTGAAAGTCTGATAAACGCCGGAAAAATGACTAAATCTAAAAAAAAAAATTTTAAACTTTTTTCAATTTTACCCCCGTGGGATATATATTTCACCCACACACATTTGGAACTCTCCTGGGGTACCCACACACATATTATTCCCTCATTTAGTGGATATTTTCACAAAAAAAGTGAAATTTTCAAAAATACAGAAAATTGGCTGAAACGGCTAAATATGAAGGACTCATAGGGCGAAACGCTCTGGAACTGAAATCGGAGTGCTCACTGACATTTCCCCTATCTGAAAGTCTGATAAACGCTGAAAAAATGACTAAGTCCAAAAAAAATTATTTTTCAACTTTTTTCAATTTTACCCCCGTGGGAAATATATTCTACCCACACACATTTGGAACTCTCCTGGGGTACCCTCACACATATTATTCCCTCATTTAGTGGATATTTTCACAAAAAATGAAATTTTCAAAAATTCTGAAAATTGGCTGAAAACGACTAAATATGAAGGACTCATAGGGCGAATCGCTCTGGAACTGAAATCGGAACGCTCACTGACATTTCCCCTATCTGAAAGTCAGATAAACGCCGGAAAAATGACTAAGTCCAAAAAAAAATTGTTTTCAACTTTTTTCAATTTTACCCCCGTGGGATGTATATTCTACCCACACACATTTGGAACTCTCCTGGGGTACCCTCACACATATTATTCCCTCATTTAGTGGATATTTTCACAAAAAAGTGAAATTTTCAAAAATTCCAAAAATTGGCTGAAAACGACTAAATATCAAGGACTCATCTGGCGAATCACTCTGGAACTGAAATCGGAACGCTCACTGACATTTCCCCTATCTGAAAGTCTGATAAACGCCAGAAAAATGACTAAGTCAAAAAAAAATATTTTTTCAACTTTTTTCAATTTTACCCCCGTAGGATATATATTCTACAGACACACATTTGGAACTCTCCTGGCGTACCCTCACACATATTATTCCCTCATTTAATGGATATTTTCACAAAAAAGTGAAATTTTCAAAAATACAGAAAATTGGCTGAAAACGACTAAATATGATGGACTCATAGGGCGAATCGCTCTGGAACTGAAATCGGAACGCTCACTGACATTTCCCTTATCTGAAAGTCTGATAAACGCCGGAAAAATGACTAAGTCCAAAAAAAAATTGTTTTCAACTTCTTTCAATTTTACCCCCGTTGGATATATATTCTACCCACACACATTTGGAACTCTCCTGGGGTACCCTCACACATATTATTCCCTCATTTAGTGGATATTTTCACAAAAAATGAAATTTTCAAAAATTCTGAAAATTGGCTGAAAACGACTAAATATGAAGTACTCATCGGGCGAATCGCTCTGTAACTGAAATCGGAACTCTCACTGACATTTCCCCTATCTGAAAGTCTGATAAACGCCGGAAAAATGACTAAATCTAAAAAAAAAATTTTTAAACTTTTTTCAATTTTACCCCCATGGGATATATATTTTACCCACACACATTTGGAACTCTCCTGGGGTACCCTCACACATATTATTCCCTCATTTAGTGGATATTTCCACAAAAAATTGAAATTTTCAAAAATTCTGAAAATTGGCTGAAAACGACTAAATATCAAGGACTCATCTGGTGAATCGCTCTGGAACTGAAATCGGAACGCTAACTGACATTTCCCCTATCTGAAAGTCTGATAAACGCCAGAAAAATGACTAAGTAAAAAAAAAATATTTTTTCAACTTTTTTCAATTTTACCCCCGTAGGATATATATTCTACCGACACACATTTGGAACTCTCCTGGCGTACCCTCACACATATTATTCCCTCATTTAGTGGATATTTTCACAAAAAAGTGAAATTTTCAAAAATACAGAAAATTTGCTGAAAACGACTAAATATGAAGGACTCATAGGGCGAATCGCTCTGGAACTGAAATCGGAACGCTCACTGACATTTCCCCTATCGGAAAGTCAGATAAACGCCGGAAAAATGACTAAATCTAAAAAAAAAAAATTTTCAACTTTTTTCAATTTTACCCCCGTGGGATATATATTCTACCCACACACATTTGGAAATCTCCTGGGGTACCCTCACACATATTATTCCCTCATTTAGTGGATATTTTCACAAAAAATGAAATATTCAAAAATTCTGAAAATTGGATGAAAACGACTAAATATGAAGGACTCATCGGGCGAATCGCTCTGGAACTGAAATCGGAACGCTCACTGACATTTCCCCTATCTAAAAGTCTGATAAACGCTGCCAAAATGACTAAGTCAAAAAAAAAAATTTTTTTCATCTTTTTCAATTTTACCCCGTGGGATATATATACTACCCACACACATTTGGAACTCTCCTGCGGTACCCTCAAACATATTATTCCCTCATTTAGTGGATATTTTCACAAAAAAGTGAAATTTTCAAAAATTCAGAAAATTGGCTGAAAACGACTAAATATGTAGGACTCATCTGGCGAATCGCTGTGGAACTGAAATCGGAACGCTCACTGACATTTCCCCTATCTGAAAGTCTGATAAACGCTGACAAAATGACTATGTCCAAACAAAATTTTTTTTCAATCTTTTTCAATTTTACCCCCGTGGGATATATATTCTACCCACACACATTTGGAACTCTCCTGGGGTACCCTCACACATATTATTCGCTCATTTAGTGGATATTTTCACAAAAAAGTGAAATTTTCAAAAATCTGAAAATTGGCTGAAAACGACTAAATATCAAGGACTCATCTGGCGAATCGCTCTCGAACTGAAATCGGAACGCTCACTGACATTTCCCGTATCTGAACGTCTGATAAACGCCGGAAAAATGACTAAGTCCAAAAAAACATTTTTTTCAACTTTCTTCAATTTAACCCCCGTGGGATATATTTTCTACCCACACACATTTGGAACTCTCCTGGGGTACCCTCACACATATTATTCCCTCATTTAGTGGATATTTTCACAAAAAATGAAATATTCAAAAATTCTGAAAATTGGATGAAAACGACTAAATATGAAGGACTCATCGGGCGAATCACTCTGGAACTGAAATCGGAACGCTCACTGACATTTCCCCTATCTGAAAGTCTGATAAACGCCGGAAAAATGACTAAATTAAAAAAAAAAAATTTTCAACTTTTTTCAATTTTACCCGCATGGGATATATATTTTACCGACACACATTTGGAACTCTCCTGGGGTACCCTCACACATATTATTCCCTCATTTAGTGGATATTTTCACAAAAAATTGAAATTTTCAAAAATTCTGAAAATTGGCTGAAAACGACTAAATATCAAGGACTCATCTGGCGAATCGCTCTGGAACTGAAATCGGAACGCTCACTGACATTTCCCCTATCTGAAAGTCTGATGAACGCTGACAAAATGACTAAGTCCAAAAAAAAATTTTTTTCAACTTTCTTCAATTTAACCCCCGTGGGATATATATTCTACCCACACACATTTGGAAATCTCCTGGGGTACCCTCACACATATTATTCCCTCATTTAGTGGATATTTTCACAAAAAATGAAATATTCAAAAACTCTGAAAATTGGATGAAAACGACTAAATATGAAGGACTCATCGGGCGAATCGCTCTGGAACTGAAATCGGAACGCTCACTGACATTTCCCCTATCTGAAAGTCTGATAAACGCCGGAAAAATGACTAAATCAAAAAAAAATTTTTTTCAACTTTTTTCAATTTTACCTTCGTGGTAAATATATACTACCCACACATATTTGGAACTCTCCTGGGGTACCCTCACACATATTATTCCCTCATTTAGTGGATATTTTCACAAAAAACTGAAATTTTCAAAAATTCAGAAAATTGGCTGAAAACGACTAAATATGAAGGACTCATCGGGCGAATCGCTCTGGAGCTGAAATCGGAACGCTCACTGACATTTCCCGTATCTGAAAGTCTGATAAACGCCGGAAAAATGACTAAGTCCAAAAAAACATTTTTTTCAACTTTCTTCAATTTAACCCCCGTGGGATATATTTTCTACCCACACACATTTGGAACTCTCCTGGGGTACCCTCACACATATTATTCCCTCATTTAGTGGATATTTTCACAAAAAATGAAATATTCAAAAATTCTGAAAATTGGATGAAAACGACTAAATATGAAGGACTCATCGGGCAAATCACTCTGGAACTGAAATCGGAACGCTCACTGACATTTCCCCTATCTGAAAGTCTGATAAACGCCGGAAAAATGACTAAGTCCAAAAAAACATTTTTTTCAACTTTCTTCAATTTAACCCCCGCGGGATATATATTCTACCCACACATTTGGAACTCTCCTGGGGTACCCTCACACATATTATTCCCTCATTTAGTGGATATTTTCACAAAAAAGTGAAATTTTCAAAAATTCAGAAAATTGGCTGAAAACGACTAAATATGATGGACTCATCGGGCGAATCGTTCTGGAGCTGAAATCGGAACGCTCACTGACATTTCCCGTACCTGAAAGTCTGATAAACGCCGGAAAAATGACTAAATCTAAAAAAAAAATTTTTAAACTTTTTTCAATTTTACCCCGTTGGGATATATATTTTACCCACACACATTTGGAACTCTCCTGGGGTACCCTCACACATATTATTCCCTCATTTAGTGGATATTTTCACAAAAAAGTGAAATTTTCAAAAATTCAGAAAATTGGCTGAAAACGTCTAAATATGAAGGACTCATCGGGCGTATCGCTCTGGAGCTGAAATCGGAACGCTCACTGACATTTCCCCTATCTGAAAGTCTGATAAACGCCGGAAAAATGACTAAGTCCCAAAAAAAATTTTTTTCAACTTTTTTCAATTTTACCCCCGTGGGATATATATTCTACCCACACACATTTGGAACTCTCCTGGGGTACCCTCACACATATTATTCCCTCATTTAGTGGATATTTTCACAAAAAAGTGAAATTTTCAAAAATTCAGAAAATTGGCTGAAAACGACTAAATATGAAGGACTCATCGGGCGAATCGCTCTGGAACTGAAATCGGAACGCTCACTGACATTTCCCCTATCTAAAAGTCTGATGAACGCTGACAAAATGACTAAGTCCAAAAAAAAATTTTTTTCAACTTTCTTCAATTTAACCCCCGTGGGATATATATTCTACCCACACACATTTGGAAATCTCCTGGGGTACCCTCACACATATTATTCCCTCATTTAGTGGATATTTTCACAAAAAATGAAATATACAAAAACTCTGAAAATTGGATGAAAACGACTAAATATGAAGGACTCATCGGGCGAATCGCTCTGGAACTGAAATCGGAACGCTCACTGACATTTCCCCTATCTAAAAGTCTGATAAACGCTGCCAAAATGACTAAGTCCAAAAAAAATTTTTTTCAACTTTTTTCAATTTTACCCCCGTGGGATATATATTCTACCCACACACATTTGGAACTCTCCTTGGGTACCCTCACACATATTATTCCCTCATTTAGTGGATATTTTCACAAAAAAGTGACATTTTCAAAAATTTTGAAAATTGGCTGAAAATGACTAAATATGAAGGACTCATCGGGCGAATCGCTCTGGAACTGAAATCGGAATGCTCACTGACATTTCCCCTATCTGAAAGTCTGATGAATGCCGGAAAAATGACTAAGTCCAAAAAAACATTTTTTTCACTTTTACCCCCGTGGGATATATATTCTACCCACACACATTTGGAACTCTCCTGGGGTACCCTCACACATATAATTCCCTCATTTAGTGAATATTTTCACAAAAAAGTGAAATTTTCAAAAATACAGAAAATTGGCTGAAAACAACTAATAATGTAGGACTCACCTGGCGAATCGCTCTGGAACTGAAATCGGAACGCTCACTGACATTTCCCCTATCTGAAAGTCTGATAAACGCTGACAAAAGGACTAAGTCCAAACAAAATTTTTTTTCAACTTTTTTCAATTTTACCCCCGTGGGATATATATTCTACCCACACACATTTGGAGCTCTCCTGGGGTACCCTCACACATATTAGTCCCTCATTTAGTGGATATTTTCACAAAAAAGTTACATTTTCAAAAATTCAGAAAATTGGTTGAAAACGACTAAATATCAAGGACTCATCTTGCGAATCGCTCTGGAACTGAAATCGGAACGCTCACTGACATTTCCCCTATCTGAAAGTCTGATAAACGCTGACAAAAGGACTAAGTCCAAAAAAATTTTTTTTCAACTTTTTTCAATTTTACCCCCGTGGGATATATATTCTACCCACACACATTTGGAACTCTCCTGGGGTATCATCACACATATTATTCGCTCATTTAGTGGATATTTTGACAAAAAAGTGAAATTTTCAAAAATTCAGAAAATTGGCTGAAAACGACTAAATATGAAGGACTCATCGGGCGAATCGCTCTGGAACTGAAATCGGAACGCTCACTGACATTTCCCCTATCTATCTGAAAGTTTGATAAACGCTGACAAAATGACTAAGTCTAAAAAAAATTTTTTTTAAACTTTTTTCAATTTTACCCCCGTGGGATATATATTCTACCCAAACACATTTGGAACTCTCCTGGGGTACCCTCACACATATTATTCCCTCATTTAGTGGATATTTTCACAAAAAAGTGACATTTTCAAAAATTTAGAAAATTGGCTGAAAACGACTAAATATGAAGGACTCATCGGGCGAATCGCTCTGGAACTGAAATCAGAACTCTCACTGACATTTCCCCTATCTGAAATTCTGATGAACGCCGGAAAAATGACTAAGTCCAAAAAAAAATCTTTTCAACTTTTTTCAATTTTACCCCCGTGGGATATATATTCTACCCACACACATTTGGAACTCTCCTGGGGTACCCTCACACATATAATTTCCTCATTTAGTCGATATTTTCACAAAAGAGTGAAATTTTCAAAAATACAGAAAATTGGCTGAAAACGACTAAATATGAAGGACTCATAGGGCGAATTGCTCTGGAACTGAAATCGGAACGCTCACTGACATTTCCCCTATCTGAAAGTCTGATAAACGCTGAAAAAATGACTAAGTCCAAAAAAAAAATTTTTTCAACTTTTTTCAATTTTACCCCCGTGGGATATATATTCTACCCACACACATTTGGAACTCTTCTGGGGTACCCTCACACATATTATTCCCTCATTTAGTGGATATTTTCACAAAAGAGTGAAATTTTCAAAAATTCTGAAAATTGGCTGAAAACGACTAAATATGACGGACTCATCGGGCGAATCGCTCTGGAACTGAAATCGGAACGCTCACTGACATTTCCCCTATCTGAAAGTCTGATAAACGCTGACAAAATGACTAAGTCCAAACAAAATTATTTTTCAACTTTTTTCAATTTTACCCCCGTGGGATATATATTCTACCCACACACATTTGGAGCTCTCCTGGGGTGCCCTCACACACATTATTCCTTAATTTAGTGGATATTTTCAGAAAAAAGTGACATTTTCAAAAATTTAGAAAATTGTCTGAAAACGACTAAATATGAAGGACTCATCGGGCGAATCGCTCTGGAACTGAAATCGGAATGCTCACTGACATTTCCCCTATCTGAAAGTCTGATAAACGCTGACAAAATGACTAAGTCCAAAAAAAAATTTTTTTCAACTTTTTTCAATTTTACCCCCGTGGGATATTTATTCTACCCACACACATTTGGAACTCTCCTGGGGTACCCTCACACATATTATTCGCTCATTTAGTGGATATTTTCACAAAAAAGTGAAATTTTCAAAAATTCAGAAAATTGGCTGAAAACGACTAAATATGAAGGACTCATCGGGCGAATCGCTCTGGAACTGAAATCGGAACGCTCACTGACATTTCCCCTATCTGAAAGTCTGATAAACGCCGGAAAAATGACTAAGTAAAAAAAAAAAATTTTTTCAACTTTTTTCAATTTAACCCCTGTGGGATATATATTCTACCCACACACATTTGGAACTCTCCTGGGGTACCCTCACACATATTATTCGCTCATTTAGTGGATATTTTCACAAAAAAGTTAAATTTTCAAAAATTCAGAAAATTGACTGAAAGCGACTAAATATGAAAGACTCATCAGGCGAATCACTCTGGAACTGAAATCGGAATGCTCACTGACATTTCCCCTTATCTGAAAGTCTGATAAACGCTGACAAAATGACTAAGTCCAAAAAAAAATTTTTTTCAACTTTTTTTAATTTTACCCCCGTGGGATATATATTCTACCCACACACATTTGGAACTCTTCTGGGGTACCCTCACACATATTATTCCCTCATTTAGTGGATATTTTCACAAAAAAGTGAAATTTTCAAAAATTCAGAAAATTGGCTGAAAACGACTAAATATGAAGGACTCATCGGGCGAATCGCTCTGGAACTGAAATCGGAATGCTCACTGACATTTCCCCTATCTGAAAGTCTGATAAACGCCGGAAAAATGACTAAGTCCAAAAAAAAATTTTTTTCAACTTTTTTCAATTTAACCCCTGTGGGATATATATTCTACCCACACACATTTGGAACTCTCCTGGGGTACCCTCACACATATTATTCGCTCATTTAGTGGATATTTTCACAAAAAAGTGAAATTTTCAAAAATTTAGAAAATTGTCTGAAAACGACTAAATATGAAGGACTCATCGGGCGAATCGCTCTGGAACTGAAATCGGAATGCTCACTGACATTTCCCCTATCTGAAAGTCTGATGAACGCCGGAAAAATGACTAAGTCCAAAAAAACATTTTTTTCACTTTTACCCCCGTGGGATATATTTTCTACCCACACACATTTGGAACTCTCCTGGGGTACCCTCACACATATTATTCCCTCATTTAGTGGATATTTTCACAAAAGAGTTAAATTTTCAAAAATTCAGAAAATTGGCTGAAAACGACAAAATATCAAGGACTCATCGGGCAAATCGCTCTGGAACTAAAATCGGAACGCTCACTGACATTTCCCCTATCTATCTGAAAGTCTGATAAACGCTGACAAAATGACTAAGTCCAAAAAAAATTTTTTTTCTACTTTTTTCAATTTTACCCCGTGGGATATATATTCTACCCACACACATTTGGAACTCTCCTGGGGTACCCTCACACATATTATTCGCTCATTTAGTGGATATTTTCACAAAAAAGTGAAATTTTAAAAAATTCAGAAAATTGGCTGAAAACGACTAAATATAAAGGACTCATTGGGCGAATCGCTCTGGAACTGAAATCGGAACGCACACTGACATTTCCCCTATCTGAAAGTCTGATAAATGCCGGAAAAATGACTAAGTCCAAAAAAAAAATTTTTTTCAACTTTTTTCAATTTAACCCCTGTGGGATATATATTCTACCCACACACATTTGGAACTCTCCTGGGGTACCCTCACACATATTATTCCCTCATTTAGTGGATATTTTCACAAAAAAGTGAAATTTTCAAAGATTTAGAAAATTGTCTGAAAACAACTAAATATGAAGGACTCATCGGGCGAATCGCTCTGGAACTGAAATCGGAATGCTCACTGACATTTCCCCTATCTGAAAGTCTGATGAACGCCGGAAAAATGACTAAGTCCAAAAAAACATTTTTTTCACTTTTACCCCCGTGGGATATATATTCTACCCACACACATTTGGAACTCTCCTGGGGTACCCTCACACATATTATTCGCTCATTTAGTGGATATTTTCACAAAAGAGTGAAATTTTCAAAAATTCAGAAAATTGGCTGAAAACGACTAAATATGAAAGACTCATCAGGCGAATCGCTCTGGAACTAAAATCGGAACGCTCACTGACATTTCCCCTTATCTGAAAGTCTGATAAACGCTGACAAAATGACTAAGTCCAAAAAAAATTTTTTTTTCAACTTTTTTCAATTTTACCCCCGTGGGATATATATTCTACCCACAAACATTTGGAACTCTCCTGGGGTACCCTCACACATATTATTTCCTCATTTAGTGGATATTTTCACAAAAAAGTGAAATTTTAAAAAATTCAGAAAATTGACTGAAAGCGACTAAATATGAAAGACTCATCAGGCGAATCGCTCTGGAACTGAAATCGGAATGCTCACTGACATTTCCCCTTATCTGAAAGTCTGATAAACGCTGACAAAATGACTAAGTCCAAAAAAAAATTTTTTTCAACTTTTTTCAATTTTACCCCCGTGGGATATATATTCTACCCACACACATTTGGAACTCTTCTGGGGTACCCTCACACATATTATTCCCTCATTTAGTGGATATTTTCACAAAAAAGTGAAATTTTCAAAAATTTAGAAAATTGTCTGAAAACGACTAAATATGAAGGACTCATCGGGCGAATCGCTCTGGAACTGAAATCGGAATGCTCACTGAAATTCCCCCTATCTGAAAGTCTGATAAACGCCGGAAAAATGACTAAGTCCAAAAAAACATTTTTTTCACTTTTACCCCCGTGGGATATATTTTCTACCCACACACATTTGGAACTCTCCTGGGGTACCCTCACACATATTATTCCGTCATTTAGTGGATATTTTCACAAAAGAGTTAAATTTTCAAAAATTCAGAAATTTGGCTGAAAACGACAAAATATCAAGGACTCATCGGGCGAATCGCTCTGGAACTGAAATCGGAACGCTCACTGACATTTCCCCTATTTATCTGAAAGTCTGATAAACGCTGACAAAATGACTAAGTCCAAAAAAAATTTTTTTTCTACTTTTTTCAATTTTACCCCGTGGGATATATATTCTACCCACACACATTTGGAACTCTCCTGGGGTACCCTCACACATATTATTCGCTCATTTAGTGGATATTTTCACAAAAAAGTGAAATTTTAAAAAATTCAGAAAATTGGCTGAAAACGACTAAATATAAAGGACTCATTGGGCGAATCGCTCTGGAACTGAAATCGGAACGCACACTGACATTTCCCCTATCTGAAAGTCTGATAAACGCCGGAAAAATGACTAAGTCCCAAAAAAATTTTTTTTTCAACTTTTTTCAATTTTACCCCCGTGGGATATATATTCTACCCACAAACATTTGGAACTCTCCTGGGGTACCCTCACACATATTATTTCCTCATTTAGTGGATATTTTCACAAAAAAGTGAAATTTTAAAAAATTCAGAAAATCGACTGAAAGCGACTAAATATGAAAGACTCATCAGGCGAATCGCTCTGGAACTAAAATCGGAATGCTCACTGACATTTCCCCTTATCTGAAAGTCTGATAAACGCTGACAAAATGACTAAGTCCAAAAAAAAATTTTTTTCAACTTTTTTCAATTTAACCCCTGTGGGATATATATTCTACCCACACACATTTGGAACTCTCCTGGGGTACCCTCACACATATTATTCGCTCATTTAGTGGATATTTTCACAAAAAAGTGAAATTTTCAAAAATTCAGAAAATTGGCTGAAAACGACTAAATATGAAGGACTCATTGGGCGAATCGCTCTGGAACTGAAATCGGAATGCTCACTGACATTTCCCCTATCTGAAAGTCTGATGAATGCCGGAAAAATGACTAAGTCCAAAAAAACATTTTTTTCACTTTTACCCCCGTGGGATATATATTCTACCCACACACATTTGGAACTCTCCTGGGGTACCCTCACACATATTATTCCCTCGTTTAGTGGATATTTTCACAAAAGAGTTAAATTTTCAAAAATTCAGAAAATTGGCTGAAAACGACTAAATATCAAGGACTCATCGGGCGAATCGCTCTGGAACTAAAATCGGAACGCTCACTGACATTTCCCCTATTTATCTGAAAGTCTGATTAACGCTGACAAAATGACTAAGTCCAAAAAAAAAATTTTTTCAACTTTTTTCAATTTAATCCCTGTGGGATATATATTCTACCCACACACATTTGGAACTCTCCTGGGGAACCCTCACACATATTATTCGCTCATTTAGTGGATATTTTCACAAAAAAGGAAATTTTCAAAAATTCAGAAAATTGGCTGAAAACGACTAAATATGAAGGACTCATCGGGCGAATCGCTCTGCAACTGAAATCGGAATGCTCACTGACATTTCCCCTATCTGAAAGTCTGATAAATGCCGGAAAAATTACTAAGTCCAAAAAAAAATTTTTTTCAACTTTTTTCAATTTAACCTTTGTGGGATATATATTCTACCCACACACATTTGGAACTCTCCTGGGGTACCCTCACACATATTATTCCCTCATTTAGTGGATATTTTCACAAAAGAGTTAAATTTTCAAAAATTCAGAAAATTGGCTGAAAACGACAAAATATCAAGGACTCATCGGGCGAATCGCTCTGGAACTAAAATCGGAACGCTCACTGACATTTCCCCTATCTATCTGAAAGTCTGATAAACGCTGACAAAATGACTAAGTCCAATAAAAATATTTTTTCAACTTTTTTCAATTTTACCCCGTGGGATATATATTCTACCCACACACATTTGGAACTCTCCTGGGGTACCCTCACACATATTATTCGCTCATTTAGTGGATATTTTCACAAAAAAGTGAACTTTTCAAAAATTCAGAAAATTGGCTGAAAACGACTAAATATGAAGGACTCATCGGGCGAATCGCTCTGCAACTGAAATCGGAATGCTCACTGACATTTCCCCTATCTGAAAGTCTGATAAATGCCGGAAAAATTACTAAGTCCAAAAAAAAATTTTTTTCAACTTTTTTCAATTTAACCTTTGTGGGATATATATTCTACCCACACACATTTGGAACTCTCCTGGGGTACCCTCACACATATTATTCCCTCATTTAGTGGATATTTTCACAAAAGAGTTAAATTTTCAAAAATTCAGAAAATTGGCTGAAAACGACAAAATATCAAGGACTCATCGGGCGAATCGCTCTGGAACTAAAGTCGGAACGCTCACTGACATTTCCCTTATCTATCTGAAAGTCTGATAAACGCTGACAAAATGACTATGTCCAAAAAAAATTTTTTTTCAACATTTTTCAATTTTACCCCGTGGGATATATATTCTACCCACACACATTTGGAACTCTCCTGGGGTACCCTCACACATATTATTCGCTCATTTAGTGGATATTTTCACAAAAAAGTGAAATTTTCAAAAATTCAGAAAATTGGCTGAAAACGACTAAATATGAAGGACTCATCGGGCGAATCGCTCTGCAACTGAAATCGGAATGCTCACTGACATTTCCCCTATCTGAAGGTCTGATAAATGCCGGAAAAATGACTAAGTCCAAAAAAAATTTTTTTTTCAACTTTTTTCAATTTTACCCCGTGGGATATATATTCTACCCACACACATTTGGAACTCTCCTGGGGTACCCTCACACATATTATTCGCTCATTTAGTGGATATTTTCACAAAAAAGTGAAATTTTCAAAAATTCTAAAAATTGGCTGAAAACGACTAAATATGAAGGACTCATCTGGCGAATCGCTCTGGAACTGAAATCGGAACGCTCACTGACATTTCCCTTATCTGAAAGTCTGATAAACACCGGAAAAATGACTAAGTCCAAAGAAAAATTTTTTCCAACTTTTTTCAATTTTACCCGCGTGGGATATATATTCTACCCACACACATTTGGAACTCTCCTGGGGTACCCTCACACACATTATTCCTTCATTTAGTGGATATTTTCACAAAAAAGTGAAATTTTCAAAAATTCAGAAAATTGGCTGAAAACGATTAAATATGAAGGACTCATCGGGCGAATCGCTCTGGAACTGAAATCGGAACGCTCACTGACATTTCCCCTATCTGAAAGTCTGATAAACGCTGACAAAATGACTAAGTCCAAACAATATTTTTTTTCAACTTTTTTCAATTTAACCCCCGTGGGATATATATTCTACCCACACACATTTGGAACTCTCCTGGGGTACCCTCACACATATTATTCCCTCATTTAGTGGATATTTTCACAAAAAAGTGAAATTTTCAAAAATTCTGAAAATTGGCTGAAAACGACTAAATATCAAGGACTCATCTGGCGAATCGCTCTGGAACTGAAATCGGAATGCTCACTGACATTTCCCCTATCTGAAAGTCTGATGAACGCCGGAAAAATGACTAAATCCCCAAAAAAAATTTTTTCAACTTTTTTCAATTTAACCCCCGTGGGATCTATATTCTACCCACACACATTTGGAACTCTCCTGGGGTACCCTCACACATATTATTCCCTCATTTAGTTGATATTTTCACAAAAAAGTGAAATTTTCAAAAATTCAGAGAATTGGCTGAAAACGACTAAATATGAAGGAATATGATTCCGGGCGAATCGCTCTTCAACGGAAATCGGAACGCTCACTGATATTTCCCCTATCTGAAAGTCTAATTAACGCCGGAAAAATGACTAAGTCCAAAAAAATATATTTTTCACCTTTTTTAATTTATCCCCTGTGGGATATATATTCTACCCACACACATTTGGAACTCTCCTGGGGTACCCTCACACATATTATTCCCTCATTTTGTGGATATTTTCACAAAAAAGTGAAATTTTCAAAAATTCAGAAAATTGGCTGAAAACGACTAAACATGAAGGACTCATCGGGCGAATCGCTCTGGAACTGAAATCGGAATGCTCACTGACATTTCCCCTATCTGAAAGGCTGATGAACGCCGGAAAAATGACTAAGTCCAAAAAAAAAATTTTTTCAACTTTTTTCAATTTAACCCCTGTGGGATATATATTCTACCCACACACATTTGGAGCTCTCCTGGGGTACCCTCACACATATTATTTCCTCATTTAGTGGATATTTTCACAAAAAAGTGAAATTTTCAAAAATTCAGAAAATTGGCTGAAAGCGACTAAATATGAAAGACTCATCAGGCGAATCGCTCTGGAACTGAAATTGGAACGCTCACTGACATTTCCCCTATCTGAAAGTCTGATAAACGCTGACAAAATGACTAAGTCCAAACAAAATTTTTTTTCAACTTTTTTTAATTTTGCCCCCGTGGGATATATATTCTACCCACACACATTTGGAACTCTCCTGGGGTACCCTCACACATATTATTCCCTCATTTAGTGGATATTTTCACAAAAGAGTTAAATTTTCAAAAATTCAGAAAATTGGCTGAAAACGACAAAATATCAAGGACTCATCGGGCGAATCGCTCTGGAACTAAAGTCGGAACGCTCACTGACATTTCCCTTATCTATCTGAAAGTCTGATAAACGCTGACAAAATGACTATGTCCAAAAAAAATTTTTTTTCAACATTTTTCAATTTTACCCCGTGGGATATATATTCTACCCACACACATTTGGAACTCTCCTGGGGTACCCTCACACATATTATTCGCTCATTTAGTGGATATTTTCACAAAAAAGTGAAATTTTCAAAAATTCAGAAAATTGGCTGAAAACGACTAAATATGAAGGACTCATCGGGCGAATCGCTCTGCAACTGAAATCGGAATTCTCACTGACATTTCCCCTATCTGAAGGTCTGATAAATGCCGGAAAAATGACTAAGTCCAAAAAAAATTTTTTTTTCAACTTTTTTCAATTTTACCCCGTGGGATATATATTCTACCCACACACATTTGGAACTCTCCTGGGGTACCCTCACACATATTATTCGCTCATTTAGTGGATATTTTCACAAAAAAGTGAAATTTTCAAAAATTCTAAAAATTGGCTGAAAACGACTAAATATGAAGGACTCATCTGGCGAATCGCTCTGGAACTGAAATCGGAACGCTCACTGACATTTCCCTTATCTGAAAGTCTGATAAACACCGGAAAAATGACTAAGTCCAAAGAAAAATTTTTTCCAACTTTTTTCAATTTTACCCGCGTGGGATATATATTCTACCCACACACATTTGGAACTCTCCTGGGGTACCCTCACACACATTATTCCTTCATTTAGTGGATATTTTCACAAAAAAGTGAAATTTTCAAAAATTCAGAAAATTGGCTGAAAACGATTAAATATGAAGGACTCATCGGGCGAATCGCTCTGGAACTGAAATCGGAACGCTCACTGACATTTCCCCTATCTGAAAGTCTGATAAACGCTGACAAAATGACTAAGTCCAAACAATATTTTTTTTCAACTTTTTTCAATTTAACCCCCGTGGGATATATATTCTACCCACACACATTTGGAACTCTCCTGGGGTACCCTCACACATATTATTCCCTCATTTAGTGGATATTTTCACAAAAAAGTGAAATTTTCAAAAATTCTGAAAATTGGCTGAAAACGACTAAATATCAAGGACTCATCTGGCGAATCGCTCTGGAACTGAAATCGGAATGCTCACTGACATTTCCCCTATCTGAAAGTCTGATGAACGCCGGAAAAATGACTAAATCCCCAAAAAAAATTTTTTCAACTTTTTTCAATTTAACCCCCGTGGGATCTATATTCTACCCACACACATTTGGAACTCTCCTGGGGTACCCTCACACATATTATTCCCTCATTTAGTTGATATTTTCACAAAAAAGTGAAATTTTCAAAAATTCAGAGAATTGGCTGAAAACGACTAAATATGAAGGAATATGATTCCGGGCGAATCGCTCTTCAACGGAAATCGGAACGCTCACTGATATTTCCCCTATCTGAAAGTCTAATTAACGCCGGAAAAATGACTAAGTCCAAAAAAATATATTTTTCACCTTTTTTAATTTATCCCCTGTGGGATATATATTCTACCCACACACATTTGGAACTCTCCTGGGGTACCCTCACACATATTATTCCCTCATTTTGTGGATATTTTCACAAAAAAGTGAAATTTTCAAAAATTCAGAAAATTGGCTGAAAACGACTAAACATGAAGGACTCATCGGGCGAATCGCTCTGGAACTGAAATCGGAATGCTCACTGACATTTCCCCTATCTGAAAGGCTGATGAACGCCGGAAAAATGACTAAGTCCAAAAAAAAAATTTTTTCAACTTTTTTCAATTTAACCCCTGTGGGATATATATTCTACCCACACACATTTGGAGCTCTCCTGGGGTACCCTCACACATATTATTTCCTCATTTAGTGGATATTTTCACAAAAAAGTGAAATTTTCAAAAATTCAGAAAATTGGCTGAAAGCGACTAAATATGAAAGACTCATCAGGCGAATCGCTCTGGAACTGAAATTGGAACGCTCACTGACATTTCCCCTATCTGAAAGTCTGATAAACGCTGACAAAATGACTAAGTCCAAACAAAATTTTTTTTCAACTTTTTTTAATTTTGCCCCCGTGGGATATATATTCTACCCACACACATTTGGAACTCTCCTGGGGTACCCTCACACATATTATTCCCTCATTTAGTGGATATTTTCACAAAAGAGTTAAATTTTCAAAAATTCAGAAAATTGGCTGAAAACGACTAAATATCAAGGACTCATCGGGCGAATCGCTCTGGAACTAAAATCGGAACGCTCACTGACATTTCCCCTATCTATCTGAAAGTCTGATAAACGCTGACAAAATGACTAAGTCCAAAAAAAATTTTTTTTCAACTTTTTTCAATTTTACCCCGTGGGATATATATTCTACCCACACACATTTGGAACTCTCCTGGGGTACCCTCACACATATTATTCGCTCATTTAGTGGATATTTTCACAAAAAAGTGAAATTTTCAAAAATTCAGAAAATTGACTGAAAGCGACTAAATATGAAGGACTCATCAGGCGAATCGCTCTGGAACTGAAATCGGAACGCTCACTGACATTTCCCCTATCTGAAAGTCTGATAAACGCTGACAAAATGACTAAGTCCAAAAAAGATTTTTTTTCAACTTTTTTCAATTTTACCCGCGTGGGATATATATTCTACCCAAACACATTTGGAACTCTCCTGGGGTACCCTCACACACATTATTCCTTCATTTAATGGATATTTTCACAAAAAAGTGACATTTTCAAAAATTTAGAAAATTGGCTGAAAACGACTAAATATGAAGGACTCATCAGGCGAATCGCTCTGGAACTGAAATCGGAATGCTCACTGACATTTCCCCTATCTGAAAGTCTGATGAACGCCGGAAAAATGACTAAGTCCAAAAAAAAATTTTTTTCAACTTTTTTCACTTTTACCCCCGTGGGATATATATTCTAGCCTCACACATTTGGAACTCTCCTGGGGTACCCTCACACATATTATTCCCTCATTTTGTGGATATTTTCACAAAAAAGTGAAATTTTCAAAAATTCAGAAAATTGGCTGAAAACGACTAAATATCAAGGACTCATCTTCCGAATCGCTCTGGAACTGAAATCGGAACGCTCACTGACATTTCCCCTATCTGAAAGTCTGATAAACGCTGACAAAATGACTAAGTCCAAACAAATTTTTTTTTCAACTTTTTTCAATTTTACCCCCGTGTGATATATATTCTACCCACACACATTTGGAACTCTCCTGGGGTACCCTCACACATATTATTCGCTCATTTAGTGGATATTTTCACAAAAAAGTGAAATTTTCAAAAATTCAGAAAATTGGCTGAAAACGATTAAATATGAAGGACTCATAGGGCGAATCGCTCTGGAACTGAAATCGGAATGCTCACTGACATTTCCCCTATCTGAAAGTCTGATAAACGCCGGAAAAATGACTAAGTCCAAAAAAAAATTTTTTTCAACTTTTTTCACTTTTACCCCCGTGGGATATATATTCTACCCACACACATTTGGAACTCTCCTGGGGTACCCTCACACATATTATTTCCTCATTTACTGGATATTTTCACAAAAAAGTGAAATTTTCAAAAATTCAGAAAATTGGCTGAAAACGACTAAATATCAAGGACTCATCTAGCGAATTGCTCTGGAACTGAAATCGGAACGCTCACTGACATTTCCCCTATTTGAAAGTCTGATAAACGCCGGAAAAATGACTAAGTCCAAACAAAATTTTTTTTCAATTTTTTTTAATTTTGCCCCCGTGGGATATATATTCTACCCACACACATTTGGAACTCTCCTGGGGTACCCTCACACATATTATTTGCTCATTTAGTGGATATTTTCACAAAAAAGTGAAATTTTTGAAAAATTCTAAAAATTGGCTGAAAACGACTAAATATGAAGGACTCATCGGGCGAATCACTCTGGAACTGAAATCGGAATGCTCACTGACATTTCCCCTATCTGAAAGTCTTATAAACGCCGGAAAAATGACTAAGTCCAAAAAAAATTTTTTTTTCCACTTTTTTCAATTTAACCCCCGTGGGATATATATTCTACCCACACACATTTGGAACTCTCCTGGGGTACCCTCACACATATTATTTCCTCATTTAGTGGATATTTTCACAAAAAAGTGAAATTTTCAAAAATTCAGAAAATTGGCTGAAAGCGACTAAATATGAAAGACTCATCAGGCGAATCGCTCTGGAACTGAAATTGGAACGCTCACTGACATTTCCCCTATCTGAAAGTCTGATAAACGCCGGAAAAATGACTAAGTCCAAAAAAAAATTTTTTTCAACTTTTTTCAATTTAACCCCTGTGGGATATATATTCTACCCACACACATTTGGAACTCTCCTGGGGTACCCTCACACATATTATTCCCTCATTTAGTGGATATTTTCACAAAAAAGTGAAATTTTCAAAAATTCAGAAAATTGGCTGAAAACGACTAAATATCAAGGACTCATCTGGCGAATCGCTCTGGAACTGAAATCGGAACGCTCACTGACATTTCCCCTATCTGAAAGTCTGATAAACGCTGACAAAATGACTAAGTCCAGGCAAAATTTTTTTTCAACTTTTTTTAATTTTGCCCCCGTGGGATATATATTCTACCCACACACATTTGGAACTCTCCTGGGGTACCCTCACACATATTATTCGCTCATTTAGTGGATATTTTCACAAAAAAGTGAAATTTTCAAAAATTCAGAAAATTGGCTGAAAACGATTAAATATGAAGGACTCATCGGGCGAATCGCTCTGGAACTGAAATCGGAATGCTCACTGACATTTCCCCTATCTGAAAGTCTGATAAACGCCGGAAAAATGACTAAGTCCAAAAAAAATGTTTTTTCAACTTTTTTCAATTTAACCCCCGTGGGATATATATTCTACCCACACACATTTGGAACTCTCCTGGGGTACCCTCACACATATTATTCCCTCATTTAGTGGATATTTTCACAAAAAAGTGAAATTTTCAAAAATTCTGAAAATTGGCTGAAAACGACTAAATATCAAGGACTCATCTGGCGAATCGCTCTGGAACTGAAATCGGAATGCTCACTGACATTTCCCCTATCTGAAAGTCTGATGAACGCCGGAAAAATGACTAAATCCCAAAAAAAAATTTTTTCAACTTTTTTCAATTTAACCCCCGTGGGATATATATTCTACCCACACAAATTTGGAACTCTCCTGGGGTACCCTCACACATATTATTCCCTCATTTAGTGGATATTTTCACAAAAAAGTGAAATTTTCAAAAATTCAGAGAATTGGCTGAAAACGACTAAATATGAAGGACTCATCGGGCGAATCGCTCTTCAACGGAAATCGGAACACTCACTGACATTTCCCCTATCTGAAAGTCTGATAAACGCCGGAAAAATGACTAAGTCCAAAAAAAAAATTTTTTCAACTTTTTTCAATTTAACCCCTGTGGGATATATATTCTACCCACACACATTTGGAACTCTCCTGGGGTACCCTCGCACATATTATTCCCTCATTTTGTGGATATTTTCACAAAAAAATGAAATTTTCAAAAATTCAGAAAATTGGCTGAAAACGACTACATATCAAGGACTCATCTGGCGAATCGCTCTGGAACTGAAATCGGAATGCTCACTGACATTTCCCCTATCTGAAAGTCTGATAAACGCCGGAAAAATGACTAAGTCCAAAAAAAAATTTTTTTTACACTTTTTTCAATTTAACCCCCGTGGGATATATATTCTACCCACACACATTTGGAACTCTCCTGGGGTACCCTCACACATATTATTTCCTCATTTAGTGGATATTTTCACAAAAAAGTGAAATTTTCAAAAATTCAGAAAATTGGCTGAAAGCGACTAAATATGAAGGACTCATAGGGCGAATCGCTCTGGAACTGAAATCGGAATGCTCACTGACATTTCCCCTATCTGAAAGTCTGATAAACGCCGGAAAAATGACTAAGTCCAAACAAAATTTTTTTTCAACTTTTTTTAATTTTGCCCCCGTGGGATATATATTCTACCCACACACATTTGGAACTCTCCTGGGGTACCCTCACACATATTATTTGCTCATTTAGTGGATATTTTCACAAAAAAGTGAAATTTTTGAAAAATTCTAAAAATTGGCTGAAAACGACTAAATATGAAGGACTCATCGGGCGAATCACTCTGGAACTGAAATCGGAATGCTCACTGACATTTCCCCTATCTGAAAGTCTTATAAACGCCGGAAAAATGACTAAGTCCAAAAAAAAATTTTTTTTCCACTTTTTTCAATTTAACCCCCGTGGGATATATATTCTACCCACACACATTTGGAACTCTCCTGGGGTACCCTCACACATATTATTTCCTCATTTAGTGGATATTTTCACAAAAAAGTGAAATTTTCAAAAATTCAGAAAATTGGCTGAAAGCGACTAAATATGAAAGACTCATCAGGCGAATCGCTCTGGAACTGAAATTGGAACGCTCACTGACATTTCCCCTATCTGAAAGTCTGATAAACGCCGGAAAAATGACTAAGTCCAAAAAAAAATTTTTTTCAACTTTTTTCAATTTAACCCCTGTGGGATATATATTCTACCCACACACATTTGGAACTCTCCTGGGGTACCCTCACACATATTATTCCCTCATTTAGTGGATATTTTCACAAAAAAGTGAAATTTTCAAAAATTCAGAAAATTGGCTGAAAACGACTAAATATCAAGGACTCATCTGGCGAATCGCTCTGGAACTGAAATCGGAACGCTCACTGACATTTCCCCTATGTGAAAGTCTGATAAACGCTGACAAAATGACTAAGTCCAAGCAAAATTTTTTTTCAACTTTTTTTAATTTTGCCCCCGTGGGATATATATTCTACCCACACACATTTGGAACTCTCCTGGGGTACCCTCATACATATTATTCCCTCATTTAGTGGATATTTTCACAAAAAAGTGAAATTTTCAAAAATTCAGAGAATTGGCTGAAAACGACTAAATATGAAGGACTCATCGGGCGAATCGCTCTTCAACGGAAATCGGAACACTCACTGACATTTCCCCTATCTGAAAGTCTGATAAACGCCGGAAAAATGACTAAGTCCAAAAAAAAAATTTTTTCAACTTTTTTCAATTTAACCCCTGTGGGATATATATTCTACCCACACACATTTGGAACTCTCCTGGGATACCCTCGCACATATTATTCCCTCATTTTGTGGATATTTTCACAAAAAAATGAAATTTTCAAAAATTCAGAAAATTGGCTGAAAACGACTACATATCAAGGACTCATCTGGCGAATCGCTCTGGAACTGAAATCGGAATGCTCACTGACATTTCCCCTATCTGAAAGTCTGATAAACGCCGGAAAAATGACTAAGTCCAAGCAAAATTTTTTTCAACTTTTTTTAATTTTGCCCCCGTGGGATATATATTCTACCCACACACATTTGGAACTCTCCTGGGGTACCCTCACACATATTATTCGCTCATTTAGTGGATATTTTCACAAAAAAGTGAAATTTTCAAAAATTGTAAAAATTGGCTGAAAACGACTAAATATGAAGGACTCATCGGGCGAATCGCTCTGGAACTGAAATCGGAACGCTCACTGACATTTCCCCTATCTGAAAGTCTGATAAACGCCGGAAAAATGACTAAGTCCAAAGAAAAATTTTTTCCAACTTTTTTCAATTTTACCCGCGTGGGATATATATTCTACCCACACACATTTGGAACTCTCCTGGGGTACCCTCACACACATTATTCCTTCATTTAGTGGATATTTTCACAAAAAAGTGACATTTTCAAAAATTTAGAAAATTGGCTGAAAACGACTAAATATGAAGGACTCATCGGGCGAATCGCTCTGGAACTGAAATTGGAATGCTCACTGACATTTCCCCTATCTGAAAGTCTGATGAACGCCGGAAAAATGACTAAGTCCAAAAAAAATGTTTTTTCAACTTTTTTCAATTTAACCCCCGTGGGATATATATTCTACCCACACACATTTGGAACTCTCCTGGGGTACCCTCACACATATTATTCCCTCATTTTGTGTATATTTTCACAAAAAAGTGACATTTTCAAAAATTCAGAAAATTGGCTGAAAACGACTAAATATCAAGGACTAATCTGGCAAATCGCTCTGGAACTGAAATCGGAACGCTCACTGACATTTCCCCTATCTGAAAGTCTGATAAACGCTGACAAAATGACTAAGTCCAAACAATATATTTTTTCAACTTTTTTCAATTTTACCCCCGTGGGATAAATATTCTACCCACACACATTTGGAACTCTCCTGTGGTACCCTCACACATATTATTTCCTCATTTAGTGGATATTTTCACAAAAAAGTGAAATTTTCAAAAATTCTGAAAATTGGCTCAAAACGACTAAATATCAAGGACTCATCTGGCGAATCGCTCTGGAACTGAAATCGGAATGCTCACTGACATTTCCCCTATCTGAAAGTCTGATGAACACCGGAAAAATGACTAAATCCCCAAAAAAAATTTTTTCAACTTTTTTCAATTTAACCCCCGTGGGATATATATTCTACCCACACACATTTGGAACTCTCCTGGGGTACCCTCACACATATTATTCCCTCATTTAGTGGATATTTTCACAAAAAAGTGAAATTTTCAAAAATTCAGAGAATTGGCTGAAAACGACTAAATATGAAGGACTCATCACGCGAATCGCTCTTCAACGGAAATCGGAACACTCACTGACATTTCCCCTATCTGAAAGTCTGATAAACGCCGGAAAAATGACTAAGTCCAAAAAAAAATTTTTTTCAACTTTTTCAATTTAACCCCCGTGGGATATATATTCTACCCACACACATTTGGAACTCTCCTGGGGTACCCTCAAACATATTATTCCCTCATTTAGTGGATATTTTCACAAAAAAGTGACATTTTCAAAAATTCAGAAAATTGGCTGAAAACGACTAAATATGAAGGACTCAACGGGCGAATCGCTCTGGAACTGAAATCGGAATGCTCACTGACATTTCCCCTATCTGAAAGTGTGATAAACGCCGGAAAAATGACTTAAGTCCAAAAAAAAAATTTTTTCAACTTTTTTCAATTTAACCCCTGTGGGATATATATTCTACCCACACACATTTGGAACTCTCCTGGGGTACCCTCGCACATATTATTCCCTCATTTTGTGGATATTTTCACAAAAAAATGAAATTTTCAAAAATTCAGAAAATTGGCTGAAAACGACTACATATCAAGGACTCATCTGGCGAATCGCTCTGGAACTGAAATTGGAACGCTCACTGACATTTCCCCTATCTGAAAGTCTGATAAACGCTGACAAAATGACTAAGTCCAAACAAAATTTTTTTTCAACTTTTTTTAATTTTGCCCCCGTGGGATATATATTCTACCCACACACATTTGGAACTCTCCTGGGGTACCCTCACACATATTATTCGCTCATTTAGTGGATATTTACACAAAAAAGTGAAATTTTCAAACATTCAGAAAATTGGCTGAAAACGATTAAATATGAAGGACTCATCGGGCGAATCGCTCTGGAACTGAAATCGGAATGCTCACTGACATTTCCCCTATCTGAAAGTCTGATAAACGCCGGAAAAATGACTAAGTCCAAAAAAAATTTTTTTTCAACTTTTTTCAATTTAACTTCCGTGGGATATATATTCTACCCACACACATTTGGAACTCTCCTGGGGTACCCTCACACATATTATTACCTCATTTAGTGGATATTTTCACAAAAAAGTGAAATTTTTAAAAATTCTGAAAATTGGCTGAAAACAACTAAATATCAAGGACTCATCGGGCGAATCGCTCTGGAACTGAAATCGGAACGCTCACTGACATTTCCCCTATCTGAAAGTCTGATAAACGCTGACAAAATGACTAAGTCCCCCCAAAAAATTTTTTTCAACTTTTTTTAATTTTACCCCCATGGGATATATATTCTACCCACACACATTTGGAACTCTCCTGGGGTACCCTCACACACATTATTCCTTCATTTAGTGGATATTTTCACAAAAAAGTGACATTTTCAAAAATTTAGAAAATTGGCTGAAAACGACTGAATAAGAAGGACTCATCGGGCGAATCGCTCTGGAACTGAAATTGGAATGCTCACTGACATTTCCCCTATCTGAAAGTCTGATGAACGCCGGAAAAATGACTAAGTCCAAAAAAAAATTTTTTTCAACTTTTTTCACTTTTCCCCCGTGGGATATATATTCTACCCACACACATTTGGAACTCTCCTGGGGTACCCTCAAACATATTATTCCCTCATTTTGTGTATATTTTCACAAAAAAGTGACATTTTCAAAAATTCAGAAAATTGGCTGAAAACGACTAAATATCAAGGACTCATCTGGCAAATCGCTCTGGAACTGAAATCGGAACGCTCACTGACATTTCCCCTATCTGAAAGTCTGATAAACGCTGACAAAATGACTAAGTCCAAACAATATTTTTTTTCAACTTTTTTCAATTTTACCCCCGTGGGATATATATTCTACCCACACACATTTGGAACTCTCCTGGGGTACCCTCACACACATTATTCCTTCATTTAGTGGATATTTTCACAAAAAAGTGACATTTTCAAAAATTTAGAAAATTGGCTGAAAACGACTAAATATGAAGGACTCATCGGGCGAATCGCTCTGGAACTGAAATCGGAATGCTCACTGACATTTCCCCTATCTGAAAGTCTGATGAACGCCGGAAAAATGACTAAGTCCAAAAAAAAATTTTTTTAAACTTTTTTTTACTTTTACCCCCTTGGGATATATATTCTACCCACACACATTTGGAACTCTCCTGGGGTACCCTCACACACATTATTCCTTCATTTAGTGGATATTTTCACAAAAAGTGACATTTTCAAAAATTTAGAAAATTGGCTGAAAACGACTAAATATGAAGGACTCATAGGGCGAATCGCTCTGGAACTGAAATCGGAACGCTCACTGACATTTCTCCTATCTGAAAGTCTGATAAACGCCGTAAAAATGACTAAGTCCAAAAAAAAAATTTTTTCAACTTTTTTCAATTTAACCCCTGTGGGATATATATTCTACCCACACATTTGGAACTCTCCTGGGGTACCCTCACACATATTATTCCCTCATTTTGTGTATATTTTCACAAAAAAGTGACATTTTCAAAAATTCAGAAAATTGGCTGAAAACGACTAAATATCAAGGACTCATCTGGCAAATCGCTCTGGAACTGAAATCGGAACGCTCACTGACATTTCCCCTATCTGAAAGTCTGATAAACGCTGACAAAATAACTAAGTCCAAACAATATTTTTTTTCAACTTTTTTCAATTTTACCCCCGTGGGATATATATTCTACCCACACACATTTGGAACTCTCCTGGGGTACCCTCACAAATATTATTCGCTCATTTAGTGGATATTTTCACAAAAAAGTGAAATTTTCAAAAATTCAGAAAATTGGCTGAAAACGATTAAATATGAAGGACTCATCGGGCGAATCGCTCTGGAACTGAAATCGGAATGCTCACTGACATTTCCCCTATCTGAAAGTCTGATAAACGCCGGAAAAATGACTAAGTCCAAAAAAAATGTTTTTTCAACTTTTTTCAATTTAACCCCCGTGGGATATATATTCTACCCACACACATTTGGAACTCTCCTGGGGTACCCTCACACATATTATTCCCTCATTTAGTGGATATTTTCACAAAAAAGTGAAATTTTCAAAAATTCAGAAAATTGGCTGAAAACGACTAAATATCAAGGACTCATCTAGCGAATCGCTCTGGAACTGAAATTGGAACGCTCACTGACATTTCCCCTATCTGAAAGTCTGATAAACGCCGGAAAAATGACTAAGTCCAAAAAAAAATTTTTTTCAACTTTTTTCAATTTAACCCCTGTGGGATATATATTCTACCCACACACATTTGGAACTCTCCTGGGGTACCCTCACACATATTATTCCCTCATTTTGTGGATATTTTCACAAAAAAGTGAAATTTTCAAAAATTCAGAAAATTGGCTGAAAACGACTAAATATCAAGGACTCATCTGGCGAATCGCTCTGGAACTGAAATCGGAACGCTCACTGACATTTCCCCTATCTGAAAGTCTGATAAACGCTGACAAAATGACTAAGTCCAAACAAAATTTTTTTTCAACTTTTTTCAATTTTACCCCCGTGGGATATATATTCTACCCACACACATTTGGAACTCTCCTGGGGTACCCTCACACACATTATTCCTTCATTTAGTGGATATTTTCACAAAAAGTGACATTTTCAAAAATTTAGAAAATTGGCTGAAAACGACTAAATATGAAGGACTCATCGGGCGAATCGCTCTGGAACTGAAATCGGAACGCTCACTGACATTTCTCCTATCTGAAAGTCTGATAAACGCCGGAAAAATGACTAAGTCCAAAAAAAAAATTTTTTCAACTTTTTTCAATTTAACCCCTGTGGGATATATATTCTACCCACACACATTTGGAACTCTCCTGGGGTACCCTCGCACATATTATTCCCTAATTTTGTGGATATTTTCACAAAAAAATGAAATTTTCAAAAATTCAGAAAATTGGCTGAAAACGACTACATATCAAGGACTCATCTGGCGAATCGCTCTGGAACTGAAATCGGAACGCTCACTGACATTTCCCCTATCTGAAAGTCTGATGAACGCTGACAAAATGACTAAGTCCAAGCAAAATTTTTTTTCAACTCTTTTTAATTTTGCCCCCGTGGGATATATATTCTACCCACACACATTTGGAACTCTCCTGGGGTACCCTCACACATATTATTCGCTCATTTAGTGGATATTTTCACAAAAAACTGAAATTTTCAAAAATTCTAAAAATTGGCTGAAAACGACTAAATATGAAGGACTCATCGGGGGAATCGCTCTGGAACTGAAATCGGAACGCTCACTGACATTTCCCCTATCTGAAAGTCTGAAAAACGCCGGAAAAATGACTAAGTCCAAAGAAAAATTTTTTCCAACTTTTTTCAATTTTACCCGCGTGGGATATATATTCTACCCACACACATTTGGAACTCTCCTGGGGTACCCTCACACACATTATTCCTTCATTTAGTGGATATTTTCACAAAAAAGTGACATTTTCAAAAATTTAGAAAATTGGCTGAAAACGACTAAATATGAAGGACTCATCGGGCGAATCGCTCTGGAACTGAAATTGGAATGCTCACTGACATTTCCCCTATCTGAAAGTCTGATAAACGCTGACAAAATGACTAAGTCCCCCCAAAAAATTTTTTTCAACTTTTTTTAATTTTACCCCCATGGGATATATATTCTACCCACACACATTTGGAACTCTCCTGGGGTACCCTCACACACATTATTCCTTCATTTAGTGGATATTTTCACAAAAAAGTGACATTTTCAAAAATTTAGAAAATTGGCTGAAAACGACTGAATAAGGACTCATCGGGCGAATCGCTCTGGAACTGAAATTGGAATGCTCACTGACATATCCCCTATCTGAAAGTCTGATGAACGCCGGAAAAATGACTAAGTCCAAAAAAAAATTTTTTTCAACTTTTTTTACTTTTCCCCCGTGGGATATATATTCTACCCACACACATTTGGAACTCTCCTGGGGTACCCTCACACATATTATTCCCTCATTTTGTGTATATTTTCACAAAAAAGTGACATTTTCAAAAATTCAGAAAATTGGCTGAAAACGACTAAATATCAAGGACTCATCTGGCAAATCGCTCTGGAACTGAAATCGGAACGCTCACTGACATTTCCCCTATCTGAAAGTCTGATAAACGCTGACAAAATGACTAAGTCCAAACAAAATTTTTTTTCAACTTTTTTCAATTTTACCCCCGTGGGATATATATTCTACCCACACACATTTGGAACTCTCCTGGGGTACCCTCACACACATTATTCCTTCATTTAGTGGATATTTTCACAAAAAAGTGACATTTTCAAAAATTTAGAAAATTGGCTGAAAACGACTAAATATGAAGGACTCATCGGGCGAATCGCTCTGGAACTGAAATCGGAATGCTCACTGACATTTCCCCTATCTGAAAGTCTGATGAACGCCGGAAAAATGACTAAGTCCAAAAAAAAATTTTTTTAAACTTTTTTTTACTTTTACCCCCTTGGGATATATATTCTACCCACACACATTTGGAACTCTCCTGGGGTACCCTCACACACATTATTCCTTCATTTAGTGGATATTTTCACAAAAAGTGACATTTTCAAAAATTTAGAAAATTGGCTGAAAACGACTAAATATGAAGGACTCATCGGGCGAATCGCTCTGGAACTGAAATCGGAACGCTCACTGACATTTCTCCTATCTGAAAGTCTGATAAACGCCGGAAAAATGACTAAGTCCAAAAAAAAAATTTTTTCAACTTTTTTCAATTTAACCCCTGTGGGATATATATTCTACCCACACACATTTGGAACTCTCCTGGGGTACCCTCGCACATATTATTCCCTAATTTTGTGGATATTTTCACAAAAAAATGAAATTTTGAAAAATTCAGAAAATTGGCTGAAAACGACTACATATGAAGGACTCATCTGGCGAATCGCTCTGGAACTGAAATCGGAACGCTCACTGACATTTCCCCTATCTGAAAGTCTGATAAACGCCGGAAAAATGACTAAGTCCAAAGAAAAATTTTTTCCAACTTTTTTCAATTTTACCCGCGTGGGATATATATTCTACCCACACACATTTGGAACTCTCCTGGGGTACCCTCACACACATTATTCCTTCATTTAGTGGATATTTTCACAAAAAAGTGACATTTTCAAAAATTTAGAAAATTGGCTGAAAACGACTAAATATGAAGGACTCATCGGACGAATCGCTCTGGAACTGAAATTGGAATGCTCACTGACATTTCCCCTATCTGAAAGTCTGATGAACGCCGGAAAAATGACTAAGTCAAAAAAAAATGTTTTTTCAACTTTTTTCAATTTAACCCCCGTGGGATATATATTCTACCCACACACATTTGGAACTCTCCTGGGGTACCCTCACACATATTATTCCCTCATTTTGTGTATATTTTCACAAAAAAGTGACATTTTCAAAAATTCAGAAAATTGGCTGAAAACGACTAAATATCAAGGACTAATCTGGCAAATCGCTCTGGAACTGAAATCGGAACGCTCACTGACATTTCCCCTATCTGAAAGTCTGATAAACGCTGACAAAATGACTAAGTCCAAACAATATATTTTTTCAACTTTTTTCAATTTTACCCCCGTGGGATATATATTCTACCCACACACATTTGGAACTCTCCTGGGGTACCCTCACACATATTATTCGCTCATTTAGTGGATATTTTCACAAAAAAGTGAAATTTTCAAAAATTCAGAAAATTGGCTGAAAACGATTAAATATGAGGGACTCATCGGGCGAATCGCTCTGGAACTGAAATCGGAATGCTCACTGACATTTCCCCTATCTGAAAGTCTGATAAACGCCGGAAAAATGACTAAGTCCAAAGAAAATGTTTTTTCAACTTTTTTCAATTTAACCCCCGAGGGATATATATTCTACCCACACACATTTGGAACTCTCCTGGGGTACCCTCACACATATTATTCCCTCATTTAGTGGATATTTTCACAAAAAAGTGAAATTTTCAAAAATTCTGAAAATTGGCTGAAAACGACTAAATATCAAGGACTCATCTGGCGAATCGCTCTGGAACTGAAATCGGAATGCTCACTGACATTTCCCCTATCTGAAAGTCTGATGAACACCGGAAAAATGACTAAATCCCCAAAAAAATTTTTTTCAACTTTTTTCAATTTAACCCCCGTGGGATATATATTCTACCCACACACATTTGGAACTCTCCTGGGGTACCCTCACACATATTATTCCCTCATTTAGTGGATATTTTCACAAAAAAGTGAAATTTTCAAAAATTCAGAGAATTGGCTGAAAACGACTAAATATGAAGGACTCATCACGCGAATCGCTCTTCAACGGAAATCGGAACACTCACTGACATTTCCCCTATCTGAAAGTCTGATAAACGCCGGAAAAATGACTAAGTCCAAAAAAAAAATTTTTTTCAACTTTTTCAATTTAACCCCCGTGGGATATATATTCTACCCACACACATTTGGAACTCTCCTGGGGTACCCTCAAACATATTATTCCCTCATTTAGTGGATATTTTCACAAAAAAGTGACATTTTCAAAAATTTAGAAAATTCTCTGAAAACGACTAAATATGAAGGACTCAACGGGCGAATCGCTCTGGAACTGAAATCGGAATGCTCACTGACATTTCCCCTATCTGAAAGTCTGATAAACGCCGTAAAAATGACTAAGTCCAAAAAAAAAATTTTTTCAACTTTTTTCAATTTAACCCCTGTGGGATATATATTCTACCCACACACATTTGGAACTCTCCTGGGGTACCCTCGCACATATTATTCCCTCATTTTGTGGATATTTTCACAAAAAAATGAAATTTTCAAAAATTCAGAAAATTGGCTGAAAACGACTACATATCAAGGACTCATCTGGGGAATCGCTCTGGAACTGAAATCGGAACGCTCACTGACATTTCCCCTATCTGAAAGTCTGATAAACGCTGAAAAAATGACTAAGTCCAAACAAAATTTTTTTTCAACTTTTTTTAATTTTGCCCCCGTGGGATATATATTCTACCCACACACATTTGGAACTCTCCTGGGGTACCCTCACACATATTATTCGCTCATTTAGTGGATATTTTCACAAAAAAGTGAAATTTTCAAACATTCAGAAAATTGGCTGAAAACGATTAAATATGAAGGACTCATCGGGCGAATCGCTCTGGAACTGAAATCGGAATGCTCACTGACATTTCCCCTATCTGAAAGTCTGATAAAGGCCGGAAAAATGACTAAGTCGAAAAAAAATTTTTTTTCAACTTTTTTCAATTTAACTTCCGTGGGATATATATTCTACCCACACACATTTGGAACTCTCCTGGGGTACCCTCACACATATTATTCCCTCATTTAGTGGATATTTTCACAAAAAAGTGAAATTTTCAAAAATTCTGAAAATTGGCTGAAAACAACTAAATATCAAGGACTCATCTGGCGAATCGCTCTGGAACTGAAATCGGAATGCTCACTGACATTTCCCCTATCTGAAAGTCTGATGAACACTGGAAAAATGACTAAATCCCCCAAAAAATTTTTTTCAACTTTTTTCAATTTAACCCCCGTGGGATATATATTCTACCCACACACATTTGGAACTCTCCTGGGGTACCCTCACACATATTATTCGCTCATTTAGTGGATATTTTCACAAAAAAGTGAAATTTTCAAAAATTCTAAAAATTGGCTGAAAACGACTAAATATCAAGGACTCATCTGGCGAATCGCTCTGGAACTGAAATCGGAATGCTCACTGACATTTCCCCTATCTGAAAGTCTGATGAACGCCGGAAAAATGACTAAGTCCAAAAAAAAATTTTTTTCAACTTTTTTCAATTTAACCCCTGTGGGATATATATTCTACCCACACACATTCGGAACTCTCCTGGGGTACCCTCACACATATTATTCCCTCATTTAGTGGATATTTTCACAAAAAAGTGAAATTTTCAAAAATTCAGAGAATTGGCTGAAAACGACTAAATATGAAGGTCTCATCACGCGAATCGCTCTTCAATGGAAATCGGAACACTCACTGACATTTCCCCTATCTGAAAGTCTGATAAACGCCAGAAAAATGACTAAGTACCCCAAAAAAATTTTTTTAAACTTTTTTCAATTTTACCCCCGTGGGATATATATTCTACCCACACACATTTGGAACTCTCCTGGGGTACCCTCACACACATTATTCCTTCATTTAGTGGATATTTTCACAAAAAAGTGACATTTTCAAAAATTTTGAAAATTGGCTGAAAACGACTAAATATGAAGGACTCATCGGGCGAATCGCTCTGGAACTGAAATTGGAATGCTCACTGACATTTCCCCTATCTGAAAGTCTGATGAACGCCGGAAAAATGACTAAGTCCAAAAAAAAATTTTTTTCAACTTTTTTCACTTTTCCCCCGTGGGATATATATTCTACCCACACACATTTGGAACTCTCCTGGGGTACCCTCACACATATTATTTCTTCATTTAGTGGATATTTTCACAAAAAAGTGAAATTTTCAAAAATTCAGAAAATTGGCTGAAAGCGACTAAATATGAAAGACTCATCAGGCGAATCGCTCTGGAACTGAAATCGGAACGCTCACTGACATTTCCCCTATCTGAAAGTCTGATAAACGCCGGAAAAATGACTAAGTCCCAAAAAAAATTTTTTCAACTTTTTTCAATTTAACCCCTGTGGGATATATATTCTACCCACACACATTTGGAACTCTCCTGGGGTACCCTCACACATATTATTCCCTCATTTTGTGTATATTTTCACAAAAAAGTGACATTTTCAAAAATTCAGAAAATTGGCTGAAAACGACTAAATATCAAGGACTCATCTGGCAAATCACTCTGGAACTGAAATCGGAACGCTCACTGACATTTCCCCTATCTGAAAGTCTGATAAACGCTGACAAAATGACTAAGTCCAAACAATATTTTTTTTCAACTTTTTTCAATTTTACCCCCGTGGGATATATATTCTACCCACACACATTTGGAACTCTCCTGGGGTACCCTCACAAATATTATTCGCTCATTTAGTGGATATTTTCACAAAAAAGTGAAATTTTCAAAAATTCAGAAAATTGGCTGAAAACGATTAAATATGAAGGACTCATCGGGCGAATCGCTCTGGAACTGAAATCGGAATGCTCACTGACATTTCCCCTAACTGAAAGTCTGATAAACGCCGGAAAAATGACTAAGTCCAAAAAAAATGTTTTTTCAACTTTTTTCAATTTAACCCCCGTGGGATATATATTCTACCCACACACATTTGGAACTCTCCTGGGGTACCCTCACACATATTATTCCCTCATTTAGTGGATATTTTCACAAAAAAGTGAAATTTTCAAAAATTCAGAGAATTGGCTGAAAACGACTAAATATGAAGGTCTCATCACGCGAATCGCTCTTCAATGGAAATCGGAACACTCACTGACATTTCCCCTATCTGAAAGTCTGATAAACGCCAGAAAAATGACTAAGTACCCCAAAAAAAATTTTTTCAACTTTTTTCAATTTAACCCCTGTGGGATATATATTCTACCCACACACATTTGGAACTCTCCTGGGGTACCCTCACACACATTATTCCTTCATTTAGTGGATATTTTCACAAAAAAGTGACATTTTCAAAAATTCAGAAAATTGGCTGAAAACAACTAAATATCAAGGACTCATCTGGCAAATCGCTCTGGAACTGAAATCGGAACGCTCACTGACATTTCCCCTATCTGAAAGTCTGATAAACGCTGACAAAATGACTAAGTCCAAACAATATTTTTTTTCAACTTTTTTCAATTTTACCCCCGTGGGATATATATTCTACCCACACACATTTGGAACTCTCCTGGGGTACCCTCACAAATATTATTCGCTCATTTAGTGGATATTTTCACAAAAAAGTGAAATTTTCAAAAATTCAGAAAATTGGCTGAAAACGATTAAATATGAAGGACTCATCGGGCGAATCGCTCTGGAACTGAAATCGGAATGCTCACTGACATTTCCCCTATCTGAAAGTCTGATAAACGCCGGAAAAATGACTAAGTACCCCAAAAAAAATTTTTTAAACTTTTTTCAATTTTACCCCCGTGGGATATATATTCTACCCACACACATTTGGAACTCTCCTGGGGTACCCTCACACACATTATTCCTTCATTTAGTGGATATTTTCACAAAAAAGTGACATTTTCAAAAATTTAGAAAATTGGCTGAAAACGACTAAATAAGAAGGACTCATCGGGCGAATCGCTCTGGAACTGAAATTGGAATGCTCACTGACATTTCCCCTATCTGAAAGTCTGATGAACACCGGAAAAATGACTAAATCCCCAAAAAAATTTTTTTCAACTTTTTTCAATTTAACCCCTGTGGGATATATATTCTACCCACACACATTTGGAACTCTCCTGGGGTACCCTCACACATATTATTCCCTCATTTAGTGGATATTTTCACAAAAAAGTGAAATTTTCAAAAATTCAGAGAATTGGCTGAAAACGACTAAATATGAAGGACTCAATGGGCGAATCGCTCTGGAACTGAAATCGGAATGCTCACTGACATTTCCCCTATCTGAAAGTCTGATAAACGCTGACAAAATGACTAAGTCCAAACAAAATTTTTTTTCAACTTTTTTTAATTTTGCCCCCGTGGGATATATATTCTACCCACACACATTTGGAACTCTCCTGGGGTACCCTCACACATATTATTCGCTCATTTAGTGGATATTTTCACAAAAAAGTGAAATTTTCAAAAATTCTAAAAATTGGCTGAAAACGACTAAATATCAAGGACTCATCTGGCGAATCGCTCTGGAACTGAAATCGGAATGCTCACTGACATTTCCCCTATCTGAAAGTCTGATGAACGCCGGAAAAATGACTAAGTCCAAAAAAAAATTTTTTTCAACTTTTTTCAATTTAACCCCTGTGGGATATATATTCTACCCACACACATTCGGAACTCTCCTGGGGTACCCTCACACATATTATTCCCTCATTTAGTGGATATTTTCACAAAAAAGTGAAATTTTCAAAAATTCAGAGAATTGGCTGAAAACGACTAAATATGAAGGTCTCATCACGCGAATCGCTCTTCAATGGAAATCGGAACACTCACTGACATTTCCCCTATCTGAAAGTCTGATAAACGCCAGAAAAATGACTAAGTACCCCAAAAAAATTTTTTTAAACTTTTTTCAATTTTACCCCCGTGGGATATATATTCTACCCACACACATTTGGAACTCTCCTGGGGTACCCTCACACACATTATTCCTTCATTTAGTGGATATTTTCACAAAAAAGTGACATTTTCAAAAATTTTGAAAATTGGCTGAAAACGACTAAATATGAAGGACTCATCGGGCGAATCGCTCTGGAACTGAAATTGGAATGCTCACTGACATTTCCCCTATCTGAAAGTCTGATGAACGCCGGAAAAATGACTAAGTCCAAAAAAAAATTTTTTTCAACTTTTTTCACTTTTCCCCCGTGGGATATATATTCTACCCACACACATTTGGAACTCTCCTGGGGTACCCTCACACATATTATTTCTTCATTTAGTGGATATTTTCACAAAAAAGTGAAATTTTCAAAAATTCAGAAAATTGGCTGAAAGCGACTAAATATGAAAGACTCATCAGGCGAATCGCTCTGGAACTGAAATCGGAACGCTCACTGACATTTCCCCTATCTGAAAGTCTGATAAACGCCGGAAAAATGACTAAGTCCCAAAAAAAATTTTTTCAACTTTTTTCAATTTAACCCCTGTGGGATATATATTCTACCCACACACATTTGGAACTCTCCTGGGGTACCCTCACACATATTATTCCCTCATTTTGTGTATATTTTCACAAAAAAGTGACATTTTCAAAAATTCAGAAAATTGGCTGAAAACGACTAAATATCAAGGACTCATCTGGCAAATCACTCTGGAACTGAAATCGGAACGCTCACTGACATTTCCCCTATCTGAAAGTCTGATAAACGCTGACAAAATGACTAAGTCCAAACAATATTTTTTTTCAACTTTTTTCAATTTTACCCCCGTGGGATATATATTCTACCCACACACATTTGGAACTCTCCTGGGGTACCCTCACAAATATTATTCGCTCATTTAGTGGATATTTTCACAAAAAAGTGAAATTTTCAAAAATTCAGAAAATTGGCTGAAAACGATTAAATATGAAGGACTCATCGGGCGAATCGCTCTGGAACTGAAATCGGAATGCTCACTGACATTTCCCCTAACTGAAAGTCTGATAAACGCCGGAAAAATGACTAAGTCCAAAAAAAATGTTTTTTCAACTTTTTTCAATTTAACCCCCGTGGGATATATATTCTACCCACACACATTTGGAACTCTCCTGGGGTACCCTCACACATATTATTCCCTCATTTAGTGGATATTTTCACAAAAAAGTGAAATTTTCAAAAATTCAGAGAATTGGCTGAAAACGACTAAATATGAAGGTCTCATCACGCGAATCGCTCTTCAATGGAAATCGGAACACTCACTGACATTTCCCCTATCTGAAAGTCTGATAAACGCCAGAAAAATGACTAAGTACCCCAAAAAAAATTTTTTCAACTTTTTTCAATTTAACCCCTGTGGGATATATATTCTACCCACACATATTTGGAACTCTCCTGGGGTACCCTCACACACATTATTCCTTCATTTAGTGGATATTTTCACAAAAAAGTGACATTTTCAAAAATTCAGAAAATTGGCTGAAAACAACTAAATATCAAGGACTCATCTGGCAAATCGCTCTGGAACTGAAATCGGAACGCTCACTGACATTTCCCCTATCTGAAAGTCTGATAAACGCTGACAAAATGACTAAGTCCAAACAATATTTTTTTTCAACTTTTTTCAATTTTACCCCCGTGGGATATATATTCTACCCACACACATTTGGAACTCTCCTGGGGTACCCTCACAAATATTATTCGCTCATTTAGTGGATATTTTCACAAAAAAGTGAAATTTTCAAAAATTCAGAAAATTGGCTGAAAACGATTAAATATGAAGGACTCATCGGGCGAATCGCTCTGGAACTGAAATCGGAATGCTCACTGACATTTCCCCTATCTGAAAGTCTGATAAACGCCGGAAAAATGACTAAGTACCCCAAAAAAAATTTTTTAAACTTTTTTCAATTTTACCCCCGTGGGATATATATTCTACCCACACACATTTGGAACTCTCCTGGGGTACCCTCACACACATTATTCCTTCATTTAGTGGATATTTTCACAAAAAAGTGACATTTTCAAAAATTTAGAAAATTGGCTGAAAACGACTAAATAAGAAGGACTCATCGGGCGAATCGCTCTGGAACTGAAATTGGAATGCTCACTGACATTTCCCCTATCTGAAAGTCTGATGAACGCCGGAAAAATGACTAAGTCCAAAAAAAAATTTTTTTCAACTTTTTTCACTTTTCCCCCGTGGGATATAAATTCTACCCACACACATTTGGAACTCTCCTGGGGTACCCTCACACATATTATTTCTTCATTTAGTGGATATTTTCACAAAAAAGTGAAATTTTCAAAAATTCAGAAAATTGGCTGAAAGCGACTAAATATGAAAGACTCATCAGGCGAATCGCTCTGGAACTGAAATCGGAATGCTCACTGACATTTCCCCTATCTGAAAGTCTGATGAACGCCGGAAAAATGACTAAGTCCAAAAAAAACTTTTTTTAAACTTTTTTTTACTTTTACCCCCTTGGGATATATATTCTACCCACACACATTTGGAACTCTCCTGGAGTACCCTCACACACATTATTCCTTCATTTAGTGGATATTTTCACAAAAAGTGACATTTTCAAAAATTTAGAAAATTGGCTGAAAACGACTAAATATGAAGGACTCATCGGGCGAATCGCTCTGGAACTGAAATCGGAACGCTCACTGACATTTCTCCTATCTGAAAGTCTGATAAACGCCGTAAAAATGACTAAGTCCAAAAAAAAAATTTTTTCAACTTTTTTCAATTTAACCCCTGTGGGATATATATTCTACCCACACATTTGGAACTCTCCTGGGGTACCCTCACACATATTATTCCCTCATTTTGTGTATATTTTCACAAAAAAGTGACATTTTCAAAAATTCAGAAAATTGGCTGAAAACGACTAAATATCAAGGACTCATCTGGCAAATCGCTCTGGAACTGAAATCGGAACGCTCACTGACATTTCCCCTATCTGAAAGTCTGATAAACGCTGACAAAATAACTAAGTCCAAACAATATTTTTTTTCAACTTTTTTCAATTTTACCCCCGTGGGATATATATTCTACCCACACACATTTGGAACTCTCCTGGGGTACCCTCACAAATATTATTCGCTCATTTAGTGGATATTTTCACAAAAAAGTGAAATTTTCAAAAATTCAGAAAATTGGCTGAAAACGATTAAATATGAAGGACTCATCGGGCGAATCGCTCTGGAACTGAAATCGGAATGCTCACTGACATTTCCCCTATCTGAAAGTCTGATAAACGCCGGAAAAATGACTAAGTCCAAAAAAAATGTTTTTTCAACTTTTTTCAATTTAACCCCCGTGGGATATATATTCTACCCACACACATTTGGAACTCTCCTGGGGTACCCTCACACATATTATTCCCTCATTTAGTGGATATTTTCACAAAAAAGTGAAATTTTCAAAAATTCAGAAAATTGGCTGAAAACGACTAAATATCAAGGACTCATCTAGCGAATCGCTCTGGAACTGAAATTGGAACGCTCACTGACATTTCCCCTATCTGAAAGTCTGATAAACGCCGGAAAAATGACTAAGTCCAAAAAAAAATTTTTTTCAACTTTTTTCAATTTAACCCCTGTGGGATATATATTCTACCCACACACATTTAGAACTCTCCTGGGGTACCCTCACACATATTATTCCCTCATTTTGTGGATATTTTCACAAAAAAGTGAAATTTTCAAAAATTCAGAAAATTGGCTGAAAACGACTAAATATCAAGGACTCATCTGGCGAATCGCTCTGGAACTGAAATCGGAACGCTCACTGACATTTCCCCTATCTGAAAGTCTGATAAACGCTGACAAAATGACTAAGTCCAAACAAAATTTTTTTTCAACTTTTTTCAATTTTACCCCCGTGGGATATATATTCTACCCACACACATTTGGAACTCTCCTGGGGTACCCTCACACACATTATTCCTTCATTTAGTGGATATTTTCACAAAAAGTGACATTTTCAAAAATTTAGAAAATTGGCTGAAAACGACTAAATATGAAGGACTCATCGGGCGAATCGCTCTGGAACTGAAATCGGAACGCTCACTGACATTTCTCCTATCTGAAAGTCTGATAAACGCCGGAAAAATGACTAAGTCCAAAAAAAAAATTTTTTCAACTTTTTTCAATTTAACCCCTGTGGGATATATATTCTACCCACACACATTTGGAACTCTCCTGGGGTACCCTCGCACATATTATTCCCTAATTTTGTGGATATTTTCACAAAAAAATGAAATTTTCAAAAATTCAGAAAATTGGCTGAAAACGACTACATATCAAGGACTCATCTGGCGAATCGCTCTGGAACTGAAATCGGAACGCTCACTGACATTTCCCCTATCTGAAAGTCTGATGAACGCTGACAAAATGACTAAGTCCAAGCAAAATTTTTTTTCAACTCTTTTTAATTTTGCCCCCGTGGGATATATATTCTACCCACACACATTTGGAACTCTCCTGGGGTACCCTCACACATATTATTCGCTCATTTAGTGGATATTTTCACAAAAAAGTGAAATTTTCAAAAATTCTAAAAATTGGCTGAAAACGACTAAATATGAAGGACTCATCGGGGGAATCGCTCTGGAACTGAAATCGGAACGCTCACTGACATTTCCCCTATCTGAAAGTCTGATAAACGCCGGAAAAATGACTAAGTCCAAAGAAAAATTTTTTCCAACTTTTTTCAATTTTACCCGCGTGGGATATATATTCTACCCACACACATTTGGAACTCTCCTGGGGTACCCTCACACACATTATTCCTTCATTTAGTGGATATTTTCACAAAAAAGTGACATTTTCAAAAATTTAGAAAATTGGCTGAAAACGACTAAATATGAAGGACTCATCGGGCGAATCGCTCTGGAACTGAAATTGGAATGCTCACTGACATTTCCCCTATCTGAAAGTCTGATAAACGCTGACAAAATGACTAAGTCCCCCCAAAAAATTTTTTTCAACTTTTTTTACTTTTCCCCCGTGGGATATATATTCTACCCACACACATTTGGAACTCTCCTGGGGTACCCTCACACATATTATTCCCTCATTTTGTGTATATTTTCACAAAAAAGTGACATTTTCAAAAATTCAGAAAATTGGCTGAAAACGACTAAATATCAAGGACTCATCTGGCAAATCGCTCTGGAACTGAAATCGGAACGCTCACTGACATTTCCCCTATCTGAAAGTCTGATAAACGCTGACAAAATGACTAAGTCCAAACAATATTTTTTTTCAACTTTTTTCAATTTTACCCCCGTGGGATATATATTCTACCCACACACATTTGGAACTCTCCTGGGGTACCCTCACACACATTATTCCTTCATTTAGTGGATATTTTCACAAAAAAGTGACATTTTCAAAAATTTAGAAAATTGGCTGAAAACGACTAAATATGAAGGACTCATCGGGCGAATCGCTCTGGAACTGAAATCGGAATGCTCACTGACATTTCCCCTATCTGAAAGTCTGATGAACGCCGGAAAAATGACTAAGTCCAAAAAAAAAATTTTTTAAACTTTTTTTTACTTTTACCCCCTTGGGATATATATTCTACCCACACACATTTGGAACTCTCCTGGGGTACCCTCACACACATTATTCCTTCATTTAGTGGATATTTTCACAAAAAGTGACATTTTCAAAAATTTAGAAAATTGGCTGAAAACGACTAAATATGAAGGACTCATCGGGCGAATCGCTCTGGAACTGAAATCGGAATGCTCACTGACATTTCCCCTATCTGAAAGTCTGATAAACGCCGGAAAAATGACTAAGTCCAAAAAAAATGTTTTTTCAACTTTTTTCAATTTAACCCCCGTGGGATATATATTCTACCCACACACATTTGGAACTCTCCTGGGGTACCCTCACACATATTATTCCCTCATTTAGTGGATATTTTCACAAAAAAGTGAAATTTTCAAAAATTCAGAAAATTGGCTGAAAACGACTAAATATCAAGGACTCATCTAGCGAATCGCTCTGGAACTGAAATTGGAACGCTCACTGACATTTCCCCTATCTGAAAGTCTGATAAACGCCGGAAAAATGACTAAGTCCAAAAAAAAATTTTTTTCAACTTTTTTCAATTTAACCCCTGTGGGATATATATTCTACCCACACACATTTGGAACTCTCCTGGGGTACCCTCACACATATTATTCCCTCATTTTGTGGATATTTTCACAAAAAAGTGAAATTTTCAAAAATTCAGAAAATTGGCTGAAAACGACTAAATATCAAGGACTCATCTGGCGAATCGCTCTGGAACTGAAATCGGAACGCTCACTGACATTTCCCCTGTCTGAAAGTCTGATAAACGCCGGAAAAATGACTAAGTCCAAAGAAAAATTTTTTCCAACTTTTTTCAATTTTACCCGCGTGGGATATATATTCTACCCACACACATTTCAAACTCTCCTGGGGTACCCTCACACACATTATTCCTTCATTTAGTGGATATTTTCACAAAAAAGTGACATTTTCAAAAATTTAGAAAATTGGCTGAAAACGACTAAATATGAAGGACTCATCGGACGAATCGCTCTGGAACTGAAATTAAAATGCTCACTGACATTTCCCCTATCTGAAAGTCTGATGAACGCCGGAAAAATGACTAAGTCCAAAAAAAATGTTTTTTCAACTTTTTTCAATTTAACCCCCGTGGGATATATATTCTACCCACACACATTTGGAACTCTCCTGGGGTACCCTCACACATATTATTCCCTCATTTTGTGTATATTTTCACAAAAAAGTGACATTTTCAAAAATTCAGAAAATTGGCTGAAAACGACTAAATATCAAGGACTAATCTGGCAAATCGCTCTGGAACTGAAATCGGAACGCTCACTGACATTTCCCCTATCTGAAAGTCTGATAAACGCTGACAAAATGACTAAGTCCAAACAATATATTTTTTCAACTTTTTTCAATTTTACCCCCGTGGGATATATATTCTACCCACACACATTTGGAACTCTCCTGGGGTACCCTCACACATATTATTCGCTCATTTAGTGGATATTTTCACAAAAAAGTGAAATTTTCAAAAATTCAGAAAATTGGCTGAAAACGATTAAATATGAAGGACTCATCGGGCGAATCGCTCTGGAACTGAAATCGGAATGCTCACTGACATTTCCCCTATCTGAAAGTCTGATAAACGCCGGAAAAATGACTAAGTCCAAAGAAAATGTTTTTTCAACTTTTTTCAATTTAACCCCCGAGGGATATATATTCTACCCACACACATTTGGAACTCTCCTGGGGTACCCTCACACATATTATTCCCTCATTTAGTGGATATTTTCACAAAAAAGTGAAATTTTCAAAAATTCTGAAAATTGGCTGAAAACGACTAAATATCAAGGACTCATCTGGCGAATCGCTCTGGAACTGAAATCGGAATGCTCACTGACATTTCCCCTATCTGAAAGTCTGATGAACACCGGAAAAATGACTAAATCCCCAAAAAAATTTTTTTCAACTTTTTTCAATTTAACCCCCGTGGGATATATATTCTACCCACACACATTTGGAACTCTCCTGGGGTACCCTCACACATATTATTCCCTCATTTAGTGGATATTTTCACAAAAAAGTGAAATTTTCAAAAATTCAGAGAATTGGCTGAAAACGACTAAATTTGAAGGACTCATCACGCGAATCGCTCTTCAACGGAAATCGGAACACTCACTGACATTTCCCCTATCTGAAAGTCTGATAAACGCCGGAAAAATGACTAAGTCCAAAAAAAAAATTTTTTTCAACTTTTTCAATTTAACCTCCGTGGGATATATATTCTACCCACACACATTTGGAACTCTCCTGGGGTACCCTCAAACATATTATTCCCTCATTTAGTGGATATTTTCACAAAAAAGTGACATTTTCAAAAATTTAGAAAATTCTCTGAAAACGACTAAATATGAAGGACTCAACGGGCGAATCGCTCTGGAACTGAAATCGGAATGCTCACTGACATTTCCCCTATCTGAAAGTCTGATAAACGCCGTAAAAATGACTAAGTCCAAAAAAAAAATTTTTTCAACTTTTTTCAATTTAACCCCTGTGGGATATATATTCTACCCACACACATTTGGAACTCTCCTGGGGTACCCTCGCACATATTATTCCCTCATTTTGTGGATATTTTCACAAAAAAGTGAAATTTTCAAAAATTCTGAAAATTGGCTGAAAGCGACTAAATATGAAAGACTCATCAGGCGAATCGCTCTGGAACTGAAATCGGAACGCTCACTGACATTTCCCCTATCTGAAAGTCTGATAAATGCCGGAAAAATGACTAAGTCCAAAAAAAAATGTTTTCAACTTTTTTCAATTTAACCCCTGTGGGATATATATTCTACCCACACACATTTGGAACTCTCCTGGGGTACCCTCACACATATTATTCCCTCATTTTGTGTATATTTTCACAAAAAAGTGACATTTTCAAAAATTCAGAAAATTGGCTAAAAAAGACTAAATATCAAGGACTCATCTGGCAAATCGCTCTGGAACTGAAATCGGAACGCTCACTGACATTTCCCCTATCTGAAAGTCTGATAAACGCTGACAAAATGACTAAGTCCAAACAATATTTTTTTTCAACTTTTTTCAATTTAACTTCCGTGGGATATATATTCTACCCACACACATTTGGAACTCTCCTGGGGTACACTCACACAAATTATTCCCTCATTTAGTGGATATTTTCACAAAAAAGTGAAATTTTCAAAAATTCTGAAAATTGGCTGAAAACAACTAAATATCAAGGACTCATCTGGCGAATCGCTCTGGAACTGAAATCGGAATGCTCACTGACATTTCCTCTATCTGAAAGTCTGATGAACACCGGAAAAATGACTAAATCCCCCAAAAAAATTTTTTCAACTTTTTTCAATTTAACCCCTGTGGGATATATATTCTACCCACACACATTTGGAACTCTCCTGGGGTACCCTCACACATATTATTCCCTCATTTAGTGGATATTTTCACAAAAAAGTGAAATTTTCAAAAATTCAGAGAATTGGCTGAAAACGACTAAATATGAAGGACTCATCTCGCGAATCGCTCTTCAAGGGAAATCGGAACACTCACTGACATTTCCCCTATCTGAAAGTCTGATAAACGCCGGAAAAATGACTAAGTCCAAAAAGAAAATTTTTTTCAACTTTTTCAATTTAACCCCCGTGGGATATATATTCTACCCACACACATTTGGAACTCTCCTGGGGTACCCTCAAACATATTATTCCCTCATTTAGTGGATATTTTCACAAAAAAGTGACATTTTCAAAAATTTAGAAAATTCTCTGAAAACGACTAAATATGAAGGACTCAATGGGCGAATCGCTCTGGAACTGAAATCGGAATGCTCACTGACATTTCCCCTATCTGAAAGTCTGATAAACGCCGGAAAAATGACTAAGTCCAAAAAAAAAATTTTTTCAAATTTTTTCAATTTAACCCCTGTGGGATATATATTCTACCCACACACATTTGGAACTCTCCTGGGGTACCCTCGCACATATTATTCCCTCATTTTGTGGATATTTTCACAAAAAAATGAAATTTTCAAAAATTCAGAAAATTGGCTGAAAACGACTACATATCAAGGACTCATCTGGCGAATCGCTCTGGAACTGAAATCGGAACGCTCACTGACATTTCCCCTATCTGAAAGTCTGATAAACGCTGACAAAATGACTAAGTCCAAACAAAATTTTTTTTCAACTTTTTTTAATTTTGCCCCCGTGGGATATATATTCTACCCACACACATTTGGAACTCTCCTGGGGTACCCTCACACATATTATTCGCTCATTTAGTGGATATTTTCACAAAAAAGTGAAATTTTCAAAAATTCTAAAAATTGGCTGAAAACGACTAAATATCAAGGACTCATCTGGCGAATCGCTCTGGAACTGAAATCGGAATGCTCACTGACATTTCCCCTATCTGAAAGTCTGATGAACGCCGGAAAAATGACTAAGTCCAAAAAAAAATTTTTTTCAACTTTTTTCAATTTAACCCCCGTGGGATATATATTCTACCCACACACATTTGGAACTCTCCTGGGGTACCCTCACACATATTATTCCCTCATTTAGTGGATATTTTCACAAAAAAGTGAAATTTTCAAAAATTCTGAAAATTGGCTGAAAACGACTAAATATGAAGGACTCATCGGGCGAATCGCTCTGGAACTGAAATCGGAACGCTCACTGACATTTCCCCTATCTGAAAGTCTGATAAACGCTGACAAAATGACTAAGTGCCCCCAAAAAATTTTTTTCAACTTTTTTTAATTTTACCCCCATTGGATATATATTCTACCCACACATATTTGGAACTCTCCTGGGGTACCCTCACACACATTATTCCTTCATTTAGTGGATATTTTCACAAAAAAGTGACATTTTCAAAAATTTAGAAAATTGGCTGAAAACGACTAAATAAGAAGGACTCATCGGGCGAATCGCTCTGGAACTGAAATTGGAATGCTCACTGACATTTCCCCTATCTGAAAGTCTGATGAACGCCGGAAAAATGACTAAGTCCAAAAAAAAATTTTTTTCAACTTTTTTCACTTTTCCCCCGTGGGATATAAATTCTACCCACACACATTTGGAACTCTCCTGGGGTACCCTCACACATATTATTTCTTCATTTAGTGGATATTTTCACAAAAAAGTGAAATTTTCAAAAATTCAGAAAATTGGCTGAAAGCGACTAAATATGAAAGACTCATCAGGCGAATCGCTCTGGAACTGAAATCGGAATGCTCACTGACATTTCCCCTATCTGAAAGTCTGATAAACGCCGGAAAAATGACTAAGTCCAAAAAAAATGTTTTTTCAACTTTTTTCAATTTAACCCCCGTGGGATATATATTCTACCCACACACATTTGGAACTCTCCTGGGGTACCCTCACACATATTATTCCCTCATTTAGTGGATATTTTCACAAAAAAGTGAAATTTTCAAAAATTCAGAGAATTGGCTGAAAACGACTAAATATGAAGGTCTCATCACGCGAATCGCTCTTCAATGGAAATCGGAACACTCACTGACATTTCCCCTATCTGAAAGTCTGATAAACGCCAGAAAAATGACTAAGTACCCCAAAAAAAATTTTTTCAACTTTTTTCAATTTAACCCCTGTGGGATATATATTCTACCCACACACATTTGGAACTCTCCTGGGGTACCCTCACACACATTATTCCTTCATTTAGTGGATATTTTCACAAAAAAGTGACATTTTCAAAAATTCAGAAAATTGGCTGAAAACAACTAAATATCAAGGACTCATCTGGCAAATCGCTCTGGAACTGAAATCGGAACGCTCACTGACATTTCCCCTATCTGAAAGTCTGATAAACGCAGGAAAAATGACTAAGTCCAAAAAAAAATTTTTTTCAACTTTTTCAATTTAATCCCCGTGGGATATATATTCTACCCACACACATTTGGAACTCTCCTGGGGTACCCTCAAACATATTATTCCCTCATTTAGTGGATATTTTCACAAAAAAGTGACATTTTCAAAAATTTAGAAAATTGGCTGAAAACGACTAAATATGAAAGACTCATCGGGCGAATCGCTCTGGAACTGAAATTGGAATGCTCACTGACATTTCCCCTATCTGAAAGTCTGATAAACGCCAGAAAAATGACTAAGTACCCCAAAAAAAATTTTTTAAACTTTTTTCAATTTTACCCCCGTGGGATATATATTCTACCCACACACATTTGGAACTCTCCTGGGGTACCCTCACACACATTATTCCTTCATTTAGTGGATATTTTCACAAAAAAGTGACATTTTCAAAAATTTAGAAAATTGGCTGAAAACGACTAAATAAGAAGGACTCATCGGGCGAATCGCTCTGGAACTGAAATTGGAATGCTCACTGACATTTCCCCTATCTGAAAGTCTGATGAACGCCGGAAAAATGACTAAGTCCAAAAAAAAATTTTTTTCAACTTTTTTCACTTTTCCCCCGTGGGATATAAATTCTACCCACATACATTTGGAACTCTCCTGGGGTACCCTCACACATATTATTTCTTCATTTAGTGGATATTTTCACAAAAAAGTGAAATTTTCAAAAATTCAGAAAATTGGCTGAAAGCGACTAAATATGAAAGACTCATCAGGCGAATCGCTCTGGAACTGAAATCGGAACGCTCACTGACATTTCCCCTATCTGAAAGTCTGATAAATGCCGGAAAAATGACTAAGTCCAAAAAAAAATTTTTTCAACTTTTTTCAATTTAACCCCTGTGGGATATATATTCTACCCACACACATTTGGAACTCTCCTGGGGTACCCTCACACATATTATTCCCTCATTTTGTGTATATTTTCACAAAAAAGTGACATTTTCAAAAATTCAGAAAATTGGCTGAAAACGACTAAATATCAAGGACTCATCTGGCAAATCGCTCTGGAACTGAAATCGGAACGCTCACTGACATTTCCCCTATCTGAAAGTCTGATAAATGCCGGAAAAATGACTAAGTCCAAAAAAAAATTTTTTCAACTTTTTTCAATTTAACCCCTGTGGGATATATATTCTACCCACACACATTTGGAACTCTCCTGGGGTACCCTCACACATATTATTCCCTCATTTTGTGTATATTTTCACAAAAAAGTGACATTTTCAAAAATTCAGAAAATTGGCTGAAAACGACTAAATATCAAGGACTCATCTGGCAAATCGCTCTGGAACTGAAATCGGAACGCTCACTGACATTTCCCCTATCTGAAAGTCTGATAAACGCTGACAAAATGACTAAGTCCAAACAATATTTTTTTTCAACTTTTTTCAATTTTACCCCCGTGGGATATTTATTCTACCCACACACATTTGGAACTCTCCTGGGGTACCCTCACAAATATTATTCGCTCATTTAGTGGATATTTTCACAAAAAAGTGAAATTTTCAAAAATTCAGAAAATTGGCTGAAAACGATTAAATATGAAGGACTCATCGGGCGAATTGCTCTGGAACTGAAATCGGAATGCTCACTGACATTTCCCCTATCTGAAAGTCTGATAAACGCCGGAAAAATGACTAAGTCCAAAAAAAATGTTTTTTCAACTTTTTTCAATTTAACTTCCGTGGGATATATATTCTACCCACACACATTTGGAACTCTCCTGGGGTACCCTCACACATATTATTCCCTCATTTAGTGGATATTTTCACAAAAAAGTGAAATTTTCAAAAATTCTGAAAATTGGCTGAAAACAACTAAATATCAAGGACTCATCTGGCGAATCGCTCTGGAACTGAAATCGGAATGCTCACTGACATTTCCCCTATCTGAAAGTCTGATGAACACCGGAAAAATGACTAAATCCCCAAAAAAATTTTTTTCAACTTTTTTCAATTTAACCCCTGTGGGATATATATTCTACCCACACACATTTGGAACTCTCCTGGGGTACCCTCACACATATTATTCCCTCATTTAGTGGATATTTTCACAAAAAAGTGAAATTTTCAAAAATTCAGAGAATTGGCTGAAAACGACTAAATATGAAGGACTCATCACGCGAATCGCTCTTCAACGGAAATCGGAACACTCACTGACATTTCCCCTATCTGAAAGTCCGATAAACGCCGGAAAAATGACTAAGTCCAAAAAAAAAATTTTTTTCAACTTTTTCAATTTAACCCCCGTGGGATATATATTCTACCCACACACATTTGGAACTCTACTGGGGTACCCTCGCACATATTATTCCCTCATTTAGTGGATATTTTCACAAAAAAGTGACATTTTCAAAAATTTAGAAAATTCTCTGAAAACGACTAAATATGAAGGACTCAATGGGCGAATCGCTCTGGAACTGAAATCGGAATGCTCACTGACATTTCCCCTATCTGAAAGTCTGATAAACGCCGGAAAAATGACTAAGTCCAAAAAAAAAATTTTTTCAACTTTTTTCAATTTAACCCCTGTGGGATATATATTCTACCCACACACATTTGGAACTCTCCTGGGGTACCCTCGCACATATTATTCCCTCATTTTGTGGATATTTTCACAAAAAATGAAATTTTCAAAAATTCAGAAAATTGGCTGAAAACGACTACATATCAAGGACTCATCTGGCGAATCGCTCTGGAACTGAAATCGGAACGCTCACTGACATTTCCCCTATCTGAAAGTCTGATAAACGCTGACAAAATGACGAAGTCCAAACAAAATTTTTTTTCAACTTTTTTTAATTTTGCCCCCGTGGGATATATATTCTACCCACACACATTTGGAACTCTCCTGGGGTACCCTCACACATATTATTCGCTCATTTAGTGGATATTTTCACAAAAAAGTGAAATTTTCAAAAATTCTAAAAATTGGCTGAAAACGACTAAATATCAAAGACTCATCTGGCGAATCGCTCTGGAACTGAAATCGGAATGCTCACTGACATTTCCCCTATCTGAAAGTCTGATAAACGCTGACAAAATGACTAAGTCCAAACAATATTTTTTTTCAACTTTTTTCAATTTTACCCCCGTGGGATATATATTCTACCCACACACATTTGGATCTCTCCTGGGGTACCCTCACAAATATTATTCGCTCATTTAGTGGATATTTTCACAAAAAAGTGAAATTTTCAAAAATTCAGAAAATTGGCTGAAAACGACTAAATAAGAAGGACTCATCGGGCGAATCGCTCTGGAACTGAAATCGGAACGCTCACTGACATTTCCCCTATCTGAAAGTCTGATAAATGCCAGAAAAATGACTAAGTCCCCCAAAAAAAATTTTTTCAACTTTTTTCAATTTTACCACCGTGGGATATATATTCTACCCAAACACATTTGGAACTCTCCTGGGGTACCCTCACACACATTATTCCTTCATTTAGTGGATATTTTCACAAAAAAGTGACATTTTCAAAAATTTAGAAAATTGGCTGAAAACGACTAAATAAGAAGGACTCATCGGGCGAATCGCTCTGGAACTGAAATCGGAACGCTCACTGACATTTCCCCTATCTGAAAGTCTGATAAACACTGACAAAATGACTAAGTCCAAAAAAAATTTTTTTTCAATTTTTTTCAATTTTACCCCCGTGGGATATATATTCTACCCACACACATTTGGAACTCTCCTGGGGTACCCTCACACATATTATTCCCTCATTTAATGGATATTTTCACAAAAAAGTGAAATTTTCAAAAATTCTGAAAATTGGCTGAAAACTACTAATTATCACGTACTGATCTGGCGAATCGCTCTGGAACTGAAATCTGAACGCTCACTGACATTTCCCCTATCTGAAAGTCTGATAAACGCTGACAAAATGACTAAGTCCCAAAAAAAATGTTTTTCAACTTTTTTCAATTTTACCCCCGTGGGATATATATTCTACCCACACACATTTAGAACTCTCCTGGGTTACCCTCAAACATATTATTCCCTCATTTAATGGATATTTTCACAAAAAAAGTGAAATTTTCAACAATTCAGAAAATTGGCTGAAAACGACTAAATATGAAGGACTCATCGGGCGAATCGCTCTGGAACTGAAATCGGAACGCTCACTGACATTTCCCCTATCTGAAAGTCTGATAAACGCTGACAAAATGACTAAGTCCCCCCAAAAAATTTTTTTCAACTTTTTTCAATTTTACCCCCGTGGGATATATATTCTACCCACACACATTTGGAACTCTCCTGGGGTACCCTCACACACATTATTCCTTCATTTAGTGGATATTTTCACAAAAAAAGTGACATTTTCAAAAATTTAGAAAATTGGCTGAAAACGACTAAATAAGAAGGACTCATCGGGCGAATCGCTCTGGAACTGAAATCGGAATGCTCACTGACATTTCCCCTATCTGAAAGTCTGATGAACGCCGGAAAAATGATTAAGTCCAAAAAAAAATTTTTTCAACTTTTTTCACTTTTACACCCATGGGATATATATTCTACCCATACACATTTGGAACTCTCCTGGGGTACCCTCACACATATGATACCCTCATTTAGTGGATATTTTCACAAAAAAGTGAAATTTTCAAAAATTCAGAAAATTGGCTGAAAACGACTAAATATCAAGGACTCATCTGGCGATTCGCTCTGGAACTGAAATCGGAACGCTCACTGACATTTCCCCTATCTGAAAGTCTGCTAAACGCTGACAAAATGACTAAGTCCAAAAAAAATTTTTTTTCAACTTTTTTCAATTTTTCCCCCGTGGGATATATATTCTACCCACACACATTTAGAACTCTCCTGGGTTATCCTCAAACATATTATTCCCTCATTTAGTGGATATTTTCACAAAAAAGTGAAATTTTCAACAATTCAGAAAATTGGCTGAAAACGACTAAATATGAAGGACTCATCGGGCGAATCACTCTGGAACTGAAATCGGAACTCTCACTGACATTTCCCCTATCTGAAAGTCTGATAAACGCCAGAAAAATGACTAAGTCCCCCCAAAAAAATTTTTTCAACTTTTTTCAATTTTACCACCGTGGGATATATATTCTACCCACACACATTTGGAACTCTCCTGGGGTACCCTCACACACATTATTCCTTCGTTTAGTGGATATTTTCACAAAAAAGTGACATTTTCAAAAATTTAGAAAATTGGCTGAAAACGACTAAATATCAAGGACTCATCTGGCGAATCGCTCTGGAACTGAAATCGGAACGCTAACTGACATTTCCCCTATATGAAAGTCTGATAAACGGCGGAAAAATGACTAGGTCCAAAAAAAAAATTTTTTCAACTTTTTTCAATTTTACCCCCGTGGGATATATATTCTACCCACACACATTTGGAACTCTCCTGGGTTACCCTCAAACATATTATTCCCTCATTTAGTGGATATTTTCATAAAAAAGTGAAATTTTCAACAATTCAGAAAATTGGCTGAAAACGACTAAATATGAAGGACTCATCGGGCGAATCGCTCTGGAACTGAAATCGGAACGCTCACTGGCATTTCCCCTATCTGAAAGTCTGATGAACGCCGGAAAAATGAGTAAGTCCAAAAAAATTTTTTTTTAAACTTTTTTCACTTTTACCCCCGTGGGATATATATTCTACCCACACACATTTGGAACTCTCCTGGGGTACCCTCACAAATATTATTTCCTCATTTAGTGGATATTTTCACAAAAAAGTGAAATTTTGAAAAATTCAGAAAATTGGCTGAAAACGACTAAATATGAAGGACTCATCAGGCGAATCGCTCTGGAACTGAAATCGGAACGCTCACTGACATTTCCCCTATCTGAAAGTCTGATAAACGCTGACAAAATGACTAAGTCCCAAAAAAAATGTTTTTCAACTTTTTTCAATTTTACCCCCGTGGGATATATATTCTACCCACACACATTTAGAACTCTCCTGGGTTACCCTCAAACATATTATTCCCTCATTTAGTGGATATTTTCACAAAAAAAGTGAAATTTTCAACAATTCAGAAAATTGGCTGAAAACGACTAAATATCAAGGACTCATCTGGCGATTCGCTCTGGAACTGAAATCGGAACGCTCACTGACATTTCCCCTATCTGAAACTCTGATAAACGCTGACAAAATGACTAAGTCCAAAAAAAATTTTTTTTCAACTTTTTTCAATTTTACCCCCGTGGGATATATATTCTACCCACACACATTTAGAACTCTCCTGGGTTACCCTCAAACATATTATTCCCTCATTTAGTGGATATTTTCACAAAAAAGTGAAATTTTCAACAATTCATAATATTGGCTGAAAACGACTAAATATCAAGAACTCATCTGGCGAATCGCTCTGGAACTGAAATCGGAACGCTCACTGACATTTCCCCTATCTGAAAGTCTGATAAACGCCGGAAAAATGACTAAGTCCAAAAAAAAAATTTTTTCAACTTTTTTCAATTTAACCCCTGTGGGATATAAATTCTACCCACACACATTTGGAACTCTCCTGGGGTACCCTCACACATATTATACCCTCATTTAGTGGATATTTTCACAAAAAAGTGAAATTTTCAAAAATTCAGAAAATTGGCTGAAAACGACTAAATATCAAGGACTCATCTGGCGATTCGCTCTGGAACTGAAATCGGAACGCTCCCTGACATTTCCCCTATCTGAAAGTCTGCTAAACGCTGACAAAATGACTAAGTCCAAAAAAAATTTTTTTTCAACTTTTTTCAATTTTTCCCCCGTGGGATATATATTCTACCCACACACATTTAGAACTCTCCTGGGTTATCCTCAAACATATTATTCCCTCATTTAGTGGATATTTTCACAAAAAAGTGAAATTTTCAACAATTCAGAAAATTGGCTGAAAACGACTAAATATGAAGGACTCATCGGGCGAATCGCTCTGGAACTGAAATCGGAACTCTCACTGACATTTCCCCTATCTGAAAGTCTGATAAACGCCAGAAAAATGACTAAGTCCCCCAAAAAAAATTTTTTCAACTTTTTTCAATTTTACCACCGTGGGATATATATTCTACCCACACACATTTGGAACTCTCCTGGGGTACCCTCACACACATTATTCCTTCGTTTAGTGGATATTTTCACAAAAAAGTGACATTTTCAAAAATTTAGAAAATTGGCTGAAAACGACTAAATATCAAGGACTCATCTGGCGAATCGCTCTGGAACTGAAATCGGAACGCTAACTGACATTTCCCCTATATGAAAGTCTGATAAACGGCGGAAAAATGACTAGGTCCAAAAAAAAAATTTTTTCAACTTTTTTCAATTTTACCCCCGTGGGATATATATTCTACCCACACACATTTGGAACTCTCCTGGGTTACCCTCAAACATATTATTCCCTCATTTAGTGGATATTTTCATAAAAAAGTGAAATTTTCAACAATTCAGAAAATTGGCTGAAAACGACTAAATATGAAGGACTCATCGGGCGAATCGCTCTGGAACTGAAATCGGAACGCTCACTGGCATTTCCCCTATCTGAAAGTCTGATGAACGCCGGAAAAATGAGTAAGTCCAAAAAAATTTTTTTTTAAACTTTTTTCACTTTTACCCCCGTGGGATATATATTCTACCCACACACATTTGGAACTCTCCTGGGGTACCCTCACAAATATTATTTCCTCATTTAGTGGATATTTTCACAAAAAAGTGAAATTTTGAAAAATTCAGAAAATTGGCTGAAAACGACTAAATATGAAGGACTCATCAGGCGAATCGCTCTGGAACTGAAATCGGAACGCTCACTGACATTTCCCCTATCTGAAAGTCTGATAAACGCCGGAAAAATGACTAAGTCCAAAAAAAAAATTTTTTCAACTTTTTTCAATTTAACCCCTGTGGGATATAAATTCTACCCACACACATTTGGAACTCTCCTGGGGTACCCTCACACATATTATACCCTCATTTAGTGGATATTTTCACAAAAAAGTGAAATTTTCAAAAATTCAGAAAATTGGCTGAAAACGACTAAATATCAAGGACTCATCTGGCGATTCGCTCTGGAACTGAAATCGGAACGCTCACTGACATTTCCCCTATCTGAAACTCTGATAAACGCTGACAAAATGACTAAGTCCAAAAAAAATTTTTTTTCAACTTTTTTCAATTTTACCCCCGTGGGATATATATTCTACCCACACACATTTAGAACTCTCCTGGGTTACCCTCAAACATATTATTCCCTCATTTAGTGGATATTTTCACAAAAAAGTGAAATTTTCAACAATTCATAATATTGGCTGAAAACGACTAAATATCAAGAACTCATCTGGCGAATCGCTCTGGAACTGAAATCGGAACGCTAACTGACATTTCCCCTATATGAAAGTCTGATAAACGGTGGAAAAATGACTAAGTCCAAAAAAAAATTTTTTTCAACTTTTTTCAATTTTACCAGCTTGGGATATATTTTCTACCCACACACATTTGGAACTCTCCTGGGGTACCCTCACACATATTATTCCCTCATTTAGTGGATATTTTCACAAAAAAGTGACATTTTCAAAAATTTAGAAAATTGGCTGAAAACGACTAAATAAGAAGGACTCATCGGGCGAATCGCTCTGGAACTGAAATCGGAATGCTCACTGACATTTCCCCTATCTGAAAGTCTGATGAACGCCGGAAAAATGATTAAGTCCAAAAAAAAATTTTTTCAACTTTTTTCACTTTTACACCCATGGGATATATATTCTACCCATACACATTTGGAACTCTCCTGGGGTACCCTCACACATATTATACCCTCATTTAGTGGATATTTTCACAAAAAAGTGAAATTTTCAAAAATTCTGAAAATTGGCTGAAAACTACTAAATATCAAGGACTCATCTGGCGAATCGCTCTGGAACTGAAATCGAAACGCTCACTGACATTTCCCCTATCTGAAAGTCTGATAAACGCTGACAAAATGACTAAGTCCCAAAAAAAATGTTTTTCAACTTTTTTCAATTTTACCCCCGTGGGATATATATTCTACCCACACACATTTGGAACTCTCCTGGGGTACCCTCACACATATTATTCCCTCATTTAGTGGATATTTTCACAAAAAAGTGAAATTTTCAACAATTCAGAAAATTGGCTGAAAACGACTAAATATCAAGGACTCATCGGGCGAATCGCTCTGGAACTGAAATCGGAACGCTAACTGACATTTCCCCTACATGAAAGTCTGATAAACGGCGGAAAAATGACTAGGTCCAAAAAAAAAATTTTTTCAACTTTTTTCAATTTTACCCCCGTGGGATATATATTCTACCCACACACATTTCGAACTCTCCTGGGTTACCCTCACACATATTATTCCCTCATTTAGTGGATATTTTCACAAAAAAGTGAAATTTTCAAAAATTCTGAAAATTGGCTGAAAACGACTAAATATGAAGGACTCATCGGGCGAATCGCTCTGGAACTGAAATCGGAACGCTCACTGACATTTCCCCTATCTGAAAGTCTGCTAAACGCTGACAAAATGACTAAGTCCAAAAAAAATTTTTTTTTCAACTTTTTTCAATTTTACCCCCGTGGGATATATATTCTACCCACACACATTTAGAACTCTCCTGGGTTACCCTCAAACATATTATTCCCTCATTTAGTGGATATTTTCACAAAAAAGTGAAATTTTCAACAATTCAGAAAATTGGCTGAAAACGACTAAATATGAAGGACTCATCGGGCGAATCGCTCTGGAACTGAAATCGGAACGCTCACTGACATTTCCCCTATCTGAAAGTCTGATAAACGCTGACAAAATGACTAAGTCCCCCAAAAAAAATTTTTTCAACTTTTTTCAATTTTACCCCCGTGGGATATATATTCTACCCACACACATTTGGAACTCTCCTGGGGTACCCTCACACATATTATTTCTTCATTTAGTGGATATTTTCACAAAAAAAGTGACATTTTCAAAAATTTAGAAAATTGGCTGAAAACGACTAAATATGAAGGACTCATCGGGCGAATCGCTCTGGAACTGAAATCGGAACGCTCACTGACATTTCCCCTATCTGAAAGTCTGATAAACGCCAGAAAAATGACTAAGTCCCCCAAAAAAATTTTTTTCAACTTTTTTCAATTTTACCACCGTGGGATATATATTCTACCCACACACATTTGGAACTCTCCTGGGGTACCCTCACACACATTATTCCTTCATTTAGTGGATATTTTCACAAAAAAGTGACATTTTCAAAAATTTAGAAAATTGGCTGAAAACGACTAAATAAGAAGGACTCATCGGGCGAATCGCTCTGGAACTGAAATCGGAATGCTCACTGACATTTCCCCTATCTGAAAGTCTGATGAACGCCGGAAAAATGATTAAGTCCAAAAAAAAATTTTTTCAACTTTTTTCACTTTTACACCCATGGGATATATATTCTACCCATACACATTTGGAACTCTCCTGGGGTACCCTCACACATATTATACCCTTATTTAGTGGATATTTTCACAAAAAAGTGAAATTTTAAAAAATTCTGAAAATTGGCTGAAAACTACTAAATATCAAGGACTCATCTGGCGAATCGCTCTGGAACTGAAATCGGAACGCTCACTGACATTTCCCCTATCTGAAAGTCTGATAAACGCTGACAAAATGACTAAGTCCCAAAAAAAATGTTTTTCAACTTTTTTCAATTTTACCCCCGTGGGATATATATTCTACCCACACACATTTGGAACTCTCCTGGGGTACCCTCACACATATTATTCCCTCATTTAGTGGATATTTTCACAAAAAAGTGAAATTTTCAACAATTCAGAAAATTGGCTGAAAACGACTAAATATCAAGGACTCATCGGGCGAATCGCTCTGGAACTGAAATCGGAACGCTAACTGACATTTCCCCTACATGAAAGTCTGATAAACGGCGGAAAAATGACTAGGTCCAAAAAAAAAATTTTTTCAACTTTTTTCAATTTTACCCCCGTGGGATATATATTCTACCCACACACATTTCGAACTCTCCTGGGTTACCCTCACACATATTATTCCCTCATTTAGTGGATATTTTCACAAAAAAGTGAAATTTTCAAAAATTCTGAAAATTGGCTGAAAACGACTAAATATGAAGGACTCATCGGGCGAATCGCTCTGGAACTGAAATCGGAACGCTCACTGACATTTCCCCTATCTGAAAGTCTGATAAACGCTGACAAAATGACTAAGTCCCCCAAAAAAAATTTTTTCAACTTTTTTCAATTTTACCCCCGTGGGATATATATTCTACCCACACACATTTGGAACTCTCCTGGGGTACCCTCACACATATTATTTCTTCATTTAGTGGATATTTTCACAAAAAAAGTGACATTTTCAAAAATTTAGAAAATTGGCTGAAAACGACTAAATAAGAAGGACTCATCGGGCAAATCGCTCTGGAACTGAAATCGGAATGCTCACTGACATTTCCCCTATCTGAAAGTCTGATGAACGCCGGAAAAATGATTAAGTCCAAAAAAAAATTTTTTCAACTTTTTTCACTTTTACACCCATGGGATATATATTCTACCCATACACATTTGGAACTCTCCTGGGGTACCCTCACACATATTATACCCTCATTTAGTGGATATTTTCACAAAAAAGTGAAATTTTCAAAAATTCTGAAAATTGGCTGAAAACTACTAAATATCAAGGACTCATCTGGCGAATCGCTCTGGAACTGAAATCGGAACGCTCACTGACATTTCCCCTATCTGAAAGTCTGATAAACGCTGACAAAATGACTAAGTCCCAAAAAAATGTTTTTCAACTTTTTTCAATTTTACCCCCGTGGGATATATATTCTACCCACACACATTTGGAACTCTCCTGGGGTACCCTCACACATATTATTCCCTCATTTAGTGGATATTTTCACAAAAAAGTGAAATTTTCAACAATTCAGAAAATTGGCTGAAAACGACTAAATATCAAGGACTCATCGGGCAAATCGCTCTGGAACTGAAATCGGAATGCTCACTGACTGACATTTCCCCTATCTGAAAGTCTGATGAACGCCGGAAAAATGACTAAGTCCAAAAAAATTTTTTTTTAAACTTTTTTCACTTTTACCCCCGTGGGATATATATTCTACCCACACACATTTGGAACTCTCCTGGGGTACCCTCACAAATATTATTTCCTCATTTAGTGGATATTTTCACAAAAAAGTGAAATTTTCAAAAATTCTGAAAATTGGCTGAAAACGACTAAATATGAAGGACTCATCGGGCGAATCGCTCTGGAACTGAAATCGGAACGCTCACTGACATTTCCCCTATCTGAAAGTCTGATAAACGCCAGAAAAATGACTAAGTCCCCCAAAAAAATTTTTTTCAACTTTTTTCAATTTTACCACCGTGGGATATATATTCTACCCACACACATTTGGAACTCTCCTGGGGTACCCTCACACACATTATTCCTTCATTTAGTGGATATTTTCACAAAAAAGTGACATTTTCAAAAATTTAGAAAATTGGCTGAAAACGACTAAATAAGAAGGACTCATCGGGCGAATCGCTCTGGAACTGAAATCGGAATGCTCACTGACATTTCCCCTATCTGAAAGTCTGATGAACGCCGGAAAAATGATTAAGTCCAAAAAAAAATTTTTTCAACTTTTTTCACTTTTACACCCATGGGATATATATTCTACCCATACACATTTGGAACTCTCCTGGGGTACCCTCACACATATTATACCCTCATTTAGTGGATATTTTCACAAAAAAGTGAAATTTTCAAAAATTCTGAAAATTGGCTGAAAACTACTAAATATCAAGGACTCATCTGGCGAATCGCTCTGGAACTGAAATCGGAACGCTCACTGACATTTCCCCTATCTGAAAGTCTGATAAACGCTGACAAAATGACTAAGTCCCAAAAAAATGTTTTTTTCAACTTTTTTCAATTTTACCCCCTTGGGATATATATTCTACCCACACACATTTGGAACTCTCATGGGGTACCCTCACACATATTATTACCTCAATTAGTGGATATTTTCACAATAAAGTGAAATTTTCAAAAATTTAGAAAATTGGCTGAAAACGACTAAATAAGAAGGACTCATCGGGCGAATCGCTCTGGAACTGAAATCGGAATGCTCACTGACATTTCCCCTATCTGAAAGTCTGATAAACGCCAGAAAAATGACTAAGTCCCCCCAAAAAAATTTTTTCAACTTTTTTCAATTTTACCACCGTGGGATATATATTCTACCCACACACATTTGGAACTCTCCTGGGGTACCCTCACACATATTATTCCCTCATTTAATGGATATTTTCACAAAAAAGTGAAATTTTCAAAAATTCTGAAAATTGGCTGAAAACTACTAATTATCACGTACTGATCTGGCGAATCGCTGTGGAACTGAAATCTGAACGCTCACTGACATTTCCCCTATCTGAAAGTCTGATAAACGCTGACAAAATGACTAAGTCCCAAAAAAAATGTTTTTCAACTTTTTTCAATTTTACCCCCGTGGGATATATATTCTACCCACACACATTTAGAACTCTCCTGGGTTACCCTCAAACATATTATTCCCTCATTTAGTGGATATTTTCACAAAAAAAGTGAAATTTTCAACAATTCAGAAAATTGGCTGAAAACGACTAAATATGAAGGACTCATCGGGCGAATCGCTCTGGAACTGAAATCGGAACTCTCACTGACATTTCCCCTATCTGAAAGTCTGATAAACGCCAGAAAAATGACTAAGTCCCCCAAAAAAAAATTTTTCAACTTTTTTCAATTTTACCACCGTGGGATATATATTCTACCCACACACATTTGGAACTCTCCTGGGGTACCCTCACACACATTATTCCTTCATTTAGTGGATATTTTCACAAAAAAGTGACATTTTCAAAAATTTAGAAAATTGGCTGAAAACGACTAAATAAGAAGGACTCATCGGGCGAATCGCTCTGGAACTGAAATCGGAATGCTCACTGACATTTCCCCTATCTGAAAGTCTGATGAACGCCGGAAAAATGATTAAGTCCAAAAAAAAATTTTTTCAACTTTTTTCACTTTTACACCCATGGGATATATATTCTACCCATACACATTTGGAACTCTCCTGGGGTACCCTCACACATATTATACCCTCATTTAGTGGATATTTTCACAAAAAAGTGAAATTTTCAAAAATTCAGAAAATTGGCTGAAAACTACTAAATATCAAGGACTCATCTGGCGAATCGCTCTGGAACTGAAATCGGAATGCTCACTGACGTTTCCCCTATCTGAAAGTCTGATAAACGCCGGAAAAATGACTAAGTCCAAAAAAAAAATTTTTTCAACTTTTTTCAATTTAACCCCTGTGGGATATATATTCTACCCACACACATTTGGAACTCTCCTGGGGTACCCTCACACATATTATACCCTCATTTAGTGGATATTTTCACAATAAAGTGAAATTTTCAAAAATTCTGAAAATTGGCTGAAAACGACTAAATATGAAGGACTCATCGGGCGAATCGCTCTGGAACTGAAATCGGAACTCTCACTGACATTTCCCCTATCTGAAAGTCTGATAAACGCCAGAAAAATGACTAAGTCCCCCAAAAACAATTTTTTCAACTTTTTTCAATTTTACCACCGTGGATTATATATTCTACCCACACACATTTGGAACTCTCCTGGGGTACCCTCACACACATTATTCCTTCATTTAGTGGATATTTTCACAATAAAGTGAAATTTTCAAAAATTCTGAAAATTGGCTGAAAACGACTAAATATGAAGGACTCATCGGGCGAATCGCTCTGGAACTGAAATCGGAATGCTCACTGACATTTCCCCTATCTGAAAGTCTGATAAACGGCGGAAAAATGACAGTCCAAAAAAAAATTTTTTTCAACTTTTTTCAATTTTACCCCCGTGGGATATATATTCTACCCACACACATTTGGAACTCTCCTGGGGTACCCTCACACATATTATTCCCTCATTTAGTGGATATTTTCATAAAAAAGTGAAATTTTCAAAAATTCAGAAAATTGGCTGAAAACTACTAATTATCACGGATTCATCTGGCGAATCGCTCTGGAACTGAAATCGGAACGCTCACTGACATTTCCCCTATCTGAAAGTCTGATAAACGCCGGAAAAATGACTAAGTCCAAAAAAAAAATTTTTTCAACTTTTTTCAATTTAACCCCTGTGGGATATATATTCTACCCACACACATTTGGAACTCTCCTGGGGTACCCTCACACATATTATACCCTCATTTAGTGGATATTTTCACAAAAAAGTGAAATTTTCAAAAATTCAGAAAATTGGCTGAAAACGACTAAATATCAAGGACTCATCTGGCGATTCGCTCTGGAACTGAAATCGGAACGCTCACTGACATTTCCCCTATCTGAAAGTCTGATAAACGCTGACAAAATGACTAAGTCCAAAAAAAAAATTTTTTTTCAACTTTTTTCAATTTTACCCCCGTGGGATATATATTCTACCCACACACATTTGGAACTCTCCTGGGGTACCCTCACACATATTATTTCCTCATTTAGTGGATATTTTCACAAAAAAGTGAAATTTTAAAAAATTCAGAAAATTGGCTGAAAGCGACTAAATATGAAAGACTCATCAGGCGAATCGCTCTGGAACTGAAATCGGAACGCTCACTGACATTTCCCCTATCTGAAAGTCTGATAAACGCCGGAAAAATGACTAAGTCCAAAAAAAAATTTTTTTCAACTTTTTTCAATTTTACCCCCGTGGGATATATATTCTACCCACACACATTTGGAACTCTCCTGGGGTACCCTCACACATATTATTCCTTCATTTAGTGGATATTTTCACAAAAAAGTGACATTTTCAAAAATTTAGAAAATTGGCTGAAAACGACTAAATATGAAGGACTCATCGGGCGAATAGCTCTGGAACTGAAATCGGAACGCTCACTGATATTTCCCCTATCTGAAAGTCTGATAAACGCCGGAAAAATGACTAAGTCCAAAAAAAAATTTTTTTCAACTTTTTTCAATTTTACCTCCGTGGGATATATATTCTACCCACACACATTTGGAACTCTCCTGGGGTACCCTCACACATATTATTCCCTCATTTAGTGGATATTTTCACAAAAAAGTGAAATTTTCAAAAATTCTGAAAATTGGCTGAAAACTACTAATTATCACGGACTCATCTTGCGAATCGCTCTGGAACTGAAATCAGAACGCTCACTGACATTTCCCCTATCTGAAAGTCTGATAAACGCTGACAAAATGACTAAGTCCCAAAAAAAATGTTTTTCAACTTTTTTCAATTTTTCCCCCGTGGGATATATATTCTACCCACACACATTTGGAACTCTCCTGGGGTACCCTCACACATATTATTCCCTCATTTAGTGGATATTTTCACAAAAAAGTGAAATTTTCAAAAATACAGAAAATTGGCTGAAAACGACTAAATATGAAAGACTCATCAGGCGACTCACTCTGGAACTGAAATCGGAACGCTCACTGACATTTCCCCTATCTGAAAGTCTGATAAACGCTGACAAAATTACTAAGTCCAAAAAAAAAATTTTTTCAACTTTTTTCAATTTTACCCCCGTGGGATATATATTCTACCCACACACATTTGGAACTCTCCTGGGGTACTCTCACACATATTATTCCCTCATTTTGTGGATATTTTCACAAAAAAGTGAAATTTTCAAAAATTCAGAAAATTGGCTGAAAACGACTAAATATCAAGGACTCATCGGGCGAATCGCTCTGGAACTGAAATCGGAATGCTCACTGACATTTCCCCTATCTGAAAGTCTGATAAACGCGGACAAAATGACTAAGTCCAAAGAAAATTTTTTTTAAACTTTTTTCAATTTTACCCCCGTGGGATATATATTCTACCCACACACATTTGGAACTCTCCTGGGGTACCCTCACACATATTATTCACTCATTTAGTGGATATTTTCACAAAAAGTGAAATTTTCAAAAATTCTAAAAATTGGCTGAAAACGACTAAATATGAAGGACTCATCGGGCGAATCGCTCTGGAACTGAAATCGGAATGCTCACTGAAATTTCCCCTATCTGAAAGTCTGATGAACGGCAGAAAAATGACTAAGTCCAAAAAAAAAGTTTTTTTCAACTTTTTTCAATTTAACCGCCGTGGGATATATATTCTACCCACACACATTTGGAACTCTCCTGGGGTACCCTCACACATATTATTCTTTCATTTAGTGGATATTTTCACAAAAACGTGAAATTTTCAAAAATTCAGAAAAATGGCTGAAAATGACTAAATATCAAGGACTCATCTGGCGAATCGTTCTGGAACTGAAAACGGAACGCTCACTGACATTTCCCCTATCTGAAAGTCTGATAAACGCTGACAAAATGACTAAGTCCAAACAAAATTTTTTTTCAACTTTTTTCAATTTTACCTCCGTGGGATATATATTCTACCCACACACATTTGGTACTCTCCTGGGGTACCCTCACACATATTATTCCCTCATTTAGTGGATATTTTCACAAAAAAGTGAAATTTTCAACAATTCAGAAAATTGGCTGAAAACGATTAAATATGAAGGACTCATCGGGCGAATCGCTCTAGAATGGAAATCGGAATGTTCACTGACATTTCCCCTATCTGAAAGTCTGATAAATGCCAGAAAAATGACTTAGTCCAAAAAAAAATTTTTTTCAACTTTTTTCAATTTTACCCCCGTGAGACATATATTCTACCCACACACATTTGGAACTCTCCTGGGGTACCCTCACACATATTATTCGCTCAATTAGTGGATATTTTCACAAAAAAGTGAAATTTTCAAAAATTCAGAAAATTGGCTGAAAATGACTAAATATGAAGGACTCATTGGGCGAATCGCTCTGGAACGGAAATCGGAAGGCTCACTGACATTTCCCCTATCTGAAAGTCTGATAAACGCCAGAAAAATGACTAAGTCCCCCAAAAAAATTTTTTTCAACTTTTTTCAATTTTACCCCCGTGGGATATATATTCTACCCACACACATTTGGAACTCTCCTGGGGTACCCTCACACATATTATTTGCTCATTTAGTGGATATTTTCACAAAAATTGAAATTTTCAAAAATTCAGAGAATTGGCTGAAAACGACTAAATATGAAGGACTCATCGGGCGATTCGCTCTGGAACTGAAATCGGAATGCTCACTGACATTTCCCCTATCTGAAAGTCTGATAAACGCCGGAAAAATGACAGTCCAAAAAAAAAATTTTTTTCAACTTTTTTCAATTTAACCGCCGTGGGATATATATTCTACCCACACACATTTGGAACTCTCCTGGGGTACCCTCACACATATTATTCCCTCATTTAGTGGATATTTTCACAAAAAAGTGAAATTTTCAAAAATTCAGAAAAATGGCTGAAAACGACTAAATATGAAGGACTCATCGGGCGAATCGCTCTGGAACTGAAATCGGAACTCTCACTGACATTTCCCCTATCTGAAAGTCTGATAAACGCCAGAAAAATGACTAAGTCCCCCAAAAACAATTTTTTCAACTTTTTTCAATTTTACCACCGTGGATTATATATTCTACCCACACACATTTGGAACTCTCCTGGGGTACCCTCACACACATTATTCCTTCATTTAGTGGATATTTTCACAATAAAGTGAAATTTTCAAAAATTCTGAAAATTGGCTGAAAACGACTAAATATGAAGGACTCATCGGGCGAATCGCTCTGGAACTGAAATCGGAATGCTCACTGACATTTCCCCTATCTGAAAGTCTGATAAACGGCGGAAAAATGACAGTCCAAAAAAAAATTTTTTTCAACTTTTTTCAATTTTACCCCCGTGGGATATATATTCTACCCACACACATTTGGAACTCTCCTGGGGTACCCTCACACATATTATTCCCTCATTTAGTGGATATTTTCATAAAAAAGTGAAATTTTCAAAAATTCAGAAAATTGGCTGAAAACTACTAATTATCACGGATTCATCTGGCGAATCGCTCTGGAACTGAAATCGGAACGCTCACTGACATTTCCCCTATCTGAAAGTCTGATAAACGCCGGAAAAATGACTAAGTCCAAAAAAAAAATTTTTTCAACTTTTTTCAATTTAACCCCTGTGGGATATATATTCTACCCACACACATTTGGAACTCTCCTGGGGTACCCTCACACATATTATACCCTCATTTAGTGGATATTTTCACAAAAAAGTGAAATTTTCAAAAATTCAGAAAATTGGCTGAAAACGACTAAATATCAAGGACTCATCTGGCGATTCGCTCTGGAACTGAAATCGGAACGCTCACTGACATTTCCCCTATCTGAAAGTCTGATAAACGCTGACAAAATGACTAAGTCCAAAAAAAAAATTTTTTTTCAACTTTTTTCAATTTTACCCCCGTGGGATATATATTCTACCCACACACATTTGGAACTCTCCTGGGGTACCCTCACACATATTATTTCCTCATTTAGTGGATATTTTCACAAAAAAGTGAAATTTTAAAAAATTCAGAAAATTGGCTGAAAGCGACTAAATATGAAAGACTCATCAGGCGAATCGCTCTGGAACTGAAATCGGAACGCTCACTGACATTTCCCCTATCTGAAAGTCTGATAAACGCCGGAAAAATGACTAAGTCCAAAAAAAAATTTTTTTCAACTTTTTTCAATTTTACCCCCGTGGGATATATATTCTACCCACACACATTTGGAACTCTCCTGGGGTACCCTCACACATATTATTCCTTCATTTAGTGGATATTTTCACAAAAAAGTGACATTTTCAAAAATTTAGAAAATTGGCTGAAAACGACTAAATATGAAGGACTCATCGGGCGAATAGCTCTGGAACTGAAATCGGAACGCTCACTGATATTTCCCCTATCTGAAAGTCTGATAAACGCCGGAAAAATGACTAAGTCCAAAAAAAAATTTTTTTCAACTTTTTTCAATTTTACCTCCGTGGGATATATATTCTACCCACACACATTTGGAACTCTCCTGGGGTACCCTCACACATATTATTCCCTCATTTAGTGGATATTTTCACAAAAAAGTGAAATTTTCAAAAATTCTGAAAATTGGCTGAAAACTACTAATTATCACGGACTCATCTTGCGAATCGCTCTGGAACTGAAATCAGAACGCTCACTGACATTTCCCCTATCTGAAAGTCTGATAAACGCTGACAAAATGACTAAGTCCCAAAAAAAATGTTTTTCAACTTTTTTCAATTTTTCCCCCGTGGGATATATATTCTACCCACACACATTTGGAACTCTCCTGGGGTACCCTCACACATATTATTCCCTCATTTAGTGGATATTTTCACAAAAAAGTGAAATTTTCAAAAATACAGAAAATTGGCTGAAAACGACTAAATATGAAAGACTCATCAGGCGACTCACTCTGGAACTGAAATCGGAACGCTCACTGACATTTCCCCTATCTGAAAGTCTGATAAACGCTGACAAAATTACTAAGTCCAAAAAAAAAATTTTTTCAACTTTTTTCAATTTTACCCCCGTGGGATATATATTCTACCCACACACATTTGGAACTCTCCTGGGGTACTCTCACACATATTATTCCCTCATTTTGTGGATATTTTCACAAAAAAGTGAAATTTTCAAAAATTCAGAAAATTGGCTGAAAACGACTAAATATCAAGGACTCATCGGGCGAATCGCTCTGGAACTGAAATCGGAATGCTCACTGACATTTCCCCTATCTGAAAGTCTGATAAACGCGGACAAAATGACTAAGTCCAAAGAAAATTTTTTTTAAACTTTTTTCAATTTTACCCCCGTGGGATATATATTCTACCCACACACATTTGGAACTCTCCTGGGGTACCCTCACACATATTATTCACTCATTTAGTGGATATTTTCACAAAAAGTGAAATTTTCAAAAATTCTAAAAATTGGCTGAAAACGACTAAATATGAAGGACTCATCGGGCGAATCGCTCTGGAACTGAAATCGGAATGCTCACTGAAATTTCCCCTATCTGAAAGTCTGATGAACGGCAGAAAAATGACTAAGTCCAAAAAAAAAGTTTTTTTCAACTTTTTTCAATTTAACCGCCGTGGGATATATATTCTACCCACACACATTTGGAACTCTCCTGGGGTACCCTCACACATATTATTCTTTCATTTAGTGGATATTTTCACAAAAACGTGAAATTTTCAAAAATTCAGAAAAATGGCTGAAAATGACTAAATATCAAGGACTCATCTGGCGAATCGTTCTGGAACTGAAAACGGAACGCTCACTGACATTTCCCCTATCTGAAAGTCTGATAAACGCTGACAAAATGACTAAGTCCAAACAAAATTTTTTTTCAACTTTTTTCAATTTTACCTCCGTGGGATATATATTCTACCCACACACATTTGGTACTCTCCTGGGGTACCCTCACACATATTATTCCCTCATTTAGTGGATATTTTCACAAAAAAGTGAAATTTTCAACAATTCAGAAAATTGGCTGAAAACGATTAAATATGAAGGACTCATCGGGCGAATCGCTCTAGAATGGAAATCGGAATGTTCACTGACATTTCCCCTATCTGAAAGTCTGATAAATGCCAGAAAAATGACTTAGTCCAAAAAAAAATTTTTTTCAACTTTTTTCAATTTTACCCCCGTGAGACATATATTCTACCCACACACATTTGGAACTCTCCTGGGGTACCCTCACACATATTATTCGCTCAATTAGTGGATATTTTCACAAAAAAGTGAAATTTTCAAAAATTCAGAAAATTGGCTGAAAATGACTAAATATGAAGGACTCATTGGGCGAATCGCTCTGGAACGGAAATCGGAAGGCTCACTGACATTTCCCCTATCTGAAAGTCTGATAAACGCCAGAAAAATGACTAAGTCCCCCAAAAAAATTTTTTTCAACTTTTTTCAATTTTACCCCCGTGGGATATATATTCTACCCACACACATTTGGAACTCTCCTGGGGTACCCTCACACATATTATTTGCTCATTTAGTGGATATTTTCACAAAAATTGAAATTTTCAAAAATTCAGAGAATTGGCTGAAAACGACTAAATATGAAGGACTCATCGGGCGATTCGCTCTGGAACTGAAATCGGAATGCTCACTGACATTTCCCCTATCTGAAAGTCTGATAAACGCCGGAAAAATGACAGTCCAAAAAAAAAATTTTTTTCAACTTTTTTCAATTTAACCGCCGTGGGATATATATTCTACCCACACACATTTGGAACTCTCCTGGGGTACCCTCACACATATTATTCCCTCATTTAGTGGATATTTTCACAAAAAAGTGAAATTTTCAAAAATTCAGAAAAATGGCTGAAAATGACTAAATATCAAGGACTCATCTGGCGAATCGCTCTGGAAATGAGATCGGAACGCTCACTGACATTTCCCCTATCTGAAAGTCTGATAAACGCCAGAAAAATGACTAAGTCCCCCAAAAAAATTTTTTTCAACTTTTTTCAATTTAACCGCCGTGGGATATATATTCTACCCACACACATTTGGAACTCTCCTGGGGTACCCTCACACATATTATTCCCTCATTTAGTGGATATTTTCACAAAAAAGTGAAATTTTCAAAAATTCAGAAAAATGGCTGAAAATGACTAAATATCAAGGACTCATCTGGCGAATCGCTCTGGAACTGAAATCAGAACGCTAACTGACATTTCCCCTATATGAAAGTCTGATAAACGGCGGAAAAATGACTAAGTCCAAAAAAAAAATTTTTTAAACTTTTTTCAATTTTACCCCCGTGGGATATATATTCTACCCACACACATTTGGAACTCTCTTGGGGTACCCTCACACATATTATTCCCTCATTTAGTGGATATTTTCACAAAAAAGTGAAATTTTCAAAAATTCTGAAAATTGGCTGAAAACTACTAAATATGAAGGACTCATCGGGCGATTCGCTCTGGAACTGAAATCGGAATGCTCACTGACATTTCCCCTATCTGAAAGTCTGATAAACGCCGGAAAAATGACTAAGTCCAAAAAAAAATTTTTTTCAACTTTTTTGAATTTTACCCCCGTGAGATATATATTCTACCCACACACATTTGTAACTCTCCTGGGGTACCCTCACACATATTATTTCCTCATTTAGTGGATATTTTCACAAAAAAGTGAAATTTTCAAAAATTTAGAAAATTGGCTGAAAACGACTAAATATGAAAGACTCATCAGGCGAATCGCTCTCGAACTGAAATCGGAACGCTCACTGACATTTCCCCTGTCTGAAAGTCTGATAAACGCTGACAAAATGACTAAGTCCAATAAAAAGTTTTTTTCAACTTTTTTCAATTTTACCCCCGTGAGATATATATTCTACCCACACACATTTGGAACTCTCCTGTGGTACCCTCACACATATTATTCCCTCATTTAGTGGATATTTTCACAAAAAAGTGAAATTTTCAAAAATTCAGAGAATTGGCTGAAAACGCCTAAATATAAAGGACTCATCGGGCGAATCGCTCTAGAACGGAAATCGGAATGCTCACTGACATTTCCCCTATCTGAAAGTCTGATAAATGCCAGAAAAATGACTAAGTCCAAAAAAAAATTTTTTTTCAACTTCTTTCAATTTTACCCCCGTGAGATATATATTCTACCCACACACATTTTGAACTCTCCTGGGGTACCCTCACACATATTATTCCCTCATTTAGTGGATATTTTCACAAAAAAGTGAAAATTTCAAAAATTCAGAAAATTGGCTGAAAACGACTTAATATCACGGACTCATCTGGCGAATCGCTCTGGAACTGAAATCGGAACGCTCACTGACATTTCCCCTATCTGAAAGTCTGATAAACGCTGACAAAATGACTAAGTCCCAAAAAAAATTTTTTTCAACTTTTTTCAATTTTACCCCCGTGAGATATATATTCTACCCACACACATTTGGAACTCTCCAGGGGTACCCTCACACATATTATTCGCTCATTTAGTGGATATTTTCACAAAAAAGTGAAATTTTCAAAAATTCAGAAAATTGGCTGAAAACGACTAAATATGAAGGACTCATCGGGCGAATCGCTCTGGAACTGAAATCGGAACGCTCACTTGCATTTCCCCTATCTGAAAGTCTGATAAAAGCCGAAAAAATGACTAAGTCCAAAAAAAATTTTTTTGCAACTTTTTTCAATTTTACCCCCGTGGGATATATATTCTACCCACACACATTTGGAACTCTCCTGGGGTACCCTCACACATATTATTTCCTCATTTAGTGGATATTTTCACAAAAAAGTGAAATTTTCAAAAATTTAGAAAATTGGCTGAAAACGACTAAATATGAAAGACTCATCAGGCGAATCGCTCTAGAACGGAAATCGGAATGCTCACTGACATTTCCCCTATCTGAAAGTCTGATAAACACCGGAAAAATGAATGTCCAAAAAAAAAATTTTTTCAACTTTTTTAAATTTTACCCCCGTGGGATATATATTCTACCCACACACATTTGGAATTCGCCTGGGGTACCCTCACACATATTATTCCCTCATTTAGTGGATATTTTCACAAAAAAGTGAAATTTTCAAAAATTCTGAAAATTCGCTGAAAACGACTAAATATGAAGGACTCATCGGGCTAATCGCTCTGGAACTGAAATCGGAATGCTCACTGACATTTCCCCTATCTGAAAGTCTGATAAACGCCGGAAAAATGACTAAGTCCAAAAAAAAAATTTTTTTCAACTTTTTTCAATTTTACCCCCGTGCGATATATATTCTACCCACACACATTTTGAACTCTCCTGGGGTACCCTCACACACATTATTCCCTCATTTAGTGGATATTTTCACAAAAAAGTGAAAATTTCAAAAATTCAGAAAATTGGCTGAAAACGACTAAATATCACGGACTCATCTGGCGAATCGCTCTGGAACTGAAATCGGAACGCTCACTGACATTTCCCCTATCTGAAAGTCTGATAAACGCTGACAAAATGACTAAGTCCCAAAAAAATTTTTTTTCAACTTTTTTCAATTTTACCCCCGTGGGATATATATTCTACCCACACACATTTGGAACTCTCCAGGGGTACCCTCACACATATTATTCGCTCATTTAGTGGATATTTTCACAAAAAAGTGAAATTTTCAAAAATTCAGAAAATTGGCTGAAAACGACTAAATATGAAGGACTCATCGGGCTAATCGCTCTGGAACTGAAATCGGAATGCTCACTGACATTTCCCCTATCTGAAAGTCTGATAAACACCGGAAAAATGACTAAGTCCAAAAAAAAAATTTTTTTACTTTTTTCAATTTTACCCCCGTGGGATATATATTCTACCCACACACATTTGGAACTCTCCTGGGGTACCCTCACACATATTATTCCCTCATTTAGTGGATATTTTCACAAAAAAGTGAAAATTTCAAAAATTCAGAAAATTGGCTGAAAACGACTAAATATCACGGACTCATCTGGCGAATCGCTCTGGAACTGAAATCGGAACGCTCACTGACATTTCCCCTATCTGAAAGTCGGATAAACGCTGACAAAATGACTAAGTCCCAAAAAAAATTTTTTTCAACTTTTTTCAATTTTACCCCCGTGGGATATATATTCTACCCACACACATTTGGAACTCTCCAGGGGTACCCTCACACATATTATTCGCTCATTTAGTGGATATTTTCACAAAAAAGTGAAATTTTCAAAAATTCAGAAAATTGGCTGAAAACGACTAAATATGAAGGACTCATCGGGCGAATCGCTCTGGAACTGAAATCGGAACGCTCACTTGCATTTCCCCTATCTGAAAGTCTGATAAAAGCCGAAAAAATGACTAAGTCCAAAAAAAATTTTTTTTCAACTTTTTTCAATTTTACCCCCGTGGGATATATATTCTACCCACACACATTTGGAACTCTCCTGGGGTACCCTCACACATATTATTTCCTCATTTAGTGGATATTTTCACAAAAAAGTGAAATTTTCAAAAATTTAGAAAATTGGCTGAAAACGACTAAATATGAAAGACTCATCAGGCGAATCGCTCTAGAACGGAAATCGGAATGCTCACTGACATTTCCCCTATCTGAAAGTCTGATAAACACCGGAAAAATGAATGTCCAAAAAAAAAATTTTTTCAACTTTTTTAAATTTTACCCCCGTGGGATATATATTCTACCCACACACATTTGGAATTCGCCTGGGGTACCCTCACACATATTATTCCCTCATTTAGTGGATATTTTCACAAAAAAGTGAAATTTTCAAAAATTCTGAAAATTCGCTGAAAACGACTAAATATGAAGGACTCATCGGGCTAATCGCTCTGGAACTGAAATCGGAATGCTCACTGACATTTCCCCTATCTGAAAGTCTGATAAACGCCGGAAAAATGACTAAGTCCAAAAAAAAAATTTTTTTCAACTTTTTTCAATTTTACCCCCGTGCGATATATATTCTACCCACACACATTTTGAACTCTCCTGGGGTACCCTCACACACATTATTCCCTCATTTAGTGGATATTTTCACAAAAAAGTGAAAATTTCAAAAATTCAGAAAATTGGCTGAAAACGACTAAATATCACGGACTCATCTGGCGAATCGCTCTGGAACTGAAATCGGAACGCTCACTGACATTTCCCCTATCTGAAAGTCTGATAAACGCTGACAAAATGACTAAGTCCCAAAAAAAATTTTTTTCAACTTTTTTCAATTTTACCCCCGTGGGATATATATTCTACCCACACACATTTGGAACTCTCCAGGGGTACCCTCACACATATTATTCGCTCATTTAGTGGATATTTTCACAAAAAAGTGAAATTTTCAAAAATTCAGAAAATTGGCTGAAAACGACTAAATATGAAGGACTCATCGGGCGAATCGCTCTGGAACTGAAATCGGAACGCTCACTTGCATTTCCCCTATCTGAAAGTCTGATAAAAGCCGAAAAAATGACTAAGTCCAAAAAAAATTTTTTTTCAACTTTTTTCAATTTTACCCCCGTGGGATATATATTCTACCCACACACATTTAGAACTCTCCTGGGGTACCCTCACACATATTATTCCCTCATTTAGTGGATATTTTCACAAAAAAGTGAAATTTTCAAAAATTCAGAAAATTGGCTGAAAACGACTAAATATGAAGGACTCATCGGGCTAATCGCTCTGGAACTGAAATCGGAATGCTCACTGACATTTCCCCTATCTGAAAGTCTGATAAACACCGGAAAAATGACTAAGTCCAAAAAAAAAATTTTTTTACTTTTTTCAATTTTACCCCCGTGGGATATATATTCTACCCACACACATTTGGAACTCTCCTGGGGTACCCTCACACATATTATTCCCTCATTTAGTGGATATTTTCACAAAAAAGTGAAAATTTCAAAAATTCAGAAAATTGGCTGAAAACGACTAAATATCACGGACTCATCTGGCGAATCGCTCTGGAACTGAAATCGGAACGCTCACTGACATTTCCCCTATCTGAAAGTCTGATAAACGCTGACAAAATGACTAAGTCCCAAAAAAAATTTTTTTCAACTTTTTTCAATTTTACCCCCGTGGGATATAATTTCTACCCACACACATTTGGAACTCTCCAGGGGTACCCTCACACATATTATTCGCTCATTTAGTGGATATTTTCACAAAAAAGTGAAATTTTCAAAAATTCAGAAAATTGGCTGAAAACGACTAAATATGAAGGACTCATCGTGCGAATCGCTCTGGAACTGAAATCGGAACGCTCACTTGCATTTCCCCTATCTGAAAGTCTGATAAAAGCCGAAAAAATGACTAAGTCCAAAAAAAATTTTTTTTCAACTTTTTTCAATTTTACCCCCGTGGGATATATATTCTACCCACACACATTTGGAACTCTCCTGGGGTACCCTCACACATATTATTTCCTCATTTAGTGGATATTTTCACAAAAAAGTGAAATTTTCAAAAATTTAGAAAATTGGCTGAAAACGACTAAATATGAAAGACTCATCAGGCGAATCGCTCTAGAACGGAAATCGGAATGCTCACTGACATTTCCCCTATCTGAAAGTCTGATAAACACCGGAAAAATGAATGTCCAAAAAAAAAAATTTTTCAACTTTTTTAAATTTTACCCCCGTGGGATATATATTCTACCCACACACATTTGGAATTCGCCTGGGGTACCCTCACACATATTATTCCCTCATTTAGTGGATATTTTCACAAAAAAGGGAAATTTTCAAAAATTCAGAAAATTCGCTGAAAACGACTAAATATGAAGGACTCATCTGGCGAATCGCTCTGGAACTGAAATCGGAACGCTCACTGACATTTCCCCTATCTGAAAGTCTGATAAACGCTGACAAAATGACTAAGTCCCAAAAAAAATTTTTTTCAACTTTTTTCAATTTTACCCCCGTGCGATATATATTCTACCCACACACATTTTGAACTCTTCTGGGGTACCCTCACACATATTATTCCCTCATTTAGTGGATATTTTCACAAAAAAGTGAAAATTTCAAAAATTCAGAAAATTGGCTGAAAACGACTAAATATCACGGACTCATCTGGCGAATCGCTCTGGAACTGAAATCGGAACGCTCACTGACATTTCCCCTATCTGAAAGTCTGATAAACGCTGACAAAATGACTAAGTCCCAAAAAAAATTTTTTTCAACTTTTTTCAATTTTACCCCCGTGGGATATATATTCTACCCACACACATTTGGAATTCGCCTGGGGTACCCTCACACATATTATTCCCTCATTTAGTGGATATTTTCACAAAAAAGTGAAATTTTCAAAAATTCAGAAAATTCGCTGAAAACGACTAAATATGAAGGACTCATCGGGCTAATCGCTCTGGAACTGAAATCGGAATGCTCACTGACATTTCCCCTATCTGAAAGTCTGATAAACGCCGGAAAAATGACTAAGTCCAAAAAAAAAATTTTTTTCAACTTTTTTCAATTTTACCCCCGTGCGATATATATTCTACCCACACACATTTTGAACTCTCCTGGGGTACCCTCACACATATTATTCCCTCATTTAGTGGATATTTTCACAAAAAAGTGAAAATTTCAAAAATTCAGAAAATTGGCTGAAAACGACTAAATATCACGGACTCATCAGGCGAATCGCTCTCGAACTGAAATCGGAACGCTCACTGACATTTCCCCTATCTGAAAGTCTGATAAACGCTGACAAAATGACTAAGTCCCCAAAAAAATTTTTTTCAACTTTTTTCAATTTTACCCCCGTGGGATATATATTCTACCCACACACATTTGGAACTCTCCTGGGGTACCCTCACACATATTATTCCTTCATTTAGTGGATATTTTCACAAAAAAGTGAAATTTTCAAAAATTTAGAAAATTGGCTGAAAACGACTAAATATGAAAGACTCATCAGGCGAATCGCTCTAGAACGGAAATCAGAATGCTCACTGACATTTCCCCTGTCTGAAAGTCTGATAAACACCGGAAAAATGAATGTCCAAAAAAAAAATTTTTTCAACTTTTTTAAATTTTACCCCCGTGGGATATATATTCTACCCACACACATTTGGAATTCGCCTGGGGTACCCTCACACATATTATTCCCTCATTTAGTGGATATTTTCACAAAAAAGTGAAATTTTCAAAAATTCAGAAAATTCGCTGAAAACGACTAAATATGAAGGACTCATCGGGCTAATCGCTCTGGAACTGAAATCGGAATGCTCACTGACATTTCCCCTATCTGAAAGTCTGATAAACGCCGGAAAAATGACTAAGTCCAAAAAAAAAATTTTTTTCAACTTTTTTCAATTTTACCCCCGTGGGATATATATTCTACCCACACACATTTGGAACTCTCCTGGGGTACCCTCACACATATTATTCCTTCATTTAGTGGATATTTTCACAAAAAAGTGAAATTTTCAAAAATTCAGAAAATCGGCTGAAAACGACTAAATATCAAGGACTCATCGGGGGAATCGCTCTGGAACTGATATCGGAACCCTCACTGACATTTGCCCTATGTGAAAGTCAGATAAACGCTGAAAAAATGACTAAGTCCAAAAAAAAAATGTTTCAACCTTTTTCAATTTTACCCCCGTGGGATATATCTTCTACCCACACACATTTGGAACTCTCCTGGGGTACCTTCACACATATTATTCCCTCATTTAGTGGTTATTTTCACAAAAAAGTGAAATTTTCAAAAATTCAGAAAATTGGCTGAAAACGACTAAATATGAAGGACTCATTGGGCGAACCGCTCTGGAACTGAAATCGGAACGTTCACTGACATTTCTCTATCTGAAAGTCTAATAAACGCCGGAAAAATGACTAAGTTCAAAAAAAAAATTTTTTAAACTTTTTTCAATTTTACCCCTGTGGGATATATATTCTACCCACACACATTTGGAACTCTCCTGGGGTACCCTCACACATATTATTCCCTCATTTAGTGGATATTTTCATAAAAAAGTGAAATTTTCAAAAATTCAGAAAATTGGCTGAAAACGACTAAATATGAAGGACTCATCGGGCGAATCGCTCTGGAACTGAAATAGGAATGCTCACTGACATTTCCCCTATCTGAAAGTCTGATAAACGCTGAAAAAATGACTAAGTTAAAAAAAAAAAATTTTTCAACTTTTTTCAATTTTACCCCCGTGGGATATATATTCTACCCACACACATTTGGAACTCTCCTGGGGTACCCTTACACACATTATTCCTTCATTTAGTGGATAATTTCACAAAAAAGTGACATTTTGAAAAATTTAGAAAATTGGCTGAAAACGACTAAATATGAAGGACTCATCGGGCGAATCGCTGTGGAACTGAAATCGGAACGCTCACTGACATTTCCCCTATCTGAAAGTCTGATAAACGCCGGAAAAATGACTAAGTCCAAAAAATTTTTTTTAAAACTTTTTTCAATTTTACCCCGTGGGATATATATTCTACCCACACACATTTGGAACTCTCGTGGGGTACCGCCACACATATTATTCCCTCATTTAGTGGATATTTTCACAAAAAAGTGAAATTTTCAAAAATTCAGAAAATTGGCTGAAAACAACTAAATATCAAGGAGTCATCGGGGGAATCGCTCTGGAACTGATATCGGAACCCTCACTGACATTTCCCCTTTCTGAAAGTCAGATAAACGCTGAAAAAATGACTAAGTTAAAAAAAAAATTTTTTTCAACTTTTTTAAATTTTACCCCCGTGGGATATATATTCTACCCACACACATTTTGAACTCTCCTGGGGTACCCTCACACACATTATTCCCTCATTTAGTGGATATTTTCACAAAAAAGTGAAATTTTCAAAAATTCTGAAAATTGGCAGAAAAAGACTAAATATGAAGGACTCATCGAGCGAATCGCTCTGGAACTGAAATCGGAACGCTCACTGACGTTTCACCTATCTGAAAGTCTGATAAACGCCGGAAAAAATGACTAAGTCCAAAAAAAAATTGTTTTCAACTTTTTTCAATTTTACCCCCGTGGGATATATCTTCTACCCACACACATTTGGAACTCTCCTGGGGTACCCTCACACATATTATTCCTTCATTTAGTGGATATTTTCACAAAAAAGTGAAATTTTCAAAAATTCAGAAAATTAGCTGAAAACGACTAAATATGAAGGACTCATCGGGCGAATCGCTCTGGAACTGAAATCGGAACGCTCACTGACGTTTCCCCTATCTGAAAGTTTGATAAACGCCGGAAAAATGACTAAGTCCGAAAAAAAAATTTTTCAACTTTTTTCAATTTTACCCCGTGGGACATATATTCTACCCACACACATTTGGAACTCTCCTGGGGTACCCTCACACATATTATTCCCTCATTTAGTGGATATTTTCACAAAAAAGTGAAATTTTCAAAAATTCTGAAAATTGGCTGAAAACGACTAAACATGAAGGACTCATCTGGCGAATCGCTCTGGAACTGAAATAGGAATGCTCACTGACATTTCCCCTATCTGAAAGTCTGATAAACGCCGGAAAAATGACTAAGTCCAAAAAAAATTTTTTTTAAACTTTTTTCAATTTTACCCCTGTGGGATATATATTCTACCCACACACATTTGGAACTCTCCTGGGGTACCCTCACACATATTATTCCTTCATTTAGTGGATATTTTCACAAAAAAGTGAAATTTTCAAAAATTCAGAGAATTGGCTGAAAACGACTAAATATGAAGGACACATCTGGCGAATCGCTCTGGAACTGAAATAGGAATGCTCACTGACATTTCCCCTATCTGAAAGTCTGATAAACGACGGAAAAATGACTAAGTCCAAAAAAAAATTTTTTACAACTTTTTTCAATTTTACCCCCGTGGGACATATATTCTACCCACACACATTTGGAACTCTCCTGGGGTACCCTCACACATATTATTCCCTCATTTAGTGGATATTTACACAAAAATGTGAAATTTTCAAAAATTCAGAAATTTGGCTGAAAACGACTAAATATGAAGGACTCATTGGGCGAATCGCTCTGGAACTGAAATCGGAATGCTCACTGAAATTTCCCCTATCTGAAAGTCTGATGAACGGCGGAAAAATGACTAAGACCAAAAAAAAAATTTTGTCAACTTTTTTCAATTTTACCCCCGTGGGATATATCTTCTACCCACACACATTTGGAACTCTCCTGGGGTACCCTCACACATATTATTCCCTCATTTAGTGGATATTTTCACAAAAAAGTGAAATTTTCAAAAATTCAGAAAATTGGCTGAAAACGACTAAATATCAAGGACTCATCGGGGGAATCGCTCTGGAACTGACATCGGAACCCTCACTGACATTTCCCCTATCTGAAAGTCAGATAAACGCTGAAAAAATGACTAAGTTAAAAAAAAAAAATTTTCAACTTTTTTCAATTTTACCCCCGTGGGATATATATTCTACCCACACACATTTGAAACTCTCCTGGGGTACCCTCACACATATTATTCGCTCATTTAGTGGATATTTTCACAAAAAAGTGAAATTTTCAAAACTTCAGAAAATTGGCTGAAAACAACCTAATATGAAGGACTCATTGGGCGAATCACTCTGGAACTGAAATCGGAATGCTCACTGACATTTCCCCTATCTGAAAGTCTGATGAACGCCGGAAAAATGACTAAGACCAAAAAAAAAATTTTTTCAACTTTTTTCAATTTTACCCCCGTGGGATATATATTCTACCCACACACATTTTGAACTCTCCTGGGGTACCCTCACACATATTATTCCCTCATTTAGTGGATATTTTCACAAAAAAGTGAAATTTTCAAAAATTCTGAAAATTGGCTGAAAACGACTAAATATCAATGACTCATCGGGCGAATCGCTCTGGAACTGAAATCGGAATGCTCACTGACATTTCCCCTATCTGAAAGTCAGATAAACGCTGAAAAAATGACTAAGTCCAAAAAAAAAATGTTTCAACTTTTTTCAATTTTACCCCCGTGGGATATATCTTCTACCCACACACATTTGGAACTCTTCTGGGGTACCCTCACACATATTATTCCCTCATTTAGTGGATATTTTCACAAAAAAGTGAAATTTTCAAAAATTCAGAAAATTTGCTGAAAACGACTAAATATCAAGGACTCATCGGGGGAATCGCTCTGGAACTGACACCGGAACCCTCACTGACATTTCCCCTATCTGAAAGTCAGATAAACGCTGAAGAAATGACTAAGTTAAAAAAAAAATTTTTTCAACTTTTTTCAATTTTACCCCCCTGGGATATACATTCTACCCACACACATTTGGAACTCTCCTGGGGTACCCTCACACATATTATTCCCTCATTTAGTGGATATTTTCACAAAAAAGTGAAATTTTCAAAAATTCAGAGAATTGGCTGAAAACGACTAAATATGAAGGACACATCTGGCCAATCGCTCTGGAACTGAAATAGGAATGCTCACTGACATTTCCCCTATCTGAAAGTCTGATAAACGACGGAAAAATGACTAAGACCAAAAAAAAATTTTTTTCAACTTTTTTCAATTTTACCCCCGTGGGATATATATTCTACCCACACACATTTTGAACTCTCCTGGGGTACCCTCACACATATTATTCCCTCATTTAGTGGATATTTTCACAAAAAAGTGAAATTTTCAAAAATTCAGAAAATTGTCTGAAAACGACTAAATATCAAGGACTCATCGGGGGAATCGCTCTGGAACTGACATCGGAACCCTCACTGACATTTCCCCTATCTGAAAGTCGGATGAATGCTGAAAAAATGACTAAGTCCAAAAAAAAGATTTTTCAACTTTTTTCAATTTTACCCCCGTGGGATATATATTCTATCCACACACATTTGGAACTCTCCTGGGGTACCCTCACACATATTATTCCCTCATTTAGTGGATATTTTCACAAAAAAGTGAAATTTTCAAAAATTCAGAAAATTGGCTGAAAACGACTAAATATGAAGGACTCATCTGGCGAATCGCTCTGGAACTGAAATAGGAATGCTCAATGACATTTCCCCTATCTGAAAGTCTGATAAACGCCGGAAAAATGACTAAGTACAAAAAAAAATTTTTTTCAACTTTTTTCAATTATACCCCCGTGGGTTATATATTCTACCCACACACATTTGGAACTCTCCTGGGGTACCCTCACACATATTATTGCCTCATTTAGTGGATATTTTCACAAAAAAGTGAAATTTTCAAAAATTCAGAAAATTGGCTGAAAACGACTAAATATGAAGGACTCATCGGGCGAATCGCTCTGGAACTGAAATAGGAATGCTCACTGACATTTCCCCTATCTGAAAGTCTGATAAACGCTGAAAAAATGGCTAAGTTAAAAAAAAAAAATTTTTCAACTTTTTTCAATTTTACCCCCGTGGGACATATATTCTACCCACACACATTTGGAACTCTCCTGGGGTACCCTCACACATATTATTCCCTCATTTAGTGGATATTTTCACAAAAAAGTGAAATTTTCAAAAATTCTGAAAATTTTCTGTAAACGACTAAATATGAAGGACTCATCTGGTGAATCGCTCTCGAACTGAAATAGGTATGCTCACTGACATTTCCCCTATCTGAAAGACAGATAAACGCTGGAAAAATGACTAAGCCCAAAAAAAATTTTTTTAAACTTTTTTCCATTTTACCCCCGTGGGATATATATTCTACCCACACACATTTGGAACTCTCCTGGGGTACCCTCACACATATTATTCCTTCATTTAGTGGATATTTTCACAAAAAAGTGAAATTTTCAAAATTCAGAAAATTGGCTGAAAACGACTAAATATGAAGGACTCATCTGGCGAATCGCTCTGGAACTGAAATAGGAATGCTCACTGACATTCACCTATCTGAAAGTCTGATAAACGCCGGAAAAATGACTAAGTCCAAAAGAAATGTTTTTTCAACTTTTTTCAATTTTACCCCCGTGGGATATATATTCTACCCACACACATTTGGAACTCTCCTGGCGTACCCTCACACATATTATTCCCTCATTTAGTGGATATTTTCACAAAAAAGTGAATTTTTTAAAAATTCTGAAAATTGGCTGAAAACGACTAAATATGAAGGACTCATCGGGCGAATCGCTCTGGAACTGAAATCGGAGTGCTCACTGACATTTCCCCTATCTGAAAGTCTGATAAACGCCGGAAAAATGCCTAAGTCCCCAAAAAAAAATTTTTCAACTTTTTTCAATTTTACCCCCGTGGGATATATATTCTACCCACACACATTTGGAACTCTCCTGGGGTACCCTCACACATATTATTCCCTCATTTAGTGGATATTTTCACAAAAAAGTGAAATTTTCAAAAATTCAGAAAATTGGCTGAAAGCGACTAAATATGAAGGACTCATCCGGCGAATCGCTCTGGAACAGACATAGGAACTCTCACTGACATTTCCCCTATCTGAAAGTCAGATAAACGCTGAAAAAATGACAGTCCAAAAAAAATTTTTTTTAAACTTTTTTCAATTTTACCCCCGTGGGATATATATTCTACCGACACACATTTGGAACTCTCCTGGGGTACCCTCACACATATTATTCCTTCATTTAATGGATATTTTCACAAAAAAGTGAAATTTTCAAAATTCAGAAAATTGGCTGAAAACGACTAAATATGAAGGACTCATCTGGCGAATCGCTCTGGAACTAAAATAGGAATGCTCACTGACATTCACCCATCTGAAAGTCTGATAAACGCCGGAAAAATGACTAAGTCCAAAAAAAACTTTTTTTCAACTTTTTTCAATTTTACCCCCGTGGGATATATATTCTACCCACACACATTTGAAACTCTCCTGGGGTATCCTCACACATATTATTCCCTCATTTAGTGGATATTTTCACAAAAAAGTGACATTTTCAAAAATTCCGAAAATTGGCTGAAAATGACTAAATATGAAGGACTCATTGGGCGAATCGCTCTGGAACTGAAATAGGAATGCTCACTGACATTTCCCCTATCTGAAAGTCTGATAAACGCTGGAAAAAATGACTAAGTCCAAAAAAAATTTTTTTTCAACTTTTTTCAATTTTACCCCCGTGGGATATATTTTCTAAAATCACACATTTGGAAATCTCCTGGGGTACCCTCACACATTTTATTCCCTCATTTAGTGGATATTTTCACAAAAAAAGTGAAATTTTCAAAAATTCTGAAAATTGGCTGAAAACGACTACATATGAAGGACTCATCGGGCGAATCGCTCTGGAACTGAAATCGGAATGCTCACTGACATTTTCCCTATCTGAAAGTCTGATAAACGCCGGAAAAATGACTAAGTCCAAAAGAAATGTTTTTTCAACTTTTTTCAATTTTACCCCCGTGGGATATATATTCTACCCACACACATTTGGAACTCTCCTGGCGTACCCTCACACATATTATTCCCTCATTTAGTGGATATTTTCACAAAAAAGTGAATTTTTTAAAAATTCTGAAAATTGGCTGAAAACGACTAAATATGAAGGACTCATCGGGCGAATCGCTCTGGAACCGAAATCGGAGTGCTCACTGACATTTCCCCTATCTGAAAGTCTGATAAACGCCGGAAAAATGCCTAAGTCCCCAAAAAAAAATTTTTCAACTTTTTTCAATTTTACCCCCATGGGATATATATTCTACCCACACACATTTGGAACTCTCCTGGGGTACCCTCACACATATTATTCCCTCATTTAGTGGATATTTTCACAAAAAAGTGAAATTTTCAAAAATTCAGAAAATTGGCTGAAAACGACTAAATGTGAAGGACTCATCGGGCGAATCGCTCTGGAACTGAAATCGGAACGCTCACTGACATTTCACCTATCTGAAAGTCTGATAAACGTCATAAAAATGACTAAGTCCAAAAAAAAATTTTTTTCAACTTTTTTCAATTTTACCCCCGTGGGATATATTTTCTACCATCACACATTTGGAAATCTCCTGGGGTACCCTCTCACATATTATTCCCTCATTTAGTGAATATTTTCACAAAAAAGTGAAATTTTCAAAAATTTTGAAAATTGGCTGAAAACGACTAAATATGAAGGACTCATCGGGCGAATCGCTCTGGAACCGAAATCGGAATGCTCACTGACATTTCCCCTATCTGAAAGTCTGATAAACGCCGGAAAAATGCCTAAGTCCCGAAAAAAAAATTTTTCAACTTTTTTCAATTTTACCCCCGTGGATACATATTCTACCCACACACATTTGGAACTCTCCTGGGGTACCCTCACACATATTATTCCCTCATTTAGTGGATATTTTCACAAAAAAGTGAAATTTTCAAAAATTCCGAAAATTGGCTGAAAACGACTAAATGTGAAGGACTCATCGGGCGAATCGCTCTGGAACTGAAATCGGAACGCTCACTGACATTTCACCTATCTGAAAGTCTGATAAACGTCATAAAAATGACTAAGTCCAAAAAAAAATTTTTTTCAACTTTTTTCAATTTTACCCCCGTGGATATATTTTCTACCATCACACATTTGGAAATCTCCTGGGTTACCCTCACACATATTATTGTTATGTTCTGCTACCAGAGATAAGGAAAGAGAGGAGATCTGTCCCTACGATAGAACTCAGCTTGATCCCTACGATGTAACAGGGAACCTGATCCTGCGATCAGACCTGCTAAAGTCCTCAGCTAGTCTGTACGGAGACCTATAGATATGGGGAAGGAATCCCTACAAGTACTAGGGACTGGGAGCAAAATGGACACCTCCTAACAGAAATAGTAGCAGACAGACAAACAAACAAAATATATAGAACACAGAGGTCCGAAGACCAAGCAAACTAACAGAGTTAGATACTGAGCACAGGCTAGCTAAAGAGTAGTAATACAATGAAGTCCAGCAAAGCCAGAAGGGCGGAGCAGGACTAAATAGGCCAACAAGGTCATGAGACCAGCAATAGAAAAAACCTAAGAGCAAGGTTCTAACAGTACCCCCCCTTCTAAGAGGATCCTCCGGGTCCCCTAGGACCAGGCTTATCAGGAAATCTCCTGTGAAACGCTCTGATAAGTCTGGACGCGGAAACATCATCCGACCTCACCCATGAGTTATCCTCGGGTCCGAAACCTTTCCAGGCCACGAGATACTGCAAACTACCTCTATACTGTCTAGAATTAAGGATGCGAGAAATTTCATATTCCCCGTCCTCCACCACCGGAGGAACAGAGGCAGAGGCGTCAGAATCCGACACAACAGCTTTTTTCAACAGAGAGACATGAAACACCGGATTAATTCTCCAGGAGGTAGGAACCTCCAACCTAACAGCAGATTGGTTGACAACCTGAAGCACCTTAAAGGGCCCTACAAACTTGGGACCCAATTTCTTAGAAGGAATCCTCAACCGCAGATTCCTAGAGGACAACCAAACCATGTCACCAACAGCGAACAAAACCTCCTGTCGTTTCCTATCAAAGTAGTCTTTAGATTTTCTGTTAGCCTCCTGAAGATTACCACGCACATCCGTCCAAACTCTCTCCAAATCGCCGGAAAAATTCTCCTCCTCAGGCACGGCAGATACCAACTTGGAGAACGACCCAAATGACGGATGTCTCCCAGAACAACAAAAAAAAGGCGAACAACCAGCAGAAGAAGATGTATGATTGTTCAGAGCAAATTCATCAAGTGGCAGAAACTCAGACCACCCCTCTTGATTGTCTGCCACAAAACAGCGCAAGAACTGCTCAACATCCTGGTTTTTACCTTTCTGTCTGGCCATTAGATTCAGGATGATATCCGGATGAGAACGACAAATGAACTCCCAACCTGTCACAAAAGGCGCGCCAAAAACGAGCCACGAACTGAGGTCCCCTATCAGAAACAATGTCAGTAGGAATGCCATGAAGTCTGACAATTTCCTTGACAAAGGCCTTAGCGAGAGTCTTAGCGCAGGGCAGTTTGACGAAGGGAACCAAGTGACACATCTTGCTAAAACGGTCCACGACCACCCAGATGACAGTAAAACCCTCAAAGGGGGGAAGGTCAGTTATAAAGTCCATAGCCAAATGTGTCCAAGGAGCACTGGGAACCTCCAGAGGGCAAAGTAACCCCGCAGAAGGAGCATGTGAGGACTTAGATCTAGCACATATAGTACATTGACGCACCCACTTAATGACTTCCTTCTGCCATCCAGGCCACCAAAAACTGCGACTCACCAGTCTCTTGGTCTCAGAGCTTCCGGGATGACCTGCCAACCGAGATTCGTGACACTCAACAATCAAATCTCTCCTAAAGGTCCCAGGCACAAACAACCTCCCATGGGGAGTGTTAGATGGGGCATTCTCCTGTACTTTAAGAATCTCACCTTCCAAAATGGAGTCCAAAGCAGCTATCACAACACCTTCTTGTAAAATGTTCTCCTCTTTCTCAGCACCGACTATGGGAGAAAAACTGCGAGACAAGGCATCCGCCTTAACATTCTTAGTACCTGGGATGTAAGTAATGGAAAAATTAAACCGCGAGAAAAACAGTGCCCACCTAGCCTGACGGGCATTCAGGCGCTTGGCAGCATCAAGATATATCAGATTTTTATGATCCGTAAAAACCTGAACGGGAAATTCAGCACCTTCCAAGAGGTGGCGCCAGTGTTCAAATGCGAGTTTAATAGCCAATAATTCCCGATTACCAATATCGTAATTCAGTTCAGTCTCCGAAAATTATTTTGAAAAAAAGGCACAGGGATGTACTCCATCCCCGTTATCCTGAGACAATACTGCGCCAACCCCCACAGAGGAAGCATCAACCTCAACCAAAAACGGCTTAGTCACATCAGGCTGCATAAGGATGGGAGCAGAGGTGAACCTCTCCTTGAGATACACAAAAGCTTCAATGGCCTCAGAAGTCCACTGAACCGCATCAGCACCTTTCCTGGTGAAATCGGTCAGAGGTTTGACAATAATAGAAAAATTTTTAATGAATTTTCTATAATAATTGGCGAAACCCAAAAACCTCTGTATTGATTTCAAACCAATAGGCTTAGGCCATTCCTGCACAGCTTGAACTTTCACCGGGTCCATCTCAAAACCTTCGCTGGAGATAATGTAGCCCAAAAAACTAATTCTCTGTACAGCGAACTCACATTTCTCCAGCTTAGCAAAAAGCGAATTGTCAATTAATAACTGTAATACTTCACGTACGCTCCGCCAATGAGACTCCAGATCCGGTGAATAAATCAAAATGTCATCCAAATACACAACCACATTTTTGCCAATCAAAGGTCTAAGGATGTCATTAATAAGATTCTGAAAAAATGCAGGAGCATTAGTAAGACCAAAAGGCATAACCAGATTCTCAAAATGACCCACAGGAGTGTTAAAAGCAGTCTTCCATTCGTCACCCTCCTTCATGCGCAACAGATTGTATGCCCCCCGAAGGTCAATTTTAGAGAACCACTTGGCCCCCACTAACTGGTTAAACAGATCAGGAATCAATGGCAGTGGGTAAGGATTGCGTACAGTAATTTTGTTAATCTCACGAAAATCCAGACAAGGACGTAAACCGCCGTCCTTTTTTTTTACAAAAAAAAATCCAACCGCCACAGGAGACTTAGAGGGCCTAATGTGACCGGCGGCCAAACTTGTCTGTATGTATTCCTCCAAAGCCTTTCTCTCAAGAATAGTAAGGTTAAATAAACGACTTTTAGGAAGAGTCGCTCCAGGGACAAATTCAATAGTACAATCATAGTCTCTATGGGGAGGCAAAACCTGCGATTCCTTCTCAGAAAAAACTCTCCAAAAATCCTGAATAGGAACAGGCAATTCCCCCCTATCCACAGCTGCAATACGCCCGTTACAACACTTGTCATAACATTTATGGCTCCAGGATTTAATTTCATTGGTAGACCAATCCAGTACAGGATTGTGCAATTTTAACCAGGGCAATCCCAACACCACCGGAGAAGGCAAGTTATTCAAAACTACCAAATCCAATTTCTCATGGTGAACACCATTAATAGTGAGAGGAAATTCACAGACCTTGAGAGTAACATTCTTCAAAGGGGAGCCATCCACAGAAACCACAGCAATGGGGGATGACAAAGGTTCGGGTTTTAAATTGAGTTTTTCCAAGAATCCCCCATCAATTACATTCAGAGTAGACCCACAATCGACAAACACCCGAAATTCCATTAATTTTCCTGAGCAATAGTGGAAGCAGCTAAAAATACACCCTTGGAATTTAAACAGGCAATACGGGCATGACTGACCATTTTGTTTTCTTTCTTCATACGAAGCACACAGCTTTTAATGAAATGACCAGAATTTCCGCAATAGAAACACAAACCTTCAGAAAATCTGCGGTCCTTTTCTTGAGAGCGAGGTGCCATCGCTCCAATCTCCATCGGCTCTCCACTGTCAGTACACACATTCTCATGACCAGAAACTGACATAGCAGAGGATTTGCTCTCAATAACCCTTGCACGCAGTCTCCTATCCACCCGTATAGCTAATTGCATAGCCTGTTGCAAATATTCAGGTGTGGGATAAGCAATTAGCAGGACTTTAACCCTTTCACTAAGACCAGCAAGAAACAGACTCTTCAGAGCAGAATCGTTCCACCCTATTTGAGTAGACCACCGACGGAAATGAGTACAATATTTTTCCACATTACCTGATCCCTGTCTCAAACGTCTCAACTCAGTCTCAGCAGATGAGACACGGTCAGGATCATCATATAATAGCCCCAAAGCAGAAAAAAAACTATCCACTGATCTAAATCATGTATCACTAGGTTGCAAAGAAAAGGCCCACTCCTGAGGCTCTTTGCGCAAAAGTGACATTATGAACCCTATGCGCTGGGATTCATCCCCAGAGGACCTGGGTCTCAAACGAAAATACAATAAGCAAGCATTTTTAAATGAAAAAAATTCTTGGTGTTCACCAAAAAATAAATCAGGCAAACGTACCTTAGGCTCCAAGAAATGTGCTCCAGGACAGTTACTCACGTGCTGATGGAGCTCGGCCACCTCCAGAGAGAGTCCCTGCAGGCGTTTAGCCAAATCCAGAACCGACACCATGATGGAACAGAAAAATCTTTCCTTAGAGAATTTGCAGGCTGGACTTACTGTTATGTTCTGCTACCAGAGCTAAGGAAAGAGAGGAGATCTGTCCCTACGATAGAACTCAGCTTGATCCCTACGATGTAACAGGGAACCTGATCCTGCGATCAGACCTGCTAAAGTCCTCAGCTAGTCTGTACGGAGACCTATAGATATGGGGAAGGAATCCCTACAAGTACTAGGGACTGGGAGCAAAATGGACACCTCCTAACAGAAATAGTAGCAGACAGACAAACAAACAAAATATATAGAACACAGAGGTCCGAAGACCAAGCAAAGTAACAGAGTTAGATACTGAGCACAGGCAAGCTAAAGAGTAGTAATACAATGAAGTCCAGCAAAGCCAGAAGGGCGGAGCAGGACTAAATAGGCCAACAAGGTCATGTGACCAGCAATAGAAAAAACCTAAGAGCAAGGTTCTAACAATTATTCCCTCATTTAGTGGATATTTTCACAAAAAAGTGAAATTTTCAAAAATTCCGAAAATTGGCTGAAAACGACTAAATATGAAGGACTCATCGGGCGAATCTCTCTGGAACTGAAATCGGAACGCTCGCTGACATTTCCCCTATCTGAAAGTCTGATAAATGCCGGAAAAATGACTAAGTCCCAAAAAAAATTTTTTTAAACTTTTTTCAATTTTACCCCTGTGGGATATATGTTCTACCCACACACATTTGGAGCTCTCCTGGCGTACCCTCACTCATATTATTCCCTCATTTAGAGGATATTTTCACAAAAAAGTGAAATTTTCAAAAATTCAGAAAATTGGCTGAAAACGACTAAATATGAAGGACTCATCGGGCGAATCGCTCTGGAACTGAAATCGGAACGCTCACTGACATTTGCCCTAATTGAAAGTCTGATAAACGCTGGAAAAATGACTAAGTCCAAAAACAATTATTTTGCAATTTTACCCCCGTGGGATATATATTCTACCCACACACATTTGGAACTCTCCTGGGGTACCCTCACACATATTATTCCCTCATTTAGTGGATATTTTCACAAAAAGTGAAATTTTCAAAAATTCTGAAAATTGGCTGAAAACGACTAAATATGAAAGACCCATCGGGCGAATCGCTCTGGAACTGAAATCGGAACGCTCACTGACATTTCCCCTATCTGAAAGTCTGATAAACGGCGGAAAAATGACTAAGTCCCCCAAAAAAATTTTTTCAACTTTTTTCAATTTTACTTTTGTGGATATATATTCTACCCACACACATTTGGAACTCTCCTGGGGTACCCTCACACATATTATTCCCTCATTTAGTGGATATTTTCACAAAAAAGTGAAATTTTCAAAAATTCAGAAAATTGGCTGAAAACGACTAAATATGAAGGACTCATCGGGCGAATCGCTCTGGAACTGAAATCAGAAAATCACTCACATTTCCGCTATCTGAAAGTCTGATAAACGCTTGAAAAATGACTAAGTCCAAAAAAAATTTTTTTTTTACTTTTTTCAATTTTAACCCCGTGGGATATATATTCTACCCACACACATTTGGAACTCTCCTGGCGTACCCTCACACATATTATTCTCTCATTTAGTGGATATTTTCACAAAAAAGTGAAATTTTCAAAAATTCTGAAAATTGGCTGAAAACGACTAAATATGAAGGACTCATCGGGCAAATCGCTCTGGAACTGAAATCGGAATGCTCATTGACATTTCCCCTATCTGAAAGTCTGATAAATAGGGGAAAAAAAACTAAGTCTCCCAAAAAATTTTTTTCAACTTTTTTCAATTTTACCCCCGTGGATATATATTCTACCCACACACATTTGGAGCTCTCCTGGCGTACCCTCACACATATTATTCCCTCATTTAGCGGATATTTTCACAAAAAAGTGAAATTTTCAAAAATTCAGAAAATTGGCTGAAAACGACTAAATATGAAGGACTCATCGGGCGAATCGCTCTGGAGCTGAAATCGGAACGCTCACTGACATTTCCCCTATCTGAATGTCTGAAAAACGCCTGAAAAATGACTAAGTCCAAAAACAATTTTTTTGCAATTTTACCACCGTGGGATATATATTCTACCCACACACATTTGGAACTCTCCTGGCGTACCCTCACACATATTATTCCCTCAATTAGTGGATATTTTCACAAAAAAGTGAAATTTTCAAAAATTCAGAAAATTGACTGAAAACGACTAAATATGAAGGACTCATCGGGCGAATCGCTCTGGAACTGAAATCGGAATGCTCACTGACATTTCTCCTATCTGAAAGTTTGATAAATGCCGGAAAAATGCCTAAGTCGAAAAAATAATTTTTTTCAATTTTACCCCCGTGGGATATATATTCTACCCACACACATTTGGAACTCTCCTGGCGTACCCTCACGCATATTATTCCCTCATTTAGTGGATATTTTCACAAAAAAGTGAAATTTTCAAAAATTCAGAAAATTGACTGAAAACAACTAAATATGAAGGACTCATCGGGCGAATCGCTCTGGAACTGAAATCGGAATGCTCACTGACATTTCCCCTATCTGAAAGTTTGATAAACGCCGGAAAAATGCCTAAGTCCCCCAAAAAAATGTTTTCAACTTTTTTCAATTTTACTTTTGTGGATATATATTCTACCCACACATATATGGAACTCTCCTGGGGTACCCTCACACATATTATTCCCTCGTTTAGTGGATATTTTCACAAAAAAGTGAAATTTTCAAAAATTCAGAAAATTGACTGAAAACAACTAAATATGAAGGACTCATCGGGCGAATCGCTCTGGAACTGAAATCGGAACGCTCACTGACATTTCCCCTATCTGAAAGTCTGATAAACGCCGGAAAAATGCCTAAGTCCCCCAAAAAAATTTTCCAACTTTTTTCAATTTTACGCTTGTGGATATATATTCTACCCACACACATTTGGTCTGTCTGTCCTGGGGTACCCTCACACATATTAATCCCTCATTTAGTGGATATTTTCACAAAAAAGTGAAATTTTAAAAAATTCAGAAACTTGGCTGAAAACGACTAAATATGAAGGACTCATCTGGCGAATCGCTCTGGAGCTGAAATCGGAACGCACACTAACATTTCCCCTATCTGAAAGTCTGATAAACGCCGGAAAAATGACTAAGTCCAAAAAATATTTTTTTAAAACTTTTATCAATTTTACCCCCGTGGGATATATATTCTACCCACACACATTTGGAACTCTTCTTGGGTACCCTCACACATATTATTCCCTCATTTAGTGGATATTTTCACAAAAAAGTGAAATTTTCAAAAATTCAGAAAATTGTCTGAAAACGACTAAATATGAAGGACTCATTGGGCGAATCACTCTGGAAATGAAATCGGAACGCTCACTGACATTTCCCCTATCTGAAAGTCTGATGAACACTGAAAAAATGACTAAGTCCAAAAAAAAATTTTTTTCAACTTTTTTCAATTTTACCCCCGTGGGATATGTATTCTACCCACACACACTTGGAACTCTCCTGGCATACCCTCACACATATTATTCCCTCATTTAGTGGATATTTTCACAAAAAAGTGAAATTTTCAAAAATTCAGAAAATTGGCTGAAAACGATTATATATGAATTACTCATCGGGTGAATCGCTCTGGAACTGAAATCGGAATGCTCACTGACATTTCCCCAATCTGAAAGTCTGATAAATGCCGGAAAAATGACTTAGTCCAAAAAAAATGTTTTTTCAATTTTACCCCCGTGGGATATATAATCTACCCACACACATTTGGAACTCTCCTGGGGTACCCTCACACATATTATTCCCTCATTTAGTGGATATTTTCACAAAAAAGTGAAATTTTCAAAAATTCTGAAAATTGGCTGAAAACGACTAAATATGAAGGACTAATCGGGCGAATCGCTCTGAAACTGAAATCGGAACGCTCACTGACATTTCCCCTATCTGAAAGTCTGATAAACGCCTGAAAAATGACTAAGTCCAAAAAAACATTTTTTTAAACTTCTTTCAATTTTACCCCTGTGGGATATATATATATATTCTACCCACACACATTTGGAACTCTCCTGGGGTACCCTCACACATATTATTCCCTCATTTAGCAGATATTTTCACAAAAAAAGTGAAATTTTCAAAAATTCAGAAAATTGGCTGAAAACGACTAAATATGAAGGACCTATCGGGCGATTCGCTCTGGAATTGAAATCGGAAGGCTCACTGACATTTCCCCTATCTGAAAGTCTGATAAACGCCGGAAAAATGACTAAGTCCAAAAAAAATATTTTTTCAACTTTTTTCAATTTTACCCCCGTGGGATATATATTCTACCAGCACACATTTGGAACTCTCCTGGGGTACCCTCACGCATATTATTCCCTCATTTAGTGGATATTTTCACAAAAAAGTGAAATTTTCAAAAATTCAGAAAATTGACTGAAAACAACTAAATATGAAGGACTCATCGGGCGAATCGCTCTGGAACTGAAATCGGAATGCTCACTGACATTTCCCCTATCTGAAAGTCTGATAAACGCCGGAAAAATGCCTAAGTCCCCCAAAAAAATGTTTTCAACTTTTTTCAATTTTACTTTTGTGGATATATATTCTACCCACACATATATGGAACTCTCCTGGGGTACCCTCACACATATTATTCCCTCGTTTAGTGGATATTTTCACAAAAAAGTGAAATTTTCAAAAATTCAGAAAATTGACTGAAAACAACTAAATATGAAGGACTCATCGGGCGAATCGCTCTGGAACTGAAATCGGAACGCTCACTGACATTTCCCCTATCTGAAAGTCTGATAAACGCCGGAAAAATGCCTAAGTCCCCCAAAAAAATTTTCCAACTTTTTTCAATTTTACGCTTGTGGATATATATTCTACCCACACACATTTGGTCTGTCTGTCCTGGGGTACCCTCACACATATTAATCCCTCATTTAGTGGATATTTTCACAAAAAAGTGAAATTTTAAAAAATTCAGAAACTTGGCTGAAAACGACTAAATATGAAGGACTCATCTGGCGAATCGCTCTGGAGCTGAAATCGGAACGCACACTAACATTTCCCCTATCTGAAAGTCTGATAAACGCCGGAAAAATGACTAAGTCCAAAAAATATTTTTTTAAAACTTTTTTCAATTTTACCCCCGTGGGATATATATTCTACCCACACACATTTGGAACTCTTCTTGGGTACCCTCACACATATTATTCCCTCATTTAGTGGATATTTTCACAAAAAAGTGAAATTTTCAAAAATTCAGAAAATTGTCTGAAAACGACTAAATATGAAGGACTCATTGGGCGAATCACTCTGGAAATGAAATCGGAACGCTCACTGACATTTCCCCTATCTGAAAGTCTGATGAACACTGAAAAAATGACTAAGTCCAAAAAAAAATTTTTTTCAACTTTTTTCAATTTTACCCCCGTGGGATATGTATTCTACCCACACACACTTGGAACTCTCCTGGCATACCCTCACACATATTATTCCCTCATTTAGTGGATATTTTCACAAAAAAGTGAAATTTTCAAAAATTCAGAAAATTGGCTGAAAACGATTATATATGAATTACTCATCGGGTGAATCGCTCTGGAACTGAAATCGGAATGCTCACTGACATTTCCCCAATCTGGAAGTCTGATAAATGCCGGAAAAATGACTTAGTCCAAAAAAAATGTTTTTTCAATTTTACCCCCGTGGGATATATAATCTACCCACACACATTTGGAACTCTCCTGGGGTACCCTCACACATATTATTCCCTCATTTAGTGGATATTTTCACAAAAAAGTGAAATTTTCAAAAATTCTGAAAATTGGCTGAAAACGACTAAATATGAAGGACTAATCGGGCGAATCGCTCTGAAACTGAAATCGGAACGCTCACTGACATTTCCCCTATCTGAAAGTCTGATAAACGCCTGAAAAATGACTAAGTCCAAAAAAACATTTTTTTAAACTTCTTTCAATTTTACCCCTGTGGGATATATATATATATTCTACCCACACACATTTGGAACTCTCCTGGGGTACCCTCACACATATTATTCCCTCATTTAGCAGATATTTTCACAAAAAAAGTGAAATTTTCAAAAATTCAGAAAATTGGCTGAAAACGACTAAATATGAAGGACCTATCGGGCGATTCGCTCTGGAATTGAAATCGGAAGGCTCACTGACATTTCCCCTATCTGAAAGTCTGATAAACGCCGGAAAAATGACTAAGTCCAAAAAAAATATTTTTTCAACTTTTTTCAATTTTACCCCCGTGGGATATATATTCTACCAGCACACATTTGGAACTCTCCTGGGGTACCCTCACGCATATTATTCCCTCATTTAGTGGATATTTTCACAAAAAAGTGAAATTTTCAAAAATTCAGAAAATTGGCTGAAAACGACTAAATATAAAGGACTCATCGGGCGAATCGCTCTGGAACTGAAATTGGAACGCTCACTGACATTTCCCCTATCTGAAAGTCTGATAAACGCTGAAAAAATGACTAAGTCCAAAAAAAAAATTTTTTCACCTTTTTTCAATTTTACCCCTGTGGGATATATATTCTACCCACACACATTTGGAACTCTCCTGGGGTACCCTCACACATATTATTCCCTCATTTAGTGGATATTTTCACAAAAAAGTGAAATTTTCAAAAATTCTGAAAATTGGCTGAAAACGACTAAATATGAAGGACTCATCGGGCGAATCGCTCTGGAACTGAAATCGGAACACTCACTGACATTTCCCCTATCTGAAAGTCTAATAAATGCCATTAAAATGACAGTCCAAAAAATTTTTTTTTTCAACTTTTTTCAATTTTACCCCCGCGGGATATGTATTCTACCCACACACATTTGGAACTCTCCTGGGGTACCCTCACACATATTATTCCCTCATTTAGTGGATATTTTCACAAAAAAGTGAAATTTTCAAAAATTCTGAAAATTGGCTGAAAACGACTAAATATGAAGGACTCATCGGGCGAATCGCTCTGGAACTGAAATTGGAACGCTCACTGACATTTCCCCTATCTGAAAGTCTGATAAACGCTGAAAAAATGACTAAGTCCAAAAAAAAAATTTTTTCACCTTTTTTCAATTTTACCCCTGTGGGATATATATTCTACCCACACACATTTGGAACTCTCCTGGGGTACCCTCACACATATTATTCCCTCATTTAGTGGATATTTTCACAAAAAAGTGAAATTTTCAAAAATTCAGAAAATTGGCTGAAAACGACTAAATATGAAGGACTCATTGGGCTAATCGCTCTGGAACTGAAATCGGAACACTCACTGACATTTCCCCTATCTGAAAGTCTGATGAACACTGAAAAAATGACTAAGTCCAAAAAAAAATTTTTTTCAACTTTTTTCAATTTTACCCCCGTGGGATATGTATTCTACCCACACACACTTGGAACTCTCCTGGCATACCCTCACACATATTATTCCCTCATTTAGTGGATATTTTCACAAAAAAGTGAAATTTTCAAAAATTCAGAAAATTGGCTGAAAACGATTATATATGAAGTACACATCGGGCGAATCGCTCTGGAACTGAAATCGGAATGCTCACTGACATTTCCCCAATCTGAAAGTCTGATAAATGCCGGAAAAATGACTTAGTCCAAAAAAAATGTTTTTTCAATTTTACCCCCGTGGGATATATAATCTACCCACACACATTTGGAACTCTCCTGGGGTACCCTCACACATATTATTCCCTCATTTTAGCAGATATTTTCACAAAAAAAGTGAAATTTTCAAAAATTCTGAAAATTGGCTGAAAACGACTAAATATGAAGGACTTATCGGGCGATTCGCTCTGGAATTGAAATCGGAAGGCTCACTGACATTTCCCCTATCTGAAAGTCTGATAAATGGCGGAAAAATGCATAAGTCCAAAAAAAAATTTTTTTCAACTTTTTTCAATTTTACCCCCGTGGGATATATATTCTACCCACACACATTTGGTACTCTCCTGGGGTACCCTCACACATATTATTCCCTCATTTAGTGGATATTTTCACAAAAAAGTTAAATTTTCAAAAATTCTGAAAATTGGCTGAAAACGACTAAATATGAAGGACTCATCGGGCGTATCGCTCTGAAACTGAAATTGGAACGCTCACTAACATTTCCCCTATCTGAAAGTCTGATAAACGCCGGAAAAATGACTAAGTCCAAAAAAAATTTTTTTTAAATTTTACCCCCGTGGGATATATATTCTACCCACAAACATTTGGAACTCTCCTGGGGTACCCTCACACATATTATTCCCTCATTTAGTGGATATTTTCGCAAAAAAGTGAAATTTTCAAAAATTCAGAAACTTGGCTGAAAACGACTAAATATGAGGGACTCATCGGGCGAATCGCCCTGGAACTGAAATCGGAATGCTCGCTGACATTTCCCCTATCTGAAAGTCTGATAAACGCCGGAAAAATGACTAAGTCCAAAAAAATTTTTTTTTAAATTTTTTCAATTTTACCCCCGTGGGACATATATTCTACCCACACACATTTGGAACGCTCCTGGGGTACCTTCACACATATCATTCCCTCATTTAGTGGATATTTTCACATAAAAGTGAAATTTTCAAAAATTCAGAAACTTGTCTGAAAACTGCTAAATAAGAAGTACTCATCAGGCGAATCACTCTGGAGCTGAAATCGGAACGCTCACTGACATTTGCCCTTTCTGAAAGTCTGATAAATGCCGGAAAAATTAATAAGTCCAAAAAAAATGTTTTTTCAATTTTACCCCCGTGGGATATATATTCTACCCACACACATTTGGAACTCTCCTGGCGCACCCTCACACATATTATTCCCTCATTTAGTGGATATTTTCACAAAAAAGTGAAGTTTTCAAAAATTCAGAAAATTGGCTGAAAACGACTAAATATGAAGGACTCATCGGGCGAATCGCTCTGGAACTGAAATCGGATCGCTCACTGACATTTCCCCTTTGTGAAAGTCTGATAAACGCCGGAAAAATGCCTAAATCCCCCAAAAAAATTTTTTAAACTTTTTTCAATTTTACCCCCGTGGACATATATTCTACCCACACACATTTGGAACTCTCCTGGGGTACCCTCACACATATTATTCCCTAATTTAGTGGATATTTTCACAAAAAAGTGAAATTTTCAAAAATTCAGAAAATTGGCTGAAAAGGACTAAATAAGAAGGACTCATCGGGCGAATCGCTCTGGAACTGAAATCGGAATGCTCACTGACATTTCCCCTATCTGAAAGTCTGATAAACGCCGGAAAAATGCCTAAGTCCCCCAAAAAAATTTTTTCAACTTTTTTCAATTTTACCCCCGTGGGAAATATATTCTACCCACACACATTTGGAACTCTCCTGGGGTACCCTCACACATATTATTCCCTCATTTAGTGGATATTTTCTCAAAAAAGTGAAATTTTCAAAAATTCAGAAAATTGGCTGAAAACGACTAAATATGAAGGACTCATCTGGCGAATCGCTCTGGAGCTGAAATCGGAACGCACACTAACATTTCCCCTATCTGAAAGTCTGATAAACGCCGGAAAAATGACTAAGTCCAAAAAATATTTTTTTAAAACTTTTTTCAATTTTACCCCCGTGGGATATATATTCTACCCACACACATTTGGAACTCTTCTTGGGTACCCTCACACATATTATTCCCTCATTTAGTGGATATTTTCACAAAAAAGTGAAATTTTCAAAAATTCAGAAAATTGTCTGAAAACGACTAAATATGAAGGACTCATTGGGCGAATCACTCTGGAAATGAAATCGGAACGCTCACTGACATTTCCCCTATCTGAAAGTCTGATGAACACTGAAAAAATGACTAAGTCCAAAAAAAAATTTTTTTCAACTTTTTTCAATTTTACCCCCGTGGGATATGTATTCTACCCACACACACTTGGAACTCTCCTGGCATACCCTCACACATATTATTCCCTCATTTAGTGGATATTTTCACAAAAAAGTGAAATTTTCAAAAATTCAGAAAATTGGTTGAAAACGATTATATATGAATTACTCATCGGGTGAATCGCTCTGGAACTGAAATCGGAATGCTCACTGACATTTCCCCAATCTGAAAGTCTGATAAATGCCGGAAAAATGACTTAGTTCAAAAAAAATGTTTTTTCAATTTTACCCCCGTGGGATATATAATCTACCCACACACATTTGGAACTCTCCTGGGGTACCCTCACACATATTATTCCCTCATTTAGTGGATATTTTCACAAAAAAGTGAAATTTTCAAAAATTCTGAAAATTGTCTGAAAACGACTAAATATGAAGGACTAATCGGGCGAATCGCTCTGAAACTGAAATCGGAACGCTCACTGACATTTCCCCTATCTGAAAGTCTGATAAACGCCTGAAAAATGACTAAGTCCAAAAAAACATTTTTTTAAACTTCTTTCAATTTTACCCCTGTGGGATATATATATATATTCTACCCACACACATTTGGAACTCTCCTGGGGTACCCTCACACATATTATTCCCTCATTTTGCAGATATTTTCACAAAAAAAGTGAAATTTTCAAAAATTCAGAAAATTGGCTGAAAACGACTAAATATGAAGGACCTATCGGGCGATTCGCTCTGGAATTGAAATCGGAAGGCTCACTGACATTTCCCCTATCTGAAAGTCTGATAAACGCCGGAAAAATGACTAAGTCCAAAAAAAATATTTTTTCAACTTTTTTCAATTTTACCCCCGTGGGATATATATTCTACCAGCACACATTTGGAACTCTCCTGGGGTACCCTCACGCATATTATTCCCTCATTTAGTGGATATTTTCACAAAAAAGTGAAATTTTCAAAAATTCAGAAAATTGGCTGAAAACGACTAAATATAAAGGACTCATCGGGCGAATCGCTCTGGAACTGAAATTGGAACGCTCACTGACATTTCCCCTATCTGAAAGTCTGATAAACGCTGAAAAAATGACTAAGTCCAAAAAAAAAATTTTTTCACCTTTTTTCAATTTTACCCCTGTGGGATATATATTCTACCCACACACATTTGGAACTCTCCTGGGGTACCCTCACACATATTATTCCCTCATTTAGTGGATATTTTCACAAAAAAGTGAAATTTTCAAAAATTCAGAAAATTGGCTGAAAACGACTAAATATGAAGGACTCATCGGGCGAATCGCTCTGGAACTGAAATCGGAACACTCACTGACATTTCCCCTATCTGAAAGTCTAATAAATGCCATTAAAATGACAGTCCAAAAAATTTTTTTTTTCAACTTTTTTCAATTTTACCCCCGCGGGATATGTATTCTACCCACACACATTTGGAACTCTCCTGGGGTACCCTCACACATATTATTCCCTCATTTAGTGGATATTTTCACAAAAAAGTGAAATTTTCAAAAATTCTGAAAATTGGCTGAAAACGACTAAATATGAAGGACTCATCGGGCGAATCGCTCTGGAACTGAAATTGGAACGCTCACTGACATTTCCCCTATCTGAAAGTCTGATAAACGCTGAAAAAATGACTAAGTCCAAAAAAAAAATTTTTTCACCTTTTTTCAATTTTACCCCTGTGGGATATATATTCTACCCACACACATTTGGAACTCTCCTGGGGTACCCTCACACATATTATTCCCTCATTTAGTGGATATTTTCACAAAAAAGTGAAATTTTCAAAAATTCAGAAAATTGGCTGAAAACGACTAAATATGAAGGACTCATTGGGCTAATCGCTCTGGAACTGAAATCGGAACACTCACTGACATTTCCCCTATCTGAAAGTCTGATAAACGCTGAAAAAATGACTAAGTCCAAAAAAAAAATTTTTTCACCTTTTTTCAATTTTACCCCTGTGGGATATATATTCTACCCACACACATTTGGAACTCTCCTGGGGTACCCTCACACATATTATTCCCTCATTTAGTGGATATTTTCACAAAAAAGTGAAATTTTCAAAAATTCAGAAAATTGGCTGAAAACGACTAAATATGAAGGACTCATTGGGCTAATCGCTCTGGAACTGAAATCGGAACACTCACTGACATTTCCCCTATCTGAAAGTCTGATAAACGCTGAAAAAATGACTAAGTCCAAAAAAAAAATTTTTTCACCTTTTTTCAATTTTACCCCTGTGGGATATATATTCTACCCACACACATTTGGAACTCTCCTGGGGTACCCTCACACATATTATTCCCTCATTTAGTGGATATTTTCACAAAAAAGTGAAATTTTCAAAAATTCTGAAAATTGGCTGAAAACGACTAAATATGAAGGAGTCATCTGGCGAATCGCTCTGGAACTGAAATCGGAACGCTCACTGACATTTCCCCTATCTGAAAGTCTGATGAACACTGAAAAAATGACTAAGTCCAAAAAAAAATTTTTTTCAACTTTTTTCAATTTTACCCCCGTGGGATATGTATTCTACCCACACACACTTGGAACTCTCCTGGCATACCCTCACACATATTATTCCCTCATTTAGTGGATATTTTCACAAAAAAGTAAAATTTTCAAAAATTCAGAAAATTGGCTGAAAACGATTATATATGAAGTACTCATCGGGCGAATCGCTCTGGAACTGAAATCGGAATGCTCACTGACATTTCCCCAATCTGAAAGTCTGATAAATGCCGGAAAAATGACTTAGTCCAAAAAAAATGTTTTTTCAATTTTACCCCCGTGGGATATATAATCTACCCACACACATTTGGAACTCTCCTGGGGTACCATCACACATATTATTCCCTCATTTTAGCAGATATTTTCACAAAAAAAGTGAAATTTTCAAAAATTCAGAAAATTGGCTGAAAACGACTAAATATGAAGGACTTATCGGGCGATTCGCTCTGGAATTGAAATCGGAAGGCTCACTGACATTTCCCCTATCTGAAAGTCTGATAAATGGCGGAAAAATGCATAAGTCCAAAAAAAAATTTTTTTCAACTTTTTTCAATTTTACCCCCGTGGGATATATATTCTACCCACACACATTTGGTACTCTCCTGGGGTACCCTCACACATATTATTCCCTCATTTAGTGGATATTTTCACAAAAAAGTGAAATTTTCAAAAATTCAGAAAATTGGCTGAAAACGACTTATTATGACGGACTCATCGGACTAATCGCTCTGGAACTGAAATAGGAACGCTCACTGACATTTGCCCTTTCTGAAAGTCTGATAAATGCCGGAAAAACGCATAAGTCCAAAAAAAAATTTTTTTTCAATTTTATCCCCATGGGATATATATTCTACCCACACACATTTGTTACTCTCCTGGCGTACCCTCACATATATTATTCCCTCATTTAGTGGATATTTTCACAAAAAAGTGAAATTTCAAAAATTCAGAAACTTGGCTGAAAATGACTAAATATGAAGGACTCATCGAGCGAATCACTCTGGAACTGAAATCGGAATGCTCACTGCCATTTCCCCTATCTGAAAGTATTATAAGCGCTGAAAAAATGACTAAGTCCAAAAAAAAATTTTTTTCAACTTTTTTCAATTTTACCCCCGTGGGATATATATTCTACCCACACACATTTGGACCTCTCCTGGGGTACCCTCACACATATTATTCCCTCATTTAGTGAATATTTTCACAAAAAAGTGACATTTTCAAAATTCTGAAAATTGGCTGAAAACGACTAAATATGAAGGACCCATCGGGCGAATCGCTCTGGAGCTGAAATCGGAACGCACATTGACATTTCCCCTATCTGAAAGTCTGATAAATGCCGGAAAAATTAATAAGTCCAAAAAAAATGTTTTTTCAATTTTACCCCCGTGGGATATATATTCTACCCACACACATTTGGAACTCTCCTGGCGCACCCTCACACATATTATTCCCTCATTTAGTGGATATTTTCACAAAAAAGTGAAGTTTTCAAAAATTCGGAAAATTGGCTGAAAACGACTAAATATGAAGGACTCATCGGGCGAATCGCTCTGGAACTGAAATCGGATCGCTCACTGACATTTCCCCTTTGTGAAAGTCTGATAAACGCCGGAAAAATGCCTAAATCCCCCAAAAAAATTTTTTAAACTTTTTTCAATTTTACCCCCGTGGACATATATTCTACCCACACACATTTGGATCTCTCCTGGGGTACCCTCAAACATATTATTCCCTCATTTAGTGGATATTTTCACAAAAAAGTGAAATTTTCAAAAATTCTGAAAATTGGCTGAAAACGACTAAATATGAAGGACCCATCGGGCGAATCGCTCTGGAGCTGAAATCGGAACGCACACTGACATTTCCCCTATCTGAAAGTCTGATAAACGCCGGAAAAATGCCTAAGTCCCCAAAAAAAATTTTTTTTCAATTTTACCCCTGTGGGATATATATTCTACCCACACACATTTGGAACTCTCCTGGGGTACCCTCACACATATTATTCCCTCGTTTAGTGGATATTTTCACAAAAAAGTGAAATTTTCAAAAATTCAGAAAATTGGCTGAAAAGGACTAAATAAGAAGGACTCATCGGGCGAATCGCTCTGGAACTGAAATCGGAATGCTCACTGACATTTCCCCTATCTGAAAGTCTGATAAACGCCGGAAAAATGACTAAGTCCAAAAAATATTTTTTTAAAACTTTTTTCAATTTTACCCCCGTGGGATATATATTCTACCCACACACATTTGGAACTCTTCTTGGGTACCCTCACACATATTATTCCCTCATTTAGTGGATTTTTTCACAAAAAAGTGAAATTTTCAAAAATTCAGAAAATTGTCTGAAAACGACTAAATAAGAAGGACTCATCGGGCTAATCGCTCTGGAACTGAAATAGGAACGCTCACTGACATTTAACCTATCTGAAAGTCTGATAAACGCCGAAAAAATGGCTAAGTCCAGAAAAAAATTTTTTCAACTTTTTTCAATTTTACCCCCGTGGGATATATATTCTACCCACACACATTTGGAACTCTCCTGGCGTACCCTCACACATATTATTCCCTCATTTAGTGGATATTTTCACAAAAAAATGAAATTTCAAAAATTCAGAAACTTGGCTGAAAACGACTAAATATGAAGGACCCATCGGGCGAATCGCTCTGGAGCTGAAATCGGAACGCACATTGACATTTCCCTTATCTGAAAGTCTGATAAATGCCGGAAAAATTAATAAGTCCAAAAAAAATGTTTTTTCAATTTTACCCCCGTGGGATATATATTCTACGCACACACATTTGGAACTCTCCTGGCGCACCCTCACACATATTATTCCCTCATTTAGTGGATATTTTCACAAAAAAGTGAAATTTTCAAAAATTCGGAAAATTGGCTGAAAACGACTAAATATGAAGGACTCATCAGGCGAATCACTCTGGAGCTGAAATCGGAACGCTCACTGACATTTGCCCTTTCTGAAAGTCTGATAAATGGCGGAAAAATGCATAAGTCCAAAAAAAAATTTTTTTCAACTTTTTTCAATTTTACCCCCGTGGACATATATTCTACCCACACACATTTGGAACTCTCCTGGGGTACCCTCACACATATTATTCCCTCATTTAGTGGATATTTTCACAAAAAAGTGAAATTTTCAAAAATTCTGAAAATTGGCTGAAAACGACTAAATATGAAGGACTAATCGGGCGAATCGCTCTGAAACTTAAATCGGAACGCTCACTGACATTTCCCCTATCTGAAAGTCTGATAAACGCCTGAAAAATGACTAAGTCCAAAAAAACATTTTTTTAAACTTCTTTCAATTTTACCCCTGTGGGATATATATATATATTCTACCCACACACATTTGGAACTCTCCTGGGGTACCCTCACACATATTATTCCCTCATTTAGCAGATATTTTCACAAAAAAAGTGAAATTTTCAAAAATTCAGAAAATTGGCTGAAAACGACTAAATATGAAGGACTTATCGGGCGATTCGCTCTGGAATTGAAATCGGAAGGCTCACTGACATTTCCCCTATCTGAAAGTCTGATAAACGCCGGAAAAATGACTAAGTCCAAAAAATATATTTTTTCAACTTTTTTCAATTTTACCCCCGTGGGATATATATTCTACCAGCACACATTTGGAACTCTCCTGGGGTACCCTCATGCATATTATTCCCTCATTTAGTGGATATTTTCACAAAAAAGTGAAATTTTCAAAAATTCAGAAAATTGGCTGAAAACGACTAAATATAAAGGACTCATCGGGCGAATCGCTCTGGAACTGAAATTGGAACGCTCACTGACATTTCCCCTATCTGAAAGTCTGATAAACGCTGAAAAAATTACTAAGTCCAAAAAAAAAATTTTTTCACCTTTTTTCAATTTTACCCCTGTGGGATATATATTCTACCCACACACATTTGGAACTCTCCTGGGGTACCCTCACACATATTATTCCCTCATTTAGTGGATATTTTCACAAAAAAGTGAAATTTTCAAAAATTCAGAAAATTGGCTGAAAACGACTAAATATGAAGGACTCATTGGGCTAATCGCTCTGGAACTGAAATCGGAACACTCACTGACATTTCCCCTATCTGAAAGTCTGATAAACGCTGAAAAAATGACTAAGTCCAAAAAAAAAATTTTTTCACCTTTTTTCAATTTTACCCCTGTGGGATATATATTCTACCCACACACATTTGGAACTCTCCTGGGGTACCCTCACACATATTATTCCCTCATTTAGTGGATATTTTCACAAAAAAGTGAAATTTTCAAAAATTCAGAAAATTGGCTGAAAACGACTAAATATAAAGGACTCATCTTGCGAATCGCTCTGGAACTGAAATTGGAACGCTCACTGACATTTCCCCTATCTGAAAGTCTGATAAATGCCATTAAAATGACAGTCCAAAAAATTTTTTTTTTCAACTTTTTTCAATTTTACCCCCACGGGATATATATTCTACCCACACACATTTGGAACTCTCCTGGGGTACCCTCACACATATTATTCCCTCATGTAGTGGATATTTTCACAAAAAAGTGAAATTTTCAAAAATTCTGAAAATTGGCTGAAAACGACTAAATATGAAGGACTCATCGGGCGAATCGCTCTGGAACTGAAATCGGAACACTCACTGACATTTCCCCTATCTGAAAGTCTGATAAAAGCCATTAAAATGACAGTCCAAAAAATTTTTTTTTTAAACTTTTTTCAATTTTACCCCCGCGGGATATATATTCTACCCACACACATTTGGAACTCTCCTGGGGTACCCTCACACATATTATTCCCTCATTTAGTGGAAATTTTCACAAAAAAGTGAAATTTTCAAAAATTCAGAAAATTGGCTGAAAACGACTAAATATAAAGGACTCATCTTGCGAATCGCTCTGGAACTGAAATTGGAACGCTCACTGACATTTCCCCTATCTGAAAGTCTGATAAATGCCATTAAAATGACAGTCCAAAAAATTTTTTTTTTCACCTTTTTTCAATTTTACCCCCGCGGGATATATATTCTACCCACACACATTTGGAACTCTCCTGGGGTACCCTCACACATATTATTCCCTCATTTAGTGGATATTTTCACAAAAAAGTGAAATTTTCAAAAATTCTGAAAATTGGCTGAAAACGACTAAATATGAAGGACTCATCGGGTGAATCACTCTGGAACTGAAATTGGAACGCTCACTGACATTTCCCCCATCTGAAAGTCTGATAAACGCTGAAGTTTTGACTAAGTCCAAAAAAAAAATTTTTTCACCTTTTTTCAATCTTACCCCTGTGGGATATATATTCTACCCACACACATTTGGAACTCTCCTGGGGTACCCTCACACATATTATTCCCTCATTTAGTGGATATTTTCACAAAAAAGTGAAATTTTCAAAAATTCTGAGTATTGGCTGAAAACGACTAAATATGAAGGACTCATCGGGCGAAAAGCTCTGGAACTGAAATTGGAAAGCTCACTGACATTTCCCCTATCTGAAAGTCTGATAAACGCTGAAAAAATGACTAAGTCCAAAAAAAAAATTTTTTCACCTTTTTTCAATTTTACCCCTGTGGGATATATATTCTACCCACACACATTTGGAACTCTCCTGGGGTACCCTCACACATATTATTCCCTCATTTAGTGGATATTTTCACAAAAAAGTGAAATTTTCAAAAATTCAGAAAATTGGCTGAAAATGACTAAATATGAAGGACACATCGGGCGAATCGCTCTGGAACTGAAATCAGAACACTCACTGACATTTCCCCTATCTGAAAGTCTGATAAACGCCATAAAAATGACTAAGTCCAAAAAAATTTTTTTTTAAACTTTTTTCAATTTGACCCCCGTTGGATATATATTCTACCCACACACATTTGGAACTCTCCTGGGGTACCCTCACACATATTATTCCCTCATTTAGCAGATATTTTCACAAAAAAGTGAAATTTTCAAAAATTCAGAAAATTGGCTGAAAACGACTAAATATGAAGGACTCATCAGGCGAATCGCTCTGGAACTGAAATCGGAATGCTCACTGACATTTCCCCTATCTGAAAGTCTGATAAACGCCGGAAAAATGACTAATTGAAAAAAAATTATTTTTTTCAACTTTTTTCAATTTTACCCCCGCGGGATATATTTTCTACTGACACACATTTGGAACTCTCCTGGGGTACCCTCACACATATTATTCCCTCATTTAGTGGATTTTTTCACAAAAAAGTGAAATTTTCAAAAATTCAGAAAATTGGCTGAAAACGACTAAATATGAAGGACTCATCGAGCGAATCGCTCTGGAACTGAAATTGGAACGCTCACTGACATTTCCCCTATCTGAAAGTCTGATAAACGCCATAAAAATGACTAAGTCCAAAAAAAAATTTTTTCAACTTTTTTCAATTTTACCCCCGTGGGATATATATTCTACCCACACACATTTGGAACTCTCCTGGGGTACCCTCACACATATTATTCCCTCATTTAGTGGATATTTTCACAAAAGAGTGAAATTTTCAAAAATTCAGAAAATTGGCTGAAAACGACTAAATATGAAGGACTCATCGGGCGAATCGCTCTGGAACTGAAATCGGAACACTCACTGACATTTCCCCTATCTGAAAGTCTGCTAAACGCCATAAAAATGACTAAGTCCAAAAAAAAATTTTTTTCAACTTTTTTCAATTTTACTCCCGTGGGATATATAGATTCTACCGACACACATTTGGAACTCTCCTGGGGTACCCTCACACATATTATTCCCTCATTTAGTGGATATTTTCACAAAAAAGTGAAATTTTCAAAAATTCTGAAAATTGGCTGAAAACGACTAAATATGAAGGACTCATCGGGCGAATCGCTCTGGAACTGAAATCGGAACACTCAATGACAATTCCCCTATCTGAAAGTCTGATAAACGCCATAAAAATGACTAAGTCCAAAAAAATTTTTTTTTAAACTTTTTTCAATTTGACCCCCGTGGGATACATATTCTACCCACACACATTTGGAACTCTCCTGGGGTACCCTCGCACATATTATTCCCTCATTTAGCAGATATTTTCACAAAAAAGTGAAATTTTCAAAAATTCAGAAAATTGGCTGAAAACGACTAAATATGAAGGACTTGTGGCACCCCAGGGGTCTGGTTTCCACAGTAATAGCAATATTACGTCTGTGAGCAGGTGGGAGGTCTCCTGGTCAGGAATCCTATGCATGCCACACCTCCTGCTCAGTCCTGGGAGGGGAAGAACTTCCCCTATATAAACCTAGGGCTGAGGCAGGGTTAGAGGGAGAAAGTGCAGAGAACACAGACAGAGACACAGTCTGGTCTGTAGTGGAGCAGCTTTAGGAACAAGAAAGATCAGGAGCTCTGGGGAAGTCATGCTAAAAGGAATCAGGGGCTGGCAGCTGTAGAGCTCGCCCTGATTGAAGAGTTACCACCGGACCCGGAGTCCGAGGCTGTGGGGACTAATCCTTACCCAGCAGCAGAAACCGACCGGCAGGGGATTTCAGGTCCTCTGGCCAAGAAACCCGAAGGCACGGTCACACGCGTGGGACCAGCACCGCCGTCGTGGAGCGGAAGCCACTAGAAGGCCCCGAGTCACCGGCCATACGGGTGAGCACCACACGGTACACTCAGGGACGTGGGCTACTTTTACCCGCCTCTAGCAAGGTAGCCAGTAGAGTACAACTAGTTGGGGAGGCCTACAACTCAGCCTGGCCAGAGGAGATCTCATCTGCTCAAGGACTGACCAGGCCCCGACTGCTAGCCAGTACTCCGGGAGGGTCTATTTTTGTTACCAGTAAAGACCCTGAACTACACCGCATCGTCTCTGAGTGGTTCCTGCTACCCCCATCATCCACGTCGGCTGCCCTGAGGCCATACCCCTCCCGTTGGGGGTTATACCATCCACGCTGCCCAATCCTTCCACCGGCCTCAGCGGTCTGCCCTGCAGCGGCAGCTCCATAGCTGCATTCAACGGGTGGCGTAGTCGTCCAACATCTACTGCTAATACTCAGCCACACAGTTTGACTCCCTGGGCACGGACCGGGTCACCGCCACGAGACTACTACCCCCAACAGGCCCGGCTCCGGGTAGTCCCCGCGTGCGCAACGCTACACCAAGTAGGCCCAAGGGCGCGTCAACTTTTGGCGTAGTCGGCAGGATTTCGTGCCCGCAACCACCGGGTACTGCGTGCCTGAAAAAGACTGTTCAAACTTACCAGTGGTGAAGATTCCCGCCATCCGGCGCCATCTTCTACCTTCTTCCCGCCATCCGCGAAGTTTTCCCGCCATCCGGCGCCATCTTCTGCCTTCTTCCCGCCATCCGTGGAGTTTTCCCGCCGTTGGACGCCATCTTGAAGACGCCGCGCGGGAAGAAGAGGGGCGTGGACTCCGAAAGCGCGCGAGAACTGAAGCCCCGCCTCACGTCCGGACGTTGCGTAAGGTCCTGGAAGGAGCCCAGCAGACGCCGACGTCACAGGAGCGCGACGGAAGGTCCTCAACCCTGACGATCCACTGCGGAGCCGCAGCCTACGGAAGAGGATCATCGCAGGGTAGGCCACGGTCCACTAGGGGGGGAGAAAGATGTCGGATACGGAGGAGAGCTTCACTGCCTCATCCCCCGCCAGCGCCACTGCTGCTGCAGTCATGCCTTTCACCATGCCCTATATCCCGGGAGCAGCCTGGCTACCCCAGTACTCAGGGGAGTCACATACCCTGAATGACTTTAAAGAAAAGCTGGATAGCCTCTTCCAGGTGTACCCCCTCACAGAAGAGCAAAAAGTGAGCATCCTGGTGGCCCAACTAACCGGGGCAGCCCAAAGGGAGGTAAAGTCCTGGCCACCTGGGAGGAGGACTGTCGCAGGGATACTAACCCGGCTGAGGGACACCATTGATACCCGCACCTCAGCCGAGATTAAGCTTAGATTCTATGGGTGCAAGCAGCGAGCACATGAGAGTATAAGGGACTATGCACTAAACCTACAAGAGGCCCTGAGAGCCATTAAGCAGACCGACCCTGACAGCGTGGGAAACGAGGACAGGCTGTTGACCGAGCAATTTATAGAGGGACTATATTGCAATGTCCACCGAACCCAGTTGCGGGCCATAGCCTTACAGGATCCTCATCTGGACTTTGCACAGTTCAAGGACAGAGCCATCCGGGTGCTCCGAGAACCGACACCGGGTGGCGTTGTGACCCACAGGCGCCCAGCTATCACTTACCACCAGGAGGCGGCGCCCTTGTCGGCAGGGCCTGTGGGGGCTGATGCGCAGACTTTGAACAATGACCTGGCTCCGAACCTGCACCATCAGGTCCAAGAGCTAGCTAAAAGCATTGCTGCGCTAACCCGAACTGTGCAGTCTTTACAGGTTTCCACTCCAGGGAAGATCCAGCTGGCATCCGGACCGGAGGACATCCCGTGGCGTCGACCAAGGAGGACCCCACCGGCCAGAGGAAGACCCAGTGACCGGTACAACGAGGACGGACAACCTATCTGCCGCCGCTGCAATCAACCCGGACATATGGCAAGGTACTGTCCTTTAAACTGGCACAACCTGGGGTAGAGGGCCAACCCCCAGGAAAAAGATCACCAGGCCCATCGAACTGGCGCGACAAATATGTGGGAGGACGTCCAGTCTTGCCTGTGGTACTGGATGGCATCCCTATGAGTGCCCTACTGGACACCGGGTCACAGGTCACCACCATCCCGTACGTGCTCTTCAAGCAGTACTGGAATGACTCGGATATAACCCGCTATCCAGACGACGACTTGAGTATCATCGCCAGTAATGGTCAGCCTGTGCCACAGATCGGATTTAAAGAAATGACCATTAAAATCGGTAGAGTCGAACTGGCAGCACAGGGACTGATCATTGTAGACATTGACAAGCGCGAGAGTCACCCAAAGATAACTCTAGGAACTAATGTGATTGAAAATTGTCTTGCAGAGGTGATTTTCATTTTACAGCAGGTTGCCAAGAACGCCAGCTCCGGCCAGCAGCGAGTGCTCCAGAAAGAGATCCGGGCACTGATGCGACGGCAACAGGTGGAACTCTCTGGTGGTGAGATTGATAGCGTAAGAATGTGTGACCCTTTCCCTATTGCCATGCCCCCGAAAAGTGAAATGATGATTTGGTGCCGGGCAGCTATTGGTCTGAGAGGTAGAGATTACCAGGCCATGGTAGAACCAGTCTACTCAGACAGTAGGCCCACCATTTTGAAAGCACGGGGGGTAGTTGATGTACGCCATGGGAGGGTGCCCGTTCGTATAATAAATATCGGGAAAAGGGAAGTATACCTGCCCCGGTATGCTACGCTAGCCAAATTATATACTATCAACCAAAATTCTATACAGTCTGTGGAACCCTTGCCTCCATCTCACCCGGAGGAAGGTAACGGCTCTACGAAAATAATTGAGGATTGGTGTCAGCAACTACATTTGGGTACTGACTCCACTCCCTCCCACCAGAAACAGGGAGTCTACCGGGTGGTTCGAGAGTACGAGAGAGTGTTTAGTAAACACCCGTTAGACTTCGGGCGAGTCAAGGGGGTAGAACACCACATCCCCACGGGAGACCATCCTCCCATAAAAGAGAGGTATCGACCCGTACCCCCTGCACACTACCACCACGCCAAGGGGATGCTTAGAGACATGAAGGAGGCTGGGGTAATCAGGGATAGCTGTAGCCCCTGGGCAGCTCCACTAGTCTTGGTCAAAAAGAAAGACAACACTATGAGAATGTGTGTAGATTACCGGAAAATTAACCGTATCACACACAAAGATGCGTACCCCTTACCAAGAATAGAGGAGTCTTTGGCTGCTTTAAAATCTGCTAACTTCTTCTCCACCTTGGATCTCACTAGCGGGTACTGGCAGGTTCCTGTAGCAGAGGCGGACCGGGAGAAGACCGCATTCACCACCCCGATGGGACTTAGCGAGTTTACCTGCATGCCGTTCGGACTCTGCAACGCACCAGGAACCTTCCAGCGATTGATGGAATGCTGTCTGGGACACCGAAACTTTGAGACGGTCCTGTTATACCTGGATGATGTCATCGTCTATTCCAAGACCTACGAGGACCACCTGAAACACCTGGCGGAAGTGTTCGAAGCTCTGGCAAGTTACGGCCTAAAGGTGAAACCCTCCAAGTGTCACCTCCTGAAGCCAAAGGTGCAGTACCTGGGACACGTGGTGAGTGCTGACGGAGTGGCTCCCGACCCTGATAAGATCACCGCAATTAAGGAATGGCCAAGCCCCTCCAGCGTAAAGGAAGTGAGGCAGTTCCTCGGGTTGGTAGGCTACTACCGAAGGTTCATTCCCGGTTTCACCAAAAAGGCAGCTCCTATGCAGGACCTCCTGATAGGCCAGTCCAGGAAGGCCAAGAACCAGAAGCCACCCTTCAGATGGGAGAAGCTGGAAGAAGAGTCCTTCCGCCAGCTGAAGATGGCCCTCACGGGGGATGAAATCCTGGCGTACCCTGATTATAGCCAGCCCTTTATCCTCTACACCGACGCCAGTAATATCGGGCTAGGAGCCATACTGTCCCAGATCCAGCAGGGGAAGGAACGGGTAATTGCTTACGCCAGCCGAAAACTGCGACCCACCGAAAGAAACCCTGAGAATTACAGCTCATTTAAGCTAGAGTTCCTGGCAGTGGTGTGGGCAGTCACCGAACGCTTTAAGCACTACCTCGCTGCTTCCCGGTTCACCGTGTACACGGATAACAACCCGTTGACACACCTGGACACTGCAAGACTCGGTGCCCTAGAGCAGAGATGGATGGCCCGCTTGTCCAACTATGAGTTTACAATCAAATACCGGGCAGGACGCTCCAATACCAACGCGGACGCCCTGTCCAGGATGCCGAACCTACCGGACGTAGGGGAAGATTCAGAGGAACTGGAAGAAGTTGAACTCCCCGCGTTCCACCGTCATGGGACTATCCAGTATTCCCACCGTGTAAGGAGTAAGCAATCCGCTACGTTCAACCCATTACCTCATTACAACTGGGCGGAGACGCAAGACAGTGACCCTGCCGTCCGACTGGTAAAGGAGATGCTGACTCGGCCAGATGCACGCCTTGACCCAGACGCTCCGGAGGAAGCCAAGCAACTGTGGGCTGAGAAGAGTCGACTGTTCCTTTACAAGGGGAAGTTGTGCCGCAGAATGGTTAACTCCCGGACGCATGAACTAATCTGGCAAGTAGTGGTGCCAAGAAGAGACGCAGCTATGGTGATGGAGGCATACCACGACGGAGCTGGGCACTTCGGATGGAAGAAGCTGGAGTTCCTGCTGCGCGGGCGGTTCCATTGGGTAGGCATGAGAGGAACCATCGAGAGGTGGTGCAGAGACTGTGGCCCATGCAACCTAAGAAGGAGGGACCGTGCCAGCCAGAAGACTCCCCTGCAGTCCATCATCACCAGACAGCCGTTGGAACTGGTAGCCTTGGATCATGTAAAACTGACCCCAAGCAGAAGTGGCTATGTCTACGCGTTAACCATCGTGGATCACTACTCCCGGTTCTTGGTTGTCGTCCCCGTCAAGGACTTAACGGCTCAAACAGCAGCTAGAGCCTTCCAGCAGCACTTCTGCCGTCCGCACGGATACCCGGAGCAGGTGCTGACGGACCAGGGGCCTGCCTTTGAAGCGGTAGTCTTCCAGGAGTTCTGCACCCTGTATGGCTGCCGGAAGATAAGAACAACACCCTATCACCCGCAAACTAATGGACTTTGTGAGAAAATGAACCAGGTGGTGATAGATGTTCTGAAAACTTTGCCCCTGGAAGAACGTAGTCTGTGGCCTGAAAAGCTGCCCGACCTGGTGGACCTATACAACCACATCCCTGTAGGTTCCACCAACTGTACCCGGCTTACCTAATGAGGGCAAGACCTGGTAAGCTTCCTGTTGATCTGGAGATGGGAGTCCTGACACCTGAGGACACTTCACCAGAAGCAGACTGGGACACAGAGAGCCAGCAGCAGTACCGGAAAGTACAGGAGAGCGTGGAGCGAAGTCTCTGTCAAGCTAGGGAAAGACAAGAGAAAACTTACAACCAGTATGCTCCCGCTGTTCCCCTGGTGCCCGGAGAGCAGGTCTTGAAGAGGAAAAGACGGCTCCACAAGTTGGACGACCAGTGGGAGAAGGACCCGTACACCGAACTGCCCTCAAGCCACGACAACCCAAAGATCTGTACAATCAGTAAAGACGGAGGGGAAACCACAGCCATTGTATCCCGGGATCACCTGAAGAAGTGTCCCGAACAGCTACGGAACCCTGAAGAGGAACAAGAAGACCCTCGACCCGTAGAGGAAAGGGAAGATATGGTTAGTACTGTGCTCGGAGACTTCCCTCGGTCTTGGACTCAAGTCAATGGTGCTGTTGTGGTACCCGTCCTCACGTTCCTCCAACCAGCATCCCAAGTGCCTACGGAGACACAGGTAGAGCTAGAAGAACAGCCGGTCCAGGAGGCAGAAGACCCCACACAAGCAGACCAGGAGAATCAACCCTCTGCTTATAGTGAGCCTGCCATACCCCTAGTGAGCCAAAGAGTCCATAGACGGCTGCCCAGTTTACCCTTGACAGCTCCTATACCCTGTAGTTCAGGACCAGTCAGCCAGCTCCGTAGGTCCACTAGGGTCACTAGAGGCCAGTTGCCCATACGGTGGAGGATCTAAATGTTCAAGCTATTTTATTAATGTTTACCTGTTTATTGTTGCTTGTGTATAATTATGTGTTTCTAGTTATTTGTAGGAGTCTTTGGTGGATTTACCGGGAATCCTTTGTGCATATAGTTGGAGCGTAACCCAGGACGGACTAAAAGACTGATAAGGACTCGGGGCAGGACAGACCCCTACCTGGTTACGTCTCCCTGTTTTGGTGAAATGGACACCTTTGTTTTCCTCAAAAGTTACACCCGGTTGCGGACACGCCGTGACCACCTTATGTGTTGTCTCTACCAGAACGTTATTGTTTATACCTTGTTATGTTTACAAAAGTATGTTTAGTCCCGGAGTACTAAATTTCACTAGGGGGGAATGTGGCACCCCAGGGGTCTGGTTTCCACAGTAATAGCAATATTACGTCTGTGAGCAGGTGGGAGGTCTCCTGGTCAGGAATCCTATGCATGCCACACCTCCTACTCAGTCCTGGGAGGGGAAGAACTTCCCCTATATAAAACTAGGGCTGAGGCAGGGTTAGAGGGAGAAAGAGCAGAGAACACAGACAGAGACACAGTCTGGTCTGTAGTGGAGCAGCTTTAGGAACAAGAAAGATCAGGAGCTCTGGGGAAGTCGTGCTAAAAGGAATCAGGGGCTGGCAGCTGTAGAGCTCGCCCTGATTGAAGAGTTACCACCAGACCCGGAGTCCGAGGCTGTGGGGACTAATCCTTACCCAGCAGCAGAAACCGACCGGCAGGGGATTTCAGGTCCTCTGGCCAAGAAACCCGAAGGCACGGTCACACGCGTGGGACCAGCACCGCCGTCGTGGAGCGGAAGCCACTAGAAGGCCCCGAGTCACCGGCCATATGGGTGAGCACCACACGGTACACTCAGGGACGTGGGCTACTTTTACCCGCCTCTAGCAAGGTAGCCAGTAGAGTACAACTAGTTGGGGAGGCCTACAACTCCGCCTGGCCAGGGGAGATCCCATCTGTTCAAGGACTGACCAGGCCCCGACCGCTAGCCAGTACTCCGGGAGGGTCTATTTTTGTTACCAGTAAAGACCCTGAACTACACCGCATCATCTCTGAGTGGTTCCTGCTATCCCAATCATCCACGTCGGCTGCCCTGAGGCCATACCCCTCCCGTTGGGGGTTATACCATCCACGCTGCCCAATCCTTCCACCGGCCTCAGCGGTTTGCCCTGCAGTGGCAGCTTCATAGCTGCATTCAACGGGTGGCGTAGTCGTCCAACATCTACTGCTAATACTCAGCCACACAGTTTGACTCCCTGGGCACGGACCGGGTCACCGCCACGAGACTACTACCCCCAACAGGCCCGGCTCCGGGTAGTCACCGCGTGCGCAACGCTACACCAAGTAGGCCCAGGGGCGCGTCAGACTCATCAGGCGAATCGCTCTGGAACTGAAATCGGAATGCTCACTGACATTTCCCCTATCTGAAAGTCTGATAAACGCTGGAAAAATGACTAAGTCCAAAAAAAAAATGTTTTAAACTTTTTTCAATTTTACCCCCGTGGGATATATATTCTACCCACACACATTTGGAACTCTCCTGGGGTACCCTCACACATATTATTCCCTCATTTAGTGGATATTTTCACAAAAAAAGTGAAATTTTCAAAAATTCAGAAAATTGGCTGAAAACGACTAAATATGAAGGACTCATCAGGCGAATCACTCTGGAACTGAAATCGGAATGCTCACTGACATTTCCCCTATCTGAAAGTCTGATAAACGCCGGAAAAATGACTAAGTCCAAAAGATAATTTTTTTAAACTTTTTTCAATTTTACCCCCGCGGGATATATATTCTACCCACACACATTTAGAACTCTCCTGGGTTATTCCCTCATTTAGTGGATATTTTCACAAAAAAGTGAAATTTTCAAAAATTCAGAAAATTGGCTGAAAACGACTAAATATGAAGGACTCATCAGGCGAATCGCTCTGGAACTGAAATCGGAACACTCACTGACATTTCCCCTATCTGAAAGTCTGTAAACGCCATAAAAATGACTAAGTCCAAAAAAAATTTTTTTTCAATTTTTTTCAATTTTACTCCCGTGGGATATATATTCTACTGACACACATTTGGAACTCTCCTGGGGTACCCTCACACATATTATTCCCTCATTTAGTGGATTTTTTCTCAAAAAAGTAAAATTTTCAAAAATTCTGAAAATTGGCTGAAAACGACTAAATATGAAGGACTCATCAGGCGAATCGCTCTGGAACTGAAATTGGAACGCTCACTGACATTTCCCCTATCTGAAAGTCTGATAAACGCTGAAAAAATGACTAAGTCCAAAAAAAAAATTTTTTAACATTTTTTCAATTTTACCCCTGTGGGATATATATTCTACCCACACACATTTGGAACTCTCCTGGGGTACCCTCACACATATTATTCCCTCATTTAGTGGATATTTTCACAAAAAAAGTGAAATTTTCAAAAATTCTGAAAATTGGCTGAAAACGACTAAATATGAAGGACTCATCGGGCGAATCGCTCTGGAACTGAAATCGGAATGCTCACTGATATTTCCCCTATCTGAAAGTCTGATAAACGCCATAAAAATGACTAAGTGCAAAAAAATTTTTTTTTCAACTTTTTTCAATTTTACCCCCGTGGGATATATATTCTACCCAAACACATTTGGAACTCTCCTGGGGTACCCTCACACATATTATTCCCTCATTTAGCAGATATTTTCACAAAAAAGTGAAATTTTCAAAAATTCAGAAAATTGGCTGAAAACGACTAAATATGAAGGACTCAACGGGCGAATCGCTCTGGAACTGAAATCGGAATGCTCACTGACATTTCCACTATCTGAAAGTCTGATAAACGCCGGAAAAATGACTAATTCCAAAAAATTATTTTTTTCAACTTTTTTCAATTTTACCCCCGTGGGATATATATTCTACCCACACACATTTGGAACTCTCCTGGGGTACCCTCACACATATTATTCCCTCATTTAGTGGATTTTTTCACAAAAAAGTGAAATTTTCAAAAATTCTGAAAATTGGCTGAAAACGACTAAATATGAAGGACTCATCGGGCGAATCGCTCTGGAACTGAAATTGGAACGCTCACTGACATTTCCCCTATCTGAAAGTCTGATAAACGCTGAAAAAATGACTTAGTCCAAAAAAAAAATTTTTTAACCTTTTTTCAATTTTACCCCTGTGGGATATATATTCTACCCACACACATTTGGAACTCTCCTGGGGTACCCTCACACATATTATTCCCTCATTTAGTGGATATTTTCACAAAAAAAGTGAAATTTTCAAAAATTCTGAAAATTGGCTGAAAACGACTAAATATGAAGGACTCATCGGGCGAATCACTCTGGAACTGAAATCGGAATGCTCACTGATATTTCCCCTATCTGAAAGTCTGATAAACGGCATAAAAATGACTAAGTGCAAAAAAATTTTTTTTTCAACTTTTTTCAATTTTACCCCCGTGGGATATATATTCTACCCACACACATTTGGAACTCTCCTGGGGTACCCTCACACATATTATTCCCTCATTTAGCAGATATTTTCAGAAAAAAGTGAAATTTTCAAAAATTCAGAAAATTGGCTGAAAACGACTAAATATGAAGGACTCAACGGGCGAATCGCTCTGGAACTGAAATCGGAATGCTCACTGACATTTCCACTATCTGAAAGTCTGATAAACGCCGGAAAAATGACTAATTCCAAAAAATTATTTTTTTCAACTTTTTTCAATTTTACCCCCGTGGGATATATATTCTACCCACACACATTTGAACTCTCCTGGGGTACCCTCACACATATTATTCCCTCATTTAGTGGATTTTTTCTCAAAAAAGTAAAATTTTCAAAAATTCTGAAAATTGGCTGAAAACGACTAAATATGAAGGACTCATCAGGCGAATCGCTCTAGAACTGAAATTGGAACGCTCACTGACATTTCCCCTATCTGAAAGTCTGATAAACGCTGAAAAAAGGACTAAGTAAAAAAAAAAAATGTTTTAAACTTTTTTCAATTTTACCCCCGTGGGATATATATTCTACCCACACACATTTGGAACTCTCCTGGGGTACCCTCACACATGTTATTCCCTCATTTAGTGGATATTTTCACAAAAAAGTGAAATTTTCAAAAATTCAGAAAATTGGCTGAAAACGACTAAATATGAAGGACTCAACGGGCGAATCGCTCTGGAACTGAAATCGGAATGCTCACTGACATTTCCACTATCTGAAAGTCTGATAAACGCCGGAAAAATGACTAATTCCAAAAAATTATTTTTTTCAACTTTTTTCAATTTTACCCCCGTGGGATATATATTCTACCCACACACATTTGGAACTCTCCTGGGGTACCCTCACACATATTATTCCCTCATTTAGTGGATTTTTTCACAAAAAAGTGAAATTTTCAAAAATTCTGAAAATTGGCTGAAAACGACTAAATATGAAGGACTCATCGGGCGAATCGCTCTGGACCTGAAATTGGAAGGCTCACTGACATTTCCCCTATCTGAAAGTCTGCTAAATGGCATAAAAATGACTAAGTCCAAAAAAAAATATTTTTTCAACTTTTTTCAATTTTACTGCCGTGGGATATATAGATTCTACCGACACACATTTGGAACTCTCCTGGGGTACCCTCACACATATTATTCCCTCATTTAGTGGATATTTTCACAAAAAAGTGAAATTTTCAAAAATTCAGAAAATTGTCTGAAAACGACTAAATATGAAGGACTCATCGGGCGAATCGCTCTGGAACTGAAACCAGAATGCTCACTGACATTTCCCCTATCTGAAAGTCTGATAAACGCCATAAAAATGACTAAGTTCAAAATAATTTTTTTTTCAACTTTTTTCAATTTTACCCGTATGGGATATATATTCTACCCACACACATTTGGAACTCTCTTGGGGTACCCTCACACATATTATTCCCTCATTTAGTGGATATTTTCACAAAAAAGCGAAATTTTCAAAAATTCTGAAAATTGGCTGAAAACGACTAAATATGAAGGACACATCAGGCGAATCGCTCTGGAACTGAAATTGGAACGCTCACTGACATTTCCCCTATCTGAAAGTCTGATAAACGCTGAAAAAATGACTAAGTCCAAAAAAAAAAATTTTTCACCTTTTTTCAATTTTACCCCCGCGGGATATATATTCTACCGACACACATTTGGAACTCTCCTGGGGTACCCTCACACATATTATTCCCTCATTTAGTGGATTTTTTCTCAAAAAAGTGAAATTTTCAAAAATTCTGAAAATTGGCTGAAAACGGCTAAATATGAAGGACTCATCGGGCGAGTCGCTCTGGAACTGAAATTGGAACGCTCACTGACATTTCCCCTATCTGAAAGTCTGATAAACGCCGGAAAAATGACTAAGTCCAAAAGATAATTTTTTTAAACTTTTTTCAATTTTACCCCCGCGGGATATATATTCTACCCACACACATTTAGAACTCTCCTGGGGTACCCTCACACATATTATTCCCTCATTTAGCAGATATTTTCACAAAAAAGTGAAATTTTCAAAAATTCAGAAAATTGGCTGAAAACAACTAAATATGAAGGACTCATCAGGCGAATCGCTCTGGAACTGAAATCGGAATGCTCACTGACATTTCCCCTATCTGAAAGTCTGATAAACGCTGGAAAATTGACTATGTCCAAAAAAAAATGTTTTAAACTTTTTTCAATTTTACCCCCGTGGGATATATATTCTACCCACACACATTTGGAACTCTCCTGGTGTACCCTCACACATATTATTCCCTCATTTAGTGGATATTTTCACAAAAAAGTGAAATTTTCAAAAATTCAGAAAATTGGCTGAAAACGACTAAATATGAAGGACTCAACGGGCGAATCGCTCTGGAACTGAAATCGGAATGCTCACTGACATTTCCACTATTTGAAAGTCTGATAAACACCGGAAAAATGACAAATTCCAAAAAATTATTTATTTCAACTTTTTTCAATTTTACCCCCGCGGGATATATATTCTACCGACACACATTTGGAACTCTCCTGGGGTACCCTCACACATATTATTCCCTCATTTAGTGGATTTTTTCACAAAAAAGAGACATTTTCAAAAATTCTGAAAATTGGCTGAAAATGACTAAATATGAAGGATTCATTGGGCGAATCGCTCTGTAACTGAAATTGGAACGGTCACTGACATTTCCCCTATCTGAAAGTCTGATAAACGCTGAAAAAATGACTAAGTCCAAAAAAAAAAATTTTTCACCTTTTTTCAGTTTTACCCCTGTGGGATATATATTCTACCCACACACATTTGGAACTCTCCTGGGGTACCCTCCAACATATTATACCCTCACACAGTGGATATTTTCACAAAAAAGTGAAATTTTCAAAAATTCTGAAAATTGGCTGAAAACGACTAAATATGAAGGACTCATCGTGCGAATCGCTCTGGAACTGAAAACGGAACTCTCACTGACATTTCCCCTATCTGAAAGTCTGATAAACGCCATAAAAATGACTAAGTCCAAAAAAATTTTTTTTTCAACTTTTTTAAATTTTACCCCCGTGGGATATATATTCTACCGACACACATTTGGAACTCTCCTGGGGTACCCTCACACATATTATTCCCTCATTTAGTGGATATTTTCACAAAAAAGTGAAATTTTCAAAAATTCAGAAAATTGGCTGAAAACGACTAAATATGAAGGACTCATCGGGCGAATCGCTCTGGAACTGAAATCGGAATGCTCACTGACATTTCCACTATCTGAAAGTCTGATAAACGCTGGAAAAATGATTAAGTCCAAAAAATAATTTTTTTCAACTTTTTTCAATTTTATCCCCGTGGGATATATATTCTACCCACACACATTTGGAACTCTCCTGGGGTACCCTCACACAAATTATTCCCTCATTTAGTGGATATTTTCACAAAAAAGTAAAATTTTCAAAAATTCAGAAAATTGGCTGAAAACGACTAAATATGAAGGACTCATCGGGCGAATCGCTCTGGAACTGAAATCGGAATGCTCACTGACATTTCCACTATCTGAAAGTCTGATAAATGCTGGAAAAATGACTAAGTCCAAAAAATTATTTTTTTTAACTTTTTTCAATTTTACCCCCGCGGGATATGTATTCTACCCACACACATTTGGAACTCTCCTGGGGTACCCTCACACATATTATTCCCTCATTTAGTGGATATTTTCACAAAAAAGTGACATTTTCAAAAATTGAGAAATTTGGCTGAAAACGACTAAATATGAAGGACTCATCGGGCGAATCGCTCTGGAACTGAAATCGGAATGCTCACTGACATTTCCCCTATCTGAAAGTCTGATAAATGCTGAAAAAATGACTAAGTCCAAAAAAATTTTTTTTTCAACTTTTTTCAATTTTAGCCCCATGGGATATATATTCTACCCACACGCATTTGGAACTCTCCTGGGGTACCCTCACACAAATTATTCCCTCATTTAGTGGATATTTTCACAAAAAAAGTGAAATTTTCAAAAATTCAAAAAGTTGGCTGAAAACGACTAAATATGAACGTCTCATCGGGCGAATCGCTCTGGAACTGAAATCGGAATGCTCACTGACACTTCCACTATCTGAAAGTCTGATAAACGCCGGAAAAATGATTAAGTCCAAAAAATAATTTTTTTCAACTTTTTTCAATTTTACCCCCGTGGGATATATATTCTACCCACACACATTTGGAACTCTCCTGGGGTACCCTCACACAAATTATTCCCTCATTTAGTGGATATTTTCACAAAAAAGTGAAATTTTCAAAAATTCTGAAAATTGGCTGAAAACGACTAAATATGAAGGACTCATCGGGCGAATCGCTCTGTAACTGAAATTGGAACGGTCACTGACATTTCCCCTATCTGAAAGTCTGATAAACGCTGAAAAAATGACTAAGTCCAAAAAAAAAAATTTTTCACCTTTTTTCAGTTTTACCCCTGTGGGATATATATTCTACCCACACACATTTGGAACTCTCCTGGGGTACCCTCACACATATTATTCCCTCATTTAGTGGATATTTTCACAAAAAAAGTGAAATTTTCAAAAATTCAGAAAATTGGCTGAAAACGACTAAATATGAAGGACTCATCGGGCGAATCACTCTGGAACTGAAATCGGAACACTCACTGACATTTCCCCTATCTGAAAGTCTGCTAAACACCATAAAAATGACTAAGTCCAAAAAAAAATTTTTTTCAACTTTTTTCAATTTTACTCCCGTGGGATATATATTCTACCCACACACATTTGGAACTCTCCTGGGGTACCCTCCAACATATTATACCCTCACACAGTGGATATTTTCACAAAAAAGTGAAATTTTCAAAAATTCTGAAAATTGGCTGAAAACGACTAAATATGAAGGACTCATCGTGCGAATCGCTCTGGAACTGAAAACGGAACTCTCACTGACATTTCCCCTATCTGAAAGTCTGATAAACGCCATAAAAATGACTAAGTCCAAAAAAATTTTTTTTTCAACTTTTTTAAATTTTACCCCCGTGGGATATATATTCTACCGACACACATTTGGAACTCTCCTGGGGTACCCTCACACATATTATTCCCTCATTTAGTGGATATTTTCACAAAAAAGTGAAATTTTCAAAAATTCAGAAAATTGGCTGAAAACGACTAAATATGAAGGACTCATCGGGCGAATCGCTCTGGAACTGAAATCGGAATGCTCACTGACATTTCCACTATCTGAAAGTCTGATAAACGCTGGAAAAATGATTAAGTCCAAAAAATAATTTTTTTCAACTTTTTTCAATTTTATCCCCGTGGGATATATATTCTACCCACACACATTTGGAACTCTCCTGGGGTACCCTCACACAAATTATTCCCTCATTTAGTGGATATTTTCACAAAAAAGTAAAATTTTCAAAAATTCAGAAAATTGGCTGAAAACGACTAAATATGAAGGACTCATCGGGCGAATCGCTCTGGAACTGAAATCGGAATGCTCACTGACATTTCCACTATCTGAAAGTCTGATAAATGCTGGAAAAATGACTAAGTCCAAAAAATTATTTTTTTTAACTTTTTTCAATTTTACCCCCGCGGGATATGTATTCTACCCACACACATTTGGAACTCTCCTGGGGTACCCTCACACATATTATTCCCTCATTTAGTGGATATTTTCACAAAAAAGTGACATTTTCAAAAATTGAGAAATTTGGCTGAAAACGACTAAATATGAAGGACTCATCGGGCGAATCGCTCTGGAACTGAAATCGGAATGCTCACTGACATTTCCCCTATCTGAAAGTCTGATAAATGCTGAAAAAATGACTAAGTCCAAAAAAATTTTTTTTTCAACTTTTTTCAATTTTAGCCCCATGGGATATATATTCTACCCACACGCATTTGGAACTCTCCTGGGGTACCCTCACACAAATTATTCCCTCATTTAGTGGATATTTTCACAAAAAAAGTGAAATTTTCAAAAATTCAGAAAGTTGGCTGAAAACGACTAAATATGAACGTCTCATCGGGCGAATCGCTCTGGAACTGAAATCGGAATGCTCACTGACACTTCCACTATCTGAAAGTCTGATAAACGCCGGAAAAATGATTAAGTCCAAAAAATAATTTTTTTCAACTTTTTTCAATTTTACCCCCGTGGGATATATATTCTACCCACACACATTTGGAACTCTCCTGGGGTACCCTCACACAAATTATTCCCTCATTTAGTGGATATTTTCACAAAAAAGTGAAATTTTCAAAAATTCTGAAAATTGGCTGAAAACGACTAAATATGAAGGACTCATCGGGCGAATCGCTCTGGAACTGAAATCGGAATGCTCACTGACATTTCCCCTATCTGAAAGTCTGATAAACGCTGGAAAATTGACTAAGTCCAAAAAAAAATGTTTTAAACTTTTTTCAATTTTACCCCCGTGGGATATATATTCTACCCACACACATTTGGAACTCTCCTGGTGTACCCTCACACATATTATTCCCTCATTTAGTGGATATTTTCACAAAAAAGTGAAATTTTCAAAAATTCAGAAAATTGGCTGAAAACGACTAAATATGAAGGACTCAACGGGCGAATCGCTCTGGAACTGAAATCGGAATGCTCACTGACATTTCCACTATTTGAAAGTCTGATAAACATCGGAAAAATGACAAATTCCAAAAAATTATTTATTTCAACTTTTTTCAATTTTACCCCCGCGGGATATATATTCTACCGACACACATTTGGAACTCTCCTGGGGTACCCTCACACATATTATTCCCTCATTTAGTGGATTTTTTCACAAAAAAGAGAAATTTTCAAAAATTCTGAAAATTGGCTGAAAATGACTAAATATGAAGGATTCATTGGGCGAATCGCTCTGTAACTGAAATTGGAACGGTCACTGACATTTCCCCTATCTGAAAGTCTGATAAACGCTGAAAAAATGACTAAGTCCAAAAAAAAAAATTTTTCACCTTTTTTCAATTTTACCCCCGTGGGATATATATTCTACCCACACACATTTGGAACTCTCCTGGGGTACCCTCCAACATATTATACCCTCACACAGTGGATATTTTCACAAAAAAGTGAAATTTTCAAAAATTCAGAAAATTGGCTGAAAACGACTAAATATGAAGGACTCATCGGGCGAATCACTCTGGAACTGAAATCGGAACACTCACTGACATTTCCCCTATCTGAAAGTCTGATAAACGCCATAAAAATGACTAAGTCCAAAAAAATTTTTTTTTCAACTTTTTTAAATTTTACCCCCGTGGGATATATATTCTACCCACACACATTTGGAACTCTCCTGGGGTACCCTCACATATATTATTCCCTCATTTAGTGGATGTTTTCACAAAAAAGTGAAATTTTCAAAAATTCAGAAAATTGGCTGAAAACGACTAAATATGAAGGACTCATCGGGCGAATCGCTTTGGAACTGAAATCGGAATGCTCAATGACATTTCCCTTATCTGAAAGTCTGATAAACGCTGAAAAAATGACTAAGTCCAAAAAAAAAATTTTTCACATTTTTTCAATTTTACCCCTGTGGGATCTATATTCTACCGACAAACATTTGGAACTCTCCTGGGGTACCCTCACACAAATTATTCCCTCATTTAGTGGATATTTTCACAAAAAAGTGAAATTTTCAAAAATTCAGAAAATTGGCTGAAAACGACTAAATATGAAGGACTCATCGGGCGAATCGCTCTGGAACTGAAATCGGAATGCTCACTGACATTTCCACTATCTGAAAGTCTGATAAACGCCGGAAAAATGACTAAGTCCAAAAAAATTTTTTTTTCAACTTTTTTCAATTTTAGCCCCATGGGATATATATTCTACCCACACGCATTTGGAACTTTCCTGGGGTACCCTCACACAAATTATTCCCTCATTTAGTGGATATTTTCACAAAAAAAGTGAAATTTTCAAAAATTCAGAAAGTTGGCTGAAAACGACTAAATATGAACGTCTCATCGGGCGAATCGCTCTGGAACTGAAATCGGAATGCTCACTGACATTTCCACTATCTGAAAGTCTGATAAACGCCGGAAAAATGATTAAGTCCAAAAAAAAATTTTTTTCACCTTTTTTCAATTTTACCCCTGTGGGATATATATTCTACCCACACACATTTGGAACTCTCCTCGGGTACCCTCACACAAATTATTCCCTCATTTAGTGGATATTTTCACAAAAAAGTGAAATTTTCAAAAATTCAGAAAGTTGTCTGAAAACGACTAAATATGAACGACTCATCGGGCGAATCGCTCTGGAACTGAAATCGGAATGCTCACTGACATTTCCACTATCTGAAAGTCTGATAAACGCCGGAAAAATGACTAAGTCCAAAAAATTATTTTTTTTTACTTTTTTCAATTTTACCCCCGCGGGATATATATTCTACCCACACACATTTGGAACTCTCCTGGGGTACCCTCACACATATTATTCCCTCATTTAGTGGATATTTTCACAAAAAAAGTGAAATTTTCAAAAATTCAGAAAATTGGCTGAAAACGACTAAATATGAAGGACTCATCGGGCGAATCTCTCTGGAACTGAAATCGGAATGCTCACTGACATTTCCCCGATCTGAAAGTCTGATAAACGCCAGAAAAATGATTAAGTCCAAAAAATAATTTTTTTCAACTTTTTTCAATTTTACCCCTGCGGGATATATATTCTACCCACACACATTTGGAACTCTCCTGGGGTACCCTCACACATATTATTCCCTCATTTAGTGGATATTTTCACAAAAAAGTGAAATTTTCAAAAATTCAGAAAATTGTCTGAAAACGACTAAATATGAAGGACTCATCGGTCGAATCACTCTGGAACTGAAATCGAAACACTCACTGACATTTCCCCAATCTGAAAGTCTGATAAACGCCATAAAAATGAATAAGTCCAAAAAAATTTTTTTTTCAACTTTTTTCAATTTTACTCCCGTGGGATATATATTCTACCGACACACATTTGGTACTCTCCTGGGGTACTCTCACACATATTATTCCCTCATTTAGTGGATATTTTCACAAAAAAGTGAAATTTTCAAAAATTCAGAAAATTGGCTGAAAACGACTAAATATGAAGGACTCATCGGGCGAATCGCTCTGGAACTGAAATCGGAATGCTCACTGACATTTCCACTATCTGAAAGTCTGATAAACGCCGGAAAAATGATTAAGTCCAAAAAATAATTTTTTTCAACTTTTTTCAATTTTACCCCCGTGGGATATATATTCTACCCACACACATTTGGAACTCTCCTGGGGTACCCTCACACATATTATTCTGTCATTTAGTGGATATTTTCACAAAAAAGTGAAATTTTCAAAAATTCTGAAAATTGGCTGAAAACGACTAAATATGAAGGACTCATCGGGCAAATCGCTCTGGAACTGAAATTGGAATGCTCACTGACATTTCCCCTATCTGAAAGTCTGATAAACGCTGAAAAAATGACTAAGTCCAAAAAAAATTTTTTTTCAACTTTTTTCAATTTTACCCCCGTGGGATATATATCCTACCCACACACATTTGGAACTCTCCTGGGGTACCCTCACACATATTATTCCCTCATTTAGTGGATATTTTCACAAAAAAGTGAAATTTTCAAAAATTCAGAAAGTTGCTGAAAACGGCTAAATATGAAGGACTCATCGGGCGAATCACTCTGGAACTGAAATCGGAACACTCACTGACATTTCCCCTATCTGAAAGACTGATAAACGCCATAAAAATGACTAAGTCCAAAAAATTTTTTTTTTAAACTTTTTTCAATTTTACCCCCGTGGGATATATATTCTACCGACACACATTTGAAACTCTCCTGGGGTACCCTCACACATATTATTCCCTCATTTAGTGGATATTTTCACAAAAAAGTGAAATTTTCAAAAATTCAGAAAATTGGCTGAAAACGACTAAATATGAAGGACTCATCGGGCGAATCGCTCTGGAACTGAAATTGGAATGCTCACTGACATTTCCCCTATCTGAAAGTCTGATAAACGCTGAAAAAATGACTAAGTTCAAAAAAAAAATTTTTTCACCTTTTTTCAGTTTTACCCCTGTGGGATATATATTCTACCCACACACATTTGGAACTCTCCTGGGGTACCCTCACACATATTATTCCCTCATTTAGTGGATATTTTCACAAAAAAAGTGACGTTTTGAAAAATTGAGAAAATTGGCTGAAAACGACTAAATATGAAGGACTCATTGGGCGAATCGCTCTGGAACTGAAATCGGAATGCTCACTGACATTTCCCCTATCTTAAAGTCTGATAAACGCCATAAAAATGACTAAGTCCAAAAAAATTTGTTTTTCAACTTTTTTCAATTTTACCCCCGTGGGATATATATTCTACCGACACACATTTGGAACTCTCCTGGGGTACCCTCACATATTATTCCCTCATTTAGTGGATATTTTCACAAAAAAGTGAAATTTTCAAAAATTCAGAAAATTGGCTGAAAACGACTAAATATGAAGGACTCATCGGGCGAATCACTCTGGAACTGAAATCTAAACACTCACTGACATTTCCCCTATCTGAAAGTCTGATAAACGCCATAAAAATGACTAAGTCCAAAAAAATGTTTTTTTCAACTTTTTTCATTTTTACCCCCGTGGGATATATATTCTACCCACACACATTTGGAACTCTCCTGGGGTACCCTCACACATATTATTCCCTCATTTAGTGGATATTTTCACAAAAAAGTGAAATTTTCAAAAATTCAGAATGTTGCTGAAAACGACTAAATATGAAGGACTCATCGGGCAAATCACTCTGGAACTGAAATCGGAACATTCACTGACATTTCCCCTATCTGAAAGTCTGATAAACGCCATAAAAATGACTAGGTCCAAAAAAATATTTTTTTAAACTTTTTTCAATTTTACCCCCGTGGGATATATATTCTACCGACACACATTTGAAACTCTCCTGGGGTACCCTCACACAAATTATTCCCTCATTTAGTGGATATTTTCACAAAAAAGTTAAATTTTCAAAAATTCAGAAAGTTGGCTGAAAACATCTAAATATGAACGACTCATCGGGCGAATCGCTCTGGAACTGAAATCGGAATGCTCACTGACATTTCCACTATCTGAAAGTCTGATAAACGCCGGAAAAATGACTAAGTCCAAAAAATTATTTTTTTCAACTTTATTCAATTTTACCCCCGTGGGATATATATTCTACCCACACACATTTGGAACTCTCCTGGGGTACCCTCACATATTATTCCCTCATTTAGTGGATATTTTCACAAAAAAGTGAAATTTTCAAAAATTCAGAAAATTGGCTGAAAACGACTAAATATGAAGGACTCATCGGGCGAATCACTCTGGAACTGAAATCGGAACACTCACTGACATTTCCCCTATCTGAAAGTCTGATAAACGCCATAAAAATGACTAAGTCCAAAAAAATTTTTTTTTCAACTTTTTTCAATTTTACCCCCATGGGATATATATTCTACCCAAACACATTTGGAACTCTCCTGGGGTACCCTCACACAAATTATTCCCTCATTTAGTGGATATTTTCACAAAAAAGTTAAATTTTCAAAAATTCAGAAAGTTGGCTGAAAACAACTAAATATGAACGACTCATCGGGCGAATCGCTCTGGAACTGAAATCGGAATGCTCACTGACATTTCCCCTATCTGAAAGTCTGATAAACGCTGAAAAAATGACTAAGTCCAAAAAAAAAATTTTTTCACCTTTTTTCAATTTTACCCCTGTGGGATATATATTCTACCCACACACATTTGGAACTCTCCTGGGGTACCCTCACACATATTATTCCCTCATTTAGTGGATATTTTCACAAAAAAGTGAAATTTTCAAAAATTCAGAATGTTGCTGACAACGACTAAGTATGAAGGACTCATCGGGCAAATCACTCTGGAACTGAAATCGGAACATTCACTGACATTTCCCCTATCTGAAAGTCTGATAAACGCCATAAAAATGACTAAGTCCAAAAAAATTTTTTTTTAAACTTTTTTCAATTTTACCCCCGTGGGATATATATTCTACCGACACACATTTGAAACTCTCCTGGGGTACCCTCACACATATTATTCCCTCATTTAGTGGATATTTTCACAAAAAAGTGAAATTTTCAAAAATTCAGAAAATTGGCTGAAAACGACTAAATATGAAGGACTCATCGGGCGAATCGCTCTGGAACTGAAATCGGAATGCTCACTGACATTTCCCCTATCTGAAAGTCTGATAAACGCTGGAAAAATGACTAAGTCCAAAAAAAAAAAATTTTCACCTTTTTTCAATTTTACCCCTGTGGGATATATATTCTACCCACACACATTTGGAACTCTCCTGGTTTACCCTCACACATATTATTCCCTCATTTAGTGGATATTTTCACAAAAAAGTGACATTTTAAAAAATTCAGAAAATTGACTGAAAACGAGTAAATATGAAGGACTCATCGGGCGAATCGCTCTGGAACTGAAATCGGAATGCTCACTGACATTTCCACTATCTGAAAGTCTGATAAACGCCGGAAAAATGACTAAGTCCAAAAAATTATTTTTTTCAACTTTATTCAATTTTACCCCCGCGGGATATATATTCTACCCACACACATTTGGAACTCTCATGGGGTACCCTCACACATATTATTCCCTCATTTAGTGGATATTTTCACAAAAAAGTGAAATTTTCAAAAATTCTGAAAATTGGCTGAAAACGACTAAATATGAAGGACTCATCGAGCGAATCGCTCTGGAACTGAAATCGGAACACTCACTGACATTTCCCCTATCTGAAAGTCTGATAAACGCCATAAAAATGACTAAGTCCAAAAAAATTTTTTTCAAACTTTTTTCAATTTTACCCCCGTGGGATATATATTCTACCGAAACACATTTGGAACTCTCCTGGGGTACCCTCACACATATTATTCCCTCATTTAGTGGATATTTTCACAAAAAAGTGAAATTTTCAAAAATTCAGAAAATTGGCTGAAAACGACTAAATATGAAGGACTCATCAGGCGAATCGCTCTGGAACTGAAATCGGAATGCTCACTGACATTTCCCATATCTGAAAGTCTGATAAACGCTGGAAAAATGACTAAGTCCAAAAAAAAAATTTTTTCAACTTTTTTCAATTTCACCCCCGTGGGATATATATTCTACCCACTCACATTTGGAACTCTCCTGGGGTACCCTCACACATATTATTCCCTCATTTAGTGGATATTTTCACAAAACAGTGAAATTTTCAAAAATTCTGAAAATTGGCTGAAAACGACTAAATATGAAGGACTCATTGGGCGAATCGCTCTGGAACTGAACTCGGAATGCTCACTGACTTTTCCCCTATCTGAAAGTCTGATAAACGCCGGAAAAATGACTAAGTCCAAAAAAAAAATTTTTTTCAACTTTTTTCAATTTTACCCCCGTGGGATATATATTCTACCCACACACATTTTGGAACTCTCCTGGGGTACCCTCACACATATTATTCCCTCATTTAGTGGATATTTTCACAAAAAAGTGAAATTTTCAAAAATTCTGAAAATTGACTGAAAACGAGTAAATATGAAGGACTCATCGGGCGAATCGCTCTGGAACTGAAATCGGAATGCTCACTGACATTTCCACTATCTGAATGTCTGATAAACGCCGGAAAAATGACTAAGTCCAAAAAATAATTTTTTTCAACTTTTTTCAATTTTATCCCGTGGGATATATATTCTACCCACACACATTTGGAACTCTCCTGGTGTACCCTCACACATATTATTCCCTCATTTAGTGGATATTTTCACAAAAAAGTGAAATTTTCAAACATTCTGAAAATTGGTTGAAAACGACTAAATATGAACGACTCATCAGGCGAATCGTTCTGGAACTCAAATCGGAATGCTCACTGACATTTCCCCTATCTGAAAGTCTGATAAACGCCGGAAAAATTACTAAGTCCAAAAAATAATTTTTTTCAACTTTTTTCAATTTTACCCCCGCGGGATATATATTCTACCCACACACATTTGGAACTCTCCTGGGGTACCCTCACACATATTATTCCCTCATTTTGTGGATATTTTCACAAAAAAGTGAAATTTTCAAAAATTCTGAAAATTGGCTGAAAACGACTAAATATGATGGACTCATCAGGCGAATCGCTCTGGAACTGAAATCGGAATGCTCACTGACATTTCTCCTATCTGAAAGTCTGATAAACGCTGGAAAAATGACTAAGTCCAAAAAAAAAATTTTTTCAACTTTTTTCAATTACACCCCCGTGGGATATATATTCTACCCACACACATTTGGAACTCTCCTGGGGTACCCTCACACATATTATTCCCTCATTTAGTGGATATTTTCACAAAACAGTGAAATTTTCAAAAATTCTGAAAATTGGCTGAAAACGACTAAATATGAAGGACTCATCGGGCGAATCGCTCTGGAACTGAACTCGGAATGCTCACTGACATTTCCCCTATCTGAAAGTCTGATAAATGCTGAAAAAATGACTAAGTCCAAAACAAATTTTTTTTCAACTTTTTCAATTTTACCTCCGTGGGATATATATTGTACCCACACACATTTGGAACTCTCCTGGGGTTCCCTCACACATATTATTCCCTCATTTAGTGGATATTTTCACAAAAAAGTGAAATTTACAAAAATTCTGAAAATTGGCTGAAAACGACTAAATATGAAGGACTCATCGGGCGAATAGCTCTGGAACTGAAATCGGAACACTCACTGACATTTCCCGTATCTGAAAGTCTGATAAACGCCGGAAAAATGACTAAGTCCAAAAAAATTTTTTTTCAACTTTTTTCAATTTTACCCCGTGGGATATATATTGTACCCACACACATTTGGAACTCTCCTGGGGTACCCTCACACATATTATTCCCTCATTTAGTTGATATTTTCACAAAAAAGTGAAATTTTCAAAAATTCAGAAAATTGGCTGAAAACGACTAAATATGAAGGACTCATCGGGCGAATCGCTCTGGAACTGAAATCGGAATGCTCACTGACATTTCCCCTATCTGAAAGTCTGATAAACGCCGGAAAAATTACTAAGTCCAAAAAATAATTTTTTTCAACTTTTTTCAATTTTACCCCCGCGGGATATATATTCTACCCACACACATTTGGAACTCTCCTGGGGTACCCTCACACATATTATTCCCTCATTTTGTGGATATTTTCACAAAAAAGTGAAATTTTCAAAAATTCTGAAAATTGGCTGAAAACGACTAAATATGAAGGAATCATCGGGCGAATCGCTCTGGAACTGAAATCGGAACACTCACTGTCATTTCCCCTATCTGAAAGTCTGATAAACGCCATAAAAATGACTAAGTCTAAAAAAAATTTTTTTTAAACTTTTTTCAATTTTACCCCCGTGGGATATATATTCTACCGACACACATTTGGAACTCTCCTGGGGTACCCTCACACATATTATTCCCTCATTTAGTGGATATTTTCACAAAAAAGTGAAATTTTCAAAAATTCAGAAAATTGGCTGAAAACGACTAAATATGATGGACTCATCAGGCGAATCGCTCTGGAACTGAAATCGGAATGCTCACTGACATTTCCCCTATCTGAAAGTCTGATAAACGCTGGAAAAATGACTAAGTCCAAAAAAAAAATTTTTTCAACTTTTTTCAATTACACCCCCGTGGGATATACATTCTACCCACACACATTTGGAACTCTCCTGGGGTACCCTCACACATATTATTCCCTCATTTAGTGGATATTTTCACAAAACAGTGAAATTTTCAAAAATTCTGAAAATTGGCTGAAAACGACTAAATATGAAGGACTCATCGGGCGAATCGCTCTGGAACTGAACTCGGAATGCTCACTGACATTTCCCCTATCTGAAAGTCTGATAAACGCCGGAAAAATGACTAAGTCCAAAAAAAAATTTTTTTTCAACTTTTTTAAATTTTACCCCTGTGGGATGTATATTCTGCCCACACACATTTGGATCTCTCCTGGGGTACCCTCACACATATTATTCCCTCATTTAGTGGATATTTTCACAAATAAGTGAAATTTCCAAAAATTCTGAAAATTGGCTGAAAACGACTAAATATGAAGGACTCATCGGGCGAATAGCTCTGGAACTGAAATCGGAACACTCACTGACATTTCCCGTATCTGAAAGTCTGATAAACGCCGGAAAAATGACTAAGTCCAAAAAAATTTTTTTTCAACTTTTTTCAATTTTACCCCCGTGGGATATATATTCTACCCACACACATTTGGAACTCTCCTGGGGTACCCTCACACATATTATTCCCTCATATAGTGGATATTTTCACAAAAAAGTGAAATTTTCAAAAATTCAGAAAATTGGCTGAAAACGACTAAATATGAAGGACTCATCGGGCGAATAGCTCTGGAACTGAAATCGGAACACTCTCTGACATTTCGCCTACCTGAAAGTCTGATAAACGCCGGAAAAATGACTAAGTCCAAAAAAAATTTTTTTTCAACTTTTTTCAATTTTACCCCCGTAGGATATATATTCTACCCACACACATTTGGAACTCTCCTGGGGTACCCTCACACATATTATTTCCTCATTTAGTTGATATTTTCACAAAAAAGTGAAATTTTCAAAAATTCAGAAAATTGGCTGAAAACGACTAAATATGAAGGACTCATCAGGCGAATCGCTCTGGAACTGAAATCGGAATGCTCACTGACATTTCCCATATCTGAAAGTCTGATAAACGCTGGAAAAATGACTAAGTCCAAAAAAAAATTTTTTTCAACTTTTTTCAATTTCACCCCCGTGGGATATATATTCTACCCACTCACATTTGGAACTCTCCTGGGGTACCCTCACACATATTATTCCCTCATTTAGTGGATATTTTCACAAAACAGTGAAATTTTCAAAAATTCTGAAAATTGGCTGAAAACGACTAAATATGAAGGACTCATTGGGCGAATCGCTCTGGAACTGAACTCGGAATGCTCACTGACTTTTCCCCTATCTGAAAGTCTGATAAACGCCGGAAAAATGACTAAGTCCAAAAAAAAAATTTTTTTCAACTTTTTTCAATTTTACCCCCGTGGGATATATATTCTACCCACACACATTTTGGAACTCTCCTGGGGTACCCTCACACATATTATTCCCTCATTTAGTGGATATTTTCACAAAAAAGTGAAATTTTCAAAAATTCTGAAAATTGACTGAAAACGAGTAAATATGAAGGACTCATCGGGCGAATCGCTCTGGAACTGAAATCGGAATGCTCACTGACATTTCCACTATCTGAATGTCTGATAAACGCCGGAAAAATGACTAAGTCCAAAAAATAATTTTTTTCAACTTTTTTCAATTTTACCCCGTGGGATATATATTCTACCCACACACATTTGGAACTCTCCTGGTGTACCCTCACACATATTATTCCCTCATTTAGTGGATATTTTCACAAAAAAGTGAAATTTTCAAACATTCTGAAAATTGGTTGAAAACGACTAAATATGAACGACTCATCAGGCGAATCGTTCTGGAACTCAAATCGGAATGCTCACTGACATTTCCCCTATCTGAAAGTCTGATAAACGCTGGAAAAATGACTAAGTCCAAAAAAAAAATTTTTTCAACTTTTTTCAATTACACCCCCGTGGGATATATATTCTACCCACACACATTTGGAACTCTCCTGGGGTACCCTCACACATATTATTCCCTCATTTAGTGGATATTTTCACAAAACAGTGAAATTTTCAAAAATTCTGAAAATTGGCTGAAAACGACTAAATATGAAGGACTCATCGGGCGAATCGCTCTGGAACTGAACTCGGAATGCTCACTGACATTTCCCCTATCTGAAAGTCTGATAAATGCTGAAAAAATGACTAAGTCCAAAACAAATTTTTTTTCAACTTTTTCAATTTTACCTCCGTGGGATATATATTGTACCCACACACATTTGGAACTCTCCTGGGGTTCCCTCACACATATTATTCCCTCATTTAGTGGATATTTTCACAAAAAAGTGAAATTTACAAAAATTCTGAAAATTGGCTGAAAACGACTAAATATGAAGGACTCATCGGGCGAATAGCTCTGGAACTGAAATCGGAACACTCACTGACATTTCCCGTATCTGAAAGTCTGATAAACGCCGGAAAAATGACTAAGTCCAAAAAAATTTTTTTTCAACTTTTTTCAATTTTACCCCGTGGGATATATATTGTACCCACACACATTTGGAACTCTCCTGGGGTACCCTCACACATATTATTCCCTCATTTAGTTGATATTTTCACAAAAAAGTGAAATTTTCAAAAATTCAGAAAATTGGCTGAAAACGACTAAATATGAAGGACTCATCGGGCGAATCGCTCTGGAACTGAAATCGGAATGCTCACTGACATTTCCCCTATCTGAAAGTCTGATAAACGCCGGAAAAATTACTAAGTCCAAAAAATAATTTTTTTCAACTTTTTTCAATTTTACCCCCGCGGGATATATATTCTACCCACACACATTTGGAACTCTCCTGGGGTACCCTCACACATATTATTCCCTCATTTTGTGGATATTTTCACAAAAAAGTGAAATTTTCAAAAATTCTGAAAATTGGCTGAAAACGACTAAATATGAAGGAATCATCGGGCGAATCGCTCTGGAACTGAAATCGGAACACTCACTGTCATTTCCCCTATCTGAAAGTCTGATAAACGCCATAAAAATGACTAAGTCTAAAAAAAATTTTTTTTAAACTTTTTTCAATTTTACCCCCGTGGGATATATATTCTACCGACACACATTTGGAACTCTCCTGGGGTACCCTCACACATATTATTCCCTCATTTAGTGGATATTTTCACAAAAAAGTGAAATTTTCAAAAATTCAGAAAATTGGCTGAAAACGACTAAATATGATGGACTCATCAGGCGAATCGCTCTGGAACTGAAATCGGAATGCTCACTGACATTTCCCCTATCTGAAAGTCTGATAAACGCTGGAAAAATGACTAAGTCCAAAAAAAAAATTTTTTCAACTTTTTTCAATTACACCCCCGTGGGATATACATTCTACCCACACACATTTGGAACTCTCCTGGGGTACCCTCACACATATTATTCCCTCATTTAGTGGATATTTTCACAAAACAGTGAAATTTTCAAAAATTCTGAAAATTGGCTGAAAACGACTAAATATGAAGGACTCATCGGGCGAATCGCTCTGGAACTGAACTCGGAATGCTCACTGACATTTCCCCTATCTGAAAGTCTGATAAACGCCGGAAAAATGACTAAGTCCAAAAAAAAATTTTTTTTCAACTTTTTTAAATTTTACCCCTGTGGGATGTATATTCTGCCCACACACATTTGGATCTCTCCTGGGGTACCCTCACACATATTATTCCCTCATTTAGTGGATATTTTCACAAATAAGTGAAATTTCCAAAAATTCTGAAAATTGGCTGAAAACGACTAAATATGAAGGACTCATCGGGCGAATAGCTCTGGAACTGAAATCGGAACACTCACTGACATTTCCCGTATCTGAAAGTCTGATAAACGCCGGAAAAATGACTAAGTCCAAAAAAATTTTTTTTCAACTTTTTTCAATTTTACCCCCGTGGGATATATATTCTACCCACACACATTTGGAACTCTCCTGGGGTACCCTCACACATATTATTCCCTCATATAGTGGATATTTTCACAAAAAAGTGAAATTTTCAAAAATTCAGAAAATTGACTGAAAACGACTAAATATGAAGGACTCATCGGGCAAATCGCTCTGGAACTGAAATGGGAATGCTCACTGGCATTTCCCCTATCTGAAAGTCTGATAAACGCCGGAAAAATGACTAAATCCCCCAAAAAATTTTTTTTCAACTTTTTTCAATTTTACCCCCATGGTATATATATTCTACCCACACACATTTGGAACTCTCCTGGGGAACTCTCACACATATTATTCCCTCATTTAGTTGATATTTTCACAAAAAAGTGAAATTTTCAAAAATTCTGAAAATTGGCTGAAAACGACTAAATATGAAGGACTCATCGGGCGAATCACTCTGGAACTGAAATCGGAATGCACACTGACATTTCACCTATCTGAAAGTCTGATAAATGCTGAAAAATGACCAAGTCCAAAACAAATTTTTTTTCAACTTTTTTCAATTTTACCCCCTTGGGATATATATTCTACCGACACACATTTGCAACTCTCGTGGGGTACCCTCACACGTATTATTCCCTCATTTAGTTGATATTTTCACAAAAAAGTGAAATTTTTAAAAATTCTGAAAATTGGCTGAAAATCACTAAATATGAAGGACTCATCGGGCGAATCGCTCTGGAACTGAATTCGGAACACTCACTGACATTTCCCTTATCTGAAAGTCTGATAAACGCTGAAAAAATGACTAAGTCCAAAACAAATGTTTTTTCAACTTTTTTCACTTTTACCCCCGTGGGATATATATTCTACCCACACACATTTGGAGCTCTCCTGGTGTACCCTCACACATATTATTCCCTCATTTAGTGGATATTTTCACAAAAAAGTTAAATTTTCAAAAATTCTGAAAATTGGCTGAAAACGACTAAATATGAAGGACTCATCGGGCGAATCACTCTGGAACTGAAATCGGAATGCTCACTGACATTTCCCCTATCTGAAAGTCTGATAAATGCCGGAAAAATGACTAAGTCCAAAAAAAATTTTTATCAACTTTTTTCAATTTTACCCCCGGAGGATATATATTCTGCCGACACACATTTGGAACTCTCCTGGGGTACCCTCACACATATTATTCCCTCATTTAGTGGATATTTTCACAAAAAAGTGAAATTTCCAAAAATTCTGAAAATTGGCTGAAAACGACTAAATATGAAGGACTCATCGGGCGAATCACTCTGGAACTGAAATCGGAATGCTCACTGACATTTCCCCTATCTGAAAGTCTGATAAATGCTGAAAAAATGACTAAGTCCAAAACAAATTTTTTTTCAACTTTTTCAATTTTACCTCCGTGGGATATATATTGTACCCACACACATTTGGAGCTCTCCTGGTGTACCCTCACACATATTATTCCCTCATTTAGTGGATATTTTCACAAAAAAGTTAAATTTTCAAAAATTCTGAAAATTGGCTGAAAACGACTAAATATGAAGGACTCATCGGGCGAATCGCTCTGGAACTGAAATTGGAACGCTCACTGACATTTCCCCTATCTGAAAGTCTGATAAACGCTGAAAAAATGACTAAGTCTAAAAAAATTTTTTTTCACCTTTTTTCAATTTTACCCCCGTGGGATATATATTCTACCCAAACACATTTGGAACTCTCCTGGGGTACCCTCACACATATTATTCCCTCATTTAGTGGATATTTTCACAAAAAAGTGAAATTTTCAAAAATTCTGAAAATTGACTGAAAACGAGTAAATATGAAGGACTCATCGGGCGAATCACTCTGGAACTGAAATCGGAATGCTCACTGACATTTCCCCTATCTGAAAGTCTGATAAATGCCGGAAAAATGACTAAGTCCAAAAAAAATTTTTATCAACTTTTTTCAATTTTACCCCCGGGGGATATATATTCTGCCGACACACATTTGGAACTCTCCTGGGGTACCCTCACACATATTATTCCCTCATTTAGTGGATATTTTCACAAAAAAGTGAAATTTCCAAAAATTCTGAAAATTGGCTGAAAACGACTAAATATGAAGGACTCATCGGGCGAATAACTCTGGAACTGAAATCGGAATGCTCACTGACATTTCCCCTATCTGAAAGTCTGATAAATGCTGAAAAAATGACTAAGTCCAAAACAAATTTTTTTTCAACTTTTTCAATTTTACCTCCGTGGGATATATATTGTACCCACACACATTTGGAGCTCTCCTGGTGTACCCTCACACATATTATTCCCTCATTTAGTGGATATTTTCACAAAAAAGTTAAATTTTCAAAAATTCTGAAAATTGGCTGAAAACGACTAAATATGAAGGACTCATCGGGCGAATCGCTCTGGAACTGAAATTGGAACGCTCACTGACATTTCCCCTATCTGAAAGTCTGATAAACGCTGAAAAAATGACTAAGTCTAAAAAAATTTTTTTTCACCTTTTTTCAATTTTACCCCCGTGGGATATATATTCTACCCAAACACATTTGGAACTCTCCTGGGGTACCCTCACACATATTATTCCCTCATTTAGTGGATATTTTCACAAAAAAGTGAAATTTTCAAAAATTCTGAAAATTGACTGAAAACGAGTAAATATGAAGGACTCATCGGGCGAATCGCTCTGGAACTGAAATCGGAATGCTCACTGACATTTCCACTATCTGAAAGTCTGATAAACGCCGGAAAAATGACTAAGTCCAAAAAATTATTTTTTTCAACTTTATTCAATTTTACCCCCGCGGGATATATATTCTACCCACACACATTTGGAACTCTCATGGGGTACCCTCACACATATTATTCCCTCATTTAGTGGATATTTTCACAAAAAAGTGAAATTTTCAAAAATTCTGAAAATTGGCTGAAAACGACTAAATATGATGGACTCATCAGGCGAATCGCTCTGGAACTGAAATCGGAATGCTCACTGACATTTCCCCTATCTGAAAGTCTGATAAACGCTGGAAAAATGACTAAGTCCAAAAAAAAAATTTTTTCAACTTTTTTCAATTACACCCCCGTGGGATATATATTCTACCCACACACATTTGGAACTCTCCTGGGGTACCCTCACACATATTATTCCCTCATTTAGTGGATATTTTCACAAATAAGTGAAATTTCCAAAAATTCAGAAAATTGGCTGAAAACAACTAAATATGAAGGACTCATCGGGCGAATCGCTCTAGAACTGAAATAGGAATGCTCACTGGCATTTCCCCTATCTGAAAGTCTGATAAATGCCAGAAAAATGACTAAGTCCAAAAAAAAATTTTTTTCAACTTTTTTCAATTTTACCCCCGTGGGATATATATTCTACCCACACACATTTGGAACTCTCCTGGGGTACCCTCACACATATTATTCCCTCATATAGTGGATATTTTCACAAAAAAGTGAAATTTTCAAAAATTCAGAAAATTGGCTGAAAACGACTAAATATGAAGGACTCATCGGGCGAATAGCTCTGGAACTGAAATCGGAACACTCTCTGACATTTCGCGTACCTGAAAGTTTGATAAACGCCGGAAAAATGACTAAGTCCAAAAAAAATTTTTTTTCAACTTTTTTCAATTTTACCCCCGTAGGATATATATTCTACCCACACACATTTGGAACTTTCCTGGGGTACCCTCACACATATTATTTCCTCATTTAGTTGATATTTTCACAAAAAAGTGAAATTTTCAAAAATTCAGAAAATTGACTGAAAACGACTAAATATGAAGGACTCATCGGGCAAATCGCTCTGGAACTGAAATAGGAATGCTCACTGGCATTTCCGCTATCTGAAAGTCTGATAAATGCCAGAAAAATGACTAAGTCCTAAAAAAAATTTTTTCAACTTTTTTAAATTTTACCCCTGTGGGATGTATATTCTACCCACACACATTTGGATCTCTACTGGGGTACCCTCACACATATTATTCCCTCATTTAGTGGATATTTTCACAAAAAAGTGAAATTTTCAAAAATTCTGAAAATTGGCTGAAAACGACTAAATATGAAGGACTCATCGGGCGAATAGCTCTGGAACTGAAATGGGAAGACTCACTGACATTTCCCCTATCTGAAAGTCTGATAAACGCCAGAAAAATGACTAAGTCCCAAAAAAAATTTTTTTAAACTTTTTTCAATTTTACCCCCGAGGGATATATATTCCACCCACACACATTTGGAGCTCTACTGGGGTACCATCACACATATTATTCCCTCATTTAGTTGATATTTTCAAAAAAAAGTGAAATTTTAAAAAATTCAGAAAATTGACTGAAAACGAATAAATATGAAGGACTCATCGGGCGACTCGCTCTGGAACTGAAATCGGAACACTCACTGACATTTACCCTATCTGAAAGTCTGATAAACGCCAGAAAAATGACTAAGTCCCAAAAAAATTTTTTTTAAACTTTTTTCAATTTTACCCCCGAGGGATATATATTCCACCCACACACATTTGGAGCTCTCCTGGGGTACCCTCACACATATTATTCCCTCATTTAGTGGATATTTTCACAAAAAAGTGAAATTTTCAAAAATTCAGAAAATTGGCTGAAAACGACTAAATATGAAGGACTCATCGGGCGAATCACTCTGGAACTGAAATCGGAATGCACACTGACATTTCCCCTATCTGAAAGTCTGATAAATGCTGAAAAAATGACCAAGTCCAAAACAAATTTTTTTTCAACTTTTTTCAATTTTACCCCCTTGGGATATATATTCTACCGACACACATTTGCAACTCTCGTGGGGTACCCTCACACATATTATTCCCTCATTTAGTTGATATTTTCACAAAAAAGTGAAATTTTCAAAAATTCTGAAAATTGGCTGAAAATCACTAAATATGAAGGACTCATCGGGCGAATCGCTCTGGAACTGAAATCGGAACACTCACTGACATTTCCCCTATCTGAAAGTCTGATAAATGCCGGAAAAATGACTAAGTCCAAAAAAAATTTTTATCAACTTTTTTCAATTTTACCCCCGGGGGATATATATTCTGCCGACACACATTTGGAACTCTCCTGGGGTACCCTCACACATATTATTCCCTCATTTAGTGGATATTTTCACAAAAAAGTGAAATTTCCAAAAATTCTGAAAATTGGCTGAAAACGACTAAATATGAAGGACTCATCGGGCGAATCACTCTGGAACTGAAATCGGAATGCTCACTGACATTTCCCCTATCTGAAAGTCTGATAAATGCTGAAAAAATGACCAAGTCCAAAACAATTTTTTTTTCAACTTTTTTCAATTTTACCCCCTTGGGATATATATTCTACCGACACACATTTGCAACTCTCGTGGGGTACCCTCACACATATTATTCCCTCATTTAGTTGATATTTTCACAAAAAAGTGAAATTTTCAAAAATTCTGAAAATTGGCTGAAAATCACTAAATATGAAGGACTCATCGGGCGAATCGCTCTGGAACTGAAATCGGAACACTCACTGACATTTCCCCTATCTGAAAGTCTGATAAATGCCGGAAAAATGACTAAGTCCAAAAAAAATTTTTATCAACTTTTTTCAATTTTACCCCCGGGGGATATATATTCTGCCGACACACATTTGGAACTCTCCTGGGGTACCCTCACACATATTATTCCCTCATTTAGTGGATATTTTCACAAAAAAGTGAAATTTCCAAAAATTCTGAAAATTGGCTGAAAACAACTAAATATGAAGGACTCATCGGGCGAATAGCTCTGGAACTGAAATCGGAACACTCACTGACATTTCCCGTATCTGAAAGTCTGATAAACGCCGGAAAAATGACTAAGTCCAAAAAAAATTTTTTTCAACTTTTTTCAATTTTACCCCGTGGGATATATATTGTACCCACACACATTTGGAACTCTCCTGGGGTACCCTCACACATATTATTCCCTCATTTAGTTGATATTTTCACAAAAAAGTGAAATTTTCAAAAATTCAGAAAATTGGCTGAAAACAACTAAATATGAAGGACTCATCGGGCGAATCGCTCTGGAACTGAAATAGGAATGCTCACTGGCATTTCCCCTATCTGAAAGTCTGATAAATGGCAGAAAAATGACTAAGTCCAAAAAAAAATTTTTTTCAACTTTTTTCAATTTTACCCCCGTGGGATATATATTCTACCCACACACATTTGGATCTCTACTGGGGTACCCTCACACATATTATTCCCTCATTTAGTGGATATTTTCACAAAAAAGTGAAATTTTCAAAAATTCTGAAAATTGGCTGAAAACGACTAAATATGAAGGACTCATCGGGCGAATAGCTCTGGAACTGAAATGGGAAGACTCACTGACATTTCCCCTATCTGAAAGTCTGATAAACACCGGAAAAATGACTAAGTCCCAAAAAAAAATTTTTTTAACTTTTTTCAATTTTACCCCCGTGGGATACATATTCTACCCACACACATTTGGAACTCTCCTGGGGTACCATCACACATATTATTCCCTTATTTAGTTGATATTTTCTCAAAAAAGTGAAATTTTAAAAAATTCAGAAAATTGACTGAAAACGAATAAATATGAAGGACTCATCGGGCGACTCGCTCTGGAACTGAAATCGGAACACTCACTGACATTTACCCTATCTGAAAGTCTGATAAACGCCAGAAAAATGACTAAGTCCCAAAAAAATTTTTTTTAAACTTTTTTCAATTTTACATCCGAGGGATATATATTCCACCCACACACATTTGGAGCTCTCCTGGGGTACCCTCACACATATTATTCCCTAATTTAGTGGATATTTTCACAAAAAAGTGAAATTTTCAAAAATTCTGAAAATTGGCTGAAAACGACTAAATATGAAGGACTCATCGGGCGAATAGCTCTGGAACTGAAATCGGAACACTCACTGACATTTCCCCTATCTGAAAGTCTGATAAACGCCGGAAAAATGACTAAATCCCCCCAAAAAATTTTTTTCAACTTTTTCAATTTTACCCCCGTGGTATATATATTCTACCCACACACATTTGGAACTCTCCTGGAGAACTCTCACACATATTATTCCCTCATTTAGTTGATATTTTCACAAAAAAGTGAAATTTTCAAAAATTCAGAAAATTGGCTGAAAACGACTAAATATGAAGGATTCATCGGGCGAATCACTCTGGAACTGAAATCGGATGCACACTGACATTTCCCCTATCTGAAAGTCTGATAAATGCTGAAAAAATGACCAAGTCCAAAACAAATTTTTTTTCAACTTTTTTCAATTTTACCCCCGAGGGATATATATTCCACCCACACACATTTGGAGCTCTCCTGGGGTACCCTCACACATATTATTCCCTCATTTAGTGGATATTTTCACAAAAAAGTTAAATTTTCAAAAATTCTGAAAATTGGCTGAAAACGACTAAATATGAAGGACTCATCGGGCGAATCACTCTGGAACTGAAATCGGAATGCTCACTGACATTTCCCCTATCTGAAAGTCTGTTAAATGCCGGAAAAATGACTAAGTCCAAAAAAAATTTTTATCAACTTTTTTCAATTTTACCCCCGGGGGATATATATTCTGCCGACACACATTTGGAACTCTCCTGGGGTACCCTCACACATATTATTCCCTCATTTAGTGGATATTTTCACAAAAAAGTGAAATTTTCAAAAATTCTGAAAATTGTCTGAAAACGACTAAATATGAAGGTCTCATCGGGCGACTCGCTCTACAACTGAAATAGGAACGCTCACTGACATTTCCCCTATCTGAAAGTCTGATAAATGGCGGAAAAATGACTAAGTCCAAAAAAAATTTTTTTTCAACTTTTTTCAATCTTACCCCCGTGGGATATATATTCTACCCACACACAAGTGGATCTCTCCTGGGGTACCCTCACACATAGTATTCCATCATTTAGTGGATATTTTCACAAAAAAGTGAAATTTTCAAAAATTCTGAAAATTGGCTGAAAACGACTAAATATGAAGGACTCATCGGGCGAATCACTCTGGAACTGAAATCGGAATGCTCACTGACATTTCCCCTATCTGAAAGTCTGATAAATGCTGAAAAAATGACCAAGTCCAAAACAAATTTTTTTTCAACTTTTTTCAATTTTACCCCCGTGGGATATATATTCTACCGACACACATTTGCAACTCTCCTGGGGTACCCTCACACATATTATTCCCTCATTTAGTGGATATTTTCACAAAAAAGTTAAATTTTCAAAAATTCTGAAAATTGGCTGAAAATGACTAAATATGAAGGACTCATCGGGCGAATCGCTCTGGAACTGAAATCGGAACACTCACTGACATTTCCCCTATCTGAAAGTCTGATAAATGCTGAAAAAATGACTAAGTCCAAAACAAATGTTTTTTCAACATTTTTCAATTTTACCCCTGTGGGATATATATTCTACCCACACACATTTGGAGCTCTCCTGGTGTACCCTCACACATATTATTCCCTCATTTAGTGGATATTTTCACAAAAAAGTTAAATTTTCAAAAATTCTGAAAATTGGCTGAAAACGACTAAATATGAAGGACTCATCGGGCGAATCGCTCTGGAACTGAAATTGGAACGCTCACTGACATTTCCCCTATCTGAAAGTCTGATAAACGCTGAAAAAATGACTAAGTCTAAAAAAATTTTTTTTCACCTTTTTTCAATTTTACCCCCGTGGGATATATATTCTACCCAAACACATTTGGAACTCTCCTGGGGTACCCTCACACATATTATTCCCTCATTTAGTGGATATTTTCACAAAAAAGTGATATTTTCAAAAATTCTGAAAATTGGCTGAAAACGAATAAATATGAAGGAATCATCGGGCGAATCACTCTGGAACTGAAATCGGAACGCTCACTGACATTTCCCCTATCTGAAAGTCTGATAAACGCCGGAAAAATAAGTCCAAAAAAATTTTTTTTCAACTTTTTTCAATTTTACCCCCGTGGGATATATATTCTACCCACACACATTTGGAACTCTTCTGGGGTACCCTCATACATATTATTCCCTCATTTAGTGGATATTTTCACAAAAAAGTGAAATTTTCAAAAATTCAGAAAAGTGTCTGAAAATGACTAAATATGAAGGACTCATCGGGCGAATCGCTCTGGAACTGAAATCGGAATGCTCACTGACATTTCCCCTATCTGAAAGTCTGATAAACGCCGGAAAAATGACTAAGTACAAAAAAATTTTTTTTTCAACTTTTTTCAATTTTACCCCGTGGGATATATATTCTACCCACACACATTTTGAACTCTCCTGGGGTACCCTCACACATATTATTCCCTCATTTAGTGTATATTTTCACAAAAAAGTGAAATTTTCAAAAATTCTGATAATTGGCTGAAAACGACTAAATATGAAGGACTCATCGGGCGAATCGCTCTAAAACTGAAATTGGAACGCTCACTGACATTTCCCCTATCTGAAAGTCTGATAAACGCTGAAAAAATGACTAAGTCCCTAAAAAATATTTTTTTCACCTTTTTACAATTTTACCCCCGTGGGATATATATTCTACCCACACACATTTGGAACTCTTCTGGGGTACCCTCATACATATTATTCCCTCATTTAGTGGATATTTTCCCAAAAAAGTGAAATTTTTAAAAATTCAGATAATTGGCTGAAAACGACTAAATATGAAGGACTCATCGGGCGAATCGCTCTGGAACTGAAATTGGAACGCTCACTGACATTTCCCCTATCTGAAAGTCTGATAAACGCTGAAAAAATGACTAAGTACAAAAAAAAATTTTTTTCAACTTTTTTCAATTTTACCCCGTGGGATATATATTCTACCCACACACATTTGGAACTCTCCTGGGGTACCCTCACACATATTATTGCCTCATTTAGTGGATATTTTCACAAAAAAGTGAATATTTCAAAAATTCAGATAATTGGCTGAAAACGACTAAATATAAAGGACTCATCGGGAGAATCGCTCTGGAACTGAAATCGGAATGCTCACTGACATTTCCCCTATCTGAAAGTCTGATAAACGCCGGAAAAATGACTAAGTCCAAACAAAAATTTTTTTCAACTTTTTTCAATTTTACCCCCATGGGATATATATTCTACCCACACACATTTGGAACTCTCCTGGGGTACCCTCACACATATTATTCCGTCATTTAGTGGATATTTTGACAAAAAAGTGAAATTTTCAAAAATTCAGAAAATTGGCTGAAAACGACTAAATATGAAGGATTCAACGGGCGAATCATTATGGAACTGAAATCGGAATGCTCACTGACATTTCCCATATCTGAAAGTCTGATAAACGCTGGAAAAATGTCTAAGTCCAAAAAAAAATTTTTTCAACTTTTTTCAATTTTACCCCCATGGGATATATATTCTACCCACACACATTTGGAACTCTCCTGGCGCACCCTCACACATATTATTCCCTCATTTAGTGGATATTTTCACAAAAAAGTGAAATTTTCAAAAATTCAGAAAATTGGCTGAAAACGACTAAATATGAAGGACTCATCGGGCGAATCACTCTGGAACTGAAATCGGAACGCTCACTGACATTTCCCCTATCTGAAAGTCTGATAAACGCCTTAAAAATCACTAAGTTCAAAAAAAATTTTTTTGCAACTTTTTTCAATTTTAGCCTCATGGGATATATATTCTACCCACACACATTTGGAACTCACCTGGGGTACCCTCACACATATTATTCCCTCATTTAGTGGATATTTTCACAAAAATGTGAAATTTTCAAAAATTCTGAAAATTGGCTGAAAACAACTAAATATGAAGGACTCATTAGGCCAAGCACTCTGGAACTGAAATCGGAACGCTCACTGACATTTCCCTATCTGAAAGTCTGATAAACGCCCGGAAAATGACTAAGTCCAAAAAAAAAATGTTTTCAACTTTTTTCAATTTTATCGCCGTGGGATATATATTCTACCCACACACATTTGGAACTCTCCTGGGGTACCCTCACACATATTATTCCCTCACTTAGTGGATATTTTGACAAAAAAGTGAAATTTTCAAAAATTCAGAAAATTGGCTTAAAACGACTAAATATGAAGAACTCATCGGGCGAATCGCTCTGGAACTGAAATCGGAAAGCTCACTGACATTTCCCCTATCTGAAAGTCTGATAAATGCCGGAAAAATGACTAAGTTTAAAAAAAAATTTTTTTCAACTTTTTTCAATTTTACCCCAATGGGATATATATTCTACCCACACACATTTGGAACTCTCCTGGGGTACCCTCACACATATTATTCCCTCATTTAGTGGATATTTTCACAAAAAAGTGAAATTTTCAAAAATTCAGAAAATTGTCTGAAAACGACTAAATATGAAGGACTCATCGGGCGAATCGCTCTGGAACTGAAATCGGAACGCTCACTGACATTTCCCCTATCCGAAAGTCTGATAAACGCCGGAAAAATGACTAAGTCCAAACAAAAAATGTTTTCAACTTTTTTCAATTTTACCCCCATGGGATATATATTCTACCCACACACATTTGGAACTCTCCTGGGGTACCCTCACACATATTATTCCGTCATTTAGTGGATATTTTGACAAAAAAGTGAAATTTTCAAAAATTCTGAATATTGGCTTAAAACGACTAAATATGAAGAACTCATCGGGCGAATTGCTCTGGAACTGAAATCGGAATGCTCACTGACATTTCCCCTATCTGAAAGTCTGATAAACGCCGGAAAAACGACTAAGTCCAAAAAAAAATTTTTTCAACTTTTTTCAATTTTACCCCCATGGGATATATATTGTACCCACACACATTTGGAACTCTCCTGGGGTACCCTCACACATATTATTCCCTCATTTAGTGGATATTTTGACAAAAAAGTGAAATTTTCAAAAATTCTGAATATTGGCTTAAAACGACTAAATATGAAGAACTCATCGGGCGAATTGCTCTGGAACTGAAATCGGAATGCTCACTGACATTTCCCCTATCTGAAAGTCTGATAAACGCCGGAAAAACGACTAAGTCCAAAAAAAAATTTTTTCAACTTTTTTCAATTTTACCCCCATGGGATATATATTGTACCCACACACATTTGGAACTCTCCTGGGGTACCCTCACACATATTATTCCCTCATTTAGTGGATATTTTCACAAAAAAGTGAAATTTTCAAAAATTCTGAAAATTGGCTGAAAACAACTAAATATGAAGGACTCATCAGGCCAAGCACTCTGGAACTGAAATCGGAACGCTCACTGACATTTCCCTATCTGAAAGTCTGATAAACGCCCGAAAAATGACTAAGTCCAAAAAAAAAATGTTTTCAACTTTTTTCAATTTTATCGCCGTGGGATATATATTCTACCCACACACATTTGGAACTCTCCTGGGGTACCCTCACACATATTATTCCGTCATTTAGTGGATATTTTGACAAAAAAGTGAAATTTTCAAAAATTCTGAATATTGGCTTAAAACGACTAAATATGAAGAACTCATCGGGCGAATTGCTCTGGAACTGAAATCGGAATGCTCACTGACATTTCCCCTATCTGAAAGTCTGATAAACGCCGGAAAAACGACTAAGTCCAAAAAAAAATTTTTTCAACTTTTTTCAATTTTACCCCCATGGGATATATATTGTACCCACACACATTTGGAACTCTCCTGGGGTACCCTCACACATATTATTCCCTCATTTAGTGGATATTTTGACAAAAAAGTGAAATTTTCAAAAATTCTGAATATTGGCTTAAAACGACTAAATATGAAGAACTCATCGGGCGAATTGCTCTGGAACTGAAATCGGAATGCTCACTGACATTTCCCCTATCTGAAAGTCTGATAAACGCCGGAAAAACGACTAAGTCCAAAAAAAAATTTTTTCAACTTTTTTCAATTTTACCCCCATGGGATATATATTGTACCCACACACATTTGGAACTCTCCTGGGGTACCCTCACACATATTATTCCGTCATTTAGTGGATATTTTGACAAAAAAGTGAAATTTTCAAAAATTCAGAAAATTGGCTGAAAACGACTAAATATGAAGGATTCAACGGGCGAATCATTATGGAACTGAAATCGGAATGCTCACTGACATTTCCCATATCTGAAAGTCTGATAAACGCTGGAAAAATGTCTAAGTCCAAAAAAAAATTTTTTCAACTTTTTTCAATTTTACCCCCATGGGATATATATTCTACCCACACACATTTGGAACTCTCCTGGCGCACCCTCACACATATTATTCCCTCATTTAGTGGATATTTTCACAAAAAAGTGAAATTTTCAAAAATTCAGAAAATTGGCTGAAAACGACTAAATATGAAGGACTCATCGGGCGAATCACTCTGGAACTGAAATCGGAACGCTCACTGACATTTCCCCTATCTGAAAGTCTGATAAACGCCTTAAAAATCACTAAGTTCAAAAAAAATTTTTTTGCAACTTTTTTCAATTTTAGCCTCATGGGATATATATTCTACCCACACACATTTGGAACTCACCTGGGGTACCCTCACACATATTATTCCCTCATTTAGTGGATATTTTCACAAAAATGTGAAATTTTCAAAAATTCTGAAAATTGGCTGAAAACAACTAAATATGAAGGACTCATTAGGCCAAGCACTCTGGAACTGAAATCGGAACGCTCACTGACATTTCCCTATCTGAAAGTCTGATAAACGCCCGGAAAATGACTAAGTCCAAAAAAAAAATGTTTTCAACTTTTTTCAATTTTATCGCCGTGGGATATATATTCTACCCACACACATTTGGAACTCTCCTGGGGTACCCTCACACATATTATTCCCTCACTTAGTGGATATTTTGACAAAAAAGTGAAATTTTCAAAAATTCAGAAAATTGGCTTAAAACGACTAAATATGAAGAACTCATCGGGCGAATCGCTCTGGAACTGAAATCGGAAAGCTCACTGACATTTCCCCTATCTGAAAGTCTGATAAATGCCGGAAAAATGACTAAGTTTAAAAAAAAATTTTTTTCAACTTTTTTCAATTTTACCCCAATGGGATATATATTCTACCCACACACATTTGGAACTCTCCTGGGGTACCCTCACACATATTATTCCCTCATTTAGTGGATATTTTCACAAAAAAGTGAAATTTTCAAAAATTCAGAAAATTGTCTGAAAACGACTAAATATGAAGGACTCATCGGGCGAATCGCTCTGGAACTGAAATCGGAACGCTCACTGACATTTCCCCTATCCGAAAGTCTGATAAACGCCGGAAAAATGACTAAGTCCAAACAAAAAATGTTTTCAACTTTTTTCAATTTTACCCCCATGGGATATATATTCTACCCACACACATTTGGAACTCTCCTGGGGTACCCTCACACATATTATTCCGTCATTTAGTGGATATTTTGACAAAAAAGTGAAATTTTCAAAAATTCTGAATATTGGCTTAAAACGACTAAATATGAAGAACTCATCGGGCGAATTGCTCTGGAACTGAAATCGGAATGCTCACTGACATTTCCCCTATCTGAAAGTCTGATAAACGCCGGAAAAACGACTAAGTCCAAAAAAAAATTTTTTCAACTTTTTTCAATTTTACCCCCATGGGATATATATTGTACCCACACACATTTGGAACTCTCCTGGGGTACCCTCACACATATTATTCCCTCATTTAGTGGATATTTTGACAAAAAAGTGAAATTTTCAAAAATTCTGAATATTGGCTTAAAACGACTAAATATGAAGAACTCATCGGGCGAATTGCTCTGGAACTGAAATCGGAATGCTCACTGACATTTCCCCTATCTGAAAGTCTGATAAACGCCGGAAAAACGACTAAGTCCAAAAAAAAATTTTTTCAACTTTTTTCAATTTTACCCCCATGGGATATATATTGTACCCACACACATTTGGAACTCTCCTGGGGTACCCTCACACATATTATTCCCTCATTTAGTGGATATTTTCACAAAAAAGTGAAATTTTCAAAAATTCTGAAAATTGGCTGAAAACAACTAAATATGAAGGACTCATCAGGCCAAGCACTCTGGAACTGAAATCGGAACGCTCACTGACATTTCCCTATCTGAAAGTCTGATAAACGCCCGAAAAATGACTAAGTCCAAAAAAAAAATGTTTTCAACTTTTTTCAATTTTATCGCCGTGGGATATATATTCTACCCACACACATTTGGAACTCTCCTGGGGTACCCTCACACATATTATTCCGTCATTTAGTGGATATTTTGACAAAAAAGTGAAATTTTCAAAAATTCTGAATATTGGCTTAAAACGACTAAATATGAAGAACTCATCGGGCGAATTGCTCTGGAACTGAAATCGGAATGCTCACTGACATTTCCCCTATCTGAAAGTCTGATAAACGCCGGAAAAACGACTAAGTCCAAAAAAAAATTTTTTCAACTTTTTTCAATTTTACCCCCATGGGATATATATTGTACCCACACACATTTGGAACTCTCCTGGGGTACCCTCACACATATTATTCCCTCATTTAGTGGATATTTTGACAAAAAAGTGAAATTTTCAAAAATTCTGAATATTGGCTTAAAACGACTAAATATGAAGAACTCATCGGGCGAATTGCTCTGGAACTGAAATCGGAATGCTCACTGACATTTCCCCTATCTGAAAGTCTGATAAACGCCGGAAAAACGACTAAGTCCAAAAAAAAATTTTTTCAACTTTTTTCAATTTTACCCCCATGGGATATATATTGTACCCACACACATTTGGAACTCTCCTGGGGTACCCTCACACATATTATTCCCTCATTTAGTGGATATTTTCACAAAAAAGTGAAATTTTCAAAAATTCTGAAAATTGGCTGAAAACAACTAAATATGAAGGACTCATCAGGCCAAGCACTCTGGAACTGAAATCGGAACGCTCACTGACATTTCCCTATCTGAAAGTCTGATAAACGCCCGAAAAATGACTAAGTCCAAAAAAAAAATGTTTTCAACTTTTTTCAATTTTATCGCCGTGGGATATATATTCTACCCACACACATTTGGAACTCTCCTGGGGTACCCTCACACATATTATTCCCTCATTTAGTGGATATTTTCACAAAAAAGTGAAATTTTCAAAAATTCAGAAAATTGGCTGAAAACGACTAAATATGAAGGACTCATCGGGCGAATCGCTCTGGAACTGAAATCGGAACGCTCATTGACATTTCCCCTATCTGAAAGTCTGATAAACACCGGAAAAATGTCTAAGTCCCCCAAAAAAATTTTTTCAACTTTTTTCAATTTTACCGACGTGGATATATATTCTACCCACACACATTTGGAACTCTCCTGGGGTACCCTCACACATATTATTCCCTCATTTAGTGGATATTTTCACAAAAAAGTGAAATTTTCAAAAATTCTGAAAATTGGCTGAAAACAACTAAATATGAAGGACTCATCAGGCCAAGCACTCTGGAACTGAAATCGGAACGCTCACTGACATTTCCCTATCTGAAAGTCTGATAAACGCCTTAAAAATGAATAAGTTCAAAAAAAAATTTTTTGCAACTTTTTCAATTTTAGCCTCATGGGATATATATTCTACCCACACACATTTGGAACTCACCTGGGGTACCCTCACACATATTATTCCCTCATTTAGTGGATATTTTCACAAAAAAGTGAAATTTTCAAAAATTCAGAAAATTGGCTGAAAACGACTAAATATGAAGGACTCATCAGGCGAATCGCTCTGGAACTGAAATCGGAAAGCTCGCTGACATTTCCCCTATCTGAAAGTATGATAAACGCCCGAAAAATGACTAAGTCCAAAAAAAAAATGTTTTCAACTTTTTTCAATTTTACCCCCGTGGGATATATATTCTACCCACACACATTTGGAACTCTCCTGGGGTACCCTCACACATATTATTCCCTCATTTAGTGGATATTTTCACAAAAAAGTGAAATTTTCAAAAATTCTGAAAATTGGCTGAAAACAACTAAATATGAAGGACTCATCGGGCGAATCGCTCTGGAACTGAAATCGGAATGCTCATTAACATTTCCCCTATCTGAAAGTCTGATAAACACCGGAAAAATGCCTAAGTCCCCCAAAAAAAATTTTTCAACTTTTTTCAATTTTACCCCCGTGGATCTATATTCTACCCACACACATTTGGAACTCTCCTGGGGTACCCTCACACATATTATTCCCTCACTTAGTGGATATTTTGACAAAAAAGTGAAATTTTCAAAAATTCAGAAAATTGGCTTAAAACGACTAAATATGAAGAACTCATCGGGCGAATCGCTCTGGAACTGAAATCGGAAAGCTCACTGACATTTCCCCTATCTGAAAGTCTGATAAATGCCGGAAAAATGACTAAGTCTAAAAAATAATTTTTTTCAACTTTTTTCAATTTTACCCCAATGGGATATATATTCTACCCACACACATTTGGAACTCTCCTGGGGTACCCTCACACATATTATTCCCTCATTTAGTGGATATTTTCACAAAAAAGTGAAATTTTCAAAAATTCAGAAAATTGGCTGAAAACGACTAAATATGAAGGACTCATCGGGCGAATCGCTCTGGAACTGAAATCGGAACGCTCATTGACATTTCCCCTATCTGAAAGTCTGATAAACACCGGAAAAATGTCTAAGTCCCCCAAAAAAATTTTTTCAACTTTTTTCAATTTTACCGACGTGGATATATATTCTACCCACACACATTTGGAACTCTCCTGGGGTACCCTCACACATATTATTCCCTCATTTAGTGGATATTTTCACAAAAAAGTGAAATTTTCAAAAATTCAGAAAATTGGCTGAAAACGACTAAATATGAAGGACTCATCGGGCGAATCGCTCTGGAACTGAAATCGGAACGCTCACTGACATTTCTCCTATCTGAAAGTCTGATAAACGCCTTAAAAATGACTAAGTTCAAAAAAAATTTTTTTGCAACTTTTTTCAATTTTAGCCTCATGGGATATATATTCTACCCACACACATTTGGAACTCACCTGGGGTACCCTCACACATATTATTCCCTCATTTAGTGGATATTTTCACAAAAAAGTGAAATTTTCAAAAATTCAGAAAATTGGCTGGAAACGACTAAATATGAAGGACTCATCAGGCGAATCGCTCTGGAACTGAAATCGGAAAGCTCGCTGACATTTCCCCTATCTGAAAGTCTGATAAACGCCCGAAAAATGACTAAGTCCAAAAAAAAAATGTTTTCAACTTTTTTCAATTTTACCCCCGTGGGATATATATTCTACCCACACACATTTGGAACTCTCCTGGGGTACCCTCACACATATTATTCCCTCATTTAGTGGATATTTTCACAAAAAAGTGAAATTTTCAAAAATTCAGAAAATTGGCTGAAAACGACTAAATATGAAGGACTCATCGGGCGAATCACTCTGGAACTGAAATCGGAACGCTCACTGCCATTTCCCCTATCTGAAAGTCTGATAAACGCCTTAAAAATGACTAAGTTCAAAAAAAATTTTTTTGCAACTTTTTTCAATTTTAGCCTCATGGGATATATATTCTACCCACACACATTTGGAACTCACCTGGTGTACCCTCACACATATTATTCCCTCATTTAGTGGATATTTTCACAAAAAAGTGAAATTTTCAAAAATTCAGAAAATTGGCTTAAAACGACTAAATATGAAGGACTCATCGGGCGAATCGCTCTGGAACTGAAATCGGAACGCTCACTGACATTTCCCCTACCTGAAAGTCTGATAAACGCCGGAAAAATGACCAAGTCCAAAAAAAAAATGTTTTCAACCTTTTTCAATTTTACCCCCGTGGGATATATATTCTACCCACACACATTTGGAACTCTCCTGGGGTACCCTCACACATATTATTCCCTCATTTAGTGGATATTTTCACAAAAAAGTGAAATTTTCAAAAATTCTGAAAATTGGCTGAAAACAACTAAATATGAAGGACTCATCGGGCGAATCGCTCTGGAACTGAAATCGGAACGCTCATTGACATTTCCCCTATCTGAAAGTCTGATAAACACCGGAAAAATGTCTAAGTCCCCCCAAAAAAATTTTTCAACTTTTTTCAATTTTACCGCCGTGGATATATATTCTACCCACACACATTTGGAACTCTCCTGGGGTACCCTCACACATATTATTCCCTCATTTAGTGGATATTTTGACAAAAAAGTGAAATTTTCAAAAATTAAGAAAATTGGCTGAAAACTACTAAATATGAAGGACTCATCGGGCGAATCGCTCTGGAACTGAAATCGGAACGCTCACTGACATTTCCCCTACCTGAAAGTCTGATAAACGCCGGAAAAATGACCAAGTCGAAAAAAAAATTTTTTTCAACTTTTTTCAATTTTACCCCCGTGGGAAATATTTTCTACCCACACACATTTGGAACTCTACTGGGGTACCCTCACACATATTATTCCCTCATTTAGTGGATATTTTCACAAAAAAGTGAAATTTTCAAAAATTCTGAAAATTGGCTGAAAACGACTAAATATGAAGGACTCATCGGGCGAATCGCTCTGGAACTGAAATCGGAACGCTCACTGACATTTCTCTCTCTGAAAGTCTGATAAACGCCGGAAAAATGACTAAGTCCAAAAAAAAATTTTTTTCAACTTTTCTCAATTTTACCCCCATGGGATATATATTCTACCCACACACATTTGGAACTCTCCTGGGGTACCCTCACACATATTATTCCCTCATTTAGTGGATATTCTGACAAAAAAGTGAAATTTTCAAAAATTCTGAAAATTGGCTGAAAACGACTAAATATGAGTGACTCATCGGGCGAATCGCTCTGGAACTGAAATCAGAATGCTCATTGACATTTCCCCTATCTGAAAGTCTGATAAACACCGGAAAAATGCCTAAGTCCCCCCAAAAAAATTTTTCAACTTTTTTCAATTTTACCCCCGTGGATATATATTCTACCCACACACATTTGGAACTCTCCTGGGGTACCCTCACACATATTATTCCCTCACTTAGTGGATATTTTGACAAAAAAGTGAAATTTTCAAAAATTCAGAAAATTGGCTTAAAACAACTAAATATGAAGAACTCATCGGGCGAATCGCTCTGGAACTGAAATCGGAAAGCTCACTGACATTTCCCCTATCTGAAAGTCTGATAAACACCGGAAAAATGCCTAAGTCCCCCCAAAAAAAATTTTCAACTTTTTTCAATTTTACCCCCGTGGATATATATTCTACCCACACTCATTTGGAACTCTCCTGGGGTACCCTCACACATATTATTCCCTCATTTAGTGGAAATTTTCACAAAAAAGTGAAATTTTCAAAAATTCAGAAAATTGGCTAAAAACGACTAAATATGAAGGACTCATCGGGCGAATCACTCTGGAACTGAAATCGGAACACTCACTGACATTTCCCCTATCAGAAAGTCTGATAAACGCCGGAAAAATGACTAAGTCCTAACAAAAAATTTTTTCAACTTTTTTCAATTTTACCCCAATGGGATATATATTCTACCCACACACATTTGGAACTCTCCTGGGGTACCCTCACACATATTATTCCCTCATTTAGTGGATATTTTCACAAAAAAGTGAAATTTTCAAAAATTCAGAAAATTGGCTGAAAACGACTAAATATGAAGGACTCATTGGGCGAATCGCTCTGGAACTGAAATCGGAATGCTCACTGACATTTCCCCTATCTGAAAGTCTGATAAACGCTGAAAAAATGACGAAGTCCAAAAAAAAAATATTTTTTCAACTTTTTTCAATTTTACCTCCGTGGGATATATATTCTACCCATACACATTTGGAACTCTCCTTGGGTACCCTCACACATATTATTCCCTCATTTAGTGGATATTCTGACAAAAAAGTGAAATTTTCAAAAATTCAGAAAATTGGCTTAAAAAGACTAAATATGAAGAACTCATCGGGCGAATCGCTCTGGAACTGAAATCGGAAAGCTCACTGACATTTCCCCTATCTGAAAGTCTGATAAATGCCGGAAAAATGACTAAGTCCAAACAAAAATTTTTTTCAACTTTTTTCAATTTTACCCCCATGGGATATATATTCTACCCACACACATTTGGAACTCTCCTGGGGTACCCTCACACATATTATTCCCTCATTTAGTGGATATTTTCACAAAAAAATGAAATTTTCAAAAATTCAGAAAATTGGCTGAAAAACGACTAAATATGAAGGACTCATCGGGCGAATCGCTCTGGAACTGAAATCGGAACGCTCACTGACATTTCCCTATCTGAAAGTCTGATAAACGCTGAAAAAATGACTAAGTCCAAAAATAATTATTTTTTCAACTTTTTTCAATTTTAACTCCATGGGATAAATATTCTACCCACACACATTTGGAACACTACTTGGTTGCTCTCACACATATTATGCCCTCATTTAGTGGATATTCTAACAAAAAAGTGAAATTTTCAAAAATTCAGAAAATTGGCTGAAAACGACTAAATATGAAGGACTCATCGGGCGAATCGCTCTGGAACTGAAATCGGAATGCTCATTGACATTTCCCCTATCTGAAAGTCTGATAAACACCGGAAAAATGCCTAAGTCCCCCCAAAAAATTTTTTCAACTTTTTTCAATTTTACCCCCGTGGATCTATATTCTACCCACACACATTTGGAACTCTCCTGGGGTACCCTCACACATATTATTCCCTCACTTAGTGGATATTTTGACAAAAAAGTGAAATTTTCAAAAATTCAGAAAATTGGCTTAAAACGACTAAATATGGAGAACTCATCGGGCGAATCGCTCTGGAACTGAAATCGAAAAGCTCACTGACATTTCCCCTATCTGAAAGTCTGATAAATGCCGGAAAAATGACTAAGTCTAAAAAAAAATTTTTTTCAACTTTTTTCAATTTTACCCCAATGGGATATATATTCTACCCACACACATTTGGAACTCTCCTGGGGTACCCTCACACATATTATTCCCTCATTTAGTGGATATTTTCACAAAAAAGTGAAATTTTCAAAAATTCAGAAAATTGCTGAAAACGACTAAATATGAAGGACTCATCGGGCGAATCGCTCTGGAACTGAAATCGGAACGCTCATTGACATTTCCCCTATCTGAAAGTCTGATAAACGCTGAAAAAATGACGAAGTCCAAAAAAAAATATTTTTTCAACTTTTTTCAATTTTACCTCCGTGGGATATACATTCTACCCACACACATTTGGAACTCTCCTTGGGTACCCTCACACATATTATTCCCTCATTTAGTGGATATTCTGACAAAAAAGTGAAATTTTCAAAAATTCAGAAAATTGGCTTAAAAAGACTAAATATGAAGAACTCATCGGGCGAATCGCTCTGGAACTGAAATCGGAAAGCTCACTGACATTTCCCCTATCTGAAAGTCTGATAAATGCCGGAAAAATGACTAAGTCCAAAAAAAATTTTTTTCAACTTTTTTCAATTTTACCCCCTTGGGACATATATTCTACCCACACACATTTGGAACTCTCCTGGGGTACCCTCACACATATTATTCCCTCATTTAGTGGATATTTTCACAAAAAAGTGAGATTTTCAAAAAATCTGAAAATTGGCTGAAAACGACTAAATATGAAGAACTCATTGGGCGAATCGCTCTGGAACTGAAATCGGAAAGCTCACTGACATTTCCCCTATCTGAAAGTCTGATAAACGCCGGAAAAATGACTAAGTCCAAACAAAAAATTTTTTCAACTTTTTTCAATTTTACCCCCGTGGATATATTTTACCCACACACATTTGGAACTCTCCTGGGGTACCCTCACACATATTATTCCCTCATTTAGTGGATATTTTCACAAAAAAGTGAAATTTTCAAAAATTCTGAAAATTGGCTGAAAACGACTAAATATGAAGGACTCATCAGGCGAATCACTCTGGAACTGAAATCGGAACAATCACTGACATTTCCCCTATCAGAAAGTCTGATAAACGCCGGAAAAATGACTAAGTCCTAACAAAAATTTTTTTCAACTTTTTTCAATTTTACCCCCATGGGATATATATTCTACCCACACACATTTGGAACTCTCCTGGGGTACCTTCACACATATTATTCCCTCATTTAGTGGATATTTTCACAAAAAAGTGAAATTTTCAAAGATTCAGAAAATTGGATGAAAACGACTAAATATGAAGGACTCATCGGGCGAATCGCTCTGGAACTGAAATCAGAACGCTCGCTGACATTTCCCCTATCTGTAAGTCTGATAAACGCCGGAAAAATGACTAAGTCCTAACAAAAAATTTTTTCAACTTTTTTCAATTTTACCCCCATGGGATATATATTCTACCCACACACATTTGGAACTCTCCTGGGGTACCCTCACACATATTATTCCCTCATTTAGTGGATATTTTCACAAAAAAGTGAAATTTTCAAAAATTCAGAAAATTGGCTGAAAACGACTAAATATGAAGGACTCATCGGGCGAATCGCTCTGGAACTGAAATCGGAACGCTCACTGACATTTCCCCTATCTGAAAGTCTGATAAACGCTGAAAAAATGACGAAGTCCAAAAAAAAATATTTTTTCAACTTTTTTCAATTTTACCTCCTTGGGATATATATTCTACCCACACACAATTGGAACTCTCCTTGGATACCCTCACACATATTATTCCCTCATTTAGTGGATATTCTGACAAAAAAGTGAAATTTTCAAAAATTCAGAAAATTGGCTTAAAAAGACTAAATATGAAGAACTCATCGGGCGAATCGCTCTGGAACTGAAATCGGAAAGCTCACTGACATTTCCCCTATCTGAAAGTCTGATAAATGCCGGAAAAATGACTAAGTCCAAAAAAAATTTTTTTCAACTTTTTTCAATTTTACCCCCTTGGGACATATATTCTACCCACACACATTTGGAACTCTCCTGGGGTACCCTCACACATATTATTCCCTCATTTAGTGGATATTTTGACAAAAAAGTGAAATTTTCAAAAATTCAGAAAATTGGCTTAAAACGACTTAATATGAAGAACTCATTGGGCGAATCGCTCTGGAACTGAAATCGGAAAGCTCACTGACATTTCCCCTATCTGAAAGTCTGATAAATGCCAGAAAAATGACTAAGTCCAAACAAAAAATTTTTTCAACTTTTTTCAATTTTACCCTCGTGGATATATTCTATCCACAAACATTTGGAACTCTCCTGGTGTACCCTCACACATATTATTCCCTCATTTAGTGGATATTTTCCCAAAAAAGTGAAATTTTCAAAAATTCTGAAAATTTGCTGAAAACGACTAAATATGAAGGACTCATCAGGCGAATCACTCTGGAACTGAAATCAGAAAGCTCATTGACATTTCCCCTATCTGAAAGTCTGATAAACGCCGGAAAAATGATTAAGTCCAAAAAAAATTTTTTTAAACTTTTTTAAATTTTAGCCCCATGGGATATATATTCTACCCACACACATTTGGAACTCTTCTGGGGTACCCTCACACATATTATTCCCTCATTTAGTGGATATTTTCACAAAAAAGTGAAATTTTCAAAAATTCAGAAAATTGGCTGAAAACGACTAAATATGAAGGACTCATCGGGCGAATCGCTCTGGAACTGAAATCGGAACGCTCACTGACATTTCCCCTACCTGAAAGTCTGATGAACGCCGGAAAAATGACTAAGTCCAAAAAAAAATTTTTTGCAACTTTTTTCAATTTTACCCCCATGGGATATATATTCTACCCACACACATTTTGAACTCTCCTGGGGTAAACTCACACATATTATTCCCTCATTTATGGATATTTTCACAAAAAAGTGAAATTTTCAAAAATTCAGAAAATTGGCTGAAAACGACTAAATATGAAGGACTCATCGGGCAAATCGCTCTGGAACTGAAATCGGAACACTCACTGACATTTCCCCTATCTGAAAGTCTGATAAACGCCGGAAAAATGACCAAGTCAAAACAAAAAAATTTTTTTTCAACTTTTTTCAATTTTACCCCCATGGGATTTATATTCTACCCACACACATTTGGAACTCTCCTGGGTTACCCTCACACATATTATTCCCTCATTTAGTGGATATTTTCACAAAAAAGTGAAATTTTCAAAAATTCAGAAAATTGGCTGAAAACGACTAAATATGAAGGACTCATCGGGCGAATCGCTCTGGAGCTGAAATCGGAACACTCACTGACATTTCCCCTATCTGAAAGTCTGATAAACGCCGGAAAAATGACTAAGTCCAAAAAAAATTTTTTTCAACTTTTTTCAATTTTACCCCAGTGGGATATATATTCTACCCACACACATTTGGAAATCTCCTGGCGTACCCTCACACATATTATTCCCTCATTTAGTGGATATTTTTACAAAAAAGTGAAATTTTCAAAAATTCTGAAAATTGGCTGAAAACGACTAAATATGAAGGACTCATCAGGCGAATCGCTCTGGAACTGAAATCGGAAAGCTCGCTGACATTTCCCCTATCTGAAAGTCTGATAAACGCCGGAAAAATGACTAAGTCCAAAAAAAAAATGTTTTCAACTTTTTTCAATTTTACCCCCGTGGGATATATATTCTACTGACACACATTTGGAACTCTCCTGGGGTACCCTCACACATATTATTCCCTCATTTAGTGGATATTTTCACAAAAAAGTGAAATTTTCAAAAATTCAGAAAATTGGCTGAAAACGACTAAATATGAAGGACTCATCGTGCGAATCGCTCTGGAACTGAAATCGGAACGCTCACTGACATTTCCCCTATCTGAAAGTCTGATAAACGCTGGAAAAATGACTAAGTCCAAAAAAAAATATTATTTCAACTTTTTTCAATTTTTCCTCCTTGGGATATATATTCTACCCACAAACATTTGGAACTCTCCTTGGGTACCCTCACACATATTATACCCTCATTTAGTGGATATTCTGACAAAAAAGTGAAAATTTCAAAAATTCAGAAAATTGGCTGAAAACGACTAAATATGAAGGACTCATCGAGCGAATCACTCTGGAACTGAAATCAGAATGCTCGCTGACATTTCCCCTATCTGAAAGTCTGATAAACGCCGGAAAAATGACTAAGTCCAAACAAAAATTTTTTTCAACTTTTTTCAATTTTACCCCCGTGGATATATATTCTACCCACACACATTTGGAACTCTCCTGGGGTACCCTCACACATATTACACCCTCATTTAGTGGATATTTTCACAAAAAAGTGAAATTTTCAAAAATTCAGAAAATTGGCTGAAAACGACTAAATATGAAGGACTCATCGGGCGAATCGCTCTGGAACTGAAATCGGAACGCTCACTGACATTTCCCCTACCTGAAAGTCTGATAAACGCCGGAAAAAAGACCAAGTCCAAAAAAAATTTTTTTTCAACTTTTTTCAATTTTACCCCCGTGGGAAATATATTCTACCCACACACATTTGGAACTCTCCTGGCGTACCCTCACACATATTATTCCCTCATTTAGTGGATATTTTCACAAAAAAGTGAAATTTTCAAAAATTCTGAAAATTGGCTGAAAACGACTAAATATGAAGGACTCATCGGGCAAATCGCTCTGGAACTGAAATCGGAACACTCACTGACATTTCCCCTATCTGAAAGTCTGATAAACGCCGGAAAAATGACCAAGTCAAAACAAAAAAATTTTTTTTCAACTTTTTTCAATTTTACCCCCATGGGATTTATATTCTACCCACACACATTTGGAACTCTCCTGGGTTACCCTCACACATATTATTCCCTCATTTAGTGGATATTTTCACAAAAAAGTGAAATTTTCAAAAATTCAGAAAATTGGCTGAAAACGACTAAATATGAAGGACTCATCGGGCGAATCGCTCTGGAGCTGAAATCGGAACACTCACTGACATTTCCCCTATCTGAAAGTCTGATAAACGCCGGAAAAATGACTAAGTCCAAAAAAAATTTTTTTCAACTTTTTTCAATTTTACCCCAGTGGGATATATATTCTACCCACACACATTTGGAAATCTCCTGGCGTACCCTCACACATATTATTCCCTCATTTAGTGGATATTTTTACAAAAAAGTGAAATTTTCAAAAAATCTGAAAATTGACTGAAAACGACTAAATATGAAGGACTCATCGGGCGAATCGCTCCGGAACTGAAATCGGAACACTCACTGACATTTCCACTATCTGAAAGTCTGATAAACGCCCGAAAAATGACTAAGTCCAAAAAAAAAATGTTTTCAACTTTTTTCAATTTTACCCCCGTGGGATATATATTCTACCCACACACATTTGGAACTCTCCTGGGGTACCCTCACACATATTATTCCCTCATTTAGTGGATATTTTCACAAAAAAGTGAAATTTTCAAAAATTCAGAAAATTGGCTGAAAACGACTAAATATGAAGGACTCATCGGGCGAATCACTCTGGAACTGAAATCGGAACGCTCACTGCCATTTCCCCTATCTGAAAGTCTGATAAACGCCTTAAAAATGACTAAGTTCAAAAAAAATTTTTTTGCAACTTTTTTCAATTTTAGCCTCATGGGATATATATTCTACCCACACACATTTGGAACTCACCTGGTGTACCCTCACACATATTATTCCCTCATTTAGTGGATATTTTCACAAAAAAGTGAAATTTTCAAAAATTCAGAAAATTGGCTTAAAACGACTAAATATGAAGGACTCATCGGGCGAATCGCTCTGGAACTGAAATCGGAACGCTCACTGACATTTCCCCTACCTGAAAGTCTGATAAACGCCGGAAAAATGACCAAGTCCAAAAAAAAAATGTTTTCAACCTTTTTCAATTTTACCCCCGTGGGATATATATTCTACCCACACACATTTGGAACTCTCCTGGGGTACCCTCACACATATTATTCCCTCATTTAGTGGATATTTTCACAAAAAAGTGAAATTTTCAAAAATTCTGAAAATTGGCTGAAAACAACTAAATATGAAGGACTCATCGGGCGAATCGCTCTGGAACTGAAATCGGAACGCTCATTGACATTTCCCCTATCTGAAAGTCTGATAAACACCGGAAAAATGTCTAAGTCCCCCCAAAAAAATTTTTCAACTTTTTTCAATTTTACCGCCGTGGATATATATTCTACCCACACACATTTGGAACTCTCCTGGGGTACCCTCACACATATTATTCCCTCATTTAGTGGATATTTTGACAAAAAAGTGAAATTTTCAAAAATTAAGAAAATTGGCTGAAAACTACTAAATATGAAGGACTCATCGGGCGAATCGCTCTGGAACTGAAATCGGAACGCTCACTGACATTTCCCCTACCTGAAAGTCTGATAAACGCCGGAAAAATGACCAAGTCGAAAAAAAAATTTTTTTCAACTTTTTTCAATTTTACCCCCGTGGGAAATATTTTCTACCCACACACATTTGGAACTCTACTGGGGTACCCTCACACATATTATTCCCTCATTTAGTGGATATTTTCACAAAAAAGTGAAATTTTCAAAAATTCTGAAAATTGGCTGAAAACGACTAAATATGAAGGACTCATCGGGCGAATCGCTCTGGAACTGAAATCGGAACGCTCACTGACATTTCTCTCTCTGAAAGTCTGATAAACGCCGGAAAAATGACTAAGTCCAAAAAAAAATTTTTTTCAACTTTTCTCAATTTTACCCCCATGGGATATATATTCTACCCACACACATTTGGAACTCTCCTGGGGTACCCTCACACATATTATTCCCTCATTTAGTGGATATTCTGACAAAAAAGTGAAATTTTCAAAAATTCTGAAAATTGGCTGAAAACGACTAAATATGAGTGACTCATCGGGCGAATCGCTCTGGAACTGAAATCAGAATGCTCATTGACATTTCCCCTATCTGAAAGTCTGATAAACACCGGAAAAATGCCTAAGTCCCCCCAAAAAAATTTTTCAACTTTTTTCAATTTTACCCCCGTGGATATATATTCTACCCACACACATTTGGAACTCTCCTGGGGTACCCTCACACATATTATTCCCTCACTTAGTGGATATTTTGACAAAAAAGTGAAATTTTCAAAAATTCAGAAAATTGGCTTAAAACAACTAAATATGAAGAACTCATCGGGCGAATCGCTCTGGAACTGAAATCGGAAAGCTCACTGACATTTCCCCTATCTGAAAGTCTGATAAACACCGGAAAAATGCCTAAGTCCCCCCAAAAAAAATTTTCAACTTTTTTCAATTTTACCCCCGTGGATATATATTCTACCCACACTCATTTGGAACTCTCCTGGGGTACCCTCACACATATTATTCCCTCATTTAGTGGAAATTTTCACAAAAAAGTGAAATTTTCAAAAATTCAGAAAATTGGCTAAAAACGACTAAATATGAAGGACTCATCGGGCGAATCACTCTGGAACTGAAATCGGAACACTCACTGACATTTCCCCTATCAGAAAGTCTGATAAACGCCGGAAAAATGACTAAGTCCTAACAAAAAATTTTTTCAACTTTTTTCAATTTTACCCCAATGGGATATATATTCTACCCACACACATTTGGAACTCTCCTGGGGTACCCTCACACATATTATTCCCTCATTTAGTGGATATTTTCACAAAAAAGTGAAATTTTCAAAAATTCAGAAAATTGGCTGAAAACGACTAAATATGAAGGACTCATTGGGCGAATCGCTCTGGAACTGAAATCGGAATGCTCACTGACATTTCCCCTATCTGAAAGTCTGATAAACGCTGAAAAAATGACGAAGTCCAAAAAAAAAATATTTTTTCAACTTTTTTCAATTTTACCTCCGTGGGATATATATTCTACCCATACACATTTGGAACTCTCCTTGGGTACCCTCACACATATTATTCCCTCATTTAGTGGATATTCTGACAAAAAAGTGAAATTTTCAAAAATTCAGAAAATTGGCTTAAAAAGACTAAATATGAAGAACTCATCGGGCGAATCGCTCTGGAACTGAAATCGGAAAGCTCACTGACATTTCCCCTATCTGAAAGTCTGATAAATGCCGGAAAAATGACTAAGTCCAAACAAAAATTTTTTTCAACTTTTTTCAATTTTACCCCCATGGGATATATATTCTACCCACACACATTTGGAACTCTCCTGGGGTACCCTCACACATATTATTCCCTCATTTAGTGGATATTTTCACAAAAAAATGAAATTTTCAAAAATTCAGAAAATTGGCTGAAAAACGACTAAATATGAAGGACTCATCGGGCGAATCGCTCTGGAACTGAAATCGGAACGCTCACTGACATTTCCCTATCTGAAAGTCTGATAAACGCTGAAAAAATGACTAAGTCCAAAAATAATTATTTTTTCAACTTTTTTCAATTTTAACTCCATGGGATAAATATTCTACCCACACACATTTGGAACACTACTTGGTTGCTCTCACACATATTATGCCCTCATTTAGTGGATATTCTAACAAAAAAGTGAAATTTTCAAAAATTCAGAAAATTGGCTGAAAACGACTAAATATGAAGGACTCATCGGGCGAATCGCTCTGGAACTGAAATCGGAATGCTCATTGACATTTCCCCTATCTGAAAGTCTGATAAACACCGGAAAAATGCCTAAGTCCCCCCAAAAAATTTTTTCAACTTTTTTCAATTTTACCCCCGTGGATCTATATTCTACCCACACACATTTGGAACTCTCCTGGGGTACCCTCACACATATTATTCCCTCACTTAGTGGATATTTTGACAAAAAAGTGAAATTTTCAAAAATTCAGAAAATTGGCTTAAAACGACTAAATATGGAGAACTCATCGGGCGAATCGCTCTGGAACTGAAATCGAAAAGCTCACTGACATTTCCCCTATCTGAAAGTCTGATAAATGCCGGAAAAATGACTAAGTCTAAAAAAAAATTTTTTTCAACTTTTTTCAATTTTACCCCAATGGGATATATATTCTACCCACACACATTTGGAACTCTCCTGGGGTACCCTCACACATATTATTCCCTCATTTAGTGGATATTTTCACAAAAAAGTGAAATTTTCAAAAATTCAGAAAATTGCTGAAAACGACTAAATATGAAGGACTCATCGGGCGAATCGCTCTGGAACTGAAATCGGAACGCTCATTGACATTTCCCCTATCTGAAAGTCTGATAAACGCTGAAAAAATGACGAAGTCCAAAAAAAAATATTTTTTCAACTTTTTTCAATTTTACCTCCGTGGGATATACATTCTACCCACACACATTTGGAACTCTCCTTGGGTACCCTCACACATATTATTCCCTCATTTAGTGGATATTCTGACAAAAAAGTGAAATTTTCAAAAATTCAGAAAATTGGCTTAAAAAGACTAAATATGAAGAACTCATCGGGCGAATCGCTCTGGAACTGAAATCGGAAAGCTCACTGACATTTCCCCTATCTGAAAGTCTGATAAATGCCGGAAAAATGACTAAGTCCAAAAAAAATTTTTTTCAACTTTTTTCAATTTTACCCCCTTGGGACATATATTCTACCCACACACATTTGGAACTCTCCTGGGGTACCCTCACACATATTATTCCCTCATTTAGTGGATATTTTCACAAAAAAGTGAGATTTTCAAAAAATCTGAAAATTGGCTGAAAACGACTAAATATGAAGAACTCATTGGGCGAATCGCTCTGGAACTGAAATCGGAAAGCTCACTGACATTTCCCCTATCTGAAAGTCTGATAAACGCCGGAAAAATGACTAAGTCCAAACAAAAAATTTTTTCAACTTTTTTCAATTTTACCCCCGTGGATATATTTTACCCACACACATTTGGAACTCTCCTGGGGTACCCTCACACATATTATTCCCTCATTTAGTGGATATTTTCACAAAAAAGTGAAATTTTCAAAAATTCTGAAAATTGGCTGAAAACGACTAAATATGAAGGACTCATCAGGCGAATCACTCTGGAACTGAAATCGGAACAATCACTGACATTTCCCCTATCAGAAAGTCTGATAAACGCCGGAAAAATGACTAAGTCCTAACAAAAATTTTTTTCAACTTTTTTCAATTTTACCCCCATGGGATATATATTCTACCCACACACATTTGGAACTCTCCTGGGGTACCTTCACACATATTATTCCCTCATTTAGTGGATATTTTCACAAAAAAGTGAAATTTTCAAAGATTCAGAAAATTGGATGAAAACGACTAAATATGAAGGACTCATCGGGCGAATCGCTCTGGAACTGAAATCAGAACGCTCGCTGACATTTCCCCTATCTGTAAGTCTGATAAACGCCGGAAAAATGACTAAGTCCTAACAAAAAATTTTTTCAACTTTTTTCAATTTTACCCCCATGGGATATATATTCTACCCACACACATTTGGAACTCTCCTGGGGTACCCTCACACATATTATTCCCTCATTTAGTGGATATTTTCACAAAAAAGTGAAATTTTCAAAAATTCAGAAAATTGGCTGAAAACGACTAAATATGAAGGACTCATCGGGCGAATCGCTCTGGAACTGAAATCGGAACGCTCACTGACATTTCCCCTATCTGAAAGTCTGATAAACGCTGAAAAAATGACGAAGTCCAAAAAAAAATATTTTTTCAACTTTTTTCAATTTTACCTCCTTGGGATATATATTCTACCCACACACAATTGGAACTCTCCTTGGATACCCTCACACATATTATTCCCTCATTTAGTGGATATTCTGACAAAAAAGTGAAATTTTCAAAAATTCAGAAAATTGGCTTAAAAAGACTAAATATGAAGAACTCATCGGGCGAATCGCTCTGGAACTGAAATCGGAAAGCTCACTGACATTTCCCCTATCTGAAAGTCTGATAAATGCCGGAAAAATGACTAAGTCCAAAAAAAATTTTTTTCAACTTTTTTCAATTTTACCCCCTTGGGACATATATTCTACCCACACACATTTGGAACTCTCCTGGGGTACCCTCACACATATTATTCCCTCATTTAGTGGATATTTTGACAAAAAAGTGAAATTTTCAAAAATTCAGAAAATTGGCTTAAAACGACTTAATATGAAGAACTCATTGGGCGAATCGCTCTGGAACTGAAATCGGAAAGCTCACTGACATTTCCCCTATCTGAAAGTCTGATAAATGCCAGAAAAATGACTAAGTCCAAACAAAAAATTTTTTCAACTTTTTTCAATTTTACCCTCGTGGATATATTCTATCCACAAACATTTGGAACTCTCCTGGTGTACCCTCACACATATTATTCCCTCATTTAGTGGATATTTTCCCAAAAAAGTGAAATTTTCAAAAATTCTGAAAATTTGCTGAAAACGACTAAATATGAAGGACTCATCAGGCGAATCACTCTGGAACTGAAATCAGAAAGCTCATTGACATTTCCCCTATCTGAAAGTCTGATAAACGCCGGAAAAATGATTAAGTCCAAAAAAAATTTTTTTAAACTTTTTTAAATTTTAGCCCCATGGGATATATATTCTACCCACACACATTTGGAACTCTTCTGGGGTACCCTCACACATATTATTCCCTCATTTAGTGGATATTTTCACAAAAAAGTGAAATTTTCAAAAATTCAGAAAATTGGCTGAAAACGACTAAATATGAAGGACTCATCGGGCGAATCGCTCTGGAACTGAAATCGGAACGCTCACTGACATTTCCCCTACCTGAAAGTCTGATGAACGCCGGAAAAATGACTAAGTCCAAAAAAAAATTTTTTGCAACTTTTTTCAATTTTACCCCCATGGGATATATATTCTACCCACACACATTTTGAACTCTCCTGGGGTAAACTCACACATATTATTCCCTCATTTATGGATATTTTCACAAAAAAGTGAAATTTTCAAAAATTCAGAAAATTGGCTGAAAACGACTAAATATGAAGGACTCATCGGGCAAATCGCTCTGGAACTGAAATCGGAACACTCACTGACATTTCCCCTATCTGAAAGTCTGATAAACGCCGGAAAAATGACCAAGTCAAAACAAAAAAATTTTTTTTCAACTTTTTTCAATTTTACCCCCATGGGATTTATATTCTACCCACACACATTTGGAACTCTCCTGGGTTACCCTCACACATATTATTCCCTCATTTAGTGGATATTTTCACAAAAAAGTGAAATTTTCAAAAATTCAGAAAATTGGCTGAAAACGACTAAATATGAAGGACTCATCGGGCGAATCGCTCTGGAGCTGAAATCGGAACACTCACTGACATTTCCCCTATCTGAAAGTCTGATAAACGCCGGAAAAATGACTAAGTCCAAAAAAAATTTTTTTCAACTTTTTTCAATTTTACCCCAGTGGGATATATATTCTACCCACACACATTTGGAAATCTCCTGGCGTACCCTCACACATATTATTCCCTCATTTAGTGGATATTTTTACAAAAAAGTGAAATTTTCAAAAATTCTGAAAATTGGCTGAAAACGACTAAATATGAAGGACTCATCAGGCGAATCGCTCTGGAACTGAAATCGGAAAGCTCGCTGACATTTCCCCTATCTGAAAGTCTGATAAACGCCGGAAAAATGACTAAGTCCAAAAAAAAAATGTTTTCAACTTTTTTCAATTTTACCCCCGTGGGATATATATTCTACTGACACACATTTGGAACTCTCCTGGGGTACCCTCACACATATTATTCCCTCATTTAGTGGATATTTTCACAAAAAAGTGAAATTTTCAAAAATTCAGAAAATTGGCTGAAAACGACTAAATATGAAGGACTCATCGTGCGAATCGCTCTGGAACTGAAATCGGAACGCTCACTGACATTTCCCCTATCTGAAAGTCTGATAAACGCTGGAAAAATGACTAAGTCCAAAAAAAAATATTATTTCAACTTTTTTCAATTTTTCCTCCTTGGGATATATATTCTACCCACAAACATTTGGAACTCTCCTTGGGTACCCTCACACATATTATACCCTCATTTAGTGGATATTCTGACAAAAAAGTGAAAATTTCAAAAATTCAGAAAATTGGCTGAAAACGACTAAATATGAAGGACTCATCGAGCGAATCACTCTGGAACTGAAATCAGAATGCTCGCTGACATTTCCCCTATCTGAAAGTCTGATAAACGCCGGAAAAATGACTAAGTCCAAACAAAAATTTTTTTCAACTTTTTTCAATTTTACCCCCGTGGATATATATTCTACCCACACACATTTGGAACTCTCCTGGGGTACCCTCACACATATTACACCCTCATTTAGTGGATATTTTCACAAAAAAGTGAAATTTTCAAAAATTCAGAAAATTGGCTGAAAACGACTAAATATGAAGGACTCATCGGGCGAATCGCTCTGGAACTGAAATCGGAACGCTCACTGACATTTCCCCTACCTGAAAGTCTGATAAACGCCGGAAAAAAGACCAAGTCCAAAAAAAATTTTTTTTCAACTTTTTTCAATTTTACCCCCGTGGGAAATATATTCTACCCACACACATTTGGAACTCTCCTGGCGTACCCTCACACATATTATTCCCTCATTTAGTGGATATTTTCACAAAAAAGTGAAATTTTCAAAAATTCTGAAAATTGGCTGAAAACGACTAAATATGAAGGACTCATCGGGCAAATCGCTCTGGAACTGAAATCGGAACACTCACTGACATTTCCCCTATCTGAAAGTCTGATAAACGCCGGAAAAATGACCAAGTCAAAACAAAAAAATTTTTTTTCAACTTTTTTCAATTTTACCCCCATGGGATTTATATTCTACCCACACACATTTGGAACTCTCCTGGGTTACCCTCACACATATTATTCCCTCATTTAGTGGATATTTTCACAAAAAAGTGAAATTTTCAAAAATTCAGAAAATTGGCTGAAAACGACTAAATATGAAGGACTCATCGGGCGAATCGCTCTGGAGCTGAAATCGGAACACTCACTGACATTTCCCCTATCTGAAAGTCTGATAAACGCCGGAAAAATGACTAAGTCCAAAAAAAATTTTTTTCAACTTTTTTCAATTTTACCCCAGTGGGATATATATTCTACCCACACACATTTGGAAATCTCCTGGCGTACCCTCACACATATTATTCCCTCATTTAGTGGATATTTTTACAAAAAAGTGAAATTTTCAAAAAATCTGAAAATTGACTGAAAACGACTAAATATGAAGGACTCATCGGGCGAATCGCTCCGGAACTGAAATCGGAACACTCACTGACATTTCCACTATCTGAAAGTCTGATAAACGCCGGAAAAATGACTAAGTCCAAAAAAAATTTTTTTTCGACTTTTTTCAATTTTACCCCCGTGGGATATATATTCTACCCACACACATTTGGAACTCTCCTGGGGTACCCTCACACATATTATTACTTCATTTAGTGGATATTTTCACAAAAAAGTGAAATTTTCAAAAATTGTGAAAATTGGCTGAAAACGACTAAATATGAAGGACTCATCGGGCGAATCACTCTGGAACTGAAATCGGAATGCTCACTGACATTTCCCCTATCTGAAAGTCTGATAAACGCTGGAAAAATGACTAAGTCCAAAAAAATTTTTTGGCAACTTTTTTAAATTTTACCCCCGTGGGATATATATTCTACCCACACACATTTGGAACTCTCCTTGGGTGCCCTCACACATATTATTCCCTCATTTAGTGGATATTCTGACAAAAAAGTGAAATTTTCAAAAATTCAGAAAATTGTCTGAAAACGACTAAATATGAAGGACTCATCGGGCGAATCGCTCTGGAACTGAAATCGGAACGCTCATTGACATTTCCCCTATCTGAAAGTCTGATAAACGCCGGAAAAATGACTAAGTCTAAAAAAAAAGTTTTTTCAACTTTTTTCAATTTTACCCCCGTGGGACATATATTCTACCCACACACATTTGGAACTCTCCTGGGGTACCCTCACACATATTATTCCCTCATTTAGTGGATATTTTCACAAAAAAGTGAAATTTTCAAAAATTCAGAAAATTGGCTGAAAACGACTAAATATGAAGAACTCATTGGGCGAATCGCTCTGGAACTGAAATCGGAAAGCTCACTGACATTTCCCCTATCTGAAAGTCTGATAAACGCCGGAAAAATGACTAAGTCCAAACAAAAAATTTTTTCAACTTTTTTCAATTTTACCCCCGTGGATATATTCTACCCACACACATTTGGAACTCTCCTGGGGTACCCTCACACATATTATTCCCTCATTTAGTGGATATTTTCACAAAAAAGTGAAATTTTCAAAAATTCAGAAAATTGGCTGAAAACGACTAAATATGAAGGACTCATCGGGCGAATCGCTCTGGAACTGAAATCGGAACGCTCACTGACATTTCCCCTACCTGAAAGTCTGATAAACGCCGGAAAAATGACCAAGTCCAAAAAAAATTTTTTTTCAACTTTTTTCAATTTTACCCCCGTGGGAAATATATTCTACCCACACACATTTGGAACTCTCCTGGCGTACCCTCACACATATTATTCCCTCATTTAGTGGATATTTTCACAAAAAAGTGAAATTTTCAAAAATTCTGAAAATTGGCTGAAAACGACTAAATATTAAGGACTCATCAGGCGAATCGCTCTGGAACTGAAATCGGAAAGCTCGCTGACATTTCCCCTATCTGAAAGTCTGATAAACGCCGGAAAAATGACTAAGTCCAAAAAAAAAATGTTTTCAACTTTTTCAATTTTACCCCCGTGGGATATATATTCTACTGACACACATTTGGAACTCTCCTGGGGTACCGTCACACATATTATTCCCTCATTTAGTGGATATTTTCACAAAAAAGTGAAATTTTCAAAAATTCAGAAAATTGTCTGAAAACGACTAAATATGAAGGACTCATCGGGCGAATCACTCTGGAACTGAAATCGGAACGCTCACTGACATTTCCCCTATCTGATAGTCTGATAAACGCTGGAAAAATGATTGAGTCCAAAAAAAATTTTTTTGCAACTTTTTTCAATTTTACCCCCGTGGGATATATATTCTACCCACACACATTTGGAAATCTCCTGGGGTACCCTCACACATATTATTCCCTCATTTAGTGGATATTTTCACAAAAAAGTGAAATTTTCAAAAATTCTGAAAATTGGCTGAAAGCGACTAAATATGAAGGACTCATCAGGCGAATCACTCTGGAACTGAAATCGCAACGCTCACTGACATTTCCCTATCTGAAAGTCTGATAAACGCCGGAAAAATGACTAAGTCCAAAAAAAAAAATTTTTCAACTTTTTTCAATTTTACCCCCATGGGATATATTTTCTACCCACACACATTTGGACATCTCCTGGGGTACCGTCACACATATTATTCCCTCATTTAGTGGATATTTTCACAAAAAAGTGAAATTTTCAAAAATTCTGAAAATTGGCTGAAAACGACTAAATATGAAGGACTCATCGGGCGAATCGCTCTGGAACTGAAATCGGAACGCTCACTGACATTTCCCTATCTGAAAGTCTGATAAACGCCGGAAAAATTACTAAGTCCAAAAAAAAATATTATTTCAGCTTTTTTCAATTTTTCCTCCGTGGGATATATATTCTACCCACACACGTTTGGGTACCCTCACACATATTATTCCCTCATTTAGTGGATATTTTCACAAAAAAGTGAAATTTTCAAAAATTCTGAAAATTGGCTGAAAACGACTAAATATGAAGGACTCATCAGGCGAATCACTCTGGAACTGAAATCGGAACGCTCACTGACATTTCCCTATCTGAAAGTCTGATAAACGCCGGAAAAATTACTAAGTCCAAAAAAAAATATTATTTCAACTTTTTTCAATTTTTCCTCTGTGGGATATATATTCTACCCACACACATTTTGAACTCTCCTGGGGTAAACTCACACATATTATTCCCTCATTTATGGATATTTTCACAAAAAAGTGAAATTTTCAAAAATTCAGAAAATTGGCTGAAAACGACTAAATATGAAGGACTCATCGGGCGAATCGCTCTGGAGCTGAAATCGGAACACTCACTTACATTTCTCCTATCTGAAAGTCTGATAAACGCTGAAAAAATGACTAAGTCCAAAAAAAAATATTTTTTCAACTTTTTTCAATTTTACCTCCGTGGAATATATATTCTACCCACACACATTTCGAACTCTCCTGGGGTACCCTCACACATACTATTCCCTCATTTAGTGGATATTTTCACAAAAAAGTGAAATTTTCAAAAATTCTGAAAATTGGCTTAAAACGACTAAATATGAAGGACTCATCGGGCGAATCGCTCTGGAACTGAAATCGGAACACTCACTGACATTTCCCCTATCTGAAAGTCTGATAAACGCCGGAAAAATGACTAAGTCCAAAAAAAATTTTTTTCAACTTTTTTCAATTTTACCCCAGTGGGATATATATTCTACCCACACACATTTGGAACTCTCCTGGCGTACCCTCACACATATTATTCCCTCATTTAGTGGATATTTTTACAAAAAAGTGAAATTTTAAAAAAATCTGAAAATTGGCTGAAAACGACTAAATATGAAGGACTCATCGGGCGAATCGCTCCAGAACTGAAATCGGAACACTCACTGACATTTCCACTATCTGAAAGTCTGATAAACGCCGGAAAAATGACCAAGTCCAAAAAAAATTTTTTTTCGACTTTTTTCAATTTTACCCCCGTGGGATATATATTCTACCCACACACATTTGGAACTCTCCTTGGGTGCCCTCACACATATTATTCCCTCATTTAGTGGATATTTTCACAAAAAAGTGAAATTTTCAAAAATTCAGAAAATTGGCTGAAAACGACTAAATATGAAGGACTCATCGGGCGAATCGCTCTGGAACTGAAATCGGAACGCTCACTGACATTTCCCCTATCTGAAAGTCTGATAAACGCTGGAAAAATGACTAAGTCCAAAAAAAAATATTATTTCAGCTTTTTTCAATTTTTCCTCCGTGGGATATATATTCTACCCACACACATTTGGAACTCTCCTTGGGTACCCTCACACATATTATTCCCTCATTTAGTGGATATTTTCACAAAAAAGTGAAATTTTCAAAAATTCTGAAAATTGGCTGAAAACGACTAAATATGAAGGACTCATCAGGCGAATCACTCTGGAACTGAAATCGGAACGCTCACTGACATTTCCCTATCTGAAAGTCTGATAAACGCCGGAAAAATGACTAAGTCCAAAAAAAAATATTATTTCAACTTTTTTCAATTTTTCCTCTGTGGGATATATATTCTACCCACACACATTTTGAACTCTCCTGGGGTAAACTCACACATATTATTCCCTCATTTATGGATATTTTCACAAAAAAGTGAAATTTTCAAAAATTCAGAAAATTGGCTGAAAACGACTAAATATGAAGGACTCATCGGGCGAATCGCTCTGGAGCTGAAATCGGAACACTCACTTACATTTCTCCTATCTGAAAGTCTGATAAACGCTGAAAAAATGACTAAGTCCAAAAAAAAATATTTTTTCAACTTTTTTCAATTTTACCTCCGTGGAATATATATTCTACCCACACACATTTCGAACTCTCCTGGGGTACCCTCACACATATTATTCCCTCATTTAGTGGATATTTTCACAAAAAAGTGAAATTTTCAAAAATTCTGAAAATTGGCTTAAAACGACTAAATATGAAGGACTCATCGGGCGAATCGCTCTGGAACTGAAATCGGAACACTCACTGACATTTCCCCTATCTGAAAGTCTGATAAACGCCGGAGAAATGACTAAGTCCAAAAAAAATTTTTTTCAACTTTTTTCAATTTTACCCCAGTGGGATATATATTCTACCCACACACATTTGGAACTCTCCTGGCGTACCCTCACACATATTATTCCCTCATTTAGTGGATATTTTTACAAAAAAGTGAAATTTTAAAAAAATCTGAAAATTGGCTGAAAACGACTAAATATGAAGGACTCATCGGGCGAATCGCTCCAGAACTGAAATCGGAACACTCACTGACATTTCCACTATCTGAAAGTCTGATAAACGCCGGAAAAATGACCAAGTCCAAAAAAAATTTTTTTTTGACTTTTTTCAATTTTACCCCCGTGGGATATATATTCTACCCACACACATTTGGAACTCTCCTGGGGTACCCTCACACATATTATTACTTCATTTAGTGGATATTTTCACAAAAAAGTGAAATTTTCAAAAATTGTGAAAATTGGCTGAAAATGACTAAATATGTAGGACTCATCGGGCGAATCACTCTGGAACTGAAATCGGAACGTTCACTGACATTTCCCCTATCTGAAAGTCTGATAAACGCTGAAAAAATGACTAAGTCCAAAAAAATTTTTTGGCAACTTTTTTAAATTTTACCCCCGTGGGATATATATTCTACCCAAACACATTTGGAACTCTCCTTGGGTGCCCTCACACATATTATTCCCTCATTTAGTGGATATTTTCACAAAAAAGTGAAATTTTCAAAAATTCAGAAAATTGGCTGAAAACGACTAAATATGAAGGACTCATCGGGCGAATCGCTCTGGAACTGAAATCGGAACGCTCACTGACATTTCCCCTACCTGAAAGTCTGATAAACGCCGGAAAAATGACCAAGTCCAAAAAAAATTTTTTTTCAACTTTTTTCAATTTTACCCCCGTGGGAAATATATTCTACCCACACACATTTGGAACTCTCCTGGCGTACCCTCACACATATTATTCCCTCATTTAGTGGATATTTTCACAAAAAAGTGAAATTTTCAAAAATTCTGAAAATTGGCTGAAAACGACTAGATATGAAGGACTCATCAGGCGAATCGCTCTGGAACTGAAATCGGAAAGCTCGCTGACATTTCCCCTATCTGAAAGTCTAATAAACGCCGGAAAAATGACTAAGTCCAAAAAAAAAATGTTTTCAACTTTTTTCAATTTTACCCCCGTGGGATATATATTCTACTGACACACATTTGGAACTCTCCTGGGGTACCCTCACACATATTATTCCCTCATTTAGTGGATATTTTCACAAAAAAGTGAAATTTTCAAAAATTCAGAAAATTGGCTGAAAATGACTAAATATGAAGGACTCATCGGGCGAATCACTCTGGAACTGAAATCGGAATGCTCACTGACATTTCCCCTATCTGATAGTCTGATAAACGCTGGAAAAATGATTGAGTCCAAAAAAAATTTTTTTGCAACTTTTTTCAATTTTACCCCCGTGGGATATATATTCTACCCACACACATTTGGAAATCTCCTGGGGTACCCTCACACATATTATTCCCTCATTTAGTGGATATTTTCACAAAAAAGTGAAATTTTCAAAAATTCTGAAAATTGGCTGAAAACGACTAAATATGAAGGACTCATCAGGCGAATCACTCTGGAACTGAAATCGCAACGCTCACTGACATTTCCCTATCTGAAAGTCTGATAAAGGCCGGAAAAATGACTAAGTCCAAAAAAAAAAATTTTTCAACTTTTTTCAATTTTACCCCCATGGGATATATATTCTACCCACACACATTTGGACCTCTCCTGGGGTACCGTCACGCATATTATTCCCTCATTTAGTGGATATTTTCACAAAAAATTGAAATTTTCAAAAATTCAGAAAATTGGCTGAAAACGACTAAATATGAAGGACTCATCGGGCGAATCGCTCTGGAACTGAAATCGGAACGCTCACTGACATTTCCCCTATCTGAAAGTCTGATAAACGCTGGAAAAATGACTAAGTCCAAAAAAAAATATTATTTCAGCTTTTTTCAATTTTTCCTCCGTGGGATATATATTCTACCCACACACATTTGGAACTCTCCTTGGGTACCCTCACACATATTATTCCCTCATTTAGTGGATATTTTCACAAAAAAGTGAAATTTTCAAAAATTCTGAAAATTGGCTGAAAACGACTAAATATGAAGGACTCATCAGGCGAATCACTCTGGAACTGAAATCGGAACGCTCACTGACATTTCCCTATCTGAAAGTCTGATAAACGCCGGAAAAATGACTAAGTCCAAAAAAAAATATTATTTCAACTTTTTTCAATTTTTCCTCTGTGGGATATATATTCTACCCACACACATTTTGAACTCTCCTGGGGTAAACTCACACATATTATTCCCTCATTTATGGATATTTTCACAAAAAAGTGAAATTTTCAAAAATTCTGAAAATTGGCTGAAAACGACTAAATATGAAGGACTCATCAGGCGAATCACTCTGGAACTGAAATCGGAACGCTCACTGACATTTCCCTATCTGAAAGTCTGATAAACGCCGGAAAAATGACTAAGTCCAAAAAAATATATTTTTTCAACTTTTTTCAATTTTACCTCCGTGGAATATATATTCTACCCACACACATTTGGAACTCTCCTTGGGTGCCCTCACACATATTATTCCCTCATTTAGTGGATATTCTGACAAAAAAGTGAAATTTTCAAAAATTCAGAAAATTGGCTGAAAACGACTAAATATGAATGACTCATCGGGCGAATCGCTCTGGAACTGAAATCAGAACGCTCATTGACATTTCCCCTATCTGAAAGTCTGATAAACGCCGGAAAAATGACTAAGTCCAAAAAAATTTTTTGGCAACTTTTTTCAATTTTACCCCCGTGGGATATATATTCTACCCAAACACATTTGGAACTCTCCTTGGGTGCCCTCACACATATTATTCCCTCATTTAGTGGATATTTTCACAAAAAAGTGAAATTTTCAAAAATTCAGAAAATTGGCTGAAAACGACTAAATATGAAGGACTCATCGGGCGAATCGCTCTGGAACTGAAATCGGAACGCTCACTGACATTTCCCCTACCTGAAAGTCTGATAAACGCCGGAAAAATGACCAAGTCCAAAAAAAATTTTTTTTCAACTTTTTTCAATTTTACCCCCGTGGGAAATATATTCTACCCACACACATTTGGAACTCTCCTGGCGTACCCTCACACATATTATTCCCTCATTTAGTGGATATTTTCACAAAAAAGTGAAATTTTCAAAAATTCTGAAAATTGGCTGAAAACGACTAAATATGAAGGACTCATCAGGCGAATCGCTCTGGAACTGAAATCGGAAAGCTCGCTGACATTTCCCCTATCTGAAAGTCTAATAAACGCCGGAAAAATGACTAAGTCCAAAAAAAAAATGTTTTCAACTTTTTTCAATTTTACCCCCGTGGGATATATATTCTACTGACACACATTTGGAACTCTCCTGGGGTACCCTCACACATATTATTCCCTCATTTAGTGGATATTTTCACAAAAAAGTGAAATTTTCAAAAATTCAGAAAATTGGCTGAAAATGACTAAATATGAAGGACTCATCGGGCGAATCACTCTGGAACTGAAATCGGAATGCTCACTGACATTTCCCCTATCTGATAGTCTGATAAACGCTGGAAAAATGATTGAGTCCAAAAAAAATTTTTTTGCAACTTTTTTCAATTTTACCCCAATGGGATATATATTCTACCCACACACATTTGGAACTCTCCTGGCGTACCCTCACACATATTATTCCCTCATTTAGTGGATATTTTTACAAAAAAGTGAAATTTTCAAAAAATCTGAAAATTGGCTGAAAACGACTAAATATGAAGGACTCATCGGGCGAATCGCTCCAGAACTGAAATCGGAACACTCACTGACATTTCCACTATCTGAAAGTCTGATAAACGCCGGAAAAATGACCAAGTCCAAAAAAAATTTTTTTTCGACTTTTTTCAATTTTACCCCCGTGGGATATATATTCTACCCACACACATTTGGAACTCTCCTGGGGTACCCTCACACATATTATTACTTCATTTAGTGGATATTTTCACAAAAAAGTGAAATTTTCAAAAATTGTGAAAATTGGCTGAAAACGACTAAATATGAAGGACTCATCGGGCGAATCACTCTGGAACTGAAATCGGAACGCTCACTGACATTTCCCCTATCTGAAAGTCTGATAAACGCTGGAAAAATGACTAAGTCCAAAAAAATTTTTTGGCAACTTTTTTAAATTTTACCCCCGTGGGATATATATTCTACCCAAACACATTTGGAACTCTCCTTGGGTGCCCTCACACATATTATTCCCTCATTTAGTGGATATTTTCACAAAAAAGTGAAATTTTCAAAAATTCAGAAAATTGGCTGAAAACGACTAAATATGAAGGACTCATCAGGCGAATCGCTCTGGAACTGAAATCGGAACGCTCACTGACATTTCCCCTACCTGAAAGTCTGATAAACGCCGGAAAAATGACCAAGTCCAAAAAAAATTTTTTTTCAACTTTTTTCAATTTTACCCCCGTGGGAAATATATTCTACCCACACACATTTGGAACTCTCCTGGCGTACCCTCACACATATTATTCCCTCATTTAGTGGATATTTTCACAAAAAAGTGAAATTTTCAAAAATTCTGAAAATTGGCTGAAAACGACTAAATATGAAGGACTCATCAGGCGAATCGCTCTGGAACTGAAATCGGAAAGCTCGCTGACATTTCCCCTATCTGAAAGTCTAATAAACGCCGGAAAAATGACTAAGTCCAAAAAAAAAATGTTTTCAACTTTTTTCAATTTTACCCCCGTGGGATATATATTCTACTGACACACATTTGGAACTCTCCTGGGGTACCCTCACACATATTATTCCCTCATTTAGTGGATATTTTCACAAAAAAGTGAAATTTTCAAAAATTCAGAAAATTGGCTGAAAATGACTAAATATGAAGGACTCATCGGGCGAATCACTCTGGAACTGAAATCGGAATGCTCACTTACATTTCCCCTATCTGATAGTCTGATAAACGCTGGAAAAATGATTGAGTCCAAAAAAAATTTTTTTGCAACTTTTTTCAATTTTACCCCCGTGGGATATATATTCTACCCACACACATTTGGAAATCTCCTGGGGTACCCTCACACATATTATTCCCTCATTTAGTGGATATTTTCACAAAAAAGTGAAATTTTCAAAAATTCTGAAAATTGGCTGAAAACGACTAAATATGAAGCACTCATCAGGCGAATCACTCTGGAACTGAAATCGCAACGCTCACTGACATTTCCCTATCTGAAAGTCTGATAAAGGCCGGAAAAATGACTAAGTCCAAAAAAAAAAATTTTTCAACTTTTTTCAATTTTACCCCCATGGGATATATATTCTACCCACACACATTTGGACCTCTCCTGGGGTACCGTCACGCATATTATTCCCTCATTTAGTGGATATTTTCACAAAAAAGTGAAATTTTCAAAAATTCAGAAAATTGGCTGAAAACGACTAAATATGAAGGACTCATCGGGCGAATCGCTCTGGAACTGAAATCGGAACGCTCACTGACATTTCCCCTATCTGAAAGTCTGATAAACGCTGGAAAAATGACTAAGTCCAAAAAAAAATATTATTTCAGCTTTTTTCAATTTTTCCTCCGTGGGATATATATTCTACCCACACACATTTGGAACTCTCCTTGGGTACCCTCACACATATTATTCCCTCATTTAGTGGATATTTTCACAAAAAAGTGAAATTTTCAAAAATTCTGAAAATTGGCTGAAAACGACTAAATATGAAGGACTCATCAGGCGAACCACTCTGGAACTGAAATCGGAACGCTCACTGACATTTCCCTATCTGAAAGTCTGATAAACGCCGGAAAAATGACTAAGTCCAAAAAAAAATATTATTTCAACTTTTTTCAATTTTTCCTCTGTGGGATATATATTCTACCCACACACATTTGGAACTCTCCTTGGGTGCCCTCACACATATTATTCCCTCATTTAGTGGATATTCTGACAAAAAAGTGAAATTTTCAAAAATTCAGAAAATTGGCTGAAAACGGCTAAATATGAATGACTCATCGGGCGAATCGCTCTGGAACTGAAATCAGAACGCTCATTGACATTTCCCCTATCTGAAAGTCTGATAAACGCCGGAAAAATGACTAAGTCCAAAAAAAAGTTTTTTCAACTTTTTTCAATTTTACCCCCGTGGGACATATATTCTACCCACACACATTTGGAACTCTCCTGGGGTACCCTCACACATATTATTCCCTCATTTAGTGGATATTTTCACAAAAAAGTGAGATTTTCAAAAAATCTGAAAATTGGCTGAAAACGACTAAATATGAAGGACTCATCGGGCGAAACGCTCTGGACCTGAAATCGGAAAGCTCACTGACATTTCCCCTATCTGAAAGTCTGATAAACGCTGGAAAAATGACTAAGTCCAAAAAAAAAATGTTTTCAACTTTTTTCAATTTTACCCCCGTGGGATATATATTCTACCCACACACATTTGGAAATCTCCTGGGGTACCCTCACACATATTATTCCCTCATTTAGTGGATATTTTCACAAAAAAGTGAAATTTTCAAAAATTCAGAAAATTGGCTGAAAACGACTAAATATGAAGGACTCATCAGGCGAATCACTCTGGAACTGAAATCGCAACGCTCACTGACATTTCCCTATCTGAAAGTCTGATAAACGCCGGAAAAATGACTAAGTCCAAAAAAAAACATTTTTCAACTTTTTTCAATTTTACCCCCATGGGATATATATTCTACCGACACACATTTGGACCGCTCCTGGGGTACCCTCACACATATTATTCCCTCATTTAGTGGATATTTTCACAAAAAAGTGAAATTTTCAAAAAATCTGAAAATTGGCTGAAAACGACTAAATATGAAGGACTCATCGGGCGAATCGCTCCAGAACTGAAATCGGAACACTCACTGACATTTCCACTATCTGAAAGTCTGATAAACGCCGGAAAAATGACTAAGTCCAAAAAAAAGTTTTTTCAACTTTTTTCAATTTTACCCCCGTGGGACATATATTCTACCCACACACATTTGGATCTCTCCTGGGGTACCCTCACACATATTATTCCCTCATTTAGTGGATATTTTCACAAAAAAGTGAGATTTTCAAAAAATCTGAAAATTGGCTGAAAACGACTAAATATGAAGGACTCATCGGGCGAAACGCTCTGGACCTGAAATCAGAACGCTCATTGACATTTCCCCTATCTGAAAGTCTGATAAACGCCGGAAAAATGACCAAGTCCAAAAAAAATTTTTTTTCAACTTTTTTCAATTTTACCCCCGTGGGAAATATATTCTACCCACGCACATTTGGAACTCTCCTGGCGTACCCTCACACATATTATTCCCTCATTTAGTGGATATTTTCACAAAAAAGTGAAATTTTCAAAAATTGTGAAAATTGGCTGAAAACGACTAAATATGAAGGACTCATCGGGCGAATCACTCTGGAACTGAAATCGGAACGCTCACTGACATTTCCCCTATCTGAAAGTCTGATAAACGCTGGAAAAATGACTAAGTCCAAAAAAATTTTTTGCCAACTTTTTTAAATTTTACCCCCGCGGGATATATATTCTACCCACACACATTTGGAACTCTCCTTGGGTGCCCTCACACATATTATTCCCTCATTTAGTGGATATTTTCACAAAAAAGTGAAATTTTCAAAAATTCTGAAAATTGGCTGAAAACGACTAAATATGAAGGACTCATCGGGCGAATCGCTCTGGAACTGAAATCGGAACGCTCACTGACATTTCCCCTATCTGAAAGTCTGATAAACGCTGGAAAAATGACTAAGTCCAAAAAAAAATATTATTTCAGCTTTTTTCAATTTTTCCTCCGTGGGATATATATTCTACCCACACACATTTGGAACTCTCCTTGGGTACCCTCACACATATTATTCCCTCATTTAGTGGATATTTTCACAAAAAAGTGAAATTTTCAAAAATTCTGAAAATTGGCTGAAAACGACTAAATATGAAGGACTCATCAGGCGAATCACTCTGGAACTGAAATCGGAACGCTCACTGACATTTCCCTATCTGAAAGTCTGATAAATGCCGGAAAAATGACTAAGTCCAAAAAAAAATATTATTTCAACTTTTTTCAATTTTTCCTCTGTGGGATATATATTCTACCCACACACATTTTGAACTCTCCTGGGGTAAACTCACACATATTATTCCCTCATTTATGGATATTTTCACAAAAAAGTGAAATTTTCAAAAATTCAGAAAATTGGCTGAAAACGACTAAATATGAAGGACTCATCGGGCGAATCGCTCTGGAGCTGAAATCGGAACACTCACTTACATTTCTCCTATCTGAAAGTCTGATAAACGCTGAAAAAATGACTAAGTCCAAAAAAAAATATTTTTTCATCTTTTTTCAATTTTACCTCCGTGGAATATATATTCTACCCACACACATTTCGAACTCTCCTGGGGTACCCTCACACATATTATTCCCTCATTTAGTGGATATTTTCACAAAAAAGTGAAATTTTCAAAAATTCTGAAAATTGGCTTAAAACGACTAAATATGAAGGACTCATCAGGCGAATCGCTCTGGAGCTGAAATCAGAACGCTCGCTGACATTTCCCCTATCTGAAAGTCTGATAAACGCCGGAAAAATGACTAAGTCCAAAAAAAAAATTTTTTCAACTTTTTTCAATTTTACCCCCATGGGATATATATTCTACCCACACACATTTGGAACTCTCCTTGGTTACCCTCACACATATTATTCCCTCATTTAGTGGATATTTTCACAAAAAAGTGAAATTTTCAAAAATTCAGAAAATTGGCTGAAAACGACTAAATATGAAGGACTCATCGGGCGAATCGCTCTGGAACTGAAATCGGAACACTCACTGACATTTCCCCTATCTGAAAGTCTGATAAACGCCGGAAAAATGACTAAGTCCAAAAAAAATTTTTTTCAACTTTTTTCAATTTTACCCCAGTGGGATATATATTCTACCCACACACATTTGGAACTCTCCTGGCGTACCCTCACACATATTATTCCCTCATTTAGTGGATATTTTTACAAAAAAGTGAAATTTTCAAAAAATCTGAAAATTGGCTGAAAACGACTAAATATGAAGGACTCATCGGGCGAATCGCTCCAGAACTGAAATCGGAACACTCACTGACATTTCCACTATCTGAAAGTCTGATAAACGCCGGAAAAATGACCAAGTCCAAAAAAAATTTTTTTTCGACTTTTTTCAATTTTACCCCCGTGGGATATATATTCTACCCACACACATTTGGAACTCTCCTGGGGTACCCTCACACATATTATTACTTCATTTAGTGGATATTTTCACAAAAAAGTGAAATTTTCAAAAATTGTGAAAATTGGCTGAAAACGACTAAATATGAAGGACTCATCGGGCGAATCACTCTGGAACTGAAATCGGAACGCTCACTGACATTTCCCCTATCTGAAAGTCTGATAAACGCTGGAAAAATGACTAAGTCCAAAAAAATTTTTTGGCAACTTTTTTAAATTTTACCCCCGTGGGATATATATTCTACCCAAACACATTTGGAACTCTCCTTGGGTGCCCTCACACATATTATTCCCTCATTTAGTGGATATTTTCACAAAAAAGTGAAATTTTCAAAAATTCAGAAAATTGGCTGAAAACGACTAAATATGAAGGACTCATCAGGCGAATCGCTCTGGAACTGAAATCGGAACGCTCACTGACATTTCCCCTACCTGAAAGTCTGATAAACGCCGGAAAAATGACCAAGTCCAAAAAAAATTTTTTTTCAACTTTTTTCAATTTTACCCCCGTGGGAAATATATTCTACCCACACACATTTGGAACTCTCCTGGCGTACCCTCACACATATTATTCCCTCATTTAGTGGATATTTTCACAAAAAAGTGAAATTTTCAAAAATTCTGAAAATTGGCTGAAAACGACTAAATATGAAGGACTCATCAGGCGAATCGCTCTGGAACTGAAATCGGAAAGCTCGCTGACATTTCCCCTATCTGAAAGTCTAATAAACGCCGGAAAAATGACTAAGTCCAAAAAAAAAATGTTTTCAACTTTTTTCAATTTTACCCCCGTGGGATATATATTCTACTGACACACATTTGGAACTCTCCTGGGGTACCCTCACACATATTATTCCCTCATTTAGTGGATATTTTCACAAAAAAGTGAAATTTTCAAAAATTCAGAAAATTGGCTGAAAATGACTAAATATGAAGGACTCATCGGGCGAATCACTCTGGAACTGAAATCGGAATGCTCACTTACATTTCCCCTATCTGATAGTCTGATAAACGCTGGAAAAATGATTGAGTCCAAAAAAAATTTTTTTGCAACGTTTTTCAATTTTACCCCCGTGGGATATATATTCTACCCACACACATTTGGAAATCTCCTGGGGTACCCTCACACATATTATTCCCTCATTTAGTGGATATTTTCACAAAAAAGTGAAATTTTCAAAAATTCTGAAAATTGGCTGAAAACGACTAAATATGAAGGACTCATCAGGCGAATCACTCTGGAACTGAAATCGCAACGCTCACTGACATTTCCCTATCTGAAAGTCTGATAAAGGCCGGAAAAATGACTAAGTCCAAAAAAAAAAATTTTTCAACTTTTTTCAATTTTACCCCCATGGGATATATATTCTACCCACACACATTTGGACCTCTCCTGGGGTACCGTCACGCATATTATTCCCTCATTTAGTGGATATTTTCACAAAAAAGTGAAATTTTCAAAAATTCAGAAAATTGGCTGAAAACGACTAAATATGAAGGACTCATCGGGCGAATCGCTCTGGAACTGAAATCGGAACGCTCACTGACATTTCCCCTATCTGAAAGTCTGATAAACGCTGGAAAAATGACTAAGTCCAAAAAAAAATATTATTTCAGCTTTTTTCAATTTTTCCTCCGTGGGATATATATTCTACCCACACACATTTGGAACTCTTCTTGGGTACCCTCACACATATTATTCCCTCATTTAGTGGATATTTTCACAAAAAAGTGAAATTTTCAAAAATTCTGAAAATTGGCTGAAAACGACTAAATATGAAGGACTCATCAGGCGAACCACTCTGGAACTGAAATCGGAACGCTCACTGACATTTCCCTATCTGAAAGTCTGATAAACGCCGGAAAAATGACTAAGTCCAAAAAAAAATATTATTTCAACTTTTTTCAATTTTTCCTCTGTGGGATATATATTCTACCCACACACATTTGGAACTCTCCTTGGGTGCCCTCACACATATTATTCCCTCATTTAGTGGATATTCTGACAAAAAAGTGAAATTTTCAAAAATTCAGAAAATTGGCTGAAAACGGCTAAATATGAATGACTCATCGGGCGAATCGCTCTGGAACTGAAATCAGAACGCTCATTGACATTTCCCCTATCTGAAAGTCTGATAAACGCCGGAAAAATGACTAAGTCCAAAAAAAAGTTTTTTCAACTTTTTTCAATTTTACCCCCGTGGGACATATATTCTACCCACACACATTTGGAACTCTCCTGGGGTACCCTCACACATATTATTCCCTCATTTAGTGGATATTTTCACAAAAAAGTGAGATTTTCAAAAAATCTGAAAATTGGCTGAAAACGACTAAATATGAAGGACTCATCGGGCGAAACGCTCTGGACCTGAAATCAGAACGCTCATTGACATTTCCCCTATCTGAAAGTCTGATAAACGCCGGAAAAATGACCAAGTCCAAAAAAAATTTTTTTTCAACTTTTTTCAATTTTACCCCCGTGGGAAATATATTCTACCCACGCACATTTGGAACTCTCCTGGCGTACCCTCACACATATTATTCCCTCATTTAGTGGATATTTTCACAAAAAAGTGAAATTTTCAAAAATTCTGAAAATTGGCTGAAAACGACTAAATATGAAGGACTCATCGGGCGAATCACTCTGGAACTGAAATCGGAAAGCTCGCTGACATTTCCCCTATCTGAAAGTCTGATAAACGCTGGAAAAATGACTAAGTCCAAAAAAAAAATGTTTTCAACTTTTTTCAATTTTACCCCCGTGGGATATATATTCTACCCACACACATTTGGAAATCTCCTGGGGTACCCTCACACATATTATTCCCTCATTTAGTGGATATTTTCACAAAAAAGTGAAATTTTCAAAAATTCAGAAAATTGGCTGAAAACGACTAAATATGAAGGACTCATCAGGCGAATCACTCTGGAACTGAAATCGCAACGCTCACTGACATTTCCCTATCTGAAAGTCTGATAAACGCCGGAAAAATGACTAAGTCCAAAAAAAAACATTTTTCAACTTTTTTCAATTTTACCCCCATGGGATATATATTCTACCGACACACATTTGGACCGCTCCTGGGGTACCCTCACACATATTATTCCCTCATTTAGTGGATATTTTCACAAAAAAGTGAAATTTTCAAAAAATCTGAAAATTGGCTGAAAACGACTAAATATGAAGGACTCATCGGGCGAATCGCTCCAGAACTGAAATCGGAACACTCACTGACATTTCCACTATCTGAAAGTCTGATAAACGCCGGAAAAATGACTAAGTCCAAAAAAAAATTTTTTTCGACTTTTTTCAATTTTACCCCCGTGGGATATATATTCTTCCCACACACATTTGGAACTCTCCTGGCGTACCCTCACACATATTATTCCCTCATTTAGTGGATATTTTCACAAAAAAGTGAAATTTTCAAAAATTCTGAAAATTGGCTGAAAACGACTAAATATGAAGGACTCATCGGGCGAATCGCTCTGGAACTGAAATCGGAACGCTCACTGACATTTCCCCTACCTGAAAGTCTGATAAACGCCGGAAAAATGACCAAGTCCAAAAAAAATTTTTTTTCAACTTTTTTCAATTTTACCCCCGTGGGAAATATATTCTACCCACACACATTTGGAACTCTCCTGGGGTACCCTCACACATACTATTCCCTCATTTAGTGGATATTTTCACAAAAAAGTGAAATTTTCAAAAATTCAGAAAATTGGCTGAAAACGACTAAATATGAAGGACTCATCGGGCGAATCACTCTGGAACTGAAATCGGAACGCTCACTGACATTTCCCCTATCTGATAGTCTGATAAACGCTGGAAAAATGATTGAGTCCAAAAAAAATTTTTTTGCAACTTTTTTCAATTTTACCCCCGTGGGATATATATTCTACCCACACACATTTGGAAATCTCCTGGGGTACCCTCACACATATTATTCCCTCATTTAGTGGATATTTTCACAAAAAAGTGAAATTTTCAAAAATTCTGAAAATTGTCTGAAAACGACTAAATATGAAGGACTCATCAGGCGAATCACTCTGGAACTGAAATCGCAACGCTCACTGACATTTCCCTATCTGAAAGTCTGATAAACGCCGGAAAAATGACTAAGTCCAAAAAAAAAAATTTTTCAACTTTTTTCAATTTTACCCCCATGGGATATATATTCTACCGACACACATTTGGACCTCTCCTGGGGTACCCTCACACATATTATTCCCTCATTTAGTGGATATTTTCACAAAAAAGTGAAATTTTCAAAAATTCCGAAAATTGGCTGAAAACGACTAAATATGAAGGACTCATCGGGCGAATCGCTCTGGAACTGAAATCGGAACGCTCACTGACATTTCCCCTATCTGAAAGTCTGATAAATGCTGGAAAAATGACTAAGTCCAAAAAAAAATATTATTTCAGCTTTTTTCAATTTTTCCTCCGTGGGATATATATTCTACCCACACACATTTGGAACTCTCCTTGGGTACCCTCACACATATTATTCCCTCATTTAGTGGATATTTTCACAAAAAAGTGAAATTTTCAAAAATTCTGAAAATTGGCTGAAAACGACTAAATATGAAGGACTCATCAGGCGAATCACTCTGGAACTGAAATGGGAACGCTCACTGACATTTCCCTATCTGAAAGTCTGATAAACGCTGGAAAAATGACTAAATCCAAAAAAATTTTTTTGCAACTTTTTTAAATTTTACCCCCGTGGGATATATATTCTACCCACACACATTTGGAACTCTCCTGGGGTACCCTCACACATATTATTCCCTCATTTAGTGGATATTTTCACAAAAAAGTGAAATTTTCAAAAATTCCGAAAATTGGCTGAAAACGACTAAATATGAATGACTCATCGGGCGAATCGCTCTGGAACTGAAATCGGAACGCTCACTGACATTTCCCCTATCTGAAAGTCTGATAAACGCCGGAAAAATGCCTAAGTCCCCCCAAAAAAATTTTTCAACTTTTTTCAATTTTACCCCCGTGGATATATATTCTACCCACACACATTTGGAACTCTCCTGGGGCACCCTCACACATATTATTCCCACATTTAGTGGATATTTTGACAAAAAAGTGAAATTTTCAAAAATTCAGAAAATTGGCTTAAAACGACTAAATATGAAGAACTCATCGGGCGAATCGCTCTGGAATTGAAATCGGAAAGCTCACTGACATTTCCCTTATCTGAAAGTCTGATAAACGCCGGAAAAATGACTAAGTCCAAACAAAAAATTTTTTCAACTTTTTTCAATTTTACCCCCATGTTATATATATTCTACCCACACACATTTGGAACTCTCCTGGGGTTCCCTCACACATATTATTCCCTCATTTAGTTGATATTTTCACAAAAAAGTGACATTTTAAAAACTTCAGAAAATTGGCTGAAAACGACTAAATATGAAGAACTCATCGGGCGAATCGCTCTGGAACTGAAATCGGAACGCTCACTGACATTTCCCCTATCTGAAAGTCTGATAAACGCTTAAAAAATGACTAAGTCCAAAAAAAAAATGTTTAAACTTTTTTCAATTTTACCTCCGTGGGATATATATTCTACCCACAGACATTTGAAACTGTCCTGGGGTACCCTCACACATATTACTCCCTCATTTAGTGGATATTTTCACAAAAAAGTGAAATTTTAAAAAATTCAGAAAATTGGCTGAAAACGACTAAATATGAAGGACTCATCTCGCGAATCGCTCTGGAACTGAAATCGGAATGCTCACTGACATTTCCCCTATCTGAAAGTCTGATAAACGCCGGAAAAATGACTAAGTCCAAAAAAAATTTTTTTTAACTTTTTTCAATTTTACCCCCGTGGGATATATATTCTACCCACACACATTTGGAACTCTCCTGGGGTACCTTCACACATATCATTCCCTCATTTAGTGGATATTTTCACAAAAAAGTGAAATTTTCAAAAATTCTGAAAATTGGCTGAAAATGACTAAATATGAAGGACTCATCGGGCGAATCGCTCTGGAAATGAAATCGGAACACTCACTGACATTTCCCCTATCTGAAAGTCTGATAAACACCGGAAAAATGCCTAAGTACCCCAAAAAATGTTTTCAACTTTTTTCAATTTTACCCCGGTGGGATATATATTCTACCCACACACATTTGGTACTCTCCTGGCGTACCCTCGCACATATTATTCCCTCATTTAGTGGATATTTTCAGAAAAAAGTGTAATTTTCAAAAATTCATAAAATTGGCTGAAAACGACTAAATATGAAGGACTCATCGGGCGAATCGCTCTGGAACTGAAATCGGAACGCTCATTGACATTTCCCCTATCTGAAAGTCTGATAAACACCCGAAAAATGCCTGAGTACCCCAAAAAATTTTTTTAAACTTTTTTCAATTTTACCCCCGTGGGATATATATTCTACCCACACACATTTGGAACTCTCCTGGCGTACCCTCACACATATTATTCCCTCATTTAGTAGATATTTTCACAAAAAAGTGAAATTTTCAAAAATTCTGAAAATTGACTGAAAATGAATAAATATGAAGGACTCATCGGTCGAATCGCTCTGGAACTGTAATCGTAATGCTCACTGACATTTCCCCTATCTGAAAGTCTGATAAACGCCGGAAAAATGCCTATGTCCCCAAAAAAAATTTTTTTCAACTTTTTTCAATTTTACCTCCGTGGATACATATTCTACCCACACACATTTGGAACTCTCCTGGCGTACCCTTACACATATTATTCCCTCATTTAGTGGATATTTTCACAAAAAAGTGAAATTTTCAAAAATTCAGAAAATTGGCTGAAAATGACTAAATATGAAGGACTCATCGAGCGAATCGCTCTGGAACTGAAATCGGAACGCTCACTGACATTTCCCCTATCTGAAAGTCTGATAAACGCCTGAAAAATGACTAAGTCCAAAAAAATTTTTTTTTCAACTTTTTTCAATTTTACCGCCGTGGGATATATCTATTCTACCCACACACATTTGGAACTCTCCTGGCGTACCCTCACACATATTATTCCCTCATTTAGTGGATATTTTCACAAAAAAGTGATATTTTCAAAAATTCAGAAAATTGGCTGAAAACGACTAAATATGAAGTACTTCATCGGGCGAATCGCTCTGGAACTGAAATCGGAATGCTCACTGACATTTCCCCTATCTGAAAGTCTGATCAATGCCAGAAAAATGAGTGAGTCCAAAAAAAATTCTTTTTAAACTTTTTTAAATTTTACCGCCGTGGATATATATTCTTCCCACACACATTTGGAACTCTCCTGGAGTACCCTCACGCATGTTATTCCCTCCTTTAGTGGATATTTTCAGAAAAAAAGTGAAATTTTCAAAAATTTAGAAAATTGGCTGAAAACGACTAAATATGAAGTACTTCATCGCGCGAATCGCTCTGGAACTGAAATCGGAACGCTCACTGAAATTTCCCCTATCGGAAAGTCTGATAAACGCCGGAAAAAAGACAAAGTCCAAAAAAAAATTTTTTTCAACTTTTTTCAATTTTACCCCCGTGGGATATATATTCTACCCACACACATTTGAAACTCTCCTGGCGTACCCTCACACATATAATTCCCTCATTTAGTGGATATTTTCACAAAAAAGTGAAATTTTCAAAAATTCAGAAAATTGACTGAAAACGACTAATTATGAAGGACTCATCGAGCGAATCGCTCTGGAACTGAAATCGGAACGCTAATTGACATTTCCCCTATCTGAAAGTCTGATAAACACCGGAAAAATGACTAAGTACCGAAAAAAAAAATTTTTCAACTTTTTTCAATTTTACCCCGTGGGATATATATTCTACCTACACACATTTGGTACTCTCCTGGCGTACCCTCACACATATTATTCCCTCATTTAGTGGATATTTTCACAAAAAAGTGAAATTTTCAAAAATTCTGAAAATTGGCTGAAAACGACTAAATATGAAGGACTCATCGGGCGAATCACTCTGAAACTGAAATCGGAACGCTCACTGACATTTCCCCTATCTGAAAGTCTGATAAACGCTGAAAAAATGACTAAGTCCAAAAAAACATTTTTTTCAACTTTTTTCAATTTTACCCCCGTTTGATATATATTCTACCCAAACACATTTGGAACTCTCCTGGGGTACCCCCATACATATTATTCCCTCATTTAGTGGATATTTTCACAAAAAAGTGAAATTTTCAAAAATTCAGAAAATTGGCTGAAAATGACTAAATATGAAGGACTCATCGGTCGAATCGCTCTGGAACTGAAATCGGAACGCTCACTGACATTTCCCCTGTCTGAAAGTCTGATAAACGCCAGAAAAATGACTAAGTCCAAAAAAAATTTTTTTCAACTTTTTTCAATTTTACCCCGTGGGATATATATTGTACCCACACACATTTGGAACTCTCCTGGCGTACCCTCACACATATTATTCCCTCATTTAGTGGATATTTTCACAAAAAAGTGAAATTTTCAAAAATTCAGAAAATTGGCTGAAAATGACTAAATATGAAGGACTCATCGGTCGAATCGCTCTGGAACTGAAATCGGAACGCTCACTGACATTTCCCCTGTCTGAAAGTCTGATAAACGCCAGAAAAATGACTAAGTCCAAAAAAAATTTTTTTCAACTTTTTTCAATTTTACCCCGAGGGATATATATTCTACCCACACACATTTGGAACTCTCCTGGCGTGCCCTCACACATATTATTCCCTCATTTAGTGGATATTTTCACAAAAAAGTGAAATTATCAAAAATTCAGAAAATTGGCTGAAAACGACTAAATATCAAGGACTCATCGGGCGAATCAGTCTGGAACTGAAATCGGAATGCTCACTGACACTTCCCCTATCTGAAAGTCTGATAAACGCCGGAAAAATGACTAAGTCCAAAAAAAAATGTTTTTCAACTTTTTTCAATTTTACCCCCGTGGGATATATATTCAACCCAAACACATTTGGAACTCTCCTGGGGTACCCTCACACATATTATTCCCTCATTTAGTGGATATTTTCACAAAAAAGTGAAATTTTCAAAAATTCAGAAAATTGGCTGAAAACGACTAAATATGAAGAACTCATCGGGCTAATCGCTCTGGAACTGAAATTGGAACGCTCACTGACATTTCCCCTATCTGAAAGTCTGATAAACGCTGAAAAAATGACTAAGTCCAAAAAAATATTTTTTTCAACTTTTTTCAATTTTACCACCGTGGGATATATATTCTATCCAAACACATTTGGAACTCTCCTGGCGTACCCTCACACATTTGGAACTCTCCTGGTGTACCCTCACACATATTATTCCCTCATTTAGTGGATATTTTCACAAAAAAGTGAAATTTTCAAAAATTCTGAAAATTGGCTGAAAACGACTTAATATGAAGAACTCATCGGGCTAATCGCTCTGGAACTGAAATCGGAATGCTTACTGACATTTCCCCTATCTGAAAGTCTGATAAACGCCGGAAAAACGACTAAGTCCAAAAAAAAAATTTTTTACACTTTTTTCAATTTTACCCCCGTGGGATATATACTCTACCCAAACACATTTGGAACTCTCCTGGGGTACCCTCACACATATTATTCCCTCATTTAGTGGATATTTCACAAAAAGTGAAATTTGCAAAAATTCCGAAACTTGGCTGAAAACGACTAAATATGAAGGACTCATCGGGCGAATCGCTCTGGAACTGAAATCGGAACGCTCACTGACATTTCTCCTATCTGAAAGTCTGATAAACGCTGAAAAAATGACAAAGTCCAAAAAAACATTTTTTTCAACTTTTTTCAATTTTACCCCCGTTTGATATATTTTCTACCCAAACACATTTGGAACTCTCCTGGCGCACCCTCACACATATTATTCCCTCATTTAGTGGATATTTTCACAAAAAAGTGAAATTTTCCAAAATTCAGAAAATTGGCTGAAAACGACTAAATATGAAGGACTCATCGGGCGAATGACTCTGGAACTGAAATCGGAATGCTCACTGACACTTCCCCTATGTGAAAGTCTGATAAACGCCGGAAAAATGACTGATTCCAAAAAAAAAGTTTTTCAAATTTTTTCAATTTTACCCCCGTGGGATATATATTCGACCCAAACACATTTGGAACTCTCCTGGGGTACCCTCACACATATTATTCCCTCATTTAGTGGATATTTTCACAAAAAAGTGAAATTTTCTACAATTCTGAAAATTGGCTGAAAACGACTAATTATGAAGGACTCATCGGGCCAATCACTTTGGAACTGAAATCGGAACGCTCACTGACATTTCCCCTCTCTGAAAGTCTGATAAACGCCGGAAAAACGACTAAGTCCAAAAAAAAATTTCTTTTCAACTTTTTTCAATTTTACCCCCGTTGGATATATATTCTACCCATACACATTTGGAACTCTCCTGGGGTACCCTCACACATATTATTCCCTGATTTAGTGGATATTTTCACAAAAAAGTGAAATTTTCAAAAATTCAGAAACTTGGCTGGAAACGACTAAATATGAAGGACTCATCGGGCGAATCACTGTGGAACTGAAATCGGAATGCTCACTGACACTTCCCCTATCTGAAAGTCTGATAAACGCCGGAAAAATGACTAAGTCCAAAAAAAATTTTTTTCAACTTTTTTCAATTTTACCCCGAGGGATATATATTCTACCCACACACATTTGTAACTCTCCTGGCGTACCCTAACACATATTATTCCCTCATTTAGTGGATATTTTCACAAAAAAGTGAAATTATCAAAAATTCAGAAAATTGGCTGAAAACGACTAAATATCAAGGACTCATCGGGCGAATCAGTCTGGAACTGAAATCGGAATGCTCACTGACACTTCCCCTATCTGAAAGTCTGATAAACGCCGGAAAAACGACTAAGTCCAAAAAAAAATTTCTTTTCAACTTTTTTCAATTTTACCCCCGTTGGATATATATTCTACCCATACACATTTGGAACTCTCCTGGGGTACCCTCACACATATTATTCCCTCATTTAGTGGATATTTTCACAAAAAAGTGAAATTTTCAAAAATTCTGAAACTTGGCTGAAAACGACTAAATATGAAGGACTCATCGGGCGAATCACTCTGGAACTGAAATCGGAACTCTCACTGACATTTCCCCTATCTGAAAGTTTGATAAACGCTGAAAAAATGACTAAGTCCAAAAAAACATTTTTTTCAACTTTTTTCAATTTTACCACCGTGGGATATATATTCTACCCAAACACATTTGGAACTCTCCTGGGGTACCCTCACACATATTATTCCCTCATTTAGTGGATATTTTCACAAAAAAGTGAAATTTTCAAAAATTCAGAAAATTGGCTGAAAACGACTAAATATGAAGAACTCATCGGGCGAATCGCTCTGGAACTGAAATTGGAACGCTCACTGACATTTCCCCTATCTGAAAGTCTGATAAACGCTGAAAAAATGACTAAGTCCAAAAAAACCTTTTTTTCAACTTTTTTCAATTTTACCACCGTGGGATATATATTCTATCCAAACACATTTGGAACTCTCCTGGCATACCCTCACACATTTGGAACTCTCCTGGTGTACCCTCACACATATTATTCCCTCATTTAGTGGATATTTTCACAAAAAAGTGAAATTTTCAAAAATTCAGAAAATTGGCTGATAAAGCCTAAATATGAAGGACTCATCGGGAGAATCACTCTGGAACTGAAATCGGAACGCTCATTGACATTTCCCCTATCTGAAAGTCTGATAAACGCCGGAAAAACGACTAAGTCCAAAAAAAAAATTTTTTACACTTTTTTCAATTTTACCCCCGTGGGATATATACTCTACCCAAACACATTTGGAACTCTCCTGGGGTACCCTCACACATATTATTCCCTCATTTAGTGGATATTTTCACAAAAAGTGAAATTTGCAAAAATTCCGAAACTTGGCTGAAAACGACTAAATATGAAGGACTCATCGGGCGAATCGCTCTGGAACTGAAATCGGAATGCTCACTGACATTTCCCCTATCTGAAAGTCTGATAAACGATGAAAAAATGACTAAGTCCAAAAAAACATTTTTTTCAACTTTTTTCAATTTTACCCCCGTTTGATATATATTCTACCCAAACACATTTGGAACTCTCCTGGCGTACCCTCACACATATTATTCCCTCATTTAGTGGATATTTTCACAAAAAAGTGAAATTTTCAAAAATTCAGAAAATTGGCTGAAAACGACTTAATATGAAGAACTCATCGGTCTAATCGCTCTGGAACTGAAATCGGAACGCTCACTGACATTTCCCCTATCTGAAAGTCTGATAAACGCCGGAAAAATGACTAAGTCCAAAAAAAAAATTTTTTCAGCTTTTTTCAATTTTACCCCCGTGGGATATATATTCTACCAACAGACATTTGGTACTCTCCTGGCGTACCCTCACACATTTGGAACTCTCCTGGCGTACCCTCATACATATTATTCCCTCATTTAGTGGGTATTTTCACAAAAGTGAAATTTTCAAAAATTCTGAAAATTGGCTGAAAACGACTAAATATGAAGGACTCATCGGGCGAATCACTCTAGAACTGAAATCGGAATGCTAACTGACATTTCCCCTATCTGAAAGTCTGGTAAACGCCGGAAAAACGACTAAGTCCAACAAAAAATTTTTTTCAACTTTTTTCAATTTTACCCCCGTGGGATATATATTCTACCCACACACATTTGGAACTCTCCTGGCGTACCCTCACACATATTATTCTCTCATTTAGTGATCTTTTCACAAAAAAGTGAAATTTTCAAAAATTCAGAAAATTGGCTGAAAACGACTAAATATGAAGGACTCATCGGGCGAATCGCTCTGGAACTGAAATTGGAACACTCACTGACATTTCCCCTATCTGAAAGTCTGATAAATGCCGGAAAAATGACGAAGTCCAAAAAAAAAATGTTTTCAACTTTTTTCAATTATACCCCTGTGGGATATATATTCTACCCACACACATTTGGTACTCTCCTGGCATACCCTCACACATATTATTCCCTCATTTAGTGGATATTTTCACAAAAAAGTGAAATTTTCAAAAATTCAGAAAATTGGCTGAAAACGACTAAATATGATGGGCTCATCGGGCGAATCACTCTGGAACTGAAATCGGAATTCTCACTGACACTTCCCCTATCTGAAAGTCTGATAAACGCCGGAAAAATGACTTAAGTCCAAAAAAAAAGTTTTTCAACTTTTTTCAATTTTACCCCCGTGGGATATATATTCTACCCAAACACATTTGGAACTCTCATGGGGTACCCTCACACATTTGGAACTCTCCTGGCGTACCCTCACACATATTATTCCCACATTTAGTGGATATTTTCACAAAAAAGTGAAATTTTCAAAAATTCCAAAAATTGCCTGAAAACGACTAAGTATGAAGGACTCATCGGGCTAATCGCTCTGGAACTAAAATCGGAAAGCTCACTGACATTTCCCCTATCTGAAAGTCTGATAAATGGTGGAAAATTGACTAAGTCCAAAAAAAATTTTTTTCAACTTTTTTCAATTTTACCCCCATGGGATATACATTCTACCCACACACATTTGGAACTCTCCTGGCATACCCTCACACATATTATTCCCTCATTTAGTGGATATTTTCACAAAAAAGTGAAATTTTCAAAAATTCTGAAAATTGGCTGAAAACGACTAAATATGAAGGACTCATCGGGCGAATCGCTCTGGAACTGAAATCGGAATGCTCACTGACATTTCCCCTATCTGAAAGTCTGATAAACGCCGGAAACATGAATAAGTCCAAAAAAAAAATACTTTTCAAATTTTTTCAATTATACCCCCGTGGGATATATATTCTAGCCACACACATTTGGTACTGTCCTGGCATACCCTCACACATATTATTCCCTCATTTAGTGGATATTTTCACAAAAAAGTGAAATTTTCAAAAATTCAGAAAATCGGCTGAAAACGACTAAATATGATGGACTCATCGGGCGAATCACTCTGGAACTGAAATCGGAATTCTCACTGACACTTCCCCTATCTGAAAGTCTGATAAACGCCGGAAAAATGACTTAAGTCCAAAAAAAATGTTTTTCAACTTTTTTCAATTTTACCCCCGTGGGATATATATTCTACCCAAACACATTTGGAACTCTCATGGGGTACCCTCACACATTTGGAACTCTCCTGGCATACCCTCACACATATTATTCCCTCATTTAGTGGATATTTTCACAAAAAAGTGAAATTTTCAAAAATTCCAAAAATTGCCTGAAAACGACTAAGTATGAAGGACTCATCGGGCTAATCGCTCTGGAACTAAAATCGGAAAGCTCACTGACATTTCCCCTATCTGAAAGTCTGATAAATGGTGGAAAATTGACTAAGTCCAAAAAATTTTTTTTTCAACTTTTTTCAATTTTACCCCCATGGGATATACATTCTACCCACACACATTTGGAACTCTCCTGGCATACCCTCACACATATTATTCCCTCATTTAGTGGATATTTTCACAAAAAAGTGAAATTTTCAAAAATTCAGAAAATTGGCTGAAAACGACTAAATATGAAGGACTCATCGGGCGAATCGCTCTGGAACTGAAATCGGAACGCTCACTGACATTTCCCCTATCTGAAAGTTTGATAAACGCCAGAAAAAGGACTAAGTCCAACAAAAAAATGTTTTCAACTTTTTTCAATTTTACCCCCGTGGGATATATATTCTACGTATACACATTTGGAACTCTCCTGGCATACCATCACACATATTATTCTCTCATTTAGTGATCTTTTCACAAAAAAGAGAAATTTTCAAAAATTCAGAAAATTGGCTGAAAACGACTAAATATGAAGGACTCATCGGGCGAATCGCTCTATAACTGAAATCGGAACGCTCACTGACATTTCCCCTTTCTGAAAGTCTGCTAAATGCCGGAAAAATGACTAGGTCCAAAAAAAAAATTTTTTCAACTTTTTTCAATTTTCCCCCCCGTGGGATATATATTCTACCCACACACATTTGGAACTCTCCTGGCGTTCCCTCACACATATTATTCCCTCATTTAGTGGATATTTTCACAAAAAAGTGAAATTTTCAAAAATTCAGAAACTTGGCGGAAAACGACTAAATATGAAGGACTCATCAGGCGAATCACTCTGGAACTGAAATTGGAACGCTCACTGACATTTCCCCTATCTGAAAGTCTGATAAACACTGGAAAAACGACTAAGTCCAAAAAAAAATTCTTTTCAACTTTTTTCAATTTTACCCCCGTTTGATATATATTCTACCCACACACATTTGGAACTCTCCTGGCGTACCCTCACACATATTATTCCCTCATTTAGTGGATATTTTCACAAAAAAGTGAAATTTTCAAAAATTCTGAAAATTGGCTGAAAACGACTAAATATGAAGGACTCATTGGGCGAATCACTCTGGAACTGAAATCGGAATGCTCACTGACATTTCCCCTATCTGAAAGTCTGATAAACGCCGGAAAAATGACTGAGTCCAAAAAAAAAGTTTTTCAAATTTTTTCAATTTTACCCCAGTGGGATATATATTCTACCCAAACACATTTGGAACTCTCCTGGGGTACCCTCACACATATTATTCCCTCATTTAGTGGATATTTTCACAAAAAAGTGAAATTTTCAAAAATTCAGAAAATTGGCTGAAAACGACTAAATATGAAGGACTCATCGGGCGAATCGCTCTGGAACTGAAATCGGAAAGCTCACTGACATTTCCCCTATCTGAAAGTCTGATAAACGCCGGAAACACGAATAAGTCCAAAAAAAAAATTCTTTTCAAATTTTTTCAATTTTACCCCCGTGGGATATATATTCTACGTACACACATTTGGAACTCTCCTGGCATACCATCACACATATTATTCTCTCATTTAGTGATCTTTTCACAAAAAAGAGAAATTTTCAAAAATTCAGAAAATTGGCTGAAAACGACTAAATATGAAGGACTCATCGGGCGAATCGCTCTGGAACTGAAATCGGAACGCTCACTGACATTTCCCCTTTCTGAAAGTCGGCTAAATGCCGGAAAAATGACTGGGTCCAAAAAAATATTTTTTTCAACTTTTTTCAATTTCCCCCCCCGTGGGATATATATTCTACCCACACACATTTGGAACTCTCCTGGGGTACCCTCACACATATTATTCCCTCATTTAGTAGATATTTTCACAAAAAAGTGAAATTTTCAAAAATTCAGAAACTTGGCGGAAAACGACTAAATATGAAGGACTCATCAGGCGAATCACTCTGGAACTGAAATTGGAACGCTCACTGACATTTCCCCTATCTGAAAGTCTGATAAACACTGGAAAAACGACTAAGTCCAAAAAAAAAATTCTTTTCAACTTTTTTCAATTTTACCCCCGTTTGATATATATTCTACCCACACACATTTGGAACTCTCCTGGGGTACCCTCACACATATTATTCCCTCATTTAGTAGATATTTTCACAAAAAAGTGAAATTTTCAAAAATTCTGAAAATTGGCTGAAAACGACTAAATTCTTAGGACTCATTGGGCGAATCGCTCTGGAACTGAAATCGGAATGCTCACTGACATTTCCCCTATCTGAAAGTCTGATAAATGCTGGAAAAATGACAAAGTCGAAAAAAAAATTTTTTTCAACTTTTTTCAATTTTACCCCTGTGGGATATATATTCTACCCACACACATTTGGAACTCTCCTGGGGTACCCTCACACATATTGTTCCCTCATTTAGTGGATATTTTCACAAAAAAGTGAAATTTTCAAAAATTCATAAAATTGGCTGAAAACGACTAAATATGAAGGATTCATGGGGCGAAACACTCTGGAACTGAAATCGAAATGCTCACTGATATTTTCCCTATCTGAAAGTCTGATAAACGCCGGAAAAACGACTAAGTCCAAAAAAAATTTTTTTTAAACTTTTTTTAATTTTACCCCCGTGGGATATATATTCCACCCACACACATTTGGTACTCTCCTGGCGTACCCTCACACATATTATTCCCTCATTTAGTGGATATTTTCTCAAAAAAGTGAAATTTTCAAAAATTCAGAAAATTGGCTAAAAACGACTTAATATGAAAGACTCATCGGGCGAATTGCTCTGGTACTGAAATTGGAACGCTCACTGACATTTCCCCTATCTGAAAGTCTGATAAAGGCCGTAAATATGACTAAGTCCAGAAAAATTTTTTTTTCAATTTTACCCCCATGGGATATATATTCTACCCACACACATTTGGAACTCTCCTGGGGTACCCTCACACATATTATTCCCTCATTTAGTGGATATTTTCACAAAAAAGTGAAATTTTCAAAAATTCAGAAAATTGGCTGAAAACGACTAAATATGAAGGACTCATCGGGCGAATCGCTCTGGAACTGAAATCGGAACTCTCACTGACATTTCCCCTATCTGAAAGTCTGATAAACGCTGAAAAAATTACTAAGTCTAAAAAAATTTTTTTTTTTTACTTTTTTCAATTTTACCCCCGTGGGATATATTTCCTACCCACACACATTTGAAACTCTCCTGGGGTACCCTCACACATATAATTCTCTCATTTAGTGGATATTTTCACAAAAAAGTGAAATTTTCAAAAATTCAGAAAATTGGCTGAAAACGATTAAATATGAAGGAATCATCGGGCAAATCGCTCTGGAACTGAAATCGGAACGCTCACTGACATTTCCCCTATCTGAAAGTCTGATAAACGCTGAAAAAATGACTAAGCCTAAAAAAAATTTTTTTAAACTTTTTTCAATTTTACCCCCGTGGGATATATATTCTACCTGCACACATTTGGAACTCTCCTGGGGTACCCTCACACATATTATTCCCTCATATAATGGATATTTTCACAAAAAGGTGAAATTTTCAAAAATTCTGAAAATTGGCTGAAAACGACTTAATATGAAGGACTCATCGGGCGAATCGCTCTGGAACTGAAATCGGAACGCTCACTGACATTTCCCCTATCTGAAAGTCTGATAAACGCTGAAAAAATGAATAACTCCAAAAAAATTTTTTTTTCAATTTTACCACGTGGGATATATATTCTACCCACACACATTTGGAACTCTCCTGGCGTACCCTCACACATATTACTCCCTCATTTAGTGGATATTTTCACAAAAAAATGAAATTTTCAAAAATTCAGAAAATTGGCTGAAAACGACTAAAGATGAAAGACTCATCGCACGAATAGCTATGGAACTGAAATCGGAATGCTCACTGACATTTTCCCTATCTGAAAGTCTGATAAACGCTGGAAAAATGACTAAGCCCAAAAAAATTTTTTTTTCAATTTTATCCCTGTGGGATATATATTCTACCCTCACACATTTGGAACTCTCCTGGCGTACCCTCACACATATTACTCCCTCATTTAGTGGATATTTTCACAAAAAAATGAAATTTTCAAAAATTCAGAAAATTGGCTGAAAACGACTAAATATGAAGGACTCATCTGGCAAATCGCTCTGGAACTGAAATCGGAACGCTCACTGACATTTCCCCTATCTGAAAGTCTGATAAACGCTGAAAAAATGACTAAGTCTAAAAAAAATTTTTTTAAACTTTTTTCAATTTTACCCCTGTGGGATATATATTCTACCCGCACACATTTGGAACTCTCCTGGGGTACCCTCACACATATTATTCCCTCATTTAATGGATATTTTCACAAAAAAGTGAAATTTTCAAAAATTCTGAAAATTGGCTGAAAATGACTAATTATGAAGGCCACATCGGGTGCATCGCTCTGGAACTGAAATCGGAACGCTGACTGACATTTCCCCTATCTGAAAGTCTGATAAATGCCAGAAAAATGACTAGGTCTAAAAAAAATTTTTTTTCAACTTTTTTCAATTTTACACCTGTGGGATATATATTCTACCCACACACATTTGGAACTCTCCTGGAGTACCCTCACACATATTATTCCCTCATTTAGTGGATATTTTCACAAAAAGGGAAATTTTCAAAAATTCAGAAAATTGGCTGAAAACGACTAAATATCAAGGACTCATCGGGAAAATCGCTTTGCAACTGAATTCAGAACGCTCACTGACATTTCCCCTATCTGAAAGTCTGATAAACGCTGAAAAAATGACTAAGTCTAAAAAAAATTTTTTTAAACTTTTTTCAATTTTACCCCCGTGGGATATATATTCTACCCACACACATTTGGAACTCTCCTGGGGTACCCTCACACATATTATTCCCTCATTTAGTGTATATTTTCACAAAAAAGTGACATTTTGAAAAATTCAGAAAATTTGCTGAAAATGACTAAATATAAAGGACTGATCGGGCGAATCGCTCTGGAAGGGAAATCGGAACGATCACTGACATTTCCCCTATCTGAAAGTATGATAAACGCCGGAAAAATGACTAAGTCCAAAAAAATTTTTTTTACAATTTTACCCCCGTGGGATATATATTCTACCCACACACATTTGGAACTCTCCTGGCGTACCCTCACACATATTATTATTCCCTCATTTAGTGGATATCTTCACAAAAAAGTGAAATTTTCAAAAATTCAGAAAATTGGCTGAAAATGACTAAAGATGAAGGACTCATCGCACGAATAGCTATGGAACTGAAATCGGAATGCTCACTGACATTTCCCCTATCTGAAAGTCTGATAAACGCCGGAAAAATTACTAAGTCCAAAAAAAAATTTTTTTAAACTTTTTTCAATTTTACCCCCGTGGGATATATATTCTACCCACACACATTTGGAACTCTCCTGGTGTACCCTCACACATATTATTCCCTCATTTAGTGGATATTTTCACAAAAAAGTGAAATTTTCAAAAATTCTGAAAATTGACTGAAAACGACTAAATATGAAGGACTCATCTGGCGAATTGCTCTGGAACTGAAATCGGAACGCTCTCTGACATTTCCCCTATCTGAAAGTCTGATAAACGCTGAAAAAATTAATAACTCCAAAAAAATTTTTTTTTAAACTTTTTTCAATTTTACCCCCGTGGGATATATATTCTACCCACACACATTTGGAACTCTCCTGGTGTACCCTCACACATATTATTCCCTCATTTAGTGGATATTTTCACAAAAAAGTGAAATTTTCAAAAATTCAGAAAATTGGCTGAAAACGACTAAATATGAAGGACTCATCGGGCGAATTGCTCTGGAACTGAAATCGGAACGCTCACTGACATTTCCCCTATCTGAAAGTCTGATAAACGCCGGAGAAATGACTAAGTCCAAAAAAAAATTTTTTTCAACTTTTTTCAGTTTTACCCCCGTGGGATATATATTCTACCCACACACATTTGGAACTCTCCTGGCGTACCCTCACACATATTATTATTCCCTCATTTAGTGGATATCTTCACATGAAATTGAAATTTTCAAAAATTCTGAAAATTGGCTGAAAACGACTAAAGATGAAGGACTCATCGCACGAATAGCTATGGAACTGAAATCAGAATGCTCACTGACATTTCCCCTATCTGAAAGTCTGATAAACGCGGGAAAAATGACTAAGTCCAAAAAAAATGTTTTTTCAATTTTACCCCCGTGGGATATATATTCTACCCACACACATTTGTAACTCTCCTAGGGTACCCTCACACATATTATTCCCTCATTTAGTGGATATTTTCACAAAAAAGTGAAATTTTCAAAAATTCAGAAAATTGTCTGAAAATTACTAAATATGAAGGACTCATTGGTTGAATTGCTCTGGAACTGAAATTGGAACGCTCACTGACATTTCCCCTATCTGAAAGTCTGATAAATGCCGGAAAAATGACTAAGTCCAAAAAAAAATTTTTTGAAACGTTTTTCAATGTTACCCCCGTGGGATATATATTCTACCCACACACATTTGGAACTCTCCTGGAGTACCCTCACACATATTATTCCCTCATTTAGTGATATTTTCACAAAAAGGGAAATTTTAAAAAATTCAGAAAATTGGCTGAAAACGACTAAATATGAAGGACTCATCGGGCAAATCGCTCTGCAACTGAAATCAGAACGCTCACTGACATTTCCCCTCTCTGAAAGTCTGATAAACGCCGGAAAAATGACTAAGTCCCCCAAAAAAATTTTTTCAACTTTTTTCAATTTTACCCCCGTGGGATATATATTCTACCCACACACATTTGGAACTCTCCTGGGGTACCCTCACACATATTATTCCCTCATTTAGTGGATATTTTCACAAAAAAAGTGACATTTTCAAAAATTCAGAAAATTGGCTGAAAACGACTAAATATGAAGGACTCATCTGGCGAATTGCTCTGGAACTGAAATCGGAATGCTCACTGTCATTTCCCCTATCTGAAAGTCTGATAAACGCCGGAAAAATGACTAAGTCCAAAAAAAATTTTTTTAAAATTTTACCCCTGTGTGATATATATTCTACCCACACACATTTGGAACTCTCCTGGCATACCCTCACACATATTATTCCCTCATTTAGTGGATATTTTCACAAAAAAGTGAAATTTTCAAAAATTCAGAAAATTATCTGAAAACGACTAAATATGAAGGACTCATCGGGCAAATCGCTCTGGAACTGAAATCGGAATGCTCACTGACATTTCCCCTATCTGAAAGTCTGATATACGCTGGAAAAATGACTAAGTCCAAAAAAAAATTTTTTTAAACTTTTTTCAATTTTACCCCTGTGGGATATATATTCTACCCACACACATTTGAAACTCTCCTGGCGTACCCTCACACATACTGTATTATTCCCTCATTTAGTGGATATTTTCACAAAAAAGTGACATTTTCAAAAATTCCGAAAATTGTCTGAAAACGACTAAATATGAAGGACTCATCGGGCGAATCGCTCTGGAACTGAAATCGGAACGCTCACTGACATTTCCCCTATCTGAAAGTCTGATAAAGGCCGAAAAAATGACTAAGTACAAAAAAATTTTTTTTAAACTTTTTTCAATTTTACCCCCGTGGATATATATTCTACCCACATACATTTGGAACTCTCCTGGCGTACCCTCACACATATTATTCCCTCATTTAGTGGATATTTTCACAAAAAAGTGACATTTTCAAAAATTCAGAAAATTGGCTGAAAACGACTAAATATGAAGGACTCTTGGGGCGAATCGCTCTGGAACTGAAATCGGAACGCTCACTGACATTTCCCCTATCTGAAAGTCTGATAAACGCCGGAAAAATGACTAAGTCCAAAAAAGATTTGTTTTCAATTTTACCCCCGTGGGATATATATTCTACCCACACACATTTGAAACTCTCCTGGCATACCCTCACACATATTATTCCCTCATTTAGTGGATATTTTCACAAAAAAGTGAAATTTTCAAAAATTCAGAAAATTGTCTGAAAACGACTAAATATGAAGGACTCATCAAGCGAATTGCTCTGGAACTGAAATCGGAACGCTCACTGACATTTCCCCTATCTGAAAGTCTGATAAAGGCCGGAAAAATAACTAAGTACAAAAAAATTTTTTTTAAACTTTTTTCAATTTTACCCCCGTGGGATATATATTCTACCCACACACATTTGGAACTCTCCTGGGGTACCCTCACACATATTATTCCCTCATTTAGTGGATATTTTCACAAAAAAGTGACATTTTCAAAATTTCCAAAAATTGTCTGAAAACGACTAAATATGAAGGACTCATCGGGCGAATCGCTCTGGAACTGAAATCGGAACGCTCACTGACATTTCCCCTATCTGAAAGTCTGATAAACGCCGGAAAAATGACTAAGTCCAAAAAAAATTTTTTTTCAACTTTTTTCACTTTTACCCCCGTGGGATATATAGTCTACCCACACACATTTGGAACTCTCCTGGGTACCCTCACACATATTATTCCCTCATTTAGTGGATATTTTCACAAAAAAGTGAAATTTTCAAAAATTCTGAAAATTGGCTGAAAACGACTAAATATGAAGGACTCATCGGGCGAATCGCTCTGGAATTGAAATCGGAACGCTCACTGACATTTCCCCTATCTGAAAGTCTGATAAACGCTGAAAAAATGACTAAGTCCAAAAAAAAAATTTTTTTCAACTTTTTTCAATTTTACCCCCGTGGGATATATATTCTACCCACACACATTTGGAACTCTCCTGGGGTACCCTCACACATATTATTCCCTCATTTAGTGGATATTTTCACAAAAAAGTGAAATTTTCAAAAATTCAGAAAATTGGCTCAAAACGACTAAATATGAAGGACTCATTGGGCGAATAGCTCTGAAACTGAAATCGGGATGCTCACTGACATTTCCCCTATCTGAAAGTCTGATAAACGCCGGAAAAATGACTTAGTCCAAAAAAATTTTTTTTTTACTTTTTTCAAGTTTACCCCTGTCGGAGATATATTCTACCCACACACAGTTGGAACTCTCCTGGGGTACCCTCACACATATTATTCCCTCATTTAGTGGATATTTTCACAAAAAAGTGAAATTTTCAAAAATTCAGAAAATTGGCTCAAAACGACTAAATATGAAGGACTCATTGGGCGAATAGCTCTGGAACTGAAATCGGAATGCTCACTGACATTTCCCCTATCTGAAAGTCTGATAAACGCCGGAAAAATGACTTAGTCCAAAAAAATTTTTTTCAACTTTTTTCAATTTCACCCCGTGGGATATATATTCTACCAACACACATTTGGAACTCTCCTGCTGTACCCTCACACATATTATTTCCTCATTTAGGGGATATTTTCACAAAAAAGTGAAATTTTCAAAAATTCAGAAAATTGGCTGAAAGCGACTAAATATGAAAGACTCATCAGGCGAATCGCTCTGGAACTGAAATTGGAACGCTCACTGATATTTCCCCTATCTGAAAGTCTGATAAACGCCGGAAAAATGACTTAGTCCAAAAAAATTTTTTTCAACTTTTTTCAATTTCACCCCGTGGGATATATATTCTACCAACACACATTTGGAACTCTCCTGGTGTACCCTCTCACATATTATTTCCTCATTTAGTGGATATTTTCACAAAAAAGTGAAATTTTCAAAAATTCTGAAAATTGGCTGAAAACGACTAAATATGAAGGACTCATTGGGCAAATCGCTCTGGAACTAAAATCGGAACGCTCACTGACATTTCCCCTATCTGAAAGTCTGATAAACGCCGGAAAAATGACTAAGTCCAAAAAAAAATTTTTTTCAACTTTTTTCAATTTAACCCCTGTGGGATATATATTCTACCCACACACATTTGGAACTCACCTGGGGTACCCCCACACATATTATTCCCTCATTTAGTGGATATTTTCACAAAAAAGTGAAATTTTCAAAAATTCTGAAAATTGGCTGAAAACGACTAAATATGAAGGACTCATTGGGCAAATCGCTCTGGAACTAAAATCGGAACGCTCACTGACATTTCCCCTATCTGAAAGTCTGATAAACGCCGGAAAAATGACTAAGTCCAAAAAAAAATTTTTTTCAACTTTTTTCAATTTTACCCCCGTGGGATATATATTCTACCCACACACATTTGGAACTCTCCTGGGGTACCCTCACACATATTATTCCCTCATTTAGTGGATATTTTCACAAAAAAGTGAAACTTTCAAAAATTCTAAAAATTGGCTGAAAACGACTAAATATCAAGGACTCATCGGGCGAATCGCTCTGGAACTGAAATCGGAACACTCACTGACATTTCCCCTATCTGAAAGTCTGCTAAACGCCGGAAAAATGACTAAGTCCAAAGAAAAATTTTTTTCAACTTTTTTCAATTTTACCCGCGTGGGATATATATTCTACCCACACACATTTGGAACTCTCCTGGGGTACCCTCACACACATTATTCCTTCATTTAGTGGATATTTTCACAAAAAAGTGACATTTTCAAAAATTTTGAAAATTGGCTGAAAACGACTAAATATCAAGGACTCATCTGGCGAATCGCTCTGGAACTGAAATCGGAACGCTCACTGACATTTCCCCTATCTGAAAGTCTGATAAACGCTGACAAAATGACTAAGTCCAAACAAAATTTTTTTTCAACTTTTTTCAATTTTACCCCCGTGGGATATATATTCTACCCACACACATTTGGAACTCTCCTGGGGTACCCTCACACATATTATTCACTCATTTAGTGGATATTTTCACAAAAAAGTGAAATTTTCAAAAATTCAGAAAATTGGCTGAAAACGATTAAATATGAAGGACTCATCGGGCGAATCGCTCTGGAACTGAAATCGGAATGCTCACTGACATTTCCCCTATCTGAAAGTCTGATAAACGCCGGAAAAATGACTAAGTCCAAAAAAAATTTTTTTTCAACTTTTTTCACTTTTACCCCCGTGGGATATATAGTCTACCCACACACATTTGGAACTCTCCTGGGTACCCTCACACACATTATTCCTTCATTTAGTGGATATTTTCACAAAAAAGTGAAATTTTCAAAAATTCTGAAAATTGGCTGAAAACGACTAAATATGAAGAACTCATCGGACGAATCGCTCTGGAACTGAAATCGGAATGCTCACTGACATTTCCCCTATCTGAAAGTCTGATAAACGCTGAAAAAATGACTAAGTCCAAAAAAAATTTTTTTCAACTTTTTTCAATTTTACCCCGTGGGATATATATTCTACCCACACACAGTTGGAACTCTCCTGGGGTACCCTCACACATATTATTCCCTCATTTAGTGGATATTTTCACAAAAAAGTGAAATTTTCAAAAATTCAGAAAATTGGCTGAAAACGACTAAATATGAAGGACTCATCGGGCGAATCGCTCTGGAACTGAAATTGGACTGCTCACTGACATTTCCCCTATATGAAAGTCTGATAAACGGCGGAAAAATGACTAAGTCCCAAAAAAAATTTTTTTCAACTTTTTTCAATTTTACCCCCGTGGGATATATATTCTACCCACACACATTTGGAACTGTCCTGGGGTACCCTCACACATATTATTTCCTCATTTAGGGGATATTTTCACAACAAAGTGAAATTTTCAAAAATTCTAAAAATTGGCTGAAAACGACTAAATATCAAGGACTCATCGGGCGAATCGCTCTGGAACTGAAATCGGAACGCTCACTGACATTTCCCCTATCTGAAAGTCTGCTAAACGCCGGAAAAATGACTAAGTCCAAAGAAAAATTTTTTTCAACTTTTTTCAATTTTACCCGCGTGGGATATATATTCTACCCACACACATTTGGAACTCTCCTGGGGTACCCTCACACACATTATTCCTTCATTTAGTGGATATTTTCACAAAAAAGTGACATTTTCAAAAATTTAGAAAATTAGCTGAAAACGACTAAATATCAAGGACTCATCTGGCGAATCTCTCTGGAACTGAAATCGGAATGCTCACTGACATTTCCCCTATCTGAAAGTCTGATAAACGCTGACAAAATGACTAAGTCCAAACAAAATTTTTTTTCAACTTTTTTCAATTTTACCCCCGTGGGATATATATTCTACCCACACACATTTGGAACTCTCCTGGGGTACCCTCACACATATTATTCGCTCATTTAGTGGATATTTTCACAAAAAAGTGAAATTTTCAAAAATTCAGAAAATTGGCTGAAAACGATTAAATATGAAGGACTCATCGGGCGAATCGCTCTGGAACTGAAATCGGAATGCTCACTGACATTTCCCCTATCTGAAAGTCTGATAAACGCCGGAAAAATGACTAAGTCCAAAAAAAATTTTTTTTCAACTTTTTTCACTTTTACCCCCGTGGGATATATATTCTACCCACACACATTTGGAACTCTCCTGGGGTACCCTCACACATATTATTCCCTCATTTAGTGGATATTTTCACAAAAAAGTGAAATTTTCAAAAATTCTAAAAATTGGCTGAAAACGACTAAATATCAAGGACTCATCGGGCGAATCGCTCTGGAACTGAAATTGGAACGCTCACTGACATTTCCCCTATCTGAAAGTCTGCTAAACGCCGGAAAAATGACTAAGTCCAAAGAAAAATTTTTTTCAACTTTTTTCAATTTTACCCGCGTGGGATATATATTCTACCCACACACATTTGGAACTCTCCTGGGGTACCCTCACACACATTATTCCTTCATTTAGTGGATATTTTCACAAAAAAGTGACATTTTCAAAAATTTAGAAAATTGGCTGAAAACGACTAAATATCAAGGACTCATCTGGCGAATCGCTCTGGAACTGAAATCGGAACGCTCACTGACATTTCCCCTATCTGAAAGTCTGATAAACGCTGACAAAATGACTAAGTCCAAACAAAATTTTTTTTCAACTTTTTTCAATTTTACCCCGTGGGATATATATTCTACCCACACACATTTGGAACTCTCCTGGGGTACCATCACACATATTATTCCCTCATTTAGTGGATATTTTCACAAAAAAGTGAAATTTTCAAAAATTCAGAAAATTGGCTGAAAACGACTAAATATGAAGAACTCATTGGGCGAATTGCTCTGGAACTGAAATCGGAATGCTCACTGACATTTCCCCTATCTGAAAGTCTGATAAACGCTGAAAAAATGACTAAGTCCAAAAAAAATTTTTTTCAACTTTTTTCAATTTTACCCCGTGGGATATATATTCTACCCACACACATTTGGAACTCTCCTCGGGTACCCTCCCACATATTATTCCCTCATTTAGTGGATATTTTCACAAAAAAGTGAAATTTTCAAAAATTCTGAAGATTGGCTGAAAACGACTAAATGTGAATGAATCATCGGGCGAATCGCTCTGGAACTGAAATCGGAATGCTCACTGACATTTCCCCCTATCTGAAAGTCTGATAAACGCCGGAAAAATGACTAAGTCCGAAAAAAAAAAATTTTCATCTTTTTTCAATTTTACCCCCGTGGGATATATATTCTACCCACACACAGTTGGAACTCTCCTGGGGTACCCTCACACATATTATTCCCTCATTTAGTGGATATTTTCACAAAAAAGTGAAATTTTCAAAAATTCAGAAAATTGGCTGAAAACGACTAAATATGAAGGACTCATCGGGCGAATCGCTCTGGAACTGAAATTGGACTGCTCACTGACATTTCCCCTATATGAAAGTCTGATAAACGGCGGAAAAATGACTAAGTCCCAAAAAAATTTTTTTTCAACTTTTTTCAATTTTACCCCCGTGGGATATATATTCTACCCACACACATTTGGAACTGTCCTGGGGTACCCTCACACATATTATTTCCTCATTTAGGGGATATTTTCACAAAAAAGTGAAATTTTCAAAAATTCAAAAAATTGGCTGAAAGCGACTAAATATGAAAGACTCATCAGGCGAATCGCTCTGGAACTGAAATTGGAACGCTCACTGATATTTCCCCTATCTGAAAGTCTGATGAACGCCGGAAAAATGACTAAGTCCAAAAAAAAATTTTTTTCAACTTTTTTCAATTTAACCCCTGTGGGATATATATTCTACCCACACACATTTGGAACTCTCCTGGGGTACCCCCACACATATTATTCCCTCATTTAGTGGATATTTTCACAAAAAAGTGAAATTTTCAAAAATTCTAAAAATTTGCTGAAAACGACTAAATATCAAGGACTCATCGGGCGAATCGCTCTGGAACTGAAATCGGAACGCTCACTGACATTTCCCCTATCTGAAAGTCTGCTAAACGCCGGAAAAATGACTAAGTCCAAAGAAAAATTTTTTTCAACTTTTTTCAATTTTTCCCGCGTGGGATATATATTCTACCCACACACATTTGGAACTCTCCTGGGGTACCCTCACACACATTATTCCTTCATTTAGTGGATATTTTCACAAAAAAGTGACATTTTCAAAAATTTAGAAAATTGGCTGAAAACGACTAAATATCAAGGACTCATCTGGCGAATCGCTCTGGAACTGAAATCGGAATGCTCACTGACATTTCCCCTATCTGAAAGTCTGATAAACGCTGACAAAATGACTAAGTCCAAACAAAATTTTTTTTCAACTTTTTTCAATTTTACCCCGTGGGATATATATTCTACCCACACACATTTGGAACTCTCCTGGGGTACCATCACACATATTATTCCCTCATTTAGTGGATATTTTCACAAAAAAGTGAAATTTTCAAAAATTCAGAAAATTGGCTGAAAACGACTAAATATGAAGAACTCATCAGGCGAATCGCTCTGGAACTGAAATCGGAATGCTCACTGACATTTCCCCTATCTGAAAGTCTGATAAACGCTGAAAAAATGACTAAGTCCAAAAAAAATTTTTTTCAACTTTTTTCAATTTTACCCCGTGGGATATATATTCTACCCACACACATTTGGAACTCTCCTCGGGTACCCTCCCACATATTATTCCCTCATTTAGTGGATATTTTCACAAAAAAGTGAAATTTTCAAAAATTCTGAAGATTGGCTGAAAACGACTAAATGTGAATGAATCATCGGGCGAATCGCTCTGGAACTGAAATCGGAATGCTCACTGACATTTCCCCCTATCTGAAAGTCTGATAAACGCCGGAAAAATGACTAAGTCCGAAAAAAAAAAATTTTCATCTTTTTTCAATTTTACCCCCGTGGGATATATATTCTACCCACACACAGTTGGAACTCTCCTGGGGTACCCTCACACACATTATTCCTTCATTTAGTGGATATTTTCACAAAAAAGTGACATTTTCAAAAATTTAGAAAATTGGCTGAAAACGACTAAATATCAAGGACTCATCTGGCGAATCGCTCTGGAACTGAAATCGGAACGCTCACTGACATTTCCCCTATCTGAAAGTCTGATAAACGCTGACAAAATGAATAAGTCCAAACAAAATTTTTTTTCAACTTTTTTCAATTTTACCCCCGTGGGATATATATTCTACCCACACACATTTGGAACTCTCCTGGGGTACCCTCACACATATTATTCGCTCATTTAGTGGATATTTTCACAAAAAAGTGAAATTTTCAAAAATTCAGAAAATTGGCTGAAAACGATTAAATATGAAGGACTCATCAGGCGAATCGCTCTGGAACTGAAATCGGAATGCTCACTGACATTTCCCCTTTCTGAAAGTCTGATAAACGCCGGAAAAATGACTAAGTCCAAAATTATTTTTTTTTCAACTTTTTTCAATTTTCCCCCGTGGGATATATATTCTACCCACACACATTTGGAACTCTCCTGGGGTACCCTCACACATATTATTCCCTCATTTAGTGGATATTTTCACAAAAACTTGAAATTTTCAAAAATTCAGAAAATTGGCGGAAAACGACTAAATATGAAGGACTCATCGGGCGAACCGCTCTGGAACTGAAATCGGAATGCTCACTGACATTTCCCCTATCTGAAAGTCTGATAAACGCTGAAAAAATGACTAAGTCCAAAAAAAAATTTTTTCAACTTCTTTCAATTTTACCCCCGTGGGATATATATTCTACCCACACACATTTGGAACTCTCCTGGGGTACCCTCACACATATTATTCCCTCATTTAGTGGATATTTTCACAAAAAAGTGAAATTTTCAAAAATTCAGAAAATTGGCTGAAAACGACTAAATATGAAGGACTCATCGGGCGAATCAGTCTGGAACTGAAATCAGAACGCTCACTGACATTTCCCCTATCTGAAAGTCTACTAAACGCTGAAAAAATGACTAAGACCAAAAAAAAAAATTTTTCAACTTTTTTCAATTTTACCCCCGTGGGATATATATTCTACCCACACACATTTGGAACTCTCCTGGGGAACCCTCACATATTATTCCCTCATTTAGTGGATATTTTCACAAAAAAGTGAAATTTTCAAAAATTCAGAAAATTGGCTGAAAATGACTAAATATGAAGGACTCATCGGGCGAATCGCTCTGGAACTGAAATCGGAACGCTCACTGACATTTCCCCTATCTGAAAGTCTGATAAATGCCGGAAAAATGACTAAGTCCAAAACAATTTTTTTTTCAACTTTTTTCAATTTTACCCCCGTGGGATATATATTCTACCCACACTCATTTGGAACTCTCCTGGCGTACCCTCACAGATATTTTTCCCTCATTTATTGAATATTTTCACAAAAAAGTGAAATTTTCAAAAATTCAGAAAATTGGCGGAAAACGGCTAAATATGAAGGACTCATCGGGCGAACCGCTCTGGAACTGAAATCGGAATGCTCACTGACATTTCCCCTATCTGAAAGTCTGATAAACGCTGAAAAAATGACTAAGTCCCAAAAAATTTTTTTTTCAACTCTTTTCAATTTTACCCCATGGGATATATGTTCAACCCACACACATTTGGAACTCTCCTGGGGTAACCTCACACATATTATTCCCTCATTTAGTGGATATTTTCACAAAAAAGTGAAATTTTCAAAAATTCTGAAAATTGGCTGGATACGACTAAATATGAAGGACTCATCGACGAATCCCTCTGGAACTGAAATCGGAACGCTCACTGACATTTCCCCTCTCTGGAAGTCTGATAAACGCTGAAATAATGACTAAGTCTAAAGAAATTTTTTTCAACTTTTTTCAATTTTTCCCCTGTGGGATATATATTCTACCAACACACATTTAGAACTCTCCTGGGGTACCCTCACACATATTACTTCCTCATTTAGTGGATATTTTCACAAAAAAGTGAAATTTTCAAAAATTCTGAAAATTGGCTGAAAACAAATAAATATGAAGGACTCATCGGGCGAATCGCTCTGTAATTAAAATCGGAAGGCTCACTGACATTTCCCCTATCTGAAAGTCTGATAAACGGCATAAAAATGACTAAGTCCAAAAAAATTTTTTTTTTACTTTTTGCAATTTTACCCCCGTGGGATATATATTCTACCCACACACATTTGGAACTCTCGTAGGGTACCCTCACACATATTATTTGCACATTTAGTGGATATTTTCACAAAAAAGTGAAATTTTCAAAAATTCAGAAAATTGGCTGAAAACGACTAACTATGAAGGACTCATCGGGCGAATCGCTCTGGAACTGAAATCGGAAGTCTCACTGACATTTCCCCTATCTGAAAGTCTGATAAACGCTGAAAAAATGACAGTCCAAAAAAAAAATGTTTTCAACTTTTTTCAATTTTACCCCCGTGGGATATATATTCTACCCACACACATTTGGAACTCTCCTGGGGTACCCTCACACATATTATTCCCTCATTTAGTGGATATTTTCACAAATAAGTGAAATTTTCAAAAATTCTGAAAATTGTCTGAAAACGACAAAATATGAAGGACTCATCATGCGAATCGCTCTGGAACTGAAATCGGAACGCTCACTGACATTTCCCCTATCTGAAAGTCTGATAAACGATGAAAAAATGACAGTCCAAAAAAAAAATTTTTTCAATTTTTTTCAATTTTACCACTGCGGGATATATATTCTACCCGCACACATTTGGAACTCTCCCGGGGTGCCCTCACACATATTATTCCCTCCTTTAGTGGATATTTTCACAAAAAAGTGAAATTTTCAAAAATTCAGAAAATTGGCTGAAAATAACTACATATGAAGGACTCATCGGGCGAAACACTCTGGAACTGAAATCGGAACGCTCACTGACATTTCCCCTATCTGAAAGTCTGATAAACGCTGAAAAAATGACTAAGTCAAAAAAAATTTTTTTTAAACTGTTTTCAATTTTTCCCCCGTGGGATATATATTCTACCCACACACATTTGGAACTCTCCTGGGGTACCCTCACACATATTATTCCCTCATTTAGTGGATATTTTCACAAAAAAGTGAAATTTTCAAAAATTCTGAAAATTGTCTGAAAATGACTAAATATGAAGGACTCATCGGGCGATTCGCTCTGGAACTGAAATCGGAACTCTCACTGACAATTTCCCCTATCTGAAAGTCTGCTAAACGCTGAAAAAATAACAGTCCAAAAAAAAATTTTTTTCAACTTTTTTCAATTTTACCCCCGTGGGATATATATTCTATCCACACACATTTGGAACTCTCCTGGGTTACCCTCACGCATATTATTCCCTCATTTAGTGGATATTTTCACAGAAAAGTGAAATTTTCAAAAATTCTGAAAATTGTCTGAAAACGACTACATATGAAGGACTCCCCGGGCGATTCGCTCTGGAACTGAAATCGGAACGCTCACTGACATTTCCCCTATCTGAAAGTCTGCTAAACGCTGAAAAAATGACAGTCCCAAAAAAATTTTTTTCAACTTTTTTCAATTTTAGCCCCGTGGGATATATATTCTACCCACACACATTTGGAACTCTCCTGGGGTACCCTAACACATATTATTCCCTCATTTAGTGGATATTTTCACAAAAAAGTGAAATTTTCAAAAATTCAGAAAATTGGCTGAAAACGACTAAATATGAAGAACTCATCGGGCGAATCGCTCTGGAACTGAAATTGGAACGCTCACTGACATTTCCCCTATCTGAAAATCTGATAAATGCTGAAAAAATGACTAAGTCCAAAAAAAAAATTTTTTAAACTTTTTTCAATTTTACCGCTGTGGGATATATATTCTACCCACACACATTTGGAACTCTCCTGGGGTACCCTCACACATATTATTCCCTCATTTAGTGGATATTTTCACAAAAAAGTGAAATTTTCAAAAATTCAGAAAATTGGCTGAAAACGACTAAATATGAAGGACTCATCGGGTGAATCGCTCTGGAACTGAAATCGGAACACTCACTGACATTTCCCCTATCTGAATGTCTGATAAACGCCATAAAAATGACTAAGTCCAAAAAAAATTTTTTTTCAACTTTTTTCAATTTTACCCCCGTGGGATATATATTCTTCGGACACACATTTGGAAATCTCCTGGGGTACCCTCACACGTATTATTCCCTCATTTAGTGAATATTTTCACAAAAAAGTGAAATTTTCAAAAATTCAGAAAATTGGCTGAAAAAGACTAAATATGAAGGACTCATCGGGCGAATCGCTCTGGAACTGAAATTGGAACGCTCACTGACATTTCCCCTATCTGAAAGTCTGATAAATGCTGAAAAAATGACTAAGTCCAAAAAAAAAATTTTTTTAACTTTTTTCAATTTTACCCCCGTAGAATATATATTCTACCCACACACATTTGGAACTCTCCTGGGGTACCCTCACGCATATTATTCCCTCATTTAGTGGATATTTTCACAAAATAGTGACATTTTCAAAAATTCTGAAAATTGTCTGAAAACAACTAAATATGAAGGACTCATCGGGCGAATCGCTCTGGAACTGAAATCGGAACGCTCACTGACATTTCCCCTATCTGAAAGTCTGATAAACGCTGAAAAAATGACAGTCCAAAAAAAATTTTTTTCAACTTTTTTCAATTTTACCCCCGTGGGATATATATTCTACCCACACACATTTGGAACTCTCCTGGGGTACCCTCACACATATTATTCCCTCATTTAGTGGATATTTTCACAAAAAAGTGAAATTTTCAAAAATTCAGAAAATTGGTTGAAAATTACTAAATATGAAGGACTCATCGGGCGAATCACTCTGGAACTGAAATCGGAACACTCACTGACATTTCCCCTATCTGAATGTCTGATAAACGCCATAAAAATGACTAAGTCCAAAAAAATTTTTTTTTAAACTTTTTTCAATTTTACCCCCGTGGGATATATATTCTAAGGACACACATTTGGAACTCTCCTGGGGTACCCTCACACATATTATTCCCTCATTTAGTGGATATTTTCACAAAAAAGTGAAATTTTCAACAATTCAGAAAATTCTCTGAAAACGTCTAAATATGAAGGACTCATCGGGCGAATCGCTCTGGAATTGAAATCGGAAGGCTCACTGACATTTCCCCTATCTGAAAGTCTGAAAAATGCTGGAAAAATGACTAAGTCCCAAAAAAAATTTTTTTCAACTTTTTTCAATTTTACCCCCGTGGGATATATATTCTACCCACACACATTTGGAACTCTCCTGGGGCACCCTCACACATTTTATTCCCTCATTTAGTGGATATTTTCACAAAAAAGTGAAATTTTCAAAAATTCAGAAAATTGGCTGAAAACGACTAAATATGAAGGACTCATCGGGCGAATCACTCTGGAACTGAAATCGGAACGCTCACTGACATTTCCCCTATCTGAAAGTCTGATAAACGCTGAAAAAATGACTAAGTCCAAAAAAATTTTTTTTAAACTGTTTTCAATTTTACCCCCGTGGGATATATATTCTACCCACACACATTTGGAACTTTCCTGGGGTACCCTCACACATATTATTCCCTCATTTAGTGGATATTTTCACAAAAAAGTGAAATTTTCAAAAATTCTGAAAATTGGCTGAAAATGATTAAATATGAAGGACTCATGTGGCGAATCGCTCTGGAACTGAAATCGGAACGCTCACTGACATTTCCCCTATCTGAAAGTCTGATAAACGCCATAAAAATGACTAAGTCCAAAAAAATTTTTTTTTCAACTTTTTTCAATTTTACACCCGTAGGATATATATTCAACCCACACACATTTGGAACTCTCCTGGGGTACACTCACACATATTATTCCCTCATTTAGTGGATATTTTCACAAAAAAGTGAAATTTTCAAAAATTCAAAAAAAAATTCTCTGAAAACGACTAAATATGAAGGACTCATCGGGCGAATCGCTCTGGAATTGAAATCGGAAGGCTCACTGACATTTCCCCTATCTGAAAGTCTGAAAAATGCCGGAAAAATGACTAAGTCCAAAAAAAAAATTTTTTTAACTTTTTTCAATTTTACCACCGCGGGATATATATTCTACCCACACACATTTGGAACTCTCCTGGGTTACCCTCACACATATTATTCCCTGATTTAGTGGATATTTTCACAAAAAAGAGAAATTTTCAAAAATTCTGAAAATTGGCTGAAAATGACTAAATATGAAGGACTCATCGGGCGAATCACTCTGGAACTGAAATCGGAACGCTCACTGACATTTCCCCTATCTGAAAGTCTGATAAACGCTGAAAAAATGACTAAGTCCAAAAAAATTTTTTTTAAACTGTTTTCAATTTTACCCCCGTGGGATATATATTCTACCCACACACATTTGGAACTTTCCTGGGGTACCCTCACACATATTATTCCCTCATTTAGTGGATATTTTCATAAAAAAGTGAAATTTTCAAAAATTCTGAAAATTGGCTGAAAACGGCTAAATATGAAGGACTCATCGGGCGATTCGCTTTGGAATTGAAATCGGAAGGCTCACTGACATTTCCCCTATCTGAAAGTCTGATAAACGCCGGAAAAATGACTAAGTCCAAAAAAAATATTTTTTCAACTTTTTTCAATTTTACCCCCGTGGGATATATATTCTACCAGCACACATTTGGATCTCTCCTGGGTTACCCTCACACATATTATTCCCTCATTTAGTGGATATTTTCACAAAAAAGTGAAATTTTCAAAAATTCTGAAAATTGTCTGAAAACCACTAAATATGAAGGACTCATCGGGCGATTCGCTGTGGAACTGAAATCGGAACGCTCACTGACATTTCCCCTATCTGAAAGTCTGCTAAACGCTGAAAAAAACACTAAGTCCAAAAAAAAAAATTTTTCAACTTTTTTCAATTTTACCCCTGTGGGATATATATTCTACCCACACACATTTGGAACTCTCCTGGGGTACCCTCACATATATTATTCCCTCATTTAGTGGATATTTTCACAAAAAAGTGAAATTTTCAAAAATTCTGAAAATTGGCTGAAAACGACTAAATATGAAGGACTCATGGGGCGAATCGCTCTGGAACTGAAGTCGGAACACTCACTGACATTTCCCCTATCTGAAAGTCTGATAAACGCCATAAAAATGAATAAGTCCAAAAAAATTTTTTTTTCAACTTTTTTCAATTTTACCCCCGTGGGATATATATTCTACGGACACACATTTGGAACTCTCCTGGGGTACCCTCACACATATTATTCCCTCATTTAGTGGATATTTTCACAAAAAAGTGAAATTTTCAAAAATTCAGAAAATTGGCTGAAAACGACTAAATATGAAGGACTCATCGGGCGAATTGCTCTGGAACTGAAATTGGAACGCTCACTGACATTTCCCCTATCTGAAAGTCTGATAAACGCTGAAAAAATGACTAAGTCCAAAAAAAAAAATTTTTCAACTTTTTTCAATTTTACCCCTGTGGGAAATATATTCTACCCACACACATTTGGAACTCTCCTGGGGTACCCTCACATATATTATTCCCTCATTTAGTGGATATTTTCACAAAAAAGTGAAATTTTCAAAAATTCTGAAAATTGGCTGAAAACGACTAAATATGAAGGACTCATGGGGCGAATCGCTCTGGAACTGAAATCGGAACACTCACTGACATTTCCCCTATCTGAAAGTCTGATAAACGCCGGAAAAATGACTAAGTCCCAAAAAAATTTTTTTGCAACTTTTTTCAATTTTACCCCCGTGGGATATATATTCTACCCACACACATTTGGATCTCTCCTGGGGTACCCTCACACATATTATTCCCTCATTTAGTGGATATTTTCACAAAAAAGTGAAATTTTCAAAAATTCAGAAAGTTGGCTGAAAACGACTAAATATGAAGGACTCATGGGGCGAATCGCTCTGGAACTGAAATCGAAACACTCACTGACATTTCCCCTATCTGAAAGTCTGATAAACGCCATAAAAATGACTAAGTCCAAAATAATTTTTTTTTCAACTTTTTTCAATTTTACCCCCGTGGGATATATATTCTACCCACACACATTTGGAACTCTCCTGGGGTACACTCACACATATTATTCCCTCATTTAGTGGATATTTTCACAAAAAAGTGAAATTTTCAAAAATTCAGAAAATTCTCTGAAAACGACTAAATATGAAGGACTCATCGGGCGAATCGCTCTGGAATTGAAATCGGAAGGCTCACTGACATTTCCCCTATCTGAAAGTCTGATAAACGCTGAAAAAATGAATAAGTCCAAAAAAAAAATTTTTTCAACTTTTTTCAATTTTACCCCCGTGGGATATATATTCTACCCACACACATTTGGAACTCTCCTGGGGTACCCTCACACATATTATTCCCTCATTTAGTGGATATTTTCACAAAAAAGTGAAATTTTCAAAAATTCTGAAAATTGTCTGAAAACGACTAAATATGAAGGACTCATGGGGCGAATCGCTCTGGAACTGAAATTGGAATGCTCACTGACATTTCCCCTATCTGAAAGTCTGATAAACGCTGGAAAAATGAATAAGTCCAAAAAAAAAATTTTTTTAACTTTTTTCAATTTTACCCCCGTGGGATATATATTCTACCCACACACATTTGGAACTCTCCTGGGGTACCCTCACACATATTATTGCCTCATTTAGTGGATATTTTCACAAAAAAGTGAAATTTTCAAAAATTCAGAAAGTTGGCTGAAAACGACTAAATATGAAGGACTCATGGGGCGAATCGCTCTGGAACTGAAATCGAAACACTCACTGACATTTCCCCTATCTGAAAGTCTGATAAACGCCATAAAAATTACTAAGTCCAAAAAAATTTTTTTTTCAACTTTTTTCAATTTTACCCCCGTGGGATATATATTCAACCCACACACATTTGGAACTCTCCTGGGGTACACTCACACATATTATTCCCTCATTAAGTGGATATTTTCACAAAAAAGTGAAATTTTCAAAAATTCAGAAAGTTGGCTGAAAACGACTAAATATGAAGGACTCATCGGGCGAATCGCTCTGGAACTGAAATCGGAACACTCACTGACATTTCCCCTATCTGAAAGTCTGATAAACGCTGAAAAAATGACTAAGTCCAAAAAAAAAATTTTTTTCAACTTTTTTCAATTTTACCCCTGTGGGATATATATTCTACCCACACACATTTGGAACTCTCCTGGGGTACCCTCACACATATTATTCCCTCATTTAGTGGATATTTTCACAAAAAGTGAAATTTTCAAAAATTCAGAAAATTCTCTGAAAACGACTAAATATGAAGGTCTCATCGGGCGAATCGCTCTGGAACTGAAATCGGAACACTCACTGACATTTCCCCTATCTGAAAGTCTGATAAACGCCATAAAAATGACTAAGTCCAAAAAAAAATTTTTTTCAACTTTTTTCAATTTTACCCCCCTGGGATATATATTCTACCCACACACAGTTGGAACTCTCCTGGGGTACCCTCACACATATTATTCCCTCATTTAGTGGATATTTTCACAAAAAAGTGAAATTTTCAAAAATTCTGAAAATTGGCTGAAAACGACTAAATATGAAGGACTCATCGGGCGAATCGCTCTGGAACTGAAATCGGAACACTCACTGACATTTCCCCTATCTGAAAGTCTGATAAACGCCATAAAAATTACTAAGTCCCAAAAAAAAATTTTTTCAACTTTTTTCAATTTTACCCCCGTGGGATATATATTCTACCCACACACATTTGGAACTCTCCTGGGGTACCCTCACACATATTATTCCCTCATTTAGTGGATATTTTCACAAAAAAGTGAAATTTTCAAAAATTCAGAAAATTGTCTGAAAACGACTAAATATGAAGGACTCATCGGGCGAATCGCTCTGGAACTGAAATCGGAACACTCACTGACATTTCCGCTATCTGAAAGTCTGATAAACGCCATAAAAATTACTAAGTCCAAAAAAATTTTTTTTTCAACTTTTTTCAATTTTACCCCCGTGGGATATATATTCAACCCACACACATTTGGAACTCTCCTGGGGTACACTCACACATATTATTCCCTCATTTAGTGGATATTTTCACAAAAAAGTGAAATTTTCAAAAATTCAGAAAATTCTCTGAAAACGACTAAATATGAAGGTCTCATCGGGCGAATCGCTCTGGAACTGAAATCGGAACACTCACTGACATTTCCCCTATCTGAAAGTCTGATAAACGCCATAAAAATGACTAAGTCCAAAAAAAAATTTTTTTCAACTTTTTTCAATTTTACCCCCCTGGGATATATATTCTACCCACACACAGTTGGAACTCTCCTGGGGTACCCTCACACATATTATTCCCTCATTTAGTGGATATTTTCACAAAAAAGTGAAATTTTCAAAAATTCTGAAAATTGGCTGAAAACGACTAAATATGAAGGACTCATCGGGCGAATCGCTCTGGAACTGAAATCGGAACACTCACTGACATTTCCCCTATCTGAAAGTCTGATAAACGCCATAAAAATGACGAAGTCCAAAAAAATTTTTTTTTCAACTTTTTTCAATTTTACCCCCCTGGGATATATATTCTACCCACACACAGTTGGAACTCTCCTGGGGTACCCTCACACATATTATTCCCTCATTTAGTGGATATTTTCACAAAAAAGTGAAATTTTCAAAAATTCAGAAAATTGGCTGAAAACGACTAAATATGAAGGACTCATCGGGCGAATCGCTCTGGAACTGAAATCGGAACGCTCACTGACATTTCCCCTATCTGAAAGTCTGATAAACGCCATAAAAATGACTAAGTCCAAAAAAATTTTTTTTTAAACTTTTTTCAATTTTACCCCCGTGGGATATATATTCTACCCACACACATTTGGAACTCTCCTGGGGTACCCTCACACATATTATTCCCTCATTTAGTGGATATTTTCACAAAAAAGTGAAATTTTCAAAAATTCTGAAAATTGGCTGAAAACGACTAAATATGAAATACTCATCAGGTGAATCGCTCTGGAACTGAAATCGGAACACTCACTGACATTTCCCCTATCTGAAAGTCTGATAAACGCCATAAAAATGACTAAGTCCAAAATAATTTTTTTTTCAACTTTTTTCAATTTTACCCCCGTGGGATATATATTCTACCCACACACATTTGGAACTCTCCTGGGGTACCCTCACACATATTATTGCCTCATTTAGTGGATATTTTCACAAAAAAGTGAAATTTTCAAAAATTCAGAAAGTTGGCTGAAAACGACTAAATATGAAGGACTCATCGGGCGAATCGCTCTGGAACTGAAATCGGAACACTCACTGACATTTCCCCTATCTGAAAGTCTGATAAACGCTGAAAAAATGACTAAGTCCGAAAAAAAAATTTTTTCAACTTTTTTCAATTTTACCCCTGTGGGATATATATTCTACCCACACACATTTGGAACTCTCCTGGGGTACCCTCACACATATTATTCCCTCATTTAGTGGATATTTTCAGAAAAAAGTGAAATTTTCAAAAATTCTGAAAATTGGCTGAAAACGACTAAATATGAAGGACTCATGGGGCGAATCGCTCTGGAACTGAAATCGGAACACTCACTGACATTTCCCCTATCTGAAAGTCTGATAAACGCCATAAAAATTACTAAGTCCAAAAAAATTTTTTTTTCAACTTTTTTCAATTTTACCCCCGTGGGATATATATTCAACCCACACACATTTGGAACTCTCCTGGGATACTCTCACACATATTATTCCCTCATTAAGTGGATATTTTCACAAAAAAGTGAAATTTTCAAAAATTCAGAAAATTCTCTGAAAACGACTAAATATGAAGGACTCATCGGGCGAATCGCTCTGGAATTGAAATCGGAAGGCTCACTGACATTTCCCCTATCTGAAAGTCTGAAAAATGCCGTAAAAATGACTAAGTCCCAAATAAAATTTTTTTCAACTTTTTTCAATTTTACCCCCGTGGGATATATATTCTACCCACACACATTTGGAACTCTCCTGTGGTACCCTCACACATATTATTCCCTCATTTAGTGGATATTTTCACAAAAAAGTGAAATTTTCAAAAATTCAGAAAATTGGCTGAAAACGACTAAATATGAAGGACTCATCAGGCGAATCGCTCTGGAACTGAAATCGGAATGCTCACTGACATTTCCCCTATCTGAAAGTCTGACAAACGCTGGAAAAATGAATAAGTCCAAAAAAAAATTTTTTTTAACTTTTTTCAATTTTACCCCGTGGGATATATATTCTACCCACACACATTTGGAACTCTCCTGGGGTACCCTCACACATATTATTCCCTCATTTAGTGGATATTTTCACAAAAAAGTGAAATTTTCAAAAATTCTGAAAATTGGCTGAAAACGACTAAATATGAAATACTCATCAGGTGAATCGCTCTGGAACTGAAATCGGAACACTCACTGACATTTCCCCTATCTGAAAGTCTGATAAACGCCATAAAAATGACTAAGTCCAAAATAATTTTTTTTTCAACTTTTTTCAATTTTACCCCCGTGGGATATATATTCTACCCACACACATTTGGAACTCTCCTGGGGTACCCTCACACATATTATTCCCTCATTTAGTGGATATTTTCACAAAAAAGTGAAATTTTCAAAAATTCAGAAAATTGGCTGAAAACGACTAAATATGAAGGACTCATCAGGCGAATCGCTCTGGAACTGAAATCGGAATGCTCACTGACATTTCCCCTATCTGAAAGTCTGACAAACGCTGGAAAAATGAATAAGTCCAAAAAAAAAATTTTTTTAACTTTTTTCAATTTTACCCCGTGGGATATATATTCTACCCACACATTTGGAACTCTCCTGGGGTACCCTCACACATATTATTCCCTCATTTAGTGGATATTTTCACAAAAAAGTGAAATTTTCAAAAATTCTGAAAATTGGCTGAAAACGACTAAATATGAAATACTCATCAGGTGAATCGCTCTGGAACTGAAATCGGAACACTCACTGACATTTCCCCTATCTGAAAGTCTGATAAACGCCATAAAAATGACTAAGTCCAAAATAATTTTTTTTTCAACTTTTTTCAATTTTACCCCCGTGGGATATATATTCTACCCACACACATTTGGAACTCTCCTGGGGTACCCTCACACATATTATTGCCTCATTTAGTGGATATTTTCACAAAAAAGTGAAATTTTCAAAAATTCTGAAAATTGGCTGAAAACGACTAAATATGAAGGACTCATGGGGCGAATCGCTCTGGAACTGAAATCGGAACACTCACTGACATTTCCCCTATCTGAAAGTCTGATAAACGCCATAAAAATTACTAAGTCCAAAAAAATTTTTTTTTCAACTTTTTTCAATTTTACCCCCGTGGGATATATATTCAACCCACACACATTTGGAACTCTCCTGGGATACTCTCACACATATTATTCCCTCATTAAGTGGATATTTTCACAAAAAAGTGAAATTTTCAAAAATTCAGAAAATTCTCTGAAAACGACTAAATATGAAGGACTCATCGGGCGAATCGCTCTGGAATTGAAATCGGAAGGCTCACTGACATTTCCCCTATCTGAAAGTCTGAAAAATGCCGGAAAAATGACTAAGTCCCCAAAAAAATTTTTTTCAACTTTTTTCAATTTTACCCCCGTGGGATATATATTCTACCCACACACATTTGGAACTCTCCTGGGGTACCCTCACACATATTATTCCCTCATTTAGTGGATATTTTCACAAAAAAGTGAAATTTTCAAAAATTCTGAAAATTGGCTGAAAACGACTAAATATGAAATACTCATCAGGTGAATCGCTCTGGAACTGAAATCGGAACACTCACTGACATTTCCCCTGTCTGAAAGTCTGATAAACGCCATAAAAATGACTAAGTCCAAAATAATTTTTTTTTCAACTTTTTTCAATTTTACCCCCGTGGGATATATATTCTACCCACACACATTTGGAACTCTCCTGGGGTACCCTCACACATATTATTGCCTCATTTAGTGGATATTTTCACAAAAAAGTGAAATTTTCAAAAATTCAGAAAGTTGGCTGAAAACGACTAAATATGAAGGACTCATCGGGCGAATCGCTCTGGAACTGAAATCGGAACACTCACTGACATTTCCCCTATCTGAAAGTCTGATAAACGCCATAAAAATTACTAAGTCCCAAAAAAAATTTTTTTCAACTTTTTTCAATTTTACCCCCGTGGGTTATATATTCTACCCACACACATTTGGAACTCTCCTGGGGTACACTCACACATATTATTCCCTCATTTAGTGGATATTTTCACAAAAAAGTGAAATTTTCAAAAATTCTGAAAATTGGCTGAAAACGACTAAATATGAAGGACTCATGGGGCGAATCGCTCTGGAACTGAAATCGGAACACTCACTGACATTTCCCCTATCTGAAAGTCTGATAAACGCCATAAAAATTACTAAGTCCAAAAAAATTTTTTTTTCAACTTTTTTCAATTTTACCCCCGTGGGATATATATTCAACCCACACACATTTGGAACTCTCCTGGGATACACTCACACATATTATTCCCTCATTAAGTGGATATTTTCACAAAAAAGTGAAATTTTCAAAAATTCAGAAAATTCTCTGAAAACGACTAAATATGAAGGACTCATCGGGCGAATCGCTCTGGAACTGAAATCGGAAGGCTCACTGACATTTCCCCTATCTGAAAGTCTGATAAACGCTGAAAAAATGACTAAGTCCGAAAAAAAAATTTTTTCAACTTTTTTCAATTTTACCCCTGTGGGATATATATTCTTCCCACACACATTTGGAACTCTCCTGGGGTACCCTCACACATATTATTCCCTCATTTAGTGGATATTTTCACAAAAAAGTGAAATTTTCAAAAATTCTAAAAATTGGCTGAAAACGACTAAATATGAAGGACTCATGGGGCGAATCGCTCTGGAACTGAAATCGGAACACTCACTGACATTTCCCCTATCTGAAAGTCTGATAAACGCCATAAAAATGACTAAGTCCAAAAAAATTTTTTTTTCAACTTTTTTCAATTTTACCCCCGTGGGATATATATTCAACCCACACACATTTGGAACTCTCCTGGGGTACACTCACACATATTATTCCCTCATTTAGTGGATATTTTCACAAAAAAGTGAAATTTTCAAATATTCAGAAAATTGTCTGAAAACGACTAAATATGAAGGACTCATTGGGCGAATCGCTCTGGAACTGAAATCGGAATGCTCACTGACATTTCCCGTATCTGAAAGTCTGATAAGCGCTGGAAAAATGACTAAGTCCAAAAAAAAAATGTTTTCTACTTTTCTCAATTTTACCCCCGTGGGATATATATTCTACCCACACACATTTGGAACTCTCCTGGGGTACCCTCACACATATTATTCCCTCATTTAGTGGATATTTTCACAAAAAAGTGAAATTTTCAAAAATTCTGAAAATTGGCTGAAAACGACTAAATATGAAGGACTCATCGGGCGAATCGCTCTGGAATTGAAATCGGAAGGCTCACTGACATTTCCCCTATCTGAAAGTCTGAAAAATGCCGGAAAAATGACTAAGTCCCAAAAAAAAATTTTTTTAACTTTTTTCAATTTTACCCCCGTGGGATATATATTCTACCCATACACATTTGGAACTCTCCTGGGGTACCCTCACACATATTATTCCCTCATTTAGTGGATATTTTCACAAAAAAGTGAAATTTTCAAAAATTCAGAAAGTTGGCTGAAAACGACTAAATATGAAGGACTCATCGGGAGAATCGCTCTGGAACTGAAATCGGAACACTCACTGACATTTCCCCTATCTGAAAGTTTGTTAAACGCAATAAAAATGACTAAGTCCAAAAAAAATTTTTTTTCAACTTTTTACAATTTTATCCCCGTGGGATATATATTCTACCCACACACATTTGGAACTCTCCTGGGGTACCCTCACACATATTATTCCCTCATTTAGTGGATATTTTCACAAAAAAGTGAAATTTTCCAAAAATTCTGAAAATTGGCTGAAAACGACTAAATATAAAGGACTCATCGGGCGAATCGCTCTGGAACTGAAATCGGAACACTCACTGACATTTCCGCTATCTGAAAGTCTGATAAACGCCATAAAAATTACTAAGTCCAAAAAAATTTTTTTTTCAATTTTACCCCCGTGGGATATATATTCAACCAACACACATTTGGAACTCTCCTGGGGTACACTCACACATATTATTCCCTCATTTAGTGGATATTTTCACAAAAAAGTGAAATTTTCAAAAATTCAGAAAATTCTCTGAAAACGACTAAATATGAAGGACTCATCGGGCGAATCGCTCTGGAATTGAAATTGGAAGGCTCACTGACATTTCCCCTATCTGAAAGTCTGAAAAATGCCTGAAAAATGACTAAGTCCCAAAAAAAATTTTTTTCAACTTTTTTCAATTTTACCCCCGTGGGATATATATTCTACCCACACACATTTGGAACTCTCCTGGGGTACCCTCACACATATTATTCCCTCATTTAGTGGATATTTTCACAAAAAAGTGAAATTTTCAAAAATTCAGAAAATTGGCTGAAAACGACTAAATATGAAGAACTCATCGGGCGAATCGCTCTGGAACTGAAATTGGAATGCTCACTGACATTTCCCCTATCTAAAAGTCTGTTAAATGCTGAAAAAATTACTAAGTCCAAAAAAAAAATTTTTTCACCTTTTTACAATTTTACCCCTGTGGGATATATATTCTACCCACACACATTTGGAACTCTCCTGGGGTACCCTCACACATATTATTCCCTCATTTAGTGGATATTTTCACAAAAAAGTGAAATTTTCAAAAATTCAGAAAGTTGGCTGAAAACGACTAAATATAAAGGACTCATCGGGCGAATCGCTCTGGAACTGAAATCGGAACACTCACTGACATTTCCCCTATCTGAAAGTCTGATAAACGCTGAAAAAATGACTAAGTCCAAAAAAAAAATGTTTTCACCTTTTTTCAATTTTACCCCTGTGGGATATATATTATACCCACACACATTTGGAACTCTCCTGGGGTACCCTCACACATATTATTCCCTCATTTAGTGGATATTTTCACAAAAAAGTGAAATTTTCAAAAATTCTGAAAATTGGCTGAAAATGACTAAATATGAAGGACTCATCGGACGAATCGCTCTGGAACTGAAATCGGAACACTCACTGACATTTCCGCTATCTGAAAGTCTGATAAACGCCATAAAAATTACTAAGTCCAAAAAAATTTTTTTTTCAACTTTTTTCAATTTTACCCCCGTGGGATATATATTCAACCCACACACATTTGGAACTCTCCTGGGGTACACTCACACATATTATTCCCTCATTTAGTGGATATTTTCACAAAAAAGTGAAATTTTCAAAAATTCAGAAAGTTGGCTGAAAACGACTAAATATGAAGGACTCATCGGGCGAATCGCTCTGGAACTGAAATCGGAATGCTCACTGACATTTCCCGTATCTGAAAGTCTGATAAGCGCTGGAAAAATGACTAAGTCCAAAAAAAAAATGTTTTCTACTTTTCTCAATTTTACCCCCGTGGGATATATATTCTACCCACACACATTTGGAACTCTCCTGGGGTACCCTCACACATATTATTCCCTCATTTAGTGGATATTTTCACAAAAAAGTGAAATTTTCAAAAATTCTGAAAATTGGCTGAAAACGACTAAATATGAAGGACTCATCGGGCGAATCGCTCTGGAATTGAAATCGGAAGGCTCACTGACATTTCCCCTATCTGAAAGTCTGAAAAATGCCGGAAAAATGACTAAGTCCCAAAAAAAAATTTTTTCAACTTTTTTCAATTTTACCCCCGTGGGATATATATTCTACCCACACACATTTGGAACTCTCCTGGGGTACCCTCACACATATTATTCCCTCATTTAGTGGATATTTTCACAAAAAAGTGAAATTTTCAAAAATTCAGAAAGTTGGCTGAAAACGACTAAATATGAAGGACTCATCGGGCGAATCGCTCTGGAACTGAAATCGGAACACTCACTGACATTTCCCCTATCTGAAAGTCTGATAAACGCCATAAAAATGACTAAGTCCAAAAAAATTTTTTTTTCAACTTTTTTCAATTTTACCCCCGCGGGATATATATTCTACCGACACACATTTGGAACTCTCCTGGGGTACAGTCCCACATATTATTCCCTCATTTAATGGATATTTTCACAAAAAAGTGAAATTTTCAAAAATTCTGAATATTGGCTGAAAACGACTAAATATGAAGGACTCATCGGGAGAATCGCTCTGGAACTGAAATCGGAACACTCACTGACATTTCCCCTATCTGAAAGTTTGTTAAACGCCATAAAAATGACTAAGTCCAAAAAAAATTTTTTTTAAACTTTTTTCAATTTTACCCCCGTGGGATATATATTCTACCCACACACATTTGGAACTCTCCTGGGGTACCCTCACACATATTATTCCCTCATTTAGTGGATATTTTCACAAAAAAGTGAAATTTTCAAAAATTCTGAAAATTGGCTGAAAACGACTAAATATGAAGTACTCATCGGGCAAATCGCTCTGGAACTGAAAGTGGAACACTCACTGACATTTCCCCTATCTGAAAGTCTGATAAATGCTGAAAAAATGACTAAGTCCAAAAAAAAAATTTTTTCACCTTTTTTCAATTTTACCCCTGTGGGATATATATTCTACCCACACACATTTGGAACTCTCCTGGGGTACCCTCACACATATTATTCCCTCATTTAGTGGATATTTTCACCAAAAAGTGAAATTTTAAAAAATTCTGAAAATTGGCTGAAAACGACGAAATATAAAGGATTCATCGGGCAAATCGCTCTGGAACTGAAATCGGAACACTCACTGACATTTTTCCCTATCTGAAAGTCTGATAAACGCCATAAAAATTACTAAGTCCAAAAAAATTTTTTTTTCAACTTTTTTCAATTTTACCCCCGTGGGATATATACTCAACCCACACACATTTGGAACTCTCCTGGGGTACACTCACACATATTATTCCCTCATTTAGTGGATATTTTCACAAAAAAGTGAAATTTTCAAAAATTCAGAAAATTGTCTGAAAACGACTAAATATGAAGGACTCATTGGGCGAATCGCTCTGGAACTGAAATCGGAATGCTCACTGACATTTCCCGTATCTGAAAGTCTGATAAGCGCTGGAAAAATGACTAAGTCCAAAAAAAAAATGTTTTCACCTTTTTCAATTTTACCCCTGTGGGATATATATTATACCCACACACATTTGGAACTCTCCTGGGGTACCCTCACACATATTATTCCCTCATTTAGTGGATATTTTCACAAAAAAGTGAAATTTTCAAAAATTCTGAAAATTGGCTGAAAACGACTAAATGTGAAGGACTCATCGGGCGAATCGCTCTGGAACTGAAATCGGAACACTCACTGACATTTCCCCTATCTGAAAGTCTGATAAACGGCATAAAAATTACTAAGTCCAAAAAAAATTTTTTTCAACTTTTTTCAATTTTACCCCTGTGGGATATATATTCTACCCACACACATTTGGAACTCTCCTGGGGTACATTCACACATATTATTCCCTCATTTAGTGGATATTTTCACAAAAAAGTGAAATTTTCAAAAATTCTGAAAATTGCCTGAAAACGACTAAATATGAAGGACTCATCGGGCGAATCGCTCTGGAATTGAAATCGGAAGGCTCACTGACATTTCCCCTATCTGAAAGTCTGAAAAATGCCGGAAAAATGACTAAGTCCCAAAAAAAAATTTTTTCAACATTTTTCAATTTTACCCCCGTGGGATATATATTCTACCCACACACATTTGGAACTCTCCTGGGGTACCCTCACACATATTATTCCCTCATTTAGTGGATATTTTCACAAAAAAGTTAAATTTTCAAAAATTCAGAAAGTTGGCTGAAAACGACTAAATATGAAGGACTCATTGGGCGAATCGCTCTGGAACTGAAATCGGAATGCTCACTGACATTTCCCGTATCTGAAAGTCTGATAAGCGCTGGAAAAATGACTAAGTCCAAAAAAAAAATGTTTTCACCTTTTTCAATTTTACCCCTGTGGGATATATATTATACCCACACACATTTGGAACTCTCCTGGGGTACCCTCACACATATTATTCCCTCATTTAGTGGATATTTTCACAAAAAAGTGAAATTTTCAAAAATTCTGAAAATTGGCTGAAAACGACTAAATATGAAGGACTCATCGGGCGAATCGCTCTGGAACTGAAATCGGAACACTCACTGACATTTCCCCTATCTGAAAGTCTGATAAACGGCATAAAAATTACTAAGTCCAAAAAAATATTTTTTTCAACTTTTTTCAATTTTACCCCCGTGGGATATATATTCTACCCACACACATTTGGAACTCTCCTGGGGTACATTCACACATATTATTCCCTCATTTAGTGGATATTTTCACAAAAAAGTGAAATTTTCAAAAATTCTGAAAATTGCCTGAAAACGACTAAATATGAAGGACTCATCGGGCGAATCGCTCTGGAATTGAAATCGGAAGGCTCACTGACATTTCCCCTATCTGAAAGTCTGAAAAATGCCGGAAAAATGACTAAGTCCCAAAAAAAAATTTTTTCAACATTTTTCAATTTTACCCCCGTGAAATATATATTCTACCCACACACATTTGGAACTCTCCTGGGGTACCCTCACACATATTATTCCCTCATTTAGTGGATATTTTCACAAAAAAGTTAAATTTTCAAAAATTCAGAAAGTTGGCTGAAAACGACTAAATATGAAGGACTCATCGGGCGAATCGCTCTGGAACTGAAATCGGAACACTCACTGACATTTCCCCTATCTGAAAGTCTGATAAACGCCATAAAAATGACTAAGTCCAAAAAAATTTTTTTTTCAACTTTTTTCAATTTTACCCCCGTGGGATATATATTCTACCCACACACATTTGGAACTCTCCTGGGGTACCCTCACACATATTATTCCCTAATTTAGTGGATATTTTCACAAAAAAGTGAAATTTTCAAAAATTCTGAATATTGGCTGAAAACGACTAAATATGAAGGACTCATCGGGAGAATCGCTCTGGAACTGAAATCGGAACACTCACTGACATTTCCCCTATCTAAAAGTTTGTTAAACGCCATAAAAATGACTAAGTCCAAAAAAAATTTTTTTTCAACTTTTTTCAATTTTACCCCCGTGGGATATATATTCTACCCACACACATTTGGAACTCTCCTGGGGTACCCTCACACATATTATTCCCTCATTTAGTGGATATTTTCACAAAAAAGTGAAATTTTCAAAAATTCTGAAAATTGGCTGAAAACGACTAAATATGAAGGACTCATCGGGCAAATCGCTCTGGAACTGAAATTGGAACACTCACTGACATTTCCCCTATCTGAAAGTCTGATAAATGCTGAAAAAATGACTAAGTCCAAAAAAAAAATTTTTTCACCTTTTCTCAATTTTACCCCTGTGGGATATATATTCTACCCACACACATTTGGAACTCTCCTGGGGTACCCTCACACATATTATTCCCTCATTTAGTGGATATTTTCACAAAAAAGTGAAATTTTCAAAAATTCTGAAAATTGGCTGAAAACGACTAAATATAAAGGACTCATCGGGCGAATCGCTCTGGAACTGAAATCGGAACACTCATTGACATTTTTCCCTATCTGAAAGTCTGATAAACGCCATAAAAATGACTAAGTCCAAAAAAATTTTTTTTTCAACTTTTTTCAATTTTACCCCCGTGGGATATATATTCTACCCACACACATTTGGAACTCTCCTGGGGTACCCTCACACATATTATTCCCTCATTTAGTGGATATTTTCACAAAAAAGTGAAATTTTCAAAAATTCTGAAAATTGGCTGAAAACGAATAAATATGAAGGACTCATCGGGCGAATGGCTCTGGAACTGAAATTGGAACGCTCACTGATATTTCCCCTATCTGAAAGTCTGATAAACGCTGAAAAAATGACTAAGTCCAAAAAAAAAATGTTTTCACCTTTTTTCAATTTTACCCCTGTGGGATATATATTATACCCACACACATTTGGAACTCTCCTGGGGTTCCCTCACACATATTATTCCCTCATTTAGTGGATATTTTCACAAAAAAGTGAAATTTTCAAAAATTCAGAAAGTTGGCTTAAAACGCCTAAATATGAAGGACTCATCAGGCGAATCGCTCTGGAACTGAAATTGGAACACTCACTGACATTTCCCCTATCTGAAAGTCTGATAAATGCCATAAAAATGACTAAGTCCAAAAAATTTTTTTTTCAACTTTTTTCAATTTTACCCCCGCGGGATATATATTCTACCCACACACATTTGGAACTCTCCTGGGGTACAGTCCCACATATTATTCCCTCATTTAATGGATATTTTCACAAAAAAGTGAAATTTTCAAAAATTCTGAATATTGGCTGAAAACGACTAAATATGAAGGACTCATCGGGAGAATCGCTCTGGAACTGAAATCGGAACACTCACTGACATTTCCCCTATCTGAAAGTTTGTTAAACGCCATAAAAATGACTAAGTCCAAAAAAAATTTTTTTTCAACTTTTTTCAATTTTACCCCCGTGGGATATATATTCTACCCACACACATTTGGAACTCTCCTGGGGTACCCTCACACATATTATTCCCTCATTTAGTGGATATTTTCACAAAAAAGTGAAATTTTCAAAAATTCAGAAAGTTGGCTGAAAACGACTAAATATAAAGGACTCATCGGGCGAATCGCTCTGGAACTGAAATCGGAACACTCACTGACATTTCCCCTATCTGAAAGTCTGATAAACGCTGAAAAAATGACTAAGTCCAAAAAAAAAATGTTTTCACCTTTTTTCAATTTTACCCCTGTGGGATATATATTATACCCACACACATTTGGAACTCTCCTGGGGTACCCTCACACATATTATTCCCTCATTTAGTGGATATTTTCACAAAAAAGTGAAATTTTCAAAAATTCTGAAAATTGGCTGAAAATGACTAAATATGAAGGACTCATCGGACGAATCGCTCTGGAACTGAAATCGGAACACTCACTGACATTTCCGCTATCTGAAAGTCTGATAAACGCCATAAAAATTACTAAGTCCAAAAAAATTTTTTTTTCAACTTTTTTCAATTTTACCCCCGTGGGATATATATTCAACCCACACACATTTGGAACTCTCCTGGGGTACACTCACACATATTATTCCCTCATTTAGTGGATATTTTCACAAAAAAGTGAAATTTTCAAAAATTCAGAAAGTTGGCTGAAAACGACTAAATATGAAGGACTCATCGGGCGAATCGCTCTGGAACTGAAATCGGAACACTCACTGACATTTCCCCTATCTGAAAGTCTGATAAACGCCATAAAAATGACTAAGTCCAAAAAAAAAATTTTTTCAACTTTTTTCAATTTTACCCCCCTGGGATATATATTCTACCCACACACAGTTGGAACTCTCCTGGGGTACCCTCACACATATTATTCCCTCATTTAGTGGATACTTTCACAAAAAAGTGAAATTTTCAAAAATTCTGAAAATTGGCTGAAAACGACTAAATATGAAGTACTCATCGGGCAAATCGCTCTGGAACTGAAAGTGGAACACTCACTGACATTTCCCCTATCTGAAAGTCTGATAAATGCTGAAAAAATGACTAAGTCCAAAAAAAAAATTTTTTCACCTTTTTTCAATTTTACCCCTGTGGGATATATAGTCTACCCACACACATTTGGAACTCTCCTGGGGTACCCTCACACATATTATTCCCTCATTTAGTGGATATTTTCACCAAAAAGTGAAATTTTAAAAAATTCTGAAAATTGGCTGAAAACGACGAAATATAAAGGATTCATCGGGCAAATCGCTCTGGAACTGAAATCGGAACACTCACTGACATTTTTCCCTATCTGAAAGTCTGATAAACGCCATAAAAATTACTAAGTCCAAAAAAATTTTTTTTTCAACTTTTTTCAATTTTACCCCCGTGGGATATATACTCAACCCACACACATTTGGAACTCTCCTGGGGTACACTCACACATATTATTCCCTCATTTAGTGGATATTTTCACAAAAAAGTGAAATTTTCAAAAATTCAGAAAATTGTCTGAAAACGACTAAATATGAAGGACTCATTGGGCGAATCGCTCTGGAACTGAAATCGGAATGCTCACTGACATTTCCCGTATCTGAAAGTCTGATAAGCGCTGGAAAAATGACTAAGTCCAAAAAAAAAATGTTTTCACCTTTTTCAATTTTACCCCTGTGGGATATATATTATACCCACACACATTTGGAACTCTCCTGGGGTACCCTCACACATATTATTCCCTCATTTAGTGGATATTTTCACAAAAAAGTGAAATTTTCAAAAATTCTGAAAATTGGCTGAAAACGACTAAATGTGAAGGACTCATCGGGCGAATCGCTCTGGAACTGAAATCGGAACACTCACTGACATTTCCCCTATCTGAAAGTCTGATAAACGGCATAAAAATTACTAAGTCCAAAAAAAATTTTTTTCAACTTTTTTCAATTTTACCCCTGTGGGATATATATTCTACCCACACACATTTGGAACTCTCCTGGGGTACATTCACACATATTATTCCCTCATTTAGTGGATATTTTCACAAAAAAGTGAAATTTTCAAAAATTCTGAAAATTGCCTGAAAACGACTAAATATGAAGGACTCATCGGGCGAATCGCTCTGGAATTGAAATCGGAAGGCTCACTGACATTTCCCCTATCTGAAAGTCTGAAAAATGCCGGAAAAATGACTAAGTCCCAAAAAAAAATTTTTTCAACATTTTTCAATTTTACCCCCGTGGGATATATATTCTACCCACACACATTTGGAACTCTCCTGGGGTACCCTCACACATATTATTCCCTCATTTTGTGGATATTTTCACAAAAAAGTTAAATTTTCAAAAATTCAGAAAGTTGGCTGAAAATGACTAAATATGAAGGACTCATCGGGCGAATCGCTCTGAAACTGAAATCGGAACACTCACTGACATTTCCCCTATCTGAAAGTCTGATAAACGCCATAAAAATGACTAAGTCCAAAAAAATTTTTTTTTCAACTTTTTTCAATTTTACCCCCGTGGGATATATATTCTACCCACACACATTTGGAACTCTCCTGGGGTACCCTCACACATATTATTCCCTCATTTAGTGGATATTTTCACAAAAAAGTTAAATTTTCAAAAATTCAGAAAGTTGGCTGAAAACGACTAAATATGAAGGACTCATTGGGCGAATCGCTCTGGAACTGAAATCGGAATGCTCACTGACATTTCCCGTATCTGAAAGTCTGATAAGCGCTGGAAAAATGACTAAGTCCAAAAAAAAAATGTTTTCACCTTTTTCAATTTTACCCCTGTGGGATATATATTATACCCACACACATTTGGAACTCTCCTGGGGTACCCTCACACATATTATTCCCTCATTTAGTGGATATTTTCACAAAAAAGTGAAATTTTCAAAAATTCTGAAAATTGGCTGAAAACGACTAAATATGAAGGACTCATCGGGCGAATCACTCTGGAACTGAAATCGGAACACTCACTGCCATTTCCCCTATCTGAAAGTCTGATAAACGGCATAAAAATTACTAAGTCCAAAAAAATATTTTTTTCAACTTTTTTCAATTTTACCCCCGTGGGATATATATTCTACCCACACACATTTGGAACTCTCCTGGGGTACATTCACACATATTATTCCCTCATTTAGTGGATATTTTCACAAAAAAGTGAAATTTTCAAAAATTCTGAAAATTGCCTGAAAACGACTAAATATGAAGGACTCATCGGGCGAATCGCTCTGGAATTGAAATCGGAAGGCTCACTGACATTTCCCCTATCTGAAAGTCTGAAAAATGCCGGAAAAATGACTAAGTCCCAAAAAAAAATTTTTTCAACATTTTTCAATTTTACCCCCGTGAAATATATATTCTACCCACACACATTTGGAACTCTCCTGGGGTACCCTCACACATATTATTCCCTCATTTAGTGGATATTTTCACAAAAAAGTTAAATTTTCAAAAATTCAGAAAGTTGGTTGAAAACGACTAAATATGAAGGACTCATCGGGCGAATCGCTCTGGAACTGAAATCGGAACACTCACTGACATTTCCCCTATCTGAAAGTCTGATAAACGCCATAAAAATGACTAAGTCCAAAAAAATTTTTTTTTCAACTTTTTTCAATTTTACCCCCGTGGGATATATATTCTACCCACACACATTTGGAACTCTCCTGGGGTACCCTCACACATATTATTCCCTCATTTAGTGGATATTTTCACAAAAAAGTGAAATTTTCAAAAATTCTGAATATTGGCTGAAAACGACTAAATATGAAGGACTCATCGGGAGAATCGCTCTGGAACTGAAATCGGAACACTCACTGACATTTCCCCTATCTAAAAGTTTGTTAAACGCCATAAAAATGACTAAGTCCAAAAAAAATTTTTTTTCAACTTTTTTCAATTTTACCCCCGTGGGATATATATTCTACCCACACACATTTGGAACTCTCCTGGGGTACCCTCACACATATTATTCCCTCATTTAGTGGATATTTTCACAAAAAAGTGAAATTTTCAAAAATTCTGAAAATTGGCTGAAAACGACTAAATATGAAGGACTCATCGGGCAAATCGCTCTGGAACTGAAATTGGAACACTCACTGACATTTCCCCTATCTGAAAGTCTGATAAATGCTGAAAAAATGACTAAGTCCAAAAAAAAAATTTTTTCACCTTTTCTCAATTTTACCCCTGTGGGATATATATTCTACCCACACACATTTGGAACTCTCCTGGGGTACCCTCACACATATTATTCCCTCATTTAGTGGATATTTTCACAAAAAAGTGAAATTTTCAAAAATTCTGAAAATTGGCTGAAAACGACTAAATATAAAGGACTCATCGGGCGAATCGCTCTGGAACTGAAATCGGAACACTCATTGACATTTTTCCCTATCTGAAAGTCTGATAAACGCCATAAAAATGACTAAGTCCAAAAAAATTTTTTTTTCAACTTTTTTCAATTTTACCCCCGTGGGATATATATTCTACCCACACACATTTGGAACTCTCCTGGGGTACCCTCACACATATTATTCCCTCATTTAGTGGATATTTTCACAAAAAAGTGAAATTTTCAAAAATTCTGAAAATTGGCTGAAAACGACTAAATATGAAGGACTCATCGGGCGAATGGCTCTGGAACTGAAATTGGAACGCTCACTGATATTTCCCCTATCTGAAAGTCTGATAAACGCTGAAAAAATGACTAAGTCCAAAAAAAAAATGTTTTCACCTTTTTTCAATTTTACCCCTGTGGGATATATATTATACCCACACACATTTGGAACTCTCCTGGGGTTCCCTCACACATATTATTCCCTCATTTAGTGGATATTTTCACAAAAAAGTGAAATTTTAAAAAATTCAGAAAGTTGGCTTAAAACACCTAAATATGAAGGACTCATCAGGCGAATCGCTCTGGAACTGAAATTGGAACACTCACTGACATTTCCCCTATCTGAAAGTCTGATAAATGCCATAAAAATGACTAAGTCCAAAAAATTTTTTTTTCAACTTTTTTCAATTTTACCCCCGCGGGATATATATTCTACCCACACACATTTGGAACTCTCCTGGGGTACAGTCCCACATATTATTCCCTCATTTAATGGATATTTTCACAAAAAAGTGAAATTTTCAAAAATTCTGAATATTGGCTGAAAACGACTAAATATGAAGGACTCATCGGGAGAATCGCTCTGGAACTGAAATCGGAACACTCACTGACATTTCCCCTATCTGAAAGTTTGTTAAACGCCATAAAAATGACTAAGTCCAAAAAAAATTTTTTTTCAACTTTTTTCAATTTTACCCCCGTGGGATATATATTCTACCCACACACATTTGGAACTCTCCTGGGGTACCCTCACACATATTATTCCCTCATTTAGTGGATATTTTCACAAAAAAGTGAAATTTTCAAAAATTCTGAAAATTGGCTGAAAACGATTAAATATGAAGGACTCATCTAACGAATCGCTCTGGGACTGAAATCGGAACACTCACTAACATTTCTCCTATCTGAAAGTTTGCTAAACGCCATAAAAATGACTAAGTCCAAAAAAAAATTTTTTTCAACTTTTTTCAATTTTACCACCAAGGGATATATATTCTACCCACACACATTTGGAACTTTCCTGGGGTACCCTCACACATATTATTCCCTCATTTAGTGGATATTTTCACAAAAAAGTGAAATTTTCAAAAATTCTGAAAGTTGGCTGAAAACGACTAAATATGAAGGACTCATCGGGCGAATCGCTCTGGAACTGAAATCGGAACACTCACTGACATTTCTCCTATCTGAAAGTTTGCTAAACGCCATAAAAATGACTAAGTCCAAAAAAAAAATTTTTTCACCTTTTTTCAATTTTACCCCTGTGGGATATATATTCTACCCACACACATTTGGAACTCTCCTGGGGTACCCTCACACATATTGTTCCCTCATTTAGTGGATATTTTCACAAAAAAGTGAAATTTTCAAAAATTCTGAAAATTGGGTGAAAACGACTAAATATGAAGGACTCATCTAACGAATCGCTCTGGGACTGAAATCGGAACACTCACTGACATTTCCCCTATCTGAAAGTTTGCTAAACGCCATAAAAATGACTAAGTCCAAAAAAAAATATTTTTTCAACTTTTTTCAATTTTACCCCCGTGGGATATATATTCTACCAGCACACATTTGGAACTCTCCTGGGTTACCCTCGCACATATTAATCCCTCATTTAGTGGATATTTTCACAAAAAAGTGAAATTTTCAAAAATTCTGAAAATTGTCTGAAAACGACTAAATATGAAGGACTCATCGGGCGATTCGCTCTGGAACTGAAATCGGAACGCTCACTGACATTTCCCCTATCTGAAAGTCTGCTAAACGCTGAAAAAATGACAGTCCAAAAAAAATTTTTTTCAACTTTTTTCAATTTTACCCCCGTGGGATATATATTCTACCCACACACATTTGGAACTCTCCTGGGGAACCCTCACACATATTATTCGTTCATTTAGTGGATATTTTCACAAAAAAGTGAAATTTTCAAAAATTCAGAAAATTGGCTGAAAACGACTAAATATGAAGGACTCATCGGGCGAATCGCTCTGGAACTGAAATCGGAACGCTCACTGACATTTCCCCTATCTGAAAGTCTGATAAACGCTGACAAAATGACTAAGTCCAAAAAAAAATTTTTTTCAACTTTTTTCAATTTTACCCCCGTGGGATATATATTCTACCCACACACATTTGGAACTATCCTGGGGTATCCTCACACATATTATTCCCTCATTTAGTGGATATTTTCACAAAAAAGTGAAATTTTCAAAAATTCAGAAAGTTGGCTGAAAACGACTAAATATGAAGGACTCATCGGGCGAATCGCTCTGGAACTGAAATCGGAACACTCACTGACATTTCCCCTATCTGAAAGTCTGATAAACGCCATAAAAATGACTAAGTCCCAAAAAAATTTTTTTTCAACTTTTTTCAATTTTACCCCCGTGGGATATATATTCGACCCACACACATTTGGAACTCTCCTGGGGTACCCTCACACATATTATTCCCTCATTTAGTGGATATTTTCACAAAAAAGTGAAATTTTCAAAAATTCAGAAAATTGGCTGAAAACGACTAAATATGAAGGACTCATCGGACGAATCGCTCTGGAACTGAAATCGGAACGCTCACTGACATTTCCCCTATCTGAAAGTCTGATAAACGTTGACAAAATGACTAAGTCCAAAAAAAATTTTTTTTCTCCTTTTTTCAGCTTTACCCCCGTGGGATATATATTCTACCCACACACATTTGGAACTCTCCTGGGGTACCCTCACACATATAATTCCCTCATTTAGTGGATATTTTCACAAAAAAGTGAAATTTTCAAAAATACAGAAAATTGGCTGAAAACGACTAAATATGAAGGACTCAAAGAGCGAATTGCTCTGGAACTGAAATCGGAACGCTCACTGACATTTCCCCTATCTGAAAGTCTGATAAACGCTGACAAAATGACTAAGTCCCAAAAAAAATTTTTTTAAACTTTTTTCAATTTTACCCCCGTGGGATATATATTCTACCCACACACATTTGCAACTCTCCTGGGGTACCCTCACCCATATTATTCCCTCATTTAGTGGATATTTTCACAAAAAAGTGAAATTTTCAAAAATTCAGAAAATTGGCTGAAAATGACTAAATATCAAGGACTCATCGGGCGAATCACTCTGGAACTGAAATCGGAACGCTCACTGACATTTCCCCTATCTATCTGAAAGTCTGATAAACGCTGACAAAATGACTAAGTCCAAAAAAAAAATTTTTTCTCCTTTTTTCAGTTTTACCCCCGTGGGATATATATTCTACCCACACACATTTGGAACTCTCCTGGGGTACCCTCACACATATAATTCCCTCATTTAGTGGATATTTTCACAAAAAAGTGAAATTTTCAAAAATACAGAAAATTGGCTGAAAACGACTAAATATGAAGGACTCATAGGGCGAATTGCTCTGGAACTGAAATCGGAACGCTCACTGACATTTCCCCTATCTGAAAATCTGATAAACGCTGACAAAATGACTAAGTCCCAAAAAAATTTTTTTTAAACTTTTTTCAATTTTACCCCCGTGGGATATATATTCTACCCACACACATTTGCAACTCTCCTGGGGTACCCTCACACATATTATTCCCTCATTTAGTGGATATTTTCACAAAAAAGTGAAATTTTCAAAAATTCTGAAAATTGGCTGAAAATGACTAAATATCAAGGACTCATCGGGCGAATTGCTCTGGAACTGAAATCGGAACGCTCATTGACATTTCCCCTATCTATCTGAAAGTCTGATAAACGCTGACAAAATGACTAAGTCCAAAAAAAATTTTTTTTCAACTTTTTTCAATTTTACCCCCGTGGGATATATATTCTACCCACACACATTTGGAACTCTCCTGGGGTACCCTCACACATATTATTCCCTCATTTAGTGGATATTTTCACAAAAAAGTGAAATTTTCAAAAATTTAGAAAATTGTCTGAAAACGACTAAATATGAAGGACTCATCGGGCGAATCGCTCTGGAACTGAAATCGGAATGCTCACTGACATTTCCCCCTATCTGAAAGTCTGATGAACGCCGGAAAAATGACTAAGTCCAAAAAAACATTTTTTTCACTTTTACCCCCGTGGGATATATATTCTACCCACACACATTTGGAACTCTCCTGGGGTACCCTCACACATCTTATTCCCTCATTTAGTGGATATTTTCACAAAAGAGTGAAATTTTCAAAAATTCAGAAAATTGACTGAAAGCAACTAAATATGAAAGACTCATCAGACGAATCGCTCTGGAACTGAAATCGGAACGCTCACTGCCATTTCCCCTATCTGAAAGTCTGATAAACGCGGACAAAATGACTAAGTCCAAAAAAAAATTTTTTTCAACTTTTTTCAATTTTACCCCCGTGGGATATATATTCTACCCACACACATTTGGAACTCTCCTGGGGTACCCTCACACATATTATTCCCTCATTTAGTGGATATTTTAAAAAAAAAGTGAAATTTTAAAAAATTCAGAAAATTGGCTGAAAACGACTAAATATGAAGGACTCATCGGGCGAATCGCTCTGCAACTGAAATCGGAATGCTCACTGACATTTCCCCTATCTGAAAGTCTGATAAATGCCGGAAAAATGACTAATTCCAAAAAAAAATTTTTTTCAACTTTTTTCAATTTAACCCCTGTGGGATATATATTCTACCCACACACATTTGGAACTCTCCTGGGGTACCCTCACACATATTATTCCCTCATTTAGTGGATATTTTCACAAAAAAGTGAAATTTTCAAAAATTTAGAAAATTGTCTGAAAACGACTAAATATGAAGGACTCATCGGGCGAATCGCTATGGAACTGAAATCGGAATGCTCATTGACATTTCCCCTTATCTGAAAGTCTGATAAACGCTGACAAAATGACTAAGTCCAAAAAAAAATTTTTTTCAACTTTTTTCAATTTTACCCCCGTGGGATATTTATTCTACCCACACACATTTGCAACTCTCCTGGGGTACCCTCACACATATTATTCGCTCATTTAGTGGATATTTTCACAAAAAAGTGAAATTTTCAAAAATTCAGAAAATTGGCTGAAAACGGCTAAATATGAAGGTCTCATCGGGCGAATCGCTCTGCAACTGAAATCGGAATGCTCACTGACATTTCCCCTATCTGAAAGTCTGATGAACGCCTGAAAAATGACTAAGTCCAAAAAAACGTGTTTGTCACTTTTACCCCCGTGGGATTTATATTCTACCCACACACATTTGGAACTCTCCTGGGGTACCCTCACACATATTATTCCCTCATTTAGTGGATATTTTCACAAAAGAGTGAAATTTTCAAAAATTCAGAAAATTGGCTGAAAACGACTAAATATCAAGGACTCATCGGGCGAATCGCTTTGGAACTAAAATCGGAACGCTCACTGACATTTCCCCTATCTATCTGAAAGTCTGATAAACGATGACAAAATGACTAAGTCCAAAAAAAATTTTTTTTCAACTTTTTTCAATTTTACCCCGTGGGATATATATTCTACCCACACACATTTGGAACTCTCCTGGGGTACCCTCACACATATTATTCCCTCATTTAGTGGATATTTTCACAAAAGAGTGAAATTTTCAAAAATTCAGAAAATTGGCTGAAAACGACTAAATATCAAGGACTCAACGGGCGAATCGCTCTGTAACTGAAATCGGAACGCTCACTGACATTTCCCCTATCTATCTGAAAGTCTGATAAACGCTGACAAAATGACTAAGTCCAAAAAAAAAATTTTTTCTCCTTTTTTCAGTTTTACCCCCGTGGGATATATATTCTACCCACACACATTTGGAACTCTCCTGGGGTACCCTCACACATATAATTCCCTCATTTAGTGGATATTTTCACAAAAAAGTGAAATTTTCAAAAATACAGAAAATTGGCTGAAAACGACTAAATATGAAGGACTCATAGGGCGAATTGCTCTGGAACTGAAATCGGAACGCTCACTGACATTTCCCCTATCTGAAAATCTGATAAACGCTGACAAAATGACTAAGTCCCAAAAAAATTTTTTTTAAACTTTTTTCAATTTTACCCCCGTGGGATATATATTCTACCCACACACATTTGGAACTCTCCTGGGGTACCCTCACACATATTATTCCCTCATTTAGTGGATATTTTCACAAAAAAGTGAAATTTTCAAAAATTCAGAAAATTGGCTGAAAATGACTAAATATCAAGGACTCATCGGGCGAATTGCTCTGGAACTGAAATCGGAACGCTCATTGACATTTCCCCTATCTATCTGAAAGTCTGATAAACGCTGACAAAATGACTAAGTCCAAAAAAAATTTTTTTTCAACTTTTTTCAATTTTACCCCCGTGGGATATATATTCTACCCACACACATTTGGAACTCTCCTGGGGTACCCTCACACATATTATTCCCTCATTTAGTGGATATTTTCACAAAAAAGTGAAATTTTCAAAAATTTAGAAAATTGTCTGAAAACGACTAAATATGAAGGACTCATCGGGCGAATCGCTCTGGAACTGAAATCGGAATGCTCACTGACATTTCCCCCATCTGAAAGTCTGATGAACGCCGGAAAAATGACTAAGTCCAAAAAAACATTTTTTTCACTTTTACCCCCGTGGGATATATATTCTACCCACACACATTTGGAACTCTCCTGGGGTACCCTCACACATCTTATTCCCTCATTTAGTGGATATTTTCACAAAAGAGTGAAATTTTCAAAAATTCAGAAAATTGGCTGAAAACGACTAAATATCAAGGACTCATCGGGCGAATCGCTCTGGAACTGAAATCGGAATGCTCACTGACATTTCCCCTTATCTGAAAGTCTGATAAACGCTGACAAAATGACTAAGTCCAAAAAAAAATTTTTTTCAACTTTTTTCAATTTTACCCCCGTGGGATATATATTCTACCCACACACATTTGGAACTCTCCTGGGGTACCCTCACACATATTATTCCCTCATTTAGTGGATATTTTCACAAAAAAGTGAAATTTTAAAAAATTCAGAAAATTGGCTGAAAACGACTAAATATGAAGGACTCATCGGGCGAATCGCTCTGCAACTGAAATCGGAATGCTCACTGACATTTCCCCTATCTGAAAGTCTGATAAATGCCGGAAAAATGACTAAGTCCAAAAAAATATTTTTTTCACTTTTGCCCCCGTGGGATATATATTCTACCCACACACATTTGGAACTCTCCTGGGGTACCCTCACACATTTAATTCCCTCATTTAGTGGATATTTTCACAAAAAAGTGAAATTTTCAAAAATACAGAAAATTGGCTGAAAACGACTAAATATGAAGGACTCATAGGGCGAATTGCTCTGGAACTGAAATCGGAACGCTCACTGACATTTCCCCTATCTGAAAGTCTGATAAACGCGGACAAAATGACTAAGTCCAAAAAAAAATTTTTTTCAACTTTTTTCAATTTTACCCCCGTGGGATATATATTCTACCCACACACATTTGGAACTCTCCTGGGGTACCCTCACACATATTATTCCCTCATTTAGTGGATATTTTCACAAAAAAGTGAAATTTTAAAAAATTCAGAAAATTGGCTGAAAACGACTAAATATGAAGGACTCATCGGGCGAATCGCTCTGCAACTGAAATCGGAATGCTCACTGACATTTCCCCTATCTGAAAGTCTGATAAATGCCGGAAAAATGACTAATTCCAAAAAAAAATTTTTTTCAACTTTTTTCAATTTAACCCCTGTGGGATATATATTCTACCCACACACATTTGGAACTCTCCTGGGGTACCCTCACACATATTATTCCCTCATTTAGTGGATATTTTCACAAAAAAGTGAAATTTTCAAAAATTTAGAAAATTGTCTGAAAACGACTAAATATGAAGGACTCATCGGGCGAATCGCTATGGAACTGAAATCGGAATGCTCACTGACATTTCCCCCTATCTGAAAGTCTGATGAACGCCGGAAAAATTACTAAGTCCAAAAAAACATTTTTTTCACTTTTACCCCCGTGGGATATATATTCTACCCACACACATTTGGAACTCTCCTGGGGTACCCTCACACATATTATTCCCTCATTTAGTGGATATTTTCACAAAAGAGTGAAATTTTCAAAAATTCAGAAAATTGGCTGAAAACGACTAAATATCAAGGACTCATCGGGCGAATCGCTCTGGAACTGAAATCGGAATGCTCACTGACATTTCCCCTTATCTGAAAGTCTGATAAACGCTGACAAAATGACTAAGTCCCAAAAAAATTTTTTTTAAACTTTTTTCAATTTTACCCCCGTGGGATATATATTCTACCCACACACATTTGGAACTCTCCTGGGGTACCCTCACACATATTATTCCCTCATTTAGTGGATATTTTCACAAAAGAGTGAAATTTTCAAAAATTCAGAAAATTGGCTGAAAACGACTAAATATCAAGGACTCATCGGGCGAATCGCTCTGGAACTAAAATCGGAACGCTCACTGACATTTCCCCTATCTATCTGAAAGTCTGATAAACGCTGACTAAATGACTAAGTCCAAAAAAAATTTTTTTTCAACTTTTTTCAATTTTACCCCCGTGGGATATATATTCTACCCACACACATTTGGAACTCTCCTGGGGTACCCTCACACATATTATTCGCTCATTTAGTGGATATTTTCACAAAAAAGTGAAATTTTCAAAAATTCATTAAATTGGCTGAAAACGACTAAATATGAAGGACTCATTGGGCGAATCGCTCTGGAACTGAAATCGGAACGCTCACAGACATTTCCCCTATCTGAAAGTCTGATAAACACCGGAAAAATGACTAAGTCCAAAAAAAAATTTTTTTCAACTTTTTTCAATTTAACCCCTGTGGGATATATATTCTACCCACACACATTTGGAACTCTCCTGGGGTACCCTCACACATATTATTCGCTCATTTAGTGGATATTTTCACAAAAAAGTGAAATTTTCAAAAATTCAGAAAATTGGCTGAAAACGGCTAAATATGAAGGACTCATCGGGCGAATCGCTCTGCAACTGAAATCGGAATGCTCACTGACATTTCCCCTATCTGAAAGTCTGATGAACGCCTGAAAAATGACTAAGTCCAAAAAAACATTTTTTTCACTTTTACCCTCGTGGGATATATATTCTACCCACACACATTTGGAACTCTCCTGGGGTACCCTCACACATATTATTCCCTCATTTAGTGGATATTTTCACAAAAGAGTGAAATTTTCAAAAATACAGAAAATTGGCTGAAAACGACTAAATATGAAGGACTCATCGGGCGAATCGCTCTGGAACTAAAATCGGAACGCTCACTGACATTTCCCCTATCTATCTGAAAGTCTGATAAATGCTGACAACATGACTAAGTCTCAAAAAAATTTTTTTTAAACTTTTTTCAATTTTACCCCCGTGGGATATATATTCTACCCACACACATTTGCAACTCTCCTGGGGTACCCTCACACATATTATTCCCTCATTTAGTGGATATTTTCACAAAAGAGTGAAATTTTCAAAAATTCAGAAAATTGGCTGAAAACGACTAAATATGAAGGACTCATCGGGCGAGTCGCTCTGGAACTAAAATCGGAACGCTCACTGACATTTCCCCTATCTGAAAGTCTGATAAACGCCGGAAAAATGACTAAGTCCAAAAAAAAAATGTTTTCAACTTTTTTCAATTTTACCCCCGTGGGATATATATTCTACCCACACACATTTGGAACTCTCCTGGGGTACCCTCACACACATTATTCCTTCATTTAGTGGATATTTTCACAAAAAAGTGACATTTTAAAAAATTTAGAAAATTGGCTGAAAACGACTAAATATGAAGGACTCATCGGGCGAATCGCTCTGGAACTGAAATTGGAATGCTCACTGACATTTCCCCTTATCTGAAAGTCTGATAAACGCTGACAAAATGACTAAGTCCAAAAAAAAATTTTTTTCAACTTTTTTCAATTTTACCCCCGTGGGATATTTATTCTACCCACACACATTTGGAACTCTCCTGGGGTACCCTCACACATATTATTCCCTCATTTAGTGGATATTTTCACAAAAAAGTGAAATTTTCAAAAATTCTGAAAATTGGCTGAAAACGACTAAATATGAAGGATTCATAGGGCGAATTGCTCTGGAACTGAAATCGGAACGCTCACTGACATTTCCCCTATCTGAAAGTCTGATAAATGCTGACAAAATGACTAAGTCTCAAAAAAATTTTTTTTAAACTTTTTTCAATTTTACCCCCGTGGGATATATATTCTACCCACACACATTTGGAACTCTCCTGGGGTACCTTCACACATATTATTCCCTCATTTAGTGGATATTTTCACAAAAGAGTGAAATTTTCAAAAATTCAGAAAATTGGCTGAAAACGACTAAATATGAAGGACTCATCGGGCGAATCGCTCTGGAACTGAAATTGGAATGCTCACTGACATTTCCCCTTATCTGAAAGTCTGATAAACGCTGACAAAATGACTAAGTCCAAAAAAAAATTTTTTTCAACTTTTTTCAATTTTACCCCCGTGGGATATTTATTCTACCCACACACATTTGGAACTCTCCTGGGGTACCCTCACACATATTATTCGCTCATTTAGTGGATATTTTCACAAAAAAGTGAAATTTTCAAAAATTCAGAAAATTGGCTGAAAACGTCTAAATATGAAGGTCTCATCGGGCGAATCGCTCTGGAACTGAAATCGAAACGCTCACTGACATTTCCCCTATCTGAAAGTCTGATAAACGCCGGAAAAATGACTAAGTCCAAAAAAAAATTTTTTTCAACTTTTTTCAATTTAACCCCTGTGGGATATATATTCTACCCACACACATTTGGAACTCTCCTGGGGTACCCTCACACATATTATTCGCTCATTTAGTGGATATTTTCACAAAAAAGTGAAATTTTCAAAAATTCAGAAAATTGGCTGAAAACGGCTAAATATGAAGGACTCATCGGGCGAATCGCTCTGCAACTGAAATCGGAATGCTCACTGACATTTCCCCTATCTGAAAGTCTGATGAACGCCTGAAAAATGACTAAGTCCAAAAAAACATTTTTTTCACTTTTACCCCCGTGGGATATATATTCTACCCACACACATTTGGAACTCTCCTGGGGTACCCTCACACATATTATTCCCTCATTTAGTGGATATTTTCACAAAAGAGTGAAATTTTCAAAAATTCAGAAAATTGGCTGAAAACGACTAAATATCAAGGACTCATCGGGCGAATCGCTCTGGAACTAAAATCGGAACGCTAACTGACATTTCCCCTATCTATCTGAAAGTCTGATAAACGCTGACAAAATGACTAAGTCCAAAAAAAATTTTTTTTCAACTTTTTTCAATTTTACCCCCGTGGGATATATATTCTACCCACACACATTTGGAACTCTCCTGGGGTACCCTCACACACATTATTCCTTCATTTAGTGGATATTTTCACAAAAAAGTGACATTTTCAAAAATTTAGAAAATTGGCTGAAAACGACTAAATATGAAGGACTCATCGGGCGAATCGTTCTGGAACTGAAATCGGAATGCTCACTGACATTTCCCCTTATCTGAAAGTCTGATAAACGCGGACAAAATGACTAAGTCCAAAAAAATTTTTTTTTCAACTTTTTTCAATTTTACCCCCGTGGGATATATATTCTACCCACACACATTTGGAACTCTCCTGGGGTACCCTCACACATATTATTCCCTCATTTAGTGGATATTTTCACAAAAAAGTGAAATTTTCAAAAATTCAGAAAATTGGCTGAAAACAACTAAATATGAAGGACTCATCGGGCGAATCGCTCTGGAACTGAAATCGGAACGCTCACTGACATTTCCCCTATCTGAAAGTCTGATGAACGCCTGAAAAATGACTAAGTCCAAAAAAATATTTTTTTCACTTTTGCCCCCGTGGGATATATATTCTACCCACACACATTTGGAACTCTCCTGGGGTACCCTCACACATATAATTCCCTCATTTAGTGGATATTTTCACAAAAAAGTGAAATTTTCAAAAATACAGAAAATTGGCTGAAAACGACTAAATATGAAGGACTCATAGGGCGAATTGCTCTGGAACTGAAATCGGAACGCTCACTGACATTTCCCCTATCTGAAAGTCTGATAAACGCTGACAAAATGACTAAGTCCCAAAAAAATTTTTTTTAAACTTTTTTCAATTTTACCCCCGTGGGATATATATTCTACCCACACACATTTGCAACTATCCTGGGGTACCCTCACACATATTATTCCCTCATTTAGTGGATATTTTCACAAAAAAGTGAAATTTTCAAAAATTCAGAAAATTGGCTGAAAATGACTAAATATCAAGGACTCATCGGGCGAATCGCTCTGGAACTAAAATCGGAACGCTCACTGACATTTCCCCTATCTATCTGAAAGTCTGATAAACGCTGACTAAATGACTAAGTCCAAAAAAAATTTTTTTTCAACTTTTTTCAATTTTACCCCCGTGGGATATATATTCTACCCACACACATTTGGAACTCTCCTGGGGTACCCTCACACATATTATTCGCTCATTTAGTGGATATTTTCACAAAAAAGTGAAATTTTCAAAAATTCATTAAATTGGCTGAAAACGACTAAATATGAAGGACTCATTGGGCGAATCGCTCTGGAACTGAAATCGGAACGCTCACAGACATTTCCCCTATCTGAAAGTCTGATAAACACCGGAAAAATGACTAAGTCCAAAAAAAAAATTTTTTCAACTTTTTTCAATTTAACCCCTGTGGGATATATATTCTACCCACACACATTTGGAACTCTCCTGGGGTACCCTCACACATATTATTCGCTCATTTAGTGGATATTTTCACAAAAAAGTGAAATTTTCAAAAATTCAGAAAATTGGCTGAACACGGCTAAATATGAAGGACTCATCGGGCGAATCGCTCTGCAACTGAAATCGGAATGCTCACTGACATTTCCCCTATCTGAAAGTCTGATGAACGCCTGAAAAATGACTAAGTCCAAAAAAACATTTTTTTCACTTTTACCCTCGTGGGATATATATTCTACCCACACACATTTGGAACTCTCCTGGGGTACCCTCACACATATTATTCCCTCATTTAGTGGATATTTTCACAAAAGAGTGAAATTTTCAAAAATTCAGAAAATTGGCTGAAAACGACTAAATATGAAGGACTCATCGGGCGAATCGCTCTGGAACTAAAATCGGAACGCTCACTGACATTTCCCCTATCTATCTGAAAGTCTGATAAACGCTGACAAAATGACTAAGTCCAAAGAAAATTTTTTTTCAACTTTTTTCAATTTTACCCCCGTGGGATATATATTCTACCCACACACATTTGGAACTCTCCTGGGGAAGCCTCACACATATAATTCGCTCATTTAGTGGATATTTTCACAAAAAAGTGAAATTTTCAAAAATTCAGAAAATTGGCTGAAAACGACTAAATATGAAGGACTCATTGGGCGAAACGCTCTGGAACTGAAATCGGAACGCTCACAGACACTTCCCCTATCTGAAAGTCTGATAAACGCGGACAAAATGACTAAGTCCAAAAAAATTTTTTTTTCAACTTTTTTCAATTTTACCCCCGTGGGATATATATTCTACCCACACACATTTGGAACTCTCCTGGGGTACCCTCACACATATTATTCCCTCATTTAGTGGATATTTTCACAAAAGAGTGAAATTTTCAAAAATTCAGAAAATTGGCTGTAAACAACTAAATATGAAGGACTCATCGGGCGAATCGCTCTGGAACTGAAATCGGAACGCTCACTGACATTTCCCCTTATCTGAAAGTCTGATAAACGCTGACAAAATGACTAAGTCCAAAAAAAAATTTTTTTCTCCTTTTTTCAGTTTTACCCCCGTGGGATATATATTCTACCCACACACATTTGGAACTCTCCTGGGGTACCCTCACACATATAATTCCCTCATTTAGTGGATATTTTCACAAAAAAGTGAAATTTTCAAAAATACAGAAAATTGGCTGAAAACGACTAAATATGAAGGATTCATAGGGCGAATTGCTCTGGAACTGAAATCGGAACGCTCACTGACATTTCCCCTATCTGAAAGTCTGATAAATGTTGACAAAATGACTAAGTCTCAAAAAAATTTTTTTTAAACTTTTTTCAATTTTACCCCCGTGGGATATATATTCTACCCACACACATTTGCAACTCTCCTGGGGTACCCTCACACATATTATTCCCTCATTTAGTGGATATTTTCACAAAAAAGTGAAATTTTCAAAAATTCCGAAAATTGGCTGAAAATGACTAAATATCAAGGACTCATCGGGCGAATCGCTCTGGAACTGAAATCGGAACGCTCACTGACATTTCCCCTATCTATCTGAAAGTCTGATAAACGCTGACAAAATGACTAAGTCCAAAAAAAATTTTTTTTCAACTTTTTTCAATTTTACCCCCGTGGGATATATATTCTACCCACACACATTTGGAACTCTCCTGGGGTACCCTCACACATATTATTCCCTCATTTAGTGGATATTTTCACAAAAGAGTGAAATTTTCAAAAATTCAGAAAATTGGCTGAAAACGACTAAATATGAAGGACTCATCGGGCGAATCGCTCTGGAACTGAAATTGGAATGCTCACTGACATTTCCCCTTATTTGAAAGTCTGATAAACGCTGACAAAATGACTAAGTCCAAAAAAAAATTTTTTTCAACTTTTTTCAATTTTACCCCCGTGGAATATTTATTCTACCCACACACATTTGGAACTCTCCTGGGGTACCCTCACACATATTATTCGCTCATTTAGTGGATATTTTCACAAAAAAGTGAAATTTTCAAAAATTCAGAAAATTGGCTGAAAACGTCTAAATATGAAGGACTCATCGGGCGAATCGCTCTGGAACTGAAATCGAAACGCTCACTGACATTTCCCCTATCTGAAAGTCTGATAAACGCCGGAAAAATGACTAAGTCCAAAAAAAAATTTTTTTCAACTTTTTTCAATTTAACCCCTGTGGGATATATATTCTACCCACACACATTTGGAACTCTCCTGGGGTACCCTCACACATATTATTCGCTCATTTAGTGGATATTTTCACAAAAAAGTGAAATTTTCAAAAATTCAGAAAATTGGCTGAAAACGGCTAAATATGAAGGACTCATCGGGCGAATCGCTCTGCAACTGAAATCGGAATGCTCACTGACATTTCCCCTATCTGAAAGTCTGATGAACGCCTGAAAAATGACTAAGTCCAAAAAAACATTTTTTTCACTTTTACCCCCGTGGGATATATATTCTACCCACACACATTTGGAACTCTCCTGGGGTACCCTCACACATATTATTCCCTCATTTAGTGGATATTTTCACAAAAGAGTGAAATTTTCAAAAATTCAGAAAATTGGCTGAAAACGATTAAATATGAAGTACTCATTGGGCAAATCGCTCTGGAACTAAAATCGGAATGCTCACTGACATTTCCCCTACCTGAAAGTCTGATAAACGCTGACAAAATGACTAAGTCCAAACAAAATTTTTTTTCAACTTTTTTCAATTTTACCCCCGTGGGATATATATTCTACCCACACACATTTGGAACTCTCCTGGGGTACCCTCACACATATTATTTGCTCATTTAGTGGATATTTTCACAAAAAAGTGAAATTTTCAAAAATTCAGAGAATTGGCTGAAAACGACTAAATATGAAGGACTCATCGGGCGAATCGCTCTTCAACGGAAATCGGAACACTCAGTGACACTTCCCCTATCTGAAAGTCTGATAAACGCCGGAAAAATGACTAAGTCCAAAGAAAAATTTTTTTCAACTTTTTTCAATTTTACCCGCGTGGGATATATATTCTACCCACACACATTTGGAACTCTCCTGGGGTACCCTCACACAAATTATTCCCTCATTTAGTGGATATTTTCACAAAAGAGTGAAATTTTCAAAAATTCAGAAAATTGGCTGAAAACGACTAAATATCAAGGACTCATCGGGCGAATCGCTCTGGAACTGAAATCGGAATGCTCACTGACATTTCCCCTTATCTGAAAGTCTGATAAACGCTGACAAAATGACTAAGTCCAAAAAAAAATTTTTTTCAACTTTTTTCAATTTTACCCCCGTGGGATATTTATTCTACCCACACACATTTGGAACTCTCCTGGGGTACCCTCACACATATTATTCCCTCATTTAGTGGATATTTTCACAAAAAAGTGAAATTTTCAAAAATTCAGAAAATTGGCTGAAAACGATTAAATATGAAGGACTCATTGGGCAAATCGCTCTGGAACTAAAATCGGAACGCTCACTGACATTTCCCCTACCTGAAAGTCTGATAAACGCTGACAAAATGACTAAGTCCAAACAAAATTTTTTTTCAACTTTTTTCAATTTTACCCCCGTGGGATATATATTCTACCCACACACATTTGGAACTCTCCTGGGGTACCCTCACACATATTATTTGCTCATTTAGTGGATATTTTCACAAAAAAGTGAAATTTTCAAAAATTCAGAGAATTGGCTGAAAACGACTAAATATGAAGGACTCATCGGGCGAATCGCTCTTCAACGGAAATCGGAACACTCAGTGACATTTCCCCTATCTGAAAGTCTGATAAACGCCGGAAAAATGACTAAGTCCAAAGAAAAATTTTTTTCAACTTTTTTCAATTTTACCCGCGTGGGATATATATTCTACCCACACACATTTGGAACTCTCCTGGGGTACCCTCACACAAATTATTCCCTCATTTAGTGGATATTTTCACAAAAGAGTGAAATTTTCAAAAATTCAGAAAATTGGCTGAAAACGACTAAATATCAGGGACTCATCGGGCGAATCGCTCTGGAACTGAAATCGGAATGCTCACTGACATTTCCCCTTATCTGAAAGTCTTATAAACGCTGACAAAATGACTAAGTCCAAAAAAAAATTTTTTTCAACTTTTTTCAATTTTACCCCCGTGGGATATTTATTCTACCCACACACATTTGGAACTCTCCTGGGGTACCCTCACACATATTATTCCCTCATTTAGTGGATATTTTCACAAAAAAGTGAAATTTTCAAAAATTCAGAAAATTGGCTGAAAACGACTAAATATGAAGGACTCATCGGGCGAATCGCTCTGGAACTGAAATCGGAACGCTCACTGACATTTCCCCTATCTGAAAGTCTGATAAACGCCGGAAAAATGACTAAGTCCAAAAAAACATTTTTTTCACTTTTACCCCCGTGGGATATATATTCTACCCACACACATTTGGAACTCTCCTGGGGTACCCTCACACATATTATTCCCTCATTTAGTGGATATTTTCACAAAAAAGTGAAATTTTCAAAAATTCGGAAAATTGGCTGAAAACGACTAAATATGAAGGACTCATCGGGCGAATCGCTCTGCAACTGAAATCGGAATGCTCACTGACATTTCCCCTATCTGAAAGTCTGATAAATGCCGGAAAAATGACTAAGCCCAAAAAAAAATTTTTTTCAACTTTTTTCAATTTAACCCCTGTGGGATATATATTCTACCCACACACATTTGGAACTCTCCTGGGGTACCCTCACACATATTATTCCCTCATTTAGTGGATATTTTCACAAAAGAGTGAAATTTTCAAAAATTCAGAAAATTGGCTGAAAACGACTAAATATCAAGGACTCATCGGGCGAATCGCTCTGGAACTGAAATCGGAATGCTCACTGACATTTCCCCTTATCTGAAAGTCTGATAAACGCTGACAAAATGACTAAGTCCAAAAAAAAATTTTTTCAACTTTTTTCAATTTTACCCCCGTGGGATATTTATTCTACCCACACACATTTGGAACTCTCCTGGGGTACCCTCACACATATTATTCGCTCATTTAGTGGATATTTTCACAAAAAAGTGAAATTTTCAAAAATTCAGAAAATTGGCTGAAAACGACTAAATATGAAGGACTCATCGGGCGAATCGCTCTGGAACTAAAATCGGAACGCTCACTGACATTTCCCCTATCTGAAAGTCTGATAAACGCCGGAAAAATGACTAAGTCCAAAGAAAAATTTATTTGAACTTTTTTCAATTTTACCCGCGTGGGATATATATTCTACCCACACACATTTGGAACTCTCCTGGGGTACCCTCACACATATTATTCGCTCATTTAGTGGATATTTTCACAAAAAAGTGAAATTTTCAAAAATTCAGAAAATTGGCTGAAAACGACTAAATATGAAGGACTTATGGGCGAATCGCTCTGGAACTGAAATCGGAACGCTCACTGACATTTCCCCTATCTGAAAGTCTGATAAACGCCGGAAAAATGACTAAGTCCAAAAAAAATTTTTTTTTCACCTTTTTTCAATTTTACCCCCGTGGGAGATATATTCTACCCACACACATTTGGAACTCTCCTGGGGTACCCTCACACATATTATTCGCTCATTTAGTGGATATTTTCACAAAAAAGTGAAATTTTCAAAAATTCAGAAAATTGGCTGAAAACGGCTAAATATGAAGGACTCATCGGGCGAATCGCTCTGCAACTGAAATCGGAATGCTCACTGAAAGTCTGATGAAAGCCTGAAAAATGACTAAGTCCAAAAAAACATTTTTTTCACTTTTACCCCCGTGGGATATATATTCTACCCACACACATTTGGAACTCTCCTGGGGTACCCTCACACATATTATTCCCTCATTTAGTGGATATTTTCACAAAAAAGTGAAATTTTCAAAAATTCTGAAAATTGGCTGAAAACGACTAAATATGAAGGACTCATCGGGCGAATCGCTCTGCAACTGAATTCGGAACGCTCAGTGACATTTCCCCTATCTGAAAGTCTGCTAAACGCCGGAAAAATGACTAAGTCCAAAGAAAAATTTATTTCAACTTTTTTCAATTTTACCCGCGTGGGATATATATTCTACCCACACACATTTGGAACTCTCCTGGGGTACCCTCACACATATTATTTCCTCATTTACTGGATATTTTCACAAAAAAGTGAAATTTTCAAAAATTCAGAAAATTGACTGAAAGCGACTAAATATGAAAGACTCATCAGGCGAATCGCTCTGGAACTGAAATCGGAACGCTCACTGACATTTCCCCTATCTGAAAGTCTGATAAACGCCGGAAAAATGACTAAGTCCAAAGAAAAATTTTTTTCAATTTTACCCGCGTGGGATATATATTCTACCCACACACATTTGGAACTCTCCTGGGGTACCCTCACACACATTATTCCTTCATTTAGTGGATATTTTCACAAAAAAGTGACATTTTCAAAAATTTAGAAAATTGGCTGAAAACGACTAAATATCAAGGACTCATCGGGCGAATCGCTCTGGAACTGAAATCGGAATGCTCACTGACATTTCCCCTTATCTGAAAGTCTGATAAACGCTGACAAAATGACTAAGTCCAAAAAAAAATTTTTTTCAACTTTTTTCAATTTTACCCCCGTGGGATATTTATTCTACCCACACACATTTGGAACTCTCCTGGGGTACCCTCACACATATTATTCCCTCATTTAGTGGATATTTTCACAAAAAAGTGAAATTTTCAAAAATTCAGAAAATTGGCTGAAAACGGCTAAATATGAAGGACTCATAGGGCGAATCGCTCTGCAACTGAAATCGGAATGCTCACTGACATTTCCCCTATCTGAAAGTCTGATGAAAGCCTGAAAAATGACAAAGTCCAAAAAAACATTTTTTTCACTTTTACCCCCATGGGATATATATTCTACCCACACACAATTGGAACTCTCCTGGGGTACCCTCACACATATTATTCCCTCATTTAGTGGATATTTTCACAAAAAAGTGAAATTTTCAAAAATTCGGAAAATTGGCTGAAAACGACTAAATATGAAGGACTCATCGGGCGAATCGCTCTGGAACTGAAATCGGAATGCTCACTGACATTTCCCCTATCTGAAAGTCTGATAAACGCTGACAAAATGACTAAGTCCAAAAAAAATTTTTTTTTCACCTTTTTTCAATTTTATCCCCGTGGGAGATATATTCTACCCACACACATTTGGAACTCTCCTGGGGTACCCTCACACATATTATTTCCTCATTTACTGGATATTTTCACAAAAAAGTGAAATTTTCAAAAATTCAGAAAATTGACTGAAAGCGACTAAATATGAAAGACTCATCAGGCGAATCGCTCTGGAACTGAAATCGGAACGCTCACTGACATTTCCCCTATCTGAAAGTCTGATAAACGCCGGAAAAATGACTAAGTCCAAAGAAAAATTTTTTTCAACTTTTTTCAATTTTACCCGCGTGGGATATATATTCTACCCACACACATTTGGAACTCTCCTGGGGTACCCTCACAAATTATTTCCTCATTTAGGGGATATTTTCACAAAAAAGTGAAATTTTCAAAAATTCAGAAAATTGGCTGAAAGCGACTAAATATGAAAGACTCATCAGGCGAATCACTCTGGAACTGAAATTGGAACGCTCACTGATATTTCCCCTATCTGAAAGTCTGATAAACGCCGGAAAAATGACTAAGTCCAAAGAAAAATTTTTTTCAACTTTTTTCAATTTTACCCGCGTGGGATATATATTCTACCCACACACATTTGGAACTCTCCTGGGGTACCCTCACACACATTATTCCTTCATTTAGTGGATATTTTCACAAAAAAGTGACATTTTCAAAAATTAAGAAAATTGGCTGAAAACGACTAAATATCAAGGACTCATCTGGCGAATCGCTCTGGAACTGAAATCGGAACGCTCACTGACATTTCCCCTATCTGAAAGTCTGATAAACGCCGGAAAAATGACTAAGTCCAAAAAAAAATTTTTTTCAACTTTTTTCACTTTTACCCCCGTGGGATATATATTCTACCCACACACATTTGGAACTCTCCTGGGGTACCCTCACACATATTATTCCCTCATTTAGTGGATATTTTCACAAAAAAGTGAAATTTTCAAAAATTCAGAAAATTGGCTGAAAACGACTAAATATGAAGGACTCATTGGGCAAATCGCTCTGGAACTAAAATCGGAACGCTCACTGACATTTCCCCTATCTGAAAGTCTGATAAACGCCGGAAAAATGACTAAGTCCAAAAAAAAAATTTTTTCAACTTTTTTCAATTTTACCCCCGTGGGATATATATTCTACCCACACACATTTGGAACTCTCCTGGGGTACCCTCACACATATTATTCCCTCATTTAGTGGATATTTTCACAAAAAAGTGAAATTTTCAAAAATTCTAAAAATTGGCTGAAAACGACTAAATATCAAGGACTCATCGGGCGAATCGCTCTGGAACTGAAATCGGAACGCTCACTGACATTTCTCCTATCTGAAAGTCTGCTAAACGCCGGAAAAATGACTAAGTCCAAAGAAAAATTTTTTTCAACTTTTTTCAATTTTACCCGCGTGGGATATATATTCTACCCACACACATTTGGAACTCTCCTGGGGTACCCTCACACACATTATTCCTTCATTTAGTGGATATTTTCACAAAAAAGTGACATTTTCAAAAATTTAGAAAATTGGCTGAAAACGACTAAATATCAAGGACTCATCTGGCGAATCGCTCTGGAACTGAAATCGGAACGCTCACTGACATTTCCCCTATCTGAAAGTCTGATAAACGTTGACAAAATGACTAAGTCCAAACAAAATTTTTTTTCAACTTTTTTCAATTTTACCCCCGTGGGATATATATTCTACGCACACACATTTGGAACTCTCCTGGGGTACCCTCACACATATTATTCGCTCATTTAGTGGATATTTTCACAAAAAAGTGAAATTTTCAAAAATTCAGAAAATTGGCTGAAAACGATTAAATATGAAGGACTCATCGGGCTAATCGCTCTGGAACTGAAATCGGAATGATCACTGACATTTCCCCTATCTGAAAGTCTGATAAACGCCGGAAAAATGACTAAGTCCAAAAAAAAATTTTTTTCAACTTTTTTCACTTTTACCCCCGTGGGATATATATTCTACCCACACACATTTGGAACTCTCCTGGGGTACCCTCACACATATTATTCCCTCATTTTGTGGATATTTTCACAAAAAAGTGAAATTTTCAAAAATTCAGAAAATTGGCTGAAAACGACTAAATATGAAGGACTCATTGGGCAAATCGCTCTGGAACTAAAATCGGAACGCTCACTGACATTTCCCCTATCTGAAAGTCTGATAAACGCCGCAAAAATGACTAAGTCCAAAAAAAAATTTTTTTCAACTTTTTTCAATTTTACCCCCGTGGGATATATATTTTACCCACACACATTTGGAACTCTCCTGGGGTACCCTCACACATATTATTCCCTCATTTAGTGGATATTTTCACAAAAAAGTGAAATTTTCAAAAATTCTAAAAATTGGCTGAAAACGACTAAATATCAAGGACTCATCGGTCGAATCGCTCTGGAACTGAAATCGGAACGCTCACTGACATTTCCCCTCTTTGAAAGTCTGATAAACGCCGGAAAAATGACTAAGTCCAAAAAAAAATTTTTTTCAACTTTTTTCAATTTAACCCCTGTGGGATATATATTCTACCCACACACATTTGGAACTCTCCTGGGGTACCCTCACACATATTATTCCCTCATTTTGTGGATATTTTCACAAAAAAGTGAAATTTTCAAAAATTCAGAAAATTGTCTGAAAACGACTAAATATCAAGGACTCATCTGGCGAATCGCTCTGGAACTGGAATCGGAACGCTCACTGACATTTCCCCTATCTGAAAGTCTGATAAACGCTGACAAAATGACTAAGTCCAAACAAAATTTTTTTTCAACTTTTTTCAATTTTACCCCCGTGGGATATACATTCTAGCCACACACATTTGGAACTCTCCTGGGGTACCCTCACACATATTATTCGCTCATTTAGTGGATATTTTCACAAAAAAGTGAAATTTTCAAAAATTCAGAAAATTGGCTGAAAACGACTAAATATGAAGGACTCATCGGGCGAATCGCTCTTCAACGGAAATCGGAACACTCACTGACATTTCCCCTATCTGAAAGTCTGATAAACGCTGACAAAATGACTAAGTCCAAAGAAAAATTTTTTTCAACTTTTTTCAATTTTACCCGCGTGGGATATATATTCTACCCACACACATTTGGAACTCTCCTGGGGTACCCTCACACACATTATTCCTTCATTTAGTGGATATTTTCACAAAAAGTGACATTTTCAAAAATTTCGAAAATTGGCTGAAAACGACTAAATATGAAGGACTCATCGAGCGAATCGCTCTGGAACTGAAATCGGAACGCTCACTGACATTTCCCCTATCTGAAAGTCTGATAAACGCCGGAAAAATGACTAAGTCCAAAGAAAAAATTTTTTCAACTTTTTTCAATTTTACCCGCGTGGGATATATAATCTACCCACACACATTTGGAACTCTCCTGGGGTACCCTCACACACATTATTCCTTCATTTAGTGGATATTTTCACAAAAAAGTGAAATTTTCAAAAATTCTGAGAATTGGCTGAAAACGACTAAATATGAAGGACTCATCGGGCGAATCGCTCTTCAATGGAAATCGGAGCACTCACTGACATTTCCCCTATCTGAAAGTCTGATGAACGCCGGAAAAATGATTAAGTCCAAAAAAAAATTTTTTTCAACTTTTTCAATTTAACCCCCGTGGGATATATATTCTACCCACACACATTTGGAACTCTCCTGGGGTACCCTCGCACATATTATTCCCTCATTTTGTGGATATTTTCACAAAAAAATGAAATTTTCAAAAATTTAGAAAATTGGCTGAAAACGACTACATATCAAGGACTCATCTGGCGAATCGCTCTGGAACTGAAATCGGAACGCTCACTGACATTTCCCCTATCTGAAAGTCTGATAAACGCCGGAAAAATGACTAAGTCCAAAGAAAAATTTTTTTCAACTTTTTTCAATTTTACCCGCGTGGGATATATATTCTACCCACACACATTTGGAACTCTCCTGGGGTACCCTCACAAATTATTTCCTCATTTAGGGGATATTTTCACAAAAAAGTGAAATTTTCAAAAATTCAGAAAATTGGCTGAAAGCGACTAAATATGAAAGACTCATCAGGCGAATCACTCTGGAACTGAAATTGGAACGCTCACTGATATTTCCCCTATCTGAAAGTCTGATAAACGCCGGAAAAATGACTAAGTCCAAAGAAAAATTTTTTTCAACTTTTTTCAATTTTACCCGCGTGGGATATATATTCTACCCACACACATTTGGAACTCTCCTGGGGTACCCTCACACACATTATTCCTTCATTTAGTGGATATTTTCACAAAAAAGTGACATTTTCAAAAATTAAGAAAATTGGCTGAAAACGACTAAATATCAAGGACTCATCTGGCGAATCGCTCTGGAACTGAAATCGGAACGCTCACTGACATTTCCCCTATCTGAAAGTCTGATAAACGCCGGAAAAATGACTAAGTCCAAAAAAAAATTTTTTTCAACTTTTTTCACTTTTACCCCCGTGGGATATATATTCTACCCACACACATTTGGAACTCTCCTGGGGTACCCTCACACATATTATTCCCTCATTTAGTGGATATTTTCACAAAAAAGTGAAATTTTCAAAAATTCAGAAAATTGGCTGAAAACGACTAAATATGAAGGACTCATTGGGCAAATCGCTCTGGAACTAAAATCGGAACGCTCACTGACATTTCCCCTATCTGAAAGTCTGATAAACGCCGGAAAAATGACTAAGTCCAAAAAAAAAATTTTTTCAACTTTTTTCAATTTTACCCCCGTGGGATATATATTCTACCCACACACATTTGGAACTCTCCTGGGGTACCCTCACACATATTATTCCCTCATTTAGTGGATATTTTCACAAAAAAGTGAAATTTTCAAAAATTCTAAAAATTGGCTGAAAACGACTAAATATCAAGGACTCATCTGGCGAATCGCTCTGGAACTGAAATCGGAACGCTCACTGACATTTCCCCTATCTGAAAGTCTGATAAATGCTGACAAAATGACTAAGTCCAAACAATATTTTTTTTCAACTTTTTTCAATTTTACCCCCGTGGGATATATATTCTACCCACACACATTTGGAACTCTCCTGGGGTACCCTCACACATATTATTCCCTCATTTAGTGGATATTTTCACAAAAAAGTGAAATTTTCAAAAATTCCGAGAATTGGCTGAAAACGACTAAATATGAAGGACTCATCGGGCGAATCGCTCTTCAACGGAAATCGGAGCACTCACTGACATTTCCCCTATCTGAAAGTCTGATAAACGCCGGAAAAATGATTAAGTCCAAAAAAAAATTTTTTTCAACTTTTTCAATTTAACCCCCGTGGGATATATATTCTACCCACACACATTTGGAACTCTCCTGGGGTACCCTCAAACATGTTATTCCCTCATTTAGTGGATATTTTCACAAAAAAGTGACATTTTCAAAAATTTAGAAAATTGGCTGAAAACGACTAAATATGAAGGACTCAACGGGCGAATCGCTCTGGAAATGAAATCAGAATGCTCACTGACATTTCCCCTATCTGAAAGTCTGATGAACGCCGGAAAAATGACTAAGTCCAAAAAAAATTTTTTTCAACTTTTTTTACTTTTACCCCCGTGGGATATATATTCTACCCACACACATTTGGAACTCTCCTGGGGTACCCTCACACACATTATTCCTTCATTTAGTGGATATTTTCACAAAAAGTGACATTTTCAAAAATTCATGAAATTGGCTGAAAACGACTAAATATGAAGGACTCATTGGGCGAATCGCTCTGGAACTGAAATCGGAACGCTCACTGAAATTTCCCCTATCTGAAAGTCTGATAAACGCCAGAAAAATGACTAAGTACCCCAAAAAAGATTTTTTAAACTTTTTTCAATTTTACCCCCGTGGGATATATATTCTACCCACACACATTTGGAACTCTCCTGGGGTACCCTCAAACACATTATTCCTTCATTTAGTGGATTTTTCACAAAAAAGTGACATTTTCAAAAATTTAGAAAATTGGCTGAAAACGACTAAATAATAAGGACTCATCGGGCGAATCGCTCTGGTACTGAAATCGGAATGCTCACTGACATTTCCCCTATCTGAAAGTCTGATAAACGCCGGAAAAATGACTAAGTCCAAAAAAAATTTTTTCAACTTTTTTCAATTTAACCCCTGTGGGATATATATTCTACCCACACACATTTGGAACTCTCCTGGGGTACCCTCACACATATTATTCCTTCATTTTGTGGATATTTTCACAAAAAAGTGAAATTTTCAAAAATTCAGAGAATTGGCTGAAAACGACTAAATATGAAGGACTCATCGGGCGAATTGCTCTTCAATGGAAATCGGAACACTCACTGACATTTCCCCTATCTGAAAGTCTGATAAACGCCGGAAAAATGACTAAGTCCAAAAAAAAATTTTTTTCAACTTTTTCAATTTTACACCGTGGGATATATATTCCTCCCACACACATTTGGAACTCTTCTGGGGTACCCTCACACATATTATTCCCTCATTTAGTGGATATTTTCACAAAAAAGTGAAATTTTCAACAATTCAGAAAATTGGCTGAAAATGACTAAATATCAAGGACTCATCTGGCGAATCGCTCTGGAACTGAAATCGGAACGCTAACTGACATTTCCCCTATATGAAAGTCTGATAAACAGCGGAAAAATGACTAAGTCCAAACAAAATTTTTTTTCAACTTTTTTTAATTTTGCCACCGTGGGAGATATATTCTACCCACACACATTTGGAACTCTCCTGGGGTACCCTCACACATATTATTCGCTCATTTAGTGGATATTTTCACAAAAAAGTGAAATTTTTAAAAATTCTAAAAATTGGCTGAAAACGACTAAATATGAAGGACTCATCGGGCGAATCGCTCTGGAACTAAAATCGGAACGCTCACTGACATTTCCCCTATCTGAAAGTCTGATAAACGCTGACAAAATGACTAAGTCCCCCCAAAAAATTTTTTTCAACTTTTTTTAATTTTACCCCCGTGGGATATATATTCTACCCACACACATTTGGAACTCTCCTGGGGTACCCTCACACACATTATTCCTTCATTTAGTGGATATTTTCACAAAAAACTGACATTTTCAAAAATTTCGAAAATTGGCTGAAAACGACTAAATAAGAAGGACTCATCGGGCGAATCGCTCTGGAACTGAAATCGGAATGCTCACTGACATTTCCCCTATCTGAAAGTCTGATGAACGCCATAAAAATGACTAAGTCCAAAAAAAATTTTTTTTAAACTTTTTTCACTTTTACTCCCGTGGGATATATATTCTACCCAAACATATTTGGAACTCTCCTGGGGTACCCTCACACATATTATTTCCTCATTTAGTGGATATTTTCACAAAAAAGTGAAATTTTCAAAAATTAAGAAAATTGGCTGAAAATGACTAAATATCAAGGACTCATCTGGCGAATTGCTCTGGAACTGAAATCGGAACGCTCACTGATATTTCCCCTATCTGAAAGTCTGATAAATGCTGACAAAATGACTAAGTCCAAAAAAAAATTTTTTTCAAGTTTTTCAATTTAACCCCCGTTGGATATATATTCTACCCACACACATTTAGAACTCTCCTGGGGTACCCTCAAACATATTATTCCCTCATTTAGTGGATATTTTCACAAAAAAGTGACATTTTCAAAAATTTAGAAAATTGGCTGAAAACGACTAAATATGAAGGACTCATCGTGCGAATCGCTCTGGAACTGAAATTGGAATCCTCACTGACATTTCCCCTATCTGAAAGTCTGATGAACGCCGGAAAAATGACTAAGTCCAAAAAAAAATTTTTTTCAACTTTTTTCACTTTTACCCCTGTGGGATATATATTCTACCCACACACATTTGGAACTCTCCTGGGGTACCCTCACACATATTATTCCCTCATTTTGTGGATATTTTCACAAAAAAGTGAAATTTTCAAAAATTCAGAAAATTGGCTGAAAACGACTAAATATGAAGGACTCATCGGGCGAATCGCTCTGGAACTGAAATTGGAATCCTCACTGACATTTCCCCTATCTGAAAGTCTGATGAACGCCGGAAAAATGACTAAGTCCAAAAAAAAATTTTTTTCAACTTTTTTCACTTTTACCCCTGTGGGATATATATTCTACCCACACACATTTGGAACTCTCCTGGGGTACCCTCACACATATTATTCCCTCATTTTGTGGATATTTTCACAAAAAAGTGAAATTTTCAAAAATTCAGAAAATTGGCTGAAAACGACTAAATATCAAGGACTCATCTGGCAAATCGCTCTGGAACTGAAATCGGAACGCTCACTGACATTTCCCCTATCTGAAAGTCTGATAAACGCTGACAAAATGACTAAGTCCAAACAAAATTTTTTTTCAACTTTTTTCAATTTTACCCCCGTGGGATATATATTCTACCCACACACATTTGGAACTCTCCTGGGGTACCCTCACACATATTATTCGCTCATTTAGTGGATATTTTCACAAAAAAGTGAAATTTTCAACAATTCAGAAAATTGGCTGAAAATGACTAAATATCAAGGACTCATCTGGCGAATCGCTCTGGAACTGAAATCGGAATGCTCACTGACATTTCCCCTATATGAAAGTCTGATAAACGGCAGAAAAATGAGTAAGTCCAAAAAAAATTTTTTTTCAACTTTTTTCAATTTTACCCCCGTGGGATATATATTCTAACCACACACATTTGGAACTCTCCTGGGGTACCCTCACACTTATTATTCCCTCATTTAGTGGATATTTTCACAAAAAAGTGAAATTTTCAAAAATTCTGAAAATTGGCTGAAAACGACTAAATATGAAGGACTCATCGGTGCGTACCGCTCTGGAACTGAAATCGGAACGCTCACTGACATTTCCCCTATCTGAAAGTCTGATAAACGCTGACAAAATGACTAAGTCCCCCAAAAAAATTTTTTTCAACTTTTTTCAATTTTACCCCGTGGGATATATATTCTACCCACACACATTTGGAACTCTCCTGGGGTACCCTCACACACATTATTCCTTCATTTAGTGGATATTTTCACAAAAAAGTGACATTTTCAAAAATTTAGAAAATTGGCTGAAAACGACTAAATAAGAAAGACTCGTCGGGCTATTCGCTCTGGAACTGAAATCGGAATGCTCATTGACATTTCCCCTATCTGAAAGTCTGATGAACGCCGTAAAAATGACTAAGTCCAAAAAAATTTTTTTTAAACTTTTTTCACTTTTACCCCCGTGGGATATATATTCTACCCACACACATTTGGAACTCTCCTGGGGTACCCTCACACATATTATGTGCTCATTTAGTGGATATTTTCACAAAAAAGTGAAATTTTCAAAAATTCTGAAAATTGGCTGAAAACGACTAAATATGAAGGACTCATCGGTGCGTACCGCTCTGGAACTGAAATCGGAATGCTCACTGACATTTCCCCTATCTGAAAGTCTGATAAACGCTGACAAAATGACTAAGTCCAAAAAAAAATTTTTTTCAACTTTTTCAATTTAACCCCCGTTGGATATACATTCTACCCACACACATTTAGAACTCTCCTGGGGTACCCTCAAGCATATTATTCCCTCATTTAGTGGATATTTTCACAAAAAAGTGAAATTTTCAAAAATTCAGAAAATTGGCTGAAAACGACTAAATATGAAGGACTCATCGGGCAAATCGCTCTGGAACTGAAATCGGAATGCTCACTGACATTTCCCCTATCTGAAAGTCTGATAAACGGCGGAAAAATGACAGTCCAAAAAAAAATTTTTTTCAACTTTTTTCAATTTTACCCCCGTGGGATATATATTCTACCCACACACATTTGGAACTCTCCTGGGGTACCCTCACACATATTATTCCCTCATTTAGTGGATATTTTCATAAAAAAGTGAAATTTTCAAAAATTCTGAAAATTGGCTGAAAACGACTAAATATGAAGGACTCATCGGGCGAATCGTTCTGGAACTGAAATCAGAATGCTCACTCACATTTCCCCTATCTGAAAGTCTGATAAACGCTGACAAAATGACTAAGTCCCAAAAAAAATGTTTTTCAACTTTTTTCAATTTTTCCCCCGTGGGATATATATTCTACCCACACACATTTGGAACTCTCCTGGGGTACCCTCACACATATTATTCCCTCATTTAGTGGATATTTTCACAAAAAAGTGAAATTTTCAAAAATTCTGAAAATTGGCTGAAAACGACTAAATATCAAGGACTCATCTGGCGAATCGCTCTGGAACTGAAATCGGAATGCTCACTGACATTTCCCCTATCTGAAAGTCTGATAAACGCCGGAAAAATGACTAAGTCCAAAAAAAGATTTTTTTCAACTTTTTTCAATTTTACCCCCGTGGGATATATATTCTACCCACACACATTTGGAACTCTCCTGGGGTAGCCTCACACATATTATTCCTTCGTTTAGTGGATATTTTCACAAAAAAGTGAAATTTTCAAAAATACAGAAAATTGGCTGAAAACGTCTAAATATGAAGGACTCATTGGGCGAATCGCTCTGGAACTAAAATCGGAACGCTCACTGACATTTCCCCTATCTGAAAGTCTGATAAACGCCTGAAAAATGACTAAGTCCAAAAAAAAATTTTTTTCAATTTTACCCCCGTGGGATATATATTCTACCCACACACATATGGAACTCTCCTGAGGTACCCTCACACATATTATTCCCTCAGTTAGTGGATATTTTCACAAAAAAGTGAAATTTTCAAAAATTCAGAAAATTGGCTGAAAACGACTAAATATGAAAGACTCATCAGGCGAATCGCTCTGGAACTGAAATCGGAACGCTCACTGACATTTCCCCTATCTGAAAGTCTGATGAACGCCGGAAAAATGACTAAGTCCAAAAAAAAATTGTTTTCAACTTTTTTCAATTTAACCCCCGTGGGATATATATTCTACCCACACACATTTGGAACTCTCCTGGGGTACCCTCACACATATTATTCCCTCATTTAGTGGATATTTTCACAAAAAAGTGAAATTTTCAACAATTCAGAAAATTGGCTGAAAATGACTAAATATCAAGGACTCATCTGGCGAATCGCTCTGGAGCTGAAATCGGAACGCTAACTGACATTTCCCCTATATGAAAGTCTGATAAATGGCGGAAAAATGACTAAGTCCAAAAAAAATTTTTTTTCAACTTTTTTCAATTTTATCACCGTGGAATATATATTCTACCCACACACATTTGGAACTCTCCTGGGGTACCCTCACACACATTATTCCTTCATTTAGTGGATATTTTCACAAAAAAGTGACATTTTCAAAAATTTTGAAAATTGGCTGAAAACGACTAAGTAAGAAGGACTCATCGGGCGAATCGCTCTGGAATTGAAATCGGAATGCTCACTGACATTTCCCCTATCTGAAAGTCTGATAAACGCTAGAAAAATGACTAAGTCCCCCCAAAAAATTTTTTTCAACTTTTTTCAATTTTACCCCCGTGGGATATATATTCTACCCACACACATTTGGAACTCTCCTCGGGTACCCTCACACATATTATTCCCTCATTTAGTGGATATTTTCACAAAAAAGTGAAATTTTCAAAAATTCAGAAAATTGTCTGAAAACGACTAAATATGAAGGACTCATCGGGCAAATCGCTCTGGAACTGAAATCGGAATGCTCACTGACATTTCCCCTATCTGAAAGTCTGATAAACGGCGGAAAAATGACAGTCCAAAAAAAAATTTTTTTCAACTTTTTTCAATTTTACCCCCGTGGGATATATATTCTACCCACACACATTTGGAACTCTCCTGGGGTACCCTCACACATATTATTCCCTCATTTAGTGGATATTTTCATAAAAAAGTGAAATTTTCAAAAATTCTGAAAATTGGCTGAAAACGACTAAATATGAAGGACTCATCGGGCGAATCGTTCTGGAACTGAAATCAGAATGCTCACTCACATTTCCCCTATCTGAAAGTCTGATAAACGCTGACAAAATGACTAAGTCCCAAAAAAAATGTTTTTCAACTTTTTTCAATTTTTCCCCCGTGGGATATATATTCTACCCACACACATTTGGAACTCTCCTGGGGTACCCTCACACATATTATTCCCTCATTTAGTGGATATTTTCACAAAAAAGTGAAATTTTCAAAAATTCTGAAAATTGGCTGAAAACGACTAAATATCAAGGACTCATCTGGCGAATCGCTCTGGAACTGAAATCGGAATGCTCACTGACATTTCCCCTATCTGAAAGTCTGATAAACGCCGGAAAAATGACTAAGTCCAAAAAAAGATTTTTTTCAACTTTTTTCAATTTTACCCCCGTGGGATATATATTCTACCCACACACATTTGGAACTCTCCTGGGGTAGCCTCACACATATTATTCCTTCGTTTAGTGGATATTTTCACAAAAAAGTGAAATTTTCAAAAATACAGAAAATTGGCTGAAAACGACTAAATATGAAGGACTCATTGGGCGAATCGCTCTGGAACTAAAATCGGAACGCTCACTGACATTTCCCCTATCTGAAAGTCTGATAAACGCCTGAAAAATGACTAAGTCCAAAAAAAAATTTTTTTCAACTTTTTTCAATTTTACCCCCGTGGGATATATATTCTACCCACACACATATGGAACTCTCCTGAGGTACCCTCACACATATTATTCCCTCAGTTAGTGGATATTTTCACAAAAAAGTGAAATTTTCAAAAATTCAGAAAATTGGCTGAAAACGACTAAATATGAAAGACTCATCAGGCGAATCGCTCTGGAACTGAAATCGGAACGCTCACTGACATTTCCCCTATCTGAAAGTCTGATAAACGGCGGAAAAATGACAGTCCAAAAAAATTTTTTTTTCAACTTTTTTCAATTTTACCCCCGTGGGATATATATTCTACCCACACACATTTGGAACTCTCCTGGGTACCCTCACACATATTATTCCCTCATTTAGTGGATATTTTCACAAAAAATTGAAATTTTCAAAAATTCTGAAAATTGGCTGAAAACGACTAATTATCATGGACTCATCTGGCGAATCGCTCTGGAACTGAAATCAGAACGCTCACTGACATTTCCCCTATCTGAAAGTCTGATAAACGCTGACAAAATGACTAAGTCCCAAAAAAAATGTTTTTCAACTTTTTTCAATTTTTCCCCCGTGGGATATATATTCTACCCACACACATTTGGAACTCTCCTGGGGTACCCTCACACATATTATTCCCTCATTTAGTGGATATTTTCACAAAAAAGTGAAATTTTCAAAAATACAGAAAATTGGCTGAAAACGACTAAATATGAAAGACTCATCAGGCAAATCGCTCTGGAACTGAAATCGGAATGCTCACTGACATTTCCCCTATCTGAAAGTCTGATAAACGCTAGAAAAATGACCAAGTCCCCCCAAAAAATTTTTTTCAACTTTTTTCAATTTTACCCCCATGGGATATATATTCTACCCACACACATTTGGAACTCTCCTCGGGTACCCTCACACATATTATACCCTCATTTAGTGGATATTTTCACAAAAAAGTGAAATTTTCAAAAATTCAGAAAATTGTCTGAAAACGACTAAATATGAAGGACTCATCAGGCGAATCGCTCTGGAACTGAAATCGGAATGCTCACTGACATTTCCCCTATATGAAAGTCTGATAAATGGCGGAAAAATGACTAAGTCCAAAAATAATTTTTTTTCAACTTTTATCAATTTTACCCCCGTGGGATATATATTCTACCCACACACATTTGGAACTCTCCTGGGGTACCCTCACACACATTATTCCTTCATTTAGTGGATATTTTCACAAAAAAGTGACATTTTCAAAAATTTAGAAAATTGGCTGAAAACGACTAAATATGAAGGACTCATTGGGCGAATCGCTCTGGAACTAAAATCGGAACGCTCACTGACATTTCCCCTATCTGAAAGTCTGATAAACGCCGAAAAAATGACTAAGTCCAAAAAAAATTTTTTTTTCAACTTTTTTCAATTTTAACCCCGTGGGATATATATTCTACCCACACACATTTGGAACTCTCCTGGGGTACCCTCACACATATTATTCCCTCATTCAGTGGATATTTTCACAAAAAAGTGAAATTTTCAAAAATACAGAAAATTGGCTGAAAACGACTAAATATGAAAGACTCATCAGGCGAATCACTCTGGAACTGAAATCGGAACGCTCACTGACATTTCCCCTATCTGAAAGTCTGATAAACGCCTGAAAAATGACTAAGTCTAAAAAAAATTTTTTTTCAACTTTTTTAAATTTTACCCCCGTGGGATATATATTCTACCCACACACATTTGGAACTCTCCTGGGGTACCCTCACACATATTATTCCCTCATTTAGTGGATATTTTCACAAAAAAGTGACATTTTCAAAAATTTAGAAAATTGGCTGAAAACGACTAAATATGAAGGACTCATCGGGCGAATCGCTCTGGAACTGAAATCGGAATGCTCACTGACATTTCCCCTATCTGAAAGTCTAATAAACGCCGGAAAAATGACTAAGTCCAAAAAAAATTTTTTTTCCATTATTTTCAGTTTTACCCCCGTGGGATATATATTCTACCCACACACATTTGGAACTCTCCTTGGGTACCCTCACACATATTATTTCCTCATTTAGTGGATATTTTCACAAAAAAGTGAAATTTTCAAAAATTCAGAAAATTGGCTGAAAACGACTAAATATGAAGGACTCATCAGGCGAATCGCTCTGGAACTGAAATCGGAACGCTCACTGACATTTCCCCTATCTGAAAGTCTGATAAACGGCGGAAAAATGACTAAGTCCAAAGAAAAATTGTTTTCAACTTTTTTCAATTTTACCCGCGTGGGATATATATTCTACCCACACACATTTGGAACTCTCCTGGGGTACCCTCACACACATTATTCCTTCATTTAGTGGATATTTTCACAAAAAAGTGACATTTTCAAAAATTTAGAAAATTGGCTGAAAACGACTAAATATGAAGGACTCATCGGGCGAATCGCTCTGGAACTGAAATCGGAATGCTCACTGACATTTCCCCTATCTGAACGTCTGATGAATGCCGGAAAAATGACTAAGTCCAAAAAAAAATTTTTTTCAACTTTTTTCACTTTTATCCCCGTGGGATATATATTCTACCCACACACATTTGGAACTCTCCTGGGGTACCCTCACACATATTATTTCCTCATTTAGTATATATTTTCACAAAAAAGTGAAATTTTCAAAAATTCTATAAATTTTCTGAAAACGACTAAATATGAAAGACTCATCAGGCGAAACGCTCTGGAACTGAAATCAGAACGCTCACTGACATTTCCCCTATCTGAAAGTCTGATAAACGCTGACAAAATGACTAAGTCCCAAAAAAAATGTTTTTCAACTTTTTTCAATTTTTCCCCCGTGGGATATATATTCTACCCACACACATTTGGAACTCTCCTGGGGTACCCTCACACATATTATTCCCTCATTTAGTGGATATTTTCACAAAAAAGTGAAATTTTCAAAAATTCAGAAAATTGGCTGAAAACGACTAAATATGAAAGACTCATCAGGCGAATCGCTCTGGAACTGAAATCGGAACGCTCACTGACATTTCCCCTATCTGAAAGTCTGATAAACGGCGGAAAAATGACAGTCCAAAAAAATTTTTTTTTCAACTTTTTTCAATTTTACCCCCGTGGGATATATATTCTACCCACACACATTTGGAACTCTCCTGGGTACCCTCACACATATTATTCCCTCATTTAGTGGATATTTTCACAAAAAATTGAAATTTTCAAAAATTCTGAAAATTGGCTGAAAACGACTAATTATCATGGACTCATCTGGCGAATCGCTCTGGAACTGAAATCAGAACGCTCACTGACATTTCCCCTATCTGAAAGTCTGATAAACGCTGACAAAATGACTAAGTCCCAAAAAAAATGTTTTTCAACTTTTTTCAATTTTTCCCCCGTGGGATATATATTCTACCCACACACATTTGGAACTCTCCTGGGGTACCCTCACACATATTATTCCCTCATTTAGTGGATATTTTCACAAAAAAGTGAAATTTTCAAAAATACAGAAAATTGGCTGAAAACGACTAAATATGAAAGACTCATCAGGCAAATCGCTCTGGAACTGAAATCGGAATGCTCACTGACATTTCCCCTATCTGAAAGTCTGATAAACGCTAGAAAAATGACCAAGTCCCCCCAAAAAATTTTTTTCAACTTTTTTCAATTTTAACCCCGTGGGATATATATTCTACCCACACACATTTGGAACTCTCCTCGGGTACCCTCACACATATTATACCCTCATTTAGTGGATATTTTCACAAAAAAGTGAAATTTTCAAAAATTCAGAAAATTGTCTGAAAACGACTAAATATGAAGGACTCATCAGGCGAATCGCTCTGGAACTGAAATCGGAATGCTCACTGACATTTCCCCTATATGAAAGTCTGATAAATGGCGGAAAAATGACTAAGTCCAAAAATAATTTTTTTTCAACTTTTATCAATTTTACCCCCGTGGGATATATATTCTACCCACACACATTTGGAACTCTCCTGGGGTACCCTCACACACATTATTCCTTCATTTAGTGGATATTTTCACAAAAAAGTGACATTTTCAAAAATTTAGAAAATTGGCTGAAAACGACTAAATATGAAGGACTCATTGGGCGAATCGCTCTGGAACTAAAATCGGAACGCTCACTGACATTTCCCCTATCTGAAAGTCTGATAAACGCCGAAAAAATGACTAAGTCCAAAAAAAATTTTTTTTTCAACTTTTTTCAATTTTAACCCCGTGGGATATATATTCTACCCACACACATTTGGAACTCTCCTGGGGTACCCTCACACATATTATTCCCTCATTTAGTGGATATTTTCACAAAAAAGTGAAATTTTCAAAAATACAGAAAATTGGCTGAAAACGACTAAATATGAAAGACTCATCAGGCGAATCACTCTGGAACTGAAATCGGAACGCTCACTGACATTTCCCCTATCTGAAAGTCTGATAAACGCCTGAAAAATGACTAAGTCTAAAAAAAATTTTTTTTCAACTTTTTTAAATTTTACCCCCGTGGGATATATATTCTACCCACACACATTTGGAACTCTCCTGGGGTACCCTCACACATATTATTCCCTCATTTAGTGGATATTTTCACAAAAAAGTGACATTTTCAAAAATTTAGAAAATTGGCTGAAAACGACTAAATATGAAGGACTCATCGGGCGAATCGCTCTGGAACTGAAATCGGAATGCTCACTGACATTTCCCCTATCTGAAAGTCTAATAAACGCCGGAAAAATGACTAAGTCCAAAAAAAATTTTTTTTCCATTATTTTCAGTTTTACCCCCGTGGGATATATATTCTACCCACACACATTTGGAACTCTCCTTGGGTACCCTCACACATATTATTTCCTCATTTAGTGGATATTTTCACAAAAAAGTGAAATTTTCAAAAATTCAGAAAATTGGCTGAAAACGACTAAATATGAAGGACTCATCAGGCGAATCGCTCTGGAACTGAAATCGGAACGCTCACTGACATTTCCCCTATCTGAAAGTCTGATAAACGGCGGAAAAATGACTAAGTCCAAAGAAAAATTGTTTTCAACTTTTTTCAATTTTACCCGCGTGGGATATATATTCTACCCACACACATTTGGAACTCTCCTGGGGTACCCTCACACACATTATTCCTTCATTTAGTGGATATTTTCACAAAAAAGTGACATTTTCAAAAATTTAGAAAATTGGCTGAAAACGACTAAATATGAAGGACTCATCGGGCGAATCGCTCTGGAACTGAAATCGGAATGCTCACTGACATTTCCCCTATCTGAAAGTCTGATAAACGCTGACAAAATGACTAAGTCCCAAAAAAAATGTTTTTCAACTTTTTTCAATTTTTCCCCCGTGGGATATATATTCTACCCACACACATTTGGAACTCTCCTGGGGTACCCTCACACATATTATTCCCTCATTTAGTGGATATTTTCACAAAAAAGTGATATTTTCAAAAATTCAGAAAATTGTCTGAAAACGACTAAATATCAAGGACTCATCTGGCGAATCGCTCTGGAACTGAAATCGGAACGCTCACTGACATTTCCCCTATCTGAAAGTCTGATAAACGCTGAGAAAATGACTACTTCCAAGCAAAATTTTTTTTCAACTTTTTTCAATTTTACCCCCGTGGGATATATATTCTACCCACACACATTTGGAACTCTCCTGGGGTACCCTCACACATATTATTCGGTCATTTAGTGGATATTTTCACAAAAAAGTGACATTTTCAAAAATTCAGAAAATTGGCTGAAAACGATGAAATATGAAGGACTGATCGGGCGAATCGCTCTGGAACTGAAATCGGAACGCTCTCTGACATTTCCCCTATCTGAAAGTCTGATAAACGCCGGAAAAATGAGTAAGTCCCAAAAAAAATTTTTTTCAACTTTTTTCAATTTAACCCCTGTGGGATATATATTCTACCCACACACATTTGGAACTCTCCTGGGGTACCCTCACACATATTATTCGCTCATTTAGTGGATATTTTCACAAAAAAGTTAAATTTTCAAAAATTCAGAAAATTGGCTGAAAACAATGAAATATGAAGGACTGATCGGGCGAATCGCTCTGGAACTGAAATCGGAACGCTCACTGACATTTCCCCTATCTGAAAGTCTGATAAACACCAGAAAAATGACTAAGTCCCCCAAAAAAAATTTTTTCAACTTTTTTCAATTTTACCCCCGTGGGATATATATTCTACCCACACACATTTGGAACTCTCCTGGGTTACCCTCACACATATTATTCGCTCATTTAGTGGATATTTTCACAAAAAAGTGAAATTTTCAAAAATTCAGAAAATTGGCTGAAAACGACTAAATATGAAAGACTCATCAGGCGAATCGCTCTGGAACTGAAATCGGAACGCTCACTGACATTTCCCCTATCTGAAAGTCTAATAAACGCTGACAAAATGACTAAGTCCAAAAAAAATTTTTTTTCCATTATTTTCAGTTTTACCCCCGTGGGATATATATTCTACCCACACACATTTGGAACTCTCTTTGGGTACCCTCACACATATTATTTCCTCATTTAGTGGATATTTTCACAAAAAAGTGAAATTTTCAAAAATTCAGAAAATTGGCTGAAAACGACTAAATATGAAGGACTCATCAGGCGAATCGCTCTGGAACTGAAATCGGAACGCTCACTGACATTTCCCCTATCTGAAAGTCTGATAAACGGCGGAAAAATGACTAAGTCCAAAGAAAAATTGTTTTCAACTTTTTTCAATTTTACCCGCGTGGGATATATATTCTACCCACACACATTTGGAACTCTCCTGGGGTACCCTCACACACATTATTCCTTCATTTAGTGGATATTTTCACAAAAAAGTGACATTTTCAAAAATTTAGAAAATTGGCTGAAAACGACTAAATATGAAGGACTCATCGGGCGAATCGCTCTGGAACTGAAATCGGAATGCTCACTGACATTTCCCCTATCTGAACGTCTGATGAATGCCGGAAAAATGACTAAGTCCAAAAAAAAATTTTTTTCAACTTTTTTCACTTTTATCCCCGTGGGATATATATTCTACCCACACACATTTGGAACTCTCCTGGGGTACCCTCACACATATTATTCCCTCATTTAGTGGATATTTTCACAAAAAAGTGAAATTTTCAAAAATTCAGAAAATTGGCTGAAAACGACTAAATATGCAGGACTCATCTGGCGAATCGCTGTGAACTGAAATCGGAACGCTCACTGACATTTCCCCTATCTGAAAGTCTGATAAACGCTGACAAAATGACTAAGTCCAAACAAAATTTTTTTTCAACTTTTTTCAATTTTACCCCCGTGGGATATATATTCTACCCACACACATTTGGAACTCTCCTGGGGTACCCTCACACATATTATTCCCTCATTTAGTGGATATTTTCACAAAAAAGTGAAATTTTCAAAAATTCTGAAAATTGGCTGAAAACGACTAAATATCAAGGACTCATCGGGCGAATCGCTCTGGAACTGAAATCGGAATGCTCACTGACATTTCCCCTATCTGAAAGTCTGATAAACGCCGGAAAAATGACTAAGTCCAAAAAAAAATTTTTTTCAATTTAACCCCTTTGGGATATATATTCTACCCACACACATTTGGAACTCTCCTGGGGTACCCTTACACATATTATTTGCACATTTAGTGGATATTTTCACAAAAAAGTGAAATTTTCAAAAATTCAGAGAATTGGCTGAAAACGACTAATTATGAAGGACTCATCGGGCGAATCGCTCTGGAACTGACATCGGAACGCTCACTGACATTTCCCCTATCTGAAAGTCTGATAAACGGCGGAAAAATGACTAAGTCCAAAAAAAAAATTTTTTAAACTTTTTTCAATTTTACCCCCGTGGGATATATATTCTACCCACACACATTTAGAACTCTCCTGGGGTACCCTCACACATATTATTCCCTCATTTAGTGGATATTTTCACAAAAAAGTGAAATTTTCAAAAATACAGAAAATTGGCTGAAAACGACTAAATATGAAAGACTCATCAGGCGAATCACTCTGGAACTGAAATCGGAACGCTCACTGACATTTCCCCTATCTGAAAGTCTGATAAACGCTGACAAAATGACTAAGTCCAAAAAAAAATTGTTTTCAACTTTTTTCAATTTTACCCCTGTGGGATATATATTCTACCCACACACATTTGGAACTCTCCTGGGGTACCCTCACACATATTATTCGCTCATTTAGTGGATATTTTCACAAAAAAGTGAAATTTTCAAAAATTTAGAAAATTGGCTGAAAACGATGAAATATGAAGGACTCATCGGGTGAATCGCTCTGGAAGTGAAATCGGAATGCTCACTGACATTTCCCCTATCTGAAAGTCTGATAAACACCGGAAAAATGACTTAAGTCCAAAAAAAAATTTTTTTCAACTTTTTTCAATTTAACCCCCGTGGGATATATATTCTACCCACACACATTTGGAACTCTCCTGGGGTACCCTCACACATATTATTCCCTCATTTTGTGGATATTTTCACAAAAAAGTGAAATTTTCAAAAATTCAGAAAATTGGCTGAAAACGACTAAATATCAAGGACTCATCTGGCGAATCGCTCTGGAACTGAAATCGGAACGCTCACTGACATTTCCCCTATCTGAAAGTCTGATAAACACCAGAAAAATGACTAAGTCCCCCAAAAAAATTTTTTTCAACTTTTTTCAATTTTACCCCCGTGGGATATATATTCTACCCACACACATTTGGTACTCTCCTGGGGTACCCTCACACATATTATTTGCACATTTAGTGGATATTTTCACAAAAAAGTGAAATTTTCAACAATTCAGAAAATTGGCTGAAAACGACTAAATATCAAGGACTCATTTGGCGAATCGCTATGGAACTGAAATCGGAATGCTAACTGACATTTCCCCTATATGAAAGTCTGATAAACGCTGACAAAATGACTAAGTCCAAACAAAATTTTTTTTCAACTTTTTTCAATTTTACCCCCGTGGGATATATATTCTACCCACACACGTTTGGAACTCTCCTGGGGTACCCTCACACATGTTATTCGCTCATTTAGTGGATATTTTCACAAAAAAGTGAAATTTTCAAAAATTCAGAAAATTGGCTGAAAACGATGAAATATGAAGGACTGATCGGGCGAATCGCTCTGGAACTGAAATCGGAACGCTCACTGACATTTCCCCTATCTGAAAGTCTGATAAACACCAGAAAAATGACTAAGTCCCCCCAAAAAAATTTTTTCAACTTTTTTCAATTTTACCCCCGTGGGATATATATTCTACCCACACACATTTGGAACTCTCCTGGTTACCCTCACACATATTATTCGCTCATTTAGTGGATATTTTCACAAAAAAGTGAAATTTTCAAAAATTCTGAAAATTGGCTGAAAACGACTAAATATCAAGGACTTATCGGGCGAATCGCTCTGGAACTGAAATCGGAATGCTCACAGACATTTCCCCTATCTGAAAGTCTGATGAACGCCGGAAAAATGACTAAGTCCAAAGAAAATTTTTTTCAACTATTTTCAATTTTACCCCCTTGGGATATATATTCTACCCACACACATTTGGAACTCTCCTTGAGTACCCTCACACATATTATTCGCTCATTTAGTGGATATTTTCACAAAAAAGTGAAATTTTCAAAAATTAAGAAAATTGGCTGAAAACGATTAAATATCAAGGACTCATCAGGCGAATCGCTCTGGAACTGAAGTGGGAATGCTCACTGACATTTCCCCTATCTGAAAGTCTGATAAACGCTGACAAAATGACTAAGTCCAAAAAAAAATTTTTTTTCAACTTTTTTCAATTTTACCCCCGTGGGATATATATTCTACCCACACACATTTGGAACTCTCCTGGGGTACCCTCACACATATTATTCCCTCATTTAGTGGATATTTTCACAAAAAAGTGAAATTTTCAAAAATTCTGAAAATTGGCTGAAAACGACTAAATATCAAGGACTCATCGAGCGAATCGCTCTGGAACTGAAATCGGAATGCTCACTGACATTTCCCCTATCTGAAAGTCTGATAAACACCAGAAAAATGACTAAGTCCCCCAAAAAAATTTTTTTCAACTTTTTTCAATTTTACCCCCGTGGGATATATATTCTACCCACACACATTTGGAACTCTCCTGGGTTACCCTCACACACATTATTCCTTCATTTAGTGGATATTTTCACAAAAAAGTGAAATTTTCAAAAATTCAGAAAATTGGCTGAAAACGACTAAATATGAAGGACTCATCTGGCGAATCGCTCTGGAACTGAAATCGGAACGCTCACTGACATTTCCCCTATCTGAAAGTCTGATAAACGCCGGAAAAATGACTAAGTCCAAAAAAAAATTTTTTTCAATTTAACCCCTTTGGGATATATATTCTACCCACACACATTTGGAACTCTCTTGGGGTACCCTCACACATATTATTCCCACATTTTGTGGATATTTTCACAAAAAAGTGAAATTTTCAAAAATTCAGAAAATTGGCTGAAAACGACTAAATATCAAAGACTCATCTGGCGAATCGCTCTGGAACTGAAAACGGAACGCTCACTGACATTTCCCCCATCTGAAAGTCTGATAAACGCTGACAAAATGACTAAGTTCAAACAAAATTTTTTTACAACTTTTTTCAATTTTACCCCCGTGGGATATATATTCTACCCACACACATTTGGAACTCTCCTGGGTACCCTCACACATATTATTCCCTCATTTAGTGGATATTTTCACAAAAAATTGAAATTTTCAAAAATTCTGAAAATTGGCTGAAAACGACTAATTATCATGGACTCATCTGGCGAATCGCTCTGGAACTGAAATCAGAACGCTCACTGACATTTCCCCTATCTGAAAGTCTGATAAACGCTGACAAAATGACTAAGTCCCAAAAAAAATGTTTTTCAACTTTTTTCAATTTTTCCCCCGTGGGATATATATTCTACCCACACACATTTGGAACTCTCCTGGGGTACCCTCACACATATTATTCCCTCATTTAGTGGATATTTTCACAAAAAAGTGAAATTTTCAAAAATACAGAAAATTGGCTGAAAACGACTAAATATGAAAGACTCATCAGGCAAATCGCTCTGGAACTGAAATCGGAATGCTCACTGACATTTCCCCTATCTGAAAGTCTGATAAACGCTAGAAAAATGACCAAGTCCCCCCAAAAAATTTTTTTCAACTTTTTTCAATTTTAACCCCGTGGGATATATATTCTACCCACACACATTTGGAACTCTCCTCGGGTACCCTCACACATATTATACCCTCATTTAGTGGATATTTTCACAAAAAAGTGAAATTTTCAAAAATTTAGAAAATTGTCTGAAAACGACTAAATATGAAGGACTCATCAGGCGAATCGCTCTGGAACTGAAATCGGAATGCTCACTGACATTTCCCCTATATGAAAGTCTGATAAATGGCGGAAAAATGACTAAGTCCAAAAATAATTTTTTTTCAACTTTTATCAATTTTACCCCCGTGGGATATATATTCTACCCACACACATTTGGAACTCTCCTGGGGTACCCTCACACACATTATTCCTTCATTTAGTGGATATTTTCACAAAAAAGTGACATTTTCAAAAATTTAGAAAATTGGCTGAAAACGACTAAATATGAAGGACTCATTGGGCGAATCGCTCTGGAACTAAAATCGGAACGCTCACTGACATTTCCCCTATCTGAAAGTCTGATAAACGCCGAAAAAATGACTAAGTCCAAAAAAAATTTTTTTTTCAACTTTTTTCAATTTTAACCCCGTGGGATATATATTCTACCCACACACATTTGGAACTCTCCTGGGGTACCCTCACACATATTATTCCCTCATTTAGTGGATATTTTCACAAAAAAGTGAAATTTTCAAAAATACAGAAAATTGGCTGAAAACGACTAAATATGAAAGACTCATCAGGCGAATCACTCTGGAACTGAAATCGGAACGCTCACTGACATTTCCCCTATCTGAAAGTCTGATAAACGCCTGAAAAATGACTAAGTCTAAAAAAAATTTTTTTTCAACTTTTTTAAATTTTACCCCCGTGGGATATATATTCTACCCACACACATTTGGAACTCTCCTGGGGTACCCTCACACATATTATTCCCTCATTTAGTGGATATTTTCACAAAAAAGTGACATTTTCAAAAATTTAGAAAATTGGCTGAAAACGACTAAATATGAAGGACTCATCGGGCGAATGGCTCTGGAACTGAAATCGGAATGCTCACTGACATTTCCCCTATCTGAAAGTCTAATAAACGCCGGAAAAATGACTAAGTCCAAAAAAAATTTTTTTTCCATTATTTTCAGTTTTACCCCCGTGGGATATATATTCTACCCACACACATTTGGAACTCTCCTTGGGTACCCTCACACATATTATTTCCTCATTTAGTGGATATTTTCACAAAAAAGTGAAATTTTCAAAAATTCAGAAAATTGGCTGAAAACGACTAAATATGAAGGACTCATCAGGCGAATCGCTCTGGAACTGAAATCGGAACGCTCACTGACATTTCCCCTATCTGAAAGTCTGATAAACGGCGGAAAAATGACTAAGTCCAAAGAAAAATTGTTTTCAACTTTTTTCAATTTTACCCGCGTGGGATATATATTCTACCCACACACATTTGGAACTCTCCTGGGGTACCCTCACACACATTATTCCTTCATTTAGTGGATATTTTCACAAAAAAGTGACATTTTCAAAAATTTAGAAAATTGGCTGAAAACGACTAAATATGAAGGACTCATCGGGCGAATCGCTCTGGAACTGAAATCGGAATGCTCACTGACATTTCCCCTATCTGAACGTCTGATGAATGCCGGAAAAATGACTAAGTCCAAAAAAAAATTTTTTTCAACTTTTTTCACTTTTATCCCCGTGGGATATATATTCTACCCACACACATTTGGAACTCTCCTGGGGTACCCTCACACATATTATTTCCTCATTTAGTGTATATTTTCACAAAAAAGTGAAATTTTCAAAAATTCTATAAATTTTCTGAAAACGACTAAATATGAAAGACTCATCAGGCGAAACGCTCTGGAACTGAAATCAGAACGCTCACTGACATTTCCCCTATCTGAAAGTCTGATAAACGCTGACAAAATGACTAAGTCCCAAAAAAAATGTTTTTCAACTTTTTTCAATTTTTCCCCCGTGGGATATATATTCTACCCACACACATTTGGAACTCTCCTGGGGTACCCTCACACATATTATTCCCTCATTTAGTGGATATTTTCACAAAAAAGTGATATTTTCAAAAATTCAGAAAATTGTCTGAAAACGACTAAATATCAAGGACTCATCTGGCGAATCGCTCTGGAACTGAAATCGGAACGCTCACTGACATTTCCCCTATCTGAAAGTCTGATAAACGCTGAGAAAATGACTACTTCCAAACAAAATTTTTTTTCAACTTTTTTCAATTTTACCCCCGTGGGATATATATTCTACCCACACACATTTGGAACTCTCCTGGGGTACCCTCACACATATTATTCGCTCATTTAGTGGATATTTTCACAAAAAAGTGACATTTTCAAAAATTCAGAAAATTGGCTGAAAACGATGAAATATGAAGGACTGATCGGGCGAATCGCTCTGGAACTGAAATCGGAACGCTCTCTGACATTTCCCCTATCTGAAAGTCTGATAAACGCCGGAAAAATGAGTAAGTCCCAAAAAAAATTTTTTTCAACTTTTTTCAATTTAACCCCTGTGGGATATATATTCTACCCACACACATTTGGAACTCTCCTGGGGTACCCTCACACATATTATTCGCTCATTTAGTGGATATTTTCACAAAAAAGTTAAATTTTCAAAAATTCAGAAAATTGGCTGAAAACAATGAAATATGAAGGACTGATCGGGCGAATCGCTCTGGAACTGAAATCGGAACGCTCACTGACATTTCCCCTATCTGAAAGTCTGATAAACACCAGAAAAATGACTAAGTCCCCCAAAAAAAATTTTTTCAACTTTTTTCAATTTTACCCCCGTGGGATATATATTCTACCCACACACATTTGGAACTCTCCTGGGTTACCCTCACACATATTATTCGCTCATTTAGTGGATATTTTCACAAAAAAGTGAAATTTTCAAAAATTCAGAAAATTGGCTGAAAACGACTAAATATGAAAGACTCATCAGGCGAATCGCTCTGGAACTGAAATCGGAACGCTCACTGACATTTCCCCTATCTGAAAGTCTAATAAACGCTGACAAAATGACTAAGTCCAAAAAAAATTTTTTTTCCATTATTTTCAGTTTTACCCCCGTGGGATATATATTCTACCCACACACATTTGGAACTCTCTTTGGGTACCCTCACACATATTATTTCCTCATTTAGTGGATATTTTCACAAAAAAGTGAAATTTTCAAAAATTCAGAAAATTGGCTGAAAACGACTAAATATGAAGGACTCATCAGGCGAATCGCTCTGGAACTGAAATCGGAACGCTCACTGACATTTCCCCTATCTGAAAGTCTGATAAACGGCGGAAAAATGACTAAGTCCAAAGAAAAATTGTTTTCAACTTTTTTCAATTTTACCCGCGTGGGATATATATTCTACCCACACACATTTGGAACTCTCCTGGGGTACCCTCACACACATTATTCCTTCATTTAGTGGATATTTTCACAAAAAAGTGACATTTTCAAAAATTTAGAAAATTGGCTGAAAACGACTAAATATGAAGGACTCATCGGGCGAATCGCTCTGGAACTGAAATCGGAATGCTCACTGACATTTCCCCTATCTGAACGTCTGATGAATGCCGGAAAAATGACTAAGTCCAAAAAAAAATTTTTTTCAACTTTTTTCACTTTTATCCCCGTGGGATATATATTCTACCCACACACATTTGGAACTCTCCTGGGGTACCCTCACACATATTATTCCCTCATTTAGTGGATATTTTCACAAAAAAGTGAAATTTTCAAAAATTCAGAAAATTGGCTGAAAACGACTAAATATGCAGGACTCATCTGGCGAATCGCTGTGAACTGAAATCGGAACGCTCACTGACATTTCCCCTATCTGAAAGTCTGATAAACGCTGACAAAATGACTAAGTCCAAACAAAATTTTTTTTCAACTTTTTTCAATTTTACCCCCGTGGGATATATATTCTACCCACACACATTTGGAACTCTCCTGGGGTACCCTCACACATATTATTCCCTCATTTAGTGGATATTTTCACAAAAAAGTGAAATTTTCAAAAATTCTGAAAATTGGCTGAAAACGACTAAATATCAAGGACTCATCGGGCGAATCGCTCTGGAACTGAAATCGGAATGCTCACTGACATTTCCCCTATCTGAAAGTCTGATAAACGCCGGAAAAATGACTAAGTCCAAAAAAAAATTTTTTTCAATTTAACCCCTTTGGGATATATATTCTACCCACACACATTTGGAACTCTCCTGGGGTACCCTTACACATATTATTTGCACATTTAGTGGATATTTTCACAAAAAAGTGAAATTTTCAAAAATTCAGAGAATTGGCTGAAAACGACTAATTATGAAGGACTCATCGGGCGAATCGCTCTGGAACTGACATCGGAACGCTCACTGACATTTCCCCTATCTGAAAGTCTGATAAACGGCGGAAAAATGACTAAGTCCAAAAAAAAAATTTTTTAAACTTTTTTCAATTTTACCCCCGTGGGATATATATTCTACCCACACACATTTAGAACTCTCCTGGGTTACCCTCACACATATTATTCGCTCATTTAGTGGATATTTTCACAAAAAAGTGAAATTTTCAAAAATTCAGAAAATTGGCTGAAAACGACTAAATATGAAAGACTCATCAGGCGAATCGCTCTGGAACTGAAATCGGAACGCTCACTGACATTTCCCCTATCTGAAAGTCTAATAAACGCTGACAAAATGACTAAGTCCAAAAAAAATTTTTTTTCCATTATTTTCAGTTTTACCCCCGTGGGATATATATTCTACCCACACACATTTGGAACTCTCTTTGGGTACCCTCACACATATTATTTCCTCATTTAGTGGATATTTTCACAAAAAAGTGAAATTTTCAAAAATTCAGAAAATTGGCTGAAAACGACTAAATATGAAGGACTCATCAGGCGAATCGCTCTGGAACTGAAATCGGAACGCTCACTGACATTTCCCCTATCTGAAAGTCTGATAAACGGCGGAAAAATGACTAAGTCCAAAGAAAAATTGTTTTCAACTTTTTTCAATTTTACCCGCGTGGGATATATATTCTACCCACACACATTTGGAACTCTCCTGGGGTACCCTCACACACATTATTCCTTCATTTAGTGGATATTTTCACAAAAAAGTGACATTTTCAAAAATTTAGAAAATTGGCTGAAAACGACTAAATATGAAGGACTCATCGGGCGAATCGCTCTGGAACTGAAATCGGAATGCTCACTGACATTTCCCCTATCTGAACGTCTGATGAATGCCGGAAAAATGACTAAGTCCAAAAAAAAATTTTTTTCAACTTTTTTCACTTTTATCCCCGTGGGATATATATTCTACCCACACACATTTGGAACTCTCCTGGGGTACCCTCACACATATTATTCCCTCATTTAGTGGATATTTTCACAAAAAAGTGAAATTTTCAAAAATTCAGAAAATTGGCTGAAAACGACTAAATATGCAGGACTCATCTGGCGAATCGCTGTGAACTGAAATCGGAACGCTCACTGACATTTCCCCTATCTGAAAGTCTGATAAACGCTGACAAAATGACTAAGTCCAAACAAAATTTTTTTTCAACTTTTTTCAATTTTACCCCCGTGGGATATATATTCTACCCACACACATTTGGAACTCTCCTGGGGTACCCTCACACATATTATTCCCTCATTTAGTGGATATTTTCACAAAAAAGTGAAATTTTCAAAAATTCTGAAAATTGGCTGAAAACGACTAAATATCAAGGACTCATCGGGCGAATCGCTCTGGAACTGAAATCGGAATGCTCACTGACATTTCCCCTATCTGAAAGTCTGATAAACGCCGGAAAAATGACTAAGTCCAAAAAAAAATTTTTTTCAATTTAACCCCTTTGGGATATATATTCTACCCACACACATTTGGAACTCTCCTGGGGTACCCTTACACATATTATTTGCACATTTAGTGGATATTTTCACAAAAAAGTGAAATTTTCAAAAATTCAGAGAATTGGCTGAAAACGACTAATTATGAAGGACTCATCGGGCGAATCGCTTTGGAACTGACATCGGAACGCTCACTGACATTTCCCCTATCTGAAAGTCTGATAAACGGCGGAAAAATGACTAAGTCCAAAAAAAAAATTTTTTAAACTTTTTTCAATTTTACCCCCGTGGGATATATATTCTACCCACACACATTTAGAACTCTCCTGGGGTACCCTCACACATATTATTCCCTCATTTAGTGGATATTTTCACAAAAAAGTGAAATTTTCAAAAATTCTAAAAATTGGCTGAAAACGACTAAATATGAAGGACTCATCGCGCGAATCGCTCTGGAACTGAAATCGGAATGCTCACTGACATTTCCCCTATCTGAAAGTCTGATGAACGCCGGAAAAATGACTAAGTCCAAAAAAAAATTTTTTTCAACTTTTTTCAATTTTAACCCCGTGGGATATATATTCTACCCACACACATTTGGAACTCTCCTGGGGTACCCTCACACATATTATTCCCTCATTTAGTGGATATTTTCACAAAAAAGTGAAATTTTCAAAAATACAGAAAATTGGCTGAAAACGACTAAATATGAAAGACTCATCAGGCGAATCACTCTGGAACTGAAATCGGAACGCTCACTGACATTTCCCCTATCTGAAAGTCTGATAAACGCTGACAAAATGACTAAGTCCAAAAAAAAATTGTTTTCAACTTTTTTCAATTTTACCCCTGTGGGATATATATTCTACCCACACACATTTGGAACTCTCCTGGGGTACCCTCACACATATTATTCCCTCATTTAGTGGATATTTTCATAAAAAAGTGAAATTTTCAAAAATTCAGAAAATTGGCTGAAAACGACTAAATATGAAGGACTCATCGGGCGAATCGCTGTGGAACTAAAATCGGAATGCTCACTGACATTTCCCCTATCTGAAAGTCTGATAAACGCCGGAAAAATGACTAAGTCCAAAAAAAATTTTTTTTCAATTTAACCCCTTTGGGATATATATTCTACCCACACACATTTGGAACTCTCCTGGGGTACCCTCACACATATTATTCGCTCATTTAGTGGATATTTTCACAAAAAAGTGAAATTTTCAAAAATTTAGAAAATTGGCTGAAAACGATGAAATATGAAGGACTCATCGGGTGAATCGCTCTGGAAGTGAAATCGGAATGCTCACTGACATTTCCCCTATCTGAAAGTCTGATAAACACCGGAAAAATGACTTAAGTCCAAAAAAAAATTTTTTTCAACTTTTTTCAATTTAACCCCCGTGGGATATATATTCTACCCACACACATTTGGAACTCTCCTGGGGTACCCTCACACATATTATTCCCTCATTTTGTGGATATTTTCACAAAAAAGTGAAATTTTCAAAAATTCAGAAAATTGGCTGAAAACGACTAAATATCAAGGACTCATCTGGCGAATCGCTCTGGAACTGAAATCGGAACGCTCACTGACATTTCCCCTATCTGAAAGTCTGATAAACGCCGGAAAAATGACTAAGTCCAAAAAAAAATTTTTTTCAATTTAACCCCTTTGGGATATATATTCTACCCACACACATTTGGAACTCTCTTGGGGTACCCTCACACATATTATTCCCACATTTTGTGGATATTTTCACAAAAAAGTGAAATTTTCAAAAATTCAGAAAATTGGCTGAAAACGACTAAATATCAAAGACTCATCTGGCGAATCGTTCTGGAACTGAAAACGGAACGCTCACTGACATTTCCCCTATCTGAAAGTCTGATAAACGCTGACAAAATGACTAAGTTCAAACAAAATTTTTTTACAACTTTTTTCAATTTTACCCCCGTGGGATATATATTCTACCCACACACATTTGGAACTCTCCTGGGGTACCCTCACACATATTATTTGCACATTTAGTGGATATTTTCACAAAAAAGTGAAATTTTCAAAAATTCAGAGAATTGGCTGAAAACGACTAATTATGAAGGACTCATCGGGCGAATCGCTCTGGAACTGAAATCGGAATGCTCACTGACATTTCCCCTATCTGAAAGTCTGATGAACGCCGGAAAAATGACTAAGTCCAAAAAAAAATTTTTTTCAACTTTTTTCACTTTTACCCCCGTGGGATATATATTCTACCCACACACATTTGGAACTCTCCTGGGGTACCCTCACACATATTATTTCCTCATTTAGTGGATATTTTCACAAAAAAGTGAAATTGTCAAAAATTCAGAAAATTGGCTGAAAGCGACTAAATATGAAAGACTCATCAGGCGAATCGCTCTGGAACTGACATCGGAACGCTCACTGACATTTCCCCTATCTGAAAGTCTGATAAACGCCAGAAAAATGACTAAGTACAAAAAAAATTTTTTTTAAACTTTTTTCAATTTTACCCCCGTGGGATATATATTCTACCCACACACATTTGGAACTCTCCTGGGGTACCCTCACACATATTATTCGCTCATTTAGTGGATATTTTCACAAAAAAGTGAAATTTTCAAAAATTCTGAAAATTGGCTGAAAACGATTAAATATGAAGGACTCATGGGGTGAATCGCACTGGAAGTGAAATCGGAATGCTCACTGACATTTCCCCTATCTGAAGGTCTGATAAACGCCGGAAAAATGACTAAGTCCAAAAAAAAATTTTTTTCAACTTTTTTCACTTTTACCCCCGTGGGATATATATTCTACCCACACACATTTGGAACTCTCCTGGGGTACCCTTACACATATTATTCGCTCATTTAGTGGATATTTTCACAAAAAAGTGAAATTTTCAAAAATTCAGAAAATTGGCTGAAAACGACTAAATATGAAGGACTCATCGGGTGAATCGCTCTGGAAGTGAAATCGGAATGCTCACTGACATTTCCCCTATCTGAAAGTCAGATAAACGCCGGAAAAAATGACTAAGTTAAAAAAAAAAAATTTTTCAACTTTTTTCAATTTTACCCCCGTGGGATATATATTCTACCCACACACATTTGGAACTCTCCTGGGGTACCCTCACACATATTGTTCCCTCATTTAGTGGATATTTTCACAAAACAGTGAAATTTTCAAAAATTCAGAAAATTGGCTGAAAACGACTAAATATGAAGGACTCAATGGGCGAATCGCTCTGGAACTGAAATCGGAATGCTCACTGACATTTCCCCTATCTGAAAGTCAGATAAACGCTGAAAAAATGACTAAGTTAAAAAAAAAAATTTATTCAACTTTTTTCAATTTTACCCTAGTGGGATATATATTCTACCGACACACATTTGGAACTCTCCTGGGGTACCCTCACACATATTATTCCCTCATTTAGTGGATATTTTCACAAAAAAGTGAAATTTTCAAAAATTCAGAAAATTGGCTGAAAACGACTAAATATGAAGTACTCATCAGGCTAATCGCTCTGGAACTGAAATCGGAACGCTCACTGACATTTCCCCTATCTGAAAGTCTGATAAACGCCGGAAAAATGACTAAGTTAAAAAAAAAAGATTTTTCAACTTTTTTCAATTTTACCCCCGTGGGATATATATTCTACCCACACACATTTGGAACTCTCCTGGGGTACCCTCACACATATTGTTCCCTCATTTAGTGGATATTTTCACAAAACAGTGAAATTTTCAAAAATTCAGAAAATTGGCTGAAAACGACTAAATATGAAGGACTCAATGGGCGAATCGCTCTGGAACTGAAATCGGAATGCTCACTGACATTTCCCCTATCTGAAAGTCAGATAAACGCTGAAAAAATGACTAAGTTAAAAAAAAAATGTTTTCAACTTTTTTCAATTTTACCCCCGTGGGATATATATTCTACCCACACACATTTGGAACTCTCCTGGGGTACCCTCACACATATTATTCCCTCATTTAGTGGATATTTTCACAAAAAAGTGAATTTTTCAAAAATTCAGAAAATTGGCTGAAAACGACTAAATATGAAGTACTCATCAGGCTAATCGCTCTGGAACTGAAATCGGAACGCTCACTGACATTTCCCCTATCTGAAAGTCTGATAAACGCCGGAAAAATGACTAAGTCCAAAAAAAAAATTTTTTCAATTTAACCCCTCTGGGATATATATTCTACCCACACACATTTGGATCTCTCTTGGCGTACCCTCACACATATTATTCCCTCATTTAGTGGATATTTTCACAAAAAAAGTGAAATTTTCAATAATTCTGAAAATTTTCTGAAAACGACTAAATATCAAGGACTCATCGGGCGAATCGCTCTGGAACTGAAATCGGAATGCTCACTGACATTTCCCCTATCTGAAAGTCTGATAAACGGCGGAAAAATGACAGTCCAAAAAAAAATTTTTTTCAACTTTTTTCAATTTTACCCCCGTGGGATATATATTCTACCCACACACATTTGGAACTCTCCTGGGGTACCCTCACACATATTATTCCCTCATTTAGTGGATATTTTCATAAAAAAGTGAAATTTTCAAAAATTCTGAAAATTGGCTGAAAACGACTAAATATGAAGGACTCATCGGGCGAATCGTTCTGGAACTGAAATCAGAACGCTCACTCACATTTCCCCTATCTGAAAGTCTGATAAACGCTGACAAAATGACTAAGTCCCAAAAAAAATGTTTTTCAACTTTTTTCAATTTTTCCCCCGTGGGATATATATTCTACCCACACACATTTGGAACTCTCCTGGGGTACCCTCACACTTATTATTCCCTCATTTAGTGGATATTTTCACAAAAAAGTGAAATTTTAAAAAATTCAGAAAATTGGCTGAAAATGACTAAATATCATGGACTCATCTGGCGAATCGCTCTGGAACTGAAATCGGAATGCTCACTGACATTTCCCCTATCTGAAAGTCTGATAAACGCCAGAAAAATGACTAAGTCCCCCAAAAAAATTTTTTTCAACTTTTTTCAATTTACCCCTGTGGGATATATATTCTACCCACACACATTTGGAACTCTCCTGGGGTACCCTCACACATATTATTCCCTCATTTAGTGGATATTTTCACAAAAAAGTGAAATTTTCAAAAATTCAGAAAATTGGCTGAAAACGACTAAATATGAAGGACTCAATGGGCGAATCGCTCTGGAACTGAAATCGGAATGCTCACTGACATTTCCCCTATCTGAAAGTCAGATAAACGCTGAAAAAATGACTAAGTTAAAAAAAAAAAATTTTTCAACTTTTTTCAATTTTACCCCCGTGGGATATATATTCTACCCACACACATTTGGAACTCTCCTGGGGTACCCTCGCACATATTGTTCCCTCATTTAGTGGATATTTTCACAAAACAGTGAAATTTTCAAAAATTCAGAAAATTGGCTGAAAACGACTAAATATCAAGGACTCATCTGGCGAATCGCTCTGGAACTGAAATCGGAATGCTCACTGACATTTCCCCTATCTGAAAGTCTGATAAACGCTGACAAAATGACTAAGTCCAAACAAAATTTTTTTTCAACTTTTTTCAATTTTACCCCCGTGGGATATATATTCTACCCACACACATTTGGAACTCTCCTGGGGTACCCTCACACATATTATTCCCTCATTTAGTGGATATTTTCACAAAAAAGTGAAATTTTCTAAAATTCTGAAAATTGGCTGAAAACGACTAAATATCAAGGACTCATCGGGCGAATCGCTTTGGAACTGAAATTGGAATGCTCACTGACATTTCCCCTATCTGAAAGTCTGATGAACGCCGGAAAAATTACTAAGTCCAAAAAAAAATTTTTTTCAACTTTTTTCAATTTTACCCCCGTGGGATATATATTCTACCCACACACATTTGGATCTCTCCTGGCATACCCTCACACATATTATTCCCTCATTTAGTGGATATTTTCACAAAAAAAGTGAAATTTTCAATAATTCTGAAAATTTTCTGAAAACGACTAAATATCAAGGACTCATCGGGCGAATCGCTCTGGAACTGAAATCGGAATGCTCACTGACATTTCCCCTATCTGAAAGTCTGATAAACGGCGGAAAAATGACAGTCCAAAAAAAAATTTTTTTCAACTTTTTTCAATTTTACCCCCGTGGGATATATATTCTACCCACACACATTTGGAACTCTCCTGGGGTACCCTCACACATATTATTCCCTCATTTAGTGGATATTTTCATAAAAAAGTGAAATTTTCAAAAATTCTGAAAATTGGCTGAAAACGACTAAATATGAAGGACTCATCGGGCGAATCGTTCTGGAACTGAAATCAGAACGCTCACTCACATTTCCCCTATCTGAAAGTCTGATAAACGCTGACAAAATGACTAAGTCCCAAAAAAAATGTTTTTCTACTTTTTTCAATTTTTCCCCCGTGGGATATATATTCTACCCACACACATTTGGAACTCTCCTGGGGTACCCTCACACATATTATTCCCTCATTTAGTGGATATCTTCACCAAAAAGTGAAATTTTCAAAAATTCTGAAAATTGCCTGAAAACGACTAAATATCAAGGACTCATCTGGCGAATCGCTCTGGAACTGAAATCGGAACGCTCACTGACATTTCCCCTATCTGAAAGTCTGATAAATGCCGGAAAAATGACTAAGTCCAAAAAAAAATTTTTTTCAACTTTTTTCAATTTAACCGCCGTGGGATATATATTCTACCCACCCACATTTGGAACTCTCCTGGGCTACCCTCACACATATTATTCCCTCATTTAGTGGATATTTTCACAAAAAAGTGAAATTTTAAAAAATTCAGAAAATTGGCTGAAAATGACTAAATATCAAGGACTCATCTGTCGAATCGCTCTGGAACTGAAATCGGAATGCTCACTGACATTTCCCCTATCTGAAAGTCTGATAAACGCCAGAAAAATGACTAAGACCCCAAAAAAATTTTTTTCAACTTTTTTCAATTTACCCCCGTGGGATATATATTCTACCCACACACATTTGGAACTATCCTGGGGTACGCTCACACACATTATTCCTTCATTTAGTGGATATTTTCACAAAAAAGTGACATTTTCAAAAATTTTGAAAATTGTCTGAAAACGACTAAATAAGAAGGACTCATCGGGCGAATCGCTCTGGAACTGAAATCGGAATGCCCACTGACATTTCCCCTATCTGAAAGTCTGATGAACGCCGGAAAAATGACTAAGTCCAAAAAAAATTTTTTTTAAACTTTTTTCACTTTTACCCTCGTGGGATATATATTCTACCCACACACATTTGGAACTCTCCTGGGGTACCCTCACACATATTATTTCCTCATTTAGTGGATATTTTCACAAAAAAAGTGAAATTTTCAAAAATTCAGAAAATTGGCTGAAAACGACTAGATATGAAAGACTCATCAGGCGAATCGCTCTGGAACTGAAATCGGAACGCTCACTGACATTTCCCCTATCTGAAAGTCTGATAAACGCTGGCAAAATGACTAAGTCCAATAAAAAAAATTTTTCAACTTTTTTCAATTTTACCCCCGTGAGATATATATTCTACCCACACACATTTGGAACTCTCCTGGGGTACCATCACACACATTATTCCTTCATTTAGTGGATATTTTCACAAAAAAGAGACATTTTCAAAAATTTAGAGAATTGGCTGAAAACGACTAAATATGAAAGGCTCATCAGGCGAATCGCTCTCGAACTGAAATCGGAACGCTCACTGACATTTCCCCTATCTGAAAGTCTGATAAACGCCGGAAAAATGACTAAGTCCAAAAAAAAATTTTTTTTCAACTTTTTTCAATTTTACCCCCGTGGGATATATATTCTACCCACACACATTTGGAACTCTCCTGGGGTACCCTCACACATATTATTCCCTCATTTAGTGGATATTTTCACAAAAAAGTGAAATTTTCAAAAATTCTGAAAATTGGCTGAAAACAACTAAATATCAAGGACTCATCAGGCGAATCGCTCTGGAACTGAAATCGGAATGCTTACTGACATTTCCCCTATCTGAAAGTCAGATAAACGCTGAAAAAATGACTAAGTTAAAAAAAAAAAAAAATTTTCAACTTTTTTAAATTTTACCCCAGTGGGATATATATTCTACCCACACACATTTGGAACTCTCCTGGGGTACCCTCACACATATTATTCCCCCATTTAGTGGATATTTTCACAAAAAAGTGAATTTTTCAAAAATTCAGAAAATTGGCTGAAAACGACTAAATATCACGGACTCATCTGGCGAATCGCTCTGGAACTGAAATCGGAACGCTCACTGACATTTCCCCTATCTGAAAGTCTGATAAACGCCGGAAAAATGACTAAGTCCAAAAAAAAAATTTTTTCAACATTTTTCAATTTTTCCCCGTGGGATATATATTCTACCCACACACATTTTGAACTCTCCTGGGGTACCCTCACACATATTATTCCCTCATTTAGTGGATATTTTCACAAAAAAGTGAATTTTTCAAAAATTCAGAAAATTGGCTGAAAACGACTAAATATGAAGTACTCATCAGGCTAATCGCTCTGGAACTGAAATCGGAACGCTCACTGACATTTCCCCTATCTGAAAGTCTGATAAACGCCGGAAAAATGACTAAGTCCAAAAAAAAAATTTTTTCAATTTAACCCCTCTGGGATATATATTCTACCCACACACATTTGGAACTCTCCTGGGGTACCCTCACACATATTATTCCCTCATTTTGTGGATATTTTCACAAAAAAGTGAAATTTTCAAAAATTCAGAAAATTGGCTGAAAACGACTAAATATCAAGGACTCATCTGGCGAATCGCTCTGGAACTGAAATCGGAACGCTCACTGACATTTCCCCTATCTGAAAGTCTGATAAACGCTGACAAAATGACTAAGTCCAAACAAAATTTTTTTTCAACTTTTTTCAATTTTACCCCCGTGGGATATATATTCTACCCACACACATTTGGAACTCTCCTGGGGTACCCTCACACATATTATTCCCTCATTTAGTGGATATTTTCACAAAAAAGTGAAATTTTCTAAAATTCTGAAAATTGGCTGAAAACGACTAAATATCAAGGACTCATCTGGCGAATCGCTCTGGAACTGAAATCGGAATGCTCACTGACATTTCCCCTATCTGAAAGTCTGATGAACGCCGGAAAAATTACTAAGTCCAAAAAAAAATTTTTTTTTCAACTTTTTTCAATTTTACCCCCGTGGGATATATATTCTACCCACACACATTTGGATCTCTCCTGGCGTACCCTCACACATATTATTCCCTCATTTAGTGGATATTTTCACAAAAAAAGTGAAATTTTCAATAATTCTGAAAATTTTCTGAAAACGACTAAATATCAAGGACTCATCGGGCGAATCGCTCTGGAACTGAAATCGGAATGCTCACTGACATTTCCCCTATCTGAAAGTCTGATAAACGGCGGAAAAATGACAGTCCAAAAAAAAATTTTTTTCAACTTTTTTCAATTTTACCCCCGTGGGATATATATTCTACCCACACACATTTGGAACTCTCCTGGGGTACCCTCACACATATTATTCCCTCATTTAGTGGATATTTTCATAAAAAAGTGAAATTTTCAAAAATTCTGAAAATTGGCTGAAAACGACTAAATATGAAGGACTCATCGGGCGAATCGTTCTGGAACTGAAATCAGAACGCTCACTCACATTTCCCCTATCTGAAAGTCTGATAAACGCTGACAAAATGACTAAGTCCCAAAAAAAATGTTTTTCAACTTTTTTCAATTTTTCCCCCGTGGGATATATATTCTACCCACACACATTTGGAACTCTCCTGGGGTACCCTCACACATATTATTCCCTCATTTAGTGGATATCTTCACCAAAAAGTGAAATTTTCAAAAATTCTGAAAATTGCCTGAAAACGACTAAATATCAAGGACTCATCTGGCGAATCGCTCTGGAACTGAAATCGGAACGCTCACTGACATCTCCCCTATCTGAAAGTCTGATAAATGCCGGAAAAATGACTAAGTCCAAAAAAAAATTTTTTTAAACTTTTTTCAATTTAACCGCCGTGGGATATATATTCTACCCACCCACATTTGGAACTCTCCTGGGCTACCCTCACACATATTATTCCCTCATTTAGTGGATATTTTCACAAAAAAGTGAAATTTTAAAAAATTCAGAAAATTGGCTGAAAATGACTAAATATCAAGGACTCATCTGTCGAATCGCTCTGGAACTGAAATCGGAATGCTCACTGACATTTCCCCTATCTGAAAGTCTGATAAACGCCAGAAAAATGACTAAGACCCCAAAAAAATTTTTTCAACTTTTTTCAATTTACCCCCGTGGGATATATATTCTACCCACACACATTTGGAACTATCCTGGGGTACGCTCACACACATTATTCCTTCATTTAGTGGATATTTTCACAAAAAAGTGACATTTTCAAAAATTTTGAAAATTGTCTGAAAACGACTAAATAAGAAGGACTCATCGGGCGAATCGCTCTGGATCTGAAATCGGAATGCTCACTGACATTTCCCCTATCTGAAAGTCTGATGAACGCCGGAAAAATGACTAAGTCCAAAAAAAATTTTTTTTAAACTTTTTTCACTTTTACCCTCGTGGGATATATATTCTACCCACACACATTTGGAACTCTCCTGGGGTACCCTCACACATATTATTTCCTCATTTAGTGGATATTTTCACAAAAAAAGTGAAATTTTCAAAAATTCAGAAAATTGGCTGAAAACGACTAAATATCAAGGACTCATCTGGCGAATCGCTCTGGAACTGAAATCGGAACACTCACTGACATTTCCCCTATCTGAAAGTCTGATAAACGCTGACAAAATGACTAAGTCCAATAAAAAAAAATTTTCAACTTTTTTCAATTTTACCCCCGTGAGATATATATTCTACCCACACACATTTGGAACTCTCCTGGGGTACCGTCACACATATTATTCCCTCATTTAGTGGATATTTTCACAAAAAAGTGAAATTTTCAAAAATTCTGAAAATTGGCTGAAAACGACTAAATATCAAGGACTCATCTGGCGAATCGCTCTGGAACTAAAATCGGAATGCTCACTGACATTTCCCCTATCTGAAAGTCTGATAAACGCCGGAAAAATGACTAAGTCCCAAAAAAAATTTTTTTCAACTTTTTTCAATTTTACCCCCGTGGGATACATATTCTACCCACACACATTTGGAACTCTCCTGGGGTACCCTCACACATATTATTCCCTCATTTAGTGGATATTTTCACAAAAAAGTGAAATTTTCAAAAATTCGGAAAATTGGCTGAAAACGACTAAATATGAAGGACTCATCAGAGGAATCGCTCTGGAACTGAAATCGGAACGCTCACTGGCTTAGTGATCGGACTCAAAGGGTGGTTGTAAATGGCTTCACATCCAGCTGGATGAATGTCTCAAGTGGGGTACCACAGGGCTCCGTCCTGGGACCTGTATTGTTCAACATCTTTATCAATGATTTAGATGAAGGAATTGAGGGTAAGCTGATTAAATTTGCTGATGACACAAAGCTAGGAGGGATAGCTAATACTAGAGAAGAGAGAGAGAGGATTCAAAAAGACCTAAATAAACTGGAGCAGTGGGCAGCAACCAACAGAATGGTTTTTAACAGGGAAAAATGCAAAGTACTACATCTGGGCAATAAAAATGAAAAAAGCATATACAGAATGGGAGGAATAGAGCTAAGCAACAGTACATGTGAAAAAGACTTAGGTATACTAATAGATCATAGACTGAACATGAGTCAACAGTGTGATGCAGCAGCAAAAAAGGCAAATACAATTCTGGGATGTATTAACAGAAGCATACAGTCTAGATCACGTGAAGTCATTATCGGTCTTTACTCCTCTTTGGTCAGACCTCATCTGGAATACTGTGTACAGTTTTGGGCACCACATTTTAAAAAAGACATAGACAAACTGGAGCAAGTTCAGAGAAGAGCGACCAGAATGGTGACTGGTCTGCAAACCATGTCCTATGAGGAACGGTTGCAGGATTTGGGAATGTTTAGCTTGCAAAAAAGAAGACTGAGAGGAGACTTAATAGCTGTCTACAAATATGTCAAGGGCTGTCACATTGTAGAAGGATCATCTTTATTCTCATTTGCACAAGGAAAGACTAGAAGCAATGGGATGAAACTAAATGGGAGGAGACACAGATTAGATATTAGAAAAAACTTTTTGACAGTTAGGGTGATTAATGAGTGGAACAGGCTGCCACGAGAGGTGGTGAGTTCCACTTCAATGGACGTCTTCAAACAGAGGCTGGACAGACATCTGTCTGAGATGATTTAGTGAATCCTGCTTTGAGCAGGGGGTTGGACCAGATGACCCAGGAGGTCCCTTCCAACTCTACCATTCTATGATTCTATGATTCTATGATTTCCCCTATCTGAAAGACTGATAACCGCCGGAAAAATGACTAAGTCCAAAAAAAAATTTTTTTCAACTTTTTTCACTTTTACCCCCTTGTAATATATATTCTACCCACACACATTTGGAACTCTCCTGGGGTACCCTCACACATATTATTCCCTCATTTAGTGGATATTTTCACAAAAAAAGTGAAATTTTCAAAAATTCAGAAAATTGGCTGAAAACGACTAGATATGAAAGACTCATCAGGCGAATCGCTCTGGAACTGAAATCGGAACGCTCACTGACATTTCCCCTATCTGAAAGTCTGATAAACGCTGACAAAATGACTAAGTCCAATAAAAAATTTTTTTCAACTTTTTTCAATTTTACCCCCGTGAGATATATATTCTACCCACACATATTTGGAACTCTCCTGGGGTACCATCACACACATTATTTCCTCATTTAGTGGATATTTTCACAAAAAAGTGAAATTTTCAAAAATTCAGAAAATTGGCTGAAAACGACTAAATATGAAGGACTCATCGGGCGAATCGCTCTGGAACTGAAATCGGAATGCTCACTGACATTTCCCCTATCTGAAAGTCTGAAAAACGGCGAAAAAATGACTAAGTCCCAAAAAAAAATTTTTCAACTTTTTTCACTTTTACCCCCGTGGGATATATATTCTACCCACACACATTTGGAACTCTCCTGGGGTACCCTCACACACATTATTCCTTCATTTAGTGGATATTTTCACAAAAAAGAGACATTTTCAAAAATTTAGAGAATTGGCTGAAAACGACTAAATATGAAAGGCTCATCAGGCGAATCGCTCTGGAACTGAAATCGGAATGCTCACTGACATTTCCCCTATCTGAAAGTCTGATAAACGCCGGAAAAATGACTAAGTCCAAAAAAAATTTTTTTTCAACTTTTTTCAATTTTACCCCCGTGGGATATATATTCTACCCACACACATTTGGAACTCTCCTGGGGTACCCTCACACATATTATTCCCTCATTTAGTGGATATTTTCACAAAAAAGTGAAATTTTCGAAAATTCAGAAAATTGGCTGAAAACGACGAAATATGAAGGACTCATCGGGTGAATCGCTGTGGAACTGAAATCGGAACGCTCACTGACATTTCCCCTATCTGAAAGTCTGATAAACGCTGACAAAATGACTAAGTCCCAAAAAAAATTTTTTGCAACTTTTTTCAATTTTACCCCCGTGGGATATATATTCTACACACACACATTTGGAACTCTCCTGGGGTACCCTCACACATATTATTCCCTCATTTAGTGGATATTTTCACAAAAAAGTGAAATTTTCAAAAATTCTGAAAATTGGCTGAAAACGACTAAATATCAAGTACTCATCAGGCGAATCGCTCTGGAACTGAAATCGGAATGCTTACTGACATTTCCCCTATCTGAAAGTCAGATAAACGCTGAAAAAATGACTAAGTTAAAAAAAAAAAAAATTTTCAACTTTTTTAAATTTTACCCCAGTGGGATATATATTCTACCCACACACATTTGGAACTCTCCTGGGGTACCCTCACACATATTATTCCCCCATTTAGTGGATATTTTCACAAAAAAGTGAATTTTTCAAAAATTCAGAAAATTGGCTGAAAACGACTAAATATCACGGACTCATCTGGCGAATCGCTCTGGAACTGAAATCGGAACGCTCACTGACATTTCCCCTATCTGAAAGTCTGATAAACGCCGGAAAAATTACTAAGTCCAAAAAAAAATTTTTTTCAACATTTTTCAATTTTACCCCCGTGGGATATATATTCTACCCACACACATTTGGAACTCTCCTGGGGTTCCCTCACACATATTATTCCCTCATTTAGTGGATATTTTCACAAAAAAGTGAAATTTTCAAAAATTCAGAAAATTGGCTGAAAACGACTAAATAAGAAGGACTCATCGGGCTAATCGCTCTGGAACTGAAATCGGAATGCTCACTGACATTTCCCCTATCTGAAAGTCTGATAAACACCGGAAAAATGACTAAGTCCAAAAAAAAATTTTTTACAACTTTCTGAAATTTTACCCCCGTGGGATATATATTCTACCCACACACATTTGGAACTCGCCTGGGGTACCCTCACACATATTATTCCCTCATTTAGTCGATATTTTCACAAAAAAGTGAAATTTTCAAAAATTCTGAAAATTGGCTGAAAACGACTAAATATCAAGGACTCATCAGGCAAATCGCTCTGGAACTGAAATCGGAATGCTCACTGACATTTCCCCTATCTGAAAGTCAGATAAACGCTGAAAAAATGACTAAGTTAAAAAAAAAAATTTTTTTAACTTTTTTCAATTTTACCCCCGTGGGATATATATTCTACCCACAAACATTTGGAACTCTCCTGGGGTACCCTCACACATATTATTCCCTCATTTAGTGGATATTTTCACAAAAAAGTGAATTTTTCAAAAATTCAGAAAATTGGCTGAAAACGACTAAATATGAAGGACTCATCAGGCTAATCGCTCTGGAACTGAAATCGGAATGCTCACTGACATTTCCCCTATCTGAAAGTCTGATAAACGCCGGAAAAATTACTAAGTTAAAAAAAAAAGATTTTTCAACTTTTTTCAATTTTACCCCCGTGGGATATATATTCTACCCACACACATTTGGAACTCTCCTGGGGTACCCTCACACATATTATTCCCTCAATTAGTGGATATTTTCACAAAAAAAGTGAAATTTTCAAAAATTCAGAAAATTCGCTGAAAACGACTAAATATGAAGGACTCATCGGGCTAATCGCTCTGGAACTGAAATCGGAATGCTCACTGACATTTCCCCTATCTGAAAGTCAGATAAACGCTGAAAAAATGACTAAGTTAAAAAAAAAAAATGTTTCAACTTTTTTCAATTTTACCCCCGTGGGATATATATTCTACCCACACACATTTGGAACTCTCCTGGGGTACCCTCACACATATTATTCCCTCATTTAGTGGATATTTTCACAAAAAAGTGAAATTTTCAAAAATTCAGAAAATTGGCTGAAAACGACTAAATATGAAGGACTCAATGGGCGAATCGCTCTGGAACTGAAATCGGAATGCTCACTGACATTTCCCCTATCTGAAAGTCAGATAAACGCTGAAAAAATGACTAAGTTAAAAAAAAAAAAATTTTCAACTTTTTTCAATTTTACCCCCGTGGGATATATATTCTACCCACACACATTTGGAACTCTCCTGGGGTACCCTCACACATATTATTCCCTCATTAAGTGGATATTTTCACAAAAAAGTGAATTTTTCAAAAATTCCGAAAATTGGCTGAAAACGACTAAATATGAAGTACTCATCAGGCTAATCGCTCTGGAACTGAAATCGGAACGCTCACTGACATTTCCCCTATCTGAAAGTCTGATAAACGCTGGAAAAATGACTAAGTTAAAAAAAAAAGATTTTTCAACTTTTTTCAATTTTACCCCCGAGGGATATATATTCTACCCACACACATTTGGAACTCTCCTGGGGTACCCTCACACATATTGTTCCCTCATTTAGTGGATATTTTCACAAAACAGTGAAATTTTGAAAAATTCAGAAAATTGTCTGAAAACGACTAAATATGAAGGACTCATTGGGCGAATCGCTCTGGAACTGAAATCGGAATGCTCACTGACATTTCCCCTATCTGAAAGTCAGATAAACGCTGAAAAAATGACTAAGTTAAAAAAAAAATGTTTTCAACTTTTTTCAATTTTACCCCCGTGGGATATATATTCTACCCACACACATTTGGAACTCTCCTGGGGTACCCTCACACATATTATTCCCTCATTTAGTGGATATTTTCACAAAAAAGTGAAGTTTTCAAAAATTCTGAAAATTGGCTGAAAACGACTAAATATCAAGGACTCATCGGGCGAATCGCTCTGGAACTGAAATCGGAATGCTCACTGACATTTCCCCTATCTGAAATTCAGATAAACGCTGAAAAAATGACTAAGTCCAAAAAAAAAATTTTTCAACTTTTTTCAATTTTACCCCCGTGGGATATGTATTCTACCCACACACATTTGGAACTCTCCTGGGGTACCCTAACACATATTATTCCCTCATTTAGTGGATATTTTCACAAAAAAGTGAAATTTTCAAAAATTCAGAAAATTGTCTGAAAACGACTAAATATGAACGACTCATCGGGATAATCACTCTGGAACTGAAATCGGAATGCTCACTGACATTTCCCCAATCTGAAAGTCAGATAAACGCTGAAAAAATGACTAAGCTAAAAAAAAAAATTTTTTCAACTTTTTTAAATTTTACCCCCGTGGGATATATATTCTACCCACACACATTTGGAACTCTCCTGGGGTACCCTAACACATATTATTCCCTCATTTAGTGGATATTTTCACAAAAAAAGTAAAATTTTCAAAAATTCAGAAAATTGGCTGAAAACGACTAAGTATGAAGGACTTATCGGGCGAATCGCTCTGGAACTGAAATAGGAACGCTCACTGACATTTCCCCTATCTGAAAGTCTGATAAACGCCGGAAAAATGACTAAGTCCAAAAAAAATTTTTTTTAAACTTTTTTCAATTTTACCCCTGTGGGATATATATTCTACCCACACACATTTGGAACTCTCCTGGGGTACCCTCACACATATTATTCCTTCATTTAGAGGATATTTTCACAAAAAAGTGAAATTTTCAAAAATTCAGAGAATTGGCTGAAAACGACTAAATATGAAGGACACATCTGGCGAATCGCTCTGGAACTGAAATAGAAATGCTCAGTGACATTTCCCCTATCTGAAAGTCTGATAAACGACGGAAAAATGACTAAGCCCAAAAAAAAATTTTTTACAACTTTTTCAATTTTACCCCCGTGGGATATATATTCTACCCACACACATTTTGAACTCTCCTGGGGTACCCTCACACATATTATTCCCTCATTTAGTGGATATTTTCACAAAAAAGTGAAATTTTCAAAAATTCAGAAAATTGGCTGAAAACGACTAAATATCAAGGACGCATGGGGGATTCGCTCTGGAACTGACATCGGAACCCTCACTGACATTTCCCCTATCTGAAAGTCAGATAAACGCTGAAAAAATGACTAAGTTAAAAAAAAAAATATTTTCAACTATTTTCAATTTTATCCCCGTGGGATATATATTCTACCCACACACATTTGGAACTCTCCTGGGGTACCCTCACACATATTATTCCCTCATTTAGTGGATATTTTCACAAAAAAAGTGAAATTTTCAAAAATTCAGAAATTTGGCTGAAAACGACTAAATATGAAGGACTCATCGGGCGAATCGCTCTGGAACTGAAATCGGAACGCTCACTGACATTTCCCCTATCTGAAAGTCTGATAAACGCCGGAAAAAATGACTAAGTCCAAAAAAAAATTTTTTTCAACTTTTTTCAATTTTACCCCCGTGGGATATATATTCTACCCACACACATTTGGAACTCTCCTGGGGTACCCTCACACATATTATTCCCTCATTTAGTGGATATTTTCACACAAAAAGCGAAATTTTCAAAAATTCAGAAAATTGGCTGAAAACGACTAAATATGAAGGACTCATCGGGCGAATCGCTCTGGAACTGAAATCGGAATGCTCACTGACATTTCCCCTATCTGAAAGTCAGATAAAAGCTGAAAAAATGACTAAGTCCAAAAAAAAAATGTTTTCAACTTTTTTCAATTTTACCCCGTGGGATATATATTCTACCCACACACATTTGGAACTCTCCTGGGGTACCCTCACACATATTATTCCCTCATTTAGTGGATATTTTCACAAAAAAGTGAAATTTTCAAAAATTCAGAAAATTGACTGAAAACGACTAAATATGAAGGACTCATCGGGCGAATCGCTCTGGAACTGAAATCGGAATGCTCACTGACATTTCCCCTATCTGAAAGTCAGATAAAAGCTGAAAAAATGACTAAGTTAAAAAAAAAAATTTTTTCAACTTTTTTCAATTTTACCCCCGTGGGATATATATTCTACACACACACATTTGGAACTCTCCTGGGGTACCCTCACACATATTATTCCCTCATTTAGTGGATATTTTCACAAAAAAGTGAAATTTTCAAAAATTCAGAAAATTGGCTGAAAACGACTAAATATGAAGGACTCATTGGGCGAATCGCTCTGGAACTGAAATCGGAACGCTCACTGACAGTTCTCTATCTGAAAGTCTGATAAACGCCATAAAAATGACTAAGTCCAAAAAAAAATTTTTTCAACTTTTTTCAATTTTACCCCCGTGGGACATATATTCTACCCACACACATTTGGAACTCTCCTGGGGTACCCTCACACATATTATTCCCTCATTTAGTGGATATTTTCACAAAAAAGTGAAATTTTCAAAAATTCAGAAAATTGACTGAAAACGACTAAATATGAAGGACTCATCGTGCGAATCGCTCTGGAACTGAAATCGGAACGCTCACTGACAGTTCTCTATCTGAAAGTCTGATAAACGCCGGAAAAATGACTAAGTCCAAAAAAAAATTTTTTCAACTTTTTTCAATTTTACCCCGTGGGATATATATTCTACCCACACACATTTGGAACTCTCCTGGGGTACCCTCACACATATTATTCCCTCATTTAGTGGATATTTTCACAAAAAAGTGAAATTTTCAAAAATTCAGAAAATTGACTGAAAACGACTAAATATGAAGGACTCATCGGGCGAATCACTCTGGAAATGAAATCGGAACGCTCACTGACATTTCCCCTATCTGAAAGTCTGATAAACGCCATAAAAATGACTAAGTCCAAAAAAAAAATGTTTTCAACTTTTTTCAATTTTACCCCGTGGGATATATATTCTACCCACACACATTTGGAACTCTCCTGGGGTACCCTCACACATATTATTCCCTCATTTAGTGGATATTTTCACAAAAAAGTGAAATTTTCAAAAATTCAGAAAATTGGCTGAAAACGACTAAATATGAAGGACTCATCGGGCGAATCGCTCTGGAACTGAAATCGGAATGCTCACTGACATTTCCCCTATCTGAAAGTCTGATAAACGCCGGAAAAATGACTAAGTCCAAAAGAAATGTTTTTTCAACTTTTTTCAATTTTACCCCCGTGGGATATATATTCTACCCACACACATTTGGAACTCTCCTGGCGTACCCTCACACATATTATTCCCTCATTTAGTGGATATTTTCACAAAAAAGTGAATTTTTTAAAAATTCTGAAAATTGGCTGAAAACGACTAAATATGAAGGACTCATCGGGCAAATCGCTCTGGAACCGAAATCGGAATGCTCACTGACATTTCCCCTATCTGAAAGTCTGATAAACGCCGGAAAAATGACTAAGTCCAAAAGAAATGTTTTTTCAACTTTTTTCAATTTTACCCCCGTGGGATATATATTCTACCCACACACATTTGGAACTCTCCTGGCGTACCCTCACACATATTATTCCCTCATTTAGTGGATATTTTCACAAAAAAGTGAAATTTTCAAAAATTTTGAAAATTGGCTGAAAACGACTAAATATGAAGGACTCATCGGGCGAATCGCTCTGGATCTGAAATCGGAACGCTCGCTGACATTTCCCCTATCTGAAAGTCTGATAAACGCCGGAAAAATGCCTAAGTCCCCAAAAAAAAATGTTTCAACTTTTTTCAATTTTACCCCTGTGGATATATATTCTACCCACACACATTTGAAACTCTCCTGGGGTACCCTCACACATATTATTCCCTCATTTAGTGGATATTTTCACAAAAAAGTGAAATTTTCAAAAATTCAGGAAATTGACTGAAAACGACTAAATATGAAGGACTCATCGGGCGATTCGCTCTGGAACTGATATCGGAACGCTCACTGACATTTCCCCTACCTGAAAGTCTGATAAATGCCATAAAAATGACTAAGTCCAAAAAAAAATTTTTTTCAACTTTTTTCAATTTTACCCCAGTGGGATATATTTTCTAAAATCACACATTTTGAAATCTCCTGGGGTACCCTCACACATATTATTCCCTCATTTAGTGGATATTTTCACAAAAAAGTGAAATTTTCAAAAATTCTGAAAATTGGCTGAAAACGACTAAATATGAAGGACTCATCGGGCGAATCGCTCTGGAACTGAAATCGGAACGCTCACTGACATTTCCCCTATCTGAAAGTCTGATAAACGCCATAAAAATGACTAAGTCCAAAAAAAAATTTTTTTTCAACTTTTTTCAATTTTACCCCCGTGGGATATATTTTCTAAAATCACACATTTTGAAATCTCCTGGGGTACCCTCACACATTTTATTCCCTCATTTAGTGGATATTTTCACAAAAAAGTGAAATTTTCAAAAATTCTGAAAATTGGCTGAAAACGACTAAATATGAAGGACTCATCGGGCGAATCGCTCTGGAACTGAAATCGGAATGCTCACTGACATTTCCCCTATCTGAAAGTCTGATAAACGCCGGAAAAATGACTAAGTCCAAAAGAAATGTTTTTTCAACTTTTTTCAATTTTACCCCCGTGGGATATATATTCTACCCACACACATTTGGAACTCTCCAGGCGTACCCTCACACATATTATTCCCTCATTTTGTGGATATTTTCACAAAAAAGTGAATTTTTTAAAAATTCTGAAAATTGGCTGAAAACGACTAAATATGAAGGACTCATCGGGCGAATCGCTCTGGATCTGAAATCGGAAAGCTCGCTGACATTTCCCCTGTCTGAAAGTCTGATAAACGGCAGAAAAATGACTAAGTCCAAAAAAAATTTTTTTTCAACTTTTTTCAATTTTACCCCCGTGGGATATATTTTCTAAAATCACACATTTGGAAATCTCCTGGGGTACCCTCACACGTTTTATTCCCTCATTTAGTGGATATTTTCACAAAAAAGTGAAATTTTCAAAAATTCTGAAAATTGGCTGAAAACGACTAAATATGAAGGACTCATTGGGCGAATCGCTCTGGAACTGAAATCGGAATGCTCACTGACATTTCCCCTATCTGAAAGTCTGATAAACGCTGGAAAAATGACTAAGTCCAAAAGAAATGTTTTTTCAACTTTTTTCAATTTTACCCCCGTGGGATATATATTCTACCCACACACATTTGGAACTCTCCAGGCGTACCCTCACACATATTATTCCCTCATTTAGTGGATATTTTCACAAAAAAGTGAATTTTTTAAAAATTCTGAAAATTGGCTGAAAACGACTAAATATGAAGGACTCATCGGGCGAATCGCTCTGGATATGAAATCGGAAAGCTCGCTGACATTTCCCCTGTCTGAAAGTCTGATAAACGCCGGAAAAATGACTAAGTCCAAAAAAAATTTTTTTTCAACTTATTTCAATTTTACCCCCGTGGGATATATTTTCTACCATCACACATTTGGAAATCTCCTGGGGTACCCTCACACATATTATTCCCTCATTTAGTGGATATTTTCACAAAAAAGTGAAATTTTCAAAAATTTTGAAAATTGGCTGAAAACGACTAAATATGAAGGACTCATCGGGCGAATCGCTCTGGAACTGATATCGGAACGCTCACTGACATTTCCCCTATCTGAAAGTCTGATAAACGCCAGAAAAATGCCTAAGTCCCCAAAAAAAAATTTTTCAACTTTTTTCAATTTTACCCCCGTGGATACATATTCTACCCACACACATTTGGAACTATCCTGGGGTACCCTCACACATATTATTCCCTCATTTAGTGGATATTTTCACAAAAAAGTGAAATTTTCAAAAATTCAGAAAATTGGCTGAAAACGACTAAATATGAAGGACTCAATGGGCGAATCGCTCTGGAACTGAAATCGGAATGCTCACTGACATTTCCCCTATCTGAAAGTCAGATAAACGCTGAAAAAATGACTAAGTTAAAAAAAAAAAAATTTTCAACTTTTTTCAATTTTACCCCCGTGGGATATATATTCTACCCACACACATTTGGAACTCTCCTGGGGTACCCTCACACATATTATTCCCTCATTAAGTGGATATTTTCACAAAAAAGTGAATTTTTCAAAAATTCCGAAAATTGGCTGAAAACGACTAAATATGAAGTACTCATCAGGCTAATCGCTCTGGAACTGAAATCGGAACGCTCACTGACATTTCCCCTATCTGAAAGTCTGATAAACGCTGGAAAAATGACTAAGTTAAAAAAAAAAGATTTTTCAACTTTTTTCAATTTTACCCCCGAGGGATATATATTCTACCCACACACATTTGGAACTCTCCTGGGGTACCCTCACACATATTGTTCCCTCATTTAGTGGATATTTTCACAAAACAGTGAAATTTTGAAAAATTCAGAAAATTGTCTGAAAACGACTAAATATGAAGGACTCAATGGGCGAATCGCTCTGGAACTGAAATCGGAATGCTCACTGACATTTCCCCTATCTGAAAGTCAGATAAACGCTGAAAAAATGACTAAGTTAAAAAAAAAATGTTTTCAACTTTTTTCAATTTTACCCCCGTGGGATATATATTCTACCCACACACATTTGGAACTCTCCTGGGGTACCCTCACACATATTATTCCCTCATTTAGTGGATATTTTCACAAAAAAGTGAAGTTTTCAAAAATTCTGAAAATTGGCTGAAAACGACTAAATATCAAGGACTCATCGGGCGAATCGCTCTGGAACTGAAATCGGAATGCTCACTGACATTTCCCCTATCTGAAATTCAGATAAACGCTGAAAAAATGACTAAGTCCAAAAAAAAAATTTTTCAACTTTTTTCAATTTTACCCCCGTGGGATATGTATTCTACCCACACACATTTGGAACTCTCCTGGGGTACCCTAACACATATTATTCCCTCATTTAGTGGATATTTTCACAAAAAAGTGAAATTTTCAAAAATTCAGAAAATTGTCTGAAAACGACTAAATATGAACGACTCATCGGGATAATCACTCTGGAACTGAAATCGGAATGCTCACTGACATTTCCCCAATCTGAAAGTCAGATAAACGCTGAAAAAATGACTAAGCTAAAAAAAAAAATTTTTTCAACTTTTTTAAATTTTACCCCCGTGGGATATATATTCTACCCACACACATTTGGAACTCTCCTGGGGTACCCTAACACATATTATTCCCTCATTTAGTGGATATTTTCACAAAAAAAGTGAAATTTTCAAAAATTCAGAAAATTGGCTGAAAACGACTAAGTATGAAGGACTTATCGGGCGAATCGCTCTGGAACTGAAATAGGAACGCTCACTGACATTTCCCCTATCTGAAAGTCTGATAAACGCCGGAAAAATGACTAAGTCCAAAAAAAATTTTTTTTAAACTTTTTTCAATTTTACCCCTGTGGGATATATATTCTACCCACACACATTTGGAACTCTCCTGGGGTACCCTCACACATATTATTCCTTCATTTAGAGGATATTTTCACAAAAAAGTGAAATTTTCAAAAATTCAGAGAATTGGCTGAAAACGACTAAATATGAAGGACACATCTGGCGAATCGCTCTGGAACTGAAATAGAAATGCTCAGTGACATTTCCCCTATCTGAAAGTCTGATAAACGACGGAAAAATGACTAAGCCCAAAAAAAAATTTTTTACAACTTTTTCAATTTTACCCCCGTGGGATATATATTCTACCCACACACATTTTGAACTCTCCTGGGGTACCCTCACACATATTATTCCCTCATTTAGTGGATATTTTCACAAAAAAGTGAAATTTTCAAAAATTCAGAAAATTGGCTGAAAACGACTAAATATCAAGGACGCATGGGGGAATCGCTCTGGAACTGACATCGGAACCGTCACTGACATTTCCCCTATCTGAAAGTCAGATAAACGCTGAAAAAATGACTAAGTTAAAAAAAAAAATATTTTCAACTATTTTCAATTTTATCCCCGTGGGATATATATTCTACCCACACACATTTGGAACTCTCCTGGGGTACCCTCACACATATTATTCCCTCATTTAGTGGATATTTTCACAAAAAAAGTGAAATTTTCAAAAATTCAGAAATTTGGCTGAAAACGACTAAATATGAAGGACTCATCGGGCGAATCGCTCTGGAACTGAAATCGGAACGCTCACTGACATTTTCCCTATCTGAAAGTCTGATAAACGCCGGAAAAAATGACTAAGTCCAAAAAAAAATTTTTTTCAACTTTTTTCAATTTTACCCCCGTGGGATATATATTCTACCCACACACATTTGGAACTCTCCCGGGGTACCCTCACACATATTATTCCCTCATTTAGTGGATATTTTCACACAAAAAGCGAAATTTTCAAAAATTCAGAAAATTGGCTGAAAACGACTAAATATGAAGGACTCATCGGGCGAATCGCTCTGGAACTGAAATCGGAATGCTCACTGACATTTCCCCTATCTGAAAGTCAGATAAAAGCTGAAAAAATGACTAAGTCCAAAAAAAAAATGTTTTCAACTTTTTTCAATTTTACCCCGTGGGATATATATTCTACCCACACACATTTGGAACTCTCCTGGGGTACCCTCACACATATTATTCCCTCATTTAGTGGATATTTTCACAAAAAAGTGAAATTTTCAAAAATTCAGAAAATTGACTGAAAACGACTAAATATGAAGGACTCATCGGGCGAATCGCTCTGGAACTGAAATCGGAATGCTCACTGACATTTCCCCTATCTGAAAGTCAGATAAAAGCTGAAAAAATGACTAAGTTAAAAAAAAAAATTTTTTCAACTTTTTTCAATTTTACCCCCGTGGGATATATATTCTACACACACACATTTGGAACTCTCCTGGGGTACCCTCACACATATTATTCCCTCATTTAGTGGATATTTTCACAAAAAAGTGAAATTTTCAAAAATTCAGAAAATTGGCTGAAAACGACTAAATATGAAGGACTCATTGGGCGAATCGCTCTGGAACTGAAATCGGAACGCTCACTGACAGTTCTCTATCTGAAAGTCTGATAAACGCCATAAAAATGACTAAGTCCAAAAAAAAATTTTTTCAACTTTTTTCAATTTTACCCCCGTGGGACATATATTCTACCCACACACATTTGGAACTCTCCTGGGGTACCCTCACACATATTATTCCCTCATTTAGTGGATATTTTCACAAAAAAGTGAAATTTTCAAAAATTCAGAAAATTGACTGAAAACGACTAAATATGAAGGACTCATCGTGCGAATCGCTCTGGAACTGAAATCGGAACGCTCACTGACAGTTCTCTATCTGAAAGTCTGATAAACGCCGGAAAAATGACTAAGTCCAAAAAAAAATTTTTTCAACTTTTTTCAATTTTACCCCGTGGGATATATATTCTACCCACACACATTTGGAACTCTCCTGGGGTACCCTCACACATATTATTCCCTCATTTAGTGGATATTTTCACAAAAAAGTGAAATTTTCAAAAATTCAGAAAATTGACTGAAAACGACTAAATATGAAGGACTCATCGGGCGAATCACTCTGGAAATGAAATCGGAACGCTCACTGACATTTCCCCTATCTGAAAGTCTGATAAACGCCATAAAAATGACTAAGTCCAAAAAAAAAATGTTTTCAACTTTTTTCAATTTTACCCCGTGGGATATATATTCTACCCACACACATTTGGAACTCTCCTGGGGTACCCTCACACATATTATTCCCTCATTTAGTGGATATTTTCACAAAAAAGTGAAATTTTCAAAAATTCAGAAAATTGGCTGAAAACGACTAAATATGAAGGACTCATCGGGCGAATCGCTCTGGAACTGAAATCGGAATGCTCACTGACATTTCCCCTATCTGAAAGTCTGATAAACGCCGGAAAAATGACTAAGTCCAAAAGAAATGTTTTTTCAACTTTTTTCAATTTTACCCCCGTGGGATATATATTCTACCCACACACATTTGGAACTCTCCTGGCGTACCCTCACACATATTATTCCCTCATTTAGTGGATATTTTCACAAAAAAGTGAATTTTTTAAAAATTCTGAAAATTGGCTGAAAACGACTAAATATGAAGGACTCATCGGGCAAATCGCTCTGGAACCGAAATCGGAATGCTCACTGACATTTCCCCTATCTGAAAGTCTGATAAACGCCGGAAAAATGACTAAGTCCAAAAGAAATGTTTTTTCAACTTTTTTCAATTTTACCCCCGTGGGATATATATTCTACCCACACACATTTGGAACTCTCCTGGCGTACCCTCACACATATTATTCCCTCATTTAGTGGATATTTTCACAAAAAAGTGAAATTTTCAAAAATTTTGAAAATTGGCTGAAAACGACTAAATATGAAGGACTCATCGGGCGAATCGCTCTGGATCTGAAATCGGAACGCTCGCTGACATTTCCCCTATCTGAAAGTCTGATAAACGCCGGAAAAATGCCTAAGTCCCCAAAAAAAAATGTTTCAACTTTTTTCAATTTTACCCCTGTGGATATATATTCTACCCACACACATTTGAAACTCTCCTGGGGTACCCTCACACATATTATTCCCTCATTTAGTGGATATTTTCACAAAAAAGTGAAATTTTCAAAAATTCAGGAAATTGACTGAAAACGACTAAATATGAAGGACTCATCGGGCGATTCGCTCTGGAACTGATATCGGAACGCTCACTGACATTTCCCCTACCTGAAAGTCTGATAAATGCCATAAAAATGACTAAGTCCAAAAAAAAATTTTTTTCAACTTTTTTCAATTTTACCCCAGTGGGATATATTTTCTAAAATCACACATTTTGAAATCTCCTGGGGTACCCTCACACATATTATTCCCTCATTTAGTGGATATTTTCACAAAAAAGTGAAATTTTCAAAAATTCTGAAAATTGGCTGAAAACGACTAAATATGAAGGACTCATCGGGCGAATCGCTCTGGAACTGAAATCGGAACGCTCACTGACATTTCCCCTATCTGAAAGTCTGATAAACGCCATAAAAATGACTAAGTCCAAAAAAAAATTTTTTTTCAACTTTTTTCAATTTTACCCCCGTGGGATATATTTTCTAAAATCACACATTTTGAAATCTCCTGGGGTACCCTCACACATTTTATTCCCTCATTTAGTGGATATTTTCACAAAAAAGTGAAATTTTCAAAAATTCTGAAAATTGGCTGAAAACGACTAAATATGAAGGACTCATCGGGCGAATCGCTCTGGAACTGAAATCGGAATGCTCACTGACATTTCCCCTATCTGAAAGTCTGATAAACGCCGGAAAAATGACTAAGTCCAAAAGAAATGTTTTTTCAACTTTTTTCAATTTTACCCCCGTGGGATATATATTCTACCCACACACATTTGGAACTCTCCAGGCGTACCCTCACACATATTATTCCCTCATTTTGTGGATATTTTCACAAAAAAGTGAATTTTTTAAAAATTCTGAAAATTGGCTGAAAACGACTAAATATGAAGGACTCATCGGGCGAATCGCTCTGGATCTGAAATCGGAAAGCTCGCTGACATTTCCCCTGTCTGAAAGTCTGATAAACGCCAGAAAAATGACTAAGTCCAAAAAAAATTTTTTTTCAACTTTTTTCAATTTTACCCCCGTGGGATATATTTTCTAAAATCACACATTTGGAAATCTCCTGGGGTACCCTCACACGTTTTATTCCCTCATTTAGTGGATATTTTCACAAAAAAGTGAAATTTTCAAAAATTCTGAAAATTGGCTGAAAACGACTAAATATGAAGGACTCATTGGGCGAATCGCTCTGGAACTGAAATCGGAATGCTCACTGACATTTCCCCTATCTGAAAGTCTGATAAACGCTGGAAAAATGACTAAGTCCAAAAGAAATGTTTTTTCAACTTTTTTCAATTTTACCCCCGTGGGATATATATTCTACCCACACACATTTGGAACTCTCCAGGCGTACCCTCACACATATTATTCCCTCATTTAGTGGATATTTTCACAAAAAAGTGAATTTTTTAAAAATTCTGAAAATTGGCTGAAAACGACTAAATATGAAGGACTCATCGGGCGAATCGCTCTGGATATGAAATCGGAAAGCTCGCTGACATTTCCCCTGTCTGAAAGTCTGATAAACGCCGGAAAAATGACTAAGTCCAAAAAAAATTTTTTTTCAACTTATTTCAATTTTACCCCCGTGGGATATATTTTCTACCATCACACATTTGGAAATCTCCTGGGGTACCCTCACACATATTATTCCCTCATTTAGTGGATATTTTCACAAAAAAGTGAAATTTTCAAAAATTTTGAAAATTGGCTGAAAACGACTAAATATGAAGGACTCATCGGGCGAATCGCTCTGGATCTGAAATCGGAACGCTCGCTGACATTTCCCCTATCTGAAAGTCTGATAAACGCCAGAAAAATGCCTAAGTCCCCAAAAAAAAATTTTTCAACTTTTTTCAATTTTACCCCCGTGGATACATATTCTACCCACACACATTTGGAACTATCCTGGGGTACCCTCACACATATTATTCCCTCATTTAGTGGATATTTTCACAAAAAAGTGAAATTTTCAAAAATTCAGAAAATTGGCTGAAAACGACTAAATATGAAGGACTCATCAGGCGAATCGCTCTGGAACTGAAATCGGAATGCTCACTGACATTTCCCCTATCTGAAAGTCTGATAAACGCCATAAAAATGACTAAGTCCAAAAAAAATTTTTTTTCAACTTTTTTCAATTTTACCCCCGTGGGATTTATTTTCTAAAATCACACATTTGAAAATCTCCTGGGGTACCCTCACACATATTATTCCCTCATTTAGTGGATATTTTCACAAAAAAGTGAAATTTTCAAAAATTTTGAAAATTGGCTGAAAACGACTAAATATGAAGGACTCATCGGGCGAATCGCTCTGGATCTGAAATCGGAACGCTTGCTGACATTTCCCCTATCTGAAAGTCTGATAAACGCCATAAAAATGACTAAGTCCAAAAAAAATTTTTTTTCAACTTTTTTCAATTTTACCCCCGTGGATATATTTTCTACCATCACACATTTGGAAATCTCCTGGGTTACCCTAACACATATTATTGTTATGTTCTGCTACCAGAGCTAAGGAAAGAGAGGAGATCTGTCCCTACGATAGAACTCAGCTTGATCCCTACGATGTAACAGGGAACCTGATCCTGCGATCAGACCTGCTAAAGTCCTCAGCTAGTCTGTACGGAGACCTATAGATGTGGGGAAGGAATCCCTACAAGTACTAGGGACTGGGAGCAAAATGGACACCTCCTAACAGAAATAGTAGCAGACAGACAAACAAACAAAATATATAGAACACAGAGGTCCGAAGACCAAGCAAACTAACAGAGTTAGATACTGAGCACAGGCTAGCTAAAGAGTAGTAATACAATGAAGTCCAGCAAAGCCAGAAGGGCGGAGCAGGACTAAATAGGCCAACAAGGTCATGAGACCAGCAATAGAAAAAACCTAAGAGCAAGGTTCTAACAGTACCCCCCCTTCTAAGAGGATCCTCCGGATCCCCTAGGACCAGGCTTATCAGGAAATCTCCTGTGAAACGCTCTGATAAGTCTGGACGCGGAAACATCATCCGACCTCACCAATGAGTTATCCTCGGGTCCGAAACCTTTCCAGGCCACGAGATACTGCAAACTACCTCTATACCGTCTAGAATTAAGGATGCGAGAAATTTCATATTCCCCGTCCTCCACCACCGGAGGAACAGAGGCAGAGGCGTCAGAATCCGACACAACAGCTTTTTTCAACAGAGAGACATGAAACACCGGATTAATTCTCCAGGAGGTAGGAACCTCCAACCTAACAGCAGATTGGTTGACAACCTGAAGCACCTTAAAGGGCCCTACAAACTTGGGACCCAATTTCTTAGAAGGAATCCTCAACCGCAGATTCCTAGAGGACAACCAAACCATGTCACCAACAGCGAACAAAACCTCCTGTCGTTTCCTATCAAAGTAGTCTTTAGATTTTCTGTTAGCCTCCTGAAGATTACCACGCACATCCGTCCAAACTCTCTCCAAATCGCCGGAAAAATTCTCCTCCTCAGGCACGGCAGATACCAACTTGGAGAACGACCCAAATGACGGATGTCTCCCAGAACAAAAAAAAAAGGCGAACAACCAGCAGAAGAAGATGTATGATTGTTCAGAGCAAATTCATCAAGTGGCAGAAACTCAGACCACCCCTCTTGATTGTCTGCCACAAAACAGCGCAAGAACTGCTCAACATCCTGGTTTTTCCTTTCTGTCTGGCCATTAGATTCAGGATGATATCCGGATGAGAACGACAAATGAACTCCCAACCTGTCACAAAAGGCGCGCCAAAAACGAGCCACGAACTGAGGTCTCCTATCAGAAACAATGTCAGTAGGAACGCCATGAAGTCTGACAATTTCCTTGACAAAGGCCTTAGCGAGAGTCTTAGCGCAGGGCAGTTTGACGAAGGGAACCAAGTGACACATCTTGCTAAAACGGTCCACGACCACCCAGATGACAGTAAAACCCTCAGAGGGGGGAAGGTCAGTTATAAAGTCCATAGCCAAATGTGTCCAAGGAGCACTGGGAACCTCCAGAGGGCAAAGTAACCCCGCAGAAGGAGCATGTGAGGACTTAGATCTAGCACATATAGTACATTGACGCACCCACTTAATGACTTCCTTCTGCCATCCAGGCAACCAAAAACTGCGACCCACCAGTCTCTTGGTCTCAGAGCTTCCGGGATGACCTGCCAACCGAGATTCGTGACACTCAACAAACAAATCTCTCCTAAAGGTCCCAGGCACAAACAACCTCCCATGGGGAGTGTTAGATGGGGCATTCTCCTGTACTTTAAGAATCTCACCTTCCAAAATGGAGTCCAAAGCAGCTATCACAACACCTTCTTGTAAAATGTTCTCCTCTTTCTCAGCACCGACTATGGGAGAAAAACTGCGAGACAAGGCATCCGCCTTAACATTCTTAGTACCTGGGATGTAAGTAACGGAAAAATTAAACCGCGAGAAAAACAGTGCCCACCTAGCCTGACGGGCATTCAGGCGCTTGGCAGCATCAAGATATATCAGATTTTTATGATCCGTAAAAACCTGAACGGGAAATTCAGCACCTTCCAAGAGGTGGCGCCAGTGTTCAAATGGGAGTTTAATAGCCAATAATTCCCGATTACCAATATCGTAATTCAGTTCAGTCTCCGAAAATTTTTTTGAAAAAAAGGCACAGGGATGTACTCCATCCCCGTTATCCTGAGACAATACTGCGCCAACCCCCACAGAGGAAGCATCAACCTCAACCAAAAACGGCTTAGTCACATCAGGCTGCATAAGGATGGGAGCAGAGGTGAACCTCTCCTTGAGATACACAAAAGCTTCAATGGCCTCAGAAGTCCACTGAACCGCATCAGCACCTTTCCTGGTGAAATCGGTCAGAGGTTTGACAATAATAGAAAAATTTTTAATGAATTTTCTATAATAATTGGCGAAACCCAAAAACCTCTGTATCGATTTCAAACCAATAGGCCTAGGCCATTCCTGCACAGCTTGAACTTTCACCGGGTCCATCTCAAAACCTTCGCTGGAGATAATGTAGCCCAAAAAACTAATTCTCTGTACAGCGAACTCAGATTTCTCCAGCTTAGCAAAAAGCGAATTGTCAATTAATAACTGTAATACTTCACGTACGCTCCGCCAATGAGACTCCAGATCCGGCGAATAAATCAAAATGTCATCCAAATACACAACCACATTTTTGCCAATCAAAGGTCTAAGGATGTCATTAATAAGATTCTGAAAAAATGCAGGAGCATTAGTAAGACCAAAAGGCATAACCAGATTCTCAAAATGACCCACAGGAGTGTTAAAAGCAGTCTTCCATTCGTCACCCTCCTTCATGCGCAACAGATTGTATGCCCCCCGAAGGTCAATTTTAGAGAACCACTTGGCCCCCACTAACTGGTTAAACAGATCAGGAATCAATGGCAGTGGGTAAGGATTGCGTACAGTAATTTTGTTAATCTCACGAAAATCCAGACAAGGACGTAAACCGCCGTCCTTTTTTTTTTACAAAAAAAAATCCAACCGCCACAGGAGACTTAGAGGGCCTAATGTGACCGGCGGCCAAACTTGTCTGTATGTATTCCTCCAAAGCCTTTCTCTCAAGAATAGTAAGGTTAAATAAACGACTTTTAGGAAGAGTCGCTCCAGGGACAAATTCAATAGTACAATCATAGTCTCTATGGGGAGGCAAAACCTGCGATTCCTTCTCAGAAAAAACTCTCCAAAAATCCTGAATAGGAACAGGCAATTCCCCCCTATCCACAGCTGCAATACGCCCGTTACAACACTTGTCATAACATTTATGGCTCCAGGATTTAATTTCATTGGTAGACCAATCCAGTACAGGATTGTGCAATTTTAACCAGGGCAATCCCAACACCACCGGAGAAGGCAAGTTATTCAAAACTACCAAATCCAATTTCTCATGGTGAACACCATTAATAGTGAGAGGAAATTCACAGACCTTGAGAGTAACATTCTTCAAAGGGGAGCCATCCACAGAAACCACAGCAATGGGGGATGACAAAGGTTCGGGTTTTAAATTGAGTTTTTCCAAGAATCCCCCATCAATTACATTCAGAGTAGACCCACAATCGACAAACACCCGAAATTCCATTAATTTTCCTGAGCAATAGTGGAAGCAGCTAAAAATACACCCTTGGAATTTAAACAGGCAATACGGGCATGACTGACCATTTTTTTTTCTTTCTTCATACGAAGCACACAGCTTTTAATGAAATGACCAGAATTTCCGCAATAGAAACACAAACCTTCAGAAAATCTGCGGTCCTTTTCTTGAGAGCGAGGTGCCATCGCTCCAATCTCCATCGGCTCTCCACTGTCAGTACACACATACTCATGACCAGAAACTGACATAGCAGAGGATTTGCTCTCATTAACCCTTGCACGCAGTCTCCTATCCACCCGTATAGCTAATTGCATAGCCTGTTGCAAATATTCAGGTGTGGGATAAGCAATTAGCAGGTCTTTAACCCTTTCACTAAGACCAGCAAGAAACAGACTCTTCAGAGCAGAATCGTTCCACCCTATTTGAGTAGACCACCGACGGAAATGAGTACAATATTTTTCCACATTACCTGATCCCTGTCTCAAACGTCTCAACTCAGTCTCAGCAGATGAGACACGGTCAGGATCATCATATAATAGCCCCAAAGCAGAAAAAAAACTATCCACTGAACTAAAGAATGTATCACTAGGTTGCAAAGAAAAGGCCCACTCCTGAGGCTCTTTGCGCAAAAGTGACATTATGAACCCTATGCGCTGGGATTCATCCCCAGAGGACCTGGGTCTCAAACGAAAATACAATAAGCAAGCATTTTTAAATGAAAAAAATTCTTGGTGTTCACCAAAAAATAAATCAGGCAAACGTACCTTAGGCTCCAAGAAATGTGCTCCAGGACAGTTACTCACGTGCTGATGGAGCTCGGCCACCTCCAGAGAGAGTCCCTGCAGGCGTTTAGCCAAATCCAGAACCGACACCATGATGGAACAGAAAAATCTTTCCTTAGAGAATTTGCAAGCTGGACTTACTGTTATGTTCTGCTACCAGAGCTAAGGAAAGAGAGGAGATCTGTCCCTACGATAGAACTCAGCTTGATCCCTACGATGTAACAGGGAACCTGATCCTGCGATCAGACCTGCTAAAGTCCTCAGCTAGTCTGTACGGAGACCTATAGATGTGGGGAAGGAATCCCTACAAGTACTAGGGACTGGGAGCAAAATGGACACCTCCTAACAGAAATAGTAGCAGACAGACAAACAAACAAAATATATAGAACACAGAGGTCCGAAGACCAAGGAAACTTACAGAGTTAGATACTGAGCACAGGCTAGCTAAAGAGTAGTAATACAATGAAGTCCAGCAAAGCCAGAAGGGCGGAGCAGGACTAAATAGGCCAACAAGGTCATGTGACCAGCAATAGAAAAAACCTAAGAGCAAGGTTCTAACAATTATTCCCTCATTTAGTGGATATTTTCACAAAAAAGTGAAATTTTCAAAAATTCCGAAAATTGGCTGAAAACGACTAAATATTAAGGACCCATCGGGCGAATCGCTCTGGAACTGAAATCGGAACGCTCACTGACATTTCCCCTATCTGAATGTTTGATAAACGCCTGAAAAATGACTAAGTCCAAAAACAATTTTTTTTGCAATTTTACCCCCGTGGGATATATATTCTACCTACACACATTTGGAACTCTCCTGGCGTTCCCTCACACATATTATTCCCTCATTTAGTGGATATTTTCACAAAAAAGTGAAATTTTCAAAAATTCTGAAAATTGGCTGAAAACAACTAAATATGAAGGACTCATCGGGCGAATCGCTCTGGAGCTGAAATCGGAACGCTCACTTATATTTCCCCTATCTGAAAGTCTGATAAACGCCGGAAAAATGACTAAGTCCAAAAAAAATGTTTTTTCAATTTTACCCCGTGGGATATATATTCTACCCACACACATTTGGAACTCTCCTGGTATAACCTCACACATATTATTCCCTCATTTAGTGGATATTTTCACAAAAAAGTGAAATTTTCAAAAATTCAGAAAATTGGCTGAAAACGACTAAATATGAAGGACTCATCGGGCGAATCGCTCTGGAACTGAAATCGGAACGCTCACTGACATTTGCCCTATCTGAAAGTCTGATAAACGCCGGAAAAATGCCTAAGTCCCCAAAAAAATTTTTTTCAACTTTTTTCAATTTTACCCTTGTGGATATATATTCTACCCACACACATTTGGAACTCTCCTGGGGTACCCTCACACATATTATTCCCTCATTTAGTGGATATTTTCACAAAAAAGTGAAATTTTCAAAAATTCATAAAATTGGCTGAAAACGACTAAATATGAAGGACCCATCGGGTGAATCGCTCTGGAACTGAAATCGGCACGCTCACTGACATTTCCCCTATCTGAAAGTCTGATAAACGGCGGAAAAATGACTAAGTCCAAAAAAATTTTTTTTCAATTTTACCCCCATGGGATATATATTCTACCCACACACATTTGGAACTCTCCTGAGGTACCCTCACACATATTATTCCCTCATTTAGTGGATATTTTCACAAAAAAGTGAAATTTTCAAAAATTCTGAAAATTGGCTGAAAACGACTAAATATGAAGGACTCATCGGGCGAATCGCTCTGGAACTGAAATCGAAAATCACTGACATTTCCCCTATCTGAAAGTCTGATAAACGCTTGAAAAATGACTAAGTCCAAAAAAAATTTTTTTAAATCTTTTTTTAATTTTACCCCCGTGGGATATATATTCTACCCACACACATTTGGAACTCTCCTGGCGTACCCTCACACATATTATTCCCTCATTTAGTGGATATTTTCACAAAAAAGTGAAATTTTCAAAAATTCAGAAAATTGGCTGAAAACTACCAAATATGAAGGACTCATCGGGCGAATCGCTCTGGAACTGAAATCGGCATGCTCACTGACATTTCCCCTATCTGAAAGTTTGATAAACGCCTGAAAAATGAGTAAGTCCAGAAAAAAAAATTTTTCAACTTTTTTCAATTTTACCCCTGTGGGATATATTTTCTACCCACACACATTTGGAGCTCTTCTGGCGTACCCTCACACATATTATTCCCTCATTTAGTGGATATTTTCACAAAAAAGTGAAATTTTCAAAAATTCAGAAAATTGGCTGAAAACGACTAAATATGAAGGACTCATCGGACGAATCGCTCTGAAACTGAAATCGGAACGCTCACTGACATTTCCCCTATCTGAAAGTCTGGTAAACGGCGGAAAAATGACTAAGTCCCCAAAAAAAATGTTTTCAACTTTTTTCAATTTTACTTTTGTGGATATATATTCTACCCACACACATTTGGAACTCTCCTGGGGTACCCTCACACATATTATTCCCTCATTTAGTGGATATTTTCACAAAAAAAGTGAAATTTTCAAAAATTCAGAAAATTGGCTGAAAACGACTAAATATGAAGGACTCATCGGGCGAATCGCTCTGGAACTGAAATCGGAAAATCACTCACATTTCCGCTATCTGAAAGTCTGATAAACGCTTGAAAAATGACTAAGTCCAAAAAAAATTTTTTTTCAACTTTTTTCAATTTTACCCCCGTGGATATATATTCTACCCACACACATTTGGAACTCTCCTGGCGTACCCTCACACATATTATTCTCTCATTTAGTGGATATTTTCACAAAAAAGTGAAATTTTCAAAAATTCTGAAAATTGGCTGAAAACGACTAAATATGAAGGACTCATCGGGCGAATCGCTCTGGAACTGAAATCGGAACGCTCACTGACATTTCCCTTATCTGAATGTCTGAAAAATGCCTGAAAAATGACTAAGTCCAAAAACAATTTTTTTGCAATTTTACACCCGTGGGATATATATTCTACCCACACACATTTGGAACTCTCCTGGCGTACCCTCACACATATTATTCTCTCATTTAGTGGATATTTTCACAAAAAAGTGAAATTTTCAAAAATTCAGAAAATTGGCTGAAAACGACTAAATATGAAGGACTCATCGGGCGAATCGCTCTGGAACTGAAATCGGAACGCTCACTGACATTTCCCCTATCTGAAAGTCTGATAAACGCCGGAAAAATGCCTAAGTCCCCAAAAAAAATTTTCCAACTTTTTTCAATTTTACGCTTGTGGATATATATTCTACCCACACACATTTGGTCTGTCTGTCCTGGGGTACCCTCACACATATTAATCCCTCATTTAGTGGATATTTTTTTACAAAAAAGTGAAATTTTCAAAAATTCAGAAAATTGTCTGAAAACGACTAAATATGAAGGAGTCATCGGGCGAATCGCTCTGGAATTGAAATCGGAATGCTCGCTGACATTTCCCCTATCTGAAAGTCTGCTAAACGCCTGAAAAATGGCTAAGTCCAAAAAAATTTTTTTTCAATTTTACCCCCGTGGGATATATATTCTACCCACACACATTTGGAACTCTCCTGGCATACCCTCACACATATTATTCCCTCATTTAGTGGATATTTTCACAAAAAAGTGAAATTTTCAAAAATTCAGAAAATTGGCTGAAAACGACTAAATATGAAGGACCCATCGGGCGAATCGCTCTGGATCTGAAATCGGAACGCTCACTGACATTTCCCCTATCTGAAAGTCTGATAAACGTCAGAAAAATGACTAAGTCCAAAAAAATTTTTTTTCAATTTTACCCCCGTGGGATATATATTCTACCCACACACATTTGGAACTCTCCTGGTGTACCCTCACACATATTATTCCCTCATTTAGTGGATATTTTCACAAAAAATTGAAATTTTAAAAAATTCTGAAAATTTGCTGAAATCGACTAAATATGAAGGACTCATCGGGCGAATCGCTCAGGAACTGAAATCGGAATGCTCGCTGACATTTCCCCTATCTGAAAGTCTGATAAACACAGGAAAAATGTATAAGTCCAAAAAAAAATTTTTTTCAACTTTTTCAGTTTTACCCCCGTGGATATATATTCTACCCAAACACATTTGGAACTCTCCTGGGGTACCGTCACACATATTATTCCCTCACTTAGTGGATATTTTCACCAAAAAAGTGAAATTTTCAAAAATTCAGAAAATTGGCTGAAAATGACTAAATATGAAGGACCCATCGGGCAAATCGCTCTGGAGCTGAAATCGGAACGCACTCTGACATTTCCCGTATCTGAAAGTCTGATAAACGCCGGAAAAATGACTAAGTCCAAAAATCATTTTTTCAATTTTACCCCCGTGGGATATATTTTCTACCCACACACATTTGGAACTCTCCTGGCGTACCCTCACACATATTATTCCCTCATTTAGTGGATATTTTCACAAAAAAGAGAAATTTTCAAAAATTCTGAAAATTGGCTGAAAACGACTAAATATGAAGGACTCATCGGGCGAATCGCTCTGGAACTGAAATCGGAACGCTCACTGACATTTCCCCTATCTGAAAGTCTGATAAACGCCGGAAAAATGCCTAAGTCCAAAAAAATATTTTTTTAAACTTTTTTCAATTTTACCCTTGTGGATATATATTCTACCCACACACCTTTGGAACTCTCCTGGGGTACCCTCACACATATTATTCCCTCATTTAGTGGATATTTTCACAAAAAAGTGAAATTTTCAAAAATTCCGAAAATTGGCTGAAAACGACTAAATATGAAGGACTCATCGGGCGAATCGCTCTGGAACTGAAATCGGTATGCTCACTGACATTTCCCCTATCTGAAAGTCTGATAAACGCCGGAAAAATGACTAAGTCGAAAAAATTTTTTTTTTCAATTTTACCCCCGTGGGATATATATTCTACCCACACACATTTTGAACTCTCCTGGCGTACCCTCACACATATTATTCCCTCATTTAGTGGATATTTTCACAAAAAAGTGACATTTTAAAAAATTCGGAAAATTGGCTGAAAACGACTAAATATGAAGGACTCATCGGGTGAATCGCTCTGGAACTGAAATCGGAATGTTCGCTGACATTTTCCCTATCTGAAAGTCTGATAAACACCGGAAAAATGTCTAAGTCCAAAAAAAAATGTTTTCAACTTTTTTCAATTTTACCCCCGTGGGATATATATTCTACCCACACACATTTGGAACTCTCCTGGCGTACCCTCACACATATTATTCCCTCATTTAATGGATATTTTCACAAAAAAGTGAAATTTTCAAAAATTCAGAAAATTGACTGAAAACGACTAAATATGAAGGACTCATCGGGCGAATCACTCTGGAACTGAAATCGGAATGCTCACTGACATTTCCCCTATCTGAAAGTCTGATAAATGGCGGAAAAATGACTAAGTTCAAAAAAAAAATTTTTTCAACTTTTTTCAATTTTACCCCCGTGGGATATATATATTCTACCCACACACATTTGGAACTCTCCTGGTGTACCCTCACACATATTATTCCCTCATTTAATGGATATTTTCACAAAAAAGTGAAATTTTCAAAAATTCAGAAAATTGACTGAAAACGACTAAATATGAAGGACTCATCGGGCGAATCACTCTGGAACTGAAATCGGAATGCTCACTGACATTTCCCCTATCTGAAAGTCTGATAAACGTCGGAAAAATGACTAAGTCCAAAAAAAATTTTTTTCAATTTTACCCCCGTGGGATATATATTCTACCCACACACATTTGGAACTCTCCTGGCGTACCCTCACACATATTATTCCCTCATTTAGTGGATATTTTCACAAAAAAGTGAAATTTTCAAAAATTCTGAAAATTGGCTGAAAACGACTAAATATGAAGGACTCATCGGGCGAATCGCTCTGGAACTGAAATCGGAAAATCACTGACATTTCCCCTATCTGAAAGTCTGATAAACGCTTGAAAAATGACTAAGTCCAAAAAAAAATTTTTTAAAACTTTTTTCAATTTTACCCCCGTGGGATATATATTCTACCCACACACATTTGGAACTCTCCTGGCGCACCCTCACACATATTATTCCCTCATTTAGTGGATATTTTCACAAAAAAGTGAAATTTTCAAAAATTCAGAAAATTGGCTGAAAACTACTAAATATGAAGGACTCATCGGGCGAATCGCTCTGGAACTGAAATCGGAATGCTCACTGACATTTCCCCTATCTGAAAGTTTGATAAACGCCTGAAAAATGAGTAAGTCCAGAAAAAAAAATTTTTCAACTTTTTTCAATTTTACCACTGTGGGATATATTTTCTACCCACACACATTTGGAGCTCTCCTGGCATACCCTCACACATATTATTCCCTCATTTAGTGGATATTTTCACAAAAAAGTGAAATTTTCAAAAATTCAGAAAATTGGCTGAAAACGACTAAATATGAAGGACTCATCGGACGAATCGCTCTGGAACTGAAATCGGAACGCTCACTGACATTTCCCCTATCTGAAAGTCTGATAAACGCCGGAAAAATTGCTAAGTCCTCCAAAAAAATTTTTTCAACTTTTTTCAATTTTACCCTTGTGGATATATATTCTACCCACACACATTTGGTCTGTCTGTCCTGGGGTACCCTCACACATATTAATCTCTCATTTAGTGGATATTTTCACAAAAAAGTGAAATTTTCAAAAATTCAGAAAATTGGCTGAAAATGACTAAATATGAAGGACTCATCGGGCAAATCGCTCTGGAACTGAAATCGGAAAATCACTCACATTTCCGCTATCTGAAAGTCTGATAAATGCCGGAAAAATGACTAAGTTCAAAAAATAAATTTTTTCAACTTTTTTCAATTTTACCCCCGTGGGATATATATTCTACCCACACACATTTTGAACTCTCCTGGCGTACCCTCACACATATTATTCCCTCATTTAGTGGATATTTTCACAAAAAGTGAAATTTTCAAAAATTCTGAAAATTGGCTCTAAACGACTAAATATGAAGGACCCATCGGGTGAATCGCTCTGGAACTGAAATCGGCACGCTCACTGACATTTCCCCTATCTGAAAGTCTGATAAACGGCGGAAAAATGACTAAGTCCCCAAAAAAAATGTTTTCAACTTTTTTCAATTTTACTTTTGTGGATATATATTCTACCCACACACATTTGGAACTCTCCTGGGGTACCCTCACACATATTATTCCCTCATTTAGTGGATATTTTCACAAAAAAAGTGAAATTTTCAAAAATTCAGAAACTTGGCTGAAAACGACTAAATATGAAGGACTCATCGGGCGAATCGCTCTGGAACTGAAATTGGAAAATCACTCACATTTCCGCTATCTATAAGTCTGATAAACGCTTGAAAAATGACTAAGTCCAAAAAAATTTTTTTTAAACTTTTTTCAATTTTAACCCCGTGGGATATATATTCTACCCACACACATTTGGAACTCTCCTGGCGTACCCTCACACATATTATTCTCTCATTTAGTGGATATTTTCACAAAAAAGTGAAATTTTCAAAAATTCAGAAAATTGGCTGAAAACGACTAAATATGAAGGACTCATCGGGCGAATCGCTCTGGAACTGAAATCGGAACGCTCACTGACATTTCCCCTATCTGAAAGTCTGATAAACGCCGGAAAAATGCCTAAGTCCCCAAAAAAAATTTTCCAACTTTTTTCAATTTTACGCTTGTGGATATATATTCTACCCACACACATTTGGTCTGTCTGTCCTGGGGTACCCTCACACATATTAATCCCTCATTTAGTGGATATTTTCACAAAAAAGTGAAATTTTCAAAAATTCAGAAAATTGGCTGAAAATGACTATATATGAAGGACTCATCGGGCAAATCGCTCTGGAACTGAAATCGGAAAATCACTCACATTTCCGCTATCTGAAAGTCTGATAAATGCCGGAAAAATGACTAAGTTCAAAAAATAAATTTTTTCAACTTTTTTCAATTTTACCCCCGTGGGATATATATTCTACCCACACACATTTGGAACTCTCCTGGCGTACCCTCACACATATTATTCCCTCATTTAGTGGATATTTTCACAAAAAAGTGAAATTTTCAAAAATTCCGAAAATTGGCTGAAAACGACTAAATATGAAGGACCCATCGGGCGAATCGCTCTGGATCTGAAATCGGAACGCTCACTGACATTTCCCCTATCTGAAAGTCTGATAAACGTCAGAAAAATGACTAAGTCCAAAAAAATTTTTTTTCAGTTTTACCCCCGTGGGATATATATTCTACCCACACACATTTGGAACTCTCCTGGCGTACCCTCACACATATTATTCCCTCATTTAGTGGATATTTTCACAAAAAATTGAAATTTTAAAAAATTCTGAAAATTGGCTGAAATCGACTAAATATGAAGGACTCATCGGGCGAATCGCTCTGGAACTGAAATCGGAATGCTCGCTGACATTTCCCCTATCTGAAAGTCTGATAAACACAGGAAAAATGTCTAAGTCCAAAAAAAAATTTTTTTCAACTTTTTCAGTTTTACCCCCGTGGATATATATTCTACCCAAACACATTTGGAACTCTCCTGGGGTACCGTCACACATATTATTCCCTCATTTAGTGGATATTTTCACCAAAAAAGTGAAATTTTCAAAAATTCAGAAAATTGGCTGAAAATGACTAAACATGAAGGACCCATCGGGCGAATCGCTCTGGAGCTGAAATCGGAACGCACTCTGACATTTCCCGTATCTGAAAGTCTGATAAACGCCGGAAAAATGACTAAGTCCAAAAAATTTTTTTTTTCAATTTTACCCCCGTGGGATATATATTCTACCCACACACATTTTAAACTCTCCTGGGTACCCTCACACATATTGTTCCCTCATTTAGTAGATATTTTCACAAAAAAGTGAAATTTTCAAAAATTCTGAAAATTGGCTGAAAACGACTAAATATGAAGGACTCATCTGGCGAATCGCGTTGGAACTGAAATCGGAATGCTCACTGACATTTCCCCTATCTGAAAGTCTGATAAACGCCGGAAACATGCCTAAGTCACAAAAAAAAATTTTTCAACTTTTTTCAATTTTACCCCCGTGGGATATATATTCTACCCACACACATTTAGAACTCTCCTGGCGTACCCTCACACATATTATTCCCTCACTTAGTGGATATTTTCACAAAAAAGTGAAATTTTCAAAAATTCAGAAAATTGGCTGAAAATGACTAAATAAGAAGGACCCATCGGGCGAATCGCTCTGGAACTGAAATCGGAACGCTCACTGACATTTCCCCTATCTGAAAGTCTGATAAACGCCGGAAAAATGACTAAGTCCAAGAAAACATTTTTTTCAATTTTACCCCCGTGGGATATACATTCTACCCACACACATTTGGAACTCTCCTGGCGTACCCTCACACATATTATTCCCTCATTTAGTGGATATTTTCACAAAAAAGAGAAATTTTCAAAAATTCAGAAAATTGGCTGAAAACGACTAAATATGAAGGATTCATCGGGCAAATCGCTCTGGAACTGAAATCGGAACGCTCACTGACATTTCCCCTTTCTGAAAGTCTCATAAACGCCGGAAAAATGCCTAACTCCAAAAAAATATTTTTTTAAACTTTTTTCAATTTTACCCCCGTGGATATATATTCTACCCACACACATTTGGAACTCTCCTGGGGTACCCTCACACATATTATTCCCTCATTTAGTGGATATTTTCACAAAAAAGTGAAATTTTCAAAAATTCAGAAAATTGACTGAAAACGACTAAATATGAAGGACTCATCGGGCGAATCGCTCTGAAACTGAAATCGGAACGCTCACTGACATTTCCCCTCTCTGAAAGTCTGATAAACACTGGAAAAAAGCCTAAGTCCAAAAAAACATTTTTTTAAACTTTTTTTAATTTTACCCCCGTGGGATATATATATATTCTACCACCACACATTTGGAAGTCTCCTGGGGTACCCTCACACATATTATTCCCTCATTTAGTGGATATTTTCACAAAAAGTGAAATTTTCAAAAATTCTGAAAATTGGCTGAAAATGACTAAATATGAAGGACCCATCGGGCGAATCGCTCTGGAGCTGAAATCGGAACGCACACTGACATTTCCCCTATCTGAATGTCTGATAAACGCCGAAAAAATGCCTAAGTCACAAAAAAAAATTTTTCAACTTTTTTCAATTTTGCCCCCGTGGACATATATTCTACCCACACACATTTGGAACTCTCCTGGGGTACCCTCACACATATTATTCCCTTATTTAGTGGATATTTTCACAAAAAAGTGAAATTTTCAAAAATTCACAAAATTGGCTGAAAACGACTGAATATAAAGGACTCATCGGTCGAATCGCTCTGGAACTGAAATTGGAACGCTCACTGACATTTCCCCTATCTGAAAGTCTGATAAACGCCGGAAAAGTGACTAAGCCAAAAAAAAATTTTTTTTAAACTTTTTTTAAATTTTACCACCGTGGGATATATATTCTACCCACACACACTTGGAACTCTCCTGGCATACCCTCACACATATTATTCCCTCATTTAGTGGATATTTTCACAAAAAAGTGAAATTTTCAAAAATTCAGAAAATTGGCTGAAAACGACTAAATATAAAGGACTCATCGGGCGAATCGCTCTGGAACTGAAATCGGAACGCTCACTGACATTTTGCTATCTGAAAATCTGATAAATGGTGGAAAAATGACTAAGCCCAAAAAAAAAGTTTTTTTCAACTTTTTTCAATTTTACCCGCGTGGGATATATATATATTCTACCACCACACATTTGGAACTCTCCTGGGGTACCCTCACACATATTATTCCCTCATTTAGTGGATATTTTCACAAAAAGTGAAATTTTCAAAAATTCTGAAAATTGGCTGAAAATGACTAAATATGAAGGACCCATCGGGCGAATCGCTCTGGAGCTGAAATCGGAACGCACACTGACATTTCCCCTATCTGAATGTCTGATAAACGCCGAAAAAATGCCTAAGTCACAAAAAAAAATTTTTCAACTTTTTTCAATTTTGCCCCCGTGGATATATATTCTACCCACACACATTTGGAACTCTCCTGGGGTACCCTCACACATATTATTCCCTCATTTAGTGGATATTTTCACAAAAAAGTGAAATTTTCAAAAATTCAGAAAATTGGCTGAAAACGACTGAATATAAAGGACTCATCGGTCGAATCGCTCTGGAACTGAAATTGGAACGCTCACTGACATTTCCCCTATCTGAAAGTCTGATAAACGCCGGAAAAGTGACTAAGCCAAAAAAAAATTTTTTTTAAACTTTTTTTAAATTTTACCACCGTGGGATATATATTCTACCCACACACACTTGGAACTCTCCTGGCATACCCTCACACATATTATTCCCTCATTTAGTGGATATTTTCACAAAAAAGTGAAATTTTCAAAAATTCAGAAAATTGGCTGAAAACGACTAAATATAAAGGACTCATCGGGCGAATCGCTCTGGAACTGAAATCGGAACGCTCACTGACATTTTGCTATCTGAAAATCTGATAAATGGCGAAAAAATGACTAAGCCCAAAAAAAAAGTTTTTTTCAACTTTTTTCAATTTTACCCGCGTGGGATATATATTCTACCCACACACATTTGGAACTCTCCTGGCATACCCTCAAAAATATTATTCCCTAATTTAGTGGATATTTTCACAAAAAAGTGAAATTTTCAAAAATTCTGAAAATTGGCTGAAAACGACTAAATATGAAGGACTCAACGGGCGAATCACTCTGGAACTGAAATCGGAACGCTCACTGACATTTCCCCTATGTGAAAGTCTGATAAACGCCGGAAAAATGACTAAGTCCAAAAAAAATTTTTTTCAATTTTACCCCCGTGGGATATATATTCTACCCACACACATTTGGAAGTCTCCTGGCGTACCCTCACACATATTATTCCCTCATTTAGTGGATATTTTCACAAAAAGTGAAATTTTCAAAAATTCTGAAAATTGGCTGAAAACAACTAAATATGAAGGACTCATTGGGCGAATCGCTCTGGAACTGAAATAGGAACGCTCACTGACATTTCCCCTATCTGAAAGTCTGATAAACGCCGGAAAAATGTCTAAGTCCCCAAAAAAATTTTTTTCACCTTTTTTCTATTTTACCGCCGTGGATATATATTCTACCCACACACACTTGGAACTCTCCTATCATACCCTCACACATATTATTCCCTCATTTAGTGGATATTTTCACAAAAAAGTGAAATTTTCAAAAATTCAAAAAATTGGCTGAAAACAACTAAATATGAAGGACTCATTGGGCGAATCGCTCTGGAACTGAAATAGGAACGCTCACTGACATTTCCCCTATCTGAAAGTCTGATAAACGCCGGAAAAATTGCTAAGTCCCCCAAAAAAATTTTTTCAACTTTTTTCAATTTTACCCTTGTGGATATATATTCTACCCACACACATTTGGAACTCTCCTGGGGTACCCTCACACATATTATTCCCTCATTTAGTGGATATTTTCACAAAAAGTGAAATTTTCAAAAATTCTGAAAATTGGCTCTAAACGACTAAATATGAAGGACCCATCGGGTGAATCGCTCTGGAACTGAAATCGGCACGCTCACTGACATTTCCCCTATCTGAAAGTCTGATAAACGGCTGAAAAATGACTAAGTCCCCAAAAAAAATGTTTTCAACTTTTTTCAATTTTACTTTTGTGGGATATATATTCTACCCACACACATTTGGACCTCTCCTGGGGTACCCTCACACATATTATTCCCTCATTTAGTGAATATTTTCACAAAAAAGTGACATTTTCAAAAATTCTGAAAATTGGCTGAAAACGACTAAATATGAAGGACTCATCGGGCGAATCGCTCTGGAACTGAAATAGGAACGCTCACTGACATTTCCCCTATCTGAAAGTCTGATAAACGCCGGAAAAATGTCTAAGTCCCCAAAAAAATTTTTTTCAACTTTTTTCAATTTTACCCCCGTGGATATATATTCTACCCACACACATTTGGAACTCTCCTGGCATACCCTCACACATATTATACCCTCATTTAGTGGATATTTTCACAAAAAAGTGAAATTTACAAAAATTCAGAAAAGTGGCTGAAAACGACTAAATATGAAGGACTCATCGGGCGAATCACTTTGTAACTGAAATTGGAACGCTCAATGACATTTCCCCTATCTGAAAGTCTGATAAACGCTGAAAAAATGACTAACTCCCGAAAAAATTTTTTTTCAATTTTACCCCTGTGGGATATATATTCTACCCACACACATTTGGAACTATCCTGGCGTACCCTCACACATATTATTCCCTCATTTAGTGGATATTTTCACAAAAAAGTGAAATTTTCAAAAATTCTGAAAATTGGCTGAAAACGACTAAATATGAAGGAATCATCTGGCGAATCACTCTGGAACTGAAATCGGAACGCTCACTGACATTTCCCCTATCTGAAAGTCTGATAAACACTGAAAAAATGACTAAGTCGAAAAAAAAAATTTTTTCAACTTTTTTCAATTTTACCCCCGTGGGATATGTATTCTACCCACACACACTTGGAACTCTCCTGGCATACCCTCACACATATTATTCCCTCATTTAGTGGATATTTTCACAAAAAAGTGAAATTTTCAAAAATTCAGAAAATTGGCTGAAAACGACTAAATATGAAGGACTCATCGGGCGAATCGCCCTGGAACTGAAATCGGAACGCTCACTGACATTTCCCCTATCTGAAAGTCTGATAAATGCCGGAAAAATGACTAAGTCCAAAAAAATTTTCTTTCAATTTTACCCCCGTGGGATATATATTCTACCCACACACATTTGGAACTCTCCTGGCATACCCTCACACATATTATTCCCTCATTTAGTGGATATTTTCACAAAAAAGTGAAATTTTAAAAAGTTCTGAAAATTGGCTGAAAACAACTAAATATGAAGGACTCATCGGGCGAATCGCTATGGAACTGAAATCGGAACGCTCACTGACATTTCCCTATCTGAAAATCTGATAAATGGCGGAAAAATGACTAAGCCCAAAAAAAATATATTTTTTAACTTTTTTCAATTTTACCCCCGTGGGTATATTCTACACACACACATTTGGACCTCTCCTGGGGTACCCTCACACATATTATTCCCTCATTTAGTGAATATTTTCACAAAAAAGTGAAATTTTCAAAAATTCTGAAAATTGGCTGAAAACGACTAAATATGAAGGACCCATCGGGCGAATCGCTCTGGAGCTGAAATCGGAACGCACACTGACATTTCCCCTATCTGAAAGTCTGATAAACGCCTGAAAAATGACTAAGTCCAAAAAAACATTTTTTGAAACTTCTTTCAATTTTACCCCCGTGGGATATATATATATTCTACCCACACACATTTGGAACTCTCCTGGGGTACCCTCAAACATATTATTCCCTCATTTAGTGGATATTTTCACAAAAAAGTGAAATTTTCAAAAATTCTGAAAATTGGCTGAAAATGACTAAATATGAAGGACCCATCGGGCGAATCGCTCTGGAGCTGAAATCGGAACGCTCACTGACATTTCCCCTATCTGAAAGTCTGATAAACTTCGGAAAAATGACTAAGTCCAAAAAAGATTTTTTTAAAACTTTTTTCAATTTTACCCCCGTGGGATATATATTCTACCAACACACATTTGGAACTCTCCTGGGGTACCCTCACACATATTGTTCGCTCATTTAGTGGATATTTTCACAAAAAAGTGAAATTTTCAAAAATTCTGAAAATTGGCTGAACATGACTAAATAAGAAGGACACATCGAGTGAATCGCTCTGAAACTGAAATTGGAACGCTCACTGACATTTCCCCTAACTGAAAGTCTGATAAACGCCGGAAAAATGCCTAACTCCCCAAAAAAAAATGTTTCAACTTTTTTCAATTTTACCCCCGTGGGATATACATTCTACCCACACACATTTGGAACTCTCCTGCGGTACCCTCACACATATTATTCCCTCATTTAGTGGATATTTTCACAAAAAAGTGAAATTTTCAAAAATACAGAAAATTGGCTGAAAACGACTAAATATGAAGGACCCATCGGGCGAATCGCTCTGGAGCTGAAATCGGAACGCACACTGACATTTCCCCTATCTGAAAGTCTGATAAACGCCGGAAAAATGCCTAAGTCCAAAAAAAATTTTTTTTAAACTTTTTCAATTTTACCCCCGTGGGACATATATTCTACGCACACACATTTGGAACTCTCCTGATGTACTTACACACATATTATTCCCTCATTTAGTGGATATTTTCACAAAAAAGTGAAATTTTCAAAAATTCAGAAAATTAGCTGAAAACGACTAAATATGAAGGACTCATCGGGCGAATCGCTCTGTAACTGAAATCGTAACGCTCACTGACATTTCCCCTATCTGAAAGTTTGATAAACGCCGGAAAAATGCCTAAGTCCAAAAAAAATTTTTTTTAAACTTTTTCAATTTTACCCCCGTGGGATATATATATTCTACCCACACACATTTGGAACTCTTCTTGGGTACCCTCACACATATTATTCCCTCATTTAGTGGATATTTTAACAAAAAAGTGAAATTTTAAAAAATTCTGAAAATTGGCTGAAAACGACTAAATATGAAGGACTCATCGGGCAAATCGCCCTGGAACTGAAATCGAAACGCTCACTGACATTTCCCCTATCTGAAAGTCTGATAAATGCCGGAAAAATGACTAAGTCCAAAAAAAATTTTCTTTCAATTTTACCCCCGTGGGATATATATCCTACCCACACACATTTGGAACTCTCCTGGCATACCCTCACACATATTATTCCCTCATTTAGTGGATATTTTCACAAAAAAGTGAAATTTTAAAAAGTTCTGAAAATTGGCTGAAAACGACTAAATATGAAGGACTCATCGGGCGAATCGCTATGGAACTGAAATCGGAACGCTCACTGACATTTCCCTATCTGAAAATCTGATAAATGGCGGAAAAATGACTAAGCCCAAAAAATATATATTTTTTAACTTTTTTCAATTTTCCCCCGTGGGTATATTCTACCCACACACATTTGGACCTCTCCTGGGGTACCCTCACACATATTATTCCCTCATTTAGTGGATATTTTCACAAAAAAGTGAAATTTTCAAAAATTCTGAAAATTGGCTGAAAACGACTAAATATGAAGGACCCATCGGGCGAATCGCTCTGGAGCTGAAATCGGAACGCACACTGACATTTCCCCTTTCTGAAAGTCTGATAAACGCTGAAAAAATGCCTAAGTCCAAAAAAAAAATGTTTCAACTTTTTTCAATTTTACCCCCGTGGACATATATTCTACCCACACACATTTGGAACTCTCCTGAGGTACCCTCACACATATTATTCCCTCATTTAGTGGATATTTTCACAAAAAAGTGAAATTTTCAAAAATTCTGAAAATTGGCTGAAAACGACTAAATATGAAGGACTCATCGGGCGAATCGCTCTGAAACTGAAATCGAAACGCTCACTGACATTTCCCCTATCTGAAAGTCTGATAAACGCCTGAAAAATGACAAAGTCCAAAAAAACATTTTTTTAAACTTCTTTCAATTTTACCCCCGTGGGATATATATATATTCTACCCACACACATTTGGAACTCTCCTGGGGTACCCTCAAACATATTATTCCCTCATTTAGTGGATATTTTCACAAAAAAGTGAAATTTTCAAAAATTCTGAAAATTGGCTGAAAATGACTAAATATGAAGGACCCATCGGGCGAATCGCTGTGGAGCTGAAATCGGAACGCACACTGACATTTCCCCTATCTGAAAGTCTGATAAACGCCGGAAAAATGACTAAGTCCAAAAAAAAATTTTTTTCAATTTTACCCCCGTGGGATATATATTCTACCCACACACATTTGGAACTCTCCTGGCGTACCCTCACACATATTATTCCCTCATTTAGTGGATATTTTCACAAAAAAGTGAAATTTTCAAAAATTCAGAAAATTGGGTGAAAACGACTAAATATGAAGGACTCATCGGGCGAATCGCTCTGGAACTGAAATTGGAATGCTCACTGACATTTCCCCTATCTGAAAGTCTGATAAACGCTGAAAAAATGCCTAAGTCCCCAAAAAAAATGTTTCAACTTTTTTCAATTTTACCCCCGTGGACATATATTCTACCCACACACATTTGGAACTCTGCTGAGGTACCCTCACACATATTATTCCCTCATTTAGTGGATATTTTCACAAAAAAGTTAAATTTTCAAAAATTCTGAAAATTGGCTGAAAACGACTAAATATGAAGGACTCATCGGGCGAATCGCTCTGAAACTGAAATCGGAACGCTCACTGACATTTCCCCTATCTGAAAGTCTGATAAACTTCGGAAAAATGACTAAGTCCAAAAAAGATTTTTTTAAAACTTTTTTCAATTTTACCCCCGTGGGATATATATTCTACCCACACACATTTGGAACTCTCCTGGGGTACCCTCACACATATTGTTCGCTCATTTAGTGGATATTTTCACAAAAAAGTGAAATTTTCAAAAATTCTGAAAATTGGTTGAACATGACTAAATAAGAAGGACACATCGAGTGAATCGCTCTGAAACTGAAATTGGAACGCTCACTGACATTTCCCCTAACTGAAAGTCTGATAAACGCCGGAAAAATGCCTAACTCCCCAAAAAAAAATGTTTCAACTTTTTTCAATTTTACCCCCGTGGACATATATTCTACCCACACACATTTGGAACTCTCCTGAGGTACCCTCACACATATTATTCCCTCATTTAGTGGATATTTTCACAAAAAAGTGAAATTTTCAAAAATTCGGAAAATTGGCTGAAAACGACTAAATATGAAGGACTCATCGGGCGAATCGCTCTGAAACTGAAATCGAAACGCTCACTGACATTTCCCCTATCTGAAAGTCTGATAAACGCCTGAAAAATGACAAAGTCCAAAAAAACATTTTTTTAAACTTCTTTCAATTTTACCCCCGTGGGATATATATATATTCTACCCACACACATTTGGAACTCTCCTGGGGTACCCTCAAACATATTATTCCCTCATTTAGTGGATATTTTCACAAAAAAGTGACATTTTCAAAAATTCTGAAAATTGGCTGAAAATGACTAAATATGAAGGACCCATCGGGCGAATCGCTCTGGAGCTGAAATCGGAACGCACACTGACATTTCCCCTATCTGAAAGTCTGATAAACGCCGGAAAAATGACGAAGTCCAAAAAAAAATTTTTTTCAATTTTACCCCCGTGGGATATATATTCTACCCACACACATTTGGAACTCTCCTGGCGTACCCTCACACATATTATTCCCTCATTTAGTGGATATTTTCACAAAAAAGTGAAATTTTCAAAAATTCAGAAAATTGGGTGAAAACGACTAAATATGAAGGACTCATCGGGCGAATCGCTCTGGAACTGAAATTGGAATGCTCACTGACATTTCCCCTATCTGAAAGTCTGATAAACGCTGAAAAACTGCCTAAGCCCCAAAAAAAAATGTTTCAACTTTTTTCAATTTTACCCCCGTGGACATATATTCTACCCACACACATTTGGAACTCTGCTGAGGTACCCTCACACATATTATTCCCTCATTTAGTGGATATTTTCACAAAAAAGTTAAATTTTCAAAAATTCTGAAAATTGGCTGAAAACGACTAAATATGAAGGACTCATCGGGCGAATCGCTCTGAAACTGAAATCGGAACGCTCACTGACTTTTCCCCTATCTGAAAGTCTGATAAACTTCGGAAAAATGACTAAGTCCAAAAAAGATTTTTTTAAAACTTTTTTCAATTTTACCCCCGTGGGATATATATTCTACCCACACACATTTGGAACTCTCCTGGGGTACCCTCACACATATTGTTCGCTCATTTAGTGGATATTTTCACAAAAAAGTGAAATTTTCAAAAATTCTGAAAATTGGCTGAACATGACTAAATAAGAAGGACACATCGAGTGAATCGCTCTGAAACTGAAATTGGAACGCTCACTGACATTTCCCCTAACTGAAAGTCTGATAAACGCCGGAAAAATGCCTAACTCCCCAAAAAAAAATGTTTCAACTTTTTTCAATTTTACCCCCGTGGGATATATATTCTACCCACACACATTTGGAACTCTCCTGATGTACTTACACACATATTATTCCCTCATTTAGTGGATATTTTCACAAAAAAGTGAAATTTTCAAAAATTCAGAAAATTAGCTGAAAACGACTAAATATGAAGGACTCATCGGGCGAATCGCTCTGGAACTGAAATCGTAACGCTCACTGACATTTCCCCTATCTGAAAGTTTGATAAACGCCGGAAAAATGCCTAAGTCCAAAAAAAATTTTTTTTAAACTTTTTCAATTTTACCCCCGTGGGATATATATATTCTACCCACACACATTTGGAACTCTTCTTGGGTACCCTCACACATATTATTCCCTCATTTAGTGGATATTTTCACAAAAAAGTGAAATTTTCAAAAATTCTGAAAATTGGCTCAAAACGACTAAATATGAAGGACTCATCTGGCGAATCGCTCTGGAAATGAAATCGGAACGCTCACTGACATTTCCCCTATCTGAAAGTCTGATAAATGCCGGAAAAATGACTTAGTCCAAAAAAAATGTTTTTTCAATTTTACCCCCGTGGGATATATATTCTACCCACACACATTTGGCACTCTCCTGGCGTACCCTCACACATATTATTCCCTCATTTAGTGGATATTTTCACAAAAAAGTGAAATTTTCAAAAATTCAGAAAATTGGCTGAAAACGACTAAATATGAAGGACTCATCGGGCGAATCGCTCTGGAACTGAAATCGGAATGCTCACTGACATTTCCCCTATCTGAAAGTGATAAACGCCGGAAAAATGACTAAGTCCAAAAAAAATTTTTTTTCAACTTTTTTCAATTTTACCCCCGAGGGATATATATTCTACCCACACACATTTGGAACTCTCCTGGGTTACCCTCACACATATTATTCCCTCATTTAGTGGATATTTTCACAAAAAAGTGAAATTTTCAAAAATTCAGAAAATTGGCTGAAAACGACTAAATATGAAAAACTCATCGGGCGAATCGCTCTGGAACTGAAATCGGAATGCTCACTGACAATTCCCCTATCTGAAAGTCTGATAAATGCCGGAAAAATGCCTAAGTACGCAAAAAAAATTTTTTCAACTTTTTTTCAATGTTACCCCCGTGGATATATGTTCTACTCACACACATTTGGAACTCTCCTGGGGTACCCTCACACATATTATTCCCTCATTTAGTGGATATTTTCACAAAAAAGTGAAATTTTCAAAAATTCAGAAAATTGGCTGAAAACGACTAAATATGAAGGACTCATAGGGCGAATCGCTCTGGAAGTGAAATCGGAATGCTCACTGACATTTCCCATATCTGAAAGTCTGAGTAACGCCGGAAAAATGCTTAAGTCACAAAAAAAAATTTTTCAACTTTTTTCAATTTTACCCCCGTGGACATATATTCTACCCACACACATTTGGAACTCTCCTGGGGTACCCTCACACATATTATTACCTCATTTAGTGGATATTTTCACAAAAAAGTGAAATTTTCAAAAATTCAGAAAATTGGCTGAAAACGACTAAATATGAAGGACTCATCGGGCGAATTGCTCTGGAACTGAAATTGGAATGCTCACTGACATTTCCCCTATCTGAAAGTCTGATAAACGCTGAAAAAATGCCTAAGTCCCCAAAAAAATTTTTCAACTTTTTCCAATTTTACCCCCGTGGATATATATTCTACCCACACACATTTGGAACTCTCCTGAGGTACCCTCACACATATTATTCCCTCGTTTAGTGGATATTTTCACAAAAAAGTGAAATTTTCAAGAATTCAGAAAATTGGCTGAAAACGACTAAATAAGAAGGACTCATCGGGCGAATCGCTCTGGAGCTGAAATCGGAACGCACACTAACATTTCCCCTATCTGAAAGTCTGATAAACGCCGGGAAAATGACTAAGTCCAAAAAATATTTTTTTAAAACTTTTTTCAATTTTACCCCCGTGGGATATATATTCTACCCACACACATTTGGAACTCTTCTTGGGTACCCTCACACATATTATTCCCTCATTTAGTGGATATTTTCACAAAAAGTGAAATTTTCAAAAATTCTGAAAATTGGCTGAAAACGACTAAATATGAAGGACTCATCGGGCGAATCGCTCTGGAACTGAAATAGGAACGCTCACTGACATTTCCCCTATCTGAAAGTCTGATAAACGCCGGAAAAATGTCTAAGTCCCCAAAAAAATTTTTTTCAACTTTTTTCAATTTTACCCCCGTGGATATATATTCTACCCACACACATTTGGAACTCTCCTGGCATACCCTCACACATATTATACCCTCATTTAGTGGATATTTTCACAAAAAAGTGAAATTTTCAAAAATTCAGAAAAGTGGCTGAAAACGACTAAATATGAAGGACTCATCGGGCGAATCACTTTGTAACTGAAATTGGAACGCTCAATGACATTTCCCCTAACTGAAAGTCTGATAAACGCTGAAAAAATGACTAAGTCCCCAAAAAATTTTTTTTCAATTTTACCCCCGTGGGATATATATTCTACCCACACACATTTGGAACTCTTCTTGGGTACCCTCACACATATTATTCCCTCATTTAGTGGATATTTTCACAAAAAGTGAAATTTTCAAAAATTCTGAAAATTGGCTGAAAACGACTAAATATGAAGGACTCATCGGGCGAATCGCTCTGGAACTGAAATCGGAATGCTCACTGACATTTCCCCTTCGTGAAAGTCTGATAAATGCCGGAAAAATGACTAAGTCCAAAAAAATTTTTTTTCAATTTTACCCCCGTGGGATATATTTTCTACCCACACACATTTGGAACTATCCTGGCGTACCCTCACACATATTATTCCCTCATTTAGTGGATATTTTCACAAAAAAGTGAAATTTTCAAAAATTCTGAAAATTGGCTGAAAACGACTAAATATGAAGGACTCATCGGGCGAATCGCTCTGGAACTGAAATCGGAATGCTCACTGACATTTCCCCTATCTGAAAGTGATAAACGCCGGAAAAATGACTAAGTCCAAAAAAAATTTTTTTTCAACTTTTTTCAATTTTACCCCCGAGGGATATATATTCTACCCACACACATTTGGAACTCTCCTGGGTTACCCTCACACATATTATTCCCTCATTTAGTGGATATTTTCACAAAAAAGTGAAATTTTCAAAAATTCTGAAAATTGGCTGAAAACGACTAAATATGAAGAACTCATCGGGCGAATCGCTCTGGAACTGAAATCGGAATGCTCACTGACAATTCCCCTATCTGAAAGTCTGATAAATGCCGGAAAAATGCCTAAGTACGCAAAAAAAATTTTTTCAACTTTTTTTCAATGTTACCCCCGTGGATATATGTTCTACTCACACACATTTGGAACTCTCCTGGGGTACCCTCACACATATTATTCCCTCATTTAGTGGATATTTTCACAAAAAAGTGAAATTTTCAAAAATTCAGAAAATTGGCTGAAAACGACTAAATATGAAGGACTCATAGGGCGAATCGCTCTGGAAGTGAAATCGGAATGCTCACTGACATTTCCCATATCTGAAAGTCTGAGTAACGCCAGAAAAATGCTTAAGTCACAAAAAAAAATTTTTCAACTTTTTTCAATTTTACCCCCGTGGACATATATTCTACCCACACACATTTGGAACTCTCCTGGGGTACCCTCACACATATTATTACCTCATTTAGTGGATATTTTCACAAAAAAGTGAAATTTTCAAAAATTCAGAAAATTGGCTGAAAACGACTAAATATGAAGGACTCATCGGGCGAATTGCTCTGGAACTGAAATTGGAATGCTCACTGACATTTCCCCTATCTGAAAGTCTGATAAACGCTGAAAAAATGCCTAAGTCCCCAAAAAAATTTTTCAACTTTTTCCAATTTTACCCCCGTGGATATATATTCTACCCACACACATTTGGAACTCTCCTGAGGTACCCTCACACATATTATTCCCTCGTTTAGTGGATATTTTCACAAAAAAGTGAAATTTTCAAGAATTCAGAAAATTGGCTGAAAACGACTAAATAAGAAGGACTCATCGGGCGAATCGCTCTGGAGCTGAAATCGGAACGCACACTAACATTTCCCCTATCTGAAAGTCTGATAAACGCCGGAAAAATGACTAAGTCCAAAAAATATTTTTTTAAAACTTTTTTCAATTTTACCCCCGTGGGATATATATTCTACCCACACACATTTGGAACTCTTCTTGGGTACCCTCACACATATTATTCCCTCATTTAGTGGATATTTTCACAAAAAGTGAAATTTTCAAAAATTCTGAAAATTGGCTGAAAACGACTAAATATGAAGGACTCATCGGGCGAATCGCTCTGGAACTGAAATAGGAACGCTCACTGACATTTCCCCTATCTGAAAGTCTGATAAACGCCGGAAAAATGTCTAAGTCCCCAAAAAAATTTTTTTCAACTTTTTTCAATTTTACCCCCGTGGATATATATTCTACCCACACACATTTGGAACTCTCCTGGCATACCCTCACACATATTATACCCTCATTTAGTGGATATTTTCACAAAAAAGTGAAATTTTCAAAAATTCAGAAAAGTGGCTGAAAACGACTAAATATGAAGGACTCATCGGGCGAATCACTTTGTAACTGAAATTGGAACGCTCAATGACATTTCCCCTAACTGAAAGTCTGATAAACGCTGAAAAAATGACTAAGTCCCCAAAAAATTTTTTTTCAATTTTACCCCCGTGGGATATATATTCTACCCACACACATTTGGAACTATCCTGGCGTACCCTCACACATATTATTCCCTCATTTAGTGGATATTTTCACAAAAAAGTGAAATTTTCAAAAATTCTGAAAATTGGCTGAAAACGACTAAATATGAAGGACTCATCGGGCGAATCGCTATGGAACTGAAATCGGAACGCTCACTGACATTTCCCTATCTGAAAATCTGATAAATGGCGGAAAAATGACTAAGCCCAAAAAAAATATATTTTTTAACTTTTTTCAATTTTACCCCCGTGGGTATATTCTACCCACACACATTTGGACCTCTCCTGGGGTACCCTCACACATATTATTCCCTCATTTAGTGAATATTTTCACAAAAAAGTGAAATTTTCAAAAATTCTGAAAATTGGCTGAAAACGACTAAATATGAAGGACCCATCGGGCGAATCGCTCTGGAGCTGAAATCGGAACGCACACTGACATTTCCCCTTTCTGAAAGTCTGATAAACGCTGAAAAAATGCCTAAGTAAAAAAAAAAAATGTTTCAACTTTTTTCAATTTTACCCCCGTGGACATATATTCTACCCACACACATTTGGAACTCTCCTGAGGTACCCTCACACATATTATTCCCTCATTTAGTGGATATTTTCACAAAAAAGTGAAATTTTCAAAAATTCTGAAAATTGGCTGAAAACGACTAAATATGAAGGACTCATCGGGCGAATCGCTCTGAAACTGAAATCGAAACGCTCACTGACATTTCCCCTATCTGAAAGTCTGATAAACGCCTGAAAAATGACTAAGTCCAAAAAAACATTTTTTTAAACTTCTTTCAATTTTACCCCCGTGGGATATATATATATTCTACCCACACACATTTGGAACTCTCCTGGGGTACCCTGAAACATATTATTCCCTCATTTAGTGGATATTTTCACAAAAAAGTGAAATTTTCAAAAATTCTGAAAATTGGCTGAAAATGACTAAATATGAAGGACCCATCGGGCGAATCGCTCTGGAGCTGAAATCGGAACGCACACTGACATTTCCCCTATCTGAAAGTCTGATAAACGCCGGAAAAATGACTAAGTCCAAAAAAAAATTTTTTTCAATTTTACCCCCGTGGGATATATATTCTACCCACACACATTTGGAACTCTCCTGGCGTACCCTCACACATATTATTCCCTCATTTAGTGGATATTTTCACAAAAAAGTGAAATTTTCAAAAATTCAGAAAATTGGGTGAAAACGACTAAATATGAAGGACTCATCGGGCGAATCGCTCTGGAACTGAAATTGGAATGCTCACTGACATTTCCCCTATCTGAAAGTCTGATAAACGCTGAAAAAATGCCTAAGTCCCCAAAAAAAAATGTTTCAACTTTTTTCAATTTTACCCCCGTGGACATATATTCTACCCACACACATTTGGAACTCTGCTGAGGTACCCTCACACATATTATTCCCTCATTTAGTGGATATTTTCACAAAAAAGTTAAATTTTCAAAAATTCTGAAAATTGTCTGAAAACGACTAAATATGAAGGACTCATCGGGCGAATCGCTCTGAAACTGAAATCGGAACGCTCACTGACATTTCCCCTATCTGAAAGTCTGATAAACTTCGGAAAAATGCCTAACTCCCCAAAAAAAAATGCTTCAACTTTTTTCAATTTTACCCCCGTGGGATATATATTCTACCCACACACATTTGGAACTCTCCTGGGGTACCCTCACACATATTGTTCGCTCATTTAGTGGATATTTTCACAAAAAAGTGAAATTTTCAAAAATTCTGAAAATTGGCTGAACATGAATAAATAAGAAGGACATATCGAGTGAATCGCTCTGAAACTGAAATTGGAACGCTCACTGACATTTCCCCTAACTGAAAGTCTGATAAACGCCGGAAAAATGCCTAACTCCCCAAAAAAAAATGTTTCAACTTTTTTCAATTTTACCCCCGTGGGATCTATATTCTACCCACACACATTTGGAACTCTCCTGGGGTACCCTCACACATATTATTCCCTCATTTAGTGGATATTTTCACAAAAAAGTGAAATTTTCAAAAATTCAGAAAATTGGCTGAAAACGACTATATATGAATTACTCATCGGGCGAATCGCTCTGGAACTGAAATCGGAATGCTCACTGACATTTCCCCAATCTGAAAGTCTGATAAATGCCGGAAAAATGACTTAGTCCAAAAAAAATGTTTTTTCAATTTTACCCCCGTGGGATATATATTCTACCCACACACATTTGGAACTCTCCTGGGGTACCCTCACACATATTATTCCCTCATTTAGTGGATATTTTCACAAAAAAGTGAAATTTTCAAAAATTCTGAAAATTGGCTGAAAATGACTAAATATTAAGGACTCATCGGGCGAATCACTCTGGAACTGAAATCGGAATGCTCTCTGACACTTCCCCTATCTGAAAGTCTGATAAACGCTGGAAAAATGACTAAGTACAAAAAAAAATGTTTTTAAACTTTTTTCAATTTTACCCCCGTGGGATATATATTCAACCCACAAACATTTGGAACTCTCCTGGGGTACCCTCACACATATTATTCCCTCATTTAGTGTATATTTTCACAAAAAAGTGAAATTTTCAAAAATTCTGAAAATTGGCTGAAAATGACTAAATATGAGGGACTCATCGGGCGAATGACTCTGGAACTGAAATTGGAACGCTCACTGACATTTCCCCTATCTGAAAGTCTGACAAACGCTGGAAAAACGACTAAGTCCAACAAAAATTTTTTTTCAATTTTATCCCCGTGGGATATATATTCTACCCACACATATTTGGTACTCTCCTGGCGTACCCTCACACATATTATTCCCTCATTTAGTGGATATTTTCACAAAAAAGTGAAATTTTCAAAAATTCAGAAACTTGGCTGAAAACGACTAAATATGAAGGACTCATCTGGCGAATCACTCTGGAACTGAAATCGGAACGCTCACTGACATTTCCCCTATCTGAAAGTCTGATAAACGCCGGAAAAACGACTAAATCCAACAAAAAAATTTTTTCAAATTTTTTCAATTTTACCCTCGTGGGATATATATTCTACCCACACACATTTGGAACTCTCCTGGCGTACCCTCACACATATTATTCCTTCATTTAGTGGATATTTTCACATAAAAGTGAAATTTCAAAAATTCAGAAACTTGGCTGAAAACTACTAAATATGAAGGACTCATCGGGCGAATCACTCTGGAGCTGAAATCGGAACGCTCACTGACATTTGCCCTTTCTGAAAGTCTGATAAATGGCGGAAAAATGCATAAGTCCAAAAAAAAATTTTTTTCAACTTTTTTCAATTTTACCCCCGTGGGATATATATTCTACCCACACACATTTGGTACTCTCCTGGGGTACCCTCACACATATTATTCCCTCATTTAGTGGATATTTTCACAAAAAAGTGAAATTTTCAAAAATTCTGAAAATTGGCTGAAAACGACTTATTATGACGGACTAATCGGGCTAATCGCTCTGGAACTGAATTCGGAACACTCACTGACATTTCCCCTATCTGAAAGTCTGATAAACGCTGGAAAAACGACTAAGTCCAACAAAAATTTTTTTTCAATTTTATCCCCGTGGGATATGTATTCTACCCACACACACTTGGATCTCTAATGGCGTACCCTCACACATATTATTCCCTCATTTAGTGGATATTTTCACAAAAAAGTGAAATTTTCAAAAATTCTGAAACTTGGCTGAAAACGACTAAATATGATGGACTCATCGAGCGAATCACTCTGGAACTGAAATCGGAACGCTCACTGACATTTCCCCTATCTGAAAGTCTGATAAACGCCGAAAAAATGACTAAGTCCAAAAAAAATTTTTTTTAAACTTTTTTCAATTTTACCTCCATGGGATATATATTCTACACACACACATTTGGAACTCTCCTGGCGTACCCTCACACATATTATTCCCTCATTTAGTGGATGTTTTCACAAAAAAGTGAAATTTTCAAAAATTCAGAAAATTGTCTGAAAACGACTAAATATGAAGGACTCATCGGGCGAATCGCTCTGGAACTGAAATCGGAACGCTCACTGACATTTCCCCTATCTGAAAGTCTGATAAACGCCGGAAAAACGACTAAGTCCAAAAAAAAAATTCTTTTCAACTTTTTTCAATTTTACCCCGTGGGATATATATTCTACCCACACACATTTGGAACCCTCCTGGGGTACCCTCACGCATATTATTCCCTCATTTAGTGGATATTTTCACAAAAAAGTGAAATTTTCAAAAATTCAGAAACTTGGCTGAAAACGACTAAATATGAAGGACTCATCGGGCGAATCACTCTGGAACTGAAATGGGAACGCTCACTGACATTTCCCCTTTCTGAAAGTCTGATAAATGCCGGAAAAATGACTAAGTCCCAAAAAATTTTTTTTAAATTTTATCCCCGTGGGATATATATTCTACCCACACACATTTGGTACTCTCCTGGCGTACCCTCACATATATTATTTCCTCATTTAGTGGATATTTTCACAAAAAAGTGAAATTTTCAAAAATTCAGAAAATTGGCTGAAAACTACTAAATATGAAGGACTCATCGGGCGAATCGCTCTGGAACTGAAATCGGAACGCTCACTGACATTTCCCCTATCTGAAAGTCTGATAAACGCCGGAAAAACGACTAAGTCCAAAAAAAAAATTCTTTTCAACTTTTTTCAATTTTACCCCGTGGGATATATATTCTACCCACACACATTTGGAACCCTCCTGGGGTACCCTCACGCATATTATTCCCTCATTTAGTGGATATTTTCACAAAAAAAGTGAAATTTTCAAAAATTCAGAAACTTGGCTGAAAACGACTAAATATGAAGGACTTATCAGGCGAATCACTCTGGAGCTGAAATCGGAACGCTCACTGACATTTGCCCTTTCTGAAAGTCTGATAAATGGCGGAAAAATGCATAAGTCCAAAAAAAAATGTTTTTTCAATTTTATCCCCATGGGATATATATTCTACCCACACACATTTGGTACTCTCCTGGCGTACCCTCACATATATTATTCCCTCATTTAGTGGATATTTTCACAAAAAAGTGAAATTTCAAAAATTCAGAAACTTGGCTGAAAACGACTAAATATGAAGGACTCATCGAGCGAATCACTCTGGAACTGAAATCGGAACGCTCACTGACATTTCCCCTATCTGAAAGTCTGATAAACGCCGGAAAAACGACTAAGTCCCCCAAAAAAATTTTTTCAACTCTTTTCAATTTTACCCCCGTAGGATATATATTCTACCCACACACATTTGGAACTCTCCTGGGGTACCCTCATACATATTATTCCCTCATTTAGTGGATATTTTCGCAAAAAAGGGAAATTTTCAAAAATTCAGAAACTTGGCTGAAAACGACTAAATATGAAGGACTCATCGGGCGAATCACTCAGGAACTGAAATCGGAACGCTCACTGACATTACCCCTATCTGAAAGTCTGATAAACGCCGGAAAAGCGACTAAATCCAACAAAAATTTTTTTTCAACTTTGTTCAATTTTACCCTCGTGGGATATATATTCTACCCACACACATTTGGAACTCTCCTGGCGTACCCTCACACATATTATTCCTTCATTTAGTGGATATTTTCACAAAAAAGTGAAATTTTCAAAAATTCACAAAATTTGCTGAAAGCGACTAAATATGAAGTACTCATCGGGCGAATCACTCTGGAACTGAAATCGGAACTCTCACTGATATTTCCCCTATCTGAAAGTCTGATAAACGCCGGAAAAACGACTAAGTCCAACAAAAAATTTTTTCAACTTTTTTCAATTTTACACCCGTGGGATATATATTCCACCCACACACATTTGGAACTCTCCTGGCGTACCCTCACACATATTATTCCCTCATTTAGTGGATATTTTCACATAAAAGTGAAATTTTCAAAAATTCAGAAACTTGGCTGAAAACTACTAAATATGAAGGACTCATCGGGCGAATCACTCTGGAGCTGAAATCGGAACGCTCACTGACATTTGCCCTTTCTGAAAGTCTGATAAATGGCGGAAAAATGCATAAGTCCAAAAAAAATTTTTTTTCAACTTTTTTCAATTTTACCCTCGTGGGATATATATTCTACCCACACACATTTGGTACTCTCATGGGGTACCCTCACACATATTATTCCCTCATTTAGTGGATATTTTCACAAAAAAGTGAAATTTTCAAAAATTCAGAAAATTGGCTGAAAACGACTTATTATGACGGACTCATCGGGCTAATCGCTCTGGAACTGAAATCGGAATGCTCACTGACATTTCCCCTATCTGAAAGTCTGATAAACGCCGAAAAAATGACTAAGTCCAAAAAAAATTTTTTTTCAATTTTATCCCCATGGGATATATATTCTACCCACACACATTTGGTACTCTCCTGGTGTACCCTCACATATATTATTCCCTCATTTAGTGGATATTTTCACAAAAAAGTGAAATTTTCAAAAATTCAGAAAATTGGCTGAAAACGACTAAATATGAAGGACTCATCGTGCGAATCGCTCTGGAACTGAAATCGGAACGCTCACTGACATTTCCCCTATCTGAAAGTCTGATAAACGCCGGAAAAACGACTAAGTCCCCCAAAAATATTTTTTCAACTCTTTTCAATTTTACCCCCGTAGGATATATATTCTACCCACACACATTTGGAACTCTCCTGGGGTACCCTCATACATATTATTCCCTCATTTAGTGGATATTTTCGCAAAAAAGGGAAATTTTCAAAAATTCAGAAACTTGGCTGAAAACGACTAAATATGAAGGACTCATCGGGCGAATCACTCAGGAACTGAAATCGGAACGCTCACTGACATTTCCCCTATCTGAAAGTCTGATAAACGCCGGAAAAGCGACTAAATCCAACAAAAATTTTTTTTCAATTTTACCCTCGTGGGATATATATTCTACCCACACACATTTCGAACTCTCCTGGCGTACCCTCACACATATTATTCCTTCATTTAGTGGATATTTTCACAAAAAAGTGAAATTTTCAAAAATTCACAAAATTTGCTGAAAGCGACTAAATATGAAGTACTCATCGGGCGAATCACTCTGGAACTGAAATCGGAACTCTCACTGATATTTCCCCTATCTGAAAGTCTGATAAACGCCGGAAAAACGACTAAGTCCAACAAAAAATTTTTTCAACTTTTTTCAATTTTACACCCGTGGGATATATATTCCACCCACACACATTTGGAACTCTCCTGGCGTACCCTCACACATATTATTCCCTCATTTAGTGGATATTTTCACATAAAAGTGAAATTTTCAAAAATTCAGAAACTTGGCTGAAAACTACTAAATATGAAGGACTCATCGGGCGAATCACTCTGGAGCTGAAATCGGAACGCTCACTGACATTTGCCCTTTCTGAAAGTCTGATAAATGGCGGAAAAATGCATAAGTCCAAAAAAAATTTTTTTTCAACTTTTTTCAATTTTACCCTCGTGGGATATATATTCTACCCACACACATTTGGTACTCTCATGGGGTACCCTCACACATATTATTCCCTCATTTAGTGGATATTTTCACAAAAAAGTGAAATTTTCAAAAATTCAGAAAATTGGCTGAAAACGACTTATTATGACGGACTCATCGGGCTAATCGCTCTGGAACTGAAATCGGAATGCTCACTGACATTTCCCCTATCTGAAAGTCTGATAAACGCCGAAAAAATGACTAAGTCCAAAAAAAATTTTTTTTCAATTTTATCCCCATGGGATATATATTCTACCCACACACATTTGGTACTCTCCTGGTGTACCCTCACATATATTATTCCCTCATTTAGTGGATATTTTCACAAAAAAGTGAAATTTTCAAAAATTCAGAAAATTGGCTGAAAACGACTAAATATGAAGGACTCATCGTGCGAATCGCTCTGGAACTGAAATCGGAACGCTCACTGACATTTCCCCTATCTGAAAGTCTGATAAACGCCGGAAAAACGACTAAGTCCCCCAAAAATATTTTTTCAACTCTTTTCAATTTTACCCCCGTAGGATATATATTCTACCCACACACATTTGGAACTCTCCTGGGGTACCCTCATACATATTATTCCCTCATTTAGTGGATATTTTCGCAAAAAAGGGAAATTTTCAAAAATTCAGAAACTTGGCTGAAAACGACTAAATATGAAGGACTCATCGGGCGAATCACTCAGGAACTGAAATCGGAACGCTCACTGACATTTCCCCTATCTGAAAGTCTGATAAACGCCGGAAAAGCGACTAAATCCAACAAAAATTTTTTTTCAATTTTACCCTCGTGGGATATATATTCTACCCACACACATTTCGAACTCTCCTGGCGTACCCTCACACATATTATTCCTTCATTTAGTGGATATTTTCACAAAAAAGTGAAATTTTCAAAAATTCACAAAATTTGCTGAAAGCGACTAAATATGAAGTACTCATCGGGCGAATCACTCTGGAACTGAAATCGGAACTCTCACTGATATTTCCCCTATCTGAAAGTCTGATAAACGCCGGAAAAATGACTAAGTCCAACAAAAAATTTTTTCAACTTTTTTCAATTTTACCCCCGTGGGATATATATTCCACCCACACACATTTGGAACTCTCCTGGCGTACCCTCACACATATTATTCCCTCATTTAGTGGATATTTTCACAAAAAAGTGAAATTTTCAAAAATTCGGAAAATTGGTTGAAAACGACTAAATATGAAGGACTCATCGGGCGAATCGCTCTGGAGCTGAAATCGGACCGCTCACTTACATTTGCCCTTTCTGAAAGTCTGATAAATGGCGGAAAAATGCATAAGTCCAAAAAAAAATTTTTTTCAACTTTTTTCAATTTTACCCCCGTGGGATATATATTCTACCCACACACATTTGGTACTCTCCTGGGGTACCCTCACACATATTATTCCCTCATTTAGTGGATATTTTCACAAAAAAGTGAAATTTTCAAAAATTCTGAAAATTGGCTGAAAACGACTAAATATGAAGGACTCATCGGGCGAATCGCTCTGGAACTGAAATCGGAACGCTCACTGACATTTGCCCTTTCTGAAAGTCTGATAAATGCCGGAAAAATGCATAAGTCCAAAAAAAAATTTTTTTCAACTTTTTTCAATTTTACCCCCGTGGGATATATATTCTACCCACACACATTTGGTACTCTCCTGGGGTACCCTCACACATATTATTCCCTCATTTAGTGGATATTTTCACAAAAAAGTGAAATTTTCAAAAATTCTGAAAATTGGCTGAAAACGACTAAATATGAAGGACTCATTGGGCGAATCGCTCTGGAACTGAAATCGGAACGCTCACTGACATTTCCCCTATCTGAAAGTCTGATAAACGCCGGAAAAGCGACTAAGTCCAAAAAAAAATTTTTTTCAATTTTATCCCCGTGGGATATATATTCTACCCACACACATTTGGTACTCTCCTGGCATACCCTCACATATATTATTCCCTCATTTAGTGGATATTTTCACAAAAAAGTGAAATTTTCAAAAATTCCTAAAATTGGCTGAAAACGACTAAATATGAATGACTCATCTGGCGAATCACTCTGGAAGTGAAATCGGAACGCTCACTGACATTTCCCCTATCTGAAAGTCTGATAAACGCCGGAAAAATGACTAAGTACAAAAAAAAAATTTTTTCAACTTTTTTCAATTTTACCCCCGTGGGATATATATTCTACCCACACACATTTGGAACACTCCTGGGGTACACTCACACATATTATTCCCTCATTTAGTGGATATTTTCACAAAAAAGTGAAATTTTCAAAAATTCAGAAACTTGGCTGAAAACGACTAAATATGGAGGACTCATCAGGCGAATCGCTCTGGAACTGAAATCGGAACGCTCACTGACATTTCCCCTATCTGGAAGTCTGATAAACTCTGAAAAAATGACAAAGTCCAAAAAAAAATTTTTTTCAACTTTTTTCAATTTTACACCCGTGGGATATATATTCTACCCACACACATTTGGAACTCTCCTGGGGTACCCTCACACATATTATTCCCTCATTTAGTGGATATTTTCACAAAAAAGTGAAATTTTCAAAAATTCTGAAAATTGGCTGAAAACGACTAAATATGAAGGACTCATCGGGCGAATCACTCTGGAACTGAAATGGGAACGCTCACTGACATTTCCCCTATCTGAAAGTCTGATAAATGCCGGAAAAATGACTAAGTACAAAAAAAAAATTTTTTCAACTTTTTTCAATTTTACCCCCGTGGGATATATATTCTACCCACACACATTTGGAACACTCCTGGGGTACCCTCTCACATATTATTCCCTCATTTAGTGGATATTTTCACAAAAAAGTGAAATTTTCAAAAATTCAGAAACTTGGCTGAAAACGACTAAATATGGAGGACTCATCGGGCGAATCGCTCGGAAAATGAAATCGGAACGCTCACTGACATTTCCCCTATCTGAAAGTCTGATAAACTCTGAAAAAATGACAAAGTCCAAAAAAAAATTTTTTTCAACTTTTTTCAATTTTACCCCCGTGGGATATATATTCTACCCACACACATTTGGAACTCTCCTAGCGTACCCTCACACATATTATTCCCTTATTTAGTGGAAATTTTCACAAAAAAGTGAAATTTTCAAAAATTCAGAAAATTGGCTGAAAACGACTAAATATGAAGGACTCATCGGGCGAAACACTCTGGAACTGAAATCGGAACGCTCACTGACATTTCCCCTATCTGAAAGTCTGAAAAACGGCGGAAAAACGACTAAGTCCAAAAAATATTTTTTTCAACTTTTTTCAATTTTACCCCCGTGGGATATATATTCTACCCAAACACATTTGGAACTCTCCTGGGGTACCCTCACACATATTATTCCCTCATTTAGTGGATATTTTCACAAAAAAGTGAAATTTTCAAAAATTCAGAAAATTGGCTCAAAACGACTAAATATGAAGGACTCATCGGGCGAATCAATCTGGAAATGAAATCGGAAAGCTCACTGACATTTCCCCTATCTCAAAGTCTGATAATCGCTAAAAAAATGACTAAGTTCAAGAAAAAAATGTTTTCAACTTTTTTCAATTTTACCCCCGTGGGATATATATTCTACCCACACACATTTGGAACTCTCCTGGGGTACCCTCACACATATTATTCCCTCATTTAGTGGATATTCTGACAAAAAAGTGAAATTTTCAAAAATTCAGAAAATTGGCTGAAAACGACTAAATATGAAGTACTCATCGGGCGAATCGCTCTGGAACTGAAATCGGAACGCTCACTGACATTTCCCCTATCTGAAAGTCTGATAAACGCCGGAAAAATGACTAAGTCCAAAAAAAAATTTTTTTTTACTTTTTTCAATTTTACCCCGTGGGATATATATTCTAACCACACACATTTGGAACTCTCCTGGGGTACCCTCACACATATTATTCCTTCATTTAGTGGATATTTTCACAAAAAAGTGAAATTTCCAAAAATTCAGAAAATTGGCCGAAAACGACTAAATATGAAGGACTCATCGGGAGAAACACTCTGGAACTGAAATCGGAACGCTCACTGACATTTTCCCTATCTGAAAGTCTGAAAAACGCCGGAAAAACGACTAAGTCCCAAAAAAAATGTTTCAACTTTTTTCAATTTTACCCCCGTGGGATATATATTCTACCCAAACACATTTGGAACTCTCCTGGGGTACCCTCACACATATTATTCCCTCATTTAGTGGATATTTTCACAAAAAAGTGAAATTTTCAAAAATTCAGAAAATTGGCTCAAAACGACTAAATATGAAGGACTCATCGGGCGAATCAATCTGGAAATGAAATCGGAACGCTCACTGACATTTCCCCTATCTCAAAGTCTGATAATCGCTAAAAAAATGACTAAGTCCAAGAAAAAAATGTTTTCAACTTTTTTCAATTTTACCCCCGTGGGATATATATTCTGCCCACACAAATTTGGAACTCTCTTGGGGTACCCTCACACATATTATTCCCTCATTTAGTGGATATTTTCATAAAAAAGTGACATTTTCAAAAATTCAGAAACTTGGCTGAAAACGACTAAATATGAAGGACTCATCGGGCTAATAGCTCTGGAACTGAAATCGGAACGCTCACTGATATTTCCCCTATCTGAAAGTCTTATAAACGCCGGAAAAATGACTAAGTCCAAAAAAACCTTTTTTTCTACTTTTTTCAATTTTACCCCCGTGGGACATATATATTCTAACCACACACATTTGGAACTCTCCTGGTGTACCCTCACACATATTATTCCCTCATTTAGTGGATATTTTCACCAAAAAGTGAAATTTTCAAAAATTCAGAAACTTGGCTGAAAATGACTAAATATGAAGGACTCATCGGGCTAATCGCTCTAGAACTGAAATCGGAACGCTCACTGACATTTCCCCTATCTGAAAGACTTATAAACGCCGGAAAAATGACTAAGTCCAAAAAAAATTTTTTTTCTACTTTTTGCAATTTTACCCCCGTGGGATATATATTCTACCCACACACATTTGGAACTCTCCTGGCGTACCCTCACACATATTATTCCCTCATTTAGTGGATATTTTCACAAAAAAGTGAAATTTTCAAAAATTCAGAAAATTGGCTGAAAATAACTAAATATGAAGGACTCATCGGGCGAATCGCTCTGGAACTGAAATCGGAATGGTCACTGACATTTCCTCTCTCTGAAAGTTTGATAAACGCCGGAAAAATGACTAAGTCCAAAAAAAATTTTTTTTCAACTTTTTTCAATTTTACCCCCGTGGGATATATATTCTACCCACACACATTTGGAACTCTCCTGGCATACCCTCACACATATTATTCCCTCATTTAGTGGATATTTTCATAAAAAAGTGAAATTTTCAAAAATTCAGAAGCTTGGCTGAAAACGAATAAATATGAAGGACTCATCGGGCGAATCACTCTGGAACTGAAATCGGAACGCTCACTGACATTTCCCCTATCTGAAAGTCTGATAAACGCCGGACAAATGACTAAGTCCAAAAAAAAAATTTTTTCAACTCTTTCAATTTTACCCCCGTGGGATATATATTCCACCCACACACATTTGGAACTCTCCTGGGGTACCCTCACACATTTTATTCCCTCATTTAGTGGATATTTTCAGAAAAAAGTGAAATTTTCAAAAATTCAGAAGCTTGGCTGAAAACGAATAAATATGAAGGACTCATCGGGCGAATCACTCTGGAACTGAAATCGGAACGCTCACTGACATTTCCCCTATCTGAAAGTCTGATAAACGCCGGAAAAATGACTAAGTCCAAAAAAAAAATTTTTTCAACTCTTTCAATTTTACCCCCGTGGGATATATATTCTACCCACACACATTTGGAACTCTCCTGGGGTACCCTCACACATTTTATTCCCTCATTTAGTGGATATTTTCACAAAAAAATGAAATTTCCAAAAATTCAGAAAATTGGCCGAAAACGACTAAATATGAAGGACTCATCGGGAGAAACACTCTGGAACTGAAATCGGAACGCTCACTGACATTTTCCCTATCTGAAAGTCTGAAAAACGCCGGAAAAACGACTAAGTCCCAAAAAACTATTTCAACTTTTTTCAATTTTACCCCCGTGGGATATATATTCTGCCCACACACATTTGGAACTCTCTTGGGGTACCATCACACATATAATTCAATCATTTAGTGGATATTTTGATAAAAAAGTGACATTTTCAAAAATTCAGAAACTTGGCTGAAAACGACTAAATATGAAGGACTCATCGGGCTAATAGCTCTGGAACTGAAATCGGAATGCTCACTGATATTTCCCCTATCTGAAAGTCTTATAAACGCCGGAAAAATGACTAAGTCCAAAAAAACCTTTTTTTCTACTTTTTTCAAATTTACCCCCGTGGGATATATATTCTAACCACACACATTTGGAACTCTGCTGGGGTTCCCTCACACATATTATTCCTTCATTTAGTGGATATTTTCACAAAAAAGTGAAATTTCCAAAAATTCAGAAAATTGGCCGAAAACGACTAAATATGAAGGACTCATCGGGAGAACCACTCTGGAACTGAAATCGGAACGCTCAATGACATTTTCCCTATCTGAAAGTCTGAAAAACGCCGGAAAAACGACTAAGTCCCAAAAAAAATGTTTCAACTTTTTTCAATTTTACCCCCGTGGGATATATATTCTGCCCACACAAATTTGGAACTCTCTTGGGGCACCCTCACACATATTATTCCCTCATTTAGTGGATATTTTCATAAAAAAGTGACATTTTCAAAAATTCAGAAACTTGGCTGAAAACGACTAAATATGAAGGACTCATCGGGCTAATAGCTCTGGAACTGAAATCGGAACGCTCACTGATATTTCCCCTATCTGAAAGTCTTATAAACGCCGGAAAAATGACTAAGTCCAAAAAAACCTTTTTTTCTAATTTTTTCAATTTTACCCCCGTGGGATATATATTCTAACCACACACATTTGGAACTCTCCTGGTGTACCCTCACACATATTATTCCCTCATTTAGTGGATATTTTCACCAAAAAGTGAAATTTTCAAAAATTCAGAAACTTGGCTGAAAATGACTAAATATGAAGGACTCATCAGGCTAATCGCTCTAGAACTGAAATCGGAACGCTCACTGACATTTCCCCTATCTGAAAGACTTATAAACGCGGGAAAAATGACTAAGTCCAAAAAAAATTTTTTTCTACTTTTTGCAATTTTACCCCCGTGGGATATATATTCTACCCACACACATTTGGAACTCTCCTGGGGTACCCTCACACATTTTATTCCCTCATTTAGTGGATATTTTCACAAAAAAGTGAAATTTCCAAAAATTCAGAAAATTGGCCGAAAACGACTAAATATGAAGGACTCATCGGGAGAAACACTCTGGAACTGAAATCGGAACGCTCACTGACATTTTCCCTATCTGAAAGTCTGAAAAACGCCGGAAAAACGACTAAGTCCCAAAAAAATATTTCAACTTTTTTCAATTTTACCCCCGTGGGATATATATTCTGCCCACACACATTTGGAACTCTCTTGGGGTACCCTCACACATATAATTCAATCATTTAGTGGATATTTTCATAAAAAAGTGACATTTTCAAAAATTCAGAAACTTGGCTGAAAACGACTAAATATGAAGGACTCATCGGGAGAAACACTCTGGAACTGAAATCGGAACGCTCACTGACATTTTCCCTATCTGAAAGTCTGAAAAACGCCGGAAAAACGACTAAGTCCCAAAAAAATATTTCAACTTTTTTCAATTTTACCCCCGTGGGATATATATTCTGCCCACACACATTTGGAACTCTCTTGGGGTACCCTCACACATATAATTCAATCATTTAGTGGATATTTTCATAAAAAAGTGACATTTTCAAAAATTCAGAAACTTGGCTGAAAACGACTAAATATGAAGGACTCATCGGGCTAATAGCTCTGGAACTGAAATCGGAACGCTCACTGATATTTCCCCTATCTGAAAGTCTTATAAACGCCGGAAAAATGACTAAGTCCAAAAAAACCTTTTTTTCTAATTTTTTCAATTTTACCCCCGTGGGATATATATTCTAACCACACACATTTGGAACTCTCCTGGTGTACCCTCACACATATTATTCTCTCATTTAGTGGATATTTTCACCAAAAAGTGAAATTTTCAAAAATTCAGAAACTTGGCTGAAAATGACTAAATATGAAGGACTCATCAGGCTAATCGCTCTAGAACTGAAATCGGAACGCTCACTGACATTTCCCCTATCTGAAAGACTTATAAACGCCGGAAAAATGACTAAGTCCAAAAAAAATTTTTTTCTACTTTTTGCAATTTTACCCCTGTGGGATATATATTCTACCCACACACATTTGGAACTCTCCTGGCGTACCCTCACACATATTATTCCCTCATTTAGTGGATATTTTCACAAAAAAGTGAAATTTTCAAAAATTCAGAAAATTGGCTGAAAATGACTAAATATGAAGGACTCATCGGGCGAATCGCTCTGGAACTGAAATCGGAATGGTCACTGACATTTCCTCTCTCTGAAAGTTTGATAAACGCCGGAAAAATGACTAAGTCCAAAAAAAATTTTTTTTCAACTTTTTTCAATTTTACCCCCGTGGGATATATATTCTACCCACACACATTTGGAACTCTCCTGGCATACCCTCACACATATTATTCCCTCATTTAGTGGATATTTTCATAAAAAAGTGAAATTTTCAAAAATTCAGAAGCTTGGCTGAAAACGAATAAATATGAAGGACTCATCGGGCGAATCACTCTGGAACTGAAATCGGAACACTCACTGACATTTCCCCTATCTGAAAGTCTGATAAACGCCGGACAAATGACTAAGTCCAAAAAAAAAATTTTTTCAACTCTTTCAATTTTACCCCCGTGGGATATATATTCTACCCACACACATTTGGAACTCTCCTGGGGTACCCTCACACATTTTATTCCCTCATTTAGTGGATATTTTCACAAAAAAGTGAAATTTTCAAAAATTCAGAAGCTTGGCTGAAAACGAATAAATATGAAGGACTCATCGGGCGAATCACTCTGGAACTGAAATCGGAACGCTCACTGACATTTCCCCTATCTGAAAGTCTGATAAACGCCGGAAAAATGACTAAGTCCAAAAAAAAAATTTTTTCAACTCTTTCAATTTTACCCCCGTGGGATATATATTCTACCCACACACATTTGGAACTCTCCTGGGGTACCCTCACACATTTTATTCCCTCATTTAGTGGATATTTTCACAAAAAAGTGAAATTTCCAAAAATTCAGAAAATTGGCCGAAAACGACTAAATATGAAGGACTCATCGGGAGAAACACTCTGGAACTGAAATCGGAACGCTCACTGACATTTTCCCTATCTGAAAGTCTGAAAAACGCCGGAAAAACGACTAAGTCCCAAAAAAATGTTTCAACTTTTTTCAATTTTACCCCCGTGGGATATATATTCTGCCCACACACATTTGGAACTCTCTTGGGGTACCCTCACACATATAATTCAATCATTTAGTGGATATTTTCATAAAAAAGTGACATTTTCAAAAATTCAGAAACTTGGCTGAAAACGACTAAATATGAAGGACTCATCGGGCTAATAGCTCTGGAACTGAAATCGGAATGCTCACTGATATTTCCCCTATCTGAAAGTCTTATAAACGCCGGAAAAATGACTAAGTCCAAAAAAACCTTTTTTTCTACTTTTTTCAAATTTACCCCCGTGGGATATATATTCTAACCACACACATTTGGAACTCTGCTGGGGTTCCCTCACACATATTATTCCTTCATTTAGTGGATATTTTCACAAAAAAGTGAAATTTCCAAAAATTCAGAAAATTGGCCGAAAACGACTAAATATGAAGGACTCATCGGGAGAAACACTCTGGAACTGAAATCGGAACGCTCAATGACATTTTCCCTATCTGAAAGTCTGAAAAACGCCGGAAAAACGACTAAGTCCCAAAAAAAATGTTTCAACTTTTTTCAATTTTACCCCCGTGGGATATATATTCTGCCCACACAAATTTGGAACTCTCTTGGGGTACCCTCACACATATTATTCCCTCATTTAGTGGATATTTTCATAAAAAAGTGACATTTTCAAAAATTCAGAAACTTGGCTGAAAACGACTAAATATGAAGGACTCATCGGGCTAATAGCTCTGGAACTGAAATCGGAACGCTCACTGATATTTCCCCTATCTGAAAGTCTTATAAACGCCGGAAAAATGACTAAGTCCAAAAAAACCTTTTTTTCTAATTTTTTCAATTTTACCCCCGTGGGATATATATTCTAACCACACACATTTGGAACTCTCCTGGTGTACCCTCACACATATTATTCCCTCATTTAGTGGATATTTTCACCAAAAAGTGAAATTTTCAAAAATTCAGAAACTTGGCTGAAAATGACTAAATATGAAGGACTCATCAGGCTAATCGCTCTAGAACTGAAATCGGAACGCTCACTGACATTTCCCCTATCTGAAAGACTTATAAACGCCGGAAAAATGACTAAGTCCAAAAAAAATTTTTTTCTACTTTTTGCAATTTTACCCCCGTGGGATATATATTCTACCCACACACATTTGGAACTCTCCTGGCGTACCCTCACACATATTATTCCCTCATTTAGTGGATATTTTCACAAAAAAGTGAAATTTTCAAAAATTCAGAAAATTGGCTGAAAATGACTAAATATGAAGGACTCATCGGGCGAATCGCTCTGGAACTGAAATCGGAATGGTCACTGACATTTCCTCTCTCTGAAAGTTTGATAAACGCCGGAAAAATGACTAAGTCCAAAAAAAATTTTTTTTCAACTTTTTTCAATTTTACCCCCGTGGGATATATATTCTACCCACACACATTTGGAACTCTCCTGGCATACCCTCACACATATTATTCCCTCATTTAGTGGATATTTTCATAAAAAAGTGAAATTTTCAAAAATTCAGAAGCTTGGCTGAAAACGAATAAATATGAAGGACTCATCGGGCGAATCACTCTGGAACTGAAATCGGAACGCTCACTGACATTTCCCCTATCTGAAAGTCTGATAAACGCCGGACAAATGACTAAGTCCAAAAAAAAAATTTTTTCAACTCTTTCAATTTTACCCCCGTGGGATATATATTCTACCCACACACATTTGGAACTCTCCTGGGGTACCCTCACACATTTTATTCCCTCATTTAGTGGATATTTTCACAAAAAAGTGAAATTTTCAAAAATTCAGAAGCTTGGCTGAAAACGAATAAATATGAAGGACTCATCGGGCGAATCACTCTGGAACTGAAATCGGAACGCTCACTGACATTTCCCCTATCTGAAAGTCTGATAAACGCCGGAAAAATGACTAAGTCCAAAAAAAAAATTTTTTCAACTCTTTCAATTTTACCCCCGTGGGATATATATTCTACCCACACACATTTGGAACTCTCCTGGGGTACCCTCACACATTTTATTCCCTCATTTAGTGGATATTTTCACAAAAAAGTGAAATTTCCAAAAATTCAGAAAATTGGCTGAAAACGACTAAATATGAAGGACTCATCGGGAGAAACACTCTGGAACTGAAATCGGAACGCTCACTGACATTTTCCCTATCTGAAAGTCTGAAAAACGCCGGAAAAACGACTAAGTCCCAAAAAAATATTTCAACTTTTTTCAATTTTACCCCCGTGGGATATATATTCTGCCCACACACATTTGGAACTCTCTTGGGGTACCCTCACACATATAATTCAATCATTTAGTGGATATTTTCATAAAAAAGTGACATTTTCAAAAATTCAGAAACTTGGCTGAAAACGACTAAATATGAAGGACTCATCGGGCTAATAGCTCTGGAACTGAAATCGGAATGCTCACTGATATTTCCCCTATCTGAAAGTCTTATAAACGCCGGAAAAATGACTAAGTCCAAAAAAACCTTTTTTTCTACTTTTTTCAAATTTACCCCCGTGGGATATATATTCTAACCACACACATTTGGAACTCTCCTGGGGTTCCCTCACACATATTATTCCTTCATTTAGTGGATATTTTCACAAAAAAGTGAAATTTCCAAAAATTCAGAAAATTGGCCGAAAACGACTAAATATGAAGGACTCATCGGGAGAAACACTCTGGAACTGAAATCGGAACGCTCACTGACATTTTCCCTATCTGAAAGTCTGAAAAACGCCGGAAAAACGACTAAGTCCCAAAAAAAATGTTTCAACTTTTTTCAATTTTACCCCCGTGGGATATATATTCTGCCCACACAAATTTGGAACTCTCTTGGGGTACCCTCACACATATTATTCCCTCACTTAGTGGATATTTTCATAAAAAAGTGACATTTTCAAAAATTCAGAAACTTGGCTGAAAACGACTAAATATGAAGGACTCATCGGGCTAATAGCTCTGGAACTGAAATCGGAACGCTCACTGATATTTCCCCTATCTGAAAGTCTTATAAACGCCGGAAAAATGACTAAGTCCAAAAAAACCTTTTTTTCTAATTTTTTCAATTTTACCCCCGTGGGATATATATTCTAAACACACACATTTGGAACTCTCCTGGTGTACCCTCACACATATTATTCCCTCATTTAGTGGATATTTTCACCAAAAAGTGAAATTTTCAAAAATTCAGAAACTTGGCTGAAAATGACTAAATATGAAGGACTCATCAGGCTAATCGCTCTAGAACTGAAATCGGAACGCTCACTGACATTTCCCCTATCTGAAAGACTTATAAACGCCGGAAAAATGACTAAGTCCAAAAAAAATTTTTTTCTACTTTTTGCAATTTTACCCCCGTGGGATATATATTCTACCCACACACATTTTGAACTCTCCTGGCGTACCCTCACACATATTATTCCCTCATTTAGTGGATATTTTCACAAAAAAGTGAAATTTTCAAAAATTCAGAAAATTGGCTGAAAATGACTAAATATGAAGGACTCATCGGGCGAATCGCTCTGGAACTGAAATCGGAATGGTCACTGACATTTCCTCTCTCTGAAAGTTTGATAAACGCCGGAAAAATGACTAAGTCCAAAAAAAATTTTTTTTCAACTTTTTTCAATTTTACTCCCGTGGGATATACATTCTACCCACACACATTTGGAACTCTCCTGGCATACCCTCACACATATTATTCCCTCATTTAGTGGATATTTTCATGAAAAAGTGAAATTTTCAAAAATTCAGAAGCTTGGCTGAAAATGAATAAATATGAAGGACTCATCGGGCGAATCACTCTGGAACTGAAATCGGAACGCTCACTGACATTTCCCCTATCTGAAAGTCTGATAAACGCCGGACAAATGACTAAGTCCAAAAAAAAAATTTTTTCAACTCTTTCAATTTTACCCCCGTGGGATATATATTCTACCCACACACATTTGGAACTCTCCTGGGGTACCCTCACACATTTTATTCCCTCATTTAGTGGATATTTTCACAAAAAAGTGAAATTTTCAAAAATTCAGAAACTTGGCTGAAAACGACTAAATATGAAGGACTCATCGGGCGAATCACTCTGGAACTGAAATCGGAACGCTCACTGACATCTCCCCTATCTGAAAGTCTGATAAACGCCGGAAAAATGACTAAGTCCAAAAAAAAATTTTTTTCAACTTTTTTCAATTTTACCCCCGTGGGATATATATTCTACCCACACACATTTGGAACTCTCCTGGCATACCCTCACACATATTATTCCCTCATTTAGTGGATATTTTCATAAAAAAGTGAAATTTTCAAAAAATTCAGAAAATTGGCTGAAAATGACTAAATATGAAGGACTCATCGGGCGAATCGATCTGAAAATGAAATCGGAACGCTCACTGACATTTCCCCTATCTGAAAGTCTGATAAACGCCGGACAAATGACTAAGTCCAAAAAAAAAATTTTTTCAACTCTTTCAATTTTACCCCCGTGGGATATATATTCTACCCACACACATTTGGAACTCTCCTGGGGTACCCTCACACATTTTATTCCCTCATTTAGTGGATATTTTCACAAAAAAGTGAAATTTTCAAAAATTCTGAAGCTTGGCTGAAAACGAATAAATATGAAGGACTCATCGGGCGAATCACTCTGGAACTGAAATCGGAACGCTCACTGACATTTCCCCTATCTGAAAGTCTGATAAACGCCGGAAAAATAACTAAGTCCAAAAAAAAAATTTTTTCAACTCTTTCAATTTTACCCCCGTGGGATATATATTCTACCCACACACATTTGGAACTCTCCTGGGGTACCCTCACACATTTTATTCCCTCATTTAGTGGATATTTTCACAAAAAAGTGAAATTTCCAAAAATTCAGAAAATTGGCCGAAAACGACTAAATATGAAGGACTCATCGGGAGAAACACTCTGGAACTGAAATCGGAACGCTCACTGACATTTTCCCTATCTGAAAGTCTGAAAAACGCCGGAAAAACGACTAAGTCCCAAAAAAATGTTTCAACTTTTTTCAATTTTACCCCCGTGGGATATATATTCTGCCCACACACATTTGGAACTCTCTTGGGGTACCCTCACACATATAATTCAATCATTTAGTGGATATTTTCATAAAAAAGTGACATTTTCAAAAATTCAGAAACTTGGCTGAAAACGACTAAATATGAAGGACTCATCGGGCGAATCACTCTGGAACTGAAATCGGAACGCTCTCTGACATCTCCCCTATCTGAAAGTCTGATAAACGCCGGAAAAATGACTAAGTCCAAAAAAAAATTTTTTTCAACTTTTTTCAATTTTACCCCCGTGGGATATATATTCTACCCACACACATTTGGAACTCTCCTGGCGTACCCTCATACATATTATTCCCTCATTTAGTGGATATTTTCACAAAAAAGTGAAATTTTCAAAAAATTCAGAAAATTGGCTGAAAATGACTAAATATGAAGGACTCATCGGGCGAATCGATCTGAAAATGAAATCGGAACGCTCACTGACATTTCCCCTATCTCAAAGTCTGATAATCGCTAAAAAAATGACTAAGTCCAAGAAAAAAATGTTTTCAACTTTTTTCAATTTTACCCCCGTGGGATATATATTTTACCCAAACACATTTGGAACTCTCCTGGGGTACCCTCACGAATTTTATTCCCTCATTTAGTGGACATTTTCACAAAAAAGTGAAATTTTCAAAAATTCTGAAAATTGGCTGAAAACGACTAAATATGAAGGACTCATCGGGCGAATCGCTCTGGAACTGAAATCGGAACGCTCACTGACATTGCCCCTATCTGAAAGTCTGATAAACGACGGAAAAACAACTAAGTCCAAAAAAAAATTTTTTTCAACTTTTTTCAATTTTTCCCCCGTGGGATATATATTCTAACCACACACATTTGGAACTCTCCTGGGGTACCCTCACACATATTATTCCTTCATTTAGTGGATATTTTCACAAAAAAGTGAAATTTTCAAAAATTCAGAAAATTGGCTGAAAACGACTAAATATGAAGGACTCATCGGGCGAAACACTCTAGAACTGAAATCGGAACGCTCACTGACATTTTCCCTATCTGAAAGTCTGATAAATGCCGGAAAAACTACTAAGTCCAAAAAAAATTTTTGTCAACTTTTTTCAATTTTACCCCCGTGGGATATATATTCTACCCAAACACATTTGGAACTCTCCTGGGGTACCCTCACACATATTATTCCCTCATTTAGTGGATATTTTCACAAAAAAGTGAAATTTTCAAAAATTCAGAAAATTGGCTGAAAATGACTAAATATGAAGGACTCATCGGGCGAATCGATCTGGAACTGAAATCGGAACGCTCATTGACATTTCCCCTATCTGAAAGTCTGATAATCGCTAAAAAAATGACTAAGTCCAAGAAAAAAATGTTTTCAACTTTTTTCAATTTTACCCCCGTGGGATATATATTCTACCCACACAGATTTGGAACTCTCCTGGGGTACCCTCACACATATTATTCCTTCATTTAGTGGATATTTTCACAAAAAAGTGAAATTTTCAAAAATTCAGAAAATTGGCTGAAAACGACTAAATATGAAGGACTCACCGGGCGAAACACTCTGGAGCTGAAATCGGAACGCTCACTGACATTTTCCCTATCTGAAAGTCTGATAAACGCCGGAAAAACGACTAAGTCCAAAAAAAAATTTTTTAAACTTTTTTCAATTTTACCCCCGTGGGATATATATTCTACCCACACACATTTGGAACTCTCCTGGCGTACCCTCACACATATTATTCCTTCATTTAGTGGATATTTTCACAAAAAAGTGAAATTTTCAAAACTTCAGAAAATTGGCTGAAAATGACTAAATATGAAGGACTCATCGGGCGAAACACTCTGGAACTGAAATCGGAACGCTCACTGACATTTCCCCTATCTGAAAGTCTGAAAAACGGCGGAAAAACGACTAAGTCAAAAAAAAAATTTTTTTCAACTTTTTTCAATTTTACCCCCGTGGGATATATTTTCTACCCACACACATTCGGAACTCTCCTGGGGTATCCTCACACATATTATTCCCTCATTTAGTGGATATTTTCACAAAAAAGTGAAATTTTCAAAAATTCAGAAAATTGGCTGAAAACGACTAAATATGAAGGACTCATCGGGCGAATAACTCTGGAACTGAAATCGGAATGCTCACTGACATTTCCCCTATCTGAAAGTCTGATAATCGCTAAAAAAATGACTAAGTCCAAGAAAAAAATGTTTTCAACTTTTTTCAATTTTACCCCCGTGGGATATATATTCTACCCAAACACATTTGGAACTCTCCTGGGGTACCCTCACACATATTATTCCCTCATTTAGTGGATATTTTCACAAAAAAGTGAAATTTTCAAAAGTTCAGAAAATCGGCTGAAAACGACTAAATATTTAGAACTCATCTGGCGAATCACTCTGGAACTGAAATTGGAACGCTCACTGACATTTCCCCAATCTGAAAGTCTGATAATAGCCGGAAAAACGACTAAGTCCAAAAAAAATTATTTTTCATCTTTTTTCATTTTAACCCCGTGGATATAGATTCTACCCACACACATTTGGAACTCTCCTGGGGTACCCTCACACATATTATTCGCTCATTTAGTGGATATTTTCACAAAAAAGTGAAATTTTCAAAAATTCAGAAAAATGGCTGAAAACGACTAAATATGAAGGACTCATCCGGCGTATCACTCTGGAACTGAAATCGGAATGCTGACTGACATTTCCCCTATCTGAAAGTCTGAAAAACGGCGGAAAAACGACTAAATCCAAAAAAAAATTTTTTTCAACTTTTTTCAATTTTACCCCGTGGGATATATATTCTAACCAAACACATTTGGAACTCTCCTGGGGTACCCTCACACATATTATTCCCTCATTTAGTGGATATTTTCACAAAAAAGTGAAATTTTCAAAAATTCAGAAAATTGGCTGAAAACGACTAAATATGAAGGACTCATCGGGCGAATCGCTCTGCAACTGAAATCGGAACGCTCACTGACATTTCCCATATCTGAAAGTCTGATAAAGGCCGGAAAAATGACAAAGTCCAAAACAAATGTTTTTCAATTTTACCCCCGTGGAATATATATTCTACCCACACACATTTGGAACTCTTCTGGGGTACCCTCACACATATTATTCCCTCATTTAGTGGATATTTTCACAAAAAAGTGACATTTTCAAAAGTTCTGAAAATTGGCTGAAAACGACTAAATATGAAGGACTCATTGTGCGAATCGCTCTGGAACTGAAATCGGAACGCTCATTGACATTTCCCCTATCTGAAAGTCTGATAAACGCCGGAAAAATGACTAAGTCCCTAAAAAATTTTTTTTAAACTTTTTTCAATTTTATCCCCGTGGGATATATATTCTACCCACACACATTTGGAACTATCCTGGCTTACCCTCACACATATTATTCCCTCATTTAGTGGATATTTTCACAAAAATGTGAAATTTTCAAAAATTCTGAAAATTGGCTGAAAACTACTAAATATGAAGGACTCATCGGGCGAATCACTCTGGAACTGAAATCGGAACGCTCACTGACATTTCTCCTATCTGAAAGTCTCATAAACGCCGGAAAAATGACTAAGTCCAAAAAATTTTTTTCTCAATTTTACCCCCGTGGGATATATATTCTACCCACATACATTTGGAACTCTCCTGGGGTACCCTCACACATATTATTCCCTCATTTAGTGGATATTTTCACAAAAATGTGAAATTATCTAAAATTCAGAAAATTGGCTGAAAACGACTAAATATGAAAGACTCATCGGGCAAATTGCTCTGGAACTGAAATCGGAATGCTCATTGACATTTCCCCTATCTATAAGTCTGCTAAACGCCGGAAAAATGCCTAAGTCCCCAAATAATTTTTTTTCAACTTTTTTCAATTTTCCCCCGTGGATATATATTCTACCCACACACATTTGGAACTCTCCTGGGGTACCCTCACACATATTATTCCCTCATTTAGTGGATATTTTCACAAAAATGTGAAATTATCTAAAATTCAGAAAATTGGCTGAAAACGACTAAATATGAAAGACTCATCGGGCAAATTGCTCTGGAACTGAAATCGGAATGCTCACTGACATTTCCCCTATCTGAAATTCTGATAAACGCCGGAAAAAAACCTAAGTCCCCAAAATATTTTTTTTCAACTTTTTTCAATTTTACCCCCGTGGGATATATATTCTACCCACACACATTTGGAACTCTCCTGGGGTACCCTCACACATATTATTCCCTCATTTAGTGGATATTTTCACAAAAAAGTGACATTTTCAAAAATTCTGAAAATTGGCTGAAAACGACTAAATATGTAGGACTCATCGGGCGAATCGCTCTGGAACTGAAATCGGAACGCTCACTGACATTTCCCCTATCTGAAAGTCTGATAAACGCCGGAAAAATGCCTAAGTCCCCAAAAAATTTTTTTTAAACTTTTTTCAATTTTACCCCCATGGATATAGATTCTACCCACACACATTTGGAACTCTCCTGGGGTACCCTCACACATATTATTCCCTCATTTAGTGGATATTTTCACAAAAAAGTGAAATTTTCAAAACTTCAGAAACTTGGCTGAAAACGACTAAATATGAATGACTCATCGGGCGAATCACTCTGGAACTGAAATCGGAATGCTCACTGACATTTTCCCTATCTGAAAGTCTGATAAACGCCGGAAAAATGCCTGTCTTCCAAAAAAAATTTTTCAACTTTTTTCATTTTTACCCCCGTGGGATATATATTCTACCCACACACATTTGGAACTCTCCTGGCGTACCCTCACATATTATTCCCTCATTTTGTGGATATTTTCACAAAAAAGTGAAATTTTCAAAAATTCAGAAAATTGGCTGAAAACGACTAAATATGAAGGACTCATCGGGCGAATCACTCTGGAACTGAAATCGGAACGATCATTGACATTTCCCCTATCTGAAAGTCTGATTTTTTTTCAACTTTTTTCAATTTTACCCCCGTGGGTATATATTCTACCCACATATTATTCCCTCATTTAGTGGATATTTTCACAAAAAAGTGAAATTTTGAAAAATTCTGAAAATTGTCTGAAAACGACTAAATATGAAGGACTCATCGGGCGAATCGCTCTGGAACCGAAATCGGAATGCTAACTGACATTTCCCCTATCTGAAAGTCTCATAAACGCCGGAAAAATGACTAAGTCGAGAAAAAGAAAAATTTCAACTTTTTTCAATTTTACCCCCGTGGGATATATATTCTACCCACACACATTTTAAACTCACCTGGCGTACCCTCACACATATTATTCCCTCATTTAGTGGATATTTTCACAAAAAAGTGAAATTATCAAAAATTCAGAAAATTGGCTGAAAACGACTAAATATGAAGGACACATCAGGCGAATCGCTCTGGAATTGAAATTGGAATGCTCACTGACATTTCCCCTATCTGAAAGTCTGATAAATGCCGGAAAACTGCCTAAGTCACCCAAAAATTTTTTTTTTACTTTTTTCAATTTTACCCACGTGGATATATATTCTTCCCATACACATTTGGAACTCTCCTGGGGTACCCTCACACATATTATTCCCACATTTAGTGGATATTTTCACAAAAAAGTGAAATTTTCAAAAATTCTGAAAGTTGGCTGAAAACGACTAAATATGAAGGACTCATCGGGCGAATCAGTCTGGAACTGAAATCGGAATGCTCACTGACATTTCCCCTACCTGAAAGTCTGATAAACGCCGGAAAAATGACTAAGTCCAAAAAAAATTTTTTAAAACTTTTTTCAATTTTACCCCCGTGGATATATATTCTATCCACACACATTTGGAACTCTCCTGGGGTACCCTCACACATATTATTCACTCATTTGGTGGATATTTTCACAAAAAAGTGAAATTTACAAAAATTCAGAAAAATGGCTGAAAACGACTAAATATGAAGGACTCATCGGGCGAATCACTCTGGAACTGAAATCGGAATGCTCACTGACATTTCCCCTACCTGAAAGTCTGATAAACGCCGGAAAAATGCCTAAGTCCCCCAAAAAATTTTTTTTAACTTTTTTCAATTTTACCCCTGTGGATATATATTCTACCCACACACATTTGGAACTCTCCTGGGGTACCCTCACACATATTATTCCCTCATTTAGTGGATATTTTCACAAAAAAGTGAAATTTTCAAAAATCCTGAAAATTGGCTGAAAGCGACTAAACATGAAGGACTCATCGGGCGAATCGCTCTGGAACTGAAATCGGAATGCTCACTGACATTTCCCTTACCTGAAAGTCTGATAAACGCCGGAAAAATGACTAAGTACAAAAAAATTTTTTTTTCAACTTTTTTCAATTTTACCCCAGTGGGATATATATTCTACACAAACACATTTGGAACTCTCCTGGCATACCCTCACACATATTATTCCCTCATTTAGTGGATATTTTCACAAAAAAAGTGAAATTTTCAAAAATTCAGAAAATTGGCTGACAACGACTAAATATGAAGGACTCATCGGGCGAATCGCTCTGGAACTGAAATCGGAACGCTCACTGACATTTCCCCTAACTGAAAGTCTGATAAACGACGGAAAAATGACTAAGTCCAAAAAAATTTTTTTTTTACTTTTTTCAATTTTACCCCCGTGGATATATATTTTACCCACACACATTTGGAACTCTCCTGGCGTACCCTCACACATATTATTACCTCATTTAGTGGATATTTTCACAAAAAAAGTGAAATTTTCAAAAATTCTGAAAATTGGCTGAAAACGACTAAATATTAAGGACTCATCGGTCGAATCGCTCTAGAATTGAAATCGGAATGCTCCCTGACATTTCCCCTATCTGAATGTCTGATAAACGCCGGAAAAATGACTAAGTCCAAAAAAAATATTTTTACAACTTTTTTCAATTTTACCCCCGTGGGATATATATTCTACCCACACACATTTGGAACTCTCCTGGGGTACCCTCACACATATTATTTCCTCATTTAGTGGATATTTTGACAAAAAAGGGAAATTTTCAAAAATTCAGAAAATTGGCTGAAAACATCTAAATATGAAGGACTCATCAGGCGAATCGCTCTGGAACTGAAATCGGAATGCTCATTGACATTTCCCCTATCTGAAAGTCTGATAAATGCTGGAAAAATGCCTAAGTCCCCCCAAAAATTTTTTTTAACTTTTTTCTATTTTACCCCCGTGGATATATATTCTACCCACACACATTTGGAACACTCCTGGGGTACCCTCACACATATTATTCCCTCATTTAGTGGATATTTTCCCAGAAAAGTGAAATTTTCAAAAATTCAGAAAATTGGCTGAAAACGACTAAATATGAAGGACTCTTCGGGCGAATAACTCTGCAACTGAAATCGGAATGCTCACTGACATGTCCCCTATCTGAATGTGTGATAAACGCAGGAAAAATGACTAAGTCCAAAAAAAATATTTTTACAACTTTTTTCAATTTTTTCCCCGTGGGAAATATATTCTACCCACACACACTTGGAACTCTCCTGGGGTACCCTCACACATATTATTCCCTCATTTAGTGGATATTTTCACAAAAAAGTGAAATTTTCAAAATTTCAGAAAATTGGCTGAAAATGAGTAAATATGAAGGACTCATCGGGCGAATCGCTCTGGAACTGAAATCGGAACGCTCACTGACATTTCCCCTATCTGAAAGTCTGAAAAACGGCGGAAAAACGACTAAGTCAAAAAAAAAATTTTTTTCAATTTTTTTCAATTTTACCCCCGTGGGATATATTTTCTACCCACACACATTCGGAACTCTCCTGGGGTATCCTCACACATATTATTCCCTCATTTAGTGGATATTTTCACAAAAAAGTGAAATTTTCAAAAATTCGGAAAATTGGCTGAAAACGACTAAATATGAAGGACTCATCGGGCGAATCACTCTGGAACTGAAATCGGAATGCTCACTGACATTTCCCCTATCTGAAAGTCTGATAATCGCTAAAAAAATGACTAAGTCCAAGAAAAAAATGTTTTCAACTTTTTTCAATTTTACCCCCGTGGGATATATATTCTACCCAAACACATTTGGAACTCTTCTGGGGTAACCTCACACATATTATTCCCTCATTTAGTGGACATTTTCACAAAAAAGTGACATTTTCAAAAATTCTGAAAATTGGCTGAAAACGACTAAATATGAAGGACTCATTGTGCGAATCGCTCTGGAACTGAAATCGGAACGCTCATTGACATTTCCCCTATCTGAAAGTCTGATAATCGCCGGAAAAACGACTAAGTCCAAAAAAAATTTTTTTTCATCTTTTTTCATTTTAACCCCGTGGATATAGATTCTACCCACACACATTTGGAACTCTCCTGGGGTACCCTCACACATATTATTCCCTCATTTAGTGGATATTTTCACAAAAAAGTGAAATTTTCAAAAATTCAGAAAATTGGCTGAAAACGACTACATATGAAGGACTCATCCGGCGTATCACTCTGGAACTGAAATCGGAATGCTGACTGACATTTCCCCTATCTGAAAGTCTGAAAAACGGCGGAAAAACGACTAAGTCCAAAAAAAAATTTTTTTCAACTTTTTTCAATTTTACCCCGTGGGATATATATTCTAACCAAACACATTTGGAACTCTCCTGGGGTACCCTCACACATATTATTCCTTCATTTAGTGGATATTTTCACAAAAAAGTGAAATTTTCAAAAATTCAGAAAATTGGCTGAAAACGACTAAATATGAAGGACTCATCGGGCGAATCGCTCTGCAACTGAAATCGGAACGCTCACTGACATTTCCCATATCTGAAAGTCTGATAAAGGCCGGAAAAATGACTAAGTCCAAAACAAATGTTTTTCAATTTTACCCCCGTGGAATATATATTCTACCCACACACATTTGGAACTCTTCTGGTGTAACCTCACACATATTATTCCCTCATTTAGTGGATATTTTCACAAAAAAGTGACATTTTCAAAAATTCTGAAAATTGGCTGAAAACGACTAAATATGAAGGACTCATTGTGCGAATCGCTCTGGAACTGAAATCGGAACGCTCATTGACATTTCCCCTATCTGAAAGTCTGATAAACGCCGGAAAAATGACTAAGTCCCCAAAAAATTTTTTTTAAACTTTTTTCAATTTTATCTCCGTGGGATATATATTCTACCCACACACATTTGGAACTATCCTGGCTTACCCTCACACATATTATTCCCTCATTTAGTGGATATTTTCACAAAAAAGTGAAATTTTCAAAAATTCAGAAAATTGGCTGAAAACGACTAAATATGAAGAACTCATCGGGTGAATAGCTCTGCAACTGAAATCGGAACCCTCACTGAAATTTCCCCTATCTGAAATTCTGATAAACGCCGGAAAAATGCCTAAGTCCCCCAAATATTTTTTTTCAACTTTTTTCAATTTTACCCCCGTGGATATATATTCTACCCACACACATTTGGAACTCTTCTGGGGTACCCTCACACATATTATTCCCTCATTTAGTGGATATTTTCACAAAAATGTGAAATTTTCAAAAATTCTGAAAATTGGCTGAAAACTAGTAAATATGAAGGACTCATCGGGCGAATCGCTCTGGAACTGAAATCGGAACGCTCACTGACATTTCTCCTATCTGAAAGTCTCATAAACGCCGGAAAAATGACTAAGTCCAAAAAATTTTTTTCTCAATTTTACCCCCGTGGGATATATATTCTACCCACATACATTTGGAACTCTCCTGGCGTACCCTCACACATATTATTCCCTCATTTAGTGGATATTTTCACAAAAAAGTGAAATTTTCAAAAATTCAGAAAATTGGCTGAAAATGACTAAATATGAAGGACTCATCGGGCGAATTGCTGTGGAACTGAAATCGGAACGCTCATTGACATTTCCCCTATCTATAAGTCTGCTAAACGCTGGAAAAATGCCTAAGTCCCCAAGTAATTTTTTTTCAACTTTTTTCAATTTTCCCCCGTGGATATATATTCTACCCACACACATTTGGAACTCTCCAGGGGCACCCTCACACATATTATTCCCTCGTTTAGTGGATCTTTTCACAAAAAAGTGAAATTTTCAAAAATTCTAAAAATTGGCTGAAAACGACTAAATATGAAACACTGATCTTTCTAATCGCTCTGGAACTGAAATCGGAACGCTCACTGACATTTCTCCTATCTGAAAGTCTCATAAACGCCGGAAAAATGACTAAGTCCAAAAAAATTTTTTTTTCAATTTTACCCCCGTGGGATATATATTCTACCCACACACATTTGGAACTCTCCTGGGGTACCCTCACACATATTATTCCCTCATTTAGTGGATATTTTCACAAAAAAGTGACATTTTCAAAAATTCTGAAAATTGGCTGAAAACGACTAAATATGTAGGACTCATCGGGCGAATCGCTCTGGAACTGAAATCGGAACGCTCACTGACATTTCCCCTATCTGAAAGTCTGATAAACGCCGGAAAAATGCCTAAGTCCTCAAAAAATTTTTTTTAAATTTTTTTTTAATTTTACCCCCATGGATATAGATTCTACCCACACACATTTGGAACTCTCCTGGGGTACCCTCACACATATTATTCCCTCATTTAGTGGATATTTTCACAAAAAAGTGAAATTTTCAAAACTTCAGAAACTTGGCTGAAAACGACTAAATATGAATGACTCATCGGGCGAATCACTCTGGAACTGAAATCGTAATGCTCACTGACATTTTCCCTATCTGAAAGTCTGATAAACGCCGGAAAAATGCCTGTCTTCCAAAAAAAATTTTTCAACTTTTTTCATTTTTACCCCCGTGGGATATATATTCTACCCACACACATTTGGAACTCTCCTGGCGTACCCTCACATATTATTCCCTCATTTTGTGGATATTTTCACAAAAAAGTGAAATTTTCAAAAATTCAGAAAATTGGCTGAAAACGACTAAATATGAAGGACTCATCGGGCGAATCACTCTGGAACTGAAATCGGAACGATCATTGACATTTCCCCTATCTGAAAGTCTCATAAACGCCAGAAAAATGACTAAGTCGAGAAAAAGAAAAATTTCAACTTTTTTCAATTTTACCCCCGTGGAATATATATTCTACCCACACACATTTTGAACTCTCATAGCGTACCCTCACACATATTATTCCCTCATTTAGTGGGTATTTTCACAAAATAGTAAAATTTTCAAAAATTCAGAAATTTGGCTGAAAACGAGTAAATATGAAGGACTCATCGGGAGAATCGCTCTGGAACTGAAATCGGAACGCTCACTGACATTTCCCCTATCTGAAAGTCTGATAAACACTGAAAAAATGACTAAGTCCAAAAAAAAATTTTTTAAAACTTTTTTCAATTTTACCCCCGTGGGATGTATATTCAACCCAAACACATTTGGAACACTCCTGGGGTACCCTCACACATATTATTCCCTCATTTAGTGGATATTTTCACAAAAAAGTGAAATTTTCGAAAATTGGCTGAAAACGACTAAATATGAAGGACTCATCGGGCGAATCACTCTGGAACTGAAATCGGAACGCTCACTGACATTTCCCCTATCTGAAAGTCTGATAAACGTCGGAAAAATGACTAAGTCCAAAAAAATTTTTTTTTTACTTTTTTCAATTTTACCCCCGAGGATATATATTCTACCCACACACATTTGGAACTCTCCAGGCGTACCCTCACACATATTATTAACTCATTTAGTGGATATTTTCACAAAAAAAGTGAAATTTTCAAAAATTCTGAAAATTGGCTGAAAACGACTAAATATGAAGGAGGCATCTTTCGAATCGCTCTGGAATCGAAATCGGAATGCTCACTGACATTTCCCCTATCTGAATGTGTGATAAACGCCGGAAAAATGACTAAGTTCAAAAAAAATTTTTTTTAAACTTTTTTCAATTTTACCCCCGTGGGATATATATTCTACCCACAAACATTTGGAACTCTCCTGGCGTACCCTCACACATATTATTCCCTCATTTAGTGGGTATTTTCACAAAAAAGTAAAATTTTCAAAAATTCAGAAAATTGGCTGAAAACGACTAAATATGAAGGACTCATCGGGAGAATCGCTCTGGAACTGAAATCGTAATGCTCACTGACATTTCCCCTATCTGAAAGTCTGATAAACGCTGAAAAAATGCTTAAGTCCCCCCCAAATTTTTTTTAAACTTTTTTCAATTTTACCCCCGTGGATATATATTCTACCCACACACATTTGGAACTCTCCTGGCATACCCTCACACATATTATTCCCTCATTTAGTGGATATTTTCATAAAAAAGTGAAATTTTCAAAAATTCAGAAAATTGGCTTAAAACGACTAAATATGAAGGACACATCGGGCGAATCGCTCTGGAATTGAAATCAGAACGCTCACTGACATTTCCCCTATCTGAAAGTCTGATAAACGCTGAAAAAATGACTAAGTCCAAGAAAAAATTTTTTGAAACTTTTTTCAATTTTACCCTCGTGGATATATATTCTACCCACACACATTTGGAACTCTCCTGGGGTAGCCTCACACATATTATTCCCTCACTTAGTGGATATTTTCCCAAAAAAGTGAAATTTTCAAAAATTAAGAAAATTGGCTGAAAACGACTAAATATGAAGGACTCATCGCGAGAATCGCTCTGGAACTGAAATCGGAATGCTCACTGACATTTCCCCTGTCTGAAAGTCTGATAAACGCTGAAAAAATGCCTAAGTCCCCCAAAAAATTTTTTTTAACTTTTTTCAATTTTACCCCCGTGGATATATATCCTACCCTCACACATTTGGAACTCTCCTGGGGTACCCTCACACATATTATTCCCTCATTTAGTGGATATTTTCACAAAAAAGTGAAATTTTGAAAAATTCTGAAAATTTGCTGAAAACGACTAAATATGAAGGACTCATCTGGTGAATCACTCTGGAACTGAAATCGGAATGTTAACTCACATTTCCCCTACCTGAATGTCTGATAAACGCCGGAAAAATGACTAAGTACAAAAAAAATTTTTTTAAAACTTTTTTCCATTTTACCCCCGTGGGATATATATTCTACACACACACATTTGGAACTCTCCTGGCGTACCCTCCCACATATTATTCCCTCATTTAGTGGATATTTTCACAAAAAAAGTGAAATTTTCAAAAATTCAGAAAATTGGCTGAAAACGACTAAATATGAAGGACTCATCGGGCGAATCGCTCTGGAACTGAAATCGGAATGCTCACTGACATTTCCCCTATCTGAAAGTCTGATAAACGACGGAAAAATGACTAAGTCCAAAAACATTTTTTTTTTACTGTTTTCAATTTTACCCCCGTGGATACATATTCTACCCACACACATTTGGAACTCTCCTGGCATACCCTCACACATATTATTCCCTCATTTAGTGGATATTTTCACAAAAAAGTGAAATTTTCAAAAATTCAGAAAATTCTCTTAAAACGACTAAATATGAAGGACACATCGGGCGAATCGCTCTGGAACTGAAATTGGAACGCTCACTGACATTTCCCCTATCTGAAAGTCTGATAAACGCTGAAAAAATGACTAAGTCCAAAAAAAAAATTTTTTTCAACTTTTTTCAATTTTCCCCCCGTGGGATATATATTCTACCCAAACACATTTGGAACTCTCCTGTGGTAGCCTCACACATATTATTCCCTCATTTAGTGGATATATTCACAAGTAAGTGAAATTTTCAAAAATTCAGAAACTTAGCTGAAAACGACTAAATATGAAGGACTCATGTGGCGAGTCGCTCTGGAACTGAAATCGGAATGCTCATTGCCATTTCCCCTATCTGAAAGTCTGATAAACGCCGGAAAAATGCCTAAGTCCCCAAAAAAAATTTTTTAAACTTTTTTCAATTTTCCCCCCGTGGGATATATATTCTACCCACACACATTTGGAACTCTCCTGGCGTACCCTCACACATATTATTCCCTCATTTAGTGGATATTTTCACAAAAAAGTGAAATTTTCAAAAATTCAGAAAATTGTCTGAAAACGACTAAATATGAAGGACTCATCGGGCGAATCGCTCTGGAACTGAAATCGGAATGCTCACTGACATTTCCCCTATCTGAAAGTTTGATAAACGCTGAAAAAATGCCTAAGTCCCCCCAAAAATTTTTTTTAACTTTTTTCAATTTTACCCCCGTGGATATATATTCTACCCACACACATTTGGAACTCTCCTGGGGTACCCTCACACATATTATTCCCTCATTTACTGGATATTTTCACAAAAAAGTGAAATTTTGAAAAATTCTGAAAATTGGCTGAAAACGACTAAATATGAAGGACTCATCTGGTGAATCACTCTGGAACTGAAATCGGAATGTAAACTCACATTTCCCCTACCTGAATGTCTGATAAACGCCGGAAAAATGACTAAGTACAAAAAAAATTTTTTTTAAACTTTTTTCCATTTTACCCCCGTGGGATATATATTCTACACACACACATTTGGAACTCTCCTGGCGTACCCTCACACATATTATTCCCTCATTTAGTGGATATTTTCACAAAAAAAGTGAAATTTTCAAAAATTCAGAAAATTGGCTGAAAACGACTAAATATGAAGGACTCATCGGGCGAATCGCTCTGGAACTGAAATCGGAATGCTCACTGACATTTCCCCTATCTGAAAGTCTGATAAACGACGGAAAAATGACTAAGTCCAAAAACATTTTTTTTTTACTGTTTTCAATTTTACCCCCGTGGATACATATTCTACCCACACACATTTGGAACTCTCCTGGCATACCCTCACACATATTATTCCCTCATTTAGTGGATATTTTCACAAAAAAGTGAAATTTTCAAAAATTCAGAAAATTCTCTTAAAGCGACTAAATATGAAGGACACATCGGGCGAATCACTCTGGAACTGAAATTGGAACGCTCACTGACATTTCCCCTATCTGAAAGTCTGATAAACGCTGAAAAAATGCCTAAGTCCAAGAAAAAATTTTTTGAAACTTTTTTCAATTTTACCCTCGTGGATATATATTCTACCCACACACATTTGGAACTCTCCTGGGGTAGCCTCACACATATTATTCCCTCACTTAGTGGATATTTTCCCAAAAAAGTGAAATTTTCAAAAATTCAGAAAATTGGCTGAAAACGACTAAATATGAAGGACTCATCGTGAGAATCGCTCTGGAACTGAAATCGGAATGCTCACTGACATTTCCCCTGTCTGAAAGTCTGATAAACGCTGAAAAAATGCCTAAGTCCCCCAAAAAATTTTTTTTAACTTTTTTCAATTTTACCCCCGTGGATATATATCCTACCCACACACATTTGGAACTCTCCTGGGGTACCCTCACACATATTATTCCCTCATTTAGTGGATATTTTCACAAAAAAGTGAAATTTTGAAAAATTCTGAAAATTGGCTGAAAACGACTAAATATGAAGGACTCATCTGGTGAATCACTCTGGAACTGAAATCGCAATGTTAACTCACATTTCCCCTACCTGAATGTCTGATAAACGACGTAAAAATGACCAAGTACAAAAAAATTTTTTTTTTACTTTTTTCAATTTTACCCCCGTGGATATATATTCTACCCACACACATTTGGAACTCTCCTGGCGTACCCTCACACATATTATTCCCTCATTTAGTGGATATTTTCACAAAAAATTAAAATTTTGAAAAATTCTGAAAATTGGCTGAAAACGACTAAATATGAAGGACTCATCTGGTGAATCACTCTGGAACTGAAATCGTAATGTTAACTCACATTTCCCCTACCTGAATGTCTGATAAACGACGTAAAAATGACTAAGTCCAAAAAAATTTTTTTTTTACTTTTTTCAATTTTACCCCGTGGATATATATTCTACCCACACACATTTGGAACTCTCCTGGCGTACCCTCACACATATTATTCCCTCATTTAGTGGATATTTTCACAAAAAAGTGAAATTTTGAAAAATTCTGAAAATTGGCTGAAAACGACTAAATATGAAGGACTCATCTGGTGAATCACTCTGGAACTGAAATCGGAATGTTAACTCACATTTCCACTACCTGAATGTCTGATAAACGAAGTAAAAATGACTAAGTCCAAAAAAAATTTTTTTTCAACTTTTTTCAATTTTACCCCCGTGGGATATATATTCTACCCAAACACATTTGGAACTCTCCTGTGGTAGCCTCACACATATTATTCCCTCATTTAGTGGATATATTCACAAGTAAGTGAAATTTTAAAAAATTCAGAAACTTAGCTGAAAACGACGAAATATGAAGGACTCATGGGGCGAGTCGCTCTGGAACTGAAATCGGAACGCTCATTGCCATTTCCCCTATCTGAAAGTCTGATAAACGCCGGAAAAATGCCTAAGTCCCCAAAAAAATTTTTTTAAACTTTTTTCAAATTTACCCCCGTGGGATATATATTCTACACACACACATTTGGAACTCTCCTGGCGTACCCTCACACATATTATTCCCTCATTTAGTGGATATTTTCACAAAAAAGTGACATTTTCAAAAATTCAGAAAATTGGCTGACAACGACTAAATATGAAGGACACATTGGGCGAATCGCTCTGGAACTGAAATCGGAACGCTCACTGACATTTCCCCTATCTGAAAGTCTGATAAAAGACGGAAAAATGACTAAGTCCCCCAACAATTTTTTTTCAACTTTTTTCAATTTTACCCCCGTGGATATATATTCTACCCACACACATTTGGAACTCTCCTGGGGTACCCTCACACATATTATTCCCTCATTTAGTGGATATTTTCACAAAAAAGTGAAATTTTGAAAAATTCTGAAAATTGGCTGAAAACGACTAAATATGAAGGACTCATCTGGTGAATCGCTCTGGAACTGAAATCGGAATGTTAACTCACATTTCCCCTACCTGAATGTCTGATAAACGACGTAAAAATGACTAAGTACAAAAAAAAAAATTTTTTAACTTTTTTCAATTTTACCCCCGTGGGATATATATTCTACACACACACATTTGGAACTCTCCTGGCGTACCCTCACACATATTATTCCCTCATTTAGTGGATATTTTCACAAAAAAAGTGAAATTTTCAAAAATTCAGAAAATTCTCTTAAAACGACTAAATATGAAGGACACATCGGGCGAATCGCTCTGGAACTGAAATCGGAACGCTCACTGACATTTCCCCTATCTGAAAGTCTGATAAACGCTGAAAAAATGACAAAGTCGAAAAAAAAATTTTTTTAAACTTTTTTCAAATTTACCCCCGTGGGATATATATTCTACACACACACATTTGGAACTCTCCTGGCGTACCCTCACACATATTATTCCCTCATTTAGTGGATATTTTCACAAAAAAGTGACATTTTCAAAAATTCAGAAAATTGGCTGACAACGACTAAATATGAAGGACACATTGGGCGAATCGCTCTGGAACTGAAATCGGAATGCTCACTGACATTTCCCCTATCTGAAAGTCTGATAAACGCTGAAAAAATGACTAAGTCCAAAAAAAAATTTTTTAAAACTTTTTTCAATTTTACCCCCGTGGGATATATATTCTACCCACACACATTTGGAACTCTCCTGGCGTACCCTCACACATATTATTCCCTCATTTAGTGGATATTTTCACAAAAAAGTGAAATTTTCAAAAATTCAGAAAATTGGCTTAAAACGACTAAATATGAAGGACACATTGGGGCGAATCGCTCTGGAACTGAAATCGGAACGCTCACTGACATTTACCCCTATCTGAAAGTCTGATAAACGCCGGAAAAATGCCTAAGTCCCCAAAAAAATTTTTTTAAACTTTTTTCAATTTTACCCTTGTGGATATATATTCTACCCACACACATTTGGAACTCTCCTGGGGTAGCCTCACACATATTATTCCCTCACTTAGTGGATATTTTCCCAAAAAAGTGAAATTTTCAAAAATTCAGAAAATTGGCTGAAAACGACTAAATATGAAGGATTCATCGGGAGAATCGCTCTCGAACTGAAATCGGAACGCTCACTGACATTTCCCCTATCTGAAAGTCTGATAAACGCTGAAAAAATGCCTAAGTCCCCCAAAAATTTTTTTTTTACTTTTTTCAATTTTACCCCCGTGGATATATATTCTACCCACACACATTTGGAACTCTCCTGGGGTACCCTCACACATATTATTGCCTCATTTAGTGGATATTTTCACAAAAAAGTGAAATTTTGAAAAATTCTGAAAATTGGCTGAAAACGACTAAATATGAAGGACTCATCTGGTGAATCACTCTGGAACTGAAATCGGAATGTTAACTCACATTTCCCCTACCTGAATGTCTGATAAACGACGTAAAAATGACTAAGTACAAAAAAAATTTCTTTTTACTTTTTTCAATTTTACCCCCGTGGATATATATTCTACCCACACACATTTGGAACTCTCCTGGCGTACCCTCACACATATTATTCCCTTATTTAGTGGAAATTTTCACAAAAAAGTGAAATTTTGAAAAATTCTGAAAATTGGCTGAAAACGACTAAATATGAAGGACACATCGGGCGAATCGCTCTGGAACTGAAATCGGAACGCTCACTGACATTTCCCCTATCTGAAAGTCTGATAAACGCTGGAAAAATGCCTAAGTCCCCAAAAAAAAATTTTTAAACTTTTTTGAATTTTACCCTCGTGGATATATATTCTACCCACACACATTTGAACTCTCCTGGCGTACCCTCACACATATTATTATTCCCTGACTTAATGGATACTTTCACAAAAAAGTGACATTTTCAAAAATTCAGAAAATTGGCTGACAACGACTAAATATGAAGGACTCATCGGGCGAATCGCTCTGAAACTGAAATCGGAATGCTCACTGACATCTCCCCTATCTGAAAGTCTCATAAACGCCGGAAAAATGACAAAGTTGAAAAAAAATTTTTTTTAAACTTTTTTCAAATTTACCCCCGTGGGATATATATTCTACACACACACATTTGGAACTCTCCTGGCGTACCCTCACACATATTATTCCCTCATTTAGTGGATATTTTCACAAAAAAGTGACATTTTCAAAAATTCAGAAAATTGGCTGACAACGACTAAATATGAAGGACACATTGGGCGAATCGCTCTGGAACTGAAATCGGAACGCTCACTGACATTTCCCCTATCTGAAAGTCTGATAAACGCTGAAAAAATGACTAAGTCCTTAAAAAATTTTTTTCAACTTTTTTCAATTTTACCCCCGTGGATATATATTCTACCCACACACATTTGGAACTCTCCTGGCATACCCTCACACATATTATTCCCTCATTTAGTGGATATTTTCACAAAAAAGTGAAATTTTCAAAAATTCAGAAAATTAGCTTAAAACGACTAAATATGAAGGACACATCGGGCGAAACGCTCTGGAACTGAAATCGGAACGCTCACTGACATTTACCCCTATCTGAAAGTCTGATAAATGCTGGAAAAATGCCTAAGTTCCCAAAAAAATTTTTTTAAACTTTTTTCAATTTTACCCTCGTGAATATATATTCTACCCACATACATTTGGAACTCTCCTGGGGTAGCCTCACTCATATTATTCCCTCACTTAGTGGATATTTTCCCAAAAAAGTGAAATTTTCAAAAATTCAGAAAATTGGCTGAAAACGATTAAATATGAAGGACTCATCGGGAGAATCGCTCTGGAACTGAAATCGGAATGTTAACTCACATTTCCCCTACCTGAATGTCTGATAAACGACGTAAAAATGACTAAGTACAAAAAAAAATTTTTTTAAACTTTTTTCAATTTTACCCCCGTGGGATATATATTCTACACACACACATTTGGAACTCTCCTGGCGTACCCTCACAGATATTATTCCCTCATTTAGTGGATATTTTCACAAAAAAAGTGAAATTTTTAAAAATTCTGAAAATTGGCTGAAAACGACTAAATATGAAGGACTCATCGGGCGAATCGCTCTGGAACTGAAATCGGAATGCTCACTGACATTTCCCCTATCTGAAAGTCTGATAAACGACGGAAAAATGACTAAGTCCAAAAAAATTTTTTTTTTACTTTTTTCAATTTTACCCCCGTGGATATATATTCTACCCACACACATTTGGAACTCTCCTGGCGTACCCTCACACATATTATTCCCTCATTTAGTGGATATTTTCACAAAAAAAGTGAAATTTTGAAAAATTCTGAAAATTGGCTGAAAACGACTAAATATGAAGGACACATCGGGCGAATCGCTCTGGAACTGAAATCGGAACGCTCACTGACATTTCCCCTATCTGAAAGTCTGATAAACGCTGAAAAAATGACTAAGTCCAAAAAAAAATTTTTTAAAACTTTTTTCAATTTTAGCCCCGTGGGATATATATTCTACCCACACACATTTGGAACTCTCCTGGCGTACCCTCACACATATTATTCCCTCATTTAGTGGATATTTTCACAAAAAAGTGAAATTTTCAAAAATTCAGAAAATTGACTTAAAACGACTAAATATGAAGGACACAGTGGGCGAAACGCTCTGGAACTGAAATCGGAACGCTCACTGACATTTACCCCTATCTGAAAGTCTGATAAACGCTGAAAAAATGCCTAAGTCCCCCAAAAATTTTTTTTTTACTTTTTTCAATTTTACCCCCGTGGATATATATTCTACCCACACACATTTGGAACTCTCCTGGGGTACCCTCACACATATTATTCCCTCATTTAGTGGATATTTTCACAAAAAAGTGAAATTTTGAAAAATTCTGAAAATTGGCTGAAAACGACTAAATATGAAGGACTCATCTGGTGAATCACTCTGGAACTGAAATCGGAATGTTAACTCACATTTCCCCTACCTGAATGTCTGATAAACGACGTAAAAATGACTAAGTACAAAAAAAAATTTCTTTTTACTTTTTTCAATTTTACCCCCGTGGATATATATTCTACCCACACACATTTGGAACTCTCCTGGCGTACCCTCACACATATTATTCCCTCATTTAGTGGATATTTTCACAAAAAAAGTGAAATTTTTAAAAATTCTGAAAATTGGCTGAAAACGACTAAATATGAAGTACTCATCGGGCGAGTGGCTCTGGAACTGAAATCGGAACGCTCATTGCCATTTCCCCTATCTGAAAGTCTGATAAACGCCGGAAAAATGCCTAAGTCCCCAAAAAAAATTTTTTAAACTTTTTTCAATTTTACCCTCGTGGATATATATTCTACCCACACACATTTGGAACTCTCCTGGCGTACCCTCACACATATTATTATTCCCTCACTTAATGGATATTTTCACAAAAAAGTGACATTTTCAAAAATTCAGAAAATTGGCTGACAACGACTAAATATGAAGGACTCATCGGGCGAATCGCTCTGGAACTGAAGTCGGAATGCTCACTGACATCTCCCCTATCTGAAAGTCTCATAAACGCCGGAAAAATGACTAAGTCGAAAAAAAAAATTTTTTAAACTTTTTTCAAATTTACCCCCGTGGGATATATATTCTACACACACACATTTGGAACTCTCCTGGCGTACCCTCACACATATTATTCCCTCATTTAGTGGATATTTTCACAAAAAAGTGAAATTTTCAAAAATTCAGAAACTTGGCTGAAAACGACTAAATATGAAGGACTCATTGGGCGAATCACTCTGGAACTGAAATCGGAAAGTTCACTGACATTTCCCCTATCTGAAAGTCTGCTAAACGCAGGAAAAATGACTAAGTCCAAAAAAAATTTTTTTTAAACTTTTTTCAATTTTACCCTCGTGGGATATATATTCTACCCACACACAGTTGGAACTCTCCTGGGGTACCCTCACACATATTATTCCCTCATTTAGTGGATATTTTCACAAAAAAGTGAAATTTTCAAAAATTCAGAAAATTGGCTGAAAATGACTAAATATGAAGGACTCATCGGGAGAATCGCTCTGGAACTGAAATCGGAATGCTCACTGACATTTCCCCTATCTGAAAGTCTGATAATCGCCTGAAAAATGACTAAGTCCAAAAAAACAATTTTTTCAACTTTTTTCAATTTTACTCCCATGGGATATATATTCTAGCCACACACATTTGGAACTCTCCTGGGGTACCCTCACACATATTATTCCCTCATTTAGTTGATATTTTCACAAAAAAGTGAAATTTTCAAAAATTCTGAAAATTGGCTGAAAACGACTAAATATGAAGGACTCATTGGGCGAATCGCTCTGAAACTGAAATCGGAACGCTCACTGACATTTCCCCTATCTGAAAGTCTGATAAACGCTGAAAAAATGACTAAGTCCAAAAAAAAACTTTTTTCAACTTTTTTCAATTTTACCCCCGTGGGATATATATTCTACCCAAACACATTTGCAACTCTCCTGGGGTACCCTCACACATATTATTCCCTCATTTAGAGGATATTTTCACAAAAAAGTGAAATTTTCAAAAATTCAGAAACTTGGCTGAAAACGACTAAATATGAAGGACTCATTGGGCGAATCGCTCTGGAGCTGAATTCGGAACACTCATTGACATTTCCCCTATCTGAAAGTCTGATAAACGCCGGAAAAATGCCCAAGTCCCCCCAAAAAAATTTTTCAACTTTTTTCAATTTTACCCCGGTGGATATATATTCTACCCACACACATTTGGAACTCTCCTGGGGTACCCTCACACATATTATTCCCTCATTTAGTTGATATTTTCACAAAAAAGTGAAATTTTCAAAAATTCTGAACATTGGCTGAAAACGACTAAATATGAAGGACTCATTGGGCGAATCGCTCTGAAACTGAAATCGGAACGCTCACTGACATTTCTCCTATCTGAAAGTCTGATAAATGCTGAAAAAATGACTAAGTCCAAAAAAAAATTTTTTTCAACTTTTTTAAATTTTACCCTCGAGGGATATATATTCTACCCACACACATTTGGAACTCTCCTGGCATACCCTCACACATATTATTCCCTCATTTAGTGGATATTTTCACAAAAAAGTGAAATTTTCAAAAATTCTGAAAATTGGCTGAAAACGATTAAATATCACGGACTCATTGGTCGAATCGCTCTGAAACTGAAATCGGAACGCTCACTGACATTTCCCCTATCTGAAAGTCTGATAAACGCCTGAAAAATGACTAAGTCGAAAAAAAAATTTTTTTCAACTTTTTTCAATTTTACCCCTGTGGGATATATATTCTAGCCACACACATTTGGAACTCTCCCTGGGGTACCCTCACACATATTTTTCCCTCATTTAGTTGATATTTTCACAAAAAAGTGAAATTTTCAAAAATTCTGAAAATTGGCTGAAAACGACTAAATATGAAGGACTCATCGGGCCAATCGCTCTGGAACTGAAATCGGAACGCTCACTGACATTTCCCCTATCTGAAAGTCTGATAAACGCCTGAAAAATAACTAAGTCCAAAAAAAATTTGTTTTTCAGCTTGTTTCAATTTTACCACTGTGGGATATGTATTCTACCCACCCACATTTGGAACTCTCCTGGGGTACCCTCACACATATTATTCTCTCATTTAGTGGATATTTTCACAAAAAAGTGAAATTTTCAAAAATTCTGAAAATTGGCTGTAAACGACTAAATATGAAGGACTCATTGGGCGAATCGCTCTGAAACTGAAATCGGAACGCTCACTGACAATTCCCCTATCTGAAAGTCGGATAAACGCCTGAAAAATGACTAAGTCGAAAAAAAAAAATTTTCAACTTTTTTCAATTTTACCCCCATGGATATATATTCTACCCACACACATTTGGAACTCTCCTGGGGTACCCTCACACATATTATTCCCTCATTTAGTTGATATTTTCACAAAAAAGTGAAATTTTCAAAAATTCTGAAAATTGGCTGAAAACGACTAAATATGAAGGACTCATTGGACGAATCGCTCTGAAACTGAAATCGGAACGCTCACTGACATTTCCCTATCTGAAAGTCTGATAAACGCCTGAAAAATGACTAAGTCGAAAAAAAAAATTTTTTCAACTTTTTTCAATTTTACCCCCGTGGGATATATATTCTAGCCAAACACATTTGCAACTCTCCTGGGGTACCCTCACACATATTATTCCCTCATTTAGAGGATATTTTCACAAAAAAGTGAAATTTTCAAAAATTCAGAAACTTGGCTGAAAACGACTAAATATGAAGTACTCATCGGGCGAATCGCTCTGGAGCTGAATTCGGAACACTCATTGACATTTCCCCTATCTGAAAGTCTGATAAACGCCGGAAAAATGCCCAAGTCCCCCCAAAAAAATTTTTCAACTTTTTTCAATTTTACCCCGGTGGATATATATTCTACCCACACACATTTGGAACTCTCCTGGGGTACCCTCACACATATTATTCCCTCATTTAGTTGATATTTTCACAAAAAAGTGAAATTTTCAAAAATTCTGAACATTGGCTGAAAACGACTAAATATGAAGGACTCATTGGGCGAATCGCTCTGAAACTGAAATCGGAACGCTCACTGACATTTCTCCTATCTGAAAGTCTGATAAATGCTGAAAAAATGACTAAGTCCAAAAAAAAATTTTTTTCAACTTTTTTAAATTTTACCCTCGAGGGATATATATTCTACCCACACACATTTGGAACTCTCCTGGCATACCCTCACACATATTATTCCCTCATTTAGTGGATATTTTCACAAAAAAGTGAAATTTTCAAAAATTCTGAAAATTGGCTGAAAACGATTAAATATCACGGAATCATTGGTCGAATCGCTCTGAAACTGAAATCGGAACGCTCACTGACATTTCCCCTATCTGAAAGTCTGATAAACGCTGGAAAAATGACTAAGTCCAAAAAAAATTAGTTTTTCAGCTTGTTTCAATTTTACCACTGTGGGATATGTATTCTACCCACACACATTTGGAACTCTCCTGGGGTACCCTCACACATATTATTATCTTATTTAGTAGATATTTTCACAAAAAAGTGAAATTTTCAAAAATTCTGAAAATTGGCTGAAAACGACTAAATATGAAGGACTCATCGGGCCAATCGCTCTGGAACTGAAATAGGAACACTCACTGACATTTCCCCTATCTGAAAGTCTGATAAACGCCTGAAAAATGACTAAGTCCAAAAAAAAATTTTTTTAAACTTTTTTCAATTTTACCCCCATGGGATATATATTCTACCCAAACACATTTGGAACTATCCTGGGGTACCCTCACACATATTATTCCCTCATTTAGTGGATATTTTCACAAAAAAGTGAAATTTTCAAAAATTCAGAAACTTGGCTGAAAACGACTAAATATGAAGGACTGATCGGGCCAATCGCTCTGGAACTGAAATCGCAACGCTCACTGACATATCCCCTATCTGAAAGTCTGATAAACGCCTGAAAAATGACTAAGTCCAAAAAAAAATTTTTTCAACTTTTTTCAATTTTACCCCCGTGGTATATATATTCTACCCACACACATTTGGAACTCTCCTAGGGTACCCTCACACATATTATTCCCTCATTTAGTGGATATTTTCACAAAAAAGTGACATTTTCAAAAATTCTGAAAACTGGCTGTAAACGACGAAATATCAAGGACTCATTGGGCGAATCGCTCTGGAACTGAAATCGGAACGCTCACTGACATTTCCCCTATCTGAAAGTCTGATAAACGCTGGAAAAATGACTAAGTCCAAAAAAAATTAATTTTTCAGCTTCATTCAATTTTACCACTGTGGGATATGTATTCTACCCACACACATTTGGAACTCTCCTGGGGTACCCTCACACATATTATTATCTCATTTAGTAGATATTTTCACAAAAAAGTGAAATTTTCAAAAATTCTGAAAATTGGCTGAAAACGACTAAATATGAAGGACTCATCGGGCCAATCGCTCTGGAACTGAAATAGGAACGCTCACTGACATTTCCCCTATCTGAAAGTCTGATAAACGCAGGAAAAATGACTAAGTCCAGAAGAAAATTTTTTCAACTTTTTTCAATTTTACCCCCGTGGGATATATATTCTACCCACAAACAATTGGAACTCTCCTGGGGTACCCTCGCACATATTATTCCCTCATTTAGTGGATATTTTCACAAAAAAGTGAAATTTTCAAAAATTCAGAAACTTGGCTGAAAACGACTAAATATGAAGAACTCATCGGGCGAATCGCTCTGGAACTGAAATCGGAATGCTCACTGACATTTCCCCTATCTGAAAGTCTGACAAACGATGGAAAAGTAACTAAGTCCAAAAAAAATGTTTTTTAAACTTTTTTCAATTTTAGCCTTGTGGGATATATATTCTACCCACACACATTTGGAACTCTCCTGGGGTACCCTCACACATATTATTCCCTCATTTAGTGGATATTTTCACAAAAAAGTGAAATTTTCAAAAATTCTGAAAATTGGCTGAAAACGACTAAATATGAAGGACTCATTGGGCGAATCGCTCTGAAACTGAAATCGGAACGCTCACTGACAATTCCCCTATCTGAAAGTCTGATAAACGCCTGAAAAATGACTAAGTCGAAAAAAAAAAAATTTCAACTTTTTTCAATTTTACCCCCATGGATATATATTCTACCCACACACATTTGGAACTCTCCTGGGGTACCCTCACACATATTATTCCCTCATTTAGTGGATATTTTCACAAAAAAGTGATATTTTCAAAAATTCTGAAAATTGGCTGAAAACGACTAAATATGAAGGACTCATTGGGCGAATCGCTCTGAAACTGAAATCGGAACGCTCACTGACAATTCCCCTATCTGAAAGTCTGATAAACGCCTGAAAAATGACTAAGTCGAAAAAAAAAAAATTTCAACTTTTTTCAATTTTACCCCCATGGATATATATTCTACCCACACACATTTGGAACTCTCCTGGGGTACCCTCACACATATTATTCCCTCATTTAGTGGATATTTTCACAAAAAAGTGAAATTTTCAAAAATTCTGAAAATTGGCTGAAAACGACTAAATATGAAGGACTCATTGGGCCAATCGCTCTGGAACTGAAATCGGAACACTCACTGACATTTCCCCTAACTGACAGTCTCATAAACGCCGGGAAAATGCCTAAGTCCCCAAAATATTTTTTTTAAACTTTTTTCAATTTTACCCCCGTGGATATATATTCTACCCACACACATTTGGAACTCTCCTGGGATAGCCTCACACATATTATTCCCTCATTTAGTGGATATTTTCACAAAAAAGTGAAATTTTCAAAAATTCTGAAAAATTGGCTGAAAACGACTAAGTATAAAGGACTGATCGGGCCAATCGCTCTGGAACTGAAATTGGAACGCTCACTGACATATCCCCTATCTGAAAGTCTGATAAACGCCTGAAAAATGACTAAGTCCAAAAATAAATTTTTTTCAACTTTTTTCAATTTTACCCCCGTGGGATATATATTCTAGCCACACACATTTGGAACTCTCCTGGGGTACCCTCACACATATTATTCCCTCATTTAGTTGATATTTTCACAAAAAAGTGAAATTTTCAAAAATTCTGAAAATTGGCTGAAAACGACTAAATATGAAGGACTCATCGGGCAAATCGCTCTGGAACTGAAATCGGAACGTTCACTGACACTTCCCCTATCTGAAAGTCTGATAAACGCTGAAAAAATGACTAAGTCCAAAAAAAAACTTTTTTCAACTTTTTTCAATTTTACTCCCATGGGATATATATTCTACCCACACACATTTGGAACTCTCCTGGGGTACCCTCACACATATTATTCCCTCATTTAGTGGATATTTTCACAAAAAAAGTGAAATTTTCAAAAATTCAGAAAATTGGCTGAAAACTATTAAATATCACGGACTCATTGGTCGAATCGCTCTGGAACTGAAATCGGAATGCTCACTGCCATTTTCCCTCTCTGAAAGTCTGATAGATGCCGGAAAAATGACTAAGTCCAAAAAAAATTTGTTTTTCAGCTTGTTTCAATTTTACCACTGTGGGATATGTATTCTACCCACACACATTTGGAACTCTCCTGGGGTACCCTCACACATATTACTATCTCATTTAGTAGATATTTTCACAAAAAAGTTAAATTTTCAAAAATTCTGAAAATTGACTGAAAACGACTAAATATGAAGGACTCATCGGGCGAATCGCTCTGGAACTGAAATTGGAATGCTCACTGACATTTCCCCTATCTGAAAGTCTGATAAACGCCGGAAAAATGACTAAGTCCAAAAAAAAATTTTTTTAAACTTTTTTCAATTTTAACCCCGTGGGATATATATTCTACCCACAAACAATTGGAACTCTCCTGGGGTACCCTCGCACATATTATTCCCTCATTTAGTGGATATTTTCACAAAAAAGTGAAATTTTCAAAAATTAAGAAACTTGGCTGAAATCGAATAAATATGAAGGACTCATCGGGCGAATCGCTCTGGAACTGAAATCGGAACGCTCACTGACATTTCCCCTATCTGAAAGTCTGATAAACGATGGAAAAATAACTAAGTACAAAAAAAATTTTTTTAAATTTTTTTTAAATTTTACCCTCGTGGGATATATATTCTACCCACACACATTTGGAACTCTCCTGGGGTACCCTCACACATATTATTCCCTCATTTAGTGGATATTTTCACAAAAAAGTGAAATTTTCAAAAATTCTGAAAATTGACTGAAAACGACTAAATATGAAGGACTCATCGGGCGAATCGCTCTGGAACTGAAATCGGAACGCTCACTGACATTTCCCCTATCTGAAAGTCTGATAAACGCCGGAAAAATGACTAAGTATAAAAAAAAAATTTTTAAAACTTTTTTCAATTTTACCCCCGTGGGATGTATATTCTACCCAAACACATTTGGAACTATCCTGGGGTACCCTCACACATATTATTCCCTCATTTAGTGGATATTTTCACAAAAAAGTGCCATTTTCAAAAATTCAGAAACTTGGCTGAAAACGACTAAATATGAAGGACTCATCGGGCGAATCGCTCTGGAACTGAAATCGGAATGCTCACTGACATTTCCCCTCTCTGAAAGTCTCATAAACGCCGGGAAAATGCCTAAGTCACCAAAATATTTTTTTTCAACTTTTTTCAATTTTACCCCCGTGGATATATATTCTACCCACACACATTTGGAACTCTCCTGGGATACCCTCACACATATTATTCCCTCATTTAGTGGATATTTTCAAAAAAAGTGAAATTTTCAAAAATTCTGAAAAATTGGCTGAAAATGACTAAGTATGAAGGACTGATCGCTCTGGAAATGAAATCGGAACGCACACTGACATATCCCCTTTCTGAAAGTTTGATAAACGCCTGAAAAAAGTCCAAAAAAAATTTTTTTTCAACTTTTTTCAATTTTACCCCCGTGGGATATATATTCTAGCCACACACATTTGGAACTCTCCTGGAGTACCCTCACACATATTATTAACTCATTTAGTGGATATTTTCACCAAAAAGTGAAATTTTCAAAAATTGACTGAAAGCGACTAAACATGAAGGACTCATCGGGCGAATTGCTCTGGAACTGAAATCGGAATGCTCACTGACATTTCCCCTATCTGAAAGTCTGATAAACGCCTGAAAAATGACTAAGTCCCCAAAAAAATTTTTTTCAACTTTTTTCAATTTTACCCCCATGGATATATATTCTACCCACACACATTTGGAACTCTTCTGGGGTACCCTCACACATATTATTCCCTCATTTAGTGGATATTTTCACAAAAAAGTCAAATTTTCAAAAATTCAGAAAATTGGCTGAAAACGACTAAATTTGAAGGACTTATCGGGCGAATCGCTCTGGAACTGAAATCGGAACGTTCACTGACACTTCCCTTATCTGAAAGTCTGATAAATGCCTGAAAAATGACTAAGTCCCAAAAAAAATTTTTTTAAACTTTTTTCAATTTTACCCGCGTGGGATATATATTCTACCCACAAACAATTGGAACTCTCCTAGGGTACCCTCGCACATATTATTCCCTCATTTAGTGGATATTTTCACAAAAAAGTGAAATTTTCAAAAATTCAGAAACTTGGCTGAAAACGACTAAATATCAAGGACTCATTGGTCGAATCGCTCTGGAACTGAAATCGGAATGCTCACTGCCATTTTCCCTCTCTGAAAGTCTGATAAACGCCGGAAAAATGACTAAGTTCAAAAAAAAATTTTTCAACTTTTTTCAATTTTACCCGCGTGGGATATATATTCTACCCACACACATTTGGAACTCTCAGAGGGTACCCTCACACATATTATTCCCTCATTTAGTGGATATTTTCACAAAAAAATGAAATTTTCAAAAATTCTGAAAATTGGCTGAAAACGACGAAATATCAAGGACTCAGTGGGGGAATCGCTCTGGAACTGAAATCGGAACGCTCACTGACATTTCACCTCTCTGAAAGTCTGATATACGCTGGAAAAATGACTAAGTCCAAAAAAAATTTGTTTTTCAGCTTGTTTCAATTTTACCACTGTGGGATATGTATTCTACCCACACACATTTGGAACTCTCCTGGGGTACCCTCACACATATTATTCCCTCATTTAGGGGATATTTTCACAAAAAAGTGAAATTTTCAAAAATTCTGAAAATTGACTGAAAACGACTAAATATCAAGGACTCATCGTTCAAATCGCTCTGGAACTGAAATCGGAATGCTCACTGACATTTTCCCTATCTGAAAGTCTGATAAACGCCAGAAAAATGACAGTCCAAAAACAATTTTTTTTCAACTTTTTTCAATTTTACCCCCGTGGAATATATATTCTGCCCACACACATTTGGAACTCTCCTGTGGTACCCTCACGCATATTATTCCCTCATTTAGTGGATATTTTCACAAAAAAGTGAAATATTCAAGAATTCAGAAAATTGGCTGAAAACGACTAAATATCAAGGACTCATCGTGCAAATCGCTATGGAACTGAAATCGGAACGCTCACTGACATTTCCTGTCTCTGAAAGTCAGATAAATGCCAGAAAAAAAACTAAGTCCCAAAAAACAATTTTTTTCAACTTTTTTCAATTTTACCCCCGGGGATATATATTCTACCCACACACATTTGGAACTCTCCTGGGGTACCATCACACATATTATTCCCTCATTTATTGGATATTTTCACAAAAAAGTGAAATTTTAAAAAAATTAAAAAAATTGGCTGAAAACTACTAAATATCAAGGACTCATCGTTCGAATCGCACTGGAAATGACATTGGAACGCTCACTGACATTTCCCCTAACTGAGAGTCTGATAAACGCTGAAAAAATGACTAAGTCCAAGAAAAAATTTTTTTAAACTTTTTTAAATTTTACCCCCGGGGATATATATTCTACCACACACATTTGGAACTCTCCTGGGATACCCTCACACATGTTATTCCCTCATTTAGTGGATATTTTCATAAAAAAGTGAAATTTTCAAAAATTCAGAAAATTGGCTGAAAACGACGAAATATCAAGGACTCATCGGGAAAATCGCTCTGGAACTGAAATCGGAACGCTCACTGACATTTCCCCTCCCTGAAAGTCTGATAAACGCCGGAAAAATAAGTAAGTCCCCAAAAAAAATTTTTTAAAACTTTTTTCAATTTTAGCTCTATGGGATATGTATTCTACCCACACACATGTGGAACTCTCCTGGGGTACCATCACACATATTATTCCCTCATTTAGTGGATATTTTCACAAAAAAGGGACATTTTCAAAAATTCAGAAAATTGGCTGAAAACCACTAAATATCAAGGACTCATCGTTCCAATCACTCTGGAACTGAAATCGGAACGCTCACTGACATTTCCTGTCTCTGAAAGTCAGATAAAAGCCCGAAAAATAACTAAGTTCCAAAAAAAAATTTTTTTAAACTTTTTTCAATTTTACCCCCGTGGGATATATATTCTACCCACACACATTTGGAACTCTCCTGGGGTACCCTCACACATATTATTCCCTCATTTAGTGGATATTTTCACAAAAAAGTGAAATTTTCAAAAATTCAGAAACTTGGCTGAAAACGACTAAATATCAAGGACTCATTGGTCGAATCGCTCTGGAACTGAAATCGGAATGCTCACTGCCATTTTCCCTCTCTGAAAGTCTGATAAACGCCGGAAAAATGACTAAGTTCAAAAAAAAATTTTTCAACTTTTTTCAATTTTACCCGCGTGGGATATATATTCTACCCACACACATTTGGAACTCTCAGAGGGTACCCTCACACATATTATTCCCTCATTTAGTGGATATTTTCACAAAAAAATGAAATTTTCAAAAATTCTGAAAATTGGCTGAAAACGACGAAATATCAAGGACTCAGTGGGGGAATCGCTCTGGAACTGAAATCGGAACGCTCACTGACATTTCACCTCTCTGAAAGTCTGATATACGCTGGAAAAATGACTAAGTCCAAAAAAAATTTGTTTTTCAGCTTGTTTCAATTTTACCACTGTGGGATATGTATTCTACCCACACACATTTGGAACTCTCCTGGGGTACCCTCACACATATTATTCCCTCATTTAGGGGATATTTTCACAAAAAAGTGAAATTTTCAAAAATTCTGAAAATTGACTGAAAACGACTAAATATCAAGGACTCATCGTTCAAATCGCTCTGGAACTGAAATCGGAATGCTCACTGACATTTTCCCTATCTGAAAGTCTGATAAACGCCAGAAAAATGACAGTCCAAAAACAATTTTTTTTCAACTTTTTTCAATTTTACCCCCGTGGAATATATATTCTGCCCACACACATTTGGAACTCTCCTGTGGTACCCTCACGCATATTATTCCCTCATTTAGTGGATATTTTCACAAAAAAGTGAAATATTCAAGAATTCAGAAAATTGGCTGAAAACGACTAAATATCAAGGACTCATCGTGCAAATCGCTATGGAACTGAAATCGGAACGCTCACTGACATTTCCTGTCTCTGAAAGTCAGATAAATGCCAGAAAAAAAACTAAGTCCCAAAAAACAATTTTTTTCAACTTTTTTCAATTTTACCCCCGGGGATATATATTCTACCCACACACATTTGGAACTCTCCTGGGGTACCATCACACATATTATTCCCTCATTTATTGGATATTTTCACAAAAAAGTGAAATTTTAAAAAAATTAAAAAAATTGGCTGAAAACTACTAAATATCAAGGACTCATCGTTCGAATCGCACTGGAAATGACATTGGAACGCTCACTGACATTTCCCCTAACTGAGAGTCTGATAAACGCTGAAAAAATGACTAAGTCCAAGAAAAAATTTTTTTAAACTTTTTTAAATTTTACCCCCGGGGATATATATTCTACCACACACATTTGGAACTCTCCTGGGATACCCTCACACATGTTATTCCCTCATTTAGTGGATATTTTCATAAAAAAGTGAAATTTTCAAAAATTCAGAAAATTGGCTGAAAACGACGAAATATCAAGGACTCATCGGGAAAATCGCTCTGGAACTGAAATCGGAACGCTCACTGACATTTCCCCTCCCTGAAAGTCTGATAAACGCCGGAAAAATAAGTAAGTCCCCAAAAAAAATTTTTTAAAACTTTTTTCAATTTTAGCTCTATGGGATATGTATTCTACCCACACACATGTGGAACTCTCCTGGGGTACCATCACACATATTATTCCCTCATTTAGTGGATATTTTCACAAAAAAGGGACATTTTCAAAAATTCAGAAAATTGGCTGAAAACCACTAAATATCAAGGACTCATCGTTCCAATCACTCTGGAACTGAAATCGGAACGCTCACTGACATTTCCTGTCTCTGAAAGTCAGATAAAAGCCCGAAAAATAACTAAGTTCCAAAAAAAAATTTTTTTAAACTTTTTTCAATTTTACCCCCGTGGGATATATATTCTACCCACACACATTTGGAACTCTCCTGGGGTACCCTCACACATATTATTCCCTCATTTAGTGGATATTTTCACAAAAAAGTGAAATTTTCAAAAATTCAGAAAATTAGCTGAAAACGACTAAATATCAAGGACACATCGTTCGAATCACTCTGGAACTGAAATCGGAATGCTCACTGACATTTCCACTATCTGAAAGTCAGATAAACGTCGGAAAAATGACTAAGTCGAGAAAAAAAAATTTTCAACTTTTTTCAATTTTACCCCCGTGGGATATATATTCTACCCACACACATTTGGAACTCTCCTGGGGTACCATCACACATATTATTCCCTCATTTAGTGGATATTTTCACAAAAAAGTGAAATTTTAAAAAAATTAAAAAAATTGGCTGAAAACGACTAAATATCAAGGACTCATCGTTCGAATCGCACTGGAAATGAAATTGCAACGCTCACTGACATTTCCCCTAATTGAGAGTCTGATAAACGCTGAAAAAATGACTAAGTCCAAGAAAAATTTTTTTTCAACTTTTTTAAATTTTACCCCCGGGGATATATATTCTACCACACACATTTGGAACTCTCCTGGGATACCCTCACACATATTATTCCCTCATTTAGTGGATATTTTCATAAAAAAGTGAAATTTTCAAAAATTCAGAAAATTGGCTGAAAACGACGAAATATCAAGGACTCATCGGGAGAATCGCTCTGGAACTGAAATCGGAACGCTTACTGACATTTCCCTTCCCTGAAAGTCTGATTAACGCCGGAAAAATAACTAAGTCCCCAAAAAACTTTTTTAAAACTTTTTTCAATTTTAGCCCTATGGGATATATATTCTACCCACACACATGTGGAACTCTCCTGGGGTACCATCACACATATTATTCCCTCATTTAGTGGATATTTTCACAAAAAAGAGAAATTTTTAAAAATTCAGAAAATTGGCTGAAAACGACTAAATATCAAGGACACATCGTTCGAATCGCTCTGGAACTGAAATCGGAACGCTCACTGACATTTCCTCTATCTGAAAGTCTGATAAAAGCCGGAAAAATGACTAAGTCGAAAAAAAAAAATTTTCAACTTTTTTCAATTTTACCCCCGTGGGTTATATATTCTAAACACACATTTGGAACTCTCCTGGGGTACCCTCACACATATTATTCCCTCATTTAGTGGATATTTTCACAAAAAAGTGAAATTTTCAAAAATTCAGAAAATTGTCTGAAAACGACTAAACATCAAGTACTCACCGGGCGAATCGCTCTGGAACTGAAATTGGAATGCTCACTTACATTTCCCCTATCTGAAAGTCTGATAAATGCTGGAAAAATGACTAAGTCTAAAAAAAAAATTTTTTGGAACTCTCCTGGGGTACCATCACACATATTATTCCCTCATTTAGTGGATATTTTCACAAAAAAGGGACATTTTCAAAAATTCAGAAAATTGGCTCAAAACCACTAAATATCAAGGATTCATCGTTCCAATCACTTTGGAACTGAAATCGGAATACTCACTGACATTTCCCCTATCTGAAAGTCTGATAAACGCCGGAAAAATTACTAAGTCCAAAAAAAAAAATGTTTTCAACTTTTTTCAATTTTTCCCCCGTGGGTATATATTCTAAACACACATTTGGAACTCTCCTGGGGTACCCTCACACATATTATTTCCTCATTTAGTGGATATTTTCACAAAAAAGTGAAATTTTCAAAAATTCAGAAAATTGGCTGAAAACGACTAAATATCAAGTACTCACCGGGCGAATCGCTCTGGAACTGAAATTGGAATGCTCACTGACATTTCCCCTATCTGAAAGTCTGATAAATGCTGGAAAAATGACTAAGTCTAAAAAAAAAAATTTTTTCAGCTTTTTTAAATTTTACCCCCGGGGATATATATTCTACCACACACATTTGGAACTCTCCTGGGATACCCTCACACATATTATTTCCTCATTTAGTGGATATTTTCACAAAAAAAGTGAAATTTTCAAAAATTCAGAAAATTGTCTGAAAACGACTAAATATCAAATACTCACCGATATTGTTGAGCGATACCTTCCGATATCGGGAAATATCGGATCGGATTGGATCGGACCGATACCCAAAAAGTATCGGATATCGCCGATTCGGATACCGGAAACCAATGCAACTCAATGGGACAGAAATATCGGAATGAAAATAAACCCTTTCTTTCCTTGTAGGTTAATTCTACATGAAGGAAAACAACTAAGAATAATGTAGAATGTATTGGGGGAGGAGGGGGAGACAATAAAGGCATATAGGTTTAGCCCAATCAAATGGAATAGCAGGAATTAATATTTTTTTTAAAACGTTCTGAGTTACGGAAATATTGACTATTTTAAGTATTTTTATATTTTGTCAGATATTTATGTTTCACTACTTCCATGCTCTTCACCTTCTTTTTTACTTCTCCCACACTTTCTCCTTCATCATCCTCAGCATCAGCATCTTTTTCATCCACTTCTTCTTCACCTTCTTCATCTTCTTCTTCTTCACCTTCTTCGTATTATTCTTTTCTTTTACATTCTTCATATTCTACTTCTTCATCTTCTTCATATTCTTCTTCTTCATCATATTCTTTTTTGTGACAGGCATTCCTGTAGTTGTTATCTCTAAAAGTTTGGACATTACACCTTTCGTTCTGCCCGTCACAAAAGATTTACAACAGGATTTGTCCGCGTTCAGTTTGGTCTGCAGTAGCAGGTCTTTTCCAGGGGCACCACGAGGAGAAACGGACTCACCCCCATACACTGCTTAGTCATCTTCTGCTTATAATTTAGATATTATCTTTTGCTCTGATTTTTAGTCTTATGCTTAATGTTCTTCCGCTTTTTGCTCTGCAGCTTCTTCTACTTCTGCTTCTTGGTTTTCTGTCTCTTGTTCTTCTGTATCTTGGTGGTTGTCTTCTCTTCTTTGTCCTCTTGGTCAACTTCTTCAGGGTCATCTTCTTGGTCTTCTTCGGGGTGGTCTTCAGGGTCATCGTCTTCGGGGGTCCTCGTCTTCGGGGTCCTCGTCTTCTTCGGGGTCCTCGTCTTCTTCAGGTTGGTCTTCAGGGTCCTCGTCTTCAGGGTCCTCATCTTCTTCGGGGTGGTCTTCAGTGTCCTCGTCTTCTTCGGGGTGGTCTTCAGGGTCCTCATCTTCAGGGTCGTTGTCTTTGGGGTCCTCGTCTTCTTCGGGTTGGTCTTCAGGGTCCTCGTCTTCAGGGTCCTCGTCAGGGAGATCCAGAGTGATTACCAAGAACCATTTCAAAAAGATTGAACTTGGAAATGTAGCAGAAGGTAGAAGAAGGCTGAGGAACTACCGAGGACCAGCTGACGGTACAAAAACACGGATGGGTAGCAGAAGGTACAAGAGCCAATGGAACTACCGAGGACCAGCTGACGGTACTGGAACTCGGTTACTAAGCAGGAGGTACCTGTGCCAGAAAGCACTACCAAGGACCAGCAGATGTTGCTGGAACTTGGATACCGAGAAGGAGGCACCTAATCTAAAGGCACTGCTGAGAACCAGCTGACGGTACTGGAACCCGGATGGGTAGCAGAAGGTACCAATGTAAAAAAAATTTTCATGGCCGCGATCCGGCCGCAGTTACCAAAACCCACAGTCCTACAGGGGGTGCTTGTCCTATTGGCACTATGGAACCAGCCTTCATTGCTAGATCCCGCAGCCCACATAGGAGTCACCTAAACTGCAGGCACCATAGAGTCGGCTAACCCGACCGCAACACGACAGGACAATGCATTGGAGGCAAAGTGACGTTGACACTACCCGGAAACAGCTGGCGTGCTGGAACCAGGCTGGGCAGGAGGGAGTACCCGTGCCAAAGACACTGCCGAGAAACATCTGACGGTACTGGAACCTGGATGGGTAGTAGAAGGTACAAGAGCAAATGGAACTACCGAGGACCAGCTGACGGTACTGGAACCCGGATGGGTAGCAGAAGGTACAAGAGCTAATGGAACTACCGAGGACCAACTGATGGTACTGGAACTCAGTTACTAAGCAGGAGGTACCTGTGCCAGAAAGCACTACCAAGGACCTGCAGACGTTGGTGGAACATGGATACCGAGAAGGAGGCACCTAATCCAAAGGTACTGCCGAGCACCAGCTGACAGTACTGGAACCCGGATGGGTAGCAGAAGGCGCAAGAGCCAAGGGAATTACTGAGGACCAGCTGACGGTACTGGAACTTGGTTACTAAGCAGGAGGTACCTGTGCCAGAAAGCACTACCAAGGAACAGCAGACGTTGGTGGAACTTGGATACCGAGAAGGAGGCACCTAATCCAAAGACACTGCCGAGAACCAGCTGACGGTACTGGAACCCGGATGGGTAGCAGAAGGTACCCATGTAAAAAGAAGTTTCAAGGCCGCGAGCCGGCCGCAGCTACCAAAACCCACAGTCCTACAGGGGGTGCTTGTCCTATTGGCACTATGGAACAAGCCTTCATTGCCAGATCCCGCAGCCCACATAGGAGTCACCTAAACTGCAGGCACCATCGAGTTGGCTAACCTGACCGCAACACGACAGGACAACGCATTGGAGGCAAAGTGATGTTGACACTACCCGGAAACAGCTGGCGTGCTGGAACCAGGCTGGGCAGGAGGGAGTACCCGTGCCAAAGACACTGCCGAGAACCAGCTGACGGTACTGGAACCTGGATGGGTAGTAGAAGGTACAAGAGCAAATGGAACTACCGAGGACCAGCTGACGGTACTGGAACCCGAATGGATAGCAGAAGGTACAAGAGCCAATGGAACTACCGAGGACCAGCTGACGGTACTGGAACTCGGTTACTAAGCAGGAGGTACCTGTGCCAGAAAGCACTACCAAGTACCAACAGACGTTGGTGGAACTTGGATACCGAGAAGGAGGCACCTAATCCAAAGGCACTGCCGAGAACTAGCTGACGGTACTGGAACCTGGATGGGTAGCAGAAGGTACCCATGTAAAAAAAAGTTTCAAGGCCGCGAGCCGGCTGCAGTTACCAAAACCCACAGTCCTACAGGGGGTGCTTGTCCTATTGGCACTATGGAACCAGCCTTCATTGCCAGATCCCGCAGCCCACATAGGAGTCACCTAAACTGCAGGCACCATAGAGTCGGCTAACCCGACCGCAACACGACAGGACAACGCATTGGAGGCAAAGTGACGTTGACACTACCCGGAAACAGCTGGAGTGTTGGAACCAGGCTGGGCAGGAGGGAGTACCCGTGCCAAAGACACTGCTGGGAAACAGCTGGCGGTGCTGGAACCCAGGGTAAATACTAAAAACAGAGTGGAGCCAGAGGCATAATTGGAGCAACTTTAAAATCTGTAGTAGTGTGAATGTGGACAGAGCAGGAGAATTTGCCGGACACACAGCAGGGGAACAGCTGACGTTACTGAACCCCAATAACACTGGAGCAGCGTTGACTGTGCAGACGGCACTTCTGAGCAGCAACTAGCGGTATTGGAGCCCAGGGTAAATACTAAAAACAGAGGAGCCAGAGGTGTAATTGGAGCAAGTTTTAAATCAGTAGTACAGTGGATGTGGACAAAGCAGGAGAATTTGCCAGACACACAGGAGGAGAACAGCTGACGTTACTGAACCCCAATAACACGGCAGCAAGTGTTGACTGTGCAGACGGCACTTCCGAGCGCCAACTGGCGGTGTTGGAGCTCAGGGATAATGCTGAAAACAGAGGAGCCAGAGGTGTAATTGGAGCAACTTTAAAATCTGTAGTAGTGAGAATGTGGACAGAGCAGGAGAAATTGCCGTCCGCACAGCAGGGGATCAGCTGACGTTACTGAACCCCAATAACACGGCAGCAAGTGTTGACTGTGCAGACGGCACTTCCGAGCGCCAACTGGCGGTTTTGGAGCTCAGGGATAATACTGAAAACAGAGGAGCCAGAGGTGTAATTGGAGCAACTTTAAAATCTGTAGTAGTGAGAATGTGGACAGAGCAGGAGAAAATGCCGTCCGCACAGCAGGGGAACAGCTGACGTTACTGAACCCCAATAACACGGCAGCAAGTGTTGACTGTGCAGACGGCACTTCCGAGCGCCAACTGGCGGTGTTGGAGCTCACTGATTACAGTTCAGGTGGTAGAAACATGAACACAACAGGAGACCTGGATACTGTTGCCAACCAATTATTTATTCTGGAAGAGGACTGGCAAATTCATGAGAGATCCAGGCCTTGTTCATTTTCAGAAAAGTAAGCCAGTCAATGTAATCGGAGGATAGTCGTATGCGACGGTCTGTTAGTACACCACCTGCGGCACTAAAGACGCGTTCCGATAATACACTATCAGCAGGGCAAGCTAGCACCTCCAATGCATACTGACTAAGCTCTGGCCATGTATCCAGCTTACAGACCCAAAACTTGAATGGAGAAGAGCCGTCTGGGAGTACACTAAGAGGGCAAGACATGTAGTCTGTCACCATCTGACGGAAACGTTGACTCCTGCTGACTGGAGCCGTCTGTTATGGTGTAGAAATTTGTGGCGGCGGGGACACAAAACTTTGCCACATTTCGGCCATACTGGTCTTGCCTTGTGCTGAGGCGCTGCTTCTGCTCCCTCTTTGTGCAGAGCTTCCTCCACTGCCTCGACGCACTGAGCTGCTTTGTAAAGCACTAGCAGCACTGCTCTCGGTTGGAATGGAGAACATGATGGAATGCACCAGTGCGTCTTGGTACTCCCGCATTTTACGCTCCCGCTTCAACGGTGTTATGAGGCTTTGTAAGTTGTCCCGGTAGCGAGGATCTAGGAGGGTGGACACCCAATAATCAGCCGTGTTGAGAATGTGGGCGATGCGGCGGTCGTTTCTCAGGCACTGCAGCATGAAATCAACCATGTGCTGCAGACTGCCAACTGGCCAAGAAACGCTGTCCCCTGCTTGAGGCGTGATCTCTGCCTGCTCTGCATCACCCCACCCTCGCTCTAGATACTGACTACTAGAGCATTGTGTACCTCCCTCCTCTGGACAGATGTCTTCCTCATCCATTGACTCCTCCTCATCCTCCTCACAAAGTGTCCCCTGCCTAGGCCTTTGTGAGGAACCACGTTGCGCAGACTGTAGAGATGCAGATGGCATTTGTGACTCCTCATCCTCCACCTCTTCCAAAACCTCGTCCCTTAGTGCTTGCAGTGTTTTTTCAAGCAGGGGGATAGTCATGATGACTAGTGCATCATCTGCACTCGCCATTCACGTGGAATAATCGAAGGCACGCAAAACGTGGCAAATGTCCTTCATAGAGGCCCACTGAGTGGTGGTGAAGTGTGAACGACGCGCACTGCGACTTATTTGCGCCTGCTGCAGCTGGTACTCCATTACTGCTGTCTGCTGCTCACACAACCTCTCCAACATATGTAACGTTGAATTCCACCTGGTGGGTAGGTCACATATGATGCGATGTTCCGGAAGACATAATCGGCGCTGCAGAGCTGCAATGCGTGATCTTGCGTTGCTGGAACGCCGCAAGTGAGCGCACTCTATGCGGACCTTGTGAAGCAGTGCATCAAGATCCGGATAGTCCCTCAAAAAACTCTGCATGACCAAGTTGAGCACATGTGCCAGACATGGGATGTGAGTGAGGTTGCCTAGGCCCAGAGCTGCCACCAGATTTCGGCCATTGTCACACAAACCACACGTCGTTCTGCTGCTTGATGGCATTCCAGAGCTCCTGCGCTGTGTGGCTTCGATTCCCCAAAGAAATTAATTTTAATACGGCCTGTTGACGTTTGGCCACGGCTGTGCTCATATCGGTCATCATAACAGGTAACCGTTCACGGGTCGATGTGGAGTTTGACCGTGACGGCTCCTGCAGCGCTGATTCAGAGGAACTGGAGTATGAGGAGGAGTCAATGTGTACAGACTGGATTCCTGCAATCCTTGGAATTGGCAGAACACGTACAGCGCCACTCTCAAGATCTGTACCCGGCTCCACAACATTTACCCAATGGGCAGTGAGGGAAAGGTATCGTCCCTGTCTATGCTTACTGGTCCACGCATCGGTGGTTAGGTGTACCTTGCTACTGACGGCGCTTTGTAGCGCTTGTTTAAGTTTTCTCTCTACATGATGTTGCAGGGCAGGGACGGCTTGCCTGCTGAAATAAAAGCGGCTGGGGACATTGTATTGTGGGACTGCCAATGCCATAAAGTTACGAAATGTGTCAGTCTCCACCAGCCTGAATGATAGCATTTCAAGGGCCAGTAGTTTAGCAATGCCAGCATTCAGAGCCTGTGCTCGGTGGTGGTTTGCCGAGTATGGGCGCCTTTTCTCCCATGCCTGTGCTAACGATGGCTGTAGACCTGCCTGGGAGTGTGAGGATGACTGGGAAAGTGGTGCTGTGGATGGAATTACACTGTGTCTCTGTAAAACAGTGCCAGAGATTCTTCCATGGCGATCCTGTGAGGAAGCCGAACCAGCTGTGTGTGAGTTGGAGGAAGAGGCTACAACACGAGCTGAAGAGGTGGTAGGTGCCGCTGTAGGTTGGCCTAGGTCTTCAGTGTGTTTTTGTAACTCCACCACGTGCTTGGTCCGCACATGTTTCCACATATTTGTGGTATTGAGGTTGCTGACACTTTTCCCTCTTTTCACATTCTGATTACACAGCTTGCATTTGACAAAGCAAATGTCATCTGCAACTGTGTCAAAAAAGGACCAGTCACTGCAAGTCTTGGGAGCGCCCGCTTTGGATTTTGGAAGAGCCATGCTCCTAATGGGTGCCGAAGTGGAGGCTACAGGCAACCAAGTCTGCCCCCTCCCTCTCCCTCCTTTTTGGGCTGTTCAGGGAATCTCTTCCTCAGAGCTGCTCCCACCACCTTCCTGTCCCTCACGCCATGATGGGTCAAGGACCTCATCATCTACACCACCCTCTTCAAACAACTGCTTCTCCTGGGTAGTCTCGACAGCACAGTACGCACAAGAAAGTGGCACCTGAGTCTCATCATCAGATGCGTCCTGAGGTGTGCTGCTGACCATAGGCACTGGCCCACCCGCCTCTTCAGATTCAGAGAGACAAAACGGTTGCGCATCACTGCATACTACCTCTTCTTCAAATTCTCGAATTCTGCTTGGCTGGCCCCCTCTTTCCAAGCCAAGAGATTCAGAGAACAGAAGTAGAGATTGCTCCTGTCCAGGGCTCTCTGACTGCCTGGGCAATTTGGCAGGTAGTGAAGAGACAGATGGGTGCTCTTCAGTGCTCAGGACCTGAGAAGATCTGGAACTAATTGAAGTCGATGCGTTAGCTGCCATCCATCCGACAACGGCTTCAATTTGGTCCTCCGCAGCAGTGGGGTACGGCTAGCTCCTACAAAGCTGCGCATAAAGGACTGTTCCCTGGTAAAACTGGGGGATGCTGAGTCACTGGTGCCCGCAGCAGGCACAGAATCCCCACGTCCTCTCCCTGCAGGCACAGAATCCTCATATCCTCTCCCTGCAGAAACTCCATGCCCACGACCACGACCACGACCACATGCCTTACTCCCTGCCTTCTTCATCTTGGTAGACTGATAAAGATAGGCAGAAAAGTACTAAGGGCTTAGTGTGCTTATTCCTGAACAGCTGTTAACAGGTATAAGAAACACTAATTTTATAAAGTGTGGACTAGACTTTAATATGAGCTAATGTGGCCTACACAACTTTAAAGTGGAGTGTTTGGTGAACTTTATTTAGGTTTTTTTTGTCACAAAAAGACACTGGATGTGCCTAAAGATGTAATACCAATAGTATCACAAACTTTTTGTAGCTATTACAATGTAGGAAGGTAACCTACAATGCAATAGATGAGGCTACAAAAAATAGGCTAATACTAATCTGGCTGGGGCTGCAGGGCCCAATGCTGCAGAAAGGCTCCTCTAACTACTCCTATATAGTGTGTTTGGAACCAATTTAGATGAATACGGATGGAACCACCACACTAATAGGAGAAATCAGGAAAAATTATGAATTGGCAAAAAAGGACAATGCATTAGGCAGTGACACACACTGAGTGCACTACAACCAAACGTGGCTGAAGCACACACTACAGGGTGAGCTGCACTCACACACACAGACCTTGCAGACATCGGTGAACAGTGCAGATGCAGAGCACTGTGCACTAGCGCTGCAAGACCAAAAAAAATTCTCTATCTACTCCTATAAAGTGTGTTTGGAACCAATTTAGCTGAATACGGATGGAACCACCACACTGATAGGAGATATCAGGAAAAACTATGAATTGGCAAAAAAGGACAGTGTATGAGGCAGTGACACACACTGAGTGCACTACAACAAGACGTGGCTGAAGTACACACTACAGGGTGAGCTGCACTCACACACACAGACCTTGCAGACAGCGGGGAACAGTACAGATGCAGAGCACTGTGCACTAGCACTGCAAGACCAAAAAAATTTCTCTATCTACTCCTATATAGTGTGTTTGGAACCAATTTAGCTGAATACAGATGGAACCACCACACTAATAGGAGATATCATGAAAAATTATGAATTGGCAAAAAAGGACAATGTATGAGGCAGTGACACACACTGATTGCACTACAACCAGACGTGGCTGAAGCACACACTGCAGGGTGAGCTGCACTCACACACACAGACCTTGCAGACAGCGGTGAACAGCACAGAGAACTGTGCACTAGCGCTGCAAGGCACAGCGATTTATAAAGTAGCTTGGGTAAAGCAGAATAGACCAAATAGGTAGCTAAAACTGTCCCTCAGAACAACAGCATCCTATCCCTAACTGAATTCACAGCAGAGTGAGCTCAAAATGGCGACGGCGGTTTTTATAGTGCATCATGACATCATTTCAGCAGCCAATCACAGCCATGCCATTAGTTAAGATGCCTACATGCCTAACAGGATGTGCCCACACTTCTTAGGATCCTCATTGGCTGAATAAAATGAAACTGGCTCATTGCATTATGGGAACTTCCGATTCCGGGATAAGATATTGCAAAAGAATCGGAATTAATTATCGGAATTTCGATGCCGCGAATATCGGCCGATACCCGATATTTCAGTGTCGGAATGCTCAACACTACTCACCGGGCGAATCGCTATGGAACTGAAATCGGAATGCTCACTGACATTTCCCCTATCTGAAAGTCTAATAAATGCCGGAAAAATGACTAAGTCTAAAAAAAAAATTTTTTTCAACTTTTTTCAATTTTACCCCCTTAGGACATATATTCTACCCACACACATTTAGAACTCTCCTGGGGTGCCCTCACATATATTATTCCCTCATTTAGTGGATATTTTCACAAAAAAGTGAAATTTTCAAAAATTGAGAAAATTGGCTGAAAACGACTAAATATCAAGGACTCATCGTTCAAATCGCTCTGGAACTAAAATCGGAAAACTCAATGACATTTTCCATCTCTGAAAGTCTAATAAACGCCGGAAAAATGACTAAGTCCCAAAAAATTTTTTTTTCAACTTTTTTCAATTTTACCCCCGTGGGATATATATTCTAACCACACACATTTGTTACTCTCCTGGGGTACCCTCACACATATTATTCCCTCATTTAGTGGATATTTTCACAAAAAAGTTAAATTTTCAAAAATTCAGAAAATTGGCTGAAAACGACTAATTATCAAGGAATCATCGTTCAAATCGCTCTGGAACTGAAATCGGAACGCTCACTGACATTTCCCCTTTCTGAAAGTCTGATAAACGCCGGAAAAATAACTAAGTCCCCAAAAAAATGTTTTTTCAACTTTTTTCAATTTTACCCCCGTGGGATATTTATTCTACCCACACACATTTGGAACTCTCCTGGGGTACCATCACACATATTATTCCCTCATTTAGTGGATATTTTCACAAAAAAGTGAAATTTTCAAAAATTCAGAAAATTGGCTGAAAATGACTAAATATGAAGGACTCATTGGGTGAACCGCTCTGGTAACTGAAATCAGAATGCTCACTGACATTTCCCCTCTCTGAAAGTCTGATAAAGGCCGGAAAAATGAGTACGTCCAAAAAAAATATTTCTTTCAACTTTTTTCAATTTTACTCCCGTGGTATATAAATTCTACTCACACACATTTGGAACTCTCCTGGGGTACCCTCACACATATTATTCCCTCATTTAGTGGATATTTTCACAAAAAAGTGAAATTTTCAAAAATTCGGAAAATTTGCTGAAAAGACTAAATATCAAGGACTCATCGTTCGAATCGCTCTGGAACTGAAATCGGAACGCTCACTGACATTTCCCCTATCTGAAAGTCTGATAAACGGCGGAAAAATGCCAAAGTCCAAAAAAAATTTTTTCTTCAACTTTTTTCAATTTTACCACCGTGGGATATATATTCTACCCACACACATTTGGAACTCTCCTGGGGTACCCTCACACATATTATTCCCTCATTTAGTGGATATTTTCACAAAAAAGTGAAGTTTTCAAAAATTCAGAAAATTGGCTGAAAATGACGAAATATCAAGGACTCATTGGGCGAATCACTGTGGAACTGAAATCGAACCGCTCACTGACATTTTCCCTATCTGAAAGTCCGATAAACGCCAGAAAAATGACAAAGGCCAACTAAAGATTTTTTTCAACTTTTTTCAATTTTACCCCCGTGGGATATATATTCTACCCACACACATTTGGAACTCTCCTGGGTCACCTTCACACATATTATTCCCTCATTTAGAGGATATTTTCACAAAAAAGTGAAATTTTCAAAAATTCAGAAAATTGGCTGAAAACACCTAAATATCAAAGACTCATCGTTCGAATCGCTCTGGAACTGAAATCGGAGCACTCACTGACATTTTCCCTATCTGAAAGTCTGATAAATGCCAGAAAAATGACAAAGTCCAAAAAAAGTTTTTTTCAACTTTTTTCAATTTTACCCCCGTGGGTTATATATTCTACCCAAACACATTTGGAACTCTCCTGGGGTACCCTTACACATATTATTCCCTCATTTAGAGGATGTTTTCACAAAAAAGTGAAATTTTCAAAAATTCAGAAAATTGGCTGAAAACGACTAAATATCAATGACTCATTGGGCGAATCGCTCTGGAACTGAAACCGGAAAGCTCACTTACATTCCTCCTCTCTGAAAGTCTGATAAACGCTGGAAAAATGACTAAGTCCAAAAAATATTTTTTTTTCAATTTTACCCCCGTGGGTTATATATTCTACCCACACACATTTGGAACTCTCCTGGGGTACCCTCACACATATTATTCCCTCATTTAGCGGATGTTTTCACAAAAAAGTGACATTTTCAAAAATTCAGAAAATTGGCTGAAAACGACTAAATATCAAGGACTGATCCGGCGAATCTCTCTGGAACTCAAATCGGAATGCTCACTGAAATTTCTCCTCTCTGAAAGTCTGATAAACGGTGGAAAAATGACTAAATACAAAAAAAAAGTTTTCAACTTTTTTCAATTTTATCCCTTTGGGTTATATATTCTACCCAGACACATTTGAAACTTTCCTGGGGTACCCTCCCACATATTATTCCCTCATTTAGTGGATATTTTCACAAAAACGTGAAATTTTCAAAAATTCTGAAAATTGGCTGAAAACGCCTAAATATCAAGGACTCATTGGGCGAATCGCTCTGGAACTGAAATCGGAACGCTCACTGCCATTTCTCCTCTCTGAAAGTCTGATAAACGCTGGAAAAATGACTAAGTCCAAAAAATATTTTTTTTTCAACTTTTTTCAATTTTACCACCGTGGGTTATATATTCTACCCACACACATTTGGAACTCTCCTGGGGTACCCTCACACATATTATTCCCTCATTTAGTGGATATATTGACGAAATAGTGAAATTTTCAAAAATTCTGAAAATTTGCTGTAAACGACAAAATATCAAGTACTCATCGGGCGCATCGCTCTGGAGCTGAAATCGGAATGCTCACTGACATTTACCCTCTCTGAAAGTCTGATAAACGTCCGAAAAATGACCAAGTTCAAAAAAAAATTTTTTTCAACTTTTTTCAATTTTACCCCTGTGGGATATATATTCTTCCCAAACACATTTGGAAATCTCCTGGGGTACCCTCACACATATTATTCCCTCATTTAGTGGATATTTTCACAAAAAAGTGAAATTTTCAAAAATGCAGAAAATTGGCTGAACACGACGAAATATCAAGGATTCATTGGTCGAATCACTCTGGAACTGAAATCGGAACGCTCACTGACATTTCTCCCTTCTGAAAGACTGATAAACTATAGAAAAATGACAGTCCAAAAAAAAAATTTTTTCAACTTTTTTCAATTTTACCCCCGTGGGATATATATTCTACCCACACACATTTGGAACTCTCCTGGGGTACCCTCACACATATTATTCCCTCATTTAGTGGATATTTTCACAAAAAAGTGAAATTTTTAAAAATTCAGAAAACTGGCTGAAAACGACTAAATATCAAGGACTCATCCGGCGAATCGCTCTGGAACTGAAATCGGAATGCTCACTGACATTTCCCCTATCTGAAAGTCTGATAAACGCCGGAAAAATGAGTAAGTGAAAAAAAAAAATTTTTCAACTTTTTTCAATTTTACCCCAGTGGGTTATATATTCTACCCACACACATTTGGAACTCTCCTGGGGTACCCTCACACATATTATTCCCTCATTTAGTGGATATTTTCACAAAAAAGTGAAATTTTCAAAAATTCAGAAAATTGGCTGAAAACGACTAAATATCAAGTACTCATCGGGCGCATCGCTCTGGAACTGAAATCGGAACGCTCACTGACATTTCCCCTCTCTGAAAGTCCGATAAACGCCGGAAAAATCAGTATGTCCAAAGAAAATAGTTTTTTCCATTTTACCCCCGTGGGATATATATTCTACCCACACACATTTGGAACTCTCCTGGGGTACCCTCACACATATTATTCCCTCATTTAGTGGATATATTCACAAAAAATTGAAATTTTCAAAAATTCAGAAAATTGTCTGAAAACGACTAAATATCAAGGACTCATCCTGCAAACCACTCTGGAACTGAAATCGGAACGCTCACTGACATTTCCCCTCTCTGAAAGTCTGATAAACGCCGGAAAAATGAGTAAATCCACAAAAAAAATGTTTTCAACTTTATTCAATTTTACCCCTGTGGGATATATATTCTACCCACACACATTTGGAACTCTCCTGGGGTACCCTCACACATATTATTCCCTCATTTAGTGGATAGTTTAAAAAAAAAGTGAAATTTTCAAAAATTCAGAAAATTGGCTGAAAACGACTAAATATCAAGGACTCATCCGGCGAATCCCTCTGGAACTGAAATCGGAACGCTAACTGACATTTCCCCTCTCTAAAAGTCTGATAAACGCCGGAAAAATGACTAAGTCCAAAAAAAATGTTTTTTCACCTTTTTTCAATTTTACCCCCGTGGGATATATATTCTACCCACACACATTTGGAACTCTCCTGGGGTACCCTCACACATATTATTCCCTCATTTAGTGGATATTTTCAAAAAAAGTAAAATTTTCAAAAATTCAGAAAATTGGCTGAAAACGACGAAATATCAAGGACTCATTGGGCGAATCGCTCTGGTACTGAAATCGGAACGCTCACTGACATTTCCCCTCTCTGAAAGTCTGATAAACGCCGGAAAAATGACTAAGTCCAAAAAAATTTTTTTTTTACTTTTTTCAATTTTACCACCGTGGGTTGCATATTCTACCCACATACATTTGGAATTCTCCTGGGGTACCCTCACACATATTATTCCCTCATTTAGTGGATATTTTCACAAAAAAGTGAAATTTTCAAAAATTCCGAAAATTGGCTGAAAACGACTAAATATGAAGGACTCATGCGGCGAATCACTCTGGAACTGAAATCGGAACGCTCACTGACATTTCTCTCCTCTGAAAGTCTGATAAACGGCGGAAAAATGAGTAAGTCCAAAAAAAAATTTTTTTTCAACTTTTTTCAATTTTACCCCTGTAGGATATCTATTCTACCCACACTGATTTGGAACTCTCCTGGGGTACCCTCACACATATTATTCCCTCATTTAGTGGATATTTTCACAAAAAAGTGAAATATTCAAAAATTCAGAAAATTGGCTGAAAACGACTAAATATCAAGGACTCATCGGGCGAATCGCTCTGGAACTGAAATCGGAGCGCTCACTGACATTTCCCATCTCTGAAAGTCTGATAAACGGCGGAAAAATAACTAAGTCCAAAAAAAATTTTTTTTAAACTTTTTCAATTTTACCCCCGTGAGATATATATTCTACCCACACAGATTTGGAACTCTCCTGGGGTACCCTCACACATATTATTCCCTCATTTAGTGGATAGTTTAAAAAAAAAGTGAAATTTTCAAAAATTCAGAAAATTGGCTGAAAACGACTAAACATGAAGGACTCATGCGGCGAATCACTCTGGAACTGAAATCGGAACGCTCACTGACATTTTCGCGATCTGAAAGTCTGATAAACGGCGGAAAAATGAGTAAGTCCAAAAGAAATTTTTTTTCAACTTTTTTCAATTTTACCCCCGTGGGTTATATATTCTACCCACACACATTTGGAACTCTCCTGGGGTACCCTCACACATATTATTCCCTCATTTAGTGGATATTTTCACAAAAAAGTGAAATTTTCAAAAATTCCGAAAATTGGCTGAAAACGACTAAATATCAAGGACTCATCCGGTGAATCGGTCTGGAACTGAAATCGGAATGCTCACTGACAATTCCCCTCTCTGAAAGTCTGATAAACGCCGGAAAAATGAGTAAGTCCAAAAAAATTTTTTTTTCAACCTTTTTTAATTTTACCCCCGTGGGATATATATTCTACCGATACACATTTGGAACTCCCCTGGGTACCCTCACACATATTATTTCCTCATTTAGTGGATATTTAAAAATAAAAGTGAAATTTTCAAAAATTCAGAAAATTGTCTGAAAATGACTAAATATCAAGGACTCATTGGATGAATCACTCTGGAACTGAAATCGGAATGCTCACTGACATTTCCCCTATTTGAAAGTCTGATAAACGCTGGAAAAATGACTAAGTCCAAAAAATATTTTTTTTCAACTTTTTTAAATTTTACCCCCGTGGGTTATATATTCTACCCACACACATTTGGAACTCTCCTGGGGTACCCTCACACATATTATTCCCTCATTTAGTGGATATTTTCACAAAAAAGTGAAATTTTCAAAAATTCAGAAAATTGGCTGAAAACGACTAAATATCAAGGACTCATCCGGCGAATGGGTCTGGAACTGAAATCGGAACGCTCACTGACATTTCCCCTCTCTGAAAGTCTGATAAACGCCGGAAAAATCAGTATGTCCAAAGAAAATTGTTTTTTCCATTTTACCCCCGTGGGATATATATTCTACCCACACACGTTTGGAACTCTCCTGGGGTACCCTCACACATATTATTCCCTCATTTAGTGGATATTTTCACAAAAAAGTGAAATTTTCAAAAATTCGGAAAATTGGCTGAAAACGACTAAATATCAAGGACTCATCCTGCAAATCACTCTGGAACTGAAATCAGAACGCTCACTGACATTTCCCCTATCTGAAAGTCTGATAAAAGCCGGAAAAATGAGTAAGTCCAAAAAAAAATGTTTTTTCAACTTTTTTCAATTTTACCCCCGTGGGTTATATATTCTACCCACACACATTTGGAACTCTCCTGGGGTACCCTCACACATATTATTCCCTCATTTAGTGGATATTTTCACAAAATAGTGAAATATTCAAAAATTCAGAAAATTGGCTGAAAACGACTAAATATCAAGGACTCATCAGGCAAATCGCTCTGGAACTGAAATCGGAGCGATCACTGACATTTCCCCTCTCTGAAATTCTGATAAACGGCAGAAAAATGAGTAAGTCCAAAAAAATTTTTTTTTCAAATTTTTTCAATTTTACCCCCGTGGGATATATATTCTACCCACACACATTTGGAACTCTCCTGGGGTACCCTCACACATATTATTCCCTCATTTTGTGGATAGTTTAAAAAAAAGTGAAATTTTCAAAAATTCAGAAAATTGGCTGAAAACGACTAAATATCAAGGACTCATCCTGCAAATCACTCTGGAACTGAAATCAGAACGCTCACTGATATTTCCCCTATCTGAAAGTCTGATAAACGCCGGAAAAATGAGTAAGTCCAAAAAAAATGTTTTTTCAACTTTTTTCAATTTTACCCCCGTGGGTTATATATTCTACCCACACACATTTGGAACTCTCCTGGGGTACCCTCACACATATTATTCCCTCATTTAGTGGATATTTTTTTAAAAAATGAAATTTTCAAAAATTCAGAAAATTGGCTGAAAACGACTAAATATGAAGGACTCATGGGGCGAATCACTCTGGAACTGAAATCGGAACGCTCACTGACATTTCCCCTATCTGAAAGTCTGATAAACGGCGGAAAAATGAGTAAGTCCAAAAAATATTTTTTTTCAACTTTTTTAAATTTTACCCCCGTGGGTTATATATTCTACCCACACACATTTGGAACTCTCCTGGGGTACCCTCACACATATTATTCCCTCATTTAGTGGATATTTTCACAAAAAAGTGAAATTTTCAAAAATTCAGAAAATTGGCTGAAAACGACTAAATATCAAGGACTCATCCGGCGAATGGGTCTGGAACTGAAATCGGAACGCTCACTGACATTTCCCCTCTCTGAAAGTCTGATAAACGCCGGAAAAATCAGTATGTCCAAAGAAAATTGTTTTTTCCATTTTACCCCCGTGGGATATATATTCTACCCACACACGTTTGGAACTCTCCTGGGGTACCCTCACACATATTATTCCCTCATTTAGTGGATATTTTCACAAAAAAGTGAAATTTTCAAAAATTCGGAAAATTGGCTGAAAACGACTAAATATCAAGGACTCATCCTGCAAATCACTCTGGAACTGAAATCAGAACGCTCACTGACATTTCCCCTATCTGAAAGTCTGATAAAAGCCGGAAAAATGAGTAAGTCCAAAAAAAAATGTTTTTTCAACTTTTTTCAATTTTACCCCCGTGGGTTATATATTCTACCCACACACATTTGGAACTCTCCTGGGGTACCCTCACACATATTATTCCCTCATTTAGTGGATATTTTCACAAAATAGTGAAATATTCAAAAATTCAGAAAATTGGCTGAAAACGACTAAATATCAAGGACTCATCAGGCAAATCGCTCTGGAACTGAAATCGGAGCGATCACTGACATTTCCCCTCTCTGAAATTCTGATAAACGGCAGAAAAATGAGTAAGTCCAAAAAAATTTTTTTTTCAAATTTTTTCAATTTTACCCCCGTGGGATATATATTCTACCCACACACATTTGGAACTCTCCTGGGGCACCCTCACACATATTATTCCCTCATTTTGTGGATAGTTTAAAAAAAAAGTGAAATTTTCAAAAATTCAGAAAATTGGCTGAAAACGACTAAATATCAAGGACTCATCCTGCAAATCACTCTGGAACTGAAATCAGAACGCTCACTGATATTTCCCCTATCTGAAAGTCTGATAAACGCCGGAAAAATGAGTAAGTCCAAAAAAAATGTTTTTTCAACTTTTTTCAATTTTACCCCCGTGGGTTATATATTCTACCCACACACATTTGGAACTCTCCTGGGGTACCCTCACACATATTATTCCCTCATTTAGTGGATATTTTTTTAAAAAATGAAATTTTCAAAAATTCAGAAAATTGGCTGAAAACGACTAAATATGAAGGACTCATGGGGCGAATCACTCTGGAACTGAAATCGGAACGCTCACTGACATTTCCCCTATCTGAAAGTCTGATAAACGGCGGAAAAATGAGTAAGTCCAAAAAAAATTTTTTTTCAACTTTTTTCAATTTTACCCCCGTTGGATATATATTCTACCCACACTGATTTGGAACTCTCCTGGGGTACCCTCACACATATTATTCCCTCATTTAGTGGATATTTTCACAAAAAAGTGAAATATTCAAAAATTCAGAAAATTGGCTGAAAACGACTAAATATCAAGGACTCATCGGGCGAATCGCTCTGGAACTGAAATCGGAGCGCTCACTGACATTTCCCATCTCTGAAAGTCTGATAAACGGCGGAAAAATAACTAAGTCCAAAAAAAATTTTTTTTAAACTTTTTCAATTTTACCCCCGTGAGATATATATTCTACCCACACAGATTTGGAACTCTCCTGGGGTACCCTCACACATATTATTCCCTCATTTAGTGGATAGTTTAAAAAAAAAGTGAAATTTTCAAAAATTCAGAAAATTGGCTGAAAACGACTAAACATGAAGGACTCATCCGGTGAATCGGTCTGGAACTGAAATCGGAATGCTCACTGACAATTCCCCTCTCTGAAAGTCTGATAAACGCCGGAAAAATGAGTAAGTCCAAAAAAATTTTTTTTTCAACCTTTTTCAATTTTACCCCCGTGGGATATATATTCTACCGATACACATTTGGAACTCCCCTGGGTACCCTCACACATATTATTTCCTCATTTAGTGGATATTTAAAAATAAAAGTGAAATTTTCAAAAATTCAGAAAATTGTCTGAAAATGACTAAATATCAAGGACTCATTGGATGAATCACTCTGGAACTGAAATCGGAATGCTCACTGACATTTCCCCTATTTGAAAGTCTGATAAACGCTGGAAAAATGACTAAGTCCAAAAAATATTTTTTTTCAACTTTTTTAAATTTTACCCCCGTGGGTTATATATTCTACCCACACACATTTGGAACTCTCCTGGGGTACCCTCACACATACTATTCCCTCATTTAGTGGATATTTTCACAAAAAAGTGAAATTTTCAAAAATTCAGAAAATTGGCTGAAAACGACTAAATATCAAGGACTCATCCGGCGAATGGGTCTGGAACTGAAATCGGAACGCTCACTGACATTTCCCCTCTCTGAAAGTCTGATAAACGCCGGAAAAATCAGTATGTCCAAAGAAAATTGTTTTTTCCATTTTACCCCCGTGGGATATATATTCTACCCACACACGTTTGGAACTCTCCTGGGGTACCCTCACACATATTATTCCCTCATTTAGTGGATATTTTCACAAAAAAGTGAAATTTTCAAAAATTCGGAAAATTGGCTGAAAACGACTAAATATCAAGGACTCATCCTGCAAATCACTCTGGAACTGAAATCAGAACGCTCACTGACATTTCCCCTATCTGAAAGTCTGATAAAAGCCGGAAAAATGAGTAAGTCCAAAAAAATTTTTTTTTCAAATTTTTTCAATTTTACCCCCGTGGGATATATATTCTACCCACACACATTTGGAACTCTCCTGGGGTACCCTCACACATATTATTCCCTCATTTTGTGGATAGTTTAAAAAAAAAGTGAAATTTTCAAAAATTCAGAAAATTGGCTGAAAACGACTAAATATCAAGTACTCATGGGGCGAATCCCTCTGGAACTGAAATCGGAATGCTCACTGACATTTCCCCTCTCTAAAAGTCTGATAACCGCCGGAAAAATGACTAAGTCCAAAAAAAAAGTTTTTTCACCTTTTTTCAATTTTACCCCCGTGGGTTATATATTCTACCCACACACATTTGGAACTCTCCTTGGGTACCCTCACACATATTATTCCCTCATTTAGTGGATATTTTCACAAAATAGTGAAATATTCAAAAATTCAGAAAATTGGCTGAAAACGACTAAATATCAAGGACTCATCGGGCGAATCGCTCTGGAACTGAAATCGGAGCGATCACTGACATTTCCCCTCTCTGAAATTCTGATAAACGCCGGAAAAATGACTAAGTCCGAAAAAAATTTTTTTTAAACTTTTTCAATTTTACCCCCGTGGGTTATATATTATACCCACACACATTAGAAACTCTCCTGAGGTACCCTCACACATATTATTCCCTCAATTAGTGGATATTTTTTTAAAAAAGTGAAATTTTCAAAAATTCAGAAAATTGGCTGAAAACGACTAAATATGAAGGACTCATGCGGCGAATCACTCTGGAACTGAAATCGGAACGCTCTCTGACATTTCCCCTATCTGAAAGTCTGATAAACGGCGGAAAAATGAGTAAGTCCAAAAAAATTTTTTTTTCAACTTTTTTCAATTTTACCCCCGTGGGATATATATTCTACCCACACAGATTTGGAACTCTCCTGGGGTACCCTCACACATATTATTCCCTCATTTAGTGGATATTTTCAAAAAAAAAGGGAAATATTCAAAAATTCAGAAAATTGGCTGAAAACGACTAAATATCAAGGACTCATCGGGCGAATCGCTCTGGAACTGAAAGCGGAGCGCTCACTGACATTTCCCATCTCTGAAAGTCTGATAAACGCCGGAAAAATGACTAAGTCCAAAAAAATTTTTTTTTTACTTTTTTCAATTTTACCCCCGTGGGTTATATATTCTACCCACATACATTTGGAACTCTCCTGGGGTACCCTCAGACATATTATTCCCTCATTTAGTGGATATTTTCACAAAAAAGTGAAATTTTCAAAAATTCAGAAAATTGGCTGAAAACGACTAAATATCAAGGATTCATCCTGCAAATCACTCTGGAACTGAAATCAGAACGCTCACTGACATTTCCCCTATCTGAAAGTCTGATAAACGCCGGAAAAATGAGTAAGTCCAAAAAAAAATGTTTTTTAAACTTTTTTTAATTTTACCCCCGTGGGTTATATATTCTACCCACACACATTTGGAACTCTCCTGGGGTACCCTCACACATATTATTCCCTCATTTAGTGGATATTTTTTAAAAAAAAGTGAAATTTTCAAAAATTCAGAAAATTAGCTGAAAACGACTAAATATGAAGGACTCATGCGGCAAATCACTCTGGAACTGAAATCGGAACGCTCACTGACATTTCCCCTATCTGAAAGTCTGATAAACGGCGGAAAAATGAGTAAGTCCAAAAAAAATTTTTTTTCAACTTTTTTCAATTTTACCCCCGTGGGATATATATTCTACCCACACAGATTTGGAACTCTCCTGGGGTACCCTCACACATATTATTCCCTCATTTAGTGGATATTTTCACAAAAAAGTGAAATATTCAAAAATTCAGAAAATTGGCTGAAAACGACTAAATATCAAGGACTCATCGGGCGAATCGCTCTGGAACTGAAATCGGAGCGCTCACTGACATTTCCCATCTCTGAAAGTCTGATAAACGCCGGAAAAATAACTAAGTCCAAAAAGAAATTTTTTTAAACTTTTTCAATTTTACCCCCGTGGGATATATATTCTACCCACACAGATTTGGAACTCTCCTGGGGTACCCTCACACATATTATTCCCTCATTTAGTGGATAGTTTAAAAAAAAAGTGAAATTTTCAAAAATTCAGAAAATTGGCTGAAAACGACTAAATATCAAGGACTCATCCTGCAAATCACTCTGGAACTGAAATCGGAACGCTCACTGATATTTCCCCTATCTGAAAGTCTGATAAACGCCGGAAAAATGAGTAAGTCCAAAAAAAATGTTTTTTCAACTTTTTTCAATTTTACCCCCGTGGGTTATATATTCTACCCACACACATTTGGAACTCTCCTGGAGTACCCTCACACATATTATTCCCTCATTTAGTGGATATTTTCACAAAAAAAGTGAAATATTCAAAAATTCAGAAAATTGGCTGAAAACGACTAAATATCAAGGACTCATCGGGCGAATCGCTCTGGAACTGAAATCGGAGCGCTCACTGACATTTCCCATCTCTGAAAGTCTGATAAACGCCGGAAAAATGACTAAGTCCAAAAAAATTTTTTTTTTACTTTTTTCAATTTTACCCCCGTGGGTTATATATTCTACCCACACACATTTGGAACTCTCCTGGGGTACCCTCACACATATTATTCCCTCATTTAGTGGATATTTTCAGAAAAAAGTGAAATTTTCAAAAATTCAGAAAATTGGCTGAAAACGACTAAATATCAAGGACTCATTGGGTGAATCACTCTGGAACTGAAATCGGAATGCTCACTGACATTTCCCCTATTTGAAAGTCTGATAAACGCCGTAAAAATCAGTAAGTCCCAAAAAAATTTTTTTTTCCATTTTACCCCCGTGGGATATATATTCTACCCACACACATTTGGAACTCTTCGGGGGTACCCTCACACATATTATTCCGTCATTTAGAGGATATTTTCACAAAAAAGTGAAATATTCAAAAATTTAGAAAATTGGCTGAAAACGACTAAATATCAAGGACTTATCGGGCGAATCGCTCTGGATCTGAAATCGGAGCGCTCACTGACATTTCCCCTGTCTGAAATTCTGATAAACGCCGGAAAAATGACTAAGTCCAAAAAAAATTTTTTTTTCAACTTTTTTCAATTTTACCCCCGTGGGATATATATTCTACCCACACACATTTGGAACTCTCCGGGGGTACCCTCACACATATTATTCCCTCATTTAGTGGATATTTTCACAAAAAAGTGAAATATTCAAAAATTCAGAAAATTGGCTGAAAACGACTAAATATCAAGGACTCATCGGGCGAATCGCTCTGGATCTGAATTCGGAGCGCTCACTGACATTTCCCCTCTCTGAAATTCTGATAAACGCTGGAAAAATGACTAAGTCCAAAAAAAATTTTTTTTTCAACTTTTTTCAATTTTACCCCCGTGGGATATATATTCTACCCACACACATTTGGAACTCTCCGGGGGTACCCTCACACATATTATTCCCTCATTTAGTGGATATTTAAAAAAAAAAGTGAAATTTTCAAAAATTCAGATGTTATGATCTGCTACAAGCACTAAGGAAAGACAGGAGATCTGTCCCGACAATAGAACTAAGCTTGATCCCTACGATGTAACGGGGAACCTGATCCTGCGATCAGACCCGCTAAAGTCCTCAGCTAGTCTGTACGAAGACCTATTGATGTGAGGGAGGGATCCCTACAAGAACTAGGGACTGGGCGTAAGATGGACACCTCATAGCAAAAATTGTAGCAGAAAAGGACAAACAAACAACATAGAAAATAGAGGTCAAGAGACCTAGCTAAACTGACGGAGTAAGGTAACAAAGCACCTGGCTAGATTAAGAGTTGAAATTACAATGAAGTCCAGCAAGGCCAGAAGGACGGAGCAGGATTAAATAGGCAAAAAAGGTCATGTGACCAGCAAACTAGAAAAAACCTAACAGGAGAGTTCTAACAGTACCCCCTCTTCTATGAGGATCCTCCGGATCCCCTAGGCCCAGGCTTATCAGGAAACCTCCTGTGAAACACTCCAAGTCTGGAAGGAGAAACATCATCCGCCCTCACCCATGAGTTATGCTCAGGACCGAAACCCTTCCAAGCGACGAGATACTGCAAACTCCCTCTATACCGTCTAGAATTAAGGATGTGGGAAATTTCATATTCCCCGTCCTCCACCACCGGAGGAACAGTGGCAGTGGCGTCTCTATCAGATACATCAGCTTTTTTCAATAGAGAAACATGGAACACCGGATTAATCTTCCAGGAGGTGGGAATCTCCAACCTAATAGCAGATTGGTTAACTACCTGAAGCACCTTAAAGGGCCCTACAAACTTGGGACCCAATTTTTTAGAAGGAATCCTCACCCGCAGATTCTTAGAGGACAACCAAACCATGTCACCAGCCGTAAACAAAACCTCTTGACGTTTCCTGTCAAAGTACCTCTTAGATTTTGTGTTAGCCTCTGCAGATTACCACGCACATCCGTCCAAACTCTTTCCAAATCACCAGAAAAACTCTCCTCCTCAGGCACAGCCGATACAAATTTGGAGAATGACCCAAAAGACGGATGTCTCCCAGAACAACAATAGAAAGGCGAACACCCAGCAGAAGAGGATGTATGGTTGTTAAGAGCAAATTCAGCAAGCGGCAGAAACTCAGACCACCCTTCTTGATTGTCTGCCACAAAACAACGCAAGAACTGCTCAACATCCTGGTTCTTCCTTTCTGTCTGGCCATTAGACTCAGGATGATATCCAGATGAAAATGTCAAATGAACTCCCAACCTGTCACAAAAGGCACGCCAAAAACGAGCCACGAACTGAGATCCCCTATCAGAAACAATGTCAGTAGGAAGACCATGGAGTCTGACAATCTCCTTGACAAAGGCCTTAGCGAGTGTCTTAGCGCAGGGCAGTTTGATGAAGGGAACCAAATGACACATCTTGCTAAAACGGTCCACGACCACCCAGATGACCATGAAACCCTCAGAGGGGGGAAGGTCAGTAATAAAGTCCATAGCCAGATGTGTCCAAGGTGCACTAGGAGCCTCCAGAGGGCAAAGCAACCCCGCAGCAGGAGCATGCGAAGACTTAGATCTAGCACACACAGTACATTGACGCACCCACTTAATGACTTCCTTCTGCCATCCAGGCCACCAAAAACTGTCACCCACAAGTCTCTTGGTCTCAGAAATTCCTGGATGACCTGCCAACCGAGACTCATGACACTCAACAAACAAATCTCTCCTAAAGGTCCTAGGCACAAACAACCTCCCATGGGGAGTGTTAGATGGGGCTTTCTCCTGTGCTTTAAGAATCTCATCTTCCAAAACGGAGTCCAATGCAGTAATCACAACACCTTCTTGTAAAATGTTCTCCTCCTCCTCAGCACCGACCATGGGAGAAAAGCTGCGAGACACAGCATCAGCTTTAACATTCTTGGTACCCGGGATGTAAGTAACGGAAAAATTAAACTGCCAAAAAAAAGTGCCCACCTAGCCTGACGGGCATTCAAGCGCTTGGCAGCATCAAGATAGATCAGATTTTTATGATCAGTGAAAATCTGAATGGGAAATTCAGCACCTTCCAAGAGATGACGCCAGTGTTCAAATGCGAGTTTAATAGCCAGCAATTCCCGATTACCAATATCGTAATTAAGTTCCGTCTCAGAAAATTTTTTTGAAAAAAAGGCAGAGGGATGTACTCCATCCTTGATTTCCTGAGACAACACCGCACCGACCCCCACAGAAGAAGCATCAACCTCAACCAAAAACGGTTTAGTCACATCAGGCTGCATAAGGTTGGGGGCAGAGCTGAACCTCTCCTTTAGAAACACAAAAGCTTCAATGGCCTCAGTAGTCCACTAAATTATATTAGCACCTTTCCTGGTGAGATCGGTCATTGGTTTAACAATAATAGAAAATTTTTTAATGAATTTTCTGTAGTAATTGGCGAAACCCAAAAACCACTGTATCGATTTCAAACCAATAGGCCTAGGCCATTCCTGCACAGCTTGAACTTTCACCGGGTCCATCTCAAAACCCTCGCTGGAGATAATGTAGCCCAAAAAACTAATTCTCTGTACAGCGAACTCACATTTCTCCAGCTTAGCAAAAAGCGAATTGTCAATCAATAACTGCAATGCCTCACGTACGCTCCGCCAATGAGACTCCAGATCAGGCGAATAAATCAAAATGTCATCCAAATACACAACCACATTTTTGCCGATCAAAGGTCTAAGGATGTCATTAATAAGATTTTGAAAAAATGCTGGTGCATTGGTAAGACTAAAAGGCATCACCAGATTCTCAAAATGACCCACAGGAGTGCTAAAAGCAGTTTTCCATTCATCACCCTCCTTCATCCGCAACAAATTGTATGCCCCCCGGAGATCAATTTTAAAGAACCATTTGGCCCCCACTAACTGGTTAAACAAATCAAGAATCAATGGCAGTGGGTAGGGATTGCATACAGTAATTTTATTAATCTCGCGAAAGTCCAGACAAGGACGTAAACCGCCGTCCTTCTTTTAACAAAAAAAATCCAACAGCCACAGGTGACTTAGAGGGTCTGATATGACCGGCGGCCAAGCTCGTCTGTATGTATTCCTCCAAAGCCTTTCTCTCAGGAAAAGTAAGATTAAATAAACGACTTTTAGGGAGAGTTGCTCCAGGGACAAATTCAATGGTACAATCATAATCTCTATGAGGAGGCAAAATTTGCGGCTCCTCCTCAGAAAAACCTTTCCAAAAATCCTGAATAGGTACAGGTAATTCCATTTTATCCACAGCAGCAATGCGCCCGTTACAACACTTGTTATAACACTTAGGGCTCCAGAACTTAATTTCATTGGTAGACCAATCCAATACAGGATTGTGCAATTTTAACCAATGCAAACCCAAAACTACTGGAGAAGGCAAATTATTTAATACCACCAAATCCAAATTTTCTTGGTGAATACCATTAATAGTGAGGGGAAATTCATAAACCTTGTGAGTAACACATTTCAAGGGAGAACCATCGACAGAAACCACGGCAATAGGGGATGACAAAGGTTTGGATATTAATGTAAGTTTTTCCAAGAATCCCCATCAATCACATTCAGAGTAGAACCACAATCCACAAATACCCGAAATTCAATTAATTCTTCCCGAGCAGCGGTAGTAGCAGAAAGAAATACCCCCTTAGTATTTAAACAGGCTATACGGGCGTAACTGACCTTTTTTTTTTCTTTGTTCATACGAAGCACACAGTTCTTAATGAAATGGTCAGATTTTCCGCAATAAAAGCACAAACCTTCAGAAAACCTGCGGTCTTTTTCCTGAGAGCGGGGTGACATCGCCCCACTTTCCATCAGCTCTCCAATGTCAGTACAGACCCTCTCAGAACTTGGAGCTGACATGGCAGAGGATTTACTCTCATTGACCCTTGCACACAGTCTCCTGTCCACCCGTATAGCTAATTGCATTGCCTCCTGCAAGTTTCCAGGTGTAGGATAAGCAATCAGCAGATCCTTAACCCTTTCACCTAGCCCTGCAAGAAACAAACTTTTCAGAGCAGAATCGTTCCACCCCACCTGAGCAGACCACCAACGGAAGTGAGTACAATAATTTTCCACATTACCTGATCCCTGCCTCAAATGTCTCAATTCCGTCTCAGCTGATGAGACACGATCAGGATCATCATACAACAACCACAAAGCAGAAAAAAAACTATCCACTGATCTAAAGCACGGATCACTAGGTTGGAGAGAAAAGGCCCATCCCTGAGGTTCTTTGCGCAAAAGTGACATTATGAACCCTATGCGCTGTGATTCATCACCAGAGGATCTGGGTCTTAAACGAAAAAACAATAAACAAGCATTTTTAAAGGAAAAAAAATCTTGTTGTTCACCAAAAAATAAATCAGGCAAACGTAACTTTGGCTCTAGAAAATGCGCTCCAGAACAGCTACTCACTGTTGTTGGAGCTCGGCCACCTCCAGAGAGAGTCCCTGCAAGCGTTGAGCCAAATCCTGAACTGACACCATGATGGAAACTGGAGGTCTTTCCTTAGAGAAATTTTTGGGCTGGACTTACTGTTATGATCTGTTACAAGCACTAAGGAACAACAGGAGATCTGTCCCTACAATAGAACTAAGCTTGATCCCTACGATGTAATGGGGAACCTGATCCTGCGATCAGACCCGCTAAAGTCCTCAGCTAGTCTGTATGAAGACCTATAGATGTGAGGGAGGGATCCCTACAAGAACTAGGGACTGGGAGTAAGATGGACACCTCCTAGCAGAAATTGTAGCAGAAAAGGACAAACAAACAACATAGAAAATAGAGGTCAAGAGACCTAGCTAAACTGACGGAGTAAGGTAACAAAGCACCTGGCTAGATTAAGAGTTGAAATTACAATGAAGTCCAGCAAGGCCAGAAGGACGGAGCAGGATTAAATAGGCAAAAAATGTCATGCGACCAGCAAACTAGAAAAAATCTAACAGGAGAGTTCTAACATCAGAAAATTGGCTGAAAATGACTAAATATCAAGGACTCATCTGGCGAATCACTCTGGAACTGAAATTGGAATGCTCACTGACATTTCCCCTATCTAAAAGTCTGATAAACGCCGGAAAAATGACTAAGTCCAAAAAAAATTTTTTTTCAACTTTTTTCAATTTTACCCCTATGGGTTATATATTCTACCCACACACATTTGGAACTCTCCTGGGGTACCTTCACATATATTATTCCCTCATTTAGTGGATATTTTCACAAAAAAGTGAAATTTTCCAAAATTCTGAAAATTGGCTGAAAACTACTAAACATCAAGGACTCATCCAGCGAATCGCTCTGGCACTGAAATCGGAATGCTCACTGACATTTCCCCTCTCTGAAAGTCTGATAAACGCCGGAAAAATGAGTAAGTCCCAAAAAAATTTTTTTTAAACTTTTTCTATTTTACCCCCGTGGGATATATATTCTACCCAAACACATTTGGGACTCTCCAGGGGTACCCTAACACATAATATTGCCTCATTTAGTGGATAATTTCACAAAAAAGTGAAATTTTCAAAAATTCAGAAAATTGGCTGAAAATGACGAAATATCAAGGACTCATTGGGCGAATCGCTCTGGAACTGAAATCGGAACGCTCACTGACATTTCCCCTATCTAAAAGTCTGATAAACGCCGGAAAAATGACTAAGTCCACAAAAAAATGTTTTTTCAATTTTACCCCCGTGGGATATATATTCTACCCACACACATTTGGAACTCTCCTGGGGTACCATCACACATATTATTCCCTCATTTAGTGGATATTTTCAAAAAAAAGTGAAATTTTCAAAAATTAAGAAATTTGGCTGAAAATGACTAAATATCAACGACTCATCGGGCGAATCGCTCTGGAACTGAAATCGGAACGGTCACTGACATTTCCCCTCTCTGAAAGTCTGATAAACGCCGGAAAAATGACTAAGTCCAAAAAAAATTTTTTTTAAACTTTTTCAATTTTACCCCCGTGGGTTATATATTCTACCCATACACATTTGTAACTCTCCTGGTGTACCTTCACACATATTATTCCCTCATTTAGTGGATATTTTTTAAAAAAAGTGAAATTTTCAAAAATTCAGATGTTATGATCTGCTACAAGCACTAAGGAAAGACAGGAGATCTGTCCCTACAATAGAACTAAGCTTGATCCCTACGATGTAACGGGGAACCTGATCCTGCGATCAGACCCGCTAAAGTCCTCAGCTAGTCTGTACGAAGACCTATAGATGTGAGGGAGGGATCCCTACAAGAACTAGGGACTGGGCGTAAGATGGACACCTCCTAGCAAAAATTATAGCAGAAAAGGACAAACAAACAACATAGAAAATAGAGGTCAAGAGACCTAGTTAAACTGACGAAGTAATGTAACAAAGTACCTGGCTAGATTAAGAGTTGAAATTACAATGAAGTCCAGCAAGGCCAGAAGGACGGAGCAGGATTAAATAGGCAAAAAAGGTCATGGGACCAGAAAACTAGAAAAAACCTAACAGGAGAGTTCTAACAGTACCCCCTCTTCTATGAGGATCCTCCGGATCCCCTAGGCCCAGGCTTATCAGGAAACCTCCTGTGAAACGCTCTGCCAAGTCTGGAAGCAGAAACATCATCCGCCCTCACCCATGAGTTATCCTCAGGACCGAAACCCTTCCAAGCGACGAGATACTGCAAACTCCCTCTATACCGTCTAGAATTAAGGATGCGGGAAATTTCATATTCCCCGTCCTCCACCACTGGAGGAACAGTGGCAGTGGCGTCTCTATCAGATACATCAGCTTTTTTCAATAGAGAAACATGGAACACCGGATTAATCTTCCAGGAGGTGGGAATCTCCAACCTAACAGCAGATTGGTTAACTACCTGAAGCACCTTAAAGGGCCCTACAAACTTGGGACCCAATATTTTAGAAGGAATCCTCAACCGCAGATTCTTAGAGGGCAACCAAACCATGTCACCAGCCGTAAACAAAACCTCTTGACGTTTCCTGTCAAAGTACCTCTTAGATTTTTTGTTAGCCTCCTGAAGATTACCACGCACATCCGTCCAAACTCTTTCCAAATCACCAGAAAAACTCTCCTCCTCAGGCACAGCCGATACAAATTTGGAGAATGACCCAAAAGACGGATGTCTCCCAGAACAACAATAAAATGGCGAACACCCAGCAGAAGAGGATGTATGGTTGTTAAGAGCAAATTCAGCAAGCGGCAGAAACTCAGACCACCCTTCTTGATTGTCTGCCACAAAACAACGCAAGAACTGCTCAACATCCTGGTTCTTCCTTTCTGTCTGTCCATTAGACTCAGGATGATATCCAGATGAAAATGACAAATGAACTTCCAACCTGTCACAAAAGGCACGCCAAAAACGAGCCACGAACTGAGGTCCCCTATCAGAAACAATGTCAGTAGGAAGACCATGGAGTCTGACAATCTCCTTGACAAAGGCCTTACCGAGTGTCTTAGCGCAGGGCAGTTTGATGAAGGGAACCAAATGACACATCTTGCTAAAACGGTCCACGACCACCCAGATGACCGTGAAACCCTCAGAGGGGAGAAGGTCAGTAATAAAGTCCATAGCCAGTTGTTTCCAAGGTGCACTAGGAGCCTCCAGAGGGCAAAGCAACCCCGCAGCAGGAGCATGCGAAGACTTAGATCTAGCACACACTGTACATTGACGCACCCACTTAATGACTTCCTTCTGCCATCCAGACCACCAAAAACTGCGACCCACAAGTTTCTTGGTCTCAGAAATTTCTGGATGACCTGCCAACCGAGACTCATGACACTCAACAAACAAATCTCTCCTAAAGGTCCTAGGCACAAACAACCTCCCATGGGGAGTGTTAGATGGGGCTTTCTCCTGTGCTTTAAGAATCTCATCTTCCAAAACGGAGTCCAATGCAGCAATCACAACACCTTCTTGTAAAATGCTCTCCTCCTCCTCAGCACCGACCATGGGAGAAAAGCTGCGAGACAAAGCATCAGCTTTAACATTCTTGGTACCCGGGATGCAAGTAACGGAAAAATTAAACTGCCAAAAAAAAAGTGCCCACCTAGCCTGACGGGCATTCAAGCGCTTGACAGCATCAAGATAGATCAGATTTTTATGATCAGTGAAAATCTGAATGGGAAATTCAGCACCTTCCAAGAGATGACCCCAGTGTTCAAATTCGAGTTTAATAGCCAGCAATTCCCGATTACCAATATCGTAATTAAGTTCCATCTCAGAAAATTTTTTTGAAAAAAAGGCACAGGGATGTACTCCATCCTTGATTTCCTGAGACAACACCGCACCGACCCCCACAGAAGAAGCATCAACCTCAACCAAAAACGGTTTAGTCACATCAGGCTGCATAAGGTTGGGAGCAGAGCTGAACCTCTCCTTTAGAAACACAAAAGCTTCAATGGCCTCAGTAGTCCACTGAACTATATTAGCACCTTTCCTGGTGAGATCGGTCAGTGGTTTAACAATAATAGAAAATTTTTTAATGAATTTTCTGTAGTAATTGGCGAAACCCAAAAAACTCTGTATCGATTTCAAACCAATAGGCCTAGGCCATTCCTGCACAGCTTGAACTTTCACCGGGTCCATCTCAAAACCCTCGCTGGAGATAATGTAGCCCAAAAAACTAATTCTCTGTACAGCGAACTCACATTTCTCCAGCTTAGCAAAAAGCGAATTGTCAATCAATAACTGCAATGCCTCACGTACGCTCCGCCAATAAGACTCCAGATCAGGCGAATAAATCAAAATGTCATCCAAATACACAACCACATTTTTGCCGATCAAACGTCTAAGGATGTCATTAATAAGATTCTGAAAAAATGCTGGTGCATTGGTAAGACCAAAAGGCATCACCAGATTCTCAAAATGACCCACAGAAGTGCTAAAAGCAGTTTTCCATTCATCACCCTCCTTCATGCGCAACAAATTGAATGCCCCCCGGAGATCAATTTTAAAGAACCATTTGACCCCCACTAACTGGTTAAACAAATCAGGAATCAATGGCAGTGGGTAGGGATTGCATACAGTAATTTTATTAATCTCGCGAAAGTCCAGACTAGGACGTAAACCGCCATCCTTTTTTTTAACAAAAAAAAATCCAACAGCCACAGGTGACTTAGAGGGTCTGATATGACCAGCGGCCAAGCTCGTCTGTATGTATTCCTCCACAGCCTTTCTCTCAGGAATAGTAAGATTAAATAAACGACTTTTAGGGAGAGTCGCTCCAGGGACAAATTCAATGGTACAATCATAGTCTCTATGAGGAGGCAAAATTTGCGACTCCTCAGAAAAAACTTTCCAAAAATCCTGAATAGGTACAGGTAATTCCCCTTTATCCACAGCAGCAATGCGCCCGTTACAACACTTGTTATAACACTTAGGGCTCCAGGACTTAATTTAATTGGTAGACCAATCCAGTACAGGATTGTGCAATTTTAATCAGGGCAAACCCAAAACTACTGGAGAAGGCAAATTATTTAATACCACCAAATCCAAATTTTCTTGGTGAATACCATTAATAGTGAGGGGAAATTCATAAACCTTGTGAGTAACACATTTCAAGGGAGAACCATCGACAGAAACCACGGCAATAGGGGATGACAAAGGTTTGGATTTTAATTTAAGTTTTTCCAAGAATCCCCCATCAATCACATTCAGAGTAGAACCACGATCCACAAATACCCGAAATTCAATTAATTCTTCCTGAGCAGCGGTAGTAGCAGAAAGAAACACCCCCTTAGTATTTATACAGGCTACACGGGCGTAACTGACCTTTTTTTTTCTTTGTTCAAACGAAGCACACAGTTCTTAATGAAATGGTCAGATTTTCCGCAATAAAAGCACAACCTTCAGAAAACCTGTGGGCTTTTTCCTGAGAGCGGGGTGACATCGCCCCAATCTCCATCGGCTCTCCAATGTCAGTACAGACCCTCTCAGAACTTGGAGCTGACATGGCAGAGGATTTACTCTCATTGATCCTTGCACGCAGTCTCCTGTCCACCCGTATAGCTAATTGCATTGCCTCCTGCAAGTTTCCAGGTGTAGGATAAGCAATCAGCAGATCCTTAACCCTTTCACCTAGCCCTGCAAGAAACAAACTTTTCAGAGCAGAATTGTTCCACCCCACCTGAGCAGACCACCAACGGAAGTGAGTACAATAATTTTCCACATTACCTGATCCCTGCCTCAAATGTCTCAATTCCGTCTCAGCTGATGCGACACGATCAGGATCATCATACAACAACCCCAAAGCAGAAAAAAAACCTATCCACTAATCTAAAGCACGGATCACTAGGTTGGACAGAAAAAGCCCATCCCTGAGGTTCCTTGCGCAAAAGTGACATTATGAACCCTAGGCGCTGTGATTCATCACCAGAGGATCTGGGTCTTAAACGAAAATACAATAAACAAGCATTTTTAAAGGAAAAAAAATCTTGTTGTTCACCAAAAAATAAATCAGGCAAACGTACCTTTGGCTCTAGAAAATGCGCTCCAGAACAGCTACTCACGTGATGTTGGAGCTCGGCCACCTCCAGAGAGAGTCCCTGCAAGCGTTGAGCCAAATCCTGAACTGACACCATGAAGGAAGCTGGAGGTCTTTCCTTAGAGAAATTTTTGGGCTGGACTTACTGTTATGATCTGTTACAAGCGCTAAGGAAAGACAGGAGATCTGTCCCTACAATAGAACTAAGCTTGATCCCTACGATATAACGGGGAACCTGATCCTGCGATCAGACCCGCTAAAGTCCTCAGCTAGTCTGTACGAAGACCTATAGATGTGAGGGAGGGATCCCTACAAGAACATGGGACTTGGAGTAAGATGGACACCGCCTAGAAGAAATTGTAGCAGAAAAGGACAAACACACAACATAGAAAATAGAGGTCAAGAGACCTAGCTAAACTGACGGAGTAAGGTAACAAAGCACCTGGCTAGATTAAGAGTTGAAATTACAATGAAGTCCAGCAAGGCCAGAAGGACGGAGCAGGATTAAAAAGGCAAAAAAGGTCATGTGACCAGCAAACTAGAAAAAACCTAACAGGAGAGTTCTAACATCAGAAAATTGGCTGAAAACGATTAAATATCAAGGACTCATCCGGCGAATCACTCTGGAACTGAAATTGGAACGCTCACTGACATTTCCCCTATCTGAAAGTCTGATAAACGCCGGAAAAATGACTAAGTTCAAAAAAAAAATTGTTTCAATTTTTTTCAATTTTACCCGCGTGGGTTATATATTCTACCCACACACATTTGGAACTCTCCTGGGGTACCCTCACACATATTGTTCCCTCATTTAGTGGATATTTTCACAAAAAAGTGAAATTTTCAAAATTTCAGAAAATTGGCTAAAAACTACTAAATATCAAGGACTCATCCGGCGAATAGCTCTGGAACTGAAATCGGAACGCTCACTGACATTTCCCCTCTCTGAAAGTCTGATAAATGCCAGAAAAATGACTAAATCCACCCCCAAAAAATGTTCAACTTTTTTCAATTTTACCCCCGTGGGATATATATTTTACCCACACACATTTGGAAATCTCCTGGGGTACCTTCACACATATTATTCCCTCATTTAGTGGATATTTAAAAAAAAAAAAGTTAAATTTTCAAAAATTCAGAAAATTAGCTGAAAATGATTAATTATCAAGGACTCATCCGGCGAATCGCTCTGGAACTGAAATCGGAACGCTCACTGACATTTCCCATATCTGAAAGTGTGATAAAGGCCGGAAAAATGACTAAGTCCAAAAAAAATTTTTTTTTCAACTTTTTCCAATTTTACCACCGTGGGTTATATATTCTCCCCACACACATTTGGAACTCTCCTGGGGAACCCTCACACATATTATTCTCTCATTTAATGGATATTTTCACAAAAAAGTTAAATTTTCAAAAATTCAGAAAATTGGCTGAAAATGACTAAATATCAAGGACTCATCCGGCGAATCGCACTGGAACTGAAATCGGAACGCTCACTGACATTTCCCCTCTCTGAAAGTCTGATAAACGCAAGAAAAATGACTATGTCCAAAAAAAAATTTTTTTTTCAACTTTTTCCAATTTTACTCCCGTGGGTTATATATTCTGCCCACACACATTTGGAACTCTCCTGGGGTACCCTCACACATATTATTCCCTCATTTAGTGGATATTTTCACAAAAAAGCGAAATTTTCAAAATTTCAGAAAATTGGCTGAAAACGACGAAATATCAAGGACTCATTGGGCGAATCACTCTGGAACTGAAATCGGAATGCTCACTGACATTTCCCCTATCTGAAAGTCTGATAAATGCCGGAAAAATGACTTAGTCCAAAAAAAAATTTTTTTTCAACTTTTTCCAATTTTACCCCCGTGGGTTATATATTCTACCCACACACATTTGGAACAATACTGGGGTACCCTCACACATATTATTCCCTCATTTAGTGGATATTTTCACAAAAAAGACATTTTCAAAAATTCAGAAAATTGGCTGAAAACTACGAAATATTAAGGACTCATCCGTCGAATTGCTCTGGAACTGAAATCGGAACTCTCACTGACATTTCCCCTCTCTGAAAGTCTGATAAACGCCAGAAAAATGACTAAGTCCAAAAAAAAAATGTTTCAACTTTTTTCAATTTTACCCCCATGGGATATATATTCTACCCACACACATTTGGAACTCTCCTGGGGTACCTTCACACATATTATTCCCTCATTTAGTGGATATTTTCACAAAAAAGTTAAATTTTCAAAAATTCAGAAAATTTACTGAAAATGACTAAATATCAAGGACTCATCAGGCGAATCGCTCTAGAACTGAAATCGGAATGCTCACTGACATTTCCCCTATCTGAAAGTCTGATACACGCCGGAAAAATGACTTAGTACAAAAAAATTTTTTTTTTTAAACTTTTTCCAATTTTACTCCCGTGGGTTATATATTCTACCCACACACATTTGGAACTCTCCTGGGGTACCCTCACACATATTATTCCCTCATTTAGTGGATATTTTCACAAAAAGCGAAATTTTCAAAATTTCAGAAAATTGGCTGAAAACGACGAAATATCAAGGACTCATTGGGCAAATCGCTCTGGAATTGAAATCGGAACGCTCACTGACATTTCCCCTCTCTGAAAGTCTGATAAACGCCAGAAAAATGACTGTGTCCAAAAAAAAATTTTTTTTTCAACTTTTTTCAATTTTACCCCCGTGGGTTATATATTCTACCCACACACATTTGGAACAATACTGGGGTAACCTCACACATATTATTCCCTCATTTAGTGGATATTTTCACAAAAAAATTAAATTTTCAAAAATTCAGAAAATTGGCTGAAAATGACTAAATATCAAGGACTCATCCGGCGAATCGCTCTGGAACTGAAATTGGAATGCTCACCTACATTTCCCTTACCTGAAAGTCTGATAAACGCCAGAAAAATGACTGTCCAAAAAAAAATTTTTTTTTCAACTTTTTCCAATTTTACTCCCGTGGGTTATATATTCTACCCACACACATTTGGAACTCTCCTGGGGTACCCTCACACATATTATTCCTTCATTTAGTGGATGTTTTTATAAAAAAGTGAAACTTTCAAAAATTCTGAAAATTTGCTGAAAACGACGAAATATTAAGGACTCTGAGGGCGAATCGCTCTGGAACTGAATTCAGAACGCTCACTGACATTTCCCCTCTCTGAAAGTCTGCTAAACGCCGGAAAAATGACTAAGTCCAAAAAAAAATGTTTCAACTTTTTTCAATTTTACCCCCATGGGATATATATTCTACCCACACACATTTGGAACTCTCCTGGGGTACCTTCACACATATTATTCCCTCATTTAGTGGATATTTTCACAAAAAAGTGAAATTTTCAAAAATTCTGAAAAATTGGCTGAAAACGACTAAATATGAAGGACTAATCGGGCGAATCGCTCTGGAACTGAAATCGGAGCGCTCACCGACATTTCCCCTATCTGAAAGTCTGATAAACGCCAGAAAAATGACTAAGTCTAAAAAAAAATTTTTTTCAACTTTTTTCAATTTTACCCCCGTGGGATATATAGTCTACCCACACACATTTGGAACTCTCCTGGGGTACCCTCACACATATTATTCCCTCATTTAGTGGATATTTTCACAAAAAAGTGAAATTTTCAAAAATTCAGAAAATTGGCTGAAAATGACTAAATATCAAGGACTCATCCGGCGAATCGCACTGGAACTGAAATCGGAACGCTCACTGACATTTCCAATCTCTGAAAGTCTGATGAACGCCAGAAAAATGACTAAGTCCAAAAAAAAAAAAATTTTAAACTTTTTTCAATTTTACCCCGTGGGATATATATTCTACCCACACACATTTGGAACACTCCTGGGGTACCCTCACACATATTATTCCCTCATTTAGTGGATATTTTCACAAAAAACTGAAATTTTCAAAAATTCAGAAAATTGGCTGAAAACGACAAAATTTCAAAGACTCATTGGGCGAATCGCTCTGGAACTGAAATCGGAACGCTCACTGACATTTCCCCTCTCTGAAAGTCTGATAAACGCCAGAAAAATGACTAAGTCCAAAAAAAAATTTTTTAAACTTTTTTCAATTTTATCCCCGTGGGATATATATTCCACCCACACACATTTGGAACACTCCTGGGGTACCCTCACACATATTATTCCCTCATTTAGTGGATATTTTCACAAAAAAGTGAAATTTTCAAAAATTCTGAAAATTGGCTGAAAACGACGAAATACAAGGACTCATTGGGCGAATCGCTCTGGAACTGAAATTGGATCGCTCACTGACATTTCCCATCTCTGAAAGTCTGATAAACGCCTGAAAAATGACTAAGTCCAAAAAAAAAATTTTTTTTCAAATTATTTCAATTTTACCCCTGTGGGATATATATTCTACCCACAGACATTTGGAAATCTCCTGGGGTACCCTCACACATATTATTCCCTCATTTAGTGGATATTTTCACAAAAAAGTTAAATTTTCAAAAATTCAGAAAATTGGCTGAAAACGACGAAATATTCAGGACTCATCCGGCGAATCGCTCTGGAACTGAAATCGGAACGCTCACGGACATTTCCCCTCTCTGAAAGTCTGATAAACGCCGGAAAAATGACAGTCAAAAAAAAAATTTTTTTCAACTTTTTTCAAATTTACCCCCGTGGGTTATATATTCTACCCACACACATTTGGAACTCTCCTGGGGTACCCTCACACATATTATTCCCTCATTTAGTGAATATTTTCACAAAAAAGTGAAATTTTCAAAAATTCAGAAAATTGGCTGAAAACTACGAAATACAAGGACTCATTGGGCGAATCGCTCTGGAACTGAAACTGGAACGCTCACTGACATTTCCCCTCTCTGAAAGTCTGATAAACGCCGGAAAAACGACTAGGTCAAAAAAATTTTTTTTTCAATTTTACCCCTGTGGGTTATATATTCTACCCAGACACATTTGGAACTTTCCTGGGGTACCCTCACACATATTATTCCCTCATTTAGTGGATATTTTCACAAAAAAGTGAAATTTTCAAAAATTCATAAAATTGGCTGAAAACTACGAAATATTAAGGACTCTGAGGGCGAATCGCTCTGGAACTGAATTCGGAACGCTCACTGACATTTCCCCTCTCTGAAATTCTGATAAATGCCGGAAAAATGACTAGGTCAAAAAAATTTTTTTTTTCAATTTTACCCCTGTGGGTTACATATTCTACCCAGACACATTTGGAACTTTCCTGGGGTACCCTCACACATATTATTCCCTCATTTAGTGGATATTTTCACAAAAAAGTGAAATTTTCAAAAATTCATAAAATTGGCTGAAAACTACGAAATATTAAGGACTCTGAGGGCGAATCGCTCTGGAACTGAATTCGGAACGCTCACTGACATTTCCCCTCTCTGAAATTCTGATAAATGCCCCAAAAAAAATTTTTTTTCAAATTATTTCAATTTTACCCCTGTGGGGTATATATTCTACCCACAGACATTTGCAACTCTCCTGGGGTACCTTCTCTCATTTTATTCCCTCATTTTGTGGATATTTTCACAAAAAAGTGAAATTTTCAAAAATTCAGAAAATTGTCTGAAAACGATGAAATACAAGGACTCATTGGCCAAATCGCTCTGGAACTGAAATTGGATCGCTCACTGACATTTCCCCTCTCTGAAAGTCTGCTAAACGCCGGAAAAATGACTAAGTCCAAAAAAAATTTTTTTTCAACTTTTTTCAATTTTACCCCCATGGGTTTTATATTCTTTCCACACACATTTGGAACTCTCCTGGGGTACCCTCACACATATTATTCCCTCATTTAGTGGATATTTTCACAAAAAAGGACATTTTCAAAAATTCAGAAAATTGGCTGAAAACTACGAAATATTAAGGACTCTGAGGGCGAATTGCTCTGGAACTGAAATCGGAACGCTCACTGACTTTTCCCCTCTCTGAAAGTCTGATAAACACAGGAAAAGTGACAGTCAAAAAAAAAAAAATGTTTCAACCTTTTTGAATTTTACCCTCGTGGGATATATATTCTACCCACTGACATTTGGAACTCTCCTGGGGTACCTTCACACATATGATTCCCTCATTTAGTGGATATTTTCACAAAAAAGTGAAATTTTAAAAAATTCTGAAAATTGGCTGAAAACGTCGAAATATTAAGGACTCATCCGTCGAATTGCTCTGGAACTGAAATCGGAACGCTCACTGACATTTCCCCTCTCTGAAAGTCTGATAAACACAGGAAAAGTTACAGTCCAAAAAAAAAAAATGTTTCAACCTTTTTGAATTTTACCCTCGTGGGATATATATTCTACCCACTGACATTTCGAACTCTCCTGGGGTACCTTCACACATATTATTCCCTCATTTAGTGGATATTTTCACAAAAAAGTGAAATTTTAAAAAATTCAGAAAATTGGCTGAAAACGACGAAATATTAAGGACTCATCTGGCGAATCGCTCTGGTACTGAAATCGGAACGCTCACTGACATTTCCCCATCTGAAAGTCTGATAAACACAGGAAAAGTTACAGTCCAAAAAAAAAAAATGTTTCAACCTTTTTGAATTTTACCCTCGTGGGATATATATTCTACCCACTGACATTTCGAACTCTCCTGGGGTACCTTCACACATATTATTCCCTCATTTAGTGGATATTTTCACAAAAAAGTGAAATTTTAAAAAATTCAGAAAATTGGCTGAAAACGACGAAATATTAAGGACTCATCTGGCGAATCGCTCTGGTACTGAAATCGGAACGCTCACTGACATTTCCCCATCTGAAAGTCTGATAAACGCCGGAAAAATGACTAAGTCCAAAATAAATTTTTTTCAACTTTTTTCAATTTTACCCCCGTGGGATATATATTCTACCCACACACATTTGGAACTCTCCTGGGGTACCTTCACACATATTATTCCCTCATTTAGTGGATATTTTCACAAAAAAGTGAAACTTAAAAATATTCAGAAAATTGGCTGAAAACGTCGAAATATTAAGGACTCATCCGGCGAATCGCTCTGGAACTGAAATCCGAACGCTCACTGACATTTCCCCTCTCTGAAAGTCTGATAAACGCCAGAAAAATGACAGTCCAAAAAAAAAAAATGTTTCAACCTTTATGAATTTTACCATCGTGAGATATATATTCTACCCACTGACATTTGGAACTCTCCTGGGGTACCCTCACACATATTATTCCCTCATTTAGTGGAAATTTTCACAAAAAACGGAAATTTTCAAAAATTCAGAAAATTGGCTGAAAACAACAAAATATCAAAGACTCATTGGGCGAATCGCTCTGGAACTGAAATCGGATCGCTCACTGACATTTCCCCTCTCTGAAAGTCTGATAAACGCCGGAAAAATGACTAAGTCGAAAAAAAATTTTTTTCAACTTTTTCAATTTTACCCCTGTGGGTTATATTTTCTACCCAGACACATTTGAAACTCTGCTGGGGTACCCTCACACATATTATTCCCTCATTTAGTGGATATTTTCACAAAAAAGTGAAATTTTCAAAAATTCAGAAAATTGGCTGAAAACGACGAAATATCAAGGACTCATCCGACGAATCACTCTGGAACTGAAATCGGAACGCTCACTGACATTTCCCCTCTCTGAAAGTCTGATAAACGCCAGAAAAATGACTAAGTCCAAAAAAAAAAATTTTTAAACTTTTTTCAATTTTATCACCGTGGGATATATATTCCACCCACACACATTTGGAACACTCCTGGGGTACCCTCACACATATTATTCCCTCATTTAGTGGATATTTTCACAAAAAAGTGAAATTTTCAAAAATTCTGAAAATTGGCTGAAAACGACGAAATATTAACCCCTTACTTACCGGGGACGTGTTAGTACGCATATTTGCGTACCCTCCGTTCAGTGAGGGCTGCTGCGCTGAGCCCTCACTAAACGGAGCACATGTCAGCTGATTCTTACAGCTGACATGTGCCCGCAACAGCCGCGGGTGGATTCACAATCCACCCGCGGCTGTTAACCAGTTAAATGCTGCTGTCAATCTCCGACAGCAGCATTTAACGCGCGCTTCCGGGTAGCGCGTCATAAGCCCCGCCCACCGGTGACCCCGTCACGTGATCGCGGGTTGCCGATGGGCGTGCATGACAACCCAGGGTCTGCAGCAGACGCCTGTGGTTGTCATGATCTTGTCGCTATGAGCGCCACCTGGTGGTCGGCGCTCATAGCACAGGACCATTTCTGCTGCATGCAGGGGACCTGCTCGTCCCCTGTATGTAGCAGAGGCGATCGGATAGTTGCTGCTTCTAGTCTCCTATGGAGACTATAGAAGCATGCAAAAAGTAAAAAAAAAAAGTTTTTAAAAATATAAAAAAAATAAAAAAATATAAAAGTTTAAATCACCCCCCTTTCGCCCCATTCAAAATAAAATATATAAAAAAAACCCCCACATACACATATTTGATATCACCGCGTTCAGAATCGCCCGTTCTATCAATATTAAAAAAAAATTATTCCGATCGGTAAACGGCGTAGCGAGAAAAAATTTCTAGACGCCAGAATTACGTTTTTTGGTCGCCGCAAAATTGCAATAAAATGCAATAACGGGCGATCAAAACATCGGATATACCACAAATGTTATCAATAAAAACGTCAGCCTGGCACACAAAAAATAAGCCAACAATCAGCCCCACACCACGAAAAATGGAGACGCTACGGGTCTTAGAAAATGGCTCTATTTTTTTATTTTTTTTTTTACCAAATTTTGGAATTTTTTTTCACCACTTAAATATAAAAGAACCTATACATGATTGGTGTCTATAAACTCATAATGACCTGTAGAATAAGAAGGGCAGGTCAGTTTTAGCATTCAGTGAACATGGTAAAAAAAATAAATAAAAACAACTGTGGTATTGCACTTTTTTTGCAATTTTACCACACTTGGAATTTTTTTCCCGTTTTCCCGTACAGGATATGATAAAACTAGTAATGGCATTGAAAAGCACAACCCGTCCCGCAAAAAATAAGCCCTCACATGGCCATATTGACCAAAAAATAAAAACGCTATGGCTCTGGGAACAAGGGGAGCAAAAACGAAAATGCAAAAACGAAAAATGCTCCGGGGCTTAAGGGGTTAAGGACTCATCTGGCGAATCGCTCTTGTACTGAAATCGGAACGCTCACTGACATTTCCCCATCTGAAAGTCTGATAAACGCCGGAAAAATGACTAAGTCCAAAATAATTTTTTTTCAACTTTTTCAATTTTACCCCCGTGGGATATATATTCTACCCACACACATTTGGAACTCTCCTGGGGTACCTTCACACATATTATTCCCTTATTTAGTGGATATTTTCACAAAAAAGTGAAACTTAAAAATATTCAGAAAATTGGCTGAAAACGTTGAAATATTAAGGACTCATCCGGCGAATCGCTCTGGAACTGAAATCGGAACGCTCACTGACATTTCCCCTCTCTGAAAGTCTGATAAATGCCGGAAAAATGACTAAGTCTAGAAAAAAAATGTTTCAACCTTTTTCAATTTTACCCCTGTGGGATATATATTCTACCCACAGACATTTGGAACTCTCCTGGGGTACCCTCACATATATTATTCCCTCATTTAGTGGATATTTTCACAAAAAAGTGAAATTTTCAAAAATTCAGAAAATTGGCTGAAAACTACGAAATATTAAGGACTCTGAGGGCGAATTGCTCTGGAACTGAAATCGGAACGCTCACTGACTTTTCCCCTCTCTGAAAGTCTGATAAACACAGGAAAAGTGACAGTCAAAAAAAAAAAAATGTTTCAACCTTTTTGAATTTTACCCTCGTGGGATATATATTCTACCCACTGACATTTGGAACTCTCCTGGGGTACCTTCACACATATGATTCCCTCATTTAGTGGATATTTTCACAAAAAAGTGAAATTTTAAAAAATTCTGAAAATTGGCTGAAAACGTCGAAATATTAAGGACTCATCCGTCGAATTGCTCTGGAACTGAAATCGGAACGCTCACTGACATTTCCCCTCTCTGAAAGTCTGATAAACACAGGAAAAGTTACAGTCCAAAAAAAAAAAATGTTTCAACCTTTTTGAATTTTACCCTCGTGGGATATATATTCTACCCACTGACATTTCGAACTCTCCTGGGGTACCTTCACACATATTATTCCCTCATTTAGTGGATATTTTCACAAAAAAGTGAAATTTTAAAAAATTCAGAAAATTGGCTGAAAACGACGAAATATTAAGGACTCATCTGGCGAATCGCTCTGGTACTGAAATCGGAACGCTCACTGACATTTCCCCATCTGAAAGTCTGATAAACGCCGGAAAAATGACTAAGTCCAAAATAAATTTTTTTCAACTTTTTTCAATTTTACCCCCGTGGGATATATATTCTACCCACACACATTTGGAACTCTCCTGGGGTACCTTCACACATATTATTCCCTCATTTAGTGGATATTTTCACAAAAAAGTGAAACTTAAAAATATTCAGAAAATTGGCTGAAAACGTCGAAATATTAAGGACTCATCCGGCGAATCGCTCTGGAACTGAAATCCGAACGCTCACTGACATTTCCCCTCTCTGAAAGTCTGATAAACGCCAGAAAAATGACAGTCCAAAAAAAAAAAATGTTTCAACCTTTATGAATTTTACCATCGTGAGATATATATTCTACCCACTGACATTTGGAACTCTCCTGGGGTACCCTCACACATATTATTCCCTCATTTAGTGGAAATTTTCACAAAAAACGGAAATTTTCAAAAATTCAGAAAATTGGCTGAAAACAACAAAATATCAAAGACTCATTGGGCGAATCGCTCTGGAACTGAAATCGGATCGCTCACTGACATTTCCCCTCTCTGAAAGTCTGATAAACGCCGGAAAAATGACTAAGTCGAAAAAAAATTTTTTTCAACTTTTTCAATTTTACCCCTGTGGGTTATATTTTCTACCCAGACACATTTGAAACTCTGCTGGGGTACCCTCACACATATTATTCCCTCATTTAGTGGATATTTTCACAAAAAAGTGAAATTTTCAAAAATTCAGAAAATTGGCTGAAAACGACGAAATATCAAGGACTCATCCGACGAATCACTCTGGAACTGAAATCGGAACGCTCACTGACATTTCCCCTCTCTGAAAGTCTGATAAACGCCAGAAAAATGACTAAGTCCAAAAAAAAAAATTTTTAAACTTTTTTCAATTTTATCACCGTGGGATATATATTCCACCCACACACATTTGGAACACTCCTGGGGTACCCTCACACATATTATTCCCTCATTTAGTGGATATTTTCACAAAAAAGTGAAATTTTCAAAAATTCTGAAAATTGGCTGAAAACGACGAAATATTAACCCCTTACTTACCGGGGACGTGTTAGTACGCATATTTGCGTACCCTCCGTTCAGTGAGGGCTGCTGCGCTGAGCCCTCACTAAACGGAGCACATGTCAGCTGATTCTTACAGCTGACATGTGCCCGCAACAGCCGCGGGTGGATTCACGATCCACCCGCGGCTGTTAACCAGTTAAATGCTGCTGTCAATCTCCGACAGCAGCATTTAACGCGCGCTTCCGGGTAGCGCGTCATAAGCCCCGCCCACCGGTGACCCCGTCACGTGATCGCGGGTTGCCGATGGGCGTGCATGACAACCCAGGGTCTGCAGCAGACGCCTGTGGTTGTCATGATCTTGTCGCTATGAGCGCCACCTGGTGGTCGGCGCTCATAGCACAGGACCATTTCTGCTGCATGCAGGGGACCTGCTCGTCCCCTGTATGTAGCAGAGGCGATCGGATAGTTGCTGCTTCTAGTCTCCTATGGAGACTATAGAAGCATGCAAAAAGTAAAAAAAAAAAGTTTTTAAAAATATAAAAAAAATAAAAAAATATAAAAGTTTAAATCACCCCCCTTTCGCCCCATTCAAAATAAAATATATAAAAAAAACCCCCACATACACATATTTGATATCACCGCGTTCAGAATCGCCCGTTCTATCAATATTAAAAAAAAATTATTCCGATCGGTAAACGGCGTAGCGAGAAAAAATTTCTAGACGCCAGAATTACGTTTTTTGGTCGCCGCAAAATTGCAATAAAATGCAATAACGGGCGATCAAAACATCGGATATACCACAAATGTTATCAATAAAAACGTCAGCCTGGCACACAAAAAATAAGCCAACAATCAGCCCCACACCACGAAAAATGGAGACGCTACGGGTCTTAGAAAATGGCTCTATTTTTTTATTTTTTTTTTTACCAAATTTTGGAATTTTTTTTCACCACTTAAATATAAAAGAACCTATACATGATTGGTGTCTATAAACTCATAATGACCTGTAGAATAAGAAGGGCAGGTCAGTTTTAGCATTCAGTGAACATGGTAAAAAAAATAAATAAAAACAACTGTGGTATTGCACTTTTTTTGCAATTTTACCACACTTGGAATTTTTTTCCCGTTTTCCCGTACAGGATATGATAAAACTAGTAATGGCATTGAAAAGCACAACCCGTCCCGCAAAAAATAAGCCCTCACATGGCCATATTGACCAAAAAATAAAAACGCTATGGCTCTGGGAACAAGGGGAGCAAAAACGAAAATGCAAAAACGAAAAATGCTCCGGGGCTTAAGGGGTTAAGGACTCATCTGGCGAATCGCTCTTGTACTGAAATCGGAACGCTCACTGACATTTCCCCATCTGAAAGTTTGATAAACGCCGGAAAAATGACTAAGTCCAAAATAATTTTTTTTCAACTTTTTCAATTTTACCCCCGTGGGATATATATTCTACCCACACACATTTGGAACTCTCCTGGGGTACCTTCACACATATTATTCCCTTATTTAGTGGATATTTTCACAAAAAAGTGAAACTTAAAAATATTCAGAAAATTGGCTGAAAACGTTGAAATATTAAGGACTCATCCGGCGAATCGCTCTGGAACTGAAATCGGAACGCTCACTGACATTTCCCCTCTCTGAAAGTCTGATAAATGCCGGAAAAATGACTAAGTCTAGAAAAAAAATGTTTCAACCTTTTTCAATTTTACCCCTGTGGGATATATATTCTACCCACAGACATTTGGAACTCTCCTGGGGTACCCTCACATATATTATTCCCTCATTTAGTGGATATTTTCACAAAAAAGTGAAATTTTAAAAAATTCAGAAAATTGGCTGAAAACGACGAAATATTAAGGACTCTGAGGGCGAATCGCTCTGGAACTGAAATCGGAATGCTCACTGACTTTTCCCCTCTCTGAAAGTCTGATAAACGCCAGAAAAATGACTAAGTCCAAAAAAAAATTTTTTCAACTTTTTTCAATTTTACCCCCGTGGGATATATATTCTGCCCACACACATTTGGTACTGTCCTGGGGTACCTTCACACATATTATTTCCTCATTTAGTGGATATTTTCACAAAAAAGTGAAACTTAAAAATATTCAGAAAATTGGCTGAAAACGTCGAAATATTAAGGACTCATCCAGCGAATTGCTCTGGAACTGAAATCCGAACGCTCACTGACATTTCCCCTCTCTGAAAGTCTGATAAACGCCAGAAAAATGACAGTCCAAAAAAAAAAAATGTTTCAACCTTTATGAATTTTACCATCGTGAGATTCTACCAACTGACATTTGGAACTCTCCTGGGGTACCCTCACAAAATTTTTAAACTTTTTCAATTTTACCCCTGTGGGTTATATTTTCTACCCAGACACATTTGGAACTCTCCTAGGGTACCCTCACACATATTATTCCCTCATTTAGTGGATATTTTCACAAAAAAGTGAAATTTTCAAAAATTCAGAAAATTGGCTGAAAACGACGAAATATCAAGGACTCATCCGACGAATCACTCTGGAACTGAAATCGGAACGCTCACTGACATTTCCCCTCTCTGAAAGTCTGATAAACGCCAGAAAAATGACTAAGTCCAAAAAAAAAAAATTTTTAAACTTTTTTCAATTTTATCCCCGTGGAATATATATTCTACCCACACACATTTGGAACACTCCTGGGGTACCCTCACACATATTATTCCCTCATTTAGTGGATATTTGCACAAAAAAGTGAAATTTTCAAAAATTCATAAAATTGGCTGAAAACGACGAAATATTCAGGACTCATCCGGCGAATCGCTCTGGAACTGAAATCGGTACGCTCACAGACATTTCCCCTCTCTGAAAGTCTGATAAACGTCGGAAAAATGACTAGGTCAAAAAATTTTTTTTTTAAATTTTACCCCTGTGGGTTATATATTCTACCCAGACACATTTGGAACTTTCCTGGGGTACCCTCACACATATTATTCCCTCATTTAGTGGATATTTTCACAAAAAAGTGAAATTTTCAAAAATTCAGAAAATTGGCTGAAAAGGTCGAAATATTAAGGACTCATCCGGCGAATCGCTCTGGAACTGAAATCGGAACACTCACTGACATTTCCCCTCTCTGAAAGTCTGATAAACGCCGGAAAAATGACTAAGTCCAAAAAATAATTTTTTCAACTTTTTTCAATTTTACCGCCGTGGGATATATGTTCTACCCACACACATTTGGAACTCTTCTGGGGTACCCTCACACATATTATTGCCTCATTTAGTGGATATTTGCACAAAAAAGTGAAATTTTCAAGAATTCATAAAATTGGCTGAAAACTACGAAATACAAGGATTCATTGGGCGAATCGCTCTGGAACTGAAATCGGATCGCTCACTGACATTTACCCCTCTCTGAAAGTCTGATAAACGCCGGAAAAATGACTAGGTCAAAAAAAATTTTTTTTTAAATTTTACCCCTGTGGGTTATATATTCTACCCAGACATATTTGGAACTTTCCTGGGGTACCCTCACCCATATTATTCCCTCATTTAGTGGATATTTTCACAAAAAAGTGAAATATTCAAAAATTCAGAAAATTGGCTGAAAACGACTAAATATCAAGGACTCATTAGGCGAATCGCTCTGGAACTGAAATCGGAACGCTCACTGACATTTCACCTCTCTGAAAGACTGCTAAACGCCAGAAAAATGATTAAGTCCAAAAAAAAAAATTTTTAAACTTTTTTCAATTTTACCCCCGTGGGATATATATTCTACCCACACACATTTGGAACACTCCTGGGGTACCCTCACACATATTATTCCCTCATTTAGTGGATATTTTCACAAAAAAGTGAAATTTTCAAAAATTCAGAAAATTGGCTGAAAACGATGAAATACAAGGACTCATTGGGCGAATCGCTCTGGAACTGAAATTGGATCGCTCACTGACATTTCCCCTCTCTGAAAGTCTGATAAACGCCTGAAAAATGACTAAGTCCCCAAAAAAATTTTTTCAACTTTTTTCAATTTTACCCCCATGGTATTATATTCTACCCACACACATTTGGAACTCTCCTGGGGTACCCTCACACATATTATTCCCTCATTTAGTGGATATTTTCACAAAAAACTGAAATTTTCAAAAATTCTGAAAATTGGCTGAAAACAACGAAATATCAAAGACTTATTGGGCGAATCGCTCTGGAACTGAAATCGGAACACTCATTGACATTTCCCCTCTCTGAAAGTCTGATAAACGCCGGAAAAATGACTAGGTCAAAAACATTTTTTTTTAAAATTTTACCCCTGTGGGATATATATTTTACCCACACATTTTGGAGCCCTCCTGGGATGCCCTCTAACATAGTATAACCTCATTTTGTGAAAGTTTTCACAAAATTGTGAAATTTTCAAAAAAGTAAAAAATTTTGCAAAAACGACTAAGTATCAAGGACTCATCGCACGAATCGCTCTGGAACTGAAATCGGATGCTCCCCTCTCTGGAAGTCTGACACAAGTTGAAAAATTTCTAAGTCCAGAAAAAAAAAATTTTCAACTTTTTTTCAATTGACCCCACAAGGGATATATATTTCACCCATACATTTGGAGCCCTCCTGGGGTACCCTCACACATATTATTCCCTCATTTAGTGGATATTTTCACAAAAAAGTGAAATTTTCAAAAATTCAGAAAATTGTCTGAAAGCGTCAAAACATTAAGGACTCATCCCGCGAATCGCTCTGGAACTGAAATCGAAACGCTCACTGACATTTCCCCTCTCTGAAAGTCTGATAAACGCCGAAAAAATGACTAAGTCCAAAAAAACATTTTTTCAACTTTTTTGAATTTTACCCCCGTGGGATATATATTCTACACACACACATTTGGAAATCTCCTGGGGTACCCTCACACATATTATTCCCTCATTTAGTGGATATTTTCACAAAAAAGTGAAATTTTCAAAAATTCAGAAAATTGGCTGAAAACGACGAAATATCAAGGACTCATCCGGTGAATCACTCTGGAACTGAAATCGGAATGCTCACTGACATTTCCCCTCTCTGAAAGTCTGATAAACGCCAGAAAAATGACTAAGTCCAAAAAAAAAAAATTTTTCAACTTTTTTGAATTTTACCCAAGTGGGTTATATATTCTACCCACACACATTTGGAACTCTCCTGGGGTACGTTCACTCATTTTTTTTACCTCATTTAGTGGATATTTTCACAAAAAGTGAAATTTTCAAAAATTCAGAAAATTGGCTGAAAACGACGAAATATCAAGGACTCATTGGGCGATTCGCTCTGGAACTGAAATTGGAAAGCTCACTGACAATTTCGCTCTCTGAAAGTCTGATAAACACCGGAAAAAGACTAAGTCCAAAAAAAAATTTTTTCAACTTTTTTCAATTTTACCATCGTGGGATATATATTCTACCCAAACACATTTAGAACTCTCCTGGGGTACCCTCACACATATTATTCCCTCATTTAGTGGATATTTTCACAAAAAAAGTGAAATTTTCAAAAATTCAGAAAATTGTCTGAAAACGACTAAATATCAAAGACTTATTTGGGTGAATCGCTCTGGAACTGAAGTCGGAACGCTCACTGACATTTCCCCTCTCTGAAAGTCTGATAAACGCTGGAAAAATGACAGTCCAAAAAAAAATTTTTTTCAACTTTTTTCAATTTTACCCAAGTGGGTTATATATTCTACCTACACACATTTGGAACTCTCCTGGGGTACCTTCACTCATTTTTTTCCCTCATTTAGTGGATATTTTCACAAAAAAGTGAAATTTTCAAAAATTCAGAAAATTGGCTGAAAACTACGAAATACAAGGACTGATTGGGCGAATCGCTCTGGAACTGAAATCGGATCGCTCACTGACATTTCCCCTTTCTGAAAGTCTGATAAACGCCGGAAAAATGACTTAGTCGAAAAAAAGATTTTTTCAACTTTTTCAATTTTACCCCTGTGGGTTATATTTTCTACCCAGACACATTTGGAACTCTCCTGGGGTACCCTCACACATATTATTCCCTCATTTAGTGGATATTTTCACAAAAAAGTGAAATTTTCAAAAATTGAGAAAATTGGCTAAAAACGACGAAATACAAGGACTCATTGGGCGAATCGCTCTGGAAGTGAGTTCGGAATGCTCACTGACATCTCCCCTCTCTGAAAGTCTGATAAACGCCGGAAAAATGACTAAGTCCAAAAAAAAATGTTTTTCAACTTTTTTCAATTTTACCCCCGTGGGTTATATATACTACCCACACACATTTGGAACTCTCCTGGGGTACCTTCACACATATTATGCCCTCATTCAGTGGATATTTTCAGAAAAATGTGAAATTTTCAAAAATTCAGAAAATTGGCTGAAAACGACGAAATATCAAGGACTCATTGGGCGAATCGCTCTGGAACTGAAATCGGAAAGCTCACTGACATTTCCCCTCTCTGAAAGTCTGATAAACGCCGGAAAAATTACTAAGTCCAAAAAAAAATGTTTTTCAACTTTTTTCAATTTTACCCCTGTGGGTTATATATTCTACCCACACACATTTGGAACTCTCCTGGGGTACCCTCACACATATTATTCCTTCATTTAGTGGATATTTTCACAAAAAACTGAAATTTTCAAAAATTCTGAAAATTGGCTGAAAACAACGAAATATCAAAGACTCATTGGGCGAATCGCTCTGGAACTGAAATCGGAACACTCATTGACATTTCCCCTCTCTGAAAGTCTGATAAACGCCGGAAAAATGACTAGGTCAAAAACATTTTTTTTTTAAATTTTACCCCTGTGGGATATATATTTTACCCACACATTTTGGAGCCCTCCTGGGATGCCCTCTAACATAGTATAACCTCATTTTGTGAAAGTTTTCACAAAATTGTGAAATTTTCAAAAAAGTAAAAAATTTTGCAAAAACGACTAAGTATCAAGGACTCATCGCACGAATCGCTCTGGAACTGAAATCGGATGCGCGCACTGAGATGCTCCCCTCTCTGGAAGTCTGACACAAGTTGAAAAATTTCTAAGTCCAGAAAAAAAAAATTTTCAACTTTTTTTCAATTGACCCCACAAGGGATATATATTTCACCCATACATTTGGAGCCCTCCTGGGGTACCCTCACACATATTATTCCCTCATTTAGTGGATATTTTCACAAAAAAGTGAAATTTTCAAAAATTCAGAAAATTGTCTGAAAGCGTCAAAACATTAAGGACTCATCCCGCGAATCGCTCTGGAACTGAAATCGGAACGCTCACTGACATTTCCCCTCTCTGAAAGTCTGATAAACGCCGAAAAAATGACTAAGTCCAAAAAAACATTTTTTCAACTTTTTTGAATTTTACCCCCGTGGGATATATATTCTACACACACACATTTGGAAATCTCCTGGGGTACCCTCACACATATTATTCCCTCATTTAGTGGATATTTTCACAAAAAAGTGAAATTTTCAAAAATTCAGAAAATTGGCTGAAAACGACGAAATATCAAGGACTCATCCGGTGAATCACTCTGGAACTGAAATCGGAATGCTCACTGACATTTCCCCTCTCTGAAAGTCTGATAAACGCCAGAAAAATGACTAAGTCCAAAAAAAAAAAATTTTTCAACTTTTTTGAATTTTACCCAAGTGGGTTATATATTCTACCCACACACATTTGGAACTCTCCTGGGGTACGTTCACTCATTTTTTTTACCTCATTTAGTGGATATTTTCACAAAAAGTGAAATTTTCAAAAATTCAGAAAATTGGCTGAAAACGACGAAATATCAAGGACTCATTGGGCGATTCGCTCTGGAACTGAAATTGGAAAGCTCACTGACAATTTCGCTCTCTGAAAGTCTGATAAACACCGGAAAAAGACTAAGTCCAAAAAAAAATTTTTTCAACTTTTTTCAATTTTACCATCGTGGGATATATATTCTACCCAAACACATTTAGAACTCTCCTGGGGTACCCTCACACATATTATTCCCTCATTTAGTGGATATTTTCACAAAAAAAGTGAAATTTTCAAAAATTCAGAAAATTGTCTGAAAACGACTAAATATCAAAGACTTATTTGGGTGAATCGCTCTGGAACTGAAATCAAAACGCTCACTGACATTTCCCGTCTCTGAAAGTCTGATAAACGCCGGAAAAATGACTAAGTCCAAAAAAAATTTTTTTTAACTTTTTTCAATTTTACCGCCGTGGGATATATATTCTACCCACACACATTTGGAACTTTCCTGGGGTACCCTCACACATATTATTCCCTCATTTAGTGGATATTTTCACAAAAAAGTGAAATTTTCAAAAATTCAGAAAATTGGCTAAAAACGACGAAATACAAGGACTCATTGGGCGAATCGCTCTGGAACTGAAGTCGGAATGCTCACTGACATTTCCCCTCTCTGAAAGTCTGATAAACGCTGGAAAAATGACAGTCCAAAAAAAAATTTTTTTCAACTTTTTTCAATTTTACCCAAGTGGGTTATATATTCTACCTACACACATTTGGAACTCTCCTGGGGTACCTTCACTCATTTTTTTCCCTCATTTAGTGGATATTTTCACAAAAAAGTGAAATTTTCAAAAATTCAGAAAATTGGCTGAAAACTACGAAATACAAGGACTGATTGGGCGAATCGCTCTGGAACTGAAATCGGATCGCTCACTGACATTTCCCCTTTCTGAAAGTCTGATAAACGCCGGAAAAATGACTTAGTCGAAAAAAAGATTTTTTCAACTTTTTCAATTTTACCCCTGTGGGTTATATTTTCTACCCAGACACATTTGGAACTCTCCTGGGGTACCCTCACACATATTATTCCCTCATTTAGTGGATATTTTCACAAAAAAGTGAAATTTTCAAAAATTGAGAAAATTGGCTAAAAACGACGAAATACAAGGACTCATTGGGCGAATCGCTCTGGAAGTGAGTTCGGAATGCTCACTGACATCTCCCCTCTCTGAAAGTCTGATAAACGCCGGAAAAATGACTAAGTCCAAAACAAAATTTTTTTCAACTTTTTTCAATTTTACCCCCGTGGGTTATATATACTACCCACACACATTTGGAACTCTCCTGGGGTACCTTCACACATATTATGCCCTCATTCAGTGGATATTTTCAGAAAAAAGTGAAATTTTCAAAAATTCAGAAAATTGGCTGAAAACGACTAAATATCAAGGACTCATCCGGCGAATAGCGCTGGACCTGAAATCGGAACGCTCACTGACATTTCCCCTCTCTGTAAGTCTGATAAACGCCGGAAAAATGACTAAGTCCAAAAAAAAATGTTTTTCAACTTTTTTCAATTTTACCCCTGTGGGTTATATATTCTACCCACACACATTTGGAACTCTCCTGGGGTACCCTCACACATATTATTCCCTCATTTAGTGGATATTTTCACAAAAATGTGAAATTTTCAAAAATTCAGAAAATTGGCTGAAAACGACGAAATATCAAGGACTCATTGGGCGAATCGCTCTGGAACTGAAATCGGAAAGCTCACTGACATTTCCCCTCTCTGAAAGTCTGATAAACGCCGGAAAAATTACTAAGTCCAAAAAAAAATGTTTTTCAACTTTTTTCAATTTTACCCCTGTGGGTTATATATTCTACCCACACACATTTGGAACTCTCCTGGGGTACCCTCACACATATTATTCCTTCATTTAGTGGATATTTTCACAAAAAACTGAAATTTTCAAAAATTCTGAAAATTGGCTGAAAACAACGAAATATCAAAGACTCATTGGGCGAATCGCTCTGGAACTGAAATCGGAACACTCATTGACATTTCCCCTCTCTGAAAGTCTGATAAACGCCGGAAAAATGACTAGGTCAAAAACATTTTTTTTTTAAATTTTACCCCTGTGGGATATATATTTTACCCACACATTTTGGAGCCCTCCTGGGATGCCCTCTAACATAGTATAACCTCATTTTGTGAAAGTTTTCACAAAATTGTGAAATTTTCAAAAAAGTAAAAAATTTTGCAAAAACGACTAAGTATCAAGGACTCATCGCACGAATCGCTCTGGAACTGAAATCGGATGCGCGCACTGAGATGCTCCCCTCTCTGGAAGTCTGACACAAGTTGAAAAATTTCTAAGTCCAGAAAAAAAAATTTTTCAACTTTTTTTCAATTGACCCCACAAGGGATATATATTTCACCCATACATTTGGAGCCCTCCTGGGGTACCCTCACACATATTATTCCCTCATTTAGTGGATATTTTCACAAAAAAGTGAAATTTTCAAAAATTCAGAAAATTGTCTGAAAGCGTCAAAACATTAAGGACTCATCCCGCGAATCGCTCTGGAACTGAAATCGGAACGCTCACTGACATTTCCCCTCTCTGAAAGTCTGATAAACGCCGAAAAAATGACTAAGTCCAAAAAAACATTTTTTCAACTTTTTTGAATTTTACCCCCGTGGGATATATATTCTACACACACACATTTGGAAATCTCCTGGGGTACCCTCACACATATTATTCCCTCATTTAGTGGATATTTTCACAAAAAAGTGAAATTTTCAAAAATTCAGAAAATTGGCTGAAAACGACGAAATATCAAGGACTCATCCGGTGAATCACTCTGGAACTGAAATCGGAATGCTCACTGACATTTCCCCTCTCTGAAAGTCTGATAAACGCCAGAAAAATGACTAAGTCCAAAAAAAAAAAATTTTTCAACTTTTTTGAATTTTACCCAAGTGGGTTATATATTCTACCCACACACATTTGGAACTCTCCTGGGGTACGTTCACTCATTTTTTTTACCTCATTTAGTGGATATTTTCACAAAAAGTGAAATTTTCAAAAATTCAGAAAATTGGCTGAAAACGACGAAATATCAAGGACTCATTGGGCGATTCGCTCTGGAACTGAAATTGGAAAGCTCACTGACAATTTCGCTCTCTGAAAGTCTGATAAACACCGGAAAAAGACTAAGTCCAAAAAAAAATTTTTTCAACTTTTTTCAATTTTACCATCGTGGGATATATATTCTACCCAAACACATTTAGAACTCTCCTGGGGTACCCTCACACATATTATTCCCTCATTTAGTGGATATTTTCACAAAAAAAGTGAAATTTTCAAAAATTCAGAAAATTGGCTGAAAACGACTAAATATCAAAGACTTATTTGGGTGAATCGCTCTGGAACTGAAATCAAAACGCTCACTGACATTTCCCGTCTCTGAAAGTCTGATAAACGCCGGAAAAATGACTAAGTCCAAAAAAAAATTTTTTTAACTTTTTTCAATTTTACCGCCGTGGGATATATATTCTACCCACACACATTTGGAACTTTCCTGGGGTACCCTCACACATATTATTCCCTCATTTAGTGGATATTTTCACAAAAAAGTGAAATTTTCAAAAATTCAGAAAATTGGCTAAAAACGACGAAATACAAGGACTCATTGGGCGAATCGCTCTGGAACTGAAGTCGGAACGCTCACTGACATTTCCCCTCTCTGAAAGTCTGATAAACGCTGGAAAAATGACAGTCCAAAAAAAAATTTTTTTCAACTTTTTTCAATTTTACCCAAGTGGGTTATATATTCTACCTACACACATTTGGAACTCTCCTGGGGTACCTTCACTCATTTTTTTCCCTCATTTAGTGGATATTTTCACAAAAAAGTGAAATTTTCAAAAATTCAGAAAATTGGCTGAAAACTACGAAATACAAGGACTGATTGGGCGAATCGCTCTGGAACTGAAATCGGATCGCTCACTGACATTTCCCCTTTCTGAAAGTCTGATAAACGCCGGAAAAATGACTTAGTCGAAAAAAAGATTTTTTCAACTTTTTCAATTTTACCCCTGTGGGTTATATTTTCTACCCAGACACATTTGGAACTCTCCTGGGGTACCCTCACACATATTATTCCCTCATTTAGTGGATATTTTCACAAAAAAGTGAAATTTTCAAAAATTTAGAAAATTGGCTAAAAACGACGAAATACAAGGACTCATTGGGCGAATCGCTCTGGAAGTGAGTTCGGAATGCTCACTGACATCTCCCCTCTCTGAAAGTCTGATAAACGCCGGAAAAATGACTAAGTCCAAAACAAAATTTTTTTCAACTTTTTTCAATTTTACCCCCGTGGGTTATATATACTACCCACACACATTTGGAACTCTCCTGGCGTACCTTCACACATATTATGCCCTCATTCAGTGGATATTTTCAGAAAAAAGTGAAATTTTCAAAAATTCAGAAAATTGGCTGAAAACGACTAAATATCAAGGACTCATCCGGCGTATCGCGCTGGACCTGAAATCGGAACGCTCACTGACATTTACCCTCTCTGTAAGTCTGATAAACGCCGGAAAAATGACTAAGTCGAAAAAAAAATGTTTTTCAACTTTTTTCAATTTTACCCCTGTGGGTTATATATTCTACCCACACACATTTGGAACTCTCCTGGGGTACCCTCACACATATTATTCCCTCATTTAGTGGATATTTTCACAAAAATGTGAAATTTTCAAAAATTCAGAAAATTGGCTGAAAACGACGAAATATCAAGGACTCATTGGGCGAATCGCTCTGGAACTGAAATCGGAAAGCTCACTGACATTTCCCCTCTCTGAAAGTCTGATAAACGCCGGAAAAATTACTAAGTCCAAAAAAAAATGTTTTTCAACTTTTTTCAATTTTACCCCTGTGGGTTATATATTCTACCCACACACATTTGGAACTCTCCTGGGGTACCCTCACACATATTATTCCTTCATTTAGTGGATATTTTCACAAAAAAGTGAAATTTTCAAAAATTCAGAAAATTGGCTGAAAGCGACGAAATATCAAGGACTCATTGGGCGTATCGCTCTGGAAGTGAAATCGGAACTCTCTCTGACATTTCCCCTCTCTGAAAGTCTGATAAATGCCGGAAAAATGACTAAGTCCAAAAAAACAATTTTTTTAACTTTTTTCAATTTTACCCCCGTGGGTTATATATTCTACCCACACACATTTGGAACTCTCCTGGGGTACCCTCACACATATTATTCCCTCATTTAGTGGATATTTTCAGAAAAAAGTGAAATTTTCAAAAATTCAGAAAATTGGCTGAAAACGACGACATATCAAGGACTCATCCAGCGAATCACACTGGAACTGAAATCGGAACGCTCACTGACATTTCCCCTCTCTGAAAGTCGGATAAATGCCGGAAAAATGACTAAGTGAAAAAAAAAAATTTTTTAAACTTTTTTCAATTTTACCCCCGTGGGATATTTATTCTACCCACACACATTTGGAACTCTCCTGGGGTACCCTCACACATATTATTCCCTCATTTAGTGGATATTTTCACAAAAAAGTGAAATTTTCAAAAATTCAGAAAATTGGCTGAAAACGACGAAATATCAAGGACTCATTGGGCGAATCGCTCTGGAAGTGAGTTCGGAATGCTCACTGACATCTCCCCTCTCTGAAAGTCTGATAAACGCCGGAAAAATGACTAAGTCCAAAAAAAAAATGTTTTTAACTTTTTTCAATTTTACCCCCGTGGGATATATATTCTACCCCCACACATTTGGAACTCTCCTGGGGTACTTTCACACATATTCCCTCATTTAGTGGATATTTTCACAAAAAAAGTGAAATTTTCAAAAATTCTGAAAATTGCTTGAAAACGACGAAATATCAAAGACTCATTGGGCAATCGCTCTGGAAACTGAAATCGGAATGCTCACTGACATTTCCCCTCTCTGAAAGTCTGATAAACGCCGGAAAAATGACTAAGTCCAAAAAAAAAAGTTTTTCAACTTTTTTCAATTTTACCCCTGTGGGTTATATATTCTACCCAAACACATATGGAACTCTCCTGGGGTACCCTCACACATATTATTCCCTCATTTAGTGGATATTTTCACAAAAAAGTGAACTTTTCAAAAATTCAGAAAATTGGCTGAAAACAACGAAATATCAAGGACTCAATGGGCGAATCGCTCTGGAACTGAAATTGGAACGCTCACTGACATTTCCCCTCTCTGAAAGTCTGATAAACGCCGGAAAAATGACTAAGTTCCAAAAAAAATTTTTTTCAACTTTTTTCAATTTTACCCCCGTGGGTTATATATTCTACCCACACACATTTGGAACTCTCCTGGGGTACCTTCACACATATTATGCCCTCATTTAGTGGATATTTTCAGAAAAAAGTGAAATTTTCAAAAATTCAGAAAATTGGCTGAAAACGAGTAAATATCTAGGGCTCATCCATCGAATCGCACTGAAACTGAAATCGGAATGCTCACTGACATTTCCCCTCTCTGAAAGTCTGATAAACGCCGGAAAAATGACTAAGTCCAAAAAAAAATTTTTTTCAACTCTTTTCAATGTTAGCCCGTGGGTTATATATTCTACCCACACACATTTGGAACTCTCCTGGGGTACCTTCACACATATTATGCCCTCATTTAGTGGATATTTTCAGAAAAAAGTGAAATTTTCAAAAATTCAGAAAATTGGCTGAAAACGACTAAATATCAAGGACTCATCCGGCGTATCGCGCTGGACCTGAAATCGGAACGCTCACTGACATTTCCCCTCTCTGAAAGTCTGATAAACGCCGGAAAAATGACTAAATCGAAAAAAAAATTTTTTTCAACTTTTTTCAATTTTACCCCTGTGGGTTATATATTCTACCCACACACATTTGGAACTCTCCTGGGGTACCTTCACTCATTTTATTCCCTCATTTAGTGGATATTTTCACAAAAAAGTGAAATTTTCAAAAATTCAGAAAATTGGCTGAAAGCGACGAAATATCAAGGACTCATTGGGCGAATCGCTCTGGAAGTGAAATCGAAACGCTCACTGACATTTCCCCTCTCTGAAAGTCTGATAAATGCCGGAAAAATGACTAAGTCCAAAAAAACAATTTTTTTTCAACTTTTTTCAATTTTACCCCCGTGGGTTATATATTCTACCCACACACATTTGGAACTCTCCTGGGGTACCTTCACACATATTATTCCCTCATTTAGAGGATATTTTCAGAAAAAAGTGAAATTTTCAAAAATTCAGAAAATTGGCTGAAAACGACGAAATATCAAGGACTCATCCAGCGAATCACACTGGAACTGAAATCGGAACGCTCACTGACATTTCCCCTCTCTGAAAGTCTAATAAACGCCAGAAAAATGACTAAGTGCAAAAAAAAAATATTTCAACTTTTTTCAATTTTACCCCCATGGGATATATATTCTACCCACACACATTTGGAACTCTCCTGGGGTACGTTCACACATATTCCCTCATTTAGTGGATATTTTCACAAAAAAAGTGAAATTTTCAAAAATTCAGAAAATTGCCTGAAAACGACGAAATATCAAAGACTCACTGGACAATCACTCTGGAACTGAAATCGGAACGCTCACTGACATTTCCCCTCTCTGAAAGTCGGATAAACGCCGGAAAAATTACTAAGTCCAAAAAAAAATGTTTTTCAACTTTTTTCAACTTTACCCCTGTGGGTTATATATTCTACCCACACACATTTGGAACTCTCCTGGGGTACCCTCACACATATTATTCCCTCATTTAGTGGATATTTTCAGAAAAAAGTGAAATTTTCAAAAATTCAGACAATTGGCTGAAAACGACGAAATATCAAGGACTCATTGGGCGAATCGCTCTGGAAGTGAGTTCGGATTGCTCACTGACATCTCCCCTCTCTGAAAGTCTGATAAACGCCGGAAAAATGACTAAGTCCAAAAAAAAAATGTTTTTAACTTTTTTCAATTTTACCCACGTGGGTTATATATTCTACCCACACACAATTGGATCTCTCCTGGGGTACGTTCACACATATTCCCTCATTTAGTGGATATTTTCACAAAAAAGTGAAATTTTCAAAAATTCAGAAAATTGCTTGAAAACGACAAAATATCAAGAACTCATTGGGTGAATCGCTCTGGAACTGAAATCGTAACGCTCACTGACATTTCCCCTCTCTGAAAGTCTGATAAACGCCGGAAAAATTACTAAGTCAAAAAAATAATTTTTTTCAACTTTTTTCAATTTTACCCCTGTGGGTTATATATTCTACCCAGACACATTTGGAACTCTCCTGGGGTACCCTCACACATATTATTCCCTCATTTAGTGGATATTTTCACAAAAAAGTGAAATTTTCAAAAATTCAGAAAATTGGCTGAAAATGACGAAATATCAAGGAATCATTGGGCGAATCGCTCTGGAAGTGAATTCGGAATGCTCACTGACATCTCCCCTCTCTGAAAGTCTGATAAACGGCGGAAAAATGACTAAGTCCAAAAAAAAAATGTTTTCAACTTTTTTCAATTTTACCCCCGTGGGTTATATATTCTACCCACACACATTTGGAACTCTCCTGGGGTACCCTCACACATATTATTCCCTCATTTAGTGGATATTTTCACAAAAAAGTGAAATTTTCAAAAATTCAGAAAATTGGCTGAAAACGACGAAATATCAAGGAGTCATTGGGCGAATCGCTCTGGAAGTGAATTCGGAATGCTCACTGACATCTCCCCTCTCTGAAAGTCTGATAAACGGCGGAAAAATGACTAAGTCCAAAAAAAAAATGTTTTCAACTTTTTTCAATTTTACCCCCGTGGGTTATATATTCTAACCACACACATTTGGAACTCTCCTGGGGTACCTTCACACATATTATGCCCTCATTTAGTGGATATTTTCAGAAAAAAGTGAAACTTTCAAAAATTCAGAAAATTGGCTGAAAACGACAAAATATCAAGGACTCATTGGGCGAATCGCTCTGGAAGTGAATTCGGAATGCTCACTGACATCTCCCCTCTCTGAAAGTCTGATAAACGGCGGAAAAATGACTAAGTCCAAAAAAAAAATGTTTTCAACTTTTTTCAATTTTACCCCCGTGGGTTATATATTCTAACCACACACATTTGGAACTCTCCTGGGGTACCTTCACACATATTATGCCCTCATTTAGTGGATATTTTCAGAAAAAAGTGAAACTTTCAAAAATTCAGAAAATTGGCTGAAAACGACAAAATATCAAGGACTCATTGGGCGAATCGCTCTGGAAGTGAATTCGGAATGCTCACTGACATCTCCCCTCTCTGAAAGTCTGATAAACGGCGGAAAAATGACTAAGTCCAAAAAAAAAATGTTTTCAACTTTTTTCAATTTTACCCCCGTGGGTTATATATTCTAACCACACACATTTGGAACTCTCCTGGGGTACCTTCACACATATTATGCCCTCATTTAGTGGATATTTTCAGAAAAAAGTGAAACTTTCAAAAATTCAGAAAATTGGCTGAAAACGACGAAATATCAAGGACTCATCCGGCGTATCGCGCTGGACCTGAAATCGGAACGCTCACTGACATTTCCCCTCTCTGAAAGTCTAATAAATGCCAGAAAAATGACTAAGTCCAAAAAAAAAATTTTTCAACTTTTTTCACTTTTACCCCCGTGGGATATATATTCTACCCACACACAATTGGATCTCTCCTGGGGTACGTTCACACATATTCCCTCATTTAGTGGATATTTTCACAAAAAAGTGAAATTTTCAAAAATTCAGAAAATTGCTTGAAAACGACAAAATATCAAGGACTCATTGGGCGAATCGCTCTGGAAGTGAATTCGGAATACTCACTGACATCTCCCCTCTCTGAAAGTCTGATAAACGGCGGAAAAATGACTAAGTCCAAAAAAAAAATGTTTTCAACTTTTTTCAATTTTACCCCCGTGGGTTATATATTCTACCCACACACATTTGGAACTCTCCTGGGGTACCTTCACACATATTATTCCCTCATTTAGCGGATATTTTCAGAAAAAAGTGAAATTTTCCAAAATTCAGAAAATTGGCTGAAAACTACGAAATATCATGGACTCATTGTGCGAATCGAACTGGAACTGAAATCGGAACGCTCACTGACATTTCCCCTCTCTGAAAGTCTGATAAACGCCGGAAAAATGACTAAGTTCAAAAAAAAAATGTTTCAAGTTTTTTCAATTTTACCCCCGTGGGTTATATATTCTACCCACACACATTTGGAACTCTCCTGGGGTACCTTCACACATATTATGCCCTCATTTAGTGGATATTTTCACAAAAAAGTGAAATTTTCAAAAATTCAGACAATTGGCTGAAAACGACGAAATATCAAGGACCCATTGGGCGAATCGCACTGGAACTGAAATCGTAACGCTCACTGACATTTCCCCTCTCTGAAAGTCGGATAAACGCCGGAAAAATGACTAAGTCAAAAAAAAAATTTTTTTCAACTTTTTTCAATTTTACCCTCGTGGGATATTTATTCAACCCACACACATTTGGAAATCTCCTGGGGTACCTTCACACATATTATTCCCTCATTTAGTGGATATTTTCACAAAAAAGTGAAATTTTCAAAAATTCTGAAAATTGGCTGAAACCGACGAAATATCAAGGGCTCATGGGGCGAATCGCTCTGGAACTGAAATCGGAATGCTCACTGAAATTTCCCCTCTCTGAAAGTCTGATAAACGCCGGAAAAATGACTAAGTTCAAAAAAAAAAAAATATTTTTCAACTGTTTTCAATTTTACCCCCGTGGGTTATATATTCTACCCAGATACATTTGGAACTCTCCTGGGGTACCCTCACACATATTATTCCCTCATTTAGTGGATATTTTCACAAAAAAGTGAAATTATCAAAAATTCAAAAAATTGTCTGAAAGCCACGAAATATCAAGGACTCATTGGGCGAATTGCTCTGGAACTGAAATCAGAACGCTCACTGACATTTCCCCTCTCTGAAAGTCTGATAAACGCCGGAAAAATGACTAAGTTCAAAAAAAAAAAAATATTTTTCAACTGTTTTCAATTTTACCCCCGTGGGTTATATATTCTAACCACACACATTTGGAACTCTCCTGGGGTACCTTCACACATATTATGCCCTCATTTAGTGGATATTTTCAGAAAAAAGTGAAACTTTCAAAAATTCAGAAAATTGGCTGAAAACGACGAAATATCAAGGACTCATCCGGCGTATCGCGCTGGACCTGAAATCGGAACGCTCACTGACATTTCCCCTCTCTGAAAGTCTAATAAATGCCAGAAAAATGACTAAGTCCAAAAAAAAAATTTTTCAACTTTTTTCACTTTTACCCCTGTGGGTTATATATTCTACCCACACACATTTGGAACTCTCCTGGGGTACCCTCACACATATTATTCCCTCATTTAGTGGATATTTTCACAAAAAAGTAAAATTTTCAAAAATTCAGAAAATTGGCTGAAAACGACGAAATATCAAGGACTCATTGGGCGAATCGCTCTAGAAGTGAAATCGGAACGCTCACTGACATTTCCCCTCTCTGAAAGTCTGATAAATGCCGGAAAAATGACTAAGTCCAAAAAAAATTTTTTTTCAACTTTTTTCAATTTTACCCCCGTGGGTTATATATTCTACCCACACACATTTGGAACTCTCCTGGGGTACCTTCACACATATTATTCCCTCATTTAGTGGATATTTTCAGAAAAAATTGAAATTTTCAAAAATTCTGAAAATTGGCTGAAAACGACGAAATATCAAGGACTCAATGGGCGAATCGCTCTGGAACTGAAACCGGAACGCTCACTGACATTTCCCCTCTCCGAAAGTCTGAAAAACACCGGAAAAATGACTAAGTCCAAAAAAGAAAATGTTTCAAGTTTTTTCAATTTTACCCCCGTGGGTTATATATTCTACCCACACACATTTGGAAATCTCCTGGGGTACACTCACACATATTATTCCCTCATTTAGTGGATATTTTCACAAAAAAGTGAAATTTTCAAAAATTCAGAAAATTGGCTGAAAACGACGAAATATCAAGGACTCATTGGGCGAATCGCTCTGGAACTGAGATCGGAAAGCTCAATGACATTTCCCCTCTCTGAAAGTCTGATAAACGCCGGAAAAATGACTAAGTTCAAAAAAAAAAAAATATTTTTCAACTGTTTTCAATTTTACCCCCGTGGGTTATATATTCTAACCACACACATTTGGAACTCTCCTGGGGTACCTTCACACATATTATGCCCTCATTTAGTGGATATTTTCAGAAAAAAGTGAAACTTTCAAAAATTCAGAAAATTGGCTGAAAACGACGAAATATCAAGGACTCATCCGGCGTATCGCGCTGGACCTGAAATCGGAACGCTCACTGACATTTCCCCTCTCTGAAAGTCTAATAAATGCCAGAAAAATGACTAAGTCCAAAAAAAAAATTTTTCAACTTTTTTCACTTTTACCCCCGTGGGATATATATTCTACCCACACACAATTGGATCTCTCCTGGGGTACGTTCACACATATTCCCTCATTTAGTGGATATTTTCACAAAAAAGTGAAATTTTCAAAAATTCAGAAAATTGGCTGAAAACGACGAAATATCAAGGACTCATTGGGAGAATCGCTCTGGAACTGAAATCAGAACGCTCACTGACATTTTCCCTCTCTGAAAGTCTGATAAACGCCAGATACATGACTAAGTCCAAAAAAAAAATTTTTTCAACTTTTTTCAATTTTACCCCCTTGGGATATTTATTCTACCCACACACATTTGGAACTCTCCTGGGGTACCGTCACACATATTATGCCCTCATTTAGTGGATATTTTCACAAAAAAGTGAAATTTTCAAAAATTCAGACAATTGGCTGAAAACGACGAAATATCAAGGACTCATTGGGCGAATCGCACTGGAACTGAAATCGTAACGCTCACTGACATTTCCCCTCTCTGAAAGTCGGATAAACGCCGGAAAAATGACTAAGTCAAAAAAAAAATTTTTTTCAACTTTTTTCAATTTTACCCTCGTGGGATATTTATTCAACCCACACACATTTGGAAATCTCCTGGGGTACCCTCACACATATTATTCCCTCATTTAGTGGATATTTTCACAAAAAAGTTAAATTTTCAAAAATTCAGAAAATTGGCTGAAACCGACGAAATATCAAGGGCTCATGGGGCGAATCGCTCTGGAACTGAAATCGGAATGCTCACTGAAATTTCCCCTCTCCGAAAGTCTGATAAACGCCGGAAAAATGACTAAGTCCAAAAAAAAAAAAATTTTTTTCAACTGTTTTCAATTTTACCCCCGTGGGTTATATATTCTAACCACACACATTTGGAACTCTCCTGGGGTACGTTCACACATATTCCCTCATTTAGTGGATATTTTCACAAAAAAGTGAAATTTTCAAAAATTCAGAAAATTGCTTGAAAACGACGAAATATCAAGGACTCATTGGGTGAATCGCTCTGGAACTGAAATCGTAACGCTCACTGACATTTCCCCTCTCTGAAAGTCTGATAAACGCCGGAAAAATGACTAAATCCAAAAAAAAATGTTTTTCAACTTTTTTCAATTTTACCCCTGTGGGTTATATATTCTACCCAGATACATTTGGAACTCTCCTGGGGTACCCTCACACATATTATTCCCTCATTTAGTGGATATTTTCACAAAAAAGTGAAATTATCAAAAATTCAAAAAATTGTCTGAAAGCCACGAAATATCAAGGACTCATTGGGCGAATCGCTCTGGAACTGAAATCAGAACGCTCACTGACATTTCCCCTCTCTGAAAGTCTGATAAACGCCGGAAAAATGACTAAGTTCAAAAAAAAATATATATTTTTCAACTGTTTTCAATTTTACCCCCGTGGGTTATATATTCTAACCACACACATTTGGAACTCTCCTGGGGTACCTTCACACATATTATGCCCTCATTTAGTGGATATTTTCAGAAAAAAGTGAAGCTTTCAAAAATTCAGAAAATTGGCTGAAAACGACGAAATATCAAGGACTCATCCGGCGTATCGCGCTGGACCTGAAATCGGAACGCTCACTGACATTTCCCCTCTCTGAAAGTCTAATAAATGCCAGAAAAATGACTAAGTCCAAAAAAAAAATTTTTCAACTTTTTTCACTTTTACCCCCGTGGGATATATATTCTACCCACACACAATTGGATCTCTCCTGGGGTACGTTCACACATATTCCCTCATTTAGTGGATATTTTCACAAAAAAGTGAAATTTTCAAAAATTCAGAAAATTGCTTGAAAACGACAAAATATCAAGGACTCATTGGGCGAATCGCTCTGGAAGTGAATTCGGAATACTCACTGACATCTCCCCTCTCTGAAAGTCTGATAAACGGCGGAAAAATGACTAAGTCCAAAAAAAAAATGTTTTCAACTTTTTTCAATTTTACCCCCGTGGGTTATATATTCTACCCACACACATTTGGAACTCTCCTGGGGTACCTTCACACATATTATTCCCTCATTTAGCGGATATTTTCAGAAAAAAGTGAAATTTTCCAAAATTCAGAAAATTGGCTGAAAACTACGAAATATCATGGACTCATTGTGCGAATCGAACTGGAACTGAAATCGGAACGCTCACTGACATTTCCCCTCTCTGAAAGTCTGATAAACGCCGGAAAAATGACTAAGTTCAAAAAAAAAATGTTTCAAGTTTTTTCAATTTTACCCCCGTGGGTTATATATTCTACCCACACACATTTGGAACTCTCCTGGGGTACCTTCACACATATTATGCCCTCATTTAGTGGATATTTTCACAAAAAAGTGAAATTTTCAAAAATTCAGACAATTGGCTGAAAACGACGAAATATCAAGGACCCATTGGGCGAATCGCACTGGAACTGAAATCGTAACGCTCACTGACATTTCCCCTCTCTGAAAGTCGGATAAACGCCGGAAAAATGACTAAGTCAAAAAAAAAATTTTTTTCAACTTTTTTCAATTTTACCCTCGTGGGATATTTATTCAACCCACACACATTTGGAAATCTCCTGGGGTACCTTCACACATATTATTCCCTCATTTAGTGGATATTTTAACAAAAAAGTGAAATTTTCAAAAATTCTGAAAATTGGCTGAAACCGACGAAATATCAAGGGCTCATGGGGCGAATCGCTCTGGAACTGAAATCGGAATGCTCACTGAAATTTCCCCTCTCTGAAAGTCTGATAAACGCCGGAAAAATGACTAAGTTCAAAAAAAAAAAAATATTTTTCAACTGTTTTCAATTTTACCCCCGTGGGTTATATATTCTAACCACACACATTTGGAACTCTCCTGGGGTACCTTCACACATATTATGCCCTCATTTAGTGGATATTTTCAGAAAAAAGTGAAACTTTCAAAAATTCAGAAAATTGGCTGAAAACGACGAAATATCAAGGACTCATCCGGCGTATCGCGCTGGACCTGAAATCGGAACGCTCACTGACATTTCCCCTCTCTGAAAGTCTAATAAATGCCAGAAAAATGACTAAGTCCAAAAAAAAAATTTTTCAACTTTTTTCACTTTTACCCCTGTGGGTTATATATTCTACCCACACACATTTGGAACTCTCCTGGGGTACCCTCACACATATTATTCCCTCATTTAGTGGATATTTTCACAAAAAAGTAAAATTTTCAAAAATTCAGAAAATTGGCTGAAAACGACGAAATATCAAGGACTCATTGGGCGAATCGCTCTAGAAGTGAAATCGGAACGCTCACTGACATTTCCCCTCTCTGAAAGTCTGATAAATGCCGGAAAAATGACTAAGTCCAAAAAAAATTTTTTTTCAACTTTTTTCAATTTTACCCCCGTGGGTTATATATTCTACCCACACACATTTGGAACTCTCCTGGGGTACCTTCACACATATTATTCCCTCATTTAGTGGATATTTTCAGAAAAAATTGAAATTTTCAAAAATTCTGAAAATTGGCTGAAAACGACGAAATATCAAGGACTCAATGGGCGAATCGCTCTGGAACTGAAACCGGAACGCTCACTGACATTTCCCCTCTCCGAAAGTCTGAAAAACACCGGAAAAATGACTAAGTCCAAAAAAGAAAATGTTTCAAGTTTTTTCAATTTTACCCCCGTGGGTTATATATTCTACCCACACACATTTGGAAATCTCCTGGGGTACACTCACACATATTATTCCCTCATTTAGTGGATATTTTCACAAAAAAGTGAAATTTTCAAAAATTCAGAAAATTGGCTGAAAACGACGAAATATCAAGGACTCATTGGGCGAATCGCTCTGGAACTGAGATCGGAAAGCTCAATGACATTTCCCCTCTCTGAAAGTCTGATAAACGCCGGAAAAATGACTAAGTTCAAAAAAAAAAAAATATTTTTCAACTGTTTTCAATTTTACCCCCGTGGGTTATATATTCTAACCACACACATTTGGAACTCTCCTGGGGTACCTTCACACATATTATGCCCTCATTTAGTGGATATTTTCAGAAAAAAGTGAAACTTTCAAAAATTCAGAAAATTGGCTGAAAACGACGAAATATCAAGGACTCATCCGGCGTATCGCGCTGGACCTGAAATCGGAACGCTCACTGACATTTCCCCTCTCTGAAAGTCTAATAAATGCCAGAAAAATGACTAAGTCCAAAAAAAAAATTTTTCAACTTTTTTCACTTTTACCCCCGTGGGATATATATTCTACCCACACACAATTGGATCTCTCCTGGGGTACGTTCACACATATTCCCTCATTTAGTGGATATTTTCACAAAAAAGTGAAATTTTCAAAAATTCAGAAAATTGGCTGAAAACGACGAAATATCAAGGACTCATTGGGAGAATCGCTCTGGAACTGAAATCAGAACGCTCACTGACATTTTCCCTCTCTGAAAGTCTGATAAACGCCAGATACATGACTAAGTCCAAAAAAAAAATTTTTTCAACTTTTTTCAATTTTACCCCCTTGGGATATTTATTCTACCCACACACATTTGGAACTCTCCTGGGGTACCGTCACACATATTATGCCCTCATTTAGTGGATATTTTCACAAAAAAGTGAAATTTTCAAAAATTCAGACAATTGGCTGAAAACGACGAAATATCAAGGACTCATTGGGCGAATCGCACTGGAACTGAAATCGTAACGCTCACTGACATTTCCCCTCTCTGAAAGTCGGATAAACGCCGGAAAAATGACTAAGTCAAAAAAAAAATTTTTTTCAACTTTTTTCAATTTTACCCTCGTGGGATATTTATTCAACCCACACACATTTGGAAATCTCCTGGGGTACCCTCACACATATTATTCCCTCATTTAGTGGATATTTTCACAAAAAAGTTAAATTTTCAAAAATTCAGAAAATTGGCTGAAACCGACGAAATATCAAGGGCTCATGGGGCGAATCGCTCTGGAACTGAAATCGGAATGCTCACTGAAATTTCCCCTCTCCGAAAGTCTGATAAACGCCGGAAAAATGACTAAGTCCAAAAAAAAATAAATTTTTTTCAACTGTTTTCAATTTTACCCCCGTGGGTTATATATTCTAACCACACACATTTGGAACTCTCCTGGGGTACGTTCACACATATTCCCTCATTTAGTGGATATTTTCACAAAAAAGTGAAATTTTCAAAAATTCAGAAAATTGCTTGAAAACGACGAAATATCAAGGACTCATTGGGTGAATCGCTCTGGAACTGAAATCGTAACGCTCACTGACATTTCCCCTCTCTGAAAGTCTGATAAACGCCGGAAAAATGACTAAATCCAAAAAAAAATGTTTTTCAACTTTTTTCAATTTTACCCCTGTGGGTTATATATTCTACCCAGATACATTTGGAACTCTCCTGGGGTACCCTCACACATATTATTCCCTCATTTAGTGGATATTTTCACAAAAAAGTGAAATTATCAAAAATTCAAAAAATTGTCTGAAAGCCACGAAATATCAAGGACTCATTGGGCGAATCGCTCTGGAACTGAAATCAGAACGCTCACTGACATTTCCCCTCTCTGAAAGTCTGATAAACGCCGGAAAAATGACTAAGTTCAAAAAAAAATATATATTTTTCAACTGTTTTCAATTTTACCCCCGTGGGTTATATATTCTAACCACACACATTTGGAACTCTCCTGGGGTACCTTCACACATATTATGCCCTCATTTAGTGGATATTTTCAGAAAAAAGTGAAGCTTTCAAAAATTCAGAAAATTGGCTGAAAACGACGAAATATCAAGGACTCATCCGGCGTATCGCGCTGGACCTGAAATCGGAACGCTCACTGACATTTCCCCTCTCTGAAAGTCTAATAAATGCCAGAAAAATGACTAAGTCCAAAAAAAAAATTTTTCAACTTTTTTCACTTTTACCCCCGTGGGATATATATTCTACCCACACACAATTGGATCTCTCCTGGGGTACGTTCACACATATTCCCTCATTTAGTGGATATTTTCACAAAAAAGTGAAATTTTCAAAAATTCAGAAAATTGCTTGAAAACGACAAAATATCAAGGACTCATTGGGCGAATCGCTCTGGAAGTGAATTCGGAATACTCACTGACATCTCCCCTCTCTGAAAGTCTGATAAACGGCGGAAAAATGACTAAGTCCAAAAAAAAAATGTTTTCAACTTTTTTCAATTTTACCCCCGTGGGTTATATATTCTACCCACACACATTTGGAACTCTCCTGGGGTACCTTCACACATATTATTCCCTCATTTAGCGGATATTTTCAGAAAAAAGTGAAATTTTCCAAAATTCAGAAAATTGGCTGAAAACTACGAAATATCATGGACTCATTGTGCGAATCGAACTGGAACTGAAATCGGAACGCTCACTGACATTTCCCCTCTCTGAAAGTCTGATAAACGCCGGAAAAATGACTAAGTTCAAAAAAAAAATGTTTCAAGTTTTTTCAATTTTACCCCCGTGGGTTATATATTCTACCCACACACATTTGGAACTCTCCTGGGGTACCTTCACACATATTATGCCCTCATTTAGTGGATATTTTCACAAAAAAGTGAAATTTTCAAAAATTCAGACAATTGGCTGAAAACGACGAAATATCAAGGACCCATTGGGCGAATCGCACTGGAACTGAAATCGTAACGCTCACTGACATTTCCCCTCTCTGAAAGTCGGATAAACGCCGGAAAAATGACTAAGTCAAAAAAAAAATTTTTTTCAACTTTTTTCAATTTTACCCTCGTGGGATATTTATTCAACCCACACACATTTGGAAATCTCCTGGGGTACCTTCACACATATTATTCCCTCATTTAGTGGATATTTTCACAAAAAAGTGAAATTTTCAAAAATTCTGAAAATTGGCTGAAACCGACGAAATATCAAGGGCTCATGGGGCGAATCGCTCTGGAACTGAAATCGGAATGCTCACTGAAATTTCCCCTCTCTGAAAGTCTGATAAACGCCGGAAAAATGACTAAGTTCAAAAAAAAAAAAATATTTTTCAACTGTTTTCAATTTTACCCCCGTGGGTTATATATTCTACCCAGATACATTTGGAACTCTCCTGGGGTACCCTCACACATATTATTCCCTCATTTAGTGGATATTTTCACAAAAAAGTGAAATTATCAAAAATTCAAAAAATTGTCTGAAAGCCACGAAATATCAAGGACTCATTGGGCGAATTGCTCTGGAACTGAAATCAGAACGCTCACTGACATTTCCCCTCTCTGAAAGTCTGATAAACGCCGGAAAAATGACTAAGTTCAAAAAAAAAAAAATATTTTTCAACTGTTTTCAATTTTACCCCCGTGGGTTATATATTCTAACCACACACATTTGGAACTCTCCTGGGGTACCTTCACACATATTATGCCCTCATTTAGTGGATATTTTCAGAAAAAAGTGAAACTTTCAAAAATTCAGAAAATTGGCTGAAAACGACGAAATATCAAGGACTCATCCGGCGTATCGCGCTGGACCTGAAATCGGAACGCTCACTGACATTTCCCCTCTCTGAAAGTCTAATAAATGCCAGAAAAATGACTAAGTCCAAAAAAAAAATTTTTCAACTTTTTTCACTTTTACCCCTGTGGGTTATATATTCTACCCACACACATTTGGAACTCTCCTGGGGTACCCTCACACATATTATTCCCTCATTTAGTGGATATTTTCACAAAAAAGTAAAATTTTCAAAAATTCAGAAAATTGGCTGAAAACGACGAAATATCAAGGACTCATTGGGCGAATCGCTCTAGAAGTGAAATCGGAACGCTCACTGACATTTCCCCTCTCTGAAAGTCTGATAAATGCCGGAAAAATGACTAAGTCCAAAAAAAATTTTTTTTCAACTTTTTTCAATTTTACCCCCGTGGGTTATATATTCTACCCACACACATTTGGAACTCTCCTGGGGTACCTTCACACATATTATTCCCTCATTTAGTGGATATTTTCAGAAAAAATTGAAATTTTCAAAAATTCTGAAAATTGGCTGAAAACGACGAAATATCAAGGACTCAATGGGCGAATCGCTCTGGAACTGAAACCGGAACGCTCACTGACATTTCCCCTCTCCGAAAGTCTGAAAAACACCGGAAAAATGACTAAGTCCAAAAAAGAAAATGTTTCAAGTTTTCTCAATTTTACCCCCGTGGGTTATATATTCTACCCACACACATTTGGAAATCTCCTGGGGTACACTCACACATATTATTCCCTCATTTAGTGGATATTTTCACAAAAAAGTGAAATTTTCAAAAATTCAGAAAATTGGCTGAAAACGATGAAATATCAAGGACTCATTGGGCGAATCGCTCTGGAACTGAGATCGGAAAGCTCAATGACATTTCCCCTCTCTGAAAGTCTGATAAACGCCGGAAAAATGACTAAGTTCAAAAAAAAAAAAATATTTTTCAACTGTTTTCAATTTTACCCCCGTGGGTTATATATTCTAACCACACACATTTGGAACTCTCCTGGGGTACCTTCACACATATTATGCCCTCATTTAGTGGATATTTTCAGAAAAAAGTGAAACTTTCAAAAATTCAGAAAATTGGCTGAAAACGACGAAATATCAAGGACTCATCCGGCGTATCGCGCTGGACCTGAAATCGGAACGCTCACTGACATTTCCCCTCTCTGAAAGTCTAATAAATGCCAGAAAAATGACTAAGTCCAAAAAAAAAATTTTTCAACTTTTTTCACTTTTACCCCCGTGGGATATATATTCTACCCACACACAATTGGATCTCTCCTGGGGTACGTTCACACATATTCCCTCATTTAGTGGATATTTTCACAAAAAAGTGAAATTTTCAAAAATTCAGAAAATTGGCTGAAAACGACGAAATATCAAGGACTCATTGGGAGAATCGCTCTGGAACTGAAATCAGAACGCTCACTGACATTTTCCCTCTCTGAAAGTCTGATAAACGCCAGATACATGACTAAGTCCAAAAAAAAAATTTTTTCAACTTTTTTCAATTTTACCCCCTTGGGATATTTATTCTACCCACACACATTTGGAACTCTCCTGGGGTACCGTCACACATATTATGCCCTCATTTAGTGGATATTTTCACAAAAAAGTGAAATTTTCAAAAATTCAGACAATTGGCTGAAAACGACGAAATATCAAGGACTCATTGGGCGAATCGCACTGGAACTGAAATCGTAACGCTCACTGACATTTCCCCTCTCTGAAAGTCGGATAAACGCCGGAAAAATGACTAAGTCAAAAAAAAAATTTTTTTCAACTTTTTTCAATTTTACCCTCGTGGGATATTTATTCAACCCACACACATTTGGAAATCTCCTGGGGTACCCTCACACATATTATTCCCTCATTTAGTGGATATTTTCACAAAAAAGTTAAATTTTCAAAAATTCAGAAAATTGGCTGAAACCGACGAAATATCAAGGGCTCATGGGGCGAATCGCTCTGGAACTGAAATCGGAATGCTCACTGAAATTTCCCCTCTCCGAAAGTCTGATAAACGCCGGAAAAATGACTAAGTCCAAAAAAAAAAAAATTTTTTTCAACTGTTTTCAATTTTACCCCCGTGGGTTATATATTCTAACCACACACATTTGGAACTCTCCTGGGGTACGTTCACACATATTCCCTCATTTAGTGGATATTTTCACAAAAAAGTGAAATTTTCAAAAATTCAGAAAATTGCTTGAAAACGACGAAATATCAAGGACTCATTGGGTGAATCGCTCTGGAACTGAAATCGTAACGCTCACTGACATTTCCCCTCTCTGAAAGTCTGATAAACGCCGGAAAAATGACTAAATCCAAAAAAAAATGTTTTTCAACTTTTTTCAATTTTACCCCTGTGGGTTATATATTCTACCCAGATACATTTGGAACTCTCCTGGGGTACCCTCACACATATTATTCCCTCATTTAGTGGATATTTTCACAAAAAAGTGAAATTATCAAAAATTCAAAAAATTGTCTGAAAGCCACGAAATATCAAGGACTCATTGGGCGAATCGCTCTGGAACTGAAATCAGAACGCTCACTGACATTTCCCCTCTCTGAAAGTCTGATAAACGCCGGAAAAATGACTAAGTTCAAAAAAAAAAATATATTTTTCAACTGTTTTCAATTTTACCCCCGTGGGTTATATATTCTAACCACACACATTTGGAACTCTCCTGGGGTACCTTCACACATATTATGCCCTCATTTAGTGGATATTTTCAGAAAAAAGTGAAGCTTTCAAAAATTCAGAAAATTGGCTGAAAACGACGAAATATCAAGGACTCATCCGGCGTATCGCGCTGGACCTGAAATCGGAACGCTCACTGACATTTCCCCTCTCTGAAAGTCTAATAAATGCCAGAAAAATGACTAAGTCCAAAAAAAAAATTTTTCAACTTTTTTCACTTTTACCCCCGTGGGATATATATTCTACCCACACACAATTGGATCTCTCCTGGGGTACGTTCACACATATTCCCTCATTCCTTCACACATATTATTCCCTCATTTAGCGGATATTTTCAGAAAAAAGTGAAATTTTCCAAAATTCAGAAAATTGGCTGAAAACGATGAAATATCAAGGACACATTTGGCGTATCGCGCTGGACCTGAAATCGGAACGCTCACTGACATTTACCCTCTCTGAAAGTCTGATAAATGCCGGAAAAATGACGAAGTCCAAAAAAAAATTTTTTTCAACTTTTTTCAATTTTACCCCTGTGGGTTATATATTCTACCCACACACATTTGGAACTCTCCTGGGGTACCCTCACACATATTATTCCCTCATTTAGTGGATATTTTCACAAAAAATTGAAATTTTCAAAAATTCAGAAAATTGGCTGAAAACGACGAAATATCAAGGACTCAATGGGCGAATCGCTCTGGAACTGAAACCGGAACGCTCACTGACATTTCCCCTCTCCGAAAGTCTGATAAACGGCGGAAAAATGACTAAGTCCAAAAAAAAAATGTTTTCAACTTTTTTCAATTTTACCCCCGTGGGTTATATATTCTACCCAGACACATTTGGAACTCTCCTGGGGTACCCTCACACATATTATTCCCTCATTTAGTGGATATTTTCACAAAAAAGTGAAATTTTCAAAAATACTGAAAATTGGCTGTAAACGACAAAATATCAAGGACTCATTGGGCGAATCGCTCTGGAAGTGAATTCGGAATGCTCACTGCCATCTCCCCTCTCTGAAAGTCTGATAAACGGCGGAAAAATGACTAAGTCCAAAAAAAAAATTTTTCAACTTTTTTCACTTTTACCCCCGTGGGTTATTTATTCTACCCACACACAATTGGATCTCTCCTGGGGTACGTTCACACATATTCCCTCATTTAGTGGATATTTTCACAAAAAAGTGAAATTTTCAAAAATTCAGAAAATTGCTTGAAAACGACAAAATATCAAGGACTCATTGGGCGAATCACTCTGGAAGTGAATTCGGAATACTCACTGACATCTCCCCTCTCTGAAAGTCTGATAAACGGCGGAAAAATTACTAAGTCCAAAAAAAAAATGTTTTCAACTTTTTTCAATTTTACCCCCATGGGTTATATATTCTACCCACACACATTTGGAACTCTCCTGGGGTACCTTCACACATATTATTCCCTCATTTAGCGGATATTTTCAGAAAAAAGTGAAATTTTCCAAAATTCAGAAAATTGGCTGAAAACTACGAAATATCATGGACTCATTGTGCGAATCGAACTGGAACTGAAATCGGAACGCTCACTGACATTTCCCCTCTCTGAAAGTCTGATAAACGCCGGAAAAATGACTAAGTTCAAAAAAAAAATGTTTCAAGTTTTATCAATTTTACCCCCGTGGGTTATATATTCTACCCACACACATTTGGAACTCTCCTGGGGTACCTTCACACATATTATGCCCTCATTTAGTGGATATTTTCACAAAAAAGTGAAATTTTCAAAAATTCAGAAAATCGGCTGAAAACGACGAAATATCAAGGACTCATTGGGAGAATCGCTCTGGAACTGAAATCAGAACGCTCACTGACATTTTCCCTCTCTGAAAGTCTGATAAACGCCAGAAACATGACTAAGTCCAAAAAAAAATTTTTTTCAACTTTTTTCAATTTTACCCCCTTGGGATATTTATTCTACCCACACACATTTGGAACTCTCCTGGGGTACCCTCACACATATTATGCCCTCATTTAGTGGATATTTTCACAAAAAAGTTAAATTTTCAAAAATTCAGAAAATTGGCTGAAACCGACGAAATATCAAGGGCTCATGGGGCGAATCGCTCTGGAACTGAAATCGGAATGCTCACTGAAATTTCCCCTCTCCGAAAGTCTGATAAACGCCGAAAAAATGACTAAGTTAAAAAAAAAAATGTTTCAAGTTTTTTCAATTTTACCCCCGTGGGTTATATATTCTACCCAGACACATTTGGAACTCTCCTGGGGTACCTTCACACATATTATGCCCTCATTTAGTGGATATTTTCACAAAAAAGTGAAATTTTCAAAAATTCAGACAATTGGCTGAAAATGACGAAATATCAAGGACACATTAGGCGAATCGCACTGGAACTGAAATCGTAACGCTCACTGACATTTCCCCTCTCTGAAAGTCGGATAAACGCGGGAAAAATGACTAAGTCAAAAAAAAATTTTTTTTCAACTTTTTTCAATTTTACCCTCGTGGGATATTTATTCAACCCACACGCATTTGGAAATCTCCTGGGGTACCCTCACACATATTATTCCCTCATTTAGTGGATATTTTCACAAAAAAGTTAAATTTTCAAAAATTCTGAAAATTGGCTGTAAACGACAAAATATCAAGGACTCATTGGGCGAATCGCTCTGGAACTGAAATCGGAACGCTCATTGACATTTCCCCTCTCTGAAAGTCTGATCAATGCCGGAAAAATGACTAAGTCGAAAAAAAAAAATTTTTCAACTTTTTTCAATTTTACCCCCGTGGGTTATATATTCTACCCACACACATTTGGAACTCTCCTGGGGTACCTTCACACATATTATTCCCTCATTTAGTGGATATTTTCAGAAAAAAGTGAAATTTTCAAAAATTCAGAAAATTGGCTGAAAATGACAAAATATCAAGGACTCATCCGGCGAATCGCACTGGAACTGAAATCTGATCGCTCACTGACATTTCCCCTCTCTGAAAGTCTGATAAACGCCGGAAAAATGCCTAAGTACAAAAAAAAATAGTCATTTTTCTGCCGTTTATCAGACTTTCAGAGAGGGGAAATGTCAGTGAGCATTCCGATTTCAGTTCCTGAGAAATTCAACCTTTGAATCCTTGATATTTAGTCGTTTTCAGACAATTTTCTGAATTTTTGAAAATTTCACTTTTTTGTGAAAATATCTACTAAATGAGGGAATAATATGTGTGAGGGTACCCCAGGAGATTTCCACATGTGCGTGGGTAGAATATATATCCCTTGGAGGTAAAACTGAAAAAAGTTGAAAAAAAAATTTTGTTGAACTTACTAATTTTTCTGGCGTTTATCAGACTTTCAAATAGGGGAAATGTCAGTGAGCATTCTGATTTCAGTTCCAGAGCGATTCGCCCGATGAGTCCTTGATATTTCGTGGTTTTCAGCCAATGTTCTGAATTTTTGAAAATTTCACTTTTTTGTGAAAATATCCACTAAATTGAGGGAATAATATGTTTGAGGGTACCCCAGGAGAGTTCCAAATGTGTGTGGGTAGAATATATATCCCATGGGGGTAAAATTGAAATAAGTTGAAAAAAAATTTTTTTGGGACTTAGTCATATTTCCGTCGTTTATCAGACTTTCAGATAGGGGAAATGTCAGTGAGCGTTCCGATTTCAGTTCCAGAGCGATTTGCCCGATGAGTCCTTCATCTTTAGTCGTTTTCGGCCAATTTTCTGAATTTTTGAAAATGTCACTTTTTTGTGAAAATATCCACTAAATGGATATATGTGTGAGGGTACCCCAGGAAAGTTCCAAATGTGTGTGGGTAGAATATGTATTCCACGGGGGTAAAATTGCACAAAGTTGAACATTTTTTTTTTTTGACTTAGTCATTTTTCCGGCGTTTATCAAAATTTCAGATAGGGGAAATGTCAGTGAGCGTTCCGATTTCAGTTCCAGAGCGATTCGCCCGATGAGTCCTTCATATGTAGTCATTTTCAGCCAATTTTCTGAATTCTTGAAAATTTCACTTTTTTGTGAAAATATCCACTAAATGAGGGAATAATATGTGTGAGGATACGCCAGGAGAGTTCCAAATGTGTGTGGTTAGAATTTATATCCCACGGGGGTAAAATTGAAAAAAGTTGAAAAAAATTTTTTTTGGGACTTATTCATTCTTCCGCCGTTTATCAGTCTTTCAGATAGGGGAAATGTTAGTGAGCGTTCCGATTTCAGTTCCAGAGCGATTCTCCCGATGAGTCCTTCATATTTAGTCGTTTTCGGCCAATTTTCTTAATTTTTGAAAATGTCACTTTTTTTGTGAAAATATCCACTAAATGAGGGAATAATATGTGTGAGGGTACCCCAGGAAAGTTCCAAATGTGTGTGGGTAGAATATATATCCCACGGGGCTAAAATTGAACAAAGTTGAACTTTTTTTTTTTTTCGGACTTAGTTATTTTTCCGGCGTTTATCAGACTTTCAGATAGGGGAAATGTCAGTGAGCGTTCCAATTTCAGTTCCAGAGCGATTCGCCCGATAAGTCCTTCATATTTAGTCGTTTTCAGCCAATTTTCAGAATTTTTGAAAATTTCACTTTTTTGTGAAAATATCCACTAAATGAGGGAATAATATGTGTGAGGGTACCCCAGGAGAGTTCCAAATGTTTGTGGGTAGAATATACATCCCACTGGGGTAAAATTGAAAAAAGTTTCAAAAAAATTTTTTTTGGACTTAGTCATTTTTCCGGCGTTTCCCAGACTTTCAGATAGGGGAAATGTCAGTGAGAGTTCCGATTTCAGTTCCAGAGCGCTTCGCCCGATGAGTCCTTCATATTTAGTCGTTTTCAGCCAATTTTCAGAATTTTTGAAAATTTCACTTTTTTGTCAAAATATCCACTAAATGAGGGAATAATATGTGTGAGGGTACCCCAGGAGAGTTCCAAATGTGTGTGGGTAGAATATTTATCCCACGGGGGTAAAATTGAAAAAAGTTGAAAAATTTTTTTTTTTCGACTTAGTCATTTTTCCGGCGTTTATCAGACTTTCAGATAGGGGAAATGTCAGTGAGCGTTCCGATTTCAGTTCCAGAGTGATTCGCCCGATGAGTCCTTCATATTTAGTCGTTTTCAGCCAATTTTCTGAATTTTTGAAAATTTCACTTTTTTGTCAAAATATCCACTAAATGCAGGAATAATATGTGTGAGGGTACCCCAGGAGAGTTCCAAATGTGTGCGGGTAGAATATATATCCCACGGGGGTAAAATTGAAAAAAGTTGAAAAGAAATTGTTTTTGGACTTTGTCACTTTTTCCGGCGTTTATCAGACTTTCAGATAGGGGAAATGTCAGTGATCGTTCCGATTTCAGTTCCAGAGCGATTCGCCCGATGAGTCCTTCATATTTAGTCGTTTTCAGCCAATTTTCTGAATTTTTGAAAATTTCACTTTTTTGTGAAAATATACAGTAAATGAGGGAATAATATGTGTGAGGGTACCCCAGGAGAGTTCCAAATGTGCGTCGGTAGAATATATATCCACAGGGGTAAAATTGAAAAAAGTTGAAAAAAATTTTTTTTGGGACTTACTCATTTTTCCGCCGTTTATCAGACTCTCAGATAGGGGAAATGTCAGTGATCGTTCCGATTTCAGTTCCAGAGCGATTCGCCCGATGAGTCCATCATATTTATTCATTTTCAGCCAATTTTCTGAATTTTTGAAAATTTAACTTTTTTGTCAAAACATCCACTAAATGCCGGAATAATATGTGTGAGGGTACCCCAGGAGAGTTCCAAATGTGTGTGGGTAGAATATATATTCCACGGGGGTAAAATTGAAAAAAGTTGAAAAAAAATTGTTTTTGGACTTTGTCATTTTTTCCGGCGTTTATCAGACTTTCAGATAGGGGAAATTTCAGATAGGGGAAAAAAGTTGAAAAATTTTTTTTTCTGGACTTAGTCATTTTTCCGCCGTTTATCAGACTTTCAGAGAGGTGAAATGTCAGTGAGCGTTCCGATTTCAGTTCCAGAGCGATTGCCCAATGAGTCCTTGATATTTCGTCGTTTTCAGGCAATTTTCTGAATTTTTGAAAATTTCACTTTTTTTGTGAAAATATCCACTAAATGAGGGAATATGTGTGAACGTACCCCAGGAGAGTTCCAAATGTGTGTGGGTAGAATATATAACCCACGGGGGTAAAATTGAATAAAGTTGAAAAAAATTTTTTTTTGGACTTAGTCATTTTTCCGGCGTTTATCAGACTTTCAGAGAGGGGAAATGTCAGTGAGCGTTCCGATTTCAGTTCCAGAGCGATTCGCCCGATGAGTCCTTCATATTTAGTCATTTTCAGCCAATTTTCAGAATTTTTGAAAATTTCACTTTTTTGTGAAAATATCCACTAAATGAGGGAATAATATGTGTGACGGTACCCCAGGAGAGTTCCAAATGTTTGTGGGTAGAATATATATCCCACGGGGGTAAAATTGAAAAAAGTTGAAAAAATTTTTTTTTTCGACTTAGTCATTTTTCCGGCGTTTATCAGACTTTCAGATAGGGGAAATGTCAGTGAGCATTCCGATTTCAGTTCCGGAGTGATTCGCCCGATGATTCCTTCATATTTAGTCGTTTTCAGCCAATTTTCTGAATTTTTGAAAATTTTACTTTTTTGTGAAAATATTCACTTAATGAGGGAATAGTATGTGTGAGGGTACCCCAGGAGAGTTCCAAGTATGTGTGGGTAGAATATGTATCCCACGGGAGTAAAATTGAAAAAACATTTTTTTTGGACTTAGTCATTTTTCCGGCGTTTATCAGACTTTCAGATAGGGGAATTGTCAGTGAGCGTTCCGATTTCAGTTCCAGAGCGATTCGCCCGATGAGTCCTTCATATTTAGTCGTTTTCAGCCAATTTTCTGAATTTTTGAAAATTTCACTTTTTTGTCAAAATATCCACTAAATGCAGGAATAATATGTGTGAGGGTACCCCAGGAGAGTTCCAAATGTGTGCGGGTAGAATATATATCCCACGGGGGTAATATTGAAAAAAGTTGAAAAGAAATTGTTTTTGGACTTTGTCACTTTTTCCGGCGTTTATCAGACTTTCAGATAGGGGAAATGTCAGTGATCGTTCCGATTTCAGTTCCAGAGCGATTCGCCCGATGAGTCCTTCATATTTAGTCGTTTTCAGCCAATTTTCTGAATTTCTGAAAATTTCACTTTTTTGTGAAAATATACAGTAAATGAGGGAATAATATGTGTGAGGGTACCCCAGGAGAGTTCCAAATGTGCGTCGGTAGAATATATATCCACAGGGGTAAAATTGAAAAAAGTTGAAAAAAATTTTTTTTGGGACTTACTCATTTTTCCGCCGTTTATCAGACTCTAAGATAGGGGAAATGTCAGTGATCGTTCCGATTTCAGTTCCAGAGCGATTCGCCCGATGAGTCCATCATATTTATTCGTTTTCAGCCAATTTTCAGAATTTTTGAAAATTTCACTTTTTTGTGAAAATATCCACTAAATGAGGGAATAATATGTGTGACGGTACCCCAGGAGAGTTCCAAATGTTTGTGGGTAGAATATATATCCCACGGGGGTAAAATTGAAAAAAGTTTAAAAAATTTTTTTTTTCGACTTAGTCATTTTTCCGGCGTTTATCAGACTTTCAGATAGGGGAAATGTCAGTGAGCATTCCGATTTCAGTTCCGGAGTGATTCGCCCGATGAGTCCTTCATATTTAGTCGTTTTCAGCCAATTTTCTGAATTTTTGAAAATTTTACTTTTTTGTGAAAATATTCACTTAATGAGGGAATAATATGTGTGAGGGTACCCCAGGAGAGTTCCAAGTATGTGAGGGTAGAATATGTATCCCACGGGAGTAAAATTGAAAAAACATTTTTTTTGGACTTAGTCATTTTTCCGGCGTTTATCAGACTTTCAGATAGGGGAATTGTCAGTGAGCGTTCCGATTTCAGTTCCAGAGCGATTCGCCCGATGAGTCCTTCATATTTAGTCGTTTTCAGCCAATTTTCTGAATTTTTGAAAATTTCACTTTTTTGTCAAAATATCCACTAAATGCAGGAATAATATGTGTGAGGGTACCCCAGAAGAGTTCCAAATGTGTGCGGGTAGAATATATATCCCACGGGGGTAAAATTGAAAAAAGTTGAAAAGAAATTGTTTTTGGACTTTGTCACTTTTTCCGGCGTTTATCAGACTTTCAGATAGGGGAAATGTCAGTGATCGTTCCGATTTCAGTTCCAGAGCGATTCGCCCGATGAGTCCTTCATATTTAGTCGTTTTCAGCCAATTTTCTGAATTTTTGAAAATTTCACTTTTTTGTGAAAATATACAGTAAATGAGGGAATAATATGTGTGAGGGTACCCCAGGAGAGTTCCAAATGTGCGTCGGTAGAATATATATCCACAGGGGTAAAATTGAAAAAAGTTGAAAAAAATTTTTTTTGGGACTTACTCATTTTTCCGCCGTTTATCAGACTCTAAGATAGGGGAAATGTCAGTGATCGTTCCGATTTCAGTTCCAGAGCGATTCGCCCGATGAGTCCATCATATTTATTCGTTTTCAGCCAATTTTCTGAATTTTTGAAAATTTAACTTTTTTGTCAAAATATCCACTAAATGCGGGAATAATATGTGTGAGGGTACCCCAGGAGAGTTCCAAATGTGTGTGGGTAGAATATATATTCCACGGGGGTAAAATTGAAAAAAGTTGAAAAAAAATTGTTTTTGGACTTTGTCATTTTTTCCGGCGTTTATCAGACTTTCAGATAGGGGAAATTTCAGATAGGGGAAAAAAGTTGAAAAATTTTTTTTTCTGGACTTAGTCATTTTTCCGCCGTTTATCAGACTTTCAGAGAGGTGAAATGTCAGTGAGCGTTCCGATTTCAGTTCCAGAGCGATTGCCCAATGAGTCCTTGATATTTTGTCGTTTTCAGGCAATTTTCTGAATTTTTGAAAATTTCACTTTTTTTGTGAAAATATCCACTAAATGAGGGAATATGTGTGAACGTACCCCAGGAGAGTTCCAAATGTGTGTGGGTAGAATATATAACCCACGGGGGTAAAATTGAATAAAGTTGAAAAAAATTTTTTTTTGGACTTAGTCATTTTTCCGGCGTTTATCAGACTTTCAGAGAGGGGAAATGTCAGTGAGCGTTCCGATTTCAGTTCCAGAGCGATTCGCCCGATGAGTCCTTCATATTTAGTCATTTTCAGCCAATTTTCAGAATTTTTGAAAATTTCACTTTTTTGTGAAAATATCCACTAAATGAGGGAATAATATGTGTGACGGTACCCCAGGAGAGTTCCAAATGTTTGTGGGTAGAATATATATCCCACTGGGGTAAAATTGAAAAAAGTTGAAAAATTTTTTTTTTTCGACTTCGTCATTTTTCCGGCGTTTATCAGACTTTCAGATAGGGGAAATGTCAGTGAGCATTCCGATTTCAGTTCCAGAGCGATTCGCCCGATGAGTCCTTCATATTTAGTCGTTTTCAGACAATTTTCAGAATTTTTGAAAATTTCACTTTTTTGTCAAAATATCCACTAAATGCGGGAATAATATGTGTGAGGGTACCCCAGGAGAGTTCCAAATGTGTGTGGGTAGAATATATATCCCACGGGGGTAAAATTGAAAAAAGTTGAAAAAAATTTGTTTTTGGACTTTGTCATTTTTTTGGCGTTGATCAGACTTTCAGATAGGGGAATTGTCAGTGAGCGTTCCGATTTCAGTTCCAGAGCGATTTGCCCGATGAGTCCTTCATATTTAGTCGTTTTCAGCCAATTTTCTGAATTTTTGAAAATTTCACTTTTTTGTCAAAATATCCACTAAATGAAGGAATGATATGTGTGAGGGTACCCCAGGAGAGTTCCAAATGTGTGTGGGTAGAATATATATCGCACGGGGGTAAAATTGAAAAAAGTTGAAAAATTTTTTTTTTGGACTTAGTCATTTTTCCGGCGTTTATCAGACTTTCAGATAGGGGAAATGTCAGAGAGCGTTCCGATTTCAGTTCCAGAGCGATTCGCTCGATGAGTTCTTCATATTTAGTTGTTTTTAGCCAATTTTCAGAATTTTTGAAAATTTCACTTTTTTGTGAAAATATGCACTAAATGAGGGAATAATATGTGTGAGGGTACCTCAGGAGAGTTCCAAATGTGTGTGGGTAGAATATATATCCACAGGGGTAAAATCGAAAAAAGTTGAAAAAAAATCTTTGGGGGACTAAGTCATTTTTCCGGCCTTTAACAGACTTTCAGATATTGGAAATAACAGTGAGCATTCCGCTTTCAGTTCCAGAGCGATTTGCCCGATGAGTCCTTCATATTTAGTCGTTTTCAGCCAATTTTCAGAATTTTTGAAAATTTCACTTTTTTTGTGAAAATATCCACTAAATGATTGAATAATATGTGTGAGGGTACCCCAGGAGAGTTCCGAATGTGTGTGGGTAGAATTAATATCCACAGGGGTAAAATTGAAAAAAGTTGAAAAAATTTTTTTTGGGGACTTAGTCATTTTTCCGGCCTTTATCAGACTTTCAGATATTGGAAATGTCAGTGAGCATTCCGCTTTCAGTTCCAGAGCGATTCGCCCGATGAGTCCTTCATATTTAGTCGTTTTCAGCCAATTTTCTGAATTTTTGAAAATTTCACTTTTTTTGTGAAAATATCCACTAAATGAGGGAATAATATGTGTGAGGGTACCCCAGGAGAGTTCCGAATGTGTGTGGGTAGAATTAATATCCACAGGGGTAAAATTGAAAAAAGTTGAAAAAATTTATTTTGGGGACTTAGTCATTTTTCCGGCCTTTATCAGACTTTCAGATATTAGAAATGTCAGTGAGCATTCCGATTTCAGTTCCAGAGCGATTCGCCCGATGAGTCCTTCATATTTAGTCGTTTTCAGCCAATTTTCTGAATTTTTGAAAATTTCACTTTTTTGTGAAAATATCCACTAAATGAGGGAATAATATGTGTGAGGGTACCGCAGGAGAGTTCCAAATGTGTGTGGGTAGAATATATATCCCACGGGGGTAAAATTGAAAAAAGTTGAAAAAAAATTTTTTTTAGACTTAGTCATTTTTCCGGCGTTTATCAGACTTTCAGATAGGGGAAATGTCAGTGAGCGTTCCGAATTCAGTTCCAGAGCCATTCGCCCGATGAGTCCTTCATATTTAGTTGTTTTCAGCCAATTTTCAGAATTTTTGAAAATGTCACTTTTTTGTGAAAATATCCACTAAATGAGTGAATAATATGTGTGAGGGTACCCCAGTAAAGTTCCAAATGTGTGTGGGTAGAATATGTATCCCACGGAGGTAAAATTGAACAAAGTTGAACATTTTTTTTTTTCGGACTTAATCTTTTTTTCAGCGTTTATCAGACTTTCAGATAGGGGAAATGTCAGTGAACGTTCCGATTTCAGTTCCAGAGCGATTCGCCCGATGAGTCCTTCATATTTAGTCGTTTTCAGCCAATTTTCTAAATTTTTGAAAATGTCACTTTTTTTGTGAAAATATCCACTAAATGAGGGAATAATATGTGTGAGGGTACCCCAGGAGAGTTCCAAATGTGAGTGGGTAGAATATATATCCCACAGGGGTAAAATTGAAAAAAGTTGAAAAAATTTTTTTGGGGGACTTACTAATTTTTCCGCCGTTTATCAGACTTTCAGATAGGGGAAATGTCAGTGAGCATTCGGATTTCATTTCCAGAGCGATTAGCCCGATGAGTCCTTCATATTTAGTCGTTTTCAGCCAATTTTCTGAATTTTTTAAAATTTCACTTTTTTGTCAAAATATCCACTAAATTCGGGAATAATATGTGTGAGGTTACCACAGGAGAGTTCCAAATGTGTGTGGGTAGAATATATATTCCACGGGGGTAAAATTGAAAAAAGTTGAAAAAAAATTGTTTTTGGACTTTGTCATTTTTTCCGGCGTTTATCAGACTTTCAGATAGGGGAAATGTCAGTGAGCGTTCCGATTTCAGTTCCAGAGCGATTCGCCCGATGAGTCCTTCATATTTAGTCGTTTTCAGCCAATTTTTAGAATTTTTGAAAATTTCACTTTTTTGTCAAAATATCCACTAAATGAGGGAATAATATGTGTGAGGGTACGCCAGGAGTGTTCCAAATGTGAGTGGGTAGAATATATATCCCACAGGGGTAAAATTGAAAAAAGTTGAAAATAATTTTTATGGGGACTTGCTCATTTTTCCGCCGTTTATCAGACTTTCAGAAAGGAGAAATGTCAGTGAGTGTTCCGATTTCAGTTCCAGAGCGATTCGCCCGATGAGTCCTTCATATTTAGTCGTTTCAGCCAATTTTCTGAATTTTTGAAAATTTAACTTTTTTGTCAAAATATCCACTAAATGCGGGAATAATATGAGTGAGGGTACCCCAGGAGAGTTCCAAATGTGTGTGGGTAGAATATATATTCCACGGGGGTAAAATTGAAAAAAGTTGAAAAAAAATTGTTTTTGGACTTTGTCATTTTTTCCGGCGTTTATCAGACTTTCAGATAGGGGAAATGTCAGTGAGCGTTCTGATTTCAGTTCCAGAGCGATTCGCCCGATGAGTCCTTCATATTTAGTCATTTTCCGCCAATTTTCAGGATTTTTGAAAATTTCACTTTTTTATCAAAATATCCACTAAATGAAGGAATAATATGTGTGAGGGTACCCCAGGAGAGTTCCAAATGTGTGTGGGTAGAATATATATCCCACAGGGGTAAAATTGAAAAAAGTTTAAAAAAAATTTTTTTTAGACTTAGTCATTTTTCCGGCGTTTATCAGACTTTCAGATAGGGGAAATGTCAGTGAGCGTTCCGATTTCAGTTCCAGAGCGATTCGCCCGAGAAGTCCTTCATATTTAGTTGTTTTCAGCCAATTTTCAGAATTTTTGAAAATGTCACTTTTTTGTGAAAATATCCACTAAATGAGTGAATAATATGTGTGAGGGTACCCCAGTAAAGTTCCAAATGTGTGTTGGTAGAATATGTATCCCACGGAGGTAAAATTGAACAAAGTTGAACATTTTTTTTTTCTGACTTAGTCTTTTTTCCGGCGTTTATCAGACTTTCAGATAGGGGAAATGTCAGTGAGCGTTCCGATTTCAGTTCCAGAGCGATTTGCCCGATAAGTCCTTCATATTTAGTCGTTTTCAGCCAATTTTCTCAATTTTTGAAAATTTCACTTTTTGTGAAAATATCCACTAAATGAGGGAATAATATGTGTGAGGGTACCCCAGGAGAGTTCCATATGTGTGTGGGTAGAATATATATCCCACGGGGGTAAAATTGAAAAAAAAATTTTTTTGGACTTAGTCATTTTTTCAGCGTTTATCAGACTTTCAGATAGGGGAAATGTCAGTGAGCGTTCCGATTTCAGTTCCAGAGCGATTCGCCCGATGAGTCCTTCATATTTAGTCATTTTCAGCCAATTTTCTAAATTTTTGAAAATGTCACTTTTTTTGTGAAAATATCCACTAAATGAGGGAATAATATGTGTGAGGGTACCCCAGGAGAGTTCCAAATGTGTGTGGGTAGAATATATATCCACAGGGGTAAAATTGAAAAAAGTTGAAAAAAAATTGTTTTTGGACTTTGTCATTTTTTCCGGCGTTTATCAGACTTTCAGATAGGGGAAATGTCAGTGAGCGTTCCGATTTCAGTTCCAGAGCGATTCGCCCGATGAGTCCTTCATATTTAGTCGTTTTCAGCCAATTTTTAGAATTTTTGAAAATTTCACTTTTTTGTCAAAATATCCTCTAAATGAGGGAATAATATGTGTGAGGGTACCCCAGGAGAGTTCCAAATGTTTGTGGGTAGAATATATATCCCACTGGGGTAAAATTGAAAAAAGTTGAAAAAAAATTGTTTTTGAACTTTGCCATTTTTTCCGGCGTTTATCAGACTTTCAGATAGGGGAAATGTCAGTGAGCGTTCCAATTTCAGTTTCAGAGCGATTCGCCCGATGAGTCCTTCATATTTAGTCGTTTTCAGCCAATTTTCAGAATTTTTGAAAATTTCACTTTTTTGTGAAAATATCCACTAAATGAGGGAATAATATGTGTGAGGGTACCCCAGGAGAGTTCCAAATGTTTGTGGGTAGAATATATAACCCACTGGGGTAAAATTGAAAAAAGTTTAAAAAATTTTTTTTTTAGACTTAGTCATTTTTCCGGCGTTTATCAGACTTTCAGATAGGGGAAATGTCAGTGAGCGTTCCGATTTCAGTTCCAGAGCGATTCGCCCAATGTGTAATTCATATTTGGTCGTTTTCAGCCAATTTTCTGAATTTTTGAAAATTTCACTTTTTTGTCAAAATATCCACTAAATGAGGGAATAATATGTGTGAGGGTACCCCAGGAGAGTTCCAAATGTATGTGGGTAGAATATATATCCCACTGGGGTAAAATTGAAAAAAGTTGAAAAAAAATTTTTTTTGGACTTTGTCATTTTTCCGGCGTTTATCAAACTTTCAGATAGGGGAAATGTCAGAGAGCGTTCCGATTTCAGTTCCAGAGCGATTCGCCCGATGAGTCCTTCATATTTAGTCGTTTTCAGCCAATTTTCAGAATTTTTGAAAATTTCACTTTTTTGTGAAAATATCCACTAAATGGGGGAATAATATGTGTGAGGGTACCCCAGGAGAGTTCCAAATGTTTGTGGGTAGAATATAAATCCCACTGGGGTAAAATTGAAAAAAGTTTTAAAAAAATTATGTTTGGACTTAGTCATTTTTTCGCCGTTTATCAGACTTTCAGATAGGGGAAATGTCAGTGATCGTTTCGTTTTCAGTTCCAGAGCGATTCGCCCCATGTATCCTTCATATTTAGTCGTTTTCAGACAATTTTTAGAATTTTTGAAAATTTTACTTTTTTGTCAAAATATCCACTAAATTCGGGAATAATAAGTGTGAGGGTACCACAGGAGAGTTCCAAATGTGTGTGGGTAGAATATATATCCCACTGGGGTAAAATTGAAAAAAGTAAAAAAAAAAATTGTTTTTGGACTTTGTCATTTTTTCCGGCGTTTATCAGACTTTCAGATAGGGGAAATGTCAGTGAGAGTTCCGATTTTAGTTCCAGAGCAATTCGCCCGATGAGTCCTTCATATTTAGTCATTTTCAGCCAATTTTCTGAATTCTTGAAAATTTCACTTTTGTGTGAAAATATCCACTAAATGAGGGAATAATATGTGTGAGGGTACGCCAGGAGTGTTCCAAATGTGAGTGGGTAGAATATATATCCCACAGGGGTAAAATTGAAAAAAGTTGAAAAAATTTTTTTGGGGGACTTACTAATTTTTCCGCCGTTTATCAGACTTTCAGATAGGGGAAATGTCAGTGAGCATTCGGATTTCATTTCCAGAGCGATTAGCCCGATGAGTCCTTCATATTTAGTCGTTTTCAGCCAATTTTCTGAATTTTTTAAAATTTCACTTTTTTGTCAAAATATCCACTAAATTCGGGAATAATATGTGTGAGGTTACCACAGGAGAGTTCCAAATGTGTGTGGGTAGAATATATATTCCACGGGGGTAAAATTGAAAAAAGTTGAAAAAAAATTGTTTTTGGACTTTGTCATTTTTTCCGGCGTTTATCAGACTTTCAGATAGGGGAAATGTCAGTGAGCGTTCCGATTTCAGTTCCAGAGCGATTCGCCCGATGAGTCCTTCATATTTAGTCGTTTTCAGCCAATTTTTAGAATTTTTGAAAATTTCACTTTTTTGTCAAAATATCCACTAAATGAGGGAATAATATGTGTGAGGGTACGCCAGGAGTGTTCCAAATGTGAGTGGGTAGAATATATATCCCACAGGGGTAAAATTGAAAAAAGTTGAAAATAATTTTTATGGGGACTTACTCATTTTTCCGCCGTTTATCAGACTTTCAGAAAGGAGAAATGTCAGTGAGTGTTCCGATTTCAGTTCCAGAGCGATTCGCCCGATGAGTCCTTCATATTTAGTCGTTTCAGCCAATTTTCTGAATTTTTGAAAATTTAACTTTTTTGTCAAAATATCCACTAAATGCGGGAATAATATGAGTGAGGGTACCCCAGGAGAGTTCCAAATGTGTGTGGGTAGAATATATATTCCACGGGGGTAAAATTGAAAAAAGTTGAAAAAAAATTGTTTTTGGACTTTGTCATTTTTTCCGGCGTTTATCAGACTTTCAGATAGGGGAAATGTCAGTGAGCGTTCTGATTTCAGTTCCAGAGCGATTCGCCCGATGAGTCCTTCATATTTAGTCATTTTCCGCCAATTTTCAGGATTTTTGAAAATTTCACTTTTTTATCAAAATATCCACTAAATGAAGGAATAATATGTGTGAGGGTACCCCAGGAGAGTTCCAAATGTGTGTGGGTAGAATATATATCCCACAGGGGTAAAATTGAAAAAAGTTTAAAAAAAATTTTTTTTAGACTTAGTCATTTTTCCGGCGTTTATCAGACTTTCAGATAGGGGAAATGTCAGTGAGCGTTCCGATTTCAGTTCCAGAGCGATTCGCCCGATGAGTCCTTCATATTTAGTCGTTTTCAGCCAATTTTCTGAATTTTTGAAAATTTCACTTTTTTGTGAAAATATCCACTAAATGAGGGAATAATATGTGTGAGGGTACCCCAGGAAAGTTCCAAATGTGTGTGAGTAGAATATATATCCCACAGGGGTAAAATTGAAAAAAGTTGAAAAAAAATTTTTTTTGGACTTAGTCATTTTTCCGGCCTTTATCAGACTTTCAGGTAGGGGAAATGTCAGTGGGTGTTCCGATTTCAGTTCCAGAGCGATTAGCCCGATGAGTCCTTCATATTTAGTCGTTTTCAGCCAATTTTCTGAATTTTTGAAAATTTCACTTTTTTGTGAAAATATCCACTAAATGAGGGAATAATATGTGTGAGGGTAAGCCAGGAGAGTTCCATATGTGTGTGGGTAGAATATATATCCCACGGGGGTAAAATTGAAAAAAGTTGAAAAAAAATTATTTTTGGACTTAATCATATTTTCGGCGTTTATCAGACTTTCAGATAGGGGAAATGTCAGTGAGCATTCCAATTTCAGTTCCAGAGCGATTCGCCCGATGAGTCCTTCATATTTAGTCGTTTTCAGCCAATTTTCAGAATTTTTGAAAATTTCAGTTTTTGTGAAAATATCCACTAAATGAGGTAATAATATGTGTGAGGGTACCACAGGAGAGTTCCAAATGTGTGTGGGTAGAATATATATCCACAGGGGTAAAATTGAAAAAAGTTTAAAAAATTTTTTTTTTAGACTTAGTCATTTTTCCAGCGTTTATCAGACTTTCAGATAGGGGAAATGTCAGTGAGCGTTCCGATTTCAGTTCCAGAGCGATTCGCCCAATGTGTAATTCATATTTGGTCGTTTTCAGCCAATTTTCTGAATTTTTGAAAATTTCACTTTTTTGTCAAAATATCCACTAAATGAGGGAATAATATGTGTGAGGGTACCCCAGGAGAGTTCCAAATGTATGTGGGTAGAATATATATCCCACGGGGGTAAAATTGAAAAAAGTTGAAAAAAAATTATGTTTGGACTTAGTCATTTTTTCGCCGTTTATCAGACTTTCAGATAGGGGAAATGTCAGTGATCGTTTCGTTTTCAGTTCCAGAGCGATTCGCCCCATGTATCCTTCATATTTAGTCGTTTTCAGACAATTTTTAGAATTTTTGAAAATTTTACTTTTTTGTCAAAATATCCACTAAATTCGGGAATAATATGTGTGAGGGTACCACAGGAGAGTTCCAAATGTGTGTGGGTAGAATATATATCCCACTGGGGTAAAATTGAAAAAAGTAAAAAAAAAAATTGTTTTTGGACTTTGTCATTTTTTCCGGCGTTTATCAGACTTTCAGATAGGGGAAATGTCAGTGAGAGTTCCGATTTTAGTTCCAGAGCAATTCGCCCGATGAGTCCTTCATATTTAGTCATTTTCAGCCAATTTTCTGAATTCTTGAAAATTTCACTTTTGTGTGAAAATATCCACTAAATGAGGGAATAATATGTGTGAGGGTACGCCAGGAGTGTTCCAAATGTGAGTGGGTAGAATATATATCCCACAGGGGTAAAATTGAAAAAAGTTGAAAAATTTTTTTTGGGGGACTTACTAATTTTTCCGCCGTTTATCAGACTTTCAGATAGGGGAAATGTCAGTGAGCGTTCGGATTTCATTTCCAGAGCGATTAGCCCGATGAGTCCTTCATATTTAGTCGTTTTCAGCCAATTTTCTGAATTTTTTAAAATTTCACTTTTTTGTCAAAATATCCACTAAATTCGGGAATAATATGTGTGAGGTTACCACAGGAGAGTTCCAAATGTGTGTGGGTAGAAAATATATTCCACGGGGGTAAAATTGAAAAAAGTTTCAAAAAAATTGTTTTTGGACTTTGTCATTTTTTCCGGCGTTTATCAGACTTTCAGATAGGGGAAATGTCAGTGAGCGTTCCGATTTCAGTTCCAGAGCGATTCGCCCGATGAGTCCTTCATATTTAGTCGTTTTCAGCCAATTTTTAGAATTTTTGAAAATTTCACTTTTTTGTCAAAATATCCACTAAATGAGGGAATAATATGTGTGAGGGTACGCCAGGAGTGTTCCAAATGTGAGTGGGTAGAATATATATCCCACAGGGGTAAAATTGAAAAAAGTTGAAAATAATTTTTATGGGGACTTACTCATTTTTCCGCCGTTTATCAGACTTTCAGAAAGGAGAAATGTCAGTGAGTGTTCCGATTTCAGTTCCAGAGCGATTCGCCCGATGAGTCCTTCATATTTAGTAGTTTCAGCCAATTTTCTGAATTTTTGAAAATTTAACTTTTTTGTCAAAATATCCACTAAATGCGGGAATAATATGAGTGAGGGTACCCCAGGAGAGTTCCAAATGTGTGTGGGTAGAATATATATTCCACGGGGGTAAAATTGAAAAAAGTTGAAAAAAAATTGTTTTTGGACTTTGTCATTTTTTCCGGCGTTTATCAGACTTTCAGATAGGGGAAATGTCAGTGAGCGTTCTGATTTCAGTTCCAGAGCGATTCGCCCGATGAGTCCTTCATATTTAGTCATTTTCCGCCAATTTTCAGGATTTTTGAAAATTTCACTTTTTTATCAAAATATCCACTAAATGAAGGAATAATATGTGTGAGGGTACCCCAGGAGAGTTCCAAATGTGTGTGGGTAGAATATATATCCCACAGGGGTAAAATTGAAAAAAGTTTAAAAAAAATTTTTTTTAGACTTAGTCATTTTTCCAGCGTTTATCAGACTTTCAGATAGGGGAAATGTCAGTGAGCGTTCCGATTTCAGTTCCAGAGCGATTCGCCCGATGAGTCCTTCATATTTAGTCGTTTTCAGCCAATTTTCTGAATTTTTGAAAATTTCACTTTTTTGTGAAAATATCCACTAAATGAGGGAATAATATGTGTGAGGGTACCCCAGGAAAGTTCCAAATGTGTGTGAGTAGAATATATATCCCACAGGGGTAAAATTGAAAAAAGTTGAAAAAAAATTTTTTTTGGACTTAGTCATTTTTCCGGCCTTTATCAGACTTTCAGGTAGGGGAAATGTCAGTGGGTGTTCCGATTTCAGTTCCAGAGCGATTAGCCCGATGAGTCCTTCATATTTAGTCGTTTTCAGCCAATTTTCTGAATTTTTGAAAATTTCACTTTTTTGTGAAAATATCCACTAAATGAGGGAATAATATGTGTGAGGGTAAGCCAGGAGAGTTCCATATGTGTGTGGGTAGAATATATATCCCACGGGGGTAAAATTGAAAAAAGTTGAAAAAAAATTATTTTTGGACTTAATCATATTTTCGGCGTTTATCAGACTTTCAGATAGGGGAAATGTCAGTGAGCATTCCAATTTCAGTTCCAGAGCGATTCGCCCGATGAGTCCTTCATATTTAGTCGTTTTCAGCCAATTTTCAGAATTTTTGAAAATTTCAGTTTTTGTGAAAATATCCACTAAATGAGGTAATAATATGTGTGAGGGTACCACAGGAGAGTTCCAAATGTGTGTGGGTAGAATATATATCCACAGGGGTAAAATTGAAAAAGTTTAAAAATTTTTTGGGGGACTTAGTCATTTTTCCGGCGTTTATCAGACTTTCAGATAGGGGAAATGTCAGTGAGCGTTCCGATTTCAGTTCCAGAGCGATTCGCCCGATGAGTCCTTCATATTTAGTCGTTTTCAGCCAATTTTCTGAATTTTTGAAAATTTTACTTTTTTGTGAAAATATTCACTAAAAGAGGGAATAATATGTGTGAGGGTACCCCAGGAGAGTTCCAAATGTGTGTGGGTAGAATTAATATCCACAGGGGTAAAATTGAAAAAAGTTGGAAAAAATTTTTTTGGGGACTTAGTCATTTTTCCGGCGTTTATCAGACTTTCAGATAGGGGAAATGTCAGTGAGCGTTCCGATTTCAGTTCCAGAGCGATTCGCCCGATGAGTCCTTCATATTTAGTCGTTTTCAGTCAATTTTCTGAATTTTTGAAAATTTCACTTTTTTGTGAAAATATCCACTAAATGAGGGAATAATATGTGTGAGGGTACCCCAGGAGAGTTCCAAATGTGTGTGGGTAGAATTAATATCCACAGGGGTAAAATTGAAAAAAGTTGAAAAAAATTTTTTTTTGGACTTAGCCATTTTTCCGGCCTTTAACAGACTTTCAAATAGGGGAAATGTCAGTGGGCATTCCGATTTCAGTTCCAGAGCGATTAGCCCGATGAGTCTTTCATATTTAGTCGTTTTCAGCCAATTTTCTGAATTTTTGAAAATTTCACTTTTTTGTGAAAATATCCACTAAATGAGGGAATAATATGTGTGAGGGTACCCCAGGAGAGTTCCAAATGTGTGTGGGTAGAATTAATATCCACAGGGGTAAAATTGAAAAAAGTTGAAAAAAATTTTTTTTTGGACTTAGTCATTTTTCCGGCCTTTATCAGACTTTCAGATAAGGGTAATGTCAGTGAGCATTCCGATTTCAGTTCCAGAGCGATTCGCCCGATGAGTCCTTCATATTTAGTCATTTTCAGCCAATTTTCTGAATTTTTGAAAATTTCACTTTTTTGTGAAAATATCCACTAAATGAGGGAAAAATATGTGTGAGGGTACCCCAGGAGAGTTCCAAATGTGTGTGGGTAGAATATATATCCACAGGGGTAAAATTGAAAAAAGTGGAAAAAAAATTTTTGGGGGACTTAGTCATTTTTCCGGCGTTCATCAGACTTTCAGATAGGGGAAATGTCAGTGAGCGTTCCGATTTCAGTTCCAGAGCGATTCGCCCGATGAGTCCTTCATATTTAGTCATTTTCAGCCAATTTTCTGAATTTTTGAAAATTTCACTTTTTTGTGAAAATATCCACTAAATGAGGGAATAATATGTGTGAGGGTACCCCAGGAGAGTTCCAAATGTGTGTGGGTAGAATATATATCCCACGAGGGTAAAATTGAAAAAAGTTTAAAAAAATTTTTTTTGGACTTAGTCATTTTTCCGGCGTTATCAGACTTTCAGACAGGGGAAATGTCAGTGAGCGTTCCGATTTCAGTTGCAGAGCGATTCGCCCGATGAGTCCTTCATATTTAGTCGTTTTCAGCCAATTTTCTTAATTTTTGAAAATTTCACTTTTTCGTGAAAATATCCACTAAATGAGGGACTAATATGTGTGAGGGTACCTCAGGAGAGTTCCAAATGTGTGTGGGTAGAATATATATCCACAGGGGTAAAATTGAAAAAAGTTGAAAAAATTTTTTTGGGGGACTTAGTCATTTTTCCGGCGTTCATCAGACTTTCAGAGAGGGGAAATGTCAGTGAGCATTCCGATTTCAGTTCCAGAGCGATTCGCCCGATGAGTCCTTCATATTTAGTTGTTTTCAGCCAATTTTCTGAATTTTTGAAAATGTCACTTTTTTGTGAAAATATCCACTAAATGCGGGAATAATATGTGTGAGGGTACCCCAGGAGAGTTCCAAATGTGTGTGAGTGGAATTAATATCCACAGGGGTAAAATTGAAAAAAGTTGAAAAAAATTTTTTTTTCGACTTAGCCATTTTCCGGCGTTTATCGGACTTTCAGATAGGGGAAATGTCAGTGAGCGTTCCGATTTCAGTTCCAGAGTGATTCGCCTGATGAGTCCTTCATATTTAGTCGTTTTCAGCCAATTTTCTGAATTTTTGAAAATTTCACTTTTTTGTGAAAATATCCACTAAATGAGGGAATAATATGTGTGAGGGTACCCCAGGAGAGTTCCAAATGTGTGTGGGTAGAATATATATCCACAGGGGTAAAATTCAAAAAAGTTAAAAAAAATTTTTTTTTGGTGTTAGTCATTTTTCCGGCGTTTATCAGACTTTCAGATAGGGGAAATGTCAGTGAGAGTTCCGATTTCAGTTCCAGAGCGATTCGCCCAATGAGTCCTTCATATTTAGTCGTTTTCAGCCAAATTTGTGAATTTTTGAAAATTTCACTTTTTTGTGAAAATATCCACTAAAAGAGGGAATAATATGTGTGAGGGTACCCCAGGAGAGTTCCAAATGTGGGTGGGTAGAATATATATCCCACGGGGGTAAAATTGAAAAAAGTTGAAAAAAATTTTTTTTTGGACTTAGTCATTTTTCCGGCCTTTATCAGACTTTCAGATAAGGGTAATGTCAGTGAGCATTCCGATTTCAGTTCCAGAGCGATTCGCCCGATGAGTCCTTCATATTTAGTCGTTTTCAGCCAATTTTCTGAATTTTTGAAAATTTCACTTTTTTGTGAAAATATCCACTAAATGAGGGAAAAATATGTGTGAGGGTACCCCAGGAGAGTTCCAAATGTGTGTGGGTAGAATATATATCCACAGGGGTAAAATTGAAAAAAGTGGAAAAAAATTTTTTGGGGGACTTAGTCATTTTTCCGGCGTTCATCAGACTTTCAGATAGGGGAAATGTCAGTGAGCGTTCCGATTTCAGTTCCAGAGCGATTCGCCCGATGAGTCCTTCATATTTAGTCATTTTCAGCCAATTTTCTGAATTTTTGAAAATTTCACTTTTTTGTGAAAATATCCACTAAATGAGGGAATAATATGTGTGAGGGTACCCCAGGAGAGTTCCAAATGTGTGTGGGTAGAATATATATCCCACGAGGGTAAAATTGAAAAAAGTTTAAAAAAATTTTTTTTGGACTTAGTCATTTTTCCGGCGTTATCAGACTTTCAGACAGGGGAAATGTCAGTGAGCGTTCCGATTTCAGTTGCAGAGCGATTCGCCCGATGAGTCCTTCATATTTAGTCGTTTTCAGCCAATTTTCTTAATTTTTGAAAATTTCACTTTTTCGTGAAAATATCCACTAAATGAGGGACTAATATGTGTGAGGGTACCCCAGGAGAGTTCCAAATGTGTGTGGGTAGAATATATATCCACAGGGGTAAAATTGAAAAAAGTTGAAAAAAATTTTTTGGGGGACTTAGTCATTTTTCCGGCGTTCATCAGACTTTCAGAGAGGGGAAATGTCAGTGAGCATTCCGATTTCAGTTCCAGAGCGATTCGCCCGATGAGTCCTTCATATTTAGTCGTTTTCAGCCAATTTTCTGAATTTTTGAAAATGTCACTTTTTTGTGAAAATATCCACTAAATGTGGGAATAATATGTGTGAGGGTACCCCAGGAGAGTTCCAAATGTGTGTGAGTGGAATTAATATCCACAGGGGTAAAATTGAAAAAAGTTGAAAAAAATTTTTTTTTCGACTTAGCCATTTTCCGGCGTTTATCGGACTTTCACATAGGGGAAATGTCAGTGAGCGTTCCGATTTCAGTTCCAGAGTGATTCGCCCGATGAGTCCTTCATATTTAGTCGTTTTCAGCCAATTTTCAGAATTTTTGAAAATTTCAGTTTTTGTGAAAATATCCACTAAATGAGGTAATAATATGTGTGAGGGTACCCCCGGAGAGTTCCAAATGTGTGTGGGTAGAATAAATATCCACAGGGGTAAAATTGAAAAAGTTTAAAAAATTTTTGGGGGACTTAGTCATTTTTCCGGCGTTTATCAGATTTTCAGATAGGGGAAATGTCAGTGAGCGTTCCGATTTCAGTTCCAGAGCGATTCGCCCGATGAGTCCTTCATATTTAGTCGTTTTCAGCCAATTTTCTGAATTTTTGAAAATTTCACTTTTTTGTGAAAATATCCACTTAATGAGGGAATAATATGTGTGAGGGTACCCCAGGAGAGTTCCAAATGTGTGTGGGTAGAATATATATCCACAGGGGTAAAATTGAAAAAAGTGGAAAAAAAATTTTTGGGGGACTTAGTCATTTTTCCGGCGTTCATCAGACTTTCAGATAGGGGAAATGTCAGTGAGCGTTCCGATTTCAGTTCCAGAGCGATTCGCCCGATGAGTCCTTCATATTTAGTCATTTTCAGCCAATTTTCTGAATTTTTGAAAATTTCACTTTTTTGTGAAAATATCCACTAAATGAGGGAATAATATGTGTGAGGGTACCCCAGGAGAGTTCCAAATGTGTGTGGGTAGAATATATATCCCACGAGGGTAAAATTGAAAAAAGTTGAAAAATATTTTTTTTGGACTTAGTCATTTTTCCGGCGTTATCAGACTTTCAGACAGGGGAAATGTCAGTGAGCGTTCCGATTTCAGTTGCAGAGCGATTCGCCCGATGAGTCCTTCATATTTAGTCGTTTTCAGCCAATTTTCTGAATTTTTGAAAATTTCACTTTTTCGTGAAAATATCCACTAAATGAGGGAATAATATGTGTGAGGGTACCCCAGGAAAGTTCCAAATGTGTGTGAGTAGAATATATATCCCACAGGGGTAAAATTGAAAAAAGTTGAAAAAAAATTTTTTTTGGACTTAGTCATTTTTCCGGCCTTTATCAGACTTTCAGATAGGGGAAATGTCAGTGGGTGTTCCGATTTCAGTTCCAGAGCGATTAGCCCGATGAGTCCTTCATATTTAGTCGTTTTCAGCCAATTTTCTGAATTTTTGAAAATTTCACTTTTTTGTGAAAATATCCACTAAAAGAGGGAATAATATGTGTGAGGGTACCCCAGGAGAGTTCCAAATGTTTGTGGGTAGAATATATATCCCACGGGGGTAAAATTGAAAAAAGTTTAAAAAAATTTTTTTTTGGACTTAGTCATTTTTTCCGCGTTTATCAGACTTTCAGATAGGGGAAATGTCAGTGAGCATTCCAATTTCAGTTCCAGAGCGATTCGCCCGATGAGTCCTTCATATTTAGTCGTTTTCAGCCAATTTTCAGAATTTTTGAAAATTTCAGTTTTTGTGAAAATATCCACTAAATGAGGTAATAATATGTGTGAGGGTACCCCAGGAGAGTTCCAAATGTGTGTGGGTAGAATATATATCCACAGGGGTAAAATTGAAAAAGTTTAAAAAATTTTTGGGGGACTTAGTCATTTTTCCGGCGTTTATCAGACTTTCAGATAGGGGAAATGTCAGTGAGCGTTCCGATTTCAGTTCCAGAGCGATTCGCCCGATGAGTCCTTCATATTTAGTCGTTTTCAGCCAATTTTCTGAATTTTTGAAAATTTTACTTTTTTGTGAAAATATTCACTAAAAGAGGGAATAATATGTGTGAGGGTACCCCAGGAGAGTTCCAAATGTGTGTGGGTAGAATATATATCCACAGGGGTAAAATTGAAAAAAGTTGAAAAAATTTTTTTGGGGGACTTAGTCATTTTTCCGGCGTTCATCAGACTTTCAGAGAGGGGAAATGTCAGTGAGCATTCTGATTTCAGTTCCAGAGCGATTCGCCCGATGAGTCTTTCATATTTAGTCATTTTCAGCCAATTTTCAGAATTTTTGAAAATTTCACTTTTTTGTGAAAATATCCACTAAATGAGGAAATAATATGTGTGAGGGTACCCCAGGAGAGTTCCAAATGTGTGTGCGTAGAATATATATCCACAGGGGTAAAATTGAAAAAAGTTGAAAAAATTTTTTTGGGGGACTTAGTCATTTTTCCGGAGTTCATCAGACTTTCAGATAGGGGAAATGTCAGTGAGCGTTCAGATTTCAGTTCCAGAGCTGTTCGCCCGATGAGTCCTTCATATTTAGTCGTTTTCAGCCAATTTTCTGAATTTTTGAAAATGTCACTTTTTTGTGAAAATATCCACTAAATGCGGGAATAATATGTGTGAGGGTACCCCAGGAGAGTTCCAAATGTGTGTGAGTGGAATTAATATCCACAGGGGTAAAATTGAAAAAAGTTGAAAAAAATTTTTTTTTCGACTTAGTCATTTTCCGGCGTTTATCAGACTTTCAGATAGGGGAAATGTCAGTGAGCGTTCCGATTTCAGTTCCAGAGTGATTCGCCTGATGAGTCCTTCATATTTAGTCGTTTTCAGCCAATTTTCTGAATTTTTGAAAATTTCACTTTTTTGTGAAAATATCCACTAAATGAGGGAATAATATGTGTGAGGGTACCCCAGGAGAGTTCCAAATGTGTGTGGGTAGAATATATATCCACAGGGGTAAAATTGAAAAAAGTTGAAAAAAATTTTTTTTTGGACTTAGTCATTTTTCCGGCCTTTATCAGACTTTCAGATAAGGGTAATGTCAGTGAGCATTCCGATTTCAGTTCCAGAGCGATTCGCCCGATGAGTCCTTCATATTTAGTCGTTTTCAGCCAATTTTCTGAATTTTTGAAAATTTCACTTTTTTGTGAAAATATCCACTAAATGAGGGAAAAATATGTGTGAGGGTACCCCAGGAGAGTTCCAAATGTGTGTGGGTAGAATATATATCCACAGGGGTAAAATTGAAAAAAGTGGAAAAAAATTTTTTGGGGGACTTAGTCATTTTTCCGGCGTTATCAGACTTTCAGACAGGGGAAATGTCAGTGAGCGTTCCGATTTCAGTTGCAGAGCGATTCGCCCGATGAGTCCTTCATATTTAGTCGTTTTCAGCCAATTTTCTTAATTTTTGAAAATTTCACTTTTTCGTGAAAATATCCACTAAATGAGGGACTAATATGTGTGAGGGTACCCCAGGAGAGTTCCAAATGTGTGTGGGTAGAATATATATCCACAGGGGTAAAATTGAAAAAAGTTGAAAAAAATTTTTTGGGGGACTTAGTCATTTTTCCGGCGTTCATCAGACTTTCAGAGAGGGGAAATGTCAGTGAGCATTCCGATTTCAGTTCCAGAGCGATTCGCCCGATGAGTCCTTCATATTTAGTCGTTTTCAGCCAATTTTCTGAATTTTTGAAAATGTCACTTTTTTGTGAAAATATCCACTAAATGTGGGAATAATATGTGTGAGGGTACCCCAGGAGAGTTCCAAATGTGTGTGAGTGGAATTAATATCCACAGGGGTAAAATTGAAAAAAGTTGAAAAAAATTTTTTTTTCGACTTAGCCATTTTCCGGCGTTTATCGGACTTTCACATAGGGGAAATGTCAGTGAGCGTTCCGATTTCAGTTCCAGAGTGATTCGCCCGATGAGTCCTTCATATTTAGTCGTTTTCAGCCAATTTTCAGAATTTTTGAAAATTTCAGTTTTTGTGAAAATATCCACTAAATGAGGTAATAATATGTGTGAGGGTACCCCCGGAGAGTTCCAAATGTGTGTGGGTAGAATAAATATCCACAGGGGTAAAATTGAAAAAGTTTAAAAAATTTTTGGGGGACTTAGTCATTTTTCCGGCGTTTATCAGATTTTCAGATAGGGGAAATGTCAGTGAGCGTTCCGATTTCAGTTCCAGAGCGATTCGCCCGATGAGTCCTTCATATTTAGTCGTTTTCAGCCAATTTTCTGAATTTTTGAAAATTTCACTTTTTTGTGAAAATATCCACTTAATGAGGGAATAATATGTGTGAGGGTACCCCAGGAGAGTTCCAAATGTGGGTGGGTAGAATATATATCCCACGGGGGTAAAATTGAAAAAAGTTGAAAAAAATTTTTTTTTGGACTTAGTCATTTTTCCGGCCTTTATCAGACTTTCAGATAAGGGTAATGTCAGTGAGCATTCCGATTTCAGTTCCAGAGCGATTCGCCCGATGAGTCCTTCATATTTAGTCGTTTTCAGCCAATTTTCTGAATTTTTGAAAATTTCACTTTTTTGTGAAAATATCCACTAAATGAGGGAAAAATATGTGTGAGGGTACCCCAGGAGAGTTCCAAATGTGTGTGGGTAGAATATATATCCACAGGGGTAAAATTGAAAAAAGTGGAAAAAAAATTTTTGGGGGACTTAGTCATTTTTCCGGCGTTCATCAGACTTTCAGATAGGGGAAATGTCAGTGAGCGTTCCGATTTCAGTTCCAGAGCGATTCGCCCGATGAGTCCTTCATATTTAGTCATTTTCAGCCAATTTTCTGAATTTTTGAAAATTTCACTTTTTTGTGAAAATATCCACTAAATGAGGGAATAATATGTGTGAGGGTACCCCAGGAGAGTTCCAAATGTGTGTGGGTAGAATATATATCCCACGAGGGTAAAATTGAAAAAAGTTGAAAAATATTTTTTTTGGACTTAGTCATTTTTCCGGCGTTATCAGACTTTCAGACAGGGGAAATGTCAGTGAGCGTTCCGATTTCAGTTGCAGAGCGATTCGCCCGATGAGTCCTTCATATTTAGTCGTTTTCAGCCAATTTTCTGAATTTTTGAAAATTTCACTTTTTCGTGAAAATATCCACTAAATGAGGGAATAATATGTGTGAGGGTACCCCAGGAAAGTTCCAAATGTGTGTGAGTAGAATATATATCCCACAGGGGTAAAATTGAAAAAAGTTGAAAAAAAATTTTTTTTGGACTTAGTCATTTTTCCGGCCTTTATCAGACTTTCAGATAGGGGAAATGTCAGTGGGTGTTCCGATTTCAGTTCCAGAGCGATTAGCCCGATGAGTCCTTCATATTTAGTCGTTTTCAGCCAATTTTCTGAATTTTTGAAAATTTCACTTTTTTGTGAAAATATCCACTAAAAGAGGGAATAATATGTGTGAGGGTACCCCAGGAGAGTTCCAAATGTTTGTGGGTAGAATATATATCCCACGGGGGTAAAATTGAAAAAAGTTGAAAAAAATTTTTTTTTGGACTTAGTCATTTTTTCCGCGTTTATCAGACTTTCAGATAGGGGAAATGTCAGTGAGCATTCCAATTTCAGTTCCAGAGCGATTCGCCTGATGAGTCCTTCATATTTAGTCGTTTTCAGCCAATTTTCTGAATTTTTGAAAATTTTACTTTTTTGTGAAAATATTCACTAAAAGAGGGAATAATATGTGTGAGGGTACCCCAGGAGAGTTCCAAATGTGTGTGGGTAGAATATATATCCACAGGGGTAAAATTGAAAAAAGTTGAAAAAATTTTTTTGGGGGACTTAGTCATTTTTCCGGCGTTCATCAGACTTTCAGAGAGGGGAAATGTCAGTGAGCATTCTGATTTCAGTTCCAGAGCGATTCGCCCGATGAGTCTTTCATATTTAGTCATTTTCAGCCAATTTTCAGAATTTTTGAAAATTTCACTTTTTTGTGAAAATATCCACTAAATGAGGAAATAATATGTGTGAGGGTACCCCAGGAGAGTTCCAAATGTGTGTGCGTAGAATATATATCCACAGGGGTAAAATTGAAAAAAGTTGAAAAAATTTTTTTGGGGGACTTAGTCATTTTTCCGGAGTTCATCAGACTTTCAGATAGGGGAAATGTCAGTGAGCGTTCAGATTTCAGTTCCAGAGCTGTTCGCCCGATGAGTCCTTCATATTTAGTCGTTTTCAGCCAATTTTCTGAATTTTTGAAAATGTCACTTTTTTGTGAAAATATCCACTAAATGCGGGAATAATATGTGTGAGGGTACCCCAGGAGAGTTCCAAATGTGTGTGAGTGGAATTAATATCCACAGGGGTAAAATTGAAAAAAGTTGAAAAAAATTTTTTTTTCGACTTAGTCATTTTCCGGCGTTTATCAGACTTTCAGATAGGGGAAATGTCAGTGAGCGTTCCGATTTCAGTTCCAGAGTGATTCGCCTGATGAGTCCTTCATATTTAGTCGTTTTCAGCCAATTTTCTGAATTTTTGAAAATTTCACTTTTTTGTGAAAATATCCACTAAATGAGGGAATAATATGTGTGAGGGTACCCCAGGAGAGTTCCAAATGTGTGTGGGTAGAATATATATCCACAGGGGTAAAATTGAAAAAAGTTGAAAAAAATTTTTTGGGGGACTTAGTCATTTTTCCGGCGTTCATCAGACTTTCAGATAGGGGAAATGTAAGTGAGCGTTCCGATTTCAGTTCCACAGCGATTCACCCGAAGAGTCCTTCATATTTAGTCATTTTCAGCCAATTTTCTGAATTTTTGAAAATTTCACTTTTTTGTGAAAATATCCACTAAATGAGGGAATAATATGTGTGAGGGTACCCCAGTAGAGTTCCAAATGTGTGTGAGTAGAATACATATCCCACAGGGGTAAAATTGAAAAAAGTTGAAAAAAATTTTTTGGGGGACTTTGTCATTTTTCCGGCGTTTATCAGACTTTCAGATAGGGGAAATGTCAGTGAGCATTCCGATTTCAGTTCCAGAGCTGTTCGCCCGATGAGTCCTTCATATTTAGTCGTTTTCAGCCAATTTTCTGAATTTTTGAAAATGTCACTTTTTTGTGAAAATATCCACTAAATGAGGGAATAATATGTGTAAGGGTACCCCAGGAGAGTTCCAAATGTGTGTGGGTGGAATTAATATCCACAGGGGTAATATTGAAAAAAGTTGAAAAATATTTTTTTGGGGACTTAGTCATTTTTCCGGCGTTTATCAGACTTTCAGATAGGGGAAATGTCAGTGAGCGTTCCGATTTCAGTTCCAGAGCGATTCGCCCGATGAGTCCTTCATATTTAGTCGTTTTCAGCCAATTTTCTGAATTTTTAAAAATTTCAATTTTTTGTGAAAATATCCACTAAATGAGGGAAAAATATGTGTGAGGGTACCCCAGGAGAGTTCTAAATGTGTGGGTTGAATATATATCCACAGGGGTAAAATTGAAAAAAGTGGAAAAAAATTTTTGGGGGACTTAGTCATTTTTCCGGCTTTCATCAGACTTTCAGATAGGGGAAATGTCAGTGAGCGTTCCGATTTCAGTTCCAGAGCGATGCGCCCGATGAGTCCTTCATATTTAGTCATTTTCAGCCAATTTTCTGAATTTTTGAAAACTTCACTTTTTTGTGAAAATATGCACTAAATGAGGGAATAATATGTGTGACGGTACCCCAGGAGAGTTGCAAATGTGTGTGAGTAGAATATATATCCCAGAGGGGTAAAATTGAAAAAAGTTGAAAAACATTTTTTTGGACTTAGTCAGTTTTCTGGACTTTATCAGACTTTCAGACATTAGAAATATCAGTGAACATTCCGATTTCAGTTCCAGAGCGATTCACCCGATGAGTCCTTCATATTTAGTCGTTTTCAGCCAATTTTCTGAATTTTTGAAAATTTCACTTTTTTGTGAAAATATCCACTAAATGAGGGAATAATATGTGTGAGGGTACCCCAGGAGAGTTCCAAATGTGTGTGGGTAGAATTAATATCCACGGGGGTAAAATTTAAAAAAGTAAAAAAAAATTTTTTGGGGACTTAGTCATTTTTCCGGCTTTTATCAGACTTTCAGATAGGGGTAATGTCAGTGAGCGTTCCGATTTCAGTTCCAGAGCGATTCGCCCGATGAGTCCTTCATATTTAGTCGTTTTCAGCCAATTTTCTGAATTTTTGAAAATTTCACTTTTTTGTGAAAATATGCACTAAATGAGGGAATAATATGTGTGAGGGTACCCCAGGAGAGTTCCAAATTTGTGTGGGTAGAATTAATATCCACAGGGGTAAAATTGAAAAAAGTTAAAAAAAAATTTTTGGGGACTTAGACATTTTTCCGGCTTTTATCAGACTTTCAGATAGGGGTAATGTCAGTGAGCGTTCCGATTTCAGTTCCAGAGCGATTCGCCCGATGAGTCCTTCATATTTAGTCGTTTTCAGCCAATTTTCTGAATTTTTGAAAATTTCACTTTTTTGTGAAAATATCCACTAAATGAGGGAATAATATGTGTGAGGGTACCGCAGGAGAGTTCCAAATTTGTGTGGGTAGAATTAATATCCACAGGGGTAAAATTGAAAAAAGTTAAAAAAAATTTTTTGGGGACTTAGACATTTTTCCGGCTTTTATCAGACTTTCAGATAGGGGTAATGTCAGTGAGCGTTCCGATTTCAGTTCCAGAGCGATTCGCCCGATGAGTCCTTCATATTTAGGCGTTTTCAGCCAATTTTCTGAATTTTTGAAAATTTCACTTTTTTGTGAAAATATGCACTAAATGAGGGAATAATATGTGTGACGGTACCCCAGGAGAGTTCCAAATGTGTGTGAGTAGAATATATATCCCACAGGGGTAAAATTGAAAAAAGTTGAAAAAAATTTTTTTTTTCAACTTAGTCATTTTCCAGCGTTTATCAGGCTTTCAGATAGGGGAAATGTCAGTGAGTGTTCCGATTTCAGTTCCAGAGCGATTCGCCCGATGAGTCCTTCATATTTAGTCGTTTTCAGCCAATTTTCTGAATTTTTGAAAATTTCACTTTTTTGTGAAAATATGCACTAAATGAGGGAATAATATGTGTGACGGTACCCCAGGAGAGTTCCAAATGTGTGTGAGTAGAATATATATCCCACAGGGGTAAAATTGAAAAAAGTTGAAAAAGATTTTTTTTTGAACTTAGTCATTTTTCCGGCATTTATCAGACTTTCAGATAGGGGAATTGTCAGTGAGCGTTCCGATTTCAGTTCCAGAGCGATCCGCCTGATGAGTCCATCATATTTAGTCGTCTTCAGACAATTTTCTGAATTTTTGAAAATTTCACTTTTTTGTAAAAATAGCCACTAAATGAGGGAATAATATGTGTGACGGTACCCCAGGAGAGTTCCAAATGTGTGTGAGTAGAATATATATCCCACAGGGGTAAAATTGAAAAAAGTTGAAAAAAAATTTTTTTTGGACTTAGTCATTTTTCCGGCGTTTATCAGACTTTCAGATAGGGAAAATGTCAGTGAGCATTCCGATTTCAGTTCCAGAGCGATTCGACCGATGAGTCCTTCATATTTAGTCGTTTTCAGCCAATTTTCTGAATTTTTTAAAATTTCACTTTTTTGTGAAAATATGCACTAAATGAGGGAATAATATGTGTGACGGTACCCCAGGAGAGTTCCAAATGTGGGTGAGTAGAATATATATCCCACACAGGTAAAATTGAAAAAATTTGAAAAAAATTTTTTTTTGGACTTTGTCATTTTCCGGCGTTTATCACACTTTCAGATAGGGGAAATGTCAGTGAGCATTCCGATTTCAGCTCCATAGCGATTCACCCGATGAGTCCTTCATATTTAGTCGTTTTCAGCCAATTTTCTGAATTTTTGAAAATTTCACTTTTTTGTGAAAATATCCACTAAATGAGGGAATAATATGTGTGAGGGTACCCCAGGAGAGTTCCAAATGTGTGTGGGTAGAATTAATATCCACAGGGGTAAAAGTGAAAAAAGTTGAAAAAAATTTTTTTGGGGACTTAGTCATTTTTCCGGCGTTTATCAGACTTTCAGATAGGGGAAATGTCAGTGAGCATTCCGAATTCAGTTCCAGAGCGATTCGCCCCATGAGTCCTTCATATTTAGTCGTTTTCAGCCAATTTTCAGAATTTTTGAAAATTTCACTTTTTTGTGAAAATATCCACTAAATGAGGGAATAATAAGTGTGAGAGTATGCCAGGAGAGTTCCAAATGTGTGTGGGTAGAATATATATCCCACAGGGGTAAAATTGAAAAAAGTTGAAAAAAAAATTTTTGGGACTTAGTCATTTTTCCGGCGTTTATCAGACTTTCAGATAGGGGAAATGTCAGTTAGCATTCCGATTTCAGTTCCAGAGCGATTCGCCCGATGAGTCCTTCATATTTAGTCGTTTTCAGCCAATTTTCTGAATTTTTGAAAATTTCACTTTTTTGTGAAAATATGCACTAAATGAGGGAATAATATGTGTGAGAGTACCCCAGGAGAGTTCCAAATGTGGGTGGATAGAATATATATCCCACGGGGGTAAAATTGAAAAAGAATTTTTTTTGGACTTTGTCATTTTTCCGGCGTTTATTAGACTTTCAGATTGGGGAAATGTCAGTGAGCGTTCCGATTTCTGTTCCTGAGTGATTCGCCCGATGAATCCTTCATATTTAGTCATTTTCAGGCAATTTTCAGAATTTTTGAAAATGTCACTTTTTTGTGAAAATATCCACTAAATGAGGGACTAATATGTGTGAGGGTACCCCAGGAGAGTAATAAATGTGCGTGGGCAGAATATATATCCCATGGGGGTAAAATTGAAAAAAGTTGAAAAAAATTTATTTGGGGACTTAGTCATTTTTCAGGCGTTTATCTGACTTTCAGATAGGGGAAATGTCAGAGAGCATTCTGATTTCAGTTCCAGAACGATTCACCCGATGAGTCCTTCATATTTAGTCGTTTTCAGCCAATTTTCTGAATTTTTGAAAATTTCACTTTTTTGTGAAAATATCCACTAAATGAGGGAATAATATGTGTGACGGTACCCCAGGAGAGTTCAAAATGTGTGTGAGCAGAATATATATCCCACGGGGGTAAAATTGAAAAAAGTTGAAAATTTTTTTTTTTTCGACTTAGTCATTTTCCGGCGTTTATCAGACTTTCAGATAGGGGAAATGTCAGTGAGAGTTCCGATTTCAGTTCCAGAGCGATTCGCCCGTTGAGTCCTTCATATTTAGTCGTTTTCAGCCAATTTTCTGAATTTTGAAAATTTCACTTTTTTGTGAAAATATCCACTAAATGAGGGAATAATATGTGTGAGGGTACCCCAGGAGAGTTCCAAATGTGTGGGGGTAGAATTAATATCCACAGGGGTAAAATTGAAAAAAGTTAAAAAAAAATTTTGGGGGATTTAGTCATTTTTCCGGCGTTTATCAGACTTTCAGATAGGGGAAATGTCAGTGAGCGTTCCGATTTCAGTTCCAGAGCGATTCGCCCGATTAGTCCTTCATATTTAGTTGTTTTCAGCCAATTTTCTGAATTTTTGAAAATTTCACTTTTTTGTGAAAATATGCACTAAATGAGGGAATAATATGTGTGACGGTACCCCAGGAGAGTTCCAAATGTGTGTGAGTAGAATATATATCCCACGGGGGTAAAATTGAATAAAGTTGAAAAAAAAATTTTTTTGGACTTAGTCATTTTTCCGGCGTTTATCAGACTTTCAGATAGGGGAAATGTCAGTGAGCGTTCCGATTTCAGTTCCAGAGCGATTCGCCCGATGAGTCCTTCATATTTAGTCGTTTTCAGCCAATTTTCAGAATTTTTGAAAATTTCACTTTTTTGTGAAAATATCCACTAAATGAGGGAATAATATGTGTGAGAGTACGCCAGGAGAGTTCCAAATGTGTGTGGGTAGAATATATATCCCACAGGGGTAAAATTGAAAAAAGTTGAAAAAAAATTTTTTGGGACTTAGTCATTTTTCCGGCGTTTATCAGACTTTCAGATAGGGGAAATGTCAGTTAGCATTCCGATTTCAGTTCCAGAGCGATTCGCCCGATGAGTCCTTCATATTTAGTCGTTTTCAGCCAATTTTCTGAATTTTTGAAAATTTCACTTTTTTGTGAAAATATGCACTAAATGAGGGAATAATATGTGTGAGGGTACCCCAGGAGAGTTCCAAATGTGTGTGGGTAGAATTAATATCCACAGGGGTAAAAGTGAAAAAAGTTGAAAAAAATTTTTTTGGGGACTTAGTCATTTTTCTGGCGTTTATCAGACTTTCAGATAGGGGAAATGTCAGTGAGCATTCCGATTTCAGTTCTAGAGCGATTCGCCCCATGAGTCCTTCATATTTAGTCGTTTTCAGCCAATTTTCAGAATTTTTGAAAATTTCACTTTTTTGTGAAAATATCCACTAAATGAGGGAATAATAAGTGTGAGAGTACGCCAGGAGAGTTCCAAATGTGTGTGGGTAGAATATATATCCCACGGGGGTAAAATTGAAAAAAGTTGAAAATTTATTTTTTTTCAACTTAGTCATTTTTCCGGCGTTTATCAGACTTTCAGATTGGGGAAATGTCAGTGAGCATTCCGATTTCAGTTCCAGAGTGATTCGCCCGATGAATCCTTCATATTTAGTCGTTTTCAGCCAATTTTCAGAATTTTTGAAAATTTCACTTTTTTGTGAAAATATCCACTAAATGAGGGAATAATATGTGTGAGGGTAAGCCAGGAGAGTTCCAAATGTGTGTGGGTAGAATATATATCCCACGGGGGTAAAATTGAAAAAGAATTTTTTTTGGACTGTCATTTTTCCGGCGTTTATCAGACTTTCAGATTGGGGAAATGTCAGTGAGCGTTCCGATTTCTGTTCCTGAGTGATTCGCCCGATGAATCCTTCATATTTAGTCATTTTCAGGCAATTTTCAGAATTTTTGAAAATGTCACTTTTTTGTGAAAATATCCACTAAATGAGGGACTAATATGTGTGAGGGTACCCCAGGAGAGTAATAAATGTGCGTGGGCAGAATATATATCCCATGGGGGTAAAATTGAAAAAATTTGAAAAAAATTTATTTGGGGACTTAGTCATTTTTCCGGCGTTTATCTGACTTTCAGATAGGGGAAATGTCAGAGAGCATTCTGATTTCAGTTCCAGAACGATTCACCCGATGAGTCCTTCATATTTAGTCGTTTTCAGCCAATTTTCTGAATTTTTGAAAATTTCACTTTTTTGTGAAAATATCCACTAAATGAGGGAATAATATGTGTGACGGTACCCCAAGAGAGTTCAAAATGTGTGTGAGTAGAATATATATCCCACGGGGGTAAAATTGAAAAAAGTTGAAAATTTTTTTTTTTTCGACTTAGTCATTTTCCGGCGTTTATCAGACTTTCAGATAGGGGAAATGTCAGTGAGCGTTCCGATTTCAGTTCCAGAGCGATTCGCCCGTTGTGTCCTTCATATTTAGTCGTTTTCAGCCAATTTTCTGAATTTTTGAAAATTTCACTTTTTTGTGAAAATATCCACTAAATGAGGGAATAATATGTGTGAGGGTACCCCAGGAGAGTTCCAAATGTGTGGGGGTAGAATTAATATCCACAGGGGTAAAATTGAAAAAAGTTAAAAAAATTTTTTGGGGGATTTAGTCATTTTTCCGGCGTTTATCAGACTTTCAGATAGGGGAAATGTCAGTGAGCGTTCCGATTTCAGTTCCAGAGCGATTCGCCCGATGAGTCCTTCATATTTAGTTGTTTTCAGCCAATTTTCAGAATTTTTGAAAATTTCACTTTTTTGTGAAAATATGCACTAAATGAGGGAATAATATGTGTGACGGTACCCCAGGAGAGTTCCAAATGTGTGTGAGTAGAATATATATCCCACGGGGGTAAAATTGAATAAAGTTGAAAAAAAAATTTTTTTGGACTTAGTCATTTTTCCGGCGTTTATCAGACTTTCAGATAGGGGAAATGTCAGTTAGCATTCCGATTTCAGTTCCAGAGTGATTCACCCAATGCGTCCTTCATATTTAGTCGTTTTCAGTCAATTTTCTGAATTTTTGAAAATTTCACTTTTTTGTGAAAATACCCACTAAATGAGGGAATAATATGTGTGAGGGTACCCCAGGAGAGTTCGAAATGTGTGTGGGTAGAATTAATATCCACAGGGGTAAAATTGAAAAAAGTTGAAAAAATTTTTTTTGGGGACTTAGTCATTTTTCTGGCGTTTATCAGACTTTCAGATAGGGGAAATGTCAGTGAGCGTTCCGATTTCAGTTCCAGAGCGATTCGCCCGATGAGTCCTTCATATTTAGCCGTGTTCAGCCAATTTTCAGAATTTTTCAAAATTTCACTTTTTTGTGAAAATATCCACTAAATGAGGGAATAATATATGTGAGGGTACCCCAGGAGAGTTCCAAATGCGTGTGGGTAGAATATATATACCACAGGGGTAAAATTGAAAAAAAGTTGAAAAAAAATTTTTTTTGGGGACTTAGTCATTTTTCTGGCGTTTATCAGACTTTCAGATAGGGGAAATGTCAGTGAGCGTTCCGATTTCAGTTCCAGAGCGATTCGCCCAATGAGTCCATCATATTTAGTCGTTTTCAGCCAATTTTCTGAATTTTTGAAAATTTCACTTTTTTGTGAAAATATCCACTAAATGAGGGAATAATATGTGTGAGGGTACCCCAGGAGAGTTCCAAATGTGTGTGGGTAGAATTAATATCCACAGGGGTAAAAGTGAAAAAAGTTGAAAAAAATTTTTTTGGGGACTTAGTCATTTTTCTGGCGTTTATCAGACTTTCAGATAGGGGAAATGTCAGTGAGCATTCCGATTTCAGTTCTAGAGCGATTCGCCCCATGAGTCCTTCATATTTAGTCGTTTTCAGCCAATTTTCAGAATTTTTGAAAATTTCACTTTTTTGTGAAAATATCCACTAAATGAGGGAATAATAAGTGTGAGAGTACACCAGGAGAGTTCCAAATGTGTGTGGGTAGAATATATATCCCACAGGGGTAAAATTGAAAAAAGTTGAAAAAAAAATTTTTGGGACTTAGTCATTTTTCCGGCATTTATCAGACTTTCAGATAGGGGAAATGTCAGTTAGCATTCCGATTTCAGTTCCAGAGCGATTCGCCCGATGAGTCCTTCATATTTAGTCGTTTTCAGCCAATTTTCTGAATTTTTGAAAATTTCACTTTTTTGTGAAAATATGCACTAAATGAGGGAATAATATGTGTGAGGGTACCCCAGGAGAGTTCCAAATGTGTGTGGGTAGAATTAATATCCACAGGGGTAAAAGTGAAAAAAGTTGAAAAAAATTTTTTTGGGGACTTAGTCATTTTTCTGGCGTTTATCAGACTTTCAGATAGGGGAAATGTCAGTGAGCATTCCGATTTCAGTTCTAGAGCGATTCGCCCCATGAGTCCTTCATATTTAGTCGTTTTCAGCCAATTTTCAGAATTTTTGAAAATTTCACTTTTTTGTGAAAATATCCACTAAATGAGGGAATAATAAGTGTGAGAGTACGCCAGGAGAGTTCCAAATGTGTGTGGGTAGAATATATATCCCACGGGGGTAAAATTGAAAAAAGTTGAAAATTTATTTTTTTTCAACTTAGTCATTTTTCCGGCGTTTATCAGACTTTCAGATTGGGGAAATGTCAGTGAGCATTCCGATTTCAGTTCCAGAGTGATTCGCCCGATGAATCCTTCATATTTAGTCGTTTTCAGCCAATTTTCAGAATTTTTGAAAATTTCACTTTTTTGTGAAAATATCCACTAAATGAGGGAATAATATGTGTGAGGGTAAGCCAGGAGAGTTCCAAATGTGTGTGGGTAGAATATATATCCCACGGGGGTAAAATTGAAAAAGAATTTTTTTTGGACTGTCATTTTTCCGGCGTTTATCAGACTTTCAGATTGGGGAAATGTCAGTGAGCGTTCCGATTTCTGTTCCTGAGTGATTCGCCCGATGAATCCTTCATATTTAGTCATTTTCAGGCAATTTTCAGAATTTTTGAAAATGTCACTTTTTTGTGAAAATATCCACTAAATGAGGGACTAATATGTGTGAGGGTACCCCAGGAGAGTAATAAATGTGCGTGGGCAGAATATATATCCCATGGGGGTAAAATTGAAAAAATTTGAAAAAAATTTATTTGGGGACTTAGTCATTTTTCCGGCGTTTATCTGACTTTCAGATAGGGGAAATGTCAGAGAGCATTCTGATTTCAGTTCCAGAACGATTCACCCGATGAGTCCTTCATATTTAGTCGTTTTCAGCCAATTTTCTGAATTTTTGAAAATTTCACTTTTTTGTGAAAATATCCACTAAATGAGGGAATAATATGTGTGACGGTACCCCAAGAGAGTTCAAAATGTGTGTGAGTAGAATATATATCCCACGGGGGTAAAATTGAAAAAAGTTGAAAATTTTTTTTTTTTCGACTTAGTCATTTTCCGGCGTTTATCAGACTTTCAGATAGGGGAAATGTCAGTGAGCGTTCCGATTTCAGTTCCAGAGCGATTCGCCCGTTGTGTCCTTCATATTTAGTCGTTTTCAGCCAATTTTCTGAATTTTTGAAAATTTCACTTTTTTGTGAAAATATCCACTAAATGAGGGAATAATATGTGTGAGGGTACCCCAGGAGAGTTCCAAATGTGTGGGGGTAGAATTAATATCCACAGGGGTAAAATTGAAAAAAGTTAAAAAAATTTTTTGGGGGATTTAGTCATTTTTCCGGCGTTTATCAGACTTTCAGATAGGGGAAATGTCAGTGAGCGTTCCGATTTCAGTTCCAGAGCGATTCGCCCGATGAGTCCTTCATATTTAGTTGTTTTCAGCCAATTTTCAGAATTTTTGAAAATTTCACTTTTTTGTGAAAATATGCACTAAATGAGGGAATAATATGTGTGACGGTACCCCAGGAGAGTTCCAAATGTGTGTGAGTAGAATATATATCCCACGGGGGTAAAATTGAATAAAGTTGAAAAAAAAATTTTTTTGGACTTAGTCATTTTTCCGGCGTTTATCAGACTTTCAGATAGGGGAAATGTCAGTTAGCATTCCGATTTCAGTTCCAGAGTGATTCACCCAATGCGTCCTTCATATTTAGTCGTTTTCAGTCAATTTTCTGAATTTTTGAAAATTTCACTTTTTTGTGAAAATACCCACTAAATGAGGGAATAATATGTGTGAGGGTACCCCAGGAGAGTTCGAAATGTGTGTGGGTAGAATTAATATCCACAGGGGTAAAATTGAAAAAAGTTGAAAAAATTTTTTTTGGGGACTTAGTCATTTTTCTGGCGTTTATCAGACTTTCAGATAGGGGAAATGTCAGTGAGCGTTCCGATTTCAGTTCCAGAGCGATTCGCCCGATGAGTCCTTCATATTTAGCCGTGTTCAGCCAATTTTCAGAATTTTTCAAAATTTCACTTTTTTGTGAAAATATCCACTAAATGAGGGAATAATATATGTGAGGGTACCCCAGGAGAGTTCCAAATGCGTGTGGGTAGAATATATATACCACAGGGGTAAAATTGAAAAAAAGTTGAAAAAAAATTTTTTTTGGGGACTTAGTCATTTTTCTGGCGTTTATCAGACTTTCAGATAGGGGAAATGTCAGTGAGCGTTCCGATTTCAGTTCCAGAGCGATTCGCCCAATGAGTCCATCATATTTAGTCGTTTTCAGCCAATTTTCTGAATTTTTGAAAATTTCACTTTTTTGTGAAAATATCCACTAAATGAGGGAATAATATGTGTGAGGGTACCCCAGGAGAGTTCCAAATGTGTGTGGGTAGAATTAATATCCACAGGGGTAAAAGTGAAAAAAGTTGAAAAAAATTTTTTTGGGGACTTAGTCATTTTTCTGGCGTTTATCAGACTTTCAGATAGGGGAAATGTCAGTGAGCATTCCGATTTCAGTTCTAGAGCGATTCGCCCCATGAGTCCTTCATATTTAGTCGTTTTCAGCCAATTTTCAGAATTTTTGAAAATTTCACTTTTTTGTGAAAATATCCACTAAATGAGGGAATAATAAGTGTGAGAGTACACCAGGAGAGTTCCAAATGTGTGTGGGTAGAATATATATCCCACAGGGGTAAAATTGAAAAAAGTTGAAAAAAAAATTTTTGGGACTTAGTCATTTTTCCGGCATTTATCAGACTTTCAGATAGGGGAAATGTCAGTTAGCATTCCGATTTCAGTTCCAGAGCGATTCGCCCGATGAGTCCTTCATATTTAGTCGTTTTCAGCCAATTTTCTGAATTTTTGAAAATTTCACTTTTTTGTGAAAATATGCACTAAATGAGGGAATAATATGTGTGAGAGTACCCCAGGAGAGTTCCAAATGTGGGTGGATAGAATATATATCCCACGGGGGTAAAATTGAAAAAAGTTGAAAATTTATTTTTTTTCAACTTAGTCATTTTTCCGGCGTTTATCAGACTTTCAGATTGGGGAAATGTCAGTGAGCATTCCGATTTCAGTTCCAGAGTGATTCGCCCGATGAATCCTTCATATTTAGTCGTTTTCAGCCAATTTTCAGAATTTTTGAAAATTTCACTTTTTTGTGAAAATATCCACTAAATGAGGGAATAATATGTGTGAGGGTAAGCCAGGAGAGTTCCAAATGTTTGTGGGTAGAATATATATCCCACGGGGGTAAAATTGAAAAAGAATTTTTTTTGGACTTTGTCATTTTTCCGGCGTTTATCAGACTTTCAGATTGGGGAAATGTCAGAGAGCATTCTGATTTCAGTTCCAGAACGATTCACCCGATGAGTCCTTCATATTTAGTCGTTTTCAGCCAATTTTCTGAATTTTTGAAAATTTCACTTTTTTGTGAAAATATCCACTAAATGAGGGAATAATATGTGTGACGGTACCCCAGGAGAGTTCAAAATGTGTGTGAGTAGAATATATATACCACGGGGGTAAAATTGAAAAAAAGTTGAAAAAAATTTTTTTATGGACTTAGTAATTTTTCCGGCGTTTATCAGACTTTCAGATAGGGGAAGTGTCAGTGAGCATTCCGATTTCAGTTCCAGAGCGATTCGCCTGATGAGTCCTTCATAATTAGTCGTTTTCAGCCAATTTTCAGAATTTTTGAAAATTTCACTTTTTTGTGAAAATATCCACTAAATGAGGGAATAATATGTGTGAGGGTACCCCAGGAGAGCTCCAAATGTGTGTGGGTAGAATATATATCCACAGGGGTAAAATTGAAAAAAGTTGAAAAAAATTTTTTTGGGGACTTAGTCATTTTTCCGGAGTTTATCTGACTTTCAGATAGGGGAAATGTCAGTGAGCGTTCCGATTTCAGTTCCAGAGCGATTCTCCCGATGAGTCCTTCATATTTAGTTGTTTTCAGCCAATTTTCTGAATTTTTGAAAATTTCACTTTTTTGTGAAAATATCCACTAAATGAGGGAATAATATGTGTGAGGGTACCCCAGGAGAGTTCCAAAAGTGTGGGTAGAATATATATCCACAGAGGAAAAAATGAAAAAAGTTGAAAATTTTTTTTCGTGGACTTAGTCATTTTTCCGGCATTTATCAGACATTCAGATAGGGGAAATGTCAGTGAGCGTTCCGATTTCAGTACCAGAGCGATTCGCCCGATGAGTCCTTCATATTTAGTCGTTTTCAGCCAATTTTCTGAATTTCTGAAAATTTCACTTTTTTGTGAAAATATCCATTAAATGAGGGAATTATATGTGTGAGGGTAAGCCAGGAGAGTTCCAAATGTGTGTGGGTAGAATATATATCCCACGGGGGTAAAATTGAAAAAAGTTGAAAAAAAATTTTTTTTGGACTTAGTCATTTTTCCAGCGTTTATCAGACTTTCAGATTGGGGAGATGTCAGTGAGCGTTCCGATTTCAGTTCCAGAGCGATTCGCCCGATGAGTCCTTCATATTTAGTCGTTTGCATCCAATTTTCTGAATTTCTGAAAATTTCACTTTTTTGTGAAAATATCCACTAAATGAGGGAATAATATGTGTGAGGGTACCCCAGGAGAGTTCCAAAAGTGTGTGGGTAAAATTAATATCCACAGGGGTAAAATTGAAAAAAGTAAAAAAAAATTTTTGGGGGATTTAGTCATTTTTCCGGCGTTTATCAGACTTTCAGATAGGGGAAATGTCAGTGAGCGTTGCGATTTCAGTTCCAGAGCGATTCGCCCGATGAGTTCTTCATATTTAGTCGTTTTCAGCCAATTTTCCGGAATTTTTGAAAATTTCACTTTTTTGTGAAAATATGCACTAAATGAGGGAATAATATGTGTGAGGGTACCCCAGGAGAGTTCCAAAAGTGTGGGTAGAATATATATCTACAGAGGAAAAAAAGAAAAAAGTTGAAAAATTTTTTTGGGGGGACTTAGTCATTTTTCCGGCGTTTATCAGACTTTCAGATAGGGGAAATGTCAGTGAGCGTTCCGATTTCAGTACCAGAGCGATTCGCCCGATGAGTCCTTCATATTTAGTCGTTTTCAGCCAATTTTCTTAATTTTTAAAAATTTCACTTTTTTGTGAAAATATCCATTAAATGAGGGAATTATATGTGTGAGGGTAAGCCAGGAGAGTTCCAAATGTGTGTGGGTAGAATATATATCCCACGGGGGTAAAATTGAAAAAAGTTAAAAAAAATGTTTTTTGGACTTAGTCATTTTTCCGGAGTTTATCAGACTTTCAGATTGGGGAAATGTCAGTGAGCGTTCCGATTTCAGTACCAGAACGATTCGCCCGATGAGTCCTTCATATTTAGTCGTTTGCATCCAATTTTCTGAATTTCTGAAAATTTCACTTTTTTGTGAAAATATCCACTAAATGAGGGAGTAATATGTGTGAGTGTACCCCAGGAGAGTTCCAAAAGTGTGGGTAGAATATATATCCACAGAGTAAAAAATGAAAAAAGTTGAAAATTTTTTTTTCGTGGACTTAGTCATTTTTCCGGCGTTTATCAGACATTCAGATAGGGGAAATGTCAGTGAGCGTTCCGATTTCAGTTCCAGAGCGATTCTCCCGATGAGTCGTTCATATTTAGTCGTTTTCAGCCAATTTTCTAAATTTTTGAAAATTTCACTTTTTTGTGAAAATATCCACTAAATGAGGGAATAATATGTGTGAGGGTACCCCAGGAGAGTTCCAAATGTGTGTGGGTAGAATATATATCCCATGGGGGTAAAATTGAAAAAAGTTGAAAAAAAAATGTTTTTTGGACTTAGTCATTTTTCCGGCGTTTATCAGACTTTCAGATTGGGGAAATGTCAGTGAGCGTTCCGATTTCAGTACCAGAGCGATTCGCCCGATGAGTCCTTCATATTTAGTCGTTTGCATCCAATTTTCTGAATTTCTGAAAATGTCACTTTTTTGTGAAAATATCCACTAAATGAGGGAGTAATATGTGTGAGGGTACCCCAGGAGAGTTCCAAAAGTGTGGGTAGAATATATATCCACAGAGGAAAAAATGAAAAAAGTTGAAAATTTTTTTTTCGTGGACTTAGTCATTTTTCCGGCGTTTATCAGACATTCAGATAGGGGAAATGTCAGTGAGCGTTCCGATTTCAGTTCCAGAGCGATTCTCCCGATGAGTGGTTCATATTTAGTCGTTTTCAGCCAATTTTCTAAATTTTTGAAAATTTCACTTTTTTGTGAAAATATCCACTAAATGAGGGAATAATATGTGTGAGGGTACCCCAGGAGAGTTCGAAATGTGTGTGGGTAGAATATATATCCCATGGGGATAAAATTGAAAAAAGTTGAAAAAAAAATTTTTTTGGACTTAGTCATTTTTCCAGCTTTTATCAGACTTTCAGATTGGGGAAATGTCAGTGAGCGTTCCGATTTCAGTTCCAGAGCGATTCGCCCGATGAGTCCTTCATATTTAGTCGTTGTCAGCCAATTTTCTGAATTTTTAAAAATTTCACTTTTTTGTGAAAATATCCACTAAATGAGGGAATAATATGTGTGAGGGTACCCCAGGAGAGTTCCAAATGTGTGTGGGTAGAATATATAAACCACGGTGGTAAAATTGAAAAAAGTTGAAAAAAAATTTTTTTTGGACTAAGTCATTTTTCTGCCGTTTATCAGACTTTCAGATAGGGGAAATGCCAGAGAGCGTTCCGATTTCAGTTCCAGAGCAATTGGCCCGATGAGTCCTTCATATTTAGTCGTTTTCAGCCAATTTTCTGAATTTTTTAAAATTTCACTTTTTTGTGAAAATATCCACTAAATGAGGGAATAATATGTGTGAGGGTACCCCAGGAGAGTTCCAAATGTGTGTGGGTAGAATATATATCCCACGGGGGTAAAATTGAAAAAAGTTTAAAAAAATTTTTTTGGGGACTTAGTCATTTTTCCGGTGTTTATCAGACTTTCAGATAGGGGAAATGTCAGTGAGCGTTCCGATTTCAGTTCCAGAGCGATTCTCCCGATGAGTGGTTCATATTTAGTCGTTTTCAGCCAATTTTCTAAATTTTTGAAAATTTCACTTTTTTGTGAAAATATCCACTAAATGAGGGAATAATATGTGTGAGGGTACCCCAGGAGAGTTCCAAATGTGTGTGGGTAGAATATATATCCCATGGGGATAAAATTGAAAAAAGTTGAAAAAAAAATTTTTTTGGACTTAGTCATTTTTCTGCCGTTTATCAGACTTTCAGATAGGGGAAATGCCAGTGAGCGTTCCGATTTCAGTTCCAGAGCAATTGGCCCGATGAGTCCTTCATATTTAGTCGTTTTCAGCCAATTTTCTGAATTTTTTAAAATTTCACTTTTTTGTGAAAATATCCACTAAATGAGGGAATAATATGTGTGAGGGTACCCCAGGAGAGTTCCAAATGTGTGTGGGTAGAATATATATCCCACGGGGGTAAAATTGAAAAAAGTTTAAAAAATTTTTTTTGGGGACTTAGTAATTTTTCCGGTGTTTATCAGACTTTCAGATAGGGGACATGTCAGTGAGCGTTCCGATTTCAGTTCCAGAGCGATTCGCCCGATGATGCCTTCATATTTAGTCGTTTTCAGCCAATTTTCGGGAATTTTTGAAAATTTCACTTTTTTGTGAAAATATGCACTAAATGAGGGAATAATATGTGTGAGGGTACCCCAGGAGAGTTCCAAAAGTTTGGGTAGAATATATATCCACAGAGGAAAAAAAGAAAAAAGTTGAAAAATTTTTTTTGGGGGACTTAGTCATTTTTCCGGCGTTTATCAGACATTCAGATAGGGGAAATGTCAGTTAGTGTTCCGATTTCAGTTCCAGAGCGATTCTCCCGATGAGTCCTTCATATTTAGCCGTTGTCAGCCAATTTTCTGAATTTTTGTAAATGTCACTTTTTTGTGAAAATATCCACTAAATGAGGGAATAATATGTGTGAGGGTACCCCAGGAGAGTTCCAAATGTGTGTGGGTAGAATATAAATCCCACGGGGGTAAAATTGAAAAAAGTTGAAAATTTTTTTTTTTTCGACTTAGTCATTTTTCCAGCGTTTATCTGACTTTCAGATAGGGCAAATGTCAGTGAGCATTCCAATTTCAGTTCCAGAGCGATTCTCCCGATGAGTCCTTCATATTTAGTCGTTGTCAGCCAATTTTCTGAATTTTTGAAAATGTCGCTGTTTTGTGAAAATATCCACTAAATGAGGGAATAATATGTGTGAGGGTACCGCAGGAGAGTTCCGAATGTGTGTCGGTAGAATATATATCCCACGGGGGTAAAATTGAAAAAATTTTAAATATTTTTTTTTCGACTTAGTCATTTATCCGGAGTTTATCAGACTTTCAGATAGGGGAAATGTCAGTGAGCATTCCGATTTCAGTTCCAGAGCGATTCTCCCGATGAGTCCTTCATATTTAGTCGTCAGCCAATTTTCTGAATTTTTGAAAATGTCACTTTTTTGTGAAAATATCCACTAAATGAGGGAATAATATGTGTGAGGGTACCCCAGGAGAGTTCCAAATGTGTGTGGGTAGAATATAAATCCCACGGGGGTAAAATTGAAAAAAGTTGAAAATTTTTTTTTTTTCGACTTAGTCATTTTTCCAGCGTTTATCTGACTTTCAGATAGGGCAAATGTCAGTGAGCATTCCAATTTCAGTTCCAGAGCGATTCTCCCGATGAGTCCTTCATATTTAGTCGTTGTCAGCCAATTTTCTGAATTTTTGAAAATGTCGCTGTTTTGTGAAAATATCCACTAAATGAGGGAATAATATGTGTGAGGGTACCGCAGGAGAGTTCCGAATGTGTGTGGGTAGAATATAAATCCCACGGGGGTAAAATTGAAAAAAGTTGAAAAAATTTTTTTTTTCGACTTAGTCATTTTTCCGGCGTTTATCAGAGTTTCAGATAGGGGAAATGTCAGTGAGCATTCCGATTTCAGTTCCAGAGCGATTTGCCCGATGAGTCCTTCATATTTAGTCGTTTTCAGCCAATTTTCTAAATTTTTGAAAATGTCACTTTTTTGTGAAAATATGCACTAAATGAGGGAATAATATGTGTGAGGGTACCCCAGGAGATTTCCAAATGTTTGTGCGTAGAATATATATCCCACGGGGGTAAAATTGAAAAAAGTTGAAAAAAAATTTTTTTTGGACTAAGTCATTTTTCTGCCTTTATCAGACTTTCACATAGGGGAAATGTCAGTGAGCGTTCCGATTTCAGTTCCAGACCGATTCGCCCGATGAGTCCTTCATATATAGTCGTTTTCAGACAATTTTCGTGAATTTTTGAAAATTTCACTTTTTTGTGAAAATATGCACTAAATGAGGGAATAATATGTGTGAGAGTACCCCAGGAGAGTTCCAAATGTGTGTGGGTAGAATATATATCCCACGGGGGTAAAATTGAAAAAAGTTTTAAAAAATTTTTTTGGGGACTTAGTCATTTTTCCGGCGTTTATCAGAGTTTCAGATAGGGGAAATGTCAGTGAGCATTCCGATTTCAGTTCCAGAGCGATTCGCCCGATGAGTCCTTCATATTTAGTCGTTTTCAGCCAATTTTCAGAATTTTTGAAAATTTCACTTTTTGTGAAAATATCCACTAAATGAGAGAATAATATGTGTGAGGGTACCCCAGGAGAGTTCCAAATGTGTGTGGGTAGAATATATATCCCACGGGGGTAAAATTGAAAAAAGTTGAAAAAAAATTTTTTGGGGACTTAGTCATTTTTCCGGCGTTTATCAGACTTTCAGATAGGGGAAATGTCAGTGAGCATTCCGTTTCTGTTCCAGAGCGATTCGCCCGATGAGTCTTTCATATTTAGTCGTTTTCAGCCAATTTTCAGAATTTTTAAAAATGTCACTTTTTTGTGAAAATATCCACTAAATGAGGGAATAATATGTGTGAGGGTACCCCAGGAGAGTTCCAAATGTTTGTGGGTAGAATATATATCCCACGGGGGTAAAATTGAAAAAAGTTTAAATAAATTTTTTTTTGGATGGTCATTTTTTCAGCGTTTATCAGACTTTCAGATAGGGGAAATGTCAGTGAGCGTTCCGATTTCAGTTCCAGAGCGATTCGCCCGATGAGTCCTTCATATTTAGTCGTTTTCAGCCAATTTTCAGAATTTTTGAAAATGTCACTTTTTTGTGAAAATATCCACTAAATAAGGGAATAATATGTGTGAGGGTACCCCAGGAGAGTTCCAAATGTGTGTGGGTAGAATATATATCCCACGGGGGTAAAATTGAAAAAAGTTTAAAAAATTTTTTTTTTGGACTAAGTCATTTTTCCGGCGTTTATCAGACTTTCAGATAGGGGAAATGTCAGTGAGCATACCGATTTCAGTTCCAGAGCGATTCGCCCGATGAGTCCTTCATATTTAGTCGCTTTCAGCCAATTTTCTGAATTTTTGAAAATTTCACTTTTTTGTCAAAATATCCACTAAGTGAGGGAATAATATGTGTGAGGGTACCCCAGGAGAGTTCCAAATGTGTGTGGGTAGAATATATATCCCACGGGGGTAAAATTGAAAAAAGTTGAAAAAAATTTTTTTTTCGACTTAGTCATTTTTCCGGCGTTTATCAGAGTTTCAGATAGGGGAAATGTCAGTGAGCATTCCGATTTCAGTTCCAGAGCGATTCGCCCGATGAGTCCATCATATTTAGTCGTTTTCAGCCAATTTTCTAAATTTTTGAAAATGTCACTTTTTTGTGAAAATATGCACTAAATGAGGGAATAATATGTGTGAGGGTACCCCAGGAGAGTTCCAAATGTATGTGGGTAGAATATATATCCCATGGGGGTAAAATTGAAAAAAGTTGAAAAAAAATTTTTTTTGGACTAAGTCATTTTTCTGCCTTTATCAGACTTTCACATAGGGGAAATGTCAGTGAGCGTTCCGATTTCAGTTCCAGACCGATTCGCCCGATGAGTCCTTCATATTTAGTCGTTTTCAGACAAATTTCGGGAATTTTTGAAAATTTCACTTTTTTGTGAAAATATGCACTAAATGAGGGAATAATATGTGTGAGAGTACCCCAGGAGAGTTCCAAATGTGTGTGGGTAGAATATATATCCCACGGGGGTAAAATTGAAAAAAGTTGAAATATTTTTTTTTTCGACTTAGTCATTTTTCCGGCGTTTATCAGACTTTCAGATAAGGGAAATGTCAGTGAGCATTCCGATTTCAGTTCCAGAGCGATTCTCCCGATGAGTCCTTCATATTTAGTCGTTGTCAGCCAATTTTCTGAATTTTTGAAAATGTCACTTTTTTGCCAAAATATCCACTAAATGAGGGAATAATATGTGTGAGGGTACCCCAGGAGAGTTCCAAAAGTGTGGGTAGAATATATATCCACAGAGGAATAAATGAAAAAAGTTGAAATTTTTTTTTGGTGGACTTAGTCATTTTTCCCGCGTTTATCACACATTCAGATAGGGGAAATGTCAGTGAGCATTCCGATTTCAGCTCCAGAGCGATTCTCCCGATGAGTCCTTCATATTTAATCAGCCAATTTTCTGAATTTTTGAAAATGTCACTTTTTTGGAAAAATATCCACTAAATGAGGGAATAATATGTGTGAGGGTACCCCAGGAGAGTTCCAAATGTGTGTGGGTAGAATATATATCCCACAGGGGTAAAATTTAAAAAAGTTGAATTTTTTTTTTTTTTCGACTAAGTCATTTTTCCGGCGTTTATCAGACTTTCAGATAGAGGAAATGTCAGTGAGCATTTCGATTTCAGTCCCAGAGCGATTAGCCCGATGAGTCCTTCATATTTAGTCGTTTTCAGCCAATTTTCTGAATTTTTTAAAATTTCACTTTTTTGTGAAAATATGCACTAAATGAGGGAATAATATGTGTGAGAGTACCCCAGGAGAGTTCCAAATGTGTGTGGGTAGAATATATATCCCATGGGGGTAAAATTGAAAAAAGTTTAAAAAAATTTTTTTTTAGACTTTCTCATTTTTTCGGCGTTTATCAGACTTTCAGATAGGGGAAATGTCAGTGAGCGTTCCGATTTCAGTTCCAGAGCGATTCGCCCGATGAGTCCTTCATATTTAGTCGTTTTCAGCCAATTTTCAGAATTTTTGAAAATGTCACTTTTTTGTGAAAATATCCACTAAATAAGCTAATAATATGTGTGAGGGTACCCCAGGAGAGTTCCAAATGTGTGTGGGTAGAATATATATCCCACGGGGGTAAAATTGAAAAAAGTTGAAAAAAAATTTTTTGGGGACTTAGTCATTTTTCCGGCGTTTATCAGACTTTCAGATAGGGGAAATGTCAGTGAGCATTCCGTTTCTGTTTCAGAGCGATTCGCCCGATGAGTCTTTCATATTTAGTCGTTTTCAGCCAATTTTCAGAATTTTTAAAAATGTCACTTTTTTGTGAAAATATCCACTAAATGAGGGAATAATATGTGTGAGGGTACCCCAGGAGAGTTCCAAATGTGTGTGGGTAGAATATATATCCCACGGGGGTAAAATTGAAAAAAGTTTAAAAAAATTTTTTTTTGGACTAAGTCATTTTTCCGGCGTTTAGCAGACTTTCAGATAGGGGAAATGTCAGTGAGCATTCCAATATCAGTTCCACAGCGATTCGCCCGATGAGTCCTTCATATTTAATCGTTTTCAGCCAATTTTCTGAATTTTTGAAAATGTCACATTTTTGTGAAAATATCCACTAAATGAGGGAATAGTATGTGTGAGGGTACCCCAGGAGAGTTCCAAATGTTTGTGGGTAGAATATATTTCCCACGGGGGTAAAATTGAAAAAAGTTTAAAAAAAATTTTTTTTTTAGACTTTCTCATTTTTTCGGCGTTTATCAGACTTTCAGATAGGGGAAATGTCAGTGAGCGTTCCGATTTCAGTTCCAGAGCGATTCGCCCGATGAGTCCTTCATATTTAGACGTTTTCAGCCAATTTTCTGAATTTTTGAAAATTTCACTTTTTGTGAAAATATCCACTAAATGAGAGAATAATATGTGTGAGGGTACCCCAGGAGAGTTCCAAATGTGTGTGGGTAGAATATATATCCCACGGGGGTAAAATTGAAAAAAGTTGAAAAAAAATTTTTTGGGGACTTAGTCATTTTTCCGGCGTTTATCAGACTTTCAGATAGGGGAAATGTCAGTGAGCATTCCGTTTCTGTTTCAGAGCGATTCGCCCGATGAGTCTTTCATATTTAGTCGTTTTCAGCCAATTTTCAGAATTTTTAAAAATGTCACTTTTTTGTGAAAATATCCACTAAATGAGGGAATAATATGTGTGAGGGTACCCCAGGAGAGTTCCAAATGTGTGTGGGTAGAATATATATCCCACGGGGGTAAAATTGAAAAAAGTTTAAAAAAATTTTTTTTGGACTAAGTCATTTTTCCGGCGTTTAGCAGACTTTCAGATAGGGGAAATGTCAGTGAGCATACCGATTTCAGTTCCAGAGCGATTCGCCCGATGAGTCCTTCATATTTAGTCGCTTTCAGCCAATTTTCTGAATTTTTGAAAATTTCACTTTTTTGTCAAAATATCCACTAAGTGAGGGAATAATATGTGTGAGGGTACCCCAGGAGAGTTCCAAATGTGTGTGGATAGAATATATATCCCACGGGGGTAAAATTGAAAAAAGTTGAAGAAAAATTTTTTTTTTGGACTTTGTCATTTTTGCGGCGTTTATCAGACTTTCAGATACGGGAAATGTCAGTGAGCATTCCGATTTCAGTTCCAGAGCGATTCGCCTGATGAGTCCTTCATATTTAGTCGTTTTCAGCCAATTTTCTGAATTTTTGAAAATGTCACTTTTTTGTGAAAATATCCACTAAATGAGGGAATAATATGTGTGAGGGTACCCCAGGAGAGTTCCAAATGTTTGTGGGTAGAATATATATCCCACGGGGGTAAAATTGAAAAAAGTTTAAAAAAATTTTTTTTTGGACTAAGTCATTTTTCCGGCGTTTAGCAGACTTTCAGATAGGGGAAATGTCAGTGAGCATACCGATTTCAGTTCCAGAGCGATTCGCCCGATGAGTCCTTCATATTTAGTCGCTTTCAGCCAATTTTCTGAATTTTTGAAAATTTCACTTTTTTGTCAAAATATCCACTAAGTGAGGGAATAATATGTGTGAGGGTACCCCAGGAGAGTTCCAAATGTGTGTGGATAGAATATATATCCCACGGGGGTAAAATTGAAAAAAGTTGAAGAAACATTTTTTTTTTGGACTTTGTCATTTTTGCGGCGTTTATCAGACTTTCAGATGCGGGAAATGTCAGTGAGCATTCCGATTTCAGTTCCAGAGCGATTCGCCTGATGAGTCCTTCATATTTAGTCGTTTTCAGCCAATTTTCTGAATTTTTGAAAATGTCACTTTTTTGTGAAAATATCCACTAAATGAGGGAATAATATGTGTGAGGGTACCCCAGGAGAGTTCCAAATGTTTGTGGGTAGAATATATATCCCACGGGGGTAAAATTGAAAAAAGTTGAAAAAAAAATTTTTTTTTGGACTTTGTCATTTTTTCGGTGTTTATCAGACTTTAAGATACGGGAAATGTCAGTGAGCGTTCCGATTTCAGTTCCAGAGCGATTCGCCCGATGAGTCCTTCATATTTAGTCGCTTTCAGCCAATTTTCTGAATTTTTGAAAATGTCACTTTTTGTCAAAATATCCACTAAGTGAGGGAATAATATGCGTGAGGGTACCCCAGGAGAGTTCCAAATGTGTGTGGATAGAATATATATCCCACGGGGGTAAAATTGAAAAAAGTTTAAAAAAAATTTTTTTTTTTACTTTGTCATTTTTGCGGCGTTTATCAGACTTTCAGATACGGGAAATGTCAGTGAGCATTCCGATTTCAGTTCCAGAGCGATTCGCCTGATGAGTCCTTCATATTTAGTCGTTTTCAACCAATTTTCTGAGTTTTTGAAAATTTCACTTTTTTGTCAAAATATCCACTAAATGACGGAATAATTTCTGTGAGGGTACCCCAGGAGAGTTCGAAATGTGTGTGGGTAGAATATATATCCCATGGGGGTAAAATTGAAAAAAGTTTAAAAAAATTTTTTTTTGGACTTAGTCATTTTTTCGGCGTTTATCAGACTTTCAGATAGGGGAAATGTCAGTGAGCATTCCAATATCAGTTCCAGAGCGATTCGCCCGATGAGTCCTTCATATTTAATCGTTTTCAGCCAATTTTCTGAATTTTTGAAAATGTCACTTTTTTGTGAAAATATCCACTAAATGAGGGAATAATATGTGTGAGGGTACCCCAGGAGAGTTCCAAATGTTTGTGGGTAGAATATATTTCCCACGGGGGTAAAATTGAAAAAAGTTGAAAAAAAATTTTTTTTTTAGACTTTCTCATTTTTTCGGCGTTTATCAGACTTTCAGATAGGGGAAATGTCAGTGAGCATTCCGCTTTCAGTTCCAGAGCGATTCGCCCGATGAGTCCTTCATATTTAGACGTTTTCAGCCAATTTTCTGAATTTTTGAAAATTTCACTTTTTGCGAAAATATCCACTAAATGAGAGAATAATATGTGTGAGGGTACCTCAGGAGAGTTCCAAATGTGTGTGGGTAGAATATATATCCCACGGGGGTAAAATTGAAAAAAGTTGAAAAAAAATTTTTTGGGGACTTAGTCATTTTTCCGGCGTTTATCAGACTTTCAGATAGGGGAAATGTCAGTGAGCATTCCGTTTCTGTTTCAGAGCGATTCGCCCGATGAGTCTTTCATATTTAGTCGTTTTCAGCCAATTTTCAGAATTTTTAAAAATGTCACTTTTTTGTGAAAATATCCACTAAATGAGGGAATAATATGTGTGAGGGTACCCCAGGAGAGTTCCAAATGTTTGTGGGTAGAATATATATCCCACAGGGGTAAAATTGAAAAAAGTTTAAATAAATTTTTTTTTGGATGGTCATTTTTTCAGCGTTTATCAGACTTTCAGATAGGGGAAATGTCAGTGAGCGTTCCGATTTCAGTTCCAGAGCGATTCGCCCGATGAGTCCTTCATATTTAGTCGTTTTCAGCCAATTTTCAGAATTTTTGAAAATGTCACTTTTTTGTGAAAATATCCACTAAATAAACTAATAATATGTGTGAGGGTACCCCAGGAGAGTTCCAAATGTGTGTGGGTAGAATATATATCCCACGAGGGTAAAATTGAAAAAAGTTTAAAAAAATTTTTTTTTGGACTAAGTCATTTTTCCGGCGTTTAGCAGACTTTCAGATAGGGGAAATGTTAGTGAGCATACCGATTTCAGTTCCAGAGCGATTCGCCCGATGAGTCCTTCATATTTAGTCGCTTTCAGCCAATTTTCTGAATTTTTGAAAATTTCACTTTTTTGTCAAAATATCCACTAAGTGAGGGAATAATATGTGTGAGGGTACCCCAGGAGAGTTCCAAATGTGTGTGGATAGAATATATATCCCAAGGGGGTAAAATTGAAAAAAGTTGAAGAAAAATTTTTTTTTTGGACTTTGTCATTTTTTCGGCGTTTATCAGACTTTCAGATAGGGGAAATGTCAGTGAGCATTCCAATATCAGTTCCAGAGCGATTCGCCCGATGAGTCCTTCATATTTAATCGTTTTCAGCCAATTTTCTGAATTTTTGAAAATGTCACTTTTTTGTGAAAATATCCACTAAATGAGGGAATAATATGTGTGAGGGTACCCCAGGAGAGTTCCAAATGTTTGTGGGTAGAATATATTTCCCACGGGGGTAAAATTGAAAAAAGTTGAAAAAAATTTTTTTTTTTAGACTTTCTCATTTTTTCGGCGTTTATCAGACTTTCAGATAGGGGAAATGTCAGTGAGTGTTCCGATTTCAGTTCCAGAGTGATTCGCCCGATGAATCCTTCATATTTAGTCGTTTTCAGCCAATTTTCTGAATTGTTGAAAATTTCACTTTTTTGTGAAAATATCCACTAAATGAGGGAATAATATGTGTGAGGGTACCCCAGGAGAGTTCCAAATGTTTGTGGGTAGAATATATATCCCACGGGGGTAAAATTGAAAAAAGTTGAAAAAAAAATTTTTTTGAACTTAGTCATTTTACCAGCGTTTATCAGAATTTCAGATAGGGGAAATGTCAGTGAGCATTCCGATTTCAGTTCCAGAGCGATTCGCCCGATGAGTCCTTCATATTTAGTCGCTTTCAGCCAATTTTCTGAATTTTTGAAAATGTCACTTTTTGTCAAAATATCCACTAAGTGAGGGAATAATATGCGTGAGGGTACCCCAGGAGAGTTCCAAATGTGTGTGGATAGAATATATATCCCACGGGGGTAAAATTGAAAAAAGTTTAAAAAAAATTTTTTTTTGGACTTTGTCATTTTGTCGGCTTTTATCAGACTTTCAGATAGGGGAAATGTCAGTGAGCGTTCCGATTTCAGTTCCAGAGCGATTCGCCCGATGAGTCTTTCATATTTATTCATTTTCAGCCAATTTTCTGAATTTTTGAAAATGTCACTTTTTTGTGAAAATATCCACTAATTGAGGGAATAATATGTGTGAGGGTACCCCAGGAGAGTTCCAAATGTGTGTGGGTAGAATATATATACCACGGGGGTAAAATTGAAAAAAGTTTAAAAAAATTTTTTTTTGGACTTAGTCATTTTTTCGGCGTTTATCAGACTTTCAGATAGGGGAAATGTCAGTGAGCGTTCCGATTTCAGTTCCAGAGCGATTCGCCCGATGAGTCCTTCATATTTAATCGTTTTCAGCCAATTTTCAGAATTTTTGAAAATTTCACTTTTTTGTGAAAATATCCACTAAATGAGGGAATAATATGTGTGAGGGTACCCCAGGAGAGTTCCAAATGTTTGTGGGTAGAATATATTTCCCACGGGGGTAAAATTGAAAAAAGTTGAAAAAAAATTTTTTTTTTAGACTTTCTCATTTTTTCGGCGTTTATCAGACTTTCAGATAGGGGAAATGTCAGTGAGCGTTCCGATTTCAGTTCCAGAGCGATTCGCCCGATGAGTCCTTCATATTTAGACGTTTTCAGCCAATTTTCTGAATTTTTGAAAATTTCACTTTTTTGTGAAAATATACACTAAATGAGGGAATAATATGTGTGAGGGTACCCCAGGAGAGTTCCAAATGTGTGTGGATAGAATATATATCCCACGGGGGTAAAATTGAAAAAAGTTAAAAAAAATTTTTTTTTTTGACTTTGTCATTTTTTCGGCGTTTATCAGACTTTCAGATAGGGGAAATGTCAGTGAGCATTCCGATTTCAGTTCCAGAGCGATTCGCCCGATGAGTCCTTCATATTTAGTCGTTTTCAGCCAATTTTCTGAATTTTTGAAAATGTCACTTTTTTGTCAAAATATCCACTAAAGGAGGGAATAATATGTGTGAGGGTACCCCAGGAGAGTTCCAAATGTGTGTGGGTAGAATATATATCCCACGGGGGTAAAATTGAAAAAAGTTTAAAAAAAATTTTTTTGGGACTAAGTCATTTTTCCGGCGTTTATCAGACTTTCAGATAGGGGAAATGTCGGTGAGTGTTCCGATTTCAGTTCCAGAGTGATTCGCCCGATGAATCCTTCATATTTAGTCGTTTTCAGCCAATTTTCGGAATTTTTGAAAATTTCACTTTTTTGTGAAAATATCCACTAAATGAGGGAATAATATGTGTGAGGGTACCCCAGGAGAGTTCCAAATGTTTGTGGGTAGAATATATATCCCACGGGGGTAAAATTGAAAAAAGTTGAAAAAAAAATTTTTTTGAACTTAGTCATTTTTCCAGCGTTTATCAGACTTTCAGATAGGGGAAATGTCAGTGAGCGTTCCGATTTCAGTTCCAGAGTGATTTGCCCGATGAGTCCTTCATATTTAGTCGCTTTCAGCCAATTTTCTGAATTTTTGAAAATGTCACTTTTTGTCAAAATATCCACTAAGTGAGGGAATAATATGTGTGAGGGTACCCCAGGAGAGTTCCAAATGTGTGTGGATAGAATATATATCCCACGGGGGTAAAATTGAAAAAAGTTTAAAAAAAATTTTTTTTTGGACTTTGTCATTTTGTCGGCGTTTATCAGACTTTCACATAGGGGAAATGTCAGTGAGCGTTCCGATTTCAGTGCCAGAGCGATTCGCCCGATGAGTCCTTCATATTTAATCGTTTTCAGCCAATTTTCTGAATTTTTGAAAATGTCACTTTTTTGTGGAAATATCCACTAAATGAGGGAATAATATGTGTGAGGGTACCCCAGGAGAGTTCCAAATGTGTGTGGATAGAATATATATCCCACGGGGGTAAAATTGAAAAAAAATTTTTTTTACTTAGTCATTTTTTCGGCGTTTATCAGACTTTCAGATAGGGGAAATGTCAGTGAGTGTTCCGATTTCAGTTCCAGAGCAATTCGCCCGATGAGTCTTTCATATTTATTCATTTTCAGCCAATTTTCTGAATTTTTGAAAATGTCAATTTTTTGTGAAAATATCCACTAAATGAGGGAATAATATGTGTGAGGGTACCCCAGGAGAGTTCCAAATGTGTGTGGGTAGAATATATATCCCACGAGGGTAAAATTGAAAAAAGTTTTAAAAAATTTTTTTTTGGACTTAGTCATTTTTTCAGCGTTTATCAGACTTTCAGATAGGGGAAATGTCAGTGAGCGTTTCGATTTCAGTTCCAGAGCGATTCGCCCGATGAGTCCTTCATATTTAGTCGTTTTCAGCCAATTTTCAGAATTTTTGAAAATGTCACTTTTTTGTGAAAATATCCACTAAATGAGGGAATAATATGTGTGAGGGTACCCCAGGAGAGTTCCAAATGTTTGTGGGTAGAATATGTATCCCACGGGGGTAAAATTGAAAAAAGGTGAAAAAAAATTTTTCTTGGACTTAGTCATTTTTCCGGCGTTTATCAGACATTCAGATAGGGGAAATGTCAGTGAGTGTTCCGATTTCAGTTCCAGAGCGATTCGCCCGATGAGTCCTTCATATTTAGTCGTTTTCAGCCAATTTTCTGAATTTTTGAAAATTTCACTTTTTTGTCAAAATGTACACTAAAGGAGGGAATAATATGTGTGAGGGTACCCCAGGAGAGTTCCAAATGTGTGTGGATAGAATATATATCCCACGGGGGTTAAATTGAAAAAAGTTGAAGAAAAATTTTTTTTTTGAACTTTGTCATTTTTTCGGCGTTTATCAGACTTTCAGATAGGGGAAATGTCAGTGAGTGTTCCGATTTCAGTTCCAGAGCGATTCGCCCGATGAGTCTTTCATATTTATTCATTTTCAGCCAATTTTCTAAATTTTTGAAAATGTCACTTTTTTTGTGAAAATATCCACTAAATGAGGGAATAATATGTGTGAGGGTACCCCAGGAGAGTTCCAAATGTGTGTGGATAGAATATATATCCCACGGGGGTAAAATTGAAAAAAGTTGAAAAAAATTTTTTTTTGGACTTAGTCATTTTTTCGGCGTTTATCAGACTTTCAGATAGGGGAAATGTCAGTGAGCGTTCCCATTTCAGTTCCAGATCGATTCGCCCGAGGAGTCCTTCATATTTAATCGTTTTCAGCCAATTTTCTGAATTTTTGAAAATGTCACTTTTTTGTGAAAATATCCACTAAATGAGGGAATAATATGTGTGAGGGTACCCCAGGAGAGTTCCAAATGTGTGTGGGTAGAATATATATCCCACGGGGGTAAAATTGAAAAAAGTTTAAAAAAATTTTTTTTTGGACTAAGTCATTTTTCCGGCGTTTATCAGACTTTCAGATAGGGGAAATGTCAGTGAGCGTTCCCATTTCAGTTCCAGATCGATTCGCCCGAGGAGTCCTTCATATTTATTCATTTTCAGCCAATTTTCTGAATTTTTGAAAATGTCACTTTTTTGTGAAAATATCCACTAAATGAGGGAATAATATGTGTGAGGGTACCCCAGGAGAGTTCCAAATGTGTGTGGGTAGAATATATATCTCACGGGTGTAAAATTGAAAAAAGTTGAAGAAAAATTTTTTTTTTGGACTTTGTCATTTTTTCGGCGTTTATCAGACTTTCAGATACGGGAAAAGTCAGTGAGCGTTCCGATTTCAGTTCCAGAGCGATTCGCCCGATGAGTCCTTCATATTTAGTCGTTTTCAACCAATTTTCTGAGTTTTTGAAAATTTCACTTTTTTGTCAAAATATCCACTAAATGACGGAATAATATGTGTGAGGGTACCCCAGGAGAGTTCCAAATGTTTGTGGGTAGAATATATATCCCACAAGGGTAAAATTGAAAAAAGTTGAAAAAAATTTTTTTTTGAACTTAGTCATTTTTCCAGCGTTTATCAGACTTTCAGATAAGGAAAATGTCAGTGAGCGTTCCGATTTCAGTTCCAGAGCGATTCGCCCGATGAGTCCTTCATATTTAGTCTCTTTCAGCCAATTTTCTGAATTTTTGAAAATGTCACTTTTTTGTCAAAATATCCACTAAGTGATAGAATAATATGTGTGAGGGTACCCCAGGAGAGTTCCAAATGTGTGCGGATAGAATATATATCCCACGGGGGTAAAATTGAAAAAAGTTGAAAAAAAATTTTTTTGGACTTAGTCATTTTTCCGGCGTTTATCAGACTTTCAGATAGGGGAAATGTCAGTGAGCATTCCGATTTCAGTTCCAGAGCGATTCGCCCGATGAGTCCTTCATATTTAGTCATTTTCAGCCAATTTTCTGAATTTTTGAAAATGTCACTTTTTTGTGAAAATATCCACTAAATGAGGGAATAATATGTGTGAGGGTACCCCAGGAGAGTTCCAAATGTTTGTGGGTAGAATATATATCCCACGGGGGTAAAATTGAAAAAAGATGAAAAAAAAATTTTCTTGGACTTAGTCATTTTTCCAGCGTTTATCAGACTTTCAGATAGGGGAAATGTCAGTGAGAGTTCCGATTTCAGTTCCAGAGCGATTCGCCCGATGAGTCCTTCATATTTAGTCGTTTTCAGCCAATTTTCTGAATTTTTGAAAATGTCACTTTTTTGTCAAAATATCCACTAAGTGAGGGAATAATATGTGTCAGGGTACCCCAGGAGAGTTCCAAATGTGTGTGGATAGAATATATATCCCACGGGGGTAAAATTGAAAAAAGATAAAAAAAAATATTTTTTTTGGACTTTGTCATTTTTTTGGCGTTTATCAGACTTTCAGATAGGGGAAATGTCAGAGAGCATTCCGATTTCAGTTCCAGAGCGATTCACCCGATAAGTCCTTCATATTTAGTCGTTTTCAGCCAATTTTCTGAATTTTTGAAAATTTCACTTTTTTGTCAAAATATCCACTAAAGGAGGGAATAATATGTGTGAGGGTACCCCAGGAGAGTTCCAAATGTGTGTGGATAGAATATGTATCCCACGGGGGTTAAATTGAAAAAAGTTGTAGAAAAATTTTTTTTTTGGACTTTGTAATTTTTTCGGCGTTTATCAGACTTTCAGATAGGGGAAATGTCAGTGAGTGTTCCGATTTCAGTTCCAGAGCAATTCGCCCGATGAGTCTTTCATATTTATTCATTTTCAGCCAATTTTCTAAATTTTTGAAAATGTCACTTTTTTGTGAAAATATCCACTAAATGAGGGAATAATATGTGTGAGGGTACCCCAGGAGAGTTCCAAATGTGTGTGGGTAGAATATATATCCCACGGGGGTAAAATTGAAAAAAGTTGAAAAAAAAATTTTTTTGGACTAAGTCATTTTTCCGGCATTTATCAGACTTTCAGACAGGGGAAATGTCAGTGAGCATTCCGATTTCAGTTCCAGAGCGATTCGCCCGATGAGTCTTTCATATTTATTCATTTTCAGCCAATTTTCTAAATTTTTGAAAATGTCACTTTTTTGTGAAAATATCCACTAAATGAGGGAATAATATGTGTGAGGGTACCCCAGGAGAGTTCCAAATGTGTGTGGGTAGAATATATATCCCACGAGGGTAAAATTGAAAAAAGTTTAAAAAAATTTTTTTTTGGACTTAGTCATTTTTTCAGCGTTTATCAGACTTTCAGATAGGGGAAATGTCAGTGAGCGTTTCGATTTCAGTTCCAGAGCGATTCGCCCGATGAGTCCTTCATATTTAGTCGTTTTCAGCCAATTTTCAGAATTTTTGAAAATGTCACTTTTTTGTGAAAATATCCACTAAATGAGGGAATAATATGTGTGAGGGTACCCCAGGAGAGTTCCAAATGTTTGTGGGTAGAATATGTATCCCACGGGGGTAAAATTGAAAAAAGGTGAAAAAAAATTTTTCTTGGACTTAGTCATTTTTCCGGCGTTTATCAGACATTCAGATAGGGGAAATGTCAGTGAGCGTTCCGATTTCAGTTCCAGAGCGATTCGCCAGATGAGTCCTTCATATTTAGTCGTTTTCAGCCAATTTTCTGAATTTTTGAAAATTTCACTTTTTTGTCAAAATATACACTAAAGGAGGGAATAATATGTGTGAGGGTACCCCAGGAGAGTTCCAAATGTGTGTGGATAGAATATATATCCCACGGGGGTTAAATTGAAAAAAGTTGAAGAAAAATTTTTTTTTTGGACTTTGTCATTTTTTCGGCGTTTATCAGACTTTCAGATAGGGGAAATGTCAGTGAGTGTTCCGATTTCAGTTCCAGAGCGATTCGCCCGATGAGTCTTTCATATTTATTCATTTTCAGCCAATTTTCTAAATTTTTGAAAATGTCACTTTTTTGTGAAAATATCCACTAAATGAGGGAATAATATGTGTGAGGGTACCCCAGGAGAGTTCCAAATGTGTGTGGGTAGAATATATATCCCACGGGGGTAAAATTGAAAAAAGTTGAAAAAAAATTTTTTTGGACTAAGTCATTTTTCCGGCGTTTATCAGACTTTCAGACAGGGGAAATGTCAGTGAGCGTTCCGATTTCAGTTCCAGAGCGATTCACCCGATGAGTCCTTCATATTTAGTCGTCTTCAGCCAATTTTCAGAATTTTTGAAAATTTCACTTTTTTGTGAATTTATCCACTAAATGAGGGAATGAGATGTGTGATGGTACGCCAGGAGAGTTCCAAATGTGTGTGGGCAGAATATATATCCCACGGGGGTAAAATTGAAAAAAGTTGAAAAAAAATTTTTTTGGACTTATTCATTTTTTCAGCGTTTATCAGACTTTCAGATAGGGGAAATGTCAGTGAGTGTTCCGATTTCAGTTCCAGAGCGATTCGCCCGATGAGTCCTTCATATTTAGTCGCTTTCAGCCAATTTTCTGAATTTTTGAAAATTTCACTTTTTTTGTGAAAATATCCACTAAATGAGGGAATAATATGTGTGAGGGTACGCCAGGAGAGTTCCAAGTGTGTGTGGGTAGAATATATATCCACAGGGGTAAAATTGAAAAAAGTTGAAAACATTTTTTTGGGGGACATAGTCATTTTTCCGGCGTTTATCAGACTTTCAGATAGGGGAAATGTCAGTGAGCGCTCCGATCTCAGTTCCAGAGCGATTCGCCCGATGAGTCCTTCATATTTAGTCATTTTCAGCCAATTTTCTGAATTTTTGAAAACTTGACTTTTTTGTGAAAATATCCACTAAATCAGGGAATAATATGTGTGAGGGTACCCCAAGAAAGTTCCAAATGTGTGTCGGTAGAATATATATCCTACGGGAGTAAAATTGAAGAAAGTTGAAAATAATTTTTTTTGGACTTAGTCATTTTTCCGGTGTTTATCAGACTTTCAGATATGGGAAATGTAAGGGAGTGTTCCGATTTCAGTTCCAGAGTGATTCGCCCGATGAGTCCTTCATAATTAGTCGCTTTCAGACAATTTTCAGAATTTTTTAAAATTTCACTTTTTTGTGAAAATATCCACTAATTGAGGGAATAATATGTGTGAGGGTACCCTAGGAGAGTTCCAAATGTGTGTGGGTAGAATATATATCCCACGGGGGAAAAATTGAAAAAAGTTGTAAAAAATTTTTTTTTGGACTTATAAATTTTTCCGCCGTTTATCAGGCTTTCAGATAGGGGAAATATCAGTGAGCGTTCCGATTTCAGTTCCAGAGCGATTCGCCCGATGAGTCCTTCATATTTAGTCGCTTTCAGCCAATTTTCAGAATTTTTTAAAATTTCACTTTTTTGTGAAAATATCCACTAAATGAGGGAATAATATGTGTGAGGGTACCCCAGGAGAGTTCCAAAAGTATGAGTAGAATATATATCCCACGGGGGAAAAATTGAAAGAAGTTGTAAAAAATTTTTTTTTGGACTTATTAATTTTTCCGGCGTTTATAAGACTTTCAGATAGGGGAAATGTCAGTGAGCATTCCGCTTTCAGTTCCAGAGCGATTCGCCCAATGAGTCCTTCATATTTAGTCGTTTTCAGCCAATTTTCTGAATTTTTGAAAATTTCACTTTTTTCTGAAAATATCCACTAAATGAGGGAATAATATGTGTGCGGGTACCCCAGGAGAGTTCCAAATGTGCGGGTAGAATATATATCTACAGGGGTAAAATTGAAAAAAGTTGAAAAAATTTTTTGGGGGGACTTAGTCATTTTTCCTTCGTTTATCAGACTTTCAGATAGGGAAAATGTCAGTGAGCATTCCGATTTTAGTTCCAGAGCGATTCACCCAATGTCTCCTTCATATATAGTCGTTTTCAGCCAATTTTCTGAATTTTTGAAAATGTCACTTTTTTGTGAAAATATCCACTAAATGAGGTAATAATATGTGTGAGGGTACCCCAGGAGAGTTCCAAAAGTGTGGGTAGAATATATATCCACAGGGGTAAAATTGAAAAAAGTTGAAAAATTTTTTTTTTGGACTTAATCATTTTTCCGGCGTTTAACAGACTTTCAGATAGGGGAAATATCAGTGAGCGTTCCGTTTCTGTTTCAGAGCGATTCGCCCGATGAGTCCTTCATATTTAGTCGTTTTCAGCCAATTTTATGAATTTTTGAAAATTTCACTTTTTTTGTGAAAATATCCACTAAATGAGGGAATAATATGTGTGAGGGTACGCCAAGAGAGTTCCAAATGTGTGTGGGTAGAATATATATCCCACGGGGGTAAAATTAAAAAAAGTTTAAAAAAAATTTTTTTGCACTTAGTCATTTTTTCAGCGTTTATCAGGCTTTCAGATAGGGGAAATGTCAGCGAGCGTTTCGATTTCAGTTCCAGAGCGATTCGCCCGATGAGTACTTCATATTTAGTCGTTTGCATCCAATTTTCTGAATTTATGAAAATTTCACTTTTTTGTGAAAATATCCACTAAATGAGGGAATAATATGTGTGAGGGTACCCCAGGAGAGTTCCAAAAGTGTGGGTAGAATATATATCCACAGGGGTAAAATTGAAAAAAGTTGAAAAATTTTTTTTTTGGACTTAATCATTTTTCCGGCGTTTAACAGACTTTCAGATAGGGGAAATATCAGTGAGCGTTCCGATTTCAGTTCCAGAGCGATTCGCCCGATGAGTCCATCATATTTAGTCGTTTTCAGCCAATTTTCTGAATTTTTGAAAATTTCACTTTTTTGTGAAAATATCCACTAAATGAGGGAATAATATGTGTGAGGGTACCCCAGGAGAGTTCCAAAAGTGTGGGTAGAATATATATCCACAGGGGTAAAATTGAAAAAAGTTGAAAAACAATTCTATTTGGACTTAGTCATTTTTCCGGCGTTTATCAGACTTTCAGATAGGGGAAATGTCAGTGAGCGTTCCGATTTCAGTTCCAGAGCGATTCGCCCAATGAGTCCTTCATATTCAGTCGTTTTCAGCCAATTTTCTGAATTTTTGAAAATTTCTCTTTTTTGTGAAAATATCCACTAAATGAGGGAATAATATGTGTGAGGGTACCCCAGGAGAGTTCCAAAAGTGTGGGTAGAATATATATCCCACGGGGGTAAAATTGAAAAAAGTTTAAAAAAAAATTTTTTTTGGACTGAGTCATTTTTACGGCGTTTATCAGACTTACAGATAGGGGAAATGTCAGTGAGCATTCCGATTTCAGTTCAAGAGCGATTTGCTCGATGAGTCCTTCATATTTAGTGGTTTTCAGCAAATTTTCTGAATTTTTGAAAATTTCACTTTTTTGTGAAAATATCCACTAAATGAGGGAATAATATGTGTGAGGGTACCCCAGGATAGTTCCAAATGTGTGTGGGTAGAATATATATCCCACGGGGGTAAAATTGAAAAAAGTTGAAAAAATTTTTCGGGGGACTTAGTCATTTTTCTGGCTTTTATCAGAATTTCAGATTGGAAATGTCAGTGAGCATTCCGATTTCAGTTACATAGTTACATAGTTTACATAGTTTATAAGGCCGAAAAAAGACAAGCGTCCATCCAGTTCAGCCTATTTCTTGTGCACTGCAGCTATTAAGCAGCGTTGATCCAGGGGAAGTAAAAAAAAAAAACATGCGGTATAGGCCAATTTACATCATTGAGGAAAAATTCACTTCCCGACACTAATCTGGCAGTCAGATTAAATCCCTGGATTAATTAACTATCACTAAGCATAAGATGTAATTTTATTGTTCTCAAGAAAGGTGTCCAGGCCTCTCTTGAACTTATTAAGTGAGTTGGACATCACCACTTCCTCTCCCAGAGAGTTCCAGAGTCTTACGGCTCTGACCGTAAAGAATCCCCTTCTATGCTGGTGTAGGAACCTCCTTTCCTCCAGACGCATAGTGTGCCCCCTCATCTTTGTCACCATCCTTGGTATAAACAGGTCATGGGAGAGATCTTTGTACTGCCCCCTGATGTATTTATACATGTTTATGAGGTCTCCCCTAAGCCTTCTCTTTTCCAACGTAAATAGGCCTAATTTTGACAACCTCTCAGGGTATTCTAGTCCCTCCATTCCCTTTATTACCTTAGTCGCCCTCCTTTGTACCCTCTCTAGCTCCAATATGTCTTTCCTGAGCACCGGAGCCCAGAACTGTGCACAATATTCTAAGTGCGGCCTACCAGCGCTTTATACAGAGGAAGAACAATGTTCTCATCATATGCCCCTATTCCTCTTCTGATGCATGCCATGACTCTATTTGCCTTCGCAGCTGCTGCCTGACACTGGGCACTCCAATTTAATTTGCTATTAACCAAGACGCCCAGGTCCTTCTCCATGTCAGATTTCCCCAACGGTTTCCCATTTAATATGTATGGGTGACTGCTGTTTTTCTTTCCCATGTGCATGACCTTACATTTATCGGCATTGAACCCCATTTGCCATTTTTTGGCCCAACTCCCCAATTTAGCTAAATCTTCCTGTAGCTGTGCCCTATCCTCATTTGTATTAACTACTTTACAAAGTTTAGTATCATCTGCAAATATTGCTATTTTACTATGCAACCCTTCCACTAGATCATTAATAAATATATTAAATAATATAGGACCCAAGACAGACAACCCTGACACACCCTGAGCTTACTCCATTGATAACCACCCTCTGCTTTCTATCACTCAGTCAGCTATTTACCCACTTGCACACATTATCCCCCAGACCAAGCATTCTCATTTTATATACCAACCTTTTGTGTGGCACGGTATCAAACGCTTTGGAGAAGTCAAGGTATACAACATCCACTGACTCTCCCCGGTCCAGCTGTGAGCTCACCTCCTCGTAGAAGGCGATCAGGTTTGTTTGGCAGGAGCGATCCCTCATGAATCCATGTTGATATGGAGTTAGACAGTTATTATCATTAAGATATTCTACAATAGCATCTCTAAGAAATCCTTCAAACAATTTACCCACAACAGACGTTAAGCTGACTGGTCTATAGTTCCCAGGGTCACTTTTAGACCCCTTTTTGAATATTGGTACCACATTTGCTTGGCGCCAGTCTAGTGGGACAGTCCCTGTCCATAAAGAGTGCTTGAATATAAGATACAGTGGTCTGTCTATCACATTACTTAATTCTTTTAGTACCCGGGGGTGTATGTCATCTGGGCCTGGTGACTTGTCTATTTTGATATTATTTAGGCGTTTCTGAACTTCCTCCTGGGTTAGGTGGGTGATATTTAAAGGAGGGTTTACTTTATCACTCTGCATTTCCTCCGATAAATTGTTTTCTTTGGTGAAAACAGTGGATAAGAAGCTATTGAGTAGGTTTGCTTTACCCTCATCGCCCTCTATGATTTTACCCAGGTTATTTTTCAATGGGCCAACTCCATCAGTTTTAATCCTTTTACTGTTTATATAGTTAAAGAACAGTTTGGGATTCGTTTTACTTTCCTTGGCAATTAGTCTCTCTGTCTCCTCTTTTGCTATTCTTATTTGTTTCTTACAGATTTTGTTTTTTCCCTATAAGATATTAGCGCTTCCTCGCTGCCTTCTTGTTTAAGTTTACCGAAAGCCCTTTTTTTGTTTTTCATTGCCCTCTTGACTTCCTTATTTAGCCACATTGTCTTCCTCCTATTCCTAGCCCTTTTATTTCCATAAAGTGTGTACCTTCTACAGTGACTATGTAGGACTGTTTTGAAAATTTCCCATTTTCTATCCGTGCTCCAATTACTAAAGATACTATCCCAGTCTATAAGGTGAAGGGCATCTCTTAGCTGATCAAAGTTTGCCCTCCTGAAGTTCAGTGTTTTTGTGACTCCCTTGCTGGGCACCCTACTGAAGCACATGTGGAATTGTATAATGTTGTGGTCACTATTTCCCAGGTGCCCCCCGACCTGCACCTCAGTTATTCTGTCTGGCCTGTTAGTTAATATTAAGTCTAAAAGGGCCGTCCCTCTAGTTAGTTCCTGCACAAGTTGTGACAAATAATTGTCTTTGATAATTGACAGAAACCTGTTTCCTTTCTGAGATCTATAGCTTTCGGTTTCCCAGTCTATATCGGGGTAGTTGAAGTCCCCCATAATAATCACCTCGTTATTTTTTGCTACTTCGTCTATTTGTCTCATTAATAGACTTTCCGCGGCTTCTGCTATATTTGGTGGTTTATAACAGACTCCTATGATAATTTTATTATTGTTTTTTGCCCCATGTATCTCCACCCATAAGGACTCAACCTCCTCATTTCCCTCCCATACATCCTCCCGTATTGTAGGCTTTAGACACGTCTTTACATATAAACAGACTCCACCCCCTTTCCGACTTATTCGATCCCTTCTAAACAGACTGTAACCCTGTAAGTTAACTGCCCAGTCATAGCTTTCATCTAACCATGTCTCGGTTATTCCCACTATGTCATAGTTACCTGTAGATATTTCTGCTTCCAGTTCATCCATCTTGTTTGTCAGGCTCCTGGCATTTGCTAGCATGCAGTTTACACAATTTTGTTTTGTTCCAATCTTCTCCCTGTGGATTGTATTAGAAATTTTCTTACCTCCTATCCAAGTATCTTGTCTTGGAACTTCTTTGTCGCACTTCATATCTTTCATTAGTATGTTCTCTGGTTGCATGTTCGTGTCCGGCGTTTTTCTTCCCATCCCCTCTTCTTCTAGTTTAACGCCCTCCTGATGAGTGTTGCGAGTCTCTTGGCGAATGTGTGTTTCCCGGGTTTGTTGAGGTGTAGTCCGTCTCTGGCAAGGAGTCCGTCATAGAGGTAATTCACACCGTGGTCCAGGAATCCAAATCCTTGTTGTCTGCACCATCGTCTCAGCCAGTTGTTCACATCAAGGATCCTGTTCCATCTCCTGACGCCATGTCCGTTTACTGGAAGGATAGAAAAAAAAACTACCTGCGCATCCAGTTCTTTTACTTTCTTCCCCAATGCTTCAAAGTCCTTGCAGATTGTCGGTAGGTCCTTCTTTGCCGTGTCATTGGTGCCAACATGTATCAGAAGAAATGGGTGGACATCCTTGGAACTGATGAGCTTCGGTATCCTATCGGTAACATCCTTGATCTTCGCCCCTGGGAGGCAGCATACTTCTCTTGCGGTTATGTCCGGTCTGCAGATAGCTGCTTCTGTTCCTCTCAGTAGTGAGTCTCCCACCACCACCACTCTTCTTCCCTTCTTGGCTGTCATTTTTCTTGTCGCTTCTGGGTGTTTCTGGGTGCTCTTTTCTTTTTTGCTTGCTGGTAGTTCCTCATCCTTAGATGTGCCATCTTTGTCCTCCACAAGTCCTTGGAATCTGTTTCTCAGTTGTGTGGTTGGTGGTGTCTCCATGGTCTTCTTGCTTCTTTTGGTCACTTGCCTCCACTTGTCTGCCTCTGGAGGTTCTCTGACGCTTCCTTCACTTTCCGTGACCAGTAGTGACGCTTCTGTTCTGTCCAGGAAGTCTTCATTTCACTTGATGAGTTTTAATGTCGCACCTTTTCTTCTAAAAGAGCCAGTAGTCTACACTTCTGGCAGGTGAAGTTGGTTTCAGCTTCTGGTCGATCTGTGAACATGTAGCACATGTTGCAGCTCACCATGTAGGTTGTCACATCTGCCATGCTGCTCCTTGGCCCTGCTGACTTGATGTCTGTATTCTTTCTTGTGATACCCTAGGATAAACAAATTAAACAAATATGCGCGCCATCAGGAGCGCGGTTTGGCGATGCTTTCCAAGCAGCTGGTCCCGGCTGTACCCAAGGATCTTCTAGCTGAAGGAGTCTCTTCACTTTTCCCAGAGGGCACCTGGAATATGCAAATTGTCCTCTTCAAGCTTCAATCCCTGGTTTGGCGATGCTTTCCAAGCAGCTGGTCCCGGCTGTACCCAACGATCTTCTAGCTGAAGGAGACTCTTCGCTTTTCCCAGAAGGCACCTGGAATATGCAAATTGTCCTCTTCAAGCTTCAATCCCTGGTTTGGCGATGCTTTCCAAGCAGCTGGTCCCGACTGTACCCAACGATATTCTAGCTGAAGGAGTCTCTTCGCTTTTCCCAGAAGGCACCTGGAATATGCAAATTGTCCTCTTCAAGCTTCAATCCCTGGTTTGGCGATGCTTTCCAAGCAGCTGGTCCCGGCTGAACCCAACGATCTTCTAGCTGAAGGAGACTCTTCGCTTTTCCCAAAAGGCACCTGGAATATGCAAATTGTCCTCTTCAAGCTTCAATCCCTGGTTTGGTGATGCTTTCCAAGCAGCTGGTCCCGGCTGTACCCAACGATCTTCTAGCTGAAGGAGACTCTTCGCTTTTCCCAGAAGGCACCGGGAATATGCGAATTGTCCTCTTCAAGCTTCAATCCCTGGTTTGGCGATGCTTTCCAAGCAGCTGGTCCCGGCTGTACCCAACGATCTTCTAGCGGAAGGAGACTCTTCGCTTTTCCCAGAAGGCACCTGGAATATGCAAATTGTCCTCTTCAAGCTTCAATCCCTGGTTTGGCGATGCTTTCCAAGCAGCTGGTCCCAGCTGTACCCAACGATCTTCTAGCTGAAGGAGACTCTTTGCTTTTCCCAGAAGTCACCTGGAAAATGCAAATTTTCCTCTTCAAGCTTCAATCCCTGCTTTTGGCGATGCTTTCCAAGCAGCTGGTCCTGGCTGTACCCAACGATCTTCTAACTGAAGGAGACGCTTCGCTTTTCCCAGAAAGCACCTGGAATATGCAAATTGTCCTCTTCAAGCTTCAATCCCTGGTTTGGCGATGCTTTCCAAGCAGCTGGTCCCGGCTGTACCCAAGGATCTTCAAGCTGAAGGAGACTCTTCGCTTTTCCCAGAAGGCACCTGGAATATGCAAATTTCCTCTTCAAGCTTCAATCCCTGGTTTGGCGATGCTTTCCAAGCAGCTGGTCCCGGCTGTACCCAACGAACTTCTAGCTGAAGGAGACTCTTCGCTTTTCCCAGAAGGCACCTGGAATATGCAAATTGTCCTCTTCAAGCTTCAATCCCTGGTTTGGCGATGCTTTCCAAGCAGCTGGTCCCGGCTGTACCCAACGATCTTCAAGCTGAAGGAGACTCTTCGCTTTTCCCAGAAGGCACCTGTAATATGCAAATTCTCCTCTTCAAGCTTCAATCCCTGGTTTGGGGATGCTTTCCAAGCAGCTGGTCCTGGCTGTACCCAACGATCTTCTAGCTGAAGGAGACTCTTCGCTTTTCCCAGAAGGCACCTGGAATATGCAAATAGTCCTCTTCAAGCTTCAATCCCTGGTTTGGCGATGCTTTCCAAGCAGCTGGTCAAGGCTGTACCCAACGGTCTTCTAGCTGAAGGAGACTCTTCGCTTTTCCCAGAAGGCACCTGGAATATGCAAATTGTCCTCTTCAAGCTTCAATCCCTGGTTTAGTTCCAGAGCGATGAGTCCTTCATATTTAATTGTTTTCAGCCAATTTTCTGAATTTTTGAAAATTTCACTTTTTTGTGAAAATATCCACTAAATGAGGGAATAATATGTGTGATGGCACCCTAGGAGAGTTCCAGATGTGTGTGGGTAGAATATATATCCCATGGGGGTAAAATTGAAAAAAGTTTAAAAAAAATTTTTTTTGGACTTAGTCATTTTTCTGGCGTTTATCAGACTTTCAGATAGGGGAAATGTCAGTGAGCGTTCCGATTTCAGTTCCAGAGCGATTCGCCCGATGAGTCCTTCATATTTAGTTGTTTTCAGCGAATTTTCTGAATTTTTGAAAATTTAACTTTTTTGTGAAAATATCCAATAAATGAGGGAATAATATGTGTGAGGGTACCCCAGGAGAGTTCCAAATGTGTGTGGGTAGAATAAATATCCCACTGAGGTAAAACTGAAAAAAGTTGAAAAAAATTTTTTTTTAGACTTAGTCATTTTTCCGGTGTTTATCAGACTTTCAGATAGGGGAAATGTCAGTGAGCGTTCCGATTTCAGTTCCAGAGCAATTCGCCCGATGAGTCCTTCATATTTAGTCGTTTTCAGCCAATTTTCTGAATTTTTGAAAATTTCTCTTTTTTGTGAAAATATCAACTAAATGAGGGAATAATATGTGTGAGGGTACCCCAGGAGAGTTCCAAATGTGTGTGAGTAGAATATATATCTCACGGGGGTAAAATTGAAAAAAGTTGAAAAAAATTTTTTTTTGGACTTAGTTATTTTTCAGGCGTTAATCACACTTTCAGATAGGGGAAATGTCAGTGAGCGTTCCGATTTCAGTTCAAGAGCGATTCGCTCGATGAGTCCTTCATATTTAGTGGTTTTCAGCCAATTTTCTGAATTTTTGAAAATTTCACTTTTTTGTGAAATTATCCACTAAATGAGGGAATAATATGTGTGAAGGTACCCCAGGAGAGTTCCAAATGTGTGTGGGTAGAATATGTATCCCATGGGGGTAAAATTGAAAAAAGTTGAAAATATTTTTATTTTGGACTTAGTCATTTTTCCGGCGTTTATCAGACTTTCAGACAGCGGAAATGTCAGTGAGCGTTCCGATTTCAGTTCCAGAGCAATTCGCCCAATGAGTCCTTCATATTTAGTCGTTTTCAGCCAATTTTCTGAATTTTTGAAAATTTCACTTTTTTCTGAAAATATCCACTAAATGAGGGAATAATATGTGTGAGGGTACCCCAGGAGAGTTCCAAATGTGTGTGGGTAGAACATATATCCCACGGGGGTAAAATTGAAAAAAGTTGAAAAAAAAATTTTTTTTTACTTAGTCATTTTTCTGGCGTTTATCAGACTTTCAGATAGGGGTAATGTCAGTGAGCGTTCCAATTTCAGTTCCAGAGCGATTCTCTCGATGAGTCCTTCATATTTAGTGGTTTTCAGCCAATTTTCTGAATTTTTGAAAATTTCACTTTTTTGTGAAAATATCCACTAAATGAGGGAATAATATGTGTGAGGGTACCCCAGGAGAGTTCCAAATGTGTGTGGGTAGCATACATATCCCACGGGGGTAAAATTAAAAAAAGTTAAAAAAAAATTTTTTCTGGACTGAGTCATTTTTACGGCGTTTATCAGACTTTCAGATAGTTGAAATGTCAGTGAGCATTCCGATTTCAGTTCCAGAGCGATTCGCCCAATGAGTCCTTCATATTTAGTCATTTTCAGTCAATTTTCAGAATTTTTGAAAATTTCACTTTTTTCTGAAAATATACACTAAATGAGGGAATAATATGTGTGAGGTATCCCAGGAGAGTTCCAAATGTGTGTGGGTAGAATATATATCCCACGGGGGTAAAATTGAAAAAAGTTGAAAAATTTTTTTTTTTGGACTTAGTCATTTTTCAGGCGTTAATCAGACTTTCAGATAGGGGAAATGTCAGTGAGCGTTCCGATTTCAGTTCCAGAGTGATTGGCTTGATGAGTCCTTCATAATTTGTGGTTTTCAGCCAATTTTCTGAATTTTTGAAAATTTCACTTTTTTGTGAAAATATCCACTAAATGAGGGAATAATATGTGTGAGGGTACCCCAGGAGAGTTCCAAATGTGTGTGGGTAGAATATATATCCCACGGGGGTAAAATTGAAAAAAGTTTAAAAAATTTATTTTTTGGACTTAGTCATTTTTCTGGCGTTTATCAGACTTTCAGATAGGGGTAATGTCAGTGAGCGTTCCGATTTCAGTACCAGAGCGATTCGCGCGATGAGTCCTTCATATTTAGTTGTTTTCAGCGAATTTTCAGAATTTTTGAAAATTTCACTTTTTTGCGAAAATATCCACTGAATGAGGGAATAATATGTGTGAGGGTACCCCAGGAGAGTTCCAAATGTGTGTGGGTAGAATATATATACCATGGGGGTAAAATTGAAGAGTTGAAAAAAATTTTTTTTTGGACTTAGTCATTTTTCCGGCGTTTATCAGACTTTCAGATAGGGGAAATGTCAGTGAGCATTCCGATTTCATTCCCAGAGCGATTCGCCCGATGAGTCCTTCATATTTAGTCGTTTTCAGCCAATTTTCAGAATTTTTGAAAATTTCACTTTTTTCTGAAAATATCCACTAAATGAGGGAATAATATGTGTGAGGGTACCCCAGGAGAGTTCCAAATGTGTGTGGGTAGAATATATATCCCACGGGGGTAAAATTGAAAAAAGTTGAAAAAAAAGTTTTTTTGGACTTAGTCATTTTTCAGGCGTTAATCAGAGTTTCAGATAGGGGAAATGTCAGTGAGCGTTCCGATTTCAGCTCCAGAGCGATTCGCCCGATGAGTCCTTCATATTTAGTGGTTTTCAGCCGATTTTCTGAATTTTTGAAATTTTCACTTTTTTGTGAAAATATCCACTAAATGAGGGAATAATATGTGTGATGGTACCCCAGGAGAGTTCCAAATGTGTGTGGGTAGAATATATATCCACGGGGGTAAAATTGAAAAAAGTTGAAAAATTTTCGGGGGGACTTAGTCATTTTTCTGGCATTTATCAGAATTTCAGATAGGGGAAATGTCAGTGAGCATTCCGATTTCAGTTCCAGAGCGATTCGCCCGATGAATCCTTCATATTTAGTGGTTTTCAGCCAACTTTCTGAATTTTTGAAAATTTCACTTTTTTGTGAAATTTTCCACTAAATGAGGGAATAATATGTGTGAGGGTACCCCAGGAGAGTTCCAAATGTGTGTGGGTAGAATATATATCCCACTGGGGTAAAATAGAAAAAAGTTGAAAATATTTTTATTTTGGACATAGTCATTTTTCCGGCGTTTATCAGATTTTCAGATAGCGGAAATGTCAGTGAGCGTTCCCATTTCAGTTCCAGAGAAATTCGCCCAATGAGTCGTTCCTATTTAGTCGTTTTCAGCCAATTTTCTGAATTTTTGAAAATTTCACTTCTTTTGAAAATATCCACTAAATGAGGGAATAATATGTGTGAGGGTACCCCAGGAGAGTTCCAAATGTGTGTGGGTAGAATATATATCCCACTGGGGTAAAATTGAAAAAAGTTGAAAAAAATTTTTTTTTGGACTGAGTCATTTTTCCGGCGTTTATCAGACTTTCAGATAGGGGAAATGTCAGTGAGCATTCCGATTTCAGTTCCAGAGCGATTCGCCCGATGAGTCCTTCATATTTAGTCGTTTTCAGCCAATTTTCTGAATTTTTGAAAATTTCAATTTTTTGTGAAAATATCCACTAAATGAGGGAATAATATGTGTGAGGGTACCCCAGGAGAGTTCCAAATGTGTGTGGGTAGAATATATATCCCACGGGGGTAAAATTGAAAAAAGTTGAAAAAAATGTTTTTTTTTGGCTTAGTCATTTTTCTGGCGTTAATCAGACTTTCAGATAGGGGAAATGTCAGTGAGCATTCCGATTTCAGTTCCAAAGCGATTCGCCCGATGAATCCTTCATATTTAGTTGTTTTCAGCCAATTTTCTGAATTTTTGAAAATTTCACTTTTTTGTGAAAATATCCACTAAATGAGGGATTAATATGTGTGAGGGTACCCCAGGAGAGTTCCAAATGTGTGTGGGTAGAATATATATCCCACGGGGGTAAAATTGAAAAAAGTTTAAAAAAATTTTTTTTGTTACTTACTCATTTTTCTGGCGTTTATCCGACTTTCAGATAGGGGAGATGTCAGTGAGCGTTCCGATTTCAGTTCCAGAGCGATTCTCTCGATGAGTCCTTCATATTTAGTGGTTTTCAGCCAATTTTTACTGAATTTTTCAAAATTTCACTTTTTTATGAAAATATCCACTAAATGAGGGAATAATATGTGTGAGGGTACCCCAGGAGAGTTCCAAATGTGTGTGGGTAGAATATATATCCACGGGGGTAAAATTTAAAATAGTTGAAAAAAATTTTTTTTTAGACTTAGTCATTTTTCTGGCATTTATCAGACTTTCAGATAGGGGAAATGTCAGTGAGCGTTCCGATTTCAGTTCCAGAGCGATTCGCCCGATGAGTCCTTCATATTTAGTCGTTTTCAGCCTATTTTCTGAATTTTTGAAAATTTCACTTTTTTGTGAAAATATCCACTAAATGAGGGAATAATATGTGTGAGGGTACCCCAGGAGAGTTCCAAATGTGTGTGGGTAGAATATATATCCACGGGGGTAAAATTGAAAAAAGTTGAAAAAAATTTTTTTTTGGACTTAGACATTTTTCTGGCGTTTTTCAGACTTTTAGATAGGGGAAATGTCATTCAGCGTTCCGCTTTCAGTTCCAGAGCGAATCGCCCGATGAGTCCTTCATATTTAGTTGTATTCAGCGAATTTTCTGGATTTTTGAAAATTTCACTTTTTTGTGAAAATATCCACTTAATGAGGGAATAATATGTTTGAGGGTACCCCAGGAGAGTCCCAAATGTGTGTGGGTAGAATATATATCCCACGGGGATAAAATTGAAAAACGTTTAAAAAAATGTTTTTTTGGACTTAGTCATTTTTCAGGCGTTAATCAGACTTTCAGATAGGGGAAATGTCAGTGAGCGTTCCGATTTCAGTTCCAGAGCGATTCGCTCGATGAGTAGATCATATTTAGTGGTTTTCAGCCAATTTTCTGAATTTTTGAAAATTTCACTTTTTTGTGAAAATATCCACTAAATGAAGGAATAATATGTGTGAGGGTACCCCAGGAGAGTTCCAAATGTGTGTGGGTAGAATATATATCCCACGGGGGTAAAATTGAAAAAAATTGAAAAATTTTCGGGGGGACTTAGTCATTTTTCTGGCATTTATCAGAATTTCAGATAGGGGAAATGTCAGTGAGCATTCCGATTTCAGTTCCACAGCGATTCGCCCGATGAATCCTTCATATTTAGTTGTTTTCAGCCAATTTTCTGAATTTTTGAAAATTTCACTTTTTTGTGAACATATCCACTAAATGAGGGATTAATATGTGTGAGGGTACCCCAGGAGAGTTCCAAATGTGTGTGGGTAGAATATATATCCCACGGGGATAAAAGTGAAAAAAGTTTAAAAAAAATTTTTTTTGGACTGTCATTTTTCAGGCGTTAATTAGACTTTCAGATAGGGGAAATGTCAGTGAGACTTCCTATTTCAGTTCCAGAGCGATTCGCTCGATGAGTAGATCATATTTAATGGTTTTCAGGCAATTTTCTGAATTTTTGAAAATTTCACTTTTTTGTGAAAATATCCACTAAATGAGAGAATAATATGTGTGAGGGTACGCCAGGAGAGTTCCAAATTTGTGTGGGTAGAATATATATCCCACGGGGGTAAAATTCAAAAAAGTTGAAAAAAATGGTTTTTTTGGACTTAGTCATTTTTCTGGCGTTTATCAGACTTTCAGATAGGGGAAATGTCAGTGAGCATTCCGATTTCAGTTCCAAAGCGATTCGCCCGATGAATCCTTCATATTTAGTTGTTTTCAGCCAATTTTCTGAATTTTTGAAAATTTCACTTTTTTGTGAAAATATCCACTAAATGAGGGATTAATATGTGTGAGGGTACCCCAGGAGAGTTCCAAATGTGTGTGGGTAGAATATATATCCCACGGGGGTAAAATTGAAAAAAGTTGAAAAAAATTTTTTTTGTTACTTACTCATTTTTCTGGCGTTTATCCGACTTTCAGATAGGGGAAATGTCAGTGAGCGTTCCGATTTCAGTTCCAGAGCGATTCTCTCGATGAGTCCTTCATATTTAGTGCTTTTCAGCCAATTTTTACAGAATTTTTGAAAATTTCACTTTTTTTGTGAAAATATCCACTAAATGAGGGAATAATATGTGTGAGGGTACCCCAGGAGAGTTCCAAATGTGTGTGGGTAGAATATATATCCCACGGGGGTAAAATTGAAAAAAGTTGAAAAAAATTTTTTTTTGGACTTAGTCATTTTTCAGGCGTTAATCAGACTTTCAGATAGGGGAAATGTCAGTGAGCGTTCCGATTTCAGTTCCAGAGCGATTCGCCCGATGAGTCGTTCATATTTAGTTGCTTTCAGCAAATTTTCTGAATTTTTGAAAATTTCACTTTTTTGTGAAAATATCCACTAAATGAGGGAACAATATGTGTGAGGGTACCCCAGGAGAGTTCCAAATGTGTGTGGGTAGAATATATATCCCACGGGGGTAAAATTGAAAAAAGTTTAAATAAAATTTTTTTTTTACTTACTCATTTTTCTGGCGTTTATCCGACTTTCAGATAGGGGAGATGTCAGTGAACGTTCCGATTTCAGTTCCAGAGCGATTATCTCGATGAGTCCTTCATATTTAGTGGTTTTCAGCCAATTTTTACTGAATTTTTGAAAATTTCACTTTTTTGTGAAAATATCCACTAAATGAGGGAATAATATGTGTGAGGGTACCCCAGGAGAGTTCCAAATGTGTGTGGGTAGAATATATATCCACGGGGGTAAAATTTAAAATAGTTGAAAAAAATTTTTTTTTAGACTTAGTCATTTTTCTGGTATTTATCAGACTTTCAGATAGGGGAAATGTCAGTGAGCGTTCCGATTTCAGTTCCAGAGCGATTCGCCCGATGAGTCCTTCATATTTAGTCGTTTTCAGCCTATTTTCTGAATTTTTGAAAATTTCACTTTTTTGTGAAAATATCCACTAAATGAGGGAATAATATGTGTGAGAGTACCCCAAGAGAGAACCAAATGTGTGTGGGTAGAAGATATATCCCACGGGGGTAAAATTGAAAAAAGTTGTAATAAATTTTTTTTTGGACTTAGACATTTTTCTGGCGTTTTTCAGACTTTTAGATAGGGGAAATGTCATTCAGCGTTCCGCTTTCAGTTCCAGAGCGAATCGCCCGATGAGTCCTTCATATTTAGTTGTATTCAGCGAATTTTCTGGATTTTTGAAAATTTCACTTTTTTGTGAAAATATCCACTTAATGAGGGAATAATATGTGTGAGGGTACCCCAGGAGAGTCCCAAATGTGTGTGGGTAGAATATATATCCCACGGGGGTAAAATTGAAAAAAGTTGTAATAAATTTTTTTTTGGACTTAGACATTTTTCTGGCGTTTTTCAGACTTTCAGATAGGGGCAATGTCAGTGAGCGTTCCGATTTCAGTTCCAGAGTGATTCGCCCGATCAGTCATACATATTTAGTCGTTTTCAGCCAATTTTCTGAATTTTTGAAAATTTCACTTTTTTCTGAAAATATCCACTAAATGAAGGAATAATATGTGTGAGGGTACCCCAGGAGAGTTCCAAATGTGTGTGGGTAGAATATATATTCCACGGGGGTAAAATTGAAAAAAGTTTAAAAAAATTTTTTTTGTTACTTACTCATTTTTCTGGCATTTATCTGACTTTCAGATAGGGGAAATGTCAGTGAGCGTTCCGATTTCAGTTCCAGAGCGATTCTTTCGATGAGTCCTTCATATTTAGTGCTTTTCAGCCAATTTTTACAGAATTTTTGAAAATTTCACTTTTTTGTGAAAATATCCACTAAATGAGGAAACAATATGTGTGAGGGCACCCCAGGAGAGTTCCAAATGTGTGTGGGTAGAATATATTTCCCACGGGGGTAAAATTGAAAAAAGTTTAAAAAAATTTTTTTTTTACTTACTCATTTTTCTGGCGTTTATCCGACTTTCAGATAATGGAAATGTCAGTGAGCGTTCCGATTTCAGTTCCAGAGCTATTCTCTCGATGAGTCCTTCATATTTAGTGGTTTTCAGCCAATTTTTACTGAATTTTTGAAAATTTCACTTCTTTGTGAAACTAGCCACAAAATGAGGGAATAATATGTGTGTGGGTACCCCAGGAGAGTTCCAAATGTGTGTGGGTAGAATATTTATCCCACGGGGGTAAAATTGAAAAAAGTTCAAAAAAAAATTTTTTTGGACTTAGTCATTTTTCAGGCGTTAATCAGACTTTCAGATAGGGGAAATGTCAGTGAGCGTTCCGATTTCAGCTCCAGAGCGATTCGCCCGATGAGTCCTTCATATTTAGTGGTTTTCAGCCGATTTTCTGAATTTTTGAAATTTTCACTTTTTTGTGAAAATATCCACTAAATGAGAGAATATGTGTGAGGGTACGCCAGGAGAGTTCCAAATGTGTGTGGGTAGAATATATATCCCATGGGGGTAAAATTGAAAAAAGTTGAAAAAAATTTTTTTTTGGACTTAGTTATTTTTCAGGCGTTAATAAGACTTTCAGATAGGGGAAATGTCAGTGAGCGTTCCGATTTCAGTTCAAGAGCGATTCTCTCGATGAGTCCTTCATATTTAGTGGTTTTCAGCCAACTTTCTGAATTTTTGAAAATTTCACTTTTTTGTGAAAATATCCACTAAATGAGGGAATAATATGTGTGATGGTACCCCAGGAGAGTTCCAAATGTGTGTGGGTAGAATATATATCCACGGGGGTAAAATTGAAAAAAGTTGAAAAATTTTCGGGGGGACTTAGTCATTTTTCTGGCATTTATCAGAATTTCAGATAGGGGAAATGTCAGTGAGCATTCAGATTTCAGTTCCAGAGCGATTCGCCAGATGAATCGTTCATATTTAGTTGTTTTCAGCCAATTTTCTGAATTTTTGAAAATTTCACTTTTTTGTGAACATATCCACTAAATGAGGGATTAATATGTGTGAGGGTACCCCAGGAGAGTTCCAAATGTGTGTGGGTAGAATATATATCCCACGGGGGTAAAATTGAAAAAAGTTGAAAAAATTTTTTTTTGTTACTTACTCATTTTTCTGGCGTTTATCCGACTTTCAGATAGGGGAAATGTCAGTGAGCGTTCCGATTTCAGTTCCAGAGCGATTCTCTTGATGAGTCCTTCATATTTAGTGCTTTTCAGAAATTTTTACAGAATTTTTGAAAATTTCACTTTTTTTGTGAAAATATCCACTAAATGAGGGAATAATATGTGTGAGGGTACCCCAGGAGAGTTCCAAATGTGTGTGGGTAGAATATATATCCCACGGGGGTAAAATTGAAAAAAGTTGAAAAAAATTTTTTTTTGGACTTAGTCATTTTTCAGGCGTTAATCAGACTTTCAGATAGGGGAAATGTCAGTGAGCATTCCGATTTCAGTTCCAGAGCGATTCGCCCGATGAGTCGTTCATATTTAGTCGTTTTCAGACTATTTTCTGAATTTTTGAAAATTTCACTTTTTTGTGAAAATATCCACTAAATGAGGGAATAATATGTGTGAGGGTACCCCAGGAGAGTTCCAAATGTGTGTGGGTAGAATATATATCCCACGGGGGTAAAACTGAAAAAAGTTGTAATAAATTTTTTTTTGGACTTAGACATTTTTCTGGCGTTTTTCAGACTTTTAGATAGGGGAAATGTCATTCAGCGTTCCGCTTTCAGTTCCAGAGCGAATCGCCCGATGAGTCCTTCATATTTAGTTGTATTCAGCGAATTTTCTGGATTTTTGAAAATTTCACTTTTTTGTGAAAATATCCACTTAATGAGGGAATAATATGTGTGAGGGTACCCCAGGAGAGTTCCAAATGTGTGTGGGTAGAATATATATCCACGGGGGTAAAATTTAAATTAGTTGAAAAAAATTTTTTTTTAGACTTAGTCATTTTTCTGGCATTTATCAGACTTTCAGATAGGGGAAATGTCAGTGAGCGTTCCGATTTCAGTTCCAGTGCGATTCGTCCGATGAGTCTTTCATATTTAGTCGTTTTCAGCCAATTTTCTGAATTTTTGAAAATTTCACTTTTTTGTGAAAATATCCACTAAATGAGGGAATAATATGTGTGAGGGTACCCCAGGAGAGTTCCAAATGTGTGTGGGTAGAATATATATATCCCACGGGGGTAAAATTGAAAAAAGTTGAAAAAAATTTTTTTTTGGACTTAGTCATTTTCTGGCGTTTATCAGACTTTCAGATAGGGGAAATGTCAGTGAGCATTCCGATTTCAGTTCCAGAGCGATTCGCCCGATGAGTCCTTCATATTTAGTCGTTTTCAGCCTATTTTCTGAATTTTTGAAAATTTCACTTTTTTGTGAAAATATCCACTAAATGAGGGAATAATATGTGTGAGGGTACCCCAAGAGAGTTCCAAATGTGTGTGGGTAGAATATATATCCCACGGGGGTAAAATTGAAAAAAGTTCAAAAAAAAATTTTTTTGGACTTAGTCATTTTTCAGGCGTTAATCAGACTTTCAGATAGGGGAAATGTCAGTGAGCGTTCCGATTTCAGCTCCAGAGCGATTCGTCCGATGAGTCCTTCATATTTAGTGGTTTTCAGCCGATTTTCTGAATTTTTGAAATTTTCACTTTTTTGTGAAAATATCCACTAAATGAGAGAATATGTGTGAGGGTACGCCAGGAGAGTTCCAAATGTGTGTGGGTAGAATATATATCCCATGGGGGTAAAATTGAAAAAAGTTGAAAAAAATTTTTTTTTGGACTTAGTTATTTTTCAGGCGTTAATAAGACTTTCAGATAGGGGAAATGTCAGTGAGCGTTCCGATTTCAGTTCAAGAGCGATTCTCTCGATGAGTCCTTCATATTTAGTGGTTTTCAGCCAACTTTCTGAATTTTTGAAAATTTCACTTTTTTGTGAAAATATCCACTAAATGAGGGAATAATATGTGTGATGGTACCCTAGGAGAGTTCCAAATGTGTGTGGGTAGAATATATATCCCACGGGGGTAAAATTGAAAAAAGTTGAAAAATTTTCGGGGGGACTTAGTCATTTTTCAGGCGTTAATTAGACTTTCAGATAGGGGAAATGTCAGTGAGACTTCCGATTTCAGTTCCAGAGCGATTCGCTCGATGAGTAGATCATATTTAATGGTGTTCAGCCAATTTTCTGAATTTTTGAAAATTTCACTTTTTTGTGAAAATATCCACTAAATGAGAGAATAATATGTGTGAGGGTACGCCAAGAAAGTTCCAAATGTGTGTGGGTAGAATATATATCCCACGGGGGTAAAATTGAAAAAAGTTGAAAAAAATGTTTTTTTTGGACTTAGTCATTTTTCTGGCGTTTATCAGACTTTCAGATAGGGGAAATGTCAGTGAGCATTCCGATTTCAGTTCCAGAGCGATTCTCTCGATGAGTCCTTCATATTTAGTGGTTTTCAGCCAATTTTACTGAATTTTTGAAAATTTCACTTTTTTGTGAAAATATCCACTAAATGAGGGAATAATATGTGTGAGGGTACCCCAGGAGAGTTCCAAATGTGTGTGGGTAGAATATATATCCCACGGGGGTAAAATTTAAATTAGTTGAAAAAAATTTTTTTTTAGACTTAGTCATTTTTCTGGCATTTATCAGACTTTCAGATAGGGGAAATGTCAGTGAGCGTTCCGATTTCAGTTCCAGTGCGATTCGTCCGATGAGTCTTTCATATTTAGTCGTTTTCAGCCAGTTTTCTGAATTTTTGAAAATTTCACTTTTTTGTGAAAATATCCACTAAATGAGGGAATAATATGTGTGATGGTACCCCAGGAGAGTTCCAAATGTGTGTGGGTAGAATATATATCCACGGGGGTAAAATTGAAAAAAGTTGAAAAATTTTCGGGGGGACTTAGTCATTTTTCAGGCGTTAATTAGACTTTCAGATAGGAGAAATGTCAGTGAGACTTCCGATTTCAGTTCCAGAGCGATTCGCTCGATGAGTAGATCATATTTAATGGTTTTCAGCCAATTTTCTGAATTTTTGAAAATTTCACTTTTTTGTGAAAATATCCACTAAATGAGAGAATAATATGTGTGAGGGTACGCCAGGAAAGTTCCAAATGTGTGTGGGTAGAATATATATCCCACGGGGGTAAAATTGAAAAAAGTTGAAAAAAATGTTTTTTTTGGACTTAGTCATTTTTCTGGCGTTTATCAGACTTTCAGATAGGGGAAATGTCAGTGAGCATTCCGATTTCAGTTCCAGAGCGATTCTCTCGATGAGTCCTTCATATTTAGTGGTTTTCAGCCAATTTTACTGAATTTTTGAAAATTTCACTTTTTTGTGAAAATATCCACTAAATGAGGGAATAATATGTGTGAGGGTACCCCAGGAGAGTTCCAAATGTGTGTGGGTAGAATATATATCCACGGGGGTAAAATTTAAATTAGTTGAAAAAAATTTTTTCTTAGACTTAGTCATTTTTCTGGCATTTATCAGACTTTCAGATAGGGGAAATGTCAGTGAGCGTTCCGATTTCAGTTCCAGTGCGATTCGTCCGATGAGTCTTTCATATTTAGTCGTTTTCAGCCAGTTTTCTGAATTTTTGAAAATTTCACTTTTTTGTGAAAATATCCACTAAATGAGGGAATAATATGTGTGAGGGTACCCCAGGAGAGTTCCAAATGTGTGTGGGTAGAATATATATATCCCACGGGGGTAAAATTGAAAAAAGTTGAAAAAAATTTTTTTTTGGACTTAGTCATTTTCTGGCGTTTATCAGACTTTCAGATAGGGGAAATGTCAGTGAACGTTCCGATTTCAGTTCCAGAGCGATTCGCCCGATGAGTCCTTCATATTTAGTCGTTTTCAGACTATTTTCTGAATTTTTGAAAATTTCACTTTTTTGTGAAAATATCCACTAAATGAGGGAATAATATGTGTGAGGGTACCCCAAGAGAGTTCCAAATGTGTGTGGGTAGAATATATATCCCACGGGGGTAAAATTGAAAAAAGTTAAAAAAAAAATTTTTTTGGACTTAGTCATTTTTCAGGCGTTAATCAGACTTTCAGATAGGGGAAATGTCAGTGAGCGTTCCGATTTCAGCTCCAGAGCGATTCGTCCGATGAGTCCTTCATATTTAGTGGTTTTCAGCCGATTTTCTGAATTTTTGAAATTTTCACTTTTTTGTGAAAATATCCACTAAATGAGAGAATATGTGTGAGGGTACGCCAGGAGAGTTCCAAATGTGTGTGGGTAGAATATATATCCCACGGGGGTAAAATTGAAAAAAGTTGAAAAAAATGTTTTTTTTGGACTTAGTCATTTTTCTGGCGTTTATCAGACTTTCAGATAGGGGAAATGTCAGTGAGCATTCCGATTTCAGTTCCAGAGCGATTCGCCCGATGAATCCTTCATATTTAGTTGTTTTCAGCCAATTTTCTGAATTTTTGAAAATTTCACTTTTTTGTGAAAATATCCACTAAATGAGGGATTAATATGTGTGAGGGTACCCCAGGAGAGTTCCAAATGTGTGTGGGTAGAATATATATCCCACGGGGGTAAAATTGAAAAAAGTTGAAAAAATTTTTTTTTGTTACTTACTCATTTTTCTGGCGTTTATCCGACTTTCAGATAGGGGAAATGTCAGTGAGCGTTCCGATTTCAGTTCCAGAGCGATTCTCTCGATGAGTCCTTCATATTTAGTGCTTTTCAGCCAATTTTTACAGAATTTTTGAAAATTTCACTTTTTTTGTATAAATATCCACTAAATGAGGGAATAATATGTGTGAGGGTACCCCAGGAGAGTTCCAAATGTGTGTGGGTAGAATATATATCCCACGGGGGTAAAATTGAAAAAAGTTGAAAAAAATTTTTTTTTGGACTTAGTCATTTTTCAGGCGTTAATCAGACTTTCAGATAGGGGAAATGTCAGTGAGCGTTCCGATTTCAGTTCCAGAGCGATTCGCCCGATGAGTCGTTCATATTTAGTTGCTTTCAGCAAATTTTCTGAATTTTTGAAAATTTCACTTTTTTGTGAAAATATCCACTAGATGAGGGAACAATATGTGTGAGGGTACCCCAGGAGAGTTCCAAATGTGTGTGGGTAGAATATATATCCCACGGGGGTAAAATTGAAAAAAGTTTAAAAAAAATTTTTTTTTTACTTACTCATTTTTCTGGCGTTTATCCGACTTTCAGATAGGGGAGATGTCAGTGAGCATTCCGATTTCAGTTCCAGAGCGATTCTCTCGATGAGTCCTTCATATTTAGTGGTTTTCAGCCAATTTTTACTGAATTTTTCAAAATTTCACTTTTTTGTGAAAATATCCACTAAATGAGGGAATAATATGTGTGAGGGTACCCCAGGAGAGTTCCAAATGTGTGTGGGTAGAATATATATCCACGGGGGTAAAATTTAAAATAGTTGAAAAAAATTTTTTTTTAGACTTAGTCATTTTTCTGGCATTTATCAGACTTTCAGATAGGGGAAATATCAGTGAGCGTTCCGATTTCAGTTCCAGAGCGATTCGCCCGATGAGTCCTTCATATTTAGTCGTTTTCAGCCTATTTTCTGAATTTTTGAAAATTTCACTTTTTTATGAAAATATCCACTAAATGAGGGAATAATATGTGTGATGGTACCCCAGGAGAGTTCCAAATGTGTGTGGGTAGAATATATATCCACGGGGGTAAAATTGAAAAAAGTTGAAACATTTTCGGGGGGACTTAGTCATTTTTCTGGCATTTATCAGAATTTCAGATAGGGGAAATGTCAGTGAGCATTCAGATTTCAGTTCCAGAGCGATTCGCCCGATGAATCCTTCATATTTAGTTGTTTTCAGCCAATTTTCTGAATTTTTGAAAATTTCACTTTTTTGTGAACATATCCACTAAATGAGGGATAAATATGTGTGAGGGTACCCCAGGAGAGTTCCAAATGTGTGTGGGTAGAATATATATCCCACGGGGATAAAAGTGAAAAAAGTTGAAAAAAAATTTTTTTTGGACTGTCATTTTTCAGGCGTTAATTAGACTTTCAGATAGGGGAAATGTCAGTGAGCATTCCGATTTCAGTTCCAGAGCGATTCTCTCGATGAGTCCTTCATATTTAGTGGTTTTCAGCCAATTTTACTGAATTTTTGAAAATTTCACTTTTTTGTGAAAATATCCACTAAATGAGAGAATAATATGTGTGAGGGTACGCCAGGAGAGTTCCAAATGTGTGTGGGTAGAATATATATCCCACGGGGGTAAAATTGAAAAAAGTTGAAAAAAATTTTTTTTTGGACTTAGTCATTTTTCAGGCGTTAATCAGACTTTCAGATAGGGGAAATGTCAGTGAGCGTTCCGATTTCAGTTCCAGAGCGATTCTCTCGATGAGTCCTTCATATTTAGTGGTTTTCAGCCAATTTTACTGAATTTTTGAAAATTTCACTTTTTTGTGAAAATATCCACTAAATGAGAGAATAATATGTGTGAGGGTACGCCAGGAGAGTTCCAAATGTGTGTGGGTAGAATATATATCCCACGGGGGTAAAATTGAAAAAAGTTGAAAAAAATTTTTTTTTGGACTTAGTCATTTTTCAGGCGTTAATCAGACTTTCAGATAGGGGAAATGTCAGTGAGCGTTCCGATTTCAGTTCCAGAGCGATTCGCCCGATGAGTCGTTCATATTTAGTTGCTTTCAGCAAATTTTCTGAATTTTTGAAAATTTCACTTTTTTGTGAAAATATAAACTAAATGAGGGAACAATATGTGTGAGGGTACCCCAGGAGAGTTCCAAATGTGTGTGGGTAGAATATATATCCCACGGGGGTAAAATTGAAAAAAGTTTAAAAAAAATTTTTTTTTTACTTACTCATTTTTCTGGCGTTTATCCGACTTTCAGATAGGGGAGATGTCAGTGAGCATTCCGATTTCAGTTCCAGAGCGATTCTCTCGATGAGTCCTTCATATTTAGTGGTTTTCAGCCAATTTTTACTGAATTTTTCAAAATTTCACTTTTTTGTGAAAATATCCACTAAATGAGGGAATAATATGTGTGAGGGTACCCCAGGAGAGTTCCAAATGTGTGTGGGTAGAATATATTTCCACGGGGGTAAAATTGAAAAAAGTTGAAAAAAATGTTTTTTTGGACTTAGTCATTTTTCAGGCTTTAATCAGACTTTCAGATAGGGGAAATGTCAGTGAGCATTCCGATTTCAGTTCCAGAGCAATTCGCTCAATGAGTCCTTCATATTTAGTCATTTTCAGCCAATTTTCAGAATTTTTGAAAATTTCACTTTTTTGTGAAAATATCCACTAAATGAGGGAATAATATGTGTGAGAGTACCCCAAGAGAGTACCAAATGTGTGTGGGTAGAATATATATCCCACGGGGGTAAAATTGAAAAAAGTTGTAATAAATTTTTTTTTGGACTTAGACATTTTTCTGGCGTTTTTCAGACTTTCAGATAGGGGAAATGTCAGTGAGCGTTCCGATTTCAGTTCCAGAGCGATTCGCTCGATGAGTAGACCATATTTAGTGGTTTTCAGCCAATTTTCTGAATTTTTGAAAATTTCACTTTTTTGTGAAAATATCCACTAAATGAAGGAATAATATGTGTGAGGGTACCCCAGGAGAGTTCCAAATGTGTGTGGGTAGAATATATATATCCCACGGGGGTAAAATTGAAAAAAGTTGAAAAAAATTTTTTTTTGTACTTAGTCATTTTTCCTGCGTTTATCAGACTTTCAGATAGGGGAAATGTCAGTGAGCGTTCCGATTTCAGTTCCAGAGCGATTCGCCCGATGAGTCCTTCATATTTAGTTGTATTCAGCGAATTTTCTGGATTTTTGAAAATTTCACTTTTTTATGAAAACATCCACTAAATGAGGGAATAATATGTGTGAGGGTACCCCAGTAGAGTTCCAAATGTGTGTGGGTAGAATATATATCCCACGGGGGTAAAATTGAAAAAAGTTGAAAAAAAATTTTTTTTTTACTTACTCATTTTTCTGGCGTTTATCCGACTTTCAGATAGGGGAAATGTCAGTGAGCGTTCCGATTTCAGTTCCAGAGCGATTCGCCTGATGAGTCCTTCATATTTAGTCGTTTTCAGTCAATTTTCTGAATTTTTGAAGATTTCATTTTTTTCTGAAAATATCCACTAAATGAAGGAATAATATGTGTGAGGGTACCCCAGGAGAGTTCCAAATGTGTGTGGGTAGAATATATATCCCACGGGGGTAAAATTGAAAAAAGTTGAAAAAAATTTTTTTTGTTACTTACTCATTTTTCTGGCGTTTATCCGACTTTCAGATAGGGGAAATGTCAGTGAGCGTTCCGATTTCAGTTCCAGAGCGATTCTCTCGATGAGTCCTTCATATTTAGTGCTTTTCAGCCAATTTTTACAGAATTTTTGAAAATTTCACTTTTTTGTGAAAATATCCACTAAATGAGGGAACAATATGTGTGAGGGCACCCCAGGAGAGTTCCAAATGTGTGTGGGTATAATATATTTCCCACGGGGGTAAAATTGAAAGAAGTTTAAAAAAATTTTTTTTTTACTTACTCATTTTTCTGGCGTTTATCCGACTTTCAGATAGGGGAAATGTCAGTGAGCGTTCCGATTTCAGTTCCAGAGCTATTCTCTCGATGAGTCCTTCATATTTAGTGGTTTTCAGCCAATTTTTACTGAATTTTTGAAAATTTCACTTCTTTGTGAAACTAGACACAAAATGAGGGAATAATATGTGTGTGGGTACCCCAGGAGAGTTCCAAATGTGTGTGGGTAGAATATATATCCCACGGGGGTAAAATTGAAAAAAGTTCAAAAAAAAATTTTTTTGGACTTAGTCATTTTTCAGGCGTTTATCCGACTTTCAGATAGGGGAAATGTCAGTGAGCGTTCCGATTTCAGTTCCAGAGCGATTCGCTCGATGAGTAGATCATATTTAGTGGTTTTCAGCCAATTTTCTGAATTTTTGAAAATTTCACTTTTTTGTGAAAATATCCACTAAATGAAGGAATAATATGTGTGAGGGTACCCCAGGAGAGTTCCAAATGTGTGTGGGTAGAATATATATCCCACGGGGGTAAAATTGAAAAAAGTTAAAAAAAAAATTTTTTTTTACTTACTCATTTTTCTGGCGTTTATCCGACTTTCAGATAGGGGAAATGTCAGTGAGCGTTCCGATTTCAGTTCCAGAGCGATTCTCTCGATGAGTCCTTCATATTTAGTGGTTTTCAGCAAATTTTACTGAATTTTTGAAAATTTCACTTTTTTGTGAAAATATCCACTAAATGAGGGAATAATATGTGTGAGGGTACCCCAGGAGAGTTCCAAATGTGTGTGGGTAGAATATATATCCACGGGGGTAAAATTTAAAATAGTTGAAAAAAAATTTTTTTTAGACTTAGTCATTTTTCTGGCATTTATCAGACTTTCAGATAGGGGAAATGTCAGTGAGCGTTCCGATTTCAGTTCCAGTGCGATTCGCCCGATGAGTCTTTCATATTTAGTCGTTTTCAGCCAATTTTCTGAATTTTTGAAAATTTCACTTTTTTATGAAAATATCCACTAAATGAGGGAATAATATGTGTGAGGGTACCCCAGGAGAGTTCCAAATGTGTGTGGGTAGAATATATATCCACGGGGGTAAAATTTAAAATAGTTGAAAAAAATTTTTTTTTGGACTTAGTCATTTTCTGGCGTTTATCAGACTTTCAGATAGGGGAAATGTCATTGAGCGTTCCGATTTCAGTTCCAGAGCGATTCGCCTGATTAGTCCTTCATATTTAGTGGTTTTCAGCCAATTTTCTGAATTTTTGAAAATTTCACTTTTTTGTGAAAATATCCACTAAATGAGGGAATAATATGTGTGAGGTTACCCGACGAGAGTTCCAAATGTGTGTGGGTAGAATATATATCCCACGGGGGTAAAATTGAAAATAGTTTAAAAAATTTTTTTTTTAGACTTAGTCATTTTTCTGGCGTTTATCAGACTTTCAGATAGGGGAAATGTCAGTGAGTGCTCCGATTTCAGTTCCAGAGCGATTCACCTGATGAGTCCTTCATATTTAGTTGTTTTCAGCGAATTTTCTGAATTTTTCAAAATTTCACTTTTTTTTCAAAATATCCACTAAATGAGGGAATAATATGTGTGAGGGTACCCCAGGAGAGTTCCAAATGTGTGTGGGTAGAATATATATCCCACGGGGGTAAAATTGAAAAAAGTTGAAAAAATTTTTTTTTTGTACTTAGTCATTTTTCCTGCGTTTATCAGTTCCAGAGCGATTCGCCCGATGAGTCCTTCATATTTAGTTGTATTCAGCGAATTTTCTGGATTTTTGAAAATTTCACTTTTTTATGAAAACATCCACTAAATGAGGGAATAATATGTGTGAGGGTACCACAGGAGAGTTCCAAATGTGTGTGGGTAGAATATATACATCCCACGGGGGTAAAATTGAAAAAAGTTGAAAAAAAATTTTTTTTGGACTTAGTCATTTTCTGGCATTTATCAGACTTTCAGATAGGGGAAATGTCAGTGAGCGTTCCGATTTCAGTTCCAGAGCGAATCGCTCGATGAGTCCTTCATATTTAGTGGTTTTCAGCCAATTTTTACTGAATTTTTGAAAATTTCACTTTTTTGTGAAAATATCCACTAAATGAGGGAATAATATGTGTGAGGGTACCCCAGGAGAGTTCCAAATGTGTGTGGGTAGAATATATATCCCACGGGGGTAAAATTGAAAAAAGTTGAAAAAAAATTTTTTTTTTACTTACTCATTTTTCTGGCGTTTATCCGACTTTCAGATAGGGGAAATGTCAGTGAGCGTTCCGATTTCAGTTCCAGAGCGATTCGCCTGATGAGTCCTTCATATTTAGTGCTTTTCAGCCAATTTTTACAGAATTTTTGAAAATTTCACTTTTTTGTGAAAATATCCACTAAATGAGGGAACAATATGTGTGAGGGCACCCCAGGAGAGTTCCAAATGTGTGTGGGTAGAATATATTTCCCACGGGGGTAAAATTGAAAAAAGTTTAAAAAAATTTTTTTTTTACTTAATCATTTTTCTGGCGTTTATCCGACTTTCAGATAGGGGAAATGTCAGTGAGCGTTCCGATTTCAGTTCCAGAGCTATTCTCTCGATGAGTCCTTCATATTTAGTGGTTTTCAGCCAATTTTTACTGAATTTTTGAAAATTTCACTTCTTTGTGAAACTAGCCACAAAATGAGGGAATAATATGTGTGTGGGTACCCCAGGAGAGTTCCAAATGTGTGTGGGTAGAATATATATCCCACGGGGGTAAAATTGAAAAAAGTTAAAAAAAAAAATTTTTTTGGACTTAGTCATTTTTCAGGCGTTAATCAGACTTTCAGATAGGGGAAATGTCAGTGAGCGTTCCGATTTCAGTTCCAGAGCGATTCGCTCGATGAGTAGATCATATTTAGTGGTTTTCAGCCAATTTTCTGAATTTTTGAAAATTTCACTTTTTTGTGAAAATATCCACTAAATGAAGGAATAATATGTGTGAGGGTACCCCAGGAGAGTTCCAAATGTGTGTGGGTAGAATATATATCCCACGGGGGTAAAATTGAAAAAAGTTAAAAAAAAATTTTTTTTTTACTTACTCATTTTTCTGGCGTTTATCCGACTTTCAGATAGGGGAAATGTCAGTGAGCGTTCCGATTTCAGTTCCAGAGTGATTCTCTCGATGAGTCCTTCATATTTAGTGGTTTTCAGCCAATTTTACTGAATTTTTGAAAATTTCACTTTTTTGTGAAAATATCCACTAAATGAGGGAATAATATGTGTGAGGGTACCCCAGGAGAGTTCCAAATGTGTGTGGGTAGAATATATATCCACGGGGGTAAAATTTAAAATAGTTGAAAAAAAATTTTTTTTAGACTTAGTCATTTTTCTGGCATTTATCAGACTTTCAGATAGGGGAAATGTCAGTGAGCGTTCCGATTTCAGTTCCAGTGCGATTCGCCCGATGAGTCTTTCATATTTAGTCGTTTTCAGCCAATTTTCTGAATTTTTGAAAATTTCACTTTTTTATGAAAATATCCACTAAATGAGGGAATAATATGTGTGAGGGTACCCCAGGAGAGTTCCAAATGTGTGTGGGTAGAATATATATCCACGGGGGTAAAATTTAAAATAGTTGAAAACAATTTTTTTTTGGACTTAGTCATTTTCTGGCATTTATCAGACTTTCAGATAGGGGAAATGTCAGTGAGCGTTCCGATTTCAGTTCCAGAGCGATTCGCTCGATGAGTCCTTCATATTTAGTGGTTTTCAGCCAATTTTCTGAATTTTTGAAAATTTCACTTTTTTGTGAAAATATCCACTAAATGAGGGAATAATATGTGTGAGGTTACCCGAGGAGAGTTCCAAATGTGTGTGGGTAGAATATATATCCCACGGGGGTAAAATTGAAAAAAGTTTAAAAAAATTTTTTTTTGTACTTAGTCATTTTTCCTGCGTTTATCAGACTTTCAGATAGGGGAAATGTCAGTGAGCGTTCCGATTTCAGTTCCAGAGCGATTCGCCCAATGAGTCCTTCATATTTAGTTGTATTCAGCGAATTTTCTGGATTTTTGAAAATTTCACTTTTTTGTGAAAATATCCACTTAATGAGGGAATAATATGTGTGAGGGAACCCCAGGAGAGTCCCAAATGTGTGTGGGTAGAATACATATCCCACGGGGATAAAATTGAAAAGAGTTGAAAAAAATGTTTTTTTGGACTTAGTCATTTTTCAGGCGTTAATCAGACTTTCAGATAGGGGAAATGTCAGTGAACGTTCCGATTTCAGTTCCAGAGCGATTTCCTCGATGAGTAGATCATATTTAGTGGTTTTCAGCCAATTTTCTGAATTTTTGAAAATTTCACTTTTTTGTGAAAATATCCACTAAATGAGAGAATAATATGTGTGAGAGTATGCCAGGAGAGTTCCAAATGTGTGTGGGTAGAATATATATCCACCGGGGTAAAATTGAAAAAAATGTTCTTTTGGACTTAGTCATTTTTCTGGCGTTTATCCGACTTTCAGTTAGGGGAAATGTCAGTGAGCGTTCCGATTTCAGTTCCAGAACGATTCGCCCGATGAGTCGTTCATATTTAGTTGTTTTCAGCAAATTTTCAGAATTTTTGAAAATGTCAATTTTTGTGAAAATATCCACTAAATGAGGGAACAATATGTGTGAGGGTACGCCAGGAGAGTTCCAAATGTGTGTGGGTAGAATATATATCCCACGGGGGAAAAATTGAAAAAAGTTTAAAAAAAAATTTTTTTGGACTTAGTCATTTTTCAGGCGTTAATCAGACTTTCAGATAGGGGAAATGTCAGTGAACGTTCCGATTTCAGTTCCAGAGCGATTTCCTCGATGAGTAGATCATATTTAGTGGTTTTCAGCCAATTTTCTGAATTTTTGAAAATTTCACTTTTTTGTGAAAATATCCACTAAATGAGAGAATAATATGTGTGAGAGTATGCCAGGAGAGTTCCAAATGTGTGTGGGTAGAATATATATCCACCGGGGTAAAATTGAAAAAAATGTTCTTTTGGACTTAGTCATTTTTCTGGCGTTTATCCGACTTTCAGTTAGGGGAAATGTCAGTGAGCGTTCCGATTTCAGTTCCAGAGCGATTCTCTCGATGAGTCCTTCATATTTAGTGCTTTTCAGCCAATTTTTACTGAATTTTTGAAAATTTCACTTTTTTGTGAAAATATCCACTAAATGAGAGAATAATATGTGTGAGGGTATGCCAGGAGAGTTCCAAATGTGTGTGGGTAGAATATATATCCACCGGGGTAAAATTGAAAAAAATGTTCTTTTGGACTTAGTCATTTTTCTGGCGTTTATCCGACTTTCAGTTAGGGGAAATGTCAGTGAGCGTTCCGATTTCAGTTCCAGAGCGATTCGCCCGATGAGTCCTTCATATTTAGTTGTATTCAGCGAATTTTCTGGATTTTTGAAAATTTCACTTTTTTATGAAAACATCCACTAAATGAGGGAATAATATGTGTGAGGGTACCACAGGAGAGTTCCAAATGTGTGTGGGTAGAATATATACATCCCACGGGGGTAAAATTGAAAAAAGTTGAAAAAAATTTTTTTTTGGACTTAGTCATTTTCTGGCATTTATCAGACTTTCAGATACGGGAAATGTCAGTGAGCGTTCCGATTTCAGTTCCAGAGCGAATCGCTCGATGAGTCCTTCATATTTAGTGGTTTTCAGCCAATTTTTACTGAATTTTTGAAAATTTCACTTTTTTGTGAAAATATCCACTAAATGAGGGAATAATATGTGTGAGGGTACCCCAGGAGAGTTCCAAATGTGTGTGGGTAGAATATATATCCCACGGGGGTAAAATTGAAAAAAGTTGAAAAAAAATTTTTTTTTTACTTACTCATTTTTCTGGCGTTTATCCGACTTTCAGATAGGGGAAATGTCAGTGAGCGTTCCGATTTCAGTTCCAGAGCGATTCGCCTGATGAGTCCTTCATATTTAGTGGTTTTCAGCCAATTTTTACTGAATTTTTGAAAATTTCACTACTTTGTGAAACTAGCCACAAAATGAGGGAATAATATGTGTGTGGGTACCCCAGGAGAGTTCCAAATGTGTGTGGGTAGAATATATATCCCACGGGGGTAAAATTGAAAAAAGTTAAAAAAAAATTTTTTTTTTACTTACTCATTTTTCTGGCGTTTATCCGACTTTCAGATAGGGGAAATGTCAGTGAGCGTTCCGATTTCAGTTCCAGAGCGATTCTCTCGATGAGTCCTTCATATTTAGTGGTTTTCAGCCAATTTTACTGAATTTTTGAAAATTTCACTTTTTTGTGAAAATATCCACTAAATGAGGGAATAATATGTGTGAGGGTACCCCAGGAGAGTTCCAAATGTGTGTGGGTAGAATATATATCCACGGGGGTAAAATTTAAAATAGTTGAAAAAAAATTTTTTTTAGACTTAGTCATTTTTCTGGCATTTATAAGACTTTCAGATAGGGGAAATGTCAGTGAGCGTTCCGATTTCAGTTCCAGAGTGATTCGCCCGATGAGTCTTTCATATTTAGTCGTTTTCAGCCAATTTTCTGAATTTTTGAAAATTTCACTTTTTTATGAAAATATCCACTAAATGAGGGAATAATATGTGTGAGGGTACCCCAGGAGAGTTCGAAATGTGTGTGGGTAGAATATATATCCACGGGGGTAAAATTTAAAATAGTTGAAAAAAATTTTTTTTTGGACTTAGTCATTTTCTGGCGTTTATCAGACTTTCAGATAGGGGAAATGTCAGTGAGCGTTCCGATTTCAGTTCCAGAGCGATTCGCTCGATGAGTCCTTCATATTTAGTGGTTTTCAGCCAATTTTCTGAATTTTTGAAAATTTCACTTTTTTGTGAAAATATCCACTAAATGAGGGAATAATATGTGTGAGGTTACCCGAGGAGAGTTCCAAATGTGTGTGGGTAGAATATATATCCCACGGGGGTAAAATTGAAAAAAGTTTAAAAAAAAAATTTTTTGGACTTAGTCATTTTTCAGGCGTTAATCAGACTTTCAGATAGGGGAAATGTCAGTGAGCGTTCCGATTTCAGTTCCAGAGCGATTCCCTCGATGAGTAGATCATAATTAGTGGTTTTCAGCCAATTTTCAGAATTTTTGAAAATTTCACTTTTTTGTGAAAATATCCACTAAATGAGAGAATAATATGTGTGAGGGTATGCCAGGAGAGTTCCAAATGTGTGTGGGTAGAATATATATCCACCGGGGTAAAATTGAAAAAAATGTTCTTTTGGACTTAGTCATTTTTCTGGCGTTTATCCGACTTTCAGTTAGGGGAAATGTCAGTGAGCGTTCCGATTTCAGTTCCAGAGCGATTCTCTCGATGAGTCCTTCATATTTAGTGCTTTTCAGCCAATTTTTACTGAATTTTTGAAAATTTCACTTTTTTGTGAAAATATCCACTAAATGAGGGAATAATATGTGTGAGGGTACCCCAGGAGAGTTCCAAATGTTTGTGGGTAGAATATATATCCCACGGGGGTAAAATTGAAAAAAGTTGAAAAAAAATTTTTTTTCGACTTAGTCATTTTCTGGCGTTTATCAGAATTTCAGATAGGGGAAATGTCAGTGAGCGTTCCGATTTCAGTTCCAGAGCGATTCGCCTGATGAGTCCTTCATATTTAGTTGTTTTCAGCGAATTTTCTGAATTTTTAAAAATTTCACTTTTTTTTGAAAATATCCACTAAATGAGGGAATAATATGTGTGAGGGTACCCCAGGAGAGTTCCAAATGTGTGTGGGTAGAATATATATCCCACGGGGGTAAAATTGAAAAAAGTTGAAAAAAAATTTTTTTGACTGAGTCATTTTTCCGGCGTTTATCTGACTTTCAGATAGGGGAAATGTCAGTGAGCGTTCCGATTTCAGTTCCAGAGCTATTCTCTCGATGAGTCCTTCATATTTAGTGGTTTTCAGCCAATTTTTACTGAATTTTTGAAAATTTCACTTCTTTGTGAAACTAGCCACAAAATGAGGGAATAATATGTGTGTGGGTACCCCAGGAGAGTTCCAAATGTGTGTGGGTAGAATATATATCCCACGGGGGTAAAATTGAAAAAAGTTCAAAAAAAAATTTTTTTGGACTTAGTCATTTTTCAGGCGTTAATCAGACTTTCAGATAGGGGAAATGTCAGTGAGCGTTCCGATTTCAGTTCCAGAGCGATTCGCTCGATGAGTAGATCATATTTAGTGGTTTTCAGCCAATTTTCTGAATTTTTGAAAATTTCACTTTTTTGTGAAAATATCCACTAAATGAAGGAATAATATGTGTGAGGGTACCCCAGGAGAGTTCCAAATGTGTGTGGGTAGAATATATATCCCACGGGGGTAAAATTGAAAAAAGTTAAAAAAAAATTTTTTTTTTACTTACTCATTTTTCTGGCGTTTATCCGACTTTCAGATAGGGGAAATGTCAGTGAGCATTCCGATTTCAGTTCCAGAGCGATTCTCTCGATGAGTCCTTCATATTTAGTGGTTTTCAGCAACTTTTACTGAATTTTTGAAAATTTCACTTTTTTGTGAAAATATCCACTAAATGAGGGAATAATATGTGTGAGGGTACCCCAGGAGAGTTCCAAATGTGTGTGGGTAGAATATATATCCACGGGGGTAAAATTTAAAATAGTTGAAAAAAAATTTTTTTTAGACTTAGTCATTTTTCTGGCATTTATCAGACTTTCAGATAGGGGAAATGTCAGTGAGCGTTCCGATTTCAGTTCCAGTGCGATTCGCCCGATGAGTCTTTCATATTTAGTCGTTTTCAGCCAATTTTCTGAATTTTTTAAAATTTCACTTTTTTATGAAAATATTCACTAAATGAGGGAATAATATGTGTGAGGGTACCCCAGGAGAGTTCCAAATGTGTGTGGGTAGAATATATATCCACGGGGGTAAAATTTAAAATAGTTGAAAAAAATTTTTTTTGGGACTTAGTCATTTTCTGGGGTTTATCAGACTTTCAGATAGGGGAAATGTCAGTGAGCGTTCCGATTTCAGTTCTAGAGCGATTCGCTCGATGAGTCCTTCATATTTAGTGGTTTTCAGCCAATTTTCTGAATTTTTGAAAATTTCACTTTTTTATGAAAATATCCACTAAATGAGGGAATAATATGTGTGAGGGTACCCCAGGAGAGTTCCAAATGTGTGTGGGTAGAATATATATCCCACGGGGATAAAATTGAAAAAAGTTGTAATAAATTTTTTTTTGGACTTAGACATTTTTCTGGCGTTTTTCAGACTTTCAGATAGGGGAAATGTCAGTGAGCGTTCCGATTTCAGTTCTAGAGCGATTCGCCCGATGAGTCCTTCATATTTAGTTGTATTCAGCGAATTTTCTGGATTTTTGAAAATTTCACTTTTTTATGAAAACATCCACTAAATGAGGGAATAATATGTGTGAGGGTACCCCAGGAGAGTTCCAAATGTGTGTGGGTAGAATATATATCCCACGGGGGTAAAATTGAAAAAAGTTGAAAAAAAATTTTTTTTTTACTTACTCATTTTTCTGGCGTTTATCCGACTTTCAGATAGGGGAAATGTCAGTGAGCGTTCCGATTTCAGTTCCAGAGCGATTCGCCTGATGAGTTCTTCATATTTAGTGCTTTTGAGCCAATTTTTACAGAATTTTTGAAAATTTCACTTTTTTGTGAAAATATCCACTAAATGAGGGAACAATATGTGTGAGGGCACCCCAGGAGAGTTCCAAATGTGTGTGGGTAGAATATATTTCCCACGGGGGTAAAATTGAAAAAAGTTTAAAAAAATTTTTTTTTTACTTACTCATTTTTCTGGCGTTTATCCGACTTTCAGATAGGGGAAATGTCAGTGAGCATTCCGATTTCAGTTCCAGAGCTATTCTCTCGATGAGTCCTTCATATTTAGTGGTTTTCAGCCAATTTTTATTGAATTTTTGAAAATTTCACTTCTTTGTGAAACTAGCCACAAAATGAGGGAATAATATGTGTATGGGTACCCCAGGAGAGTTCCAAATGTGTCTGGGTAGAATATATATCCCACGGGGGTAAAATTGAAAAAAGTTTAAAAAAAAATTTTTTTGGACTTAGTCATTTTTCAGGCGTTAATCAGACTTTCAGATAGGGGAAATGTCAGTGAGCGTTCCGATTTCAGTTCCAGAGCGATTCTCTCGATGAGTAGATCATATTTAGTGGTTTTCAGCCAATTTTCTGAATTTTTGAAAATTTCACTTTTTTGTGAAAATATCCACTAAATGAAGGAATAATATGTGTGAGGGTACCCCAGGAGAGTTCCAAATGTGTGTGGGTAGAATATATATCCCACGGGGGTAAAATTGAAAAAAGTTAAAAAAAAATTTTTTTTTTACTTACTCATTTTTCTGACGTTTATCCGACTTTCAGATAGGGGAAATGTCAGTGAGCGTTCCAATTTCAGTTCCAGAGCGATTCTCTCGATGAGTCCTTCATATTTAGTGGTTTTCAGCCAATTTTACTGAATTTTTGAAAATTTCACTTTTTTGTGAAAATATCCACTAAATGAGGGAATAATATGTGTGAGGGTACCCCAGGAGAGTTCTAAATGTGTGTGGGTAGAATATATATCCACGGGGGTAAAATTTAAAATAGTTGAAAAAAAATTTTTTTTAGACTTAGTCATTTTTCTGGCATTTATCAGACTTTCAGATAGGGGAAATGTCAGTGAGCGTTCCGATTTCAGTTCCAGTGCGATTCGCCCGATGAGTCTTTCATATTTAGTCGTTTTCAGCCAATTTTCTGAATTTTTGAAAATTTCACTTTTTTATGAAAATATCCACTAAATGAGGGAATAATATGTGTGAGGGTACCCCAGGAGAGTTCCAAATGTGTGTGGGTAGAATATATATCCACGGGGGTAAAATTTAAAATAGTTGAAAAAAATTTTTTTTTGGACTTAGTCATTTTCTGGCGTTTATCAGACTTTCAGATAGGGGAAATGTCAGTGAGCGTTCCGATTTCAGTTCCAGAGCGATTCGCTCGATGAGTCCTTCATATTTAGTGGTTTTCAGCCAATTTTCTGAATTTTTGAAAATTTCACTTTTTTGTGAAAATATCCACTAAATGAGGGAATAATATGTGTGAGGTTACCCGAGGAGAATCCAAATGTGTGTGGGTAGAATATATATCCCACGGGGGTAAAATTGAAAAAAGTTGAAAAAAATTTTTTTTTGTACTTAGTCATTTTTCCTGCGTTTATCAGACTTTCAGATAGGGGAAATGTCAGTGAGCGTTCCGATTTCAGTTCCAGAGCGATTCGCCCAATGAGTCCTTCATATTTAGTTGTATTCAGCGAATTTTCTGGATTTTTGAAAATTTCACTTTTTTGTGAAAATATCCACTTAATGAGGGAATAATATGTGTGAGGGTACCCCAGGAGAGTCCCAAATGTGTGTGGGTAGAATATATATCCCACGGGGATAAAATTGAAAAGAGTTGAAAAAAAAATTTTTTTGGACTTAGTCATTTTTCAGGCGTTAATCAGACTTTCAGATAGGGGAAATGTCAGTGAGCGTTCCGATTTCAGTTCCAGAGCGATTCCCTCGATGAGTAGATCATATTTAGTGGTTTTCAGCCAATTTTCTGAATTTTTGAAAATTTCACTTTTTTGTGAAAATATCCACTAAATGATAGAATAATATGTGTGAGGCTATGCCAGGAGAGTTCCAAATGTGTGTGGGTAGAATATATATCCACCGGGGTAAAATTGAAAAAAATGTTCTTTTGGACTTAGTCATTTTTCTGGCATTTATCCGACTTTCAGTTAGGGGAAATGTCAGTGAGCGTTCCGATTTCAGTTCCAGAGCGATTCTCTCGATGAGTCCTTCATATTTAGTGCTTTTCAGCCAATTTTTACTGAATTTTTGAAAATTTCACTTTTTTGTGAAAATATCCACTAAATGAGGGAATAATATGTGTGAGGGTACCCCAGGAGAGTTCCAAATGTGTGTGGGTAGAATATATATCCCACGGGGGTAAAATTGAAAAAAGTTGAAAAAAAATTTTTTTGACTGAGTCATTTTTCCGGCGTTTATCACACTTTCAGATATGGGAAAGGTCAGTGAGCGTTCCGATTTCAGTTCCAGAGCAATTCGCTCAATGAGTCCTTCATATTTAATCGTTTTCAGCCAATTTTCTGAATTTTTGAAAATTTCACTTTTTTGTGAAAATATCCACTAAATGAGGGAATAATATGTGTGAGGGTACCCCAGGAGAGTTCCAAATGTGTGTGGGTAGAATATATATCCACGGGGGTAAAATTGAAAAAAGTTGAAAAAAATGTTTTTTTGGACTTAGCCATTTTTCAGGCATTTATCCGACTTTCAGATAGGGGAAATGTCAGTGAGCGTTCCGATTTCAGTTCCAGAGCGATTCCCTCGATGAGTCCTTCATATTTAGTGGTTTTCAGCCAATTTTTACTGAATTTTTGAAAATTTCACTTTTTTGTGAAAATATCCACTAAATGAGGGAATAATATGTTTGAGGGTACCCCAGGAGAGTTCTAAATGTGTGTGGGTACAACATATATCCCAAGGGGGTTAAATTGAAAAGAGTTGAAAAAAATGTTTTTTTGGACTAAGTCATTTTTCCGGCGTTTATCAGACTTTCAGATAGGGGAAATGTTAGTGAGCGTTCCGATTTCAGTTCCAGAGTGATTCACCCGATGAGTCCTTGATATTTAGTCGTTTTCAGCCAATTTTCTGAATTTTTGAAAATTTCACTTTTTTTGTGAAAATATCCACTAAATGAGGGAATAATATGTGTGAGGGTACCCCAGGAGAGTTCCAAATGTGTGTGGGTAGAATATATATCCCACGGGGGTAAAATTGAAAAAAGTTTAAAAAAAATTTTCTTTGGACTGATTCATTTTTCCGGCGTTTATCAGACTTTCAGTTAGGGGAAATGTTAGTGAGCGCTCCGATTTCTGTTCCAGAGTGATTCACTCCATGAGTCCTTAATATTTAGTCGTTTTCAGCCAATTTTCTGAATTTTTGAAAATTTCACTTTTTTGTGAAAATATCCACTAAATGAGGGAATAATATGTGTGAGGGTACCCCAGGAGAGTTCCAAATGTGTGTGGGTAGAATATATATCCACGGGGGTAAAATTGAAAAAAGTTGAAAAAATTTTTTGGGGGACTTTGTCATTTTTCTGGCGTTTATCAGAATTTCAGGTAGGGGAAATGTCATTGAGCATTCCGATTTCTGTTCCAGAGCGATCCGCCCGATGAGTCCTTCATATTTAGTCGTTTTCAGCCAATTATCAGAATTTTTGAAAATTTCACTTTTTTGTGAAAATATCCACTAAATGAGGGAATAATATGTGTGAGGGTACCCCAGGAGAGATCCAAATGTGTGTGGGTAGAATATATATCCCACGGGGGTAAAATTGAAAAAAGTTTAAAAAAAATTTTTTTTGGACTTTGTCATTTTTCCGGCGTTTATCAGACTTTCAGATAGCGGAAATGAAAGTGAGCATTCCGATTTCAGTTCCAGAGAGATTCGCCCAATGAGTCCTTCATATTTAGTCGTTTTCAGCCAATTTTCTGAATTTTTGAAAATTTCACTTTTTTGTGAAAATATCCACTAAATGAGGGAATAATATGTGTGAGGGTACCCCAGGAGAGATCCAAATGTGTGTGGGTAGAATATATATCCCACGGGGGTAAAATTGAAAAAAGTTGAAAAAAAATTTTTAGGGGACTTGGTCATTTTCCCGGCATTTATCAGACATTCAGATAGGTGAAATGTCAGTGAGCGTTCCGATTTCAGTTCCAGAGCGATTCGCCCGATGAGTCCTTCATATTTAGTCATTTCCAGCCAATTTTCAGAATATTTGAAAATTTCACTTCTTTGTGAAAATATCCACTAAATGAGGGAATAATATGTGTGAGGGTACCCCAGGAGAGTTCCAAATGTGTGTGGGTAGAATATATATCCCACGGGGGTAAAATTGCAAAAAGTTTAAAAAAATTTTTTTTGGACTTAGTCATTTTTTCAGCGTTTATCAGACTTTCAGATAGGGGAAATGTCAGTGAGCGTTCCGATTTGAGTTCCAGAGCGATTCGCCCAATGAGTCCTTCATATTTAGTCGTTTTCAGCCAATTTTCAGAATTTTTGAAAATTTCACTTTTTTGTGAAAATATCCACTAAATGAGGGAATAATATGTGTGATGGTACCCCAGGAGAGTTCCAAATGTGTGTGTGTAGAATATATATCCCACGGGGGTAAAATTGAAAAAAGTTGAAAAAAAATTTTTTTAGACTGTCATTTTTCCGGCGTTTATCACACTTTCAGATAGGTGAAATGTCAATGAGCGTTCCGATTTCAGTTCCAGAGCGATTTGCGCGATGAGTCCTTCATATTTAGACGTTTTCAGCCAATTTTCAGAATATTTGAAAATTTCACTTCTTTGTAAAAATATCCACTAAATGAGGGAATAATATGTGTGAGGGTACCCCAGGAGAGTTCCAAGTGTGTTTGGGTATAATATATATCCATGGGGGTAAAATTGAAAAAAGTTGAAAACATTTTTTTGGGGGACTTAGTCATTTTTCCGGCGTTTATCAGACTTTCAGATAGGGGAAATGTCAGTGAGCATTCCGATTTCAGTTCCAGAGCGATTCGCCCAATGAATCCTTCATATTTAGTCGTTTTCAGCCAATTTTCAGAATTTTTGAAAATTTCACTTTTTTTGTGAAAATATCCACTAAATGAGGGAATAATATGTGTGAGGGTACCCCAGGAGAGTTCCAAATGTGTATGGGTAGAATATATATCCCACGGGGGTAAAATTGAAAAAAGTTGAAAAAAAATTTTTTGGGTCTGTCATTTTTCCGGCGTTTATCAGACTTTCAGATAGGTGAAATGTCAATGAGCGTTCCGATTTCAGTTCCAGAGCGATTCGCTCGATGAGTCCTTCATATTTATTGGTTTTCAGCCAATTTTCAGAATATTTGAAAATTTCACTTCTTTGTGAAAATATCCACAAAATGAGGGAATAATATGTGTAAGGGTACCCCAGGAGAGTTCCAAATGTGTGTGGGTAGAATATATATCCCACGGGGGTAAAATTAAAAAAAGTTGAAAAAAAAATTTTTTGGACTGTCATTTTCCCGGCGTTTATCAGACTTTCAGATAGGTGAAATGTCAATGAGCGTTCCGATTTCAGTTCCAGAGCGATTCGCCCGATGAGTCCTTCATATTTAGTCGTTTTCAGCCAATTTCCAGAATATTTGAAAATTTCACTTCTTTGTGAAAATATCCACTAAATGAGGGAATAATATGTGTGAGGGTACCCCAGGAGAGTTCCAAATGTGTGTGGGTAGAATATATATCCCACAGGGGTAAAATTGAAAAAAGGTGAAAAATTATTTTTTTTGGACTTAGTAATTTTTTCAGCGTTTATCAGTCTTTCAGATAGGGGAAATGTCAGTGAGTGTTCCGATTTCAGTTCCAGAGCGATTCGCCCAATGAGTCCTTCATATTTAGTCGTTTTCAGCCAATTTTCTGAATTTTTGAAAATTTCACTTTTTTGTGAAAATATCCACTAAATGAGGGAATAATATGTGTGAGGGTACCCCAGGAGAGTTCCAAATGTGTGTGGGTAGAATATATATACCACGGGGGTAAAATTGAAAAAAGGTGAAAAATTTTTTTTTTTGGACTTAGTCATTTTTTCAGCGTTTATCAGACTTTCAGGTAGGGTTAATGTCAGTGAGCGTTCCGATTTCAGTTCCAGAGCGATTCGCCCAATGAGTCCTTCATATTTAGTCGTTTTCAGCCAATTTTCTGAATTTTTGAAAATTTCACTTTTTTGTGAAAATATCCACTAAATGAGGGAATAATATGTGTGAGGGTACCCCAGGAGTTTTCCAAATGTGCGTGGGTAGAATATATATCCCACGGGGGTAAAATTGAAAAGAGGTGAAAAAATTTTTTTTGGGACTTAGTCATTTTTTCAGCGTTTATCAGACTTTCAGATAGGGGAAATGTCAGTGAGCGTTCCGATTTCAGTTCCAGCGCGATTCGCCCAATGAGTCCTTCATATTCAGTAGTTTTCAGCCAATTTTCTAAATTTTTGAAAATTTCACTTTTTTGTGAAAATATCCACTAAATGAGGGAATAATATGTGTGAGGGTACCCCAGGAGAGTTCCAAATGTGCGTGGGTAGAATATATATCTCACGGGGGTAAAATTGAAAAAAGTTGAAAAAAATTTTTTTTGGACTGTCATTTTTCCGGTGTTTATCAGACTTTCAGATAGGGGAAATGTCAGTGAGCGTTACGATTTCAGTTCCAGAGCGATTCGCTCGATGAGTCCTTCATATTTAGTCGTTTTCTGCCAATTTTCAGAATTTTTGAAAATGTCACTTTTTTGTGAAAATATCCACTAAATGAGGGAATAATATGTGTGAGGGTACCCCAGGAGAGTTCCAACTGTGTGTGGTAGAATATATATCCCACGGGGGTAAAATTGAAAAAAGGTGAAAATTTTTTTTTTTTGGACTTAGTCATTTTTTCAGGGTTTATCAGACTTTCAGATAGGGAAAATGTCAGTGAGCGTTCCGATTTCAGTTCCAGAGCGATTTGCCCAATGAGTCCTTCATATTTAGTCGTTTTCTGCCAATTTTCAGAATTTTTGAAAATTTCACTTTTTTGTGAAAATATCCACTAAATGAGGGAATAATATGTGTGAGGGTACCCCAGGAGAGTTCCAAATGTGTGTGGGTAGAATATATATCCCACAGGGTAAAATTGAAAAAAGGTGAAAAATTTTTTTTTTTGGACTTAGTCATTTTTTCAGCGTTTATCAGACTTTCAGATAGGGGAAATGTCAGAGAGCGTTACGATTTCAGTTCCAGAGCGATTCGCCCGATGAGTCCTTCATATTTAGTCGTTTTCAGCCAATTTTCAGAATTTTTGAAAATTTCACTTTTTTGTGAAAATATCCACTAAATGAGGGAATAATATGTGTGAGGTTACCCCAGGAGAGTTCCAAATGTGTGTGGGTAGAATATATATCCCACGGGGGTAAAATTGAAAAAAGTTGAAAAAACTTTTTTTTTTTGGACTGTCATTTTTCCGGCGTTTATCAGACTTTCAGATAGGGGAAATGTCAGTGAGCGTTCCGATTTCAGTTCCAGAGCGATTCGCCCGATGAGTCCTTCATATTTAGTCGTTTTCAGCCAATTTTCAGAATTTTTGAAAATTTCTCTTTTTTGTGAAAATATCCACTAAATGAGGGAATAATATGTGTGAGGGTACCCCAGTAGAGTTCCAAATGTGTCTGGGTAGAATATATATCTCACGGGGGTAAAATTGAAAAAAGTTGAAAAAAATTTTTTTTGGACTGTCGTTTTTCCGGTGTTTATCAGACTTTCAGATAGGGAAAATGTCAGAGAGCGTTCCGATTTCAGTTCCAGAGCGATTCGCCCGATGAGTCCTTCATATTTAGTCGTTTTCAGCCAATTTTCTGAATTTTTGAAAATTTCACTTTTTTGTGAAAATATCCACTAAATGAGGGAATAATATGTGTGAGGGTACCCCAGGAGTGTTCCAAATGTGCGTGGGTAGAATATATATCCCACGGGGGTAAAATTGAAAAGAGTTGAAAAAATTTTTTTTTGGACTTAGTCATTTTTCCGGCGTTTATCAGACTTTCAGATAGGGGAAATGTCAGTGAGCGTTCCGATTTCAGTTCCAGAGCGATTCGCCTGATTAGTCGTTTTCAGCCAATTTTCTGAATTTTTGAAAATTTCACTTTTTTTGTGAAAATATCCACTAAATGAGGGAATAATATGTGTGAGGGTACCCCAAGACAGTTCCAAATGTGTGTGGGTAGAATATATATCTCACGGGGGTAAAATTGAAAAAAGTTGAAAAAATTTTTTTTGGACTGTCATTTTTCCGGTGTTTATCAGACTATGAGAGAGGGAAAATGTCAGTGAGCGTTCCGATTTCAGTTCCAGAGCGATTCGCCCAATGAGCCCTTCATATTTAGTCGTTTTCAGCCAATTTTCAGAATTTTTGAAAATTTCACTTTTTTGTGAAAATATCCACTAAATGAGGGAATAATATGTGTGAGGGTACCCCAGGAGAGTTCCAAATGTGTGTGGGTAGAATATATATCTCACGGGGGTAAAATTGAAAAAAGGTGAAAAAATTTTTTTTTGGACTTAGTTATTTTTTCAGCGTTTATCAGACTTTCAGATAAGGGAAATGTCAGTGAGCATTCCGATTTCAGTTCCAGAGCGATTCACCCAATGATTCCTTCATATTTAGTCGTTTTCAGCCAATTTTCAGAATTTTTGAAAATTTCACTTTTTTGTGAAAATATCCACTAAATGAGAGAATAATATGTGTGAGGGTACCCCAGGAGAGTTCCAAATGTGTGTGGGTAGAATATATATCCCACAGGGGCAAAATTGAAAAGAGTTGAAAAAATTTTTTTTTGGACTTAGTCATTTTTCCGGCGTTTATCAGACTTTCAGATAGGGGAAATGTCAGTGAGCGTTCCGATTTCAGCTCCAGAGCGATTCGCCCAATGAGTCCTTCATGTTTAGTCGTTTTCAGCCAATTTTCTGATTTTTTGAAAGTTTCACTTTTTTGTGAAAATATCCACTAAATGAGGGAATAATATGTGTGAGGATACCCCAGGAGAGTTCCAAATGTGTGTGGGTAGAATATATATCCCACGGGGGTAAAATTGAAAAAACTTTAAAAAAATTTTTTTTAGACTTAGTCATTTTTCCGGCGTTTATCAGACTTTCAGATAGGGGAAATGTCAGTGAGCATTCCGATTTCAGTTCCAGAGCGATTCGCCCGATGAGTCCTTCATATTTAGTCGTTTTCAGCCAATTTTCAGAATTTTTGAAAATTTCACTTTTTTGTAAAAATATCCACTAAATGAGGGAATAATATGTGTGAGGGTAACCCAGGAGAGTTCCAAATGTGTGTGGGTAGAATATATATCCCACGGGGGTAAAATTGAAAAAAGGTGAAAAAATTTTTTTTTTTGACTTAGTCATTTTTTCAGCGTTTGTCAGACTTTCAGACAGGGGAAATGTCAGAGAGCGTTCCGATTTCAGTTCCAGAATGATTCGCCCGATGAGTCCTTCATATTTAGTCGTTTTCAGCCAATTTTCTGAATTTTTGAAACTTTCACTTTTTTGTGAAAATATCCACTAAATGAGGGAATAATATGTGTGAGGGTACCCCAGGAGAGTTCCAAATGTGTGTGGGTAGAATATATATCCCACGGGGGCAAAATTGAAAAGAGTTGAAAAAATTTTTTTTTGGACTGTCATTTTTCCGGCGTTTATCAGACTTTCAGATAGGGGAAATGTCAGTGAGCGTTCCGATTTCAGCTCCAGAGCGATTCGCCCAATGAGTCCTTCATATTTAGTCGTTTTCAGCCAATTTTCTGATTTTTTGAAAATTTCACTTTTTTGTGAAAATATCCACTAAATGAGGGAATAATATGTGTGAGGATACCCCAGGAGAGTTCCAAATGTGTGTGGGTAGAATATATATCCCACGGGGGTAAAATTTAAAAAAGGTGAAAAAAAATTTTTTTTAGACTTTGTCATTTTTTCAGCGTTTATCAAACTTTCAGATAGGGGAAATGTCAGTGAGCGTTCCGATTTCAGTTCCAGAGCGATTCGCCCGATGAGTCCTTCATATTTAGTCATTTTCAGCCAATTTTCAGAATTTTTGAAAATTTCACTTTTTTGTGAAAATATCCACTAAATGAGGGAATAATATGTGTGAGGGTACCCCAGGAGAGTTCCAAATGTGTGTGGGTAGAATATATATCCCACGGGGTAAAATTGAAAAAAGTTGAAAAAAATTTTTTTTGGACTGTCATTTTTCCGGCGTTTATCAGACTTTCAATTAGGGCAAATGTCAGTGAGCATTCCGATTTCAGTTCCAGAGCGATTCGCCCGATGAGTCCTTCATATTTAGTCGTTTTCAGCCAATTTTCAGAATTTTTGAAAATTTCACTTTTTTGGGAAAATATCCACTAAATGAGGGAACAATATGTGTGAGGGTACCCCAGGAGAGTTCCAAATGTGTGTGGGTAGAATATATATCCCACGGGGGTAAAATTGAAAAAAGGTGAAAAAAATTTTTTTTTAGACTTAGTCATTTTTCTGGCGTTTATCAGACTTTCAGATAGGGGAAATGTCAGTGAGCGTTCCGATTTCAGTTCCAGAGCGATTCGCCCGATGTGTCCTTCATGTTTAGTAGTTTTCTGCCAATTTTCTGAATTTTTGAAAATTTCACTTTGTTGTGAAAATATCCACTAAATGAGGGAATAATATGTGTGAGGCTACCCCAGGAGAGTTCCAAATGTGTGTGGGTAGAATATATATACCACGGGGGTAAAATTGAAAATAGGTGAAAAATTTTTTTTTTTTGGACTTAGTCATTTTTTGAGCGTTTATCAGACTTTCAGATAGGGGAACTGTCAGTGAGCGTTCCGATTTCAGTTCCAGAGCGATTCGCCCGATGAGTCCTTCATATTTAGTCATTTTCAGCCAATTTTCAGAATTTTTGAAAATTTCACTTTTTTGTGAAAATATCCACTAAATGAGGGAATAATATGTGTGAGGGTACCCCAGGAGAGTTCCAAATGTGTGTGGGTAGAATATATATCCCACAGGGGTAAAATTTAAAAAAGGTGAAAAAAAATTTTTTTTAGACTTAGTCATTTTTCCGGCGTTTATCAGACTTTCAGATAGGGGAAATGTCAGTGAGCATTCCGATTTCAGTTCCAGAGCGATTCGCCCGATGAGTCCTTCATGTTTAGTTGTTTTCTGCCAATTTTCTGAATTTTTGAAAATTTCACTTTTTTGTGAAAATATCCACTAAATGAGGGAATAATATGTGTGAGGGTACCCCAGGAGAGTTCCAAATGTGTGTGGGTAGAACATATATCCCACGGGGGTAAAATTGAAAAACGGTGAAAAAAATTTTTTTTGGACTTAGTTATTTTTCCGGCGTTTAACAGACTTTCAGATAGGGGAAATGTCAGTGAGCGTTCCGATTTCAGTTCCAGCGTGATTCGCCCGATGAGTCCTTCATATTCAGTCGTTTTCAGCCAATTTTCTGAATTTTTGAAAATTTCACTTTTTTTGTGAAAATATCCACTAAATGAGGGAATAATATGTGTGAGGGTACCCCAGGAGAGTTCCAAATGTGTGTGGGTAGAATATATATCCCACGGGGTAAAATTGAAAAAAGTTGAAAAAAATTTTTTTTGGACTGTCATTTTTCCGGCGTTTATCAGACTTTCAATTAGGGCAAATGTCAGTGAGCATTCCGATTTCAGTTCCAGAGCGATTCGCCCGATGAGTCCTTCATATTTAGTCGTTTTCAGCCAATTTTCAGAATTTTTGAAAATTTCACTTTTTTGGGAAAATATCCACTAAATGAGGGAATAATATGTGTGAGGGTACCCCAGGAGAGTTCCAAATGTGTGTGGGTAGAATATATATCCCACGGGGGTAAAATTGAAAAAAGGTGAAAAAAATTTTTTTTTAGACTTAGTCATTTTTCTGGCGTTTATCAGACTTTCAGATAGGGGAAATGTCAGTGAGCGTTCCGATTTCAGTTCCAGAGCGATTCGCCCGATGTGTCCTTCATGTTTAGTAGTTTTCTGCCAATTTTCTGAATTTTTGAAAATTTCACTTTTTTGTGAAAATATCCACTAAATGAGGGAATAATATGTGTGAGGCTACCCCAGGAGAGTTCCAAATGTGTGTGGGTAGAATATATATACCACGGGGGTAAAATTGAAAATAGGTGAAAAATTTTTTTTTTTTGGACTTAGTCATTTTTTCAGCGTTTATCAGACTTTCAGATAGGGGAACTGTCAGTGAGCGTTCCGATTTCAGTTCCAGAGCGATTCGCCCGATGAGTCCTTCATATTTAGTCATTTTCAGCCAATTTTCAGAATTTTTGAAAATTTCACTTTTTTGTGAAAATATCCACTAAATGAGGGAATAATATGTGTGAGGGTACCCCAGGAGAGTTCCAAATGTGTGTGGGTAGAATATATATCCCACGGGGTAAAATTGAAAAAAGTTGAAAAAAATTTTTTTTGGACTGTCATTTTTCCGGTCTTTATCAGACTTTCAGATAGGGAAAATGTCAGTGAGCGTTCCGATTTCAGTTCCAGAGCGATTTGCCCAATGAGTCCTTCATATTTAGTCGTTTTCAGCCAATTTTCAGAATTTTTGAAAATTTCACTTTTTTGTGAAAATATCCACTAAATGAGGGAATAATATGTGTGAGGGTACCCCAGGAGAGTTCCAAATGTGTGTGGGTAGAATATATATCCCACAGGGGTAAAATTTAAAAAAGGTGAAAAAAAATTTTTTTTAGACTTAGTCATTTTTCCAGCGTTTATCAGACTTTCAGATAGGGGAAATGTCAGTGAGCGTTCCGATTTCAGTTCCAGAGCGATTCGCCCGATGAGTCCTTCATGTTTAGTTGTTTTCTGCCAATTTTCTGAATTTTTGAAAATTTCACTTTTTTGTGAAAATATCCACTAAATGAGGGAATAATATGTGTGAGGCTACCCCAGGAGAGTTCCAAATGTGTGTGGGTAGAATATACAGTACAGACCAAAAGTTTGGACACACCTTCTCATTTAAATATTTTTCTGCATTTTCATGAGTTTGAAAATTGTACATTCACACTGAAGGCATCAAAACTATGAATTAACACATGTGGAATTATATACTTAACAAAAAAGTGTGAAACAACTGAAAATATGTCTTATATTCTATCTTCTTCAAAGTAGCCACCTTTTGCTTTGATGACTGCTTTGCACACTCTTGGCATTCTCTTGATGAGCTTCAAGAGGTAGTCACCGGAAATGGTCTTCCAACATTCTTGAAGGAGTTGCCAATGATGCTTAACTCTTGTTGGCCCTTTTGCCTTCACTCTGCGGTCCAGCTCACCCCAAACTATCTCGATTGGGTTCAGGTCTGGTGACTGTAGAGGCCACGTCATCTGGCGTAGCACCACATCACTCTCCTTCTTGGTCAAATAGCCCACACACAGCCTGGAGGTGGGTTTGGGGTCATTGTCCTGTTGAAAAATAAATGATGGTCCAACTAAACGCAAACCGGATGGGATAGCATGCCACTGCAAGATGCTCTGGTAGCCATGCTGGTTCAGTATGCCTTCAAATTTGAATAAATCCCCAACAGTGTCACCAGCAAAGCACCCCCACACCATCACACCTCCTCCTCTGTGTTTCACGGTGGGAACCAGGCATGTAGAGTCCATCCGTTCACCTTTTCAGCGTCTCACAAAAACACAGTGATTGGAACCAAAGATCTCAAATTTGGACTCATCAGACCAAATCACAGATTTCCACTGGTCTAATGTCCATTCCTTGTGTTCTTTAGCCCAAACAAGTCTCTTCTGATTGTTGCTTGTCCTTAGCAGTGGTTTCCTAGCAGCTATTTTACCATGAATGCCTGCTGCACAAAGTCTCCCCTTAACAGTTGTTGCAGAGATGTGTTTGCTGCTAGAACTCTGTTTGGCATTGACCTGGTCTCTAATCTGATCTGCTGTTAACCTGCGATTTCTGAGGCTGGTGACTCGGATAAACTTATCCTCAGAAGCAGAGGTGACTCTTGGTCTTCCTTTCCTGGGGCGGTTCTCATGTGAGCCAGTTTCTTTGTAGCGCTTGATGGTTTTTGCAACTGCACTTGGGGACACATTCAAAGTTTGCCCAATTTTTCAGACTGACTGACCTTCATTTCTTAAAGTAATGATGGCCACTCGTTTTTCTTTACTTAGCTGCTCTTTTCTTGCCATAATACAAATTCTAACAGTCTATTCAGTAGGACTATCAGCTGTGTATCAACCTTACTTCTGCACAACACAACTGATGGTCCCAACCCCATTTATAAGGTAAGAAATCCCACTTATTAAACCTGACAGGGCACACCTGTGAAGTGAAAACCATTTCCGGTGACTACCTCTTGAAGCTCATCAAGAGAGTGCCAAAATTGTGCAAAGCAGTCATCAAAGCAAAAGGTGGCTACTTTGAAGAACCTAGAATATAAGACATATTTTCAGTTGTTTCACACCTTTTTGTTAAGTATATAATTCCACATGTGTTAATTCATAGTTTTGACGCATTCAGTGTGAATGTACAATTTTCAAAGTCATGAAAATGCAGAAAAATCTTTAAATGAGAAGGTGTGTCCAAACTTTTGGTCTGTACTGTATATAACACGGGGGTAAAATTGAAAAAAGTTGAAAAAAAAATTTTTTGGGACTTAGTCATTTTTCCGGCGTTTATCAGACTTTCAATTAGGGCAAATGTCAGTGAACGTTCCGATTTCAGTTCCAGAGTGATTCGCCCGATGTGTCCTTCATATTTAGTCGTTTTCAGCCAATTTTCTAAATATTTGAAAATTTCACTTTTTTGTGAAAATATCCACTAAATGAGGGAATAATATGTGTGAGGGTACCCCAGGAGAGTTCCAAATGTGTGTGGGTAGAATATATATCCCACGGGGGTAAAATTGAAAAAAGGTGAAAAAATATTTTTTTTGGACTTAGTCATTTTTTCAGCGTTTATCAGACTTTCAGATAGGGGAAATGTCAGTGAGCGTTCCAATTTCAGTTCCAGAGCGATTCGCCCGATGAGTCCTTCATATTTAGTCGTTTTCAGCCAATTTTCTGAATTTTTGAAAATTTCACTTTTTTGTGAAAATATCCACTAAATGAGGGAATAATATGTGTGAGGGTACCCCAGGAGAGTTCCAAATGTGTGTGGGTAGAATATATATCCTACGGGGGTAAAATTGAAAAAAGATGAAAAAATTTTTTTTTAGACTTAGTCATTTTTCCGGCGTTTATCAGACTTTCAGATAGGGGAAATGTCAGTGAGCATTCCGATTTCAGTTCCAGAGCGATTCGCCCGATGAGTCCTTCATATTTAGTCGTTTTCAGCCAATTTTCTGAATTTTTGAAAATTTCACTTTTTTGTGAAAATATCCATTAAATGAGGGAATAATATGTGTGAGGGTACCCCAGGAGAGTTCCAAATGTGTGTGGGTAGAATATATATCCCACAGGGGTAAAATTGAAAAAAGGTGAAAAAAAATTTTTTTTAGACTTAGGCTGTGTGCCCACGTAGCGTTTTTCAAGCGTTTTTGATGCGGAATTTCCGCTGCGGAAACGCTTGTAAAACGCTTGGTAACCCGCACCCCATGGTCCCCAATGGGATTCCGCAAGTTCTATGCACATGCTGCGGATTTTTCCGCAGCGTTTATGCTGCGTTAAAAAATCCGCAGCATGTCATTTAATTTTGCGTTTCCGCAAGCGGAATTGCCTTTGTCCAATGCATAAAAAACGCAAGGCAATTCCGCATGTGGAAAACGCGTGATAAACGCGCGAAAAATGCGCGATAAACACGTGCGGAATTCCGCATGCGTTTTTCCGGGAGAGGACTTGCAGAAATGAAGCAGAAATTTTCTGCTTCATAAATGCAACGTGGGCACATAGCCTTAGTCATTTTTCCGGCGTTTATCAGACTTTCAGATAGGGGAACTGTCAGTGAGCGTTCCGATTTCAGTTCCAGAGCGATTCGCCCGATGAGTCCTTCATATTTAGTCGTTTTCAGCCAATTTTCTGAATTTTTGAAAATTTCACTTTTTTGTGAAAATATCCACTAAATGAGGGAATAATATGTGTGAGGGTACCCCAGGAGAGTTCCAAATGTGTGTGGGTAGAATATATATCCCACGGGGGTAAAATTGAAAAAAGTTGAAAAAAAATTTTTTTTGGACTTAGTCATTTTTCCGACGTTTATCAGACTTTCAATTAGGGCAAATGTCAGTGAACGTTCCGATTTCAGTTCCAGAGTGATTCGCCCGATGTGTCCTTCATATTTAGTCGTTTTCAGCCAATTTTCTAAATATTTGAAAATTTCACTTTTTTGTGAAAATATCCACTAAATGAGGGAATAATATGTGTGAGGGTACCCCAGGAGAGTTCCAAATGTGTGTGGGTAGAATATATATCCCACGGGGGTAAAATTGAAAAAAGGTGAAAAAATATTTTTTTTGGACTTAGTCATTTTTTCAGCGTTTATCAGACTTTCAGATAGGGGAAATGTCAGTGAGCGTTCCAATTTCAGTTCCAGAGCGATTCGCCCGATGAGTCCTTCATATTTAGTCGTTTTCAGCCAATTTTCTGAATTTTTGAAAATTTCACTTTTTTGTGAAAATATCCACTAAATGAGGGAATAATATGTGTGAGGGTACCCCAGGAGACTTCCAAATGTGTGTGGGTAGAATATATATCCCACGGGGGTAAAATTGAAAAAAGGTGAAAAATTTTTTTTTTGGACTTAGTCATTTTTCCTGCGTTTATCAGACTTTCAGCTAGGGGAAATGTCAGTCAGCGTTCTGATTTCAGTTCCAGAGCGATTCGCCCAATGAGTCCTTCATATTTCGTCGTTTTCAGCCAATTTCCTGAATTTTTGAAAATTTTACTTTTTTGGGAAAATATCCACTAAATGAGGGAATAATATGTGTGAGGGTACCCCAGGAGAGTTCCAAATGTGTGTGGGTAGAATATATATCCCACGGGGTAAAATTGAAAAAAGTTGAAAAAAATTTTTTTTGGACTGTCATTTTTCCGGTGTTTATCAGACTTTCAGATAGGGAAAATGTCAGTGAGCGTTCCGATTTCAGTTCCAGAGCGATTTGCCCAATGAGTCCTTCATATTTAGTCGTTTTCAGCCAATTTTCTGAATTTTTGAAAATTTCACTTTTTTGTGAAAATATCCATTAAATGAGGGAATAATATGTGTGAGGGTACCCCAGGAGAGTTCCAAATGTGTGTGGGTAAAATATATATCCCACAGGGGTAAAATTGAAAAAAGGTGAAAAAAAATTTTTTTTAGACTTAGTCATTTTTCCGGCGTTTATCAGACTTTCAGATAGGGGAACTGTCAGTGAGCGTTCCGATTTCAGTTCCAGAGCGATTCGCCCGATGAGTCCTTCATATTTAGTCGTTTTCAGCCAATTTTCTGAATTTTTGAAAATTTCACTTTTTTGGGAAAATATCCACTAAATGAGGGAATAATATGTGTGAGGGTACCCCAGGAGAGTTCCAAATGTGTGTGGGTAGAATATATATCCCACGGGGGTAAAATTGAAAAAAGTTGAAAAAAATTTTTTTTTGGACTTAGTCATTTTTCCGACGTTTATCAGACTTTCAATTAGGGCAAATGTCAGTGAACGTTCCGATTTCAGTTCCAGAGTGATTCGCCCGATGAGTCCTTCATATTTAGTCGTTTTCAGACAATTTTCTAAATATTTGAAAATTTCACTTTTTTGTGAAAATATCCACTAAATGAGGGAATAATATGAGTGAGGGTACCCCAGGAGAGTTCCAAATGTGTGTGGGTAGAATATATATCCCACGGGGGTAAAATTGAAAAAAGGTGAAAAAATTTTTTTTTGGACTTAGTCATTTTTCCGGCGTTTATCAGACTTTCAATTAGGGCAAATGTCAGTGAGCATTCCGATTTCAGTTCCAGAGCGATTCGCCCCATGAGCCCTTCATATTTAGTCGTTTTCAGCCAATTTTCTGAATTTTTGAAAATTTCACTTTTTTGGGAAAATATCCACTAAATGAGGGAATAATATGTGTGAGGGTAACCCAGGAGAGTTCCAAATGTGTGTGGGTAGAATATATATCCCACGGGGGTAAAATTGAAAAAAGTTGAAAAAAAATTTTTTTTGGACTTAGTCATTTTTCCGGCGTTTATCAGACTTTCAATTAGGGCAAATGTCAGTGAACGTTCCGATTTCAGTTCCAGAGCGATTTGCCCGATGAGTCCTTCATATTTAGTCGTTTTCAGCCAATTTTCAGAATTTTTGAAAATTTCACTTTTTTGGGAAAATATCCACTAAATGAGGGAATAATATGTGTGAGGGTACCCCAGGAGAGTTCCAAATGTGTGTGGGTAGAATATACAGTACAGACCAAAAGTTTGGAAACACCTTCTCATTTAAATATTTTTCTGCATTTTCATGAGTTTGAAAATTGTACATTCACAGTGAAGGCATCAAAACTATGAATTAACACATGTGGAATTATATACTTAACAAAAAAGTGTGAAACAACTGAAAATATGTCTTATATTCTATCTTCTTCAAAGTAGCCACCTTTTGCTTTGATGACTGCTTTGCACACTCTTGGCATTCTCTTGATGAGCTTCAAGAGGTAGTCACCGGAAATGGTCTTCCAACATTCTTGAAGGAGTTGCCAAAGATGCTTAGCTCTTGTTGGCCCATTTGCCTTCACTCTGCGTTCCAGCTCACCCCAAACTATCTCGATTGGGTTCAGGTCTGGTGACTGTAGAGGCCACGTCATCTGGCGTAGCACCACATCACTCTCCTTCTTGGTCAAATAGCCCACACACAGCCTGGAGGTGTGTTTGGGGTCATTGTCCTGTTGAAAAATAAATGATGGTCCAACTAAACGCAAACCGGATGGGATAGCATGCCACTGCAAGATGCTCTGGTAGCCATGCTGGTTCAGTATGCCTTCAAATTTGAATAAATCCCCAACAGTGTCACCAGCAAAGCACCCCCACACCATCACACCTCCTCCTCTGTGTTTCACGGTGGGAACCAGGCATGTAGAGTCCATCCGTTCACCTTTTCAGCGTCTCACAAAAACACAGTGATTGGAACCAAAGATCTCAAATTTGGACTCATCAGACCAAATCACAGATTTCCACTGGTCTAATGTCCATTCCTTGTGTTCTTTAGCCCAAACAAGTCTCTTCTGATTGTTGCTTGTCCTTAGCAGTGGTTTCCTAGCAGCTATTTTACCATGAATGCCTGCTGCACAAAGTCTCCCCTTAACAGTTGTTGCAGAGATGTGTTTGCTGCTAGAACTCTGTTTGGCATTGACCTGGTCTCTAATCTGATCTGCTGTTAACCTGCGATTTCTGAGGCTAGTGACTCGGATAAACTTATCCTCAGAAGCAGAGGTGACTCTTGGTCTTCCTTTCCTGGGGCGGTTCTCATGTGAGCCAGTTTCTTTGTAGCGCTTGATGGTTTTTGCAACTGCACTTGGGGACACATTCAAAGTTTGCCCAATTTTTCAGACTGACTGACCTTCATTTCTTAAAGTAATGATGGCCACTCGTTTTTCTTTACTTAGCTGCTCTTTTCTTGCCATAATACAAATTCTAACAGTCTATTCAGTAGGACTATCAGCTGTGTATCAACCTTACTTCTGCACAACACAACTGATGGTCCCAACCCCATTTATAAGGTAAGAAATCCCACTTATTAAACCTGACAGGGCACACCTGTGAAGTGAAAACCATTTCCGGTGACTACCTCTTGAAGCTCATCAAGAGAATGCCAAAATTGTGCAAAGCAGTCATCAAAGCAAAAGGTGGCTACTTTGAAGAACCTAGAATATAAGACATATTTTCAGTTGTTTCACACCTTTTTGTTAAGTATATAATTCCACATGTGTTAATTCATAGTTTTGACGCATTCAGTGTGAATGTACAATTTTCAAAGTCATGAAAATGCAGAAAAATCTTTAAATGAGAAGGTGTGTCCAAACTTTTGGTCTCTACTGTATATCCCACGGGGGTAAAATTGAAAAAAGTTGAAAAAAAAATTTTTTTGGACTTAGTCATTTTTCCGGAGTTTATCAGACTTTCAATTAGGGCAAATGTCAGTGAACGATCCGATTTCAGTTCCAGAGTGATTCGCCCGATGTGTCCTTCATATTTAGTCGTTTTCAGCCAATTTTCTAAATATTTGAAAATTTCACTTTTTTGTGAAAATATCCACTAAATGAGGGAATAATATGTGTGAGGGTACCCCAGGAGAGTTCCAAATGTGTGTGGGTAGAATATATATCCCACGGGGGTAAAATTGAAAAAAGGTGAAAAAATATTTTTTTTGGACTTAGTCATTTTTTCAGCGTTTATCAGACTTTCAGATAGGGGAAATGTCAGTGAGCGTTCCAATTTCAGTTCCAGAGCGATTCGCCCGATGAGTCCTTCATATTTAGTCGTTTTCAGCCAATTTTCAGAATTTTTGAAAATTTCACTTTTTTGTGAAAATATCCACTAAATGAGGGAATAATATGTGTGAGTGTACCCCAGGAGAGTTCCAAATGTGTGTGGGTAGAATATATATCCCACGGGGGTAAAATTGAAAAAAGATGAAAAATTTTTTTTTTTGGACTGTCATTTTTTCAGCGTTTATCAGACTTTCAGATGGGGGAACTGTCAGTGAGCGTTCCGATTTCAGTTCCAGAGCGATTTGCCCGATGAGTCCTTCATATTTAGTCATTTTCAGACAATTTTCAGAATTTTTGAAAATTTCACTTTTTTGTGAAAATATCCACTAAATGAGGAAATAATATGTGTGAGGGTACCCCAGGAGAGTTCCAAATGTGTGTGGGTAGAATATATATCCCACGGGGGTAAAATTGAAAAAAGGTGAAAAAATTTTTTTTTGGACTTAGTCATTTTTCCGCCGTTTATCAGACTTTCAATTAGGGCAAATGTCAGTGAGCATTCCGATTTCAGTTCCAGAGCGATTCGCCCGATGAGTCCTTCATATTTAGTCGTTTTCAGCCAATTTTCTGAATTTTTGAAAATTTCACTTTTTTGGGAAAATATCCACTAAATGAGGGAATAATATGTGTGAGGGTACACCAGGAGAGTTCCAAATGTGTGTGGGTAGAATATATATCCCACGGGGGTAAAATTGAAAAAAGTTGAAAAAAAAATTTTTTTGGACTTAGTAATTTTTCCGGCGTTTATCAGACTTTCAATTAGGGCAAATGTCAGTGAACGTTCCGATTTCAGTTCCAGAGTGATTCGCCCGATGAGTCCTTCATATTTAGTCGTTTTCAGGCAATTTTCTGAATTTTTGAAAATTTCACTTTTTTGTGAAAATATCCACTAAATGAGGGAATAATATGTGTGAGGGTACCCCAGGAGAGTTTCAAATGTGTGTGGGTAGAATATATATCCCACGGGGGTAAAATTGAAAAAAGTTGAAAAATTTTTTTTTTTGGACTGTCATTTTTTCAGCGTTTATCAGACTTTCAGATAGGGGAACTGTCAGTGAGCATTCCGATTTCAGTTCCAGAGCGATTCGCCCGATGAGTCCTTCATATTTAGTCGTTTTCAGCCAATTTTCTGAATTTTTGAAAATTTCACTTTTTTGGGAAAATATCCACTAAATGAGGGAATAATATGTGTGAGGGTACCCCAGGAGAGTTCCAAATGTGTGTGGGTAGAATATATATCCCACGGGGGTAAAATTGAAAAAAGTTGAAAAAAAATTTTTTATGGACTTAGTCATTTTTCCGGCGTTTATCAGACTTTCAATTAGGGCAAATGTCAGTGAGCATTCCGATTTCAGTTTCAGAGCGATTCGCCCGATGAGCCCTTCATATTTAGTCGTTTTCAGCCAATTTTCTGAATTTTTGAAAATTTCACTTTTTTGGGAAAATATCCACTAAATGAGGGAATAATATGTGTGAGGGTAACCCAGGAGAGTTCCAAATGTGTGTGGGTAGAATATATATCCCACGGGGGTAAAATTGAAAAAAGTTGAAAAAAAAATTTTTTTGGACTTAGTCATTTTTCCGGCGTTTATCAGACTTTCAATTAGGGCAAATAAGTAAAAAGATAGGGGCGCAATAGCGCTGTTATCCAACAACAACCACGTGGGTAAAAAGAAAATGTGCTCACCTTAATGAGTTGTGAAATGCACAACTCATGTAAGAATTAGTGACGAAGGGCTGCAGCCAGCACAGAATCCCTAGGTTCTTGTAGGTAGTCTGTAGTAGGATGAAGTAGGTGCTGGTAAAAAATCCGCGCTCCTCCGTAGTGAAGAATTATGACGAGAGATTGTATAATTAAACAATCTTGTGGTTTATTGTTAAAAGCTACGATTACTACGCGTTTCGTGGACGTCCCGTCCACTTCCTCAGGTACATAGCTGATGTAGACCGATTTATCAAACGGTCTTATATACATAAAACTACACGTGGTGAAAAAAAAAGGAGAAAAGCCCGCTGTTATTCTTGGCGCCAAGACCAACCAACGGTTTACAGAGAGACAGTGAAATTATTTATAAATAGATTAAATAAAATTATTGGTCGACTAATTACACTCTTATGCAGATAAAATGAAAACCATAGAACAAATAATTAAAATGACCTCTGAAATGTAATGATCCAAATGTTTTAAAACATTTATATTAAAGCACATGGGATAAAACATTTGTAGTTGATCGAGGACCGCAGTGTATGCGATCCCAAAGTCCTAGCTATATTGTATCATGTGTGAAAGATCAGAGAGTCCAGACCGCTCTGCCAGACCTCACACCTCGTCGGCTGACAGGCAGAAAACCAAGAGCTGAAGGAATGGCAGAAGGTGCAAGCCTGCTACTGGTGTATTAGGTATGAGGTGTTTGTCAGTGAGGAAAGGGGGGGAAGGAGGGAGGACGGGCATGTAGAGATGACTGAGGACCGCAAGTGTGTAAACTCCTGAACGATTGGTATATTACAATGTATTGAAGATAAGATCTTCCAGATCACTGTGCTGGATCTCACACCTCGTCGGCTGACTGACAGAGGACAGGGAACTAAAGGAAGAGAAGAAAATGCAAACTAGTCTCCGTGGGACGTACTAGTCTGCTAAAGGTATATTATGTGTGTTATCAGTAGCAGTGTAAATAGAAGGGGGCAGGTTGTAGGAAAGAGTGGGGGAATGAGGAGATGGCTGTGTGACTGTAGAATGCTGAGATACTTAATTCTTATTATGTGCTGTGGCATATGTATATAGATGTTAGTGTAGAAGACCTCGGGAAATGCATGGAAGGAATTGGTATGCGAATTGCAAGGCTAGAAATCTTGCTGTTCTGTTATCATCAATATATATAATATGTATGGCAGGAATAAGGACGATAACGAATTTTGTGTTGTAGGAATTGTGGGGTTTGAGCCATGTGTCAGAATACATTGGGAATAAAAAAGGGGGGTGGGGTGGACATATGATATATAATTGAATTAGAAATGTATATAATGGGTATATGTGATAACTGACCTCAAGACTCATATAAAAACCTCTGTGATTTCATTTAGCCCTTGTGGCTTCAAAGTGTTGAGTTTATACATCCAATAAATTTCTTTACGATTCAGACATTGCACCCTATTAGGGGTGTCAGGCAAAACATGTTCAATAGGTAAGATCTTAAGATCCCTGTAATCCTGCTTGTGTTGCAGGACCATATGTCGGGACAGCCCATGCTTCATGAATCCTGTGGTTATATTATGTCTATGAGAATTGAGTCTATTATGTAGTGCCTGAGTCGTCCTGCCCACATATTGTTTAGGGCAACTACATTCAATAACGTATATCACATAATCTGTTTCACATGACATGGGATATGACATTTTGAAATTTTCACCAGTGGCCACCGAAGTGAAATTATCAGTGGAATGTATAATGGATTTACAACACATGCAGCTCTTCTTACCACATTTAGTAACTAAGTGTTTTTTTCCCTCTACCACAATATTTGGTTCCTGCCTACGTAATTTACTCGGAGCCAATATATTTCTTAATGTAGGTGCTCTCCTGAATATTATGGAGGGATTTCTTAGTAAGACCTGATTTAATAAACGGTCATTTTGAAGAATATGCCAATTTTTTTGAAGAATTTCTCTGATTTCCCTATGTTGTTGATTATATGTGGTGATGAATTTTAGTTCATGCTCAAAATTATCATTCTTTTTTCGTGCTGGTTCCCTCAGTAATGAACTTTGATTATTTTTTTCCCTCACCTGTTTGAATGAATTGAATACCAAATCTTTGGGATATTTCTGCTGTATAAATCTCTGTTTCAGAACCTCTGATTGTTTGTCATAATCTATTTCAGTGGTACAGTTTCTACGGATTCTTTGGAATTGATTGTGCGGAATATTAGTAAGCCATTTTTTATAATGTCCACTGGAAAAATGGATGTAGCTATTGGTATCCACTGATTTAAAATAAGTTTTAGTGAAAATTCTGTCATCTTTTACATATAAAACAAGATCCAGAAAATTAATAGATTCTTCACCACTATCCTTATTAAAAGAAATACCCCAATTGTTATTGTTGAGAAAGCAGAAAAACGTAGTGGGGTCTATAATTTTCCTGTCAATGATGAAGATTAGGTCATCTATATATCTTCTATAAAAGATGATCCCCTTATTAAAAATCCCCTGGAAGATAAAAACTTGCTCAAACAATCCCATAAAAATGTTGGCGAAGGTCGGTGCTACTTTAGAGCCCATAGCCACTCCCTTAATCTGCTGGTAAGTTTTTTTCAGAAAATTAAAATAATTATTTTTCAAGATAAAAGTGAGCCCTGCTAAAATAAAGGATCTATGGTTGGAGGACAGGCGAGTATCTCTGGAAATGATGTATTCCACGCACAACAGACCAATATCTATGTCAATGTTAGTATATAGAGAAGATACATCCAGGCTTAAAAAGACATATGATTTTTCCCATCTGATGGTTTGCACTAATTTGATAAGGTGTGCAGAATCCTGGAGATAGCTTCTAAGGTTTCTAACGTGGGGTTGTAAAAGCACGTCCAAGTATTGAGCCAAATTGGATGTAAGGGAGCCTATCCCCGATATAATGGGTCTCCCAGGGGGGTTTCTGGAATCCTTGTGTATTTTAGGGAGATGATAAAAAAATAGCATGCATGGACTCTGAATAGTCAGGAATTTCCTTTCGTTATCATTTAAAATGTTCTCATCCCGTGCTTTGGAGATAAGTTTCTTATATGTGGGAATCATGTTTAAGAGTGGATTGGAAAAAACTTCTCTGTAATAATTATTGTCACTTAGTATCCTATGTGCTTCCTCCACATATACATTGTAGTCTTGGATGACTATTCCCCCCCCCTTATCTGCCGATCTAAGAACTATATTCTTATTCTTTCTTAGATTATTTAGTGCAGTAATTTCGTTACGGCTCAAGTTGTTATTTCTAGATGGCAGTGGTGCCGCAATTATTTCTTTGAGATCTTGCAGGGTAATGTCACAAAAAGTATCTATCTGGTGACTCTTACTTTCTATAGGATAGAAGTTTGATTTTTTTCTTAAGTCAACATGACATGCCCTATTAGATGGGGAGCACTCCATACCATCATTAATTCCCTCTGCGGGATATTTGTCTGGTTTTGTAATAAAATGTCTTTTTAGGGTTAATTTCCTGATGAAAGTCTGTAAATCCAAAAAGATATCAAAATCTCTCGATTTGTAGGTAGGGCAGAAGGACATACCCTTGGATAATAATTTTTTCTCATCATCATCGAGTGTGTATGATGATAAGTTATAGATATTGGATTTCCCTTCTTTTTCTTTTAATATTTTTTCTCTTTTGTTAGTCTTTTTGCGTTTAGTCCCTCCTCTAACTCCTCTGTGGGATTTTTTCTTTTTCCCAGTCTGTGGAAGAACCGGTCTATGGTTTCCTGGCCTGGAGGCATAGCCTGGGGTAAAAAATCTGTGACACAGATGGAGTTATCAACCCTTGTATTGTCCACCAGAATCCTATTGTCATTTTTAGGACTGATGGAATTAGTCCATTTTTCTATTTCCTCTGAAGGAGAGGATGTGATTGTAATAGGAGTGCAATGTAATGATAAATTGAGTAGATCTGTGATGTCTGCTGGCATATGATTTGGAGACATATTACTGTTAACCATTGTGAGGGATCTTCTCCTCTCTTCCTGTATTTGATTTATTTGTATCTTTATATCCTCTAAATTTTTCTTAGTTTTTGCCAGTGTCTGGTACGCTATAAAGGAGTTAAGGGTTTTGGTAGGACCCTTGTCAGTGCAAACAGGTTTCTGGACTAATGTGGGAATAGGATTAGTATTGATACCTTTGTATACCCCTGTGTCCATTCTAGATTGTTTTCCATTAACTGGAGTGTCTTTTATGTTATTCCCAGGCAATATGGGGGCTGCTGTTGTTTTTGTGTTGTCAATAGGGGAAGAACTGATAAGTTCACCTCTATTGATGCTATTTCTCTGAGGAGAGACAATAGTGATGGATATGTCAGTAGTCACTTTGTCCATCTCTATGGAGGGACATGGAGTTGGCACAGCTGTTTTTTCTGTGTACTCCGAAATAGATTGCTCCTTCTGACGAGCACTGAACGGGGCATAGTGCTTATCTTTGCTATTATTATTTCTCCTGTGGTAATTGCTATTGGAGAATGTTTTTATTTTTTTGGGTAATCCATGAGAATGTATACTCTTAGGAGGGCTCACTGTCTTTATTCTTAATTGGACCGGCACTATAGTACTAACAGATCTTTTATAGTCATCCCTATCTCTTTGGAGTTTTTTTGCTTTTTTTATAATGGTTTCATGTTCATTTTGCAGAATAGTTGTAGTAATATTGTTATTAATCTTCCCAAAATCAGGGTGTGTTTCAAATGCTAATAAATTTCTAGCAGTTTCAAAAACTCTATTTGTAGTAGCTATACATAGTTCCGACCTTTTTGTGTGGATGCTTTTTAGCAAACTTTGCATGCAAGAGTCTAAAATAGTTGTCCATTCGTTACTAAACTGTTTGTCTTCAGGAAACGGTGGGGGCATTTAGCAGACTAGTACGTCCCACGGAGACTAGTTTGCATTTTCTTCTCTTCCTTTAGTTCCCTGTCCTCTGTCAGTCAGCCGACGAGGTGTGAGATCCAGCACAGTGATCTGGAAGATCTTATCTTCAATACATTGTAATATACCAATCGTTCAGGAGTTTACACACTTGCGGTCCTCAGTCATCTCTACATGCCCGTCCTCCCTCCTTCCCCCCCTTTCCTCACTGACAAACACCTCATACCTAATACACCAGTAGCAGGCTTGCACCTTCTGCCATTCCTTCAGCTCTTGGTTTTCTGCCTGTCAGCCGACGAGGTGTGAGGTCTGGCAGAGCGGTCTGGACTCTCTGATCTTTCACACATGATACAATATAGCTAGGACTTTGGGATCGCATACACTGCGGTCCTCGATCAACTACAAATGTTTTATCCCATGTGCTTTAATATAAATGTTTTAAAACATTTGGATCATTACATTTCAGAGGTCATTTTAATTATTTGTTCTATGGTTTTCATTTTATCTGCATAAGAGTGTAATTAGTCGACCAATAATTTTATTTAATCTATTTATAAATAATTTCACTGTCTCTCTGTAAACCGTTGGTTGGTCTTGGCGCCAAGAATAACAGCGGGCTTTTCTCCTTTTTTTTTCACCACGTGTAGTTTTATGTATATAAGACCGTTTGATAAATCGGTCTACATCAGCTATGTACCTGAGGAAGTGGACGGGACGTCCACGAAACGCGTAGTAATCGTAGCTTTTAACAATAAACCACAAGATTGTTTAATTATACAATCTCTCGTCATAATTCTTCACTACGGAGGAGCGCGGATTTTTTACCAGCACCTACTTCATCCTACTACAGACTACCTACAAGATCCCTAGGGATTCTGTGCTGGCTGCAGCCCTTCGTCACTAATTCTTACATGAGTTGTGCATTTCACAACTCATTAAGGTGAGCACATTTTCTTTTTACCCACGTGGTTGTTGTTGGATAACAGCGCTATTGCGCCCCTATCTTTTTACTTATTTTCAGTTACCACTGACTGGGCTGGGGACAGTTCAGTCTGGTCGTTCTTGGGAGCAGCATCAGCGGTTCTGTATCCACACCATGGAATATTTCAATAGCCGTATGTCATCTAGAGAACGGCTAATTAGACAAGCCATAGGAATTACCACCCGTATTCCTGAGGTAACATCTACTGATAATACTGTAAACTTTAATGAGAATGATACCAGTATCATGAAAAACTTATTTCATGATTTTGAAGAAGCGCTCAAAGATGAACTACGATTAGAACTTGATATCCGTTTTCTAACCATTTACATGGAAGAAAAACTATGTCCACGGGGATTGAGGATTACAATGCCCCCACCGTTTCCTGAAGACAAACAGTTTAGTAACGAATGGACAACTATTTTAGACTCTTGCATGCAAAGTTTGCTAAAAAGCATCCACACAAAAAGGTCGGAACTATGTATAGCTACTACAAATAGAGTTTTTGAAACTGCTAGAAATTTATTAGCATTTGAAACACACCCTGATTTTGGGAAGATTAATAACAATATTACTACAACTATTCTGCAAAATGAACATGAAACCATTATAAAAAAAGCAAAAAAACTCCAAAGAGATAGGGATGACTATAAAAGATCTGTTAGTACTATAGTGCCGGTCCAATTAAGAATAAAGACAGTGAGCCCTCCTAAGAGGATACATTCTCATGGATTACCCAAAAAAATAAAAACATTCTCCAATAGCAATTACCACAGGAGAAATAATAATAGCAAAGATAAGCACTATGCCCCGTTCAGTGCTCGTCAGAAGGAGCAATCTATTTCGGAGTACACAGAAAAAACAGCTGTGCCAACTCCATGTCCCTCCATAGAGATGGACAAAGTGACTACTGACATATCCATCACTATTGTCTCTCCTCAGAGAAATAGCATCAATAGAGGTGAACTTATCAGTTCTTCCCCTATTGACAACACAAAAACAACAGCAGCCCCCATATTGCCTGGGAATAACATAAAAGACACTCCAGTTAATGGAAAACAATCTAGAATGGACACAGGGGTATACAAAGGTATCAATACTAATCCTATTCCCACATTAGTCCAGAAACCTGTTTGCACTGACAAGGGTCCTACCAAAACCCTTAACTCCTTTATAGCGTACCAGACACTGGCAAAAACTAAGAAAAATTTAGAGGATATAAAGATACAAATAAATCAAATACAGGAAGAGAGGAGAAGATCCCTCACAATGGTTAACAGTAATATGTCTCCAAATCATATGCCAGCAGACATCACAGATCTACTCAATTTATCATTACATTGCACTCCTATTACAATCACATCCTCTCCTTCAGAGGAAATAGAAAAATGGACTAATTCCATCAGTCCTAAAAATGACAATAGGATTCTGGTGGACAATACAAGGGTTGATAACTCCATCTGTGTCACAGATTTTTTACCCCAGGCTATGCCTCCAGGCCAGGAAACCATAGACCGGTTCTTCCACAGACTGGGAAAAAGAAAAAATCCCACAGAGGAGTTAGAGGAGGGACTAAACGCAAAAAGACTAACAAAAGAGAAAAAATATTAAAAGAAAAAGAAGGGAAATCCAATATCTATAACTTATCATCATACACACTCGATGATGATGAGAAAAAATTATTATCCAAGGGTATGTCCTTCTGCCCTACCTACAAATCGAGAGATTTTGATATCTTTTTGGATTTACAGACTTTCATCAGGAAATTAACCCTAAAAAGACATTTTATTACAAAACCAGACAAATATCCCGCAGAGGGAATTAATGATGGTATGGAGTGCTCCCCATCTAATAGGGCATGTCATGTTGACTTAAGAAAAAAATCAAACTTCTATCCTATAGAAAGTAAGAGTCACCAGATAGATACTTTTTGTGACATTACCCTGCAAGATCTCAAAGAAATAATTGCGGCACCACTGCCATCTAGAAATAACAACTTGAGCCGTAACGAAATTACTGCACTAAATAATCTAAGAAAGAATAAGAATATAGTTCTTAGATCGGCAGATAAGGGGGGGGGAATAGTCATCCAAGACTACAATGTATATGTGGAGGAAGCACATAGGATACTAAGTGACAATAATTATTACAGAGAAGTTTTTTCCAATCCACTCTTAAACATGATTCCCACATATAAGAAACTTATCTCCAAAGCACGGGATGAGAACATTTTAAATGATAACGAAAGGAAATTCCTGACTATTCAGAGTCCATGCATGCCATTTTTTTATCATCTCCCTAAAATACACAAGGATTCCAGAAACCCCCCTGGGAGACCCATTATATCGGGGATAGGCTCCCTTACATCCAATTTGGCTCAATACTTGGACGTGCTTTTACAACCCCACGTTAGAAACCTTAGAAGCTATCTCCAGGATTCTGCACACCTTATCAAATTAGTGCAAACCATCAGATGGGAAAAATCATATGTCTTTTTAAGCCTGGATGTATCTTCTCTATATACTAACATTGACATAGATATTGGTCTGTTGTGCGTGGAATACATCATTTCCAGAGATACTCGCCTGTCCTCCAACCATAGATCCTTTATTTTAGCAGGGCTCACTTTTATCTTGAAAAATAATTATTTTAATTTTCTGAAAAAAACTTACCAGCAGATTAAGGGAGTGGCTATGGGCTCTAAAGTAGCACCGACCTTCGCCAACATTTTTATGGGATTGTTTGAGCAAGTTTTTATCTTCCAGGGGATTTTTAATAAGGGGATCATCTTTTATAGAAGATATATAGATGACCTAATCTTCATCATTGACAGGAAAATTATAGACCCCACTACGTTTTTCTGCTTTCTCAACAATAACAATTGGGGTATTTCTTTTAATAAGGATAGTGGTGAAGAATCTATTAATTTTCTGGATCTTGTTTTATATGTAAAAGATGACAGAATTTTCACTAAAACTTATTTTAAATCAGTGGATACCAATAGCTACATCCATTTTTCCAGTGGACATTATAAAAAATGGCTTACTAATATTCCGCACAATCAATTCCAAAGAATCCGTAGAAACTGTACCACTGAAATAGATTATGACAAACAATCAGAGGTTCTGAAACAGAGATTTATACAGCAGAAATATCCCAAAGATTTGGTATTCAATTCATTCAAACAGGTGAGGGAAAAAAATAATCAAAGTTCATTACTGAGGGAACCAGCACGAAAAAAGAATGATAATTTTGAGCATGAACTAAAATTCATCACCACATATAATCAACAACATAGGGAAATCAGAGAAATTCTTCAAAAAAATTGGCATATTCTTCAAAATGACCGTTTATTAAATCAGGTCTTACTAAGAAATCCCTCCATAATATTCAGGAGAGCACCTACATTAAGAAATATATTGGCTCCGAGTAAATTACGTAGGCAGGAACCAAATATTGTGGTAGAGGGAAAAAAACACTTAGTTACTAAATGTGGTAAGAAGAGCTGCATGTGTTGTAAATCCATTATACATTCCACTGATAATTTCACTTCGGTGGCCACTGGTGAAAATTTCAAAATGTCATATCCCATGTCATGTGAAACAGATTATGTGATATACGTTATTGAATGTAGTTGCCCTAAACAATATGTGGGCAGGACGACTCAGGCACTACATAATAGACTCAATTCTCATAGACATAATATAACCACAGGATTCATGAAGCATGGGCTGTCCCGACATATGGTCCTGCAACACAAGCAGGATTACAGGGATCTTAAGATCTTACCTATTGAACATGTTTTGCCTGACACCCCTAATAGGGTGCAATGTCTGAATCGTAAAGAAATTTATTGGATGTATAAACTCAACACTTTGAAGCCACAAGGGCTAAATGAAATCACAGAGGTTTTTATATGAGTCTTGAGGTCAGTTATCACATATACCCATTATATACATTTCTAATTCAATTATATATCATATGTCCACCCCACCCCCCTTTTTTATTCCCAATGTATTCTGACACATGGCTCAAACCCCACAATTCCTACAACACAAAATTCGTTATCGTCCTTATTCCTGCCATACATATTATATATATTGATGATAACAGAACAGCAAGATTTCTAGCCTTGCAATTCGCATACCAATTCCTTCCATGCATTTCCCGAGGTCTTCTACACTAACATCTATATACATATGCCACAGCACATAATAAGAATTAAGTATCTCAGCATTCTACAGTCACACAGCCATCTCCTCATTCCCCCACTCTTTCCTACAACCTGCCCCCTTCTATTTACACTGCTACTGATAACACACATAATATACCTTTAGCAGACTAGTACGTCCCACGGAGACTAGTTTGCATTTTCTTCTCTTCCTTTAGTTCCCTGTCCTCTGTCAGTCAGCCGACGAGGTGTGAGATCCAGCACAGTGATCTGGAAGATCTTATCTTCAATACATTGTAATATACCAATCGTTCAGGAGTTTACACACTTGCGGTCCTCAGTCATCTCTACATGCCCGTCCTCCCTCCTTCCCCCCCTTTCCTCACTGACAAACACCTCATACCTAATACACCAGTAGCAGGCTTGCACCTTCTGCCATTCCTTCAGCTCTTGGTTTTCTGCCTGTCAGCCGACGAGGTGTGAGGTCTGGCAGAGCGGTCTGGACTCTCTGATCTTTCACACATGATACAATATAGCTAGGACTTTGGGATCGCATACACTGCGGTCCTCGATCAACTACAAATGTTTTATCCCATGTGCTTTAATATAAATGTTTTAAAACATTTGGATCATTACATTTCAGAGGTCATTTTAATTATTTGTTCTATGGTTTTCATTTTATCTGCATAAGAGTGTAATTAGTCGACCAATAATTTTATTTAATCTATTTATAAATAATTTCACTGTCTCTCTGTAAACCGTTGGTTGGTCTTGGCGCCAAGAATAACAGCGGGCTTTTCTCCTTTTTTTTTCACCACGTGTAGTTTTATGTATATAAGACCGTTTGATAAATCGGTCTACATCAGCTATGTACCTGAGGAAGTGGACGGGACGTCCACGAAACGCGTAGTAATCGTAGCTTTTAACAATAAACCACAAGATTGTTTAATTATACAATCTCTCGTCATAATTCTTGACTACGGAGGAGCGCGGATTTTTTACCAGCACCTACTTCATCCTACTACAGACTACCTAATTAGGGCAAATGTCAGTGAACGTTCCGATTTCAGTTCCAGAGCGATTCGCCCGATGAGTCCTTCATATTTAGTCGTTTTCAGCCAATTTTCAGAATTTTTGAAAATTTCACTTTTTTGGGAAAATATCCACTAAATGAGGGAATAATATGTGTGAGGGTACCCCAGGAGAGTTCCAAATGTGTGTGGGTAGAATAAATATCCCACGGGGGTAAAATTGAAAAAAGGTTAAAAAAAATTTTTTTTAGACTTAGTCATTTTTCCGGCGTTTATCAGATTTTCAGATAGGGGAAATGTCAGTGAGCGTTCCGATTTCAGTTCCAGAGCAAATCCCCCAATGAGTCCTTCATATTTAGTCGTTTTCAGCCAATTTTCTGAATTTTTGAAAATTTCACTTTTTTGGGAAAATATCCACTAAATGAGGGAATAATATGTGTGAGGGTACCCCAGGAGAGTTCCAAATGTGTGTGGGTAGAATATATATCCCACAGGGGTAAAATTGAAAAAAGGTGAAAAAAATTTTTTTTGGACTTAGTCATTTTTACGGCGTTTATCAGACTTTCAATTAGGGCAAATGTCAGTGAGCATTCTGATTTCAGTTCCAGAGCGATTCGCCTGATGAGCCCTTCATATTTAGTCGTTTTCAGCCAATTTTCTGAATTTTTGAAAATTTCACTTTTTTGGGAAAATATCCACTAAATGAGGGAATAATATGTGTGAGGGTACCCCAGGAGAGTTTCAAATGTGTGTGGGTAGAATATATATCCCACGGGGGTAAAATTGAAAAAAGTTGAAAAAATATTTTTTTTGGACTTAGTTATTTTTTCAGCGTTTATCAGACTTTCAGATAGGGGAAATGTCAGTGAGCGTTCCAATTTCAGTTCCAGAGCGATTCGCCCGATGAGTCCTTCATATTTAGTCGTTTTCAGCCAATTTTCAGAATTTTTGAAAATTTCACTTTTTTGTGAAAATATCCACTAAATGAGGGAATAATATGTGTGAGGGTACCCCAGGAGAGTTACAAATGTGTGTGGGTAGAATATATATCCCACAGAGGTAAAATTGAAAAAAGGTGAAAAATTTTTTTTTTTGGACTGTCATTTTTTCAGCGTTTATCAGACTTTCAGATAGGGGAACTGTCAGTGAGCGTTCCGATTTCAGTTCCAGAGCGATTCGCCCGATGAGTCCTTCATATTTAGTCATTTTCAGCCAATTTTCAGAATTTTTGAAAATTTCACTTTTTTGTGAAAATATCCACTAAATGAGGGAATAATATGTGTGAGGGTATCCCAGGAGAGTTCCAAATGTGTGTGGGTAGAATATATATCCCACGGGGGTAAAATTGAAAAAAGTGAAAAAAAATTTTTTTGGACTTAGTCATTTTTCCGACGTTTATCAGACTTTCAATTAGGGCAAATGTCAGTGAACGTTCCGATTTCAGTTCCAGAGTGATTCGCTCGATGAGTCCTTCATATTTAGTCGTTTTCAGCCAATTTTCTAAATATTTGAAAATTTCACTTTTTTGTGAAAATATCCACTAAATGAGGGAATAATATGAGTGAGGGTACCCCAGGAGAGTTCCAAATGTGTGTGGGTAGAATATATATCCCACGGGGGTAAAATTGAAAAAAGGTGAAAAAAATTTTTTTTGGACTTAGTCATTTTTCCGGCGTTTATCAGACTTTCAGATAGGGGAAATGTCAGTGAGCGTTCCGATTTCAGTTCCAGAGCGATTCGCCCGATGAGTCCTTCATATTTAGTCATTTTCAGCCAATTTTCTGAATTTTTGAAAATTTCACTTTTTTGGGAAAATATCCACTAAATGAGGGAATAATATGTGTGAGGGTACCCCAGGAGAGTTCCAAATGTGTGTGGGTAGAATATATATCCCACGGAGGTAAAATTGAAAAAAGGTGAAAAATTTTTTTTTTTGGACTGTCATTTTTTCAGCGTTTATCAGACTTTCAGATAGGGGAACTGTCAGTGAGCGTTCCGATTTCAGTTCCAGAGCGATTCGCCCAATGAGTCCTTCATATTTAGTCATTTTCAGCCAATTTTCAGAATTTTTGAAAATTTCACTTTTTTGTGAAAATATCCACTAAATGAGGGAATAATATGTGTGAGGGTATCCCAGGAGAGTTCCAAATGTGTGTGGGTAGAATATATATCCCACGGGGGTAAAATTGAAAAAAGGTGAAAAAAAATTTTTTTGGACTTAGTCATTTCTCCGGCGTTTATCAGACTTTCAGATAGGGGAAATGTCAGTGAGCGTTCCGATTTCAGTTCCAGAGCGATTCGCCCAATGAGTCCTTCATATTTCGTCGTTTTCAGCCAATTTTCTGAATTTTTGAAAATTTCACTTTTTTGGGAAAATATCCACTAAATGAGGGAATAACATGTGTGAGGGTATCCCAGGAGAGTTCCAAATGTGTGTGGGTAGAATATATATCCCACGGGGGTAAAATTGAAAAAAGTTGAAAAAAAATTTTTTTTGGACTTAGTCATTTTTCCGGCGTTTATCAGACTTTCAATTAGGGCAAATGTCAGTGAGCATTCCGATTTCAGTTCCAGAGCGATTCGCCCGATGAGCTGTTCATATTTAGTCGTTTTCAGCCAATTTTCTGAATTTTTGAAAATTTCACTTTTTTGGGAAAATATCCACTAAATGAGGGAATAATATGTGTGAGGGTACCCCAGGAGAGTTCCAAATGTGTGTGGGTAGAATATATATCCCACGGGGGTAAAATTGAAAAAAGTTGAAAAAAATTTTTTTGGAACTTAGTCATTTTTCCAGCGTTTATCAGACTTTCAATTAGGGCAAATGTCAGTGAGCATTCCGATTTCAGTTCCAGAGCGATTCGCCCGATGAGGCCTTCATATTTAGTCGTTTTCAGCCAATTTTCAGAATTTTTGAAAATTTCACTTTTTTGTGAAAATATCCACTAAATGAGGGCATAATATGTGTGAGGATACTCCAGGAAATTTGCAAATGTGTGTGGGTAGAAGATATAACCCACGTGGGTAAAATTGAAAAAAGGTGAAAAAAATTTTTTTTTTGGACTGTCATTTTTTCAGCGTTTATCAGACTTTCAGATAGGGGAAATGTCAGTGAGCGTTCCGATTTCAGTTCCAGAGCAATTCCCCCGATGAGTCCTTCATATTTAGTCGTTTTCAGCCAATTTTCTGAATTTTTGAAAATTTCACTTTTTTGGGAAAATATCCACTAAATGAGGGAATAATATGTGTGAGGGTACCCCAGGAGAGTTCCAAATGTGTGTGGGTAGAATATATATCCCACGGGGGTAAAATTGAAAAAAGGTGAAAAAAATTTTTTTTGGACTTAGTCACTTTTCCGGCGTTTATCAGACTTTCAATTAGGGCAAATGTCAGTGAGCATTCCGATTTCAGTTCCAGAGCGATTCGCCCGATGAGCCCTTCATATTTAGTCGTTTTCAGCCAATTTTCTGAATTTTTGAAAATTTCACTTTTTTGGGAAAATATCCACTAAATGAGGGAATAATATGTGTGAGGGTACCCCAGGAGAGTTCCAAATGTGTGTGGGTAGAATATATACCCCACGGGGGTAAAATTGAAAAAAGTTGAAAAAAATTTTTTTGGGACTTAGTCATTTTTCCAGCGTTTATCAGACTTTCAATTAGGGCAAATGTCAGTGAGCATTCCGATTTCAGTTCCAGAGCGATTCGCCCGATGAGGCCTTCATATTTAGTCGTTTTCAGCCAATTTTCAGAATTTTTGAAAATTTCACTTTTTTGTGAAAATATCCACTAAATGAGGGAATAATATGTGTGAGGATACTCCAGGAAATTTGCAAATGTGTGTGGGTAGAAGATATATCCCACGGGGGTAAAATTGAAAAAAGGTGAAAAAAATTTTTTTTGGACTTAGTCATTTTTTCAGCGTTTATCAGACTTTCAGATAGGGGAAATGTCAGTGAGCTTTCCGATTTCAGTTCCAGAGCAATTCCCCCGATGAGTCCTTCATATTTAGTCGTTTTCAGCCAATTTTCTGAATTTTTGAAAATTTCACTTTTTTGTGAAAATATCCACTAAATGAGGGAATAATATGTGTGAGGGTACCCCAGGAGAGTTCCAAATGTGTGTGGGTAGAATATATATCCCACGGAGGTAAAATTGAAAAAAGGTGAAACATTTTTTTTTTTGGACTGTCATTTTTTCAGCGTTTATCAGACTTTCAGATAGGGGAAATGTCAGTGAGCGTTCCGATTTCAGTTCCAGAGCAATTCCCCCGATGAGTCCTTCATATTTAGTCGTTTTCAGCCAATTTTCTGAATTTTTGAAAATTTCACTTTTTTGGGAAAATATCCACTAAATGAGGGAATAATATGTGTGAGGGTACCCCAGGAGAGTTCCAAATGTGTGTGGGTAGAATATATATCCCACGGAGGTAAAATTGAAAAAAGGTGAAACATTTTTTTTTTTGGACTGTCATTTTTTCAGCGTTTATCAGACTTTCAGATAGGGGAAATGTCAGTGAGCGTTCCGATTTCAGTTCCAGAGCAATTCCCCCGATGAGTCCTTCATATTTAGTCGTTTTCAGCCAATTTTAAGAATTTTTGAAAATTTCACTTTTTTGTGAAAATATCCACTAAATGAGGGAATAATATGTGTGAGGATACTCCAGGAAATTTGCAAATGTGTGTGGGTAGAAGATATATCCCACGGGGGTAAAATTGAAAAAAGGTGAAAAAAATTTTTTTTGGACTTAGTCATTTTTTCAGCGTTTATCAGACTTTCAGATAGGGGAAATGTCAGTGAGCTTTCCGATTTCAGTTCCAGAGCAATTCCCCCGATGAGTCCTTCATATTTAGTCGTTTTCAGCCAATTTTCTGAATTTTTGAAAATTTCACTTTTTTGTGAAAATATCCACTAAATGAGGGAATAATATGTGTGAGGGTACCCCAGGAGAGTTCCAAATGTGTGTGGGTAGAATATATATCCCACGGAGGTAAAATTGAAAAAAGGTGAAACATTTTTTTTTTTGGACTGTCATTTTTTCAGCGTTTATCAGACTTTCAGATAGGGGAAATGTCAGTGAGCGTTCCGATTTCAGTTCCAGAGCAATTCCCCCGATGAGTCCTTCATATTTAGTCGTTTTCAGCCAATTTTCTGAATTTTTGAAAATTTCACTTTTTTGGGAAAATATCCACTAAATGAGGGAATAATATGTGTGAGGGTACCCCAGGAGAGTTCCAAATGTGTGTGGGTAGAATATATATCTCACGGAGGTAAAATTGAAAAAAGGTGAAACATTTTTTTTTTTGGACTGTCATTTTTTCAGCGTTTATCAGACTTTCAGATAGGGGAAATGTCAGTGAGCGTTCCGATTTCAGTTCCAGAGCAATTCCCCCGATGAGTCCTTCATATTTAGTCGTTTTCAGCCAATTTTCTGAATTTTTGAAAATTTCACTTTTTTGGGAAAATATCCACTAAATGAGGGAATAATATGTGTGAGGGTACCCCAGGAGAGTTCCAAATGTGTGTGGGTAGAATATATATCCCACGGGGGTAAAATTGAAAAAAGGTGAAAAAAATTTTTTTTGGACTTAGTCACTTTTCCGGCGTTTATCAGACTTTCAATTAGGGCAAATGTCAGAGAGCATTCCGATTTCAGTTCCAGAGCGATTCGCCCGATGAGGCCTTCATATTTAGTCGTTTTCAGCCAATTTTCAGAATTTTTGAAAATTTCACTTTTTTGTGAAAATATCCACTAAATGAGGGAATAATATGTGTGAGGATACTCCAGGAAATTTGCAAATGTGTGTGGGTAGAAGATATATCCCACGGGGGTAAAATTGAAAAAAGGTGAAAAAAATTTTTTTTGGACTTAGTCATTTTTTCAGCGTTTATCAGACTTTCAGATAGGGGAAATGTCAGTGAGCTTTCCGATTTCAGTTCCAGAGCAATTCCCCCGATGAGTCCTTCATATTTAGTCGTTTTCAGCCAATTTTCTGAATTTTTGAAAATTTCACTTTTTTGTGAAAATATCCACTAAATGAGGGAATAATATGTGTGAGGGTACCCCAGGAGAGTTCCAAATGTGTGTGGGTAGAATATATATCCCACGGAGGTAAAATTGAAAAAAGGTGAAATATTTTTTTTTTTGGACTGTCATTTTTTCAGCGTTTATCAGACTTTCAGATAGGGGAAATGTCAGTGAGCGTTCCGATTTCAGTTCCAGAGCAATTCCCCCGATGAGTCCTTCATATTTAGTCGTTTTCAGCCAATTTTCTGAATTTTTGAAAATTTCACTTTTTTGTGAAAATATCCACTAAATGAGGGAATAATATGTGTGAGGGTACCCCAGGAGAGTTCCAAATGTGTGTGGGTAGAATATATATCCCACGGAGGTAAAATTGAAAAAAGGTGAAACATTTTTTTTTTTGGACTGTCATTTTTTCAGCGTTTATCAGACTTTCAGATAGGGGAAATGTCAGTGAGCGTTCCGATTTCAGTTCCAGAGCAATTCCCCCGATGAGTCCTTCATATTTAGTCGTTTTCAGCCAATTTTCTGAATTTTTGAAAATTTCACTTTTTTGGGAAAATATCCACTAAATGAGGGAATAATATGTGTGAGGGTACCCCAGGAGAGTTCCAAATGTGTGTGGGTAGAATATATATCCCACGGGGGTAAAATTGAAAAAAGGTGAAAAAAATTTTTTTTGGACTTAGTCACTTTTCCGGCGTTTATCAGACTTTCAATTAGGGCAAATGTCAGAGAGCATTCCGATTTCAGTTCCAGAGCGATTCGCCCGATGAGCCCTTCATATTTAGTCGTTTTCAGCCAATTTTCTGAATTTTTGAAAATTTCACTTTTTTGGGAAAATATCCACTAAATGAGGGAATAATATGTGTGAGGGTACCCCAGGAGAGTTCCAAATGTGTGTGGGTAGAATATATACCCCACGGGGGTAAAATTGAAAAAAGGTGAAAAAAATTTTTTTTGGACTTAGTCATTTTTTCAGCGTTTATCAGACTTTCAGATAGGGGAAATGTCAGTGAGCTTTCCGATTTCAGTTCCAGAGCAATTCCCCCGATGAGTCCTTCATATTTAGTCGTTTTCAGCCAATTTTCTGAATTTTTGAAAATTTCACTTTTTTGTGAAAATATCCACTAAATGAGGGAATAATATGTGTGAGGGTACCCCAGGAGAGTTCCAAATGTGTGTGGGTAGAATATATATCCCACGGAGGTAAAATTGAAAAAAGGTGAAACATTTTTTTTTTTGGACTGTCATTTTTTCAGCGTTTATCAGACTTTCAGATAGGGGAAATGTCAGTGAGCGTTCCGATTTCAGTTCCAGAGCAATTCCCCCGATGAGTCCTTCATATTTAGTCGTTTTCAGCCAATTTTCTGAATTTTTGAAAATTTCACTTTTTTGGGAAAATATCCACTAAATGAGGGAATAATATGTGTGAGGGTACCCCAGGAGAGTTCCAAATGTATGTGGGTAGAATATATATCTCACGGAGGTAAAATTGAAAAAAGGTGAAACATTTTTTTTTTTGGACTGTCATTTTTTCAGCGTTTATCAGACTTTCAGATAGGGGAAATGTCAGTGAGCGTTCCGATTTCAGTTCCAGAGCAATTCCCCCGATGAGTCCTTCATATTTAGTCGTTTTCAGCCAATTTTCTGAATTTTTGAAAATTTCACTTTTTTGGGAAAATATCCACTAAATGAGGGAATAATATGTGTGAGGGTACCCCAGGAGAGTTCCAAATGTGTGTGGGTAGAATATATATCCCACGGGGGTAAAATTGAAAAAAGGTGAAAAAAATTTTTTTTGGACTTAGTCACTTTTCCGGCGTTTATCAGACTTTCAATTAGGGCAAATGTCAGAGAGCATTCCGATTTCAGTTCCAGAGCGATTCGCCCGATGAGGCCTTCATATTTAGTCGTTTTCAGCAAATTTTCAGAATTTTTGAAAATTTCACTTTTTTGTGAAAATATCCACTAAATGAGGGAATAATATGTGTGAGGATACTCCAGGAAATTTGCAAATGTGTGTGGGTAGAAGATATATCCCACGGGGGTAAAATTGAAAAAAGGTGAAAAAAATTTTTTTTGGACTTAGTCATTTTTTCAGCGTTTATCAGACTTTCAGATAGGGGAAATGTCAGTGAGCTTTCCGATTTCAGTTCCAGAGCAATTCCCCCGATGAGTCCTTCATATTTAGTCGTTTTCAGCCAATTTTCTGAATTTTTGAAAATTTCACTTTTTTGTGAAAATATCCACTAAATGAGGGAATAATATGTGTGAGGGTACCCCAGGAGAGTTCCAAATGTGTGTGGGTAGAATATATATCCCACGGAGGTAAAATTGAAAAAAGGTGAAACATTTTTTTTTTTGGACTGTCATTTTTTCAGCGTTTATCAGACTTTCAGATAGGGGAAATGTCAGTGAGCGTTCCGATTTCAGTTCCAGAGCAATTCCCCCGATGAGTCCTTCATATTTAGTCGTTTTCAGCCAATTTTCTGAATTTTTGAAAATTTCACTTTTTTGGGAAAATATCCACTAAATGAGGGAATAATATGTGTGAGGGTACCCCAGGAGAGTTCCAAATGTGTGTGGGTAGAATATATATCCCACGGAGGTAAAATTGAAAAAAGGTGAAACATTTTTTTTTTTGGACTGTCATTTTTTCAGCGTTTATCAGACTTTCAGATAGGGGAAATGTCAGTGAGCGTTCCGATTTCAGTTCCAGAGCAATTCCCCCGATGAGTCCTTCATATTTAGTCGTTTTCAGCCAATTTTCTGAATTTTTGAAAATTTCACTTTTTTGGGAAAATATCCACTAAATGAGGGAATAATATGTGTGAGGGTACCCCAGGAGAGTTCCAAATGTGTGTGGGTAGAATATATATCCCACGGGGGTAAAATTGAAAAAAGGTGAAAAAAATTTTTTTTGGACTTAGTCACTTTTCCGGCGTTTATCAGACTTTCAATTAGGGCAAATGTCAGAGAGCATTCCGATTTCAGTTCCAGAGCGATTCGCCCGATGAGCCCTTCATATTTAGATGTTTTCAGCCAATTTTCTGAATTTTTGAAAATTTCACTTTTTTGGGAAAATATCCACTAAATGAGGGAATAATATGTGTGAGGGTACCCCAGGAGAGTTCCAAATGTGTGTGGGTAGAATATATACCCCACGGGGGTAAAATTGAAAAAAGTTGAAAAAAATTTTTTTGGGACTTAGTCATTTTTCCAGCGTTTATCAGACTTTCAATTAGGGCAAATGTCAGTCAGCATTCCGATTTCAGTTCCAGAGCGATTCGCCCGATGAGGCCTTCATATTTAGTCGTTTTCAGCCAATTTTCAGAATTTTTGAAAATTTCACTTTTTTGTGAAAATATCCACTAAATGAGGGAATAATATGTGTGAGGATACTCCAGGAAATTTGCAAATGTGTGTGGGTAGAAGATATATCCCACGGGGGTAAAATTGAAAAAAGGTGAAAAAAATTTTTTTTGGACTTAGTCATTTTTTCAGCGTTTATCAGACTTTCAGATAGGGGAAATGTCAGTGAGCTTTCCGATTTCAGTTCCAGAGCAATTCCCCCGATGAGTCCTTCATATTTAGTCGTTTTCAGCCAATTTTCTGAATTTTTGAAAATTTCACTTTTTTGTGAAAATATCCACTAAATGAGGGAATAATATGTGTGAGGGTACCCCAGGAGAGTTCCAAATGTGTGTGGGTAGAATATATATCCCACGGAGGTAAAATTGAAAAAAGGTGAAACATTTTTTTTTTTGGACTGTCATTTTTTCAGCGTTTATCAGACTTTCAGATAGGGGAAATGTCAGTGAGCGTTCCGATTTCAGTTCCAGAGCAATTCCCCCGATGAGTCCTTCATATTTAGTCGTTTTCAGCCAATTTTCTGAATTTTTGAAAATTTCACTTTTTTGGGAAAATATCCACTAAATGAGGGAATAATATGTGTGAGGGTACCCCAGGAGAGTTCCAAATGTGTGTGGGTAGAATATATATCCCACGGGGGTAAAATTGAAAAAAGTTGAAAAAAATTTTTTTTGGACTTAGTCATTTTTACGGCGTTTATCAGACTTTCAATTAGGGCAAATGTCAGTGAGCATTCCGATTTCAGTTCCAGAGCGATTCGCCCGATGAGCCCTTCATATTTAGTCGTTTTCAGCCAATTTTCAGAATTTTTGAAAATTTCACTTTTTTTTGAAAATATCCACTAAGTGAGGGAATAATATGTGTGAGGGTACCCCAGGAGAGTTCCAAATGTGTGTGGGTAGAATATATATCCCACGGGGGTAAAATTGAAAAAAGGTGAAACAAATTTTTTTTGGACTTAGTCATTTTTCCGGCGTTTATCAGACTTTCAGATAGGGGAAATGTCAGTGAGCGTTCCGATTTCAGTTCCAGAGCGATTCGCCCAATGAGTCCTTCATATTTCGTCGTTTTCAGCCAATTTTCTGAATTTTTGAAAATTTCACTTTTTTGTGAAAATATCCACTAAATGAGGGAATAATATGTGTGAGGGTATCCCAGGAGAGTTTCAAATGTGTGTGGGTAGAATATATATCCCACGGGGGTAAAATTGAAAAAAGTTGAAAAAATTTTTTTTTTAGACTTAGTCATTTTTCCGACGTTTATCAGACTTTCAATTAGGGCAAATGTCAGTGAACGTTCCGATTTCAGTTCCAGAGTGATTCGCCCGATGAGTCCTTCATATTTAGTCGTTTTCAGCCAATTTTCTAAATATTTGAAAATTTCACTTTTTTGTGAAAATATCCACTAAATGAGGGAATAATATGAGTGAGGGTACCCCAGGAGAGTTCCAAATGTGTGTGGGTAGAATATATATCCCACGGGGGTAAAATTGAAAAAAGGTGAAAAAATTTTTTTTTGGACTTAGTCATTTTTCCAGCGTTTATCAGACTTTCAGATAGGGGAAATGTCAGTGAGCGTTCCGATTTCAGTTCCAGAGCGATTCGCCCAATGAGTCCTTCATATTTCGTCGTTTTCAGCCAATTTTCTGAATTTTTGAAAATTTCACTTTTTTGGGAAAATATCCACTAAATGAGGGAATAATATGTGTGAGGGTACCCCAGGAGAGTTCCAAATGTGTGTGGGTAGAATATATATCCCACGGGGGTAAAATTGAAAAAAGTTGAAAAAAATTTTTTTTTGGACTTAGTCATTTTTCCGGCGTTTATCAGACTTTCAATTAGGGCAAATGTCAGTGAGCATTCCGATTTCAGTTCCAGAGCGATTCTCCCCATGAGCCCTTCATATTTAGTCGTTTTCAGCCAATTTTCTGAATTTTTGAAAATTTCACTTTTTTGGGAAAATATCCACTAAATGAGGGAATAATATGTGTGAGGGTAACCCAGGAGAGTTCCAAATGTGTGTGGGTAGAATATATATCCCACTGGGGTAAAATTGAAAAAAGTTGAAAAAAAAATTTTTTTGGACTTAGTCATTTTTCCGGCGTTTATCAGACTTTCAATTAGGGCAAATGTCAGTGAACGTTCCGATTTCAGTTCCAGAGCGATTCGCCCGATGAGTCCCTCATATTTAGTCATTTTCAGCCAATTTTCAGAATTTTTGAAAATTTCACTTTTTTGTGAAAATATCCACTAAATGAGGGAATAATATGTGTGAGGGTACCCCAGGAGAGTTCCAAATGTGTGTGGGTAGAATATATATCCCACGGGGGTAAAATTGAAAAAAGGTGAATCATTTTTTTTTTTGGACTTAGTCATTTTTTCAGCGTTTATCAGACTTTCAGATAGGGGAAATGTCAGTGAGCGTTCCAATTTCAGTTCCAGAGCGATTCGCCCGATGAGTCCTTCATATTTAGTCGTTTTCAGCCAATTTTCAGAATTTTGAAAATTTCTCTTTTTTGTGAAAATATCCACTAAATGAGGGAATAATATGTGTGAGGGTACCCCAGGAGAGTTCCAAATGTGTGTGGGTAGAATATATATCCCACGGAGGTAAAATTGAAAAAAGGTGAAAAATTTTTTTTTTTGGACTGTCATTTTTTCAGCGTTTATCAGACTTTCAGATAGGGGAACTGTCAGTGAGCGTTCCGATTTCAGTTCCAGAGCGATTCGCCCGATGAGTCCTTCATATTTAGTCATTTTCAGCCAATTTTCAGAATTTTTGAAAATTTCACTTTTTTGTGAAAATATCCACTAAATGAGGGAATAATATGTGTGAGGGTACCCCAGGAGAGTTCCAAATGTGTGTGGGTAGAATATATATCCCACGGGGGTAAAATTGAAAAAAGTTGAAAAAAATTTTTTTTTGAACTTAGTCATTTTTCCGCCGTTTATCAGACTTTCATTTAGGGCAAATGTCAGTGAGCATTCCGATTTCAGTTCCAGAGCGATTCGCCCGATGAGCCCTTCATATTTAGTCGTTTTCAGCCAATTTTCTGAATTTTTGAAAATTTCACTTTTTTGGGAAAATATCCACTAAATGAGGGAATAATATGTGTGAGGGTACCCCAGGAGAGTTTCAAATGTGTGTGGGTAGAATATATATCCCACGGGGGTAAAATTGAAAAAAGTTGAAAAAATATTTTTTTTGGACTTAGTCATTTTTTCAGTGTTTATCAGACTTTCAGATAGGGGAAATGTCAGTGAGCGTTCCAATTTCAATTCCAGAGCGATTCGCCCGATGAGTCCTTCATATTTAGTCGTTTTCAGCCAATTTTCCGAATTTTTGAAAATTTCACTTTTTTGTGAAAATATCCACTAAATGAGGGAATAATATGGGTGAGGGCACCCCAGGAGAGTTCCAAATTTGTGTGGGTAGAATATATATCCCACGGAAGTAAAATTGAAAAAAGGTGAAAAATTTTTTTTTTTGGACTGTCATTTTTTCAGCGTTTATCAGACTTTCAGATAGGGGAACTGTCAGTGAGCGTTCCGATTTCAGTTCCAGAGCGATTCGCCCGATGAGCCCTTCATATTTAGTCGTTTTCAGCCAATTTTCTGAATTTTTGAAACTTTCACTTTTTTGTGAAAATATCCACTAAATGAGGGAATAATATGTGTGAGAGTACCCCCGGAGAGTTCCAAATGTGTGTGGGTAGAATATATATCCCACGGGGGTAAAATTGAAAAAAGTTGAAAAAATAATTTTTTTGGACTTAGTCATTTTTTCAGCGTTTATCAGACTTTCAGATAGGGGAAATGTCAGTGAGCATTCCAATTTCAGTTCCAGAGCGATTCGCCCGATGAGTCCTTCATATTTAGTCGTTTTCAGCCAATTTTCAGAATTTTTGAAAATTTCACTTTTTTGGGAAAATATCCACTAAATGAGGGAATAATATGTGTGAGAGTACCCCCGGAGAGTTCCAAATGTGTGTGGGTAAATATATATCCCACGGGGGTAAAATTGAAAAAAGGTGAAACATTTTTTTTTTTGGACTTAGTCATTTTTTCAGCGTTTATCAGACTTTCAGATAGGGGAAATGTCAGAGAGAGTTCCTATTTCAGTTCCAGAGCGATTCGCCCGATGAGTCCTTCATATTAGTCGTTTTCAGCTAATTTTCTGAATTTTTGAAACTTTCACTTTTTTGGGAAAATATCCACTAAATGAGGGAATAATATGTGTGAGGGTACCCCAGGAGAGTTTCAAATGTGTGTGGGTAGAATATATATCCCACGGGGGTAAAATTGAAAAAAGTTGAAAAAATATTTTTTTTGGACTTAGTCATTTTTTCAGCGTTTATCAGACTTTCAGATAGGGGAAATGTCAGTGAGCCTTCCAATTTCAGTTCCAGAGCGATTCGCCCGATGAGTCCTTCATATTTAGTCGTTTTCAGCCAATTTTCAGAATTTTTGAAAATTTCTCTTTTTTGTGAAAATATCCACTAAATGAGGGAATAATATGTGTGAGGGTACCCCAGGAGAGTTCCAAATGTGTGTGGGTAGAATATATATCCCACGGAGGTAAAATTGAAAAAAGGTGAAAAAAATTTTTTTTGGGCTTAGTCATTTTTCCGGCGTTTATCAGACTTTCAGATAGGGGAAATGTCAGTGAGCGTTCCGATTTCAGTTCCAGAGCGATTCGCCCAATGAGTCCTTCATATTTCGCCGTTTTCAGCCAATTTTCTGAATTTTTTAAAATTTCACTTTTTTGGGAAAATATCCACTAAATGAGGGAATAATATGTGTGAGGGTACCCCATTAGAGTTCCAAATGTGTGTGGGTAGAATATATATCCCACGGGGGTAAAATTGAAAAAAGTTGAAAAAAATTTTTTTTTGGACTTAGTCATTTTTCCACCGTTTATCAGACTTTCAATTAGGGCTAATGTCAGTGAGCATTCCGATTTCAGTTCCAGAGCGATTCGCCCGATGAGCCCTTCATATTTAGTCGTTTTCAGCCAATTTTCAGAATTTTTGAAAATTTCACTTTTTTGTGAAAATATCCACTAAATGAGGGAATAATATGTGTGAGGGTACCCCAGGAGAGTTCAAGATGTGTGTGGGTAGAATATATATCCCACAGGGGTAAAATTGAAAAAAGGTGAAAAAATTTTTTTTTGGACTTAGTCATTTTTCCGGCGTTTATCAGACTTTCAGATAGGGGAAATGTCAGTGAGCGTTCCGATTTCAGTTCCAGCACGATTCGCCCGATGAGTCCTTCATATTCAGTCGTTTTCAGCCAATTTTCTGAATTTTTGAAACTTTCACTTTTTTGTGAAAATATCCACTAAATGAGGGAATAATATGTGTGAGGGTACCCCAGGAGAGATCCAAATGTGTGTGGGTAGAATATATATCCCACGGAGGTAAAATTGAAAAAAGGTGAAAAATTTTTTTTTTTGGACTGTCATTTTTTCAGCGTTTATCAGACTTTCAGATACGGGAACTGACAGTGAGCGTTCCGATTTCAGTTCCAGAGCGATTCGCCCGATGAGTCCTTCATATTTAGTCATTTTCAGTCAATTTTCAGAATTTTTGAAAATTTCACTTTTTTGTGAAAATATCCACTAAATGAGGGAATAATATGTGTGAGGGTACCCCAGGAGAGTTCCAAATGTGTGTGGGTAGAATATATATCCCACGGGGGTAAAATTGAAAAAAGGTGAAACATTTTTTTTTTTGGACTTAGTCATTTTTTCAGCGTTTATCAGACTTTCAGATAGGGGAAATGTCAGTGAGCGTTCCGATTTCAGTTCCAGAGCGATTCGCCCGATGAGTCCTTCATATTCAGTCGTTTTCAGCCCATTTTCTGAATTTTTGAAACTTTCACTTTTTTGTGAAAATATCCACTAAATGAGGGAATAATATGGGTGAGGGTACCCCAGGAGAGTTCCAAATTTGTGTGGGTAGAATATATATCCCACGGAGGTAAAATTGAAAAAAGGTGAAAAATTTTTTTTTTTGGACTGTCATTTTTTCAGCGTTTATCAGACTTTCAGATAGGGGAACTGTCAGTGAGCGTTCCGATTTCAGTTCCAGAGTGATTCGCCCGATGAGCTCTTCATATTTAGTCGTTTTCAGCCAATTTTCTGAATTTTTGAAAATTTCACTTTTTTGGGAAAATATCCACTAAATGAGGGAATAATATGTGTGAGAGTACCCCTGGAGAGTTCCAAATGTGTGTGGGTAGAATATATATCCCACGGGGGTAAAATTGAAAAAAGGTGAAACATTTTTTTTTTTGGACTTAGTCATTTTTTCAGCGTTTATCAGACTTTCAGATAGGGGAAATGTCAGAGAGAGTTCCTATTTCAGTTCCAGAGCGATTCGCCCGATGAGTCCTTCATATTAGTCGTTTTCAGCCAATTTTCTGAATTTTTGAAACTTTCACTTTTTTGTGAAAATATCCACTAAATGAGGGAATAATATGTGTGAGTGTACCCCAGGAGAGTTCCAAATGTGTGTGGGTAGAATATATATCCCACGGGGGTAAAATTGAAAAAAGTTTAAAAAAAATTTTTTTAGACTTAGTCATTTTTCCGGCGTTTATCAGACTTTCAGATAGGGGAAATGTCAGTGAGCGTTCCAATTTCAGTTCCAGAGCGATTCGCCCGATGAGTCCTTCATATTTAGTCGTTTTCAGCCAATTTTCAGAATTTTTGAAAATTTCTCTTTTTTGTGAAAATATCCACTAAATGAGGGAATAATATATGTGAGGGTACCCCAGGAGAGTTCCAAATGTGTGTGGGTAGAATATATATCCCACGGAGGTAAAATTGAAAAAAGGTGAAAAATTTTTTTTTTTGGACTGTTATTTTTTCAGCGTTTATCAGACTTTCAGATAGGGGAACTGTCAGTGAGCGTTCCGATTTCAGTTCCAGAGCGATTCGCCCGATGAGTCCTTCATATTTAGTCATTTTCAGCCAATTTTCAGAATTTTTGAAAATTTCACTTTTTTGTGAAAATATCCACTAAATGAGGGAATAATATGTGTGAGGGTACCCCAGGAGAGTTCCAAATGTGTGTGGGTAGAATATATATCCCACGGGGGTAAAATTGAAAAAAGGTGAAAAAATTTTTTTTTGGACTTAGTCATTTTTCCGGCGTTTATCAGACTTTCAGATAGGGGAAATGTCAGTGAGCGTTCCGATTTCAGTTCCAGAGCGATTCGCCCAATGAGTCCTTCATATTTCGTCATTTTCAGCCAATTTTCAGAATTTTTGAAAATTTCACTTTTTTGGGAAAATATCCACTAAATGAGGGAATAATAGGTGTGAGGGTACCCCAGGAGAGTTCCAAATGTGTGTGGGTAGAATATATATCCCACGGGGGTAAAATTGAAAAAAGGTGAAAAAAATTTTTTTTGGAGTTAGTCATTTTTCCGGCGTTTAACAGACTGTCAGATAGGGGAAATGTCAGTGAGCGTTCCGATTTCAGTTCCAGCACGATTCGCCCGATGAGTCCTTCATATTCAGTCGTTTTCAGCCAATTTTCTGAATTTTTGAAACTTTCACTTTTTTGTGAAAATATCCACTAAATGAGGGAATAATATGTGTGAGGGTACCCCAGGAGAGATCCAAATGTGTGTGGGTAGAATATATATCCCACGGAGGTAAAATTGAAAAAAGGTGAAAAATTTTTTTTTTTGGACTGTCATTTTTTCAGCGTTTATCAGACTTTCAGATACGGGAACTGACAGTGAGCGTTCCGATTTCAGTTCCAGAGCGTTTCGCCCGATGAGTCCTTCATATTTAGTAATTTTCAGCCAATTTTCAGAATTTTTGAAAATTTCACTTTTTTGTGAAAATATCCACTAAATGAGGGAATAATATGTGTGAGGGTACCCCAGGAGAGTTCCAAATGTGTGTGGGTAGAATATATATCCCACGGGGGTAAAATTGAAAAAAGGTGAAAAAAATTTTTTTTGGACTTAGTCATTTTTCCGGCGTTTATCAGACTTTCAGATAGGGGAAATGTCAGTGAGCATTCCGATTTCAGTTCCAGAGCGATTCGCCCAATGAGTCCTTCATATTTCGCCGTTTTCAGCCAATTTTCTGAATTTTTGAAAATTTCACTTTTTTGGGAAAATATCAACTAAATGAGGGAATAATATGTGTGAGGGTACACCAGGAGAGTTCCAAATGTGTGTGGGTAGAATATATATCCCACGGGGGTAAAATTGAAAAAAGTTGAAAAAAAATTTTTTTTGGACTTAGTCATTTTTCCACCGTTTATCAGACTTTCAATTAGGGCAAATGTCAGTGAGCGTTCCGATTTCAGTTCCAGAGCGATTCGCCCGATGAGTCCTTCATATTTAGTCGTTTTCAGTCAATTTTCTGAATTTTTGAAAATTTCACTTTTCTGTGAAAATATCCACTAAATGAGGGAATAATATGTGTGAGGGTACACCAGGAGAGTTCCAAATGTGTGTGGGTAGAATATATATCCCACGGAGGTAAAATTGAAAAAAGGTGAAACATTTTTTTTTTTGGACTTAGTCATTTTTTCAGCGTTTATCAGACTTTCAGATAGGGGAAATGTCAGAGAGAGTTCCTATTTCAGTTCCAGAGCGATTCGCTCGATGAGTCCTTCATATTTAGTCGTTTTCAGCCAATTTTCTGAATTTTTGAATCTTTCACTTTTTTGTGAAAATATCCACTAAATGAGGGAATAATATGTGTGAGGGTACCCCAGGAGAGTTCCAAATGTGTGTGGGTAGAATATATATCCCACGGGGTAAAATTGAAAAAAGTTTAAAAAAAATTTTTTTAGACTTAGTCATTTTTCCGGCGTTTATCAACCTTTCAGATAGGGGAAATGTCAGTGAGTGTTCCGATTTCAGTTCCAGCACGATTCGCCCGATGAGTCCTTCATATTTCGCCGTTTTCAGCCAATTTTCTGAATTTTTGAAAATTTCACTTTTTTGGGAAAATATCAACTAAATGAGGGAATAATATGTGTGAGGGTACCCCATTAGAGTTCCAAATGTGTGTGGGTAGAATATATATCCCACGGGGGTAAAATTGAAAAAAGTTGAAAAAAATTTTTTTTTGGACTTAGTCATTTTTCCGCCGTTTATCAGACTTTCAATTAGTGCAAATGTCAGTGAGCATTCCGATTTCAGTTCCAGAGCGATTCGCCCGATGAGCCCTTCATATTTAGTCGTTTTCAGCCAATTTTCTGAATTTTTGAAAATTTCACTTTTTTGGGAAAATATCCACTAAATGAGGGAATAATATGTGTGAGGGTACCCCAGGAGAGTTCCAAATGTGTGTGGGTAGAATATATATCCCACGGGGGTAAAATTGAAAAAAGGTGAAAAAATTTTTTTTTGGACTTAGTCATTTTTCCGGCGTGTATCAGACTTTCAGATAGGGGAAATGTCAGTGAGCGTTCCGATTTCAGTTCCAGAGCGATTCGCCCAATGAGTCCTTCATATTTCGTCATTTTCAGCCAATTTTCAGAATTTTTGAAAATTTCACTTTTTTGGGAAAATATCCACTAAATGAGGGAATAATAGGTGTGAGGGTACCCCAGGAGAGTTCCAAATATGTGTGGGTAGAATATATATCCCACGGGGGTAAAATTGAAAAAAGGTGAAAAAAATTTTTTTTGGACTTAGTTCTTTTTCCGGCGTTTAACAGACTTTCAGATAGGGGAAATGTCAGTGAGCGTTCCGATTTCAGTTCCAGCACGATTCGCCCGATGAGTCCTTCATATTCAGTCGTTTTCAGCCAATTTTCTGAATTTTTGAAAATTTCACTTTTTTGTGAAAATATCCACTAAATGAGGGAATAATATGTGTGAGGGTACCCCAGGAGAGTTCCAAATGTGTGTGGGTAGAATATATATCCCACGGGGGTAAAATTGAAAAAAGTTTAAAAAAAATTTTTTTAGACTTAGTCATTTTTCCGGCGTTTATCAGCCTTTCAGATAGGGGAAATGTCAGTGAGTGTTCCGATTTCAGTTCCAGAGCGATTCGCCCGATGAGTCCTTCATATTTAGTCGTTTTCAGCCAATTTTCAGAATTTTTGAAAATTTCACTTTTTTGTGAAAATATCCACTAAATGAGGGAATAATATGTGTGAGAGTACCCCCGGAGAGTTCCAAATGTGTGTGGGTAGAATACATATCCCACGGGGGTAAAATTGAAAAAAGGTGAAAAAAATTTTTTTTTGGACTTAGTCATTTTTTCAGCGTTTATCAGACTTTCAGATAAGGAAAATGTCAGTGAGCGTTCCGATTTCAGTTCCAGAGCGTTTCACCCAATGAGTCCTTCATATTTCGTCGTTTTCAGCCAATTTTCTGAATTTTTGAAAATTTCACTTTTTTAGGAAAATATCCACTAAATGAGGGAATAATATGTGTGAGGGTACCCCAGGAGAGTTCCAAATGTGTGTGGGTAGAATATATATCCCACGGGGGTAAAATTGAAAAAAGTTGAAAAAAAAATTTTTTTGGACTTAGTCATTTTTCCGGCGTTTATCAGACTTTCAATTAGGGCAAATGTCAGTGAGCGTTCCGATTTCAGTTCCAGAGCGATTCGCCCGATGAGTCCTTCATATTTAGTCGTTTTCAGCCAATTTTCTGAATTTTTGAAAATTTCACTTTTTTGGGAAAACATCCACTAAATGAGGGAATAATATGTGTGAGGGCACCCCAGGAGAGTTCCAAATGTGTGTGGGTAGAATATATATCCCACGGGGGTAAAATTGAAAAAAGGTGAAAAAAATTTTTTTTTGGACTTAGTCATTTTTTCAGCGTTTATCAGACTTTCAGATAGGGGAAATGTCAGTGAGCGTTCCGATTTCAATTCCAGAGCGATTCGCCTGATGAGTCCTTCATATTCAGTCGTTTTCAGCCAAATTTCAGAATTTTTGAAAATTTCACTTTTTTTGTGAAAATATCCACTAAATGAGGGAATAATATGTGTGAGGATACTCCAGGAAAGTTGCAAATGTGTGTGGGTAGAATATATATCCCACGGGGGTAAAATTGAAAAAAGGTGAAAAAATTTTTTTTTGGACTTAGTCATTTTTCCGGCGTTTATCAGACTTTCAGATAGGGGAAATGTCAGTGAGCGTTCCGATTTCAGTTCCAGAGCGATTCGCCCAATGAGTCCTTCATATTTCGTCATTTTCAGCCAATTTTCAGAATTTTTGAAAATTTCACTTTTTTGGGAAAATATCCACTAAATGAGGGAATAATAGGTGTGAGGGTACCCCAGGAGAGTTCCAAATGTGTGTGGGTAGAATATATATCCCACGGGGGTAAAATTGAAAAAAGGTGAAAAAAATTTTTTTTGGACTTAGTCATTTTTCCGGCGTTTATCAGACTTTCAGATAGGGGAAATGTCAGTGAGCGTTCCGATTTCAGTTCCAGAGCGATTCGCCCAATGAGTCCTTCATATTTCGTCATTTTCAGCCAATTTTCAGAATTTTTGAAAATTTCACTTTTTTGGGAAAATATCCACTAAATGAGGGAATAATAGGTGTGAGGGTACCCCAGGAGAGTTCCAAATGTGTGTGGGTAGAATATATATCCCACGGGGGTAAAATTGAAAAAAGGTGAAAAATTATTTTTTTTTGACTTAGTCATTTTTTCAGCGTTTATCAGACTTTCAGATAGGGAAACTGTCAGTGAGCGTTCCGATTTCAGTTCCAGAGCGATTCGCCCAATGAGTCCTACATATTTAGTCGTTTTCAGCCAATTTTCTGAATTTTTGAAAATTTCACTTTTTTGTGAAAATATCCACTAAATGAGGGAATAATATGTGTGAGGGTACCCCAGGAGAGTTCCAAATGTGTGTGGGTAGAATATATATCCCACGGGGGTAAAATTGAAAAAAGGGGAAAAAAATTTTTTTTGGACTTAGTCATTTTTCCGGCGTTTATCAGACTTTCAATTAGGGCAAATGTCAGTGAGCGTTCCGATTTCAGTTCCAGAGCGATTCGCCCGATGAGTCCTTCATATTTAGTCGTTTTCAGCCAATTTTCAGAATTTTTGAAAATTTTACTTTTTTGTGAAAATATCCACTAAATGAGGGAATAATATGTGTGAGGGAACCCCAGGAGAGTTCCAAATGTGTGTGGGTAGAATATATATCCCACGGGGGTAAAATTGAAAAAAGTTTTAAAAAAATTTTTTTTGGAGTGTCATTTTTCCGGCGTTTATCAGACTTTCAATTAGGGCAAATGTCAGTGAGCGTTCCGATTTCAGTTCCAGGGCGATTCGCCCGATGAGTCCTTCATATTTAGTCGTTTTCAGCCAATTTTCTGAATTTTTGAAAATTTCACTTTTTTGGGAAAATATCCACTAAATGAGGGAATAATATGTGTGAGGGTACCCCAGGAGAGTTCCAAATGTGTGTGGGTAGAATATATATCCCACGGGTGTAAAATTGAAAAAAGTTGAAAAAAAATTTTTTTTGGACTTAGTCATTTTTTCAGCGTTTATCAGACTTTCAGATAAGGAAAATGTCAGTGAGCGTTCCGATTTCAGTTCCAGAGCGATTCGCCCAATGAGTCCTTCATATTTCGTCGTTTTCAGCCAATTTTCTGAATTTTTGAAAATTTCACTTTTTTGGGAAAATATCCACTAAATGAGGGAATAATATGTGTGAGGGTACCCCAGGAGAGTTCCAAATGTGTGTGGGTAGAATATATATCCCACGGGGGTAAAATTGAAAAAAGTTTTAAAAAAATTTTTTTTGGACTGTCATTTTTCTGGCGTTTATCAGACTTTCAATTAGGGCAAATGTCAGTGAGCGTTCCGATTTCAGTTCCAGGGCGATTCGCCCGATGAGTCCTTCATATTTAGTCGTTTTCAGCCAATTTTCTGAATTTTTGAAAATTTCACTTTTTTGGGAAAATATCCACTAAATGAGGGAATAATATGTGTGAGGGTACCCCAGGAGAGTTCCAAATGTGTGTGGGTAGAATATATATCCCACGGGGGTAAAATTGAAAAAAGGTGAAAAAAAATTTTTTTTGGACTTAGTCATTTTTTCAGCGTTTATCAAACTTTCAGATAGGGCAAATGTCAGTGAGCGTTCCGATTTCAGTTCAAGAGCGATTTGCCCGATGAGTCCTTCATACTTAGTCGTTTTCAGCCAATTTTCTGAATTTTTGAAAATTTCACTTTTTTGTGAAAAAATATCCACTAAATGAGGGAATAATATGTGTGAGGGTACCCCAGGAGAGTTCCAAATGTGTGTGGGTAGAATATATATCCCACGGGGGTAAAATTGAAAAAAGGTGAAAAAATTTTTTTTTTGGACTTAGTCATTTTTTCAGCGTTTATCAGACTTTCAGATAAGGAAATTGTCAGTGAGCGTTCCGATTTCAGTTCCAGAGCGATTCGCCCAATGAGTCCTTCATATTTCGTCGTTTTCAGCCAATTTTCTGAATTTTTGAAAATTTCACTTTTTTGGGAAAATATCCACTTAATGAGGGAATAATATGTGTGAGGGTACCCGAGGAGAGTTCCAAATGTGTATGGGTAGAATATATATCCCACGGGGGTAAAATTGAAAAAAGGTGAAAAATTTTTTTTTTTGGACTTAGTCATTTTTTCAGCGTTTATCAGACTTTCAATTAGGGCAAATGTCAGTGAGCGTTCCGGTTTCAGTTCCAGAGCGATTTGCCCGATGAGTCCTTCATATTTAGTCGTTTTCAGCCAATTTTCTGAATTTTTGAAAATTTCACTTTTTTGGGAAAATATCCACTAAATGAGGGAATAATATGTGTGAGGGTACCCCAGGAGAGTTCCAAATGTGTGTGGGTAGAATATATATCCCACGGGGGTAAAATTGAAAAAAGGGGAAAAATTTTATTTTTGGACTTAGTCATTTTTCCGGCGTTTATCAGACTTTCAATTAGGGCAATTGTCAGTGAGCGTTCCGATTTCAGTTCCAGAGCGATTCGCCCGATGAGTCCTTCATATTTAGTCGTTTTCAGCCAATTTTCTGAATTTTTGAAAATTTCCCTTTTTTGGGAAAATATCCACTAAATGAGGGAATAATATGTGTGAGGGTACCCCAGGAGAGTTCCAAATGTGTGTGGGTAGAATATATATCCCACGGGGGTAAAATTGAAAAAAGGTGAAAAAATTTTTTTTTTGGACTTAGTCATTTTTTCAGCGTTTATCAGAATTTCAGATAAGGAAATTGTCAGTGAGCGTTCCGATTTCAGTTCCAGAGCGATTCGCAAAATGAGTCCTTCATATTTCATCATTTTCAGCCAATTTTCTGAATTTTTGAAAATTTCACTTTTTTGGGAAAATATCCACTAAATGAGGGAATAATATGTGTGAGGGTACCCGAGGAGAGTTCCAAATGTGTATGGGTAGAATATATATCCCATGGGGGTAAAATTGAAAAAAAAATTTTTTTTGGACTTAGTCATTTTTTCAGCGTTTATCAGACTTTCAGATAGGGGAAATGTCAGTGAGCGTTCCGATTTCAGTTCCAGAGCGATTCGCCCGATGAGACCTTCATATTTAGTCGTTTTCAGCCAATTTTCAGAATTTTTGAAAATTTCACTTTTTTGTGAAAATATCCACTAAATGAGGGAATAATATGTGTGAGGGTACCTCAGGAGAGTTCCAAATGTGTGTGGGTAGAATATATATCCCACGGGGTAAAATTGAAAAAAGTTTAAAAAAAATTTTGTTTGGACTTAGTCATTTTTCCGGCGTTTATCAGACTTTCAATTAGGGCAAATGTCAGTGAGCGTTCCGATTTCAGTTCCAGAGCGATTTGCCCGATGAGTCCTTCATATTTAGTCGTTTTCAGCCAATTTTCTGAATTTTTGAAAATTTCACTTTTTTGGGAAAATATCCACTAAATGAGGGAATAATATGTGTGAGGGTACCCCAGGACAGTTCCAAATGTGTGTGGGTAGAATATATATCCCACGGGGGTAAAATTGAAAAAAGGTGAAAAAAAATTTTTTTTGGACTTAGTCATTTTTTCAGCGTTTATCAAACTTTCAGATAGGGCAAATGTCAGTGAGCGTTCCGATTTCAGTTCCAGAGCGATTTGCCCGATGAGTCCTTCATACTTAGTCGTTTTCAGCCAATTTTCTGAATTTTTGAAAATTTCACTTTTTTGTGAAAAAATATCCACTAAATGAGGGAATAATATGTGTGAGGGTACCCCAGGAGAGTTCCAAATGTGTGTGGGTAGAATATATATCCCACGGGGGTAAAATTGAAAAAAGGTGAAAAAATTTTTTTTTTGGACTTAGTCATTTTTTCAGCGTTTATCAGACTTTCAGATAAGGAAATTGTCAGTGAGCGTTCCGATTTCAGTTCCAGAGCGATTCGCCCAATGAGTCCTTCATATTTCGTCGTTTTCAGCCAATTTTCTGAATTTTTGAAAATTTCACTTTTTTGGGAAAATATCCACTAAATGAGGGAATAATATGTGTGAGGGTACCCCAGGAGAGTTCCAAATGTGTGTGGGTAGAATATATATCCCACGGGGGTAAAATTGAAAAAAGTTTAAAAAAAATTTTTTTTGGACTTAGTCATTTTTCCGGCGTTTATCAGACTTTCAATTAGGGCAAATGTCAGTGAGCGTTCCGGTTTCAGTTCCAGAGCGATTTGCCCGATGAGTCCTTCATATTTAGTCGTTTTCAGCCAATTTTCTGAATTTTTGAAAATTTCACTTTTTTGGGAAAATATCCACTAAATGAGGGAATAATATGTGTGAGGGTACCCCAGGAGAGTTCCAAATGTGTGTGGGTAGAATATATATCCCACGGGGGTAAAATTGAAAAAAGGGGAAAAAATTTTTTTTTGGACTTAGTCATTTTTCCGGCGTTTATCAGACTTTCAATTAGGGCAATTGTCAGTGAGTGTTCCGATTTCAGTTCCAGAGCGATTCGCCCGATCAGTCCTTCATATTTAGTCGTTTTCAGCCAATTTTCTGAATTTTTGAAAATTTCCCTTTTTTGGGAAAATATCCACTAAATGAGGGAATAATATGTGTGAGGGTACCCCAGGAGAGTTCCAAATGTGTGTGGGTAGAATATATATCCCACGGGTGTAAAATTGAAAAAAGTTGAAAAAAATTTTTTTTTGGACTTAGTCATTTTTTCAGCGTTTATCAAACTTTCAGATAGGGGAAATGTCAGTGAGCCTTCCAATTTCAGTTCAAGAGCGATTCGCCCGATGAGTCCTTCATATTTAGTCGTTTTCAGCCAATTTTCTGAATTTTTGAAAATTTCACTTTTTTGGGAAAATATCCACTAAATGAGGGAATAATATGTGTGAGGGTACCCCAGGAGAGTTCCAAATGTGTGTGGGTAGAATATATATCCCACGGGGGTAAAATTGAAAAAAGTTTTAAAAAAATTTTTTTTGGACTGTCATTTTTCCGGCGTTTATCAGACTTTCAATTAGGGCAAATGTCAGTGAGCGTTCCGATTTCAGTTCCAGAGCGATTCGCCCGATGAGTCCTTCATATTTAGTCGTTTTCAGCCAATTTTCTGAATTTTTGAAAATTTCCCTTATTTGGGAAAATATCCACTAAATGAGGGAATAATATGTGTGAGGGTACCCCAGGAGAGTTCCAAATGTGTGTGGGTAGAATATATATCCCACGGGTGTAAAATTGAAAAAAGTTTAAAAAAAATTTTTTTTGGACTTAGTCATTTTTTCAGCGTTTATCAGACTTTCAGATAAGGAAAATGTCAGTGAGCGTTCCGATTTCAGTTCCAGAGCGATTCGCCCAATGAGTCCTTCATATTTCGTCGTTTTCAGCCAATTTTCTGAATTTTTGAAAATTTCACTTTTTTGGGAAAATATCCACTAAATGAGGGAATAATATGTGTGAGGGTACCCCAGGAGAGTTCCAAATGTGTGTGGGTAGAATATATATCCCACGGGGGTAAAATTGAAAAAAGTTTAAAAAAAATTTTTTTTGGACTTAGTCATTTTTCCGGCGTTTATCAGACTTTCAATTAGGGCAAATGTCAGTGAGCGTTCCGGTTTCAGTTCCAGAGCGATTTGCCCGATGAGTCCTTCATATTTAGTCGTTTTCAGCCAATTTTCTGAATTTTTGAAAATTTCACTTTTTTGGGAAAATATCCACTAAATGAGGGAATAATATGTGTGAGGGTACCCCAGGAGAGTTCCAAATGTGTGTGGGTAGAATATATATCCCACGGGGGTAAAATTGAAAAAAGGGGAAAAATTTTTTTTTTGGACTTAGTCATTTTTCCGGCGTTTATCAGACTTTCAATTAGGGCAATTGTCAGTGAGCGTTCCGATTTCAGTTCCAGAGCGATTCGCCCGATCAGTCCTTCATATTTAGTCGTTTTCAGCCAATTTTCTGAATTTTTGAAAATTTCCCTTTTTTGGGAAAATATCCACTAAATGAGGGAATAATATGTGTGAGGGTACCCCAGGAGAGTTCCAAATGTGTGTGGGTAGAATATATATCCCACGGGTGTAAAATTGAAAAAAGTTGAAAAAAATTTTTTTTTGGACTTAGTCATTTTTTCAGCGTTTATCAAACTTTCAGATAGGGGAAATGTCAGTGAGCCTTCCAATTTCAGTTCAAGAGCGATTCGCCCGATGAGTCCTTCATATTTAGTCGTTTTCAGCCAATTTTCTGAATTTTTGAAAATTTCACTTTTTTGGGAAAATATCCACTAAATGAGGGAATAATATGTGTGAGGGTACCCCAGGAGAGTTCCAAATGTGTGTGGGTAGAATATATATCCCACGGGGGTAAAATTGAAAAAAGTTTTAAAAAAATTTTTTTTGGACTGTCATTTTTCCGGCGTTTATCAGACTTTCAATTAGGGCAAATGTCAGTGAGCGTTCCGATTTCAGTTCCAGAGCGATTCGCCAGATGAGTCCTTCATATTTAGTCGTTTTCAGCCAATTTTCTGAATTTTTGAAAATTTCCCTTATTTGGGAAAATATCCACTAAATGAGGGAATAATATGTGTGAGGGTACCCCAGGAGAGTTCCAAATGTGTGTGGGTAGAATATATATCCCACGGGTGTAAAATTGAAAAAAGTTTAAAAAAAATTTTTTTTGGACTTAGTCATTTTTTCAGCGTTTATCAGACTTTCAGATAAGGAAAATGTCAGTGAGCGTTCCGATTTCAGTTCCAGAGCGATTCGCCCAATGAGTCCTTCATATTTCGTCGTTTTCAGCCAATTTTCTGAATTTTTGAAAATTTCACTTTTTTGGGAAAATATCCACTAAATGAGGGAATAATATGTGTGAGGGTACCCCAGGAGAGTTCCAAATGTGTGTGGGTAGAATATATATCCCACGGGGGTAAAATTGAAAAAAGTTTAAAAAAAATTTTTTTTGGACTTAGTCATTTTTCCGGCGTTTATCAGACTTTCAATTAGGGCAAATGTCAGTGAGCGTTCCGGTTTCAGTTCCAGAGCGATTTGCCCGATGAGTCCTTCATATTTAGTCGTTTTCAGCCAATTTTCTGAATTTTTGAAAATTTCACTTTTTTGGGAAAATATCCACTAAATGAGGGAATAATATGTGTGAGGGTACCCCAGGAGAGTTCCAAATGTGTGTGGGTAGAATATATATCCCACGGGGGTAAAATTGAAAAAAGGGGAAAAATTTTTTTTTTGGACTTAGTCATTTTTCCGGCGTTTATCAGACTTTCAATTAGGGCAATTGTCAGTGAGCGTTCCGATTTCAGTTCCAGAGCGATTCGCCCGATCAGTCCTTCATATTTAGTCATTTTCAGCCAATTTTCTGAATTTTTGAAAATTTCCCTTTTTTTGGAAAATATCCACTAAATGAGGGAATAATATGTGTGAGGGTACCCCAGGAGAGTTCCAAATGTGTGTGGGTAGAATATATATCCCACGGGGGTAAAATTGAAAAAAGTTTTAAAAAAATTTTTTTTGGACTGTCATTTTTCCGGCGTTTATCAGACTTTCAATTAGGGCAAATGTCAGTGAGCATTCCGATTTCAGTTCCAGAGCGATTCGCCCGATGAGTCCTTCATATTTAGTCGTTTTCAGCCAATTTTCTGAATTTTTGAAAATTTCACTTTTTTGGGAAAATATCCACTAAATGAGGGAATAATATGTGTGAGGGTACCCCAGGAGAGTTCCAAATGTGTGTGGGTAGAATATATATCCCACGGGGGTAAAATTGAAAAAAGGTGAAAAAAAATTTTTTTTGGACTTAGTCATTTTTTCAGCGTTTATCAAACTTTCAGATAGGGCAAATGTCAGTGAGCGTTCCGATTTCAGTTCCAGAGCGATTCGCCCAATGAGTCCTTCATATTTCGTCGTTTTCAGCCAATTTTCTGAATTTTTGAAAATTTCACTTTTTTGGGAAAATATCCACTAAATGAGGGAATAATATGTGTGAGGGTACCCGAGGAGAGTTCCAAATGTGTATGGGTAGAATATATATCCCACGGGGGTAAAATTAAAAAAAAAATTTTTTTTGGACTTAGTCATTTTTTCAGCGTTTATCAAACTTTCAGATAGGGGAAATGTCAGTGAGCGTTCCAATTTCAGTTCAAGAGCGAATCGCCCGATGAGTCCTTCATATTTAGTCGTTTTCAGCCAATTTTCAGAATATTTGAAAATTTCACTTTTTTGTGAAAATATCCACTAAATGAGGGAATAATATGTGTGAGGGTACCCCAGGAGAGTTCCAAATGTGTGTGGGTAGAGTATATATCCCACGGGGGTAAAATTGAAAAAAGGTGAAAAATTTTTTTTTTTGGACTTAGTCATTTTTTCAGCGTTTATCAGACTTACAGATAGGGGAAATGTCAGTGAGCATTCCGATTTCAGTTCCAGCACGATTCGACTGATGAGTCCTTCATATTCAGTCGTTTTCAGCCAATTTTCTGAATTTTTGAAAATTTCACTTTTTTGTGAAAATATCCACTAAATGAGGGAATAATATGTGTGAGGGTACCCCAGGAGAGTTCCAAATGTGTGTGGGTAGAATATATATCCCACGGGGGTAAAATTGAAAAAAGGTGAAAAAAATTTTTTTTGGACTTAGTCATTTTTTCAGCGTTTATCAGACTTTCAGATAGGGGAAATGTCAGTGAGCGTTCCAATTTCAGTTCCAGAGCGATTCGCCCGATGAGTCCTTCATATTTAGTCATTTTCAGCCAATTTTCAGAATTTTTGAAAAGTTCACTTTTTTGTGAAAACCCCAGGAGAGTTCCAAATGTGTGTGGGTAGAATATATATCCCACGGGGGTAAAATTGAAAAAAGGTGAAAAAAAATTTTTTTTCGACTTAGTCATTTTTTCAGCGTTTATCAGACTTTCAGATAGGGGAAATGTCAGTGAGCGTTCCGATTTCAGTTCCAGAGCGATTCGCCCGATGAGTCCTTCATATTTAGTCGTTTTCAGCCAATTTTCTGAATTTTTGAAAATTTCACTTTTTTGGGAAAATATCCACTAAATGAGGGAATAATATGTGTGAGGGTACCCCAGGAGAGTTCCAAATGTGTGTGGGTAGAATATATATCCCACGGGGGTAATATTGAAAAAAGTTGAAAAAAATTTTTTTTGGACTTAGTCATTTTTCCAGCGTTTATCAGACTTTCAGATAGGGGAACTGTCAGTGAGCATTCCGATTTCAGTTCCAGAGCGATTCGCCCGATGAGTCCTTCATATTTCGTCGTTTTCAGCCAATTTTCAGAATTTTTGAAAATTTCACTTTTTTGTGAAAATATCCACTAAATGAGGGAATAATATGTGCGAGGGTACCCCAGGAGAGTTCCAAATGTGTGTGGGTAGAATATATATCCCACGGGGATAAAATTGAAGAAAGGTGAAAACATTTTTTTTTTGGACTTAGTCATTTTTCCGGCGTTTATCAGACTTTCAATTAGGGCAAATATCAGTGAGCGTTCCGATTTCAGTTCCAGAGCGATTCGCCCGATGAGTCCTTCATATTTAGTCGTTTTCAGCCAATTTTCTGAATTTTTGAAAATTTCACTTTTTTGGGAAAATATCCACTAAATGAGGGAATAATATGTGTGAGGGTACCCCAGGAGAGTTCCAAATGTGTGTGGGTAGAATATATATCCCACGGGGGTAAAATTGAAAAAAGTTGAAAAAAAATTTTTTTTGGACTTTGTTATTTTTCCGGCGTTTATCAGACTTTCAATTAGGGCAAATGTCAGTGAGCGTTCCGATTTCAATTCCAGAGCGATTCGTCCGATGAGTCCTTCATACTTAGTCATTTTCAGCCAATTTTCAGAATTTTTGAAAAGTTCACTTTTTTGTGAAAACCCAGGAGAGTTCCAAATGTGTGTGGGTAGAATATATATCCCACGGGGGTAAAATTGAAAAAAGGTGAAAACATTTTTTTTTTGGACTTAGTCATTTTTCCGGCGTTTATCAGACTTTCAATTAGGGCAAATGTCAGTGAGCGTTCCGATTTCAGTTCCAGAGCGATTCGCCCGATGAGTCCTTCATATTTAGTCGTTTTCAGCCAATTTTCAGAATTTTTGAAAATTTCACTTTTTTGAGAAAATATCCACTAAATGAGGGAATAATATGTGTGAGGGTACCCCAGGAGAGTTCCAAATGTGTGTGGGTAGAATATATATCCCACCGGGGTAAAATTGAAAAAAGTTGAAAAAAATTTTTTTTGGACTTAGTCATTTTTCCGGCGTCTATCAGACTTTCAATTAGGGTAAATGTCAGTGAGCGTTCCGATTTCAGTTCCAGAGCGATTCGCCCGATGAGTCCTTCATATTTAGTCGTTTTCAGCCAATTTTCTGAATTTTTGAAAATTTCACTTTTTTGTGAAAATATCCACTAAATGAGGGAATTAGATGTGTGAGGGTACCCCAGGAGAGTTCCAAATGTGTGTGGGTAGAATATATATCCCACGGGGGTAAAATTGAAAAAAGTTGAAAAAAAATTATTTTTGGACTTTGTCATTTTTCCGGCGTTTATCAGACTTTCAATTAGGGCAAATGTCAGTGAGCGTTCCGATTTCAGTTCCAGAGCGATTCGTCCGATGAGCCTTTCATATTTAGTCGTTTTCAGCCAATTTTCTGAATTTTTGAAAATTTCACTTTTTTGGGAAAATATCCACTAAATGAGGGAATAATATGTGTGAGGGTACCCCAGGAGAGTTCCAAATGTGTGGGTAGAATATATATCCAACGGGGGTAAAATTGAAAAAAGGTGAAAAAAAATTTTTTTTGGACTTAGTCATTTTTTCATCGTTTATCAGACTTTCAGATAGGGGAAATGTCAGTGAGCGTTCCAATTTCAGTTCCAGAGCGATTCGCCCGATGAGTCCTTCATATTTAGTCATTTTCAGCCAATTTTCAGAATTTTTGAAAAGTTCACTTTTTTGTGAAAACCCAGGAGAGTTCCAAATGTGTGTGGGTAGAATATATATCCCACGGGGGTAAAATTGAAAAAAGGTGAAAAATTTTTTTTTTTCGACTTAGTCATTTTTTCAGCGTTTATCAGACTTTCAGATAGGGGAAATGTCAGTGAGCGTTCCGATTTCAGTTCCAGAGCGATTCGCCCGATGAGTCCTTCATATTTCGTCGTTTTCAGCCAATTTTCAGAATTTTTGAAAATTTCACTTTTTTGTGAAAATATCCACTAAATAAGGGAATAATATGTGTGAGGGTACCCCAGGAGAGTTCCAAATGTGTGTGGGTAGAATATATATCCCACGGGGGTAAAATTGAAAAAAGTTGAAAAAAAATTTTTTTGGGACTTAGTCATTTTTTCAGTGTTTATCAGACTTTCAGATAGGGGAACTGTCAGTGAGCATTCCGATTTCAGTGCCAGAGCGATTCGCCCGATGAGTCCTTCATATTTAGTCGTTTTCAGCCAATTTTCTGAATTTTTGAAAATTTCACTTTTTTGGGAAAATATCCACTAAATGAGGGAATAATATGTGTGAGGGTACCCCAGGAGAGTTCCAAATGTGTGTGGGTAGAATATATATCCCACGGGGGTAAAATTGAAAAAAGTTGAAAAAATTTTTTTTTGGACTTTGTCATTTTTCCGGCGTTTATCAGACTTTCAGATAGGGGAAATGTCAGTGAGCATTCCGATTTCAGTTCCAGAGCGATTCGACCGATGAGTCTTTCATATTTAGTCGTTTTCAGCCAATTTCCTGAATTTTTGAAAATTTCACTTTTTTGGGAAAATATCCACTAAATGAGGGAATAACATGTGTGAGGGTACCCCAGGAGAGTTCCAAATGTGTGTGGGTAGAATATATATCCCACGGGGGTAAAATTGAAAAAAGTTGAAAAAAAATTTTTTTTGTACTTTGTCATTTTTCCGGCGTTTATCAGACTTTCAATTAGGGCAAATGTCAGTGAGCGTTCCGATTTCAGTTCCAGAGCGATTCGCCCGATGAGTCCTTCATATTTAGTCGTTTTCAGCCAATTTTCTGAATTTTTGAAAATTTCACTTTTTTGGGAAAATATCCACTAAATGAGGGAATAATATGTGTGAGGGTACCCCAGGAGAGTTCCAAATGTGTGGGTAGAATATATATCCAACGGGGGTAAAATTGAAAAAAGGTGAAAAAAAATTTTTTTTGGACTTAGTCATTTTTTCAGCGTTTATCAGACTTTCAGATAGGGGAAATGTCAGTGAGCGTTCCAATTTCAGTTCCAGAGCGATTCGCCTGATGAGTCCTTCATATTTAGTCATTTTCAGCCAATTTTCAGAATTTTTGAAAAGTTCACTTTTTTGTGAAAACCCCAGGAGAGTTCCAAATGTGTGTGGGTAGAATATATATCCCACGGGGGTAAAATTGAAAAAAGGTGAAAAAAATTTTTTTTTCGACTTAGTCATTTTTTCAGCGTTTATCAGACTTTCAGATAGGGGAAATGTCAGTGAGCGTTCCGATTTCAGTTCCAGAGCGATTCGCCCGATGAGTCCTTCATATTTCGTCGTTTTCAGCCAATTTTCAGAATTTTTGAAAATTTCACTTTTTTGTGAAAATATCCACTAAATGAGGGAATAATATGTGCGAGGGTACCCCAGGAGAGTTCCAAATGTGTGTGGGTAGAATATATATCCCACGGGGATAAAATTGAAGAAAGGTGAAAACATTTTTTTTTTGGACTTAGTCATTTTTCCGGCATTTATCAGACTTTCAATTAGGGCAAATGTCAGTGAGCGTTCCGATTTCAGTTCCAGAGCGATTCGCCCGATGAGTCCTTCATATTTAGTCGTTTTCAGCCAATTTTCTGAATTTTTGAAAATTTCACTTTTTTGGGAAAATATCCACTAAATGAGGGAATAATATGTGTGAGGGTACCCCAGGAGAGTTCCAAATGTGTGGGTAGAATATATATCCAACGGGGGTAAAATTGAAAAAAGGTGAAAAAAAATTTTTTTTGGACTTAGTCATTTTTTCAGCGTTTATCAGACTTTCAGATAGGGGAAATGTCAGTGAGCGTTCCGATTTCAGTTCCAGAGCGATTCGACCGATGAGTCTTTCATATTTAGTCGTTTTCAGCCAATTTCCTGAATTTTTGAAAATTTCACTTTTTTGGGAAAATATCCACTAAATGAGGGAATAACATGTGTGAGGGTACCCCAGGAGAGTTCCAAATGTGTGTGGGTAGAATATATATCCCACGGGGGTAAAATTGAAAAAAGTTGAAAAAAAATTTTTTTTGTACTTTGTCATTTTTCCGGCGTTTATCAGACTTTCAATTAGGGCAAATGTCAGTGAGCGTTCCGATTTCAGTTCCAGAGCGATTCGCCCGATGAGTCCTTCATATTTAGTCGTTTTCAGCCAATTTTCTGAATTTTTGAAAATTTCACTTTTTTGGGAAAATATCCACTAAATGAGGGAATAATATGTGTGAGGGTACCCCAGGAGAGTTCCAAATGTGTGGGTAGAATATATATCCAACGGGGGTAAAATTGAAAAAAGGTGAAAAAAAATTTTTTTTGGACTTAGTCATTTTTTCAGCGTTTATCAGACTTTCAGATAGGGGAAATGTCAGTGAGCGTTCCAATTTCAGTTCCAGAGCGATTCGCCTGATGAGTCCTTCATATTTAGTCATTTTCAGCCAATTTTCAGAATTTTTGAAAAGTTCACTTTTTTGTGAAAACCCCAGGAGAGTTCCAAATGTGTGTGGGTAGAATATATATCCCACGGGGGTAAAATTGAAAAAAGGTGAAAAAATTTTTTTTTTCGACTTAGTCATTTTTTCAGCGTTTATCAGACTTTCAGATAGGGGAAATGTCAGTGAGCGTTCCGATTTCAGTTCCAGAGCGATTCGCCCGATGAGTCCTTCATATTTCGTCGTTTTCAGCCAATTTTCAGAATTTTTGAAAATTTCACTTTTTTGTGAAAATATCCACTAAATGAGGGAATAATATGTGCGAGGGTACCCCAGGAGAGTTCCAAATGTGTGTGGGTAGAATATATATCCCACGGGGATAAAATTGAAAAAAGGTGAAAACATTTTTTTTTTGGACTTAGTCATTTTTCCGGCGTTTATCAGACTTTCAATTAGGGCAAATATCAGTGAGCGTTCCGATTTCAGTTCCAGAGCGATTCGCCCGATGAGTCCTTCATATTTAGTCGTTTTCAGCCAATTTTCTGAATTTTTGAAAATTTCACTTTTTTGGGAAAATATCCACTAAATGAGGGAATAATATGTGTGAGGGTACCCCAGGAGAGTTCCAAATGTGTGTGGGTAGAATATATATCCCACGGGGGTAAAATTGAAAAAAGGTGAAAAAATTTTTTTTTTCGACTTAGTCATTTTTTCAGCGTTTATCAGACTTTCAGATATGGAAATGTCAGTGAGCGTTCCGATTTCAGTTCCAGAGCGATTCGCCCGATGAGTCCTTCATATTTCGTCGTTTTCAGCCAATTTTCAGAATTTTTGAAAATTTCACTTTTTTGTGAAAATATCCACTAAATGAGGGAATAATATGTGCGAGGGTACCCCAGGAGAGTTCCAAATGTGTGTGGGTAGAATATATATCCCACGGGGGTAAAATTGAAAAAAGGTGAAAAAAATTTTTTTTGGACTTAGTCATTTTTTCAGCGTTTATCAGACTTTCAGATAGGGGAAATGTCAGTGAGCGTTCCAATTTCAGTTCCAGAGCGATTCGCCCGATGAGTCCTTCATATTTAGTCATTTTCAGCCAATTTTCAGAATTTTTGAAAAGTTCACTTTTTTGTGAAAACCCCAGGAGAGTTCCAATTGTGTGTGGGTAGAATATATATCCCACGGGGGTAAAATTGAAAAAAGGTGAAAAAAAATTTTTTTTCGACTTAGTCATTTTTTCAGCGTTTATCAGACTTTCAGATAGGGGAAATGTCAGTGAGCGTTCCGATTTCAGTTCCAGAGCGATTCGCCCGATGAGTCCTTCATATTTAGTCGTTTTCAGCCAATTTTCTGAATTTTTGAAAATTTCACTTTTTTGGGAAAATATCCACTAAATGAGGGAATAATATGTGTGAGGGTACCCCAGGAGAGTTCCAAATGTGTCTGGGTAGAATATATATCCCACGGGGGTAAAATTGAAAAAAGTTGAAAAAAATTTTTTTTGGACTTAGTCATTTTTCCAGCGTTTATCAGACTTTCAGATAGGGGAACTGTCAGTGAGCATTCCGATTTCAGTTCCAGAGCGATTCGCCCGATGAGTCCTTCATATTTCGTCGTTTTCAGCCAATTTTCAGAATTTTTGAAAATTTCACTTTTTTGTGAAAATATCCACTAAATGAGGGAATAATATGTGCGAGGGTACCCCAGGAGAGTTCCAAATGTGTGTGGGTAGAATATATATCCCACGGGGATAAAATTGAAGAAAGGTGAAAACATTTTTTTTTTGGACTTAGTCATTTTTCCGGCATTTATCAGACTTTCAATTAGGGCAAATGTCAGTGAGCGTTCCGATTTCAGTTCCAGAGCGATTCGCCCGATGAGTCCTTCATATTTAGTCGTTTTCAGCCAATTTTCTGAATTTTTGAAAATTTCACTTTTTTGGGAAAATATCCACTAAATGAGGGAATAATATGTGTGAGGGTACCCCAGGAGAGTTCCAAATGTGTGGGTAGAATATATATCCAACGGGGGTAAAATTGAAAAAAGGTGAAAAAAAATTTTTTTTGGACTTAGTCATTTTTTCAGCGTTTATCAGACTTTCAGATAGGGGAAATGTCAGTGAGCGTTCCAATTTCAGTTCCAGAGCGATTCGCCTGATGAGTCCTTCATATTTAGTCATTTTCAGCCAATTTTCAGAATTTTTGAAAAGTTCACATTTTTGTGAAAACCCCAGGAGAGTTCCAAATGTGTGTGGGTAGAATATATATCCCACGGGGGTAAAATTGAAAAAAGGTGAAAAAAATTTTTTTTTCGACTTAGTCATTTTTTCAGCGTTTATCAGACTTTCAGATAGGGGAAATGTCAGTGAGCGTTCCGATTTCAGTTCCAGAGCGATTCGCCCGATGAGTCCTTCATATTTCGTCGTTTTCAGCCAATTTTCAGAATTTTTGAAAATTTCACTTTTTTGTGAAAATATCCACTAAATGAGGGAATAATATGTGCGAGGGTACCCCAGGAGAGTTCCAAATGTGTGTGGGTAGAATATATATCCCACGGGGATAAAATTGAAGAAAGGTGAAAACATTTTTTTTTTGGACTTAGTCATTTTTCCGGCATTTATCAGACTTTCAATTAGGGCAAATATCAGTGAGCGTTCCGATTTCAGTTCCAGAGCGATTCGCCCGATGAGTCCTTCATATTTAGTCGTTTTCAGCCAATTTTCTGAATTTTTGAAAATTTCACTTTTTTGGGAAAATATCCACTAAATGAGGGAATAATATGTGTGAGGGTACCCCAGGAGAGTTCCAAATGTGTGGGTAGAATATATATCCAACGGGGGTAAAATTGAAAAAAGGTGAAAAAAAATTTTTTTTGGACTTAGTCATTTTTTCAGCGTTTATCAGACTTTCAGATAGGGGAAATGTCAGTGAGCGTTCCGATTTCAGTTCCAGAGCGATTCGACCGATGAGTCTTTCATATTTAGTCGTTTTCAGCCAATTTCCTGAATTTTTGAAAATTTCACTTTTTTGGGAAAATATCCACTAAATGAGGGAATAACATGTGTGAGGGTACCCCAGGAGAGTTCCAAATGTGTGTGGGTAGAATATATATCCCACGGGGGTAAAATTGAAAAAAGTTGAAAAAAAATTTTTTTTGTACTTTGTCATTTTTCCGGCGTTTATCAGACTTTCAATTAGGGCAAATGTCAGTGAGCGTTCCGATTTCAGTTCCAGAGCGATTCGCCCGATGAGTCCTTCATATTTAGTCGTTTTCAGCCAATTTTCTGAATTTTTGAAAATTTCACTTTTTTGGGAAAATATCCACTAAATGAGGGAATAATATGTGTGAGGGTACCCCAGGAGAGTTCCAAATGTGTGGGTAGAATATATATCCAACGGGGGTAAAATTGAAAAAAGGTGAAAAAAAATTTTTTTTGGACTTAGTCATTTTTTCAGCGTTTATCAGACTTTCAGATAGGGGAAATGTCAGTGAGCGTTCCAATTTCAGTTCCAGAGCGATTCGCCTGATGAGTCCTTCATATTTAGTCATTTTCAGCCAATTTTCAGAATTTTTGAAAAGTTCACTTTTTTGTGAAAACCCCAGGAGAGTTCCAAATGTGTGTGGGTAGAATATATATCCCACGGGGGTAAAATTGAAAAAAGGTGAAAAAATTTTTTTTTTCGACTTAGTCATTTTTTCAGCGTTTATCAGACTTTCAGATAGGGGAAATGTCAGTGAGCGTTCCGATTTCAGTTCCAGAGCGATTCGCCCGATGAGTCCTTCATATTTCGTCGTTTTCAGCCAATTTTCAGAATTTTTGAAAATTTCACTTTTTTGTGAAAATATCCACTAAATGAGGGAATAATATGTGCGAGGGTACCCCAGGAGAGTTCCAAATGTGTGTGGGTAGAATATATATCCCACGGGGATAAAATTGAAAAAAGGTGAAAACATTTTTTTTTTGGACTTAGTCATTTTTCCGGCGTTTATCAGACTTTCAATTAGGGCAAATATCAGTGAGCGTTCCGATTTCAGTTCCAGAGCGATTCGCCCGATGAGTCCTTCATATTTAGTCGTTTTCAGCCAATTTTCTGAATTTTTGAAAATTTCACTTTTTTGGGAAAATATCCACTAAATGAGGGAATAATATGTGTGAGGGTACCCCAGGAGAGTTCCAAATGTGTGTGGGTAGAATATATATCCCACGGGGGTAAAATTGAAAAAAGGTGAAAAAAATTTTTTTTTCGACTTAGTCATTTTTTCAGCGTTTATCAGACTTTCAGATATGGAAATGTCAGTGAGCGTTCCGATTTCAGTTCCAGAGCGATTCGCCCGATGAGTCCTTCATATTTCGTCGTTTTCAGCCAATTTTCAGAATTTTTGAAAATTTCACTTTTTTGTGAAAATATCCACTAAATGAGGGAATAATATGTGCGAGGGTACCCCAGGAGAGTTCCAAATGTGTGTGGGTAGAATATATATCCCACGGGGGTAAAATTGAAAAAAGGTGAAAAAAATTTTTTTTGGACTTAGTCATTTTTTCAGCGTTTATCAGACTTTCAGATAGGGGAAATGTCAGTGAGCGTTCCAATTTCAGTTCCAGAGCGATTCGCCCGATGAGTCCTTCATATTTAGTCATTTTCAGCCAATTTTCAGAATTTTTGAAAAGTTCACTTTTTTGTGAAAACCCCAGGAGAGTTCCAAATGTGTGTGGGTAGAATATATATCCCACGGGGATAAAATTGAAAAAAGGTGAAAACATTTTTTTTTTGGACTTAGTCATTTTTCCGGCGTTTATCAGACTTTCAATTAGGGCAAATATCAGTGAGCGTTCCGATTTCAGTTCCAGAGCGATTCGCCCGATGAGTCCTTCATATTTAGTCGTTTTCAGCCAATTTTCTGAATTTTTGAAAATTTCACTTTTTTGGGAAAATATCCACTAAATGAGGGAATAATATGTGTGAGGGTACCCCAGGAGAGTTCCAAATGTGTGTGGGCAGAATATATATCCCACGGGGGTAAAATTGAAAAAATTTGAAAAAATTTTTTTTTGGACTTTGTCATTTTTCCGGCGTTTATCAGACTTTCAGATAGGGGAAATGTCAGTGAGCGTTCCGATTTCAGTTCCAGAGCGATTCGACCGATGAGTCTTTCATATTTAGTCGTTTTCAGCCAATTTCCTGAATTTTTGAAAATTTCACTTTTTTGGGAAAATATCCACTAAATGAGGGAATAATATGTGTGAGGGTACCCCAGGAGAGTTCCAAATGTGTGTGGGTAGAATATATATCCCACGGGGGTAAAATTGAAAAAGTTTAAAAAAAATTTTTTTTGGACTTTGTCATTTTTCCGGCGTTTATCAGACTTTCAATTAGGGCAAATGTCAGTGAGCGTTCCGATTTCAGTTCCAGAGCGGTTCGCCCGATGAGTCCTTCATATTTAGTCGTTTTCAGCCAATTTTCTGAATTTTTGAAAATTTCACTTTTTTGGGAAAATATCCACTAAATGAGGGAATAATATGTGTGAGGGTACCCCAGTAGAGTTCCAAATGTGTGGGTAGAATATATATCCAACGGGGGTAAAATTGAAAAAAGGTGAAAAAAAATTTTTTTTGGACTTAGTCATTTTTTCAGCGTTTATCAGACTTTCAGATAGGGGAAATGTCAGTGAGCGTTCCAATTTCAGTTCCAGAGCGATTCGCCTGATGAGTCCTTCATATTTAGTCATTTTCAGCCAATTTTCAGAATTTTTGAAAAGTTCACTTTTTTGTGAAAACCCCAGGAGAGTTCCAAATGTGTGTGGGTAGAATATATATCCCACGGGTTAAAATTGAAAAAAGGTGAAAAAATTTTTTTTTTCGACTTAGTCATTTTTTCAGCGTTTATCAGACTTTCAGATAGGGGAAATGTCAGTGAGTGTTCCAATTTCAGTTCCAGAGCGATTCGCCCGATGAGTCCTTCATATTTCGTCGTTTTCAGCCAATTTTCAGAATTTTTGAAAATTTCACTTTTTTGTGAAAATATCCACTAAATGAGGGAATAATATGTGCGAGGGTACACCAGGAGAGTTCCAAATGTGTGTGGGTAGAATATATATCCCACGGGGATAAAATTGAAAAAAGGTGAAAACATTTTTTTTTTGGACTTAGTCATTTTTCCGGCGTTTATCAGACTTTCAATTAGGGCAAATATCAGTGAGCGTTCCGATTTCAGTTCCAGAGCGATTCGCCCGATGAGTCCTTCATATTTAGTCGTTTTCAGCCAATTTTCTGAATTTTTGAAAATTTCACTTTTTTGGGAAAATATCCACTAAATGAGGGAATAATATGTGTGAGGGTACCCCAGGAGAGTTCCAAATGTGTGTGGGTAGAATATATATCCCACGGGGGTAAAATTGAAAAAAGGTGAAAAAATTTTTTTTTTCGACTTAGTCATTTTTTCAGCGTTTATCAGACTTTCAGATATGGAAATGTCAGTGAGCGTTCCGATTTCAGTTCCAGAGCGATTCGCCCGATGAGTCCTTCATATTTCGTCGTTTTCAGCCAATTTTCAGAATTTTTGAAAATTTCACTTTTTTGTGAAAATATCCACTAAATGAGGGAATAATATGTGCGAGGGTGCCCCAGGAGAGTTCCAAATGTGTGTGGGTAGAATATATATCCCACGGGGATAAAATTGAAAAAAGGTGAAAACTTTTTTTTTTTGGACTTAGTCATTTTTCCGGCGTTTATCAGACTTTCAATTAGGGCAAATATCAGTGAGCGTTCCGATTTCAGTTCCAGAGCGATTCGCCCGATGAGTCCTTCATATTTAGTCGTTTTCAGCCAATTTTCTGAATTTTTGAAAATTTCACTTTTTTGGGAAAATATCCACTAAATGAGGGAATAATATGTGTGAGGGTACCCCAGGAGAGTTCCAAATGTGTGTGGGTAGAATATATATCCCACGGGGGTAAAATTGAAAAAAGTTGAAAAAAATTTTTTTTGGACTTTGTCATTTTTCCGGCGTTTATCAGACTTTCAGATAGGGGAAATGTCAGTGAGCGTTCCGATTTCAGTTCCAGAGCGATTCGACCGATGAGTCTTTCATATTTAGTCGTTTTCAGCCAATTTCCTGAATTTTTGAAAATTTCACTTTTTTGGGAAAATATCCACTAAATGAGGGAATAATATGTGTGAGGGTACCCCAGGAGGGTTCCAAATGTGTGTGGGTAGAATATATATCCCACGGGGGTAAAATTGAAAAAAGTTGAAAAAAAATTTTTTTTGGACTTTGTCATTTTTCCGGCGTTTATCAGACTTTCAATTAGGGCAAATGTCAGTGAGCGTTCCGATTTCAGTTCCAGAGCGATTCGTCCGATGAGCCTTTCATATTTAGTCGTTTTCAGCCAATTTTCTGAATTTTTGAAAATTTCACTTTTTTGGGAAAATATCCACTAAATGAGGGAATAATATGTGTGAGGGTACCCCAGGAGAGTTCCAAATGTGTGGGTAGAATATATATCCAACGGGGGTAAAATTGAAAAAAGGTGAAAAAAAATTTTTTTTGGACTTAGTCATTTTTTCAGCGTTTATCAGACTTTCAGATAGGGGAAATGTCAGTGAGCGTTCCAATTTCAGTTCCAGAGCGATTCGCCTGATGAGTCCTTCATATTTAGTCATTTTCAGCCAATTTTCAGAATTTTTGAAAAGTTCACTTTTTTGTGAAAACCCCAGGAGAGTTCCAAATGTGTGTGGGTAGAATATATATCCCACGGGTTAAAATTGAAAAAAGGTGAAAAAATTTTTTTTTTCGACTTAGTCATTTTTTCAGCGTTTATCAGACTTTCAGATAGGGGAAATGTCAGTGAGTGTTCCAATTTCAGTTCCAGAGCGATTCGCCCGATGAGTCCTTCATATTTCGTCGTTTTCAGCCAATTTTCAGAATTTTTGAAAATTTCACTTTTTTGTGAAAATATCCACTAAATGAGGGAATAATATGTGCGAGGGTACACCAGGAGAGTTCCAAATGTGTGTGGGTAGAATATATATCCCACGGGGATAAAATTGAAAAAAGGTGAAAACATTTTTTTTTTGGACTTAGTCATTTTTCCGGCGTTTATCAGACTTTCAATTAGGGCAAATATCAGTGAGCGTTCCGATTTCAGTTCCAGAGCGATTCGCCCGATGAGTCCTTCATATTTAGTCGTTTTCAGCCAATTTTCTGAATTTTTGAAAATTTCACTTTTTTGGGAAAATATCCACTAAATGAGGGAATAATATGTGTGAGGGTACCCCAGGAGAGTTCCAAATGTGTGTGGGTAGAATATATATCCCACGGGGGTAAAATTGAAAAAAGTTGAAAAAAATTTTTTTTGGACTTTGTCATTTTTCCGGCGTTTATCAGACTTTCAGATAGGGGAAATGTCAGTGAGCGTTCCGATTTCAGTTCCAGAGCGATTCGACCGATGAGTCTTTCATATTTAGTCGTTTTCAGCCAATTTCCTGAATTTTTGAAAATTTCACTTTTTTGGGAAAATATCCACTAAATGAGGGAATAATATGTGTGAGGGTACCCCAGGAGGGTTCCAAATGTGTGTGGGTAGAATATATATCCCACGGGGGTAAAATTGAAAAAAGTTGAAAAAAAATTTTTTTTGGACTTTGTCATTTTTCCGGCGTTTATCAGACTTTCAATTAGGGCAAATGTCAGTGAGCGTTCCGATTTCAGTTCCAGAGCGATTCGTCCGATGAGCCTTTCATATTTAGTCGTTTTCAGCCAATTTTCTGAATTTTTGAAAATTTCACTTTTTTGGGAAAATATCCACTAAATGAGGGAATAATATGTGTGAGGGTACCCCAGGAGAGTTCCAAATGTGTGGGTAGAATATATATCCAACGGGGGTAAAATTGAAAAAAGGTGAAAAAAAATTTTTTTTGGACTTAGTCATTTTTTCAGCGTTTATCAGACTTTCAGATAGGGGAAATGTCAGTGAGCGTTCCAATTTCAGTTCCAGAGCGATTCGCCTGATGAGTCCTTCATATTTAGTCATTTTCAGCCAATTTTCAGAATTTTTGAAAAGTTCACTTTTTTGTGAAAACCCCAGGAGAGTTCCAAATGTGTGTGGGTAGAATATATATCCCACGGGTTAAAATTGAAAAAAGGTGAAAAAATTTTTTTTTTCGACTTAGTCATTTTTTCAGCGTTTATCAGACTTTCAGATAGGGGAAATGTCAGTGAGTGTTCCAATTTCAGTTCCAGAGCGATTCGCCCGATGAGTCCTTCATATTTCGTCGTTTTCAGCCAATTTTCAGAATTTTTGAAAATTTCACTTTTTTGTGAAAATATCCACTAAATGAGGGAATAATATGTGCGAGGGTACACCAGGAGAGTTCCAAATGTGTGTGGGTAGAATATATATCCCACGGGGATAAAATTGAAAAAAGGTGAAAACATTTTTTTTTTGGACTTAGTCATTTTTCCGGCGTTTATCAGACTTTCAATTAGGGCAAATATCAGTGAGCGTTCCGATTTCAGTTCCAGAGCGATTCGCCCGATGAGTCCTTCATATTTAGTCGTTTTCAGCCAATTTTCTGAATTTTTGAAAATTTCACTTTTTTGGGAAAATATCCACTAAATGAGGGAATAATATGTGTGAGGGTACCCCAGGAGAGTTCCAAATGTGTGTGGGTAGAATATATATCCCACGGGGGTAAAATTGAAAAAAGGTGAAAAAATTTTTTTTTTCGACTTAGTCATTTTTTCAGCGTTTATCAGACTTTCAGATATGGAAATGTCAGTGAGCGTTCCGATTTCAGTTCCAGAGCGATTCGCCCGATGAGTCCTTCATATTTCGTCGTTTTCAGCCAATTTTCAGAATTTTTGAAAATTTCACTTTTTTGTGAAAATATCCACTAAATGAGGGAATAATATGTGCGAGGGTGCCCCAGGAGAGTTCCAAATGTGTGTGGGTAGAATATATATCCCACGGGGATAAAATTGAAAAAAGGTGAAAACTTTTTTTTTTTGGACTTAGTCATTTTTCCGGCGTTTATCAGACTTTCAATTAGGGCAAATATCAGTGAGCGTTCCGATTTCAGTTCCAGAGCGATTCGCCCGATGAGTCCTTCATATTTAGTCGTTTTCAGCCAATTTTCTGAATTTTTGAAAATTTCACTTTTTTGGGAAAATATCCACTAAATGAGGGAATAATATGTGTGAGGGTACCCCAGGAGAGTTCCAAATGTGTGTGGGTAGAATATATATCCCACGGGGGTAAAATTGAAAAAAGTTGAAAAAAATTTTTTTTGGACTTTGTCATTTTTCCGGCGTTTATCAGACTTTCAGATAGGGGAAATGTCAGTGAGCGTTCCGATTTCAGTTCCAGAGCGATTCGACCGATGAGTCTTTCATATTTAGTCGTTTTCAGCCAATTTCCTGAATTTTTGAAAATTTCACTTTTTTGGGAAAATATCCACTAAATGAGGGAATAATATGTGTGAGGGTACCCCAGGAGGGTTCCAAATGTGTGTGGGTAGAATATATATCCCACGGGGGTAAAATTGAAAAAAGTTGAAAAAAAATTTTTTTTGGACTTTGTCATTTTTCCGGCGTTTATCAGACTTTCAATTAGGGCAAATGTCAGTGAGCGTTCCGATTTCAGTTCCAGAGCGATTCGTCCGATGAGCCTTTCATATTTAGTCGTTTTCAGCCAATTTTCTGAATTTTTGAAAATTTCACTTTTTTGGGAAAATATCCACTAAATGAGGGAATAATATGTGTGAGGGTACCCCAGGAGAGTTCCAAATGTGTGGGTAGAATATATATCCAACGGGGGTAAAATTGAAAAAAGGTGAAAAAAAATTTTTTTTGGACTTAGTCATTTTTTCATCGTTTATCAGACTTTCAGATAGGGGAAATGTCAGTGAGCGTTCCAATTTCAGTTCCAGAGCGATTTGCCCGATGAGTCCTTCATATTTAGTCATTTTCAGCCAATTTTCAGAATTTTTGAAAAGTTCACTTTTTTGTGAAAACCCAGGAGAGTTCCAAATGTGTGTGGGTAGAATATATATCCCACGGGGGTAAAATTGAAAAAAGGTGAAAACATTTTTTTTTTGGACTTAGTCATTTTTCCGGCGTTTATCAGACTTTCAATTAGGGCAAATATCAGTGAGCGTTCCGATTTCAGTTCCAGAGCGATTCGCCCGATGAGTCCTTCATATTTAGTCGTTTTCAGCCAATTTTCTGAATTTTTGAAAATTTCACTTTTTTGGGAAAATATCCACTAAATGAGGGAATAATATGTGTGAGGGTACCCCAGGAGAGTTCCAAATGTGTGTGGGTAGAATATATATCCCACGGGGGTAAAATTGAAAAAAGGTGAAAAATTTTTTTTTTTCGACTTAGTCATTTTTTCAGCGTTTATCAGACTTTCAGATATGGAAATGTCAGTGAGCGTTCCGATTTCAGTTCCAGAGCCATTCGCCCGATGAGTCCTTCATATTTCGTCGTTTTCAGCCAATTTTCAGAATTTTTGAAAATTTCACTTTTTTGTGAAAATATCCACTAAATGAGGGAATAATATGTGCGAGGGTGCCCCAGGAGAGTTCCAAATGTGTGTGGGTAGAATATATATCCCACGGGGATAAAATTGAAAAAAGGTGAAAACTTTTTTTTTTTGGACTTAGTCATTTTTCCGGCGTTTATCAGACTTTCAATTAGGGCAAATATCAGTGAGCGTTCCGATTTCAGTTCCAGAGCGATTCGCCCGATGAGTCCTTCATATTTAGTCGTTTTCAGCCAATTTTCTGAATTTTTGAAAATTTCACTTTTTTGGGAAAATATCCACTAAATGAGGGAATAATATGTGTGAGGGTACCCCAGGAGAGTTCCAAATGTGTGTGGGTAGAATATATATCCCACGGGGGTAAAATTGAAAAAAGTTGAAAAAAATTTTTTTTGGACTTTGTCATTTTTCCGGCGTTTATCAGACTTTCAGATAGGGGAAATGTCAGTGAGCGTTCCGATTTCAGTTCCAGAGCGATTCGACCGATGAGTCTTTCATATTTAGTCGTTTTCAGCCAATTTCCTGAATTTTTGAAAATTTCACTTTTTTGGGAAAATATCCACTAAATGAGGGAATAATATGTGTGAGGGTACCCCAGGAGGGTTCCAAATGTGTGTGGGTAGAATATATATCCCACGGGGGTAAAATTGAAAAAAGTTGAAAAAAAATTTTTTTTGGACTTTGTCATTTTTCCGGCGTTTATCAGACTTTCAATTAGGGCAAATGTCAGTGAGCGTTCCGATTTCAGTTCCAGAGCGATTCGTCCGATGAGCCTTTCATATTTAGTCGTTTTCAGCCAATTTTCTGAATTTTTGAAAATTTCACTTTTTTGGGAAAATATCCACTAAATGAGGGAATAATATGTGTGAGGGTACCCCAGGAGAGTTCCAAATGTGTGGGTAGAATATATATCCAACGGGGGTAAAATTGAAAAAAGGTGAAAAAAAATTTTTTTTGGACTTAGTCATTTTTTCATCGTTTATCAGACTTTCAGATAGGGGAAATGTCAGTGAGCGTTCCAATTTCAGTTCCAGAGCGATTTGCCCGATGAGTCCTTCATATTTAGTCATTTTCAGCCAATTTTCAGAATTTTTGAAAAGTTCACTTTTTTGTGAAAACCCAGGAGAGTTCCAAATGTGTGTGGGTAGAATATATATCCCACGGGGGTAAAATTGAAAAAAGGTGAAAACATTTTTTTTTTGGACTTAGTCATTTTTCCGGCATTTATCAGACTTTCAATTAGGGCAAATGTCAGTGAGCGTTCCGATTTCAGTTCCAGAGCGATTCGCCCGATGAGTCCTTCATATTTCGTCGTTTTCAGCCAATTTTCAGAATTTTTGAAAATTTCACTTTTTTGGGAAAATATCCACTAAATGAGGGAATAATATGTGTGAGGGTACCTCAGGAGAGTTCCAAATGTGTGTGGGTAGAATATATATCCCACCGGGGTAAAATTGAAAAAAGTTGAAAAAAATTTTTTTTGGACTTAGTCATTTTTCCGGCGTCTATCAGACTTTCAATTAGGGCAAATGTCAGTGAGCGTTCCGATTTCAGTTCCAGAGCGATTCGCCCGATGAGTCCTTCATATTTAGTCGTTTTCAGCCAATTTTCTGAATTTTTGAAAATTTCACTTTTTTGTGAAAACCCCAGGAGAGTTCCAAATGTGTGTGGGTAGAATATATATCCCACGGGGGTAAAATTGAAAAAAGGTGAATTTTTTTTTTTTTTTAAATTAGTCATTTTTTCAGCGTTTATCAGACTTTCAGATAGGAGAAATGTCAGTGAGCGTTCCGATTTCAGTTCCAGAGCGATTCGCCCGATGAGTCCTTCATATTTAGTCATTTTTTGCCAATTTTCTGAATTTTTGAAAATTTCACTTTTTTGTGAAAATATCCACTAAATGAGGGAATAATATGTGTGAGGGTACCCCAGGAGAGTTCCAAATGTGTGTAGGTAGAATATATATCCCACGGGGGTGAAATTGAAAAAAGTTGAAAAAATTTTTTTTTGGACTTTGTCATTTTTCCGGCGTTTATCAGACTTTCAGATAGGGGAAATGTCAGTGAGCGTTCCGATTTCAGTTCCAGAGCTATTCGACCGATGAGTCCTTCATATTTAGTCGTTTTCAGCCAATTTCCTGAATTTTTGAAAATTTCACTTTTTTGGGAAAATATCCACTAAATGAGGGAATAATATGTGTGAGGGTACAACAGGAGAGTTCCAAATGTGTGTGGGTAGAATATATATCCCACGGGGGTAATATTGAAAAAAGGTGAAAAAAATTTTTTTTAGGCTTAGTCATTTTTCCGGCGTTTATCAGAATTTCAATTAGGGCAAATGTCAGTGACCATTCTGATTTCAGTTCCAGAGCGATTCGCCCGATGAGTTTTTCATATTTAGTCGTTTTCAGCCAATTTTCTGAATTTTTGAAAATTTCACTTTTTTTGTGAAAATATCCACTAAATGAGGGAATAATATGTGCGAGGGTACCCCAGGAGAGTTCCAAATGTGTGTGGGTAGAATATATATCCCACGGGGATAAAATTGAAAAAAGGTGAAAACATTTTTTTTTTGGACTTAGTCATTTTTTCGGCGTTTATCAGACTTTCAATTAGGGCAAATATCAGTGAGCGTTCCGATTTCAGTTCCAGAGCGATTCGCCCGATGAGTCCTTCATATTTAGTCGTTTTCAGACAATTTCCTGAATTTTTGAAAATTTCACTTTTTTGGGAAAATATCCACTAAATAAGGGAATAATATGTGTGAGGGTACAACAGGAGAGTTCCAAATGTGTGTGGGTAGAATATATATCCCACGGGGGTAATATTGAAAAAAGGTGAAAAAATTTTTTTTTTGGACTTAGTCATTTTTCCGGCGTTTATCAGACTTTCAAATAGGGCAAATATCAGTGAGCGTTCCGATTTCAGTTCCAGAGCGATTCGCCCGATGAGTCCTTCATATTTAGTCGTTTTCAGCCAATTTTCTGAATTTTTGAAAATTTCACTTTTTTGGGAAAATATCCACTAAATGAGGGAATAATATGTGTGAGGGTACAACAGGAGAGTTCCAAATGTGTGTGGGTAGAATATATATCCCACGGGGGTAATATTGAAAAAAGGTGAAAAAATTTTTTTTTTGGACTTTGTCATTTTTCCGGCGTTTATCAGACTTTCAGATAGGGGAAATGTCAGTGAGCGTTCCAATTTCAGTTCCAGAGCGATTCGCCCGATGAGTCCTTCATATTTCGTCGTTTTCAGCCAATTTTCAGAATTTTTGAAAATTTCACTTTTTTGTGAAAATATCCACTAAATGAGGGAATAATATGTGTGAGGGTACCCCAGGAGAGTTCCAAATGTGTGTGGGTAGAATATATATCCCACGGGGGTAAAATTGAAAAAAGGTGAACATTTTTTTTTTTTTAAATTAGTCATTTTTTCAGCGTTTATCAGACTTTCAGATAGGGGAAATGTCAGGGAGCATTCCGATTTCAGTTCCAGAGCCATTCGCCCGATGAGTCCTTCATATTTAGTCATTTTTTGCCAATTTTCTGAACTTTTGAAAATTTCACTTTTTTGGGAAAATATCCACTAAATGAGGGAATAATATGTGCAGGGTACCCCAGGAGAGTTCCAAATGTGTGTGGGTAGAATATATATCCCACGGGGATAAAATTTAAAAAAGGTGAAAACATTTTTTTTTTGGACTTAGTCATTTTTCCGGCGTTTATCAGACTTTCAATCAGGGCAAATGTCAGTGAGCGTTCCGATTTCAGTTCCAGAGCGATTCGTCAGATGAGCCCTTCATATTTAGTCGTTTTCAGCCAATTTTCTGAATTTTTGAAAACTTCACTTTTTTGGGAAAATATCCACTAAATGAGGGAATAATATGTGTGAGGGTACCCCAGGAGAGTTCCAAATGTGTGGGTAGATTATATATCCAACGGGGGTAAAATTGAAAAAAGGTGAAAAAAAATTTTTTTTGGACTTAGTCATTTTTTCAGCGTTTATCAGACTTTCAGATAGGGAAAATGTCAGTGAGCGTTCCAATTTCAGTTCCAGAGCGATTCGCCCGATGAGTGCTTCATATTTAGTCATTTTCAGCCAATTTTCAGAATTTTGAAAAGTTCACTTTTTTGTGAAAACCCAGGAGAGTTCCAAATGTGTGTGGGTAGAATATATATCCCACGGGGGTAAAATTGAAAAAAGGTGAAAACATTTTTTTTTTGGACTTAGTCATTTTTCCGGCGTTTATCAGACTTTCAGATAGGGGAAATGTCAGTGAGCATTCCGATTTCAGTTCCAGAGCGATTCGCCCGATGATTCTTTCATATTTAGTCATTTTCAGCCAATTTTCTGAATTTTTGAAAATTTCACTTTTTTGTCAAAATATCCACTAAATGAGGGGATAACATGTGTGAGGGTACAACAGGAGAGTTCCAAATGTGTGTGGGTAGAATATATATCCCACGGGGGTAAAATTGAAAAAAGGTGAAAAAAAAATTTTTTTAGACTTTGTCATTTTTCCGGCTTTTATCATACTTTCAGATAGTGGAAATGTCATTGAGCGTTCCAATTTCAGTTCCAGAGCGATTCGCCCGATGAGTCCTTCATATTTAGTCGTTTTCATCCAATTTTCTGAATTTTTGAAAATTTCACTTTTTTGTGAAAATATCCACTAAATGAGGGGATAACATGTGTGAGGGTACAACAGGAGAGTTCCAAATGTGTGTGGGTAGAATATATATCCCACGGGGGTAAAATTGAAAAAAGGTGAAAATTTTTTTTTTTTCGACTTAGTCATTTTTTCAGCGTTTATCAGACTTTCAGATAGGGGAAATGTCAGTGAGCGTTCCGATTTCAGTTCCAGAGCGATTCGCCCGATGAGTCCTTCATATTTCGTCGTTTTCAGCCAATTTTCTGAATTTTTGAAAATTTCACTTTTTTGTGAAAATATCCACTAAATGAGGGAATAATATGTGTGAGGGTACCCCAGGAGAGTTCCAAATGTGTGTGGGTAGAATATATATCCCACAGGGGTAAAATTGAAAAAAGTTGAAAAAAATTTTTTTCTAGACTTAGTCATTTTTCCGGCGTTTATCAGACTTTCAGATAGGGGAAATGTCAGTGAGCGTTCCGATTTCAGTTCCAGAGCGATTCGCCCGATGAGTCCTTTATATTTTGTCGATTTCAGCCAATTTTCAGAATTTTTGAAAATTTCACTTTTTTGTGAAAATATCCACTAAATGAGGGAACAATATGTGTGAGGGTACCCCAGGAGAGTTCCAAATGTGTGTGGGTAGAATATATATCCCACGGGGGTAAAATTGAAAAAAGGTGAAAAAAAAATTTTTTTGGACTTTGTCATTTTTCCGGCTTTTATCATACTTTCCGATAGTGGAAATGTCATTGAGCGTTCCAATTTCAGTTCCAGAGCGATTCGCCCGATGAGTCCTTCATATTTAGTCATTTTCAGCCAATTTTCAGAATTTTTGAAAATTTCACTTTTTTGTGAAAATATCCACTAAATTAGGGAATAATATGTGTGAGGGTACCCCAGGAGAGTTCCAAATGTGTGTGGGTAGACTATATATCCCACGGGGGTAAAATTGAAAAAAGGTGAAAAAAAGGTTTTTTTTTTAAATTAGTCATTTTTTCAGCGTTTATCAGACTTTCAGATAGGGGAAATGTCAGTGAGCATTCCGATTTCAGTTCCAGAGCGATTCGCCCGATGAGTCCTTCATATTTAGTCATTTTCAGCCAATTTTCTGAATTTTTGAAAATTTCACTTTTTTGTGAAAATATCCACTAAATGAGGGAATAATATGTGTGAGGGTACCCCAGGAGAGTTCCAAATGTGTGTGGGTAGAATATATATCCCACAGGGGTAAAATTGAAAAAAGGTGAAAAAAAATTTTTTTGGACTTAGTCATTTTTCCGGCGTTTATCAGACTTTCAGATAGGGGAAATGTCAGTGAGCGTTGTGATTTCAGTTCCAGCTCGATTCGCCCGATGAGTCCTTCATATTCAGTCATTTTCAGCCATTTTTCTGAATTTTTGAAAATTTCACTTTTTTTGTGAAAATATCCACTAAATGAGGGGATAATACGTGTGAGGGTACAACAGGAGAGTTCCAAATGTGTGTGGGTAGAATATATATCCCACGGGGGTAAAATTGAAAAAAGATGAAAAAAATTTTTTTGGACTTAGTCATTTTTCCGGCGTTTATCAGACTTTCAATTAGGGCAAATGTCAGTGAGCGTTCCGATTTCAGTTCCAGAGCGATTCACCCGATGAGCCCTTCATATTTAGTCGTTTTCAGCCAATTTTCTGAATTTTTGAAAATTTCACTTTTTTGTGAAAATATCCACTAAATGAGGGAATAATATGTGTGAGGGTACCCCAGGAGAGTTCCAAATGTGTGTGGGTAGAATATATATCCCATGGGGGTAAAATTGAAAAAAGGTGAAAAAAAGTTGTTTTTTTTAAATTAGTCATTTTTCCGGCGTTTATCAGACTTTCAGATAGGGGAAATGTCAGTGAGCGTTCCGATTTCATTTCCAGAGCGATTCGCCCAATGAGTCCTTCATATTTAGTCGTTTTCAGTCAGTTTTCTGAATTTTTGAAAATTTCACTTTTTTGTGAAAATATCCACTAAATGAGGGAATAATATGTGTGAGGGTACCCCAGGAGAGTTTCAAATGTGTGTGGGTAGAAAATATATCCCACGGAGGTAAAATTGAAAAAAGGTGAAAACATTTTTTTTTTGGACTTAGTCATTTTTTCAGCGTTTATCAGACTTTCAGATAGGGGAACTGTCAGTGAGCATTCCGATTTCAATTCCAGAGCGATTCTCCCGATGAGTCCTTCATATTTCGTCGTTTTCAGCCAATTTTCTGAATTTTTGAAAATTTCACTTTTTTGTGAAAATATCCACTAAATAAGGGAATAATATGTGTGAGGGTACCCCAGGAGAGTTCCAAATGTGTGTGGGTAGAATATATATCCCACGGGGGTAAAATTGAAAAAAGGTGAAAACATTTTTTTTTTGGACTTAGTCATTTTTTCAGCGTTTATCAGACTTTCAGATAGGGGAACTGTCAGTGAGCGTTCCGATTTCAATTCCAGAGCGATTCGCGCGATGAGTCCTTCATATTTCGTCGTTTTCAGCCAATTTTCAGAATTTTTGAAAATTTCACTTTCTTGGTAAAATATCCACTAAATGAGGGAATAATATGTGTGAGGGTACCCCAGGAGAGTTCCAAATGTGTGTGTGGGTAGAATATATATCCCACGGGGGTAAAATTGAAAAAAGGTGAAAAAAATTTTTTTGGACTTCGTCATTTTTCCGGCGTTTATCAGACTTTCAGATAGGGGAAATGTCAGTGAGCGTTGTGATTTCAGTTCCAGCTCGATTCGCCCGATGCGTCCTTCATATTCAGTCATTTTCAGCCATTTTTCTGAATTTTTGAAAATTTCACTTTTTTGTGAAAATATCCACTAAATGAGGGGATAATATGTGTGAGGGTACAACAGGAGAGTTCCAAATGTGTGTGGGTAGAATATATATCCCACGGGGGTAAAATTGAAAAAAGTTGAAAAAAATTTTTTTTTTTACTTAGTCATTTTTTCGGCTTTTATCAGACTTTCAGATAGGGGAAATGTCAGTGAGCATTCCGAATTCAGTTCCAGAGCGATTCGCCCGATGAGTCCTGCATATTTAGTGGTTTTCAGCCAATTTTCAGAATTTTTTGAAAATTTCACTTTTTTGTGAAAATATCCACTAAATGAGGGAATAATATGTGTGAGGGTACCCCAGGAGAGTTCCAAATGTGTGTGGGTAGAATATATATCCCACGGGGGTAAAATTGAAAAAAGATGAAAACATTTTTTTTTTGGACTTAGTCATTTTTTCAGCGTTTATCAGACTTTCAGATAGGGGAACTGTCAGTGAGCGTTCCGATTTCAATTCCAGAGCGATTCGCCCGATGAGTCCTTCATATTTCGTCGTTTTCAGCCAATTTTCTGAATTTTTGAAAATTTCACTTTTTTGTGAAAATATCCACTAAATGAGGGAATAATATGTGTGAGGGTACCCCAGGAGAGTTCCAAATTTGTGTGGGTAGAATATATATCCCACGGGGGTAAAATTGAAAAAAGATGAAAACATTTTTTTTGGACTTAGTCATTTTTCCGGCATTTATCAGACTTTCAGATAGGGGAAATGTCAGTGAGCGTTCCGATTTTAGTTCCAGAGCAATTCGCCTGATGAGTCCTTCATATTTATTCGTTTTCAGCCAATTTTCAGAATTTTTGAAAATTTCACTTTTTTGTGAAAATATCCACTAAATGAGGGAATAATATGTGTGAGGGTACCCCAGGAGAGTTCCAAATGTGTGTGGGTAGAAAATATATTCCACGGAGGTAAAATTGAAAAAAGGTGAAAACATTTTTTTTTTGGACTTAGTCATTTTTTCAGCGTTTATCAGACTTTCAGATAGGGGAACTGTCAGTGAGCGTTCCGATTTCAATTCCAGAGCGATTCGCCCGATGAGTCCTACATATTTCGTCGTTTTCAGCCAATTTTCAAAATTTTTGAAAATTTCACTTTTTTGGGAAAATATCCACTAAATGAGGGAATAATATGTGTGAGGGTACCCCAGGAGAGTTCCAAATGTGTGTGGGTAGAAGATATATCCCACGGGGGTAAATTTGAAAAAAGGTGAAAAAAATATTTTTTTGGACTTAGTCATTTTTTCAGCGTTTATCAGAATTTCAGATAGGAGAAATGTCATTGAGCGTTCCGATTTCAGTTCCAGAGCGATTCGCCCGATGAGTCCTTCATATTTAGTTGTTTTCAGCCAATTTTCTGAATTTTTGAAAATTTCACTTTTTGGGGAAAATATCCACTAAATGAGGGAATAATATGTGTGAGGGTACCCCAGGAGAGTTCCAAATGTGTGTGGGTAGAATATATATCCCACGGGGGTAAATTTGAAAAAAGGTGAAAAAAATATTTTTTTGGACTTAGTCATTTTTTCAGCGTTTATCAGACTTTCAGATAGGGGAAATGTCAGTGAGCGTTCTGATTTCAGTTCCAGATCGATTCGCCCGATGAGCCCTTAATATTTAGTCGTTTTCAGCCAATTTTCTGAATTTTTGAAAATTTCACTTTTTTGTGAAAATATCCACTAAATGAGGGAATAATATGTGTGAGGGTACCCCAGGAGAGTTCCAAATGTGTGTGGGTAGAATATATATCCCACAGGGGTAAAATTGAAAAAAGTTGAAAAAAAAATTTTTTTGGGCTTAGTCATTTTTTCAGCGTTTATCAGACTTTCAGATAGGGGAAATGTCAGTGAGCGTTCCGATTTCAGTTCCAGAGCGATTTGCCCCATAAGTCCTTCATATTTAGTCGTTTTCAGCCAATTTTCTGAATTTTTGAAAATTTCACTTTTTTGTGAAAATATCCACTAAATGAGGGAATAATATGTGTGAGGGTACCCCAGGAGAGTTCCAAATGTGTGTGGGTAGAATATATATCCCACAGGGGTAAAATTGAAAAAAGTTGAAAAAAAATTTTTTTGGGACTTAGTCATTTTTTCAGCGTTTATCAGACTTTCAGATTGGGGAAATGTCAGTGAGCGTTCCGATTTCAGTTATAGAGCGATTTGCCCCATAAGTCCTTCATATTTAGTCGTTTTCAGCCAATTTTCTGAATTTTTGAAAATTTCACTTTTTTGTGAAAATATCCACTAAATGAGGGAATAATATGTGTGAGGGTACCCCAGGAGAGTTCCAAATGTGTGTGGGTAGAATATATATCCCACGGGGGTAAAATTGAAAAAAGTTGAAAAAAAAATTTTTTTGGACTTAGTCATTTTTTCAGCGTTTATCAGACTTTCAGATAGGGGAAATGTCAGTGAGCATTCCGATTTCAGTTCCAGAGCGATTCGCCCGATGAGTCCTGCATATTTAGTCGCTTTCAGCCAATTTTCAGAATTTTTGAAAATTTCACTTTTTTGTGAAAATATCCACTAAATGAGGGAATAATATGTGTGAGGGTACCCCAGGAGAGTTCCAAATGTGTGTGGGTAGAAGATAAATCCCACGAGGGTAAAATTGAAAAAGTTGAAAAAAAATTTTTTTTGGACTTAGTCATTTTTTCAGAGTTTATCAGACTTTCAATTTGGGCAAATGTCAGTGAGCGTTCCGATTTCATGTCCAGAGCGATTCGCCCGATGAGTCCTTCATATTTAGTCATTTTCAGCCAATTTTCTGAATTTTTGAAAATGTCACTTTTTTGTGAAAATATCCACTAAATGAGGGAATAATATGTGTGAGGGTACCCCAGGAGAGTTCCAAATGTGTGTGGGTAGAATATATATCCCACAGGGGTAAAATTGAAAAAAGGTGAAAAAAAATTTTTTTTGGACTTAGTCATTTTTTCAGCGTTTATCAGACTTTCAGATAGGGGAAATGTCAGTGAGCGTTCCGATTTCAGTTCCAGAGCGATTTGCCCCATAAGTCCTTCATATTTAGTCGTTTTCAGCCAATTTTCTGAATTTTTGAAAATTTCACTTTTTTGTGAAAATATCCACTAAATGAGGGAATAATATGTGTGAGGGTACCCCAGGAGAGTTCCAAATGTGTGTGGGTAGAATATATATCCCACGGGGGTAAAATTGAAAAAAGTTTACAAAAAATTTTTTTTGGACTTAGTCATTTTTTCAGCGTTTATCAGACTTTCATATAGGGGAAATGTCAGTGAGCGTTCTGATTTCAGTTCCAGCGCGATTCGCCCGATGAGTCCTTCATATTCAGTCGTTTTCAGCCAATTTTCTGAATTTTTGAAAATTTCACTTTTTTTGTGAAAATATCCACTAAATGAGGGAATAATATGTGTGAGGGTACCCCAGGAGAGTTCCAAATGTGTGTGGGTAGAATATATATCCCACGGGGGTAAAATTGAAAAAAGATGAAAAAAATTTTTTGGGACTTTGTCATTTTTCCGGCGTTTATCAGACTTTCAATTAGGGCAAATGTCAGTGAGCGTTCCGATTTCATTTCCAGAGCAATTCGCCCGATGAGCCCTTAATATTTAGTCGTTTTCAGCCAATTTTCTGAATTTTTGAAAATTTCACTTTTTTGTGAAAATATCCACTAAATGAGGGAATAATATGTGTGAGGGTACCCCAGGAGAGTTCCAAATGTGTGTGGGTAGAATATATATCCCACAGGGGTAAAATTGAAAAAAGTTGAAAAAAAATTTTTTTTGGGCTTAGTCATTTTTTCAGCGTTTATCAGACTTTCAGATAGGGGAAATGTCAGTGAGCGTTCCGATTTCAGTTCCAGAGCGATTTGCCCCATAAGTCCTTCATATTTAGTCGTTTTCAGCCAATTTTCTGAATTTTTGAAAATTTCACTTTTTTGTGAAAATATCCACTAAATGAGGGAATAATATGTGTGAGGGTACCCCAGGAGAGTTCCAAATGTATATGGGTAGAATATATATCCCACGGGGGTAAAAATGAAAAAAGTTGAAAAAATTTTTTTTTTGGACTTAGTCATTTTTCCAGCGTTTATCAGACTTTCAGATAGGGGAAATGTCAGTGAGCGTTCCGATTTCAGTTCCAGAGCGATTCGCCCAATGAGTCCTTCATGTTTAGCAGTTGGCAGCCAATTTTCAGAATTTTTGAAAATTTCACTTTTTTGTGAAAATATCCACTAAATGAGGGAATAATATGTGTGAGGGTACCCCAGGAGAGTTCCAAATGTGTGTGGGTAGAAGATAAATGCCACGGGGGTAAAATTGAAAAAAGTTGAAAAAAAATTTTTTTGGACTTAGTCATTTTTCCGGCGTTTATCAGACTTTCAGCTAGGGGAAATGTCAGTGAGCATTCCAATTTACGTTCCAGAGCGATTTGCCCGATGTGTCGTTCATATTTAGTCATTTTCAGCCAATTTTCAGAATTTTTGAAAATGTCACTTTTTGTGAAAATATCCACTAAAGGAGGGAATAATATGTGTGAGGGTACCCCAGGAGAGTTCCAAATGTGTGTGGGTAGAATATATATCCCACGGGGGTAAAATTGAAAAAAGTTGAAAAAAAACTGTTTTTGGACTTAGTCATTTTTCCGGCGTTTATCAGATTTTCAGATAGGGGAAATGTCAGTGAGCATTCCGATTTCAGTTCCAGAGCGATTTGCCCCATAAGTCCTTCATATTTAGTCGTTTTCAGCCAATTTTCTGAATTTTTGAAAATTTCACTTTTTTGGGAAAATATCCACTAAATGAGGGAATAATATGTGTGAGGGTACCCCAGGAGAGTTCCAAATGTGTGTGGGTAGAAGATAAATGCCACGGGGGTAAAATTGAAAAAAGTTTTTAAAAAATTTTTTTTTGGACTTAGTCATTTTTTCAGCGTTTATCAGACTTTCAATTAGGGCAAATGTCAGTGAGCGTTCCGATTTCAGTTCCAGAGCGATTCGCCCAATGAGTCCTTCATGTTTAGCAGTTTTCAGCCAATTTTCAGAATTTTTGAAAATTTCACTTTTTTGTGAAAATATTCACTAAATGAGGGAATAATATGTGTGAGGTACCCCAGGAGAGTTCCAAATGTGTGTGGGTAGAAGATATATCCCACTGGGGTAAAATTGAAAAAAGTTTTAAAAAAAATTTTTTTGGACTTAGTCATTTTTCCAGCGTTTATCAGACTTTCAGTTAGGGGAAATGTCAGTGAGCGTTCCGTTTTACGTTCCAGAGCGATTTGCCCGATGAGTCCTTCATATTTAGTCATTTTCAGCCAATTTTCAGAATTTTAGAAAATTTCACTTTTTTGTGAAAATATCCACTAAATGAGGGAATAATATGTGTGAGGGTACCCCAGGAGAGTTCCAAATGTGTGTGGGTAGAAGATATATCCCACGGGGGTAAAATTTAAAAAAGTTTTAAAATTTTTTTTGGACTTAGTCATTTTTTCAGCGTTTATCAGACTTTCAGATAGGAGAAATGTCAGTGAGCGTTGCGATTTCAGTTCCAGAGCGATTCGCCCGATGAGTCCTTCATTATTAGTAGTTTTCAGCCAATTTTCTGAATTTTTGAAAATTTCACTGTTTTGTGAAAATATCCACTAAATGAGGGAATAATATGTGTGAGGGTACCCCAGGAGAGTTCCAAATGTGTGTGGGTAGAAGATATATCCCACGGGGTTAAAATTGAAAAAAGTTTTAAAAAAAATTTTTTTGGACTTAGTCATTTTTCCGGTGTTTATCAGACTTTCAATTAGGGCAAATGTCAGTGAGCGTTCCGATTTCAGTTCCAGATTGATTCCCCAGATGAGTCCTTCATATTTAGTCGTTTTCAGCCAATTTTCTGAATATTTAAAAATTTCACTTTTTTGTGAAAATATCCACTAAATGAGGGAATAATATGTGTGAGGGTACCCCAGGAGAGTACCAAATGTGTGTGGGTAGAAGATATATCCCACGGGGGCAAAATTGAAAAAAGTTTTAAAAAAAAATTTTTTGGACTTCGTCATTTTTCCGGCGTTTATCAGACTTTCAGTTAGGGGAAATGTCAGTGAGCATTCCGATTTCAGTTCCAGAGCGATTCGCCCGATGAGTCCTTCATATTTAGTCGCTTTCAGCCAATTTTCTGAATTTTTGAAAATTTCACTTTTTTGTGAAAATATCCACTAAATGAGGAAATAATATGTGTGAGGGTATCCCAGGAGAGTTCCAAGTGTATATGGGTAGAATATATATCCCACGGGGGTAAAAATGAAAAAAGTTGAAAAAATTTTTTTTTTGGACTTAGTCATTTTTCCAGCAAACTTTCAGTTGGGGAAATGTCAGTGAGCGTTCCGATTTCAGTTCCAGAGCGATTCGCCCAATGAGTCCTTGATGTTTAGCAGTTTTCAGCCAATTTTCAGAATTTTTGAAAATTTCACTTTTTTGTGAAAATATCCACTAAATGAGTGAATAATATGTGTGAGGGTACCCCAGGAGAGTTCCAAATGTGTGTGGGTAGAAGATATATCCCACGGGGGTAAAATTGAAAAAAGTTTTAAAAAAATTTTTTTTGGACTTGGTCATTTTTTCAGCGTTTATCAGACTTTCAGATAGGAGAAATGTCAGTGAGCGTTGCGATTTCAGTTCCAGAGCGATTCGCCCGATCAGTCGTTCATTATTAGTAGTTTTCAGCCAATTTTCTGAATTTTTGAAAATTTCACTTTTTTGTGAAAATATCCACTAAATGAGGGAATAATATGTGTGAGGGTACCCCAGGAGAGTTCCAAATGTGTGTGGGTAGAAGATATATCCCACGGGGGTAAAATTGAAAAAAGTTTTAAAAATAATTTTTTTGGACTTAGTCATTTTTCCAGCGTTTATCAGACTTTCAGCTAGGGGAAATGTCAGTGAGCATTCCAATTTACGTTCCAGAGCGATTTGCCCGATGTGTCGTTCATATTTAGTCATTTTCAGCCAATTTTCAGAATTTTTGAAAATGTCACTTTTTGTGAAAATATCCACTAAATGAGGGAATAATATGTGTGAGGGTACCCCAGGAGAGTTCCAAATGTGTGTGGGTAGAATATATATCCCACGGGGGTAAAATTGAAAAAAGTTGAAAAAAAATTTTTTTTGGACTTAGTCATTTTTTCAGCGTTTATCAGACTTTCAGTTAGGGGAAATGTCAGTGAGCATTCCGATTTCATGTCCAGAGCGATTCGCCCGATGAGTCCTTCATAGTTAGTCATTTTCAGCCAATTTTCTGAATTTTTGAAAATTTCACTTTTTTGTGAAAATATCCACTAAATGAGGGAATAATATGTGTGAGGGTACCCCAGCAGAGTTCCAAATGTGTTTGGGTAGAATATATATCCCACGGGGGTAAAATTGAAAAAAGTTGAAAAAAAATTTCTTTTAGGCTTAGTCATTTTTCCGGCATTTATCAGACTTTCAATTTGGGCAAATGTTAGTGAGCGTTCCGATTTACGTTCCAGAGCGATTTGACCGATGAGTCGTACATATTTTGTCATTTTCAGCCAATTTTCAGAATTTTTGAAAATGTCACTTTTTGTGAAATATCCACTAAATGAGGGAATAATATGTGTGAGGGTACCCCAGGAGAGTTCCAAATGTGTGTGGGTAGAATATATATCCCACGGGGGTAAATTTGAAAAAAGTTGAAAAAAAATTTTTTTTGGACTTAGTCATTTTTTCAGTGTTTATCAGACTTTCAGATAGGGGAAATGTCAGTGAGCGTTCCGATTTCAGTTCCAGAGCGATTCGCCCAATGAGTCCTTCATATTTAGTCATTTTCAGCCAATTTTCTGAATTTTTGAAAATTTCACTTTTTTGTGAAAATATCCACTAAATGAGGGAATAATATGTGTGAGGGTACCCCAGGAGAGTTCCAAATGTGTGTGGGTAGAAGATCTATCCCACGGGGGTAAAATTGAAAAAAGTTTTAAAAAAAATTTTTTTGGACTTAGTCATTTTTCCGGCGTTTATCAGACTTTCAATTTGGGCAAATGTTAGTGAGCGTTCCGATTTACGTTCCAGAGCGATTTGACCGATGAGTCGTACATATTTTGTCATTTTCAGCCAATTTTCAGAATTTTTGAAAATGTCACTTTTTGTGAAAATATCCACTAAATGAGGGAATAATATGTGTGAGGGTACCCCAGGAGAGTTCCAAATGTGTGTGTGTAGAATATATATCCCACGGGGGTAAATTTGAAAAAAGTTGAAAAAAAATTTTTTTGGACTTAGTCATTTTTCCGGCGTTTATCAGACTTTCAGTTAGGGAAAATGTCAGTGAGCGTTCCGATTTACGTTCCAGAGCGATTTGCCCGATGAGTCGTTCATATTTAGTCATTTTCAGCCAATTTTCAGAATTTTTGAAAATGTAACTTTTTTGTGAAAAAATATCCACTAAATGAGGGAATAATATGTGTGAGGGTACCCCAGGAGAGTTCCAAATGTGTGTGGGTAGAAGATATATCCCACGGGGGTAAAATTGAAAAAAGTTTTAAAATTTTTTTTGGACTTAGTCATTTTTTCAGCGTTTATCAGACTTTCAGATAGGAGAAATGTCAGTGAGCGTTGCGATTTCAGTTCCAGAGCGGTTCGCCCGATGAGTCCTTCATTATTAGTAGTTTTCAGCCAATTTTCTGAATTTTTGAAAATTTCACTATTTTGTGAAAATATCCACTAAATGAGGGAATAATATGTGTGAGGGTACCCCAGGAGATTTCCAAATGTGTGTGGGTAGAAGATATATCCCACGGGGTTAAAATTGAAAAAAGTTTTAAAAAAAATTTTTTTGGACTTCGTCATTTTTCCGGCGTTTATCAGACTTTCAGCTAGGGGAAATGTCAGTGAGCATTCCAATTTACGTTCCAGAGCGATTCGCCCGATGAGTCCTTCATATTTAGTCACTTTCAGCCAATTTTCTGAATTTTTGAAAATTTCACTTTTTTGTGAAAATATCCACTAAATGAGGGAATAATATGTGTGAGGGTACCCCAGGAGAGTTCCAAATGTGTGTGGGTAGAATATATATCCCACAGGGGTAAAATTGAAAAAAGTTGAAAAAAAATTTTTTTTGGACTTAGTCATTTTTCCAGCGTTGATCAGACTTTCAGATAGGGGAAATGTCAGTGAGCGTTCCGATTTCAATTCCAGAGCGATTCGCCCGATGAGTCCTTCATATTTAGTCATTTTCAGCCAATTTTCTGAATTTTTGAAAATTTCACTTTTTTGTGAAAATATCCACTAAATGAGGGAATAATATGTGTGAGGGTACCCCAGGAGAGTTCCAAATGTGTGTGGGTAGAAGATCTATCCCACGGGGGTAAAATTGAAAAAAGTTTTAAAAATTTTTTTTTTTGGACTTAGTCATTTTTCCGGCGTTTATCAGACTTTCAGTTATGGGAAATGTCAGTGCGCATTCCAATTTACGTTCCAGAGCGATTTGCCCGATGAGTCGTTCATATTTAGTCATTTTCAGCCAATTTTCAGAATTTTTGAAAATGTCACTTTTTGTGAAAATATCCACTAAATGAGGGAATAATATGTGTGAGGGTACCCCAGGAGAGTTCCAAATGTGTGTGGGTAGAATATATATCCCACGGGGGTAAATTTGAAAAAAGGTGAAAAAAATTTTTTTTTGGACTTAGTCATTTTTCCGGCGTTTATCAGACTTTCAGTTAGGGGAAATGTCAGTGAGCGTTCCGATTTCAGTTCCAGAGCGATTCACCCGATGAGTCCTTCATATTTAGTCGTTTTCAGCCAATTTTCTGAATATTTGAAAATGTCACTTTTTTGTGAAAATATCCACTAAATGAGGGAATAATATGTGTGAGGGTACCACAGGAGAGTTCCAAATGTGTGTGGGTAGAATATATATCCCACGGGGGTAAAATTGAAAAAACGTGAAAAAAATTTTTTTTGGACTTAGTCATTTTTTCAGCGTTTATCAGACTTTCAGATAGGGGAAATGTCAGTGAGTGTTCCGATTTCAGTTCCAGAGCGATTCGCCCGATGAGTCCTTCATATTTATTCATTTTCAGCCAATTTTCAGAATTTTTGAAAATGTCACTTTTTGTAAAAATATCCACTAAATGAGGGAATAATATGTGTGAGGGTACCCCAGGAGAGTTCCAAATGTGTGTGGGTAGAAGATATATCCCACGGGAGTAAAATTGAAAAAAGTTTTAAAAAAATTTTTTTGGACTTAGTCATTTTTCTGGCGTTTATCAGACTTTCAGTTAGGGGAAATGTCAGTGAGCATTCCGATTTCATGTCCAGAGCGATTCGCCCGATGAGTCCTTCATAGTTAGTCATTTTCAGCCAATTTTCTGAATTTTTGAAAATTTCACTTTTTTGTGAAAATATCCACTAAATGAGGGAATAATATGTGTGAGGGTACCCCAGCAGAGTTCCAAATGTGTTTGGGTAGAATATATATCCCACGGGGGTAAAATTGAAAAAAGTTGAAAAAAAAATTCTTTTAGGCTTAGTCATTTTTCCGGCATTTATCAGACTTTCAATTTGAGCAAATGTTAGTGAGCGTTCCGATTTACGTTCCAGAGCGATTTGACCGATGAGTCGTACATATTTTGTCATTTTCAGCCAATTTTCAGAATTTTTGAAAATGTCACTTTTTGTGAAATATCCACTAAATGAGGGAATAATATGTGTGAGGGTACCCCAGGAGAGTTCCAAATGTGTGTGGGTAGAATATATATCCCACGGGGGTAAATTTGAAAAAAGTTGAAAAAAAATTTTTTTTGGACTTAGTCATTTTTTCAGTGTTTATCAGACTTTCAGATAGGGGAAATGTCAGTGAGCGTTCCGATTTCAGTTCCAGAGCGATTCGCCCAATGAGTCCTTCATATTTAGTCATTTTCAGCCAATTTTCTGAATTTTTGAAAATTTCACTTTTTTGTGAAAATATCCACTAAATGAGGGAATAATATGTGTGAGGGTACCCCAGGAGAGTTCCAAATGTGTGTGGGTAGAAGATCTATCCCACGGGGGTAAAATTGAAAAAAGTTTTAAAAAAAATTTTTTTGGACTTAGTCATTTTTCCGGCGTTTATCAGACTTTCACTTAGGGGAAATGTCAGTGAGCATTCCAATTTACGTTCCAGAGCAATTTGCCAGATGAGTCGTTCATATTTAGCCATTTTCAGCCAATTTTCAGAATTTTTCAAAATTTCACTTTTTTGTGAAAATATCCACTAAATGAGGGAATAATATGTGTGAGGGTACCCCAGGAGAGTTCCAAATGTGTGTGGGTAGAAGATATATCCCACGGGAGTAAAATTGAAAAAAGTTTTAAAAAAATTTTTTTGGACTTAGTCATTTTTCTGGCGTTTATCAGACTTTCAATTTGGGCAAATGTCAGTGAGCGTTCCGATTTCATGTCCAGAGCGATTCGCCCGATGAGTCCTTCATATTTAGTCATTTTCAGCCAATTTTCTGAATTTTTGAAAATTTCACTTTTTTGTGAAAATATCCACTAAATGAGGGAATAATATGTGTGAGGGTACCCCAGCAGAGTTCCAAATGTGTTTGGGTAGAATATATATCCCACGGGGGTAAAATTGAAAAAAGTTGAAAAAAAATTTTTTTTAGGCTTAGTCATTTTTCCGGCATTTATCAGACTTTCAATTTGGGCAAATGTTAGTGAGCGTTCCGATTTACGTTCCAGAGCGATTTGACCGATGAGTCGTACATATTTTGTCATTTTCAGCCAATTTTCAGAATTTTTGAAAATGTCACTTTTTGTGAAAATATCCACTAAATGAGGGAATAATATGTGTGAGGGTACCCCAGGAGAGTTCCAAATGTGTGTGTGTAGAATATATATCCCACGGGGGTAAATTTGAAAAAAGTTGAAAAAAAATTTTTTTGGGACTTAGTCATTTTTTCAGTGTTTATCAGACTTTCAGATAGGGGAAATGTCAGTGAGCGTTCCGATTTCAGTTCCAGAGCGATTCGCCCGATGAGTCCTTCATATTTAGTCGTTTTCAGCCAATTTTCTGAATTTTTGAAAATTTCACTTTTTTGTGAAAATATCCACTAAATGAGGGAATAATATGTGTGAGGGTACCCCAGGAGAGTTCCAAATGTGTGTGGGTAGAAGATCTATCCCACGGGGGTAAAATTGAAAAAAGTTTTAAAAAAAATTTTTTTGGACTTAGTCATTTTTCCGGCGTTTATCAGACTTTCACTTAGGGGAAATGTCAGTGAGCATTCCAATTTACGTTCCAGAGCGATTTGCCAGATGAGTCGTTCATATTTAGCCATTTTCAGCCAATTTTCAGAATTTTTCAAAATTTCACTTTTTTGTGAAAATATCCACTAAATGAGGGAATAATATGTGTGAGGGTACCCAAGGAGAGTTCCAAATGTGTGTGGGTAGAATACATATCCCACGGGGGTAAAATTGAAAAAAGTTTTAAAAATTTTTTTTTTTAGTCTTGGTCATTTTTCCGGCGTTTATCAGACTTTCAGTTAGGGGAAATGTCAGTGCGCATTCCAATTTACGTTCCAGAGCGATTTGCCCAATGAGTCGTTCATATTTAGTCATTTTCAGCCAATTTTCAGAATTTTTGAAAATGTCACTTTTTGTGAAAATATCCACTAAATGAGGGAATAATTTGTGTGAGGGTACCCCAGGAGAGTTCCAAATGTGTGTGGGTAGAATATATATCCCACGGGGGTAAATTTGAAAAAAGGTGAAAAAAATTTTTTTTTGGACTTAGTCATTTTTCCGGCGTTTATCAGACTTTCAGTTAGGGGAAATGTCAGTGAGCATTTCAATTTACGTTCCAGAGCGATTTGCCCGATGAGTCCTTCATATTTAGTCGTTTTCAGCCAATTTTCTGAATTTTTGAAAATTTCACTTTTTTGTGAAAATATCCACTAAATGAGGGAATAATATGTGTGAGGGTACCCCAGGAGAGTTCCAAATGTGTGTGGGTAGAATATATATCCCACGGGGGTAAAATTGAAAAAAGTTGAAAAAAAATTTTTTTTGGACTTAGTCATTTTTCCGGCGTTTATCAGACTTTCACTTAGGGGAAATGTCAGTGAGCGTTCCGATTTCAGTTCCAGAGCGATTCACCCGATGAGTCCTTCATATTTAGTCGTTTTCAGCAAATTTTCTGAATATTTGAAAATGTCACTTTTTTGTGAAAATATCCACTAAATGAGGGAATAATATGTGTGAGGGTACCACAGGAGAGTTCCAAATGTGTGTGGGTAGAATATATATCCCACGGGGGTAAAATTGAAAAAAGGTGAAAAAAATTTTTTTTGGACTTAGTCATTTTTCTGGCGTTTATCAGACTTTCAATTTGGGCAAATGTCAGTGAGCGTTCCGATTTCATGTCCAGAGCGATTCGCCCGATGAGACCTTCATATTTAGTCATTTTCAGCCAATTTTCTGAATTTTTGAAAATTTCACTTTTTTGTGAAAATATCCACTAAATGAGGGAATAATATGTGTGAGGGTACCCCAGCAGAGTTCCAAATGTGTTTGGGTAGAATATATATCCCACGGAGGTAAAATTGAAAAAAGTTTAAAAAAAATTTTTTTTAGGCTTAGTCATTTTTCCGGCATTTATCAGACTTTCAATTTGGCAAATGTTAGTGAGCGTTCCGATTTACGTACCAGAGCGATTTGACCGATGAGTCGTACATATTTTGTCATTTTCAGCCAATTTTCTGAATTTTTGAAAATTTCACTTTTTTGTGAAAATATCCACTAAATGAGGGAATAATATGTGTGAGGGTACCCCAGGAGAGTTCCAAATGTGTGTGGGTAGAAGATCTATCCCACGGGGGTAAAATTGAAAAAAGTTTTAAAAAAAATTTTTTTGGACTTAGTCATTTTTCCGGCGTTTATCAGACTTTCACTTAGGGGAAATGTCAGTGCGCATTCCAGTTTACGTTCCAGAGCGATTTGTTCGATGAGTCGTTCATATTTAGTCATTTTCAGCCAATTTTCAGAATTTTTGAAAATGTCACTTTTTGTGAAAATATCCACTAAATGAGGGAATAATATGTGTGAGGGTACCCCAGGAGGATTCCAAATGTGTGTGGGTAGAATATATATCCCACGGGGGTAAAATTGAAAAAAGTTGAAAAAAAAATTTTTTTGGACTTAGTCATTTTTCCGGCGTTTATCAGACTTTCAATTAGGGCAAATGTCAGTGAGCGTTCCGATTTCAGTTCCAGAGCGATTCACCCGATGAGTCCTTCATATTTAGTCGTTTTCAGCCAATTTTCTGAATATTTGAAAATTTCACTTTTTTGTGAAAATATCCACTAAATGAGGGAATAATATGTGTGAGGGTACCACAGGAGAGTTCCAAATGTGTGTGGGTAGAATATATATCCCACGGGGGTAAAATTGAAAAAAGGTGAAAAAAATTTTTTTTGGACTTAGTCATTTTTTCAGCGTTTATCAGACTTTCAGATAGGGGAAATGTCAGTGAGTGTTCCGATTTCAGTTCCAGAGCGATTCGCCCGATGAGTCCTTCATATTTAGTCATTTTCAGCCAATTTTCAGAGTTTTTGAAAATGTCACTTTTTGTGAAAATATCCACTAAATGAGGGAATAATATGTGTGAGGGTACCCCAGGAGAGTTCCAAATGTGTGTGGGTAGAAGATCTATCCCACGGGGGTAAAATTGAAAAAAGTTTTAAAAAAAATTTTTTTGGACTTAGTCATTTTTCCGGCGTTTATCAGACTTTCACTTAGGGGAAATGTCAGTGAGCATTCCAATTTACGTTCCAGAGCAATTTGCCAGATGAGTCGTTCATATTTAGCCATTTTCAGCCAATTTTCAGAATTTTTCAAAATTTCACTTTTTTGTGAAAATATCCACTAAATGAGGGAATAATATGTGTGAGGGTACCCGAGGAGAGTTCCAAATGTGTGTGGGTAGAAGATATATCCCACGGGAGTAAAATTGAAAAAAGTTTTAAAAAAAATTTTTTGGACTTAGTCATTTTTCTGGCGTTTATCAGACTTTCAATTTGGGCAAATGTCAGTGAGCGTTCCGATTTCATGTCCAGAGCGATTCGCCCGATGAGTCCTTCATATTTAGTCATTTTCAGCCAATTTTCTGAATTTTTGAAAATTTCACTTTTTTGTGAAAATATCCACTAAATGAGGGAATAATATGTGTGAGGGTACCCCAGCAGAGTTCCAAATGTGTTTGGGTAGAATATATATCCCACGGGGGTAAAATTGAAAAAAGTTGAAAAAAAATTTTTTTTAGGCTTAGTCATTTTTCCGGCATTTATCAGACTTTCAATTTGGGCAAATGTTAGTGAGCGTTCCGATTTACGTTCCAGAGCGATTTGACCGATGAGTCGTACATATTTTGTCATTTTCAGCCAATTTTCAGAATTTTTGAAAATGTCACTTTTTGTGAAAATATCCACTAAATGAGGGAATAATATGTGTGAGGGTACCCCAGGAGAGTTCCAAATGTGTGTGTGTAGAATATATATCCCACGGGGGTAAATTTGAAAAAAGTTGAAAAAAAATTTTTTTGGGACTTAGTCATTTTTTCAGTGTTTATCAGACTTTCAGATAGGGGAAATGTCAGTGAGCGTTCCGATTTCAGTTCCAGAGCGATTCGCCCGATGAGTCCTTCATATTTAGTCGTTTTCAGCCAATTTTCTGAATTTTTGAAAATTTCACTTTTTTGTGAAAATATCCACTAAATGAGGGAATAATATGTGTGAGGGTACCCCAGGAGAGTTCCAAATGTGTGTGGGTAGAAGATCTATCCCACGGGGGTAAAATTGAAAAAAGTTTTAAAAAAAATTTTTTTGGACTTAGTCATTTTTCCGGCGTTTATCAGACTTTCACTTAGGGGAAATGTCAGTGAGCATTCCAATTTACGTTCCAGAGCGATTTGCCAGATGAGTCCTTCATATTTAGTCGTTTTCAGCAAATTTTCTGAATATTTGAAAATGTCACTTTTTTGTGAAAATATCCACTAAATGAGGGAATAATATGTGTGAGGGTACCACAGGAGAGTTCCAAATGTGTGTGGGTAGAATATATATCCCACGGGGGTAAAATTGAAAAAAGGTGAAAAAAATTTTTTTTGGACTTAGTCATTTTTCTGGCGTTTATCAGACTTTCAATTTGGGCAAATGTCAGTGAGCGTTCCGATTTCATGTCCAGAGCGATTCGCCCGATGAGACCTTCATATTTAGTCATTTTCAGCCAATTTTCTGAATTTTTGAAAATTTCACTTTTTTGTGAAAATATCCACTAAATGAGGGAATAATATGTGTGAGGGTACCCCAGCAGAGTTCCAAATGTGTTTGGGTAGAATATATATCCCACGGGGGTAAAATTGAAAAAAGTTTAAAAAAAATTTTTTTTAGGCTTAGTCATTTTTCCGGCATTTATCAGACTTTCAATTTGGCAAATGTTAGTGAGCGTTCCGATTTACGTACCAGAGCGATTTGACCGATGAGTCGTACATATTTTGTCATTTTCAGCCAATTTTCTGAATTTTTGAAAATTTCACTTTTTTGTGAAAATATCCACTAAATGAGGGAATAATATGTGTGAGGGTACCCCAGGAGAGTTCCAAATGTGTGTGGGTAGAAGATCTATCCCACGGGGGTAAAATTGAAAAAAGTTTTAAAAAAAATTTTTTTGGACTTAGTCATTTTTCCGGCGTTTATCAGACTTTCACTTAGGGGAAATGTCAGTGCGCATTCCAGTTTACGTTCCAGAGCGATTTGTTCGATGAGTCGTTCATATTTAGTCATTTTCAGCCAATTTTCAGAATTTTTGAAAATGTCACTTTTTGTGAAAATATCCACTAAATGAGGGAATAATATGTGTGAGGGTACCCCAGGAGAGTTCCAAATGTGTGTGGGTAGAATATATATCCCACGGGGGTAAAATTGAAAAAAGTTGAAAAAAAAATTTTTTTGGACTTAGTCATTTTTCCGGCGTTTATCAGACTTTCAATTAGGGCAAATGTCAGTGAGCGTTCCGATTTCAGTTCCAGAGCGATTCACCCGATGAGTCCTTCATATTTAGTCGTTTTCAGCCAATTTTCTGAATATTTGAAAATTTCACTTTTTTGTGAAAATATCCACTAAATGAGGGAATAATATGTGTGAGGGTACCCCAGCAGAGTTCCAAATGTGTTTGGGTAGAATATATATCCCACGGGGGTAAAATTGAAAAAAGTTTAAAAAAAATTTTTTTTAGGCTTAGTCATTTTTCCGGCATTTATCAGACTTTCAATTTGGCAAATGTTAGTGAGCGTTCCGATTTACGTACCAGAGCGATTTGACCGATGAGTCGTACATATTTTGTCATTTTCAGCCAATTTTCTGAATTTTTGAAAATTTCACTTTTTTGTGAAAATATCCACTAAATGAGGGAATAATATGTGTGAGGGTACCCCAGGAGAGTTCCAAATGTGTGTGGGTAGAAGATCTATCCCACGGGGGTAAAATTGAAAAAAGTTTTAAAAAAAATTTTTTTGGACTTAGTCATTTTTCCGGCGTTTATCAGACTTTCACTTAGGGGAAATGTCAGTGCGCATTCCAGTTTACGTTCCAGAGCGATTTGTTCGATGAGTCGTTCATATTTAGTCATTTTCAGCCAATTTTCAGAATTTTTGAAAATGTCACTTTTTGTGAAAATATCCACTAAATGAGGGAATAATATGTGTGAGGGTACCCCAGGAGAGTTCCAAATGTGTGTGGGTAGAATATATATCCCACGGGGGTAAAATTGAAAAAAGTTGAAAAAAAAATTTTTTTGGACTTAGTCATTTTTCCGGCGTTTATCAGACTTTCAATTAGGGCAAATGTCAGTGAGCGTTCCGATTTCAGTTCCAGAGCGATTCACCCGATGAGTCCTTCATATTTAGTCGTTTTCAGCCAATTTTCTGAATATTTGAAAATTTCACTTTTTTGTGAAAATATCCACTAAATGAGGGAATAATATGTGTGAGGGTACCACAGGAGAGTTCCAAATGTGTGTGGGTAGAATATATATCCCACGGGGGTAAAATTGAAAAAAGGTGAAAAAAATTTTTTTTGGACTTAGTCATTTTTTCAGCGTTTATCAGACTTTCAGATAGGGGAAATGTCAGTGAGTGTTCCGATTTCAGTTCCAGAGCGATTCGCCCGATGAGTCCTTCATATTTAGTCATTTTCAGCCAATTTTCAGAGTTTTTGAAAATGTCACTTTTTGTGAAAATATCCACTAAATGAGGGAATAATATGTGTGAGGGTACCCCAGGAGAGTTCCAAATGTGTGTGGGTAGAAGATCTATCCCACGGGGGTAAAATTGAAAAAAGTTTTAAAAAAAATTTTTTTGGACTTAGTCATTTTTCCGGCGTTTATCAGACTTTCACTTAGGGGAAATGTCAGTGAGCATTCCAATTTACGTTCCAGAGCAATTTGCCAGATGAGTCGTTCATATTTAGCCATTTTCAGCCAATTTTCAGAATTTTTCAAAATTTCACTTTTTTGTGAAAATATCCACTAAATGAGGGAATAATATGTGTGAGGGTACCCCAGGAGAGTTCCAAATGTGTGTGGGTAGAAGATATATCCCACGGGAGTAAAATTGAAAAAAGTTTAAAAAAAATTTTTTTGGACTTAGTCATTTTTCTGGCGTTTATCAGACTTTCAATTTGGGCAAATGTCAGTGAGCGTTCCGATTTCATGTCCAGAGCGATTCGCCCGATGAGTCCTTCATATTTAGTCATTTTCAGCCAATTTTCTGAATTTTTGAAAATTTCACTTTTTTGTGAAAATATCCACTAAATGAGGGAATAATATGTGTGAGGGTACCCCAGCAGAGTTCCAAATGTGTTTGGGTAGAATATATATCCCACGGGGGTAAAATTGAAAAAAGTTTAAAAAAAATTTTTTTTAGGCTTAGTCATTTTTCCGGCATTTATCAGACTTTCAATTTGGCAAATGTTAGTGAGCGTTCCGATTTACGTACCAGAGCGATTTGACCGATGAGTCGTACATATTTTGTCATTTTCAGCCAATTTTCTGAATTTTTGAAAATTTCACTTTTTTGTGAAAATATCCACTAAATGAGGGAATAATATGTGTGAGGGTACCCCAGGAGAGTTCCAAATGTGTGTGGGTAGAAGATCTATCCCACGGGGGTAAAATTGAAAAAAGTTTTAAAAAAAATTTTTTTGGACTTAGTCATTTTTCCGGCGTTTATCAGACTTTCACTTAGGGGAAATGTCAGTGCGCATTCCAGTTTACGTTCCAGAGCGATTTGTTCGATGAGTCGTTCATATTTAGTCATTTTCAGCCAATTTTCAGAATTTTTGAAAATGTCACTTTTTGTGAAAATATCCACTAAATGAGGGAATAATATGTGTGAGGGTACCCCAGGAGAGTTCCAAATGTGTGTGGGTAGAATATATATCCCACGGGGGTAAAATTGAAAAAAGTTGAAAAAAAAATTTTTTTGGACTTAGTCATTTTTCCGGCGTTTATCAGACTTTCAATTAGGGCAAATGTCAGTGAGCGTTCCGATTTCAGTTCCAGAGCGATTCACCCGATGAGTCCTTCATATTTAGTCGTTTTCAGCCAATTTTCTGAATATTTGAAAATTTCACTTTTTTGTGAAAATATCCACTAAATGAGGGAATAATATGTGTGAGGGTACCCCAGCAGAGTTCCAAATGTGTTTGGGTAGAATATATATCCCACGGGGGTAAAATTGAAAAAAGTTTAAAAAAAATTTTTTTTAGGCTTAGTCATTTTTCCGGCATTTATCAGACTTTCAATTTGGCAAATGTTAGTGAGCGTTCCGATTTACGTACCAGAGCGATTTGACCGATGAGTCGTACATATTTTGTCATTTTCAGCCAATTTTCTGAATTTTTGAAAATTTCACTTTTTTGTGAAAATATCCACTAAATGAGGGAATAATATGTGTGAGGGTACCCCAGGAGAGTTCCAAATGTGTGTGGGTAGAAGATCTATCCCACGGGGGTAAAATTGAAAAAAGTTTTAAAAAAAATTTTTTTGGACTTAGTCATTTTTCCGGCGTTTATCAGACTTTCACTTAGGGGAAATGTCAGTGCGCATTCCAGTTTACGTTCCAGAGCGATTTGTTCGATGAGTCGTTCATATTTAGTCATTTTCAGCCAATTTTCAGAATTTTTGAAAATGTCACTTTTTGTGAAAATATCCACTAAATGAGGGAATAATATGTGTGAGGGTACCCCAGGAGAGTTCCAAATGTGTGTGGGTAGAATATATATCCCACGGGGGTAAAATTGAAAAAAGTTGAAAAAAAAATTTTTTTGGACTTAGTCATTTTTCCGGCGTTTATCAGACTTTCAATTAGGGCAAATGTCAGTGAGCGTTCCGATTTCAGTTCCAGAGCGATTCACCCGATGAGTCCTTCATATTTAGTCGTTTTCAGCCAATTTTCTGAATATTTGAAAATTTCACTTTTTTGTGAAAATATCCACTAAATGAGGGAATAATATGTGTGAGGGTACCACAGGAGAGTTCCAAATGTGTGTGGGTAGAATATATATCCCACGGGGGTAAAATTGAAAAAAGGTGAAAAAAATTTTTTTTGGACTTAGTCATTTTTTCAGCGTTTATCAGACTTTCAGATAGGGGAAATGTCAGTGAGTGTTCCGATTTCAGTTCCAGAGCGATTCGCCCGATGAGTCCTTCATATTTAGTCATTTTCAGCCAATTTTCAGAGTTTTTGAAAATGTCACTTTTTGTGAAAATATCCACTAAATGAGGGAATAATATGTGTGAGGGTACCCCAGGAGAGTTCCAAATGTGTGTGGGTAGAAGATCTATCCCACGGGGGTAAAATTGAAAAAAGTTTTAAAAAAAATTTTTTTGGACTTAGTCATTTTTCCGGCGTTTATCAGACTTTCACTTAGGGGAAATGTCAGTGAGCATTCCAATTTACGTTCCAGAGCAATTTGCCAGATGAGTCGTTCATATTTAGCCATTTTCAGCCAATTTTCAGAATTTTTCAAAATTTCACTTTTTTGTGAAAATATCCACTAAATGAGGGAATAATATGTGTGAGGGTACCCCAGGAGAGTTCCAAATGTGTGTGGGTAGAAGATATATCCCACGGGAGTAAAATTGAAAAAAGTTTAAAAAAAATTTTTTTGGACTTAGTCATTTTTCTGGCGTTTATCAGACTTTCAATTTGGGCAAATGTCAGTGAGCGTTCCGATTTCATGTCCAGAGCGATTCGCCCGATGAGTCCTTCATATTTAGTCATTTTCAGCCAATTTTCTGAATTTTTGAAAATTTCACTTTTTTGTGAAAATATCCACTAAATGAGGGAATAATATGTGTGAGGGTACCCCAGCAGAGTTCCAAATGTGTTTGGGTAGAATATATATCCCACGGGGGTAAAATTGAAAAAAGTTGAAAAAAAATTTTTTTTAGGCTTAGTCATTTTTCCGGCATTTATCAGACTTTCAATTTGGGCAAATGTTAGTGAGCGTTCCGATTTACGTTCCAGAGCGATTTGACCGATGAGTCGTACATATTTTGTCATTTTCAGCCAATTTTCAGAATTTTTGAAAATGTCACTTTTTGTGAAAATATCCACTAAATGAGGGAATAATATGTGTGAGGGTACCCCAGGAGAGTTCCAAATGTGTGTGTGTAGAATATATATCCCACGGGGGTAAATTTGAAAAAAGTTGAAAAAAAATTTTTTTGTTACTTAGTCATTTTTTCAGTGTTTATCAGACTTTCAGATAGGGGAAATGTCAGTGAGCGTTCCGATTTCAGTTCCAGAGCGATTCGCCCGATGAGTCCTTCATATTTAGTCGTTTTCAGCCAATTTTCTGAATTTTTGAAAATTTCACTTTTTTGTGAAAATATCCACTAAATGAGGGAATAATATGTGTGAGGGTACCCCAGGAGAGTTCCAAATGTGTGTGGGTAGAAGATCTATCCCACGGGGGTAAAATTGAAAAAAGTTTTAAAAAAAATTTTTTTGGACTTAGTCATTTTTCCGGCGTTTATCAGACTTTCACTTAGGGGAAATGTCAGTGAGCATTCCAATTTACGTTCCAGAGCGATTTGCCAGATGAGTCGTTCATATTTAGCCATTTTCAGCCAATTTTCAGAATTTTTCAAAATTTCACTTTTTTGTGAAAATATCCACTAAATGAGGGAATAATATGTGTGAGGGTACCCAAGGAGAGTTCCAAATGTGTGTGGGTAGAAGATATATCCCACGGGGGTAAAATTGAAAAAAGTTTTAAAAATTTTTTTTTTTAGACTTGGTCATTTTTCCGGCGTTTATCAGACTTTCAGTTAGGGGAAATGTCAGTGCGCATTCCAGTTTACGTTCCAGAGCGATTTGCTCGATGAGTCGTTCATATTTAGTCATTTTCAGCCAATTTTCAGAATTTTTGAAAATGTCACTTTTTGTGAAAATATTCACTAAATGAGGGAATAATATGTGTGAGGGTACCCCAGGAGAGTTCCAAATGTGTGTGGGTAGAATATATATCCCACGGGGGTAAAATTGAAAAAAGTTGAAAAAAAAATTTTTTTGGACTTAGTCATTTTTCCGGCGTTTATCAGACTTTCAATTAGGGCAAATGTCAGTGAGCGTTCCGATTTCAGTTCCAGAGCGATTCACCCGATGAGTCCTTCATATTTAGTCGTTTTCAGCCAATTTTCTGAATATTTGAAAATTTCACTTTTTTGTGAAAATATCCACTAAATGAGGGAATAATATGTGTGAGGGTACCACAGGAGAGTTCCAAATGTGTGTGGGTAGAATATATATCCCACGGGGGTAAAATTGAAAAAAGGTGAAAAAAATTTTTTTTGGACTTAGTCATTTTTTCAGCGTTTATCAGACTTTCAGATAGGGGAAATGTCAGTGAGTGTTCCGATTTCAGTTCCAGAGCGATTCGCCCGATGAGTCCTTCATATTTAGTCATTTTCAGCCAATTTTCAGAGTTTTTGAAAATGTCACTTTTTGTGAAAATATCCACTAAATGAGGGAATAATATGTGTGAGGGTACCCCAGGAGAGTTCCAAATGTGTGTGGGTAGAAGATATATCCCACGGAAGTAAAATTGAAAAAAGTTTTAAAAAAATTTTTTTTGGACTTAGTCATTTTTCTGGCGTTTATCAGACTTTCAATTTGGGCAAATGTCAGTGAGCGTTCCGATTTCATGTCCAGAGCGATTCGCCCGATGAGTCCTTCATATTTAGTCATTTTCAGCCAATTTTCTGAATTTTTGAAAATTTCACTTTTTTGTGAAAATATCCACTAAATGAGGGAATAATAAGTGTGAGGGTACCCCAGCAGAGTTCCAAATGTGTTTGGGTAGAATATATATCCCACGGGGGTAAAATTGAAAAAAGTTGAAAAAAAATTTTTTTTAGGCTTAGTCATTTTTCCGGCATTTATCAGATTTTCAATTTGGGCAAATGTTAGTGAGCGTTCCGATTTACGTTCCAGAGCGATTTGACCGATGAGTCGTACATATTTTGTCATTTTCAGCCAATTTTCAGAATTTTTGAAAATGTCACTTTTTGTGAAAATATCCACTAAATGAGGGAATAATATGTGTGAGGGTACCCCAGGAGAGTTCCAAATGTGTGTGGGTATAATATATATCCCACGGGGGTAAATTTGAAAAAAGTTGAAAAAAAATTTTTTTTGGACTTAGTCATTTTTTCAGTGTTTATCAGACTTTCAGATAGGGGAAATGTCAGTGAGTGTTCCGATTTCAGTTCCAGAGCGATTCGCCCAATGAGTCCTTCATATTTAGTCGTTTTCAGCCAATTTTCTGAATTTTTGAAAATTTCACTTTTTTGTGAAAATATCCACTAAATGAGGGAATAATATGTGTGAGGGTACCCCAGTAGAGTTCCAAATGTGTGTGGGTAGAAGATATATCCCACAGGGGTAAAATTGAAAAAAGTTTTAAAAAAATTTTTTTTGGACTTAGTCATTTTTCCAGCGTTTATCAGACTTTCAGCTAGGGGAAATGTCAGTGAGCATTCCAATTTACGTTCCAGAGCGATTTGCCCGATGTGTCGTTCATATTTAGTCATTTTCAGCCAATTTTCAGAATTTTTGAAAATGTCACTTTTTGTTAAAATATCCACTAAATGAGGGAATAATATGTGTGAGGGTTCCCCAGGAGAGTTCCAAATGTGTGTGGGTAGAATATATATCCCACGGGGGTAAAATTGAAAAAAGTTGAAAAAAAAATTTTTTTGGACTTAGTCATTTTTCCGGCGTTTATCAGACTTTCAATTAGGGCAAATGTCAGTGAGCGTTCCGATTTCAGTTCCAGAGCGTTTCGCCCGATGAGTCCTTCATATTTAGTCGTTTTCAGCCAATTTTCTGAATATTTGAAAATTTCACTTTTTTGCGAAAATATCCACTAAATGAGGGAATAATATGTGTGAGGGTACCACAGGAGAATTCCAAATGTGTGTGGGTAGAATATATATCCCACGGGGGTAAAATTGAAAAAAGGTGAAAAAAATTTTTTTTGGACTTAGTCATTTTTTCAGCGTTTATCAGACTTTCAGATAGGGGAAATGTCAGTGAGTGTTCCGATTTCAGTTCCAGAGCGATTCGCCCGATGAGTCCTTCATATTTAGTCATTTTCAGCCAATTTTCTGAATTTTTGAAAATATCACTTTTTTGTGAAAATATCCACTAAATGAGGGAATAATATGTGTGAGGGTACCCCAGGAGAGTTCCAAATGTGTGTGGGTAGAAGATATATCCCACGGGGGTAAAATTGAAAAAAGTTTAAAAAAAATTTTTTTTTGACTTAGTTATTTTTCCGGCGTTTATCAGACTTTCAGTTAGGGGAAATGTCAGTGAGCATTCCAATTTACGTTCCAGAGCGATTTGCCCGATGAGTCGTTCATATTTAGTCATTTTCAGCCAATTTTCAGAATTTTTGAAAATGTCACTTTTTGTGAAAATATCCACTAAATGAGGGAATAATATGTGTGAGGGTACCCCAGGAGAGTTCCAAATGTGTGTGGGTAGAAGATATATCCCACGGGGGTAAAATTGAAAAAAGGTGAAACAAATTTTTTTTGGACTTAGTCATTTTTTCAGCGTTTATCAGACTTTCAGATAGGGGAAATGTCAGTGAATGTTCCGATTTCAGTTCCAGAACGATTCGCCCGATGAGTCCTTAATATTTAGTCATTTTCAGCCAATTTTCTGAATTTTTGAAAATTTCACTTTTTTGTGAAAATGTCCACTAAATGAGGGAATAATATGTGTGAGGGTACCCCAGCAGAGTTCCAAATGTATGTGGGTAGAATATATATCCCACGGGGGTAAAATTGAAAAAAGTTTAAAAAAAAATTTTTTGGGGCTTAGTCATTTTTCCGGCATTTATCAGACTTTCAATTTGGGCAAATGTTAGTGAGTGTTCCGATTTCAGTTCCAGAGCGATTCGCCCGATGAGTCCTTCATATTTAGTCATTTTCAGCCAATTTTCTGAATTTTTGAAAATTTCACTTTTTGGTGAAAATATCCACTAAATGAGGGAATAATATGTGTGAGGGTACCCCAGGAGAGTACCAAATGTGTGTGGGTAGAAGATATATCCCACGGGGGTAAAATTGAAAAAAGTTTTAAAAAAATTTTTTTTGAACTTAGTCATTTTTTCAGCGTTTATCTGACTTTCAGATAGGGGAAATGTCAGTGAATGTTCCGATTTCAGTTCCAGAACGATTCGCCCGATGAGTCCTTAATATTTAGTCATTTTCAGCCAATTTTCTGAATTTTTGAAAATTTCACTTTTTTGTGAAAATATCCACTAAATGAGGGAATAATATGTGTGAGGGTACCCCAGCAGAATTCCAAATGTGTGTGGGTAGAATATATATCCCACGGGGGTAAAATTGAAAAAAGTTTTAAAAAAATCTTTTTTGGACTTAGTCATTTTTCCCGCGTTTATCAGACTTTCAGTTAGGGGAAATGTCAGTGAGCATTCCAATTTACGTTCCAGAGCGATTTGCCCGATGAGTCGTTCATATTTAGTCATTTTCAGCCAATTTTCAGAATTTTTGAAAATGTCACTTTTTGTGAAAATATCCACTAAATGAGGGAATAATATGTGTGAGGGTACCCCAGTAGAGTTCCAAATGTGTGTGGGTAGAATATATATCCCACGGGGGTAAATTTGAAAAAAGGTGAAAAAAAAATTTTTTTGGACTTAGTCATTTTTTCAGCGTTTATCAGACTTTCAGACAGGAAAAATGTCAGTGAGCTTTCCGATTTCAGTTCCAGAGCGATTCGCCCGATGAGTCCTTCATATTTAGTCGCTTTCAGCCAATTTTCTGAATTTTTGAAAATTTCACTTTTTTTGTGAAAATATCCACTAAATGAGGGAATAATATGTGTGAGGGTACCCCAGGAGAGTTCCAAATGTGTGTGGGTAGAATATATATCCCACAGGGGTAAAATTGAAAAAGTTGAAAAAAAATTTTTTTTGGACTTAGTCATTTTTCCGGCGTTTATCAGACTTTCAATTAGGGCAAATGTCAGTGAGCGTTCCGATTTCAGTTCCAGAGCGATTCGCCCGATGAGTCCTTCATATTTAGTCGTTTTCAGCCAATTTTCTGAATATTTGAAAATTTCACTTTTTTGTGAAAATGTCCACTAAATGAGGGAATAATATGTGTGAGGGTACCCCAGCAGAGTTCCAAATGTATGTGGGTAGAATATATATCCCACGGGGGTAAAATTGAAAAAAGTTGAAAAAAAATTTTTTTTGGGCTAAGTCACATTTCCGGCATTTATCAGAGTTTCAATTTGGGCAAATGTTAGTGAGCGTTCCGATTTCCGTTCCAGAGCGATTTGCCCGATGAGTCGTTCATATTTAGTCATTTTCAGCCAATTTTCAGAATTTTTGAAAATTTCACTTTTTGTGAAAATATCCACTAAATGAGGGAATAATATGTGTGAGGGTACCCCAGGAGAGTTCCAAATGTGTGTGGGTAGAATATATATCCCACGGGGGTAAAATTGAAAAAAGGTGAAAAAAATTTTTTTTGGACTTAGTCATTTTTTCAGCGTTTATCAGACTTTCAGATAGGGGAAATGTCAGTGAGTGTTCCGATTTCAGTTCCAGAGCGATTCGCCTGATGAGTCCTTCATATTTAGTCATTTTCAGCCAATTTTTTGAATTTTTGAAAATTTCACTTTTTTGTGAAAATATCCACTAAATGAGGGAATAATATGTGTGAGGGTACCCCAGGAGAGTTCCAAATGTGTGTGGGTAGAAGATGTATCCCACGGGGGTAAAATTGAAAAAAGTTTTAAAAAAATTTTTTTTGGACTTAGTCATTTTTCCGGCGTTTATCAGACTTTCAGTTAGGGGAAATGTCAGTGAGCATTCCAATTTACGTTCCAGAGCGATTTGCCCGATGAGTCGTTCATATTTAGTCATTTTCAGCCAATTTTCAGAATTTTTGAAAATTTCACTTTTTGTGAAAATATCCACTAAATGAGGGAATAATATGTGTGAGGGTACCCCAGGAGAGTTCCAAATGTGTGTGGGTAGAATATATATCACACGGGGGTAAATTTGAAAAAAGGTGAAAAAAAATTTTTTTTGGACTTAGTCATTTTTTCAGCGTTTATCAGACTTTCAATTTGGGCAAATGTCAGTGAGCGTTCCCACTTCAGTTCCACAGCGATTCGCCCGATGAGTCCTTCATATTTAGTCGTTTTCAGCCAATATTCTGAATATTTGAAAATTTCACTTTTTTGTGAAAATATCCACGAAATGAGGGAATAATATGTGTGAGGGTACCCCAGGAGAGTTCCAAATGTGTGTGGGTAGAATATATATCCCACGGGGGTAAAATTGCAAAAAGGTGAAAAAAATTTTTTTTGGGACTTAGTCATTTTTCCGGCGTTTATCAGACTTTCAATTTGGGCAAATGTCAGTGAGCGTTCCGACTTCAGTTTCAGAGTGATTCGCCCGATGAGTCCTTCATATTTAGTCATTTTCAGCCAATTTTCTGAATTTTTGAAAATTTCACTTTTTTTGTGAAAATATCCACTAAATGAGGGAATAATATGTGTGAGGGTACCCCAGGAGAGTTCCAAATGTGTGTGGGTAGAAGATATATCCCACGGGGGTAAAATTGAAAAAAGGTGAAAAAAAATTTTTTTTGGACTTAGTCATTTTTCCGGCGTTTATCAGACTTTCAATTTGGGCAAATGTCAGTGAGCGTTTCGACTTCAGTTCCAGAGTGATTCGCCCGATGAGTCCTTCATATTTAGTCATTTTCAGCCAATTTTCAGAATTTTTGAAAATTTCACTTTTTTGTGAAAATATCCACTAAATGAGGGAATAATATGTGTGAGGGTACCCCAGGAGAGTTCCAAATGTGTGTGGGTAGAAGATAGATCCCACGGGGGTAAAATTGAAAAAAGTTTAAAAATATTTTTTTGGACTTAGTCATTTTTCCGGCGTTTATCAGACTTTCAGTTAGGACAAATGTCATTGAGCGTTCCAATTTCAGTTCCAGAGCGATTCACCCGATGAGTCCTTCATATTTAGTCGTTTTCAGCCAATATTCTGAATATTTGAAAATTTCACTTTTTTGTGAAAATATCCACTAAATGAGGGAATAATATGTGTGAGGGTACTCCAGGAGAGTTCCAAATGTGTGTGGGTAGAATATATATCCCACGCGGGTAAAATTGAAAAAAGTTGAAAAAAAATTTTTTTGGGACTTAGTCATTTTTCCGGCGTTTATCAGACTTTCAATTTGGGCAAATGTCAGTGAGCGTTCCGACTTCAGTTCCAGAGCGATTCGCCCGATGAGTCCTTCATATTTAGTCATTTTCAGCCAATTTTCTGAATTTTTGAAAATTTCACTTTTTTGTGAAAATATCCACTAAATGAGGGAATTGTTAGCACTCTCCTGTTAGGTTTTTTCTAGTTTGCTGGTCACATGACCATTTTTGCCTATTTAATCCGGCTCCGCCCTTCTGGCCTTGCTGGACTTCATTGTATTTACTACTCTAGAGCTAGCTTGGTGCTCTGTTACCGTTCTCTGTTAGTTTTGCTAGGTCTTCGGACCTCTATGTTCTTTGTTGTGTGTTTGTCTTTGACTGCTACAATTTCTGCTAGGAGGTGTCCAACTTTATCCCAGTCCCTAGTTCTTGTAGGGATTCCTCCCTTGCATCTATAGGTCTTCGTACAGACTAGCCGAGGACTTTAGCGGGTCTGATCGCAGGATCAGGTTCCCCGTTACCTCGTAGGGATCCAGTTTAGTTCGATTGTAGGGACAGATCTCCTGTTTTTCCGTGCTTGTAGCAGGTCATAACAGTAAGTCCAGCCCAAAAAAAAAATTTCTCTAAGGAAAGACCTCCAGTTTCCATTATGGTCTCGGTTCAAGATTTGGCTCAACGCTTGCAGGGACTCTCTCTGGAGGTGACCGAGCTCCAACAACACGTGAGTAGCTGTTCTGGAGCACATTTGGTAGAGCCAAAGGTACGTCTGTATGATCTATTTTTCGGTGAACAACAAGATTTTTTTTCTTTTAAAAATGCTTGTTTATTGTATTTTCTTTTAAGACCCGGATCCTCTGGTGATGAATCACAGCGCATAGGGTTCATAATGTCACTTTTGCGCAAGGATCCTCAGGGATGGGCTTTTTCTCTCCAACCTAGTGATCCGTGCTTTAGATCAGTGGATAGTTTTTTTTCTGCTTTGGGTTTGTTGTACGATGATCCTGATCGTGTCTCATCTGCTGAGTCTGAATTGAGACGTTTGAGGCAGGGATCAGGTAATGTGGAAAAGTATTGTTCTCACTTCCGTCGGTGGTCTGCCCAGGTGGGGTGGAACGATTTAGCTTTGAAAAGTTTGTTTCTGGCGGGGCTAGGTGCAAGGGTTAAAGATTTGCTGATTGCTTATCCCACACCCGGAAACTTGCAGGAGGCTATGCAATTAGCTATACGGGTGGACAGGAGACTGCGTGCAAGGGTTAATGAGAGCAAATCCTCTGCTATGTCAGCTCCGAGTCTTGAGAGGGTCTGTGCTGACAAAGGAGAGCCGATGGAGATTGGGACGCTGACACCCCGCTCTCAGGAAAAAGACCGCAGGCTTTCTGAAGGTTTGTTCTTCTATTGCGGAAATTCTGGTCATTTTATTAAGAACTGTGTGCTTCGTATGAACAAAGAAAAAAAATGGTCAGTTATGCCCGTATTGCCTGTTTAAATTCTAAGGGGGTATTCCTATCTGCTACTACCACTGCTCAGGAAGAATTAATTGAATTTTGGGTATTTGTGGATTGTGGTTCTACTCTGAATGTGATTGATGGGGGTTCTTGGAAAAACTTACATTGAAACCTAAACCTTTGTCATCCCCTATTGCTGTGGTTTCTGTCGATGGCTCTCCCTTGAAGAGTGTTACTCACAAGGTCTGTGAATTTCCCCTCACTATTAATGGTATTCATCAAGAGAATTTGGATTTGGTAGTATTGAATAATTTGCCTTCTCCAGTAATATTGGGGTTGCCCTGGTTAAAATTGCATAATCCTGTACTGGATTGGTCTACCAATGAAATTAAGTCCTGGAGCCCTAAATGTTATGACAAGTGTTGTCACGGACGTATTGCTGCGGTGGAAAAAGGGGAATTACCTGTACCTATTCAGGATTTTTGGAGAGTTTTTTCTGAGGAGGAGTCACAAATTTTGCCTCCCCATAGAGACTATGATTGTACCATTGAATTTGTCCCTGGAGCGACTCTTCCTAAAAGTCGTTTATTTAATCTTACTATTCCTGAGAGAAAGGCTTTGGAGGAATACATACAGACAAGCTTGGCCGCCGGTCACATTAGGCCTTCCAAGTCTCCCGTGGCTGTTGGATTTTTTTTTGTTAAAAAAAAAAATGCCGGTTTACGTCCTTGTCTGGACTTTCGTGAGATTAATAAAATTACTGTACGCAATCCTTACCCACTGCCATTGATTTCTGATTTGTTTAACCAGTTAGTGGGGGCCAAGTGGTTCTCTAAAATTGATCTCCGGGGGGCATACAATTTGTTGCGCATGAAGGAGGGTGATGAATGGAAGACTGCTTTTAACACTCCTGTGGGTCATTTTGAGAATCTGGTTATGCCTTTTGGTCTTACCAATGCTCCAGCATTTTTTCAGAATCTTATTAATGACATCCTTAGACCTTTGATCGGCAAAAATGTGGTTGTGTATTTGGATGACATTCTGATTTATTCGCCTGATCTGGAGTCTCATTGGCGGAGCGTACGTGAGGTTTTACAGTTATTAATGGACAATTCGCTTTTTGCTAAGCTAGAGAAATGTGAGTTCGCTATACAGAGAATTAGTCTTTTGGGTTACATTATCTCCAGTGAAGGTTTTGAGATGGACCCGGTTAAAGTTCAAGCTGTGCAGGAATGGCCTAGGCCTATTGGTTTGAAATCGATACAGAGGTTTTTGGGTTTCGCCAATTATTACAGAAAATTCATAAAAAAAATTTCTATTATTGTCAAACCACCGACCGATCTCACCAGGAAAGGTGCTAATGCGGTTCAGTGAACTTCTGAGGCCATTGAAGCTTTTGTGTTTCTAAAGGAGAGGTTCACCTCTGCTCCCATCCTTATGCAGCCTGATGTGACTAAGCCGTTTTTGGTTGAGGTTGATGCATCTTCTGTGGGGGTCGGTGCGGTGTTGTCTCAGGAAGGCAAGGATGGAGTACATCCCTGTGCCTTTTTTTCAAAAAAAATTTCTGAGACTGAACTTAATTACGATATTGGTAATCGGGAATTGCTGGCTATTAAACTCGCATTTGAACACTGGCGTCATCTCTTGGAAGGTGCTGAATTTCCCATTCAGGTTTTCACTGATCATAAAAATCTGATCTATCTTGATGCTGCCAAGCGCTTGAATGCCCGTCAGGCTAGGTGGGCACTTTTTTTCTCGCGGTTTAATTTTTCCGTTACTTACATCCCGGGTACCAAGAATGTTAAAGCGGATGCTTTGTCTCGCAGCTTTTCTCCTATGGTCAGTGCTGAAGAGGAGGAGGAGAGCATTTTACAAGAAGGTGTTGTGATTGCTGCTTTGGACTCCGTTTTGGAGGATGAGATTTTTAAAGCTCAGGAGAATGCCCCATCTAACACTCCCCATGGGAGGTTGTTTGTGCCTAGGACCTTTAGGAGAGATTTGTTTGTTGAGTGTCATGAGTCTCGGTTGGCAGGTCATCCAGGAATTTCTGAGACCAAGAGACTTGTGGGTCGCAGTTTTTGGTGGCCTGGATGGCAGAAGGAAGTCATTAAGTGGGTGTGTCAATGTACTGTGTGTGCTAGATCTAAGTCTTCGCATGCTCCTGCTGCGGGGTTGCTTTGCCCTCTGGAGGTTCCTAGTGCACCTTGGACACATCTGGCTATGGACTTTATTACTGACCTTCCCCCCTCTGAAGGTTTCACGGTCATCTGGGTGGTCGTGGACCGTTTTAGCAAGATGTGTCACTTGGTTCCCTTCATCAAACTGCCTTGCGCTAAGACACTCGCTAAGGCCTTTGTCAAGGAAATTGTCAGACTACATAGCGTTCCTACTGACATTGTTTCTGATAGGGGACCTCAGTTCGTGGCTCGTTTTTGGCGTGCCTTATGTGACAGGTTGGGAGTTCATTTGTCGTTTTCATCCGGATATCATCCTGAGTCTAATGGCCAGACAGAAAGAAAGAACCAGGATGTTGAGCAGTTCTTGCGTTGCTTTGTGGCAGACAATCAAGAGGGGTGGTCTGAGTTTCTGCCACTTGCTGAATTTGTTCTTAACAACCATACATCCTCTTCTGCTGGGTGTTCGCCTTTTTTTTGTTGTACTGGGAGACATCCATCTTTTGGGTCATTCTCCAAATTGGTATCGGCTGTGCCGGAGGAGGAGATTTTTTGCGGTGATTTGGAGAGAGTTTGGACGGATGTGCGTGATAATCTTCAGGAGGCTAACAAAAAATCTAAGAGGTACTTTGATAGGAAATGGCAAGAGGTTTCGTTTGCTATTGGTGACATGGTTTGGTTGTCCTCTAAGAATCTGCGATTGAGGATTCGTTCGAAAAAATTGGGTCCCAAGTTTGTAGGGCCCTTTAAGGTGCTTCAGATAGTTAACCAATCTGCTGTTAGGTTGGAGGTTCCTACCTCCTGGAAGATTAATCCGGTGTTTCATGTTTCTCTGTTGAAAAAATCTGATGTGTCGGTTGGTGACGCCTCTGCCACTGTTCCTCCGGTGGTGGAGGACAGGGAATATGAAATTTCCCGCATCCTAAATTCTAGACGGTATAGAGGGAGTTTGCAGTATCTCGTCGCTTGGAAGGGTTTCGGACCCGAGGATAACTCATGGGTGAGGGCGGATGATGTTTCTGCTTCCAGACTTGTCAGAGAATTTCACAGGAGGTTTCCTGATAAGCCCGGTCCTAGGGGATCCGGAGGATCCTCTTAGAAGAGGGGGTACTGTTAGAACTCTCCTGTTACGTTTTTTCTAGTTTGCTGGTCACATGACCATTTTTGCCTATTTAATCCGGCTCCGCCCTTCTGGCCTTGCTGGACTTCATTGTATTTACTACTCTTGAGCTAGCTTGGTGCTCTGTTACCGTTCTCTGTTAGTTTTGCTAGGTCTTCGGACCTCTATGTTCTTTGTTGTGTGTTTGTCTTTGACTGCTACAATTTCTGCTAGGAGGTGTCCAACTTTATCCCAGTCCCTAGTTCTTGTAGGGATTCCTCCCTTGCATCTATAGGTCTTCGTACAGAATAGCCGAGGACTTTAGCGGGTCTGATCGCAGGATCAGGTTCCCCGTTACATCGTAGGGATCCAGTTTAGTTCGATTGTAGGGACAGATCTCCTGTCTTTCCTTAGTGCTTGTAGCAGATCATAACAGGAATAATATGTGTGAGGGTACCCCAGGAGTGTTCCAAATGTGTGTGGATAGAAGATATATCCCACGAGGGTAAAAGTGAAAAAAGGTGAAAAATTTTTTTGGACTTAGTCATTTTTTCAGCGTTTATCAGACTTTCACATAGGAGAAATGTCAGTGAGCGTTCCGATTTCAGTTCCAGAGCGATTCGCCCGATGAGTCCTTCATATTTAGTTGTTTTCAGCCAATTTTCTGAATTTTTGAAAATTTCACTTTTTTGTGAAAATATCCACTAAATGAGGGAATAATATGTGTGAGGGTACCCCAGGAGACTTCCAAATGTATATGGGTAGAATATATATCCCCCGGGGGTAAAATTAAAAAAAGTTGAAAAATTTTTTTTTTTGGATTTAGTCGTTTTTCCAGCGTTTATCAGACTTTCAGTTAGGGGAAATGTCAGTGAGCATTCCGATCTCAGTTCCAGAGCGATTTGCCCGATGAGTCGTTCATATTTAGTCATTTTCAGCCAATTTTCAGAATTTTTGAAAATTTCACTTTTTTGTGAAAATATCCACTAAATGAGGGAATAATATGTGTGAGGGTACCCCAGGAGAGTTCCAAATGTGTGTGGGTAGAATATATATCCCACGGGGGTAATATTGAAAAAAGTTGAAAAAAAATTTTTTTTAGACTAAGTCATTTATCCGGCGTTTATCAGACTTTCAGATAGGGGAAATGTCAGTGAGCGTTCCGATTTCAGTTCCAGAGCGATTCGCCCGATGAGTCCTTCATATTTAGTCGTTTTCAGCCAATTTTCTGAATTTTTGAAAATTTCACTTTTTTGTGAAAATATCCACTAAATGAGGGAATAATATGTGTGAGGGTACCCCAGGAGAGTTCCAAATGTGTGTGGGTAGAATATATATCCCACGGGGGTAAAATTGAAAAAAGTTTTAAAAAAATTTTTTTGGGACTTAGTCATTTTTCCGGCGTTTATCAGACTTTCAGTTAGGGGAAATGTCAGTGAGCGTTCCAATTTCAGTTCCAGAGCGATTTTCCCGATGAGTCATTCATATTTAGTCATTTTCAGCCAATTTTCAGAATTTTTGAAAATTTCACTTTTTTGTGAAAATATCCACTAAATGAGGGAATAATCTGTGTTGGGGCACCCCAGGAGAGTTCCAAATGTGTGTGGGTAGAATATATATCCCACTGGGGTAAAATTGAAAAAAGTTGAAAAAAAAGTTTTTTTTAGACTTAGTCATTTTTCCGGCGTTTATCAGACTTTCAGATAGGGGAAATGTCAGTGAGCGTTCCGATTTCAGTTCCAGAGCGATTTGCCCAATGAGTTCTTCATATTTAGTCGTTTTCAGCCAATTTTCTGAATTTTTGAAAATTTCACTTTTTTGTGAAAATATCCACTAAATGAGGGAATAATATGTGTGAGGGTACCCCAGGAGAGTTCCAAATGTGTGTGGGTAGAATATATATCCCACGGGGGTAAAATTGAAAAAAGTTTTAAAAATTTTTTTTTTGGGACTTAGTCATTTTTCCGACGTTTATCAGACTTTCAGGTAGGGGAAATGTCAGTGAGCGTTCCAATTTCAGTTCCAGAGCGATTTGCCCGATGAGTCGCTCATATTTAGTCATTTTCAGCCAATTTTCAGAATTTTTGAAAATTTCACTTTTTTGTGAAAATATCCACTAAATGAGGGAATAATATGTGTGAGGGTACCCCAGGAGAGTTCCAAATGTGTGTGGGTAGAATATATATCCCACGGGGGTAAAATTGAAAAAAGTTTTAAAAAATTTTTTTTTGAGACTTAGTCATTTTTCCAGCGTTTATCAGACTTTCAGTTAGGGGAAATGTCAGTGAGCGTTCCGATCTCAGTTCCAGAGCGATTTGCCCGATGAGTCGTTCATATTTAGTTGTTTTCAGCCAATTTTCAGAATTTTTGAAAATTTCACTTTTTTGTGAAAATATCCACTAAATGAGGGAATAATATGTGTGAGGGTACCCCAGGAGAGTTCCAAATGTGTGTGGGTAGAATATATATCCCACGGGGGTAAATTTGAAAAAAGATGAAAAAAAATTTTTTTGGACTTAGTCATTTTTTCAGCGTTTATCAGACTTTCACATAGGAGAAATGTCAGTGAGCGTTCCGATTTCAGTTCCAGAGCGAATCACCTGATGAGTCCTTCATATTTAGTTGTTTTCAGCCAATTTTCTGAATTTTTGAAAATTTCACTTTTTTGTGAAAATATCCACTAAATGAGGGAAGAATATGTGTGAGGGTACCCCAGGAGAGTTCCAAATGTGTGTGGGTAGAATATATATCCCACGGGGGTAAAATTGAAAAAAGTTTAAAAAAAATTTTTTTTAGACTTAGTCATTTATCCGGCGTTTATCAGACTTTCAGATAGGGGAAATGTCAGTGAGCGTTCCGATTTCAGTTCCAGAGCGATTCGCCCGATGAGTCCTTCATATTTAGTCGTTTTCAGCCAATTTTCTGAATTTTTGAAAATTTCAATTTTTTGTGAAAATATCCACTAAATGAGGGAATAATATGTGTGAGGGTACCCCAGGAGAGTTCCAAATGTGTGTGGGTAGAATATATATCCCACGGGGGTAAAATTGAAAAAAGTTTTAAAAATTTTTCTTCGGTACTTAGTCATTTTTCCGGCGTTTATCAGACTTTCAGTTAGGGGAAATGTCAGTGAGCGTTCCAATTTCAGTTCCAGAGCGATTTGCCCGATGAGTCGTTCATATTTAGTCATTTTCAGCCAATTTTCAGAATTTTTGAAAATTTCACTTTTTTGTGAAAATATCCACTAAATGAGGGAATAATATGTGTGAGGGTACCCCAGGAGAGTTCCAAATGTGTGTGGGTAGAATATATATCCCACGGGGGTAAAATTGAAAAAAGTTTTAAAAAATTTTTTTTTGGGACTTAGTCATTTTTCCGACGTTTATCAGACTTTCAGGTAGGGGAAATGTCAGTGAGCGTTCCAATTTCAGTTCTAGAGCGATTTGCCCGATGAGTCGCTCATATTTAGTCATTTTCAGCCAATTTTCTGAATTTTTGAAAATTTCACTTTTTTGTGAAAATATCCACTAAATGAGGGAATAATATGTGTGAGGTAGAGATTAGCGTTGTTCGACTAGAACTGTTCGCCAATCTCAAATTCGAGCTGTTTTGGGCGGTGTTCGAGTTGCTCGACGAACCCGAACGATTTGCAAAAAATTCGGCTGTTCGAGGTTATGTTCGATAACTGTTCGTGCACCAAAAGCGTGTCCTGCATGTCTGGCGCTATTTAGAGCACCAATCATGCAGGGATTGTCTGCCACTCACTGTAATGCCACAGCCATGGTGGTTGTGGCATTACAGTGATTGCCCAAATCGATGGGAACAGTGCCAACAGTGAAACATGAAAAGCCGGCAATTCAGCAGCGGCATACACCTGTACCCGACAATTTAGAACCGAAAGAATAGAGAATCACACATAGATTAGATAGATATAAACATGTCAGCCACATATATACGAAGTACAGTGAAAGTGCTGCTTACTGTACTTGTCATTTAGCGTAAAGGATTTATCAAAAAAAATAATAGTGTTTTCATGCACCGTCTCTTTAAAAAAGCTGGCCGGCAATTCAGCAGCGGTACCCGACAATTTATAACAGACAGAATAGAGCTTCACACATAGATTAGATAGATAGAAACATGTCAGCCACATATATACGAAGTACAGTGACAGTGCTGCTTACTGTACTTGTCATTTAGCGTAAAGGATTTATCAAAAAAAATAATAGTGTTTTCATGCACCGTCTCTTTAAAAAAGCCGGCCGGCAATTCAGCAGCGGTACCCGACAATTTATAACAGACAGAATAGAGCTTCACACATAGATTAGATAGATAGAAACATGTCAGTCACATATATATGAAGTACAGTGATAGTGTTGGTTACTGTACTTGTCATTTAGTATTAAAATAAAGGATTTATTATTAAAAAAATTGGCGTGGGGTTCCCCTTAATTTTAGGCTCTAGCGGAGGTTAAGCAGACGGCTGGGGCAGATGTTTGAAGCCTGGGAAGGGGGTAATACCCACGGAGCTTCCCAGGCTACTAATATCAGCCCCCAGCTGAATACATAGCCTTTACTAGCTATTAAAATGGGGGACCCCCCAAAAAAAATGACGTGGGGTCCCCCCTAATTTAATAGCTAGCAAAGGCTAGGCAGACAGCTGGGGGCTGATATTAATAGCCCAGGAAGGGAGCCATGAATATTGGCCCCCTCCCAGGCTAGAAACACCAGCCGTCAGCCGCCCCAGAAATGGCGCATTTATAGGATGCGCCAATTCTGGCACTTAGCCTCGCTCTTCCACGCTGCCCTGGTGCGGTGGCAGGGGGTAATAGGGTTGGGGTTGATTTCAGCTTATAATGCCAGCTGACATCAAGCCCAGGTTAGTAATGAAGAGGCGTCTATAAGACACCCCCATTACTAACCCCATAGTCAAAGTTAAAAAAAACACAAACACCCAGAATAAAGTCCTTTAATTGAAATAAAGACACAATCCTTTATTGTTCTAAATTAAACCATACTTACCGTCACGCCCATTCCAGCTGAAGCCAACGATCTCCTGCAATAAAAGAAAAATAATAAAGCAACCTCATCCTTACCTTTCCATGGTTCCCACGACAGCTTCAGCTCTGCTACATCGAGATGACAGGCTGGACCGCAGCAGAACGCTGCCATCCAGCCTCTCATCCCGCAGACACTGAGAAGCGCAGGCTTGCTTGCGCTGCTCAGCGTCTCTCTGTGACGACATCCAGATGAGCCGAGTTCATGTCCAATGATCTCGGCTCACCTCATGCACGTCACTGACAGCGTGGGAAAATTCTTACGCTGAAGCGGTGAGTGCAGGAGAATTCTCCCACGCTGTCAGTGACGTGCATAAGGTGAGCTCATGTCCAATGAACTCAGCTCACCTCCTGCACGTCACTGACAGCGTGGGAGAATTCTCCTGCACTCAGCGCTTCAGCGTGAGAATTCTCCCACGCTGAAGCGCTGAGTGCAGGAGAATTTTCCCACGCTGTCAGTGACGTGCATAAGGTGAGCTCATGTCCAATGAACTCAGCTCACCTCCTGCACGTCACTGACAGCGTGGGAGAATTCTCCTGCACTCAGCGCTTCAGTGTGAGAATTCTCCCACGCTGAAGCGCTGAGTGCAGGAGAATTTTCCCACGCTGTCAGTGACGTGCATGAGGTGAGCCGAGTTCATTGGACATTAACTCGGCTCATCTGGATGCCCTCACAGAGAGACACTGTGGAGCGCAAGCAAGCTTGCGCATCTCAGTGTCTGCGGGATGACAGGCTGGATGGCAGCGTTCTGCTGCGGTCCAGCCTGTCATCTCGATGTAGCAGAGCTGAAGCTGTCATGGGAACCATGGAAAGGTAAGGATGATGTTGCTTTATTATTTTTCTTTTATTTCAGGAGATCGTTGGCTTCAGCTGGAATGGGCGTGATGGTAAGTATGGTTTAATTTAGAACAATAAAGAATTGTGTGTTTATTTCAATTAAAGGACTTTTTTCTGGGTGTTGTGTTTTTTTTAAATACTTTACTAGAAATTCATGGTGGTCATGTCTAATATTGGCGTGACCCCATGAATTTCGGGCTTAGGGCAAGCTGATAATGCCAAGCTGGCCCTAACCCCTTTATTACCCAGTGAGCCACCGCATCAGGGCCCTGGATGAGTTGGGTACAGCGCCAGAAGATGGCGCTTCTATGAACGCGCCATTTTCCGGGGTGGCTGCGGACTGCAATTTGCAGCGGGGGTGGCCCAGAAAGCTTGGGCCTCCCTGCGCTGCGGATTCCAGCCCCCAGCTGCCTAGTTGTACCTGGCTGGACACAAAAACAGGGCGAAGCCCCACGTCAATTTTCTTTAAATTATTTCATGAAATAATTAAGAAAAAAAGGGCTTCCCTATATTGTTGTGTCCGGCCAGGTACAAATAGGCAGCTGGTGGTTGGGGGAAGCCCGTTCCTGCCTGCTGTACCTGGCTGGACACAAATATAGTGCGAAGCCCCACGTCAATTTTTTTTAAATTATTTCATGAATTTCCTGAAATAATTTAAAAAAATTGAAGTGGGGCTTCGCACTATATTTGTGTCCAGCCAGGTACAGCAGGCAGGAACGGGCTGCCCCCATCCACCAGCTGCCTATTTGTACCTGGCCGGACACAACAATATAGGGAAGCCCTTTTTTTCTTAATTATTTCATGAATTTCATGAAATAATTAAAAAAAATTGAAGTGGGGCTTCGCACTATATTTGTGTCCAGCCAGGTACAGCAGGCAGGAACGGGCTGCCCCCATCCACCAGCTGCCTATTTGTACCTGGCCGGACACAACAATATAGAGAAGCCCTTTTTTTCTTAATTATTTCATGAATTTCATGAAATAATTAAAAAAAAAGTACGTGGGGCTTCGCCCTATTTTTGTGTCCAGCCAGGTACAACTAGGCAGCTGGGGGCTGGAATCCGCAGCGCAGGGAGGCCCAAGCTTTCTGGGCCCCCCCCCCGCTACAAATTGCAGTCCGCAGCCACCCCGGAAAATGGCGCGTTCATAGAAGCGCCATCTTCTGGCGCTGTACCCAACTCATCCAGGGCCCTGGTGCGGTGGCTCACTGGGTAATAAAGGGGTTAGGGCCAGCTTGGTATTATCAGCTGGCCCCAAGCCCAAAATTCATGGGGTCACGCCAGTATTAGACATGACCGCCATGAATTTCTAGTAAAGTATTTAAAAAAAACACAACACCCAGAATAAAGTCCTTTAATTGAAATAAAGACACAATTCTTTATTGTTCTAAATTAAACCATACTTACCATCACACCCATTCAATCTGAAGCCAACGATCTCCTGCAATAAAAGAAAAATAATAAACCAACCTCATCCTTACCTTTCCATAGTTCCCACGACAGCTTCAGCTCTGCTACATCGAGATGACTGGCTGGACCGCAGCAGAACGCTGCCATCCAGTCTGTCATCCCGCAGACACTGAGAAGCGCAGGCATGCTTGCGCTCCTCACTGTCTCGCTGTGACGGCATCCAGATGAGCCGAGGTCATGTCCAATGAACTCGGCTCACATCATGCACGTCACTGACAGCGTGGGAAAATTCTCACGCTGAAGTGCTGAGTGCAGGAGAATTCTCCCACGCTGTCAGTGATGTGCATGAGGTGAGCTCATGTCCAATGAACTCAGCTCACCTCCTGCACGTCACTGACAGCGTGGGAAAATTCTCCTGCAATCAGCGCTTCAGCGTGCGAATTTTCCCACGCTGTCAGTGACGTGCATGAGGTGAGCCGAGTTCATTGGACATGAACTCGGCTCATCTGGATGTCGTCACAGAGAGACGCTGAGCAGCGCAAGCAAGCCTGCGCTTCTCAGTGTCTGCGGGATGACAGGCTAGATGGCAGCGTTCTGCTGCGGTCCAGCCTGTCATCTCGATGTAGCAGAGCTGAAGCTGTCGTGGGAACCATGGAAAGGTAAGGATGAGGTTGCTTTATTATTTTTCTTTTATTGCAGGAGATCGTTGGCTTCAGCTGGAATGGGCGTGATGGTAAGTATGGTTTAATTTAGAACAATAAAGGATTGTGTCTTTATTTCAATTAAAGGACTTTATTCTGGGTGTTTGTGTTTTTTTTAACTTTGACTATGGGGTTAGTAATGGGGGTGTCTTATAGACGCCTCTCCATTACTAACCTGGGCTTGATGTCAGCTGGCATTATAAGCTGACATCAACCCCAACCCTATTACCCCCTGCCACCGCACCAGGGCAGCGTGGAAGAGCGAGGCTAAGTGCCAGAATTGGCGCATCCTATGAATGCGCCATTTCTGGGGCGGCTGACGGCTGGTGTTTCTAGCCTGGGAGGGGGCCAATATTCATGGCTCCCTTCCTGGGCTATTAATATCAGCCCCCAGCTGTCTGCCTAGCCTTTGCTAGCTATTAAATTAGGGGGGACCCCACGTCATTTTTTTTGGGGGGTCCCCCATTTTAATAGCTAGTAAAGGCTATGTATTCAGCTGGGGGCTGATATTAGTAGCCTGGGAAGCTCCGTGGGTATTACCCCCTTCCCAGGCTTCAAACATCTGCCCCAGCCGTCTGCTTAACCTCCGCTAGAGCCTAAAATTAAGGGGAACCCCACGCCAATTTTTTTAATAATAAATCCTTTATTTTAATACTAAATGACAAGTACAGTAACCAACACTATCACTGTACTTCATATATATGTGACTGACATGTTTCTATCTATCTAATCTATGTGTGATGCTCTATCTTTCTGTTCTAAATTGTCGGGTACCGCTGCTGAATTGCCGGCCGGCTTTTTTAAAGAGACAGTGCATGAAAACACTATTATTTTTTTAAATAAATCCATTACACTAAATGACAAGTACAGTAAGCAACACTATCACTGTACTTATTATATATGTGACTGACATGTTTCTATCTATCTAATCTATGTGTGAAGCTCTATTCTTTCTGTTCTAAATTGTCGGGTACAGATGCTGAATTGCCGGCCGGCTTTTTTAAAGAGACGGTGCATGAAAACACTAATATTTTTTTTAATAAATCCTTTACACTAAATGACAAGTGCAGTAACCAACACTGTCACTGTGCTTCTTATATGTGTGACTGACATGTTTCTATCTATCTAATCTATGTGTGATGCTCTATTCCTTCTTGTCTAAATTGTCGGGTACCGGTGTATGCCGCTGCTGAATTTGCCGGCCGGCTTTTTTAAAGAGAGTGTCTTCTGAGCAGTTTGTCAGCTTTTGGACACCTTTGCAGGTGTTTTCTATGTGTTTCTATGTGTTTTTGTTTGCCTGCCATTGGTTTTAACGGTGTTCGACGGTGTTCTAAGGTGTTCGACGAACAGTTCGACGAACAGTTCCTCGAACATCCCGGTGTTCGACGAACCGAACCGAACCCGAACACTACGGGGGTGGCTCAACACTAGTGTGAGGGTACCCCAGGAGAGTTCCAAATGTGTGTGGGTAGAATATATATCCCACGGGGGTAAAATTGAAAAAAGTTTTAAAAAATTTTTTTTTGAGACTTAGTCATTTTTCCGACGTTTATCAGACATTCAGGTAGGGGAAATGTCAGTGAGCGTTCCAATTTCAGTTCCAGAGCGATTTTCCCGATGAGTCATTCATATTTAGTCGTTTTCAGCCAATTTTCTCAATTTTTGAAAATTTCACTTTTTTGTGAAAATATCCACTAAATGAGGGAATAATATGTGTGAGGGTACCCCAGGAGAGTTCCAAATGTGTGTGGGTAGAATATATATCCCACGAGGGTAAAATTGAAAAAAGTTGAAAAAAAGTTTTTTTTAGACTTAGTCATTTTTTCAGCGTTTATCAGACTTTCAAATAGGGGACATGTCAGTGAGCTTTCTGATTTCAGTTCCAGCACGATTCGCCCGTTGAGTCCTTCATATTTAGTCGTTTTCAGCCAATTTTCTGAATTTTTGAAAATTTCACTTTTTTGTGAAAATATCCACTAAATGAGGGAATAATATGTGTGAGGGTACCCCAGGAGTGTTCCACATGTGTGTGGGTAGAATATGTATCCCACGGCGGTAAAATTGAAAAAAGTTGAAAAAAAATTTTTTTTAGACTTAGTCATTTTCCGGCGTTTATCAGACTTTCAGATAGGGGAAATGTCAGTGAGCGTTCCGATTTCAGTTCCAGAGCGATTCGCCCGATGAGTCCTTCATATTTAGTCGTTTTCAGCCAATATTCTGAATATTTGAAAATTTCACTTTTTTGGGAAAATATCCACTAAATGAGGGAATAATCTGTGTTGGGGCACCCCAGGAGAGTTCCAAATGTGTGTGGGTAGAATATATATCCCACGGGGGTAAAATTGAAAAAAGTTGAAAAAAAGTTTTTTTTAGACTTAGTCATTTTTCCGGCGTTTATCAGACTTTCAGTTAGGGGAAATGTCAGTGAGCGTTCCAATTTCAGTTCCAGAGCGATTTGCCCGATGAGTCCTTCATATTTAGTCGTTTTCAGCCAATTTTCCGAATTTTTGAAAATTTCACTTTTTTGTGAAAATATCCACTTAATGAGGGAATAATATGTGTGAGGGTACCACAGGAGAGTTCCAAATGGAATTCCCACGGGGGTAAAATTGAAAAAAGTTGAAAAAAATTTTTTTTTTAGACTTAGTCATTTATCCGTCGTTTATCAGACTTTCAGATAGGGGAAATGTCAGTGAGCGTTCCGATTTCAGTTCCAGAGCGATTTGCCCAATGAGTTCTTCATATTTAGTCGTTTTCAGCCAATTTTCTGAATTTTTGAAAATTTCACTTTTTTGTGAAAATATCCACTAAATGAGGGAATAATATGTGTGAGGGTACCCCAGGAGAGTTCCAAATGTGTGTGGGTAGAATATATATCCCACGGGGGTAAAATTGAAAAAAAGTTTTAAAAATTTTTTTTTTGAGACTTAGTCATTTTTCCGACGTTTATCAGACTTTCAGGTAGGGGAAATGTCAGTGAGCGTTCCAATTTCAGTTCCAGAGCGATTTGCCCGATGAGTCGTTCATATTTAGTTGTTTTCAGCCAATTTTCAGAATTTTTGAAAATTTCACTTTTTTGTGAAAATATCCACTAAATGAGGGAATAATATGTGTGAGGGTACCCCAGGAGAGTTCCAAATGTGTGTGGGTAGAATATATATCCCACGGGGGTAAAATTGAAAAAAGTTGAAAAAAAGTTTTTTTTAGACTTAGTCATTTTTCCGGCGTTTATCAGACTTTCAGATAGGGGAAATGTCAGTGAGCATTCCGATTTCAGTTCCAGAGCGATTTGCCCGATGAGTCCTTCATATTTAGTCGTTTTTAGCCAATTTTCAGAATTTTTGAAAATTTCACTTTTTTTGTGAAAATATCCACTAAATAAGGGAATAATATGTGTGAGGGTACCCCAGGAGAGTTCCACATGTGTGTGGGTAGAATATATATCCCACGGGGGTAAAATTGAAAAAAGGTGAAAAAAAATTTTTTTAGACTTAGTCATTTATCCGGCGTTTATCAGACTTTCAGATAGGGGAAATGTCAGTGAGCGTTCCGATTTCAGTTCCAGAGCGATTCGCCCAATGAGTTCCTCATATTTAGTAGTTTTCAGCCAATTTTCTGAATTTTTGAAAATTTCACTTTTTTGTGAAAATATCCACTAAATGAGGGAATAATATGTGTGAGGGTACCCCAGGAGAGTTCCAAATGTGTGTGGGTAGAATATATATCCCACGGGGGTAAAATTGAAAAAAGTTTTAAAAAATTTTTTTTTGGGACTTAGTCATTTTTCCGACGTTTATCAGACTTTCAGGTAGGGGAAATGTCAGTCAGCGTTCCAATTTCAGTTCCAGAGCGTTTTGCCCGATGAGTCGTTCATATTTAGTCATTTTCAGCCAATTTTCAGAATTTTTGAAAATTTCACTTTTTTGTGAAAATATCCACTAAATGAGGGAATAATATGTGTGAGGGTACCCCGGGAGAGTTCCAAATGTGTGTGGGTAGAATATATATCCCACGGGGGTAAAATTGAAAAAAGGTGAAACAAGCATTTATCAGACTTTCATATAGGGGAAATCTCAGTGAGCGTTCCGATTTCAGTTCTAGAGCGATACGCCCGATGAGTCCTTCATATTTAGTCATTTTCAGCCAATTTTCAGAATTTTTGAAAATTTCACTTTTTTCTGAAAATATCCACTAAATGAGGGAATAATATGTGTGAGGGTACCCCAGGAGAGTTCCAAATGTATGTGGGTAGAATATATATCCCACGGGGGTAAAATTGAAAAAAGTTAAAAAAAAGGTTTTTTTAGACTTAATCATTTTTCCGGCGTTTATCAGACTTTCAGATAGGGGAAATGTCAGTGAGCGTTCCGATTTCAGTTCCAGAGCGATTCGCCCGATGAGTCCTTCATATTTAGTCGTTTTCAGCCAATTTTCTGAATTTTTGAAAATTTCACTTTTTTGTGAAAATATCCGCTAAATGAGGGAATAATATGTGTGAGGCTAGCCCAGGAGAGTTCCAAATGTGTGTGGGTAGAATATGTATCCCACAAGGGTAAAATTGAAAAAAGTTTAAAAAAATTTTTTTTTTGGGACTTAGTCATTTTTTCGACATTTATCAGACTTTCAGGTAGGGGAAATGTCAGTCAGCGTTCCAATTTCAGTTCCAGAGCGATTTGCCCGATGAGTCGTTCATATTTAGTCATTTTCAGACAATTTTCAGAATTTTTGAAAATTTCACTTTTTTGTGAAAATATCCACTAAATGAGGGAATAATATGTGTGAGGGTACCCCAGGAGAGTTCCAAATGTGTGTGGGTAGAATATATATCCCACGGGGGTAAAATTGAAAAAAGTTGAAAAAAAGGTTATTTTAGACTTAGTCATTTTTCCGGCGTTTATCAGACTTTCAGATAGGGGAAATGTCAGTGAGCGTTCCGATTTCAGTTCCAGAGCGATTCGCCCAATGAGTCCTTCATATTTAGTCGTTTTCAGCCAATTTTCAGAATTTTTGAAAATTTCACTTTTTTGTGAAAATATCCACTAAATGAGGGAATAATATGTGTGAGGGTACCCCAGGAGAGTTCCACATGTGTGTGGGTAGAATATATATCCCACGGGGGTAAAATTGAAAAAAGGTGAAAAAAATTTTTTTTAGACTTAGTCATTTATCCGGCGTTTATCAGACTTTCAGATAGGGGAAATGTCAGTGAGCGTTCCGATTTCAGTTCCAGAGCGATTCGCCCAATGAGTTCTTCATATTTAGTCATTTTCAGCCAATTTTCAGAATTTTTGAAAATTTCACTTTTTTGTGAAAATATCCACTAAATGAGGGAATAATATATGTGAGGGTATCCCAATAGAGTTCCACATGTGTGTGGGTAGAATATATATCCCACGGGGGTAAAATTGAAGAAAGGTGAAAAAAAATTTTTTTAGACTTAGTCATTTATCCGGCGTTTATCAGACTTTCAGATAGGGGAAATGTCAGTGAGCGTTCTGATTTCATTTCCAGAGCGATTCGCCCGATGAGTCCTTCATATTTAGTCGTTTTCAGCCAATTTTCAGAATTTTTGAAAATTTCACTTTTTTGTGGAAATATCCACTAAATGAGGGAATTATATGTGTGAGGGTACCCCAGGAGTGTTCCAAATGTGTGTGGGTAGAATATATATCCCACGGGGGTAAAATTGAAAAAAGGTGAAACATTTTTTTTTTTGGACTTAGTCATTTTTTCAGCATTTATCAGACTTTCATATAGGGGAAATCTCAGTGAGCGTTCTGATTTCAGTTCTAGAGCTATTCGCCCGATGAGTCCTTCATATTTAGTCGTTTTCAACCAATTTTCAGAATTTTTGAAAATTTCACTTTTTTGTGAAAATATCCACTAAATGAGGGAATAATATGTGTGAGGGTACCCCAGGAGAGTTCCAAATGTGTGTGGGTAGAATATATATCCCACGGGGGTAAAATTGAAAAAAGTTGAAAAAAAATTTTTTTTTAGACTTAGTCATTTATCCGGCGTTTATCTGACTTTCAGATAGGGGAAATGTCAGTGAGCGTTCCGATTTCAGTTCCAGAGCGATTCGCCCAATGAGTTCTTCATATTTAGTCGTTTTCAGCCAATTTTCTGAATTTTTGAAAATTTCACTTTTTTGTGAAAATATCCACTAAATGAGGGAATAATATGTGTGAGGCTACCCCAGGAGAGTTCCAAATGTGTGTGGGTAGAATATATATCCCACGAGGGTAAAATTGAAAAAAGTTGAAAAAAAGGTTTTTTTAGACTTAGTCATTTTTCCGGCGTTTATCAGACTTTCAGATAGGGGAAATGTCAGTGAGCGTTCCAATTTCAGTTCCAGAGCGATTCGCCCGATGAGTCCTTCATATTTAGTCGTTTTCAGCCAATTTTCAGAATTTTTGAAAATTTCACTTTTTTGTGAAAATATCCACTAAATGAGGGAATAATATGTGTGAGGGTACCCCAGGAGAGTTCCACATGTGTGTGGGTAGAATATATATCCCACGGGGGTAAAATTGAAAAAAGGTGAAAAAAATTTTTTTTAGACTTAGTCATTTATCCGGCGTTTATCAGACTTTCAGATAGGGGAAATGTCAGTGAGCGTTCCGATTTCAGTTCCAGAGCGATTCGCCCAATGAGTTCTTCATATTTAGTCATTTTCAGCCAATTTTCTGAATTTTTGAAAATTTCACTTTTTTGTGGAAATATCCACTAAATGAGGGAATAATATGTGTGAGGGTACCCCAGGAGTATTCCAAATGTGTGTGGGTAGAATATATATCCCACGGGGGTAAAATTGAAAAAAGGTGAAACATTTTTTTTTTTGGACTTAGTCATTTTTTCAGCATTTATCAGACTTTCATATAGGGGAAATCTCAGTGAGCGTTCCGATTTCAGTTCTAGAGCTATTCGCCCGATGAGTCCTCCATATTTTGTCGTTTTCAGCCAATTTTCAGAATTTTTGAAAATTTCACTTTTTTGTGAAAATATCCACTAAATGAGGGAATAATATGTGTGAGGGTACCCCAGGAGAGTTCCAAATGTGTGTGGGTAGAATATATATCCCACGGGGGTAAAATTGAAAAAAGTTGAAAAAAAATTTTTTTTTAGACTTAGTCATTTATCCGGCGTTTATCAGACTTTCAGATAGGGGAAATGTCAGTGAGCGTTCCAATTTCAGTTCCAGAGCGATTCGCCCGATGAGTCCTTCATATTTAGTCGTTTTCAGCCAATTTTCAGAATTTTTGAAAATTTCACTTTTTTGTGAAAATATCCACTAAATGAGGGAATAATATGTGTGAGGCTACCCCAGGAGAGTTCCAAATGTGTGTGGGTAGAATATATATCCCACGGGGGTAAAATTGAAGAAAGGTGAAAAAAAATTTTTTTAGACTTAGTCATTTATCCGGCGTTTATCAGACTTTCAGATAGGGGAAATGTCAGTGAGCGTTCTGATTTCATTTCCAGAGCGATTCGCCCGATGAGTCCTTCATATTTAGTCGTTTTCAGCCAATTTTCAGAATTTTTGAAAATTTCACTTTTTTGTGGAAATATCCACTAAATGAGGGAATTATATGTGTGAGGGTACCCCAGGAGTGTTCCAAATGTGTGTGGGTAGAATATATATCCCACGGGGGTAAAATTGAAAAAAGGTGAAACATTTTTTTTTTTGGACTTAGTCATTTTTTCAGCATTTATCAGACTTTCATATAGGGGAAATCTCAGTGAGCGTTCTGATTTCAGTTCTAGAGCTATTCGCCCGATGAGTCCTTCATATTTAGTCGTTTTCAACCAATTTTCAGAATTTTTGAAAATTTCACTTTTTTGTGAAAATATCCACTAAATGAGGGAATAATATGTGTGAGGGTACCCCAGGAGAGTTCCAAATGTGTGTGGGTAGAATATATATCCCACGGGGGTAAAATTGAAAAAAGTTGAAAAAAAATTTTTTTTTAGACTTAGTCATTTATCCGGCGTTTATCTGACTTTCAGATAGGGGAAATGTCAGTGAGCGTTCCGATTTCAGTTCCAGAGCGATTCGCCCAATGAGTTCTTCATATTTAGTCGTTTTCAGCCAATTTTCTGAATTTTTGAAAATTTCACTTTTTTGTGAAAATATCCACTAAATGAGGGAATAATATGTGTGAGGCTACCCCAGGAGAGTTCCAAATGTGTGTGGGTAGAATATATATCCCACGAGGGTAAAATTGAAAAAAGTTGAAAAAAAGGTTTTTTTAGACTTAGTCATTTTTCCGGCGTTTATCAGACTTTCAGATAGGGGAAATGTCAGTGAGCGTTCCAATTTCAGTTCCAGAGCGATTCGCCCGATGAGTCCTTCATATTTAGTCGTTTTCAGCCAATTTTCAGAATTTTTGAAAATTTCACTTTTTTGTGAAAATATCCACTAAATGAGGGAATAATATGTGTGAGGGTACCCCAGGAGAGTTCCACATGTGTGTGGGTAGAATATATATCCCACGGGGGTAAAATTGAAAAAAGGTGAAAAAAATTTTTTTTAGACTTAGTCATTTATCCGGCGTTTATCAGACTTTCAGATAGGGGAAATGTCAGTGAGCGTTCCGATTTCAGTTCCAGAGCGATTCGCCCAATGAGTTCTTCATATTTAGTCATTTTCAGCCAATTTTCTGAATTTTTGAAAATTTCACTTTTTTGTGGAAATATCCACTAAATGAGGGAATAATATGTGTGAGGGTACCCCAGGAGTATTCCAAATGTGTGTGGGTAGAATATATATCCCACGGGGGTAAAATTGAAAAAAGGTGAAACATTTTTTTTTTTGGACTTAGTCATTTTTTCAGCATTTATCAGACTTTCATATAGGGGAAATCTCAGTGAGCGTTCCGATTTCAGTTCTAGAGCTATTCGCCCGATGAGTCCTCCATATTTTGTCGTTTTCAGCCAATTTTCAGAATTTTTGAAAATTTCACTTTTTTGTGAAAATATCCACTAAATGAGGGAATAATATGTGTGAGGGTACCCCAGGAGAGTTCCAAATGTGTGTGGGTAGAATATATATCCCACGGGGGTAAAATTGAAAAAAGTTGAAAAAAAATTTTTTTTTAGACTTAGTCATTTATCCGGCGTTTATCAGACTTTCAGATAGGGGAAATGTCAGTGAGCGTTCCAATTTCAGTTCCAGAGCGATTCGCCCGATGAGTCCTTCATATTTAGTCGTTTTCAGCCAATTTTCAGAATTTTTGAAAATTTCACTTTTTTGTGAAAATATCCACTAAATGAGGGAATAATATGTGTGAGGCTACCCCAGGAGAGTTCCAAATGTGTGTGGGTAGAATATATATCCCACGGGGGTAAAATTGAAAAAAGTTGAAAAAAATTTTTTTTAGACTTAGTCATTTATCCGGCGTTTATCAGACTTTCAGATAGGGGAAATGTCAGTGAGCGTTCCGATTTCAGTTCCAGAGCGATTCGCCCGATGAGTCCTTCATATTTATTCGTTTTCAGCCAATTTTCTGAATTTTTGAAAATTTCACTTTTTTGTGAAAATATCCACTAAATGAGGGAATAATATGTCTGAGGGTACCCCAGGAGAGTTCCAAATGTGTGTGGGTAGAACATATATCCCACTGGGGTAAAATTGAAAAAAGTTGAAAAACATTTTTTTGGACTTAGTCATTTTTCCGGCGTTTATCAGACTTTCAATTAGGGCAAATGTCATTGAGCGTTCCAATTTCAGTACCAGAGCGATTCGCCCGATGAGTCCTTCATCTTTAGTCGTTTTCAGCCAATTTTCTGAATATTTGAAAATTTCACTTTTTTGTGAAAATATCCACTAAATGAGGGAATATTATGGGTGAGGGTAGCCCAGGAGAGTTCCAAATGTGTGTGGGTAGAATATATATCCCACGGGGGTAAAATTGAAAAAAGGTGAAAAAAATTTTTTTTTAGACTTAGTCATTTTTCCGGCGTTTATCAGACTTTCAGATAGCGGAAATGTCAGTGAGCGTTCCGATTTCAGTTCCAGAGCGATTCGCCCGATGAGTCCTTCATATTTAGTCATTTTCAGCCAATTTTCAGAATTTTTGAAAATTTCACATTTTTGTGAAAATATCCACTAAATGAGGGAATAATATGTGTGAGGGTACCCCAGGAGAGTTCCAAATGTGTGTGGGTAGAATATATATCCCACGGGGGTAAAATTGAAAAAAGTTGAAAAATTTTTTTTTTTCGACTTAGTCATTTTTCCGGCGTTTATCAGACTTTCAGATAGCGGAAATGTCTGTGAGCGTTCCGATTTCAGTTCCAGAGCGATTCGCCCGATGAGTCCTTCATATTTAGTCGTTTTCAGCCAATTTTCAGAATTTTTGAAAATTTCACTTTTTTGTGAAAATATCCACTAAATGAGGGAATAATATGTGTGAGGGTACCCCAGGAGAGTTCCAAATGTGTGTGGGTAGAATATATATCCCACGGGGGTAAAATTGAAAAAAGGTGAAAAATTTTTTTTTTTGGGACTTAGTCATTTTTCCGGCGTTTATCAGACTTTCAGATAGGGGAAATGTCAGTGAGCGTTCCGATTTCTGTTCCAGAGCGATTCGCTCGATGAGTCCTTCATATTTAGTCGTTTTCAGCCAATTTTCAGAATTTTTGAAAATTTCACGTTTTTGTGAAAATATCCACTAAATGAGGGAATAATATGTGTGAGGGTACCCCAGGAGAGTTCCAGATGTGTGTGGGTAGAATATATATCCCACGGGGGTAAAATTGAAAAAAGTTGAAAAATTTTTTTTTCTAGACTTAGTCATTTTTCCGGCGTTTATCAGACTTTCAGATAGGAGAAATGTCAGTGAGCGTTCCGATTTCAGTTCCAGAGCGATTCGCCCGATGAGTCCTTCATATTTAGTTGTTTTCAGCCAATTTTCTGAATTTTTGAAAAATTCACTTTTTTGTGAAAATATCCACTAAATGAAGGAATAATATGTGTGAGGGTACCCCAGGAGAGTTCCAAATGTATATGGGTAGAATATATATCCCACGGGGGTAAAATTGAAAAAAGTTGAAAAAAATTTTTTTTGAACTTAGTCATTTTTCCGGTGTTTATCAGACTTTCAGTTAGGGGAAATGTCAGTGAGCGTTCCGATTTCAGTTCCAGAGTGATTCGCCCGATGAGTCCTTCATATTTAGTTGTTTTCAGCCAATTTTCAGAATTTTTGAAAATTTCATGTTTTTGTGAAAATATCCACTAAATGAGGGAATAATATGTGTGAGGGTACCACAGGAGTGTTCCAAATGTGTGTGGGTAGAATATATATCCCAAGGGGGTAAAATTGAAAAAAGGTGAAAAAAAATTTTTTTTTGACTTAGTCATTTTTTCAGCGTTTATCAGACTTTCAAATAGGGGAAATATCAGTGAGCATTCCGATTTCAGTTCCAGCGCGATTTGCACGATGAGTCCTTCATATTCAGTCGTTTTCAGCCAATTTTCTGAATTTTTGAAAATTTCACTTTTTTGTGAAAATATCCACTAAATGAGGGAATAATATGTGTGAGGGTACCCCAGGAGTGTTCCAAATGTGTGTGGGTAGAATATATATCCCACGGGGGTAAAATTGAAAAAAATTTTTTTTTAGACTTAGTCATGTTTCCGGCGTTTATCAGACTTTCAGGTAGGGGAAATGTCAGTGAGCATTCCGATTTCAGTTCCAGAGCGATTTGCCCGATGAGTCCTTCATATTTAGTCGTTTTCAGCCAATTTTCAGAATTTTTGAAAATTTCACATTTTTGTGAAAATATCCACTAAATGAGGGAATATTATGGGTGAGGGTACCCCAGGAGAGTTCCAAATGTGTGTGGGTAGAATATATATCCCACGGGGGTAAAATTGAAAAAAGGTGAAAAAATTTTTTTTTTTGCACTTAGTCATTTTTCCGGCGTTTATCAGACTTTCAATTTGGGCAAATGTCAGTGAGCGTTCCGATTTCAGTTCCAGAGCGATTCATCCGATGAGTCCTTCATATTTAGTCGTTTTCAGCCAATTTTCTGAATTTTTGAAAATTTCACTTTTTTGTGAAAATATCCACTAAATGAGGGAATAATATGTGTGAGGGTACCCCAGGAGAGTTCCAATTGTGTGTGGGTAGAATATATATCCCACGGGGGTAAAATTGAAAAAAGCTGCAAAAAATTTTTTTTTCGACTTAGTTATTTTTCCTGCGTTTATCAGACTTTCAGATAGCGGAAATGTCAGTGAGCGTTCCGATTTCAGTTGCAGAGCGATTCGCCCGATGAGTCCTTCATATTTAGTCGTTTTCAGCCAATTTTCAGAATTTTTGTAAATTTCACGTTTTTGTGAAAACATCCACTAAATGAGGGAATAATAAGTGTGAGGGTACCCCAGGAGAGTTCCAAATGTGTGTGGGTAGAATATATATACCACGGGGGTAAAATTGAAAAAACTTGAAAAAAAATTTTTTTTAAACTTAGTCATTTATCCGGCGTTTATCAGACTTTCAGATAGGGGAAATGTCAGTGAGCATTCCGATTTCAGTTCCAGAGCGATTCGCCCAATGAGTTCTTCATATTTAGTCGTTTTCAGCCAATTTTCAGAATTTTTGAAAATTTCACTTTTTTGTGAAAATATCCACTAAATGAGGGAATAATATGTGTGAGGGTACCTCAGAAGTGTTCCAAATGTGTGTGGGTAGAATATATATCAGACGGGGGTAAAATTGAAAAAAGGTGAAAATTTTTTTTTTTGGACTTAGTAATTTTTCCAGCGTTTATCAGACTTTCAATTTGGGCAAATGTCAGTGAGCGTTCCGATTTCAGTTCCAAAGCGATTCGCCCGATGAGTCCTTCATATTTAGTCGTTCTCAGCCAATTTTCAGAATTTTTGAAAATTTCAAATTTTTGTGAAAATATCCACTAAATGAGGGAATATTATGGGTGAGGGTACCCCAGGAGAGTTCCAAATGTGTGTGGGTAGAATATATATCCCACGGGGGTAAAATTGAAAAAAGATGAAGAAAAATTTTTTTTAGACTTACTCATTTTTCCGGCGTTTATCAGACTTTCAGATAGCGGAAAAGTCAGAGAGCGTTCCGATTTCAGTTCGAGAGCGATTCGCCCGATGAGTCCTTCATATTTAGTCGTTTTCAGCCAATTTTCTGAATTTTTGAAAATTTCACTTTTTTGTGAAAATATCCACTAAATGAGGGAATAATATGTGTGAGGGTACCCCAGGAGAGTTCCAAATGTGTGTGGGTAGAATATATATCCCACGGGGGTAAAATTGAAAAAAGCTGCAAAAAATTTTTTTTTCGACTTAGTTATTTTTCCTGCGTTTATCAGACTTTCAGATAGCGGAAATGTCAGTGAGCGTTCCGATTTCAGTTGCAGAGCGATTCGCCCGATGAGTCCTTCATATTTAGTCGTTTTCAGCCAATTTTCAGAATTTTTGTAAATTTCACGTTTTTGTGAAAACATCCACTAAATGAGGGAATAATAAGTGTGAGGGTACCCCAGGAGAGTTCCAAATGTGTGTGGGTAGAATATATATACCACGGGGGTAAAATTGAAAAAAGTTGAAAAAATCTTTTTTTTAGACTTAGTCATTTTTCCGGCGTTTATCAGACTTTCAGATAGGGGAATTGTCAGTGAGAATTCCGATTTAAGTTCCAGAGCGATTCGCCCGATTGAGTCGTTCATATTCAGTCATTTTCAGCCAATTTTCTGAATTTTTGAAAATTTCACTTTTTTTTTAAAATATCCACTAAATGAGGTAATAATATGTGTGAGGGTACCCCAGGAGAGTTCCAAATGTGTATGGGTAGAATATATATCCCACGGGGGAAAAATTAAAAAAAGGTGAAACTTTTTTTTTTGGACTTAGTCATTTTTTCAGCGTTTTTCAGACTTTCAGATAGGAGAAATGTCAGTGAGTGTTCCGATTTCAGTTCCAGATCGATTCACCCGATGAATCCTTCATATTTAGTCGTTTTCAGCCAATTTTCCGAATTTTTGAAAATTTCACTTTTTTGTGAAAATATCCACTAAATGAGGGAATAATATGTGTGAGGGTACCCCAGGAGAGTTCCAAATGTGTGTGGGTAGAATATATATCCCACGGGGGTAAAATTGAAAAAAGTTGAAAAAATTTTTTTTTTAGACCTAGTCATTTTTCCGGCGTTTATCAGACTTTCAGATAGGGGAAATGTCAGTGAGCATTCCGATTTAAGTTCCAGAGCGATTCGCCCGATGAGTCGTTCATATTTAGTCATTTTCAGCCAATTTTCAGAATTTTTGAAAATTTCACTTTTTTGTGAAAATATACACTGAATGAGGGAATAATATGTGTGAGGGTACCCCAGGAGAGTTCCAAATGTATATGGGTAGAATATATATCCCACGGGGGTAAAATTGAAAAAAGTTGAAAAAAAATTTTTTTGAACTTAGTCATTTTTCCTGTGTTTATCAGACTTTCAGTTAGGGGAAATGTCAGTGAGCATTCCGATTTCAGTTCCAGCGCGATTCGCACAATGAGTCCTTCATATTCAGTCGTTTTCAGACAATTTTCTGAATTTTTGAAAATTTCACTTTTTTGTGAAAATATCCACTAAATGAGGGAATAATATGTGTGAGGATACCTCAAGAGAATTCCAAATGTGTGTGGGTAGAATATATATCCCACGGGGGTAAAATTGAAAAAAGATGAGGAAAAATTTTTTTTAGACTTAGTAATTTTTCCGGCGTTTATCAGACTTTCAGATAGGGGAAATGTCAGTGAGCGTTTCGATTTCAGTTCCAGAGCGATTCGCCCGATGAGTCCTTCATATTTAGTCATTTTCAGCCAATTTTCAGAATTTTTGAAAATTTCACTTTTTTTGTGAAAATATACACTGAATGAGGGAATAATATGTGTGAGGGTACCCCAGGAGAGTTCCAAATGTGTGTGGGTAGAATATATACCCCACGGGGGTAAAATTGAAAAAAGTTGAAAAAATTTTTTTTTCAGACTTAGTCATTTTTCCGGCGTTTATCAGACTTTCAGATAGCGGAAAAGTCAGTGAGCGTTCCGATTTCAGTTCTAGAGCGATTCGCCCGATGAGTCCTTCATATTTAGTCGTTTTCAGCCAATTTTCAGAATTTTTGAAAATTTCACTTTTTTGTGAAAATATCCACTAAATGAGGGAATAATATGTGTGAGGGTACCCCAAGAGAATTCCAAATGTTTGTGGGTAGAATATATATCCCACGGGGGTAAAATTGAAAAAAGATGAAGAAAAATTTTTTTTAGACTTAGTCATTTTTCCGGCGTTTATCAGACTTTCAGATAGGGGAAATGTCAGTGAGCGTTCCGATTTCAGTTCCAGAGCGATTCGCCCGATGAGTCATTCATATTTAGTCGTTTTCAGCCAATTTTCAGAATTTTTGAAAATTTCACTTTTTTTGTGAAAATATCCACTAAATGAGGGAATAATATGTGTGAGGATACCTCAAGAGAATTCCAAATGTGTGTGGGTAGAATATATATCCCACGGGGGTAAAATTGAAAAAAGCTGAAAAAATTTTTTTTTTAGACTTAGTCATTTTTCCGCGTTTATCAGACTTTCAGATAGGGGAAATGTCAGTGAGCATTCCGATTTCAGTTCCAGAGCGATTCGCCCGATGAGTCCTTCATATTTAGTTGTTTTCAGACAATTTTCAGAATTTTTGAAAATTTCGCTTTTTTGTGAAAATATCCACTAAATGAGGGAATAATATGTGAGGGTACCCCAAGAGAATTCCAAATGTGTGTGGGTAGAATATATATCCCACGGGGGTAAAATTGAAAAAAGGTGAAAAATTTTTTTTTTTGGACTTAGTCATTTTTTCAGCGTTTATCAGACTTTCAGATAGGGGAAATGTCAGTGAGCGTTCCGATTTCAGTTCCAGAGCGATTCGCCTGATGAGTCCTTCATATTTAGTCGTTTTCAGCCAATTTTCAGAATTTTTGAAAATGTCACTTTTTTGTGAAAATATCCACTAAATGAGGGAATAATATGTGTAAGGGTACCCCAGGAGAGTTCCAAATGTGTGTGGGTAGAATATATATCCCACGGGGGTAAAATTGAAAAAAGTTGAAAAAATTTTTTTTTTAGACTTAGTCTTTTTTCCGGCGTTTATCAGACTTTCAGATAGGGGAAATGTCAGTGAACATTCCGATTTAAGTTCCAGAGCGATTCGCCCGATGAGTCGTTCATATTTAGTCATTTTCAGCCAATTTTCAGAATTTTTGAAAATTTCACTTTTTTGTGAAAATATACACTGAATGAGGGAATAATATGTGTGAGGGTACCCCAGGAGAGTTCCAAATGTGTGTGGGTAGAATATATATCCCACGGGGGTAAAATTGAAAAAAGTTTAAAAAATTTTTTTTTTCGACTTAGTCATTTTTTCGGCGTTTATCAGACTTTCAGATAGGGGAAATGTCAGTGAGCGTTCCGATTTCAGTTCCAGAGCGATTCGCCCTATGAGTCCTTCATATTTAGTCGTTTTCAGCCAATTTTCTGAATTTTTGAAAATTTCACTTTTTTGTGAAAAGATCCACTAAATAAGGGAATAATATGTGTGAGGATAGCCCAGGAGAGTTCCAAATGTGTGTGGGTAGAATATGTACCCCACGGGGGTAAAATTGAAAAAAGTTGAAAAAAAATTTTTTTTGGACTTAGTCATTTTTCCAGCGTTTATCAGACTTTCAGATAGGAGAAATGTCAGTGAGCGTTCCGATTTCAGTTCCAGAGCGATTCGCCCGATGAGTCCTTCATATTTAGTCGTTTTCGGCCAATTTTCAGAATTTTTGAAAATTTCACTTTTTTGTGAAAATATCCACTAAATGAGGGAATAATATGTGTGAGGGTACCCCAGGAGAGTTCCAAATGTGTGTGGGTAGAATATATATCCCACGGGGTAAAATTGAAAAAAGTTGAAAAAATTTTTTTTTTAGACTTAGTCATTTTTCCGGCGTTTATCAGACTTTCAGATAGGGGAAATGTCAGCGAGCATTCCGATTTAAGTTCCAGAGCGATTCGCCCGATGAGTCGTTCATATTTAGTCATTTTCAGCCAATTTTCTGAATTTTTGAAAATTTCACTTTTTTGTGAAAATATACACTGAATGTGGGAATAATATGTGTGAGGGTACCCCAGGAGAGTTCCAAATGTGTGTGGGTAGAATATATATCCCACGGGGGTAAAATTGAAAAAAGTTGAAAAAATTTTTTTTTTTCGACTTAGTCATTAGTGTTGAGTGATACGTTCCGATATCGGGAAATATCGGATTGGATCGGACCGATACCGAAAAAGTATCGGATATCGCCGATTCCGATACAGGAAACCAATGCAAGTCAATGGGACAGAAATATCGGAATGAAAATAAACCCTTTCTTTCCTTGTAGGTTAATTCTATATGAAGGAAAACAACTAAGAATAATGTAGAATGTATTGGGGGAGGTGGGGGAGACAATAAAGGCATAGAGGTTTAGCCCAATCAAATGGAGTAGCAGGAATTAATAATTTTTTTAAGACGTTCTGAGTTACGGAAATATTGACTATGTTAAGTATTTTTATATTTTGTCAGATATTTATGTTTCACTACTTCCATGCTCTTCACCTTCTTTTTTACTTCTCCACACTTTCTCCTTCATCATCCTCAGCATCTTTTTCATCCTCTTCTTCTTCACCTTCTTTATCTTCTTCTTCTTCACCTTCTTCGTATTATTCTTTTTTTTTACATTCTTCATATTCTACTTCTTCATCTTCTTCATATTCTTCTTCTTCATCATATTCTTATTTGTGACAGGCATTGCTGTAGTTGTTATCTATAAAAGGTTGGACATTACACCTTTCGTTCTGCCCGTCACAAAAGATTTACAACAGGATTTGTCCGCGTTCAGTTTGGCCTGCAGCAGCAGGTCTTTTCCAGGGGCACCCCCATACACTGCTTAGTCATCTTCTGCTTATAATTTAGATATTATCTTTTGCTCAGATTTTTAGTCTTATGCTTAATGTTCTTCCGCTTTTTGTTCTGCAGCTTCTTGTATTTCTGCTTCTTGGTTTTCTGTCTCTTGTTCTTCTGTATCTTGGTGCTTGTCTTCTCTTCTTTGTCCTCTTGGTCAACTTCTTCTGGGTCATCTTCTTGGTCTTCTTCGGGGTGGTCATCAGGGTCGTCGTCTTCGGGGGTCCTCGTCTTCGGGGTCCTCGTCTTCTTCGGGTTCGTCTTCTGGGTTCTCGTCTTCGGAGTTCTCGTCTTCTTCGGGGTGGTCTTCAGGGTCCTCATCTTCTTCGGGGTGGTCTTCAGGGTCCTCGTCTTCAGGGTCGTTGTCTTCGGGGTCCTCGTCTTCTTAGGGTTGGTCTTCAGGGTCCTCGTCTTCAGGGTCCTCGTCAGGGAGATCCAGAGTGATTACCAAGAACCATTTCAAAAAGCTCGAACTTGGAAATGTAGCAGAAGGTACAAGAAAGCTGAGGAACTACCGAGAACCAGCTGACGGTACTGGAACCCGAATGGATAGCAGAAGGTACAAGAGCCAATGGAACTGCCGAAGACCAGCTGACGGTACTGGAACTCGGTTACTAAGCAGGAGGTACCTGTGCCAGAAAGCACTACCAAGGACTAGCAGACGTTGGTGGAACTTGGATACCGAGAAGGAGGCACCTAATCCAAAGGCACTGCCGAGAACCAGCTGACGGTACTGGAACCCGGATGGGTAGCAGAAGGTACCCATGTAAAAAAAAGTTCAAGGCCGCGAGCCGGCCACAGTTACCAAAACCCACAGTCCTACAGGGGGTGCTTGTCCTATTGGCACTATGGAACCAGCCTTCATTGCCTGATCCCGCAGCCCACATAGGAGTCACCTAAACTGCAGGCACCATAAAGTCGGCTAACCCGACCGCAACACGACAGGACAACGCATTGGAGGCAAAGTGACGTTGACACTACCCGGAAACAGCTGGCGTGCTGGAACCAGGCTGGGCAGGAGGGAGTACCCGTGCCAAAGTCACTGCCGAGAACCAGCTGACGGTACTGGAACCCGGATGGGTAGTAGAAGGTACAAGAGCCAATGGAACTGCCGAAGACCAGCTGACGGTACTGGAACTCGGTTACTAAGCAGGAGATACCTGTGCCAGAAAGCACTACCAAGGACCAGCAGACGTTGGTGGAACTTGGATACCGAGAAGGAGGCACCTAATCCAAAGGCACTGCCGAGAACCAGCTGATGGTACTGGAACCCGGATGGGTAGCAGAAGGTACCCATGTAAAAAAAAGTTCAAGGCCGCGAGCCGGCCGCAGTTACCAAAACCCACAGTCCTACAGGGGGTGCTTGTCCTATTGGAACTATGGAACCAGCCTTCATTGCCTGATCCCGCAGCCCACATAGGAGTCACCTAAACTGCAGGCACCATAGAGTCGGCTAACCCGACCGCAACACGACAGGACAACGCATTGGAGTCAAAGTGACGTTGACACTACCCGGAAACAGCTGGCGTGCTGGAACCAGGCTGGGCAGGAGGGAGTACCCGTGCCAAAGTCACTGCCGAGAACCAGCTGACGGTACTGGAACCCGGATGGGTAGTAGAAGGTACAAGAGCAAATGGAACTACCGAGGACCAGCTGACGGTACTGGAACCCGGATGGGTAGCAGAAGGTACAAGAGCCAATGGAACTGCCGAAGACCAGCTGACGGTACTGGAACTCGGTTACTAAGCAGGAGGTACCTGTGCCAGAAAGCACTACCAAGGACCAGCAGATGTTGGTGGAACTTGGATACCGAGAAGGAGGCACCTAATCCAAAGGCACTGCCGAGAACCAGCTGATGGTACTGGAACCCGGATGGGTAGCAGAAGGTACCCATGTAAAAAAAAGTTCAAGGCCGCGAGCCGGCCGCAGTTACCAAAACCCACAGTCCTACAGGGGGTGCTTGTCCTATTGGCACTATGGAACCAGCCTTCATTGCCTAATCCCGCAGCCCACATAGGAGTCACCTAAACTGCAGGCACCATAGAGTCGGCTAACCCGACCGCAACACGACAGGACAACGCATTGGAGGCAAAGTGACGTTGACACTACCCGGAAACAGCTGGCGTGCTGGAACCAGGCTGGGCAGGAGGGAGTACCCGTGCCAAAGTCACTGCCGAGAACCAGCTGACGGTACTGGAACCCGGATGGGTAGTAGAAGGTACAAGAGCAAATGGAACTACCGAGGACCAGCTGACGGTACTGGAACCCGGATGGGTAGCAGAAGGTACAAGAACCAATGGAACTGCCGAAGACCAGCTGACGGTACTGGAACTAGGTTACTAAGCAGGAGGTACCTGTGCCAGAAAGCACTACCAAGGACCAGCAGACGTTGGTGGAACTTGGATACCGAGAAGGAGGCACCTAATCCAAAGGCACTGCCGAGAACCAGCTGACGGTACTGGAACCCGAATGGGTAGCAGAAGGTACCCATGTAAAAAAAGTTCAAGGCCGTGAGCCGGCCGCAGTTACCAAAACCCACAGTCCTACAGGGGGTGCTTGTCCTATTGGCACTATGGAACCAGTCTTCATTGCCTGATCCCGCAGCCCACATAGGAGTCACCTAAACTGCAGGCACCATAGAGTCGGCTAACCCGACCGCAACACGACAGGACAACGCATTGGAGGCAAAGTGACGTTGACACTACCCGGAAACAGCTGGCGTGCTGGAACCAGGCTGGGCAGGAGGGAGTACCAGTGCCAAAGTCACTGCCGAGAACCAGCTGACGGTACTGGAACACGGATGGGTAGTAGAAGGTACAAGAGCAAATGGAACTACCAAGGACCAGCTGACGGTACTGGAACCCGGATGGGTAGCAGAAGGTACAAGAACCAATGGAACTGCCGAAGACCAGCTGACGGTACTGGAACTCGGTTACTAAGCAGGAGGTACCTGTGCCAGAAAGCACTACCAAGGACCAGCAGATGTTGGTGGAACTTGGATACCGAGAAGGAGGCACCTAATCCAATGGCACTGCCGAGAACCAGCTGACGGTACTGGAACCCGGATGGGTAGCAGAAGGTACCCATGTAAAAAAAAGTTCAAGGCCGCGAGCCGGCCGCAGTTACCAAAATCCATAGTCCTACAGGTAGTGCTTGTCCTATAGGCACTATGGAACCAGCCTTCATGGCCAGATCCCGCAGCCCACATAGGAGTCACCTAAACTGCAGGCACCATAGAGTCGGCTAACCCGACCGCAACACGACAGGACAACGCATTGGAGGCAAAGTGACGTTGACACTACCCGGAAACAGCTGGCATGCTGGAACCAGGCTTGGCAGGAGGGAGTACCCGTGCCAAAGACACTGCCGAGAACCAGCTGACGGTACTGGAACCCGGATGGGTAGTAGAAGGTACAAGAGCCAATGGAACTGCCGAAGACCAGCTGACGGTGCTGGAACCCAGGATACATACTAAAAACAGAGTGGAGCCAGAGGTGTAATTGGAGCAAGTTTTAAATCAGTAGTACAGTGGATGTGGACAAAGCAGGAGAATTTGCCGGACACACAGCAGGGGAACAGCTGACGTTACTGAACCCCAATAACACTGGAGCAAACGTTGACTGTGCAGACGGCACTTCTGAGCAGCAACTAGCGGTATTGGAGCTCAGGGTAAATACTAAAAACAGAGGAGCCAGAGGTGTATTTGGAGGAGGTTTTAAATCAGTAGTACAGTGGATGTGGACAAAGCTGGAGAAATTGCCGTCCGCACAGCAGGGGAACAGCTGACGTTACCGAACCCCAATAACACGGCAGCAAGTGTTGACTGTGCAGACGGCACTTCCAAGCGCCAACTGGCGGTGTTGGAGCTCAGGGATAATACTGAAAACAGAGGAGCCAGAGGTGTAATTGGAGCAACTTTAAAATCTGTAGTAGTGAGAAGGTGGACAGAGCAGGAGAAATTGCCGTCCGCACAGCAGGGGAACAGCTGACGTTACCGAACCCCAATAACATGGCAGCAAGTGTTGACTGTGCAGACGGCACTTCCGAGCGCCAACTGGCGGTGTTGGAGCTCAGGGATAATACTGAAAACAGAGGAGCCAGAGGTGTATTTGGAGGAGGTTTTAAATCAGTAGTACAGTGGATGTGGACAGAGCAGGAGTAATTGCCGTCCGCACAGCAGGGGAACAGCTGACGTTACTGAACCCCAATAACACAGCAGCAAGTGTTGACTGTGCAGACGGCACTTCCGAGTGCCAACTGGCGGTGTTGGAGCTCAGGGATAATACTGAAAACAGAGGAGCCAGAGGTGTAATTGGAGCAACTTTAAAATCTGAAGTAGTGAGAATGTGGACAGAGCAGGAGAAATTGCCGTCCACACAGCAGGGGAACAGCTGACGTTACCGAACCCCAATAACATGGCAGCAAGTGTTGACTGTGCAGACGGCACTTCCGAGCGCCAACTGGCGGTGTTGGAGCTCAGGGATAATACTGAAAACAGAGGAGCCAGAGGTGTAATTGGAGCAACTTTAAAATCTGTATTAGTGAGAATGTGGACAGAGCAGGAGAAATTGCCGTCCGCACAGCAGGGGAACAGCTGACGTTACTAAACCCCAATAACACGGCAGCAAGTGTTGACTGTGCAGACGGCACTTCCAAGCGCCAACTGGCAGTGTTGGAGCTCAGGGATAATACTGAAAACAGAGGAGCCAGAGGTGTAATTGGAGCAACTTTAAAATCTGTAGTAGTGAGAATGTGGACAGAGCAGGAGAAATTGCCGTCCGCACAGCAGGGGAACAGCTGACGTTACTAAACCCCAATAACATGGCAGCAAGAGTTGACTGTGCAGACGGCACTTCCGAGTGCCAACTGGCGGTGTTGGAGCTCAGGGATAATACTGAAAACAGAGGAGCCAGGGGTGTAATTGGAGCAACTTTAAAATCTGTAGTAGTGAGAATGTGGACAGAGCAGGAGAAATTGCCGTCCGCACAGCAGGGGAACAACTGACGTTACTGAACCCCAATGACACGGCAGCAAGTGTTGACTGTGCAGACGGCACTTCCGAGCGCCAACTGGCGGTGTTGGAGCTCAGGGATAATACTGAAAACAGTGGAGCCAGAGGTGTAATTGGAGAAACTTTAAAATCTGTAGTAGTGAGAATGTGGACAGAGCAGGAGAAATTGCCGTCCGCACAGCAGGGGAACAGCTGACGTTACTGAACCCCAATGACACGGCAGCAAGTGTTGACTGTGCAGACGGCACTTCTGAGCGCCAACTGGCAGTGTTGGAGCTCAGGGATAATACTGAAAACAGAAGAGCCAGAGGTGTAATTGGAGCAACTTTAAAATCTGTAGTAGTGAGAATGTGGACAGAGCAGGTGTTATGTTCTGCTACCAGAGCTAAGGAAAGAGAGGAGATCTGTCCCTACGATAGAACTCAGCTGAATCCCTACGATGTAACAGGGAACCTGATCCTGCGATCAGACCTGCTAAAGTCCTAAGCTAGTCTGTACGGAGACCTATAGATGTGGGGAAGGAATCCCTACAAGTACTAAGGACTGGGAGGAAAATGGGACACCTCCTAACAGAAATAGTAGCAGACAGACGAACAAACAAAATATATAGAACATAGAGGTCCGTAGACCAAGCAAACAAACAGAGTTAGATACAGAGCACAGGCTAGCTAGAAAGTAGTTATACAATGAAGTCCAGCAAAGCCAGAAGGGCGGAGCAGGATTAAATAGGCCAACAAGGTCATGTGACCAGCAAAGGAAAAAACCTAAGAGCAAGGTTCTAACAGTACGCCCCCTTCTAAGAGGATCCTCCGGATCCCCTAGGACCAGGCTTATCAGGAAATCTCCTGTGAAACGCTCTGATAAGTCTGGACGCGGAAACATCATCTGACCTCACCCAAGAGTTATCCTCGGGTCCGAAACCTTTCCAGGCCACAAGATACTGCAAACTACCTCTATACCATCTAGAGTTAAGGATGCGAGAAATTTCATATTCCCCGTCCTCCACCACCGGAGGAACAGAGGCAGAGGCGTCACCATCCGACACAACAGCTTTTTTTAACAGAGAGACATGAAATACCGGATTAATTCTCCAGGAGGTAGGAACCTCCAACCTAACAGCAGATTGGTTCACAACCTGAAGCACCTTAAAGGGCCCTACAAACTTGGGACCCAATTTCTTAGAAGGAATCCTCAACCGCAGATTCCTAGAGGACAACCAGACATTGTCACCAACAGCGAACAAAACCTCCTGTCGTTTCCTATCAAAGTAGTCTTTAGATTTTCTGTTGGCCTCCTGAAGATTACCACGCACATCCGTCCAAACTCTCTCCAAATCACCGGAAAAATTCTCCTCCTCAGGCACGGCAGATCCCAACTTGGAGAACGACCCAAACGACGGATGTCTCCCAGAACAACAAAAAAAAGGCGAACAACCAGCAGAAGAAGATGTATGATTGTTCAGAGCAAATTCAGCAAGTGACAGAAACTCAGACCACCCCTCTTGATTGTCTGCCACAAAACAACGCAAGAACTGCTCAACATCCTGGTTTTTCCTTTCTGTCTGGCCATTAGATTCAGGATGATATCCGGACGAGAACAACAAATGAACTCCCAACCTGTCACAAAAGGCACGCCAAAAACGAGCCACGAACTGAGGACCCCTATCAGAAACAATGTCAGTAGGAACGCCATGAAGTCTGACAATTTCCTTGACAAAGGCCTTAGCGAGAGTTTTAGCGCAGGGCAGTTTGACGAAGGGAACCAAGTGACACATCTTGCTAAAACGGTCCACGACCACCCAGATGACAGTAAAACCCTCAGAGGGGGGAAGGTCAGTTATAAAGTCCATAGCCAAATGTGTCCAAGGAGCACTGGGAACCTCCAAAGGACAAAGCAACCCCGCAGCAGGAGTATGTGAGGACTTAGATCTAGCACATATAGTACATTGACGCACCCACTTAATGACTTCCTTCTGCCATCCAGGCCACCAAAAACTGTGACCCACCAGTCTCTTGGTCTCAGAGATTCCGGGATGACCTGCCAACCGAGATTCGTGACACTCAACAAACAAATCTCTCCTAAAGGTCCCAGGCACAAACAACCTCCCATGAGGAGTGTTAGATGGGGCATTCTCCTGTGCTTTAAGAATCTCATCTTCCAAAACGGAGTCCAAAGCAGCTATCACAACACCTTCTTGTAAAATGTTCTCCTCTTTCTCAGCACCGACTATGGGAGAAAAACTGCGAGACAAGGCATCCGCCTTAACATTCTTAGTACCAGGGATGTAAGTAACGGAGAAATTAAACCGCGAGAAAAACAGTGCCCACCTAGCCTGACGGGCATTCAGGCGCTTGGCAGCATCAAGATATATCAGATTTTTATGATCCGTAAGAACCTGAACGGGAAATTCCGCACCTTCCAAGAAGTGGAGCCAGTGTTCAAATGCGAGTTTAATAGCCAATAATTCCCGATTACCAATATCGTAATTCAGTTCAGTCTCTGAAAATTTTTTTGAAAAAAAGGCACAGGGATGTAATCCATCCCAGTTATCCTGAGACAATACTGTACCAACCCCCACAGAGGAAGCATCAACCTCAACCAAAAACGGCTTAGTCACATCAGGCTGCATAAGGATGGGAGCAGAGGTGAACCTCTCCTTGTGATACACAAAAGCTTCAATGGCCTCAGAAGACCACTGAACCGCATCAGCACCTTTCCTGGTGAGATCGGTCAGAGGTTTGACAATACTAGAAAAATTTTTTATGAATTTTCTGTAATAATTGGCGAAACCCAAAAACCTCTGTATCGATTTCAAACCAATAGGCCTAGGCCATTCCTGTGCAGCTTGAACTTTAACCGGGTCCATCTCAAAACCTTCGCTGGAGATAATGTAACCCAAAAAACTAATTCTCTGTACAGCGAACTCACATTTCTTCAGCTTAGCAAAAAGCGAATTGTCCATTAATAACTGTAATACCTCACGTACGCTCCGCCAATGAGACTCCAGATCCGGCGAATAAATCAAAATGTCATCCAAATACACAACCACATTTTTGCCGATCAAAGGTCTAAGGATGTCATTAATAAGATTCTGAAAAAATGCAGGAGCATTAGTAAGACCAAAAGGCATAACCAGGTTCTCAAAATGACCCACAGGAGTGTTAAAAGCAGTCTTCCATTCATCACCCTCCTTCATGCGCAACAGATTGTATGCCCCCTTAAGGTCAATTTTAGAGAACCACTTGGCCCCCATTAACTGGTTAAACAGATCAGGAATCAATGGCAGTGGGTAAGGATTGCGTACAGTAATTTTGTTAATCTCACGAAAATCCAGACAAGGACGTAAACCGCCGTCCTTTTTTTTTACAAAAAAAAATCCAACCGCCACAGGAGACTTAGAGGGCCTAATGTGACCGGCGGCCAAACTTGTCTGTATGTATTCCTCCAAAGCCTTCCTCTCAGGAATAGTAAGGTTAAATAAACGACTTTTAGGAAGAGTCGCTCCAGGGACAAATTCAATAGAACAATCATAGTCTCTATGGGGAGGCAAAACCTGCGATTCCTTCTCAGAAAAAAACTCTCCAAAAATCCTGAATAGGAACAGGCAATTCTCCCCTATCCAAAGCTGCAATACGCCCGTTACAACACTTGTCATAACATTTATGGCTCCAGGATTTAATTTCACTGGTAGACCAATCCAGTACAGGATTGTGAAATTTTAACCAGGGCAATCCCAATATTACTGGAGAAGGCAAGTTATTCAAAACTACCAAATCCAATTTCTCATGGTGAACACCATTAATAGTGAGAGGAAATTCACAGACCTTGAGAGTAATATTCTTCAAAGGGGAACCATCCACAGAAACCACAGCAATGGGGGATGATAAAGGTTCGGGTTTTAAATTGAGTCTTTCCAAGAATCCCCCATCAATTACATTCAGAGTAGACCCACAATCAACAAACACCCGAAATTCCATTAATTTTTCCTGAGCAATTGTGGAAGCAGCTAAAAATACACCCTTGGAATTCAAACAGGCAATACGGGCATGACTGACCATTTTTTTTTTCTTTCTTCATACGAAGCTCACAGCCTTTAATCAAATGACCAGATTTTCCGCAATAGAAACACAAGCCTTCAGAAAATCGATGGTCTTTTTCTTGAGAGCGAGGTGCCACCGATCCAATCTCCATCCGTTCACCACTGTTAGTACACACATTCTCATAACCAGAAACTGACATAGCAGAGGATTTGCTCTCATTAACCCTTGCACGCAGTCTCCTATCCACCCGTATAGCTAATTGCATAGCCTGTTGCAAATCTTCAGGTGTAGGATAAGCAATTAGCAGGTCTTTAACCCTTTCACTGAGCCCAGCAAGAAATAGACTTTTCAGAGCAGAATCGTTCCACCCTGTTTGAGTAGACCATCGACGGAAATGAGTACAATATTTTTCCACATTACCTGATCCCTGTTTCAAACGTCTCAACTCAGTCTCAGCTGATGAGACACGGTCAGGATCATCATATAATAGTCCCAAAGCAGAAAAAAAAACTATCCACTGATCTGAAGCATGTATCACTAGGTTGCAAAGAAAAGGCCCACTCCTGAGGCTCTTTGCGCAAAAGTGACATTATGAACCCTATGCGCTGGGATTCATCCCCAGAGGACTTGGGTCTCAAACGAAAATACAATAAGCAAGCATTTTTAAATGAAAAAAATTCTCGGTGTTCACCAAAAAATAAATCCGGCAAACATACCTTAGGCTCCAAGAAATGTGCTCCAGGACAGTTACTCACGTGCTGACGGAGCTCGGCCACCTCCAGAGAGAGTCCCTGCAGGCGATGAGCCAAATCCAGAACCGACACCATGATGGAACAGAAAAATCTTTCCTTAGAGAATTTGCAGGCTGGACTTACTGTTATGTTCTGCTACCAGAGCTAAGGAAAGAGAGGAGATCTGTCCCTACGATAGAACTCAGCTGAATCCCTACGATGTAATAGGGAACCTGATCCTGCGATCAGACCTGCTAAAGTCCTAAGCTAGTCTGTACGGAGACCTATAGATGTGGGGAAGGAATCCCTACAAGTACTAAGGACTGGGAGGAAAATGGGACACCTCCTAACAGAAATAGTAGCAGACAGACGAACAAACAAAATATATAGAACATAGAGGTCCGTAGACCAAGCAAACTAACAGAGTTAGATACAGAGCACAGGCTAGCTAGAAAGTAGTTATACAATGAAGTCCAGCAAAGCCAGAAGGGCGGAGCAGGATTAAATAGGCCAACAAGGTCATGTGACCAGCAAAGGAAAAAACCTAAGAGCAAGGTTCTAACAGCAGGAGAAATTGCCGTCCGCACAGCAGGGGAACAGCTGACGTTACTGAACCCCAATGACACGGCAGCAAGTGTTGACTGTGCAGACGGCACTTCCGAGCGCCAACTGGCAGTGTTGGAGCTCAGGGATAATACTGAAAACAGAGGAGCCAGAGGTGTAATTGGAGCAACTTTAAAATCTGTAGTAGTGAGAATGTGGACAGAGCAGGAGAAATTGCCATCCGCACAGCAGGGGAACAGCTGACGTTACCGAACCCCAATAACATGGCAGCAAGTGTTGACTGTGCAGACGGCACTTCCGAGCACCAACTGGCGATGTTGGAGCTCAGGGATAATACTGAAAACAGAGAAGCCAGAGGTGTATTTGGAGGAGGTTTTTAATCAGTAGTACAGTGGATGTGGACAGAGCAGGAGAAATTGCCGTCCGCACAGCAGGGGAACAGCTGACGTTACTGAACCCGAATAACATGGCAGTAAGTGTTGACTGTGCAGACATCACTTCCGAGCGCCAACTGGCGGTGTTGGTGCTCAGGGATAATACTGAAAACAGAGGAGCCAGAGGTGTATTTGGAGGAGATTTTAAATCAGTAGTACAGTGGATGTGGACAGAGCAGGAGAAAGTGCCGCCCGCACAGCAGGGGAACAGCTGACGTTACTGAACCCCAATAACACGGCAGCAAGTGTTGACTGTGCAGACGGCACTTCCGAGCGCCAACTGGCAGTGTTGGAGCTCAGGGATAATACTGAAAACAGAGGAGCCAGAGGTGTAATTGGAGCAACTTTAAAATCAGTAGTAGTGAGAATGTGGACAGAGCAGGAGAAATTGCCGTCCGCACAGCAGGGGAACAGCTGACGTTACTGAACCCCAATAACACGGCAGCAAGTGTTGACTGTGCAGACGGCACTTCCGAGCACCAACTGGCGGTGTTGGAGCTCAGGGATAATACTGAAAACAGAGGAGCCAGAGGTGTAATTGGAGCAACTTTAAAATCTGTAGTAGTGAGAATGTGGACAGAGCAGGAGAAATTGCCGTCCGCACAGCCGGGAAACAGCTGACGTTACTGAACCCCAATGACACGGCAGCAAGTGTTGACTGTGCAAACGGCACTTCCGAGCACCAACTGGCGGTGTTGGAGCTCAGGGATTACAGTTCATGTGGTAGAAACATGAACAGAACAGGAAACCTGGATACTTTTGCCAACAATTATTTATTCTGGAAGAGGACTGACAAATTCATGAGAGATCCAGGCCTTGTTCATTTTGAGAAAAGTAAGCCAGTCAACGTTATCAGAGGATAGTCGCATGCGACGGTCTGTTAGTACACCACCTGCGGCACTAAAGACGCGTTCCGATAATACACTAGCAGCAGGGCAAGCTAGCACCTCCAATGCATACTGATTTAGCTCTGGCCATGTATCTAGCTTACAGACCCAAAACTTGAAGGGAGAAGAGCCGTCTGGGAGTACACTAAGAGGGCAAGACATGTAGTCTGTCACCATCTGACGGAAACGTTGCCTCCTGCTGACTGGAGCCGTCTGTGATGGTGTAGACATTTGTGGCGGCGGGGACACAAAACTTTGCCACATTTCGGCCATACTGGTCTTGCCTTGTGCTGAGGCGCTGCTTCTGCTCCCTCTTTGTGCAGAGCTTCCTCCACTGCCTCGACGCACTGAGCTGCTTTGTAAAGCACTAGCAGTACTGCTCTCGGTTGGAATGGAGAACATGATGGAATGCACCAGTGCGTCTTGGTACTCCCACATTTTACGCTCCCGGTTCAACGGTGTTATGAGACTTTGTAAGCTGATGACACAAAGCTAGGAGGGATAGCTAATACTAGAGAAGAGAGAGAGAGGATTCAAAAAGACCTAAATAAACTGGAGCAGTGGGCAGCAACCAACAGAATGGTTTTTAACAGGGAAAAATGCAAAGTACTACATCTGGGCAATAAAAATGAAAAAAGCATATACAGAATGGGAGGAATAGAGCTAAGCAACAGTACATGTGAAAAAGACTTAGGTATACTAATAGATCATAGACTGAACATGAGTCAACAGTGTGATGCAGCAGCAAAAAAGGCAAATACAATTCTGGGATGTATTAACAGAAGCATACAGTCTAGATCACGTGAAGTCATTATCGGTCTTTACTCCTCTTTGGTCAGACCTCATCTGGAGTACTGTGTACAGTTTTGGGCACCACATTTTAAAAAAGACATAGACAAACTGGAGCAAGTTCAGAGAAGAGCGACCAGAATGGTGACTGGTCTGCAAACCATGTCCTATGAGGAACGGTTGCAGGATTTGGGAATGTTTAGCTTGCAAAAAAGAAGACTGAGAGGAGACTTAATAGCTGTCTACAAATATGTCAAGGGCTGTCACATTGTAGAAGGATCATCTTTATTCTCATTTGCACAAGGAAAGACTAGAAGCAATGGGATGAAACTAAATGGGAGGAGACACAGATTAGATATTAGAAAAAACTTTTTGACAGTTAGGGTGATTAATGAGTGGAACAGGCTGCCACGAGAGGTGGTGAGTTCCCCTTCAATGGACGTCTTCAAACAGAGGCTGGACAGACATCTGTCTGAGATGATCTAGTGAATCCTGCTTTGAGCAGGGGGTTGGACCAGATGACCCAGGAGGTCCCTTCCAACTCTACCATTCTATGATTCTATGATTCTATGATTCTAAGTTGTCCCAGTAGCGAGGATCTAGGAGAGTGGACACCCAATAATCAGCCATGTTGAGAATGTGGGCGATGCGGCGGTCGTTTCTCAGGCACTGCAGCATGAAATCAACCATGTGCTGCAGACTGCCAACTGGCCAAGAAACGCTGTCCCCTGCTTGAGGCGTGATCTCTGCCTGCTCTGCATCACCCCACCCTCGCTCTAGATACTGACTACTAGAGCATTGTGTACCTCCCTCCTCTGGACAGATGTCTTCCTCATCCATTGACTCCTCCTCATCCTCCTCACAAAGTGTCCCCTGCCAAGGCCTTTGTGAGGAACCACGTTGCGCAGACTGTAGAGAAGCAGATGGCATTTGTGACTCCTCATCCTCCACCTCTTCCAAAACCTCGTCCCTTAGTGCTTGCAGTGTTTTTTCAAGCAGGCAGATAAGAGGGATAGTCATGCTGACTAGTGCATCATCTGCACTCGCCATCCGCGTGGAATAATCGAAGGCACGCAAAACGTGGCAAATGTCCTTCATAGAGGCCCACTCAGTGGTGGTGAAGTGTGAACGGCGCGCACTGCGACTTGTTTGCGCCTGCTGCAGCTGGTACTCCATTACTGCTGCCTTCTGCTCACACAACCTCTCCAACATATATAACGTTGAATTCCACCTGGTGGGTAGGTCACATATGATGCGATGTTCCGGAAGACGTAATCGGCGCTGCAGAGCTGCAATGCGTGATTTTGCATTGCTGGAACGCCGCAAGTGAGCGCACTCTATGCGGACCTTGTGAAGCAGTGCATCAAGATCCGGATAGTCCCTCAAAAAACTCTGCACAACCAAGTTGAGCGCATGTGCCAGACATGGGATGTGAGTGAGGTTGCCTAGGCCCAGAGCTGCCACCAGATTTCGGCCATTGTCACACACTACCATGCCTGGCTGGAGATTCGCTGGCACAAACCACACGTCGCTCTGCTGCTTGATGGCATTCCAGAGCTCCTGCGCTGTGTGGCTTCAATTCCCCAAAGAAATTAATTTTAATACGGCCTGTTGACGTTTGGCCACGGCTGTGCTCATATTGGTCACCATAACAGGTAACCGTTCACGGGTCGATGTGGAGGTAGACCGTGACGGCTCCTGCAGCGCTGATTCAGAGGAACTGGAGTATGAGGAGGAGTCAATGTGTACAGACTGGATTCCTGCAATCTTTGGAGTTGGCAGAACACGTACAGCGCCACTCTCAAGATCTGTACCCGGCTCCACAACATTTACCCAATGGGCAGTGAGGGAAAGGTATCGTCCCTGTCCATGCTTACTGGTCCACGCATCGGTGGTCAGGTGGACCTTGCTACTGACGGCGTTTTGTAGCGCATGTTTAATTTTTCCCTCCACATGATGTTGCAGGGCAGGGACGGCTTGCCTGCTGAAATAAAATCGGCTGGGCACGTTGTATTGTGGGACTGTCAATGCCATAAAGTTACGGAATGTGTCAGTCTCCACCAGCCTGAATGATAGCATTTCAAGGGCCAGTAGTTTAGCTATGCCAGCATTCAGAGCCTGTGCTCGGGGGTGGTTTGCCGAGTATGGGCGCCTTTTCTCCCATGCCTGTGCTAATGATGGCTGTAGACTGGCCTGGGAGTGTGAGGATGACTGGGAAAGTGGTGCTGTGGGTGGAATTACACTGTGTCTCTGTACAACAGTGCCAGAGATTCTTCCATGGCGATCCTGTGAGGAAGCCGAACCAGCTGTGTGTGAGCTGGAGGAAGAGGCTACAACACGAGCTGAAGAGGTGGTAGGTGGCGCTGTAGGTTGGCCTAGGTCTTCAGTGTGTTTTTATAACTCCACCACATGCTTGGTCCGCACATGTTTCCACATATTTGTGGTATTGAGGTTGCTGACACTTTTCCCTCTTTTCACCTTCTGATTACACAGCTTGCATTTGACAAAGCAAATGTCATCTGCAACTGTGTCAAAAAAGGACCAGGCACTGCAAGTCTTGGGAGCGCCCGCTTTGGATTTTGGAAGAGCCATGCTCCTAATGGGTGCCGAAGTGGAGGCTACAGGCAACCAAGTCTGCCCCCTCCCTCTCCCTCCTTTTTGGGCTGTTCGGGGAATCTCTTCCTCAGAGCTGCTCCCACCACCTTCCTGTCCCTCACGCCATGATGGGTCAAGGACCTCATCATCTACACCACCCTCTTCAAACAACTGCTTCTCCTGGGTAGTCTCGACAGCACAGTACGCACCAGAAAGTGGCACCTGAGTCTCATCATCAGATGCATACTGAGGTGTGCTGCTGACCATAGGCACTGGCCCACCCGCCTCTTCAGATTCAGAGAGACAAAACGGTTGCGCATCACTGCATACTACCTCTTCTTCAAATTCTCGAATTCTGCTTGGCTGGCCCCCTCTTTCCAAGCCAAGAGATTCAGAGAACAGAAGTAGAGATGGCTCCTGTCCAGGGCTCTCTGACTGCCTGGGCAATTTGGCAGGTGGTGAAGAGACAGATGGGTGCTCTTCAGTGCTCAGGACCTGAGAGGATCTGGAACTAATTGAAGTCGATGCGTTAGCTGCCATCCATCCGACAACGGCTTCAATTTGGTCCTCCCGCAGCAGTGGGGTACGGCTAGCTCCAACAATGCTGCGCATAAAGGACTGTTCCCTGGTAAAACTGGGGGATGCTGAGTCACTGGTGCCCGCAGCAGGCACAGAATCCCCACGTCCTCTCCCTGCAGGCACAGAATCCTCACGTCCTCTCCCTGCAGAAACTCCACACCCACGCCCACGACCACATGCCTTACTCCTTGCCTTCTTCATCTTGGTAGACTGATAAAGATAGGCAGAAAAGTACTAAGGGCTTAGTGTGCTTATTCCTGAACAGCTGCTAACAGGTATAAGAAACACTAATTTTATAAAGTGTGGACTAGACTTTAATATGAGCTAATGTGGCCTACACAACTGTAAAGTGGAGTGTTTGGTGAACTTCATTTAGGTTTTTTTTGTCACAAAAAGACACTGGATGTGCCTAAAGATGTAATAACGATAGTATCACAAACTTTTTTTAGCTATTACAATGTAGGAAGGTAACCTACAATGCAATAGATGAGGCTGCAAAAAATAGGCTAATACTAATCTGGCTGGGGCTGCAGGGCCCAATGCTGCAGAAAGGCTCCTCTAACTACTCCTATATAGTGTGTTTGAAACCAATTTAGCTGAATATGGATGGAACCACCACACTAATAGGAGAAATCAGGAAAAATGATGAATTGGCAAAAAAGGACAATGTATGAGGCAGTGACACACACTGAGTGCACTACAACCAGACGTGGTTGAAGCACACACTACAGGGTGAGCTGCACTCACACACCAGACCTTGCAGACAGCGGTGAACAGTACAGATGCAGAGCACTGTGCACTAGCGCTGCAAGACCAAAAAAATGTCTCTATCTACTCCTATATAGTGTGTTTGGAACCAATTTAGCTGAATACGGATGGAACCACCACACTAATAGGAGATATCAGGAAAAATTATGAATTGGCAAAAAAGAACAATGTATGAGGCAGTGACACACACTGAGTGCACTATAACCAGACGTGGCTGAAGTACACACTACAGGGTGAGCGGCACTCACACACAGAGACCTTGCAGAAAGCGGTGAACAGTACAGAGAACTGTGCACTAGCACTGCAAGGCACAGCGATTTATAAAGTAGCTTGGGTAAAGCAGAATAGACCAAATAGGTAGCTAAAACTGTCCCTCAGAACAACAGCATCCTATCCCTAACTGAATTCCCAGTAGAGTGAGATCAAAATGGCGGCGGCGGCTTTAATAGTGCATCATGACATCATTTCAGCAGCCAATCACAGCCATGCCATTAGTTCAGATGCCTACATGCCTAACAGGATCTTAGGATCCTCATTGGCTGAATAAAATGAAAATGGCTCATTGCATTATGGGAACTTCCGATTCCGGTATACGATATTGCAAAAGTATCGGAATTAAGTATCGGAATTCCGATACCGCGAATATCGGCCGATACCCGATATTTCAGTATCGGAATGCTCAACACTATTAGTCATTTTTCAGGCGTTTATCAGACTTTCAGATAGGGGAAATGTCAGTGAGCATTCCGATTTCAGTTCCAGAGCGATTCGCCCGATGAGTCCTTCATATTTAGTCGTTTTCAGCCAATTTTCTGAATTTTTGAAAATTTCTTTTTTTTGTGAAAATATCCACTAAATGAGGGAATAATACGTGTGAGGGTACCCCAGGAGAGTTCCAAATGTGTGTGGGTAGAATATATATCGCACGGGGGTAAAATTGAAAAAAGGTGAAAAAAAATTTTTTTGGGACTTAGTCATTTTTCCGGCGTTTATCAGACTTTCAGATAGGGGAAATGTCAGTGAGCATTCCGATTTCAGTTCCAGAGCGATTCGCCCGATGAGTCCTTCATATTCAGTCGTTTTCAGCAATTTTCAGAATTTTTGAAAACTTCACTTTTTTCTGAAAATATCCACTAAATGAGGGAATAATATGTGTGAGGGTACCCCAGAAGAGTTCCATATGTGTGTGGGTAGAATATATATCCCACGGGGGTAAAGTTGAAAAAAGTTGAAAAAATTTTTTTTTTGAACTTAGTCATTTTTCCGGCGTTTATCAGACTTTCAGATAGGGCAAATTTCAGTGAGCGTTCCGATTTCAGTTCCAGAGCGATTCGCCCGATGATTGCTTCATATTTAGTCGTTTTCGGCCAATTTTCTGAATTTTTAAAAAATTTTACTTTTTTGTGAAACTATCCACTAAATGAGGGAATAATATGTGTGAGGGTACAACAGGAGAGGTCCAAATGCGTGTGGGTAGAATATATATCCCACGAGGGTAAAATTGTATGAAGTTGAAAAAAATTTATTTTTTTACTTTGTCATTTTTCCGGCGTTTATCAGACTTTCAGATAGGGGAAATGTCAGTGAGCGTTCCTATTTCAGTTCCAAAGCGATTCGCCCGATGAGTCCTTCATATTTAGTCATTTTCAGCCAATTTTCTGAATTTTTGAAAATTTTACTTTTTTTGTGAAAATATCCACTAAATGAGGGAATAATATGTGTGAGGGTACCCCAGGAGAGTTCCAAATGTGTGTGGGTAGAATATATATCCCACGGGGGTAAAATTGAAAAAAGTTTAAAAAAAAATTTTTTTTGGACTTAGTCATTTTTCCGGCGTTTATCAGACTTTCAGATAGGGGAAATGTCAGTGAGCGTTCCGATTTCAGTTCCAGAGCGACTCGCCCGATGAGTCCTTCATATTTAGTCGTTTTCAGCCAATTTTCTGAATTTTTGAAAATTTCACTTTTTTGAGAAAATATCCACTAAATGAGGGAATAATATGTGTGAGGGTACCCCAGGGGAGTTCCAAATGTGTGTGGGTAGAAGATATATCCCACGGGGGTAAAGTTGAAAAAAGTTGAAAAAAATTTTTTTTTGAACTTAGTCATTTTTCCGGCATTTATCAGACTTTCAGATAGGGGAAATTTCAGTGAGCGTTCCGATTTCAGTTCCAGAGCGATTCGCCCGATGATTGCTTCATATTTAGTCGTTTTCGGCCAATTTTCTGACTTTTTAAAATTTTTTACTTTTTTGTGAAAATATCCACTAAATGAGGGAATAATATGTGTGAGGGTACAACAGGAGAGTTCCAAATGCGTGTGGGTAAAATATATATCCCACGAGGGTAAAATTGTATGAAGTTGAAAAAAATTTATTTTTTTACTTTGTCATTTTTCCGGCGTTTATCAGACTTTCAGATAGGGGAAATGTCAGTGAGCGTTCCTATTTCAGTTCCAAAGCGATTCGCCCGATGAGTCCTTCATATTTAGTCATTTTCAGCCAATTTTCTGAATTTTTGAAAATTTCACTTTTTTGTGAAAATATACACTAAATGAGGGAATAATATGTGTGAGGGTACCCCAGAAGAGTTCCAAATGTGTGTGGGTAGAAGATATATCCCACGGGGGTAAAGTTGAAAAAAGTTGAAAAAATTTTTTTTTTGAAATTAGTCATTTTTCCGGCGTTTATCAGACTTTCAGATAGGGGAAATGTCAGTGAGCATTCCGATTTCAGTTCCAGAGCGATTCGCCCGATGATTCCTTCATATTTAGTCGTTTTCAGCCAATTTTCAGAATTTTTGAAAATTTCACTTTTTTGTGAAAATATCCACTAAATGAGGGAATAATATGTCTGAGGGTACCCCAGGAGAGTTCCAAATGTGTGTGGGTACAATATATATCCCACGGTGGTAAAATTTAAAAAAGGTGAAAACATTCTTTTTTCAGACTTAGTCATTTTTTCAACGTTTATCAGACTTTCAGATAGGGGAAATGTCAGTGAGCGTTCCGATTTCAGTTCCAGAGCGACTCGCCCAATGAGTCCTTCATATTTAGTCGTTTTCAGCCAATTTTCTGAATTTTTGAAAATTTCACTTTTTTGTGAAAATATCCACTAAATGAGGGAATAATATGTGTGAGGTTACCTCAGGGGAGTTCCAAATGTGTGTGGGTAGAATATATATCCCACAGGGGTAAAATTAAAAAAAGTTGAAAAATTTTTTTTTTGGGACTTAGTCATTTTTCCGGCGTTTATAAGACTTTCAGTTAGGGGAAATGTCAGTGAGCATTCCGATTTCAGTTCCAGAGCGATTCGCCCAATGAGTTGTTCATATTTAGTTATTTTCAGCCACTTTTCTGAATTTTTGAAAATTTTACTTTTTTTGTGAAAATATCCACTAAATGAGGGAATAATATGTGTGAGGGTACCCCAGGAGAGTTCCAAATGTGTGTGGGTAGAATATATATCCCACGGGGGTAAAATTGAAAAAAGTTTAAAAAAAAATTTTTTTTGGACTTAGTCATTTTTCCGGCGTTTCTCAGACTTTCAGTTAGGGGAAATGTCAGTGAGCATTCCAATTTCAGCTACAGAGCGATTCGCCCGATGATTCGTTCATATTTGTCGTTTTCAGCCAATTTTCTGAATTTTTGAAAATTTCACTTTTTTGAGAAAATATCCACTAAATGAGGGAATAATATGTGTGAGGGTACCCCAGGGGAGTTCCAAATGTGTGTGGGTAGAATATATATCCCACGGGGGTAAAATTGAAAAAAGTTTAAAAAAAAATTTTTTTGGACTTAGTCATTTTTCCGGCATTTATCAGACTTTCAGTTAGGGGAAATGTCAGTGAGCGTTCCGATTTCAGTTCCAGAGCGATTCGCCCGATGATTCGTTCATATTTGTCGTTTTCAGCCAATTTTCTGAATTTTTGAAAATTTAACTTTTTTGTGAAAATATCCACTAAATGAGGGAATAATATGTGTGAGGGTACAACAGGAGAGTTCCAAATGCGTGTGGGTAGAATATATATCCCATGGAGGTAAAATTGAAAAAAGATGAAAACATTTTTTTTTGGACTTAGTCATTTTTCCGGCGTTTATCAGACTTTCAGTTAGGGGAAATGTCAGTGAGCGTTCCAATTTCAGCTCCAGAGCGATTCGCCCGATGATTCGTTCATATTTAGTCATTTTCAGCCAATTTTTAGAATTTTTGAAAATTTCACTTTTTTGTGAAAATATCCACTAAATGAGGGAATAATATGTGTGAGGGTACCCCAGGAGAGTTCCAAATGTATATGGGTAGAATATATATCCCACTGGGGTAAAATTGAAAAAAGTTGAAAAAAATTTTTTTTTAGACTTAGTCATTTTTCCGGCGTTTCTAAGACTTTCAGTTTGGGGAAATGTCAGTGAGCGTTCCGATTTCAGTTCCAGAGCGATTCGCCCGATGAGTTGTTCATATTTAGTTATTTTCAGCCACTTTTCTGAATTTTTGAAAATTTCACTTTTTTTGTGAAAATATCCACTAAATGAGGGAATAATATATATGAGGGTACCCCAGGAGAGTTCCAAATGTGTGTGGGTAGAATATATATCCCACGGGGGTAAAATTGAAAAAAGGTGAAAACATTTTTTTTTCGGACTTAGTCATTTTTTCAGCGTTTATCAGACTTTCAGATAGGGGAAATGTCAGTGAGCGTTCCGATTTCAGTTCCAGAGCGACTCGCCCGATGAGTCCTTCATATTTAGTCGTTTTCAGCCAATTTTCTGAATTTTTGAAAATTTCACTTTTTTGTGAAAATATCCACTAAATGAGGGAATAATATGTGTGAGGGTACCCCAGGAGAGTTCCAAAGGTGTGTGGGTAGAATATATATCCCACGGGGGTAAAATTGAAAAAAGTTGAAAAAATTTTTTTTTGGACTTAGTCATTTTTCCGGCGTTTATCAGACTTTCAGATAGGGGAAATGTCAGTGAGCGTTCCGTTTTCAGTTCCAGAGTGATTCGCCCGATGAGTCCTTCATATTTAGTCGTTTTCAGCCACTTTTCTGAATTTTTGAAAATTTCACTTTTTTGTGAAAATATCCACCAAATGAGGGAATAATATGTGTGAGGGTACCCCAGGAGAGTTCCAAATGTGTGTGGGTAGAATATATATATCACGGGGGTAAAATTGAAAAAAGTTGAAAAAAATTTTTTTTTAGACTTAGTTATTTTTCCGGCATTTATCAGACTTTCAGATAGGGGAAATGTCAGTGAGCATTCCGATTTCAGTTCCAGAGTGATTCGCCCGATGAGTCCTTCATATTTAGTCGTTTTCAGCCACTTCTCTGAATTTTTGAAAATTTCACTTTTTTGTGAAAATATCCACTAAATGAGGCAATAATATGTGTGAGGGTACCCCAAGAAAGTTCCAAATGTGTGTGGGTAGAATATGTATCCCACGGGGGTAAAATTGAAAAAAGGTGAAAACATTTTTTTTTCGGACTTAGTCATTTTTTCAGCGTTTATCAGACTTTCAGATAGGGGTAATGTCAGTGAGCGTTCCGATTTCAGTTCCAGAGAGATTCACCCGATGAGTCCTTCATATTTAGTGTTTTCAGCCAATTTTCTGAATTTTTGAAAATTTCACTTTTTTGTGAAAATATCCACTAAATGAGGGAATAATATTTGTGAGGGTACAACAGGAGAGTTCCAAATGCGTGTGGGTAGAATATATATCCCACGGGGGTAAAATTGAAAAAAAGTGAAAACATTTTTTTTTCGGATTTAGTCATTTTTTCAGCGTTTATCAGACTTTCAGATAGGGGAAATGTCAGTGAGCGTTCCGATTTCAGTTCCAGAGCGATTCGCACAATGAGTCCTTCATATTTAGTCATTTTCAGCCAATTTTCTGAATTTTTGAAAATTTAACTTTTTTGTGAAAATATCCACTAAATGAGGGAATAATATGTGTGAGGGTACCCCAGGATAGTTCCAAATGTGTGTGGGTAGAATATATATCCCACGGGGGTAAAATTGAAAAAAGTTGAAAAAATTTTTTTTTGGACTTAGTCATTTTTCCGGCGTTTATCAGACTTTCAGATAGGGGAAATGTCAGTGAGCGTTCCGTTTTCAGTTCCAGAGTGATTCGCCCGATGAGTCCTTCATATTTAGTCGTTTTCAGCCACTTTTCTGAATTTTTGAAAATTTCACTTTTTTGTGAAAATATCCACTAAATGAGGGAATAATATGTGTGAGGGTACCCCAGGAGAGTTCCAAATGTGTGTGGGTAGAATATATATATCACGGGGGTAAAATTGAAAAAAGTTGAAAAAAATTTTTTTTTAGACTTAGTTATTTTTCCGGCATTTATCAGACTTTCAGATAGGGGAAATGTCAGTGAGCATTCCGATTTCAGTTCCAGAGTGATTCGCCCGATGAGTCCTTCATATTTAGTCGTTTTCAGCTACTTCTCTGAATTTTTGAAAATTTCACTTTTTTGTGAAAATATCCACTAAATGAGGGAATAATATGTGTGAGGGTACCCCAGGAGAGTTCCAAATGTGTGTGGGTAGAATATATATCCCACGGGGGTAAAATTGAAAAAAGGTGAAAACATTTTTTTTTCGGACTTAGTCATTTTTTCAGCGTTTATCAGACTTTCAGTTTGGGGAAATGTCAGTGAGCGTTCCGATTTCAGTTCCAGAGCGATTCGCCCGATGAGTTGTTCATATTTAGTTATTTTCAGCCACTTTTCTGAATTTTTGAAAATTTCACTTTTTTTGTGAAAATATCCACTAAATGAGGGAATAATATATATGAGGGTACCCCAGGAGAGTTCCAAATGTGTGTGGGTAGAATATATATCCCACGGGGGTAAAATTGAAAAAAGGTGAAAACATTTTTTTTTCGGACTTAGTCATTTTTTCAGCGTTTATCAGACTTTCAGATAGGGGAAATGTCAGTGAGCGTTCCGATTTCATTCCAGAGCGATTCGCCCAATGAGTCCTTCATATTTTGTCGTTTTCAGCCAATTTTCTGAATTTTTGAAAATTTCACTTTTTTGTGAAAATATCCACTAAATGAGGGAATAATATGTGTGAGGGTACCCCAGGAGAGTTCCAAATGTGTGTGGGTAGAATATATATCCCACGGGGGTAAAATTGAAAAAAGGTGAAAACATTTTTTTTTCGGACTTAGTCATTTTTTCAGCGTTTATCAGACTTTCAGATAGGGGAAATGTCAGTGAGCGTTCCGATTTCAGTTCCAGAGCGATTCACCCGATGAGTCCTTCATATTTAGTCATTTTCAGCCAATTTTCTGAATTTTTGAAAATTTAACTTTTTTGTGAAAATATCCACTAAATGAGGGAATAATATGTGTGAGGGTACCCCAGGATAGTTCCAAATGTGTGTGGGTAGAATATATATCCCACGGGGGTAAAATTGAAAAAAGTTGAAAAAATTTTTTTTTGGACTTAGTCATTTTTCCGGCGTTTATCAGACTTTCAGATAGGGGAAATGTCAGTGAGCGTTCCGTTTTCAGTTCCAGAGTGATTCGCCCGATGAGTCCTTCATATTTAGTCGTTTTCAGCCACTTTTCTGAATTTTTGAAAATTTCACTTTTTTGTGAAAATATCCACTAAATGAGGGAATAATATGTGTGAGGGTACCCCAGGAGAGTTCCAAATGTGTGTGGGTAGAATATATATATCACGGGGGTAAAATTGAAAAAAGTTGAAAAAAATTTTTTTTTAGACTTAGTTATTTTTCCGGCATTTATCAGACTTTCAGATAGGGGAAATGTCAGTGAGCATTCCGATTTCAGTTCCAGAGTGATTCGCCCGATGAGTCCTTCATATTTAGTCGTTTTCAGCTACTTCTCTGAATTTTTGAAAATTTCACTTTTTTGTGAAAATATCCACTAAATGAGGGAATAATATGTGTGAGGGTACCCCAGGAGAGTTCCAAATGTGTGTGGGTAGAATATATATCCCACGGGGGTAAAATTGAAAAAAGGTGAAAACATTTTTTTTTCGGACTTAGTCATTTTTTCAGCGTTTATCAGACTTTCAGTTTGGGGAAATGTCAGTGAGCGTTCCGATTTCAGTTCCAGAGCGATTCGCCCGATGAGTTGTTCATATTTAGTTATTTTCAGCCACTTTTCTGAATTTTTGAAAATTTCACTTTTTTTGTGAAAATATCCACTAAATGAGGGAATAATATGTGTGAGGGTACCCCAGGAGAGTTCCAAATGTGTGTGGGTAGAATATATATCCCACGGGGGTAAAATTGAAAAAAGGTGAAAACATTTTTTTTTCGGACTTAGTCATTTTTTCAGCGTTTATCAGACTTTCAGATAGGGGAAATGTCAGTGAGCGTTCCGATTTCAGTTCCAGAGCGATTCACCCGATGAGTCCTTCATATTTAGTCATTTTCAGCCAATTTTCTGAATTTTTGAAAATTTAACTTTTTTGTGAAAATATCCACTAAATGAGGGAATAATATGTGTGAGGGTACCCCAGGATAGTTCCAAATGTGTGTGGGTAGAATATATATCCCACGGGGGTAAAATTGAAAAAAGTTGAAAACATTTTTTTTTGGACTTAGTCATTTTTCCGGCGTTTATCAGACTTTCAGTTAGGGGAAATGTCAGTGAGCATTCCAATTTCAGCTCCAGAGCGATTCGCCCGATGATTCGTTCATATTTAGTCATTTTCAGCTAATTTTCTGAATTTTTTAAAATTTCACTTTTTTGTGAAAATATCCACTAAATGAGGGAATAAATATTTGTGAGGGTACCCCAGGAGAGTTCCAAATGTGTGTGGGTAGAATATATATCCCACGGGGGTAAAATTGAAAAAAGTTTAAAAAAAAATTTTTTTGGACTTAGTCATTTTTCCGGCGTTTATCAGACTTTCAGATAGGAGAAATGTCAGTGAGCGTTCCCATTTCAGTTCCAGAGCGATTCGCCCGATGAGTCCTTCATATTTAGTAATTTTCAGCCAATTTTCAGAATTTTTGAAAATTTCACTTTTTTGTGAAAATATCCACTAAATGAGGGAATAATATGTGTGAGGGTACCCCAGGAGAGTTCCAAATGTATATGGGTAGAATATATATCCCACTGGGGTAAAATTGAAAAAAGTTGAAAAAAATTTTTTTTTAGACTTAGTCATTTTTCCGGCGTTTCTAAGACTTTCAGTTTGGGGAAATGTCAGTGAGCGTTCCGATTTCAGTTCCAGAGCGATTCGCCCGATGAGTTGTTCATATTTAGTTATTTTCAGCCACTTTTCTGAATTTTTGAAAATTTCACTTTTTTTGTGAAAATATCCACTAAATGAGGGAATAATATATATGAGGGTACCCCAGGAGAGTTCCAAATGTGTGTGGGTAGAATATATATCCCACGGGGGTAAAATTGAAAAAAGGTGAAAACATTTTTTTTTCGGACTTAGTCATTTTTTCAGCGTTTATCAGACTTTCAGATAGGGGAAATGTCAGTGAGCGTTCCGATTTCAGTTCCAGAGCGACTCGCCCGATGAGTCCTTCATATTTAGTCGTTTTCAGCCAATTTTCTGAATTTTTGAAAATTTCACTTTTTTGTGAAAATATCCACTAAATGAGGGAATAATATGTGTGAGGGTACCCCAGGAGAGTTCCAAAGGTGTGTGGGTAGAATATATATCCCACTGGGGTAAAATTGAAAAAAGTTGAAAAAAATTTTTTTTTAGACTTAGTTATTTTTCCGGCATTTATCAGACTTTCAGATAGGGGAAATGTCAGTGAGCATTCCGATTTCAGTTCCAGAGTGATTCGCCCGATGAGTCCTTCATATTTAGTCGTTTTCAGCCACTTCTCTGAATTTTTGAAAATTTCACTTTTTTGTGAAAATATCCACTAAATGAGGCAATAATATGTGTGAGGGTACCCCAAGAAAGTTCCAAATGTGTGTGGGTAGAATATGTATCCCACGGGGGTAAAATTGAAAAAAGGTGAAAACATTTTTTTTTCGGACTTAGTCATTTTTTCAGCGTTTATCAGACTTTCAGATAGGGGAAATGTCAGTGAGCGTTCCGATTTCAGTTCCAGAGCGATTCACCCGATGAGTCCTTCATATTTAGTGTTTTCAGCCAATTTTCTGAATTTTTGAAAATTTCACTTTTTTGTGAAAATATCCACTAAATGAGGGAATAATATTTGTGAGGGTACAACAGGAGAGTTCCAAATGCGTGTGGGTAGAATATATATCCCACGGGGGTAAAATTGAAAAAAGGTGAAAACATTTTTTTTTCGGATTTAGTCATTTTTTCAGCGTTTATCAGACTTTCAGATAGGGGAAATGTCAGTGAGCGTTCCGATTTCAGTTCCAGAGCGATTCGCACAATGAGTCCTTCATATTTAGTCATTTTCAGCCAATTTTCTGAATTTTTGAAAATTTAACTTTTTTGAGAAAATATCCACTAAATGAGGGAATAATATGTGTGAGGGTACCCCAGGATAGTTCCAAATGTGTGTGGGTAGAATATATATCCCACGGGGGTAAAATTGAAAAAAGTTGAAAAAATTTTTTTTTGGACTTAGTCATTTTTCCGGCGTTTATCAGACTTTCAGATAGGGGAAATGTCAGTGAGCGTTCCGTTTTCAGTTCCAGAGTGATTCGCCCGATGAGTCCTTCATATTTAGTCGTTTTCAGCCACTTTTCTGAATTTTTGAAAATTTCACTTTTTTGTGAAAATATCCACTAAATGAGGGAATAATATGTGTGAGGGTACCCCAGGAGAGTTCCAAATGTGTGTGGGTAGAATATATATATCACGGGGGTAAAATTGAAAAAAGTTGAAAAAAATTTTTTTTTAGACTTAGTTATTTTTCCGGCATTTATCAGACTTTCAGATAGGGGAAATGTCAGTGAGCATTCCGATTTCAGTTCCAGAGTGATTCGCCCGATGAGTCCTTCATATTTAGTCGTTTTCAGCCACTTCTCTGAATTTTTGAAAACTTCACTTTTTTGTGAAAATATCCACTAAATGAGGGAATAATATGTGTGAGGGTACCCCAGGAGAGTTCCAAATGTGTGTGGGTAGAATATATATCCCACGGGGGTAAAATTGAAAAAAGTTGAAAAAATTTTTTTTTCGGACTTAGTCATTTTTTCAGCGTTTATCAGACTTTCAGATAGGGGAAATGTCAGTGAGCGTTCCGATTTCAGTTCCAGAGCGATTCGCACAATGAGTCCTTCATATTTAGTCATTTTCAGCCAATTTTCTGAATTTTTGAAAATTTAACTTTTTTGTGAAAATATCCACTAAATGAGGGAATAATATGTGTGAGGGTACCCCAGGATAGTTCCAAATGTGTGTGGGTAGAATATATATCCCACGGGGGTAAAATTGAAAAAAGTTGAAAAAATTTTTTTTTGGACTTAGTCATTTTTCCGGCGTTTATCAGACTTTCAGATAGGGGAAATGTCAGTGAGCGTTCCGTTTTCAGTTCCAGAGTGATTCGCCCGATGAGTCCTTCATATTTAGTCGTTTTCAGCCACTTTTCTGAATTTTTGAAAATTTCACTTTTTTGTGAAAATATCCACTAAATGAGGGAATAATATGTGTGAGGGTACCCCAGGAGAGTTCCAAATGTGTGTGGGTAGAATATATATATCACGGGGGTAAAATTGAAAAAAGTTGAAAAAAATTTTTTTTTAGACTTAGTTATTTTTCCGGCATTTATCAGACTTTCAGATAGGGGAAATGTCAGTGAGCATTCCGATTTCAGTTCCAGAGTGATTCGCCCGATGAGTCCTTCATATTTAGTCGTTTTCAGCCACTTCTCTGAATTTTTGAAAATTTCACTTTTTTGTGAAAATATCCACTAAATGAGGGAATAATATGTGTGAGGGTACCCCAGGAGAGTTCCAAATGTGTGTGGGTAGAATATATATCCCACGGGGGTAAAATTGAAAAAAGGTGAAAACATTTTTTTTTCGGACTTAGTCATTTTTTCAGCGTTTATCAGACTTTCAGTTTGGGGAAATGTCAGTGAGCGTTCCGATTTCAGTTCCAGAGCGATTCGCCCGATGAGTCCTTCATATTTAGTCGTTTTCAGCCACTTTTCTGAATTTTTGAAAATTTCACTTTTTTGTGAAAATATCCACTAAATGAGGGAATAATATGTGTGAGGGTACCCCAGGAGAGTTCCAAATGTGTGTGGGTAGAATATATATATCACGGGGGTAAAATTGAAAAAAGTTGAAAAAAATTTTTTTTTAGACTTAGTTATTTTTCCGGCATTTATCAGACTTTCAGATAGGGGAAATGTAAGTGAGCATTCCGATTTCAGTTCCAGAGTGATTCGCCCGATGAGTCCTTCATATTTAGTCGTTTTCAGCCACTTCTCTGAATTTTTGAAAATTTCACTTTTTTTGTGAAAATATCCACTAAATGAGGCAATAATATGTGTGAGGGTACCCCAAGAAAGTTCCAAATGTGTGTGGGTAGAATATGTATCCCACGGGGGTAAAATTGAAAAAAGGTGAAAACATTTTTTTTTCGGACTTAGTCATTTTTTCAGCGTTTATCAGACTTTCAGATAGGGGAAATGTCAGTGAGCGTTCCGATTTCATTCCAGAGCGATTCGCCCAATGAGTCCTTCATATTTTGTCGTTTTCAGCCAATTTTCTGAATTTTTGAAAATTTCACTCTTTTTGTGAAAATATCCACTAAATGAGGCAATAATATGTGTGAGGGTACCCCAAGAAATTTCCAAATGTGTGTGGGTAGAATATGTATCCCACGGGGGTAAAATTGAAAAAAGGTGAAAACATTTTTTTTTCGGACTTAGTCATTTTTTCAGCGTTTATCAGACTTTCAGATAGGGGAAATGTCAGTGAGCGTTCCGATTTCATTCCAGAGCGATTCGCCCAATGAGTCCTTCATATTTTGTCGTTTTCAGCCAATTTTCTGAATTTTTGAAAATTTCACTTTTTTGTGAAAATATCCACTAAATGAGGGAATAATATGTGTGAGGGTACCCCAGGAGAGTTCCAAATGTGTGTGGGTAGAATATATATCCCACGGGGGTAAAATTGAAAAAAGGTGAAAACATTTTTTTTTCGGACTTAGTCATTTTTTCAGCGTTTATCAGACTTTCAGATAGGGGAAATGTCAGTGAGCGTTCCGATTTCAGTTCCAGAGCGATTCGCACAATGAGTCCTTCATATTTAGTCATTTTCAGCCAATTTTCTGAATTTTTGAAAATTTAACTTTTTTGTGAAAATATCCACTAAATGAGGGAATAATATGTGTGAGGGTACCCCAGGATAGTTCCAAATGTGTGTGGGTAGAATATATATCCCACGGCGGTAAAATTGAAAAAAGTTGAAAAAATTTTTTTTTGGACTTAGTCATTTTTCCGGCGTTTATCAGACTTTCAGATAGGGGAAATGTCAGTGAGCGTTCCGTTTTCAGTTCCAGAGTGATTCGCCCGATGAGTCCTTCATATTTAGTCGTTTTCAGCCACTTTTCTGAATTTTTGAAAATTTCACTTTTTTGTGAAAATATCCACTAAATGAGGGAATAATATGTGTGAGGGTACCCCAGGAGAGTTCCAAATGTGTGTGGGTAGAATATATATCCCACGGGGGTAAAATTGAAAAAAGGTGAAAACATTTTTTTTTCGGACTTAGTCATTTTTTCAGCGTTTATCAGACTTTCAGATAGGGGAAATGTCAGTGAGCGTTCCGATTTCAGTTCCAGAGCGATTCACCCGATGAGTCCTTCATATTTAGTGTTTTCAGCCAATTTTCTGAATTTTTGAAAATTTCACTTTTTTGTGAAAATATCCACTAAATGAGGGAATAATATTTGTGAGGGTACAACAGGAGAGTTCCAAATGCGTGTGGGTAGAATATATATCCCACGGGGGTAAAATTGAAAAAAGGTGAAAACATTTTTTTTTCGGACTTAGTCATTTTTTCAGCGTTTATCAGACTTTCAGATAGGGGAAATGTCAGTGAGCGTTCCGATTTCAGTTCCAGAGCGATTCGCACAATGAGTCCTTCATATTTAGTCATTTTCAGCCAATTTTCTGAATTTTTGAAAATTTAACTTTTTTGTGAAAATATCCACTAAATGAGGGAATAATATGTGTGAGGGTACCCCAGGATAGTTCCAAATGTGTGTGGGTAGAATATATATCCCACGGGGGTAAAATTGAAAAAAGTTGAAAAAATTTTTTTTTGGACTTAGTCATTTTTCCGGCGTTTATCAGACTTTCAGATAGGGGAAATGTCAGTGAGCGTTCCGTTTTCAGTTCCAGAGTGATTCGCCCGATGAGTCCTTCATATTTAGTCGTTTTCAGCCACTTTTCTGAATTTTTGAAAATTTCACTTTTTTGTGAAAATATCCACTAAATGAGGGAATAATATGTGTGAGGGTACCCCAGGAGAGTTCCAAATGTGTGTGGGTAGAATATATATATCACGGGGGTAAAATTGAAAAAAGTTGAAAAAAATTTTTTTTTAGACTTAGTTATTTTTCCGGCATTTATCAGACTTTCAGATAGGGGAAATGTCAGTGAGCATTCCGATTTCAGTTCCAGAGTGATTCGCCCGATGAGTCCTTCATATTTAGTCGTTTTCAGCCACTTCTCTGAATTTTTGAAAATTTCACTTTTTTGTGAAAATATCCACTAAATGAGGGAATAATATGTGTGAGGGTACCCCAGGAGAGTTCCAAATGTGTGTGGGTAGAATATATATCCCACGGGGGTAAAATTGAAAAAAGGTGAAAACATTTTTTTTTCGGACTTAGTCATTTTTTCAGCGTTTATCAGACTTTCAGTTTGGGGAAATGTCAGTGAGCGTTCCGATTTCAGTTCCAGAGCGATTCGCCCAATGAGTCCTTCATATTTTGTCGTTTTCAGCCAATTTTCTGAATTTTTGAAAATTTCACTTTTTTGTGAAAATATCCACTAAATGAGGGAATAATATGTGTGAGGGTACCCCAGGAGAGTTCCAAATGTGTGTGGGTAGAATATATATCCCACGGGGGTAAAATTGAAAAAAGGTGAAAACATTTTTTTTTCGGACTTAGTCATTTTTTCAGCGTTTATCAGACTTTCAGATAGGGGAAATGTCAGTGATCGTTCTGATTTCAGTTCCAGAGCGATTCACCCGATGAGTCCTTCATATTTAGTGTTTTCAGCCAATTTTCTGAATTTTTGAAAATTTCACTTTTTTGTGAAAATATCCACTAAATGAGGGAATAATATTTGTGAGGGTACAACAGGAGAGTTCCAAATGCGTGTGGGTAGAATATATATCCCACGGGGGTAAAATTGAAAAAAGGTGAAAACATTTTTTTTTCGGACTTAGTCATTTTTTCAGCGTTTATCAGACTTTCAGATAGGGGAAATGTCAGTGAGCGTTCCGATTTCAGTTCCAGAGCGATTCGCCCGATGAGTCCTTCATATTTAGTCGTTTTCAGCCACTTTTCTGAATTTTTGAAAATTTCACTTTTTTGTGAAAATATCCACTAAATGAGGGAATAATATGTGTGAGGGTACCCCAGGAGAGTTCCAAATGTGTGTGGGTAGAATATATATATCACGGGGGTAAAATTGAAAAAAGTTGAAAAAAATTTTTTTTTAGACTTAGTTATTTTTCCGGCATTTATCAGACTTTCAGATAGGGGAAATGTCAGTGAGCATTCCGATTTCAGTTCCAGAGTGATTCGCCCGATGAGTCCTTCATATTTAGTCGTTTTCAGCCACTTCTCTGAATTTTTGAAAATTTCACTTTTTTGTGAAAATATCCACTAAATGAGGCAATAATATGTGTGAGGGTACCCCAAGAAAGTTCCAAATGTGTGTGGGTAGAATATGTATCCCACGGGGGTAAAATTGAAAAAAGGTGAAAACATTTTTTTTTCGGACTTAGTCATTTTTTCAGCGTTTATCAGACTTTCAGATAGGGGAAATGTCAGTGAGCGTTCCGATTTCATTCCAGAGCGATTCGCCCAATGAGTCCTTCATATTTTGTCGTTTTCAGCCAATTTTCTGAATTTTTGAAAATTTCACTTTTTTGTGAAAATATCCACTAAATGAGGGAATAATATGTGTGAGGGTACCCCAGGAGAGTTCCAAATGTGTGTGGGTAGAATATATATCCCACGGGGGTAAAATTGAAAAAAGGTGAAAACATTTTTTTTTCGGACTTAGTCATTTTTTCAGCGTTTATCAGACTTTCAGATAGGGGAAATGTCAGTGAGCGTTCCGATTTCAGTTCCAGAGCGATTCACCCGATGAGTCCTTCATATTTAGTGTTTTCAGCCAATTTTCTGAATTTTTGAAAATTTCACTTTTTTGTGAAAATATCCACTAAATGAGGGAATAATATGTGTGAGGGTACCCCAGGATAGTTCCAAATGTGTGTGGGTAGAATATATATCCCACGGCGGTAAAATTGAAAAAAGTTGAAAAAATTTTTTTTTGGACTTAGTCATTTTTCCGGCGTTTATCAGACTTTCAGATAGGGGAAATGTCAGTGAGCGTTCCGTTTTCAGTTCCAGAGTGATTCGCCCGATGAGTCCTTCATATTTAGTCGTTTTCAGCCACTTTTCTGAATTTTTGAAAATTTCACTTTTTTGTGAAAATATCCACTAAATGAGGGAATAATATGTGTGAGGGTACCCCAGGAGAGTTCCAAATGTGTGTGGGTAGAATATATATATCACGGGGGTAAAATTGAAAAAAGTTGAAAAAAATTTTTTTTTAGACTTAGTTATTTTTCCGGCATTTATCAGACTTTCAGATAGGGGAAATGTCAGTGAGCATTCCGATTTCAGTTCCAGAGTGATTCGCCCGATGAGTCCTTCATATTTAGTCGTTTTCAGCCACTTCTCTGAATTTTTGAAAATTTCACTTTTTTGTGAAAATATCCACTAAATGAGGCAATAATATGTGTGAGGGTACCCCAAGAAAGTTCCAAATGTGTGTGGGTAGAATATGTATCCCACGGGGGTAAAATTGAAAAAAGGTGAAAACATTTTTTTTTCGGACTTAGTCATTTTTTCAGCGTTTATCAGACTTTCAGATAGGGGAAATGTCAGTGAGCGTTCCGATTTCATTCCAGAGCGATTCGCCCAATGAGTCCTTCATATTTTGTCGTTTTCAGCCAATTTTCTGAATTTTTGAAAATTTCACTTTTTTGTGAAAATATCCACTAAATGAGGGAATAATATGTGTGAGGGTACCCCAGGAGAGTTCCAAATGTGTGTGGGTAGAATATATATCCCACGGGGGTAAAATTGAAAAAAGGTGAAAACATTTTTTTTTCGGACTTAGTCATTTTTTCAGCGTTTATCAGACTTTCAGATAGGGGAAATGTCAGTGAGCGTTCCGATTTCAGTTCCAGAGCGATTCACCCGATGAGTCCTTCATATTTAGTGTTTTCAGCCAATTTTCTGAATTTTTGAAAATTTCACTTTTTTGTGAAAATATCCACTAAATGAGGGAATAATATTTGTGAGGGTACAACAGGAGAGTTCCAAATGCGTGTGGGTAGAATATATATCCCACGGGGGTAAAATTGAAAAAAGGTGAAAACATTTTTTTTTCGGACTTAGTCATTTTTTCAGCGTTTATCAGACTTTCAGATAGGGGAAATGTCAGTGAGCGTTCCGATTTCAGTTCCAGAGCGATTCGCACAATGAGTCCTTCATATTTAGTCATTTTCAGCCAATTTTCTGAATTTTTGAAAATTTAACTTTTTTGTGAAAATATCCACTAAATGAGGGAATAATATGTGTGAGGGTACCCCAGGATAGTTCCAAATGTGTGTGGGTAGAATATATATCCCACGGGGGTAAAATTGAAAAAAGTTGAAAAAATTTTTTTTTGGACTTAGTCATTTTTCCGGCGTTTATCAGACTTTCAGATAGGGGAAATGTCAGTGAGCGTTCCGTTTTCAGTTCCAGAGTGATTCGCCCGATGAGTCCTTCATATTTAGTCGTTTTCAGCCACTTTTCTGAATTTTTGAAAATTTCACTTTTTTGTGAAAATATCCACTAAATGAGGGAATAATATGTGTGAGGGTACCCCAGGAGAGTTCCAAATGTGTGTGGGTAGAATATATATATCACGGGGGTAAAATTGAAAAAAGTTGAAAAAAATTTTTTTTTAGACTTAGTTATTTTTCCGGCATTTATCAGACTTTCAGATAGGGGAAATGTCAGTGAGCATTCCGATTTCAGTTCCAGAGTGATTCGCCCGATGAGTCCTTCATATTTAGTCGTTTTCAGCCACTTCTCTGAATTTTTGAAAATTTCACTTTTTTGTGAAAATATCCACTAAATGAGGCAATAATATGTGTGAGGGTACCCCAAGAAAGTTCCAAATGTGTGTGGGTAGAATATGTATCCCACGGGGGTAAAATTGAAAAAAGGTGAAAACATTTTTTTTTCGGACTTAGTCATTTTTTCAGCGTTTATCAGACTTTCAGATAGGGGAAATGTCAGTGAGCGTTCCGATTTCATTCCAGAGCGATTCGCCCAATGAGTCCTTCATATTTTGTCGTTTTCAGCCAATTTTCTGAATTTTTGAAAATTTAACTTTTTTGTGAAAATATCCACTAAATGAGGGAATAATATGTGTGAGGGTACCCCAGGAGAGTTCCAAATGTGTGTGGGTAGAATATATATCCCACGGGGGTAAAATTGAAAAAAGGTGAAAACATTTTTTTTTCGGACTTAGTCATTTTTTCAGCGTTTATCAGACTTTCAGATAGGGGAAATGTCAGTGAGCGTTCCGATTTCAGTTCCAGAGCGATTCACCCGATGAGTCCTTCATATTTAGTGTTTTCAGCCAATTTTCTGAATTTTTGAAAATTTCACTTTTTTGTGAAAATATCCACTAAATGAGGGAATAATATTTGTGAGGGTACAACAGGAGAGTTCCAAATGCGTGTGGGTAGAATATATATCCCACGGGGGTAAAATTGAAAAAAGGTGAAAACATTTTTTTTTCGGACTTAGTCATTTTTTCAGCGTTTATCAGACTTTCAGATAGGGGAAATGTCAGTGAGCGTTCCGATTTCAGTTCCAGAGCGATTCGCACAATGAGTCCTTCATATTTAGTCATTTTCAGCCAATTTTCTGAATTTTTGAAAATTTAACTTTTTTGTGAAAATATCCACTAAATGAGGGAATAATATGTGTGAGGGTACCCCAGGATAGTTCCAAATGTGTGTGGGTAGAATATATATCCCACGGGGGTAAAATTGAAAAAAGTTGAAAAAATTTTTTTTTGGACTTAGTCATTTTTCCGGCGTTTATCAGACTTTCAGATAGGGGAAATGTCAGTGAGCGTTCCGTTTTCAGTTCCAGAGTGATTCGCCCGATGAGTCCTTCATATTTAGTCGTTTTCAGCCACTTTTCTGAATTTTTGAAAATTTCACTTTTTTGTGAAAATATCCACTAAATGAGGGAATAATATGTGTGAGGGTACCCCAGGAGAGTTCCAAATGTGTGTGGGTAGAATATATATATCACGGGGGTAAAATTGAAAAAAGTTGAAAAAAATTTTTTTTTAGACTTAGTTATTTTTCCGGCATTTATCAGACTTTCAGATAGGGGAAATGTCAGTGAGCGTTCCGATTTCATTCCAGAACGATTCGCCCAATGAGTCCTTCATATTTTGTCGTTTTCAGCCAATTTTCTGAATTTTTGAAAATTTCACTTTTTTGTGAAAATATCCACTAAATGAGGGAATAATATGTGTGAGGGTACCCCAGGAGAGTTCCAAATGTGTGTGGGTAGAATATATATCCCACGGGGGTAAAATTGAAAAAAGGTGAAAACATTTTTTTTTCGGACTTAGTCATTTTTTCAGCGTTTATCAGACTTTCAGATAGGGGAAATGTCAGTGAGCGTTCCGATTTCAGTTCCAGAGCGATTCACCCGATGAGTCCTTCATATTTAGTGTTTTCAGCCAATTTTCTGAATTTTTGAAAATTTCACTTTTTTGTGAAAATATCCACTAAATGAGGGAATAATATTTGTGAGGGTACAACAGGAGAGTTCCAAATGCGTGTGGGTAGAATATATATCCCACGGGGGTAAAATTGAAAAAAGGTGAAAACATTTTTTTTTCGGACTTAGTCATTTTTTCAGCGTTTATCAGACTTTCAGATAGGGGAAATGTCAGTGAGCGTTCCGATTTCAGTTCCAGAGCGATTCACCCGATGAGTCCTTCATATTTAGTGTTTTCAGCCAATTTTCTGAATTTTTGAAAATTTCACTTTTTTGTGAAAATATCCACTAAATGAGGGAATAATATTTGTGAGGGTACAACAGGAGAGTTCCAAATGCGTGTGGGTAGAATATATATCCCACGGGGGTAAAATTGAAAAAAGGTGAAAACATTTTTTTTTCGGACTTAGTCATTTTTTCAGCGTTTATCAGACTTTCAGATAGGGGAAATGTCAGTGAGCGTTCCGATTTCAGTTCCAGAGCGATTCGCACAATGAGTCCTTCATATTTAGTCATTTTCAGCCAATTTTCTGAATTTTTGAAAATTTAACTTTTTTGTGAAAATATCCACTAAATGAGGGAATAATATGTGTGAGGGTACCCCAGGATAGTTCCAAATGTGTGTGGGTAGAATATATATCCCACGGGGGTAAAATTGAAAAAAGTTGAAAAAATTTTTTTTTGGACTTAGTCATTTTTCCGGCGTTTATCAGACTTTCAGATAGGGGAAATGTCAGTGAGCGTTCCGTTTTCAGTTCCAGAGTGATTCGCCCGATGAGTCCTTCATATTTAGTCGTTTTCAGCCACTTTTCTGAATTTTTGAAAATTTCACTTTTTTGTGAAAATATCCACTAAATGAGGGAATAATATGTGTGAGGGTACCCCAGGAGAGTTCCAAATGTGTGTGGGTAGAATATATATATCACGGGGGTAAAATTGAAAAAAGTTGAAAAAAATTTTTTTTTAGACTTAGTTATTTTTCCGGCATTTATCAGACTTTCAGATAGGGGAAATGTCAGTGAGCATTCCGATTTCAGTTCCAGAGTGATTCGCCCGATGAGTCCTTCATATTTAGTCGTTTTCAGCCACTTCTCTGAATTTTTGAAAATTTCACTTTTTTGTGAAAATATCCACTAAATGAGGCAATAATATGTGTGAGGGTACCCCAAGAAAGTTCCAAATGTGTGTGGGTAGAATATGTATCCCACGGGGGTAAAATTGAAAAAAGGTGAAAACATTTTTTTTTCGGACTTAGTCATTTTTTCAGCGTTTATCAGACTTTCAGATAGGGGAAATGTCAGTGAGCGTTCCGATTTCATTCCAGAGCGATTCGCCCAATGAGTCCTTCATATTTTGTCGTTTTCAGCCAATTTTCTGAATTTTTGAAAATTTCACTTTTTTGTGAAAATATCCACTAAATGAGGGAATAATATGTGTGAGGGTACCCCAGGAGAGTTCCAAATGTGTGTGGGTAGAATATATATCCCACGGGGGTAAAATTGAAAAAAGGTGAAAACATTTTTTTTTCGGACTTAGTCATTTTTTCAGCGTTTATCAGACTTTCAGATAGGGGAAATGTCAGTGAGCGTTCCGATTTCAGTTCCAGAGCGATTCACCCGATGAGTCCTTCATATTTAGTGTTTTCAGCCAATTTTCTGAATTTTTGAAAATTTCACTTTTTTGTGAAAATATCCACTAAATGAGGGAATAATATTTGTGAGGGTACAACAGGAGAGTTCCAAATGCGTGTGGGTAGAATATATATCCCACGGGGGTAAAATTGAAAAAAGGTGAAAACATTTTTTTTTCGGACTTAGTCATTTTTTCAGCGTTTATCAGACTTTCAGATAGGGGAAATGTCAGTGAGCGTTCCGATTTCAGTTCCAGAGCGATTCGCACAATGAGTCCTTCATATTTAGTCATTTTCAGCCAATTTTCTGAATTTTTGAAAATTTAACTTTTTTGTGAAAATATCCACTAAATGAGGGAATAATATGTGTGAGGGTACCCCAGGATAGTTCCAAATGTGTGTGGGTAGAATATATATCCCACGGGGGTAAAATTGAAAAAAGTTGAAAAAATTTTTTTTTGGACTTAGTCATTTTTCCGGCGTTTATCAGACTTTCAGATAGGGGAAATGTCAGTGAGCGTTCCGTTTTCAGTTCCAGAGTGATTCGCCCGATGAGTCCTTCATATTTAGTCGTTTTCAGCCACTTTTCTGAATTTTTGAAAATTTCACTTTTTTGTGAAAATATCCACTAAATGAGGGAATAATATGTGTGAGGGTACCCCAGGAGAGTTCCAAATGTGTGTGGGTAGAATATATATATCACGGGGGTAAAATTGAAAAAAGTTGAAAAAAATTTTTTTTTAGACTTAGTTATTTTTCCGGCATTTATCAGACTTTCAGATAGGGGAAATGTCAGTGAGCGTTCCGATTTCATTCCAGAACGATTCGCCCAATGAGTCCTTCATATTTTGTCGTTTTCAGCCAATTTTCTGAATTTTTGAAAATTTCACTTTTTTGTGAAAATATCCACTAAATGAGGGAATAATATGTGTGAGGGTACCCCAGGAGAGTTCCAAATGTGTGTGGGTAGAATATATATCCCACGGGGGTAAAATTGAAAAAAGGTGAAAACATTTTTTTTTCGGACTTAGTCATTTTTTCAGCGTTTATCAGACTTTCAGATAGGGGAAATGTCAGTGAGCGTTCCGATTTCAGTTCCAGAGCGATTCACCCGATGAGTCCTTCATATTTAGTGTTTTCAGCCAATTTTCTGAATTTTTGAAAATTTCACTTTTTTGTGAAAATATCCACTAAATGAGGGAATAATATTTGTGAGGGTACAACAGGAGAGTTCCAAATGCGTGTGGGTAGAATATATATCCCACGGGGGTAAAATTGAAAAAAGGTGAAAACATTTTTTTTTCGGACTTAGTCATTTTTTCAGCGTTTATCAGACTTTCAGATAGGGGAAATGTCAGTGAGCGTTCCGATTTCAGTTCCAGAGCGATTCGCACAATGAGTCCTTCATATTTAGTCATTTTCAGCCAATTTTCTGAATTTTTGAAAATTTTACTTTTTTGTGAAAATATCCACTAAATGAGGGAATAATATGTGTGAGGGTACCCCAGGATAGTTCCAAATGTGTGTGGGTAGAATATATATCCCACGGGGGTAAAATTGAAAAAAGTTGAAAAAATTTTTTTTTGGACTTAGTCATTTTTCCGGCGTTTATCAGACTTTCAGATAGGGGAAATGTCAGTGAGCGTTCCGTTTTCAGTTCCAGAGTGAATCGCCCGATGAGTCCTTCATATTTAGTCGTTTTCAGCCACTTTTCTGAATTTTTGAAAATTTCACTTTTTTGTGAAAATATCCACTAAATGAGGGAATAATATGTGTGAGGGTACCCCAGGAGAGTTTCAAATGTGTGTGGGTAGAATATATACCCCACGGGGGTAAAATTGAAAAAAGTTTAAAAAAATTTTTTTTTAGACTTAGTTATTTTTCCGGCATTTATCAGACTTTCAGATAGGGGAAATGTCAGTGAGCGTTCCGATTTCATTCCAGAGCGATTCACCCAATGAGTCCTTCATATTTTGTCGTTTTCAGCCAATTTTCTGAATTTTTGAAAATTTCACTTTTTTGTGAAAATATCCACTAAATGAGGGAATAATATGTGTGAGGGTACCCCAGGAGAGTTCCAAATGTGTGTGGGTAGAATATATATCCCACGGGGGTAAAATTGAAAAAAGGTGAAAACATTTTTTTTTCGGACTTAGTCATTTTTTCAGCGTTTATCAGACTTTCAGATAGGGGAAATGTCAGTGAGCGTTCCGATTTCAGTTCCAGAGCGATTCACCCGATGAGTCCTTCATATTTAGTCGTTTTCAGCCAATTTTCTGAATTTTTGAAAATTTCACTTTTTTGTGAAAATATCCACTAAATGAGGGAATAATATTTGTGAGGGTACAACAGGAGAGTTCCAAATGCGTGTGGGTAGAATATATATCCCACGGGGGTAAAATTGAAAAAAGGTGAAAACATTTTTTTTTCAGACTTAGTCATTTTTCCGGCGTTTATCAGACATTCAGATAGGAGAAATGTCAGTGAGCGTTCCCATTTCATTTCCAGAGCGACTCGCCCAATGAGTCCTTCATATTTAGTCGTTTTCAGCCAATTTTCTGAATTTTTGAAAATTTCACTCCAGGAGAGTTCCAAATGTGTGTGGGTAGAATATATATCCCACGGAGGTAAAATTGAAAAAAGGTGAAAACATTTTTTTTTCGGACTTAGTCATTTTTTCAGCGTTTATCAGACTTTCAGATAGGGGAAATGTCAGTGAGAGTTCCGATTTCAGTTCCAGAGCGACTCGCCCGATGAGTGCTTCATATTTAGTCGTTTTCAGCCAATTTTCTGAATTTTTGAAAATTTCACTTTTTTGTGAAAATATCCACTAAATGAGGGAATAATATGTGTGAGGGTACCCCAGGAGAGTTCCAAATGTGTGTGGGTAGAATATATATCCCACGGGGGTAAAATTGAAAAAAGTTGAAAACATTTTTTTTTGGACTTAGTCATTGTTCCAGCGTTTATCAGACTTTCAGATAGGGGAAATGTCAGTGAGCGTTCCGATTTCAGTTCCAGTGCGATTCGCACAATGAGTCCTTCATATTTAGTCATTTTCAGCCAATTTTCTGAATTTTTGAAAATTTCACTTTTTTGTGAAAATATCCACTAAATGAGGGAATAAATATGTGTGAGGGTACCCCAGGAGAGTTCCAAATGTGTGTGGGTAGAATATATATCCCACGGGGGTAAAATTGAAAAAAGTTGAAAAAAAAATTTTTTTGGACTTAGTCATTTTTCCGGCATTTATCAGACTTTCAGATAGGGGAAATGTCAGTGAGCGTTCCGATTTCAGTTCCAGAGCGATTCGCCCGATGAGTCCTTCATATTTATTCGTTTTCAGCCAATTTTCTGAATTTTTGAAAATTTCACTTTTATGTGAAAATATCCACTAAATGAGGGAATAATATGTGTGAGGGTACCCCAGGAGAGTTCCAAATGTATATGGGTAGAATATATATCCCACGGGGGTAAAATTGAAAAAAGGTGAAAACATTTTTTTTTCGGACTTAGTCATTTTTTCAGCGTTTATCAGACTTTCAGATAGGGGAAATGTCAGTGAGCGCTCCGATTTCAGTTCCAGAGCGATTCGCACAATGAGTCCTTCATATTTAGTCATTTTCAGCCAATTTTCTGAATTTTTGAAAATTTAACTTTTTTGTGAAAATATCCACTAAATGAGGGAATAATATGTGTGAGGGTACCCCAGGATAGTTCCAAATGTGTGTGGGTAGAATATATATCCCACGGGGGTAAAATTGAAAAAAGTTGAAAAAATTTTTTTTTGGACTTAGTCATTTTTCCGGCGTTTATCAGACTTTCAGATAGGGGAAATGTCAGTGAGCGTTCCGTTTTCAGTTCCAGAGTGATTCGCCCGATGAGTCCTTCATATTTAGTCGTTTTCAGCCACTTTTCTGAATTTTTGAAAATTTCACTTTTTTGTGAAAATATCCACTAAATGAGGGAATAATATGTGTGAGGGTACCCCAGGAGAGTTCCAAATGTGTGTGGGTAGAATATATATATCACGGGGGTAAAATTGAAAAAAGTTGAAAAAAATTTTTTTTTAGACTTAGTTATTTTTCCGGCATTTATCAGACTTTCAGATAGGGGAAATGTCAGTGAGCGTTCCGATTTCATTCCAGAACGATTCGCCCAATGAGTCCTTCATATTTTGTCGTTTTCAGCCAATTTTCTGAATTTTTGAAAATTTCACTTTTTTGTGAAAATATCCACTAAATGAGGGAATAATATGTGTGAGGGTACCCCAGGAGAGTTCCAAATGTGTGTGGGTAGAATATATATCCCACGGGGGTAAAATTGAAAAAAGGTGAAAACATTTTTTTTTCGGACTTAGTCATTTTTTCAGCGTTTATCAGACTTTCAGATAGGGGAAATGTCAGTGAGCGTTCCGATTTCAGTTCCAGAGCGATTCACCCGATGAGTCCTTCATATTTAGTCGTTTTCAGCCAATTTTCTGAATTTTTGAAAATTTCACTTTTTTGTGAAAATATCCACTAAATGAGGGAATAATATTTGTGAGGGTACAACAGGAGAGTTCCAAATGCGTGTGGGTAGAATATATATCCCACGGGGGTAAAATTGAAAAAAGGTGAAAACATTTTTTTTTCAGACTTAGTCATTTTTCCGGCGTTTATCAGACATTCAGATAGGAGAAATGTCAGTGAGCGTTCCCATTTCAGTTCCAGAGCGACTCGCCCAATGAGTCCTTCATATTTAGTCGTTTTCAGCCAATTTTCTGAATTTTTGAAAATTTCACTCCAGGAGAGTTCCAAATGTGTGTGGGTAGAATATATATCCCACGGAGGTAAAATTGAAAAAAGGTGAAAACATTTTTTTTTCGGACTTAGTCATTTTTTCAGCGTTTATCAGACTTTCAGATAGGGGAAATGTCAGTGAGAGTTCCGATTTCAGTTCCAGAGCGACTCGCCCGATGAGTGCTTCATATTTAGTCGTTTTCAGCCAATTTTCTGAATTTTTGAAAATTTCACTTTTTTGTGAAAATATCCACTAAATGAGGGAATAATATGTGTGAGGGTACCCCAGGAGAGTTCCAAATGTGTGTGGGTAGAATATATATCCCACGGGGGTAAAATTGAAAAAAGTTGAAAACATTTTTTTTTGGACTTAGTCATTGTTCCAGCGTTTATCAGACTTTCAGATAGGGGAAATGTCAGTGAGCGTTCCGATTTCAGTTCCAGAGCGATTCGCCCGATGAGTCCTTCATATTTATTCGTTTTCAGCCAATTTTCTGAATTTTTGAAAATTTCACTTTTATGTGAAAATATCCACTAAATGAGGGAATAATATGTGTGAGGGTACCCCAGGAGAGTTCCAAATGTATATGGGTAGAATATATATCCCACGGGGGTAAAATTGAAAAAAGGTGAAAACATTTTTTTTTCGGACTTAGTCATTTTTTCAGCGTTTATCAGACTTTCAGATAGGGGAAATGTCAGTGAGCGTTCCGATTTCATTCCAGAGCGATTCGCCCGATGAGTGCTTCATATTTTGTCGTTTTCAGCCAATTATCTGAATTTTTGAAAATTTCACTTTTTTGTGAAAATATCCACTAAATGAGGGAATAATATGTGTGAGGGTACCCCAGGAGAGTTCCAAATGTGTGTGGGTAGAATATATATCCCACGGGGGTAAAATTGAAAAAAGTTGAAAACATTTTTTTTTGGACTTAATCATTTTTCCAGCGTTTATCAGACTTTCAGATAGGGGAAATGTCAGTGAGCGTTCCGATTTCAGTTCCAGAGCGATTCGCACAATGAGTCCTTCATATTTAGTCATTTTCAGCCAATTTTCTGAATTTTTGAAAATTTCACTTTTTTTGTGAAAATATCCACTAAATGAGGGAATAAATATGTGTGAGGGTACCCCAGGAGAGTTCCAAATGTGTGTGGGTAGAATATATATCCCACGGGGGTAAAATTGAAAAAAGGTGAAAACATTTTTTTTTCGGACTTAGTCATTTTTTCAGCGTTTATCAGACTTTCAGATAGGGGAAATGTCAGTGAGCGTTCCGATTTCAGTTCCAGAGCGACTCGCCCGATGAGACCTTCATATTTAGTCGTTTTCAGCCAATTTTCTGAATTTTTGAAAATTTCACTTTTTTGTGAAAATATCCACTAAATGAGGGAATAATATGTGTGAGGGTACCCCAGGAGAGTACCAAATGTGTGTGGGTAGAATATATATACCACGGGGGTAAAATTGAAAAAAGTTGAAAAAAATTTTTTTTTTAGACTTAGTCATTTTTCCGGCGTTTATCAGACATTCAGATAGGAGAAATGTCAGTGAGCGTTCCCATTTCAGTTCCAGAGCGATTCGCCCGATGAGTCCTTCATATTTTGTCGTTTTCAGCCAATTTTCTGAATTTTTGAAAATTTCACTTTTTTGTGAAAATATCCACTAAATGAGGGAATAATATGTGTGAGGGTACCCCAGGAGAGTTCCAAATGTGTGTGGGTAGAATATATATCCCACGGGGGTAAAATTGAAAAAAGGTGAAAACATTTTTTTTTCGGACTTAGTCATTTTTTCAGCGTTTATCAGACTTTCAGATAGGGGAAATGTCAGTGAGCGTTCCGATTTCAGTTCCAGAGCAACTCGCCCGATGAGTCCTTCATATTTAGTCGTTTTCAGCCAATTTTCTGAATTTTTGAAAATTTCACTTTTTTGTGAAAATATCCACTAAATGAGGGAATAATATGTGTGAGGGTACCTCAGGAGAGTTCCAAATGTGTGTGGGTAGAATATATATCCCACGGGGGTAAAATTGAAAAAAGTTTAAAAAAAAATTTTTTGGGATTTAGTCATTTTTCCGGCGTTTATCAGACTTTCAGTTAGGGGAAATGTCAGTGAGCGTTCAAATTTCAGCTCCAGAGCGATTCGCCCGATGAGTCATTCATATTTAGTCATTTTCAGCCAATTTTCTGAATTTTTTTGAAAATTTCACTTTTTTGTGAAAATATCCACTAAATGAGGGAATAATATGTGTGAGGGTACAATAGGAGAGTTCCAACTGCGTGTGGATAGAATATATATCCCACAAGGGTAAAATTGTTTAAAGTTGAAAAAATTTTTTTTGGACTTTGTCATTTTTCCGGCGTTTATCAGACTTTCAGATAGGGGAAATGTCAGTGAGCGTTCCGATTTCAGTTCCAGAGCGATTCACCCAATGAGTCGTTCATATTTAGTTATTTTCAGCCACTTTTCAGAATTTTTGAAAATTTCACTTTTTTTGTGAAAATATCCACTAAATGAGGGAATAATATGTGTGAGGGTACCCCAGGAGAGTTCCAAATGTGTTTGGGTAGAATATATATCCCACGTGGGTAAAATTGAAAAAAGGTGAAAACATTTTTTTTTCGGAATAAGTCATTTTTTCAGCGTTTATCAGACTTTCAGATAGGGTAAATGTCAGTGAGCGTTCCGATTTCAGTTCCAGAGCGACTCGCCCGATGAGTCCTTCATATTTAGTCATTTTCAGCCAATTTTCAGAATTTTTGAAAATTTCACTTTTTTTGTGAAAATATCCACTAAATGAGGGAATAATATGTGTCAGGGTACCCCAGGAGAGTTCCAAATGTGTGTGGGTAGAATATATATCCCACGGGGGAAAAATTGAAAAAAGGTGAAAACATTTTTTTTTCGGACTTAGTCATTTTTTCAGCGTTTATCGGACTTTCAGATAGGGGAAATGTCAGTGAGCGTTCCGATTTCATTCCAGAGCGATTCTCCCAATGAGTCCTTCATATTTTGTCGTTTTCAGCCAATTTTCTGAATTTTTGAAAATTTCACTTTTTTGTGAAAATATCCACTAAATGAGGGAATAATATGTGTGAGGGTACCCCAGGAGATTTCCAAATGTGTGTGGGTAGAATATATATCCCACGGGGGTAAAATTGAAAAAAGTTGAAAACATTTTTTTTTGGACTTAGTCATTTTTCCGGCGTTTATCAGACTTTCAGATAGGGGAAATGTCAGTGAGCGTTCCGATTTCAGTTCCAGAGCGACTCGCCCAATGAGTCCTTCATATTTAGTCGTTTTCAGCCAATTTTCTGAATTTTTGAAAATTTCACTTTTTTGTGAAAATATCCACTAAATGAGGGAATAATATGTGTGAGGGTACCCCAGGGGAGTTCCAAATGTGTGTGGGTAGAATATATATCCCACGGGGGTAAAATTAAAAAAAGTTGAAAAAAATTTTTTTTGGGACTTAGTCATTTTTCTGGCGTTTATAAGACTTTCAGTTAGGGGAGGAGTCCTGAGGAGATAATTTGCATATTCCCACTGCATTTTGGGGTAAGTGAAGAGTCTCCGCGAGCTCAAAGAGCACTGGATTTTGGCTGTTGGAGCTGAAAAGAGGACATCGGTAAAGCTTTGAAGCTTTTTTTTTTAAGCTTTTTTCACTGTTTTCAGAACATTAACAATAAGAACATGGAAGAGTCCAGGAGCCATTTGGTGAGCTGCATATCCTGCTACATGTTCACAGACTTGCCAGTGGAAAAGCCAGACTTCACATGCCAGAAATGCAAGCTTGTGTCCCTGTTGGAGGAAAAGTTGCGAAATCTAGAAGAGAGGTTAACTACCTTGAAAATCATTAAGGAAGGTGAAGAGTTCTTAGACAGAGCAGAATTATCTCTTCATGATTCAGAAAGAGAAGCAATTCGAACTGCACCTGACGAAACAGAGGAATGGAAGCATGTGACCCACAGAAGCAGGAGGATCGAGAGGCAGTCAGCACCCATACTGCTCAGGAACCAGTACCAGGCTCTCACACAGGAGAACCATGAAGAAATACAGCAAGATAATACTTTGCCAGGAATGAATAACCTTGTAAGCCCTCAGAATCCTCCTGGATGGAGAAAGAAGAATGTTGTGAAGAAAAAACGGAGAGTGGTGGTCATGGGGGATTCCCTGCTAAGAGGAACAGAGGCCGCTATCTGCAGACCAGACATAACCTCAAGAGAAATGTGCTGTCTTCCAGGAGCAAAAATTAAAGATGTGTCTGACAGGATATCAAGACTCTTCAGACCTACAGATCACTACCCATTCCTGCTAATACATGTGGGGACAAATGACACCGCAAGAAAGGACCTGGAAACCATCTGCAGTGACTTTGAAGACTTAGGCAAGAAAGTGAAAGAATTGGGAGCGCAGGTGGTCTTCTCATCCATCCTCCCAGTGGATGGCCATGGAACAATAAGGTGGAATAAGATTCTACAGGTGAACAACTGGCTACGTCGATGGTGCCGTCAACAAGGATTTGGATTTCTGGATCACGGAATGAATTACCTATACGATGGACTACTTGCTAGAGATGGGGTGCACCTTACGAAGACTGGAAAACATGTATTTGGAAGTCGCCTTGCTACACTCATCAGAAGAGCTTTAAACTAGAACAATGTGGGAAGGGAAGCAAAAGGCCAGAAAAAGCCATACAGCTGACAAATACTATTGAGATCTCTGCTACTGGAAGTGGAAAAGAAGAACAAAGACAAAAAAATCTAAATAATAAAAATATGGGAGGAAGAGAAACCAATCACAAACTAAAATGTTTTTATACAAATGCACAAAGCATGGGCAACAAACAAGGAGAATTGGAACTACTAATGCAGGAAAAGGAATATGATGTCATTGGAATCACTGAAACTTGGTGGGACGATACACATGATTGGAATAAAAGGCTAAAAGGATACAACTTATTTGCAAGAAACAGACTTGATAAACGAGGAGGAGGTGTTGCATTGTATATTAGAAAAGCGTATATCTGCACAGAGATTGAAGCTTCAGAGACTGGGAGTTCTGTGGAAACTGTTTGGGTAAGAATACAAGGAGAGAACGGAAAGGACACCATTGTAGGCATTTACTACAGGCCACCTGGGCAAGCTGAAGATATGGATGAGCTCTTTATGTATCAAATGACCAAGTTCTCCAAAAAATATGACGTAGTGGTCATGGGAGATTTCAACTATCCAGACATTTGTTGGGAATCTCTCTCAAGTAAAACTAACAGGTCAAGCAAATTCTTATCCTCTCTTGCTGACAACTTTATCTTCCAAAAGGTAGGGGAGAAAACAAGGGGATCTGCTACTTTGGATCTAATCCTTATAAACAGGGAGGAAATGGTTGAGGAGGTAAAGGTGGCTGGGACCCTAGGAGGCAGCGATCATGCTATTATAGAATTTTGGATAACTAGAGGAGGAAGACATGTGAAGACTCAAACTTCAAGGTTAGATTTTAGAAAGGCAGATTTTAAGAGACTCAGAAAGAGAATAGGAGGGATCCAATGGCTGGATGTCCTTAAGGACAAAAATGTCCAGGAAGGATGGGAAATTTTTAAAAATGAGATTCTCAAAGCACAATCGTTAACAATCCCGAAAAGTAGGAAGAATGGGAAGCATTTAAGGAAACCAGGATGGATGAACACAGAACTTAAACACATGCTAAAAAGAAAGAAAGAAATGTTTATTAAATGGAAAGAGGGAGGCATATCTAAAGAAGATTATAATGCAGTCTGCAGATCCTGCAGGGCACGTATCAGGTTAGCTAAAGCTGACAATGAATTAAGGCTTGCAAGAGATGTCAAAAGCAATAAAAAAGGATTTTGGGGGTATGTCAAAAGTAAAAGAAAAGTCAAAGATGCTATAGGATTTTTACAGGATGAAAATGGAGAAATGGTAAGAGAAGATGTTGAGAAGGCCGAACTTTTTAATTCCTATTTTGCATCTGTTTTCTCTCAGAAAGAAAATGTAACATCAACTGATCTTCACTGTCCTTTTAAAGGAATAGAGGAATCCAAGTTATCAGTAAACAGAAAGATTGTGAGGGAATTTTTAGCTAACATAAATGAGTTCAAGTCTCCAGGTCCAGATGAATTACACCCCAGAGTACTGAAGGAGATTGTAGAAGAAATTTTAGAACCACTCTCCATAATCTTTGAAAATTCTTGGAGAACAAGAGAAGTCCCAGAAGACTGGAGAAGAGCAAATGTTGTTCCTATCTTCAAAAAGGGGAAGAAGGTGGACCCAGGGAACTATAGGCCGGTGAGTCTGACTTCTATACCAGGAAAGATCTTTGAACAAATTATTAAACAACATGTATGTAAGTACATGGATAAGAATGAAGTGATTAACCAGAGTCAGCATGGGTTTGTAACTAACAAGTCATGTCAGACTAACTTAATTTCCTTCTATGACAGAATCACTGACTGGGTGGATCAGGGAAATGCTGTAGATATAGTATATCTTGACTTCAGCAAAGCATTTGACAAAGTATCTCACATCATCCTTATTGAAAAAATGACCAAGTATGCAATGGACCAGGCAACTGTTAGGTGGATTCATAACTGGCTTAGTGATCGGACTCAAAGGGTGGTTGTAAATGGCTTCACATCCAGCTGGATGAATGTCTCAAGTGGGGTACCACAGGGCTCCGTCCTGGGACCTGTATTGTTCAACATCTTTATCAATGATTTAGATGAAGGAATTGAGGGTAAACTGATTAAATTTGCTGATGACACAAAGCTAGGAGGGATAGCTAATACTAGAGAAGAGAGAGAGAGGATTCAAAAAGACCTAAATAAACTGGAGCAGTGGGCAGCAACCAACAGAATGGTTTTTAACAGGGAAAAATGCAAAGTACTACATCTGGGCAATAAAAATGAAAAAAGCATATACAGTATGGGAGGAATAGAGCTAAGCAACAGTACATGTGAAAAAGACTTAGGTATACTAATAGATCATAGACTGAACATGAGTCAACAGTGTGATGCAGCAGCAAAAAAGGCAAATACAATTATGGGATGTATTAACAGAAGCATACAGTCTAGATCACGTGAAGTCATTATCGGTCTTTACTCCTCTTTGGTCAGACCTCATCTGGAATACTGTGTACAGTTTTGGGCACCACATTTTAAAAAAGACATAGACAAACTGGAGCAAGTTCAGAGAAGAGCGACCAGAATGGTGACTGGTCTGCAAACCATGTCCTATGAGGAACGGTTGCAGGATTTGGGAATGTTTAGCTTGCAAAAAAGAAGACTGAGAGGAGACTTAATAGCTGTCTACAAATATGTCAAGGGCTGTCACATTGTAGAAGGATCATCTTTATTCTCATTTGCACAAGGAAAGACTAGAAGCAATGGGATGAAACTAAATGGGAGGAGACACAGATTAGATATTAGAAAAAACTTTTTGACAGTTAGGGTGATTAATGAGTGGAACAGGCTGCCACGAGAGGTGGTGAGTTCCCCTTCAATGGACGTCTTCAAACAGAGGCTGGACAGACATCTGTCTGAGATGATCTAGTGAATCCTGCTTTGAGCAGGGGGTTGGACCAGCTGACCCAGGAGGTCCCTTCCAACTCTACCATTCTATGATTCTATGATTTCAGTTCCAGAGAGATTCGCCCAATGAGTTGTTCATATTTAGTTATTTTCAACCACTTTTCTGAATTTTTGAAAGTTTTACTTTTTTTGTGAAAATATCCACTAAATGAGGGAATAATATGTGTGAGGGTACCCCAGGAGAGTTCCAAATGTGTGTGGGTAGAATATATATCCCACGGGGGTAAAATTGAAAAAAGTTTAAAAAAAAATTTTTTTTGGACTTAGTCATTTTTCCGGCGTTTATCAGACTTTCAGTTAGGGGAAATGTCAGTGAGCATTCCAATTTCAGCTCCAGAGCGATTCGCCCGATGATTCGTTCATATTTAGTCATTTTCAGCCAATTTTCTGAATTTTTGAAAATTTCACTTTTTTGTGAAAATATCCACTAAATGAGGGAATAATATGTGTGAGGGTACAACAGGAGAGTTCCAAATGCGTGTGGGTAGAATATATATCCCACGGGGGTAAAATTGAAAAAAGATGAAAACATTTTTTTTTGGACTTAGTCATTTTTCCGGCGTTTATCAGACTTTCAGTTAGGGGAAATGTCAGTGAGCGTTCCAATTTCAGCTCCAGAGCGATTCGCCTGATGATTCGTTCATATTTAGTCATTTTCAGCTAATTTTCTGAATTTTTGAAAATTTAACTTTTTTGTGAAAATATCCACTAAATGAGGGAATAAATATTTGTGAGGGTACCCCAGGAGAGTTCCAAATGTGTGTGGGTAGAATATATATCCCACGGGGGTAAAATTGAAAAAAGTTTAAAAAAAAATTTTTTGGGACTTAGTCATTTTTCTGGCGTTTATCAGACTTTCAGATAGGAGAAATGTCAGTGAGCGTTCCCATTTCAGTTCCAGAGCGATTCGCCCGATGAGTCCTTCATATTTAGTAATTTTCAGCCAATTTTCAGAATTTTTGAAAATTTCACTTTTTTGTGAAAATATCCACTAAATGAGGGAATAATATGTGTGAGGGTACCCCAGGAGAGTTCCAAATGTATATGGGTAGAATATATATCCCACTGGGGTAAAATTGAAAAAAGTTGAAAAAAATTTTTTTTTAGACTTACTCATTTTTCCGGCGTTTCTAAGACTTTCAGTTTGGGGAAATGTCAGTGAGCGTTCCGATTTCAGTTCCAGAGCGATTCGCCCGATGAGTTGTTCATATTTAGTTATTTTCAGCCACTTTTCTGAATTTTTGAAAATTTCACTTTTTTTGTGAAAATATCCACTAAATGAGGGAATAATATATATGAGGGTACCCCAGGAGAGTTCCAAATGTGTGTGGGTAGAATATATATCCCACGGGGGTAAAATTGAAAAAAGTTGAAAAAATTTTTTTTTGGACTTAGTCATTTTTCCGGCGTTTATCAGACTTTCAGATAGGGGAAATGTCAGTGAGCGTTCCGATTTCAGTTCCAGAGCGATTAGCTCGATGAGTCCTTCATATTTAGTCGTTTTCAGCCAAATTTCTGAATTTTTGAAAATTTCACTTTTTTGTGAAAATATCCACTAAATGAGGGAATAAATATGTGTGAGGGTACCCCAGGGGAGTTCCAAATGTGTGTGGGTAGAATATATATCCCACGGGGGAAAAATTGAAAAAAGGTGAAAACATTTTTTTTTCGGACTTAGTCATTTTTTCAGCGTTTATCGGACTTTCAGATAGAGGAAATGTCAGTGAGCGTTCTCATTTCATTCCAGAGCGATTCTCCCAATGAGTCCTTCATATTTTGTCGTTTTCAGCCAATTTTCTGAATTTTTGAAAATTTCACTTTTTTGTGAAAATATCCACTAAATGAGGGAATAATATGTGTGAGGGTACCCCAGGAGAGTTCCAAATGTGTGTGGGTAGAATATATATCCCACGGGGGTAAAATTGAAAAAAGTTTAAAAAAAAATTTTTTTGGACTTAGTCATTTTTTCGGCATTTATCAGACTTTCAGTTAGGGGAAATGTCAGTGAGCGTTCCGATTTCAGTTCCAGAGCGATTCGCCCGATGATTCGTTCATATTTAGTCGTTTTCAGCCAATTTTCTGAATTTTTGAAAATTTCACTTTTTTGTGAAAATATCCACTAACTGAGGGAATAATATGTGTGAGGGTACAACAGGAGAGTTCCAAATGCGTGTGGGTAGAATATATATCCCACGGGGGTAAAATTGAAAAAAGATGAAAACATTTTTTTTTGGACTTAGTCATTTTTCCGGCGTTTATCAGACTTTCAGATAGGGGAAATGTCAGTGAACGTTCCAATTTCAGCTCCAGAGCGATTCGCCCGATGATTCGTTCATATTTAGTCATTTTCAGCCAATTTTCAGAATTTTTGAAAATTTCACTTTTTTGTGAAAATATCCACTAAATGAGGGAATAAATATTTGTGAGGGTACCCCAGGAGAGTTCCAAATGTGTGTGGGTAGAATATATATCCCACGGGGGTAAAATTGAAAAAAGTTTAAAAAAAAAGTTTTTGGGACTTAGTCATTTTTCCGGCGTTTATCAGACTTTCAGATAGGAGAAATGTCAGTGAGCGTTCCCATTTCAGTTCCAGAGCGATTCGCCCGATGAGTCCTTCATATTTAGTAATTTTCAGCCAATTTTCAGAATTTCTAAAAATTTCACTTTTTTGTGAAAATATCCACTAAATGAGGGAATAATATGTGTGAGGGTACCCCGGGAGAGTTCCAAATGTGTGTGGGTAGAATATATATCCCACGGGGTTAAAATTGAAAAAAGGTGAAAACATTTTTTTTTGGACTTAGTCATTTTTCCGGCGTTTATCAGACTTTCAGATAAGGGAAATGTCAGTGAGCGTTCCAATTTCAGTCCAGAGCGATTCGCCCAATGAGTCCTTCATATTTAGTCGTTTTCAGCCAATTTTCTGAATTTTTAAAAATTTCAATTTTTTGTGAAAATATCCACTAAATGAGGGAATAATATGTGTGAGGGTACCCCAGGAGAGTTCCAAATGTATATGGGTAGAATATATATCCCACTGGGGTAAAATTGAAAAAAGTTGAAAAAAATTTTTTTTTAGACTTAGTCATTTTTCCGGCGTTTCTAAGACTTTCAGTTTGGGGAAATGTCAGTGAGCATTCCGATTTCAGTTCCAGAGCGATTCGCCCGATGAGTTGTTCATATTTAGTTATTTTCAGCCACTTTTCTGAATTTTTGAAAATTTCACTTTTTTTGTGAAAATATCCACTAAATGAGGGAATAATATATATGAGGGCACCCCAGGAGAGTTCCAAATGTGTGTGGGTAGAATATATATCCCACGGGGGTAAAATTGAAAAAAGTTGAAAAAAATTTTTTTTGGACTTAGTCATTTTTCCGGCGTTTATCAGACTTTCAGATAGGGGAAATGTCAGTGAGCGTTCCGATTTCAGTTCCAGAGCGATTAGCTCGATGAGTCCTTCATATTTAGTCGTTTTCAGCCAAATTTCTGAATTTTTGAAAATTTCACTTTTTTGTGAAAATATCCACTAAATGAGGGAATAAATATGTGTGAGGGTACCCCAGGAGAGTTCCAAATGTGTGTGGGTAGAATATATATCCCACGGGGGAAAAATTGAAAAAAGGTGAAAACATTTTTTTTTCGGACTTAGTCATTTTTTCAGCGTTTATCGGACTTTCAGATAGGGGAAATGTCAGTGAGCGTTCCGATTTCAGTTCCAGAGCGATTAGCTCGATGAGTCCTTCATATTTAGTCGTTTTCAGCCAAATTTCTGAATTTTTGAAAATTTCACTTTTTTGTGAAAATATCCACTAAATGAGGGAATAAATATGTGTGAGGGTACCCCAGGAGAGTTCCAAATGTGTATGGGTAGAATATATATCCCACGGGGGTAAAATTGAAAAAAGTTGAAAACATTTTTTTTTGGACTTAGTTATTTTTCCGGCGTTTATCAGACTTTCAGATAGGGGAAATGTCAGTGAGCGTTCCGATTTCAGTTCCAGAGCGATTAGCTCGATGAGTCCTTCATATTTAGTCATTTTCAGCCAAATTTCTGAATTTTTAAAAATTTCACTTTTTTGTGAAAATATCCACTAAATGAGGGAATAATATGTGTGAGGGTACCCCAGGAGAGTTCCAAATGTATATGGGTAGAATATATATCCCACTGGGGTAAAATTGAAAAAAGTTGAAAAAAATTTTTTTTTAGACTTAGTCATTTTTCCGGCATTTCTAAGACTTTCAGTTTGGGGAAATGTCAGTGAGCGTTCCGATTTCAGTTCCAGAGCGATTCGCCCGATGAGTTGTTCATATTTAGTTATTTTCAGCCACTTTTCTGAATTTTTGAAAATTTCACTTTTTTTGTGAAAATATCCACTAAATGAGGGAATAATATATACAGTGCCTACAAGTAGTATTCAACCCCCTGCAGATTTAGCTGGTTGACACATGCGGAATTAACTTGGCATTGTGACATTTGTACTGTAGATCAGCCTGGAAGTGGGAAATGCACTGCAGCAAATTTTGTTTTTGTTTTTTTTTTTTGTTTTTTTTTTAAAACGTTAAAAGTTAATTCAGAGTGTCATTTATTATTCAACCCCTCAAACCACAAGAATTCTGTTTGGTCCCCCTAAAGTATTAAGAAGTAGTCCAGGCAACAAGAATAATGAGCTTCACATGTGTGGATTAAAGATCTCTTTTGCCAGCCTTTTCTGACTATTTAAGACCCTCCCCAAACTTGTGAACAGCACTCAGACATGGTCAACATGGGAAAGACAAAGGAGCATTCCAAGGCCATCAGAGACAAGATCGTGGAGGGTCACAAGGCTGGCAAGGGGTACAAAACCCTTTCCAAGGAGTTGGGCCTACCTGTCTCCACTGTTGGGAGCATCATCCGTAAGTGGAAGGCTTATGGAACTACTGTTAGCCTTCCACGGCCTGGACAGCCTTTGAAAGTGTCCTCCCGTGCCGAGGCCAGGCTTGTCCGAAGAGTCAAGGCTAACCCAAGGACAACAGGGAAGGAGCTCCGGGAAGATCTCATGGCAGTGGTGACATTGGTTTCAGTCAATACCATAAGTAACGTACTCCACCGCAATGGTCTCCGTTCCAGACGAGCCCGTAAGGTACCTTTACTTTCAAAGCGTCATGTCAAGGCTCGTCTACAGTTTGCTCATGATCACTTGGAGGACTCTGAGACAGACTGGTTCAAGGTTCTATGGTCTGATGAGACCAAGATCGAGATCTTTGGTGCCAACCACACACGTGACGTTTGGAGACTGGATGGCACTGCATACGACCCCAAGAATACCATCCCTACAGTCAAGCATGGTGGTGGTAGCATCATGCTGTGGGGCTGTTTCTCAGCCAAGGGGCCTGGCCATCTGGTCCGCATCCATGGGAAGATGGATAGCACGGCCTACCGGGAGATTTTGGCCAAGAACCTCCGCTCCTCCATCAAGGATCTTAAGATAGGTCGTAATTTCATCTTCCAACAAGACAACGACCCAAAGCACACAGCCTAGAAAACCAAAGCCTGGTTCAAGAGGGAAAAAGTCAAGGTGTTGGAGTGGCCTAGTCAGTCTCCTGACCTTAACCCAATTGAAAACTTGTGGAAGGAGCTCAAGAATAAAGTCCACATGAGACACCCAAAGAACCTAGATAACTTGGAGAAGATCTACATGGAGGAGTGGGCCAAGATAACTCCACAGACCTGTGCCGGCCTGATCAGGTCTTATAAAAGACGATTATTAGCTGTAATTGCAAACAAGGGTTATTCCACAAAATATTAAACATAGGGGTTGAATAATAATTGACCCACACTTTTATGTTTAAAATTTAATAAAATTCAACTGAGCAACATAACTTTTTGGTTTGTAAGATTTATGCTTCTGTTCAAAAAACCTACTCTCGTTTGCAGTTTGAAGGCTCTAACTTATTTGCATCTTATCAAACCAGTTAAATCTGCAGGGGGTTGAATACTACTTGTAGGCACTGTATGAGGGTACCCCAGGAGAGTTCCAAATGTGTGTGGGTAGAATATATATCCCACGGGGGTAAAATTGAAAAAAGTTGAAAAAATTTTTTTTTGGACTTAGTCATTTTTCCTGCGTTTATCAGACTTTCAGATAGGGGAAATGTCAGTGAGCGTTCCGATTTCAGTTCCAGAGCGATTAGCTCGATGAGTCCTTCATATTTAGTCGTTTTCAGCCAAATTTCTGAATTTTTGAAAATTTCACTTTTTTGTGAAAATATCCACTAAATGAGGGAATAATATGTGTGAGGGTACCCCAGGAGAGTTCCAAATGTGTATGGGTAGAATATATATCCCACGGGGGTAAAATTGAAAAAAGTTGAAAACATTTTTTTTTGGACTTAGTCATTTTTCCGGCGTTTATCAGACTTTCAGATAGGGGAAATGTCAGTGAGCGTTCCGATTTCAGTTCCAGAGCGATTAGCTCGATGAGTCCTTCATATTTAGTCGTTTTCAGCCAAATTTCTGAATTTTTGAAAATTTCACTTTTTTGTGAAAATATCCACTAAATGAGGGAATAAATATGTGTGAGGGTACCCCAGGAGAGTTCCAAATGTGTGTGGGTAGAATATATATCCCACGGGGGAAAAATTGAAAAAAGGTGAAAACATTTTTTTTTCGGACTTAGTCATTTTTTCAGCGTTTATCGGACTTTCAGAGAGGGGAAATGTCAGTGAGAGTTCCGATTTCAGTTCCAGAGCGACTCGCCCGATGAGTGCTTCATATTAAGTCGTTTTCAGCCAATTTTCTGAATTTTTGAAAATTTCACTTTTTTGTGAAAATATCCACTAAATGAGGGAATAATATGTGTGAGGGTACCCCAGGAGAGTTCCAAATGTGTGTGGGTAGAATATATATCCCACGGGGGTAAAATTGAAAAAAGTTGAAAAAATTTTCTTTTGGACTTAGTCATTTTTCCAGCGTTTATCAGACTTTCAGATAGGGGAAATGTCAGTGAGCGTTCCGATTTCAGTTCCAGAGCGATTAGCTCGATGAGTCCTTCATATTTAGTCGTTTTCAGCCAAATTTCTGAATTTTTGAAAATTTCACTTTTTTGTGAAAATATCCACTAAATGAGGGAATAAATATGTGTGAGGGTACCCCAGGAGAGTTCCAAATGTGTGTGGGTAGAATATATATCCCACGGGGGTAAAACTGAAAAAAGGTGAAAACATTTTTTTTTCGGACTTAGTCATTTTTTCAGCGTTTATCAGACTTTCAGATAGGGGAAATGTCAGTGAGCGTTCCGATTTCAGTTCCAGAGCGATTCGCACAATGAGTCCTTCATATTTAGTCATTTTCAGCCAATTTTCTGAATTTTTGAAAATTTAACTTTTTTGTGAAAATATCCACTAAATGAGGGAATAATATATGTGAGGGTACCCCAGGAGAGTTCCAAATGTATATGGGTAGAATATATATCCCACGGGAGTAAAATTGAAAAAAAATTTTTTTGGGACTTTGTCTTTTTTCCGGCGTTTATCAGACTTTCAGATAGGGGAAATGTCAGTGAGCGTTCCGATTTCAGTTCCAGAGCGATTCGCACAATGAGTCCTTCATATTTAGTCATTTTCAGCCAATTTTCTGAATTTTTGAAAATTTAAATTTTTTGTGAAAATATTCACTAAATGAGGGAATAATATGTGTGAGGGTACCCCAGGAGAGTTCCAAATGTGTGTGGGTAGAATATATATCCCACGGGGGTATTATTGAAAAAATTTGAAAAAATTTTTTTTTGGACTTAGTCATTTTTCCAGCGTTTATCAGACTTTCAGATAGGGGAAAAGTCAGTGAGCGTTCCGATTTCAGTTCCTGAGCTATTCGCCCGATGAGTCCTTCATATTTTGTCGTTTTCAGCCAATTTTCTGAATTTTTGAAAATTTCACTTTTTTGTGAAAATATCCACTAAATGAGGGAATAATATGTGTGAGGGTACCCCAGGAGATTTCCAAATTTGTGTGGGTAGAATATATATCCCACGGGGGTAAAATTGAAAAAAGTTGAAAAAATTTTTTTTTGGACTTAGTCATTTTTCCGGCGTTTATCAGACTTTCAGATAGGGGAAATGTCAGTGAGCGTTCTGATTTCAGTTCCAGAGCGACTCGCCCGATGAGTCCTTCATATTTAGTCGTTTTCAGCCAATTTTCAGAATTTTTGAAAATTTCACTTTTTTTGTGAAAATATCCACTAAATGAGGGAATAATATGTGTGAGGGTACCCCAGGAGAGTTCCAAATGTGTGTGGGTAGAATATATATCCCACGGGGGAAAAATTGAAAAAAGGTGAAAACATTTTTTTTTCGGACTTAGTCATTTTTTCAGCGTTTATCAGACTTTCAGATAGGGGAAATGTCAGTGAGCGTTCCGATTTCATTCCAGAGCGATTCTCCCAATGAGTCCTTCATATTTTATCGTTTTCAGCCAATTTTCTGAATTTTTGAAAATTTCACTTTTTTGTGAAAATATCCACTAAATGAGGGAATAATATGTGTGAGGGTACCCCAGGAGAGTTCCAAATGTGTGTGGGTAGAATATATATCCCACGGGGGTAAAATTGAAAAAAGTTGAAAAAATTTTTTTTTGGACTTAGTCATTTTTCCGGCGTTTATCAGACTTTCAGATAGGGGAAATGTCAGTGAACGTTCCGATTTCAGTTCCAGAACGATTAGCTCGATGAGTCCTTCATATTTAGTCGTTTTCAGCCAAATTTCTGAATTTTTGAAAATTTCACTTTTTTGTGAAAATATCCACTAAATGAGGGAATAAATATGTGTGAGGGTACCCCAGGAGAGTTCCAAATGTGTGTGGGTAGAATATATATCCCACTGGGGTAAAATTGAAAAAAGGTGAAAACATTTTTTTTTCGGACTTAGACATTTTTTCAGCGTTTATCAGACTTTCAAATAGGGGAAATGTCAGTGAGAGTTCCGATTTCAGTTCCAGAGCGACTCGCCCGTTGAGTCCTTCATATTTAGTCGTTTTCAGCCAATTTTCAGAATTTTTGAAAATTTCACTTTTTTGTGAAAATATCCACTAAATGAGGGAATAATGTGTGAGGGTACCCCAGGAGAGTTCCAAATGTGTGTGGGTAGAATATATATCCCACGGGGGTAAAATTGAAAAAAGTTGAAAACATTTTTTTTTGGACTTAGTCATTTTTCCAGCGTTTATCAGACTTTCAGATAGGGGGAATGTCAGTGAGCGTTCCGATTTCAGTTCCAGAGCGATTCGCACAATGAGTCCTTCATATTTAGTCATTTTCAGCCAATTTTCTGAATTTTTGAAAATTTAACTTTTTTGTGAAAATATCCACTAAATGAGGGAATAATATGTGTGAGGGTACCCCAGGAGAGTTCCAAATGTATATGGGTAGAATATATATCCCACTGGGGTAAAATTGAAAAAAGTTGAAAAATTTTTTTTTGGACTTAGTCATTTTTCCGGCATTTTTCAGACTTTCAAATAGGTGAAATGTCAGTGAGCATTCCGATTTCAGTTCCAGAGCGATTCGCCCGATGAGTCCTTCATATTTAGTCGTTTTCAGCCAATTTTCAGAATTTTTGAAAATTTCACTTTTTTGTGAAAATATCCACTAAATGAGGGAATAAATATGTGTGAGGGTACCCCAGGAGAGTTCCAAATGTGTGTGGGTATAATATATATCCCACGGGGGTAAAATTGAAAAAAGTTGAAAAAAAATTTTTTTTGGACTTAGTCATTTTTCCGGCATTTATCAGACTTTCAGATAGGGGAAATGTCAATGAGCGTTCCGATTTCAGTTCCAGAGCGATTCGCCCGATGAGTCCTTCATATTTATTCGTTTTCAGCCAATTTTCTGAATTTTTGAAAATTTCACTTTTATGTGAAAATATCCACTAAATGAGGGAATAATATGTGTGAGGGTACCCCAGGAGAGTTCCAAATGTATATGGGTAGAATATATATCCCACGGGGGTAAAATTGAAAAAAAATTTTTTTGGGACTTTGTCTTTTTTCCGGCGTTTATCAGACTTTTAGATAGGGGAAATGTCAGTGAGCGTTCCAATTTCAGTTCCAGAGCGATTCGCTCGATGAGTCCTTCATATTTAGTCGTTTTCAGCCAATTTTCTGAATTTTTGAAAATTTAACTTTTTTGTGAAAATATCCACTAAATGAGGGAATAATATGTGTGAGGGTACCCCAGGAGAGTTCCAAATGTGTGTGGGTAGAATATATATCCCACAGGGGGTAAAATTGAAAAAAGTTGAAAACATTTTTTTTTGGATTTAGTCATTTTTCCGGCGTTTATCAGACTTTCAGATAGGGGAAATGTCAGTGAGCGTTCCGATTTCAGTTCCAGAGCGATTCGCCCGATGAGTCCTTCATATTTAGTCGTTTTCAGACAATTTTCTGAATTTTTGAAAATTTCACTTTTTTGTGAAAATATCCACTAAATGAGGGAATAATATGTGTGAGGGTACCCCAGGAGAGTTCCAAATGTGTGTGCTTAGAATATATATCCCACGGGGGTAAAATTGAAAAAAGTTGAAAACATTTTTTTTTGGACTTAGTCATTTTTCCAGCGTTTATCAGACTTTCAGATAGGGGAAATGTCAGTGAGCGTTCCGATTTCAGTTCCAGAGCGATTCGCACGATGAGTCCTTCATATTTAGTCATTTTCAGCCAATTTTCTGAATTTTTGAAAATTTAACTTTTTTGTGAAAATATCCACTAAATGAGGGAATAATATGTGTGAGGGTACCCCAGGAGAGTTCCAAATGTATATGGGTAGAATATATATCCCACTGGGGTAAAATTGAAAAAAGTTGAAAAAATTTTTTTTTGGACTTAGTCATTTTTCCGGCATTTTTCAGACTTTCAAATAGGTGAAATGTCAGTGAGCATTCCGATTTCAGTTCCAGAGCGATTCGCCCGATGAGTCCTTCATATTTAGTCGTTTTCAGCCAATTTTCTGAATTTTTGAAAATTTCACTTTTTTGTGAAAATATCCACTAAATGAGGGAATAAATATGTGTGAGGGTACCCCAGGAGAGTTCCAAATGTGTGTGGGTAGAATATATATCCCACGGGGGTAAAATTGAAAAAAGGTGAAAACATTTTTTTTTCGGACTTAGTCATTTTTTCAGCGTTTATCAGACTTTCAGATAGGGGAAATGTCAGTGAGCGTTCCGATTTCAGTTCCAGAGCGATTCGGCAGATGAGTTCTTCATATTAAGTCGTTTTCAGACAATTTTCAGAATTTTTGAAAATTTCACTTTTTTGTGAAAATATCCACTAAATGAGGGAATAATATGTGTGAGGGTACCCCAGGAGAGTTCCAAATGCATATGGGTAGAATATATATCCCACTGGGGTAAAATTGAAAAAAGTTGAAAAATTTTTTTGGACTTAGTCATTTTTCCGCCATTTTTCAGACTTTCAAATAGGTGAAATGTCAGTGAGCGTTCCGATTTCAGTTCCAGAGCGATTCGCCCGATGAGTCCTTCATATTTAGTCGTTTTCAGCCAATTTTCAGAATTTTTGAAAATTTCACTTTTTTGTGAAAATATCCACTAAATGAGGGAATAAATATGTGTGAGAGTACCCCAGGAGAGTTCCAAATGTGTGTGGGTAGAATATATATCCCACGGGGGTAAAATTGAAAAAAGTTGAAAAAATTTTTTTTTGGACTTAGTCATTTTTCCGGCGTTTATCAGACTTTCAGATAGGGGAAATGTCAGTGAGCGTTCCGATTTCAGTTCCAGAGCGATTAGCTCGATGAGTCCTTCATAATTAGTCGTTTTCAGCCAATTTTCCGAATTTTTGAAAATTTCACTTTTTTGTGAAAATATCCACTAAATGAGGGAATAAATATGTGTGAGGGTACCCCAGGAGAGTTCCAAATGTGTGTGGGTAGAATATATATCCCACGGGGGTAAAATTGAAAAAAGTTGAAAACATTTTTTTTTGGACTTAGTCATTTTTCCGGCGTTTATCAGACTTTCAGATAGGGGAAATGTCAGTGAGCGTTCCGATTTCAGTTCCAGAGCGATTCGCCCGATGAGTCCTTCATATTTAGTCGTTTTCAGCCAATTTTCTGAATTTTTGAAAATTTCACTTTTTTGGAAAATATCCACTAAATGAGGGAATAATATGTGTGAGGGTACCCCAGGAGAGTTCCAAATGTGTGTGGGTAGAATATATATCCCACGGGGGTAAAATTGAAAAAAGTTGAAAACATTTTTTTTTGGACTTAGTCATTTTTCCAGCGTTTATCAGACTTTCAGATAGGGGAAATGTCAGTGAGCGTTCCGATTTCAGTTCCAGAGCGATTCGCACAATGAGTCCTTCATATTTAGTCGTTTTCAGCCAATTTTCTGAATTTTTGAAAATTTCACTTTTTTGTGAAAATATCCACTAAGTGAGGGAATAAATATGTGTGAGGGTACCCCAGGAGAGTTCCAAATGTGTGTGGGTAGAATATATATCCCAGGGGGTAAAATTGAAAAAAGGTGAAAACATTTTTTTTTCGGACTTAGTCATTTTTTCAGCGTTTATCAGACTTTCAGATAGGGGAAATGTCAGTGAGCATTCCGATTTCAGTTCCAGAGCGTCTCGCCCGATGAGTCCTTCATATTTAGCCGTTTTCAGCCAATTTTCTGAAATTTTGAAAATTTCACTTTTTTGTGAAAATATCCACTAAATGAGGGAATAATATGTGTGAGGGTACCCCAGGAGAGTTCCAAATGCGTGTGGGTAGAATATATATCCCACGGGGGTAAAATTGAAAAAAGTTGAAAACATTTTTTTTTGGACTTAGTCATTTTTCCTGCGTTTATCAGACTTTCAGATAGGGGAAATGTCAGTGAGCGTTCCGATTTCAGTTCCAGAGCGATTCGCACAATGAGTCCTTCATATTTAGTCATTTTCAGCCAATTTTCTGAATTTTTGAAAATTTTACTTTTTTGTGAAAATATCCACTAAATGAGGGAATAATATGTGTGAGGGTACCCCAGGAGAGTTCCAAAAGTATATGGGTAGAATATATATCCCACTGGGGTAAAATTGAAAAAAGTTGAAAAAATTTTTTTTTGGACTTAGTCATTTTTCCGGCATTTTTCAGACTTTCAAATAGGTGAAATGTCTGTGAGCATTCCGATTTCAGTTCCAGAGCGATTCGCCCGATGAGTCCTTCATATTTAGTCGTTTTCAGCCAATTTTCTGAATTTTTGAAAATTTCACTTTTTTGTGAAAATATCCACTAAGTGAGGGAATAAATATGTGTGAGGGTACCCCAGGAGAGTTCCAAATGTGTGTGGGTAGAATATATATCCCACGGGGGTAAAACTGAAAAAAGGTGAAAACATTTTTTTTTCGGACTTAGTCATTTTTTCAGCGTTTATCAGACTTTCAGATAGGGGAAATGTCAGTGAGAGTTCCGATTTCAGTTCCAGAGCGACTCGCCCGATGAGTCCTTCATATTTAGACGTTTTTAGCCAATTTTCTGAATTTTTGAAAATTTCACTTTTTTGTGAAAATATCCACTAAATGATGGAATAATATGTGTGAGGGTACCCCAGGAGAGTTCCAAATGTGTGTGGGTAGAATATATATCCCACGGGGGTAAAATTGAAAAAAGTTGAAAACATTTTTTTTTGGACTTAGTCATTTTTCCGGCGTTTATCAGACTTTCAGATAGGGGAAATGTCAGTGAGCGTTCCGATTTCAGTTCCAGATCGATTCGCCCGATGAGTCCTTCATATTTAGTCGTTTTCAGCCAATTTTCTGAATTTTTGAAAATTTAACTTTTTTGTGAAAATATCCACTAAATGAGGGAATAATATGTGTGAGGGTACCCCAGGAGAGTTCCAAATGCATATGGGTAGAATATATATCCCACTGGGGTAAAATTGAAAAAAGTTGAAAAATTTTTTTTTGGACTTAGTCATTTTTCCGGCATTTTTCAGACTTTCAAATATTTGAAATGTCAGTGAGCATTCCGATTTCAGTTCCAGAGCGATTCGCCCGATGAGTCCTTCATATTTAGTCGTTTTCAGCCAATTTTCAGAATTTTTGAAAATTTCACTTTTTTGTGAAAATATCCACTAAATGATGGAATAAATATGTGTGAGGGTACCCCAGGAGAGTTCCAAATGTGTGTGTGTAGAATATATATCCCACGGGGGTAAAATTGAAAAAAGTTTAAAAAAAAATTTTTTTGGACTTAGTCATTTTTCCGGCATTTATCAGACTTTCAGATAGGGGAAATGTCAGTGAGTGTTCCGATTTCAGTTCCAGAGCGATTCGCCCGATGAGTCCTTCATATTTATTCGTTTTCAGCCAATTTTCTGAATTTTTGAAAATTTCACTTTTATGTGAAAATATCCACTAAATGAGGGAATAATATGTGTGAGGGTACCCCAGGAGAGTTCCAAATGTATATGGGTAGAATATATATCCCACGGGGTAAAATGGAAAAAAAATTTTTTTGGGACTGTCTTTTTTCCGGCGTTTATCAGACTTTCAGATAGGGGAAATATCAGTGAGCGTTCCAATTTCAGTTCCAGAGCGATTCGCTCGATGAGTCCTTCATATTTAGTCGTTTTCAGCCAATTTTCTGAATTTTTGAAAATTTCACTTTTTAGTGAAAATATCCACTAAATGAGGGAATAATATGTGTGAGGGTACCCCAGGAGAGTTCCAAATGTGTGTGGGTAGAATATATATCCCACGGGGGTAAAATTGAAAAAAGTTGAAAACATTTTTTTTTGGACTTAGTCATTTTTCCAGCGTTTATCAGACTTTCAGATAGGGGAAATATCAGTGAGCGTTCCGATTTCAGTTCCAGAGCGATTCGCACAGTGAGTCCTTCATATTTAGTCATTTTCAGCCAATTTTCTGAATTTTTGAAAATTTAACTTTTTTGTGAAAATATCCACTAAATGAGGGAATAATATGTGTGAGGGTACCCCAGGAGAGTTCCAAATGTATGTGGGTAGAATATATATCCCACTGGGGTAAAATTGAAAAAACTTGAAAAAATTTTTTTTTGGACTTAGTCATTTTTCCGGTATTTTTCAGACTTTCAAATAGGTGAAATGTCAGTGAGCATTCCGATTTCAGTTCCAGAGCGATTCGCCCGATGAGTCCTTCATATTTAGTCGTTTTCAGCCAATTTTCAGAATTTTTGAAAATTTCACTTTTTTGTGAAAATATCCACTAAATGAGGGAATAAATATGTGTGAGGGTACCCCAGGAGAGTTCCAAATGTGTGTGGGTAGAATATATATCCCACGGGGGTAAAATTGAAAAAAAATTTTTTTGGGACTTTGTCATTTTTCCGGCATTTATCAGACTTTCAGATAGGGGAAATGTCAGTGAGCGTTCCGATTTCAGTTCCAGAGCGATTCGCCCGATGAGTCCTTCATATTTAGTCGTTTTCAGCCAATTTTCTGAATTTTTGAAAATTTCACTTTTTTGTGAAAATATCCACTAAATGAGGGAATAATATGTGTGAGGGTACCCCAGGAGAGTTCCAAATGTGTGTGGGTAGAATATATATCCCACGGGGGTAAAATTGAAAAAAGTTGAAAACATTTTTTTTTGGACTTAGTCATTTTTCCAGCGTTTATCAGACTTTCAGATAGGGGAAATGTCAGTGAGCGTTCCGATTTCAGTTCCAGAGCGATTCGGACAATGAGTCCTTCATATTTAGTCATTTTCAGCCAATTTTCTGAATTTTTGAAAATTTTACTTTTTTGTGAAAATATCCACTAAATGAGGGAATAATATGTGTGAGGGTACCCCAGGAGAGTTCCAAATGTGTGTGGGTAGAATGTATATCCCACGGGGGTAAAATTGAAAAAATGTGAAAACATTTTTTTTTCGGACTTAGTCATTTTTTCAGCGTTTATCAGACTTTCAGATAGGGGAAATGTCAGTGAGCGTTCCGATTTCAGTTCCAGAGCGATTCGCCCGATGAGTCCTTCATATTAAGTCGTTTTCAGCCAATTTTCAGAATTTTTGAAAATTTCACTTTTTTGTGAAAATATCCACTAAATGAGGGAATAATATGTGTGAGGGTACCCCAGGAAGGTTCCAAATGTGTGTGGGTAGAATATATATCCCACGGGGGTAAAATTGAAAAAAGTTGAAAACATTTTTTTTTGGACTTAGTCATTTTTCCAGCGTTTATCAGACTTTCAGATAGGGGAAATGTCAGTGAGCGTTCCGATTTCAGTTCCAGAGCGATTCGCACAATGAGTCCTTCATATTTAGTCATTTTCAGCCAATTTTCTGAATTTTTGAAAATTTAACTTTTTTGTGAAAATATCCACTAAATGAGGGAATAATATGTGTGAGGGTACCCCAGGAGAGTTCCAAATGTATATGGGTAGAATATATATCCCACTGGGGTAAAATTGAAAAAAGGTGAAAACATTTTTTTTTCGGATTTAGTCATTTTTCCGGCATTTTTCAGACTTTCAAATATTTGAAATGTCAGTGAGCATTCCGATTTCAGTTCCAGAGCGATTCGCCCGATGAGTCCTTCATATTTAGTCGTTTTCAGCCAATTTTCAGAATTTTTGAAAATTTCACTTTTTTGTGAAAATATCCACTAAATGATGGAATAAATATGTGTGAGGGTACCCCAGGAGAGTTCCAAATGTGTGTGTGTAGAATATATATCCCACGGGGGTAAAATTGAAAAAAGTTTAAAAAAAAATTTTTTTGGACTTAGTCATTTTTCCGGCATTTATCAGACTTTCAGATAGGGGAAATGTCAGTGAGTGTTCCGATTTCAGTTCCAGAGCGATTCGCCCGATGAGTCCTTCATATTTATTCGTTTTCAGCCAATTTTCTGAATTTTTGAAAATTTCACTTTTATGTGAAAATATCCACTAAATGAGGGAATAATATGTGTGAGGGTACCCCAGGAGAGTTCCAAATGTATATGGGTAGAATATATATCCCACGGGGGTAAAATGGAAAAAAAATTTTTTTGGGACTGTCTTTTTTCCGGCGTTTATCAGACTTTCAGATAGGGGAAATATCAGTGAGCGTTCCAATTTCAGTTCCAGAGCGATTCGCTCGATGAGTCCTTCATATTTAGTCGTTTTCAGCCAATTTTCTGAATTTTTGAAAATTTCACTTTTTAGTGAAAATATCCACTAAATGAGGGAATAATATGTGTGAGGGTACCCCAGGAGAGTTCCAAATGTGTTGGTAGAATATATATCCCACGGGGGTAAAATTGAAAAAAGTTGAAAACATTTTTTTTTGGACTTAGTCATTTTTCCAGCGTTTATCAGACTTTCAGATAGGGGAAATATCAGTGAGCGTTCCGATTTCAGTTCCAGAGCGATTCGCACAGTGAGTCCTTCATATTTAGTCATTTTCAGCCAATTTTCTGAATTTTTGAAAATTTAACTTTTTTGTGAAAATATCCACTAAATGAGGGAATAATATGTGTGAGGGTACCCCAGGAGAGTTCCAAATGTATGTGGGTAGAATATATATCCCACTGGGGTAAAATTGAAAAAACTTGAAAAAATTTTTTTTTGGACTTAGTCATTTTTCCGGTATTTTTCAGACTTTCAAATAGGTGAAATGTCAGTGAGCATTCCGATTTCAGTTCCAGAGCGATTCGCCCGATGAGTCCTTCATATTTAGTCGTTTTCAGCCAATTTTCAGAATTTTTGAAAATTTCACTTTTTTGTGAAAATATCCACTAAATGAGGGAATAAATATGTGTGAGGGTACCCCAGGAGAGTTCCAAATGTGTGTGGGTAGAATATATATCCCACGGGGGTAAAATTGAAAAAAAATTTTTTTGGGACTTTGTCATTTTTCCGGCATTTATCAGACTTTCAGATAGGGGAAATGTCAGTGAGCGTTCCGATTTCAGTTCCAGAGCGATTCGCCCGATGAGTCCTTCATATTTAGTCGTTTTCAGCCAATTTTCTGAATTTTTGAAAATTTCACTTTTTTGTGAAAATATCCACTAAATGAGGGAATAATATGTGTGAGGGTACCCCAGGAGAGTTCCAAATGTGTGTGGGTAGAATATATATCCCACGGGGGTAAAATTGAAAAAAGTTGAAAACATTTTTTTTTGGACTTAGTCATTTTTCCAGCGTTTATCAGACTTTCAGATAGGGGAAATGTCAGTGAGCGTTCCGATTTCAGTTCCAGAGCGATTCGCACAATGAGTCCTTCATATTTAGTCATTTTCAGCCAATTTTCGAAAATTTAACTTTTTTGTGAAAATATCCACTAAATGAGGGAATAATATGTGTGAGGGTACCCCAGGAGAGTTCCAAATGTACATGGGTAGAATATATATCCCACTGGGGTAAAATTGAAAAAAGTTGAAAAAATTTTTTTTTGGACTTAGTCATTTTTCCGGCATTTTTCAGACTTTCAAATAGGTGAAATGTCAGTGAGCATTCCGATTTCAGTTCCAGAGCGATTCGCCCGATGAGTCCTTCATATTTAGTCGTTTTCAGCCAATTTTCTGAATTTTTGAAAATTTCACTTTTTTGTGAAAATATCCACTAAATGAGGGAATAATATGTGTGAGGGTACCCCAGGAGAGTTCCAAATGCGTGTGGGTAGAATATATATCCCACGGGGGTAAAATTGAAAAAAGTTGAAAACATTTTTTTTTGGACTTAGTCATTTTTCCAGCGTTTATCAGACTTTCAGATAGGGGAAATGTCAGTGAGCGTTCCGATTTCAGTTCCAGAGCGATTCGGAAAATGAGTCCTTCATATTTAGTCATTTTCAGCCAATTTTCTGAATTTTTGAAAATTTTACTTTTTTGTGAAAATATCCACTAAATGAGGGAATAATATGTGTGAGGGTACCCCAGGAGAGTTCCAAATGTGTGTGGGTAGAATATATATCCCACGGGGGTAAAATTGAAAAAATGTGAAAACATTTTTTTTTCGGACTTAGTCATTTTTTCAGCGTTTATCAGACTTTCAGATAGGGGAAATGTCAGTGAGCGTTCCGATTTCAATTCCAGAGCGATTCGCCCGATGAGTCCTTCATATTAAGTCGTTTTCAGCCAATTTTCAGAATTTTTGAAAATTTCACTTTTTTGTGAAAATATCCACTAAATGAGGGAATAATATGTGTGAGGGTACCCCAGGAGGGTTCCAAATGTGTGTGGGTAGAATATATATCCCACGGGGGTAAAATTGAAAAAAGTTGAAAACATTTTTTTTTGGACTTAGTCATTTTTCCAGCGTTTATCAGACTTTCAGATAGGGGAAATGTCAGTGAGCGTTCCGATTTCAGTTCCAGAGCGATTCGCACAATGAGTCCTTCATATTTAGTCATTTTCAGCCAATTTTCTGAATTTTTGAAAATTTAACTTTTTTGTGAAAATATCCACTAAATGAGGGAATAATATGTGTGAGGGTACCCCAGGAGAGTTCCAAATGTATATGGGTAGAATATATATCCCACTGGGGTAAAATTGAAAAAAGGTGAAAACATTTTTTTTTCGGACTTAGTCATTTTTTCAGCGTTTATCAGACTTTCAGATAGGGGAAATGTCAGTGAGCGTTCCGATTTCAGTTCCAGAGCGATTCGCACAATGAGTCCTTCATATTTAGTCATTTTCAGCCAATTTTCCGAATTTTTGAAAATTTCACTTTTTTGTGAAAATATCCACTAAATGAGGGAATAAATATGTGTGAGGGTACCCCAGGAGAGTTCCAAATGTGTGTGGGTAGAATATATATCCCACGGGGGTAAAACTGAAAAAAGGTGAAAACATTTTTTTTTCGGACTTAGTCATTTTTTCAGCGTTTATCAGACTTTCAGATAGGGGAAATGTCAGTGAGAGTTCCGATTTCAGTTCCAGAGCGACTCGCCCGATGAGTCCTTCATATTTAGTCGTTTTCAGCCAATTTTCTGAATTTTTGAAAATTTCACTTTTTTGTGAAAATATCCACTAAATGAGGGAATAATATGTGTGAAGGTACCCCAGGAGAGTTCCAAATGTGTGTGGGTAGAATATATATCCCACGGGGGTAAAATTGAAAAAAGTTGAAAACATTTTTTTTTGGACTTAGTCATTTTTCCAGCGTTTATCAGACTTTCAGATAGGGGAAATGTCAGTGAGCGTTCCGATTTCCGTTCCAGAGCGATTCGCACAATGAGTCCTTCATATTTAGTCATTTTCAGCCAATTTTCTGAATTTTTGAAAATTTAACTTTTTTGTGAAAATATCCACTAAATGAGGGAATAATATGTGTGAGGGTACCCCAGGAAAGTTCCAAATGTATATGGGTAGAATATATATCCCACGGGGGTAAAATTGAAAAAAGTTGAAAAAATTTTTTTTTGGACTTAGTCATTTTTCCGGCATTTTTCAGACTTTCAAATAGGTGAAATGTCAGTGAGCATTCCGATTTCAGTTCCAGAGCGATTCGCCCGATGAGTCCTTCATATTTAGTCGTTTTCAGCCAATTTTCTGAATTTTTGAAAATTTCACTTTTTTGTGAAAATATCCACTAAATGAGGGAATAATATGTGTGAGGGTACCCCAGGAGGGTTCCAAATGTGTGTGGGTAGAATATATATCCCACGGGGGTAAAATTGAAAAAAGGTGAAAACATTTTTTTTTCGGACTTAGTCATTTTTTCAGCGTTTATCAGACTTACAGATAGGGGAAATGTCAGTGAGCATTCCGATTTCAGTTCCAGAGCGTCTCGCCCGATGAGTCCTTCATATTTAGCCGTTTTCAGCCAATTTTCTGAATTTTTGAAAATTTCACTTTTTTGTGAAAATATCCACTAAATGAGGGAATAATATGTGTGAGGGTACCCCAGGAGAGTTCCAAATGCGTGTGGGTAGAGTATATATCCCACGAGGGTAAAATTGAAAAAAGTTGAAAACATTTTTTTTTGGACTTAGTCATTTTTCCAGCGTTTATCAGACTTTCAGATAGGGGAAATGTCAGTGAGCGTTCCGATTTCAGTTCCAGAGCGATTCGCACAATGAGTCCTTCATATTTAGTCATTTTCAGCCAATTTTCTGAATTTTTGAAAATTTAACTTTTTTGTGAAAATATCCACTAAATGAGGGAATAATATGTGTGAGGGTACCCCAGGAGAGTTCCAAATGTATATGGGTAGAATATATATCCCACTGGGGTAAAATTGAAAAAAGTTGAAAAAATTTTTTTTTGGACTTAGTCATTTTTCCGGCATTTTTCAGACTTTCAAATAGGTGAAATGTCAGTGAGCATTCCGATTTCAGTTCCAGAGCGATTCGCCCGATGAGTCCTTCATATTTAGTCGTTTTCAGCCAATTTTCTGAATTTTTGAAAATTTCACTTTTTTGTGAAAATATCCACTAAATGAGGGAATAAATATGTGTGAGGGTACCCCAGGTGAGTTCCAAATGTGTGTGGGTAGAATATATATCCCACGGGGGTAAAATTGAAAAAAGGTGAAAACATTTTTTTTTCGGACTTAGTCATTTTTTCAGCGTTTATCAGACTTTCAGATAGGGGAAATGTCAGTGAGCGTTCCGATTTCAGTTCCAGAGCGATTCGGCCGATGAGTCCTTCATATTAAGTCGTTTTCAGCCAATTTTCCGAATTTTTGAAAATTTCACTTTTTTGTGAAAATATCCACTAAATGAGGGAATAAATATGTGTGAGGGTACCCCAGGAGAGTTCCAAATGTGTGTGGGTAGAATATATATCCCACGGGGGTAAAACTGAAAAAAGGTGAAAACATTTTTTTTTCGGACTTAGTCATTTTTTCAGCGTTTATCAGACTTTCAGATAGGGGAAATGTCAGTGAGAGTTCCGATTTCAGTTCCAGAGCGACTCGCCCGATGAGTCCTTCATATTTAGTCGTTTTCAGCCAATTTTCTGAATTTTTGAAAATTTCACTTTTTTGTGAAAATATCCACTAAATGAGGGAATAATATGTGTGAGGGTACCCCAGGAGAGTTCCAAATGTGTGTGGGTAGAATATATATCCCACGGGGGTAAAATTGAAAAAAGTTGAAAACATTTTTTTTTGGACTTAGTCATTTTTCCGGCGTTTATCAGACTTTCAGATAGGGGAAATGTCAGTGAGCGTTCCGATTTCAGTTCCAGAGCGATTCGCCCGATGAGTCCTTCATATTTAGTCGTTTTCAGCCAATTTTCTGAATTTTTGAAAATTTAACTTTTTTGTGAAAATATCCACTAAATGAGGGAATAATATGTGTGAGGGTACCCCAGGAGAGTTCCAAATGCATATGGGTAGAATATATATCCCACTGGGGTAAAATTGAAAAAAGTTGAAAAATTTTTTTTTGGACTTAGTCATTTTTCCGGCATTTTTCAGACTTTCAAATAGGTGAAATGTCAGTGAGCATTCCGATTTCAGTTCCAGAGCGATTCGCCCGATGAGTCCTTCATATTTAGTCGTTTTCAGCCAATTTTCAGAATTTTTGAAAATTTCACTTTTTTGTGAAAATATCCACTAAATGAGGGAATAATATGTGTGAGGGTACCCCAGGAGAGTTCCAAATGCGTGTGGGTAGAATATATATCCCACGGGGGTAAAATTGAAAAAAGTTGAAAACATTTTTTTTTGGACTTAGTCATTTTTCCAGCGTTTATCAGACTTTCAAATAGGTGAAATGTCAGTGAGCATTCCGATTTCAGTTCCAGAGCGATTCGCCCGATGAGTCCTTCATATTTAGTCGTTTTCAGCCAATTTTCAGAATTTTTGAAAATTTCACTTTTATGTGAAAATATCCACTAAATGAGGGAATAATATGTGTGAGGGTACCCCAGGAGAGTTCCAAATGTATATGGGTAGAATATATATCCCACGGGGGTAAAACTGAAAAAAGTTTAAAAAAAAATTTTTGTGGACTTAGTCATTTTTCCGGCGTTTATAAAGTGAGCGTTCCGATTTCAGTTCCAGAGCGGTTCGCCCGATGAGTCCTTCATATTTAGTCATTTTCAGCCAATTTTCTGAATTTATGAAAATTTCACTTTTTTGTGAAAATATCCACTAAATGAGGGAATAATATGTGTGAGGGTACCCCAGGAGATTTTCAAATGTGTGTGCGTAGAATATATATCCCACGGGGGTAAAATTGAAAAAAGGTGAAAAAAAATTTTTTTTGGACTTAGTCATTTTTCCGGCATTTATCAGACTTTCAGATAGGGGAAATGTCAGTGAGCGTTCCGATTTCAGTTCCAGAGTGATTCGCCCGATGAGTCCTTCATATTTAGTCGTTTTCAGCCAATTTTCTGAATTTTTGAAAATTTCACTTTTTTGTGAAAATATCCACTAAATGAGGGAATAATATGTGTGAGGGTACCCCAGGAGAGTTCCAAATGTGTGTGGGTAGAATATATATCCCACGGGGTAAAATTGAAAAAAGTTGAAAACATTTTTTTTTGGACTTAGTCATTTTTCCGGCGTTTATAATGTGAGCGTTCCGATTTCAGTTCCAGAGCGATTCGCCCGATGAGTCCTTCATATTTAGTTATTTTCAGCCAATTTTCTGAATTTTTGAAAATTTCACTTTTTTGTGAAAATATCCACTAAATGAGGGAATAATATGTGTGAGGGTACCCCAGGAGAGTTCCAAATGCGTGTGGGTAGAATATATATCCCACGAGGGTAAAATTGTATAAAGTTGAAAAAAATTTATTTTTTTACTTTGTCATTTTTCTGGCGTTTTTCAGACTTTCAGATAGGGGAAATGTCAGTGAGCGTTCCTATTTCAGTTCCAAAGCGATTCGCCCGATGAGTCCTTCATATTTAGTCATTTTCAGCCAATTTTCTGAATTTTTGAAAATTTCACTTTTTTGTGAAAATATCCACTAAATGAGGGAATAATATGTGTGAGGGTACCCCAGGCGAGTTTCAAATGTGTGTGGGTAGAATATATATCCCACGGGGGTAAAGTTGAAAAAAGTTTAAAAAAAATTTTTTTTGGACTTAGTCATTTTTCCGACGTTTATCAGACTTTCAGATACGGGAAATGTCAGTGAGCGTTCCCATTTCAGTTCCAGAGCGATTCGCCCGATAAGTCCTTCATATTTAGTCATTTTCAGCCAATTTTCAGAATTTTTGAAAATTTCACTTTTTTATGAAAATATCCACTAAATGAGGGAATAACATGTGTGAGGGTACCCCAGGAGAGTTCCAAATGTGTGTGGGTAGAATATATATCCCACGGGGGTAAAATTGAAAAAAGTTTTAAAAAAATTTTTTTTGGACTTAGTCATTTTTCCGGCGTTTATAAAACTTTCAGTTAGGGGAAATATCAGTGAGCGTTCCGATTTCAGTTGCAGAGCGATTCGCCCGATGAGTCCTTCATATTTAGTCGTTTTCAGCCAATTTTCAGAATTTTTGAAAATTTCACTTTTTTGTGAAAATATCCACTAAATAAGGGAATAATTTGTGTGAGGGTACCCCAGGAGAGTTCCAAATGTGTGTGGGTAGAATATATATCCCACGGGGGTAAAATTGAAAAAAGGTGAAAAAAAATTTTTTTTAGACTTAGTCATTTTTTCAGCGTTTATCAGACTTTCAGATAGGGGAAATATCAGTGAGCGTTCCGATTTCAGTTCCAGAGCGATTCGCCCGATGAGACCTTCATATTTAGTCGTTTTCAGCCAATTTTCAGAATTTTTGAAAATTTCACTTTTTTGTGAAAATATCCACTAAATGAGGGAATAATTTGTGTGAGGGTACCCCAGGAGAATTCCAAATGTTTGTGGGTAGAATATATATCCCACAGGGTAAAATTGAAAAAAGTTGAAAAAACTTTTTTTGGACTAAGTCATTTTTCCGGCGTTTATCAGGCTTTCACATAGGGGAAATGTCAGTTAGCGTTCCGATTTCAGTTCCAGAGCGATTCGCCCAATGAGTCCTTCATATTTAGTCGTTTTCAGCCAATTTTCTGAATTTTTGAAAATTTCACTTTTTTGTGAAAATATCCACTAAATGAGGGAATAATATGTGTGAGGGTACCCCAGGAGAGTTCCAAATGTATATGGGTAGAATATATATCCCACGGGGGTAAAATTGAAAAAAGTTGAACATTTTTTTTTTTCGACTTAGTCATTTTTCCGGCGTTTATCAGATTTTCAGATAGGAGAAATGTCAGTGAGCTTTCCCATTTCAGTTCCAGAGCGTTTCGCCTGATGAGTCCTTCATATTTAGTCGTTTTCAGCCAATTTTCTGATTTTTTGAAAATTTCACTTTTTTGTGAAAATATCCACTAAATGAGGGAATAATATGTGTGAGGGTACCCCAGAAGAGTTCCAAATGTGTGTGGGTAGAATATATATCCCACGGGGGTAAAATTGAAAAAAGTTGAAAACAATTTTTTTGGACTTAGTCATTTTTCCGGCGTTTATCAGACTTTCAGATAGGGGAAATGTCAGTGAGCGTTCCGATTTCAGTTCCAGAGCGATTCGCCCGATGAGTCCTTCATATATAGTCGTTTTCAGCCAATTTTCTGAATTTTTGAAAATTTCACTTTTTTGTGAAAATATCCACTAAATGAGGGAATAATATGTGTGAGGGTACCCCAGGAGAGTTCCAAATGTGTGTGAGTAGAATATATATCCCGCGGGGGTAAAATTGAAAAAAGGAGAAAAAATTTTTTTTTTTGGACTTAGTCATTTTTCCGGCGTTTATCAGACTTTCAGTTAGGGGAAATGTCAGTGAGCGTTCCAATTTCAGCTCCAGAGTGATTCGCCCGATGAGTCGTTCATATTTAGTCATTTTCAGCCAATTTTCAGAATTTTTGAAAATTTCAGTTTTTTGAGAAAATATCCACTAAATGAGGGAATAATATGTGTGAGGGTACCCCAGGAGAGTTCCAAATGTGTGTGGGTAGAATATATATCCCACGGGGGTAAAATTGAAAAAAGTTTTAAAAAAATTTTTTTTGGGGCTTAGTCATTTTTCCAGTGTTCATCAGACTTTCAGTTAGGGGAAATGTCAGTGAGCATTCCGATTTCAGTTCCAGAGTGATTCGCCCCATGAGTCCTTCATATTTAGTCATTTTCAGCCAATTTTCAGAATTTTTGAAAATTTCACTTTTTTTGTGAAAACATCCACTAAATGAGGGAATAATATGTGTGTGGGTACCCCAGGAGAGTTCCAAATGTGTGTGGGTAGAATATATATCCCACGGGGGTAAAATTCAAAAAATGTGAAAAAAAATTTTTTTTAGACTTAGTCATTTTTTTCAGCGTTTATCAGACTTTCAGATAGGGGAAATGTCAGTGAGCATTCCGATTTCAGTTCCAGAGCGGTTCGCCCGATGAGTCCTTCATATTTATTCGTTTTCAGCCAATTTTCTGAATTTTTGAAAATTTCACTTTTTTGTGAAAATGTCCACTAAATGAGGGAATAATATGTGTGACAAATAGACGAAGTAGCAAAAAATAATGAGGTGCTTATTATGGGGGACTTCAACTACCCCGATATAGACTGGGAAACCGAAAGTTGTAGATCTCAGAAAGGAAACAGGTTTCTGTCAATTATCAAAGACAATTATTTGTCACAACTTGTGCAGGAACCAACTAGAGGGACGACCCTTTTAGACTTAATATTAACTAACAGGCCAGACAGAATAACTGAGGTGCAGGTCTGGGGGCACCTGGGAAATAGTGACCACAACATTATACAATTCCACATGTGCTTCAGTAGGGTGCCCAGCAAGGGAGTCACAAAAACACTGAACTTTAGGAGGGCAAAGTTTGTTCAGCTAAGAGATGCCCTTCACCTTATAGACTGGGATAGTATCTTTAGTAATAGGAGCACTGATAGAAAATGGGACATTTTCAAAACAGTCCTACATAGTCACTGTAGAAGGTACATACCTTATGGGAATAAAAGGGCTAGGAATAGGAGGAAGCCAATGTGGCTAAATAAGGAAGTCAAGAGGGCAATGAAAAACAAAAAAAGGGCTTTCGGTAAACTTAAACAAGAAGGCAGCGAGGAAGCGCTAATATCTTATAGGGAAAAAAACAAAATCTGTAAGAAACAAATAAGAATAGCAAAAGAGGAGACAGAGAGACTAATTGCCAAGGAAAGTAAAATGAATCCCAAACTGTTCTTTAACTATATAAACAGTAAAAGGATTAAAACTGATTTCGTTGGCCCATTGAAAAATAACCTGGGTAAAATCATAGAGGGCGATGAGGGTAAAGCAAACCTACTCAATAGCTTCTTCTCCACTGTTTTCACAAAAGAAAACAATTTATCGGAGGAAATGCAGAGTGATAAAGTAAATCCTCCGCTAAATATCACCCACCTAACCCAGGGGGAAGTTCAGAAACGCCTAAATAATATCAAAATAGACAAGTCACCAGGCCCAGATGACGTACACCCCCGGGTACTAAAAGAATTAAGTAATGTGATAGACAGGCCTCTGTATCTTATATTCAAGCACTCTTTATGGACAGGGACTGTCCCACTAGACTGGCGCCAAGCAAATGTGGTACCAATATTCAAAAAGGGGTCTAAAAGTGACCCTGGGAACTATAGACCAGTCAGCTTAACGTCTGTTGTGGGTAAATTGTTTGAAGGATTTCTTAGAGATGCTATTGTAGAATATCTTAATGATAATAACTGTCTAACTCCATATCAACATGGATTCATGAGGGATCGCTCCTGCCAAACAAACCTGATCGCCTTCTACGAGGAGGTGAGCTCACAGTTGGACCGGGGAGAGTCAGTGGATGTTGTATACCTTGACTTTTCCAAAGCGTTTGATACCGTGCCACACAAAAGGTTGGTATATAAAATGAGAATGCTTGGTCTGGGGGATAATGTGTGCAAGTGGGTAAATAGCTGGCTGAGTGATAGAAAGCAGAGGGTGGTTATCAATGGAGTAAGCTCAGGGTGTGTCAGGGTTACTAGCGGGGTGCCTCAAGGGTCTGTCTTGGGCCCTATATTATTTAATATATTTATTAATGATCTAGTGGAAGGGTTGCATAGTAAAATAGCAATATTTGCAGATGATACTAAACTTTGTAAAGTAGTTTATACAGATGAGGACAGGGCACAGCTACAGGAGGATTTAGATAAATTGGGGAGTTGGGCCAAAAAATGGCAAATGGGGTTCAATGCCGATAAATGTAAGGTCATGCATATGGGAAAGAAAAACAGCAGTCACCCATACATATTAAATGGGAAACCGTTGGGGAAATCTGACATGGAGAAGGACCTGGGCGTCTTGGTTAACAGCAAATTAAATTGGAGTGCCCAGTGTCAGGCAGCAGCTGCGAAGGCAAATAGAGTCATGGCATGCATCAGAAGAGGAATAGGGGCATATGATGAGAACATTGTTCTTCCTCTGTATAAAGCGCTGGTAAGGCCGCACTTAGAATATTGTGCACAGTTCTGGGCTCCGGTGCTCAGGAAAGACATATTGGAGCTAGAGAGGGTACAAAGGAGGGCGACTAAGGTAATAAAGGGAATGGAGGGACTAGAATACCCAGAGAGGTTGTCAAAATTAGGCCTATTTACATTGGAAAAGAGAAGGCTTAGGGGAGACCTCATAAACATGTATAAATACATCAGGGGGCAGTACAGAGATCTCTCCCATGACCTGTTTATACCAAGGATGGTGACAAAGACGAGGGGGCACACTATGCGTCTGGAGGAAAGGAGGTTCCTGCACCAGCATAGAAGGGGATTCTTTACGGTCAGAGCCGTGAGACTCTGGAACTCTCTGGGAGAGGAAGTGGTGATGTCCAACTCACTTAAAGAGTTCAAGAGAGGCCTGGACGCCTTTCTTGAGAACAATAAAATTACATCTTATGCTTAGTTAATTAATCCAGGGATTTAATCTTACTGCCAGATTGGTGTCGGGAAGTGAATTTTTCCTCAGTGATGTAAATTGGCCTATACCTCATGGTTTTTTGTTGCCTTCCCCAGGATCAACGCTGCGGAATAGCTGCAGTGCACAAGAAATAGGCTGAACTGGATGGACGCTTGTCTTTTTTCGGCCTTATAAACTATGTAACTATGTAAGGAGAGATCCAAATGTGTGTGGGTAGAATATATATCCAGCGGGGGTAAAATTGAAAAAATTAAAAAAAAAATTTTTTTGGGACTTAGTCATTTTTCCGGAGTTTATCAGACTTTCAGATAGGGGAAATGTCAGTGAACATTCCGATTTCAGTTCCAGAGCGATTCGCCCGTTGAGTCCTTCATATTTATTCGTTTTCAGCCAATTTTCTGAATTTTTGAAAATTTCACTTTTTTGTGAAAATATACACTAAATGAGGGAATAATATGTGTGAGGATACCCCAGGAGAGTTCCAAATGTGTGTGGGTAGAATATATATCCCACGGGGGTAAAATTGAAAAAAGTTGAAAAAAATTTTTTTGGGACTTAGTCATTTTTCCGGCGTTTATCAGACTTTCTGATAGGGGAAATGTCAGTGAGCGTTCCGATTTCAGTTCCAGAGCGATTCGCCCGATGAGTCCTTCGTATTTAGTCGTTTTCAGCCAATTTTCTGAATTTTTGAAAATTTCTCTTTTTTGTGAAAATATCCACTAAATGAGGGAATAATATGTGTGAGGGTACCCCAGGAGAGTTCCAAATGTGTGTGGGTAGAATATATATCCCACGGGGGTAAAATTGAAAAAAGTTGAAAAAATTTTTTTTTGGACTTAGTCTTTTTTCCGGCGTTTATCAGACTTGCAGTTAGGGGAAATGTCAGTGAGCGTTCCAATTTCAGTTCCAGAGTGATTCGCCCGATGAGTCGTTCATATTTAGTCATTTTCAGCCAATTTTCAGAATTTTTGAAAATTTCACTTTTTTGTGAAAATATCCACTAAATGAGGGAATAATATGTGTGAGGATACCCCAGGAGAGTTCCAAATGTGTGTGGGTAGAATATATATCCCACGGGGGTAAAATTGAAAAAAGGTGAAAAAAAATTTTTTTTAGACTTAGTCATTTTTTCAGCGTTTATCAGACTTTCAGATAGGGGAAATGTCAGTGAGCGTTCCGATTTCAGTTCCAGAGCGATTCGCCCGATGAGTCCTTCATATTTAGTCGTTTTCAGCCAATTTTCTGAATTTTTGAAAATTTCACTTTTTTTGTGAAAATATCCACTAAATGAGGGAATAATATGTTTGAGGGTACCCCAGGAGTGTTCCAAATGTGTGTGGGTAGAATATATATCCCGAGGTGGTAAAATTGAAAAAAGTGTAAAAAAAATTTTTTTGGGACTTAGTCATTTTTCCGGCGTTTATCAGACTTTCAGTTAGGGGAAATGTCAGTGAGCGTTCCAATTTCAGTTCCAGAGTGATTCGCCCCATGAGTCGTTCATATTTAGTCATTTTCAGCCAATTTTCTGAATTTTTGAACATTTCACTTTTTTGTGAAAATATCCACTAAATGACGGAATAATATGTGTGAGGATACCCCAGGAGAGTTCCAAATGTGTGTGGGTAGAATATATATCCCACGGGGGTAAAATTGAAAAAAGGTGAAAAAAATTTTTTTTTAGACTTAGTCATTTTTTCAGCGTTTATCAGACTTTCAGATAGGGGAAATATCAGTGAGCGTTCCGATTTCAGTTCCAGAGCGGTTCGCCCGATGAGTCCTTCATATTTAGTCGTTTTCAGCCAATTTTCTGATATTTTGAAAATTTCACTTTTTTGTGAAAATATCCACTAAATGAGGGAATAATATGTGTGAGGGTAACCCAGGAGAGTTCCAAATGTGTGTGGGTAGAATATATATCCCACGGGGGTAAAATTGAAAAAAGTTTAAAAAAAATTTTTTTGTAACTTAGTCATTTTTTCCGCGTTTATCAGATTTTCAGATAGGGGAAATATCAGTGAGCGTTCCAATTTCAGTTCCAGAGTGATTCGCCCGATGAGTCGTTCATATTTAGTCATTTTCAGCCAATTTTCTGAATTTTTGAAAATTTCATTTTTTTTCTGAAAATATCCACTAAATGAGGGAATAATATGTGTGAGGGTACCCCAGGAGAGTTGCAAATGTGTGTGGGTAGAATATATATCCCACGGGGGTAAAATTGAAAATAGTTAAAAAAAAATTTTTTTTAGACTTAGTCATTTTTTCAGCGTTTATCAGACTTTCACATAGGGGAAATATCAGTGAGCGTTCCGATTTCAGTTCCAGAGCGATTCTCCCGATGAGTGCTTCATATTTTGTCATTTTCAGCCAATTTTCTGAATTTTTGAAAATTTCACTTTTTTGTGAAAATATACACTAAATGAGGGAATAATATGTGTGAGGGTACCCCAGGAGAGTTCCAAATGTATATTGGTAGAATATATATCCCACGGGGGTAAAATTGAAAAAAGTTGAAAATTTTTTTTTTTTCGACTGTCATTTTTCCGCCGTTTATCAGACTTTCAGATAGGAGAAATGGCAGTGATCGTTCCGATTTCAGTTCCAGAGTGATTCACCCGATGAGTCGTTCATATTAAGTCATTTTCAGCCAATTTTCAGAATTTTTGATAATTTCACTTTTCTGTGAAAATATCCGCTAAATGAGGGAATAATATGTGTGAGGGTACCCCAGGAGAGTTCCAAATGTGTGTGGGTAGAATATATATCCCACGCAGGTAAAATTGAAAAAAGTTGAATTTTTTTTTTTTTTTCGACTTAGTCATTTTTCCGGCGTTTATCAGACTTTCAGATAAGAGAAATGTCAGTGAGCGTTCCGATTTCAGTTCCAGAGTGATTCACCCGATAGGTCGTTCATTTTAAGTCATTTTCAGCCAATTTTCAGAATTTTTTAAAATTTCACTTTTTTGTGAAAATATCCACTAAATGAGGGAATAATATGTGTGAGGGTACCCCAGGAGAGTTCCAAATGTGTGTGGGTAGAATATATATCCCACGGGGGTAAAATTGAAAAAAGTTGAAAATTTTTTTTTTTTTTTCGACTTAGTCATTTTTCCGGCGTTTATCAGACTTTCAGATAGGGGAAATATCAGTGAGCGTTCCGATTTCAGTTCCAGAGCGATTCACCCGATGAGTCCTTCATATTTAGTCGTTTTCAGTCAATTTTCTGACTTTTTGAAAATTTCACTTTTTTGTGAAAATATCCACTAAATGAGCGAATAATATGTGTGAGGGTACCCCAGGAGAGTTCCAAATGTGTGTGGGTAGAATATATATCCCGAGGTGGTAAAATTGAAAAAAGTGTAAAAAAAATTTTTTTGGGACTTAGTCATTTTTCCGGCGTTTATCAGACTTTCAGTTAGGGGAAATGTCAGTGAGCGTTCCAATTTCAGTTCCAGAGTGATTCGCCCCATGAGTCGTTCATATTTAGTCATTTTCAGCCAATTTTCTGAATTTTTGAACATTTCACTTTTTTGTGAAAATATCCACTAAATGACGGAATAATATGTGTGAGGATACCCCAGGAGAGTTCCAAATGTGTGTGGGTAGAATATATATCCCACGGGGGTAAAATTGAAAAAAGTTTAAAAAAAATTTTTTTGTAACTTAGTCATTTTTTCCGCGTTTATCAGATTTTCAGATAGGGGAAATATCAGTGAGCGTTCCAATTTCAGTTCCAGAGTGATTCGCCCGATGAGTCGTTCATATTTAGTCATTTTCAGCCAATTTTCTGAATTTTTGAAAATTTCATTTTTTTCTGAAAATATCCACTAAATGAGGGAATAATATGTGTGAGGATAACCCAGGAGAGTTCCAAATGTGTGTGGGTAGAATATATATCCCACGGGGGTAAAATTGAAAAAAGGTGAAAAAAAATTTTTTTTAGACTTAGTCATTTTTTCAGCGTTTATCAGACTTTCAGATAGGGGAAATGTCAGTGAGCGTTCCGATTTCAGTTCCAGAGCGATTCGCCCGATGAGTCCTTCATATTTAGTCGTTTTCAGCCAATTTTCTGAATTTTTGAAAATTTCACTTTTTTTGTGAAAATATCCACTAAATGAGGGAATAATATGTTTGAGGGTATCCCAGGAGTGTTCCAAATGTGTGTGGGTAGAATATATATCCCGAGGTGGTAAAATTGAAAAAAGTGTAAAAAAAAATTTTTTTGGGACTTAGTCATTTTTCCGGCGTTTATCAGACTTTCAGTTAGGGGAAATGTCAGTGAGCGTTCCAATTTCAGTTCCAGAGTGGTTCGCCCCATGAGTCGTTCATATTTAGTCATTTTCAGCCAATTTTCTGAATTTTTGAAAATTTCACTTTTTTGTGAAAATATCCACTAAATGACGGAATAATATGTGTGAGGATACCCCAGGAGAGTTCCAAATGTGTGTGGGTAGAATATATATCCCACGGGGGTAAAATTGAAAAAAGTTTAAAAAAAATTTTTTTGTAACTTAGTCATTTTTTCCGCGTTTATCAGATTTTCAGATAGGGGAAATATCAGTGAGCGTTCCGATTTCAGTTCCAGAGCGATTCGCCCGATGAGTCCTTCATATTTAGTAGTTTTCAGCCAATTTTCTGAATTTTTGAAAATTTCACTTTTTTGTGAAAATATCCACTAAATGAGGGAATAATATGCGTGAGGGTACCCCAGGAGAGTTCCAAATGTGTGTGGGTAGAATATATATCACACGGGGGTAAAATTGAAAAAAGTTTAAAAAAAATTTTTTTGGGACTTAGTCATTTTTCCGGCGTTTATCAGACTTTCAGTTAGGGGAAATGTCAGTGAGCGTTCCAATTTCAGTTCCAGAGTGATTCGCCCGATGAGTCGTTCATATTAAGTCATTTTCAGCCAATTTTCAGAATTTTTGAAAATTTCACTTTTTTGTGAAAATATCCACTAAATGACGGAATAATATGTGTGAGGGTACCCCAGGAGAGTTCCAAATGTGTGTGGGTAGAATATATATCCCACAGGGGTAAAATTGAAAAAAGTTGAAAAAATTTTTTTTGGACTTAGTCATTTTTTCAGCGTTTATCAGACTTTCAGATAGGGGAAATATCAGTGAGCGTTCCGATTTCAGTTCCACAGCGATTCGCCCGATGAGTCCTTCATATTTAGTCGTTTTCAGCCAATTTTCTGAATTTTTGAAAATTTCACTTTTTTTGTGAAAATATCCACTAAATGAGGGAATAATATGTTTGAGGGTATCCCAGGAGTGTTCCAAATGTGTGTGGGTAGAATATATATCCCGAGGTGGTAAAATTGAAAAAAGTGTAAAAAAAATTTTTTTGGGACTTAGTCATTTTTCCGGCGTTTATCAGACTTTCAGTTAGGGGAAATGTCAGTGAGCGTTCCAATTTCAGTTCCAGAGTGATTCGCCCCATGAGTCTTTCATATTTAGTCATTTTCAGCCAATTTTCTGAATTTTTGAAAATTTCACTTTTTTGTGAAAATATCCACTAAATGACGGAATAATATGTGTGAGGATACCCCAGGAGAGTTCCAAATGTGTGTGGGTAGAATATATATCCCACGGGGGTAAAATTGAAAAAAGTTTAAAAAAAATTTTTTTGTAACTTAGTCATTTTTTCCGCGTTTATCAAATTTTCAGATAGGGGAAATATCAGTGAGCGTTCCGATTTCAGTTCCAGAGCGATTCGCCCGATGAGTCCTTCATATTTAGTAGTTTTCAGCCAATTTTCTGAATTTTTGAAAATTTCACTTTTTTGTGAAAATATCCACTAAATGAGGGAATAATATGCGTGAGGGTACCCCAGGAGAGTTCCAAATGTGTGTGGGTAGAATATATATCACATGGGGGTAAAATTGAAAAAAGTTTAAAAAAAATTTTTTGGGGACTTAGTCATTTTTCCGGCGTTTATCAGACTTTCAGTTAGGGGAAATGTCAGTGAGCGTTCCAATTTCAGTTCCAGAGTGATTCGCCCGATGAGTCGTTCATATTAAGTCATTTTCAGCCAATTTTCAGAATTTTTGAAAATTTCACTTTTTTGTGAAAATATCCACTAAATGACGGAATAATATGTGTGAGGGTACCCCAGGAGAGTTCCAAATGTGTGTGGGTAGAATATATATCCCACGGGGGTAAAATTGAAAAAAGTTGAAAAAATTTTTTTTGGACTTAGTCATTTTTTCAGCGTTTATCAGACTTTCAGATAGGGGAAATATCAGTGAGCGTTCCGATTTCAGTTCCAGAGCGATTCGCCCGATGAGTCCTTCATATTTAGTCGTTTTCAGCCAATTTTCTGAATTTTTGAAAATTTCACTTTTTTGTGAAAATATCCACTAAATGAGGGAATAATATGTGTGAGGATACCCCAGGAGAGTTCCAAATGTGTGTGGGTAGAATATATACTCCACGGGGGTAAAATTGAAAAAAGTTTAAAAAAATTTTTTTTGAACTTAGTCATTTTTCCGGCGTTTATCAGACTTTCAGATAGGGGAAATGTCAGTGAGCATTCCGATTTCAGTTCCAGAGCGATTCGCCCGATGAGTCCTTCATATTTAGTCGTTTTCAGCCAATTTTCTGAATTTTTGAAAATTTCACATTTTTGTGAAAATATCCACTAAATGAGGGAATAATATGTGTGAGGATACCCCAATAGAGTTCCAAATGTGTGTGGGTAGAATATATATCCCACGGGGGTAAAATTGAAAAAAGTTTAAAAAAATTTTTTTTGGACTTAGTTATTTTTCCGGCGTTTATCAGACTTTCAGATAGGGGAAATGTCAGTGAGCGTTCCGAATTCAGTTCCAGAGCGATTCGCCCGATGAGTCCTTCATATTTAGTCGTTTTCAGCCAATTTTCTGAATTTTTGAAAATTTCACTTTTTTGTGAAAATATCCACTAAATGAGTGAATAATGTGAGTGAGGGCACCCCAGGAGAGTTCCAAATGTGTGTGGGTAGAATATATATCCCACGGGGGTAAAATTGAAAAAAGTTTAAAAAAAATTTTTTTTTGACTTAGTCATTTTTCCGGCGTTTATCAGACTTTCAGATAGGGGAAATGTCAGTGAGCGTTCCAATTTCAGTTCCAGAGTGATTCGCCCGATGAGTCGTTCATATTTATTCATTTTCAGCCAATTTTCTGAATTTTTGAAAATTTCACTTTTTTGTGAAAATATCCACTAAATGAGGGAATAATATGTGTGAGGATACCCCAGGAGAGTTCCAAATGTGTGTGGGTAGAGTATATATCCCACGGGGGTAAAATTGAAAGAAGGTGAAGAAAAATTTTTTTTAGACTTATTCATTTTTTCAGCGTTTATCAGACTTTCAGATAGGGAAATGTCAGTGAGCGTTCCGATTTCAGCTCCAAAGCGATTCGCCCAATGAGTCCTTCATATTTAGTTGTTTTCAGCCAATTTTCTGAATTTTTGAAAATTTCACTTTTTTGTTAAAATATCCACTAAATGAGTGAATAATGTGAGTGAGGGCACCCCAGGAGAGTTCCAAATGTGTGTGGGTAGAATATATATCCCACGGGGGTAAAATTGAAAAAAGTTTAAAAAAAATTTTTTTTTGACTTAATCATTTTTCTGGCGTTTATCAGACTTTCAGATAGGGGAAATGTCAGTGAGCGTTCCGATTTCAGTTCCAGAGCGATTTGCCCGATGAGTCCTTCATATTTAGTCGTTTTCAGCCAATTTTCTGAATTTTTGAAAATTTCACTTTTTTGTGAAAATATCCACTAAATTAAACGAATAATATAGGTGAGGGTACCCCAGGAGAGTTCCAAATGTGTGTGGGTAGAATATATATCCCACGGGGGTAAAATTGAAAAAAGTTGAAAAAAATTTTTTTTGGACTTAGTCATTTTTTCAGCGTTTATCAGACTTTCAGATAGGGGAAATATCAGTGAGCGTTCCGATTTCAGTTCCAGAGCGATTCGCCCGATGAGTCCTTCATATTTAGTCGTTTTCAGCCAATTTTCTGAATTTTTGAAAATTTCACTTTTTTGTGAAAATATCCACTAAATGAGGGAATAATATGTGTGAGGATACCCCAGGAGAGTTCCAAATGTGTGTGGGTAGAATATATACTCCACGGGGGTAAAATTGAAAAAAGTTTAAAAAAATTTTTTTTGAACTTAGTCATTTTTCCGGCGTTTATCAGACTTTCAGATAGGGGAAATGTCAGTGAGCATTCCGATTTCAGTTCCAGAGCGATTCGCCCGATGAGTCCTTCATATTTAGTCGTTTTCAGCCAATTTTCTGAATTTTTGAAAATTTCACATTTTTGTGAAAATATCCACTAAATGAGGGAATAATATGTGTGAGGATACCCCAATAGAGTTCCAAATGTGTGTGGGTAGAATATATATCCCACGGGGGTAAAATTGAAAAAAGTTTAAAAAAATTTTTTTTGGACTTAGTCATTTTTCCGGCGTTTATCAGACTTTCAGATAGGGGAAATGTCAGTGAGCGTTCCGAATTCAGTTCCAGAGCGATTCGCCCGATGAGTCCTTCATATTTAGTCGTTTTCAGCCAATTTTCTGAATTTTTGAAAATTTCACTTTTTTGTGAAAATATCCACTAAATGAGTGAATAATGTGAGTGAGGGCACCCCAGGAGAGTTCCAAATGTGTGTGGGTAGAATATATATCCCACGGGGGTAAAATTGAAAAAAGTTTAAAAAAAATTTTTTTTTGACTTAGTCATTTTTCCGGCGTTTATCAGACTTTCAGATAGGGGAAATGTCAGTGAGCGTTCCAATTTCAGTTCCAGAGTGATTCGCCCGATGAGTCGTTCATATTTATTCATTTTCAGCCAATTTTCTGAATTTTTGAAAATTTCACTTTTTTGTGAAAATATCCACTAAATGAGGGAATAATATGTGTGAGGATACCCCAGGAGAGTTCCAAATGTGTGTGGGTAGAGTATATATCCCACGGGGGTAAAATTGAAAGAAGGTGAAGAAAAATTTTTTTTAGACTTATTCATTTTTTCAGCGTTTATCAGACTTTCAGATAGGGAAATGTCAGTGAGCGTTCCGATTTCAGCTCCAAAGCGATTCGCCCAATGAGTCCTTCATATTTAGTTGTTTTCAGCCAATTTTCTGAATTTTTGAAAATTTCACTTTTTTGTTAAAATATCCACTAAATGAGTGAATAATGTGAGTGAGGGCACCCCAGGAGAGTTCCAAATGTGTGTGGGTAGAATATATATCCCACGGGGGTAAAATTGAAAAAAGTTTAAAAAAAATTTTTTTTTGACTTAATCATTTTTCTGGCGTTTATCAGACTTTCAGATAGGGGAAATGTCAGTGAGCGTTCCGATTTCAGTTCCAGAGCGATTTGCCCGATGAGTCCTTCATATTTAGTCGTTTTCAGCCAATTTTCTGAATTTTTGAAAATTTCACTTTTTTGTGAAAATATCCACTAAATTAAACGAATAATATAGGTGAGGGTACCCCAGGAGAGTTCCAAATGTGTGTGGGTAGAATATATATCCCACGGGGGTAAAATTGAAAAAAGTTGAAAAAAATTTTTTTTGGACTTAGTCATTTTTTCAGCGTTTATCAGACTTTCAGATAGGGGAAATATCAGAGAGCATTTCGATTTCAGTTCCAGAGTGATTCGCCCGATGAGTCGTTCATATTTAGTCATTTTCAGCCAATTTTCTGAATTTTTGAAAATTTCACTTTTTTGTGAAAATATCCACTAAATGAGGGAATAATATGTGTGAGGATACCCCAGGAGAGTTCCAAATGTGTGTGGGTAGAATATATATCCCACGGGGGTAAAATTGAAAAAAGTTTAAAAAAAATTTTTTTTTGACTTAATCATTTTTCTGGCGTTTATCAGACTTTCAGATAGGGAAATGTCAGTGAGCGTTCCGATTTCAGTTCCAGAGCGATTCTCCCGATGAGTCCTTAATATTTAGTCGTTTTCAGCCAATTTTCTGAATTTTTGAAAATTTCACTTTTTTGTGAAAATATACACTAAATGAGGGAATAATATGTGTGAGGGTACCCCAGGAGAGTTCCAAATGTGTGTGGGTAGAATATACATCCCACGGGGGTAAAATTGAAATAAAAATTTTTTGGACTAAGTCATTTTTCCGGCGTTTATCAGACTTTCAGATAGGGGAAATGTCAGTGAGCGTTCCGATTTCAGTTCCAGAGCGATTCGGCCGATGAGTCCTTCATATTAAGTCGTTTTCAGCCAATTTTCTGAATTTTTGAAAATTTAACTTTTTTTGAGAAAATATCCACTAAATGAGGGAATAATATGTGTGCGCGTACCCCAGGAGAGTTCCAAATGTGTGTGGGTAGAATATACATCCCACGGGGGTAAAATTTTAAAAAAAATTTTTTGGACTAAGTCATTTTCCCGGCGTTTATCAGACTTTCAGATAAGGGAAATGTCAGTGAGCGTTCCGATTTCAGTTCCAGAGCAATTCGCCCGATGAGTCCTTCAGATTTAGTCGTTTTCAGCCAATTTTCAGAATTTTTGAAAATTTCACTTTTCAGTGAAAATATCCACTAAATGAGGGAATAATATGTGTGAGGGTACCCAAGGAGAGTTCCAAATGTGTGTGGGTAGAATATATATCTCACGGGGGTAAAATTGAAAAAAGTTGAAAAAAAATTTTTTTTGGACTTAATCATTTTTCTGCCATATATCAGACTTTCAGATAGGGGAAATGTCAGTGAGCATTCCGATTTCAGTTCCAGAGCGATTCGCCCGATGAGTCCTTCAGATTTAGTCGTTTTCAGCCAATTTTCTGAATTTTTTGAAAATTTCACTTTTTTGTGAAAACATCCACTAAATGAGGGAATAATATGTGTGAGGGTACCCCAGGAGAGTTCCAAATGTGTGTGGGTAGAATATATTTCCCACGGGGGTAAAATTTTTAAAAAAATTTTTTTAGACTAAGTCATTTTCCTGGCGTTTATCAGACTTTCAGATAAGGGAAATATCAGTGAGCGTTCCGATTTCTGTTCCAGAGCAATTCGCCCGATGAGTCCTTCAGATTTAGTCGTTTTCAGCCAATTTTCTGAATTTTTTAAAAATTTCACTTTTTTGTGAAAATATCCACTAAATGAGGGAATAATATGTGTGAGGGTACCCCAGGAGAGTTCCAAATGTGTGTGGGTAGAATATATTTCCCACGGGGGTAACATTTTTAAAAAAATTTTTTTAGACTAAGTCATTTTCCTGGCGTTTATCAGACTTTCAGATAAGGGAAATGTCAGTGTTTGTTCCGATTTCAGTTCCAGAGCAATTCACCCGATTAGTCCTTCAGATTTAGTCGTTTTCAGCCAATTTTCAGATTTTTTTGTGAAAATATCAACTAAATGAGTGAATAATATGTGTGAGGGTACCCCAGGAGAGTTCCAAATGTGTGTGGGTAGAATGTATATCCCACGGGGGTAAAATTGAAAAAAGTTGAAAAAAAATTTTTTTTGGACTTAGTCATTTTTCCAGCGTTTATCAGACTTTCAGATAGGGGAAATGTCAGTGAGCGTTCCGATTTCAGCTAGAGAGCGATTCGCCCAATGAGTCTTTCATATTTAGTCGTTTTCAGGCCATTTTCTGAATTTTTTGAAAATTTCACTTTTTTGTGAAAATATCCACTAATTGAGGGAATAATATGTGTGAGGGTACCCCAGGAGAGTTCCAAATGTGTGTGGGTAGAATATATATCCCACTGGGGTAAAATTTAAAAAAAAATTTTTTTGGACTAAGTCATTTTCCCGGCGTTTATCATACTTTCAGATAAGGGAAATGTCAGTGAGCGTTCCGATTTCAGTTCCAGAGCAATTCGCCCGATGAGTCGTTCAGATTTAGTCGTTTTCAGCCAATTTTCAGAATTTTTGAAAATTTCACTTTTCAGTGAAAATATCCACTAAATGAGGAAATAATATGTGTGAGGGTACCCCAGGAGAGTTCCAAATGTGTGTGGGTAGAATATATATCCCACGGGGGTAAAATTGAAAAAAGTTCAAAAAAAAATTTTTTTTGGACTTAATTATTTTTCTGCCGTTTATCAGACTTTCAGATAGGGGAAATGTCAGTGTTTGTTCCGATTTCAGTTCCAGAGCGATTCGCCCGATGAGTCCTTCATATTTAGTCGTTTTCAGCCAATTTTCTGAATTTTTGAAAATTTCACTTTTTAGTGAAAATATCCACTAAATGAGGGAATAATATGTGTGAGGGTACCCCAGGAGAGTTCCAAATGTGTGTGGGTAGAATATATATCCCACGGGGGTAAAATTGAAAAAAGTTGAAAAATTTTTTTTGGGAACTTAGTCATTTTTCCGGCGTTTATCAGACTTTCAGATAAGGGAAATGTCAGGGAGCGTTCCGATTTCAGTTACAGAGCAATTCACCCGATTAGTCCTTCAGATTTAGTCGTTTTCAGCCAATTTTCAGAATTTTTGAAAATTTCACTTTTCAGTGAAAATATCCACTAAATGAGGGAATAATATGTGTGAGGGTGCCCAAGGACAGTTCCAAATGTGTGTGGGTAGAATATATATCCCACGGGGGTAAAATTGAAAAAAGTTGAAAAAAAATTTTTTTTGGACTTAATCATTTTTCTGCCATTTATCAGACTTTCAGATAGGGGAAATGTCAGTGAGCATTCCGATTTCAGTTCCAGAGCGATTCGCCCGATGAGTCCTTCATATTTAGTCGTTTTCAGCCAATTTTCTGAATTTTTGAAAATTTCACTTTTTTTGTGAAAATATCCACTAAATGAGTGAATAATATGAGTGAGGGTACCCAAGGAGAGTTCCAAATGTGTGTGGGTAGAATATATATCCTACGGGGGTTAAATTGAAAAAAAATTTTTTTGGACTTAATCATTTTTCTGGCGTTTATCAGACTTTCAGATAGGGGAAATGTCAGTGAGCATTCCGATTTCAGTTCCAGATTGATTCGCCCGATGAGTCCTTCATATTTAGTTGTTTTCAGCCAATTTTCTGAATTTTTGAAAATTTCACTTTTTTGTGAAAATATCCACTAAATGAGGGAATAATATGTGTGAGGGTACCCCAGGAGAGTTCCAAATGTGTGTGGGTAGAATATATATCCCACGGGGGTAAAATTTTAAAAAAAATTTTTTTGGACTAAGTCATTTTCCCGGCGTTTATCAGACTTTCAGATAAGGGAAATGTCAGTGAGCGTTCCGATTTCAGTTCCAGAGCAATTCGCCCGATGAGTCCTTCAGATTTAGTCGTTTTCAGCCAATATTCAGAATTTTTGAAAATTTCACTTTTCAGTGAAAATATCCACTAAATGAGGGAATAATATGTGTGAGGGTACCCAAGGAGAGTTCCAAATGTGTGTGGGTAGAATATATATCCCACGGGGGTAAAATTGAAAAAAGTTGAAAAAAAATTTTTTTTGGACTTAATCATTTTTTTGCCATTTATCAGACTTTCAGATAGGGGAAATGTCAGTGAGCATTCCGATTTCAGTTCCAGAGCGATTCGCCCGATGAGTCCTTCATATTTAGTCGTTTTCAGCCAATTTTCTGAATTTTTGAAAATTTCACTTTTTTGTGAAAATATCCACTAAATGAGTGAATAATATGAGTGAAGGTACCCAAGGAGAGTTGCAAATGTGTGTGGGTAGAATATATATCCTACGGGGGTTAAATTGAAAAAAAAATTTTTCGGACTTAATCATTTTTCTGGCGTTTATCAGACTTTCTGATAGGGGAAATGTCAGTGAGCATTCCGATTTCAGTTCCAGATTGATTCGCCCGATGAGTCCTTCATATTTAGTTGTTTTCAGCCAATTTTCTGAATTTTTGAAAATTTCACTTTTTTGTGAAAATATCCACTAAATGAGGGAATAATATGTGTGAGGGTACCCCAGGAGAGTTCCAAATGTGTGTGGGTAGAATATATATCCCACGAGGGTAAAATTGAAAAAAGTTGAAAAAAAATTTTTTTTGGACTTAATCATTTTTCTGCCATTTATCAGACTTTCAGATAGGGAAAATGTCAGTGAGCGTTCCGATTTCAGTTCCAGAGTGATTCGCCCGATGAGTCCTTCATATTTAGTCGTTTTCAGCCAATTTTCTGAATTTTTGAAAATTTCACTTTTTTGTGAAAATATCCACTAAATGAGGGAATAATATGTGTGAGGGTACCCCAGGAGAGTTCTAAATGTGTGTGGGTAGAATATATATCCCACAGGGGTAAAATTGAAAAAAGTTAAAAAAAATTTTTTGGACTTAATTATTTTTCTGCCGTTTATCAGACTTTCAGATAGGGGAAATGTCAGTGAGCGTTCCGATTTCAGCTAGAGAGCGATTCGCCCAATGAGTCCTTCATATTTAGTCGTTTTCAGCCAATTTTCTGAATTTTTTGAAAATTTCACTTTTTTGTGAAAATATCCACTAAATGAGGGAATAATATGTGTGAGGGTACCCCAGGAGAGTTCCAAATGTGTGTGGGTAGAATATATTTCCCACGGGGGTAAAATTTTTAAATAAATTTTTTTAGACTAAGTCATTTTCCCGGCGTTTATCAGACTTTCAGATAAGGGAAATGTCAGTGAGCGTTCCGATTTCTGTTCCAGAGCAATTCGCCCGATGAGTCCTTCAGATTTAGTCGTTTTCAGCCAATTTTCTGAATTTTTGAAAATTTCACTTTTTTGTGAAAATATCCACTAAATGAGGGAATAATATGTGTGAGGGTACCCCAGGAGAGTTCCAAATGTGTGTGGGTAGAATATATATCCCACAGGGGTAAAATTGAAAAAAGTTGAAAAATTTTTTTTGGGAACTTAGTCATTTTTCCGGCGTTTATCAGACTTTCAGATAAGGGAAATGTCAGTGAGCGTTCCGATTTCAGTTCCAGAGCAATTCGCCCGATGAGTCCTTCAGATTTAGTCGTTTTCAGCCAATTTTCAGAATTTTTGAAAATTTCACTTTTTTGTGAAAATATCCACTAAATGAGGGAATAATATGTGTGAGGGTACCCCAGGAGAGTTCCAAATGTGTGTGGGTAGAATATATATCCCACGGGGGTAAAATTTTAATAACATTTTTTTGGACTAAGTCATTTTTCCGGCGTTTATCAGACTTTCAGATAGGCAAAATGTCAGTGAGCGTTGCGATTTCAGTTCCAGTGCAATTCGCCCGATGAGTCCTTCATATTTAGTCGTTTTCAGCCAATTTTCTGAATTTTTGAAAATTTTACTTTTTTGTGAAAATATCCACTAAATGAGGGAATAATATGTGTGAGGGTACCCCAGGAGAGTTCCAAATGTGTTTGGGTAGAATATATATCCCACGCTGGTAAAATTGAAAAAAAATTTTTTTTGGACTAAGTCATTTTTCCAGCGTTTATCAGACTTTCAGATAAGGGAAAAGTCAGTGAGCGTACCGATTTCAGTTCCAGAGCAATTCGCCCGATGAGTCCTTCATATTTAGTCGTTTTCAGCCAATTTTCTGAATTTTTTCAAAATTTCACTTTTTTGTGAAAATATCCACTAAATGAGGGAATAATATGTGTGAGGGTACCCCAGGAGAGTTCCAAATGTGTGTGGGTAGAAAATATATCCACAGGGGTAAAAATTGAAAAAACTTGAAAAAATTTTTTTGGGAACTTAGTCATTTTTCCGGCGTTTATCAGACTTTCAGATAGGGGAAATGTCAGTGAGAGTTCCGATTTCAGTTCCCGAGCGATTTGCCCGATGAGTCCTTCATATTAAGTCGTTTTCAGCCAATTTTCTGAATTTTTGAAAATTTCACTTTTTTGTGAAAATATCCACTAAATGAGTGAATAATATGAGTGAGGGTACCCCAGGAGAGTTCCAAATGTGTGTGGGTAGAATATATATCCCACGGGGGTAAAATTGAAAAAAAATTTTTTTTGGACTTAATCATTTTTCTGCCGTTTATCAGACTTTCAGATAGGGAAAATGTCAGTGACCGTTCCAATTTCAGTTCCACAGCGATTCGCCCGATGAGTCCTTCATATTTAGTCGTTTTCAGCCAATTTTCTGAATTTTTGAAAATTTCACTTTTTTTGTGAAAATATCCACTAAATGAGGGAATAATATGTGTGAGGGTACCCCAGGAGAGTTCCAAATGTATGTGGGTAGAATATATATCCCACGGGGGTAAAATTGAAAAAAGTTGAAAAAATTATTTTTTTTGACTTAGTCATTGTTCTTGCGTTTATCAGACTTTCAGATAGGGGAAATGTCAATGAGCGTTCTGATTTCAGTTCCAGAGGGATTCTCCCGATGAGTCCTTCATATTTAGTCGTTTTCAGCCAATTTTCTGAATATTTCACTTTTTTGTGAAAATATCCACTAAATGAGGGAATAATATGTGTGCGGGTACCTCAGGAGAGTTCCAAATGTGTGTGGGTAGAATATATATCCCACGGGGGTAAAATTGAAAAAAAAATGTTTTGGACTAAGTCATTTTTCCGGCGTTTATCAGACTTTCAGATAGGCGAAATGTCAGTGAGCTTTCCGATTTCAGTTCCAGTGCAATTCGCCCGATGAGTCCTTCATATTTAGTCGTTTTCAGCCAATTTTCTGAATTTTTGAAAATTTCACTTTTTTGTGAAAACATCCACTAAATGAGTGAATAATATGAGTGAGGGTACCCCAGGAGAGTTCCAAATGTGTGTGGGTAGAATATATATCCCACGGGGGTAAAATTTAAAAAAGTTGAAAAAATTTTTTTTTTCGACTTAGTCATTTTTTCGACGTTTATCAGACTTTCAGATAGGGGAAATGTCAGTGAGCGTTCCGATTTCAGCTCCAGAGTGATTCGCCCAATGAGTCCTTCATATTTAGTCGTTTTCAGCCAATTTTCTTAATTTTTTGAAAATTTCACTTTTTTGTGAAAATATCCACTAAATGACGGAATAATATGTGTGAGGGTACCCCAGGAGAGTCCCAAATGTGTGTGGGCAGAAAATATATCCACAGGGGTAAAATTGAAAAAAGTTGAAAAAATTTTTTTTGGGAACTTAGTCATTTTTCTGGCGTTTATCAGACTTTCAGATAGGGGAAATGTCAGTGAGCATTCCGATTTCAGTTCCAGAGCGATTCACCCGATGAGTCCTTCATATTTAGTCGTTTTCAGCCAATTTTCTGAATTTTTGAAAATTTCACTTTTTTGTGAAAATATCCACTAAATGAGGGAATAATATGTGTGAGGGTACCCCAGGAGAGTTCCAAATGTGTTTGGGTAGAATATATATCCCACGGGGGTAAAATTTAAAAAAGTTGAAAAAAAATTTTTTTTGGACTTAGTCATTTTTCCGGCGTTTATCAGACTTTCAGATAGGCGAAATGTCAGTGAGCGTTCTGGTTTCAGTTCCACAGCGATTCGCCCGATGAGTCCTTCATATTTAGTTGTTTTCAGCCAATTTTCAGAATTTTTGAAAATTTCACTTTTTTGTGAAAATATCCACTAAATGATGGAATAATATGTGTGAGGGTGCCCCTGGAGAGTTCCAAATGTGTGTGGGTAGAATATATATCCCTCGGGGGTAAAATTGAAAAAAAAATTTTTTGGACTTAGTCATTTTTCCGGCGTTTATCAGACTTTCAGATAGGGGAAATGTCAGTGAGCGTTCCGATTTCAGTTCCAGAGCGATTCGCCCGATGAGTCCTTCATATTTAGCCGTTTTCAGCCAATTTTCAGAATTTTTGAAAATTTCACTTTTTTGTGAAAATATCCACTAAATGATGGAATAATATGTGTGAGGGTGCCCCAGGAGAGTTCTAAATGTGTGTGGGTAGAAAATATATCCACAGGGGTAAAATTGAAAAAAGTTGAAAAAAAAATTTTTTTTGGACTTAGTCATTTTTCCGGCGTTTATCAGACTTTCAGATAAGAGAAATTTCAGTGAGCGTTCTGATTTCAGTTCCAGAGCGATTCGCCCGATGAGTCCTTCATATTTAGTTGTTTTCAGCCAATTTTCAGAATTTTTGAAAATTTCACTTTTTTGTGAAAATATCCAATAAATGAGGGAATAACATGTGTGAGGGTACCCCAGGAGAGTTCCAAATGTGTGTGGGTAGAATATATATCCCACGGGGGTAAAAATGAAAAAAAAAATTTTTTGCACTAAGTCATTTTTGCAGCGTTTATCAGACTTTCAGATAAGGGAAATGTCAGTGAACGTTCTGATTTCAGTTCCAGAGCAATTCGTCCGATGAGTCCTTCAGATTTAGTCGTTTTCAGCCAATTTTCAGAATTTTTGAAAATTTAACATTTTTGTGAAAATATCCACTAAATGAGGGAATAATATGTGTGCGGGTAGCCCAGGAGAGTTCCAAATGTGTGTGGGTAGAATATATATCCCACGGGGGTAAAATCTAAAAAAGTTGAAAAAAAATTTTTTTTGGACTTAGTCATTTTTCCGGCGTTTATCAGACTTTCAGATAGGCAAAATGTCAGTGAGCATTCCGATTTCAGTTCCAGTGCAATTCGCCCGATGAGTCCTTCATATTTAGTCGTTTCCAGCCAATTTTCTGAATTTTTTGAAAATTTCACTTTTTTGTGAAAATATCCGCTAAATGAGGGAATAATATGTGTGAGGGTGCCCCAGGAGAGTTCCAAATGTGTGTGGGTAGAAAATATATCCACAGGGGTAAAATTGAAAAAAGTTGAAAAAATTTTTTTTTTGGGAACTTAGTCATTTTTCCGGCGTTTATCAGACTTTCAGATAGGGGAAATGTCAGTCAGCATTGCGATTTCAGTTCCCGAGCGATTCGCCCGATGAGTCCTTCATATTTAGTTGTTTTCAGCCAATTTTCTGAATTTTTGAAAATTTAACTTTTTTGTGAGAATATCCACTAAATGAGGGAATAATATGTGTCAGGTTACCCCAGGAGAGTTCCAAATGTGTGTGGGTAGAAAATATATCCACAGGGGTAAAATTGAAAAAAGTTGAAAACATTTTTTTTGGGAACTTAGTCATTTTTCCAGCGTTTATCAGACTTTCAGACAGGGGAAATATCAATGAGCGTTCCGATTTCAGTTCCCGAGCGATTTGCCCGATGAGTCCTTCATATTTAGTCGTTTTCAGCCAATTTTCAGAATTTTTGAAAATTTCACTTCTTTGTGAAAATCTCCACTAAATGAGTGAATAATATGAGTGAGGGTACCCCAGGAGAGTTCCAAATGTGTGTGGGTAGAATATATATCCCACGGGGGTAAAATTGAAAAAAAATTTTTTTGGACTAAGTCATTTTTCCGGCGTTTATCAAACTTTCAGATAAGGGAAATGTCAGTGAGCATTCCGATTTCAGTTCCAGAGCGATTCGCCCGATGAGTCCTTCAGATTTATTCGTTTTCAGCCAATTTTCTGAATTTTTGAAAATTTTACATTTTTGTGAAAATATCCACTAAATGAGGGAATAATATGTGTGCGGGTACCCCAGGAGAGTTCCAAATGTGTGTGGGTAGAATATATATCCCACGGGGGTAAAATTGAAAAAAAAATTTTTTGGACTTAGTCATATTTCCGGCGTTTATCAGAATTTCAGATAGGCGAAATGTCAGTGAGCGTTCCGATTTCAGTTCCAGTGCAATTCGCCCGATGAGTCCTTCATATTTAGTCGTTTTCAGCCAATATTCTGAATTTTTGAAAACTTAACTTTTTTGTGAAAATATCCAATAAATGAGGGAATAACATGTGTGAGGGTACCCCAGGAGAGTTCCAAATGTGTGTGGGTAGAATATATATCCCACGGGGGTAAAATTGAAAAAAGTTGAAAAAAAATTTTTTTTGGACTTAGTCATTTTTTCGGCGTTTATCAGACTTTCAGATAAGGGAAATGTCAGTGAGCGTTCTGATTTCAGCTCCAGAGCGATTCGCCCAATGAGTCCTTCATATTTAGTCGTTTTCAGCCAATTTTCTGAATTTTTTAAAATTTCACTTTTTTGCGAAAATATCCACTAAATGAGGGAATAATATGTGTGAGGGTACCCCAGGAGAGTTCCAAATGTGTGTGGGTAGAATATATATCCCGCGGGGGTAAAATTGAAAAAAGTTGAAAAAAAATTTTTTTTCGACTCAGTCTTTTTTCCGGCATTTATCAGACTTTCAGATAGGGGAAATGTCAGTGAGCATTCTGATTTCATTTCCAGAGTGATCCGCCCGATGAGTCCTTCATATTTAGTTGTTTTCAGCCAATTTTATGAATTTTTGAAAATTTCACTTTTTTGTGAAAATATCCACTAAATGAGGGAATAATATGCGTGAGGGTACCCCAGGAGAGTTCCAAATGTGTTTGGGTAGAATATATATCCCACGGGGGTAAAATGTAAAAAAAATTTTTTTGGACTTAGTAATGTTTCTGGCTTTTATCAGACTTTCAGATAGGGGAATTGTCAGTGAGCGTTACGATTTCATTTCCAGAGCGATTCGCCCATTGAGTCGTTCATATTTAGTCGTTTTCAGCCAATTTTCTGAATTTTTGAAAATTTCACTTTTTTGTGAAAATATCCACTAAATGAGGGAATAATATGTGTGAGGGTACCCCAGGAGAGTTCCAAATGTGTTTGGGTAGAATATATATCCCACGGAGTTAAAAGTGAAAAAAGTTTAAAAAATTTTTTTTTGGACTTAGTCATTTTTTCGGCGTTTATCAGACTTTCAAATATGGGAAAAGTCAGTGAGTGTTCCGATTTCAGCTCCAGAGCGATTTGCTCTATGAGTCCTTCATATTTAGTGGTTTTAAGCCAATTTTCCGAATTTTTGAAAATTTCACTTTTTTGTGCAAATATCCACTAAATGAGGGAATAATATGTGTGAGGGTACCCCTGGAGAGTTCCAAATGTGTGTGGGTAGAATATCCCACGGAGGTAAAATTGAAAAAAGTTAAAACATTTTTGGGGGGGCTTAGTCATTCTTCTGGCGTTTATCAGACTTTCAGATAGGAGAAATGTCAGTGAGCGTTCAGATTTCAGTTCCAGAGCCATTCGCACGATGTGTCCTTCATATTTAGTCGTTTTCAGCCAATTTTCTGAATTTTTGAAAATTTGACTTTTTTGTGAAAATATCCACTAAATGAGGGAATAATATGTGTGAGGGTACCCCAGGAGAGTTCCAAATGTCTGTGGGTAGAATATATATCCCACGGTGGTAAAATTGAAAAAAGTTGAAAACATTTTTTTTTTGGCCTTAGTCATTTTTTCAGCGTCTATCAGACTTTCAGATAGGGTAAATGTCAGTGAGCGTTCCGATTTCAGTTCCAGAGCGATTCGCTCGATGAGTCCTTCATATTTAGTAGTTTTCAGCCAATTTTCAGAATTTTTGAAGATTTCACTTTTTTGTGAAAATATCCACTAAATGAGGGAATAATATGTGTGAGGGTAACACAGGAGAGTTCCAAATGTGTGTGGGTAGAATATATATCCCACGGGGGTAAAATTGAAAAAAGTTGAAAAAAATATTTTTTTGGACTTAGTCATTTTTGCGGCGTTTATCAGACTTTCAGATAGGGGAAATGTCAGTGAGCATTCCGATTTCAGTTCCAGAGCGATTTGCCCGATTGAGTCCTTCATATTTAGTCGTTTTCAGTCAATTTTCTGAATTTTTGAAAATTTCACGATTTTGTGAAAATATTCACTAAATGAGGGAATAATATGCGTGAGGGTACCCCAGGAGAGTTCCAAATGTGTGTGGGTAGAATATATGTCCCACGGGGGTAAAATTGAAAAAAGTTAAAAAAATTTTTTTGGGGAACTTAGTCATTTTTCCAACATTTATAAGACTTTCAGATAGGGGAAATGTCAGTGAGCGTTCCGATTTCAGTTCCAGAGTGATTCGCCAGATGAGTCCTTCATATTTATTCGTTTTCAGCCAATTTTCAGAATTTTTGAAAACTTCACTTTTTTGTGAAAATATCCACTAAATGAGGGAATAATATGTGTGAGGGTACCTCAGGAGACTTCCAAATGTGTGTGGGTAGAATATATATCCACGGGGTAAAATTGAAAAAAGTTGAAAAAAATTTTTTTTTGGACTTAGTCATTTTTTCAGCGTTTATCAGACTTTCAGATAGGGGAAATGTCAGTGAGCATTCCGATTTCAGTTCGAGAGTGATTCGCCCGATTAGTTCTTCATATTTAGTCGTTTTCAGCCAATTTTCTGAATTTATGAAAATTTCACTTTTTTGTGAAAATATCCACTAAATGAGGGAATAATATGTGTGACGGTACCCCAGGAAAGTTCCAAATGTGTGTGGGTAGTATATATATCCCACGGGGCTATAATTGAAAAAAGTCTAAAAAAAATTTTTTTTGGCCTTAGTCATTTTTTCAGAGTTTATCAGACTTTCAGATAGGGGAAATGTCAGTAAGCATTCCGTTTTCAGTTCCAGAGCGATTCGCCCGATGAGTCCTTCATATTTAGTCGTTTTCAGCCAATTTTCAGAATTTTTGAAAATTTCCCTTTTTTGTGAAAATATCCACTAAATGAGGGAATAATATTTGTGAGGGTACCCCAGGAGAGTTTCAAATGTGTGTGGGTAGAATATATATCCATGGGGTTAAATTGAAAAAAGTTTAACATTTTTTTGGGGGGACTTAGTCTTTTTTCTAGCGTTTATCAGGCTTTCAGATAGGGGAAAAGTCAGTGAATGTTCCGATTTCAGTTCCAGAGCGATTCGCTCGATGAGTCCTTCATATTTAGTGGCTTTAAGCCAATTTTCTGAATTTTTGAAAATTTCACTTTTTTTATGAAAATATCCACTAAATGAGGGAATAATATTTGTGAGGGTACGCCAGGAGAGTTCCAAATGTGTGTGGGTAGAATATATATCCCACGGGGGTAAAATTGAAAAAAGTTGAAAAAATTTTTTTTTTGGACTTAGTCATTTTTCTGCCGTTTATCAGACTTTCAGATACGGGAAATGTTAGTGAGCATTCCGATTTCGGCTACAGAGCGATTCGCCCGATAAGTCCTTCATATTTAGTTGTTTTCAGCCAATTTTCTGAATTTTTGAAAATTTCACTTTTTTGTGAAAATATCCACTAAATGAGGGAATAATATGTGTGAGGGTACCCCAGGAGAGTTCCAAATGTGAGTGGGTAGAATATACATCCACGGGGGTAAAATTGAAAAAAGTAAAAAAAAAATTTTTGTTGGACTTAGTCATTTTTCCGGCGTTGATCAGACTTTCAGATAGGTGAAATGTAAGTGAGCGTTCTGATTTCATATCCAGAGCGATTCGCCCGATGATTCCTTCATATTTAGTCATTTTCAGCCAATTTTCTGAATTTTTGAAAATTTCACTTTTTTGTGAAAATATCCACTAAATGAGGCAATAATATGTGTGAGGGTACCCCAGGAGAGTTCCAAATGTGTGTGGGTAGAATATATATCCACGGTGGTAAAATTAAAAAAAGTTGAAAAAAATTTTTTTTTTGGCCTTAGTCATTTTTTCAGCGTTTATCAGACTTTCAGATAGAGGAAATGTCAGTGATCATTCCTATTTCAGTTCCAGATTGATTCGCCCGATGAGTCCTTCATATTTAGTCGTTTTCAGCCAATTTTCAGAATTTTTGAAAAATTCAGTTTTTTGTGAAAATATCCACTGAATGAGGTATTAATATTAGTGTTGAGCCACCCCCATAGTGTTCGGGTTCGGTTCGTCGAACACCGGGATGTTCGAGGAACTGTTCGTCGAACACCTTAGAACACCGTCGAACACCGTTAAAACCAATGGCAGGCAAACAAAAACATATAGAAAACACCTTTAAAGGTGTCCAAAAGCTGACAAACTGCTCAGAAGACACTCTCTTTAAAAAAGCCGGCTGGCAAATTCAGCAGCGGCATACACCGGTACCCGACAATTTAGACAAGAAGGAATAGAGCATCACACATAGATTAGATAGATAGAAACATGTCAGTCACACATATAAGAAGCACAGTGACAGTGTAGGTTACTGCACTTGTCATTTAGTGTAAAGGATTTATTTAAAAAAATATTAGTGTTTTCATGCACCGTCTCTTTAAAAAAGCCGGCCGGCAATTCAGCAGCGGTACCCGACAATTTAGAACAGAAAGAATAGAGCATCACACATAGATTAGATAGATAGAAACATGTCAGTCAGATATATAATAAGTACAGTGATAGTGTTGGTTACTGTACTTGTCATTTAGTGTTAAAATAAAGGATTTATTAAAAAAAAAATTAGCGTGGGGTTCCCCGTAATTTTAGTCTCTAGCGGAGGTTAAGCAGACGGCTTGGGAAGATGTTTGAAGCCTGGGAAGGGGGTAATACCCACGGAGCTTCCCAGGCTACTAATATCAGCCCCCAGCTGTATACCTAGCCTTTACTAGCTATTAAAATGGGGGACCCCCCAAAAAAATGACGTGGGGTCCCCCCTATTTTAATAGCTAGCAAAGGCTAGGCAGACAGCTGGGGGCTGATATTAACAGCTCAGGAAGGGTGCCATGAATATTGGCCCCCTCCCAGGCTAGAAACACCAGCCGTCAGCCGCCCCAGAAATGGCGCATCCATAGGATGCGCCAATTCTGGCACTTAGCCTCGCTCTTCCCACTGCCCTGTAGCGGTGGCAGTGGGGTAATAGGGCTGGGGTTGATGTCAGCTTATAATGCCAGCTGACATCAAGCCCAGGTTAGTAAAGGAGAGGCGTCTATAAGACACCCCATTACTAACCCCATAGTGAAAGTTAAAAAAAAACGCAAACACCCAGAATAAAGTCCTTTAATTGAAATAAACACACAATTCTTTCTTGTTCAAAATTAAACCATACTTACCGTCACGCCCATTCCAGCTGAAGCCAACGATCTCCTGCAATAAAAATAAAATAATAAACCAACATCATCCTTACCTTTCGATGGTTCCCAGGACAGCTCCAGCTCTGCTACATCGAGATGACAGGCTGGAACGCTGCCATCCAGCCTGTCAACCCACAGACACTGAGAAGAGCAGGCTTGCTTCGCTCCTCAGTGTCTCGCTGTGACGGCATCCAGATGAGCCGAGGTCATGTCCAATGAACTCGGCTCACCTCACCTCACTTAAGTCATTTTTCAGGCGTTTATCAGACTTTCAGATAGCGGAAATGTCAGTGAGCATTCCGATTTCAGTTCCAGAGCGATTCACCCGATGAGTCCTTCATATTTAGTCGTTTTCAGCCAATTTTCTGAATTTTTGAAAATTTCACTTTTTTGTGAAAATATCCACTAAATGAGGGAATAATATGTGTAAGGGTACGCCAGGAGAGTTCCAAATGTGTGTGGGTAGAATATATATCCCACGGGGGTAAAATTGAAAAAAGTTGAAAAAATTTTTTTTTTGGACTTAGTCATTTTTCTGGCGTTTATCAGACTTTCAGATAGGGGAAATGTCAGTGAGCATTCCGATTTCAGTTCCAGAGCGATTCGCCCGATGAGTCCTTCATGTTTAGTTGTTTTCAGCAAATTTTCTGGATTTTTGAAAATTTCACTTTTTTGTGAAAATATCCACTAAATGAGGGAATAATATGTGTGAGGGTACCCCAGGAGAGTTCCAAATGTGTGTGGGTAGAATATATATCCCACGGGGGTAAAATTGAAAAAAGTTGAAAAAAAATTTTTTTTGGACTTAGTCATTTTTCAGGCGTTAATCAGACTTTCAGATAGCGGAAATGTCAGTGAGCACTCCGATTTCAGTTCCAGAGCGATTCACCCGATGAGTCCTTCATATTTGGTGGTTTTAAAACAATTTTCTGAATTTTTGAAAATTTCACTTTTTTTCTGAAAATATCCACTAAATGAGGGATTAATAGGTGTGAGGGTACCCCAGGAGAGTTCAAAATGTGTTTGGGTAGAATATATATCCCACTGGGGTAAAATTGAAAAAAGTTGAAAGCATTTTTATTTTGGATTTAAGTCATTTTTCAGGCGTTTATGAGACTTTCAGATAGGGGAAATGTCAGTGAGCATTCCGATTTCAGTTCCAGATCGTTTAACCTGATGAGCCCTTGATATTTAGTCGTTTTCAGACAATTTTCTGAATTTTTGTAAATTTCACTTTTTTGTGAAAATATCCACTAAGTGAGGGAATAATATGTGTGAGGGTACCCCAGGAGAGTTCCAAATGTGTGTGGGTAGAATATATATCCCACGAGGGTAAAATTGAAAACAGTTGAAAAATTTTTTTTTTCGGACTTAGTCATTTTTCTGGCGTTTATGAGACTTTCAGATAGGGGAAATGTCAGTGAGCATTTCGATTTCAGTTCCAGAGCAATTCGCCCGATGAGTCCTTCATATTTAGTCGTTTTCAGCCAATTTTTTGAATTTTTGAAAATTTCACTTTTTTGTGAAAATATCCACTAAATGAGGGAATAATATGTGTGAGGGTACCACAGAAGAGTTCCAAATGTGTGTGGGTAGAATATATATCCCACTGGGGTAAAACTGAAAAAAGTTGAAAAAATTTTTATTTTGGACTTAGTAATTTTTATGGCGTTTATAGACTTTCAGATAGCGGAAATGTCAGTGAGCATTCCGATTTCAGTTCCAGAGCGATTCGCCCAATGAGTCCTTCATATTTAGTCGTTTTCAGTCAATTTTCTGAATTTTTGAAAATTTCACTTTTTTGTGAAAATATCCACTAATTGATGGAATATGTGTGAGGGTACGCCAGGAGAGTTCCAAATGTGTGTGGGTAGAATATATCTCCCACGGGGGTAAAATTGAAAAAAGTTGAAAAAAAATTTTTTTTGGACTTAGTCATTTTTCTGGCGTTTATCAGACTTTCAGATAGGGGAAATGTCAGTGAGCATTCCGATTTCAGTTCCAGAGCGATTTGCCCTATTAGTCCTTCATATTTAGTTGTTTTCAGCCATTTTTCTGAATTTTTGAAAATTTCACTTTTTTGTGAAAATATCCACTAAATGAGGGAATAATATGTGTGAGGGTACCCCCCAGGAGAGTTCCAAATGTGTGTGGGTAGAATATATATCCCACGGGGGTAAAATTGAAAAAAGTTGAAAAAAATTTTTTTTTGGACTGAGTCATTTTTCCGGCGTTCATCAGACTTTCAGATAGGGGAAATGCCAGTGAGCATTTCGATTTCAGTTCCAGAGCAATTCGCCCGATGAGTCCTTCATATTTAGTCGTTTTCAGCCAATTTTTTTTCATTTTTGAAAATTTCACTTTTTTGTGAAAATATCCACTAAATGAGGGAATAATATGTGTGAGGGTACCCCAGGAGAGTTCCAAATGTGTGTGGGAAGAATATATATCCCACTGGGGTAAAATAGAAAAAAGTTAAAAAAAAAATTATTTTGAACTTAGTCATTTTTCTGGCATTTATCATACTTTCAGATAGGGGAAATGTCAGTGAGCGTTCCGATTTCAGTTCCAGAGCAATTTGCCCGATGAGTCCTTGATATTTAGTAGTTTTCAGCCAATTTTCTGAATTTTTGAAAATTTCACTTTTTTGTTTAATTGTCCACTAAATGAGGGAATAATATGTGTGAGGGTACCCCAGGAGATTTCCAAATGTGTGTGGGTAGAATATATATCACACGGGGATAAAATTGAAAAAAGTTAAAAAAATTTTTTTTTAGACTTAAGGCAATTTTCAGGCGTTTATCAGACTTTCAGATAGCGGAAATGTCAGTGAGCATTCCGATTTCAGTTCCAGAGCGATTCACCCGATGAGTCCTTTATATTTAGTCGTTTTCAGACAATTTTCTGAATTTTTGAAAATTTCACTTTTTTGTGAAAATATCCACTAAATGAGGGAATAATAGGTGTGAGGGTACCCCAGGAGAGTTCCAAATGTGTGTGGGTAGAATATATATCCCACTGGGGTAAAATTGAAAAAAGTTGAAAAAATTTTTATTTTGTACTTAGTCATTTTTCCGGCGTTTATCAGACTTTCAGATAGCGGAAATGTCAGTAAGCATTCCGGTTTCAGTTCCAGAGCGATTCGCCCGATGAGTCCTTCATATTTAGCCGTTTTCAGTCAATTTTCTGAATTTTTGAAAATTTCACTTTTTTGTGAAAATATCCACTAAATGAGGGAATAATATGTGTGAAGGTACCCCAGGAGAGTTCCAAATGTGTGTGGGTAGAATATATATCCATGTGGGTAAAATTGAAAAAACTTGAAAAAAATTTTTTTTTGGACTTAAGTCATTTTTCAGGCGTTTATCAGACTTTCAGATAGCGGAAATGTCAGTGAGCATTCCTATTTCAGTTCCAGAGCGATTCGTCTGATGAGTCCTTCATATTTAGTTGTTTTCAGCCAATTTTCCGAATTTTTGAAAATTTCATTTTTTTGTCAAAATATCCACTAAATGAGGCAATAATATGTGTGAGAGTACCCCAGGAGAGTTCTAAATGTGTGTGGGTAGAATATATATCCCACTGGGGTAAAATTGAAAAAAGTTGAAAAATTTTTTTCGGGGACTTAGTCATTTTTCTGGCGTTTATCAGAATTTCAGATGGGGGAAATGTCAGTGAGCATTCCGATTTCAGTTCCAGAGCGATTCGCCCGATGAGTTCTTCATATTTAGTTGTTTTCAGCGAATTTTCTGGATTTTTGAAAATTTCACTTTTTTTGTGAAAATATCCACTAAATGAGGCAATAATATGTGTGAGGGTACCCCAGAAGAGTTCCAAATGTGTGTGGCTAGAATATATATCTCACTGGGGTAAAATTGAAAAAAGTTGAAAGCATTTTTATTTTGGACTTAAGTCATTTTTCAGGCGTTTATCAGACTTTCAGATAGCGGAAATGTCAGTGAGCATTCCGATTTCAGTTCCAGAGCGATTCCCCCGATGAGTCCTTCATATTTAGTCGTTTTCTGCCAATTTTCTGAATTGTTGAAAAGTTCACTTTTTTTGTGAAAATATCCACTAAATGAGGGAATAATATGTGTGAGGGTACGCCAGGAGAGTTCCAAATGAGTGTGGGTAGAATATATATCCCACGGGGGTAAAATTAAAAACAGTTGAAAAAATTATTTTTAGACTTAGTCATTTTTCTGGCGTTTATCACACTTTCAGATAGGGGAAATGTCAGTGAGCGTTTTGATTTCAGTTCCAGAGCGATTCGCCCGATGAGTCCTTCATATTTAGTTATTTTCAGCGAATTTTCTGAATTTTTGAAAATTTCACTTTTTTTTGAAAATATCCACTAAATGAGGGAATAATATATGTGAGGATACCCCAGGAGAGTTACAAATGTGTGTGGGTAGGATATATATCCCACGGGGGTAAAATTGAAAAAAGTAAAAAAAATTTTTTTTAGACTTAGTCATTTTTCTGGCGTTTATCACACTTTCAGATAGGGGAAATGTCAGTGAGCGTTTTGATTTCAGTTCCAGAGCGATTCGCCCGATGAGTCCTTCATATTTAGTTATTTTCAGCGAATTTTTTGGATTTTTGAAAATTTCACTTTTTGTGAAAATATCCACTAAATGAGGGAATAATATATGTGAGGGTACCCCAGGAGAGTTCCAAATGTGTGTGGGTAGAATATATATCCCACGGGTGTAAAATTGAAAAAAGTTGAAAAAATTTTTATTTTGGACTTAGTCATTTTTCAGGCATTAATCAGACTTTCAGATAGGGGAAATGTCAGTGAGCATTCCGATTTCAGTTCCAGAGCGATTCGCCCGATGAGTCCTGCATATTTAGTCGTTTTCAGCCAATTTTCAGAATTTTTGAAAATTTCACTTTTTTGTGAAGATATCCACTAAATGAGGGAATAATATGTGTGAGGGTACCCCAGGAGAGTTCCAAATGTGTGTGGGTAGAATATATATCCCATGGGGGTAAAATTGAAAAGAGTTAAAAAAAAATTTTTTTGAGACTTAGTCATTTTTCCTGCGTTTATCAGACTTTCAGATAGGGGAAATGTCAGTGAGCGTTCTGATTTCAGTTCCAGAGCGATTCGCCCGATGAGTCCTTCATATTTAGTTGTTTTCAGCGAATTTTCTGAATTTTTGAAAAATTCACTTTTTTGTGAAAATATCCACTGAATGAGGGAATAATATGTGTGAGGGTACCCCAGGAGAGTTCCAAATGTGTGTGGGTAGAATATATATCCCAAGGGGTTTAAATTGAAAAAAGTTGAAAAAATTTTTTTTTTTAAACTTAGTCATTTTTCTGGCGTTTATCAGACTTTCAGATAGGGGAAATGTCAGTGAGCGTTCCGATTTCAGTTCCAGAGCAATTCGTCCGATGAGTCCTTCATATTTAGTTATTTTCAGCGAATTTTCTGGATTTTTGAAAATTTCACTTTTTGTGAAAATAATCACTAAATGAGGGAATAATATGTGTGAGGGTACCCCAGGAGAGTTCCAAATGTGTGTGGGCAGAATATATATCCCACGGGGGTAAAATTGAAAAAAGTTGAAAAATTTTTTGGGGGGACTTAGTCATTTTTCTGGCGTTTATCAGACTTTCAGATAGGGGAAATGTCAGTGAGCATTCCGATTTCAGTTCCAGAGCGATTCGCCCGATGAGTCCTTCATATTTAGTTGTTTTCAGCGAATTTTCTGGATTTTTGAAAATTTCTCTTTTTGTGAAAATATCAACTAAATGAGGGAATAATATGTGTGAGGGTACCCCAGGAGAGTTCCAAATGTGTGTGGGTAGAATATATATCCCACGGGGGTAAAATTGAAAAAAGTTTAAAAAAAATTTTTTTAGACTTAGTCATTTTTCCTGCGTTTATCAGACTTTCAGATTGGGGAAATGTCAGTGAGCGTTCTGATTTCAGTTCCAGGGCGATTCGCCCGATGAGTCCTTCATATTTAGTTATTTTCAGCGAATTTTCTGGATTTTTGAAAATTTCACTTTTTGTGAAAATAATCACTAAATGAGGGAATAATATGTGTGAGCGTACCCCAGGAGAGTTCCAAATGTGTGTGGGCAGAATATATATCCCACGGGGGTAAAATTGAAAAAAGTTGAATAAATTTTTATTTTGGACTTATTCATTTTTCAGGCGTTAATTAGACTTTCAGATAGGGGAAATGTCAGTGAGCATTCCGATTTCAGTTCCAGAGCGATTCGCCCGATGAGTCCTTCATATTTAGTTGTTTTCAGCGAATTTTCTGGATTTTTGAAAAGTTCTCTTTTTGTGAAAATATCAACTAAATGAGGGAATAATATGTGTGAGGGTACCCCAGGAGAGTTCCAAATGTGTGTGGGTAGAATATATATCCCACGGGGGTAAAATTGAAAAAAGTTGAAAAAAAATTTTTTTTAGACTTAGTCATTTTTCCTGCGTTTATCAGACTTTCAGATTGGGGAAATGTCATTGAGCGTTCTGATTTCAGTTCCAGAGCGATTCGCCCGATGAGTCCTTCATATTTAGTTATTTTCAGCGAATTTTCTGGATTTTTGAAAATTTCACTTTTTGTGAAAATAATCACTAAATGAGGGAATAATATGTGTGAGGGTACCCCAGGAGAGTTCCAAATGTGTGTGGGCAGAATCTATATCCCACGGGGGTAAAATTGAAAAAAGTTGAAAAATTTTTTATTTTGGACTTAGTCATTTTTCAGGCGTTAATCAGACTTTCAGATAGGGGAAATGTCAGTGAGCATTCCGATTTCAGTTCCAGAGCGATTCGCCCGATGAGTCCTTCATATTTAGTTGTTTTCAGTGAATTTTCTGGATTTTTGAAAATTTCTCTTTTTGTGAAAATATCCACTAATTGAGGGAATAATATGTGTGAGGGTACCCCAGGAGAGTTCCAAATGTGTGTGGGTAGAATATATATCCACGTGGGTAAAATTGAAAAAAGTTGAAAAATTTTTTGGGGGGACTTAGTCATTTTTCTGGCGTTTATCAGACTTTCAGATAGGGGAAATGTCAGTGAGCGTTCCGATCTCAGTTCCAGAGCGATTCGCCCGATGAGTCCTTCATATTTAGTTGTTTTCAGCGAATTTTCTGGATGTTTGAAAATTTCTCTTTTTGTGAAAATATCCACTAATTGAGGGAATAATATGTGTGAGGGTACCCCAGGAGAGTTCCAAATGTGTGTGGGTAGAATATATATCCCACGGGGGTAAAATTGAAAAAAGTTGAAAAAAATTTTTTTTTGGACTTAGTCATTTTTCAGGCGTTAATCAGACTTTCAGATAGGGGAAATGTCAGTGAGCATTCCGATTTCAGTTCCAGAGCGATTCGCCCGATGAGTCCTTCATATTTAATTGTTTTCAGCGAATTTTCTGGATTTTTGAAAATTTCTCTTTTTGTGAAAATATCAACTAAATGAGGGAATAATATGTGTGAGGGTACCCCAGGAGAGTTCCAAATGTGTGTGGGTAGAATATATATCCCACGGGGGTAAAATTGAAAAAAGTTTAAAAAAAATTTTTTTTAGACTTAGTCATTTTTCCTGCGTTTATCAGACTTTCAGATTGGGGAAATGTCAGTGAGCGTTCTGATTTCAGTCCCAGGGCGATTCGCCCGATGAGTCCTTCATATTTAGTTATTTTCAGCGAATTTTCTGGATTTTTGAAAATTTCACTTTTTGTGAAAATAATCACTAAATGAGGGAATAATATGTGTGAGCGTACCCCAGGAGAGTTTCAAATGTGTGTGGGCAGAATATATATCCCACGGGGGTAAAATTGAAAATAGTTGAATAAATTTTTATTTTGGACTTAGTCATTTTTCAGGCGTTAATCAGACTTTCAGATAGGGGAAATGTCAGTGAGCATTCCGATTTCAGTTCCAGAGTGATTCGCCCGATGAGTCCTTCATATTTAGTTGTTTTCAGCGAATTTTCTGGATTTTTGAAAATTTCTCTTTTTGTGAAAATATCCACTAATTGAGGGAATAATATGTGTGAGGGTACCCCAGGAGAGTTCCAAATGTGTGTGGGTAGAATATATATCCCACGGGGGTAAAATTGAAAAAAGTTTAAAAAAAATTTTTTTTGGACTTAGTCATTTTTCAGGCGTTAATCAGACTTTCAGATAGGGGAAATGTCAGTGAGCATTCCGATTTCAGTTCCAGAGCGATTCGCCCGATGAGTCCTTCATATTTAGTTGTTTTCAGCGAATTTTCTGGATCTTTGAAAAGTTCTCTTTTTGTGAAAATATCAACTAAATGAGGGAATAATATGTGTGAGGGTACCCCAGGAGAGTTCCAAATGTGTGTGGGTAGAATATATATCCCACGGGGGTAAAATTGAAAAAAGTTGAAAAAAAATTTTTTTTAGACTTAGTCATTTTTCCTGCGTTTATCAGACTTTCAGATTGGGGAAATGTCATTGAGCGTTCTGATTTCAGTTCCAGAGCGATTCGCCCGATGAGTCCTTCATATTTAGTTATTTTCAGCGAATTTTCTGGATTTTTGAAAATTTCACTTTTTGTGAAAATAATCACTAAATGAGGGAATAATATGTGTGAGGGTACCCCAGGAGAGTTCCAAATGTGTGTGGGCAGAATATATATCCCACGGGGGTAAAATTGAAAAAAGTTGAAAAATTTTTTATTTTGGACTTAGTCATTTTTCAGGCGTTAATCAGACTTTCAGATAGGGGAAATGTCAGTGAGCATTCCGATTTCAGTTCCAGAGCGATTCGCCCGATGAGTCCTTCATATTTAGTTGTTTTCAGTGAATTTTCTGGATTTTTGAAAATTTCTCTTTTTGTGAAAATATCCACTAATTGAGGGAATAATATGTGTGAGGGTACCCCAGGAGAGTTCCAAATGTGTGTGGGTAGAATATATATCCACGTGGGTAAAATTGAAAAAAGTTGAAAAATTTTTTGGGGGGACTTAGTCATTTTTCTGGCGTTTATCAGACTTTCAGATAGGGGAAATGTCAGTGAGCGTTCCGATCTCAGTTCCAGAGCGATTCGCCCGATGAGTCCTTCATATTTAGTTGTTTTCAGCGAATTTTCTGGATTTTTGAAAATTTCTCTTTTTGTGAAAATATCCACTAATTGAGGGAATAATATGTGTGAGGGTACCCCAGGAGAGTTCCAAATGTGTGTGGGTAGAATATATATCCCACGGGGGTAAAATTGAAAAAAGTTGAAAAAAATTTTTTTTTGGACTTAGTCATTTTTCAGGCGTTAATCAGACTTTCAGATAGGGGAAATGTCAGTGAGCATTCCGATTTCAGTTCCAGAGCGATTCGCCCGATGAGTCCTTCATATTTAATTGTTTTCAGCGAATTTTCTGGATTTTTGAAAATTTCTCTTTTTGTGAAAATATCAACTAAATGAGGGAATAATATGTGTGAGGGTACCCCAGGAGAGTTCCAAATGTGTGTGGGTAGAATATATATCCCACGGGGGTAAAATTGAAAAAAGTTTAAAAAAAATTTTTTTTAGACTTAGTCATTTTTCCTGCGTTTATCAGACTTTCAGATTGGGGAAATGTCAGTGAGCGTTCTGATTTCAGTCCCAGGGCGATTCGCCCGATGAGTCCTTCATATTTAGTTATTTTCAGCGAATTTTCTGGATTTTTGAAAATTTCACTTTTTGTGAAAATAATCACTAAATGAGGGAATAATATGTGTGAGCGTACCCCAGGAGAGTTTCAAATGTGTGTGGGCAGAATATATATCCCACGGGGGTAAAATTGAAAATAGTTGAATAAATTTTTATTTTGGACTTAGTCATTTTTCAGGCGTTAATCAGACTTTCAGATAGGGGAAATGTCAGTGAGCATTCCGATTTCAGTTCCAGAGTGATTCGCCCGATGAGTCCTTCATATTTAGTTGTTTTCAGCGAATTTTCTGGATTTTTGAAAATTTCTCTTTTTGTGAAAATATCCACTAATTGAGGGAATAATATGTGTGAGGGTACCCCAGGAGAGTTCCAAATGTGTGTGGGTAGAATATATATCCCACGGGGGTAAAATTGAAAAAAGTTTAAAAAAAATTTTTTTTGGACTTAGTCATTTTTCAGGCGTTAATCAGACTTTCAGATAGGGGAAATGTCAGTGAGCATTCCGATTTCAGTTCCAGAGCGATTCGCCCGATGAGTCCTTCATATTTAGTTGTTTTCAGCGAATTTTCTGGATCTTTGAAAAGTTCTCTTTTTGTGAAAATATCAACTAAATGAGGGAATAATATGTGTGAGGGTACCCCAGGAGAGTTCCAAATGTGTGTGGGTAGAATATATATCCCACGGGGGTAAAATTGAAAAAAGTTGAAAAAAAATTTTTTTTAGACTTAGTCATTTTTCCTGCGTTTATCAGACTTTCAGATTGGGGAAATGTCATTGAGCGTTCTGATTTCAGTTCCAGAGCGATTCGCCCGATGAGTCCTTCATATTTAGTTATTTTCAGCGAATTTTCTGGATTTTTGAAAATTTCACTTTTTGTGAAAATAATCACTAAATGAGGGAATAATATGTGTGAGGGTACCCCAGGAGAGTTCCAAATGTGTGTGGGCAGAATATATATCCCACGGGGGTAAAATTGAAAAAAGTTGAAAAATTTTTTATTTTGGACTTAGTCATTTTTCAGGCGTTAATCAGACTTTCAGATAGGGGAAATGTCAGTGAGCATTCCGATTTCAGTTCCAGAGCGATTCGCCCGATGAGTCCTTCATATTTAGTTGTTTTCAGTGAATTTTCTGGATTTTTGAAAATTTCTCTTTTTGTGAAAATATCCACTAATTGAGGGAATAATATGTGTGAGGGTACCCCAGGAGAGTTCCAAATGTGTGTGGGTAGAATATATATCCACGTGGGTAAAATTGAAAAAAGTTGAAAAATTTTTTGTGGGGACTTAGTCATTTTTCTGGCGTTTATCAGACTTTCAGATAGGGGAAATGTCAGTGAGCATTCCGATTTCAGTTCCAGAGCGATTCGCCCGATGAGTCCTTCATATTTAGTTGTTTTCAGCGAATTTTCTGGATTTTTGAAAATTTCTCTTTTTGTGAAAATATCAACTAAATGAGGGAATAATATGTGTGAGGGTACCCCAGGAGAGTTCCAAATGTGTGTGGGTAGAATATATATCCCACGGGGGTAAAATTGAAAAAAGTTTAAAAAAAATTTTTTTTAGACTTAGTCATTTTTCCTGCGTTTATCAGACTTTCAGATTGGGGAAATGTCAGTGAGCGTTCTGATTTCAGTCCCAGGGCGATTCGCCCGATGAGTCCTTCATATTTAGTTATTTTCAGCGAATTTTCTGGATTTTTGAAAATTTCACTTTTTGTGAAAATAATCACTAAATGAGGGAATAATATGTGTGAGCGTACCCCAGGAGAGTTTCAAATGTGTGTGGGCAGAATATATATCCCACGGGGGTAAAATTGAAAAAAGTTGAATAAATTTTTATTTTGGACTTAGTCATTTTTCAGGCGTTAATCAGACTTTCAGATAGGGGAAATGTCAGTGAGCATTCCGATTTCAGTTCCAGAGTGATTCGCCCGATGAGTCCTTCATATTTAGTTGTTTTCAGCGAATTTTCTGGATTTTTGAAAATTTCTCTTTTTGTGAAAATATCCACTAATTGAGGGAATAATATGTGTGAGGGTTCCCCAGGAGAGTTCCAAATGTGTGTGGGTAGAATATATATCCCACGGGGGTAAAATTGAAAAAAGTTGAAAAAAAATTTTTTTTGGACTTTGTCATTTTTCAGGCGTTAATCAGACTTTCAGATAGGGGAAATGTCAGTGAGCATTCCGATTTCAGTTCCAGAGCGATTCGCCCGATGAGTCCTTCATATTTAGTTGTTTTCAGCGAATTTTCTGGATTTTTGAAAATTTCTCTTTTTGTGAAAATATCAACTAAATGAGGGAATAATATGTGTGAGGGTACCCCAGGAGAGTTCCAAATGTGTGTGGGTAGAATATATATCCCACGGGGGTAAAATTGAAAAAAGTTTAAAAAAAATTTTTTTTTAGACAGTCATTTTTCCTGCGTTTATCAGACTTTCAGATTGGGGAAATGTCAGTGAGCGTTCTGATTTCAGTTCCAGAGCGATTCGCCCGATGAGTCCTTCATATTTAGTTATTTTCAGCGAATTTTCTGGATTTTTGAAAATTTCACTTTTTGTGAAAATAATCACTAAATGAGGGAATAATATGTGTGAGGGTACCCCAGGAGAGTTCCAAATGTGTGTGGGCAGAATATATATCCCACGGTGGTAAAATTGAAAAAAGTTGAAAAATTTTTTATTTTAGACTTAGTCATTTTTCAGGCGTTAATCAGACTTTCAGATAGGGGAAATGTCAGTGAGCATTCCGATTTCAGTTCCAGAGCGATTCGCCCGATGAGTCCTTCATATTTAGTTGTTTTCAGCGAATTTTCTGGATTTTTGAAAATTTCTCTTTTTGTGAAAATATCCACTAATTGAGGGAATAATATGTGTGAGGGTACCCCAGGAGAGTCCCAAATGTGTGTGGGTAGAATATATATCCCACGGGGGTAAAATTGAAAAAAGTTGAAAAAAAATTTTTTTTGGACTTAGTCATTTTTCAGGCGTTAATCAGACTTTCAGATAGGGGAAATATCAGTGAGCATTCCGATTTCAGTTCCAGAGCGATTCGCCCGATGAGTCCTTCATATTTAGTTGTTTTCAGCGAATTTTCTGGATTTTTGAAAATTTCTCTTTTTGTGAAAATATCAACTAAATGAGGGAATAAGATGTGTGAGGGTACCCCAGGAGAGTTCCAAATGTGTGTGGGTAGAATATATATCCCACGGGGGTAAAATTGAAAAAAGTTGAAAAAAAATTTTTTTTAGACTTAGTCATTTTTCTGGCGTTTATCAGACTTTCAGATTGGGGAAATGTCAGTGAGCGTTCCGATGTCAGTTCCAGAGCGATTCGCCCGATGAGTCCTTCATATTTAGTCGTTTTCAGCCACTTTTCTCAATTTTTGAAAATTTCACTTTTTTTGTGAAAATATCCACTAAATGAGGGAATAATATGTGTGAGGGTACCCCAGGAGAGTTCCAAATGTGTATGGGTAGAATATATATCCCACGGGGGTAAAATTGAAAAAAGTTGAAAATTTTTTTTTTTTTTACTTAGTCATTTTTCTGGCGTTTATCAGACTTTCAGATAGGGGAAATGTCAGTGAGCATTCCGATTTCAGTTCCAGAGCGATTCGCCCGATGAGTCCTTCATATTTAGTTGTTTTCAGTGAATTTTCAGAATTTTTGAAAATTTCACTTTTTTGTGAAAATATCCACTAAATGAGGCAATAATATGTGTGAGGGTACCCCAGGAGAGTTCCAAATATGTGTGGGTAGAATATATATCCACGGGGGTAAAATTGAAAAAAGTTGAACATTTTTTTGGGGGGACTTAGTCATTTTTCTGGCGTTTATCAGACTTTCAGATAATGGAAATGTCAGTGAGCGTTCCGATTTCAGTTCCAGAACGATTTGCCCGATGAGTCCTTCATATTTAGTTGTTTTCAGCGAATTTTCAGAATTTTTGAAAATTTCACTTTTTTGTGAAAATATCCACTAAATCAGGGTATAATATGTGACAGGGTACACCAGGAGAGTTCCAAATGTGTGTGGGTAGAATATATATCCACGGGGGTAAAATTGAAAAAAGTTGAAAATTTTTTTGGCGGTGCTTAGTCATTTTTCCTGCGCTTATCAGACTTTCAGATAGGGGAAATGTCAGTGAGAGTTCAGATTTCTGTTCCAGAGCGATTCGCCCGATGAGTCCTTCATATTTAGTCGTTTTCAGCCAATTTTCTGAATTTTTGAAAATTTCACTTTTTTGTGAAATTGTCCACTAAATGAGGGAATAATATGTGTGAGGGTACCCCAGGAGAGTTCCAAATGTGTATGGGTAGAATATATATCCCATGGGGGTAAAATTGAAAAAAGTTGAAAAATTTTTTTTTTTTTACTTAGTCATTTTTCTGGCGTTTATCAGACTTTCAGATAGGGGAAATGTCAGTGAGTGTTCCGATTTCAGTTCCAGAGCGATTCGCCCGATGAGTCCTTCATATTTAGTTATTTTCAGCGAATTTTCTGATTTTTTGAAAATTTGACTTTTCTGTGAAAATATCCACTAAATGAGGGAATAATATGTGTGAGGGTACCCCAGGAGAGTTCCAAATGTGTGTGGGTAGAATATATATCCCACGGGGGTAAAATTGAAAAAAGTTGAAAAAAATTTTTTTTTTGTACTTAGTCATTTTTCAGGCGTTAATCAGACTTTCAGATACGGGAAATGTCAGTGAGCGTTCCGATTTCAGTTCAAGAGCGATTCGCTCGATGAGTCCTTCATATTTAGTGGTTTTCAGCCAATTTTCTGAATTTTTGAAAATTTCACTTTTTTGTGAAAATATCCACTAAATGAGGGAATAATATGTGTGAGGGTACCCCAGGAGAGTTCCAAATGTGTGTGGGTAGAATATATATCCACGGCGGTAAAATTGAAAAAAGTTGAACATTTTTTTGGGGGGACTTAGTCATTTTTCTGGCGTTTATCAGACTTTCAGATAATGGAAATGTCAGTGAGCGTTCCGATTTCAGTTCCAGAGCGATTTGCCCGATGAGTCCTTCATATTTAGTTGTTTTCAGCGAATTTTCAGAATTTTTGAAAATTTCACTTTTTTGTGAAAATATCCACTAAATCAGGGTATAATATGTGACCGGGTACACCAGGAGAGTTCCAAATGTGTGTGGGTAGAATATATATCCACGGGGGTAAAATTGAAAAAAGTTGAAAATTTTTTTGGCGGTGCTTAGTCATTTTTCCTGCGCTTATCAGACTTTCAGATAGGGGAAATGTCAGTGAGCGTTCCGATTTCAGTTCCAGAGCGGTTCGCCCGATGAGTCCTTTATATTTAGTTGTTTTCAGCGAATTTTCTAAATTTTTGAAAATTTCACTTTTTTGTGAAAATATCCACTAAATCAGGGAATAATATGTGTGAGGTTACCCCAGGAGAGTTCCAAATGTGTGTGGGTAGAATATATATCCACGGGGGTTAAATTGAAAAAAGTTGAAAAATTTTTGGGGGGGACTTAGTCATTTTTCTGGCGTTTATCAGACTTTCAGATAGGGGAAATGTCAGTGAGCATTCCGATTTCAGTTCCTGAGCGATTCGCCCGATGAGTCCTTCATATTTAGTTGTTTTCAGTGAATTTTCAGAATTTTTGAAAATTTCACTTTTTTGTGAAAATATCCACTAAATGAGGCAATAATATGTGTGAGGGTACCCCAGGAGAGTTCCAAATATGTGTGGGTAGAATATATATCCACGGGGGTAAAATTGAAAAAAGTTGAAAAAATTTTTTTTTTGGACTTAGTTATTTTTCAGGCGTTAAACAGACTTTCAGATAGGGGAAATGTCAGTGAGCGTTCCGATTTCAGTTCCAGAGCGATGCGCTTGATGAGTCCTTTATATTTAGTTGTTTTCAGTCAATTTTCTCAATTTTTGAAAATTTCACTTTTTTTGTGAAAATATCCACTAAATGAGGGAATAATATGTGTGAGGGTACGCCAGGAGAGTTCCAAATGTGTGTGTGTAGAATATATATCCACGGGGGTAAAATTGAAAAAAGTTTAAAAATTTTTTGGGGGGACTTAGTCATTTTTCAGGCGTTAATCAGACTTTCAGATAGGGGAAATGTCAGTGAGCGTTCCGATTTCAGTTCAAGAGCGATTCGCTCGATGAGTCCTTCATATTTAGTGTTTTTCAGCCAATTTTCTGAATTTTTGAAAATTTCACTTTTTTGTGAAAATATCCACTAAATGAGGGAATAATATGTATGAGGGTACCCCAGGAGAGTTCCAAATGTGTATGGTTAGAATATATATCCACGGGGGTAAAATTGAAAAAAGTTGAAAAAATTTTGGCGGGACTTAGTCATTTTTCCTGCGTTTATCAGACTTTCAGATAGGGGAAATGTCAGTGAGAGTTCAGATTTCAGTTCCAGAGCGATTCGCCCGATGAGTCCTTCATATTTAGTCGTTTTCAGCCAATTTTCTGAATTTTTGAAAATTTCACTTTTTTGTTTAATTGTCCACTAAATGAGGGAATAATATGTGTGAGGGTACCCCAGGAGAGTTCCAAATGTGTGTGGGTAGAATATATATCCACGGGGGTAAAATTGAAAAAAGTTGAAAAATTTTTTGGCGGAACTTAGTCATTTTTCCTGCATTTATCACACTTTCAGATAGGGGAAATGTCAGTGAGAGTTTAGATTTCAGTCCCAGAGCGATTCGCCCGATGAGTCCTTCATATTTAGTCGTTTTCAGACAATTTTCTGAATTTTTGAAAATTTCACTTTTTTGTTTAATTGTCCACTAAATGAGGGAATAATATGTGTGAGGGTACCCCAGGAGAGTTCCAAATGTGTGTGGGTAGAGTATATATCCACGGGGGTAAAAGTGAAAAAAGTTGAAAATTTTTTGGGGGGGACTTAGTCATTTTTCTGGCATTTATCAGACTTTCATATATGGGAAATGTCAGTGAGCATTCCGATTTCAGTTCCAGAGCGATTCGCCCGATGAGTCCTTCATATTTAGTCGTTTTCAGCCAATTTTCTGAATTTTTTAAAATTTCACTTTTTTGTGAAAATATCCACTAAATGAGGGAATAATAAGTGTGAGGGTACCCCAGGAGAGTTCCAAATGTGTGTGGGTAGAATATATATCCCACGGGAGTAAAATTGAAAAAAGTTGAAAAAATTAATTTTTTTGACTTAGTCATTTTTCTGGCGTTTATCAGACTTTCAGATAGGGGAAATGTCAGTGAGCGTTCCGATTTCAGTTCCAGAGTGATTCACCTGATGAGTCCTTCATATTAAGTTGTTTTCACCGAATTTTCAGAATTTTTGAAAATTTCACTTTTTTGTGAAAATATCCACTAAATGAGGGAATAATATGTGTGAGGGTACCCCAGGAGAGTTCCAAATGTGTGTGGGTAGAATATATATCTCACGGGGGTAACATTGAAAAAAGTTGAAAATTTTTTTTTTTGGACTTAGTTATTTTTCAGGCGTTAAACAGACTTTCAGATAGGGGAAATGTCAGTGAGCGTTCCGATTTCAGTTCCAGAGCGAATCGCCCGATGTGTCCTTCATATTTAGTGGTTTTCAGCCAATTTTCGAAAATTTCACTTTTTTGTGAAAATATCCACTAAATGAGGGAATAATATGTGTGAGGGTACCCCAGGAGAGTTCCAAATGTGTGTGGGTAGAATATATATCCACGGGGGTAAAATTGAAAAAAGTTGAAAAAATTTTGGCGGGACTTAGTCATTTTTCCTGCGTTTATCAGACTTTCAGATAGGGGAAATGTCAGTGAGAGTTCAGATTTCAGTTCCAGAGTGATTCGCCCGATGAGTCCTTCATATTTAGTCATTTTCAGCCAATTTTCTGAATTTTTGAAAATTTCACTTTTTTGTTTAATTGTCCACTAAATGAGGGAATAATATGTGTGAGGGTACCCCAGGAGAGTTCCAAATGTGTGTGGGTAGAATATATATCCACGGGGGTAAAATTGAAAAAAGTTGAAAAATTTTTTGGCGGGACTTAGTCATTTTTCCTGCATTTATCACACTTTCAGATAGGGGAAATGTCAGTGAGAGTTTAGATTTCAGTCCCAGAGCGATTCGCCCGATGAGTCCTTCATATTTAGTCGTTTTCAGACAATTTTCTGAATTTTTGAAAATTTCACTTTTTTGTTTAATTGTCCACTAAATGAGGGAATAATATGTGTGAGGGTACCCCAGGAGAGTTCCAAATGTGTGTGGGTAGAGTATATATCCACGGGGGTAAAATTGAAAAAAGTTGAAAATTTTTTGGGGGGGACTTAGTCATTTTTCTGGCATTTATCAGACTTTCAGATATGGGAAATGTCAGTGAGCGTTCCGATTTCAGTTCCAGAGCGATTCGCCCGATGAGTCCTTCATATTTAGTCGTTTTCAGCCAATTTTCTGAATTTTTTAAAATTTCACTTTTTTGTGAAAATATCCACTAAATGAGGGAATAATAAGTGTGAGGGTACCCCAGGAGAGTTCCAAATGTGTGTGGGTAGAATATATATCCCACGGGAGTAAAATTGAAAAAAGTTGAAAAAATTATTTTTTTTGACTTAGTCATTTTTCTGGCGTTTATCAGACTTTCAGATAGGGGAAATGTCAGTGAGCGTTCCGATTTCAGTTCCAGAGTGATTCACCCGATGAGTCCTTCATATTTAGTTGTTTACACCGAATTTTCAGAATTTTTGAAAATTTCACTTTTTTGTGAAAATATCCACTAAATGAGGGAATAATATGTCTGAGGGTACCCCAGGAGAGTTCCAAATGTGTGTGGGTAGAATATATATCTCACGGGGGTAACATTGAAAAAAGTTGAAAATTTTTTTTTTTGGACTTAGTTATTTTTCAGGCGTTAAACAGACTTTCAGATAGTGGAAATGTCAGTGAGCGTTCCGATTTCAGTTCCAGAGCGATTCGCCCGATGAGTCCTTCATATTTAGTGGTTTTCAGCCAATTTTCAGAATTTTTGAAAATTTCACTTTTTTGTGAAAATATCCACTAAATGAGGGAATAATATGTGTGAGGGTACCCCAGGAGAGTTCCAAATGTGTGTGGGTAGAATATATATCCACAGGGGTAAAATTGAAAAAAGTTGAAAAATTTTTTGGCGGGACTTAGTCATTTTTCCTGCGTTTATCAGACTTTCAGATAGGGGAAATGTCAGTGAGAGTTCAGATTTCAGTTCCAGAGCGATTCGCCCGATGAGTCCTTCATATTTAGTTGTTTTCAGCAAATTTTCTGAATTTTTGAAAATTTCACTTTTTTGTGAAATTGTCCACTAAAAGAGGGAATAATATGTGTGAGGGTACCCCAGGAGAGTTCCAAATGTGTATGGGTAGAATATATATCCCACGGGGGTAAAATTGAAAAAAGTTGAAAAAAAATTTTTTTTGCACTTATAGTTATTTTTCAGGCGTTAATCAGACTTTCAGATAGGAGAAATGTCAGTGAGCGTTCCGATTTCAGTTCAAGAGCGATTCGCTCGATAAGTCCTTCATATTTAGTGGTTTTCAGCCAATTTTCTGAATTTTTGAAAATTTCACTTTTTTGTGAAAATGTCCACTAAATGAGGGAATAATATGTGTAAGGGTACCCCAGGAGAGTTCCAAATGTGTGTGGGTAGAATAGATATCCCACGTGGGTAAAATTGAAAAAAGTTGAAAAAATTATTTTTTTTGACTTAGTCATTTTTCTGGCGTTTATCAGCCTTTCAGATAGGGGAAATGTCAGTGAGCGTTCTGTTTTCAGTTCCAGAGCGATTCACCCGATGAGTCCTTCATAATTAGTTGTTTTCAGCGAATTTTCAGAATTTTTGAAAATTTCACTTTTTTGTGAAAATATCCACTAAATGAGGGAATAATATGTGTGAGGGTACCCCAGGAGAGTTCCAAATGTGTGTGGGTAGAATATATATCCACGGGGGGAAAATTGAAAAAAGTTGAAAAATTTTTTGGCGGGACTTAGTCATTTTTCCTGCGTTTATCAGACTTTGATAGGGGAAATGTCAGTGAGAGTTCAGATTTCATTTCCAGAGCGATTTGCCCGATGAGTCCTTCATATTTAGTCGTTTTCAGCCAATTTTCTGAATTTTTTAAAATTTCACTTTTTTGTGAAAATATCCACTAAATGAGGGAATAATAAGTGTGAGGGTACCCCAGGAGAGTTCCAAATGTGTGTGGGTAGAATATATATCCCACGGGAGTAAAATTGAAAAAAGTTGAAAAAATTATTTTTTTTGACTTAGTCATTTTTCTGCCGTTTATCAGACTTTCAGATAGGGGAAATGTCAGTGAGCGTTCCGATTTCAGTTCCAGAGTGATTCACCCGATGAGTCCTTCATATTTAGTCGTTTTCAGCCAATTTTCAGAATTTTTGAAAATTTCACTTTTTTGTGAAAATATCCACTAAATGAGGGAATAATATGTGTGAGGGTACCCCAGGAGAGTTCCAAATGTGTGTGGGTAGATTGTATATCCACGGGGGTAAAATTGAAAAAAGTTGAAAAAAATTTTTTTTTGGACTTATAGTTAATTTTCAGGCGTTAATCAGACTTTCAGATAGGGGAAATGTCAGTGAGCGTTCCGATTTCGGTTCCAAAGCGATTCGCCCGATGATTCCTTCATATTTAGTTATTTTCAGCAAATTTTCTGATTTTTTGAAAATTTCACTTTTCTGTGAAAATATCCACTAAATGAGGGAATAATATGTGTGAGGGTACCCCAGGAGAGTTCCAAATGTGTGTGGGTAGAATACATATCCACGGGGGTAAAATTGAAAAAAGTTGAAAAAATTTTGGCGGGACTTAGTCATTTTTCCTGCGTTTATCAGACTTTCAGATAGGGGAAATGTCAGTGAGAGTTCAGATTTCAGTTCCAGAGTGATTCGCCCGATGAGTCCTTCATATTTAGACGTTTTCAGCCAATTTTCTGAATTTTTGAAAATTTCACTTTTTTGTTTAATTGTCCACTAAATGAGGGAATAATATGTGTGAGGGTACCCCAGGAGAGTTCCAAATGTGTGTGGGTAGAATATATATCCACGGGGGTAAAATTGAAAAAAGTTGAAAAATTTTTTGGCAGGACTTAGTCATTTTTCCTGCATTTATCAGACTTTCAGATAGGGGAAATGTCAGTGAGCATTCCGATTTCAGTTCCAGAGCGTTTCGACCGATGAGTCCTTCATATTTAGTTGTTTTCTGCGAATTTTCTGAATTTTTTAAAATTTCACTTTTTTGTGAAAATATCCACTAAATCAGGGAATAATATGTGTGAGGGTACCCCAGGAGAGTTCCAAATGTGTGTGGGTAGAATATATGTCCACGGGGGTAAAATTGAAAAAAGTTGAAAATTTTTTTGGGGGGACTTAGTCATTTTTCTGGCATTTATCAGACTTTCAGATAGGGGAAATGTCAGTGAGCGTTCCGATTTCAGTTCCAGAGCAATTCGCCCGATGAGTCCTTCATATTTAGTCGTTTTCAGGCAATTTTCTGAATTTTTGAAAATTTCACTTTTTTGTGAAAATATCCACTAAATGAGGGAATAATATGTCTGAGGGTACCCCAGGAGAGTTCCAAATGTGTGTGGGTAGAATATATATCCCACGGGGGTAAAATTGAAAAAAGTTGAAAATTTTTTTTTTTGGACTTAGTTATTTTTCAGGCGTTAAACAGACTTTCAGATAGGGGAAATGTCAGTGAGCGTTCCGATTTCAGTTCCAGAGCGATTCACCCGATGAGTCCTTCATAATTAGTTGTTTTCAGCGAATTTTCAGAATTTTTGAAAATTTCACTTTTTTGTGAAAATATCCACTAAATGAGGGAATAATATGTGTGAGGGTACCCCAGGAGAGTTCCAAATGTGTGTGGGTAGAATATATATCCACGGGGGGAAAATTGAAAAAAGTTGAAAAATTTTTTAGCGGGACTTAGTCATTTTTCCTGCGTTTATCAGACTTTCAGATAGGGGAAATGTCAGTGAGAGTTCAGATTTCATTTCCAGAGCGATTTGCCCGATGAGTCCTTCATATTTAGTCGTTTTCAGCCAATTTTCTGAATTTTTTAAAATTTCACTTTTTCGTGAAAATATCCACTAAATGAGGGAATAATAAGTGTGAGGGTACCCCAGGAGAGTTCCAAATGTGTGTGGGTAGAATATATATCCCACGGGAGTAAAATTGAAAAAAGTTGAAAAAATTATTTTTTTTGACTTAGTCATTTTTCTGCCGTTTATCAGACTTTCAGATAGGGGAAATGTCAGTGAGCATTCCGATTTCAGTTCCAGAGTGATTCACCCGATGAGTCCTTCATATTTAGTCGTTTTCAGCCAATTTTCAGAATTTTTGAAAATTTCACTTTTTTGTGAAAATATCCACTAAATGAGGGAATAATATGTGTGAGGGTACCCCAGGAGAGTTCCAAATGTGTGTGGGTAGATTGTATATCCACGGGGGTAAAATTGAAAAAAGTTGAAAAAAATTTTTTTTTTGGACTTATAGTTAATTTTCAGGCGTTAATCAGACTTTCAGATAGGGGAAATGTCAGTGAGCGTTCCGATTTCGGTTCCAAAGCGATTCGCCCGATGATTCCTTCATATTTAGTTATTTTCAGCAAATTTTCTGATTTTTTGAAAATTTCACTTTTCTGTGAAAATATCCACTAAATGAGGGAATAATATGTGTGAGGGTACCCCAGGAGAGTTCCAAATGTGTGTGGGTAGAATACATATCCACGGGGGTAAAATTGAAAAAAGTTGAAAAAATTTTGGCGGGACTTAGTCATTTTTCCTGCGTTTATCAGACTTTCAGATAGGGGAAATGTCAGTGAGAGTTCAGATTTCAGTTCCATAGTGATTCGCCCGATGAGTCCTTCATATTTAGACGTTTTCAGCCAATTTTCTGAATTTTTGAAAATTTCACTTTTTTGTTTAATTGTCCACTAAATGAGGGAATAATATGTGTGAGGGTACCCCAGGAGAGTTCCAAATGTGTGTGGGTAGAATATATGTCCACGGGGGTAAAATTGAAAAAAGTTGAAAATTTTTTTGGGGGGACTTAGTCATTTTTCTGGCATTTATCAGACTTTCAGATAGGGGAAATGTCAGTGAGCGTTCCGATTTCAGTTCCAGAGCAATTCGCCCGATGAGTCCTTCATATTTAGTCGTTTTCAGGCAATTTTCTGAATTTTTGAAAATTTCACTTTTTTGTGAAAATATCCACTAAATGAGGGAATAATATGTCTGAGGGTACCCCAGGAGAGTTCCAAATGTGTGTGGGTAGAATATATATCCCACGGGGGTAAAATTGAAAAAAGTTGAAAATTTTTTTTTTTGGACTTAGTTATTTTTCAGGCGTTAAACAGACTTTCAGATAGGGGAAATGTCAGTGAGCGTTCCGATTTCAGTTCCAGAGCGATTCGCCCGATGAGTCCTTCATATTTAGTGGTTTTCAGCCAATTTTCAGAATTTTTGAAAATTTCACTTTTTTGTGAAAATATCCACTAAATGAGGGAATAATATGTGTGAGGGTACCCCAGGAGAGTTCCAAATGTGTGTGGGTAGAATATATATCCACAGGGGTAAAATTGAAAAAAGTTGAAAAATTTTTTGGCAGGACTTAGTCATTTTTCCTGCGTTTATCAGACTTTCAGATAGGGGAAATGTCAGTGAGAGTTCAGATTTCAGTTCCAGAGTGATTCGCCCGATGAGTCCTTCATATTTATTCGTTTTCAGCCAATTTTCTGAATTTTTGAAAATTTCACTTTTTTGTGAAATTGTCCACTAAATGAGGGAATAATATGTGTGAGGGTACCCCAGGAGAGTTCCAAATGTGTATGGGTAGAATATATATCCCACGGGGGTAAAATTGAAAAAAGTTGAAAAAAATTTTTTTTTGGACTTAAAGTTATTTTTCAGGCGTTAATCAGACTTTCAGATAGGGGAAATGTCAGTGAGCGTTCCGATTTCAGTTCAAGAGCGATTCGCTCGATGAGTCCTTCATATTTAGTGGTTTTCAGCCAATTTTCTGAATTTTTGAAAATTTCACTTTTTTGTGAAAATGTCCACTAAATGAGGGAATAATATGTGTGAGGGTACCCCAGGAGAGTTCCAAATGTGTGTGGGTAGAATAGATATCCCACGTGGGTAAAATTGAAAAAAGTTGAAAAAATTATTTTTTTTGACTTAGTCATTTTTCTGGCGTTTATCAGCCTTTCAGATAGGGGAACTACCAGTGAGCGTTCTGTTTTCAGTTCCAGAGCGATTCACCCGATGAGTCCTTCATACTTAGTTGTTTTCAGCGAATTTTCTGAATTTTTGAAAATTTCACTTTTTTGTGAAAATATCCACTAAATGAGGGAATAATATGTGTGAGGGTACCCCAGGAGAGTTCCAAATGTGTGTGGGTAGAATATATATCCACGGGGGTAAAATTGAAAAAAGTTGAAAAATTTTTTGGCGGGACTTAGTCATTTTTCCTGCGTTTATCAGACTTTCAGATAGGGGAAATGTCAGTGAGAGTTCAGATTTCAGTTCCAGAGCGATTTGCCCGATGAGTCCTTCATATTTAGTCGTTTTCAGCCAATTTTCTGAATTTTTGAAAATTTCACTTTTTTGTGAAATTGTCCACTAAATGAGGGAATAATATGTCTGAGGGTACCCCAGGAGAGTTCCAAATGTGTGTGGGTAGAATAGATATTCCACGTGGGTAAAATTGAAAAAAGTTGAAAAAATTATTTTTTTTTACTTAGTCATTTTTCTGGCGTTTATCAGACTTTCAGATAAGAGAAATGTCAGTGAGCGTTCTGATTTCAGTTCCAGAGCGAATCGCCCGATGAGTACTTCATATTTAGTGGTTTTCAGCCAATTTTCTGAATTTTTGAAAATTTCACTTTTTTGTGAAAATATCCACTAAATGAGGGAATAATATGTGTGAGGGTACCCCAGGAGAGATGCAAATGTGTGTGGGTAGAATATATGTCCACGGTGGTAAAATTGAAAAAAGTTGAAAAATTTTTTATTTGGACTTAGACATTTTTCTGGCGTTTATCAGACTTTCAGATAGGGGAAATGTCAGTGAGCGTTCCGATTTCAGTTCCAGACCGATTCGCCCGATGAGTTCTTCATATTTAGTCATTTTCAGCCAATTTTCTGAATTTTTGAAAATTTCACTTTTTTTGTGAAAATGTCCACTAAATGAGGGAATAATATGTGTGAGGGTACCCCAGGAGAGTTCCAAATGTGTGTGGGTAGAATATATATCCACGGGGGTAAAATTGAAAAATGTTAAAAAATTTTTTGGGGGGGACTTAGTCATTTTTCTGGCGTTTATCAGACTTTCAGATAGGGGAAATGTCAGTGAGCGTTCCGATTTCAGTTCCAGAGCGATTCGCCCGATGAGTACTTCATATTTAGTTATTTTCAGCGAATTTTCTGAATTTTTGAAAATTTCACTTTTCTGTGAAAATATCCACTAAATGAGGGAATAATATGTCTGAGGGTACCCCAGGAGAGTTCCAAATGTGTGTGGGTAGAATATATATCCACGGGGGTTAAATTGAAAAAAGTTGAAAAATTTTTGGGGGGGACTTAGTCATTTTTCTGGCATTTATCAGACTTTCAGATAGGGGAAATGTCAGTGAGCGTTCCGATCTCAGTTCCAGAGTGATTCGCCCGATGAGTCCTTCATATTTAGTCGTTTTCAGCCAATTTTCTGAATTTTTGAAAATTTCACTTTTTTGTGAAATTGTCCACTAAATGAGGGAATCATATGTGTGAGGGTACCCCAGGAGAGTTCCAAATGTGTATGGGTAGAATATCTATCCCACGGGGGTAAAATTGAAAAAAGTTGAATAAATTTTTTTTTTGGACTTAGTTATTTTTCAGGCGTTAAACAGACTTTCAGATAGGGGAAATGTCAGTGAGCATTCCGATTTCAGTTCCAGAGCGATTCGCTTGATGAGTCCTTTATATTTAGTTGTTTTCAGCGAATTTTCAGAATTTTTGAAAATTTCACTTTTTTTGTGAAAATATCCACTAAATGAGGGAATAATATGTGTGAGGGTACCCCAGGAGAGTTCCAAATGTGTGTGGGTAGAATATATATCCCACGGGGGTAAAATTGAAAAAAGTTGAAAAAATTTTTTTTTTTGTACTTAGTCATTTTTCAGGCGTTAATCAGACTTTCAGATACGGGAAATGTCAGTGAGCGTTCCGATTTCAGTTCAAGAGCGATTCGCTCGATGAGTCCTTCATATTTAATGGTTTTCAGCCAATTTTCAGAATTTTTGAAAATTTCACTTTTTTTGTGAAAATATCCACTAAATGAGGGAATAATATGTGTGAGGGTACGCCAGGAGAGTTCCAAATGTGTGTGTGTAGAATATATATCCACGGGGGTAAAATTGAAAAAAGTTTAAAAATTTTTTGGGGGGACTTAGTCATTTTTCAGGGATTAATCAGACTTTCAGATAGGGGAAATGTCAGTGAGTGTTCCGATTTCAGTTCCAGAGCGATTCGCCCGATGACTCCTTCATATTTAGTTATTTTCAGTGAATTTTCTGATTTTTTGAAAATTTCACTTTTCTGTGAAAATATCCACTAAATGAGGGAATAATATGTCTGAGGGTACCCCAGGAGAGTTCCAAATGTGTGTGGGTAAAATATATATCCCACGGGGGTAAAATTGAAAAAAGTTGAAAAAATTTTTTTTTTGGACTTAGTTATTTTTTAGGCGTTAAACAGACTTTCAGATAGGGGAAATGTCAGTGAGCGTTCCGATTTCAGTTCCAGAGCGATTCGCTTGATGAGTCCTTTATATTTAGTTGTTTTCAGTCAATTTTCTCAATTTTTGAAAATTTCACTTTTTTTGTGAAAATATCCACTAAATGAGGGAATAATATGTGTGAGGGTACGCCAGGAGAGTTCCAAATGTGTGTGTGTAGAATATATATCCACGGGGGTAAAATTGAAAAAAGTTTAAAAATTTTTTGGGGGGACTTAGTCATTTTTCAGGCGTTAATCAGACTTTCAGATAGGGGAAATGTCAGTGAGCGTTCCGATTTCAGTTCAAGAGCGATTCGCTCGATGAGTCCTTCATATTTAGTGTTTTTCAGCCAATTTTCTGAATTTTTGAAAATTTCACTTTTTTGTGAAAATATCCACTAAATGAGGGAATAATATGTATGAGGGTACCCCAGGAGAGTTCCAAATGTGTATGGTTAGAATATATATCCACGGGGGTAAAATTGAAAAAAGTTGAAAAAATTTTGGCGGGACTTAGTCATTTTTCCTGCGTTTATCAGACTTTCAGATAGGGGAAATGTCAGTGAGAGTTCAGATTTCAGTTCCAGAGCGATTCGCCCGATGAGTCCTTCATATTTAGTCGTTTTCAGCCAATTTTCTGAATTTTTGAAAATTTCACTTTTTTGTTTAATTGTCCACTAAATGAGGGAATAATATGTGTGAGGGTACCCCAGGAGAGTTCCAAATGTGTGTGGGTAGAATATATATCCACGGGGGTAAAATTGAAAAAAGTTGAAAAATTTTTTGGCGGAACTTAGTCATTTTTCCTGCATTTATCACACTTTCAGATAGGGGAAATGTCAGTGAGAGTTTAGATTTCAGTCCCAGAGCGATTCGCCCGATGAGTCCTTCATATTTAGTCGTTTTCAGACAATTTTCTGAATTTTTGAAAATTTCACTTTTTTGTTTAATTGTCCACTAAATGAGGGAATAATATGTGTGAGGGTACCCCAGGAGAGTTCCAAATGTGTGTGGGTAGAGTATATATCCACGGGGGTAAAATTGAAAAAAGTTGAAAATTTTTTGGGGGGGACTTAGTCATTTTTCTGGCATTTATCAGACTTTCATATATGGGAAATGTCAGTGAGCATTCCGATTTCAGTTCCAGAGCGATTCGCCCGATGAGTCCTTCATATTTAGTCGTTTTCAGCCAATTTTCTGAATTTTTTAAAATTTCACTTTTTTGTGAAAATATCCACTAAATGAGGGAATAATAAGTGTGAGGGTACCCCAGGAGAGTTCCAAATGTGTGTGGGTAGAATATATATCCCACGGGAGTAAAATTGAAAAAAGTTGAAAAAATTATTTTTTTTGACTTAGTCATTTTTCTGGCGTTTATCAGACTTTCAGATAGGGGAAATGTCAGTGAGCGTTCCGATTTCAGTTCCAGAGTGATTCACCTGATGAGTCCTTCATATTTAGTTGTTTTCACCGAATTTTCAGAATTTTTGAAAATTTCACTTTTTTGTGAAAATATCCACTAAATGAGGGAATAATATGTGTGAGGGTACCCCAGGAGAGTTCCAAATGTGTGTGGGTAGAATATATATCCACGGGGGTAAAATTGAAAAAAGTTGAAAAAATTTTGGCGGGACTTAGTCATTTTTCCTGCGTTTATCAGACTTTCAGATAGGGGAAATGTCAGTGAGAGTTCAGATTTCAGTTCCAGAGTGATTCGCCCGATGAGTCCTTCATATTTAGTCATTTTCAGCCAATTTTCTGAATTTTTGAAAATTTCACTTTTTTGTTTAATTGTCCACTAAATGAGGGAATAATATGTGTGAGGGTACCCCAGGAGAGTTCCAAATGTGTGGGTAGAATATATATCCACGGGGGTAAAATTGAAAAAAGTTGAAAAATTTTTTGGCGGGACTTAGTCATTTTTCCTGCATTTATCACACTTTCAGATAGGGGAAATGTCAGTGAGAGTTTAGATTTCAGTCCCAGAGCGATTCGCCCGATGAGTCCTTCATATTTAGTCGTTTTCAGACAATTTTCTGAATTTTTGAAAATTTCACTTTTTTGTTTAATTGTCCACTAAATGTGGGAATAATATGTGTGAGGGTACCCCAGGAGAGTTCCAAATGTGTGTGGGTAGAGTATATATCCACGGGGGTAAAATTGAAAAAAGTTGAAAATTTTTTGGGGGGGACTTAGTCATTTTTCTGGCATTTATCAGACTTTCAGATATGGGAAATGTCAGTGAGCGTTCCGATTTCAGTTCCAGAGCGATTCGCCCGATGATTCCTTCATATTTAGTCGTTTTCAGCCAATTTTCTGAATTTTTTAAAATTTCACTTTTTTGTGAAAATATCCACTAAATGAGGGAATAATAAGTGTGAGGGTACCCCAGGAGAGTTCCAAATGTGTGTGGGTAGAATATATATCCCACGGGAGTAAAATTGAAAAAAGTTGAAAAAATTATTTTTTTTGACTTAGTCATTTTTCTGGCGTTTATCAGACTTTCAGATAGGGGAAATGTCAGTGAGCGTTCCGATTTCAGTTCCAGAGTGATTCACCTGATGAGTCCTTCATATTTAGTTGTTTACACCGAATTTTCAGAATTTTTGAAAATTTCACTTTTTTGTGAAAATATCCACTAAATGAGGGAATAATATGTGTGAGGGTACCCCAGGAGAGTTCCAAATGTGTGTGGGTAGAATATATATCTCACGGGGGTAACATTGAAAAAAGTTGAAAATTTTTTTTTTTGGACTTAGTTATTTTTCAGGCGTTAAACAGACTTTCAGATAGGGGAAATGTCAGTGAGCGTTCCGATTTCAGTTCCAGAGCGAATCGCCCGATGTGTCCTTCATATTTAGTGGTTTTCAGCCAATTTTTGAAAATTTCACTTTTTTGTGAAAATATCCACTAAATGAGGGAATAATATGTGTGAGGGTACCCCAGGAGAGTTCCAAATGTGTGTGGGTAGAATATATATCCACGGGGGTAAAATTGAAAAAAGTTGAAAAAATTTTGGCGGGACTTAGTCATTTTTCCTGCGTTTATCAGACTTTCAGATAGGGGAAATGTCAGTGAGAGTTCAGATTTCAGTTCCAGAGTGATTCGCCCGATGAGTCCTTCATATTTAGTCATTTTCAGCCAATTTTCTGAATTTTTGAAAATTTCACTTTTTTGTTTAATTGTCCACTAAATGAGGGAATAATATGTGTGAGGGTACCCCAGGAGAGTTCCAAATGTGTGTGGGTAGAATATATATCCACGGGGGTAAAATTGAAAAAAGTTGAAAATTTTTTGGGGGGGACTTAGTCATTTTTCTGGCATTTATCAGACTTTCAGATATGGGAAATGTCAGTGAGCGTTCCGATTTCAGTTCCAGAGCGATTCGCCCGATGAGTCCTTCATATTTAGTCGTTTTCAGCCAATTTTCTGAATTTTTTAAAATTTCACTTTTTTGTGAAAATATCCACTAAATGAGGGAATAATAAGTGTGAGGGTACCCCAGGAGAGTTCCAAATGTGTGTGGGTAGAATATATATCCCACGGGAGTAAAATTGAAAAAAGTTGAAAAAATTATTTTTTTTGACTTAGTCATTTTTCTGGCGTTTATCAGACTTTCAGATAGGGGAAATGTCAGTGAGCGTTCCGATTTCAGTTCCAGAGTGATTCACCCGATGAGTCCTTCATATTTAGTTGTTTACACCGAATTTTCAGAATTTTTGAAAATTTCACTTTTTTGTGAAAATATCCACTAAATGAGGGAATAATATGTCTGAGGGTACCCCAGGAGAGTTCCAAATGTGTGTGGGTAGAATATATATCTCACGGGGGTAACATTGAAAAAAGTTGAAAATTTTTTTTTTTGGACTTAGTTATTTTTCAGGCGTTAAACAGACTTTCAGATAGTGGAAATGTCAGTGAGCGTTCCGATTTCAGTTCCAGAGCGATTCGCCCGATGACTCCTTCATATTTAGTGGTTTTCAGCCAATTTTCAGAATTTTTGAAAATTTCACTTTTTTGTGAAAATATCCACTAAATGAGGGAATAATATGTGTGAGGGTACCCCAGGAGAGTTCCAAATGTGTGTGGGTAGAATATATATCCACAGGGGTAAAATTGAAAAAAGTTGAAAAATTTTTTGGCGGGACTTAGTCATTTTTCCTGCGTTTATCAGACTTTCAGATAGGGGAAATGTCAGTGAGAGTTCAGATTTCAGTTCCAGAGCGATTCGCCCTATGAGTCCTTCATATTTAGTTGTTTTCAGCAAATTTTCTGAATTTTTGAAAATTTCACTTTTTTGTGAAATTGTCCACTAAATGAGGGAATAATATGTGTGAGGGTACCCCAGGAGAGTTCCAAATGTGTATGGGTAGAATATATATCCCACGGGGGTAAAATTGAAAAAAGTTGAAAAAAAATTTTTTTTGCACTTATAGTTTTTTTTCAGGCGTTAATCAGACTTTCAGATAGGGGAAATGTCAGTGAGAGTTCAGATTTCATTTCCAGAGCGATTTGCCCGATGAGTCCTTCATATTTAGTCGTTTTCAGCCAATTTTCTGAATTTTTTAAAATTTCACTTTTTTGTGAAAATATCCACTAAATGAGGGAATAATAAGTGTGAGGGTACCCCAGGAGAGTTCCAAATGTGTGTGGGTAGAATATATATCCCACGGGAGTAAAATTGAAAAAAGTTGAAAAAATTATTTTTTTTGACTTAGTCATTTTTCTGCCGTTTATCAGACTTTCAGATAGGGGAAATGTCAGTGAGCGTTCCGATTTCAGTTCCAGAGTGATTCACCCGATGAGTCCTTCATATTTAGTCGTTTTCAGCCAATTTTCAGAATTTTTGAAAATTTCACTTTTTTGTGAAAATATCCACTAAATGAGGGAATAATATGTGTGAGGGTACCCCAGGAGAGTTCCAAATGTGTGTGGGTAGATTGTATATCCACGGGGGTAAAATTGAAAAAAGTTGAAAAAAATTTTTTTTTGGACTTATAGTTAATTTTCAGGCGTTAATCAGACTTTCAGATAGGGGAAATGTCAGTGAGCGTTCCGATTTCGGTTCCAAAGCGATTCGCCCGATGATTCCTTCATATTTAGTTATTTTCAGCAAATTTTCTGATTTTTTGAAAATTTCACTTTTCTGTGAAAATATCCACTAAATGAGGGAATAATATGTGTGAGGGTACCCCAGGAGAGTTCCAAATGTGTGTGGGTAGAATACATATCCACGGGGGTAAAATTGAAAAAAGTTGAAAAAATTTTGGCGGGACTTAGTCATTTTTCCTGCGTTTATCAGACTTTCAGATAGGGGAAATGTCAGTGAGAGTTCAGATTTCAGTTCCAGAGTGATTCGCCCGATGAGTCCTTCATATTTAGACGTTTTCAGCCAATTTTCTGAATTTTTGAAAATTTCACTTTTTTGTTTAATTGTCCACTAAATGAGGGAATAATATGTGTGAGGGTACCCCAGGAGAGTTCCAAATGTGTGTGGGTAGAATATATATCCACGGGGGTAAAATTGAAAAAAGTTGAAAAATTTTTTGGCAGGACTTAGTCATTTTTCCTGCATTTATCAGACTTTCAGATAGGGGAAATGTCAGTGAGCGTTCCGATTTCAGTTCCAGAGCGTTTCGACCGATGAGTCCTTCATATTTAGTTGTTTTCTGCGAATTTTCTGAATTTTTTAAAATTTCACTTTTTTGTGAAAATATCCACTAAATCAGGGAATAATATGTGTGAGGGTACCCCAGGAGAGTTCCAAATGTGTGTGGGTAGAATATATGTCCACGGGGGTAAAATTGAAAAAAGTTGAAAATTTTTTTGGGGGGACTTAGTCATTTTTCTGGCATTTATCAGACTTTCAGATAGGGGAAATGTCAGTGAGCGTTCCGATTTCAGTTCCAGAGCAATTCGCCCGATGAGTCCTTCATATTTAGTCGTTTTCAGGCAATTTTCTGAATTTTTGAAAATTTCACTTTTTTGTGAAAATATCCACTAAATGAGGGAATAATATGTCTGAGGGTACCCCAGGAGAGTTCCAAATGTGTGTGGGTAGAATATATATCCCACGGGGGTAAAATTGAAAAAAGTTGAAAATTTTTTTTTTTGGACTTAGTTATTTTTCAGGCGTTAAACAGACTTTCAGATAGGGGAAATGTCAGTGAGCGTTCCGATTTCAGTTCCAGAGCGATTCGCCCGATGAGTCCTTCATATTTAGTGGTTTTCAGCCAATTTTCAGAATTTTTGAAAATTTCACTTTTTTGTGAAAATATCCACTAAATGAGGGAATAATATGTGTGAGGGTACCCCAGGAGAGTTCCAAATGTGTGTGGGTAGAATATATATCCACAGGGGTAAAATTGAAAAAAGTTGAAAAATTTTTTGGCAGGACTTAGTCATTTTTCCTGCGTTTATCAGACTTTCAGATAGGGGAAATGTCAGTGAGAGTTCAGATTTCAGTTCCAGAGTGATTCGCCCGATGAGTCCTTCATATTTAGTCGTTTTCAGCCAATTTTCTGAATTTTTGAAAATTTCACTTTTTTGTGAAATTGTCCACTAAATGAGGGAATAATATGTGTGAGGGTACCCCAGGAGAGTTCCAAATGTGTATGGGTAGAATATATATCCCACGGGGGTAAAATTGAAAAAAGTTGAAAAAAATTTTTTTTTGGACTTAAAGTTATTTTTCAGGCGTTAATCAGACTTTCAGATAGGGGAAATGTCAGTGAGCGTTCCGATTTCAGTTCAAGAGCGATTCGCTCGATGAGTCCTTCATATTTAGTGGTTTTCAGCCAATTTTCTGAATTTTTGAAAATTTCACTTTTTTGTGAAAATGTCCACTAAATGAGGGAATAATATGTGTGAGGGTACCCCAGGAGAGTTCCAAATGTGTGTGGGTAGAATAGATATCCCACGTGGGTAAAATTGAAAAAAGTTGAAAAAATTATTTTTTTTGACTTAGTCATTTTTCTGGCGTTTATCAGCCTTTCAGATAGGGGAACTACCAGTGAGCGTTCTGTTTTCAGTTCCAGAGCGATTCACCCGATGAGTCCTTCATACTTAGTTGTTTTCAGCGAATTTTCTGAATTTTTGAAAATTTCACTTTTTTGTGAAAATATCCACTAAATGAGGGAATAATATGTGTGAGGGTACCCCAGGAGAGTTCCAAATGTGTGTGGGTAGAATATATATCCACGGGGGTAAAATTGAAAAAAGTTGAAACATTTTTTGGCGGGACTTAGTCATTTTTCCTGCGTTTATCAGACTTTCAGATAGAGGAAATGTCAGTGAGAGTTCAGATTTCAGTTCCAGAGCGATTTGCCCGATGAGTCCTTCATATTTAGTCGTTTTCAGCCAATTTTCTGAATTTTTGAAAATTTCACTTTTTTGTGAAATTGTCCACTAAATGAGGGAATAATATGTCTGAGGGTACCCCAGGAGAGTTCCAAATGTGTGTGGGTAGAATAGATATCCCACGTGGGTAAAATTGAAAAAAGTTGAAAAAATTATTTTTTTTGACTTAGTCATTTTTCTGGCGTTTATCAGACTTTCAGATAAGAGAAATGTCAGTGAGCGTTCTGATTTCAGTTCCAGAGCGAATCGCCCGATGAGTACTTCATATTTAGTGGTTTTCAGCCAATTTTCTGAATTTTTGAAAATTTCACTTTTTTGTGAAAATATCCACTAAATGAGGGAATAATATGTGTGAGGGTACCCCAGGAGAGATGCAAATGTGTGTGGGTAGAATATATGTCCACGGTGGTAAAATTGAAAAAAGTTGAAAAATTTTTTATTTGGACTTAGACATTTTTCTGGCGTTTATCAGACTTTCAGATAGGGGAAATGTCAGTGAGCGTTCCGATTTCAGTTCCAGACCGATTCGCCCGATGAGTTCTTCATATTTAGTCATTTTCAGCCAATTTTCTGAATTTTTGAAAATTTCACTTTTTTTGTGAAAATGTCCACTAAATGAGGGAATAATATGTGTGAGGGTACCCCAGGAGAGTTCCAAATGTGTGTGGGTAGAATATATATCCACGGGGGTAAAATTGAAAAATGTTAAAAAAATTTTTGGGGGGGACTTAGTCATTTTTCTGGCGTTTATCAGACTTTCAGATAGGGGAAATGTCAGTGAGCGTTCCGATTTCAGTTCCAGAGCGATTCGCCCGATGAGTCCTTCATATTTAGTTGTTTTCAGCGAATTTTCAGAATTTTTTAAAATTTCACTTTTTTGTGAAAATATCCACTAAATAAGGGAATAATATGTGTGAGGGTACCCCAGGAGAGTTCCAAATGTGTGTGGGTAGAATATATATCCCACGTGGAAAAATTGAAAAAAGTTGAAAAAAATTTTTTTTTGGACTTAGTCATTTTTCAGCCGTTAATCAGACTTTCAGATAGGGGAAATGTCAGTGAGCGTTCCGATTTCAGTTCAAGAGCGATTCGCTCGATGAGTCCTTCATATTTAGTCGTTTTCAGCCAATTTTCAGAATTTTTGAAAATTTCACTTTTTTTGTGAAAATATCCACTAAATGTTGGAATAATATTTGTGAGGGTACCCCAGGAGAGTTCCAAATGTGTGTGGGTAGAATATATATCCCACGGGGGTAAAATTGAAAAAAGTTAAAAAAAATTTTTTTTTGGACTTAGTCATTTTTCTGGCGTTTATCAGAATTTCAGATAGGGGAAATGTCAGTGAGCTTTTCGATTTCAGTTCCAGAGTGATTCGCCCGATGAGTCCTTCATATTTAGTTGTTTTCACCGAATTTTCAGAATTTTTGAAAATTTCACTTTTTTGTGAAAATATCCACTAAATGAGGGAATAATATGTCCGAGGGTACCCCAGGAGAGTTCCAAATGTGTGTGGGTAGAATATATATCCACGGGGGTAAAATTGAAAAAAGTTGAAAAATTTTTTGGCGGGACTTAGTCATTTTTCCTGCGTTTATCAGACTTTCAGATAGGGGAAATGTCAGTGAGAGTTCAGATTTCAGTTCCAGAGCGATTTGCCCGATGAGTCCTTCATATTTAGTCGTTTTCAGCCAATTTTCTGAATTTTTGAAAATTTCACTTTTTTGTGAAATTGTCCACTAAATGAGGGAATAATATGTCTGAGGGTACCCCAGGAGAGTTCCAAATGTGTGTGGGTAGAATAGATATTCCACGTGGGTAAAATTGAAAAAAGTTGAAAAAATTATTTTTTTTTACTTAGTCATTTTTCTGGCGTTTATCAGACTTTCAGATAAGAGAAATGTCAGTGAGCGTTCTGATTTCAGTTCCAGAGCGAATCGCCCGATGAGTACTTCATATTTAGTGGTTTTCAGCCAATTTTCTGAATTTTTGAAAATTTCACTTTTTTGTGAAAATATCCACTAAATGAGGGAATAATATGTGTGAGGGTACCCCAGGAGAGATGCAAATGTGTGTGGGTAGAATATATGTCCACGGTGGTAAAATTGAAAAATGTTAAAAAATTTTTTGGGGGGGACTTAGTCATTTTTCTGGCGTTTATCAGACTTTCAGATAGGGGAAATGTCAGTGAGCGTTCCGATTTCAGTTCCAGAGCGATTCGCCCGATGAGTACTTCATATTTAGTTATTTTCAGCGAATTTTCTGAATTTTTGAAAATTTCACTTTTCTGTGAAAATATCCACTAAATGAGGGAATAATATGTCTGAGGGTACCCCAGGAGAGTTCCAAATGTGTATGGGTAGAATATCTATCCCACGGGGGTAAAATTGAAAAAAGTTGAATAAATTTTTTTTTTGGACTTAGTTATTTTTCAGGCGTTAAACAGACTTTCAGATAGGGGAAATGTCAGTGAGCATTCCGATTTCAGTTCCAGAGCGATTCGCTTGATGAGTCCTTTATATTTAGTTGTTTTCAGCGAATTTTCAGAATTTTTGAAAATTTCACTTTTTTTGTGAAAATATCCACTAAATGAGGGAATAATATGTGTGAGGGTACCCCAGGAGAGTTCCAAATGTGTGTGGGTAGAATATATATCCCACGGGGGTAAAATTGAAAAAAGTTGAAAAAATTTTTTTTTTTGTACTTAGTCATTTTTCAGGCGTTAATCAGACTTTCAGATACGGGAAATGTCAGTGAGCGTTCCGATTTCAGTTCAAGAGCGATTCGCTCGATGAGTCCTTCATATTTAATGGTTTTCAGCCAATTTTCAGAATTTTTGAAAATTTCACTTTTTTTGTGAAAATATCCACTAAATGAGGGAATAATATGTGTGAGGGTACGCCAGGAGAGTTCCAAATGTGTGTGTGTAGAATATATATCCACGGGGGTAAAATTGAAAAAAGTTTAAAAATTTTTTGGGGGGACTTAGTCATTTTTCAGGGATTAATCAGACTTTCAGATAGGGGAAATGTCAGTGAGTGTTCCGATTTCAGTTCCAGAGCGATTCGCCCGATGACTCCTTCATATTTAGTTATTTTCAGTGAATTTTCTGATTTTTTGAAAATTTCACTTTTCTGTGAAAATATCCACTAAATGAGGGAATAATATGTCTGAGGGTACCCCAGGAGAGTTCCAAATGTGTGTGGGTAAAATATATATCCCACGGGGGTAAAATTGAAAAAAGTTGAAAAAATTTTTTTTTTGGACTTAGTTATTTTTTAGGCGTTAAACAGACTTTCAGATAGGGGAAATGTCAGTGAGCGTTCCGATTTCAGTTCCAGAGCGATTCGCTTGATGAGTCCTTTATATTTAGTTGTTTTCAGTCAATTTTCTCAATTTTTGAAAATTTCACTTTTTTTGTGAAAATATCCACTAAATGAGGGAATAATATGTGTGAGGGTACGCCAGGAGAGTTCCAAATGTGTGTGTGTAGAATATATATCCACGGGGGTAAAATTGAAAAAAGTTTAAAAATTTTTTGGGGGGACTTAGTCATTTTTCAGGCGTTAATCAGACTTTCAGATAGGGGAAATGTCAGTGAGCGTTCCGATTTCAGTTCAAGAGCGATTCGCTCGATGAGTCCTTCATATTTAGTGTTTTTCAGCCAATTTTCTGAATTTTTGAAAATTTCACTTTTTTGTGAAAATATCCACTAAATGAGGGAATAATATGTATGAGGGTACCCCAGGAGAGTTCCAAATGTGTATGGTTAGAATATATATCCACGGGGGTAAAATTGAAAAAAGTTGAAAAAATTTTGGCGGGACTTAGTCATTTTTCCTGCGTTTATCAGACTTTCAGATAGGGGAAATGTCAGTGAGAGTTCAGATTTCAGTTCCAGAGCGATTCGCCCGATGAGTCCTTCATATTTAGTCGTTTTCAGCCAATTTTCTGAATTTTTGAAAATTTCACTTTTTTGTTTAATTGTCCACTAAATGAGGGAATAATATGTGTGAGGGTACCCCAGGAGAGTTCCAAATGTGTGTGGGTAGAATATATATCCACGGGGGTAAAATTGAAAAAAGTTGAAAAATTTTTTGGCGGAACTTAGTCATTTTTCCTGCATTTATCACACTTTCAGATAGGGGAAATGTCAGTGAGAGTTTAGATTTCAGTCCCAGAGCGATTCGCCCGATGAGTCCTTCATATTTAGTCGTTTTCAGACAATTTTCTGAATTTTTGAAAATTTCACTTTTTTGTTTAATTGTCCACTAAATGAGGGAATAATATGTGTGAGGGTACCCCAGGAGAGTTCCAAATGTGTGTGGGTAGAGTATATATCCACGGGGGTAAAATTGAAAAAAGTTGAAAATTTTTTGGGGGGGACTTAGTCATTTTTCTGGCATTTATCAGACTTTCATATATGGGAAATGTCAGTGAGCATTCCGATTTCAGTTCCAGAGCGATTCGCCCGATGAGTCCTTCATATTTAGTCGTTTTCAGCCAATTTTCTGAATTTTTTAAAATTTCACTTTTTTGTGAAAATATCCACTAAATGAGGGAATAATAAGTGTGAGGGTACCCCAGGAGAGTTCCAAATGTGTGTGGGTAGAATATATATCCCACGGGAGTAAAATTGAAAAAAGTTGAAAAAATTATTTTTTTTGACTTAGTCATTTTTCTGGCGTTTATCAGACTTTCAGATAGGGGAAATGTCAGTGAGCGTTCCGATTTCAGTTCCAGAGTGATTCACCTGATGAGTCCTTCATATTTAGTTGTTTTCACCGAATTTTCAGAATTTTTGAAAATTTCACTTTTTTGTGAAAATATCCACTAAATGAGGGAATAATATGTGTGAGGGTACCCCAGGAGAGTTCCAAATGTGTGTGGGTAGAATATATATCTCACGGGGGTAACATTGAAAAAAGTTGAAAATTTTTTTTTTTGGACTTAGTTATTTTTCAGGCGTTAAACAGACTTTCAGATAGGGGAAATGTCAGTGAGCGTTCCGATTTCAGTTCCAGAGCGAATCGCCCGATGTGTCCTTCATATTTAGTGGTTTTCAGCCAATTTTCGAAAATTTCACTTTTTTGTGAAAATATCCACTAAATGAGGGAATAATATGTGTGAGGGTACCCCAGGAGAGTTCCAAATGTGTGTGGGTAGAATATATATCCACGGGGGTAAAATTGAAAAAAGTTGAAAAAATTTTGGCGGGACTTAGTCATTTTTCCTGCGTTTATCAGACTTTCAGATAGGGGAAATGTCAGTGAGAGTTCAGATTTCAGTTCCAGAGTGATTCGCCCGATGAGTCCTTCATATTTAGTCATTTTCAGCCAATTTTCTGAATTTTTGAAAATTTCACTTTTTTGTTTAATTGTCCACTAAATGAGGGAATAATATGTGTGAGGGTACCCCAGGAGAGTTCCAAATGTGTGTGGGTAGAATATATATCCACGGGGGTAAAATTGAAAAAAGTTGAAAAATTTTTTGGCGGGACTTAGTCATTTTTCCTGCATTTATCACACTTTCAGATAGGGGAAATGTCAGTGAGAGTTTAGATTTCAGTCCCAGAGCGATTCGCCCGATGAGTCCTTCATATTTAGTCGTTTTCAGACAATTTTCTGAATTTTTGAAAATTTCACTTTTTTGTTTAATTGTCCACTAAATGTGGGAATAATATGTGTGAGGGTACCCCAGGAGAGTTCCAAATGTGTGTGGGTAGAGTATATATCCACGGGGGTAAAATTGAAAAAAGTTGAAAATTTTTTGGGGGGGACTTAGTCATTTTTCTGGCATTTATCAGACTTTCAGATATGGGAAATGTCAGTGAGCGTTCCGATTTCAGTTCCAGAGCGATTCGCCCGATGATTCCTTCATATTTAGTCGTTTTCAGCCAATTTTCTGAATTTTTTAAAATTTCACTTTTTTGTGAAAATATCCACTAAATGAGGGAATAATAAGTGTGAGGGTACCCCAGGAGAGTTCCAAATGTGTGTGGGTAGAATATATATCCCACGGGAGTAAAATTGAAAAAAGTTGAAAAAATTATTTTTTTTGACTTAGTCATTTTTCTGGCATTTATCAGACTTTCAGATATGGGAAATGTCAGTGAGCGTTCCGATTTCAGTTCCAGAGCGATTCGCCCGATGAGTCCTTCATATTTAGTCGTTTTCAGCCAATTTTCTGAATTTTTTAAAATTTCACTTTTTTGTGAAAATATCCACTAAATGAGGGAATAATAAGTGTGAGGGTACCCCAGGAGAGTTCCAAATGTGTGTGGGTAGAATATATATCCCACGGGAGTAAAATTGAAAAAAGTTGAAAAAATTATTTTTTTTGACTTAGTCATTTTTCTGGCGTTTATCAGACTTTCAGATAGGGGAAATGTCAGTGAGCGTTCCGATTTCAGTTCCAGAGTGATTCACCCGATGAGTCCTTCATATTTAGTTGTTTACACCGAATTTTCAGAATTTTTGAAAATTTCACTTTTTTGTGAAAATATCCACTAAATGAGGGAATAATATGTCTGAGGGTACCCCAGGAGAGTTCCAAATGTGTGTGGGTAGAATATATATCTCACGGGGGTAACATTGAAAAAAGTTGAAAATTTTTTTTTTTGGACTTAGTTATTTTTCAGGCGTTAAACAGACTTTCAGATAGTGGAAATGTCAGTGAGCGTTCCGATTTCAGTTCCAGAGCGATTCGCCCGATGACTCCTTCATATTTAGTGGTTTTCAGCCAATTTTCAGAATTTTTGAAAATTTCACTTTTTTGTGAAAATATCCACTAAATGAGGGAATAATATGTGTGAGGGTACCCCAGGAGAGTTCCAAATGTGTGTGGGTAGAATATATATCCACAGGGGTAAAATTGAAAAAAGTTGAAAAATTTTTTGGCGGGACTTAGTCATTTTTCCTGCGTTTATCAGACTTTCAGATAGGGGAAATGTCAGTGAGAGTTCAGATTTCAGTTCCAGAGCGATTCGCCCTATGAGTCCTTCATATTTAGTTGTTTTCAGCAAATTTTCTGAATTTTTGAAAATTTCACTTTTTTGTGAAATTGTCCACTAAATGAGGGAATAATATGTGTGAGGGTACCCCAGGAGAGTTCCAAATGTGTATGGGTAGAATATATATCCCACGGGGGTAAAATTGAAAAAAGTTGAAAAAAAATTTTTTTTGCACTTATAGTTATTTTTCAGGCGTTAATCAGACTTTCAGATAGGGGAAATGTCAGTGAGCGTTCCGATTTCAGTTCAAGAGCGATTCGCTCGATAAGTCCTTCATATTTAGTGGTTTTCAGCCAATTTTCTGAATTTTTGAAAATTTCACTTTTTTGTGAAAATGTCCACTAAATGAGGGAATAATATGTGTAAGGGTACCCCAGGAGAGTTCCAAATGTGTGTGGGTAGAATAGATATCCCACGTGGGTAAAATTGAAAAAAGTTGAAAAATTTTTTGGCGGGACTTAGTCATTTTTCCTGCGTTTATCAGACTTTCAGATAGGGGAAATGTCAGTGAGAGTTCAGATTTCATTTCCAGAGCGATTTGCCCGATGAGTCCTTCATATTTAGTCGTTTTCAGCCAATTTTCTGAATTTTTTAAAATTTCACTTTTTTGTGAAAATATCCACTAAATGAGGGAATAATAAGTGTGAGGGTACCCCAGGAGAGTTCCAAATGTGTGTGGGTAGAATATATATCCCACGGGAGTAAAATTGAAAAAAGTTGAAAAAATTATTTTTTTTGACTTAGTCATTTTTCTGCCGTTTATCAGACTTTCAGATAGGGGAAATGTCAGTGAGCGTTCCGATTTCAGTTCCAGAGTGATTCACCCGATGAGTCCTTCATATTTAGTCGTTTTCAGCCAATTTTCAGAATTTTTGAAAATTTCACTTTTTTGTGAAAATATCCACTAAATGAGGGAATAATATGTGTGAGGGTACCCCAGGAGAGTTCCAAATGTGTGTGGGTAGATTGTATATCCACGGGGGTAAAATTGAAAAAAGTTGAAAAAAATTTTTTTTTGGACTTATAGTTAATTTTCAGGCGTTAATCAGACTTTCAGATAGGGGAAATGTCAGTGAGCGTTCCGATTTCGGTTCCAAAGCGATTCGCCCGATGATTCCTTCATATTTAGTTATTTTCAGCAAATTTTCTGATTTTTTGAAAATTTCACTTTTCTGTGAAAATATCCACTAAATGAGGGAATAATATGTGTGAGGGTACCCCAGGAGAGTTCCAAATGTGTGTGGGTAGAATACATATCCACGGGGGTAAAATTGAAAAAAGTTGAAAAAATTTTGGCGGGACTTAGTCATTTTTCCTGCGTTTATCAGACTTTCAGATAGGGGAAATGTCAGTGAGAGTTCAGATTTCAGTTCCAGAGTGATTCGCCCGATGAGTCCTTCATATTTAGACGTTTTCAGCCAATTTTCTGAATTTTTGAAAATTTCACTTTTTTGTTTAATTGTCCACTAAATGAGGGAATAATATGTGTGAGGGTACCCCAGGAGAGTTCCAAATGTGTGTGGGTAGAATATATATCCACGGGGGTAAAATTGAAAAAAGTTGAAAAATTTTTTGGCAGGACTTAGTCATTTTTCCTGCATTTATCAGACTTTCAGATAGGGGAAATGTCAGTGAGCGTTCCGATTTCAGTTCCAGAGCGTTTCGACCGATGAGTCCTTCATATTTAGTTGTTTTCTGCGAATTTTCTGAATTTTTTAAAATTTCACTTTTTTGTGAAAATATCCACTAAATCAGGGAATAATATGTGTGAGGGTACCCCAGGAGAGTTCCAAATGTGTGTGGGTAGAATATATGTCCACGGGGGTAAAATTGAAAAAAGTTGAAAATTTTTTTGGGGGGACTTAGTCATTTTTCTGGCATTTATCAGACTTTCAGATAGGGGAAATGTCAGTGAGCGTTCCGATTTCAGTTCCAGAGCAATTCGCCCGATGAGTCCTTCATATTTAGTCGTTTTCAGGCAATTTTCTGAATTTTTGAAAATTTCACTTTTTTGTGAAAATATCCACTAAATGAGGGAATAATATGTCTGAGGGTACCCCAGGAGAGTTCCAAATGTGTGTGGGTAGAATATATATCCCACGGGGGTAAAATTGAAAAAAGTTGAAAATTTTTTTTTTTGGACTTAGTTTTTTTTCAGGCGTTAAACAGACTTTCAGATAGGGGAAATGTCAGTGAGCGTTCCGATTTCAGTTCCAGAGCGATTCGCCCGATGAGTCCTTCATATTTAGTGGTTTTCAGCCAATTTTCAGAATTTTTGAAAATTTCACTTTTTTGTGAAAATATCCACTAAATGAGGGAATAATATGTGTGAGGGTACCCCAGGAGAGTTCCAAATGTGTGTGGGTAGAATATATATCCACAGGGGTAAAATTGAAAAAAGTTGAAAAATTTTTTGGCAGGACTTAGTCATTTTTCCTGCGTTTATCAGACTTTCAGATAGGGGAAATGTCAGTGAGAGTTCAGATTTCAGTTCCAGAGTGATTCGCCCGATGAGTCCTTCATATTTAGTCGTTTTCAGCCAATTTTCTGAATTTTTGAAAATTTCACTTTTTTGTGAAATTGTCCACTAAATGAGGGAATAATATGTGTGAGGGTACCCCAGGAGAGTTCCAAATGTGTATGGGTAGAATATATATCCCACGGGGGTAAAATTGAAAAAAGTTGAAAAAAATTTTTTTTTGGACTTAAAGTTATTTTTCAGGCGTTAATCAGACTTTCAGATAGGGGAAATGTCAGTGAGCGTTCCGATTTCAGTTCAAGAGCGATTCGCTCGATGAGTCCTTCATATTTAGTGGTTTTCAGCCAATTTTCTGAATTTTTGAAAATTTCACTTTTTTGTGAAAATATCCACTAAATGAGGGAATAATATGTGTGAGGGTACCCCAGGAGAGTTCCAAATGTGTGTGGGTAGAATATATATCCACGGGGGTAAAATTGAAAAAAGTTGAAACATTTTTTGGCGGGACTTAGTCATTTTTCCTGCGTTTATCAGACTTTCAGATAGGGGAAATGTCAGTGAGAGTTCAGATTTCAGTTCCAGAGCGATTTGCCCGATGAGTCCTTCATATTTAGTCGTTTTCAGCCAATTTTCTGAATTTTTGAAAATTTCACTTTTTTGTGAAATTGTCCACTAAATGAGGGAATAATATGTCTGAGGGTACCCCAGGAGAGTTCCAAATGTGTGTGGGTAGAATAGATATCCCACGTGGGTAAAATTGAAAAAAGTTGAAAAAATTATTTTTTTTGACTTAGTCATTTTTCTGGCGTTTATCAGACTTTCAGATAAGAGAAATGTCAGTGAGCGTTCTGATTTCAGTTCCAGAGCGAATCGCCCGATGAGTACTTCATATTTAGTGGTTTTCAGCCAATTTTCTGAATTTTTGAAAATTTCACTTTTTTGTGAAAATATCCACTAAATGAGGGAATAATATGTGTGAGGGTACCCCAGGAGAGATGCAAATGTGTGTGGGTAGAATATATGTCCACGGTGGTAAAATTGAAAAAAGTTGAAAAATTTTTTATTTGGACTTAGACATTTTTCTGGCGTTTATCAGACTTTCAGATAGGGGAAATGTCAGTGAGCGTTCCGATTTCAGTTCCAGACCGATTCGCCCGATGAGTTCTTCATATTTAGTCATTTTCAGCCAATTTTCTGAATTTTTGAAAATTTCACTTTTTTTGTGAAAATGTCCACTAAATGAGGGAATAATATGTGTGAGGGTACCCCAGGAGAGTTCCAAATGTGTGTGGGTAGAATATATATCCACGGGGGTAAAATTGAAAAATGTTAAAAAAATTTTTGGGGGGGACTTAGTCATTTTTCTGGCGTTTATCAGACTTTCAGATAGGGGAAATGTCAGTGAGCGTTCCGATTTCAGTTCCAGAGCGATTCGCCCGATGAGTCCTTCATATTTAGTTGTTTTCAGCGAATTTTCAGAATTTTTTAAAATTTCACTTTTTTGTGAAAATATCCACTAAATGAGGGAATAATATGTGTGAGGGTACCCCAGGAGAGTTCCAAATGTGTGTGGGTAGAATATATATCCCACGTGGAAAAATTGAAAAAAGTTGAAAAAAATTTTTTTTTGGACTTAGTCATTTTTCAGCCGTTAATCAGACTTTCAGATAGGGGAAATGTCAGTGAGCGTTCCGATTTCAGTTCAAGAGCGATTCGCTCGATGAGTCCTTCATATTTAGTCGTTTTCAGCCAATTTTCAGAATTTTTGAAAATTTCACTTTTTTTGTGAAAATATCCACTAAATGTTGGAATAATATTTGTGAGGGTACCCCAGGAGAGTTCCAAATGTGTGTGGGTAGAATATATATCCCACGGGGGTAAAATTGAAAAAAGGTAAAAAAAATTTTTTTTTGGACTTAGTCATTTTTCTGGCGTTTATCAGAATTTCAGATAGGGGAAATGTCAGTGAGCTTTTCGATTTCAGTTCCAGAGTGATTCGCCCGATGAGTCCTTCATATTTAGTTGTTTTCACCGAATTTTCAGAATTTTTGAAAATTTCACTTTTTTGTGAAAATATCCACTAAATGAGGGAATAATATGTCCGAGGGTACCCCAGGAGAGTTCCAAATGTGTGTGGGTAGAATATATATCCCACGGGGGTAAAATTGAAAAAAGTTGAAAATTTTTTTTTTTTGGACTTAGTTATTTTTCAGACGTTAATCCGATTTTCAGATAGGGAAAATGTCAGTGAGCGTTCCGATTTCAGTTCCAGAGCGATTCGCCCGATGAGTCCTTCATATTTAGTCGTTTTCAGCCAATTTTCTGAATTTTTGAAAATTTCACTTTTTTGTGAAAATATCCACTAAATGAGGGAATAATATGTGTGAGGGTACCCCAGGAGAGTTCCAAATGTGTGTGGGTAGAATATATATCCACGGGGGTTAAATTGAAAAAAGTTGAAAAAAATTTTTTTTTGGAATTAGTCATTTTTCAGACGTTAATCCGATTTTCAGATAGGGAAAATGTCAGTGAGTGTTCCGATTTCAGTTCAAGAGTGATTCGCTCGATGAGTCCTTCATATTTAGTGCTTTTCAGCCAATTTTCAGAAATTTTGAAAATTTCACTTTTTTGTGAAAATATCCACTAAATGAGGGAATAATATGTGTGAGGGTACCCCAGGAGAGTTCCAAATGTGTGTGGGTAGAATATATATCCCATGGGGGTAAAATTGAAAAAAGTTGAAAAAAAAATTTGGGGGGAATTTGTCATTTTTAAGGCGTTAATCAGACTTTCAGATAGGGGAAATGTCACTGAGCGTTCCGATTTCAGTTCCAGAGCGATTCGCCCGATGAGTCCTTCATATTTAGTAGTTTTCAGCCAATTTTCTGAATTTTTGAAAATTTCACTTTTTTGTGAAAATATCCACTAAATGAGGGAATAATATGTGTGACGGTACCCCAGGAGAGTTCCAAATGTGTGTGGGTAGAATATATATCCCACGGGGGTAAAATTGAAAAAAGTTTAAAAAATTATTTTTTTTGACTTAGTCATTTTTCAGGCGTTAATCAGACTTTCAGATAGGGGAAATGTCAGTGAGCGTTCCGTTTTCAGTTCAAGAGCGATTCGCTCGATGAGTCCTTCATATTTAGTGGTTTTCAGCCAATTTTCAGAAATTTTGAAAATTTCAATTTTTTTGTGAAAATATCCACTAAATGGGGGAATAATATGTGTGAGGGTACCCCAGGAGAGTTCCAAATGTGTGTGGGTAGAATATATATCCCATGGGGGTAAAATTGAAAAAAGTTAAAAAAAAAATTTTTTTGGACTTAGTCATTTTTCAGGCGTTAATCAGAGTTTCAGATAGGGGAAATGTCAGTGAGCTTTCCGATTTCAGTTTCAGAGCGATTCGCCCGATGAGTCCTTCATATTCAGTCGTTTTCAGCCAATTTTCTAAATTTTTGAAAATTTCACTTTTTTAGGAAAATATCCACTAAAATGAGGGAATAATATGTGTGAGGGTACCCCAGAAGAGTTCCAAATGTGTGTGGGTAGAATATATATCCCACGGGGGTAAAATTGAAAAAAGTTAAAAAAAAATTTTTTTTGGAATTAGTCATTTTTCAGGCGTTAATCAGACTTTCAGATAGGGAAATGTCAGTGAGCGTTCCGATTTCAGTTCCAGAGCGATTCGCCCGATGAGTCCTTCATATTTAGTAGTTTTCAGCCAATTTTTGAAAATTTCACTTTTTTGTGAAAATATCCACTAAATGAGGAAATAATATGTGTGAGGGTACCCCAGGAGAGTTCCAAATGTGTGTGGGTAGAATATATATCCCACGGGGGTAAAATTTAAAAAAGTTTAAAAAAAAATTTGGGGGGAATTTGTCATTTTTCAGGCGCTAATCAGGCTTTCAGATAGGGGAAATGTCAGTGAGCGTTCCAATTTCAGTTCCAGAGCGATTCGCCCGATGAGTCCTTCATATTTAGTTGTTTTCAGCGAATTTTTGAAAATTCCACTTTTTTTGTGAAAATATCCACTAAATGAGGGAATAATATGTGTGAGGGTACCCCAGGAGAGTTCCAAATGTGTGTGGGTAGAATATATATCCACGGGGGTAAAATTGAAAAAAGTTGAAAAAAATTTTTTTTTGGACTTAGTCATTTTTCAGGCGTTAATCAGATTTTCAGATAGGGGAAATGTCAGTGAGCGTTCCGATTTCAGTTCCAGAGCGATTCGCCTGATGAGTCCTTCATATTTAGTCGTTTTCAGCCAATTTTCAGAATTTTTGAAAATTTCAGTTTTTTGTGAAAATGTCCACTAAATGAGGGAATAATATGTGTGAGGGTACCCCAGGAGAGTTCCAAATGTGTGTGGGTAGAATATATATCCCACGGGGGTAAAATTTAAAAAAGTTTAAAAAAATTTTTTTTGGACTTAGTGATTTTTCAGGCGTTAATCAGACTTTCAGATGGGGGAAATGTCAGTGAGCGTTCCGATTTCAGTTCCAGAGCGATTCGCTCGATGAGTCCTTCATATTTAGTGGTTTTCAGACAATTTTCTGAATTTTTGAAAATTTCACTATTTTTGTGAAAATATCCACTAAATGAGGGAATAATATGTGTGAGGGTACCCCAGGAGAGTTCCAAATGTGTGTGGGTAGAATATATATCCACAGGGGTAAAATTGAAAAAAGTTGAAAAAATTTTTTTGGGGACTTAGTCATTTTTCTGACGTTTATCAGACTTTCAGATAGGGGAAATGTCAGTGAGCAATCCGATTTCACTTCCAGAGCGTTTCACCCGATGAGTCCTTCATATTTAGTCGTTTTCAGCCAATTTTCTGAATTATTGAAAATTTCACTTTTTTGTGAAAATATCCACTAAATGAGGGAATAATATGTGTGAGGGTACCCCAGGAGAGTTCCAAATGTGTGTGGGTAGAATATATATCCCACGGGGTAAAATGGAAAAAAGTTGAAAAAAAATTTTTTTTGGACTTAGTCATTTTTCCGGCGTTAATCAGACTTTCAGATAGGGGAAATGTCAGTGAGCGTTCCGATTTCAGTTCAAGAGCAATTCGCTCGATGAGTACTTCATATTTAGTGGTTTTCAGCCAATTTTCTGAATTTTTGAAAATTTCACTATTTTTGGGAAAATATCCACTAAATGCGTGAATAATATGTGTGAGGGTACCCCAGGAGAGTTCCAAATGTGTGTGGGTATAATCTATAACCCAAGGGGGAAAAATTGAAAAAAGTTTAAAAAAATTTTTTTTTGGACTTAGTCATTTTTCTGGCGTTAATCAGACTTTCAGATAGGGGAAATGTCAGTGAGCGTTCCGATTTCAGTTCAAGAGCGATTCTCTCGATGAGTCCTTCATATTTAGTGGTTTTCAGTCAATTTTTTGAATTTTTGAAAATTTCACTTTTTTCTGAAAATATCCACTAAATGAGGGAATAATATGTGTGAGGGTACGCCAGGAGAGTTCCTCATTTGTGTGGGTAGAATATATATCCCACAGGGGTAAACGTGAAAAAAGTTGAAAAATAATTTTTTTTGACTTAGTCATTTTTCTGGCGTTTATCAGACTTTCAGATAGGCGAAATGTCAGTGAGCGTTCCGATTTCAGTTCCAGAGCGATTCGCCCGATGAGTCCTTCATATTTAGTTGTTTTCAGCGAATTTTCAGAATTTTTGAAAATTTAATTTTTTTTTGTAAATATGCACTAAATGAGGGAATAATATGTGTGAGGGTACCCCAGGAGAGTTCCAAATGTGTGTGGGTAGAATATATATCCACGGGGGTAAAATTGAAAAATGCTGAAAAACTTTTTGGGGGGGACTTAGTCATTTTTCTGGCGTTTATCAGACTTTCAGATAGGGGAAATGTCAGTGAGCGTTCCGATTTCAGTTCAAGAGCGATTCGCTCGATGAGTCCTTCATATTTAGTCGTTTTCAGCCAATTTTAAGAATTTTTGAAAATGTCACTTTTTTTGTGAAAATATCCACTAAATGTTGGAATAATATTTGTGAGGGTACCCCAGGAGAGTTCCAAATGTGTGTGGGTAGAATATATATCCCATGGGGGTAAAATTGAAAAAAGTTGAAAAAAAAATTTGGGGGGAATTTGTCATTTTTAAGGCATTAATCAGACTTTCAGATAGGGGAAATGTCAGTGAGCGTTCCGATTTCAGTTCCAGAGCGATTCCCCCGATGAGTCCTTCATATTTAGTAGCTTTCAGCCAATTTTCTGAATTTTTGAAAATTTCACTTTTTTGTGAAAATATCCACTAAATGAGGGAATAATATGTGTGACGGTACCCCAGGAGAGTTCCAAATGTGTGTGGGTAGAATATATATCCCATGGGGGTAAAATTGAAAAAAGTTAAAAAAAAAATTTTTTTTGACTTAGTCATTTTTCAGGCGTTAATCAGAGTTTCAGATAGGGGAAATGTCAGTGAGCGTTCCGAATTCAGTTCCAGAGCGATTCGCCCGATGAGTCCTTCATATTCAGTCGTTTTCAGCCAATTTTCTGAATTTTTGAAAATTTCACTTTTTTAGGAAAATATCCACTAAATGAGGGAATAATATGTGTGAGGGTACCCCAGGAGAGTTCCAAATGTGTGTGGGTAGAATATATATCCCATGGGGCTAAAATTGAAAAAAGTTGAAAAAAAAATTTTTTTGGAATTAGTCATTTTTCAGGCGTTAATCAGACTTTCAGATAGGAGAAATGTCAGTGAGCGTTCCGATTTCAGTTCAAGAGCGATTCGCTTGATGAGTCCTTCATATTTAGTGGTTTTCAGCCAATTTTCAGAAATTTTGTAAATTTCACTTTTTTGTGAAAATATCCACTAAATGAGGGAATAATATGTGTGAGGGTACCCCAGGAGAGTTCCAAATGTGTGTGGGTAGAATATATATCCCATGGGGGTAAAATTGAAAAAAGTTTAAAAAAAATTTTTTGTGGAATTTGTCATTTTTCAGGCGCTAATCAGGCTTTCAGATAGGGGAAATGTCAGTGAGCGTTCCGATTTCAGTTCTAGAACGATTCGTCCAATGAGTCCTTCATATTTAATCGTTTTCAGCCAATTTTCAGAAATTTTGAAAATTTCACTTTTTTTGTGAAAATATCCACTAAATGAGGGAACAATATGTGTGAGGGTACGCCAGGAGAGTTCCAAATGTGTGTGGGTAGAATATATATCCCACGGGGGTAAAATTGAAAAAAGTTTAAAAAATATTTTTTTGGACTTAGTCATTTTTCCGGCGTTTATTAGACTTTCAGATAGGGGAAATGTCAGTGAGCGTTCCGATTTCAGTTCAAGAGCGATTCGCCCGATGAGTCTTTCATATTTAGTCGTTTTCAGCCAATTTTCTAAATTTTTGAAAATTTCACTTTTTTAGGAAAATATCCACTAAAATGAGGGAATAATATGTGTGAGGGTACCCCAGGAGAGTTCCAAATGTGTGTGGGTAGAATATATATCCCACGGGGGTAAAATTGAAAAAAGTTGAACAAATTTTTTTTTGGACTTAGTCATTTTTCAGACGTTAATCAGATTTTCAGATAGGGAAAATGTCAGTGAGCGTTCCGATTTCAGTTCAAGAGCGATTCGCTCGATGAGTCCTTCATATTTACTGGTTTTCTGCCAATTTTCAGAAATTTTGAAAATTTCACTTTTTTGTGAAAATATCCACTAAATGAGGGAATAATATGTGTGAGGGTACCCCAGGAGAGTTCCCAATGTGTGTGGGTAGAATATATATCCCATGGGGGTAAAATTGAAAAAAGTTAAAAAAAAATTTTTTTTGGAATTAGTCATTTTTCAGGCGTTAATCAGACTTTCAGATAGGGGAAATGTCAGTGAGCATTCCGATTTCAGTTCCAGAGCGATTCGCCCGATGAGTCCTTCATATTTAGTAGTTTTCAGCCAATTTTTGAAAATTTCACTTTTTTGTGAAAATATCCACTAAATGAGGAAATAATATGTGTGAGGGTACCCCAGGAGAGTTCCAAATGTGTGTGGGTAGAATATATATCCCACGGGGGTAAAATTTAAAAAAGTTTAAAAAAAAATTTTGGTTGAATTTGTCATTTTTCAGGCGCTAATCAGGCTTTCAGATAGGGGAAATGTCGGTGAGCGTTCCAATTTCAGTTCCAGAGCGATTCGCCCGATGAGTCCTTCATATTTAGTCGTTTTCAGCCAATTTTCAGAATTTTTGAAAATTTCAGTTTTTTGTGAAAATGTCCACTAAATGAGGGAATAATATGTGTGAGGGTACCCCAGGAGAGTTCCAAATGTGTTTGGGTAGAATATATATCCCACGGGGGTAAAATGTAAAAAAGTTTAAAAAAAATTTTTTTGGACTTAGTGATTTTTCAGGCGTTAATCAGACTTTCAGATAGGGGAAATGTCAGTGAGCGTTCCGATTTCAGTTCAAGAGCGATTCGCTCGATGAGTCCTTCATATTTAGTGGTTTTCAGACAATTTTCTGAATTTTTGAAAATTTCACTATTTTTGTGAAAATATCCACTAAATGAGGAAATAATATGTGTGAGGGTACGCCAGGAGAGTTCCTCATTTGTGTGGGTAGAATATATATCCCACATGGGTAAACGTGAAAAAAGTTGAAAAATAATTTTTTTTTACTTAGTCATTTTTCTGGCGTTTATCAGACTTTCAGATAGGCGAAATGTCAGTGAGCGTTCCGATTTCAGTTCCAGAGCGATTCGCCCGATGAGTCCTTCATATTTAGTTGTTTTTAGCGAATTTTCAGAATTTTTGAAAATTTAATTTTTTTTTGTAAATATGCACTAAATGAGGGAATAATATGTGTGAGGGTATCCCAGGAGAGTTCAAAATGTGTGTGGGTAGAATATATATCCCACGGGGGTAAAATTGAAAAAAGTTGAAAAAATTTTTTTGGGGGACTTAGTCATTTTTCCGGCGTTTATCAGACTTTCAGATTGGGGAAATGTCAGTGAGCGTTCCGCATTCAGTTCCAGAGCGATTCGCCCAATGAGTCCTTCATATTTAGTCGTTTTCAGTCAATTTTCAGAATTTTTGAAAATTTCACTTTTTTGTGAAAATATCCACTAAATGAGAGAATAGTATGTGTGAGGGTACCCCAGGAGAGTTCCAAATGTGTGTGGGTAGAATATATATCCCACGGGGGTAAAATTCAAAAGAATTGAAAAAATTTTTTGGGGGGACTTCGTCATTTTTCCGGCGTTTATCAGACTTTCAGATAGGGGAAATGTCAGTGAGCTTTCCGATTTCAGTTCCAGAGCGATTCGCCCAATGAGTCCTTCATAGTTAGTCGTTTTCAGCCAATTTTCAGAATTTTTGAAAATTTCACTTTTTTGTGAAAATATCCACTAAATGAGAGAATAGTATGTGTGAAGGTACCCCAGGAGAGTTCCAAATGTGTGTGGGTAGAATATATATCCCACGGAGGTAAAATTGAAAAAAGTTTAAAAATTTTTTTATTTTTGACTTAGTCATTTTTCTGGCGTTTATCAGACTTTCAGATAGGGGAAATGTCAGTGAGCGTTCCGATTTCAGTTCCAGAGCGATTCGCCTGATGAGTCCTTCATATTTAGTTGTTTTCCGCGAATTTTCTGAATTTTTGAAAATTTCACTTTTTTGTGAAAATATCCACTAAATCAGGGAATAATATGTGTGAGGGTACCCCATGAGAGTTCCAAATGTGTGTGGGTAGAATATATGTCCACGGGGGTAAAATTGAAAAAAGTTGAAAATTTTTTGGGGGGGACTTAGTCATTTTTCTGGCCTTTATCAGACTTTCAGATAGGGGAAATGTCAGTGAGCGTTCCGATTTCAGTTCCAGAGCGATTCGCCCGATGAGTCCTTCATATTTAGTTGTTTTCCGCGAATTTTCTGAATTTTTGAAAATTTCATTTTTTTGTGAAAATATCCACTAAATCAGGGAATAATATGTGTGAGCGTACCCCAGGAGAGTTCCAAATGTGTGTGGGTAGAATATATATCCACGGGGTTAAAATTGAAAAAAGTTGAAAATTTTTTGGGGGGGACTTAGTCATTTTTCTGGCGTTTATCAGCCTTTCAGATAGGGGAAATGTCAGTGAACGTTCCGATTTCAGTTCCAGAGTGATTCACCCTATGAGTCCTTCATATTTAGTTGTTTTCACCGAATTTTCTGAATTTTTGAAAATTTCACTTTTTTGTGAAAATATCCACTAAATGAGGGAATAATATGTCTGAGGGTACCCCAGGAGAGTTCCAAATGTGTGTGGATAGAATATATATCCACGGGGGTAAAATTGAAAAAAGTTGAAAAATTTTTTGGCGGGACTTAGTCATTTTTCCTGCGTTTATCAGACTTTCAGATAGGGTAAGTGTCAGTGAGAGTTCAGATTTCAGTTCCAGAGCGATTCGCCCGATGAGTCCTTCATATTTAGTCGTTTTCAGCCAATTTTCTGAATTTTTTAAAATTTCACTTTTTTGTGAAATTGTCCACTAAATGAGGGAATAATATGTGTGAGGGTACCCCAGGAGAGTTCCAAATGTGTATGGGCAGAATATATATCCCACGGGGGTAAAATTGAAAAAAGTTGAAAATTTTTTTTTATTTGACTTAGTCATTTTTCTGGCGTTTATCAGACTTTCAGATAGGGTAAATGTCAGTGAGCGTTTCAATTTCAGTTCCAGAGCGATTTGCCCGATGAGTCCTTCATATTTCGTTATTTTCAGCGAATTTTCTGAATTTTTGAAAATTTCACTTTTCTGTGAAAATATCCACTAAATGAGGGAATGATATGTCTGAGGGTACCCCAGGAGAGTTCCAAATGTGTGTGGGTAGAATATATATCCCACGGGGGTAAAATTGAAATAAGTTGAAAAATTTTTTTTTTTTGACTTAGTCATTTTTCTGGCGTTTATCAGACTTTCAGATAGGGGAAATGTCAGTGAGCGTTCCAATTTCAGTTCCAGAGCGATTCGCCCGATAAGTCCTTCATATTTAGTTATTTTCAGCGAATTTTCTGAATTTTTGAAAATTTCACTTTTCTGTGAAAATATCCACTAAATGAGGGAATAATATCTCTGAGGGTACCCCAGGAGAGTTCCAAATGTGTGTGGGTAGAATATATATCCCACGGGGGTAAAATTGAAAAAAGTTGAAAAATTATTTTTTTTTGACTTAGTCATTTTTCTGGCGTTTATCAGACTTTCAGATAGGGGAAATGTCAGTGAGCGTTCCGATTTCAGTTCCAGAGCGAATCGCCCGATGAATCCTTCATATTTAGTCGTTTTCAGTCAATTTTCTGAATTTTTTAAAATTTCACTTTTTTGTGAAAATATCCACTAAATGATGGAATAATAAGTGTGAGGGTACCCCAGGAGAGTTCCAAATGTGTGTGGGTAGAATATATATCCCACGGGAGTAAAATTGAAAAAAGTTGAAAAAATTATTTTTTTTGACTTAGTCATTTTTCTGGGGTTTATCAGACTTTCAGATAGGGGAAATGTCAGTGAGCGTTCCGATTTCAGTTCCAGAGCGATTCGCCCGATGAGTCCTTCATATTTAGTTATTTTCAGCGAATTTTCTGAATTTTTGAAAATTTCACTTTTCTGTGAAAATATCCACTAAATGAGGGAATAATATGTCTGAGGGTACCCCAGGAGAGTTCCAAATGTGTGTGGGTAGAATGTATATCCCACAGGGGTAAAATTGAAAAAAGTTGAAAAATTTTTTTTTTGGACTTAGTTATTTTTCAGGCGTTAAACAGACTTTCAGATAGGGGAAATGTCAGTGAGCGTTCCGATTTCAGTTCCAGAGCGATTCGCCCGATGAGTTCTTCATATTTAGTCATTTTCAGCCAATTTTCTGAATTTTTGAAAATTTCACTTTTTTGTGAAAATGTCCACTAAATGAGGGAATAATCATAGAATCATAGAATGGTAGAGTTGGAAGGGACCTCCTGGGTCATCTGGTCCAACCCCCTGCACAAAGCAGGATTCACTAAATCATCTCAGACAGATGTCTGTCCAGCCTCTGTTTGAAGACGTCCATTGAAGGGGAACTCACCACCTCTCGTGGCAGCCTGTTCCACTCATTAATCACCCTAACTGTCAAAAAGTTTTTTTTAATATCTAATCTGTGTCTCCTCTCATTTAGTTTCATCCCGTTGCTTCTAGTCTTTCCCTGTGCAAATGAGAATAAAGATGATCCTTCTACAATGTGACAGCCCTTGACTTATTTGTAGACAGCTATTAAGTCTCCTCTCAGTCTTCTTTTTTCAAGCTAAACATTCCCAAATCCTGCAACCGTTCCTCATAGGACATGGTTTGCAGACCAGTCACCATTCTGTTCGCTCTTCTCTGAACTTGTTCCAGTTTGTCTATGTCTTTTTTAAAATGTGGTGCCCAAAACTGTACACAGTATTCCAGATGAGGTCTGACCAAAGAGGAGTAAAGACCGATAATGACTTCACGTGATCTAGACTGTATGCTTCTGTTAATACATCCCAGAATTGTATTTGCCTTTTTTGCTGCTGCATCACACTGTTGACTCATGTTCAGTCTATGATCTAATAGTATACCTAAGTCTTTTTCACATGTACTGTTGCTTAGCTCTATTCCTCCCATTCTGTATATGCTTTTTTCATTTTTATTGCCCAGATGTAGTACTTTGCATTTTTCCCTGTTAAAAACCATTCTGTTGGTTGCTGCCCACTGCTCCAGTTTATTTAGGTCTTTTTGAATCCTCTCTCTCTCTTCTCTAGTATTAGCTATCCCTCCTAGCTTTGTGTCATCAGCAAATTTAATCAGTTTACCCTCAATTTCTTCATCTAAATCATTGATGAAGATGTTGAACAATACAGGTCCCAGGACAGAGCCCTGTGGTATCCCACTTGAGACATTCATCCAGCTGGATGTGAAGCCATTTACAACCACCCTTTGAGTCCGATCACTAAGCCAGTTATGAATCCACCTAACAGTTGCCTGGTCCATTGCATACTTGGTCATTTTTTCAATAAGGATGGTGTGAGATACTTTGTCAAATGCTTTGCTGAAGTCAAGATATACTATATCTACAGCATTTCCCTGATCCACCCAGTCAGTGATTCTGTCATAGAAGGAAATTAAGTTAGTCTGACATGACTTGTTAGTTACAAACCCATGCTGACTCTGGTTAATAACTTCATTCTTATCCAGGTACTTACATACATGATGTTTAATAATTTGTTCAAAGATCTTTCCTGGTATAGAAGTCAGACTCACCGGCCTATAGTTCCCTGGGTCCACCTTCTTCCCCTTTTTGAAGATAGGAACAACATTTGCTCTTCTCCAGTCTTCTGGGACTTCTCCTGTTCTCCAAGAATTTTCAAAGATTATGGAGAGTGGTTCTAAAATTTCTTCTACGATCTCCTTCAGTACTCTGGGGTGTAATTCATCTGGACCTGGAGACTTGAACTCATTTATGTTAGCTAAATATTCCCTCACAATCTTTCTGTTTACAGATAACTTGGATTCTTCTATTCCTTTAAAAGGACAGTGAAAATCAGTTGATGTTACATTTTCTTTCTGAGAGAAAACAGATGCAAAATAGGAATTAAAAAGTTCGGCCTTCTCAACATCCTCTCTTACCATTTCTCCATTTTCATCCTGTAAATATCCTATAGCATCTTTGACTTTTCTTTTACTTTTGACATACCCCCAAAATCCTTTTTTATTGCTTTTGACATCTCTTGCAAGCCTTAATTCATTGTCAGCTTTATCTAACCTGATAGGTGTCCTGCAGGATCTGCAGACTGCATTATAATCTTCTTTAGATATGCCTCCCTCTTTCCATTTAATAAACATTTCTTTCTTTCTTTTTAGCATGTGTTTAAGTTCTGTGTTCATCCATCCTGGTTTCCTTAAATGCTTCCCATTCTTCCTGCTTTTCGGGATTGTTAACGATTGTGCTTTGAGAATCTCATTTTTAAAAATTTCCCATCCTTCCTGGACATTTTTGTCCTTAAGGACATCCAGCCATTGGATCCCTCCTATTCTCTTTCTGAGTCTCTTAAAATCTGCCTTTCTAAAATCTAACCTTGAAGTTTGAGTCTTCACATGTGTAATATGTGTGAGGGTACCCCAGGAGAGTACCAAATATATGTGGGTAGAATATATATCCCACGGGGGTAAAATTGAAAAAAGTTGAAAAAATTATTTTTTTTGACTTAGTCATTTTTCTTGCGTTTATCAGACTTTCAGATAGGGGAAATGTCAGTGAGCGTTCCGATTTCAGTTCCAGAGCGATTCGCTCGATGAGTCCTTTATATTTAGTTGTTTTCAGCGAATTTTCCGAATTTTTGAAAATTTCACTTTTTTGTTAAAATATCCACTAAATCAGGGAATAATATGTGTGAGGGTACCCCAGGAGAGTTCCAAATGTGTGTGGGTAGAATATATATCCACGGGGGTAAAATTGAAAAAAGTTTAAAAATTTTTTTGGGGGACTTAGTCATTTTTCTGGCGTTTATCAGACTTTCAGATAGGGGAAATGTCAGTGAGTGTTCCGATTTCAGTTCCTGAGCGATTCGCCCGATGAGTCCTTCATATTTAGTCGTTTTCAGCCAATTTTCTCAATTTTTGAAAATTTCACTTTTTTTGTGAAAATATCCACTAAATGAGGGAATAATATGTGTGAGGGTACCCCAGGAGAGTTCCAAATGTGTGTGGGTAGAATATATATCCCACGGGTGTAAACTTGAAAAAAGTTTAAAAAAATTTTTTTTTGGGACTTAGTCATTTTTCAGGCGTTAATCAGACTTTCAGATACGGGAAATGTCAGTGAGCGTTCCGATTTCAGTTCAAGAGCGATTCGCTCGATGAGTCCTTCATATTTAATGGTTTTCAGCCAATTTTCTGAATTTTTGAAAATTTCACTTTTTTTGTGAAAATATCCACTAAATGAGGGAATAATATGTGTGAGGGTATGCCAGGAGAGTTCCAAATGTGTGTGGGTAGAATATATATCCCACGGGGGTAAAATTGAAAAAAGTTTAAAAAATTTTTTTTTGGACTTAGTCATTTTTCTGGCGTTTATTAGACTTTCAGAGAGGGGAAATGTCAGTGAGCGTTCCGATTTCAGTTCCAGAGCGATTCGCTCGATGAGTCCTTTATATTTAGTTGTTTTCAGCGAATTTTCTGAATTTTTGAAAATTTCACTTTTTTGTTAAAATATCCACTAAATCAGGGAATAATATGTGTGAGGGTACCCCAGGAGAGTTCCAAATGTGTGTGGGTAGAATATATATCCACGGGGGTAAAATTGAAAAAAGTTGAAAAATTTTTTTGGGGGACTTAGTCATTTTTCTGGCGTTTATCAGACTTTCAGTTAGGGGAAATGTCAGTGAGCATTCCGATTTCAGTTCCTGAGCGATTCGCCCGATGAGTCCTTCATATTTAGTCGTTTTCAGCCAATTTTCTCAATTTTTGAAAATTTCACTTTTTTTGTGAAAATATCCACTAAATGAGGGAATAATATGTGTGAGGGTACCCCAGGAGAGTTCCAAATGTGTGTGGGTAGAATATATATCCCACGGGGGTAAAATTGAAAAAAGTTGAAAAAAAATTTTTTTTTGGACTTTGCCATTTTTTCGGCGTTTATCAGACTTTCAGATAGGAGAAATGTCAGTGAGCGTTCCGATTTCAGTTCCAGAGCGATTCGCCCGATGAGTCCTTCATATTTAGTCGTTTTCGGCCAATTTTCAGAATTTTTGAAAATTTCACTTTTTTGTGAAAATATCCACTAAATGAGGGAATAATATGCGTGAAGGTAAGCCAGGAGAGATCCAAATGTGTGTGGGTAGAATATATATCCCACGGGGGTAAAATTGAAAAAAAATTTTTTTTGGACTTTGTCATTTTTCCGGCGTTTATCAGACTTTCAGATAGGGGAAATGTCAGTGAGCGTTCCGATTTCAGTTCCAGAGCCATTCGCCCAATGAGTCCTTCATATTTAGTCGTTTTCAGCCAATTTTCGGAATTTTTGAAAATTTCACTTTTTTGTGAAAATATCCACTAAATGAGGGAATAATATGTGTGAGGGCACCCCAGGAGAGTTCCAAATGTGTGTGGGTAGAATATATATCCCACGGGAGTAAAATTGAAAAAAGTTTAAAAAATATTTTTTTGGACTTAGTCATTATTCCGGCGTTTATTAGACTTTCAGAGAGGGGAAATGTCAGTGAGCGTTTCGATTTCAGTTCCATAGCCATTCGCCCGATGAGTCCTTTATATTTAGTGGTTTTCAGCCAATTTTCAGAATTTTTGAAAATTTCACTTTTTTGTGAAAATATCCACTAAATGAGGGAATAATATGTGTGAGGGTACCCCAGGAGAGTTCCAAATGTGTGTGGGTAGAATATATATCCCACGCGAGTAAAATTGAAAAAAGTTGAAAAAATTATTTTTTTTGACTTAGTCATTTTTCTGGCGTTTATCAGACTTTCAGATAGGGGAAATGTCAGTGAGCGTTCCGATTTCAGTTCCAGAGTGATTCACCCGATGAGTCCTTCATATTTAGTTGTTTTCACCGAATTTTCTGAATTTTTGAAAATTTCACTTTTTTGTGAAAATGTCCACTAAATGAGGGAATAATTTGTCTGAGGGTACCCCAGGAGAGTACCAAATGTGTGTGGGTAGAATATATATCCCACGGGGGTAAAATTGAAAAAAGTTGAAAATTTTTTTTTTTGGACTTAGTTATTTTTCAGGCGTTAAACAGACTTTCAGATAGGGGAAATGTCAGTCAGCGTTCCGATTTCAGTTCCAGAGCGATTCGCCCGATGAGTCCTTTATATTTAGTGGTTTTCAGCCAATTTTCTGAATTTGTGAAAATTTCACTTTTTTGTGAAAATATCCACTAAATGAGGGAATAATATGTGTGAGGGTACCCCAGGAGAGTTCCAAATGTGTGTGGGTAGAATATATATCCACGGGGGTAAAATTGAAAAAAGTTGAACAATTTTTTTGGGGGACTTAGACATTTTTCTGGAGTTTATCAGACTTTCAGATAGGGGAAATGTCAGTGAGCATTCCGATTTCAGTTCCAGAGCGATTCGCCCGATGAGTCCTTCATATTTAGTCGTTTTCAGCGAATTTTCAAACTTTTTGAAAATTTCACTTTTTTGTGAAAATATCCACTAAATCAGGGTATAATATGTGACAGGGTACCCCAGGAGAGTTTCAAATGTGTGTGGGTAGAATATATATCCACGGGGTAAAATTAAAAAAAAGTTGAAAAATTATTTTTTTTTCGACTTAGTTATTTTTCAGGCGTTAAACACACTTTCAGATAGGGGAAATGTCAGTGAGCGTTCCGATTTCAGTTCCAGAGTGATTCGCCCGATGAGTCCTTCATATTTAGTTGTTTTCAGCGAATTTTCTGAATTTTTGAAAATTTCACTTTTTTGTGAAAATATCCACTAAATCAGGGAATAATATGTGTGAGGGTACCCCAGGAGAGCTCCAAATGTGTGTGGGTAGAATATATATCCCACGTGGGTAAAATTGAAAAAAGTTTAAATAAAAATTTTTTTGGACTTAGTCATTTTTCAGGCGTTAATCAGACTTTCAGATAGGGGAAATGTCAGTGAGCGTTCCGATTTCAGTACCAGAGCCATTCGCCCGATGAGTCCTTCATATTTAGTCGTTTTCAGCCAATTTTCTGAATTTTTGAAAATTTCACTTTTTTGTGAAAATATCCACTAAATGAGGGAATAATATGTGTGAGGGTACCCCAGGAGAGTTCCAAATGTGTGTGGGTAGAATATATATCCCACGGGGGTAAAATTGAAAAAAGTTGAAAAAAAATTTTTTTTTGGACTTTGCCATTTTTTCGGCGTTTATCAGACTTTCAGATAGGAGAAATGTCAGTGAGCGTTCCGATTTCAGTTCCAGAGCGATTCGCCCGATGAGTCCTTCATATTTAGTCGTTTTCGGCCAATTTTCAGAATTTTTGAAAATTTCACTTTTTTGTGAAAATATCCACTAAATGAGGGAATAATATGTGTGAGGGTACCCCAGGAGAGTTCCAAATGTGTGTGGGTAGAATATATATCCCACGGGGGTAAAATTGAAAAAAGTTTAAAAAAAATTTTTTTTTGGACTTTGCCATTTTTTCGGCGTTTATCAGACTTTCAGATAGGAGAAATGTCAGTGAGCGTTCCGATTTCAGTTCCAGAGCGATTCGCTCGATGAGTCCTTCATATTTAGTCGTTTTCGGCCAATTTTCAGAATTTTTGAAAATTTCACTTTTTTGTGAAAATATCCACTAAATGAGGGAATAATATGCGTGAGGGTAAGCCAGGAGAGATCCAAATGTGCGCGGGCAGAATATATATCCCATGGGGGTAAAATTGAAAAAAGTTGAAAAAATTTTTTTTGGGGACTTAGTCATTTTTCCAGCGTTTATCTGACTTTCAGATAGGAGAAATGTCAGTGAGCATTCTGATTTCAGTTCCAGAGCGATAAGCCCGAAGAGTCCTTCATATTAAGTCGTTTTCAGCCAATTTTCTGAATTTTTGAAAATTTCACTTTTTTGTATAAATATCCACTACATGAGGGAATAATATGTGTGAGGGTACCCCAGGAGAGTTCCAAATGTGTGTGGGTAGAAGTAATATCCACAGGGGTAAAATTGAAAAAAGTTTAAAAAAAATTTTTTTTGGACTGTCATTTTTCCGGCGTTTATCAGACTTTCAGATAGGGGAAATGTCAGTGAGCGTTCCGATTTCAGTTCCAGAGCGATTCGCCCGATGAGTCCTTCATATTTAGTCGTTTTCAGCCAATTTTCAGAATTTTTGAAAATTTCACTTTTTTGTGAAAATATCCACTAAATGATGGAATAATCTGTGTGAGGTACCCCAGGAGAGTTCCAAATGTGTGTGGGTAGAATATATATCCCACGGGGGTAAAATTGAAAAAAAATTTTTTTTGGACTTAGTCATTTTTCCGGCGTTTATCAGACTTTCAGATAGGAGAAATGTCAGTGAGCGTTCCGATTTCAGTTACAGAGCGATTCGCCCGATGAGTCCTTCATATTTAGTCGTTTTCAGCCAATTTTCTGAATTTTTGAAAATTTCACTTTTTTGTGAAAATATCCACTAAATGAGGGAATAATATGTGTGAGAGTACCTCAGGAGAGTTCCAAATGTTTGTGGGTAGAATTAATATCCACAGGGGTAAAACTGAAAAAAGTTGAAAAAAAAATTTTTTTTTGAACCTTGTCATTTTTTCGGCGTTTATCAGACTTTCAGATAGGGGAAATGTCAGTGAGCGTTCCGATTTCAGTTCCAGAGCGATTCGCCTCATGAGTCCTTCATATTTAGTCATTTTCAGCCAATTTTCAGAATTTTTGAAAATTTCACTTTTTTGTGAAAATATCCACTAAATGAGGGAATAATATGTGTGAGGGTACCCCAGGAGAGTTCCAAATGTGTGTGGGTAGAATATATATTCCACGGGGGTAAAATTGAAAAAAATTTTTTTTTGGACTTAGTCATTTTTCCGGCGTTTATCAGACTTTCAGATAGGGGAAATGTCAGTGAGCGTTCCGATTTCAGTTCCAGAGCGATTAGCCCAATGAGTCCTTCATATTTAGCCATTTTCAGCCAATTTTCTGAATTTTTGAAAATTTCACTTTTTTGTGAAAATATCCACTAAATGAGGGAATAATATGTGTGAGGGTACCCCAGGAGAGTTCCAAATGTGTGTGGGTAGAATATATATCCCACGGGGGCAAAATTGAAAAAAGTTGAAAAAGAATTTTTTTTTGGACTGTCATTTTCCAGCGTTTATCAGACTTTCAGATAGGGGAAATGTCAGTGAGCGTTCCGATTTCAGTTCCAGAGTGATTCGCCCGATGAGTCCTTCATATTTAGTCGTTTTCAGCCAATTTTCTGAATTTTTGAAAATGTCACTTTTTTGTGAAAATATCCACTAAATGAGGGAATAATATGTGTGAGGGTACCCCAGGAGAGTTCCAAATGTTTGTGGGTAGAATATATATCCCACGGGGGTAAAATTGAAAAAAGTTTTAAAAAAATTTTTTTTGGACTTAGTCATTTTTACGGCGTTTATCAGACTTTCAGATAGGGGAAATGTCAGTGAGCGTTCCGATTTCAGTTTCAGAGCGATTAGCCCGATGAGTCCTTCATATTTAGCCATTTTCAGCCAATTTTCTGAATTTTTTAAAATTTTACTTTTTTGTGAAAATATCCACTAAATGAGGGAATAATATGTGTGAGGGTACCCCAGGAGAGTTCCAAATGTGTGTGGGCAGAATATATATCCCACGGGGGTAAAATTGAAAAAAGTTGAAAAATTTTTTTTTTTGGACTTAGTCATTTTTCCGGCGTTTATCAGACTTTCAGATTGGGGAAATGTCAGTGAGCATTCCGATCTCAGTTCCAGAGCGATTCGCCCGATGAGTCAATCATATTTAGTCGTTTTCAGAAATTTTCTGAATTTTTGAAAATTTCACTTTTTTGTGAAAATATCCACTAAATGAGGGAATAATATGTGTGAGGGTACCCCAGGAGAGTTCCAAATGTGTGTGGGTAGAATATATATCCCACAGGAATAAAATTGAAAAAAAAATTTTTTTGGACTTAGTCATTTTTCCGGCCTTTATCAGACTTTCAGATAGGGGAAATGTCAGTGAACATTCCGATTTCAGTTCCAGAGCGATTCGCCCAATGAGTCCTTCATATTTAGTCGTTTTCAGCCAATTTTCTGAATTTTTGAAAATTTCACTTTTTTGTGAAAATATCCACTAAATGAGGGAATAATATGTGTGAGGAAACCCCAGGAGAGTTCCAAATGTTTGTGAGTAGAATATATGTCCCACGGGGGTAAAATTGAAAAAAGTTTTAAAAAAATTTTTTTTGGACTTAGTCATTTTTCCGGCATTTATCAGACTTTCAGATAGGGGAAATGTCAGTGGGCGTTCCAATTTCAGTTCCAGAGCGATTAGCCCGATGAGTCCTTCATATTTAGTCGTTTTCAGAAATTTTCTAAATTTTTGAAAATTTCACTTTTTTTGTGAAAATATCCACTAAATGAGGGAATAAAATGTGTGAGGGTACCCCAGGAGAGTTCCAAATGTGGGTGGGTAGAATATATATCCCACGGGGCAAAATTGAAAAAAGTTGAAAAAATTTTTTTGGGGCACTTAGTAATTTTTCTGGAGTTTATCAGACTTTCAGATAGGGGAAATGTCAATGAGCATTCCGATTTCAGTTCCAGAGTGATTAGCCTGATGAGTGCTTCATATTTAGTCGTTTTCAGCCAATTTTCTGAATTTTTGAAAATTTCACTTTTTTGTGAAAATATACACTAAATGAGGGAATAATATGTGTGAGGAAACCCCAGGAGAGTTCCAAATGTTTGTGGGTAGAATATATATCCCACGGGGCAAAATTGAAAAAAGTTGAAAAAATTTTTTTGGGGGACTTAGTAATTTTTCTGGAGTTTATCAGACTTTCAGATAGGGGAAATGTCAATGAGCATTCCGATTTCAGTTCCAGAGCGATTAGCCTGATGAGTCCTTCATATTTAGTCGTTTTCAGCCAATTTTCTGAATTTTTGAAAATTTCTCTTTTTTGTGAAAATATGCACTATATGAGGGAATAATATGTGTGACGGTACCCCAGGAGAGTTCCAAATGTGTTTGAGTAGAATATATATCCCACAGGGATAAAATTGAAAAAAAAATTTTTTTGGACTTAGTCATTTTTCTGGCCTTTATCAGACTTTCAGATAGGGGAAATGTCAGTGAGCATTCCGATTTCAGTTCCAGAGCGATTCGCCCAATGAGTCCTTCATATTTAGTCGTTTTCAGCCAATTTTCTGAATTTTTGAAAATTTCACTTTTTTGTGAAAATATCCACTAAATGGGGGAATAATATGTGTGAGGGTACCCCAGGAGAGTTCCAAATGTGTGTGGGTAGAATATATATCCCATGGGGGAAAAATTGAAAAAAGTTAAAAAAAAAATTTTTTTGGACTTAGTCATTTTTCAGGCGTTAATCAGAGTTTCAGATAGGGGAAATGTCAGTGAGCTTTCCGATTTCAGTTCCAGAGCGATTCGGCCGATGAGTCCTTCATATTTAGTCGTTTTCAGCCAATTTTCTGAATTTTTGAAAATTTCACTTTTTTGTCAAAATATCTACTACGTGAGGGAATAATATGTGTGACGGTACCCCAGGAGAGTTCCAAATGTGTGTGGGTAGAATATATATCCCACGGGGGTAAAATTGAAAAAAGTTGAAAAAAATTTTTTTTTTAGACTTTGTCATTTTTTCGGCGATATCAGACTTTCAGATAGGGGAAATGTCAGTGGGCGTTACAATTTCAGTTCCAGAGCGATTAGCCCGATGAGTCCTTCATATTTAGTCGTTTTCAGAAATTTTCTAAATTTTTGAAAATTTCACTTTTTTTGTGAAAATATCCACTAAATGAGGGAATAAAATGTGTGAGGGTACCCCAGGAGAGTTCCAAATGTGGGTGGGTAGAATATATATCCCACGGGGCAAAATTGAAAAAAGTTGATAAAATTTTTTTGGGGCACTTAGTAATTTTTCAGGAGTTTATCAGACTTTCAGATAGGGGAAATGTCAATGAGCATTCCGATTTCAGTTCCAGAGCGATTAGCCTGATGAGTCCTTCATATTTAGTCGTTTTCAGCCAATTTTCTGAATTTTTGAAAATTTCACTTTTTTGTGAAAATATCCACTAAATGAGGGAATAATATGCGTGAGGAAACCCCAGGAGAGTTCCAAATGTTTTTGGGTAGAATATATATCCCACGGGGCAAAATTGAAAAAAGTTGAAAAATTTTTTTGGGGGGACTTAGTAATTTTTCTGGAGTTTATCAGACTTTCAGATAGGGGAAATGTCAGTGAGCGTTCCGATTTCAGTTCCTGAGCGATTCGCCCAATGAGTCCTTCATATTTAGTCGTTTTCAGCCAATTTTCTCAATTTTTTAAAATTTCACTTTTTTTGTGAAAATATCCACTAAATGAGGGAATAATATGTGTGAGGGTACGCCAGGAGAGTTCCAAATGTGTGTGGGTAGAATATATATCCCACGGGGGTAAAATTGAAAAAAGTTGAAAAAAATTTTTTTTTTGGACTTAGTCATTTTTCCGGCGTTTATTAGACTTTCAGAGAGGGGAAATGTCAGTGAGCATTCCGATTTCAGTTCCACAGCCATTCGCAAGATGAGTCCTTCATATTTAGTGGTTTTCAGCCAATTTTCAGAATTTTTGAAAATTTCACTTTTTTGTGAAAATATCCACTAAATGAGGGAATAATATGTGTGAGGGTACCCCAGGAGAGTTCCAAATGTGTGTGGGTAGAATTTATATCCCACGGGAGTAAAATTGAAAAAAGTTGAAAAAATTATTTTTTTTGACTTAGTCATTTTTCTGGCGTTTATCAGACTTTCAGATAGGGGAAATGTCAGTGAGCGTTCCGATTTCAGTTCCAGAGTGATTCAACCGATGAGTCCTTCATATTTAGTTGTTTTCACCGAATTTTCTGAATTTTTGAAAATTTCACTTTTTGGTGAAAATATCCACTAAATGAGGGAATAATTTGTCTGAGGGTACCCCAGGAGAGTTCCAAATGTGTGTGGGTAGAATATATATCCCACGGGGGTAAAATTGAAAAAAGTTGAACATTTTTTTTTTTCGACTTTGTTATTTTTCAGGCGTTAAACAGACTTTCAGATAGGGGAAATGTCAGTGAGCGTTCCGATTTCAGTTCCAGAGTGATTCGCCCGATGAGTCCTTCATATTTAGTTGTTTTCAGCGAATTTTCTGAATTTTTGAAAATTTCACTTTTTTGTGAAAATATCCACTAAATCAGGGAATAATATGTGTGAGGGTACCCCAGGAGAGCTCCAAATGTGTGTGGGTAGAATATATATCCCACGTGGGTAAAATTGAAAAAAGTTTAAATAAAATTTTTTTGGACTTAGTTATTTTTCAGGCGTTAATCAGACTTTCAGATAGGGGAAATGTCAGTGAGCGTTCCGAATTCAGTACCAGAGCCATTCGCCCGATGAGTCCTTCATATTTAGTCGTTTTCAGCCAATTTTCTGAATTTTTGAAAATTTCACTTTTTTGTGAAAATATCCACTAAATGAGGGAATAATATGTGTGAGGGTAACCCAGGAGAGTTCCAAATGTGCGTGGGCAGAATATATATCCCATGGGGGTAAAATTGAAAAAAGTTGAAAACATTTTTTTTGGGGACTTAGTCATTTTTCCGGCGTTTATCAGACATTCAGATAGGGGAAATGTCAGTGAGCATTCCGATTTCAGTTCCAGAGCAATTTGCCCGATGAGTCCTTCATATTTAGTCGTTTTCAGCCAATTTTCTGAATTTTTGAAAATTTCACTTTTTTGTGAAAATATCCACTAAATGAGGGAACAATATGTGTGAGGGTACCCCAGTAGAGTTCCAAATGTGTGTGGGTAGAATATATATCCCACGGGGGTAAAATTTAAAAAAGTTGAAAAAAAAATTTGGGGGGAATTAGTCATTTTTCCGGCGTTTATCAGACTTTCAGAGAGGGTAAATGTCAGTGAGCATTCCGATTTCAGTTCCAGAGCGATTCGCCCGATGAGTCCTTCATATTTAGTCGTTTTCAGCCAATTTTCTGAATTTTTGAAAATTTCACTTTTTTGTGAAAATATCCACTAAATGAGGGAATAATATGTGTGAGGGTACCCCAGGAGAGTTCCAAATGTGTGTGGGTAGAATATATATCCCACGGGGGTAAAATTGAAAAAAGTTGAAAAAAAATTTTTTTTTGGACTTTGCCATTTTTTCGGCGTTTATCAGACTTTCAGATAGGAGAAATGTCAGTGAGCGTTCCGATTTCAGTTCCAGAGCGATTCGCCCGATGAGTCCTTCATATTTAGTCGTTTTCGGCCAATTTTCAGAATTTTTGAAAATTTCACTTTTTTGTGAAAATATCCACTAAATGAGGGAATAATATGCGTGAGGGTAAGCCAGGAGAGATCCAAATGTGTGTGGGTAGAATATATATCCCACGGGGGTAAAATTGAAAAAAAATTTTTTTTGGACTTTGTCATTTTTCCGGCGTTTATCAGACTTTCAGATAGGGGAAATGTCAGTGAGCGTTCCGATTTCAGTTCCAGAGCCATTCGCCCAATGAGTCCTTCATATTTAGTCGTTTTCAGCCAATTTTCGGAATTTTTGAAAATTTCACTTTTTTGTGAAAATATCCACTAAATGAGGGAATAATATGTGTGAGGGCACCCCAGGAGAGTTCCAAATGTGTGTGGGTAGAATATATATCCCACGGGGGTAAAATTGAAAAAAGTTGAAAAAATTTTTTTTCTGGACTTAGTCATTTTTCCGGCCTTTATCAGACATTCAGATAGGGGAAATGTCATTGAGCATTCCGATTTCAGTTCCAGAGCGATTAGCCCGATGAGTCCTTCTTATTTAGTCGTTTTCAGCCAATTTTCTGAATTTTTGAAAATTTCACTTTTTTGTGAAAATACAGTACAGACCAAAAGTTTGGACACACCTTCTCATTTAAAATTTTTTCTGTATTTTCATGACTATGAAAATTGTACATTTACACTGAAGGCATCAAAACTATGAATTAACACATGTGGAATTATATACTTAACAAAAAATTGTGAAACAACTAAAAATATGTCTTATATTCTAGGTTCTTCAAAGTAGCCACCTTTTGCTTTGATGACTGCTTTGCACACTCATGGCATTCTCTTGATGAGCTTCAAGTGGTTGTCACGGGAAATGGTTTTCACTTCACAGGTGTGCCCTGTCAGGTTTAATAAGTGGGATTTCTTGCCTTATAAATGGGGTTGGGACCATCAGTTGTGTTTTGCAGAAGTCTGGTGAATACACAGCTGATAGTCCTACTGAATAGACTGTTAGAATTTGTATTATGGCAAGAAAAGAGCAGCTAAGTAAAGAAAAACGAGTGGCCATCATTACTTTAACAAATGAAGGTCAGTCAGTGCGAAAAATTGGGAAAACTTTGAAAGTGTCCCCAAGTGCAGTTACAAAAACCATCAAGCGCTACAAAGAAACTGGCTCACATGAGGACCGCCCCAGGAAAGGAAGACCAAGAGTCACCTCTGCTTCTGAGGATAAGTTTATCCGAGTCACCAGCCTCAAAAATCGCAGGTTAACAGCAGATCAGATTAGAGACCAGGTCAATGCCACACAGAGTTCTAGCAGCAGACACATCTCTTCAACAACTGTTAGGAGGAGACTTTGTGCAGCAGGCCTTCATGGTAAAATAGCTGCTAGGAAACCACTGCTAAGGACAGGCAACTAGCAGAAGAGACTTGTTTGGGCTAAAGAACACAAGGAATGGACATTAGACCAGTGGAAATCTGTGCTTTCATCTGATGAGTCAAAATTTGAGATCTTTGGTTCCAACCACCGTGTCTTTGTGCGACGCAGAAAAGGTGAACGGATGGACTCTACATGCCTGGTTCCCACCGTGAAGCATGGAGGAGGAGGTGTGATGGTGTGGGGGGTGCTCTGCTGGTGACACTGTTGGGGATTTATTCAAAATTGAAGGCATACTGAATCAGCATGGCTACCACAACATCTTGCAGCGGCATGCTATTCCATCCGGTTTGCGTTTAGTTGGACCATCATTTATTTTTCAATAGGACTATGACCCCAAACACACCTCCAGGCTGTGTAAGAGCTATTTGACCAAGAAGGAGAGTGATGGGGTGCTACGCCAGATAACCTGGCCTCCACAGTCACCAGACCTGAACCCAATCGAGATGGTTTGGGGTGAGCTGGACTGCAGAGTGAAGGCAAAAGGGCCAACAAGTGCTAAGCATCTCTGGGAACTCCTTCAAGATTTTTGGAAGACCATTTTCGGCGACTACTACTTGAAGCTCATCAAGAGAATGCCAAGAGAGTGCAAAGCAGTCACCAAGGCAAAAGGTGGATACTTTGAAGAAGCTAGAATATAAGACAATATTTTCAGTTGTTTCACACTTTTTTGTTAAGTATATAATTCCACATGTGTTAATTCATAGTTTTGATGCCTTCAGTGGAATGTACAATTTTCATAGTCATGAAAATACAGAAAAATCTTTAAATGAGAAGGTGTGTCCAAACTTTTGGTCTGTACTGTATCTACTACATGAGGGAATAATATGTGTGAGGGTACCCCAGGAGAGTTCCAAATGTGTGTGGGTAGAAGTAATATCCACAGGGGTAAAATTGAAAAAAGTTTAAAAAAAATTTTTTTTGGACTGTCATTTTTCCGGCGTTTATCAGACTTTCAGATAGGGGAAATGTCAGTGAGCGTTCCGATTTCAGTTCCAGAGCGATTCGCCCGATGAGTCCTTCATATTTAGTCGTTTTCAGCCAATTTTCAGAATTTTTGAAAATTTCACTTTTTTGTGAAAATATCCACTAAATGATGGAATAATCTGTGTGAGGTACCCCAGGAGAGTTCCAAATATGTGTGGGTAGAATATATATCCCACGGGGGTAAAATAGAAAAAAAATTTTTTTTGGACTTAGTCATTTTTCCGGCGTTTATCAGACTTTCAGATAGGAGAAATGTCAGTGAGCGTTCCGATTTCAGTTCCAGAGCGATTCTTCCGATGAGTCCTTCATATTTAGTCGTTTGCATCCAATTTTCTGAATTTCTGAAAATTTCACTTTTTTGTGAAAATATCCACTAAATGAGGGAATAATATGTGTGAGGGTACCCCAGGAGAGTTCCAAATGTGTGTGGGTAGAATATATACCCCACGGGGGTAAAATTGAAAAAAGTTGAAAAAAAATTTTTTTTTGGACTTTGTCATTTTTTCGGCGTTTATCAGACTTTCAGATAGGGGAAATGTCAGTGAGCGTTCCGATTTCAGTTACAGAGCGATTCGCCCGATGAGTCCTTCATATTTAGTCGTTTTCAGCCAATTTTCTGAATTTTTGAAAATTTCACTTTTTTGTGAAAATATCCACTAAATGAGGGAATAATATGTGTGAGAGTACCTGAGGAGAGTTCCAAATGTTTGTGGGTAGAATTAATATCCACAGGGGTAAAACTGAAAAAAGTTGAAAAAAAAATTTTTTTTTGGACCTTGTCATTTTTTCGGCGTTTATCAGACTTTCAGATAGGGGAAATGTCAGTGAGCGTTCCGATTTCAGTTCCAGAGCGATTCGCCTCATGAGTCCTTCATATTTAGTCATTTTCAGCCAATTTTCAGAATTTTTGAAAATTTCACTTTTTTGTGAAAATATCCACTAAATGAGGGAATAATATGTGTGAGGGTACCCCAGGAGAGTTCCAAATGTGTGTGGGTAGAATATATATCCCACGGGGGCAAAATTGAAAAAAGTTGAAAAAGAATTTTTTTTTGGACTGTCATTTTCCAGCGTTTATCAGACTTTCAGATAGGGGAAATGTCAGTGAGCGTTCCGATTTCAGTTCCAGAGCGATTCGCCCGATGAGTCCTTCATATTTAGTCGTTTTCAGCCAATTTTCTGAATTTTTGAAAATGTCACTTTTTTGTGAAAATATCCACTAAATGAGGGAATAATATGTGTGAGGGTACCCCAGAAGAGTTCCAAATGTGTGTGGGCAGAATATATATCCCACGGGGGTAAAATTGAAAAAAGTTGAAAAAATTTTTTTTTTGGACTTAGTCATTTTTCCGGCGTTTATCAGACTTTCAGATTGGGGAAATGTCAGTGAGCATTCCGATCTCAGTTCCAGAGCGATTTGCCCGATGAGTCAATCATATTTAGTCGTTTTCAGAAATTTTCTGAATTTTTGAAAATTTCACTTTTTTGTGAAAATATCCACTAAATGAGGGAATAATATGTGTGAGAGTACCTCAGGAGAGTTCCAAATGTTTGTGGGTAGAATTAATATCCACAGGGGTAAAACTGAAAAAAGTTGAAAAAAAAATTTTTTTTTGAACCTTGTCATTTTTTCGGCGTTTATCAGACTTTCAGATAGGGGAAATGTCAGTGAGCGTTCCGATTTCAGTTCCAGAGCGATTCGCCTCATGAGTCCTTCATATTTAGTCATTTTCAGCCAATTTTCAGAATTTTTGAAAATTTCACTTTTTTGTGAAAATATCCACTAAATGAGGGAATAATATGTGTGAGGGTACCCCAGGAGAGTTCCAAATGTGTGTGGGTAGAATATATATTCCACGGGGGTAAAATTGAAAAAAATTTTTTTTTGGACTTAGTCATTTTTCCGGCGTTTATCAGACTTTCAGATAGGGGAAATGTCAGTGAGCGTTCCGATTTCAGTTCCAGAGCGATTAGCCCAATGAGTCCTTCATATTTAGCCATTTTCAGCCAATTTTCTGAATTTTTGAAAATTTCACTTTTTTGTGAAAATATCCACTAAATGAGGGAATAATATGTGTGAGGGTACCCCAGGAGAGTTCCAAATGTGTGTGGGTAGAATATATATCCCACGGGGGCAAAATTGAAAAAAGTTGAAAAAGAATTTTTTTTTGGACTGTCATTTTCCAGCGTTTATCAGACTTTCAGATAGGGGAAATGTCAGTGAGCGTTCCGATTTCAGTTCCAGAGTGATTCGCCCGATGAGTACTTCATATTTAGTCGTTTTCAGCCAATTTTCTGAATTTTTGAAAATGTCACTTTTTTGTGAAAATATCCACTAAATGAGGGAATAATATGTGTGAGGGTACCCCAGGAGAGTTCCAAATGTTTGTGGGTAGAATATATATCCCACGGGGGTAAAATTGAAAAAAGTTTTAAAAAAATTTTTTTTGGACTTAGTCATTTTTCCGGCGTTTATCAGACTTTCAGATAGGGGAAATGTCAGTGAGCATTCCGATTTCAGTTTCAGAGCGATTAGCCCGATGAGTCCTTCATATTTAGCCATTTTCAGCCAATTTTCTGAATTTTTTAAAATTTTACTTTTTTGTGAAAATATCCACTAAATGAGGGAATAATATGTGTGAGGGTACCCCAGGAGAGTTCCAAATGTGTGTGGGCAGAATATATATCCCACGGGGGTAAAATTGAAAAAAGTTGAAAAATTTTTTTTTTTGGACTTAGTCATTTTTCCGGCGTTTATCAGACTTTCAGATTGGGGAAATGTCAGTGAGCATTCCGATCTCAGTTCCAGAGCGATTCGCCCGATGAGTCAATCATATTTAGTCGTTTTCAGAAATTTTCTGAATTTTTGAAAATTTCACTTTTTTGTGAAAATATCCACTAAATGAGGGAATAATATGTGTGAGGGTACCCCAGGAGAGTTCCAAATGTGTGTGGGTAGAATATATATCCCACAGGAATAAAATTGAAAAAAAAATTTTTTTGGACTTAGTCATTTTTCCGGCCTTTATCAGACTTTCAGATAGGGGAAATGTCAGTGAGCATTCCGATTTCAGTTCCAGAGCGATTCGCCCAATGAGTCCTTCATATTTAGTCGTTTTCAGCCAATTTTCTGAATTTTTGAAAATTTCACTTTTTTGTGAAAATATCCACTAAATGAGGGAATAATATGTGTGAGGGTACCCCAGGAGAGTTCCAAATGTGTGTGGGTAGAATATATTTCCCACAGGAATAAAATTGAAAAAAAAATTTTTTTGGACTTAGTCATTTTTCCGGCGTTTATCAGACTTTCAGATAAGGGAAATGTCAGTGGGCGTTCCAATTTCAGTTCCAGAGCGATTAGCCCGATGAGTCCTTCATATTTAGTCGTTTTCAGAAATTTTCTAAATTTTTGAAAATTTCACTTCTTTTGTGAAAATATCCACTAAATGAGGGAATAAAATGTGTGAGGGTACCCCAGGAGAGTTCCAAATGTGGGTGGGTAGAATATATATCCCACGGGGCAAAATTGAAAAAAGTTGAAAAAATTTTTTTGGGGCACTTAGTAATTTTTCTGGAGTTTATCAGACTTTCAGATAGGGGAAATGTCAATGAGCATTCCGATTTCAGTTCCAGAGCGATTAGCCTGATGAGTCCTTCATATTTAGTCGTTTTCAGCCAATTTTCTGAATTTTTGAAAATTTCACTTTTTTGTGAAAATATCCACTAAATGAGGGAATAATATGTGTGAGGAAACCCCAGGAGAGTTCCAAATGTTTGTGGGTAGAATATATATCCCACGGGGCAAAATTGAAAAAAGTTGAAAAAATTTTTTGGGGGGACTTAGTAATTTTTCTGGAGTTTATCAGACTTTCAGATAGGGGAAATGTCAATGAGCATTCCGATTTCAGTTCCAGAGCGATTAGCCTGATGAGTCCTTCATATTTAGTCGTTTTCAGCCAATTTTCTGAATTTTTGAAAATTTCTCTTTTTTGTGAAAATATGCACTAAATGAGGGAATAATATGTGTGACGGTACCCCAGGAGAGTTCCAAATGTGTTTGAGTAGAATATATATCCCACAGGGATAAAATTGAAAAAAAAATTTTTTTGGACTTAGTCATTTTTCCGGCCTTTATCAGACTTTCAGATAGGGGAAATGTCAGTTAGCATTCCGATTTCAGTTCCAGAGCGATTTGCCCAATGAGTCCTTCATATTTAGTCGTTTTCAGCCAATTTTCTGAATTTTTGAAAATTTCACTTTTTTGTGAAAATATCCACTAAATGAGGGAATAATACGTGTGAGGGTACCCCAGCAGTTTTCCAAATGTGTGTGGGTAGAATATATATCCCACGGGGGTAAAATTGAAAAAAGTTGAAAAAAATTTTTTTTTGGACTTAGTCATTTTTCCGGCGTTAATCAGACTTTCAGATAGGGGAAATGTCAGTGAGCGTTCTGATTTCAGTTCCAGAGCGATTCGCCCTATGAGTCCATCACATTTAGTCGTTTTCAGCCAATTTTCTGAATTTTTGAAAATTTCACTTTTTTGTGAAAATATCCACTAAATGAGGGAATAATATGTGTGAGGAAACCACAGGAGAGTTCCAAATGTGTGTGGGTAGAATATATATCCCACAGGGATAAAATTGAAAAAAAAATTTTTTTGAACTTAGTCATTTTTCTGGCGTTTATCAGACTTTCAGATAGGGGAAATGTCAGTGAGCGTTACGATTTCAGTTCCAGAGCGATTAGCCCGATGAGTCCTTCATATTTAGTCATTTTCAGCCAATTTTCTGAATTTTTGAAAATTTCACTTTTTTGTGAAAATATCCACTAAATGAGGGAATAATATGTGTGAGAGTATCCCAGGAGAGTTCCAAATGTGTGTGGGTAGAATATATGTCCCACAAGGGTAAAATTGAAAAAAGTTGAAAAAAAATTTTTTTTGGACTTAGTCATTTTTCCGGCGTTTATCAGACTTTCAGATAGGGGAAATGTCAGTGAGCATTCCGATTTCAGTTCCAGAGCGATTAGCCCGATGAGTCCTTCATATTTAGTCGTTTTCAGCCAATTTTCTGAATTTTTGAAAATTTCACTTTTTTGTGAAAATATCCACTAAATGAGGGAATAATATGTGTGAGGGTACCCCAGGAGAGTTCCAAATGTGTGCGGGTAGAATATATATCCACATGAGTAAAATTGAAAAAAGTTGAAAAATTTTTTTTGGGGGACTTAGTCATTTTTCCGGAGTTTATCAGACTTTCAGATAGGGGAAATGTCAGTGAGCATTCCGATTTCAGTTCCAGAGCGATTATCCCGATGAGTTCTTCATATTTAGTCGTTTTCTGAAATTTTCTGAAATTTTTAAAATTTCACTTTTTTTGAAAATATCCACTAAATGAGGGAATAAAATGTGTGAGGGTACCCCAGGAGAGTTCCAAATGTGTGTGGGTAGAATATATATCCCACGGGGGTAAAATTGAAAACAGTTGAAAAAAAATTTTTTTTGGACTGTCATTTTCCAGCGTTTATCAGACTTTCAGATAGGGGAAATGTCAGTGAGCGTTCCGATTTCAGTTCCAGAGCGATTCGCTCGATGAGTCCTTCATATTTAGTCGTTTTCAGCCAATTTTCTGAATTTTTGAAAATGTCACTTTTTTGTGAAAATATCCACTAAATGAGGGAATAATATGTGTGATGGTACCCCAGGAGAGTTCCAAATGTTTGTGGGTAGAATATATATCCCACGGGGGTAAAATTGAAAAAAGTTTAAAAAAAATTTTTTTTGGACTTAGTCATTTTTCCGGCGTTTATCAGACTTTCAGATAGGGGAAATGTCAGTGAGCGTTCCGATTTCAGTTTCAGAGCGATTAGCCCGATGAGTCCTTCATATTTAGCCATTTTCAGCCAATTTTCTGAATTTTTTAAAATTTTACTTTTTTGTGAAAATATCCACTAAATGAGGGAATAATATGTGTGAGGGCACCCCAGGAGAGTTCCAAATGTGTGTGGGCAGAATATATATCCCACGGGGGTAAAATTGAAAAAAGTTGAAAAAATTTTTTTTTTGGACTTAGTCATTTTTCCGGCGTTTATCAGCCTTTCAGATTTGGGAAATGTCAGTGAGCATTCCGATCTCAGTTCCAGAGCGATTCGCCCGATGAGTCAATCATATTTAGTCGTTTTCAGAAATTTTCTGAATTTTTGAAAATTTCACTTTTTTGTGAAAATATCCACTAAATGAGGGAATAATATGTGTGAGGGTACCCCAGGAGAGTTCCAAATGTGTGTGGGTAGAATATATATCCCACAGGAATAAAATTGAAAAAAAAATTTTTTTGGACTTAGTCATTTTTCCGGCCTTTATCAGACTTTCAGATAGGCGAAATGTCAGTGAGCATTCCGATTTCAGTTCCAGAGCGATTCGCCCAATGAGTCCTTCATATTTAGTCGTTTTCAGCCAATTTTCTGAATTTTTGAAAATTTCACTTTTTTGTCAAAATATCTACTACGTGAGGGAATAATATGTGTGAGGGTACCCCAGGAGAGTTCCAAATGTGGGTGGGTAGAATATATATCCCACGGGGCAAAATTGAAAAAAGTTGATAAAATTTTTTTGGGGCACTTAGTAATTTTTCTGGAGTTTATCAGACTTTCAGATAGGGGAAATGTCAATGAGCATTCCGATTTCAGTTCTTGAGCGATTAGCCTGATGAGTCCTTCATATTTAGTCGTTTTCAGCCAATTTTCTTAATTTTTTGAAAATTTCACTTTTTTGTGAAAATATCCACTAAATGAGGGAATAATATGTGTGAGGAAACCCCAGGAGAGTTCCAAATGTTTTTGGGTAGAATATATATCCCACGGGGCAAAATTGAAAAAAGTTGAAAAAATTTTTTTGGGGGACTTAGTAATTTTTCTGGAGTTTATCAGACTTTCAGATAGGGGAAATGTCAATGAGCATTCCGATTTCAGTTCCAGAGCGATTAGCCTGATGAGTCCTTCATATTTAGTCGTTTTCAGCCAATTTTCTGAATTTTTGAAAATTTCTCTTTTTTGTGAAAATATGCACTAAATGAGGGAATAATATGTGTGACGGTACCCCAGGAGAGTTCCAAATGTGTTTGAGTAGAATATATATCCCACAGGGATAAAATTGAAAAAAAAATTTTTTTGGACTTAGTCATTTTTCCGGCCTTTATCAGACTTTCAGATAGGGGAAATGTCAGTGAGCGTTCCGATTTCAGTTCCAGATCGATTCGGCCGATGAGTCCTTCATATTTAGTCGTTTTCAGCCAATTTTCTGAATTTTTGAAAATTTCACTTTTTTGTCAAAATATCTACTACGTGAGGGAATAATATGTGTGACGGTACCCCAGGAGAGTTCCAAATGTGTGTGGGTAGAATATATATCCCACGGGGGTAAAACTGAAAAAAGTTGAAAAAAATTTTTTTTTTAGACTTTGTCATTTTTTCGGCGATATCAGACTTTCAGATAGGGGAAATGTCAGTGGGCGTTCCAATTTCAGTTCCAGAGCGATTAGCCCGATGAGTCCTTCATATTTAGTCGTTTTCAGAAATTTTCTAAATTTTTGAAAATTTCACTTTTTTTGTGAAAATATCCACTAAATGAGGGAATAAAATGTGTGAGGGTACCCCAGGAGAGTTCCAAATGTGGGTGGGTAGAATATATATCCCACGGGTCAAAATTGAAAAAAGTTGATAAAATTTTTTTGGGGCACTTAGTAATTTTTCTGGAGTTTATCAGACTTTCAGATAGGGGAAATGTCAATGAGCATTCCGATTTCAGTTCCAGAGCGATTAGCCTGATGAGTCCTTCATATTTAGTCGTTTTCAGCCAATTTTCTGAATTTTTGAAAATTTCACTTTTTTGTGAAAATATCCACTAAATGAGGGAATAATATGTGTGAGGAAACCTCAGGAGAGTTCCAAAGGTTTGTGGGTAGAATATATATCCCACGGGGCAAAATTGAAAAAAGTTGAAAAAATTTTTTTGGGGGACTTAGTAATTTTTCTGGAGTTTATCAGACTTTCAGATAGGGGAAATGTCAATGAGCATTCCGATTTCAGTTCCAGAGCGATTAGCCTGATGAGTCCTTCATATTTAGTCGTTTTCAGCCAATTTTCTGAATTTTTGAAAATTTCTCTTTTTTGTGAAAATATGCACTAAATGAGGGAATAATATGTGTGACGGTACCCCAGGAGAGTTCCAAATGTGTTTGAGTAGAATATATATCCCACAGGGATAAAATTGAAAAAAAAATTTTTTTGGACTTAGTCATTTTTCCGGCCTTTATCAGACTTTCAGATAGGGGAAATGTCAGTGAGCGTTCCGATTTCAGTTCCAGAGCGATTCGGCCGATGAGTCCTTCATATTTAGTCGTTTTCAGCCAATTTTCTGAATTTTTGAAAATTTCACTTTTTTGTCAAAATATCTACTACGTGAGGGAATAATATGTGTGACGGTACCCCAGGAGAGTTCCAAATGTGTGTGGGTAGAATATATATCCCACGGGGGTAAAACTGAAAAAAGTTGAAAAAAATTTTTTTTTTAGACTTTGTCATTTTTTCGGCGATATCAGACTTTCAGATAGGGGAAATGTCAGTGGGCGTTCCAATTTCAGTTCCAGAGCGATTAGCCCGATGAGTCCTTCATATTTAGTCGTTTTCAGAAATTTTCAAAATTTTTGAAAATTTCACTTTTTTTGTGAAAATATCCACTAAATGAGGGAATAAAATGTGTGAGGGTACCCCAGAAGAGTTCCAAATGTGGGTGGGTAGAATATATATCCCACGGGTCAAAATTGAAAAAAGTTGATAAAATTTTTTTGGGGCACTTAGTAATTTTTCTGGAGTTTATCAGACTTTCAGATAGGGGAAATGTCAATGAGCATTCCGATTTCAGTTCCAGAGCGATTAGCCTGATGAGTCCTTCATATTTAGTCGTTTTCAGCCAATTTTCTGAATTTTTGAAAATTTCACTTTTTTGTGAAAATATCCACTAAATGAGGGAATAATATGTGTGAGGAAACCCCAGGAGAGTTCCAAAGGTTTGTGGGTAGAATATATATCCCACGGGGCAAAATTGAAAAAAGTTGAAAAAATTTTTTTGGGGGACTTAGTAATTTTTCTGGAGTTTATCAGACTTTCAGATAGGGGAAATGTCAATGAGCATTCCGATTTCAGTTCCAGAGCGATTAGCCTGATGAGTCCTTCATATTTAGTCGTTTTCAGCCAATTTTCTGAATTTTTGAAAATTTCTCTTTTTTGTGAAAATATGCACTAAATGAGGGAATAATATGTGTGACGGTACCCCAGGAGAGTTCCAAATGTGTTTGAGTAGAATATATATCCCACAGGGATAAAATTGAAAAAAAAATTTTTTTGGACTTAGTCATTTTTCCGGCCTTTATCAGACTTTCAGGTAGGGGAAATGTCAGTGAGCATTCCGATTTCAGTTCCAGAGCGATTCGCCCAATGAGTCCTTCATATTTAGTCGTTTTCAGCCAATTTTCTGAATTTTTGAAAATTTCACTTTTTTGTGAAAATATCCACTAAATGAGGGAATAATATGTGTGAGGGTACCCCAGCAGTTTTCCAAATGTGTGTGGGTAGAATATATATCCCACGGGGGTAAAATTGAAAAAAGTTGAAAAAAATTTTTTTTTGGACTTAGTCATTTTTCCGGCGTTTATCAGACTTTCAGATAGGGGAAATGTCAGTGAGCGTTCTGATTTCAGTTCCAGAGCGATTCGCCCTATGAGTCCATCACATTTAGTCGTTTTCAGCAAATTTTCTGAATTTTTGAAAATTTCACTTTTTTGTGAAAATATCCACTAAATGAGGGAATAATATGTGTGAGGGTACCCCAGGAGAGTTCCAAATGTGTGCGGGTAGAATATATATCCACATGAGTAAAATTGAAAAAAGTTGAAAAATTTTTTTTGGGGGACTTAGTCATTTTTCCGGAGTTTATCAGACTTTCAGATAGGGGAAATGTCAGGGAGCATTCCGATTTCAGTTCCAGAGCGATTAGCCCGATGAGTCCTTCATATTTAGTCGTTTTCTGAAATTTTCTGAAATTTTTAAAATTTCACTTTTTTGTGAAAATATCCACTAAATGAGGGAATAAAATGTGTGAGGGTACCCCAGGAGAGTTCCAAATGTGTGTGGGTAGAATATATATCCCACGGGGGTAAAATTGAAAACAGTTGAAAAAAAATTTTTTTTGGACTTAGTCATTTTTCCGGCGTTTATCAGACTTTCAGATAGGGTAAATGTCAGCGAGCGTTCCGATTTCAGTTCCAGAGCAATTCGACCGATGAGTCCATCACATTTAGTCGTTTTCAGACAATTTTCTGAATTTTTGAAAATTTCACTTTTTTGTGAAAATATCCACTAAATGAGGGAATAATATGTGTGAGGAAACCCCAGGAGAGTTCCAAATGTTTGTGGGTAGAATATATATCCCACGGGGCAAAATTGAAAAAAGTTGAAAAAATTTTTTGGGGGGACTTAGTAATTTTTCTGGAGTTTATCAGACTTTCAGATAGGGGAAATGTCAATGAGCATTCCGATCTCAGTTCCAGAGCGATTAGCCTGATGAGTCATTCATATTTAGTCGTTTTCAGCCAATTTTCTGAATTTTTGAAAATTTCTCTTTTTTGTGAAAATATGCACTAAATGAGGGAATAATATGTGTGACGGTACCCCAGGAGAGTTCCAAATGTGTGTGAGTAGAATATATATCCCACAGGGATAAAATTGAAAAAAAAATTTTTTTGGACTTAGTCATTTTTCCGGCCTTTATCAGACTTTCAGATAGGGGAAATGTCAGTGAGCATTCCGATTTCAGTTCCAGAGCGATTCGCCCAATGAGTCATTCATATTTAGTCGTTTTCAGCCAATTTTCTGAATTTTTGAAAATTTCACTTTTTTGTGAAAATATCCACTAAATGAGGGAATAATATGTGTGAGGGTACCCCAGCAGTTTTCCAAATGTGTGTGGGTAGAATATATATCCCACGGGGGTAAAATTGAAAAAAGTTGAAAAAAATTTTTTTTTGGACTCAGTCATTTTTCCGGCGTTTATCAGACTTTCAGATAGGGGAAATGTCAGTGAGCGTTCTGATTTCAGTTCCAGAGCGATTCGCCCGATGAGTCCATCACATTTAGTCGTTTTCAGCCAATTTTCTGAATTTTTGAAAATTTCACTTTTTTGTGAAAATATCCACTAAATGAGGGAATAATATGTGTGAGGAAACCACAGGAGAGTTCCAAATGTGTGTGCGTAGAACATATATCCCACGGGGGTAAAATTGAAAAAAAAATTTTTTTGAACTTAGTCATTTTTCCGGCGTTTATCAGACTTTCAGATAGGGGAAATGTCAGTGAACGTTACGATTTCAGTTCCAGAGCGATTAGCCCGATGAGTCCTTCATATTTAGTCATTTTCAGCCAATTTTCTGAATTTTTGAAAATTTCACTTTTTTGTGAAAATATCCACTAAATGAGGGAATAATATGTGTGAGGGTATCCCAGGAGAGTTCCAAATGTGTATGGGTAGAATATATATCCCACGAGGGTAAAATTGAAAAAAGTTGAAAAAAAATTTTTTTGGGGGACTTAGTCATTTTTCCGGAGTTTATCAGACTTTCAGATAGGGGAAATGTCAGTGAGCATTCCGATTTCCGTTCCAGAGCGATTAGCCCGATGAGTCCTTCATATTTAGTCGTTTTCTGAAATTTTCTGAAATTTTTAAAATTTCACTTTTTTGTGAAAATATCCACTAAATGAGGGAATAAAATGTGTGAGGGTACCCCAGGAGAGTTCCAAATGTGTGTGGTTAGAATATATATCCCACGGGGGAAAAATTGAAAAAAGTTTAAAACATTTTTTTTTGGACTTAGTCATTTTTCCGGCATTTATCAGACTTTCAGATAGGTGAAATGTCAGTGAGCATTCCGATTTCAGTTCCAGAGCGATTCGGCCAATGAGTTTTTCATATTTAGTCGCTTTCAGCCAATTTTCAGAATTTTTGAAAATTTCACTTTTTTGTGAAATTATCCACTAAATGAGGGAATAATATGTGTGAGGGTACCCCAGGAGAGTTCCAAATGTGTGTGGGTAGAATATATATCCCACAGGGATAAAATTGAAAAAAAAATTTTTTTGGACTTAGTCATTTTTCCGGCCTTTATCAGACTTTCAGAAAGGTGAAATGTCAGTGAGCATTCCGATTTCAGTTCCAGAGTGATTCGCCCAATGAGTCCTTCATATTTAGTCGTTTTCAGCCAATTTTCTGAATTTTTGAAAATTTCACTTTTTTGTGAAAATATCCACTAAATGAGGGAATAATATGTGTGAGGAAACCCCAGGAGAGTTCCAAATGTTTGTCAGTAGAATATATATCCCACAGGGGTAAAATTGAAAAAAGTTGAAAAAATTTTTTTGGGGGACTTAGTAATTTTTCTGGAGTTTACCAGACTTTCAGATAGGGGAAATGTCAATGAGCATTCCGATTTCAGTTCCAGAGCGATTAGCCCGATGAGTCCTTCATATTTAGTCGTTTTCAGCCAATTTTCTGAATTTTTGAAAATTTCTCTTTTTTGTGAAAATATGAACTAAATGAGGGAATAATATGTGTGACGGTACCCCAGGAGAGTTCCAAATGTGTGTGAGTAGAATATATATCCCACAGGGATAAAATTGAAAAAAAAATTTTTTTGGACTTAGTCATTTTTCCGGCCTTTATCAGACTTTCAGATAGGGGAAATGTCAGTGAGCATTCCGATTTCAGTTCCAGAGCGATTCGCCCAATGAGTCCTTCATATTTAGTCGTTTTCAGCCAATTTTCTGAATTTTTGAAAATTTCACTTTTTTGTGAAAATATCCACTAAATGAGGGAATAATATGTGTGAGGGTACCCCAGCAGTTTTCCAAATGTGTGTGGGTAGAATATATATCCCACGGGGGTAAAATTGAAAAAAGTTGAAAAAAATTTTTTTTTGGACTTAGACATTTTTCCGGTGTTTATCAGACTTTCAGATAGGGGAAATGTCAGTGAGCGTTCTGATTTCAGTTCCAGAGCGATTCGCCCGATGAGTCCATCACATTTAGTCGTTTTCAGCCAATTTTCTGAATTTTTGAAAATTTCACTTTTTTGTGAAAATATCCACTAAGGGTATGTGCACACGATGCAGAAATGAAGCAGAAAATTTCTGCATCATTTCTGCATCTCCCTGGCAGAAAAAACGCATGCAGATTGTGCATGCGTTTTTCCTGCAGAATACATGCGGATCCACATGCAGATTCACATGCGTTTCCGCATGCAGATTGACAAGCGCTTTCCAGGCGATGTTAGCATCACCTGGAAAGTGCTTGATAACTAGGTCACACTATATAAATCCATGCAAACAGCATGGATTTATACAGTGTGACCAGAGAGAATGTATATACTTACCTCCGATGGCCCGCGCTGTCCTGCTCAATCTGTTCTCCCTCGCCGGCAACTTTGAATTGAAAGACCTGCCGACGTCAGCGTCACGTGACCCGTCACATGACTCTGACGTCACCGCAGGTCCTACAACTCACTGCAAGAGCCGGGAACCAAGCGGGAGCGGTGCGCGGGCCGACAGATGTTAAGAATACATTTAGTTCTTATTTTATTCTTCTTTTACAGCTTTTTTAATGGTACCTGGGTGTGGATGAGACTCTCCTCTCCTCCACACCCGGGTACCATCCGCACATTAGAACGAACCAATAACGCAAGTACAAATGCTGTCTTGCGGAATTGGCGCGTTCTAATGCAAGTCAATGGCGGCGAAATCGCCGCGTTTCCGCAAAATTAATTTACATGCTGCGGATTTTTGACCGCAGCGTTAATGCTGCGGAAAAATCCGCATCATGGGCACAGCACATGCGGATTTCCATTGGGGAACATTGCTTCCCTTCTACCATGCGTTTTTCATGCGTTTCCGCGGCGTTTACGCAACTGCAAAAACGCCGCGGAAATGCATGAAATACGCATCGTGTGAACACAGCCTAAATGAGGGAATAATATGTGTGAGGAAACCCCAGGAGAGTTCCAAATGTGTGTGGGTAGAATATATATCCCACGGGGGTAAAATTGAAAAAAAATCTTTTTTGAACTTAGTCCTTTTTCCGGCGTTTATCAGACTTTCAGATAGGGGAAATGTCAGTGAGCGTTACGATTTCAGTTCCAGAGCGATTAGCCCGATGCGTCCTTCATATTTAGTCATTTTCAGCCAATTTTCTGAATTTTTGAAAATTTCACTTTTTTGTGAAAATATCCACTAAATGAGGGAATAATATGTGTGAGGGTATCCCAGGAGAGTTCCAAATGTGTGTGGGTAGAATATATATCCCACGAGGGTAAAATTGAAAAAAGTTTTAAAAAAATTTTTTTTGAACTTAGTCATTTTTCCGGCGTTTATCAGAATTTCAGATAGGGGAAATGTGAGTGAGCATTCCGATTTCAGTTCCAAAGCGATTCGCCCGATGAGTCCTTCATATTTAGTCATTTTCAGCCAATTTTCTGAATTTTTGAAAATGTCACTTTTTTGTGAAAATATCCACTAAATGAGGGAATAATATGTGTGAGGGTACCCCCAGGAGAGTTCCAAATGTGAGAGGGTAGAATATATATCCCACGGGGGTAAAATTAAAAAAAGTTGAAAAAAAAAATTTTTTTGGACTTTGTCATTTTTTCGGCTTTTATCAGACTTTCAGATAGGGGAAATGTCAGTGAGCATTCCGATTTCAGTTCCAGAGCGATTAGCCCGATGAGTCCTTCATATTTAGTCGTTTTCAGCCAATTTTCAGAATTTTTGAAAATTTCACTTTTTTGTGAAAATATGCACTAAATGAGGGAATAATATGTGTGACGGTACCCCAGGAGAGTTCCAAATGTGTGTGAGTAGAATATATATCCCACAGGGATAAAATTGAAAAAAGTTGAAAAAAATCTTTTTTGGACTTAGTCATTTTTCCGGCGTTTATCAGACTTTCAGATAGGGGAAATGTCAGTGAGCATTCCGATTTCAGTTCCAGAGCGATTCGCCCGATGAGTCCTTCATAATTAGTCGTTTTCAGCCAATTTTCTGAATTTTTGAAAATTTCACTTTTTTGTGAAAATATCCACTAAATGAGGGAATAATATGTGTGATGGTACCCCAGGAGAGTTCCAAATGTGTGTGGGTAGAATATATATCCCACGGGGGTAAAATTGAAAAAAGTTGAAAAAATTTTTTTTTTGGACTTAGTTATTTTTCCGGCCTTTATCAGACTTTCAGATAGGGGAAATGTCAGTGAGTGTTCCGATTTCAGTTCCAGAGCGATTCGCCCGATGAGTCCGTCATATTTAGTTGTTTTCAGCCAATTTTCAGAATTTTTGAAAATTTCACTTTTTTGTGAAAATATGCACTAAATGAGGGAATAATATGTGTGAGGGTACCCCAGGAGAGTTCCAAATGTTTTGGGTAGCATATATATCCCACTGGGGTAAAATTGAAAAAAGTTAAAAAAAATTTTTTTTTGAACTTAGTCATTTTTCCGGAGTTTATCAGACTTTCAGATAGGGGAAATGTCAGTGAGCGTTCCGATTTCAGTTCCAGAGCGATTCGCCCGATGAGTCCTTCATAATTAGTCGTTTTCAGCCAATTTTCGGAATTTTTGAAAATTTCACTTTTTTGTGAAAATATCCACTAAATGAGGGAATAATATGTGTGAGGGTACCCCAGGAGAGTTCCAAATGTGTGTGAGTAGAATATATATCCCACAGGGATAAAATTGAAAAAAGTTGAAAAAAATTTTTTTTTGGACTGTCATTTTTCCGGCGTTTATCAGACTTTCAGATAGGGGAAATGTCAGTGAGCATTCCGATTTCAGTTCCAGAGCGATTAGCCCGATGAGTCCTTCATATTTAGTCGATGTCAGCCAATTTTCAGAATTTTTGAAATTTTCACTTTTTTGTGAAATTATCCACTAAATGAGGGAATAATATGTGTAAGGGTACCCCAGGAGAGTTCCAAATGTGTGTGTGTAGAATAAATATCCCACGGGGGCAAAATGAAAAAAGTTGAAAAAAATTTTTTTTTGGACTTAGTCATTTTTCCGCCGTTTATCAGACTTTCAGATAGGGGAAATGTCAGTGAGCGTTCCGATTTCAGTTCCAGAGCGATTCGCCCGATGAGTCCTTCATATTTAGTCGTTTTCAGCCAATTTTCTGAATTTTTGAAAATTTCACTTTTTTGTGAAAATATGCACTAAATGAGGGAATAATATGTGTGACGGTACCCCAGGAGAGTTCCAAATGTGTGTGAGTAGAATATATATCATAGAATCATAGAATCATAGAATGGTAGAGTTGGAAGGGACCTCCTGGGTCATCTGGTCCAACCCCCTGCTCAAAGCAGGATTCACTAGATCATCTCAGACAGATGTCTGTCCAGCCTCTGTTTGAAGACGTCCATTGAAGGGGAACTCACCACCTCTCGTGGCAGCCTGTTCCACTCATTAATCACCCTAACTGTCAAAAAGTTTTTTCTAATATCTAATCTGTGTCTCCTCCCATTTAGTTTCATCCCATTGCTTCTAGTCTTTCCTTGTGCAAATGAGAATAAAGATGATCCTTCTACAATGTGACAGCCCTTGACATATTTGTAGACAGCTATTAAGTCTCCTCTCAGTCTTCTTTTTTGCAAGCTAAACATTCCCAAATCCTGCAACCGTTTCTCATAGGACATGGTTTGCAGACCAGTCACCATTCTGGTCGCTCTTCTCTGAACTTGCTCCAGTTTGTCTATGTCTTTTTTAAAATGTGGTGCCCAAAACTGTACACAGTATTCCAGATGAGGTCTGACCAAAGAGGAGTAAAGACCGATAATGACTTCACGTGATCTAGACTGTATGCTTCTGTTAATACATCCCAGAATTGTATTTGCCTTTTTTGCTGCTGCATCACACTGTTGACTCATGTTCAGTCTATGATCTATTAGTATACCTAAGTCTTTTTCACATGTACTGTTGCTTAGCTCTATTCCTCCCATTCTGTATATGCTTTTTTCATTTTTATTGCCCAGATGTAGTACTTTGCATTTTTCCCTGTTAAAAACCATTCTGTTGGTTGCTGCCCACTGCTCCAGTTTATTTAGGTCTTTTTGAATCCTCTCTCTCTCTTCTCTAGTATTAGCTATCCCTCCTAGCTTTGTGTCATCAGCAAATTTAATCAGTTTACCCTCAATTCCTTCATCTAAATCATTGATAAAGATGTTGAACAATACAGGTCCCAGGACGGAGCCCTGTGGTACCCCACTTGAGACAATCATCCAGCTGGATGTGAAGCCATTTACAACCACCCTTTGAGTCCGATCACTAAGCCAGTTATGAATCCACCTAACAGTTGCCTGGTCCATTGCATACTTGGTCATTTTTTCAATAAGGATGGTGTGAGATACTTTGTCAAATGCTTTGCTGAAGTCAAGATATACTATATCTACAGCATTTCCCTGATCCACCTAGTCAGTGATTCTGTCATAGAAGGAAATTAAGTTAGTCTGACATGACTTGTTAGTTACAAACCCATGCTGACTCTGGTTAATAACTTCATTCTTATCCAGGTACTTACATACATGATGTTTAATAATTTGTTCAAAGATCTTTCCTGGTATAGAAGTCAGACTCACCGGCCTATAGTTCCCTGGGTCCACCTTCTTCCCCTTTTTGAAGATAGGAACAACATTTGCTCTTCTCCAGTCTTCTGGGACTTCTCCTGTTCTCCAAGAATTTTCAAAGATTATGGAGAGTGGTTCTAAAATTTCTTCTACGATCTCCTTCAGTACTCTGGGGTGTAATTCATCTGGACCTGGAGACTTGAACTCATTTATGTTAGCTAAATATTCCCTCACAATCTTTCTGTTTACAGATAACTTGGATTCCTCTATTCCTTTAAAAGGACAGTGAAGATCAGTTGATGTTACATTTTCTTTCTGAGAGAAAACAGATGCAAAATAGGAATTAAAAAGTTCGGCCTTCTCAACATCCTCTCTTACCATTTCTCCATTTTCATCCTGTAAAAATCCTATAGCATCTTTGACTTTTCTTTTACTTTTGACATACCCCCAAAATCCTTTTTTATTGCTTTTGACATCTCTTGCAAGCCTTAATTCATTGTCAGCTTTAGCTAACCTGATACGTGCCCTACAGGATCTGCAGACTGCATTATAATCTTCTTTAGATATGCCTCCCTCTTTCCATTTAATAAACATTTCTTTCTTTCTTTTTAGCATGTGTTTAAGTTCTGTGTTCATCCATCCTGGTTTCCTTAAATGCTTTCCATTCTTCCTACTTTTCGGGATTGTTAACGATTGTGCTTTGAGAATTTCATTTTTAAAAATTTCCCATCCTTCCTGGACATTTTTGTCCTTAAGGACATCCAGCCATTGGATCCCTCCTATTCTCTTTCTGAGTCTCTTAAAATCTGCCTTTCTAAAATCTAACCTTGAAGTTTGAGTCTTCACATGTCTTCCTCCTCTAGTTATCCAAAATTCTATAATAGCATGATCGCTGCCTCCTAGGGTCCCAGCCACCTTTACCTCCTCAACCATTTCCTCCCTGTTTATAAGGATTAGATCCAAAGTAGCATATCCCCTTGTTTTCTCCCCTACCTTTTGGAAGATAAAGTTGTCAGCAAGAGAGGATAAGAATTTGCTTGACCTGTTAGTTTTGCTTGAGAGAGATTCCCAACAAATGTCTGGATAGTTGAAATCTCCCATGACCACTACGTCATATTTTTTGGAGAACTTGGTCATTTGATACATAAAGAGTTCATCCATATCTTCAGCTTGCCCAGGTGGCCTGTAGTAAATGCCTACAATGGTGTCCTTTCCGTTGTTCTCTCCTTGTATTCTTACCCAAACAGTTTCCACAGAACTCCCAGTCTCTGAAGCTTCAATCTCTGTGCAGATATACACTTTTCTAACATACAATGCAACACCTCCTCCTCGTTTATCAAGTCTTTTTCTTGCAAATAAGTTGTATCCTTTTAGCCTTTTATTCCAATCATGTGTATCGTCCCACCAAGTTTCAGTGATTCCAATGACATCATATTCCTTTTCCTGCATTAGTAGTTCCAATTCTCCTTGTTTGTTGCCCATGCTTTGTGCATTTGTATAAAAACATTTTAGTTTGTGATTGGTTTCTCTTCCTCCCATATTTTTATTATTTAAATTGTTTTGTCTTTGTTCTTCCTTTCCACTTCCAGTAGCAGAGATCTCAATAGTATTTGTCAGCTGTATGGCTTTTTCTGGCCTTTTGCTTCCCTTCCCACATTGTTCTAGTTTAAAGCTTTTCTGATGAGTGTAGCAAGGCGACTTCCAAATACATGTTTTCCAGTCTTCGTAAGGTGCACCCCATCTCTAGCAAGTAGTACATCGTATAGGTAATTCATTCCGTGATCCAGAAATCCAAATCCTTGTTGACGGCACCATCGACGTAGCCAGTTGTTCACCTGTAGAATCATATTCCACCTCATTGTTCCATGGCCATCCACTGGGAGGATGGATGAGAAGACCACCTGCGCTCCCAATTCTTTCACTTTCTTGCCTAAGTCTTCAAAGTCACTGCAGATGGTTTCCAGGTCCTTTCTTGCGGTGTCATTTGTCCCCACATGTATTAGCAGGAATGGGTAGTGATCTGTAGGTCTGAAGAGTCTTGATATCCTGTCAGACACATCTTTAATTTTTGCTCCTGGAAGACAGCACATTTCTCTTGAGGTTATGTCTGGTCTGCAGATAGCGGCCTCTGTTCCTCTTAGCAGGGAATCCCCCATGACCACCACTCTCCGTTTTTTCTTCACAACATTCTTCTTTCTCCATCCAGGAGGATTCTGAGGGCTTACAAGGTTATTCATTGCTGGCAAAGTCTTATTTTGCTGTATTTCTTCATGGTTCTCCTGCGTGAGAGCCTGGTACTGGTTCCTGAGCAGTATGGGTGCTGACTGCCTCTCGATCCTCCTGCTTCTGTGGGTCACATGCTTCCATTCCTCTGTTTAGTCAGGTGCAGTTCGAATTTCTTCTCTTTCTGAATCATGAAGAGATAATTCTGCTCTGTCTAAGAACTCTTCACCTTCCTTAATGATTTTCAAGGTAGTTAACCTCTCTTCTAGATTTCGCAACTTTTCCTCCAACAGGGACACAGGCTTGCATTTCTGGCATGTGAAGTTTGGCTTTTCCACTGGCAAGTCTGTGAACATGTAGCAGGATATGCAGCTCACCAAATGGCTCCTGGACTCTTCCATGTTCTTATTGTTAATGTTCTGAAAACAGTGAAAAAAGCTTAAAAAAAAAGCGGTTTACCGATGTCCTCTTTTCAGCTCCAACAGCCAAAATCCAGTGTTCTTTGAGCTCGCGGAGACTCTTCACTTACCCCAAAATGCAGTGGGAATATGCAAATTATCTCCTCAGGACTCCTCCCCTGGTTTGCCGATGTCCTCTTTTCAGCTCCAACAGCCAAAATCCAGTGTTCTTTGAGCTCGCGGAGACTCTTCACTTACCCCAAAATGCAGTGGGAATATGCAAAATATCTCCTCAGGACTCCTTCCCTGGTTTGCCGATGTCCTCTTTTCAGCTCCACCATCCAAAATCCAGTGTTCTTTGAGCTCACGGAGACTCTTCACTTACCCCAAAATGCAGTGGGAATATGCAAATTATCTCCTCAGGACTCCTCCCCTGGTTTTATCCCACAGGGATAAAATTGAAAAAAGTTGAAAAAATTTTTTTTTGGACTTAGTCATTTTTCCGGCGTTTATCAGACTTTCAGATAGGGGAAATGTCAGTGAGCGTTCCGATTTCAGTTCCAGAGCGATTCGCCCGATGAGTCCTTCATAATTAGTCGTTTTCAGCCAATTTTCTGAATTTTTGAAAATTTCACTTTTTTGTGAAAATATCCACTAAATGAGGGAATAATATGTGTGAGGGTACCCCAGGAGAGTTCCAAATGTGTGTGAGTAGAATATATATCCCACAGGGATAAAATTGAAAAAAGTTGAAAAAAATTTTTTTTTGACTTAGTCATTTTTCCGGCCTTTATCAGACTTTCAGATAGGGGAAATGTCAGTGGGTGTTCCGATTTTAGTTCCAGAGCGATTAGCCCGATGAGTCCTTCATATTTAGTCGTTTTCAGCCAATTTTCTGAATTTTTGAAAATTTCACTTTTTTGTGAAAATAGTGAGGGTACCCCAGGAGAGTTCCAAATGTGTGTGGGTAGAAAATATATCCCACGGGGGTAAAATTGAAAAAAGTGGAAAAAAATTTTTTTTTGGACTGTCATTTTTCCGGCGTTTATCAGACTTTCAGATAGGGGAAATGTCAGTGAGCATTCCGATTTCAGTTCCAGAGCGATTAGCCTGATGAGTCCTTCATATTTAGTCGTCAGCCAATTTTCTGAATTTTTGAAAATTTCACTTTTTTGTGAAAATATCCACTAAATGAGGGAATAATATGTGTGAGGGTACCCCAGGAGACTTCCAAATGTGTGTGGGTAGAATATATATCCCACGGGGGTAAAATTGAAAAAAGTTGAAAAAATTTTTTTTTTGGACTTAGTCATTTTTCCGACCTTTATCAGACTTTCAGATAGGGGAAATGTCAGTGAGTGTTCCGATTTCAGTTCCAGAGCGATTCGCCCAATGAGTCCATCATATTTAGTTGTTTTCAGCCAATTTTCAGAATTTTTGAAAATTTCACTTTTTTGTGAAAATATGCACTAAATGAGGGAATAATATGTGTGAGGGTACCCCAGGAGAGTTCCAAATGTTTTGGGTAGCATATATATCCCACTGGGGTAAAATTGAAAAAAGTTAAAAAAAAATTTTTTTTGAACTTAGTCATTTTTCTGGAGTTTATCAGACTTTCAGATAGGGGAAATGTCAGTGAGCGTTCCGATTTCAGTTCCAGAGCGATTCGTCCGATGAGTCCATCATATTTAGTCGTTTTCAGCCAATTTTCAGAATTTTTGAAAATTTCACTTTTTTGTGAAAATATCCACTAAATGAGGGAATAATATGTGTGAGGGTACCCCAGGAGAGTTCCAAATGTGTGTGGGTAGAATATATATCCCACGGGGGTAAAATTGAAAAAAGTTGAAAAGATATTTTTTTTGCACTTAGTCATTTTTCCGGCGTTTATCAGACTTTCAGATAGGGGAAATGTCAGTGAGCATTCCGATTTCAGTTCCAGGGCGATTCGCCCAATGAGTCCTTCAAATTTCGTCGTTTTCAGCCAATTTTCTGAATTTTTGAAAATTTCACTTTTTTGTGAAAATATCCACTAAATGAGGGAATAATATGTGTGAGGGTACCCCAGGAGATTTCCAAATGTGTGTGTGTAGAATAAATATCCCACGGGGGAAAAATGAAAAAAGTTTTAAAAAAATTTTTTTTGGACTTAGTCATTTTTCCGCCGTTTATCAGACTTTCAGATAGGGTAAATGTCAGTGAGCGTTCCGATTTCAGTTCCAGAGCGATTCGCCCGATGAGTCCTTCATAATTAGTCGTTTTCAGCCAATTTCTGAATTTTTGAAAATTTCACTTTTTTGTGAAAATATCCACTAAATGAGGGAATAATATGTGTGAGGGTACCCCAGGAGAGTTCCAAATGTGTGTGAGTAGAATATATATTCCACAGGGATAAAATTGAAAAAAGTTGAAAAAAATTTTTTTTTTACTTAGTCATTTTTCCGGCCTTTATCATACTTTCAGATAGGGGAAATGTCAGTGGGCGTTCCGATTTTAGTTCCAGAGCGATTAGCCCGATGAGTCCTTCATATTTAGTCGTTTTCAGCCAATTTTCTGAATTTTTGAAAATTTCACTTTTTTGTGAAAATAGTGAGGGTTCCCCAGGAGAGTTCCAAATGTGTGTGGGTAGAAAATATATCCCACGGGGGTAAAATTGAAAAAAGTTGAAAAAAATTTTTTTTTGGACTGTCATTTTCCGGCGTTTATCAGACTTTCAGATAGGGGAAATGTCAGTGAGCATTCCGATTTCAGTTCCAGACCGATTAGCCTAATGAGTCCTTCATACTTAGTCGATGTCAGCCAATTTTCTGAATTTTTGAAAATTTCACTTTTTTGTGAAAATATCCACTAAATGAGGGAATAATATGTGTGAGGGTACCCCAGGAGAGTTCCAAATGTGTGTGGGTAGAATATATATCCCACGGGGGTAAAATTGAAAAAAGGTGAAAAAATATTTTTTTGGGATTTAGTCATTTTTCCGGCGTTTATCAGACTTTCAGATAGGGGAAATGTCAGTGACCATTCCGATTTCAGTTCCAGGGCGATTCGCCAAATGAGTCCTTCATATTTCGTCGTTTTCAGCCAATTTTCTGAATTTTTGAAAATTTCACTTTTTTGTGAAAATATCCACTAAATAAGGGAATAATATGTGTGAGGGTACCCCAGGAGAGTTCCAAATGTGTGTGGGTAGAATGTATATCCCACGGGGGTAAAAATGAAAAAAGTTGAAAAAAAATTTTTTTTGGACTTAGTCATTTTTCCGGCGTTTATCAGACTTTCAGATAGGGGAAATGTCAGTGAGCATTCCGATTTCAGTTCCAGAGCAATTAGCCCGATGAGTCCTTCATATTTAGTCGTTTTCAGCCAATTTTCAAAATTTTTGAAAATTTCACTTTTTTGTGAAAATATCCACTAAATGAGGTAATAATATGTGTGACAGTACCCCAGGAGAGTTCCAAATGTTTATGGGTAGAATATATATCCCACGGGGGTAAAATTGAAAAAAGTTGAAAATTTTTTTTTTTGAACTTAGTCATTTTTCCGGCGTTTATCAGACTTTCAGATAGGGGAAATGTCAGTGAGCGTTCCGATTTCAGTTCCAGAGTGATTCGCCCGATGAGTCCTTCATATTTAGTCGTTTTCAGTTAATTTTCTGAATTTTTGAAAATTTCACTTTTTTGTGAAAATATGCACTAAATGAGGGAATAATATGTGTGAGGGTACCCCAGGAGAGTTCCAAATGTGTGTGGGTAGAATTTATATCCCACGGGGGTAAAATTGAAAAAAGTTGAAAAAATTTTTTTTTTGGACTTAGTTATTTTTCCGGCGTTTAGCAGACTTTCAGATAGGGGAAATGTCAGTGAGCATTCCGATTTCAGTTCCAGAGCGATTAGCCTGATGAGTCCTTCATATTTAGTCGTCAGCCAATTTTCAGAATTTTTGAAAATTTCACTTTTTTGTGAAAATATCCACTAAATGAGGGAATAATATGTGTGAGGGTACCCCAGGAGACTTCCAAATGTGTGTGGGTAGAATATATATCCCACGGGGGTAAAATTGAAAAAATTTGAAAAAATTTTTTTTTTGGACTTAGTCATTTTTCCGACCTTTATCAGACTTTCAGATAGGGGAAATGTCAGTGAGCATTCCGATTTCAGTTCCAGGGCGATTCGCCCAATGAGTCCTTCAAATTTCGTCGTTTTCAGCCAATTTTCTGAATTTTTGAAAATTTCACTTTTTTGTGAAAATATCCACTAAATGAGGGAATAATATGTGTGAGGGTACCCCAGGAGATTTCCAAATGTGTGTGTGTAGAATAAATATCCCACGGGGGAAAAATGAAAAAAGTTTTAAAAAAATTTTTTTTGGACTTAGTCATTTTTCCGCCGTTTATCAGACTTTCAGATAGGGTAAATGTCAGTGAGCGTTCCGATTTCAGTTCCAGAGCGATTCGCCCGATGAGTCCTTCATAATTAGTCGTTTTCAGCCAATTTCTGAATTTTTGAAAATTTCACTTTTTTGTGAAAATATCCACTAAATGAGGGAATAATATGTGTGAGGGTACCCCAGGAGAGTTCCAAATGTGTGTGAGTAGAATATATATTCCACAGGGATAAAATTGAAAAAAGTTGAAAAAAATTTTTTTTTTACTTAGTCATTTTTCCGGCCTTTATCATACTTTCAGATAGGGGAAATGTCAGTGGGCGTTCCGATTTTAGTTCCAGAGCGATTAGCCCGATGAGTCCTTCATATTTAGTCGTTTTCAGCCAATTTTCTGAATTTTTGAAAATTTCACTTTTTTGTGAAAATAGTGAGGGTTCCCCAGGAGAGTTCCAAATGTGTGTGGGTAGAAAATATATCCCACGGGGGTAAAATTGAAAAAAGTTGAAAAAAATTTTTTTTTGGACTGTCATTTTCCGGCGTTTATCAGACTTTCAGATAGGGGAAATGTCAGTGAGCATTCCGATTTCAGTTCCAGACCGATTAGCCTAATGAGTCCTTCATACTTAGTCGATGTCAGCCAATTTTCTGAATTTTTGAAAATTTCACTTTTTTGTGAAAATATCCACTAAATGAGGGAATAATATGTGTGAGGGTACCCCAGGAGAGTTCCAAATGTGTGTGGGTAGAATATATATCCCACGGGGGTAAAATTGAAAAAAGGTGAAAAAATATTTTTTTGGGATTTAGTCATTTTTCCGGCGTTTATCAGACTTTCAGATAGGGGAAATGTCAGTGACCATTCCGATTTCAGTTCCAGGGCGATTCGCCAAATGAGTCCTTCATATTTCGTCGTTTTCAGCCAATTTTCTGAATTTTTGAAAATTTCACTTTTTTGTGAAAATATCCACTAAATAAGGGAATAATATGTGTGAGGGTACCCCAGGAGAGTTCCAAATGTGTGTGGGTAGAATGTATATCCCACGGGGGTAAAAATGAAAAAAGTTTAAAAAAATTTTTTTTTTGGACTTAGTAATTTTTCCGGCGTTTAGCAGACTTTCAGATAGGGGAAATGTCAGTGAGCATTCCGATTTCAGTTCCAGAGCGATTAACCCGATGAGTCCTTCATATTTAGTCGTTTTCAGCCAATTTTCTGAATTTTTGAAAATTTCACTTTTTTGTGAAAATATCCACTAAATGAGGGGATAATATGTGTGAGGGTACCCCAGGAGAGTTCCAAATGTGTGTGGGTAGAATATATATCCCACGCGGGTAAAATTGAAAAAAGTTGAAAAAAAATTTTTTTTGGACTTAGTCATTTTTCCGGCGTTTATCAGACTTTCAGATAGGGGAAATGTCAGTGAGCATTCCGATTTCAGTTCCAGAGCAATTAGCCCGATGAGTCCTTCATATTTAGTCGTTTTCAGCCAATTTTCAAAATTTTTGAAAATTTCACTTTTTTGTGAAAATATCCACTAAATGAGGTAATAATATGTGTGACAGTACCCCAGGAGAGTTCCAAATGTTTATGGGTAGAATATATATCCCACGGGGGTAAAATTGAAAAAAGTTGAAAATTTTTTTTTTTGAACTTAGTCATTTTTCCGGCGTTTATCAGACTTTCAGATAGGGGAAATGTCAGTGAGCGTTCCGATTTCAGTTCCAGAGTGATTCGCCCGATGAGTCCTTCATATTTAGTCGTTTTCAGTTAATTTTCTGAATTTTTGAAAATTTCACTTTTTTGTGAAAATATGCACTAAATGAGGGAATAATATGTGTGAGGGTACCCCAGGAGAGTTCCAAATGTGTGTGGGTAGAATTTATATCCCACGGGGGTAAAATTGAAAAAAGTTGAAAAAATTTTTTTTTTGGACTTAGTTATTTTTCCGGCGTTTAGCAGACTTTCAGATAGGGGAAATGTCAGTGAGTGTTACGATTTCAGTTCCAGAGCGATTCGCCCGATGAGTCCTTCATATTTAGTCGTTTTCAGCCAATTTTCTGAATTTTTGAAAATTTCACTTTTTTGTGAAAATATCCACTAAATAAGGGAATAATATGTGTGAGGGTACCCCAGGAGAGTTCCAAATGTGTGTTTGTAGAATATATATCCCACGGGGGTAAAAATGAAAAAAGTTGAAAAAAATTTTTTTTTGGACTTAGTCATTTTTCCGGCGTTTATCATACTTTCAGATAGGGGAAATGTCACTGAGCGTTCCGATTTCAGTTTCAGAGCGATTCGCCCGATGAGTCCATCATATTTAGTCGTTTTCAGACAATTTTCTGAATTTTTGAAAATTTCACTTTTTTGTGAAAATATCCACTAAATAAGGGAATAATATGTGTGACGGTACCCCAGGAGAGTTCCAAATGTGTGTGAGTAGAATATATATCCCAGAGGGATAAAATTGAAAAAAGTTTAAAAAAAATTTTTTTGGACTTAGTCATTTTTCCGGCCTTTATCAGACTTTCAGATAGGGGAAATGTCAGTGAGCATTCCGATTTCAGTTCCAGAGCGATTCGCCCGATGAGTCCATCATATTTAGTCGTTTTCAGACAATTTTCTGAATTTTTGAAAATTTCACTTTTTTGTGAAAATATCCACTAAATGAGGGGATAATATGTGTGAGGGTACCCCAGGAGAGTTCCAAATGTGTGTGGGTAGAATATATATCCCACGCGGATAAAATTGAAAAAAGTTGAAAAAAAATTTTTTTTGGACTTAGTCATTTTTCCGGCGTTTATCAGACTTTCAGATAGGGGAAATGTCAGTGAGCATTCCGATTTCAGTTCCAGAGCAATTAGCCCGATGAGTCCTTCATATTTAGTCGTTTTCAGCCAATTTTCAAAATTTTTGAAAATTTCACTTTTTTGTGAAAATATCCACTAAATGAGGTAATAATATGTGTGACAGTACCCCAGGAGAGTTCCAAATGTTTATGGGTAGAATATATATCCCACGGGGGTAAAATTGAAAAAAGTTGAAAATTTTTTTTTTTGAACTTAGTCATTTTTCCGGCGTTTATCAGACTTTCAGATAGGGGAAATGTCAGTGGGCATTCCGATTTCAGTTCCAGAGCGATTAGCCCGATGAGTCCTTCATATTTAGTCGTTTTCAGCCAATTTTCTGAATTTTTGAAAATTTCACTTTTTTGTGAAAATATCCACTAAATGAGGGAATAATATGTGTGACGGTACCCCAGGAGAGTTCCAAATGTGTGTGAGTAGAATATATATCCCACAGGGTTAAAATTGAAAAAAGTTGAAAAAAAAATTTTTTTTGACTTAGTCATTTTTCCGGCGTTTATCAGACTTTCAGATAGGGGAAATGTCAGTGAGCGTTCCGATTTCAGTTACAGAGCGATTCGCCCGATGAGTCCTTCATAATTAGTCGTTTTCAGCCAATTTTCTGAATTTTTGAAAATTTCACTTTTTTGTGAAAATATCCACTAAATGAGGGAATAATATGTGTGAGGGTACCCCAGGAGAGTTCCAAATGTGTGTGTGTAGAATATATCCCACGGGGGTAAAAATGAAAAAAGTTGAAAAAAAATTTTTTTGGGACTTAGTCATTTTTCCGGCGTTTATCAGACTTTCAGATAGGGGAAATGTCAGTGAGCATTCCGATTTCAGTTCCAGAGCGATTCGCCCGATGAGTCCTTCATATTTAGTCGTTTTCAGCCAATTTTCTGAATTTTTGAAAATTTCACTTTTTTGTGAAAATATGCACTAAATGAGGGAATAATGTGTGATGGTACCCCAGGAGAGTTCCAAATGTGTTTGAGTAGAATATATATCCCACGGGGGTAAAATTGAAAAAAGTTGAAAAAATTTTTTTTTTTAACTTAGTAATTTTTCCGGCGTTTATCAGACTTTCAGATAGGGGAAATGTCAGTGAGCATTCCGATTTCAGTTCCAGAGCAATTAGCCCGATGAGTCCTTCATATATAGTCGTTTTCAGCCAATTTTCTAAATTTTTGAAAATTTCACTTTTTTGTGAAAATATCCACTAAATGAGGGAATAATATGTGTGAGGGTACCCCAGGAGAGTTCCAAATGTGTGTGGGTAGAATATATATCCCACGGGGGTAAAATTGAAAAAAGGTTACAAATTTTTTTTTTTCGACTTAGTCATTTTTTCAGCGTTTATCAGACTTTCAGATAGGGGAAATGTCAGTGAGCGTTCCGATTTCAGTTCCAGAGCGATTCGCCCGATGAGTCCATCATATTTAGTCGTTTTCAGACAATTTTATGAATTTTTGAAAATTTCACTTTTTTGTGAAAATATCCACTAAATAAGGGAATAATATGTGTGAGGGTACCCCAGGAGAGTTCCAAATGTGTGTGTGTAGAATATATATACCACGGGGGTAAAAATGAAAAAAGTTGAAAAAAAATTTTTTTTTGGACTTAGTCATTTTTCCGGCGTTTATCAGACTTTCAGATAGGGGAAATGTCAGTGAGCATTCCGATTTCAGTTCCAGAGCAATTCGCCCGATGAGTCCTTCATATTTAGTCGTTTTCAGCCAATTTTCTGAATTCTTGAAAATTTCACTTTTTTGTGAAAATATGCACTAAATGAGGGAATAATATGTGTGACGGTACCACAGGAGAGTTCCAAATGTGTGTGGGTAGAATATACAGTGCCTACAAGTAGTATTCAACCCCCTGCAGATTTAGCTGGTTGACACATGCGGAATTAACTTGTCATTGTGACATTTGTACTGTAGATCAGCCTGGAAGTGGGAAATGCACTGCAGCAAATTTTTTTTTTAAAAAAAACGTTAAAAGTTAATTCAGAGTGTCATTTATTATTCAACCCCCCAAACCACAAGAATTCTGTTTGGTCCCCCTAAAGTATTAAGAAGTAGTTCAGGCACCAAGAATAATGAGCTTCACATGTGTGGATTAAAGATCTCTTTTGCCAGCCTTTTCTGACTATTTAAGACCCTCCCCAAACTTGTGAACAGCACTCAGACATGGTCAACATGGGAAAGACAAAGGAGCATTCCAAGGCCATCAGAGACAAGATCGTGGAGGGTCACAAGGCTGGCAAGGGGTACAAAACCCTTTCCAAGGAGTTGGGCCTACCTGTCTCCACTGTTGGGAGCATCATCCGTAAGTGGAAGGCTTATGGAACTACTGTTAGCCTTCCACAGCCTGGACAGCCTTTGAAAGTGTCCTCCCGTGACGAGGCCAGGCTTGTCCGAAGAGTCAAGGCTAACCCAAGGACAACAAGGAAGGAGCTCCTGGAAGATCTCATGGCAGTGGGGACATTGGTTTCAGTCAATACCATAAGTAACGTACTCCACCGCAATGGTCTCCATTCCAGACGAGCCTGTATGGTACCTTTACTTTCAAAGCGTCATGTCAAGGCTCGTCTACAGTTTGCTCATGATCACTTGGAGGACTCTGAGACAGACTTGTTCAAGGTTCTATGGTCTGATGAGATGAAGATCGAGATCTTTGGTGCCAACCACACACGTGACGTTTGGAGACTGGATGGCACTGCATACGACCCCAAGAATACCATCCCTACAGTCAAGCATGGTGGTGGCAGCATCATGCTGTGGGGCTGTTTCTCAGCCAAGGGGCCTGGCCATCTGGTCCGCATCCATGGGAAGATGGATAGCAGGGCCTACCTGGAGATTTTGGCCAAGAACCTCCGCTCCTCCATCAAGGATCTTAAGATGGGTCGTAATTTCATCTTCCAACAAGACAATGACCCAAAGCACACAGCCAAGAAAACCAAGGCCTGGTTCAAGAGGGAAAAAGTCAAGGTGTTGGAGTGGCCTAGTCAGTCTCCTGACCTTAACCCAATTGAAAACTTGTGGAAAGAGCTCAAGAATAAAGTCCACATGAGACACCCAAAGAACCTAGATAACTTGGAGAAGATCAGCATGGAGGATTGGGCCAAGATAACTCCACAGACCTGTGCCGGCCTGATCAGGTCTTATAAAAGACCATTATTAGCTGTAATTGCAAACAAGGGTTATTCCACAAAATATTAAACATAGGGGTTGTATAATAATTGACCCACACTTTTATGTTTAAAATTTAGTAAAATTCAACTGAGCAACATAACTTTTTGGTTTGTAAGATTTATGCTTCTGTTCATAAAACCTACTCTCGTTTGTAGTTTGAAGGCTCTAACTTATTGGCATCTTATCAAACCAGCTAAATCTGCAGGGTGTTGAATACTACTTGTAGGCACTGTATATCCCACGGGGGAAAAATTGAAAAAAGTTGAAATAATTTTTTTTTTGGACTTAGTCATTTTTCCGGCGTTTATCAGACTTTCAGATTGGGGAAATGTCAGTGAGCGTTCCGATTTCAGTTCCAGAGTGATACGCCCAATGAGTCCTTCATATTTAGTCGTTTTCAGCCAATTTTCAGAATTTTTGAAAATTTCACTTTTTTGTGAAAATATCCACTAAATGAGGGAATAATATGTGTGAGAGTACCCCAGGAGAGATCCAAAAGTGTGGGTAGAATATATATCCACAGGGGTAAAATTCAAAAAAGTTGAAAAAATTTTTTTTGGGGACTTAGTCATTTTTCCGGCGTTTATCAGACTTTCATATTAGGGAAATGTCAGTGAGCGTTCCGATTTCAGTTCCAGAGCGATTCGCCCGATGAGTCCTTCATATTTAGTCGTTTTCAGCCAATTTTCAGAATTTTTGAAAATTTCACTTTTTTGTGAAAATATCCACTAAATGAGGGAATAATATGTGTGACGGTACCCCAGGAGAGTTACAAATGTTTGTGGGTAGAATATATATCCCAAGGGGGTAAAATTGAAAAAAGTTGAAAAAAATTTTTTTTTTGAACTTAGTCATTTTTCCGGCGTTTATCAGACTTTCAGATAGGGGAAATGTCAGTGGGCATTCCGATTTCAGTTCCAGAGCGATTAGCCCGATGAGTCCTTCATATTTAGTCGTTTTCAGCCAATTTTCTGAATTTTTGAAAATTTCACTTTTTTGTGAAAATATCCACTAAATGAGGGAATAAAATGTGTGAGGGTACATCAGGAGAGTTCAAAATGTTTGTGGGTAGAATATATATCCCATGGGGGTAAAATTGTAAAAAGTTGAAAAAATTTTTTTTTTGAACTTAGTCATTTTTCCGGCGTTTATCAGACTTTCAGATAGGGGAAATGTCAGTGAGCGTTCCGATTTCAGTTCCAGAGCGATTCGCCCGATGAGTCCATCATATTTAGTCGTTTTCAGACAATTTTATGAATTTTTGAAAATTTCACTTTTTTGTGAAAATATCCACTAAATAAGGGAATAATATGTGTGAGGGTACCCCAGGAGAGTTCCAAATGTGTGTGTGTAGAATATATATACCACGGGGGTAAAAATGAAAAAAGTTGAAAAAAAATTTTTTTTTGGACTTAGTCATTTTTCCGGCGTTTATCAGACTTTCAGATAGGGGAAATGTCAGTGAGCATTCCGATTTCAGTTCCAGAGCAATTCGCCCGATGAGTCCTTCATATTTAGTCGTTTTCAGCCAATTTTCTGAATTCTTGAAAATTTCACTTTTTTGTGAAAATATGCACTAAATGAGGGAATAATATGTGTGACGGTACCACAGGAGAGTTCCAAATGTGTGTGGGTAGAATATACAGTGCCTACAAGTAGTATTCAACCCCCTGCAGATTTAGCTGGTTGACACATGCGGAATTAACTTGTCATTGTGACATTTGTACTGTAGATCAGCCTGGAAGTGGGAAATGCACTGCAGCAAATTTTTTTTTAAAAAAAAAACGTTAAAAGTTAATTCAGAGTGTCATTTATTATTCAACCCCCCAAACCACAAGAATTCTGTTTGGTCCCCCTAAAGTATTAAGAAGTAGTTCAGGCACCAAGAATAATGAGCTTCACATGTGTGGATTAAAGATCTCTTTTGCCAGCCTTTTCTGACTATTTAAGACCCTCCCCAAACTTGTGAACAGCACTCAGACATGGTCAACATGGGAAAGACAAAGGAGCATTCCAAGGCCATCAGAGACAAGATCGTGGAGGGTCACAAGGCTGGCAAGGGGTACAAAACCCTTTCCAAGGAGTTGGGCCTACCTGTCTCCACTGTTGGGAGCATCATCCGTAAGTGGAAGGCTTATGGAACTACTGTTAGCCTTCCACAGCCTGGACAGCCTTTGAAAGTGTCCTCCCGTGACGAGGCCAGGCTTGTCCGAAGAGTCAAGGCTAACCCAAGGACAACAAGGAAGGAGCTCCTGGAAGATCTCATGGCAGTGGGGACATTGGTTTCAGTCAATACCATAAGTAACGTACTCCACCGCAATGGTCTCCATTCCAGACGAGCCTGTATGGTACCTTTACTTTCAAAGCGTCATGTCAAGGCTCGTCTACAGTTTGCTCATGATCACTTGGAGGACTCTGAGACAGACTTGTTCAAGGTTCTATGGTCTGATGAGATGAAGATCGAGATCTTTGGTGCCAACCACACACGTGACGTTTGGAGACTGGATGGCACTGCATACGACCCCAAGAATACCATCCCTACAGTCAAGCATGGTGGTGGCAGCATCATGCTGTGGGGCTGTTTCTCAGCCAAGGGGCCTGGCCATCTGGTCCGCATCCATGGGAAGATGGATAGCAGGGCCTACCTGGAGATTTTGGCCAAGAACCTCCGCTCCTCCATCAAGGATCTTAAGATGGGTCGTAATTTCATCTTCCAACAAGACAATGACCCAAAGCACACAGCCAAGAAAACCAAGGCCTGGTTCAAGAGGGAAAAAGTCAAGGTGTTGGAGTGGCCTAGTCAGTCTCCTGACCTTAACCCAATTGAAAACTTGTGGAAAGAGCTCAAGAATAAAGTCCACATGAGACACCCAAAGAACCTAGATAACTTGGAGAAGATCAGCATGGAGGATTGGGCCAAGATAACTCCACAGACCTGTGCCGGCCTGATCAGGTCTTATAAAAGACCATTATTAGCTGTAATTGCAAACAAGGGTTATTCCACAAAATATTAAACATAGGGGTTGTATAATAATTGACCCACACTTTTATGTTTAAAATTTAGTAAAATTCAACTGAGCAACATAACTTTTTGGTTTGTAAGATTTATGCTTCTGTTCATAAAACCTACTCTCGTTTGTAGTTTGAAGGCTCTAACTTATTGGCATCTTATCAAACCAGCTAAATCTGCAGGGTGTTGAATACTACTTGTAGGCACTGTATATCCCACGGGGGAAAAATTGAAAAAAGTTGAAATAATTTTTTTTTTGGACTTAGTCATTTTTCCGGCGTTTATCAGACTTTCAGATTGGGGAAATGTCAGTGAGCGTTCCGATTTCAGTTCCAGAGTGATACGCCCAATGAGTCCTTCATATTTAGTCGTTTTCAGCCAATTTTCAGAATTTTTGAAAATTTCACTTTTTTGTGAAAATATCCACTAAATGAGGGAATAATATGTGTGAGAGTACCCCAGGAGAGATCCAAAAGTGTGGGTAGAATATATATCCACAGGGGTAAAATTCAAAAAAGTTGAAAAAATTTTTTTTGGGGACTTAGTCATTTTTCCGGCGTTTATCAGACTTTCATATTAGGGAAATGTCAGTGAGCGTTCCGATTTCAGTTCCAGAGCGATTCGCCCGATGAGTCCTTCATATTTAGTCGTTTTCAGCCAATTTTCAGAATTTTTGAAAATGTCACTTTTTTGTGACAATATGCACTAAATGAGGTAATAATATGTGTGAGGGTATCCCAGGAAAGTTCCAAATGTGTGTGAGTAGAATATATATCCCACAGGGGTAAAATTGAAAAAAGTTGAAAAAAATTTTTTTTTGGACTTAGTCATTCTTCCGGCGTTTATCAGACTTTCAGATTGGGGAAATGTCAGTGAGTTTTCCGATTTGAGTTCCAGAGCGATACGCCCGATGAGTCCTTCATATTTAGTCGTTTTCAGCCAATTTTCTGAATTTTTGAAAATTTCACTTTTTTGTGAAAATATCCACTAAATGAGGGAATAATATGTGTGAGGGTACCCCAGGAGAGTTGCAAATGTGTGTGGGTAGAATATTTATCTACAGGGGTAAAATTGAAAAAAGTTGAAAAATTTTTTTTTGGGGACTTAGTCATTTTTACAGTGTTTATCAGACTTTCAGATAGGGGAAATGTCAGTGAGCATTCCGATTTCAGTTCCAGAGTGGTTCGCCCAATGAGTCCTTCATATATAGTCGTTTTCAGCCAATTTTCTGAATTTTTGAAAATTTCACTTTTTTGTGAAAATATCCACTAAATGAGGGAATAATATGTGTGAGGGTACCCCAGGAGAGTTGCAAATGTGTGTGGGTAGAATATTTATCTACAGGGGTAAAATTGAAAAAAGTTGAAAAATTTTTTTTTGGGGACTTAGTCATTTTTACAGTGTTTATCAGACTTTCAGATAGGGGAAATGTCAGTGAGCATTCCGATTTCAGTTCCAGAGTGGTTCGCCCAATGAGTCCTTCATATATAGTCGTTTTCAGCCAATTTTCTGAATTTTTGAAAATTTCACTTTTTTGTGAAAATATCCACTAAATGAGGGAATAATATGTGTGAGGGTACCCCAGGAGAGTTGCAAATGTGTGTGGGTAGAATATTTATCTACAGGGGTAAAATTGAAAAAAGTTGAAAAATTTTTTTTTGGGGACTTAGTCATTTTTACAGTGTTTATCAGACTTTCAGAGAGGGGAAATGTCAGTGAGCATTCCGATTTCAGTTCCAGAGTGGTTCGCCCAATGAGTCCTTCATATTTAGTCGTTTTCAGCCAATTTTCAGAATTTTTGAAAATTTCACTTTTTTGTGAAAATATCCACTAAATGAGGGAATAATATGTGTGAGGGTACCCAAGGAGAGATCCAAAAGTGTGGGTAGAATATATATCCACAGAGGTAAAATTCAAAAAAGTTGAAAAAAAATTTTTGGGGGACTTAGTCATTTTTCCGGCGTTTATCAGACTTTCAGATAGGGAAAATGTCAGTGAGCGTTCCGATTTCAGTTCCAGAGCGATTCGCCCGATGAGTCCTTCATATTTAGTCGTTTTCAGCCAATTTTCTGAATTTTTGAAAATTTCACTTTTTTGTGAAAATATGCACTAAATGAGGTAATAATATGTGTGAGGGTATCCCAGGAAAGTTCCAAATGTGTGTGAGTAGAATATATATCCCACAGGGGTAAAATTGAAAAATGTTGAAAAAAAATTTTTTTTGGGGACTTAGTCATTTTTACAGTGTTTATCAGACTTTCAGATAGGGGAAATGTCAGTGAGCATTCCGATTTCAGTTCCAGAGTGGTTCGCCCAATGAGTCCTTCATATTTAGTCGTTTTCAGCCAATTTTCTGAATTTTTGAAAATTTCACTTTTTTGTGAAAATATCCACTAAATGAGGGAATAATATGTGTGAGGGTACCCCAGGAGAGTTCCAAATGTGTGTGGGAAGAATATATATCTCACGGGGGTAAAATTGAAATAAAAATTCTTTTGGACTTAGTCATTTTTCCGGCGTTTATCAGACTTTCAGATTGGGGAAATGTCAGTGAGCGTTCCAATTTCAGTTCCAGAGCGATTCGCCCGATGAGTCCTTCATATTTATTAGTTTTCAGCCAATTTTCTGAATTTTTGAAAAGTTCACTTTTTTGTGAAAATATCCACTAAATGAGGGAATAATATGTGTGAGGGTACCCCAGGAGAGATCCAAAAGTGTGGGTAGAATATATATCCACAGGGGTAAAATTCAAAAAAGTTGAAAAAAAATTTTTCGGGGACTTAGTCATTTTTCCGGCGTTTATCAGACTTTCAGATAGGGGAAATGTCAGTGAGCGTTCCGATTTCAGTTCCAGAGCGATTCGCCCGATGAGTCCTTCATATTTAGTCGTTTTCAGTCAATTTTCTGAATTTTTGAAAATTTCACTTTTTGTGAAAATATCCACTAAATGAGGGAATAATATGTGTGATGGTACCCCAGGAGAGTTCCAAATGTGAGTGAGTAGAATATATATCCACAGGGGTAAAATTGAAAAAAGTTTAAAAAAATTTTTTTTTGGACTTAGTCATTTTTCCGGCGTTTATCAGACTTTCAGATAGGGGAAATGTCAGTGAGCATTCCGATTTCAGTTCCAGAGCGATTCGCCAGATGAGTCCTTCATATTTAGTCGTTTTCAGCCAATTTTCTGAATTTTTGAAAATGTCACTTTTTTGTGAAAATATCCACTAAATGAGGGAATAATATGTGTGAGGGTACCCAAGGAGAGTTCCAAATGTGTGTGTGCAGAATATACATCCCACGAAGGAAAATTGAAAAAAGTTGAAAATAAATTTTTTTTCGACTTAGGCATTTTTCCGGCGTTTATCAGAATTTCAGATAGGGGAAATGTCAGTGAGCGTTCCGATTTCAGTTCCAGAGCGATTCGCCCGATGAGTCCTTCATATTTAGTCGTTTTCAGTCAATTTTCTGAATTTTTGAAAATTTCACTTTTTGTGAAAATATCCACTAAATGAGGGAATAATATGTGTGATGGTACCCCAGGAGAGTTCCAAATGTGAGTGAGTAGAATATATATCCACAGGGGTAAAATTGAAAAAAGTTGAAAAAAATTTTTTTTTGGACTTAGGCATTTTTCCGGCGTTTATCAGAATTTCAGATAGGGGAAATGTCAGTGAGCATTCCGATTTCAGTTCCAGAGCGATTCGCCCGATGAGTCCTTCATATTTAGTCGTTTTCAGCCAATTTTCTGAATTTTTGAAAATGTCACTTTTTTGTGAAAATATCCACTAAATGAGGGAATAATATGTGTGAGGGTACCCAAGGAGAGTTCCAAATGTGTGTGAGTAGAATATACATCCCACGGGGTAAAATTGAAAAAAGTTGAAAAAAAATTTTTTGGGGACTTAGTCATTTTTCCGGTGTTTATCAGACTTTCAGATAGGGGAAATGTCAGTGAGCGTTTCGATTTCAGTTCCAGAGCGATTCACCCGATGAGTCCTTCATATTTAGTCGTTTTCAGCCAATTTTCTGAATTTTTGAAAATTTCACTTTTTTGTGAAAATATCCACTAAATGAGGGAATAATATGTGTGAGGGTATGCCAGAAGAGTTCCAAATGTGTGTGGGTAGAATATATATCCCACGAGGGTAAAATTGAAAAAAGTTGAAAAAAAATTTTGGGGGGACTTAGTCATTTTTCCGGCGTTTATCAGACTTTCAGATAGGGGAAATGTCAGTGAACGTTCCGATTTCAGTTCCAGAGCGATTCGCCTGATGAGTCCTTCATATTTAGTCGTTTGCATCCAATTTTCGGAATTTCTGAAAATTTCACTTTTTTGTGAAAATATCCACTAAATGAGGGAATAATATGTGTGAGGGTTCCCCAGGAGAGTTCCAAAAGTGTGGGTAGAATATATATCCACAGGGGTAAAATTGAAAAAAGTTGAAAAATTTTTTTTTGGGACTTAGTCATTTTTCCGGGGTTTATCAGACTTTCAGATAGGGGAAATGTCAGTGAGCGTTCCGATTTCAGTTCCAGAGCGATTCGCCCAATGAGTCCTTCATATTTAGTCGTTTTCAGCCAATTTTCATAATTTTTGAAAATTTCACTTTTTTGTGAAAATATCCACTAAAAGAGGGAATAATATGTGTGAGGGTACCCCAGGAGAGTTTCAAATGTGTGTGGGTAGAATATACAGTGCCTACAAGTAGTATTCAACCCCCTGCAGATTTAGCTGGTTGACACATGCGGAATTAACTTGTCATTGTGACATTTGTACTGTAGATCAGCCTGGAAGTGGGAAATGCACTGCAGCAAATTTTTTTTTTTTAAAAAACGTTAAAAGTTAATTCAGAGTGTCATTTATTATTCAACCCCTCAAACCACAAGAATTCTGTTTGGTCCCCCTAAAGTATTAAGAAGTAGTTCAGGCACCAAGAATAATGAGCTTCACATGTGTGGATTAAAGATCTCTTTTGCCAGCCTTTTCTGACTATTTAAGACCCTCCCCAAACTTGTGAACAGCACTCAGACATGGTCAACATGGGAAAGACAAAGGAGTATTCCAAGGCCATCAGAGACAAGATCGTGGAGGTGCACAAGGCTGGCAAGGGGTACAAAACCCTTTCCAAGGAGTTGGGCCTACCTGTCTCCACTGTTGGGAGCATCATCCGTAAGTGAAAGGCTTATGGAACTACTGTTAGCCTTCCACGGCCTGGACAGCCTTTGAAAGTGTCCTCCCGTGCCGAGGCCAGGCTTGTCCGAAGAGTCAAGGCTAACCCAAGGACAACAAGGAAGGAGCTCCGGGAAGATCTCATGGCAGTGGGGACATTGGTTTCAGTCAATACCATAAGTAACGTACTCCACCGCATTGGTCTCCATTCCAGACGAGCCTGTATGGTACCTTTACTTTCAAAGCGTCATGTCAAGGCTCGTCTACAGTTTGCTCATGATCACTTGGAGGACTCTGAGACAGACTGGTTCAAGGTTCTATGGTCTGATGAGATGAAGATCGAGATCTTTGGTGCCAACCACACACGTGACGTTTGGAGACTGGATGGCACTGCATACGACCCCAAGAATACCATCCCTACAGTCAAGCATGGTGGTGGCAGCATCATGCTGTGGGGCTGTTTCTCAGCCAAGGGGCCTGGCCATCTGGTCCGCATCCATGGGAAGATGGATAGCAGGGCCTACCTGGAGATTTTGGCCAAGAACCTCCGCTCCTCCATCAAGGATCTTAAGATGGGTCGTAATTTCATCTTCCAACAAGACAATGACCCAAAGCACACAGCCAAGAAAACCAAGGCCTGGTTCAAGAGGGAAAAAGTCAAGGTGTTGGAGTGGCCTAGTCAGTCTCCTGACCTTAACCCAATTGAAAACTTGTGGAAGGAGCTCAAGAATAAAGTCCACATGAGACACCCAAAGAACCTAGATAACTTGGAGAAGATCAGAATGGAGGATTGGGCCAAGATAACTCCACAGACCTGTGCCGGCCTGATCAGGTCTTATAAAAGACCATTATTAGCTGTAATTGCAAACAAGGGTTATTCCACAAAATATTAAACATAGGGGTTGTATAATAATTGACCCACACTTTTATGTTTAAAATTTAGTAAAATTCAACTGAGCAACATAACTTTTTGGTTTGTAAGATTTATGCTTCTGTTCATAAAACCTACTCTCGTTTGTAGTTTGAAGGCTCTAACTTATTGGCATCTTATCAAACCAGCTAAATCTGCAGGGGGTTGAATACTACTTGTAGGCACTGTATATTCCACGGGGGTAAAATTGAAAAAAGTTGAAAAAATGTTTTTTTTGGACTTAGTCATTTTTCCGGCGTTTATCAGACTTTCAGATTGGGGAAATGTCAGTGAGCGTACCGATTTCAGTTCCAGAGTGATTCGCCCAATGAGTCCTTCATATTTAGTCGTTTTCAGCCAATTTTCTGAATTTTTGAAAATTTCACTTTTTTGTGAAAATATCCACTAAATGAGGGAATAATATGTGTGAGAGTACCCCAGGAGAGATCCAAAAGTGTGGGTAGAATATATATCCACAGGGGTAAAATTCAAAAAAGTTGAAAAAATTTTTTTTGGGGACTTAGTCATTTTTCCGGCGTTTATCAGACTTTCATATTGGGGAAATGTCAGTGAGCGTTCCGATTTCAGTTCCAGAGCGATTCGCCCGATGAGTCCTTCATATTTAGTCGTTTTCAGCCAATTTTCAGAATTTTTGAAAATTTCACTTTTTTGTGACAATATGCACTAAATGAGGTAATAATATGTGTGAGGGTATCCCAGGAAAGTTCCAAATGTGTGTGAGTAGAATATATATCCCACAGGGGTAAAATTGAAAAAAGTTGAAAAAAATTTTTTTTTGGACTTAGTCATTCTTCCGGCGTTTATCAGACTTTCAGATAGGGGAAATGTCAGTGAGTTTTCCGATTTGAGTTCCAGAGCGATACGCCCGATGAGTCCTTCATATTTAGTCGTTTTCAGCCAATTTTCTGAATTTTTGAAAATTTCACTTTTTTGTGAAAATATCCACTAAATGAGGGAATAATATGTGAGGGTACGCCAAGAGAGTTCCAAATGTGTGTGGGTAGAATATATATCCCATGGGGGTAAAATTGAAAAAAGTTGAAAAAATTTTTTTTTTGGATTTAGTCATTTTTTCAGCGTTTATCAGACTTTCAGATAGGGGAAATGTCAGTGAGTGTTCCGATTTCAGTTCCAGAGCGATTCGCCCGATGAGTCCTTCATATTTAGTCGTTTTCAGCCAATTTTCTGAATTTTTGAAAATTTCACTTTTTTGTGAAAATATCCACTAAATGAGGGAATAATATGTGTGAGGGTACCCCAGGAGAGTTGCAAATGTGTGTGGGTAGAATATTTATCTACAGGGGTAAAATTGAAAAAAGTTGAAAAATTTTTTTTTGGGGACTTAGTCATTTTTACAGTGTTTATCAGACTTTCAGATAGGGGAAATGTCACTGAGCATTCCGATTTCAGTTCCAGAGTGGTTCGCCCAATGAGTCCTTCATATTTAGTCGTTTTCAGCCAATTTTCTGAATTTTTGAAAATTTCACTTTTTTGTGAAAATATCCACTAAATGAGGGAATAATATGTGTGAGGGTACCCCAGGAGAGTTCCAAATGTGTGTGGGAAGAATATATATCTCACGGGGGTAAAATTGAAATAAAAATTCTTTTGGACTTAGTCATTTTTCCGGCGTTTATCAGACTTTCAGATTGGGGAAATGTCAGTGAGCGTTCCGATTTCAGTTCCAGAGCGATTCGCCCGATGAGTCCTTCATATTTATTCGTTTTCAGCCAATTTTCTGAATTTTTGAAAATTTCACTTTTTTGTGAAAATATCCACTAAATGAGGGAATAATATGTGTGAGGGTACCCCAGGAGAGATCCAAAAGTGTGGGTAGAATATATATCCACAGGGGTAAAATTCAAAAAAGTTGAAAAAAATTTTTTGGGGGACTTAGTCATTTTTCCGGCGTTTATCAGACTTTCAGATAGGGGAAATGTCAGTGAGCGTTCCGATTTCAGTTCCAGAGCGATTCGTCCGATGAGTCCTTCATATTTAGTCGTTTTCAGCCAATTTTCTGAATTTTTGAAAATTTCACTTTTTTGTGAAAATATGCACTAAATGAGGTAATAATATGTGTGAGGGTATCCCAGGAAAGTTCCAAATGTGTGTGAGTAGAATATATATCCCACAGGGGTAAAATTGAAAAATGTTGAAAAAAATTTTTTTTTGGACTTAGTCATTTTTCCAGCGTTTATCAGACTTTCAGATAGGGGAAATGTCAGTGAACGTTCCGATTTTAGTTCCAGAGCGATTAGCCCGATGAGTCCTTCATATTTAGTCATTTTCAGCCAATTTTCTGAATTTTTGAAAATGTCACTTTTTTGTGAAAATATCCACTAAATGAGGGAATAATATGTGTGAGGGTACCCCAGGAGAGTACCAAATGTGTTTGGGTAAAATATACATCCCACGGGGGTAAAATTGAAAAAAGTTGAAAAAAATTTTTTTTTTGGACTTAGTCATTTTTCCGGCGTTTATCAGACTTTCAGATTGGGGAAATGTCAGTGAGCGTTCCGATTTCAGTTCCAGAGTGATTCGCCCAATGAGTCCTTCATATTTAGTCGTTTTCAGCCAATTTTCTGAATTTTTGAAAATTTCACTTTTTTGTGAAAATATCCACTAAATGAGGGAATAATATGTGTGAGAGTACCCCAGGAGAGATCCAAAAGTGTGGGTAGAATATATATCCACAGGGGTAAAATTCAAAAAAGTTGAAAAAATTTTTTTTGGGGACTTAGTCATTTTTCCGGCGTTTATCAGACTTTCATATTGGGGTAATGTCAGTGAGCGTTCCGATTTCAGTTCCAGAGCGATTCGCCCGATGAGTCCTTCATATTTAGTCGTTTTCAGCCAATTTTCAGAATTTTTGAAAATTTCACTTTTTTGTGACAATATGCACTAAATGAGGTAATAATATGTGTGAGGGTATCCCAGGAAAGTTCCAAATGTGTGTGAGTAGAATATATATCCGACAGGGGTAAAATTGAAAAAAGTTGAAAAAAATTTTTTTTTGGACTTAGTCATTCTTACGGCGTTTATCAGACTTTCAGATAGGGGAAATGTCAGTGAGTTTTCCGATTTGAGTTCCAGAGCGATACGCCCGATGAGTCCTTCATATTTAGTCGTTTTCAGCCAATTTTCAGAATTTTTGAAAATTTCACTTTTTTGTGAAAATATCCACTAAATGAGGGAATAATATGTGTGAGGGTACGCCAAGAGAGTTCCAAATGTGTGTGGGTAGAATATATATCCCATGGGGGTAAAATTGAAAAAAGTTGAAAAAATTTTTTTTTTGGATTTAGTCATTTTTTCAGCGTTTATCAGACTTTCAGATAGGGGAAATGTCAGTGAGTGTTCCGATTTCAGTTCCAGAGCGATTCGCCCGATGAGTCCTTCATATTTAGTCGTTTTCAGCCAATTTTCTGAATTTTTGAAAATTTCACTTTTTTGTGAAAATATCCACTAAATGAGGGAATAATATGTGTGAGGGTACCCCAGGAGAGTTGCAAATGTGTGTGGGTATAATATTTATCTACAGGGGTAAAATTGAAAAAAGTTGAAAAATTTTTTTTTGGGGACTTAGTCATTTTTACAGTGTTTATCAGACTTTCAGATAGGGGAAATGTCACTGAGCATTCCGATTTCAGTTCCAGAGTGGTTCGCCCAATGAGTCCTTCATATTTAGTCGTTTTCAGCCAATTTTCTGAATTTTTGAAAATTTCACTTTTTTGTGAAAATATCCACTAAATGAGGGAATAATATGTGTGAGGGTACCCCAGGAGAGTTCCAAATGTGTGTGGGAAAAATATATATCTCACGGGGGTAAAATTGAAATAAAAATTCTTTTGGACTTAGTCATTTTTCCGGCGTTTATCAGACTTTCAGATTGGGGAAATGTCAGTGAGCGTTCCGATTTCAGTTCCAGAGCGATTCGCCCGATGAGTCCTTCATATTTATTCGTTTTCAGCCAATTTTCTGAATTTTTGAAAATTTCACTTTTTTGTGAAAATATCCACTAAATGAGGGAATAATATGTGTGAGGGTACCCCAGGAGAGATCCAAAAGTGTGGGTAGAATATATATCCACAGGGGTAAAATTCAAAAAAGTTGAAAAAAATTTTTTGGGGGACTTAGTCATTTTTCCGGCGTTTATCAGACTTTCAGATAGGGGAAATGTCAGTGAGCGTTCCGATTTCAGTTCCAGAGCGATTCGCCCGATGAGTCCTTCATATTTAGTCGTTTTCAGCCAATTTTCTGAATTTTTGAAAATTTCACTTTTTTGTGAAAATATGCACTAAATGAGGTAATAATATGTGTGAGGGTATCCCAGGAAAGTTCCAAATGTGTGTGAGTAGAATATATATCCCACAGGGGTAAAATTGAAAAATGTTGAAAAAAATTTTTTTTTGGACTTAGTCATTTTTCCAGCGTTTATCAGACTTTCAGATAGGGGAAATGTCAGTGAACGTTCCGATTTTAGTTCCAGAGCGATTAGCCCGATGAGTCCTTCATATTTAGTCATTTTCAGCCAATTTTCTGAATTTTTGAAAATGTCACTTTTTTGTGAAAATATCCACTAAATGAGGGAATAATATGTGTGAGGGTACCCCAGGAGAGTACCAAATGTGTTTGGGTAAAATATACATCCCACGGGGGTAAAATTGAAAAAAGTTGAAAAAAATTTTTTTTTTGGACTTAGTCATTTTTCCGGCGTTTATCAGACTTTCAGATTGGGGAAATGTCAGTGAGCGTTCCGATTTCAGTTCCAGAGTGATTCGCCCAATGAGTCCTTCATATTTAGTCGTTTTCAGCCAATTTTCTGAATTTTTGAAAATTTCACTTTTTTGTGAAAATATCCACTAAATGAGGGAATAATATGTGTGAGAGTACCCCAGGAGAGATCCAAAAGTGTGGGTAGAATATATATCCACAGGGGTAAAATTCAAAAAAGTTGAAAAAATTTTTTTTGGGGACTTAGTCATTTTTCCGGCGTTTATCAGACTTTCATATTGGGGTAATGTCAGTGAGCGTTCCGATTTCAGTTCCAGAGCGATTCGCCCGATGAGTCCTTCATATTTAGTCGTTTTCAGCCAATTTTCAGAATTTTTGAAAATTTCACTTTTTTGTGACAATATGCACTAAATGAGGTAATAATATGTGTGAGGGTATCCCAGGAAAGTTCCAAATGTGTGTGAGTAGAATATATATCCCACAGGGGTAAAATTGAAAAAAGTTGAAAAAAATTTTTTTTTGGACTTAGTCATTCTTCCGGCGTTTATCAGACTTTCAGATAGGGGAAATGTCAGTGAGTTTTCCGATTTGAGTTCCAGAGCGATACGCCCGATGAGTCCTTCATATTTAGTCGTTTTCAGCCAATTTTCAGAATTTTTGAAAATTTCACTTTTTTGTGAAAATATCCACTAAATGAGGGAATAATATGTGTGAGGGTACGCCAAGAGAGTTCCAAATGTGTGTGGGTAGAATATATATCCCATGGGGGTAAAATTGAAAAAAGTTGAAAAAATTTTTTTTTTGGATTTAGTCATTTTTTCAGCGTTTATCAGACTTTCAGATAGGGGAAATGTCAGTGAGTGTTCCGATTTCAGTTCCAGAGCGATTCGCCCGATGAGTCCTTCATATTTAGTCGTTTTCAGCCAATTTTCTGAATTTTTGAAAATTTCACTTTTTTGTGAAAATATCCACTAAATGAGGGAATAATATGTGTGAGGGTACCCCAGGAGAGTTGCAAATGTGTGTGGGTATAATATTTATCTACAGGGGTAAAATTGAAAAAAGTTGAAAAATTTTTTTTTGGGGACTTAGTCATTTTTACAGTGTTTATCAGACTTTCAGATAGGGGAAATGTCACTGAGCATTCCGATTTCAGTTCCAGAGTGGTTCGCCCAATGAGTCCTTCATATTTAGTCGTTTTCAGCCAATTTTCTGAATTTTTGAAAATTTCACTTTTTTGTGAAAATATCCACTAAATGAGGGAATAATATGTGTGAGGGTACCCCAGGAGAGTTCCAAATGTGTGTGGGAAGAATATATATCTCACGGGGGTAAAATTGAAATAAAAATTCTTTTGGACTTAGTCATTTTTCCGGCGTTTATCAGACTTTCAGATTGGGGAAATGTCAGTGAGCGTTCCGATTTCAGTTCCAGAGCGATTCGCCCGATGAGTCCTTCATATTTATTCGTTTTCAGCCAATTTTCAGAATTTTTGAAAATTTCTCTCTTTTGTGAAAATATCCACTAAATGAGGGAATAATATGTGTGAGAGTACGCCAGGAGAGTTCCAGATGTGTGTGGGCAGAATAGATATCCCACAGGGGAAAATTGAAAAAAGTTTAGAAAAAATTTTTTTGGACTTAGTCATTTTTCTAGCGTTTATCAGACTTTCAGATTGGGGAAATGTCAGTGAGCGTTCCGATTTCAGTTCCAGAGCGATTCGCCCAATGAGTCCTTCATATTTAGTCGTTTTCAGCCAATTTTCTGAATTTTTGAAAATTTCTCTTTTTTGTGAAAATATCCACTAAATGAGGTAATAATATGTGTGAGGGTATCCCAGGAAAGTTCCAAATGTGTGTGAGTAGAATATATATCCCACAGGTGTAAAATTGAAAAATGTTGAAAAAAATTTTTTTTTGGACTTAGTCATTTTTCCAGCGTTTATCAGACTTTCAGATAGGGGAAATGTCAGTGAGCGTTCCGATTTCAGTTCCAGAGCGATTCGCCCGATGTGTCCTTCATATTTAGTCATTTTCAGCCAATTTTCTGAATTTTTGAAAATTTCACTTTTTTGTGAAAATATGCACTAAATGAGGGAATAATATGTGTGAGGGTACCCCAGGAGAGATCCAAAAGTGTGGGTAGAATATATATCCACAGGGGTAAAATTCAAAAAAGTTGAAAAAAATTTTTTTGGGGACTTAGTCATTTTTCCGGCGTTTATCAGACTTTCAGATAGGGGAAATGTCAGTGAGCATTCCGATTTCTGTTCCAGAGCGATTCGCCCGATGAGCCCTTCATATTTAGTCGTTTTCAGCCAATTTTCAGAATTTTTGAAAATTTCTCTCTTTTGTGAAAATATCCACTAAATGAGGGAATAATATGTGTGAGAGTACGCCAGGAGAGTTCCAAATGTGTGTGGGCAGAATAGATATCCCGCGGAGGAAAATTGAAAAAAGTTTAGAAAAAATTTTTTTGGACTTAGTCATTTTTCTAGCGTTTATCAGACTTTCAGATTGGGGAAATGTCAGTGAGCGTTCCGATTTCAGTTCCAGAGCGATTCGCCCAATGAGTCCTTCATATTTAGTCGTTTTCAGCCAATTTTCTGAATTTTTGAAAATTTCTCTTTTTTGTGAAAATATCCACTAAATGAGGGAATAATATGTGTGAGGGTACCCCAGGAGAGTTGCAAATGTGTGTGGGTAAAATATATATCTACAGGGGTAAAATTGAAAAAATGTGAAAAAATTTTTTTTGGGGACTTAGTCATTTTTACGGTGTTTATCAGACTTTCAGATAGGGGAAATGTCAGTGAGCATTCCGATTTCAGTTCCAGAGTGATTCGCTCAATGAGTCCTTCATATTTAGTCGTTTTCAGCCAATTTTCTGAATTTTTGAAAATTTCACTTTTTTGTGAAAATATCCACTAAATGAGGGAATAATATGTGTGAGGGTACCCCAGGAGAGTTCCAAATGTGTGTGGGAAGAATATATATCTCACGGGGGTAAAATTGAAATAAAAATTCTTTTGGACTTAGTCATTTTTCCGGCGTTTATCAGACTTTCAGATTGGGGAAATGTCAGTGAGCGTTCCGATTTCAGTTATAGAGCGATTCGCCCAATGAGTCCTTCATATTTAGTCGTTTTCAGCCAATTTTCTGAATTTTTGAAAATTTCTCTCTTTTGTGAAAATATCCACTAAATGAGGGAATAATATGTGTGAGAGTACGCCAGGAGAGTTCCAAATGTTTGTGGGCAGAATAGATATCCCACGGAGGTAAAATTGAAAAAAGTTTAAAAAAAATTTTTTTGGACTTAGTCATTTTTCCGGCGTTTATCAGACTTTCAGATTGGGGAAATGTCAGTGAGCATTCCGATTTCAGTTCCAGAGCGTTTCGCCCTATGGGTCCTTCATATTTAGTCGTTTTCAGCCAATTTTCTGAATTTTTGAAAATTTCACTTTTTTGTGAAAATATCCACTAAATGAGGGAATAATATGTGTGATGGTACCCCAGGAGAGTTGCAAATGTGTGTGGGTAAAATATATATCTACAGGGGTAAAATTGAAAAAAGTTGAAAAAAATTTTTTTTTTGGACTTAGTCATTTTTCCAGCGTTTATCAGACTTTCAGATAGGGGAAATGTCAGTGAACGTTCCGATTTTAGTTCCAGAGCGATTAGCCCGATGAGTCCTTCATATTAAGTCATTTTCAGCCAATTTTCTGAATTTTTGAAAATTTCACTTTTTTGTGAAAATATGCACTAAATGAGGGAATAATATGTGTGAGGGTACCCCAGGAGAGATCCAAAAGTGTGGGTAGAATATATATCCACAGGGGTAAAATTCAAAAAAGTTGAAAAAAATTTTTTTGGGGACTTAGTCATTTTTCCGGCGTTTATCAGACTTTCAGATAGTGGAAATGTCAGTGAGCATTCCGATTTCTGTTCCAGAGCGATTCGCCCGATGAGCCCTTCATATTTAGTCGTTTTCAGCCAATTTTCAGATTTTTGGAAATTTCTCTTTTTTGTGAAAATATCCACTAAATGAGGGAATAATATGTGTGAGAGTACGCCAGGAGAGTTCCAAATGTGTGTGGGCAGAATAGATATCCCGCGGAGGAAAATTGAAAAAAGTTTAGAAAAAATTTTTTTGGACTTAGTCATTTTTCCGGCGTTTATCAGACTTTCAGATTGGGGAAATGTCAGTGAGCATTCCGATTTCAGTTCCAGAGCGTTTCGCCCTATGGGTCCTTCATATTTAGTCGTTTTCAGCCAATTTTCTGAATTTTTGAAAATTTCACTTTTTTGTGAAAATATCCACTAAATGAGGGAATAATATGTGTGATGGTACCCCAGGAGAGTTGCAAATGTGTGTGGGTAAAATATATATCTACAGGGGTAAAATTGAAAAAAGTTGAAAAAAATTTTTTTTTTGGACTTAGTCATTTTTCCAGCGTTTATCAGACTTTCAGATAGGGGAAATGTCAGTGAACGTTCCGATTTTAGTTCCAGAGCGATTAGCCCGATGAGTCCTTCATATTAAGTCATTTTCAGCCAATTTTCTGAATTTTTGAAAATTTCACTTTTTTGTGAAAATATGCACTAAATGAGGGAATAATATGTGTGAGGGTACCCCAGGAGAGATCCAAAAGTGTGGGTAGAATATATATCCACAGGGGTAAAATTCAAAAAAGTTGAAAAAAATTTTTTTGGGGACTTAGTCATTTTTCCGGCGTTTATCAGACTTTCAGATAGTGGAAATGTCAGTGAGCATTCCGATTTCTGTTCCAGAGCGATTCGCCCGATGAGCCCTTCATATTTAGTCGTTTTCAGCCAATTTTCAGATTTTTGGAAATTTCTCTTTTTTGTGAAAATATCCACTAAATGAGGGAATAATATGTGTGAGAGTACGCCAGGAGAGTTCCAAATGTGTGTGGGCAGAATAGATATCCCGCGGAGGAAAATTGAAAAAAGTTTAGAAAAAATTTTTTTGGACTTAGTCATTTTTCTAGCGTTTATCAGACTTTCAGATTGGGGAAATGTCAGTGAGCGTTCCGTTTTCAGTTCCAGAGCGATTCGCCCAATGAGTCCTTCATATTTAGTCGTTTTCAGCCAATTTTCTGAATTTTTGAAAATTTCTCTTTTTTGTGAAAATATGCACTAAATGAGGTAATAATATGTGTGAGGGTATCCCAGGAAAGTTCCAAATTTGTGTGAGTAGAATATATATCCCACAGGGGTAAAATTGAAAAATGTTGAAAAAAATTTTTTTTTGGACTTAGTCATTTTTCCAGCGTTTATCAGACTTTCAGATAGGGGAAATGTCAGTGAACGTTCCGATTTTAGTTCCAGAGCGATTAGCCCGATGAGTCCTTCATATTTAGTCATTTTCAGCCAATTTCCTGAATTTTTGAAAATTTCACTTTTTTGTGAAAATATCCACTAAATGAGGGAATAATATGTGTGAGGGTACCCCAGGAGAGTTGCAAATGTGTGTGGGTAAAATATATATCTACAGGGGTAAAATTGAAAAAATGTGAAAAATTTTTTTTTGGGGACTTAGTCATTTTTACAGTGTTTATCAGACTTTCAGATAGGGGAAATGTCAGTGAGCATTCCGATTTCAGTTCCAGAGTGATTCGCTCAATGAGTCCTTCATATTTAGTCGTTTTCAGCCAATTTTCTGAATTTTTGAAAATTTCTCTTTTTTGTGAAAATATCCACTAAATGAGGGAATAATATGTGTGAGGGTACCCCAGGAGAGTTGCAAATGTGTGTGGGTAAAATATATATCTACAGGGGTAAAATTGAAAAAAGTTGAAACATTTTTTTGGGGGGACTTAGTCATTTTTACGGTGTTTATCATACTTTCAGATAGGGGAAATGTCAGTGAGCATTCCGATTTCAGTTCCAGAGTGATTCGCCCAATGAGTCCTTCATATTTAGTCGTTTTCAGCCAATTTTCTGAATTTTTGAATGTTTCACTTTTTTGTGAAAATATCCACTAAATGAGGGAATAATATGTGTGAGGGTACCCCAGGAGAGTTCCAAATGTGTGTGGGAAGAATATATATCTCACGGGGGTAAAATTGAAATAAAAATTCTTTTGGACTTAGTCATTTTTCCGGCGTTTATCAGACTTTCAGATTGGGGAAATGTCAGCGAGCGTTCCGATTTCAGTTCCAGAGCGATTCGCCCGATGAGTCCTTCATATTTAGTCGTTTTCAGCCAATTTTCTGAATTTTTGAAAATTTCACTTTTTTGTGAAAATATGCACTAAATGAGGTAATAATATGTGTGAGGGTATCCCAGGAAAGTTCCAAATGTGTGTGAGTAGAATATATATCCCACAGGGGTAAAATTGAAAAATGTTGAAAAAAATTTTTTTTGGACTTAGTCATTTTTCCAGCGTTTATCAGACTTTCAGATAGGGGAAATGTCAGTGAACGTTCCGATTTTAGTTCCAGAGCGATTAGCCCGATGAGTCCTTCATATTTAGTCATTTTCAGCCAATTTTCTGAATTTTTGAAAATTTCACTTTTTTGTGAAAATATCCACTAAATGAGGGAATAATATGTGTGAGGGTACCCCAGGAGAGTACCAAATGTGTTTGGGTAAAATATATATCCCACGGGGGTAAAATTGAAAAAAGTTGAAAAAAATTTTTTTTTTGGACTTAGTCATTTTTCCAGCGTTTATCAGACTTTCAGATTGGGGAAATGTCAGTGAGCGTTCCGATTTCTGTTCCAGAGCGATTCGCCCGATGAGCCCTTCATATTTAGTCGTTTTCAGCCAATTTTCAGAATTTTTGAAAATTTCTCTCTATTGTGAAAATATCCAATAAATGAGGGAATAATATGTGTGAGAGTATGCCAGGAGAGTTCCAAATGTGTGTGGGCAGAATAGATATCCCACGGGGGAAAATTGAAAAACGTTTAGAAAAAATTTTTTTGGACTTAGTCATTTTTCTGGCGTTTATCAGACTTTCAGATTTGGGAAATGTCAGTGAGCGTTCCGATTTCAGTTCCAGAGCGATTCTCCCAATGAGTCCTTCATATTTAGTCGTTTTCAGCCAATTTTCTGAATTTTTGAAAATTTCTCTTTTTTGTGAAAATATCCACTAAATGAGGGAATAATATGTGTGAGGGTACCCCAGGAGAGTTGCAAATGTGTGTGGGTAAAATATATATCTACAGGGGTAAAATTGAAAAAAGTTGAAAAATTTTTTTGGGGGGACTTAGTCATTTTTACGGTGTTTATCAGACTTTCAGATAGGGGAAATGTCAGTGAGCATTCCGATTTCAGTTCCAGAGTGATTCGCCCAATGAGTCCTTCATATTTAGTTGTTTTCAGCCAATTTTCTGAATTTTTGAAAATTTCTCTTTTTTGTGAAAATATCCACTAAATGAGGGAATAATATGTGTGAGAGTACGCCAGGAGAGTTCCAAATGTGTGTGGGCAGAATAGATATCCCACAGGGGTAAAATTGAAAAAAGTTGAAAAATTTTATTTTGGGGACTTAGTCATTTTTACGGTGTTTATCAGACTTTCAGATAGGGGAAATGTCAGTGAGCAATCCAATTTCAGTTCCAGAGTGATTTGCCCAATGATTCCTTCATATTTAGTCGTTTTCAGTCAATTTTCTGAATTTTTGAAAATTTCACTTTTTTGTGAAAATATCCACTAAATGATGGAATAATATGTGTGAGGGTACCCCAGGAGATATCCAAATGTGTGTGAGTAGAATATATATCCCACAGGGGTAAAATTGAAAAAAGTTGAAAAAAATATTTTTTTGGACTTAGTCATTTTTCCGGCGTTTATCAGACTTTCAGATTGGGGAAATGTCAGTGAGCATTCCGATTTCAGTTCCAGAGCGGTTCGCCCAATGAGTCCTTCATATTTAGTCGTTTTCAGCCAATTTTCTGAATTTTTGAAAACTTCACTTTTTTTGTGAGAATATCCACTAAATGAGGGACTAATATGTGTGAGGGTACTCCAGTAGCGTTCCAAATGTGTGTGGGAAGAATATATATCTCACGGGGGTAAAATTGAAAAAAATATTTTTTTCGACTGTCATTTTTCCGGCGTTTATCAGACTTTCAGATAGGGGAAATGTCAGTGAGTGTTCCGATTTCAGTTCCAGAGCGATTCGCCCGATGGGTCCTTCATATTTAGTCGTTTTCAGTCAATTTTCTGAATTTTTGAAAATTTCACTTTTTTGTGAAAATATGCACTAAATGGGGGAATAATATGTGTGAGGGTACCCCAGGAGAGTTCCAAATGTGTGTGAGTAGAATATATATCCCACAGGGGTAAAATTGAAAAAAGTTGAAAAAATTTTTATTGGGGACTTAGTTATTTTTCCGGCGTTTATCAGACTTTCAGGTAGGGGAAATGTCAGTGAGCGTTCCGATTTCAGTTCCAGAGCGATTCGCCTGATGAGCCCCTCATATTTAGTCGCTTTCAGCCAATTTTCAGAATTTTTGAAAATTTCACTTTTTTGCGAAAATATCCACTAAATGAGGGAATAATATGTGTGAGGGTACCCCAGGAGAGTTCCAAATGTTTGTGGGTAGAATATATATCCCACGGGGGTAAAATTGAAAAAAGTTGAAAAAATTTATTTTTTGGACTGTCATTTTTTCAGCGTTTATCAGACTTTCAGATACGGGAAATGTCAGTGAGCATTCCGATTTCAGTTCCAGAGTGATTCTCCCAATGAGTCCTTCATATTTAGTCGTTTTCAGGCAATTTTCTGAATTTTTGAAAATTTCACTTTTTTGTGAAAATATCCACTAAATGAGGGAATAATATGTGTGAGGGTACCCCAGGAGCGTTCCAAATGTGTGTGGGAAGAATATATATCTCAAGGGGGTAAAATTGAAAAATATATTTTTTTGGACTGTCATTTTTCCGGCGTTTATCAGACTTTCAGATAGGGGAAATGTCAGTGAGTGTTCCGATTTCAGTTCCAGAGCGATTCGCCCGATGGGTCCTTCATATTTAGTCGTTTTCAGCCAATTTTCTGAATTTTTGAAAATTTCACTTTTTTTGTGAAAATATCCACTAAATGAGGGAATAATATGTGTGAGGGTAAGCCAGGAGAGTTCCAAATGTGTGTGGGTAGAATATATATCCACAGGGGTAAAATTGAAAAAAGTTGAAAACATTTTTTTTGGGAACTTAGTCATTTTTCCGGCGTTTATCAGACATTCAGATGGGGGAGATGTCAGTGAGCGTTCCGATTTCAGTTCCAGAGTGATTCACCCGATGAGTCCTTCATATTTAGTCGTTTTCAGCCAATTTTCAGAATTTTAGAAAATGTCACTTTTTTGTGAAAATATCCACTAAATGAGGGAATAATATGTGTGAGGGTACCCCAGGAGAGTTCCAAATGTGTGTGAATAGAATATATATCCCAAAGGGGTAAAATTGAAAAAAGTTTAAAAAAATTTTTTTTTGGACTGTCATTTATCCGGCGTTTATCAGACTTTCAGATAGGGGAAATGTCAGTGAGCGTTCCGATTTTAGTTCCAGAGCGATTCGCCCGATGAGTCCTTCACATTTAGTCGTTTTCAGCCAATTTTCAGAATTTTAGAAATTGTCACTTTTTTGTGAAAATATCCACTAAATGAGGGAATAATATGTGTGAGGGTACCCCAGAAGAGTTCCAAATGTGTGTGGGTAGAATATATATCCCACGGGGGTAAAATTGAAAAAAGTTGAAAATTTTTTTTTGGGGACTTAGTCATTTTTCAGTCATTTATCAGACTTTCAGATTAGGGAAATATCAGTGAGCGTTCCGATTTCAGTTCCAGAGCGATTCGCCCGATGAGCCCTTCATATTTAGTCGTTTTCAGCCAATTTTCAGAATTTTTGAAAATTTCACTTTTTTGCGAAAATATCCACTAAATGAGGGAATATTATGTGTGAGGGTACCCCAGGAGAGTTCCAAATGTTTGTGGGTAGAATATATATCCCACGGGGGTAAAATTGAAAAAAGTTGAAAAAATTTATTTTTTGGACTTAGTCATTTTTTCAGCGTTTATCAGACTTTCAGATAGGGGAAATGTCAGTGAGCATTCCGATTTCAGTTCCAGAGTGATTCGCCCAATGAGTCCTTCATATTTAGTCGTTTTCAGCCAATTTTCTGAATTTTTGAAAATTTCACTTTTTTGTGAAAATATCCACTATATGAGGGAATAATATGTGTGAGGGTACCCCAGGAGAGTTCATAATGTGTGTGGGAAGAATATATATCTCACGGGGGTAAAATTGAAATAAAAATTCTTTTGGACTTAGTCATTTTTCCGGCGTTTATCAGACTTTCAGATTGGGGAAATGTCAGTGAGCGTTCCGATTTCAGTTCCAGAGCGATTCGCCCGATGAGTCCTTCATATTTAGTCGTTTTCAGCAAATTTTCTGAATTTTTGAAAATTTCACTTTTTTGTGAAAATATGCACTAAATGAGGGAATAATATGTGTGAGAGTACGCCAGGAGAGTTCCAAATGTGTGTGGGCAGAATAGATATCCCACGGGGGTAAAATTGAAAAAAGTCGAAAAAAATTTTTTTTGGACTTAGTCATTTTTCCAGCGTTTATCAGACTTTCAGATAGGGGAAATGTCAGTGAGTGTTCCGATTTCAGTTCCAGAGCGATTCGCCCGATGGGTCCTTCATATTTAATCGTTTTCAGCCAATTTTCTGAATTTTTGAAAATTTCACTTTTTTGTGAAAATATGCACTAAATGAGGGAATAATATGTGTGAGGGTACCCCAGGAGAGTTCCAAATGTGTGTGAGTAGATTATATATCCCACAGGGGTAAAATTGAAAAAAGTTGAAAAAATTTTTTTTGGGGACTTAGTCATTTTTCCGGCGTTTATCAGACATTCAGATGGGGAAGATGTCAGTGAGCGTTCCGATTTCAGTTCCGGAGTGATTCACCCGATGGGTCCTTCATATTTAGTCGTTTTCAGCCAATTTTCAGAATTTTAGAAAATGTCACTTTTTTGTGAAAATATCCACTAAATGAGGGAATAATATGTGTGAGGGTACCCCAGGAGAGTTCCAAATGTGTGTGAGTAGAATATATATCCCACAGGGGTAAAATTGAAAAAAGTTTAAAAAAATTTTTTTTTGGACTGTCATTTTTCCTGCGTTTATCAGACTTTCAGATAGGGGAAATGTCAATGAGCGTTCCGATTTTAGTTCCAGAGCGATTCGCCCGATGAGTCCTTCACATTTAGTCCTTCACATTTAGTCGTTTTCAGCCAATTTTCTGAATTTTTGAAAATTTCACTTTTTTGTGAAAATATCCACTAAATGAGGGAATAATATGTGTGAGGGTACCCCAGGAGAGTACCAAATGTGTTTGGGTAAAATATATATCCCACGGGGGTAAAATTGAAAAAAGTTGAAAAAAATTATTTTTTGGACTTAGTCATTTTTCCGGCGTTTATCAGACTTTCAGATAGGGGAAATGTCAGTGAGCGTTCCGATTTCAGTTCCAGAGCGATTCGCCCGATGAGTCCTTCATATTTAGTCGTTTTCAGCCAATTTTCTGAATTTTTGAAAATTTCACTTTTTTGCGAAAATATCCACTAAATGAGGGAATAATATGTGTGAGGGTATGCCAGGAGAGTTCCAAATGTGTGTGGGTAGAATATATATCCCACGGGGGTAAAATTGAAAAAAGTTGAAAAAATTTTTTGGGGGGACTTAGTCATTTTTCCGGCATTTATCAGACTTTCAGATAAGGGAAATGTCAGTGAGTCTTCCGATTTCAGTTCCAGCGCGATTCGCCTGATGAGTCCTTCATATTTAGTCGTTTTCAGCCAATTTTCAGAATTTTTGAAAACTTCACTTTTTTGTGAAAATATCCACTAAATGAGGGAATAATATGTGTAAGGGTATGCCAGGAGAGTTCCAAATGTGTGTGAGTAGAATATATATCCAACGGGGGTAAAATTGAAAAAAGTTGAAAAATTTTTTTTTTTGGACTTAGTCATTTTTCCGGTGTTTATCAGACTTTCAGATAGGGGAAATGTCAGTGAGCGTTCCGATTTCAGTTCCAGAGTGATTCGCCCAATGAGTCCTTCATATTTAGTCGTTTTCAGCCAATTTTCTGAATTTTTGAAAATTTCACTTTTTTGTGAAAATATGCACTAAATGAGGGAATAATATGTGTGAGGGTACCCCAGGAGAGTTCCAAATGTGTGTGAGTAGAATATATATCCCACAGGGGTAAAATTGACAAAAGTTGAAAAAATTTATTTTTTGGACTTAGTCATTTTTTCAGCGTTTATCAGACTTTCAGATAAGGGAGCATCAGTGTCAGTGAGCGTTCCTATTTCAGTTCCAGAGCGATTCGCCCGATGAGTCCTTCATATTTAGTCGTTTTCAGCCAATTTTCTGAATTTTTGAAAATTTCACTTTTTTGTGAAAATATCCACTAAATGAGGGAATAATATGTGTGAGGGTAAGCAAGGAGAGTTCCAAATGTGTGTGGGTAGAATATATATCCACAGGGGTAAAATTGAAAAAAGTTGAAAACATTTTTTTTGGGAACTTAGTCATTTTTCCGGCGTTTATCAGACATTCAGATAGGGGAGATGTCAGTGAGCGTTCCGATTTCAGTTCCAGAGCGATTCACCCGATGAGTCCTTCATATTTAGTCGTTTTCAGCCAATTTTCTGAATTTTAGAAAATTTCACTTTTTTGTGAAAATATCCACTAAATGAGGGAATAATATGTGTGTGGGTATGCCAAGAGAATTCCAAATGTGTGTTGGTAGAATATATATCCCACGGGGGTAAAATTGAAGAAAGTTGAAAAAAATTTTTTCTGGACTTAGTCATTTTTCCGGCGTTTATCAGACTTTCAGATAGGGGAAATGTCAGTGAGCGTTCCTATTTCAGTTCCAGAGCGATTCGCCCAATGAGTCCTTCATATTTAGTCGTTTTCAGCCAATTTTCAGAATTTTTGAAAATTTCACTTTTTTGTGAAAATATCCACTAAATGAGGGAATAATATGTATGAGGGTACCCCAGGAGAGTTCCAAATGTGTGTGGGTAGAATATATATCCCACGGGGGTAAAATTCAAAAAAGTTGAAAAAAATTTTTTGGGGACTTAGTCATTTTTCCGGCATTTAACAGTCATTCAGATAGGGGAAATGTCAGTTTGTGTTCCGATTTCAGTTCCAGAGCGATTCGCCCGATCGGTCCCTCATATTTAGTCGTTTTCAGCCAATTTTCTGAGTTTTTGAAAATTTCACTTTTTTGTGAAAATATCCACTAAATGAGGGAATAATATGTGTGAGGGTACCCCAGGAGAGTTCCAAATGTGTGTGGGTAGAATATATATCTACAGGGGTAAAATTGAAAAAAGTTGAAAACATTTTTTTTGGAGACTTAGTCATTTTTCCGGTGTTTATCAGACTTTCAGATAGGGGAAATGTCAGTGAGCGTTCCGATTTCAGTTCCAGAGTGATTCGCCCAATGAGTCCTTCATATTTAGTCGTTTTCAGCCAATTTTCTGAATTTTTGAAAATTTCACTTTTTTGTGAAAATATCCACTAAATGAGGGAATAATATGTGTGAGGGTACCCCAGGAGAGTTCCAAATGTGTGTGAGTAGAATATATATCCCACAGGGGTAAAATTGAAAAAAGTTGAAAAAAATTTTTTTAGGGACTAAGTCATTTTTCCGGCGTTTATCAGACTTTCAGATAGGGGAAATGTCAGTGAGCATTCCGATTTCAGTTCAAGAGCGATTAGCCCGATGAGTCCTTCATATTTAGTCGTTTTCAGCCAATTTTCTGAATTTTTGAAAATTTCACTTTTTTTGTGAAAATATCCACTAAATGAGGGAATAATATGTGTGCGGGTACCCCAGGAGAGTTCCAAATGTGTGTGGGTAGAATATATATCTACAGGGGTAAAATTGAAAATAGTTGAAAAAATTTTTTTTGGGGACTTAGTCATTTTTCCGGTGTTTATCAGACTTTCAGATAGGGGAAATGTCAGTGAGCGTTCCGATTTCAGTTCCAGAGTGATTCGCCCAATGAGTCCTTCATATTTAGTCGTTTTCAGCCAATTTTCAGAATTTTTGAAAATTTCACTTTTTTGTGAAAATATGCACTAAATGAGGGAATAATATGTGTGAGGGTACCCCAGGAGAGTTCCAAATGTGTGTGAGTAGAATATATATCCCACAGGGGTAAAATTGAAAAAAGTTTAAAAAATTTTTTTTGGGGACTAAGTCATTTTTCCGGCGTTTATCAGACTTTCAGATAGGGGAAATGTCAGTGAGCATTCCGATTTCAGTTCCAGAGCGATTAGCCCGATGCGTCCTTCATATTTAGTCGTTTTCAGCCAATTTCCTGAATTTTTGAAAATTTCACTTTTTTTGTGAAAATATCCACTAAATGAGGGAATAATATGTGTGAGGGTACCCCAGGAGAGTTCCAAATGTTTGTGGGTAGAATATATATCCCACGGGGGTAAAATTGAAAAAAGTTGAAAAAATTTATTTTTTGTACTTAGTCATTTTTTCAGCGTTTATCAGACTTTCAGATAAGGGAAATGTCAGTGAGCGTTCCTATTTCAGTTCCAGAGCGATTCGCCCGATGAGTCCTTCATATTTAGTCGTTTTCAGCCAATTTTCTGAATTTTTGAAAATTTCACTTTTTTGTGAAAATATCCACTAAATGAGGGAATAATATGTGTGAGGGTAAGCAAGGAGAGTTCCAAATGTGTGTGGGTAGAATATATATCCACAGGGGTAAAATTGAAAAAAGTTGAAAACATTTTTTTGGGGAACTTAGTCATTTTTCCGGCGTTTATCAGACATTCAGATAGGGGAGATGTCAGTGAGCGTTCCGATTTCAGTTCCAGAGCGATTCACCCGATGAGTCCTTCATATTTAGTCGTTTTCAGCCAATTTTCTCAATTTTAGAAAATTTCACTTTTTTGTGAAAATATCCACTAAATGAGTGAATAATATGTGTGTGGGTATGCCAAGAGAATTCCAAATGTGTGTTGGTAGAATATATATCCCACGGGGGTAAAATTGAAGAAAGTTGAAAAAAATTTTTTCTCGACTTAGTCATTTTTCCGGCGTTCATCAGACTTTCAGATAGGGGAAATGTCAGTGAGCGTTGCGATTTCAGTTCCAGAGCTATTCGCCCGATGAGTCCTTCATGTTTAGTCGTTTTCAGTCAATTTTCTGAATTTTTGAAAATTTCACTTTTTTGTGAAAATATTCACTAAATGAGGGAATAATATGTGTGAGGTTACCCCAGGAGAGTTCCAAATGTGTGTGGGTAGAACATGTATCTACAGGGGTAAAATTGAAAAAAGTTGAAAAAATTTTTTTTGGGAACTTAGTCATTTTTCCGGTGTTTATCAGACTTTCAGATAGGGGAAGTGTCAGTGAGCGTTCCGATTTCAGTTCCAGAGCAATTCGCCCGATGAGTCCTTCATATTTAGTCGTTTTCAGTCAATTTTCTGAATTTTTGAAAATTTCACTTTTTTGTGAAAATATCCACTAAATGAGGGAATAATATGTGTGCAGGTACCCCAGGAGAGTTCCAAATGTGTGTGGGTAGAATATATATCCCATGGGGGTAAAATTGAAAAAAGTTGAAAAAAATTTTTTTTGGGACTTAGTCATTTTTCCGGCGTTTATCAGACTTTCAGAGAGGGGAAATGTCAGTGAGCGTTCCGATTCAGTTCCAGAGCGATTCGCCCAATGAGTCCTTCATATTTAGTCATTTTCAGCCAATTTTCAGAATTTTTGAAAATTTCACTTTTTTGTGAAAATATCCACTAAATGAGGGAATAATATGTGTGCAGGTACCCCAGGAGAGTTCCAAATGTGTGTGGGTAGAACATGTATCTACAGTGGTAAAATTGAAAAAATGTGAAAAAAATTTTTTTGGGGACTTAGTCATTTTTCCGGCGTTTATCAGACTTTCAGATAGGGGAAATGTCAGTGAGCAATCCGATTTCAGTTCCAGAGCGATTCACCCAATGAGTCCTTCATATTTAGTCGTTTTCAGCATATTTTCTGAATTTTTGAAAATTTCACTTTTTTGTGAAAATATCCACTAAATGAGGGAATAATATGTGTGAGGGTACCCCAGGAGAGTTCCAAATGTGAGTGGGTAGAATATATATCTACAGGGGTAAAATTGAAAAAAGTTGAAATAATTTTTTTTTGATTTATTCATTTTTCCGTCGTTTATCAGACTTTCAGATAGGGGAAATGTCAGTGAGTGTTCCGATTTCAGTTCCAGAGCGATTCGACCAATGAGTCCTTCATATTTAATCGTTTTCAGCCAATTTTCTGAATTTTTGAAAATTTAACTTTTTTGTGAAAATATCCACTTAATGAGGGAATAATATTTGTGAGGGTACCCCAGGAGAGTTCCAAATGTGTGTGGGTAGAATATATATCTACAGGGGTAAAATTGTAAAAAGTTGAAAACATTTTTTTTGGGGACTTAGTCATTTTTCCGGCGTTTATCAGACTTTCAGATAGGGGAAATGTCAGTGAGCGTTCCGATTTCAGTTCCAGAGGAATTCGCCCGATGAGTCCTTCATAATTAGTCATTTTCAGCCAATATTCTGATTTTTAAAAATTTCACTTTTTTGTGAAAATATCCACTAAATGAGGGAATAATATGTGTGAGGGTACCCCAGGAGAGTTCCAAAAGTGTTGGTACAATATATATCCACAGGGGTAAAATTGAAAAAAGTTGAAAAAATTTTTTTTGGGGACTTAGTCATTTTTCCGTCGCTTATCAGAGTTTCAGATAGGGGAAATGTCAGTGAGTGTTCCGATTTCAGTTCCAGAGCGATTCGCCCGATGTGTCCTTCATATTTAGCCGTTTTCAGCCAATTTTCTGAATTTTTGAAAATTTCACTTTTTTGTGAAAATATCCACTAAATGAGGGAATAATATGTGTGAGGGTACCCCAGGAGAGTTCCAAAAGTGTGGGTAGAATATATATCCACAGGGGTAAAATTGAAAAAAGTTAAAAAAATTTTTTTTTTGTACTTAGTCATTTTTCCGGCGTTTATCAGACTTTCAGATAGGGGAAATGTCAGTGAACAATCCGATTTCAGTTCCAGAGCGATTCGCCCAATGAGTCCTTCATATTTAGTCGTTTTCAGCATATTTTCTGAATTTTTGAAAATTTCACTTTTTTGTGAAAATATCCACTAAATGAGGGAATAATATGTGTGCGGGTACCCCAGGATAGTTCCAAATGTGTGTGGGTAGAACATGTGTCTACAGGGGTAAAATTGAAAAAAGTTGAAAAAAATTTTTTTGGGGACTTAGTCATTTTTCCGGCGTTTATCAGACTTTCAGATAGGGGAAATGTCAGTGAGCAATCCGATTTCAGTTCCAGAGCGATTCGCCCAATGAGTCCTTCATATTTAGTCGTTTTCAGCCAATTTTCTGAATTTTTGAAAATTTCACTTTTTTGTGAAAATATCCACTAAATGAGGGAATAATATGTGTGAGGGTACCCCAGGAGAGTTCCAAAAGTGTGGGTAGAATATATATCCACAGGGGTAAAATTGAAAAAAGTTGAAAAAAATTTTTTTTTGGACTTAGTCATTTTTCCGGTGTTTATCAGACTTTCAGATAGGGGAAATGTCAGTGAGTGTTCCGATTTCAGTTCCAGAGCGATTCGCCCAATGAGTACTTCATATTTAGTCGTTTTCAGCCAATTTTCAGAATTTTTGAAAATTTCACTTTTTTGTGAAAATATCCACTAAATGAGGGAATAATATGTGTGAGGGTACCCCAGTAGAGTTCCAAATGTGTGTGGGTAGAATATATATCCCACGGGGGTAAAATTGAAAAAAGTTGAAAAAAATTTTTTTTTGGACTTAGTCATTTTTCCCGCGTTTATCAGACTTTCAGATAGGGGAAATGTCAGTGAGCATTCCGATTTCAGTTCCAGAGCGATTCGTCCAATGAGTACTTCATATTTAGTCGTTTTCAGCCAATTTTCTGAATTTTTGAAATTTTCACTTTATTGTGAAAATATCCACTAAATGAGGGAATAATATGTGTGCGGGTACCCCAGGAGAGTTCCAAATGTGTGTGGGTAGAACATGTATCTACAGGGGTAAAATTGAAAAAAGTTGAAAAAAATTTTTTTGGGGACTTAGTCATTTTTCCGGCGTTTATCAGACTTTCAGATAGGGGAAATGTCAGTGAGTGTTCCGATTTCAGTTCCAGAACGATTCGCCCGATGATTCCATCATATTTAGTCGTTTTCAGCCAATTTTCTGAATTTTTGAAAATTTCACTTTTTTGTGAAAATATCCACTAAATGAGGGAATAATATGTGTGAGGGTTCCCCAGGAGAGTTCCAAAAGTGTTGGTAGAATATGTATCCACAGGGGTAAAATTGAAAAAAGTTTAAAAAATTTTTTTGGGGACTAAGTCATTTTTCCCGCGTTTATCAGACTTTCAGAGAGTGGAAATGTCAGTGAGCGTTCCTATTTCAGTTCCAGAGCGATTCGCCCGATGAGTCCTTCATAATTAGTCGTTTTCAGCCAATTTTCTGAATTTTTGAAAATTTACTTTTTTGTGAAAATATCCACTAAATGAGGGAATCATATGTGTGAGGGTACCCCAGGAGAGTTCCAAAAGTGTGGGTAGAATATATATCCACAGGGGTAAAATTGAAAAAAGTAGAAAAAATTTCTTTTGGGGACTTAGTCATTTTTCCGGCATTTATCAGACTTTCAGATAGGGGAAATGTCAGTGAGCGTTCCGATTTCAGTTCCAGAGCGATTCGCCCGATGCGTCCTTCATATTTAGTCGTTTTCAGCCAACTTTCTGAATTTTTGAAAATTTCACTTTTTTTGTGAAAATATCCACTAAAAGAGGGAATAATATGTGTGAGGGTACCCCAGGAGAGTTCCAAAAGTGTGGGTAGAATATATATCCACAGGGGTAAAATTGAAAAAAGTTAAAAAAAAATTTTTTTTTGGACTTAGTCATTTTTACTGCATTTATCAGACTTTCAGAAAGGGGAAATGTCAGTCAGCGTTCCGATTTCAGTTCCAGAGCGATTCGCCCGATGCGTTCTTCATATTTAGTCGTTTTCAGCCAATTTTCTGAATTTTTGAAAATTTCACTTTTTTGTGAAAATATCCACTAAATGAGGGAATACTGTGTGTGAGGGTACCCCAGGAGAGTTCAAAATGTGTGTGGGTAGAATATATATCCCACTGGGTAAAATTGAAAAAAGTTTAAAAAATTTTTTTTTTGGACCTAGTCATTTTTACGGCGTTTATCAGATTTTCAGATAGGGAAAATGTCAGTGAGCGTTCCGATTTCAGTTCCAGAGCGATTCGCCCGATGCGTTCTTCATATTTAGTCGTTTTCAGCCAATTTTCTGAATTTTTGAAAATTTCACTTTTTTGTGAAAATATGCACTAAATGAGGGAATAATATGTGTGAGGGTACCCCAGGAGAGTTCCAAATGTGTGTGAGTAGAATATATATCCCACAGGGGTAAAATTGAAAAAAGTTTAAAAAATTTTTTTTGGGGACTAAGTCATTTTTCCGGCGTTTATCAGACTTTCAGATAGGGGAAATGTCAGTGAGCATTCCGATTTCAGTTCCAGAGCGATTAGCCCGATGAGTCCTTCATATTTAGTCGTTTTCAGCCAATTTCCTGAATTTTTGAAAATTTCACTTTTTTTGTGAAAATATCCACTAAATGAGGGAATAATATGTGTGAGGGTACCCCAGGAGAGTTCCAAATGTTTGTGGGTAGAATATATATCCCACGGGGGTAAAATTGAAAAAAGTTGAAAAAATTTATTTTTTGTACTTAGTCATTTTTTCAGCGTTTATCAGACTTTCAGATAAGGGAAATGTCAGTGAGCGTTCCTATTTCAGTTCCAGAGCGATTCGCCCGATGAGTCCTTCATGTTTAGTCGTTTTCAGCCAATTTTCTGAATTTTTGAAAATTTCACTTTTTTGTGAAAATATCCACTAAATGAGGGAATAATATGTGTGAGGGTAAGCAAGGAGAGTTCCAAATGTGTGTGGGTAGAATATATATCCACAGGGGTAAAATTGAAAAAAGTTGAAAACATTTTTTTGGGGAACTTAGTCATTTTTCCGGCGTTTATCAGACATTCAGATAGGGAAGATGTCAGTGAGCGTTCCGATTTCAGTTCCAGAGCGATTCACCCGATGAGTCCTTCATATTTAGTCGTTTTCAGCCAATTTTCTGAATTTTAGAAAATTTCACTTTTTTGTGAAAATATCCACTAAATGAGGGAATAATATGTGTGTGGGTATGCCAAGAGAATTCCAAATGTGTGTTGGTAGAATATATATCCCACGGGGGTAAAATTGAAGAAAGTTGAAAAAAATTTTTTCTGGACTTAGTCATTTTTCCGGCGTTCATCAGACTTTCAGATAGGGGAAATGTCAGTGAGCGTTGCGATTTCAGTTCCAGAGCTATTCGCCCGATGAGTCCTTCATATTTAGTCATTTTCAGCCAATTTTCAGAATTTTTGAAAATTTCACTTTTTTGTGAAAATATCCACTAAATGAGGGAATAATATGTGTGCAGGTACCCCAGGAGAGTTCCAAATGTGTGTGGGTAGAACATGTATCTACAGTGGTAAAATTGAAAAAATGTGAAAAAAATTTTTTTGGGGACTTAGTCATTTTTCCGGCGTTTATCAGACTTTCAGATAGGGGAAATGTCAGTGAGCAATCCGATTTCAGTTCCAGAGCGATTCACCCAATGAGTCCTTCATATTTAGTCGTTTTCAGCATATTTTCTGAATTTTTGAAAATTTCACTTTTTTGTGAAAATATCCACTAAATGAGGGAATAATATGTGTGAGGGTACCCCAGGAGAGTTCCAAATGTGAGTGGGTAGAATATATATCTACAGGGGTAAAATTGAAAAAAGTTGAAATAATTTTTTTTTGATTTATTCATTTTTCCGTCGTTTATCAGACTTTCAGATAGGGGAAATGTCAGTGAGTGTTCCGATTTCAGTTCCAGAGCGATTCGACCAATGAGTCCTTCATATTTAGTCGTTTTCAGCCAATTTTCTGAATTTTTGAAAATTTAACTTTTTTGTGAAAATATCCACTTAATGAGGGAATAATATGTGTGAGGGTACCCCAGGAGAGTTCCAAATGTGTGTGGGTAGAATATATATCTACAGGGGTAAAATTGTAAAAAGTTGAAAACATTTTTTTTGGGGACTTAGTCATTTATCCGGCGTTTATCAGACTTTCAGATAGGGGAAATGTCAGTGAGCGTTCCGATTTCAGTTCCAGAGGAATTCGCCCGATGAGTCCTTCATAATTAGTCATTTTCAGCCAATATTCTGATTTTTAAAAATTTCACTTTTTTGTGGAAATATCCACTAAATGAGGGAATAATATGTGTGAGGGTACCCCAGGAGAGTTCCAAAAGTGTTGGTACAATATATATCCACAGGGGTAAAATTGAAAAAAGTTGAAAAAATTTTTTTTGGGGACTTAGTCATTTTTCCGGCGCTTATCAGAGTTTCAGAAAGGGGAAATGTCAGTGAGTGTTCCGATTTCAGTTCCAGAGCGATTCGCCCGATGTGTCCTTCATATTTAGCCGTTTTCAGCCAATTTTCTGAATTTTTGAAAATTTCACTTTTTTGTGAAAATATCCACTAAATGAGGGAATAATATGTGTGAGGGTACCCCAGGAGAGTTCCAAAAGTGTGGGTAGAATATATATCCACAGGGGTAAAATTGAAAAAAGTTGAAAAAATTTTTTTTTTGTACTTCGTCATTTTTCCGGCGTTTATCAGACTTTCAGATAGGGGAAATGTCAGTGAACAATCCGATTTCAGTTCCAGAGCGATTCGCCCAATGAGTCCTACATATTTAGTCGTTTTCAGCATATTTTCTGAATTTTTGAAAATTTCACTTTTTTGTGAAAATATCCACTAAATGAGGGAATAATATGTGTGCGGGTACCCCAGGATAGTTCCAAATGTGTGTGGGTAGAACATGTATCTACAGGGGTAAAATTGAAAAAAGTTGAAAAAAATTTTTTTGGGGACTTAGTCATTCTTCCGGCGTTTATCAGACTTTCAGATAGGGGAAATGTCAGTGAGTGTTCCGATTTCAGTTCCAGAACGATTCGCCCGATGATTCCATCATATTTAGTCGTTTTCAGCCAATTTTCTGAATTTTTGAAAATTTCACTTTTTTGTGAAAATATCCACTAAATGAGGGAATAATATGTGTGAGGGTACCCCAGGAGAGTTCCAAAAGTGTTGGTAGAATATGTATCCACAGGGGTAAAATTGAAAAAAGTTTAAAAAATTTTTTTGGGGACTTAGTCATTTTTCCCGCGTTTATCAGACTTTCAGAGAGTGGAAATGTCAGTGAGCGTTCCTATTTCAGTTCCAGAGCGATTCGCCCGATGAGTCCTTCATAATTAGTCGTTTTCAGCCAATTTTCAGAATTTTTGAAAATTTCACTTTTTTGTGAAAATATCCACTAAATGAGGGAATAATATGTGTGAGGGTACCCCAGTAGAGTTCCAAATGTGTGTGGGTAGAATATATATCCCACGGGGGTAAAATTGAAAAAAGTTGAAAAAAATTTTTTTTTGGACTTAGTCATTTTTCCCGCGTTTATCAGACTTTCAGATAGGGGAAATGTCAGTGAGCATTCCGATTTCAGTTCCAGAGCGATTCGCCCAATGAGTACTTCATATTTAGTCGTTTTCAGCCAATTTTCTGAATTTTTGAAAATTTCACTTTATTGTGAAAATATCCACTAAATGAGGGAATAATATGTGTGCGGGTACCCCAGGAGAGTTCCAAATGTGTGTGGGTAGAACATGTATCTACAGGGGTAAAATTGAAAAAAGTTAAAAAAAAATTTTTTTTTGGACTTAGTCATTTTTACTGCATTTATCAGACTTTCAGAGAGGGGAAATGTCAGTGAGCGTTCCGATTTCAGTTCCAGAGCGATTCGCCCGATGCGTTCTTCATATTTAGTCGTTTTCAGCCAATTTTCTGAATTTTTGAAAATTTCACTTTTTTGTGAAAATATCCACTAAATGAGGGAATACTGTGTGTGAGGGTACCCCAGGAGAGTTCAAAATGTGTGTGGGTAGAATATATATCCAACTGGGTAAAATTGAAAAAAGTTTAAAAAATTTTTTTTTTGGACCTAGTCATTTTTACGGCGTTTATCAGATTTTCAGATAGGGGAAATGTCAGTGAGCGTTCCGATTTCAGTTCCAGAGCGATTCGCCCGATGCGTTCTTCATATTTAGTCGTTTTCAGCCAACTTTCTGAATTTTTGAAAATTTCACTTTTTTGTGAAAATATCCACTAAAAGAGGGAATAATATGTGTGAGGGTACCCCAGGAGAGTTCCAAAAGTGTGGGTAGAATATATATCCACAGGGGTAAAATTGAAAAAAGTTGAAAAAAATTTTTTTTTTGGACTTAGTCATTTTTACTGCGTTTATCAGACTTTCAGATAGGGGAAATGTCAGTGAGCGTTCCAATTTCTGTTCCAGAGCGATTCGCCCGATGATTCCATCATATTTAGTCGTTTTCAGCCAATTTTCTGAATTTTTGAAAATTTCACTTTTTTGTGAAAATATCCACTAAATGAGGGAATACTATGTGTGAGGGTACCCCAGGAGAGTTCCAAATGTGTGTGGGTAGAATATATATCCCACTGGGGTAAAATTGAAAAAAGTTTTAAAAATTTTTTTTTTGGACTTAGTCATTTTTACGGCGTTTATCAGACTTTCAGATAGGGGAAATGTCAGTGAGCATTCCGATTTCAGTTCCACAGTGATTCGACCGATGATTCCATCATATTTAGTCGTTTTCAGCCAACTTTCTGAATTTTTGAAAATTACACTTTTTTGTGAAAATATCCACTAAATGAGGGAATAATATGCGTGAGGGTACCCCAGGAGAGTTCCAAAAGTGTGGGTAGAATATATATCCACAGGGGTAAAATTGAAAAAAGTTGAAAAAATTTTTTTTGGGGACTTAGTCATTTTTCCGGCGCTTATCAGACTTTCAGATAGGGGAAATGTCAGTGAGCGTTCCGATTTCAGTTCCAGAGCGATTCGCCCGATGCGTCCTTCATATTTAGTCGTTTTCAGCCAACTTTCTGAATTTTTGAAAATTTCACTTTTTTTGTGAAAATATCCACTAAAAGAGGGAATAATATGTGTGAGGGTACCCCAGGAGAGTTCCAAAAGTGTGGGTAGAATATATATCCACAGGGGTAAAATTGAAAAAAGTTGAAAAACATTTTTTTTTGGACTTAGTCATTTTTACTGCGTTTATCAGACTTTCAGATAGGGGAAATGTCAGTGAGCGTTCCGCTTTCAGTTCCAGAGCGATTCGCCCGATGCGTTCTTCATATTTAGTCGTTTTCAGCCAATTTTCTGAATTTTTGAAAATTTCACTTTTTTGTGAAAATATCCACTACATGAGGGAATACTGTGTGTGAGGGTACCCCAGGAGAGTTCAAAATGTGTGTGGGTAGAATATATATCCACAGGGGTAAAATTGAAAAAAGTTGAAAAAAATTTTTTTTTTGGACTTAGTCATTTTTACTGCGTTTATCAGACTTTCAGATAGGGGAAATGTCAGTGAGCGTTCCAATTTCTGTTCCAGAGCGATTCGCCCGATGATTCCATCATATTTAGTCGTTTTCAGCCAATTTTCTGAATTTTTGAAAATTTCACTTTTTTGTGAAAATATCCACTAAATGAGGGAATAATATGTGTGAGGGTACCCCAGGAGAGTTCCAAAAGTGTGGGTAGAATATATATCCACAGGGATAAAATTGAAAAAAGTTTAAAAAATTTTTTTTGGGGACTTAGTCATTTTTCCGGCGTTTATCAGACTTTCAGACAGGGGAAATGTCAGTGAGCATTCCGATTTCAGTTCCAGAGCGATTCGCCCAATGAGTCCTTCATATTTAGTCGTTTTCAGCCAATTTTCTGAATTTTTGAAAATTTCACTTTTTTGTGAAAATATCCACTAAATGAGGGAATACTATGTGTGAGTGTACCCCAGGAGAGTTCCAAATGTGTGTGGGTAGAACATGTATCTACAGGGGTAAAATTGAAAAAAGTTGAAAAATTTTTTTTTGGGACTTAGTCATTTTTCCGTCGTTTATCAGACTTTCAGATAGGGGAAATGTCAGTGAGTGTTCCGATTTCAGTTCCAGAACGATTCGCCCGATGAGTCCTTCATAATTAGTCGTTTTCAGCCAATTTTCTGAATTTTTGAAAATTTCACTTTTTTGTGAAAATATCCACTAAATGAGGGAATGATATGTGTAAGGGTACCCCAGGAGAGTTCCAAAAGTGTGGGTAGAATATATATCCACAGGGGTAAAATTGAAAAAAGTTGAAAAATTTTTTTTGGGGGACTTAGTCATTTTTCCGGCGTTCATCAGACTTTCAGATAGGGGAAATGTCAGTGAGCATTCCGATTTCAGTTCCAGAGCGATTCGCCCGATGATTCCATCATATTTAGTCGTTTTCAGCCAATTTTCTGAATTTTTGAAAATTTCACTTTTTTGTGAAAATATCCACTAAATGAGGGAATACTATGTGTGAGTGTACCCCAGGAGAGTTCCAAATGTGTGTGGGTAGAATATATATCCCACTGGGGTAAAATTGAAAAAAGTTTTAAAAATTTTTTTTTTGGACTTAGTCATTTTTACGGCGTTTATCAGACTTTCAGATAGGGGAAATGTCAGTGAGCATTCCGATTTCAGTTCCACAGCGATTCGACCGATGATTGCATCATATTTAGTCGTTTTCAGCCAACTTTCTGAATTTTTGAAAATTACACTTTTTTGTGAAAATATCCACTAAATGAGGGAATAATATGCGTGAGGGTACCCCAGGAGAGTTCCAAAAGTGTGGGTAGAATATATATCCACAGGGGTAAAATTGAAAAAAGTTGAAAAAATTTTTTTTGGGGACTTAGTCATTTTTCCGGCGCTTATCAGACTTTCAGATAGGGGAAATGTCAGTGAGCGTTCCGATTTCAGTTCCAGAGCGATTCGCCCGATGCGTCCTTCATATTTAGTCATTTTCAGCCAACTTTCTGAATTTTTGAAAATTTCACTTTTTTTGTGAAAATATCCACTAAAAGAGGGAATAATATGTGTGAGGGTACCCCAGGAGAGTTCCAAAAGTGTGGGTAGAATATATATCCACAGGGGTAAAATTGAAAAAAGTTGAAAAACATTTTTTTTTGGACTTAGTCATTTTTACTGCGTTTATCAGACTTTCAGATAGGGGAAATGTCAGTGAGCGTTCCGATTTCAGTTCCAGAGCGATTCGCCCGATTATTCCATCATATTTAGTCGTTTTCAGCCAATTTTCTGAATTTTTGAAAATTTCACTTTTTTGTGAAAATATCCACTAAATGAGGGAATACTGTGTGTGAGGGTACCCCAGGAGAGTTCCAAATGTGTGTGGGTAGAATATATATCCCACTGGGGTAAAATTGAAAAAAGTTGAAAAATTTTTTTTTTTGGACTTAGTCATTTTTACTGCGTTTATCAGACTTTCAGATAGGGGAAATGTCAGTGAGCGTTCCGATTTCAGTTCCAGAGCGATTCGCCCGATGATTGCATCATATTTAGTCATTTTCAGCCAATTTTCTGAATTTTTGAAAATTTCACTTTTTTGTGAAAATATCCACTAAATGAGGGAATAATATGTGTGAGGGTACCCCAGGAGAGTTCCAAAAGTGTGGGTAGAATATATATCCACAGGGGTAAAATTGAAAAAAGTTGAAAAAATTTTTTTTGGGGACTTAGTCATTTTTCCGGCGTTCATCAGACTTTCAGATAGGGGAAATGTCAGTGAGCATTCCGATTTCAGTTCCAGAGCGATTCGCCCGATGAGTCCTTCATAATTAGTCGTTTTCAGCCAATTTTTTGAATTTTTGAAAATTTCACTTTTTTGTGAAAATATCCACTAAATGAGGGAATACTATGTGTGAGTGTACCCCAGGAGAGTTCCAAATGTGTGTGGGTAGAATATATATCCCACTGGGGTAAAATTGAAAAAAGTTTTAAAAATTTTTTTTTTGGACTTAGTCATTTTTACGGCGTTTATCAGACTTTCAGATAGGGGAAATGTCAGTGAGCATTCCGATTTCAGTTCCACAGTGATTCGACCGATGATTCCATCATATTTAGTCGTTTTCAGCCAACTTTCTGAATTTTTGAAAATTACACTTTTTTGTGAAAATATCCACTAAATGAGGGAATAATATGCGTGAGGGTACCCCAGGAGAGTTCCAAAAGTGTGGGTAGAATATATATCCACAGGGGTAAAATTGAAAAAAGTTGAAAAACATTTTTTTTTGGACTTAGTCATTTTTACTGCGTTTATCAGACTTTCAGATAGGGGAAATGTCAGTGAGCATTCCGATTTCAGTTCCAGAGCGATTCGCCCGATGATTCCATCATATTTAGTCGTTTTCAGCCAATTTTCTGAATTTTTGAAAATTTCACTTTTTTGTGAAAATATCCACTAAATGAGGGAATACTGTGTGCGAGGGTATCCCAGGAGAGTTCCAAAAGTGTGGGTAGAATACATATCCACAGGGGTAAAATTGAAAAAAGTTAAAAAACATTTTTTTTTGGACTTAGTCATTTTTACTGCGTTTATCAGACTTTCAGATAGGGGAAATGTCAGTAAGCGTTCCGATTTCAGTTCCAGAGCGATTCGCCCGATGATTCCATCATATTTAGTCGTTTTCAGCCAATTTTCAGAATTTTTGAAAATATCACTTTTTTGTGAAAATATCCACTAAATGAGGGAATAATATGTGTGAGGGTACCCCAGGAGAGTTCCAAAAGTGTGGGTAGAATATATATCCACAGGGGTAAAATTGAAAAAAGTTGAAAAACATTTTTTTGGGGGACTAAGTCATTTTTCCGGCGTTTATCAGACTTTCAGATAGGGGAAATGTCAGTGAGCGTTCCGATTTCAGTTCCAGAGCGATTCGCCTGATGATTCCATCATATTTAGTCGTTTTCAGCCAATTTTCTGAATTTTTGAAAATTTCACTTTTTTGTGAAAATATCCACTAAATGAGGGAATGATATGTGTGAGGGTACCTCAGGAGAGTTCCAAAAGTGTGGGTAGAATATATATCCACAGGGGTAAAATTGAAAAAAGTTGAAAAAAATTTTTTTGGGGACTTAGTCATTTTTCCGGCGTTTATCAGACTTTCAGAGAGGGGAAATGTCAGTGAGCGTTCCGATTTCAGTTCCAGAGCGATTCGCCCGATGAGTTCTTCATATTTAGTCGTTTTCAGCCAACTTTATGAATTTTTGAAAATTTCACTTTTTTGTGAAAATATCCACTAAAAGAGGGAATAATATGTGTGAGGGTACCCCAGGAGAGTTCCAAAAGTGTGGGTAGAATTTATATCCACAGGGGTAAAATTGAAAAAAGTTGAAAAACATTTTTTTTTGGACTTAGTCATTTTTTCTGCGTTTATCAGACTTTCAGATAGGGGAAATGTCAGTAAGCGTTCCGATTTCAGTTCCAGAGCGATTCGCCCGATGTGTTCTTCACATTTAGTCGTTTTCAGCCAACTTTCAGAATTTTTGAAAATTTCACTTTTTTGTGAAAATATCCACTAAAAGAGGGAATAATATGTGTGAGGGTACCCCAGGAGAGTTCCAAAAGTGTGGGTAGAATATATATCCACAGGGGTAAAATTGAAAAAAGTTGAAAAAAAATTTTTTGGGGACTTAGTCATTTTTCCGGCGCATATCAGACTTTCAGATAGGGGAAATGTCAGTGAGCGTTACGATTTCAGTTCCAGAGCGATTCGCCCGATGAGTTCTTCATATTTAGTCGTTTTCAGCCAACTTTCTGAATTTTTGAAAATTTCACTTTTTTGTGAAAATATCCACTAAAAGAGGGAATAATATGTGTGAGGGTACCCCAGGAGAGTTCCAAAAGTGTGGGTAGAATATATATCCACAGGGGTAAAATTGAAAAAAGTTGAAAAAAATTTTTTTTTTGGACTTAGTCATTTTTACTGCGTTTATCAGACTTTCAGATAGGGGAAATGTCAGTGAGCGTTCCGATTTCTGTTCCAGAGCGATTCGCCCGATGATTCCATCATATTTAGTCATTTTCAGCCAATTTTCTGAATTTTTGAAAATTTCACTTTTTTGTGAAAATATCCACTAAATGAGGGAATACTGTGTGTGAGGGTACCCCAGGAGAGTTCCAAATGTGTGTGGGTAGAATATATATCCCACTGGGGTAAAATTGAAAAAAGTTGAAAAAAAATTTTTTTTTTGGACTTAGTCATTTTTAAGGCGTTTATCAGACTTTCAGATAGGGGAAATGTCAGTGAGCGTTCCGATTTCAGTTCCAGAGCGATTCGCCCGATGATTCCATCATATTTAGTCGTTTTCAGCCAATTTTCTGAATTTTTGAAAATTTCACTTTTTTGTGAAAATATCCACTAAATGAGGGAATAATATGTGTGAGGGTACCCCAGGAGAGTTCCAAAAGTGTGGGTAGAATATATATCCACAGGGGTAAAATTGAAAAAAGTTTAAAAATTTTTTTTTGGGGACTTAGTCATTTTTCCGGCGTTTATCAGACTTTCAGACAGGGGAAATGTCAGTGAGCGTTCCGATTTCAGTTCCAGAGCGATTCGCCCAATGAGTCCTTCATATTTAGTCGTTTTCAGCCAATTTTCTGAATTTTTGAAAATTTCACTTTTTTGTGAAAATATCCACTAAATGAGGGAATACTATGTGTGAGTGTACCCCAGGAGAGTTCCAAATGTGTGTGGGTAGAATATATATCTCACTGGGGTAAAATTGAAAAAAGTTAAAAAATTTTTTTTTGGGACTTAGTCATTTTTCCCGCGTTGATCAGACTTTCAGATAGTGGAAATGTCAGTGAGCGTTCCTATTTCAGTTCCAGAGCGATTCGCCCGATGAGTCCTTCATAATTTGTCGTTTTCAGCCAATTTTTTGAATTTTTGAAAATTTCACTTTTTTGTGAAAATATCCACTAAATGAGGGAATACTATGTGTGAGTGTACCCCAGGAGAGTTCCAAATGTGTGTGGGTAGAATATATATCCCACTGGGGTAAAATTGAAAAAGTTTTAAAAATTTTTTTTTTGGACTTAGTCATTTTTACGGCGTTTATCAGACTTTCAGATAGGGGAAATGTCAGTGAGCATTCCGATTTCAGTTCCACAGCGATTCGACCGATGATTCCATCATATTTAGTCGTTTTCAGCCAACTTTCTGAATTTTTGAAAATTACACTTTTTTGTGAAAATATCCACTAAATGAGGGAATAATATGCGTGAGGGTACCCCAGGAGAGTTCCAAAAGTGTGGGTAGAATATATATCCACAGGGGTAAAATTGAAAAAGTTGAAAAAATTTTTTTTGGGGACTTAGTCATTTTTCCGGCGCTTATCAGACTTTCAGATAGGGGAAATGTCAGTGAGCGTTCCAATTTCAGTTCCAGAGCGATTCGCCCGATGCGTCCTTCATATTTAGTCGTTTTCAGCCAACTTTCTGAATTTTTGAAAATTTCACTTTTTTTGTGAAAATATCCACTAAAAGAGGGAATAATATGTGTGAGGGTACCCCAGGAGAGTTCCAAAAGTGTGGGTAGAATATATATCCACAGGGGTAAAATTGAAAAAAGTTGAAAAACATTTTTTTTTGGACTTAGTCATTTTTACTGCGTTTATCAGACTTTCAGATAGGGGAAATGTCAGTGAGCGTTCCGATTTCAGTTACAAAGCGATTCGCCCGATTATTCCATCATATTTAGTCGTTTTCAGCCAATTTTCTGAATTTTTGAAAATTTCACTTTTTTGTGAAAATATCCACTAAATGAGGGAATACTGTGTGTGAGGGTACCCCAGGAGAGTTCCAAATGTGTGTGGGTAGAATATATATCCCACTGGGGTAAAATTGAAAAAAGTTGAAAAATTTTTTTTTTTGGACTTAGTCATTTTTACGGCGTTTATCAGACTTTCAGATAGGGGAAATGTCAGTGAGCGTTCCGATTTCTGTTCCAGAGCGATTCGCCCGATGATTCCATCATATTTAGTCATTTTCAGCCAATTTTCTGAATTTTTGAAAATTTCACTTTTTTGTGAAAATATCCACTAAATGAGGGAATAATATGTGTGAGGGTACCCCAGGAGAGTTCCAAAAGTGTGGGTAGAATATATATCCACAGGGGTAAAATTGAAAAAAGTTGAAAAAATTTTTTTTGGGGACTTAGTCATTTTTCCGGCGTTTATCAGACTTTCAGATAGGGGAAATGTCAGTGAGCGTTCCGATTTCAGTTCCAGAGCGATTCGCCTCATGATTCATCATATTTAGTCGTTTTCAGCCAATTTTCTGAATTTTTGAAAATTTCACTTTTTTGTGAAAATATCCACTAAATGAGGGAATACTATGTGTGAGGGTACCCCAGGAGAGTTCCAAATGTGTGTGGGTAGAATATATATCCCACTGGGGTAAAATTGAAAAACGTTGAAAAAATTTTTTTTTTGGACTTAGTCATTTTTCCGCCGTTTATCAGACTTTCAGATAGGGGAAATGTCAGTGAGCATTCCGATTTCAGTTCCAGAGCGATTCCCCCGATGCGCTCTTCACATTTAGTCGTTTTCAGCCAACTTTCAGAATTTTTGAAAATTTCACTTTTTTGTGAAAATATCCACTAAAAGAGGGAATAATATGTGTGAGGGTACCCCAGGAGAGTTCCAAAAGTGTGGGTAGAATATATATCCACAGGGGTAAAATTGAAAAAAGTTGAAAAACATTTTTTTTTGGACTTAGTCATTTTTACTGCGTTTATCAGACTTTCAGATAGGGGAAATGTCAGTGAGCATTCCGATTTCAGTTCCAGAGCGATTCGCCCGATGCGTTCTTCATATTTAGTCGTTTTCAGCCAACTTTATGAATTTTTGAAAATTTCACTTTTTTGTGAAAATATCCACTAAAAGAGGGAATAATATGTGTGAGGGTACCCCAGGAGAGTTCCAAAAGTGTGGGTAGAATTTATATCCACAGGGGTAAAATTGAAAAAAGTTGAAAAACATTTTTTTTTGGACTTAGTCATTTTTACTGCATTTATCAGACTTTCAGATAGGGGAAATGTCAGTAAGCATTCCGATTTCAGTTCCAGAGCGATTCGCCCGATGATTCCATCATATTTAGTCGTTTTCAGCCAATTTTCTGAATTTTTAAAAATTTCACTTTTTTGTGAAAATATCCACTAAATGAGGGAATAATATGTGTGAGGGTACCCCAGGAGAGTTCCAAAAGTGTGGGTAGAATATATATCCACAGGGGTAAAATTGAAAAAAGTTGAAAAAATTTTTTTGGGGGACTAAGTCATTTTTCCGGCGTTTATCAGACTTTCAGATAGGGAAAATGTCAGTGAGCGTTCCGATTTCAGTACCAGAGCGATTCGCCGGATGATTCCATCATATTTAGTTGTTTTCAGCCAATTTTCTGAATTTTTGAAAATTTCACTTTTTTGTGAAAATATCCACTAAATGAGGGAATACTATGTGTGAGGGTACCCCAGGAGAGTTCCAAATGTGTGTGGGTAGAATATATATCCCACTGTGGTAAAATTGAAAAAAGTTGAAAAAATTTTTTTTTTGGACTTAGTCAATTTTCCGCCGTTTATCAGACTTTCAGATAGGGGAAATGTCAGTGAGCGTTCCGATTTCAGTTCCAGAGCGATTCGCCCGATGTGTTCTTGACATTTAGTCGTTTTCAGCCAACTTTCAGAATTTTTGAAAATTTCACTTTTTTGTGAAAATATCCACTAAAAGAGGGAATAATATGTGTGAGGGTACCCCAGGAGAGTTCCAAAAGTGTGGGTAGAATATATATCCACAGGGGTAAAATTGAAAAAAGTTGAAAAAAAATTTTTTGGGGACTTAGTCATTTTTCCGGCGCATATCAGACTTTCAGATAGGGGAAATGTCAGTGAGCGTTCCGATTTCAGTTCCAGAGCGATTCACCCGATGCGTCCTTCATATTTAGTCATTTTCAGCCAATTTTCTGAATTTTTCAAAAAATTTCACTTTTTTGTGAAAATATCCACTAAATGAGGGAATAATATTTGTGAGGGTACCACAGGAGAGTTCCAAAAGTGTGGGTAGAATAAATATCCACAGGGGTAAAATTGAAAAAAGTTGAAAAAAAATTTTTTGGGGACTTAGTCATTTTTCCGGCGTTTATCAGACTTTCAGATAGGGGAAATGTCAGTGAGCGTTCCGATTTCAGTTCCAGAGCAATTCGCCCGATGAGTCCTTCATAATTAGTCGTTTTCAGCCAATTTTCTGAATTTTTGAAAATTTCACTTTTTTGTGAAAATATCCACTAAATGAGGGAATAATATGTGTGAGGGTACCCCAGGAGAGTTCCAAAAGTGTGGGTAGAATATATATCCACAGGGGTAAAATTGAAAAAAGTTGAAAAACATTTTTTTTTGGACTTAGTCATTTTTACTGCGTTTATCAGACTTTCAGATAGGGGAAATGTCAGTGAGCATTTCGATTTCAGCTCCAGAGCGATTCGCCCGATGATTCCATCATATTTAGTCGTTTTCAGCCAATTTTCTGAATTTTTGAAAATGTCACTTTTTTGTAAAAATATCCACTAAATGAGGGAATAATATTTGTGAGGGTACCCCAGGAGAGTTCCAAAAGTGTTGGTGGAATATATATCCACAGGGGTAAAATTGGAAAAAAGTTGAAAATTTTTTTTTGGGGACTTAGTCATTTTTCCGGCGTTTATCAGACTTTCAGATAGGGGAAATGTCAGTGAGCGATCCGATTTCAGTTCCAGAGCGATTCGCCCAATGAGTCCTTCATATTTAGTCGTTTTCAGCCAATTTTCTGAATTTTTGAAAATTTCACTTTTTTGTGAAAATATCCACTAAATGAGGGAATAATATGTGTGAGGGTACCCCAGGAGAGTTCCAAAAGTGTGGGTAGAATATATATCCACAGGGGTAAAATTGAAAAAAGTTGAAAAAATTTTTTTGGGGGACTTAGTCATTTTTCCGACGTTTATCAGACTTTCAGATAGGGGAAATGTCAGTGAGCAATCCGATTTCAGTTCCAGAGCGATTCGCCCAATGAGTCCTTCATATTTAGTCGTTTTCAGTCAATTTTCTGAATTTTTGAAAATTTCACTTTTTTGTGAAAATATCCACTAAATGAGGGAATAATATGTGTGCGGGTACCCCAGGAGAGTTCCAAATGTGTGTGGGTAGAATATATATCCCACGGGGCAAAATTGAAAAAAGTTTAAAAATTTTTTTTTGGGGACTTAGTCATTTTTCCGGCGTTTATCAGACTTTCAGATAGGGGAAATGTCAGTGAGCGTTCCGATTTCGGTTCCAGAGCGATTCGCCCGATGAGTCCTTCATAATTAGTCGTTTTCAGCCAATTTTCTGAATTTTTGAAAATTTCACTTTTTTGTGAAAATATCCACTAAATGAGGGAATAATATGTGTGAGGGTACCCCAGGAGAGTTCCAAAAGTGTGGGTGGAATATATATCCACAGGGGTAAAATTGAAAAAAGTTGAAAAAATTTTTTTTAGCGACTTAGTCATTTTTCCGGCATTTATCAGACTTTCAGATAGGGGAAATGTCAGTGAGCGTTCCGATTTCAGTTCCAGAGCGATTCGCCTGATGAGTCCTTCATAATTAGTCGTTTTCAGCCAATTTTCAGAATTTTTGAAAATTTCACTTTTTTGTGAAAATATCCACTAAATGAGGGAATAATATGTGTGAGGGTACCCCAGGAGAGTTCCAAAAGTGTGGGTAGAATATATATCCACAGGGGTAAAATTGAAAAAAGTTGAAAAAATTTTTTTTTTGGACTTAGTCATTTTTACGGCGTTTATCAGACTTTCAGATAGGGGAAATGTCAGTGAGCGTTCCGATTTCAGTTCCAGAGCGATTCGCCCGATGAGTCCTTCATAATTAGTCGTTTTCAGCCAATTTTCTGAATTTTTGGAAATTTCACTTTTTTGTGAAAATATCCACTAAATGAGGGAATAATATGTGTGAGGGTACCCCAGTAGAGTTCCAAATGTGTGTGGGTAGAATATATATCCCACGGGGGTAAAATTGAAAAAAGTTTAAAAAAAATTTTTTGGGGACTTAGTCATTTTTCCGGCGTTTATCAGACTTTCAGATAGGGGAAATGTCAGTGAGCGTTCCGATTTCAGTTCCAGAGCGATTCGCCTGATGAGTCCTTCATAATTAGTCGTTTTCAGCCAATTTTCTGAATTTTTGAAAATTTCACTTTTTTGTGAAAATATCCACTAAATGAGGGAATGATATGTGTGAGGGTACCTCAGGAGAGTTCCAAAAGTGTGGGTAGAATATATATCCACAGGGGTAAAATTGAAAAAAGTTGAAAAAAATTTTTTTGGGGACTTAGTCATTTTTCCGCCGTTTATCAGACTTTCAGATAGGGGAAATGTCAGTGAGCATTCCGATTTCAGTTCCAGAGCGATTCGCCCGATGTGTTCTTCACATTTAGTCGTTTTCAGCCAACTTTCAGAATTTTTGAAAATTTCACTTTTTTGTGAAAATATCCACTAAAAGAGGGAATAATATGTGTGAGGGTACCCCAGGAGAGTTCCAAAAGTGTGGGTAGAATATATATCCACAGGGGTAAAATTGAAAAAAGTTGAAAAAAAATTTTTTGGGGACTTAGTCATTTTTCCGGCGTTTATCAGACTTTCAGATAGGGGAAATGTCAGTGAGCGATCCGATTTCAGTTCCAGAGCGATTCGCCCAATGAGTCCTTCATATTTAGTCGTTTTCAGCCAATTTTCTGAATTTTTGAAAATTTCACTTTTTTGTGAAAATATCCACTAAATGAGGGAATAATATGTGTGAGGGTACCCCAGGAGAGTTCCAAAAGTGTGGGTAGAATATATATCCACAGGGGTAAAATTGAAAAAAGTTGAAAAAATTTTTTTGGGGGACTTAGTCATTTTTCCGACGTTTATCAGACTTTCAGATAGGGGAAATGTCAGTGAGCAATCCGATTTCAGTTCCAGAGCGATTCGCCCAATGAGTCCTTCATATTTAGTCGTTTTCAGTCAATTTTCTGAATTTTTGAAAATTTCACTTTTTTGTGAAAATATCCACTAAATGAGGGAATAATATGTGTGCGGGCACCCCAGGAGAGTTCCAAATGTGTGTGGGTAGAATATATATCCCACGGGGCAAAATTGAAAAAAGTTTAAAAAATTTTTTTTGGGGACTTAGTCATTTTTCCGGCGTTTATCAGACTTTCAGATAGGGGAAATGTCAGTGAGCGTTCCGATTTCGGTTCCAGAGCGATTCGCCCGATGAGTCCTTCATAATTAGTCGTTTTCAGCCAATTTTCTGAATTTTTGAAAATTTCACTTTTTTGTGAAAATATCCACTAAATGAGGGAATAATATGTGTGAGGGTACCCCAGGAGAGTTCCAAAAGTGTGGGTGGAATATATATCCACAGGGGTAAAATTGAAAAAAGTTGAAAAAATTTTTTTTAGCGACTTAGTCATTTTTCCGGCATTTATCAGACTTTCAGATAGGGGAAATGTCAGTGAGCGTTCCGATTTCAGTTCCAGAGCGATTCGCCTGATGAGTCCTTCATAATTAGTCGTTTTCAGCCAATTTTCAGAATTTTTGAAAATTTCACTTTTTTGTGAAAATATCCACTAAATGAGGGAATAATATGTGTGAGGGTACCCCAGGAGAGTTCCAAAAGTGTGGGTAGAATATATATCCACAGGGGTAAAATTGAAAAAAGTTGAAAAAATTTTTTTTTTGGACTTAGTCATTTTTACGGCGTTTATCAGACTTTCAGATAGGGGAAATGTCAGTGAGCGTTCCGATTTCAGTTCCAGAGCGATTCGCCCGATGAGTCCTTCATAATTAGTCGTTTTCAGCCAATTTTCTGAATTTTTGGAAATTTCACTTTTTTGTGAAAATATCCACTAAATGAGGGAATAATATGTGTGAGGGTACCCCAGTAGAGTTCCAAATGTGTGTGGGTAGAATATATATCCCACGGGGGTAAAATTGAAAAAAGTTAAAAAAAAATTTTTTGGGGACTTAGTCATTTTTCCGGCGTTTATCAGACTTTCAGATAGGGGAAATGTCAGTGAGCGTTCCGATTTCAGTTCCAGAGCGATTCGCCTGATGAGTCCTTCATAATTAGTCGTTTTCAGCCAATTTTCTGAATTTTTGAAAATTTCACTTTTTTGTGAAAATATCCACTAAATGAGGGAATGATATGTGTGAGGGTACCCCAGGAGAGTTCCAAAAGTGTGGGTAGAATATATATCCACAGGGGTAAAATTGAAAAAAGTTGAAAAAAAATTTTTTGGGGACTTAGTCATTTTTCCGGCGTTTATCAGACTTTCAGATAGGGGAAATGTCAGTGAGCGTTCCGATTTCAGTTCCAGAGCGATTCGCCCGATGCGTCCTTCATATTTAGTCATTTTCAGCCAATTTTCTGAATTTTTCAAAAAATTTCACTTTTTTGTGAAAATATCCACTAAATGAGGGAATAATATTTGTGAGGGTACCCCAGGAGAGTTCCAAAAGTGTTGGTGGAATATATATCCACAGGGGTAAAATTGGAAAAAAGTTGAAAATATTTTTTTGGGGACTTAGTCATTTTTCCGGCGTTTATCAGACTTTCAGAGAGGGGAAATGTCAGTGAGCGTTCCAATTTCAGTTCCAGAGCAATTCGCCCGATGAGTCCTTCATAATTAGTCGTTTTCAGCCAATTTTCTGAATTTTTGAAAATTTCACTTTTTTGTGAAAATATCCACTAAATGAGGGAATAATATGTGTGAGGGTACCCCAGTAGAGTTCCAAATGTGTGTGGGTAGAATATATATCCCACGGGGTAAAATTGAAAAAAGATGAAAAAATTTTTTTTTGGGACTTAGTCATTTTTTCCGGCGTTTATCAGACTTTCAGATAGGGGAAATGTCAGTGAGCGATCCGATTTCAGTTCCAGAGCGATTCGCCCAATGAGTCCTTCATATTTAGTCGTTTTCAGCCAATTTTCTGAATTTTTGAAAATTTCACTTTTTTGTGAAAATATCCACTAAATGAGGGAATAATATGTGCGAGGGTACCCCAGGAGAGTTCCAAAAGTGTGGGTAGAATATATATCCACAGGGGTAAAATTGAAAAAAGTTGAAAAAATTTTTTTGGGGGACTTAATCATTTTTCCGACGTTTATCAGACTTTCAGATAGGGGAAATGTCAGTGAGCAATCCGATTTCAGTTCCAGAGCGATTCGCCCAATGAGTCCTTCATATTTAGTCGTTTTCAGTCAATTTTCTGAATTTTTGAAAATTTCACTTTTTTGTGAAAATATCCACTAAATGAGGGAATAATATGTGTGCGGGTACCCCAGGAGAGTTCCAAATGTGTGTGGGTAGAATATATATCCCACGGGGCAAAATTGAAAAAAGTTTAAAAAATTTTTTTTGGGGACTTAGTCATTTTTCCTGCATTTATCAGACTTTCAGATAGGGGAAATGTCAGTGAGCGTTCCGATTTCAGTTCCAGAGCGATTCGCCTGATGAGTCCTTCATAATTAGTCGTTTTCAGCCAATTTTCTGAATTTTTGAAAATTTCACTTTTTTGTGAAAATATCCACTAAATGAGGGAATAATATGTGTGAGGGTACCCCAGGAGAGTTCCAAAAGTGTGGGTGGAATATATATCCAGAGGGGTAAAATTGAAAAAAGTTGAAAAAATTTTTTTTAGCGACTTAGTCATTTTTCCGGCATTTATCAGACTTTCAGATAGGGGAAATGTCAGTGAGCGTTCCGATTTCAGTTCCAGAGCGATTCGCCTGATGAGTCCTTCATAATTAGTCGTTTTCAGCCAATTTTCTGAATTTTTGAAAATTTCACTTTTTTGTGAAAATATCCACTAAATGAGGGAATAATATGTGTGAGGGTACCCCAGGAGAGTTCCAAAAGCGTGGGTAGAATATATATCCACAGGGGTAAAATTGAAAAAAGTTGAAAAAATTTTTTTTTTGGACTTAGTCATTTTTACGGCGTTTATCAGACTTTCAGATAGGGGAAATGTCAGTGAGCGTTCCGATTTCAGTTCCAGAGCGATTCGCCCGATGAGTCCTTCATAATTAGTCGTTTTCAGCCAATTTTCTGAATTTTTGGAAATTTCACTTTTTTGTGAAAATATCCACTAAATGAGGGAATAATATGTGTGAGGGTACCCCAGGAGAGTTCCAAAAGTGTGGGTAGAATATATATCCACAGGGGTAAAATTGAAAAAAGTTGAAAAAATTTTTTTTTTGGACTTACTCATTTTTACGGCGTTTATCAGACTTTCAGATAGGGGAAATGTCAGTGAGCGTTCCGATTTCAGTTCCAGAGCGATTCGCCCGATGAGTCCTTCATAATTAGTCGTTTTGAGCCAATTTTCTGAATTTTTGGAAATTTCACTTTTTTGTGAAAATATCCACTAAATGAGGGAATAATATGTGTGAGGGTACCCCAGTAGAGTTCCAAATGTGTGTGGGTAGAATATATATCCCACGGGGGTAAAATTGAAAAAAGTTTAAAAAAATTTTTTTGGGGACTTAGTCATTTTTCCGGCGTTTATCAGACTTTCAGATAGGGGAAATGTCAGTGAGCGTTCCGATTTCAGTTCCAGAGCGATTCGCCCGATGATTCCATCATATTTAGTCGTTTTCTTCCAATTTTCTGAATTTTTGAAAATTTCACTTTTTTGTGAAAATATCCACTAAATGAGGGAATAATATGTGTGAGGGTACCCCAGGAGAGTTCCAAAAGTGTGGGTAGAATATATATCCACATGGGTAAAATTGAAAAAAGTTAAAAAAAAAATTTTTTGGGGACTTAGTCATTTTTCCGGCATTTATCAGACTTTCAGATAGGGGAAATGTCAGTGAGCGTTCCGATTTCAGTTCCAGAGCGATTCGCCTGATGAGTCCTTCATAATTAGTCGTTTTCAGCCAATTTTCTGAATTTTTGAAAATTTCACTTTTTTGTGAAAATATCCACTAAATGAGGGAATAATATGTGTGAGGTTACCCCAGTAGAGTTCCAAATGTGTGTGGGTAGAATATATATCCCACGGGGGTACAATTGAAAAAAGTTGAAAAAAATTTTTTTTTGGACTTAGTCATTTTTACGGCGTTTATCAGACTTTCAGATAGGGGAAATGTCAGTGAGCATTCCGATTTCAGTTCCAGAGCGATTCACAAGATGATTACATCATATTTAGTCGTTTTCAGCCAATATTCTGAATGTTTGAAAATTTTACTTTTTTGAGAAAATATCCACTAAATGAGGGAATAATATGTGTGAGGGTACCCAGGAGAGTTCCAAAAGTGTGGGTAGAATATATATCCACATGGGTAAAATTGAAAAAAGTTGAAAAAATTTTTTTTTGGGACTTAGTCATTTTTCCGGCGTTTATCAGACTTTCAGATAGGGGAAATGTCAGTGAGCAATCAGATTTCAGTTCCAGAGCGATTCGCCCAATGAGTCCTTCATATTTAGTCGTTTTCAGCCAATTTTCGGAATTTTTGAAAATTTCACTTTTTTGTGAAAATATCCACTAAATGAGGGAATAATACAGTTATATGAAAAAGTTTGGGCACCCCTATTAATCTTAAGCTTAATGTTTTATAAAAATTGGTGTTTTGCAACAGCTATTTCAGTTTGATATATGTAATAACTGTTGGACACAGTAATGTTTCTGCCTTGAAAAGAGGTTTATTGTACTAACAGAAAATGTGCAATCTGCATTCAAACAAAATTTGACAGGTGCATAAGTATGGGCACCTCACCAGAAAAGTGACATTAATATTTAGTAGATCCTCCTTTTGCAAAAATAACAGCCTCTAGTCGCTTCCTATAGCTTTTAATGAGTTCCTGGATCCTGAATGAAGGTATTTTTGACCATTCCTCTTTACAAAACAATACCAGTTCAGTTAAGTTTGATGGTCGCCGAGCATGGACAGCCATCTTCAAATGATCCCACAGATGTTCAATGATATTCAGGTCTGGGGACTGGGATGGCCATTCCAGAACATTGTAATTGTTCCTCTACATGAATGCCTGAGTAGATTTGGAGCGGTGTTTTGGATCATTGTCTTGCTGAAAGATCCATCCCCTGTGTAAATTCAACTTTATCACTGATTCTTGAACATTATTGTCAAGAATCTGCTGATACTGAGTGGAATCCATGCGTCCCTCAACTTTAACAAGATTCCCGGCGCCGGCATTGGCCACACAGCCCCAAAGCATGATGGAACCTCCACCAAATTTTACTGTGGATAGCAAGTGTTTTTCTTGGAATGCTGTGTTTTTTGCCGCCATGCATAACGCCTTTTTGTATGACCAAACAACTCAATCTTGGTTTCATCAGTCCACAGGACCTTCTTCCAAAAAGAAATTGGATTCTCCAAATGTGCTTTTGCATACCTCAGCCGACTCTGTTTGTGGCGTGCTTGCAGAAACGGCTTCTTTGGCATCACTCTCCCATACAGCTTCTCCTTGTGCAAAGTGCGTTGTATAGTTGACCGATGCACAGTGACACCATCTGCAGCAAGTTGATGCTGCAGCTCTCTGGAGGTGGTCTGAGGATTGTCCTTGACTGATCTCACCATTCTTCTTCTCTGCCTTTCTGATGTTTTTCTTGGCCTGCCACTTCTGGCCTGAACAAGAACTGTCCCTGTGTTCTTCCATTTCCTTTTTATGTTCCTCACAGTGGAAACTGACAGGTTAAATCTCTGAGACAGCTTTTTGTATCCTTCCCCTGAACAACTATGTTGAATAATCTTTGTTTTCAGATCATTTAACAGTTGTTTTGAGGAGCTCATGATGCCACTCTTCAGAGGAGATTCAAACAGGAGAACAACTTGCAAGTGGCCACTTTAAGTAGCTTTTCTCATGATTGCATACACCTGGCTATGAAGTTCAAAGCTCAATGAGGTTACAAAACCAAAAAAAGTGCTTTAGTAAGTCAGTAAAAAGTAGGTAGGAGTATTTAAAACAAGAAAATGATAAGGGTGCCCATACTTATGCACCTGTCAAATTTGTTTGAATGCAGATTGCACATTTTCTGTTAGCACAATAAACCTCATTTCAAGGCAGAAACATTACTGTGTCCAACAGTTATTACATATATCAAACTGAAATAGCTGTTGCAAAAACACCAATTTTTATAAAACATTAAGCTTAAGATTAATAGGGGTGCCCAAACTTTTTCATATAACTGTATGTGTGAGGGTACCCCAGGAGAGTTCCAAAAGTGTGGGTAGAATATATATCCACAGGGGTAAAATTGAAAAAAGTTGAAAAAAATTTTTTTGGGGACTTAGTCATTTTTCCGGCGTTTATCAGACTTTCAGATAGGGGAAATGTCAGTGAGCAATCGATTTCAGTTCCAGAGCGATTCACCCAATGAGTCCTTCATATTTAGTCGTTTTCAGTCAATTTTCTGAATTTTTGAAAATTTCACTTTTTTGTGAAAATATCCACTAAATGAGGGAATAATATGTGTGCGGGTACCCCAGGAGAGTTCCAAATGTGTGTGGGTAGAATATATATCTACAGGGGTAAAATTGAAAAAAGTTGAAAAAAATTTTTTTTTGGACTTAGGCATTTTTCCGGCGTTTATCAGACTTTCAGATAGGGGAAATGTCAGTGAGCGTTCCAATTTCAGTTCCAGAGCGATTCGCTCATTGAGTCCTTCATATTTAGTCGTTTTCAACCCATTTTCTGAATTTTTGAAAATTTCACTTTTTTGTGAAAATATCCACTAAATGAGGGAATAATATGTGTGAGGGTACCCCAGGAGAGTTCCAAAAGTGTTGGTAGAATATATATCCACAGGGGTAAAATTGAAAAAAGTTGAAAAAATGTTTTTTGGGGACTTAGTCATTTTTCCGGCGTTTATCAGACTTTCAGATAGGGGAAATGTCAGTGAGCATTCCGATTTCAGTTCCAGAGCGATTCACAAGATGATTCCATCATATTTAGTCGTTTTCAGCCAATATTCTGAATGTTTGAAAATTTTACTTTTTTGTGAAAATATCCACTAAATGAGGGAATAATATGTGTGAGGGTACCCAGGAGAGTTCCAAATGTGTGTGGGTAGAATATATATCCCACGGGGGTAAAACTGAAAAAAGTTGAAAAAATTTTTTTTTTTGACTTAGTAATTTTTACAGCGTTTATCAGACTTTCAGATAGGGGAAATGTCAGTGAGCATTCCGATTTCAGTTCCAGAGCGATTCACCCGATGATTCCATCATATTTAGTAGTTTTCAGCCAACTTTGTGAATTTTTGAAAATTTTACTTTTTTGTGAAAATATCCACTAAATGAGGGACTAATATGTGTGAGGGTACCCCAGGAGCGTTCCAAATGTGTGTGGGTAGAATATATATCCCACGGGGGTAAAATTGAAAAAAGTTGAAAAAATTTTTTTGGGGACTTAGTCATTTTTCCGGCGTTTATCAGACTTTCAGATGGGGGAAATGTCAGTGAGAGTTCCGATTTCAGTTCCAGAGCGATTCGCAAGATGATTCCATCATATTTAGTCGTTTTCAGCCAATTTTCTGAATTTTTGGAAATTTTACTTTTTTGTGAAAATATCCACTAAATGAGGGAATAATATGTGCGAGGGTACCCCAGTAGAGTTCCAAATGTGTGTGGGTAGAATATATATCCCACGGGGGTAAAATTGAAAAAAGTTTAAAAAAAACTTTTTGGGGACTTAGCCATTTTTCCGGCGTTTATCAGACTTTCAGATAGGGGAAATGTCAGTGAGTGTTACGATTTCAGTTCCAGAGCGATTCAACCGATGATTCCATCATATATAGTAGTTTTCAGCCAATTTTCTGAATTTTTGAAAATTTCACTTTTTTGTGAAAATATCCACTAAATGAGGGAATAATATGTGTGAGGGTACCCCAGGAGAGTTCCAAAAGTGTGGGTAGAATATATATTCACAGGGGTAAAATTGAAAAAAGTTGAAAAATTTTTTTTTGGGGACTTAGTCATTTTTCCGGTGTTTATCAGACTTTCAGATAGGGGAAATGTAAGTGAGCATTCCGATTTCAGTTCCAGAGCGATTCGCCCGATGAGTCCTTCATAATTAGTCGTTTTCAGCCAATTTTCTGAATTTTTGAAAATTTCACTTTTTTGTGAAAATATCCACTAAATGAGGGAATAATATGTGTGAGGGTACCCCAGTAGAGTTCCAAATGTGTGTGGGTAGAATATATATCCCACGGGGGTAAAATTGAAAAAAGTTTAAAAAAATTTTTTTGGGGACTTAGTCATTTTTCCGGCGTTTATCAGACTTTCAGAGAGGGGAAATGTCAGTGAGCGTTCCAATTTCAGTTCCAGAGCGATTCGCCCGATGATTCCATCATATATAGTCATTTTCAGCCAATTTTCAGAATTTTTGAAAATTTCACTTTTTTGTGAAAATATCCACTAAATGAGAGAATAATATGTGTGAGGGTACACCAGGAAAGTTACAAAAGTGTGGGTAGAATATATATCCACAGGGGTAAAATTGAAAAAAGTTGAAAAAAATTTTTTTGGGGACTTAGTCATTTTTCCTGCGTTTATCAGACTTTCAGAGAGGGGAAATGTCAGTGAGCGTTCCGATTTCAGTTCCAGAGCAATTCGCCCGATGAGTCCTTCATAATTAGTCGTTTTCAGCCAATTTTCTGAATTTTTGGAAATTTCACTTTTTTGTGAAAATATCCACTAAATGAGGGAATAATATGTGTGAGGGTACCCCAGTAGAGTTCCAAATGTGTGTGGGTAGAATATATATCCCACGGGGGTAAAATTGAAAAAAGTTTAAAAAAAATTTTTTGGGGACTTAGTCATTTTTCCGGCGTTTATCAGACTTTCAGATAGGGGAAATGTCAGTGAGCATTCCGATTTCAGTTCCAGAGCGATTCGCCCGATGATTCCATTATATATAGTCGTTTTTAGCCAATTTTCTGAATTTTTGAAAATTTCACTTTTTTGTGAAAATATCCACTAAATGAGGGAATAATATGTGTGAGGGTACCCCAGGAGAGTTCCAAAAGTGTGGGTAGAATATATATCCCACGGGGGTAAAATTGAAAAAAGTTGAAAAAATTTTTTTGGGGACTTAGTGATTTTTCCGGCGTTTATCAGACTTTCAGATAGGGGAAATGTCAGTGAGAGTTCCGATTTCAGTTCCAGAGCGATTCGCAAGATGATTCCATCATATTTAGTCATTTTCAGCCAATTTTCTGAATGTTTGAAAATTTCACTTTTTTGTGAAAATATCCACTAAATGAGAGAATAATATGTGTGAGGGTACACCAGGAAAGTTCCAAAAGTGTGGGTAGAATATATATAAACAGGGGTAAAATTGAAAAAAGTTGAAAAAAATTTTTTTGGGGACTTAGTCATTTTTCCGGCGTTTATCAGACTTTCAGAGAGGGGAAATGTCAGTGAGCGTTCCGATTTCAGTTCCAGAGCGATTCGCCCGATGAGTCCTTCATAATTAGTCGTTTTCAGCCAATTTTCTGAATTTTTGGAAATTTCACTTTTTTGTGGAAATATCCACTAAATGAGGGAATAATATGTGTGAGGGTACCCCAGTAGAGTTTCAAATGTGTGTGGGTAGAATATATATCCCACGGGGGTAAAATTGAAAAAAGTTTAAAAAAAATTTTTGGGGGACTTAGTCATTTTTCCGGCGTTTATCAGACTTTCAGAGAGGGGAAATGTCAGTGAGCGTTCCGATTTCAGTTCCAGAGCGATTCGCCCGATGATTCCATCATATATAGTCATTTTCAGCCAATTTTCTGAATTTTTGAAAATTTCACTTTTTTGTGAAAATATCCACTAAATGAGAGAATAATATGTGTGAGGGTACACCAGGAAAGTTACAAAAGTGTGGGTAGAATATATATCCACAGGGGTAAAATTGAAAAAAGTTGAAAAAAATTTTTTTGGGGACTTAGTCATTTTTCCGGCGTTTATCAGACTTTCAGAGAGGGGAAATGTCAGTGAGCGTTCCGATTTCAGTTTCAGAGCGATTCGCCCGATGAGTCCTTCATAATTAGTCGTTTTCAGCCAATTTTCTGAATTTTTGGAAATTTCACTTTTTTGTGAAAATATCCACTAAATGAGGGAATAATATGTGTGAGGGTACCCCAGTAGAGTTCCAAATGTGTGTGGGTAGAATATATATCCCACGGGGGTAAAATTGAAAAAAGTTTAAAAAAAATTTTTGGGGGACTTAGTCATTTTTCCGGCGTTTATCAGACTTTCAGATAGGGGAAATGTCAGTGAGCGTTCCGATTTCAGTTCCAGAGCGATTCGCCCGATGATTCCATCATATTTCGTCGTTTTCAGCCAATTTTCTGTATTTTTGAAAATTTCACTTTTTTGTGAAAATATCCACTAAATGAGGGAATAATATATGTGAGGGTACCCCAGGAGAGTTCCAAAAGTGTGGGTAGAATATATATCCACAGGGGTAAAATTGAAAAAAGTTGAAAAATTTTTTTTTGGGGACTTAGTCTTTTTTCCGGCGTTTATCAGACTTTCAGATAGGGGAAATGTCAGTGAGCGTTCCGATTTCAGTTCCAGAGCGATTCGCCCGATGATTCCATCATATATAGTCATTTTCAGCCAATTTTCTGAATTTTTGAAAATTTCACTTTTTTGTGAAAATATCCACTAAATGAGAGAATAATATGTGTGAGGGTACACCAGGAAAGTTCCAAAAGTGTGGGTAGAATATATATCCACAGGGGTAAAATTGAAAAAAGTTGAAAAAAATTTTTTGGTGGACTTAGTCATTTTTCCGGCGTTTATCAGACTTTCAGAGAGGGGAAATGTCAGTGAGCGTTCCGATTTCAGTTCCAGAGCGATTCGCCCGATGAGTCCTTCATAATTAGTCGTTTTCAGCCAATTTTCAGAATTTTTGGAAATTTCACTTTTTTGTGAAAATATCCACTAAATGAGGGAATAATATGTGTGAGGGTACCCCAGTAGAGTTCCAAATGTGTGTGGGTAGAATATATATCCCACGGGGGTAAAATTGAAAAAAGTTTAAAAAAAATTTTTTGGGGACTTAGTCATTTTTCCGGCGTTTATCAGACTTACAGATAGGGGAAATGTCAGTGAGCGTTCCGATTTCAGTTCCAGAGCGATTCGCCCGATGATTCCATCATATTTAGTCGTTTTCAGCCAATTTTCTGAATTTTTGAAAATTTCACTTTTTTGTGAAAATATCCACTAAATGAGGGAATAATATGTGTGAGGGTACCCCAGGAGAGTTCCAAAAGTGTGGGTAGAATATATATCCACAGGGGTAAAATTGAAAAAAGTTGAAAAAATTTTTTTTGGGGACTTAGTCATTTTTCCTGCGTTTATCAGACTTTCAGAGAGGGGAAATGTCAGTGAGCGTTCCGATTTCAGTTCCAGAGCAATTCGCCCGATGAGTCCTTCATAATTAGTCGTTTTCAGCCAATTTTCTGAATTTTTGGAAATTTCACTTTTTTGTGAAAATATCCACTAAATGAGGGAATAATATGTGTGGGGGTACCCCAGTAGAGTTCCAAATGTGTGTGGGTAGAATATATATCCCACGGGGGTAAAATTGAAAAAAGTTTAAAAAAAATTTTTTGGGGACTTAGTCATTTTTCCGGCGTTTATCAGACTTTCAGATAGGGGAAATGTCAGTGAGCGTTCCGATTTCAGTTCCAGAGCGATTCGCCCGATGATTCCATCATATATAGTCGTTTTTAGCCAATTTTCTGAATTTTTGAAAATTTCACTTTTTTGTGAAAATATCCACTAAATGAGGGAATAATATGTGTGAGGGTACCCCAGGAGAGTTCCAAAAGTGTGGGTAGAATATATATCCCACGGGGGTAAAATTGAAAAAAGTTGAAAAATTTTTTTTGGGGACTTAGTGATTTTTCCGGCGTTTATCAGACTTTCAGATAGGGGAAATGTCAGTGAGAGTTCCGATTTCAGTTCCAGAGCGATTCGCAAGATGATTCCATCATATTTAGTCATTTTCAGCCAATTTTCTGAATGTTTGAAAATTTCACTTTTTTGTGAAAATATCCACTAAATGAGAGAATAATATGTGTGAGGGTACACCAGGAAAGTTCCAAAAGTGTGGGTAGAATATATATAAACAGGGGTAAAATTGAAAAAAGTTGAAAAAAATTTTTTTGGGGACTTAGTCTTTTTTCCGGCGTTTATCAGACTTTCAGAGAGGGGAAATGTCAGTGAGCGTTCCAATTTTAGTTCCAGAGCGATTCGCCCGATGAGTCCTTCATAATTAGTCGTTTTCAGCCAATTTTCTGAATTTTTGGAAATTTCACTTTTTTGTGAAAATATCCACTAAATGAGGGAATAATATGTGTGAGGGTACCCCAGTAGAGTTCCAAATGTGTGTGGGTAGAATATATATCCCACGGGGGTAAAATTGAAAAAAGTTTAAAAAAAATTTTTGGGGGACTTAGTCATTTTTCCGGCGTTTATCAGACTTTCAGATAGGGGAAATGTCAGTGAGTGTTCCGATTTCAGTTCCAGAGCGATTCGCCCGATGATTCCATCATATTTCGTCGTTTTCAGCCAATTTTCTGTATTTTTGAAAATTTCACTTTTTTGTGAAAATATACACTAAATGAGGGAATAATATATGTGAGGGTACCCCAGGAGAGTTCCAAAAGTGTGGGTAGAATATATATCCACAGGGGTAAAATTGAAAAAAGTTGAAAAATTTTTTTTTGGGGACTTAGTCTTTTTTCCGGCGTTTATCAGACTTTCAGATAGGGGAAATGTCAGTGAGCGTTCCGATTTCAGTTCCAGAGCGATTCGCCCGATGATTCCATCATATATAGTCATTTTCAGCCAATTTTCTGAATTTTTGAAAATTTCACTTTTTTGTGAAAATATCCACTAAATGAGAGAATAATATGTGTGAGGGTACACCAGGAAAGTTCCAAAAGTGTGGGTAGAATATATATCCACAGGGGTAAAATTGAAAAAAGTTGAAAAAAATTTTTTGGGGGACTTAGTCATTTTTCCGGCGTTTATCAGACTTTCACAGAGGGGAAATGTCAGTGAGCGTTCCGATTTCTGTTTCAGAGCGATTCGCCCGATGAGTCCTTCATAATTAGTCGTTTTCAGCCAATTTTCTGAATTTTTGGAAATTTCACTTTTTTGTGAAAATATCCACTAAATGAGGGAATAATATGTGTGAGGGTACCCCAGTAGAGTTCCAAATGTGTGTGGGTAGAATATATATCCCACGGGGGTAAAATTGAAAAAAGTTTAAAAAAAATTTTTGGGGGACTTAGTCATTTTTCCGGCGTTTATCAGACTTTCAGATAGGGGAAATGTCAGTGAGCGTTCCGATTTCAGTTCCAGAGCGATTCGCCCGATGATTCCATCATATTTCGTCGTTTTCAGCCAATTTTCTGAATTTTTGAAAATTTCACTTTTTTGTGAAAATATCCACTAAATGAGGGAATAATATGTGTGAGGGTACCCCAGGAGTGTTCCAAAAGTGTGGGTAGAATATATATCCACAGGGGTAAAATTGAAAAAAGTTGAAAAATTTTTTTTTGGGGACTTAGTCATTTTTCCGGCGTTTATCAGACTTTCAGATAGGGGAAATGTCAGTGAGCATTCCGATTTCAGTTCCAGAGCGATTCGCCCGATGATTCCATCATATATAGTCATTTTCAGCCAATTTTCAGAATTTTTGAAAATTTCACTTTTTTGTGAAAATATCCACTAAATGAGGGAATAATATGTGTGAGGGTACCCCAGGAGAGTTCCAAAAGTGTGGGTAGAATATATATCCACAGGGGTAAAATTGAAAAAAGTTTAAAAAAATTTTTTTGGGGACTTAGTCATTTTTCCGGCGTTTATCAGACTTTCAGAGAGGGGAAATGTCAGTGAGCGTTCCGATTTCAGTTCCAGAGCGATTCGCCCGATGAGTCCTTCATAATTAGTCGTTTTCAGCCAATTTTCTGAACTTTTGGAAATTTCACTTTTTTGTGAAAATATCCACTAAATGAGAGAATAATATGTGTGAGGGTACCCCAATAGAGTTCCAAATGTGTGTGGGTAGAATATATATCCCACGGGGGTAAAATTGAAAAAAGTTTAAAAAAAATTTTTGGGGGACTTAGTCATTTTTCCGGCGTTTATCAGACTTTCAGAGAGGGGAAATGTCAGTGAGCGTTCCGATTTCAGTTCCAGAGCGATTCGCCCGATGATTCCATCATATTTCGTCGTTTTCAGCCAATTTTCTGAATTTTTGAAAATTTCACTTTTTTGTGAAAATATCCACTAAATGAGGGAATAATATGTGTGAGGGTACCCCAATAGAGTTCCAAAAGTGTGGGTAGAATATATATCCACAGGGGTAAAATTGAAAAAAGTTGAAAAAAATTTTTTGGGGGACTTAGTCATTTTTCCGGCGTTTATCAGACTTTCAGAGAGGGGAAATGTCAGTGAGCGTTCTGATTTCAGTTCCAGAGCGATTCGCCCGATGAGTCCTTCATAATTAGTCGGTTTCAGCCAATTTTCTGAATTTTTGGAAATTTCACTTTTTTGTGAAAATATCCACTAAATGAGGGAATAATATGTGTGAGGGTACCCCAGTAAAGTTCCAAAAGTGTGGGTAGAATATATATCCACAGGGGTAACATTGAAAAAAGTTTAAAAAATTTTTTTTGGGGACTTAGTCATTTTTCCGGCGTTTATCAGACTTTCAGAGAGGGGAAATGTCAGTGAGCGTTCCGATTTCAGTTCCAGAGCGATTCGCCCGATGAGTCCTTCATAATTAGTCGTTTTCAGCCAATTTTCAGAATTTTTGGAAATTTCACTTTTTTGTGAAAATATCCACTAAATGAGGGAATAATATGTGTGAGGGTACCCCAGGAGAGTTCCAAAAGTGTGGGTAGAATATATATCTACAGGGGTAAAATTGAAAAAAGTTGAAAAAAATTTTTTTGGGGACTTAGTCATTTTTCCGGCGTTTATCAGACTTTCAGAGAGGGGAAATGTCAGTGAGCGTTCCGATTTCAGTTCCAGAGCGATTCGCCCGATGAGTCCTTCATAATTAGTCGTTTTCAGCCAATTTTCTGAATTTTTGGAAATTTCACTTTTTTGTGAAAATATCCACTAAATGAGGGAATAATATGTGTGAGGGTACCCCAGGAGAGTTCCAAATGTGTGTGGGTAGAATATATATCCCACGGGGGTAAAATTGAAAAAAGTTTAAAAAAAATTTTTGGGGGACTTAGTCATTTTTCCGGCGTTTATCAGACTTTCAGATAGGGGAAATGTCAGTGAGCGTTCCGATTTCAGTTCCAGAGCGATTCGCCCGATGATTCCATCATATTTCGTCGTTTTCAGCCAATTTTCTGTATTTTTGAAAATTTCACTTTTTTGTGAAAATATCCACTAAATGAGGGAATAATATATGTGAGGGTACCCCAGGAGAGTTCCAAAAGTGTGGGTAGAATATATATCCACAGGGGTAAAATTGAAAAAAGTTGAAAAATTTTTTTTTGGGGACTTAGTCTTTTTTCCGGCGTTTATCAGACTTTCAGATAGGGGAAATGTCAGTGAGCGTTCCGATTTCAGTTCCAGAGCGATTCGCCCGATGATTCCATCATATATAGTCATTTTCAGCCAATTTTCTGAATTTTTGAAAATTTCACTTTTTTGTGAAAATATCCACTAAATGAGAGAATAATATGTGTGAGGGTACACCAGGAAAGTTCCAAAAGTGTGGGTAGAATATATATCCACAGGGGTAAAATTGAAAAAAATTTTTTGGGGGACTTAGTCATTTTTCCGGCGTTTATCAGACTTTCAGAGAGGGGAAATGTCAGTGAGCGTTCCGATTTCAGTTTCAGAGCGATTCGCCCGATGAGTCCTTCATAATTAGTCGTTTTCAGCCAATTTTCTGAATTTTTGGAAATTTCACTTTTTTGTGAAAATATCCACTAAATGAGGGAATAATATGTGTGAGGGTACCCCAGTAGAGTTCCAAATGTGTGTGGGTAGAATATATATCCCACGGGGGTAAAATTGAAAAAAGTTTAAAAAAAATTTTGGGGGGACTTAGTCATTTTTCCGGCGTTTATCAGACTTTCAGATAGGGGAATTGTCAGTGAGCGTTCCGATTTCAGTTCCATAGCGATTCGCCCGATGATTCCATCATATTTCGTCGTTTTCAGCCAATTTTCTGAATTTTTGAAAATTTCACTTTTTTGTGAAAATATCCACTAAATGAGGGAATAATATGTGTGAGGGTACCCCAGGAGAGTTCCAAAAGTGTGGGTAGAATATATATCCACAGGGGTAAAATTGAAAAAAGTTTAAAAAAATTTTTTTGGGGACTTAGTCATTTTTCCGGCGTTTATCAGACTTTCAGAGAGGGGAAATGTCAGTGAGCATTCCGATTTCAGTTCCAGAGCGATTCGCCCGATGAGTCCTTCATAATTAGTCGTTTTCAGCCAATTTTCTGAATTTTTGGAAATTTCACTTTTTTGTGAAAATATCCACTAAATGAGGGAATAATATGTGTGAGGGTACCCCAGTAGAGTTCCAAATGTGTGTGGGTAGAATATATATCCCACGGGGGTAAAATTGAAAAAAGTTTAAAAAAATTTTTGGGGGACTTAGTCATTTTTCCGGCGTTTATCAGACTTTCAGAGAGGGGAAATGTCAGTGAGCGTTCCGATTTCAGTTCCAGAGCGATTCGCCCAATGATTCCATCATATTTCGTCGTTTTCAGCCAATTTTCTGAATTTTTGAAAATTTCACTTTTTTGTGAAAATATCCACTAAATGAGGGAATAATATGTGTGAGGGTACCCCAATAGAGTTCCAAAAGTGTGGGTAGAATATATATCCACAGGGGTAAAATTGAAAAAAGTTGAAAAAAATTTTTTGGGGGACTTAGTCATTTTTCCGGCGTTTATCAGACTTTCAGATAGGGGAAATGTCAGTGAGCGTTCCGATTTCAGTTCCAGAGCGATTCGCCCGATGAGTCCTTCATAATTAGTCGTTTTCAGCCAATTTTCTGAATTTTTGGAAATTTCACTTTTTTGTGAAAATATCCACTAAATGAGGGAATAATATGTGTGAGGGTACCCCAGTAAAGTTCCAAAAGTGTGGGTAGAATATATATCCACAGGGGTAAAATTGAAAAAAGTTGAAAAAAATTTTTTTGGGGACTTAGTCTTTTTTCCGGCGTTTATCAGACTTTCAGAGAGGGGAAATGTCAGTGAGCGTTCCGATTTCAGTTCCAGAGCGATTCGCCCGATGAGTCCTTCATAATTAGTCGTTTTCAGCCAATTTTCTGAATTTTTGGAAATTTCACTTTTTTGTGAAAATATCCACTAAATGAGGGAATAATATGTGTGAGGGTACCCCAGGAGAGTTCCAAAAGTGTGGGTAGAATATATATCCACAGGGGTAAAATTGAAAAAAGTTGAAAAAAATTTTTTTGGGGACTTAGTCATTTTTCCGGCGTTTATCAGACTTTCAGAGAGGGGAAATGTCAGTGAGCGTTCCGATTTCAGTTCCAGAGCGATTCGCCCAATGAGTCCTTCATAATTAGTCGTTTTCAGCCAATTTTCTGAATTTTTGGAAATTTCACTTTTTTGTGAAAATATCCACTAAATGAGGGAATAATATGTGTGAGGGTACCCCAGTAAAGTTCCAAAAGTGTGGGTAGAATATATATCCACAGGGGTAAAATTGAAAAAAGTTTAAAAAATTTTTTTTGGGGACTTAGTCATTTTTCCGGCGTTTATCAGACTTTCAGAGAGGGGAAATGTCAGTGAGCGTTCCGATTTCAGTTCCAGAGCGATTCGCCCGATGAGTCCTTCATAATTAGTCGTTTTCAGCCAATTTTCTGAATTTTTGGAAATTTCACTTTTTTGTGAAAATATCCACTAAATCAAGGAATAATATGTGTGAGGGTACCCCAGTAGAGTTCCAAATGTATGTGGGTAGAATATATATACCACGGTGGTAAAATTGAAAAAAGTTAAAAAATTTTTTTTTTGGACTTAGTCATTTTTACGGCGTTTATCAGACTTTCAGATAGGGGAAATGTCAGTGAGTGTTCCGATTTCAGTTCCAGAGCGATTCGCCCGATGATTCCATGATATTTAGTCGTTTTCAGCCAATTTTCTGAATTTTTGAAAATTTTACTTTTTTGTGAAAATATCCACTAAATGAGGGAATAATATGTGTGAGGGTACCCCAGTAGAGTTCCAAATGTGTGTGGGTAGAATATATATACCACGGGGGTAAAATTGAAAAAAGTTGAAAAAATTTTTTTTTTGGACTTAGTCATTTTTACTGCGTTTATCAGACTTTCAGATAGGGGAAATGTCAGTGAGCGTTCCAATTTCAGTTCCAGAGTGATTCGCCCGATGATTCCATCATATTTAGTTGTTTTCAGCCAATTTTCTGAATTTTTGAAAATTTCACTTTTTTGTGAAAATATCCACTAAATGAGGGAATAATATGTGTGAGGGTACCCCAGGAAAGTTCCAAAAGTGTGGGTAGAATATATATCCACAGGGGTAAAATTGAAAAAAGTTGAAAAAATTTTTTTTGGGGACTTAGTCATTTTTCCAGCGTTTATCAGACTTTCAGAGAGGGGAAATGTCAGTGAGCGTTCCGATTTCAGTTCCAGAGCGATTCGCCCGATGAGTCCTTCATAATTAGTCGTTTTCAGCCAATTTTCTGAATTTTTGGAAATTTCACTTTTTTGTGAAAATATCCACTAAATGAGGGAATAATATGTGTGAGGGTACCCCAGTAGAGTTCCAAATGTGTGTGGGTAGAATATATATACCACGGGGGTAAAATTGAAAAAAGTTGAAAAAATTTTTTTTTTGGACTTAGTCATTTTTACTGCGTTTATCAGACTTTCAGATAGGGGAAATGTCAGTGAGCGTTCCGATTTCAGTTCCAGAGCGATTCGCCCGATGATTCCATCATATTTAGTTGTTTTCAGCCAATTTTCTGAATTTTTGAAAATTTCACTTTTTTGTGAAAATATCCACTAAATGAGGGAATAATATGTGTGAGGGTACCCCAGGAAAGTTCCAAAAGTGTGGGTAGAATATATATCCACAGGGGTAAAATTGAAAAAAGTTGAAAAAATTTTTTTTGGGGACTTAGTCGTTTTTCCTGTGTTTATCAGACTTTCAGAGAGGGGAAATGTCAGTGAGCGTTCCGATTTCAGTTCCAGAGCGATTCGCCCGATGATTCCATCATATATAGTCGTTTTCAGCCAATTTTCTGAATTTTTGAAAATTTCACTTTTTTGTGAAAATATCCACTAAATGAGGGAATAATATGTGTGAGGGTACCCCAGGAGAGTTCCAAAAGTGTGGGTAGAATATATATCCACAGGGGTAAAATTGAAAAAAGTTGAAAAAATTTTTTTGGGGACTTAGTCATTTTTCCGGCGTTTATCAGACTTTCAGAGAGGGGAAATGTCAGTGAGCGTTCCGATTTCAGTTCCAGAGCGATTCGCCCGATGAGTCCTTCATAATTAGTTGTTTTCAGCCAATTTTCTGAATTTTTGGAAATTTCACTTTTTTGTGAAAATATCCACTAAATGAGGGAATAATATGTGTGAGGGTACCCCAGTAGAGTTCCAAATGTGTGTGGGTAGAATATATATCCCACGGGGGTAAAATTGAAAAAAGTTTAAAAAAAATTTTTGGGGGACTTAGTCATTTTTCCGTCGTTTATCAGACTTTCAGATAGGGGAAATGTCAGTGAGCGTTCCGATTTCAGTTCCAGAGCGATTCGCCCGATGATTCCATCATATTTCGTCGTTTTCAGCCAATTTTCTGAATTTTTGAAAATTTCACTTTTTTGTGAAAATATCCACTAAATGAGGGAATAATATGTGTGAGGGTACCCCAGGAGAGTTCCAAAAGTGTGGGTAGAATATATATCCACAGGGGTAAAATTGAAAAAAGTTGAAAAATTTTTTTTTGGGGACTTAGTCATTTTTCCGGCGTTTATCAGACTTTCAGATAGGGGAAATGTCAGTGAGCGTTCAGATTTCAGGTCCAGAGCGATTCGCCCGATGATTCCATCATATATAGTCATTTTCAGCCAATTTTCTGAATTTTTGAAAATTTCACTTTTTTGTGAAAATATCCACTAAATGAGGGAATAATATGTGTGAGGGTACCCCAGGAGAGTTCCAAAAGTGTGGGTAGAATATATATCCACAGGGGTAAAATTGAAAAAAGTTGAAAAAAATTTTTTTGTGGACTTAGTCATTTTTCCGGCGTTTATCAGACTTTCAGAGAGGGGAAATGTCAGTGAGCGTTCCGATTTCAGTTCCAGAGCGATTCGCCCGATGAGTCCTTCATAATTAGTCGTTTTCTGCCAATTTTCTGAATTTTTGGAAATTTCACTTTTTTTGTGAAAATATCCACTAAATGAGGGAATAATATGTGTGAGGGTACCCCAGTAAAGTTCCAAAAGTGTGGGTAGAATATATATCCACAGGGGTAAAATTGAAAAAAGTTTAAAACATTTTTTTTGGGGACTTAGTCATTTTTCCGGCGTTTAACAGACTTTCAGAGAGGGGAAATGTCAGTGAGCGTTCCGATTTCAGTTCCAGAGCGATTCGCCCGATGAGTCCTTCATAATTAGTCGTTTTCAGCCAATTTTCTGAATTTTTGGAAATTTCACTTTTTTGTGAAAATATCCACTAAATGAGGGAATAATATGTGTGAGGGTACCCCAGTAGAGTTCCAAATGTGTGTGGGTAGAATATATATACCACGGTGGTAAAATTGAAAAAAGTTGAAAAAATTTTTTTTTTTGACTTAGTCATTTTCCCGGCGTTTATCAGACTTTCAGATAGGGGAAATGTCAGTGAGCGTTCCGATTTCAGTTCCAGAGCGATTCGCCCGATGATTCCATCATATTTAGTCGTTTTCAGCCAATTTTCTGAATTTTTGAAAATTTCACTTTTTTGTGAAAATATCCACTAAATGAGGGAATAATATGTGTGAGGGTACCCCAGGAAAGTTCCAAAAGTGTGGGTAGAATATATATCCACAGGGGTAAAATTGAAAAAAGTTGAAAAAATTTTTTTTGGGGACTTAGTCATTTTTCCGGCATTTATCAGACTTTCAGAGAGGGGAAATGTCAGTGAGCGTTCCGATTTCAGTTCCAGAGCGATTCGCCCGATGAGTCCTTCATAATTAGTCATTTTCAGCCAATTTTCTGAATTTTTGAAAATTTCACTTTTTTGTGAAAATATCCACTAAATGAGGGAATAATATGTGTGAGGGTACCCCAGGAGAGTTCCAAATGTGTGTGGGTAGAATATATATCCCACGGGGGTAAAATTGAAAAAAGTTTAAAAAATTTTTTTGGGGACTTAGTGATTTTTCCGGCGTTTATCAGACTTTCAGATAGGGGAAATGTCAGTGAGAGTTCCGATTTCAGTTCCAGAGCGATTCGCAAGATGATTCCATCATATTTAGTCGTTTTCAGCCAATTTTCTGAATGTTTGAAAATTTCACTTTTTTGTGAAAATATCCACTAAATGAGAGAATAATATGTGTGAGGGTACACCAGGAAAGTTCCAAAAGTGTGGGTAGAATATATATCCACAGGGGTAAAATTGAAAAAAGTTGAAAAAAATTTTTTTGGGGACTTAGTCATTTTTCCGGCGTTTATCAGACTTTCAGAGAGGGGAAATGTCAGTGAGCATTCCGATTTCAGTTCCAGAGCGATTCGCCCGATGAGTCCTTCATAATTAGTCGTTTTCAGCCAATTTTCTGAATTTTTGGAAATTTCACTTTTTTGTGAAAATATACACTAAATGAGGGAATAATATGTGTGAGGGTACCCCAGTAGAGTTCCAAATGTGTGTGGGTAGAATATATATCCCACGGGGGTAAAATTGAAAAAAGTTTAAAAAAATTTTTTGGGGGACTTAGTCATTTTTCCGGCGTTTATCAGACTTTCAGATAGGGGAAATGTCAGTGAGCGTTCCGATTTCAGTTCCAGAGCGATTCGCCCAATGATTCCATCATATTTCGTCGTTTTCAGCCAATTTTCTGAATTTTTGAAAATTTCACTTTTTTGTGAAAATATCCACTAAATGAGGGAATAATATGTGTGAGGGTACCCCAGGAGAGTTCCAAAAGTGTGGGTAGAATATATATCCACAGGGGTAAAATTGAAAAAAGTTGAAAAATTTTTTTTTGGGGACTTAGTCATTTTTCCGGCGTTTATCAGACTTTCAGATAGGGGAAATGTCAGTCAGCGTTCAGATTTCAGGTCCAGAGCGATTCGCCCGATGATTCCATCATATATAGTCATTTTCAGCCAATTTTCTGAATTTTTGAAAATTTCACTTTTTTGTGAAAATATCCACTAAATGAGGGAATAATATGTGTGAGGGTACCCCAGGAGAGTTCCAAAAGTGTGGGTAGAATATATATCCACAGGGGTAAAATTGAAAAAAGTTGAAAAAAATTTTTTTGGGGACTTAGTCATTTTTCCGGCGTTTATCAGACTTTCAGAGAGGGGAAATGTCAGTGAACCTTCCGATTTCAGTTCCAGAGCGATTCGCCCGATGAGTCCTTCATAATTAGTCGTTTTCAGCCAATTTTCTGAATTTTTGGAAATTTCACTTTTTTTGTGAAAATATCCACTAAATGAGGGAATAATATGTGTGAGGGTACCCCAGTAAAGTTCCAAAAGTGTGGGTAGAATATATATCCACAGGGGTAAAATTGAAAAAAGTTTAAAACATTTTTTTTGGGGACTTAGTCATTTTTCCGGCGTTTATCAGACTTTCAGAGAGGGGAAATGTCAGTGAGCGTTCCGATTTCAGTTCCAGAGCGATTCGCCCGATGAGTCCTTCATAATTAGTCGTTTTCAGCCAATTTTCTGAATTTTTGGAAATTTCACTTTTTTGTGAAAATATCCACTAAATGAGGGAATAATATGTGTGAGGGTACCCCAGTAGAGTTCCAAATGTGTGTGGGTAGAATATATATACCACGGTGGTAAAATTGAAAAAAGTTGAAAAAATTTTTTTTTTTGACTTAGTCATTTTCCCGGCGTTTATCAGACTTTCAGATAGGGGAAATGTCAGTGAGCGTTCCGATTTCAGTTCCAGAGCGATTCGCCCGATGATTCCATCATATTTAGTCGTTTTCAGCCAATTTTCTGAATTTTTGAAAATTTCACTTTATTGTGAAAATATCCACTAAATGAGGGAATAATATGTGTGAGGGTACCCCAGGAAAGTTCCAAAAGTGTGGGTAGAATATATATCCACAGGGGTAAAATTGAAAAAAGTTGAAAAAATTTTTTTTGGGGACTTAGTCATTTTTCCGGCGTTTATCAGACTTTCAGAGAGGGGAAATGTCAGTGAGCGTTCCGATTTCAGTTCCAGAGCGATTCGCCCGATGAGTCCTTCATAATTAGTCGTTTTCAGCCAATTTTCTGAATTTTTGGAAATTTCACTTTTTTGTGAAAATATCCACTAAATGAGGGAATAATATGTGTGAGGGTACCCCAGTAGAGTTCCAAATGTGTGTGGGTAGAATATATATACCACGGTGGTAAAATTGAAAAAAGTTGAAAAAATTTTTTTTTTTGACTTAGTCATTTTCCCGGCGTTTATCAGACTTTCAGATAGGGGAAATGTCAGTGAGCGTTCCGATTTCAGTTCCAGAGCGATTCGCCCGATGATTCCATCATATTTAGTCGTTTTCAGCCAATTTTCTGAATTTTTGGAAATTTCACTTTTTTGTGAAAATATCCACTAAATGAGGGAATAATATGTGTGAGGGTACCCCAGTAGAGTTCCAAATGTGTGTGGGTAGAATATATATCCCACGGGGGTAAAATTGAAAAAAGTTTAAAAAAAATTTTTTGGGGACTTAGTCATTTTTCCGGCGTTTATCAGACTTTCAGATAGGGGAAATGTCAGTGAGCGTTCCGATTTCAGTTCCAGAGCGATTCGCCCGATGATTCCATCATATATAGTCGTTTTTAGCCAATTTTCTGAATTTTTGAAAATTCCACTTTTTTGTGAAAATATCCACTAAATGAGGGAATAATATGTGTGAGGGTACCCCAGGAGAGTTCCAAAAGTGTGGGTAGAATATATATCCACAGGGGTAAAATTGAAAAAAGTTTAAAAAATTTTTTTTGGGGACTTAGTCATTTTTCTGGCGTTTATCAGACTTTCAGATAGGGGAAATGTAAGTGAGCGTTCCGATTTCAGTTCCAGAGCGATTCGCCCGATGAGTCCTTCATAATTAGTCGTTTTCAGCCAATTTTCAGAATTTTTGAAAATTTCACTTTTTTGTGAAAATATCCACTAAATGAGGGAATAATATGTGTGAGGGTACCCCAGGAGAGTTCCAAATGTGTGTGGGTAGAATATATATCCCACGGGGGTAAAATTGAAAAAAGTTGAAAAAATTTTTTTGGGGACTTAGTGATTTTTCCGGCGTTTATCAGACTTTCAGATAGGGGAAATGTCAGTGAGAGTTCCGATTTCAGTTCCAGAGCGATTCGCAAGATGATTCCATCATATTTAGTCGTTTTCAGCCAATTTTCTGAATGTTTGAAAATTTCACTTTTTTGTGAAAATATCCACTAAATGAGAGAATAATATGTGTGAGGGTACACCAGGAAAGTTCCAAAAGTGTGGGTAGAATATATATCCACAGGGGTAAAATTGAAAAAAGTTGAAAAAAAATTTTTTGGGGACTTAGTCATTTTTCCGGCGTTTATCAGACTTTCAGAGAGGGGAAATGTCAGTGAGCGTTCCGATTTCAGTTCCAGAGCGATTCGCCCGATGAGTCCTTCATAATTAGTCGTTTTCAGCCAATTTTCTGAATTTTTGGAAATTTCACTTTTTTGTGAAAATATCCACTAAATGAGGGAATAATATGTGTGAGGGTACCCCAGTAGAGTTCCAAATGTGTGTGGGTAGAATATATATCCCACGGGGGTAAAATTGAAAAAAGTTTAAAAAAATTTTTTGGGGGACTTAGTCATTTTTCCGGCGTTTATCAGACTTTCAGATAGGGGAAATGTCAGTGAGCGTTCCGATTTCAGTTCCAGAGCGATTCGCCCGATGATTCCATCATATTTCGTCGTTTTCAGCCAATTTTCTGTATTTTTGAAAATTTCACTTTTTTGTGAAAATATCCACTAAATGAGGGAATAATATGTGTGAGGGTACCCCAGGAGAGTTCCAAAAGTGTGGGTAGAATATATATCCACAGGGGTAAAATTGAAAAAAGTTGAAAAATTTTTTTTTGGGGACTTAGTCTTTTTTCCGGCGTTTATCAGCCTTTCAGATAGGGGAAAAGTCAGTGAGCGTTCCGATTTCAGTTCCAGAGCGATTCGCCCGATGATTCCATCATATATAGTCATTTTCAGCCAATTTTCAGAATTTTTGAAAATTTCACTTTTTTGTGAAAATATCCACTAAATGAGAGAATAATATGTGTGAGGGTACACCAGGAAAGTTCCAAAAGTGTGGGTAGAATATATATCCACAGGGGTAAAATTGAAAAAAGTTGAAAAAAATTTTTTGGGGGACTTAGTCATTTTTCCGGCGTTTATCAGACTTTCAGATAGGGGAAATGTCAGTGAGCGTTCCGATTTCAGTTCCAGAGCGATTCGCCCGATGATTCCATCATATTTCGTCGTTTTCAGCCAATTTTCTGAATTTTTGAAAATTTCACTTTATTGTGAAAATATCCACTAAATGAGGGAATAATATGTGTGAGGGTACCCCAGGAGAGTTCCAAAAGTGTGGGTAGAATATATATCCACAGGGGTAATATTGAAAAAAGTTGAAAAATTTTTTTTTGGGGACTTAGTCATTTTTCCGGCGTTTATCAGACTTTCAGATAGGGGAAATGTCAGTGAGCGTTCCGATTTCAGGTCCAGAGCGATTCGCCCGATGATTCCATCATATATAGTCATTTTCAGCCAATTTTCTGAATTTTTGAAAATTTCACTTTTTTGTGAAAATATCCACTAAATGAGGGAATAATATGTGTGAGGGTACCCCAGGAGAGTTCCAAAAGTGTGGGTAGAATATATATCCACAGGGGTAAAATTGAAAAAAGTTGAAAAAAATTTTTTTGGGGACTTAGTCATTTTTCCGGCGTTTATCAGACTTTCAGAGAGGGGAAATGTCAGTGAGCGTTCCGATTTCAGTTCCAGAGCGATTCGCCCGATGAGTCCTTCATAATTAGTCGTTTTCAGCCAATTTTCTGAATTTTTGGAAATTTCACTTTTTTTGTGAAAATATCCACTAAATGAGGGAATAATATGTGTGAGGGTACCCCAGTAAAGTTCCAAAAGTGTGGGTAGAATATATATCCACAGGGGTAAAATTGAAAAAAGTTGAAAAAATTTTTTTTGGGGACTTAGTCATTTTTCCGGCGTTTATCAGACTTTCAGAGAGGGGAAATGTCAGTGAGCGTTCCGATTTCAGTTCCAGAGCGATTCGCCCGATGAGTCCTTCATAATTAGTCGTTTTCAGCCAATTTTCTGAATTTTTGGAAATTTCACTTTTTTGTGAAAATATCCACTAAATGAGGGAATAATATGTGTGAGGGTACCCCAGGAGAGTTCCAAAAGTGTGGGTAGAATATATATCCACAGGGGTAAAATTGAAAAAAGTTGAAAAATTTTTTTTTGGGGACTTAGTCATTTTTCCGGCGTTTATCAGACTTTCAGATAGGGGAAATGTCAGTGAGCGTTCCGATTTCAGGTCCAGAGCGATTCGCCCGATGATTCCATCATATATAGTCATTTTCAGCCAATTTTCTGAATTTTTGAAAATTTCACTTTTTTGTGAAAATATCCACTAAATGAGGGAATAATATGTGTGAGGGTACCCCAGGAGAGTTCCAAAAGTGTGGGTAGAATATATATCCACAGGGGTAAAATTGAAAAAAGTTGAAAAAAATTTTTTTGGGGACTTAGTCATTTTTCCGGCGTTTATCAGACTTTCAGAGAGGGGAAATGTCAGTGAGCGTTCCGATTTCAGTTCCAGAGCGATTCGCCCGATGAGTCCTTCATAATTAGTCGTTTTCAGCCAATTTTCTGAATTTTTGGAAATTTCACTTTTTTTGTGAAAATATCCACTAAATGAGGGAATAATATGTGTGAGGGTACCCCAGTAAAGTTCCAAAAGTGTGGGTAGAATATATATCCACAGGGGTAAAATTGAAAAAAGTTGAAAAAATTTTTTTTGGGGACTTAGTCATTTTTCCGGCGTTTATCAGACTTTCAGAGAGGGGAAATGTCAGTGAGCGTTCCGATTTCAGTTCCAGAGCGATTCGCCCGATGAGTCCTTCATAATTAGTCGTTTTCAGCCAATTTTCTGAATTTTTGGAAATTTCACTTTTTTGTGAAAATATCCACTAAATGAGGGAATAATATGTGTGAGGGTACCCCAGTAGAGTTCCAAATGTGTGTGGGTAGAATATATATCCCACGGGGGTAAAATTGAAAAAAGTTTAAAAAAAATTTTTTGGGGACTTAGTCATTTTTCCGGCGTTTATCAGACTTTCAGATAGGGGAAATGTCAGTGAGCGTTCCGATTTCAGTTCCAGAGCGATTCGCCCGATGATTCCATCATATATAGTCGTTTTTAGCCAATTTTCTGAATTTTTGAAAATGTCACTTTTTTGTGAAAATATCCACTAAATGAGGGAATAATATGTGTGAGGGTACCCCAGGAGAGTTCCAAAAGTGTGGGTAGAATATATATCCACAGGGGTAAAATTGAAAAAAGTTGAAAAATTTTTTTTTGGGGACTTAGTCATTTTTCCGGCGTTTATCAGACTTTCAGATAGGGGAAATGTCAGTGAGCGTTCAGATTTCAGGTCCAGAGCGATTCGCCCGATGATTCCATCATATATAGTCATTTTCAGCCAATTTTCTGAATTTTTGAAAATTTCACTTTTTTGTGAAAATATCCACTAAATGAGGGAATAATATGTGTGAGGGTACCCCAGGAGAGTTCCAAAAGTGTGGGTAGAATATATATCCACAGGGGTAAAATTGAAAAAAGTTGAAAAAAATTTTTTGGGGGACTTAGTCATTTTTCCGGCGTTTATCAGACTTTCAGAGAGGGGAAATGTCAGTGAGCGTTCCGATTTCAGTTCCAGAGCGATTCGCCCGATGAGTCCTTCATAATTAGTCGTTTTCAGCCAATTTTCTGAATTTTTGGAAATTTCACTTTTTTTGTGAAAATATCCACTAAATGAGGGAATAATATGTGTGAGGGTACCCCAGTAAAGTTCCAAAAGTGTGGGTAGAATATATATCCACAGGGGTAAAATTGAAAAAAGTTTAAAACATTTTTTTTGGGGACTTAGTCATTTTTCCGGCGTTTATCAGACTTTCAGAGAGGGGAAATGTCAGTGAGCGTTCCGATTTCAGTTCCAGAGCGATTCGCCCGATGAGTCCTTCATAATTAGTCGTTTTCAGCCAATTTTCTGAATTTTTGGAAATTTCACTTTTTTGTGAAAATATCCACTAAATGAGGGAATAATATGTGTGAGGGTACCCCAGTAGAGTTCCAAATGTGTGTGGGTAGAATATATATACCACGGTGGTAAAATTGAAAAAAGTTAAAAAAATTTTTTTTTTTGACTTAGTCATTTTCCCGGCGTTTATCAGACTTTCAGATAGGGGAAATGTCAGTGAGCGTTCCGATTTCAGTTCCAGAGCGATTCGCCCGATGATTCCATCATATTTAGTCGTTTTCAGCCAATTTTCTGAATTTTTGAAAATTTCACTTTTTTGTGAAAATATCCACTAAATGAGGGAATAATATGTGTGAGGGTACCCCAGGAAAGTTCCAAAAGTGTGGGTAGAATATATATCCACAGGGGTAAAATTGAAAAAAGTTGAAAACATTTTTTTTGGGGACTTAGTCATTTTTCCGGCGTTTATCAGACTTTCAGAGAGGGGAAATGTCAGTGAGCGTTCCGATTTCAGTTCCAGAGCGATTCGCCCGATGAGTCCTTCATAATTAGTCGTTTTCAGCCAATTTTCTGAATTTTTGGAAATTTCACTTTTTTGTGAAAATATCCACTAAATGAGGGAATAATATGTGTGAGGGTACCCCAGTAGAGTTCCAAATGTGTGTGGGTAGAATATATATCCCACGGGGGTAAAATTGAAAAAAGTTTAAAAAAAATTTTTTGGGGACTTAGTCATTTTTCCGGCGTTTATCAGACTTTCAGATAGGGGAAATGTCAATGAGCGTTCCGATTTCAGTTCCAGAGCGATTCGCCCGATGATTCCATCATATATAGTCGTTTTTAGCCAATTTTCTGAATTTTTGAAAATTTCACTTTTTTGTGAAAATATCCACTAAATGAGGGAATAATATGTGTGAGGGTACCCCAGGAGAGTTCCAAAAGTGTGGGTAGAATATATATCCACAGGGGTAAAATTGAAAAAAGTTTAAAAAAATTTTTTTGGGGACTTAGTCATTTTTCTGTCGTTTATCAGACTTTCAGATAGGGGAAATGTCAGTGAGCGTTCCGATTTCAGTTCCAGAGCGATTCGCCCGATGAGTCCTTCATAATTAGTCGTTTTCAGCCAATTTTCTGAATTTTTGGAAATTTCACTTTTTTGTGAAAATATCCACTAAATGAGGGAATAATATGTGTGAGGGTACCCCAGTAGAGTTCCAAATGTGTGTGGGTAGAATATATATCCCATGGGGGTAAAATTGAAAAAAGTTTAAAAAAATTTTTTGAGGGACTTAGTCATTTTTCCGGCGTTTATCAGACTTTCAGATAGGGGAAATGTCAGTGAGCATTCCGATTTCAGTTCCAGAGCGATTCGCCCGATGATTCCATCATATATAGTCATTTTCAGCCAATTTTCTGAATTTTTGAAAATTTCACTTTTTTGTGAAAATATCCACTAAATGAGGGAATAATATGTGTGAGGGTACCCCAGGAGAGTTCCAAAAGTGTGGGTAGAATATATATCCACAGGGGTAAAATTGAAAAAAGTTGAAAAAAATTTTTTTGGGGACTTAGTCATTTTTCCGGCGTTTATCAGACTTTCAGAGAGGGGAAATGTCAGTGAGCGTTCCGATTTCAGTTCCAGAGCGATTCGCCCGATGAGTCCTTCATAATTAGTCGTTTTCAGCCAATTTTCTGAATTTTTGGAAATTTCACTTTTTTGTGAAAATATCCACTAAATGAGGGAATAATATGTGTGAGGGTACCCCAGTAGAGTTCCAAATGTGTGTGGGTAGAATATATATACCACGGTGGTAAAATTGAAAAAAGTTGAAAAAATTTTTTTTTTTGACTTAGTCATTTTCCCGGCGTTTATCAGACTTTCAGATAGGGGAAATGTCAGTGAGCGTTCCGATTTCAGTTCCAGAGCGATTCGCCCGATGATTCCATCATATTTAGTCGTTTTCAGCCAATTTTCTGAATTTTTGAAAATTTCACTTTTTTGTGAAAATATCCACTAAATGAGGGAATAATATGTGTGAGGGTACCCCAGGAAAGTTCCAAAAGTGTGGGTAGAATATATATCCACAGGGGTAAAATTGAAAAAAGTTGAAAACATTTTTTTTGGGGACTTAGTCATTTTTCCGGCGTTTATCAGACTTTCAGAGAGGGGAAATGTCAGTGAGCGTTCCGATTTCAGTTCCAGAGCGATTCGCCCGATGAGTCCTTCATAATTAGTCGTTTTCAGCCAATTTTCTGAATTTTTGGAAATTTCACTTTTTTGTGAAAATATCCACTAAATGAGGGAATAATATGTGTGAGGGTACCCCAGTAGAGTTCCAAATGTGTGTGGGTAGAATATATATCCCACGGGGGTAAAATTGAAAAAAGTTTAAAAAAAATTTTTTGGGGACTTAGTCATTTTTCCGGCGTTTATCAGACTTTCAGATAGGGGAAATGTCAATGAGCGTTCCGATTTCAGTTCCAGAGCGATTCGCCCGATGATTCCATCATATATAGTCGTTTTTAGCCAATTTTCTGAATTTTTGAAAATTTCACTTTTTTGTGAAAATATCCACTAAATGAGGGAATAATATGTGTGAGGGTACCCCAGGAGAGTTCCAAAAGTGTGGGTAGAATATATATCCACAGGGGTAAAATTGAAAAAAGTTTAAAAAAATTTTTTTGGGGATTTAGTCATTTTTCTGTCGTTTATCAGACTTTCAGATAGGGGAAATGTCAGTGAGCGTTCCGATTTCAGTTCCAGAGCGATTCGCCCGATGAGTCCTTCATAATTAGTCGTTTTCAGCCAATTTTCTGAATTTTTGGAAATTTCACTTTTTTGTGAAAATATCCACTAAATGAGGGAATAATATGTGTGAGGGTACCCCAGTAGAGTTCCAAATGTGTGTGGGTAGAATATATATCCCACGGGGGTAAAATTGAAAAAAGTTTAAAAAAATTTTTTGGGGGACTTAGTCATTTTTCCGGCGTTTATCAGACTTTCAGATAGGGGAAATGTCAGTGAGTGTTCCGATTTCAGTTCCAGAGCGATTCGCCCGATGATTCCATCATATTTCGTCGTTTTCAGCCAATTTTCTGTATTTTTGAAAATTTCACTTTTTTGTGAAAATATCCACTAAATGAGGGAATAATATGTGTGAGGGTACCCCAGGAGAGTTCCAAAAGTGTGGGTAGAATATATATCCACAGGGGTAAAATTGAAAAAAGTTGAAAAATTTTTTTTTGGGGACTTAGTCTTTTTTCCGGCGTTTATCAGACTTTCAGATAGGGGAAATGTCAGTGAGCGTTCCGATTTCAGTTCCAGAGCGATTCGCCCGATGATTCCATCATATTTCGTCGTTTTCAGCCAATTTTCTGTATTTTTGAAAATTTCACTTTTTTGTGAAAATATCCACTAAATGAGGGAATAATATGTGTGAGGGTACCCCAGGAGAGTTCCAAAAGTGTGGGTAGAATATATATCCACAGGGGTAAAATTGAAAAAAGTTGAAAAATTTTTTTTTGTGGACTTAGTCTTTTTTCCGGCGTTTATCAGACTTTCAGATAGGGGAAATGTCAGTGAGCGTTCCGATTTCAGTTCCAGAGCGATTCGCCCGATGATTCCATCATATATAGTCATTTTCAGCCAATTTTCTGAATTTTTGAAAATTTCACTTTTTTGTGAAAATATCCACTAAATGAGAGAATAATATGTGTGAGGGTACACCAGGAAAGTTCCAAAAGTGTGGGTAGAATATATATCCACAGGGGTAAAATTGAAAAAAGTTGAAAAAAATTTTTTTGGGGACTTAGTCATTTTTCCTGCGTTTATCAGACTTTCAGAGAGGGGAAATGTCAGTGAGCGTTCCGATTTCAGTTCCAGAGCAATTCGCCCGATGAGTCCTTCATAATTAGTCGTTTTCAGCCAATTTTCTGAATTTTTGGAAATTTCACTTTTTTGTGAAAATATCCACTAAATGAGGGAATAATATGTGTGAGGGTACCCCAGTAGAGTTCCAAATGTGTGTGGGTAGAATATATATCCCACGGGGGTAAAATTGAAAAAAGTTTAAAAAAAATTTTTTGGGGACTTAGTCATTTTTCCGGCGTTTATCAGACTTTCAGATAGGGGAAATGTCAGTGAGCGTTCCGATTTCAGTTCCAGAGCGATTCGCCCAATGATTCCATCATATATAGTCGTTTTTAGCCAATTTTCTGAATTTTTGAAAATTTCACTTTTTTGTGAAAATATCCACTAAATGAGGGAATAATATGTGTGAGGGTACCCCAGGAGAGTTCCAAAAGTGTGGGTAGAGTATATATCCACAGGGGTAAAATTGAAAAAAGTTGAAAAAATTTTTTTTGGGGACTTAGTCATTTTTCTGGCGTTTATCAGACTTTCAGATAGGGGAAATGTAAGTGAGCGTTCCGATTTCAGTTCCAGAGCGATTCGCCCGATGAGTCCTTAATAATTAGTCGTTTTCAGCCAATTTTCTGAATTTTTGAAAATTTCACTTTTTTGTGAAAATATCCACTAAATGAGGGAATAATATGTGTGAGGGTACCCCAGGAGAGTTCCAAATGTGTGTGGGTAGAATATATATCCCACGGTGGTAAAATTGAAAAAAGTTGAAAAAATTTTTTTTTTTGACTTAGTCATTTTCCCGGCGTTTATCAGACTTTCAGATAGGGGAAATGTCAGTGAGCGTTCCGATTTCAGTTCCAGAGCGATTCGCCCGATGATTCCATCATATTTAGTCGTTTTCAGCCAATTTTCTGAATTTTTGAAAATTTCACTTTTTTGTGAAAATATCCACTAAATGAGGGAATAATATGTGTGAGGGTACCCCAGGAAAGTTCCAAATGTGTGTGGGTAGAATATATATCCCACGGGGGTAAAATTGAAAAAAGTTTAAAAAAAATTTTTGGGGGACTTAGTCATTTTTCCAGCGTTTATCAGACTTTCAGATAGGGGAAATGTCAGTGAGCGTTCCGATTTCAGTTCCAGAGCGATTCGCCCGATGATTCCATCATATTTCGTCGTTTTCAGCCAATTTTCAGAATTTTTGAAAATTTCACTTTTTTGTGAAAATATCCACTAAATGAGAGAATAATATGTGTGAGGGTACCCCAGGAGAGTTCCAAAAGTGTGGGTAGAATATATATACCACAGGGGTAAAATTGAAAAAAGTTTAAAAAATTTTTTTTGGGGACTTAGTCATTTTTCCGGCGTTTATCAGACTTTCAGATAGGGGAAATGTCAGTGAGCGTTCCGATTTCAGTTCCAGAGCGATTCGCCCGATGATTCCATCATATTTCGTCGTTTTCAGCCAATTTTCAGAATTTTTGAAAATTTCACTTTTTTGTGAAAATATCCACTAAATGAGGGAATAATATGTGTGAGGGTACCCCAGGAGGGTTCCAAAAGTGTGGGTAGAATATATATACCACGGGGGTAAAATTGAAAAAAGTTGAAAAAATTTTTTTTTTGGACTTAGTCATTTTTACTGCGTTTATCAGACTTTCAGATAGGGGAAATGTCAGTGAGCGTTCCGATTTCAGTTCCAGAGCGATTCGCCCGATGATTCCATCATATTTAGTCGTTTTCAGCCAATTTTCTGAATTTTTGAAAATTTCACTTTTTTGTGAAAATATCCACTAAATGAGGGAATAATATGTGTGAGGGTACCCCAGGAAAGTTCCAAAAGTGTGGGTAGAATATATATCCACAGGGGTAAAATTGAAAAAAGTTGAAAACATTTTTTTTGGGGACTTAGTCATTTTTCCTGCGTTTATCAGACTTTCAGAGAGGGGAAATGTCAGTGAGCGTTCCGATTTCAGTTCCAGAGCGATTCGCCCGATGAGTCCTTCATAATTAGTCGTTTTCAGCCAATTTTCAGAATTTTTGGAAATTTCACTTTTTTTCGAAAATATCCACTAAATGAGGGAATAATATGTGTGAGGGTACCCCAGTAGAGTTCCAAATGTGTGTGGGTAGAATATATATCCCACGGGGGTAAAATTGAAAAAAGTTTAAAAAAAATTTTTGGGGACTTAGTCATTTTTCCGGCGTTTATCAGACTTTCAGATAGGGTAAATGTCAGTGAGCGTTCCGATTTCAGTTCCAGAGCGATTCGCCCGATGATTCCATCATATATAGTCGTTTTTAGCCAATTTTCTGAATTTTTGAAAATTTCACTTTTTTGTGAAAATATCCACTAAATGAGGGAATAATATGTGTGAGGGTACCCCAGGAGAGTTCCAAATGTGTGTGGGTAGAATATATATCCCACGGGGGTAAAATTGAAAAAAGTTTAAAAAATTTTTTTGGGGACTTAGTGATTTTTCCGGCGTTTATCAGACTTTCAGATAGGGGAAATGTCAGTGAGAGTTCCGATTTCAGTTCCAGAGCGATTCGCAAGATGATTCCATCATATTTAGTCGTTTTCAGCCAATTTTCTGAATGTTTGAAAATTTCACTTTTTTGTGAAAATATCCACTAAATGAGAGAATAATATGTGTGATGGTACACCAGGAAAGTTCCAAAAGTGTGGGTAGAATATATATCCACAGGGGTAAAATTGAAAAAAGTTGAAAAAAATTTTTTTGGGGACTTAGTCATTTTTCCGGCGTTTATCAGACTTTCAGAGAGGGGAAATGTCAGTGAGCGTTCCGATTTCAGTTCCAGAGCGATTCGCCCGATGAGTCCTTCATGATTAGTCGTTTTCAGCCAATTTTCTGAATTTTTGGAAATTTCACTTTTTTGTGAAAATATCCACTAAATGAGGGAATAATATGTGTGAGGGTACCCCAGGAGAGTTCCAAAAGTGTGGGTAGAATATATATCCACAGGGGTAAAATTGAAAAAAGTTGAAAAATTTTTTTTTGGGGACTTAGTCTTTTTTCCGGCGTTTATCAGACTTTCAGATAGGGGAAATGTCAGTGAGCGTTCCGATTTCAGTTCCAGAGCGATTCGCCCGATGATTCCATCATATATAGTCATTTTCAGCCAATTTTCTGAATTTTTGAAAATTTCACTTTTTTGTGAAAATATCCACTAAATGAGAGAATAATATGTGTGAGGGTACACCAGGAAAGTTCCAAAAGTGTGGGTAGAATATATATCCACAGGGGTAAAATTGAAAAAAGTTGAAAAATTTTTTTTTGGGGACTTAGTCTTTTTTCCGGCGTTTATCAGACTTTCAGATAGGGGAAATGTCAGTGAGCGTTCCGATTTCAGTTCCAGAGCGATTCGCCCGATGATTCCATCATATATAGTCATTTTCAGCCAATTTTCTGAATTTTTGAAAATTTCACTTTTTTGTGAAAATATCCACTAAATGAGAGAATAATATGTGTGAGGGTACACCAGGAAAGTTCCAAAAGTGTGGGTAGAATATATATCCACAGGGGTAAAATTGAAAAAAGTTGAAAAAAATTTTTTGGGGGACTTAGTCATTTTTCCTGCGTTTATCAGACTTTCAGAGAGGGGAAATGTCAGTGAGCGTTCCGATTTCAGTTCCAGAGCAATTCGCCCGATGAGTCCTTCATAATTAGTCGTTTTCAGCCAATTTTCTGAATTTTTGGAAATTTCACTTTTTTGTGAAAATATCCACTAAATGAGGGAATAATATGTGTGAGGGTACCCCAGTAGAGTTCCAGATGTGTGTGGGTAGAATATATATCCCACGGGGGTAAAATTGAAAAAAGTTTAAAAAAAATTTTTTGGGGACTTAGTCATTTTTCCGGCGTTTATCAGACTTTCAGATAGGGGAAATGTCAGTGAGCGTTCCGATTTCAGTTCCAGAGCGATTCGCCCGATGATTCCATCATATATAGTCGTTTTTAGCCAATTTTCTGAATTTTTGAAAATTTCACTTTTTTGTGAAAATATCCACTAAATGAGGGAATAATATGTGTGAGGGTACCCCAGGAGAGTTCCAAAAGTGTGGGTAGAATATATATCCACAGGGGTAAAATTGAAAAAAGTTGAAAAAATTTTTTTTGGGGACTTAGTCATTTTTCTGGCGTTTATCAGACTTTCAGATAGGGGAAATGTAAGTGAGCGTTCCGATTTCAGTTCCAGAGCGATTCGCCCGATGAGTCCTTCATAATTAGTCGTTTTCAGCCAATTTTCTGAATTTTTGAAAATTTCACTTTTTTGTGAAAATATCCACTAAATGAGGGAATAATATGTGTGAGGGTACCCCAGGAGAGTTCCAAATGTGTGTGGGTAGAATATATATCCCACGGGGGTAAAATTGAAAAAAGTTGAAAAAATTTTTTTGGGGACTTAGTGATTTTTCCGGCGTTTATCAGACTTTCAGAGAGGGGAAATGTCAGTGAGCGTTCCGATTTCAGTTTCAGAGCGATTCGCCCGATGAGTCCTTCATAATTAGTCGTTTTCAGCCAATTTTCTGAATTTTTGGAAATTTCACTTTTTTGTGAAAATATCCACTAAATGAGGGAATAATATGTGTGAGGGTACCCCAGTAGAGTTCCAAATGTGTGTGGGTAGAATATATATCCCACGGGGGTAAAATTGAAAAAAGTTTAAAAAAAATTTTTGGGGGACTTAGTCATTTTTCCGGCGTTTATCAGACTTTCAGATAGGGGAAATGTCAGTGAGCGTTCCGATTTCAGTTCCAGAGCGATTCGCCCGATGATTCCATCATATTTCGTCGTTTTCAGCCAATTTTCTGTATTTTTGAAAATTTCACTTTTTTGTGAAAATATCCACTAAATGAGGGAATAATATGTGTGAGGGTACCCCAGGAGAGTTCCAAAAGTGTGGGTAGAATATATATCCACAGGGGTAAAATTGAAAAAAGTTGAAAAATTTTTTTTTGGGGACTTAGTCTTTTTTCCGGCGTTTATCAGACTTTCAGATAGGGGAAATGTCAGTGAGCGTTCCGATTTCAGTTCCAGAGCGATTCGCCCGATGATTCCAACATATATAGTCATTTTCAGCCAATTTTCTGAATTTTTGAAAATTTCACTTTTTTGTGAAAATATCCACTAAATGAGAGAATAATATGTGTGAGGGTACACCAGGAAAGTTCCAAAAGTGTGGGTAGAATATATATCCACAGGGGTAAAATTGAAAAAAGTTGAAAAAAATTTTTTTGGGGACTTAGTAATTTTTCCGGCGTTTATCAGACTTTCAGAGAGGGGAAATATCAGTGAGCGTTCCGATTTCAGTTTCAGAGCGATTCGCCCGATGAGTCCTTCATAATTAGTCGTTTTCAGCCAATTTTCTGAATTTTTCGAAATTTCACTTTTTTGTGAAAATATCCACTAAATGAGGGAATAATATGTGTGAGGGTACCCCAGTAGAGTTCCAAATGTGTGTGGGTAGAATATATATCCCACGGGGGTAAAATTGAAAAAAGTTTAAAAAAATTTTTTGGGGACTTAGTCATTTTTCCGGCGTTTATCAGACTTTCAGATAGGGGAAATGTCAGTGAGTGTTCCGATTTCAGTTCCAGAGCGATTCGCCCGATGATTCCATCATATTTAGTCGTTTTCAGCCAATTTTCTGAATTTTTGAAAATTTCACTTTTTTGTGAAAATATCCACTAAATGAGGGAATAATATGTGTGAGGGTACCCCAGGAAAGTTCCAAAAGTGTGGGTAGAATATATATCCACAGGGGTAAAATTGAAAAAAGTTGAAAAAATTTTTTTTGGGGACTTAGTCATTTTTCCAGCGTTTATCAGACTTTCAGAGAGGGGAAATGTCAGTGAGCGTTCCGATTTCAGTTCCAGAGCGATTCGCCCGATGAGTCCTTCATAATTAGTCGTTTTCAGCCAATTTTCTGAATTTTTGGAAATTTCACTTTTTTGTGAAAATATCCACTAAATGAGGGAATAATATGTGTGAGGGTACCCCAGTAGAGTTCCAAATGTGTGTGGGTAGAATATATATCCCACGGGGGTAAAATTGAAAAAAGTTTAAAAAAAATTTTTGGGGGACTTAGTAATTTTTCCGGCGTTTATCAGACTTTCAGATAGGGGAAGTGTCAGTGAGCGTTCCGATTTCAGTTCCAGAGCGATTCGCCCGATGATTCCATCATATTTCGTCGTTTTCAGCCAATTTTCTGAATTTTTGAAAATTTCACTTTTTTGTGAAAATATCCACTAAATGAGGGAATAATATGTGTGAGGGTACCCCAGGAGAGTTCCAAAAGTGTGGGTAGAATATATATCCACAGGGGTAAAATTGAAAAAAGTTGAAAAATTTTTTTTTGGGGACTTAGTCATTTTTCCGGCGTTTATCAGACTTTCAGATAGGGGAAATGTCAGTGAGCGTTCTGATTTCAGTTCCAGAGCGATTCGCCCGATGATTCCATCATATATAGTCATTTTCAGCCAATTTTCTGAATTTTTGAAAATTTCACTTTTTTGTGAAAATATCCACTAAATGAGGGAATAATATGTGTGAGGGTACCCCAGGAGAGTTCCAAAAGTGTGGGTAGAATATATATCCACAGGGGTAAAATTGAAAAATGTTGAAAAAAATTTTTTTGGGGACTTAGTCATTTTTCCGGCGTTTATCAGACTTTCAGAGAGGGGAAATGTCAGTGAGCGTTCCGATTTCAGTTCCAGAGCGATTCGCCCGATGAGTCCTTCATAATTAGTCGTTTTCAGCCAATTTTCTGAATTTTTGGAAATTTCACTTTTTTTGTGAAAATATCCACTAAATGAGGGAATCATATGTGTGAGGGTACCCCAGTAAAGTTCCAAAAGTGTGGGTAGAATATATATCCACAGGGGTAAAATTGAAAAAAGTTAAAAAAAATTTTTTTGGGGACTTAGTCATTTTTCCGGCGTTTATCAGACTTTCAGAGAGGGGAAATGTCAGTGAGCGTTCCGATTTCAGTTCCAGAGCGATTCGCCCGATGAGTCCTTCATAATTAGTCGTTTTCAGCCAATTTTCTGAATTTTTGGAAATTTCACTTTTTTGTGAAAATATCCACTAAATGAGGGAATAATATGTGTGAGGGTACCCCAGTAGAGTTCCAAATGTGTGTGGGTAGAATATATATACCACGGGGGAAAATTGAAAAAAGTTGAAAAAATTTTTTTTTTGGACTTGGTCATTTTTACGGCGTTTATCAGACTTTCAGATAGGGGAAATGTCAGTGAGCGTTCCGATTTCAGTTCCAGAGCGATTCGCCCGATGATTCCATCATATTTAGTCGTTTTCAGCCAATTTTCTGAATTTTTGAAAATTTCACTTTTTTGTGAAAATATCCACTAAATGAGGGAATAATATGTGTGAGGGTACCCCAGGAAAGTTCCAAAAGTGTGGGTAGAATATATATCCACAGGGGTAAAATTGAAAAAAGTTGAAAAAATTTTTTTTGGGGACTTAGTCATTTTTCCGGCGTTTATCAGACTTTCAGAGAGGGGAAATGTCAGTGAGCGTTCCGATTTCAGTTCCAGAGCGATTCGCCCGATGCGTCCATCATATTTAGTCGTTTTCAGCCAATTTTCTGAATTTTTGGAAATTTCACTTTTTTGTGAAAATATCCACTAAATGAGGGAATAATATGTGTGAGGGTACCCCAGTAGAGTTCCAAATGTGTGTGGGTAGAATATATATCCCACGGGGGTAAAATTGAAAAAAGTTTAAAAAAAATTTTTTGGGGACTTAGTCATTTTTACGGCGTTTATCAGACTTTCAGATAGCGGAAATGTCAGTGAGCGTTCCGATTTCAATTCCAGAGCGATTCGCCCGATGATTCCATCATATATAGTCGTTTTCAGCCAATTTTCTGAATTTTTGAAAATTTCACTTTTTTGTGAAAATATCCACTAAATGAGGGAATAATATGTGTGAGGGTACCCCAGGAGAATTCCAAATGTGTGTGGGTAGAATATATATTCCACGGGGGTAAAATTGAAAAAAGTTGAAAAAAATATTTTTTTGGACTTAGTCATTTTTACAGCGTTTATCAGACTTTCAGATAGGGGAAATGTCAGTGAGCGTTCCGATTTCAGTTCCACAGCGATTCGCCCGATTATTCCATCATATTTAGTCGTTTTCAGCCAATTTTCTGAATTTTTGAAAATTTCACTTTTTTGTGAAAATATCCACTAAATGAGGGAATAATATGTGTGAGGGTACCCCAGGAAAGTTCCAAAAGTGTGGGTAGAATATATATCCACATGGGTGAAATTGAAAAAAGTTTAAAAAAATTTTTTTGGGGACTTAGTCATTTTTCCGGCGTTTATCAGACTTTCAGATAGGGGAAATGTCAGTGAGCGTTCCGATTTCAGTTCCAGAGCGATTCACAAGATGATTCCATCATATTTAGTTGTTTTCAGCCAATTTTCTGAATGTTTGAAAATTTCACTTTTTTGTGAAAATATCCACTAAATGAGGGAATAATATGTGTGAGGGTACCCCAGGAAAGTTCCAAAAGTGTGGGTAGAATATATATCCACAGGGGTAAAATTTAAAAAAGTTTAAAAATATTTTTTTGGGGACTTAGTCATTTTTCCGGAGTTTATCAGACTTAAAGAGAGGAGAAATGTCAGTGAGCGTTCCGATTTCAGTTTCAGAGCATTCGCCTGATGAGTCCTTCATAATTAGTTGTTTTCAGCCAATTTTCTGAATTTTTGGAAATGTCACTTTTTTGTGAAAATATCCACTAAATGAGGGAATAATATGTGTGAGGGTACCCCAGTAGAGTTCCAAATGTGTGTGGGTAGAATATATATCCCACGGGGGTAAAATTGAAAAAAGTTTTAAAAAATTTTTTTGGGGACTTAGTCATTTTACCGGCGTTTATCAGACTTTCAGATAGGGGAAATGTCAGTGAGCATTCCGATTTCAGTTCCAGAGTGTTTCGCCCGATGATTCCATCATATTTAGTCGTTTTCATCCAATTTTCTGAATTTTTGAAAATTTCACTTTTTTGTGAAAATATCCACTAAATGAGGGAATAATATGTGTGAAGGTACCCCAGGAGAGTTCCAAAAGTGTGGGTAGAATATATATCCACATGGGTATAATTGAAAAAAGTAAAAAAAAAATTTTTGGGGGACTTAGTCATTTTTCCGGCGTTTATCAGACTTTCAGATAGGGGAAATGTCAGTGAGCGTTTTAATTTCAGTTCCAGAGCGATTCGCCCGATGATTCCATCATATTTAGTCGTTTTCAGCCAATTTTCTGAATTTTTGAAAATTTCACTTTTTTGTGAAAATATCAACTAAATGAGAGAATAATATGTGTGAGGGTACCCCAGGAGAGTTCCAAAAGTGTGGGTAGAATATATATCCACAGGGGTAAAATTGAAAAAAGTTGAAAAAATTTTTTTTGGGGACTTAGTCATTTTTCCGGCGCTTATCAGACTTTCAGATAGGGGAAATGTCAGTGAGCATTCCGATTTCAGTTCCAGTGCGATTCTCCCGATGCGTCCTTCATATTTAGTCGTTTTCAGCCAATTTTCTGAATTTTTGAAAATTTCACTTTTTTGTGAAAATATCCACTAAATGAGGGAATAATATGTGTGAGGGTACCCCAGGAGAGTTCCAAAAGTGTGGGTAGAATATATATCCACATGGGTAAAATTGAAAAAAGTTTAAAAAAAATTTTTTGGGGACTTAGTCATTTTCCGGCGTTTATCAGACTTTCAGATAGGGGAAATGTCAGTGAGCGTTCCGATTTCAGTTCCAGAGCGATTCACAAGATGATTCCATCATATTTAGTTGTTTTCAGCCAATTTTCTGAATGTTTGAAAATTTCACTTTTTTGTGAAAATATCCACTAAATGAGGGAATAATATGTGTGAGGGTACCCCAGGAGAGTTCCAAAAGTGTGGGTAGAATATATATCCCACGGGGGTAAAACTAAAAAAAATTGAAAAAATTTATTTTTTGGACTTAGTAATTTTTACGGCGTTTATCAGACTTTCAGATAGGGGAAATGTCAGTGAGCATTCCGATTTCAGTTCCAGAGCGATTCGCCCGATGATTCCATCATATTTAGTCGTTTTCAGCCAATTTTCTGAATTTTTGAAAATTTCACTTTTTTGTGAAAATATCCACTAAATGAGGGAATAATATGTGTGAGGGTACCCCAGGAAAGTTCCAAAAGTGTGGGTAGAATATATATCCACAGGGGTAAAATTTAAAAAAGTTTAAAAAAACTTTTTTGGGGACTTAGTCATTTTACCGGCGTTTATCAGACTTTCAGATAGGGGAAATGTCAGTGAGCATTCCGATTTCAGTTCCAGAGTGTTTCGCCCGATGATTCCATCATATTTAGTCGTTTTCATCCAATTTTCTGAATTTTTGAAAATTTCACTTTTTTGTGAAAATATCCACTAAATGAGGGAATAATATGTGTGAAGGTACCCCAGGAGAGTTCCAAAAGTGTGGGTAGAATATATATCCACATGGGTAAAATTGAAAAAAGTAAAAAAAAAATTTTTTGGGGACTTAGTCATTTTTCCGGCGTTTATCAGACTTTCAGATAGGGGAAATGTCAGTGAGCGTTCTAATTTCAGTTCCAGAGCGATTCGCCCGATGATTCCATCATATTTAGTCGTTTTCAGCCAATTTTCTGAATTTTTGAAAATTTCACTTTTTTGTGAAAATATCCACTAAATGAGAGAATAATATGTGTGAGGGTACCCCAGGAGAGTTCCAAAAGTGTGGGTAGAATATATATCCACAGGGGTAAAATTGAAAAAAGTTGAAAAAATTTTTTTTGGGGACTTAGTCATTTTTCCGGCGCTTATCAGACTTTCAGATAGGGGAAATGTCAGTGAGCATTACGATTTCAGTTCCAGAGTGATTCGCCCGATGAGTCCTTCATAATTAGTCGTTTTCAGCCAATTTTCTGAATTTTTGGAAATTTCACTTTTTTGTGAAAATATCCACTAAATGAGAGAATAATATGTGTGAGGGTACCCCAGTAGAGTTCCAAATGTGTGTGGGTAGAATATATATACCACGGGGGTAAAATTGAAAAAAGTTGAAAAATTTTTTTTTTGGACTTAATCATTTTTACGGCGTTTATCAGACTTTCAGATAGGGGAAATGTCAGTGAGCGTTCCGATTTCAGTTCCAGAGCGATTTGCCCGATGATTCCATCATATTTACTCGTTTTCAGCCAATTTTCTGAATTTTTGAAAATTTCACTTTTTTGTGAAAATATCCACTAAATGAGGGAATAATATGTGTGAGGGTACCCCAGGAGAGTTCCAAAAGTGTGGGTAGAATATATATCCCACGGGGGTAAAATTGAAAAAAGTTGAAAAAATTTTTTGAGGGACTTAGTCATTTTTCCGGCGTTTATCAGACTTTCAGAGAGGGGAAATGTCAGTGAGCGTTCCGATTTCAGTTCCAGAGTGATTCGCCCGATGAGTCCTACATAATTAGTCGTTTTCAGCCAATTTTCTGAATTTTTGGAAATTTCACTTTTTTGTGAAAATATCCACTAAATGAGGGAATAATATGTGTGAAGGTACCCCAGGAGAGTTCCAAAAGTGTGGGTAGAATATATATCCACATGGGTAAAATTGAAAAAAGTAAAAAAAAAATTTTTTGGGGACTTAGTCATTTTTCTGGCGCTTATCAGACTTTCAGAGAGGGGAAATGTCAGTGAGCATTCCGATTTCAGTTCCAGAGCGATTCGCCCGATGCGTCCTTCATATTTAGTCGTTTTCAGCCAATTTTCTGAATTTTTGGAAATTTCACTTTTTTGTCAAAATATCCACTAAATGAGGGAATAATATGTGTGAGGGTACCCCAGTAGAGTTCCAAATGTGTGTGGGTAGAATATATATCCCACGGGGGTAAAATTGTAAAAAGTTTAAAAAAAATTTTTTGGGGACTTAGTCATTTTTACGGCGTTTATCAGACTTTCAGATAGCGGAAATGTCAGTGAGCGTTCCGATTTCAATTCCAGAGCGATTCGCCCGATGATTCCATCATATATAGTCGTTTTCAGCCAATTTTCTGAATTTTTGAAAATTTCACTTTTTTGTGAAAATATCCACTAAATGAGGGAATAATATGTGTGAGGGTACCCCAGGAGAGTTCCAAATGTGTGTGGGTAGAATATATATTCCACGGGGGTAAAATTGAAAAAAGTTGAAAAAAATATTTTTTTGGACTTAGTCATTTTTACAGCGTTTATCAGACTTTCAGATAGGGGAAATGTCAGTGAGCGTTCCGATTTCAGTTCCACAGCGATTCGCCCGATGATTCCATCATATTTAGTCGTTTTCAGCCAATTTTCTGAATTTTTGAAAATTTCACTTTTTTGTGAAAATATCCACTAAATGAGGGAATAATATGTGTGAGGGTACCCCAGGAAAGTTCCAAAAGTGTGGGTAGAATATATATCCACATGGGTAAAATTGAAAAAAGTTTAAAAAAATTTTTTTGGGGACTTACTCATTTTTCCGGCGTTTATCAGACTTTCAGATAGGGGAAATGTCAGTGAGCGTTCCGATTTCAGTTCCAGAGCGATTCACAAGATGATTCCATCATATTTAGTTGTTTTCAGCCAATTTTCTGAATGTTTGAAAATTTCACTTTTTTGTGAAAATATCCACTAAATGAGGGAATAATATGTGTGAGGGTACCCCAGGAAAGTTCCAAAAGTGTGGGTAGAATATATATCCACAGGGGTAAAATTTAAAAAAGTTTAAAAATATTTTTTTGGGGACTTAGTCATTTTTCCGGAGTTTATCAGACTTAAAGAGAGGAGAAATGTCAGTGAGCGTTCCGATTTCAGTTTCAGAGCATTCGCTCGATGAGTCCTTCATAATTAGTTGTTTTCAGCCAATTTTCTGAATTTTTGGAAATGTCACTTTTTTGTGAAAATATCCACTAAATGAGGGAATAATATGTGTGAGGGTACCCCAGTAGAGTTCCAAATGTGTGTGGGTAGAATATATATCCCACGGGGGTAAAATTGAAAAAAGTTTTAAAAAATTTTTTTGGGGACTTAGTCATTTTACCGGCGTTTATCAGACTTTCAGATAGGGGAAATGTCAGTGAGCATTCCGATTTCAGTTCCAGAGTGTTTCGCCCGATGATTCCATCATATTTAGTAGTTTTCATCCAATTTTCTGAATTTTTGAAAATTTCACTTTTTTGTGAAAATATCTACTAAATGAGGGAATAATATGTGTGAAGGTACCCCAGGAGAGTTCCAAAAGTGTGGGTAGAATATATATCCACATGGGTAAAATTGAAAAAAGTAAAAAAAAAATTTTTTGGGGACTTAGTCATTTTTCCGGCCTTTATCAGACTTTCAGATAGGGGAAATGTCAGTGAGCGTTTTAATTTCAGTTCCAGAGCGATTCGCCCGATGATTCCATCATATTTAGTCGTTTTCAGCCAATTTTCTGAATTTTTGAAAATTTCACTTTTTTGTGAAAATATCCACTAAATGAGAGAATAATATGTGTGAGGGTACCCCAGGAGAGTTCCAAAAGTGTGGGTAGAATATATATCCACAGGGGTAAAATTGAAAAAAGTTGAAAAAATTTTTTTTGGGGACTTAGTCATTTTTCCGGCGCTTATCAGACTTTCAGAAAGGGGAAATGTCAGTGAGCATTCCGATTTCAGTTCCAGTGCGATTCTCCCGATGAGTCCTTCATAATTAGTCGTTTTCAGCCAATTTTCTGAATTTTTGGAAATTTCACTTTTTTGTGAAAATATCCACTAAATGAGGGAATAATATGTGTGAGGGTACCCCAGTAGAGTTCCAAATGTGTGTGGGTAGAATATATATACCACGGGGGTAAAATTGAAAAAAGTTGAAAAATTTTTTTTTTGGACTTAATCATTTTTACGGCGTTTATCAGACTTTCAGATAGGGGAAATGTCAGTGAGCGTTCCGATTTCAGTTCCAGAGCGATTTGCCCGATGATTCCATCATATTTACTCGTTTTCAGCCAATTTTCTGAATTTTTGAAAATTTCACTTTTTTGTGAAAATATCCACTAAATGAGGGAATAATATGTGTGAGGGTACCCCAGGAGAGTTCCAAAAGTGTGGGTAGAATATATATCCCACGGGGGTAAAATTGAAAAAAGTTGAAAAAAATTTTTGAGGGACTTAGTCATTTTTCCGGCGTTTATCAGACTTTCAGATAGGGGAAATGTCAGTGAGTGTTCCGATTTCAGTTCCAGAGCGATTCGCCCGATGATTCCATCATATTTAGTCGTTTTCAGCCAATTTTCTGAATTTTTGAAAATTTCACTTTTTTGTGAAAATATCCACTAAATGAGGGAATAATATGTGTGAGGGTACCCCAGGAGAGTTCCAAATGTGTGTGGGTAGAATATATATCCCACGGGGGTAAAACTAAAAAAAATTGAAAAAATTTATTTTTTGGACTTAGTAATTTTTACGGCGTTTATCAGACTTTCAGATAGGGGAAATGTCAGTGAGCATTCCGATTTCAGTTCCAGAGCGATTCGCCCGATGATTCCATCATATTTAGTAGTTTTCAGCCAACTTTCTGAATGTTTGAAAATTTTACTTTTTTGTGAAAATATCCACTAAATGAGGGACTAATATGTGTGAGGGTACCCCAGGAGCGTTCCAAATGTGTGTGGGTAGAATATATATCCCACGGGGGTAAAATTGAAAAAAGTTTAAAAAAAATTTTTTGGGGACTTAGTCATTTTTACGGCGTTTATCAGACTTTCAGATAGCGGAAATGTCAGTGAGCGTTCCGATTTCAATTCCAGAGCGATTCGCCCGATGATTCCATCATATATAGTCGTTTTCAGCCAATTTTCTGAATTTTTGAAAATTTCACTTTTTTGTGAAAATATCCACTAAATGAGGGAATAATATGTGTGAGGGTACCCCAGGAGAGTTCCAAATGTGTGTGGGTAGAATATATATCCCACGGGGGTAAAATTGAAAAAAGTTGAAAAAAATTTTTTTTTGGACTTAGTCAATTTTCCGGCGTTTATCAGACTTTCAGATAGGGGAAATGTCAGTGAGCGTTCCGATTTCAGTTCCAGAGCGATTCACAAGATGATTCCATCATATTTAGTCGTTTTCAGCCAATTTTCTGAATGTTTGAAAATTTCACTTTTTTGTGAAAATATCCACTAAATGAGGGAATAATATGTGTGAGGGTACCCCAGGAAAGTTCCAAAAGTGTTGGTAGAATATATATCCACAGGGGTAAAATTTAAAAAAGTTTAAAAAAATTTTTTTGGGGACTTAGTCATTTTTCCGGCGTTTATCAGACTTAAAGAGAGGAGAAATGTCAGTGAGCGTTCCGATTTCAGTTCCAGAGCGATTCGCCCGATGAGTACTTCATAATTAGTTGTTTTCAGCCAATTTTCAGAATTTTTGGAAATTTCACTTTTTTGTGAAAATATCCACTAAATGAGGGAATAATATGTGTGAGGGTACCCCAGTAGAGTTCCAAATGTGTGTGGGTAGAATATATATCCCACGGGGGTAAAATTGAAAAAAGTTTTAAAAAATTTTTTTGGGGACTTAGTCATTTTACCGGCGTTTATCAGACTTTCAGATAGGGGAAATGTCAGTGAGCATTCCGATTTCAGTTCCAGAGTGTTTCGCCCGATGATTCCATCATATTTAGTCGTTTTCATCCAATTTTCTGAATTTTTGAAAATTTCACTTTTTTGTGAAAATATCCACTAAATGAGGGAATAATATGTGTGAAGGTACCCCAGGAGAGTTCCAAAAGTGTGGGTAGAATATATATCCACAGGGGTAAAATTGAAAAAAGTTGAAAACATTTTTTTTGGGGACTTAGTCATTTTTCCGGCGCTTATCAGACTTTCAGATAGGGGAAATGTCAGTGAGCATTCCGATTTCAGTTCCAGAGCGATTCTCCCGATGCGTCCTTCATATTTAGTCGTTTTCAGTCAATTTTCTGAATTTTTGAAAATTTCACTTTTTTGTGAAAATATCCACTAAATGAGGGAATAATATGTGTGAGGGTACCCCAGGAGAGTTCCAAAAGTGTGGGTAGAATATATATCCACAGGGGTAAAATTGAAAAAAGTTGAAAAAAATTTTTTGGGGGACTTAGTCATTTTTCCGGCGTTTATCAGACTTTCAGATAGGGGAAATGTCAGTGAGCATTACGATTTCAGTTCCAGAGTGATTCGCCCGATGAGTCCTTCATAATTAGTCGTTTTCAGCCAATTTTCTGAATTTTTGGAAATTTCACTTTTTTGTGAAAATATCCACTAAATGAGGGAATAATATGTGTGAGGGTACCCCAGTAGAGTTCCAAATGTGTGTGGGTAGAATATATATACCACGGGGGTAAAATTGAAAAAAGTTGAAAAATTTTTTTTTTGGACTTAATCATTTTTACGGCGTTTATCAGACTTTCAGATAGGGGAAATGTCAGTGAGCGTTCCGATTTCAGTTCCAGAGCGATTTGCCCGATGATTCCATCATATTTACTCGTTTTCAGCCAATTTTCTGAATTTTTGAAAATTTCACTTTTTTGTGAAAATATCCACTAAATGAGGGAATAATATGTGTGAGGGTACCCCAGGAGAGTTCCAAAAGTGTGGGTAGAATATATATCCCACGGGGGTAAAATTGAAAAAAGTTGAAAAAAATTTTTGAGGGACTTAGTCATTTTTCCGGCGTTTATCAGACTTTCAGATAGGGGAAATGTCAGTGAGTGTTCCGATTTCAGTTCCAGAGCGATTCGCCCGATGATTCCATCATATTTAGTCGTTTTCAGCCAATTTTCTGAATTTTTGAAAATTTCACTTTTTTGTGAAAATATCCACTAAATGAGGGAATAATATGTGTGAGGGTACCCCAGGAGAGTTCCAAATGTGTGTGGGTAGAATATATATCCCACGGGGGTAAAACTAAAAAAAATTGAAAAAATTTATTTTTTGGACTTAGTAATTTTTACGGCGTTTATCAGACTTTCAGATAGGGGAAATGTCAGTGAGCATTCCGATTTCAGTTCCAGAGCGATTCGCCCGATGATTCCATCATATTTAGTAGTTTTCAGCCAACTTTCTGAATGTTTGAAAATTTTACTTTTTTGTGAAAATATCCACTAAATGAGGGACTAATATGTGTGAGGGTACCCCAGGAGCATTCCAAATGTGTGTGGGTAGAATATATATCCCACGGGGGTAAAATTGAAAAAAGTTTAAAAAAAATTTTTTGGGGACTTAGTCATTTTTACGGCGTTTATCAGACTTTCAGATAGCGGAAATGTCAGTGAGCGTTCCGATTTCAATTCCAGAGCGATTCGCCCGATGATTCCATCATATATAGTCGTTTTCAGCCAATTTTCTGAATTTTTGAAAATTTCACTTTTTTGTGAAAATATCCACTAAATGAGGGAATAATATGTGTGAGGGTACCCCAGGAGAGTTCCAAATGTGTGTGGGTAGAATATATATCCCACGGGGGTAAAATTGAAAAAAGTTGAAAAAAATTTTTTTTTGGACTTAGTCATTTTTCCGGGGTTTATCAGACTTTCAGATAGGGGAAATGTCAGTGAGCGTTCCAATTTCAGTTCCAGAGCGATTCACAAGATGATTCCATCATATTTAGTCGTTTTCAGCCAATTTTCTGAATGTTTGAAAATTTCACTTTTTTGTGAAAATATCCACTAAATGAGGGAATAATATGTGTGAGGGTACCCCAGGAAAGTTCCAAAAGTGTTGGTAGAATATATATCCACAGGGGTAAAATTTAAAAAAGTTTAAAAAAATTTTTTTGGGGACTTAGTCATTTTTCCGGCGTTTATCAGACTTAAAGAGAGGAGAAAAGTCAGTGAGCGTTCCGATTTCAGTTCCAGAGCGATTCGCCCGATGAGTACTTCATAATTAGTTGTTTTCAGCCAATTTTCAGAATTTTTGGAAATTTCACTTTTTTGTGAAAATATCCACTAAATGAGGGAATAATATGTGTGAGGGTACCCCAGTAGAGTTCCAAATGTGTGTGGGTAGAATATATATCCCACGGGGGTAAAATTGAAAAAAGTTTTAAAAAATTTTTTTGGGGACTTAGTCATTTTACCGGCGTTTATCAGACTTTCAGATAGGGGAAATGTCAGTGAGCATTCCGATTTCAGTTCCAGAGTGTTTCGCCCGATGATTCCATCATATTTAGTAGTTTTCAGCCAATTTTCAGAATTTTTGAAAATTTCACTTTTTTGTGAAAATATCCACTAAATGAGAGAATAATATGTGTGAGGGTACCCCAGGAGAGTTCCAAAAGTGTGGGTAGAATATATATCCACAGGGGTAAAATTGAAAAAAGTTGAAAAAATTTTTTTTGGGGACTTAGTCATTTTTCCGGCGCTTATCAGACTTTCAGATAGGGGAAATGTCAGTGAGCATTCCGATTTCAGTTCCAGAGCGATTCTCCCGATGATTCCATCATATTTAGTCGTTTTCAGCCAATTTTCTGAATTTTTGAAAATTTCACTTTTTTTGTGAAAATATCCACTAAATGAGGGAATAATATGTGTGAGGGTACCCCAGGAGAGTTCCAAAAGTGTGGGTAGAATATATATCCCACGGGGGTAAAATTGAAAAAAGTTGAAAAAATTTTTTTTGGGGACTTAGTCATTTTTCCGGCGTTTATCAGACTTTCAGATAGGGGAAATGTCAGTGAGCGTTCCGATTTCAGTTCCAGAGCGATTCGCCTGATGAATCCTTCATAATTAGTCGTTTTCAGCCAATTTTCTGAATTTTTGAAAATTTAAATTTTTTGTGAAAATATCCACTAAATGAGAGAATAATATGTGTGAGGGTACCCCAGGAAAGTTCCAAAAGTGTGGGTAGAATATATATCCACAGGGGTAAAATTGAAAAAAGTTGAAAAAAATTTTTTTGGGGACTTAGTCATTTTTCCGACGTTTATCAGACTTTCAGAGAGGGGAAATGTCAGTGAGCATTCCGATTTCAGTTCCAGAGCGATTCGCCCGATGAGTCCTTCATAATTAGTCGTTTTCAGCCAATTTTCTGAATTTTTGAAAATTTCACTTTTTTTGTGAAAATATCCACTAAATGAGGGAATAATATATGTGAGGGTACCCCAGGAGAGTTCCAAATGTGTGTGGGTAGAATATATATCCCACGGGGGTAAAATTAAAAAAAGTTGAAAAAAATTTTTTTTTGGACTTAGTCATTTTTACAGCGTTTATCAGACTTTCAGATAGGGGAAATATCAGTGAGCATTCCGATTTCAGTTCCAGAGCGATTCGCCCGATGAATCCTTCATAATTAGTCGTTTTCAGCCAATTTTCTGAATTTTTGAAAATTTCACTTTTTTGTGAAAATATCCACTAAATGAGGGAATAATATGTGTGAGGGTATCCCAGGAGAGTTCCAAAAGTGTGGGTAGAATATATATCCCACGGGGGTAAAATTGAAAAAAGTTGAAAAAAAATTTTTGGGGGACTTAGTCATTTTTCCGGCGTTTATCAGATTTTCAGATAGGGGAAATGTCAGTGAGCGTTCCGATTTCAGTTCCAGAGCGATTCGCCCGATGAGTCCTTCATAATTAGTCGTTTTCAGCCAATTTTCTGAATTTTTGAAAATTTCACTTTTTTGTGAAAATATCCACTAAATGAGGGAATAATATGTGTGAGGGTACCCCAGGAGAGTTCCAAATGTGTGTGGGTAGAATATATATCCCACGGGGGTAAAACTGAAAAAAGTTGAAAAAAATTTTTTTTTGGACTTAGTAATTTTTACGGCGTTTATCAGACTTTCAGATAGGGGAAATGTCAGTGAGCATTCCGATTTCAGTTCCAGAGCGATTCGCCCGATGATTCCATCATATTTAGTAGTTTTCAGCCAACTTTCTGAATTTTTGAAAATTTTACTTTTTTGTGAAAATATCCACTAAATGAGGGAATAATATATGTGAGGGTACCGCAGGAGAGTTCCAAATGTGTGTGGGTAGAATATATATCCCACGGGGGTAAAATTAAAAAAAGTTGAAAAAAATTTTTTTTTGGACTTAGTCATTTTTACAGCGTTTATCAGACTTTCAGATAGGGGAAATGTCAGTGAGCATTCCGATTTCAGTTCCACAGCGATTCGCCCGATGATTCCATCATATTTAGTCGTTTTCAGCCAATTTTCTGAATTTTTGAAAATTTCACTTTTTTGTGAAAATATCCACTAAATGAGGGAATAATATGTGTGAGGGTACCCCAGGAGAGTTCCAAAAGTGTGGGTAGAATATATATCCACATGGGTAAAATTGAAAAAAGTTGAAAAAATTTTTTTTGGGGACTTAGTCATTTTTCGGCGTTTATCAGACTTTCAGATAGGGGAAATGTCAGTGAGCGTTCCGATTTCAGTTCCAGAGCGATTCGCAAGATGATTCCATCATATTTAGTCGTTTTCAGCCAATTTTCTGAATGTTTGAAAATTTCACTTTTTTGTGAAAATATCCACTAAATAAGGGAATAATATGTGTGAGGGTACCCCAGGAAAGTTCCAAAAGTGTGGGTAGAATATATATCCACATGGGTAAAATTGAAAAAAGTAAAAAAAAAATTTTTTTGGGACTTAGTCATTTTTCCGGCGTTTATCAGACTTTCAGATAGGGGAAATGTCAGTGAGCGTTACGATTTCAGTTCCACAGCGATTCGCCCGATGATTCCATCATATTTAGTCGTTTTCAGCCAATTTTCTGAATTTTTGAAAATTTCACTTTTTTGTGAAAATATCCACTAAATGAGGGAATAATATGTGTGAAGGTACCCCAGGAGAGTTCCAAAAGTGTGGGTAGAATATATATCCACAGGGGTAAAATTGAAAAAAGTTGAAAAAATTTTTTTTGGGGACTTAGTCATTTTTCCGGCGTTTATCAGACTTTCAGATAGGGGAAATGTCAGTGAGCGTTCCGATTTCAGTTCCAGAGCGATTCGCAAGATGATTCCATCATATTTAGTCGTTTTCAGCCAATTTTCTGAATGTTTGAAAATTTCACTTTTTTGTGAAAATATCCACTAAATAAGGGAATAATATGTGTGAGGGTACCCCAGGAAAGTTCCAAAAGTGTGGGTAGAATATATATCCACATGGGTAAAATTGAAAAAAGTAAAAAAAAAATTTTTTTGGGACTTAGTCATTTTTCCGGCGTTTATCAGACTTTCAGATAGGGGAAATGTCAGTGAGCGTTACGATTTCAGTTCCACAGCGATTCGCCCGATGATTCCATCATATTTAGTCGTTTTCAGCCAATTTTCTGAATTTTTGAAAATTTCACTTTTTTGTGAAAATATCCACTAAATGAGGGAATAATATGTGTGAGGGTACCCCAGGAGAGTTCCAAATGTGTGTGGGTAGAGTATATATCCCACGGGGGTAAAATTAAAAAAAGTTGAAAAAAATTTTTTTTTGGACTTAGTCATTTTTACAGCGTTTATCAGACTTTCAGATAGGGGAAATGTCAGTGAGCGTTCCGATTTCAGTTCCACAGCGATTCGCCCGATGATTCCATCATATTTAGTCGTTATCAGCCAATTTTCTGAATTTTTGAAAATTTCACTTTTTTGTGAAAATATCCACTAAATGAGGGAATAATATGTGTGAGGGAACCCCAGGAGAGTTCCAAAAGTGTGGGTAGAATATATATCCACATGGGTAAAATTGAAAAAAGTTGAAAAAAATTTTTTTGGGGACTTAGTCATTTTTCCGGCGTTTATCAGACTTTCAGATAGGGGAAATGTCAGTGAGCGTTCCGATTTCAGTTCCAGAGCGATTCGCCCGATGAATCCTTCATAATTAGTCGTTTTCAGCCAATTTTCTGAATTTTTGAAAATTTCACTTTTTTGTGAAAATATCCACTAAATGAGGGAATAATATGTGTGAGGGTACCCCAGGAGTGTTCCAAAAGTGTGGGTAGAATATATATCCCACGGGGGTAAAATTGAAAAAAGTTGAAAAAAATTTTTTTGGGGACTTAGTCATTTTTCCGGCGTTTATCAGATTTTCAGATAGGGGAAATGACAGTGAGCGTTCCGATTTCAGTTCCAGAGCGATTCGCAAGATGATTCCATCATATTTAGTCATTTTCAGCCAATTTTCTGAATGTTTGAAAATTTCACTTTTTTGTGAAAATATCCACTAAATGAGAGAATAATATGTGTGAGGGTAACCCAGGAAAGTTCCAAAAGTGTGGGTAGAATATATATCCACAGGGGTAAAATTGAAAAAAGTTGAAAAAAATTTTTTTGTTGGCTTAGTCATTTTTCCGACGTTTATCAGACTTTCAGAGAGGGGAAATGTCAGTAAGCGTTCCGATTTCAGTTCCAGAGCGATTCGCCCGATGAGTCCTTCATAATTAGTCGTTTCCAGCCAATTTTCTGAATTTTTGAAAATTTCACTTTTTTGTGAAAATATCCACTAAATGAGGGAATAATATATGTGAGGGTACCCCAGGAGAGTTCAAAATGTGTGTGGGTAGAATATATATCCCACGGGGTAAAATTAAAAAAAGTTGAAAAAAATTTTTTTTTGGACTTAGTCATTTTTACAGCGTTTATCAGACTTTCAGATAGGGGAAATGTCAGTGAGCATTCCGATTTCAGTTCCACAGCGATTCGCCCGATGATTCCATCATATTTAGTCGTTTTCAGCCAATTTTCTGAATTTTTGAAAATTTCACTTTTTTGTGAAAATATCCACTAAATGAGGGAATAATATGTGTGAGGGTGCCCCAGGAGAGTTCCAAAAGTGTGGGTAGAATATATATCCTCAGGGGTAAAATTGAAAAAAGTTGAAAAAATTTTTTTTGGGGACTTAGTCATTTTTCCGGCGTTTATCAGACTTTCAGATAGGGGAAATGTCAGTGAGCGTTCCGATTTCAGTTCCAGAGCGATTCGCCCGATGAATCCTTCATAATTAGTCGTTTTCAGCCAATTTTCTGAATTTTTGAAAATTTCACTTTATTTGTGAAAATATCCACTAAATGAGGGAATAATATATGTGAGGGTACCACAGGAGAGTTCCAAATGTGTGTGGGTAGAATATATATCCCACGGGGGTAAAATTAAAAAAAGTTGAAAAAAATTTTTTTTTGGACTTAGTCATTTTTACAGCGTTTATCAGACTTTCAGATAGGGGAAATGTCAGTGAGCGTTCCGATTTCAGTTCCACAGCGATTCGCCCGATGATTCCATCATATTTAGTCGTTATCAGCCAATTTTCTGAATTTTTGAAAATTTCACTTTTTTGTGAAAATATCCACTAAATGAGGGAATAATATGTGTGAGGGAACCCCAGGAGAGTTCCAAAAGTGTGGGTAGAATATATATCCACATGGGTAAAATTGAAAAAAGTTGAAAAATTTTTTTTTGGGGACTTAGTCATTTTTCCGGCGTTTATCACACTTTCAGATAGGGGAAATGTCAGTGAGCGTTCCGATTTCAGTTCCAGAGCGATTCGCAAGATGATTCCATCATATTTAGTCGTTTTCAGCCAATTTTCTGAATGTTTGAAAATTTCACTTTTTTGTGAAAATATCCACTAAATGAGGGAATAATATGTGTGAGGGTGCCCCAGGAGAGTTCCAAAAGTGTGGGTAGAATATATATCCTCAGGGGTAAAATTGAAAAAAGTTGAAAAAATTTTTTTTGGGGACTTAGTCATTTTTCCGGCGTTTATCAGACTTTCAGATAGGGGAAATGTCAGTGAGCGTTCCGATTTCAGTTCCAGAGCGATTCGCCCGATGAATCCTTCATAATTAGTCGTTTTCAGCCAATTTTCTGAATTTTTGAAAATTTCACTTTATTTGTGAAAATATCCACTAAATGAGGGAATAATATATGTGAGGGTACCACAGGAGAGTTCCAAATGTGTGTGGGTAGAATATATATCCCACGGGGGTAAAATTAAAAAAAGTTGAAAAAAATTTTTTTTTGGACTTAGTCATTTTTACAGCGTTTATCAGACTTTCAGATAGGGGAAATGTCAGTGAGCGTTCCGATTTCAGTTCCACAGCGATTCGCCCGATGATTCCATCATATTTAGTCGTTATCAGCCAATTTTCTGAATTTTTGAAAATTTCACTTTTTTGTGAAAATATCCACTAAATGAGGGAATAATATGTGTGAGGGAACCCCAGGAGAGTTCCAAAAGTGTGGGTAGAATATATATCCACATGGGTAAAATTGAAAAAAGTTGAAAAATTTTTTTTTGGGGACTTAGTCATTTTTCCGGCGTTTATCACACTTTCAGATAGGGGAAATGTCAGTGAGCGTTCCGATTTCAGTTCCAGAGCGATTCGCAAGATGATTCCATCATATTTAGTCGTTTTCAGCCAATTTTCTGAATGTTTGAAAATTTCACTTTTTTGTGAAAATATCCACTAAATGAGGGAATAATATGTGTGAGGGTACCCCAGGAAAGTTCCAAAAGTGTGCGTAGAATATATATCCACATGGGTAAAATTGAAAAAAGTTGAAAAAAATTTTTTTGGGGACTTAGTCATTTTTCCGGCGTTTATCAGACTTTCAGATAGGGGAAATGTCAGTGAGCGTTCCGATTTCAGTTCCAGAGCGATTCGCCCGATGAATCCTTCATAATTAGTCGTTTTCAGCCAATTTTCTGAATTTTCGAAAATTTCACTTTTTTGTGAAAATATCCACTAAATGAGGGAATAATATGTGTGAGGGTATCCCAGGAGAGTTCCAAAAGTGTGGGTAGAATATATATCCCACGGGGGTAAAATTGAAAAAAGTTGAAAAAAAATTTTTGGGGGACTTAGTCATTTTTCCGGCGTTTATCAGATTTTCAGATAGGGGAAATGTCAGTGAGCGTTCCGATTTCAGTTCCAGAGCGATTCGCCCGATGAGTCCTTCATAATTAGTCGTTTTCAGCCAATTTTCTGAATTTTTGAAAATTTCACTTTTTTGTGAAAATATCCACTAAATGAGGGAATAATATGTGTGAGGGTACCCCAGGAGAGTTCCAAATGTGTGTGGGTAGAATATATATCCCACGGGGGTAAAACTGAAAAAAGTTGAAAAAAATTTTTTTTTGGACTTAGTAATTTTTACGCCGTTTATCAGACTTTCAGATAGGGGAAATGTCAGTGAGCATTCCGATTTCAGTTCCAGAGCGATTCGCCCGATGATTCCATCATATTTAGTAGTTTTCAGCCAACTTTCTGAATTTTTGAAAATTTTACTTTTTTGTGAAAATATCCACTAAATGAGGGAATAATATATGTGAGGGTACCCCAGGAGAGTTCCAAATGTGTGTGGGTAGAATATATATCCCACGGGAGTAAAATTAAAAAAAGTTGAAAAAAAATTTTTTTTGGACTTAGTCATTTTTACAGCGTTTATCAGACTTTCAGATAGGGGAAATGTCAGTGAGCATTCCGATTTCAGTTCCACAGCGATTCGCCCGATGATTCCATCATATTTAGTCGTTTTCAGCCAATTTTCTGAATTTTTGAAAATTTCACTTTTTTGTGAAAATATCCACTAAATGAGGGAATAATATGTGTGAGGGTACCCCAGGAGAGTTCCAAAAGTGTGGGTAGAATATATATCCACATGGGTAAAATTGAAAAAAGTTGAAAAAATTTTTTTTGGGGACTTAGTCATTTTTCCGGCGTTTATCAGACTTTCAGATAGGGGAAATGTCAGTGAGCGTTCCGATTTCAGTTCCAGAGCGATTCGCAAGATGATTCCATCATATTTAGTCGTTTTCAGCCAATTTTCTGAATGTTTGAAAATTTCACTTTTTTGTGAAAATATCCACTAAATAAGGGAATAATATGTGTGAGGGTACCCCAGGAAAGTTCCAAAAGTGTGGGTAGAATATATATCCACATGGGTAAAATTGAAAAAAGTAAAAAAAAAATTTTTTGGGGACTTAGTCATTTTTCCGGCGTTTATCAGACTTTCAGATAGGGGAAATGTCAGTGAGCGTTCCGATTTCAGTTCCACAGCGATTCGCCCGATGATTCCATCATATTTAGTCGTTTTCAGCCAATTTTCTGAATGTTTGAAAATTTAACTTTTTTGTGAAAATATCCACTAAATGAGAGAATAATATGTGTGAGGGTACCCCAGGAAAGTTTCAAAAGTGTGGGTAGAATATATATCCACAGGGGTAAAATTTAAAAAAGTTGAAAAAAATTTTTTTGGGGACTTAGTCATTTTTCCGACGTTTATCAGACTTTCAGAGAGGGGAAATGTCAGTGAGCGTTCCGATTTCAGTTCCAGAGCGATTCGCCCGATGAGTCCTTCATAATTAGTCGTTTTCAGCCAATTTTCTGAATTTTTGAAAATTTCACTTTATTTGTGAAAATATCCACTAAATGAGGTAATAATATGTGTGAGGGAACCCCAGGAGAGTTCCAAAAGTGTGGGTAGAATATATATCCACATGGGTAAAACTGAAAAAAGTTTAAAAAAATTTTTTTGGGGACTTAGTCATTTTTACAGCGTTTATCAGACTTTCAGATAGGGGAAATGTCAGTGAGCGTTCCGATTTCAGTTCCAGAGCGATTCGCCCGATGAATCCTTCATAATTAGTCGTTTTCAGCCAATTTTCTGAATTTTTGAAAATTTCACTTTTTTGTGAAAATATCCACTAAATGAGGGAATAATATGTGTGAAGGTACCCCAGGAGAGTTCCAAAAGTGTGGGTAGAATATATATCCACAGGGGTAAAATTGAAAAAAGTTGAAAAAAATTTTTCTTTGGACTTAGTCATTTTTACAGCGTTTATCAGACTTTCAGATAGGGGAAATGTCAGTGAGCGTTCCGATTTCAGTTCCACAGCGATTCGCCCGATGATTCCATCATATTTAGTAGTTTTCAGCCAACTTTCTGAATTTTTGAAAATTTTACTTTTTTGTGAAAATATCCACTAAATGAGGGACTAATATGTGTGAGGGTACCCCAGGAGAGTTCCAAATGTGTGTGGGTAGAATATATATCCCACGGGGGTAAAATTGAAAAAAGTTGAAAAAATATTTTTTGGGGACTTAGTCATTTTTCCGGCGTTTATCAGACTTTCAGATAGGGGAAATGTCAGTGAGCGTTCCGATTTCAGTTCCAGAGCGATTCGCAAGATGATTCCATCATATTTAGTCATTTTCAGCCAATTTTCTGAATGGTTGAAAATTTAACTTTTTTGTGAAAATATCCACTAAATGAGAGAATAATATGTGTGAGGGTACCCCAGGAAAGTTTCAAAAGTGTGGGTAGAATATATATCCACAGGGGTAAAATTGAAAAAAGTTGAAAAAAATTTTTTGGGGGACTTAGTCATTTTTCCGACGTTTATCAGACTTTCAGAGAGGGGAAATGTCAGTGAGCGTTCCGATTTCAGTTCCAGAGCGATTCGCCCGATGAGTCCTTCATAATTAGTCGTTTTCAGCCAATTTTCTGAATTTTTGAAAATTTCACTTTTTTGTGAAAATATCCACTAAATGAGGGAATAATATATGTGAGGGTACCCCAGGAGAGTTCCAAATGTGTGTGGGTAGAATATATATCCCACGGGGGTAAAATTGAAAAAAGTTGAAAAAATTTTTTTTGGGGACTTAGTCATTTTTCCGGCGTTTATCAAACTTTCAGATAGGGGAAATGTCAGTGAGCATTCCGATTTCAGTTCCAGAGCGATTCGCAAGATGATTCCATCATATTTAGTCGTTTTCAGCCAATTTTCTGAATGGTTGAAAATTTCACTTTTTTGTGAAAATATCCACTAAATGAGAGAATAATATGTGTGAGGGTACCCCAGGAAAGTTCCAAAAGTGTGGGTAGAATATATATCCACAGGGGTAAAATTGAAAAAAGTTGAAAAAAATTTTTTTGGGGACTTAGTCATTTTTCCGACGTTTATCAGACTTTCAGAGAGGGGAAATGTCAGTGAGCGTTCCGATTTCAGTTCCAGAGCGATTCGCAAGATGATTCCATCATATTTAGTCGTTTTCAGCCAATTTTCTGAATGTTTGAAAATTTCACTTTTTTGTGAAAATATCCACTAAATGAGGGAATAATATGTGTGAGGGTACCCCAGGAAAGTTCCAAAAGTGTGGGTAGAATATATATCCACATGGGTAAAATTGAAAAAAGTTGAAAAAAATTTTTTTGGGGACTTAGTCATTTTCCCGGCGTTTATCAGACTTTCAGATAGGGGAAATGTCAGTGAGCGTTCCGATTTCAGTTCCAGAGCGATTCGCCCGATGAATCCTTCATAATTAGTCGTTTTCAGCCAATTTTCTGAATTTTTGAAAATTTCACTTTTTTGTGAAAATATCCACTAAATGAGGGAATAATATGTGTGAGGGTACCCCAGTAGAGTTCCAAATGTGTGTGGGTAGAATATATATCCCACGGGGGTAAAATTGAAAAAAGTTGAAAAAAATTTTTTTTTGGACTTAGTCATTTTTACAGCGTTTATCAGACTTTCAGATAGGGGAAAAGTCAGTGAGCGTTCCGATTTCAGTTCCAGAGCGATTCGCAAGATGATTCCATCATATTTAGTCATTTTCAGCCAATTTTCTGAATGTTTGAAAATTTCACTTTTTTGTGAAAATATCCACTAAATGAGGGAATAATATATGTGAGGGTACCCCAGGAGAGTTCCAAATGTGTGTGGGTAGAATATATATCCCACGGGGGTAAAATTAAAAAAAGTTGAAAAAAATTTTTTTTTGGACTTAGTCATTTTTACAGCGTTTATCAGACTTTCAGATAGGGGAAATGTCAGTGAGCATTCCGATTTCAGTTCCACAGCGATTCGCCCGATGATTCCATCATATTTAGTCATTTTCAGCCAATTTTCTGAATTTTTGAAAATTTCACTTTTTTGTGAAAATATCCACTAAATGAGGGAATAATATGTGTGAGGGTACCCCAGGAGAGTTTCAAAAGTGTGGGTAGAATATATATCCACATGGGTAAAATTGAAAAAAGTTGAAAAAATTTTTTTTGGGGACTTAGTCATTTTTCCGGCATTTATCAGACTTTCAGATAGGGGAAATGTCAGTGAGCGTTCCGATTTCAGTTCCAGAGCGATTCGCAAGATGATTCCATCATATTTAGTCGTTTTCAGCCAATTTTCTGAATGTTTGAAAATTTCACTTTTTTGTGAAAATATCCACTAAATGAGGGAATAATATGTGTGAGGGTACCCCAGGAAAGTTCCAAAAGTGTGGGTAGAATATATATCCACATGGGTAAAATTGAAAAAAGTAAAAAAAAAATTTTTGGGGGACTTAGTCATTTTTCCGGCGTTTATCAGACTTTCAGATAGGGGAAATGTCAGTGAGCGTTCCGATTTCAGTTCCAGAGCGATTCGCCCGATGAGTCCTTCATAATTAGTCGTTTTCAGCCAATTTTCTGAATTTTTGAAAATTTCACTTTTTTGTGAAAATATCCACTAAATGAGGGAATAATATGTGTGAGGGTACCCCAGGAGAGTTCCAAATGTGTGTGGGTAGAATATATATCCCACGGGGGTAAAACTGAAAAAAGTTGAAAAAATTTTTTTTGGGAACTTAGTCATTTTTCCGGCGTTTATAAGACTTTCAGATAGGGGAAATGTCAGTGAGCGTTCCGATTTCAGTTCCAGAGCGATTCGCAAGATGATTCCAACATATTTAGTCATTTTCAGCCAATTTTCTGAATGTTTGAAAATTTAACTTTTTTGTGAAAATATCCACTAAATGAGAGAATAATATGTGTGAGGGTACCCCAGGAAAGTTTCAAAAGTGTGGGTAGAATATATATCCACAGGGGTAAAATTGAAAAAAGTTGAAAAAAATTTTTTGGGGGACTTAGTCATTTTTCCGACGTTTATCAGACTTTCAGAGAGGGGAAATGTCAGTGAGCGTTCCGATTTCAGTTCCAGAGCGATTCGCCCGATGAGTCCTTCATAATTAGTCGTTTTCAGCCAATTTTCTGAATTTTTGAAAATTTCACTTTTTTGTGAAAATATCCACTAAATGAGGGAATAATATATGTGAGGGTACCCCAGGAGAGTTCCAAATGTGTGTGGGTAGAATATATATCCCACGGGGGTAAAATTAAAAAAAGTTGAAAAAAATTTTTTTTTGGACTTAGTCATTTTTACAGCGTTTATCAGACTTTCAGATAGGGGAAATGTCAGTGAGCATTCCGATTTCAGTTCCACAGCGATTCGCCCGATGATTCCATCATATTTAGTCGTTTTCAGCCAATTTTCTGAATTTTTGAAAATTTCACTTTTTTGTGAAAATATCCACTAAATGAGGGAATAATATGTGTGAGGGTACCCCAGGAGAGTTCCAAAAGTGTGGGTAGAATATATATCCACATGGGTAAAATTGAAAAAAGTTGAAAAAATTTTTTTTGGGGACTTAGTCATTTTTCCGGCATTTATCAGACTTTCAGATAGGGGAAATGTCAGTGAGCGTTCCGATTTCAGTTCCAGAGCGATTCGCAAGATGATTCCATCATATTTAGTCGTTTTCAGCCAATTTTCTGAATGTTTGAAAATTTCACTTTTTTGTGAAAATATCCACTAAATGAGGGAATAATATGTGTGAGGGTACCCCAGGAAAGTTCCAAAAGTGTGGGTAGAATATATATCCACATGGGTAAAATTGAAAAAAGTAAAAAAAAAATTTTGGGGGGACTTAGTCATTTTTCCGGCGTTTATCAGACTTTCAGATAGGGGAAATGTCAGTGAGCGTTCCGATTTCAGTTCCAGAGCGATTCGCCCGATGAGTCCTTCATAATTAGTCGTTTTCAGCCAATTTTCTGAATTTTTGAAAATTTCACTTTTTTGTGAAAATATCCACTAAATGAGAGAATAATATGTGTGAGGGTACCCCAGGAGAGTTCCAAATGTGTGTGGGTAGAATATATATCCCACGGGGGTAAAATTGAAAAAAGTTGAAAAAATTTTTTTTGGGGACTTAGTCATTTTTCCGGCGTTTATCAGACTTTCAGATAGGGGAAATGTCAGTGAGCGTTCCGATTTCAGTTCCAGAGCGATTCGCCCGATGATTCCATCATATTTAGTCGTTTTCAGCCAATTTTCTGAATGTTTGAAAATTTCACTTTTTTGTGAAAATATCCACTAAATGAGAGAATAATATGTGTGAGGGTACCCCAGGAAAGTTCCAAAAGTGTGGGTAGAATATATATCCACAGGGGTAAAATTGAAAAAAGTTGAAAAAAATTTTTTTGGGGACTTAGTCATTTTTCCGACGTTTATCAGACTTTCAGAGAGGGGAAATGTCAGTGAGCGTTCCGATTTCAGTTCCAGAGCGATTCGCCCGATGAGTCCTTCATAATTAGTCGTTTTCAGCCAATTTTCTGAATTTTTGGAAATTTCACTTTTTTGTGAAAATATCCACTAAATGAGGGAATAATATGTGTGAGGGTACCCCAGTAGTGTTCCAAATGTGTGTGGGTAGAATATATATCCCACGGGGGTAAAATTGAAAAAAGTTTAAAAAAATTTTTTTAGGGACTTAGTCATTTTTCCGGCATTTATCAGACTTTCAGATAGGGGAAATGTCAGTGAGCGTTCCGATTTCAGTTCCAGAGCGATTCGCCCTATGATTCCATCATATTTAGTTGTTTTCAGCCAATTTTCTGAATTTTTGAAAATTTCACTTTTTTGTGAAAATATCCACTAAATGAGGGAATAATATGTGTGAGGATACCCCAGGAGAGTTCCAAATGTGTGTGGGTAGAATATATATCCCACGGGGGTAAAACTGAAAAAAGTTGAAAAAATTTTTTTTTTGGACTTAGTAATTTTTACGGCGTTTATCAGACTTTCAGATAGTGGAAATGTCAGTGAGCATTCCGATTTCAGTTCCAGAGCGATTCGCCTGATGATTCCATCATATTTAGTAGTTTTCAGCCAACTTTCTGAATTTTTGAAAATTTTACTTTTTTGTGAAAATATCCACTAAATGAGGGACTAATATGTGTGAGGGTACCCCAGGAGAGTTGCAAATGTGTGTGGGTAGAATATATATCCCACGGGGGTAAAATTGAAAAAAGTTGAAAAAATTTTTTTTGGGGACTTAGTCATTTTTCCGGCGTTTATCAGACTTTCAGATAGGGGAAATGTCAGTGAGCATTCCGATTTCAGTTCCAGAGCGATTCGCAAGATGATTCCATCATATTTAGTCGTTTTCAGCCAATTTTCTGAATTTTTGAAAATTTCACTTTTTTGTGAAAATATCCACTAAATGAGGGAATAATATGTGTGAGGGTACCCCAGGAGAGTTCCAAAAGTGTCGGTAGAATATATATCCACATGGGTAAAATTGAAAAAAGTTGAAAAAATTTTTTTTGGGGACTTAGTCATTTTTCCGGCATTTATCAGACTTTCAGATAGGGGAAATGTCAGTGAGCGTTCCGATTTCAGTTCCAGAGCGATTCGCAAGATGATTCCATCATATTTAGTCGTTTTCAGCCAATTTTCTGAATGTTTGAAAATTTCACTTTTTTGTGAAAATATCCACTAAATGAGGGAATAATATGTGTGAGGGTACCCCAGGAAAGTTCCAAAAGTGTGGGTAGAATATATATCCACATGGGTAAAATTGAAAAAAGTAAAAAAAAAATTTTGGGGGGACTTAGTCATTTTTCCGGCGTTTATCAGACTTTCAGATAGGGGAAATGTCAGTGAGCGTTCCGATTTCAGTTCCAGAGCGATTCGCCCGATGAGTCCTTCATAATTAGTCGTTTTCAGCCAATTTTCTGAATTTTTGAAAATTTCACTTTTTTGTGAAAATATCCACTAAATGAGGGAATAATATGTGTGAGGGTACCCCAGGAGAGTTCCAAATGTGTGTGGGTAGAATATATATCCCACGGGGGTAAAACTGAAAAAAGTTGAAAAAATTTTTTTTGGGGACTTAGTCATTTTTCCGGCGTTTATAAGACTTTCAGATAGGGGAAATGTCAGTGAGCGTTCCGATTTCAGTTCCAGAGCGATTCGCAAGATGATTCCATCATATTTAGTCGTTTTCAGCCAATTTTCTGAATATTTGAAAATTTCACTTTTTTGTGAAAATATCCACTAAATGAGAGAATAATATGTGTGAGGGTACCCCAGGAGAGTTCCAAATGTGTGTGGGTAGAATATATATCCCACGGGGGTAAAATTGAAAAAAGTTGAAAAAATTTTTTTTGGGGACTTAGTCATTTTTCCGACGTTTATCAGACTTTCAGAGAGGGGAAATGTCAGTGAGCGTTCCGATTTCAGTTCCAGAGCGATTCGCCCGATGAGTCCTTCATAATTAGTCGTTTTCAGCCAATTTTCTGAATTTTTGGAAATTTCACTTTTTTGTGAAAATATCCACTAAATGAGGGAATAATATGTGTGAGGGTACCCCAGTAGTGTTCCAAATGTGTGTGGGTAGAATATATATCCCACGGGGGTAAAATTGAAAAAAGTTTAAAAAAATTTTTTTAGGGACTTAGTCATTTTTCCGGCATTTATCAGACTTTCAGATAGGGGAAATGTCAGTGAGCGTTCTGATTTCAGTTCCAGAGCGATTCGCCCAATGAGTCCTTCATATTTAGTCGTTTTCAGCCAATTTTCTGAATTTTTAAAGGTTTCACTTTTTTGTGAAAATATCCACTAAATGAGGGAATAATATGTGTGAGGGTACCCCAGGAAAGTTCCAAATGTGTGTGGGTAGAATATATATCCCATGGGGGTAAAATTGAAAAAAGTTGAAAAAAATTTTTTTTTGGACTTAGTCATTTTTCCATCGTTTATCAGACTTTCAGATAGGGGAAATGTCAGTGAGCGTTCCGATTTCAGTTCCAAAGCGATTCGCCCAATGAGTCCTTCATATTTAGTCGTTTTCAGACAATTTTCTGAATTTTTGAAAATTTCACTTTTTTGTGAAAATATCCACTAAATGAGGGAATAATATGTGTGAGGGTACCCCAGGAGAGTTAGAAATGTGTGTGGGTAGAATATATATCCCACGGGGGTAAAAATTGAAAAAAGTTGAAAAAAATTCTTTTTGCACTTAGTCTTTTTTCCGGCGTTTATCAGACTTTCAGATAGGGGAAATGTTAGTGAGCGTTCTGATTTCAGTTCCAGAGCGATTCGCCCAATGAGTCCTTCATATTTAGTCGTTTTCAGCCAATCTTCTCAATTTTTGAAAATTTCACTTTTTTGTGAAAATATCCACTAAATGAGGGAATAATATGTGTGAGGGTACCCCAGGAGAGTTCCAAATGTGTGTGGGTAGAATATATGTCGCATGGGGGTAAAATAGAAAAAATTTGAAAAAAATTGTTTTTTGGACTTAGTCTTTTTTCCGGCGTTTATCAGACTTTCAGATAGGGGAAATGTCAGTGAGCGTTCCGATTTCAGTTCCAGAGCGATTCGCCCGATGAGTGCTTCATATTTAGTCGTTTTCAGCCAATTTTCTGAATTTTTGAAAATTTCACTTTTTTGTGAAAATATCCACTAAATGAGGGAATAATATGTGTGAGGGTACCCCAGGAGAGTTCCAAATTTGTGTGGGTAGAATATATATCCACAGGGGTAAAATTGAAAAAAGTAAAAAAAAAATTTTTGGGGGGACTTGGTCATTTTTCCGACGCTTATCAGACTTTCAGATAGGGGAAATGTCAGTGAGCGTTCCGATTTCAGTTCCAGAGTGATTCGCCCGATGAGTCCTTCATATTTAGTCGTTTTCAGCCAATTTTCTGAATTTTTGAAAATTTCACTTTCTTGTGAAAATATCCACTAAATGAGGGAATAATATGTGTGAGGGTACCCAAGGAGCGTTCCAAATGTGTGTGGGTAGAATATATATCCCACGGGGGTAAAATTGAAAAAAGTTGAAAAAAATTTTTTTTGGGGACTTAGTCATTTTTCCGGCGTTTATAAGACTTTCAGATAGGGGAAATGTCAGTGAGCGTTCCGATTTCAGTTCCAGAGCGATTCGCAAGATGATTCCATCATATTTAGTCGTTTTCAGCCAATTTTCTGAATATTTGAAAATTTCACTTTTTTGTGAAAATATCCACTAAATGAGAGAATAATATGTGTGAGGGTACCCCAGGAGAGTTCCAAATGTGTGTGGGTAGAATATATATCCCACGGGGGTAAAATTGAAAAAAGTTGAAAAAATTTTTTTTGGGGACTTAGTCATTTTTCCGGCGTTTATCAGACTTTCAGATAGGGGAAATGTCAGTGAGCGTTCCGATTTCAGTTCCAGAGCTATTCGCCCGATGATTCCATCATATTTAGTCGTTTTCAGCCAATTTTCTGAATGTTTGAAAATTTCACTTTTTTGTGAAAATATCCACTAAATGAGAGAATAATATGTGTGAGGGTACCCCAGGAAAGTTCCAAAAGTGTGGGTAGAATATATATCCACAGGGGTAAAATTGAAAAAAGTTGAAAAAAATTTTTTTGGGGACTTAGTCATTTTTCCGACGTTTATCAGACTTTCAGAGAGGGGAAATGTCAGTGAGCGTTCCGATTTCAGTTCCAGAGCGATTCGCCCGATGAGTCCTTCATAATTAGTCGTTTTCAGCCAATTTTCTGAATTTTTGGAAATTTCACTTTTTTGTGAAAATATCCACTAAATGAGGGAATAATATGTGTGAGGGTACCCCAGTAGTGTTCCAAATGTGTGTGGGTAGAATATATATCCCACGGGGGTAAAATTGAAAAAAGTTTAAAAAAATTTTTTTAGGGACTTAGTCATTTTTCCGGCATTTATCAGACTTTCAGATAGGGGAAATGTCAGTGAGCGTTCTGATTTCAGTTCCAGAGCGATTCGCCCAATGAGTCCTTCATATTTAGTCGTTTTCAGCCAATTTTCTGAATTTTTAAAGGTTTCACTTTTTTGTGAAAATATCCACTAAATGAGGGAATAATATGTGTGAGGGTACCCCAGGAAAGTTCCAAATGTGTGTGGGTAGAATATATATCCCATGGGGGTAAAATTGAAAAAAGTTGAAAAAAATTTTTTTTTGGACTTAGTCATTTTTCCATCGTTTATCAGACTTTCAGATAGGGGAAATGTCAGTGAGCGTTCCGATTTCAGTTCCAAAGCGATTCGCCCAATGAGTCCTTCATATTTAGTCGTTTTCAGACAATTTTCTGAATTTTTGAAAATTTCACTTTTTTGTGAAAATATCCACTAAATGAGGGAATAATATGTGTGAGGGTACCCCAGGAGAGTTAGAAATGTGTGTGGGTAGAATATATATCCCACGGGGGTAAAAATTGAAAAAAGTTGAAAAAAATTCTTTTTGCACTTAGTCTTTTTTCCGGCGTTTATCAGACTTTCAGATAGGGGAAATGTTAGTGAGCGTTCTGATTTCAGTTCCAGAGCGATTCGCCCAATGAGTCCTTCATATTTAGTCGTTTTCAGCCAATCTTCTCAATTTTTGAAAATTTCACTTTTTTGTGAAAATATCCACTAAATGAGGGAATAATATGTGTGAGGGTACCCCAGGAGAGTTCCAAATGTGTGTGGGTAGAATATATGTCGCATGGGGGTAAAATTGAAAAAATTTGAAAAAAATTGTTTTTTGGACTTAGTCTTTTTTCCGGCGTTTATCAGACTTTCAGATAGGGGAAATGTCAGTGAGCGTTCCGATTTCAGTTCCAGAGCGATTCGCCCGATGAGTGCTTCATATTTAGTCGTTTTCAGCCAATTTTCTGAATTTTTGAAAATTTCACTTTTTTGTGAAAATATCCACTAAATGAGGGAATAATATGTGTGAGGGTACCCCAGGAGAGTTCCAAATTTGTGTGGGTAGAATATATATCCACAGGGGTAAAATTGAAAAAAGTAAAAAAAAAATTTTTGGGGGGACTTGGTCATTTTTCCGACGCTTATCAGACTTTCAGATAGGGGAAATGTCAGTGAGCGTTCCGATTTCAGTTCCAGAGTGATTCGCCCGATGAGTCCTTCATATTTAGTCGTTTTCAGCCAATTTTCTGAATTTTTGAAAATTTCACTTTCTTGTGAAAATATCCACTAAATGAGGGAATAATATGTGTGAGGGTACCCAAGGAGCGTTCCAAATGTGTGTGGGTAGAATATATATCCCACGCGGGTAAAATTGAAAAAAGTTGTAAAAAATTTTTTTTTTGGACTTAGTCATTTTTCCGGCGTTTATCAGACTTTCAGATAGGTGAAATGTCAGTGAGCATTCCGATTTCAGTTCCAGAGCGATTCGCCCGATGAGTCCTTCATATTTAGTCGTTTTCAGCCAATTTTCTGAATTTTTGAAAATTTCACTTTTTTGTGAAAATATCCACTAAATCAGGGAATAATATGTGTGAGGGTACCCCAGGAGAGTTCCAAATGTGTGTGGGTAGAATATATATCCACAGGGGTAAAATTGAAAAAAGTTAAAAAAAAAATTTTGGGGGTCTTAGTCATTTTTCCGGCGTTTATCAGACTTTCAGATAGGGGAAATGTCAGTGAGCGTTCCGATATCAGATCCAGAGCGATTCGCCTGATGAGTCCTTCATATTTAGTCGTTTTCAGACAATTTTCAGAATTTTTGAAAATTTCACTTTTTTGTGAAAATATCCACTAAAAGAGGGTATAATATGTGTGAGGGTACCCCAGGAGAGTTCCAAAAGTGTGGGTAGAATATATATCCACAAAGGTAAAATTGAAAAAAGTTGAAAAAAATTTTTTTGGGGACTTAGTCATTTTTCCGGCGTTTATCAGACTTTCAGATAGGGGAAATGTCAGTGAGCATTCCGATTTCAGTTCCAGAGCGATTCGCCAGATGAGTCCTTCATATTTAGTCGTTTTCAGCCAATCTTCTGAATTTTTGAAAATGTCACTTTCTTGTGTAAATATCCACTAAATGAGGGAATAATATGTGTGAGGGCACCCCAGGAGAGTTCCAAAAGTGTGGCTAGCATATATATCCACAGTGGTAAAATTGAAAAAAGTTGAAAAAACATTTTTTGGGGACTTAGTCATTTTTCCGGCGTTTATCAGACTTTCAGATAGGGGAAATGTCAGTTAGCGTTCCGATTTCAGTTCCAGAGCGATTCGCCCGATGAGTCCTTCATATTTAGTCGTTTTCAGCCAATTTTCCGAATTTTTGAAGGTTTCACTTTTTTGTGAAAATATCCACTAAATGAGGGAATAATATGTGTGAGGGCACCCCAGGAGAGTTCCAAAAGTGTGCGTAGAATATATATGCACAGGGGCAAAATTGAAAAAAGTTGAAAAAATTTTTTTTGGGGACTTAGTCATTTTTCCGGCATTTATCAGACTTTCAGATAGGGGAAATGTCAGTGAGCGTTCCGATTTCAGTTCCAGAGCGATTCGCCCGATGAGTCCTTCATATTTAGTCGTTTTCAGCCAATTTTCTGAATATTTAAAGGTTTCACTTTTTTGTGAAAATATCCACTAAATGAGGGAATAATATGTGTGAGGGTACCCCAGGAGAGTTCCAAATGTGTGTGGGTAGAATATATATCCCACGGGGGTAAAAATTGAAAAAAGTTGAAAAAAAATTTTTTTTGGATTTAGTCTTTTTTCCGGCGTTTATCAGACTTTCAGATAGGGGAAATGTCAGTGAGCGTTCCGATTTCAGTTCCAGAGCGATTCGCCCGATGAGTGCTTCATATTTAGTCGTTTTCAGCCAATTTTCTGAATTTTTGAAAATTTCACTTTTTTGTGAAAATATCCACTAAATGAGGGAATAATATGTGTGAGGGTACCCCAGGAGAGTTCCAAATTTGTGTGGGTAGAATATATATCCACAGGGGTAAAATTGAAAAAAGTAAAAAAAAAATTTTTGGGGGGACTTGGTCATTTTTCCGACGCTTATCAGACTTTCAGATAGGGGAAATGTCAGTGAGCGTTCCGATTTCAGTTCCAGAGTGATTCGCCCGATGAGTCCTTCATATTTAGTCGTTTTCAGCCAATTTTCTGAATTTTTGAAAATTTCACTTTCTTGTGAAAATATCCACTAAATGAGGGAATAATATGTGTGAGGGTACCCAAGGAGCGTTCCAAATGTGTGTGGGTAGAATATATATCCCACGGGGGTAAAATTGAAAAAAGTTGAAAAAAATTTTTTTTTTGGACTTAGTCATTTTTCCGGCGTTTATCAGACTTTCAGATAGGTGAAATGTCAGTGAGCATTCCGATTTCAGTTCCAGAGCGATTCGCCCGATGAGTCCTTCATATTTAGTCGTTTTCAGACAATTTTCAGAATTTTTGAAAATTTCACTTTTTTGTGAAAATATCCACTAAATCAGGGAATAATATGTGTGAGGGTACCCCAGGAGAGTTCCAAAAGTGTGGGTAGAATATATATCCACAAAGGTAAAATTGAAAAAAGTTGAAAAAAATTTTTTTGGGGACTTAGTCATTTTTCCGGCGTTTATCAGACTTTCAGATAGGGGAAATGTCAGTGAGCATTCCGATTTCAGTTCCAGAGCGATTCGCCAGATGAGTCCTTCATATTTAGTCGTTTTCAGCCAATCTTCTGAATTTTTGAAAATGTCACTTTCTTGTGTAAATATCCACTAAATGAGGGAATAATATGTGTGAGGGCACCCCAGGAGAGTTCCAAAAGTGTGGCTAGAATATATATCCACAGTGGTAAAATTGAAAAAAGTTGAAAAAACATTTTTTGGGGACTTAGTCATTTTTCCGGCGTTTATCAGACTTTCAGATAGGGGAAATGTCAGTTAGCGTTCCGATTTCAGTTCCAGAGCGATTCGCCCGATGAGTCCTTCATATTTAGTCGTTTTCAGCCAATTTTCCGAATTTTTGAAGGTTTCACTTTTTTGTGAAAATATCCACTAAATGAGGGAATAATATGTGTGAGGGCACCCCAGGAGAGTTCCAAAAGTGTGCGTAGAATATATATGCACAGGGGTAAAATTGAAAAAAGTTGAAAAAATTTTTTTTGGGGACTTAGTCATTTTTCCGGCATTTATCAGACTTTCAGATAGGGGAAATGTCAGTGAGCGTTCCGATTTCAGTTCCAGAGCGATTCGCCCGATGAGTCCTTCATATTTAGTCGTTTTCAGCCAATTTTCTGAATATTTAAAGGTTTCACTTTTTTGTGAAAATATCCACTAAATGAGGGAATAATATGTGTGAGGGTACCCCAGGAGAGTTCCAAATGTGTGTGGGTAGAATATATATCCCACGGGGGTAAAAATTGAAAAAAGTTGAAAAAAAATTTTTTTTGGATTTAGTCTTTTTTCCGGCGTTTATCAGACTTTCAGATAGGGGAAATGTCAGTGAGCGTTCCGATTTCAGTTCCAGAGCGATTCGCCCGATGAGTGCTTCATATTTAGTCGTTTTCAGCCAATTTTCTGAATTTTTGAAAATTTCACTTTTTTGTGAAAATATCCACTAAATGAGGGAATAATATGTGTGAGGGTACCCCAGGAGAGTTCCAAATTTGTGTGGGTAGAATATATATCCACAGGGGTAAAATTGAAAAAAGTAAAAAAAAAATTTTTGGGGGGACTTGGTCATTTTTCCGACGCTTATCAGACTTTCAGATAGGGGAAATGTCAGTGAGCGTTCCGATTTCAGTTCCAGAGTGATTCGCCCGATGAGTCCTTCATATTTAGTCGTTTTCAGCCAATTTTCTGAATTTTTGAAAATTTCACTTTCTTGTGAAAATATCCACTAAATGAGGGAATAATATGTGTGAGGGTACCCAAGGAGCGTTCCAAATGTGTGTGGGTAGAATATATATCCCACGGGGGTAAAATTGAAGAAAGTTGAAAAAAATTTTTTTTTTGGACTTAGTCATTTTTCCGGCGTTTATCAGACTTTCAGATAGGTGAAATGTCAGTGAGCATTCCGATTTCAGTTCCAGAGCGATTCGCCCGATGAGTCCTTCATATTTAGTCGTTTTCAGCCAATTTTCTGAATTTTTGAAAATTTCACTTTTTTGTGAAAATATCCACTAAATCAGGGAATAATATGTGTGAGGGTACCCCAGGAGAGTTCCAAATGTGTGTGGGTAGAATATATATCCACAGGGGTAAAATTGAAAAAAGTTAAAAGAAATTTTTTTGGGGACTTAGTCATTTTTCCGGCGTTTATCAGACTTTCAGATAGGGTAAATGTCAGTGAGCGTTCCGATTTCAGTTCCAGAGCGATTCGCTCGATGAGTCCTTCATATTTAGTCGTTTTCAGCCAATTTTCTGAATTTTTGAAAGTTTCACTTTTTTGAGAAAATATCCACTAAATGAGGGAATAATATGTGTGAGGGCACCCCAGGAGAGTTCCAAAAGTGTGGGTAGAATATATATCCACAGGGATAAAATTGAAAAAGTTGAAAAATTTTTTTTTGGGGACTTAGTCATTTTTCCGGCGTTTATCAGACTTTCAGATAGGGGAAATGTCAGTGAGCGTTCTGATTTCAGTTCCAGAGCGATTCGCCCAATGAGTCCTTCATATTTAGTCGTTTTCAGCCAATTTTCTGAATTTTTGAAAATTTCACTTTTTTGTGAAAATATCCACTAAATGAGGGAATAATATGTGTGAGGGTACCCCAGGAGAGTTACAAATGTGTGTGGGTAGAATATATATCCACAGGGGTAAACTTGAAAAAAGTTGAAAAAAATTTTTTTGGGGACTTAGTCATTTTTCCGGCGTTTATCAGACTTTCAGATAGGGTAAATGTCAGTGAGCGTTCCGATTTCAGTTCCAGAGCGATTAGCCCGATGAGTCCTTCATATTTAGTCGTTTTCAGCCAATTTTCTGAATTTTTAAAAATTTCACTTTTTTGTGAAAATAGCCACTAAATGAGGGAATAATATGTGTGAGGGTAAGTCAGGAGAGTTCCGAACGTGTGTGGGTAGAATATATATCCCACGGGGGTAAAATTGAAAAAAAAATTGTTTTGGGGACTTAGTCATTTTTCCGGCGTTTATCAGACTTTCAGATAGGGGAAATGTCAGTGAGCGTTCTGATTTCAGTTCCAGAGCGATTCGCCCAATGAGTATTTAGTCGTTTTCAGCCAATTTTCTGAATTTTTGAAAATTTCACTTTTTTGTGAAAATATCCACTAAATGAGGGAATAATATGTGTGAGGGTACCCCAGGAGAGTTCCAAATGTGTGTGGGTAGAATATATATCCACAGGGGTAAAATTGAAAAAAGTAAAAAAAAATTTTTTTGGGGACTTAGTCTTTTTTCCGGCGTTTATCAGACTTTCAGATAGGGGAAATGTCAGTGAGCGTTCTGATTTCAGTTCCAGAGCGATTCGCCCGATGAGTCCTTCATATTTAGTCGTTTTCAGCCAATTTTCTGAATTTTTGAAAATTTCACTTTTTTGTGAAAATATCCACTAAATCAGGGAATAATATGTGTGAGGGTACCCCAGGAGAGTTCCAAATGTGTGTGGGTAGAATATATATCCACAGGGGTAAAATTGAAAAAAGTTAAAAAAAAAATTTTGGGGGACTTAGTCATTTTTCCGGCGTTTATCAGACTTTCAGATAGGGGAAATGTCAGTGAGCGTTCCGATATCAGATCCAGAGCGATTCGCCTGATGAGTCCTTCATATTTAGTCGTTTTCAGCCAATTTTCAGAATTTTTGAAAATTTCACTTTTTTGTGAAAATATCCACTAAAAGAGGGTATAATATGTGTGAGGGTACCCCCGGAGAGTTCCAAAAGTGTGGGTAGAATATATATCCACAGGGGTAAAATTGAAAAAAGTTGAAAAAAATTTTTTTGGGGACTTAGTCATTTTTCCGGCGTTTATCAGACTTTCAGATAGGGGAAATGTCAGTGAGCATTCCGATTTCAGTTCCAGAGCGATTCGCCAGATGAGTCCTTCATATTTAGTCGTTTTCAGCCAATCTTCTGAATTTTTGAAAATGTCACTTTCTTGTGTAAATATCCACTAAATGAGGGAATAATATGTGTGAGGGCACCCCAGGAGAGTTCCAAAAGTGTGGCTAGAATATATATCCACAGGGGTAAAATTGAAAAAAGTTGAAAAAACATTTTTTGGGGACTTAGTCCTTTTTCCGGCGTTTATCAGACTTTCAGATAGGGGAAATGTCAGTTAGCGTTCCGATTTCAGTTCCAGAGCGATTCGCCCGATGAGTCCTTCATATTTAGTCGTTTTCAGCCAATTTTCCGAATTTTTGAAGGTTTCACTTCTTTGTGAAAATATCCACTAAATGAGGGAATAATATGTGTGAGGGCACCCCAGGAGAGTTCCAAAAGTGTGCGTAGAATATATATGCACAGGGGTAAAATTGAAAAAAGTTGAAAAAATTTTTTTTGGGGACTTAGTCATTTTTCCGGCATTTATCAGACTTTCAGATAGGGGAAATGTCAGTGAGCGTTCCGATTTCAGTTCCAGAGCGATTCGCCCGATGAGTCCTTCATATTTAGTCGTTTTCAGCCAATTTTCTGAATTTTTGAAAATTTCACTTTTTTGTGAAAATATCCACTAAATGAGGGAATAATATGTGTGAGGGTACCCCAGGAGAGTTACAAATGTGTGTGGGTAGAATATATATCCACAGGGGTAAAATTGAAAAAAGTTGAAAAAATTTTTTTGGGGGACTTAGTCATTTTTCCGGCGTTTATCAGACTTTCAGATAGGGTAAATGTCAGTGAGCGTTCCGATTTCAGTTCCAGAGCGATTCGCCCGATGAGTCCTTCATATTTAGTCATTTTCAGCCAATTTTCTGAATTTTTTAAAATTTTCACTTTTTTGTGAAAATATCCACTAAATGAGGGAATAATATGTGTGAGGGCACCCCAGGAGAGTTCCAAAAGTGTGGGTAGAATATATATCCACAGGGATAAAATTGAAAAAGTTGAAAAATTTTTTTTTGGGGACTTAGTCATTTTTCCGGCGTTTATCAGACTTTCAGACAGGGGAAATGTCAGTGAGCGTTCCGATTTCAGTTCCAGAGCGATTCGCCCGATGAGTCCTTCATATTTAGTCGTTTTCAGCCAATTTTCTGAATTTTTGAAAATTTCACTTTTTTGTGAAAATATCCACTAAATGAGGGAATAATATGTGTGAGGGTACCCCAGGAGAGTTCCAAATGTGTGTGGGTAGAATATATATCCACAGGGGTAAAATTGAAAAAAGTTGAAAAAATTTTTTACATGGACTTAGTCATTTTTCTGGCGTTTATCAGACTTTCAGATAGGGGAAATGTCAGTGAGCATTCCGATTTCAGTTCCAGAGCGATTCGCCCGATGAGTCCTTCATATTTAGTCATTTTCAGACAATTTTCTGAATTTTTGAAAATTTCACTTTTTTGTGAAAATATCCACTAAATGAGGGAATAATATGTGTGAGGGTACCCCAGGAGAGATCCAAATGTGTGTGGGTGGAATATATATCCCACGGGGGTAAAATTGAAAAAAAATTTTTTTGGACTTAGTCATTTTTCAGCCGTTTATCAGACTTTCAGATAGGGGAAATGTCAGTGAGCGTTCCGATTTCAGTTGCAGAGCGATTCACCCGATGAGCCCTTCATATTTAGTAGTTTTCAGCCAATTTTCTGAATTTTTGAAAATTTCACTTTTTTGTGAATATATCCACTAAATGAGGGAATAATTTGTGTGAGGGTACCCCAGGAGAGTTCCAAATGTGTGTGGGTAGAATATATATCCACAGGGGTCAAATTGAAAAAAGTTATAAAAAATTTTTTGGGGGTCTTAGTCATTTTTCCGGCGTTTATCAGACTTTCAGATAGGAGAAATGTCAGTGAGCATTCCGATTTCAGTTCCAGAGCGATTCGCCCGATGAGTGCTTCATATTTAGTCGTTTTCAGCCAATTTTCTGAATTTTTGAAAATGTCACTTTCTTGTGTAAATATCCACTAAATGAGGGAATAATATGTGTGAGGGTACCCCAGGAGAGTTCCAAATGTGTGTGGGTAGAATATATATCCCACGGGGGTAAAAATTGAAAAAAGTTGAAAAAAATTTTTTTTTGGACTTAGTCCTTTTTCCGGCGTTTATCAGACTTTCAGATAGGGGAAATGTCAGTGAGCATTCCGATTTCAGTTCCAGAGCGATTCGCCCAATGAGTCCTTCATATTTAGTCGTTTTCAGCCAATTTTCTGAATTTTTGAAAATTTCACTTTTTTGTGAAAATATCCACTAAATGAGGGAATAATATGTGTGAGGGTACCCCAGGAGAGTTCCAAATGTGTGTGGGTAGATATATCCACAGGGGTAAAATTGAAAAAGTTGAAAAACATTTTTTTTGGGGACTTAGTCATTTTTCTGGCGTTTATCAGACTTTCAGATAGGGGAAATGTGAGTGAGCGTTCCGATTTCAGTTCCAGAGCGATTCACCCAATGAGTCCTTCATATTTAGTCGTTTTCAGCCAATTTTCTGAATTTTTGAAAATTTCACTTTTTTGTGAAAATATCCACTAAATGAGGGAATAATATGTGTGAGGGTACCTCAGGAGAGTTCCAAATGTGTGTGGTTTGAAAATATATCCCACGGGGGTACAATTGAAAAAAGTTTAAAAAATTTTTTTGGACTTAGTCATTTTTCCGCCGTTTATCAGACTTTCAGATAGGGGAAATGTCAGTGAGCGTTCCGATTTCAGTTGCAGAGCGATTCACCCGATGAGCCCTTCATATTTAGTCGTTTTCAGCCAATTTTCTGAATTTTTGAAAACTTCACTTTTTTGTGAAAATATCCACTAAATGAGGGAATAATATGTGTGAGGGCACCCCAGAAGAGTTTCGAAAGTGTGGGTAGAATATATATCCACATGGGCAAAATTGAAAAAAGTTTAAAAACTTTTTTTTGGGGACTTAGTCATTTTTCAGGCGTTTATCAGATTTTCATATAGGGGAAATGTCAGTGAGCGTTCCGATTTCAGTTCCAGAGCGATTCGCCCAATGAGTCCTTCATATTTAGTCGTTTTCAGCTAATTTTCTGAATTTTTGAAAATTTCACTTTTTTGTGAAAATATCCACTAAATGAGGGAATAATATGTGTGAGGGTACCCCAGGAGAGTTCCAAATGTGTGTGGTTTGAATATATATCCCAAGGGGGTAAAATTGAAAAAAATTTTTTTTTGGACTTAGTCCTTTTTCCGGAATTTATCAGACTTTCAGATAGGGGAAGTGTCAGTGAGCATTCCGATTTCAGTTCCAGAGTGATTCGCCCGATGAGTCCTTCATATTTAGTCGTTTTCAGCCAATTTTCTGAATTTTTGAAAATTTCACTTTCTTGTGAAAATATCCACTAAATGAGGGAATAATATGTGTGAGGGTACCCCAAGAGAGTTCCAAATGTGTGTGGGTAGAATATATATCCACAGGGGTAAAATTGAAAAAGTTGAAAAACATTTTTTTGGGGGACTTAGTCATTTTTCCGGCGTTTATCAGACTTTCAGATAGGGGAAATGTGAGTGAGCGTTCCGATTTCAGTTCCAGAGCGATTTGCCCAATGAGTCCTTCATATTTAGTCGTTTTCAGCCAATTTTCTGAATTTTTGAAAATTTCACTTTTTTGTGAAAATATCCACTAAATGAGGGAATAATATGTGTGAGGGTACCCCAGGAGAGTTCCAAATGTTTGTGGGTAGATATATCCACGGGGGTACAATTGAAAAAAGTTGAAAAACATTTTTTTTGGGGACTTAGTCATTTTTCCGGCGTTTATCAGACTTTCAGATAGGGGAAATGTCAGTGAGCGTTCCGATTTCAGTTTCAGAGCGATTCGCCCGATGAGTCCTTCATATTTAGTCGTTTTCAGCCAATTTTCTGAATTTTTGAAAATTTCACTTTTTTGTGAAAATATCCACTAAATGAGGGAATAATATGTGTGAGGGTACCCCAGGAGAGTTCCAAATGTGTGTGGGTAGAATATATATCCAGAGGGGTAAAATTGAAAAAAATTGAAAAAATTTTTTTTTGGACTTAGTCATTTTTCCGGCGTTTATCAGACTTTCAGATAGGGCAAATGTCAGTGAGCGTACCGATTTCAGTTCCAGAGCGATTCACCCGATGAGTCCTTCATATTTAGTCGTTTTCAGCCAATTTTCTGAATTTTTGAAAATTTCACTTTTTGTGAAAATATCCACTAAATGAGGGAATAATATGTGTGAGGGTACCCCAAGAGAGTTCCAAATGTGTGGGTAGAATATATATCCACAGGGGTAAAATTGAAAAAAGTTGAAAAACATTTTTTTGGGGGACTTAGTCATTTTTCCGGCGTTTATCAGACTTTCAGATAGGGGAAATGTCAGTGAGAGTTCCGATTTCAGTTCCAGAGCAATTTGCCCGATGAGTCCTTCATATTTAGTTGTTTTCAGCCAATTTTCTGAATTTTTGAAAATTTCACTTTTTTGTGAAAATATCCACTAAATGAGGGAATAATATGTGTGAGGGTACCCCAGGAGAGTTCCAAATGTGTGTGGGTAGAATATATATCGCATGGGGGTAAAATTGAAAAAATTTGAAAAAAATTATTTTTTGGACTTAGTCATTTTTGCGGCGTTTATCCGACTTTCAGATAGGGGAAATGTCAGTGAGCGTTCCGATTTCAGTTCCAGAGCGATTCACCCGATGAGTCCTTCATATTTAGTCGTTTTCAGCCAATTTTCGAAAATTTCACTTTTTTGTGAAAATATCCACTAAATGAGGGAATAATATGTGTGAGGGTACCCCAAGAGAGTTCCAAATGTGTGTGGGTAGAATATATATCCACAGGGGTAAAAATTGAAAAAAGTTGAAAAACATTTTTGTAGGGGACTTAGTCATTTTTCCGGCGTTTATCAGACTTTCAGATAGGGGAAATGTCAGTGAAAGTTCCGATTTCAGTTCTAGAGCAATTCGCCCGATGAGTCCTTTATATTTAGTTGTTTTCAGCCAATTTTCAGAATTTTTGAAAATTTCACTATTTCGTGAAAATATCCACTAAATGAGGGAATAATATGTGTGAGGGTACGCCAGGAGAGTTCCAAATGTGTGTGGGTAGAATATATATCCAGAGGGGTAAAATTGAAAAAAATTGAAAAAAAATTTTTGGGGAACTTGGTCATTTTTCCGGCGTTTATCAGACTTTCAGATAGGGGAAATGTCAGTGAGCATTCTGATTTCAGTTCCAGAACGATTCGCCCGATGAGTCCTTCATATTTAGTTGTTTTCAGCCAATTTTCTGAATTTTTGAAAATTTCACTTTTTTGTGAAAATATCCACTAAATGAGGGAATAATATGTGTGAGGGTACCCCAGGAGAGTTCCAAATGTGTGTGGGTAGAATATATATCCACAGGGGTAAAATTGAAAAAAGTTGAAAAACATTTTTTTGGGGACTTAGTCATTTTTCCGGCGTTTATCAGACTTTCAGGTAGGGGAAATGTCAGTGAGCGTTCCGATTTCAGTTCCAGAGTGATTCGCCCGATGAGTCCTTCATATTTAGTCGTTTTCAGCTAATTTTCTGAATTTTTGAAAATTTCACTTTTTTGTGAAAATATCCACTAAATGAGGGAATAATATGTGTGAGGGTACCCCAGGAGAGTTCCAAATGTGTGTGGGTCGAATATATATCGCATGGGGGTAAAATTGAAAAAAGTTGAAAAACATTTTTTTTTGGACTTAGTCATTTTTCCGGCGTTTATCAGACTTTCAGATAGTGCAAATGTCAGTGAGCGTACCGATTTCAGTTCCAGAGCGATTCACCCGATGAGTCCTTCATATTTAGTCGTTTTCAGCCAATTTTCAGATTTTTTGAAAATTTCACTTTTTGTGAAAATATCCACTAAATGAGGGAATAATATGTGTGAGGGTACCCCAAGAGAGTTCCAAATGTGTGTGGGTAGAATATATATCCACAGGGGTAAAATTGAAAAAAGTTGAAAAACATTTTTTTGGGGGACTTAGTCATTTTTCCGGCGTTTATCAGACTTTCAGATAGGGGAAATGTCAGTGAGCGTTCCGATTTCAGTTCCAGAGCGATTCGCCCGATGAGTCCTTCATATTTAGTTGTTTTTAGCCAATTTTCTGAATTTTTGAAAATTTCACTTTTTTGTGAAAATATCCACTAAATGAGGGAATAATATGTGTGAGGGCACCCCAGGAGAGTTCCAAATGTGTGTGGGTAGAATATATATCCCTCGGGGGTAAAATTGAAAAAAGTTGAAAAAAATATTTTTTTGGACTTAGTCATTTATCCGGCGTTTATCAGACTTTCAAATAGGGGAAATATCAGTGAACGTTCCGATTTCAGTTCCAGAGCGATGCGCCCGATGAGTCCTTCATATTTAGTCATTTTCAGCCAATTTTCTGAATTTTTGAAAATTTCACTTTTTTGTGAAAATATCCACTAAATGAGGGAATAATATGTGTGAGGGTACCCCAGGAGAGTTCCAAAAGTGTGGGTAGAATATATATCCACAGGAGTAAAATTGAATAAAGTTGAAAAAAATTTTTTTGGGGACTTAGTCATTTTTCCGGCGTTTATCAGACTTTCAGATAGGGGAAATGTCAGTGAGCATTCCGATTTCAGTTCCAGAGCGATTCGCCCAATGAGTCCTTCATATTTAGTTGTTTTCAGCCAATTTTCTGAATTTTTGAAAATTTCACTTTTTTGTGAAAATATCCACTAAATGAGGGAATAATATGTGTGAGGATACCCCAGGAGAGATCCAAATGTGTGTGGGTAGAATATATATCCACAGCGGTAAAATTGAAAAAAGTTGAAAAAATTTTTTTGGGGGACTTAGTCATTTTTCTGGCATTTATCAGACTTTCAGATAGGGGAAATGTCAGTGAGCATTCCTATTTCAGTTCCAGAGCGATTCGCCCAATGAGTCCTTCATATTTAGTCATTTTCAGCTAATTTTCTGAATTTTTGAAAATTTCATTTTTTTGTGAAAATACCCTCTAAATAAAGGAATAATATGTGTGAGGGTACCCCAGGAGAGTTCCAAATGTGCATGGGTAGAATATATATCCACAGGGGTAAAATTGAAAAAAGTTGAAAAAAATTTTTTCGGGGACTTAGTCATTTTTCCGGAGTTTATCAGACTTTCAGATAGGGGAATTGTCAGTGAGCGTTCCGATTTCAGTTCCAGAGCGATTCGCCCGATGAGTCCTTCATATTTAGTCGTTTTCAGCCAATTTTCTGAATTTTTGAAAATTTCACTTTTTTGTGAAAATATCCACTAAATGAGGGAATAATATGTGTGAGGGTACCCCAGGAGAGTTCCAAATGTGTGTGGGTAGAATATATATCCCACGGGGGTAAAATTGAAAAAAAAAATTTTTTGGACTTACTCATTTTTCCGGCGTTTATCAGACTTTCAGATAGGGGAAATGTCAGTGAGCGTTCCGATTTCAGTCCCAGAGTGATTTGCCTGATGAGTCCTTCATATTTAGTCGTTTTCAGCCAATTTTCTGAACTTTTGAAAATTTCACTTTTTTGTGAAAATATCCACTAAATGAGGGAATAATATGTGTGAGGGTACCCCAGGAGAGTTCCAAATGTGTGTGGGTAGAATATATATCCACAGGGGTAAAATTGAAAAAAGTAGAAAAAATTTTTTTGGGGGACTTAGTCATTTTTCCGGCGTTTATCAGACTTTCAGATAGGGGAAATGTCAGTGAGCATTCCGATTTCAGTTCCAGAGTGATTTGCCTGATGAGTCCTTCATATTTAGTCGTTTAAAGCCAATTTTCTGAACTTTTGAAAATTTCACTTTTTTGTGAAAATATCCACTAAATGAGGGAATAATATGTGTGAGGGTACCCCAGGAGAGTTCCAAATGTGTGTGGGTAGAATATATATCCCACGGGGATAAAATTGAAAAAAGTTGAAAAATAATTTTTTTTGGACTTAGTCATTTTTCCGGCGTTTATCAGACTTTCAGATTGGGGAAATATCAGTGAGCGTTCCGATTTCAGTTCCAGAGCGATTCGCCCGATGAGTCCTTCATATTTAGTCGTTTTCATCCAATTTTCTAAATTTTTGAAAATGTCACTTTTTTGTGAAAATATCCACTAAATGAGGGAATAATATGTGTGAGGGTACGTCAGGAGAGTTCCAAAAGTGTGGGTAGAATATATATCCACAGGGGTAAAATTGAAAAAAGTTGAAAAACATTTTTTTGGGGACTTTTTCATTTTTCCGGCGTTTATCAGACTTTCAGATAGGGGAAATGTCAGTGAGCGTTCCGATTTCAGTTCCAGAGCGATTCGCCCGATGAGTCCTTCATATTTAGTTGTTTTTAGCCAATTTTCTGAATTTTTGAAAATTTCACTTTTTTGTGAAAATATCCACTAAATGAGGGAATAATATGTGTGAGGGCACCCCAGGAGAGTTCCAAATGTGTGTGGGTAGAATATATATCCCTCGGGGGTAAAATTGAAAAAAGTTGAAAAAAATATTTTTTTGGACTTAGTCATTTATCCGGCGTTTATCAGACTTTCAAATAGGGGAAATATCAGTGAACGTTCCGATTTCAGTTCCAGAGCGATGCGCCCGATGAGTCCTTCATATTTAGTCATTTTCAGCCAATTTTCAGAATTTTTGAAAATTTCACTTTTTTGTGAAAATATCCACTAAATGAGGGAATAATATGTGTGAGGGTACCCCAGGAGAGTTCCAAAAGTGTGGGTAGAATATATATCCACAGGAGTAAAATTGAATAAAGTTGAAAAAAATTTTTTTGGGGACTTAGTCATTTTTCCGGCGTTTATCAGACTTTCAGATAGGGGAAATGTCAGTGAGCATTCCGATTTCAGTTCCAGAGCGATTCGCCCAATGAGTCCTTCATATTTAGTCGTTTTCAGTCAATTTTCAGAATTTTTGAAAATTTCACTTTTTTGTGAAAATATCCACTAAATGAGGGAATAATATGTGTGAGGGTACCCCAGGAGAGTTCCAAATGTGTGTGGGTAGAATATATATCCACAGGGGTAAAATTGAAAAAAGTTGAAAACATTTTTTTTTTGGACTTAGTCAATTTTCCGGCGTTTATCAGACTTTCAGATAGCGGAAATTTCAGTGAGCATTCCAATTTCAGTTCCAGAGCGATTCTCCCAATGAGTCCTTCATATTTAGTCGTTTTCAGCCAATTTTCTGAATTTTTGAAAATTTCACTTTTTTTGTGAAAATATCCAATAAATGAGGAAATAATATGTGTGAGGGCACCCCAGGAGAGTTCCAAAAGTGTGGGTAGAATATATATCCACAGGGGTAAAATTGAAAAAAGTTGAAAAAATTTTTTTTTTGGACTTAGTCATTTTTCCGGCGTTTATCAGACTTTCAGATAGGGGAAATGTCAATGAGCGTTCCTATTTCAGTTCCAGAGCGCTTCGCCTGATGAGTCCTTCATATTTAGTCGTTTTCAGCCAATTTTCTGAATTTTTGAAAATTTCACTTTTTTGTGAAAATATCCACTAAATGAGGGAATAATATGTGTGAGGGTACCCCAGGAGAGATCCAAATGTGTGTGGGTAAAATATATATCCACAGGGGTAAAATTGAAAAAAGTTGAAAAATTTTTTTGTGGGGACTTAGTCATTTTTCTGGCATTTATCAGACTTTCAGATAGGGGAAATGTCAATGAGCGTTCCTATTTCAGTTCCAGAGCGCTTCGCCTGATGAGTCCTTCATATTTAGTTGTTTTCAGCCAAATTTCTGAATTTTTGAAAATTTCATTTTTTTGTGAAAATATCCACTAAATGAGGGAATAATATGTGTGAGGGCACCCCAGGAGAGTTCCAAATGTGTGTGGGTAGAATATATATCCACAGGGGTAAAATTGAAAAAAGTTGAAAAAATTTTTTTGGGGGACTTAGTCATTTTTCCGGCGTTTATCTGACTTTCAGATAGGGAAATGTCAGTGAGCGTTCCGATTTCAGTTCCAGAGCGATTCGCCCGATGTGTCCTTCATATTTAGAAGTTTTCAGCTAATTTTCTGAATTTTTGAAAATTTCATTTTTTTGTGAAAATATCCTCTAAATAAAGGAATAATATGTGTGAGGGTACCCCAGGAGAGTTCCAAATGTGCGTGGGTAGAATATATATCCACAGGGGTAAAATTGAAAAAAGTTGAAAAAAAATTTTTCGGGGACTTAGTCATTTTTCCGAAGTTTATCAGACTTTCAGATAGGGGAATTGTCAGTGAGCGTTCCGATTTCAGTTCCAGAGCGATTCGCCCGATGAGTCCTTCATATTTAGTCGTTTTCAGCCAATTTTCTGAATTTTTGAAAATTTCACTTTTTTGTGAAAATATCCACTAAATGAGGGAATAATATGTGTGAGGGTACCCCAGGAGAGTTCCAAATGTGTGTGGGTAGAATATATATCCACAGGGGTAAAATTGAAAAAAGTTTAAAAATTTTTTTTTGGGGACTTTGTCATTTTTCCGGCGTTTATCAGACTTTCAGGTAGGGGAATTGTCAGTGAGCGTTCCGATTTCAGTTCCAGAGCGATTCGCCCGATGAGTCCTTCATATTTAGTCGTTTTCAACCAATTTTCAGAATTTTTGAAAATTTCACTTTTTTGTGAAAATATCCACTAAATGAGGGAATAATATGTGTGAGGGTACCCCAGGAGAGATCCAAATGTGTGTGGGTAGAATATATATCCCACAGGGGTAAAATTGAAAAAAGTTGAAAAAAATTTTTTTGGGACTTAGTCATTTTTCTGGCGTTTATCAGACTTTCAGATAGGGGAAATGTCAGGGAGCGTTCCGATTTCAGTTCCAGAGCGATTCACCCGATGAGTCCTTCATATTTAGACGTTTTCAGCCAATTTTCTGAATTTTTGAAAATTTCATTTTTTTGTGAAAATATCCACTAAATGAGGGAATTATATGTGTGAGGGTACCCCAGGAGAGTTCCAAATGTGTGTGGGTAGAATATATATCCACAGGGGTAAAATTGAAAAAAGTTAGTAGTGTAGCAGCCCTATCTTTCGTCAAACTCAATTTGACAGGTGCCACGCCCCCTATCAAAGTGTATCAAAGTGTGTAGCCACACCCCTCCTCCCCCTCCCCTATCAGTTCCTGTGTTGTATCTTATTCATCATTTTATATGAATTTTATATGAGTTTGATGATGCTATCTGATTATTTACTCTTATTTGATAGTGTATGAGTTTATCTGAGTTTATAGCCTCAACATTTTATTCTCATTTTGTATGAGTTTTATAGCCCAAGACTTTATTCTTATTTGATAGGCTGATACTTATTGCTTGGCCATATTATGTATATGGCCAAGTTACAATTATCATTTTATATGAGTTTTATATCCCCATACTGTTTATTTGATAGTGTGGATTTTATTGCTTGGGCATATTATCTATATGGCCAAGTTACAACTACCCCCAAGTATATAAAGTGTGTGTCTTATACGGATGTAAAAAGCAAAGACACAGTAAAAGTATTAAAAGATTTTATTGTTTTAAAAAATAAATACATCTCAAAGACGTTTCAATAATATAAAAATCCTTACAGAATATTATAAAAAGTATCACAAGTACAATTAATATACAGCATTACAATTCTTACAAAATAATATAAAAAGTGTTACATTCACATGTACCAAAATGCAGGTAATAATAATAATATACATCATTACATTTCTTGCAGATTAATATAGAGTGTTACAATTCAGTCAGATCACTTATCCAATACATCACTTACATCATGAGCCACATGGATTGTAGTAATGGTAGAGACCTTTTTTTAGGCAGCAAAGTTCCTTGTGTGATGCCTAATGATGGAGAGTGTAAAGATTGAATTGTGTGGGTTGGTGTGGATAGCGTCCGGGGTGTAGATACATCGCTACCTTCACTGATGGAAATTTTTAATCCATCTAAAAGCTGTCTAGTAGCGTGATTGGCCACAACTGTAGATGGAATATTTAGCTCGGCCATTGCCTGCATAAATGAATCCCAACCCCGAGGCAGATTCCTGCTGGTTAGATCCTGGTATTACAGTTCCTTTGAAAATAAATTTGCTTTTATCATTCCAGGATGTAACATTTTTATTCTGCAGTAGCCTGTTTAGTAAAAATTCAGCATTCTTTTTATATCGTTGGTTTACATGGCTTACAATTTCAGTGACCTCTTGATTGTTATCAGGGCCTGAATTTGGCAATTGTTGCTGATCAGATTCAGGAGTGCTAGTGAGATTTAAAGTTGTTACTTCTTTTGAACTGTGCCTCGCATGTACCAAGTATCGTTGTAGCACGGAACTATACATTTTAATTTTCACATCATCGGGTATGTCACGACGTTGTAAAACTGCACTAATTTCATCATAAAGACGACGAATAACACTCTCACGTATGTTATCTGTATTAGAGGGTCTTAGTTTGACTAGATCCTGTTTGGGAACTAGATACATTTTCTCTGTGTGCTCCATTATTTGCCTGTGAGCAGACTTGTTATTATCGGTATTGCAAATCCTAAAAGAGGGCCTCTAAACCCGCCGGTCTGCTTTAGTAGGTGCTTCTTTTTCTTTATGGGCTGTGATCTATCACTCAGGGTTCTTAAAGCTTTACGCCACTTCTTTAATATGTTTTTTTGTTGCTCTTTCAGGGGTATTCGGCCTTTTAAAATGTTTAAAGCAATTTCACCTATGGCTGTAATTAAATCTCTGCTTGCATTGTGCAAAATAGATTTTCTGACAGCGGGTGTTGCCTTCACCAGTGTTTTTAAGAGAGCCCAGTTACGACGGAGTCTCTCAGACATCTTTACAACACTATGGCCGCAGTGTAGAATGCCTGATTCCATGTAAAATTCACTTTTTAGAACTATTTTTCTTCTGCACATAGACAGCGGACAATGCTGGTGGAAACATCCCCGTCCTTAAGCGCAGATCCTCAGGGGTATTAGCTCTCAAGTCTAACAGCAAAGACCCATAAGGTTCCCTCGTAGCATCCTCAAAAGCTTCCAAGAAAAAACGTGTTTTTCCAGGGTACATCTGACGGGCTAGAGTTAAAATTTGTAATTTATCTCGTGGATTTTTAAAAAGCACCATGTACTTTGTGTTTAAAGTTATTGTGCGGCTTTTCTTACCCTGACAAAATATGTTTTGTACCAGGTAGAAAATGCTGAGATTTCTGTGGTGAACATACTTGGTAAATGCTTTTTCTATCTCACAGTTATCACTAGCACTCTCCATGAGATCATCAACAATAGTCAAATTTACCTTGTCAGGCGGGAATAAACCATCATCTACGAATGTATGCGGCAGACCCTCCACAAATCTGATGTGGGGAAAAGAGAGAGAGATTTCATCATATAGTTTTTGCCAGCATGAATAAAACCAAACAATATTATTGGGTTTGTGAGAAAAATGAGTTTCAATATTATGTAACAGCTGTTTTACAAAATAGCTCTTTCCGGAATTAGACGGGCCGGCTAGAATGCAGGAGAATGGGTGTTGTAGCAGCGGATCCATCACAATACTCAACTAATAGCCAAATGGCAGGGTGGTGAAGTCGTCTAATAGGCACCGCTTTGTGTAAACGCACTTTTGTGTTTTGCACAGTGGCCTTGTTTCAATGTCCCAGTACTTTTTATTTCTCACAATGCCCCGCTGTTCTACGACAATTCGCTTCTGTGTTTCTGTGTCAGAATTACGCGGGTAGTCCAGAACTAAATCTTTCAGACTGCTAAAATTAATAGATTGAGTGTTACCGACATTTAGTGTTATACCCTTAACTTTTAAGACAGTTTTACCAGTGTTGAGTTTGTATCCGTAAGTCTTGGGACCCGCAGATACAAACTCTGTGATGTGAGTGTCATCGGGTATCTCACTGGTCAGGTCACCCAGGTAATCGCATAAAGTCGGCTGCCACTCACCTTCCCTCTGCACAAAAATAACCGAATCTGTGTCGTGATAAAGACACCTCTCCTGCAACCGGTCCAGCGGAGAATAGAGCTCTAGCCAGGCATACGCGGTTGTAAAACACGCTATAAAAATGTTTATGATTTTGTTGACCGTGTGGTGTCCTTTTGCATATTTCCAGTTAATGGTTTCAGTTTCATCATCAATGAAATGTAACATTGAAATGTCATAGTAAAGTAGAAACACATGCTGAAAAAGCACATCGGGGTTGCTAACAATGCTGGTACATGGTAAATTAGATCTCTGTGCAAACTTTCCCCATAAAGAATTTAAGAAAAGTTTGGAGATCTGTCTCTTTGCAGGATTCACGCCTATATTTTCAGGCCGTAATTGTACACCTTCTTTTTCAAGAAAGGAGTCAATGTACTGTTTTTTCTTGACATCGTCACTGCACCAGCTGGGATAACCCAAAGCCTCCTGCTTATCCCGAAGATGTAATTTAATGTAGGGGGCAAACAGATCATCAGTGCTGTTAGGAAAATGCCATATTTCGTAGATGTGTGCGATCCTATACCCTTTTTCTATGGCCAGCTCAAGCTCTATAGTGCACCATGTACCTGTCAGGGAACGCTCTTCATCACTATGTGCACAAACATCCGTTTGTGAATTTACAGCGCATGTGTAGCAAAGGGGGAGCATTAACTTTTTGTTGAGTTTTACAGGGAGAACTGGAAAGAATAAATCTCTCGGAGGGTAGACCTTGACTTTAGCAATGCCAAAGTATTTTTTAATGAAACCAAAATCTTCATAGATGATATCTGGGTGGCCTACAGGGTATGTTTTAGTTTTGTTTACAAAGGGATAAAGACTGCTGAAATCATAGTAATGTAATGTCTCCCCATCTCTCAGACTGTGATAGAGTTTAATGGCGTTAGTTCGCCCGCCATAAAGAGCATCGCGTGGGTCTAAAGGTGTTGGGAATTCCATTTGGAGAAGAAATGTTTGAAGGTTAGAATCTTTTTCAACCATTTCACTCCAGTCGTGCTCCCACATCACTCTTACGCTGTATCCGCAGCACTGCAAGTAACACTTTTTAGCTAAAAAGGCGTAATATAACTGGCCATAAGATGTATTTGTGACCTTATTTGTGTCATTTTCATTGTAACATACAGGACAGCCATGATAAAAACAACCCTGAAATTCAAATGCCACATGCTGTTTGTTAACATAGGTGTAACCATCTAAAAAATATCTCCCGACTTGCTTTTCGCCGCCCCTCAAAGCATGCTGAATGGTAATGTTCTCTGTATGTGCTACATACATGAGCCACTGTATAGCGGGTGACGAGTAGCGCTTTTTTGTCTTGTGATAATTATCACCGGGTAAAATGGCGATGGTGTTTTTTGGTAGAAATTTAAATCTGTACATTGCCATACATACAGAGGCCAGGGTGATGAGTTGAAAAGGATCAACACATCGGGACACTACAATTTTTTTCTTTTGCAGCTTACAGTATGTTTTAACATTTTTTCTCGTCATTTCCATAATACGCTCTCTGTAAAGTTCACACGAGCGTCTCAAAATCTCAACATCTTGCTGACAATAAGATTTTAGCTCAGCCTTAAAGTCAAAAGTTGAATCTGTCTGGTTGTCATACCACTCCATGAACTCGCCTTTCTCACTAGCTGACATGTACTCCACACCGTAATATTCTACAGCAGGTAGTGGCCCAACATAGTTTTGATTTTCTTCGGTGTTAAAATAGTGTGGGAAGTGACCCTTTGAGCCTGAGAAACCCATAGCTTGTGGTAGTTTACTAAGCTTCATGGGTATGAAATTTAGCGAGTCTATGAACCTCATTTCCAAATCAGGCAGCGTCACACACAAGAGACGACCACCTTGAGTTATCAGCTGCACTTTTAGTTTTTCAAAAATCAGCTCCTTAACAATAAAGTAAGCGTCGTATCGGCCGGCGTTGTGGGCTATAAACATATAGTGTGAAAATTTACCGCTGGCAAAGAACTGAACAAAGTCATGAGTGCAAGTTTTACCTTCAAATTCCCAGGAAAGGCTACCACATAGCGTTGTAGCATAAATGTAATTCGGGATGTGCGTGCCTGTCTCCTGCATGCATTCAAAGTTGTAAAAGATATAGAGATCTGACTCTTCCTTTGGTACATACCTCCGCATGTAACAAAGATGGTCATCGAATTTATTTAGACGAATGTGACAAACAGTGCAGCGCAGACCATTACATTTATGTTCAGTCTCACTATTTCGGGCTACAAAACGGTGACATTCATCACAGAATGTTTTAAGCCTACAGAATGTTGATTTTTCTGCGGCAAATTGTTTGTGATAATCTAAGCACTCGCTCGAGCGACAATACACCCGACAGGTAGGACATCGGGGTTGTTGCGCGCCAGTGCTTTCCACACAACTCTCTCTTTGACAAGCTCTACAAAAATACTGGCAAGAATGGTTGTACTTGTGATGAAACACCGAATTGCAGCACTCACAAAAGTGAAACTCACCAATAAAACCCTTCATATTTTTGATACCATAGTAGTGGTCATCATGATGCAATAAGAAAATGGTTTTACCACTAGCTGTGTTGGTTGTTTGAAAGTAACGCCAATCACCTTGACTGTAGTACAGCACTTTAATGTTGATGTCCAGATGCTTCTCAAAAGCTGCAATATCACTGAAGCTTACTAGCTGGCTATCAGGTATGCACAAGTCTGTCTGTAGGCTGTTAGCGCGGCTCAGTAAAACTGCATCACCAACATCGGTGTCTGCCAACAAGGCACACACACTAGCAGCAAAACACAGATTTGTGCTGTAATTGTTAAAGTCGTACAGCCACTGTCTCTTTTGTTTGATGATTTGACTGCTCGTTATAGATTTAAGTCGTCTTTTTACACCGCCTCGCCTGTTTTTAATGATTGTAACGACTAATTTCAGGGAATTGGATGCTAAACATTCAGCATTACTGTGCAGTGTGCGAGCAACAACGTTTAAAAATGATTCCGAACTAAAATCCTCCCGACTTTGTTTGGCAGCAAAAATGGGATCTAAGGTGTCACCCCCTTCGAGTCTTAACTGTACAAAATCACCAGGATCGATGTCTTGGATGATTCTGTCCAGTAATGACTGGACGGCGGCATGCACAGCATTCATGGCATCTACAAATGAATGTATTCGGTCTAAAATTTCAAATCTGAAATGATCAGTATACATGTGCGCATTGAAATGGTGGTGAAAATGCTGTAAAAATACTGAATGATCTGTCCCCGCTACATAATCACCACCACCAATACCTGCAGCAACATCATCAGCAACATAATCCTCTACATTTTCAGCATGGGGTTCATTGGGAGAGTTGTTTTGTGAATTTTGAAACACGCTGATGCTAATATTTGCCGGGGCATCTTGACTGTGAAAATGTTGATGGGCTTGTTGTATCAGCAACTGAGGCTCCTGATTAGTTGTTGTGACACGAGAGGCCTCTTGTCGCCTTCTAGCCGCTACTGACCGCTTAGCGCTCATCAATAGTTTTAGAGTTCGTTTTATGACTCTAGGTCTGTTATACAGATGTATTGGGGTTTTAGCCATTTTCTGCAGCCCACAACCAATCTGTCTCAGTCACAAGTTATTTGATTCTACAGATGTTGATGCTGTATCTGTATACAAGCGTCTGAATGTGTGCAGCTCATCAATATTTGCACGTGTTGGAAGTGCTGAAAATAATCTTTCATAAGTATCACAGAAAAAATGTATCTGGTTGCGCAAGTTTCTGTACTCTATGTAGCGCCAACCAAAGTCATGAAACACTTTTAATTCAGCTCCAACCCACCCAATATGGGTAGGGTATGGTGCCGCGTCGTCTGTTTTCTGCCTTTAACTTCTAGTAGGAGCTGAACGTGCTTGTCTCTTTGGAGCTCTTACAGCAGTAAAATCATTAGATGTGTGAGTGAGACCTGGATTTGTGATAGGGTGCTTACCATCAGCGAGCTGATCAATTTCTCTGTCGAGAGCTTCACAACTCTGTTGTGTCGGGACATTTGTGGAAATGATCTGGGGTGTTGTGGTTGGTAAAGGTGCTGTAGTGTTCTCAGTTGTACGCTTCTTATATTTTCGGGGTGGTGGTTGCGGACAGATCTTTACAGGTCGTTTTGGTGTCACACGGCTTCCTCCCTGCTGAATCACAGAGATTGGAGATAGAGGTATTCTTCTCACAGCCCCATTAGCTGATTGTAGCGGGATCTGTGCTGTTGTGGTGTTCGGAGGCTCCACTGATGGTTGTAGAGCAGATGTAGTTGCTTCATTTTGGTCACAGTGTGTAGCTAAAAGAAAAGTATTATACATATGTCAGTTACATGTGAAATCTTTGTAACGTTGTATGAATAAATATTGAGCAGAAATATTTAGGTAGCTCTTTACAAGTATGAAAGGTCATTTTGGCGGCTGGTTGCGCTATATTAGCTGATGTTTCACAGGATGACGTGTTGCGGGTGCTAGAGTCCCTCTGGTCTGCACTTGGTGGTATAGGTCTATTCTCTTTTGAAAAGCTGATTTTTCTGGCCATCAATTTACGGCCTGTGAATAAAATATAGCCATTAGCGTGGTGAAGAAATGCTTTTCTTTTAGAACCCGTGCTCCACATATTATGCTTACCTTTACTATTTATGCCCAGCACGCGTAGTGATTTTCCCGGCCTTTTAGCTGCTTTAGAATCGTGGTTGGTTCTAGCAACAGACCCCGCATGAAGCAATTTGCCGCCTGTATAAAAATTTGTATTTAGTTTCATGTGTAAATACATATGAACAACTTTTGTTTTTCAAAGAGACGTGACCTTTTCTTTTCCGATTCATCAGGTGGTGTGGTGTTCTCGACTTTTTAGGTGGATTAGAAGTCAGCGTGTTTTCCGGCGTATACGTCGCCTGCAGCACCCCTGCATCTGTATACATATTAGAATTTACATTCATGTATAAATACACAGGATGAAACATTGTGTAAATAGATAGGTGTGTGCATATATATATTTATATAGTTGGAGCTTACCACTGATCGGCTGTTGTAAATTAGTTTCGCTTGTCTCTCCTGCAGTGCTGGTACAGGCCACAGTTTCTGCAGCTGCGACACCAGTAACATCAATATTCATATCTGCTAGAATATCGTCAAGTTCGCAATCCATATACGCCGCTTTAACAAGAAAGAATGAAATATAAAAATAATATATAAAACATCTACATATAATTGAAATAAGATAATAACAATTCTAGCTATATTCGATGTAATGCATACCTAATTCTGTATCTGTAAGCATGTCAACGTATGGATCCACAAAATTTTGTCCTTCCATCTAAAATAAAATTAAGTATGTGTGAATTTTCTGTGCTACCTGTACTAAATCTATAGTAATACAATAGTGATTTGAATGATGACTGCCTGCATTCAAGTACGGTACAATACTGAAACTAGCAAATTTTCTGCATTTTATATAATTAATATAACTTTAAAAGAAGTAGATTATGTTACACATCATGTAAATTAAAAGCAGCTGCATAAATACCACTATATTAAGCAAGCAAAACTACCAAACTAATACAGGGTAAACTCTTTATACATGATTAAACACTGTGCAGTGAATGCTCTATTTAGTGATCATTAACATCTAATAACTATTATGTTATTTCAGTTGTAGCATATTGAATATATGACTAAATTATTAAAACAAATAATACCTTTAACTATGCACGGTTAAACATAATTAAACAACTGGGTATAGCGGTAAGACAAAATAACTAGAATAATGCGTAATGGGCTGATTATACTTACTTTTAGACCCGATCTGAGCTGTGAGGAATGTTGGTTGTCACGGTTTTCTGTCTCTGAGAACTGCTATGGATCAACACTTTCTGTCTCAGAGCTGTGTGTCATGCTGTCAGGCTGGAAGAATACATGAATATAAAGGAGGCTACCAGAAAAACACACCTTCTGTTAACTCCCACAAACACCCACAAACACAGCCCAGTTACGCCTCTCCACAATGATTATTGATTGTCTTAATACAATCATGCTATAGTTGCGTGGTGTGTGGCCTTACCAAACAAGACTGGATCATCTGTCGCTCGTGCATTCAAATTAATATTTGAAAATGATCAGCGTATACCGCAGAAATTACAGACGGATCAAGGCAAAGAATTTATGAATAGTGCTGTGAAGGGTGTTTGTAAAATACATAAAATACATCATTTTTTTACGCACAATACAGTAAAAGCCTCCATTATTGAACAATTTAACCGCACATTGAAAACCCGGATGTGGCGCTATCTTACGAAGCATAATACCTTTAGGTATATTGATATTTTAGCTGATCTGGTGCATAGCTACAATCATACTTATCACACTACAATTCGCTGCAGGCCAGTTGATGTGACAAAACATAACTCGCTACAAATCTGGCGAAATATTTACAGTTCTAGCATTCCTATTAAACCTATTAAGCCCTCTTTAAAAATCGGCGATCATGTGAGAGTGTCACAATTTAAAGGAACTTTTGCTAAGGGGTATGAACAAACGTACACTGAGGAGATATTTATCATTAGCGCTGTCAACACTAAATTTCAAAAACCTCTCTATAAAATTGCTGATTTGAGTGGCGAGGCTGTAGAGGGTTCATTTTATAAGGAGGAGCTTCAGAAAATACCTATGGATGAGAATCGTGTCTACAGAGTAGAAAAAATATTAAGAACTAAACGTGTCAGGGGTAAGACACTTTGCTTTGTCAAATGGCTCGGGTACCCATCAAAATTCAACAGTTGGCTTGACGCATCACAGCTGCGAGATATATAGCCATGGAAGGTGGATCATTTTATATAACACTGCCTAGTAACGCCTCATCTAAAATCTACCCCGAAAACACAATTTCCACTTTTACCACCAAATTATCAAAACCTGTTCACCTTTCCGGTCCCTTCGAGGTGGCACTCACTGAAATCCAGTATCCGCATACATGGTACACATTTGAACAGAATGACGGGAATTTCTATATAGGAAAGCGTGGAGATGTGCTAAAGGAATATTACGTAAAATCTGGGTTTTATTCAACAATCGCAGAACTTATAAGAGCGATTAATGAGAGAATTGATATTCTGAAAATTTCTGGTGATGGTTTTAAGTTGCGTTATGATGATGTGAAAAGAAGTGTTACTCTGACGGATTCCCCAACAACACATTTTGCACCTGGTCAGAAACTGGCACACATTTTAGGCCTCCCCGCCTATATTGAGGCCTCTGTAGATAACAGTCAGCTTGAGCGGAAGAAGGCTTATGCGGATATAAAAGACGGATTTTATACATTGTTTGTGTACACAGATATAATACAACATCAACTTGTGGGGGACAGTTATGTCCAACTTTTGAGAACGGCTCAGGTAACCAGCAAGAGCGGTGAAATTATCACCCTTCAGTACGCAAGACCCGATTACGTGCCCTTATGCAAGCACCATTTTGATTCTGTGACAATCTCTATCTTATCAGACCAAGGTTCCCCAGTTAAATTCAAGTACGGAAAAAGTATTGTGTGATTACATTTTAGACCGCGGCAGCATTGACACGATAAAATGGTGTCTCAAAGGGTGTATGGAGATCCCACCATTTATGCCCGCTGCTATATTGCGCAGTCGGGCCACGGTTTAGAGGGTTTCACCGGCAGTGAGTACATGTATGGCTCAGGATTGGCCGGCATATTTAAAGGTTTATTCCGCCGCGCCGTGCCCCTTTTCAGAAAGGGCTTAGAATTAGTAAAACCACACGTGAAGACGGCTGTCAGAAAGATTGCTAAAGATGCTGTCACAACTGTCTCATCAGCCATTATGAATAGGATAAATACGCCAGCGCAGGAGGGATCTGGTATAACTTACGTTGCTAAAAAAACACAAAAAAGAAAGAGACGCGCGAGTCATTCAATACCACCAATGCTCATGAATAAAAATACAACCAAGAGACGAGCCCGTCAGAAAAGAGTAAGACGCTCTGCGGGCGACATCTTCTAAGCGATTATCATGGCCTTCCTGCATGATGCTTCTGTAGAGTGGGCAAAATCTGAACTGGATATTTTTGACATTCCCCCGACACAAACGAGTATAGAGAAATCTCTTTTTGTAGAAGTACAGCCTATTGCAGCTCTGTCAGACAATGCTCCCCTGGAATTTTTCATATCGGGGAGTGGAGATTATTATTTTGACCTAAATAATACGCTGCTGTACATAAATTGTCGCATCGTCAAACAGGATAATACGCCTATTGCTGATGGAGCACGTGTGGCGCTCATAAACTACCCTCTAGCCACTCTTTTTAATCAAGTCGATATTACTCTGGGAGATCGCCTTATCTCACAATCGGACAATCTCTACAGCTATAGAGCATACATAGAGGCCCTTTTAAATTACAGCTCGCAGATGCTGTCAACACAGTTTACTGCAGGATTGTTCTATAAAGACACTGCAGGCCATCATAATGATCGGAACTTGGATGGCGCAAATGTTGGGTTTATCAAAAGATCCCTGGCAACTTCCCACTCCAGGCCTCTTGATCTCTTGGGCCCCATTTTTGGAGATATATTTAATCAACCAAAGCTAATATTGAATGGTCTTGACCTTAAGGTCAAGTTAACAAGAAATAAGGATACTTTCTCTTTGATGTCATCAGAAGTCGATCCTCTGAAAGTGCAAATCTTACAAGCGGCTCTCTATGTAAAGAGAGTGCAGGTCTCTCCAGCAGTCCGGATAGGTCACAGCCAGGCACTCTTATCCGCAACAGCCAAGTATGCCATTGACCGAACCTGCATGAAGGTGTACAGCATCGCTGCTGGTACACGGATCACGAACCACGAGAACCTTTTCCTAGGACAGATCCCTAAGGCTGTTATATTGTGCTTTGTAGATAATGAAGCATTTAGCGGCTCTTATGCTAAAAACCCGCTTTGTTTCAGTCACTACAATGTGAACCACGCAGCTCTATACCTGGACGGCCAGCAGATCCCCGTGCGACCCTTTCAGCCTAATTTTAATATTGATTTATCTGTCAGAGAGTATATGGCGCTTGCCCATATATCCGGGAAGCAAAAGGCTGATTGTGCCATGGCAATAGATCGTGAAGAATTTATGTCTGGTTTCACTTTATTTGGTTTTGATTTATCACCTGATCAAGAACCGGGGGGGCATTTCTCACTTATTAAAACAGGTAATCTACGCGCTGAAGTTCGGTTTGCTCTACCGACCCCCCACACAATAAATATGCTTGTTTTTGCAATCAATCCCAGCATTCTGGAAATTAATAATAGGAGAGAGATCTTGTACGATTTTAACTGATAATGGATAATCTACAACTCACAACACTGCTGAAGGCCGATCGCTATACAGAACGCATATTCGCCGGTGTGTTTCCGTGTGACTTGCTACCATCGCGCAGAGTGAATCAAAGACCAGCTGCATATATTGTGAACACTGACTCAGCCGGCCAGCCCGGGCGGCACTGTCTGTTGATCGTACTCTGCAATGATAAGAGGGGCATATTTTTTGATAGCTATGGCTTTTGTCCGGATAGTATTATCTTTCCCCGTGATTTTGTGACATTCCTGAACAAGAATTGTGAGTCTTATTGTTATCAAAACTCTCAATTCCAGGATACATACAGCTCTGTATGTGGTCATTACTGTATTTTTGTTATGTATCATCTAGCCCGTGGTTTGTCCTTCAATAAGGTCTTAAAGTGTTTTGGTGATAATAAGCATGAAAATGATGCAATAGTCTCAGGTCTTGTAACATCACTCTTATCTGCACATTCAAAGTATAATAATAAAAGCTGTCTTTATAAGCAGAGATGTGTGCGATTTTGTGACCACAGCTAATTGCTTCGCCATCTTTCGGCATCTGGTCTGTGAAGAACTATAAATGTTACACTTCCCTGTGTGGCCACAACTAATTGACCTCAGCTAACAGCTAATTGCTTCACGATCTGTGGGTATCTGTCTGTGAAGAACTATAAATGTTACACTTCCGTGTGTGTCCACAACTAATTGACCACAACTAATTGCATCACCTTCCTTCAACGTGTTCAGAAATTGGTTCAATATGCGTAACATGCCTGATTCATGAATCTCACCATTTGTGATAGTGTGGTTTTTGTCTTTGAAATGTCTTGGAGATGTACTTATCTTTAAAAAAATAAAATATTTTAATACTTTTACTGTGTCTTTGCTTTTTACATCCGTATAAAACACACACTTTATATACTTGGGGGTAGTTGTAACTTGGCCATATAGATAATATGGCCAAGCAATAAGTATCAGCCTATCAAATAAGAATAAAGTCTTGGGCTATAAAACTCATATAAAATGAGAACAAAATATTAAGGCTATAAACTCAGATAAACTCATACACTATTAAATAAGAGTAAATAATCAGATAGCATCATCAAACTCATATAAAATTCATATAAAATGATGAATAAGATACAACACAGGAACTGATAGGGGAGGGGGAGGAGGGGTGTGGCTACACACTTTGATACACTTTGATAGGGGGCGTGGCACCTGTCAAATTGAGTTTGATGAAAGATAGGGCTGCTACACTACTAAAGTTGAAAAAAAAATTTTTGGGGACTTAGTCATTTTTCCGGCATTTATCAGACTTTCAGATAGGGGAAATGTCAGGGAGCATTCTGATTTCAGTTCCAGAGCAATTCACCCGATGAGTCCTTCATATTTAGTCGTTTTCAGCCAATTTTCTGAATTTTTGAAAATTTCATTTTTTTGTGAAAATATCCACTAAATGAGGGAATAATATGTGTGAGGGCACCCCAGGAGAGTTCCAAAAGTGTGGGTAGAATATATATCCACAGGGGTGAAATTGAAAAAAGTTGAAAAAAATTTTTGGGGGGACTTAGTCATTTTTCCGGCGTTTATCAGACTTTCAGATAGGGGAAATGTCAGTGAGCGTTCCGATTTCAGTTCCAGAGCGATTCGCCCGATGAGTCCTTCATATTTAGTCGTTTTCAGCCAATTTTCTGAATTTTTGGAAAACTTCACTTTTTTGTGAAAATATCCACTAAATGAGGGAATAATATGTGTGAGGGTACGCCAGGAGAGTTCCAAATATGTGTGGGTAGAATATATATCCCACAGGGGTAAAATTCAAAAAAGTTGAAAAAAAATTTTTGGGGGTCTTAGTCATTTTTCCAGCATTTATCAGACTTTCAGATAGGGGAAATGTCAGTGAGCGTTCCGCTTTCAGTTCCAGAGCGATTCGCCTCATGAGTCCTTCATATTTAGTCGTTTTCAGCCAATTTTCTGAATTTTTGAAAATTTCATTTTTTTGTGAAAATATCCACTAAATGAGGGAATAATATGTGTGAGGGTACCCCAGGAGAGTTCCAAATGTGCGTGGGTAGAATAAATATCCACAGGGGTAAAATTGAAAAAAGTTGAAAAAAAATTTTTGGGGGACTTAGTCATTTTTCCGGAGTTTATCAGACTTTCAGATAGGGGAAATGTCAGTGAGCGTTCCGATTTCAGTTCCAGAGCGATTCGCCCGATGAGTCCTTCATATTTAGTCGTTTTCAGCCAATTTTCAGAATTTTTGAAAATTTCATTTTTTTGTGAACATATCCACTAAATAAGGGAATAATATGTGTGAGGGTACCCCAGGAGACTTCCAAATGTGCGTGGGTAGAATATATATCCACAGGGGTAAAATTGAAAAAAGTTGAAAAAAATTTTTTGGGGGATTTAGTCATTTTTCCGGCATTTATCTGACTTTCAGATAGGGAAATGTCAGTGAGCATTCTGATTACAGTTCCAGAGCGATTCGCCCGATGAGTCCTTCATATTTAGTCGTTTTCAGCCAATTTTCTGAATTTTTGAAAATTTCACTTTTTTGTGAAATTATCCACTAAATGAGGGAATAATATGTGTGAGGGTACCCCTGGAGAGTTCCAAATGTGTGTGGTTTGAATATATATCCCACGGGGGTAAAATTGAAAAAAGTTGAAAAAAAATGTTTTTGGGACTTAGTCATTTTTCCGGCGTTTATCAGACTTTCAGATAGCGGAAATGTCAGTGAGCGTTCCGATTTCAGTTCCAGAGCGATTCGCACGATGAGTCCTTCATATTTAGTCGTTTTCAGCCAATTTTCTGAATTTTTGAAAATTTCACTTTTTTGTGAAAATATCCACTAAATGAGGAAATAATATGTGTGAGGGTACCCCAGGAGAATTCCAAACGTGTGTGGGTAGAATATATATCCCACGGGGGTAAAATTGAAAAAAGTTGAAAAACATTTTTTGGGGGACTTAGTCATTTTTCCGGCGTTTATCATACTTTCAGATAGGGGAAATGTCAGTGAGCATTTCGATTTCAGTTCCAGAGCGATTCGCCCGATGAGTCCTTCATATTTAGTCGTTTTCAGCCAATTTTCTGAATTTTTGAAAATTTCACTTTTTTGTGAAAATATCCACTAAATGAGGGCATAATATGTGTGAGGGTATGCCAAGATAGTTCTAAATGTGTGTGGGTAGAATATATATCTCACGGGACTAAAATTGAAAACAATTTTTTTTTGGACTTAGTCATTTTTCCGGCTTTTATCAGACTTTCAGATAGGGGAAATGTCAGTGAGCGTTCAGATTTCAGTTCCAGAGCGATTCGCCCGATGAGTCCTTCATATTTAGTCGTTTTCAGCCAATTATCTGAATTTTTGAAAATTTCACTTTTTTGTGAAAATATCCACTAAATGAGGGAATAATATGTATGAGGGTACGCCAGGAGAGTTCCAAATGTGTGTGGGTAGAATATATATCCCAGAGGTGTAAAATTGAAAAAAAGTTTTAAAAAAAATTTTTTTGGACTTAGTCATTTTTCCGGTGTTTATCAGACTTTCAGATAGGGGAAATGTTAATGAGCATTCAGATTTCAGTTCTGGAGCGATTCGCCCCATGAGTCCTTCATATTTAGTCGTTTGCAGCCAATTTTCTGAATTTCTGAAAATTTCTCTTTTCTGTGAAAATATCCACTAAATGAGGGAATAATATGTGTGAGGGTACCCCAGGAGAGTTCCAAATGTGTGTGGGTAGAATATATATCCCACCAGGGTAAAATTGAAAAAAGTTGAAAAAAATTTTTTGGGGGATTTAGTCATTTTTCCGGCGTTTATCAGACTTTCAGATAGGGGAAATGTCAGTGAGCGTTCCGATTTCAGTTCCAGGCGATTCGCCCGATGAGTCCTTCATATTTAGTCGTTTTCAGCCAATTTTCTGAATTTTTTAAAATTTCACTTTTTTGTGAAAATATCCACTAAATGAGGGAATAATATGTGTGAGGGCACCCCAGGAGAGTTCCAAATGTGTGTGGGTAGAATATATATCCCACGGGGGTAAAATTGAAAAAAATTTTTTTTTTGGACTTAGTCATTTTTCCGGCGTTTATCAGACTTTCAGAGAGGGGAAATGTCAGTGAGCGTTCCGATTTCAGTTCCAGAGTGATTCGCCCGATGAGTCCTTCATATTTAGTCGTTTGCAGCCAATTTTCTGAATTTCTGAAAATTTCACTTTTCTGTGAAAATATCCACTAAATGAGGGAATAATATGTGTGAGGGTACCCCAGGAGAGTTCCAAAAGTGTGGGTAGAATATATATCCACAGAGATAAAATTGAAAAAAGTTGAAAAAAATTTTTTTGGGGACTTAGTCATTTTTCAGGCGTTAATCAGACTTTCAGATAGCGGAAATGTCAGTGAGCATTCCGATTTCAGTTCAAGAGCGATTCGCTCGATGTGTCCTTCATATTTAGTGGTTTTCAGCCAATTTTCAGAATTTTTGAAAATTTCACTTTTTTTGTGAAAATATCCACTAAATGAGGGAATAATATGTGTGAGGGTACGCCAGGAGAGTTCCAAATGTGTGTGGGTAGAATATATATCCCACGAGGGTAAAATTGAAAAAATTTTAAAAAATTTTTTTTTGTACTTAGTCATTTTTCCGGCGTTTATTAGACTTTCAGAGAGGGGAAATGTCAGTGAGCAATCCGATTTCAGTTCCAGAGCGATTCGCCCGATGAGTCCTTCATATTTAGTCGTTTTCAGCCAATTTTTGTGAATTTTTGAAAATTTCACTTTTTTATGAAAATATCCACTAAATGAGGGAATAATATGTGTGAGGGTACCCCAGGAGTGTTCGAAATGTGTGTGGGTAGAATATATATCCCACGGGGGTAAAATTGAAAAGAGTTGAAAAAAAATTTTTTTGGACTGAGTCATTTTTCCGGCGTTTATCAGACTTTCAGATAGGGGAAATGTCAGTGAGCGGTCCGATTTCAGTTCCAGAGTGATTCGCCCGATGAGTCCTTCATATTTAGTCGTTTTCAGCCAATTTTCTGAATTTTTTAAAATTTCACTTTTTGTGAAAATTTCCACTAAATGAGGGAATAATGTGTGTGAGGGCACCCCAGGAGAGTTCCAAATGTGTGCGGGTAGAATATATATCCCATGGGGGTAAAATTGAAAAAATTTGAAAATTTTTTTTTTTTGTACTTAGTAATTTTTCCGGCGTTTATTAGACTTTCAGAGAGGGGAAATGTCAGTGAGCGTTTCGATTTCAGTTCCAGAGCGATTCGCCCGTTTTCAGCCAATTTTCTGAATTTTTTAAAATTTCACTTTTTTGTGAAAATATCCACTAAATGAGGGAATAATATGTGTGAGGGTACCCCAGGAGAGTTCCAAATGTGTGTGGGTAGAATATATATCCCACGGGTGTAAAATTGAAAAAAGTTGAAAAAAATTTTTTTTTGGACTTAGTCATTTTTCAGGCGTTAATCAGACTTTGAGATAGCGGAAATGTCAGTGAGCATTCCAATTTCAGTTCCAGAGCGATTGTCCCGATGAGTCCTTCGTATTTAGTCGTTTGCAGCCAATTTTCTGAATTTCTGAAAATTTCACTTTTTTGTGAAATTGTCCACTAAATGAGGGAATAATATGTGTGAGGGTACCCAGGAGAGTTCCAAATGTGTGTGGGTAGAATATATATCCCACGGGGGTAAAATTGAAAAAAGTTGAAATAAAAATTTTTTTGGACTGTGTCATTTTTCCAGCGTTTATCAGACTTTTAGATAGGGGAAATGTCAGTGAGTGTTCCGATTTCAGTTCCAGAGTGATTCACCCGATGAGTCCTTGATATTTAGTCGTTTTCAGCCAATTTTCTGAATTTTTGAAAATTTCACTTTTTTGTGAAAATATCCACTAAATGAGGGAATAATATGTGTGCGGGTACCCCAGGAGAGTTCCAAATGTGTGTGGGTAGAATATATATCCCACGGGGGTAAAATTGCAAAAATTTTTTTTTTTGGACTTAGTCATTTTTCCGGCGTTTATCAGACTTTCAGAGAGGGGAAATGTCAGTGAGCGTTCCGATTTCAGTTCCAGAGTGATTCGCCCGATGAGTCCTTCATATTTAGTCGTTTGCAGCCAATTTTCTGAATTTCTGAAAATTTCACTTTTCTGTGAAAATATCCTCTAAATGAGGGAATAATATGTGTGAGGGTACCCCAGGAGAGTTAGAAAAGTGTGGGTAGAATATATATCCACAGAGATAAAATTGAAAAAAGTTGAAAAAAATTTTTTTGGGGACTTAGTCATTTTTCAGGCGTTAATCAGACTTTCAGATAGCGGAAATGTCAGTGAGCATTCCGATTTCAGTTCAAGAGCGATTCGCTCGATGTGTCCTTCATATTTAGTGGTTTTCAGCCAATTTTCCCAATTTTCGAAAATTTCACTTTTTTGTGAAAATATCCACTAAATGAGGGAATAATATGTGTGATGCTACCCCAGGAGAGTTACAAATGTGTGTGGGGAGAATATATATCCCACGGGGGTAAAATTGAAAAGAGTCGAAACAAAAATTTTTTTGGACTTAGTCATTTTTCTGCCGTTTATCAGACTTTCAGATAGGGGAAATGTCAGTGAGCGTTCCGATTTCAGTTCCAGAGCGATTCGCCCGATGAGTCCTTCATATTTAGTAGTTTTCAGCCAATTTTCAGAATTTTTGAAAATTTCACTTTTTTGTGAAAATATCCACTAAATGAGGGAATAATATGTGTGAGGGTACCCCAGCAGAGTTCCAAATGTGTGTGGGCAGAATATATATCCTACGCGGGTAAAAATGAAAAAAGTTGAAAAAAAATATTTTTTTGGGTTGAGTCATTTTTCCTGCGTTTATCAGACTTTCAGATAGGGGAAATGTCAGTGAGCGTTCCAATTTCAGTTCCAGAGCGATTCGCCCGATGAGTCCTTCATATTTAGTCGTTTTCAGCCAATTTTTGAAAATTTCACTTTTTTGTGAAAATATCCACTAAATGAGGGAATAATATGTGTGAGGGTACCCCAGGAGAGTTACAAATGTGTGTGGGTAGAATATATATCCCACGGGGGTAAAATTGAAAAGAGTCGAAACAAAAATTTTTTTGGACTTAGTCATTTTTCTGCCGATTATCAGACTTTCAGATAGGGGAAATGTCAGTGAGCGTTCCGATTTCAGTTCCAGAGCGATTCGCCCGATGAGTCCTTCATATTTAGTAGTTTTCAGCCAATTTTCTGGATTTTTGAAAATTTCACTTTTTGTGAAAATATCCACTAAATGAGGGAATAATATTTGTGAGGGTAACCCAGGAGAGTTCCAAATGTGTGTGGGTAGAATATATATCCCACGAGGGTAAAATTGAAAAAATTTGAAAAAATTTTTTTTTGTACTTAGTCATTTTTCTGGCATTTATTAGACTTTCAGAGAGGGGAAATGTCAGTGAGCATTCCAATTTCAGTTCCAGAGTGATTCACCCGATGAGTCCTTGATATTTAGTCGTTTTCAGCCAATTTTCTGAATTTTTTAAAATTTCACTTTTTTGTGAAAATATCCACTAAATGAGGGAATAATATGTGTGAGGGTACCCCAGGAGAGTTCCAAATGTGTGTGGGTAGAATATATATCCCACGGGGGTAAAATTGATAAAATTTGAAAAAAAAATTTTTTTGGACTTAATCATTTTTCCGGCGTTTAACAGACTTTCAGATAGGGGAAATGTTAGTGAGCATTGCGATTTCAGTTCCAGAGTGATTGTCCCGATGAGTCCTTCGTATTTAGTCGTTTGCAGCCAATTTTCTGAATTTCTGAAAATTTTACTTTTCTGTGAAAATATCCACTAAATGAGGGAATAATATGTGTGAGGGTACCCCAGGAGAGTTCCAAAAGTGTGGGTAGAATATATATCCACAGAGATAAAATTGAAAAAAGTTGAAAAAATTTTTTTGGGGGACTTAGTCATTTTTCCGGCGTTTATCAGACTTTTAGATAGGGGAAATGTCAGTGAGCGTTCCGATTTCAGTTCCAGAGTGATTCGCCCGATGAGTCCTTCATATTTAGTCGTTTTCAGCCAATTTTTGAAAATTTCACTTTTTTGTGAAAATATCCACTAAATGAGGGAATAATATGTGTGAGGGTACCCCAGGAGAGTTACAAATGTGTGTGGGTAGAATATATATCCCACGGGGGTAAAATTGAAAAGAGTCGAAACAAAAATTTTTTTGGACTTAGTCATTTTTCTGCCGATTATCAGACTTTCAGATAGGGGAAATGTCAGTGAGCGTTCCGATTTCAGTTCCAGAGCGATTCGCCCGATGAGTCCTTCATATTTAGTAGTTTTCAGCCAATTTTCTGGATTTTTGAAAATTTCACTTTTTGTGAAAATATCCACTAAATGAGGGAATAATATTTGTGAGGGTAACCCAGGAGAGTTCCAAATGTGTGTGGGTAGAATATATATCCCATGGGGGTAAAATTGAAAAGAGTTGAAAAAAATTTTTTTTTGGACTTAGTCATTTTTCCGGTGTTTATTAGACTTTCAGATAGGGGAAATGTCAGTGAGCGTTCCGATTTCAGTTCCAGAGCGATTCGCCCGATGAGTCCTTCATATTTAGTAGTTTTCAGCCAATTTTTAGAAATTTTGAAAATTTCACTTTTTTGTGAAAATATCCACTAAATGAGGGAATAATATGTGTGAGGGTAACCCAGGAGAGTTCCAAATGTGTTTGGGTAGAATATATATCCACGGGGGTAAAATTGAAAAAAGTTGAAAAAATTGTTTTTTTTGACTTAGTCATTTTTCTGGCGTTTATCAGACTTTCATAGAGGGGAAATGTCAGTGAGCGTTCTGATTTCAGTTCCAGAGTGATTCGCCCGATGAGTCCTTCATATTTAGTCGTTTTCAGCCAATTTTCGAAAATTTCACTTTTTTGTGAAAATATCCACTAAATGAGGGAATAATATGTGTGATGCTACCCCAGGAGAGTTACAAATGTGTGTGGGTAGAATATACATCCCACGGGGGTAAAATTGAAAAGAGTCGAAACAAAAATTTTTTTGGACTTAGTCATTTTTCTGCCGTTTATCAGACTTTCAGATAGTGGAGATGTCGGTGCGTGTTCCGATTTCAGTTCCAGAGCGATTCGCCCGATGAGTCCTTCATATTTAGTCGTTTTCAGCCAATTTTCAGAATTTTTGAAAATTTCACTTTTTTGTGAAAATATCCACTAAATGAGGGAATAATATGTGTGAGGGTACCCCAGGAGAGTTCCAAATGTGTGTAGGTAGAATATATATCCCATGGGGGTAAAATTGAAAAGAGTTTAAAAAAAAATTTTTTTGGACTGTCATTTTTCTGGCGTTTATCAGACTTTCAGATAGGGGAGATGTCGGTGAGCGTTCCGATTTCAGTTCCAGAGCGATTCGCCCAATGAGTCCTTCATATTTAGTCGTTTTCATCCAATTTTCTGAATTTTTGAAAATTTTACTTTTTTGTGAAAACATCCACTAAATGAGGGAATAATATGTGTGAGGGTACCCCAGGAGAGTTCCAAATGTGTGTGGGTAGAATATATATCCCACAGGGGTAAAATTGAAAAAAGTTGAAAAAATTATTTTTTTTGACTTAGTCATTTTTCTGGCGTTTATCAGACTTTCAGATAGGGGAAATGTCAGTGAGCGTTCTGATTTCAGTTCCAGAGTGATTCGCCCGATGAGTCCTTCATATTTAGTCGTTTTCAGCCAATTTTCCGAATTTTTGAAAATTTCACTTTTTTGTGAAAATATCCACTAAATGAGGGAATAATATGTGTGATGGTACCCCAGGAGAGTTCCAAATGTGTGTGGGTAGAATATATATCCACGGGGGTAAAATTGAAAAAAGTTTAAAAAAATTTTTTTGGGTCTTAGTCATTTTTCTGGAGTTTATCAGACATTTAGATAGGGGAAATGTCAGTGAGCATTCCGATTTCAAATCCACAGCATTTCACCCGATGAGTCCTTCATATTTAGTCGTTTTCAGACAATTTTCGAAAATTTCACTATTTTGTGAAAATATCCACTAAATGAGGGAATAATATGTGTGATGCTACCCCAGGAGAGTTACAAATGTGTGTGGGTAGAATATATATCCCACGGGGGTAAAATTGAAAAGAGTCGAAACAAAAATTTCTTTGGACTTAGTCATTTTTCTGCCGTTTATCAGACTTTCAGATAGGGGAAATGTCAGTGAGCGTTCCGATTTCAGTTCCAGAGCGATTCGCCCGATGAGTCCTTCATATTTAGTAGTTTTCAGCCAATTTTCATAATTTTTGAAAATTTCACTTTTTTGTGAAAATATCCACTAAATGAGGGACTAATATGTGTGAGGGTACCCCAGCAGAGTTCCAAATGTGTGTGGGCAGAATATATATCCCACGCGGGTAAAATTGAAAAAAGTTGAAAAAAATTATTTTTTGGGGTTGAGTCATTTTTCCGGTGTTTATCAGACTTTCAGATAGGGGAAATGTCAGTAAGCGTTCCGATTTCAGTTCCAGAGCGATTCGCCCGATGAGTCCTTCATATTTAGTCGTTTTCAGCCAATTTTCGAAAATTTCATTTTTTTGTGAAAATATCCACTAAATGAGAGAATAATATGTGTGAGGGTACCCAAGGAGATTTCCAAATGTGTGTGGGTAGAATATATATCCACGGGGGTAAAATTGAAAAAAGTTGAAAAAAAATTTTTTTAGACTTAGTCATTTTTCTGACGTTTATCAGACTTTCAGATAGGGGAAATGTCAGTGAGCGTTCCGATTTCTGTTCCAAGCGATTCGCTCGATGAGTCCTTCATATTTTGTGGTTTTCAGCCAATTTTCTGAATTTTTGAAAATTTCACTTTTTTGTGAAAATATCCACAAAATGAGGGAATAATATGTGTGAGGGTACGCCAGGAGAGTTCCAAATGTGTGGGTAGAATATATATCCCACGGGGGTAAAATTGAAAAAAAGTGGAAAAAAATTTTTTTTGGGGACTTAGTCATTTTTCCTGCGTTTATCAGACTTTCAGATAGGGAAAATGTCAGTGAGCGTTCCGATTTCAATTCCAGAGCGATTCGCCAGATGAGTCCTTGATATTTAGTCGTTTTCAGCCAATTTTTTGAATTTTTGAAAATGTCACTTTTTTGTGAAAATATCCACTAAATGAGGGAATAATATGTGTGATGGTACCCCAGGAGAGTTCCAAATGTGTTTGGGTAGAATATATATCCCACGGGGGTAAAATTGAAAAGATTTGAAAAAAAAATTTTTTTGGACTTAGTCATTTTTCTGGCGTTTATCAGACTTTCAGATAGGGGAAATGTCAGTGAGCGTTCCGATTTCAGTTCAAGAGCGATTCACTTGATGAGTCCTTCATATTAAGTGGTTTTCAGCCAATTTTCTGAATTTTTGAAAATTTCACTTTTTTGTGAAAATATCCACTAAATGAGGGAATAATATGTGTGAGGGTACCCCAGGAGAGTTCCAAATGTGTGTGGGTAGAAACTATATCCCACGGGGGTAAAATTGAAAAAGGTTGAAAAAAATGTTTTTTTGGACTGAGCCATTTTACTGGCGTTTATCAGACTTTCAGATAGGGGAAATGTCAGTGAGCATTCCGATTTCAGTTCCAGAGCGATTCGCACGATGAGTCCTTCATATTTAGATGTTTTCAGCGAATTTTCAGAATTTTTGAAAATTTCACTTTTTTGTGAAAATATCCACAAATGAGGGAATAATATGTGTGAGGGTACCCCAGGAGAGTTCCAAATGTGTGTGTGCAGAATCTATATCCCACGGGGTAAAATTGAAGAAAGTTGAAAAAAAAATTTTTTTGAACTGAGTCATTTTCCGGCGTTTATCAGACTTTCAGATAGGGGAAATGTCAGTGAGCGTTCCGATTTCAGTTCCAGAGCGATTCGCCCAATGAGTCCTTCATATCTAGTTGTTTTCAGCGAATTTTCCGAATTTTTGAAAATTTCACTTTTTTGTGAAAATATCCACAAATGAGGGAATAATATGTGTGAGGGTATCACAGGAGAGTTCCAAATGTGTGTGGGTAGAATCTATATCCCACGGGGGTAAAATTGAAAAAAGTTGCAAAAAAATTTTTTTTTGGACTTAGTCATTTTTCTGGCGTTAATCAGACTTTCAGATAAGGGAAATGTCAGTGACCATTCCGATTTCAGTTCAAGAGCGATTCGCTCGATGAGTCTTTCATATTTTGTTGTTTTTCAGCCAATTTTCAGAATTTTTGAAAATTTCACTTTTTTGTGAAAATATCCACTAAATGAGGGAATAATATGTGTGAGGGTACCCCAGGAGAGTTCCAAATGTGTGTGGGTAGAATCTATATCCCATGGGGGTAAAATTGAAAAAAGTTGAAAAAAAATTTTTTTTGGACTGAGTCATTTTCCGGCGTTTATCAGACTTTCAGATAGGGGAAATGTCAGTGAGCATTCCGATTTCAGTTCAAGAGCGATTCGCTCGATGAGTCCTTCATATTTAGTGGTTTTCAGCCAATTTTCTGAATTTTTGAAAATTTCACTTTTTTGTGAAAATATCCACTAAATGAGGGAATAATATGTTTGAGGGTACCCCAGGAGAGTTCCAAATGTGTGTGGGTAGAATCTATATCCCACGGGGGTAAAATTGAAAAAAGTTTAAAAACATTTTTTTTTGGACTGAGCCATTTTTCTGGCGTTTATCAGACTTTCAGATAGGGGAAATGTCAGTTAGCGTTCCGATTTCAGTTCCAGAGCGATTCGCCCGATGAGTCCTTCATATTTATTTGTTTTCAGCGAATTTTCAGAATTTTTGAAAATTTAACTTTTTTGTGAAAATATCCACAAATGATTGAATACTATGTGTGAGGGTACCCCAGGAGAGTTCCAAATGTGTGTGGGTAGAATCTATATCCCACGGGGGTAAAATTGAAAAAAAGTTTAAAAAAATTTTTTTTTGGACTTAGTCATTTTTCTAGCGTTAATCAGACTTTCAGATAGGGGAAATGTCAGTGAGCGTTCCGATTTCAGTTCCAGAGCGATTCGCCCGATGAGTCCTTCATATTTAGTTGTTTTCAGCGAATTTTCAGAATTTTTCAAAAATTTCACTTTTTTGTGAAAATATCCACAAATGAGGGAATAATATGTGTGAGGGTACCCCAGGAGAGTTCCAAATGTGTGTGTGTAGAATCTATATCCCACGGGGGTAAAATTGAAAAAGGTTTAAAAAAATTTTTTTTTGGACTTAGTCATTTTTCTGACGTTAATCAGACGTTCAGATACGGGAAATGTCAGTGACCATTCCGATTTCAGTTCAAGAGCGTTTCGCTCAATGAGTCCTTCATATTTAGTCGTTTTCAGCCAATTTTCTGAATTATTGAAAATTTCTCTTTTTTGTCAAAATGTCCACTAAATGAGGGAATAATATGTGTGAGGGTACCCCAGGAGAGTTCCAAATGTGTGTGGGTAGAATATATATCCCACGGGGGTAAAATTGAAAAAAGTTGAAAAAATTATTTATTTTGACTTAGTCATTTTTCTGGCGTTTATCAGACTTTCAGATAGGGGAAATGTCAGTGAGCGTTCCGATTTCAGTTCCAGAGCGATTCGCCCGATGAGTCCTTCATATTTAGTTGTTTTCAGCGAATTTTCTGAATTTTTGAAAATTTCACTTTTTTGTGAAAATATACACAAATGAGGGAATAATATGTGTGAGGGTACCCCAGGAGAGTTCCAAATGTGTGTAGGTAGAATCTATATCCCACGGGGGTAAAATTGAAAAAAGTTGAAAAAATTTTTTTTTTGGACTTAGTCATTTTTCTGGCGTTAATCAGACTTTCAGATAGGGGAAATGCCAGTGAGCATTCCAATTTCAGTTCAAGAGCAATTCGCTCGATGAGTCCTTCATATTTTGCTGTTTTTCAGCCAATTTTCAGAATTTTTGAAAATTTCACTTTTTTGTGAAAATATCCACTAAATGAGGGAATAATATGTGTGAGGGTACCCCAGGAGAGTTCCAAATGTGTGTGGGTAGAATATATACCCCACGGGGTAAAATTGAAAAAAGTTGAAAAAAAATTTTTTTGGACTGTCATTTTCCGGCGTTTATCAGACTTTCAGATAGGGGAAATGTCAGTGAGCGTTACGATTTCAGTTCAAGAGCGATTCGCTCGATGAGTCCTTCATATTTAGTGGTTTTCAGCCAATTTTCTGAATTTTTGAAAATTTCACTTTTTTGTGAAAATATCCACAAATGAGGGAATAATATGTGTGAGGGTACCCCAGGAGAGTTCCAAATGTGTGTGGGTAGAATCTATATCCCACGGGGGTAAAATTGAAAAAAGTTTAAAAAAATTTTTTTTTGGACTGAGCCATTTTACTGGCGTTTATCAGACTTTCAGATAGGGGAAATGTCAGTGAGCATTCCGATTTCAGTTCCAGAGCGATTCGCACGATGAGTCCTTCATATCTAGTTGTTTTCAGCGAATTTTCCGAATTTTTGAAAATTTCACTTTTTTGTGAAAATATCCACAAATGAGGGAATAATATGTGTGAGGGTACCACAGGAGAGTTCCAAATGTGTGTGGGTAGAATCTATATCCCACGGGGGTAAAATTGAAAAAAGTTGCAAAAAAATTTTTTTTTGGACTTAGTCATTTTTCTGGCGTTAATCAGACTTTCAGATAAGGGAAATGTCAGTGACCATTCCGATTTCAGTTCAAGAGCGATTCGCTCGATGAGTCCTTCATATTTAGTGGTTTTCAGCCAATTTTCTGAATTTTTGAAAATTTCACTTTTTTGTGAAAATATCCACTAAATGAGGGAATAATATGTTTGAGGGTACCCCAGGAGAGTTCCAAATGTGTGTGGGTAGAATCTATATCCCACGGGGGTAAAATTTAAAAAAGTTTAAAAAAATTTTTTTTTGGACTGAGCCATTTTTCTGGCGTTTATCAGACTTTCAGATAGGGGAAATGTCAGTTAGCATTCCGATTTCAGTTCCAGAGCGATTCGCCCGATGAGTCCTTCATATTTAGTTGTTTTCAGCGAATTTTCTGCATTTTTGAAAATTTAACTTTTTTGTGAAAATATCCACAAATGATTGAATACTATGTGTGAGGGTACCCCAGGACAGTTCCAAATGTGTGTGGGTAGAATCTATATCCCACGGGGGTAAAATTGAAAAAAAGTTTAAAAAAATTTTTTTTTGAACTTAGTCATTTTTCTAGCGTTAATCAGACTTTCAGATAGGGGAAATGTCAGTGAGCGTTCCGATTTCAGTTCCAGAGCGATTCGCCCGATGAGTCCTTCATATTTAGTTGTTTTCAGCGAATTTTCAGAATTTTTCAAAAATTTCACTTTTTTGTGAAAATATCCACAAATGAGGGAATAATATGTGTGAGGGTACCCCAGGAGAGTTCCAAATGTGTGTGTGTAGAATCTATATCCCACGGGGGTAAAATTGAAAAAGGTTTAAAAAATTTTTTTTTTGGACTTAGTCATTTTTCTGACGTTAATCAGACGTTCAGATACGGGAAATGTCAGTGACCATTCCGATTTCAGTTCAAGAGCGTTTCGCTCAATGAGTCCTTCATATTTAGTCGTTTTCAGCCAATTTTCTGAATTATTGAAAATTTCTCTTTTTTGTGAAAATGTCCACTAAATGAGGGAATAACATGTGTGAGGGTACCCCAGGAGAGTTCCAAATGTGTGTGGGTAGAATATATATCCCACAGGGGTAAAATTGAAAAAAGGTGAAAAAATTATTTATTTTGACTTAGTCATTTTTCTGGCGTTTATCAGACTTTCAGATAGGGGAAATGTCAGTGAGCGTTCCGATTTCAGTTCCAAAGCGATTCGCTTGATGAGTACTTCATATTTCATTGTTTTCAGCGAATTTTCTGCATTTTTGAAAATTTCACTTTTTTGTGAAAATATCCACAAATGAGGGAATAATATGTGTGAGGGTACCCCAGGAGAGTTCCAAATGTGTGTGGGCAGAATCTATATCCCACGGGGGTAAAATTGAAAAAAGTTGAAAAAAATTTTTTTTTGGACTAAGTCATTTTTCTGGCGTTAATCAGACTTTCAGATAGGGGAAATGTCAGTGAGCATTCCAATTTCAGTTCAAGAGCAATTCGCTCGATGAGTCCTTCATATTTTGCTGTTTTTCAGCCAATTTTCTGAATTTTTGAAAATTTCACTTTTTTGTGAAAATATCCACTAAATGAGGGAATAATATGTGTGAGGGTACCCCAGAAGAGTTCCAAATGTGTGTGGGTAGAATATATATCCCACGGAGTAAAATTGAAGAAAGTTGAAAAAAAAATTTTTTTGGACTGAGTCATTTTTCCGGCGTTTATCAGACTTTCAGATAGGGGAAATGTCAGTGAGCGTTCCGATTTCAGTTCCAGAGCGATTCGCCCGATGAGTCCTTCATATTTAGTTGTTTTCAGCGAATTTTCTGAATTTTTGAAAATTTCACTTTTTTGTGAAAATATACACAAATGAGGGAATAATATGTGTGAGGGTACCCCAGGAGAGTTCCAAAGGTGTGTAGGTAGAATCTATATCCCACGGGGGTAAAATTGAAAAAAGTTGAAAAAAATTTTTTTTTGGACTGAGTCATTTTCCGGCGTTTATCAGACTTTCAGATAGGGGAAATGTCAGTTACCTTTCCGATTTCAGTTCAAGAGCGATTCACTCGATGAGTCCTTCATATTTAGTGGTTTTCAGCCAATTATCTGAATTTTTGAAAATTTCACTTTTTTGTGAAAATATCCACTAAATGAGGGAATAATATGTGTGAGGTACCCCAGGAGAGTTCCAAATGTGTGTGGGTAGAATATATATCCCATGGAGGTAAAATTGAAAAAAGTTGAAAAAATTATTTATTTTGACTTAGTCATTTTTCTGGCGTTTATCAGACTTTCAGATAGGGGAAATGTCAGTGAGCGTTCCGATTTCAGTTCCAGAGCGATTCGCCCGATGAGTCCTTCATATTTAGTTGTTTTCAGCGAATTTTCAGAATTTTTCAAAAATTTCACTTTTTTGTGAAAATATCCACAAATGAGGGAATAATATGTGTGAGGGTACCCCAGGAGAGTTCCAAATGTGTGTGTGTAGAATCTATATCCCACGGGGGTAAAATTGAAAAAGGTTTAAAAAATTTTTTTTTTGGACTTAGTCATTTTTCTGACGTTAATCAGACGTTCAGATACGGGAAATGTCAGTGAGCGTTCCGATTTCAGTTCCAGAGCGATTCGCCCGATGAGTCCTTCATATTTAGTCATTTTCAGCGAATTTTCTGAATTTTGGAAAATTTCTCTTTTTTGTGAAAATGTCCACTAAATGAGGGAATAACATGTGTGAGGGTACCCCAGGAGAGTTCCAAATGTGTGTGGGTAGAATATATATCCCACGGGGGTAAAATTGAAAAAAGGTGAAAAAATTATTTATTTTGACTTAGTCATTTTTCTGGCGTTTATCAGACTTTCAGATAGGGGAAATGTCAGTGAGCGTTCCGATTTCAGTTCCAAAGCGATTCGCTTGATGAGTACTTCATATTTCATTGTTTTCAGCGAATTTTCTGCATTTTTGAAAATTTCACTTTTTTGTGAAAATATCCACAAATGAGGGAATAATATGTGTGAGGGTACCCCAGGAGAGTTCCAAATGTGTGTGGGCAGAATCTATATCCCACGGGGGTAAAATTGAAAAAAGTTGAAAAAAATTTTTTTTTGGACTAAGTCATTTTTCTGGCGTTAATCAGACTTTCAGATAGGGGAAATGTCAGTGAGCATTCCAATTTCAGTTCAAGAGCAATTCGCTCGATGAGTCCTTCATATTTTGCTGTTTTTCAGCCAATTTTCTGAATTTTTGAAAATTTCACTTTTTTGTGAAAATATCCACTAAATGAGGGAATAATATGTGTGAGGGTACCCCAGAAGAGTTCCAAATGTGTGTGGGTAGAATATATATCCCACGGAGTAAAATTGAAGAAAGTTGAAAAAAAAATTTTTTTGGACTGAGTCATTTTTCCGGCGTTTATCAGACTTTCAGATAGGGGAAATGTCAGTGAGCGTTCCGATTTCAGTTCCAGAGCGATTCGCCCGATGAGTCCTTCATATTTAGTTGTTTTCAGCGAATTTTCTGAATTTTTGAAAATTTCACTTTTTTGTGAAAATATACACAAATGAGGGAATAATATGTGTGAGGGTACCCCAGGAGAGTTCCAAAGGTGTGTAGGTAGAATCTATATCCCACGGGGGTAAAATTGAAAAAAGTTGAAAAAAATTTTTTTTTGGACTGAGTCATTTTCCGGCGTTTATCAGACTTTCAGATAGGGGAAATGTCAGTTACCTTTCCGATTTCAGTTCAAGAGCGATTCACTCGATGAGTCCTTCATATTTAGTGGTTTTCAGCCAATTTTCTGAATTTTTGAAAATTTCACTTTTTTGTGAAAATATCCACTAAATGAGGGAATAATATGTGTGAGGTACCCCAGGAGAGTTCCAAATGTGTGTGGGTAGAATATATATCCCATGGAGGTAAAATTGAAAAAAGTTGAAAAAATTATTTATTTTGACTTAGTCATTTTTCTGGCGTTTATCAGACTTTCAGATAGGGGAAATGTCAGTGAGCGTTCCGATTTCAGTTCCAGAGCGATTCGCCCAATGAGTCCTTCATATTTAGTTGTTTTCAGCGAATTTTCTGCATTTTTGAAAATTTAACTTTTTTGTGAAAATATCCACAAATGAGGGAATAATATGTGTGAGGGTACCACAGGAGAGTTCCAAATGTGTGTGGGTAGAATCTATATCCCACGGGGGTAAAATTGAAAAAAGTTGCAAAAAAATTTTTTTTTGGACTTAGTCATTTTTCTGGCGTTAATCAGACTTTCAGATAAGGGAAATGTCAGTGACCATTCCGATTTCAGTTCAAGAGCGATTCGCTCGATGAGTCTTTCATATTTTGTTGTTTTTCAGCCAATTTTCAGAATTTTTGAAAATTTCACTTTTTTGTGAAAATATCCACTAAATGAGGGAATAATATGTGTGAGGGTACCCCAGGAGAGTTCCAAATGTATGTGGGTAGAATCTATATCCCATGGGGGTAAAATTGAAAAAAGTTGAAAAAAAATTTTTTTTGGACTGTCATTTTCCGGCGTTTATCAGACTTTCAGATAGGGGAAATGTCAGTGAGCATTCCGATTTCAGTTCAAGAGCGATTCGCTCGATGAGTCCTTCATATTTAGTGGTTTTCAGCCAATTTTCTGAATTTTTGAAAATTTCACTTTTTTGTGAAAATATCCACTAAATGAGGGAATAATATGTGTGAGGGTACCCCAGGAGAGTTCCAAATGTGTGTGGGTAGAATCTATATCCCACGGGGGTAAAATTGAAAAAAGTTTAAAAAAATTTTTTTTTGGACTGAGCCATTTTTCTGGCGTTTATCAGACTTTCAGATAGGGGAAATGTCAGTTAGCGTTCCGATTTCAGTTCCAGAGCGATTCGCCCGATGAGTCCTTCATATTTAGTTGTTTTCAGCGAATTTTCAGAATTTTTGAAAATTTCACTTTTTTGTGAAAATATCCACAAATGAGGGAATAATATGTGTGAGGGTACCCCAGGAGAGTTCCAAATGTGTGTGGGTAGAAACTATGTCCCACGAGGGTAAAATTGAAAAAGGTTGAAAAAAATGTTTTTTTGGACTGAGTCATTTTTCCGGCGTTTATCAGACTTTCAGATAGGGGAAATGTCAGTGAGCGTTCCGATATCAGTTCCAGAGCGATTCGCCCGATGAGTCCTTCATATTTAGTTGTTTTCAGCGAATTTTCTGAATTTTTGAAAATTTCACTTTTTTGTGAAAATATACACAAATGAGGGAATAATATGTGTGAGGGTACCCCAGGAGAGTTCCAAATGTGTGTAGGTAGAATCTATATCCCACGGGGGTAAAATTGAAAAAAGTTGAAAAAAATTTTTTTTTGGACTGAGTCATTTTCCGGCGTTTATCAGACTTTCAGATAGGGGAAATGTCAGTGAGCGTTCCGATTTCAGTTCAAGAGCGATTCACTCGATGAGTCCTTCATATTTAGTGGTTTTCAGCCAATTTTCTGAATTTTTGAAAATTTCACTTTTTTGTGAAAATATCCACTAAATGAGGGAATAATATGTGTGAGGGTACCCCAGGAGACTTCCAAATGTGTGTGGGTAGAATATATATCCCACGGGGGTAAAATTGAAAAAAGTTGAAAAAAATTTTTTTTTTGACTGAGTCATTTTTCCGGCGTTTATCAGACTTTCAGATAGGGGAAATGTCAGTGAGCGTTCCTATTTCAGTTCCAGAGCGATTCGCCCGATGAGTCCTTCATATTTAGTCGTTTTCAGCCAATTTTCTGAATTATTGAAAATTTCTCTTTTTTGTGAAAATGTCCACTAAATGAGGGAATAATATGTGTGAGGGTACCCCAGGAGAGTTCCAAATGTGTGAGGGTAGAATATATATCCCACGGGGGTAAAATTGAAAAAAGGTGAAAAAATTATTTATTTTGACTTAGTCATTTTTCAGCGTTTATCAGACTTTCAGATAGGGGAAATGTCAGTGAGCGTTCCGATTTCAGTTCCAGAGCGATTCGCCCGATGAGTCCTTCATATTTAGTCGTTTTCAGCTAATTTTCTGAATTTTTGAAAATTTCTCTTTCTTGTGAAAATGTCCACTAAATGAGGGAATAATATGTGTGAGGGTACCCCAGGAGAGTTCCAAATGTGTGTGGGTAGAATATATATCCCACGGGGGTAAAATTGAAAAAAGGTGAAAAAATTATTTATTTTGACTTAGTCATTTTTCCGGCGTTTATCAGACTTTCAGATAGGGGAAATGTCAGTGAGCGTTCCGATTTCAGTTCCAAAGCGATTCGCTTGATGAGTCCTTCATATTTCGTTGTTTTCAGCGAATTTTCTGCATTTTTGAAAATTTCACTTTTTTGTGAAAATATCCACAAATGAGGGAATAATATGTGTGAGGGTACCACAGGAGAGATCCAAATGTGTGTGGGTAGAATCTATATCCCACGGGGGTAAAATTGAAAAAAGTTGAAAAAAATTTTTTTTGGGACTAAGTCATTTTTCTGGCGTTAATCAAACTTTCAGATAGGGGAAATGTCAGTGAGCATTCCAATTTCAGTTCAAGAGCAATTCGCTCGATGAGTCCTTCATATTTTGCTGTTTTTCAGCCAATTTTCTGAATTTTTGAAAATTTCACTTTTTTGTGAAAATATCCACTAAATGAGGGAATAATATGTGTGAGGGTACCCCAGAAGAGTTCCAAATGTGTGTGGGTAGAATATATATCCCACGGAGTAAAATTGAAGAAAGTTGAAAAAAAATTTTTTAGGACTGAGTCATTTTCCGGCGTTTATCAGACTTTCAGATAGGGGAAATGTCAGTGAGCGTTCCGATTTCAGTTCAAGAGCGATTCGCTCGATGAGTCCTTCATATTTATTGGTTTTCAGCCAATTTTCAGAATTTTTGAAAATTTCACTTTTTTGTGAAAATATCCACAAATGAGGGAATAATATGTGTGAGGGTACTCCAGGAGAGTTCCAAATGTGTGTGTGCAGAATCTATATCCCACGGGGGTAAAACTGAAAAAGGTTTAAAAAAATTTTTTTTTGGACTTAGTCATTTTTCTAGCGTTAATCAGACTTTCAGATAGGGAAAATGTCAGTGAGCGTTCCGATTTCAGTTCAAGAGCGTTTCGCTCAATGAGTCCTTCATATTTTGTTGTTTTTCAGCCAATTTTCAGAATTTTTGAAAATTTCACTTTTTTGTGAAAATATCCACTAAATGAGGGAATAATATGTGTGAGGGTACCCCAGGAGAGGTCCAAATGTGTGTGGGTAGAAACTATGTCCCACGGGGGTAAAATTGAAAAAGGTTGAAAAAAATGTTTTTTTGGACTGAGTCATTTTTCCGGCGTTTATCAGACTTTCAGATAGGGGAAATGTCAGTGAGCGTTCCGATTTCAGTTCCAGAGCGATTCGCTCGATGAGTCTTTCATATTTTGTTGTTTTTCAGCCAATTTTCAGAATTTTTGAAAATTTCACTTTTTTGTGAAAATATCCACTAAATGAGGGAATAATATGTGTGAGGGTACCCCAGGAGAGTTCCAAATGTGTGTGAGTAGAATCTATATCCCATGGGGGTAAAATTGAAAAAAGTTGAAAAAAATTTTTTTTTGGACTGAGTCATTTTCCGGCGTTTATCAGACTTTCAGATAGGGGAAATGTCAGTGAGCATTCCGATTTCAGTTCCAAAGCGATTCGCTTGATGAGTCCTTCATATTTCGTTGTTTTCAGCGAATTTTCTGCATTTTTGAAAATTTCACTTTTTTGTGAAAATATCCACAAATGAGGGAATAATATGTGTGAGGGTACCCCAGGAGAGTTCCAAATGTGTGTGGGTAGAATCTATATCCCACGGGGGTAAAATTGAAAAAAGTTGAAAAAAATTTTTTTTGGGACTAAGTCATTTTTCTGGCGTTAATCAAACTTTCAGATAGGGGAAATGTCAGTGAGCATTCCAATTTCAGTTCAAGAGCAATTCGCTCGATGAGTCCTTCATATTTTGCTGTTTTTCAGCCAATTTTCTGAATTTTTGAAAATTTCACTTTTTTGTGAAAATATCCACTAAATGAGGGAATAATATGTGTGAGGGTACCCCAGAAAAGTTCCAAGTGTGTGTGGGTAGAATATATATCCCACGGAGTAAAATTGAAGAAAGTTGAAAAAAAAATTTTTTTATGACTGAGTCATTTTCCGGCGTTTATCAGACTTTCAGATAGGGGAAATGTCAGTGAGCGTTCCGATTTCAGTTCAAGAGCGATTCGCTCGATGAGTCCTTCATATTTAGTGGTTTTCAGCCAATTTTCAGAATTTTTGAAAATTTCACTTTTTTGTGAAAATATCCACTAAATGAGGGAATAATATGTGTGAGGGTACCCCAGGAGAGTTCCAAATGTGTGTGGGTAGAATCTATATCCCACGGGGGTAAAATTGAAAAAAGTTTAAAAAAATTTTTTTTTGGACTGAGCCATTTTACTGGCGTTTATCAGACTTTCAGATAGGGGAAATGTCAGTGAGCGTTCTGATCTCAGTTCAAGAGCGATTCGCTCGATGAGTCCTTCATATTTAGTGGTTTTCAGCCAATTTTCAGAATTTTTGAAAATTTCACTTTTTTGTGAAAATATCCACAAATGAGGGAATAATATGTGTGAGGGTACTCCAGGAGAGTTCCAAATGTGTGTGTGCAGAATCTATATCCCACGGGGGTAAAATTGAAAAAGGTTTAAAAAAATTTTTTTTTGGACTTAGTCATTTTTCTAGCGTTAATCAGACTTTCAGATAGGGGAAATGTCAGTGAGCGTTCCGATTTCAGTTCCAGAGCGATTCGCCCGATGAGTCCTTCATATTTAGTTGTTTTCAGCGAATTTTCTGAATTTTTGAAAATTTCACTTTTTTGTGAAAATATACACAAATGAGGGAATAATATGTGTGAGGGTACCCCAGGAGAGTTCCAAATGTGTGTAGGTAGAATCTATATCCCACGGGGGTAAAATTGAAAAAAGTTGAAAAAAATTTTTTTTTAGACTGAGTCATTTTCCGGCGTTTATCAGACTTTCAGATAGGGGAAATGTCAGTTAGCGTTCCGATTTCAGTTCAAGAGCGATTCACTCGATGAGTCCTTCATATTTAGTGGTTTTCAGCCAATTTTCTGAATTTTTGAAAATTTCACTTTTTTGTGAAAATATCCACTAAATGAGGGAATAATATGTGTGAGGGTACCCCAGGAGAGTTCCAAATGTGTGTGGGTAGAATCTATATCCCATGGGGGTAAAATTGAAAAAAGTTGAAAAAAAAATTTTTTTGGACTGAGTCATTTTCCGGCGTTTATCAGACTTTCAGATAGGGGAAATGTCAGTGAGCATTCCGATTTCAGTTCAAGAGCGATTCGCTCGATGAGTCCTTCATATTTAGTGGTTTTCAGCCAATTTTCTGAATTTTTGAAAATTTCACTTTTTTGTGAAAATATCCACTAAATGAGGGAATAATATGTGTGAGGGTACCCCAGGAGAGTTCCAAATGTGTGTGGGTAGAATCTATATCCCACGGGGGTAAAATTGAAAAAAGTTTAAAAAAATTTTTTTTTAGACTGAGCCATTTTTCTGGCGTTTATCAGACTTTCAGATAGGGGAAATGTCAGTTAGCGTTCCGATTTCAATTCCAGAGCGATTCGCCCGATGAGTCCTTCATATTTAGTTGTTTTCAGCGAATTTTCAGAATTTTTGAAAATTTCACTTTTTTGTGAAAATATACACAAATGAGGGAATAATATGTGTGAGGGTACCCCAGGAGAGTTCCAAATGTGTGTGGGTAGAATCTATATCCCACGGGGGTAAAATTGGAAAAAGTTGAAAAAAATTTTTTTTTGGACTGAGTCATTTTTCCGGCGTTTATCAGACTTTCAGATAGGGGAAATGTCAGTGAGCGTTCCGATTTCAGTTCCAAAGCGATTCGCTTGATGAGTCCTTCATATTTCGTTGTTTTCAGCGAATTTTCTGCATTTTTGAAAATTTCACTTTTTTGTGAAAATATCCACAAATGAGGGAATAATATGTGTGAGGGTACCACAGGAGAGTTCCAAATGTGTGTGGGTAGAATCTATATCCCACGGGGGTAAAATTGAAAAAAGTTGCAAAAAAATTTTTTTTTGGACTTAGTCATTTTTCTGGCGTTAATCAGACTTTCAGATAAGGGAAATGTCAGTGAGCATTCCAATTTCAGTTCAAGAGCAATTCGCTCGATGAGTCTTTCATATTTTGTTGTTTTTCAGCCAATTTTCTGAATTTTTGAAAATTTCACTTTTTTGTGAAAATATCCACTAAATGAGGGAATAATATGTGTGAGGGTACCCCAGGAGAGTTCCAAATGTGTGTGGGTAGAATCTATATCCCATGGGGGTAAAATTGAAGAAAGTTGAAAAAAAAATTTTTTTGGACTGAGTCATTTTCCGGCGTTTATCAGACTTTCAGATAGGGGAAATGTCAGTGAGCGTTCCGATTTCAGTTCAAGAGCGATTCGCTCGATGAGTCCTTCATATTTAGATGTTTTCAGCGAATTTTCAGAATTTTTGAAAATTTCACTTTTTTGTGAAAATATCCACAAATGAGGGAATAATATGTGTGAGGGTACTCCAAGAGAGTTCCAAATTGTGTGTGCAGAATCTATATCCCACGGGGGTAAAATTGAAAAAGGTTTAAAAAAATTTTTTTTTTGGACTTAGTCATTTTTCTAGCGTTAATCAGACTTTCAGATAGGGGAAATGTCAGTGAGCGTTCCGATTTCAGTTCAAGAGCGTTTCGCTCAATGAGTCCTTCATATTTAGTTGTTTTCAGCGAATTTTCTGAATTTTTGAAAATTTCACTTTTTTGTGAAAATATACACAAATGAGGGAATAATATGTGTGAGGGTACCCCAGGAGAGTTCCAAATGTGTGTAGGTAGAATCTATATCCCACGGGGGTAAAATTGAAAAAAGTTGAAAAAAATTTTTTTTTGGACTGAGTCATTTTCCGGCGTTTATCAGACTTTCAGATAGGGGAAATGTCAGTTAGCGTTCCGCTTTCAGTTCAAGAGCGATTCACTCGATGAGTCCTTCATATTTAGTGGTTTTCAGCCAATTTTCTGAATTTTTGAAAATTTCACTTTTTTTGTGAAAATATCCACTAAATGAGGGAATAATATGTGTGAGGTACCCCAGGAGAGTTCCAAATGTGTGTGGGTAGAATATATATCCCATGGAGGTAAAATTGAAAAAAGTTGAAAAAATTATTTATTTTGACTTAGTCATTTTTCTGGCGTTTATCAGACTTTCAGATAGGGGAAATGTCAGTGAGCGTTCCGATTTCAGTTCCAGAGCGATTCGCCCGATGAGTCCTTCATATTTAGTTGTTTTCAGCGAATTTTCTGAATTTTTGAAAATTTCACTTTTTTGTGAAAATATCCACTAAATGAGGGAATAATATGTGTGAGGGTACCCCAGGAGAGTTCCAAATGTGTGTGGGTAGAATCTATATCCCATGGGGGTAAAATTGAAAAAAGTTGAAAAAAAATTTTTTTTGGACTGAGTCATTTTCCGGCGTTTATCAGACTTTCAGATAGGGGAAATGTCAGTGAGCATTCCGATTTCAGTTCAAGAGCGATTCGCCCGATGAGTCCTTCATATTTAGTTGTTTTCAGCGAATTTTCTGAATTTTTGAAAATTTCACTTTTTTGTGAAAATATACACAAATGAGGGAATAATATGTGTGAGGGTACCCCAGGAGAGTTCCAAATGTGTGTAGGTAGAATCTATATCCCAGGGGGGTAAAATTGAAAAAAGTTGAAAAAAATTTTTTTTTGGACTGAGTCATTTTCCGGCGTTTATCAGACTTTCAGATAGGGGAAATGTCAGTGAGCGTTCCGATTTCAGTTCCAGAGCGATTCACTCGATGAGTCCTTCATATTTAGTGGTTTTCAGCCAATTTTCTGAATTTTTGAAAATTTCTCTTTCTTGTGAAAATGTCCACTAAATGAGGGAATAATATGTGTGAGGGTACCCCAGGAGAGTTCCAAATGTGTGTGGGTAGAATATATATCCCACGGGGGTAAAATTGAAAAAAGGTGAAAAAATTATTTATTTTGACTTAGTCATTTTTCCGGCGTTTATCAGACTTTCAGATAGGGGAAATGTCAGTGAGCGTTCCGATTTCAGTTCCAGAGCGATTCGCCCGATGAGTCCTTCATATTTAGTCGTTTTCAGCTAATTTTCTGAATTTTTGAAAATTTCTCTTTCTTGTGAAAATGTCCACTAAATGAGGGAATAATATGTGTGAGGGTACCCCAGGAGAGTTCCAAATGTGTGTGGGTAGAATATATATCCCACGGGGGTAAAATTGAAAAAAGTTGAAAAAATTATTTATTTTGACTTAGTCATTTTTCTGGCGTTTATCAGACTTTCAGATAGGGGAAATGTCAGTGAGCGTTCCGATTTCAGTTCCAGAGCGATTCGCCCGATGAGTCCTTCATATTTAGTTGTTTTCAGCGAATTTTCTGCATTTTTGAAAATTTAACTTTTTTGTGAAAATATCCACAAATGATTGAATACTATGTGTGAGGGTACCCCAGGAGAGTTCCAAATGTGTGTGGGTAGAATCTATATCCCACGGTGGTAAAATTGGAAAAAGTTGAAAAAAATTTTTTTTTGGACCGAGTCATTTTTCCGGCGTTTATCAGACTTTCAGATAGGGGAAATGTCAGTGAGCGTTCCGATTTCAGTTCCAGAGCGATTCGCCCGATGAGTCCTTCATATTTAGTCATTTTCAGCCAATTTTCTGAATTTTGGAAAATTTCTCTTTTTTGTGAAAATGTCCACTAAATGAGGGAATAACATGTGTGAGGGTACCCCAGGAGAGTTCCAAATGTGTGTGGGTAGAATATATATCCCACGGGGGTAAAATTGAAAAAAGGTGAAAAAATTATTTATTTTGACTTAGTCATTTTTCTGGCGTTTATCAGACTTTCAGATAGGGGAAATGTCAGTGAGCGTTCCGATTTCAGTTCCAAAGCGATTCGCTTGATGAGTCCTTCATATTTAGTGGTTTTCAGCCAATTTTCTGAATTTTTGAAAATTTCTCTTTTTTGTGAAAATGTCCACTAAATGAGGGAATAATATGTGTGAGGGTACCCCAGGAGAGTTCCAAATGTGTGTGGGTAGAATATATATCCCACGGGGGTAAAATTGAAAAAAGTTGAAAAAATTATTTATTTTGATCTAGTCATTTTTCTGGCGTTTATCAGACTTTCAGATAGGGGAAATGTCAGTCAGCGTTCCGATTTCAGTTCCAGAGCGATTCGCCCGATGAGTCCTTTATATTTATTTGTTTTCAGCGAATTTTCTGAATTTTTAAAATTTCACTTTTTTGTGAAAATATCCACAAATGAGGGAGTAATATGTGTGAGGGTACCCCAGGAGAGTTCCAAATGTGTGTGGGTAGAATCTATATCGCACGGGGGTAAAATTGAAAAAAGTTGAAAAAAATTTTTTTTTGGACTGAGTCATTTTCCGGCGTTTATCAGACTTTCAGATAGGGGAAATGTCAGTGAGCGTTCCGATTTCAGTTCAAGAGCGATTCGCTCGATGAGTCCTTCATATTTAGATGTTTTCAGCGAATTTTCAGAATTTTTGAAAATTTCACTTTTTTGTGAAAATATCCACAAATGAGGGAATAATATGTGTGAGGGTACTCCAAGAGAGTTCCAAATTGTGTGTGCAGAATCTATATCCCACGGGGGTAAAATTGAAAAAGGTTTAAAAAAATTTTTTTTTTGGACTTAGTCATTTTTCTAGCGTTAATCAGACTTTCAGATAGGGGAAATGTCAGTGAGCGTTCCGATTTCAGTTCAAGAGCGTTTCGCTCAATGAGTCCTTCATATTTAGTTGTTTTCAGCGAATTTTCTGAATTTTTGAAAATTTCACTTTTTTGTGAAAATATACACAAATGAGGGAATAATATGTGTGAGGGTACCCCAGGAGAGTTCCAAATGTGTGTAGGTAGAATCTATATCCCACGGGGGTAAAATTGAAAAAAGTTGAAAAAAATTTTTTTTTGGACTGAGTCATTTTCCGGCGTTTATCAGACTTTCAGATAGGGGAAATGTCAGTTAGCGTTCCGCTTTCAGTTCAAGAGCGATTCACTCGATGAGTCCTTCATATTTAGTGGTTTTCAGCCAATTTTCTGAATTTTTGAAAATTTCACTTTTTTTGTGAAAATATCCACTAAATGAGGGAATAATATGTGTGAGGTACCCCAGGAGAGTTCCAAATGTGTGTGGGTAGAATATATATCCCATGGAGGTAAAATTGAAAAAAGTTGAAAAAATTATTTATTTTGACTTAGTCATTTTTCTGGCGTTTATCAGACTTTCAGATAGGGGAAATGTCAGTGAGCGTTCCGATTTCAGTTCCAGAGCGATTCGCCCAATGAGTCCTTCATATTTAGTTGTTTTCAGCGAATTTTCTGAATTTTTGAAAATTTCACTTTTTTGTGAAAATATCCACTAAATGAGGGAATAATATGTGTGAGGGTACCCCAGGAGAGTTCCAAATGTGTGTGGGTAGAATCTATATCCCATGGGGGTAAAATTGAAAAAAGTTGAAAAAAAATTTTTTTTGGACTGAGTCATTTTCCGGCGTTTATCAGACTTTCAGATAGGGGAAATGTCAGTGAGCATTCCGATTTCAGTTCAAGAGCGATTCGCCCGATGAGTCCTTCATATTTAGTTGTTTTCAGCGAATTTTCTGAATTTTTGAAAATTTCACTTTTTTGTGAAAATATACACAAATGAGGGAATAATATGTGTGAGGGTACCCCAGGAGAGTTCCAAATGTGTGTAGGTAGAATCTATATCCCAGGGGGGTAAAATTGAAAAAAGTTGAAAAAAATTTTTTTTTGGACTGAGTCATTTTCCGGCGTTTATCAGACTTTCAGATAGGGGAAATGTCAGTGAGCGTTCCGATTTCAGTTCCAGAGCGATTCACTCGATGAGTCCTTCATATTTAGTGGTTTTCAGCCAATTTTCTGAATTTTTGAAAATTTCTCTTTCTTGTGAAAATGTCCACTAAATGAGGGAATAATATGTGTGAGGGTACCCCAGGAGAGTTCCAAATGTGTGTGGGTAGAATATATATCCCACGGGGGTAAAATTGAAAAAAGGTGAAAAAATTATTTATTTTGACTTAGTCATTTTTCCGGCGTTTATCAGACTTTCAGATAGGGGAAATGTCAGTGAGCGTTCCGATTTCAGTTCCAGAGCGATTCGCCCGATGAGTCCTTCATATTTAGTCGTTTTCAGCTAATTTTCTGAATTTTTGAAAATTTCTCTTTCTTGTGAAAATGTCCACTAAATGAGGGAATAATATGTGTGAGGGTACCCCAGGAGAGTTCCAAATGTGTGTGGGTAGAATATATATCCCACGGGGGTAAAATTGAAAAAAGTTGAAAAAATTATTTATTTTGACTTAGTCATTTTTCTGGCGTTTATCAGACTTTCAGATAGGGGAAATGTCAGTGAGCGTTCCGATTTCAGTTCCAGAGCGATTCGCCCAATGAGTCCTTCATATTTAGTTGTTTTCAGCGAATTTTCTGAATTTTTGAAAATTTCACTTTTTTGTGAAAATATCCACTAAATGAGGGAATAATATGTGTGAGGGTACCCCAGGAGAGTTCCAAATGTGTGTGGGTAGAATCTATATCCCATGGGGGTAAAATTGAAAAAAGTTGAAAAAAAATTTTTTTTGGACTGAGTCATTTTCCGGCGTTTATCAGACTTTCAGATAGGGGAAATGTCAGTGAGCATTCCGATTTCAGTTCAAGAGCGATTCGCCCGATGAGTCCTTCATATTTAGTTGTTTTCAGCGAATTTTCTGAATTTTTGAAAATTTCACTTTTTTGTGAAAATATACACAAATGAGGGAATAATATGTGTGAGGGTACCCCAGGAGAGTTCCAAATGTGTGTAGGTAGAATCTATATCCCAGGGGGGTAAAATTGAAAAAAGTTGAAAAAAATTTTTTTTTGGACTGAGTCATTTTCCGGCGTTTATCAGACTTTCAGATAGGGGAAATGTCAGTGAGCGTTCCGATTTCAGTTCCAGAGCGATTCACTCGATGAGTCCTTCATATTTAGTGGTTTTCAGCCAATTTTCTGAATTTTTGAAAATTTCTCTTTCTTGTGAAAATGTCCACTAAATGAGGGAATAATATGTGTGAGGGTACCCCAGGAGAGTTCCAAATGTGTGTGGGTAGAATATATATCCCACGGGGGTAAAATTGAAAAAAGGTGAAAAAATTATTTATTTTGACTTAGTCATTTTTCCGGCGTTTATCAGACTTTCAGATAGGGGAAATGTCAGTGAGCGTTCCGATTTCAGTTCCAGAGCGATTCGCCCGATGAGTCCTTCATATTTAGTCGTTTTCAGCTAATTTTCTGAATTTTTGAAAATTTCTCTTTCTTGTGAAAATGTCCACTAAATGAGGGAATAATATGTGTGAGGGTACCCCAGGAGAGTTCCAAATGTGTGTGGGTAGAATATATATCCCACGGGGGTAAAATTGAAAAAAGTTGAAAAAATTATTTATTTTGACTTAGTCATTTTTCTGGCGTTTATCAGACTTTCAGATAGGGGAAATGTCAGTGAGCGTTCCGATTTCAGTTCCAGAGCGATTCGCCCGATGAGTCCTTCATATTTAGTTGTTTTCAGCGAATTTTCTGCATTTTTGAAAATTTAACTTTTTTGTGAAAATATCCACAAATGATTGAATACTATGTGTGAGGGTACCCCAGGAGAGTTCCAAATGTGTGTGGGTAGAATCTATATCCCACGGTGGTAAAATTGGAAAAAGTTGAAAAAAATTTTTTTTTGGACCGAGTCATTTTTCCGGCGTTTATCAGACTTTCAGATAGGGGAAATGTCAGTGAGCGTTCCGATTTCAGTTCCAGAGCGATTCGCCCGATGAGTCCTTCATATTTAGTCATTTTCAGCCAATTTTCTGAATTTTGGAAAATTTCTCTTTTTTGTGAAAATGTCCACTAAATGAGGGAATAACATGTGTGAGGGTACCCCAGGAGAGTTCCCAATGTGTGTGGGTAGAATATATATCCCACGGGGGTAAAATTGAAAAAAGGTGAAAAAATTATTTATTTTGACTTAGTCATTTTTCTGGCGTTTATCAGACTTTCAGATAGGGGAAATGTCAGTGAGCGTTCCGATTTCAGTTCCAAAGCGATTCGCTTGATGAGTCCTTCATATTTAGTGGTTTTCAGCCAATTTTCTGAATTTTTGAAAATTTCTCTTTTTTGTGAAAATGTCCACTAAATGAGGGAATAATATGTTTGAGGGTACCCCAGGAGAGTTCCAAATGTGTGTGGGTAGAATATATATCCCACGGGGGTAAAATTGAAAAAAGTTGAAAAAATTATTTATTTTGATCTAGTCATTTTTCTGGCGTTTATCAGACTTTCAGATAGGGGAAATGTCAGTCAGCGTTCCGATTTCAGTTCCAGAGCGATTCGCCCGATGAGTCCTTTATATTTATTTGTTTTCAGCGAATTTTCTGAATTTTTAAAATTTCACTTTTTTGTGAAAATATCCACAAATGAGGGAGTAATATGTGTGAGGGTACCCCAGGAGAGTTCCAAATGTGTGTGGGTAGAATCTATATCGCACGGGGGTAAAATTGAAAAAAGTTGAAAAAAATTTTTTTTTGGACTTAGTCATTTTTCTGGCGTTAATCAGACTTTCAGATAGGGGTAATGTCAGTGAGCATTCCGATTTCAGTTCTAGAGCGATTCGCTCGATGAGTCCTTCATATTTAGTGGTTTTCAGCCAATTTTCTGAATTTTTGAAAATTTCTCTTTTTTGTGAAAATGTCCACTAAATGAGGGAATAATATGTGTGAGGGTACCCCAGGAGAGTTCCAAATGTGTGTGTGTAGAATATATATCCCACGGGGGTAAAATTGAAAAAAGTTGAAAAAATTATTTATTTTGATCTAGTCTTTTTTCTGGCGTTTATCAGACTTTCAGATAGGGGAAATGTCAGTCAGCGTTCCGATTTCAGTTCCAGAGCGATTCGCCCGATGAGTCCTTTATATTTATTTGTTTTCAGCGAATTTTCTGAATTTTTAAAATTTCACTTTTTTGTGAAAATATCCACAAATGAGGGAGTAATATGTGTGAGGGTACCCCAGGAGAGTTCCAAATGTGTGTGGGTAGAATATATATCCCACGGGGTAAAATTGAAAAAAGTTGAAAAAAAAATTTTTTTGGACTGAGTCATTTTCCGGCGTTTATCAGACTTTCAGATAGGGGAAATGTCAGTGAGCGTTCCGATTTCAGTTCAAGAGCGATTCGCTCGATGAGTCCTTCATATTTAGTGGTTTTCAGCCAATTTTCTGAACTTTTGAAAATTTCACTTTTTTGTGAAAATATCCACTAAATGAGGGAATAATATGTGTGAGGGTACCCCAGGAGAGTTCCAAATGTGTGTGGGTAGAATCTATATCCCACGGGGGTAAAATTGAAAAAAGTTGAAAAAAATTTTTTTTTGGACTGAGTCATTTTTCCGGCGTTTATCAGACTTTCAGATAGGGGAAATGTCAGTGAGCGTTCCGATTTCAGTTCCAGAGCGATTCGCCCGATGAGTCCTTCATATTTAGTCATTTTCAGCCAATTTTCAGAATTTTTGAAAATTTCTCTTTTTTGTGAAAATGTCCACTAAATGAGGGAATAACATGTGTGAGGGTACCCCAGGAGAGTTCCAAATGTGTGTGGGTAGAATATATATCCCACGGGGGTAAAATTGAATAAAGGTGAAAAAATTATTTATTTTGACTTAGTCATTTTTCTGGCGTTTATCAGACTTTCAGATAGGGGAAATGTCAGTGAGCGTTCCGATTTCAGTTCCAGAGCGATTCACCTGATGAGTTCTTCATATTTAGTTGTTTTCAGCGAATTTTCTTAATTTTTGAAAATTTCACTTTTTTGTGAAAATATCCACTAAATGAGGGAATAATATGTGTGAGGGTACCCCAGGAGAGTTCCAAATGTGTGTGGGTAGAATATATATCACATGGGGGTAAAATTGAAAAGAGTTGAAAAAAATTTTTTTTTGGACTTAGTCATTTTTCAGACATTAATCAGACTTTCAGATAGGGGAAATGTCAGTGAGCATTCCGATTTCAGTTCAAGAGCGATTCGTTCGATGAGTCCTTCATTTTTAGTGGTTTTCAGCCAATTTTCTGAATTTTTGAAAATTTCACTTTTTTTGTGAAACCGTCCACTAAATGAGGGACTAATATGTGTGAGGGTATGCCAGGAGAGTTCCAAATGTGTGTGGGTAGAATATATGTCCCATGGGGGTAAAATTGAAAAGAGTTGAAAAAAAATTTTTTTGGACTTAGTCATTTTTCTGGCGTTTATCGGACTTTCAGATAGGGGAAATGTCAGTCAGCGTTCCGATTTCAGTTCCAGAGCGATTCGCCCGATTGAGTAATTCATATTTCGTCGTTTTCAGCCAATTTTCAGAATTTTTGAAAATTTCACTTTTTTGTGAAACTGTCCACTAAATGAGGGAATAATATGTGTGAGGGTATGCCAGGAGAGTTCCAAATGTGTGTTGGTAGAATATATATCCCAAGGGGGTAAAATTGAAAAAAGTTGAAAAAAATTTTTTTTTGACTTAGTCATTTTTCAGGCATTAATCAGACTTTCAGATAGGGGAAATGTCAGTGAGCATTCCGATTTCAGTTCAAGAGCAATTCTCTCGATGAGTCCTTCATATTTAGTGGTTTTCAGCCAATTTTCTGAATTTTTGAAAATTTCTCTTTTTTGTGAAAATGTCCACTAAATGAGGGAATAATATGTGTGAGGGTACCCCAGGAGAGTTCCAAATGTGTGTGGGTAGAATATATATCCCACGGGGGTAAAATTGAAAAAAGTTGAAAAAATTATTTATTTTGACTTAGTCATTTTTCTGGCGTTTATCAGACTTTCAGATAGGGGAAATGTCAGTCAGCGTTCCGATTTCAGTTCCAGAGCGATTCGCCCGATGAGTCCTTTATATTTAGTTGTTTTCAGCGAATTTTCTGAATTTTTAAAATTTCCCTTTTTTGTGAAAATATCCACAAATGAGGGAATAATATGTGTGAGGGTACCCCAGGAGAGTTCCAAATGTGTGTGGGTAGAATCTATATCCCACGGGGGTAAAATTGAAAAAAGTTGAAAAAAATTTTTTTTTGGACTGAGTCATTTTTCCGGCATTTATCAGACTTTCAGATAGGGGAAATGTCAGTGAGCGTTCCGATTTCAGTTCCAGAGCGATTCGCCTGATGAGTTCTTCATATTTAGTTGTTTTCAGCGAATTTTCTGAATTTTTGAAAATTTCACTTTTTTGTGAAAATATCCACTAAATGAGGGAATAATATGTGTGAGGGTACCCCAGGAGAGTTCCAAATGTGTGTGGGTAGAATATATATCCCACGGGGTAAAATTGAAAAAAGTTGAAAAAAATTTTTTTTTGGACTGAGTCATTTTTCCGGCGTTTATCAGACTTTCAGATAGGGGAAATGTCAGTGAGCATTCCGATTTCAGTTCCAGAGCGATTCGCCCGATGAGTCCTTCATATTTAGTCATTTTCAGCCAATTTTCAGAATTTTTGAAAATTTTACTTTTTTGTGAAATTATCCACTAAATGAGGGAATAATATGTGTGAGGATACACCAGGAGAGTCCCAAATGTGTGTGGGTAGAATATATATCCACGGGGGTAAAATTGAAAAAAGTTGAAAAAATTATTTTTTTTGACTTAGTCATTTTTCTGGCGTTTATCAGACTTTCAGATAGGGGAAATGTCAGTGAGCGTTCCAAATTCAGTTCAAGAGCGATTCGCTCGATGAGTCCTTCATATTTAGTCGTTTTCAGCCAATTTTCTGAATTTTTGAAAATTTCATTTTTTTGTGAAAATATCCACTAAATGAGGGAATAATATGTGTGCGGGTACCCCAGGAGAGTTCCAAATATGTGTGGGTAGAATATATATCCCACGGGGGTAAAATTGAAAAGAGTTGAAAAAAAATTTTTTTTGGACTTAGTCATTTTTTCAGCCTTTATCAGACTTTCAGATAGGGGAAATGTAAGTGAGCGTTCCGATTTCAGTTCCAGAGTGATTCGCCCGTTGAGTCCTTCATATGTTTTCAACCAATTTTCTGAATTTTTGAAAATTTCACTTTTTTGTGAAAATGTCCACTAAATGAGGGAATAATATGTGTGAGGGTACCCCAGGAGAGTTCCAAATGTGTGTGGGTAGAATATATATCCCACGGGGGTAAAATTGAAAAAAGTTGAAAAAATTTTTGGGGGGACTTAGTCATTTTTCTGGCTTTTATCAGAATTTCAGATGGGAAATGTCAGTGAGCATTCCGATTTCAGTTACATAGTTACATAGTTTTCATAGTTTATAAGGCCGAAAAAAGACAAGCGTCCATCCAGTTCAGCCTATTTCTTGTGCACTGCAGCTATTAAGCAGCGTTGTTCCAGGGGAAGTAAAAAAAAAAAAACATGCGGTATAGGCCAATTTACATCATTGAGGAAAAATTCACTTCCCGACACTAATCTGGCAGTCAGATTAAATCCCTGGATTAATTAACTATCACTAAGCATAAGATGTAATTTTATTGTTCTCAAGAAAGGTGTACAGGCCTCTCTTGAACTTATTAAGTGAGTTGGACATCACCACTTCCTCTCCCAGAGAGTTCCAGAGTCCCACGGCTCTGACCATAATGAATCCCCTTCTATGCTGGTGTAGGAACCTCCTTTCCTCCAGACGCATAGTGTGCCCCCTCGTCTTTGTCACCATCCTTGGTATAAACAGGTCATGGGAGAGATCTCTGTACTGCCCCCTGATGTATTTATACATGTTTATGAGGTCTCCCCTAAGCCTTCTCTTTTCCAACGTAAATAGGCCTAATTTTGACAACCTCTCAGGGTATTCTAGTCCCTCCATTCCCTTTATTACCTTAGTCGCCCTCCTTTGTACCCTCTCTAGCTCCAATATGTCTTTCCTGAGCACCGGAGCCCAGAACTGTGCACAATATTCTAAGTGCGGCCTTACCAGCGCTTTATACAGAGGAAGAACAATGTTCTCATCATATGCCCCTATTCCTCTTCTGATGCATGCCATGACTCTATTTGCCTTCGCAGCTGCTGCCTGACACTGGGCACTCCAATTTAATTTGCTATTAACCAAGACGCCCAGGTCCTTCTCCATGTCAGATTTCCCCAACGGTTTCCCATTTAATATGTATGGGTGACTGCTGTTTTTCTTTCCCATGTGCATGACCTTACATTTATCGGCATTGAACCCCATTTGCCATTTTTTGGCCCAACTCCCCAATTTATCTAAATCTTCCTGTAGCTGTGCCCTATCCTCATTTGTATTAACTACTTTACAAAGTTTAGTATCATCTGCAAATATTGCTATTTTACCATGCAATCCTTCCACTAGATCATTAATAAATATATTAAATAATATAGGACCCAAGACAGACAACCCTGACACACCCTGAGCTTACTCCATTGATAACCACCCTCTGCTTTCTATCACTCAGCCAGCTATTTACCCACTTGCACACATTATCCCCCAGACCAAGCATTCTCATTTTATATACCAACCTTTTGTGTGGCACGGTATCAAACGCTTTGGAGAAGTCAAGGTATACAACATCCACTGACTCTCCCCGGTCCAGCTGTGAGCTCACCTCCTCGTAGAAGGCGATCAGGTTTGTTTGGCAGGAGCGATCCCTCATGAATCCATGTTGATATGGAGTTAGACAGTTATTATCATTAAGATATTCTACAATAGCATCTCTAAGAAATCCTTCAAACAATTTACCCACAACAGACGTTAAGCTGACTTGTCTATAGTTCCCAGGGTCACTTTTAGACCCCTTTTTGAATATTGGTACCACATTTGCTTGGCGCCAGTCTAGTGGGACAGTCCCTGTCCATAAAGAGTGCTTGAATATAAGATACAGCGGTCTGTCTATCACATTACTTAATTCTTTTAGTACCCGGGGGTGTATGTCATCTGGGCCTGGTGACTTGTCTATTTTGATATTATTTAGGTGTTTCTGAACTTCCTCCTGGGTTAGGTGGGTGATATTTAAAGGAGGGTTTACTTTATCACTCTGCATTTCCTCCGATTAATTGTTTTCTTTGGTGAAAACAGTGGATAAGAAGCTATTGAGTAGGTTTGCTTTACCCTCATCGCCCTCTATGATTTTACCCAGGTTATTTTTCAATGGGCCAACTCCATCAGTTTTAATCCTTTTACTGTTTATATAGTTAAAGAACAGTTTGGGATTCGTTTTACTTTCCTTGGCAATTAGTCTCTCTGTCTCCTCTTTTGCTATTCTTATTTGTTTCTTACAGATTTTGTTTTTTCCCTATAAGATATTAGCGCTTCCTCGCTGCCTTCTTGTTTCAATTTACCGAAAGCCCTTTTTTTGTTTTTCATTGCCCTCTTGACTTCCTTATTTAGCCACATTGTCTTCCTCCTATTCCTAGCCCTTTTATTCCCATAAAGTGTGTACCTTCTACAGTGACTATGTAGGACTGTTTTGAAAATTTCCCATTTTCTATCCGTGCTCCAATTACTAAAGATACTATCCCAGTCTATAAGGTGAAGGGCATCTCTTAGCTGATCAAAGTTTGCCCTCCTGAAGTTCAGTATTTTTGTGACTCCCTTGCTGGGCACCCTACTGAAGCACATGTGGAATTGTATAATGTTGTGGTCACTATTTCCCAGGTGCCCCCCGACCTGCACCTCAGTTATTCTGTCTGGCCTGTTAGTTAATATTAAGTCTAAAAGGGCCGTCCCTCTAGTTGGTTCCTGCACAAGTTGTGACAAATAATTGTCTTTGATAATTGACAGAAACCTGTTTCCTTTCTGAGATCTATAGCTTTCGGTTTCCCAGTCTATATCGGGGTAGTTGAAGTCCCCCATAATAATCACCTCGTTATTTTTTGCTACTTCGTCTATTTGTCTCATTAATAGACTTTCCGTGGCTTCTGCTATATTTGGTGGTTTATAACAGACTCCTATGATAATTTTATTATTGTTTTTTGCCCCATGTATCTCCACCCATAAGGACTCGACCTCCTCATTTCCCTCCCATACATCCTCCCGTATTGTAGGCTTTAGACACGTCTTTACATATAAACAGACTCCACCCCCTTTCCGACTTATTCGATCCCTTCTAAACAGACTGTAACCCTGTAAGTTAACTGCCCAGTCATAGCTTTCATCTAACCATGTCTCGGTTATTCCCACTATGTCATAGTTACCTGTAGATATTTCTGCTTCCAGTTCATCCATCTTGTTTGTCAGGCTCCTGGCATTTGCTAGCATGCAGTTTACACAATTTTGTTTTGTTCCAATCTTCTCCCTGTGGATTGTATTAGAAATTTTCTTACCTCCTATCCAAGTATCTTGTCTTGGAACTTCTTTGTCGCACTTCATATCTTTCATTAGTATGTTCTCTGGTTGCATGTTTGTGTCCGGCGTTTTTCTTCCCATCCCCTCTTCTTCTAGTTTAACGCCCTCCTGATGAGTGTTGCGAGTCTCCTGGCGAATGTGTGTTTCCCGGGTTTGTTGAGGTGTAGTCCGTCTCTGGCAAGGAGTCCGTCATAGAGGTAAATCACACCGTGGTCCAGGAATCCAAATCCTTGTTGTCTGCACCATCGTCTCAGCCAGTTGTTCACATCAAGGATCCTGTTCCATCTCCTGACGCCATGCCCGTTTACTGGAAGGATAGAAAAAAAAACTACCTGCGCATCCAGTTCTTTTACTTTCTTCCCCAATGCTTCAAAGTCCTTGCAGATTGTCGGTAGGTCCTTCTTTGCCGTGTCATTGGTGCCAACATGTATCAGAAGAAATGGGTGGACATCCTTGGAACTGATGAGCTTCGGTATCCTATCGGTAACATCCTTGATCTTCGCCCCTGGGAGGCAGCATACTTCTCTTGCGGTTATGTCCGGTCTGCAGATAGCTGCTTCTGTTCCTCTCATTAGTGAGTCTCCCATCACCACCACTCTTCTTCCCTTCTTGGCTGTCATTTTTCTTGTCGCTTCTGGGTGTTTCTGGGTGCTCTTTTCTTTTTTGCTTGCTGGTAGTTCCTCATCCTTAGATGTGCCATCTTTGTCCTCCACAAGTCCTTGGAATCTGTTTCTCAGTTGTGTGGTTGGTGGTGTCTCCATGGTCTTCTTGCTTCTTTTGGTCACTTGCCTCCACTTGTCTGCCTCTGGAGGTTCTCTGACGCTTCCTTCACTTTCCGTGACCAGTAGTGACGCTTCTGTTCTGTTCAGGAAGTCTTCATTTCCCTTGATGAGTTTTAATGTCGCACCTTTTCTTCTAAAAGAGCCAGTAGTCTACACTTCTGGCAGGTGAAGTTGGTTTCAGCTTCTGGTCGATCTGTGAACATGTAGCACATGTTGCAGCTCACCATGTAGGTTGTCACATCTGCCATGCTGCTCCTTGTCCCTGCTGACTTGATGTCTGTCTTCTTTCTTGTGATACCCTAGGATAAACAAATTAAACAAATATGCACGCCATCAGGAGCGCGGTTTGGCGATGCTTTCCAAGCAGCTGGTCCCGGCTGTACCCAACGATCTTCTAGCTGAATGAGTCTCTTCACTTTTCCCAGAGGGCACCTGGAATATGCAAATTGTCCTCTTCAAGCTTCAATCCCTGGTTTGGCGATGCTTTCCAAGCAGCTGGTCCCGGCTGTACCCAACGATCTTCTAGCTGAAGGAGACTCTTCGCTTTTCCCAGAAGGCACCTGGAATATGCAAATTGTCCTCTTCAAGCTTCAATCCCTGGTTTGGCGATGCTTTCCAAGCAGCTGGTCCCGGCTGTACCCCACGATCTTCTAGCTGAAGGAGACTCTTCGCTTTTCCCAGAAGGCACCAGGAATATGCAAATTGTCCTCTTCAAGCTTCAATCCCTGGTTTGGCGATGCTTTCCAAGCAGCTGGTCCCGGCTGTACCCAACGATCTTCTAGCTGAAGGAGACTCTTCGCTTTTCCCAGAAGGCACCAGGAATATGCAAATTGTCCTCTTCAAGCTTCAATCCCTGGTTTGGCGATGCTTTCCAAGCAGCTGGTCCCGGCTGTACCCAAGGATCTTCAAGCTGAAGGAGACTCTTCGCTTTTCCCAGAGGGCACCAGGAATATGCAAATTGTCCTCTTCAAGCTTCAATCCCTGGTTTGACGATGCTTTCCAAGCAGCTGGTCCCGGCTGTACCCAACGATCTTCTAGCTGAAGTAGACTCTTCGCTTTTCCCAGAAGGCACCTGGAATATGCAAACTGTCCTCTTCAAGCTTCAATCACTGGTTTGGCGATGCTTTCCAAGCAGCTGGTCCCGGCTCTACCCAACGATCTTCTAGCTGAAGGAGACTTTTCGCTTTTCCCAGAAAGCACCTGGAATATGCAAATTGTCCTCTTCAAGCTTCAATCCCTGGTTTGGCGATGCTTTCCAAGCAGCTGGTCCCGGCTGTACCCAACGATCTTCTAGCTGAAGGAGACTCTTCGCTTTTCCCAGAAGGCACCTGGAATATGCAAATTGTCCTCTTCAAGCTTCAATCCCTGGTTTGGTGATGCTTTCCAAGCAGCTGGTCCCGGCTGTACCCAACGAACTTCTAGCTGAAGGAGACTCTCCGCTTTTCCCAGAAGGCACCTGGAATATGCAAATTGTCCTCTTCAAGCTTCAATCCCTGGTTTGGCTATGCTTTCCAAGCAGCTGGTCCCGGCTGTACCCAACGATCTTCAAGCTGAAGGAGACTCTTCGCTTTTCCCAGAAGGCACCTGGAATATGCAAATTCTCCTCTTCAAGCTTCAATCCCTGGTTTGGCGATGCTTTCCAAGCAGCTGGTCCCGGCTGTACCCAACGATCTTCTAGCTGAAGGAGACTCTTCGCTTTTCCCAGAAGGCACCTGGAATATGCAAATAGTCCTCTTCAAGCTTCAATCCCTGGTTTGGCGATGCTTTCCAAGCAGCTGGTCACGGCTGTACCCAACGGTCTTCTAGCTGAAGGAGACTCTTCGCTTTTCCCAGAAGGCACCTGGAATATGCAAACTGTCCTCTTCAAGCTTCAATCCCTGGTTTAGTTCCAGAGCGATGAGTCCTTCATATTTAGTTGTTTTCAGCGAATTTTCAGAATTTTTGAAAATTTCACTTTTTTGCGAAAATATCCACTGAATGAGGGAATAATATGTGTGAGGGTACCCCAGGAGAGTTCCAAATGTGTGTGGGTAGAATATAAATCCCACGGGGGTAAAATTGAAAAAAGTTGAAAATATTTTTTTTTTGGACTGAGTCATTTTTCCGGCGTTTATCAGCCTTTCAGATAGGGGAAATGTCAGTGTAGCATTCCGATTTCAGTTCCAGAGCGATTCTCTTGATGAGTCATTCATATTTAGTGGTTTTCAGCCAATTTTCTGAATTTTTGAAAATTTCACTTTTTTGTGAAAATATCCACTAAATGAGGGAATAATATGTGTGAGGGTACCCCAGGAGAGTTCCAAATGTGTGTGGGTAGAATGTATATCCCACGGGGGTAAAATTGAAAAAAGTTTAAAAAATTTATTTTTTGGACTTAGTCATTTTTCTGGCGTTTATCAGACTTTCAGATAGGGGTAATGTCAGTGAGCGTTCCGATTTCAGTACCAGAGCGTTTCGCCCGATGAGTCCTTCATATTTAGTTGTTTTCAGCGAATTTGTAGAATTTTTCAAAATTTCACTTTTTTGCGAAAATATCCACTGAATGAGGGAATAATATGTGTGAGGGTACCCCAGGAGAGTTCCAAATGTGTGTGGGTAGAATATATATCCCACGGGGGTAAAATTGAAAAAAGTTGAAAAAAATTTTTTTTTGGGCTTAGTCATTTTTCCAGCGTTTATCAGACTTTCAGATAGGGGAAATGTCAGTGAGCATTCCAATTTCATTCCCAGAGCGATTCGTCCGATGAGTCCTTCATATTTAGTCGTTTTCAGCCAATTTTCAGAATTTTTGAAAATTTCACTTTTTTCTGAAAATATCCACTAAATGAGGGAATAATATGTGTGAGGGTACCCCAGGAGAGTTCCAAATGTGTGTGAGTAGAATATATATCCCACGGGAGTAAAATTGAAAAAAGTTTAAAAAAAATTTTTTTTGGACTGAGTCATTTTTCCGGTGTTTATGAGACTTTCAGATAGGGGAAATGTCAATGAACGTTCCGATTTCAGTTCCAGAGCGATTCGCCCGATGAGTCCTTCATATTTAGTCGTTTTCAACCAATTTTCTGAATTTTTGAAAATTTCAGTTTTTTGTGAAAATATCCACTAAATGAGGGAATAATATGTGTGAGGGTACCCCAGGAGAGTTCCAAATGTGTGTGGGTAGAATATATATCCCACGGGGGTAAAATTGAAAAAAGTTGAAAAAAATTTTTTGGGGATTTAGTCATTTTTCAGGCGTTAATCAGACTTTCAGATAGGGGAAATGTCAGTGAGCGTTCCGATTTCAGTTCCAGAGCGATTCGCTCGATGAGTCATTCATATTTAGTGGTTTTCAGCCAATTTTCTGAATTTTTGAAATTTTCACTTTTTTGTGAAAATATCCACTAAATGAGAGAATATGTGTGAGGGTACGCCAGGAGAGTTCCAAATGTGTGTGAGTAGAATATATATCCCACGGGGGTAAAATTGAAAAAAGTTGAAAAAAATGGTTTTTTGGACTTAGTCATTTTTCTGGCGTTTATCAGACTTTCAGATAGGGGAAATGTCAGTGAGCGTTCCGATTTCAGTTCCAGAGCGATTCGCCCGATGAGTCCTTCATATTTAGTCGTTTTCAGCAAATTTTCAGAATTTTTGAAAATTTCACTTTTTTCTGAAAATATCAACTAAATGAGGGAATAATATGTGTGAGGGTACCCCAGGAGAGTTCCAAATGTGTGTGAGTAGAATATATATCCCACGGGAGTAAAATTGAAAAAAGTTTAAAAAAAATTTTTTTTGGACTGAGTCATTTTTCCGGTGTTTATGAGACTTTCAGATAGGGGAAATGTCAGTGAACGTTCCGATTTCAGTTCCAGAGCGATTCGCCCGATGAGTCCTTCATATTTAGTCGTTTTCAACCAATTTTCTGAATTTTTGAAAATTTCAGTTTTTTGTGAAAATATCCACTAAATGAGGGAATAATATGTGTGAGGGTACCCCAGGAGAGTTCCAAATGTGTGTGGGTAGAATATATATCCCACGGGGGTAAAATTGAAAAAAGTTGAAAAAAATTTTTTGGGGATTTAGTCATTTTTCAGGCGTTAATCAGACTTTCAGATAGGGGAAATGTTAGTGAGCGTTCTGATTTCAGTTCCAGAGCGATTCGCTCGATGAGTCCTTCATATTTAGTGGTTTTCAGCCAATTTTCTGAATTTTTGAAGATTTCACTTTTTTCTGAAAACATCCACTAAATGAAGGAATAATATGTGTGAGGGTACCCCAGGAGAGTTCCAAATGTGTGTGGGTAGAATATATATCCCACGGGGGTAAAATTGAAAAAAGTTGAAAAATTTTTGGGGGGAACTTAGTCATTTTTCTGGCGTTTATCAGAATTTCAGATAGGGGAAATGTCAGTGAGCATTCCGATTTCTGTTCCAGAGCGAATCGCCCGATGAGTCATTCATATTTAGTCGTTTTCAGCCAATTTTCTGAATTTTTGAAAATTTGACTTTTTTCTGAAAATATCCACTAAATGAGGGAATAATATGTGTGAGGGTACCCCAGCAGAGTTCCAAATGTGTGTGGGTATAATATATATCGCACGGGGGTAAAATTGAAAAAAATTGAAAAAAATTTTTTTTTGACTGAGTCATTTTTCTGGCGTTTATCAGACTTTCAGATAGGGGAAATGTCAGTGAGCATTCTGATTTCAGTTCCAGAGCGATTCGGCCGATGAGTCCTTCATATTTAGTCGTTTTCAGTCAGTTTTCAGAATTTTTGAAGATTTCACTTTTTTCTGAAAACATCCACTAAATGAAAGAATAATATGTGTGAGGGTACCCCAGGAGAGTTCCAAATGTGTGTGGGTAGAATATATATCCCACGGGGGTAAAATTGAAAAAAGTTGAAAAATTTTTGGGGGGAACTTAGTCATTTTTCTGGCGTTTATCAGAATTTCAGATAGGGGAAATGTCAGTGAGCGTTCCGATTTCTGTTCCAGAGCGATTCGCCCGATGAGTCGTTCATATTTAGTTGCTTTCAGCAAATTTTCTGAATTTTTTAAAATTTCTCTTTTTTGTGAAAATATCCACTAAATGAGGGAAAAATATGTGTGAGGGTACCCCAGGAGAGTTCCAAATGTGTGTGGGTAGAATATATATCCCACGGGGGTAAAATTGAAAAAAGTTTAAAAAATTTTTTTTTTTTACTTACTCATTTTTCTGGCGTTTATCCGACTTTCAGATAGGGGAAATGTCAGTGAGCGTTCCGATTTCAGTTCCAGAGCGATTCTCTCGATGAGTCCTTCATATTTAGTGGTTTTCAGCCAATTTTTACTGAATTTTTGAAAATTTTAATTCTTTGTGAAACTAGCCACAAAATGAGGGAATAATATGTGTGTGGGTACCCCAGGAGAGTTCCAAATGTGTGTGGGTAGAATATATATCCCACGGGGGTAAAATTGAAAAAAGTTCAAAAAAAAATTTTTTTGGACTTAGTCATTTTTCAGGCGTTAATCAGACTTTCAGATAGGGGAAATGTCAGTGAGCGTTCCGATTTCAGTTCCAGAGCGATTCGCTCGATGAGGAGATCATATTTAGTGGTTTTCAGCCAATTTTCTGAATTTTTGAAAATTTCACTTTTTTGTGAAAATATCCACTAAATGAAGGAATAATATGTGTGAGGGTACCCCAGGAGAGTTCCAAATGTGTGTGGGTAGAATATATATCCCACGGGGGTAAAATTGAAAAAAGTTTAAAAAAATTTTTTTTTTACTTACTCATTTTTCTGGCGTTTATCCGACTTTCAGATAGGGGAAATGTCAGTGAGCGTTCCGATTTCAGTTCCAGAGCGATTCTCTCGATGAGTCCATAGTTAGTGGTTTTCAGCCAATTTTTACTGAATTTTTGAAAATTTCACTTTTTTGTGAAAATATCCACTAATTGAGGGAATAATATGTGTGAGGGTTCCCCAGGAGAGTTCCAAATGTGTGTGGGTAGAATATATATCCACGGGGGTAAAATTTAAAATAGTTGAAAAAAATTTTTTTTAGACTTAGTCATTTTCTGGCGTTTTTCAGACTTTTAGATAGGGGAAATGTCATTCAGCGTTCCGATTTCAGTTCCAGAGCGATTCTCTCGATGAGTCTTTCATATTTAGTGGTTTTCAGCCAATTTTCTGAATTTTTGAAAATTTCACTTTTTTGTGAAAATATCCACTAAATGAAGGAATAATATGTGTGAGGGTACCCCAGGAGAGTTCCAAATGTGTGTGGGTAGAATATATATCCACGGGGGTAAAATTTAAAATAGTTGAAAAAAATTTTTTTTTTAGACTTAGTCATTTTTCTGGCATTTATCAGACTTTCAGATGGGGGAAATGTCAGTGAGCGTTCCGATTTCAGTTCCAGAGCGATTCTCTCGATGAGTCCTTCATATTTAGTGGTTTTCAGCCAATTTTTACTGAATTTTTGAAAATTTTACTTCTTTGTGAAACTAGCCACAAAATGAGGGAATAATATGTGTGTGGGTACCCCAGGAGAGTTCCAAATGTGTGTGGGTAGAATATATATCCCACGAGGGTAAAATTGAAAAAAGTTGAAAAAAATGTTTTTTTGGAATTAGTCATTTTTCCTGCGTTTATCCGACTTTCAGATAGGGGAAATGTCAGTGAGCGTTCCGATTTCAGTTCCAGAGCAATTTGCTCAATGAGTCCTTCATATTTAGTCGTTTTCAGCCAATTTTCTGAATTTTTGAAAATTTCACTTTTTTGTGAAAATATCCACTAAATGAGGGAATAATATGTGAGGGTACCCCAGGAGAGTTCCAAATGTGTGTGGGTAGAATATATATCCCACGGGGGTAAAATTGAAAAAAGTTGTAATAAATTTTTTTTGGACTTAGTCATTTTTCCTGCGTTTATCAGACTTTCAGATAGGGGAAATGTCAGTGAGCGTTCCGATTTCAGTTCCAGAGCGATTCTCTCGATGAGTCCTTCATATTTAGTGGTTTTCAGCCAATTTTTACTGAATTTTTGAAAATGTCACTTTTTTGTGAAAATATCCACTAAATGAGGGAATAATATGTGTGAGGGTACCCCAGGAGAGTTCCAAATGTGTGTGGGTAGAATATATATCCCACTGGGGTAAAATTGAAAAAAGTTGAAAAATTTTGGGGGGGAACTTAGTCATTTTTCTGGCGTTTATCAGAATTTCAGATAGGGGAAATGTCAGTGAGCATTCCGATTTCAGTTCCAGAGCGATTCGATCGATGAGTAGATCATATTTAGTGGTTTTCAGCCAATTTTCTGAATTTTTGAAAATTTCACTTTTTTGCGAAAATATCCACTAAATGAGAGAATAATATGTGTGAGGGTATCCCAGGAGAGTTTCAAATGTGTGTGGGTAGAATATATATCCACCGGGGTAAAATTGAAAAAAGTTGAAAAAAATGGTTTTTTTGACTTAGTCATTTTTCCGGCGTTTATCAGACTTTCAGATAGGGGAAATGTTAGTGAGCGTTCTGATTTCAGTTCCAGAGCGATTCGCCCGATGAGTCCTTCATATTTAGTCGTTTTCAGTCAGTTTTCAGAATTTTTGAAGATTTCACTTTTTTCTGAAAATATCCACTAAATGAAGGAATAATATGTGTGAGGGTACCCCAGGAGAGTTCCAAATGTGTGTGGGTAGAATATATATCCCACGGGGGTAAAATTGAAAAAAGTTGAAAAAAATTTTTTTTTGGACTGTCATTTTTCTGGCTTTTATCAGACTTTCAGATAGGGGAAATGTCATTGAGCTTTCCGATTTCAGTTCCAGAGCGAATCGCCTGATGAGTCCTTCATATTTTGTTGTTTTCAGCGAATTTTCTGGATTTTTGAAAATTTCACTTTTTTGTGAAAATATCCACTAAATGAGGGAATAATATGTGTGAGGGTACCCCAGGAGAGTTCCAAATGTGTGTGGGTAGAATATATATCCCACGGGGGAAAAATTGAAAAAAGTTGAAAAAAATTTTTTTTTGACTGAGTCATTTTTCTGGCGTTTATCAGACTTTCAGATAGGGGAAATGTCAGTGAGCGTTCTGATTTCAGTTCCAGAGCGATTCGGCCGATGAGTCCTTCATATTTAGTTGTTTTCAGTGAATTTTCTGAATTTTTGAAAATTTCACTTTTTTTTTTAAATATCCACTAAATGAGGGAATAATATGTGCGAGGGTACCACAGGATAGTTCCAAATGTGTGTGGGTAGAATATATATCCACGGGGGTAAAATTGAAAAAAGTTGAAAAAAAATTTTTTTTGACTGAGTCATTTTTCTGGTGTTTATCAGACTTTCAGATAGGGGAAATGTCAGTGAGCGTTCTGATTTCAGTTCCAGAGCGATTCGGCCGATGAGTCCTTCATATTTAGTTGTTTTCAGTGAATTTTCTGAATTTTTGAAAATTTCACTTTTTTTTTTAAATATCCACTAAATGAGGGAATAATATGTTTGAGGGTACCCCAGGAGAGTTCTAAATGTGTGTGGGTACAACATATATCCCATGGGGGTAAAATTGAAAAGAGTTGAAAAAAAATTTTTTTTGGATCAAGTCATTTTTCCGGCGTTTATCCGACTTTCAGATAGGGGAAATGTCAGTGAGCATTCCGATTTCAGTTCCAGAGTGATTCTCTCGATGAGTCCTTCATATTTAGTGGTTTTCAGCCAATTTTTACTGAATTTTTGAAAATTTCACTTTTTTGTGAAAATATCCACTAAATGAGGGAATAATATGTGTGAGGGTACCCCAGGAGAGTTCCAAATGTGTGTGGGTAGAATATATATCCCACGGGGGTACAATTGAAAAAAGTTGAAAAAAATTTTTTTTTGGACTTAGTCATTTTTCCTGCATTTATCAGACTTTCAGATAGGGGAAATGTCAGTGAGCGTTCCGATTTCAGTTACAGAGCGATTCTCTCGATGAGTCCTTCATATTTAGTCGTTTTCAGCCAATTTTCTGAATTTTTGAAAATTTCACTTTTTTGTGAAAATATCCACTAAATGAGGGAATAATATGTGTGAGGGTACCCCAGGATAGTTCCAAATGTGTGTGGGTAGAATATATTTCCACGGGGGTAAAATTGAAAAAAGTTGAAAAAAAATTTTTTTGGACTTAGTCATTTTTCTGGCGTTTATCAGACTTTCAGATAGCGGAAATGTCAGTGAGCGTTCTGATTTCAGTTCCAGAGCGATTCGGCCGATGAGTCCTTCATATTTAGTTGTTTTCAGCGAATTTTCAGAATTTTTGAAAATTTCACTTTTTTGTGAAAATATCCACTAAATGAGGGAATAATATGTGAGGGTACCCCAGGAGAGTTCCAAATGTGTGTGGGTAGAATATATATCCCACGGGGGTAAAATTGAAAAAAGTTGTAATAAATTTTTTTGGACTTAGTCATTTTTCCTGCGTTTATCAGACTTTAAGATAGGGGAAATGTCAGTGAGCGTTCCGATTTCAGTTCCAGAGCGATTCTCTCGATGAGTCCTTCATATTTAGTGGTTTTCAGCCAATTTTTACTGAATTTTTGAAAATGTCACTTTTTTGTGAAAATATCCACTAAATGAGGGAATAAAATGTGTGAGGGTACCCCAGGAGAGTTCCAAATGTGTGTGGGTAGAATATGTATCCCACGAGGGTAAAATTGAAAAAAGTTGAAAAAAATTTTTTTTTGGAATTAGTCATTTTTCCTGCGTTTATCAGACTTTCAGATAGGGGAAATGTCAGTGAGCTTTCCGATTTCAGTTCCAGAGCGATTCGCCTGATGAGTCCTTAATATTTAGTCGTTTTCAGCCAATTTTCTGAATTTTTGAAAATTTCACTTTTTTGTGAAAATATCCACTAAATGAGGGAATAATATGTGTGAGGGTACCCCAGGATAGTTCCAAATGTGTGTGGCTAGAATATATATCCACGGGGAAAAATTGAAAAAAGTTGAAAAAAATGTTTTTTTGGACTTAGTCATTTTTCAGGCGTTTATCCGACTTTCAGATAGGGGAAATGTCAGTGAGCTTTCCGATTTCAGTTCCAGAGCGATTCGCCCGATAAGTCATTCATATTTAGTCGTTTTCAGCCAATTTTCTGAATTTTTGAAAATTTGACTTTTTTCTGAAAATATCCACTAAATGAGGGAATAATATGTGTGAGGGTACCCCAGCAGAGTTCCAAATGTGTGTGGGTATAATATATATCGCACGGGGGTAAAATTGAAAAAAATTGAAAAAAAATTTTTTTTGACTGAGTCATTTTTCTGGCATTTATCAGACTTTCAGATAGGGGAAATGTCAGTGAGCGTTCTGATTTCAGTTCCAGAGCGATTCGGCCGATGAGTCCTTCATATTTAGTTGTTTTCAGCGAATTTTCTGAATTTTTGAAAATTTCACTTTTTTCTGAAAATATCCACTAAATGAAGGAATAATATGTGTGAGGGTACCCCAGGAGAGTTCCAAATGTGTGTGGGTAGAATATATATCCCACGGGGGTAAAATTGAAAAAAGTTGAAAAATTTTTGGGGGGAACTTAGTCATTTTTCTGGCGTTTATCAGAATTTCAGATAGGGGAAATGTCAGTGAGCATTCCGATTTCAGTTCCAGAGCGATTCGCCCGATAAGTCCTTCATATTTAGTCGTTTTCAGCCAATTTTCTGAATTTTTGAAAATTTGACTTTTTTCTGAAAATATCCACTAAATGAGAGAATAATATGTGTGAGGGTATCCCAGGAGAGTTTCAAATCTGTGTGGTTAGAATATATATCCACGGGGGTAAAATTGAAAAAAGTTGAAAAAAATGTTTTTTTGACTTAGTCATTTTTCAGGCGTTTATCCGACTTTCAGATAGGGGAAATGTCAGTGAGCGTTCCGATTTCAGTTCCAGAGCGATTCTCTCGATGAGTCCTTCATATTTAGTGGTTTTCAGCCAATTTTTACTGAATTTTTGAAAATTTCACTTTTTTGTGAAAATATAAACTAAATGAGGGAATAATATGTGTGAGGGTACCCCAGAAGAGTTCCAAATGTGTGTGGGTAGAATATATATCCCACTGGGGTAAAATTGAAAAAAGTTGAAAAATTTTTGGGGGGAACTTAGTCATTTTTCTGGCGTTTATCAGAATTTCAGATAGGGGAAATGTCAGTGAGCATTCCGATTTCAGTTCCAGAGCGATTCGATCGATGAGTAGATCATATTTAGTGGTTTTCAGCCAATTTTCTGAATTTTTGAAAATTTCACTTTTTTGCGAAAATATCCACTAAATGAGAGAATAATATGTGTGAGGGTATCCCAGGAGAGTTTCAAATGTGTGTGGGTAGAATATATATCCACCGGGGTAAAATTGAAAAAAGTTGAAAAAAATGGTTTTTTTGACTTAGTCATTTTTCCGGCGTTTATCAGACTTTCAGATAGGGGAAATGTTAGTGAGCGTTCTGATTTCAGTTCCAGAGCGATTCGCCCGATGAGTCCTTCATATTTAGTCGTTTTCAGTCAGTTTTCAGAATTTTTGAAGATTTCACTTTTTTCTGAAAATATCCACTAAATGAAGGAATAATATGTGTGAGGGTACCCCAGGAGAGTTCCAAATGTGTGTGGGTAGAATATATATCCCACGGGGGTAAAATTGAAAAAAGTTGAAAAAAATTTTTTTTTGGACTGTCATTTTTCTGGCTTTTATCAGACTTTCAGATAGGGGAAATGTCATTGAGCTTTCCGATTTCAGTTCCAGAGCGAATCGCCTGATGAGTCCTTCATATTTCGTTGTTTTCAGCGAATTTTCTGGATTTTTGAAAATTTCACTTTTTTGTGAAAATATCCACTAAATGAGGGAATAATATGTGTGAGGGTACCCCAGGAGAGTTCCAAATGTGTGTGGGTAGAATATATATCCCACGGGGGAAAAATTGAAAAAAGTTGAAAAAAAATTTTTTTTGACTGAGTCATTTTTCTGGTGTTTATCAGACTTTCAGATAGGGGAAATGTCAGTGAGCGTTCTGATTTCAGTTCCAGAGCGATTCGGCCGATGAGTCCTTCATATTTAGTTGTTTTCAGTGAATTTTCTGAATTTTTGAAAATTTCACTTTTTTTTTTAAATATCCACTAAATGAGGGAATAATATGTTTGAGGGTACCCCAGGAGAGTTCTAAATGTGTGTGGGTACAACATATATCCCATGGGGGTAAAATTGAAAAGAGTTGAAAAAAAATTTTTTTTGGATCAAGTCATTTTTCCGGCGTTTATCCGACTTTCAGATAGGGGAAATGTCAGTGAGCATTCCGATTTCAGTTCCAGAGTGATTCTCTCGATGAGTCCTTCATATTTAGTGGTTTTCAGCCAATTTTTACTGAATTTTTGAAAATTTCACTTTTTTGTGAAAATATCCACTAAATGAGGGAATAATATGTGTGAGGGTACCCCAGGAGAGTTCCAAATGTGTGTGGGTAGAATATATATCCCACGGGGGTACAATTGAAAAAAGTTGAAAAAAATTTTTTTTTGGACTTAGTCATTTTTCCTGCATTTATCAGACTTTCAGATAGGGGAAATGTCAGTGAGCGTTCCGATTTCAGTTACAGAGCGATTCTCTCGATGAGTCCTTCATATTTAGTGGTTTTCAGCCAATTTTTACTGAATTTTTGAAAATTTCACTTTTTTGTGAAAATATTCACTAAATGAGGGAATAATATGTTTGAGGGTACCCCAGGAGAGTTCTAAATGTGTGTGGGTACAACATATATCCCATGTGGGAAAAACTGAAAAGAGTTGAAAAAAAATTTTTTTTGGACTAAGTCATTTTTCCGGCGTTTATCAGACTTTCAGATAGGGGAAATGTCAGTGAGCGTTCTGATTTCAGTTCCAGAGCGATTCGGCCGATGAGTCCTTCATGTTTAGTTGTTTTCAGCGAATTTTCTGAATTTTTGAAAATTTCACTTTTTTTTTAAAATATCCACTAAATGAGGGAATAATATGTGTGAGGGTACCACAGGATAGTTCCAAATGTGTGTGGGTAGAATATATATCCACGGGAGTAAAATTGAAAAAAGTTGAAAAAAATGTTTTTTTGGACTTAGTCATTTTTCAGGCGTTTATCCGACTTTCAGATAGGGGAAATGTCAGTGAGCGTTCCGATTTCAGTTCCAGAGCGATTATCTCGATGAGTCCTTCATATTTAGTGGTTTTCAGCCAATTTTTACTGAATTTTTGAACAATTCACTTTTTTGTGAAAATATCCACTAAATGAGGGAATATTATGTGTGAGGGTACCCCAGGAGAGTTCCAAATGTGTGTGGGTAGAATAAATATCCCACGGGGATAAAACTGAAAAGAGTTGTAATAATTTTTTTTTTAACTTAGTCATTTTTCAGGCGTTAATCAGACTTTCAGATAGGGGAAATGTTAGTGAGCGTTCCGATTTCAGTTCCAGAGTGATTCAACCGATGAGTCCTTCATATTTATTGGTTTTCAGCCAATTTTCAGAATATTTGAAAATTTCACTTCTTTGTGAAAATATCCACAAAATGAGGGAATAATATGTGTGAGGGTACCCCAGGAGAGTTCCAAATGTGTGTGGGTAGAATATATATCCCACGGGGGTAAAATTGAAAAAAGTTGGAAAAAATTTTTTTGGGGGACTTAGTCATTTTCCCGGCGTTTATCAGACATTCAGATAGGTGAAATGTCAATGAGCGTTCCGATTTCTGTTCCAGAGCGATTCGCCCGATGAGTCCTTCATATTTAGTCATTTTCAGCCAATTTCCAGAATATTTGAAAATTTCACTTCTTTGTGAAAATATCCACAAAATGAGGGAATAATAAGTGTGAGGGTACCCCAGGAGAGTTCCAAATGTGTGTGGGTAGAATATATATCCCACGGGGGTAAAATTGTAAAAAGTTGAAAAAAATTTTTTTTGGACTTAGTCATTTTTCCGGCGTTTATCAGACTTTCAGATAGGGGAAATGTCAGTGAGCGTTCCGATTTCAGTTCCAGAGCGAATCGCCCGATGAGTCCTTCATATTTAGCCGTTTTCTGTCAATTTTCTGAATTTTGGAAAATTTCACTTTTTTGTGAAAATATCCTCTAAATGAGGGAATAATATGTGTGAGGATACCCAAGGAGAGTGCGAAATGTGTGTGGGTAGAATATATCCATGGGGGCAAAATTGAAAAAAGTTGAAAAATTTTTTTGGGGGGACTTAGTCATTTTTCCGGCGTTTATCAGACTTTCAGATAGGGGAAATGTCTGTGAGCATTCCGATTTCAGTTCCAGAGCGATTCTCCTGATGAGTCTTTCATATTTAGTCATTTTCAGCCAATTTTCAGAATTTTTGAAAATTTCACTTTTTTGTGAAAATATTCACTAAATGAAGGAATAATATGTGTGAGGGTACCCTAGCTGAGTTCCAAATGTGTGTGGGTAGAATATATATCCCACCGGGGTAAAATTGCAAAAAGTGGAAAAAAAATTTTTTGGACTTAGTCATTTTTCCGGCGTTTATCAGACTTTCAGATAGGGGAAATGTCAGTGAGCATTCCGATTTCAGTTCCAGAGCTATTCTCCCGATGAGTCCTTCATATTTAGTCATTTTCAGCCAATTTTCAGAATTTTTGAAAATTTCACTTTTTTGTGAAAATATCCACTAAATGAGGGAATGATATGTGTGAGGGTACCCCAGGAGAGTTCGAAATGTGTGTGGGTAGAATATATATCCATGGGGGTAAAATTGAAAAAAGTTGAAAACATTTTTTTGGGGGACTAAGTCATTTTTCCGGCGTTTATCAGACTTTCAGATAGGGGAAATGTCAGTGAGCATTCCGATTTCAGTTCCAGAGCGATTCTCCCGATGAGTCCTTCATATTTATTCGTTTCCAGCCGATTTTCAGAATTTTTGAAAATTTCACTTTTTTGTCAAAATATCCACAAAATGAGGGAATAATATGTGTGAGGGTACCCCAGGAGAGTTCCAAATGTGTGTGGGTAGAATATATATCCCACGGGGGTAAAATTGAAAAAAGTTGAAAAAAAATTTTTTTAGACTGTCATTTTTCCGGCGTTTATCAGACTTTCAGATAGGGGAAATGTCAATGAGCGTTCCGATTTCAGTTCCAGAGCGATTCGCTCGATGAGTCCTTCATATTTATTGGTTTTCAGCCAATTTTCAGAATATTTGAAAATTTCACTTCTTTGTGAAAATATCCACAAAATGAGGGAATAATATGTGTGAGGGTACCCCAGGAGAGTTCCAAATGTGTGTGGGTAGAATATATATCCCACGGGGGTAAAATTGAAAAAAGTTGGAAAAAATTTTTTTGGGGGACTTAGTCATTTTCCCGGCGTTTATCAGACATTCAGATAGGTGAAATGTCAATGAGCGTTCCGATTTCTGTTCCAGAGCGATTCGCCCGATGAGTCCTTCATATTTAGTCGTTTTCAGCCAATTTCCAGAATATTTGAAAATTTCACTTCTTTGTGAAAATATCCACAAAATGAGGGAATAATAAGTGTGAGGGTACCCCAGGAGAGTTCCAAATGTGTGTGGGTAGAATATATATCCCACGGGGGTAAAATTGTAAAAAGTTGAAAAAAATTTTTTTTGGACTTAGTCATTTTTCCGGCGTTTATCAGACTTTCAGATAGGGGAAATGTCAGTGAGCGTTCCGATTTCAGTTCCAGAGCGATTCGCCCAATGAATCCTTCATATTTAGTCGTTTTCAGCCAATTTTCAGAATTTTTGAAAATTTCACTTTTTTGTGAAAATATCCACTAAATGAGGGAATAATATGTGTGAGGGTACCCCAGGAGAGTTCCAAATGTGTGTGTGTAGAATATATATCCCACGGGGGTAAAATTGAAAAAAGTTGAAAAAAATGGTTTTTTTGACTTAGTCATTTTTCCGGCGTTTATCAGACTTTCAGATAGGGGAAATGTTAGTGAGCGTTCTGATTTCAGTTCCAGAGCGATTCGCCCGATGAGTCCTTCATATTTAGTCGTTTTCAGTCAGTTTTCAGAATTTTTGAAGATTTCACTTTTTTCTGAAAATATCCACTAAATGAAGGAATAATATGTGTGAGGGTACCCCAGGAGAGTTCCAAATGTGTGTGGGTAGAATATATATCCCACGGGGGTAAAATTGAAAAAAGTTGAAAAAAATTTTTTTTTGGACTGTCATTTTTCTGGCTTTTATCAGACTTTCAGATAGGGGAAATGTCATTGAGCTTTCCGATTTCAGTTCCAGAGCGAATCGCCTGATGAGTCCTTCATATTTCGTTGTTTTCAGCGAATTTTCTGGATTTTTGAAAATTTCACTTTTTTGTGAAAATATCCACTAAATGAGGGAATAATATGTGTGAGGGTACCCCAGGAGAGTTCCAAATGTGTGTGGGTAGAATATATATCCCACGGGGGAAAAATTGAAAAAAGTTGAAAAAAATTTTTTTTTGACTGAGTCATTTTTCTGGCGTTTATCAGACTTTCAGATAGGGGAAATGTCAGTGAGCGTTCTGATTTCAGTTCCAGAGCGATTCGGCCGATGAGTCCTTCATATTTAGTTGTTTTCAGTGAATTTTCTGAATTTTTGAAAATTTCACTTTTTTTTTTAAATATCCACTAAATGAGGGAATAATATGTGCGAGGGTACCACAGGATAGTTCCAAATGTGTGTGGGTAGAATATATATCCACGGGGGTAAAATTGAAAAAAGTTGAAAAAAAATTTTTTTTGACTGAGTCATTTTTCTGGTGTTTATCAGACTTTCAGATAGGGGAAATGTCAGTGAGCGTTCTGATTTCAGTTCCAGAGCGATTCGGCCGATGAGTCCTTCATATTTAGTTGTTTTCAGTGAATTTTCTGAATTTTTGAAAATTTCACTTTTTTTTTTAAATATCCACTAAATGAGGGAATAATATGTTTGAGGGTACCCCAGGAGAGTTCTAAATGTGTGTGGGTACAACATATATCCCATGGGGGTAAAATTGAAAAGAGTTGAAAAAAAATTTTTTTTGGATCAAGTCATTTTTCCGGCGTTTATCCGACTTTCAGATAGGGGAAATGTCAGTGAGCATTCCGATTTCAGTTCCAGAGTGATTCTCTCGATGAGTCCTTCATATTTAGTGGTTTTCAGCCAATTTTTACTGAATTTTTGAAAATTTCACTTTTTTGTGAAAATATCCACTAAATGAGGGAATAATATGTGTGAGGGTACCCCAGGAGAGTTCCAAATGTGTGTGGGTAGAATATATATCCCACGGGGGTACAATTGAAAAAAGTTGAAAAAAATTTTTTTTTGGACTTAGTCATTTTTCCTGCATTTATCAGACTTTCAGATAGGGGAAATGTCAGTGAGCGTTCCGATTTCAGTTACAGAGCGATTCTCTCGATGAGTCCTTCATATTTAGTGGTTTTCAGCCAATTTTTACTGAATTTTTGAAAATTTCACTTTTTTGTGAAAATATTCACTAAATGAGGGAATAATATGTTTGAGGGTACCCCAGGAGAGTTCTAAATGTGTGTGGGTACAACATATATCCCATGTGGGAAAAACTGAAAAGAGTTGAAAAAAAATTTTTTTTGGACTAAGTCATTTTTCCGGCGTTTATCAGACTTTCAGATAGGGGAAATGTCAGTGAGCGTTCTGATTTCAGTTCCAGAGCGATTCGGCCGATGAGTCCTTCATGTTTAGTTGTTTTCAGCGAATTTTCTGAATTTTTGAAAATTTCACTTTTTTTTAAAATATCCACTAAATGAGGGAATAATATGTGTGAGGGTACCACAGGATAGTTCCAAATGTGTGTGGGTAGAATATATATCCACGGGAGTAAAATTGAAAAAAGTTGAAAAAAATGTTTTTTTGGACTTAGTCATTTTTCAGGCGTTTATCCGACTTTCAGATAGGGGAAATGTCAGTGAGCGTTCCGATTTCAGTTCCAGAGCGATTATCTCGATGAGTCCTTCATATTTAGTGGTTTTCAGCCAATTTTTACTGAATTTTTGAACAATTCACTTTTTTGTGAAAATATCCACTAAATGAGGGAATATTATGTGTGAGGGTACCCCAGGAGAGTTCCAAATGTGTGTGGGTAGAATAAATATCCCACGGGGATAAAACTGAAAAGAGTTGTAATAATTTTTTTTTTAACTTAGTCATTTTTCAGGCGTTAATCAGACTTTCAGATAGGGGAAATGTTAGTGAGCGTTCCGATTTCAGTTCCAGAGTGATTCAACCGATGAGTCCTTCATATTTATTGGTTTTCAGCCAATTTTCAGAATATTTGAAAATTTCACTTCTTTGTGAAAATATCCACAAAATGAGGGAATAATATGTGTGAGGGTACCCCAGGAGAGTTCCAAATGTGTGTGGGTAGAATATATATCCCACGGGGGTAAAATTGAAAAAAGTTGGAAAAAATTTTTTTGGGGGACTTAGTCATTTTCCCGGCGTTTATCAGACATTCAGATAGGTGAAATGTCAATGAGCGTTCCGATTTCTGTTCCAGAGCGATTCGCCCGATGAGTCCTTCATATTTAGTCATTTTCAGCCAATTTCCAGAATATTTGAAAATTTCACTTCTTTGTGAAAATATCCACAAAATGAGGGAATAATAAGTGTGAGGGTACCCCAGGAGAGTTCCAAATGTGTGTGGGTAGAATATATATCCCACGGGGGTAAAATTGTAAAAAGTTGAAAAAAATTTTTTTTGGACTTAGTCATTTTTCCGGCGTTTATCAGACTTTCAGATAGGGGAAATGTCAGTGAGCGTTCCGATTTCAGTTCCAGAGCGAATCGCCCGATGAGTCCTTCATATTTAGCCGTTTTCTGTCAATTTTCTGAATTTTGGAAAATTTCACTTTTTTGTGAAAATATCCTCTAAATGAGGGAATAATATGTGTGAGGATACCCAAGGAGAGTGCGAAATGTGTGTGGGTAGAATATATCCATGGGGGCAAAATTGAAAAAAGTTGAAAAATTTTTTTGGGGGGACTTAGTCATTTTCCCGGCGTTTATCAGACATTCAGATAGGTGAAATGTCAATGAGCGTTCCGATTTCTGTTCCAGAGCGATTCGCCCGATGAGTCCTTCATATTTAGTCGTTTTCAGCCAATTTCCAGAATATTTGAAAATTTCACTTCTTTGTGAAAATATCCACAAAATGAGGGAATAATAAGTGTGAGGGTACCCCAGGAGAGTTCCAAATGTGTGTGGGTAGAATATATATCCCACGGGGGTAAAATTGTAAAAAGTTGAAAAAAATTTTTTTTGGACTTAGTCATTTTTCCGGCGTTTATCAGACTTTCAGATAGGGGAAATGTCAGTGAGCGTTCCGATTTCAGTTCCAGAGCGATTCGCCCAATGAATCCTTCATATTTAGTCGTTTTCAGCCAATTTTCAGAATTTTTGAAAATTTCACTTTTTTGTGAAAATATCCACTAAATGAGGGAATAATATGTGTGAGGGTACCCCAGGAGAGTTCCAAATGTGTGTGTGTAGAATATATATCCCACGGGGGTAAAATTGAAAAAAGTTGAAAAAAAATTTTTTTAGACTATCATTTTTCCGGCGTTTATCAGACTTTCAGATAGGGGAAATGTCAGTGAGCGTTCCGATTTCAGTTCCAGAGCGAATCGCCCGATGAGTCCTTCATATTTAGCCGTTTTCTGTCAATTTTCTGAATTTTTGAAAATTTCACTTTTTTGTGAAAATATCCTCTAAATGAGGGAACAATATGTGTGAGGATACCCAAGGAGAGTGCGAAATGTGTGTGGGTAGAATATATCCATGGGGGCAAAATTGAAAAAAGTTGAAAAATTTTTTTGGGGGGACTTAGTCATTTTTCCGGCGTTTATCAGACTTTCAGATAGGGGAAATGTCTGTGAGCATTCAGATTTCAGTTCCAGAGCGATTCTCCTGATGAGTCCTTCATATTTAGTCATTTTCAGCCAATTTTCAGAATTTTTGAAAATTTCACTTTTTTGTGAAAATATCCACTAAATGAGGGAATGATATGTGTGAGGGTACCCCAGGAGAGTTCGAAATGTGTGTGGGTAGAATATATATCCATGGGGGTAAAATTGAAAAAAGTTGAAAACATTTTTTTTTGGACTAAGTCATTTTTCCGGCGTTTATCAGACTTTCAGATAGGGGAAATGTCAGTGAGCATTCCGATTTAAGTTCTAGAGCGATTCGCCCAATGAGTCATTCATATTTAGTCGTTTTCAGCCAATTTTCAGAATTTTTGAAAATTTCACTTTTTTGTGAAAATATCCACTAAATGAGGGAATAATATGTCTGAGGGTACCTCAGGAGAGTTCCAAATGTGTGTGGGTAGAATATATATCCCACGGGGGTAAAATTGAAAAAAGTTTATAAAAAAATTTTTTTGGACTGTCAGTTTTCCGGCGTTTATCAGACTTTCATAGAATCATAGAATGGTAGAGTTGGAAGGGACCTCCTGGGTCATCTGGTCCAACCCCCTGCTCAAAGCAGGATTCACTAAATCATCTCAGACAGATGTCTGTCCAGCCTCTGTTTGAAGACGTCCATTGAAGGGGAACTCACCACCTCTCGTGGCAGCCTGTTCCACTCATTAATCACCCCAACTGTCAAAAAGTTTTTTCTAATATCTAATCTGTGTCTCCTCCCATTTAGTTTCATCCCATTGCTTCTAGTCTTTCCTTGTGCAAATGAGAATAAAGATGATCCTTCTACAATGTGACAGCCCTTGACATATTTGTAGACAGCTATTAAGTCTCCTCTCAGTCTTCTTTTTTGCAAGCTAAACATTCCCAAATCCTGCAACCGTTCCTCATAGGACATGGTTTGCAGACCAGTCACCATTCTGGTCGCTCTTCTCTGAACTTGCTCCAGTTTGTCTATGTCTTTTTTAAAATGTGGTGCCCAAAACTGTACACAGTATTCCAGATGAGGTCTGACCAAAGAGGAGTAAAGACCGATAATGACTTCACGTGATCTAGACTGTATGCTTCTGTTAATACATCCCAGAATTGTATTTGCCTTTTTTGCTGCTGCATCACACTGTTGACTCATGTTCAGTCTATGATCTATTAGTATACCTAAGTCTTTTTCACATGTACTGTTGCTTAGCTCTATTCCTCCCATTCTGTATATGCTTTTTTCATTTTTATTGCCCAGATGTAGTACTTTGCATTTTTCCCTGTTAAAAAACATTCTGTTGGTTGCTGCCCACTGCTCCAGTTTATTTAGGTCTTTTTGAATCCTCTCTCTCTCTTCTCTAGTATTAGCTATCCCTCCTAGCTTTGTGTCATCAGCAAATTTAATCAGTTTATCCTCAATTCCTTCATCTAAATCATTCATAAAGATGTTGAACAATACAGATCCCAGGACGGAGCCCTGTGGTACCCCACTTGAGACATTCATCCAGCTGGATGTGAAGCCATTTACAACCACCCTTTGAGTCCGATCACTAAGCCAGTTATGAATCCACCTAACAGTTGCCTGGTCCATTGCATACTTGGTCATTTTTTCAATAAGGATGGTGTGAGATACTTTGTCAAATGCTTTGCTGAAGTCAAGATATACTATATCTACAGCATTTCCCTGATCCACCCAGTCAGTGATTCTGTCATAGAAGGAAATTAAGTTAGTCTGACATGACTTGTTAGTTACAAACCCATGCTGACTCTGGTTAATCACTTCATTCTTATCCATGTACTTACATACATGTTGTTTAATAATTTGTTCAAAGATCTTTCCTGGTATAGAAGTCAGACTCACCGGCCTATAGTTCCCTTGGTCCACCTTCTTCCCCTTTTTGAAGATAGGAACAACATTTGCTCTTCTCCAGTCTTCTGGGACTTCTCCTGTTCTCCAAGAATTTTCAAAGATTATGGAGAGTGGTTCTAAAATTTCTTCTACAATCTCCTTCAGTACTCTGGGGTGTAATTCATCTGGACCTGGAGACTTGAACTCATTTATGTTAGCTAAATATTCCCTCACAATCTTTCTGTTTACAGATAACTTGGATTCCTCTATTCCTTTAAAAGGACAGTGAAGATCAGTTGATGTTACATTTTCTTTCTGAGAGAAAACAGATGCAAAATAGGAATTAAAAAGTTCGGCCTTCTCAATATCCTCTCTTACCATTTCTCCATTTTCATCCTGTAAAAATCCTATAGCATCTTTGACTTTTCTTTTACTTTTGACATACTCTCAAAATCCTTTTTTATTGCTTTTGACATCTCTTGCAAGCCTTAATTCATTGTCAGCTTTAGCTAACCTGATACATGCCCTGCAGGATCTGCAGACTGCATTATAATCTTCTTTAGATATGCCTCCCTCTTTCCATTTAATAAACATTTCTTTCTTTCTTTTTAGCATGTGTTTAAGTTCTGTGTTCATCCATCCTGGTTTCCTTAAATGCTTCCCATTCTTCCTACTTTTCGGGATTGTTAACGATTGTGCTTTGAGAATCTCATTTTTAAAAATTTCCCATCCTTCCTGGACATTTTTGTCCTTAAGGACATCCAGCCATTGGATCCCTCCTATTCTCTTTCTGAGTCTCTTAAAATCTGCCTTTCTAAAATCTAACCTTGAAGTTTGAGTCTTCACATGTCTTCCTCCTCTAGTTATTCAAAATTCTATAATAGCATGATCGCTGCCTCCTAGCGTCCCAGCCACCTTTACCTCCTCAACCATTTCCTCCCTGTTTATAAGGATTAGATCCAAAGTAGCAGATCCCCTTGTTTTCTCCCCTACCTTTTGGAAGATAAAGTTGTGAGCAAGAGAGGATAAGAATTTGCTTGACCTGTTAGTTTTACTTGAGAGAGATTCCCAACAAATGTCTGGATAGTTGAAATCTCCCATGACCACTACGTCATATTTTTTGGAGAACTTGGTCATTTGATACATAAAGAGTTCATCCATATCTTCAGCTTGCCCAGGTGGCCTGTAGTAAATGCCTACAATGGTGTCCTTTCCGTTGTTCTCTCCTTGTATTCTTACCCAAACAGTTTCCACAGAACTCCCAGTCTCTGAAGCTTCAATCTCTGTGCAGATATATGCTTTTCTAACATACAATGCGACACCTCCTCCTCGTTTATCAAGTCTGTTTCTTGCAAATAAGTTGTATCCTTTTAGCCTTTTATTCCAATCATGTGTATCATCCCACCAAGTTTCAGTGATTCCAATGACATCATATTCCTTTTCCTGCGTTAGTAGTTCCAATTCTCCTTGTTTGTTGCCCATGCTTTGTGCATTTGTATAAAAACATTTTAGTTTGTGATTGGTTTCTCTTCCTCCCATATTTTTATTATTTAAATTGTTTTGTCTTTGTTCTTCCTTTCCACTTCCAGTAGCAGAGATCTCAATAGTATTTGTCAGCTGTATGGCTTTTTCTGGCCTTTTGCTTCCCTTCCCACATTGTTCTAGTTTAAAAGCTCTCCTGATGAGTGTAGCAAGGCGACTTCCAAATACATGTTTTCCAGTCTTCGTAAGGTGCACCCCATCTCTAGCAAGTAGTCCATCGTAAAGGTAATTCATTCCGTGATCCAGAAATCCAAATCCATGTTGGCGGCACCATCGACGTAGCCAGTTGTTCACCTGTAGAATCTTATTCCACCTCATTGTTCCATGGCCATCCACTGGGAGGATGGATGAGAAGACCACCTGCGCTCCCAATTCTTTCACTTTCTTGCCTAAGTCTTCAAAGTCACTGCAAATGGTTTCCAGGTCCTTTCTTGCGGTGTCATTGGTTCAGATAGGTGAAATATCAGTGAGCGTTCCGATTTCAGTTCCAGAGCGATTCGCCCGACGAGTCCTTCATATTTAGACGTTTTCAGCCAATTTTCAGAATATTTGAAAATTTCACTTCTTTGTGAAAATATCCACTAAATGAGGGAATAATATGTGTGAGGGTACCCCAGGAGAGTTCCAAATGTGTGTGGGTAGAATATATATCCCACTGGGGTAAAATTGCAAAAAGTGGAAAAAAAATTTTTTTGGACTTAATCTTTTTTCCGGCGTTTATCAGACTTTCAGATAGGGGAAATGTCAGTGAGCGTTCTGATTTCGGTTCCAGAGCGATTCGCCCGATGAGTCCTTCATATTTAGTCGTTTTCAGCCAATTTTCATAATTTTTGAAAATTTCACTGTTTTGTGAAAATATCCACTAAATGAGGGAATAATATGTGTTAGGGTACCCCAGGAGAGTTCCAAATGTGTGTGGGTAGAATATATATCCCACGGGGGTAAAATTGAAAAAAGTTGAAAAAATTTTTTGTTGGACTGTCATTTTTCCGGCGTTTATCAGACTTTCAGATAGGTGAAATGTCAGTGAGCGTTCCGATTTCAGTTCCAGAGCGATTCGCCCGATGAGTCCTTCATATTTAGTCGTTTTCAGCCAATTTTCAGAATATTTGAAACTTTCACTTCTTTGTGAAAATATCCACTAAATGAGGGAATAATATGTGTGAGGGTACCCCAGGAGAGTTCCAAATGTGTGTGGGTAGAATATATATCCCACGGGGGTAAAATTGAAAAAAGTTGAAAAATTTTTTTTTTTGGACTTCGTCATTTTTCCGGCCTTTATCAGACTTTCGGATAGGGGAAATGTCAGTGAGCATTCCGATTTTAGTTCCAGAGTGATTCGCCTGATGAGTCCTTAGTATTTATTCGTTTTCAGCCAATTTTCTGAATTTTTGAAAATTTCACTTTTTTGTGAAAATATCCACTAAATGAGGGAATAATATGTGTGAGGGTACCCCAGGAGAGTTCCAAATGTGTGTGGGTAGAATATATATCCCATGGGGGTAAAATTGAAAAGAGTTAAAAAATTTTTTTTTTGGACTTTGTCATTTTTCAGTCGTTTATCAGACTTTCAGATAGGGGAAATGTCAGTTAGCATTCCGATTTCAGTTCCAGAGTGATTCGCCCGATGAGTCCTTCATATTTAGTCGTTTTCAGCCAATTTTCTGAATTTTTGAAAATTTCACTTTTTTGTGAAAATATCCACTAAATGAGGGAATAATATGTGTGAGGGTACCTCAGGAGAGTTCCAAATGTGTGTGGGTAGAATATATATCCCACGGGGGTAAAATTGCAAAAATTTTAAAAAAATTCTTTTTTTGGACTTCGTCATTTTTCTGGCGTTTTTCACACTTTCAGATAGGGGAAATGTCAGTGAGCATTCCGACTTCAGTTCCAGAGCGATTCTCCCGATGAGACCTTCATATTTAGTCGTTTTCAGCCAATTTTCTGAATTTTTGAAAATTTCACTTTTTTGTGAAAATATCCACAAAATGAGGGAATAATATGTGTGAGGGTACCCCAGGAGAGTTCCAAATGTGTGTGGGTAGAATATATATCCCACGGGGGTAAAATTGCAAAAATTTAAAAAAAATTCTTTTTTTGGACTCCGTCATTTTTCTGCCGTTTTTCAGACTTTCAGATAGGGGAAATGTCAGTGAGCATTCCGATTTCAGTTCCAGAGCGATTCGCCCGATGAGTCCTTCATATTTAGTCGTTTTCAGCCAATTTTCAGTATTTTTGAAAATTTCACTTTTTTTTTGTGAAAATATCCACTAAATGAGGGAATAATATGTGTGAGAGTACCCCAGGAGAGTTCCAAATGTGTGTGGGTAGAATATATATCCCACGGAGGTAAAATTGAAAAAATTTTTTTTTTGGACTACGTCATTTTTCCGGCCTTTATCAGACTTTCAGATAGGGGAAATGTCAGTGAGCATTCCAATTTCAGTTCCAGAGCGATTCGCCCGATGAGTCCTTGATATTTAGTCGTTTTCAGCCAATTTTCTGAAATTTTGAAAATTTCACTTTTTTGTGAAAATATCCACTAAATGAGGGAATAATATGTGTGAGGGAACCCCAGGAGAGTTCCAAATGTGTGTGGGTAGAATATATATCCAACGGGGTTAAAATTGAAAAAAGTTCAAAAAAAATTTTTTTGGGACTTCGGCATTTTTCAGTCGTTTATCAGACTTTCAGATAGGGGAAATGTCAGTGAGCATTCCGACTTCAGTTCCAGAGCGATTCTCCCGATGAGTCCTTCATATTTAGTCGTTTTCAGCCAATTTTCTGAATTTTTGAAAATTTCTCTTTTTTGTGAAAATATCCACTAAATGAGGGAACAATATGTGTGAGGGTACCCCAGGAGAGTTCCAAATGAGTGTGTGTAGAATATATATCCCACAGGGTAAAATTGAAAAAAGTTGAAAACATTTTTTTTTTGGACTTCGTCATTTTTCCGGCCTTTATCAGACTTTCAGATAGGGGAAATGTCAGAGAGCATTCCGATTTCAGTTCCAGAGCGATTCGCCCGATGAGTTCTTCATATTTAGTCGTTTTCAGCCAATTTTCAGAATTTTTGAAAATTTCACTTTTTTGTGAAAATATCCACTAAATGAGGGAATAATATGTGTGAGGGTACCCCAGGGGAATTCCAAATGTGTGTGGGTAGAATATATATCCCACGGGGGTAAAATTGAAAAAGGTTGAAACAATTTTTTTTTTGGACTTCGTCATTTTTCCGGCCTTTTTCAGACTTTCAGATAGGGGAAATGTCAGTGAGCATTCTGATTTCAGTTCCAGAGCGATTCGCCCGATGAGTCCTTCATATTTATTTGTTTTCAGCCAATTTTCTGAATTTTTGAAAATTTCACCTTTTTGTGAAAATATCCACTAAATGTGTGTGGGTAGAATATATATCCCACGGGGGTAAAATTGAAAAAAGTTTAAAAAAAATTTTTTTTGGACTTAAGTCATTTTTCTGTCGTTTATCAGATTTTCAGATAGGGGAAATGTCAGTGAGCGTTCCGATTTCAGTTCCAGAGCGATTCGCCCGATGAGTCCTTCATATTTAGTCGTTTTCAGCCAATTTTCTGAATTTTTGAAAATTTCACTTTTTTGTGAAAATATCCATTAAATGAGGGAATAATATGTGTGAGGGTACCCCAGGAGGGTTCCAAATGTGTGTGGGTATAATATATATCCCAAGGGGGTAAAATTGAAAAAAGTTAAAAAAAATATTTTTTTGGACTTAGTCATTTTTTCAGCGTTTATCAGACTTTCAGATAGGGGAAATGTCAGTGAGCGTACCGATTTCAGTTCCAGAGCGATTCGCCCGATGAGTCCTTCATATTTAGTCGTTTTCAGACAATTTTCAGAATTTTTGAAAATTTCACTTTTTTGTGAAAATATCCACTAAATGAGGGAATAATATGTGTGAGGGTACCCCAGGAGAGTTCCAAATGTGTGTGGGTAGAATATATATCCCACGGGTGTAAAATTGAAAAAAGTTGAAAAAATTTTTTGTTCGATTAAGTCATTTTTCCGGCATTTATCAGACTTTCAGATTGGGGAAATGTCAGTGAGCATTCTGATTTCAGTTCCAGAGCGATTCGCCCGATGAGTCCTTCATATTTAGTCGTTTTGAGCCAATTTGCAGAATTTTTGAAAATTTCACTTTTTTGTGAAAATATCCACTAAATGAGGGAATAATATCTGTGAGGGTACCCCAGGAGAGTTCCTAATGTGTGTGGGTAGAATATATATCCCACGGGGGTAAAATTGAAAAAAGTTGAAAAAAAATAGTTTTTTGACTTAGTCATTTTTCTAGCGTTTAGCAGACTTTCAGATAGGGGAAATTTCAGTTAGCATTCTGATTTCAGTTCCAGAGCGATTCGCCCGATGAGTCCTTCATATTTAGTCGTTTTTGAGCCAATTTTCAGAATTTTTGAAAATTTCACTTTTTTGTGATAATATCCACTAAATGAGGGAATAATATGTGTGAGGGTACCCCAGGAGAGTTCCAAATGTGTGTGGGTAGAATATATATCCCACGGGTGTAAAATTGAAAAAAGTTGAAAAAAATTTTTGTTCGATTAAGTCATTTTTCCGGCATTTATCAGACTTTCAGATTGGGGAAATGTCAGTGAGCATTCTGATTTCAGTTCCAGAGCGATTCGCCCGATGAGTCCTTCATATTTAGTCGTTTTGAGCCAATTTTCAGAATTTTTGAAAATTTCACTTTTTTGTGAAAATATCCACTAAATGAGGGAATAATATGTGTGAGGGTACCCCAGGAGAGTTCCAAATGTGTGTGGGTAGAATATATATCCCACGGGGTAAAATTGAAAAAAGTTGAAAAAAATTTTTTTTTGGCCTTAGTCATTTTTTCAGCGTTTATCAGACTTTCAGATAGGTGAAATGTCAGTGAGCATTCTGATTTCAGTTCCAGAGCGATTCGCCAGATGAGTCCCTCATATTTAGTCGTTTTCAGCCAATTTTCTGAATTTTTTAAAATTTCACTTTTTTGTGAAAATATCCACTAAATGAGGGAATAATATGTGTGAGGGTACCCCAGGAGAGTTCCAAATGTGTGTGGGTAGAATATATATCCCAAGGGAGTAAAATTGAAAAAAGTTGAAAAAAAATGTTTTTTGGCCTTAGTCATTTTTTCAGCGTTTATCAGATTTTCAGATAGGGGAAATGTCAGTGAGCGTACCGATTTCAGTTCCAGAGCGATTCGCCCGATGAGTCCTTCATATTTAGTCGTTTTCAGACAATTTTCAGAATTTTTGAAAATTTCACTTTTTTGTGAAAATATCCACTAAATGAGGGAATAATATGTGTGAGGGTACCCCAGGAGAGTTCCAAATGTGTGCCGGTAGAATATTTATCCCACGGGGGTAAAATTGAAAAAAGTTGAAAAAAAATTGTTTTTTGACTTAGTCATTTTTCTGGCGTTTAGCAGACTTTCAGATAGGGGAAATGTCAGTGAGCATTCTGATTTCAGTTCCAGAGCGATTCGCCCTATGAGTCCTTCATATTTAGTCGTTTTCAGCCAATTTTCAGAATTTTTGAAAATTTCACTTTTTTGTGAAAATATCCACTAAATGAGGGAATAATATGTGTGAGGATACCCCAGGACAGTTCCAAATGTGTGTGGGTTGAATATATATCCCACGGGTGTAAAATTGAAAAAAGTTGAAAAAAATTTTTGTTCGATTAAGTCATTTTTCCGGCATTTATCAGACTTTCAGATTGGGGAAATGTCAGTGAGCGTACCGATTTCAGTTCCAGAGCGATTCGCCCGATGAGTCCTTCATATTTAGTCGTTTTCAGCCAATTTTCAGAATTTTTGAAAATTTCACTTTTTTGTGAAAATATCCACTAAATGAGGGAATAATATGTGTGAGGGTACCCCAGGAGAGTTCCAAATGTGTGTGGGTAGAATATATATCCCAAGGGGGTAAAATTGAAAAAAGTTGAAAAAAAATTTTTTTTGGCCTTAGTCATTTTTTCAGCGTTTATCAGACTTTCAGATAGGTGAAATGTCAGTGAGCATTCCGATTTCAGTTCCAGAGCAATTCGCCCGATGAGTCCCTCATATTTAGTCGTTTTCAGCCAATTATCTGAATTTTTGAAAATTTCACTTTTTTGTGAAAATATCCACTAAATGAGGGAATAATATGTGTGAGGGTACCCCAGGAGAGTTCCAAATGTGTGTCGGTAGAATATATATCCCAAGGGGGTAAAATTGAAAAAAGTTGAAAAAAAATTTTTTTTGGACTTGTCATTTTTCTGGCGTTTATCAGATTTTCAGATAGGGGAAATGTCAGTGAGCGTACCGATTTCAGTTCCAGAGCGATTCGCCCGATGAGTCCTTCATATTTAGTCGTTTTCAGACAATTTTCAGAATTTTTGAAAATTTCTCTTTTTTGTGAAAATATCCACTAAATGAGGGAATAATATGTGTGAGGTTACCCCAGGAGAGTTCCAAATGTGTGTGGGTAGAATATATATCCCACGGGGGTAAAATTGAAAAAAAATTTTTTTTGGACTTCGTCATTTTTCAGTCGTTTATCAGACTTTCAGATAGGGGAAATGTCAGTGAGCATTCCGATTTCAGTTCCAGAGCGATTCGCCCGATGAGTCCTTCATATTTAGTCGTTTTCAGCCAATTTTCTGAATTTTTGAAGATTTCACTTTTTTGTGAAAATATCCACTAAATGAGGGAATAATATGTGTGAGGGTACCCCAGGAGAGTTCCAAATGTGTGTGGGTAGAAAGTATATCCCACGGGGGTAAAACTGAAAAAAGTTGAAAAAATTTTTTTTTTAGACTTAGTCGTTTTTCCGCCCTTTATCAGACTTTCAGATAGGGAAAATGTCAGTGAGCATTCCCATTTCAGTTCCAGAGCGATTAGCCCGATGAGTCCTTCATATTTAGTTGTTTTCAGCCCATTTTCTGAATTTTTGAAAATTTCACTTTTTTGTGAAAATATCCACTAAATGAGGGAATAATAAGTGTGAGGGTACCCCAGGAGAGTTCCAAATGTGTGTCGGTAGAATATATATCCCACGGGGGTAAAATTGAAAAAAGTTGAAAAAAATTTTTTTTTGGACTTCGTCATTTTTCAGTCGTTTATCAAACTTTCACATAGGGGAAATGGCAGTGAGCGTTCCGATTTCAGTTCCAGAGCGATTCGCCCGATGAGTCATTAATATTTAGTCATTTTCAGCCAATTTTTTGAATTTTTGAAAATTTCACTTTTTTGTGAAAATATCCACTAAATGAGGGAATAATATGTGTGAGGGTACGCCAGGAGAGTTCCAAATGTGTGTGGGTAGAATATATATCCCATGGGGGTAAAATTGAAAAAAGTTGAAAAAAATTTTTTTGGACTTCGTCATTTTTCAGGCGTTTATCAGACTTTCAGATAGGGGAAATGTCAGTGAGCGTTCCGATTTCAGTTCCAGAGCGATTCGCCCGATGAGTCCTTCATATTTAGTCGTTTTCAGACAATTTTCTGAATTGTTGAAAATTTCACTTTTTTGTGAAAATATCCACTAAATGAGGGAATAATATGTGTGAGGGTACCCCAGGAGTGTTCCAAATGTGTGTGGGTAGAATATATTTCCCACGGGGGTAAAATTGGAAAAAGTTGAAAAAAATTTTTTTTTTGGACTTCGTCATTTTTCCGACCTTTATCAGACTTTCAGATAGGGGAAATGTCAGTGAGCGTTCCGATTTCAGTTCCAGAGTGATTCGCCCGATGAGTCCTTCATATTTAGTCGTTTTCAGCCAATTTTCAGAATTTTTCAAAATTTCGCTTCTTTGTGAAAATATCCACAAAATGAGAGAATAATATGTGTGAGGGTACCCCAGGAGAGTTTCAAATGTGTGTGGGTAGAATATATATCCCACGGGGGTAAAATTGCAAAAAGTTGAAAAAATTTTTTTTTGGACTTAGTCATTTTTCCTGCGTTTATCAGACTTTCAAATAGGGGAAATGTCAGTGAGCATTCCGATTTCAGTTCCAGAGCGATTTGCCCGATGAGTCCTTCATATTTAGTTGTTTCCTGCCAATTTTCAGAATTTTTGAAAATTTCACTTTTTTGTGAAAATATCCACTAAATGAGGGAATAATATGTGTGAGGGTACCTCAGGAGAGTTCCAAATGTGTGTGGGTAGAATATATATCCCACGGGGGTAAAATTGAAAAAAGTTGAAAATTTTTTTTTTTCGATTAAGTCATTTTTCCGGCATTTATTAGACTTTCAGATAGGGGAAATGTCAGTGAGCATTCCGATTTCAGTTCCAGAGCGTTTCGCCCGATGAGTCCTTCATATTTAGTAGTTTTCAGGCAATTTTCAGAATTTTTTAAAATTTCACTTTTTTGTGAAAATATCCACTAAATGAGGGAATAATATGTGTGAGGGTACCCTAGGAGAGTTCCAAATGTGTGTGGGTAGAATATATATCCCACGGGGGTAAAATTGAAAAAAGTTGAAAAAAAATTTTTTTTGGACTTAGTCATTTTTTCAGCGTTTATCAGACTTTCAAATAGGGGAAATGTCAGTGAGCATTCCGATTTCAGTTCCAGGGCGATTCGCCTGATGAGTCCTTCATATTTAGTCGTTTTCAGCCAATTTTCAGAATTTTTGAAAATTTCACTTTTTTGTGAAAATATCCACTAAATGAGGGAATAATATGTGTGAGGGTACCCCAGGAGAGTTCCAAATGTGTGTGGGTAGAATATATATCCCACGGGGGTAAAATTGAAAAAAGTTTAAAATTTTTTTTTATTCGACTTAGTCATTTTTCCGGCATTGATCAGACTTTCAGATAGGGGAAATGTCAGTGAGCATTCCGATTTCAGTTCCAGAGTGATTCGCCCGATGAGTCCTTCATATTTAGTCGTTTTCTGCCAATTGTCTGAATATTTGAAAATTTCACTTTTTTGTGAAAATATCCATTAAATGAGGGAATAATATGTGTGAGGGTACCCCAGGAGAGTTCCAAATGTGTGTGGGTAGAATATATATCCCACGGGGGTAAAATTGAAAAAAGTCAAAAAAAAAATTTTTTTGGACTTAGTCATTTTTTCAGCGTTTATCAGACTTTCAGATAGGGGAAATGTCAGTGAGCGTTCCAATTTCAGCTCCATTGCAATTTGCCCGATGAGTCCTTCATATTTAGTCGTTTTCAGCCAATTTTCTAAATTTTTGAAAATTTCACTTTTTTGTGAAAATATCCACTTTTCACAATAAAGTGAAATTTTCAAAAATTCTGAAAATTGGCTGAAAAGGAATAAATATAAAGGACTCATCGGGCGAATCACTCTAAAAATGAAATCGGAATGCTCACTGACATTTCCCCTATCTGAAAGTCTGATAAATGCTGAAAAAAAGACTAAGTCCAAAACAAATTTTTTTTAAACTTTTTTCAATTTTACCCCCATGGGATATATATTGTACCCACTCACATTTGGAACTCTCCTGGGGTACCCTCACACATATTATTCCCTCATTTATTGGATATTTTCACAAAAAAGTGAAATTTTCAAAAATTCTGAAAATTGGCTGAAAACTACTAGATATGAAGGACTCATCGGGCGACTCACTCTGGAACTGAAATCGGAACACTCACTGACATTTCCCCTATCTGAAAGTCTGATAAACGCCGGAAAAATGACTAAGTCCAAAAAAAATTTTTTTTCAACTTTTTTCAATTTTACCCCGTGGGATATATATTCTACCCACACACATTTGGAACTCTCCTGGGGTACCCTCACACATATTATTCCCTCATTTAGTGGATATTTTCACAAAAAGTGAAATTTTCAAAAATTCAGAAAATTGTCTGAAAATGACTAAATATGAAGGACTCATCGGGCGACTCGCTCTGGAACTGAAATCGGAACATTCACTGACATTTCCCCTATCTGAAAGTCTGATAAACGCTGAAAGAATGACTAAGTCCAAAAAAAAATTTTTTTCAACTTTTTTCAAATTTACCCCCGTGGGATATATATTCTACCCACACACATTTGGAACTCTCCTGGGGTACCCTTACACATATTATTCACTCATTTAGTGGATATTTTCACAAAAAAGTGAAATTTTCAAAAATTCAGAAAATTGGCTGAAAACGACTAAATATGAAGGACTCATCAGGCAAATCGCTCTGGAACGGAAATCGGAACGCTCACTGACATTTCCCGTATCTGAAAGTCTGATAAATGCCGGAAAAATGACTAACTCCCAAAAAAATTTTTTTTAAACTTTTTTCAATCTTACCCCCGTGGGATATATATTCTACCCACACACATTTGGATCTCTCCTGGGGTACCCTCACACATATTATTCCCTCATTTAGTGGATATTTTCACAAAAAAGTGAAATTTTCAAAAATTCTGAAAATTGGCTGGAAATGACTAAATATGAACGACTCATCAGGCGAATCGCTCTGGAACAGAAATCGGAACGCTCACTGACATTTCCCCTATCTGAAAGTCTGATAAACGCTGAAAGAATGACTAAGTCCAAAAAAAATTTTTTTTCAACTTTTTTCAATTTTACCCCCGTGGGATATATATTCTACCCACACATATTTGGAACTCTCCTGGGATAGCCTCACACATATTATTCCCTCATTGATTGGATATTTTCACAAAAAAGTGAAATTTTCAAAAATTCTGAAAATTGGCTGAAAACGACTAAATATGAAGTACTCATCGGGCGAATCACTCTGGAACTGAGATTGGAATGCTCACTGATATTTCCCTTATCTGAAAGTCTGATAAACGATGAAAAAAAGACTAGGTCGAAAAAAAAAATTTTTCACCTTTTTTCAATTTTACCCCCGTGGGATATATATTCTACCCACACACATTTGGAACTCTCCTGGGGTACCCTCACACATATTATTCCCTCATTTAGTGGACATTTTCACAAAAAAGTGAAATTTTCAAAAATTCTGAAAATTGGCTGAAAACGACAAAATATGAAGGACTCATCGGGTGAATCGCTCTGGAACAGAAATCAGAACTCTCACTGACATTTCCCCTATCTGAAAGTCTGATAAACGCCTGAAAAATGACTAAGTCTAAAAAAAAATTTTTTTCAACTTTTTTCAATTTTACCCCCGTGGGATATATATTCTACCCACACACATTTGGAACTCTCCTGGGATACCCTCACACATATTATTCCCTCATTGAGTGGATATTTTAACAAACAAGTGAAATTTTCAAAAATTCTGAAAATTGGCTGAAAACGACTCAATGTGAAGGACTCATCCTGCGAATCGCTCTGGAACTGAAATCCTAACGCTCACTGACATTTCCCCTATCTGAAAGTCTGATAAACGCCAGAAAAATGACTAAGTCTAAAAAAATTTTTTTTTTAACTTTTTTCAATTTTACCCCTGTGGGATATATATTCTACCCACACACATTTGGAACTCTCCTGGTGTGCCCTCACACATATTATTCCCTCATTTAGTGGATATTTTCACAAAAAAGTGAAATTTTCAAAAATTCTGAAAATTGGCTGAAAATGACTAAATATGAAGGACTCATCGGGCGAATCACTCTGGAACTGAAATCGGAAAGCTCACTGACATTTCCCCTATCTGAAAGTCTGATAAACGCCTGAAAAATGACTAAGTCTAAAAAAAAATTTTTTTCAACTTTTTTCAATTTTACCCCCGTGGGATATATATTCTACCCACACACATTTGGAACTCTCCTGGGGTACCCTCACACATATTATTCCCTCATTTAGTGGATATTTTCACAAAAAAGTGAAATTTTCAAAAATTCAGAAAATTGGCTGAAAACGACTAAATATGAAGGACTCATCTGGCGAATCGCTCTGGAACTGAAATTGGAACGCTCACTGACATTTCCCATATCTGAAAGTCTGATAAACACCGGAAAAGTGACAAAGTCTAAAAAGATTTTTTTTTCAACCTTTTTCAATTTTACCCCCGTGGGATATATATTCTACCCACACACATTTGGAACTCTCCTGGTGTGCCCTCACACATATTATTCCCTCATTTAGTGGATATTTTCACAAAAAAGTGAAATTTTCAAAAATTCAGAAAATTAGCTGAAAACGACTCAATGTGAAGGACTCATCCTGCGAATCGCTCTGGAACTGAAATCGGAACGCTCACTGACATTTCCCCTATCTGAAAGTCTGATAAACGGCTGAAAAATGACTAAGTCTAAAAAAAATTTTTTTTCAACTTTTTTCAATTTTACCGCCGTGAGATATATATTCTACCCACACACATTTGGAACTGTCCTGGGGTACCCTCACACATATTATTCCCTCATTTAGTGGATATTTTCACAAAAAAGTGAAATTTTCAAAAATTCAGAAAATTGGCTGAAAACGACTAAATATGAAGGACTCATCTGGCGAATCGCTCTGGTACTGAAATCGGAACGCTCACTGACATTTCCCCTATCTGAAAGTCTGATAAACGCCGGAAAAATGACTAAGTCGAAAAAAATAATTTTTTCAACTTTTTTCAATTTTACCCCTGTGGGATATATATTCTACCGACACACATTTGGAACTCTCCTGGGGTACACTCACACATATTATTCCCTAATTTAGTGGATATTTTCACAAAAAAGTGAAATTTTCAAAAATTCTGAAAATTGGCTGAAAACGACTAAATATGAAAGACTCATCCTGCGAATCGCTCTGGAACTGAAATCGGAACGCTCATTGACATTTCCCCTATCTGAAAGTCTGATAAACGCCCCAAAAATGACTAAGTCGAAAAAAAAAATTTTTTCAACTTTTTTCAATTTTACCCTCGTGGGATATATATTCTACCCACACACATTTGGAACTCTCTTGGGGTACCCTCACACATATTATTCCCTCATTTAGTGGATATTTTCACAAACAAGTGAAATTTTCAAAAATTCTGAAAATTGGCTGAAAACGACTCAATGTGAAGGACTCATCCTGCGAATCGCTCTGGAACTGAAATCGGAACGCTCACTGACATTTCCCCTATCTGAAAGTCTGATAAACGCCGGAAAAATGACTAAGTCGAAAAAAATAATTTTTTCAACTTTTTTCAATTTTACCCCTGTGGGATATATATTCTACCCACACACATTTGGAACTCTCCTGGGGTACACTCACACATATTATTCCCTCATTTAGTGGATATTTTCACAAAAAAGTGAAATTTGCAAAAATTCAGAAAATTGGCTGAAAACGACTAAATATGAAGGACTCATCTGGCGAATCGCTCTGGAACTGAAATTGGAACGCTCACTGACATCTCCCATATCTGAAAGTCTGATAAACACCGGAAAAGTGACAAAGTCTAAAAAAATTTTTTTTTCAACCTTTTTCAATTTTACCCCCGTGGGATATATATTCTACCCACACACATTTGGAACTCTCCTGGGATAGCCTCACACATATTATTCCCTCATTGAGTGGATATTTTCACAAAAAAAGTGAAATTTTCAAAAATTCTGAAAACTGTCTGAAAACGACTAAATATGAAGGACTCATCGGGCGAATCGATCTGGAACTGAAATCGGAATGCTCACTGATATTTCCCCTATCTGAAAATCTGATAAACACCGGAAAAGTGACAAAGTCTAAAAAGATTTTTTTTTCAACCTTTTTCAATTTTACCCCCGTGGGATATATATTCTACCCACACACATTTGGAACTCTCCTGGTGTGCCCTCACACATATTATTCCCTCATTTAGTGGATATTTTCACAAAAAAGTGAAATTTTCAAAAATTCTGAAAATTAGCTGAAAACGACTCAATGTGAAGGACTCATCCTGCGAATCGCTCTGGAACTGAAATCGGAACGCTCACTGACATTTCCCCTATCTGAAAGTCTGATAAACGCCCCAAAAATGACTAAGTCGAAAAAAAAATTTTTTTCAACTTTTTTCAATTTTACCCCTGTGGGATATATATTCTACCCACACACATTTGGAACTCTCCTGGGGTACACTCACACATATTATTCCCTCATTTAGTGGATATTTTCACAAAAAAGTGAAATTTTTAAAAATTCAGAAAATTGGCTGAAAACGACTAAATATGAAGGACTCATCTGGCGAATCGCTCTGGAGCTGAAATTGGAACGCTCACTGACATCTCCCATATCTGAAAGTCTGATAAACACCGGAAAAGTGACAAAGTCTAAAAAAATTTTTTTTTCAACCTTTTTCAATTTTACCCCCGTGGGATATATATTCTACCCACACACATTTGGAACTCTCCTGGTGTGCCCTCACACATATTATTCCCTCATTTAGTGGATATTTTCACAAAAAAGTGAAATTTTCAAAAATTCAGAAAATTGGCTGAAAACGACTCATTGTGAAGGACTCATCCTGCGAATCGCTCTGGTAACTGAAATCGGAACGCTCACAGACATTTCCCCTATCTGAAAGTCTGATAAACGCCCCAAAATGACTAAGTCGAAAAAAAAATTTTTTTCAACTTTTTTCAATTTTACCCTCGTGGGATATATATTCTACCCACACACATTTGGAACTCTCTTGGGGTACCCTCACACATATTATTCCCTCATTTAGTGGATATTTTCACAAACAAGTGAAATTTTCAAAAATTCTGAAAATTGGCTGAAAACGACTCAATGTGAAGGACTCATCCTGCGAATCGCTCTGGAACTGAAATCGGAACGCTCACTGACATTTCCCCTATCTGAAAGTCTGATAAACGGCTGAAAAATGACTAAGTCTAAAAAAAATTTTTTTTCAACTTTTTTCAATTTTACCGCCGTGAGATATATATTCTACCCACACACATTTGGAACTCTCCTGGGGTACCCTCACACATATTATTCCCTCATTTAGTGGATATTTTCACAAAAAAGTGAAATTTTCAAAAATTCAGAAAATTGGCTGAAAACGACTAAATATGAAGGATTCATCTGGCGAATCGCTCTGGTACTGAAATCGGAATGCTCACTGACATTTCCCATATCTGAAAGTCTGATAAACACCGGAAAAGTGACAAAGTCTAAAAAAATTTTTTTTTCAACCTTTTTCAATTTTACCCCCGTGGGATATATATTCTACCCACACACATTTGGAACTCTCCTGGTGTGCCCTCACACATATTATTCCCTCATTTAGTGGATATTTTCACAAAAAAGTGAAATTTTCAAAAATTCAGAAAATTGGCTGAAAACGACTCAATGTGAAGGTCTCATCCTGCGAATCGCTCTGGAACTGAAATAGGAACGCTCACTGACATTTCCCCTATCTGAAAGTCTGATAAACGCCTGAAAAATGACTAAGTCTAAAAAAAAATTTTTTTCAACTTTTTTCAATTTTACCCCCGTGGGATATATATTCTACCCACACACATTTGGAACTCTCCTGGGGTGCCCTCACACATATTATTCCCTCATTGAGTGTATATTTTCACAAAAAAGTGAAATTTTCAAAAATTCTGAAAACGACTCAATGTGAAGGACTCATCCTGCGAATCGCTCTGGAACTGAAATCGGAACGCTCACTGACATTTCCCCTATCTGAAAGTCTGATAAACGCCCCAAAAATGACTAAGTCGAAAAAAAAAATTTTTTCAACTTTTTTCAATTTTACCCCCGTGGGATATATATTCTACCCACACACATTTGGAACTCTCCTGGTGTGCCCTCACACATATTATTCCCTCATTTAGTGGATATTTTCACAAATAAGTGAAATTTTCAAAAATTCAGAAAATTGGCTGAAAACGACTAAATATGAAGGACTCATCGGGCGAATCGCTCTGGAACTGAAATCGGAATGCTCACTGATATTTCCCCTATCTGAAAATCTGATAAACACCGGAAAAGTGACAAAGTCTAAAAAGATTTTTTTTTCAACCTTTTTCAATTTTACCCCCGTGGGATATATATTCTACCCACACACATTTGGAACTCTCCTGGTGTGCCCTCACACATTTTATTCCCTCATTTAGTGGATATTTTCACAAAAAAGTGTAATTTTCAAAATTTCAGAATATTGGCTGAAAACGACTCAATGTGAAGGACTCATCCTGCGAATCGCTCTGGAACTGCAATCGAAACGCTCAATGACATTTCCCCTATCTGAAAGTCTGATAAACGCCTGAAAAATGACTAAGTCTAAAAAAAAATTTTTTTCAACTTTTTTCAATTTTACCCCAGTGGGATATATATTCTACCCACACACATTTGGAACTCTCCTGGGGTACCCTCACACATATTATTCCCTCATTTAGTGGATATTTTCACAAAAAAGTGAAATTTTCAAAAATTCTGAAAATTGGCTGAAAACGACTAAATATGATGGACTCATCGGGCAAATCGCTCTGGAACTGAAATCGGAATGCTCACTGATATTTCCCCTATCTGAAAATCTGATAAACACCGGAAAAGTGACAAAGTCTAAAAAAAAATTTTTTTCAACTTTTTTCAATTTTACCCCCGTGGGATATATATTCTACCCACACACATTTGGAACTCTCCTGGGGTACCCTCACACATATTATTCCCTCATTTAGTGGATATTTTCACAAAAAAGTGAAATTTTCAAAAATTCTGAAAATTGGCTGAAAACGACTAAATATGAAAGACTCATCGGGCAAATCGCTCTGGAACTGAAATCGGAACGCTCACTGACATTTCCCCTATCTGAAAGTCTGATAAACGCCGGAAAAATGACTAAGTCGAAAAAAATAATTTTTTCAACTTTTTTCAATTTTACCCTCGTGGGATATATATTCTACCCACACACATTTAGAACTCTCCTAGGGTGCCCTCACACATATTATTCCCTCATTTAGTGAATATTTTCACAAAAAAGTGAAATTTTCAAAAATTCAGAAAATTAGCTGAAAACGACTCAATGTGAAGGACTCATCCTGCGAATCGCTCTGGAACTGAAATCGGAACGCTCACTGACATTTCCCCTATCTGAAAGTCTGATAAACGCCGGAAAAATGACTAAGTCGAAAAAAATAATTTTTTCAACTTTTTTCAATTTTACCCTCGTGGGATATATATTCTACCCACACAGATTTGGAACTCTCCTGGGGTGCCCTCACACATATTATTCCCTCATTTAGTGAATATTTTCACAAAAAAGTGAAATTTTCAAAAATTCAGGAAATTGACTGAAAACGTCTAAATATGAAGGACTCATCATGCGAATCGCTCTGGAACTGAAATCGGAATGCTCACTGACATTTCCCGTATATGAAAGTCTGCTAAACGCCAGAAAAATGACTAAGTACAAAAAAAATTTTATTTCAACTTTTTTCAATTTTACCCCCGTGGGATATATGTTCTACCCACACACATTTGGAACTCTCCTGGGGTACCCTCACACATATTTTCCCTCATTTAGTGGATATTTTCACAAAAAAGTGAAATTTTAAAAAATTCAGAAAATTGGCTGAAAACGAATAAATATGAAGGACTCATCGGGCGAATCGCTCTGGAACTGAAATCAGAATGCTCACTGACATTTCCCCTATCTGAAAGTCTGCTAAACGCCGGAAAAATTACTAAGTACAAAAAAAATTTTTTTTCAACTTTTTTCAATTTTACCGCTGTGAGATATATATTCTACCCACACACATTTGGAACTCTCCTGGGGTACCCTCACACATATTATTCCCTCATTGAGTGGATATTTTCACAAAAAAGTGAAATTTTCAAAAATTCAGAAAATTAGCTGAAAACGACTCAATGTGAAGGACTCATCCTGCAAATCGCTCTGGAACTGAAATCGGAACGCTCACTGACATTTCCCCTATCTGAAAGTCTGATAAACGCCGGAAAAATGACTAAGTCCAAAAAAAATTTTTTTTCAACTTTTTTCAATTTTACCCACGTGGGATATATATTCTACCCACACACATTTGGAACTCTCCTGGGGTACTGTCACACATATTATTCCCTCATTTAGTGGATATTTTCACAAAAAAGTGAAATTTTCAAAAATTCTGAAAATTGGCTGAAAACGAATAAATATGAAAGACTCATCGGGCAAATCGCTCTGGAACTGAAATCGGAACGCTCACTGACATTTCCCCTATCTGAAAGTCTGATAAACGCCGGAAAAATGACTAAGTCGAAAAAAATAATTTTTTCAACTTTTTTCAATTTTACCCCTGTGGGATATATATTCTACCCACACACATTTGGAACTCTCCTGGTGTGCCCTCACACATATTATTCCCTCATTTAGTGGATATTTTCACAAATAAGTGAAATTTTCAAAAATTCAGAAAATTGGCTGAAAACGACTAAATATGAAGGACTCATCGGGCGAATCGCTCTGGAACTGAAATCGGAATGCTCACTGATATTTCCCCTATCTGAAAATCTGATAAACACCGGAAAAGTGACAAAGTCTAAAAAGATTTTTTTTTCAACCTTTTTCAATTTTACCCCCGTGGGATATATATTCTACCCACACACATTTGGAACTCTCCTGGTGTGCCCTCACACATATTATTCCCTCATTTAGTGGATATTTTCACAAAAAAGTGAAATTTTCAAAAATTCAAAAAATTGGATGAAAACGACTCAATGTGAAGGACTCATCCTGCGAATCGCTCTGGAACTGAAATAGGAACGCTCACTGACATTTCCCCTATCTGAAAGTCTGATAAACGCCGGAAAAATGACTAAGTCGAAAAAAATAATTTTTTCAACTTTTTTCAATTTTACCCCTGTGGGATATATATTCTACCCACACACATTTGGAACTCTCCTGGTGTGCTCTCACACATATTATTCCCTCATTTAGTGGATATTTTCACAAAAAAGTGAAATTTTCAAAAATTCTGAAAATTGGCTGAAAATGACTAAATATGAAGGACTCATCGGGCGAATCACTCTGGAACTGAAATCGGAAAGCTCACTGACATTTCCCTTATCTGAAAGTCTGATAAACGCCTGAAAAATGACTAAGTCTAAAAAAAAATTTTTTTCAACTTTTTTCAATTTTACCCCCGTGGGATATATATTCTACCCACACACATTTGGAACTCTCCTGGGGTACCCTCACACATATTATTCCCTCATTTAGTGGATATTTTCACAAAAAAGTGAAATTTTCAAAAATTCAGAAAATTGGCTGAAAACGACTAAATATGAAGGACTCATCTGGCGAATCGCTCTGGAACTGAAATTGGAACGCTCACTGACATCTCCCATATCTGAAAGTCTGATAAACACCGGAAAAGTAACAAAGTCTAAAAAAATTTTTTTTTCAACCTTTTTCAATTTTACCCCCGTGGGATATATATTCTACCCACACACATTTGGAACTCTCCTGGTGTGCCCTCACACATATTATTCCCTCATTTAGTGGATATTTTCACAAATAAGTGAAATTTTCAAAAATTCAGAAAATTGGCTGAAAACGACTCATTGTGAAGGACTCATCCTGCGAATCGCTCTGGTAACTGAAATCGGAACGCTCACAGACATTTCCCCTATCTGAAAGTATGATAAACGCCTGAAAAATGACTAAGTCTAAAAAAAAATTTTTTTCAACTTTTTTCAATTTTACCCCCGTGGGATATATATTCTACCCACACACATTTGGAACTCTCTTGGGGTGCCCTCACACATATTATTCCCTCATTGAGTGGATATTTTCACAAAAAAGTGAAATTTTCAAAAATTCAGAAAATTAGCTGAAAACGACTCAATGTGAAGGACTCATCCTGCAAATCGCTCTGGAACTGAAATCGGAACGCTCACTGACATTTCCCCTATCTGAAAGTCTGATAAACGCCGGAAAAATGACTAAGTCCAAAAAAAATTTTTTTTCAACTTTTTTCAATTTTACCCACGTGGGATATATATTCTACCCACACACATTTGGAACTCTCCTGGGGTACTGTCACACATATTATTCCCTCATTTAGTGGATATTTTCACAAAAAAGTGAAATTTTCAAAAATTCTGAAAATTGGCTGAAAACGACTAAATATGAAGGACTCATCGGGCGAATCGCTCTGGAACTGAAATCGGAATGCTCACTGATATTTCCCCTATCTGAAAATCTGATAAACACCGGAAAAGTGACAAAGTCTAAAAAGATTTTTTTTTCAACCTTTTTCAATTTTACCCCCGTGGGATATATATTCTACCCACACACATTTGGAACTCTCCTGGTGTGCCCTCACACATATTATTCCCTCATTTAGTGGATATTTTCACAAAAAAGTGAAATTTTCAAAAATTCAAAAAATTGGATGAAAACGACTCAATGTGAAGGACTCATCCTGCGAATCGCTCTGGAACTGAAATAGGAACGCTCACTGACATTTCCCCTATCTGAAAGTCTGATAAACGGCTGAAAAATGACTAAGTCTAAAAAAAAATTTTTTTCAACTTTTTTCAATTTTACCGCTGTGAGATATATATTCTACCCAAACACATTTGGAACTCTCCTGGGGTACCCCCACACATATTATTCCCTCATTTAGTGGATATTTTCACAAAAAAGTGAAATTTTCAAAAATTCTGAAAACTGGCTGAAAACGACTAAATATGAAGGACTCATCGGGCGAATCGCTCTGGAACTGAAATCGGAACGCTCACTGACATTTCCCGTATCTGAAAGTCTGATAAACGCTGAAAAAATGACTAAGTCCAAAAAAAATTTTTTTTCAACTTTTTTCAATTTTACCACCGTGGGATATATATTCTACCCACACATATTTGGAACTCTCCTGGGATAGCCTCACACATATTATTCCCTCATTGAGTGGATATTTTCACAAAAAAGTGAAATTTTCAAAAATTCTGAAAATTGGCTGAAAACGACTAAATATGAAGGACTCATCGGGCGAATCGCTCTGGAACTGAAATCAGAATGCTCACTAACATTTCCCCTATCTGAGAGTCTGCTAAACGCCGGAAAAATTACTAAGTACCAAAAAAATTTTTTTTCAACTTTTTTTAATTTTACCCCCGTGGGATATATATTCTACCCACACACATTTGGAACTCTCCTGGGGTGCCCTCACACATATTATTCCCTCATTGAGTGGATATTTTCACAAAAAAGTGAAATTTTCAAAAATTCTGAAAACTGTCTGAAAATGACTAAATATGAAGGACTCATCGGGCGAATCGCTCTGGAACTGAAATCGGAATGCTCACTGATATTTCCCCTATCGGAAAATCTGATAAACACCGGAAAAGTGACAAAGTCTAAAAAGATTTTTTTTTCAACCTTTTTCAATTTTACCCCCGTGGGATATATATTCTACCCACACACATTTGGAAGTCTCCTGGTGTGCCCTCACACATATTATTCCCTCATTTAGTGGATATTTTCACAAAAAAGTGAAATTTTCAAAAATTCTGAAAATTAGCTGAAAACGACTCAATGTGAAGGACTCATCCTGCGAATCGCTCTGGAACTGAAATCGGAACGCTCACTGACATTTCCCCTATCTGAAAGTCTGATAAACGCCGGAAAAATGACTAAGTCGAAAAAAAAATTTTTTCAACTTTTTTCAATTTTACCCTCGTGGGATATATATTCTACCCACACACATTTGGAACTCTCCTGGGGTACCCTCACACATATTATTCCCTCATTTAGTGGATATTTTCACAAAAAGTGAAATTTTCAAAAATTCAGAAAATTGGCTGAAAACGACTAAATATGAAGGACTCATCGGGCGAATCGCTCTGGAACTGAAATCGGAACGCTCACTGACATTTCCCGTATCTGAAAGTCTGATAAACGCTGAAAAAATGACTAAGTCTAAAAAAAATTTTTTTTCAACTTTTTTCAATTTTTCCCCCGTGGGATATATATTCTACCCACACATATTTGGAACTCTCCTGGGATAGCCTCACACATATTATTCCCTCATTGAGTGGATATTTTCACAAAAAACTGAAATTTTCAAAAATTCTGAAAACTGTCTGAAAACGACTAAATATGAAGGACTCATCGGGCGAATCACTCTGGAACTGAAATCAGAATGCTCACTGACATTTCCCCTATCTGAAAGTCTGCTAAACGCCGGAAAAATTACTAAGTACAAAAAAAAAATTTTTTCAACTTTTTTTAATTTTACCCCCGTGGGATATATATTCTACCCACACACATTTGGAACTCTCCTGGGGTGCCCTCACACATATTATTCCCTCATTGAGTGGATATTTTCACAAAAAACTGAAATTTTCAAAAATTCTGAAAACTGTCTGAAAACGACTAAATATGAAGGACTCATCGGGCGAATCGCTCTGGAACTGAAATCGGAACGCTCACTGACATTTCCCCTATCTGAAAGTCTGATAAACGCCGGAAAAATGACTAAGTCTAAAAAAAAATTTTTTTCAACTTTTTTCAATTTTACCCCCGTGGGATATATAGACTACCCACACACATTTGGAACTCTCCTGGGGTACCCTCACACATATTATTCCCTCATTTAGTGGATATTTACACAAAAAAGTGAAATTTTCAAAAATTCTGAAAACTGTCTGAAAACGACTAAATATGAAGGACTCATCGGGCGAATCGCTCTGGAACTGAAATCAGAACGCTCACTGACATTTCCCCTATCTGAAAGTCTGATAAACGCCGGAAAATTGACTAAGTCGAAAAAAAAATTTTTTTAAACTTTTTTCAATTTTACCCTCGTGGGATATATATTCTACCCACACACATTTGGAACTCTCCTGGGGTACCCTCACACATATTATTTCCTCATTTAGTGGATATTTTCCCAAAAAGTGAAATTTTCAAAAATTCAGAAAATTGGCTGAAAACGACTAAATATGAAGGACTCATCGGGCGAATCGCTCTGGAACTGAAATCGGAACACTCACTGACATTTCCCCTATCTGAAAGTCTGATAAACGCTGAAAAAATGACTAAGTCTAAAAAAAAATTTTTTTCAACTTTTTTCAATTTTACCCCCGTGGGATATATAGACTACCCACACACATTTGGAACTCTCCTGGGGTACCCTCACACATATTATTTCCTCATTGAGTGGATATTTTCACAAAAAAGTGAAATTTTCAAAAATTCTGAAAACTGTTTAAAAACGACTAAATATTAGAGATGAGCGTTGTTCTACTCGAACTGTTCGCCAATCTCAAATTCGAGCTGTTTTGGGCGGTGTTCGAGCCGGTCGGCGAACACGAACAATTTGAGAAAAATTCGGCTGTTCGAGGTTATGTTCGATAACTGTTCGTGCACCAAAATCATAACTGGATTTTTTCTCAGTAATGATGAAAATTAATGTTAATACGCAGTTTGAGTGTACAGCGGGGCGGGGGGAGGGGCAGGGGATGGATCTCTGCAGGAACAATGAAGATCTCCATTTTTTTTTCTCTTTCCCGCATTTGCAGTGGGGAGGTGCAATCTGTCAGCCTATCAGCAGCGCACACACGGAGCGAAGTGCTTTTTTTCACACAAGCAAGGGCATGTGTGATTGGCAGTGTATGTCACATGTCCTTGCCCTATAAGACCAAGCCATTTTCCCCGTCGCCACCATTTTCTCACTGCTGCAGCTGCGTGTTAGACGGAACCGCTGTTGCTGTGTGCGCTATACCTTGTTAATTTCAAGCCAATTTTCGCACAAATATACAGATAGCTTGGGAGTAGGGAATAGTTGTGATTGCAGTCCTTTTAAGGACTAGGTTACAGCATTTCCTATGACTTTTATCAGGCAGGTCTGTGCTCTTAAATAGATAGATTGTGGGAGTAAAGACTAATTGTAATTGGAGTCCTTTTCAGGACTAGGTTACATCAGTTCCTATCAGTTTTTGCCAGGCAGGTCTGTGCCAGTGCTGTGCAAGTTTTTTTCACAGCATTTGGCTGAATCTAGCAAAGCTAATCCTTTTTGGCCTATTGCAGAGTGTGTTAGTCAGTGGAGTAGCCTATCTGTGTTGCAAGATATACCACCTGTGTATAGAATACCAATTTTTTTACTGCACCTAGTGAAGTAAAATCTTTTGGGCATAGCATCATTCTATTAGTCCATCTATACTGACCTCCATCAGGTTGCAAACTGAATATAATTTTTTTCTGCATCTAGCTCTGAAAAAATATTTGGGCTTCTAGCGGTGTGTGGGACTTGGTCTATTAGTCCATCTATACTGACCTCCATCAGGTTGCAAATTAAAAATAATTTTTTTCTGCATCTAGCTCTGAAAAAATATTTGGGCTTCTAGCAGTGTGTGGGACTTGGTCTATTAGTCCATCTATACTGACCTCCATCAGGTTGCAAATTAAAAATAATTTTTTTCTTCATTTATCTCTGAAAAAATATTTGGGCTTCTAGCAGCGTGTGGGACTTGTTCTATTAGTCCATCTATACTGACCTCCATCAGGTTGCAAATTAAAAATAATTTTTTTCTGCATCTAGCTCTGAAAAAATATTTGGGCTTCTAGCAGTGTGTGGGACTTGGTCTATTAGTCCATCTATACTGACCTCCATCAGGTTGCAAATTGAATAAAAAAAATTTCTGCATCTAGCTCTGAAAAAATATTTGGGCTTCTAGCGGTGTGTGGGACTTGGTCTATTAGTCCATCTATACTGACCTCCATCAGGTTGCAAATTAAAAATATTTTTTTTCTGCATCTAGCTCTGAAAAAATATTTGGGCTTCTAGCAGTGTGTGGGACTTGGTCTATTAGTCCATCTATACTGACCTCCATCAGGTTGCAAATTAAAAATAATTTTTTTCTTCATTTAGCTCTGAAAAAATATTTGGGCTTCTAGCAGCGTGTGGGACTTGTTCTATTAGTCCATCTATACTGACCTCCATCAGGTTGCAAATTAAAAATAATTTTTTTCTGCATCTAGCTCTGAAAAAATATTTGGGCTTCTAGCAGTGTGTGGGACTTGGTCTATTAGTCCATCTATACTGACCTCCATCAGGTTGCAAATTGAATAAAAAAAATTTCTGCATCTAGCTCTGAAAAAATATTTGGGCTTCTAGCGGTGTGTGGGACTTGGTCTATTAGTCCATCTATACTGACCTCCATCAGGTTGCAAATTAAAAATATTTTTTTTCTGCATCTAGCTCTGAAAAAATATTTGGGCTTCTAGCAGTGTGTGGGACTTGGTCTATTAGTCCATCTATACTGACCTCCATCAGGTTGCAAATTAAAAATAATTTTTTTCTTCATTTAGCTCTGAAAAAATATTTGGGCTTCTAGCAGTGTGTGGGACTTGTTCTATTAGTCCTTCTATACTGACGTCCAGCAGGTTGCAAATTGAATATAATTTTTTTCTGCATCTAGCTCTGAAAAAATATTTGGGCTTCTAGCGGTGTGTGGGACTTGGTCTATTAGTCCATCTATACTGACCTCCATCAGGTTGCAAATTAAAAATAATTTTTTTCTGCATCTAGCTCTGAAAAAATATTTGGGCTTCTAGCAGTGTGTGGGACTTGGTCTATTAGTCCATCTATACTGACCTCCATCAGGTTGCAAATTAAAAATAATTTTTTTCTGCATCTAGCTCTGAAAAAATATTTGGGCTTCTAGCAGTGTGTGGGACTTGGTCTATTAGTCCATCTATACTGACCTCCATCAGGTTGCAAATTGAATAAAAAATTTTCTGCATCTAGCTCTGAAAAAATATTTGGGCTTCTAGCGGTGTGTGGGACTTGGTCTATTAGTCCATCTATACTGACCTCCATCAGGTTGCAAATTAAAAATAATTTTTTTCTGCATCTAGCTCTGAAAAAATATTTGGGCTTCTAGCAGTGTGTGGGACTTGGTCTATTAGTCCATCTATACTGACCTCCATCAGGTTGCAAATTAAAAATAATTTTTTTCTTCATTTAGCTCTGAAAAAATATTTGGGCTTCTAGCAGTGTGTGGGACTTGTTCTATTAGTCCTTCTATACTGACGTCCAGCAGGTTGCAAATTGAATATAATTTTTTTCTGCATCTAGCTCTGAAAAAATATTTGGGCTTCTAGCGGTGTGTGGGACTTGGTCTATTAGTCCATCTATACTGACCTCCATCAGGTTGCAAATTAAAAATAATTTTTTTCTGCATCTAGCTCTGAAAAAATATTTGGGCTTCTAGCAGTGTGTGGGACTTGGTCGATTAGTCCATCTATACTGACCTCCATCAGGTTGCAAATTGAATAAAAAAATTTTCTGCATCTAGCTCTGAAAAAATATTTGGGCTTCTAGCGGTGTGTGGGACTTGGTCTATTAGTCCATCTATACTGACCTCCATCAGGTTGCAAATTAAAAATAATTTTTTTCTGCATCTAGCTCTGAAAAAATATTTGGGCTTCTAGCAGTGTGTGGGACTTGGTCTATTAGTCCATCTATACTGACCTCCATCAGGTTGCAAATTAAAAATAATTTTTTTCTTCATTTAGCTCTGAAAAAATATTTGGGCTTCTAGCAGTGTGTGGGACTTGTTCTATTAGTCCTTCTATACTGACGTCCAGCAGGTTGCAAATTGAATATAATTTTTTTCTGCATCTAGCTCTGAAAAAATATTTGGGCTTCTAGCGGTGTGTGGGACTTGGTCTATTAGTCCATCTATACTGACCTCCATCAGGTTGCAAATTAAAAATAATTTTTTTCTGCATCTAGCTCTGAAAAAATATTTGGGCTTCTAGCAGTGTGTGGGACTTGGTCTATTAGTCCATCTATACTGACCTCCATCAGGTTGCAAATTAAAAATAATTTTTTTCTTCATTTAGCTCTGAAAAAATATTTGGGCTTCTAGCAGTGTGTGGGACTTGTTCTATTAGTCCTTCTATACTGACGTCCAGCAGGTTGCAAATTGAATATAATTTTTTTCTGCATCTAGCTCTGAAAAAATATTTGGGCTTCTAGCGGTGTGTGGGACTTGGTCTATTAGTCCATCTATACTGACCTCCATCAGGTTGCAAATTAAAAATAATTTTTTTCTGCATCTAGCTCTGAAAAAATATTTGGGCTTCTAGCAGTGTGTGGGACTTGGTCTATTAGTCCATCTATACTGACCTCCATCAGGTTGCAAATTGAATAAAAAAATTTTCTGCATCTAGCTCTGAAAAAATATTTGGGCTTCTAGCGGTGTGTGGGACTTGGTCTATTAGTCCATCTATACTGACCTCCATCAGGTTGCAAATTAAAAATAATTTTTTTCTGCATCTAGCTCTGAAAAAATATTTGGGCTTCTAGCAGTGTGTGGGACTTGGTCTATTAGTCCATCTATACTGACCTCCATCAGGTTGCAAATTAAAAATAATTTTTTTCTTCATTTAGCTCTGAAATAATATTTGGGCTTCTAGCAGTGTGTGGGACTTGTTCTATTAGTCCTTCTATACTGACGTCCAGCAGGTTGCAAATTGAATATAATTTTTTTCTGCATCTAGCTCTGAAAAAATATTTGGGCTTCTAGCGGTGTGTGGGACTTGGTCTATTAGTCCATCTATACTGACCTCCATCAGGTTGCAAATTAAAAATAATTTTTTTCTGCATCTAGCTCTGAAAAAATATTTGGGCTTCTAGCAGTGTGTGGGACTTGGTCTATTAGTCCATCTATACTGACCTCCATCAGGTTGCAAATTAAAAATAATTTTTTTCTGCATCTAGCTCTGAAAAAATATTTGGGCTTCTAGCAGTGTGTGGGACTTGGTCTATTAGTCCATCTATACTGACCTCCATCTGGTTGCAAATTAAAAATAATTTTTTTCTGCATCTAACCCAGCCAATAGTTTTGGCCTAATCGGTTACCATCCATTGTTTTTTTGTGCAAACAACTCCAGAGTTGTGAATTAGTTAACCACCAAAATGAGTGGAAAAAGGCCTGCTGATGGTGGAAAGGGGAATAGGCGTGTTGGGAAGGGGAAAAAAGGTTGTGTCCGTGGGGTAGGTGCAGAAGAAAGACCATCTTCCAGCCAAACTAAAATTTCTACTTCTTTTAGCGGACAATGTGATAAGATCCCTTTCTTACGGCCACGCCAATCGCTACAAATTCCAGATGAGGCACAAAAACAGCAGGTGCTTCAACGGATATCAAGTGCTCCTTTAAGTGGGCTCTCCTCCACATCAACTTCAACATCACAAATACTCCAGTCCTCAAAGGTGTCACCCAAATCGCACTTGCTTCCTCACAGCTCCCAAATCTCCAGCTGCCAGTCTGAGTATGAGGTAGAACAGATGGTTGAGTCTGCAGAGCTGTTTACTCATACTATAGCCTGGGAATCAGAGGTCGACTCCAGCGCTTCTGTGAATCCAGACGAGGAAATGATCTGCACTGATGCCCAGAATCTTTATGAGTCGGATCCAGGACCAGACGCAGAAGGTTCTGACCATAATGTAGACCCTCATTCCCAAACTGTAACTCCTGTTGGTGGAGACAATGAGGAAGACGATGATAAGACTCAAATACCTGATTGGAGCGACAACTTTAGTTTTTTGTCAGGGCAGGAACAGGTTGGCTCTGAGGACGACGGGTGTGATAACGCACAGGGTGATGATGATGAGGTCGGAGATCCCACTTACTGTCAACCCACAGTCAGCCAAGAGATGAGGTCAGCAGAGGAGGTGGAGGAAGATGCTAGTGACGACGAGGTCAGGTTGCGCCTTCCTGGACAGAGACGTAGTACTGGAAGCACGTCAACAACTGCATCCTCAAACACAACTCTGCCTCTCACCACAAGTCGTGGTGGCTCTTCAGGTCGCATGGGTGCTAAGCCTTGCATAGCCTGGGCATTTTTTCAGATCGATAAAGATGACCCAACTCGTGTTATCTGTAACATTTGTCAGCAAAAGCTAAGTAGAGGCCAAAAAATACATAGTTTGAGTACTTCATGCATGAACCGGCACATGGACATGAAGCATAAGTTACAGTGGGAAGCTCAGTGTGCTACAATGCGGTCTAGCCGGCCGGGCCAACCACCGTCTGCCATATCTTGTGCATCCGCGGCCTCTTCATCCTCTGTGACTGGGGGGACAGCAGTCACACCTGTTTTGGGGCGCAGACCTGCCACCTCTTTACCCGCAACAGCCAGCGTGATTGGCAGGTCATCATTTTCTTTGGAGGTGGTAACACCAGCTGGTCTTGAGCGCTGTCCGACATCGATAGCACCACCTTTGGATCAAGGCAACCTAACATGTCCGCCTGCATCTTCCTCACAGACCGGCAGTTTGCCGGGGACACCCTTATCAACCCCGTCTAAGCACAATAGCCAGCCCTCGGTCCCTCAGATGTGGACAAGTAAAAGACCATTTCCTCCTAGCCATGAGAAAGCTAAGAGGTTGAATTTCACCATCTGCAAGCTCTTGGCTACAGAAATGCTGCCTTTCCGCCTGGTGGACACAGAGGATTTTCGAGACCTTATGTCCGTCGCAGTGCCCCAGTACCAGATGCCCAGTCGGCACTACTTCTCAAAGAAAGGTGTGCCTGCGCTCCACCAGCATGTCGCACACAACATCACCGCTTCTTTGAGAAACTCTGTGTGTGACAGGGTGCATTTCACCACAGACACTTGGACGAGTAGGCATGGACAGGGGCGTTACATGTCGCTGACTGGGCACTGGGTAACTATGGTGACAGCAGGACAAGGGGCTGCTGTCCAAGTCTTGCCGTCCCCACGAGTTGTGCGTCAATCCTCTTTATGTCATTTTTCCTCCACTGCTTCTGCCTCCTCAACCTCCTCTCGGTCTTCCACCTGCACCCAAAGCCTGTCTGGTCATGCCACAAGCTTTCTAACTGCGCAGAAGGGATCCTGCACACCTCCTTACTATGCTGGCAGTAGGGCTCAACGTCATCAGGCGGTTTTTAAATGTCTGGGAAATGTGAGTCACACAGCTGAGGAGTTGTGGTCAGCTCTGGAGAACCAATTTCATGAATGGTTGTCTCCACTGGACCTGAAACCAGGGAAGGCCGTGTGCGACAATGCTGCAAACCTGGGTGCGGTCCTTCGCCGGGGCAATGTCACACACGTGCCTTGTATGGCTCACGTGTTGAACCTGGTTGTCCAGCAATTTTTAGCCCACTATCCCAGACTAGATGGCCTTCTGCAGAGGGCACGGTCGCTGTGTGCTCACTTCCGCCGTTCGCATCCCGCAGCTCAGCGACTTACATCTCTACAGAAGTCGTTGGGCCTGCCACTTCACCGGCTAAAATGCGATGTGCCTACCCGGTGGAATTCAACTCTGCACATGTTGCAGCGACTGTGGCAGCACCGACAAGCCCTGGTGCAATACGTTCTGACGTATAGCCTGGGCCAACGAGATTCAGAGGTGGGGCAAATCACGCTGGAGGAGTGGTCTCAGATCAGGGACCTATGCACCCTTCTGCACAGTTTTGAAATGGCGACGAAGATGTTTAGTGCTGACGATGCCATTATCAGCATGACTATTCCGGTGATTTACATGCTGGAGCACATGTTAAACAGAATTCGGAGTCAGGTGGTGGCACAAGAGGAGGTGGAGGAAGTAGAGGAGGAGGAGTTGTATGCGGAAGGGCTAACATCTGCAAGGTCCAGACGGTCGGCAGCACCAAGGCGGCAGGCATGTGAGGGTGGGGGAGATGGTTTAACCAGGGCGCATGGTAGCAGCCAAACTAGTGAGGAAGGTGCAGGAGCCCAGGAAGAAGTGGAGGACGAACTGATGGAAGACTCATCAGATGAGGGAGACCTTGATCACATTTCTGTTGTGCGAGGTTGGGGGGAGAGGACAGAGGAAGGAAGCATGATTGTTACCTCGCCACCAACACAACAGGGACTTGGTGCTCCTGGATGCGCAACACACATGAGTGCCTTCTTGCTGCACTACCTGCAACATGACCCTCGAATTGTGAGAATTAGAAATAATCCTGACTACTGGGTTGCCACACTGTTAGATCCCCGGTACAAAAGTAAATTTGCAGAAATTATTCCTGCCATAGAAAGGGATGCACGCATGCAGGAGTATCAGCAGAGACTGTTGCAGAATCTTACATGTGCTTTTCCACAAAATACCAGTGGTGCACGTAGTGAATCTCACAGTTCCAACTTGCCAACCGTGGGACTGTCAAGTGTTCAGCACTCAAACCGTAACAGAACCACAGTATCTGCTGGTAACATCAATTTTGCGGAATCATTTCACCACTTTTTTAGCCCATCCTTTGCAAGGCCACAGGAGACAAGAAGTCTGACACATAGTCAACGCCTAGAGACGATGGTACAGGAGTATCTCCAAGTAAACATTGAAGCCACGACTGTGTCACTGGACCCTTGCTCTTTTTGGGCTTCCAATCTGGATAAATGGCCGGAGCTAGCCACTTACGCCTTGGAGATCTTGTCATGCCCCGCAGCCAGCGTTCTGTCTGAACGTGTGTTCAGCGCTGCTGGTGGTGTGCTGACAGATAAGCGCACGCGGCTCTCCACTGATAATGTAGACAGACTCACGTTCATAAAGATGAACAAATCATGGATCCGAAACGACTTTTCTACCCCTGTGTCATCCTGGGGAGAGTAAAAGCTTGATGATTGGTTAAAATCACCCTACCAACCGTTTTAAGCTTTCAAATTACTAATCATGTTTATCTGTATCTTGACTGGAAAATAATTTGGGCTTTGTAGCAGTGTGCAGCACTGATCCTATTAGGCCATCTATAATAAGCTTCACCAGATTTAAAATTAAAAATAATTTTTAGCTGCATCTAGCCCGGAAAATAATTTTGGGGCTCCGAGATGCGCAAGACACATAAGTGCCTTCTTGCTGCACTACCTGCAGCATGACCCTCATATTGTCAGAATTCGAAGTAATCATGACTACTGGGTTGCCACACTCTTAGATCCCCCAAACTTTTCGATCAACCTTTTCATTTTAATAAAGACCAAAAAAATGGTCATTTTTGAAATTATAAGCATTAGCAGGTTGTTAGAAACTGAAATCAAACAGTTTTCAACTCAAAACTTTATTCTAGGTGATGTTACATTTTCACATAGGACCCCTTGTTCGAAAGGAGCTTCTGAACTCTCTCGTCCATTGAATTTGTCAGGTTTTGGATGGTTTCTGCTTCAATTGTTTTGCATGAGGACAGAATACCCTCCCAGAGCTGTTGCTTAGATGTGAACTGCCTCCTGCCATCATAGACACTCCTTTTAATGATGCTCCAAAGGTTCTGAATGGGGTAGAGGTCAGGGGAGCATGGGGGTCACACCATAAGTTTGTCCCCTTTTATGCCCATATCAGCCAGAGATGCAGATGTTTTATGTGCAGCATGAGATGGTGCATTATCATGCAGAAAAATGATCTTGCTGTGAAATACACGGTTCTTCTTCTTGAACCATGGCAGGAAGTGCTGTTTGAGAAAATCCACATACATTATGGAGTTCATCTTTAGCGCCTTCAGGGATCCTAAAGGGGCCGACAATCTCTCTCCCCATGATTCCAGCCCAAAACATTACTCCACCTCCTCCTTGTTGGCGCTGTAGCCGTGTTTGCGTGGGGTGTCCATCAACCAGCCATCCTCCACTCCATTCATCTGGACCATCGAGCGCTGCACGGCACTCATCCGTGAACAAAACAGTTTTGAAATCAGTCTTCATGTAATGTTTGGCCCACTGGAGCCGTTTCTGCTTGTGTGAAGTGGATAGAGGAGGTCGACAGGATGGCGTATGCACAGCTGCAAACCTCTGAAGGACCCTGCATCTTGTTGTTCGGGGGACGTTGGAGGCACAAGCAGCTTCAAAAACTTGTCTGCTGCTATGACAAGGCTTTTTTGCCGCTGCTCTTTCAACCTGACGTAATTGCCTGTAGGAAAGAGTCCTCAATTTGCCCTTATCAGCACGCACACGTGTGTACTGTGAATCAGCTACATACTTCTTGATTGCCAAGACACTTCATCCTGATCATCGCACAATGTTGATTGTAGTCATGCCTTGACCTAAACACTCCACAATTTGTTGCTTCTCAGCAGCCGACACATCCTTTTTCTTTCCCATTTTGGCAGAAAATGTAGGCTGCTTAATAATGTGAGAGAGCCTTCTTAAGTAGTCTTGCCTTTCATTGGACACACCTGCCAAACTAATTAGCACAGGTGTCTGCAATTGCTTACAGTGATATAAAGAGCCCTGACACACATCACCATCAATGAGTTTAACTGACAAACAAACAAATTCTTCCCTTATCACTCCTAAACACTTTTTGCATAATAATTTGGAACGCGGTGTACATGTGCTTTTCCACAAAACACCAGTGGTTCACGTAGTGAATCTTACAGTTCTAACTTGCCAACCGTGGTCTGTATGGAATTGTTCAATAAAGGGCCCAAAATTAAGATAACATAGATGGGAGAGGTCTCTATGAATAGGAATTCCTAAGTATTTGATACCCTGTGAGGGCCAGGCAAAGGGAAAGTTGGACTGGATGGAATCCTATATGGATTTAGGGAGGGAGACATCGAGGGCCTCAGACTTCGCTGCATTGATTTTAAAATTTTACCATGTAACAAAGTGATCTATTTCAGCCATAACAGCAGGGATGGATATATGTGATTGAGTGATATATACTAGGACATCATCAGCAAATAGAGAGCACTTGTACTCGGTGCCTCCCACCTCAATCCACCTAATATTGGGGTTATGGCGAATTGATGAGAGCAGGTGCTCCGTCACTAGGATGTATAAGAGAGGGGACAGAGGACATCCCTGCCTTGTCCCATTGGTGATTGTGAAAGGTGATGAAAATGTTCTGACGCACCCCCTGGGCCTTGGAACACCCGGAGCCGGACCCTTTTTGGTGGATGCTGGTGGTTGTAGTCTTCGTGGCGGCGATCCGGTTCCGTGGCTCAGGGCGGTCAAACCAGTGGCGGAACTATTTATGTGGTTTTGATGTTTAAATGTCCGACTACGCCACCCGTGGATTGCGGTCAGAGTGAACCGCCGCTACAGGGCAGACCGCTAAGGCTGGTGTTGTGGGTGCAGCAGAGCGTAGCATAACTCCCCACGGGAGGAGTATAGCCTCAGGGCAGTGTATGCGGAGGATGGGGGTGATGGTGCAGGGCAGCAGCAGTAACGACACGGAGTCAGTGATGCAGTTCAGGGCCTTTACTCACAGTTCTTATTATCCAGACCACGTCTGCAGGTAACGGCTGCCCACGTCGTACTGTGCTCACCAGGTGAGGGGCTCAGACAACTCCCAGATAACTTTGGAGCGCTTCACAGGACCCCCTTTGTGTGTCCTTTGTCTGGCCTTTCTTACCAACACTTCTGTCCGGCTGCCTCGGGCCTCCTCTTGGTAAACTTGGCGCCAGTTTCCCTGACCCTATGTGGTGCCTTCCTAGCGGGTGGAGCAAGGGGCTGCGCCACATAAAATGTCAGAGCCTCCGGTTTCTAGCTGAGGGTCGTTTCCTGCCTCCACTAGTTCGGGGACCGGTCTCCCCCTTTGGCCTGACCCCTCCACGCAGGTGGATTCGGGCGTGCGGTGGCGACTCGCCCGTCCGCACCCCTGGGATCCCTTCATTCCTCGTTCCTGGAGCCTTCTCCGCTCCTCTTCCTTCCTTCTCCCTCTTGCAGGCCTGGGCCTCTGTTACTAGGCCCGCCTCCGGAGCAGAGCTCATGCAGAGCCCCTGCTCCCTGCCACTTCTGCTCAGACTTCTCTGCACTGAACTAAGATGGTGCCCACCTTTTATACTCCCTTCTCAATGCACCCAGGAACTGCTTCCTCCCTGCTCCTGCACTGCAGGGTTCCCCTTCCTCAGTGTTCCCTCCCCCCACTCCAGCCAGGGACAGAGACTGTCGTGCCCATCTCAGGGGCATATTGGTCGCCCTGCCCCACGGCAATGTGGTGTAATGCATGCAGGTGTCGGGTCCTGATCCACACTCCATCCTTATCTGAGAGTGAGATATCACACCTCTGGGTGAGGTGCAATACGTCTGTAGCAACCGAGCCCTCGGTGCTACAGTTCCATTTATCTTCAGCGTAGGTGACGTATTGTGATACAGGGCCGTGATTTTGGCTATAAAAGGGTCCCCTAGACCCCTACCCCAAGCTTTTTAAGAGAATCATATATGGCGTGCCAGGAGACTCTATGGAATGCTTTCTCAGCATCCAACGAGAGTATCTACTTACAAATTTTTAACTGCATCTAGCCCAGGAAATACTTTGTGCCTAGTAGCAGTGTCTGCTAGTCAGCGGATTATCCCGGCTGTTAAGCAAGCTACACCACCTGTAGTTTGGACACTTAATTTTTTCAAAGGAAATGCTTCGGGACCACGGGATACTTAGTGAAGAGCATCAGGAGGCACCCCAAGGCATAGGGGCTGGGACTGGCACTAGGATGCCTTGCGGTGGACAGCCGAGCTCGATCCTTATAAAAGCTTTTTAACTGCAGCAGCTTTAGTGGACGCTACTGGACCTGGAATTACGCGGCTGCTGGCATGAGACTTGCCCTCCAATAGATCCTTGTAAATGGATTTAAAGTGTATTCATTCAAATTAGAGGGACAATTTAAATTAAAAAGCTTAGAGCTGCCTCCACCACAGGGGGGCTCTCTCGACCCACCAGCGGACAGGCACCAGTATTGGGAGAGGGGGGCTGGCCGTCAGGGTTCACCGCGGCTCTGGCACAAACCCGGCGACACGGAGGTGGCACGGGCAGGAGCGGACTGGCCGTCTCGGCTTATCACTTTTTGGATTTTAGAAGGGCATGACATGCCTATATCTGTGTCTCCCCCTCCTTTTACTCCTCCACCTCTTTTCTTTTCGCATGACTATATGTACTTGTCACTTTTCCATGTGTTAGTTGTGTCTTCTGAGCAGTTTGTCAGCTTTTGGACACCTTTGAAGGTGTTTTCTATGTGTTTCTATGTGTTTTTGTTTGCCTGCCATTGGTTTTAACGGTGTTCGAAGGTGTTCGACGAACAGTTCGACGAACAGTTCGGCGAACACACGGGTGTTCGACGAACCGAACTCGAACACTACGGGGGTGGCTCAACACTACTAAATATGAAGGACTCATCGGGCGAATCGCTCTGGAACTGAAATCGGAACGCTCACTGACATTTCCCCTATCTGAAAGTCTGATAAACGCCGGAAAAATGACTAAGTCGAAAAAAAAATTTTTTTCAACTTTTTTCAATTTTACCCTCGTGGGATATATATTCTACCCACACACATTTGGAACTCTCCTGGGGTACCCTCACACATATTATTCCCTCATTTAGTGGATATTTTCACAAACAAGTGAAATTTTCAAAAATTCTGAAAATTGGCTGAAAACGACTCAATGTGAAGGACTCATCCTGCGAATCGCTCTGGAACTGAAATCGGAACGCTCACTGACATTTCCCCTATCTGAAAGTCTGATAAACGGCTGAAAAATGACTAAGTCAAAAAAAAAATTTTTTTCAATTTTTTCAATTTTACCCCCGTGGGATATATATACTACCCACACACATTTGGAACTCTCCTGGGGTACCCTCACACATATTATTCCCTCATTGAGTGGATATTTTCCCAAAAAAGTGAAATTTTCAAAAATTCTGAAAACTGTCTGAAAACGACTAAATATGAATGACTCATCGGGCGAATCGCTCTGGAACTGAAATCGGAACGCTCACTGACATTTCCCCTATCTGAAAGTCTGATAAACACCGGAAAAATGACTAAGTCGAAAAAAATATTTTTTTCAACTTTTTTCAATTTTACCCTCGTGGGATATATATTCTACCAACACACATTTGGAACTCTCCTGGGGTACCCTCACACATATTATTCCCTCATTTAGTGGATATATTCACAAAAAAGTGAAATTTTCAAAAATTCTGAAAATTGGCTGAAAACGACTAAATATGAAAGACTCATCGGGCGAATCGCTCTGGAACTGAAATCAGAACGCTCACTGACATTTCCCCTATCTGAAAGTCTGATAAACGCCGGAAAATTGACTAAGTCCAAAAAAAAATTTTTTTCAACTTTTTTCAATTTTACCCCCGTGGGATATATATACTACCCACACACATTTGGAACTCTCCTGGGGTACCCTCACACATATTATTTCCTCATTTAGTGGATATTTTCCCAAAAAAGTGAAATTTTCAAAAATTCAGAAAATTGGCTGAAAACGACTAAATATGAAGGACTCATCGGGCGAATCGCTCTGGAACTGAAATCAGAACGCTCACTGACATTTCCCCTATCTGAAAGTCTGACAAACGCCGGAAAAATGACTAAGTCGAAAAAAAAAAATTTTTCAACTTTTTTCAATTTTACCCTCGTGGGATATATATTCTACCCACACACATTTGGAACTCTCCTGGGGTACCCTCACACATATTATTCCCTCATTTAGTGGATATTTTCACAAAAAGTGAAATTTTCAAAAATTCAGATAATTGGCTGAAAACGACTAAATATGAAGGACTCATCAGGCGAATCGCTCTGGAACTGAAATCGGAACGCTCACTGACATTTCCCGTATCTGAAAGTCTGATAAACGGCTGAAAAATGACTAAGTCTAAAAAAAAATTTTTTTCAACTTTTTTCAATTTTTCCCCCGTGGGATATATATTCTACCCACACATATTTGGAACTCTCCTGGGATAGCCTCACACATATTATTCCCTCATTGAGTGGATATTTTCACAAAAAAGTGAAATTTTAAAAAATTCTGAAAATTGGCTGAAAACAACTAAATATGAAGGACTCATCTGGCGAATCACTCTGGAACTGAAATCAGAATGCTCACTGACATTTCCCCTATCTGAAAGTCTGCTAAACGCCGGAAAAATTATTAAGTACAAAAAAAAATTTTTTTCAACTTTTTTCACTTTTACCCTCGTGGGATATATATTCTACCAACACACATTTGGAACTCTCCTGGGGTACCCTCACACATATTATTCCCTCATTTAGTGGATATATTCACAAAAAAGTGAAATTTTCAAAAATTCTGAAAATTGGCTGAAAACGACTAAATATGAAGGACTCATCGGGCGAATCGCTCTGGAACTGAAATCAGAACGCTCACTGACATTTCCCCTATCTGAAAGTCTGATAAACGCCGGAAAATTGACTAAGTCGAAAAAAAATTTTTTTTAAACTTTTTTCAATTTTACCCTCGTGGGATATATATTCTACCCACACACATTTGGAACTCTCCTGGGGTACCCTCACACATATTATTTCCTCATTTAGTGGATATTTTCCCAAAAAAGTGAAATTTTCAAAAATTCAGAAAATTGGCTGAAAACGACTAAATATGAAGGACTCATCGGGCGAATCGCTCTGGAACTGAAATCAGAACGCTCACTGACATTTCCCCTATCTGAAAGTCTGACAAACGCCGGAAAAATGACTAAGTCGAAAAAAAAATTTTTTTCAACTTTTTTCAATTTTTCCCCCGTGGGATATATATTCTACCCACACATATTTGGAACTCTCCTGGGATAGCCTCACACATATTATTCCCTCATTGAGTGGATATTTTCACAAAAAAGTGAAATTTTCAAAAATTCTGAAAATTGGCTGAAAACAACTAAATATGAAGGACTCATCTGGCGAATCACTCTGGAACTGAAATCAGAATGCTCACTGACATTTCCCCTATCTGAAAGTCTGCTAAACGCCGGAAAAATTACTAAGTACAAAAAAAAATTTTTTCAACTTTTTTTAATTTTACCCCCGTGGGATATATATTCTACCCACACACATTTGGAACTCTCCTGGGGTGCCCTCACACATATTATTCCCTCATTGAGTGGATATTTTCACAAAAAACTGAAATTTTAAAAAATTCTGAAAACTGTCTGAAAACGACTAAATATGAAGGACTCATCGGTCGAATCGCTCTGGAACTGAAATCGGAACGCTCACTGACATTTCCCCTATCTGAAAGTCTGATAAACGGCTGAAAAATGACTAAGTCTAAAAAAAAATTTTTTTAAACTTTTTTCAATTTTACCCCCGTGGGATATATAGACTACCCACACACATTTGGAACTCTCCTGGGGTACCCTCACACATATTATTCCCTCATTTAGTGGATATTTACACAAAAAAGTGAAATTTTCAAAAATTCTGAAAACTGTCTGAAAACGACTAAATATGAAGGACTCATCGGGCGAATCGCTCTGGAACTGAAATCAGAACGCTCACTGACATTTCCCCTATCTGAAAGTCTGATAAACACCGGAAAAATGACTAAGTCGAAAAAAATATTTTTTTCAACTTTTTTCACTTTTACCCTCGTGGGATATATATTCTACCAACACACATTTGGAACTCTCCTGGGGTACCCTCACACATTATTCCCTCATTTAGTGGATATATTCACAAAAAAGTGAAATTTTCAAAAATTCAGAAAATTGGCTGAAAACGACTAAATATGAAGGACTCATCGGGCGAATCGCTCTGGAACTGAAATCGGAACGCTCACTGACATTTCCCCTATCTGAAAGTCTGATAAACACCGGAAAAGTGACAAAGTCTAAAAAGATTTTTTTTTCAACCTTTTTCAATTTTACCCCCGTGGGATATATATTCTATCCACACACATTTGGAACTCTCCTGGTGTGCCCTCACACATATTATTCCCTCATTTAGTGGATATTTTCACAAAAAAGTGAAATTTTCAAAAATTCAGAAAATTAGCTGAAAACGACTCAATGTGAAGGACTCATCCTGCGAATCGCTCTGGAACTGAAATCGGAACGCTCACTGACATTTCCCCTATCTGAAAGTCTGATAAACGCCGGAAAAATGACTAAGTCGAAAAAAAAAAATTTTTCAACTTTTTTCAATTTTACCCTCGTGGGATATATATTCTACCCACACACATTTGGAACTCTCCTGGGGTGCCCTCACACATATTATTCCCTCATTTAGTGGATATTTTCACAAACAAGTGAAATTTTCAAAAATTCTGAAAATTGGCTGAAAACGACTAAATATGAAGGACTCATCGGGCGAATCGCTCTGGAACTGAAATCAGAACGCTCACTGACATTTCCCCTATCTGAAAGTCTGATAAACGCATGAAAAATGACTAAGTCCAAAAAAAAATTTTTTTCAACTTTTTTCAATTTTACCCCCGTGGGATATATATTCTACCCACACACATTTGGAACTCTCCTGGGGTACCCTCACACATATTATTCCCTCATTTAGTGGATATTTTCACAAAAAAGTGAAATTTTCAAAAATTCTGAAAATTGGCTGAAAATGACTAAATATAAAGGACTCATCGGGCGAATCACTCTGGAACTGAAATCGAAACGCTCACTGACATTTCCCCTATCTGAAAGTCTGATAAACGCCGGAAAAATGACTAAGTAAAAAAAAAAAAATTTTTCAACTTTTTTCAATTTTACCCTCGTGGGATATATATTCTACCCATACACATTTGGAACCCTCCTGGGGTACACTCACACATATTATTCCCTCATTTAGTGGATATTTTCACAATAAGTGAAATTTTCAAAAATTCTGAAAATTGGCTGAAAACAACTAAATATGAAGGACTCATCGGGCGAATCGCTCTGGAACTGAAATCGGAACGCTCACTGACATTTCCCTTATCTGAAAGTCTGATAAACGGCTGAAAAATGACTAAGTCTAAAAAAAAATTTTTTTCAACTTTTTTCAATTTTACCCCCGTGGGATATATAGACTACCCACACACATTTGGAACTCTCCTGGGGTACCCTCACACATATTATTCCCTCATTTAGTGGATATTTACACAAAAAAGTGAAATTTTCAAAAATTCTGAAAACTGTCTGAAAACGACTAAATATGAAGGACTCATCGGGCGAATCGCTCTGGAACTGAAATCAGAACGCTCACTGACATTTCCCCTATCTGAAAGTCTGATAAACACCGGAAAAATGACTAAGTCGAAAAAAATATTTTTTTCAACTTTTTTCACTTTTACCCTCGTGGGATATATATTCTACCAACACACATTTGGAACTCTCCTGGGGTACCCTCACACATATTATTCCCTCATTTAGTGGATATTTTCCCAAAAAGTGAAATTTTCAAAAATTCAGAAAATTGGCTGAAAACGACTAAATATGAAGGACTCATCGGGCGAATCGCTCTGGAACTGAAATCGGAACGCTCACTGACATTTCCCCTATCTGAAAATCTGATAAACACCGGAAAAGTGACAAAGTCTAAAAAAATTTTTTTTTCAACCTTTTTCAATTTTACCCCCGTTTGATATATATTCTATCCACACACATTTGGAACTCTCCTGGTGTGCCCTCACACATATTATTCCCTCATTTAGTGGATATATTCACAAAAAAGTGAAATTTTCAAAAATTCTGAAAATTGGCTGAAAACGACTAAATATGAAGGACTCATCGGGCGAATCGCTCTGGAACTGAAATCAGAACGCTCACTGACATTTCCCCTATCTGAAAGTCTGATAAACGCCGGAAAAATGACTAAGTCGAAAAAAAAATTGTTTTCAATTTTACCCTCGTGGGATATATATTCTACCCACACACATTTGGAACTCTCCTGGGGTACCCTCACACATATTATTCCCTCATTTAGTGGATATTTTCACAAAAAGTGAAATTTTCAAAAATTCAGAAAATTGGCTGAAAAAGACTAAATATGAAGGACTCATCGGGCGAATCGCTCTGGAACTGAAATCGGAATGACGCACCCCCTGGGACATATTCCTTTTTGAGGGGAATACCCGGCACCGGATCAGATGGGGGGTTGTAGTCTCCGAGCGGCTGTGACCCGGCCCGTGCCCAGGGCGTCAAACTCAGTGTTATGTGGCAGTCCTACAGATGTTATTAAGAGTTCTTTTGTGTCGACTACGCCACCCGTTGTGATGCGGTCACTGTGGCCGCCGCTGCAGCAGGGTCCGCTGAGGCTGATGGTGGGTGCGCAGCTTGGTGGGATAACCCCCAACGGGAGGGGTATAGCCTCAGGGGGGACAGTTGCAGAGGATGGGGGTTGTGGTGGTGCAGTGCAGACGGCAATGAAGACAGAGTCGGGTTGTGCAGTTAAGGGTGTTTACTTACTGCAGATGTTGTACTGGTCACTCCAGCTTCGAGTGACCACCCGAGCCGTGCTGCGTCCACCAGGTCCTGGATCCAGCCAACCCCCAAACAAGTCCGGAGCGTGGCCCTGAGCTCTCCTTCTGTCCCGTTCTCTGGCCGTCCCCACCAGTGATCCACCTAGGTCCAGCTCCCTCGGGCCTTCTTTTGGGACACCCTTGGCCTTGGGTTCCCTGACCCTTCATGTGGTGTGCCTTCGGGGTGGATGTGATGGGTGACCGTGACAAACGCTGCCCACGGTCTCTGGTCTCTGGCTGGGGTGTGTTTTGCCCCCACCAGCTTGGGTTCCGGTACCCTGATGCCGACTCTTCACCCGGTGCTTTTAGTTGGGATCTCAGAGTCCTTCTCTGCTGTGCTCTGGGTCTCTCTCTTTTCTCCTCTCTCACTCTGGGTCTTGGTCTTTCTTCTCTCCTCTGCTCCTGACTTGTTCTCTGCAGCTGACTCTCTGCATCTGATCCTCTGCATCTGACCCTGATCTTTGTTGGTGCCCACCTTATATACACCCTCTATGTGTGAGCTCAGGTGACCAGCACCCAATGAGCTCCTATCTTTACCCAGGCTGCTCCCCCTATCTGCCCCTACACTACTTGGGATGTACCACCCCCCTCCCACTCCAGCCAGGAACAGACTCGGTCGTACCTGCACATTTCTAAGTGGGAGTACCGTCGGCCTGTTCCTCGGAAATGGGATGTGTGTAGTGCATGCAGCCTACCGAGCTCAGTTCCACACTCCTTCCTTACCCGGGAGTGGAATATCACACCCCTGGGTTGAGGCGCAATACCCCTGTAGCAGCCGAATCCTCAGGGTGCTACATTCCCCCCTGGTAAATCACAGCACGTCCTCGGGCTGTAAGACATAAATAACACCAAAAACATACATTTTTTTTTTTTCATAAACATATAAAACAACATATATTAGCAAATAAAACATTCTCGTCGCCTCTGGCTCCTCCTCCGTCAGGCGGTGTACGTGGAGGGCGTAAGGTCCTTTGGCACACTTGTGCCGGGTGAAGGTGACCTCGTCTCCGATGTAGAGGTCACGACCTCTGTGCCCCTCCGGCAGATGGGACTCCACGTCTCTGCGCGTGACAAAGACGTCGCCGGGGGTGTTGTTGTCTCGGATGAAGCCCCACCCATGCTGCTGGTTGAACTTGATCACTGTCCCGATGGTGCGGGGACAATGCGCTGCACGGGGGTCCCTCCTGGTCCGGCTCTTCTGCTCGGCACTCCGTACTTGGGCCTGCTGTTCCCGGACCCGCCTCTCTCTCCGCTCCCTCGCAAACTCTTCGAGCTGCTGTCGGCAACACTCAGCACGCTCCGCTGCAGCTGCCCTGGTTTCCTGAGTGAACCCCATTAGGTCTTCTCCGGTGGGGTCCCACTCAAACTGCGCTTCCGCTAGCGGAGGCGAGATCCGTGCCACGGGCTTCGGAGCCGGAATCAGGGGTGCACACATGGCCCCAACCCTCCTCTGATGCTCCAGTTCGTAATACTTCTGGGGCCAGATGAAAGGCTGCCCGTCCGGCCACGTGTGCTGGGCAAACAAGTCCTCTCCCAGACGCGGCACCCTGGGTTTTACGGGTGCGGGCGCGGTGGTGATGGCGCCCGGGTTGCCCAGGCCTTGCGGCCAGGCCTGGGGCACCTGGAAGGTGAAGGGCACCGTTAATACGGCGGCGCCCTGGGCTACCTGGCCTTGCGACCAGGCCGGAGGCTCCGCGGAGGTAGGGGGCGCTGTTGGTGATGCGACGCCCGGGAACTCTAGGCCCTGCGACCAGGCTGGTGGTACTTCCTGCTTGGTCACGCTCGGGGTCGAGGCGTGTGACGTCACAGGGGTCGCGGCGGCGGCTTCCGGTTGGGGCCTAGTCTGCGTCGGTGACATGGCGTTTTCGGGCACAGCAGGGGGACTTTCGGGCTCTGCGACGGGGAGCTGGGGCAGGTAAGCGGTGTCCCGGCTTGGGGTATAGGCGTCCCCTTTACCTGCCTCCATGCGTTCGGCTCCCTCCTCGGCGCCGTCTCCGGCCTTGGGTCCTCCCGCGCCATCCTCAGAGGCGGTCTCCTTCCTCATCTCGGCTGGCGTGCTCCGGGTCTTGGTTTGCTGGGCCATCTCCCGGCTCCACTCCGCCAATATCTCGCGCTGTACCCGGGCCATCCTCCGTGCGAGGCCCTCCAGGGCAGTCTGCGCACACTCCCGGTCTCGGGGGAGCTGTGCAAGGACCTCCACTAGGCCTAGTGGGGTCGTGGTGTCCAGCAGGCTCCTGACCAACGGGTCGGTGCTGCTCTGCTCTTCTTCCAGCAGGCTCCTGGCCAGCGGGCCGGTGCTGCTCTGCTCTCTGGACATCTCCGCGTAAGCTTCTCTGCTACTCCTCTCCAGACTTCTTGTCTCCGGGTGCGCTCGCTCCAGACTGCTCCAGGCGGCACCCATCTTCGTTCTTTTCTTTCGTCTCCTCCCACCTCGAGGGCGGTCCCGGGGCAACTCGGTGACTGTCAGCTCCAGGGGTAGTTCTTTCACGCTGACAGACACCTCTAGCATCACAGTCTCTGTTGGTGGGGGCGGTTTCCACTTTTGGCGCCATTTTCTGTCCCGGCCCACGATGGGAGGTGGCCTCCTGCCCTCCTTTGGCACGCCCATAATGGCGTCCGCTGCTCTTCCAAGGCGGGAAATCTGCGGTTTTGGCGGGAAGTGTCGCCCAGTGGCGGGAAACTCTGCAGATGGCGGGAACAAGCTGGAAATGGCGGACAATCGGCGGGAAACGACTGGTGATGGAGTCCGATGGCGTGGACCCTCCGGAACCGGCGGGAGACTTCTTTCTGAGGTAAACTTGCACTTTTCTTCAGGCACGCAGTACCCGGGTGTTGCGGGCACGTAATCCTGCCGACTACGCCAAAGTTGACGCACCCCCTGGGACATATTCCTTTCTGAGAGGAATACCCGGCACCGGATCAGATGGGGGGTTGTAGTCTCCGAGCGGCTGTGACCCGGCCCGTGCCCAGGGCGTCAAACTCAGTGTTACGTGGCAGTCCTACAGATGTTATTAAGAGTTCTTTTGTGTCGACTACGCCACCCGTTGTGATGCGGTGACTGTGGCCGCCGCTGCAGCAGGGTCCGCTGAGGCTGATGGTGGGTGCGCAGCTTGGTGGGATAACCCCCAACGGGAGGGGTATAGCCTCAGGGGGGACAGGTGCAGAGGATGGGGGTTGTGGTGGTGCAGTGCAGACGGCAATGAAGACAGAGTCGGGTTGTGCAGTTAAGGGTGTTTACTTACTGCAGATGTTGTACTGGTCACTCCAGCTTCGAGTGACCACCCGAGCCGTGCTGCGTCCACCAGGTCCTGGATCCAGCCAACCCCCAAACAAGTCCGGAGCGTGGCCCTGAGCTCTCCTTCTGTCCCGTTCTCTGGCCGTCCCCACCAGTGATCCACCTAGGTCCAGCTCCCTCGGGCCTTCTGTTGGGACACCCTTGGCCTTGGGTTCCCTGACCCTTCATGTGGTGTGCCTTCGGGGTGGATGTGATGGGTGACCGTGACAAACGCTGCCCACGGTCTCTGGTCTCTGGCTGGGGTGTGTTTTGCCCCCACCAGCTTGGGTTCCGGTACCCTGATGCCGACTCTTCACCCGGTGCTTTTAGTTGGGATCTCAGAGTCCTTCTCTGCTGTGCTCTGGGTCTCTCTCTTTTCTCCTCTCTCACTCTGGGTCTTGGTCTTTCTTCTCTCCTCTGCTCCTGACTTGTTCTCTGCAGCTGACTCTCTGCATCTGATCCTCTGCATCTGACCCTGATCTTTGTTGGTGCCCACCTTATATACACCCTCTATGTGTGAACTCAGGTGACCAGCACCCAATGAGCTCCTATCTTTACCCAGGCTGCTCCCCCTATCTGCCCCTACACTACTTGGGATGTACCACCCCCCTCCCACTCCAGCCAGGAACAGACTCGGTCGTACCTGCACATTTCTAAGTGGGAGTACCGTCGGCCTGTTCCTCGGAAATGGGATGTGTGTAGTGCATGCAGCCTACCGAGCTCAGTTCCACACTCCTTCCTTACCCGGGAGTGGAATATCACACCTCTGGGTTGAGGCGCAATACCCCTGTAGCAGCCGAATCCTCAGGGTGCTACAGGAACACTCACTGACATTTCCCCTATCTGAAAGTCTGAAAAACGCTGAAAAAATGACTAAGTCCAAAAAAATATTTTTTTCAACTTTTTTCAATTTTACCCCCGTGGGATATATATTCTACCCACACACATTTGGAACTCTCCTGGTGTGCCCTCACACATATTATTCCCTCATTTAGTGGATATTTTCACAAAAAAGTGAAATTTTCAAGAATTCAGAAAATTGGCGGAAAACGACACAATGTGAAGGACTCATCCTGCGAATCGCTCTGGAACTGAAATCGGAACGCTCACTGACATTTCCCCTATCTGAAAGTCTGATAAACGCTGAAAAAATAACTAAGTCCAAAAAAATATTTTTTTAACTTTTTTCAATTTTACCCCCGTGGGATATATATTCTACCCACACACATTTGGAACTCTCCTGGGGTGCCCTCACACATATTATTCCCTCATTTAGTGGATATTTTCACAAAAAAGTGAAATTTTCAAAAATTCAGAAAATTGGCTGAAAACGACTAAATATGATGGACTCATGCGGCGAATCGCTCTGGAACTGAAATCGGAACACTCACTGACATTTCCCCTATCTGAAAGTCTGAAAAACGCTGAAAAAATAACTAAGTCCAAAAAAATATTTTTTTCAACTTTTTTCAATTTTACCCCCGTGGGATATATATTCTACCAACACACATTTGGAACTCTCCTGGGGTACCCTCACACATATTATTCCCTCATTTAGTGGATATTTTCACAAAAAAGTGAAATTTTCAAAAATTCAGAAAATTGGCTGAAAACGACTAAATATGATGGACTCATCGGGCGAATCGCTTTGGAACTGAAATCGGAAAGCTCACTGACATTTCCCCTATCTGAAAGTCTGATAAACGCCGGAAAAATGACTAAGTCCAAAAAAATTTTTTTTTAACTTTTTTCAATTTTACCCCCTTGGGATATATATTCTACCCACACACATTTGGAACTCTCCTGGGGTACCCTCACACATATTATTCCCTCATTTAGTGGATATTTTCACAAAAAGTGAAATTTTCAAAAATTCTGAAAATTGGCTGAAAACGACTAAATATGAAGGACTCATCGGGCAAATCGCTCTGGAACTGAAATCGGAACGCTCACTGACATTTCCCCTATCTGAAAGTCTGAAAAACGCTGAAAAATTGACTAAGTCCAAAAAAATATTTTTTTCAACTTTTTTCAATTTTACCCCCGTGGGATATATATTCTGCCAACACACATTTGGAACTCTCCTGGGGTACCCTCACACATATTATTCCCTCATTTAGTGGATATTTTCACAAAAAAGTGAAATTTTCAAAAATTCAGAAAATTGGCTGAAAACGACTAAATATGATGGACTCATCGGGCGAATCGCTTTGGAACTGAAATCGGAAAGCTCACTGACATTTCCCCTATCTGAAAGTCTGATAAACGCCGGAAAAATGACTAAGTCCAAAAAAATTTTTTTTTAACTTTTTTCAATTTTACCCCCTTGGGATATATATTCTACCCACACACATTTGGAACTCTCCTGGGGTGCCCTCACACATATTATTCCCTCATTTATTGGATATTTTCACAAAAAAGTGAAATTTTCAAAAATTCTGAAAATTGGCTGAAAACGACTAAATATGAAGGACTCATCGGGCGAATCGCTCTGGAACTGAAATCAGAACGCTCACTGACATTTCCCCTATCTGAAAGTCTGATAAACGCCGGAAAAATGACTAAGTCGAAAAAAAATTTTTTTTCAATTTTACCCTCGTGGGATATATATTCTACCCACACACATTTGGAACTCTCCTGGGGTACCCTCACACATATTATTCCCTCATTTAGTGGATATTTTCACAATAAGTGAAATTTTCAAAAATTCAGAAAATTGTGTGAAAACGACTAAATATGAAGGACTCATGCGGCGAATCGCTCTGGAACTGAAATCGGAACACTCACTGACATTTCCCCTATCTGAAAGTCTGATAAATGCCGGAAAAATGACTAAGTCCAAAAAAATATTTTTTTCAACTTTTTTCAATTTTACCCCCGTGGGATATATATTCTACCAACACACATTTGGAACTCTCCTGGGGTACCCTCACACATATTATTCCCTCATTTAGTGGATATTTTCACAAAAAAGTGAAATTTTCAAAAATTCTGAAAATTGGCTAATTGGCTAAAAACGACTAATTATGAAGGACTCATCGGGCGAATCGCTCTGGAGCTGAAATCGGAATGCTCACTGACATTTTCCCTATCTGAAAGTCTGAAAAACGCTGAAAAAATGACTAAGTCCAAAAAAATATTTTTTTCAACTTTTTTCAATTTTACCCCCGTGGGATATATATTCTACCCACACACATTTGGAACTCTCCTGGGGTGCCCTCACACATATTATTCCCTCATTTAGTGGATATTTTCACAAAAAAGTGAAATTTTCAAAAATTCTGAAAATTGGCTGAAAACGACTAAATATAAAGGAATCATCGGGCGAATCGCTCTGGAACTGAAATCGGAACGCTCACTGACATTTCCCCTATCTGAAAGTCTGATAAACGCCAGAAAAATGACTAAGTCCAAAAAATATTTTTTTTAACTTTTTTCAATTTTACCCCCATATCCTACCCACACACATTTGGAACTCTCCTGGGGTGCCCTCACACATATTATTCCCTCATTTAGTGGATATTTTCACAAAAAAGTGAAATTTTCAAAATTTCAGAAAATTGGCTGAAAACGACTAAATATGAAGGACTCATCGGGCGAATCGCTGTGGAACTGAAATCGGAACGCTCACTGACATTTCCCCTATCTGAAAGTCTGATAAACGCCGGAAAAATGACTAAGTCGAAAAAAAAAATGTTTTCAACTTTTTTCAATTTTACCCTCGTGGGATATATATTCTACCCACACACATTTGGAACTCTCCTGGGGTACCCTCACACATATTATTCCCTCATTTAGTGGATATTTTCACAAAAAAGTGAAATTTGCAAAAATTCTGAAAATTGGCTGAAAACGACTAAATATGAAGGACTCATCGGGCGAATCGCTCTGGAACTGAAATCGGAACACTCACTGACATTTCCCCTATCTGAAAGTCTGAAAAACGCTGAAAAAATGACTAAGTAAAAAAAAATATTTTTTTCATCTTTTTTCAATTTTACTCCAGTGGGATATATATTCTACCAACACACATTTGGAACTCTCCTGGGGTACCCTCACACATATTATTCCCTCATTTAGTGGATATTTTCACAAAAAAAGTGAAATTTTCAAAAATTCTGAAAATTGGCTGAAAACGACCAAATATGAAGGACTCATCGGGCGAATCACTCTGGAACTGAAATCGGAACGCTCACTGACATTTCCCCTATCTGAAAGTCTGATAAACGCCGGAAAAATGACTAAGTCCAAAAAATATTTTTTTAACTTTTTTCAATTTTACCCCGTGGGATATATATTCTACCCACAGACATTTGGAACTCTCATGGGGTGCCCTCACACATATTATTCCCTCATTTAGTGGATATTTTCACAAAAAAGTGAAATTTTCAAAAATTCGGAAAATTGGCTGAAAACGACTAAATATGAAGGACTCATCGGGCGAATCACTCTGGAACTGAAATCGGAACGCTCACTGACATTTCCCCTATCTGAAAGTCTGATAAACGCCGGAAAAATGACTAAGTCCAAAAAATATTTTTTTAACTTTTTTCAATTTTACCCCGTGGGATATATATTCTACCCACAGACATTTGGAACTCTCATGGGGTGCCCTCACACATATTATTCCCTCATTTAGTGGATATTTTCACAAAAAAGTGAAATTTGCAAAAATTCTGAAAATTGGCTGAAAACGACTAAATATGAAGGACTCATCGGGCGAATCGCTCTGGAACTGAAATCGGAACACTCACTGACATTTCCCCTATCTGAAAGTCTGAAAAACGCTGAAAAAATGACTAAGTCCAAAAAAATATTTTTTTCAACTTTTTTCAATTTTGCCCCCGTGGGATATATATTCTACAAACAAACATTTGGAGCTCTCCTGGGGTACCCTCACACATATTATTCCCTCATTTATTAGATATTTTCACAAAAAAGTGAAATTTTCAAAAATTCGGAAAATTGGCTGAAAACGACTAAATATAAAGGACTCATCGGGCGAATCACTCTGGAACTGAAATCGGAGCGCTCACTGACATTTCCCCTATCTGAAAGTCTGATAAACGCCGGAAAAATGACTAAGTCCAAAAAAATTTTTTTCAACTTTTTTCAATTTTACCCCCGTGGGATATATATTCTACCCACACACATTTGGAACTCTCCTGGGGTGCCCTCACACATATTATTCCCTCATTTAGTGAATATTTTCACAAAAAAGTGAAATTTTCAAAAATTCAGAAAATTGGCTGAAAACGACTAAATATAAAGGACTCATCGGGCGAATCGCTCTGGAACTGAAATCGGAACGCTCACTGACATTTCCCCTATCTGAAAGTCTGAAAAACGCTGAAAAAATGACTAAGTCCAAAAAAATTTTTTTTTAAACTTTTTTCAATTTTACCCCCATATCCTACCCACACACATTTGGAACTCTCCTGGGGTGCCCTCACACATATTATTCCCTCATTTAGTGGATATTTTCACAAAAAAGTGAAATTTTCAAAATTTCAGAAAATTGGCTGAAAACGACTAAATATGAAGGACTCATCGGGCGAATCGCTCTGGAACTGAAATCGGAACGCTCACTGACATTTCCCCTATCTGAAAGTCTGATAAACGCCGGAAAAATGACTAAGTCCAAAAAAATTTTTTTTTCAACTTTTTCAATTTTGCCCCCGTGGGATATATATTCTACAAACAAACATTTGGAGCTCTCCTGGGGTACCCTCACACATATTATTCCCTCATTTATTAGATATTTTCACAAAAAAGTGAAATTTTCAAAAATTCGGAAAATTGGCTGAAAACGACTAAATATAAAGGACTCATCGGGCGAATCGCTCTGGAACTGAAATCGGAGCGCTCACTGACATTTCCCCTATCTGAAAGTCTGATAAACGCCGGAAAAATGACTAAGTCCAAAAAAATTTTTTTCAACTTTTTTCAATTTTACCCCCGTGGGATATATATTCTACCCACACACATTTGGAACTCTCCTGGGGTACCCTCACACATATTATTCCCTCATTTAGTGGATATTTTCACAAAAAAGTGAAATTTGCAAAAATTCTGAAAATTGGCTGAAAACGACTAAATATGAAGGACTCATCGGGCGAATCGCTCTGGAACTGAAATCGGAACACTCACTGACATTTCCCCTATCTGAAAGTCTGAAAAACGCTGAAAAAATGACTAAGTAAAAAAAAATATTTTTTTCATCTTTTTTCAATTTTACCCCCATATCCTACCCACACACATTTGGAACTCTCCTGGGGTGCCCTCACACATATTATTCCCTCATTTAGTGGATATTTTCACAAAAAAGTGAAATTTTCAAAAATTCTGAAAATTGGCTGAAAACGACTAAATATAAAGGAATCATCGGGCGAATCGCTCTGGAACTGAAATCGGAACGCTCACTGACATTTCCCCTATCTGAAAGTCTGATAAACGCCAGAAAAATGACTAAGTCCAAAAAATATTTTTTTTAACTTTTTTCAATTTTACCCCTATATCCTACCCACACACATTTGGAACTCTCCTGGGGTGCCCTCACACATATTATTCCCTCATTTAGTGGATATTTTCACAAAAAAGTGAAATTTTCAAAATTTCAGAAAATTGGCTGAAAACGACTAAATATGAAGGACTCATCGGGCGAATCGCTGTGGAACTGAAATCGGAACGCTCACTGACATTTCCCCTATCTGAAAGTCTGATAAACGCCGGAAAAATGACTAAGTCCAAAAAATATTTTTTTAACTTTTTTCAATTTTACCCCGTGGGATATATATTCTACCCACAGACATTTGGAACTCTCATGGGGTGCCCTCACACATATTATTCCCTCATTTAGTGGATATTTTCACAAAAAAGTGAAATTTTCAAAATTTCAGAAAATTGGCTGAAAACAACTAAATATGAAGGACTCATTGGGCGAATCGCTCTGGAACGGAAATCGGAACGCTCACTGACATTTCCCCTATCTGAAAGTCTGAAAAACGCTGAAAAAATGACTAAGTCCAAAAAAATATTTTTTTCAACTTTTTTCAATTTTGCCCCCGTGGGATATATATTCTACAAACAAACATTTGGAGCTCTCCTGGGGTACCCTCACACATATTATTCCCTCATTTATTAGATATTTTCACAAAAAAGTGAAATTTTCAAAAATTCGGAAAATTGGCTGAAAACGACTAAATATAAAGGACTCATCGGGCGAATCGCTCTGGAACTGAAATCGGAACGCTCACTGACATTTCCCCTATCTGAAAGTCTGAAAAACGCTGAAAAAATGACTAAGTCCAAAAAAATTTTTTTTTCAACTTTTTCAATTTTACCCCGTGGGATATATATTCTACCCACAGACATTTGGAACTCTCATGGGGTGCCCTCACACATATTATTCCCTCATTTAGTGGATATTTTCACAAAAAAGTGAAATTTTCAAAATTTCAGAAAATTGGCTGAAAACGACTAAATATGAAGGACTCATCGGGCGAATCGCTGTGGAACTGAAATCGGAACGCTCACTGACATTTCCCCTATCTGAAAGTCTGATAAACGCCGGAAAAATGACTAAGTCCAAAAAAATTTTTTTCAACTTTTTTCAATTTTACCCCCGTGGGATATATATTCTACCCACACACATTTGGAACTCTCCTGGGGTACCCTCACACATATTATTTCCTCATTTAGTGGATATTTTCACAAAAAAGTGAAATTTGCAAAAATTCTGAAAATTGGCTGAAAACGACTAAATATGAAGGACTCATCGGGCGAATCGCTCTGGAACTGAAATCGGAACACTCACTGACATTTCCCCTATCTGAAAGTCTGAAAAACGCTGAAAAAATGACTAAGTAAAAAAAAATATTTTTTTCATCTTTTTTCAATTTTACTCCAGTGGGATATATATTCTACCAACACACATTTGGAACTCTCCTGGGGTACCCTCACACATATTATTCCCTCATTTAGTGGATATTTTCACAAAAAAAGTGAAATTTTCAAAAATTCTGAAAATTGGCTGAAAACGACCAAATATGAAGGACTCATCGGGCGAATCGCTCTGGAACTGAAATCGGAACGCTCACTGACATTTCCCCTATCTGAAAGTCTGAAAAACGCTGAAAAAATGACTAAGTCCAAAAAAATTTTTTTTTCAACTTTTTCAATTTTGCCCCCGTGGGATATATATTCTACAAACAAACATTTGGAGCTCTCCTGGGGTACCCTCACACATATTATTCCCTCATTTAGTGGATATTTTCACAAAAAAGTGAAATTTTCAAAAATACTGAATATTGGCTGAAAACGACTAAATATGACGGACTCATCGGGCGAATAGCTCTGGAACTGAAATCGGAATGCTCACTGACATTTCCCCTATCTGAAAGTCTGATAAATGCCGGAAAAATGACTAAGTCCAAAAAAATTTTTTTAAACTTTTTTCAATTTTACCCCCGTGGGATATATATTCTACCCACACACATTTGGAACTCTCCAGGGGTGCCCTCACACATATTATTCCCTCATTTATTGGATATTTTCACAAAAAAGTGAAATTTTCAAAAATTCAGAAAATTGGCTGAAAACGACAAAATATGAAGGACTCATCGGGCGAATAGCTCTGGAACTGTTTTTGGAATGCTCACTGATATTTCCCCTATCTGAAAGTATGAAAAACGCTGAAAAAATGACTAAGTCCAAAAAAATATTTTTTTCAACTTTTTTAAATTTTACTCCCGTGGGATATATATTCTACCCAAACACATTTGGATCTCTCCTGGGGTACCCTCACACCCTCATTTAGTGGATATTTTCACAAAAAAGTGAAATTTTCAAAATTTCAGAAAATTGGTTGAAAACGACTAAATATGAAGGACTCATCGGGCGAATAGCTCTGGAACTGAAAACGGAATGCTCACTGACATTTCCCCTATCTGAAAGTCTGATAAATGCCGGAAAAATGACTAAGTCAAAAACAAAATATTGTTCAACTTTTTTCAATTTTACCCCCGTGGGATAAATATTCTACCCACACACATTTGGAACTCTCCTGGGGTACCCTCACACATATTATTCCCTCATTTAGTGGATATTTTCACAAAAAAGTGAAATTTTCAAAAATTTTGAAAATTGGCTGAAAACGACTAAATATGGACTCATCGGGCGAATTGCTCTGGAACGCTCAACTGACATTTCCCCTATCTGAAAGTCTGATAAACGCCGGAAAAATGACTAAGTCCAAAGAATTTTTTTTTCAACTTTTTTCAATTTTACGCCCGTGGGATATATATTCTACCCACAAACATTTGGAACTCTCCTGGGGTACCCTCACACATATTATTCCCTCATTTAGTGGATATTTTCACAAAAAAAGTGAAATTTTCAAAAATTCGGAAAATTGGCTGAAAATGACTAAATATGAAGGACTCATCGGGCGAATCGCTCTGGAACTGAAATCGGAATGCTCACTGACATTTCCCCTATCTGAAAGTCTGATAAATGCCAGAAAAATGACTACATCTAAAAAGAATTTTTTTTCAACTTTCTTCAATTTTAACCCCATCGGATATATATTCTATCCACAAACATTTGGAACTCTCCTGGGGTACCCTCACACATATTATTCCCTCATTTAGTGGATATTTTCACAAAAAAGTGAAATTTTCAAAAATTCTGAAAATGACTAAATATGATAGACTCATCGGACAAATCACTCTGGAACTGAAATCGGAATGCTCACTGACATCTCCCCTATCTGAAAGTCTGATAAAGGCCGGAAAAATGACGAAGTCCAAAAAAAAATGTTTTTCAACTTTTTTCAATTTTACCCCCGTGGGATATATATTCTACCCACACACATTTGGAACTCTCCTGGGGTACCCTCACACATATTATTCCCTCATTTATTGGATATTTTCACAAAAAAAGTGAAATTTTTAAAAAATTCTGAAAATTGGCTGAAAACTACTAAATATGAAGGACTCATCGGCCGAATCGCTCTGGAACTGAAATCGGAATGCTCACTGACATTTCCCATATCTGAAAATCTGATAAAGGCCAGAAAAATGACGAAGTACAAAAAAAAAATTTTTTCAACTTTTTTCAATTTTACCCCCGTGGGATATATATTCTACCCACACACATTTGGAACTCTCCTGGGGTACCCTTACACATATTGTTCCCTCATTTAGTGGATATTTTCAAAAAAAAGTGAAATTTTTAAAAAATTTTGAAAATTGGCTGAAAATGACTAAATATGAAGGACTCATCTGGCGAATCGCTCTGGAACTGAAATCGGAATGCTCACTGACATTTCCCCTATCTGAAAGTCTGATAAACGCCGGAAAAATGACTAAGTCCAAAAAAAATTTTTTTTCAACTTTTTTCAATTTTACCCCCGTGGGATATATATTCTACCCACACACATTTGGAACTCTCCTTGGGTACCCTCACAAATATTATTCCCTCATTTAGTGGATATTTTCACAAAAAAGTGAAATTTTCAAAAATTCAGAAAATTAGCTCAAAACGACTAAATATGAAGGACTCATCGGGCTAATCGCTCTGGAACTGAAATCGGAACGCTTACTGACATTTCCCCTATCTGAAAGTGTGATAAACGCCGGAAAAAGGACTAAATCCAAAAAAAATATTTTTTCAACTTTTTTCAATTTTACCCCCGTGGGATAAATATTCTACCCACACACATTTGGAACTCTCCTGGGGTACCCTTACACATATTGTTCCCTCATTTAGTGGATATTTTCAAAAAAAAGTGAAATTTTTAAAAAATTTTGAAAATTGGCTGAAAATGACTAAATATGAAGGACTCATCTGGCGAATCGCTCTGGAACTGAAATCGGAATGCTCACTGACATTTCCCCTATCTGATAAACACCGGAAAAATTACTAAGTCCAAAAAATTTTTTTTTTTTACTTTTTTCAATTTTACCCCGTGGGATATATATTCTACCCACACACATTTGGAACTCTCCTGGGGTACCCTCACACATATTATTCCCTCATTTAGTGGATATTTTCACAAAAAAGTGAAATTTTCAAAAATTCAGAAAATTAGCTCAAAACGACTAAATATGAAGGACTCATTGGGCTAATCGCTCTGGAACTGAAATCGGAATGCTCAACTGACATTTCCCCTATCTGAAAGTCTGATAAAGCTGAAAAAATGACTAAGTCTAAAAAAAAAATTTTTTTCAACTTTTTTCAATTTTACACCCGTGGGATAAATATTCTACCCACACACATTTGGAACTCTCCTGGGGTACCCTCACACATTTTATTCCCTCATTTAGTGGATATTTTCACAAAAAAAGTAAAATTTTCAAAAATTCTGAAAATTGGCTGAAAATGACTAAATATGAAGGACTCATCTGGCGAATCGCTCTGGAGCTGAAATCGGAATGCTCACTGACATTTCCACTCTCTGAAAGTCTGATAAACGTTGAAAAAATGACTAAGTAAAAAAAAATTTTTTGAAACTTTTTTCAATTTTACCCCCGTGGGATATATATTCTACCCACACACATTTGGAACTCTCCTGGGGTACCCTCACACATATTATTCCCTCATTTAGTGGATATTTTCACAAAAAAGTGAAATTTTTCAAAAATTCTGAAAATTGGCTGAAAGCGACTAAATATGAAGGACTCATAGGGCGAATCGCTCTGGAACTGAAATCGGAACGCTCACTGACATTTCCCCTAACTGAAAATTTTATAAACGCCGGAAAAATGACAAAGTCGAAAAAAAAATTTTTTCACCATTTTTCAATTTTACCCCCGTGGGATATATATTCTAACCACACACATTTGGATCTCTCCTGGGGTATCCTCACACATATTATTCCCTCATTTAGTGGATATTTTCACAAAAAAGAGAAATTTTCAAAAATTCAGAAAATTGTCTGAAAACGACTAAATATGAAGGACTCATCGGGCGAATCGCTCTGGAACTGAAATCGGAACGCTCACTGACATTTCCCCTATCTCAAAGTCTGATAAACGCTGAAAAAATGACTAAGTCCGAAAAAAAAATGTTTTCACCTGTTTTCAATTTTACCCCCGTGGGATATATATTCTACCCACACGCATTTGGAACTCTCCTGTTATACGCTCACACATATTATTCCCTCATTTAGTGGATATTTTCACAAAAAAGTGAAATTTTCAAAAATTCTGAAAATTGGCTGAAAACGACTAAATATGAAGGACTCATCGGGCGAATCGCTCTGGAACTGAAATTGGAATGCTCACTGACATTTCCCCTATCTGAAAGTCTGATAAACGCCGGAAAAATGACAAAGTCCAAAAAAAAATTTTTTTCAACTTTTTTCAATTTTACCCCCGTGGGATATTGTCACACTGTCACAGAATACTGGAGGTAGGGGGCCTAAGCTGACCCTAAGCTGGGGCCCTGACTAATCCCTCATCCTGGAGGTACTGTTAAAGGTACAGAGGTCCAGGCCACCAGCGTAACCCCTACCTCCTGAGGATCCCTGCACCACAGTAATCTAGTCCTGAGAAGGACCCCGATCACAACAATAGGGAAATAACACTTTCAAATACACTTATCTCAGCAACTCCAAACACCACGATCCGCTCTGTAAGTCTGAATGAAAAGCTTTCACCGACACCTCACAAACAGACCTGCAGGAATATAAAGGAGTCTCACTAACGAAGCATTGATTGCAGCTGGGCGAGGCTGGACCTCAGCTAGCCCAGAGAGAGAGAGAATTAACTCCTTCACTGCCGAGAAAACACAAAGCACCAACAAGTCAGCTGCGAGAAGTCAGGCTGTGTACTCGTGACGATCTTCGTGGCAACACACCCGTGACAGTACCCCCCCTTCTACGAGGGGCCTCCGGACCCTCAGGGCCAGGTTTATCCGGGTGAGTCGTGTGGAAGGCCCGAACTAATCGGTCTGCGTTAATATCCGACGCAGGAACCCACATCCTCTCCTCAGGACCATACCCCTTCCAATGAACCAAGTACTGAAGGGACCGGCGATTAAAGCGTGAATCAATGACCCTCGATACCTGGAACTCCAAGTTACCATTGACAACCACAGGAGGGGGAGGTAAAGGTGACGGTACCACCGGCGCCACATACCTCTTAAGCAATGATCTGTGAAACACGTTGTGAATTTTAAACGTAGGGGGGAGGTCAAGACGGAATGCCACCGGATTAATGACAGAACTGATTCTGTACGGCCCGATGAACCTGGGACCCAGTTTCCAGGAGGGAACCTTAAGTTTAATATTCCTGGTAGACAACCATACCTGATCGTTCACACTTAGGTCCGGACCAGACACTCTCCTCCTATCAGCCATACGTTTGTATCGGTTCCCCATAGTATTCAGATTCTTCAGCACCCCTCTCCATACTGAAGCGAGAGATGAGGAAAATCGTTCCTCCTCCGGAACCCCCGAAGAGCCCCCCCTACTGAAAGTACAAAACTGGGGGTGAAAACCATATGCCCCAAAAAACGGGGACTTACCAGTGGACTCGCTTCGCCTATTATTGAGAGCAAACTCTGCCAGAGGTAGGAAAGAAGCCCAGTCCTCCTGGTTCTCTGACACAAAACACCAAAGATATGTCTCCAAGCTCTGGTTCATACGTTCCGTCTGACCATTGGTCTGAGGATGAAAAGCCGACGAGAATGACAAATGCATCCCCCGCCGTGCACAAAACGCCTTCCAGAACTTGGACACAAACTGAGACCCCCGATCAGACACCACCTCGGAGGGTACCCCGTGAAGCCTCACAATCTCCCCAATGAACACCTGCGCAAGAGTTTTAGCATTAGGGAGAGCCGGAAGAGCAATAAAATGTGCCATCTTGCTGAACCTGTCCACTACAACGAGTATGACCGTTTTACCCGAAGACGGAGGGAGGTCCGTAATAAAGTCCATAGACAGATGAGTCCAAGGACGCTCCGGGATCTTCAAAGGTAAGAGGGCCCCAGACGGACGGGTATGTGAGGTCTTAGAGCGCGCACAAACCCCACAGGACGCGACAAAAGTTACCACCTCTTTATGTAAGTTAGGCCACCAAAACCGACGCGAGAGGAGATCCACAGTTGCTTTACTCCCCGGGTGTCCTGCAAAAACTGAGTTATGGTGTGCCTCGATCACCTTTTGTCGCAACTGATCTGGAACGAACAGTCTCCCCGGAGGTCCAACAGGGGCGTCCCCCTGAGCCTCCAATATCTCCTCCTCCAGCTCAGAGCATACTGCCGAAACCACCACCCCCTCCTGAAGAACAGGAATCGGGTCGTCCGTATTCCCGGCCCCAGGGAAACTACGAGATAAGGCATCCGCCTTTACATTTTTAGACCCAGGACGATATGTAACGACGAAATTAAACCTGGTAAAAAACAATGACCACCTAGCTTGTCTGGGATTCAGACGTTTAGCGGACTCCAGATATAGCAGGTTCTTGTGATCGGTGATGACGGTGACCGGATGAACTGCCCCCTCCAAAAAATGGCGCCACTCCTCAAAAGCTAACTTAATGGCCAGGAGTTCCCTATTGCCGACATCGTAATTCCTCTCAGCGGACGACAATTTTTTAGAGAAAAAGGCGCACGGATGCCACTTACCAGGGGACGAACCCTGTGACAATACTGCTCCCACCCCTACCTCGGAAGCGTCTACCTCTACAAAGAATGGCTGAGACGCATCAGGTTGAATGAGTATGGGTGCCGAGGCAAAACATTTTTTCAAGGAGGAGAATGCTTGACAAGCCTTGTCAGACCACCTAGAAAAATCCGTCCCCTTTTTAGTCATGTCTGTGAGAGGCTTAACCACGGACGAGAAATTACGAATGAACTTCCGGTAATAGTTAGCAAACCCCAGGAAACGTTGTAGTGCCTTAAGATTCTCCGGCCGATCCCACTCAAGAACTGCCCGCACTTTCCCAGGGTCCATACGAAAACCGGACGCAGAAACCAGGAAGCCTAAAAACTGGAGTTCCTGTACGGCGAACACACACTTTTCCCACTTGGCATACAGTTTATTATCCCGCAAGATCTGTAACACCTGTCTAACGTGCTCCTGATGAGACACCAGATCCGGCGAGTAAATTAAGATATCATCCAGATATATGACAACAAACTGTCCCACCAGGTGGCGAAAAATATCATTAACAAAGTGTTGAAACACCGCCGGGGCATTAGTCAGACCGAATGGCATGACAAGGTTCTCATAATGCCCCTCCGGAGTGTTAAAAGCCGTCTTCCACTCATCCCCCTCCTTCATCCTAATCAAATTGTACGCCCCCCTGAGATCCAACTTAGAGAACCATTTGGCGCCCACGATCTGATTAAAGAGATCGGGAATAAGTGGGAGCGGATACGGATCTCGGACCGTAATCCGATTAAGTTCACGGAAATCCAGGCAAGGGCGTAGGCCTCCATCTTTCTTCTTAACAAAGAAGAACCCCGCGGCCACCGGTGAAGATGAAGGTCTAATATGCCCCTTAGCCAGACTTTCAGAAATATAATCCTTCATGGCCTGCCTCTCAGGACCAGAAAGGTTATACAACCTAGCTTTAGGTAACTTGGCCTCAGGGAGCAGTTTTACAGAACAGTCATACTCGCGATGAGGAGGTAGTTCCTGACACCCATTCTCCGAGAATACATCCTCAAAGTCTGCCAGAAATGGAGGTAAGACCCAAGGAGTAACCGCACCGATGACCGTGTTCATGCAGTTTTTATTACAGAATTTACTCCATTGGCTTATCTCTCTGGTTTGCCAATTAATAACAGGGTTATGCTTAGCTAACCAAGGAAGGCCCAACACTATAGGAGTGGGAAGACCCTCCAACACGTAGCAAGACAACAGTTCTTTATGTATTGCCCCCACTTGAAGTTTTACGCCATGCACAGCTTGCAAAAAACTTCCCTGACCGAGAGGCCTGTAATCGATCGAGAATATGGGGATGGGTTTAGCCAACTCACTCAATCGCATACCTTGAACCCGGGCAAACCGAGCATCAACCAGATTAGCCCCGGCCCCACTATCCAGAAGAACAGATATCCTCTCAGTTCTCGTACCCACCACCACCTCCGCCGGTACGAGAAACTGAGACGAACCTAGGGACGAAATACCTACTCCCAGATTGCCGTCCACCACACAACCTGGGATCAACAGTTTTTTCGACGACTCTTTACTCAGCAAGGGGCGGGATGGACACCCCCCAATAAAATGTCCCTTTTTCCCGCAGAGGAAACACCTTCCTGTCTTATGGCGCACCACCGGTCCCCTTCCCCGAAATGATGTCCCTCCTAATTGCATAGGCTCCTCCGGACTGACCAGGGGAACCACCATATGAGGGGACCTTGTAAGAGGTGGAGACATTACAGGGGGTAGAGTTATCCCGCACCTCTCCCGAAGCCGTCTGTCAACGCGAATAGCAAGGGCCATAGCGGCTTCCAGTGACGCGGGAGAGTCATACTGTGCCAACACATCCTGTAATTTGTCGGATAAACCATGACAAAACTGGCTCCTAAGAGCCGGGTCATTCCACTGGGTGTCCGTGGCCCACCTACGGAACTCCGAACAGAATTCCTCCGCCGGACGATCTCCCTGCTGAATCCTACGTAACTTAGACTCAGCAAGGGAGATCCGATCTGGGTCATCATACACGAGTCCCAAAGCAGCGAAAAACCTATCCACTGACTGGAGAACTGGGGAGCTAGGGGGAAGAGAGAACGCCCAAGATTGTGGGTCCCCTTGTAGGAGCGAGATGACAATTCCCACCCTTTGTTCTTCACTGCCCGATGACCGAGGCCGCAGCCGAAAGTACAATTTGCATGCCTCCCGGAAAACAAAAAACTTGTCCCGCCCCCCAGTGAACCTGTCAGGGAGAGCTACTTTAGGTTCTGGTCCGGCTTGCTCCAGAGGATGCAAAACCTTGGACCTAACGTCCGCCAGCCCCATGGACAAACTCTGCAACTGCTGAGCTAGACCGGCTACTGGATCCATGGTAGCTGGAGAAAAACTAAGATGGTCGGTGAAAATGTCACACTGTCACAGAATACTGGAGGTAGGGGGCCTAAGCTGACCCTAAGCTGGGGCCCTGACTAATCCCTCATCCTGGAGGTACTGTTAAAGGTACAGAGGTCCAGGCCACCAGCGTAACCCCTACCTCCTGAGGATCCCTGCACCACAGTAATCTAGTCCTGAGAAGGACCCCGATCACAACAATAGGGAAATAACACTTTCAAATACACTTATCTCAGCAACTCCAAACACCACGATCCGCTCTGTAAGTCTGAATGAAAAGCTTTCACCGACACCTCACAAACAGACCTGCAGGAATATAAAGGAATAATGTCACACTGTCACAGAATACTGGAGGTAGGGGGCCTAAGCTGACCCTAAGCTGGGGCCCTGACTAATCCCTCATCCTGGAGGTACTGTTAAAGGTACAGAGGTCCAGGCCACCAGCGTAACCCCTACCTCCTGAGGATCCCTGCACCACAGTAATCTAGTCCTGAGAAGGACCCCGATCACAACAATAGGGAAATAACACTTTCAAATACACTTATCTCAGCAACTCCAAACACCACGATCCGCTCTGTAAGTCTGAATGAAAAGCTTTCACCGACACCTCACAAACAGACCTGCAGGAATATAAAGGAGTCTCACTAACGAAGCATTGATTGCAGCTGGGCGAGGCTGGACCTCAGCTAGCCAAGAGAGAGAGAGAATTAACTCCTTCACTGCCGAGAAAACACAAAGCACCAACAAGTCAGCTGCGAGAAGTCAGGCTGTGTACTCGTGACGATCCTCGTGGCAACACACCCGTGACAGATATATATTCTACCCACACACATTTGGAACTCTCCTGGGGTACCCTCACACATATTATTCCCTCATTTAGTGGCTATTTTCACAAAAACGTGAAATTTTCAAAAATTCAGAAAATTGGCTGAAAATGACTAAATATGAACGACTCATCGGGCGAATCGCTCTGTAACTTAAATCGGATTGCTCACTGACATTTCCCCTATCTGAAAGTCTGATAAACACCAGAAAAATGACTAAGTCGAAAAAACAATTTTTTTCAACTTTTTTCAATTTTACCCCCGTGGGATATATCTTTTACCCACACACATTTGGAACTCTCCTGGGGTACCCTCACACATATTATTCCCTCATTTAGTGGACATTTTCACAAAAAAGTGAAATTTTCAAAAATTCGGAAAATTGGCAGAAAACGACTAAATATGAAGGACTCATCGGGCGAATCGCTCTGGAACTGAAATCGGAACGCTCACTGACATTTCCCCTATCTGAAAGTCTGATAGATGCCGGAAAAATGACTAAGTCTAAAAAAAATTTTTTTCAACTTTTTTCAATTTTACCCCCGTGGGATATATATTCTACCCACACACATTTGAAACTCTCCTGGGGTACCCTCACACATATTATTCCCTCATTTAGTGGATATTTTCACAAAAAAGTGAAATTTTCAAAAATTCTGAAAATTGGCTGAAAATGACTAAATATGATCGACTCATCAAGCGAATCGCTCTGGAACTGAAATCGGAACGCTCACTGACATTTCCCGTAACTGAAAGTCTGATAAACGCCGGAAAAAGGACTAAGTCCAAAAAAATTTTTTTAACAACTTTTTTCAATTTTACCCCCGTGGGATATATATTCTACCCACACACATTTGGAACTCTCCTGGGGTACCCTCACACATATTATTCCCTCATTAAGTGGATATTTTCACAAAAAAGTGACATTTTCAAAAATTCAGAAAATTGGCTGAAAACGACTAAATATGAACGACTCATCGGGCGAATCGCTCTGGAACTGAAATCGGAATGCTCACTCACATTTCCCCTATCTGAAAGTCTGATAAACGGGGGAAAAATGACAGTCCAAAAAAAATTTCTTTTCAACTTTTTTCAATTTTACCACCGTGGGATATATATTCTACCCACACACATTTGGAACTCTCCTGGGGTACCCTCACACATATTATTCCCTCATTTAGTTGATATTTTCACAAAAAAGTGAAATTTTCAAAAATTCACAAAATTGGCTGAAAATGACTAAATATGAAGGACTCATCGGGCGAATCGCTCTGGAACTGAAATCGGAACGCTCACTGACATTTCCCCTATCTGAAAGTCTGATAAACACCAGAAAAATGACTAAGTTCAAAAAAAAATTTTTTTCAACTTTTTTCAATTTTACCCCCGTGGGATATATATTCTACCCACACACATTTGGAACTCTCCTGGGGTACCCTCACACATATTATTCCCTCATTAAGTGGATATTTTCACAAAAAAGTGACATTTTCAAAAATTCAGAAAATTGGCTGAAAACGACTAAATATGAACGACTCATTGGGCGAATCGCTCTGGAACTGAAATCGGAATGCTCACTCACATTTCCCCTATCTGAAAGTCTGATAAACGCCGGAAAAATGACAGTCCAAAAAAAAATTTTTTTCAACTTTTTTCAATTTTACCACCGTGGGATATATATTCTACCCACACACATTTGGAACTCTCCTGGGGTACCCTCACACATATTATTCCCTCATTTAGTGTATATTTTCACAAAAAAGTGAAATTTTCAAAAATTCTGAAAATTGGCTGAAAATGACTAAATATGAAGGACTCATCGGGCGAATCGCTCTGGAACTGAAATCGGAATGCTCACTGACATTTCCCCTATCTGAAAGTCTGATAAATGCCGGAAAAATGACTAAGTCGAAAAAAAATTTTTTAGCAACTTTTTTCAGATTTACCCCCGTGGGATATATCTTCTACCCACACACATTTGGAACTCTCCTGGGGTACCCTCACACATATTATTCCCTCATTTAGTGGATATTTTCACAAAAAAGTGAAATTTTCAAAAATTCAGAAAATTGGCTGAAAATGACTAAATATGAACGACTCATCGGGCGAATCATTCTGGAACTGAAATTGGAACCCTCACTGACATTTCCCCTAACTGAAAGTCTGATAAACGCCGGAAAAATTACTAAGTCCAAAAAAAATTTTTTAGCAACTTTTTTCAATTTTACCCCCGTGGGATATATCTTCTACCCACACACATTTGGAACTCTCCTGGGCTACCCTCACACATATTATTCTCTCATTTAGTGGATATTTTCACAAAAAAGTGAAATTTTCAAAAATTCAGAAAATTGGCTGAAAATGACTAAATATGAAGGAATCATCGGGCGAATCGCTCTGGAACTGAAATCGGAACGCTCACTGACATTTCTCCTAACTGAAAGTCTGATAAACACCGGAAAAATGACTAAGTCCAAAAAAAATTTTTTAGCAACTTTTTTCAATTTTACCCCCGTGGGATATATATTCTACCCACACACATTTGGAACTCTCCTGGGGTACCCTCACACATATTATTCCCTCATTTAGTGGATATTTTCACAAAAAAGTGAAATTTTCAAAAATTCTGAAAATTGGCTGAAAATGACTAAATATGAAGGACTCATCGGGCGAATCGCTCTGGAACTGAAATCGGAACGCTCACTGATATTTCCCCTAACTGAAAGTTTTATAAACGCCGGAAAAATGACCGTCCAAAAAAATGATTTTTTCAACTTTTTTCAATTTTACCCCCGTGGGATATATCTTTTACCCACACGCATTTGGAACTCTCCTGCTATACGCCCACACATATTATTCCCTCATTTAGGGGATATTTTCACAAAAAAGTGAAATTTTCAAAAATTTTGAAAATTGGCTGAAAATGACTAAATATGAAGGACTCATCGGGCGAATCGCTCTGGAATTGAAATCGGAACACTCACTGACATTTGCCCTAAGTGAAAGTCTGATAAACGCCGGAAAAATGACTAAGTCCGAAAAAAAAATGTTTTCACCTTTTTTCAATTTTACCCCCGTGGGATATATCTTTTACCCACACACATTTGGAACTCTCCTGGGGTACCCTCAGACATATTATTCCCTCATTTAGTGGACATTTTCACAAAAAAGTGAAATTTTCAAAAATTCGGAAAATTGGCAGAAAACGACTAAATATGAAGGACTCATCGGGCGAATCGCTCTGGAACTGAAATCGGAACGCTCACTGACATTTCCCCTATCTGAAAGTCTGATAGATGCCGGAAAAATGACTAAGTCGAAAAAAAAAATTTTTTCAACTTTTTTCAATTTTTTCCCCGTGGGATATATATTCTACCCACACACATTTGGAACTCTCCTCGGGTACCCTCACACATATTATTCCCTCATTTAGTGGATATTTTCACAAAAACTTGAAATTTTCAAAAATTCTGAAAATTGGCTGACAACGATTAAATATGAAGGACTCATCGGGCGAATCGCTCTGGAACTGAAATCGCAACGCTCACTGACATTTCCCCTATCTGAAAGTCTGATAAACGCCGGAAAAATGACTAAGTCTAAAAAAAATTTTTTTCAACTTTTTTCAATTTTACCACCGTGGGATATATATTCTACCCACACACATTTGAAACTCACCTGGGGTACCCTCACACATATTATTCCCTCATTTAGTGGATATTTTCACAAAAAAGTGAAATTTTCAAAAATTCTGAAAATTGGCTGAAAATGACTAAATATGATCGACTCATCAGGCGAATCGCTCTGGAACTGAAATCGGAACGCTCACTGACATTTCCCCTAACTGAAAGTCTGATAAACGCCGGAAAAAGGACTAAGTCCAAAAAAATTTTTTTAACAACTTTTTTCAATTTTACCCCCGTGGGATATATATTCTACCCACACACATTTGGAACTCTCCTGGGGTACCCTCACACATATTATTCCCTCATTAAGTGGATATTTTCACAAAAAAGTGACATTTTCAAAAATTCTGAAAATTGGCTGAAAACGACTAAATATGAACGACTCATCGGGCGAATCGCTCTGGAACTGAAATCGGAATGCTCACTCACATTTCCCCTATCTGAAAGTCTGATAAATGCCGGAAAAATGACTAAGTCGAAAAAAAATTTTTTAGCAACTTTTTTCAGTTTTACCCCCGTGGGATATATCTTCTACCCACACACATTTGGAACTCTCCTGGGGTACCCTCACACATATTATTCCCTCATTTAGTGGATATTTTCACAAAAAAGTGAAATTTTCAAAAATTCAGAAAATTGGCTGAAAACGACTAAATATGAACGACTCATCGGGCGAATCACTCTGGAACTGAAATCGGAATGCTCACTGACATTTCCCCTATCTGAAAGTCTGATAAACGCCGGAAAAATGACAGTCCAAAAAAAATTTTTTTTCAACTTTTTTCAATTTTACCACCGTGGGATATATATTCTACCCACACACATTTGGAACTCTCCTGGGGTACCCTCACACATATTATTCCCTCATTTAGTGTATATTTTCACAAAAAAGTGAAATTTTCAAAAATTCTGAAAATTGGCTGAAAATGACTAAATATGAAGGACTCATCGGGCGAATCGCTCTGGAACTGAAATCGGAATGCTCACTGACATTTCCCCTATCTGAAAGTCTGATAAATGCCGGAAAAATGACTAAGTCGAAAAAAAATTTTTTAGCAACTTTTTTCAGATTTACCCCCGTGGGATATATCTTCTACCCACACACATTTGGAACTCTCCTGGGGTACCCTCACACATATTATTCCCTCATTTAGTGGATATTTTCACAAAAAAGTGAAATTTTCAAAAATTCAGAAAATTGGCTGAAAATGACTAAATATGAACGACTCATCGGGCGAATCATTCTGGAACTGAAATTGGAACCCTCACTGACATTTCCCCTAACTGAAAGTCTGATAAACGCCGGAAAAATTACTAAGTCCAAAAAAAATTTTTTAGCAACTTTTTTCAATTTTACCCCCGTGGGATATATCTTCTACCCACACACATTTGGAACTCTCCTGGGCTACCCTCACACATATTATTCTCTCATTTAGTGGATATTTTCACAAAAAAGTGAAATTTTCAAAAATTCAGAAAATTGGCTGAAAATGACTAAATATGAAGGAATCATCGGGCGAATCGCTCTGGAACTGAAATCGGAACGCTCACTGACATTTCTCCTAACTGAAAGTCTGATAAACACCGGAAAAATGACTAAGTCCAAAAAAAATTTTTTAGCAACTTTTTTCAATTTTACCCCCGTGGGATATATATTCTACCCACACACATTTGGAACTCTCCTGGGGTACCCTCACACATATTATTCCCTCATTTAGTGGATATTTTCACAAAAAAGTGAAATTTTCAAAAATTCTGAAAATTGGCTGAAAATGACTAAATATGAAGGACTCATCGGGCGAATCGCTCTGGAACTGAAATCGGAACGCTCACTGATATTTCCCCTAACTGAAAGTTTTATAAACGCCGGAAAAATGACCGTCCAAAAAAATGATTTTTTCAACTTTTTTCAATTTTACCCCCGTGGGATATATCTTTTACCCACACGCATTTGGAACTCTCCTGCTATACGCCCACACATATTATTCCCTCATTTAGGGGATATTTTCACAAAAAAGTGAAATTTTCAAAAATTTTGAAAATTGGCTGAAAATGACTAAATATGAAGGACTCATCGGGCGAATCGCTCTGGAATTGAAATCGGAACACTCACTGACATTTGCCCTAAGTGAAAGTCTGATAAACGCCGGAAAAATGACTAAGTCCGAAAAAAAAATGTTTTCACCTTTTTTCAATTTTACCCCCGTGGGATATATCTTTTACCCACACACATTTGGAACTCTCCTGGGGTACCCTCAGACATATTATTCCCTCATTTAGTGGACATTTTCACAAAAAAGTGAAATTTTCAAAAATTCGGAAAATTGGCAGAAAACGACTAAATATGAAGGACTCATCGGGCGAATCGCTCTGGAACTGAAATCGGAACGCTCACTGACATTTCCCCTATCTGAAAGTCTGATAGATGCCGGAAAAATGACTAAGTCGAAAAAAAAAATTTTTTCAACTTTTTTCAATTTTTTCCCCGTGGGATATATATTCTACCCACACACATTTGGAACTCTCCTCGGGTACCCTCACACATATTATTCCCTCATTTAGTGGATATTTTCACAAAAACTTGAAATTTTCAAAAATTCTGAAAATTGGCTGACAACGATTAAATATGAAGGACTCATCGGGCGAATCGCTCTGGAACTGAAATCGCAACGCTCACTGACATTTCCCCTATCTGAAAGTCTGATAAACGCCGGAAAAATGACTAAGTCTAAAAAAAATTTTTTTCAACTTTTTTCAATTTTACCACCGTGGGATATATATTCTACCCACACACATTTGAAACTCACCTGGGGTACCCTCACACATATTATTCCCTCATTTAGTGGATATTTTCACAAAAAAGTGAAATTTTCAAAAATTCTGAAAATTGGCTGAAAATGACTAAATATGATCGACTCATCAGGCGAATCGCTCTGGAACTGAAATCGGAACGCTCACTGACATTTCCCCTAACTGAAAGTCTGATAAACGCCGGAAAAAGGACTAAGTCCAAAAAAATTTTTTTAACAACTTTTTTCAATTTTACCCCCGTGGGATATATATTCTACCCACACACATTTGGAACTCTCCTGGGGTACCCTCACACATATTATTCCCTCATTAAGTGGATATTTTCACAAAAAAGTGACATTTTCAAAAATTCTGAAAATTGGCTGAAAACGACTAAATATGAACGACTCATCGGGCGAATCGCTCTGGAACTGAAATCGGAATGCTCACTCACATTTCCCCTATCTGAAAGTCTGATAAATGCCGGAAAAATGACTAAGTCGAAAAAAAATTTTTTAGCAACTTTTTTCAGTTTTACCCCCGTGGGATATATCTTCTACCCACACACATTTGGAACTCTCCTGGGGTACCCTCACACATATTATTCCCTCATTTAGTGGATATTTTCACAAAAAAGTGAAATTTTCAAAAATTCAGAAAATTGGCTGAAAACGACTAAATATGAACGACTCATCGGGCGAATCACTCTGGAACTGAAATCGGAATGCTCACTGACATTTCCCCTATCTGAAAGTCTGATAAACGCCGGAAAAATGACAGTCCAAAAAAAATTTTTTTTCAACTTTTTTCAATTTTACCACCGTGGGATATATATTCTACCCACACACATTTGGAACTCTCCTGGGGTACCCTCACACATATTATTCCCTCATTTAGTGGATATTTTCACAAAAAAGTAAAATTTTCAAAAATTCAGAAAATTGGCTGAAAATGACTAAATATGAAGGACTCATCGGGCGAATCGCTCTGGAACTGAAATGGGAACGCTCACTGACATTTCCCCTAACTGAAAGTCTGATAAACGCCGGAAAAATGACTAAGTCCAAAAAAAATTTTTTTGCAACTTTTTTCAATTTTACCCCCGTGGGATATATCTTCTACCCACACACATTTGGAACTCTCCTGGGTTACCCTCACACATATTATTCCCTCATTTAGTGGATATTTTCACAAAAAAGTGAAATTTTCAAAAATTCTGAAAATTGGCTGAAAACGACTAAATATGAAGGACTCATCGGGCGAATCGCTCTGGAACTGAAATCGGAACGCTCACTGACATTTCCCCTATCTGAAAGTCTGATAAATGCCGGAAAAATGACTAAGTCGAAAAAAATTTTTTTTCAACTTTTTTAAATTTTATCCCCGTGGGATATATATTCTACCCACACACATTTGGAACTCTTCTGGGGTACCCTCACACATATTATTCCCTCATTTTGTGGATATTTTCACAAAAAAGTGAAATTTTCAAAAATTCTGAAAATTGGCTGAAAATGACTAAATATGAAGGACTCATCGGGCGAATTGCCCTGGAACTGAAATCGGAACGCTCACTGACATTTCCCCTATCTGAAAGTCTGATAAACGCCGGAAAAATGACTAAGTCAAAAAAAAAATGTTTTTCAACTTTTTTCAATTTTACCCCTGTGGGATATATCTTCTACCCACACACATTTGGAACTCTTCTGGGGTACCCTCACACATATTATTCCCTCATTTTGTGGATATTTTCACAAAAAAGTGAAATTTTCAAAAATTCTGAAAATTGGCTGAAAATGACTAAATATGAAGGACTCATGGGGCGAATTGCCCTGGAACTGAAATCGGAACGCTCACTGACATTTCCCCCATCTTAAAGTCTGATAAACGCCGGAAAAATGACTAAGTCAAAAAAAAAATGTTTTTCAACTTTTTTCAATTTTACCCCCGTGGGATATATATTCTACCCACACACATTTGGAACTCTCCTGGGGTACCCTCACACATATTATTCCCTCATTTTGTGGATATTTTCACAAAAAAGTGAAATTTTCTAAAATTCTGAAAATTGGCTGAAAACGACTAAATGTGAAGGACTCATCGGGCGAATCGCTCTGGAACTGAAATCGGAACGCTCACTGACATTTCCTCTATCTTAAAGTCTCATAAACGCCGGAAAAATGACTAAGTCCAAAAAAAATTTTTTAGCAACTTTTTTCAATTTTACCCCCGTGGGATATATATTCTACCCACACACATTTGGAACTCTCCTGGGGTACCCTCACACATATTATTCCCTCATTTAGTGGATATTTTCACAAAAAAGTGAAATTTTCAAAAATTCAGAAAATTGGCTGAAAACGACTAAATATGAACAACTCATCGGGCAAATCGCTCTGGAACTGAAATCGGAATGCTCACTGACATTTCCCCTATCTGAAAGTCTGATAAACGCCGGAAAAATGACAGTCCAAAAAAAATTTTTTTTCAACTTTTTTCAATTTTACCACCGTGGGATATATATTCTACCCACACACATTTGGAACTCTCCTGGGGTACCCTCACGCATATTATTCCCTCATTTAGTGGATATTTTCACAAAAAAGTGAAATTTTCAAAAATTCAGAAAATTGGCTGAAAATGACTAAATATGAAGGACTCATCGGGCGAATCGCTCTGGAGCTGAAATCGGAATGCTCACTGACATTTCCCCTAACTGAAAGTCTGATGAACGCCGGAAAAATGACTAAGACAAAAAAAATTTTTTTATCAACTTTTTTCAATTTTACCCCCGTGGGATATATCTTCTACCCACACACATTTGGAACTCTTCTGGGGTACCCTCACACATATTATTCCCTCATTTAGTGGATATTTTCACAAAAAAGTGAAATTTTCAAAAATTCTGAAAATTGGCTGAAAACGACTAAATATGAAGGACTCATCGGGAGAATCGCTCTGCAAATGAAATCGGAACGCTCACTGATATTTCCCCTATCTGAAAGTCTGATAAATGCCGGAAAAATGACTAAGTCGAAAAAAAAAAATTTTTCAACTTTTTTAAATTTTATCCCCGTGGGATACATATTCTACCCACACACATTTGGAACTCTTCTGGGGTACCCTCACACATATTATTCCCTCATTTTGTGGATATTTTCACAAAAAAGTGAAATTTTCAAAAATTCTGAAAATTGGCTGAAAATGACTAAATATGAAGGACTCATGGGGCGAATTGCCCTGGAACTGAAATCGGAACGCTCACTGACATTTCCCCTATCTTAAAGTCTGATAAACGCCGGAAAAATGACTAAGTCAAAAAAAAAATGTTTTTCAACTTTTTTCAATTTTACCCCCGTGGGATATATCTTCTACCCACACACATTTGGAACTCTCCTGGGGTACCCTCACACATATTATTCCCTCATTTAGTGGATATTTTCACAAAAAAGTGAAATTTTCAAAAATTCTGAAAATTGGCTGAAAACGACTAAATATGAAGGACTCATCGGGCGAATCGCTCTGGAACTGAAATCGGAACGCTCACTGACATTTCCCCTATCTGAAAGTCTGATAAACGCCGGAAAAATGACTAAGTCCAAAAAAAATTTTATAGCAACTTTTTTCAATTTTACCCCCGTGGGATATATATTCTACCCACACACATTTGGAACTCTCCTGGGGTACCCTCACATATATTATTCCCTCATTTTGTGGATATTTTCACAAAAAAGTGAAATTTTCTAAAATTCTGAAAATTGGCTGAAAACGACTAAATGTGAAGGACTCATCGGGCGAATCGCTCTGGAACTGAAATCGGAACGCTCACTGACATTTCCTCTATCTTAAAGTCTGATAAACGCCGGAAAAATGACTAAGTTCAAAAAAAAAAAATTTTTCAACTTTTTTCAATTTTACCCCCGTGGGATATATATTCTACCCACACACATTTGGAACTCTCCTGGGGTACCCTCACACATATTATTCCCTCATTTAGTGGATATTTTCACAAAAAAGTGAAATTTTCAAAAATTCAGAAAATTGGCTGAAAACGACTAAATATGAACAACTCATCGGGCAAATCGCTCTGGAACTGAAATCGGAATGCTCACTGACATTTCCCCTATCTGAAAGTCTGATAAACGCCGGAAAAATGACAGTCCAAAAAAAATTTTTTTTCAACTTTTTTCAATTTTACCACCGTGGGATGTATATTCTACCCACACACATTTGGAACTCTCCTGGGGTACCCTCACACATATTATTCCCTCATTTAGTGGATATTTTCACAAAAAAGTGAAATTTTCAAAAATTCAGAAAATTGGCTGAAAATGACTAAATATGATCGACTCATCAGGCGAATCGCTCTGGAACTGAAATCGGAATGCTCACTGACATTTCCCCTATCTGAAAGTCTGATAAATGCCGGAAAAATGACTAAGTCGAAAAAAAAAATTTTAGCAACTTTTTTCAGTTTTACCCCTTGGGATATATCTTCTACCCACACACATTTGGAACTCTCCTGGGGTACCCTCACACATATTATTCCCTCATTTAGTGGATATTTTCACAAAAAAGTGAAATTTTCAAAAATTTTGAAAATTGGCTGAAAATAACTAAATATGAACGACTCTTCGGGCGAATCGTTCTGGAACTGAAATCGGAACGCTCACTGACATTTACCCTAACTGAAAGTCTGATAAACGCCGGAAAAATGACTAAGTCCAAAAAAAATTTTTTAGCAACTTTTTTCAATTTTACCCCCGTGGGATATATCTTCTACCCACACACATTTGGAACTCTCCTGGGGTACCCTCACACATATTATTCCCTCATTTAGTGGATATTTTCACAAAAAAGTGAAATTTTCAAAAATTCTGAAAATTGGCTGAAAACGACTAAATATGAAGGACTCATCGGGCGAATCGCTCTGGAACTGAAATCGGAATGCTCACTGACATTTCCCCTATCTGAAAGTCTGATAAACGCCGGAAAAATGACAGTCCAAAAAAAATTTTTTTTCAACTTTTTTCAATTTTACCACCGTGGGATATATATTCTACCCACACACATTTGGAACTCTCCTGGGGTACCCTCACACATATTATTCCCTCATTTAGTGGATATTTTCAAAAAAAAGTGAAATTTTCAAAAATTCTGAAAATTGGCTGAAAATGACTAAATATGAAGGACTCATCGGGCGAATCGCTCTGGAACTGAAATCGGAACGCTCACTGATATTTCCCCTAACTGAAAGTTTTATAAACGCCGGAAAAATGACAGTCCAAAAAAATGATTTTTTCAACTTTTTTCAATTTTACCCCCGTGGGATATATATTCTACCCACACACATTTGGAACTCTCCTGGGGTACCCTCACACATATTATTCCCTCATTTAGTGGATATTTTCACAAAAAAGTGAAATTTTCAAAAATTCAGAAAATTGGCTGAAAATGACTAAATATGAACGACTCATCGGGCGAATCATTCTGGAACTGAAATTGGAACCCTCACTGACATTTCCCCTAACTGAAAGTCTGATAAACGCCGGAAAAATTACTAAGTCCAAAAAAAATTTTTTAGCAACTTTTTTCAATTTTACCCCCGTGGGATATATCTTCTACCCACACACATTTGGAACTCTCCTGGGCTACCCTCACACATATTATTCTCTCATTTAGTGGATATTTTCACAAAAAAGTGAAATTTTCAAAAATTCAGAAAATTGGCTGAAAATGACTAAATATGAAGGACTCATCGGGCGAATCGCTCTGGAACTGAAATCGGAACGCTCACTGACATTTCTCCTAACTGAAAGTCTGATAAACGCCGGAAAAATGACTAAGTCCAAAAAAAATTTTTTAGCAACTTTTTTCAATTTTACCCCCGTGGGATATATATTCTACCCACACACATTTGGAACTCTCCTGGGGTACCCTCACACATATTATTCCCTCATTTAGTGGATATTTTCACAAAAAAGTGAAATTTTCAAAAATTCTGAAAATTGGCTGAAAATGACTAAATATGAAGGACTCATCGGGCGAATCGCTCTGGAACTGAAATCGGAACGCTCACTGATATTTCCCCTAACTGAAAGTTTTATAAACGCCGGAAAAATGACCGTCCAAAAAAATGATTTTTTCAACTTTTTTCAATTTTACCCCCGTGGGATATATCTTTTACCCACACGCATTTGGAACTCTCCTGCTATACGCCCACACATATTATTCCCTCATTTAGGGGATATTTTCACAAAAAAGTGAAATTTTCAAAAATTTTGAAAATTGGCTGAAAATGACTAAATATGAAGGACTCATCGGGCGAATCGCTCTGGAATTGAAATCGGAACACTCACTGACATTTGCCCTAAGTTAAAGTCTGATAAACGCCGGAAAAATGACTAAGTCCGAAAAAAAAATGTTTTCACCTTTTTTCAATTTTACCCCCGTGGGATATATCTTTTACCCACACACATTTGGAACTCTCCTGGGGTACCCTCAGACATATTATTCCCTCATTTAGTGGACATTTTCACAAAAAAGTGAAATTTTCAAAAATTCGGAAAATTGGCAGAAAACGACTAAATATGAAGGACTCATCGGGCGAATCGCTCTGGAACTGAAATCGGAACGCTCACTGACATTTCCCCTATCTGAAAGTCTGATAGATGCCGGAAAAATGACTAAGTCGAAAAAAAAAATTTTTTCAACTTTTTTCAATTTTTTCCCCGTGGGATATATATTCTACCCACACACATTTGGAACTCTCCTTGGGTACCCTCACACATATTATTCCCTCATTTAGTGGATATTTTCACAAAAACTTGAAATTTTCAAAAATTCTGAAAATTGGCTGACAACGATTAAATATGAAGGACTCATCGGGCGAATCGCTCTGGAACTGAAATCGCAACGCTCACTGACATTTCCCCTATCTGAAAGTCTGATAAACGCCGGAAAAATGACTAAGTCTAAAAAAAATTTTTTTCAACTTTTTTCAATTTTACCACCGTGGGATATATATTCTACCCACACACATTTGAAACTCACCTGGGGTACCCTCACACATATTATTCCCTCATTTAGTGGATATTTTCACAAAAAAGTGAAATTTTCAAAAATTCTGAAAATTGGCTGAAAATGACTAAATATGATCGACTCATCAGGCGAATCGCTCTGGAACTGAAATCGGAACGCTCACTGACATTTCCCCTAACTGAAAGTCTGATAAACGCCGGAAAAAGGACTAAGTCCAAAAAAATTTTTTTAACAACTTTTTTCAATTTTACCCCCGTGGGATATATATTCTACCCACACACATTTGGAACTCTCCTGGGGTACCCTCACACATATTATTCCCTCATTAAGTGGATATTTTCACAAAAAAGTGACATTTTCAAAAATTCTGAAAATTGGCTGAAAACGACTAAATATGAACGACTCATCGGGCGAATCGCTCTGGAACTGAAATCGGAATGCTCACTCACATTTCCCCTATCTGAAAGTCTGATAAATGCCGGAAAAATGACTAAGTCGAAAAAAATTTTTTTAGCAACTTTTTTCAGTTTTACCCCCGTGGGATATATCTTCTACCCACACACATTTGGAACTCTCCTGGGGTACCCTCACACATATTATTCCCTCATTTAGTGGATATTTTCACAAAAAAGTGAAATTTTCAAAAATTCAGAAAATTGGCTGAAAACGACTAAATATGAACGACTCATCGGGCGAATCACTCTGGAACTGAAATCGGAATGCTCACTGACATTTCCCCTATCTGAAAGTCTGATAAACGCCGGAAAAATGACAGTCCAAAAAAAATTTTTTTTCAACTTTTTTCAATTTTACCACCGTGGGATATATATTCTACCCACACACATTTGGAACTCTCCTGGGGTACCCTCACACATATTATTCCCTCATTTAGTGGATATTTTCACAAAAAAGTGAAATTTTCAAAAATTCAGAAAATTGGCTGAAAATGACTAAATATGAAGGACTCATCGGGCGAATCGCTCTGGAACTGAAATGGGAACGCTCACTGACATTTCCCCTAACTGAAAGTCTGATAAACGCCGGAAAAATGACTAAGTCCAAAAAAAATTTTTTTGCAACTTTTTTCAATTTTACCCCCGTGGGATATATCTTCTACCCACACACATTTGGAACTCTCCTGGGTTACCCTCACACATATTATTCCCTCATTTAGTGGATATTTTCACAAAAAAGTGAAATTTTCAAAAATTCTGAAAATTGGCTGAAAACGACTAAATATGAAGGACTCATCGGGCGAATCGCTCTGGAACTGAAATCGGAACGCTCACTGACATTTCCCCTATCTGAAAGTCTGATAAATGCCGGAAAAATGACTAAGTCGAAAAAAATTTTTTTTCAACTTTTTTAAATTTTATCCCTGTGGGATATATATTCTACCCACACACATTTGGAACTCTTCTGGGGTACCCTCACACATATTATTCCCTCATTTTGTGGATATTTTCACAAAAAAGTGAAATTTTCAAAAATTCTGAAAATTGGCTGAAAATGACTAAATATGAAGGACTCATCGGGCGAATTGCCCTGGAACTGAAATCGGAACGCTCACTGACATTTCCCCTATCTGAAAGTCTGATAAACGCCGGAAAAATGACTAAGTAAAAAAAAAAATGTTTTTCAACTTTTTTCAATTTTACCCCTGTGGGATATATCTTCTACCCACACACATTTGGAACTCTTCTGGGGTACCCTCACACATATTATTCCCTCATTTAGTGGATATTTTCACAAAAAAGTGAAATTTTCAAAAATTCTGAAAATTGGCTGAAAACGACTAAATATGAAGGACTCATCGGGAGAATCGCTCTGCAAATGAAATCGGAACGCTCACTGACATTTCCCCTATCTGAAAGTCTGATAAATGCCGGAAAAATGACTAAGTCGAAAAAAAAATTTTTTTCAACTTTTTTAAATTTTATCCCCGTGGGATACATATTCTACCCACACACATTTGGAACTCTTCTGGGGTACCCTCACACATATTATTCCCTCATTTTGTGGATATTTTCACAAAAAAGTGAAATTTTCAAAAATTCTGAAAATTGGCTGAAAATGACTAAATATGAAGGACTCATGGGGCGAATTGCCCTGGAACTGAAATCGGAACGCTCACTGACATTTCCCCCATCTTAAAGTCTGATAAACGCCGGAAAAATGACTAAGTCAAAAAAAAAATGTTTTTCAACTTTTTTCAATTTTACCCCCGTGGGATATATATTCTACCCACACACATTTGGAACTCTCCTGGGGTACCCTCACACATATTATTCCCTCATTTTGTGGATATTTTCACAAAAAAGTGAAATTTTCTAAAATTCTGAAAATTGGCTGAAAACGACTAAATGTGAAGGACTCATCGGGCGAATCGCTCTGGAACTGAAATCGGAACGCTCACTGACATTTCCTCTATCTTAAAGTCTGATAAACGCCGGAAAAATGACTAAGTCCAAAAAAAATTTTTTAGCAACTTTTTTCAATTTTACCCCCGTGGGATATATATTCTACCCACACACATTTGGAACTCTCCTGGGGTACCCTCACACATATTATTCCCTCATTTAGTGGATATTTTCACAAAAAAGTGAAATTTTCAAAAATTCAGAAAGTTGGCTGAAAACGACTAAATATGAACAACTCATCGGGCAAATCGCTCTGGAACTGAAATCGGAATGCTCACTGACATTTCCCCTATCTGAAAGTCTGATAAACGCCGGAAAAATGACAGTCCAAAAAAAATTTTTTTTCAACTTTTTTCAATTTTACCACCGTGGGATATATATTCTACCCACACACATTTGGAACTCTCCTGGGGTACCCTCACGCATATTATTCCCTCATTTAGTGGATATTTTCACAAAAAAGTGAAATTTTCAAAAATTCAGAAAATTGGCTGAAAATGACTAAATATGAAGGACTCATCGGGCGAATCGCTCTGGAGCTGAAATCGGAATGCTCACTGACATTTCCCCTAACTGAAAGTCTGATGAACGCCGGAAAAATGACTAAGACAAAAAAAATTTTTTTATCAACTTTTTTCAATTTTACCCCCGTGGGATATATGTTCTACCCACACACATTTGGAACTCTTCTGGGGTACCCTCACACATATTATTCCCTCATTTAGTGGATATTTTCACAAAAAAGTGAAATTTTCAAAAATTCTGAAAATTGGCTGAAAACGACTAAATATGAAGGACTCATCGGGAGAATCGCTCTGCAAATGAAATCGGAACGCTCACTGATATTTCCCCTATCTGAAAGTCTGATAAATGCCGGAAAAATGACTAAGTCGAAAAAAAAAATTTTTTCAACTTTTTTAAATTTTATCCCCGTGGGATACATATTCTACCCACACACATTTGGAACTCTTCTGGGGTACCCTCACACATATTATTCCCTCATTTTGTGGATATTTTCACAAAAAAGTGAAATTTTCAAAAATTCTGAAAATTGGCTGAAAATGACTAAATATGAAGGACTCATGGGGCGAATTGCCCTGGAACTGAAATCGGAACGCTCACTGACATTTCCCCTATCTTAAAGTCTGATAAACGCCGGAAAAATGACTAAGTCAAAAAAAAAATGTTTTTCAACTTTTTTCAATTTTACCCCCGTGGGATATATCTTCTACCCACACACATTTGGAACTCTCCTGGGGTACCCTCACACATATTATTCCCTCATTTAGTGGATATTTTCACAAAAAAGTGAAATTTTCAAAAATTCTGAAAATTGGCTGAAAACGACTAAATATGAAGGACTCATCGGGCGAATCGCTCTGGAACTGAAATCGGAACGCTCACTGACATTTCCCCTATCTGAAAGTCTGATAAACGCCGGAAAAATGACTAAGTCCAAAAAAAATTTTATAGCAACTTTTTTCAATTTTACCCCCGTGGGATATATATTCTACCCACACACATTTGGAACTCTCCTGTGGTACCCTCACATATATTATTCCCTCATTTTGTGGATATTTTCACAAAAAAGTGAAATTTTCTAAAATTCTGAAAATTGGCTGAAAACGACTAAATGTGAAGGACTCATCGGGCGAATCGCTCTGGAACTGAAATCGGAACGCTCACTGACATTTCCTCTATCTTAAAGTCTGATAAACGCCGGAAAAATGACTAAGTTCAAAAAAAAAAAATTTTTCAACTTTTTTCAATTTTACCCCCGTGGGATATATATTCTACCCACACACATTTGGAACTCTCCTGGGGTACCCTCACACATATTATTCCCTCATTTAGTGGATATTTTCACAAAAAAGTGAAATTTTCAAAAATTCAGAAAATTGGCTGAAAACGACTAAATATGAACAACTCATCGGGCAAATCGCTCTGGAACTGAAATCGGAATGCTCACTGACATTTCCCCTATCTGAAAGTCTGATAAACGCCGGAAAAATGACAGTCCAAAAAAAATTTTTTTTCAACTTTTTTCAATTTTACCACCGTGGGATGTATATTCTACCCACACACATTTGGAACTCTCCTGGGGTACCCTCACACATATTATTCCCTCATTTAGTGGATATTTTCACAAAAAAGTGAAATTTTCAAAAATTCAGAAAATTGGCTGAAAATGACTAAATATGATCGACTCATCAGGCGAATCGCTCTGGAACTGAAATCGGAATGCTCACTGACATTTCCCCTATCTGAAAGTCTGATAAATGCCGGAAAAATGACTAAGTCGAAAAAAAAAATTTTAGCAACTTTTTTCAGTTTTACCCCTTGGGATATATCTTCTACCCACACACATTTGGAACTCTCCTGGGGTACCCTCACACATATTATTCCCTCATTTAGTGGATATTTTCACAAAAAAGTGAAATTTTCAAAAATTTTGAAAATTGGCTGAAAATAACTAAATATGAACGACTCTTCGGGCGAATCGTTCTGGAACTGAAATCGGAACGCTCACTGACATTTACCCTAACTGAAAGTCTGATAAACGCCGGAAAAATGACTAAGTCCAAAAAAAATTTTTTAGCAACTTTTTTCAATTTTACCCCCGTGGGATATATCTTCTACCCACACACATTTGGAACTCTCCTGGGGTACCCTCACACATATTATTCCCTCATTTAGTGGATATTTTCACAAAAAAGTGAAATTTTCAAAAATTCTGAAAATTGGCTGAAAACGACTAAATATGAAGGACTCATCGGGCGAATCGCTCTGGAACTGAAATCGGAATGCTCACTGACATTTCCCCTATCTGAAAGTCTGCTAAACGCCGGAAAAATGACAGTCCAAAAAAAATTTTTTTTCAACTTTTTTCAATTTTACCACCGTGGGATATATATTCTACCCACACACATTTGGAACTCTCCTGGGGTACCCTCACACATATTATTCCCTCATTTAGTGGATATTTTCAAAAAAAAGTGAAATTTTCAAAAATTCTGAAAATTGGCTGAAAATGACTAAATATGAAGGACTCATCGGGCGAATCGCTCTGGAACTGAAATCGGAACGCTCACTGATATTTCCCCTAACTGAAAGTTTTATAAACGCCGGAAAAATGACAGTCCAAAAAAATGATTTTTTCAACTTTTTTCAATTTTACCCCCGTGGGATATATATTCTACCCACACACATTTGGAACTCTCCTGGGGTACCCTCACACATATTATCCCCTCATTAAGTGGATATTTTCACAAAAAAAGTGAAATTTTCAAAAATTTTGAAAATTGGCTGACAACGATTAAATATGAAGGACTCATCGGGCGAATCGCTCTGGAACTGAAATCGCAACGCTCACTGACATTTCCCCTATCTGAAAGTCTGATAAACGCCGGAAAAATGACTACGTCTAAAAAAAATTTTTTTCAACTTTTTTCAATTTTACCACCGTGGGATATATATTCTACCCACACACATTTGAAACTCACCTGGGGTACCCTCACACATATTATTCCCTCATTTAGTGGATATTTTCACAAAAAAGTGAAATTTTCAAAAATTCTGAAAATTGGCTGAAAATGACTAAATATGATCGACTCATCAGGCGAATCGCTCTGGAACTGAAATCGGAATGCTCACTGACATTTCCCCTAACTGAAAGTCTGATAAACGCCGGAAAAAGGACTAAGTCCAAAAAAATTTTTTTAACTTTTTTCAATTTTACCCCCGTGGGATATATATTCTACCCACACACATTTGGAACTCTCCTGGGGTACCCTCACACATATTATTCCCTCATTAAGTGGATATTTTCACAAAAAAGTGACATTTTCAAAAATTCTGAAAATTGGCTGAAAACGACTAAATATGAACGACTCATCGGGCGAATCGCTCTGGAACTGAAATCGGAATGCTCACTCACATTTCCCCTATCTGAAAGTCTGATAAACGCCGGAAAAATGACAGTCCAAAAAAAATTTTTTTTCAACTTTTTTCAATTTTACCACCGTGGGATATATATTCTACCCACACACATTTGGAACTCTCCTGGGGTACCCTCACACATATTATTCCCTCATTTAGTGGATATTTTCAAAAAAAAGTGAAATTTTCAAAAATTCTGAAAATTGGCTGAAAATGACTAAATATGAAGGACTCATCGGGCGAATCGCTCTGGAACTGAAATCGGAACGCTCACTGATATTTCCCCTAACTGAAAGTTTTATAAACGCCGGAAAAATGACAGTCCAAAAAAATGATTTTTTCAACTTTTTTCAATTTTACCCCCGTGGGATATATATTCTACCCACACACATTTGGAACTCTCCTGGGGTACCCTCACACATATTATCCCCTCATTAAGTGGATATTTTCACAAAAAAAGTGAAATTTTCAAAAATTTTGAAAATTGGCTGACAACGATTAAATATGAAGGACTCATCGGGCGAATCGCTCTGGAACTGAAATCGCAACGCTCACTGACATTTCCCCTATCTGAAAGTCTGATAAACGCCGGAAAAATGACTACGTCTAAAAAAAATTTTTTTCAACTTTTTTCAATTTTACCACCGTGGGATATATATTCTACCCACACACATTTGAAACTCACCTGGGGTACCCTCACACATATTATTCCCTCATTTAGTGGATATTTTCACAAAAAAGTGAAATTTTCAAAAATTCTGAAAATTGGCTGAAAATGACTAAATATGATCGACTCATCAGGCGAATCGCTCTGGAACTGAAATCGGAATGCTCACTGACATTTCCCCTAACTGAAAGTCTGATAAACGCCGGAAAAAGGACTAAGTCCAAAAAAATTTTTTTAACTTTTTTCAATTTTACCCCCGTGGGATATATATTCTACCCACACACATTTGGAACTCTCCTGGGGTACCCTCACACATATTATTCCCTCATTAAGTGGATATTTTCACAAAAAAGTGACATTTTCAAAAATTCTGAAAATTGGCTGAAAACGACTAAATATGAACGACTCATCGGGCGAATCGCTCTGGAACTGAAATCGGAATGCTCACTCACATTTCCCCTATCTGAAAGTCTGATAAACGCCGGAAAAATGACAGTCCAAAAAAAAATTTTTTTCAACTTTTTTCAATTTTACCACCGTGGGATATATATTCTACCCACACACATTTGGAACTCTCCTGGGGTACCCTCACACATATTATTCCCTCATTTAGTGGATATTTTCACAAAAAAGTGAAATTTTCAAAAATTCTGAAAATTGGCTGAAAATGACTAAATATGAAGGACTCATCGGGCGAATCGCTCTGGAACTGAAATCGGAATGCTCACTGACATTTCCCCTATCTGAAAGTCTGATAAACGCCGGAAAAATGACTACGTCTAAAAAAAATTTTTTTCAACTTTTTTCAATTTTACCACCGTGGGATATATATTCTACCCACACACATTTGAAACTCACCTGGGGTACCCTCACACATATTATTCCCTCATTTAGTGGATATTTTCACAAAAAAGTGAAATTTTCAAAAATTCTGAAAATTGGCTGAAAATGACTAAATATGATCGACTCATCAGGCGAATCGCTCTGGAACTGAAATCGGAATGCTCACTGACATTTCCCCTAACTGAAAGTCTGATAAACGCCGGAAAAAGGACTAAGTCCAAAAAAATTTTTTTAACAACTTTTTTCAATTTTACCCCCGTGGGATATATATTCTACCCACACACATTTGGAACTCTCCTGGGGTACCCTCACACATATTATTCCCTCATTAAGTGGATATTTTCACAAAAAAGTGACATTTTCAAAAATTCTGAAAATTGGCTGAAAACGACTAAATATGAACGACTCATCGGGCGAATCGCTCTGGAACTGAAATCGGAATGCTCACTCACATTTCCCCTATCTGAAAGTCTGATAAACGCCGGAAAAATGACAGTCCAAAAAAAAATTTTTTTCAACTTTTTTCAATTTTACCACCGTGGGATATATATTCTACCCACACACATTTGGAACTCTCCTGGGGTACCCTCACACATATTATTCCCTCATTTAGTGGATATTTTCACAAAAAAGTGAAATTTTCAAAAATTCTGAAAATTGGCTGAAAATGACTAAATATGAAGGACTCATCGGGCGAATCGCTCTGGAACTGAAATCGGAATGCTCACTGACATTTCCCCTATCTGAAAGTCTGATAAATGCCGGAAAAATGACTAAGTCGAAAAAAATTTTTTTAGCAACTTTTTTCAGTTTTACCCCCGTGGGATATATCTTCTACCCACACACATTTGGAACTCTCCTGGGGTACCCTCACACATATTATTCCCTCATTTAGTGGATATTTTCACAAAAAAGTGAAATTTTCGAAAATTCAGAAAATTGGCTGAAAACGACTAAATATGAACGACTCATCGGGCGAATCACTCTGGAACTGAAATCGGAATGCTCACTGACATTTCCCCTATCTGAAAGTCTGATAAACGCCGGAAAAATGACAGTCCAAAAAAAAATTTTTTTCAACTTTTTTCAATTTTACCACCGTGGGATATATATTCTACCCACACACATTTGGAACTCTCCTGGGGTACCCTCACACATATTATTCCCTCATTTAGTGGATATTTTCACAAAAAAGTGAAATTTTCAAAAATTCAGAAAATTGGCTGAAAATGAATAAATATGAAGGACTCATCGGGCGAATCGCTCTGGAACTGAAATGGGAACGCTCACTGACATTTCCCCTAACTGAAAGTCTGATAAACGCCGGAAAAATGACTAAGTCCAAAAAAAATTTTTTTGCAACTTTTTTCAATTTTACCCCCGTGGGATATATCTTCTACCCACACACATTTGGAACTCTCCTGGGTTACCCTCACACATATTATTCCCTCATTTAGTGGATATTTTCACAAAAAAGTGAAATTTTCAAAAATTCTGAAAATTGGCTGAAAACGACTAAATATGAAGGACTCATCGGGCGAATCGCTCTGGAACTGAAATCGGAACGCTCACTGACATTTCCCCTATCTGAAAGTCTGATAAATGCCGGAAAAATGACTAAGTCGAAAAAAATTTTTTTTCAACTTTTTTAAATTTTATCCCCGTGGGATATATATTCTACCCACACACATTTGGAACTCTTCTGGGGTACCCTCACACATATTATTCCCTCATTTTGTGGATATTTTCACAAAAAAGTGAAATTTTCAAAAATTCTGAAAATTGGCTGAAAATGACTAAATATGAAGGACTCATCGGGCGAATTGCCCTGGAACTGAAATCGGAACGCTCACTGACATTTCCCCTATCTGAAAGTCTGATAAACGCCGGAAAAATGACTAAGTCAAAAAAAAAATGTTTTTCAACTTTTTTCAATTTTACCCCTGTGGGATATATCTTCTACCCACACACATTTGGAACTCTTCTGGGGTACCCTCACACATATTATTCCCTCATTTTGTGGATATTTTCACAAAAAAGTGAAATTTTCAAAAATTCTGAAAATTGGCTGAAAATGACTAAATATGAAGGACTCATGGGGTGAATTGCCCTGGAACTGAAATCGGAACGCTCACTGACATTTCCCCCATCTTAAAGTCTGATAAACGCCGGAAAAATGACTAAGTCAAAAAAAAATGTTTTTCAACTTTTTTCAATTTTACCCCCGTGGGATATATCTTCTACCCACACACATTTGGAACTCTCCTGGGGTACCCTCACACATATTATTCCCTCATTTAGTGGATATTTTCACAAAAAAGTGAAATTTTCAAAAATTCTGAAAATTGGCTGAAAACGACTAAATATGAAGGACTCATTGGGCGAATCGCTCTGGAACTGAAATCGGAACGCTCACTGACATTTCCCCTATCTGAAAGTCTGATAAACGCCGGAAAAATGACTAAGTCCAAAAAAAATTTTTTAGCAACTTTTTTCAATTTTACCCCCGTGGGATATATATTCTACCCACACACATTTGGAACTCTCCTGGGGTACCCTCACACATATTATTCCCTCATTTTGTGGATATTTTCACAAAAAAGTGAAATTTTCTAAAATTCTGAAAATTGGCTGAAAACGACTAAATGTGAAGGACTCATCGGGCGAATCGCTCTGGAACTGAAATCGGAACGCTCACTGACATTTCCTCTATCTTAAAGTCTGATAAACGCCGGAAAAATGACTAAGTTCAAAAAAAAAAATTTTTTCAACTTTTTTCAATTTTACCCCCGTGGGATATATATTCTACCCACACACATTTGGAACTCTCCTGGGGTACCCTCACACATATTATTCCCTCATTTAGTGGATATTTTCACAAAAAAGTGAAATTTTCAAAAATTCAGAAAATTGGCTGAAAACGACTAAATATGAACAACTCATCGGGCAAATCGCTCTGGAACTGAAATCGGAATGCTCACTGACATTTCCCCTATCTGAAAGTCTGATAAACGCCGGAAAAATGACAGTCCAAAAAAAATTTTTTTTCAACTTTTTTCAATTTTACCACCGTGGGATATATATTCTACCCACACACATTTGGAACTCTCCTGGGGTACCCTCACGCATATTATTCCCTCATTTAGTGGATATTTTCACAAAAAAGTGAAATTTTCAAAAATTCAGAAAATTGGCTGAAAATGACTAAATATGAAGGACTCATCGGGCGAATCGCTCTGGAGCTGAAATCGGAATGCTCACTGACATTTCCCCTAACTGAAAGTCTGATGAACGCCGGAAAAATGACTAAGACAAAAAATTTTTTTTTATCAACTTTTTTCAATTTTACCCCCGTGGGATATATCTTCTACCCACACACAATTGGAACTCTTCTGGGGTACCCTCACACATATTATTCCCTCATTTAGTGGATATTTTCACAAAAAAGTGAAATTTTCAAAAATTCTGAAAATTGGCTGAAAACGACTAAATATGAAGGACTCATCGGGAGAATCGCTCTGCAAATGAAATCGGAACGCTCACTGACATTTCCCCTATCTGAAAGTCTGATAAATGCCGGAAAAATGACTAAGTCGAAAAAAAAATTTTTTTCAACTTTTTTAAATTTTATCCCCGTGGGATACATATTCTACCCACACACATTTGGAACTCTTCTGGGGTACCCTCACACATATTATTCCCTCATTTTGTGGATATTTTCACAAAAAAGTGAAATTTTCAAAAATTCTGAAAATTGGCTGAAAACGACTAAATATGAAGGACTCATCGGGAGAATCGCTCTGCAAATGAAATCGGAACGCTCACTGACATTTCCCCTATCTGAAAGTCTGATAAATGCCGGAAAAATGACTAAGTCGAAAAAAAATTTTTTTTCAACTTTTTTAAATTTTATCCCCGTGGGATACATATTCTACCCACACACATTTGGAACTCTTCTGGGGTACCCTCACACATATTATTCCCTCATTTTGTGGATATTTTCACAAAAAAGTGAAATTTTCAAAAATTCTGAAAATTGGCTGAAAATGACTAAATATGAAGGACTCATGGGGCGAATTGCCCTGGAACTGAAATCGGAACGCTCACTGACATTTCCCCCATCTTAAAGTCTGATAAACGCCGGAAAAATGACTAAGTTCAAAAAAAAAAATTTTTTCAACTTTTTTCAATTTTACCCCCGTGGGATATATATTCTACCCACACACATTTGGAACTCTCCTGGGGTACCCTCACACATATTATTCCCTCATTTAGTGGATATTTTCACAAAAAAGTGAAATTTTCAAAAATTCAGAAAATTGGCTGAAAACGACTAAATATGAACAACTCATCGGGCAAATCGCTCTGGAACTGAAATCGGAATGCTCACTGACATTTCCCCTATCTGAAAGTCTGATAAACGCCGGAAAAATGACAGTCCAAAAAAATTTTTTTTTCAACTTTTTTCAATTTTACCACCGTGGGATATATATTCTACCCACACACATTTGGAACTCTCCTGGGGTACCCTCACGCATATTATTCCCTCATTTAGTGGATATTTTCACAAAAAAGTGAAATTTTCAAAAATTCTGAAAATTGGCTGAAAACGACTAAATATGAAGGACTCATCGGACGAATCGCTCTGGAACTGAAATCGGAACGCTCACTGACATTTCCCCTATCTGAAAGTCTGATAAACGCCGGAAAAATGACTAAGTCCAAAAAAAATTTTTTAGCAACTTTTTTCAATTTTACCCCCGTGGGATATATATTCTACCCACACACATTTGGAACTCTCCTGGGGTACCCTCACACATATTATTCCCTCATTTTGTGGATATTTTCACAAAAAAGTGAAATTTTCAAAAATTCTGAAAATTGACTGAAAACGATTAATATGAAGGACTCATAGGGCGAATTTCTCTGGAACTGAAATCGGAACGCTCACTGACATTTCCTCTATCTTAAAGTCTGATAAATGCCGGAAAAATGACTAAGTTCAAAAAAAAAATTTTTTCAACTTTTTTCAATTTTACCCACGTGGGATATATATTCTACCCACACACATTTGGAACTCTCCTGGGGTACCCTCACACATATTATTCCCTCATTTAGTGGATATTTTCACAAAAAAGTGAAATTTTCAAAAATTTTGAAAATTGGCTGAAAATAACTAAATATGAACGACTCTTCGGGCGAATCGTTCTGGAACTGAAATCGGAACGCTCACTGACATTTCCCCTAACTGAAAGTCTGATAAACGCCGGAAAAATGACTAAGTCCAAAAAAAATTTTTTAGCAACTTTTTTCAATTTTACCCCCGTGGGAGATATCTTCTACCCACACACATTTGGAACTCTCCTGGGGTACCCTCACACATATTATTCCCTCATTTAGTGGATATTTTCACAAAAAAGTGAAATTTTCAAAAATTCTGAAAATTGGCTGAAAACGACTAAATATGAAGGACTCATCGGGCGAATCGCTCTGGAACTGAAATCGGAATGCTCACTGACATTTCCCCTATCTGAAAGTCTGATAAACGGCGGAAAAATGACAGTCCAAAAAAAATTTTTTTTCAACTTTTTTCAATTTTACCACCGTGGGATATGTATTCTACCCACACACATTTGGAACTCTCCTGGGGTACCCTCACACATATTATTCCCTCATTTAGTGGATAATTTCACAAATAAGTGAAATTTTCAAAAATTCAGAAAATTGGCTGAAAACGACTAAATATGAACAACTCATCGGGCGAATCGCTCTGGAACTGAAATCGGAAGGCTCACTGACATTTCCCCTATCTGAAAGTCTGATAAACGCCGGAAAAATGACAGTCCAAAAAAAATTTTTTTTCAACTTTTTTCAATTTTACCACCGTGGGATATATATTCTACCCACACACATTTGGAACTCTCCTGGGGTACCCTCACACATATTATTCCCTCATTTAGTGGATATTTTCACAAAAAAGTGAAATTTTCAAAAATTCTGAAAATTGGCTGAAAACGACTAAATATGAAGGACTCATCGGGAGAATCGCTCTGCAAATGAAATCGGAACGCTCACTGATATTTCCCCTATCTGAAAGTCTGATAAATGCCGGAAAAATGACTAAGTCGAAAAAAAAAATTTTTTCAACTTTTTTAAATTTTATCCCCGTGGGATACATATTCTACCCACACACATTTGGAACTCTTCTGGGGTACCCTCACACATATTATTCCCTCATTTAGTGGATATTTTCACAAAAAAGTGAAATTTTCAAAAATTCTGAAAATTGGCTGAAAACGACTAAATATGAAGGACTCATCGGACGAATCGCTCTGGAACTGAAATCGGAACGCTCACTGACATTTCCCCTATCTGAAAGTCTGATAAACGCCGGAAAAATGACTAAGTCCAAAAAAAATTTTTTAGCAACTTTTTTCAATTTTACCCCCGTGGGATATATATTCTACCCACACACATTTGGAACTCTCCTGGGGTACCCTCACACATATTATTCCCTCATTTTGTGGATATTTTCACAAAAAAGTGAAATTTTCAAAAATTCTGAAAATTGACTGAAAACGATTAATATGAAGGACTCATAGGGCGAATTTCTCTGGAACTGAAATCGGAACGCTCACTGACATTTCCTCTATCTTAAAGTCTGATAAATGCCGGAAAAATGACTAAGTTCAAAAAAAAAATTTTTTCAACTTTTTTCAATTTTACCCCCGTGGGATATATATTCTACCCACACACATTTGGAACTCTCCTGGGGTACCCTCACACATATTATTCCCTCATTTAGTGGATATTTTCACAAAAAAGTAAAATTTTAAAAAATTCAGAAAATTGGCTGAAAACGACTAAATATGAACAACTCATCGGGCAAATCGCTCTGGAACTGAAATCGGAATGCTCACTGACATTTCCCCTATCTGAAAGTCTGATAAACGCCGGAAAAATGACAGTCCAAAAAAAATTTTTTTTCAACTTTTTTCAATTTTACCACCGTGGGATGTATATTCTACCCACACACATTTGGAACTCTCCTGGGGTACCCTCACACATATTATTCCCTCATTTAGTGGATATTTTCACAAAAAAGTGAAATTTTCAAAAATTCAGAAAATTGGCTGAAAATGACTAAATATGATCGACTCATCAGGCGAATCGCTCTGGAACTGAAATCGGAACGCTCACTGACATTTCCCCTAACTGAAAGTCTGATAAACGCCGGAAAAATGACTAAGTCCCAAAAAAATTTTTTAGCTACTTTTTTCAATTTTACCCCCGTGGGATATATATTCTACCCACACACATTTGAAACTCTCCTGGGGTACCCTCACACATATTATTCCCTCATTTAGTGGATATTTTCACAAAAAAGTGAAATTTTCAAAAATTCTGAAAATTGGCTGAAAACGACTAAATATGAAGGACTCATCGGGTGAATCGCTCTGGAGCTGAAATCGGAATGCTCACTGACATTTCCCCTATCTGAAAGTCTGATAAATGCCGGAAAAATGACTAAGTCGAAAAAAAATTTTTTAGCAACTTTTTTCAGTTTTACCCCTTGGGATATATCTTCTACCCACACACATTTGGAACTCTCCTGGGGTACCCTCACACATATTATTCCCTCATTTAGTGGATATTTTCACAAAAAAGTGAAATTTTCAAAAATTTTGAAAATTGGCTGAAAATAACTAAATATGAACGACTCTTCGGGCGAATCGTTCTGGAACTGAAATCGGAACGCTCACTGACATTTCCCCTAACTGAAAGTCTGATAAACGCCGGAAAAATGACTAAGTCCAAAAAAAATTTTTTAGCAACTTTTTTCAATTTTACCCCCGTGGGAGATATCTTCTATCCACACACATTTGGAACTCTCCTGGGGTACCCTCACACATATTATTCCCTCATTTAGTGGATATTTTCACAAAAAAGTGAAATTTTCAAAAATTCTGAAAATTGGCTGAAAACGACTAAATATGAAGGACTCATCGGGCGAATCGCTCTGGAACTGAAATCGGAATGCTCACTGACATTTCCCCTATCTGAAAGTCTGATAAACGGCGGAAAAATGACAGTCCAAAAAAAATTTTTTTTCAACTTTTTTCAATTTTACCACCGTGGGATATATATTCTACCCACACACATTTGGAACTCTCCTGGGGTACCCTCACACATATTATTCCCTCATTTAGTGGATAATTTCACAAATAAGTGAAATTTTCAAAAATTCAGAAAATTGGCTGAAAACGACTAAATATGAACAACTCATCGGGCGAATCGCTCTGGAACTGAAATCGGAAGGCTCACTGACATTTCCCCTATCTGAAAGTCTGATAAACGCCGGAAAAATGACAGTCCAAAAAAAATTTTTTTTCAACTTTTTTCAATTTTACCACCGTGGGATATATATTCTACCCACACACATTTGGAACTCTCCTGGGGTACCCTCACACATATTATTCCCTCATTTAGTGGATATTTTCACAAAAAAGTGAAATTTTCAAAAATTCTGAAAATTGGCTGAAAATGACTAAATATGAAGGACTCATCGGGCGAATTGCCCTGGAACTGAAATCGGAACGCTCACTGACATTTCCCCTATCTGAAAGTCTGATAAACGCCGGAAAAATGACTAAGTCAAAAAAAAAATGTTTTTCAACTTTTTTCAATTTTACCCCCGTGGGATATATCTTCTACCCACACACATTTGGAACTCTCCTGGGGTACTCTCACACATATTATTCCCTCATTTAGTGGATATTTTCACAAAAAAGTGAAATTTTCAAAAATTCTGAAAATTGGCTGAAAACGACTAAATATGAAGGACTCATCGGGCGAATCGCTCTGGAACTGAAATCGGAACGCTCACTGACATTTCCCCTATCTGAAAGTCTGATAAACGCCGGAAAAATGACTAAGTCCAAAAAAAATTTTTTAGCAACTTTTTTCAATTTTACCACCGTGGGATATATATTCTACCCACACACATTTGGAACTCTCCTGGGGTACCCTCACACATATTATTCCCTCATTTAGTGGATATTTTCACAAAAAAGTGAAATTTTCAAAAATTCTGAAAATTGGCTGAAAATGACTAAATATGAAGGACTCATCGGGCGAATTGCCCTGGAACTGAAATCGGAACGCTCACTGACATTTCCCCTATCTGAAAGTCTGATAAACGCCGGAAAAATGACTAAGTCAAAAAAAAAATGTTTTTCAACTTTTTTCAATTTTACCCCCGTGGGATATATCTTCTACCCACACACATTTGGAACTCTCCTGGGGTACCCTCACACATATTATTCCCTCATTTAGTGGATATTTTCACAAAAAAGTGAAATTTTCTAAAATTCTGAAAATTGGCTGAAAACGACTAAATATGAAGGACTCATCGGGCGAATCGCTCTGGAACTGAAATCGGAACGCTCACTGACATTTCCTCTATCTTAAAGTCTGATAAACGCCGGAAAAATGACTAAGTTCAAAAAAAAAATTTTTTTCAACTTTTTTCAATTTTACCCCCGTGGGATATATATTCTACCCACACACATTTGGAACTCTCCTGGGGTACCCTCACACATATTATTCCCTCATTTAGTGGATATTTTCACAAAAAAGTGAAATTTTCAAAAATTCAGAAAATTGGCTGAAAACGACTAAATATGAACAACTCATCGGGCAAATCGCTCTGGAACTGAAATCGGAATGCTCACTGACATTTCCCCTATCTGAAAGTCTGATAAACGCCGGAAAAATGACAGTCCAAAAAAAATTTTTTTCAACTTTTTTCAATTTTACCACCGTGGGATATATATTCTACCCACACACATTTGGAACTCTCCTGGGGTACCCTCACACATATTATTCCCTCATTCAGTGGATATTTTCACAAAAAAGTGAAATTTTCAAAAATTCAGAAAATTGGCTGAAAATGACTAAATATGAAGGACTCATCGGGCGAATCGCTCTGGAGCTGAAATCGGAATGCTCACTGACATTTCCCCTAACTGAAAGTCTGATGAACGCCCGAAAAATGACTAAGACAAAAAAAAATTTTTTATCAACTTTTTTCAATTTTACCCCCGTGGGATATATCTTCTACCCACACACATTTGGAACTCTTCTGGGGTACCCTCACACATATTATTCCCTCATTTAGTGGATATTTTCACAAAAAAGTGAAATTTTCAAAAATTCTGAAAATTGGCTGAAAACGACTAAATATGAAGGACTCATCGGGCGAATCGCTCTGCAATTGAAATCGGAACGCTCACTGACAATTCCCCTATCTGAAAGTCTGATAAACGCCGGAAAAATGACTAAGTCAAAAAAAAAATGTTTTTCAACTTTTTTCAATTTTACCCCCGTGGGATATATCTTCTTCCCACACACATTTGGAACTCTCCTGGGGTACCCTCACACATATTATTCCCTCATTTAGTGGATATTTTCACAAAAAAGTGAAATTTTCAAAAATTCTGAAAATTGGCTGAAAACGACTAAATATGAAGGACTCATCGGGCGAATCGCTCTGGAACTGAAATCGGAACGCTCACTGACATTTCCCCTATCTGAAAGTCTGATAAACGCCGGAAAAATGACTAAGTCCAAAAAAAATTTTTTAGCAACTTTTTTCAATTTTACCACCGTGGGATATATATTCTACCCACACACATTTGGAACTCTCCTGGGGTACCCTCACACATATTATTCCCTCATTTAGTGGATATTTTCACAAAAAAGTGAAATTTTCAAAAATTCTGAAAATTGGCTGAAAATGACTAAATATGAAGGACTCATCGGGCGAATTGCCCTGGAACTGAAATCGGAACGCTCACTGACATTTCCCCTATCTGAAAGTCTGATAAACGCCGGAAAAATGACTAAGTCAAAAAGAAAATGTTTTTCAACTTTTTTCAATTTTACCCCCGTGGGATATATCTTCTACCCACACACATTTGGAACTCTCCTGGGGTACCCTCACACATATTATTCCCTCATTTAGTGGATATTTTCACAAAAAAGTGAAATTTTCAAAAATTCTGAAAATTGGCTGAAAACGACTAAATATGAAGGTCTCATCGGGCGAATCGCTCTGGAACTGAAATTGGAACGCTCCCTGACATTTCCCCTATCTGAAAGTCTGATAAACGCCGGAAAAATGACTAAGTCCAAAAAAAATTTTTTAGCAACTTTTTTCAATTTTACCCCCGTGGGATATATATTCTACCCACACACATTTGGAAATCTCCTGGGGTACCCTCACACATATTATTCCCTCATTTAGTGGATATTTTCACAAAAAAGTGAAATTTTCTAAAATTCTGAAAATTGGCTGAAAACGACTAAATATGAAGGACTCATCGGGCGAATCGCTCTGGAACTGAAATCGGAACGCTCACTGACATTTCCTCTATCTTAAAGTCTGATAAACGCCAGAAAAATGACTAAGTTCAAAAAAAAAATTTTTTTCAACTTTTTTCAATTTTACCCCCGTGGGATATATATTCTACCCACACACATTTGGAACTCTCCTGGGGTACCCTCACACATATTATTCCCTCATTTAGTGGATATTTTCACAAAAAAGTGAAATTTTCAAAAATTCAGAAAATTGGCTGAAAACGACTAAATATGAACAACTCATCGGGCAAATCGCTCTGGAACTGAAATCGGAATGCTCACTGACATTTCCCCTATCTGAAAGTCTGATAAACGCCGGAAAAATGACAGTCCAAAAAAAATTTTTTTTCAACTTTTTTCAATTTTACCACCGTGGGATATATATTCTACCCACACACATTTGGAACTCTCCTGGGGTACCCTCACACATATTATTCCCTCATTTAGTGGATATTTTCACAAAAAAGTGAAATTTTCAAAAATTCAGAAAATTGGCTGAAAATGACTAAATATGAAGGACTCATCGGGCGAATCGCTCTGGAGCTGAAATCGGAATGCTCACTGACATTTCCCCTAACTGAAAGTCTGATGAACGCCCGAAAAATGACTAAGACAAAAAAAAAATTTTTATCAACTTTTTTCAATTTTACCCCCGTGGGATATATCTTCTACCCACACACATTTGGAACTCTTCTGGGGTACCCTCACACATATTATTCCCTCATTTAGTGGATATTTTCACAAAAAAGTGAAATTTTCAAAAATTCTGAAAATTGGCTGAAAACGACTAAATATGAAGGACTCATCGGGCGAATCGCTCTGCAATTGAAATCGGAACGCTCACTGACATTTCCCCTATCTGAAAGTCTGATAAACGCCGGAAAAATGACTAAGTAAAAGAAAAAATGTTTTTCAACTTTTTTCAATTTTACCCCCGTGGGATATATCTTCTACCCACACACATTTGGAACTCTCCTGGGGTACCCTCACACATATTATTCCCTCATTTAGTGGATATTTTCACAAAAAAGTGAAATTTTCAAAAATTCTGAAAATTGGCTGAAAACGACTAAATATGAAGGACTCATCGGGCGAATCGCTCTGGAACTGAAATCGGAACGCTCACTGACATTTCCCCTATCTGAAAGTCTGATAAACGCCGGAAAAATGACTAAGTCCAAAAAAAATTTTTTAGCAACTTTTTTCAATTTTACCCCCGTGGGATATATATTCTACCCACACACATTTGGAACTCTCCTGGGGTACCCTCACACATATTATTCCCTCATTTTGTGGATATTTTCACAAAAAAGTGAAATTTTCAAAAATTCTGAAAATTGACTGAAAACGATTAATATGAAGGACTCATAGGGCGAATTTCTCTGGAACTGAAATCGGAACGCTCACTGACATTTCCTCTATCTTAAAGTCTGATAAATGCCGGAAAAATGACTAAGTCGAAAAAAAAATTTTTTTCAACTTTTTTCAATTTTACCCCTGTGGGATATATATTCTACCCACACACATTTGGAAATCTCCTGAGGTACCCTCACACATATTATTTCCTCATTTAGTGGATATTTTCACAAAAAGTGACATTTTCAAAAATTCTGAAAATTGGCTGAAAATGACTAAATATGATCGACTCATCAGGCGAATCGCTCTGGAACTGAAATCGGAACGCTCACTGACATTTCCCCTAACTGAAAGTCTGATAAACGCCGGAAAAAGGACTAAGTCCAAAAAAAATTTTTTATCAACTTTTTTCAATTTTACCCCCGTGGGATATATCTTCTACCCACACACATTTGGAACTCTCCTGGGGTACCCTCACACATATTATTCCCTCATTTAGTGGACATTTTCACAAAAAAGTGAAATTTTCAAAAATTCGGAAAATTGGCAGAAAACGACTAAATATGAAGGACTCATCGGGCGAATCGCTCTGGAAATGAAATCGGAACGCTCACTGACATTTCCCCTATCTGAAAGTCTGATAAACGCCGGAAAAATGACTAAGTCCAAAAAAAATTTTTTAGCAACTTTTTTCAATTTTACCCCCGTGGGATATATATTCTACCCACACACATTTGGAACTCTCCTGGGGTACCCTCACACATATTATTCCCTCATTTTGTGGATATTTTCACAAAAAAGTGAAATTTTCAAAAATTCTGAAAATTGACTGAAAACGATTAATATGAAGGACTCATCGGGCGAATCGCTCTGGAACTGAAATCGGAATGCTCACTGACATTTCCTCTATCTTAAAGTCTGATAAACGCCGGAAAAATGACTAAGTTCAAAAAAAAATTTTTTTCAACTTTTTTCAATTTTACCCCCGTGGGATATATATTCTACCCACACACATTTGGAACTCTCCTGGGGTACCCTCACACATATTATTCCCTCATTTTGTGGATATTTTCACAAAAAAGTGAAATTTTCAAAAATTCTGAAAATTGACTGAAAACGATTAATATGAAGGACTCATAGGGCGAATTTCTCTGGAACTGAAATCGGAACGCTCACTGACATTTCCTCTATCTTAAAGTCTGATAAATGCCGGAAAAATGACTAAGTCGAAAAAAAATTTTTTTTCAACTTTTTTCAATTTTACCCCTGTGGGATATATATTCTACCCACACACATTTGGAAATCTCCTGAGGTACCCTCACACATATTATTTCCTCATTTAGTGGATATTTTCACAAAAAGTGACATTTTCAAAAATTCTGAAAATTGGCTGAAAATGACTAAATATGATCGACTCATCAGGCGAATCGCTCTGGAACTGAAATCGGAACGCTCACTGACATTTCCCCTAACTGAAAGTCTGATAAACGCCGGAAAAAGGACTAAGTCCAAAAAAAATTTTTTATCAACTTTTTTCAATTTTACCCCCGTGGGATATATCTTCTACCCGCACACATTTGGAACTCTTCTGGGGTACCCTCACACATATTATTCCCTCATTTAGTGGACATTTTCACAAAAAAGTGAAATTTTCAAAAATTCGGAAAATTGGCAGAAAACGACTAAATATGAAGGACTCATCGGGCGAATCGCTCTGGAAATGAAATCGGAACGCTCACTGACATTTCCCCTATCTGAAAGTCTGATAAACGCCGGAAAAATGACTAAGTCCAAAAAAAATTTTTTAGCAACTTTTTTCAATTTTACCCCCGTGGGATATATATTCTACCCACACACATTTGGATCTCTCCTGGGGTACCCTCACACATATTATTCCCTCATTTTGTGGATATTTTCACAAAAAAGTGAAATTTTCAAAAATTCTGAAAATTGACTGAAAACGATTAATATGAAGGACTCATCGGGCGAATCGCTCTGGAACTGAAATCGGAACGCTCACTGACATTTCCTCTATCTTAAAGTCTGATAAACGCCGGAAAAATGACTAAGTTCAAAAAAAAAATTTTTTCAACTTTTTTCAATTTTACCCCCGTGGGATATATATTCTACCCACACACATTTGGAACTCTTCTGGGGTACCCTCACACATATTATTCCCTCATTTAGTGGATATTTTCACAAAAAAGTGAAATTTTCAAAAATTCAGAAAATTGGCTGAAAACGACTAAATATGAACAACTCATCGGGCAAATCGCTCTGGAACTGAAATCGGAACGCTCACTGACATTTCCCCTTTCTGAAAGTCTGATGAACGCCGGAAAAATGACTAAGACCAAAAAAAAAATTTTTTTCAACTTTTTTCAATTTTACCACCGTGGGATATATATTCTACCCACACACATTTGGAACTCTCCTGGGGTACCCTCACACATATTATTCCCTCATTTAGTGGATATTTTCACAAAAAAGTGAAATTTTCAAAAATTCTGAACATTGGCTGAAAACGACTAAATATGAAGGACTCATCAGGCGAATCGCTCTGCAACTGAAATCGGAACGCTCACTGACATTTCCCCTATCTGAAAGTCTGATAAACGCCGGAAAAATGACTAAGTCGAAAAAAAATTTTTTTTCAACTTTTTTCAATTTTACCCCTGTGGGATATATATTCTACCCACACACATTTGGAAATCTCCTGAGGTACCCTCACACATATTATTCCCTCATTTTGTGGATATTTTCACAAAAAAGTGAAATTTTAAAAAATTCAGAAAATTGGCTGAAAATGACTAAATATGAAGGACTCATCGGGCGAATCGCTCTGGAGCTGAAATCGGAATGCTCACTGACATTTCCCCTAACTGAAAGTCTGATGAACGCCGGAAAAATGACTAAGACCAAAAAAATTTTTTATCAACTTTTTTCAATTTTACCCCCGTGGGATATATCTTCTACCCACACACATTTGGAACTCTTCTGGGGTAACCTCACACATATTATTCCCTCATTTAGTGGACATTTTCACAAAAAAGTGAAATTTTCAAAAATTCTGAAAATTGGCTGAAAATGACTAAATATGAAGGACTCATCGGGCGAATCGCTCTGGAACTGAAATCGGAACGCTCACTGACATTTCCCCTATCTGAAAGTCTGATGAATGCCGGAAAAATGACTAAGTCGAAAAAAAAAATTTTTTCAACTTTTTTCAATTTTACCCCTGTGGGATATATATTCTACCCACACACATTTGGAACTCTCCTGGGGTACCCTCACACATATTATTCCCTCATTTAGTGGATATTTTCACAAAAAAGTGAAATTTTCAAAAATTCAGAAAATTGGCTGAAAACGACTAAATATGAACGACTCATCGGGCGAATCGCTTGGGAACTGAAATCGGAATGCTCACTGACATTACCCCTATCTGAAAGTCTGATAAACGCCGGAAAAATGACTAAGTCAAAAAAAAAATGTTTTTCAACTTTTTTCAATTTTACCCCCGTGGGATATATCTTCTACCCACACACATTTGGAACTCTCCTGGAGTACCCTCACACATATTATTCCCTCATTTAGTGGATATTTTCACAAAAAAGTGAAATTTTCAAAAATTCTGAAAATTGGCTGAAAACGACTAAATATGAAGGACTCATCGGGCGAATCGCTCTGGAACTGAAATCGGAACGCTCACTGACATTTCACCTTACTGAAAGTCTGATAAACGCCGGAAAAATGACTAAGACCAAAAAAAAATTTTTATCAACTTTTTTCAATTTTACCCCCGTGGGATATATCTTCTACCCACACACATTTGGAACTCTTCTGGGGTACCCTCACACATATTATTCCCTCATTTAGTGGATATTTTCACAAAAAAGTGAAATTTTCAAAAATTCTGAAAATTGGCTGAAAATGACTAAATATGAAGGACTCATCAGGCGAATCACTCTGGGACTGAAATCGGAACGCTCACTGACATTTCCCCTATCTGAAAGTCTGATAAATGCTGGAAAAATGACTAAGTCGGGAAAAAAACTTTTAGCAACTTTTTTCAGTTTTACCCCCGTGGGATATATCTTCTACCCACACACATTTGGTACTCTCCTGGGGTACCCTCACACATATTATTCCCTCATTTAGTGGATATTTTCACAAAAAAGTGAAATTTTCAAAAATTCAGAAAATTGGCTGAAATCGACTAAATATGAACGAATCATCAGGCGAATCGCTCTGGAACTGAAATCGGAATGCTCACTGACATTTCCCCGATCTGAAAGTCTGATAAACGCCGGAAAAATGATAGTCCAAAAAAATTTTTTTTCAACTTTTTTCAATTTTACCACCGTGGGATATATATTCTACCCACACACATTTGGAACTCTCCTGGGGTACCCTCACACATATTATTCCCTCATTTAGTGGATATTTTCACAAAAAAGTGAAATTTTCAAAAATTCAGAAAATTGGCTGAAAATGACTAAATATGAAGGACTGATCGGGCGAATCGCTCTGGAACTGAAATCGGAATGCTCACTGACATTTCCCCTAACTGAAAGTCTGATAAACGCCGGAAAAATGACTAAGACCAAAAAAAAATTTTTATCAACTTTTTTCAATTTTACCCTCGTGGGATATATCTTCTACCCACACACATTTGGAACTCTTCTGGGGTACCCTCACACATATTATTCCCTCATTTAGTGGATATTTTCACAAAAAAGTGAAATTTTCAAAAATTCTGAAAATTGGCTGAAAATGACTAAATATGAACGACTCATCGGGCGAATCATTCTGGAACTGAAATCTGAATGCTCACTGACATTTCCCCTAACTGAAAGTCTGATAAACGCCGGAAAAATGACTAAGTCCAAAAAAAATTTTTTTGCAACTTTTTTCAATTTTACCCCTTTGGGATATATCTTCTACCCACACACATTTGGAACTCTCCTGGGGTACCCTCACACATATTATTCCCTCATTTAGTGGATATTTTCACAAAAAAGTGAAATTTTCAAAAATTCAGAAAATTGGCTGAAAATGACTAAATATGAAGGACTCATCGGGCGAATTGCTCTGGAACTGAAACCGGAACGCTCACTGACATTTCCCCTATCTGAAAGTCTGATAAACGCCGGAAAAATGACTAAGTTCAAAAAAAAATTTTTTTCAACTTTTTTCAATTTTACCCCTGTGGGATATATATTCTACCCACACACATTTGGAACTCTCCTGGGGTACCCTCACACATATTATTCCCTCATTTAGTGGATATTTTCACAAAAAAGTGAAATTTTCAAAAATTCAGAAAATTGGCTGAAAACGACTAAATATGAACGACTCATCGGGCGAATCGCTCTGGAACTGAAATCGGAATGCTCACTGACATTACCCCTATCTGAAAGTCTGATAAACGCCGGAAAAATGACAGTCCAAAAAAAAATTTTTTTCAACTTTTTTCAATTTTACCACCGTGGGATATATATTCTACCCACACACATTTGCAACTCTCCTGGGGTATCCTCACACATATTATTCCCTCATTTAGTGGATATTTTCACAAAAAAGTGAAATTTTCAAAAATTCAGAAAATTGGCTGAAAATGACTAAATATGAAGGACTCATCGGGCGAATCGCTCTGGAACTGAAATCGGAACGCTCACTGACATTTCACCTTACTGAAAGTCTGATAAACGCCGGAAAAATGACTAAGACCAAAAAAAAATTTTTATCAACTTTTTTCAATTTTACCCCCGTGGGATATATCTTCTACCCACACACATTTGGAACTCTTCTGGGGTACCCTCACACATATTATTCCCTCATTTAGTGGATATTTTCACAAAAAAGTGAAATTTTCAAAAATTCTGAAAATTGGCTGAAAATGACTAAATATGAAGGACTCATCGGGCGAATTGCTCTGGAACTGAAACCGGAACGCTCACTGACATTTCCCCTATCTGAAAGTCTGATAAACGCCGGAAAAATGACTAAGTCAAAAAAAAAATGTTTTTCAACTTTTTTCAATTTTACCCCCGTGGGATATATCTTCTACCCACACACATTTGGAACTCTCCTGGAGTACCCTCACACATATTATTCCCTCATTTAGTGGATATTTTCACAAAAAAGTGAAATTTTCAAAAATTCTGAACATTGGCTGAAAACGAATAAATATGAAGGACTCATCAGGCGAATCGCTCTGGAACTGAAATCGGAACGCTCACTGACATTTCCCCTATCTGAAAGTCTGATAAACGCCGGAAAAATGACTAAGTCCAAAAAAAATTTTTTTGCAACTTTTTTCAATTTTACCACCGTGGGATATATATTCTACCCACACACATTTGGAACTCTCCTGGGGTACCCTCACACATATTATTCCCTCATTTAGTGGATATTTTCACAAAAAAGTGAAATTTTCAAAAATTCAGAAAATTGGCTGAAAATGACTAAATATGAAGGACTCCTCGGGCGAATCGCTCTGGAACTGAAATCGGAATGCTCACTGACATTTCCCCTAACTGAAAGTCTGATAAACGCCGGAAAAATGACTAAGACCAAAAAAAATTTTTTATCAACTTTTTTCAATTTTACCCTCGTCCGATATATCTTCTACCCACACACATTTGGAACTCTTATGGGGTACCCTCACACATATTATTCCCTCATTTAGTGGATATTTTCACAAAAAAGTGAAATTTTCAAAAATTCTGAAAATTGGCTGAAAATGACTAAATATGAAGGACTCATCGGGCGAATCACTCTGGGACTGAAATCGGAACGCTCACTGATATTTCCCCTATCTGAAAGTCTGATAAATGCCGGAAAAATGACTAAGTCGAAAAAAAAAATTTTAGCAACTTTTCTCAGTTTTACCCCCGTGGGATATATCTTCTACCCACACACATTTGGAATTCTTCTGGGGTACCCTCACACATATTATTCCCTCATTGAGTGGATATTTTCACAAAAAAGTGAAATTTTCAAAAATTCAGAAAATTGGCTGAAAATGACTAAATATGAACGACTCATCGGGCGAATCGTTCTGGAACTGAAATCGGAACGCTCACTGACATTTCCCCTAACTTAAAGTCTGATAACCTCCGGAAAAATGACTAAGTCCAAAAAAAAATTTTTTGCAACTTTTTTCAATTTTACCCCCGTGGGATATATCTTCTACCCACACACATTTGGAACTCTCCTGGGGTACCCTCACACATATTATTCCCTCATTTAGTGGATATTTTCACAAAAAAGTGAAATTTTCAAAAATTCTGAAAATTGGCTGAAAATGACTAAATATGAAGGACTCATCGGGCGAATTGCTCTGGAACTGAAACCGTAACGCTCACTGACATTTCCCCTATCTGAAAGTCTGATAAACGCCGGAAAAATGACTAAGTAAAAAAAAAAATGTTTTTCAACTTTTTTCAATTTTACCCCGTGGGATATATCTTCTACCCACACACATTTGGAACTCTCCTGGAGTACCCTCACACATATTATTCCCTCATTTAGTGGATATTTTCACAAAAAAGTGAAATTTTCAAAAATTCTGAAAATTGGCTGAAAACGACTAAATATGAAGGACTCATCAGGCGAATCGCTCTGGAACTGAAATCGGAATGCTCACTGACATTTCCCCTATCTGAAAGTCTGATAAACGCCGGAAAAATGACAGTCCAAAAAAATTTTTTTTCAACTTTTTTCAATTTTACCACCGTGGGATATATATTCTACCCACACACATTTGGAACTCTGCTGGGGTACTCTCACACAGATTATTCCCTCATTTAGTGGATATTTTCACAAAAAAAGTGAAATTTTCAAAAATTCAGAAAATTGGCTGAAAATGACTAAATATGAAGGACTCATTGGGCGAATCGCTCTGGAACTGAAATCGGAATGCTCACTGACATTTCCCCTAACTGAAAGTCTGATAAATGCCGGAAAAATGACTAAGACGAAAAAAATTTTTTTTTTCAACTTTTTTCAGTTTTATCCCCGTGGGATATATATTCTACCCACACACATTTGGAACTCTCCTGGGGTACCCTCACACATATTATTCCCTCATTTAGTGGATATTTTCACAAAAAAGTGAAATTTTCAAAAATTCTGAAAATTGGCTGAAACTGACTAATTATGAAGGACTCATCGGGCAAATCGCTCTGGAACTGAAATCGGAACGCTCACTGACATTTCCCCTATCTGAAAGTCTGATAAACGCCGGAAAAATGACTAAGTCGAAAAAAAAAAATTTAGCAACTTTTTTCAGTTTTACCCCCGTGGGATTTATCTTCTACCCACACACATTTGGAACTCTCCTGGGGTACCCTCACACATATTATTCCCTCATTTAGTGGATATTTTCACAAAAAAGTGAAATTTTCAAAAATTCAGAAAATTGGCTGAAAACGACTAAATATGAACAACTCATCGGGCAAATCGCTCTGGAACTGAAATCGGAACGCTCACTGACATTTCCCCTATCTGAAAGTCTGATAAACGCCGGAAAAATGACAGTCCAAAAAAATTTTTTTTCAACTTTTTTCAATTTTACCACCGTGGGATATATATTCTACCCACACACATTTGGAACTCTGCTGGGGTACTCTCACACAGATTATTCCCTCATTTAGTGGATATTTTCACAAAAAAAGTGAAATTTTCAAAAATTCAGAAAATTGGCTGAAAATGACTAAATATGAAGGACTCATTGGGCGAATCGCTCTGGAACTGAAATCGGAATGCTCACTGACATTTCCCCTAACTGAAAGTCTGATAAATGCCGGAAAAATGACTAAGTCGAAAAAAATTTTTTTTTTCAACTTTTTTCAATTTTATCCCCGTGGGATATATATTCTACCCACACACATTTGGAACTCTTCTGGGGTACCCTCACACATATTATTCCCTCATTTTGTCGATATTTTCACAAAAAAGTGAAATTTTCAAAAATTCTGAAAATTGGCTGAAAAAGACTAAATATGAAGGACTCATCGGGCGAATTGCTCTGGAACTGAAATCGGAACGCTCACTGACATTTCCCTTATCTGAAAGTCTGATAAACGCCGGAAAAATGACTAAGTAAAAAAAAAAATGTTTTTCAATTTTTTTCAATTTTACCACCGTGGGATATATCTTCTACCCACACACATTTGGAACTCTCCTGGGGTACCCTCACACATATTATTCCCTCATTTAGTGGATATTTTCACAAAAAAGTGAAATTTTCAAAAATTCTGAAAATTGGCTGAAACTGACTAATTATGAAGGACTCATCGGGCGAATCGCTCTGGAACTGAAATCGGAACGCTCACTGACATTTCCCCTATCTGAAAGTCTGATAAACGCCGGAAAAATGACTAAGTCGAAAAAAAAAAATTTAGCAACTTTTTTCAGTTTTACCCCCGTGGGATTTATCTTCTACCCACACACATTTGGAACTCTCCTGGGGTACCCTCACACATATTATTCCCTCATTTAGTGGATATTTTCACAAAAAAGTGAAATTTTCAAAAATTCAGAAAATTGGCTGAAAACGACTAAATATGAACAACTCATCGGGCGAATCGCTCTGGAACTGAAATCGGAACGCTCACTGACATTTCCCCTATCTGAAAGTCTGATAAACGCCGGAAAAATGACTAAGTCGAAAAAAAAATTTTTAGCAACTTTTTTCAGTTTTACCCCCGTGGGATATATCTTCTACCCACACACATTTGGAACTCTCCTGGGGAACCCTCACACATATTATTCCCTCATTTAGTGGATATTTTCACAAAAAAGTGAAATTTTCAAAAATTCAGAAAATTGGCTGAAAATGACTAAATATGAAGGACTCATCTGGCGAATCGCTCTGGAACTGTAATCGGAACGCTCACTGACATTTCCCCTAACTGAAAGTCTGATAAATGCCGGAAAAATTACTAAGTCGAAAAAAATGTTTTTTTCAACTTTTTTCAATTTTATCCCCGTGGGATATATCTTCTACCCACACACATTTGGAACTCTCCTGGGGAACCCTCACACATATTATTCCCTCATTTAGTGGATATTTTCACAAAAAAGTGAAATTTTCAAAAATTCTGAAAATTGGCTGAAAACGACTAAATATGATGGACTCATCGGGCGAATCGCTCTGGAACTGAAATCGCAATGCTCACTGACATTTCCTCTATCTGAAAGTCTGATAAATGCCGGAAAAATGACTAAGTCGATAAAAAAAATTTTAGCAACTTTTTTCAGTTTTACCCCCGTGGGATATATCTTCTACCCACACACATTTGGAACTCTCCTGGGGTACCCTCACACATATTATTCCCTCATTTAGTGGATATTTTCACAAAAAAGTGAAATTTTCAAAAATTCTGAAAATTGGCTGAAAACGACTAAATATGATGGACTCATCGGGCGAATCACTCTGGAACTGAAATCGCAATGCTCACTGACATTTCCCCTATCTGAAAGTCTGATAAATGCCGGAAAAATGACTAAGTCGATAAAAAAAATTTTAGCAACTTTTTTCAGCTTTACCCCCGTGGGATATATCTTCTAACCACACACATTTGGAACTCTCCTGGGGTACCCTCACACATATTATTCCCTCATTTAGTGGATATTTTCACAAAAAAGTGAAATTTTCAAAAATTCTGAAAATTGGCTGAAAATGACTAAATATGAAGGACTCATCGGGCGAATCACTCTGGGACTGAAATCGGAACGCTCACTGACATTTCCCCTATCTGAAAGTCTGATAAATGCCGGAAAAATGACTAAGTCGGAAAAAAACTTTTAGCAACTTTTTTCAGTTTTACCCCCGTGGGATATATCTTCTACCCACACACATTTGGAACTCTCCTGGGGTACCCTCACACATATTATTCCCTCATTTAGTGGATATTTTCACAAAAAAGTGAAATTTTCAAAAATTCAGAAAATTGGCTGAAATCGACTAAATATGAACGAATCATCGGGCGAATCGCTCTGGAACTGAAATCGGAATGCTCACTGACATTTCCCCTATCTGAAAGTCTGATAAACGCCGGAAAAATGATAGTCCAAAAAAATTTTTTTTCAACTTTTTTCAATTTTACCACCGTGGGATATATATTCTACCCACACACATTTGGAACTCTCCTGGAGTACCCTCACACATATTATTCCCTCATTTAGTGGATATTTTCACAAAAAAGTGAAATTTTCAAAAATTCTGAAAATTGGCTGAAAACGACTAAATATGAAGGACTCATCGGGCGAATCACTCTGGAACTGAAATCGGAACGCTCACTGACATTTCCCCTAACTGAAAGTCTGATAAACGCCGGAAAAAGGACTAAGTCCAAAAAAAATTTTTTATCAACTTTTTTCAATTTTACCCCCGTGGGATATATCTTCTACCCACACACATTTGGAACTCTCCTGGGGTACCCTCACACATATTATTCCCTCATTTAGTGGACATTTTCACAAAAAAGTGAAATTTTCAAAAATTCAGAAATTGGCTGAAAATGACTAAATATGAAGGACTCATCGGGCGAATCGCTCTGGAGCTGAAATCGGAATGCTCACTGACATTTCCCCTTTCTGAAAGTCTAATAAACGCCGGAAAAATGACAGTCCAAAAAAAAATTTTTTTTCAACTTTTTTCAATTTTACCACCGTGGGATATATATTCTACCCACACACATTTGGAACTCTCCTGGGGTACCCTCACACATATTATTCCCTCATTTAGTGGATATTTTCACAAAAAAGTGAAATTTTCAAAAATTCTGAACATTGGCTGAAAACGACTAAATATGAAGGACACATCAGGCGAATCGCTCTGCAACTGAAATCGGAACGCTCACTGACATTTCCCCTATCTGAAAGTCTGTTAAACGCTGGAAAAATGACTAAGTCCAAAAAAAATTTTTTTGCAACTTTTTTCAATTTTACCCCCGTGGGAAATATCTTCTACCCAAACACATTTGGAACTCTCCTGGGGTACCCTCACACATATTATTCCCTCATTTAGTGGATATTTTCACAAAAAAGTGAAATTTTCAAAAATTCAGAAAATTGGCTGAAAATGACTAAATATGAAGGACTCATTGGGCGAATCGCTCTGGAACTGAAATCGGAATGCTCACTGACATTTCCCCTAACTGAAAGTCTGATAAACGCCGGAAAAATGACTAAGACCAAAAAAAAATTTTTATCAACTTTTTTCAATTTTACCCTCGTGGGATATATCTTCTACCCACACACATTTGGAACTCTTCTGGGGTACCCTCACACATATTATTCCCTCATTTAGTGGATATTTTCACAAAAAAGTGAAATTTTCAAAAATTCTGAAAATTGGCTGAAAATGACTAAATATGAACGACTCATCGGGCGAATCATTCTGGAACTTTAATCTGAATGCTCACTGACATTTCCCCTAACTGAAAGTCTGATAAACGCCGGAAAAATGACTAAGTCCAAAAAAAATTTTTTAGCAACTTTTTTCAATTTTACCCCTGTGGGATATATCTTCTACCCACAAACATTTGGAACTCTCCTGGGGTACCCTCACACATATTATTCCCTCATTTAGTGGATATTTTCACAAAAAAGTGAAATTTTCAAAAATTCTGAAAATTGGCTGAAAATGACTAAATATGAAGGACTCATCGGGCGAATTGCTCTGGAACTGAAACCGGAACGCTCACTGACATTTCCCCTATCTGAAAGTCTGATAAACGCCGGAAAAATGACTAAGTTCAAAAAAAAATTTTTTTCAACTTTTTTCAATTTTACCCCTGTGGGATATATATTCTACCCACACACATTTGGAACTCTCCTGGGGTACCCTCACACATATTATTCCCTCATTTAGAGGATATTTTCACAAAAAAGTGAAATTTTCAAAAATTCAGAAAATTGGCTGAAAACGACTAAATATGAACGACTCATCGGGCGAATCGCTCTGGAACTGAAATCGGAATGCTCACTGACATTACCCCTATCTGAAAGTCTGATAAACGCCGGAAAAATGACAGTCCAAAAAAAAATTTTTTTCAACTTTTTTCAATTTTACCACCGTGGGATATATATTCTACCCACACACATTTGCAACTCTCCTGGGGTACCCTCACACATATTATTCCCTCATTTAGTGGATATTTTCACAAAAAAGTGAAATTTTCAAAAATTCTGAAAATTGGCTGAAAATGACTAAATATGAAGGACTCATCGGGCGAATCGCTCTGGAACTGAAATCGGAACGCTCACTGACATTTCACCTTACTGAAAGTCTGATAAACGCCGGAAAAATGACTAAGACCAAAAAAAAATTTTTATCAACTTTTTTCAATTTTACCCCCGTGGGATATATCTTCTACCCACACACATTTGGAACTCTTCTGGGGTACCCTCACACATATTATTCCCTCATTTAGTGGATATTTTCACAAAAAAGTGAAATTTTCAAAAATTCTGAAAATTGGCTGAAAATGACTAAATATGAAGGACTCATCGGGCGAATCACTCTGGGACTGAAATCGGAACGCTCACTAACATTTCCCCTATCTGAAAGTCTGATAAATGCCGGAAAAATGACTAAGTCGGAAAAAAACTTTTAGCAACTTTTTTCAGTTTTACCCCCGTGGGATATATCTTCTACCCACACACCTTTGGAACTCTCCTGGGGTACCCTCACACATATTATTCCCTCATTTAGTGGATATTTTCACAAAAAAGTGAAATTTTCAAAAATTCTGAAAATTGGCTGAAAACGACTAAATATGAAGGACTCATCGGGCGAATCGCTCTGGAACTGAAATCGGAACGCTCACTGACATTTCCTCTATCTGAAAGTCTGATAAACGCCGGAAAAATGACTAAGTTCAAAAAAAAATTTTTTTCAACTTTTTTCAATTTTACCCCCGTGGGATATATATTCTACCCACACACATTTGGAACTCTCCTGGGGTACCCTCACACATATTATTCCCTCATTTAGTGGATATTTTCACAAAAAAGTGAAATTTTCAAAAATTCAGAAAATTGGCTGAAATCGACTAAATATGAACGAATCATCGGGCGAATCGCTCTGGAACTGAAATCGGAATGCTCACTGACATTTCCCCTATCTGAAAGTCTGATAAACGCCGGAAAAATGATAGTCCAAAAAAATTTTTTTTCAACTTTTTTCAATTTTACCACCGTGGGATGTATATTCTACCCACACACATTTGGAACTCTCCTGGGGTACCCTCACGCATATTATTCCCTCATTTAGTGGATATTTTCACAAAAAAGTGAAATTTTCAAAAATTCAGAAAATTGGCTGAAAATGACTAAATATGAAGGACTCATCGGGCGAATCGCTCTGGAACTGAAATCGGAATGCTCACTGACATTTCCCCTAACTGAAAGTCTGATAAACGCCGGAAAAATGACTAAGACCAAAAAAAAATTTTTATCAACTTTTTTCAATTTTACCCTCGTGGGATATATCTTCTACCCACACACATTTGGAACTCTTCTGGGGTACCCTCACACATATTATTCCCTCATTTAGTGGATATTTTCACAAAAAAGTGAAATTTTCAAAAATTCTGAAAATTGGCTGAAAATGACTAAATATGAACGACTCATCAGGCGAATCGCTCTGGATCTGAAATCTGAATGCTCACTGACATTTCCCCTAACTGAAAGTCTGATAAACGCCGGAAAAATGACTAAGTCCAAAAAAAATTTTTTTGCAACTTTTTTCAATTTTACCCCTGTGGGATATATCTTCTACCCAAACACATTTGGAACTCTCCTGGGGTACCCTCACACATATTATTCCCTCATTTAGTGGATATTTTCACAAAAAAGTGAAATTTTCAAAAATTCAGAAAATTGGCTGAAAATGACTAAATATGAAGGACTCCTCGGGCGAATCGCTCTGGAACTGAAATCGGAATGCTCACTGACATTTCCCCTAACTGAAAGTCTGATAAACGCCGGAAAAATGACTAAGACCAAAAAAAATTTTTTATCAACTTTTTTCAATTTTACCCTCGTGGGATATATCTTCTACCCACACACATTTGGAACTCTTATGGGGTACCCTCACACATATTATTCCCTCATTTAGTGGATATTTTCACAAAAAAGTGACATTTTCAAAAATTCTGAAAATTGGCTGAAAATGACTAAATATGAAGGACTCATCGGGCGAATCACTCTGGGACTGAAATCGGAACGCTCACTGATATTTCCCCTATCTGAAAGTCTGATAAATGCCGGAAAAATGACTAAGTCGAAAAAAAATTTTTTAGCAACTTTTCTCAGTTTTACCACCGTGGGATATATCTTCTACCCACACACATTTGGAATTCTTCTGGGGTACCCTCACACATATTATTCCCTCATTGAGTGGATATTTTCACAAAAAAGTGAAATTTTCAAAAATTCAGAAAATTGGCTGAAAATGACTAAATATGAACGACTCATCGGGCGAATCGTTCTGGAACTGAAATCGGAACGCTCACTGACATTTCCCCTAACTGAAAGTCTGATAACCTCCGGAAAAAAGACTAAGTCCAAAAAAAAATTTTTTGCAACTTTTTTCAATTTTACCCCCGTGGGATATATCTTCTACCCACACACATTTGGAACTCTCCTGGGGTACCCTCACACATATTATTCCCTCATTTAGTGGATATTTTCACAAAAAAGTGAAATTTTCAAAAATTCAGAAAATTGGCTGAAAATGACTAAATATGAAGGACTCATCGGGCGAATCGCTCTGGAACTGAAATCGGAACGCTCACTGACATTTCCTCTATCTGAAAGTCTGATAAACGCCGGAAAAATGACTAAGTTCAAAAAAAAATTTTTTTCAACTTTTTTCAATTTTACCCCCGTGGGATATATATTCTACCCACACACATTTGGAACTCTCCTGGGGTACCCTCACACATATTATTCCCTCATTTAGTGGATATTTTCACAAAAAAGTGAAATTTTCAAAAATTCAGAAAATTGGCTGAAATCGACTAAATATGAACGAATCATCGGGCGAATCGCTCTGGAACTGAAATCGGAATGCTCACTGACATTTCCCCTATCTGAAAGTCTGATAAACGCCGAAAAAATGATAGTCCAAAAAAATTTTTTTTCAACTTTTTTCAATTTTACCACCGTGGGATATATATTCTACCCACACACATTTGGAACTCTCCTGGGGTACCCTCACACATATTATTCCCTCATTTAGTGGATATTTTCACAAAAAAGTGAAATTTTCAAAAATTCAGAAAATTGGCTGAAAATGACTAAATATGAAGGACTCATCGGGCGAATCGCTCTGGAACTGAAATCGGAATGCTCACTGACATTTCCCCTAACTGAAAGTCTGATAAACGCCGGAAAAATGACTAAGACCAAAAAAAAATTTTTTGCAACTTTTTTCAATTTTACCCCCGTGGGATATATCTTCTACCCACACACATTTGGAACTCTCCTGGGGTACCCTCACACATATTATTCCCTCATTTAGTGGATATTTTCACAAAAAAGTGAAATTTTCAAAAATTCTGAAAATTGGCTGAAAATGACTAAATATGAAGGACTCATCGGGCGAATTGCTCTGGAACTGAAACCGTAACGCTCACTGACATTTCCCCTATCTGAAGGTCTGATAAACGCCGGAAAAATGACTAAGTCCAAAAAAAATTTTTTTGCAACTTTTTTCAAGTTTACCCCTGTGGGATATATCTTCTACGCAAACACATTTGGAACTCTCCTGGGGTACCCTCACACATATTATTCCCTCATTTAGTGGATATTTTCACAAAAAAGTGAAATTTTCAAAAATTCTAAAAATTGGCTGAAAATGACTAAATATGAAGGACTCATCGGGCGAATTGCTCTGGAACTGAAATCGGAACGCTCACTGACATTTCCCCTATCTGAAAGTCTGATAAACGCCGGAAAAATGACAGTCCAAAAAAATTTTTTTTCAACTTTTTTCAATTTTACCACCGTGGGATATATATTCTACCCACACACATTTGGAACTCTGCTGGGGTACCCTCACACATATTATTCCCTCATTTAGTGGATATTTTCACAAAAAAAGTGAAATTTTCAAAAATTCAGAAAATTGGCTGAAAATGACTAAATATGAAGGACTCATTGGGCGAATCGCTCTGGAACTGAAATCGGAATGCTCACTGACATTTCCCCTAACTGAAAGTCTGATAAATGCCGGAAAAATGACTAAGTCGAAAAAAAATTTTTTTTTCAACTTTTTTCAATTTTATCCCCGTGGGATATATATTCTACCCACACACATTTGGAACTCTTCTGGGGTACCCTCACACATATTATTCCCTCATTTTGTCGATATTTTCACAAAAAAGTGAAATTTTCAAAAATTCTGAAAATTGGCTGAAAAAGACTAAATATGAAGGACTCATCGGGCGAATTGCTCTGGAACTGAAATCGGAACGCTCACTGACATTTCCCTTATCTGAAAGTCTGATAAACGCCGGAAAAATGACTAAGTCAAAAAAAAAATGTTTTTCAATTTTTTTCAATTTTACCACCGTGGGATACATCTTCTACCCACACACATTTGGAACTCTCCTGGGGTACCCTCACACATATTATTCCCTCATTTAGTGGATATTTTCACAAAAAAGTGAAATTTTCAAAAATTCTGAAAATTGGCTGAAACTGACTAATTATGAAGGACTCATCGGGCGAATCGCTCTGGAACTGAAATCGGAACGCTCACTGACATTTCCCCTATCTGAAAGTCTGATAAACGCCGGAAAAATGACTAAGTCGAAAAAAAAATTTTTAGCAACTTTTTTCAGTTTTACCCCCGTGGGATTTATCTTCTACCCACACACATTTGGAACTCTCCTGGGGTACCCTCACACATATTATTCCCTCATTTAGTGGATATTTTCACAAAAAAGTGAAATTTTCAAAAATTCAGAAAATTGGCTGAAAACGACTAAATATGAACAACTCATCGGGCAAATCGCTCTGGAACTGAAATCGGAACGCTCACTGACATTACCCCTATCTGAAAGTCTGATAAACGCCGGAAAAATGACTAAGTCGAAAAAAAAATTTTTAGCAACTTTTTTCAGTTTTACCCCCGTGGGATATATCTTCTACCCACACACATTTGGAACTCTCCTGGGGAACCCTCACACATATTATTCCCTCATTTAGTGGATATTTTCACAAAAAAGTGAAATTTTCAAAAATTCAGAAAATTGGCTGAAAATGACTAAATATGAAGGACTCATCTGGCGAATCGCTCTGGAACTGTAATCGGAACGCTCACTGACATTTCCCCTAACTGAAAGTCTGATAAATGCCGGAAAAATTGCTAAGTCGAAAAAAATGTTTTTTTCAACTTTTTTCAATTTTATCCCCGTGGGATATATCTTCTACCCACACACATTTGAAACTCTCCTGGGGTACCCTCACACATATTATTCCCTCATTTAGTGGATATTTTCACAAAAAAGTGAAATTTTCAAAAATTCTGAAAATTGGCGGAAAACGACTAAATATGATGGACTCATCGGGCGAATCGCTCTGGAACTGAAATCGCAATGCTCACTGACATTTCCTCTATCTGAAAGTCTGATAAACGCCGGAAAAATGACTAAGTCCAAAAAAAAATTTTTAGCAACTTTTTTCAATTTTACCCCCGTGGGATATATCTTCTACCCACACACATTTGGAACTCTCCTGGGGTACCCTCACACATATTATTCCCTCATTTAGTGGATATTTTCACAAAAAAGTGAAATTTTCAAAAATTCTGAAAATTGGTTGAAAACGACTAAATATGAAGGACTCATCAGGCGAATCTCTCTGGAACTGAAATCGGAACGCTCACTGACATTTCCCCTATCTGAAAGTCTGATAAACGCCGGAAAAATGACAGTCCAAAAAAATTTTTTTTCAACTTTTTTCAATTTTACCACCGTGGGATATATATTCTACCCACACACATTTGAAACTCTCCTGGGGTACCCTCACACATATTATTCCCTCATTTAGTGGATATTTTCACAAAAAAGTGAAATTTTCAAAAATTCTGAAAATTGGCTGAAAACGACTAAATATGATGGACTCATCGGGCGAATCGCTCTGGAACTGAAATCGCAATGCTCACTGACATTTCCTCTATCTGAAAGTCTGATGAATGCCGGAAAAATGACTAAGTCGATAAAAAAATTTTTTTTCAACTTTTTTCAATTTTATCCCCGTGGGATATATATTCTACCCACACACATTTGGAACTCTTCTGGGGTACGCTCACACATATTATTCCCTCATTTAGTGGATATTTTCACAAAAAAGTGAAATTTTCAAAAATTCGGAAAATTGGCTGAAAACGACTAAATATGAAGGACTCATCTGGCGAATCGCTCTGGAACTGTAATCGGAACGCTCACTGACATTTCCCCTAACTGAAAGTCTGATAAATGCCGGAAAAATTACTAAGTCGAAAAAAATGTTTTTTTCAACTTTTTTCAATTTTATCCCCGTGGGATATATCTTCTACCCACACACATTTGAAACTCTCCTGGGGTACCCTCACACATATTATTCCCTCATTTAGTGGATATTTTCACAAAAAAGTGAAATTTTCAAAAATTCTGAAAATTGGCTGAAAACGACTAAATATGATGGACTCATCGGGCGAATCGCTCTGGAACTGAAATCGGAACGCTCACTGACATTTCACCTATCTGAAAGTCTGATAAATGTCGGAAAAATGACTAAGTCGAAAAAAAAATTTTTTTCAACTTTTTTCAATTTTATCCCCGTGGGATATATATTCTACCCACACACATTTGGAACTCTTCTGGGGTACGCTCACACATATTATTCCCTCATTTAGTGGATATTTTCACAAAAAAGTGAAATTTTCAAAAATTCGGAAAATTGGCTGAAAACGACTAAATATGAAGGACTCATCTGGCGAATCGCTCTGGAACTGTAATCGGAACGCTCACTGACATTTCCCCTAACTGAAAGTCTGATGAATGCCGGAAAAATTACTAAGTCGAAAAAAATGTTTTTTTCAACTTTTTTCAATTTTATCCCCGTGGGATATATCTTCTACCCACACACATTTGAAACTCTCCTGGGGTACCCTCACACATATTATTCCCTCCTTTAGTGGATATTTTCACAAAAAAGTGAAATTTTCAAAAATTCTGAAAATTGGCTGAAAACGACTAAATATGATGGACTCATCGGGCGAATCGCTTTGGAACTGATATCGCAATGCTCACTGACATTTCCTCTATCTGAAAGTCTGATAAATGCCGGAAAAATGACTAAGTCGGAAAAAAATTTTTTTTCAACTTTTTTCAATTTTATCCCCGTGGGATATATAATCTACCCACACACATTTGGAACTCTTCTGGGGTACCCTCACACATATTATTCCCTCAGTTAGTGGATATTTTCACAAAAAAGTGAAATTTTCAAAAATTCTGAAAATTGGCTGAAAACGACTAAATATGATGGACGCATCGGGCGAATCACTCTGGAACTGAAATCGCAATGCTCACTGACATTTCCCCTATCTGAAAGTCTGATAAATCCCGGAAAAATGACTAAGTCGATAAAAAAAATTTTAGCAACTTTTTTCAGTTTTACCCCCGTGGGATATATCTTCTACCCACACACATTTGGAACTCTCCTGGGGTACCCTCACACATATTATTCCCTCATTTAGTGGATATTTTCACAAAAAAGTGAAATTTTCAAAAATTCAGAAAATTGGCTGAAAATGACTAAATATGAAGGACTCATCTGGCGAATCGCTCTGGAACTGTAATCGGAACGCTCACTGACATTTCCCCTAACTGAAAGTCTGATAAATGCCGGAAAGATTACTAAGTCGAAAAAAATGTTTTTTTCAACTTTTTTCAATTTTATCCCCGTGGGATATATCTTCTACCCACACACATTTGAAACTCTCCTGGGGTACCCTCACACATATTATTCCCTCATTTAGTGGATATTTTCACAAAAAAGTGAAATTTTCAAAAATTCTGAAAATTGGCTGAAAACGACTAAATATGATGGACTCATCGGGCGAATCGCTCTGGAACTGAAATCGCAATGCTCACTGACATTTCCTCTATCTGAAAGTCTGATAAATGCCGGAAAAATGACTAAGTCGATAAAAAAAATTTTAGCAACTTTTTTCAGTTTTACCCCCGTGGGATATATCTTCTACCCACACACATTTGGAACTCTCCTGGGGTACCCTCACACAGATTATTCCCTCATTTAGTGGATATTTTCACAAAAAAGTGAAATTTTCAAAAATTCTGAAAATTGGCTGAAAACGACTAATTATGAAGGACTCATCGGGCGAATCACTCTGGAACTGAAATCGGAATGCTCACTTACATTTCTCCTAACTGAAAGTCTGATAAATGCCGGAAAAATGACTAAGTCGAAAAAAAAATTTTTTTTCAACTTTTTTCAATTTTATCCCCGTGGGATATATAATCTACCCACACACATTTGGAACTCTTCTGGGGTACCCTCACACATATTATTCCCTCATTTAGTGGATATTTTCACAAAAAAGTGAAATTTTCAAAAATTCTGAAAATTGGCTGAAAATGACTAAATATGAACAACTCATCGGGCGAATCGCTCTGGAACTGAAATCGGAACGCTCACTGACATTTCACCTATCTGAAAGTCTGATAAATGCCGGAAAAATGACTAAGTCGAAAAAAAATTTTTTTTCAATTTTATCCCCGTGGGATATATATTCTACCCACACACATTTGGAACTCTTCTGGGGTACCCTCACACATATTATTCCCTCATTTAGTGGATATTTTCACAAAAAAGTGAAATTTTCAAAAATTCTGAAAATTGGCTGAAAACGACTAAATATGATGGACTCATCGGGCGAATCGCTCTGGAACTGAAATCGCAATGCTCACTGACATTTCCTCTATCTGAAAGTCTGATAAATGCCGGAAAAATGACTAAGTCGATAAAAAAAATTTTAGCAACTTTTTTCAGTTTTACCCCCGTGGGATATATCTTCTACCCACACACATTTGGAACTCTCCTGGGGTACCCTCACACATATTATTCCCTCATTTAGTGGATATTTTCACAAAAAAGTGAAATTTTCAAAAATTCTGAAAATTGGTTGAAAACGACTAAATATGAAGGACTCATCAGGCGAATTGCTCTGGAACTGAAATCGGAACGCTCACTGACATTTCCCCTATCTGAAAGTCTGATAAATGCCGGAAAAATGACTAAGTCGAAAAAAAAATTTTTTTCAACTTTTTTCAATTTTATCCCCGTGGGATATATATTCTACCCACACACATTTGGAACTCTTCTGGGGTACCCTCACACATATTATTCCCTCATTTAGTGGATATTTTCACAAAAAAGTGAAATTTTCAAAAATTCTGAAAATTGGCTGAAAATGACTAAATATGAAGGACTCATCGGGCGAATCGCTCTGGAACTGAAATCGGAACGCTCACTGACATTTCACCTATCTGAAAGTCTGATAAATGCCGGAAAAATGACTAAGTCGAAAAAAAATTTTTTTTCAACTTTTTTCAATTTTATCCCCGTGGGATATATCTTCTACCCACACACATTTGGAACTCTCCTAGGGTACCCTCACACATATTATTCCCTCATTTAGTGGATATTTTCACAAAAAAGTGAAATTTTCAAAAATTCTGAAAATTGGCTGAAAACGACTAATTATGAAGGACTCATCGGGCGAATCACTCTGGAACTGAAATCGGAACGCTCACTGACATTTCCCCTAACTGAAAGTCTGATAAATGCCGGAAAAATGACTAAGTCGAAAAAAAAAATTTTTTTCAACTTTTTTCAATTTTCTCCCCGTGGGATATATAATCTACCCACACACATTTGGAACTCTTCTGGGGTACCCTCACACATATTATTCCCTCATTTAGTGGATATTTTCACAAAAAAGTGAAATTTTCAAAAATTCTGAAAATTGGCTGAAAACGACTAAATATGATGGACTCAACGGGCGAATCACTCTGGAACTGAAATCGCAATGCTCACTGACATTTCCCCTATCTGAAAGTCTGATAAATGCCGGAAAAATGACTAAGTCGATAAAAAAAATTTTAGCAACTTTTTTCAGCTTTACCCCCGTGGGATATATCTTCTACCCACACACATTTGGAACTCTCCTGGGGTACCCTCACACATATTATTCCCTCATTTAGTGGATATTTTCACAAAAAAGTGAAATTTTCAAAAATTCTGAAAATTGGTTGAAAACGACTAAATATGAAGGACTCATCAGGCGAATTGCTCTGGAACTGAAATCGGAACGCTCACTGACATTTCCCCTATCTGAAAGTCTGATAAATGCCGGAAAAATGACTAAGTCGAAAAAAAAATTTTTTTCAACTTTTTTCAATTTTATCCCCGTGGGATATATATTCTACCCACACACATTTGGAACTCTTCTGGGGTACCCTCACACATATTATTCCCTCATTTAGTGGATATTTTCACAAAAAAGTGAAATTTTCAAAAATTCTGAAAATTGGCTGAAAACGACTAATTATGAAGGACTCATCGGGCGAATCACTCTGGAACTGAAATCGGAACGCTCACTGACATTTCCCCTAACTGAAAGTCTGATAAATGCCGGAAAAATGACTAAGTCGAAAAAAAAAATTTTTTTCAACTTTTTTCAATTTTCTCCCCGTGGGATATATAATCTACCCACACACATTTGGAACTCTTCTGGGGTACCCTCACACATATTATTCCCTCATTTAGTGGATATTTTCACAAAAAAGTGAAATTTTCAAAAATTCTGAAAATTGGCTGAAAACGACTAAATATGATGGACTCATCGGGCGAATCACTCTGGAACTGAAATCGCAATGCTCACTGACATTTCCCCTATCTGAAAGTCTGATAAATGCCGGAAAAATGACTAAGTCGATAAAAAAAATTTTAGCAACTTTTTTCAGCTTTACCCCCGTGGGATATATCTTCTACCCACACACATTTGGAACTCTCCTGGGGTACCCTCACACATATTATTCCCTCATTTAGTGGATATTTTCACAAAAAAGTGAAATTTTCAAAAATTCTGAAAATTGGTTGAAAACGACTAAATATGAAGGACTCATCAGGCGAATTGCTCTGGAACTGAAATCGGAACGCTCACTGACATTTCCCCTATCTGAAAGTCTGATAAATGCCGGAAAAATGACTAAGTCGAAAAAAAAATTTTTTTCAACTTTTTTCAATTTTATCCCCGTGGGATATATATTCTACCCACACACATTTGGAACTCTTCTGGGGTACCCTCACACATATTATTCCCTCATTTAGTGGATATTTTCACAAAAAAGTGAAATTTTCAAAAATTCTGAAAATTGGCTGAAAATGACTAAATATGAAGGACTCATCGGGCGAATCGCTCTGGAACTGAAATCGGAACGCTCACTGACATTTCACCTATCTGAAAGTCTGATAAATGCCGGAAAAATGACTAAGTCGAAAAAAAATTTTTTTTCAACTTTTTTCAATTTTATCCCCGTGGGATATATATTCTACCCACACACATTTGGAACTCTTCTGGGGTACGCTCACACATATTATTCCCTCATTTAGTGGATATTTTCACAAAAAAGTGAAATTTTCAAAAATTCGGAAAATTGGCTGAAAACGACTAAATATGATGGACTCATCGGGCGAATCGCTCTGGAACTGAAGTCGCAATGCTCACTGACATTTCCTCTATCTGAAAGTCTGATAAATGCCGGAAAAATGACTAAGTCGATAAAAAAAATTTTAGCAACTTTTTTCAGTTTTACCCCCGTGGGATATATCTTCTACCCACACACATTTGGAACTCTCCTGGGGTACCCTCACACATATTACTCCCTCATTTAGTGGATATTTTCACAAAAAAGTGAAATTTTCAAAAATTCTGAAAATTGGCTGAAAATGACTAAATATGAAGGACTCATCTGGCGAATCGCTCTGGAACTGTAATCGGAACGCTCACTGACATTTCCCCTAACTGAAAGTCTGATAAATGCCGGAAAAATTACTAAGTCGAAAAAAATGTTTTTTTCAACTTTTTTCAATTTTACCCCCGTGGGATATATCTTCTACCCACACACATTTGGAACTCTCCTAGGGTACCCTCACACATATTATTCCCTCATTTAGTGGATATTTTCACAAAAAAGTGAAATTTTCAAAAATTCTGAAAATTGGCTGAAAACGACTAATTATGAAGGACTCATCGGGCGAATCACTCTGGAACTGAAATCGGAACGCTCACTGACATTTCCCCTAACTGAAAGTCTGATAAATGCCGGAAAAATGACTAAGTCGAAAAAAAAAAATTTTTTCAACTTTTTTCAATTTTCTCCCCGTGGGATATATAATCTACCCACACACATTTGGAACTCTTCTGGGGTACCCTCACACATATTATTCCCTCATTTAGTGGATATTTTCACAAAAAAGTGAAATTTTCAAAAATTCTGAAAATTGGCTGAAAACGACTAAATATGATGGACTCATCGGGCGAATCACTCTGGAACTGAAATCGCAATGCTCACTGACATTTCCCCTATCTGAAAGTCTGATAAATGCCGGAAAAATGACTAAGTCGATAAAAAAAATTTTAGCAACTTTTTTCAGCTTTACCCCCGTGGGATATATCTTCTACCCACACACATTTGGAACTCTCCTGGGGTACCCTCACACATATTATTCCCTCATTTAGTGGATATTTTCACAAAAAAGTGAAATTTTCAAAAATTCAGAAAATTGGCTGAAAATGACTAAATATGAACGACTCATAGGGCGATTTGTTCTGGAACTGAAATCGGAACGCTCACTGACATTTCCCCTATCTGAAAGTCTGATAAACGCCGGAAAAATGACTAAGTCAAAAAAAAAATGTTTTTCAACTTTTTTCAATTTTACCCCCGTGGGATATATCTTCTACCCTCACACATTTGGAACTCTCCTGGGGTACCTTCACACATATTATTCCCTCATTTAGTGGATATTTTCACAAAAAAGTGAAATTTTCAAAAATTCTGAAAATTGGCTGAAAACGACTAAATATGATGGACTCATCGGGCGAATCGCTCTGGAACTGAAATCGCAATGCTCACTGACATTTCCTCTATCTGAAAGTCTGATAAATGCCGGAAAAATGACTAAGTCGATAAAAAAAATTTTAGCATCTTTTTTCAATTTTACCCCTGTGGGATATATATTCTACCCACACACATTTGGAACTCTCCTGGGGTACCCTCACACATATTATTCCCTCATTTAGTGGATATTTTCACAAAAAAGTGAAATTTTCAAAAATTCTGAAAATTGGCTGAAAACGACTAAATATGATGGACTCATCGGGCGAATCGCTCTGGAACTGAAATCGCAATGCTCACTGACATTTCCTCTATCTGAAAGTCTGATGAATGCCGGAAAAATGACTAAGTCGATAAAAAAAATTTTTTTCAACTTTTTTCAATTTTATCCCCGTGGGATATATATTCTACCCACACACATTTGGAACTCTTCTGGGGTACGCTCACACATATTATTCCCTCATTTAGTGGATATTTTCACAAAAAAGTGAAATTTTCAAAAATTCGGAAAATTGGCTGAAAACGACTAAATATGAAGGACTCATCTGGCGAATCGCTCTGGAACTGTAATCGGAACGCTCACTGACATTTCCCCTAACTGAAAGTCTGATAAATGCCGGAAAAATTACTAAGTCGAAAAAAATGTTTTTTTCAATTTTATCCCCGTGGGATATATCTTCTACCCACACACATTTGAAACTCTCCTGGGGTACCCTCACACATATTATTCCCTCATTTAGTGGATATTTTCACAAAAAAGTGAAATTTTCAAAAATTCTGAAAATTGGCTGAAAACGACTAAATATGATGGACTCATCGGGCGAATCGCTCTGGAACTGAAATCGGAACGCTCACTGACATTTCACCTATCTGAAAGTCTGATAAATGTCGGAAAAATGACTAAGTCGAAAAAAAAATTTTTTTCAACTTTTTTCAATTTTATCCCCGTGGGATATATATTCTACCCACACACATTTGGAACTCTTCTGGGGTACGCTCACACATATTATTCCCTCATTTAGTGGATATTTTCACAAAAAAGTGAAATTTTCAAAAATTCGGAAAATTGGCTGAAAACGACTAAATATGAAGGACTCATCTGGCGAATCGCTCTGGAACTGTAATCGGAACGCTCACTGACATTTCCCCTAACTGAAAGTCTGATGAATGCCGGAAAAATTACTAAGTCGAAAAAAATGTTTTTTTCAACTTTTTTCAATTTTATCCCCGTGGGATATATCTTCTACCCACACACATTTGAAACTCTCCTGGGGTACCCTCACACATATTATTCCCTCCTTTAGTGGATATTTTCACAAAAAAGTGAAATTTTCAAAAATTCTGAAAATTGGCTGAAAACGACTAAATATGATGGACTCATCGGGCGAATCGCTTTGGAACTGATATCGCAATGCTCACTGACATTTCCTCTATCTGAAAGTCTGATAAATGCCGGAAAAATGACTAAGTCGGAAAAAAATTTTTTTTCAACTTTTTTCAATTTTATCCCCGTGGGATATATAATCTACCCACACACATTTGGAACTCTTCTGGGGTACCCTCACACATATTATTCCCTCATTTAGTGGATATTTTCACAAAAAAGTGAAATTTTCAAAAATTCTGAAAATTGGCTGAAAACGACTAAATATGATGGACGCATCGGGCGAATCACTCTGGAACTGAAATCGCAATGCTCACTGACATTTCCCCTATCTGAAAGTCTGATAAATCCCGGAAAAATGACTAAGTCGATAAAAAAAATTTTAGCAACTTTTTTCAGTTTTACCCCCGTGGGATATATCTTCTACCCACACACATTTGGAACTCTCCTGGGGTACCCTCACACATATTATTCCCTCATTTAGTGGATATTTTCACAAAAAAGTGAAATTTTCAAAAATTCAGAAAATTGGCTGAAAATGACTAAATATGAAGGACTCATCTGGCGAATCGCTCTGGAACTGTAATCGGAACGCTCACTGACATTTCCCCTAACTGAAAGTCTGATAAATGCCGGAAAGATTACTAAGTCGAAAAAAATGTTTTTCAACTTTTTTCAATTTTACCCCCGTGGGATATATCTTCTACCCACACACATTTGGAACTCTCCTGGGGTACCTTCACACATATTATTCCCTCATTTAGTGGATATTTTCACAAAAAAGTGAAATTTTCAAAAATTCTGAAAATTGGCTGAAAACGACTAAATATGATGGACTCATCGGGCGAATCGCTCTGGAACTGAAATCGCAATGCTCACTGACATTTCCTCTACCTGAAAGTCTGATAAATGCCGGAAAAATGACTAAGTCGATAAAAAATTTTTTAGCATCTTTTTTCAGTTTTACCCCCGTGGGATATATATTCTACCCACACACATTTGGAACTCTCCTGGGGTACCCTCACACATATTATTCCCTCATTTAGTGGATATTTTCACAAAAAAGTGAAATTTTCAAAAATTCTGAAAATTGGTTGAAAACGACTAAATATGAAGGACTCATCAGGCGAATCGCTCTGGAACTGAAATCGGAACGCTCACTGACATTTCACCTATCTGAAAGTCTGATAAATGTCGGAAAAATGACTAAGTCGAAAAAAAAATTTTTTTCAACTTTTTTCAATTTTATCCCCGTGGGATATATATTCTACCCACACACATTTGGAACTCTTCTGGGGTACGCTCACACATATTATTCCCTCATTTAGTGGATATTTTCACAAAAAAGTGAAATTTTCAAAAATTCGGAAAATTGGCTGAAAACGACTAAATATGAAGGACTCATCTGGCGAATCGCTCTGGAACTGTAATCGGAACGCTCACTGACATTTCCCCTAACTGAAAGTCTGATGAATGCCGGAAAAATTACTAAGTCGAAAAAAATGTTTTTTTCAACTTTTTTCAATTTTATCCCCGTGGGATATATCTTCTACCCACACACATTTGAAACTCTCCTGGGGTACCCTCACACATATTATTCCCTCCTTTAGTGGATATTTTCACAAAAAAGTGAAATTTTCAAAAATTCTGAAAATTGGCTGAAAACGACTAAATATGATGGACTCATCGGGCGAATCGCTTTGGAACTGATATCGCAATGCTCACTGACATTTCCTCTATCTGAAAGTCTGATAAATGCCGGAAAAATGACTAAGTCGGAAAAAAATTTTTTTTCAACTTTTTTCAATTTTATCCCCGTGGGATATATAATCTACCCACACACATTTGGAACTCTTCTGGGGTACCCTCACACATATTATTCCCTCATTTAGTGGATATTTTCACAAAAAAGTGAAATTTTCAAAAATTCTGAAAATTGGCTGAAAACGACTAAATATGATGGACGCATCGGGCGAATCACTCTGGAACTGAAATCGCAATGCTCACTGACATTTCCCCTATCTGAAAGTCTGATAAATCCCGGAAAAATGACTAAGTCGATAAAAAAAATTTTAGCAACTTTTTTCAGTTTTACCCCCGTGGGATATATCTTCTACCCACACACATTTGGAACTCTCCTGGGGTACCCTCACACATATTATTCCCTCATTTAGTGGATATTTTCACAAAAAAGTGAAATTTTCAAAAATTCAGAAAATTGGCTGAAAATGACTAAATATGAAGGACTCATCTGGCGAATCGCTCTGGAACTGTAATCGGAACGCTCACTGACATTTCCCCTAACTGAAAGTCTGATAAATGCCGGAAAGATTACTAAGTCGAAAAAAATGTTTTTCAACTTTTTTCAATTTTACCCCCGTGGGATATATCTTCTACCCACACACATTTGGAACTCTCCTGGGGTACCTTCACACATATTATTCCCTCATTTAGTGGATATTTTCACAAAAAAGTGAAATTTTCAAAAATTCTGAAAATTGGCTGAAAACGACTAAATATGATGGACTCATCGGGCGAATCGCTCTGGAACTGAAATCGCAATGCTCACTGACATTTCCTCTACCTGAAAGTCTGATAAATGCCGGAAAAATGACTAAGTCGATAAAAAATTTTTTAGCATCTTTTTTCAGTTTTACCCCCGTGGGATATATATTCTACCCACACACATTTGGAACTCTCCTGGGGTACCCTCACACATATTATTCCCTCATTTAGTGGATATTTTCACAAAAAAGTGAAATTTTCAAAAATTCTGAAAATTGGTTGAAAACGACTAAATATGAAGGACTCATCAGGCGAATCGCTCTGGAACTGAAATCGGAACGCTCACTGACATTTCCCCTATCTGAAAGTCTGATAAATGCCGGAAAAATGACTAAGTCGAAAAAAAAAATTTTTTCAACTTTTTTCAATTTTATCCCCGTGGGATATATATTCTACCCACACACATTTGGAACTCTTCTGGGGTGCCCTCACACATATTATTCCCTCATTTAGTGGATATTTTCACAAAAAAGTGAAATTTTCAAAAATTCTGAAAATTGGCTGAAAATGACTAAATATGAAGGACTCATCGGGCGAATCGCTCTGGAACTGAAATCGGAACGCTCACTGACATTTCACCTATCTGAAAGTCTGATAAATGCCGGAAAAATGACTAAGTCGAAAAAAATGTTTTTTTCAACTTTTTTCAATTTTATCCCCATGGGATATATCTTCTACCCACACACATTTGAAACTCTCCTGGGGTACCCTCACACATATTATTCCCTCATTTAGTGGATATTTTCACAAAAAAGTGAAATTTTCAAAAATTCTGAAAATTGGCTGAAAACGACTAAATATGATGGACTCATCGGGCGAATCGCTCTGGAACTGAAATCGCAATGCTCACTGACATTTCCTCTATCTGAAAGTCTGATAAATGCCGGAAAAATGACTAAGTCGATAAAAAAAATTTTAGCAACTTTTTTCAGTTTTACCCCCGTGGGATATATCTTCTACCCACACACATTTGGAACTCTCCTGGGGTACCCTCACACATATTATTCCCTCATTTAGTGGATATTTTCACAAAAAAGTGAAATTTTCAAAAATTCAGAGAATTGGCTGAAAATGACTAAATATGAAGGACTCATCGGGCGAATCGCTCTGGAACTGAAATCGGAATGCTCACTGACATTTCCCATATCTGAAAGTCTGATAAATGCCGGAAAAATGACTAAGTCGAAAAAAAAAATTTTTTCAACTTTTTTCAATTTTATCCCCGTGGGATATATATTCTACCCACACACATTTGGAACTCTACTGGGGTACCCTCACACATATTATTCCCTCATTTAGTGGATATTTTCACAAAAAAGTGAAATTTTCAAAAATTCTGAAAATTGGCTGAAAACGACTAAATATGATGGACTCATCGGGCGAATCGCTCTGGAACTGAAATCGCAATGCTCACTGACATTTCCTCTATCTGAAAGTCTGATAAATGCCGGAAAAATGACTAAGTCGATAAAAAAAATTTTAGCAACTTTTTTCAGTTTTACCCCCGTGGGATATATCTTCTACCCACACACATTTGGAACTCTCCTGGGGTACCCTCACACATATTATTCCCTCATTTAGTGGATATTTTCACAAAAAAGTGACATTTTCAAAAATTCAGAAAATTGGCTGAAAATGACTAAATATGAAGGACTCATCGGGCGAATCGCTCTAGAACTGAAATCGGAACGCTCGCTGACATTTCCCCTATCTGAAAGTCTGATAAATGCCGGAAAAATGACTAAGTCGAAAAAAAAAATTTTTTTAATTTTATCCCCGTGGGATATATATTCTACCCACACACATTTGGAACTCTCCTGGGGTACCCTCACACATATTATTCCCTCATTTAGTGGATATTTTCACAAAAAAGTGAAATTTTCAAAAATTCGGAAAATTGGCTGAAAACGACTAAATATGATGGACTCATCGGGCGAATCGCTCTGGAACTGAAATCGGAACGCTCACTGACATTTCACCTATCTGAAAGTCTGATAAATGCCGGAAAAATGACTAAGTCGAAAAAAAATTTTTTTTCAACTTTTTTCAATTTTATCCCCGTGGGATATATATTCTACCCACACACATTTGGAACTCTTCTGGGGTACGCTCACACATATTATTCCCTCATTTAGTGGATATTTTCACAAAAAAGTGAAATTTTCAAAAATTCGGAAAATTGGCTGAAAACGACTAAATATGATGGACTCATCGGGCGAATCGCTCTGGAACTGAAATCGCAATGCTCACTGACATTTCCTCTATCTGAAAGTCTGATAAATGCCGGAAAAATGACTAAGTCGATAAAAAAAATATTAGCAACTTTTTTCAGTTTTACCCCCGTGGGATATATCTTCTACCCACACACATTTGGAACTCTCCTGGGGTACCCTCACACATATTATTCCCTCATTTAGTGGATATTTTCACAAAAAAGTGAAATTTTCAAAAATTCTGAAAATTGGCTGAAAATGACTAAATATGAAGGACTCATCTGGCGAATCGCTCTGGAACTGTAATCGGAACGCTCACTGACATTTCCCCTAACTGAAAGTCTGATAAATGCCGGAAAAATTACTAAGTCGAAAAAAATGTTTTTTTCAACTTTTTTCAATTTTACCCCCGTGGGATATATCTTCTACCCACACACATTTGGAACTCTCCTAGGGTACCCTCACACATTTTATTCCCTCATTTAGTGGATATTTTCACAAAAAAGTGAAATTTTCAAAAATTCTGAAAATTGGCTGAAAACGACTAATTATGAAGGACTCATCGGGCGAATCACTCTGGAACTGAAATCGGAACGCTCACTGACATTTCCCCTAACTGAAAGTCTGATAAATGCCGGAAAAATGACTAAGTCGAAAAAAAAAAATTTTTTCAACTTTTTTCAATTTTCTCCCCGTGGGATATATAATCTACCCACACACATTTGGAACTCTTCTGGGGTACCCTCACACATATTATTCCCTCATTTAGTGGATATTTTCACAAAAAAGTGAAATTTTCAAAAATTCTGAAAATTGGCTGAAAACGACTAATTATGAAGGACTCATCGGGCGAATCACTCTGGAACTGAAATCGGAACGCTCACTGACATTTCCCCTAACTGAAAGTCTGATAAATGCCGGAAAAATGACTAAGTCGATAAAAAAAATTTTAGCAACTTTTTTCAGCTTTACCCCCGTGGGATATATCTTCTACCCACACACATTTGGAACTCTCCTGGGGTACCCTCACACATATTATTCCCTCATTTAGTGGATATTTTCACAAAAAAGTGAAATTTTCAAAAATTCAGAAAATTGGCTGAAAATGACTAAATATGAACGACTCATAGGGCGATTTGTTCTGGAACTGAAATCGGAACGCTCACTGACATTTCCCCTATCTGAAAGTCTGATAAACGCCGGAAAAATGACTAAGTCAAAAAAAAAATGTTTTTCAACTTTTTTCAATTTTACCCCTGTGGGATATATCTTCTACCCACACACATTTGGAACTCTCCTGGGGTACCTTCACACATATTATTCCCTCATTTAGTGGATATTTTCACAAAAAAGTGAAATTTTCAAAAATTCTGAAAATTGGCTGAAAACGACTAAATATGATGGACTCATCGGGCGAATCGCTCTGGAACTGAAATCGCAATGCTCACTGACATTTCCTCTATCTGAAAGTCTGATAAATGCCGGAAAAATGACTAAGTCGATAAAAAAAATTTTAGCATCTTTTTTCAGTTTTACCCCTGTGGGATATATATTCTACCCACACACATTTGGAACTCTCCTGGGGTACCCTCACACATATTATTCCCTCATTTAGTGGATATTTTCACAAAAAAGTGAAATTTTCAAAAATTCTGAAAATTGGCTGAAAATGACTAAATATGAAGGACTCATCGGGCGAATCGCTCTGGAACTGAAATCGGAACGCTCACTGACATTTCACCTATCTGAAAGTCTGATAAATGCCGGAAAAATGACTAAGTCGAAAAAAATGTTTTTTTCAACTTTTTTCAATTTTATCCCCGTGGGATATATCTTCTACCCACACACATTTGAAACTCTCCTGGGGTACCCTCACACATATTATTCCCTCATTTAGTGGATATTTTCACAAAAAAGTGAAATTTTCAAAAATTCTGAAAATTGGCTGAAAACGACTAAATATGATGGACTCATCGGGCGCATCGCTCTGGAACTGAAATCGCAATGCTCACTGACATTTCCTCTATCTGAAAGTCTGATAAATGCCGGAAAAATGACTAAGTCGATAAAAAAATTTTTAGCAACTTTTTTCAGTTTTACCCCCGTGGGATATATCTTCTACCCACACACATTTGGAACTCTCCTGGGGTACCCTCACACATATTATTCCCTCATTTAGTGGATATTTTCACAAAAAAGTGAAATTTTCAAAAATTCAGAAAATTGGCTGAAAATCACTAAATATGAAGGACTCATCGGGCGAATCGCTCTGGAACTGAAATCGGAATGCTCACTGACATTTCCCATATCTGAAAGTCTGATAAATACCGGAAAAATGACTAAGTCGAAAAAAAAATTTTTTTAAACTTTTTTCAATTTTACCCCCGTGGGATATATATTCTACCCACACACATTTGGAACTCTCCTGGGGTACCCTCACACATATCATTCCCTCATTTAGTGGATATTTTCACAAAAAAGTGAAATTTTCAAAAATTCTGAAAATTGGCTGAAAACGACTAAATATTATGGTCTCATCGGGCGAATCGCTCTGGAACTGAAATCGCAATGCTCCCTGACATTTCCTCTATCTGTAAGTCTGATAAATGCCGGAAAAATGACTAAGTCGATAAAAAAAAATTTAGCAACTTTTTTCAGTTTTACCCCCGTGGGATATATCTTCTACCCACACACATTTGGAACTCTCCTGGGGTACCCTCACACATATTATTCCCTCATTTAGTGGATATTTTCACAAAAAAGTGAAATTTTCAAAAATTCTGAAAATTGGCTGAAAATGACTAAATATGAAGGACTCATCGGGCGAATTGCTCTGGAACTGAAATCGGAACGCTCACTGACATTTCCCCTATCTGAAAGTCTGATAAACGCCGGAAAAATGACTAAGTCCAAAAAAAATGTTTTTCAACTTTTTTCAATTTTACCCCCGTGGGATATATCTTCTACCCACACACATTTGGAACTCTCCTGGGGTACCCTCACACATATTATTCCCTCATTTAGTGGATATTTTCACAAAAAAGTGAAATTTTCAAAAATTCTGAAAATTGGCTGAAAACGACTAAATATGAAGGACTCATCGGGCGAATTGCTCTGGAACTGAAATCGGAATGCTCACTGACATTTCCCCTATCTGAAAGTCTGATAAACGCCAGAAAAATGACTAAGTAAAAAAAAAAAATGTATTTCAACTTGTTTCAATTTTACCCCCGTGGGATATATATTCTACCCACACACATTTGGAACTTTCCTGGGGTACCCTCACACATATTATTCCCTCATTTAGTGGATATTTTCACCAAAAAGTGAAATTGTCAAAAATTCAGAAAATTGGCTGAAAATGACTAAATATAAACGACTCATCGAGCGAATCGCACTGGAACTTAAATCGGAATGCTCACTGACATTTCCCCTATCTGAAAGTCTGATAAACGCCGGAAAAATGACTAAGTCTAAAAAAAAAATTTTTTCAACTTTTTTCAATTTTACCCCCGTGGGATATATATTCTACCCACACACATTTGGAACTCTCCTGGGGTACCCTCACACATATTATTCCCTCATTTAGTGGATATTTTCACAAAAAAGTGAAATTTTCAAAAATTCTGAAAATTGGCTGAAAACGACTAAATATGATGGACTCATCGGGCGAATCGCTCTGGAACTGAAATCGCAATGCTCACTGACATTTCCTCTATCTGAAAGTCTGATAAATGCCGGAAAAATGACTAAGTCGATAAAAAAAATTTTAGCAACTTTTTTCAGTTTTACCCCCGTGGGATATATCTTCTACCCACACACATTTGGAACTCTCCTGGGGTACCCTCACACATATTATTCCCTCATTTAGTGGATATTTTCACAAAAAAGTGAAATTTTCAAAAATTCAGAAAATTGGCTGAAAATGACTAAATATGAAGGACTCATCGGGCAAATTGCTCTGGAACTGAAATCGGAACGCTCACTGACATTTCCACTATCTGAAAGTCTGATAAACGCCGGAAAAATGACTAAGTCAAAAAAAAAATGTTTTTCAACTTTTTTCAATTTTACCCCTGTGGGATATATCTTCTACCCACACACATTTGGAACTCTCCTGGGGTACCCCCACACATATTATTCCCTCATTTAGTGGATATTTTTACAAAAATGTGAAATTTTCAAAAATTCTGAGAATTGGCTGAAAACGACTAAATATGAAGGACTCATCGGGCGAATCGCTCTGGAACTGAAATCGGAACGCTCACTGACATTTCCTCTATCTGAAAGTCTGATAAATGCCGGAAAAATGACTAAATAAAAAAAAAAATTTTTTTCAACTTTTTTCAATTTTACCCCCATGGGATATATATTCTACCCACACACATTTGGAACTCTCCTGGGGTACCCTCACACATATTATTCCCTCATTTAGTGTATATTTTCACAAATAAGTGAAATTTACAAAAATCCAAAATATTGGCTGAAAACGACTAAATATCAATGACTCATTGGGCGAATCGCTTTGGAAGTGAAATCGGAACGCTCACTGACATTTGCCCTATCTGAAAGTCTGATGAACGTCGGAAAAATGACTAAGTCTAAAAAAAATTTTTTTTCAACTTTTTTCATTTTTACCCCGTGGGATAAATCTTCTAGCCACACACATTTGGAACTCTCCTGGGGTACCCTCACACATATTATTCCCTCATTTAGTGGATATTTTCACAAAAAAGTGAAATTTTCAAAAATTCTGAAAATTGGCTGAAAACGACTAAATATGAATGACTCATCGGGCGAATCGTTCTGGAACTGAAATCGGAACGCTCACTGACATTTCCCCTAACTGAAAGTCTGATAAACGCCGGAAAAATGACTAAGTCCAAAAAAAATTTTTTTGCAACTTTTTTCAATTTTACCCCCGTGGGATATATCTTCTACCCACACACATTTGGAACTCTCCTGGGGTACCCTCACACATATTATTCCCTCATTTAGTGGATATTTTCACAAAAAAGTGAAATTTTCAAAAATTCTGAAAATTGGTTGAAAACGACTAAATATGAAGGACTCATCAGGCGAATCGCTCTGGAACTGAAATCGGAACGCTCACTGACATTTCCCCTAACTGAAAGTCTGATAAATGCCGGAAAAATTACTAAGTCTAAAAAAATGTTTTTTTCAACTTTTTTCAATTTTACCCCCGTGGGATATATCTTCTACCCACACACATTTGGAACTCTCCTAGGGTACCCTCACACATATTATTCCCTCATTTAGTGGATATTTTCACAAAAAAGTGAAATTTTCAAAAATTCTGAAAATTGGCTGAAAACGACTAATTATGAAGGACTCATTGGGCGAATCACTCTGGAACTGAAATCGGAACGCTCACTGACATTTCCCCTAACTGAAAGTCTGATAAATGCCGGAAAAATGACTAAGTCGAAAAAAAATTTTTTTTCAACTTTTTTCAATTTTACCCCCGTGGGATATATCTTCTACCCACACACATTTGGAACTCTCCTGGGGTACCCTCACACATATTATTCCCTCATTTAGTGGATATTTTCACAAAAAAGTGAAATTGTCAAAAATTCAGAAAATTGGCTGAAAATGACTAAATATAAACGACTCATCGAGCGAATCGCACTGGAACTTAAATCGGAATGCTCACTGACATTTCCCCTATCTGAAAGTCTGATAAACGCCGGAAAAATGACTAAGTCTAAAAAAAAAATTTTTTCAACTTTTTTCAATTTTACCCCCGTGGGATATATATTCTACCCACACACATTTGGAACTCTCCTGGGGTACCCTCACACATATTATTCCCTCATTTAGTGGATATTTTTACAAAAATGTGAAATTTTCAAAAATTCTGAGAATTGGCTGAAAACGACTAAATATGAAGGACTCATCGGGCGAATCGCTCTGGAACTGAAATCGGAACGCTCACTGAAATTTGCCCTATCTGAAAGTCTGATAAACGCCGGAAAAATAACTAAATCCAGCAAAAAAAATTTTTCAACTTTTTTCAATTTTACCCCCGTGGGATATATATTCTACCCACACACATTTGGAACTCTCCTGGGGTACCCTCACACATATTATTCCCTCATTTAGTGTATATTTTCACAAATAAGTGAAATTTACAAAAATCCAAAATATTGGCTGAAAACGACTAAATATCAATGACTCATTGGGCGAATCGCTTTGGAACTGAAATCGGAACGCTCACTGACATTTGCCCTATCTGAAAGTCTGATGAACGTCGGAAAAATGACTAAGTCTAAAAAAAATTTTTTTTCAACTTTTTTCAATTTTACCCCGTGGGATATATCTTCTAGCCACACACATTTGGAACTCTCCTCGGGTACCCTCACACATATTATTCCCTCATTTAGTGGATATTTTCACAAAAAAGTGAAATATTCAAAAATTCTGAAAATTGGCTGAAAACGACTAAATATGAAGGACTCATCGGGCGAATCGCTCTGGAACTGAAATCGGAACGCTCACTGACATTTCCCCTATCTGAAAGTCTGATAAATGCCGGAAAAATGACTAAGTCTAAAAAAAAATTTTTTTCAACTTTTTTCAATTTTACCCCCGTGGGATATAGATTCTACCCACACACATTTGGAACTCTCCTCGGGTACCCTCACACATATTATTCCCTCATTTTGTGGATATTTTCACAAAAAAGTGAAATTTTCAAAAATTCTGAAAATAGGCTGAAAACGACTAAATATGAACGACTCATCGGGCGAATCGTTTTGGAACTGAAATCGGAACGCTCACTGACATTTCCCCTAACTGAAAGTCTGATAAACTCCGGAAAAATGACTAAGTCCAAAAAAAATTTTTTAGCAACTTTTTTCAATTTTACCCCCGTGGGATATATCTTCTACCCACACACATTTGGAACTCTCCTGGGGTACCCTCACACATATTATTCCCTCATTTAGTGGATATTTTCACAAAAAAGTGAAATTTTCAAAAATTCAGAAAATTGGCTGAAAATGACTAAATATGAAGGACTCATCTGGCGAATCGCTCTGGAACTGTAATCGGAACGCTCACTGACATTTCCCCTAACTGAAAGTCTGATAAATGCCGGAAAAATTACTAAGTCGAAAAAAATGTTTTTTTCAACTTTTTTCAATTTTACCCCCGTGGGATATATCTTCTACCCACACACATTTGGAACTCTCCTAGGGTACCCTCACACATATTATTCCCTCATTTAGTGGATATTTTCACAAAAAAGTGAAATTTTCAAAAATTCTGAAAATTGGCTGAAAACGACTAATTATGAAGGACTCATCGGGCGAATCACTCTGGAACTGAAATCGGAACGCTCACTGACATTTCCCCTAACTGAAAGTCTGATAAATGCCGGAAAAATGACTAAGTCGAAAAAAAATTTTTTTTCAACTTTTTTCAATTTTATCCCCGTGGGATATATCTTCTACCCACACACATTTGGAACTCTTCTGGGGTACCCTCACACATATTATTCCCTCATTTTGTGGATATTTTCACAAAAAAGTGAAATTTTCAAAAATTCTGAAAATTGGCTGAAAATGACTAAATATGAAGGACTCATCGGGCAAATTGCTCTGGAACTGAAATCGGAACGCTCACTGACATTTCCCCTATCTGAAAGTCTGATAAACGCCGGAAAAATGACTAAGTCCAAAAAAAATGTTTTTCAACTTTTTTCAATTTTACCCCCGTGGGATATATCTTCTACCCACACACATTTGGAACTCTCCTGGGGTAACCTCACACATATTATTCCCTCATTTAGTGGATATTTTCACAAAAAAGTGAAATTTTCAAAAATTCTGAAAATTGGCTGAAAACGACTAAATATGAAGGACTCATCGGGCGAATTGCTCTGGAACTGAAATCGGAACGCTCACTGACATTTACCCTATCTGAAAGTCTGATAAACGCCAGAAAAATGACTAAGTAAAAAAAAAAAATGTATTTCAACTTTTTTCAATTTTACCCCCGTGGGATATATATTCTACCCACACACATTTGGAACTTTCCTGGGGTACCCTCACACATATTATTCCCTCATTTAGTGGATATTTTCACAAAAAAGTGAAATTGTCAAAAATTCAGAAAATTGGCTGAAAATGACTAAATATAAACGACTCATCGAGCGAATCGCACTGGAACTTAAATCGGAATGCTCACTGACATTTCCCCTATCTGAAAGTCTGATAAACGCCGGAAAAATGACTAAGTCTAAAAAAAAAATTTTTTCAACTTTTTTCAATTTTACCCCCGTGGGATATATATTCTACCCACACACATTTGGAACTCTCCTGGGGTACCCTCACACATATTATTCCCTCATTTAGTGGATATTTTTACAAAAATGTGAAATTTTCAAAAATTCTGAGAATTGGCTGAAAACGACTAAATATGAAGGACTCATCGGGCGAATCGCTCTGGAACTGAAATCGGAACGCTCACTGACATTTCCTCTATCTGAAAGTCTGATAAATGCCGGAAAAATGACTAAATAAAAAAAAAAAATTTTTTCAACTTTTTTCAATTTTACCTCCGTGGGATATATATTCTACCCACACACATTTGGAAATCTCCTGGCATACCCTCACACATATTATTCCCTCATTTAGTGGATATTTTCACAAAAAAGTGAAATTTTCAAAAATCCAGAAAATTGACTGAAAACGACTAAATATCAAGGACTCGTTGGGCGAATCACTCTGGAACTGAAATCGGAACGCTCACTGAAATTTGCCCTATCTGAAAGTCTGATAAACGCCGGAAAAATAACTAAATCCAGCAAAAAAAATTTTTCAACTTTTTTCAATTTTACCCCCGTGGGATATATATTCTACCCACACACATTTGGAACTCTCCTGGGGTACCCTCACACATATTATTCCCTCATTTAGTGTATATTTTCACAAATAAGTGAAATTTACAAAAATCCAAAATATTGGCTGAAAACGACTAAATATCAATGACTCATTGGGCGAATCGCTTTGGAACTGAAATCGGAACGCTCACTGACATTTGCCCTATCTGAAAGTCTGATGAACGTCGGAAAAATGACTAAGTCTAAAAAAAATTTTTTTTCAACTTTTTTCAATTTTACCCCCGTGGGATATATCTTCTACCCACACACATTTGGAACTCTCCTGGGGTACCCTCACACATATTATTCCCTCATTTAGTGGATATTTTCACAAAAAAGTGAAATATTCAAAAATTCTGAAAATTGGCTGAAAACGACTAAATATGAAGGACTCATCGGGCGAATCGCTCTGGAACTGAAATCGGAACGCTCACTGACATTTCCCCTATCTGAAAGTCTGATAAATGCCGGAAAAATGACTAAGTCTAAAAAAAAATTTTTTTCAACTTTTTTCAATTTTACCCCCGTGGGATATAGATTCTACCCACACACATTTGGAACTCTCCTCGGGTACCCTCACACATATTATTCCCTCATTTTGTGGATATTTTCACAAAAAAGTGAAATTTTAAAAAATCTGAAAATTGGCTGAAAACGACTAAATATGAAGGACTCATCGGGCGAATCGCTCTGGAACTGAAATCGGAATGCTCACTGACATTTCCCCTTTCTGAAAGTCTGATAAACGCCGGAAAAATGACTAAGTCGAAAAAAAAATTTTTTTCAACTTTTTTCAATTTTATCCCCGTGGTATATATATTCTACCTACACACATTTGGAACTCTTCTGGGGTACCCTCACACATATTATTCCCTCATTTAGTGGATATTTTCACAAAAAAGTGAAATTTTCAAAAATTCTGAAAATTGGCTGAAAACGACTAAATATGAACGACTCATCGGGCGAATCGCTCTGAAACTGAAATCGGAACGCTCACTGACATTTCCCCTATCTGAAAGTCTGATAAATGCCGAAAAATGACTAAGTCTAAAAAAAAATTTTTTTCAACTTTTTTCAATTTTACCCCCGTGGGATATAGATTCTACCCACACACATTTGGAACTCTCCTCGGGTACCCTCACACATATTATTCCCTCATTTTGTGGATATTTTCACAAAAAAGTGAAATTTTAAAAAATCTGAAAATTGGCTGAAAACGACTAAATATGAAGGACTCATCGGGCGAATTGCTCTGGAACTGAAATCGGAACGCTCACTGGCATTTCCCCTATCTGAAAGTCTGATAAACGCCGGAAAAATGACTAAGTCGAAAAAAAAAAATTTTTCAACTTTTTTCAATTTTACCCCCGTGGGATATATCTTCTACCCACACACATTTGGAACTCTCCTGGGGTACCCTCACACATATTATTCCCTCATTTAGTGGATATTTTCACAAAAAAGTGAAATTTTCAAAAATTCAGAAAATTGGCTGAAAATGACTAAATATGAAGGACTCATCGGGCGAATCGCTCTGGAACTGAAATCGGAACGCTCACTGACATTTCCCCTATCTGAAAGTCTGATAAATGCCGGAAAAATGACTAAGTCGAAAAAAAAATTTTTTTCAACTTTTTTCAATTTTATCCCCGTGGTATATATATTCTACCTACACACATTTGGAACTCTTCTGGGGTACCCTCTCACATATTATTCCCTCATTTAGTGGATATTTTCACAAAAAAGTGAAATTTTCAAAAATTCTGAAAATTGGCTGAAAACGACTAAATATGAACGACTCATCGGGCGAATCATTCTGGAACTGAAATCGGAACGCTCACTGACATTTCCCCTAACTGAAAGTCTGATAAACGCCGGAAAAATGACTAAGTCCAAAAAAAATTTTTTAGCAACTTTTTTCAATTTTACCCCCGTGGGATATATCTTCTACCCACACACATTTGGAACTCTCCTGGGGTACCCTCACACATATTATTCCCTCATTTAGTGGATATTTTCACAAAAAAGTGAAATATTCAAAAATTCTGAAAATTGGCTGAAAACGACTAAATATGAAGGACTCATCGGGCGAATCGCTCTGAAACTGAAATCGGAACGCTCACTGACATTTCCCCTATCTGAAAGTCTGATAAATGCCGAAAAATGACTAAGTCTAAAAAAAAATTTTTTTCAACTTTTTTCAATTTTACCCCCGTGGGATATAGATTCTACCCACACACATTTGGAACTCTCCTCGGGTACCCTCACACATATTATTCCCTCATTTTGTGGATATTTTCACAAAAAAGTGAAATTTTAAAAAATCGGAAAATTGGCTGAAAACGACTAAATATGAAGGACTCATCGGGCGAATTGCTCTGGAACTGAAATCGGAACGCTCACTGGCATTTCCCCTATCTGAAAGTCTGATAAACGCCAGAAAAATGACTAAGTAAAAAAAAAAAATGTATTTCAACTTGTTTCAATTTTACCCCCGTGGGATATATATTCTATCCACACACATTTGGAACTTTCCTGGGGTACCCTCACACATATTATTCCCTTATTTAGTGGATATTTTCACAAAAAAGTGAAATTGTCAAAAATTCAGAAAATTGGCTGAAAATGACTAAATATAAATGACTCATCGAGCGAATCGCACTGGAACTTAAATCGGAATGCTCACTGACATTTCCCCTATCTGAAAGTCTGATAAACGCCGGAAAAATGAGTAAGTCTAAAAAAAAAATTTTTTCAACTTTTTTCAATTTTACCCCCGTGGGATATATATTCTACCCAAACACATTTGGAACTCTCCTGGGGTACCCTCACTCATATTATTCCCTCATTTAGTTTATATTTTCACTAAAAAGTGAAATTTTCAAAAATTCTGAAAATTGGCTGAAAACGACTAAATATGATGGACTCATCGGGCGAATCGCTCTGGAACTGAAATCGCAATGCTCACTGACATTTCCTCTATCTGAAAGTCTGATAAATGCCGGAAAAATGACTAAGTCGAAAAAAAAAATTTTTTCAACTTTTTTCAATTTTATCCCCGTGGGATATATATTCTACCCACACACATTTGGAACTCTTCTGGGGTACCCTCACACATATTATTCCCTCATTTAGTGGATATTTTCACAAAAAAGTGAAATTTTCAAAAATCCTGAAAATTGGCTGAAAACGACTTAATATCAAGGACTCATTGGGCAAATCGCTCTGGAACTGAAATCGGAACGCTCACTGACATTTGCCCTATCTAAAAATCTGATAAAAGCCGGGAAAATGACTAAATAAAAAAAAAAATTTTTTTTCAACTTTTTTCAATTTTACCTCCGTGGGATATATATTCTACCCACACACATTTGGAACTCTCCTGGGGTACCCTCACACATATTATTACCTTATTTAGTGGATATTTTCACAAAAAAGTGAAATTTTCAAAAATCCAAAATATTGGCTGAAAACAACTAAATATCAAGGACTCATTTGGCGAATCGCTCTAGAACTGAAATCGGAGCACTCACTGACATTTCCCCTATCTGAAAGTCTGATAAACGTCGGAAAAATGACTAAGTCGAAAAAAAAAATTTTTCACCTTTTTTCAATTTTACCCCCGTGGGATATTTTTTCTACCCACACACATTTGGAACTCTCCTGGGGTACCATCACACATATTATTCCCTCATTTAGTGGATATTTTCACAAAAAAGTGAAATTTTCAAAAATCCAGAAAATTGACTGAAAACGACTAAAAATCAAGGACTCGTTGGGCGAATCACTCTGGAACTGAAGTCGGAACGCTCACTGAAATTTGCCCTATCTGAAAGTCTGATAAACGCCGGAAAAATAACTAAATCCAGCAAAAAAAATTTTTCAACTTTTTTCAATTTTACCCCCGTGGGATATATATTCTACCCACACACATTTGGAACTCTCCTGGGGTACCCTCACACATATTATTCCCTCATTTAGTGGATATTTTCACAAAAAAGTGAAATTTTCGAAAATCCAGAAAATTGGCTGAAAACGACTAACTATCAAGGGATCATTGGTCGAATTGCTCTGGAACTGAAATCGGAACGCTCACTGAAATTTGCCCTATCTGAAAGTCTGATAAACGCCGGAAAAATAACTAAATCCAGCAAAAAAAATTTTTCAACTTTTTTCAATTTTACCCCCGTGGGATATATATTCTACCCACACACATTTGGAACTCTCCTGGGGTACCCTCACACATATTATTCCCTCATTTAGTGGATATTTTCACAAAAAAGTGAAATTTTCAAAAATTTTGAAAATTGGCTGAAAACGACTAAATATGAAGGACTCATCGGGCGAATCACTCTGGAACTGATATCGGAACGCTCACTGACATTTCCCCTATCTGAAAGTCTGATAAATGCCGGAAAAATGACTAAGTTGAAAAAAAATTTTTTTTCAACTTTTTTCAATTTTATCCCCGTGGTATATATATTCTACCTACACACATTTGGAACTCTTCTGGGGTACCCTCACACATATTATTCCCTCATTTAGTGGATATTTTCACAAAAAAGTGAAATATTCAAAAATTCTGAAAATTGGCTGAAAACGACTAAATATGAAGAACTCATCGGGCGAATCGCTCTGGGACTGAAATCGGAACGCTCACTGACATTTCCCCTATCTGAAAGTCTGATAAATGCCGGAAAAATGACTAAGTCTAAAAAAAAATTTTTTTCAACTTTTTTCAATTTTACCCCCGTGGGATATATATTCTACCCACACACATTTGGAACTCTCCTCGGGTACCCTCACACATATTATTCCCTCATTTTGTGGATATTTTCACAAAAAAGTGAAATTTTAAAAAATCTGAAAATTGGCTGAAAACGACTAAATATGATGGACTCATCGGGCGAATCGCTCTGGAACTGAAATCGGAATGCTCACTGACATTTCCCCTTTCTGAAAGTCTGATAAACGCCGGAAAAATGACTAAGTCGAAAAAAAAAAATTTTTCAACTTTTTTCAGTTTTACCCCCGTGGGATATATCTTCTACCCACACACATTTGGAACTCTCCTGGGGTACCCTCACACATATTATTCCCTCATTTAGTGGATATTTTCACAAAAAAGTGAAATTTTCAAAAATTCTGAAAATTAGCTGAAAACGACTAGATATGAAGGACTCATCGGGCGAATCGCTCTGGAACTGAAATCGGAACGCTCACTGACATTTCCCCTATCTGAAAGTCTGATAAATGCCGGAAAAATGACTAAGTATAAAAAAAAAAATTTTTTAACTTTTTTCAATTTTATCCCCGTGGGATATATCTTCTACCCACACACATTTGGAACTCTCCTGGGGTAACCTCACACATATTATTCCCTTATTTAGTGGATATTTTCACAAAAAAGTGAAATTTTCAAAAATTCTGAAAATTGGCTGAAAACGACTAAATATGAAGGACTCATTGGGCGAATCGCTCTGGAACTGAAATCGGAACGCTCACTGACATTTCCCCTATCTGAAAGTCTGATAAATGCCGGAAAAATGACTAAGTCGAAAAAACATTTTTTTTCAACTTTTTTCAATTTTACCCCCGTGGGATATATATTCTACCCACACACATTTGGAACTCTCCTGGGGTACCCTCACACATATTATTCCCTCATTTTGTGGATATTTTCACAAAAAAGTGTAATTTTCAAAAATTCTGAAAATTGGCTGAAAATGACTAAATATGAAGGACTCATCGGGCGAATTGCTCTGGAACTGAAATCGGAACGCTCACTGACATTTCCCCTATCTGAAAGTCTGATAAAAGCCGGAAAAATGACTAAGTCGAAAAAAAAAAATTTTCACCTTTTTTCAATTTTACCCCGTGGGATATTTTTTCTACCCACACACATTTGGAACTCTCCTGGGGTACCATCACACATATTATTCCCTCATTTAGTGGATATTTTCACAAAAAAGTGAAATTTTCAAAAATCCAGAAAATTGACTGAAAACGACTAAATATCAAGGACTCGTTGGGCGAATCACTCTGGAACTGAAATCGGAACGCTCACTGAAATTTGCCCTATCTGAAAGTCTGATAAACGCCGGAAAAATAACTAAATCCAGCAAAAAAAATTTTTCAACTTTTTTCAATTTTACCCCCGTGGGATATATATTCTACCCACACACATTTGGAACTCTCCTGGGGTACCCTCACACATATTATTCCCTCATTTAGTGGATATTTTCACAAAAAAGTGAAATTTTCAAAAATCTAGAAAATTGGCTGAAAACGACTAAATATCAAGGGATCATTGGTCGAATTGCTCTGGAACTGAAATCGGAACGCTCACTGAAATTTGCCCTATCTGAAAGTCTGATAAACGCCGGAAAAATGACTAAGTCCAAAAAAAAAATTTTTTTCAACTTTTTTCAATTTTACCCCCATGGGATATATCTTCTACCCACACACATTTGGAACTCTTCTGGGGTACCCTCACACATATTATTCCCTCATTTAGTGGATATTTTCACAAGAAAGTGAAATTTTCAAAAATTCTGAAAATTGGCTGAAAATGACAAAATATGAAGGACTCATCGGGCGAATCACTCTGGAACTGAAATCGGAACGATCACTGACATTTCCCCTATCTGAAAGTCTGATAAACGATGGACAAATGACTAAGACCAAAAAATTTTTTTTATCAACTTTGTTCAATTTTACCCCCGTGGGATATATCTTCTACCCACACACATTTGGAACTCTTCTGGGGTACCCTCACACATATTATTCCCTCATTTAATGGATATTTTCACAAAAAAGTGAAATTTTCAAAAATTCAGAAAATTGGCTGAAAATGACTAAATATGAACGACTCATCGGGCGAATCGTTTTGGAACTGAAATCGGAGCGCTCACTGACATTTCCCTGAACTGAAAGTCTGATAAACGCTGGAAAAATGACAGTTCAAAAAAATTTTTTTTTAAACTTTTTTCAATTTTATCCCCGTGGGATATATCTTCTACCCACACACATTTGGAACTCTTCTGGGGTACCCTCACACATATTATTCCCTCATTTAGTGGATATTTTCACAAGAAAGTGAAATTTTCAAAAATTCTGAAAATTGGCTGAAAATGACTAAATATGAAGGACTCATCGGGAGAATCGCTCTGGAACTGAAATCGGAATGCTCACTGATATTTCCCCTTTCTGAAAGTCTGATAAACGCCGGAAAAATGACTAAGTCTAAAAAAAAATTTTTTTCAACTTTTTTCAATTTTACCCCCGTGGGATATATCTTCTACCCACACACATTTGGAACTCTTCTGGGGTACCCTCACACATATTATTCCCTCATTTAGTGGATATTTTCACAAGAAAGTGAAATTTTCAAAAATTCTGAAAATTGGCTGAAAATGACTAAATATGAAGGACTCATCGGGCGAATCACTCTGGAACTGAAATCGGAACGATCACTGACATTTCCCCTATCTGAAAGTCTGATAAACGCCGGACAAATGACTAAGACCAAAAAAAATTTTTTATCAACTTTGTTCAATTTTACCCCCGTGGGATATATCTTCTACCCACACACATTTGGAACTCTTCTGGGGTACCCTCACACATATTATTCCCTCATTTAATGGATATTTTCACAAAAAAGTGAAATTTTCAAAAATTCAGAAAATTGGCTGAAAATGACTAAATATGAACGACTCATCGGGCGAATCGTTTTGGAACAGAAATCGGAGCGCTCACTGACATTTCCCTTAACTGAAAGTCTGATAAACGCTGGAAAAATGACTAAGACCAAAAAAAAATTTTTATCAACTTTTTTCAATTTTACCCCCGTGGGATATATCTTCTACCCACACACATTTGGAACTCTCCTGGGGTACCCTCACACATATTATTCCCTCATTTAGTGGATATCTTCACAAAAAAAGTGAAATTGTCAAAAATTCAGAAAATTGGCTGAAAATGACTAAATATAAACGACTCATCGAGCGAATCGCACTGGAACTTAAATTGGAATGCTCACTGACATTTCCCCTATCTGAAAGTCTGATAAACGCCGGAAAAATAACTAAGTCTAAAAAAAAAATTTTTTCAACTTTTTTCAATTTTACCCCCGTGGGATATATATACTACCCACACACATTTGGAACTCTCCTGGGGTACCCTCACACATATTATTCCCTCATTTAGTGGATATTTTCACAAAAGAGTGAAATTTTCAAAAATTCAGAAAATTGGCTGAAAATGACTAAATATGAACGACTCATCGGGCAAATCGCTCTGGAACTGAAATCGGAACGCTCACTGACATTTCTCCTAACTGAAAGTCTGATAAACGCCAGAAAAATGACAGTCCAAAAAAAATTTTTTTTCAACTTTTTTCAATTTTACCCCCGTGGGATATATATACTACCCACACACATTTGGAACTCTCCTGGGGTACCCTCACACATATTATTCCCTCATTTAGTGGATATTTTCACAAAAACGTGAAATTTTCAAAAGTTCAGAAAATTGGCTGAAAACGACTAAATATGAATGACTCATCGGGCGAATCGCTCTGGAACTTAAATGGGAATGCTCACTGACATTTCCCCTATCTGAAAGTCTGATAAACGCCGGAAAAATAACTAAGTCTAAAAAAAAAATTTTTTCAACTTTTTTCAATTTTACCCCCGTGGGATATATATTCTACCCATATACGTTTGGAACTCTCCTGGGGTACTCTCACACATATTATTCCCTCATTTAGTGGATATTTGCACAAAAAAGTGAAATTTTCAAAAATTCAGAAAATTGGCTGAAAATGACTAAATATGAACGACTCATCGGGCGAATCACTCTGGAACTGAAATCGGAAAGCTCACTGACATTTCCCCTATCTAAAAGTCTGATAAACGCTGAACAAATGACTAAGTCGAAAAAAAAAATTTTTTCACCTTTTTTCAATTTTACCCCCGTGGGATATATATTCTACCCACACACATTTGGAACTCTCCTGGGGAACCCTCACACATATTATTCCCTCATTTAGTGGATGTTTTCACAAAAAAGTGAAATTTTCAAAAATTCTGAAAATTGGCTGAAAACGACTAAATATGAAGGACTCACCGGGCGAATGGCTCTGGAACTGAAATCGGAATGCTCACTGACATTTCAACTATCTGAAAGTCTGATAAACGCCGGAAAAATGACAGTCCAAAAAAAATTTTTTTTCAACTTTTTTCAATTTTACCACCGTGGGATATATATTCTACCCACACACATTTGGAACTCTCCTGCGGAACCCTCACACATATTATTCCCTCATTTAGTGGATATTTTCACAAAAAAGTGAAATTTTCAAAAATTCAGAAAATTGGCTGAAAATGACTAAATATGAACGACTCATCGGGCGAATCGTTCTGGAACTGAAATCGGAACGCTCACTGACATTTCCCCTAACTGAAAGTCTGATAAACGCCGGAAAAATGACAGTCCAAAAAAAATTTTTTTTCAACTTTTTTCAATTTTACCCCCGTGGGATATATATACTACCCACACACATTTGGAACTCTCCTGGGGTACCCTCACACATATTATTCCCTCATTTAGTGGATATTTTCACAAAAACGTGAAATTTTCAAAAGTTCAGAAAATTGGCTGAAAACAACTAAATATGAAGGACTCCCTGGGCGAATCGCTCTGGAACTGAAATCGGAACGCTCACTGACATTTCCCCTATCTGAAAGTCTGATAAATGCCGGAAAAATGACTAAGTCGAAAAAAAAATTTTTACAACTTTTTTCAATTTTACCCCCGTGGGATATATCTTCTACCCACACACATTTGGAACTCTCCTGGGATACCCTCACACATATTATTCCCTCATTTAGTGGATATTTTCACAAAAAAGTGAAATTTTCAAAAATTCAGAAAATTGGCTGAAAATGACTAAATATGAATGACTCATCGGGCGAATCACTCTGGAACTGAAATCGGAACGCTCACTGACATTTCCCCTATCTGAAAGTCTGATAAACGCTGAACAAATGACTAAGTCCAAAAGAAATAATTTTTTCACCTTTTTTCAATTTTACCCCCGTGGCATATATATTCTACCGACACACATTTGGAACTCTCCTGGGGAACCGTCACACATATTATTCCCTCATTTAGTGGATATTTTCGCAAAAAAGTGACATTTTCAAAAATTCTGAAAATTGGCTGAAAACGACTAAATATGAAGGACTCACCGGGCGAATGGCTCTGGAACTGAAATCGGAATGCTCACTGACATTTCCCCTATCCAAAAAAAAAAATTTTTTCAACTTTTTTCAATTTTACCCCCGTGGGATATATATTCTACCCATATACGTTTGGAACTCTCCTGGGGTACCCTCACACATATTATTCCCTCATTTAGTGGATATTTTCACAAAAAAGTGAAATTTTCAAAAATTCTGAAAATTGGCTGAAAACGACTAAATATGAAGGACTCACCGGGCGAATCGCTCTGGAACTGAAATCGGAACGCTCACTGACATTTCCCCTATCTGAAAGTCTGATAAATGCCGGAAAAATGACTAAGTCGAAAAAAAAATTTTTACAACTTTTTTCAATTTTACCCCCGTGGGATATATCTTCTACCCACACACATTTGGAACTCTCCTGGGATACCCTCACACATATTATTCCCTCATTTAGTGGATATTTTCACAAAAACGTGAAATTTTCAAAAATTCTGAAAATTGGCTGAAAACGACTAAATATGAAGGACTCATCGGGCGAATCGCTCTGGAACTAAAATCGGAATGCTCACTGACATTTCCCCTATCTGAAAGTCTGATAAACGCCGGAAAAATGACTAAGACCAAAAAAAATTTTTTATCAACTTTTTTCAATTTTACCCCCGTGGGATATACCTTCTACCCACACACATTTGGAACTCTCCTGGGGTACCCTCACACATATTATTCCCTCATTTAGTGGATATTTTCACAAAAAAGTGAAATTGTCAAAAATTCTATAAATTGGCTGAAAACGACTAAATATGAAGGACTCATTGGGCGAATCACTCTGGAACTGAAATCGGAATGCTCACTGACATTTCCCCTATCTGAAAGTCTGATAAACGCCGGAAAAATGACTAAGTCGAAAAAAAAAAAATTTTCACCTTTTTTCAATTTTACCCCCGTGGGATATATATTCTACCCACACACATTTGGAACTCTCCTGGGGAACCCTCACACATATTATTCCCTCATTTAGTGGATATTTTCACAAAAACGTGAAATTTTCAAAAATTCAGAAAATTGGCTGAAAACGACTAATTATGAAGGACTCATTGGGCGAATCGCTCTTGAACTGAAATCGGAACGCTCACTGACATTTCCCCTATCTGAAAGTCTGATAAATGCCGGAAAAATCACTAAGTCGAGAAAAAAAATGTTTCAACTTTTTTCAATTTTACCCCCGTGGGATATATATTCTACCCACACACATTTGGAACTCTCCTGGGGAACCCTCACACATATTATTCCCTCATTTAGTGGATATTTTCACAAAAAAGTGAAATTTACAAAAATTCAGAAAATTGGCTGAAAATGACTAAATATGAACGACTCATCGGGTGAATCGCTCTGGAACTTAAATCGGAATGCTCACTGACATTTCCCCATCTGAAAGTATGATAAATGCCGGAAAAATGACTAAGTCCAAAAAAAAAAATTTTTTCAACTTTTTTCAATTTTACCCCCGTGGGATATATATTCTGCCCATATACGTTTGGAACTCTCTTGGGGTACCCTCACACATATTATTCCCTCATTTAGTGGATATTTTTGCAAAAAAGTGAAATTTTCAAAAAATTCAGAAAATTGGCTGAAAACTACTAAATATGAAGGACTCATCGGGCGAATCGCTCTGGAACTGAAATCGGAACGCTCACTGACATTTCCCCTATCTGAAAGTCTGATAAACGCCGGAAAAATGACTAAGTCCCAAAAAAAAATTTTAGCAACTTTTTTCAATTTTACCCCCGTGGGATATATCTTCTACCCACACACATTTGGAACTCTCCTGGGGTACCCTCACACATAGTATTCCCTCATTTAGTGGATATTTTCAAAAAAAAGTGAAATTTTCAAAAATTCTGAAAATTGGCTGAAAATGACTAAATATGAACGACTTATTGGGGAAATCGCTCTGGAACTGAAATTGGAACGCTCACTGACATTTCCCCTAACTGAAAGTCTGATAAATGCCAGAAAAATGACTAAGTCCAAAAAAAATTTTTTTTCAACTTTTTTCAATTTTACCCCCGTGGGATACATATTCAACCCACACACACTTGATACTCTCCTGGGGTACCCTCACACATATTATTCCCTCATTTAGTGGATATTTTCACAAAAAAGTGAAATTTTCAAAAATTCTAAAAATTGGCTTAAAACGACTAAATATGAAGGACTCATCGGGCTAATCGCTCTGGAACTGAAATCGGAACACTCACTGAGATTTCCCCTATCTGAAAGTCTGATAAAAGGCAGAAAAATGACTAAGTCCAAAAAAAAATTTTTTTCAACTTTTTTCAATTTTACCCCCGTGGGATATATCTTCTACCCACACACATTTGGAACTCTCCTGGGGTACCCTCACACATATTATTCCCTCATTTAGTGGATATTTTCACAAAAAAGTGAAATTTTCAAAAATTCTGAAAATTGGCTGAAAACTACTAAATATGAAGGACTCATCGGGCGAATCGCTCTGGAACTGAAATCGGAACGCTCACTGACATTTCCCCTATCTGAAAGTCTGATAAACGCTGAAAAAATGACTAAGTTCAAAAAAAAATAATTTTTCACCTTTTTTCAATTTTACCCCGTGGGATATATATTCTATCCACACACATTTGAAACTCTCCTGGGGAACCCTCACACATATTATTCCCTCATTTAGTGGATATTTTCACAAAAAAGTGAAATTTTCAAAAAATGAGAAAATTGGCTGAAAATGACTAAATATGAACGACTCATCGGGCTAATAGCTCTGGAACTGAAATCGGAATGCTCACTGACATTTCCCCTAACTGAAAGTCTGATAAATGCCAGGAAAATGACTAAGTCCCAAAAAAAATTTTTAGCAACTTTTTTCAATTTTACCCCCGTGGGATATATCTTCTACCCACACACATTTGGAACTCTCCTGGGATACCCTCACACATATTATTCCCTCATTTAGTGGATATTTTCACAAAAAAGTGAAATTTTCAAAAATTCTGAAAATTGGCTGAAAATGACTAAATATGAACGACTCATCGGGCTAATAGCTCTGGAACTGAAATTGGAACGCTCACTGACATTTCCCCTAACTGAAAGTCTGATAAATGCCAGGAAAATGACTAAGTCCAAAAAAAATTTTTTTTCAACTTTTTTCAATTTTACCCCCGTGGGATACATATTCAACCCACACACACTTGGTACTCTCCTGGGGTACCCTCACACATATTATTCCCTCATTTAGTTGATATTTTCACAAAAAAGTGAAATTTTCAAAAATTCTGAAAATTGGCTGAAAACTACTAAATATGAAGGACTCATCGGGCGAATCGCTCTGGAACTGAAATCGGAACGCTCACTGACATTTCCCCTATCTGAAAGTGTGATAAACGCTGAAAAAATGACTAAGTCCAAAAAAAAATAATTTTTCACCTTTTTTCAATTTTACCCCGTGGGATATATGTTCTACCCACACACATTTGAAACTCTCCTGGGGAACCCTCACACATATTATTCCCTCATTTAGTGGATATTTTCACAAAAAAGTGAAATTTTCAAAAAATGAGAAAATTGGCTGAAAATGACTAAATATGAACGACTCATCGGGCTAATAGCTCTGGAACTGAAATCGGAATGCTCACTGACATTTCCCCTAACTGAAAGTCTGATAAACGCCAGAAAAATTAAGTCCCAAAAAAAATTTTTAGCAACTTTTTTCAATTTTACCCCCGTGGGATATATCTTCTACCCACACACATTTGGAACTCTCCTGGGATACCCTCACACATATTATTCCCTCATTTAGTGGATATTTTCACAAAAAAGTGAAATTTTCAAAAATTCTGAAAATTGGCTGAAAACGACTAAATATGAAGGACTCACCGGGCGAATCGCTCTGGAACTGAAATCGGAACGCTCACTGACATTTCCCCTATCTGAAAGTCTGATAAACGCCGGAAAAATGACTAAGTCCCAAAAAAAAATTTTAGCAACTTTTTTCAATTTTACCCCCGTGGGATATATCTTCTACCCACACACATTTGGAACTCTCCTGGGGTACCCTCACACATAGTATTCCCTCATTTAGTGGATATTTTCAAAAAAAAGTGAAATTTTCAAAAATTCTGAAAATTGGCTGAAAATGACTAAATATGAACGACTTATTGGGGAAATCGCTCTGGAACTGAAATTGGAACGCTCACTGACATTTCCCCTAACTGAAAGTCTGATAAATGCCAGAAAAATGACTAAGTCCAAAAAAAATTTTTTTTCAACTTTTTTCAATTTTACCCCCGTGGGATACATATTCAACCCACACACACTTGATACTCTCCTGGGGTACCCTCACACATATTATTCCCTCATTTAGTGGATATTTTCACAAAAAAGTGAAATTTTCAAAAATTCTAAAAATTGGCTTAAAACGACTAAATATGAAGGACTCATCGGGCTAATCGCTCTGGAACTGAAATCGGAACACTCACTGAGATTTCCCCTATCTGAAAGTCTGATAAAAGGCAGAAAAATGACTAAGTCCAAAAAAAAATTTTTTTCAACTTTTTTCAATTTTACCCCCGTGGGATATATCTTCTACCCACACACATTTGGAACTCTCCTGGGGTACCCTCACACATATTATTCCCTCATTTAGTGGATATTTTCACAAAAAAGTGAAATTTTCAAAAATTCTGAAAATTGGCTGAAAACTACTAAATATGAAGGACTCATCGGGCGAATCGCTCTGGAACTGAAATCGGAACGCTCACTGACATTTCCCCTATCTGAAAGTCTGATAAACGCTGAAAAAATGACTAAGTTCAAAAAAAAAATAATTTTTCACCTTTTTTCAATTTTACCCCGTGGGATATATATTCTATCCACACACATTTGAAACTCTCCTGGGGAACCCTCACACATATTATTCCCTCATTTAGTGGATATTTTCACAAAAAAGTGAAATTTTCAAAAAATGAGAAAATTGGCTGAAAATGACTAAATATGAACGACTCATCGGGCTAATAGCTCTGGAACTGAAATCGGAATGCTCACTGACATTTCCCCTAACTGAAAGTCTGATAAACGCCAGAAAAATTAATAAGTCCCAAAAAAAATTTTTAGCAACTTTTTTCAATTTTACCCCCGTGGGATATATCTTCTACCCACACACATTTGGAACTCTCCTGGGATACCCTCACACATATTATTCCCTCATTTAGTGGATATTTTCACAAAAAAGTGAAATTTTCAAAAATTCTGAAAATTAGCTGAAAATGACTAAATATGAACGACTCATCGGGCTAATAGCTCTGGAACTGAAATTGGAACGCTCACTGACATTTCCCCTAACTGAAAGTCTGATAAATGCCAGGAAAATGACTAAGTCCAAAAAAAATTTTTTTTCAACTTTTTTCAATTTTACCCCCGTGGGATACATATTCAACCCACACACACTTGGTACTCTCCTGGGGTACCCTCACACATATTATTCCCTCATTTAGTTGATATTTTCACAAAAAAGTGAAATTTTCAAAAATTCTGAAAATTGGCTGAAAACTACTAAATATGAAGGACTCATCGGGCGAATCGCTCTGGAACTGAAATCGGAACGCTCACTGACATTTCCCCTATCTGAAAGTCTGATAAACGCTGAAAAAATGACTAAGTCCAAAAAAAAATAATTTTTCACCTTTTTTCAATTTTACCCCGTGGGATATATATTCTACCCACACACATTTGAAACTCTCCTGGGGAACCCTCACACATATTATTCCCTCATTTAGTGGATATTTTCACAAAAAAGTGAAATTTTCAAAAAATGAGAAAATTGGCTGAAAATGACTAAATATGAACGACTCATCGGGCTAATAGCTCTGGAACTGAAATCGGAATGCTCACTGACATTTCCCCTAACTGAAAGTCTGATAAACGCCAGAAAAATTAAGTCCCAAAAAAAATTTTTAGCAACTTTTTTCAATTTTACCCCCGTGGGATATATCTTCTACCCACACACATTTGGAACTCTCCTGGGATACCCTCACACATATTATTCCCTCATTTAGTGGATATTTTCACAAAAAAGTGAAATTTTCAAAAATTCTGAAAATTGGCTGAAAACGACTAAATATGAAGGACTCACCGGGCGAATCGCTCTGGAACTGAAATCGGAACGCTCACTGACATTTCCCTTATCTGAAAGTCTGATAAATGACGGAAAAATGACTGTCGAAAAAAAAAATTTTTCAACTTTTTTCAATTTTACCCCCGTGGGATATATATTCTACACACACACATTTGGAACTCTCCTGGGGTACCCTCACACATATTATTCCCTCATTTAGTGGATATTTTCACAAAAAAGTGAAATTTTCAAAAATTCAGAAAATTGGCTGAAAATGACTAAATATGAACGAATCATCGGGCGAATCGCTCTGGAGCTTACATCGGAATGCTCACTGACATTTCCCCTATCTGAAAGTCTGATAAACGCCGGAAAAATGACTAAGTCTAAAAAAAAAAATTTTTCAACTTTTTAAAATTTTACCCCCGTGGGATATATATTCTACCCACACACATTTGGAACTCTCCTGGGGTACCCTCACACATATTATTCCCTCATTTAGTGGATATTTTCACAAAAAGTGAAATTTTCAAAAATTTTGAAAATTGGCTGAAAACTACTAAATATGAAGGACTCATCGGGCGAATCGCTCTGGAACTGAAATCGGAATGCTCACTGACATTTCCCCTATCTGAAAGTCTGATAAACGCAGGAAAAATTACTAAGTCCCAAAAAAATTTTTTAGCAACTTTTTTCAATTTTACCCCCGTGGGATATATCTTCTACCCACACACATTTGGAACTCTCCTGGGATACTCTCACACATATTATTCCCTCATTTAGTGGATATTTTCACAAATAAGTGAAATTTTCAAAAATTCTGAAAATTGGCTGAAAATGACTAAATATGAACGACTCATCGGGCTAATAGCTCTGGAACTGAAATCGGAACGCTCACTGACATTTCCCCTAACTGAAAGTCTGATAAATGCCGGAAAAATGACTAAGTCTAAAAAAAAAATTTTTTCACCTTTTTTCAATTTTACCCCCGTGGGATATATATTCTACCCACACACATTTGGAACTCTCTTGGGGTACCCTCACACATATTATTCCCTCATTTAGTGGATATTTTCGCAAAAAAGTGAAATTTTCAAAAATTCAGAAAATTGGCTGAAAACGACTAAATATGAAGGACTCATCGGGCAAATCGCTCTGGAACTGAAATCGGAATGCTCACTGACATCTCCCCTATCTGAAAGTCTGATAAATGCCGGAAAAATGACTGTCGAAAAAAAAAAAAAATTCACCTTTTTCAATTTTACCCCCGTGGGATATATATTCTACCCACACACATTTGGAACTCTCCTGGGGAACCCTCACACAAATTATTCCCTCATTTAGTGGATATTTTCACAAAAAAGTGAAATTTGCAAAAATTCAGAAAATTGGCTGCAAATGACTAAATATAAAGGACTCATCGGGCGAATCGTTCTGGAACTGAAATCGGAACGGTCACTGACATTTCCCCTATCTGAAAGTCTGATAAACGCTGGAAAAATGACTGTCGAAAAAAAAAAAATTTCACCTTTTTTCAATTTTACCCCCGTGGGATATATATTCTACCCACACACATTTGGAACTCTCCTGGGGTACCCTCACACATATTATTCCCTCATTTAGTGGATATTTTCACAAAAAAGTGAAATTTTCAAAAATTCTGAAAATTGGCTGAAAACTACTAAATATGAAGGACTCATCGGGCGAATCGCTCTGGAACGGAAATCGGAACGCTCACTGACATTTCCCCTATCTGAAAGTCTGATAAACGCCGGAAAAATGACTAAGTCTAAAAAAATTTTTTTTTCAACTTTTTTAAATTTTACCCCCGTAGGATATATATTCTACCCACACCCATTTGGAACTCTCTTGGGGTACCCTCACACATATTATTCCCTCATTTAGTAGATATTTTTGCAAAAAAGTAAAATTTTCAAAAAATTCAGAAAATTGGCTGAAAACTACTAAATATGAAGGACTCATCGGGCGAATCGCTCTGGAACTGAAATCGGAACGCTCACTGACATTTCCCCTATCTGAAAGTCTGATAAACGTCGGAAAAATGACTAAGTCCCAAAAAAAAATTTTAGCAACTTTTTTCAATTTTACCCCCGTGGGATATATCTTCTACCCACACACATTTGGAACTCTCCTGGGGTACCCTCACACATATTATTCCCTCATTTAGTGGATATTTTCACAAAAAAGTGAAATTTTCAAAAATTCAGAAAATTGGCTGAAAATGACTAAATATGAAGGACTCATCGGGCGAATCGCTCTCCAACTGAAATCGGAACGCTCACTGAGATTTCCCCTATCTGAAAGTCTGATAAACGCCGGAAAAATGACTAAGTCCAAAAAAAATTTTTTTTCAACTTTTTTCAATTTTACCCCCGTAGGATATATATTCTACCCACACACATTTGGAACTCTCTTGGGGTACCCTCACACATATTATTCCCTCATTTAGTGGATATTTTCGCAAAAAAGTGAAATTTTCAAAAATTCTGAAAATTGGCTGAAAACGACTAAATATGAAGGACTCATCGGGCAAATCGCTCTGGAACTGAAATCGGAATGCTCACTGACATCTCCCCTATCTGAAAGTCTGATAAATGCCGGAAAAATGACTGTGCAAAAAAAAAAAAATTCACCTTTTTTCAATTTTATCCCCGTGGGATATATATTCTACCCACACACATTTGGAACTCTCCTGGGGAACCCTCACACAAATTATTCCCTCATTTACTGGATATTTTCACAAAAAAGTGAAATTTGCAAAAATTCAGAAAATTAGCTGCAAATGACTAAATATGAAGGACTCATTGGGCGAATCGTTCTGGAACTGAAATCGGAACGGTCACTGACTTTTCCCCTATCTGAAAGTCTGATAAACGCTGGAAAAATGTCTGTCGAAAAAAAAAAAATTTCACCTTTTTTCAATTTTACCCCTGTGGGATATATATTCTACCCACACACATTTGGAACTCTCCTGGGGTACCCTCACACATATTATTCCCTCATTTAGTGGATATTTTCACAAAAAAGTGAAATTTTCAAAAATTCTGAAAATTGGCTGAAAACTACTAAATATGAAGGACTCATCCGGCGAATCGCTCTGGAACGGAAATCGGAACGCTCACTGACATTTCCCCTATCTGAAAGTCTGATAAACGCCGGAAAAATGACTAAGTCCAAAAAAAATTTTTTTTCAACTTTTTTCAATTTTACCCCCGTAGGATATATATTCTACCCACACCCATTTGGAACTCTCTTGGGGTACCCTCACACATATTATTCCCTCATTTAGTGGATATTTTTGCAAAAAAGTAAAATTTTCAAAAAATTCAGAAAATTGGCTGAAAACTACTAAATATGAAGGACTCATCGGGCGAATCGCTCTGGAACTGAAATCGGAACGCTCACTGACATTTCCCATATCTGAAAGTCTGATAAACGCCGGAAAAATGACTAAGTCCCAAAAAAAAATTTTAGCAACTTTTTTCAATTTTACCCCCGTGGGATATATCTTCTACCCACAAACATTTGGAACTCTCCTGGGGTACCCTCACAAATATTATTCCCTCATTTAGTGGATATTTTCACAAAAAAGTGAAATTTTCAAAAATTCTGAAAATTGGCTGAAAATGACTAAATATGAACGACTTATTGGGCAAATCGCTCTGGAACTGAAATCGGAACACTCACTGAGATTTCCCCTATCTGAAAGTCTGATAAAAGGCAGAAAAATGACTAAGTCCAAAAAAAAATTTTTTTCAACTTTTTTCAATTTTACCCCCGTGGGATATATCTTCTACCCACACACATTTGGAACTCTCCTGGGGTACCCTCACACATATTATTCCCTCATTTAGTGGATATTTTCACAAAAAAGTGAAATTTTCAAAAATTCTGAAAATTGGCTGAAAACTACTAAATATGAAGGACTCATTGGGCGAATCGCTCTGGAACTGAAATCGGAACGCTCACTGACATTTCCCCTATCGGAAAGTCTGATAAACGCTGAAAAAATGACTAAGTCCAAAAAAAAATAATTTTTCACCTTTTTTCAATTTTACCCCGTGGGATATATATTCTACCCACACACATTTAAAACTCTCCTGGGGAACCCTCACAAATATTATTCCCTCATTTAGTGGATATTTTCACAAAAAAGTGAAATTTTCAAAAAATGAGAAAATTGGCTGAAAATGACTAAATATGAACGACTCATCGGGCTAATAGCTCTGGAACTGAAATCGGAATGCTCACTGACATTTCCCCTAACTGAAAGTCTGATAAACGCCAGAAAAATTAATAAGTCCCAAAAAAAATTTTTAGCAACTTTTTTCAATTTTACCCCCGTGGGATATATCTTCTACCCACACACATTTGGAACTCTCCTGGGATACTCTCACACATATTATTCCCTCATTTAGTGGATATTTTCACAAATAAGTGAAATTTTCAAAAATTCTGAAAATTGGCTTAAAATGACTAAATATGAACGACTCATCGGGCTAATAGCTCTGGAACTGAAATCGGAACGCTCACTGACATTTCCCCTAACTGAAAGTCTGATAAATGCCGGTAAAATGACTAAGTTTAAAAAAAAATTTTTTCAACTTTTTTCAATTTTACCCCCGTGGGATATATATTCTACCCACACACATTTGAAACTCTCCTGGGGTACCCTCACACATATTATTCCCTCATTTAGTGGATATTTTCACAAAAAAGTGACATTTTCAAAAATTCAGAAAATTGGCTGAAAATGACTAAATATGAACGACTCATCGGGCGAATCACTCTGGAGCTTAAATCGGAATGCTCACTGACATTTCCCCTATCTGAAAGTCTGATAAACGCCGGAAAACTGACTAAGTCTAAAAAAAAATTTTTTTCAACTTTTTTCAATTTTACCCCCCGTGGGACATATATTCTACCCACACACATTTGGAACTCTCCTGGGGTACCCTCACACATATTATTCCCTCATTTAGTGGATATTTTCACAAAAAAGTGAAATTTTCAAAAATTCAGAAAATTGGCTGAAAATGATTAAATATGAAGGACTCATTGGGAGAATCACTCTGGAACTGAAATCGGAACGCTCACTGACATTTCCCCTATCTGAAAGTGTGATAAACGCTGAATAAATGACTAAGTCCAAAAAAAAAAATTTTTTTCACCTTTTTCAATTTTACCCCGGTGGGATATATATTCTACCCACACACATTTGGAACTCTCCTGGGGTACCCTCACACATATTATTCCCTCATTTAGTGGATATTTCCACAAAAAAGTGAAATTTTCAAAAATTCAGAAAATTGGCTGAAAATGACTAAATATGAACGACTCATCGGGCGAATCGCTCTGGAACTTAAATCGGAATGCTCACTGACATTTCCCCTATCTGAAAGTCTGATAAACACCGGAAAAATGACTAAGTCTAAAAAAAAAATTTTTTCACCTTTTTTCAATTTTACCCCCGTGGGATATATATTCTACCCACACACATTTGGAACTCTCTTGGGGTACCCTCACACATATTATTCCCTCATTTAGTGGATATTTTCACAAAAAAGTGAAATTTTCAAAAATTCTGAAAATTGGCTGAAAACGACTAAATATGAAGGACTCATCAGGCGAATCGCTCTGGAACTGAAATCGGAATGCTCACTGACATTTCCCCTAACTGAAAGTCTCATAAACGCCGGAAAAATGACTGTCGAAAAAAAAAAATTTTCACCTTTTTTAAATTTTACCCCCTTGAGATATATATTCTACCCACACACATTTGGAACTCTCCTGGGGAACCCTCACAGAAATTATTCCCTCATTTACTGGATATTTTCACAAAAAAGTGAAATTTTCAAAAATTCTGAAAATTGGCTGAAAACGACTAAATATGAAGGACTCATCGGGCGAATCGCTCTGGAACTGAAATCGGAATGCTCACTGACATTTCTCCTATCTGAAAGTCTGATAAATGCCGGAAAAATGAATGTCGAAAAAAAAAAAATTTTCACCTTTTTTCAATTTTACCCCCGTGGTATATATATTCTACCCACACACATTTGGAACTCTCCAGGGGAACCCTCACACATATTATTCCCTCATTTAGTGGATATTTTCACAAAAAATTGAAATTTTCAAAAATTCAGAAAATTGGCTGAAAATGACTAAATATGAACGACTCATCGGGCTAATAGCTCTGGAACTGAAATCGGAACGCTCACTGACATTTCCCCACTCTGAAAGTCTGATAAACGCTGGAAAAATGACTAAGTCTAAAAAAAAAAATTTTTTCACCTTTTTTCAATTTTACCCCCGTGGGATATATATTCTACCCACACACATTTGGAACTCTCTTGGGGTACCCTCACACATATTATTCCCTCATTTAGTGGATATTTTCGCAAAAAAGTGAAATTTTCAAAAATTCTGAAAATTGGCTGAAAACGACTAAATATGAAGGACTCATCGGGCGAATCGCTCTGGAACTGAAATCGGAATGTTCACTGACATTTCTCCTATCTGAAAGTCTGATAAATGCCGGAAAAATGACTGTCGAAAAAAAAAAAAATTCACCTTTTTTCAATTTTACCCCCGTGGGATATATATTCTACCCACACACATTTAGAACTCTCCTGGGGTACCCTTACACATATTATTCCCTCATTTAGTGGATATTTTCGCAAAAAAGTGAAATTTTCAAAAATTCTGAAAATTGGCTGAAAACGACTAAATATGAAGGACTCATCGGGCGAATCGCTCTGGAACTGAAATCGGAATGCTCACTGACATCTCCCCTATCTGAAAGTCTGATAAATGCCGGAAAAATGACTGTCGAAAAAAAAAAAAAATTCACCTTTTTTCAATTTTACCCCCGTGGGATATATATTCTACCCACACACATTTGGAACTCTCCTGGGGAACCCTCACACAAATTATTCCCTCATTTACTGGATATTTTCACAAAAAAGTGAAATTTGCAAAAATTCAGAAAATTGGCTGCAAATGACTAAATATGAAGGACTCATCGGGCGAATCGCTCTGGAACTTAAATCGGAATGCTCACTGACATTTCCCCTATCTGAAAGTCTGATAAACGCCGGAAAAATGACTAAGTCGAAAAAAAAAAATTTTTCAACTTTTTTCAATTTTACCCCCGTGGGATATATCTTCTACCCACACACATTTGGAACTCTCCTGGGGTAACCTCACACATATTATTCCCTTATTTAGTGGATATTTTCACAAAAAAGTGAAATTTTCAAAAATTCTGAAAATTGGCTGAAAACGACTAAATATGAAGGACTCATTGGGCGAATCGCTCTGGAACTGAAATCGGAACGCTCACTGACATTTCCCCTATCTGAAAGTCTGATAAATGCCAGAAAAATGACTAAGTCGAAAAAACATTTTTTTTCAACTTTTTTCAATTTTACCCCCGTGGGATATATATTCTACCCACACACATTTGGAACTCTCCTGGGGTACCCTCACACATATTATTCCCTCATTTAGTGGATATTTTCACAAAAAAGTGAAATTGTCAAAAATTCAGAAAATTGGCTGAAAATGACTAAATATAAACGACTCATCGAGCGAATCGCACTGGAACTTAAATCGGAATGCTCACTGACATTTCCCCTATCTGAAAGTCTGATAAACGCCGGAAAAATGACTAACTCTAAAAAAAAAATTTTTTCAACTTTTTTCAATTTTACCCCCGTGGGATATATATTCTACCCACACACATTTGGAACTCTCCTGGGGTACCCTCACTCATATTATTCCCTCATTTAGTTTATATTTTCACTAAAAAGTGAAATTTTCAAAAATTCTGAAAATTGGCTGAAAACGAATAAATATGATGGACTCATCGGGCGAATCGCTCTGGAACTGAAATCGCAATGCTCACTGACATTTCCTCTATCTGAAAGTCTGATAAATGCCGGAAAAATGACTAAGTCGATAAAAAAAATTTTAGCAACTTTTTTCAGTTTTACCCCCGTGGGATATATCTTCTACCCACACACATTTGGAACTCTCCTGGGGTACCCTCACACATATTATTCCCTCATTTAGTGGATATTTTCACAAAAAAGTGAAATTTTCAAAAATTCAGAAAATTGGCTGAAAATGACTAAATATGAAGGACTCATCGGGCAAATCGCTCTGGAACTGAAATCGGAATGCTCACTGACATTTCCCCTATCTGAAAGTCTGATAAACGTCGGAAAAATGACTAAGTCGAAAAAAAAAAATTTTTCAACTTTTTTCAATTTTATCCCCGTGGGATATATATTCTACCCACAAACATTTGGAACTCTTCTGGGGTACCCTCACACATATTATTCCCTCATTTTGTGGATATTTTCACAAAAAAGTGAAATTTTCAAAAATTCTGAAAAATGGCTGAAAATGACTTAATATGAAGGACTCATCGGGCGAATTGCTCTGGAACTGAAATCGGAACGCTCACTGACATTTCCCCTATCTGAAAGTCTGATAAACGCCGGAAAAATGACTAAGTCCAAAAAAAATGTTTTTCAACTTTTTTCAATTTTATCCCCTTGGGATATATATTCTACGCACACACATTTGGAACTCTTCTGGGGTACCTTCACACATATTTTTCCCTCATTTTGTGGATATTTTCACAAAAAAGTGAAATTTTCAAAAATTCTGAAAATTGGCTGAAAATGACTAAATATGAAGGACTCATCGGGCGAATTGCTCTGGAACTGAAATCGGAACGCTCACTGACATTTCCCCTATCTGAAAGTCTGATAAAAGCCGGAAAAATGACTAAGTCCAAAAAAAAATTTTTAGCAACTTTTTTCAATTTTACCCCCGTGGGATATATCTTCTACCCACACACATTTGGAACTCTCCTGGGGTACCCTCACACATATTATTCCCTCATTTAGTGGATATTTTCACAAAAAAGTGCAATTTTCAAAAATCCTGAAAATTGTCTGAAAACGACTTAATATCAAGGACTCATTGGGCAAATCGCTCTGGAACTGAAATCGGAACGCTCACTGACATTTGCCCTATCTGAAAGTCTGATAAAAGCCGGAAAAATGACTAAATAAAAAAAAATTTTTTTTTTCAACTTTTTTCAATTTTACCTCCGTGGGATATATATTCTACCCACACACATTTGGACCTCTCCTGGGGTACCCTCACACATATTATTCCCTTATTTAGTGGATATTTTAACAAAAAAGTGAAATTTTCAAAAATCCAAAATATTGGCTGAAAACAACTAAATATCAAGGACTCATTTGGCGAATCGCTCTAGAACTGAAATCGGAGCACTCACTGACATTTCCCCTATCTGAAAGTCTGATAAACGTCGGAAAAATGACTAAGTCGAAAAAAAAAAATTTTCACCTTTTTTCAATTTTACCCCGTGGGATATTTTTTCTACCCACACACATTTGGAACTCTCCTGGGGTACCATCACACATATTATTCCCTCATTTAGTGGATATTTTCACAAAAAAGTGAAATTTTCAAAAATCCAGAAAATTGACTGAAAACGACTAAATATCAAGGACTCGTTGGGCGAATCACTCTGGAACTGAAATCGGAACGCTCACTGAAATTTGCCCTATCTGAAAGTCTGATAAACGCCGGAAAAATAACTAAATCCAGCAAAAAAAATTTTTCAACTTTTTTCAATTTTACCCCCGTGGGATATATATTCTACCCACACACATTTGGAACTCTCCTGGGGTACCCTCACACATATTATTCCCTCATTTAGTGGATATTTTCACAAAAAAGTGAAATTTTCAAAAATCTAGAAAATTGGCTGAAAACGACTAAATATCAAGGGATCATTGGTCGAATTGCTCTGGAACTGAAATCGGAACGCTCACTGAAATTTGCCCTATCTGAAAGTCTGATAAACGCCGGAAAAATGACTAAGTCCAAAAAAAAAATTTTTTTCAACTTTTTTCAATTTTACCCCCATGGGATATATCTTCTACCCACACACATTTGGAACTCTTCTGGGGTACCCTCACACATATTATTCCCTCATTTAGTGGATATTTTCACAAGAAAGTGAAATTTTCAAAAATTCTGAAAATTGGCTGAAAATGACAAAATATGAAGGACTCATCGGGCGAATCACTCTGGAACTGAAATCGGAACGATCACTGACATTTCCCCTATCTGAAAGTCTGATAAACGCTGGACAAATGACTAAGACCAAAAAAATTTTTTTATCAACTTTGTTCAATTTTACCCCCGTGGGATATATCTTCTACCCACACACATTTGGAACTCTTCTGGGGTACCCTCACACATATTATTCCCTCATTTAATGGATATTTTCACAAAAAAGTGAAATTTTCAAAAATTCAGAAAATTGGCTGAAAATGACTAAATATGAACGACTCATCGGGCGAATCGTTTTGGAACTGAAATCGGAGCGCTCACTGACATTTCCCAGAACTGAAAGTCTGATAAACGCTGGAAAAATGACAGTTCAAAAAAATTTTTTTTTAAACTTTTTTCAATTTTACCCCCGTGGGATATATCTTCTACCCACACACATTTGGAACTCTTCTGGGGTACCCTCACACATATTATTCCCTCATTTAGTGGATATTTTCACAAGAAAGTGAAATTTTCAAAAATTCTGAAAATTGGCTGAAAATGACTAAATATGAAGGACTCATCGGGCGAATCGTTTTGGAACTGAAATCGGAGCGCTCACTGACATTTCCCTTAACTGAAAGTCTGATAAACGCTGGAAAAATGACTAAGACCAAAAAAAAATTTTTATCAACTTTTTTCAATTTTACCCCCGTGGGATATATCTTCTACCCACACACATTTGGAACTCTCCTGGGGTACCCTCACACATATTATTCCCTCATTTAGTGGATATTTTCACAAAAAAAGTGAAATTGTCAAAAATTCAGAAAATTGGCTGAAAATGACTAAATATAAACGACTCATCGAGCGAATCGCACTGGAACTTAAATGGGAATGCTCACTGACATTTCCCCTATCTGAAAGTCTGATAAACGCCGGAAAAATGACTAAGTCTAAAAAAAAAATTTTTTCAACTTTTTTCAATTTTACCCCCGTGGGATATATATACTACCCACACACATTTGGAACTCTCCTGGGGTACCCTCACACATATTATTCCCTCATTTAGTGGATATTTTCACAAAAGAGTGAAATTTTCAAAAATTCAGAAAATTGGCTGAAAATGACTAAATATGAACGACTCATCGGGCAAATCGCTCTGGAACTGAAATCGGAACGCTCACTGACATTTCTCCTAACTGAAAGTCTGATAAACGCCGGAAAAATGACAGTCCAAAAAAAATTTTTTTTCAACTTTTTTCAATTTTACCCCCGTGGGATATATATACTACCCACACACATTTGGAACTCTCCTGGGGTACCCTCACACATATTATTCCCTCATTTAGTGGATATTTTCACAAAAACGTGAAATTTTCAAAAGTTCTGAAAATTGGCTGAAAACGACTAAATATGAAGGACTCACCGGGCGAATGGCTCTGGAACTGAAATCGGAATGCTCACTGACATTTCCCCTATCTGAAAGTCTGATAAACGCCGGAAAAATGACAGTCCAAAAAAAATTTTTTTTCAACTTTTTTCAATTTTACCACCGTGGGATATATATTCTACCCACACACATTTGGAACTCTCCTGGGGAACCCTCACACATATTATTCCCTCATTTAGTGGATATTTTCACAAAAAAGTGAAATTTTCAAAAATTCAGAAAATTGGCTGAAAATGACTAAATATGAACGACTCATCGGGCGAATCGTTCTGGAACTGAAATCGGAACGCTCACTGACATTTCCCCTAACTGAAAGTCTGATAAACGCCGGAAAAATGACAGTCCAAAAAAAATTTTTTTTCAACTTTTTTCAATTTTACCACCGTGGGATATATATTCTACCCACACACATTTGGAACTCTCCTGGGGAACCCTCACACATATTATTCCCTCATTTAGTGGATATTTTCACAAAAAAGTGAAATTTTCAAAAATTCAGAAAATTGGCTGAAAATGACTAAATATGAACGACTCATCGGGCGAATCGTTCTGGAACTGAAATCGGAACGCTCACTGACATTTCCCCTAACTGAAAGTCTGATAAACGCCGGAAAAATGACAGTCCAAAAAAAATTTTTTTTCAACTTTTTTCAATTTTACCACCGTGGGATATATATTCTACCCACACACATTTGGAACTCTCCTGGGGAACCCTCACACATATTATTCCCTCATTTAGTGGATATTTTCACAAAAAAGTGAAATTTTCAAAAATTCAGAAAATTGGCTGAAAATGACTAAATATGAACGACTCATCGGGCGAATCGTTCTGGAACTGAAATCGGAACGCTCACTGACATTTCCCCTAACTGAAAGTCTGATAAACGCCGGAAAAATGACAGTCCAAAAAAAAATTTTTTTCAACTTTTTTCAATTTTACCACCGTGGGATATATATTCTACCCACACACATTTGGAACTCTCCTGGGGAACCCTCACACATATTATTCCCTCATTTAGTGGATATTTTCACAAAAAAGTGAAATTTTCAAAAATTCAGAAAATTGGCTGAAAATGACTAAATATGAACGACTCATCGGGCGAATCGCTCTGGAACTTAAATCGGAATGATCACTGACATTTCCCCTATCTGAAAGTCTGATAAACGCCAGAAAAATGACTAAGTCCAAAAAAAAAATTTTTTTCAACTTTTTTCAATTTTACCCCCATGGGATATATCTTCTACCCACACACATTTGGAACTCTTCTGGGGTACCCTCACACATATTATTCCCTCATTTAGTGGATATTTTCACAAGAAAGTGAAATTTTCAAAAATTCTGAAAATTGGCTGAAAATGACAAAATATGAAGGACTCATCGGGCGAATCACTCTGGAACTGAAATCGGAACGATCACTGACATTTCCCCTATCTGAAAGTCTGATAAACGCTGGACAAATGACTAAGACCAAAAAAATTTTTTTATCAACTTTGTTCAATTTTACCCCCGTGGGATATATCTTCTACCCACACACATTTGGAACTCTTCTGGGGTACCCTCACACATATTATTCCCTCATTTAATGGATATTTTCACAAAAAAGTGAAATTTTCAAAAATTCAGAAAATTGGCTGAAAATGACTAAATATGAACGACTCATCGGGCGAATCGTTTTGGAACTGAAATCGGAGCGCTCACTGACATTTCCCAGAACTGAAAGTCTGATAAACGCTGGAAAAATGACAGTTCAAAAAAATTTTTTTTTAAACTTTTTTCAATTTTACCCCCGTGGGATATATCTTCTACCCACACACATTTGGAACTCTTCTGGGGTACCCTCACACATATTATTCCCTCATTTAGTGGATATTTTCACAAGAAAGTGAAATTTTCAAAAATTCTGAAAATTGGCTGAAAATGACTAAATATGAAGGACTCATCGGGCGAATCGTTTTGGAACTGAAATCGGAGCGCTCACTGACATTTCCCTTAACTGAAAGTCTGATAAACGCTGGAAAAATGACTAAGACCAAAAAAAAATTTTTATCAACTTTTTTCAATTTTACCCCCGTGGGATATATCTTCTACCCACACACATTTGGAACTCTCCTGGGGTACCCTCACACATATTATTCCCTCATTTAGTGGATATTTTCACAAAAAAAGTGAAATTGTCAAAAATTCAGAAAATTGGCTGAAAATGACTAAATATAAACGACTCATCGAGCGAATCGCACTGGAACTTAAATGGGAATGCTCACTGACATTTCCCCTATCTGAAAGTCTGATAAACGCCGGAAAAATGACTAAGTCTAAAAAAAAAATTTTTTCAACTTTTTTCAATTTTACCCCCGTGGGATATATATACTACCCACACACATTTGGAACTCTCCTGGGGTACCCTCACACATATTATTCCCTCATTTAGTGGATATTTTCACAAAAGAGTGAAATTTTCAAAAATTCAGAAAATTGGCTGAAAATGACTAAATATGAACGACTCATCGGGCAAATCGCTCTGGAACTGAAATCGGAACGCTCACTGACATTTCTCCTAACTGAAAGTCTGATAAACGCCGGAAAAATGACAGTCCAAAAAAAATTTTTTTTCAACTTTTTTCAATTTTACCCCCGTGGGATATATATACTACCCACACACATTTGGAACTCTCCTGGGGTACCCTCACACATATTATTCCCTCATTTAGTGGATATTTTCACAAAAACGTGAAATTTTCAAAAGTTCTGAAAATTGGCTGAAAACGACTAAATATGAAGGACTCACCGGGCGAATGGCTCTGGAACTGAAATCGGAATGCTCACTGACATTTCCCCTATCTGAAAGTCTGATAAACGCCGGAAAAATGACAGTCCAAAAAAAATTTTTTTTCAACTTTTTTCAATTTTACCACCGTGGGATATATATTCTACCCACACACATTTGGAACTCTCCTGGGGAACCCTCACACATATTATTCCCTCATTTAGTGGATATTTTCACAAAAAAGTGAAATTTTCAAAAATTCAGAAAATTGGCTGAAAATGACTAAATATGAACGACTCATCGGGCGAATCGTTCTGGAACTGAAATCGGAACGCTCACTGACATTTCCCCTAACTGAAAGTCTGATAAACGCCGGAAAAATGACAGTCCAAAAAAAATTTTTTTTCAACTTTTTTCAATTTTACCACCGTGGGATATATATTCTACCCACACACATTTGGAACTCTCCTGGGGAACCCTCACACATATTATTCCCTCATTTAGTGGATATTTTCACAAAAAAGTGAAATTTTCAAAAATTCAGAAAATTGGCTGAAAATGACTAAATATGAACGACTCATCGGGCGAATCGTTCTGGAACTGAAATCGGAACGCTCACTGACATTTCCCCTAACTGAAAGTCTGATAAACGCCGGAAAAATGACAGTCCAAAAAAAATTTTTTTTCAACTTTTTTCAATTTTACCACCGTGGGATATATATTCTACCCACACACATTTGGAACTCTCCTGGGGAACCCTCACACATATTATTCCCTCATTTAGTGGATATTTTCACAAAAAAGTGAAATTTTCAAAAATTCAGAAAATTGGCTGAAAATGACTAAATATGAACGACTCATCGGGCGAATCGTTCTGGAACTGAAATCGGAACGCTCACTGACATTTCCCCTAACTGAAAGTCTGATAAACGCCGGAAAAATGACAGTCCAAAAAAAATTTTTTTTCAACTTTTTTCAATTTTACCACCGTGGGATATATATTCTACCCACACACATTTGGAACTCTCCTGGGGAACCCTCACACATATTATTCCCTCATTTAGTGGATATTTTCACAAAAAAGTGAAATTTTCAAAAATTCAGAAAATTGGCTGAAAATGACTAAATATGAACGACTCATCGGGCGAATCGCTCTGGAACTTAAATCGGAATGATCACTGACATTTCCCCTATCTGAAAGTCTGATAAACGCCAGAAAAATGACTAAGTCTAAAAAAAAAATTTTTTCAACTTTTTTCAATTTTACCCCCGTGGGATATATATACTACCCACACACATTTGGAACTCTCCTGGGGTACCCTCACACATATTATTCGCTCATTTAGTGGATATTTTCACAAAAACGTGAAATTTTCAAAAGTTCAGAAAATTGGCTGAAAACAACTAAATATGAAGGACTCACCGGGCGAATCGCTCTGGAACTGAAATCGGAACGCTCACTGACATTTTCCCTATCTGAAAGTCTGATAAATGCCGGAAAAATGACTAAGTCGAAAAAAAAATTTTTACAACTTTTTTCAATTTTACCCCCGTGGGATATATCTTCTACCCACACACATTTGGAACTCTCCTGGGATACCCTCACACATATTATTCCCTCATTTAGTGGATATTTTCACAAAAAAGTGAAATTTTCAAAAATTCAGAAAATTGGCTGAAAATGACTAAATATGAACGACTCATCGGGCGTATCACTCTGGAACTGAAATCGGAACGCTCACTGACATTTCCCCTATCTGAAAGTCTGATAAACGCTGAACAAATGACTAAGTCCAAAAAAAATAATTTTTTCACCTTTTTTCAATTTTACCCCCGTGGCATATATATTCTACCGACACACATTTGGAACTCTCCTGGGGAACCCTCACACATATTATTCCCTCATTTAGTGGATATTTTCGCAAAAAAGTGACATTTTCAAAAATTCTGAAAATTGGCTGAAAACGACTAAATATGAAGGACTCACCGGGCGAATGGCTCTGGAACTGAAATCGGAATGCTCACTGACATTTCCCCTATCCAAAAAAAAAAATTTTTTCAACTTTTTTCAATTTTACCCCCGTGGGATATATATTCTACCCATATACGTTTGGAACTCTCCTGGGGTACCCTCACACATATTATTCCCTCATTTAGTGGATATTTTCACAAAAAAGTGAAATTTTCAAAAATTCTGAAAATTGGCTGAAAACGACTAAATATGAAGGACTCACCGGGCGAATCGCTCTGGAACTGAAATCGGAATGCTCACTGACATTTCCCCTATCTGAAAGTCTGATAAACGCCGGAAAAATGACTAAGTCGAGAAAAAAAATGTTTCAACTTTTTTCAATTTTACCCCCGTGGGATATATATTCTACCCACACACATTTGGAACTCTCCTGGGGTACCCTCACACATAGTATTCCCTCATTTAGTGGATATTTTTGCAAAAAAGTGAAATTTTCAAAAAATTCAGAAAATTGGCTGAAAACTACTAAATATGAAGGACTCATCGGGCGAATCGCTCTGGAACTGAAATCGGAACGCTCACTGACATTTCCCCTATCTGAAAGTCTGATAAACGCCGGAAAAATGACTAAGTCCCAAAAAAAAATTTTAGCAACTTTTTTCAATTTTACCCCCGTGGGATATATCTTCTACCCACACACATTTGGAACTCTCCTGGGGTACCCTCACACATAGTATTCCCTCATTTAGTGGATATTTTCAAAAAAAAGTGAAATTTTCAAAAATTCTGAAAATTGGCTGAAAATGACTAAATATGAACGACTTATTGGGGAAATCGCTCTGGAACTGAAATTGGAACGCTCACTGACATTTCCCCTAACTGAAAGTCTGATAAATGCCAGAAAAATGACTAAGTCCAAAAAAAATTTTTTTTCAACTTTTTTCAATTTTACCCCCGTGGGATACATATTCAACCCACACACACTTGATACTCTCCTGGGGTACCCTCACACATATTATTCCCTCATTTAGTGGATATTTTCACAAAAAAGTGAAATTTTCAAAAATTCTGAAAATTGGCTGAAAACGACTAAATATGAAGGACTCATCGGGCGAATCGTTCTGGAACTGAAATCGGAACGCTCACTGACATTTCCCCTAACTGAAAGTCTGATAAACGCCGGAAAAATGACAGTCCAAAAAAAATTTTTTTTCAACTTTTTTCAATTTTACCACCGTGGGATATATATTCTACCCACACACATTTGGAACTCTCCTGGGGAACCCTCACACATATTATTCCCTCATTTAGTGGATATTTTCACAAAAAAGTGAAATTTTCAAAAATTCAGAAAATTGGCTGAAAATGACTAAATATGAACGACTCATCGGGCGAATCGTTCTGGAACTGAAATCGGAACGCTCACTGACATTTCCCCTAACTGAAAGTCTGATAAACGCCGGAAAAATGACAGTCCAAAAAAAATTTTTTTTCAACTTTTTTCAATTTTACCACCGTGGGATATATATTCTACCCACACACATTTGGAACTCTCCTGGGGAACCCTCACACATATTATTCCCTCATTTAGTGGATATTTTCACAAAAAAGTGAAATTTTCAAAAATTCAGAAAATTGGCTGAAAATGACTAAATATGAACGACTCATCGGGCGAATCGTTCTGGAACTGAAATCGGAACGCTCACTGACATTTCCCCTAACTGAAAGTCTGATAAACGCCGGAAAAATGACAGTCCAAAAAAAAATTTTTTTCAACTTTTTTCAATTTTACCACCGTGGGATATATATTCTACCCACACACATTTGGAACTCTCCTGGGGAACCCTCACACATATTATTCCCTCATTTAGTGGATATTTTCACAAAAAAGTGAAATTTTCAAAAATTCAGAAAATTGGCTGAAAATGACTAAATATGAACGACTCATCGGGCGAATCGCTCTGGAACTTAAATCGGAATGATCACTGACATTTCCCCTATCTGAAAGTCTGATAAACGCCAGAAAAATGACTAAGTCCAAGAAAAAAATTTTTTTCAACTTTTTTCAATTTTACCCCCATGGGATATATCTTCTACCCACACACATTTGGAACTCTTCTGGGGTACCCTCACACATATTATTCCCTCATTTAGTGGATATTTTCACAAGAAAGTGAAATTTTCAAAAATTCTGAAAATTGGCTGAAAATGACAAAATATGAAGGACTCATCGGGCGAATCACTCTGGAACTGAAATCGGAACGATCACTGACATTTCCCCTATCTGAAAGTCTGATAAACGCTGGACAAATGACTAAGACCAAAAAAATTTTTTTATCAACTTTGTTCAATTTTACCCCCGTGGGATATATCTTCTACCCACACACATTTGGAACTCTTCTGGGGTACCCTCACACATATTATTCCCTCATTTAATGGATATTTTCACAAAAAAGTGAAATTTTCAAAAATTCAGAAAATTGGCTGAAAATGACTAAATATGAACGACTCATCGGGCGAATCGTTTTGGAACTGAAATCGGAGCGCTCACTGACATTTCCCAGAACTGAAAGTCTGATAAACGCTGGAAAAATGACAGTTCAAAAAAATTTTTTTTTAAACTTTTTTCAATTTTACCCCCGTGGGATATATCTTCTACCCACACACATTTGGAACTCTTCTGGGGTACCCTCACACATATTATTCCCTCATTTAGTGGATATTTTCACAAGAAAGTGAAATTTTCAAAAATTCTGAAAATTGGCTGAAAATGACTAAATATGAAGGACTCATCGGGCGAATCGTTTTGGAACTGAAATCGGAGCGCTCACTGACATTTCCCTTAACTGAAAGTCTGATAAACGCTGGAAAAATGACTAAGACCAAAAAAAAATTTTTATCAACTTTTTTCAATTTTACCCCCGTGGGATATATCTTCTACCCACACACATTTGGAACTCTCCTGGGGTACCCTCACACATATTATTCCCTCATTTAGTGGATATTTTCACAAAAAAAGTGAAATTGTCAAAAATTCAGAAAATTGGCTGAAAATGACTAAATATAAACGACTCATCGAGCGAATCGCACTGGAACTTAAATGGGAATGCTCACTGACATTTCCCCTATCTGAAAGTCTGATAAACGCCGGAAAAATGACTAAGTCTAAAAAAAAAATTTTTTCAACTTTTTTCAATTTTACCCCCGTGGGATATATATACTACCCACACACATTTGGAACTCTCCTGGGGTACCCTCACACATATTATTCCCTCATTTAGTGGATATTTTCACAAAAGAGTGAAATTTTCAAAAATTCAGAAAATTGGCTGAAAATGACTAAATATGAACGACTCATCGGGCAAATCGCTCTGGAACTGAAATCGGAACGCTCACTGACATTTCTCCTAACTGAAAGTCTGATAAACGCCGGAAAAATGACAGTCCAAAAAAAATTTTTTTTCAACTTTTTTCAATTTTACCCCCGTGGGATATATATACTACCCACACACATTTGGAACTCTCCTGGGGTACCCTCACACATATTATTCCCTCATTTAGTGGATATTTTCACAAAAACGTGAAATTTTCAAAAGTTCTGAAAATTGGCTGAAAACGACTAAATATGAAGGACTCACCGGGCGAATGGCTCTGGAACTGAAATCGGAATGCTCACTGACATTTCCCCTATCTGAAAGTCTGATAAACGCCGGAAAAATGACAGTCCAAAAAAAATTTTTTTTCAACTTTTTTCAATTTTACCACCGTGGGATATATATTCTACCCACACACATTTGGAACTCTCCTGGGGAACCCTCACACATATTATTCCCTCATTTAGTGGATATTTTCACAAAAAAGTGAAATTTTCAAAAATTCAGAAAATTGGCTGAAAATGACTAAATATGAACGACTCATCGGGCGAATCGTTCTGGAACTGAAATCGGAACGCTCACTGACATTTCCCCTAACTGAAAGTCTGATAAACGCCGGAAAAATGACAGTCCAAAAAAAATTTTTTTTCAACTTTTTTCAATTTTACCACCGTGGGATATATATTCTACCCACACACATTTGGAACTCTCCTGGGGAACCCTCACACATATTATTCCCTCATTTAGTGGATATTTTCACAAAAAAGTGAAATTTTCAAAAATTCAGAAAATTGCCTGAAAATGACTAAATATGAACGACTCATCGGGCGAATCGTTCTGGAACTGAAATCGGAACGCTCACTGACATTTCCCCTAACTGAAAGTCTGATAAACGCCGGAAAAATGACAGTCCAAAAAAAATTTTTTTTCAACTTTTTTCAATTTTACCACCGTGGGATATATATTCTACCCACACACATTTGGAACTCTCCTGGGGAACCCTCACACATATTATTCCCTCATTTAGTGGATATTTTCACAAAAAAGTGAAATTTTCAAAAATTCAGAAAATTGGCTGAAAATGACTAAATATGAACGACTCATCGGGCGAATCGTTCTGGAACTGAAATCGGAACGCTCACTGACATTTCCCCTAACTGAAAGTCTGATAAACGCCGGAAAAATGACAGTCCAAAAAAAATTTTTTTTCAACTTTTTTCAATTTTACCACCGTGGGATATATATTCTACCCACACACATTTGGAACTCTCCTGGGGAACCCTCACACATATTATTCCCTCATTTAGTGGATATTTTCACAAAAAAGTGAAATTTTCAAAAATTCAGAAAATTGGCTGAAAATGACTAAATATGAACGACTCATCGGGCGAATCGCTCTGGAACTTAAATCGGAATGATCACTGACATTTCCCCTATCTGAAAGTCTGATAAACGCCAGAAAAATGACTAAGTCTAAAAAAAAAATGTTTTCAACTTTTTTCAATTTTACCCCCGTGGGATATATATACTACCCACACACATTTGGAACTCTCCTGGGGTACCCTCACACATATTATTCGCTCATTTAGTGGATATTTTCACAAAAACGTGAAATTTTCAAAAGTTCAGAAAATTGGCTGAAAACAACTAAATATGAAGGATTCACCGGGCGAATCGCTCTGGAACTGAAATCGGAACGCTCACTGACATTTTCCCTATCTGAAAGTCTGATAAATGCCGGAAAAATGACTAAGTCGAAAAAAAAATTTTTACAACTTTTTTCAATTTTACCCCCGTGGGATATATCTTCTACCCACACACATTTGGAACTCTCCTGGGATACCCTCACACATATTATTCCCTCATTTAGTGGATATTTTCACAAAAAAGTGAAATTTTCAAAAATTCAGAAAATTGGCTGAAAATGACTAAATATGAACGACTCATCGGGCGTATCACTCTGGAACTGAAATCGGAACGCTCACTGACATTTCCCCTATCTGAAAGTCTGATAAACGCTGAACAAATGACTAAGTCCAAAAAAAATAATTTTTTCACCTTTTTTCAATTTTACCCCCGTGGCATATATATTCTACCGACACACATTTGGAACTCTCCTGGGGAACCCTCACACATATTATTCCCTCATTTAGTGGATATTTTCGCAAAAAAGTGACATTTTCAAAAATTCTGAAAATTGGCTGAAAACGACTAAATATGAAGGACTCACCGGGCGAATGGCTCTGGAACTGAAATCGGAATGCTCACTGACATTTCCCCTATCCAAAAAAAAAAATTTTTTCAACTTTTTTCAATTTTACCCCCGTGGGATATATATTCTACCCATATACGTTTGGAACTCTCCTGGGGTACCCTCACACATATTATTCCCTCATTTAGTGGATATTTTCACAAAAAAGTGAAATTTTCAAAAATTCTGAAAATTGGCTGAAAACGACTAAATATGAAGGACTCACCGGGCGAATCGCTCTGGAACTGAAATCGGAATGCTCACTGACATTTCCCCTATCTGAAAGTCTGATAAACGCCGGAAAAATGACTAAGTCGAGAAAAAAAATGTTTCAACTTTTTTCAATTTTACCCCCGTGGGATATATATTCTACCCACACACATTTGGAACTCTCCTGGGGTACCCTCACACATAGTATTCCCTCATTTAGTGGATATTTTTGCAAAAAAGTGAAATTTTCAAAAAATTCAGAAAATTGGCTGAAAACTACTAAATATGAAGGACTCATCGGGCGAATCGCTCTGGAACTGAAATCGGAACGCTCACTGACATTTCCCCTATCTGAAAGTCTGATAAACGCCGGAAAAATGACTAAGTCCCAAAAAAAAATTTTAGCAACTTTTTTCAATTTTACCCCCGTGGGATATATCTTCTACCCACACACATTTGGAACTCTCCTGGGGTACCCTCACACATAGTATTCCCTCATTTAGTGGATATTTTCAAAAAAAAGTGAAATTTTCAAAAATTCTGAAAATTGGCTGAAAATGACTAAATATGAACGACTTATTGGGGAAATCGCTCTGGAACTGAAATTGGAACGCTCACTGACATTTCCCCTAACTGAAAGTCTGATAAATGCCAGAAAAATGACTAAGTCCAAAAAAAATTTTTTTTCAACTTTTTTCAATTTTACCCCCGTGGGATACATATTCAACCCACACACACTTGATACTCTCCTGGGGTACCCTCACACATATTATTCCCTCATTTAGTGGATATTTTCACAAAAAAGTGAAATTTTCAAAAATTCTGAAAATTGGCTGAAAACGACTAAATATGAAGGACTCAATGGGCGAATCACTCTGGAACTGAAATCGGAATGCTCACTGACATTTCCCCTATCTGAAAGTCTGATAAACGCCGGAAAAATGACTAAGTCGAAAAAAAAAAAATTTTCACCTTTTTTCAATTTTACCCCCGTGGGATATATATTCTACCCACACACATTTGGAACTCTCCTGGGGAACCCTCACACATATTATTCCCTCATTTAGTGGATATTTTCACAAAAAAGTGAAATTTTCAAAAATTCAGAAAATTGGCTGAAAACGACTAATTATGAAGGACTCATTGGGCGAATCGCTCTGGAACTGAAATCGGAACTCTCACTGACATTTCCCCTATCTGAAAGTCTGATAAACGCCGGAAAAATGACTAAGTCCAAAAAAAATAATTTTTTCACCTTTTTTCAATTTTACCCCCGTGGGATATATATTCTACCCACACACATTTGGAACTCTCCTGGTGAACCCTCACACATATTATTCCCTCATTTAGTGGATATTTTCACAAAAACGTGAAATTTTCAAAAATTCTGAAAATTGGCTGAAATTGACTAAATATGAAGGACTCACCGGGCGAATGGCTCTGGAACTGAAATCGGAACGCTCACTGACATTTCCCCTATCTGAAAGTCTGATAAACGCCGGAAAAATGACTAAGTCCAAAAAAAATTTTTTTCAACTTTTTTCAATTTTACCCCCGTGGGATATATATTCTACCCACACACATTTGGAACTCTCCTGGGGTACCCTCACACATATTATTCCCTCATTTAGTGGATATTTTCACAAAAAAGTGAAATTTACAAAAATTCAGAAAATTGGCTGAAAATGACTAAATATGAACGACTCATCGGGCGAATCGTTCTGGAACTGAAATCGGAACGCTCACTGACATTTCCCCTAACTGAAAGTCTGATAAACGCCGGAAAAATGACAGTCCAAAAAAAATTTTTTTTCAACTTTTTTCAATTTTACCACCGTGGGATATATATTCTACCCACACACATTTGGAACTCTCCTGGGGAACCCTCACACATATTATTCCCTCATTTAGTGGATATTTTCACAAAAAAGTGAAATTTTCAAAAATTCAGAAAATTGGCTGAAAATGACTAAATATGAACGACTCATCGGGCGAATCGTTCTGGAACTGAAATCGGAACGCTCACTGACATTTCCCCTAACTGAAAGTCTGATAAACGCCGGAAAAATGACAGTCCAAAAAAAATTTTTTTTCAACTTTTTTCAATTTTACCACCGTGGGATATATATTCTACCCACACACATTTGGAACTCTCCTGGGGAACCCTCACACATATTATTCCCTCATTTAGTGGATATTTTCACAAAAAAGTGAAATTTTCAAAAATTCAGAAAATTGGCTGAAAATGACTAAATATGAACGACTCATCGGGCGAATCGCTCTGGAACTTAAATCGGAATGATCACTGACATTTCCCCTATCTGAAAGTCTGATAAACGCCAGAAAAATGACTAAGTCCAAAAAAAAAATTTTTTTCAACTTTTTTCAATTTTACCCCCATGGGATATATCTTCTACCCACACACATTTGGAACTCTTCTGGGGTACCCTCACACATATTATTCCCTCATTTAGTGGATATTTTCACAAGAAAGTGAAATTTTCAAAAATTCTGAAAATTGGCTGAAAATGACAAAATATGAAGGACTCATCGGGCGAATCACTCTGGAACTGAAATCGGAACGATCACTGACATTTCCCCTATCTGAAAGTCTGATAAACGCTGGACAAATGACTAAGACCAAAAAAATTTTTTTATCAACTTTGTTCAATTTTACCCCCGTGGGATATATCTTCTACCCACACACATTTGGAACTCTTCTGGGGTACCCTCACACATATTATTCCCTCATTTAATGGATATTTTCACAAAAAAGTGAAATTTTCAAAAATTCAGAAAATTGGCTGAAAATGACTAAATATGAACGACTCATCGGGCGAATCGTTTTGGAACTGAAATCGGAGCGCTCACTGACATTTCCCAGAACTGAAAGTCTGATAAACGCTGGAAAAATGACAGTTCAAAAAAATTTTTTTTTAAACTTTTTTCAATTTTACCCCCGTGGGATATATCTTCTACCCACACACATTTGGAACTCTTCTGGGGTACCCTCACACATATTATTCCCTCATTTAGTGGATATTTTCACAAGAAAGTGAAATTTTCAAAAATTCTGAAAATTGGCTGAAAATGACTAAATATGAAGGACTCATCGGGCGAATCGTTTTGGAACTGAAATCGGAGCGCTCACTGACATTTCCCTTAACTGAAAGTCTGATAAACGCTGGAAAAATGACTAAGACCAAAAAAAAATTTTTATCAACTTTTTTCAATTTTACCCCCGTGGGATATATCTTCTACCCACACACATTTGGAACTCTCCTGGGGTACCCTCACACATATTATTCCCTCATTTAGTGGATATTTTCACAAAAAAAGTGAAATTGTCAAAAATTCAGAAAATTGGCTGAAAATGACTAAATATAAACGACTCATCGAGCGAATCGCACTGAAACTTAAATGGGAATGCTCACTGACATTTCCCCTATCTGAAAGTCTGATAAACGCCGGAAAAATGACTAAGTCTAAAAAAAAAATTTTTTCAACTTTTTTCAATTTTACCCCCGTGGGATATATATACTACCCACACACATTTGGAACTCTCCTGGGGTACCCTCACACATATTATTCCCTCATTTAGTGGATATTTTCACAAAAGAGTGAAATTTTCAAAAATTCAGAAAATTGGCTGAAAATGACTAAATATGAACGACTCATCGGGCAAATCGCTCTGGAACTGAAATCGGAACGCTCACTGACATTTCTCCTAACTGAAAGTCTGATAAACGCCGGAAAAATGACAGTCCAAAAAAAATTTTTTTTCAACTTTTTTCAATTTTACCCCCGTGGGATATATATACTACCCACACACATTTGGAACTCTCCTGGGGTACCCTCACACATATTATTCCCTCATTTAGTGGATATTTTCACAAAAATGTGAAATTTTCAAAAGTTCTGAAAATTGGCTGAAAACGACTAAATATGAAGGACTCACCGGGCGAATGGCTCTGGAACTGAAATCGGAATGCTCACTGACATTTCCCCTATCTGAAAGTCTGATAAACGCCGGAAAAATGACAGTCCAAAAAAAATTTTTTTTCAACTTTTTTCAATTTTACCACCGTGGGATATATATTCTACCCACACACATTTGGAACTCTCCTGGGGAACCCTCACACACATTATTCCCTCATTTAGTGGATATTTTCACAAAAAAGTGAAATTTTCAAAAATTCAGAAAATTGGCTGAAAATGACTAAATATGAACGACTCATCGGGCGAATCGTTCTGGAACTGAAATCGGAACGCTCACTGACATTTCCCCTAACTGAAAGTCTGATAAACGCCGGAAAAATGACAGTCCAAAAAAAATTTTTTTTCAACTTTTTTCAATTTTACCACCGTAGGATATATATTCTACCCACACACATTTGGAACTCTCCTGGGGAACCCTCACACATATTATTCCCTCATTTAGTGGATATTTTCACAAAAAAGTGAAATTTTCAAAAATTCAGAAAATTGGCTGAAAATGACTAAATATGAACGACTCATCGGGCGAATCGTTCTGGAACTGAAATCGGAACGCTCACTGACATTTCCCCTAACTGAAAGTCTGATAAACGCCGGAAAAATGACAGTCCAAAAAAAATTTTTTTTCAACTTTTTTCAATTTTACCACCGTGGGATATATATTCTACCCACACACATTTGGAACTCTCCTGGGGAACCCTCACACATATTATTCCCTCATTTAGTGGATATTTTCACAAAAAAGTGAAATTTTCAAAAATTCAGAAAATTGGCTGAAAATGACTAAATATGAACGACTCATCGGGCAAATCGCTCTGGAACTGAAATCGGAACGCTCACTGACATTTCTCCTAACTGAAAGTCTGATAAACGCCGGAAAAATGACAGTCCAAAAAAAATTTTTTTTCAACTTTTTTCAATTTTACCACCGTGGGATATATATTCTACCCACACACATTTGGAACTCTCCTGGGGTACCCTCACACATATTATTCCCTCATTTAGTGGATATTTTCACAAAAAAAGTGAAATTGTCAAAAATTCAGAAAATTGGCTGAAAATGACTAAATATAAACGACTCATCGAGCGAATCGCACTGAAACTTAAATGGGAATGCTCACTGACATTTCCCCTAACTGAAAGTCTGATAAACGCCGGAAAAATGACTAAGTCCAAAAAAAATTTTTTTTCAACTTTTTTCAATTTTACCACCGTGGGATATATATTCTACCCACACACATTTGGAACTCTCCTGGGGAACCCTCACACATATTATTCCCTCATTTAGTGGATATTTTCACAAAAAAGTGAAATTTTCAAAAATTCAGAAAATTGGCTGAAAATGACTAAATATGAACGACTCATCGGGCGAATCGTTCTGGAACTGAAATCGGAACGCTCACTGACATTTCCCCTAACTGAAAGTCTGATAAACGCCGGAAAAATGACAGTCCAAAAAAAATTTTTTTTCAACTTTTTTCAATTTTACCACCGTGGGATATATATTCTACCCACACACATTTGGAACTCTCCTGGGGAACCCTCACACATATTATTCCCTCATTTAGTGGATATTTTCACAAAAAAGTGAAATTTTCAAAAATTCAGAAAATTGGCTGAAAATGACTAAATATGAACGACTCATCGGGCGAATCGCTCTGGAACTTAAATCGGAATGATCACTGACATTTCCCCTATCTGAAAGTCTGATAAACGCCAGAAAAATGACTAAGTCTAAAAAAAAAATTTTTTCAACTTTTTTCAATTTTACCCCCGTGGGATATATATACTACCCACACACATTTGGAACTCTCCTGGGGTACCCTCACACATATTATTCGCTCATTTAGTGGATATTTTCACAAAAACGTGAAATTTTCAAAAGTTCAGAAAATTGGCTGAAAACAACTAAATATGAAGGACTCACCGGGCGAATCGCTCTGGAACTGAAATCGGAACGCTCACTGACATTTTCCCTATCTGAAAGTCTGATAAATGCCGGAAAAATGACTAAGTCGAAAAAAAAATTTTTACAACTTTTTTCAATTTTACCCCCGTGGGATATATCTTCTACCCACACACATTTGGAACTCTCCTGGGATACCCTCACACATATTATTCCCTCATTTAGTGGATATTTTCACAAAAAAGTGAAATTTTCAAAAATTCAGAAAATTGGCTGAAAATGACTAAATATGAACGACTCATCGGGCGAATCACTCTGGAACTGAAATCGGAACGCTCACTGACATTTCCCCTATCTGAAAGTCTGATAAACGCTGAACAAATGACTAAGTCCAAAAAAAATAATTTTTTCACCTTTTTTCAATTTTACCCCCGTGGCATATATATTCTACCGACACACATTTGGAACTCTCCTGGGGAACCCTCACACATATTATTCCCTCATTTAGTGGATATTTTCGCAAAAAAGTGACATTTTCAAAAATTCTGAAAATTGGCTGAAAACGACTAAATATGAAGGACTCACCGGGCGAATGGCTCTGGAACTGAAATCGGAATGCTCACTGACATTTCCCCTATCCAAAAAAAAAAATTTTTTCAACTTTTTTCAATTTTACCCCCGTGGGATATATATTCTACCCATATACGTTTGGAACTCTCCTGGGGTACCCTCACACATATTATTCCCTCATTTAGTGGATATTTTCACAAAAAAGTGAAATTTTCAAAAATTCTGAAAATTGGCTGAAAACGACTAAATATGAAGGACTCACCGGGCGAATCGCTCTGGAACTGAAATCGGAACGCTCACTGACATTTCCCCTATCTGAAAGTCTGATAAATGCCGGAAAAATGACTAAGTCGAAAAAAAAATTTTTACAACTTTTTTCAATTTTACCCCCGTGGGATATATCTTCTACCCACACACATTTGGAACTCTCCTGGGATACCCTCACACATATTATTCCCTCATTTAGTGGATATTTTCACAAAAAAGTGAAATTGTCAAAAATTCTATAAATTGGCTGAAAACGACTAAATATGAAGGACTCATTGGGCGAATCACTCTGGAACTGAAATCGGAATGCTCACTGACATTTCCCCTATCTGAAAGTCTGATAAACGCCGGAAAAATGACTAAGTCGAGAAAAAAAATGTTTCAACTTTTTTCAATTTTACCCCCGTGGGATATATATTCTACCCACACACATTTGGAACTCTCCTGGGGTACCCTCACACATAGTATTCCCTCATTTAGTGGATATTTTTGCAAAAAAGTGAAATTTTCAAAAAATTCAGAAAATTGGCTGAAAACTACTAAATATGAAGGACTCATCGGGCGAATCGCTCTGGAACTGAAATCGGAACGCTCACTGACATTTCCCCTATCTGAAAGTCTGATAAACGCCGGAAAAATGACTAAGTCCCAAAAAAAAATTTTAGCAACTTTTTTCAATTTTACCCCCGTGGGATATATCTTCTACCCACACACATTTGGAACTCTCCTGGGGTACCCTCACACATAGTATTCCCTCATTTAGTGGATATTTTCAAAAAAAAGTGAAATTTTCAAAAATTCTGAAAATTGGCTGAAAATAACTAAATATGAACGACTTATTGGGGAAATCGCTCTGGAACTGAAATTGGAACGCTCACTGACATTTCCCCTAACTGAAAGTCTGATAAATGCCAGAAAAATGACTAAGTCCAAAAAAAATTTTTTTTCAACTTTTTTCAATTTTACCCCCGTGGGATACATATTCAACCCACACACACTTGATACTCTCCTGGGGTACCCTCACACATATTATTCCCTCATTTAGTGGATATTTTCACAAAAAAGTGAAATTTTCAAAAATTCTGAAAATTGGCTGAAAACGACTAAATATGAAGGACTCAATGGGCGAATCACTCTGGAACTGAAATCGGAATGCTCACTGACATTTCCCCTATCTGAAAGTCTGATAAACGCCGGAAAAATGACTAAGTCGAAAAAAAAAAAATTTTCACCTTTTTTCAATTTTACCCCCGTGGGATATATATTCTACCCACACACATTTGGAACTCTCCTGGGGAACCCTCACACATATTATTCCCTCATTTAGTGGATATTTTCACAAAAAAGTGAAATTTTCAAAAATTCAGAAAATTGGCTGAAAACGACTAATTATGAAGGACTCATTGGGCGAATCGCTCTGGAACTGAAATCGGAACTCTCACTGACATTTCCCCTATCTGAAAGTCTGATAAACGCCGGAAAAATGACTAAGTCCAAAAAAAATAATTTTTTCACCTTTTTTCAATTTTACCCCCGTGGGATATATATTCTACCCACACACATTTGGAACTCTCCTGGTGAACCCTCACACATATTATTCCCTCATTTAGTGGATATTTTCACAAAAACGTGAAATTTTCAAAAATTCTGAAAATTGGCTGAAATTGACTAAATATGAAGGACTCACCGGGCGAATGGCTCTGGAACTGAAATCGGAACGCTCACTGACATTTCCCCTATCTGAAAGTCTGATAAACGCCGGAAAAATGACTAAGTCCAAAAAAAATTTTTTTCAACTTTTTTCAATTTTACCCCCGTGGGATATATATTCTACCCACACACATTTGGAACTCTCCTGGGGTACCCTCACACATATTATTCCCTCATTTAGTGGATATTTTCACAAAAAAGTGAAATTTACAAAAATTCAGAAAATTGGCTGAAAATGACTAAATATGAACGACTCATCGGGTGAATCGCTCTGGAACTTAAATCGGAATGCTCACTGACATTTCCCCTATCTGAAAGTATGATAAACGCCGGAAAAATGACTAAGTCCAAAAAAAAAATTTTTTTCACCTTTTTTCAATTTTACCCCCGTGGGATACATATTCAACCCACACACACTTGGTACTCTCCTGGGGTACCCTCACACATATTATTCCCTCATTTAGTTGATATTTTCACAAAAAAGTGAAATTTTCAAAAATTCTGAAAATTGGCTGAAAACTACTAAATATGAAGGACTCATCGGGCGAATCGCTCTGGAACTGAAATCGGAACGCTCACTGACATTTCCCCTATCTGAAAGTCTGATAAACGCTGAAAAAATGACTAAGTCCAAAAAAAAATTATTTTTCACCTTTTTTCAATTTTACCCCGTGGGATATATATTCTACCCACACACATTTGAAACTCTCCTGGGGAACCCTCACACATATTATTCCCTCATTTAGTGGATATTTTCACAAAAAAGTGAAATTTTCAAAAATTCAGAAAATTGGCTGAAAACTACTAAATATGAAGGACTCATCGGGCGAATCGCTCTGGAACTTAAATCGGAATGCTCACTGACATTTCCCCTATCTGAAAGTCTGATAAACGCCGGAAAAATGACTAAGTCCAAAAAAATTTTTTTTTCAACTTTTTTAAATTTTACCCCCGTAGGATATATATTCTACCCACACCCATTTGGAACTCTCTTGGGGTACCCTCACACATATTATTCCCTCATTTAGTGGATATTTTTGCAAAAAAGTAAAATTTTCAAAAAATTCAGAAAATTGGCTGAAAACTACTAAATATGAAGGACTCATCGGGCGAATCGCTCTGGAACTGAAATCGGAACGCTCACTGACATTTCCCCTATCTGAAAGTCTGATAAATGCCAGAAAAATGACTAAGTCCAAAAAAAATTTTTTTTCAACTTTTTTCAATTTTACCCCCGTGGGATACATATTCAACCCACACACACTTGATACTCTCCTGGGGTACCCTCACACATATTATTCCCTCATTTAGTGGATATTTTCACAAAAAAGTGAAATTTTCAAAAATTCTGAAAATTGGCTTTAAACGACTAAATATGAAGGACTCATCGGGCTAATCGCTCTGGAACTGAAATCGGAACACTCACTGAGATTTCCCCTATCTGAAAGTCTGATAAAAGGCAGAAAAATGACTAAGTCCAAAAAAAAATTTTTTTCAACTTTTTTCAATTTTACCCCCGTGGGATATATCTTCTACCCACACACATTTGGAACTCTCCTGGGGTACCCTCACACATATTATTCCCTCATTTAGTGGATATTTTCACAAAAAAGTGAAATTTTCAAAAATTCTGAAAATTGGCTGAAAACTACTAAATATGAAGGACTCATCGGGTGAATCGCTCTGGAACTGAAATCGGAACGCTCACTGACATTTCCCCTATCTGAAAGTATGATAAACGCTGAAAAAATGACTAAGTCCAAAAAAAAATAATTTTTCACCTTTTTTCAATTTTACCCCGTGGGATATATATTCTACCCACACACATTTGAAACTCTCCTGGGGAACCCTCACACATATTATTCCCTCATTTAGTGGATATTTTCACAAAAAAGTGAAATTTTCAAAAAATGAGAAAATTGGCTGAAAATGACTAAATATGAACGACTCATCGGGCTAATAGCTCTGGAACTGAAATCGGAATGCTCACTGACATTTCCCCTAACTGAAAGTCTGATAAACGCCAGAAAAATTAATAAGTCCCAAAAAAAATTTTAAGCAACTTTTTTCAATTTTACCCCCGTGGGATATATCTTCTACCCACACACATTTGGAACTCTCCTGGGATACCCTCACACATATTATTCCCTCATTTAGTGGATATTTTCACAAAAAAGTGAAATTTTCAAAAATTCTGAAAATTGGCTGAAAATGACTAAATATGAACGACTCATCGGGCTAATAGCTCTGGAACTGAAATCGGAACGCTCACTGACATTTCCCCTAACTGAAAGTCTGATAAATGCCGGAAAAATGACTGTCGAAAAAAAAAAAATTTTCACCTTTTTTCAATTTTACCCCCGTGGGATATATATTCTACCCACACACATTTGGAACTCTCCTGGGGTACCCTCACACATATTATTCCCTCATTTAGTGGATATTTTCACAAAAAAGTGAAATTTACAAAAATTCAGAAAATTGGCTGAAAATGACTAAATATGAACGACTCATCGGGTGAATCGCTCTGGAACTTAAATCGGAATGCTCACTGACATTTCCCCTATCTGAAAGTATGATAAACGCCGGAAAAATGACTAAGTCCAAAAAAAAAATTTTTTTCACCTTTTTTCAATTTTACCCCCGTGGGATATATATTCTGCCCATATATGTTTGGAACTCTCTTGGGGTACCCTCACACATATTATTCCCTCATTTAGTGGATATTTTTGCAAAAAAGTGAAATTTTCAAAAAATTCAGAAAATTGGCTGAAAACTACTAAATATGAAGGACTCATCGGGCGAATCGCTCTGGAACTGAAATCGGAACGCTCACTGACATTTCCCCTATCTGAAAGTCTGATAAACGCCGGAAAAATGACTAAGTCCCAAAAAAAAATTTTAGCAACTTTTTTCAATTTTACCCCCGTGGGATATATCTTCTACCCACACACATTTGGAACTCTCCTGGGGTACCCTCACACATATTATTCCCTCATTTAGTGGATATTTTAAAAAAAAAGTGAAATTTTCAAAAATTCTGAAAATTGGCTGAAAACTACTAAATATGAAGGACTCATCGGGCGAATCGCTCTGGAACTGAAATCGGAACGCTCACTGACATTTCCCCTAACTGAAAGTCTGATAAATGCCAGGAAAATGACTAAGTCCAAAAAAAATTTTTTTTCAACTTTTTTCAATTTTACCCCCGTGGGATACATATTCAACCCACACACACTTGGTACTCTCCTGGGGTACCCTCACACATATTATTCCCTCATTTAGTTGATATTTTCACAAAAAAGTGAAATTTTCAAAAATTCTGAAAATTGGCTGAAAACTACTAAATATGAAGGACTCATCGGGCGAATCGCTCTGGAACTGAAATCGGAACGCTCACTGACATTTCCCCTATCTGAAAGTCTGATAAACGCTGAAAAAATGACTAAGTCCAAAAAAAAATTATTTTTCACCTTTTTTCAATTTTACCCCGTGGGATATATATTCTACCCACACACATTTGAAACTCTCCTGGGGAACCCTCACACATATTATTCCCTCATTTAGTGGATATTTTCACAAAAAAGTGAAATTTTCAAAAAATGAGAAAATTGGCTGAAAATGACTAAATATGAACGACTCATCGGGCTAATAGCTCTGGAACTGAAATCGGAATGCTCACTGACAGTTCCCCTAACTGAAAGTCTGATAAACGCCAGAAAAATTAATAAGTCCCCAAAAAAATTTTTAGCAACTTTTTTCAATTTTACCCCCGTGGGATATATCTTCTACCCACACACATTTGGAACTCTCCTGGGATACCCTCACACATATTATTCCCTCATTTAGTGGATATTTTCACAAAAAAGTGAAATTTTCAAAAATTCTGAAAATTGGCTGAAAACGACTAAATATGAAGGACTCACCGGGCGAATCGCTCTGGAACTGAAATCGGAACGCTCACTGACATTTCCCTTATCTGAAAGTCTGATAAATGCCGGAAAAATGACTGTCGAAAAAAAAAAAATTTTCACCTTTTTTCAATTTTACCCCCGTGGGATATATATTCTACCCACACACATTTGGAACTCTCCTGGGGAACCCTCACACAAATTATTCCCTCATTTAGTGGATATTTTCACAAAAAAGTGAAATTTTCAAAAATTCAGAAAATTGGCTGAAAATGACTAAATATGAAGGACTCATCGGGCGAATCGTTCTGGAACTGAAATCGGAACGCTCACTGACATTTCCCCTATCTGAAAGTCTGATAAACGCTGGAAAAATGACTAAGTAGAAAAAAAAAAAAATTTCAATTTTTTTCAATTTTACCCCCGTGGGACATATATTCTACAGACACACATTTGGAACTCTCCTGGGGGACCCTCACACATATTATTCCCTCATTTAGTGGATATTTCCACAAAAAAGTGAAATTTTCAAAAATTCTGAAAATTGGCTGAAAATGACTAAATATGAACGACTCATCGGGCGAATCGCTCTGGAACTTAAATCGGAATGCTCACTGACATTTCCCCTATCTGAAAGTCTGATAAACGCCGGAAAAATGACTAAGTCCAAAAAAATTTTTTTTTCAACTTTTTTAAATTTTACCCCCGTAGGATATATATTCTACCCACACCCATTTGGAACTCTCTTGGGGTACCCTCACACATATTATTCCCTCATTTAGTGGATATTTTTGCTAAAAAGTAAAATTTTCAAAAAATTCAGAAAATTGGCTGAAAACTACTAAATATGAAGGACTCATCGGGCGAATCGCTCTGGAACTGAAATCGGAACGCTCACTGACATTTCCCCTATCTGAAAGTCTGATAAACGCCGGAAAAATGACTAAGTCCAAAAAAAATTTTTTTTCAACTTTTTTCAATTTTACCCCCGTGGGATACATATTCAACCCACACACACTTGATACTCTCCTGGGGTACCCTCACACATATTATTCCCTCATTTAGTGGATATTTTCACAAAAAAGTGAAATTTTCAAAAAATGAGAAAATTGGCTGAAAATGACTAAATATGAACGACTCATCGGGCTAATAGCTCTGGAACTGAAATCGGAATGCTCACTGACATTTCCCCTAACTGAAAGTCTGATAAACGCCAGAAAAATTAATAAGTCCCAAAAAAAATTTTTAGCAACTTTTTTCAATTTTACCCCCGTGGGATATATCTTCTACCCACACACATTTGGAACTCTCCTGGGATACCCTCACACATATTATTCCCTCATTTAGTGGATATTTTCACAAAAAAGTGAAATTTTCAAAAATTCTGAAAATTGGCTGAAAATGACTAAATATGAACGACTCATCGGGCTAATAGCTCTGGAACTGAAGTCGGAACGCTCACTGACATTTCCCCTAACTGAAAGTCTGATAAATGCCGGAAAAATGACTGTCGAAAAAAAAAAAATTTTCACCTTTTTTCAATTTTACCCCCGTGGGATATATATTCTACCCACACACATTTGGAACTCTCCTGGGGTACCCTCACACATATTATTCCCTCATTTAGTGGATATTTTCACAAAAAAGTGAAATTTACAAAAATTCAGAAAATTGGCTGAAAATGACTAAATATGAACGACTCATCGGGTGAATCGCTCTGGAACTTAAATCGGAATGCTCACTGACATTTCCCCATCTGAAAGTATGATAAATGCCGGAAAAATGACTAAGTCCAAAAAAAAAATTTTTTTCAACTTTTTTCAATTTTACCCCCGTGGGATATATATTCTGCCCATATACGTTTGGAACTCTCTTGGGGTACCCTCACACATATTATTCCCTCATTTAGTGGATATTTTTGCAAAAAAGTGAAATTTTCAAAAAATTCAGAAAATTGGCTGAAAACTACTAAATATGAAGGACTCATCGGGCGAATCGCTCTGGAACTGAAATCGGAACGCTCACTGACATTTCCCCTATCTGAAAGTCTGATAAACGCCGGAAAAATGACTAAGTCCCAAAAAAAAATTTTAGCAACTTTTTTCAATTTTACCCCCGTGGGATATATCTTCTACCCACACACATTTGGAACTCTCCTGGGGTACCCTCACACATAGTATTCCCTCATTTAGTGGATATTTTCAAAAAAAAGTGAAATTTTCAAAAATTCTGAAAATTGGCTGAAAACGACTAAATATGAAGGACTCATCGGGCTAATCGCTCTGGAACTGAAATCGGAACACTCACTGAGATTTCCCCTATCTGAAAGTCTGATAAAAGGCAGAAAAATGACTAAGTCCAAAAAAAAATTTTTTTCAACTTTTTTCAATTTTACCCCCGTGGGATACATATTCAACCCACACACACTTGATACTCTCCTGGGGTACCCTCACACATATTATTCCCTCATTTAGTGGATATTTTCACAAAAAAGTGAAATTTTCAAAAATTCTGAAAATTGGCTGAAAACGACTAAATATGAAGGACTCATTGGGCGAATCACTCTGGAACTGAAATCGGAATGCTCACTGACATTTCCCCTATCTGAAAGTCTGATAAACGCCGGAAAAATGACTAAGTCGAAAAAAAAAAAATTTTCACCTTTTTTCAATTTTACCCCCGTGGGATATATATTCTACCCACACACATTTGGAACTCTCCTGGGGAACCCTCACACATATTATTCCCTCATTTAGTGGATATTTTCACAAAAAAGTGAAATTTTCAAAAATTCAGAAAATTGGCTGAAAACGACTAATTATGAAGGACTCATTGGGTGAATCGCTCTGGAACTGAAATCGGAACTCTCACTGACATTTCCCCTATCTGAAAGTCTGATAAACGCCGGAAAAATGACTAAGTCCAAAAAAAATAATTTTTTCACCTTTTTTCAATTTTACCCCCGTGGGATATATATTCTACCCACACACATTTGGAACTCTCCTGGTGAACCCTCACACATATTATTCCCTCATTTAGTGGATATTTTCACAAAAACGTGAAATTTTCAAAAATTCTGAAAATTGGCTGAAATTGACTAAATATGAAGGACTCACCGGGCGAATGGCTCTGGAACTGAAATCGGAACGCTCACTGACATTTCCCCTATCTGAAAGTCTGATAAACGCCGGAAAAATGACTAAGTCTAAAAAAAAATTTTTTTAAACTTTTTTCAATTTTACCCCCGTGGGATATATATACTACCCACACACATTTGGAACTCTCCTGGGGTACCCTCACACATATTATTCCCTCATTTAGTGGATATTTTCGCAAAAACGTGAAATTTTCAAAAATTCTGAAAATTGGCTGAAAACGACTAAATATGAAGGACTCATCGGGCGAATCGCTCTGGAACTGAAATCGGAACGCTCACTGACATTTCCCCTATCTGAAAGTATGATAAACGCCGGAAAAATGACTAAGTCCAAAAAAAAAATTTTTTTCACCTTTTTTCAATTTTACCCCCGTGGGATATATATTCTGCCCATATATGTTTGGAACTCTCTTGGGGTACCCTCACACATATTATTCCCTCATTTAGTGGATATTTTTGCAAAAAAGTGAAATTTTCAAAAAATTCAGAAAATTGGCTGAAAACTACTAAATATGAAGGACTCATCGGGCGAATCGCTCTGGAACTGAAATCGGAACGCTCACTGACATTTCCCCTATCTGAAAGTCTGATAAACGCCGGAAAAATGACTAAGTCCCAAAAAAAAATTTTAGCAACTTTTTTCAATTTTACCCCCGTGGGATATATCTTCTACCCACACACATTTGGAACTCTCCTGGGGTACCCTCACACATATTATTCCCTCATTTAGTGGATATTTAAAAAAAAAGTGAAATTTTCAAAAATTCTGAAAATTGGCTGAAAATGACTAAATATGAACGACTTATTGGGCAAATCGCTCTGGAACTGAAATTGGAACGCTCACTGACATTTCCCCTAACTGAAAGTCTGATAAATGCCAGGAAAATGACTAAGTCCAAAAAAAATTTTTTTTCAACTTTTTTCAATTTTACCCCCGTGGGATACATATTCAACCCACACACACTTGGTACTCTCCTGGGGTACCCTCACACATATTATTCCCTCATTTAGTTGATATTTTCACAAAAAAGTGAAATTTTCAAAAATTCTGAAAATTGGCTGAAAACTACTAAATATGAAGGACTCATCGGGCGAATCGCTCTGGAACTGAAATCGGAACGCTCACTGACATTTCCCCTATCTGAAAGTCTGATAAACGCTGAAAAAATGACTAAGTCCAAAAAAAAATAATTTTTCACCTTTTTTCAATTTTACCCCGTGGGATATATATTCTACCCACACACATTTGAAACTCTCCTGGGGAACCCTCACACATATTATTCCCTCATTTAGTGGATATTTTCACAAAAAAGTGAAATTTTCAAAAAATGAGAAAATTGGCTGAAAATGACTAAATATGAACGACTCATCGGGCTAATAGCTCTGGAACTGAAATCGGAATGCTCACTGACATTTCCCCTAACTGAAAGTCTGATAAACGCCAGAAAAATTAATAAGTCCCAAAAAAAATTTTTAGCAACTTTTTTCAATTTTACCCCCGTGGGATATATCTTCTACCCACACACATTTGGAACTCTCCTGGGATACCCTCACACATATTATTCCCTCATTTAGTGGATATTTTCACAAAAAAGTGAAATTTTCAAAAATTCTGAAAATTGGCTGAAAACGACTAAATATGAAGGACTCACCGGGCGAATCGCTCTGGAACTGAAATCGGAACGCTCACTGACATTTCCCTTATCTGAAAGTCTGATAAATGCCGGAAAAATGACTGTCGAAAAAAAAAAAATTTTCACCTTTTTTCAATTTTACCCCCGTGGGATATATATTCTACCCACACACATTTGGAACTCTCCTGGGGAACCCTCACACAAATTATTCCCTCATTTAGTGGATATTTTCACAAAAAAGTGAAATTTTCAAAAATTCAGAAAATTGGCTGAAAATGACTAAATATGAAGGACTCATCGGGCGAATCGTTCTGGAACTGAAATCGGAACGCTCACTGACATTTCCCCTATCTGAAAGTCTGATAAACGCTGGAAAAATGACTAAGTAGAAAAAAAAAAAAATTTCAATTTTTTTCAATTTTACCCCCGTGGGACATATATTCTACAGACACACATTTGGAACTCTCCTGGGGGACCCTCACACATATTATTCCCTCATTTAGTGGATATTTCCACAAAAAAGTGAAATTTTCAAAAATTCTGAAAATTGGCTGAAAATGACTAAATATGAACGACTCATCGGGCGAATCGCTCTGGAACTTAAATCGGAATGCTCACTGACATTTCCCCTATCTGAAAGTCTGATAAACGCCGGAAAAATGACTAAGTCCAAAAAAATTTTTTTTTCAACTTTTTTAAATTTTACCCCCGTAGGATATATATTCTACCCACACCCATTTGGAACTCTCTTGGGGTACCCTCACACATATTATTCCCTCATTTAGTGGATATTTTTGCAAAAAAGTAAAATTTTCAAAAAATTCAGAAAATTGGCTGAAAACTACTAAATATGAAGGACTCATCGGGCGAATCGCTCTGGAACTGAAATCGGAACGCTCACTGACATTTCCCCTATCTGAAAGTCTGATAAACGCCGGAAAAATGACTAAGTCCAAAAAAAATTTTTTTTCAACTTTTTTCAATTTTACCCCCGTGGGATACATATTCAACCCACACACACTTGATACTCTCCTGGGGTACCCTCACACATATTATTCCCTCATTTAGTGGATATTTTCACAAAAAAGTGAAATTTTCAAAAAATGAGAAAATTGGCTGAAAATGACTAAATATGAACGACTCATCGGGCTAATAGCTCTGGAACTGAAATCGGAATGCTCACTGACATTTCCCCTAACTGAAAGTCTGATAAACGCCAGAAAAATTAATAAGTCCCAAAAAAAATTTTTAGCAACTTTTTTCAATTTTACCCCCGTGGGATATATCTTCTACCCACACACATTTGGAACTCTCCTGGGATACCCTCACACATATTATTCCCTCATTTAGTGGATATTTTCACAAAAAAGTGAAATTTTCAAAAATTCTGAAAATTGGCTGAAAATGACTAAATATGAACGACTCATCGGGCTAATAGCTCTGGAACTGAAGTCGGAACGCTCACTGACATTTCCCCTAACTGAAAGTCTGATAAATGCCGGAAAAATGACTGTCGAAAAAAAAAAAATTTTCACCTTTTTTCAATTTTACCCCCGTGGGATATATATTCTACCCACACACATTTGGAACTCTCCTGGGGTACCCTCACACATATTATTCCCTCATTTAGTGGATATTTTCACAAAAAAGTGAAATTTACAAAAATTCAGAAAATTGGCTGAAAATGACTAAATATGAACGACTCATCGGGTGAATCGCTCTGGAACTTAAATCGGAATGCTCACTGACATTTCCCCATCTGAAAGTATGATAAATGCCGGAAAAATGACTAAGTCCAAAAAAAAAATTTTTTTCAACTTTTTTCAATTTTACCCCCGTGGGATATATATTCTGCCCATATACGTTTGGAACTCTCTTGGGGTACCCTCACACATATTATTCCCTCATTTAGTGGATATTTTTGCAAAAAAGTGAAATTTTCAAAAAATTCAGAAAATTGGCTGAAAACTACTAAATATGAAGGACTCATCGGGCGAATCGCTCTGGAACTGAAATCGGAACGCTCACTGACATTTCCCCTATCTGAAAGTCTGATAAACGCCGGAAAAATGACTAAGTCCCAAAAAAAAATTTTAGCAACTTTTTTCAATTTTACCCCCGTGGGATATATCTTCTACCCACACACATTTGGAACTCTCCTGGGGTACCCTCACACATAGTATTCCCTCATTTAGTGGATATTTTCAAAAAAAAGTGAAATTTTCAAAAATTCTGAAAATTGGCTGAAAACGACTAAATATGAAGGACTCATCGGGCTAATCGCTCTGGAACTGAAATCGGAACACTCACTGAGATTTCCCCTATCTGAAAGTCTGATAAAAGGCAGAAAAATGACTAAGTCCAAAAAAAAATTTTTTTCAACTTTTTTCAATTTTACCCCCGTGGGATACATATTCAACCCACACACACTTGATACTCTCCTGGGGTACCCTCACACATATTATTCCCTCATTTAGTGGATATTTTCACAAAAAAGTGAAATTTTCAAAAATTCTGAAAATTGGCTGAAAACGACTAAATATGAAGGACTCATTGGGCGAATCACTCTGGAACTGAAATCGGAATGCTCACTGACATTTCCCCTATCTGAAAGTCTGATAAACGCCGGAAAAATGACTAAGTCGAAAAAAAAAAAATTTTCACCTTTTTTCAATTTTACCCCCGTGGGATATATATTCTACCCACACACATTTGGAACTCTCCTGGGGAACCCTCACACATATTATTCCCTCATTTAGTGGATATTTTCACAAAAAAGTGAAATTTTCAAAAATTCAGAAAATTGGCTGAAAACGACTAATTATGAAGGACTCATTGGGTGAATCGCTCTGGAACTGAAATCGGAACTCTCACTGACATTTCCCCTATCTGAAAGTCTGATAAACGCCGGAAAAATGACTAAGTCCAAAAAAAATAATTTTTTCACCTTTTTTCAATTTTACCCCCGTGGGATATATATTCTACCCACACACATTTGGAACTCTCCTGGTGAACCCTCACACATATTATTCCCTTATTTAGTGGATATTTTCACAAAAACGTGAAATTTTCAAAAATTCTGAAAATTGGCTGAAATTGACTAAATATGAAGGACTCACCGGGCGAATGGCTCTGGAACTGAAATCGGAACGCTCACTGACATTTCCCCTATCTGAAAGTCTGATAAACGCCGGAAAAATGACTAAGTCTAAAAAAAAATTTTTTTAAACTTTTTTCAATTTTACCCCCGTGGGATATATATACTACCCACACACATTTGGAACTCTCCTGGGGTACCCTCACACATATTATTCCCTCATTTAGTGGATATTTTCGCAAAAACGTGAAATTTTCAAAAATTCTGAAAATTGGCTGAAAACGACTAAATATGAAGGACTCATCGGGCGAATCGCTCTGGAACTGAAATCGGAACGCTCACTGACATTTCCCCTATCTGAAAGTATGATAAACGCCGGAAAAATGACTAAGTCCAAAAAAAAAATTTTTTTCACCTTTTTTCAATTTTACCCCCGTGGGATATATATTCTGCCCATATATGTTTGGAACTCTCTTGGGGTACCCTCACACATATTATTCCCTCATTTAGTGGATATTTTTGCAAAAAAGTGAAATTTTCAAAAAATTCAGAAAATTGGCTGAAAACTACTAAATATGAAGGACTCATCGGGCGAATCGCTCTGGAACTGAAATCGGAACGCTCACTGACATTTCCCCTATCTGAAAGTCTGATAAACGCCGGAAAAATGACTAAGTCCCAAAAAAAAATTTTAGCAACTTTTTTCAATTTTACCCCCGTGGGATATATCTTCTACCCACACACATTTGGAACTCTCCTGGGGTACCCTCACACATATTATTCCCTCATTTAGTGGATATTTAAAAAAAAAGTGAAATTTTCAAAAATTCTGAAAATTGGCTGAAAATGACTAAATATGAACGACTTATTGGGCAAATCGCTCTGGAACTGAAATTGGAACGCTCACTGACATTTCCCCTAACTGAAAGTCTGATAAATGCCAGGAAAATGACTAAGTCCAAAAAAAATTTTTTTTCAACTTTTTTCAATTTTACCCCCGTGGGATACATATTCAACCCACACACACTTGGTACTCTCCTGGGGTACCCTCACACATATTATTCCCTCATTTAGTTGATATTTTCACAAAAAAGTGAAATTTTCAAAAATTCTGAAAATTGGCTGAAAACTACTAAATATGAAGGACTCATCGGGCGAATCGCTCTGGAACTGAAATCGGAACGCTCACTGACATTTCCCCTATCTGAAAGTCTGATAAACGCTGAAAAAATGACTAAGTCCAAAAAAAAATAATTTTTCACCTTTTTTCAATTTTACCCCGTGGGATATATATTCTACCCACACACATTTGAAACTCTCCTGGGGAACCCTCACACATATTATTCCCTCATTTAGTGGATATTTTCACAAAAAAGTGAAATTTTCAAAAAATGAGAAAATTGGCTGAAAATGACTAAATATGAACGACTCATCGGGCTAATAGCTCTGGAACTGAAATCGGAATGCTCACTGACATTTCCCCTAACTGAAAGTCTGATAAACGCCAGAAAAATTAATAAGTCCCAAAAAAAATTTTTAGCAACTTTTTTCAATTTTACCCCCGTGGGATATATCTTCTACCCACACACATTTGGAACTCTCCTGGGATACCCTCACACATATTATTCCCTCATTTAGTGGATATTTTCACAAAAAAGTGAAATTTTCAAAAATTCTGAAAATTGGCTGAAAACGACTAAATATGAAGGACTCACCGGGCGAATCGCTCTGGAACTGAAATCGGAACGCTCACTGACATTTCCCTTATCTGAAAGTCTGATAAATGCCGGAAAAATGACTGTCGAAAAAAAAAAAATTTTCACCTTTTTTCAATTTTACCCCCGTGGGATATATATTCTACCCACACACATTTGGAACTCTCCTGGGGAACCCTCACACAAATTATTCCCTCATTTAGTGGATATTTTCACAAAAAAGTGAAATTTTCAAAAATTCAGAAAATTGGCTGAAAATGACTAAATATGAAGGACTCATCGGGCAAATCGCTCTGGAACTGAAATCGGAATGCTCACTGACATCTCCCCTATCTGAAAGTCTGATAAATGCCGGAAAAATGACTGTCGAAAAAAAAAAAAAATTCACCTTTTTTCAATTTTACCCCCGTGGGATATATATTCTACCCACACACATTTGGAACTCTCCTGGGGAACCCTCACACAAATTATTCCCTCATTTACTGGATATTTTCACAAAAAAGTGAAATTTGCAAAAATTCTGAAAATTGGCTGCAAATGACTAAATATGAAGGACTCATCGGGCGAATCGTTGTGGAACTGAAATCGGAACGGTCACTGACATTTCCCCTATCTGAAAGTCTGATAAACGCTGGAAAAATGACTGTCGAAAAAAAAAAAATTTCACCTTTTTTCAATTTTACCCCCGTGGGATATATATTCTACCCACACACATTTGGAACTCTCCTGGGGTACCCTCACACATATTATTCCCTCATTTAGTGGATATTTTCACAAAAAAGTGAAATTTTCAAAAATTCTGAAAATTGGCTGAAAACTACTAAATATGAAGGACTCATCGGGCGAATCGCTCTGGAACGGAAATCGGAACGCTCACTGACATTTCCCCTATCTGAAAGTCTGATAAACGCCGGAAAAATGACTAAGTCTAAAAAAAATTTTTTTTCAACTTTTTTAAATTTTACCCCCGTAGGATATATATTCTACCCACACCCATTTGGAACTCTCTTGGGGTACCCTCACACATATTATTCCCTCATTTAGTAGATATTTTTGCAAAAAAGTAAAATTTTCAAAAAATTCAGAAAATTGGCTGAAAACTACTAAATATGAAGGACTCATCGGGCGAATCGCTCTGGAACTGAAATCGGAACGCTCACTGACATCTCCCCTATCTGAAAGTCTGATAAATGCCGGAAAAATGACTGTGAAAAAAAAAAAAAATTCACCTTTTTTCAATTTTACCCCCGTGGGATATATATTCTACCCACACACATTTGGAACTCTCCTGGGGAACCCTCACACAAATTATTCCCTCATTTACTGGATATTTTCACAAAAAAGTGAAATTTGCAAAAATTCAGAAAATTAGCTGCAAATGACTAAATATGAAGGACTCATCGGGCGAATCGTTCTGGAACTGAAATCGGAACGGTCACTGACTTTTCCCCTATCTGAAAGTCTGATAAACGCTGGAAAAATGACTGTCGAAAAAAAAAAAATTTCACCTTTTTTCAATTTTACCCCCGTGGGATATATATTCTACCCACACACATTTGGAACTCTCCTGGGGTACCCTCACACATATTATTCCCTCATTTAGTGGATATTTTCACAAAAAAGTGAAATTTTCAAAAATTCTGAAAATTGGCTGAAAACTACTAAATATGAAGGACTCATTGGGCGAATCGCTCTGGAACTGAAATCGGAACGCTCACTGACATTTCCCCTATCTGAAAGTCTGATAAACGCTGAAAAAATGACTAAGTCCAAAAAAAAATAATTTTTCACCTTTTTTCAATTTTACCCCGTGGGATATATATTCTACCCACACACATTTAAAACTCTCCTGGGGAACCCTCACAAATATTATTCCCTCATTTAGTGGATATTTTCACAAAAAAGTGAAATTTTCAAAAAATGAGAAAATTTGCTGAAAATGACTAAATATGAACGACTCATCGGGCTAATAGCTCTGGAACTGAAATCGGAATGCTCACTGACATTTCCCCTAACTGAAAGTCTGATAAACGCCAGAAAAATTAATAAGTCCCAAAAAAAATTTTTAGCAACTTTTTTCAATTTTACCCCCGTGGGATATATCTTCTACCCACACACATTTGGAACTCTCCTGGGATACCCTCACACATATTATTCCCTCATTTAGTGGATATTTTCACAAAAAAGTGAAATTTTCAAAAATTCTGAAAATTGGCTGAAAACGACTAAATATGAAGGACTCACCGGGCGAATCGCTCTGGAACTGAAATCGGAATGCTCACTGACATTTCCCTTATCTGAAAGTCTGATAAATGACGGAAAAATGACTAAGTCGAAAAAAAAAATTTTTCAACTTTTTTCAATTTTACCCCCGTGGGATATATATTCTACCCACACACATTTGGAACTCTCCTGGGGTGCCCTCACACATATTATTCCCTCATTTAGTGGATATTTTCACAAAAAGTGAAATTTTCAAAAATTTTGAAAATTGGCTGAAAACTATTAAATATGAAGGACTCATCGGGCGAATCGCTCTGGAACTGAAATCGGAATGCTCACTGACATTTCCCCTATCTGAAAGTGTGATAAACGCAGGAAAAATTACTAAGTCCCAAAAAAAATTTTTAGCAACTTTTTTCAATTTTACCCCCGTGGGATATATCTTCTACCCACACACATTTGGAACTCTCCTGGGATACTCTCACACATATTATTCCCTTATTTAGTGGATATTTTCACAAATAAGTGAAATTTTCAAAAATTCTGAAAATTGGCTTAAAATGACTAAATATGAACGACTCATCGGGCTAATAGCTCTGGAACTGAAATCGGAACGCTCACTGACATTTCCCCTAACTGAAAGTCTGATAAATGCCGGAAAAATGACTAAGTTTAAAAAAAAATTTTTTCAACTTTTTTCAATTTTACCCCCGTGGGATATATCTTCTACCCACACACATTTGGAACTCTCCTGGGGTACCCTCACACATATTATTCCCTCATTTAGTGGATATTTTCACAAAAAAGTGAAATTTTCAAAAATTCTGAAAATTGGCTGAAAACTACTAAATATGAAGGACTCATTGGGCGAATCGCTCTGGAACTGAAATCGGAACGCTCACTGACATTTCCCCTATCTGAAAGTCTGATAAACGCTGAAAAAATGACTAAGTCCAAAAAAAAATAATTTTTCACCTTTTTTCAATTTTACCCCGTGGGATATATATTCTACCCACACACATTTAAAACTCTCCTGGGGAACCCTCACAAATATTATTCCCTCATTTAGTGGATATTTTCACAAAAAAGTGAAATTTTCAAAAAATGAGAAAATTTGCTGAAAATGACTAAATATGAACGACTCATCGGGCTAATAGCTCTGGAACTGAAATCGGAATGCTCACTGACATTTCCCCTAACTGAAAGTCTGATAAACGCCAGAAAAATTAATAAGTCCCAAAAAAAATTTTTAGCAACTTTTTTCAATTTTACCCCCGTGGGATATATCTTCTACCCACACACATTTGGAACTCTCCTGGGATACCCTCACACATATTATTCCCTCATTTAGTGGATATTTTCACAAAAAAGTGAAATTTTCAAAAATTCTGAAAATTGGCTGAAAACGACTAAATATGAAGGACTCACCGGGCGAATCGCTCTGGAACTGAAATCGGAATGCTCACTGACATTTCCCTTATCTGAAAGTCTGATAAATGACGGAAAAATGACTAAGTCGAAAAAAAAAATTTTTCAACTTTTTTCAATTTTACCCCCGTGGGATATATATTCTACCCACACACATTTGGAACTCTCCTGGGGTGCCCTCACACATATTATTCCCTCATTTAGTGGATATTTTCACAAAAAGTGAAATTTTCAAAAATTTTGAAAATTGGCTGAAAACTATTAAATATGAAGGACTCATCGGGCGAATCGCTCTGGAACTGAAATCGGAATGCTCACTGACATTTCCCCTATCTGAAAGTGTGATAAACGCAGGAAAAATTACTAAGTCCCAAAAAAAATTTTTAGCAACTTTTTTCAATTTTACCCCCGTGGGATATATCTTCTACCCACACACATTTGGAACTCTCCTGGGATACTCTCACACATATTATTCCCTTATTTAGTGGATATTTTCACAAATAAGTGAAATTTTCAAAAATTCTGAAAATTGGCTTAAAATGACTAAATATGAACGACTCATCGGGCTAATAGCTCTGGAACTGAAATCGGAACGCTCACTGACATTTCCCCTAACTGAAAGTCTGATAAATGCCGGAAAAATGACTAAGTTTAAAAAAAAATTTTTTCAACTTTTTTCAATTTTACCCCCGTGGGATATATCTTCTACCCACACACATTTGGAACTCTCCTGGGGTACCCTCACACATATTATTCCCTCATTTAGTGGATATTTTCACAAAAAAGTGAAATTTTCAAAAATTCAGAAAATTGGCTGAAAATTACTAAATATGAAGGACTCATCGGGCGAATCGCTCTGGAACTGAAATCGGAATGCTCACTGAGATTTCCCCTATCTGAAAGTCTGATAAACGCCGGAAAAATGACTAAGTCCAAAAAAAATTTTTTTTCAACTTTTTTCAATTTTACCCCCGTAGGATATATATTCTACCCACACACATTTGGAACTCTCTTGGGGTACCCTCACACATATTATTCCCTCATTTAGTGGATATTTTCGCAAAAAAGTGAAATTTTCAAAAATTCTGAAAATTGGCTGAAAACGACTAAATATGAAGGACTCATCGGGCAAATCGCTCTGGAACTGAAATCGGAATGCTCACTGACATCTCCCCTATCTGAAAGTCTGATAAATGCCGGAAAAATGACTGTGAAAAAAAAAAAAAATTCACCTTTTTTCAATTTTACCCCCGTGGGATATATATTCTACCCACACACATTTGGAACTCTCCTGGGGAACCCTCAAACAAATTATTCCCTCATTTACTGGATATTTTCACAAAAAAGTGAAATTTGCAAAAATTCAGAAAATTGGCTGCAAATGACTAAATATGAAGGACTCATCGGGCGAATCGTTCTGGAACTGAAATCGGAACGGTCACTGACATTTCCCCTATCTGAAAGTCTGATAAACGCTGGAAAAATGACTGTCGAAAAAAAAAAAATTTCACCTTTTTTCAATTTTACCCCCGTGGGATATATATTCTACCCACACACATTTGGAACTCTCCTGGAGTACCCTCACACATATTATTCCCTCATTTAGTGGATATTTTCACAAAAAAGTGAAATTTTCAAAAATTCTGAAAATTGGCTGAAAACTACTAAATATGAAGGACTCATCCGGCGAATCGCTCTGGAACGGAAATCGGAACGCTCACTGACATTTCCCCTATCTGAAAGTCTGATAAACCCCGGAAAAATGACTAAGTCCAAAAAAAATTTTTTTTCAACTTTTTTCAATTTTACCCCCGTAGGATATATATTCTACCCACACCCATTTGGAACTCTCTTGGGGTACCCTCACACATATTATTCCCTAATTTAGTGGATATTTTTGCAAAAAAGTAAAATTTTCAAAAAATTCAGAAAATTGGCTGAAAACTACTAAATATGAAGGACTCATCAGGCGAATCGCTCTGGAACTGAAATCGGAACGCTCACTGACATTTCCCATATCTGAAAGTCTGATAAACGCCGGAAAAATGACTAAGTCCCAAAAAAAAATTTTAGCAACTTTTTTCAATTTTACCCCCGTGGGATATATCTTCTACCCACAAACATTTGGAACTCTCCTGGGGTACCCTCACACATATTATTCCCTCATTTAGTGGATATTTTCACAAAAAAGTGAAATTTTCAAAAATTATGAAAATTGGCTGAAAATGACTAAATATGAACGACTTATTGGGCAAATCGCTCTGGAACTGAAATCGGAACACTCACTGAGATTTCCCCTATCTGAAAGTCTGATAAAAGGCAGAAAAATGACTAAGTCCAAAAAAAAATTTTTTTCAACTTTTTTCAATTTTACCCCCGTGGGATATATCTTCTACCCACACACATTTGGAACTCTCCTGGGGTACCCTCACACATATTATTCCCTCATTTAGTGGATATTTTCACAAAAAAGTGAAATTTTCAAAAATTCTGAAAATTGGCTGAAAACTACTAAATATGAAGGACTCATTGGGCGTATCGCTCTGGAACTGAAATCGGAACGCTCACTGACATTTCCCCTATCTGAAAGTCTGATAAACGCTGAAAAAATGACTAAGTCCAAAAAAAAATAATTTTTCACCTTTTTTCAATTTTACCCCGTGGGATATATATTCTACCCACATACATTTAAAACTCTCCTGGGGAACCCTCACAAATATTATTCCCTCATTTAGTGGATATTTTCACAAAAAAGTGAAATTTTCAAAAAATGAGAAAATTGGCTGAAAATGACTAAATATGAACGACTCATCGGGCTAATAGCTCTGGAACTGAAATCGGAATGCTCACTGACATTTCCCCTAACTGAAAGTCTGATAAACGCCAGAAAAATTAATAAGTCCCAAAAAAAATTTTTAGCAACTTTTTTCAATTTTACCCCCGTGGGATATATCTTCTACCCACACACATTTGGAACTCTCCTGGGATACCCTCACACATATTATTCCCTCATTTAGTGGATATTTTCACAAAAAAGTGAAATTTTCAAAAATTCTGAAAATTGGCTGAAAACGACTAAATATGAAGGACTCACCGGGCGAATCGCTCTGGAACTGAAATCGGAACGCTCACTGACATTTCCCTTATCTGAAAGTCTGATAAATGACGGAAAAATGACTAAGTCGAAAAAAAAAATTTTTCAACTTTTTTCAATTTTACCCCCGTGGGATATATATTCTACCCACACACATTTGGAACTCTCCTGGGGTACCCTCACACATATTATTCCCTCATTTAGTGGATATTTTCACAAAAAGTGAAATTTTCAAAAATTTTGAAAATTGTCTGAAAACTACTAAATATGAAGGACTCATCGGGCGAATCGCTCTGGAACTAAAATCGGAATGCTCACTGACATTTCCACTATCTGAAAGTGTGATAAACGCAGGAAAAATTACTAAGTCCCAAAAAAAATTTTTAGCAACTTTTTTCAATTTTACCCCCGTGGGATATATCTTCTACCCACACACATTTGGAACTCTCCTGGGATACTCTCACACATATTATTCCCTCATTTAGTGGATATTTTCACAAATAAGTGAAATTTTCAAAAATTCTGAAAATTGGCTTAAAATGACTAAATATGAACGACTCATCGGGCTAATAGCTCTGGAACTGAAATCGGAACGCTCACTGACATTTCCCCTAACTGAAAGTCTGATAAATGCCGGAAAAATGACTAAGTTTAAAAAAAAATTTTTTCAACTTTTTTCAATTTTACCCCCGTGGGATATATCTTCTACCCACACACATTTGGAACTCTCCTGGGGTACCCTCACACATATTATTCCCTCATTTAGTGGATATTTTCACAAAAAAGTGAAATTTTCAAAAATTCAGAAAATTGGCTGAAAATGACTAAATATGAAGGACTCATCGGGCGAATCGCTCTGGAACTGAAATCGGAACGCTCACTGAGATTTCCCCTATCTGAAAGTCTGATAAACGCCGGAAAAATGACTAAGTCCAAAAAAAATTTTTTTTCAACTTTTTTCAATTTTACCCCCGTAGGATATATATTCTACCCACACACATTTGGAACTCTCTTGGGGTACCCTCACACATATTATTCCCTCATTTAGTGGATATTTTCGCAAAAAAGTGAAATTTTCAAAAATTCTGAAAATTGGCTGAAAACGACTAAATATGAAGGACTCATCGGGCGAATCGCTCTTGAACTGAAATCGGAATGCTCACTGACATTTCCCCTATCTGAAAGTCTGATAAATGCCGGAAAAATGACTGTCGAAAAAAAAAAATTTTTCACCTTTTTTCAATTTTACCCCCGTGGGATATATCTTCTACCCACACACATTTGGAACTCTCCTGGGGTACCCTCACACATATTATTCCCTCATTTAGTGGATATTTTCACAAAAAAGTGACATTTTCAAAAATTCAGAAAATTGGCTGAAAATGACTAAATATGAACGACTCATCGGGCAAATCACTCTGGAACTTAAATCGGAATGCTCACTGACATTTCCCCTATCTGAAAGTCTGATAAACGCCGGAAAACTGACTAAGTCTAAAAAAAAATTTTTTTCAACTTTTTTCAATTTTACCCCCCGTGGGACATATATTCTACCCACACACATTTGGAACTCTCCTGGGGTACCCTCACACATATTATTCCCTCATTTAGTGGATATTTTCACAAAAAAGTGAAATTTTCAAAAATTCAGAAAATTGGCTGAAAATGATTAAATATGAAGGACTCATTGGGAGAATCACTCTGGAACTGAAATCGGAACGCTCACTGACATTTCCCCTATCTGAAAGTGTGATAAACGCTGAATAAATGACTAAGTCCAAAAAAAAAAATTTTTTTCACCTTTTTTCAATTTTACCCCGGTGGGATATATATTCTACCCAAACACATTTGGAACTCTCCTGGGGTACCCTCACACATATTATTCCCTCATTTAGTGGATATTTCCACAAAAAAGTGAAATTTTCAAAAATTCAGAAAATTGGCTGAAAATGACTAAATATGAACGACTCATCGGGCGAATCGCTCTGGAACTTAAATCGGAATGCTCACTGACATTTCCCCTATCTGAAAGTCTGATAAACACCGGAAAAATGACTAAGTCTAAAAAAAAAATTTTTTCACCTTTTTTCAATTTTACCCCCGTGGGATATATATTCTACCCACACACATTTGGAACTCTCTTGGGGTACCCTCACACATATTATTCCCTCATTTAGTGGATATTTTCACAAAAAAGTGAAATTTTCAAAAATTCAGAAAATTGGCTGAAAACGACTAAATATGAAGGACTCATCAGGCGAATCGCTCTGGAACTGAAATCGGAATGCTCACTGACATTTCCCCTAACTGAAAGTCTCATAAACGCCGGAAAAATGACTGTCGAAAAAAAAAAATTTTCACCTTTTTTAAATTTTACCCCCTTGAGATATATATTCTACCCACACACATTTGGAACTCTCCTGGGGAACCCTCACAGAAATTATTCCCTCATTTACTGGATATTTTCACAAAAAAGTGAAATTTTCAAAAATTCTGAAAATTGGCTGAAAACGACTAAATATGAAGGACTCATCGGGCGAATCGCTCTGGAACTGAAATCGGAATGCTCACTGACATTTCTCCTATCTGAAAGTCTGATAAATGCCGGAAAAATGAATGTCGAAAAAAAAAAAATTTTCACCTTTTTTCAATTTTACCCCCGTGGTATATATATTCTACCCACACACATTTGGAACTCTCCAGGGGAACCCTCACACATATTATTCCCTCATTTAGTGGATATTTTCACAAAAAATTGAAATTTTCAAAAATTCAGAAAATTGGCTGAAAATGACTAAATATGAACGACTCATCGGGCTAATAGCTCTGGAACTGAAATCGGAACGCTCACTGACATTTCCCCACTCTGAAAGTCTGATAAACGCTGGAAAAATGACTAAGTCTAAAAAAAAAAATTTTTTCACCTTTTTTCAATTTTACCCCCGTGGGATATATATTCTACCCACACACATTTGGAACTCTCTGGGGGTACCCTCACACATATTATTCCCTCATTTAGTGGATATTTCCACAAAAAAGTGAAATTTTCAAAAATTCTGAAAATTGGCTGAAAATGGCAAAATATGAAGGACTCATCGGGCGAATCGCTCTGGAACTGAAATCGGAATGCTCACTGACATTTCCCCTATCTGAAAGTCTGATAAACGCCGGAAAAATGACTAAGTCTAAAAAAAAAATTTTCACCTTTTTTCAATTTTACCCCCGGGGTATATATATTCTACCCACACACATTTGGAACTCTCCTGGGGAACCCTCACACATATTATTCCCTCATTTAGTGGATATTTTCACAAAAAAGTGAAATTTTCAAAAATTCTGAAAATTGGATGAAAATGTCTAAATATGAAGGACTCATCGGGCGAATCGCTCTGGAACTTAAATCGGAATGATCACTGACATTTCCCCTATCTGAAAGTCTGATAAACGCCGGAAAAATGACTAAGTCGAAAAAAAAAAATTTTTCAACTTTTTTCAATTTTACCCCCGTGGGATATATCTTCTACCCACACACATTTGGAACTCTCCTGGGGTAACCTCACACATATTATTCCCTTATTTAGTGGATATTTTCACAAAAAAGTGAAATTTTCAAAAATTCTGAAAATTGGCTGAAAACGACTAAATATGAAGGACTCATTGGGCGAATCGCTCTGGAACTGAAATCGGAACGCTCACTGACATTTCCCCTATCTGAAAGTCTGATAAATGCCGGAAAAATGACTAAGTCGAAAAAACATTTTTTTTCAACTTTTTTCAATTTTACCCCCGTGGGATATATATTCTACCCACACACATTTGGAACTCTCCTGGGGTACCCTCACACATATTATTCCCTCATTTTGTGGATATTTTCACAAAAAAGTGTAATTTTCAAAAATTCTGAAAATTGGCTGAAAATGACTAAATATGAAGGACTCATCGGGCGAATTGCTCTGGAACTGAAATCGGAACGCTCACTGACATTTCCCCTATCTGAAAGTCTGATAAACGCCGGAAAAATGACTAAGTAAAAAAAAAAAATATTTTTCAACTTGTTTCAATTTTACCCCCGTGGGATATATATTCTACCCACACACATTTGGAACTCTCCTGGGGTACCCTCACTCATATTATTCCCTCATTTAGTTTATATTTTCACTAAAAAGTGAAATTTTCAAAAATTCTGAAAATTGGCTGAAAACGACTAAATATGATGGACTCATCGGGCGAATCGCTCTGGAACTGAAATCGCAATGCTCACTGACATTTCCTCTATCTGAAAGTCTGATAAATGCCGGAAAAATGACTAAGTCGATAAAAAAATTTTTAGCAACTTTTTTCAGTTTTACCCCCGTGGGATATATCTTCTACCCACACACATTTGGAACTCTCCTGGGGTACCCTCACACATATTATTCCCTCATTTTGTGGATATTTTCACAAAAAAGTGAAATTTTCAAAAATTCAGAAAATTGGCTGAAAATGACTAAATATGAAGGACTCATCGGGCGAATCGCTCTGGAACTGAAATCGGAATGCTCACTGACATTTCCCCTATCTGAAATTCTGATAAACGCTGGAAAAATGACTATGTCTAAAAAAAAAAATTTTTTCACCTTTTTTCAATTTTACCCCCGTGGGATATATATTCTACCCACAAACATTTGGAACTCTCTTGGGGTACCCTCACACATATTATTCCCTCATTTAGTGGATATTTTCGCAAAAAAGTGAAATTTTCAAAAATTCTGAAAATTGGCTGAAAACGACTAAATATGAAGGACTCATCGGGCGAATCGCTCTGGAACTGAAATCGGAATGCTCACTGACATCTCCCCTATCTGAAAGTCTGATAAATGCCGGAAAAATGACTGTCGAAAAAAAAAAAAAATTCACCTTTTTTCAATTTTACCCCCGTGGGATATATATTCTACCCACACACATTTGGAACTCTCCTGGGGAACCCTCACACAAATTATTCCCTCATTTACTGGATATTTTCACAAAAAAGTGAAATTTGCAAAAATTCTGAAAATTGGCTGCAAATGACTAAATATGAAGGACTCATCGGGCGAATCGCTCTGGAACTTAAATCGGAATGATCACTGACATTTCCCCTATCTGAAAGTCTGATAAATGCCGGAAAAATGACTGTCGAAAAAAAAAATTTTTTCACCTTTTTTCAATTTTACCCCCGTGGGATATATATTCTACCCACACACATTTGAAACTCTCCTGGGGTACCCTCACACATATTATTCCCTCATTTAGTGGATATTTTCACAAAAAAGTGAAATTTTCAAAATTTCAGAAAATTGGCTGAAAATGACTAAATATGAACGACTCATCGGGCGAATTGCTCTGGAACTTAAATCGGAATGCTCACTGACATTTCCTCTATCTGAAAGTCTGATAAACGCCGGAAAAATGACTAAGTCCAAAAAAATTTTTTTAGCAACTTTTTTCAATTTTACCCCCGTGGGATATATCTTCTACCCACACACATTTGGAACTCTCCTGGGGTACCCTCACACATATTATTCCCTCATTTAGTGGATATTTTCACAAAAAAGTGACATTTTCAAAAATTCAGAAAATTGGCTGAAAATGACTAAATATGAACGACTCATCGGGCAAATCACTCTGGAACTTAAATCGGAATGCTCACTGACATTTCCCCTATCTGAAAGTCTGATAAACGCCGGAAAACTGACTAAGTCTAAAAAAAAATTTTTTTCAACTTTTTTCAATTTTACCCCCCGTGGGACATATATTCTACCCACACACATTTGGAACTCTCCTGGGGTACCCTCACACATATTATTCCCTCATTTAGTGGATATTTTCACAAAAAAGTGAAATTTTCAAAAATTCAGAAAATTGGCTGAAAATGATTAAATATGAAGGACTCATTGGGAGAATCACTCTGGAACTGAAATCGGAACGCTCACTGACATTTCCCCTATCTGAAAGTGTGATAAACGCTGAATAAATGACTAAGTCCAAAAAAAAAAATTTTTTTCACCTTTTTTCAATTTTACCCCGGTGGGATATATATTCTACCCACACACATTTGGAACTCTCCTGGGGTACCCTCACACATATTATTCCCTCATTTAGTGGATATTTCCACAAAAAAGTGAAATTTTCAAAAATTCAGAAAATTGGCTGAAAACGACTAAATATGAAGGACTCATCAGGCGAATCGCTCTGGAACTGAAATCGGAATGCTCACTGACATTTCCCCTAACTGAAAGTCTCATAAACGCCGGAAAAATGACTGTCGAAAAAAAAAAATTTTCACCTTTTTTAAATTTTACCCCCTTGAGATATATATTCTACCCACACACATTTGGAACTCTCCTGGGGAACCCTCACAGAAATTATTCCCTCATTTACTGGATATTTTCACAAAAAAGTGAAATTTTCAAAAATTCTGAAAATTGGCTGAAAACGACTAAATATGAAGGACTCATCGGGCAAATCGCTCTGGAACTGAAATCGGAATGCTCACTGACATTTCTCCTATCTGAAAGTCTGATAAATGCCGGAAAAATGAATGTCGAAAAAAAAAAAATTTTCACCTTTTTTCAATTTTACCCCCGTGGTATATATATTCTACCCACACACATTTGGAACTCTCCAGGGGAACCCTCACACATATTATTCCCTCATTTAGTGGATATTTTCACAAAAAATTGAAATTTTCAAAAATTCAGAAAATTGGCTGAAAATGACTAAATATGAACGACTCATCGGGCTAATAGCTCTGGAACTGAAATCGGAACGCTCACTGACATTTCCCCACTCTGAAAGTCTGATAAACGCTGGAAAAATGAGTAAGTCTAAAAAAAAAAATTTTTTCACCTTTTTTCAATTTTACCCCCGTGGGATATATATTCTACCCACACACATTTGGAACTCTCTGGGGGTACCCTCACACATATTATTCCCTCATTTAGTGGATATTTCCACAAAAAAGTGAAATTTTCAAAAATTCTGAAAATTGGCTGAAAATGGCAAAATATGAAGGACTCATCGGGCGAATCGCTCTGGAACTGAAATCGGAATGCTCACTGACATTTCCCCTATCTGAAAGTCTGATAAACGCCGGAAAAATGACTAAGTCTAAAAAAAAAATTTTCACCTTTTTTCAATTTTACCCCCGGGGTATATATATTCTACCCACACACATTTGGAACTCTCCTGGGGAACCCTCACACATATTATTCCCTCATTTAGTGGATATTTTCACAAAAAAGTGAAATTTTCAAAAATTCTGAAAATTGGATGAAAATGACTAAATATGAAGGACTCATCGGGCGAATCGCTCTGGAACTTAAATCGGAATGATCACTGACATTTCCCCTATCTGAAAGTCTGATAAACGCCGGAAAAATGACTAAGTCGAAAAAAAAAAATTTTTCAACTTTTTTCAATTTTACCCCCGTGGGATATATCTTCTACCCACACACATTTGGAACTCTCCTGGGGTAACCTCACACATATTATTCCCTTATTTAGTGGATATTTTCACAAAAAAGTGAAATTTTCAAAAATTCTGAAAATTGGCTGAAAACGACTAAATATGAAGGACTCATTGGGCGAATCGCTCTGGAACTGAAATCGGAACGCTCACTGACATTTCCCCTATCTGAAAGTCTGATAAATGCCGGAAAAATGACTAAGTCGAAAAAACATTTTTTTTCAACTTTTTTCAATTTTACCCCCGTGGGATATATATTCTACCCACACACATTTGGAACTCTCCTGGGGTACCCTCACACATATTATTCCCTCATTTTGTGGATATTTTCACAAAAAAGTGTAATTTTCAAAAATTCTGAAAATTGGCTGAAAATGACTAAATATGAAGGACTCATCGGGCGAATTGCTCTGGAACTGAAATCGGAACGCTCACTGACATTTCCCCTATCTGAAAGTCTGATAAACGCCGGAAAAATGACTAAGTAAAAAAAAAAAATTTTTTTCAACTTGTTTCAATTTTACCCCCGTGGGATATATATTCTACCCACGCACATTTGGAACTCTCCTGGGGTACCCTCACACATATTATTCCCTCATTTAGTGGATATTTTCACAAAAAAGTGAAATTGTCAAAAATTCAGAAAATTGGCTGAAAATGACTAAATATAAACGACTCATCGAGCGAATCGCACTGGAACTTAAATCGGAATGCTCACTGACATTTCCCCTATCTGAAAGTCTGATAAACGCCGGAAAAATGACTAACTCTAAAAAAAAAATTTTTTCAACTTTTTTCAATTTTACCCCCGTGGGATATATATTCTACCCACACACATTTGGAACTCTCCTGGGGTACCCTCACTCATATTATTCCCTCATTTAGTTTATATTTTCACTAAAAAGTGAAATTTTCAAAAATTCTGAAAATTGGCTGAAAACGACTAAATATGATGGACTCATCGGGCGAATCGCTCTGGAACTGAAATCGCAATGCTCACTGACATTTCCTCTATCTGAAAGTCTGATAAATGCCGGAAAAATGACTAAGTCGATAAAAAAATTTTTAGCAACTTTTTTCAGTTTTACCCCCGTGGGATATATCTTCTACCCACACACATTTGGAACTCTCCTGGGGTACCCTCACACATATTATTCCCTCATTTTGTGGATATTTTCACAAAAAAGTGAAATTTTCAAAAATTCAGAAAATTGGCTGAAAATGACTAAATATGAAGGACTCATCGGGCGAATCGCTCTGGAACTGAAATCGGAATGCTCACTGACATTTCCCCTATCTGAAATTCTGATAAACGCTGGAAAAATGACTAAGTCTAAAAAAAAAAATTTTTTCACCTTTTTTCAATTTTACCCCCGTGGGATATATATTCTACCCACAAACATTTGGAACTCTCTTGGGGTACCCTCACACATATTATTCCCTCATTTAGTGGATATTTTCGCAAAAAAGTGAAATTTTCAAAAATTCTGAAAATTGGCTGAAAACGACTAAATATGAAGGACTCATCGGGCGAACCGCTCTGGAACTGAAATCGGAATGCTCACTGACATCTCCCCTATCTGAAAGTCTGATAAATGCCGGAAAAATGACTGTCGAAAAAAAAAAAAAATTCACCTTTTTTCAATTTTACCCCCGTGGGATATATATTCTACCCACACACATTTGGAACTCTCCTGGGGAACCCTCACACAAATTATTCCCTCATTTACTGGATATTTTCACAAAAAAGTGAAATTTGCAAAAATTCTGAAAATTGGCTGCAAATGACTAAATATGAAGGACTCATCGGGCGAATCGCTCTGGAACTTAAATCGGAATGATCACTGACATTTCCCCTATCTGAAAGTCTGATAAACGCCGGAAAAATGACTAAGTCGAAAAAAAAAAATTTTTCAACTTTTTTCAATTTTACCCCCGTGGGATATATCTTCTACCCACACACATTTGGAACTCTCCTGGGGTAACCTCACACATATTATTCCCTTATTTAGTGGATATTTTCACAAAAAAGTGAAATTTTCAAAAATTCTGAAAATTGGCTGAAAACGACTAAATATGAAGGACTCATTGGGCGAATCGCTCTGGAACTGAAATCGGAACGCTCACTGACATTTCCCCTATCTGAAAGTCTGATAAACGCCGGAAAAATGACTAAGTAAAAAAAAAAAATTTTTTTCAACTTGTTTCAATTTTACCCCCGTGGGATATATATTCTACCCACACACATTTGGAACTCTCCTGGGGTACCCTCACACATATTATTCCCTCATTTAGTGGATATTTTCACAAAAAAGTGAAATTGTCAAAAATTCAGAAAATTGGCTGAAAATGACTAAATATAAACGACTCATCGAGCGAATCGCACTGGAACTTAAATCGGAATGCTCACTGACATTTCCCCTATCTGAAAGTCTGATAAACGCCGGAAAAATGACTAACTCTAAAAAAAAAATTTTTTCAACTTTTTTCAATTTTACCCCCGTGGGATATATATTCTACCCACACACATTTGGAACTCTCCTGGGGTACTCTCACTCATATTATTCCCTCATTTAGTTTATATTTTCACTAAAAAGTGAAATTTTCAAAAATTCTGAAAATTGGCTGAAAACGACTAAATATGATGGACTCATCGGGCGAATCGCTCTGGAACTGAAATCGCAATGCTCACTGACATTTCCTCTATCTGAAAGTCTGATAAATGCCGGAAAAATGACTAAGTCGATAAAAAAAATTTTAGCAACTTTTTTCAGTTTTACCCCCGTGGGATATATCTTCTACTCACACACATTTGGAACTCTCCTGGGGTACCCTCACACATATTATTCCCTCATTTAGTGGATATTTTCACAAAAAAGTGAAATTTTCAAAAATTCAGAAAATTGGCTGAAAATGACTAAATATGAAGGACTCATCGGGCGAATCGCTCTGGAACTGAAATCGGAATGCTCACTGACATTTCCCCTATCTGAAAGTCTGATAAACGTCGGAAAAATGACTAAGTCGAAAAAAAAAAATTTTTCAACTTTTTTCAATTTTATCCCCGTGGGATATATATTCTACGCACACACATTTGGAACTCTTCTGGGGTACCTTCACACATATTTTTCCCTCATTTTGTGGATATTTTCACAAAAAAGTGAAATTTTCAAAAATTCTGAAAATTGGCTGAAAATGACTAAATATGAAGGACTCATCGGGCGAATTGCTCTGGAACTGAAATCGGAACGCTCACTGACATTTCCCCTATCTGAAAGTCTGATAAAAGCCGGAAAAATGACTAAGTCCAAAAAAAAATTTTTAGCAACTTTTTTCAATTTTACCCCCGTGGGATATATCTTCTACCCACACACATTTGGAACTCTCCTGGGGTACCCTCACACATATTATTCCCTCATTTAGTGGATATTTTCACAAAAAAGTGCAATTTTCAAAAATCCTGAAAATTGTCTGAAAACGACTTAATATCAAGGACTCATTGGACAAATCGCTCTGGAACTGAAATCGGAACGCTCACTGACATTTGCCCTATCTGAAAGTCTGATAAAAGCCGGAAAAATGACTAAATAAAAAAAAATTTTTTTTTTCAACTTTTTTCAATTTTACCTCCGTGGGATATATATTCTACCCACACACATTTGGACCTCTCCTGGGGTACCCTCACACATATTATTCCCTTATTTAGTGGATATTTTCACAAAAAAGTGAAATTTTCAAAAATCCAAAATATTGGCTGAAAACAACTATATATCAAGGACTCATTTGGCGAATCGCTCTAGAACTGAAATCGGAGCACTCACTGACATTTCCCCTATCTGAAAGTCTGATAAACGTCGGAAAAATGACTAAGTCGAAAAAAAAAAATTTTCACCTTTTTTCAATTTTACCCCGTGGGATATTTTTTCTACCCACACACATTTGGAACTCTCCTGGGGTACCATCACACATATTATTCCCTCATTTAGTGGATATTTTCACAAAAAAGTGAAATTTTCAAAAATCCAGAAAATTGACTGAAAACGACTAAATATCAAGGACTCGTTGGGCGAATCACTCTGGAACTGAAATCGGAACGCTCACTGAAATTTGCCCTATCTGAAAGTCTGATAAACGCCGGAAAAATGACTAAATCCAGCAAAAAAAATTTTTCAACTTTTTTCAATTTTACCCCCGTGGGATATATATTCTACCCACACACATTTGGAACTCTCCTGGGGTACCCTCACACATATTATTCCCTCATTTAGTGGATATTTTCACAAAAAAGTGAAATTTTCAAAAATCTAGAAAATTGGCTGAAAACGACTAAATATCAAGGGATCATTGGTCGAATTGCTCTGGAACTGAAATCGGAACGCTCACTGAAATTTGCCCTATCTGAAAGTCTGATAAACGCCGGAAAAATGACTAAGTCCAAAAAAAAAATTTTTTTCAACTTTTTTCAATTTTACCCCCATGGGATATATCTTCTACCCACACACATTTGGAACTCTTCTGGGGTACCCTCACACATATTATTCCCTCATTTTGTGGATATTTTCACAAGAAAGTGAAATTTTCAAAAATTCTGAAAATTGGCTGAAAATGACAAAATATGAAGGACTCATCGGGCGAATCACTCTGGAACTGAAATCGGAACGATCACTGACATTTCCCCTATCTGAAAGTCTGATAAACGCTGGACAAATGACTAAGACCAAAAAATTTTTTTTATCAACTTTGTTCAATTTTACCCCCGTGGGATATATCTTCTACCCACACACATTTGGAACTCTTCTGGGGTACCCTCACACATATTATTCCCTCATTTAATGGATATTTTCACAAAAAAGTGAAATTTTCAAAAATTCAGAAAATTGGCTGAAAATGACTAAATATGAACGACTCATCGGGCGAATCGTTTTGGAACTGAAATCGGAGCGCTCATTGACATTTCCCAGAACTGAAAGTCTGATAAACGCCGGAAAAATGACTAAGTCTAAAAAAAAAATTTTTTCAACTTTTTTCAATTTTACCCCCGTGGGATATATATACTACCCACACACATTTGGAACTCTCCTGGGGTACCCTCACACATATTATTCCCTCATTTAGTGGATATTTTCACAAAAGAGTGAAATTTTCAAAAATTCAGAAAATTGGCTGAAAATGACTAAATATGAACGACTCATCGGGCAAATCGCTCTGGAACTGAAATCGGAACGCTCACTGACATTTCTCCTAACTGAAAGTCTGATAAACGCCGGAAAAATGACAGTCCAAAAAAAATTTTTTTTCAACTTTTTTCAATTTTACCACCGTGGGATATATATTCTACCCACACACATTTGGAACTCTCCTGGGGAACCCTCACACATATTATTCCCTCATTTAGTGGATATTTTCACAAAAAAGTGAAATTTTCAAAAATTCAGAAAATTGGCTGAAAATGACTAAATATGAACGACTCATCGGGCGAATCGTTCTGGAACTGAAATCGGAACGCTCACTGACATTTCCCCTAACTGAAAGTCTGATAAACGCCGGAAAAATGACAGTCCAAAAAAAATTTTTTTTCAACTTTTTTCAATTTTACCACCGTGGGATATATATTCTACCCACACACATTTGGAACTCTCCTGGGGAACCCTCACACATATTATTCCCTCATTTAGTGGATATTTTCACAAAAAAGTGAAATTTTCAAAAATTCAGAAAATTGGCTGAAAATGACTAAATATGAACGACTCATCGGGCGAATCGTTCTGGAACTGAAATCGGAACGCTCACTGACATTTCCCCTAACTGAAAGTCTGATAAACGCCGGAAAAATGACAGTCCAAAAAAAATTTTTTTTCAACTTTTTTCAATTTTACCACCGTGGGATATATATTCTACCCACACACATTTGGAACTCTCCTGGGGAACCCTCACACATATTATTCCCTCATTTAGTGGATATTTTCACAAAAAAGTGAAATTTTCAAAAATTCAGAAAATTGGCTGAAAATGACTAAATATGAACGACTCATCGGGCGAATCGTTCTGGAACTGAAATCGGAACGCTCACTGACATTTCCCCTAACTGAAAGTCTGATAAACGCCGGAAAAATGACAGTCCAAAAAAAATTTTTTTTCAACTTTTTTCAATTTTACCACCGTGGGATATATATTCTACCCACACACATTTGGAACTCTCCTGGGGAACCCTCACACATATTATTCCCTCATTTAGTGGATATTTTCACAAAAACGTCAAATTTTCAAAAGTTCAGAAAATTGGCTGAAAACAACTAAATATGAAGGACTCACCGGGCGAATCGCTCTGGAACTGAAATCGGAACGCTCACTGACATTTTCCCTATCTGAAAGTCTGATAAATGCCGGAAAAATGACTAAGTCGAAAAAAAAATTTTTACAACTTTTTTCAATTTTACCCCCGTGGGATATATCTTCTACCCACACACATTTGGAACTCTCCTGGGATACCCTCACACATATTATTCCCTCATTTAGTGGATATTTTCACAAAAAAGTGAAATTTTCAAAAATTCAGAAAATTGGCTGAAAATGACTAAATATGAACGACTCATCGGGCGAATCACTCTGGAACTGAAATCGGAACGCTCACTGACATTTCCCCTATCTGAAAGTCTGATAAACGCTGAACAAATGACAAAGTCCAAAAAAAATAATTTTTTCACCTTTTTTCAATTTTACCCCCGTGGCATATATATTCTACCGACACACATTTGGAACTCTCCTGGGGAACCCTCACACATATTATTCCCTCATTTAGTGGATATTTTCGCAAAAAAGTGACATTTTCAAAAATTCTGAAAATTGGCTGAAAACGACTAAATATGAAGGACTCACCAGGCGAATGGCTCTGGAACTCAAATCGGAATGCTCACTGACATTTCCCCTATCCAAAAAAAAAAATTTTTTCAACTTTTTTCAATTTTACCCCCGTGGGATATATATTCTACCCATATACGTTTGGAACTCTCCTGGGGTACCCTCACACATATTATTCCCTCATTTAGTGGATATTTTCACAAAAAAGTGAAATTTTCAAAAATTCTGAAAATTGGCTGAAAACGACTAAATATGAAGGACTCACCGGGCGAATCGCTCTGGAACTGAAATCGGAACGCTCACTGACATTTCCCCTATCTGAAAGTCTGATAAATGCCGGAAAAATGACTAAGTCGAAAAAAAAATTTTTACAACTTTTTTCAATTTTACCCCCGTGGGATATATCTTCTACCCACACACATTTGGAACTCTCCTGGGATACCCTCACACATATTATTCCCTCATTTAGTGGATATTTTCACAAAAACGTGAAATTTTCAAAAATTCTGAAAATTGGCTGAAAACGACTAAATATGAAGGACTCATCGGGCGAATCGCTCTGGAACTAAAATCGGAATGCTCACTGACATTTCCCCTATCTGAAAGTCTGATAAACGCCGGAAAAATGACTAAGACCAAAAAAAAATTTTTATCAACTTTTTTCAATTTTACCCCCGTGGGATATATCTTCTACCCACACACATTTGGAACTCTCCTGGGGTACCCTCACACATATTATTCCCTCATTTAGTGGATATTTTCACAAAAAAGTGAAATTGTCAAAAATTCTATAAATTGGCTGAAAACGACTAAATATGAAGGACTCATTGGGCGAATCACTCTGGAACTGAAATCGGAATGCTCACTGACATTTCCCCTATCTGAAAGTCTGATAAACGCCGGAAAAATGACTAAGTCGAGAAAAAAAATGTTTCAACTTTTTTCAATTTTACCCCCGTGGGATATATCTTCTACCCACACACATTTGGAACTCTCCTGGGGTACCCTCACACATATTATTCCCTCATTTAGTGGATATTTTCACAAAAAAGTGAAATTTTCAAAAATTCTGAAAATTGGCTGAAAACTACTAAATATGAAGGACTCATCGGGTGAATCGCTCTGGAACTGAAATCGGAACGCTCACTGACATTTCCCCTATCTGAAAGTCTGATAAACGCTGAAAAAATGACTAAGTCCAAAAAAAAATAATTTTTCACCTTTTTTCAATTTTACCCCGTGGGATATATATTCTACCCACACACATTTGAAACTCTCCTGGGGAACCCTCACACATATTATTCCCTCATTTAGTGGATATTTTCACAAAAAAGTGAAATTTTCAAAAAATGAGAAAATTGGCTGAAAATGACTAAATATGAACGACTCATCGGGCTAATAGCTCTGGAACTGAAATCGGAATGCTCACTGACATTTCCCCTATCTGAAAGTCTGATAAACGCCGGAAAAATGACTAAGTCGAGAAAAAAAATGTTTCAACTTTTTTCAATTTTACCCCCGTGGGATATATATTCTACCCACACACATTTGGAACTCTCCTGGGGTACCCTCACACATAGTATTCCCTCATTTAGTGGATATTTTTGCAAAAAAGTGAAATTTTAAAAAAATTCAGAAAATTGGCTGAAAACTACTAAATATGAAGGACTCATCGGGCGAATCGCTCTGGAACTGAAATCGGAACGCTCACTGACATTTCCCCTATCTGAAAGTCTGATAAACGCCGGAAAAATGACTAAGTCCCAAAAAAAAATTTTAGCAACTTTTTTCAATTTTACCCCCGTGGGATATATCTTCTACCCACACACATTTGGAACTCTCCTGGGGTACCCTCACACATAGTATTCCCTCATTTAGTGGATATTTTCAAAAAAAAGTGAAATTTTCAAAAATTCTGAAAATTGGCTGAAAATGACTAAATATGAACGACTTATTGGGGAAATCGCTCTGGAACTGAAATTGGAACGCTCACTGACATTTCCCCTAACTGAAAGTCTGATAAATGCCAGAAAAATGACTAAGTCCAAAAAAAATTTTTTTTCAACTTTTTTCAATTTTACCCCCGTGGGATACATATTCAACCCACACACACTTGATACTCTCCTGGGGTACCCTCACACATATTATTCCCTCATTTAGTGGATATTTTCACAAAAAAGTGAAATTTTCAAAAATTCTGAAAATTGGCTTTAAACGACTAAATATGAAGGACTCATCGGGCTAATAGCTCTGGAACTGAAATCGGAACGCTCACTGACATTTCCCCTAACTGAAAGTCTGATAAATGCCGGAAAAATGACTGTCGAAAAAAAAAAAATTTTCACCTTTTTTCAATTTTACCCCCGTGGGATATATATTCTACCCACACACATTTGGAACTCTCCTGGGGTACCCTCACACATATTATTCCCTCATTTAGTGGATATTTTCACAAAAAAGTGAAATTTACAAAAATTCAGAAAATTGGCTGAAAATGACTAAATATGAACGACTCATCGGGTGAATCGCTCTGGAACTTAAATCGGAATGCTCACTGACATTTCCCCATCTGAAAGTATGATAAATGCCGGAAAAATGACTAAGTCCAAAAAAAAAATTTTTTTCAACTTTTTTCAATTTTACCCCCGTGGGATATATATTCTGCCCATATACATTTGGAACTCTCTTGGGGTACCCTCACACATATTATTCCCTCATTTAGTGGATATTTTTGCAAAAAAGTGAAATTTTCAAAAAATTCAGAAAATTGGCTGAAAACTACTAAATATGAAGGACTCATCGGGCGAATCGCTCTGGAACTGAAATCGGAACGCTCACTGACATTTCCCCTATCTGAAAGTCTGATAAACGCCGGAAAAATGACTAAGTCCCAAAAAAAAATTTTAGCAACTTTTTTCAATTTTACCACCGTGGGATATATCTTCTACCCACACACATTTGGAACTCTCCTGGGGTACCCTCACACATAGTATTCCCTCATTTAGTGGATATTTTCAAAAAAAAGTGAAATTTTCAAAAATTCTGAAAATTGGCTGAAAACGACTAATTATGAAGGACTCATTGGGCGAATCGCTCTGGAACTGAAATCGGAACTCTCACTGACATTTCCCCTATCTGAAAGTCTGATAAACGCCGGAAAAATGACTAAGTCCAAAAAAAATAATTTTTTCACCTTTTTTCAATTTTACCCCCGTGGGATATATATTCTACCCACACACATTTGGAACTCTCCTGGGGTACCCTCACACATATTATTCCCTCATTTAGTGGATATTTTCGCAAAAACGTGAAATTTTCAAAAATTCTGAAAATTGGCTGAAAACGACTAAATATGAAGGACTCATCGGGCGAATCGCTCTGGAACTGAAATCGGAACGCTCACTGACATTTCCCCTATCTGAAAGTCTGATAAACGCCGGAAAAATGACTAAGTCCAAAAAAAATAATTTTTTCACCTTTTTTCAATTTTACCCCCGTGGGATATATATTCTACCCACACACATTTGGAACTCTCCTGGGGTACCCTCACACATATTATTCCCTCATTTAGTGGATATTTTCACAAAAAAGTGAAATTTACAAAAATTCAGAAAATTGGCTGAAAATGACTAAATATGAACGACTCATCGGGTGAATCGCTCTGGAACTTAAATCGGAATGCTCACTGACATTTCCCCTATCTGAAAGTCTGATAAACGCCGGAAAAATGACTAAGTCCAAAAAAAAAATTTTTTTCACCTTTTTTCAATTTTACCCCCGTGGGATATATATTCTGCCCATATATGTTTGGAACTCTCTTGGGGTACCCTCACACATATTATTCCCTCATTTAGTGGATATTTTTGCAAAAAAGTGAAATTTTCAAAAAATTCAGAAAATTGGCTGAAAACTACTAAATATGAAGGACTCATCGGGCGAATCGCTCTGGAACTGAAATCGGAACGCTCACTGACATTTCCCCTATCTGAAAGTCTGATAAACGCCGGAAAAATGACTAAGTCCCAAAAAAAAATTTTAGCAACTTTTTTCAATTTTACCCCCGTGGGATATATCTTCTACCCACACACATTTGGAACTCTCCTGGGGTACCCTCACACATATTATTCCCTCATTTAGTGGATATTTTAAAAAAAAAGTGAAATTTTCAAAAATTCTGAAAATTGGCTGAAAATGACTAAATATGAACGACTTATTGGGCAAATCGCTCTGGAACTGAAATTGGAACGCTCACTGACATTTCCCCTAACTGAAAGTCTGATAAATGCCAGGAAAATGACTAAGTCCAAAAAAAATTTTTTTTCAACTTTTTTCAATTTTACCCCCGTGGGATACATATTCAACCCACACACACTTGGTACTCTCCTGGGGTACCCTCACACATATTATTCCCTCATTTAGTTGATATTTTCACAAAAAAGTGAAATTTTCAAAAATTCTGAAAATTGGCTGAAAACTACTAAATATGAAGGACTCATCGGGCGAATCGCTCTGGAACTGAAATCGGAACGCTCACTGACATTTCCCCTATCTGAAAGTCTGATAAACGCTGAAAAAATGACTAAGTCCAAAAAAAAATTATTTTTCACCTTTTTTCAATTTTACCCCGTGGGATATATATTCTACCCACACACATTTGAAACTCTCCTGGGGAACCCTCACACATATTATTCCCTCATTTAGTGGATATTTTCACAAAAAAGTGAAATTTTCAAAAAATGAGAAAATTGGCTGAAAATGACTAAATATGAACGACTCATCGGGCTAATAGCTCTGGAACTGAAATCGGAATGCTCACTGACATTTCCCCTAACTGAAAGTCTGATAAACGCCAGAAAAATTAATAAGTCCCAAAAAAAATTTTTAGCAACTTTTTTCAATTTTACCCCCGTGGGATATATCTTCTACCCACACACATTTGGAACTCTCCTGGGATACCCTCACACATATTATTCCCTCATTTAGTGGATATTTTCACAAAAAAGTGAAATTTTCAAAAATTCTGAAAATTGGCTGAAAACGACTAAATATGAAGGACTCACCGGGCGAATCGCTCTGGAACTGAAATCGGAACGCTCACTGACATTTCCCTTATCTGAAAGTCTGATAAATGCCGGAAAAATGACTGTCGAAAAAAAAAAAATTTTCACCTTTTTTCAATTTTACCCCCGTGGGATATATATTCTACCCACACACATTTGGAACTCTCCTGGGGAACCCTCACACAAATTATTCCCTCATTTAGTGGATATTTTCACAAAAAAGTGAAATTTTCAAAAATTCAGAAAATTGGCTGAAAATGACTAAATATGAAGGACTCATCGGGCGAATCGTTCTGGAACTGAAATCGGAACGCTCACTGACATTTCCCCTATCTGAAAGTCTGATAAACGCTGGAAAAATGACTAAGTAGAAAAAAAAAAAATTTCAATTTTTTTCAATTTTACCCCCGTGGGACATATATTCTACAGACACACATTTGGAACTCTCCTGGGGGACCCTCACACATATTATTCCCTCATTTAGTGGATATTTCCACAAAAAAGTGAAATTTTCAAAAATTCTGAAAATTGGCTGAAAATGACTAAATATGAACGACTCATCGGGCGAATCGCTCTGGAACTTAAATCGGAATGCTCACTGACATTTCCCCTATCTGAAAGTCTGATAAACGCCGGAAAAATGACTAAGTCCAAAAAAATTTTTTTTTCAACTTTTTTAAATTTTACCCCCGTAGGATATATATTCTACCCACACCCATTTGGAACTCTCTTGGGGTACCCTCACACATATTATTCCCTCATTTAGTGGATATTTTTGCAAAAAAGTAAAATTTTCAAAAAATTCAGAAAATTGGCTGAAAACTACTAAATATGAAGGACTCATCGGGCGAATCGCTCTGGAACTGAAATCGGAACGCTCACTGACATTTCCCCTATCTGAAAGTCTGATAAATGCCAGAAAAATGACTAAGTCCAAAAAAAATTTTTTTTCAACTTTTTTCAATTTTACCCCCGTGGGATATATCTTCTACCCACACACATTTGGAACTCTCCTGGGATACTCTCACACATATTATTCCCTCATTTAGTGGATATTTTCACAAATAAGTGAAATTTTCAAAAATTCTGAAAATTGGCTTAAAATGACTAAATATGAACGACTCATCGGGCTAATAGCTCTGGAACTGAAATCGGAACGCTCACTGACATTTCCCCTAACTGAAAGTCTGATAAATGTCGGAAAAATGACTAAGTTTAAAAAAAAATTTTTTCAACTTTTTTCAATTTTACCCCCGTGGGATATATCTTCTACCCACACACATTTGGAACTCTCCTGGGGTACCCTCACACATATTATTCCCTCATTTAGTGGATATTTTCACAAAAAAGTGAAATTTTCAAAAATTCAGAAAATTGGCTGAAAATTACTAAATATGAAGGACTCATCGGGCGAATCGCTCTGGAACTGAAATCGGAACGCTCACTGAGATTTCCCCTATCTGAAAGTCTGATAAACGCCGGAAAAATGACTAAGTCCAAAAAAAATTTTTTTTCAACTTTTTTCAATTTTACCCCCGTAGGATATATATTCTACCCACACACATTTGGAACTCTCTTGGGGTACCCTCACACATATTATTCCCTCATTTAGTGGATATTTTCGCAAAAAAGTGAAATTTTCAAAAATTCTGAAAATTGGCTGAAAACGACTAAATATGAAGGACTCATCGGGCAAATCGCTCTGGAACTGAAATCGGAATGCTCACTGACATCTCCCCTATCTGAAAGTCTGATAAATGCCGGAAAAATGACTGTGAAAAAAAAAAAAATTCACCTTTTTTCAATTTTACCCCCGTGGGATATATATTCTACCCACACACATTTGGAACTCTCCTGGGGAACCCTCACACAAATTATTCCCTCATTTACTGGATATTTTCACAAAAAAGTGAAATTTGCAAAAATTCAGAAAATTGGCTGCAAATGACTAAATATGAAGGACTCATCGGGCGAATCGTTCTGGAACTGAAATCGGAATGGTCACTGACATTTCCCCTATCTGAAAGTCTGATAAACGCTGGAAAAATGACTGTCGAAAAAAAAAAAATTTCACCTTTTTTCAATTTTACCCCCGTGGGATATATATTCTACCCACACACATTTGGAACTCTCCTGGGGTACCCTCACACATATTATTCCCTCATTTAGTGGATATTTTCACAAAAAAGTGAAATTTTCAAAAATTCTGAAAATTGGCTGAAAACTACTAAATATGAAGGACTCATCCGGCGAATCGCTCTGGAACGGAAATCGGAACGCTCACTGACATTTCCCCTATCTGAAAGTCTGATAAACGCCGGAAAAATGACTAAGTCCAAAAAAAATTTTTTTTCAACTTTTTTCAATTTTACCCCCGTAGGATATATATTCTACCCACACCCATTTGGAACTCTCTTGGGGTACCCTCACACATATTATTCCCTCATTTAGTGGATATTTTTGCAAAAAAGTAAAATTTTCAAAAAATTCAGAAAATTGGCTGAAAACTACTAAATATGAAGGACTCATCGGGCGAATCGCTCTGGAACTGAAATCGGAACGCTCACTGATATTTCCCCTATCTGAAAGTCTGATAAACGCCGGAAAAATGACTAAGTCCCAAAAAAAAATTTTAGCAACTTTTTTCAATTTTACCCCCGTGGGATATATCTTCTACCCACACACATTTGGAACTCTCCTGGGGTACCCTCACACATATTATTCCCTCATTTAGTGGATATTTTCACAAAAAAGTGAAATTTTCAAAAATTCTGAAAATTGGCTGAAAATGACTAAATATGAACGACTTATTGGGCAAATCGCTCTGGAACTGAAATCGGAACACTCACTGAGATTTCCCCTATCTGAAAGTCTGATAAACGCTGAAAAAATGACTAAGTCCAAAAAAAAATAATTTTTCACCTTTTTTCAAATTTACCCCGTGGGATATATATTCTACCCACACACATTTAAAACTCTCCTGGGGAACCCTCACAAATATTATTCCCTCATTTAGTGGATATTTTCACAAAAAAGTGAAATTTTCAAAAAATGAGAAAATTGGCTGAAAATGACTAAATATGAACGACTCATCGGGCTAATAGCTCTGGAACTGAAATCGGAATGCTCACTGACATTTCCCCTAACTGAAAGTCTGATAAATGCCAGAAAAATTAATAAGTCCCAAAAAAAATTTTTAGCAACTTTTTTCAATTTTACCCCCGTGGGATATATCTTCTACCCACACACATTTGGAACTCTCCTGGGATACCCTCACACATATTATTCCCTCATTTAGTGGATATTTTCACAAAAAAGTGAAATTTTCAAAAATTCTGAAAATTGGCTGAAAACGACTAAATATGAAGGACTCACCGGGCGAATCGCTCTGGAACTGAAATCGGAACGCTCACTGACATTTCCCTTATCTGAAAGTCTGATAAATGACGGAAAAATGACTAAGTCGAAAAAAAAAATTTTTCAACTTTTTTCAATTTTACCCCCGTGGGATATATATTCTACCCACACACATTTGGAACTCTCCTGGGGTACCCTCACACATATTATTCCCTCATTTAGTGGATATTTTCACAAAAAGTGAAATTTTCAAAAATTTTGAAAATTGGCTGAAAACTACTAAATATGAAGGACTCATCAGGCGAATCGCTCTGGAACTAAAATCGGAATGCTCACTGACATTTCCCCTATCTGAAAGTGTGATAAACGCAGGAAAAATTACTAAGTCCCAAAAAAATTTTTTAGCAACTTTTTTCAATTTTACCCCCGTGGGATATATCTTCTACCCACACACATTTGGAACTCTCCTGGGATACTCTCACACATATTATTCCCTCATTTAGTGGATATTTTCACAAATAAGTGAAATTTTCAAAAATTCTGAAAATTGGCTTAAAATGACTAAATATGAACGACTCATCGGGCTAATAGCTCTGGAACTGAAATCGGAACGCTCACTGACATTTCCCCTAACTGAAAGTCTGATAAATGCCGGAAAAATGACTAAGTTTAAAAAAAATTTTTTTCATCTTTTTTCAATTTTACCCCCGTGGGATATATCTTCTACCCACACACATTTGGAACTCTCCTGGGGTACCCTCACACATATTATTCCCTCATTTAGTGGATATTTTCACAAAAAAGTGAAATTTTCAAAAATTCAGAAAATTGGCTGAAAATGACTAAATATGAACGACTCATCGGGCGAATCACTCTGGAACTTAAATCGGAATGCTCACTGACATTTCCCCTATCTGAAAGTCTGATAAACGCCGGAAAACTGACTAAGTCTAAAAAAAAAATTTTTTCAACTTTTTTCAATTTTACCCCCCGTGGGACATATATTCTACCCACACACATTTGGAACTCTCTTGGGGTACCCTCACACATATTATTCCCTCATTTAGTGGATATTTTCACAAAAAAGTGAAATTTTCAAAAATTCAGAAAATTGGCTGAAAACGACTAAATATGAAGGACTCATCAGGCGAATCGCTCTGGAACTGAAATCGGAATGCTCACTGACATTTCCCCTAACTGAAAGTCTCATAAACGCCGGAAAAATGACTGTCGAAAAAAAAAAATTTTCACCTTTTTTAAATTTTACCCCCTTGAGATATATATTCTACCCACACACATTTGGAACTCTCCTGGGGAACCCTCACAGAAATTATTCCCTCATTTACTGGATATTTTCACAAAGAAGTGAAATTTTCAAAAATTCTGAAAATTGGCTGAAAACGACTAAATATGAAGGACTCATCGGGCGAATCGCTCTGGAACTGAAATCGGAATGCTCACTGACATTTCCCCTATCTGAAAGTCTGATAAATGCCGGAAAATGAATGTCGAAAAAAAAAAAATTTTCACCTTTTTTCAATTTTACCCCCATGGGATATATATTCTACCCACACACATTTGGAACTCTCCTGGGGAACCCTCACACAAATTATTCCCTCATTTAGTGGATATTTTCACAAAAATGTGAAATTTTCAAAAATTCAGAAAATTGGCTGCAAATGACAAAATATGAAGGACTCATCGGGCGAATCGCTCTGGAACTTAAATCGGAATGCTCACTGACATTTCCCCTATCTGAAAGTCTGATAAACGCCGGAAAAATGACTAAGTCTAAAAAAAAAAAATTTTCACCTTTTTTCAATTTTACCCCCGTGGTATATATATTCTACCCACACACATTTGGAACTCTCCAGGGGAACCCTCACACATATTATTCCCTCATTTAGTGGATATTTTCACAAAAAATTGAAATTTTCAAAAATTCAGAAAATTGGCTGAAAATGACTAAATATGAACGACTCATCGGGCTAATAGCTCTGGAACTGAAATCGGAACGCTCACTGACATTTCCCCACTCTGAAAGTCTGATAAACGCTGGAAAAATGACTAAGTCTAAAAAAAAAAATTTTTTCACCTTTTTTCAATTTTACCCCCGTGGGATATATATTCTACCCACACACATTTGGAACTCTCTGGGGGTACCCTCACACATATTATTCCCTCATTTAGTGGATATTTTCGCAAAAAAGTGAAATTTTCAAAAATTCTGAAAATTGGCTGCAAATGACTAAATATGAAGGACTCATCGGGCGAATCGTTCTGAAACTGAAATCGGAACGGTCACTGACATTTCCCCTATCTGAAAGTCTGATAAACGCTGGAAAAATGACTAAGTCTAAAAAAAAAAATTTTTTCACCTTTTTTCAATTTTACCCCGTGGGATATATATTCTACCCACACACATTTGGAACTCTCTTGGGGTACCCTCACACATATTATTCCCTCATTTAGTGGATATTTTCGCAAAAAAGTGAAATTTTCAAACATTCTGAAAATTGGCTGAAAATGACTAAATATGAAGGACTCATCGGGCGAATCGCTCTGGAACTGAAATCGGAATGTTCACTGACATTTCCCCTATCTGAAAGTCTGATAAATGCCGGAAAAATGACTGTCGAAAAAAAAAAAAATTCACCTTTTTTCAATTTTACCCCCGTGGGATATATATTCTACCCACACACATTTGGAACTCTCCTGGGGTACCCTCACACATATTATTCCCTCATTTAGTGGATATTTCCACAAAAAAGTGAAATTTTCAAAAATTCTGAAAATTGGCTGAAAATGGCAAAATATGAAGGACTCATCGGGCGAATCGCTCTGGAACTGAAATCGGAATGCTCACTGACATTTCCCCTATCTGAAAGTCTGATAAATGCCGGAAAAATGAATGTCGAAAAAAAAAAAATTTTCACCTTTTTTCAATTTTACCCCCATGGGATATATATTCTACCCACACACATTTGGAACTCTCCTGGGGAACCCTCACACAAATTATTCCCTCATTTAGTGGATATTTTCACAAAAATGTGAAATTTTCAAAAATTCAGAAAATTGGCTGCAAATGACAAAATATGAAAGACTCATCGGGCGAATCGCTCTGGAACTTAAATCGGAATGCTCACTGACATTTCCCCTATCTGAAAGTCTGATAAACGCCGGAAAAATGACTAAGTCTAAAAAAAAAAAATTTTCACCTTTTTTCAATTTTACCCCCGTGGTATATATATTCTACCCACACACATTTGGAACTCTCCAGGGGAACCCTCACACATATTATTCCCTCATTTAGTGGATATTTTCACAAAAAATTGAAATTTTCAAAAATTCAGAAAATTGGCTGAAAATGACTAAATATGAACGACTCATCGGGCTAATAGCTCTGGAACTGAAATCGGAACGCTCACTGACATTTCCCCACTCTGAAAGTCTGATAAACGCTGGAAAAATGACTAAGTCTAAAAAAAAAAATTTTTTCACCTTTTTTCAATTTTACCCCGTGGGATATATATTCTACCCACACACATTTGGAACTCTCTGGGGGTACCCTCACACATATTATTCCCTCATTTAGTGGATATTTTCGCAAAAAAGTGAAATTTTCAAAAATTCTGAAAATTGGCTGAAAACGACTAAATATGAAGGACTCATCGGGGGAATCGCTCTGGAACTGAAATCGGAATGCTCACTGACATCTCCCCTATCTGAAAGTCTGATAAATGCCGGAAAAATGACTGTCGAAAAAAAAAAAAAATTCACCTTTTTTCAATTTTACCCCCGTGGGATATATATTCTACCCACACACATTTGGAACTCTCCTGGGGAACCCTCACACAAATTATTCCGTCATTTACTGGATATTTTCACAAAAAAGTGAAATTTGCAAAAATTCAGAAAATTGGCTGCAAATGACTAAATATGAAGGACTCATCGGGCGAATCGTTCTGAAACTGAAATCGGAACGGTCACTGACATTTCCCCTATCTGAAAGTCTGATAAACGCTGGAAAAATGACTAAGTCTAAAAAAAAAAATTTTTTCACCTTTTTTCAATTTTACCCCCGTGGGATATATATTCTACCCACACACATTTGGAACTCTCTTGGGGTACCCTCACACATATTATTCCCTCATTTAGTGGATATTTTCGCAAAAAAGTGAAATTTTCAAACATTCTGAAAATTGGCTGAAAATAACTTAATATGAAGGACTCATCGGGCGAATCGCTCTGGAACTGAAATCGGAATGTTCACTTACATTTCCCCTATCTGAAAGTCTGATAAATGCCGGAAAAATGACTGTCGAAAAAAAAAAAAATTCACCTTTTTTCAATTTTACCCCCGTGGGATATATATTCTACCCACACACATTTGGAACTCTCCTGGGGTACCCTCACACATATTATTCCCTCATTTAGTGGATATTTCCACAAAAAAGTGAAATTTTCAAAAATTCTGAAAATTGGCTGAAAATGGCAAAATATGAAGGACTCATCGGGCGAATCGCTCTGGAACTGAAATCGGAATGCTCACTGACATTTCCCCTATCTGAAAGTCTGATAAATGCCGGAAAAATGAATGTCGAAAAAAAAAAAATTTTCACCTTTTTTCAATTTTACCCCCATGGGATATATATTCTACCCACACACATTTGGAACTCTCCTGGGGAACCCTCACACAAATTATTCCCTCATTTAGTGGATATTTTCACAAAAAAGTGAAATTTTCAAAAATTCTGAAAATTGGCTGAAAATGACTAAATATGAACGTCTCATAGGGCGAATTGCTCTGGAACTTAAATCGGAATGCTCACTGACATTTCCCCTATCTGAAAGTCTGATAAACGCCGGAAAAATGACTAAGTCGAAAAAAAAAATTTTTTTCAACTTTTTTCAATTTTACCCCCGTGGGATAAATATTCTACCCACACACATTTGGATCTCTCCTGGGGCACCCTCACACATATTATTCCCTCATTTAGTGGATATTTTCACAAAAAAGTGAAATTTTCAAAAATTCTGAAAATTGGCTGAAAACTACTAAATATGAAGGACTCATCGGGCAAATCGCTCTGGAACTGAAATCGGAACGCTCACTGAGATTTCCCCTATCTGAAAGTCTGATAAAAGGCGGAAAAATGAATAAGTCCAAAAAAAATTTTTTTTTAACTTTTTTCAATTTTACCCCTGTGGGATATATATTCTACCCACACACATTTGGAACTCTCCTGGGGTACCCCCCTCACACATATTATTCCCTCATTTAGTGGATATTTTCACAAAAAAGTGAAATTTTTAAAAATTCTGAAAAGTGGCTGAAAACGACTAAATATGAAGGACTCATCGGGCAAATCGCTCTGGAACTGAAATCGGAACGCTCACTGACATTTCCCCTATCTGAAAGTCTGATAAAAGGCGGAAAAATGAATAAGTCCAAAAAAATTTTTTTTTAAATTTTTTCAATTTTACCCCCGTGGGATATATCTTCTACCCACACACATTTGGAACTCTCCTGGGGTACCCTCACACATATTATTCCCTCATTTAGTGGATATTTTCACAAAAAAGTGAAATTTTCAAAAATTCTGAAAATTTGCTGAAAACTACTAAATATGAAGGACTCATCGGGCGAATCGCTCTGGAACTGAAATTGGAATGCTCACTGACATTTCCCCTATCTGAAAGTCTGATAAATGCCGGAAAAATGATTAAGTCGAAAAAAAAAATTTTTAACCTTTTTTCAATTTTACCCCCGTGGGATATATCTTCTACCCACACACATTTGGAACTCTCCTGGGGTACCCTCACACATATTATTCCCTCATTTAGTGGATATTTTCGCAAAAAAGTGAAAATTTAAAAAATTCGGAAAATTGGCTGAAAACGACTAAATATGAAGGACTCATCGGGCGAATCGCTCTGGAACTGAAATCGGAATGCTCACTGACATTTCCCCTATCTGAAAGTCTGATAAATGCCGGAAAAATGACTGTCGAAAAAAAAAAAAATTTTTCACCTTTTTTCAATTTTACCCCCGTGGGATATATATTCTACCCACACACATTTGGAACTCTCCTGGGGTACCCTCACACATATTATTCCCTCATTTAGTGGATATTTTCACAAAAAAGTGAAATTTTCAAAAATTCTGAAAATTGGCTGAAAACGACTAAATATGAAGGACTCATCGGGCAAATCGCTCTGGAACTGAAATCGGAACGCTCACTGAGATTTCCCCTATCTGAAAGTCTGATAAAAGGCGGAAAAATGAATAAGTCCAAAAAAATTTTCTTTTTTAACTTTTTTCAATTTTACCCCCGTGGGATATATATTCTACCCACACACATTTGGAACTCTCCTGGGGTACCCCCCTCACACATATTATTCCCTCATTTAGTGGATATTTTCACAAAAAAGTGAAATTTTTAAAATTTCTGAAAAGTGGCTGAAAACGACTAAATATGAAGGACTCATCGGGCAAATCGCTCTGGAACTGAAATCGGTACGCTCACTGAGATTTCCCCTATCTGAAAGTCTGATAAAAGGCGGAAAAATGAATAAGTCCAAAAAAATTTTTTTTTAAATTTTTTCAATTTTACCCCCGTGGGATATATCTTCTACCCACACACATTTGGAACTCTCCTGGGGTACCCTCACACATATTATTCCCTCATTTAGTGGATATTTTCACAAAAAAGTGAAATTTTCAAAAATTCTGAAAATTGGCTGAAAACTACTAAATATGAAGGACTCATCGGGCGAATCGCTCTGGAACTGAAATTGGAATGCTCACTGACATTTCCCCTATCTGAAAGTCTGATAAATGCCGGAAAAATGACTAAGTCGAAAAAAAATTTTTTTAACCTTTTTTCAATTTTACCCCCGTGGGATATATCTTCTACCCACACACATTTGGAACTCTCCTGGGGTACCCTCACACATATTATTCCCTCATTTAGTGGATATTTTCGCAAAAAAGTGAAAATTTAAAAAATTCGGAAAATTGGCTGAAAACGACTAAATATGAAGGACTCATCGGGCGAATCGCTCTGGAACTGAAATCGGAATGCTCACTGACATTTCCCCTATCTGAAAGTCTGATCAATGCCGGAAAAATGACTGTCGAAAAAAAAAAAAATTTTTCACCTTTTTTCAATTTTACCCCCGTGGGATATATCTTCTACCCACACACATTTGGAACTCTCCTGGGGTACCCTCACACATATTATTCCCTCATTTAGTGGATATTTTCACAAAAAAGTGAAATTTTCAAAAATTCTGAAAATTGGCTGAAAACGACTAAATATGAAGGACTCATTGGGCGAATCACTCTGGAACTGAAATCGGAACGCTCACTGACATTTCCCCTATCTGAAAGTCTGATAAACGCTTAATAAATGACTAAGTCCAAAAAAAAATGTTTTTTCACTTTTTTTCAATTTTACCCCCGTGGGATATATATTCTACCCACACACATTTGGAACTCTCCTGGTGAACCCTCACACATATTATTCCCTCATTTAGTGGATATTTTCACAAAAAAGTGAAATTTTCAAAAATTCAGAAAATTGGCTGAAAATGAATAAATATGAACGTCTCATAGGGCGAATCGCTCTGGAACTGAAATCGGAATGCTCACTGACATCTCCCCTATCTGAAAGTCTGATAAATGCCGGAAAAATGACTGTCGAAAAAAAAAAAAAATTCACCTTTTTTCAATTTTACCCCCGTGGGATATATATTCTACCCACACACATTTGGAACTCTCCTGGGGAACCCTCACACAAATTATTCCGTCATTTACTGGATATTTTCACAAAAAAGTGAAATTTGCAAAAATTCAGAAAATTGGCTGCAAATGACTAAATATGAAGGACTCATCGGGCGAATCGTTCTGAAACTGAAATCGGAACGGTCACTGACATTTCCCCTATCTGAAAGTCTGATAAACGCTGGAAAAATGACTAAGTCTAAAAAAAAAAATTTTTTCACCTTTTTTCAATTTTACCCCCGTGGGATATATATTCTACCCACACACATTTGGAACTCTCTTGGGGTACCCTCACACATATTATTCCCTCATTTAGTGGATATTTTCGCAAAAAAGTGAAATTTTCAAACATTCTGAAAATTGGCTGAAAATGACTTAATATGAAGGACTCATCGGGCGAATCGCTCTGGAACTGAAATCGGAATGTTCACTTACATTTCCCCTATCTGAAAGTCTGATAAATGCCGGAAAAATGACTGTCGAAAAAAAAAAAAATTCACCTTTTTTCAATTTTACCCCCGTGGGATATATATTCTACCCACACACATTTGGAACTCTCCTGGGGTACCCTCACACATATTATTCCCTCATTTAGTGGATATTTCCACAAAAAAGTGAAATTTTCAAAAATTCTGAAAATTGGCTGAAAATGGCAAAATATGAAGGACTCATCGGGCGAATCGCTCTGGAACTGAAATCGGAATGCTCACTGACATTTCCCCTATCTGAAAGTCTGATAAATGCCGGAAAAATGAATGTCGAAAAAAAAAAAATTTTCACCTTTTTTCAATTTTACCCCCATGGGATATATATTCTACCCACACACATTTGGAACTCTCCTGGGGAACCCTCACACAAATTATTCCCTCATTTAGTGGATATTTTCACAAAAAAGTGAAATTTTCAAAAATTCTGAAAATTGGCTGAAAATGACTAAATATGAACGTCTCATAGGGCGAATTGCTCTGGAACTTAAATCGGAATGCTCACTGACATTTCCCCTATCTGAAAGTCTGATAAACGCCGGAAAAATGACTAAGTCGAAAAAAAAAATTTTTTTCAACTTTTTTCAATTTTACCCCCGTGGGATAAATATTCTACCCACACACATTTGGATCTCTCCTGGGGCACCCTCACACATATTATTCCCTCATTTAGTGGATATTTTCACAAAAAAGTGAAATTTTCAAAAATTCTGAAAATTGGCTGAAAACTACTAAATATGAAGGACTCATCGGGCAAATCGCTCTGGAACTGAAATCGGAACGCTCACTGAGATTTCCCCTATCTGAAAGTCTGATAAAAGGCGGAAAAATGAATAAGTCCAAAAAAAATTTTTTTTTAACTTTTTTCAATTTTACCCCTGTGGGATATATATTCTACCCACACACATTTGGAACTCTCCTGGGGTACCCCCCTCACACATATTATTCCCTCATTTAGTGGATATTTTCACAAAAAAGTGAAATTTTTAAAAATTCTGAAAAGTGGCTGAAAACGACTAAATATGAAGGACTCATCGGGCAAATCGCTCTGGAACTGAAATCGGAACGCTCACTGACATTTCCCCTATCTGAAAGTCTGATAAAAGGCGGAAAAATGAATAAGTCCAAAAAAATTTTTTTTTAAATTTTTTCAATTTTACCCCCGTGGGATATATCTTCTACCCACACACATTTGGAACTCTCCTGGGGTACCCTCACACATATTATTCCCTCATTTAGTGGATATTTTCACAAAAAAGTGAAATTTTCAAAAATTCTGAAAATTGGCTGAAAACTACTAAATATGAAGGACTCATCGGGCGAATCGCTCTGGAACTGAAATTGGAATGCTCACTGACATTTCCCCTATCTGAAAGTCTGATAAATGCCGGAAAAATGACTAAGTCGAAAAAAAAAATTTTTAACCTTTTTTCAATTTTACCCCCGTGGGATATATCTTCTACCCACACACATTTGGAACTCTCCTGGGGTACCCTCACACATATTATTCCCTCATTTAGTGGATATTTTCGCAAAAAAGTGAAAATTTAAAAAATTCGGAAAATTGGCTGAAAACGACTAAATATGAAGGACTCATCGGGCGAATCGCTCTGGAACTGAAATCGGAATGCTCACTGACATTTCCCCTATCTGAAAGTCTGATAAATGCCGGAAAAATGACTGTCGAAAAAAAAAAAATTTTTTCACCTTTTTTCAATTTTACCCCCGTGGGATATATATTCTACCCACACACATTTGGAACTCTCCTGGGGTACCCTCACACATATTATTCCCTCATTTAGTGGATATTTTCACAAAAAAGTGAAATTTTCAAAAATTCTGAAAATTGGCTGAAAACGACTAAATATGAAGGACTCATCGGGCAAATCGCTCTGGAACTGAAATCGGAACGCTCACTGAGATTTCCCCTATCTGAAAGTCTGATAAAAGGCGGAAAAATGAATAAGTCCAAAAAAATTTTCTTTTTTAACTTTTTTCAATTTTACCCCCGTGGGATATATATTCTACCCACACACATTTGGAACTCTCCTGGGGTACCCCCCTCACACATATTATTCCCTCATTTAGTGGATATTTTCACAAAAAAGTGAAATTTTTAAAATTTCTGAAAAGTGGCTGAAAACGACTAAATATGAAGGACTCATCGGGCAAATCGCTCTGGAACTGAAATCGGTACGCTCACTGAGATTTCCCCTATCTGAAAGTCTGATAAAAGGCGGAAAAATGAATAAGTCCAAAAAAATTTTTTTTTAAATTTTTTCAATTTTACCCCCGTGGGATATATCTTCTACCCACACACATTTGGAACTCTCCTGGGGTACCCTCACACATATTATTCCCTCATTTAGTGGATATTTTCACAAAAAAGTGAAATTTTCAAAAATTCTGAAAATTGGCTGAAAACTACTAAATATGAAGGACTCATCGGGCGAATCGCTCTGGAACTGAAATTGGAATGCTCACTGACATTTCCCCTATCTGAAAGTCTGATAAATGCCGGAAAAATGACTAAGTCGAAAAAAAATTTTTTTAACCTTTTTTCAATTTTACCCCCGTGGGATATATCTTCTACCCACACACATTTGGAACTCTCCTGGGGTACCCTCACACATATTATTCCCTCATTTAGTGGATATTTTCGCAAAATAGTGAAAATTTAAAAAATTCGGAAAATTGGCTGAAAACGACTAAATATGAAGGACTCATCGGGCGAATCGCTCTGGAACTGAAATCGGAATGCTCACTGACATTTCCCCTATCTGAAAGTCTGATCAATGCCGGAAAAATGACTGTCGAAAAAAAAAAAAATTTTTCACCTTTTTTCAATTTTACCCCCGTGGGATATATCTTCTACCCACACACATTTGGAACTCTCCTGGGGTACCCTCACACATATTATTCCCTCATTTAGTGGATATTTTCACAAAAAAGTGAAATTTTCAAAAATTCTGAAAATTGGCTGAAAACGACTAAATATGAAGGACTCATTGGGCGAATCACTCTGGAACTGAAATCGGAACGCTCACTGACATTTCCCCTATCTGAAAGTCTGATAAACGCTTAATAAATGACTAAGTCCAAAAAAAAATGTTTTTTCACTTTTTTTCAATTTTACCCCCGTGGGATATATATTCTACCCACACACATTTGGAACTCTCCTGGTGAACCCTCACACATATTATTCCCTCATTTAGTGGATATTTTCACAAAAAAGTGAAATTTTCAAAAATTCAGAAAATTGGCTGAAAATGAATAAATATGAACGTCTCATAGGGCGAATTGCTCTGGAACTTAAATCGGAATGCTCACTGACATTTCCCCTATCTGAAAGTCTGATAAATGACGGAAAAATGACTAAGTCGAAAAAAAAAAAATTTTCACCTTTTTTCAATTTTACCCTCGTGGTATATATATTCTACCCACACACATTTGGAACTCTCCTGGGGAACCCTCACACATATTAGTCCCTCATTTAGTGGATATTTTCACAAAAAAGTGAAATTTTCAAAAATTCAGAAAATTGGCTGAAAATGACTAAATATTAACGACTCATTGGGCGAATTGTTCTGGAACTGAAATCGGAACGCTTCCTGACATTTACCCTAACTGAAAGTCTGATAAACGCCGGAAAAATGACTAAGTCCAAAAAAATTTTTTTAGCAACTTTTTGCAATTTTACCCCCGCGGGATATATCTTCTACCCACACACATTTGGAACTCTCCTGGGGTACCCTCACACATATTATTCCCTCATTTAGTGGATATTTTCACAAAAAGGTGAAATTTTCAAAAATTCTGAAAATTGGCTGAAAACGACTAAATATGAAGGACTCATCGGGCGAATCGCTCTGGAACTGAAATCGGAACGCTCACTGACATTTCCCCTATCTGAAAGTCTGATAAACGCTGGAAAAATGACTAAGTCGAAAAAAAATTTTTTCAATTTTTTTCAATTTTACCCCCGTGGGATATATCTTCTACCCACACACATTTAGAACTCTCCTGGGGTACCCTCACACATATTATTCCCTCATTTAGTGGATATTTTCACAAAAAAGTGAAATTTTCAAAAATTCTGAAAATTGGCTGAAAACGACTAAATATGAAGGACTCATTGGGCGAATCACTCTGGAATTGAAATCGGAACGCTCACTGACATTTCCCCTATCTGAAAGTCTGATAAACGCTTAATAAATGACTAAGTCCAAAAAAAAATGTTTTTTCACTTTTTTTCAATTTTACCCCCGTGGGATATATATTCTACCCACACACATTTGGAACTCTCCTGGTGAACCCTCACACATATTATTCCCTCATTTAGTGGATATTTTCACAAAAAAGTGAAATTTTCAAAAATTCTGAAAATTGGCTGAAAACGACTAAATATGAAGGAATCATCGGCGAATCGCTCTGGAACTGAAATCGGAACGCTCACTGAGATTTCCCCTATCTGAAAGTCTGATAAATGCCGGAAAAATGACTAAGTCGAAAAAAAAAAAATTTTCACCTTTTTTCAATTTTACCCTCGTGGTATATATATTCTACCCACACACATTTGGAACTCTCCTGGGGAACCCTCACACATATTAGTCCCTCATTTAGTGGATATTTTCACAAAAAAGTGAAATTTTCAAAAATTCAGAAAATTGGCTGAAAATGACTAAATATTAACGACTCATCGGGCGAATTGTTCTGGAACTGAAATCGGAACGCTTCCTGACATTTACCCTAACTGAAAGTCTGATAAACGCCGGAAAAATGACTAAGTCCAAAAAAATTTTTTTAGCAACTTTTTGCAATTTTACCCCCGCGGGATATATCTTCTACCCACACACATTTGGAACTCTCCTGGGGTACCCTCACACATATTATTCCCTCATTTAGTGGATATTTTCACAAAAAGGTGAAATTTTCAAAAATTCTGAAAATTGGCTGAAAACGACTAAATATGAAGGACTCATCGGGCGAATCGCTCTGGAACTGAAATCGGAACGCTCACTGACATTTCCCCTATCTGAAAGTCTGATAAACGCTGGAAAAATGACTAAGTCGAAAAAAAATTTTTTCAATTTTTTTCAATTTTACCCCCGTGGGATATATCTTCTACCCACACACATTTAGAACTCTCCTGGGGTACCCTCACACATATTATTCCCTCATTTAGTGGATATTTTCACAAAAAAGTGAAATTTTCAAAAATTCTGAAAATTGGCTGAAAACGACTAAATATGAAGGACTCATTGGGCGAATCACTCTGGAACTGAAATCGGAACGCTCACTGACATTTCCCCTATCTGAAAGTCTGATAAACGCTTAATAAATGACTAAGTCCAAAAAAAAATGTTTTTTCACTTTTTTTCAATTTTACCCCCGTGGGATATATATTCTACCCACACACATTTGGAACTCTCCTGGTGAACCCTCACACATATTATTCCCTCATTTAGTGGATATTTTCACAAAAAAGTGAAATTTTCAAAAATTCAGAAAATTGGCTGAAAATGACTAAATATGAACGTCTCATAGGGCGAATTGCTCTGGAACTTAAATTGGAATGCTCACTGACATTTCCCCTATCTGAAAGTCTGATAAATGCCGGAAAAATGACTAAGTCGAAAAAAAATTTTTTCAATTTTTTTCAATTTTACCCCCGTGGGATATATATTCTACCCACACACATTTGGAACTCTCCTGGGGTACCCTCACACATATTATTCCCTCATTTAGTGGATATTTTCACAAAAACGTGAAATTTTCAAAAATTCTGAAAATTGGCTGAAAATTACTAAATATGAAGGACTCATCGTGCGAATCGCTCTGGAACTGAAATCGGAACGCTCACTGAGATTTCCCCTATCTGAAAGTCTGATAAAAGGCGGAAAAATGAATAAGTCCAAAAAAAATTTTTTTTAAACTTTTTTCAATTTTACCCCCGTGGGATATATCTTCTACCCACACATATTTGGAACTCTCCTGGGGTACCCTCACACATATTATTCCCTCATTTAGTGGATATTTTCACAAAAAAGTGACATTTTCAAAAATTCTGAAAATTGTCTGAAAACTACTAAATATGAAGGACTCATCGGGCGAATCGCTCTGGAACTGAAATCGGAATGCTCACTGACATTTCCCCTATCTGAAAGTCTGATAAACGCTGAAAAAATGACTAAGCCGAAAAAAAAAAATTTAAACTTTTTTCAATTTTACCCCCGTGGGATATATATTCTACCCACACACATTTGGAACTCTCCTGGGGTACCCTCACACATGTTATTCCCTCATTTAGTGAATATTTTCACAAATAAATGAAATGTTCAAAAATTCAGAAAATTGGCTGAAAATGACTAAATATGAACGACTCATCGGGCGAATCGCTCTGGAACTTAAATCGGAATGCTCACTGACATTTCCCCTATCTGAAAGTCTGATAAACGCAGGAAAAATGACCAAGTCGAAAAAAAAAATTTTTTTCAACTTTTTTCAATTTTACCCCCGTGGGATATATCTTCTACCCACACACCTTTGGAACTCTCCTGGGGTACCCTCACACATATTATTCCCTCATTTAGTGGATATTTTCGCAAAAAAGTGAAATTTTCAAAAATTCTGAAAATTCGCTGAAAACTACTAAATATAAAGGACTCATCGGGCGAATCGCTCTGGAACTGAAATCGGAACGCTCACTGGCATTTCCCCTATCTGAAAGTCTGATAAACGCTGAATAAATGACTAAGTCCAAAAAAAAAATTTTTTCACCTTTTTTCAATTTTACCCCCGTGGGATATATATTCTACCCACACACATTTGGAACTCTCCTGGGGTACCCTCACACATATTATTCCCTCATTTAGTGGATATTTTCACAAAAAAGTGAAATTTTCAATAATTCTGAAAATTGGCTGAAAATTACTAAATATGAACGACTCATTGGGTGAATCACTCTGGAACTGAAATCGGAACGCTCACTGACATTTCCCCTATCTGAAAGTCTGATAAACGCTGAATAAATGACTAAGTCCAAAAAAAAAATTTTTTCACCTTTTTTCAATTTTACCCCCGTGGGATATATATTCTACCCACACACATTTGGAACTCTCCTGGGGTACCCTCACACATATTATTCCCTCATTTAGTGGATATTTTCACCAAAAAGTGAAATTTTCAAAAATTCTATAAATTGGCTGAAAACGACTAAATATGAAGGACTCATCGGGCGAATCACTCTGGAACTGAAATCGGAACGCTCACTGACATTTCCCCTATCTGAAAGTCTGATAAACGCCGGAAAAATGACTAAGTCGAAAAAAAAAAAAATGTCACCTTTTTTCAATTTTACCCCCGTGGGATATATATTCTACCCACACACATTTGGAACTCTCCTGGGGAACCCTCTCACATATTATTCCCTCATTTAGTGGATATTTTCACAAAAAAGTGAAATTTTCAAAAATTCAGAAAATTGTCTGAAAATGACTAAATATGAACGACTCATCGGGCTAATCACTCTGGAACTGAAATCGGAACGCTCACTGACATTTCCCCTATCTGAAAGTCTGATAAACGCAGGAAAAATGACTAAGTCGAAAAAAAAAATGTTTTCAATTTTTTTCAATTTTACCCCCGTGGGATATATATTCTACCCACACACATTTGGAACTCTCCTGGGGTACCCTCACACATATTATTCCCTCATTTAGTGAATATTTTCACAAAAAAGTGAAATTTTCAAAAATTCGGAAAATTGGCTGAAAGCGACTAAATATGAAGGACTCATTTTGCGAATCACTCTGGAACTGAAATCGGAACGCTCACTGACATTTCCCCTATCTGAAAGTCTGATAAATGCTGAATAAATGACTAAGTCCAAAAAAAAAATTTTTTCACCTTTTTTCAATTTTACCCCCGAGGGATATATATTCTACCCACACACATTTGGAACTCTCCTGGGGTACCCTCACACATATTATTCCCTCATTTAGTGGATATTTTCACAAAAAAGAGAAATTTTAAAAAATTCAGAAAATTGGCTGAAAATGACTAAATATGAACGACTCATCGGGCGAATCGCTCTGGAACTTAAATCGGAATGCTCACTGAGATTTCCCCTATCTGAAAGTCTGATAAACGCAGGAAAAATGACTAAGTCTGAAAAAAATAATTTTTCACCTTTTTTCAATTTTACCCCCGTGGGAGATATCTTCTACCCACACACATTTGGAACTCTCCTGGGGTACCCTCACACATATTATTCCCTCATTTAGTGGATATCTTCACAAAAAAGTGAAATTTTCAAAAATTCTATAAATTGGCTGAAAACGACTAAATATGAAGGACTCATCGGGCAAATCACTCTAGAACTGAAATCGGAACGCTCACTGACATTTCCCCTATCTGAAAGTCTGATAAACGCTGAATAAATGACAAAGTCCAAAAAAAAATTTTTTCACCTTTTTTCAATTTTACCCCCGTTGGATATATATTCTACCCACAAACATTTGGAACTCTCCTGGGGTACCCTCACACATATTATTCCCTCATTTAGTGGATATTTTCACAAAAAAGTGAAATTTTCAAAAATTCTGAAAATTGGCTGAAAACGAATAAATATGAAGGACTCATCGGGCGAATCACTCTGGAACTGAAATCGGAACGCTCACTGACATTTCCCCTATCTGAAAGTCTGATAAACGCTGGAAAAATGACTAAGTCGAAAAAAAAAATGTTTTCAATTTTTTTCAATTTTACCCCCGTGGGATATATATTCTACCCACACACATTTGGAACTCTCCTGGGGTACCCTCACACATATTAATCCCTCATTTAGTGGATATTTTCACAAAAAAGTGAAATTTTCAAAAATTCGGAAAATTGGCTGAAAACGACTAAATATGAAGGACTCATTTTGCGAATCACTCTGGAACTGAAATCGGAACGCTCACTGACATTTCCAATATCTGAAAGTCTGATAAACGCTGAAAAAATGACTAAGTCCAAAAAAACTTTTTTTCAACTTTTTTCAATTTTACCCCCGTGGGATATATATTCTACCCACACACATTTGGAACTCTCCTGGGGTACCCTCACACATATTATTCCCTCATTTAGTGAATATTTTCACAAAAAAGTGAAATTTTCAAAAATTCAGAAAATTGGCTGAAAATGACTAAATATGAACGACTCATCGGGTGAATCGCTCTGGAACTTAAATCGGAATGCTCATTGACATTTCCCCTATCTGAATGTCTGATAAACGCTGAATAAATGACTAAGTCCAAAAAAAAAATTTTTTCACCTTTTTTCAATTTTGCTCCCGTGGGATATATATTCTACCCACACACATTTGGAACTCTCCTGGGGTACCCTCACACATATTATTCCCTCATTTAGTGGATATTTTCACAAAAAAGTGAAATTTTCAATAATTCTGAAAATTGGCTGAAAATTACTAAATATGAACGACTCATTGGGTGAATCACTCTGGAACTGAGATTGGAACGCTCACTGACATTTCCCCTATCTGAAAGTCTGATAAACGCTGAATAAATGACTAAGTCCAAAAAAAAAATTTTTTCACCTTTTTTCAATTTTACCCCCGTGGGATATATATTCTACCCACACACATTTGGAACTCTCCTGGGGTACCCTCACACATATTATTCCCTCATTTAGTGGATATTTTCACCAAAAAGTGAAATTTTCAAAAATTCTATAAATTGGCTGAAAACGACTAAATATGAAGGACTCATCGGGCGAATCACTCTGGAACTGAAATCGGAACGCTCACTGACATTTCCCCTATCTGAAAGTCTGATAAACGCCGGAAAAATGACTAAGTCGAAAAAAAATAAATTTTCACCTTTTTTCAATTTTACCCCCGTGGGATATATATTCTACCCACACACATTTGGAACTCTCCTGGGGAACCCTCTCACATATTATTCCCTCATTTAGTGGATATTTTCACAAAAAAGTGAAATTTTCAAAAATTCAGAAAATTGTCTGAAAATGACTAAATATGAACGACTCATCGGGCTAATAGCTCTGGAACTGAAATCAGAACGCTCACTGACATTTCCCCTATCTGAAAGTCTGATAAACGCAGGAAAAATGACTAAGTCTAAAAAAAAAATTTTTTCAACTTTTTTCAATTTTACCCCCGTGGGATATATATTCTACCCACACACCTTTGGAACTCTCCTGGGGTACCCTCACACATATTATTCCCTCATTTAGTGGATATTTTCGCAAAAAAGTGAAATTTTCAAAAATTCTGAAAATTGGCTGAAAACGACTAAATATGAAGGACTCATCGGGCGAATCACTCTGGAACTGAAATCGGAACGCTCACTGACATTTCCCCTATCTGAAAGTCTGATAAACGCTGGAAAAATGACTAAGTCGAAAAAAAAAATGTTTTCAATTTTTTTCAATTTTACCCCCGTGGGATATATATTCTACCCACACACATTTGGAACTCTCCTGGGGTACCCTCACACATATTATTCCCTCATTTAGTGGATATTTTCACAAAAAAGTGAAATTTTAAAAAATTCAGAAAATTGGCTGAAAATGACTAAATATGAACGACTCATCGGGCGAATCGCTCTGGAACTTAAATCGGAATGCTCACTGACATTTCCCCTATCTGAAAGTCTGATAAACGCAGGAAAAATGACTAAGTCTGAAAAAAATAATTTTTCACCTTTTTTCAATTTTACCCCCGTGGGAGATATCTTCTACCCACACACATTTGGAACTCTCCTGTGGTACCCTCACAAATATTATTCCCTCATTTAGTGGATATCTTCACAAAAAAGTGAAATTTTCAAAAATTCTATAAATTGGCTGAAAACGACTAAATATGAACGACTCATCTGGCTAATAGCTCTGGAACTGAAATCGGAATGCTCACTGACATTTCCCCTATCTGAAAGTCTGATAAACGCCGGAAAAATGACTAAGTCCCAAAAAAATTTTTTAGCAACTTTTTTCAATTTTACCCCCGTGGGATATATATTCTACCCACACACATTTGGAACTCTCCTGGGGTACCCTCACACATATTATTCCCTCATTTAGTGGATATTTTCACAAAAAAGTGAAATTTTAAAAAATTCAGAAAATTGGCTGAAAATGACTAAATATGAACGACTCATCGGGCGAATCGCTCTGGAACTTAAATCGGAATGCTCACTGACATTTCCCCTATCTGAAAGTCTGATAAACGCAGGAAAAATGACTAAGTCTGAAAAAAAAAATTTTCTCAACTTTTTTCAATTTTACCCCCGTGGGAGATATCTTCTACCCACACACATGTGGAACTCTCCTGGGGAACCCTCACACATATTATTACCTCATTTAGTGGATATTTTCACAAAAAAGTGAAATTTTCAAAAATTCTGAAAATTGGCTGAAAACGACTTAATATGAAGGACTCATTGGGCGAATCACTCTGGAACTGAAATCGGAACGCTCACTGACATTTCCCCTATCTGAAAGTTTGATAAACGCTGAATAAATGACTAAGTCCAAAAAAAAAAATTTTTCACCTTTTTTCAATTTTGCTCCCGTGGGATATATATTCTACCCACACACATTTGGAACTCTCCTGGGGTACCCTCACACATATTATTCCCTCATTTAGTGGATATTTTCACAAAAAAGTGAAATTTTCAAAAATTCTATAAATTGGCTGAAAACAACTAAATATGAAGGACTCATTGGGCGAATCACTCTGGAACTGAAATCGGAACGCTCACTGACATTTCCCCTATCTGAAAGTCTGATAAATGCCGGAAAAATGACTAAGTCGAAAAAAAAAATTTTCAACTTTTTTCAATTTTACCCCCGTGGGATATATATTCTACCCAAACACATTTGGAACTCTCCTGGGGTACCCTCACACATATTATTCCCTCATTTAGTGAATATTTTCACAAAAAAGTGAAATTTTCAAAAATTCAGAAAATTGGCTGAAAATGACTAAATATGAACGACTCATCGGGCGAATCGCTCAGGAACTTAAATCAGAATGCTCATTGACATTTCCCCTATCTGAAAGTCTGATAAACGCTGAATAAATGACTAAGTCCAAAAAAAAAATGTTTTCACCTTTTTTCAATTTTACCCCCGTGGGATATATATTCCACCCACACACGTTTGGAACTCTCCTGGGGTACCCTCACACATATTATTACCTCATTTAGTGGATATTTTCACAAAAAAGTGAAATTTTCAAAAATTCTGAAAATTTCCTGAAAACGACTAAATATGAAGGACTCACCGGGAGAATCGCTCTGGAACTTAAATCGGAATGCTCACTGACATTTCCCCTATCTGAAATTCTGATAAACGCAGGAAAAATGACTAAGTCTGAAAAAAAATTTTTTTTTAACTTTTTTCAATTTTACCCCCGTGGGAGATATGTTATACCCACACACATTTGGAACTCTCATGGGGAACCCTCACACATATTATTCCCTCATTTAGTGGATATTTTCACAAATAAGTGAAATTTTCAAAAATTTTGAAAATTGGCTGAAAACGACTAAATGTGAAGGACTCATCGGGCGAATCGCTCTGGAACTGAAATCAGAACGCTCACTGACATTTCCCCTATCTGAAAGTCTGATAAACGCTGAAAAAATGACTAAGTCCAAAAAAAAATATTTTTTCACCTTTTTTCAATTTTACCACCGTGGGATATATATTATACCCACACACATTTGGAACTCTCCTGGGGAACCCGCACACATATTATTTCCTCATTTAGTGGATATTTTCACAAAAAAGTGAAATTTTCAAAAATTCTATAAATTGGCTGAAAACGACTAAATATGAAGGACTCATCGCGCGAATCACTCTGGAACTGAAATCGGAATGCTCACTGACATTTCCCGTATCTGAAAGTCTGATAAACGCCGGAAAAATGACTAAGTCGAAAAAAAAAATTTTTTCACCTTTTTTCAATTTTACCCCCATGGGATATATATTCTACCCACACACATTTGGAACTCTCCTGGGATACCCTCACACATATTATTCCCTCATTTAGTGGATATTTTCACAAAAAAGTGAAATTTACAAAAATTCTGAAAATTGGCTGAAAACGACTAAATATGAAGGACTCACCGGGCAAATTGCTCTGGAACTGAAATCGGAACACTCACTGACATTTCCCCTATCTGAAAGTCTGATAAACGCTGAATAAATGACTAAGTCAAAAAAAAAAAATGTTTTCACCTTTTTTCAATTTTACCCCGTGGGATATATATTCCACCCACACACATTTGGAACTCTCCTGGGGTACCCTCACACATATTATTCCCTCATTTAGTGGATATTTTCACAAAAAAGTGAAATTTTCAAAAATTCAGAAAATTGGCTGAAAATGACGAAATATGAACGACTCATCGGGCGAATCGCTCTAGAACTTAAATCGGAATGCTCACTGACATTTCCCCTATCTGAAAGTCTGATAAACGCAGGAAAAATGACTAAGTCCAAAAAAAATTTTTTTTTCAACTTTTTTCAATTTTACCACCGTGGGATATATGTTATACCCACACACATTTGGAACTCTCCTGGGGAACCCTCACACATATTATTCCCTCATTTAGTGGATATTTTCACAAAAAAGTTAAATTTTCAAAAATTCTGAAAATTGGCTGAAAACGACTGAATATGAAGGATTCATTGGGCGAATCGCTCTGGAACTGAAATTGGAATGCTCACTGACATTTCCCCTATCTGAAAGTCTGATAAACGCCGGAAAAATGACTAAGTCTAAAAAAAAAATTTTTTCAACTTTTTTCAATTTTACCCTCGTGGGATATATCTTCTACCCACACACATTTGGAATTCTCCTGGGGTACCCTCACACATATTATTCCCTCATTTAGTGGATATTTTCACAAAAAAGTGAAATTTTCAAAAATTCTGAAAATTGGCTGAAAAGACTAAATATGAAGGACTCACCGGGCGAATCGCTCTGGAACTGAAATCGGAAAGCTCACTGACATTTCCCCTATCTGAAAGTCTGATAAATGCCGGAAAAATGACTAAATTGAAAAAAAAAATTTTTCAACTTTTTTCAATTTTACCCCTGTGGGGTTTATATTCTACCCACACACATTTGGAACTCTCCTGGTGTACCCTCACACATATTATTCCCTCATTTAGTGGATAATTTCACAAAAAAGTGAAATTTTCAAAAATTCAGAAAATTGGCTGAAAATGACTAAATATGAACGACTCATCGGGCGAATCGCTCTGGAACTTAAATCGGAATGCTCACTGACATTTCCCCTATCTGAAAGTCTGATAAACGCCGGAAAAATGACTAAGTCGAAAAAAATAAAATTTTCACCTTTTTTCAATTTTACCCCCGTGGGATATATCTTCTACCCACACACATTTGGAACTCTCCTGGGGAAAGCTCACACATATTATTCCCTCATTTAGTGGATATTTTCACAAAAAAGTGAAATTTTCAAAAATTCTGAAAATTGGCTGAAAACGAATAAATATGAACGACTCATTGGGCGAATCGCTCTGGAACTGAAATCGTAATGCTCACTGACATTTCCCCTATCTGAAAGTCTGATAAACGCCGGAAAAATGACTAAGTCTAAAAAAAAAATTTTTTCAACTTTTTTTAATTTTACCCCGTGGGATATATCTTCTACCCACACACATTTGGAACTCTCCTGGGGTACCCTCACACATATTATTCCCTCATTTAGTGGATATTTTCACAAAAAAGTGAAATTTTCAAAAATTCTGAAAATTGGCTGAAAATGACTAAATATGAAGGACTCATCGGGCGAATCGCTCTGGAACTGAAATCGGAACGCTCACTGACATTTCCCCTATCTGAAAGTCTGATAAACGCTGAAAAAATGACGAAGTCGAAAAATTTTTTTTTTTTTACCTTTTTTCAAATTTACCCCCGTGGGATATATATTCTACCCACACACATTTGGAACTCTCTTGGGGTACCCTCACACATATTATTCCCTCATTTAGAGAATATTTTCACAAAAAAGTGAAATTTTCAAAAATTCGGAAAATTGGCTGAAAACTACTAAATATGAAGGACTCTCCGGGCGAATCGCTCTGGAACTGAAATCGGAACGCTCACTGACATTTCCCCTATCTGAAAGTCTGATAAACGTCGGAAAAATTACTAAGTCTAAAAAAAATTATTTTTCAACTTTTTTCAATTTTACCCCCGTGGGATATATATTCTACCCACACACATTTGAAACTCTCCTGGGGTACCCTCACACATATTATTCCCTCATTTAGTGGATATTTTCACAAAAAAGTGAAATTTTCAAAAATTCAGAAAATTGGCTGAAATGACTAAATATGAACGCCTCATCGGGCTAATATCTCTGGAACTGAACTCGGAACACTCACTTACATTTCCACTACCTGAAAGTCTGATAAACGCCGGAAAAATGACTAAGTCCCAAAAAATTTTTTAGCAACTTTTTTCAATTTTACCCCCGTGGGATATATCTTCTACTCACACACATATGGAACTCTCCTGGGATACCATCACACATATTATTCCCTCATTTAGTGGATATTTTCACAAAAAAGTGAAATTTTAAAAAATTCAGAAAATTGGTTAAAATGACTAAATATGAACGACTCATCAGGCTAATAGCTCTGGAACTGAAATCGGAATGCTCACTGACATTTCCCCTATCTGAAAGTCTGATAAACGCCGGAAAAATGACTAAGTCTAAAAAAAAAATGTTTTCAACTTTTTTCAATTTTACCCCCGTGGGATATATATTCTACCCACACACATTTGGAACTCTCTTGGGGTACCCTCACACATATTATTCCCTCATTTAGTGGATATTTTCGCAAAAAAGTGAAATTTTCAAAAATTAAGAAAATTGGCTGAAAATGACTAAATATGAAGGACTCATCGGGCGAATCGCTCTGGAACTGAAATCGGAACGCTCACTGACATTTCCCCTATCTGAAAGTCTGATAAACGCTGAAAAAATGACTAAGTCCAAAAAATTTTTTTTTTTACCTTTTTTCAAATTTACCCCCGTGGGATATATATTCTACCCACACACATTTGGAACTCTCCTGGGGTACCCTCACACATATTATTCCCTCATTTAGTGGATATTTTCACAAAAACGTGAAATTTTCAAACATTCTGAAAATTGGCTGAAAACTACTAAATATGAAGGACTCATCGGGCGAATCGGTCTGGAACTGAAATCAGAACGCTCACTGAGATTTCCCCTATCTGAAAGTCTGATAAACGTCGGAAAAATTACTAAGTCTAAAAAAAATTATTTTTCAACTTTTTTCAATTTTACCCCCGTGGGATATATATTCTACCCACACACATTTGAAACTCTCCTGGGGTACCCTCACACATATTATTCCCTCATTTAGTGGATATTTTCACAAAAAAGTGAAATTTTCAAAAATTCAGAAAATTGGCTGAAATGACTAAATATGAACGCCTCATCGGGCTAATATCTCTGGAACTGAAATCGGAACACTCACTTACATTTCCCCTACCTGAAAGTCTGATAAACGCCGGAAAAATGACTAAGTCCCAAAAATTTTTTTAGCAACTTTTTTCAATTTTACCCCCGTGGGATATATCTTCTACTCACACACATATGGAACTCTCCTGGGATACCCTCACACATATTATTCCCTCATTTAGTGGATATTTTCACAAAAAAGTGAAATTTTAAAAAATTCAGAAAATTGGCTGAAATGACTAAATATGAACGACTCATCAGGCTAATAGCTCTGGAACTGAAATCGGAATGCTCACTGACATTTTCCCTATCTGAAAGTCTGATAAACGCCGGAAAAATGACTAAGTCTAAAAAAAAATGTTTTCAACTTTTTTCAATTTTACCCCCGTGGGATATATATTCTACCCACACATATTTGGAACTCTCGTGGGGTACCCTCACACATATTATTCCCTCATTTAGTGGATATTTTCGCAAAAAAAGTGAAATTTTCAAAAATTCAGAAAATTGGCTGAAAACGTCTAAATATGAAGGACTCTCCGGGCGAATCGCTCTGGAACTGAAATCGGAACGCTCACTGACATTTCCCCTATCTGAAAGTCTGATAAATTCCGGAAAAATGACTAAGTCTAAAAAAAAAATTTTTTAAACCTTTTTCAATTTTACCCCCGTGGGATATATATTCTACCCACACATATTTGGAACTCTCGTGGGGTACCCTCACACATATTATTCCCTCATTTAGTGGATATTTTCACAAAAAAGTGAAATTTTCAAAAATTCTGAAAATTGGCTGAAAACGGCTAAATATGAAGGACTCATCGGACGAATCGCTCTGGAACTGAAATCGGAACGCTCACTGACATTTCCCCTATCTGAAAGTCTGACAAACGCCGGAAAAATGACTAAGTCTAAAAAAAAAATTTTTAAACCTTTTTCAATTTTACCCCCGTGGGATATATATTCTACCCACACACATTTGGAACTCTCTTGGGGTACCCTCACACATATTATTCCCTCATTTAGTGGATATTTTCACAAAAAAGTGAAATTTTCAAAAATTCTTAAAATTGGCTGAAAACGACTAAATATGAAGGACTCTCCGGGCGAATCGCTCTGGAACTGAAATCGGAACGCTCACTGACATTTCCCCTATCTGAAAGTCTGATAAACGCTGAAAAAATGACTAAGTCGAAAAAATAAATATTTTTTCACCTTTTTTCAATTTTACCCACGTGGGATATATATTCTACCCACACACATTTGGAACTCTCCTGGGGAACCCGCACACATATTATTTCCTCATTTAGTGGATATTTTCACAAAAAAGTGAAATTTTCAAAAATTCAGAAAATTGGCTGAAAATGACTAAATATGAACGACTCATGGGGCTAATAGCTCTGGAACTGAAATCGGAACACTCACTGACATTTACCCTAACTGAAAGTCTGATAAACGCCGGAAAAATGACTAAGTCCCAAAAAAAATTTTTAGCAACTTTTTTCAATTTTACCCCCGTGGGATATATATTCTACCCACACACATTTGAAACTCTCTTGGGGTACCCTCACACATATTATTCCCTCATTTAGTGGATATTTTCACAAAAAAGTGAAATTTTCAAAAATTCTGAAAATTGGCTGAAAACGACTAAATATGAAGGACTCTCCGGGCGAATCGCTCTGGAACCGAAATCGGAACGCTCACTGACATTTCCCCTATCTGAAACTCTGATAAATGCCGGAAAAATGACTAAGTCGAAAAAAAAAATTTTTCTACTTTTTTCAGTTTTACCCCTGTGGGATATATATTCGACCCACACACATTTGGAACTCTCCTGGGGAACCCTCACGCATATTATTCCCTCATTTAGTGGATATTTTCACAAAAAAGTGAAATTTTCAAAAATTCAGAAAATTGGCTGAAAATGATTAAAATTAACGGCTCATCAGGCTAATAGCTCTGGAACTGAAATCAGAACGCTCACTGACATTTCCCCTAACTGAAAGTCTGATAAACGCTGAAAAAATGACTAAGTCCAAAAAATTTTTTTTTTTTACCTTTTTTCAAATTTACCCCAGTGGGATTTATATTCCACCCACACACATTTGGAAATCTCCTGGGGTACCCTCACACATATTATTCCCTCATTTAGTGGATATTTTCACAAAAACGTGAAATTTTCAAAAATTCTGAAAATTGGCTGAAAACGACTAAATATGAAGGACTCATCGGGCGAATCGCTCTGGAACTGAAATCAGAACGCTCACTGAGATTTCCCCTATCTGAAAGTCTGATAAATGCCGGAAAAATGACTAAGTCGAAAAAAAAAAATTTTCAAATTTTTTCAATTTTACCCCCGTGGGATATATATTCGACCCACACACATTTGGAACTCTCCTGGGGTACCCTCACACATATTATTCCCTCATTTAGTGGAAATTTTCACAAAAAAGTGAAATTTTCAAAAATTCAGAAAATTGGCTGAAAACGACTAAATATGAAGGACTCATCGGGCGAATCGCTCTGGAACTGAAATCGGAACGCTCACTGACATTTCCCCTATCTGAAAGTCTGATAAACGCTGAAAAAATGACTAAGTCGAAAAAAAAAATATTTTTTCACCTTTTTTCAATTTTACCCACGTGGGATATATATTCTACCCACACACATTTGGAACTCTCCTGGGGAACCCTCACGCATATTATTTCCTCATTTAGTGGATATTTTCACAAAAAAGTGAAATTTTCAAAAATTCAGAAAATTGGCTGAAAACGACTAAATATGATGGACTCATCGGGCGAATCGCTCTGGAACTGAAATCGGAACGCTCACTGACATTTCCCCTATCTGAAAGTCTGATAAACGCCGGAAAAATGACTAAGTCCCAAAAAAAATTTTTAGCAACTTTTTTCAATTTTACCCCCGTGGGATATATATTCTACCCACACACATTTGGAACTCTCTTGGGGTACCCTCACACATATTATTCCCTCATTTAGTGGATATTTTCACAAAAAAGTGAAATTTTCAAAAATTCTGAAAATTGGCTGAAAACGACTAAATATGAAGGACTCTCCGGGCGAATCGCTCTGGAACCGAAATCGGAACGCTCACTGACATTTCCCCTATCTGAAAGTCTGATAAACGCTGAAAAAATGACTAAGTCTAAAAAATTTTTTTTTTTACCTTTTTTCAAATTTACCCCAGTGGGATTTATATTCCACCCACACACATTTGGAAATCTCCTGGGGTACCCTCACACATATTATTCCCTCATTTAGTGGATATTTTCACAAAAACGTGAAATTTTCAAAAATTCTGAAAATTGGCTGAAAACGACTAAATATGAAGGACTCATCGGGCGAATCGCTCTGGAACTGAAATCAGAACGCTCACTGAGATTTCCCCTATCTGAAAGTCTGATAAATGCCGGAAAAATGACTAAGTCGAAAAAAAAAAATTTTCAACTTTTTACAATTTTACCCCCGTGGGATATATATTCGACCCACACACATTTGGAACTCTCCTGGGGTACCCTCACACATATTATTCCCTCATTTAGTGGATATTTTCACAAAAAAGTGAAATTTTCAAAAATTCTGAAAATTGGCTGAAAACGACTAAATATGAAGGACTCATCGGGCGAATCGCTCTGGAACTGAAATCGGAACGATCACTGATATTTCCCCTATCTGAAAGTCTGATAAACGCTGGAAAAATGACTAAGTCCAAAAAAAAAAATTTTTTCAACTTTTTTCAATTTTACCCCCGTGGGATATATATTCTACCTATTTACATTTGGAACTCTCCTGGGGTACACTCACACATATTATTCCCTCATTTAGTGGATATTTTCACAAAAAAGTGAAATTTTCAAAAATTCAGAAAATTGGCTGAAAATGACTAAATATGAACGGCTCATCAGGTTAATAGCTCTGGAACTGAAATCGGAAAGCTCACTGACATTTCCCCTAACTGAAAGTCTGATAAACGCCGGAAAAATGACTAAGTAACAAAAAAATTTTTTAGCAACTTTTTTCAATTTTACCCCCGTGGGATATATCTTCTACCCACACACATTTGGAACTCTCCTGGGATACCCTCACACATATTATTCCCTCATTTAGTGGATATTTTCACAAAAAAAGTGAAATTTTCAAAAATTCTGAAAATTGGCTGAAAACGACTAAATATGAAGGACTCATCGGACGAATCGCTCTGGAACTGAAATCGGAACGCTCACTGACATTTCCCCTATCTGAAAGTCTGACAAACGCCGGAAAAATGACTAAGTCTAAAAAAAAAATTTTTTAAACCTTTTTCAATTTTACCCCCGTGGGATATATATTCTACCCACACACATTTGGAACTCTCTTGGGGTACCCTCACACATATTATTCCCTCATTTAGTGGATATTTTCACAAAAAAGTGAAATTTTCAAAAATTCTGAAAATTGGCTGAAAACGACTAAATATGAAGGACTCTCCGGGCGAATCGCTCTGGAACTGAAATCGGAACGCTCACTGATATTTCCCCTATCTGAAAGTCTGATAAATGCCGGAAAAATGACTAAGTCGAAAAAAAAAAATTTTCAACTTTTTTCAATTTTACCCCCGTGGGATATATATTCGACCCACACACATTTGGAACTCTCCTGGGGTACCCTCACACATATTATTCCCTCATTTAGTGGATATTTTCACAAAAAAGTGAAATTTTCAAAAATTCTGAAAATTAGCTGAAAACGACTAAATATGAAGGACTCATCGGGCGAATCGCTCTGGAACTGAAATCGGAACGATCACTGATATTTCCCCTATCTGAAAGTCTGATAAACGCTGGAAAAATGACTAAGTCCAAAAAAAAAAATTTTTTCAACTTTTTTCAATTTTACCCCCGTGGGATATATATTCTACCTATTTACATTTGGAACTCTCCTGGGGTACACTCACACATATTATTCCCTCATTTAGTGGATATTTTTACAAAAAAGTGAAATTTTCAAAAATTCAGAAAATTGGCTGAAAACGACTAAATATGAAGGACTCATCGGGCGAATCGCTCTGGAACTGAAATCGGAACGCTCACTGACATTTCCCCTATCTGAAAGTCTGATAAACGCTGAAAAAATGACTAAGTCGAAAAAAATATATATTTTTTCACCTTTTTTCAATTTTACCCACGTGGGATATATATTCTACCCACACACATTTGGAACTCTCCTGGGGAACCCTCACGCATATTATTCCCTCATTTAGTGGATATTTTCACAAAAAAGTGAAATTTTCAAAAATTCAGAAAATTGGCTGAAAATGACTAAATATGAACGGCTCATCAGGCTAATAGCTCTGGAACTGAAATCGGAAAGCTCACTGACATTTCCCCTAACTGAAAGTCTGATAAACGCCGGAAAAATGACTAAGTAACAAAAAAAATTTTTAGCAACTTTTTTCAATTTTACCCCCGTGGGATATATCTTCTACCCACACACATTTGGAACTCTCCTGGGGAACCCTCACGCATATTATTCCCTCATTTAGTGGATATTTTCACAAAAAAGTGAAATTTTCAAAAATTCTGAAAATTGGCTGAAAACGACTAAATATGAAGGACTCATCGGGCGAATCGCTCTGGAACTGAAATCGGAACGCTCACTGACATTTCCCCTATCTGAAAGTCTGACAAACGCCGGAAAAATGACTAAGTCTAAAAAAAAAATTTTTTAAACCTTTTTCAATTTTACCCCCGTGGGATATATATTCTACCCAAACACATTTGGAACTCTCTTGGGGTACCCTCTGTAGCGCTGGCGTCCCTGCCCTCTGCTAGGCAGGGACGCTGCTCCCCTCACCGCTCTGCTCCGTGCCCGGCGTCCTCTCCCCGCTCTGCTGTCAGCGCGCGCTCCTTCCCGGCGTCCTCCTCCCGCTCTGCTCTCAGCGCGCGCTCCTTCCCGGCCCCTGTGCTTAGGGCGCGCGCGCGCGCGCTCCCCTCCTCTTAAAGGGGCCGCGCGCCGTCCTAAGGAGTCCCCGGCCAATGGCCGGAGGACTTCATCATATATAAGGCACCTCCTCCAAAATGGAGGTACCCGAGCAATGTTGTTTGCACCTGTGTCTCACCTGTGCTTCAGCCCTCAGGTCCCGTTGCCAGTTACCTGCCAGTTTCCTGCCAGTTTCCTGCTAGTTACCTGCCAGTTACCTGCCTGATTCCTGCCTGAATACTTGTTACCTGTCTGCTAGTCTGAGGTCCGACGGTCTGCCTTACTACTCCGGTCAGTCTGTCTATGGACCAGCTTGCCCGCTCACCTGGGAGCTCTTCTCCGTTATCTGCCTGCTTGCCAGCCCGGAGGCTCCGTTGTCACGTGCTGTGACCACCAGCTATCTCAGAGACTCTTGCCCGCTCACCTGGGAGCGCATCTCCGTTACCTGCCTGCTTGCCAGCCCGGAGGTCCCGTTGTCACGTGCGGTGACCACCAGCTATTCCAGAGACTCTTGCCCGCTCACCTGGGAGCGCTTCTCCGTTACCTACCTGCCTGCCAGCCCGGAGGTTCCGCCGTCACGTGCCGTGACCACCTGCTATTCCAGAGACTCTCGCTTGCTCACCTGGGAGCACACATCTACCATCTGCCTGCTAGCCTACCCGGAGGCTCTGCCATCACAGGTCGTACCTACCCCTTACCCAGAGACTGCCCTGATCACTTGCCGTAACTCCCTGTCCGTTCACCCAGAGACTGCCACCCGCTCCCTTACAAGGGCCGCCCCCTTGTATAGTAGCTCAGAGGTTCCGCCTCCCGGATCCGTTACAGTTTGCTCGGGCCATGGAACCCGGTGGCACCCAAGCTCCCTCGCTCACGGACCTGTGTCATGAACTGTCCCGTCAAAGGTCCCAACAGGAGTCCATCCTGGGTCACCTGCGGAATGTCAATACTCGCCTGGACACTCTGACTGCACCACCTGCAGCCACTGCCAGTACCATGACTCGCAACCCGGCAGCTCCGCTACCCACTAATACCATGGTAACCTATCCCGGTCCCCGGCTGTCTGCACCTCCTCGCTTCGGAGGCGACTCCGTCCAGGCTCGGGGCTTCATAAATCAGTGCACCCTGCACTTTGAACTTTTGTCCCATCAGTTTAATTCCGACCGGGCCAAAATTGCCTTTATCATGTCCCATCTCACCGGGGAGGCCCTGGCCTGGCTAAATCCTCTATGGGAGAGAGGAGACCCCCTGGTGTCCAACTTGCCTGCTTTTCTCTCGGCTTTCCGGAAAGTCTTCGACGAACCCGGACGGAAGACCTCATCCGCATCCTCTCTGCTACGCCTCCGTCAGGAGGGTCTCACCGTGGGCCAATATGCCATACGGTTCCGCACCCTTGCCTCGGAGCTGGCCTGGGATAACGACGCTCTGGTATCCGTCTTCTGGGAGGGTCTGTCCGGTCGTATTAAAGATGAACTTGCTGGTCGGGACATTCCTACCTCTCTCGATGATCTAATAACCCTTGCCACCCGGATTGACCTACGGTTCCAGGAGCGTGCCAAAGAGGTCACCCGTGAGAGAAGGATTCCACGTTTAGCTCCTACTTTCCAGAAACCCGTCATTCCCTCCATCTCTCCCCAGGTACACTCTCCTGAGCCTATGCAGGTCGACCAGACCAAGATGGTCAAAACCCGTCAGGACTCACGCCATGCCGAGGGGAGCTGCTTCTACTGTGGCAGTAAGGAGCACCGGATCCGTGCCTGCCCGGAGAGGTCGGGAAACGCCTGTGTCTAGGTTCGCTCAGAGAGGTCCACCTAGACAAGAATAAATCCTCTCCATCCCTGCTGTTGTCAGTTTCGATCATGTACGGGGAGAACCGTTATTTCGAACTAGCCCAACTTGACTCTGGAGCAGCCGGGAACCTTATTTCACAGTCCCTGGTTGAGAAATACCGCATCCCCACCAAACCTCTGGCTGTACCCTTGTCTGTCGCTGCCGTGTATGGGGGCCTCTTACCTCGCCCCATTCAACTCATCACCGAATCCATTACCCTGCAGGTGGGAATGCTGCATTCTGAAAGTATCTCCTTTCATGTTCTGCCTGGACTCTCTCACGCCCTCTTGCTAGGTCTGCCCTGGCTCCAGAGACATGCACCCGTGCTAGACTGGCAAACCGGAGAGGTCCTTCGCTGGGAACAAGACTGTCATAAAACCTGCCTGGTTCCCGTCCATCCCGTCCGTCCCTCTCCTACCCCAGCTAATCTACCTGGACTTCCGATTCCTTATTGGTCTTATGCAGATGTCTTTAATAAAAAGGAGGCAGAGACATTACCACCACATAGACCATACGACTGTCCCATCGATCTGCTACCCGGTACTACTCCTCCCCGTGGGCGTATCTATCCTTTATCCGCTGCTGAGACCCTGTCAATGTCCGAATATATTGAGGAGAATCTGGCCAGAGGATTCATCCGGAAATCTACCTCCCCGGCGGGAGCAGGCTTCTTTTTCGTCAAAAAGAAGGACGGCTCTCTCCGTCCCTGTATAGACTATAGAGGCCTAAACCTGATCACGGTGAAGAATAAGTACCCCCTTCCGCTCATTCCAGAATTATTTGATCGCCTGAGGGGGGCTAGGATCTTCACCAAACTGGACCTTCGTGGGGCGTACAACCTGGTTCGTATTCGTCAGGGGGATGAATGGAAGACGGCATTCAACACCCGGGACGGCCACTATGAATACCTGGTAATGCCCTTTGGTCTCTGTAACGCTCCTGCCGTCTTTCAAGAGTTGGTCAATGACATCTTCCGGGACCTTCTCTACTCCTGCGTAGTGGTGTACCTGGACGACATCTTGGTCTTCTCTCCGGATCTCCAGACTCACCGGAGGGACGTTCGTCAGGTCCTGCTCAGGCTAAGGCAGAACCATCTCTACGCTAAATTTGAGAAGTGCCTCTTTGAGCAGACCTCGCTTCCGTTTCTGGGCTACATTATCTCTCAGACCGGCCTACAAATGGATCCTGAGAAACTGTCTGCCATCGAGAAATGGCCCCGACCGGAGGGGTTGAAGGCCATTCAGCGATTCCTGGGCTTCGCCAACTACTACCGCCTCTTCATACCACACTTCTCTTCCCGGACGGCCCCAATTTCTGCGCTCACCCGTAAAGGTACTAATCCCAAAGAGTGGCCACCCGAAGCAGAGGAGGCCTTTCTTTCCCTTAAACAGGCCTTCTCTTCCGCCCCGGTGCTGCATCGCCCAGATGGCAACAAGCAGTTCTTCCTGGAAGTTGACGCCTCCTCCTCTGGAGCCGGAGCGGTACTTACTCAAAAATCATCTTCCGGGAGGATGGTAACTTGTGGCTTCTTCTCTAAACTCTTCTCCTCCTCTGAGCGCAACTATTCCATAGGAGACCGAGAGTTATTGGCCATCAAACTGGCATTGGAGGAGTGGCGTTACCTGCTCGAGGGGGCTCTTCACCCGGTAATAATTTACACTGACCACAAGAACTTGGCTTACCTCCAGCATGCCCAGAGACTTAACCCGCGCCAAGCCCGGTGGTCCTTGTTTTTTGCTCGTTTTGATTTTGTCCTTCATTTTCGCCCGGCTGACAAAAACGTCAAGGCGGACGCCTTGTCTCGGTCCTTTCTGGTGTCTGATCTCGAGGAGGATCCGAAACATATCATCGATCCCGCCAGAGTAATGCAGGTGGCTCCCGTGAGTCTAAATCGTCTTCCTCCTGGTAAGACGTTCGTACCAGTACCTGATCGGGAGAAGATCCTACACTGGGGTCATTCGTCTAAACTAGCTGGCCACGCCGGTCAGAAAAAGACCCTCCAGCTTATTACCCGGCACTACTGGTGGCCTAACCTGCACAAGGATGTAATAGACTTTGTTTCTGCCTGTGTGTCCTGCGCCCGCAACAAAGTTCCGAGACACCTGCCGGCCGGCCGCCTCCTACCTCTGCCAGTACCTGCTGCCCCCTGGCAGCATATAGCGATGGACTTCATTACTGATCTACCCGTCTCTGCCGGTTGTACGGTCATTTGGGTGGTCGCTGACCACTTCTCCAAGATGGCTCACTTCATTCCACTGCCAGGTCTTCCGTCTGCACCCGAGCTGGCTAAAGACTTTATCCGCCACATCTTCCGTCTTCATTCCCTGCCCCGTCACATCGTGTCGGATCGTGGGGTACAGTTCACTTCCCGTTTCTGGAGAGCCACTTGTAAATTGCTGGACGTCACCCTGGACTTCTCCTCCGCTTACCACCCACAGTCTAATGGTCAAGTGGAGCGGATCAATCAGAACCTGACCAGTTACCTTCGGCACTTCGTTAATGCCCACCATTCTGACTGGGTGGATCTCCTGCCATGGGCCGAATTCTCGTACAACAATCACGAGAGCGAGTCTTCCTCCAAATCCCCGTTTTTTGTAGTCTACGGTCAGCATCCTCGGATCCCGTTTCCCGTCCCCACCTCGGCGGACAATCCGGCTGCGGAATCTCTTGTTAACAAATTTTCCTCCATATGGGAGAGTACCCGGTCCGCACTCCTTCTGTCATCCGAGCGTATGAAAAGACACGCTGACAAAAGACGTCTGGACCCTCCTCAATTCCGCCCTGGGGATAAAGTCTGGCTCCCGTCCAAATATGTCCGGCTCAAGATCCCTTCCTATAAGTTAGGGCCTCGGTTCATCGGCCCACTGGAGGTCATCAGTCAGATCAACCCGGTGGCCTATAAATTGAAACTCCCGGCCAATTTACGGATCCCTAACTCCTTCCATGTGTCTCTCCTCAAACCTGTGGTGCTTAACTCTTTTTCCAAGTCTACAGGTACGCCTCCTGCTCCGGATTCTGCTGAGGACGAGTTTGAGGTAGAGAACATTCTTGCCACCAAAAGGGTAAGAGGAAAGACCTTTTTTCTGGTAGATTGGAAGGGGTTTGGTCCTGAGGAGAGAACGTGGGAGCCCCGGGAGAATATCCATGCCCCTCTCATCCTAGCTAAATTTCTGTCTGGCCTAAAAAAGGGGGGCCTAAAGGGGGGGGTACTGTAGCGCTGGCGTCCCTGCCCTCTGCTAGGCAGGGACGCTGCTCCCCTCACCGCTCTGCTCCGTGCCCGGCGTCCTCTCCCCGCTCTACTGTCAGCGCGCGCTCCTTCCCGGCGTCCTCCTCCCGCTCTGCTCTCAGCGCGCGCTCCTTCCCGGCCCCTGTGCTTAGGGCGCGCGCGCGCGCGCTCCCCTCCTCTTAAAGGGGCCGCGCGCGCCGTCCTAAGGAGTCCCCGGCCAATGGCCGGAGGACTTCATCATATATAAGGCACCTCCTCCAAAATGGAGGTGCCCGAGCAATGTTGTTTGCACCTGTGTCTCACCTGTGCTTCAGCCCTCAGGTCCCGTTGCCAGTTACCTGCCAGTTTCCTGCCAGTTTCCTGCTAGTTACCTGCCAGTTACCTGCCTGATTCCTGCCTGAATACTTGTTACCTGTCTGCTAGTCTGAGGTCCGACGGTCTGCCTTACTACTCCGGTCAGTCTGTCTATGGACCAGCTTGCCCGCTCACCTGGGAGCGCTTCTCCGTTATCTGCCTGCTTGCCAGCCCGGAGGCTCCGTTGTCACGTGCTGTGACCACCAGCTATCTCAGAGACTCTTGCCCGCTCACCTGGGAGCGCATCTCCGTTACCTGCCTGCTTGCCAGCCCGGAGGTCCCGTTGTCACGTGCGGTGACCACCAGCTATTCCAGAGACTCTAGCCCGCTCACCTGGGAGCGCTTCTCCGTTACCTACCTGCCTGCCAGCCCGGAGGTTCCGCCGTCACGTGCCGTGACCACCTGCTATTCCAGAGACTCTCGCTTGCTCACCTGGGAGCACACATCTACCATCTGCCTGCTAGCCTACCCGGAGGCTCTGCCATCACAGGTCGTACCTACCCCTTACCCAGAGACTGCCCTGATCACTTGCCGTAACTCCCTGTCCGTTCACCCAGAGACTGCCACCCGCTCCCTTACAAGGGCCGCCCCCTTGTATAGTAGCTCAGAGGTTCCGCCTCCCGGACCCGTTACACCCTCACACATATTATTCCCTCATTTAGTGGATATTTTCGCAAAAAAGTGAAATTTTCGAAAATTGGCTGAAAACTACTAAATATGAAGGACTCATCGGGCGAATCGCTCTGGAACTGAAATCGGAACGCTCACTGACATTTCCCCTATCTGAAAGTCTGATAAATGCTGAAAAAATGACTAAGTCGAAAAAATATATATTTTTTCACCTTTTTTCAATTTTACCCACGTGGGATATATATTCTACCCACACACATTTGGAACTCTCCTGGGGAACCCGCACACATATTATTTCCTCATTTAGTGGATATTTTCACAAAAAAGTGAAATTTTCAAAAATTCAGAAAATTGGCTGAAAATGACTAAATATGAATGACTCATCGGGCTAATAGCTCTGGAACTGAAATCGGAACACTCACTGACATTTCCCCTAACTGAAAGTCTGATAAACGCCGGAAAAATGACTAAGTCCCAAAAAAATTTTTTAGCAACTTTTTTCAATTTTACCCCCGTAGGATATATCTTCTACCCACACACATTTGGAACTCTCCTGGGATACCCTCACACATATTATTCCCTCATTTAGTGGATATTTTCACAAAAAAGTGAAATTTTCAAAAATTCTGAAAATTGGCTGAAAACGTCTAGATATGAAGAACTCACCGGGCGAATCGCTCTGGAACTGAAATCGGAACGCTCACTGACATTTCCCCTATCTGAAAGTCTGATAAATGCCGGAAAAATGACTAAGTCGAAAAAAAAAAATTTTCAACTTTTTTCAATTTTACCCCCGTGGGATATATATTCGACCCACACACATTTGGAACTCTCCTGGGGTACCCTCACACATATTATTCCCTCATTTAGTGGATATTTTCACAAAAAAGTGAAATTTTCAAAAATTCTGAAAATTGGCTGAAAACGACTAAATATGAAGGACTCATCAGGCGAATCGCTCTGGAACTGAAATCGGAACGATCACTGATATTTCCCCTATCTGAAAGTCTGATAAACGCTGGAAAAATGAAGTCCAAAAAAAAAAATTTTTTCAACTTTTTTCAATTTTACCCCCGTGGGATATATATTCTACCTATTTACATTTGGAACTCTCCTGGGGTACCCTCACACATATTATTCCCTCATTTAGTGGATATTTTCACAAAAAAGTGAAATTTTCAAAAATTCAGAAAATTGGCTGAAAACGACTAAATATGAAGGACTCATTGGGCGAATCGCTCTGGAACTGAAATCGGAACGCTCAGTGACATTTCCCCTATCTGAAAGTCTGATAAACGCTGAAAAAATGACTAAGTCGAAAAAAAAAATATTTTTTCACCTTTTTTCAATTTTACCCACGTGGGATATATATTCTACCCACACACATTTGGAACTCTCCTGGGGAACCCTCACGCATATTATTCCCTCATTTAGTGGATATTTTCACAAAAAAGTGAAATTTTCAAAAATACAGAAAATTGGCTGAAAACGACTAAATATGAAGGACTCATCGGGCGAATCGCTCTGGAACTGAAATCGGAACGCTCACTGAGATTTCCCCTATCTGAAAGTCTGATAAAAGGCGGAAAAATGACTAAGTCCAAAAAAAATTTTTTTTCAACTTTTTTCAATTTTACCCCCGTGGGATATATATTCTACCCACACACATTTGAAACTCTCTTGGGGTACCCTCACACATATTATTCCCTCATTTAGTGGATATTTTCGCAAAAAAGTGAAATTTTCAAAAATTCAGAAAATTGGCTGAAAACTACTAAATATGAAGGACTCATCGGGCGAATCGCTCTGGAACTGAAATCGGAACGCTCACTGAGATTTCCCCTATCTGAAAGTGTGATAAAAGGCGGAAAAATGACTAAGTCCAAAAAAAAAATATTTTTCAACTTTTTTCAATTTTACCCCCGTGGGATATATATTCTACCCACACACATTTGGAACTCTCTTGGGGTACCCTCACACATATTATTCCCTCATTTAGTGGATATTTTCACAAAAAGTGAAATTTTCAAAAATTCTGAAAATTGGCTGAAAACGACTAAATATGAAGGACTCATCGGGCGAATCGCTCTGGAACTGAAATCGGAACGATCACTGATATTTCCCCTATCTGAAAGTCTGATAAACGCTGGAAAAATGACTAAGTCCAAAAAAAAAATTTTTTTCAACTTTTTTCAATTTTACCCCCGTGGGATATATATTCGACCCACACACATTTGGAACTCTCCTGGGGTACCCTCACACATATTATTCCCTCATTTAGTGGATATTTTCACAAAAAAGTGAAATTTTCAAAAATTCTGAAAATTGGCTGAAAACGACTAAATATGAAGGACTCATCGGGCGAATCGCTCTGGAACTGACATCGGAACGCTCACTGATATTTCCCCTATCTGAAAGTCTGATAAACGCTGGAAAAATGACTAAGTCCAAAAAAAAATTTTTTTTCAACTTTTTTCAATTTTACCCCCGTGGGATATATATTCTACCTATTTACATTTGGAACTCTCCTGGGGTACCCTCACACATATTATTCCCTCATTTAGTGGATATTTTCACAAAAAAGTGAAATTTTCAAAAATTCAGAAAATTGGCTGAAAATGACTAAATATGAAGGACTCATCGGGCGAATCGCTCTGGAACTGAAATCGGAACGCTCACTGACATTTCTCCTAACTGAAAGTCTGATAAACGCCAGAAAAATGACTAAGTAACAAAAAAAATTTTTAGCAACTTTTTTCAATCTTACCCCCGTGGGATATATCTTCTACCCACACACATTTGGAACTCTCCTGGGATACCCTCACACATATTATTCCCTCATTTAGTGGATATTTTCACAAAAAAGTGAAATTTTCAAAAATTCAGAAAATTGGCTGAAAGTGACTAAATATGAATGACTCATCGGGCTAATAGCTCTGGAACTGAAATCGGAACACTCACTGACATTTCCCCTAACTGAAAGTCTGATAAACGCCGGAAAAATGACTAAGTCCCAAAAAAATTTTTTAGCAACTTTTTTCAATTTTACCCCCGTAGGATATATCTTCTACCCACACACATTTGGAACTCTCCTGGGATACCCTCACACATATTATTCCCTCATTTATTGGATATTTTCACAAAAAAGTGAAATTTTCAAAAATTCTGAAAATTGGCTGAAAACGACTAAATATGAAGGACTCATCGGGCGAATCGCTCTGGAACTGAAATTGGAACGCTCACTGACATTTCCCCTATCTGAAAGTCTGATAAACGCCGGAAAAATTACTAAGTCTAAAAAAAATTATTTTTCAACTTTTTTCAATTTTACCCCCGGTGGGATATATATTCTACCCACACACATTTGGAACTCTCCTGGGGTACCCTCACACATATTATTCCCTCATTTAGTGGATATTTTCGCAAAAAAGTGAAATTTTCAAAAATTCAGAAAATTGGCTGAAAACTACTTATTATGAAGGACTCATCGGGCGAATCGCTCTGGAACTGAAATCGGAACGCTCACTGACATTTCCCCTATCTGAAAGTCTGATAAACGCTGAAAAAATGACTAAGTCGAAAAAAAAAATATTTTTTCACCTTTTTTCAATTTTACCCACGTGGGATATATATTCTACCCACATACATTTGGAACTCTCCTGGGGTACCCTCACACATATTATTCCCTCATTTAGTGGATATTTTCACAAAAACGTGAAATTTTCAAAAATTCTGAAAATTGGCTGAAAACGACTAAATATGAAGGACTCATCGGGCGAATCGCTCTGGAACTGAAATCGGAACGCTCACTGAGATTTCCCCTATCTGAAAGTCTGATAAAAGGCGGAAAAATGACTTAAGTCCAAAAAAAAATTTTTTTTCAACTTTTTTCAATTTTACCCCCGTGGGATATATATTCGACCCACACACATTTGGAACTCTCCTGGGGTACCCTCACACATATTATTCCCTCATTTAGTGGATATTTTCACAAAAACGTGAAATTTTTAAAAATTCGGAAAATTGGCTGAAAACGACTAAATATGAAGGACTCATCGGGCGAATCGCTCTGGAACTGAAATCGGAACGCTCACTGAGATTTCCCTATCTGAAAGTCTGATAAAAGGCGGAAAAATGACTAAGTCCAAAAAAAATTTTTTTTTCAACTTTTTTCAATTTTACCCCCGTGGGATATATATTCTACCCATTTACATTTGGAACTCTCCTGGGGTACCCTCACACATATTATTCCCTCATTTAGTAGATATTTTCACAAAAAAGTGAAATTTTCAAAAATTCAGAAAATTGGCTGAAAATGACTAAATATGAACGACTCATCGAGCGAATCGCTCTGGAACTGAAATCGGAACGCTCGCTGACATTTCCCCTAACTGAAAGTCTGATAAACGCCGGAAAAAAGACTAAGTCCCAAAAAAATTTTTTAGCAACTTTTTTCAATTTTACCCCCGTGGGATATATCTTCTACTCACACACATTTGGAACTCTCCTGGGGTACCCTCACACATATTATTCCCTCATTTAGTAGATATTTTCCCAAAAAAGTGAAATTTTAAAAAATTCAGAAAATTGGCTGAAAACGACTAAATATGAAGGACTCATCGGGCGAATCGCTCTGGAACTGAAATCGGAACGCTCACTGACATTTGCCCTAATTGAAAGTCTGATAAACGCTGAAAAAATGACAGTCCAAAAAATTTTTTTTTTTACCTTTTTTCAAATTTACCCCCGTGGGATATATATTCTACCCACATACATTTGGAACTCTCTTGGGGTACCCTCACACATATTATTCCCTCATTTAGTGGATATTTTCACAAAAACGTGAAATTTTCAAAAATTCTGAAAATTGGCTGAAAACTACTAAATATGAAGGACTCATCGGGCGAATCGCTCTGGAACTGAAATCGGAACGCTCACTGACATTTGCCCTAATTGAAAGTCTGATAAACGCCGTAAAAATGACCAAGTCCAAAAAAAATTTTTTTTAAACTTTTTTCAATTTTACCCCGTGGGATATATATTCTACCCACACACATTTGTAACTCTCCTGGGGTACCCTCACACATATTATTCCCTCATTTAGTGGATATTTTCGCAAAAAAGTGAAATTTTCAAAAATTCAGAAAATTGGCTGAAAACTACTTATTATGAAGGACTCATCGGGCGAATCGCTCTGGAACTGAAATCGGAACGCTCACTGACATTTCCCCTATCTGAAAGTCTGATAAACGCTGAAAAAATGACTAAGTCGAAAAAAAAAAAATATTTTTTCACCTTTTTTCAATTTTACCCACGTGGGATATATATTCTACCCACATACATTTGGAACTCTCCTGGGGTACCCTCACACATATTATTCCCTCATTTAGTGGATATTTTCACAAAAACGTGAAATTTTCAAAAATTCTGAAAATTGGCTGAAAACGACTAAATATGAAGGACTCATCGGGCGAATCGCTCTGGAACTGAAATCGGAACGCTCACTGACATTTCCCCTATCTGAAAGTCTGATAAACGCTGAAAAAATGACTAAGTCCAAAAAAATTTTTTTTTGACCTTTTTTCAAATTTACCCCCGTGGGATATATATTCTACCCACTCACATTTGGTACTCTCCTGGGGTACCCTCACACATATTATTCCCTCATTTAGTGGATATTTTCACAAAAACGTGAAATTTTCAAAAATTCTGAAAATTGGCTGAAAACTACTAAATATGAAGGACTCATCGGGCGAATCGCTCTGGAACTGAAATCGGAACGCTCACTGAGATTTCCCCTATCTGAAAGTCTGATAAAAGGCGGAAAAATGACTTAAGTCCAAAAAAAATTTTTTTTTCAACTTTTTTCAATTTTACCCCCGTGGGATATATATTCGACCCACACACATTTGGAACTCTCCTGGGGTACCCTCACACATATTATTCCCTCATTTAGTGGATATTTTCACAAAAACGTGAAATTTTTAAAAATTCGGAAAATTGGCTGAAAACGACTAAATATGAAGGACTCATCGGGCGAATCGTTCTGGAACTGAAATCGGAACGCTCACTGAGATTTCCCTATCTGAAAGTCTGATAAAAGGCGGAAAAATGACTAAGTCCAAAAAAAATTTTTTTTTCAACTTTTTTCAATTTTACCCCCGTGGGATATATATTCTACCCATTTACATTTGGAACTCTCCTGGGGTACCCTCACACATATTATTCCCTCATTTAGTAGATATTTTCACAAAAAAGTGAAATTTTCAAAAATTCAGAAAATTGGCTGAAAATGACTAAATATGAACGACTCATCGAGCGAATCGCTCTGGAACTGAAATCGGAACGCTCGCTGACATTTCCCCTAACTGAAAGTCTGATAAACGCCGGAAAAAAGACTAAGTCCCAAAAAAATTTTTTAGCAACTTTTTTCAATTTTACCCCCGTGGGATATATCTTCTACTCACACACATTTGGAACTCTCCTGGGGTACCCTCACACATATTATTCCCTCATTTAGTAGATATTTTCCCAAAAAAGTGAAATTTTAAAAAATTCAGAAAATTGGCTGAAAACGACTAAATATGAAGGACTCATCGGGCGAATCGCTCTGGAACTGAAATCGGAACGCTCACTGACATTTGCCCTAATTGAAAGTCTGATAAACGCTGAAAAAATGACAGTCCAAAAAATTTTTTTTTTACCTTTTTTCAAATTTACCCCCGTGGGATATATATTCTACCCACATACATTTGGAACTCTCTTGGGGTACCCTCACACATATTATTCCCTCATTTAGTGGATATTTTCACAAAAACGTGAAATTTTCAAAAATTCTGAAAATTGGCTGAAAACTACTAAATATGAAGGACTCATCGGGCGAATCGCTCTGGAACTGAAATCGGAACGCTCACTGACATTTGCCCTAATTGAAAGTCTGATAAACGCCGTAAAAATGACCAAGTCCAAAAAAAATTTTTTTTAAACTTTTTTCAATTTTACCCCGTGGGATATATATTCTACCCACACACATTTGTAACTCTCCTGGGGTACCCTCACACATATTATTCCCTCATTTAGTGGATATATTCACAAAAAAGTGAAATTTTCAAAAATTCTGAAAATAGGCTGAAAACTACTAAATATGAAGGACTCATCGGGCGAATCGCTCTGGAACTGAAATCGGAACGCTCACTGACATTTGCCCTAATTGAAAGTCTGATAAACGCCGGAAAAATGACTAAGGCTAAAAAAAATTATTTTTCAACTTTTTTCAATTTTACCGCCGTGGGATATATATTCTACCCTCACACATTTGGAACTCTCCCGGGGAACCCTCACACATATTATTCCCTCATTTAGTGGATATTTTCCCAAAAAAGAGAAATTTTCAAAAATTCAGAAAATTGGCTGAAAATGACTAAATATGAACGACTCATCGGGCTAATAGCTCTGGAACTGAAATCGGAACACTCACTGACATTTCCCCTAACTGAAAGTCTGATAAACGCCGGAAAAATGACTAAGTCCCCAAAAAATTTTTTAGCAACTTTTTTCAATTTTACCCCCGTGGGATATATATTCTACCCACACACATTTGGAACTCTCCTGGGATAGCCTCACACATATTATTCCCTCATTTAGTGGATATTTTCACAAAAAAGTGACATTTTCAAAAATTCTGAAAATTGGCTGAAAATGACTAAATATGAACGACTCATCGGGAGAATCGCTCTGGAACTTAAATCTGAATGCTCAATGACATTTCCCCTATCTGAAAGTCTGATAAACGCTGGAAAAATGACTAAGTCTAAAAAAAAAATTTTTTCAACATTTTTCAATTTTACCCCGTGGGATATATATTCTACCCACACACATTTGGAACTCTCCTGGGGTACCCTCACACATATTATTCCCTCATTTAGTGGATATTTTAACAAAAACGTGAAATTTTCAAAAATTCTGAAAATTGGCTGAAAATTACTAAATATGAAGGACTCATCGGGCGAATCGCTCTGGAACTGAAATTGGAATGCTCACTGACATTTCTCCTATTTGAAAGTCTGATAAACGCCGGAAAAATTACTAAGTCTAAAAAAAAATATTTTTCAACTTTTTTCAATTTTACCCCCGGTGGGATATATATTCTACCCACACACATTTGAAACTCTCCTGGGGTACCCTCACACATATTGTTCCCTCATTTAGTGGATATCTTCACAAAAAAGTTAAATTTTCAAAAATTCAGAAAATTGGCTGAAAATGACTAAATATGAACGACTCATCGGGCGAATCGCTCTGGAACTGAAATCGGAACGCTCACTGACATTTCCCCTAACTGAAAGTCTGATAAATGCTGGAAAAATGACTAAGTCGAAAAAAAAATTTTTCAACTTTTTTCAATTTTACCCCGTGGGATATATATTTGACCCACACACATTTGGAACTCTCCTGGGGTACCCTCACACATATTATTCCCTCATTTAGTGGATATTTTCACAAAAAAGTGAAATTTTCAAAAATTCTGAAAATTGGCTGAAAACGACTAAATATGAAGGACTCATCGGGCGAATCGCTCTGGAACTGAAATCGGAACGCTCACTGACATTTCCCCTAACTGAAAGTCTGATAAATGCCGGAAAAATGACTAAGTCGAAAAAAAAATTTTTCAACTTTTTTCAATTTTACCCCGTGGGATATATATTTGACCCACACACATTTGGAACTCTCCTGGGGTACCCTCACACATATTATTCCCTCATTTAGTGGATATTTTCACAAAAAAGTGAAATTTTCAAAAATTCTGAAAATTGGCTGAAAACGACTAAATATGAAGGACTCATCGGGCGAATCGCTCTGGAACTGAAATCGGAACGCTCACTGACATTTCCCCTATCTGAAAGTCTGATAAACGCTGGAAAAATGACTAAGTCCAAAAAAAAATTTTTTTTCAACTTTTTTCAATTTTACCCCCGAGTGATATATATTCTACCCATTTACATTTGGAACTCTCCTGGGGTACCCTCACACATATTATTCCCTCATTTAGTGGATATTTTCACAAAAAAGTGAAATTTTCAAAAATTCAGAAAATTGGCTGAAAACGACTAAATATGAAGGACTCATTGGGCGAATCGCTCTGGAACTGAAATTGGAACGCTCACTGACATTTCCCGTATCTGAAAGTCTGATAAACGCCGGAAAAATAACTAAGTCTAAAAAAAATTTTTTTTCAACTTTTTTCAATTTTACCCCCGTGGGATATATATTCTACCCACGCACATTTGGAACTCTCCTGGGGTACCCTCACACATATTATTCCCTCATTTAGTGGATATTTTCCCAAAAAAGTGAAATTTTCAAAAATTCAGAAAATTGGCTGAAAACGACTAAATATGAAGGACTCATCGGGCGAAGAGCTCTGGAACTGAAATCGGAACGCTCACTGACATTTGCCCTAATTGAAAGTCTGATAAACGCCGGAAAAATGACTAAGTCCAAAAAAAATTTTTTTCAACTTTTTTCAATTTTACCGCCGTGGGATATATATTCTACCCACAAACATTTGGAACTCTCCTGGGGAACCCTCACACATATTATTCCCTCATTTAGTGGATATTTTCACAAAAAAGAGAAATTTTCAAAAATTCAGAAAATTGGCTGAAAACGACTAAATATGAACGACTCATCGGGCGAATCGCTCTGGAACTTAAATCGGAATGCTCACTGACATTTCCCCTATCTGAAAGTCTGATAAACGCCGGAAAAATGACTAAGTCTAAAAAAAAAATTTTTTCAACTTTTTTCAATTTTACCCCGTGGGATATATATTCTACCCACACACATTTGGAACTCTCCTGGGGTACCCTCACACATGTTATTCCCTCATTTAGTGGATATTTTAACAAAAACTTGAAATTTTCAAAAATTCTGAAAATTGGCTGAAAACTACTAAATATGAAGGACTCATCGGGCGAATCGCTCTGGAACTGAAATCGGAACGCTCACTGAGATTTCCCCTATCTGAAAGTCTGATAAAAGGCGGAAAAATGACTAAGTCCCAAAAAAAATTTTTTCAACTTTTTTCAATTTTACCCCCGTGGGATATATCTTCTACCCACACACATTTGGAACTCTCCTGGGGTACCCTCACACATATTATTCCCTCATTTAGTGGATATTTTCACAAAAAAGTGAAATTTTAAAAAATTCAGAAAATTGGCTGAAAATGACTAAATATGAACGACTCATCGGGCGAATCGTTGTGGAACTGAAATCAGAACGCTCACTGACATTTCCCCTAACTGAAAGTCTGATAAATGCCGGAAAAATGAGTAAGTCTAAAAAAAATTTTTTTCAACTTTTTTCAAATTTACCCCGTGGGATATATCTTCTACCCACACACATTTGGAAATCTCCTGGGGTACCCTCACACATATTATACCCTCATTTAGTGGATATTTTCACAAAAAAGTGAAATTTTCAAAAATTCTGAAAATTGGCTGAAAACTACTAAATATGAAGGAGTCATCGGGCAAATCGCTCTGGAACTGAAATCGGAACGCTCACTGACATTTCCCCTATCTGAAAGTCTGATAAACGCTGGAAAAATGACTAAGTCCAAAAAAAAAAAATGTTTTCAACTTTTTTCAATTTTACCCCGTGGGATATATATTCTACCCATATACATTTGGAAATCTCCTGGGACACCCTCACACATATTATTCCCTCATTTAGTGGATATTTTCACAAAAAAGTGAAATTTTCAAAAATTCTGAAAATTGGCTGAAAACAACTAAATATGAAGGACTCATCGGGCGAATCGCTCTGGAACTGAAATCGGAACGCTCACTGACATTTGCCCTAATTGAAAGTCTGATAAACGCCGGAAAAATGAAGTCCAAAAAAAATTTTTTTAAACTTTTTTCAATTTTACCCCCAGTGGGATATATATTCTACCCACACACATTTGGAACTCTCCTGGGGTACCCTCACACATATTATTCCCTCATATAGTGGATATTTTCCCAAAAAAGTGAAATTTTAAAAAATTCAGAAAATTGGCTGAAAACGACTAAATATGAAGGACTCATCGGGCGAATCGCTCTGGAACTGAAATCGGAACGCTCACTGACATTTGCCGTAATTGAAAGTGTGATAAACGCCGGAAAAATGACTAAGTCCAAAAAAAAATTTTTTTCAACTTTTTTCAATTTTACCCCCGGTGGGATATATATTCTACCCACACACATTTAGAACTCTCCTGGGGTGCCCTCACACATATTATTCCCTCATTTAGTGGATATTTTCACAAAAAAGTGAAATTTTCAAAAATTCAGAAAATTGGCTGAAAACGACTAAATATGAAGGACTCATCGGGCGAATCGCTCTGGAACTGAAATTGGAACGCTCAATGACATTTCCCCTATCTGAAAGTCTGATAAACGCCGGAAAAATGACAAAGTCCAAAAAAAAAATTTTTTCACCTTTTTTCAATTTTACCCCCGTGGGATATATATTCTTCCCACACACATTTGGATCTCTCCTGGGGTACCCTCACACATATTATTCCCTCATTTAGTGGATATTTTCACAAAAAAGTGAAATTTTCAAAAATTCTGAAAATTGTCTGAAAACGACTAAATATGAACGACTCATCGGGCGAATCGCTCTGGAACTTAAATCGGAATGCTCACTGACATTTCCCCTATCTGAAAGTCTGATAAACGCCGGAAAAATGACTAAGTCTAAAAAAAAAATTTTTTCAACTTTTTTCAATTTTACCCCGTGGGATATATATTCTACCCACACACATTTGGAACTCTCCTGGGGTACCCTCACACATGTAATTCCCTCATTTAGTGGATATTTTAACAAAAACTTGAAATTTTCAAAAATTCTGAAAATTGGCTGAAAACTACTAAATATGAAGGACTCATCGGGCGAATCGCTCTGGAACTGAAATCGGAACGCTCACTGAGATTTCCCCTATCTGAAAGTCTGATAAAAGGCGGAAAAATGACTAAGTCCCAAAAAAAATTTTTTCAACTTTTTTCAATTTTACCCCCGTGGGATATATCTTCTACCCACACACATTTGGAACTCTCCTGGGGTACCCTCACACATATTATTCCCTCATTTAGTGGATATTTTCACAAAAAAGTGAAATTTTAAAAAATTCAGAAAATTGGCTGAAAATGACTAAATATGAACGACTCATCGGGCGAATCGTTGTGGAACTGAAATCAGAACGCTCACTGACATTTCCCCTAACTGAAAGTCTGATAAATGCCGGAAAAATGAGTAAGTCTAAAAAAAATTTTTTTCAACTTTTTTCAAATTTACCCCGTGGGATATATCTTCTACCCACACACATTTGGAAATCTCCTGGGGTACCCTCACACATATTATACCCTCATTTAGTGGATATTTTCACAAAAAAGTGAAATTTTCAAAAATTCTGAAAATTGGCTGAAAACTACTAAATATGAAGGAGTCATCGGGCAAATCGCTCTGGAACTGAAATCGGAACGCTCACTGACATTTCCCCTATCTGAAAGTCTGATAAACGCTGGAAAAATGACTAAGTCCAAAAAAAAAAAATGTTTTCAACTTTTTTCAATTTTACCCCGTGGGATATATATTCTACCCATATACATTTGGAAATCTCCTGGGACACCCTCACACATATTATTCCCTCATTTAGTGGATATTTTCACAAAAAAGTGAAATTTTCAAAAATTCTGAAAATTGGCTGAAAACAACTAAATATGAAGGACTCATCGGGCGAATCGCTCTGGAACTGAAATCGGAACGCTCACTGACATTTGCCCTAATTGAAAGTCTGATAAACGCCGGAAAAATGAAGTCCAAAAAAAATTTTTTTAAACTTTTTTCAATTTTACCCCCAGTGGGATATATATTCTACCCACACACATTTGGAACTCTCCTGGGGTACCCTCACACATATTATTCCCTCATATAGTGGATATTTTCCCAAAAAAGTGAAATTTTAAAAAATTCAGAAAATTGGCTGAAAACGACTAAATATGAAGGACTCATCGGGCGAATCGCTCTGGAACTGAAATCGGAACGCTCACTGACATTTGCCGTAATTGAAAGTGTGATAAACGCCGGAAAAATGACTAAGTCCAAAAAAAAATTTTTTTCAACTTTTTTCAATTTTACCCCCGGTGGGATATATATTCTACCCACACACATTTAGAACTCTCCTGGGGTGCCCTCACACATATTATTCCCTCATTTAGTGGATATTTTCACAAAAAAGTGAAATTTTCAAAAATTCAGAAAATTGGCTGAAAACGACTAAATATGAAGGACTCATCGGGCGAATCGCTCTGGAACTGAAATTGGAACGCTCAATGACATTTCCCCTATCTGAAAGTCTGATAAACGCCGGAAAAATGACAAAGTCCAAAAAAAAAATTTTTTCACCTTTTTTCAATTTTACCCCCGTGGGATATATATTCTTCCCACACACATTTGGATCTCTCCTGGGGTACCCTCACACATATTATTCCCTCATTTAGTGGATATTTTCACAAAAAAGTGAAATTTTCAAAAATTCTGAAAATTGTCTGAAAACGACTAAATATGAACGACTCATCGGGCGAATCGCTCTGGAACTTAAATCGGAATGCTCACTGACATTTCCCCTATCTGAAAGTCTGATAAACGCCGGAAAAATGACTAAGTCTAAAAAAAAAATTTTTTCAACTTTTTTCAATTTTACCCCGTGGGATATATATTCTACCCACACACATTTGGAACTCTCCTGGGGTACCCTCACACATGTAATTCCCTCATTTAGTGGATATTTTAACAAAAACTTGAAATTTTCAAAAATTCTGAAAATTGGCTGAAAACTACTAAATATGAAGGACTCATCGGGCGAATCGCTCTGGAACTGAAATCGGAACGCTCACTGAGATTTCCCCTATCTGAAAGTCTGATAAAAGGCGGAAAAATGACTAAGTCCCAAAAAAAATTTTTTTAACTTTTTTCAATTTTACCCCCGTGGGATATATCTTCTACCCACACACATTTGGAACTCTCCTGGGGTAACCTCACACATATTATTCCCTCATTTAGTGGATATTTTCACAAAAAAGTGAAATTTTAAAAAATTCAGAAAATTGGCTGAAAATGACTAAATATGAACGACTCATTGGGCGAATCGCTGTGTAACTGAAATCAGAACGCTCACTGACATTTCCCCTAACTGAAAGTCTGATAAACGCCGGAAAAATGAGTAAGTCTAAAAAAAATTTTTTTCAACTTTTTTCAATTTTACCCCGTGGGATATATCTTCTACCCACACACATTTGGAAATCTCCTGGGGTACCCTCACACATATTATACCCTCATTTAGTGGATATTTTCACAAAAAAGTTAAATTTTCAAAAATTCTGAAAATTGGCTGAAAACTACTAAATATGAAGGAGTCATCGGGCAAATCGCTCTGGAACTGAAATCGGAACGCTCACTGACATTTCCCCTATCTGAAAGTCTGATAAACGCTGGAAAAATGACTAAGTCCAAAAAAAAAAAAATTTTTCAACTTTTTTCAATTTTACCCCCAAGGGATATATATTCTACCCATATACATTTGGAAATCTCCTGGGACACCCTCACACATATTATTCCCTCATTTAGTGGATATTTTCACAAAAAAGTGAAATTTTCAAAAATTCAGAAAATTGGCTGAAAACAACTAAATATGAAGGACTCATCGGGCGAATCGCTCTGGAACTGAAATCGGAACGCTCACTGACATTTGCCCTAATTGAAAGTCTGATAAACGCCGGAAAAATGAAGTCCAAAAAAAATTTTTTTTAAACTTTTTTCAATTTTACCCCCAGTGGGATATATATTCTACCCACACACATTTGGAACTCTCCTGGGGTGCCCTCACACATATTATTCCCTCATTTAGTGGATATTTTCACAAAAAAGTGAAATTTTCAAAAATTCAGAAAATTGGCTGAAAACGACTAAATATGAAGGACTCATCGGGCGAATCGCTCTGGAACTGAAATTGGAACTCTCAATGACATTTCCCCTATCTGAAAGTCTGATAAACGCCGGAAAAATGACAAAGTCCAAAAAAAAAATTTTTTCACCTTTTTTCAATTTTACCCCCGTGGGATATATATTCTTCCCACACACATTTGGATCTCTCCTGGGGTAAACTCACACATATTATTCCCTCATTTAGTGGATATTTTCACAAAAAAGTGAAATTTTCAAAAATTCTGAAAATTGGCTGAAAACGACTAAATATGAAGGACTCATCGGGCGAATCGCTCTGGAACTGAGATTGGATCGCTCACTGACATTTCCCCTATCTGAAAGTCTGATAAACGCCGCAAAAATTACTAAGTCTAAAAAAAATTTTATGTAAACTTTTTTCAATTTTACCCCCGGTGGGATATATATTCTACCCACACACATTTGGAAATCTCCTGGGGTACCTGTTAGAACCTTGCTCTTAGGTTTTTTCCTTTGCTGGTCACATGACCTTGTTGGCCTATTTAATCCTGCTCCGCCCTTCTGGCTTTGCTGGACTTCATTGTATAACTACTTTCTAGCTAGCCTGTGTTCTGTATCTAACTCTGTTAGTTTGCTTTGTCTACGGACCTCTATGTTCTTTATATTTTGTTTGTTCGTCTGTCTGCTACTATTTCTGTTAGGAGGTGTCCCATATTCCTCCCAGTCCTTAGTACTTGTAGGGATTCCTTCCCCACATCTATAGGTCTCCGTACAGACTAGCTTAGGACTTTAGCAGGTCTGATCGCAGGATCAGGTTCCCTGTTACATCGTAGGGATTCAGCTGAGTTCTATCGTAGGGACAGATCTCCTCTCTTTCCTTAGCTCTGGTAGCAGAACATAACAGTAAGTCCAGCCTGCAAATTCTCTAAGGAAAGATTTTTCTGTTCCATCATGGTGTCGGTTCAGGATTTGGCTAAACACCTGCAGGGACTCTCTGTGGAAGTGGCCGAGCTCCGTCAGCACGTGAGTAACTGTCCTGGAGCACATTTCTTGGAGCCTAAGGTATGTTTGCCGGATTTATTTTTTGGTGAACACCGAGATTTTTTTTCATTTAAAAATACTTGCTTATTGTATTTTCGTTTGAGACCCAAGTCCTCTGGGGATGAATCCCAGCGCATAGGGTTCATAATGTCACTTTTGCGCAAAGAGCCTCAGGAGTGGGCCTTTTCTTTACAACCTAGTGATACATGCTTCAGATCAGTGGATAGTTTTTTTTCTGCTTTGGGACTGTTATATGATGATCCTGACCGTGTTGCATCAGCTGAGACTGAGTTGAGACGTTTGAAACAGGGATTAGGTAATGTGGAAAAATATTGTACTCATTTCCGTCGTTGGTCTACTCAAACAGGGTGGAACGATTCTGCTCTGAAAAATCTATTTCTTGCTGGGCTCAATGAAAGGGTTAAAGACCTGCTAATTGCTTATCCTACACCTGAAGATTTGCAACAGGCTATGCAATTAGCTATACGGGTGGATAGGAGACTGCGTGCAAGGGTTAATGAGAGCAAATCCTCTGCTATGTCAGTTTCTGGTTATGAGAATGTGTGTGCTAACAGTGATGAACTGATGGAGATTGGATCGGTGGCACCTCGCTCTCAAGAAAAAGACCGTGGATTTTCTGAAGGCTTGTGTTTCTATTGCGGAAAATCTGGTCATTTGATTAAAGGCTGTGAGCTTCGTATGAAGAAAGAAAAAAAATGGTCAGTCATGCCCGTATTGCCTGTTTAAATTCCAAGGGTGTATTTTTAGCTGCTTCCACGATTGCTCAGGAAAAATTAATGGAATTTCGGGTGTTTGTTGATTGTGGGTCTACTCTGAATGTAATTGATGGGGGATTCTTGGAAAGACTCAATTTAAAACCCGAACCTTTATCATCCCCCATTGCTGTGGTTTCTGTGGATGGTTCCCCTTTGAAGAATATTACTCTCAAGGTCTGTGAATTTCCTCTCACTATTAATGGTGTTCACCATGAGAAATTGGATTTGGTAGTTTTGAATAACTTGCCTTCTCCAGTAATATTGGGATTGCCCTGGTTAAAATTTCACAATCCTGTACTGGATTGGTCTACCAATGAAATTAAATCTTGGAGCCATAAATGTTATGACAAGTGTTGTAACGGGCATATTGCAGCTGTGGATAGGGGGGAATTACCTGTTCCTATTCAGGATTTTTGGAGAGTTTTTTCTGAGAAGGAATCGCAGGTTTTGCCTCCCCATAGAGACTATGATTGTTCTATTGAATTTGTCCCTGGAGCGACTCTTCCTAAAAGTCGTTTATTTAACCTTACTATTCCTGAGAGGAAGGCTTTGGAGGAATACATACAGACAAGTTTGGCCGCCGGTCACATTAGGCCCTCTAAGTCTCCTGTGGCGGTTGGATTTTTTTTTGTAAAAAAAAAGGACGGCGGTTTACGTCCTTGTCTGGATTTTCGTGAGATTAACAAAATTACTGTACGCAATCCTTACCCACTGCCATTGATTCCTGATCTGTTTAACCAGTTAATGGGGGCCAAGTGGTTCTCTAAAATTGACCTTAAGGGGGCATACAATCTGTTGCGCATGAAGGAGGGTGACGAATGGAAGACTGCTTTTAACACTCCTGTGGGTCATTTTGAGAATCTGGTTATGCCTTTTGGTCTTACTAATGCTCCTGCATTTTTTCAGAATCTTATTAATGACATCCTTAGACCTTTGATCGGCAAAAATGTGGTTGTGTATTTGGATGACATTTTGATTTATTCGCCGGATCTGGAGTCTCATTGGCGGAGCGTATGTGAGGTATTACAGTTATTAATGGACAATTCGCTTTTTGCTAAGCTGGAGAAATGTGAGTTCGCTGTACAGAGAATTAGTTTTTTGGGCTACATTATCTCCAGCGAAGGTTTTGAGATGGACCCGGTTAAAGTTCAAGCTGTACAGGAATGGCCTAGGCCTATTGGTTTGAAATCGATACAGAGGTTTTTAGGTTTCGCCAATTATTACAGAAAATTCATAAAAAATTTTTCTAGTATTGTCAAACCTCTGACCGATCTCACCAGGAAAGGTGCTGATGCGGTTCAGTGGTCTTCTGAGGCCATTGAAGCTTTTGTGTATCTCAAGGAGAGGTTCACCTCTGCTCCCATCCTTATGCAGCCTGATGTGACTAAGCCGTTTTTGGTTGAGGTTGATGCTTCCTCTGTGGGGGTTGGCGCAGTATTGTCTCAGGATAACGGGGATGGATTACATCCCTGTGCCTTTTTTTCAAAAAAATTTTCGGAGACTGAACTGAATTACGATATTGGTAATCGGGAATTATTGGCTATTAAACTCGCATTTGAACACTGGCGCCACTTCTTGGAAGGTGCGGAATTTCCCGTTCAAGTTCTTACGGATCATAAAAATCTGATATATCTTGATGCTGCCAAGCGCCTGAATGCAAGTCAGGCTAGGTGGGCACTGTTTTTCTCGCGGTTTAATTTCTCCGTTATTTACATCCCTGGTACTAAGAATGTTAAGGCGGATGCCTTGTCTCGCAGTTTTTCTCCCATAGTCGGTGCTGAGAAAGAGGAGAACATTTTACAAGAAGGTGTTGTGATAGCTGCTTTGGACTCCGTTTTGGAAGATGAGATTCTTAAAGCACAGGAGAATGCCCCATCTAACACTCCTCATGGGAGGTTGTTTGTGCCTGGGACCTTTAGGAGAGATTTGTTTGTTGAGTGTCACGAATCTCGGTTGGCAGGTCATCCCGGAATCTCTGAGACCAAGAGACTGGTGGGTCGCAGTTTTAGGTGGCCTGGATGGCAGAAGGAAGTCATTAAGTGGGTGCGTCAATGTACTATATGTGCTAGATCTAAGTCCTCACATACTCCTGCTGCGGGGTTGCTTTGTCCTTTGGAGGTTCCCAGTGCTCCTTGGACACATTTGGCTATGGACTTTATAACTGACCTTCCCCCCTCTGAGGGTTTTACTGTCATCTGGGTGGTCGTGGACCGTTTTAGCAAGATGTGTCACTTGGTTCCCTTCGTCAAACTGCCCTGCGCTAAAACTCTCGCTAAGGCCTTTGTCAAGGAAATTGTCAGACTTCATGGCGTTCCTACTGACATTGTTTCTGATAGGGGTCCACAGTTCGTGGCTCGTTTTTGGCGTGCCTTTTGTGACAGGTTGGGAGTTCATTTGTCGTTCTCGTCCGGATATCATCCTGAATCTAATGGCCAGACAGAAAGGAAAAACCAGGATGTTGAGCAGTTCTTGCGTTGTTTTGTGGCAGACAATCAAGAGGGGTGGTCTGAGTTTCTGCCACTTGCTGAATTTGCTCTGAACAATCATACATCTTCTTCTGCTGGTTGTTCGCCTTTTTTTTGTTGTTCTGGGAGACATCCGTCGTTTGGGTCGTTCTCCAAGTTGGGATCTGCCGTGCCTGAGGAGGAGAATTTTTCCGGTGATTTGGAGAGAGTTTGGACGGAGGTGAGTGGTAATCTTCAGGAGGCCAACAGAAAATCTAAAGACTACTTTGATAGGAAACGACAGGAGATTTTGTTCGCTGTTGGTGACATGGTTTGGTTGTCCTCTAGGAATCTGCGGTTGAGGATTCCTTCTAAGAAATTGGGTCCCAAGTTTGTAGGGCCCTTTAAGGTGCTTCAGGTTGTCAACCAATCTGCTGTTAGGTTGGAGGTTCCTACCTCCTGGAGAATTAATCCGGTATTTCATGTCTCTCTGTTAAAAAAAGCTGTTGTGTCGGATGGTGATGCCTCTGCCTCTGTTCCTCCGGTGGTGGAGGACGGGGAATATGAAATTTCTCGCATCCTTAACTCTAGACGGTATAGAGGTAGTTTGCAGTATCTTGTGGCCTGGAAAGGTTTCGGACCCGAGGATAACTCTTGGGTGAGGTCAGATGATGTTTCCGCGTCCAGACTTATCAGAGCGTTTCACAGGAGATTTCCTGATAAGCCTGGTCCTAGGGGATCCGGAGGATCCTCTTAGAAGGGGGGGTACTGTTAGAACCTTGCTCTTAGGTTTTTTCCTTTGCTGGTCACATGACCTTGTTGGCCTATTTAATCCTGCTCCGCCCTTCTGGCTTTGCTGGACTTCATTGTATAACTACTTTCTAGCTAGCCTGTGTTCTGTATCTAACTCTGTTAGTTTGCTTGGTCTACGGACCTCTATGTTCTATATATTTTGTTTGTTCGTCTGTCTGCTACTATTTCTGTTAGGAGGTGTCCCATATTCCTCCCAGTCCTTAGTACTTGTAGGGATTCCTTCCCCACATCTATAGGTCTCCGTACAGACTAGCTTAGGACTTTAGCAGGTCTGATCGCAGGATCAGGTTCCCTGTTACATCGTAGGGATTCAGCTGAGTTCTATCGTAGGGACAGATCTCCTCTCTTTCCTTAGCTCTGCTAGCAGAACATAACAGTACCCTCACACATATTATTCCCTCATTTAGTGGATATTTTCACAAAAAAGTGAAATTTTCAAAAATTCAGAAAATTGGCTGAAAACGACTAAATATGAAGGACTCATCGGGCGAATCGCTCTGGAACAGAGATTGGAACGCTCACTGACATTTCCCCTATCTGAAAGTCTGATAAACGCCGGAAAAATTACTAAGTCTAAAAAAAATTCTTTTTAAACTTTTTTCAATTTTACCCCCGGTGGGATATATATTGTACCCACACACATTTGGAACTCTCCTGGGGTACCCTCACACATATTATTCCCTCATTTAGTGGATATTTTCACAAAAAAGAGAAATTTTCAAAAATTCAGAAAATTGGCTGAAAACGACTAAATATGAAGGACTCATCGGGCGAATCGCTCTGGAACTGAAATCGTAACGCTCACTGACATTTCCCCTACCTGAAAGTCTGATAAACGCCGGAAAAATGACTAAGTCCAAAAAAAAATTTTTTCACCTTTTTTCAATTTTACCCCGTGGGATATATATTCTACCCACGCACATTTGTAACAATCCTGGGGTACCCTCACACATATTATTCCCTCATTTAGTGGATATTTTCACAAAAAAGTGACATTTTCAAAAATTCTGAAAATTGGCTGAAAACGACTAAATATGAAGGACTCATTGGGCGAATCGCTCTGGAACTGAAATCGGAGCGCTCACTGACATTTCCCCTACCTGAAAGTCTGATAAACGCTGAAAAAATGACTAAGTCCAAAAAAAAATAATTTTCACCTGTTTTCAATTTTACCCCCGTGGGATATATATTCTACTCACACAGATTTGGAACTCTCCTGGAGTACCCTCACACATATTATTCAATCATTTAGTGGATATTTTCACAAAAAAGTGAAATTTTCAAATATTTAGAAAATTGGCTGAAAACGACTAAATATGAAGGACTCATCGGGTGAATCGCTCTGGAACTGAAATCGGAACGCTCACTGACATTTCCCCTATCTGAAAGTCTGATAAACGCCGGAAAAATGACTAAGTCCAAAAAAAAATTTTTTCAACTTTTTTCAATTTTACCCCGTGGGATATAAATTCTACCCACGCACATTTGGAACAATCATGGGGTACCCTCACACATATTAATTCCCTCATTTAGTGGATATTTTCACAAAAAAGTGAAATTTTCAAAAATTCAGAAAATTGGCTGAAAACGACTAAATATGAAGGACTCATCGGGCGAATCGCGCTGGAAATGAAATCGGAACGCTCACTGACATTTCCCCTATCTGAAAGTCTGATAAACGCTGAAAAAATGACTAAGTCCAAAAAAAAATTTTTTCAACTTTTTTCAATTTTACCCCGTGGGATATATATTCTACCCACACACATTTGGAACTCTCCTCGGTACCCTCACACATATTATTCAATCATTTAGTGGATATTTTCACAAAAAAGTGAAATTTTCAAATATTTAGAAAATTGGCTGAAAACGACTAAATATGAAGGACTCATCGGTTGAATCGCTCTGGAACTGAAATCGGAACGCTCACTGACATTTCCCCTATCTGATTGTCTGATAAACGCCGGAAAAATGACTAAGTCCAAAAAAAAATTTTTTCAACTTTTTTCAATTTTACCCCGTGGGATATATATTCTACCCACACACATTTGGAACTCTCCTGGGGTACCCTCACACATATTATTCCCTCATTTAGTGGATATTTTCACAAAAAAGTGACATTTTCAAAAATTCTGAAAACGACTAAATATGAAGGACTCATCGGGCGAATCGCTCTGGAACTGAAATCGGAACGCTCACTGACATTTCCCCTACCTGAAAGTCTGATAAACGCCGGAAAAATGACTAAGTCCAAAAAAAATTTTTTTAACTTTTTTCAATTTTACCCCGTGGAATATATATTCTACCCACACACATTTGGAACTCTCCTCGGTACCCTCACACATATTATTCCCTCATTTAGTGGATATTTTCACAAAAAAGTGAAATTTTCAAAAATTCAGAAAATTGGCTGAAAACGACTAAATATGAAGGACTCATCGGGCAAATCGCTCTGGAACTGAAATCGGAATGCTCACTGACATTTCCCCTATCTGAAAGTCTGATAAACGCCAGAAAAATGAGTAAGTCAACAAAAATTTTTTTTTCAACTTTTTTCAATTTTACCCCCGTGGGATATATATTCTACCCACACACATTTGGAACTCTCCTGGGGTACCCTCACACATATTATTCCCTCATTTAGTGGATATTTTCACAAAAAAGTGAAATTTTCAACAATTCTGAAATTTGGCTGAAAACGACTAAATATGAAGGTCTCATCGGTCTAATCGCTCTGGAACTGAAATTGGATCGCTCACTGACATTTCCCCTCTCTGAAAGTCTGATAAACGCCGGAAAAATGACTAAGTACAAAAAAAAATGTTTTTTAACTTTTTTCAATTTTACCCCCGTGGGATATACATTCTACCCAAACACATTTGGAACTCTCCTGGTATACCCTCACACATATTATTCCCTCATTTAGTGGATATTTTCACAAAAAAGTGAAATTTTCAAAAATTCTGAAAATTGGCTGAAAACGACTAAATATGAAGGACTCATCTTGCGAATCTTTCTGGAACTGAAATCGGAACGCTCACTGACATTTCCCCTATCTGAAAGTCTGATAAACGCCAGAAAAATGAGTAAGTCAACAAAAATATTTTTTTCAACTTTTTTCAATTTTACCCCCGTGGGATATATATTCTACCCACACACATTTGGAACTCTCCTGGGGTACCCTCACACATATTATTCCCTCATTTAGTGGATATTTTCACAAAAAAGTGAAATTTTCAACAATTCTGAAAATTGGCTGAAAACGACTAAATATGAAGGACTCATCGGTCTAATCGCTCTGGAACTGAAATTGGATCGCTCACTGACATTTCCCCTCTCTGAAAGTCTGATAAACGCCGGAAAAATGACTAAGTACAAAAAAAAAAAAATTTTTTAAACTTTTTTCAATTTTACCCCCATGGGATTTATATTCTACCCACACACATTTGGAACTCTCCTGGGGTACCCTCACACATATTATTCCCTCATTTAAGTGGATATTTTCACAAAAAAGTGAAATTTTCAAAAATTCTGAAAATTGTCTGAAAACGACTAAATATGAAGGACTCATCGGGCGAATCACTCTGGAGCTGAAATCGGTATGCTCACTGACATTTCCCCTATCTGAAAGTCTGATAAACGCCAGAAAAATGACTAAGTTCCCAAAAAATTTTTTTTAAACTTTTTTCAATTTTACCCCCGTGGGATATATATTCTACCCACACACATTTGGAACTCTCCTGGGGTACCCTCACACATATTATTCCCTCATTTAGTGGATATTTTCACAAAAAAGTGAAATTTTCAAAAATTCCGAAACTTGGCTGAAAACGACTAAATATGAAGGACTCATTGGGCGAATCACTCTGGAACTGAAATCGGAATGCTCACTGACATTTCCCCTATCTGAAAGTCTGATAAACGCCGGAAAAATGACTAAGTCCAAAAAAAAATTTTTTTCTACTTTTTTCAATTTTACCCCCGTGGGATATATATTCTACCCAAACACATTTGGAACTCTCCTGGGGTACCCTCACACATATTATTCCCTCATTTAGTGGATATTTTCACAAAAAAGTGACATTTTCAAAAATTCTGAAAATTGGCTGAAAATGACTAAATATGAAGGATTTATCGGGCGAATCACTCTGGAACTGAAATCGGAACGCTCACTGACATTTCCCCTATCTGAAAGTCTGATAAACGCCAGAAAAATGAGTAAGTCAACAAAAATTTTTTTTTCAACTTTTTTCAATTTTACCCCCGTGTGATATATATTCTACCCACACACATTTGGAACTCTCCTGGGGTACCCTCACACATATTATTCCCTCATTTAGTGGATATTTTCACAAAAAAGTGAAATTTTCAACAATTCTGAAAATTGGCTGAAAACGACTAAATATGAAGGACTCATCGGTCTAATCGCTCTGGAACTGAAATTGGATCACTCACTGACATTTCCCCTCTCTGAAAGTCTGATAAACGCCGGAAAAATGACTAAGTACAAAAAAAATGTTTTTTAACTTTTTTCAATTTTGCCCCCGTGGGATATACATTCTACCCAAACACATTTGGAACTCTCCTGGTATACCCTCACACATATTATTCCCTCATTTAGTGGATATTTTCACAAAAAAGTGAAATTTTCAAAAATTCTGAAAATTGGCTGAAAACGACTAAATATGAAGGACTCATCTTGCGAATCTTTCTGGAACTGAAATCGGAACGCTCACTGACATTTCCCCTATCTGAAAGTCTGATAAACGCCAGAAAAATGAGTAAGTCAACAAAAATTTTTTTTTCAACTTTTTTCAATTTTACCCCCGTGGGATATATATTCTACCCACACACATTTGGAACTCTCCTGGGGTACCCTCACACATATTATTCCCTCATTTAGTGGATATTTTCACAAAAAAGTGAAATTTTCAACAATTCTGAAAATTGGCTGAAAACGACTAAATATGAAGGACTCATCGGTCTATTCGCTCTGGAACTGAAATTGGATCGCTCACTGACATTTCCCCTCTCTGAAAGTCTGATAAACGCCGGAAAAATGACTAAGTACAAAAAAAAAAATTTTTAAACTTTTTTCAATTTTACCCCCATGGGATTTATATTCTACCCACACACATTTGGAACTCTCCTGGGGTACCCTCACACATATTATTCCCTCATTTAGTGGATATTTTCACAAAAAAGTGAAATTTTCAAAAATTAAGAAAATTGGCTGAAAACGAATAAATATGAAGGACTCATCGGGCGAATCACTCTGGAACTGAAATTGGAACGCTCACTGACATTTCCCCTATCTGAAAGTCTGATAAACGCCGGAAAAATGACTAAGTCCAAAAAAATTTTTTTTAAACTTTTTTCAATTTTACCCCCGTGGGATATATATTCTACCCACACACATTTGGAACTCTCCTGGCGTACCCTCACACATATTATTCCCTCATTTAGTGGATATTTTCACAAAAAAGTGAAATTTTCAAAAATTCTGAAAATTGGCTGAAAATGACTAAATATGAAGGACTCATCGGTCGAATCGCTCTGGAACTGAAATCGGAATGCTCACTGACACTTCCCCTATCTGAAAGTCTGATAAACGCCGGAAAAATGACTAAGTCCAGAAAAAAATGTTTTTCAACTTATTTCAATTTTACCCCTGTGGGATGTATATTCAACCCAAACACATTTGGAACTTTCCTGTGGTACCCTCACAAATATTATTCCCTCATTTAGTGGATATTTTCACAAAATAGTGAAATTTTCAAAAATTCTGAAAAATGGCTGAAAATTACTAAATATGAGGGACTCATCGGGCGAATCACTTTGGAACTGAAATCGGAACGCTCACTGACATTTCCCCTATCTGCAAGTCTGATAAACGCCGGAAGAATGACTAAGTCCAAAAAAAAATTTTTTTAAACTTTTTTCAATTTTACCCCCGTGGGATATATATTCTACCCAAACACATTTGGAACTCTCCTGGGGTACCCTCACACATATTATTCCCTCATTTAGTGGATATTTTCACAAAAAAGTGAAATTTTCAAAAATTCTGAAAATTGGCTGAAAACGACTAAATATGAAGGACTCATCTTGCGAATCTTTCTGGAACTGAAATCGGAACGCTCACTGACATTTCCCCTATCTGAAAGTCTGATAAACGCCAGAAAAATGAGTAAGTCAACAAAAATTTTTTTTTCAACTTTTTTCAATTTTACCCCCGTGGGATATATATTCTACCCACACACATTTGGAACTCTCCTGGGGTACCCTCACACATATTATTCCCTCATTTAGTGGATATTTTCACAAAAAAGTGAAATTTTCAACAATTCTGAAAATTGGCTGAAAACGACTAAATATGAAGGACTCATCGGTCTATTCGCTCTGGAACTGAAATTGGATCGCTCACTGACATTTCCCCTCTCTGAAAGTCTGATAAACGCCGGAAAAATGACTAAGTACAAAAAAAAAAATTTTTAAACTTTTTTCAATTTTACCCCCATGGGATTTATATTCTACCCACACACATTTGGAACTCTCCTGGGGTACCCTCACACATATTATTCCCTCATTTAGTGGATATTTTCACAAAAAAGTGAAATTTTCAAAAATTAAGAAAATTGGCTGAAAACGAATAAATATGAAGGACTCATCGGGCGAATCACTCTGGAACTGAAATTGGAACGCTCACTGACATTTCCCCTATCTGAAAGTCTGATAAACGCCGGAAAAATGACTAAGTCCAAAAAAATTTTTTTTAAACTTTTTTCAATTTTACCCCCGTGGGATATATATTCTACCCACACACATTTGGAACTCTCCTGGCGTACCCTCACACATATTATTCCCTCATTTAGTGGATATTTTCACAAAAAAGTGAAATTTTCAAAAATTCTGAAAATTGGCTGAAAATGACTAAATATGAAGGACTCATCGGTCGAATCGCTCTGGAACTGAAATCGGAATGCTCACTGACACTTCCCCTATCTGAAAGTCTGATAAACGCCGGAAAAATGACTAAGTCCAGAAAAAAATGTTTTTCAACTTATTTCAATTTTACCCCTGTGGGATGTATATTCAACCCAAACACATTTGGAACTTTCCTGTGGTACCCTCACAAATATTATTCCCTCATTTAGTGGATATTTTCACAAAATAGTGAAATTTTCAAAAATTCTGAAAAATGGCTGAAAATTACTAAATATGAGGGACTCATCGGGCGAATCACTTTGGAACTGAAATCGGAACGCTCACTGACATTTCCCCTATCTGCAAGTCTGATAAACGCCGGAAGAATGACTAAGTCCAAAAAAAAATTTTTTTAAACTTTTTTCAATTTTACCCCCGTGGGATATATATTCTACCCAAACACATTTGGAACTCTCCTGGGGTACCCTCACACATATTATTCCCTCATTTAGTGGATATTTTCACAAAAAAGTGAAATTTTCAAAAATTCTGAAAATTGGCTGAAAACGACTAAATATGAAGGACTCATCGGGCGAATCACTCTGGAACTGACATCAGAACACTCACAGACATTTCCCCTATCTGAAAGTCTGATAAACGACGGAAAAATGACTAGGTCCCAAAAAAAAATTTTTTCAACTTTTTTCAATTTTACTCCCGTGGGATATATATTCTACCCAAACACATTTGGAACTCTCCTGGGGTACCATCACACATTTTATTCCCTCATTTAGTGGATATTTTCTCAAAAAAATGAAATTTTCAAAAATTCTGAAAATTGGCTGAAAACGACTAAACATCAAGGACTCATCAGGCGAATCACTTTGGAACTGAAATCGGAATGCTCACTGACACTTCCCCTATCTGAAAGTCTGATAAACGCCGGAAAAATGACTAAGTCCAAAAAAAAATGTTTTTCAACTTTTTTCAATTTTACCCCCGTGGGATATATATTCTACCCAAACACATTTGGAACTCTCCTGTGGTACCCTCACACATATTATTCCCTCATTTAGTGGATATTTTCACAAAAAAGTGAAATTTTCAAAAATTCTGAAAATTGGCTGAAAACGACTAAATATGAAGGACTCATCGGGCGAATCACTCTGGAACTGAAATCGGAATGCTCACTGACACTTCCCCTATCTGAAAGTCTGATAAACGCCGTAAAAATGACTAAGTCCAGAAAAAAATGTTTTTCAACTTATTTCAATTTTACCCCCGTGGGATGTATATTCAACCCAAACACATTTGGAACTTTCCTGTGGCACATATTATTCCCTCATTTAGTGGATATTTTCACAAAAAAGTGAAATTTTCAAAAATTCTGAAAATTGGCTGAAAATGACTAAATAGGAAGGACTCATCGGTCGAATCGCTCTGGAACTGAAATCGGAATGCTCACTGACACCTCCCCTATCTGAAAGTCTGATAAACGCCGGAAAAATGACTAAGTCCCAAAAAAAATTTTTTTCAACTTTTTTCAATTTTACCCCTGTGGGATATATATTCTACCCAAACACATTTGGAACTCTCCTGTGGTACCCTCACACATATTATTCCCTCATTTAGTGGATATTTTCACAAAAAAGTGAAATTTTCAAAAATTCTGAAAATTGGCTGAAAACGACTAAATATGAAGGACTCATCGGGCGAATCACTCTGGAACTGAAATCAGAACGCTCACAGACATTTCCCCTATCTGAAAGTCTGATAAACGACGGAAAAATGACTAGGTCCCAAAAAAAAATTTTTTCAACTTTTTTCAATTTTACCCCCGTGGGATATATTTTCTACCCAAACACATTTGGAACTCTCCTGGGGTACCCTCACACATTTTATTCCCTCATTTAGTGGATATTTTCACAAAAAAATGAAATTTTCAAAAATTCTGAAAATTGGCTGAAAACGACTAAACATCAAGGACTTATCAGGCGAATCACTCTGGAACTGAAATCGGAATGCTCACTGACACTTCCCCTATCTGAAAGTCTGATAAACGCCGGAAAAATGACTAAGTCCAGAAAAAAATGTTTTTCAACTTATTTCAATTTTACCCCCGTGGGATGTATATTCAACCCAAACACATTTGGAAATTTCCTGTGGTACCCTCACACATATTATTCCCTCATTTAGTGGATATTTTCACAAAATAGTGAACTTTTCAAAAATTCTGAAAATTGGCTGAAAATTACTAAATATGAGGGACTCATCAGGAGAATCACTTTGGAACTGAAATCGGAACGCTCACTGACATTTCCCCTATCTGCAAGTCTGATAAACGCCGGAAGAATGACTAAGTCCAAAAAAAAATTTTTTTCAACTTTTTTCAATTTTACCCCCGTGGTATATATATTCTACCCAAACACATTTGGAACTCTCCTGGGGTACCCTCACACATATTATTCCCTCATTTAGTGGATATTTTCACAAAAAAGTGAAATTTTCAAAAATTCTGAAAATTGGCTGAAAACGACTAAATAAATATGAAGGACTCATCTGGCGAATCACTTTGGAACTATAATCGAAACGCTCACTGACATTTCCCCTATCTGAAAGTCTGATAAACGCCGGAAAAATGACTAAGTCCAAAAAAAAATTTTTTTCAACTTTTTTCAATTTTACCCCCGTGGGATATATATTCTACCCAAACACATTTGGAACTCTCCTGGGGTACCCTCACACATATTATTCCCTCATTTATTGGATATTTTCACAAAAAAGTGAAATTTTCAAAAATTCAGAAAATTGCCTGAGAACGACTAAATATGAAGGACTCATTGGGCGAATCACTCTGGAACTGAAATCGGAACGCTCACTGACACTTTCCCTTTCTGAAAGTCTGATAAATGCCGGAAAAATGACTAAGTCCAAAAAAAAAATTTTTTTTTAATTTTTTTCAATTTTACCCCCGTGGGATATATATTCTACCCACACACATTTGGTACTCTCCTGGCGTACCCTCACACATATTATTCCCTCATTTAGTGGATATTTTCACAAAAAAGTGAAATTTTCAAAAATTCAGAAAATTGGCTGAAAATGACTAAATAAATATGAAGGACTCATCGGGCGAATCACTCTGGAACTGTAATCGGAACGCTCACTGACATTTCCGCTATCTGAAAGTCTGATAAACGCCAGAAAAATGACTAGGTCCCCCAAGAATTTTTTTTCAACTTTTTTCAATTTTTATCCCCGTGGGATATATATTCTACCCAAACACATTTGGAACTCTCCTGGGGTACCCTCACACATATTATTCCCTCATTTAGTGGATATTTTCACAAAAAAGTGAAATTTTCAAAAATTCTGAAAAATTGGCTGAAAATGACTAAATATGAAGGACTCATCGGGCGAATCACTCTGGAACTGAAATCGGAACGCTCACTGACATTTCCCCTATCTGAAAGTCTGATAAACGCCAGAAAAATGACTAAGTCCCCAAAAAATTTTTTTCAACTTTTTTCAATTTTACCCCCGTGGGATATATATTAAACCAAAACACATTTGGAACTCAAACCAGGGGAGAAGTCCTGAGGAGATAATTTGCATATTCCCACTGCATTTTGGGGTAAGTGAAGAGTCTCCGCGAGCTCAAAGAACACTGGATTTTGGCTGTTGGAGCTGAAAAGAGGACATCGGTAAACCAGGGGAGGAGTCCTGAGGAGATAATTTGCATATTCCCACTGCATTTTTGGGTAAGTGAAGAGTCTCCGCGAGCTCAAAGAACACTGGATTTTGGCTGTTTCAGCTGAAAAGAGGACATCGGTAAACCAGGGGAGGAGTCCTGAGGAGATAATTTGCATATTCCCACTGCATTTTGGGGTAAGTGAAGAGTCTCCGCGAGCTCAAAGAACACTGGATTTTGGCTGTTGGAGCTGAAAAGAGCACATCGGTAAACCGCGCGCCTATTGGCGCGCGCATTTTGAAGCTTTTCTTTTAAGCCTTTTTCACTGTTTTCAGAACATTAACAATAAGAACATGGAAGAGTCCAGGAGCCATTTGGTGAGCTGCATATCCTGCTACATGTTCACAGACTTGCCAGTGGAAAAGCCAAACTTCACATGCCAGAAATGCAAGCTTGTGTCCCTGTTGGAGTAAAAGTTGCGAAATCTAGAAGAGAGGTTAACTACCTTGAAAATCATTAAGGAAGGTGAAGAGTTCTTAGACAGAGCAGAATTATCTCTTCATGATTCAGAAAGAGAAGAAATTCGAACTGCACCTGACGAAACAGAGGAATGGAAGCATGTGACCCACAGAAGCAGGAGGATCGAGAGGCAGTCAGCACCCATACTGCTCAGGAACCAGTACCAGGCTCTCACGCAGGAGAACCATGAAGAAATACAGCAAAATAAGACTTTGCCAGCAATGAATAACCTTGTAAGCCCTCAGAATCCTCCTGGATGGAGAAAGAAGAATGTTATGAAGAAAAAACGGAGAGTGGTGGTCATGGGGGATTCCCTGTTAAGAGGAACAGAGGCCGCTATCTGCAGACCAGACATAACCTCAAGAGAAATGTGCTGTCTTCCAGGAGCAAAAATTAAAGATGTGTCTGACAGGATATCAAGACTCTTCAGACCTACAGATCACTACCCATTCTTGCTAATACATGTGGGGACAAATGACACCACAAGAAAGGACCTGGAAACCATCTGCAGTGACTTTGAAGACTTAGGCAAGAAAGTGAAAGAATTGGGAGCGCAGGTGGTCTTCTCATCCATCCTCCCAGTGGATGGCCATGGAACAATGAAGTGGAATAAGATTCTACAGGTGATCAACTGGCTACGTCGATGGTGCCGTCAACAAGGATTTGGATTTCTGGATCACGGAATGAATTACCTATACGATGGACTACTTGCTAGAGATGGGGTGCACCTTACGAAGACTGGAAAACATGTATTTGGAAGTCGCCTTGCTACACTCATCAGAAGAGCTTTAAACTAGAACAATGTGGGAAGGGAAGCAAAAGGCCAGAAAAAGCCATACAGCTGACAAATACTATTGAGATCTCTGCTACTGGAAGTGGAAAGGAAGATCAAAGACAAAACAATTTAAATAATAAAAATATGGGAGGAAGAGAAACCAATCACAAACTAAAATGTTTTTATACAAATGCACAAAGCATGGGCAACAAACAAGGAGAATTGGAACTACTAATGCAGGAAAAGGAGTATGATGTCATTGGAATCACTGAAACTTGGTGGGACGATACACATGATTGGAATAAAAGGCTAAAAGGATACAACTTATTTGCAAGAAACAGACTTGATAAACGAGGAGGAGGTGTTGCATTGTATGTTAGAAAAGCGTATATCTGCACAGAGATTGAAGCTTCAGAGACTGGGAGTTCTGTGGAAACTGTTTGGGTAAGAATACAAGGAGAGAACAACGGAAAGGACACCATTGTAGGCATTTACTACAGGCCACCTGGGCAAGCTGAAGATATGGATGAACTCTTTATGTATCAAATGACCAAGTTCTCCAAAAATATGACGTAGTGGTCATGGGAGATTTCAACTATTCAGACATTTGTTGGGAATCTCTCTCAAGTAAAACTAACAGGTCAAGCAAATTCTTATCCTCTCTTGCTGACAACTTTATCTTCCAAAAGGTAGGGGGGAAAACAAGGGGATCTGCTACTTTGGATCTAATCCTTATAAACAGGGAGGAAATGGTTGAGGAGGTAAAGGTGGCTGGGACCCTAGGAGGCAGCGATCATGCTATTATAGAATTTTGGATAACTAGAGGAGGAAGACATGTGAAGACTCAAACTTCAAGGTTAGATTTTAGAAAGGCAGATTTTAAGAGACTCAGAAAGAGAATAGGAGGGATCCAATGGCTGGATGTCCTTAAGGACAAAAATGTCCAGGAAGGATGGGAAATTTTTAAAAATGAGATTCTCAAAGCACAATCGTTAACAATCCCGAAAAGTAGGAAGAATGGGAAGCATTTAAGGAAACCAGGATGGATGAACACAGAACTTAAACACATGCTGAAAAGAAAGAAAGAAATGTTTATTAAATGGAAAGAGGGAGGCATATCTAAAGAAGATTATAATGCAGTCTGCAGATCCTGCAGGGCACGTATCAGGGTAGCTAAAGCTGACAATGAATTAAGGATTGCAAGAGATGTCAAAAGCAATAAAAAAGGATTTTGGGGGTATGTCAAAAGTAAAAGAAAAGTCAAAGATGCTATAGGATTTTTACAGGATGAAAATGGAGAAATGGTGAGAGAGGATGTTGAGAAGGCCGAACTTTTTAATTTCTATTTTGCATCTGTTTTCTCTCAGAAAGAAAATGTAACATCAACTGATCTTCACTGTCCTTTTAAAGGAATAGAGGAATCCAAGTTATCTGTAAACAGAAAGATTGTGAGGGAATATTTAGCTAACATAAATGAGTTCAAGTCTCCAGGTCCAGATGAATTACACCCCAGAGTACTGAAGGAGACCGTAGAAGAAATTTTAGAACCACTCTCCATAATCTTTGAAAATTCTTGGAGAACAGGAGAAGTCCCAGAAGACTGGAGAAGAGCAAATGTTGTTCCTATCTTCAAAAAGGGGAAGAAGGTGGACCAAGGGAACTATAGGCCGGTGAGTCTGACTTCTATACCAGGAAAGATCTTTGAACAAATTATTAAACAATATGTATGTAAGTACATGGATAAGAATGAAGTGATTAACCAGAGTCAGCATGGGTTTGTAACTAACAAGTCATGTCAGACTAACTTAATTTCCTTCTATGACAGAATCACTGACTGGGTAGATCAGGGAAATGCTGTAGATATAGTATATCTTGACTTCAGCAAAGCATTTGACAAAGTATCTCACACCATCCTTATTGAAAAAATGACCAAGTATGCAATGGACCAGGCAACTGTTAGGTGGATTCATAACTGGCTTAGTGATCGGACTCAAAGGGTGGTTGTAAATGGCTTCACATCCAGCTGGATGAATGTCTCAAGTGGGGTACCACAGGGCTCCGTCTTGGGACCTGTATTGTTCAACATCTTTATCAATGATTTAGATGAAGGAATTGAGGGTAAACTGATTAAATTTGCTGATGACACAAAGCTAGGAGGGATAGCTAATACTAGAGAAGAGAGAGAGAGGATTCAAAAAGACCTAAATAAACTGGAGCAGTGGGCAGCAACCAACAGAATGGTTTTTCACAGGGAAAAATGCAAAGTACTACATCTGGGCAATAAAAATGAAAAAAGCATATACAGAATGGGAGGAAAAGAGCTAAGCAACAGTACATGTGAAAAAGACTTAGGTATACTAATAGATCATAGACTGAACATGAGTCAACAGTGTGATGCAGCAGCAAAAAAGGCAAATACAATTCTGGGATGTATTAACAGAAGCATACAGTCTAGATCACGTGAAGTCATTATCGGTCTTTACTCCTCTTTGATCAGACCTCATCTGGAATACTGTGTACAGTTTTGGGCACCACATTTTAAAAAAGACATAGACAAACTGGAGCAAGTTCAGAGAAGAGCGACCAGAATGGTGACTGGTCTGCAAACCATGTCCTATGAGGAACGGTTGCAGGATTTGGGAATGTTTAGCTTGCAAAAAAGAAGACTGAGAGGAGACTTAATAGCTGTCTACAAATATGTCAAGGGCTGTCACATTGTAGAAGGATCATCTTTATTCTCATTTGCACAAGGAAAGACTAGAAGCAATGGGATGAAACTAAATGGGAGGAGACACAGATTAGATATAGAAAAAACTTTTTGACAGTTAGGGTGATTAATGAGTGGAACAGGCTGCCACGAGAGGTGGTGAATTCCCCTTCAAAGGACGTCTTCAAACAGAGGCTGGACAGACATCTGTCTGAGATGATCTAGTGAATCCTGCTTTGAGCAGGGGGTTGGACCAGATGACCCAGGAGGTCCCTTCCAACTCTACCATTCTATTCTATTCTATTCTAGCTCTCCTGGGGTACCCTCACACATATTATTCCCTCATTTAGTGGATATTTTCACAAAAAAGTGAAATTTTCAAAAATTCTGAAAATTGGCTGAAAACGACTAAATATGAAGGACTCATCGGGCGAATCACTCTGGAACTGTAATCGGAACGTTCACTGACATTTCCCCTATCTGAAAGTCTGATAAATGCCAGAAAAATGACTAAGTCCCCCAAAAAATTTTTTTCAACTTTTTTCAATTTTTATCCCCGTGGGATATATATTCAACCCAAACACATTTGGAACTCTCCTGGGGTACCCTGCCACATATTATTCCCTCATTTAGTAAATATTTTCACAAAAAAGTGAAATTTTCAAAAATTCTGAAAATTGGCTGAAAACGACTAAATATGAAGGACTCATCGGGCGAATCACTCTGGAACTGAAATCGGAATGCTCACTGACACTTCCCCTATCTGAAAGTCTGATAAACGCCGGAAAAATGACCAAGTCCAAAAAAAAATTTTTTTCTACTTTTTTCGATTTTATCCCCGTGGGATATATATTCTACCCAAACACATTTGGTACTCTCCTGTGGTACCCTCACACATATTATTCCCTCATTTAGTGGATATTTTCACAAAAAAGTGAAATTTTCAAAAATTCAGAAAATTGGCTGAAAATGACTAAATATGAAGGACTCATCGGGCGAATCACTCTGGAACTGTAATCGGAACGCTCACTGACATTTCCCCTATCTGAAAGTCTGATAAACGCCAGAAAAATGACTAAGTCCCCCAAAATTTTTTTTTCAACTTTTTTCAATTTTTATCCCCCTGGGATATATATTCAACCCAAACACATTTGGAACTCTCCTGGGGTACCCTGACACATTATTCCCTCATTTAGTAAATATTTTCACAAAAAAGTGAAATTTTCAAAAATTCTGAAAATTGGCTGAAAACGACTAAATATGAACGACTCATCGGGCGAATCACTCTGGAACTGAAATCGGAATGCTCACTGACACTTCCCCTATCTGAAAGTCTGATAAACGGCGGAAAAATGACTAAGTCCAAAAAAAAATTTTTTTCAACTTATTTCAATTTTACCCCCGTGAGATATATATTCAACGCAAACACATTTGGAACTTTCCTGTGGTACCCTCACACATATTATTCCCTCATTTAGTAGATATTTTCACAAAAAAGTGAAATTTTCAAAAATTCTGAAAATTGGCTGAAAATGACTAAATATGAAGGACTCATCGGGCGAATCACTTTGGAACTGAAATCGGAACGCTCACTGACATTTCCCCTATCTGAAAGTGTGATAAACGCTGAAAAAATGACTAAGTCCAAAAAAAAATGTTTTTCAACTTATTTCAATTTTACCCCCGTGGGATATATATTCAACCCAAACACATTTGGAACTTTCCTGTGGTACCCTCGCACATATCATTCCCTCATTTAGTAGATATTTTCACAAAAAAGTGAAATTTTCAAAAATTCTGAAAATTGGCTGAAAATGACTAAATATGAAGGACTCATCAGGCGAATCACTCTGAAACTGAAATCGGAATGCTCACTGACACTTCCCCTATCTGAAAGTCTGATAAACGCCGGAAAAATGACTAAGTCCAAAAAAAATTTTTTTAAAACTTTTTTCAATTTTACCCCCGTGGGATATATATTCTACCCACACACATTTTTAACTCTCCTGGCGTACCATCACACATATTATTCCCTCATTTAGTGGATATTTTCACAAAAAAGTGAAATTTTCAAAAATTCTGAAAATTGGCTGAAAACGACTAAATATGAAAGACTCATCGGGCGAATCACTCTGAAACTGAAATCGGAACGCTCACTGACATTTCCCCTCTCTGAAAGTCTGATAAACGCCGGAAAAATGACTAAGTCCAAAAAAAATGTTTTTCAACTTATTTCAATTTTACCCCCGTGGGATATATATTCAACGCAAACACATTTGGAACTTTCCTGTGGTACCCTCACACATATTATTCCCTCATTTAGTGGATATTTTCACAAAAAAGTGAAATTTTCAAAAATTCTGAAAATTGGCTGAAAACGACTAAATATGAAGGACTCATCGGGCAAATCACTCTGGAACTGAAATCAGAATGCTCACAGACATTTCCCCTATCTGAAAGTCTGATAAACGCCGGAAAAATGACTAGGTCCCAAAAAAAAATTTTTTCAACTTTTTTCAATTTTACCCCCGTGGGATATATATTCTACCCACACACATTTGGAAATCTCCTGGTGTACCCTCACACATATTATTCCCTCATTTAGTGGATATTTTCACAAAAAAAGTGAAATTTTCAAAAATTCAGAAAATTGGCTGAAAATGACTAAATATAAAGCACTCATCGGGCGAATCACTCTGAAACTGAAATCGGAATGCTCACTGACACTTCCCCTAACTGAAAGTCTGTTAAACGCAGGAAAAATGACTAGGTCCCAAAAAAAAATGTTTTTCAACTTTTTTCAATTTTACCCCCGTGGGATATATATTCTACCCACACACATTTGGAACTCTCCTGGGGTACCCTCACACATATTATTCCCTCATTTAGTGGATATTTTTACAAAAAAGTGAAATTTTGAAAAATTCTGAAAATTGGCTGAAAATTACTAAATATGAGGGACTCATCGGGCAAATCACTTTGGAACTGAAATCGGAACGCTCACTGACATTTCCCCTATCTGAAAGTCTGATAAACGCCGGAAAAATGACTAAGTCCAAAAAAAAATGCTTTTCAACTTTTTTCAATTTTACCCCCGTGGGATATATATTCTACCCACACACATTTGGAACTCTCCTGGGGTACCCTCACACATATTATTCCCTCATTTAGTGGATATTTTCACAAAAAAGTGAAATTTTCAAAAATTCTGAAACTTGGCTGAGAACGACTAAATATGAAGGACTCATTGGGCGAATCACTCTGGAACTGAAATCGGAACGCTCACTGACACTTTCCCTTTCTGAAAGTCTGATAAATGCCGGAAAAATGACTAAGTCCAAAAAAAATTTTTTTTCAACTTTTTTAAATTTTACCCCCGTGGGATGTATATTCTACCCACACAGATTTGGTACTCTCCTGGCGTACCCTCACACATTTTATTCCCTCATTTAGTGGATATTTTCACAAAAAAGTGAAATTTTCAAAAATTCTGAAACTTGGCTGAGAACGACTAAATATGAAGGACTCATTGGGCGAATCACTCTGGAACTGAAATTGGAACGCTCACTGACACTTTCCCTTTCTGAAAGTCTGATAAATGCCGGAAAAATGACTAAGTCCAAAAAAAATTTTTTTTCAACTTTTTTAAATTTTACCCCCGTGGGATATATATTCTACCCACACAGATTTGGTACTCTCCTGGCGTACCCTCACACATATTACTCCCTCATTTAGTGGATATTTTCACAAAAAAGTGACATTTTCAAAAATTCAGAAAATTGGCTGAAAACGCCTAAATATGAAGGACTCATCGGGCGAATCGCTCTGGAACTGAAATCGGAACGCTCACTGATATTTCCCCTAACTGAAAGTCTGATAAACGCCGTAAAAACGACTAAGTCCAAAAAAAATTTTTTTCAACTTTTTTCAATTTTACCCACACACATTTGGAACTCTCCTGGCCTACACTCACACATGTTATTCCCTCATTTAGTGGATATTTTCACAGAAAAGTGAAATTTTCAAAAATTCAGAAACTTGGCTAAAAACGACTAAATATGAAGGACTCATCGGGCGAATCGCTCTGGAACTGAAATCGGAACGCTCACTGACATTTCCCCAATCTGAAAGTCTGAAAACCGCCGGAAAAACGACTAAGTCCAAAAAACATTTTTTTTCAACTTTTTTCAATTTTACCCCCGTGGGATATATATTCTACCCACACACATTTGGAACTCTCCTGGCGTACCCTCACACATATTATTCCCTCATTTAGTGGATATTTTCACAAAAAATTGAAATTTTCAAAAATTCAGAAAATTGGCTGAAAACGACTAAATATGAAGGACTCATCGGGCGTATCGCTCTGGAACTGAAATCGGAAAGCTCACTGACATTTCCCCTATCTGAAAGTCGGAAAAACGGCGGAAAAACGACTAAGTCCAAAAAAATATTTTTTTCAACTTTTTTCAATTTTACCCCCGTGGGATATATATTCTACCCAAACACATTTCGAACTCTCCTGGGGTACCCTCACACATATTATTCCCTCATTTAGTGGATATTTTCACAAAAAAGTGAAATTTTCAAAAATTCAGAAACTTGGCTGAAAACGACTAAATATGAAGGACTCATCGGGCGAATCGCTCTGGAACTGAAATCGGAACGCTCACTGACATTTCCCCTATCTGAAAGTCTGATAAACTCTGAAAAAATGACTTAAGTCCAAAAAAAAATTTTTTTCAACTTTTTTCAATTTTACCCCCGTGGGATATATATTCTACCCACACACATTTGGAACTCTCCTGGCGTACCCACACACATATTATTCCCTCGTTTAGTGGATATTTTCACAAAAAAGAGAAATTTTCAAAAATTCAGAAAATTGGCTGAAAACGACTAAATATGAAGGAGTCATCGGGCGAATCACTCTGGAACTGAAATTGGAACGCTCACTGACATTTCCCCTATCTGAAAGTCGGAAAAACGACTAAGTCCAAAAAAATATTTTTTCAACTTTTTTCAATTTTACCCCGTGGGATATATATTCTACCCAAACACATTTGGAACTCTCCTGGGGTACCCACACACATATTATTCCCTCACTTAATGGATATTTTCACAAAAAAGTGAAATTTTCAAAAATTCTGAAAATTGGCTGAAAACGACTAAATATGAAGGTCACATCGGGTGCATCACTCGGGAACTGAAATCGGAATGCTGACTGACATTTCCCCTATCTGAAAGTCTAATAAATGCCAGAAAAATGACTAGGTCTAAAAAAAATTTTTTTTCAACTTTTTTCAATTTTACCCCTGTGGGATATATATTCTACCCACACACATTTGGAACTCTCCTGGGGTACCCTCACACATATAGTTCCCTCATTTAGTTGATATTTACACAAAAAAGTGAAATTTTCAAAAATTCTGAAAATTGGCTGAAAATGACTAAATATGAAGGACACATCGGGCGAATCGCTCTGGAACTGAAATCGGAACGCTCACTGACATTTCCCCTATCTGAAAGTCTGATAAACGCTGGAAAAATGCCTAAGTAACCAAAAAAAATTTTTCAACTTTTTTCAATTTTACCCCTGTGGGATATATATTCTACCCACACACATTTGGAACTCTCCTGGGGTACCCTCACACATATTATTCCCTCATTTAGTGGATATTTTCACAAAAAAGTGAAATTTTCAAAAATTCAGAAACTTGGCTGAAAACGACTAAATATGAAGGATTCATCGGACGAATCGCTCTGGAACTGAAATCGGAACCCTCACTGACATTTCCCCTATCTGAAAGTCTGAAAAATGGCGGAAAAACGACTAAGTCAAAAAAAAAATTTTTTCAACTTTTTTCAATTTTACCCCCGTGGGATATATATTCTACCCAAACACATTTGGAACTCTCCTGGGGTACCCTCACACATATTATTCCCTCATTTAGTGGATATTTTCGTAAAAAAAGTGAAATTTTCAAAATTTCTGAAAATTGTCTGAAAACGACTAAATATGAAGCACTCATCGGGCGAATCGCTTTGGAACTGAAATCGGAACGCTCACTGACATTTCCCCTATCTGAAAGTCTGATAAACGCTAGAAAAATGCCTAAGTACCCAAAAAAAATTTTTTCAACTTTTTTTGAATTTTACCCCCGTGGATAAAGATTCTACCCACACACCTTTGGAACTCTCCTGGGGTACCCTCACACATATTATTCCCTCATTTAGTGGATATTTTCACAAAAAAGTGAAATTTTCAAAAATTCTCAAAATTGGCTGAAAAAGACTAAATATGAAGGACTCATCGGGCGAATAACTCTGGAACTGAAATCGGAACGCTCACTGACATTTCCCCTATCTGAAAGTCGGATAAACGCCTAAAAAATGACTAAGTCCAAAGAAAAAAATGTTTCAACTTTTTTCAATTTTACCCCCGTGGGATATATATTCTACCCACACACATTTGGAACTCTCCTTGGGTACGCTCACACATATTATGCCCTCATTTAGTGGATATTTTCACAAAAAAGTGAAATTTTCAAAAATTCAGAAAATCGGCTGAAAACGACTAAATATGAAGGACTCATCGGGCGAATGACTCTGGAACTGAAATCAGAACGCTCACTGACATTTCCTCTATCTGAAAGTCTGATAAAAGCCGGAAAAACGACTAAGTCCAAAAAAAAATTTTTTCAACTTTTTTCAATTTTACCCCCGTGGGATATATATTCTACCCAAACACATTTGGAACTCTCCTGGGGTACCCTCACAAATATTATTCCCTCATTTACTGGATGTTTTCACAAAAAAGTGAAATATTCAAAAATTCTGAAAATTGGCTGAAAACATCTAAATATGTAGGATTCAATCGACGAATCACTCTGGAACTGAAATCGGAACACTCACTGACACTTCCCCTATCTGATAGTCTGATAAACTCTGAAAAAATGACTAAGTCCAAAAAATTTTTTTTTTAACTTTTTTCACTTTTACCCCTATGGGATATATATTCTACCGAAACACATTTGTAACTCTCCTGGGGTACCCTCACACATATTATTCCCTCGTTTAGTGGATATTTTCACAAAAAAGTGAAATTTTCAAAAATTCTGAAAATTGGCTGAAAACGACTAAATATGAAGCACTCATCGGGCGAATCGCTTTGGAACTGAAATCGGAATGCTCACTGGCATTTCCCCTATCTGAAAGTCTGATAAACTCTGAAAAAATGACAGTCCAAAAAAAAATTTTTTTCAACTTTTTTCAATTTTACCCCCGTGGGATATATATTCTACCCACACACATTTGGAACTCTCCTGGCGTACTCTCACACATATTACTCCCTCATTTAGTGGATATTTTCACAAAAAAGTGAAATTTTCAAAAATTCAGAAAATTGGCTGAAACCGACTAAATATGAAGGACTCATCGGGCCAATAACTCTGGAACTGAAATCGCAATGCTCACTGACATTTCCCCTATCTGAAAATCTGATAAACGCCTAAAAAACGACTAAGTCCAAAAAAAAAAATTTTTCAACTTTTTTCAATTTTACCCCCGTGGGATATATATTCTACCCACACACATTTGGAACTCTCCTGGGGTACCCTCACACATAATATTCCCTCATTTAGTGGATATTTTCACAAAACAGTGAAATTTTCAAAAATTCTCAAAATTGGCTGAAAAAGACTAAATATGAAGGACTCATCGGGCGAATAACTCTGGAACTGAATTCGGAATGCTCACTGACATTTCCCCTATCTGAAAGTCTGATAAACACTGAAAAAATGACTAAGTCCAAGAAAAAATTTTTTTCAACTTTTTTCAATTTTACCCCAGTGGGATATATATTCTACCCAAACCCATTTGGAACACTCCTGGGGTACCCTCACAATTATTATTCCCTCATTTAGTGGATATTTTCACAAAAAAGTGAAATTTTCAAAAATTCTGAAAATTGGCTGAAAACGACTAAATATGAAGGACTCATCGGGCGAATCGCTCTGGAACTCAAATCGGAACGCTCACTGACATTTCCCCTATCTGAAAGTCTGATAAATGCTGGAAAAATGACAGTTCAAAAAAAATTTTTTTTAAACTTTTTTCAATTTTACCCCCGTGGGATATATATTCTACCCACACACATTTGGAACTCTCCTGGCATACCCTCACACATATTATTCCCTCAATTAGGGGATATTTTCACAAGAAAGTGACATTTTAAAAAATTCAGAAAATTGGCTGAAAACTTCTAAATATGAAGGACTCATCGGGCGAATCGCTCTGGAACTGAAATCGGAATGCTCACTGACATTTCCCCTATCTGAAAGTCTGATAAACGCCGGAAAAATGACTAAGTCCAAAAAAAAATTTTTTCAACTTTTTTCAATTTTACCCCCTGGGATATATATTCTACCCACACACATTTGGAACTCTCCTGGCATACCCTCACACATATTATTCCCTCATTTAGTCGATATTTTCACAAAAAAGTAAAATTTTTAAAAATTCTGAAAATTGGCTGAAAACGACTAAATATGAAGGACTCATCGGACGAATCGCTCTGGAACTGAAATCGGAACGCTCACTGACATTTCCCCTATCTGAAAGTCTGACAAATGCTGAAAAAATGACTAAGTCCGAAAAAAAAAAATTTTCAACTTTTTTCAATTTTACCCCCGTGGGATACATATTCTACCCACACACATTTGGAACTCTCCTGGCGTACCCTCACACATATAATTCCCTCATTTAGTGGATATTTTCACAAAAAGGTGAAATTTTCAAAAATTCTGAAAATTGGCTGAAAACAACTAAATATGAAGGACTCATTGGGCAAATCGTTCTGGAACTGAAATCGCAACGCTCACTGACATTTCCCCTATCTGAAAGTCTGATAAACGCCGGAAAAATAACTAAGTCTAAAGAAAAATGTTTTCAACTTTTTTCAATTTTACCCCCGTGAGATATATATTCTACCCACACACATTTGCAACTCTCCTGGCGTACCCTCACACATATTAGTCCCTCATTTAGTGGATATTTTCACAAAAAAGTGAAATTTTCAAAAATTTAGAAAATTGGCTAAAAACGACTAAATATGAAGGTCTCATCGGGCGAATCACTCTGGAACTGAAATCGGAACGCTCACTGACATTTCCCCTATCTGAAAGTCTGATAAACGCCGGAAAAACGACTAAGTCCAAAAAAAATTTTTTTTAAACTTTTTTCAAGTGTACCCCCGTGGGATATATATTCTACCTACACACATTTGGAACTCTCCTGGGGTACCCTCACACATATTATTCCCTCACTTAATGGATATTTTCACAAAAAAGTGAAATTTTCAAAAATTCTGAAAATTGGCTGAAAACGACTAAATATGAAGGTCACATCGGGTGCATCGCTCGGGAACTGAAATCGGAATGCTGACTGACATTTCCCCTATCTGAAAGTCTAATAAATGCCAGAAAAATGACTAGGTCTAAAAAAAAATTTTTTTCAACTTTTTTCAATTTTACCCCTGTGGGATATATATTCTACCCACACACATTTGGAACTCTCCTGGGGTACCCTCACACATATAGTTCCCTCATTTAGTGGATATTTACACAAAAAAGTGAAATTTTCAAAAATTCTGAAAATTGGCTGAAAATGACTAAATATGAAGGACACATCGGGCGAATCGCTCTGGAACTGAAATCGGAACGCTCACTGACATTTCCCCTATCTGAAAGTCTGATAAAGGCCGGAAAAATGACTAAGTCCAAAAAATTTTTTTTTTAAATTTTTCCCCGTGGGATATATATTCCACCCACACACATTTGGAACTCTCCTGGTGTACCCTCACACATATTATTCCCTCATTTAGTGGATATTTTCACAAAAAATTGAAATTTTTGAAAAATTCAGAAAATTGGCTGAAAACGATTTAATATGAAGGACTCATCGGGCGAATCGCTCCGGAACTGAAATCGGAATGCTCACTGACATTTCCCCTATCTGAAAGTCTGATAAACGCCGGAAAAATGACTAAGTTCATAAAAAAAAATTTTTAAACGTTTTTCAATTTTACTCCCGTGGGATATATATTCTACCCACACACATTTGGAACTCTCCTGGGGGTTTCCTCACACATATTATTCCCTCATTTAGTGGATATTTTCATAAAAAAGTGAAATTTTCAAAAATTCTGAAAATTGGCTGAAAATGACTAAATATGAAGGACTCATCGGGCTAATCGCTCTGGAACTGAAATCGGAACGCTCACTGACATTTCCCCTATCTGAAAGTCTGATAAACACCGGAAAAATGACTAAGTCCAAAAAAAAATTTTTTTAAATTTTACCCCCGTGGGATATATATTCTACCCACACACATTTGGAACTCTCCAGGCGTACCCTCACACATATTATTCCCTCATTTAGTGGATATTTTCACAAAAAAGTGAAATTTTCAAAAATTCCGAAAATTGTCTGAAAACGACTAAATATGAAGGACTCATCGGGCGAATCGCTCTGGAACTGAAATCGGAACGCTCACTGACATTACCCCTATCTGAAAGTCTGATAAACGCCGGAAAAATGACTAAGTCCAAAAAAATATTTTTTTCAACTTTTTTCAATTTTACCCCCGTGGGATATATATTCTACCCACACACATTTGGAACTCTCCTGGAGTACCCTCACACATATTATTCCCTCATTTAGTGGATATTATCACAAAAAAGTGAAATTTTCAAAAATTCCGAAAATTGTCTGAAAACGACTAAATATGAAGGACTCATCGGGCGAATCGCTCTGGAACTGAAATCGGAACGCTCACTGACATTTCCCCTATCTGAAAGTCTGATAAAGGCCGGAAAAATGACTAAGTCCAAAAAAATATTTTTTTCAACTTTTTTCAATTTTACCCCCGTGGGATATATATTCTACCCACACACATTTGGAACTCTCCTGGAGTACCCTCACACATATTATTCCCTCATTTAGTGGATATTATCACAAAAAAGTGAAATTTTCAAAAATTCAGAAAATTGGCTGAAAACGACTAAATATGAAGGACTCATTGGGCGTATCGCTGTGGAACTGAAATCGGAATGCTCACTGACATTTCCTCTATCTGAAAGTCTGATAAAGGCCGGAAAAATGACTAAGTCCCAAAAAAATTTTTTTTCAACTTTTTTCAGTTTTACCCCCGTGGGATACATATTCTACCCACACACATTTGGAAATCTCCTGGAGTACCCTCACACATATTATTCCCTCATTTAGTGGATATTTTCACAAAAAAGTGAAATTTTTAAAAATTCTGAAAATTGGCTGAAAACGACTAAATATGAAGGACTCATCGGGCAAATCGCTCTGGAACTGAAATCGGAACGCTCCCTGACATTTCCCCTATCTGAAAGTTTGATAAACGCCGGAAAAATGACTAAGTCCAAAAAAAATTTGTTTTCAATTTTACCCCCGTGGGATATATATTCTACCCACACACATTTGGAACTCTCCTGGCGTACCCTCACACATTTAGTGGATATTTTCACAAAAAAGTGAAATTTTCAAAAATTCTGAAAATTGGCTGAAAACGACTAAATATGAAGGACTCATCGGGCGAATCACTCTGGAACTGAAATCGGAACGCTCACTGACATTTCCCCTATCTGAAAGTCTGATAAACGCCGGAAAAATGACTAAGTTCAAAAAATTTTTTTTTTAAATTTTACCCCCGTGGGATATATATTCTAGCCACACACATTTGGAACTCTCCTGGGGTACCCTCACACATATTATTCCCTCATTTAGTGGATATTTTCACAAAAAAGTGAAATTTTCAAAAAATTAAGAAAATTGGCTGAAAACTACTAAATATGAAGGACTCATCGGGCGAATCGCTCTGGAACTGAAATTGGAACACTCACTGACATTTCCCCTATCTGAAAGTCTGATAAATGACTAAGTCTGATAAATGACTAAGTCCCCAAAAAGTCGGAAAATTGACTAAGTCCCCCAAAAAATTTTTTTAAACTTTTTTCAGTTTTTCCCCCGTGGGATATATATTCTACCCACACACATTTGGACCTCTCCTGGGGTACCCTCACCCATATTATTCCCTCATTTAGTGGATATTTTCACAAAAAAGTGAAATTTTTAAAAATTCCGAAAATTGTCTGAAAACGACTAAATATGAAGGACTCATCGGGCGAATCGCTCTGGAACTGAAATCGGAACTGTCACTGACATTTCCCCTATCTGAAAGTCTGATAAAGGCCGGAAAAATGACTAAGTCCAAAAAAAAATTTTTTTAAACTTTTTTCAATTTTTCCCCCGTGGGATATATATTCTACCCACACACATTTGGAACTCTCCTGGCGTACCCTCACACATACTGTATTATTCCCTCATTTAGTGGATATTTTCACAAAAAAGTGACATTTTCAAAAATTCTGAAAATTGGCTGAAAATGACTAAATATAAAGGACTCAACGGGCGACTCGCTCTGGAACTGAAATTGGAACGCTCACTGACATTTCCCCTATCTGAAAGTCTGATAAAGGCCGGAGAAATGACTAAGTTCAAAAAAAATTTTTTTAAACTTTTTTCAATTTTACCCCCATGGGATATATATTCTACCCACACACATTTGGAACTCTCCTGGCGTACCCTCACACATACTGTATTATTCCCTCATTTAGTGGATATTTTCACAAAAAAGTCAAATTTTCAAAAATTCAGAAAATTGGCTGAAAATGACTAAATATGAAGGACTCATCGGGCGACTCGCTCTGGAACTGAAATCGGAACGCTCACTGACATTTCCCCTATCTGAAAGTCTGATAAACGCTGAAAAAATGACTAAGTCCCCAAAAATGTTTTTTTAAACTTTTTTCAATTTTACCCCCGTGGAATATATATTCTACCCACACACAGTTGGAACTCTCCTGGGGTACCCTAACACATATTATTCCCTCATTTAGTGGATATTTTCACAAAAATGTGAAATTTTCAAAAATTCAGAAAATTGGCTGAAAACGAATAAATATATAGGACTCATCAGGCGAATCGCTCTGTATCTGAAATCAGAACACTCACTGACATTTCCCCTATCTGAAAGTCTGATAAACTCCGGAAAAATGACTAAGTCCCCAAAAAATTTTTTTTAAACTTTTTTCAATTTTACCCCCGTGGGATATATATTCTACCCAAACACATTTGGAACTCTCCTGGGGTACCCTCACACATATTATTCCCTCATTTAGTGGATATATTCACAAAAAAGTGAAATTTTCAAAAATTCAGAAAATTGGCTGAAAATGACTAAATATGAAGAACTCATCGGGCGAACTGCTCTGGAACTGAAATCGGAACGCTCACTGACATTTCCCCTATCTGAAAGTCTGATAAATGCCGGAAAAGTTACTATGTCCAAAAAAAATTTTTTTTCAACTTTTTTAAATTTTACCCCCGTGGGATATATATTCTACCCACACACATTTGGAACTCTCCTGGGGTACCCTCACACATATTATTCCCTCATTTAGTGGATATTTTCACAAAAAAGTGAAAATTTCAAAAATTCAGAAAATTGGCTGAAAACGACTAAATATGAAGGACTCATCGGGCGTCTCGCTCTGGAACTGAAATCGGAACGCTCACTGACATTTCCCCTATCTGAAAGTCTGATAAACGCCGGAACAATGACTAAGTCCAAAAACAATTTTTTTTCAATTTTACCCCCGTGGGATATATATTCTACCTACACACAGTTGGAACTCTCCTGGGGTACCCTCACACATATTATTCCATCATTTAGTGGATATTTTCACAAAAAAGTGAAATTTTCAAAAATTCAGAAAATTGACCCAAAATGACTAAATATGAAGGACTCATCGGGCGTCTCGCTCTGGAACTGAAATCGGAACGCTCACTGACATTTCCCCTATCTGAAAGTCTGATAAATGCCGGAACAATGACTAAGTCCAAAAAAAATTATTTTTCAATTTTACCCCCGTGGGATATATATTCTAAAAACACACATTTGGAACTCTCCTGGGGTACCCTCACACATATTATTCCCTCATTTAGTGGATATTTTCACAAAAAAGTGAAATTTTAAAAAATTCTGAAAATTTGCTCAACATGACTAAATATGAAGGACTCATTGGGCAAATCGCTCTGGAACTGAAATCGGAACGCTCTCTGACATTTCCCCTATCTGAAAGTCTGATAAACGCTGAATAAATGACTAAGTCCAAAAAAATTTTTTTTTCAACTTTTTTCAATTTTACCCCCGTGGGATATATATTCTACCCACACACATTTGGACCTCTCCTGGGGTACCCTCACACATATTATTCCCTCATTTAGTGGATATTTTCACAAAAAAGTGAAATTTTCAAAAATTCTGAAAATTGGCTGAAAACTACTAAATATAAAGGACTCATCGGGCGAATCGCTCTGGAACTGAAATTGGAACACTCATTGACATTTCTCCTATCTGAAAGTCTGATAAATGACTAAGTCTGATAAATGACTAAGTCCCCAAAAAGTCGGAAAAATGACTAAGTCCCCCAAAAATTTTTTGTTAAACTTTTTTCAATTTTTCCCCCGTGGGATATTTATTCTAACCACACACATTTGGAACTCTCCTGGGGTACCCTCACACATATTATTCCCTCATTTAGTGGATATTTTCACAAAAAAAGTGAAATTTTCAAAAATTCAGAAAATTGGCTGAAAACTACTAAATATGAAGGACTCATCGGGCGAATCGCTCTGGAACTGAAATTGGAACACTCACTGACATTTCCCCTATCTGAAAGTCTGATAAAGGCCGGAAAAATGACTAAGTCCAAAAAAAAAATATTTTCAACTTTTTTCTATTTTTCCCCCGTGGGATATATATTCTACCCACACACATTTGGAACTCTCCTGGCGTACCCTCACACATACTGTATTATTCCCTCATTTAGTGGATATTTTCACAAAAAAGTGAAATTTTCAAAAATTCTGAAAATTGGCTGAAAATCACTAAATTTAAAGGACTCAACGGGCGACTCACTCTGGAACTGAAATTGGAACGCTCACTGACATTTCCCCTATCTGAAAGTCTGATAAATGACTAAGTCTGATAAATGACTAAGTCCCCAAAAAGTCGGAAAAATGACGAAGTCCCCCAAAATTTTTTTTTAAACTTTTTTCAATTTTTCCCCCGTGGGATATATATTCTAACCACACACATTTGGAACTCTCCTGGGGTACCCTCACACTTATTATTCCCTCATTTAGTGGATATTTTCACAAAAAAGTGAAATTTTCAAAAATTCAGATAATTATCTGAAAACGACTAAATAAGAAACGACTCATCGGGCGAATCGCTCTGGATCTGAAATCAGAACACTCACTGACATTTCCCCTATCTGAAAGTCTGATAAACGCCGGAAAAATGACTAAGTCCAAAAAAAAATTTTTTCAACTTTTTTCAATTTTTCCCCCGTGGGATATATATTCTACCCACACACATTTGGAACTCTCCTGGCGTACCCTCACACATACTGTATTATTCCCTCATTTAGTGGATATTTTCACAAAAAAGTGAAATTTTCAAAAATTCAGAAAATTGGCTGAAAACGACTAAATATGAAGGACTCATCGGGCGAATCGCTCTGGAACTGAAATCGGAATGCTCACTGACATTTCCCCTATCTGAAAGTCTGATAAACGCCGGAAAAATGACTTAATCCCAAAAAATATTTTTTTCAACTTTTTTCAATTTTGCCCCCCTTTGATATATATTCTACCCACACACATTTGGAACTCTCCTGGGGTACCCTCACACATATTATTCCCTCATTTAGTGGATATTTTTGCAAAAAAGTGAAATTTTCAAAAATTCAGAAAATTGGCTGAAAACGACTAAATATGTAGGACTCATCGGGCGAATCGCTCTGGCACTGAAATCGGAAGGCTCACTGACATTTCCCCTATCTGAAAGTCTGATAAAAGCCGGAAAAATGACTAAGTCCAAAAACAATTTTTTTTCAATTTTACCCCCGTGGGATATATATCCTACCCACACACATTTGGAACTCTCCTGGCGTACCCTCACACATATTATTCCCTCATTTAGTGGATATTTTCACAAAAAAGTGAAATTTTCATAAATTCTGAAAATTGGCTGAAAATGACTAAATATAAAGGACTCATCGGGCGACTCGCTCTGGAACTGAAATTGGAACCCTCACTGACATTTCCCCTATCTAAAAGTCTGATAAAGGCCGGAAAAATGACTAAGTCCAAAAAAAAAATTTTTTCAACTTTTTTCAATTTTACCCCCGTGGGATATATATTCTACCCACACACATTTGGAACTCTCCTGGGGTACCCTCACACATATTATTCCCTCATTTAGTGGATATTTTCACAAAAAAGTGAAATTTTCAAAAATTCAGAAAATTGGCTGAAAACTACTAAATATGAAGGACTCATCGGGCGAATCGCTCTGGAACTGAAATTGGAACACTCACTGACATTTCCCCTATCTGAAAGTGTGATAAACGCTGAAAAAATGACTAAGTCCCGAAAAAAAATTTTTTAAACTTTTTTCAATTTTACCCCATTGGGATATATATTCTACCCACACACAGTTGGAACTCTCCTGGGGTACCCTCACACATATTATTCCCTCATTTAGTGGATATTTTCACAAAAACGTGAAATTTTCAAAAATTCTAAAAATTGGCTGAAAACGACTAAGTATGAAGGACTCATCGGGCGAATTGCTCTGGAGCTGAAATCGGAACGCTCACTGACATTTCCCCTATCTGAAAGTCTGATAAACGCTGGAAAAATGACTAAGTAAAAAAGTTATTTTTTCAACTTTTTTCAATTTTACCCCCGTGAGATATATATTCTACCCACACACATTTGGAACTCTCCTGGGGTACCCTCACACATATTATTCCCTCATTTAGTGGATATTTTCACAAAAAAGTGAAATTTTCAAAAATTCTGAGAATTGGATGAAAACGACTAAATATGAAGGACTCATCGGGCGAATCGCTCTGGAACTGAAATCGGAAGGCTCACTGACATTTCCCCTATCTGAAAGTCTGATAAAAGCCGGAAAAATGACTAAGTCCAAAAACAATTTTTTTTTCAATTTTACCCCCGTGGGATATATATCCTACCCACACACATTTGGAACTCTCCTGGCGTACCCTCACACATACTGTATTATTCCCTCATTTAGTGGATATTTTCACAAAAAAGTGAAATTTTCAAAAATTCTGAAAATTGGCTGAAAATGACTAAATATAAAGGACTCATCGGGCGACTCGCTCTGGAACTGAAATTGGAACGCTCACTGACATTTCCCCTATCTGAAAGTTTGATAAATGACTAAGTCTGATAAATGACTAAGTCCCCAAAAAGTCGGAAAAATGACGAAGTCCCCCAAAAATTTTTTTTAAACTTTTTTCAATTTTTCCCCCGTGGGATTTATATTGTAACCACACACATTTGGAACTCTCCTGGGGTACCCTCACACTTATTATTCCCTCATTTAGTGGATATTTTCACAAAAAAGTGACATTTTCAAAAATTCAGATAATTGTTTGAAAATGACTAAATAAGAAAGGACTCATCGGGCGAAGCGCTCTGGATCTGAAATCAGAACACTCACTGACATTTCCCCTATCTGAAAGTCTGATAAATGCCGGAAAAATGACTAAGTCCAAAAAAAAAATTTTTCAACTTTTTTCAATTTTTCCCCCTTGGGATATATATTCTACCCACACACATTTGGAACTCTCCTGGCGTACCCTCACACATACTGTATTATTCCCTCATTTAGTGGATATTTTCACAAAAAAGTGAAATTTTCAAAAATTCAGAAAATTGGCTGAAAACGACTAAATATGAAGGACTCATCGGGCGAATCGCTCTGGAACTGAAATCGGAATGCTCACTGACATTTCCCCTATCTGAAAGTCTGATAAACGCCGGAAAAATGACTTAGTCTCAAAAAATATTTTTTTCAACTTTTTTCAATTTTGCCCCCGTTTGATATATATTCTACCCACACACATTTGGAACTCTCCTGGGGTACCCTCACACATATTATTCCCTCATTTAGTGGATATTTTCACAAAAAAGTGAAATTTTCAAAAATTCAGAAAATTGGCTGAAAACGACTAAATATGAAGGACTCATTGGGCGAATCGCTCTGGAACTGAAATCGGAAGGCTCACTGACATTTCCCCTATCTGAAAGTCTGATAGCCGGAAAAATGACTAAGTCCAAAAACAATTTTTTTTCAATTTTACCCCTGTGGGATATATATTCTACCCACACACAGTTTGAACTCTCCTGGGGTACCCTCACACATATTATTCCCTCATTTAGAGGATATTTTCACAAAAAAGTGAAATTTTCAAAAATTCAGAAAATCGGCTGAAAACGACTAAATATGAAGGACTCATCGGGCGAATCGCTCTGGAACTGAAATCGGAATGCTCACTGACATTTCCCCTATCTGAAAGTCTGATAAACGCCGGAAAAATGACTTAATCTCAAAAAATATTTTTTTCAACTTTTTTCAATTTTGCCCCCGTTTGATATATATTCTACCCACACACATTTGGAACTCTCCTGGGGTACCCTCACACATATTATTCCCTCATTTAGTGGATATTTTCACAAAAAAGTGAAATTTTCAAAAATTCAGAAAATTGGCTGAAAACGACTAAATATGAAGGACTCATTGGGCGAATCGCTCTGGAACTGAAATCGGAAGGCTCACTGACATTTCCCCTATCTGAAAGTCTGATAGCCGGAAAAATGACTAAGTCCAAAAACAATTTTTTTTCAATTTTACCCCTGTGGGATATATATTCTACCCACACACAGTTTGAACTCTCCTGGGGTACCCTCACACATATTATTCCCTCATTTAGAGGATATTTTCACAAAAAAGTGAAATTTTCAAAAATTCAGAAAATCGGCTGAAAACGACTAAATATGAAGGACTCATCGGGCGACTCGCTCTGGAACTGAAATCGGAACACTCACTGACATTTCCCCTATCTGAAAGTCTGATAAATGATTAAGTCTGATAAATAACTAAGTCCCCAAAAAGTCAGAAAAATGACTAAGTCCCCAAAAAATTTTTTTTAAACTTTTTTCAATTTTTTCCACGTGGGTTATATATTCTACCCACACACATTTGGAACTCTCCTGGGGTACCCTCACGCATATTATTCCCTCATTTAGTAGATATTTTCACAAAAAAGTGAAATTTTCAAAAATTCAGAAAATTGGCTTAAAACGACTAAATATGAAGGACTCATCGGGCAAATCGCTCTGGAACTGAAATCGGAACCCTCACTGACATTTCCCCTATCTGAAAGTCTGAGAAAGGCCTTAAAATGAGTAAGTCCAAAAAAAATTTTTTTTCAACTTTTTTCAATTTTACCCTCGTGGGATATATATTCTACCCACACACATTTGGACCTCTCCTGGGGTACCCTCACACATATTATTCCCTCATTTAGTGGATATTTTCACAAAAAAGTTAAATTTTCAAAAATTCAGAAAATTCGCTGAAAACGACTAAATATATAGGACTCATCGGGCGAATCGCTCTGGAGCTTAAATCGGAACGCTCACTGACATTTCCCCTATCTGAAAGTCTGATAAAGGCCGGAAAAATGAGTAAATCCAAAAAAAATTTTTTTAAACTTTTTTCAATTTTACCCCCGTGGGATATATATTCTACCCACACACATTTGGAATTCTCCTGGCGTACATTCACACATATTATTCCATTATTTAGTGGATATTTTCACAAAAAAAGTGAAATTTTCAAAAATTCAGAAAATTGGCTGAAAACGACTAAATATGAAGGACTCATCGGGCAAATCGCTCTGGAACTGAAATCGGAACTCTCACTGACATTTCCCCTATCTGAAAGTCTGAGAAAGGCCTGAAAATGAGTAAGTCCAAAAAAAATTTTTTTTCAACTTTTTTCAATTTTACCCCCGTGGGGTATATATTCTACCCACACACATTTGGACCTCTCCTGGGGTACCCTCACACATATTATTCCCTCATTTAGTGGATATTTTCACAAAAAAGTTAAATTTTCAAAAATTCAGAAAATTCGCTGAAAACGACTAAATATATAGGACTCATCGGGCGAATCGCTCTGGAGCTTAAATCGGAACGCTCACTGACATTTCCCCTATCTGAAAGTCTGATAAAGTCCGGAAAAATGAGTAAATCCAAAAAAAATTTTTTTTCAACTTTTTTCAATTTTACCACCGTGGGATATATATTCTACCCACACACATTTGGATCTCTCCTGGGGTATCCTCACACATATTATTCCCTCATTTAGTGGATATTTTCACAAAAAAAGTGAAATTTTCAAAAATTCAGAAAATTGGCTGAAAACGAGTAAATATATAGGACTCATCGGGCGAATCGCTTTGGAGCTGAAATCGGAACGCTCACTGACATTTCCCCTATCTGAAAGTCTGATAAACGCTGGAAAAATGACTAAGTCCAAAAAAAAATTTTTTTAAACTTTTTTCAATTTTACCCCCGTGGGATATATATTCTACCCAAACACATTTGGAACTCTCCTGACGTACCCTCACACATATTATTCCCTTATTTAGTGGATATTTTCACAAAAAAAAGTGAAATTTTCAAAAATTCAGAAAATTCGCTGAAAACGACTAAATATATAGGACTCATCGGGCGAATCGCTCTGGAGCTTAAATCGAAACGCTCACTGACATTTCCCCTATCTGAAAGTCTGATAAAGGCCGGAAAAATGAGTAAGTCCAAAAAAAATTTTTTTTCACCTTTTTTCAATTTTACCACCGTGGGATATATATTCTACCCACACACATTTGGATCTCTCCTGGGGTACCCTCACACATATTATTCCCTCATTTAGTGGATATTTTCACAAAAAAAGTGAAATTTTCAAAAATTCAGAAAATTCGCTGAAAACGACTAAATATATAGGACTCATCGGGCGAATCGCTCTGGAACTGAAATTGGAACACTCATTGACATTTCTCCTATCTGAAAGTCTGATAAATGACTAAGTCTGATAAATGACTAAGTCCCCAAAAAGTCGGAAAAATGACTAAGTCCCCCAAAAATTTTTTGTTAAACTTTTTTCAATTTTTCCCCCGTGGGATATTTATTCTAACCACACACATTTGGAACTCTCCTGGGGTACCCTCACACATATTATTCCCTCATTTAGTGGATATTTTCACAAAAAAAGTGAAATTTTCAAAAATTCAGAAAATTGGCTGAAAACTACTAAATATGAAGGACTCATCGGGCGAATCGCTCTGGAACTGAAATTGGAACACTCACTGACATTTCCCCTATCTGAAAGTCTGATAAAGGCCGGAAAAATGACTAAGTCCAAAAAAAAAATATTTTCAACTTTTTTCTATTTTTCCCCCGTGGGATATATATTCTACCCACACACATTTGGAACTCTCCTGGCGTACCCTCACACATACTGTATTATTCCCTCATTTAGTGGATATTTTCACAAAAAAGTGAAATTTTCAAAAATTCTGAAAATTGGCTGAAAATCACTAAATTTAAAGGACTCAACGGGCGACTCACTCTGGAACTGAAATTGGAACGCTCACTGACATTTCCCCTATCTGAAAGTCTGATAAATGACTAAGTCTGATAAATGACTAAGTCCCCAAAAAGTCGGAAAAATGACGAAGTCCCCCAAAATTTTTTTTTAAACTTTTTTCAATTTTTCCCCCGTGGGATATATATTCTAACCACACACATTTGGAACTCTCCTGGGGTACCCTCACACTTATTATTCCCTCATTTAGTGGATATTTTCACAAAAAAGTGAAATTTTCAAAAATTCAGATAATTATCTGAAAACGACTAAATAAGAAACGACTCATCGGGCGAATCGCTCTGGATCTGAAATCAGAACACTCACTGACATTTCCCCTATCTGAAAGTCTGATAAACGCCGGAAAAATGACTAAGTCCAAAAAAAAATTTTTTCAACTTTTTTCAATTTTTCCCCCGTGGGATATATATTCTACCCACACACATTTGGAACTCTCCTGGCGTACCCTCACACATACTGTATTATTCCCTCATTTAGTGGATATTTTCACAAAAAAGTGAAATTTTCAAAAATTCAGAAAATTGGCTGAAAACGACTAAATATGAAGGACTCATCGGGCGAATCGCTCTGGAACTGAAATCGGAATGCTCACTGACATTTCCCCTATCTGAAAGTCTGATAAACGCCGGAAAAATGACTTAATCCCAAAAAATATTTTTTTCAACTTTTTTCAATTTTGCCCCCCTTTGATATATATTCTACCCACACACATTTGGAACTCTCCTGGGGTACCCTCACACATATTATTCCCTCATTTAGTGGATATTTTTGCAAAAAAGTGAAATTTTCAAAAATTCAGAAAATTGGCTGAAAACGACTAAATATGTAGGACTCATCGGGCGAATCGCTCTGGCACTGAAATCGGAAGGCTCACTGACATTTCCCCTATCTGAAAGTCTGATAAAAGCCGGAAAAATGACTAAGTCCAAAAACAATTTTTTTTCAATTTTACCCCCGTGGGATATATATCCTACCCACACACATTTGGAACTCTCCTGGCGTACCCTCACACATATTATTCCCTCATTTAGTGGATATTTTCACAAAAAAGTGAAATTTTCATAAATTCTGAAAATTGGCTGAAAATGACTAAATATAAAGGACTCATCGGGCGACTCGCTCTGGAACTGAAATTGGAACCCTCACTGACATTTCCCCTATCTAAAAGTCTGATAAAGGCCGGAAAAATGACTAAGTCCAAAAAAAAAATTTTTTCAACTTTTTTCAATTTTACCCCCGTGGGATATATATTCTACCCACACACATTTGGAACTCTCCTGGGGTACCCTCACACATATTATTCCCTCATTTAGTGGATATTTTCACAAAAAAGTGAAATTTTCAAAAATTCAGAAAATTGGCTGAAAACTACTAAATATGAAGGACTCATCGGGCGAATCGCTCTGGAACTGAAATTGGAACACTCACTGACATTTCCCCTATCTGAAAGTGTGATAAACGCTGAAAAAATGACTAAGTCCCGAAAAAAAATTTTTTAAACTTTTTTCAATTTTACCCCAGTGGGATATATATTCTACCCACACACAGTTGGAACTCTCCTGGGGTACCCTCACACATATTATTCCCTCATTTAGTGGATATTTTCACAAAAACGTGAAATTTTCAAAAATTCTAAAAATTGGCTGAAAACGACTAAGTATGAAGGACTCATCGGGCGAATTGCTCTGGAGCTGAAATCGGAACGCTCACTGACATTTCCCCTATCTGAAAGTCTGATAAACGCTGGAAAAATGACTAAGTAAAAAAGTTATTTTTTCAACTTTTTTCAATTTTACCCCCGTGAGATATATATTCTACCCACACACATTTGGAACTCTCCTGGGGTACCCTCACACATATTATTCCCTCATTTAGTGGATATTTTCACAAAAAAGTGAAATTTTCAAAAATTCTGAGAATTGGATGAAAACGACTAAATATGAAGGACTCATCGGGCGAATCGCTCTGGAACTGAAATCGGAAGGCTCACTGACATTTCCCCTATCTGAAAGTCTGATAAAAGCCGGAAAAATGACTAAGTCCAAAAACAATTTTTTTTTCAATTTTACCCCCGTGGGATATATATCCTACCCACACACATTTGGAACTCTCCTGGCGTACCCTCACACATACTGTATTATTCCCTCATTTAGTGGATATTTTCACAAAAAAGTGAAATTTTCAAAAATTCTGAAAATTGGCTGAAAATGACTAAATATAAAGGACTCATCGGGCGACTCGCTCTGGAACTGAAATTGGAACGCTCACTGACATTTCCCCTATCTGAAAGTTTGATAAATGACTAAGTCTGATAAATGACTAAGTCCCCAAAAAGTCGGAAAAATGACGAAGTCCCCCAAAAATTTTTTTTAAACTTTTTTCAATTTTTCCCCCGTTGGATTTATATTGTAACCACACACATTTGGAACTCTCCTGGGGTACCCTCACACTTATTATTCCCTCATTTAGTGGATATTTTCACAAAAAAGTGACATTTTCAAAAATTCAGATAATTGTTTGAAAATGACTAAATAAGAAAGGACTCATCGGGCGAAGCGCTCTGGATCTGAAATCAGAACACTCACTGACATTTCCCCTATCTGAAAGTCTGATAAATGCCGGAAAAATGACTAAGTCCAAAAAAAAAATTTTTCAACTTTTTTCAATTTTTCCCCCTTGGGATATATATTCTACCCACACACATTTGGAACTCTCCTGGCGTACCCTCACACATACTGTATTATTCCCTCATTTAGTGGATATTTTCACAAAAAAGTGAAATTTTCAAAAATTCAGAAAATTGGCTGAAAACGACTAAATATGAAGGACTCATCGGGCGAATCGCTCTGGAACTGAAATCGGAATGCTCACTGACATTTCCCCTATCTGAAAGTCTGATAAACGCCGGAAAAATGACTTAATCTCAAAAAATATTTTTTTCAACTTTTTTCAATTTTGCCCCCGTTTGATATATATTCTACCCACACACATTTGGAACTCTCCTGGGGTACCCTCACACATATTATTCCCTCATTTAGTGGATATTTTCACAAAAAAGTGAAATTTTCAAAAATTCAGAAAATTGGCTGAAAACGACTAAATATGAAGGACTCATTGGGCGAATCGCTCTGGAACTGAAATCGGAAGGCTCACTGACATTTCCCCTATCTGAAAGTCTGATAGCCGGAAAAATGACTAAGTCCAAAAACAATTTTTTTTCAATTTTACCCCTGTGGGATATATATTCTACCCACACACAGTTGGAACTCTCCTGGGGTACCCTCACACATATTATTCCCTCATTTAGTGGATATTTTCACAAAAAAGTGAAATTTTCAAAAATTCAGAAAATCGGCTGAAAACGACTAAATATGAAGGACTCATCGGGCGACTCGCTCTGGAACTGAAATCGGAACACTCACTGACATTTCCCCTATCTGAAAGTCTGATAAATGATTAAGTCTGATAAATAACTAAGTCCCCAAAAAGTCAGAAAAATGACTAAGTCCCCAAAAAATTTTTTTTAAACTTTTTTCAATTTTTTCCACGTGGGTTATATATTCTACCCACACACATTTGGAACTCTCCTGGGGTACCCTCACGCATATTATTCCCTCATTTAGTAGATATTTTCACAAAAAAGTGAAATTTTCAAAAATTCAGAAAATTGGCTTAAAACGACTAAATATGAAGGACTCATCGGGCAAATCGCTCTGGAACTGAAATCGGAACCCTCACTGACATTTCCCCTATCTGAAAGTCTGAGAAAGGCCTGAAAATGAGTAAGTCCAAAAAAAATTTTTTTTCAACTTTTTTCAATTTTACCCTCGTGGGATATATATTCTACCCACACACATTTGGACCTCTCCTGGGGTACCCTCACACATATTATTCCCTCATTTAGTGGATATTTTCACAAAAAAGTTAAATTTTCAAAAATTCAGAAAATTCGCTGAAAACGACTAAATATATAGGACTCATCGGGCGAATCGCTCTGGAGCTTAAATCGGAACGCTCACTGACATTTCCCCTATCTGAAAGTCTGATAAAGGCCGGAAAAATGAGTAAATCCAAAAAAAATTTTTTTAAACTTTTTTCAATTTTACCCCCGTGGGATATATATTCTACCCACACACATTTGGAACTCTCCTGGCGTACATTCACACATATTATTCCATTATTTAGTGGATATTTTCACAAAAAAAGTGAAATTTTCAAAAATTCAGAAAATTGGCTGAAAACGACTAAATATGAAGGACTCATCGGGCAAATCGCTCTGGAACTGAAATCGGAACTCTCACTGACATTTCCCCTATCTGAAAGTCTGAGAAAGGCCTGAAAATGAGTAAGTCCAAAAAAAATTTTTTTTCAACTTTTTTCAATTTTACCCCCGTGGGGTATATATTCTACCCACACACATTTGGACCTCTCCTGGGGTACCCTCACACATATTATTCCCTCATTTAGTGGATATTTTCACAAAAAAGTTAAATTTTCAAAAATTCAGAAAATTCGCTGAAAACGACTAAATATATAGGACTCATCGGGCGAATCGCTCTGGAGCTTAAATCGGAACGCTCACTGACATTTCCCCTATCTGAAAGTCTGATAAAGTCCGGAAAAATGAGTAAATCCAAAAAAAATTTTTTTTCAACTTTTTTCAATTTTACCACCGTGGGATATATATTCTACCCACACACATTTGGATCTCTCCTGGGGTATCCTCACACATATTATTCCCTCATTTAGTGGATATTTTCACAAAAAAAGTGAAATTTTCAAAAATTCAGAAAATTGGCTGAAAACGAGTAAATATATAGGACTCATCGGGCGAATCGCTTTGGAGCTGAAATCGGAACGCTCACTGACATTTCCCCTATCTGAAAGTCTGATAAACGCTGGAAAAATGACTAAGTCCAAAAAAAAATTTTTTTAAACTTTTTTCAATTTTACCCCCGTGGGATATATATTCTACCCAAACACATTTGGAACTCTCCTGACGTACCCTCACACATATTATTCCCTTATTTAGTGGATATTTTCACAAAAAAAAGTGAAATTTTCAAAAATTCAGAAAATTCGCTGAAAACGACTAAATATATAGGACTCATCGGGCGAATCGCTCTGGAGCTTAAATCGAAACGCTCACTGACATTTCCCCTATCTGAAAGTCTGATAAAGGCCGGAAAAATGAGTAAGTCCAAAAAAAATTTTTTTTCACCTTTTTTCAATTTTACCACCGTGGGATATATATTCTACCCACACACATTTGGATCTCTCCTGGGGTACCCTCACACATATTATTCCCTCATTTAGTGGATATTTTCACAAAAAAAGTGAAATTTTCAAAAATTCAGAAAATTCGCTGAAAACGACTAAATATATAGGACTCATCGGGCGAATCGCTCTGGAGCTTAAATCGGAACGCTCAATGACATTTCCCCTATCTGAAAGTCTGATAAAGGCCGGAAAAATGAGTAAATCCAAAAAAAATTTTTTTTCTACTTTTTTCAATTTTACCACCGTGGGATATATATTCTACCCACACACATTTGGATCTCTCCTGGGGTACCCTCACACATATTATTCCCTCATTTAGTGGATATTTTCACAAAAAAAGTGAAATTTTCAAAAATTCAGAAAATTGGCTGAAAACGACTAAATATGAAGGACTCATCGGGCGAATCGCTCTGGAACTGAAATCGGAATGCTCACTGACATTTCCCCTATCTGAAATTCTGATAAACGCCGGAAAAATGACTTAATCCCAAAAAATATTTTTTTCAACTTTTTTCAATTTTGCCCCCGTTTGATATATATTCTACCCACACACATTTGGAACTCTCCTGGGGTACCCTCACACATATTATTCCCTCATTTAGTGGATATTTTCACAAAAAAAGTGAAATTTTCAAAAATTCAGAAAATTGGCTGAAAACGACTAAATATGAAGGACTCATCGGGCGAATCGCTCTGGAACTGAAATCGGAAGGCTCACTGACATTTCCCCTATCTGAAAGTCTGATAGCCGGAAAAATGACTAAGTCCAAAAACAATTTTTTTTCAATTTTACCCCTGTGGGATATATATTCTACCCACACACAGTTGGAACTCTCCTGGGGTACCCTCACACTTATTATTCTCTCATTTAGTGGATATTTTCACAAAAAAGTAAAATTTTCAAAAATTCAGAAAATTGTCTGAAAACGACTAAATATGAAAGACTCAAGGGGCGAATCGCTCTGGAACTGAAATCGGAAGGATCACTAACATTTCCCCTATCTGAAAGTCTGATAAACGCCGCAAAAATGACTAAGTCCCCCAAAAATTTTTTTTAAACTTTTTTCAATTTTACCCCCGTGGGATATATATTCTACCCACACACATTTGGAACTCTCCTGGGGTACCCTTACACATATTATTCCCTCATTTAGTGGATATTTTCACAAAAAAGTGAAATTTTCAAAAATTCAGAAAATCGGCTGAAAATGACTAAATATGAAGGACCAATCGGGCGAATCGCTCTGGAACTCAAATCGGAATGCTCACTGACATTTCCCCTATCTGAAAGTCTGATAAATGGCAGAAAAATGACTAAGTCCAAAAAAAATTTTTTTCAACTTTTTTCAATTTTACCCCGTGGGATATATATTCTACCCACACATATTTGGAACTCTCCTGGGGTACCCTCACACATATTATTCCCTCATTTAGTGGATATTTTCACAAAAAAAGTGAAATTTTCAAAAATTCAGAAAATTGGCTGAAAACGACTAAATATGAAGGACTCATTGGGCGAATAGCTCTGGAACTGAAATCGGAATGCTCACTAACATTTCCCCTATCTGAAAGTCTGATAAACGGCAGAAAAATGACTAAGTCCAAAAAAATTTTTTTTCAATTTTAACCCGTGGGATATATATTCTACCCACACATATTTGGAACTCTCCTGGGGTACCCTCACACATATTATTCCCTCATTTAGTGGATATTTTCACAAAAAAGTGACATTTTCAAAAATTGGCTGAAAATGACTAAATATGAAGGACTCATCGGGCGAATTGCTCTGGAACTGAAATCTGAACACTCACTGACATTTCCCCTATCTGAAAGTCTGATAAACGCTGAAAAAATGACTAAGTCCAAAAAAAAATTTTTTTCAACTTCTTTCAATTTTACCCCCGTGGGATATATATTCTACCCACACACATTTGGAACTCTCCTGGGGTACCCTCACACATATTATTCCCTTATTTAGTGGATATTTTCACAAAAAAGTGAAATTTTAAAAAATTCAGAAAATTGGCTGAAAACGACTAAATATGAAGGACTCATCGGGCGAATAGCTCTGGAACTGAAATCGGAATGCTCACTGACATTTCCCCTATCTGAAAGTCTGATAAACGGCAGAAAAATGACTAAGTCCAAAAAAATTTTTTTTCTATTTTAACCCGTGGGATATATATTCTACCCACACATATTTGGAACTCTCCTGGGGTACCCTCACACGTATTATTCCCTCATTTAGTGGATATTTTCACAAAAAAGTGAAATTTTCAAAAATTCAGAAAATTGGCTGAAAATGACTAAATATGAAGGACTCATTGGACGAATCGCTCTGGAACTGAAATCTGAATGCTCACTGACACTTTCCCTATCTGAAAGTCTGATAAACACCGGAAAAATGATTAAGTCCCAAAAAAAAATTTTTTAAACTTTTTTCAATTTTACCCCGTGGGATATATATTCTACCCACACACATTTGAAACTCTCCTGGGGTACCCTCACACATATTATTCCCTCATTTAGTGGATATTTTCACAAAAAAGTGAAATTTTCAAAAATTCAGAAAATTGGCTGAAAACGACTAAATATGAAGGACTCACAGGGCGAATCGCTCTGGAAGTGAGATCGGTACGCTGACTGACATTTCCCCTATCTGAAAGTCTGATAAACGCTGAAAAAATGACTAGGTCGAAAAAACAATTTTTTTCACCTTTTTTCAATTTTACCCTCGTGGGATATATATTCTACCCACACACAGTTGGAACTCTCCTGGGGTACCCTCACACATATAATTCCCTCATTTAGTGGATATTTTCACAAACAAGTGAAAAGTTCAAAAATTCTGAAAATTGTCTGAAAACGACTAAATATGAAGGACTCATCGGGCGACTCGCTCTGGAACTGAAATCGGAACGCTCACTGACATTTCCCCTATCTGAAAGTCTGATAAACGCCGGAATAATGACTAAGTCCAAAAAAAAGTTTTTTCAACTTTTTCAATTTTACCCCCGTGGGATATTTATTCTACCCACACACATTTGGAACTCTCCTGGGGTACCCTCACACATGTTATTCCCTCAATTAGTGGATATTTTCACAAAAAAGTGAAATTTTCAAAAATTCAGAAAATTGGCAGAAAACGACTAAATATGAAGGACTCATCGGGCGAATCGCTCTGGAACTGAAATCGGAATGCTCACTGACATTTACCCTATCTGAAAGTCTGATAAACGCTGAAAAAATGACTAAGTCCCAAAAAAAAATTTTTCACCTTTTTTCAATTTTACCCCCTTGGGATATATATTCTACCCACACACATTTGGAACTCTCCTGGCGTACCCTCACACATATTATTCCCTCATTTAGTGGATATTTTCACAAAAAAGTGAAATTTTCAAAAATTCAGAAAATTGGCTGAAAATGACTAAATATGAAGGTCTAATCGGGCGAATCGCTCTGGAACTCAAATCGGAATGCTCACTGACATTTCCCCTATCTGAAAGTCTGATAAATGCTGGAAAAATGACTATGTTCCCCCCAAATTTTTTTTTTACTTTTTTCAATTTTACCCCCGTGGGATATATATTCTACCCACACACATTTGGAACTCTCCTGGGGTACCCTCACACATATTATTCCCTCATTTAGTGGATATTTTCACAAAAAAGTGAAATTTTCAAAAATTCAGAAAATTGGCTGAAAACGACTAAATATGAAGGACTCATTGGGCGAATAGCTCTGGAACTGAAATCGGAATGCTCACTGACATTTCCCCTATCTGAAAGTCTGATAAACGGTAGAAAAATGAATAAGTCCAAAAAAAATTTTTTTCAACTTTTTTCAATTTTACCCCGTGGGATATATATTCTACCCACACATATTTGGAACTCTCCTGGGGTACCCTCACACATATTATTCCCTCATTTAGTGGATATTTTCACAAAAAAGTGACATTTTCAAAAATACAGAAAATTGGCTGAAAACGACTAAATATGAAGAACTCATCGGGCGAATCGCTCTGGAACTGAAATCGGAATCCACACTGACATTTCCCCTATCTGAAAGTCTGATAAACGCTGAAAAAATGACTAAGTCCAAAAAAAAATTTTTTTCAACTTCTTTCAGTTTTACCCCCGTGGGATATATATTCTACCCACACACATTTGGAACTCTCCTGGGGGACCCTCACACATATTATTCCCTCAATTAGTGGATATTTTCACAAAAAAGTGAAATTTTCAAAAATTCAGAAAATTGGCTAAAAAGGACTAAATATGAAGGACTCATCGGGTGAATCGCTCTAGAACTGAAATCGGAATGCTCACTGACACTTTCCCTATCTGAAAGTCTGATAAACGCCGGAAAAATGACTAAGTCCCAAAAAAAATTTTTTTAAACTTTTTTCAATTTTACCCCCGTGGGATATATATTCTACCCACACAGATTTGGAACTCTCCTGGGGTACCCTCACACATATTGTTCCCTCATTTAGTGGATATTTTCACAAAAAAGTGAAATTTTCAAAAATTCAGAAAATTGGCTGAAAACGACTAAATATGAAGAACTCATGGGGCGAATCGCTCTGGAACTGAAATCGGAATGCACACTGACATTTCCCCTATCTGAAAGTCTGATAAACGCTGAAAAAATGACTAAGTCCAAAAAAAAATTTTTTCACCTTTTTTCAATTTTACCCCCGCGGGATATATATTCTACCCAAACACATTTGGAACTCTCCTGGTGTACCCTCACACATATTATTCCCTCATTTAGTGGATATTTTCACAAAAAATTGAAATTTTCAAAAATTCAGAAAATTGGCTGAAAATGACTAAATATGAAGGACTCATCGGGCGAATCTCTCTGGAACTGAAATCGGAATGCTCACTGACATTTCCCCTATCTGAAAGTCTGATAAACGCTGAAAAAATGACTAAGACCCCAAAAAAATTTTTTCACCTTTTTTCAATTTTACCCCCGTGGGATATATATTCTACCCACACACATTTGGAACTCTCCTGGCGTACCCTCACACATATTATTCCCTCATTTAGTGGATATTTTCACAAAAAAGTGAAATTTTCAAAAATTCTGAAAATTGGCTGAAAACGACTAAATATGAAGGACTCATCGGGAGAATCGCTCTGGAACTGAAATCGTAATGCTCACTGACACTTCCCCTATCTGAAAGTCTGATAAACGCTGAAAAAATGACTAAGTCCAAAAAAAAATTTTTTTCAACTTCTTTCAGTTTTACCCCCGTGGGATATATATTCTACCCACACACATTTGGAACTCTCCTGGGGGACCCTCACACATATTATTCCCTCATTTAGTGGATATTTTCACAAAAAAGTGAAATTTTCAAAAATTCTGAAAATTGGCTGAAAACGACTAAATATGAAGGACTCATCGGGAGAATCGCTCTGGAACTGAAATCGTAATGCTCACTGACACTTTCCCTATCTGAAAGTCTGATAAACGCCGGAAAAATGACTAAGTCCCAAAAAAATTTTTTTTCAACTTTTTTCAATTTTACCCCCGTGGGATATATATTCTACCCAAACACATTTGGAACTCTCCTGGGGTACCCTCACACATATTATTCCCTCAATTAGTGGAAATTTTCACAAAAAAGTGAAATTTTCAAAAATTCAGAAAATTGGCAGAAAACGACTAAATATGAAGGACACATCGGTCCAATTGCTCTGGAACTGAAATCGGAACGCTCACTGACATTTCCCCTATCTGAAAGTCTGATAAACGCTGAAAAAATGACTAGGTCGAAAAAAAAATGATTTTCACCTTTTTTCAATTTTACCCCCGTGGGATATATATTCTACCCACACAGATTTGGAACTCTCCTGGGGTACCCTCACAAATATTATTCCCTCAATTAGTGGATATTTTCACAAAGAAGTGAAATTTTCAAAAATTCAGAAAATTGGCTGAAAAAAAACTAAATATGAAGGACTCATCGGGCGAATCGCTCTGGAACTGAAATCGGTATGCTCACTGACACTTTCCCTATCTGAAAATCTGATAAACGCCGGAAAAATGACTAAGTCCCCAAAAAATTTTTTTTAAACTTTTTTCAATTTTACCCCCGTGGGATATATATTCTACCCACACACATTTGGAACTCTCCTGGGGAACACTCACACATATTATTCCCTCAATTAGTTGATATTTTCACAAAAAAGTGAAATTTTCAAAAATTCAGAAAATTGACTGAAAATGACTAAATATGAAGGACTCATCGGCCGAATCGCTCTGGAACTGAAATCGGAACGCTCACTGACATTTCCCCTATCTGAAAGTCTGATAAACGCTGAAAAAATGACTAAGTCCCAAAAAAATTTTTTTCACCTTTTTTCAATTTTACCCCCGTGGGATATATATTCTACCCACACACATTTTGAACTCTCCTGGCGTACCCTCACACATATTATTCCCTCATTTAGTGGATATTTTCACAAAAAAGTGAAATTTTCAAAAATTCAGAAAATTGGCTAAAAATGACTAAATATGAAGGACTCATCGGGCGAATCGCTCTGGAACTGAAATCGGAATGCTCACTGACACTTTCCCTATCTGAAAGTCTGATAAACGCCGGAAAAATGACTAAGTCCCAAAAAAATTTTTTTTCAACTTTTTTCAATTTTACCCCCGTGGGATATATATTCTACCCACACACATTTGGAACTCTCCTTGGGTACCCTCACACATATTATTCCCTCATTTAGTGGATACTTTCACAAAAAAGTGAAATTTTCAAAAATTCAGAAAATTGGCTGAAAATGACTAAATATGAAGGACTCATCGGGCGAATCGCTCTGGAAGTGAAATTGGAATGCTCAATGACATTTCCTCTATCTGAAAGTCTGATAAACGCCGGAAAAATGACTAAGTCCCAAAAAAAATTTTTTTAAACTTTTTTCAATTTTACCCCCGTGGGATATAAATTCTACCCACACAGATTTGGAACTCTCCTGGGGTACCCTCACACATATTATTCCCTCATTTAGTGGATATTTTCACAAAAAAGAGAAATTTTCAAAAATTCAGAAAATTGGCTGAAAACTGTAGCTTCGGCATCCCTGCCCTCTGCTAGGCAGGGACGCTGTTCCCCTCACCTCTCTGCTCCGAGCCCGGCGTCCTCCTCCCGCTCTGCTGGCAGCGCGCGCTCCTTCCCGGCCACTGTGCTTAGGGCACGTGCGCACGCGCTCCCTCCCTCTTAAAGGGGCCGCGCGCGCCGTCCTAAGGAGTCCCCGGCCAATGGCCGGAGGACTTCACCATATATAAGGCACCTCCTCCAAAATGGAGGTGCCCGAGCAATGTTGTTGCACTGTTCACTACTCTGCTTCAGCCCTCAGGTCCCGTTGCCAGTTACCTGCCAGTTACCTGCCTGATTCCTGCCAGAGTCCTGCCAGTTTGCTGTCTGTTTCCTGCCTGATATTCCTGCTACCTGCTTGCTAGCCTGAGGTCCGACGGTCTGCCTTCCTACTCCTGTCAGTTTGTCTATGGACCAGCTTGCACGCTCACCTGGGAGCGCTCCTCTGCTACCTGCCTGTTAGCCTACCTGGAGGCTCCGCCGTCACGTGCTGTGACCACCTGCTATTCCAGAGACTCTTGCCCGCTCACCTGGGAGCGCTCCTCCGCTACCTGCCTGCTTGCCTACCTGGAGGCTCCGCCGTCACGTGCTGTGACCACCTGCTATTCCAGAGACTCTTGCCCGCTCACCTGGGAGTGCTCCTCCGCTACCTGCCTGCTTGCCTACCTGGAGGCTCTGCTGTCACGTGCTGTGACCACCTGCTATTCCAGAGACTCTCGCTTGCTCACCTGGGAGCACACATCTTCCATCTGCCTGCTAGCCTACCTGGAGGTTCAGCCATCACAGGTCGTACCTACCCTTTACCCAGAGACTGCCCCGGTCACTTGCCGTGACCTCCTGCCCGTTCACCCAGAGACTGTCCCGGTCACCTGCTGTGACTGCCTGCCCGTCTTCCCTGGTCGCCACCCGCTCCCTTACAAGGACCGCCCCCTTGTATAGTAGCTCAGAGGTTCCGCCAACCAGACCCGTTACAGTTTGCTCGGGCCATGGAACCCGGTGGCACCCAAGCTCCCTCGCTCTCGGACCTCTGTTATGAACTGTCCCGTCAGAGGTCCCAACAGGAGTCCATCCTGGGTCACCTGCAGAATGTCAATTCTCGCCTGGACACTGACTGCTCCACCAGCAACCACCGCCAGTGCCATGACTCGCAACCCGGCAGCTCCGCTGCCCACCAATACCATGGTATCCTACCCTGGACCCCGGCTTTCTGCACCTCCTCGCTTCGGAGGCGACTCCGCTCAGGCTCGGGGCTTCATAAATCAGTGCACCCTGCACTTTGAACTCCTGTCCCACCAGTTTAACTCCGACCGGGCCAAAATTGCCTTCATCATGTCCCATCTCACCGGGGAGGCCCTGGCCTGGCTAAATCCTCTATGGGAGAGAGGAGACCCCCTGGTGTCCGATTTGCCTGCCTTTCTCACGGCTTTCCGGAAAGTCTTCGACGAACCCGGACGGAAGACCTCATCCGCATCATCTCTGCTACGCCTCCACCAGGGAAATCTCACCGTGGGCCAATATGCCATACGGTTCCGTACCCTTGCCTCGGAGCTGGCTTGGGATAACGACGCTCTGGTATCTGTCTTCTGGGAGGGTCTGTCCGGCCGTATTAAAGATGAACTCGCCGGTCGGGACATTCCAACCACTCTCGATGACTTAATAACCCTTGCCACCCGGATTGACCTACGGTTCCAGGAGCGTGCCAAAGAGGTCACCCGTGAGAGGAGGTTTCCACGTCTAGCTCCTACTTTTCAGAAACCCGTCACTCCCTCCGTTTCTCCCCAGGTACACTCTCCTGAGCCTATGCAGGTCGACCAGACCAAGATGGTCAAAACCCGTCAGGACTTACGCCGTGCCGAAGGGAGCTGCTTCTACTGTGGCAGTAAGGAGCACCGGATCCGTACCTGCCTGGAGAGGTCGGGAAACGCCTGTGTCTAGGTTCGCTCATAGAGGTCCACCTAGACAAGAATAAATCCTCTCCATCTCTGCTACTGTCAGTCTCTATTATCTGCGGGGAGAATCGTTATTTCGAACTAGCCCAACTTGACTCTGGAGCGGCCGGGAATCTTATTTCACAGTCCCTGGTAGAAAAATACCGCATTCCCACCAAACCTCTGGCTGTACCATTATCTGTCGCTGCTGTGGATGGGGGCCTCTTACCACGTCCCATCCAACTCATCACCGAATCCATAACTCTGCAGGTGGGAATGCTGCATTCTGAGAGCATCTCTTTTCATGTTCTACCTGGACTCTCTCACGCCCTCTTACTAGGTCTACCTTGGCTCCAGAGACATGCACCCGTGCTTGACTGGCAGACCGGAGAAGTCCTTCGCTGGGGACAGGACTGTCATAAGACTTGTTTGGTTCCTGTTCATCCCGTCCGTCCTTCTCCTACCCCAACTAATCTACCTGGACTTCCGATTCCCTATTGGTCATTTGCTGATGTCTTTAATAAAAAGGAGGCAGAGACATTACCCCCTCATAGACCATACGACTGTCCTATCGACCTGTTACCCGGTACTACTCCTCCCCGTGGGCGTATTTACCCATTGTCCGATGCTGAGACCTGGTCGATGTCCGAATATATTGAGGAGAATTTGGCCAGGGGATTCATCCGGAAATCTACCTCCCCGGTGGGAGCAGGCTTCTTCTTCGTAAAAAAGAAGGACGGCTCTCTCCGTCCCTGTATAGACTATAGAGGCCTTAACCAGATCACGGTGAAGAATAAGTACCCCCTTCCGCTCATTCCAGAATAATTTGATCGCCTGAGGGGGGCTAGAGTCTTCACCAAACTGGACCTCCGTGGGGCGTACAACCTGGTCCGTATCCGTCAAGGGGATGAATGGAAGACTGCATTCAACACCCGGGACGGCCACTATGAATATCTGGTAATGCCTTTTGGTCTCTGTAACGCTCCTGCCGTCTTTCAAGAGTTGGTCAATGACATCTTCCGGGACCTTCTCTACTCCTGCGTTGTGGTGTACCTGGACGACATCTTGGTCTTCTCTCCGGATCTCCAGACTCACCGGAGGGAAGTTCGTCAGGTCGTGCTCAGGCTCAGGCAGAATCACCTCTTCGCTAAATATGAGAAGTGCCTCTTTGAGCAGACCTCGCTTCCGTTTTTGGGCTACATTATTTCTCAGACCGGCCTACGAATGGATCCAGAGAAACTGTCTGCCATCGAGAAATGGCCCCGACCGGAGGGGTTGAAGGCCATTCAGCGGTTCCTGGGCTTCGCCAACTACTACCGCCTCTTCATACCACACTTCTCTTCCCGGACTGCCCCAATTTCCGCGCTCACCCGTAAGGGTACTAATCCCAAGGAGTGGCCGTCCGAAGCAGAGGAGGCCTTTCTTTCCTTAAAACAGGCCTTCTCTTCCGCCCCGGTGCTGCATCGTCCGGACGGCAACAAGCAGTTCTTCCTGGAGGTTGACGCCTCCTCCTCTGGAGCCGGAGCTGTACTTACTCAAAAATCATCTTCCGGGAGGATGGTAACTTGCGGCTTTTTCTCCAAACTCTTCTCCTCTTCTGAGCGCAATTATTCCATAGGAGACCGAGAGTTATTGGCCATCAAGCTGGCATTGGAGGAGTGGCGTTACCTACTCGAGGGGGCTCTTCATCCGGTAATAATTTACACTGACCACAAGAACTTGGCTTATCTCCAGCATGCCCAGAGACTTAACCCGCGCCAAGCCCGGTGGTCCTTGTTTTTTGCTCGCTTTGATTTTGTTCTACATTTTTGCCCGGCTGACAAGAACATCAAAGCGGACGCCTTGTCCCGATCCTTTCTGGTATCTGACCTCGAGGAGGAACCTAAACATATCATCGATCCCGCCAGAGTAATGCAGGTGGCTCCCGTGAGTCTAAATTGTCTCCCTCCCGGTAAGACGTTCGTATCGGTACCTGATCGGGAGAAGATCCTACACTGGGGTCATTCATCTAAACTAGCTGGCCACGCCGGTCAGAAAAAGACCCTCCAGCTTATTACCCGGCACTACTGGTGGCCTAACCTGCACAAGGATGTAATAGACTTTGTTTCTGCCTGTGTGTCCTGCGCCCGCAACAAAGTTCCGAGACACCTGCCAGCCGGTCGCCTCCTTCCTCTGCCAGTACCTGCTGCCCCCTGGCAGCATATAGCGATGGACTTCATAACTGATCTTCCCGTCTCTGCCGGTTGTACGGTCATTTGGGTGGTAGCTGACCGCTTTTCCAAGATGGCTGACTTCATTCCCCTGCCAGGCCTCCCGTCTGCACCCGAGCTGGCTAAAGACTTTATCCGTCACATCTTCCGTCTTCATGGCCTGCCCCGTCACATCGTGTCGGATCGTGGGGTACAGTTCACTTCTCGTTTCTGGAGAGCCACTTGTAAATTGCTAGACGTCACCCTGGACTTCTCCTCCGCTTACCACCCACAGTCTAATGGTCAAGTGGAGCGGATCAATCAGATCCTGACCAGTTACCTCCGGCACTTCGTTAATGCCCACCATTCTGACTGGGTGGATCTCCCGCCATGGGCCGAATTCTCGTACAACAATCACGAGAGCGAATCCTCCTCCAAATCCCCGTTTTTTGTAGTCTTCGGTCAGCATCCTCGGATCCCGTTTCCCGTCTCCACCTCGGTGGACAATCCGGCTGCGGAATCTCTTGTTAACAAATTTTCCTCCATATGGGAGAGTACCCGGTCCGCACTCCTTCTGTCATCCGAGCGTATGAAAAGACATGCTGACAAAAAAACGTCTGGATCCTCCTCAATTCCGTCCAGGGGATAAGGTCTGGCTCTCGTCCAAGTATGTCCGGCTCAAGATTCCTTCCTATAAGTTAGGGCCTCGGTTCATCGGTCCTCTGGAGGTCATCAGTCAGATCAACCCGGTGGCCTATAAATTGAAACTCCCGGCCAACTTGCGGATCCCTAACTCCTTCCATGTATCTCTCCTCAAACCCGTGGTACTTAACTCTTTTTACAAGTCTACAGGTACGCCTCCTGCTCCGGTTTCCGCTGAAAACGAATTTGAGGTAGAGAACATTCTGGCCACTAAAAGGGTAAGAGGGAAGACCTTTTTTCTAGTAGATTGGAAGGGGTTTGGTCCTGAAGAGAGAACGTGGGAGCCCCAGGAGAACATCCATGCCCCTCTCATCCTTGCTAAATTTCTGTCTGGCCTAAAAAAGGGGGGGCCTAAAGGGGGGGTACTGTAGCGTCGACGTCCCTGCCCTCTGCTAGGCAGGGACGCTGTTCCCCTCACCTCTCTGCTCCGAGCCCGGCGTCCTCCTCCCGCTCTGCTGGCAGCGCGCGCTCCTTCCCGGCCACTGTGCTTAGGGCGCGCGCGCGCGCACTCCCTCCCTCTTAAAGGGGCCGCGCGCGCCGTCCTAAGGAGTCCCCGGCCAATGGCCGGAGGACTTCACCATATATAAGGCACCTCCTCCAAAATGGAGGTGCCCGAGCAATGTTGTTGCACTGTTCACTACTCTGCTTCAGCCCTCAGGTCCCGTTGCCAGTTACCTGCCAGTTACCTGCCTGATTCCTGCCAGAGTCCTGCCAGTTTGCTGTCTGTTTCCTGCCTGATATTCCTGCTACCTGCTTGCTAGCCTGATGTCCGACGGTCTCCCTTCCTACTCCTGTCAGTCTGTCTATGGACCAGCTTGCCCGCTCACCTGGGAGCGCTCCTCTGCTACCTGCCTGCTAGCCTACCTGGAGGCTCCGCCGTCACGTGCTGTGACCACCTGCTATTCCAGAGACTCTTGCCCGCTCACCTGGGAGCGCTCCTCCGCTACCTGCCTGCTTGCCTACCTGGAGGCTCCGCCGTCACGTGCTGTGACCACCTGCTATTCCAGAGACTCTTGCCCGCTCACCTGGGAGCGCTCCTCCGCTACCTGCCTGCTTGCCTACCTGGAGGCTCTGCCGTCAAGTGCTGTGACCACCTGCTATTCCAGAGACTCTCGCTTGCTCACCTGGGAGCACACATCTTCCATCTGCCTGCTAGCCTACCTGGAGGTTCAGCCATCACAGGTCCTACCTACCCTTTACCCAGAGACTGCCCCGGTCACTTGCCGTGACCTCCTGCCCGTTCACCCAGAGACTGTCCCGGTCACCTGCTGTGACTGCCTGCCCATCTTCCCTGGTCGCCACCCGCTCCCTTACAAGGACCGCCCCCTTGTATAGTAGCTCAGAGGTTCCGCCTACCAGACCCGTTACAAAAACGACTAAATATGAAGAACTCATCGGGCGAATCGCTCTGGAACTGAAATCGGAACGCACACTGACATTTCCCCTATCTGAAAGTCTGATAAACGCTGAAAAAATGACTAAGTCCCCAAAAAAAATTTTTTCACCTTTTTTCAATTTTACCCCAGTGGGATATATATTCTACCCACACACATTTGGAATGCTCCTGGCATACCCTCACACATATTATTCCCTCATTTAGTGGATATTTTCACAAAAAAGTGAAATTTTCAAAAATTCTGAAAATTGGCTGAAAACGACTAAATATGATGGACTCATCAGGAGAATCGCTCTGGAACTGAAATCGGAACGCTCACTGACATTTCCCCTATCTGAAAGTCTGATAAACGCTGAAAAAATGACTAAGTCCAAAAAAAAATTTTTTTCATCTTTTTTCAATTTTACCCCCGTGGGATATATATTCTACCCACACACATTTGGAACTCTCCTGTCATACCGTCACACATATTATTCCCTCATTTAGTGGATATTTTCACAAAAAAAGTGAAATTTTCAAAAATTCAGAAAATTGGCTAAAAAAGACTAAATATGAAGGACTCATCGGGCGAATCGCTCTGGAACTGAAACGGGAATGCTCACTGACACTTTCCCTATCTGAAAGTCTGATAAACGCCAGAAAAATGACTAAGTCCAAAAAAAAATTTTTTTCAACTTCTTTCAATTTTACCGCCGTGGGATATATATTCTACCCACACACATTTGGAACTCTCCTGGGGTACCCTCACACATATTATTCCCTCATTTAGTGGATATTTTCACAAAAAAGTGAAATTTTCAAAAATTCAGAAAATTGGCTGAAAACGACTAAATATGAAGAACTCATCGGGCGAATCGCTCTGGAACTGAAATCGGAATGCACACTGACATTTCCCCTATCTGAAAGTCTGATAAACGCCGGAAAAATGACTAAGTCCCAAAAAAAAAAATGTTTTACCTTTTTTCAATTTTACCCCAGTGGGATATATATTCTACCCACACACATTTGGAACGCTCCTGGCGTACCCTCACACATATTATTCCCTCATTTAGTGGATATTTTCACAAAAAAGTGAAATTTTCAAAAATTCTGGAAATTGACAGAAAACGACTAAATATGAAGGACACATCGGGCCAATTGCTCTGGAACTGAAATCGTTACACTCACTGACATTTCCCCTATCTGAAAGTCTGATAAACGCTGAAAAAATGACTAAGTCCAAAAAAAAATTTTTTTCAACTTCTTTAAATTTTACCCCCGTGGGATATATATTTTACCCACACACATTTGGAACTCTCCTGGGGGACCCTCACACATATTATTCCCTCATTTAGTGGATATTTTCACAAAAAAGTGAAATTTTCAAAAATTCTGAAAATTGGCTGAAAAAAAACTAAATATGAAGGACTCATCGGGCGAATCGCTCTGGAACTGAAATCGGAATGCTCACTGACACTTTCCCTATCTGAAAGTCTGATAAACGCTGAAAAAATGACTAAGTCCCAAAAAAAAAAATGTTTTACCTTTTTTCAATTTTACCCCCGTGGGATATATATTCTACCCACACACATTTGGAACTCTCCTGGGGTACCCTCACACATGTTATTCCCTCAATTAGTGGATATTTTCACAAAAAAGTGAAATTTTCAAAAATTCTCAAAAATTGGCAGAAAATGACTAAATATGAAGGACACATCAGGCCAATCGCTCTGGAACTGAAATCGAAACACTCACTGACATTTCCCCTATCTGAAAGTCTGATAAACGCTGAAAAAATGACTAAGTCCCAAAAAAAAAATTTTTAACCTATTTTCAAATTTACCCCCGTGGTATGCATATTCTACCCACACACATTTGGAACTCTCCTGGCGTACCGTCACACATATTATTCCCTCATTTAGTGGATATTTTCACAAAAAAGTGAAATTTTCAAGAATTCAGAAAATTGGCTAAAAAAGACTAAATATGAAGGACTCATCGGGCGAATCGCTCTGGAACTGAAATCGGAATGCTCACTGACACTTTCCCTATCTGAAAGTCTGAGAAACGCCGGAAAAATGACTAAGTCCCAAAAAAATTTTTTTTCAACTTTTTTCAATTTTACCCCCGTGGGATATATATTCTACCCACACACATTTGGAACTCTCCTGGGGTACCCTCACACATATTATTCCCTCAATTAGTGGATATTTTCACAAAAAATTGAAATTTTCAAAAATTCAGAAAATTGGCTAAAAACGACTAAATATGAAGGACTCATCGGGCGAATCGCTCTGGAACTGAAATCGGAACGCTCACTGACATTTCCCCTATCTGAAAGTCTGATAAACGCTGAAAAAATGACTAAGTCCCCCAAAAAAAATGTTTTACCTTTTTTCAATTTTACCCCAGTGGGATATATATTCTACCCACACACATTTGGGACGCTCCTAGCGTACCCTCACACATATTATTCCCTCATTTAGTGGATATTTTCACAAAAAAGTGAAATTTTCAAAAATTCAGAAAATTGGCTGAAAACGACTAAATATGAAGGATTCATCGGGCGAATCGCTCTGGAACTGAAATCGGAATGCTCACTGACATTTCCCCTATCTGAAAGTCTGATAAACGCCGGAAAAATGACTAAGTCCAAAAAGAATTTTTTTTATACTTTTTTCAATTTTACCCCCGTGAGATATATATTCTGCTCACACACATTTGGAACTCTCCTGGGGTATCCTCACACATTTTATTCCCTCATTTAGTGGATATTTTCCCAAAAAAGTGAAATTTTCAATAATTCTGAAAATGGTCTGAAAACGACTAAATATGAAGGACTCATCGGGCGAATCGCTCTGGAACTGAAATTGGAATGCTCACTGACATTTCCCCTATCTGAAAGTCTGATAAATGCCGGAAAAATGACTAAGTCAAAAAAAAAATTATTTTCAATTTTGCCCCCTTGGGATATATATTCTACACACACACATTTGGAACTCTCCTGGGGTACCCTCACACATATTATTCCCTCATTTAGTGGATATTTTCACAAAAAATTAAAATTTTCAAAAATTCAGAAAATTGGCTAAAAACGACTAAATATGAAGGACTCATCGGGCGAATCGCTCTGGAACTGAAATCGGAACGCTCACTGACATTTCCCCTATCTGAAAGTCTGATAAACGCTGAAAAAATGACTAAGTCCCCCAAAAAAAATGTTTTACCTTTTTTCAATTTTACCCCAGTGGGATATATATTCTACCCACACACATTTGGAACGCTCCTAGCGTACCCTCACACATATTATTCCCTCATTTAGTGGATATTTTCACAAAAAAGTGAAATTTTCAAAAATTCAGAAAATTGGCTGAAAACGACTAAATATGAAGGATTCATCGGGCGAATCGCTCTGGAACTGAAATCGGAATGCTCACTGACATTTCCCTTATCTGAAAGTCTGATAAACGCCGGAAAAATGACTAAGTCCAAAAAGAATTTTTTTTATACTTTTTTCAATTTTACCCCCGTGAGATATATATTCTACTCACACACATTTGGAACTCTCCTGGGGTATCCTCACACATTTTATTCCCTCATTTAGTGGATATTTTCCCAAAAAAGTGAAATTTTCAATAATTCTGAAAATGGTCTGAAAACGACTAAATATGAAGGACTCATCGGGCGAATCGCTCTGGAACTGAAATTGGAATGCTCACTGACATTTCCCCTATCTGAAAGTCTGATAAATGCCGGAAAAATGACTAAGTCAAAAAAAAAATTATTTTCAATTTTGCCCCCTTGGGATATATATTCTACACACACACATTTGGAACTCTCCTGGGGTACCCTCACACATATTATTCCCTCATTTAGTGGATATTTTCACAAAAAATTGAAATTTTCAAAAATTCAGAAAATTGGCTAAAAACGACTAAATATGAAGGACTCATCGGGCGAATCGCTCTGGAACTGAAATCGGAACGCTCACTGACATTTCCCCTATCTGAAAGTCTGATAAACGCTGAAAAAATGACTAAGTCCCCCAAAAAAAATGTTTTACCTTTTTTCAATTTTACCCCAGTGGGATATATATTCTACCCACACACATTTGGAACGCTCCTAGCGTACCCTCACACATATTATTCCCTCATTTAGTGGATATTTTCACAAAAAAGTGAAATTTTCAAAAATTCAGAAAATTGGCTGAAAACGACTAAATATGAAGGATTCATCTGGCGAATCGCTCTGGAACTGAAATCGGAATGCTCACTGACATTTCCCCTATCTGAAAGTCTGATAAACGCCGGAAAAATGACTAAGTCCAAAAAGAATTTTTTTTATACTTTTTTCAATTTTACCCCCGTGAGATATATATTCTACTCACACACATTTGGAACTCTCCTGGGGTATCCTCACACATTTTATTCCCTCATTTAGTGGATATTTTCCCAAAAAAGTGAAATTTTCAATAATTCTGAAAATGGTCTGAAAACGACTAAATATGAAGGACTCATCGGGCGAATCGCTCTGGAACTGAAATTGGAATGCTCACTGACATTTCCCCTATCTGAAAGTCTGATAAATGCCGGAAAAATGACTAAGTCAAAAAAAAAATTATTTTCAATTTTGCCCCCTTGGGATATATATTCTACACACACACATTTGGAACTCTCCTGGGGTACCCTCACACATATTATTCCCTCATTTAGTGGATATTTTCACAAAAAATTGAAATTTTCAAAAATTCAGAAAATTGGCTAAAAACGACTAAATATGAAGGACTCATCGGGCGAATCGCTCTGGAACTGAAATCGGAACGCTCACTGACATTTCCCCTATCTGAAAGTCTGATAAACGCTGAAAAAATGACTAAGTCCCCCAAAAAAAATGTTTTACCTTTTTTCAATTTTACCCCAGTGGGATATATATTCTACCCACACACATTTGGAACGCTCCTAGCGTACCCTCACACATATTATTCCCTCATTTAGTGGATATTTTCACAAAAAAGTGAAATTTTCAAAAATTCAGAAAATTGGCTGAAAACGACTAAATATGAAGGATTCATCGGGCGAATCGCTCTGGAACTGAAATCGGAATGCTCACTGACATTTCCCCTATCTGAAAGTCTGATAAACGCCGGAAAAATGACTAAGTCCAAAAAGAATTTTTTTTATACTTTTTTCAATTTTACCCCCGTGAGATATATATTCTACTCACACACATTTGGAACTCTCCTGGGGTATCCTCACACATTTTATTCCCTCATTTAGTGGATATTTTCCCAAAAAAGTGAAATTTTCAATAATTCTGAAAATGGTCTGAAAACGACTAAATATGAAGGACTCATCGGGCGAATCGCTCTGGAACTGAAATTGGAATGCTCACTGACATTTCCCCTATCTGAAAGTCTGATAAATGCCGGAAAAATGACTAAGTCAAAAAAAAAATTATTTTCAATTTTGCCCCCTTGGGATATATATTCTACACACACACATTTGGAACTCTCCTGGGGTACCCTCACACATATTATTCCCTCATTTAGTGGATATTTTCACAAAAAATTGAAATTTTCAAAAATTCAGAAAATTGGCTAAAAACGACTAAATATGAAGGACTCATCGGGCGAATCGCTCTGGAACTGAAATCGGAACGCTCACTGACATTTCCCCTATCTGAAAGTCTGATAAACGCTGAAAAAATGACTAAGTCCCCCAAAAAAAATGTTTTACCTTTTTTCAATTTTACCCCAGTGGGATATATATTCTACCCACACACATTTGGAACGCTCCTAGCGTACCCTCACACATATTATTCCCTCATTTAGTGGATATTTTCACAAAAAAGTGAAATTTTCAAAAATTCAGAAAATTGGCTGAAAACGACTAAATATGAAGGATTCATCGGGCGAATCGCTCTGGAACTGAAATCGGAATGCTCACTGACATTTCCCCTATCTGAAAGTCTGATAAACGCCGGAAAAATGACTAAGTCCAAAAAGAATTTTTTTTATACTTTTTTCAATTTTACCCCCGTGAGATATATATTCTACTCACACACATTTGGAACTCTCCTGGGGTATCCTCACACATTTTATTCCCTCATTTAGTGGATATTTTCCCAAAAAAGTGAAATTTTCAATAATTCTGAAAATGGTCTGAAAACGACTAAATATGAAGGACTCATCGGGCGAATCGCTCTGGAACTGAAATTGGAATGCTCACTGACATTTCCCCTATCTGAAAGTCTGATAAATGCCGGAAAAATGACTAAGTCAAAAAAAAAATTATTTTCAATTTTGCCCCCTTGGGATATATATTCTACACACACACATTTGGAACTCTCCTGGGGTACCCTCACACATATTATTCCCTCATTTAGTGGATATTTTCACAAAACAGTGAAATTCTCAAAAATTCAGAAAATTGGCTGAAAACGACTAAATATGAAGAACTCATCGGGTGAATCGCTCTGGAACTGAAATCGGAATGCTCACTGACATTTCCCCTTTCTGAAAGTCTGATAAATGCCGGAAAAATGACTAAGTCCAAAAAAAATATTTTTTCAACTTTTTTCAATTTTACCCCCGTGAGATATATATTCTACCCACACACATTTGGAACTCTCCTGGGGTATCCTCACACATATTATTCCCTCAGTTAGTGGATATTTTCCCAAAAAAGTGAAATTTTCAAAAATTCAGAAAATTGGCTGAAAACGACTAAATATGAAGGACACATCGGGCGAATCACTCTGGAACTGAAATCAGAACGTTCACTGACATTTCCCCTAACCGAAAGTCTGATAAACGCTGAAAAAATGACTAAGTCCAAAAAAAAATTTTTTTCAACTTTTTTCAATTTTACCACTGTGGGATATATATTCTACCCACACACATTTGGAACTCTCCTGGCGTACCCTCACACATATTATTCCCTCATTTAGTGGATATTTTCACAAAAAAGTGAAATTTTCAAAAATTCTGAAAATTGGCTGAAAACGACTAAATATGAAGGACTCATCGGGCGAATTGCTCTGGAACTGAAATCGGAACGCTCACTGACATTTCCCCTATCTGAAAGTCTGATAAACGCTGAAAAAATGACTAAGTCCCAAAAAAAAAATTTTTCACCTTTTTTCAATTTTACCCCCGTGGGATATATATTCTACCCACACACATTTGGAACTCTCCTATCGTACCCTCACACATATTATTCCCTCATTTAGTGGATATTTTCACAAAACAGTGAAATTCTCAAAAATTCAGAAAATTGGCTGAAAACGACTAAATATGAAGAACTCATCGGGTGAATCGCTCTGGAACTGAAATCGGAATGCTCACTGACATTTCCCCTATCTGAAAGTCTGATAAACGCTGAAAAAATGACTAAATTCAAAAAAAAAATTTTTTCAACTTTTTTCAATTTTACCGCCGTGGGGTATATATTCAGCCCACACACATTTGGAACTCTCCTGGGGTGCCCTCACACATATTATTCCCTCATTTAGTGGATATTTTCACAAAAAAGTGAAATTTTCAAAAATTCTGGAAATTGGCTGAAAACGACTAAATATGAAGGACTCATCGGGCGAATCGCTCTGGAACTGAAATTGGAATGCTCACTGACATTTCCCCTACCTTAAAGTCTGATAAACACTGAAAAAATGACTAAGTCCAAAAAAAATTTTATTTTTACTTTTTTCAATTTTACCCCCGTGAGATATATATTCTACCCACACACATTTGGAACTCTCCTGGGGGACCCTCACACATATTATTCCCTCAATTAGTGGATATTTTCACAAAAAAGTGAAATTTTCAAAAATTCAGAAAATTGGCTGAAAACGACTAAATATGAAGGACTCATCGGGCGAATCGCTCTGGAACTTAAATAGGAACGCTCACTGACATTTCCCCTATCTGAAAGTCTGATAAACGCTGAAAAAATGAGTAAGTTCCAAAAAAAAATTTTTTCACCTTTTTTCAATTTTACCCCAGTGGGATATATATTCTACCCACACACATTTGGAACTCTCCTAGGGTACTCTCACACATATTATTCCCTCAGTTAGTGGATATTTTCACAAAAAAGTGAAATTTTCAAAAATTCAGAAAATTGGCTGAAATCTACTAAATATGAAGGACTAATCAGTCGAATCGCTCTGGAACTGAAATCGGAATGCTCACTGACATTTCCCCTATCTGAAAGTCTGATAAACGCTGAAAAAATGACTAAGTCCAAAAAAAAAATTTTTTTAAACTTTTTTCAATTTTACCCCCGTGGGGTATATATTCAACCCACACACATTTGGAACTCTCCTGGGGTGCCCTCACACAGATTATTCCCTTATTTAGTGGATATTTTCACAAAAAAGTGAAATTTTCAAAAATTCTGGAAATTGGCTGAAAACGACTAAATATGAAGGACTCATCGGGCGAATCGCTCTGCAACTGAAATCGGAATGCTCACTGACATTTCCCCTATCTGAAAGTCTGATAAACGCTGAAAAAATGACTAAGTCCAAAAAAAAGTTTTTTCAACTTTTTTCAATTTTGCCCCCGTGGGATATATATTCTACCACACACATTTGGAACTCTCCTGGGGTACCCTCACACATATTATTCCCTCATTTAGTGGATATTTTCACAAAAAAGTGAAATTTTCAAAAATTCAGAAAATTGGCTGAAAACGACTAAATAGGAAGAACTCATCGGGCGAATTGCTCTGGAACTGAAATCGGAACCCTCACTGACATTTCCCCTATCTGAAAGTCTGATAAACGCTGAAAAAATGACTAAGTCCCAAAAAAAAAATTTTTCACCTTTTTTCAATTTTACCCCCGTGGGATATATATTCTACCCACACACATTTGGAACTCTCCTAGGGTACCCTCACTCATATTATTCCCTCATTTAGTGGATATTTTCACAAAAAAGTGAAATTTTCAAAAATTCAGAAAATTGGCTGAAATTGACTAAATATGAAGAACTCATCGGGCGAATCGCTCTGGAACTGAAATCGGAATGCTCACTGACATTTTCCCTATCTGAAAGTCTGATAAACGCTAAAAAAATGACTAAGTTCAAAAAAAAATTTTTTTCAACTTTTTTCAATTTTACCCCCGTGGGATATATATTCTACCCACACACATTTGGAACTCTCCTGGGGTACCCTCACACATATTATTCCCTCATTTAGTGGATATTTTCACAAAAAATTTTGTTCAAAAATTCAGAAAATTGGCTGAAAATGACTAAATATGAAGGACTCATCGGGCGAATCGCTCTGGAACTGAAATCGGAATGCTCACTGACATTTCCTCTATCTGAAAGTCTGATAAACCCTGGAAAAATGACTAAGTCCCAAAAATTTTTTTTTCAACTTTTTTCAATTTTACCCCCGTGGGATATATATTCTACCCACACACATTTGGAACTCTCCTGGGTACCCTCACACATATTATTCCCTCATTTATTGGATATTTTCACAAAAAAGTGAAATTTTCAAAAATTCAGAAAATTGGCTGAAAGCGACTAAGTATGAAGAACTCATCGGGCGAATCGCTCTGGAACTGAAATGGGAATGCTCACTGACATTTCCCCTATCTGAAAGTCTGATAAACGCTGAAAAAATGACTAAGTTCCAAAAAAAAATTTTTTCACCTTTTTTCAATTTTACCCCCGTGGTATTTATATTCTATCCACACACGTTTGGAACTCTCCTGGCGTACCCTCACACATATTATTCCCTCATTTAGTGGATATTTTCACAAAAAAGTGAAATTTTCAAAAATTCAGAAAATTGGCTGAAAACGACTAAATATGAAGGACTCATCGGGCGAATCGCTCTGGAACTGAAATCGGAACGCTCACTGACATTTCCCCTATCTGAAAGTCTGATAAACGCTGAAAAAATGACTAAGTTCCAAAAAAAAATTTTTTCACCTTTTTTCAATTTTACCCCCGTGGGATATATATTCTACCCACACATATTTGGAACTCTCCTGGGGTACCCTCACACATATTATTCCCTCATTTAGTGGATATTTTCACAAAAAAAGTGAAATTTTCAAAAATTCTGAAAATTGTCTGAAAACGACTAAATATGAAGGACTCATCGGGCGAATCGCTATGGAACTGAAATCGGAACGCTCACTGACATTTCCCCTATCTGAAAGTCTGATAAACGCTGAAAAAATGATTAACTCCCGAAAAAAAAATTTTTTTCAACTTTTTTCAATTTTACCCCCGTGGGATATATATTCTACCCACACACATTTGCAACTCTCCTGGGGTACCCTCACGCATATTATTCCCTCATTTAGTGGATATTTTCACAAAATAGTGAAATTTTCAAAAATTCGGAAAATTGTCTGAAAACTACTAAATATGAAGGACTCATCGGGCGAATCGCTCTGGAACTGAAATCGGAATGCTCACTGACATTTTCCCTATCTGAAAGTCTGATAAACGCTGAAAAAATGACAGTCCAAAAAAAAATGTTTTTCAACTTTTTTCAATTTTACCACCGCGGGATATATATTCTACCCACACACATTTGCAACTCTCCTGGGGTGCCATCACACATATTATTCCCTCATTTAGTGGCTATTTTCACAAAAAAGTGAAATTTTCAAAAATTCAGAAATTTGGCTGAAAACGACTAAATATGAAGGACTCATCGGGCGAATCGCTCTTGAATTGAAATCGGAAGGCTCACTGACATTCCCCCTATCTGAAAGTCTGGTAAACGCCGGAAAAATGACTAAGTCCAAAAAAAATATTTTTTCAACTTTTTTCAATTTTACCCCCGTGGGATATATCTTCTACCAACACACATTTGGAATTCTCCTGGTGTACCCTCACACATATTATTCCCTCATTTAGTGGATATTTTCACAAAAAAGTAAAATTTTCAAAAATTCAGAAAATTGGCTGAAAACGACTAAATATGAAGGACTCATCGGGCGAATTGCTCTGGAACTGAAATCAGAATGTTCACTGACATTTCCCCTATCTGAAAGTCTGATAAACGCTGAAAAAATGACAGTCCCAAAAATATTTTTTTTAAACTTTTTTCAATTTTTCCACTGTGGGATATATATTCTACCCACACACAGTTGGAACTCTCCTGGGGTACCCTCACACATATTATTCCCTCATCTAGTGGATATTTTCACAAAAAAGTGAAATTTTCAAAAATTCAGAAAATTGGCTGAAAACGACTAAATATGAAGGACTCATCGGGCGAATTGCTCTGGAACTGAAATCAGAATGCTCACTGACATTTCCCCTATCTGAAAGTCTGTTAAACGCGATAAAAATGACTAAGTCCAAAAAAAAATGCTTTAAACTTTTTTTAATTTTACCCCCGCGGGATATATATTCTACCCACACACATTTGGAACTCTCCTGGGGTACCCTCACACATATTATTCCCTCATTTCGTGGATATTTTCACAAAAAAGCGAAATTTTCAAAAATTCTGAAAATTGGCTGAAAACGACTAAATATGAAGGACTCATCGGGCGAATCGCTCTGGAACTGAAATCGGAACGCTCACTGACATTTCCACTATCTGAAAGTCTGATAAACGCTGAAAAAATGACAGTCCAAAAAAAAATTTTTTTCAACTTTTTTCAATTTTACCACCGTGGGATATATATTCTACCCAAACACATTTGGAACTCTCCTGGGGTGCCCTCACACATATTATTCCCTCATTTAGTGGATATTTTCACAAAAAAGTAAAATTTTCAAAAATTCAGAAAATTGGCTGAAAACGACTAAATATGAAGGACTCATCGGGCGAATTGCTCTGGAACTGAAATCAGAATGTTCACTGACATTTCCCCTATCTGAAAGTCTGATAAACGCTGAAAAAATGACAGTCCCAAAAATATTTTTTTTAAACTTTTTTCAATTTTTCCACTGTGGGATATATATTCTACCCACACACAGTTGGAACTCTCCTGGGGTACCCTCACACATATTATTCCCTCATCTAGTGGATATTTTCACAAAAAAGTGAAATTTTCAAAAATTCAGAAAATTGGCTGAAAACGACTAAATATGAAGGACTCATCGGGCGAATTGCTCTGGAACTGAAATCAGAATGCTCACTGACATTTCCCCTATCTGAAAGTCTGTTAAACGCGATAAAAATGACTAAGTCCAAAAAAAAATGCTTTAAACTTTTTTTAATTTTACCCCCGCGGGATATATATTCTACCCACACACATTTGGAACTCTCCTGGGGTACCCTCACACATATTATTCCCTCATTTAGTGGATATTTTCACAAAAAAGCGAAATTTTCAAAAATTCTGAAAATTGGCTGAAAACGACTAAATATGAAGGACTCCGGGCGAATCGCTCTGGAACTGAAATCGGAACGCTCACTGACATTTCCACTATCTGAAAGTCTGATAAACGCTGAAAAAATGACAGTCCAAAAAAAAATTTTTTTCAACTTTTTTCAATTTTACCACCGTGGGATATATATTCTACCCAAACACATTTGGAACTCTCCTGGGGTGCCCTCACACATATTATTCCCTCAGTTAGTGGATATTTTCACAAAAAAGTGAAATTTTCAAAAATTCAGAAATTTGTCTGAAAACGACTAAATATGAAGGACTCATCGGGCGAATCGGTCTGGAATTGAAATCGGAAGGCTCACTGACATTCCCCCTATCTGAAAGTCTGGTAAACGCCTGAAAAATGACTAAGTCCAAAAAAAATATTTTTTCAACTTTTTCAATTTTACCCCCATGGGATATATATTCTACCAACACACATTTGGAATTCTCCTGGTGTACCCTCACACATATTATTCCCTCATTTAGTGGATATTTTCACAAAAAAGTGAAATTTTCAAAAATTCTGAAAATTGACTGAAAACGTCTAAATATGAAGGACTAATCGGGCGAATCGCTCTGGAACTGAAATCGGAATGCTCACTGACATTTCCCCTATCTGAAAGTCTGATAAACGCTGAAAAAATGACAGTCTAAAAAAAAAATTTTTTCAACTTTTTTCAATTTTCCCCCCGTGGGATATATATTCTAACCACACACATTTGGAACTCTCCTGGGGTACCCTCACACATATTATTCCCTCATTTAGTGGATATTTTCACACAAAAGTGAAATTTTCAAAAATTCTGAAAATTGTCTGAAAACGACTAAATATGAAGGACTAATCAGGCGAATCGCTCTGGAACTGAAATCGGAATGCTCACTGACATTTCCCCTATCTGAAAGTCTGATAAACGCTGAAAAAATGACAGTCCAAAAAAAAATTTTTTTCAACTTTTTTCAATTTTCCCCCCGTGGGATATATATTCTAACCACACACATTTGGAACTCTCCTGGGGTACCCTCACACATATTATTCCCTCATTTAGTGGATATTTTCACACAAAAGTGAAATTTTCAAAAATTCAGAAAATTGGCTGAAAACGACTAAATATGAAGGACTTATCGGGCGATTCGCTCTGGAATTGAAATCGGAAGGCTCACTGACATTTCCCCTATCTGAAAGTCTGATAAACGCCGGAAAAATGACTAAGTCCAAAAAATAATTTTTTTCAACTTTTTTCAATTTTACCCCCTCGGGATACATATTCTACCCACACACATTTGGAACTCTCCTGGGGTACCCTCACACATATTATTCCCTCATTTAGTGGATATTTTCACAAAAAAGTGAAATTTTCAAAAATTCAGAAAATTGGCTGAAAACGACTAAATATGAAGGACTCATCGTTGAATCGCTATGGAACTGAATTTGGAACGCTCCATGACATTTCTCATATCTGAAAGTCTGATAAACGATGAAAAAATGACAGTCCAAAAAAAATTTTTTTTCAACTTTTTTCAATTTTACCACCGTGGGATATATATTCTACCCACACACATTTGGAACTCTCCTGGGGTACCCTCACACATATTATTCCCTCATTTAGTGGATATTTTCACAAAAAAGTGAAATTTTCAAAAATTCAGAAAATTGTCTGAAAACGACTAAATATGAAGGACTCATCGGGCGATTCGCTCTGGAACTGAAATCGGAACGCTCACTGACATTTCCCCTATCTGAAAGTCTGCTAAACGCTGAAAAAATGACAGTCTCAAAAAAATTTTTTTTAACTTTTTTCAATTTTTCCCCTGTGGGATATATATTCTACCCAGACACATTTGGAACTCTCCTGGGGTACCCTCACACATATTATTCCCTCATTTAGTGGATATTTTCACAAAAAAGTGAAATTTTCAAAAATTCTGAAAATTGTCTGAAAACGACTAAATATGAAGGACTCATCGGGCGAATCGCTCTGGAACTGAAATCGGAACGCTCACTGACATTTCCCCTATCTGGAAGTCTGATAAACGCTGAAAAAATGACTAAGTCCAAAAAAATATTTTTTCAACTTTTTTCAATTTTAACCCCGTGGGATATATATTCTAAGCACACACATTTGGAACTCTCCTAGGGTACCCTCACACATATTATTCCCTCATTTAGTGGATATTTTCACAAAAAAGTGAAATTTTCAAAAATTCAGAAAATTGGCTGAAAATGACTAAATATGAAGGACTCATCGGGCGAATCGCTCTGGAATTGAAATCGGAAGGCTCACTGTCATTTCCCCTATCTGAAAGTCTGATAAACGCCGGAAAAATTACTAAGTCTAAAAAATTTTTTTTTTTACTTTCTTCAACTTTACCCCCGTGGGATATATATTCTACCCACACACATTTGGAACTCTCCTGGGGTACCCTAACACATATTATTCCCTCATTTAGTGGATATTTTCACAAAAAAGTGAAATTTTCAAAAATTCGGAAAATTGTCTGAAAACGACTAAATATGAAGGACTCATCGGGCGAATCGCTCTGGAACTGAAATTGCAACGCTCACTGACATTTCCCCTATCTGAAAGTCTGATAAACGCTGAAAAAATGACAGTCCAAAAAAAAATTTTTTTCTACTTTTTTCAATTTTACCACCGCGGGATATATATTCTACCCACACACATTTGGAACTCTCCTGGGGTGCCCTCACACATATTATTCCCTCATTTAGTGTATATTTTCACAAAAAAGTGAAATTTTCAAAAATTCAGAAATTTGGCTGAAAACGACTAAATATGAAGGACTCATCGGGCGAATCGCTCTGGAATTTAAATCGGAAGGCTCACTGACATTACCCCTATCTGAAAGTCTGATAAACGCCGGAAAAATGACTAAGTCCAAAAAAAATATTTTTTAAATTTTTTCAATTTTACCCCCGTGGGATATATATTCTACCAACACACATTTGGAACTCTCCTGGGGTACCCTCACACATATTATTCCCTCATTTAGTGGATATTTTCACAAAAAAGTGAAATTTTCAAAAATTCAGAAAATTGGCTGAAAACGACTAAATATGAAGGACTCATCGGGCTAATTGCTCTGAAACTGAAATCGGTATGCTCACTGACATTTCCCCTATCTGAAAGTCTGATAAACGCCGGAAAAATGACTAAGTCCAAAAAAAATATTTTTTAAACTTTTTTCAATTTTACCCCCGTGGGATATATATTCTACCCACACACATTTGGAACTCTCCTGGGGTACCCTAACACATATTATTCCCTCATTTAGTAGATATTTTCACAAAAAAGTGAAATTTTCAAAAATTCGGAAAATTGTCTGAAAACGACTAAATATGAAGGACTCATCGGGCGAATCGCTCTGGAACTGAAATCGGAACGCTCACTGACATTTCCCCTATCTGAAAGTCTGATAAACGCTGAAAAAATGACAGTCCAAAAAAAAATTGTTTTCAACTTTTTTCAATTTTACCATTGCGGGATACATATATTCTACCCACACACATTTGGAACTCTCCTGGGGTGCCCTCACACATATTATTCCCTCATTTAGTGGATATTTTCACAAAAAAGTGAAATTTTCAAAAATTCAGAAATTTGGCTGAAAACGACTAAATATGAAGGACTCATCGGGCGAATCGCTCTGGAATTTAAATCGGAAGGCTCACTGACATTACCCCTATCTGAAAGTCTGATAAACGCCGGAAAAATGACTAAGTCCAAAAAAAATATTTTTTAAATTTTTTCAATTTTACCCCCGTGGGATATATATTCTACCAACACACATTTGGAACTCTCCTGGGGTACCCTCACACATATTATTCCCTCATTTAGTGGATATTTTCACAAAAAAGTGAAATTTTCAAAAATTCAGAAAATTGGCTGAAAACGACTAAATATGAAGGACTCATCGGGCTAATTGCTCTGAAACTGAAATCGGTATGCTCACTGACATTTCCCCTATCTGAAAGTCTGATAAACGCCGGAAAAATGACTAAGTCCAAAAAAAATATTTTTTAAACTTTTTTCAATTTTACCCCCGTGGGATATATATTCTACCCACACACATTTGGAACTCTCCTGGGGTACCCTAACACATATTATTCCCTCATTTAGTAGATATTTTCACAAAAAAGTGAAATTTTCAAAAATTCGGAAAATTGTCTGAAAACGACTAAATATGAAGGACTCATCGGGTGAATCGCTCTGGAACTGAAATCGGAACGCTCACTGACATTCCCCCTATCTGAAAGTCTGATAAACGCCGGCAAAATGACTAAGTCCAAAAAAAATATTTTTTCACCTTTTTTCAATTTTGCCCCCGTGGGATATATATTCTACCAACACACATTTGGAACTCTCCTGGGGTACCCTCACACATATTATTCCCTCATTTAGTGGATATTTTCACAAAAAAGTTAAATTTTCAAAAATTCTGAAAATTGTCTCAAAAACGACTAAATATGAAGGACTCATCGGGCGATTCGCTCTGGAACTGAAATCGGAACGCTCACTGACATTTCCCCTATCTGAAAGTCTGCTAAACGCTGAAAAAATGACAGTCTCAAAAAAAATTTTTTTAACTTTTTTCAATTTTTCCCCTGTGGGATATATATTCTACCCAAACACATTTGGAACTCTCCTGGGGTACCCTCACACATATTATTCCCTCATTTAGTGGATATTTTCACAAAAAAGTGAAATTTTCAAAAATTCTGAAAATTGGCTGAAAACGACTAAATATGAAGGACTCATCGGGCGAATCGCTCTGGAACTGAAATCGGAACGCTCACTGACATTTCCCCTATCTGGAAGTCTGATAAACGCTGAAAAAATGACTAAGTCCAAAAAAATATTTTTTCAACTTTTTTCAATTTTAACCCCGTGGGATATATATTCTAAGCACACACATTTGGAACTCTCCTAGGGTACCCTCACACATATTATTCCCTCATTTAGTGGATATTTTCACAAAAAAGTGAAATTTTCAAAAATTCAGAAAATTGGCTGAAAATGACTAAATATGAAGGACTCATCGGGCGAATCGCTCTGGAATTGAAATCGGAAGGCTCACTGTCATTTCCCCTATCTGAAAGTCTGATAAACGCCGGAAAAATGACTAAGTCTAAAAAAATATTTTTTTTTACTTTCTTCAACTTTACCCCCGTGGGATATATATTCTACCCACACACATTTGGAACTCTCCTGGGGTACCCTAACACATATTATTCCCTCATTTAGTGGATATTTTCACAAAAAAGTGAAATTTTCAAAAATTCGGAAAATTGTCTGAAAACGACTAAATATGAAGGACTCATCGGGCTAATCGCTCTGGAACTGAAATCGGAACGCTCACTGACATTTCCCCTATCTGAAAGTCTGATAAACGCTGAAAAAATGACAGTCCAAAAAAACATTTTTTTCAACTTTTTTCAATTTTACCACCGCGGGATATATATTCTACCCACACACATTTGGAACTCTCCTGGGGTGCCCTCACACATATTATTCCCTCATTTAGTGGATATTTTCACAAAAAAGTGAAATTTTCAAAAATTCAGAAATTTGGCTGAAAACGACTAAATATGAAGGACTCATCGGGCGAATCGCTCTGGAACTGAAATCGGAATGCTCAATGACATTTCCCCTATCTGAAAGTCTGATAAACGCTGAAAAAATGACAGTCCAAAAAAAAATTTTTTCAACTTGTTTCAATTTTACCACCGCGGGATATATATTCTACCCACACACATTTGGAACTCTCCTGGGGTACCCTCACACATATTATTCCCTCATTTAGTGGATATTTTCACAAAAAAGTGAAATTTTCAAAAATTCTGAAAATTGGCTGAAAACGACTAAATATGAAGGACTCATCGGGCGAATCGCTCTGGAACTGAAATCGGAATGCTCAATGACATTTCCCCTATCTGAAAGTCTGATAAATGCTGAAAAAATGACAGTCCAAAAAAAAATTTTTTCAACTTGTTTCAATTTTACCACCGCGGGATATATATTCTACCCACACACATTTGGAACTCTCCTGGGGTACCCTCACACATATTATTCCCTCATTTAGTGGATATTTTCACAAAAAAGTGAAATTTTCAAAAATTCAGAAATTTGGCTGAAAACGACTAAATATGAAGGACTCATCAGGCGAATCGCTCTGGAATTGAAATCGGAAGGCTCACTGACATTCCCCCTATCTGAAAGTCTGATAAATGCCGGAAAAATGACTAAGTCCAAAAAAAATATTTTTTAAATTTTTTCAATTTTACCCCCGTGGGATATATATTCTACCAACACACATTTGGAACTCTCCTGGGGTACCCTCACACATATTATTCCCTCATTTAGTGGATATTTTCACAAAAAAGTGAAATTTTCAAAAATTCAGAAAATTGGCTGAAAACGACTAAATATGAAGGACTCATCGGGCTAATTGCTCTGAAACTGAAATCGGTATGCTCACTGACATTTCCCCTATCTGAAAGTCTGATAAATGCCGGAAAAATGACTAAGTTCAAAAAAAATTTTTTCAACTTTTTTCAATTTTACCACCGCGGGATATATATTCTACCCACACACATTTGGAACTCTCCTGGGGTGCCCTCACACATATTATTCCCTCATTTAGTGGATATTTTCACAAAAAAGTGAAATTTTCAAAAATTCAGAAATTTGGCTGAAAACAACTAAATATGAAGGACTCATCGGGCGAATCGCTCTGGAACTGAAATCGGAACGCTCACTGACATTTCCCCTATCTGGAAGTCTGATAAACGCTGAAAAAATGACTAAGTCCAAAAAAATATTTTTTCAACTTTTTTCAATTTTAACCCCGTGGGATATATATTCTAAGCACACACATTTGGAACTCTCCTAGGGTACCCTCACACATATTATTCCCTCATTTAGTGGATATTTTCACAAAAAAGTGAAATTTTCAAAAATTCAGAAAATTGGCTGAAAATGACTAAATATGAAGGACTCATCGGGCGAATCGCTCTGGAATTGAAATCGGAAGGCTCACTGTCATTTCCCCTATCTGAAAGTCTGATAAACGCCGGAAAAATGACTAAGTCTAAAAAAATTTTTTTTTTACTTTCTTCAACTTTACCCCCGTGGGATATATATTCTACCCACACACATTTGGAACTCTCCTGGGGTACCCTAACACATATTATTCCCTCATTTAGTGGATATTTTCACAAAAAAGTGAAATTTTCAAAAATTCGGAAAATTGTCTGAAAACGACTAAATATGAAGGACTCATCGGGCTAATCGCTCTTGAACTGAAATCGGAACGCTCACTGACATTTCCCCTATCTGAAAGTCTGATAAACGCTGAAAAAATGACAGTCCAAAAAAAAAATTTTTTCAACTTTTTTCAATTTTACCACCGCGGGATATACAGTTATATGAAAAAGTTTGGGCACCCCTATTAATCTTAAGCTTAATGTTTTATAAAAATTGGTGTTTTTGCAACAGCTATTTCAGTTTGATATGTGTAATAACTGTTGGACACAGTAATGTTTCTGCCTTCAAATGCGGTTTATTGTACTAACAGAAAATGTGCAATCTGCATTCAAACAAAATTTGACAGGTGCATAAGTATGGGCACCCTTATCATTTTCTTGTTTTAAATACTCCTACCTACTTTATACTGACTTACTAAAGCACTTTTTTTGGTTTTGTAACCTCATTGAGCTTTGAACTTCATAGCCAGGTGTATGCAATCATGAGAAAAGCTACTTAAAGTGGCCACTTGCAAGCTGTTCTCCTGTTTGAATCTCCTCTGAAGAGTGGCATCACGGGCTCCTCAAAACAACTGTCAAATGATCTGAAAACAAAGATTATTCAACATAGTTGTTCACGGGAAAGATACAAAAAGCTGTCTCAGAGATTTAACCTGTCAGTTTCCACTGTGAGGAACATAGTAAGGAAATGGAAGAACACTGGGACAGTTCTTGTTAAGGCCAGAAGTGGCAGGCCAAGAAAAACATCAGAAAAGCAGAGAAGAAGAATGGTGAGATCAGTCAAGGACAATCCTCAGACCACCTCCAGAGAGCTGCAGCATCAACTTGCTGCAGATGGTGTCACTGTGCATCGGTCAACTATACAACGCACTTTGCACAAGGAGAAGCTGTATGGGAGAGTGATGTGAAAGAAGCCGTTTCTGCAAGCACGCCACAAACAAAGTCGGCTGAGGTATGCAAAAGCACATTTGGAGAAGCCAATTTCTTTTTGGAAGAAGGTCCTGTGGACTGATGAAACCAAGATTGAGATGTTTGGTCATACAAAAAGGCGTTATGCATTGCGGCAAAAAAACACAGCATTCCATGAAAAACACTTGCTACCCACAGTAAAATTTGGTGGAGGTTCCATCATGGTTTGGGGCTGTGTGGCCAATGCCGGCACCGGGAATCTTGTTAAAGTTGAGGGACGCATGGATTCCACTCAGTATCAGCAGATTCTTGACAGTAATGTTCAAGAATCAGTGACAAAGTTGAAGTTACGCAGGGGATGGATCTTTCAGCAAGACAATGATCCAAAACACCGCTCCAAATCTACTCAGGCATTCATGCAGAGGAACAATTACAATGTTCTGGAATGGCCATCCCAGTCCCCAGACCTGAATATCATTGAACATCTGTGGGATCAATTGAAGAGGGCTGTCCATGCTCGGCGACCATCAAACTTAACTGAACTGGAATTGTTTTGTAAAGAGGAATGGTCAAAAATACCTTCATCCAGGATCCAGGAACTCATTAAAAGCTACAGGAAGTGACTAGAGGCTGCTATTTTGGCAAAAGGAGGATCTACTAAATATTAATGCCACTTTTCTGGTGAGGTGCCCATACTTATGCACCTGTCAAATTTTGTTTGAATGCAGATTGCACATTTTCTGTTAGTACAATAAACCTCATTTCAAGGCAGAAACATTACTGTGTCCAACAGTTATTACATGTATCAAACTGAAATAGCTGTTGCAAAAACACCAATTTTTATAAAACATTAAGCTTAAGATTAATAGGGGTGCCCAAACTTTTTCATATAACTGTATATTCTACCCACACACATTTGGAACTCTCCTGGGGTGCCCTCACACATATTATTCCCTCATTTAGTGGATATTTTCACAAAAAAGTGAAATTTTCAAAAATTCAGAAATTTGGCTGAAAACGACTAAATATGAAGGACTCATCGGGCGAATCGCTCTGGAATTTAAATCGGAAGGCTCACTGACATTACCCCTATCTGAAAGTCTGATAAAAGCCGGCAAAATGACTAAGTCCAAAAAAAATATTTTTTCAACTTTTTGAATTTTACCCCCGTGGGATATATATTCTACCCGCACACATTTGGAACTCTCCTGGGGTACCCTCACACATATTATTCCCTCATTTAGTGGATATTTTCACAAAAAAGTGAAATTTTCAAAAATTCAGAAAATTGGCTGAAAACGACTAAATATGAAGGACTCATCGGGCGAATCGCTCTGGAACTGAAATCGGAATGCTCACTGACATTTCCCCTATCTGAAAGTCTGATAAACGCCGGAAAAATGACTAAGTCCAAAAAATATTTTTTTTCAACTTTTTTCAATTTTACCCCCTCGGGATATATATTCTACCCACACACATTTGGAACTCTCCTGGGGTACCCTCACACATATTATTCCCTCATTTAGTGGATATTTTCACAAAAAAGTGAAATTTTCAAAAATTCAGAAAATTGGCTGAAAACGACTAAATATGAAGGACTCATCGGGCGAATCGCTCTGGAACTGAAATCGGAATGCTCAATGACATTTCCCCTATCTGAAAGTCTGATAAACGCTGAAAAAATGACAGTCCAAAAAAAAATTTTTTCAACTTGTTTCAATTTTACCACCGCGGGATATATATTCTACCCACACACATTTGGAACTCTCCTGGGGTACCCTCACACATATTATTCCCTCATTTAGTGGATATTTTCACAAAAAAGTGAAATTTTCAAAAAATTCAGAAATTTGGCTGAAAACGACTAAATATGAAGGACTCATCGGGCGAATCGCTCTGGAACTGAAATCGGAACGCTCACTGACATTCCCCCTATCTGAAAGTCTGATAAACGCCGGCAAAATGACTAAGTCCAAAAAAATATTTTTTCAACTTTTTTCAATTTTACCCCCGTGGGATATATATTCTACACACACACATTTGGAACTCTCCTAGGGTACCCTCACACATATTATTCCCTCATTTAGTGGATATTTTCACAAAAAAGTGAAATTTTCAAAAATTCGGAAAATTGTCTGAAAACGACTAAATATGAAGGACTCATCGGGCGAATCGCTCTGGAACTGACATCGGAACGCTCACTGACATTTCCCCTATCTGAAAGTCTGATGAACGCTGAAAAAATGACAGTCCAAAAAAAAATTTTTTTCAACTTTTTTCAATTTTACCACCGCGGGATATATATTCTACCCACACACATTTGGAACTCTCCTGGGGTGCCCTCACACATATTATTCCCTCATTTAGTGGATATTTTCACAAAAAAGTGAAATTTTCAAAAATTCAGAAATTTGGCTGAAAACGACTAAATATGAAGGACTCATCGGGCGAATCGCTCTGGAACTGAAATCGGAACGCTCACTGACATTTCCCCTATCTGGAAGTCTGATAAACGCTGAAAAAATGACTAAGTCCAAAAAAATATTTTTTCAACTTTTTTCAATTTTAACCCCGTGGGATATATATTCTAAGCACACACATTTGGAACTCTCCTAGGGTACCCTCACACATATTATTCCCTCATTTAGTGGATATTTTCACAAAAAAGTGAAATTTTCAAAAATTCAGAAAATTGGCTGAAAACGACTAAATATGAAGGACTCATCGGGCGAATCGCTCTGGAACTGAAATCGGAATGCTCACTGACATTTCCCCTATCTGAAAGTCTGATAAACGCCGGAAAAATGACTAAGTCCAAAAAATAATTTTTTTCAACTTTTTTCAATTTTACCCCCTCGGGATATATATTCTACCCACACACATTTGGAACTCTCCTGGGGTGCCCTCACACATATTATTCCCTCATTTAGTGGATATTTTCACAAAAAAGTGAAATTTTCAAAAATTCAGAAATTTGGCTGAAAATGACTAAATATGAAGGACTCATCGGGCGAATCGCTCTGGAACTGAAATCGGAACGCTCACTGACATTCCCCCTATCTGAAAGTCTGATAAACGCCGGCAAAATGACTAAGTCCAAAAAAATATTTTTTCAACTTTTTTCAATTTTACCCCCGTGGGATATAAATTCTACCAACACACATTTGGAACTCTCCTGGGGTACCCTCACACATATTATTCCCTCATTTAGTGGATATTTTCACAAAAAAGTGAAATTTTCAACAATTCTGAAAATTGGCTGAAAATGACTAAATATGAAGGACTCATTGGGCGAATCACTCTGGAACTGAAATCGGAACGCTCACTGACATTTCCCCTATCTGAAAGTCTGCTAAACGCTGAAAAAATGACAGTCCCCCAAAAATTTTTTTTCAACTTTTTTCTATTTTTCCCCTGTGGGATATATATTCTACCAGCACACATTTGGAACTCTCCTGGGGTACCCTCACGCATATTATTCCCTCATTTAGTGGATATTTTCACAAAAAAGTGAAATTTTCAAAAATTCAGAAAATTGGCTGAAAACGACTAAATATGAAGGATTCATCGGGCGAATCGCTTTGGAACTGAAATCGGTAAGCTCACTGACATTTCCCCTATCTGAAAGTCTGATAAACGCCGGAAAAATGACTAAGTCCAAAAAATAATTTTTTTCAACTTTTTTCAATTTTACCCCCGTGGGATATATATTCTACCCACACACATTTGGAACTCTCTTGGGGTACCCTCACACATATTATTCCCTCATTTAGTGGATATTTTCACAAAAAAGTGACATTTTCAAAAATTCAGAAAATTGGCTGAAAACGACTAAATATGAAGGACTTATCGGGCGATTCGCTCTGGAATTGAAATTGGAAGGCTCACTGACATTTCCCCTATCTGAAAGTCTGATAAACGCCGGAAAAATGACTAAGTCCCAAAAAAATATTTTTTCAACTTTTTTCAATTTTACCCCCGTGGGATATATATTCTACCAGCACACATTTGGAACTCTCCTGGGGTACCCTCACGCATATTATTCCCTCATTTAGTGGATATTTTCACAAAAAAGTGAAATTTTCAAAAATTCTGAAAATTGGCTGAAAACGACTAAATATGAAGGACTCATCGGGCGAATCGCTCTGGAACTGAAATCGGTATGCTCACTGACATTTCCTATATCTGAAAGTCTGATAAACGCCGGAAAAATGACTAAGTCCAAAAAATAATTTTTTTCAACTTTTTTCAATTTTACCCCTGTGGGAAATATATTCTACCCACACACATTTTGAACTCTCCTGGGGTACCCTCACACATATTATTCCCTCATTTAGTGGATATTTTCCCAAAAAAGTGAAATTTTCAAAAATTCAGAAAATTGGCTGAAAACGACTAAATATGAAGGACTCATCAGGCGAATCGCTCTGGAACTGAAATTGGAACGCTCACTGACATTTCCCCTATCTGAAAGTCTGATAAATGCCATAAAAATGACAGTCCAAAAAAATTTTTTTTTCAACTTTTTTCAATTTTACCCCCGCGGGATGTATATTCTACCCACACACATTTGGAACTCTCCTGGGGTACCCTCACACATATCATTCCCTCAATTAGTGGATTTTTTCACAAAAAAGTGAAATTTTCAAAAATTCTGAAAATTGGCTGAAAACGACTAAATATGAAGGACTCATCGGGCGAATCGCTCTGGAACTGAAATTGGAACGCTCACTGACATTTCCCCCATCTGAAAGTCTGATAAACGCTGAAAAAATGACTAAGTCCAAAAAAAAAATTTTTTCACCTTTTTTCAATTTTATCCCTGTGGGATATATATTCTACCCACACACATTTTGAACTCTCCTGGGGTACCCTCACACATATTATTCCCTCATTTAGTGGATATTTTCACAAAAAAGTGAAATTTTCAAAAATTCAGAAAATTGGCTGAAAACGACTAAATATGAAGGACTCATCAGGCGAATCGCTCTGGAACTGAAATCGGAATGCTCACTGACATTTCCCCTATCTGAAAGTCTGATAAACGGCATAAAAATGACTAAGTCGAAAAAATTTTTTTTTTTAACTTTTTTCAATTTGACCCCCGTGGGATATATATTCTACCCACACACATTTGGAACTCTCCTGGGGTACCCTCACACATATTATTCCCTCATTTAGCAGATATTTTCACAAAAAAGTGAAATTTTCAAAAATTCAGAAAATTGGCTGAAAACGACTAAATATGAAGGACTCATCAGGCGAATCGCTCTGGAACTGAAATCGGAACACTCACTAACATTTCCCCTATTTGAAAGTCTGATAAACGCCATAAAAATGACTAAGTCCCAAAAAATTTTTTTTTTAACTTTTTTCAATTTGACCCCCGTGGGATATATATTCTACCCACACACATTTGGAACTCTCCTGGGGTACCCTCACACATATTATTCCCTCATTTAGCAGATATTTTCACAAGAAAGTGAAATTTTCAAAAATTCAGAAAATTGGCTGAAAACGACTAAATATGAAGGACTCATCAGGCGAATCGCTCTGGAACTGAAATCGGAATGCTCACTGACATTTCCCCTATCTGAAAGTCTGATAAACGCTGGAAAAATGACTAAGTCCAAAAAAAAAAAGTTTTAAACTTTTTTCAATTTTACCCCCGTGGGATATATATTCTACCCACACACATTTGGAACTCTCCTGGGGTACTCTCACACATATTATTCCCTCATTTAGTGGATATTTTCACAAAAAAGTGAAATTTTCAAAAATTCAGAAAATTGGCTGAAAACGACTAAATATGAAGGACTCATCGGGCGAATCGCTCTGGAACTGAAATCGGTATGCTCACTGACATTTCCTATGTCTGAAAGTCTGATAAATGCCATAAAAATGACAGTCCAAAAAATTTTTTTTTTCAACTTTTTTCAATTTTACCCCCGCGGGATATATATTCTACCCACACACATTTGGAACTCTCCTGGGGTACCCTCACACATATTATTCCCTCAATTAGTGGATTTTTTCACAAAAAAGTGAAATTTTCAAAAATTCTGAAAATTGGCTGAAAACGACTAAATATGATGGACTCATCGGGCGAATCGCTCTGGAACTGAAATTGGAACGCTCACTGACATTTCCCCCATCTGAAAGTCTGATAAACGCTGAAAAAATGACTAAGTCCAAAAAAAAAATTTTTTCACCTTTTTTCAATTTTACCCCTGTGGGATATATATTCTACCCACACACATTTTGAACTCTCCTGGCGTACCCTCACACATATTATTCCCTCATTTAGTGGATATTTTCACAAAAAAGTGAAATTTTCAAAAATTCAGAAAATTGGCTGAAAACGACTAAATATGAAGGACTCATCGGGCGAATCGCTCTGGAACTGAAATTGGAACGCTCACTGACATTTCCTCTCTCTGAAAGTCTGATAGACGCTGAAAAAATGACTAAGTCCAAAAAAAAAATTTTTTCACCTTTTTTCAATTTTACCCCTGTGGGATATATATTCTACCCACACACATTTGGAACTCTCCTGGGGTACCCTCACACATATTATTCCCTCATTTAGTGGATATTTTCACAAAAAAGTGAAATTTTCAAAAATTCTGAAAATTGGCTGAAAACGACTAAATATGAAGGAATCATCGGGCGAATCGCTCTGGAACTGAAATCGGAACACTCACTGACATTTCCCCTATCTGAAAGTCTGATAAACGGCATAAAAATGACTAAGTCGAAAAAAAAAATTTTTTAAACTTTTTTCAATTTGACCCCCGTGGGATATATATTCTACCCAAACACATTTGGAACTCTCCTGGGGTACCCTCACACATATTATTCCCTCATTTAGCAGATATTTTCACAAAAAAGTGAAATTTTCAAAAATTTAGAAAATTGGCTGAAAACGACTAAATATGAAGGACTCATCAGGCGAATCGCTCTGGAACTGAAATCGGAATGCTCACTGACATTTCCCCTATCTGAAAGTCTGATAAACGCTGGAAAAATGACTAAGCCCAAAAAAAAAATGTTTTAAACTTTTTTCAATTTTACCCCCGTGGGATATATATTCTACCCACACACATTTGGAACTCTCCTGGGGTACCCTCACACATATTATTCCCTCATTTAGTGGATATTTTCACAAAAAAGTGAAATTTTCAAAAATTCAGAAAATTGGCTGAAAACGACTAAATATGAAGGACTCAACGGGCGAATCGCTCTGGAACTGAAATCGGAATGCTCACTGACATTTCCACTATCTGAAAGTCTGATAAACGCCGGAAAAATGACTAATTGAAAAAAAATTATTTTTTTCAACTTTTTTCAATTATACCCCCGCAGGATATATATTCTACCGACACACATTTGGAACTCTCCTGGGGTACCCTCACACATATTATTCCCTCATTTAGTGGATTTTTTCACGAAAAAGTGAAATTTTCAAAAATTCAGAAAATTGGCTGAAAATGACTAAATATGAAGGACTCATCGGGCGAATCGCTCTGGAACTGAAATTGGAACGCTCACTGACATTTCCCCTATCTGAAAGTCTGATAAACGCTGAAAAAATGACTAAGTCCAAAAAAAAAATTTTTTCACCTTTTTTCAATTTTACCCCCGTGGGATATATATTCTACCCACACACATTTGGAACTCTCCTGGGGTACCCTCACACATATTATTCCCTCATTTAGTGGATATTTTCACAAAAAAGTGAAATTTTCAAAAATTCTGAAAATTGGCTGAAAACGACTAAATAGGAAGGACTCATTGGATGAATCGCTCTGGAACTGAAATCGGAACACTCACTGACATTTCCCCTATCTGAAAGTCTGATAAATGCCATAAAAATGACAGTTCAAAAAAATTTTTTTTTCAACTTTTTTCAATTTTACCCCCGCGGGATATATATTCTACCGACACACATTTGGAACTCTCCTGGGGTACCCTCACACATATTATTCCCTCATTTAGTGGATATTTTCACAAAAAAAGTGAAATTTTCAAAAATTCAGAAAATTGGCTGAAAACGACTAAATATGAAGGACTCATCGGACGAATCGCTCTGGAACTGAAATCGGAACACTCACTGACATTTCCCCTATCTGAAAGTCTGATAAACGCCATATAAATGACTAAGTCCAAAAAAAATTTTTTTTAAACTTTTTTCAATTTTACTCCCGTGGGATATATAGATTCTGCCGACACACATTTGGAACTCTCCTGGGGTACCCTCACACATATTATTCCCTCATTTAGTGGATATTTTCACAAAAAAGTGAAATTTTCAAAAATTCTGAAAATTTGTTGAAAACAACTAAATATGAAGGACTCATCGGGCGAATCGCTCTGGAACAGAAATTGGAACACTCACTGACATTTCCCCTATCTGAAAGTCTGCTAAACGCCATAAAAATGACTAAGTCCAAAAAAAATTTTTTTTCAACTTTTTTCAATTTTACTACGGTGGGATATATATTCTACCGACACACATTTGGTACTCTCCTGGGGTACCCTCACACATATTATTCCCTCATTTAGTGGATATTTTCACAAAAAAGTGAAATTTTCAAAAATTCAGAAAATTGGCTGAAAACAACTAAATATGAAGGCGAATCGCTCTGGAACTGAAATTGGAACGCTCACTGACATTTCCCCTATCTGAAAGTCTGATAAACGCTGAAAAAATTACTAAGTCCAAAAAAAAAATTTTTTCACCTTTTTTAAATTTTACCCCTGTGGGATATATATTCTACCCACAAACATTTGGAACTCTCCTGGGGTACCCTCACACATATTATTCCCTCATTTAGTGGATATTTTCACAAAAAAGTGAAATTTTCAAAAATTCAGAAAATTGGCTGAAAACGACTAAATATGAAGGACTTATCGGGCGAATCGCTCTGGAACTGAAATCGGAATGCTCACTGACATTTCCACTATCTGAAAGTCTGATAAACGCCAGAAAAATGACTAAGTCCAAAAAATTATTTTTTTCAACTTTTTTCAATTTTACCCCCGCGGGATATATATTCTACCCACACACGTTTGGAACTCTCCTGGGGTACCCTCACACATATTATTCCCTCATTTAGTGGATATTTTCACAAAAAAGTGAAATTTTCAAAAATTCAGAAAATTGGCTGAAAACGACTAAATATGAAGGACTCATCGGGCGAATCACTCTGGAACTGAAATTGGAACGCTCACTGACATTTCCCCTATCTGAAAGTCTGATAAACGCTGAAAAAATGACTAAGTCCAAAAAAAAAAATTTTTCACCTTTTTTCAATTTTACCCCTGTGGGATATATATTCTACCCACACACATTTGGAACTCTCCTGGGGTACCCTCACACATAATATTCCCTCATTTAGTGGATATTTTCACAAAAAAGTGAAATTTTCAAAAATTCTGAAAATTGGCTGAAAACGACTAAATATGAAGGACTCATCGGGCGAATCGCTCTGGAACTGAAATCGGAACACTCACTGACATTTCCCCTATGTGAAAGTCTGATAAACGCCATAAAAATGACTAAGTCCCAAAAAATTATTTTTTTCAACTTTTTTCAATTTTACCCCTGTGGGATATATATTCTACCCACACACATTTGGAACTCTCCTGGGGTACCCTCACACAGTGGATATTTTCACAAAAAAGTGAAATTTTCAAAAATTCAGAAAATTGGCTGAAAACGACTAAATATGAAGGACTCATCGGGCGAATCGCTCTGGAACTGAAATTGGAACGCTCACTGACATTTCCCCTATCTGAAAGTCTGATAAACGATGAAAAAATGACTAAGTCCAAAAAAAAAAATTTTTCAACTTTTTTCAATTTTACCCCCGTGGGATATATATTCTACCCACACACATTTGGAACTCTCCTGGGGTACCCTCACACAAATTATTCCCTCATTTAGTGGATATTTTCACAAAAAAGTGAAATTTTCAAAAATTCAGAAAATTGGCTGAAAACGACTAAATATGAAGGACTCATCGGGCGAATCGCTCTGGAACTGAAATCGGAATGCTCACTGACATTTCCACTACCTGAAAGTCTGATAAACGCCGGAAAAATGACTAAGTCCAAAAAATTATTTTTTTCAACTTTATTCAATTTTACCACCGTGGGATATATATTCTACCCACACACATTTGGAACTCTCCTGGGGTACCCTCACACATATTATTAATTCATTTAGTGGATATTTTCACAAAAAAGTGAAATTTTCAAAAATTCAGAAAATTGGCTGAAAACGACTAAATATGGACTCATCGGGCGAATCGCTCTGGAACTGAAATTATAACGCTCACTGACATTTCCCCTATCTGAAAGTCTGATAAACGCTGAAAAAATGGCTAAGTCCAAAAAAATAATTTTTTCACCTTTTTTCAATTTTACCCCTGTGGGATCTATATTCTACCGACACACATTTGGAACTCTCCTGGAGTACCCTCACACATATTATTCCCTCATTTAGTGGATATTTTCACAAAAAAGTGAAATTTTCAAAAATTCTGAAAAATGGCTGAAAACGACTAAATATGAAGGACTCATCAGGCGAATCGCTCTGGAACTGAAATCGGAACACTCACTGACATTTCCCCTATCTGAAAGTCTGATAAACGCCATAAAAATGAATAAGTCCAAAAAAATTTTTTTTTCAACTTTTTTCAATTTTACTCACGTGGGATATATATTCTACCGACACACATTTGGAACTCTCCTGGGGTACCCTCACACATATTATTCCCTCATTTAGTGGATATTTTCACAAAAAAGTGAAATTTTCAAAAATTCAGAAAATTGGCTGAAAACGACTAAATATGAAGGACTCATCGGGCGAATCGCTCTGGAACTGAAATTGTAATGCTCACTGACATTTCCCCTATCTGAAAGTCTGATAAACGCTGAAAAAATGACTAATTCCAAAAAAAAAAAATTTTCACCGTTTTTCAATTTTACCCCTGTGGGATATATATTCTACCCACACACATTTGGAACTCTCCTGGGGTAACCTCACACAAATTATTCCCTCATTTAGTGGATATTTTCACAAAAAAGTGAAATTTTCAAAAATTCAGAAAATTGGCTGAAAACGACTAAATATGAAGGACTCATCGGGCGAATCACTCTGGAACTGAAATCGAAACACTCACTGACATTTCCCCTATCTGAAAGTCTGATAAACGCCATAAAAATGACTAAGTCCAAAAAAAATTTTTTTTCAACTTTTTTCAATTTTACCCCCGTGGGATATATATTCTACCGACACACATTTGGAACTCTCCTGGGGTACCCTCACACATATTATTCCCTCATTTAGTGGATATTTTCACAAAAAAGTGAAATTTTCAAAAATTCAGAAAGTTGTCTGAAAACGACTAAATATGAAGGACTCATCGGGCGAATCGCTCTGGAACTGAAATCGGAATGCTCACTGACATTTCCACTATCTGAAAGTCTGATAAACGCCGGAAAAATGACTAAGTCCAAAAAATAATTTTTTTCAACTTTTTTCAATTTTACCCCCGTGGGATATATATTCTACCCAAACACATTTGGAACTCTCCTGGGGTACCCTCACACCAATTATTCCCTCATGTAGTGGATATTTTCACAAAAAAGTTAAATTTTCAAAAATTCAGAAAGTTGGCTGAAAACGACTAAATATGAACGACTCATCGGGCGAATCGCTCTGGAACTGAAATCGGACTGGTCACTGACATTTCCACTATCTGAAAGTCTGATAAACGCTGGAAAAATGACTAAGTCCAAAAAATAAATTTTTTCAACTTTTTTCAATTTTACCCCTGTGGGATATATATTCTACCCACACACATTTGGAACTCTCCTGGGGTACCCTCACACATATTATTCCCTCATTTAGTGGATATTTTCACAAAAAAGTGAAATTTTCAAAAATTCTGAAAATTGGCTGAATACGACTAAATATGAAGGACTCATCGGGCGAATCGCTCTGGAACTGAAATCGGAACACTCACTGACATTTCCCCTATCTGAAAGTCTGCTAAACGCCATAAAAATGACTAAGTCCCCAAAAAATTTTTTTTCAACTTTTTTCAATTTTATTCCCGTGGGATATATATTCTACCGACAAACAATTGGAACTCTCCTGGGGTATCCTCACACATATTATTCCCTCATTTAGTGGATATTTTCACAAAAAAGTGAAATTTTCAAAAATTCAGAAAATTGGCTGAATACGACTAAATATGAAGGACTCATCAGGCGAATCGCTCTGGAACTGAAATCGGAATGCTCACTGACATTTCCCCTATCTGAAAGTCTGAAAAACGCTGGAAAAATGAATAAGTCCAAAAAAAAATGTTTTAAACTTTTTTCAATTTTACTCCCGTGGGATATATATTCTACCGACACACAATTGGAACTCTCCTGGGGTACCCTCACACATATTATTCCCTGATTTAGTGGATATTTTCACAAAAAAGTGAAATTTTCAAAAATTCAGAAAATTGGCTGAAAACGACTAAATATGAAGGACTCATCGGGCGAATCGCTCTGGAACTGAAATCGGAATGCTCACTGACATTTCCCCTATCTGAAAGTCTGATAAACGCCATAAAAATGACTAAGTCCAAAAAAATTTTTTTTTCAACTTTTTTCAATTTTACCCCCGTGGGATATATATTCTACCCACACACATTTGAAACTCTCCTGGGGTACCCTCACACATATTATTCCCTCATTTAGCAGATATTTTCACAAAAAAGTGAAATTTTCAAAAATTCTGAAAATTGGCTGAAAATGACTAAATATGAAGGACTCATCAGGCGAATCGCTCTGGAACTGAAATCGGAATGCTCACTGACATTTCCTATATCTGAAAGTCTGATAAACGCTGGAAAAATAAATAAGTCCAAAAAAAAAATGTTTTAAACTTTTTTCAATTTTACTCCCGTGGGATATATATTCTACCGGCACACAATTGGAACTCTCCTGGGGTACCCTCACACATATTATTCCCTCATTTAGTGGATATTTTCACAAAAAAGTGAAATTTTCAAAAATTCAGAAAATTGGCTGAAAACGACTAAATATGAAGGACTCATCGGGCGAATCGCTCTGGAACTGAAATCGGAATGCTCACTGACATTTCCCCTATCTGAAAGTCTGCTAAACGCCATAAAAATGACTAAGTCCAAAAAAAATTTTTTTTCAACTTTTTTCAATTTTACTCCCGTGGGATATATAGATTCTACCGACACACATTTGGAACTCTCCTGGGGTACCCTCACACATATTATTCCCTCATTTAGTGGATATTTTCACAAAAAAGTGAAATTTTCAAAAATTCAGAAAATTGGCTGAAAACGACTAAATATGAAGGACTCATCGGGCGAATCGCTCTGGAACTGAAATCGGAATGCTCACTGACATTTCCCCTATCTGAAAGTCTGATAAACGCCATAAAAATGACTAAGTCCCAAAAAAATTTTTTTTCAACTTTTTTCAATTTTACCCGTGTGGGATATATATTCTACCCACACACATTTGGAACTCTCCTGGGGTACCCTCACACAGTGGATATTTTCACAAAAAAGTGAAATTTTCAAAAATTCAGAAAATTGGCTGAAAACGACTAAATATGAAGGACTCATCGGGCGAATCACTCTGGAACTGAAAGCGAAACACTCACTGACATTTCCCCTATCCGAAAGTCTGATAAACGCCATAAAAATGACTAAGTCCAAAAAAATTTTTTTTTCAACTTTTTTCAATTTTACCCCCGTGGGATATATATTCTACTGACACACATTTGGAACTCTCCTGGGGTACCCTCACACATATTATTCCCTCATTTAGTGGATATTTTCACAAAAAAGTGAAATTTTCAAAAATTCAGAAAATTGGCTGAAAACGTCTAAATATGAACGACTCATCGGGCGAATCGCTGTGGAACAGAAATCGGAATGCTCACTGACATTTCCACTATCTGAAAGTCTGATAAATGCCGGAAAAATGATTAAGTCCCAAAAAAAATTTTTTTCAACTTTTTTCAATTTTACCCCCGCGGGATATATATTCTACCCACACACATTTGGAACTCTCCTGGGGTACCCTCACACATATTATTCCCTCATTTAGCAGATATTTTCACAAAAAAGTGAAATTTTCGAAAATTCAGAAAATTGGCTGAAAACGACTAAATATGAAGGACTTATCGGGCGAATCGCTCTGGAACTGAAATCGGAATGCTCACTGACATTTCCACTATCTGAAAGTCTGATAAACGCCAGAAAAATGACTAAGTCCAAAAAATTATTTTTTTCAACTTTTTTCAATTTTACACCTGTGGGATATATATTCTACCCACACACATTTGGAACTCTCCTGGGGTACCCTCACACATATTATTCCCTCATTTAGTGGATATTTTCACAAAAAAGTGAAATTTTCAAAAATTCAGAAAATTGGCTGAAAACGACTAAATATGAAGGACTCATCAGGCGAATCACTCTGGAACTGAAATTGGAACGCTCACTGACATTTCCCCTATCTGAAAGTCTGATAAACGCTGAAAAAATGACTAAGTCCAAAAGATAATTTTTTTAAACTTTTTTCAATTTTACCCCCGCGGGATATATATTCTACCCACACACATTTGGAACTCTCCTGGGGTACCCTCACACATATTATTCCCTCATTTAGTGGATATTTTCACAAAAAAGTGAAATTTTCAAAAATTCAGAAAATTGGCTGAAAACGACTAAATATGAAGGACTCATCGGGCGAATCGCTCTGGAACTGAAAACGGAATGCTCACTGACATTTCCACTATCTGAAAGTCTGATAAACGCTGGAAAAATGACTAAGTCCAAAAAAAAAAATGTTTTAAACTTTTTTCAATTTTACCCCCGTGGGATATATATTCTACCCACACACATTTGGAACTCTCCTGGGGTACCCTCACACATATTATTCCCTCATTTAGTGGATTTTTTCACAAAAAAGTGAAATTTTTAAAAATTCTGAAAATTGACTGAAAACAATTAAATATGAAGGACTCACCGGGCGAATCGCTCTGGAACTGAAATCGGAATGCTCACTGACATTTCCCCTATCTGAAAGTCTGATAAACGCCGAAAAAATGACTAAGTCCCCAAAAAATTTTTTTTCAACTTTTTTCAATTTTATTCCCGTGGGATATATATTCTACCGACAAACAATTGGAACTCTCCTGGGGTATCCTCACACATATTATTCCCTCATTTAGTGGATATTTTCACAAAAAAGTGAAATTTTCAAAAATTCAGAAAATTGGCTGAAAACGACTAAATATGAAGGACTCATCAGGCGAATCGTTCTGGAACTGAAATCGGAATGCTCACTGACATTTCCCCTATCTGAAAGTCTGATAAACGCTGGAAAAATGAATAAGTCCAAAAAAAAATGTTTTAAACTTTTTTCAATTTTACTCCCGTGGGATATATATTCTACCGACACACAATTGGAACTCTCCTGGGGTACCCTCACACATATTATTCCCTCATTTAGTGGATATTTTCACAAAAAAGTGAAATTTTCAAAAATTCAGAAAATTGGCTGAAAACGACTAAATATGAAGGACTCATCGGGCGAATCGCTCTGGAACTGAAATCGGAATGCTCACTGACATTTCCCCTATCTGAAAGTCTGATAAACGCCATAAAAATGACTAAGTCCCAAAAAAAATTTTTTTCAACTTTTTTCAATTTTACCCGTGTGGGATATATATTCTACCCACACACATTTGGAACTCTCCTGGGGTACCCTCACACAGTGGATATTTTCACAAAAAAGTGAAATTTTCAAAAATTCAGAAAATTGGCTGAAAACGACTAAATATGAAGGACTCATCGGGCGAATCACTCTGGAACTGAAATCGAAACACTCACTGACATTTCCCCTATCCGAAAGTCTGATAAACGCCATAAAAATGACTAAGTCCAAAAAAATTTTTTTTTCAACTTTTTTCAATTTTACCCCCGTGGGATATATATTCTACCGACACACATTTGGAACTCTCCTGGGGTACCCTCACACATATTATTCCCTCATTTAGTGGATATTTTCACAAAAAAGTGAAATTTTCAAAAATTCAGAAAATTGGCTGAAAACGTCTAAATATGAACGACTCATCGGGCGAATCGCTGTGGAACTGAAATCGGAATGCTCACTGACATTTCCACTATCTGAAAGTCTGATGAATGCCGGAAAAATGATTAAGTCCCAAAAAAAATTTTTTTCAACTTTTTTCAATTTTACCCCCGCGGGATATATATTCTACCCACACACATTTGGAACTCTCCTGGGGTACCCTCACACATATTATTCCCTCATTTAGCAGATATTTTCACAAAAAAGTGAAATTTTCGAAAATTCAGAAAATTGGCTGAAAACGACTAAATATGAAGGACTTATCGGGCGAATCGCTCTGGAACTGAAATCGGAATGCTCACTGACATTTCCACTATCTGAAAGTCTGATAAACGCCGAAAAAATGACTAAGTCCAAAAAATTATTTTTTTAAACTTTTTTCAATTTTACTCCCGTGGGATATATATTCTACCCACACACATTTGGAACTCTCCTGGGGTACCCTCACACATATTATTCCCTCATTTAGTGAATATTTTCACAAAAAAGTGAAATTTTCAAAAATTCTGAAAATTGGCTGAAAACGACTAAATATGAAGGACTCATCGGGCGAATCGCTCTGGAACTGAAATCGAAACACTCACTGACATTTCCCCTATCTGAAAGTCTGCTAAACGCCATAAAAATGACTAAGTCCCCAAAAAATTTTTTTTCAACTTTTTTCAATTTTATTCCCGTGGGATATATATTCTACCGACAAACAATTGGAACTCTCCTGGGGTATTCACACACATATTATTCCCTCATTTAGTGGATATTTTCACAAAAAAGTGAAATTTTCAAAAATTCAGAAAATTGGCTGAAAACGACTAAATATGAAGGACTCAACAGGCGAATCGCTCTAGAACTGAAATCGGAATGCTCACTGACATTTCCCCTATCTGAAAGTCTGATAAACGCTGGAAAAATGAATAAGTCCAAAAAAAAATGTTTTAAACTTTTTTCAATTTTACTCCCGTGGGATATATATTCTACCGACACACAATTGGAACTCTCCTGGGGTACCCTCACACATATTATTCCCTCATTTAGTGGATATTTTCACAAAAAAGTGAAATTTTCAAAAATTCAGAAAATTGGCTGAAAACGACTAAATATGAAGGACTCATCGGGCGAATCGCTCTGGAACTGAAATCGGAATGCTCACTGACATTTCCCCTATCTGAAAGTCTGATAAACGCCATAAAAATGACTAAGTCCAAAAAAATTTTTTTTTCAACTTTTTTCAATTTTACCCCCGTGGGATATATATTCTACCCACACACATTTGAAACTTTCCTGGGGTACCCTCACACATATTATTCCCTCATTTAGCAGATATTTTCACAAAAAAGTGAAATTTTCAAAAATTCAGAAAATTGGCTGAAAATGACTAAATATGAAGGACTCATCAGGCGAATCGCTCTGGAACTGAAATCGGAATGCTCACTGACATTTCCCCTATCTGAAAGTCTGATAAACGCCATAAAAATGACTAAGTCCAAAAAAAAAATTTTTTTTCAACTTTTTTCAATTTTACCCGTGTGGGATATATATTCTACCCACACACATTTGGAACTCTCCTGGGGTACCCTCACACAGTGGATATTTTCACAAAAAAGTGAAATTTTCAAAAATTCAGAAAATTGGCTGAAAACGACTAAATATGAAGGACTCATCGGGCGAATCGCTCTGGAACTGAAATTGGAACGCTCACTGACATTTCCCCTATCTGAAAGTCTGATAAACGATGAAAAAATGACTAAGTCCAAAAAAAAAAATTTTTCAACTTTTTTCAATTTTACCCCCGTGGGATATATATTCTACCCACACACATTTGGAACTCTCCTGGGGTACCCTCACACAAATTATTCCCTCATTTAGTGGATATTTTCACAAAAAAGTGAAATTTTCAAAAATTCAGAAAATTGGCTGAAAACGACTAAATATGAAGGACTCATCGGGCGAATCGCTCTGGAACTGAAATCGGAATGCTCACTGACATTTCCACTACCTGAAAGTCTGATAAACGCCGGAAAAATGACTAAGTCCAAAAAATTATTTTTTTCAACTTTATTCAATTTTACCACCGTGGGATATATATTCTACCCACACACATTTGGAACTCTCCTGGGGTACCCTCACACATATTATTCATTTAGTGGATATTTTCACAAAAAAGTGAAATTTTCAAAAATTCAGAAAATTGGCTGAAAACGACTAAATATGGACTCATCGGGCGAATCTCTCTGGAACTGAAATTATAACGCTCACTGACATTTCCCCTATCTGAAAGTCTGATAAACGCTGAAAAAATGGCTAAGTCCAAAAAAATAATTTTTTCACCTTTTTTCAATTTTACCCCTGTGGGATCTATATTCTACCGACACACATTTGGAACTCTCCTGGAGTACCCTCACACATATTATTCCCTCATTTAGTGGATATTTTCACAAAAAAGTGAAATTTTCAAAAATTCTGAAAAATGGCTGAAAACGACTAAATATGAAGGACTCATCAGGCGAATCGCTCTGGAACTGAAATCGGAACACTCACTGACATTTCCCCTATCTGAAAGTCTGATAAACGCCATAAAAATGAATAAGTCCAAAAAAATTTTTTTTTCAACTTTTTTCAATTTTACTCACGTGGGATATATATTCTACCGACACACATTTGGAACTCTCCTGGGGTACCCTCACACATATTATTCCCTCATTTAGTGGATATTTTCACAAAAAAGTGAAATTTTCAAAAATTCAGAAAATTGGCTGAAAACGACTAAATATGAAGGACTCATCGGGCGAATCGCTCTGGAACTGAAATTGTAATGCTCACTGACATTTCCCCTATCTGAAAGTCTGATAAACGCTGAAAAAATGACTAATTCCAAAAAAAAAAAATTTTCACCGTTTTTCAATTTTACCCCTGTGGGATATATATTCTACCCACACACATTTGGAACTCTCCTGGGGTACCCTCACACAAATTATTCCCTCATTTAGTGGATATTTTCACAAAAAAGTGAAATTTTCAAAAATTCAGAAGATTGGCTGAAAACGACTAAATATGAAGGACTCATCGGGCGAATCACTCTGGAACTGAAATCGAAACACTCACTGACATTTCCCCTATCTGAAAGTCTGATAAACGCCATAAAAATGACTAAGTCCAAAAAAAATTTTTTTTCAACTTTTTTCAATTTTACCCCCGTGGGATATATATTCTACCGACACACATTTGGAACTCTCCTGGGGTACCCTCACACATATTATTCCCTCATTTAGTGGATATTTTCACAAAAAAGTGAAATTTTCAAAAATTCAGAAAGTTGTCTGAAAACGACTAAATATGAAGGACTCATCGGGCGAATCGCTCTGGAACTGAAATCGGAATGCTCACTGACATTTCCACTATCTGAAAGTCTGATAAACGCCGGAAAAATGACTAAGTCCAAAAAATAATTTTTTTCAACTTTTTTCAATTTTACCCCCGTGGGATATATATTCTACCCACACACATTTGGAACTCTCCTGGGGTACCCTCACACCAATTATTCCCTCATTTAGTGGATATTTTCACAAAAAAGTTAAATTTTCAAAAATTCAGAAAGTTGGCTGAAAACGACTAGATATGAACGACTCATCGGGCGAATCGCTCTGGAACTGAAATCGGACTGGTCACTGACATTTCCACTATCTGAAAGTCTGATAAACGCTGGAAAAATGACTAAGTCCAAAAAATAAATTTTTTCAACTTTTTTCAATTTTACCCCTGTGGGATATATATTCTACCCACACACATTTGGAACTCTCCTGGGGTACCCTCACACATATTATTCCCTCATTTAGTGGATATTTTCACAAAAAAGTGAAATTTTCAAAAATTCTGAAAATTGGCTGAAAACGACTAAATATGAAGGACTCATCGGGCGAATCGCTCTGGAACTGAAATCGGAACACTCACTGACATTTCCCCTATCTGAAAGTCTGATAAACGCCATAAAAATGACTAAGTCCCAAAAAATTTTTTTTTCAACTTTTTTCAATTTTACCCCCGTGGGATATATATTCTACCCACACACATTTGGAACTCTCCTGGGGTACCCTCACACATATTATTCCCTCATTTAGTGGATATTTTCACAAAAAAGTTAAATTTTCAAAAATTCAGGAAGTTGGTTGAAAACGACTAAATATGAACGACTCATCGGGCGAATCGCTCTGGAACTGAAATCGGAATGCTCACTGACGTTTCCACTATCTGAAAGTCTGATAAACGCCGGAAAAATGACTAAGTCCAAAAAATAAATTTTTTCAACTTTTTTCAATTTTACCCCTGTGGGATATATATTCTACCCACACACATTTGGAACTCTCCTGGGGTACCCTCACACATATTATTCCCTCATTTAGTGGATATTTTCACAAAAAAGTGAAATTTTCAAAAATTCTGAAAATTGGCTGAAAACGACAAAATATGAAGGACTCATCGGGCGAATCGCTCTGGAACTGAAATCGGAACACTCACTGACATTTCCCCTATCTGAAAGTCTGATAAACGCCATAAAAATGAATAAGTCCAAAAAATTTTTTTTTCAACTTTTTTCAATTTTACTCCCGTGGGATATAAATTCTACCGACACACATTTGGAACTCTCATGGGGTACCCTCACACATATTATTCCCTCATTTAGTGGATATTTTCGCAAAAAAGTGAAATTTTCAAAAATTCAGAAAATTGGCTGAAAACGACTAAATATGAAGGACTCATCGGGCGAATCGCTCTGGAACTGAAATTGGAACGCTCACTGACATTTCCCCTATCTGAAAGTCTGATAAACGCTGAAAAAATGACTAAGTCCAAAAAAAATAATTTTTCACCTTTTTTTCAATTTTACCCCTGTGGGATATATATTCTACCCACACACATTTGGAACTCTCCTGGGGTACCCTCACACAAATTATTCCCTCATTTAGTGGATATTTTCACAAAAAGTTAAATTTTCAAAAATTCAGAAAGTTAGCTGAAAACCACTAAATATGAACGACTCATAGGGCAAATCGCTCTGGAACTGAAATCGGAATGCTCACTGACATTTCCCCTATCTGAAAGTCTGATAAACGCCATAAAAATGACTAAGTCCAAAAACATTTTTTTTTCAACTTTTTTCAATTTTACCCCCGTGGGATATATATTCTACCGACACACATTTGGAACTCTCCTGGGGTACCCTCACACATATTATTCCCTCATTTAGTGGATATTTTCACAAAAAAGTTAAATTTTCAAAAATTCAGAAAGTTGGTTGAAAACGACTAAATATGAACGACTCATCGGGCGAATCGCTCTGGAACTGAAATCGGAATGCTCACTGACATTTCCACTATCTGAAAGTCTGATAAACGCCGGAAAAATGACTAAGTCCAAAAAATAAATTTTTTCAACTTTTTTCAATTTTACCCCTGTGGGATATATATTCTACCCACACACATTTGGAACTCTCCTGGGGTACCCTCACACATATTATTCCCTCATTTAGTGGATATTTTCACAAAAAAGTGAAATTTTCAAAAATTCTGAAAATTGGCTGAAAACGACTAAATATGAAGGACTCATCCGGCGAATCGCTCTGGAACTGAAATCGGAACACTCACTGACATTTCCCCTATCTGAAAGTCTGATAAACGCCATAAAAATGAATAAGTCCAAAAAATTTTTTTTTCAACTTTTTTCAATTTTACTCCCGTGGGATATATATTCTACCGACACACATTTGGAACTCTCATGGGGTACCCTCACACATATTATTCCCTCATTTAGTGGATATTTTCACAAAAAAGTGAAATTTTCAAAAATTCAGAAAATTGGCTGAAAACGACTAAATATGAAGGACTCATCGGGCGAATCGCTCTGGAACTGAAATTGGAACGCTCACTGACATTTCCCCTATCTGAAAGTCTGATAAACGCTGAAAAAATGACTAAGTCCAAAAAAAAAAATTTTTCACCATTTTTTCAATTTTACCCCTGTGGGATATATATTCTACCCACACACATTTGGAACTCTCCTGGGGTACCCTCACACAAATTATTCCCTCATTTAGTGGATATTTTCACAAAAAGTTAAATTTTCAAAAATTCAGAAAGTTAGCTGAAAACCACTAAATATGAACGACTCATCGGGCAAATCGCTCTGGAACTGAAATCGGAATGCTCACTGACATTTCCACTATCTGAAAGTCTGATAAACGCCGGAAAAATGACTAAGTCCAAAAAATAATTTTTTTCAACTTTTTTCAATTTTACCCCTGTGGGATATATATTCTACCCACACACATTTGGAACTCTCCTGGGGTACCCTCACACATATTATTCCCTCATTTAGTGGATATTTTCACAAAAAAGTGAAATTTTCAAAAATTCTGAAAATTGGCTGAAAACGACTAAATATGAAGGACTCATTGGGCGAAACGCTCTGGAATTGAAATCGGAAGGCTCACTGACATTTCCCCTATCTGAAAGTCTGATAAACGCCGGAAAAATGACTAAGTCCCCCAAAAAATTTTTTTCAACTTTTTTCAATTTTACCCCCGTGGGATATATATTCTACCCACACACATTTGGAACTCTCCTGGGGTACCCTCACACATATTATTCCCTCATTTAGTGGATATTTTCACAAAAAAGTGAAATTTTCAAAAATTCAGAAAATTGGCTGAAAACGACTAAATATGAAGGACTCATAGGGCGAAACGCTCTGGAACTGAAATCGGAATGCTCACTGACATTTCCACTATCTGAAAGTCTGATAAACGCCGGAAAAATGACTAAGTCCAAAAAATTATTTTTTTCAACTTTTTTCAATTTTACTCCCGTGGGATATATATTCTACCGACACACATTTGGAACTCTCATGGGGTACCCTCACACATATTATTCCCTCATTTAGTGGATATTTTCACAAAAAAGTGAAATTTTCAAAAATTCAGAAAATTGGCTGAAAACGACTAAATATGAAGGACTCATCGGGCGAATCGCTCTGGAACTGAAATTGGAACGCTCACTGACATTTCCCCTATCTGAAAGTCTGATAAACGCTGAAAAAATGACTAAGTCCAAAAAAAAAAATTTTTCACCTTTTTTCAATTTTACCCCTGTGGGATATATATTCTACCCACACACATTTGGAACTCTCCTGGGGTACCCTCACACATATTATTCCCTCATTTAGTGGATATTTTCACAAAAAAGTGAAATTTTCAAAAATTCAGAAAATTGACTGAAAACGACTAAATATGAAGGACTCATCGGGCGAAACGCTCTGGAATTGAAATCGGAAGGCTCACTGACATTTCCCCTATCTGAAAGTCTGATAAACGCCGGAAAAATGACTAAGTCCCCAAAAAAAATTTTTTCAACTTTTTTCAATTTTACCCCCGTGGGATATATATTCTACCCACACACATTTGGAACTCTCCTGGGGTACCCTCACACAAATTATTCCCTTATTTAGTGGATATTTTCACAAAAAAGTGAAATTTTCAAAAATTCAGAAAATTGGCTGAAAACTACAAAATATGAAGGACTCATCGGGCGAATCGCTCTGGAACTGAGATCGGAATGCTCACTGACATTTCCACTATCTGAAAGTCTGATAAACGCCGGAAAAATGACTAAGTCCAAAAAATTATTTTTTTCAACTTTATTCAATTTTACCCCCGCGGGCTATATATTCTACCCACACACATTTGGAACTCTCATGGGGTACCCTCACACATATTATTCCCTCATTTAGTGGATATTTTCACAAAAAAGTGAAATTTTCAAAAATTCTGAAAATTGGCTGAAAACGACTAAATATGAAGGACTCATCGGGCGAATCACTCTGGAACTGAAATCGGAACACTCACTGACATTTCCCCTATCTGAAAGTCTGATAAACGCCATAAAAATGAATAAGTCCAAAAAAAATTTTTTTTCAACTTTTTTCAATTTTACTCCCGTGGGATATATATTCTACCGACACACATTTGGAACTGTCCTGGGGTACCCTCACACATATTATTCCCTCATTTAGTGGATATTTTCACAAAAAAGTGAAATTTTCAAAAATTCAGAAAATTGGCTGAAAACGACTAAATATGAAGGACTCATCGGGCGAATCACTCTGGAACTGAAATCGGAACACTCACTGACATTTCCCCTATCTGAAAGTCTGATAAACGCCATAAAAATGACTAAGTCCCAAAAAATTTTTTTTTTAACTTTTTTCAATTTTACCCCTGTGGGATATATATTCTACCCACACACATTTGGAACTCTCCTGGGGTACCCTCACAAATATTATTCCCTCATTTAGTGGATATTTTCACAAAAAAGTGAAATTTTCAAAAATTCAGAAAATTGACTGAAAACGACTAAATATGAAGGACTCATTGGGCGAAACGCTCTGGAATTGAAATCGGAAGGCTCACTGACATTTCCCCTATCTGAAAGTCTGATAAACGCCGGAAAAATGACTAAGTCCCCCAAAAAATTTTTTTCAACTTTTTTCAATTTTACCCCTGTGGGATATATATTCTACCCACACACATTTGGAACTCTCCTGGGGTACCCTCACACATATTATTCCCTCATTTAGTGGATATTTTCACAAAAAAGTGAAATTTTCAAAAATTCAGAAAATTGGCTGAAAACGACTAAATATGAAGGACTCATCGGGCGAATCGCTCTGGAACTGAAATCGGAACACTCACTGACATTTCCCCTATCTGAAAGTCTGATAAACGCCATAAAAATAACTAAGTCCCAAAAAAATTTTTTTTAAACTTTTTTCAATTTTACCCCCGTGGGATATATATTCTACCCACACACATTTGGAACTCTCCTGGGGTACCCTCACACATATTATTCCCTCATTTAGTGGATATTTTCACAAAAAAGTGAAATTTTCAACAATTCAGAAAATTGGCTGAAAACTACAAAATATGAAGGACTCATCGGGCGAATCGCTCTGGAACTGAAATCGGAATGCTCACTGACATTTCCACTATCTGAAAGTCTGATAAACGCCGGAAAAATGACTAAGTCCAAAAAATTATTTTTTTCAACTTTATTCAATTTTACCCCCGCGGGCTATATATTCTACCCACACACATTTGGAACTCTCATGGGGTACCCTCACACATATTATTCCCTCATTTAGTGGATATTTTCACAAAAAAGTGAAATTTTCAAAAATTCTGAAAATTGGCTGAAAACGACTAAATATGAAGGACTCATCGGGCGAATCACTCTGGAACTGAAATCGGAACACTCACTGACATTTCCCCTATCTGAAAGTCTGATAAACGCCATAAAAATGAATAAGTCCAAAAAAAATTTTTTTTCAACTTTTTTCAATTTTACTCCCGTGGGATATATATTCTACCGACACACATTTGGAACTGTCCTGGGGTACCCTCACACATATTAATCCCTCATTTAGTGGATATTTTCACAAAAAAGTGAAATTTTCAAAAATTCAGAAAATTGGCTGAAAACGACTAAATATGAAGGACTCATCGGGCGAATCACTCTGGAACTGAAATCGGAACACTCACTGACATTTCCCCTATCTGAAAGTCTGATAAACGCCATAAAAATGACTAAGTCCCAAAAAATTTTTTTTTTAACTTTTTTCAATTTTACCCCTGTGGGATATATATTCTACCCACACACATTTGGAACTCTCCTGGGGTACCCTCACACATATTATTAATTCATTTAGTGGATATTTTCACAAAAAAGTGAAATTTTCAAAAATTCAGAAAATTGGCTGAAAACGACTAAATATGGACTCATCGGGCGAATCGCTCTGGAACTGAAATTATAACGCTCACTGACATTTCCCCTATCTGAAAGTCTGATAAACGCTGAAAAAATGGCTAAGTCCAAAAAAATAATTTTTTCACCTTTTTTCAATTTTACCCCTGTGGGATCTATATTCTACCGACACACATTTGGAACTCTCCTGGAGTACCCTCACACATATTATTCCCTCATTTAGTGGATATTTTCACAAAAAAGTGAAATTTTCAAAAATTCTGAAAAATGGCTGAAAACGACTAAATATGAAGGACTCATCAGGCGAATCGCTCTGGAACTGAAATCGGAACACTCACTGACATTTCCCCTATCTGAAAGTCTGATAAACGCCATAAAAATGAATAAGTCCAAAAAAATTTTTTTTTCAACTTTTTTCAATTTTACTCACGTGGGATATATATTCTACCGACACACATTTGGAACTCTCCTGGGGTACCCTCACACATATTATTCCCTCATTTAGTGGATATTTTCACAAAAAAGTGAAATTTTCAAAAATTCAGAAAATTGGCTGAAAACGACTAAATATGAAGGACTCATCGGGCGAATCGCTCTGGAACTGAAATTGTAATGCTCACTGACATTTCCCCTATCTGAAAGTCTGATAAACGCTGAAAAAATGACTAATTCCAAAAAAAAAAAATTTTCACCGTTTTTCAATTTTACCCCTGTGGGATATATATTCTACCCACACACATTTGGAACTCTCCTGGGGTACCCTCACACAAATTATTCCCTCATTTAGTGGATATTTTCACAAAAAAGTGAAATTTTCAAAAATTCAGAAAATTGGCTGAAAACGACTAAATATGAAGGACTCATCGGGCGAATCACTCTGGAACTGAAATCGAAACACTCACTGACATTTCCCCTATCTGAAAGTCTGATAAACGCCATAAAAATGACTAAGTCCAAAAAAAATTTTTTTTCAACTTTTTTCAATTTTACCCCCGTGGGATATATATTCTACCGACACACATTTGGAACTCTCCTGGGGTACCCTCACACATATTATTCCCTCATTTAGTGGATATTTTCACAAAAAAGTGAAATTTTCAAAAATTCAGAAAGTTGTCTGAAAACGACTAAATATGAAGGACTCATCAGGCGAATCGCTCTGGAACTGAAATCGGAATGCTCACTGACATTTCCACTATCTGAAAGTCTGATAAACGCCGGAAAAATGACTAAGTCCAAAAAATAATTTTTTTCAACTTTTTTCAATTTTACCCCCGTGGGATATATATTCTACCCACACACATTTGGAACTCTCCTGGGGTACCCTCACACCAATTATTCCCTCATTTAGTGGATATTTTCACAAAAAAGTTAAATTTTCAAAAATTCAGAAAGTTGGCTGAAAACGACTAAATATGAACGACTCATCGGGCGAATCGCTCTGGAACTGAAATCGGACTGGTCACTGACATTTCCACTATCTGAAAGTCTGATAAACGCTGGAAAAATGACTAAGTCCAAAAAATAAATTTTTTCAACTTTTTTCAATTTTACCCCTGTGGGATATATATTCTACCCACACACATTTGGAACTCTCCTGGGGTACCCTCACACATATTATTCCCTCATTTAGTGGATATTTTCACAAAAAAGTGAAATTTTCAAAAATTCTGAAAATTGGCTGAAAACGACTAAATATGAAGGACTCATCGGGCGAATCGCTCTGGAACTGAAATCGGAACACTCACTGACATTTCCCCTATCTGAAAGTCTGATAAACGCCATAAAAATGACTAAGTCCCAAAAAATTTTTTTTTCAACTTTTTTCAATTTTACCCCCGTGGGATATATATTCTACCCACACACATTTGGAACTCTCCTGGGGTACCCTCACACATATTATTCCCTCATTTAGTGGATATTTTCACAAAAAAGTTAAATTTTCAAAAATTCAGGAAGTTGGTTGAAAACGACTAAATATGAACGACTCATCGGGCGAATCGCTCTGGAACTGAAATCGGAATGCTCACTGACGTTTCCACTATCTGAAAGTCTGATAAACGCCGGAAAAATGACTAAGTCCAAAAAATAAATTTTTTCAACTTTTTTCAATTTTACCCCTGTGGGATATATATTCTACCCACACACATTTGGAACTCTCCTGGGGTACCCTCACACATATTATTCCCTCATTTAGTGGATATTTTCACAAAAAAGTGAAATTTTCAAAAATTCTGAAAATTGGCTGAAAACGACAAAATATGAAGGACTCATCGGGCGAATCGCTCTGGAACTGAAATCGGAACACTCACTGACATTTCCCCTATCTGAAAGTCTGATAAACGCCATAAAAATGAATAAGTCCAAAAAATTTTTTTTTCAACTTTTTTCAATTTTACTCCCGTGGGATATATATTCTACCGACACACATTTGGAACTCTCATGGGGTACCCTCACACATATTATTCCCTCATTTAGTGGATATTTTCGCAAAAAAGTGAAATTTTCAAAAATTCAGAAAATTGGCTGAAAACGACTAAATATGAAGGACTCATCGGGCGAATCGCTCTGGAACTGAAATTGGAACGCTCACTGACATTTCCCCTATCTGAAAGTCTGATAAACGCTGAAAAAATGACTAAGTCCAAAAAAAATAATTTTTCACCTTTTTTTCAATTTTACCCCTGTGGGATATATATTCTACCCACACACATTTGGAACTCTCCTGGGGTACCCTCACACAAATTATTCCCTCATTTAGTGGATATTTTCACAAAAAGTTAAATTTTCAAAAATTCAGAAAGTTAGCTGAAAACCACTAAATATGAAGGACTCATCCGGCGAATCGCTCTGGAACTGAAATCGGAACACTCACTGACATTTCCCCTATCTGAAAGTCTGATAAACGCCATAAAAATGAATAAGTCCAAAAAATTTTTTTTTCAACTTTTTTCAATTTTACTCCCGTGGGATATATATTCTACCGACACACATTTGGAACTCTCATGGGGTACCCTCACACATATTATTCCCTCATTTAGTGGATATTTTCACAAAAAAGTGAAATTTTCAAAAATTCAGAAAATTGGCTGAAAACGACTAAATATGAAGGACTCATCGGGCGAATCGCTCTGGAACTGAAATTGGAACGCTCACTGACATTTCCCCTATCTGAAAGTCTGATAAACGCTGAAAAAATGACTAAGTCCAAAAAAAAAAATTTTTCACCATTTTTTCAATTTTACCCCTGTGGGATATATATTCTACCCACACACATTTGGAACTCTCCTGGGGTACCCTCACACAAATTATTCCCTCATTTAGTGGATATTTTCACAAAAAGTTAAATTTTCAAAAATTCAGAAAGTTAGCTGAAAACCACTAAATATGAACGACTCATCGGGCAAATCGCTCTGGAACTGAAATCGGAATGCTCACTGACATTTCCACTATCTGAAAGTCTGATAAACGCCGGAAAAATGACTAAGTCCAAAAAATAATTTTTTTCAACTTTTTTCAATTTTACCCCCGTGGGATATATATTCTACCCACACACATTTGGAACTCTCCTGGGGTACCCTCACACATATTATTCCCTCATTTAGTGGATATTTTCACAAAAAAGTGAAATTTTCAAAAATTCTGAAAATTGGCTGAAAACGACTAAATATGAAGGACTCATCGGGCGAAACGCTCTGGAACTGAAATCGGAATGCTCACTGACATTTCCACTATCTGAAAGTCTGATAAACGCCGGAAAAATGACTAAGTCCAAAAAATTATTTTTTTCAACTTTATTCAATTTTACCCCCACGGGCTATATATTCTACCCACACACATTTGGAACTCTCATGGGGTACCCTCACACATATTATTCCCTCATTTAGTGGATATTTTCACAAAAAAGTGAAATTTTCAAAAATTCAGAAAATTGACTGAAAACGACTAAATATGAAGGACTCATTGGGCGAAACGCTCTGGAATTGAAATCGGAAGGCTCACTGACATTTCCCCTATCTGAAAGTCTGATAAACGCCGGAAAAATGACTAAGTCCCCCAAAAAATTTTTTTCAACTTTTTTCAATTTTACCCCCGTGGGATATATATTCTACCCACACACATTTGGAACTCTCCTGGGGTACCCTCACACATATTATTCCCTCATTTAGTGGATATTTTCACAAAAAAGTGAAATTTTCAAAAATTCAGAAAATTGGCTGAAAACGACTAAATATGAAGGACTCATAGGGCGAAACGCTCTGGAACTGAAATCGGAATGCTCACTGACATTTCCACTATCTGAAAGTCTGATAAACGCCGGAAAAATGACTAAGTCCCCAAAAAAAATTTTTTCAACTTTTTTCAATTTTACCCCCGTGGGATATATATTCTACCCACACACATTTGGAACTCTCCTGGGGTACCCTCACACAAATTATTCCCTCATTTAGTGGATATTTTCACAAAAAAGTGAAATTTTCAAAAATTCAGAAAATTGGCTGAAAACTACAAAATATGAAGGACTCATCGGGCGAATCGCTCTGGAACTGAAATCGGAATGCTCACTGACATTTCCACTATCTGAAAGTCTGATAAACGCCGGAAAAATGACTAAGTCCAAAAAATTATTTTTTTCAACTTTATTCAATTTTACCCCCGCGGGCTATATAGTCTACCCACACACATTTGGAACTCTCATGGGGTACCCTCACACATATTATTCCCTCATTTAGTGGATATTTTCACAAAAAAGTGAAATTTTCAAAAATTCTGAAAATTGGCTGAAAACGACTAAATATGAAGGACTCATCGGGCGAATCACTCTGGAACTGAAATCGGAACACTCACTGACATTTCCCCTATCTGAAAGTCTGATAAACGCCATAAAAATGAATAAGTCCAAAAAAAATTTTTTTTCAACTTTTTTCAATTTTACTCCCGTGGGATATATATTCTACCGACACACATTTGGAACTGTCCTGGGGTACCCTCACACATATTATTCCCTCATTTAGTGGATATTTTCACAAAAAAGTGAAATTTTCAAAAATTCAGAAAATTGGCTGAAAACGACTAAATATGAAGGACTCATCGGGCGAATCACTCTGGAACTGAAATCGGAACACTCACTGACATTTCCCCTATCTGAAAGTCTGATAAACGCCATAAAAATGACTAAGTCCCAAAAAATTTTTTTTTTAACTTTTTTCAATTTTACCCCTGTGGGATATATATTCTACCCACACACATTTGGAACTCTCCTGGGGTACCCTCACAAATATTATTCCCTCATTTAGTGGATATTTTCACAAAAAAGTGAAATTTTCAAAAATTCAGAAAATTGACTGAAAACGACTAAATATGAAGGACTCATTGGGCGAAACGCTCTGGAATTGAAATCGGAAGGCTCACTGACATTTCCCCTATCTGAAAGTCTGATAAACGCCGGAAAAATGACTAAGTCCCCCAAAAAATTTTTTTCAACTTTTTTCAATTTTATCCCCGTGGGATATATATTCTACCCACACACATTTGGAACTCTCCTGGGGTACCCTCACACATATTATTCCCTCATTTAGTGGATATTTTCACAAAAAAGTGAAATTTTCAAAAATTCAGAAAATTGGCTGAAAACGACTAAATATGAAGGACTCATCGGGCGAATCGCTCTGGAACTGAAATCGGAACACTCACTGACATTTCCCCTATCTGAAAGTCTGATAAACGCCATAAAAATAACTAAGTCCCAAAAAAAATTTTTTTAAACTTTTTTCAATTTTACCCCCGTGGGATATATATTCTACCCACACACATTTGGAACTCTCCTGGGGTACCCTCACACATATTATTCCCTCATTTAGTGGATATTTTCACAAAAAAGTGAAATTTTCAACAATTCAGAAAATTGGCTGAAAACGACTAAATATGAAGGACTCATCGGGCGAATCGCTCTGTAACTGAAATCGGAATGCTCACTGACATTTCCCCTATCTGAAAGTCTGATAAACGCCGGAAAAATGACTAAGTCCAAAAAATAATTTTTTTCAACTTTTTTCAATTTTACCCCGTGGGATATATATTCTACCGACACACATTTGGAACTCTCCTGGGGTACCCTCACACATATTATTCCCTCATTTAGTGGATATTTTCACAAAAAAGTGAAATTTTCAAAAATTCAGAAAATTGGCTGAAAACTACAAAATATGAAGGACTCATCGGGCGAATCGCTCTGGAACTGAAATCGGAATGCTCACTGACATTTCCACTATCTGAAAGTCTGATAAACGCCGGAAAAATGACTAAGTCCAAAAAATTATTTTTTTCAACTTTATTCAATTTTACCCCCGCGGGCTATATATTCTACCCACACACATTTGGAACTCTCATGGGGTACCCTCACACATATTATTCCCTCATTTAGTGGATATTTTCACAAAAAAGTGAAATTTTCAAAAATTCAGAAAATTGGCTGAAAACGACTAAATATGAAGGACTCATCAGGCGAATCGCTCTGGAACTGAAATCGGAATGCTCACTGACATTTCCCCTATCTGAAAGTCTGATAAACGCCGGAAAAATTACTAAGTCCAAAAAATATTTTTTTTCAACTTTTTTCAATTTTACCCCCGTGGGATATATATTCTACCCACACACATTTGGAACTCTCCTGGGGTACCCTCACACATATTATTCCCTCATTTAGTGGATATTTTCACAAAACAGTGAAATTTTCAAAAATTCAGAAAATTGGCTGAAAACAACTAAATATGAAGGACTCATCGGGCGAATCGCTCTGGAACTGAAATCGGAACACTCACTGACATTTCCCCTATCTGAAAGTCTGATAAACGCCATAAAAATGACTAAGTCCAAAAAAAAATTTTTTTCAACTTTTTTCAATTTTACCCCCGTGGGATATATATTCTACCGACACACATTTGGAACTCTCCTGGGGTACCCTCACACATATTATTCCCTCATTTAGTGGATATTTTCACAAAAAAGTGAAATTTTCAAAAATTCTGAAAATTGGCTGAAAATGACTAAATATGAAGGACTCATCGGGCGAATCGCTCTGGAACTGAAATCGGAACACTCACTGACATTTCCCCTATCTGAAAGTCTGATAAACGCCATAAAAATGACTAAGTCCAAAAAAAATTTTTTTTTTACTTTTTTCAATTTTACCCCCGTGGGATATATATTCTACCGACACACATTTGGAGCTCTCCTGGGGTACCCTCACACATATTATTCCCTCATTTAGTGGATATTTTCACAAAAAAGTGAAATTTTCAAAAATTCAGAAAATTGACTGAAAACGACTAAATATGATGGACTCATTGGGCGAAACGCTCTGGAATTGAAATCGGAAGGCTCACTGACATTTCCCCTATCTGAAAGTCTGATAAACGCCGGAAAAATGACTAAGTCCCCCAAAAAATTTTTTTCAACTTTTTTCAATTTTACCCCCGTGGGATATATATTCTACCCACACACATTTGGAACTCTCCTGGGGTACCCTCACACATATTATTCCCTCATTTAGTGGATATTTTCACAAAAAAGTGAAATTTTCAAAAATTCTGAAAATTGGCTGAAAACGACTAAATATGATGGACTCATCGGGCGAATCGCTCTGGAACTGAAATCGGAACACTCACTGACATTTCCCCTATCTGAAAGTCTGATAAACGCCATAAAAATAACTAAGTCCCAAAAAAATTTTTTTTAAACTTTTTTCAATTTTACCCCCGTGGGATATATTTTCTACCCACACACATTTGGAACTCTCCTGGGGTAACCTCACACATATTATTCCCTCATTTAGTGGATATTTTCACAAAAAAGTGAAATTTTCAAAAATTCAGAAAATTGACAGAAAACGACTAAATATGAAGGACTCATCGGGCGAATCGCTCTGGAACTGAAATCGGAATGCTCACTGACATTTCCCCTATCTGAAAGTCTGATAAACGACGGAAAAATGACTAAGTCCAAAAAATAATTTTTTTCAACTTTTTTCAATTTTACCCCGTGGGATATATATTCTACCGACACACATTTGGAACTCTCCTGGGGTACCCTCACACATATTATTCCCTCATTTAGTGGATATTTTCACAAAAAAGTGAAATTTTCAAAAATTCAGAAAATTGGCTGAAAACGACTAAATATGAAGGACTCATTAGGCGAATCGCTCTGGAACTGAAATCGGAATGCTCACTGACATTTCCCCTATCTGAAAGTCTGATAAACGCCGGAAATATTACTAAGTCCAAAAAATAATTTTTTTCAACTTTTTTCAATTTTACCCCCGTGGGATATATATTCTACCCACACACATTTGGAACTCTCCTGGGGTACCCTCACACATATTATTCCCTCATTTAGTGGATATTTTCACAAAAAAGTGAAATTTTCAAAAATTCAGAAAATTGGCTGAAAACGACTAAATATGAAGGACTCATCGGGCGAATCACTCTGGAACTGAAATCGGAACACTCACTGACATTTCCCCTATCTGAAAGTCTGATAAACGCCATAAAAATGACTAAGTCCCAAAAAAATTTTTTTTCAACTTTTTTCAATTTTACCCCCATGGGATATATATTCTACCCACACACATTTGGAACTCTCCTGGGGTACCCTCACTCAAATTATTCCCTCATTTAGTGGATATTTTCACAAAAAAGTGAAATTTTCAAAAATTCAGAAAATTGGCTGAAAACGACTAATTATGAAGGTCTCATCGGGCGAATCGCTCTGGAACTGAAATCGGAATGCTCACTGACATTTCCACTATCTGAAAGTCTGATAAACGCCGGAAAAATGACTAAGTCCAAAAAATTATTTTTTTCAACTTTATTCAATTTTACCCCCGCGGGCTATATATTCTACCCACACACATTTGGAACTCTCATGGGGTACCCTCACACATATTATTCCCTCATTTAGTGGATATTTTCACAAAAAAGTGAAATTTTCAAAAATTCAGAAAATTGACTGAAAACGACTAAATATGAAGGACTCATTGGGCGAAACGCTCTGGAATTGAAATCGGAAGGCTCACTGACATTTCCCCTATCTGAAAGTCTGATAAACGCCGGAAAAATGACTAAGTCCCCCAAAAAATTTTTTTCAACTTTTTTCAATTTTACCCCCGTGGGATATATATTCTACCCACACACATTTGGAACTCTCCTGGGGTACCCTCACACATATTATTCCCTCATTTAGTGGATATTTTCACAAAAAAGTGAAATTTTCAAAAATTCAGAAAATTGGCTGAAAACGACTAAATATGAAGGACTCATCGGGCGAATCGCTCTGGAACTGAAATCGGAACACTCACTGACATTTCCCCTATCTGAAAGTCTGATAAACGCTGAAAAAATGACTAAGTCCAAAAAAAAAAATTTTTCACCTTTTTTCAATTTTACCCCTGTGGGATATATATTCTACCCACACACATTTGGAGCTCTCCTGGGGTACCCTCACACATATTATTCCCTCATTTAGTGGATATTTTCACAAAAAAGTGAAATTTTCAAAAATTCAGAAAATTGACTGAAAACGACTAAATATGAAGGACTCATCGGGCGAAACGCTCTGGAATTGAAATTGGAAGGCTCACTGACATTTCCCCTATCTGAAAGTCTGATAAACGCCGGAAAAATGACTAAGTCCAAAAAATTATTTTTTTCAACTTTATTCAATTTTACTCCCGTGGGATATATATTCTACCGACACACATTTGAAACTGTCCTGGGGTACCCTCACACATATTATTCCCTCATTTAGTGGATATTTTCACAAAAAAGTGAGATTTTCAAAAATTCAGAAAATTGGCTGAAAACGACTAAATATGAAGGACTCATCGGGCGAATCACTCTGGAACTGAAATCGGAACACTCACTGACATTTCCCCTATCTGAAAGTCTGATAAACGCCATAAAAATGACTAAGTCCCAAAAATTTTTTTTTTTAACTTTTTTCAATTTTACCCCTGTGGGATATATATTCTACCCACACACATTTGGAACTCTCCTGGGTTACCCTCACACATATTATTCCCTCATTTAGTGGATATTTTCACAAAAAAGTGAAATTTTCAAAAATTCAGAAAATTGAGTGAAAACGACTAAATATGAAGGACTCATTGGGCGAAACGCTCTGGAATTGAAATCGGAAGGCTCACTGACATTTCCCCTATCTGAAAGTCTGATAAACGCCGGAAAAATGACTAAGTCCCCCAAAAAATTTTTTTCAACTTTTTTCAATTTTACCCCCGTGAGATATATATTCTACCCACACACATTTGGAACTCTCCTGGGGTACCCTCACACATATTATTCCCTCATTTAGTGGATATTTTCACAAAAAAGTGAAATTTTCAAAAATTCAGAAAATTGGCTGAAAACGACTAAATATGAAGGACTCATCGGGCGAATCGCTCTGGAACTGAAATCGGAACACTCACTGACATTTCCCCTATCTGAAAGTCTGATAAACGCCGGAAAAATGACTAAGTCCAAAAAATAATTTTTTTCAACTTTTTTCAATTTTACCCCGTGGGATATATATTCTACCGACACACATTTGGAACTCTCCTGGGGTACCCTCACACATATTATTCCCTCATTTAGTGGATATTTTCACAAAAAAGTGAAATTTTCAAAAATTCTGAAAATTGGCTGAAAATGACTAAATATGAACGACTCATCGGGCTTATCGCTCTGGAACTGAAATCGGAACACTCACTGACATTTCTCCTATCTGAAAGTCTGATAAACGCCATAAAAATGACTAAGTCCAAAAAAAATTTTTTTTTTACTTTTTTCAATTTTACCCCCGTGGGATATATATTCTACCGACACACATTTGGAGCTCTCCTGGGGTACCCTCACACATATTATTCCCTCATTTAGTGGATATTTTCACAAAAAAAGTGAAATTTTCAAAAATTCAGAAAATTGGCTGAAAACGAATAAATATGAAGGACTCATCGGGCGAATCACTCTGGAACTGAAATCGGAACACTCACTGACATTTCCCCTATCTGAAAGTCTGATAAACGCCATAAAAATGACTAAGTCCCAAAAAAATTTTTTTTCAACTTTTTTCAATTTTACCCCCATGGGATATATATTCTACCCACACACATTTGGAACTCTCCTGGGGTACCCTCACACAAATTATTCCCTCATTTAGTGGATATTTTCACAAAAAAGTGAAATTTTCAAAAATTCAGAAAATTGGCTGAAAACGAATAATTATGAAGGTCTCATCGGGCGAATCGCTCTGGAACTGAAATCGGAATGCTCACTGACATTTCCACTATCTGAAAGTCTGATAAACGCCGGAAAAATGACTAAGTCCAAAAAATTATTTTTTTCAACTTTATTCAATTTTACCCCCGCGGGATATATATTCTACCCACACACATTTGGAACTCTCATGGGATACCCTCACACATATTATTCCCTCATTTAGTGGATATTTTCAGAAAAAAGTGAAATTTTCAAAAATTCAGAAAATTGGCTGAAAACGACTAAATATGAAGGACTCATCGGGCGAATCACTCTGGAACTGAAATCGGAACACTCACTGACATTTCCCCTATCTGAAAGTCTGATAAACGCCATAAAAATGACTAAGTCCAAAAAAAATTTTTTTTTTACTTTTTTCAATTTTACCCCCGTGGGATATATATTCTACCGACACACATTTGGAGCTCTCCTGGGGTACCCTCACACATATTATTCCCTCATTTAGTGGATATTTTCACAAAAAAAGTGAAATTTTCAAAAATTCAGAAAATTGGCTGAAAACGACTAAATATGAAGGACTCATCAGGCGAATCGCTATGGAACTGAAATTGGAACGCTCACTGACATTTCCCCTATCTGAAAGTCTGATAGACGCTGAAAAAATGACTAAGTCCAAAAAAAAAAATTTTTCACCTTTTTTCAATTTTACCCCTGTGGGATATATATTCTACCCACACACATTTGGAACTCTCCTGGGGTACCCTCACACATATTATTCCCTCATTTAGTGGATATTTTCACAAAAAAGTGAAATTTTCAAAAATTCAGAAAATTGACTGAAAACGACTAAATATGAAGGACTCATCGGGCGAAACGCTCTGGAATTGAAATCGGAAGGCTCACTGACATTTCCCCTATCTGAAAGTCTGATAAACGCCGGAAAAATGACTAAGTCCCCAAAAAAAATTTTTTCAACTTTTTTCAATTTTACCCCCGTGGGATATATATTCTACCCACACACATTTGGAACTCTTCTGGGGTACCCTCACACATATTATTCCCTCATTTAGTGGATATTTTCACAAAAAAGTGAAATTTTCAAAAATTCAGAAAATTGACTGAAAACGACTAAATATGAAGGACTCATCGGGCGAAACGCTCTGGAATTGAAATTGGAAGGCTCACTGACATTTCCCCTATCTGAAAGTCTGATAAACGCCGGAAAAATGACTAAGTCCAAAAAATTATTTTTTTCAACTTTATTCAATTTTACTCCCGTGGGATATATATTCTACCGACACACATTTGAAACTGTCCTGGGGTACCCTCACACATATTATTCCCTCATTTAGTGGATATTTTCACAAAAAAGTGAGATTTTCAAAAATTCAGAAAATTGGCTGAAAACGACTAAATATGAAGGACTCATCGGGCGAATCACTCTGGAACTGAAATCGGAACACTCACTGACATTTCCCCTATCTGAAAGTCTGATAAACGCCATAAAAATGACTAAGTCCCAAAAATTTTTTTTTTTAACTTTTTTCAATTTTACCCCTGTGGGATATATATTCTACCCACACACATTTGGAACTCTCCTGGGTTACCCTCACACATATTATTCCCTCATTTAGTGGATATTTTCACAAAAAAGTGAAATTTTCAAAAATTCAGAAAATTGAGTGAAAACGACTAAATATGAAGGACTCATTGGGCGAAACGCTCTGGAATTGAAATCGGAAGGCTCACTGACATTTCCCCTATCTGAAAGTCTGATAAACGCCGGAAAAATGACTAAGTCCCCCAAAAAATTTTTTTCAACTTTTTTCAATTTTACCCCCGTGAGATATATATTCTACCCACACACATTTGGAACTCTCCTGGGGTACCCTCACACATATTATTCCCTCATTTAGTGGATATTTTCACAAAAAAGTGAAATTTTCAAAAATTCAGAAAATTGGCTGAAAACGACTAAATATGAAGGACTCATCGGGCGAATCGCTCTGGAACTGAAATCGGAACACTCACTGACATTTCCCCTATCTGAAAGTCTGATAAACGCCGGAAAAATGACTAAGTCCAAAAAATAATTTTTTTCAACTTTTTTCAATTTTACCCCGTGGGATATATATTCTACCGACACACATTTGGAACTCTCCTGGGGTACCCTCACACATATTATTCCCTCATTTAGTGGATATTTTCACAAAAAAGTGAAATTTTCAAAAATTCAGAAAATTGGCTGAAAACGACTAAATATGAAGGACTCATCAGGCGAATCGCTCTGGAACTGAAATCGGAATGCTCACTGACATTTCCCCTATCTGAAAGTCTGATAAACGCCGGAAAAATTACTAAGTCCAAAAAATAATTTTTTTCAATTTTACCCCCGTGGGATATATATTCTACCGACACACATTTGGAACTCTCCTGGGGTACCCTCACACATATTATTCCCTCATTTAGTGGATATTTTCACAAAAAAGTGAAATTTTCAAAAATTCTGAAAATTGGCTGAAAATGACTAAATATGAACGACTCATCGGGCTTATCGCTCTGGAACTGAAATCGGAACACTCACTGACATTTCTCCTATCTGAAAGTCTGATAAACGCCATAAAAATGACTAAGTCCAAAAAAAATTTTTTTTTTACTTTTTTCAATTTTACCCCCGTGGGATATATATTCTACCGACACACATTTGGAGCTCTCCTGGGGTACCCTCACACATATTATTCCCTCATTTAGTGGATATTTTCACAAAAAAAGTGAAATTTTCAAAAATTCAGAAAATTGGCTGAAAACGAATAAATATGAAGGACTCATCGGGCGAATCACTCTGGAACTGAAATCGGAACACTCACTGACATTTCCCCTATCTGAAAGTCTGATAAACGCCATAAAAATGACTAAGTCCCAAAAAAATTTTTTTTCAACTTTTTTCAATTTTACCCCCATGGGATATATATTCTACCCACACACATTTGGAACTCTCCTGGGGTACCCTCACACAAATTATTCCCTCATTTAGTGGATATTTTCACAAAAAAGTGAAATTTTCAAAAATTCAGAAAATTGGCTGAAAACGAATAATTATGAAGGTCTCATCGGGCGAATCGCTCTGGAACTGAAATCGGAATGCTCACTGACATTTCCACTATCTGAAAGTCTGATAAACGCCGGAAAAATGACTAAGTCCAAAAAATTATTTTTTTCAACTTTATTCAATTTTACCCCCGCGGGATATATATTCTACCCACACACATTTGGAACTCTCATGGGATACCCTCACACATATTATTCCCTCATTTAGTGGATATTTTCAGAAAAAAGTGAAATTTTCAAAAATTCAGAAAATTGGCTGAAAACGACTAAATATGAAGGACTCATCGGGCGAATCACTCTGGAACTGAAATCGGAACACTCACTGACATTTCCCCTATCTGAAAGTCTGATAAACGCCATAAAAATGACTAAGTCCAAAAAAAATTTTTTTTTTACTTTTTTCAATTTTACCCCCGTGGGATATATATTCTACCGACACACATTTGGAGCTCTCCTGGGGTACCCTCACACATATTATTCCCTCATTTAGTGGATATTTTCACAAAAAAAGTGAAATTTTCAAAAATTCAGAAAATTGGCTGAAAACGACTAAATATGAAGGACTCATCAGGCGAATCGCTATGGAACTGAAATTGGAACGCTCACTGACATTTCCCCTATCTGAAAGTCTGATAGACGCTGAAAAAATGACTAAGTCCCCAAAAAAAATTTTTTCAACTTTTTTCAATTTTACCCCCGTGGGATATATATTCTACCCACACACATTTGGAACTCTTCTGGGGTACCCTCACACATATTATTCCCTCATTTAGTGGATATTTTCACAAAAAAGTGAAATTTTCAAAAATTCAGAAAATTGGCTGAAAACTACTAAATATGAAGGACTCATCGGGCGAATCGCTCTGGAACTGAAATCGGAATGCTCACTGACATTTCCACTATCTGAAAGTCTGATAAACGCCGGAAAAATGACTAAGTCCAAAAAATTATTTTTTTCAACTTTATTCAATTTTACCCCCGCTGGCTATATATTCTACCCACACACATTTGGAACTCTCATGGGGTACCCTCACACATATTATTCCCTCATTTAGTGGATATTTTCACAAAAAAGTGAAATTTTCAAAAATTCTGAAAATTGGCTGAAAACGACTAAATATCAAGGACTAATCGGGCGAATCGCTCTGGAACTGAAATCGGAACACTCACTGACATTTCCCCTATCTGAAAGTCTGATAAACGCCATAAAAATAAGTAAGTCCCAAAAAAATTTTTTTTAAACTTTTTTCAATTTTACCCCCGTGGGATATATATTCTACCCACACACATTTGGAACTCTCCTGGGGTACCCTCACACATATTATTCCCTCATTTAGTGGATATTTTCACAAAAAAGTGAAATTTTCAAAAATTCAGAAAATTGACAGAAAACGACTAAATATGAAGGACTCATCGGGCGAATCGCTCTGGAACTGAAATCGGAATGCTCACTGACATTTCCCCTATCTGAAAGTCTGATAAACGCCGGAAAAATGACTAAGTCCAAAAAATAATTTTTTTCAACTTTTTTCAATTTTACCCCGTGGGATATATATTCTACCGACACACATTTGGAACTCTCCTGGGGTACCCTCACACATATTATTCCCTCATTTAGTGGATATTTTCACAAATAAGTGAAATTTTCAAAAATTCAAAAAATTGACTGAAAACGACTAAATATGAAGAACTCATCGGGAAAATCGCTCTTGAACTGAAATCGGAACGCTCACTGACATTTCCCCTATCTGAAAATCTGATAAACGCTGAAAAAATGACTAAGTCCAAAAAAAAAATTTTTTTCAACTGTTTTCAATTTTACCCCCGTGGGATATATATTCTACCCACACACATTTGGAACTCTCCTGGGGTACCCTCACACATATTATTTCCTCATTTAGTGGATATTTTCACAAAAAAGTGAAATTTTCAAAAATTCCAAAAATTGGCTGAAAACGACTAAATATGAAAGACTCATCGGGCGATTCGCTCTGGAATCGAAATCGGAAGGCTCCCTGACATTTCCCCTATCTGAAAGTCTGATAAACGCCAGAAAAATTACTAAGTCCAAAAAATAATTTTTTTCAACTTTTTTAAATTTTACCCCCGTGGGATATATATTCTACCCACACACATTTGGAACTCTCCTGGGGTACCCTCACACATATTATTCCCTCATTTAGTGGATATTTTCACAAAACAGTGAAATTTTCAAAAATTCAGAAAATTGGCTGAAAACAACTAAATATGAAGGACTCATCGGGCGAATCGCTCTGGAACTGAAATCGGAACACTCACTGACATTTACCCTATCTGAAAGTCTGATAAACGCCATAAAAATGACTAAGTCCAAAAAAAATTTTTTTTCAACTTTTTTCAATTTTACCCCCGTGGGATATATATTCTACCGACACACATTTGGAACTCTCCTGGGGTACCCTCACACATATTATTCCCTCATTTAGTGGATATTTTCACAAAAAAGTGAAATTTTCAAAAATTCTGAAAATTGGCTGAAAATGACTAAATATGAAGGACTCATCGGGCGAATCGCTCTGGAACTGAAATCGGAACACTCACTGACATTTCCCCTATCTGAAAGTCTGATAAACGCCATAAAAATGACTAAGTCCAAAAAAAATTTTTTTTTTACTTTTTTCAATTTTACCCCCGTGGGATATATATTCTACCCACACACATTTGGAACTCTTCTGGGGTACCCTCACACATATTATTCCCTCATTTAGTGGATATTTTCACAAAAAAGTGAAATTTTCAAAAATTCTGAAAATTGGCTGAAAACGACTAAATATGAAGGACTCATCCGGCGAATCGCTCTGGAACTGAAATCGGAACACTCACTGACATTTCCCCTATCTGAAAGTCTGATAAACGGCAGAAAAATGACTAAGTCCAAAAAAAATTTTTTTTAAACTTTTTTCAATTTTACCCCCGTGGGATATATATTCTACCGACACACATTCGGAACTCTCCTGGGGTACCCTCACACATATTATTCCCTCATTTAGTGGATATTTTCACAAAAAAGTGAAATTTTCAAAAATTCAGAAAATTGGCTGAAAACGACTAAATATGAAGGACTCATCAGGCGAATCGCCCTGGAACTGAAATCGGAATGCTCACTGACATTTCCCCTATCTGAAAGTCTGATAAACGCCATAAAAATGACTAAGTCCAAAAAAAATTTTTTTTAAACTTTTTTCAATTTTACCCCCGTGGGATATATACTCTACCGACACACATTTGGAACTCTCCTGGGGTACCCTCACACATATTATTCCCTCATTTAGTGGATATTTTCACAAATAAGTGAAATTTTCAAATATTCAAAAAATTGACTGAAAACGACTAAATATGAAGAACTCATCGGGAAAATCTCTCTTGAACTGAAATCGGAACGCTCACTCACATTTCCCCTATCTGAAAGTCTGATAAACACCGGAAAAATGAGTAAGTCCAAAACAAAATTTTTTTCAATTTTTTTCAATTTTACCCCCGTGGGACATATATTCTACCCACACACATTTGGAACTCTCCTGGGGTACCCTCACACATATTATTCCCTCATTTAGTGGATATTTTCACAAATAAGTGAAATTTTCAAAAATTCAAAAAATTGACTGAAAACGACTAAATATGAAGAACTCATCGGGAAAATCGCTCTTGAACTGAAATCGGAACGCTCACTGACATTTCCCCTATCTGAAAATCTGATAAACGCTGAAAAAATGACTAAGTCCAAAAAAAAAATTTTTTTCAACTGTTTTCAATTTTACCCCCGTGGGATATATATTCCACCCACACACATTTGGAACTCTCCTGGGGTACCCTCACACATATTATTTCCTCATTTAGTGGATATTTTCACAAAAAAGTGAAATTTTCAAAAATTCCAAAAATTGGCTGAAAACGACTAAATATGAAAGACTCATCGGGCGAATCGCTCTGGAACTGAAATCGGAACACTCACTGACATTTACCCTATCTGAAAGTCTGATAAACGCCATAAAAATGACTAAGTCCAAAAAAAATTTTTTTTCAACTTTTTTCAATTTTACCCCCGTGGGATATATATTCTACCGACACACATTTGGAACTCTCCTGGGGTACCCTCACACATATTATTCCCTCATTTAGTGGATATTTTCACAAAAAAGTGAAATTTTCAAAAATTCTTAAAATTGGCTGAAAATGACTACATATGAAGGACTCATCGGGCGAATCGCTCTGGAACTGAAATCGGAACACTCACTGACATTTCCCCTATCTGAAAGTCTGATAAACGCAATAAAAATGACTAAGTCCAAAAAAAATTTTTTTTTTACTTTTTTCAATTTTACCCCCGTGGGATATATATTCCACCGACACACATTTGGAGCTCTCCTGGGGTACCCTCACACATATTATTCCCTCATTTAGTGGATATTTTCCAAAAAAAGTGAAATTTTCAAAAATTCAGAAAATTGGCTGAAAACGGCTAAATATGAAGGACTCATCGGGCGAATCGCTCTGGAACTGAAATCGGAATGCTCACTGACATTTCCACTATCTGAAAGTCTGATAAACGCCGGAAAAATGACTAAGTCCAAAAAATTATTTTTTTCAACTTTATTCAATTTTACCCCCGTGGGATATATATTCTACCCACACACATTTGGAACTCTCCTGGGGTACCCTCACACATATTATTCCCTCATTTAGTGGATATTTTCACAAAAAAGTGAAATTTTCAAAAATTCAGAAAATTGGCTGAAAACTACTAAATATGAAGAACTCATCGGGCGAATCGCTCTGGAACTGAAATCGGAATGCTCACTGACATTTCCACTATCTGAAAGTCTGATAAACGCCGGAAAAATGACTAAGTCCAAAAAATTATTTTTTTCAACTTTATTCAATTTTACCCCCGTGGGATATATATTCTACCCACACACATTTGGAACTCTCCTGGGGTACCCTCACACATATTATTCCCTCATTTAGTGGATATTTTCACAAAAAAGTGAAATTTTCAAAAATTCAGAAAATTGGCTGAAAACGACTAAATATGAAGGACTCATCGGGCGAACCGCTCTGGAACTGAAATCGGAACACTCACTGACATTTCCCCTATCTGAAAGTCTGATAAACGCCATAAAAATGACTAAGTCCAAAAAAAATTTTTTTTAAACTTTTTTCAATTTTACCCCCGTGGGATATATATTCTACCCACACACATTTGGAACTCTCATGGGGTACCCTCACACATATTATTCCCTCATTTAGTGGATATTTTCACAAAAAAGTGAAATTTTCAAAAATTCCGAAAATTGGCTGAAAACGACTAAATATGAAAGACTCATCGGGCGAATCGCTCTGGAACTGAAATCGGAACACTCACTGACATTTACCCTATCTGAAAGTCTGATAAACGCCATAAAAATGACTAAGTCCAAAAAAAATTTTTTTTCAACTTTTTTCAATTTTACCCCCGTGGGATATATATTCTACCGACACACATTTGGAACTCTCCTGGGGTACCCTCACACATATTATTCCCTCATTTAGTGGATATTTTCACAAAAAAGTGAAATTTTCAAAAATTCTGAAAATTGGCTGAAAATGACTACATATGAAGGACTCATCGGGCGAATCGCTCTGGAACTGAAATCGGAACACTCACTGACATTTCCCCTATCTGAAAGTCTGATAAACGCAATAAAAATGACTAAGTCCAAAAAAAATTTTTTTTTTACTTTTTTCAATTTTACCCCCGTGGGATATATATTCTACCCACACACATTTGGAACTCTCCTGGGGTACCCTCACACATATTATTCCCTCATTTAGTGGATATTTTCACAAAAAAGTGAAATTTTCAAAAATTCAGAAAATTGGCTGAAAACTACTAAATATGAAGAACTCATCGGGCGAATCGCTCTGGAACTGAAATCGGAATGCTCACTGACATTTCCACTATCTGAAAGTCTGATAAACGCCGGAAAAATGACTAAGTCCAAAAAATTATTTTTTTCAACTTTATTCAATTTTACCCCCGTGGGATATATATTCTACCCACACACATTTGGAACTCTCCTGGGGTACCCTCACACATATTATTCCCTCATTTAGTGGATATTTTCACAAAAAAGTGAAATTTTCAAAAATTCAGAAAATTGGCTGAAAACGACTAAATATGAAGGACTCATCGGGCGAACCGCTCTGGAACTGAAATCGGAACACTCACTGACATTTCCCCTATCTGAAAGTCTGATAAACGCCATAAAAATGACTAAGTCCAAAAAAAATTTTTTTTAAACTTTTTTCAATTTTACCCCCGTGGGATATATATTCTACCCACACACATTTGGAACTCTCATGGGGTACCCTCACACATATTATTCCCTCATTTAGTGGATATTTTCACAAAAAAGTGAAATTTTCAAAAATTCTGAAAATTGGCTGAAAACGACTAAATATGAAGGACTCATCGGGCGAAACGCTCTGGAACTGAAATCGGAATGCTCACTGACATTTCCACTATCTGAAAGTCTGATAAACGCCGGAAAAATGACTAAGTCCAAAAAATTATTTTTTTCAACTTTTTTCAATTTTACTCCCGTGGGATATATATTCTACCGACACACATTTGGAACTCTCATGGGGTACCCTCACACATATTATTCCCTCATTTAGTGGATATTTTCACAAAAAAGTGAAATTTTCAAAAATTCAGAAAATTGGCAGAAAACGACTAAATATGAAGGACTCATCGGGCGAACCGCTCTGGAACTGAAATCGGAACACTCACTGACATTTCCCCTATCTGAAAGTCTGATAAACGCCATAAAAACGACTAAGTCCAAAAAAAATTTTTTTTAAACTTTTTTCAATTTTACCCCCGTGGGATATATATTCTACCCACACACATTTGGAACTCTCATGGGGTACCCTCACACATATTATTCCCTCATTTAGTGGATATTTTCACAAAAAAGTGAAATTTTCAAAAATTCCGAAAATTGGCTGAAAACGACTAAATATGAAAGACTCATCGGGCGAATCGCTCTGGAACTGAAATCGGAACACTCACTGACATTTACCCTATCTGAAAGTCTGATAAACGCCATAAAAATGACTAAGTCCAAAAAAAATTTTTTTTCAACTTTTTTCAATTTTACCCCCGTGGGATATATATTCTACCGACACACATTTGGAACTCTCCTGGGGTACCCTCACACATATTATTCCCTCATTTAGTGGATATTTTCACAAAAAAGTGAAATTTTCAAAAATTCTTAAAATTGGCTGAAAATGACTACATATGAAGGACTCATCGGGCGAATCGCTCTGGAACTGAAATCGGAACACTCACTGACATTTCCCCTATCTGAAAGTCTGATAAACGCAATAAAAATGACTAAGTCCAAAAAAAATTTTTTTTTTACTTTTTTCAATTTTACCCCCGTGGGATATATATTCTACCCACACACATTTGGAACTCTCCTGGGGTACCCTCACACATATTATTCCCTCATTTAGTGGATATTTTCACAAAAAAGTGAAATTTTCAAAAATTCAGAAAATTGGCTGAAAACTACTAAATATGAAGAACTCATCGGGCGAATCGCTCTGGAACTGAAATCGGAATGCTCACTGACATTTCCACTATCTGAAAGTCTGATAAACGCCGGAAAAATGACTAAGTCCAAAAAATTATTTTTTTCAACTTTATTCAATTTTACCCCCGTGGGATATATATTCTACCCACACACATTTGGAACTCTCCTGGGGTACCCTCACACATATTATTCCCTCATTTAGTGGATATTTTCACAAAAAAGTGAAATTTTCAAAAATTCAGAAAATTGGCTGAAAACGACTAAATATGAAGGACTCATCGGGCGAACCGCTCTGGAACTGAAATCGGAACACTCACTGACATTTCCCCTATCTGAAAGTCTGATAAACGCCATAAAAATGACTAAGTCCAAAAAAAATTTTTTTTAAACTTTTTTCAATTTTACCCCCGTGGGATATATATTCTACCCACACACATTTGGAACTCTCCTGGGGTACCCTCACACAAATTATTCCCTCATTTAGTGGATATTTTCACAAAAAAGTGAAATTTTCAAAAATTCAGAAAATTGGCTGAAAACTACTAAATATGAAGGACTCATCGGGCGAATCGCTCTGGAACTGAAATCGGAATGCTCACTGACATTTCCCCTATCTGAAAGTCTGATAAACGCCGGAAAAATGACTAAGTCCAAAAAATTATTTTTTTCAACTTTATTCAATTTTACCCCCGCGGGCTATATATTCTACCCACACACATTTGGAACTCTCATGGGGTACCCTCACACATATTATTCCCTCATTTAGTGGATATTTTCACAAAAAAGTGAAATTTTCAAAAATTCTGAAAATTGGCTGAAAACGACTAAATATGAAGGACTCATCGGGCGAATCGCTCTGGAACTGAAATCGGAACTCTCACTGACATTTCCCCTATCTGAAAGTCTGATAAACGCCATAAAAATGAATAAGTCCCAAAAAAATTTTTTTTCAACTTTTTTCAATTTTACTCCCGTGGGATATATATTCTACCGACACACATTTGGAACTGTCCTGGGGTACCCTCACACATATTATTCCCTCATTTAGTGGATATTTTCACAAAAAAGTGAAATTTTCAAAAATTCAGAAAATTGGCTGAAAACGACTAAATATGAAGCACTCATCGGGCGAATCACTCTGGAACTGAAATCGGAACACTCACTGACATTTCCCCTATCTGAAAGTCTGATGAACGCCATAAAAATGACTAAGTCCCAAAAAATTTTTTTTTTAACTTTTTTCAATTTTACCCCTGTGGGATATATATTCTACCCACACACATTTGGAACTCTCCTGGGGTACCCTCACACATATTATTCCCTCATTTAGTGGATATTTTCACAAAAAAGTGAAATTTTCAAAAATTCAGAAAATTGACTGAAAACGACTAAATATGAAGGACTCATTGGGCGAAACGCTCTGGAATTGAAATCGGAAGGCTCACTGACATTTCCCTTATCTGAAAGTCTGATAAACGCCGGAAAAATGACTAAGTCCCCCAAAAAATTTTTTTCAACTTTTTTCAATTTTACCCCCGTGGGATATATATTCTACCCACACACATTTGGAACTCTCCTGGGGTACCCTCACACATATTATTCCCTCATTTAGTGGATATTTTCACAAAAAAGTGAAATTTTCAAAAATCCAGAAAATTGGCTGAAAACGACTAAATATGAAGGACTCATCGGGCGAATCGCTCTGGAACTGAAATCGGAACACTCACTGACATTTCCCCTATTTGAAAGTCTGATAAACGCCATAAAAATGACTAAGTCCAAAAAAAATTTTTTTTAAACTGTTTTCAATTTTACCCCCGTGGGATATATATTCTACCCACACACATTTGGAACTCTCATGGGGTACCCTCACACATATTATTCCCTCATTTAGTGGATATTTTCACAAAAAAGTGAAATTTTCAAAAATTCAGAAAATTGGCTGAAAACTACTAAATATGAAGGACTCATCGGGCGAATCGCTCTGGAACTGAAATCGGAATGCTCACTGACATTTCCCCTATCTGAAAGTCTGATAAACGCCGGAAAAATTACTAAGTCCAAAAAATAATTTTTTTCAACTTTTTTCAATTTTACCCCCGTGGGATATATATTCTACCCACACACATTTGGAACTCTCCTGGGGTACCCTCACACATATTATTCCCTCATTTAGTGGATATTTTCACAAAACAGTGAAATTTTCAAAAATTCAGAAAATTGGCTGAAAACAACTAAATATGAAGGACTCATCGGGCGAATCACTCTGGAACTGAAATCGGAACACTCACTGACATTTCCCCTATCTGAAAGTCTGATAAACGCCATAAAAATGACTAAGTCCCAAAAAAATTTTTTTTTAACTTTTTTCAATTTTACCCCCATGGGATATATATTCTACCCACACACATTTGGAACTCTCCTGGGGTACCCTCACACAAATTATTCCCTCATTTAGTGGATATTTTCACAAAAAAGTGAAATTTTCAAAAATTCAGAAAATTGACTGAAAACAACTAAATATGAAGGACTCATCGGGCGAAACGCTCTGGAATTGAAATCGGAAGGCTCACTGACATTTCCCCTATCTGAAAGTCTGATAAACGCCGGAAAAATGACTAAGTTCCCAAAAAAAATTTTTTCAACTTTTTTCAATTTTACCCCTGTGGGATATATATTCTACCCACACACATTTGGAACTCTTCTGGGGTACCCTCACACATATTATTCCCTCATTTAGTGGATATTTTCACAAAAAAGTGAAATTTTCAAAAATTCTGAAAATTGGCTGAAAACGACTAAATATGAAGGACTCATCCGGCGAATCGCTCTGGAACTGAAATCGGAACACTCACTGACATTTCCCCTATCTGAAAGTCTGATAAACGCCATAAAAATGACTAAGTCCAAAAAAAATTTTTTTTCAACTTTTTTCAATTTTACCCCCGTGGGATATATATTCTACCGACACACATTCGGAACTCTCCTGGGGTACCCTCACACATATTATTCCCTCATTTAGTGGATATTTTCACAAAAAAGTGAAATTTTCAAAAATTCAGAAAATTGGCTGAAAACGACTAAATATGAAGGACTCATCAGGCGAATCGCCCTGGAACTGAAATCGGAATGCTCACTGACATTTCCCCTATCTGAAAGTCTGATAAACGCCATAAAAATGACTAAGTCCAAAAAAAATTTTTTTTAAACTTTTTTCAATTTTACCCCCGTGGGATATATATTCTACCCACACACATTTGGAACTCTTCTGGGGTACCCTCACACATATTATTCCCTCATTTAGAGGATATTTTCACAAAAAAGTGAAATTTTCCAAAATTCTGAAAATTGGCTGAAAACGACTAAATATGAAGGACTCATCGGGCGAATCGCTCTGGAACTGAAATGGGAACGCTCACTGACATTTCCCCTATCTGAAAGTCTGATAAACGCCGGAAAAATGACTAAGTCCAAAAAAAAATTTTTTTCAACCTTTTTCAATTTTACCCCCGTGGGATATATATTCTACGCACACACATTTGGAACTCTCCTGGGGTACCCTCACACATATTATTCCCTCATTTAGTGGATATTTTCACAAAAAAGTGAAATTTTCAAAAATTCCGAAAATTGGCTGAAAACGACTAAATATGAAGGACTCATCGGGCGAATCGCTCTGGAACTGAAATCGGAACGCTCACTGATATTTCCCCTATCTGAAAATCTGATAAACGCTGAAAAAATGACTAAGTCCAAAAAAAAAATTTTTTTCAACTGTTTTCAATTTTACCCCCGTGGGATATATATTCTACCCACACACATTTGGAACTCTCCTGGGGTACCCTCACACATATTATTTCCTCATTTAGTGGATATTTTCACAAAAAAGTGAAATTTTCAAAAATTCCAAAAATTGGCTGAAAACGACTAAATATGAAAGACTCATCGGGCGATTCGCTCTGGAATCGAAATCGGAAGGCTCCCTGACATTTCCCCTATCTGAAAGTCTGATAAACGCCAGAAAAATGACTAAGTCCCAAAAAAATTTTTTTTTAACTTTTTTCAATTTTACCCCCATGGGATATATACTACCCACACACATTTGGAACTCTCCTGGGGTACCCTCACACATATTGTTCCCTCATTTAGTGGATATTTTCACAAAATTGAAATTTTCAAAAATTCAGAAAATTGGCTGAAAACGACTAAATATGAAGGACTCATCGTCGAATCGCTCTGGAACTGAAATTGGAACGCTCACTGACATTTCCCCTATCTGGAAGTCTGATAAACGCTGAATAAATGACTAAGTCCAAAAAAAAATTTTTTTCAACTTCTTTCAATTTTACCCCCGTGTTATATATATTCTACCCACACACATTTGGAACTCTCCTGGGGTACCCTCCCACATATTATACCCTCATTTAGTGGATATTTTCACAAAAAAGTGAACTTTTCAAAAATTCAGAAAATTGGCTGAAAAGGACTAAATATGAAGGACTCATTGGGCGAATCGCTCTGGAACTGAAATCGGAACGCTCACTGACATATCCCCTATCTGGAAGTCTGATAAACGCTGAAAAATGACTAGGTCGAAAAAAAAAAAATTTCACCTTTTTTCAATTTTACCCCCGTGGGATATATATTTTACCCACACACATTTGGATCTCTCCTGGGGTACCCTCACACATATTATTCCCTCATTTAGTGGATATTTTCACAAAAAAGTGAAATTTTCAAAAATTCAGAAAATTGGCTGAAAACGACTAAATATGAAGGACTCATTGGGCGACACGCTCTTGAACTGAAATAGGAACACTCACTGACATTTCCCCTATCTGAAAGTCTGATAAACGCCGGAAAAATGACTAAGTCGAAAAAAAAAATTTTTTCAACTTTTTTCAATTTTACCCCCGTGGGATACATATTCTACCCACACACATTTGGAACTCTTCTGGGGTACCCTCACACATATTATTCCCTCATTTAGAGGATATTTTCACAAAAAAGTGAAATTTTCCAAAATTCTGAAAATTGGCTGAAAACGACTAAATATGAAGGACTCATCGGGGGAATCGCTCTTGAACTGAAATCGGAACGCTCACTGACATTTCCCCTATCTGAAAGTCTGATAAACGCCGGAAAAATGACTAAGTCCCCCAAAAAAATTTTTTTTACTTTTTTCAATTTTACCCCCATGGGATATATATTCTACGCACACACATTTGGAACTCTCCTGGGGTACCTTCACACATATTATTTCCTCATTTAGTGGATATTTTCACAAAAAAGTGAAATTTTCAAAAATTCCAAAAATTGGCTGAAAACGACTAAATATGAAAGACTCATCGGGCGATTCGCTCTGGAATCGAAATCGGAAGGCTCCCTGACATTTCCCCTATCTGAAAGTATGATAAACGCCAGAAAAATGACTAAGTCCCAAAAATATTTTTTTTAACTTTTTTCAATTTTACCCCCATGGGATATATACTACCCACACACATTTGGAACTCTCCTGGGGTACCCTCACACATATTGTTCCCTCATTTAGTGGATATTTTCACAAAATTGAAATTTTCAAAAATTCAGAAAATTGGCTGAAAAGGACTAAATATGAAGGACTCATTGGGCGAATCGCTCTGGAACTGAAATCAGAACGCTCACTGACATATCCCCTATCTGGAAGTCTGATAAACGCTGAAAAAATGACTAGGTCGAAAAAAAAAAAATTTCGCCTTTTTTCAATTTTACCCCCGTGGGATAAATATTTTACCCACACACATTTGGATCTCTCCTGGGGTACCCTCACACATATTATTCCCTCATTTAGTGGATATTTTCACAAAAAAGTGAAATTTTCAAAAATTCAGAAAATTGGCTGAAAACGACTAAATATGAAGGACTCATTGTCGAATCGCTCTGGAACTGAAATCGGAACGCTCACTGACATTTCCCCTATCTGGAAGTCTGATAAACGCTGAATAAATGACTAAGTCCAAAAAAAAATTTTTTTAAACTTTTTTCAATTTTACACCCGTGGGATATATATTCTACCCACACACATTTGGAACTCTCCTGGGGTACCCTCCCACATATTATTCCCTCATTTAGTGGATATTTTCACAAAAAAAAGTGAAGTTTTCAAAAATTCAGAAAATTGTCTATAAACGACTAAATATGAAGGACTCATTGGGCGAATCGCTCTGGAAGTGAAATCGGAACGCTCACTGACATTTCCCCTATCTGAAAGTCTGATAAACGCTGAAAAAATGACTAGGTCGAAAAAAAAATTTTTTTCACCTTTTTTCAATTTTATCCCCGTGGGATATATATTCTACCCACACACATTTGGAACTCTCCTGGGGTACCCTCACACATATTATTCCCTCATTTAGTGGATATTTTCACAAAAAAGTGAAATTTTCAAAAATTCAGAAAATTGACTGAAAACGACTGAATATGAATGACTCATCGGGCGAATCGCTCTTGAACTGAAATCAGAATGCTCACTGACATTTCCCCTATCTGAAAGTCTGATAAACGCCGGAAAAATGACTAAGTCCAAAAAAAATGTTTTTTAAACTTTGTTCAATTTTACCCAGGTGGGATATATATTCTACCCACACACATTTCGAACTCTCCTGGGGTACCCTCACACATATTATTCCCTCATTTAGTTGATATTTTCACAAAAAAGTGAAATTTTCAAAAATTCAGAAAACTGTCTGAACACGACTAAATATGAAAGACTCATTGGGCGAATCGCTCTGGAACTGAAATCGGAACGCTCACTGGCATTTCCCCTATCTGAAAGTCTTATAAACGCTGAAAAAATGACTAGTTAGAAAAAAAAAATTTTTTCACCTTTTTTCAATTTTACCCCCGTGGGATATATATTCTACCCACACCCATTTGGAACTCTCCTGGGGTACCCTCACACATATTATTCCCTCATTTAGTGGATATTTTCACAAAAAAGTGAAATTTTCAAAAATTCTGAAAATTGACTGAAAATGACTAAATATGATGGACTCATCGGGCGAATCGCTCTTGAACTGAAATCGGAACGCTCACTGACATGTCCCCTATCTGAAAGTCTGATAAACGCTGGAAAAATGACTAAGTCCAAAAAAAAATTTTTTAAAACTTTTTTCAATTTTACCCCGTGGGATATATATACTACCCACACACATTTGGTTCTCTCCTGGGGTACCCTCACACATATTATTCCCTCATTTAGTTGATATTTTCATAAAAAGTGAAATTTTCAAAAATTCAGAAAATTGTCTGAAAACGACAAAATATGCAGGACTCATCGGGCGACTCGCTCTGGAACTGAAATCAGAACAGTCACTGACATTTCCCCTATCTGAAAGTCTGATAAACGCCGGAAAAATGACTAAGTCGAAAAAATATTTGTTTTCAACTTTTTTCAATTTTACCCCCGTGGGATATATATTCTACCCACACACATTTGGAACTCTCCTGGGGTACCCTCACACATATTATTCCCTCATTTAGCTGATATTTTCATAAAAAGTGAAATTTTCAAAAATTCAGAAAATTGACTGAAAACGACTAAATATGAAGGACTCATCGGGCGAATCGCTCTGGAACTGAAATCGGAACGCTCACTGACATTTCCCCTATCTGGAAGTCTGATAAACGCTGAATAAATGACTAAGTCCAAAAAAAAATTTTTTTAAACTTTTTTCAATTTTACACCCGTGGGATATATATTCTACCCACACACATTTGGAACTCTCCTGGGGTACCCTCCCACATATTATTCCCTCATTTAGTGGATATTTTCACAAAAAAAAGTGAAGTTTTCAAAAATTCAGAAAATTGTCTATAAACGACTAAATATGAAGGACTCATTGGGCGAATCGCTCTGGAAGTGAAATTGGAACGCTCACTGACATTTCCCCTATCTGAAAGTCTGATAAACGCTGAAAAAATGACTAGGTCGAAAAAAAAATTTTTTTCACCTTTTTTCAATTTTATCCCCGTGGGATATATATTCTACCCACACACATTTGGAACTCTCCTGGGGTACCCTCACACATATTATTCCCTTATTTAGTGGATATTTTCACAAAAAAGTGAAATTTTCAAAAATTCAGAAAATTGGCTGAAAACAACTAATTATGAAGGACTCATCGGGCGACTCGCTCTGGAACTGAAATCGGAACACTCACTGACACTTCCCCTCTCTGAAAGTCTGATAAACGCTGAAAAAATCACTAGGTCGAAAAAAGAAATGTTCACCTTTTTTTAATTTTACCCCCGTGGGATATATATTCTACCCACACACATTTGGATCTCTCCTGGGGTACCCTCACACATATTATTCCCTCATTTAGTGGATATTTTCACAAAAAAGTGACATTTTCAAAAATTCAGAAAACTGTCTGAAAACGACGAAATATGAAGGACTCAACAGGCGACTTGCTCTGGAACTGAAATCGGTACACTCACTGACATTTCCCCTATCTGAAAGTCTGATAAACGCTAAAAAAATGACTAGGTCGAAAAAAAAATTGTTTTCACCTTTTTTCAATTTTACCCCCGTGGGATATATATTCTACCCACACACATTTGGATCTCTTCTGGGGTACCCTCACACATATTATTCCCTCATTTAGTGGATATTTTCACAAAAAAGTGACATTTTCAAAAATTCAGAAAATAGGCTGAAATCGCCTAAATATGAAGGACTCATCGGGCGAATAGCTCTGGGACTGAAATCGGAACGCTCACTGACATTTCCCCTATCTGAAAGTCTGATAAACGCTGAAAAAATGACTAGGTCGAAAAAAAAAAAATTTTCACCCTTTTTTAATTTTACCCCGTGGGATATATATTCTACCCACACACATTTGGATCTCTCCTGGGGTACCCTCACACATATTATTCCCTCATTTAGTGGATATTTTCACAAAAAAGTGACATTTTCAAAAATTCTGAAAATTGGCTGAAAACGACTAAATATGAAGGACTCATCGGGCGAATCACTCTGGAACTGAAATCGCATTGCTCACTGACATTTCCCCTATCTGAAAGTCTGATAAATGCTGAAAAAATGACTAAGTCCAAAACCAATTTTTTTTTTCAACTTTTTTCAATTTTACCTCCGTGGGATATATATTGTACCCACACACATTTGGAACTCTCCTGGGGTACCCTCACACATATTATTCCCTCATTTAGTGGATATTTTCACAAAAAAGTGACATTTTCAAAAATTCAGAAAACTGTCTGAAAACGACGAAATATGAAGGACTCAACAGGCGACTCGCTCTGGAACTGAAATCGGTACACTCACTGACATTTCCCCTATCTGAAAGTCTGATAAACGCTAAAAAAATGACTAGGTCGAAAAAAAAAATGTTTTCACCTTTTTTCAATTTTACCCTCTTGGGATATATATTCTACCCACACACATTTGGATCTCTCCTGGGGTACCCTCACACATATTATTTCCACATTTAGTGGATATTTTCACAAAAAAGTGAAATTTTCAAAAATTCAGAAAATTGGCTGAAAACGACTAAATATGAAGGACTCATCGGGCGAATCACTCTGGAACTGAAATCGGAACGCTCACTTACATTTCCCCTATCTGAAAGTCTGATAAACGCTGAAAAAATGACTAAGTCCAAAACAAATTTTTTTTCAACTTCTTTCAAATTTACCCCCGTGGGATATATATTGTACCCACACACATTTGGATCTCTCCTGGGGTACTCTCACACATATTATTCCCTCATTTAGTGGATATTTTCACAAAAAAGTGAAATTTTCAAACATTCTGAAAATTGGCTGAAAACGACTAAATATGAAGGACTCATCGGGTGAACAGCTCTGGAACTGAAATCGGAACGCTCACTGACATTTCCCCTATCTGAAAGTCTGATAAACGCTGAAAAAATGACTAGGTCGAAAAAAAATTTTTTTTCACCTTTTTTTAATTTTACCCCCGTGGGATATATATTCTACCCACACACATTTGGATCTCTCCTGGGGTACCCTCACACATATTATTCCCTCATTTAGTGGATATTTTCACAAAAAAGTGAAATTTTCAAAAATTCTGAAAATTGGCTGAAAACGACTAAATATGAAGGACTCATCGGGCGAATCACTCTGGAACTGAAATCGCATTGCTCACTGACATTTCCCCTATCTGAAAGTCTGATAAATGCTGAAAAAATGACTAAGTCCAAAACCAATTTTTTTTTTCAACTTTTTTCAATTTTACCTCCGTGGGATATATATTGTACCCACACACATTTGGAACTCTCCTGGGGTACCCTCACACATATTATTCCCTCATTTAGTGGATATTTTCACAAAAAAGTGACATTTTCAAAAATTCAGAAAACTGTCTGAAAACGACGAAATATGAAGGACTCAACAGGCGACTCGCTCTGGAACTGAAATCGGTACACTCACTGACATTTCCCCTATCTGAAAGTCTGATAAACGCTAAAAAAATGACTAGGTCGAAAAAAAAAATGTTTTCACCTTTTTTCAATTTTACCCCCGTGGGATATATATTCTACCCACACACATTTGGATCTCTCCTGGGGTACCCTCACACATATTATTTCCACATTTAGTGGATATTTTCACAAAAAAGTGAAATTTTCAAAAATTCTGAAAATTGGCTGAAAACGACTAAATATGAAGGACTCATCGGGCGAATCACTCTGGAACTGAAATCGGAACGCTCACTGACATTTCCCCTATCTGAAAGTCTGATAAATGCTGAAAAAATGACTAAGTCCAAAACAATTTTTTTTTCAACTTTTTTCAATTTTACCCCCGTGGGATATATATTGTACCCACACACATTTGGATCTCTCCTGGGTTACCCTCACACATATTATTCCCTCATTTAGTGGATATTTTCACAAAAAAGTGAAATTTTCAAAAATTCTGAAAATTGACTGAAAACGCCTAAATATGAAGGACTCATCGGGCGAATCGCTCTTGAACTGAAATCGGAATGCTCACTGACATGTCCCCTATCTGAAAGTCTGATAAACGCCGGAAAAATGACTAAGTCGAAAAAATATTTGTTTTCAACTTTTTTCAATTTTACCCCCGTGGGATATATATTCTACCCACACACATTTGGAACTCTCCTGGGGTACCCTCACACATATTATTCCCTCATTTAGCTGATATTTTCATAAAAAGTGAAATTTTCAAAAATTCAGAAAATTGACTGAAAACGACTAAATATGAAGGACTCATCGGGCGAATAGCTCTGGAATTGAAATCGGAACACTCACTGACACTTCCCCTATCTGAAAGTCTTATAAATGCTGAAAAAATGACTAAGTCCAAAACAAATTTTTTTTCAACTTTTTTCAATTTTACCCCCGTGGGATATATATTGTACCCACACACATTTGGAACTCTGCTGGGGTACCCTCACACATATTATTCCCTTATTTAGTGGATATTTTCACAAAAAAGTGAAATTTTCAAAAATTCAGAAAATTGGCTGAAAACAACTAATTATGAAGGACTCATCGGGCGACTCGCTCTGGAACTGAAATCGGAACACTCACTGACACTTCCCCTCTCTGAAAGTCTGATAAACGCTGAAAAAATCACTAGGTCGAAAAAAAAAAATGTTCACCTTTTTTTAATTTTACCCCCGTGGGATATATATTCTACCCACACACATTTGGATCTCTCCTGGGGTACCCTCACACATATTATTCCCTCATTTAGTGGATATTTTCACAAAAAAGTGACATTTTCAAAAATTCAGAAAACTGTCTGAAAACGACGAAATATGAAGGACTCAACAGGCGACTTGCTCTGGAACTGAAATCGGTACACTCACTGACATTTCCCCTATCTGAAAGTCTGATAAACGCTAAAAAAATGACTAGGTCGAAAAAAAAATTGTTTTCACCTTTTTTCAATTTTACCCCCGTGGGATATATATTCTACCCACACACATTTGGATCTCTTCTGGGGTACCCTCACACATATTATTCCCTCATTTAGTGGATATTTTCACAAAAAAGTGACATTTTCAAAAATTCAGAAAATAGGCTGAAATCGCCTAAATATGAAGGACTCATCGGGCGAATAGCTCTGGGACTGAAATCGGAACGCTCACTGACATTTCCCCTATCTGAAAGTCTGATAAACGCTGAAAAAATGACTAGGTCGAAAAAAAAAAAATTTTCACCCTTTTTTAATTTTACCCCGTGGGATATATATTCTACCCACACACATTTGGATCTCTCCTGGGGTACCCTCACACATATTATTCCCTCATTTAGTGGATATTTTCACAAAAAAGTGAAATTTTCAAAAATTCTGAAAATTGGCTGAAAACGACTAAATATGAAGGACTCATCGGGCGAATCACTCTGGAACTGAAATCGCATTGCTCACTGACATTTCCCCTATCTGAAAGTCTGATAAATGCTGAAAAAATGACTAAGTCCAAAACCAATTTTTTTTTTCAACTTTTTTCAATTTTACCTCCGTGGGATATATATTGTACCCACACACATTTGGAACTCTCCTGGGGTACCCTCACACATATTATTCCCTCATTTAGTGGATATTTTCACAAAAAAAGTGACATTTTCAAAAATTCAGAAAACTGTCTGAAAACGACGAAATATGAAGGACTCAACAGGCGACTCGCTCTGGAACTGAAATCGGTACACTCACTGACATTTCCCCTATCTGAAAGTCTGATAAACGCTAAAAAAATGACTAGGTCGAAAAAAAAAATGTTTTCACCTTTTTTCAATTTTACCCCCGTGGGATATATATTCTACCCACACACATTTGGATCTCTCCTGGGGTACCCTCACACATATTATTTCCACATTTAGTGGATATTTTCACAAAAAAGTGAAATTTTCAAAAATTCTGAAAATTGGCTGAAAACGACTAAATATGAAGGACTCATCGGGCGAATCACTCTGGAACTGAAATCGGAACGCTCACTGACATTTCCCCTATCTGAAAGTCTGATAAATGCTGAAAAAATGACTAAGTCCAAAACAATTTTTTTTTCAACTTTTTTCAATTTTACCCCCGTGGGATATATATTGTACCCACACACATTTGGATCTCTCCTGGGTTACCCTCACACATATTATTCCCTCATTTAGTGGATATTTTCACAAAAAAGTGAAATTTTCAAAAATTCTGAAAATTGACTGAAAACGACTAAATATGAAGGACTCATCGGGCGAATCGCTCTTGAACTGAAATCGGAACGCTCACTGACATGTCCCCAATCTGAAAGTCTGATAAACGCCGGAAAAATGACTAAGTCCAAAAAAAATTTTTTTTCAACTTTTTTCAATTTTACCCCCGTGGGATATATATTCTACCCACACACATTTGGAACTCTCCTGGGGTACCCTCACACATATTATTCCCTCATTTAGTGGATATTTTCACAAAAAAGTGAAATTTTCAAAAATTCTGAAAATTGACTGAAAATGACTAAATATGATGGACTCATCGGGCGAATCGCTCTTGAACTGAAATCGGAACGCTCACTGACATGTCCCCTATCTGAAAGTCTGATAAACGCTGGAAAAATGACTAAGTCCAAAAAAAACTTTTTTAAAACTTTTTTCAATTTTACCCCGTGGGATATATATACTACCCACACACATTTGGTTCTCTCCTGGGGTACCCTCACACATATTATTCCCTCATTTAGTTGATATTTTCATAAAAAGTGAAATTTTCAAAAATTCAGAAAATTGTCTGAAAACGACAAAATATGCAGGACTCATCGGGCGAATAGCTCTGGAACTGAAATCGGAACACTCACTGACATTTCCCCTATCTGAAAGTCTGATAAACGCCGGAAAAATGACTAAGTCCAAAAAATATTTGTTTTCAACTTTTTTCAATTTTACCCCCGTGGGATATATATTCTACCCACACACATTTGGAACTCTCCTGGAGTACCCTCACACATATTATTCCCTCATTTAGCTGATATTTTCATAAAAAGTGAATTTTTCAAAAATTCAGAAAATTGTCTGAAAACGACGAAATATGAAGGACTCATCAGGCGAATAGCTCTGGAGCTGAAATCGGAACACTCTCTGACATTTCCCCTATCTGAAAGTCTGATAAACGCTGAAAAAATGACTAAGTCCAAAACCAATTTTTTTTTCAACTTTTTTCAATTTTACCCCCGTGGGATATATATTGTACCCACACACATTTGGATCTCTCCTGGGGTACCCTCACACATATTATTCCCTCATTTAGTGGATATTTTCACAAAAAAGTGAAATTTTCAAACATTCTGAAAATTGGCTGAAAATGACTAAATATGAAGGACTCATCGGGCGAATCACTCTGGAACTGAAATAGGAACGCTCACTGACATTTCCCCTATCTGAAAGTCTGATAAATGATGAAAAAATGACTAAGTCCAAAACAAATTTTTTTTCAACTTTTTTCAATTTTACCCCCGTGGGATATATATTGTACCCACACACATTTGATCTCTCCTGGGGTACCCTCACACATATTATTCCCTCATTTAGTGGATATTTTCACAAAAAAGTGTAATTTTCAAAAATTCTGAAAATTGTCTGAAAATGACTAAATATGAAGGACTCATCGGGCGACTCGCTCTGGAACTGAAATCAGAACACTCACTGACATTTCCCCTCTCTGAAAGTGTGACAAACGCCGGAAAAATGACTAAGTCCAAAAAAAATTTTGTTTAAACTTTTTTCAATTTTACCCCCATGGGATATATATTCGACCCACACACATTTGGAACTCTCCTGGGGTACCCTCACACATATTATTCCCTCATTTAGTGGATATTTTCACAAAAAACTGACATTTTCAAAAATTCAGAAAATTGGCTGAAAACAACTAAATATGAAGGACTCATCGGGAGAATAGCTCTGGAACTGAAATCGGAACACTCACTGACAATTTCCCCTATCTGAAAGTCTGATAAACGCTGAAAAAATGACTAGGTCGAAAAAAAAAAAATTTTCACCTTTTTTTAATTTTACCCCCGTGGGATATATATTCTACCCACACACATTTGGATCTCTCCTGGGCTACCCTCACACATATTATTCCCTCATTTAGTGGATATTTTCACAAAAAAGTGAAATTTTCAAAAATTCTGAAAATATGCTGAAAACAACTAAATATGAAGGACTCATCGGGCGAATCACTCTGGAACTGAAATCGCATTGCTCACTGACATTTCCCCTATCTGAAAGTCTGATAAATGCTGAAAAAATGACTAAGTTCAAAACCAATTTTTTTTTTCAACTTTTTTCAATTTTACCTCCGTGGGATATATATTGCACTCACACACATTTGGAACTCTCCTGGGGTACCCTCACACATATTCCCTCATTTAGTGGATATTTTCACAAAAAAGTGACATTTTCAAAAATTCAGAAAACTGTCTGAAAACGACGAAATATGAAGGACTCATCAGGCGACTCGCTCTGGAACTGAAATGGGTACACTCACTGACATTTCCCCTCTCTGAAAGTCAGATAAACGCCGGAAAAATGACTAAGTCCAAAAAAAAATTTTTTTCAACTTTTTTCAATTTTACCCCTGTGGGATATATATTCTACCCACCCACATTTGGAACTCTCCTGGGGTACCCTCACACATATTATTCCCTCATTTAGTGGATATTTTCATAAGAAGTGAAATTTTCAAAAATTCAGAAAATTGGCTGAAAACGACTAAATATGAAGGACTCATCGTGCGAATAGCATTGGAACTGAAATCGAACACTCACTGACATTTCCAATATCTGAAAGTCTGATAAACGACGGAAAAATGACTAAGTCCAAAAAAAATTTTTTTTCAACTTTTTTCAATTTTATCCCCGTGGGATATATATTCTACCCACACACATTTGGAACTCTCCTGGGGTACCCTCACAAATATTATTCCCTCATTTAGTGGATATTTTCACCAAAAAGTGAAATGTTCAAAAATTCTGAAAATTGGCTGAAAACAACTAAATATGAAGGTCTCATCGGGCGAATAGCTCTGGAACTGAAATCGGAACACTCACTGACATTTCCCCTATCTGAAAGTCTGATAAATGCTGAAAAAATGACTAAGTCCAAAAAAAATTTTTTTTCAACTTTTTTCAATTTTACCCCCGTGGGATATATATTCTACCCACACCCATTTGGAACTCTCCTGGGGTACCCTCACACATATTATTCCCTGATTTAGTGGATATTTTCACCAAAAAGTGAAATGTTCAAAAATTCTGAAAATTGGCTGAAAACGACGAAATATGAAGGACTCATCAGGCGAATAGCTCTGGAGCTGAAATCGGAACACTCTCTGACATTTCCCCTATCTGAAAGTCTGATAAACGCTGAAAAAATGACTAAGTCGAAAACCAATTTTTTTTTCAACTTTTTTCAATTTTACCCCCGTGGGATATATATTGAACCCACACACATTTGGATCTCTCCTGGGGTACCCTCACACATATTATTCCCTCATTTAGTGGATATTTTCACAAAAAACTGACATTTTCAAAAATTCAGAAAATTGGCAACAACTAAATATGAAGGACGCATCGGGCGAGTCACTCTGGAACTGAAATCGGAATGCTCACTGACATTTCCCCTATCTGAAAGTCTGATAAACGCCGGAAAAATGACTAAGTCCAAAAAAAATTTTTTTTCAACTTTTTTCAATTTTACCCCCGTGGGATACATATTCTACCCACACACATTTGTAACTCTCCTAGGGTACCCTCACGCATATTATTCCCTCATTTAGTGGATATTTTCACAAAAAAGTGACATTTTCAAAAATTCAGAAAATTGGCTGAAAACGACTAAATATGAAAGATTCATCGGGCGAATAGCTCTGGAACAGAAATCGGAATGCTCACTGACATTTCCCCTATCTGAAAGTCTGATAAACGCTGAAAAAATGACTAGGTCGAAAAAAAAAAATTTTTCACCTTTTTTTAATTTTACCCCCGTGGGATATATATTCTACCCACACCCATTTGGAACTCTCCTGGGGTACCCTCACACGTATTATTCCCTCATTTAGTGGATATTTTCACAAAAAAGGGAAATTTTCAAAAATTCTGAAAATTGGCTGAAAACGACTAAATATGAAGGACTAATCGGGCGAATAGCTCTGGAACTGAAATCGGAACACTCACTGACATTTCCCCTATCTGAAAGTCTGATAAACGCCGGAAAAATGACTAAGTCCCAAAAAATTTTTTTTTCAACTTTTTTCAATTTTACCCCCGTGGTATATATATTCTACCCACACACATTTGGATCTCTCCTGGGGTACCCTCACACATATTATTCCCTCATTTAGTGGATATTTTCACAAAAAAGTGAAATTTTCAAAAATTCTGAAAATTGGCTGAAAACGACTAAATATGAAGGACTCATCGGGCGAATCACTCTAGAACTGAAATCGCATTGCTCACTGACATTTCCCCTATCTGAAAGTCTGATAAATGCTGAAAAAATGACTAAGTCCAAAACAAATTTTTTTTCAACTTTTTTCAATTTTACCCCCGTGGGATATATATTCTACCCACACACATTTGGAACTCTCCTGGGGTACCCTCACACATATTATTCCCTCATTTAGTTGATATTATCACAAAAAAGTGAAATTTTCAAAAATTCAGAATATTGACTGAAAACGACTAAATATGAAGGACTCATCGGGCGACTTGCTCTGGAACAGAAATCGGAATGCTCACTGACATTTCCCCTATCTGAAAGTCTGATAAATGCTGAAAAAATGACTGAGTCCAAAACAAATTTTTTTTAAACTTTTTTCAATTTTACACCCGTGGGATATATATTCTACCCACACACATTTGGATCTCTCCTGGGGTACCCTCACACGTATTATTCCCTCATTTAGTGGATATTTTCACAAAAAAGTGAAATTTTCAAAAATTCTGAAAATTGGCTGAAAACGACTAAATATGAAGGACTCATCGAGCGAATCACTCTGGAACTGAAATCGGAACGCTCACTGACATTTCCCCTATCTGAAAGTCTGATAAATGCTGAAAAAATGACTAAGTCCAAAACAAATTTTTTTTCAACTTTTTTCAATTTTACCCCCGTGGGATATATATTCTACCCACACACATTTGGAACTCTCCTGGGGTACCCTCACACATATTATTCCATCATTTAGTTGATATTATCACAAAAAAGTGAAATTTTCAAAAATTCAGAAAATTGACTGAAAACGACTAAATATGAAGGACTCATCGGGCGACTTGCTCTGGAACAGAAATCGGAATGCTCACTGACATTTCCCCTATCTGAAAGTCTGATAAATGCTGAAAAAATGACTAAGTCCAAAACAAATTTTTTTTCAACTTTTTTCAATTTTACCCCCGTGGGATATATATTCTACCCACACACATTTGGATCTCTCCTGGGGTACCCTCACACATATTATTCCCTCATTTAGTGGATATTTTCATAAGAAGTGAAATTTTCAAAAATTCAGAAAATTGACTGAAAACGACTAAATATGAAGGACTCATCGTGCGAATAGCTTTGGAACTGAAATCGAACACTCACTGACATTTCCCATATCTGAAAGTCTGATAAACGCCGGAAAAATGACTAAGTCCAAAAAAAATTTTTTTTCAACTTTTTTCAATTTTACCCCCGTGGGATATATATTCTACCCACACACATTTGGAACTCTCCTGGGGTACCCTCACAAATATTATTCCCTCATTTAGTGGATATTTTCACCAAAAAGTGAAATGTTCAAAAATTCAGAAAATTGGCTGAAAACAACTAAATATGAAGGACTCATCAGGCGAATAGCTCTGGAACTGAAATCGGAACACTCACTGACATTTCCCCTATCTGAAAGTCTGATAAACGCCGGAAAAATGACTAAGTCCCAAAAAAAATTTTTTTCACCTTTTTTCAATTTTACCCCCGTGGAATATATATTCTACCCACACACATTTGGATCTCTCCTGGGGTACCCTCACACATATTATTCCCTCATTTAGTGGATATTTTCACAAAAAAGTGAAATTTTCAAAAATTCTGAAAATTGGCTGAAAATGACTAAATATGAAGGACTCATCGGGCGAATCACTCTGGAACTGAAATCGGAACGCTCACTGACATTTCCCCTATCTGAAAGTCTGATAAATGATGAAAAAATGACTAAGTCCAAAAAAAATTTTTTTTAAACTTTTTTCAATTTTACCCCCATCGGATATATATTCTACCCACACACATTTGGAACTCTCCTGGGGTACCCTCACACATATTATTCCCTCATTTAGTGGATATTTTCACAAAAAATTGACATTTTCAAAAATTCAGAAAATTGGCTGAAAACGCCTAAATATGAAGGACTCATCGTGCGAATAACTTTGGAACTGAAATCGAACACTCACTGACATTTCCCATATCTGAAAGTCTGATAAACGCCGGAAAAATGACTAAGTCCAAAACAAATTTTTTTAAAACTTTTTTCAATTTTACCCCCGTGGAATATATATTCTACCCACACACATTTGGAACTCTCCTGGGGTACCCTCACACATATTATTCCCTCATTTAGTGGATATTTTCATAAGAAGTGACATTTTCAAAAATTCAGAAAATTGGCTGAAAACAAATAAATATGAAGGACTCCACGGGCGAATAGCTCTGGAATTGAAATCGGAATGCTCACTGACATTTCCGCTATCTGAAAGTCTGATAAACGCTGAAAAAATGACTAGGTCGAAAAAAAAAAAATTTTCACCTTTTTTTAATTTTACCTCCGTGGGATATATATTCTACCCACACACATTTGGATCTCTCCTGGGGTACCCTCACACATATTATTCCCTCATTTAGTGGATATTTTCACAAAAAAGTGAAATTTTCAAAAATTCTGAAAATTGGCTGAAAACGACTAAATATGAAGGACTCATCGGGCGAATCACTCTGGAACTGAAATCGGAATGCTCACTGACATTTCCCCTATCTGAAAGTCTGATAAATGCTGAAAAAATGACTAAGTCCAAAACCAATTTTTTTTTTCAACTTTTTTCAATTTTACCTCCGTGGGATATATATTGAACCCACACACATTTGGAACTCTCCTGGGGTACCCTCACACATATTATTCCCTCATTTAGTGGATATTTTCACAAAAAAGTGACATTTTCAAAAATTCAGAAAATTGGCTGAAAACGCCTAAATATGAAGGACTAATCGGTCGACTTGCTCTGGAACAGAAATCGGAATGCTCACTGACATTTCCCCTATCTGAAAGTCTGATAAATGCTGAAAAAATGACTAAGTCCAAAACAAATTTTTTTTCAACTTTTTTCAATTTTACCCCGTGGGATATATATTGTACCCACACACATTTGGAACTCTCCTGGGGTACCCTCACACATATTATTCCCTCATTTAGTGGATATTTTCACAAAAAAGTGAAATTTTCAAAAATTCTGAAAATTGGCTGAAAACGACTAAATATGAAGGACTAATCGGGCGAATAGCTCTGGAACTGAAATCGGAACACTCACTGACATTTCCCCTATCTGAAAGTCTGATAAACGCCGGAAAAATGACTAAGTCCCAAAAAAATTTTTTTTCAACTTTTTTCAATTTTACCCCCGTGGTATATATATTCTACCCACACACATTTGGATCTCTCCTGGGGTACCCTCACACATATTATTCCCTCATTTAGTGGATATTTTCACAAAAAAGTGAAATTTTCAAAAATTCTGAAAATTGGCTGAAAACGACTAAATATGAAGGACTCATCGGGCGAATCACTCTAGAACTGAAATCGCATTGCTCACTGACATTTCCCCTATCTGAAAGTCTGATAAATGCTGAAAAAATGACTAAGTCCAAAACAAATTTTTTTTCAACTTTTTTCAATTTTACCCCCGTGGGATATATATTCTACCCACACACATTTGGAACTCTCCGGTGGTACCCTCACACATATTATTCCCTCATTTAGTTGATATTATCACAAAAAAGTGAAATTTTCAAAAATTCAGAATATTGACTGAAAACGACTAAATATGAAGGACTCATCGGGCGACTTGCTCTGGAACAGAAATCGGAATGCTCACTGACATTTCCCCTATCTGAAAGTCTGATAAATGCTGAAAAAATGACTAAGTCCAAAACAAATTTTTTTTAAACTTTTTTCAATTTTACACCCGTGGGATATATATTCTACCCACACACATTTGGATCTCTCCTGGGGTACCCTCACACGTATTATTCCCTCATTTAGTGGATATTTTCACAAAAAAGTGAAATTTTCAAAAATTCTGATAATTGGCTGAAAACGACTAAATATGAAGGACTCATCGAGCGAATCACTCTGGAACTGAAATCGGAACGCTCACTGACATTTCCCCTATCTGAAAGTCTGATAAATGCTGAAAAAATGACTAAGTCCAAAACAAATTTTTTTTCAACTTTTTTCAATTTTACCTCCGTGGTATATATATTCTACCCACACACATTTGGATCTCTCCTGGGGTACCCTCACACATATTATTCCCTCATTTAGTGGATATTTTCACAAAAAAGTGAAATTTTCAAAAATTCTGAAAATTGGCTGAAAACGACTAAATATGAAGGACTCATCGGGCGAATCACTCTAGAACTGAAATCGCATTGCTCACTGACATTTCCCCTATCTGAATGTCTGATAAATGCTGAAAAAATGACTAAGTCCAAAACAAATTTTTTTTCAACTTTTTTCAATTTTACCCCCGTGGGACATATATTCTACCCACACACATTTGGATCTCTCCTGGGGTACCCTCACACGTATTATTCCCTCATTTAGTGGATATTTTCACAAAAAAGTGAAATTTTCAAAAATTCTGAAAATTGGCTGAAAACGACTAAATATGAAGGACTCCTCGAGCGAATCACTCTGGAACTGAAATCGGAACGCTCACTGACATTTCCCCTATCTGAAAGTCTGATAAATGCTGAAAAAATGACTAAGTCCAAAACAAATTTTTTTTCAACTTTTTTCAATTTTACCTCCGTGGGATATATATTGTACCCACACACATTTGGAACGCTCCTGGGGTACCCTCACACATATTATTCCCTCATTTAGTGGATATTTTCATAAGAAGTGAAATTTTCAAAAATTCAGAAAATTGGCTGAAAACGACTAAATATGAAGGACTCATCGTGCGAATAGCTTTGGAACTGAAATCGAACACTCACTGACATTTCCCATATCTGAAAGTCTGATAAACGCCGGAAAAATGACTAAGTCCAAAAAAAATTTTTTTTCAACTTTTTTCAATTTTACCCCCGTGGGATATATATTCTACCCACACACATTTGGAACTCTCCTGGGGTACCCTCACAAATATTATTCCCTCATTTAGTGGATATTTTCACCAAAAAGTGAAATGTTCAAAAATTCAGAAAATTGGCTGAAAACAACTAAATATGAAGGACTCATCGGGCGAATAGCTCTGGAACTGAAATCGGAACACTCACTGACATTTCCCCTATCTGAAAGTCTGATAAACGCCGGAAAAATGGCTAAGTCCAAAAAAAATTTTTTTTCACCTTTTTTCAATTTTACCCCCGTGGAATATATATTCTACCCACACACATTTGGATCTCTCCTGGGGTACCCTCACACATATTATTCCCTCATTTAGTGGATATTTTCACAAAAAAGTGAAATTTTCAAAAATTCTGAAAATTGGCTGAAAACGACTAAATATGAAGGACTCATCGGGCGAATCACTCTGGAACTGAAATCGCATTGCTCACTGACATTTCCCCTATCTGAAAGTCTGATAAATGCTGAAAAAATGACTAAGTCCAAAACCAATTTTTTTTTTCAACTTTTTTCAATTTTACCTCCGTGGGATATATATTGTACCCACACACATTTGGAACTCTCCTGGGGTACCCTCACACATATTATTCCCTCATTTAGTGGATATTTTCACAAAAAAGTGACATTTTCAAAAATTCAGAAAACTGTCTGAAAACGACGAAATATGAAGGACTCATCAGGCGACTCGCTCTGGAACTGAAATCGGTACACTCACTGACATTTCCCCTATCTGAAAGTCTGATAAACGCAAAAAAAATGACTAGGTCGAAAAAAAAATTGTTTTCACCTTTTTTCAATTTTACCCCCGTGGGATATATATTCTACCCACACACATTTGGATCTCTCCTGGGGTACCCTCACACATATTATTCCCTCATTTAGTGGATATTTTCACAAAAAAGTGAAATTTTCAAAAATTCAGAAAATTGGCTGAAAACAACTAAATATGAAGGACTCAACGGGCGAATAGCTCTGGAACTGAAATCGGAACGCTCACTGACATTTCCCCTATCTGAAAGTCTGATAAACGCTGAAAAAATGACTAGGTCGAAGAAAAAAAAATTTTCACCTTTTTTTAATTTTACCTCCGTGGGATATATATTCTACCCACACACATTTGGATCTCTCCTGGGGTACCCTCACACATATTATTCCCTCATTTAGTGGATATTTTCACAAAAAAGTGAAATTTTCAAAAATTCTGAAAATTGGCTGAAAACGACTAAATATGAAGGACTCATCGGGCGACTCGCTCTGGAACAGAAATCGGAATGCTCACTGACATTTCCCCTATCTGAAAGTCTGATAAATGCTGAAAAAATGATTAAGTCCAAAACAAATTTTTTTTCAACTTTTTTCAATTTTACCCCCGTGGGATATATATTCTACCCACCCACATTTGGAACTCTCCTGGGGTACCCTCACACATATTATTCCCTCATTTAGTGGATATTTTCATAAGAAGTGAAATTTTCAAAAATTCAGAAAATTGTCTGAAAACGACTAAATATGAAGGACTCATCGTGCGAATAACTTTGGAACTGAAATCGAACACTCACTGACATTTCCCATATCTGAAAGTCTGATAAACGCCGGAAAAATGACTAAGTCCAAAACAAATTTTTTTAAAACTTTTTTCAATTTTACCCCCGTGGAATATATATTCTACCCACACCCATTTGGAACTCTCCTGGGGTACCCTCACACATATTATTCCCTCATTTAGTGGATATTTTCACAAAAAAGTGAAATTTTCAAAAATTCTGAAAATTGGCTGAAAACGACTAAATATGAAGGACTCATCGGGCGAATCACTCTGGAACTGAAATCGGAATGCTCACTGACATTTCCCCTATCTGAAAGTCTGATAAATGCTGAAAAAATGACTAAGTCCAAAACCAATTTTTTTTTTCAACTTTTTTCAATTTTACCTCCGTGGGATATATATTGTACCCACACACATTTGGAACTCTCCTGGGGTACCCTCACACATATTATTCCCTCATTTAGTGGATATTTTCACAAAAAAGTGACATTTTCAAAAATTCAGAAAATTGGCTGAAAACGCCTAAATATGAAGGACTAATCGGTCGACTTGCTCTGGAACAGAAATCGGAATGCTCACTGACATTTCCCCTATCTGAAAGTCTGATAAATGCTGAAAAAATCACTAAGTCCAAGACAAATTTTTTTTCAACTTTTTTCAATTTTACCCCGTGGGATATATATTGTACCCACACACATTTGGAACTCTCCTGGGGTACCCTCACACATATTATTCCCTCATTTAGTGGATATTTTCACAAAAAAGTGAAATTTTCAAAAATTCTGAAAATTGGCTGAAAACGACTAAATATGAAGGACTAATCGGGCGAATAGCTCTGGAACTGAAATCGGAACACTCACTGACATTTCCCCTATCTGAAAGTCTGATAAACGCCGGAAAAATGACTAAGTCCCAAAAAAATTTTTTTTCAACTTTTTTCAATTTTACCCCCGTGGTATATATATTCTACCCACACACATTTGGATCTCTCCTGGGGTACCCTCACACATATTATTCCCTCATTTAGTGGATATTTTCACAAAAAAGTGAAATTTTCAAAAATTCTGAAAATTGGCTGAAAACGACTAAATATGAAGGACTCATCGGGCAAATCACTCTAGAACTGAAATCGCATTGCTCACTGACATTTCCCCTATCTGAAAGTCTGATAAATGCTGAAAAAATGACTAAGTCCAAAACAAATTTTTTTCAACTTTTTTCAATTTTACCCCCGTGGGATATATATTCTACCCACACACATTTGGAACTCTCCTGTGGTACCCTCACACATATTATTCCCTCATTTACTTGATATTATCACAAAAAAGTGAAATTTTCAAAAATTTAGAATATTGACTGAAAACGACTAAATATGAAGGACTCATCGGGCGACTTGCTCTGGAACAGAAATCGGAATGCTCACTGACATTTCCCCTATCTGAAAGTCTGATAAATGCTGAAAAAATGACTAAGTCCAAAACAAATTTTTTTTAAACTTTTTTCAATTTTACACCCGTGGGATATATATTCTACCCACACACATTTGGATCTCTCCTGGGGTACCCTCACACGTATTATTCCCTCATTTAGTGGATATTTTCACAAAAAAGTGAAATTTTCAAAAATTCTGAAAATTGGCTGAAAACGACTAAATATGAAGGACTCATCGAGCGAATCACTCTGGAACTGAAATCGGAACGCTCACTGACATTTCCCCTATCTGAAAGTCTGATAAATGCTGAAAAAATGACTAAGTCCAAAACAAATTTTTTTTCAACTTTTTTCAATTTTACCTCCGTGGGATATATATTGTACCCACACACATTTGGAACTCTCCTGGGGTTACCTCACACATATTATTCCCTCATTTAGTGGATATTTTCACAAAAAAGTGAAATTTTCAAAAATTCAGAAAATTGGCTGAAAACGACTAAATATGAAGGACTCATCGGGCGAATCACTCTGGAACTGAAATCGGAATGCTCACTGACATTTCCCCTATCTGAAAGTCTGATAAATGCTGAAAAAATGACTAAGTCCAAAAAAAATTTTTTTTAAACTTTTTTCAATTTTACCCCCATGGGATATATATTCTACCCACACACATTTGGAACTCTCCTGGGGTACCCTCACACATATTATTCCCTCATTTAGTGGATATTTTCACAAAAAATTGACATTTTCAAAAATTCAGAAAATTGGCTGAAAACGCCTAAATATGAAGGACTCATCGGGCGAATAGCTCTGGAACTGAAATCGCAAGACTCACTGACATTTCCCCTATCTGAAAGTCTGATAAACGTCGGAAAAATGACTAAGTCCAAAAAAAATTTTTTTTAAACTTTTTTCAATTTTACCCCCATGGGATATATATTCTACCCACAAACATTTGGAACTCTCCTGGGGTACCCTCACACATATTATTCCCTCATTTAGTGGATATTTTCACAAAAAAGTGACATTTTCAAAAATTCAGAAAATTGGCTAAAAACAACTAAATATGAAGGACTCAACGGGCGAATAGCTCTGGAACTGAAATCGGAACGCTCACTGACATTTCCCCTATCTGAAAGTCTGATAAATGCTGAAAAAATGACTAGGTCGAAAAAAAAAAATTTTCACCTTTTTTTAATTTTACCCCGTGGGATATATATTCTACCCACACACATTTGAATCTCTCCTGGGGTACCCTCACACATATTATTCCCTCGTTTAGTGGATATTTTCACAAAAAAGTGACATTTTCAAAAATTCTGAAAATTGGCTGAAAACGACTAAATATGAAGGACTCATCGGGCGAATCACTCTGGAACTGAAATCGCATTGCTCACTGACATTTCCCCTATCTGAAAGTCTGATAAATGCTGAAAAAATGACTAAGTCCAAAACCAATTTTTTTTTTCAACTTTTTTCAATTTTACCTCCGTGGGATATATATTGTACCCACACACATTTGGAACTCTCCTGGGGTACCCTCACACATATTATTCCCTCATTTAGTGGATATTTTCACAAAAAAGTGACATTTTCAAAAATTCAGAAAACTGTCTGAAAACGACGAAATATGAAGGACTCATCAGGCGACTCGCTCTGGAACTGAAATCGGTACACTCACTGACATTTCCCCTATCTGAAAGTCTGATAAACGCAAAAAAAATGACTAGGTCGAAAAAAAAATTGTTTTCACCTTTTTTCAATTTTACCCCCGTGGGATATATATTCTACCCACACACATTTGGATCTCTCCTGGGGTACCCTCACACATATTATTCCCTCATTTAGTGGATATTTTCACAAAAAAGTGAAATTTTCAAAAATTCAGAAAATTGGCTGAAAACAACTAAATATGAAGGACTCAACGGGCGAATAGCTCTGGAACTGAAATCGGAACGCTCACTGACATTTCCCCTATCTGAAAGTCTGATAAACGCTGAAAAAATGACTAGGTCGAAGAAAAAAAAATTTTCACCTTTTTTTAATTTTACCTCCGTGGGATATATATTCTACCCACACACATTTGGATCTCTCCTGGGGTACCATCACACATATTATTCCCTCATTTAGTGGATATTTTCACAAAAAAGTGAAATTTTCAAAAATTCTGAAAATTGGCTGAAAACGACTAAATATGAAGGACTCATCGGGCGACTCGCTCTGGAACAGAAATCGGAATGCTCACTGACATTTCCCCTATCTGAAAGTCTGATAAATGCTGAAAAAATGATTAAGTCCAAAACAAATTTTTTTTCAACTTTTTTCAATTTTACCCCCGTGGGATATATATTCTACCCACCCACATTTGGAACTCTCCTGGGGTACCCTCACACATATTATTCCCTCATTTAGTGGATATTTTCATAAGAAGTGAAATTTTCAAAAATTCAGAAAATTGGCTGAAAACGACTAAATATGAAGGACTCATCGTGCGAATAACTTTGGAACTGAAATCGAACACTCACTGACATTTCCCATATCTGAAAGTCTGATAAACGCCGGAAAAATGACTAAGTCCAAAACAAATTTTTTTAAAACTTTTTTCAATTTTACCCCCGTGGAATATATATTCTACCCACACCCATTTGGAACTCTCCTGGGGTACCCTCACACATATTATACCCTCATTTAGTGGATATTTTCATAAGAAGTGACATTTTCAAAAATTCAGAAAATTGGCTGAAAACGCCTAAATATGAAGGACTCATTGGGCAAATAGCTCTGGAACTGAAATCGGAAGACTCACTGACTTTTCCCCTATCTGAAAGTCTGATAAACGCCGAAAAAATGACTAAGTCGAAAAAAAAATTTTTTTCAACTTTTTTCAATTTTACCCCCGTGGGATACATATTCTACCCACACACATTTGGACCTCTCCTGGGGTACCCTCACACATATTATTCCCTCATTTAGTGGATATTTTCACAAAAAAGTGACATTTTCAAAAATTCAGAAAATTGGCTGAAAACAACTAAATATGAAGGACTCAACGGGCGAATAGCTCTGGAATTGAAATCGGAATGCTCACTGACATTTCCCCTATCTGAAAGTCTGATAAACGCTGAAAAAATGACTAGGTCAAAAAAAAAAAATTTTCACCTTTTTTTAATTTTACCTCCGTGGGATATATATTCTACCCACACACATTTGGAACTCTCCTGGGGTACCCTCACACATATTATTCCCTTATTTAGTGGATATTTTCACCAAAAAGTGAAATGTTCAAAAATTCTGAAAATTGGCTGAAAACAACTAAATATGAAGGACTCATCGGGCGAATAGCTCTGGAACTGAAATCGGAACACTCACTGACATTTCCCCTATCTGAAAGTCTGATAAACGCCGGAAAAATGACTAAGTCCAAAAAATATTTGTTTTCAACTTTTTTCAATTTTACCCCCGTGGGATATATATTCTACCCACACACATTTGGAACTCTCCTGGGGTACCCTCACACATTTTTTTCCCTCATTTAGCTGATATTTTCATAAAAAGTGAATTTTTCAAAAATTCAGAAAATTGTCTGAAAACGACGAAGTATGAAGGACTCATCAGGCGAATAGCTCTGGAGCTGAAATCGGAACACTCTCTGACATTTCCCCTATCTGAAAGTCTGATAAACGCTGAAAAAATGACTAGGTCCAAAACCAATTTTTTTTTCAATTTTTTTCAATTTTACCCCCGTGGGATATATATTGTACCCACACACATTTGGATCTCTCCTGGGGTACCCTCACACATATTATTCCCTCATTTAGTGGATATTTTCACAAAAAACTGACATTTTCAAAAATTCAGAAAATTGGCTGAAAACAACTAAATATGAAGGACTCATCGGGCGAATAGCTCTGGAACTGAAATCGGAACGCTCACTGACATTTCCCCTATCTGAAAGTCTGATAAACGCTGAAAAAATGACTAGGTCGAAAAAAAAAAAAATTTCACCTTTTTTTAATTTTACCCCCGTGGGATATATATTCTACCCACACACATTTGGATCTCTCCTGGGGTACCCTCACACATATTATTCCCTCATTTAGTGGATATTTTCACAAAAAAGTGAAATTTTCAAAAATTCAGAAAATTGGCTGAAAACGACTAAATATGAAAGATTCATCGGGCGAATAGCTCTGGAACTGAAATCAGAATGCTCACTGACATTTCCCCTATCTGAAAGTCTGATAAACGCTGAAAAAATGACTAGGTCGAAAAAAAATAATTTTTCACCTGTTTTTAATTTTACCCCCGTGGGATATATATTCTACCCACACCCATTTGGAACTCTCCTGGGGTACCCTCACACATATTATTCCCTCATTTAGTGGATATTTTCACAAAAAAGTTAAATTTTCAAAAATTCTGAAAATTGACTGAAAACGACTGAATATGATGGACTCATCGGGCGAATCGCTCTTGAACTGAAATCTGAACGCTCACTGACATGTCCCCTATCTGAAAGTCTGATAAACGGCGGAAAAATGACTAAGTCCAAAAAAAATTTTTTTTTCAACTTTTTTAAATTTTACCCCTGTGGGATGTATATTCTAACCACACACATTTGGATCTCTCTTGGGGTACCCTCACACATATTATTCCCTCATTTAGTGGATATTTTCACAAAAAAGTGAAATTTTCAAAAATTCTGAAAATTGGCTGAAAACGACTAAATATAAAGGACTCATCGGGCGAATCGCTCTGGAACTGAAATAGGAATGCTCACTGACATTTCCCCTATCTGAAAGTCTGATAAATGCCAGAAAAATGACTAAGTCCAAAAAAAAAATTTTTTCAACTTTTTTCAATTTTACCCCCGTGGGATATATATTCTACCCACACACATTTGGAACTCTCCTGGGGTACCCTCACACATATTATTCCCTCATTTAGTTGATATTATCACAAAAAAGTGAAATTTTCAAAAATTCAGAATATTGACTGAAAACGACTAAATATGAAGGACTCATCGAGCGACTTGCTCTGGAACAGAAATCGGAATGCTCACTGACATTTCCCCTATCTGAAAGTCTGATAAATGCTGAAAAAATGACTAAGTCCAAAACAAATTTTTTTTCAACTTTTTTCAATTTTACCCCTGTGGGATATATATTCTACCCACACACATTTGGAACTCTCCTGGGGTACCCTCACACATATTATTCCCTCATTTAGTGGATATTTTCACAAAAAAGTGAAATTTTCAAAAATTCTGAAAATTGGCTGAAAACGACTAAATATGAAGGACTAATCGGGCGAATACCTCTGGAACTGAAATCGGAACACTCACTGACATTTCCCCTATCTGAAAGTCTGATAAACGCCGGAAAAATGACTAAGTCCAAAACAAATTTTTTTTCAACTTTTTTCAATTTTACCTCCGTGGGATATATATTGTACCCACACACATTTGGAACTCTCCTGGGGTACCCTCACACATATTATTCCTTCATTTAGTGGATATTTTCATAAGAAGTGAAATTTTCAAAAATTCAGAAAATTGGCTGAAAACGACTAAATATGAAGGACTCATCGTGCGAATAGCTTTGGAACTGAAATCGAACACTCACTGACATTTCCCATATCTGAAAGTCTGATAAACGCCGGAAAAATGACTAAGTCCAAAAAAAATTTTTTTTCAACTTTTTTCAATTTTACCCCCGTGGGATACATATTCTACCCACACACATTTGGAACTGTCCTGGGGTTCCCTCACGCATATTATTCCCTCATTTAGTGGATATTTTCACAAAAAAGTGACATTTTCAAAAATTCAGAAAATTGGCTGAAAACGACTAAATATGAAGGACTAATCGGGCGAATAGCTCTGGAACTGAAATCGGAACGCTCACTGACATTTCCCCTATCTGAAAGTCTGATAAATGCTGAAAAAATGACTAAGTCCAAAACAAATTTTTTTTCAACTTTTTTCCATTTTACCTCCGTGGGATATATATTGTACCCACACACATTTGGAACTCTCCTGGGGTACCCTCACACATATTATTCCCTCATTTAGTGGATATTTTCACAAAAAAGTGACATTTTCAAAAATTCTGAAAATTGGCTGAAAACGACTAAATATGAAGGACTCATCGGGCGAATCACTCTGGAACTGAAATCGCATTGCTCACTGACATTTCCCCTATCTGAAAGTCTGATAAATGCTGAAAAAATGACTAAGTCCAAAACCAATTTTTTTTTTCAACTTTTTTCAATTTTACCTCCGTGGGTTATATATTGTACCCACACACATTTGGAACTCTCCTGGGGTACCCTCACACATATTATTCCCTCATTTAGTGGATATTTTCACAAAAAAGTGACATTTTCAAAAATTCAGAAAACTGTCTGAAAACGACGAAATATGAAGGACTCATCAGGCGACTCGCTCTGGAACTGAAATCGGTACACTCACTGACATTTCCCCTATCTGAAAGTCTGATAAACGCAAAAAAAATGACTAGGTCGAAAAAAAAATTGTTTTCACCTTTTTTCAATTTTACCCCCGTGGGATATATATTCTACCCACACACATTTGGATCTCTCCTGGGGTACCCTCACACATATTATTCCCTCATTTAGTGGATATTTTCACAAAAAATTGACATTTTCAAAAATTCAGAAAATTGGCTGAAAACGCCTAAATATGAAGGACTCATCGGGCGAATAGCTCTGGAACTGAAATCGGAAGACTCACTGACATTTCCCCTATCTGAAAGTCTGATAAACGTCGGAAAAATGACTAAGTCCCAAAAAATTTTTTTTAAACTTTTTTAAATTTTACCCCCGTGGGATATATATTCTACCCACACACATTTGGTACTCTCCTGGGGTACCCTCACACATATTATTCCCTCATTTAGTGGATATTTTCACAAAAAAGTGAAATTTTCAAAAATTCTGAATATTGGCTGAAAACAACTAAATATGAAGGACTCAACGGGCGAATAGCTCTGGAACTGAAATCGGAACGCTCACTGACATTTCCCCTATCTGAAAGTCTGATAAACGCTGAAAAAATGACTAGGTCGAAGAAAAAAAAATTTTCACCTTTTTTTAATTTTACCTCCGTGGGATATATATTCTACCCACACACATTTGGATCTCTCCTGGGGTACCCTCACACATATTATTCCCTCATTTAGTGGATATTTTCACAAAAAAGTGAAATTTTCAAAAATTCTGAAAATTGGCTGAAAACGACTAAATATGAAGGACTCATCGGGCGACTCGCTCTGGAACAGAAATCGGAATGCTCACTGACATTTCCCCTATCTGAAAGTCTGATAAATGCTGAAAAAATGATTAAGTCCAAAACAATTTTTTTTTCAACTTTTTTCAATTTTACCCCCGTGGGATATATATTCTACCCACCCACATTTGGAACTCTCCTGGGGTACCCTCACACATATTATTCCCTCATTTAGTTGATATTTTCATAAGAAGTGAAATTTTCAAAAATTCAGAAAATTGGCTGAAAACGACTAAATATGAAGGACTCATCGTGCGAATAGCTTTGGAACTGAAATCGAACACTCACTGACATTTCCCATATCTGAAAGTCTGATAAACGCCGGAAAAATGACTAAGTCCAAAACAAATTTTTTTAAAACTTTTTTCAATTTTACCCCCGTGGAATATATATTCTACCCACACCCATTTGGAACTCTCCTGGGGTACCCTCACACATATTATTCCCTCATTTAGTGGATATTTTCATAAGAAGTGACATTTTCAAAAATTCAGAAAATTGGCTGAAAACGCCTAAATATGAAGGACTCATCGGGCAAATAGCTCTGGAACTGAAATCGGAAGACTCACTGACATTTCCCCTATCTGAAAGTCTGATAAACGCCGAAAAAATGACTAAGTAGAAAAAAAAATTTTTTTCAACTTTTTTCAATTTTACCCCCGTGGGATACATATTCTACCCACACACATTTGGAACTCTCCTGGGGTACCCTCACACATATTATTCCCTCATTTAGTGGATATTTTCACAAAAAAGTGACATTTTCAAAAATTCAGAAAATTGGCTGAAAACAACTAAATATGAAGGACTCAACGGGCGAATAGCTCTGGAATTGAATTCGGAATGCTCACTGACATTTCCCCTATCTGAAAGTCTGATAAACGCTGAAAAAATGACTAGATCGAAAAAAAAAAAATTTTCACCTTTTTTTAATTTTACCTCCGTGGGATATATATTCTACCCACACACATTTGGATCTCTCCTGGGGTACCCTCACACATATTATTCCCTCATTTAGTGGATATTTTCACAAAAAAGTGGAATTTTCAAAAATTCTGAAAATTGGCTGAAAACGCCTAAATATGAAGGACTAATCGGTCGACTTGCTCTGGAACAGAAATCGGAATGCTCACTGACATTTCCCCTATCTGAAAGTCTGATAAATGCTGAAAAAATGACTAAGTCCAAAACAAATTTTTTTTCAACTTTTTTCAATTTTACCCCCGTGGGATATATATTCTACCCACCCACATTTGGAACTCTCCTGGGGTACCCTCACACATATTATTCCCTCATTTAGTTGATATTTTCATAAGAAGTGAAATTTTCAAAAATTCAGAAAATTGGCTGAAAACGACTAAATATGAAGAACTCATCGGGCGAATAGCTCTGGAACTGAACTCGGAACACTCTCTGACATTTCCCCTATCTGAAAGTCTGATAAATGCTGAAAAAATGACCAAGTCCAAAACAAATTTCTTTCAACTTTTTTCAATTTTACCCCGTGGGATATATTTTCTACCGAAACACATTTGCAACTCTCCTGGGGTACCCTCACACATATTATTCCCTCATTTAGTGGATATTTTCACAAAAAAGTGAAATTTTCATTCAGAAAATTGACTGAAAACGACTAAATATGAAGGACTCATCGCGCGAATCGCTCTGGAACTGAAATCGGAATGCTCACTGACATTTCCCCTATCTGAAAGTCTGATAAACGTCGGAAAAATGACTAAGTCCAAAAAGAAATTTTTTTCAACTTTTTTAAATTTTACCCCCGTGGGATATATATTCTACCCACACACATTTGGAACTCTCCTGGGGTACCCTCACACATATTATTCCCTCATTTAGTAGATGTTTTCACAAAAAGTGAAATTTTCAAAAATTCTGAAAATTGGCCGAAAACGACTAAATATGTAGGACTCATCGGGCGAATCACTCTGGAAGTGAAATCGGAACGCTCACTGACATTTCCCCTATCTGAAAGTCTGATAAATGCTGAAAAAATGACCAAGTTCACAAAAAAAATTTTTCAACTTTTTTCAATTTTACCCCCGTGGGATATATATTCTACCCACACACATTTGGATCTCACCTGGGGTACCCTCACACATATTATTCCCTCATTTAGTGGATATTTTCACAAAAAAGGGAAATTTTCCAAAATTCTGAAAATTGGCTGAAAACGACTAAATATGAAGGACTCATCGGGCGAATCACTCTGGAACTGAAATCGGAATGCTCACTGACGTTTCACCTATCTGAAAGTCTGATAAATGCTGAAAAAATGACCAAGTCCAAAAAAAAATTTTTTTCACCTTTTTTCAATTTTACCCCCGTGGGATATATATTCTACCCACACACATTTGGAACTCTCCTGGGGTACCCTCACACATATTATTCCCTCATTTAGTGGATATTTTCACAAAAAAGTTAAATTTTCAAAAATTTTGAAAATTGACTGAAAACGACTAAATATGAAGGACTCATTGGGCGAATCGCTCTGGAACTGAAATCGGAACGCTCACTGACATTTCCCCTATCTGAAAGTCTGATAAACGCCGGAGAAATGACTAAGTCTAAAAAAACTTTTTTTTCAACTTTTTTCAATTTTACCCACGTGGGATATATATTCTACCCACACACATTTGGAACTCTCCTGGGGTACCCTCACACATATTATTCCCTCATTTAGTGGATATTTTCACAAAAAAGTGAAATTTTCAAAAAATCAGAAAATTAACTGAAAACGACTAAATATGAAGGACTCATCGGGCGAATCGCTCTGGAACTGAAATCGGAATGCTCACTGACATTTCCCCTATCTGAAAGTCTGATAAATGCTGAAAAAATGACCAAGTCCAAAACAAATTTTTTTCAACTTTTTTCAATTTTACCCCGTGGGATATATATTCTACCGAAACACATTTGCAACTCTCCTGGGGTACCCTCACACATATTATTCCCTCATTTAGTGGATATTTTCACAAAAAAGAGAAATTTTCATTCAGAAAATTGACTGAAAACGACTAAATATGAAGGACTCATCGGGCGAATAGCTCTGGAACTGAAATCGGAACACTCTCTGACATTTCCCCTATCTGAAAGTCTGATAAACGGCGGAAAAATGACTAAGTCCAAAAAAAAATTTTTTTCAATTTTACCCCCGTGGGATATATATTCTACCCACACACATTTGGAACTCTCCTGGGGTACCCTCACACATATTATTCCCTCATTTAGTGGATATTTTCACAAAAAAGTGAAATTTTCAAAAATTCAGAAAATTGGCTGAAAACGACTAAATATGAAGGACTCATCGGGCGAATCGCTCTGGAACTGAAATCGGAACGCTCACTGACATTTCCCCTATCTGAAAGTCTGATAAACGCCGGAAAAATGACTGTCGAAAAAAAAATTTTTTTCAACTTTTTTCAATTTTACCCCTGTGGGATATATATTCTACCCACACAGATTTGGAACTCTCCTGGGGTACCCTCACACATATTATTCCCTCATTTAGTGGATATTTTCACAAAAAAGTGAAATTTTCAAAAATTCTGAAAATTGGCTGAAAATGACTAAATATGAAGGACTCATCGGGCGAATCACTCTGGAACTGAAATCGGAACGCTCACTGACATTTCCCCTATCTGAAAGTCTGATAAATGCTGAAAAAATGACCAAGTCCAAAAAAAAATTTTTTTCAACTTTTTTCAATTTTACCCCCGTGGGATATATATTCTACCCACACACATTTGGAACTCTCCTGGGGTACCCTCACACATATTATTCCCTCATTTAGTGGATATTTTCACAAAAAAGTTAAATTTTCAAAAATTCGGAAAATTTACTGAAAACGACTAAATATGAAGGACTCATTGGGTGAATCGCTCTGGAACTGAAATCGGAACGCTCACTGACATTTCCCCTATCTGAAAGTCTGATAAACGCCGGAGAAATGACTAAGTCTAAAAAAACTTTTTTTTCAACTTTTTTCAATTTTACCCACGTGGGATATATATTCTACCCACACACATTTGGAACTCTCCTGGGGTACCCTCACACATATTATTCCCTCATTTAGTGGATATTTTCACAAAAAAGTGAAATTTTCAAAAATTCTGAAAATTGGCTGAAAACGACTAAATACGAAGGAATCATCGGGCGAATCACTCTGGAACTGAAATCGGAATGCTCACTGACATTTCCCCTATCTGAAAGTCTGATAAATGCTGAAAAAATGACCAAGTCCAAAACAAATTTTTTTCAACTTTTTTCAATTTTACCCCGTGGGATATATATTCTACCGAAACACATTTGCAACTCTCCTGGGGCACCCTCACACATATTATTCCCTCATTTAGTGGATATTTTCACAAAAAAGTGAAATTTTCATTCAGAAAATTGACTGAAAACGACTAAATATGAAGGACTCATCGGGCGAATCGCTCTGGAACTGAAATCGGAATGCTCACTGACATTTCCCCTATCTGAAAGTCTGATAAACGTCTTAAAAATGACTAAGTCCAAAAAGAAATTTTTTTCAACTTTTTTCAATTTTACCCCCGTGGGATATATATTCTACCCACACACATTTGGAACTCTCCTGGGGTACCCTCACACATATTATTCCCTCATTTAGTAGATGTTTTCACAAAAAGTGAAATTTTCAAAAATTCTGAAAATTGGCTGAAAACGACTAAATATGTAGGACTCATCAGGCGAATCACTCTGGAACTGAAATCGGAACGCTCACTGACATTTCCCCTATCTGAAAGTCTGATAAATGCTGAAAAAATGACCAAGTTTACAAAAAAATTTTTTCAACTTTTTTCAATTTTACCCCCGTGGGATATATATTCTACCCACACACATTTGGATCTCACCTGGGGTACCCTCACACATATTATTCCCTCATTTAGTGGATATTTTCACAAAAAAGGGAAATTTTCAAAAATTCTGAAAATTGGCTGAAAACGACTAAATATGAAGTACTCATCGGGCGAATCACTCTGGAACTGAAATCGGAACGCTCACTGACGTTTCACCTATCTGAAAGTCTGATAAATGCTGAAAAAATGACTAAGTCCAAAAAGAAATTTTTTTCAACTTTTTTCAATTTTACCCCCGTGGGATATATATTCTACCCACACACATTTGGAACTCTCCTGGGGTACCCTCACACATATTATTCCCTCATTTAGTGGATATTTTCACAAAAAAGTTAAATTTTCAAAAATTCTGAAAATTGACTGAAAACGACTAAATATGAAGGACTCATTGGGCGAATCGCTCTGGAACTGAAATCGGAACGCTCACTGACATTTCCCCTATCTGAAAGTCTGATAAACGCCGGAGAAATGACTAAGTCTAAAAAAACTTTTTTCAACTTTTTTCAATTTTACCCCCGTGGGATATATATTCTACCCACACACATTTGGATCTCACCTGGGGTACCCTCACACATATTATTCCCTCATTTAGTGGATATTTTCACAAAAAAGGGAAATTTTCAAAAATTCTGAAAATTGGCTGAAAATGACTAAATATGAAGGACTCATCGGGCGAATCACTCTGGAACTGAAATCGGAACGCTCACTGACGTTTCACCTATCTGAAAGTCTGATAAATGCTGAAAAAATGACCAAGTCCAAAAAAAAATTTTTTTCAACTTTTTTCAATTTTACCCCCGTGGGATATATATTCTACCCACACACATTTGGAACTCTCCTGGGGTACCCTCACACATATTATTCCCTCATTTAGTGGATATTTTCACAAAAAAGTTAAATTTTCAAAAATTCTGAAAATTGACTGAAAATGACTAAATATGAAGGACTCATTGGGCGAATTGCTCTGGAACTGAAATCGGAACGCTCACTGACATTTCCCCTATCTGAAAGTCTGATAAACGCAGGAGAAATGACTAAGTCTAAAAAAACTTTTTTTTCAACTTTTTTCAATTTTACCCACGTGGGATATATATTCTACCCACACACATTTGAAACTCTCCTGGGGTACCCTGACACATATTATTCCCTCATTTAGTGGATATTTTCACAAAAAAGTGAAATTTTCAAAAAATCAGAAAATTGGCTGAAAACGACTAAATATGAAGGACTCATCGGGCGAATCACTCTGGAACTGAAATCGGAACACTCTCTGACATTTCCCCTATCTGAAAGTCTGATAAACGGCGGAAAAATGACTAAGTCCAAAAAAAAATTTTTTTCAATTTTACCCCCGTGGGATATATATTCTACCCACACACATTTGGAACTCTCCTGGGGTACCCTCACACATATTATTCCCTCATTTAGTGGATATTTTCACAAAAAAGTGAAATTTTCAAAAATTCAGAAAATTGGCTGAAAACGACTAAATATGAAGGACTCATCGGGCGAATCGCTCTGGAACTGAAATCGGAACGCTCACTGACATTTCCCCTATCTGAAAGTCTGATAAACGCCGGAAAAATGACTGTCGAAAAAAAAATTTTTTTTAACTTTTTTCAATTTTACCCCTGTGGGATATATATTCTACCCACACAGATTTGGAACTCTCCTGGGGTACCCTCACACATATTATTCCCTCATTTAGTGGATATTTTCACAAAAAAGTGAAATTTTCAAAAATTCTGAAAATTGGCTGAAAATGACTAAATATGAAGGACTCATCGGGCGAATCACTCTGGAACTGAAATCGGAACGCTCACTGACATTTCCCCTATCTGAAAGTCTGATAAATGCTGAAAAAATGACCAAGTCCAAAAAAAAATTTTTTTCAACTTTTTTAAATTTTACCCCCGTGGGATATATATTCTACCCACACACATTTGGAACTCTCCTGGGGTACCCTCACACATATTATTCCCTCATTTAGTGGATATTTTCACAAAAAAGTGAAATTTTCAAAAATTCAGAAAATTGGCTGAAAACGACTAAATATGAAGGACTCATCGGGCGAATCGCTCTGGAACTGAAATCGGAACGCTCACTGACATTTCCCCTATCTGAAAGTCTGATAAACGCCGGAAAAATGTCGAAAAAAAATTTTTTTTCAACTTTTTTCAATTTTACCCCTGTGGGATATATATTCTACCCACACAGATTTGGAACTCTCCTGGGGTACCCTCACACATATTATTCCCTCATTTAGTGGATATTTTCACAAAAAAGTTAAATTTTCAAAAATTCTGAAAATTGACTGAAAACGACTAAATATGAAGGACTCATTGGGCGAATCGCTCTGGAACTGAAATCGGAACGCTCACTGACATTTCCCCTATCTGAAAGTCTGATAAACGCCGGAGAAATGACTAAGTCTAAAAAAACTTTTTTTTCAACTTTTTTCAATTTTACCCACGTGGGATATATATTCTACCCACACACATTTGGAACTCTCCTGGGGTACCCTCACACATATTATTCCCTCATTTAGTGGATATTTTCACAAAAAAGTGAAATTTTCAAAAATTCTGAAAATTGGCTGAAAACGACTAAATACGAAGGAATCATCGGGCGAATCACTCTGGAACTGAAATCGGAATGGTCACTGACATTTCCCCTATCTGAAAGTCTGATAAATGCTGAAAAAATGACCAAGTCCAAAACAAATTTTTTTCAACTTTTTTCAATTTTACCCCGTGGGATATATATTCTACCGAAACACATTTGCAACTCTCCTGGGGTACCCTCACACATATTATTCCCTCATTTAGTGGATATTTTCACAAAAAAGTGAAATTTTCATTCAGAAAATTGACTGAAAACGACTAAATATGAAGGACTCATCGGGCGAATCGCTCTGGAACTGAAATCGGAATGCTCACTGACATTTCCCCTATCTGAAAGTCTGATAAACGTCGGAAAAATGACTAAGTCCAAAAAGAAATTTTTTTCAACTTTTTTCAATTTTACCCCCGTGGGATATATATTCTACCCACACACATTTGGAACTCTCCTGGGGTACCCTCACACATATTATTCCCTCATTTAGTAGATGTTTTCACAAAAAGTGAAATTTTCAAAAATTCTGAAAATTGGCTGAAAACGACTAAATATGTAGGACTCATCAGGCGAATCACTCTGGAACTGAAATCGGAACGCTCACTGACATTTCCCCTATCTGAAAGTCTGATAAATGCTGAAAAAATGACCAAGTTTACAAAAAAATTTTTTCAACTTTTTTCAATTTTACCCCCGTGGGATATATATTCTACCCACACACATTTGGATCTCACCTGGGGTACCCTCACACATATTATTCTCTCATTTAGTGGATATTTTCACAAAAAAGGGAAATTTTCAAAAATTCTGAAAATTGGCTGAAAACGACTAAATATGAAGGAATCATCGGGCGAATCACTCTGGAACTGAAATCGGAACGCTCACTGACGTTTCACCTATCTGAAAGTCTGATAAATGCTGAAAAAATGACCAAGTCCAAAAAGAAATTTTTTTCAACTTTTTTCAATTTTACCCCCGTGGGATATATATTCTACCCACACACATTTGGAACTCTCCTGGGGTACCCTCACACATATTATTCCCTCATTTAGTGGATATTTTCACAAAAAAGTTAAATTTTCAAAAATTCTGAAAATTGACTGAAAACGACTAAATATGAAGGACTCATTGGGCGAATCGCTCTGGAACTGAAATCAGAACGCTCACTGACATTTCCCCTATCTGAAAGTCTGATAAACGCCGGAGAAATGACTAAGTCTAAAAAAACTTTTTTTCAACTTTTTTCAATTTTACCCACGTGGGATATATATTCTACCCACACACATTTGGAACTCTCCTGGGGTACCCTCACACATATTATTCCTTCATTTAGTGGATAATTTCACAAAAAAGTGAAATTTTCAAAAAATCAGAAAATTGACTGAAAACGACTAAATATGAAGGACTCATCGGGCGAATCGCTCTGGAACTGAAATCGGAACGCTCGCTGACATTTCCCCTATCTGAAAGTCTGATAAACGCTGAAAAAATGACTAGGTCGAAAAAAAAAAAATTTTCACCTTTTTTCAATTTTTCCCCCGTAGGATATATATTCTACCCACACACATTTGGAACTCTCCTGGTGTACCCTCTCACATATTATTCCCTCATTTAGTGTATATTTTCACAAAAAAGTTAAATTTTCAAACATTCTGAAAATTAGCTGAAAACGACTAAATATGAAGGACTCATCGGGCGAATCGCTCTGGAACTGAAATCGTAACGCTCACTGACATTTCCTCTATCTGAAAGTCTGATAAATGCCGGAAAAATGACTAAGTCCAAAAAAAATTTTTTTTCAACTTTTTTCAATTTTACCCCCGTGGGATATATATTCTACCCACACACATTTGGAACTCTCCTGGGGTACCCTCACACATATTATTCCCTCTTTTAGTGGATATTTTCACAAAAAAGTGAAATTTTCAAAAATTCAGAAAATTGGCTGAAAACGACTAAATATGAAGGACTCATCGGGTGACTTGCTCTGGAACTGAAATCGGAATTCTCACTAACATTTCCCCTATCTGAAAGTCTGATAAATGCTGAAAAAATGACTAAGTCCAAAACAAATTTTTTTTCAACTTTTTTCAATTTTACCCTGTGGGATATATATTGTACCCACACACATTTGGAACTCTACTGGCGTACCCTCACACATATTATTCCCTCATTTAGTGGATATTTTCACAAAAAAGTGAAATTTTCAAAAATTCAGAAAATTGGCTGAAAACGACTAAATATGAAGGACTCATCGGGCGAATAGCTCTGGAACTGAAATCGGAACACTCTCTGACATTTCCCCTATCTGAAAGTCTGATAAACGCCGGAAAAATGACTGTTGAAAAAAAATTTTTTTTCAACTTTTTTCAATTTTACCCCTGTGGGATATATATTCTACCCACACAGATTTGGAACTCTCCTGGGGTACCCTCACACATATTATTCCCTCATTTAGTGGATATTTTCACAAAAAAGTTAAATTTTCAAAAATTCTGAAAATTGACTGAAAACGACTAAATATGAAGGACTCATTGGGCGAATCGCTCTGGAACTGAAATCGGAACGCTCACTGACATTTCCCCTATCTGAAAGTCTGATAAACGCCGGAGAAATGACTAAGTCTAAAAAAACTTTTTTTTCAACTTTTTTCAATTTTACCCACGTGGGATATATATTCTACCCACACACATTTGGAACTCTCCTGGGGTACCCTCACACATATTATTCCCTCATTTAGTGGATATTTTCACAAAAAAGTGAAATTTTCAAAAATTCTGAAAATTGGCTGAAAACGACTAAATACGAAGGAATCATCGGGCGAATCACTCTGGAACTGAAATCGGAATGCTCACTGACATTTCCCCTATCTGAAAGTCTGATAAATGCTGAAAAAATGACCAAGTCCAAAACAAATTTTTTTCAACTTTTTTCAATTTTACCCCGTGGGATATATATTCTACCGAAACACATTTGCAACTCTCCTGGGGTACCCTCACACATATTATTCCCTCATTTAGTGGATATTTTCACAAAAAAGTGAAATTTTCATTCAGAAAATTGACTGAAAACGACTAAATATGAAGGACTCATCGGGCGAATCGCTCTGGAACTGAAATCGGAATGCTAACTGACATTTCCCCTATCTGAAAGTCTGATAAACGTCGGAAAAATGACTAAGTCCAAAAAGAAATTTTTTTCAACTTTTTTCAATTTTACCCCCGTGGGATATATATTCTACCCACACACATTTGGAACTCTCCTGGGGTACCCTCACACATATTATTCCCTCATTTAGTAGATGTTTTCACAAAAAGTGAAATTTTCAAAAATTCTGAAAATTGGCTGAAAACGACTAAATATGTAGGACTCATCAGGCGAATCACTCTGGAACTGAAATCGGAACGCTCACTGACATTTCCCCTATCTGAAAGTCTGATAAATGCTGAAAAAATGACCAAGTTTACAAAAAAATTTTTTCAACTTTTTTCAATTTTACCCCCTTGGGATATATATTCTACCCACACACATTTGGATCTCACCTGGGGTACCCTCACACATATTATTCCCTCATTTAGTGGATATTTTCACAAAAAAGGGAAATTTTCAAAAATTCTGAAAATTGGCTGAAAACGACTAAATATGAAGGACTCATCGGGCGAATCACTCTGGAACTGAAATCGGAACGCTCACTGACGTTTCACCTATCTGAAAGTCTGATAAATGCTGAAAAAATGACCAAGTCCAAAAAGAAATTTTTTTCAACTTTTTTCAATTTTACCCCCGTGGGATATATATTCTACCCACACACATTTGGAACTCTCCTGGGGTACCCTCACACATATTATTCCCTCATTTAGTGGATATTTTCACATAAAAGTTAAATTTTCAAAAATTCTGAAAATTGACTGAAAACGACTAAATATGAAGGACTCATTGGGCGAATCGCTCTGGAACTGAAATCGGAACGCTCACTGACATTTCCCCTATCTGAAAGTCTGATAAACGCCGGAGAAATGACTAAGTCTAAAAAAACTTTTTTTCAACTTTTTTCAATTTTACCCACGTGGGATATATATTCTACCCACACACATTTGGAACTCTCCTGGGGTACCCTCACACATATTATTCCTTCATTTAGTGGATAATTTCACAAAAAAGTGAAATTTTCAAAAAATCAGAAAATTGACTGAAAACGACTAAATATGAAGGACTCATGGGGCGAATCGCTCTGGAACTGAAATCGGAACGCTCGCTGACATTTCCCCTATCTGAAAGTCTGATAAACGCTGAAAAAATGACTAGGTCGAAAAAAAAAAATTTTTCACCTTTTTTCAATTCTACCCCCGTAGGATATATATTCTACCCACACACATTTGGAACTCTCCTGGTGTACCCTCTCACATATTATTCCCTCATTTAGTGTATATTTTCACAAAAAAGTTAAATTTTCAAACATTCTGAAAATTAGCTGAAAATGACTAAATATGAAGGACTCATCGGGCGAATCGCTCTGGAACTGAAATCGTAACGCTCACTGACATTTCCTCTATCTGAAAGTCTGATAAATGCCGGAAAAATGACTAAGTCCAAAAAAAATTTTTTTTCAACTTTTTTCAATTTTACCCCCGTGGGATATATATTCTACCCACACACATTTGGAACTCTCCTGGGGTACCCTCACACATATTATTCCCTCTTTTAGTGGATATTTTCACAAAAAAGTGAAATTTTCAAAAATTCAGAAAATTGGCTGAAAACGACTAAATATGAAGGACTCATCGGGTGACTTGCTCTGGAACTGAAATCGGAATTCACACTAACATTTCCCCTATCTGAAAGTCTGATAAATGCTGAAAAAATGACTAAGTCCAAAACAAATTTTTTTTCAACTTTTTTCAATTTTACCCTGTGGGATATATATTGTACCCACACACATTTGGAACTCTACTGGCGTACCCTCACACATATTATTCCCTCATTTAGTGGATATTTTCACAAAAAAGTGAAATTTTCAAAAATTCAGAAAATTGGCTGAAAACGACTAAATATGAAGGACTCATCGGGCGAATAGCTCTGGAACTGAAATCGGAACACTCTCTGACATTTCCCCTATCTGAAAGTCTGATAAACGGCGGAAAAATGACTAAGTCCAAAAAAAAATTTTTTTCAATTTTACCCCCGTGGGATATATATTCTACCCACACAGATTTGGAACTCTCCTGGGGTACCCTCACACATATTATTCCCTCATTTAGTGGATATTTTCACATAAAAGTTAAATTTTCAAAAATTCTGAAAATTGGCTGAAAACGACTAAATATGAAGGACTCATCGGGCGAATCGCTCTGGAACTGAAATCGGAACACTCTCTGACATTTCCCCTATCTGAAAGTCTGATAAATGCTGAAAAAATGACCAAGTCCAAAACAAATTTTTTTTCAACTTTTTTCAATTTTACCCCCGTGGGATATATATTCTACCGACACACATTTGGAACTCTCCTGGGGTACTATCACACATATTATTCCCTCATTTAGTTGATATTTTCACAAAAAAGTGAAATTTTCTAAAATTCTGAAAATTGGCTGAAAACGACTAAATATGAAGGACTCATCGGGCGAATCGCTCTGGAACTGAAATCGGAACACTCACTGACATTTCCCCTATCTGAAAGTCTGATACACGCCGGAAAAATGACTAAGTCGAAAAAAAAATTTTTTTCAACTTTTTTACATTTTACCCCTGTGGGATGCATATTATACCCACACACATTTGGAACTCTCCTGGGGTACCCTCACACATATTAATCCCTCATTTAGTGGATATTTTCACAAAAAAGTGAAATTTTCAAAAATTCTGAAAATTGGCTGAAAACGACTAAATATGAAGGACTCATCGGGCGAATCACTCTGGAACTGAAATCGGAATGCTCGCTGACATTTCCCCTATCTGAAAGTCTGATAAACGCTGAAAAAATGACTAGGTCGAAAAAAAAAAATTTTTCACCTTTTTTCAATTTTACCCCCGTAGGATATATATTCTACCCACACACATTTGGAACTCTGCTGGTGTACCCTCTCACATATTATTCCCTCATTTAGTGTATATTTTCACAAAAAAGTTAAATTTTCAAACATTCTGAAAATTAGCTGAAAACGACTAAATATGAAGGACTCATCGGGCGAATCGCTCTGGAACTGAAATCGTAACGCTCACTGACATTTCCCCTATCTGAAAGTCTGATAAATGCCGGAAAAATGACTAAGTCCAAAAAAAATTTGTTTTCACCTTTTTTCAATTTTACCCCCGTGGGATATATATTCTACCCACACACATTTGGAACTCTCCTGGGGTACCCTCACACATATTATTCCATCATTTAGTGGAGATTTTCACAAAAAAGTGAAATTTTCAAAAATTCTGAAAATTGGCTGAAAACGACTAAATATGAAGGACTCATCAGGCGAATCACTCTGGATCTGAAATCGGAATGCTCACTGACATTTCCCTTATCTGAAAGTCTGATAAATGCTGAAAAAATGACTAAGTCCAAAACAAATATTTTTTCAACTTTTTTCAATTTTACCTCCGTGGGATATATATTCTACCCACATACATTTGGAGCTCTCCTGGTGTAAACTCACACACATTATTCCCTCATTTAGTGGATATTTTCACAAAAAAGTTAAATTTTCAAAAATTCTGAAAATTGGCTGAAAGCGACTAAATATGAAGGACTCATCGGGCGAATCACTCTGGAACTGAAATCGGAATGCTCACTGACATTTCCCCTACCTGAAAGTCTGATAAATGCTGAAAAAATGACCAAGTCCAAAACAAATTTTTTTCAAACTTTTTTCAATTTTACCCCCGTGGGATATATATTCTACCGACACACATTTGCAACTCTCCTGGGGTACCCTCACACATATTATTCCCTCATTTAGTTGATATTTTCACAAAAAAGTGAAATTTTCAAAAATTCTGAAAATTGGCTGAAAACGACTAAATATGAAGGACTCATCGGGCGAATCACTCTGGAACTGAATTCGGAACGCTCACTGACATTTCCCCTATCTGAAAGTCTGATAAAGGCCGGAAAAATGACTAAGTCCAAAACAAATTTTTTTTCAACTTTTTTCAATTTTACCCCCGTGGAATATATATTCTACCCACACACATTTGGATCTCTCCTGGGGTACCCTCACACATATTATTCCCTCATTTAGTGGATATTTTCACAAAAAAGTGAAATTTTCATTCAGAAAATTGACTGAAAACGACTAAATATGAAGGACTCATCGGGCGAATCGCTCTGGAACTGAAATCGGAACGCTCGCTGACATTTCCCCTATCTGAAAGTCTGATAAACGCTGAAAAAATGACTAGGTCGAAAAAAAAAATTTTTTCACCTTTTTTCAATTTTACCCCCGTAGGATATATATTCTACCCACACACATTTGGAACTCTGCTGGTGTACCCTCTCACATATTATTCCCTCATTTAGTGTATATTTTCACAAAAAAGTTAAATTTTCAAACATTCTGAAAATTAGCTGAAAACTACTAAATATGAAGGATTCATCGGGCGAATCGCTCTGGAACTGAAATCGTAACGCTCACTGACATTTCCCCTATCTGAAAGTCTGATAAATGCCGGAAAAATGACTAAGTCCAAAAAAAATTTTTTTCCACCTTTTTTCAATTTTACCCCCGTGGGATATATATTCTACCCACACACATTTGGAACTCTCCTGGGGTACCCTCACACTTATTATTCCCTCATTTAGTAGATGTTTTCACAAAAAGTGAAATTTTCAAAAATTCTGAAAATTGGCTGAAAACGACTTAATATGAAGGACTCATCGGGCGAATCACTCTGGAACTGAAATCGGAACACTCACTGACATTTCCCCTATCTGAAAGTCTGATAAATGCCGGAAAAATGACTAAGTCCAAAAAAAATTTTTTTTCACCTTTTTTCAATTTTACCCCCGTGGGATATATATTCTACCCACACACATTTGGAACTCTCCTGGGGTACCCTCACACATATTATTCCATCATTTAGTGGAGATTTTCACAAAAAAGTGAAATTTTCAAAAATTCTGAAAATTGGCTGAAAACGACTAAATATGAAGGACTCATCAGGCGAATCACTCTGGATCTGAAATCGGAATGCTCACTGACATTTCCCTTATCTGAAAGTCTGATAAATGCTGAAAAAATGACTAAGTCCAAAACAAATATTTTTTCAACTTTTTTCAATTTTACCTCCGTGGGATATATATTCTACCCACATACATTTGGAGCTCTCCTGGTGTAAACTCACACACATTATTCCCTCATTTAGTGGATATTTTCACAAAAAAGTTAAATTTTCAAAAATTCTGAAAATTGGCTGAAAGCGACTAAATATGAAGGACTCATCGGGCGAATCACTCTGGAACTGAAATCGGAATGCTCACTGACATTTCCCCTACCTGAAAGTCTGATAAATGCTGAAAAAATGACCAAGTCCAAAACAAATTTTTTTCAAACTTTTTTCAATTTTACCCCCGTGGGATATATATTCTACCGACACACATTTGCAACTCTCCTGGGGTACCCTCACACATATTATTCCCTCATTTAGTTGATATTTTCACAAAAAAGTGAAATTTTCAAAAATTCTGAAAATTGGCTGAAAACGACTAAATATGAAGGACTCATCGGGCGAATCACTCTGGAACTGAATTCGGAACGCTCACTGACATTTCCCCTATCTGAAAGTCTGATAAAGGCCGGAAAAATGACTAAGTCCAAAACAAATTTTTTTTCAACTTTTTTCAATTTTACCCCCGTGGAATATATATTCTACCCACACACATTTGGATCTCTCCTGGGGTACCCTCACACATATTATTCCCTCATTTAGTGGATATTTTCACAAAAAAGTGAAATTTTCATTCAGAAAATTGACTGAAAACGACTAAATATGAAGGACTCATCGGGCGAATCGCTCTGGAACTGAAATCGGAACGCTCGCTGACATTTCCCCTATCTGAAAGTCTGATAAACGCTGAAAAAATGACTAGGTCGAAAAAAAAAATTTTTTCACCTTTTTTCAATTTTACCCCCGTAGGATATATATTCTACCCACACACATTTGGAACTCTGCTGGTGTACCCTCTCACATATTATTCCCTCATTTAGTGTATATTTTCACAAAAAAGTTAAATTTTCAAACATTCTGAAAATTAGCTGAAAACGACTAAATATGAAGGACTCATCGGGCGAATCGCTCTGGAACTGAAATCGTAACGCTCACTGACATTTCCCCTATCTGAAAGTCTGATAAATGCCGGAAAAATGACTAAGTCCAAAAAAATTTTTTTTCCACCTTTTTTCAATTTTACCCCCGTGGGATATATATTCTACCCACACACATTTGGAACTCTCCTGGGGTACCCTCACACTTATTATTCCCTCATTTAGTAGATGTTTTCACAAAAAGTGAAATTTTCAAAAATTCTGAAAATTGGCTGAAAACGACTTAATATGAAGGACTCATCGGGCGAATCACTCTGGAACTGAAATCGGAACACTCACTGACATTTCCCCTATCTGAAAGTCTGATAGATGCTGAAAAAATGACTAAGTCCAAAACAAATTTTTTTTCAACTTTTTTCAATTTTACCCTCGTGGGATATATATTCTACCCACACACATTTGCAACTCTCGTGGGGTACCCTCACACATAATATTCCCTCATTTAGTTGATGTTTTCACAAAAAAGTGAAATTTTCAAAAATTCTGAAAATTGGCTGAAAATGACTAAATATGAAGGACTCATCGGGCGAATCGCTCTGGAACTGAAATCGGAACACTCACTGACATTTCCCTTATCTGAAAGTCTGATAAACGCTGAAAAAATGACTAAGTACAAAACAAATATTTTTTCAACTTTTTTCAATTTTACCTCCGTGGGATATATATTCTACCCACACACATTTGGAGCTCTCCTGGTGTACCCTCACACATATTATTCCCTCATTTAGTGGATATTTTCACAAAAAAGTTAAATTTTCAAAAATTCTGAAAATTGGCTGAAAACGACTAAATATGAATGACTCATCGGGCGAATCACTCTGGAACTGAAATCGGAATGCTCACTGACATTTCCCCTGTCTGAAAGTCTGATAAATGCTGAAAAAATGACCAAGTCCAAAACAAATTTTTTTTAAACTTTTTTCAATTTTTCCCCCGTGGGATATATATTCTACCGACACACATTTGCAACTCTCCTGGGGTACCCTCACACATATTATTCCCTCATTTAGTTGATATTTTCACAAAAAAGTGAAATTTTCAAAAATTTTGAAAATTGGCTGAAAATGACTAAATATGAAGGACTCATCGGGCGAATCGCTCTGGAACTGAAATCGGAACACTCACTGACATTTCCCTTATCTGAAAGTCTGATAAACGCTGAAAAAATGACTAAGTCCAAAACAAATGTTTTTTTAAAATTTTTTCAATTTTACCCCCGTGGAATATATATTCTACCCACACACATTTGGATCTCTCCTGGGGTAGCCTCACACATATTATTCCCTCATTTAGTGGATATTTTCACAAAAAAGTGAAATTTTCAAAAATTCTGAAAATTGGCTGAAATCGACTAAATATGAAGGACTCATCGGGTGAATCACTCTGGAACTGAAATCGGAACGCTCACTGACATTTCCCCTATGTGAAAGTTTGATACACGCCGGAAAAATGACTAAGTCCAAAAAAAAAATTTTTTCAACTTTTTTCAATTTTACCCACGTGGGATATATATTCTTCCCACACACATTTGGAGCTCTCCTGGGGTACCCTCACACTTATTATTCCCTCATTTAGTGGATATTTTCACAAAAAAGTGAAATTTTCATTCAGAAAATTGACTGAAAACGACTAAATATGAAGGACTCATCAGGCGAATCGCTCTGGAACTGAAATCGTAACGCTCACTGACATTTCCCCTATCTGAAAGTCTGATAAATGCCGGAAAAATGACTAACTCCCAAAAAAAATTTTTTTCACCTTTTTTCAATTTTACCCCCGTGGGATATATATTCTACCCACACACATTTGGAACTCTCCTGGGGTACCCTCACACATATTATTCCCTCATTTAGTAGATGTTTTCACAAAAAGTGAAATTTTCAAAAATTCTGAAAATTGGCTGAAAACGACTTAATATGAAGGACTCATCGGGCGAATCACTCTGGAACTGAAATCGGAACGCTCACTGACATTTCCCCTATCTGAAAGTCTGATAAATGCTGAAAAAATGACTAAGTCCAAAACAAATTTTTTTTCAACTTTTTTCAATTTTACCCCCGTGGGATATATGTTTCACCCACACACATTTGGATCTCTCCTGGGGTACCCTCACACATATTATTCCATCATTTAGTGGAGATTTTCACAAAAAAGTGATATTTTCAAAAATTCTGAAAATTGGCTGAAAATGACTAAATATGAAGGACTCATCGGGCGAATCGCTCTGGAACTGAAATCGGAATGCTCCCTGACATTTCCCCTATCTAAAAGTCTGATAAATGCTGAAAAAATGACCAAGTCCAAAACAATTTTTTTTTCAACTTTTTTCAATTTTACCCCCTTGGGATATATATTCTACCGACACACATTTGCAACTCTCGTGGGGTACCCTCACACATAATATTCCCTCATTTAGTTGATATTTTCACAAAAAAGTGATATTTTCAAAAATTCTGAAAATTGGCTGAAAATGACTAAATATGAAGGACTCATCGGGCGAATCGCTCTGGAACTGAAATCGGAACACTCACTGACATTTCCCTTATCTGAAAGTCTGATAAATGCTGAAAAAATGACCAAGTCCAAAACAAAGGTTTTTTTCTAATTTTTTCAATTTTACCCTCGTGGGATATATGTTTCACCCACACACATTTGGATCTCTCCTGGGGTACCCTCACACATATTATTCCATCATTTAGTGGAGATTTTCACAAAAAAGTGAAATTTTCAAAAATTCTGAAAATTGGCTGAAAACGACTAAATATGAAGGACTCATCGGGCGAATCACTCTGGATCTGAAATCGGAATGCTCACTGACATTTCCCCTATCTGAAAGTCTGATAAATGCTGAAAAAATGACCAAGTCCAAAACAAATTTTTTTTCAACTTTTTTCAATTTTACCCCCTTGGGATATAAATTCTACCGACACACATTTGCAACTCTCGTGGGGTACCCTCACACATATTATTCCCTCATTTAGTTGATATTTTCACAAAAAAGTGAAATTTTCAAAAATTCTGAAAATTGGCTGAAAATGACTAAATATGAAGGACTCATCGAGCGAATCGCTCTGGAACTGAAATCGGAACACTCACTGACATTTCCCTTATCTGAAAGTCTGATAAACGCTGAAAAAATGACTACGTCCAAAAAAAAAAATTTTTCACCTTTTTTCAATTTTACCCCCGTGGGATATATATTCTACCCACACACATTTGGATCTCTCCTGGGGTATCCTCACACATATTATTCCCTCATTTAGTGGATATTTTCACAAAAAAGTGAAATTTTCAAAAATTCTGAAAATTGTCTGAAAACGACTAAATATGAAGTTCTCATCGGGCGACTCGCTCTGGAACTGAAATCGGAACGCTCACTGACATTTCCCCTATCTGAAAGTCTGATAAATGCCGGAAAAATGACTAAGTCCAAAAAAAAATTTTTTTCAACTTTTTTCAATCTTACCCCCGTGGGATATATATTCTACCCACACAAATTTGGATCTCTCCTGGGGTACCCTCACACATATTATTCCATCATTTAGTTCATATTTTCGCAAAAAAGTGAAATTTTCAAAAATTCTGAAAATTGGCTGAAAACGACTAAATACGAATCACTCATCGGGCGAATCACTCTGGAACTGAAATCGGAATGCTCACTGACATTTCCCCTATCTGAAAGTCTGATAAATGCTGAAAAAATGACCAAGTCCAAAACAAATTTTTTTTCAACTTTTTTCAATTTTACCCCCGTGGGATATATATTCTACCGACACACATTTGCAACTCTCCTGGGGTACCCTCACACATATTATTCCCTCATTTAGTTGATATTTTCACAAAAAAGTGAAATTTTCAAAAATTCTGAAAATTGGCTGAAAATGACTAAATATGAAGGACTCATCGGGCGAATCACTCTGGAACTGAAATCGGAATGCTCATTGACATTTCCCCTATCTGAAAGTCTGATAAATGCCGGAAAAATGACTAAGTCCAAAAAAAAATTTTTTTCAACTTTTTTCAATTTTACCCCGTGGGATATATATTCTACCCACACACATTTGGAACTCTCCTGGGGTACCCTCACACATATTATTCCCTCATTTAGTGGATATTTTCACAAAAAAGTGACATTTTCAAAAATTCAGAAAATTGGCTGAAAACGACTAAATATGAAGGTCTCATCGGGCGACTCGCTCTGGAACTGAAATCGGAACGCTCACTGACATTTCCCCTATCTGAAGTCTGATAAATGGCGGAAAAATGACTAAGTCCAAAAAAAATTTTTTTACAACTTTTTTCAATTTTACCCCCGTAGGATATATATTCTACCCACACACATTTGGAACTCTCCTGGTGTACCCTCTCACATATTATTCCCTCATTTAGTGTATATTTTCACAAAAAAAGTGAAATTTTCAAACATTCTGAAAATTAGCTGAAAGCGACTAAATATGAAGGACTCATCGGGCGAATCGCTCTGGAACTGAAATCGTAACGCTCACTGACATTTCCCCTATCTGAAAGTCTGATAAACGCTGAAAAAATTACTAGGTCGAAAAAAAAAAAATTTTCACCTTTTTTCAATTTTACCCCCGTAGGATATATATTATACCCACACACATTTGGAACTCTCCTGGTGTACCCTCACACATATTATTCCATCATTTAGTGGAGATTTTCACAAAAAAGTGAAATTTTCAAAAATTCTGAAAATTGGCTGAAAACGACTAAATATGAAGGACTCTTCGGGCGAATCACTCTGGAACTGAAATCGGAATGCTCACTGACATTTCCCTTATCTGAAAGTCTGATAAACGCTGAAAAAATGACTAAGTCCAAAACAAATATTTTTTCAACTTTTTTCAATTTTACCCTCGTGGGATATATATTGTACCCACACACATTTGGAGCTCTCCTGGTGTACCCTCACACATATTATTCCCTCATTTAGTGGATATTTTCACAAAAAAGTTAAATTTTCAAAAATTCTGAAAATTGGCTGAAAACGACTAAATATGAAGGACTCATCGGGCGAATCACTCTGGAACTGAAATCGGAATGCTCACTGACATTTCCCCTATCTGAAAGTCTGATAAATGCTGAAAAAATGACCAAGTCCAAAACAAATTTTTTTTCAACTTTTTTCAATTTTACCCCCGTGGGATATATATTCTACCGACACACATTTGCAACTCTCCTGGGGTACCCTCACACATATTATTCCCTCATTTCATTGATATTTTCACAAAAAAGTGAAATTTTCAAAAATTTTGAAAATTGGCTGAAAATGACTAAATATGAAGGACTCATCAGGCGAATCGCTCTGGAACTGAAATCGGAACACTCACTGACATTTCCGTTATCTGAAAGTTTGATAAACGCTGAAAAAATGACTAAGTCCAAAACAAATGTTTTTTTCAAATTTTTTCAATTTTACCCCCGTGGAATATATATTCTACCCACACACATTTGGATCTCTCCTGGGGTACCCTCACACATATTATTCCCTCATTTAGTGGATATTTTCACAAAAAAGTGAAATTTTCAAAAATTCTGAAAATTGACTGAAAACGACTAAATATGAAGGACTCATCGGGCGAATCACTCTGGAACTGAAATCGGAACGCTCACTGACATTTCCCCTATCTGAAAGTCTGATACACGCCGGAAAAATGACTAAGTCCAAAAAAAAATTTTTTTCAACTTTTTTCAATTTTACCCACGTGGGATATATATTCTACCCACACACATTTGGAACTTTCCTGGGGTACCCTCACACATATTATTCCCTCATTTAGTGGATATTTTCACAAAAAAGTGAAATTTTCATTCAGAAAATTGACTGAAAACAACTAAATATGAAGGACTCATCGGGCGAATCGCTCTGGAACTGAAATCGGAGCGCTCACTGACATTTCCCCTATCTGAAAGTCTGATACACGCCGGAAAAATGACTAAGTCCAAAAAAAATATTTTTTAACCTTTTTTCAATTTTACCCCCGTGGGATATATATTCTACCCACACACATTTGGAACTCTTCTGGGGTACCCTCATACATATTATTCCCTCATTTAGTGGATATTTTTGCAAAAAAGTGAAATTTTGAAAAATTCAGAAAATTAGCTGAAAATGACTAAATATGAAGGACTCATCGGGCGAATCGCTCTGGAACTGAAATCGGAACGCTCACTGACATTTCCCCTATCTGAAAGTCTGATAAACGCCGGAAAAATGACTAAGTCGAAAAAAAATTCTTTTTCACCTTTTTTCAATTTTACCCCCGTGGGATATATATTCTACCCACACACATTTGGAACTCTCCTGGGGTACCCTCACACATATTATTCCCTCATTTAGTGGATATTTTCACAAAAAAGTGATATTTTCAAAAATTCTGAAAATTGGCTGAAAACGAATAAATATGAAGGACTCATCGGGCGAATCACTCTGGAACTGAAATCGGAACGCTCACTGACATTTCCCCTATCTGAAAGTCTGATAAACGCCGGAAAAATAAGTCCCTAAAAAATATTTTTTCACCTTTTTTCAATTTTACTCCCGTGGGATATATATTCTACCCACACACATTTGGAACTCTTCTGGGGTACCCTAATACATATTATTCCCTCATTTAGTGGATATTTTCACAAAAAAGTGAAATTTTCAAAAATTCAGAAAAGTGTCTGAAAATGACTAAATATGAAGGACTCATCGGGCGAATCGCTCTGGAACTGAAATTGAACGCTCACTGACATTTCCCCTATCTGAAAGTCTGATAAACGCTGAAAAAACGACTAAGTCTAAAAAAAATTTTTTTTCACCTTTTTTCAATTTTACCCCCGTGGGATATATATTCTACCCAAACACATTTGGAACTCTCCTGGGGCACCCTCACACATATTATTCCCTCATTTAGTGGATATTTTCACAAAAAAGTGAAATTTTCAAAAATTCTGAAAATTGGCTGAAAACGAATAAATATGAAGGACTCATCGGGCGAATCGCTCTGGAACTGAAATCGGAACGCTCACTGACATTTCCCCTAAATGAAAGTCTGATAAACGCCTGAAAAATGACTAAGTCCCAAAAAAAAATTTTTCAACTTTTTTCAATTTTACCCCCGTGGGATATATATTCTACCCACACACATTTGGAACTCTCCTGGCGCACCCTCACACATATTATTCCCTCATTTAGTGGATATTTTCACAAAAAAGTGAAATTTTCAAAAATTCTGAAAATTGGCTGAAAACGACTAAATATGAAGGACTCATCAGGCGAATCACTCTGGAACTGAAATCGGAATGCTCACTGACATTTCCTCTATCTGAAAGTGTGATAAACACCGGAAAAATGCCTAAGTCCCCCAAAAAATTTTTTTCAACTTTTTTCAATTTTACCCCTGTGGATATATATTCTACCCACACACATTTGGAACTCTCCTGGGGTACCCTCACACATATTATTCCCTCATTTAGTGGATATTTTCACAAAAAAGTGATATTTTCAAAAATTCTGAAAATTGGCTGAAAACGAATAAATATGAAGGACTCATCGGGCGAATCACTCTGGAACTGAAATCGGAACGCTCACTGACATTTCCCCTATCTGAAAGTCTGATAAACGCCGGAAAAATAAGTCCCTAAAAAATATTTTTTCACCTTTTTTCAATTTTACTCCCGTGGGATATATATTCTACCCACACACATTTGGAACTCTTCTGGGGTACCCTAATACATATTATTCCCTCATTTAGTGGATATTTTCACAAAAAAGTGAAATTTTCAAAAATTCAGAAAAGTGTCTGAAAATGACTAAATATGAAGGACTCATCGGGCGAATCGCTCTGGAACTGAAATTGAACGCTCACTGACATTTCCCCTATCTGAAAGTCTGATAAACGCTGAAAAAACGACTAAGTCTAAAAAAAATTTTTTTTCACCTTTTTTCAATTTTACCCCCGTGGGATATATATTCTACCCAAACACATTTGGAACTCTCCTGGGGCACCCTCACACATATTATTCCCTCATTTAGTGGATATTTTCACAAAAAAGTGAAATTTTCAAAAATTCTGAAAATTGGCTGAAAACGAATAAATATGAAGGACTCATCGGGCGAATCGCTCTGGAACTGAAATCGGAACGCTCACTGACATTTCCCCTAAATGAAAGTCTGATAAACGCCTGAAAAATGACTAAGTCCCAAAAAAAAATTTTTCAACTTTTTTCAATTTTACCCCCGTGGGATATATATTCTACCCACACACATTTGGAACTCTCCTGGCGCACCCTCACACATATTATTCCCTCATTTAGTGGATATTTTCACAAAAAAGTGAAATTTTCAAAAATTCTGAAAATTGGCTGAAAACGACTAAATATGAAGGACTCATCAGGCGAATCACTCTGGAACTGAAATCGGAATGCTCACTGACATTTCCTCTATCTGAAAGTGTGATAAACACCGGAAAAATGCCTAAGTCCCCCAAAAAATTTTTTTCAACTTTTTTCAATTTTACCCCTGTGGATATATATTCTACCCACACACATTTGGAACTCTCCTGGGGTACCCTCACACATATTATTCCCTCATTTAGTGGATATTCTGACAAAAAAGTTAAATTTTCAAAAATTCAGAAAATTGGCTGAAAACGACTAAATATGAAGGACTCATCGGGCGAATCGCTTTGGAACTGAAATCGGAAAGCTCACTGACATTTCCCCTATCTGAAAGTCTGATAAACGCTGAAAAAATGAGTAAGTCCAAAAAAAAATATTTTTTCACCTTTTTTCAATTTTAGCCCCGTGGGATATATATTCTACCCACAAACATTTGGAACTCTTCTGGGGTACCCTCATACATATTATTCCCTCATTTAGTGGATATTTTCACAAAAAAGTGAAATTTTCAAAAATTCAGAAAAGTGTCTGAAAATGACTAAATATGTAGGACTCATCGGGCGAATCGCTCTGGAACTGAAATTGGAACGCTCACTGACATTTCCCCTATCTGAAAGTCTGATAAACGCTGAAAAAATGACTAAGTCCAAAAAAAATTTTTTTTCACCTTTTTTCAATTTTACCCCCGTGGGATATATATTCTACCCAAACACATTTGGAACTCTCCTGGGGCACCCTCACACATATTATTCCCTCATTTAGTGGATATTCTGACAAAAAAGTGAAATTTTCAAAAATTCAGAAAATTGGCTGAAAATGACTAAATATGAAGGACTCATCGGGCGAATCGCTCTGGAACTGTAATCGGAATGCTCACTGACATTTCCCCTATCTGAAAGTCTGATAAACGCCGGAAAAATGACTAAGTCCAAAAAAAATTTTTTTAAACTTTTTTAAATTTTACCCCCGTGGATATATATTCTACCCACACACATTTGGAACTCTCCTGGTGTACCCTCACACATATTATTCCCTCATTTAGTGGATACTTTGACAAAAAAGTGAAATTTTCAAAAATTCTGAAAATTGGCTTAAAACGACTAAATATGAAGAACTCATCGGGCGAATCGCTCTGGAACTGAAATCGTAAAGCTCACTGACATTTCCCCTATCTGAAAGTCTGATAAACGCTGGAAAAATGACTAAGTCCAAACAAAAAAATTTTTCAACTTTTTTCAATTTTACCCCCATGGGATATATATTCTACCAACACACATTTGGAACTCTCCTGGGGTACCCTCACACATATTATTCCCTCATTTAGTGGATATTTTCACAAAAAAGTGAAATTTTCAAAAATTCAGAAAATTGGCTGAAATCGACTAAATATGAAGGACTCATCGGGCGAATCGCTCTGGAACTGAAATCGGAACGCTCACTGACATTTCCCCTATCTGAAAGTCTGATAAACGCTGAAAAAATGACTAAGTCCAAAAAAAAATATTTTTTCAACTTTTTTCAATTTTACCTCCGTGGGATATATATTCTACCCACACACATTTGGAACTCTCCTTGGGTACCCTCACACATATTATTCCCTCATTTAGTGGATATTCTGACAAAAAAGTTAAATTTTCAAAAATTCAGAAAATTGGCTGAAAACGACTAAATATGAAGGACTCATCGGGCGAATCGCTTTGGAACTGAAATCGGAAAGCTCACTGACATTTCCCCTATCTGAAAGTCTGATAAACGCTGAAAAAATGACTAAGTCCAAAAAAAAATATTTTTTCACCTTTTTTCAATTTTAGCCCCGTGGGATATATATTGTACCCACACACATTTGGAACTCTTCTGGGGTACCCTCATACATATTATTCCCTCATTTAGTGGATATTTTCACAAAAAAGTGAAATTTTCAAAAATTCAGAAAAGTGTCTGAAAATGACTAAATATGTAGGACTCATCGGGCGAATCGCTCTGGAACTGAAATTGGAACGCTCACTGACATTTCCCCTATCTGAAAGTCTGATAAACGCTGAAAAAATGACTAAGTCTAAAAAAAAATTTTTTTCACCTTTTTTCAATTTTAACCCCGTGGGATATATATTCTACCCAAACACATTTGTAACTCTCCTGGGGCACCCTCACACATATTATTCCCTCATTTAGTGGATATTTTCACAAAAAAGTGAAATTTTCAAAAATTCTGAAAATTGGCTGAAAACAAATAAATATGGAGGACTCATCGGGCGAATCGCTCTTTAACTGAAATCGGAACGCTCACTGACATTTCCCCTATCTGAAAGTCTGATAAACGCCGGAAAAATGGCTAAGTCCAAAAAAATTTTTTTTTCAACTTTTTTCAATTTTACCCCGTGGGATATATATTCTACCCACACACATTTGGAACTCTCCTGGGGTACCCTCACACATATTATTGCCTCATTTAGTGGATATTTTCACAAAAAAGTGAAATTTTCAAAAATTCAGAAAATTGGCTGAAAACGACTAAATATGAAGGACTTATCAAGCGAATGACTCTGGAACTGAAATCGGAATGCTCACTGACATTTCCCCTATCTGAAAGTCTGATAAACGCCGGAAAAATGACTAAGTCCAAAAAAAATTTTTTTTTACTTTTTTCAATTTTACCCCCGTGGGATATATATTCTACCCACACACATTTGGAACTCTCCTGGGGTACCCTCACACATATTATTCCCTCATTTAGTGGATATTTTCACAAAAAAGTAAAATTTTCAAAAATTCAGAAAATTGGCTGAAAACGACTAAATATGAAGGACTCATCAGGCGAATCGCTCTGGAACTGAAATCGGAACGCTCACTGACATTTCCCCTAAATGGAAGTCTGATAAAAGCCTGAAAAATGACTAAGTCCAAAAAAAATTTTTTTCAACTTTTTTCAATTTTACCCCCGTGGGATATATATTCTACCCACACACATTTGGAACTCTCCTGGCGCACCCACACATATATTATTCCCTCATTTAGTGGATATTTTCACAAAAAAGTGAAATTTTCAAAAATTCTGAAAATTGGCTGAAAACGACTAAATATGAATGACTCATCGGGCGAATCACTCTGGAACTGAAATCGGAACGCTCACTGACATTTCCTCCACCTGAAAGTGTGATAAACACCGGAAAAATGCCTAAGTCCCCCAAAAAATTTTTTTCAACTTTTTTCAATTTTACCCCTGTGGATATATATTCTACCCACACACATTTGGAACTCTCCTTGGGTACCCTCACACATATTATTCCCTCATTTAGTGGATATTCTGACAAAAAAGTTAAATTTTCAAAAATTCAGAAAATTGGCTGAAAACGACTAAATATGAAGGACTCATCGGGCGAATCGCTTTGGAACTGAAATCGGAAAGCTCACTGACATTTCCCCTATCTGAAAGTCTGATAAACGCTGAAAAAATGACTAAGTCCAAAAAAATATATTTTTTCACCTTTTTTCAATTTTAGCCCCGTGGGATATATATTCTACCCACACACATTTGGAACTCTTCTGGGGTACCCTCATACATATTATTCCCTCATTTAGTGGATATTTTCACAAAAAAGTGAAATTTTCAAAAATTCAGAAAAGTGTCTGAAAATGACTAAATATGTAGGACTCATCGGGCGAATCGCTCTGGAACTGAAAATGGAACGCTCACTGACATTTCCCCTATCTGAAAGTCTGATAAACGCTGAAAAAATGACTAAGTCTAAAAAAAATTTTTTTTCACCTTTTTTCAATTTTACCCCCGTGGGATATATATTCTACCCAAACACATTTGGAACTCTCCTTGGTCACCCTCACACATATTATTCCCTCATTTAGTGGATATTTTGACAAAAAAGTGAAATTTTCAAAAATTCTGAATATTGGCTTAAAACGACTAAATATGAAGGACTCATCAGGCGAATTGCTCTGGAACTGAAATCGGAACGCTCACTGACATTTCCCCTATCTGAAAGTCTGATAAACTCCGGAAAAATGACCAAGTCTAAAAAAAAATTTTTTAAACTTTTTTCAATTTTACCCCCGTGGGATATATATTCTACCCACACACATTTGGAACTCTCCTGGGGTACCCTCACACATATTATTCCCTCATTTAGTGCATATTTTCACAAAAAAGTGAAATTTTCAAAAATTCAGATAATTGGTTAAAAACGACTAAATATGTAGGACTCAATGGGCAAATCGCTCTGGAACTGAAATTGGAACGCTCACTGACATTTCCCCTTTCTGAAAGTCTGATAAACGCTGAAAAAATAACTAAGTCCCAAAAAAATATTTTTTCACCTTTTATCAATTTTACCCCCGTGGGATATATATTCTACCCACACACATTTGGAACTCTCCTGGGGTACCCTCACACATATTATTCTGTCATTTAGTGGATATTTTCACAAAAAAGTGAAATTTTCAAAAATTCTTAAAATTGGCTGAAAACGACTAAATATGAAGGACTCATCAGGCGAATCACACTGGAACTGAAATCGGAAAGCTCACTGACATTTCCCCTATCTGAAAGTCTGATAAACACCGGAAAAATGCCTAAGTCCCCCAAAAAAATTTTTTAAACTTTTTTCAATTTTACCCCGTGGATATATATTCTACCCACACACATTTGGAACTCTCCTGGGGTACCCTCACACATATTATTCCCTCATTTAGTGGATATTTTGACAAAAAAGTGAAATTTTCAAAAATTCAGAAAATTGGCTTAAAACGACTAAATATGAAGAACTCATCAGGAGAATCGCTCTGGAACTGAAATCGGAAAGCTCACTGACATTTCCCCTATCTGAAAGTCTAATAAACACCGGAAAAATGCCTAAGTCCCTCAAAAAAATTTTTTCAACTTTTTTCAGTTTTACCCCCGTGGGATATATATTTTACGCACACACATTTGGAACTCTCCTGGGGTACCCTCACACATATTATTCCCTCATGTAGTGGCTATTCTCACAAAAAAGTGAAATTTTCAAAAATTCAGAAAATTGGCTGAAAACGACTAAATATGAAGGACTCATCGGGCGAATCGCTCTGGAACTGAAATCTAAATGCTCACTGACATTTCCCCTATCTGAAAGTCTGATAAACGCTGAAAAAATGACTAAGTCTAAAAAAAATTTTTTTTCACCTTTTTTCAATTTTACCCCCGTGGGATATATATTCTACCCAAACACATTTGGAACTCTCCTGGGGCACCCTCACACATATTATTCCCTTATTTAGTGGATATTTTCACAAAAAAGTGAAATTTTCAAAAATTCTGAAAATTGGCTGAAAACGACTAAATATGAAGGACTCATCAGGCGAATCACTCTGGAACTGAAATCGGAAAGCTCACTGACATTTCCCCTATCTGAAAGTCTGATAAACACCGGAAAAATGCCTAAGTCCCCCAAAAAATTTTTTTCAACTTTTTTCAATTTTACCCCGTGGATATATATTCTACCCACACACATTTGGAACTCTCCTGGGGTACCCTCACACATATTATTCCCTCATTTAGTGGATATTTTGACAAAAAAGTGAAATTTTCAAAAATTCTGAAAATTGGCTGAAAACGACTAAATATGAAGGACTCATCGGGCGAATCGCTATGGAACTGAAATCAGAACGCTCATTGACATTTCCCCTATCTGAAAGTCTGATAAACACCGCAAAAATGCCTAAGTCCCCCAAAAAAATTTTTTCAACTTTTTTCAATTTTACCCCCGTGGGATATATATTCTACGCACACACATTTGGAACTCTCCTGGGGTACCCTCACACATATTATTCCCTCATGTAGTGGCTATTCTCACAAAAAAGTGAAATTTTCAAAAATTCAGAAAATTGGCTGAAAACGACTTAATATGAAGGACTCATCGGGCGAATCGCTCTGGAACTGAAATCGGAACGCTCACTGACATTTCCCCTATCTGAAAGTCTGATAAACGCTGAAAAAATGACTAAGTCTAAAAAAAATTTTTTTTCACCTTTTTTCAATTTTACCCCCGTGGGATATATATTCTACCCAAACACATTTGGAACTCTCCTGGGGCACCCTCACACATATTATTCCCTTATTTAGTGGATATTTTCACAAAAAAGTGAAATTTTCAAAAATTCTGAAAATTGGCTGAAAACGACTAAATATGAAGGACTCATCAGGCGAATCACTCTGGAACTGAAATCGGAAAGCTCACTGACATTTCCCCTATCTGAAAGTCTGATAAACACCGGAAAAATGCCTAAGTCCCCCAAAAAATTTTTTTCAACTTTTTTCAATTTTACCCCGTGGATATATATTCTACCCACACACATTTGGAACTCTCCTGGGGTACCGTCACACATATTATTCCCTCATTTAGTGGATATTTTGACAAAAAAGTGAAATTTTCAAAAATTCTGAAAATTGGCTGAAAACGACTAAATATGAAGGACTCATCGGGCGAATCGCTATGGAACTGAAATCGGAACGCTCATTGACATTTCCCCTATCTGAAAGTCTGATAAACACCGCAAAAATGCCTAAGTCCCCCAAAAAAATTTTTTCAACTTTTTTCAATTTTACCCCGTGGATATATATTCTACCCACACACATTTGGAACTCTCCTGGGGTACCCTCACACATATTATTCCCTCATTTAGTGGATATTCTGACAAAAAAGTGAAATTTTCAAAAATTCAGAAAATTGGCTGAAAACGACTAAATATGAAGGACTCATCAGGCGAATCACTCTGGAACTGAAATCGGAAAGCTCACTGACATTTCCTCTATCTGAAAGTGTGATAAACACCGGAAAAATGATTAAGTCCAAAAAAAAAATGTTTTCAACTTTTTTCAACTTTAGCCCCATGGGATATATATTCTACCCACACACATTTCGAACTCTCCTGGGGTACCCTCACACATATTATTCCCTCATTTAGTGGATATTTTCACAAAAAAGTGAAATTTTCAAAAATTCAGAAAATTGGCTGAAAACGACTAAATATGAAGGACTCATCGGGCGAATCGCTCTGGAACTGAAATCGGAACGCTCATTGACATTTCCCCTATCTGAAAGTCTGATAAACACCGGAAAAATGCCTAAGTCCCCCAAAAAAATTTTTTCAACTTTTTTCAATTTTACCGCCGTGGGATATATATTCTACGCACACACATTTGGAACTCTCCTGGGGTACCCTCACACATATTGTTCCGTCATTTAGTGGATATTTTGACAAAAAAGTGAAATTTTCAAAAATTCTGAATATTGGCTTAAAACGACTAAATATGAAGAACTCATTGGGCGAATTGCTCTGGAACTGAAATCGGAATGCTCACTGACATTTCCCCTATTTGAAAGTCTGATAAACGCCGGAAAAATGCCTAAGTCCCCCACAAAATTTTTTTCAACTTTTTTCAATTTTACCCCGTGGATATATATTCTACCCACACACATTTGGAACTCTCCTGGGGTACCCTCACACATATTATTCCCTTATTTAGTGGATATTCTGACAAAAAAGTGAAATTTTCAAAAATTCAGAAAATTGGCTGAAAACGACTAAATATGAAGGACTCATCGGGCGAATCGCTCTGGAACTGAAATCGGAACGCTCACTGACATTTCCCCTATCTGAAAGTCTGATAAACGCCGGAAAATTGACTAAGTCCAAAAAAATTTTTTTTTAACTTTTTTCAATTATACCCCCGTGGGATATATATTCTACCCACACACATTTGGAACTCTCCTGGGGTACCCTCACACATATTATTCCCTCATTTAGTGGATATTTTCACAAAAAAGTGAAATTTTCAAAAATTCTTAACATTGGCTGAAAACGACTAAATATGAAGGACTCATCAGGCGAATCACTCTGGAACTGAAATCGGAAAGCTCACTGACATTTCCCCTATCTGAAAGTCTGATAAACACCGGAAAAATGCCTATGTTCCCCAAAAAATTTTTTTCAACTTTTTTCAATTTTACCCCCGTGGGATATATATTCTACCCACACACATTTGGAACTCTCCTTGGGTGCCCTCACACATATTATTCCCTCATTTAGTGGAAATTCTGACAAAAAAGTTAAATTTTCAAAAATTCAGAAAATTGGCTGAAAACGACTAAATATGAAGGACTCATCGGGCGAATCGCTCTGGAACTGAAATCGCAACGCTCACTGACATTTCCCCTATCTGAAAGTCTGATAAACGCCGGAAAAATGACTAAGTCCAAAAAAAATTTTTTTTAACTTATTTCAATTTTACCCCCGTGGGATATATATTCTACCCACACACATTTGGAACTCTCCTGGGGTACCCTCACACATATTATTCTCTCATTTAGTGGATATTTTCACAAAAAAGTGAAATTTTCTAAAATTCAGAAAATTGGTTGAAAACGACTAAATATGAAGGACTCATCGGGCGAATCGCTCTGGAACTGAAATCGGAACGCTCATTGACATTTCCCCTTTCTGAAAGTCTGATAAACACCGGAAAAATGCCTAAGTCCCCCAAAAAAATTTTTTCAACTTTTTTCAATTTTACCCCTGTGGATATATATTCTACCCACACACATTTGGAACTCTCCTGGGGTACCCTCACACATATTATTCCCTCAAGTAGTGGATATTCTCACAAAAAAGTAAAATTTTCAAAAATTCAAAAAATTGCCTGAAAACGACTAAATATGAAGGACTCATCGGGCGAATAACTCTGGCACTGAAATCGGACACTCACTGACATTTCCCCTATCTGAAAATTCGATAAACGCCGGAAAAATGACTAAGTCCAAACAAAAATTTTTTTCAACTTTTTTCAATTTTACCCCCATGGGATATATATTCTACGAACACACATTTGGAACTCTCCTGGGGTACCCTCACACATATTATTCCGTCATTTAGTGGATATTTTGACAAAAAAGTGAAATTTTCAAAAATTCTGAATATTGGCTTAAAACTACTAAATATGAAGAACTCATCGGGCGAATTGCTCTGGAACTGAAATCGGAATGCTCACTGACATTTCCCCTATCTGAAAGTCTGATAAACGCCGGAAAAACGACTAAGTCCAAAAAAAATTTTTTTCAACTTTTTTCAATTTTACCCCCGTGGGATATATATTCTACTCACACACATTTGGAACTCTCCTGGGGTACCCTCACACATATTATTCCCTCATTTAGTGGATATTTTCACTAAAAAGTGAAATTTTCAAAAATTCAGAAAATTGCCTGAAAACGACTAAATATGAAGGACTCATCGGGCGAATCGCTCTGGAACTGAAATCGGAACGCTCATTGACATTTCCCCTATCTGAAAGTCTGATAAACACCGGAAAAATGCCTAAGTCCCCCCAAAAAATGTTTTCAACTTTTTTCAATTTTACCCCCGTGGATATATATTCTACCCACACACATTTGGAACTCTCCTGGGGTACCCTCACACATATTATTCCGTCATTTAGTGGATATTTTGACAAAAAAGTGAAATTTTCAAAAATTCTGAATATTGGCTTAAAACTACTAAATATGAAGAACTCATCGGGCGAATTGCTCTGGAACTGAAATCGGAATGCTCACTGACATTTCCCCTATCTGAAAGTCTGATAAACGCCGGAAAAACGACTAAGTCCAAAAAAAATTTTTTTCAACTTTTTTCAATTTTACCCCCGTGGGATATATATTCTACTCACACACATTTGGAACTCTCCTGGGGTACCCTCACACATATTATTCCCTCATTTAGTGGATATTTTCACTAAAAAGTGAAATTTTCAAAAATTCAGAAAATTGCCTGAAAACGACTAAATATGAAGGACTCATCGGGCGAATCGCTCTGGAACTGAAATCGGAACGCTCATTGACATTTCCCCTATCTGAAAGTCTGATAAACACCGGAAAAATGCCTAAGTCCCCCCAAAAAATGTTTTCAACTTTTTTCAATTTTACCCCCGTGGATATATATTCTACCCACACACATTTGGAACTCTCCTGGGGTACCCTCACACATATTATTCCGTCATTTAGTGGATATTTTCACAAAAAAGTGAAATTTTCAAAATTTCAGAAAATTGGCTGAAAACGACTAAATATGAAGGATTCAACGGGCGAATCATTATGGAACTGAAATCGGAATGCTCACTGACATTTCCCCTATCTGAAAGTCTGATGAACGCTGGAAAAATGTCTAAGTCCAAAAAAAAAATTTTTTCAACTTTTTTTAATTTTACCCCCGTGGGATATATATTCTACCCACACACATTTGGAACTCTCCTGGGGTACCCTCACACATATTATTCCCTCATTTAGTGGATATTTTCACAAAAAAGTGAAATTTTCAAAAATTCTTAACATTGGCTGAAAACGACTAAATATGAAGGACTCATCAGGCGAATCACTCTGGAACTGAAATCGGAAAGCTCACTAACATTTCCCCTATCTGAAAGTCTGATAAACACCGGAAAAATGCCTAAGTTCCCCAAAAAATTTTTTTCAACTTTTTTCAATTTTACCCCGTGAATATATATTCTACCCACACACATTTGGAACTCTCCTGGGGTACCCTCACACATATTATTCCCTCATTTAGTGGATATTTTGACAAAAAAGTGAAATTTTCAAAAATTCAGAAAATTGGCTGAAAACGACTAAATATGAAGGACTCATCGGGCGAATCGCTCTGGAACTGAAATCGGAACACTCAATGACATTTCCCCTATCTGAAAGTCTGATAAACGCCGGAAAATGACTAAGTCCAAACAAAACATTTTTTCAACTTTTTTCAATTTTACCCCCATGGGATATATATTCTACCCACACACATTTGGAACTCTCCTGGGGTACCCTCACACATATTATTCCCTCATTTAGTGGATATTTTCATAAAAAAGTGAAATTTTCAAAAATTCAGAAAATTGGCTGAAAACGACTAAATATGAAGGACTCATTGGGCGAATCGCTCTGGAACTGAAATCGGAACGCTCACTGACATTTCCCCTATCTGAAAGTCTAATAAATGCTGAAAAAATGACTAAGTCCAAAAAAAAATATTTTTTCAACTTTTTTCAATTTTACCTCCGTGGGATATATATTCTACCCAAACACATTTGGAACTCTCCTTGGGTACCCTCACACATATTATTCCCTCATTTAGTGGATATTCTGACAAAAAAGTTAAATGTTCAAAAATTCAGAAAATTGGCTGAAAACGACTAAATATGAAGGACTCATCAGGCGAATCACTCTGGAACTGAAATCGGAACGCTCACTCACATTTCCCCTATCTGAAAGTCTGATAAACGCTGGAAAAATGATTATATCCAAAAAAAAAATGTTTTTAACTTTTTTCAACTTTAGCCCCATGGGATATATATTCTACCCACACACATTTGGAACTCTCCTGGGGTACCCTCACACATATTATTCCCTCATTTAGTGGATATTTTCACAAAAAAGTGAAATTTTCTAAAATTCAGAAAATTTTCTGAAAACGACTAAATATGAAGGACTCATCGGGCGAATCGCTCTGGAACTGAAATCGGAACGCTCATTGACATTTCCCCTATCTGAAAGTCTGATAAACACCGGAAAAATGCCTAAGTCCCCCAAAAAAATGTTTTCAACTTTTTTCAATTTTACCCCGTGGGATATATATTCTACCCACACACATTTGGAACTCTCCTGGCGCACCCTCACACATATTATTCCCTCATTTAGTGGATATTTTCACAAAAAAGTGAAATTTTCAAAAATTCAGAAAATTGGCTGAAAACTACTAAATATGAAGGACTCATAAGGCGAATGACTCTGGAACTGAAATCGGAACGCTCATTGACATTTCCCCTATCTGAAAGTCTGATAAACACCGGAAAAATGCCTAAGTCCTCCAAAAAATTTTTTTCAACTTTTTTCAATTTTACCCCCGTGGTTATATATTCTACCCACACACATTTGGAACTCTCCTGGGGTACCCTCACACATATTATTCCCTCATTTAGTGGATATTTTGACAAAAAAGTGAAATTTTCAAAAATTCAGAAAATTGGCTTAAAACGACTAAATATGAAGAACTCATTGAGCGAATCGCTCTGGAACTGAAATCTGAAAGCTCACTGACATTTCCCCTATCTGAAAGTCTAATAAACACCGGAAAAATGCCTAAGTCCCTCAAAAAAATTTTTTCAACTTTTTTCAGTTTTACCCCCGTGGGATATATATTTTACGCACACACATTTGGAACTCTCCTGGGGTACCCTCACACATATTATTCCCTCATGTAGTGGCTATTCTCACAAAAAAGTGAAATTTTCAAAAATTCAGAAAATTGGCTGAAAACGACTAAATATGAAGGACTCATCGGGCGAATCGCTCTGGAACTGAAATCTAAACGCTCACTGACATTTCCCCTATCTGAAAGTCTGATAAACGCTGAAAAAATGACTAAGTCTAAAAAAAATTTTTTTTCACCTTTTTTCAATTTTACCCCCGTGGGATATATATTCTACCCAAACACATTTGGAACTCTCCTGGGGCACCCTCACACATATTATTCCCTTATTTAGTGGATATTTTCACAAAAAAGTGAAATTTTCAAAAATTCTGAAAATTGGCTGAAAACGACTAAATATGAAGGACTCATCAGGCGAATCACTCTGGAACTGAAATCGGAAAGCTCACTGACATTTCCCCTATCTGAAAGTCTGATAAACACCGGAAAAATGCCTAAGTCCCCCAAAAAATTTTTTTCAACTTTTTTCAATTTTACCCCGTGGATATATATTCTACCCACACACATTTGGAACTCTCCTGGGGTACCCTCACACATATTATTCCCTCATTTAGTGGATATTTTGACAAAAAAGTGAAATTTTCAAAAATTCTGAAAATTGGCTGAAAACGACTAAATATGAAGGACTCATCGGGCGAATCGCTATGGAACTGAAATCAGAACGCTCATTGACATTTCCCCTATCTGAAAGTCTGATAAACACCGCAAAAATGCCTAAGTCCCCCAAAAAAATTTTTTCAACTTTTTTCAATTTTACCCCCGTGGGATATATATTCTACGCACACACATTTGGAACTCTCCTGGGGTACCCTCACACATATTATTCCCTCATGTAGTGGCTATTCTCACAAAAAAGTGAAATTTTCAAAAATTCAGAAAATTGGCTGAAAACGACTTAATATGAAGGACTCATCGGGCGAGTCGCTCTGGAACTGAAATCGGAACGCTCACTGACATTTCCCCTATCTGAAAGTCTGATAAACGCTGAAAAAATGACTAAGTCTAAAAAAAATTTTTTTTCACCTTTTTTCAATTTTACCCCCGTGGGATATATATTCTACCCAAACACATTTGGAACTCTCCTGGGGCACCCTCACACATATTATTCCCTTATTTAGTGGATATTTTCACAAAAAAGTGAAATTTTCAAAAATTCTGAAAATTGGCTGAAAACGACTAAATATGAAGGACTCATCAGGCGAATCACTCTGGAACTGAAATCGGAAAGCTCACTGACATTTCCCCTATCTGAAAGTCTGATAAACACCGGAAAAATGCCTAAGTCCCCCAAAAAATTTTTTTCAACTTTTTTCAATTTTACCCCGTGGATATATATTCTACCCACACACATTTGGAACTCTCCTGGGGTACCGTCACACATATTATTCCCTCATTTAGTGGATATTTTGACAAAAAAGTGAAATTTTCAAAAATTCTGAAAATTGGCTGAAAACGACTAAATATGAAGGACTCATCGGGCGAATCGCTATGGAACTGAAATCGGAACGCTCATTGACATTTCCCCTATCTGAAAGTCTGATAAACACCGCAAAAATGCCTAAGTCCCCCAAAAAAATTTTTTCAACTTTTTTCAATTTTACCCCGTGGATATATATTCTACCCACACACATTTGGAACTCTCCTGGGGTACCCTCACACATATTATTCCCTCATTTAGTGGATATTCTGACAAAAAAGTGAAATTTTCAAAAATTCAGAAAATTGGCTGAAAACGACTAAATATGAAGGACTCATCAGGCGAATCACTCTGGAACTGAAATCGGAAAGCTCACTGACATTTCCTCTATCTGAAAGTGTGATAAACACCGGAAAAATGATTAAGTCCAAAAAAAAAATGTTTTCAACTTTTTTCAACTTTAGCCCCATGGGATATATATTCTACCCACACACATTTCGAACTCTCCTGGGGTACCCTCACACATATTATTCCCTCATTTAGTGGATATTTTCACAAAAAAGTGAAATTTTCAAAAATTCAGAAAATTGGCTGAAAACGACTAAATATGAAGGACTCATCGGGCGAATCGCTCTGGAACTGAAATCGGAACGCTCATTGACATTTCCCCTATCTGAAAGTCTGATAAACACCGGAAAAATGCCTAAGTCCCCCAAAAAAATTTTTTCAACTTTTTTCAATTTTACCGCCGTGGGATATATATTCTACGCACACACATTTGGAACTCTCCTGGGGTACCCTCACACATATTGTTCTGTCATTTAGTGGATATTTTGACAAAAAAGTGAAATTTTCAAAAATTCTGAATATTGGCTTAAAACGACTAAATATGAAGAACTCATTGGGCGAATTGCTCTGGAACTGAAATCGGAATGCTCACTGACATTTCCCCTATCTGAAAGTCTGATAAACGCCGGAAAAATGCCTAAGTCCCCCACAAAATTTTTTTCAACTTTTTTCAATTTTACCCCGTGGATATATATTCTACCCACACACATTTGGAACTCTCCTGGGGTACCCTCACACATATTATTCCCTCATTTAGTGGATATTTTCACAAAAAAGTGAAATTTTCAAAAATTCTTAACATTGGCTGAAAACGACTAAATATTAAGGACTCATCAGGCGAATCACTCTGGAACTGAAATCGGAAAGCTCACTGACATTTCCCCTATCTGAAAGTCTGATAAACACCGGAAAAATGCCTATGTTCCCCAAAAAATTTTTTTCAACTTTTTTCAATTTTACCCCCGTGGGATATATATTCTACCCACACACATTTGGAACTCTCCTTGGGTGCCCTCACACATATTATTCCCTCATTTAGTGGAAATTCTGACAAAAAAGTTAAATTTTCAAAAATTCAGAAAATTGGCTGAAAACGACTAAATATGAAGGACTCATCGGGCGAATCGCTCTGGAACTGAAATCGCAACGCTCACTGACATTTCCCCTATCTGAAAGTCTGATAAACGCCGGAAAAATGACTAAGTCCAAAAAAAATTTTTTTTAACTTATTTCAATTTTACCCCCGTGGGATATATATTCTACCCACACACATTTGGAACTCTCCTGGGGTACCCTCACACATATTATTCTCTCATTTAGTGGATATTTTCACAAAAAAGTGAAATTTTCTAAAATTCAGAAAATTGGTTGAAAACGACTAAATATGAAGGACTCATCGGGCGAATCGCTCTGGAACTGAAATCGGAACGCTCATTGACATTTCCCCTTTCTGAAAGTCTGATAAACACCGGAAAAATGCCTAAGTCCCCCAAAAAAATTTTTTCAACTTTTTTCAATTTTACCCCTGTGGATATATATTCTACCCACACACATTTGGAACTCTCCTGGGGTACCCTCACACATATTATTCCCTCAAGTAGTGGATATTCTCACAAAAAAGTAAAATTTTCAAAAATTCAAAAAATTGCCTGAAAACGACTAAATATGAAGGACTCATCGGGCGAATAACTCTGGCACTGAAATCGGAATGCTCACTGACATTTCCCCTATCTGAAAATTCGATAAACGCCGGAAAAATGACTAAGTCCAAACAAAAATTTTTTTCAACTTTTTTCAATTTTACCCCCATGGGATATATATTCTACGAACACACATTTGGAACTCTCCTGGGGTACCCTCACACATATTATTCCGTCATTTAGTGGATATTTTGACAAAAAAGTGAAATTTTCAAAAATTCTGAATATTGGCTTAAAACTACTAAATATGAAGAACTCATCGGGCGAATTGCTCTGGAACTGAAATCGGAATGCTCACTGACATTTCCCCTATCTGAAAGTCTGATAAACGCCGGAAAAACGACTAAGTCCAAAAAAAATTTTTTTCAACTTTTTTCAATTTTACCCCCGTGGGATATATATTCTACTCACACACATTTGGAACTCTCCTGGGGTACCCTCACACATATTATTCCCTCATTTAGTGGATATTTTCACTAAAAAGTGAAATTTTCAAAAATTCAGAAAATTGCCTGAAAACGACTAAATATGAAGGACTCATCGGGCGAATCGCTCTGGAACTGAAATCGGAACGCTCATTGACATTTCCCCTATCTGAAAGTCTGATAAACACCGGAAAAATGCCTAAGTCCCCCCAAAAAATGTTTTCAACTTTTTTCAATTTTACCCCCGTGGATATATATTCTACCCACACACATTTGGAACTCTCCTGGGGTACCCTCACACATATTATTCCGTCATTTAGTGGATATTTTGACAAAAAAGTGAAATTTTCAAAAATTCTGAATATTGGCTTAAAACTACTAAATATGAAGAACTCATCGGGCGAATTGCTCTGGAACTGAAATCGGAATGCTCACTGACATTTCCCCTATCTGAAAGTCTGATAAACGCCGGAAAAACGACTAAGTCCAAAAAAAATTTTTTTCAACTTTTTTCAATTTTACCCCCGTGGGATATATATTCTACTCACACACATTTGGAACTCTCCTGGGGTACCCTCACACATATTATTCCCTCATTTAGTGGATATTTTCACTAAAAAGTGAAATTTTCAAAAATTCAGAAAATTGCCTGAAAACGACTAAATATGAAGGACTCATCGGGCGAATCGCTCTGGAACTGAAATCGGAACGCTCATTGACATTTCCCCTATCTGAAAGTCTGATAAACACCGGAAAAATGCCTAAGTCCCCCCAAAAAATGTTTTCAACTTTTTTCAATTTTACCCCCGTGGATATATATTCTACCCACACACATTTGGAACTCTCCTGGGGTACCCTCACACATATTATTCCGTCATTTAGTGGATATTTTCACAAAAAAGTGAAATTTTCAAAATTTCAGAAAATTGGCTGAAAACGACTAAATATGAAGGATTCAACGGGCGAATCATTATGGAACTGAAATCGGAATGCTCACTGACATTTCCCCTATCTGAAAGTCTGATGAACGCTGGAAAAATGTCTAAGTCCAAAAAAAAAATTTTTTCAACTTTTTTTAATTTTACCCCCGTGGGATATATATTCTACCCACACACATTTGGAACTCTCCTGGGGTACCCTCACACATATTATTCCCTCATTTAGTGGATATTTTCACAAAAAAGTGAAATTTTCAAAAATTCTTAACATTGGCTGAAAACGACTAAATATGAAGGACTCATCAGGCGAATCACTCTGGAACTGAAATCGGAAAGCTCACTAACATTTCCCCTATCTGAAAGTCTGATAAACACCGGAAAAATGCCTAAGTTCCCCAAAAAATTTTTTTCAACTTTTTTCAATTTTACCCCGTGAATATATATTCTACCCACACACATTTGGAACTCTCCTGGGGTACCCTCACACATATTATTCCCTCATTTAGTGGATATTTTGACAAAAAAGTGAAATTTTCAAAAATTCAGAAAATTGGCTGAAAACGACTAAATATGAAGGACTCATCGGGCGAATCGCTCTGGAACTGAAATCGGAACACTCAATGACATTTCCCCTATCTGAAAGTCTGATAAACGCCGGAAAATGACTAAGTCCAAACAAAACATTTTTTCAACTTTTTTCAATTTTACCCCCATGGGATATATATTCTACCCACACACATTTGGAACTCTCCTGGGGTACCCTCACACATATTATTCCCTCATTTAGTGGATATTTTCATAAAAAAGTGAAATTTTCAAAAATTCAGAAAATTGGCTGAAAACGACTAAATATGAAGGACTCATTGGGCGAATCGCTCTGGAACTGAAATCGGAACGCTCACTGACATTTCCCCTATCTGAAAGTCTAATAAATGCTGAAAAAATGACTAAGTCCAAAAAAAAATATTTTTTCAACTTTTTTCAATTTTACCTCCGTGGGATATATATTCTACCCAAACACATTTGGAACTCTCCTTGGGTACCCTCACACATATTATTCCCTCATTTAGTGGATATTCTGACAAAAAAGTTAAATGTTCAAAAATTCAGAAAATTGGCTGAAAACGACTAAATATGAAGGACTCATCAGGCGAATCACTCTGGAACTGAAATCGGAACGCTCACTCACATTTCCCCTATCTGAAAGTCTGATAAACGCTGGAAAAATGATTATATCCAAAAAAAAAATGTTTTTAACTTTTTTCAACTTTAGCCCCATGGGATATATATTCTACCCACACACATTTGGAACTCTCCTGGGGTACCCTCACACATATTATTCCCTCATTTAGTGGATATTTTCACAAAAAAGTGAAATTTTCTAAAATTCAGAAAATTGGCTGAAAACGACTAAATATGAAGGACTCATCGGGCGAATCGCTCTGGAACTGAAATCGGAACGCTCATTGACATTTCCCCTATCTGAAAGTCTGATAAACACCGGAAAAATGCCTAAGTCCCCCAAAAAAATGTTTTCAACTTTTTTCAATTTTACCCCGTGGGATATATATTCTACCGACACACATTTGGAACTCTCCTGGGGTACCCTCACACATATTATTCCCTCATTTAGTGGATATTTTCACAAAAAAGTGAAATTTTCAAAAATTCAGAAAATTGGCTGAAAACTACTAAATATGAAGGACTCATAAGGCGAATGACTCTGGAACTGAAATCGGAACGCTCATTGACATTTCCCCTATCTGAAAGTCTGATAAACACCGGAAAAATGCCTAAGTCCTCCAAAAAATTTTTTTCAACTTTTTTCAATTTTACCCCCGTGGTTATATATTCTACCCACACACATTTGGAACTCTCCTGGGGTACCCTCACACATATTATTCCCTCATTTAGTGGATATTTTGACAAAAAAGTGAAATTTTCAAAAATTCAGAAAATTGGCTTAAAACGACTAAATATGAAGAACTCATTGAGCGAATCGCTCTGGAACTGAAATCTGAAAGCTCACTGACATTTCCCCTATCTGAAAGTCTGATAAACGCCTGAAAAATGACTAAGTCCAAAAAAAATTTTTTTCAACTTTTTTCAATTTTACCCCCGTGGGATATATATTCTACCCACACACATTTGGAACTCTACTGGGGTACCCTCACACATATTATTCCCTCATTTAGTGGATATTTTCACAAAAAAGTAAAATTTTCAAAAATTCTTAAAATTGGCTGAAAACGACTAAATATGAAGGACTCATCGGGCGAATCGCTCTGGAACTGAAATCGGAACTCTCACTGACATTTCCCCCATCTGAAAGTCTGATAAACGCTAAAAAAATGACTAGGTCCAAAAAAAAATATTTTTTCAACTTTTTTCAATTTTACCCCTGTGGGATATATATTCTACCCACACACATTTGGAACTCTCCTTGGGTACCCTTACACGTATTATTCCCTCATTTAGTGGATATTCTGACAAAAAAGTAAAATTTTCAAAAATTCTTAAAATTGGCTGAAAACGACTAAATATGAAGGACTCATCAGGCGAACCACTCTGGAACTGAAAGCGGAACGCTCACTGACATTTCCCCTATCTGAAAGTCTGATAAACGTCGGAAAAATGACTAGGTTGAAAAAAAAAAATTTTTCACCTTTTTTCAATTTTACCCCCGTAGGATATATATTCTACCCACACACATTTGGAACTCTTCTGGGGTACCCTCACACATATTATTCCCTCATTTAGTGGATATTTTCACAAAAAAGCAAAATTTTCAAAAATTCTGAAAATTGGCTGAAAACGACTAAATATGAAGGACTCATCGTGCGAATCGCTCTGGAACTGAAATCGGAAAGCTCGCTGACATTTCCCCTATCTGAAAGTCTGATAAACGCCGGAAAAATGATTAAGTCCAAAAAAAATTTTTTTCAACTTTTTTCAATTTTAGCCCCATGGGATATATATTCTACCCACACACATTTGGAACTCTCCTGGGGTACCCTCACACATATTATTCCCTCATTTAGTGGATATTTTCACAAAAAAGTAAAATTTTCAAAAATTCTTAAAATTGGCTGAAAACGACTAAATATGAAGGACTCATCGGGTGAATCGCTCTGGAACTGAAATCAGAACGCTCGCTGACATTTCCACTATCTGTAAGTCTGATAAACGCCGGAAAAATGACTAAGTCCAAAAAAAAATTTTTTCAACTTTTTTCAATTTTACCCCCGTGGGATATATATTCTACCCACGCACATTTGGAACTCTCCTGGGGTACCCTCACACATATTATTCCCTCATTTAGTGGATATTTTCACAAAAAAAGTGAAATTTTCAAAAATTTAGAAAATTGGCTGAAAACGACTAAATATGAAGGACTCATCAGGCGAACCACTCTGGAACTGAAATCGGAACGCTCACTGACATTTCCCCTATCTGAAAGTCTGATAAACGCTGAAAAAATGACTAAGTCCAAAAAAAAATAATTTTTCAACTTTTTTCAATTTTACCTCCGTGGGATATATATTCTACCCACACACATTTGTAACTCTCCTTGGGTACCCTCACACATATTATTCCCTCATTTAATGGATATTTTCAAAAAAAAGCAAAATTTTCAAAAATTCTGAATATTGGCTTAAAACGACTAAATATGAAGAACTCATTGGGCGAATTGCTCTGGAACTGAAATCGGAATGCTCACTGACATTTCCCCTATCTGAAAATCTGATAAACGCCGGAAAAACGACTAAGTCCCAAAAAAATTTTTTTCAACTTTTTTCAATTTTACCCCCGTGGGATATATATTCTACCCACACACATTTGGAACTCTCCTGGCGCACCCTCACACATATTATTCCCTCATTTAGTGGATATTTTCACAAAAAAGTGAAATTTTCAAAAATTCAGAAAATTGGCTGAAAACGACTAAATATGAAGGACTCATCAGGCGAATCACTCTGGAACTGAAATCGGAACGCTCATTGACATTTCCCCTATCTGAAAGTCTGATAAACACTGGAAAAATGCCTAAGTCCTCCAAAAAATTTTTTTCAACTTTTTTCAATTTTACCCCCGTGGTTATATATTCTACCTACACACATTTGGAACTCTCCTGGGGTACCCTCACACATATTATTCCCTCATTTAGTGGATATTTTGTCAAAAAAATGAAATTTTCAAAAATTCAGAAAATTGGCTTAAAACGACTAAATATGAAGAACTCATTGAGCGAATCGCTCTGGAACTGAAATCTGAAAGCTCACTGACATTTCCCCTATCTGAAAGTCTGATAAACGCCTGAAAAATGACTAAGTCCAAAAAAAATTTTTTTCAACTTTTTTCAATTTTACCCCCGTGGGATATAAATTCTACCCACACACATTTGGAACTCTACTGGGGTACCCTCACACATATTATTCCCTCATTTAGTGGATATTTTCACAAAAAAGTGAAATTTTCAAAAATTCTTAACATTTCCTGAAAACGACTAAATATGAAGGACTCATCGGGCGAATCGCTGTGGAACTGAAATCGGAACACTCACTGACATTTCCCCTATCTGAAAGTCTGATAAACGCCGGAAAATGACTAAGTCCAAACAAAACATTTTTTCAACTTTTTTCAGTTTTACCCCCATGGGATATATATTTTACCCACACACATTTGGAACTCTCCTGGGGTACCCTCACACATATTATTCCCTCATTTAGTGGATATTTTCACAAAAAAGTGAAATTTTCAAAAATTCAGAAAATTGGCTGAAAACGACTAAATATGAAGGACTCATCGGGCGAATCGCTCTGGAACTGAAATCGGAACGCTCACTGACATTTCCCCTATCTGAAAGTCTGATAAACGCTGAAAAAATGACTAAGTCCAAAAAAAAATATTTTTTCAACTTTTTTCAATTTTACCTCCGTGGGATATATATTCTACCCACACACATTTGGAACTCTCCTTGGGTACCCTTACACATATTATTCCCTCATTTAGTGGATATTTTCAAAAAAAAGCAAAATTTTCAAAAATTCTGAAAATTGGCTGAAAACGACTAAATATGAAGGACTCATCGTGCGAATCGCTCTGGAACTGAAATCGGAAAGCTCGCTGACATTTCCCCTATCTGAAAGTCTGATAAACGCCGGAAAAATGATTAAGTCCAAAAAAAATTTTTTTCAACTTTTTTCAATTTTAGCCCCATGGGATATATATTCTACCCACACATATTTGGAACTCTCCTGGGGTACCCTCACACATATTATTCCCTCATTTAGTGGATATTCTGACAAAAAAGTGAAATTTTCAAAAATTCAGAAAATTGGCTTAAAACGACTAAATATGAAGGACTCATCGGGTGAATCGCTCTGGAACTGAAATCAGAACGCTCGCTGACATTTCCACTATCTGTAAGTCTGATAAACGCCGGAAAAATGACTATGTCCAAAAAAAAAATTTTTTCAACTTTTTTCAATTTTACCCCCGTGGGATATATATTCTACCCACGCACATTTGGAACTCTCCTGGGGTACCCTCACACATATTATTCCCTCATTTAGTGGATATTTTCACAAAAAAAGTGAAATTTTCAAAAATTTAGAAAATTGGCTGAATACGACTAAATATGAAGGACTCATCGGGTGAATCGCTCTGGAACTGAAATCGGAACACTCACTGGCATTTCCCCTATCTGAAAGTCTGATAAACGCCGGAAAAATGACTAAGTCCAAACAAAAAAATTGTTCAACTTTTTTCAATTTTACCCCCATGGGATATATATTCTACCCACACACATTTGGAACTCTCCTGGGGTACCCTCACACATATTATTCCCTTATTTAGTGGATATTTTCACAAAAAAGTGAAATTTTCAAAAATTCTGAAAATTGGCTGAAAACGACTAAATATGAAGGACTCATCAGGCGAATCACTCTGGAACTGAAATCAGAAAGCTCATTGACATTTCACCTATCTGAAAGTCTGATAAATGCCGGAAAAATGATTAAGTCCAAAAAAAATTTTTTTCAACTTTTTTAAATTTTAGCCCCATGGGATATATATTCTACCCACACACATTTGGAACTCTCCTGGGGTACCCTCACACATATTATTCCCTCATTTAGTGGATATTTTCACAAAAAAGTGAAATTTTCAAAAATTTAGAAAATTGGCTGAAAACGACTAAATATGAAGGACTCATCGGGCGACTCGCTCTGGAACTGAAATCGGAACGCTCATTGACATTTCCCCTATCTGAAAGTCTGATAAACACCGGAAAAATGCCTAAGTCCTCCCAAAAAAATTTTTCAACTTTTTTCAATTTTACCCCCGTGGATATATATTCTACCCACACTCATTTGGAACTCTCCTGGGGTACCCTCACACATATTATTCCCTCATTTAGTGGATATTCTGACAAAAAAGTGAAATTTTCAAAAATTCAGAAAATTGGCTGAATACGACTAAATATGAAGGACTCATCGGGCGAATCGCTCTGGAACTGAAATCGGAACGCTCACTGACATTTCCCCTATCTGAAAGTCTGATAAACGCTGAAAAAATGACTAAGTCCAAAAAAATATATATTTTCAACTTTTTTCAAATTTACCTCCGTGGGAAAAATATTCTACCCACACACATTTGGAACTCTCCTTGGGTGCCCTCACACATATTATTCCCTCATTTAGTGGATATTCTGAAAAAAAAGTGAAATTTTCAAAAATTCAGAAAATTGGCTGAAAAAGACTAAATATGAAGGACTCATCGGGCGAATCGCTCTGGAACTGAAATCAGAACGCTCGCTGACATTTCCCCTATCTGTAAGTCTGATAAACGCCAGAAAAATGACTAAGTCCAAAAAAAAATATTTTTTCAACTTTTTTCAATTTTACCTCCGTGGGATATATATTCTACCCACACACATATGGAACTCTCCTTGGGTACCCTCACACATATTATTCCCTCATTTAGTGGATATTCTGACAAAAAAGTAAAATTTTCAAAAATTTTTAAAATTGGCTGAAAACGACTAAATATGAAGGACTCATCAGGCGAACCACTCTGGAACTGAAATCGGAACGCTCACTGATATTTCCCCTATCTGAAAGTCTGATAAACGCCAGAAAAATGATTAAGTCCAAAAAAAAAATTTTTTCAACTTTTTTCAATTTTAGCTCCATGGGATATATATTCTACCCACACACATTTGGAACTCTCCTGGGGTACCCTCACACATATTATTCCCTCATTTAGTGGATATTCTGACAAAAAAGTGAAATTTTCAAAAATTCAGAAAATTGGCTGAAAACGACTAAATATGAAGGACTCATCGGGTGAATCGCTCTGGAACTGAAATCAGAACGCTCGCAGACATTTCCACTATCTGTAAGACTGATAAACGCCGGAAAAATGACTAAGTCCAAAAAAAAAATTTTTTCAACTTTTTTCAATTTTACCCCCGTGGGATATATATTCTACCCACGCACATTTGGAACTCTCCTGGGGTACCCTCACACATATTATTCCCTCATTTAGTGGATATTTTCACAAAAAAAGTGAAATTTTCAAAAATTTAGAAAATTGGCTGAAAACGACTAAATATGAAGGACTCATCAGGCGAACCACTCTGGAACTGAAATCGGAACGCTCACTGACATTTCCCCTATCTGAAAGTCTGATAAATGCTGAAAAAATGACTAAGTCCAAAAAAATATATTTTTTCAACTTTTTTCAATTTTACCTCCGTGGGATATATATTCTACCCACACACATTTGGAACTCTCCTTGGGTACCCTCACACATATTATTCCCTCATTTAGTGGATATTCTGACAAAAAAGTTAAATTTTCAAAAATTCTTAAAATTGGCTGAAAACGACTATATATGAAGGACTCATCAGGCGAACCACTCTGGAACTGAAATCGGAACACTCACTGACATTTCCCCTATCTGAAAGTCTGATAAACGCCAGAAAAATGATTAAGTCCAAAAAAAAAATTTTTTCAACTTTTTTCAATTTTAGCCCCATGGGATATATATTCTACCGACACACATTTGGAACTCTCCTGGGGTACCCTCACACATATTATTCCCTCATTTAGTGGATATTCTGACAAAAAAGTGAAATTTTCAAAAATTCTGAAAATTGGCTGAAAACGACTAAATATGAAGGACTCATCGGGCGAATCGCTCTGGAACTGAAATCGGAATGCTCACTGACATTTCCCCTATCTGAAAGTCTGATAAACGCTGAAAAAATGACTAAGTTCAAAAAAAAAAATTTTTTCAACTTTTTTCAATTTTAGCCCCATGGGATATATATTCTACCCACACACATTTGGAACTCTCCTGGGGCACTCTCACACATATTATTCCCTCATTTAGTGGATATTTTCACAAAAAAGTGAAATTTTCAAAAATTCAGAAAATTGGCTGAAAACGACTAAATATGAAGAACTCATCGGGCGAATCGCTCTGGAACTGAAATCGGAAAGCTCACTGACATTTCCCCTATCTGAAAGTCTGATAAACACCGGAAAAATGCCTAAGTCCCTCCCAAAAAATGTTTCAACTTTTTTCAATTTTACCTCCGTGGGATATATATTCTACCCACACACATTTGGAACTCTTCTTGGGTACCCTCACACATATTATTCCCTCATTTAGTGGATATTCTGACAAAAAAAGTGAAATTTTCAAAAATTCAGAAAATTGGCTGAAAACGACTAAATATGAAGGACTCATTGGGCGAATCGCTCTGGAACTGAATTTGGAACGCTCACTGACATTTCCCCTATCTGAAAGTCTGATAAACGCCGGAAAAATGACTAAGTCCAAAAAAAATTTTTTCAACTTTTTTCAATTTTACCCCCATGGGATATATATTCTACCCACACACATTTGGAACTCTCTTGGGGTACCCTCACACATATTATTCCCTCATTTAGTGGATATTTTCAGAAAAAAGTGACATTTTCAAAAATTCAGAAAATTGGCTGAAAATGACTAAATATGAAGGACTAATCGGGCGAATCGCTCTGGAACTGAAATCGGAACGCTCACTGACATTTCCCCTATCTGAAAGTCTCATAAACGCCTTAAAAATGACTAAGTCCAAAAAAAATTTTTTTGCAACTTTTTTCAACTTTAGCCTCATGGGATATATATTCTACCCACACACATTTGGAACTCTCCTGGGGTACCCTCACACATATTATTCCCTCATTTAGTGGATATTTTCACAAAAAAGTGAGATTTTCAAAAAATCTGAAAATTGGCTGAAAACGACTAAATATGAAGGACTCATCGGGCGAATCACTCTGGAACTGAAATCGGAATGCTCACTCACATTTCCCCTATCTGATAGTCTGATAAACGCTGGAAAAATGACTAAGTCCAAAAAAAAAAATTTTTCAACTTTTTTAAATTTTACACCCGTGGGATATACATTCTACCCACACACATTTGGAACTCTCCTGGGGTACCCTCACATATATTATTCCCTCATTTAGTGGATATTTTCACAAAAAAGTGAAATTTTCAAAAATTCAGAAAATTGGCTGAAAACGACTAAATATGAAGGACTCATCGGGCGAATCGCTCTGGAACTGAAATCGGAACGCTCACTGACATTTCCCCTATCTGAAAGTCTGATAAACGCTGAAAAAATAAAGAAGTCCAAAAAAAAATATTTTTTCAACTTTTTTCAATTTTACCTCCGTGGGATATATATTCTACCCACACACATTTGGAACTCTCCTTGGGTACCCTCACACATATTATTCCCTCATTTAGTGGAAATTTTCACAAAAAAGTGAAATTTTCAAAAATTCAGAAAATTGGCTGAAAACGACTAAATTTGAAGGACTCATCGGGCGAATCGCTCTGGAACTGAAATCGGAACGCTCATTGATATTTCCCCTATCTGAAAGTCTGATAAACACCGGAAAAATGCCTAAGTCCCCCCAAAAAATTTTTTCAACTTTTTTCAATTTTACCCCTGTGGATATATATTCTACCCACACACATTTGGAACTCTCCTGGGGTACCCTCACACATATTATTCCCTCATTTAGTGGATATTTTCACAAAAAAGTGAAATTTTCAAAGATTCAGAAAATTGGCTGAAAACGACTAAATATGAAGGACTCATCGGGCGAATCGCTCTGGAACTGAAATCGGAACGCTCACTGACATTTCCCCTATCTGTAAGTCTGATAAACGCGGGAAAAATGACGAAGTACAAAAAAAAAATTTTTTCAACTTTTTTCAATTTTACCCCCGTGGGATATATATTCTACCCACACACATTTGGAACTCTCCTGGGGTACCCTCACACATATTATTCCCTCATTTAGTGGATATTTTCACAAAAAAGTGAAATTTTCAAAAATTCAGAAAATTGGCTGAAAACGACTAAATATGAAGGACTCATCAGGCGAATCGCTTTGGAACTGAAATCGGAAGGCTCACTGGCATTTCCCCTATCTGAAAGTCTGATAAACGCTGAAAAAATGACTAAGTCTAAAAAAAAATATTTTTTCAACTTTTTTCAATTTTACCTCCGTGGGATATATATTCTACGCACACACATTTGGAACTCTCCTTGGGTACCCTCACACATATTATTCCCTCATTTAGTGGATATTCTGACAAAAAAGTTCAATTTTCAAAAATTCAGAAAATTGGCTGAAAACGACTGAATATGAAGGACTCATCGGGTGAATCGCTCTGGAACTGAAATCAGAACGCTCGCTGACATTTCCCCTATCTGTAAGTCTGATAAACGCCGGAAAAATGACTAAGTCCAAAAAAAAATTTTTTCAACTTTTTTCAATTTTACCCCCGTGGGATATATATTCTACCCACACACATTTGGAACTCTCCTGGGGTACCCTCACACATATTATTCCCTCATTTAGTGGATATTTTCACAAAAAAGTGAAATTTTCAAAAATTCAGAAAATTGGCTGAAAACGACTAAATTTGAAGGACTCATCGGGCGAATCGCTCTGGAACTGAAATCGGAACGCTCATTGACATTTCCCCTATCTGAAAGTCTGATAAACACCGGAAAAATGCCTAAGTCCCCCCAAAAAAATTTTTCAACTTTTTTTAATTTTACCCCCGTGGATATATATTCTACCCACACACATTTGGAACTTTCCTATAGGTACCCTCACACATATTATTCCCTCATTTAGTTGATATTTTCACAAAAAAGTGAAATTTTCAAAAATTCTGAAAATTGTCTGAAAACGACTAAATATGAAGGACTCAACGGGCGACTCGCTCTGGAACTGAAATACCAACACTCACTGACATTTCCCCTATCTGAAAGTCTGATAAACGCTGAAAAAATGACTAAGTCTAAAAACATTTTTTTCAACTTTTTTTAATTTTACCCCCGTGGGATATATATTCTACCCACACACATTTGGAACTCTCCTGGGGTACCCTCACACATATTATTCCCTCATTAAATGGATATTTACACAAAAAAGTGAAATTTTCAAAAATTCTGAAAATTGGCTGAAAATGACTAAATATGAACGACTCATTGGGCGAATCGCTCTGGAACTGAAATCGGAACACTCACTGACATTTCTCCTATCTGAAAGTCTGGTAAACGCCGGAAAAATGACTAAGTCCAAAAAATTTTTTTTTCAACTTTTTTCAATTTTACCCCCGTGGGATATATATTCTACCCACACACATTTGGAACTCTCCTGGGGTACCCTCACACATATTATTCCCTCATTTAGTGGATATTTTCACAAAAAAGTGAAATTTTCAAAAATTCAGAAAATTGGCTGAAAATGACTAAATATGAACGACTCATCGGGCGAATCCCTCGGGAGCTGAAATTGGAATGCTCACTGACATTTCCCCTAACTGAAAGTCTAATAAACGCCGGAAAAATGACTTAGTCCAAAAAATTTTTTTTTCAACTTTTTTCAATTTTACCCCGTGGGATATATATTCTACCCACACACATTTGGAACTCTCCTGGGGTACCCTCACACATATTATTCCCTCATTTAGTGGATATTTTCACAAAAAAGTGAAATTTTCAAAAATTCAGAAAATTGGCTGAAAACGACTAAATATGAAGGACTCATTGGGCGAATCGCTCTGGAACTGAAATCGGAATGCTCACTGACATTTCCGCTATTTGAAAGTCTGATAAATGCCGGAAAAATGACTAAGTCCAAAAAAAATTTTTTTTCACCTTTTTTCAATTTTACCCCCGTGGGATATATATTCTACCCACACACATTTGGAACTCTCCTGGGGTACCCTCACACATATTATTCCTTCATTTAGTGGATATTTTCACAAAAAAGTGAAATTTTCAAAAATTCAGAAAATTGGCTGAAAAAGACTAAATATGTAGGAATCATCGGGCGAATCGCTCTGGAACTGAAATCGGAACACTCACTGACATTTCCCCTAACTGAAAGTCTGATAAACGCCGGAAAAATGACTAAGTCCAAAAAAAATTTTTTTTAAACTTTTTTCAATTTTACCCCCTGTGGGATATATATTCTACCCACACACATTTGGAACTCTCCTGGGGTACCCTCACACATATTATTACCTCATTTAGTGGATATTTTCACAAAAAAGTGAAATTTTCAAAAATTCAGAAAATTGGCTGAAAATGACTAAATTTGAAGGACTCATCGGGCGAATCGCTCTGGAACTGATATCGGAATGCTCACTGATATTTCCGCTATTTGAAAGTCTGATAAACGCTGAAAAAATGACTATGTCCCAAAAAAAATGTTTTCACCTTTTTTCAATTTTACCCCGTGGGATATATATTATACCCAAACACATTTGGAACTCTCCTGGGGTACCCTCACGCATATTATTCCCTCATTTAGTGGATATTTTCATAAAAAAGTGAAATTTTCAAAAATTCAGATAATTGGCTGAAAACGACTAAATATGAAGGACTCATCGGGCAAATCGCTCTGGAACTGAAATCGGAATGCTCACTGACATTTCCGCTATTTTAAAGTCTGATAAACTCCGGAAAAATGACTAAGTCCCCAAAAAATTTTTTTTAAACTTTTTATAATTTTACCCACGTGGGATATATATTCTACCCACACACATTTGGAACTCTCCTGGGGTACCCTCACACATATTATTCCCTCATTTAGTGGATATTTTCACAAAAAAGTGAAATTTTCAAAAATTCTGAAAATTGGCTGAAAATGACTAAATATGAACAACTCATTGGGCGAATCGCTCTGGAGTTGAAATTGGAACGCTCACGGACATTTCCCATAACTGAAAGTCTGATAAACGCCGGAAAAATTACTAAGTCCAAAAAAAAATTTTTTAAACTTTTTTCAATTTTACCCCCGTGGGATATATATTCTACCCACACACATTTGGAACTCTCCTGGGGTACCCTCACACATATTATTCCCTCATTTAGTGGATATTTTCACAAAAAAGTGAAATTTTCAAAAATTCAGAAAATTGGCTGAAAACGAATAAATATGAAGGATTAATCGGGCGAATCGCTCTGGAACTGAAATCGGAATGCTCACTGACATTTTCGCTATTTGAAAGTCTGATAAACGCTGAAAAAATGACTAAGTCCCAAAAAAAAATTTTTTCACCTTTTTTCAATTTTACCCCCGTGGGATATATATTATACCCACACACATTTGGAACTCTCCTGTGGTACCCTCACACATATTATTCCCTCATTTAGAGGATATTTTCACAAAAAAGTGAAATTTTCAAAAATTCAGAAAATTGGCTGAAAACGCCTAAAGATGAAGGATTCATCGGCAAATCGCTCTGGAACTGAAATCGGAACGCTCACTGACATTTCCCCTATCTGAAAGTCTGATAAACGCTGAAAAAATGACTAAGTCCAAAAAAAATTTTTAAACTTTTTTCAGTTTTTACCCCCGTGGGATATATATTCTACCCACTCACATTTGGAACTCTCCTGGGATACCCTCACACATATTATTCCCTCATTTAGTGGATATTTTCACAAAAAAGTGAAATTTTCAAAAATTCAGAAAATTGGCTGAAAACGACTAAATATGAAGGACTCATCGGGCGAATCGCTCTGGAACTGAAATCGGAACGCTCACTGATATTTCCCCTATCTGAAAGTCTGATAAACGCTGAAAAAATGACTAAGTCCAAAAAAATTTTTTAAACTTTTTTCAGTTTTTACCCCCGTGGGATATATATTCTACCCACTCACATTTGGAACTCTCCTGGGATACCCTCACACATATTATTCCCTCATTTAGTGGATATTTTCACAAAAAAGTGAAATTTTCAAAAATTCAGAAAATTGGCTGAAAACAACTAAATATGAAGGACTCATCGGGCGAATCGCTCTGGAACTGAAATCGGAACGCTCACTGATATTTCCCCTATCTGAAAGTCTGATAAACGCTGAAAAAATGACTAAGTCGAAAAAAAATTTTTTTTAAACTTTTTTCAATTTTACCCCCGTGGGATATATATTCTACCCACACACATTTGGAACTCTCCTGGGGTACCCTCACACATATTATTCCCTCATTTAGTGGATATTTTCACAAAAAAGTGAAATTTTCAAAAATTCAGAAAATTGGCTGAAAATGACTAAATATGAACGACTCATCGGGCGAATCCCTCGGGAGCTGAAATTGGAATGCTCACTGACATTTCCCCTAACTGAAAGTCTAATAAACGCCGGAAAAATGACTAAGTCCAAAAAAATTTTTTTTCAACTTTTTTCAATTTTACCCCGTGGGATATATATTCTACCCACACACATTTGGAACTCTCCTGGGGTACCCTCACACATATTATTCCCTCATTTAGTGGATATTTTCACAAAAAAGTGAAATTTTCAAAAATTCAGAAAATTGGCTGAAAACGACTAAATATGAAGGACTCATTGGGCGAATCGCTCTGGAACTGAAATCGGAATGCTCACTGACATTTCCGCTATTTGAAAGTCTGATAAATGCCGGAAAAATGACTAAGTCCAAAAAAAATTTTTTTTCACTTTTTTTCAATTTTACCCCCGTGGGATATATATTCTACCCACACACATTTGGAACTCTCCTGGGGTACCCTCACACATATTATTCCCTCATTTAGTGGATATTTTCGCAAAAAAGTGAAATTTTCAAAAATTCAGAAAATTGGCTGAAAACGAATAAATATGAAGGATTAATCGGGCGAATCGCTCTGGAACTGAAATCGGAATGCTCACTGACATTTTCGCTATTTGAAAGTCTGATAAACGCTGAAAAAATGACTAAGTCCCAAAAAAAAATTTTTTCACCTTTTTTCAATTTTACCCCCGTGGGATATATATTATACCCACACACATTTGGAACTCTCCTGTGGTACCCTCACACATATTATTCCCTCATTTAGAGGATATTTTCACAAAAAAGTGAAATTTTCAAAAATTCAGAAAATTGGCTGAAAACGCCTAAAGATGAAGGATTCATCGGCAAATCGCTCTGGAACTGAAATCGGAACGCTCACTGACATTTCCCCTATCTGAAAGTCTGATAAACGCTGAAAAAATGACTAAGTCCAAAAAAAATTTTTAAACTTTTTTCAGTTTTTACCCCCGTGGGATATATATTCTACCCACTCACATTTGGAACTCTCCTGGGATACCCTCACACATATTATTCCCTCATTTAGTGGATATTTTCACAAAAAAGTGAAATTTTCAAAAATTCAGAAAATTGGCTGAAAACGACTAAATATGAAGGACTCATCGGGCGAATCGCTCTGGAACTGAAATCGGAACGCTCACTGATATTTCCCCTATCTGAAAGTCTGATAAACGCTGAAAAAATGACTAAGTCCAAAAAAATTTTTTAAACTTTTTTCAGTTTTTACCCCCGTGGGATATATATTCTACCCACTCACATTTGGAACTCTCCTGGGATACCCTCACACAAATTATTCCCTCATTTAGTGGATATTTTCACAAAAAAGTGAAATTTTCAAAAATTCAGAAAATTGGCTGAAAACAACTAAATATGAAGGACTCATCGGGCGAATCGCTCTGGAACTGAAATCGGAACGCTCACTGATATTTCCCCTATCTGAAAGTCTGATAAACGCTGAAAAAATGACTAAGTCGAAAAAAAATTTTTTTTAAACTTTTTTCAATTTTACCCCCGTGGGATATATATTCTACCCACACACATTTGGAACTCTCCTGGGGTACCCTCACACATATTATTCCCTCATTTAGTGGATATTTTCACAAAAAAGTGAAATTTTCAAAAATTCAGAAAATTGGCTGAAAATGACTAAATATGAACGACTCATCGGGCGAATCCCTCGGGAGCTGAAATTGGAATGCTCACTGACATTTCCCCTAACTGAAAGTCTAATAAACGCCGGAAAAATGACTAAGTCCAAAAAAATTTTTTTTCAACTTTTTTCAATTTTACCCCGTGGGATATATATTCTACCCACACACATTTGGAACTCTCCTGGGGTACCCTCACACATATTATTCCCTCATTTAGTGGATATTTTCACAAAAAAGTGAAATTTTCAAAAATTCAGAAAATTGGCTGAAAACGACTAAATATGAAGGACTCATTGGGCGAATCGCTCTGGAACTGAAATCGGAATGCTCACTGACATTTCCGCTATTTGAAAGTCTGATAAATGCCGGAAAAATGACTAAGTCCAAAAAAAATTTTTTTTCACCTTTTTTCAATTTTACCCCCGTGGGATATATATTCTACCCACACACATTTGGAACTCTCCTGGGGTACCCTCACACATATTATTCCCTCATTTAGTGGATATTTTCGCAAAAAAGTGAAATTTTCAAAAATTCAGAAAATTGGCTGAAAATGACTAAATATGAACGACTCATCGGGCGAATCCCTCGGGAGCTGAAATTGAAATGCTCACTGACATTTCCCCTAACTGAAAGTCTAATAAACGCCGGAAAAATGACTAAGTCGAAAAAAAAATTTTTTCAACTTTTTTCCATTTTACCCCCGTGGGATATATATTCTACCCACACACATTTGGAACTCTCCTGGGGTACCCTCACACATATTATTCCCTCATTTAGTGGATATTTTCACAAAAAAGTGAAATTTTCAAAAATTCAGAATATTGGCTGGAAATGACTAAATATAAAGGAATCATCGGACGAATCACTCTGGAACTGAAATGGGAATGCTCACTGACATTTCCCCTATCTGAAAGTCTGATAAACGCTGAAAAAATGACTAAGTCTAAAAACATTTTTTTCAACTTTTTTTAATTTTACCCCCGTGGGATATATATTCTACCCACACACATTTGGAACTCTCCTGAGGTACCCTCACACATATTATTCCCTCATTTAGTGGATATTTTCCCAAAAAAGTGAAATTTTCAAAAATTCAGAAAATTGGCTGAAAATGCCTAAATATGATCGACTCATTGGGCAAATCCGTCTGGAGCTGAAATTGGAATGCTCACTGACATTTCCCCTATCTGAAAGTCTGATAAACGCCGGAAGAATGACTAACTTCCAAAAAAAAAATTTTTCACCTTTTTTCAATTTTACCCCCGTGGGATATATATTCTACCCACACACATTTGGAACTCTCCTGGGGTACCCTCACACATATTATTCCCTCATTTAGTGGATATTTTCACAAAAAAGTGAAATTTTCAAAAATTCGAAAAAATTGGCTGAAAATGACTAAATATGAAGGACTCATCAGGCGAATCGCTCTGGAACTGAAATCGGAATGTTCACTGATATTTCCGCTATTTGAAAGTCTGATAAACGCTGAAAAAATGACTAAGTCCCAAAAAATTTTTTTTTCACCTTTTTTCAATTTTACCCCCGTGGGATATATATTCTACACATATACATTTGGAACTCTCCTGGGGTACCCTCACACATATTATTCCCTCATTTAGTGGATATTTTCACAAAAAAGTGAAATTTTCAAAAATTCAAAAAAATTGGCTGAAAACGACTAAATATGAAGGACTCATCAGGCGAATCGCTCTGGAACTGAAATCGGAATGTTCACTGATATTTCCGCTATTTGAAAGTCTGATAAACGCCGGAAAAATGACTAAGTCCAAAAAAAAATTTTTTAAACTTTTTTCAATTTTAACCCCCGTGAGATATATATGCTACCCACACACATTTGGAACTCTCCTGGGGTACCCTCACACATATTATTCCCTCATTTAGTGGATATTTTCACAAAAAAGTGAAATTTTCAAAAATTCAGAAAATTGGCTGAAAACGACTAAATATGAAGGACTCATCGGGCGAATCGCTCTGGAACTGAAATCGGAACGCTCACTGACATTTCCCCTATCTGAAAGTCTTATAAACGCCGGAAAAATGACTAAGTTCAAAAAAAATTTTTTCAACTTTTTTCAATTTTACCCCCGTGGGATATATATTCTACCCACAAACATTTGGAACTCTCCTGGGGTATCCTCACACATATTATTCCCTCATTTAGAGGATATTTTCACAAAAAAGTGAAATTTTCAAAAATTCAGAAAATTGGCTGAAAACGACTAAATATGAACGACTCATTGGGCGAATCGCTCTGGAGCTGAAATTGGAACGCTCACTGACATTTCCCCTATCTGAAAGTCTGATAAACGCCGGAAGAATGACTAACTCCCAAAAAAAAATTTTTTCACCTTTTTTCAATTTTACCCCCGTGGGATATATATTCTACCCACACACATTTGGAACTCTCCTGGGGTACCCTCACACATATTATTCCCTCATTTAGTGGATATTTTCACAAAAAAGTGAAATTTTCAAAAATTCAGAAAATTGGCTGAAAATGACTAAATATGAACGACTCATCGGGCGAATCACTCTGGAGCTGAAACGGGAATGCTCACTGACATTTCCCCTAACTGAAAGTCTGATAAACGCCGGAAAAATGACTAAGTCAAAAAAAAAAATTTTTTTCAACTTTTTTCAATTTTACCCCCTGTGGGATATATATTCTACCCACACACATTTGGAACTCTCCTGGGGTACCCTCACACATATTATTCCCTCATTTAGTGGATATTTTCACAAAAAAGTGAAATTTTCAAAAATTCAGAAAATTGGCTGAAAACGACTAAATATGAAGGACTCATCGGGCGAATCGCTCTGGAACTGAAATCGAAACGCTCACTGACATTTCTCCTATCTGAAAGTCTGATAAACGCCGGGAAAATGACTAAGTCGAAAAAAAAAAAATTTTCAACTTTTTTCAATTTTACCCCCGTGGGATATATATTCTACCCATATACATTTGGAACACTCCTGGGGTACCCTCACACCTATTATTCCCTCATTGAGAGGATATTTTCACAAAAAAGTGAAATTTTCAAAAATTCAGAAAATTGGCTGAAAACGACTAAATATGAAGGACTCATTGGACGAATCGCTCTGGAACTGAAATCGGAACGCTCACTGACATTTCCCCTATCTGAAAGTCTTATAAACGCCGGAAAAATGACTAAGTTCAAAAAAAATTTTTTCAACTTTTTTCAATTTTACCCCCGTGGGATATATATTCTACCCACAAACATTTGGAACTCTCCTGGGGTATCCTCACACATATTATTCCCTCATTTAGTGGATATTTTCACAAAAAAGTGAAATTTTCAAAAATTCAGAAAATTGGCTGAAAACGACTAAATATGAAGGACTCATCGGGCGAATCGCTCTGGAACTGAAATCAGAATGCTCACTGATATTTCCCTATTTGAAAGTCTGCTAACGGTGAAAAAATGACTAAGTCAAAAAAAAAATTTTTTTCACCTTTTGTCAATTTTATCCCCATGGGATATATATTCTACCCACACACATTTGGAACTCTCCTGGGGTACCCTCACACATATTATTCCCTCATTTAGAGGATATTTTCACAAAAAAGTGAAATTTTCAAAAATTCAGAAAATTGGCTGAAAACGACTAAATATGAATGACTCATTGGGCGAATCGCTCTGGAGCTGAAATTGGAACGCTCACTGACATTTCCCCTATCTGAAAGTCTGATAAACGCCGGAAGAATGACTAACTCCCAAAAAAAAATTTTTTCACCTTTTTTAAATTTTACCCCCGTGGGATATATATTCTACCCACACACATTTGGAACTCTCCTGGGGTACCCTCACACATATTATTCCCTCATTTAGTGGATATTTTCACAAAAAAGTGAAATTTTCAAAAATTCAGAAAATTGGCTGAAAATGACTAAATATGAACGACTCATCGGGCGAATCACTCTGGAGCTGAAACGGGAACGCTCACTGACATTTCCCCTAACTGAAATCTGATAAACGCCGGAAAAATGACTAAGTCAAAAAAAAAATTTTTTTCAACTTTTTTCAATTTTACCCCCTGTGGGATATATATTCTACCCACACACATTTGGAACTCTCCTGGGGTACCCTCACACATATTATTCCCTCAGTTAGTGGATATTTTCACAAAAAAGTGAAATTTTCAAAAATTCAGAAAATTGGCTGAAAACGACTAAATATGAAGGACTCATCGGGCGAATCGCTCTGGAACTGAAATCGGAATGCTCACTGATATTTCCCTATTTGAAAGTCTGATAAACGCTGAAAAAATGACTAAGTCCCAAAAAAAATTTTTTTCACCTTTTGTCAATTTTACCCCCATGGGATATATATTCTACCCACACACATTTGGAACTCTCCTGGGGTACCCTCACACATATTATTCCCTCAGTTAGAGGATATTTTCACAAAAAAGTGAAATTTTCAAAAATTCAGAAAATTGGCTGAAAACGACTAAATATGAACGACTCATTGGGCGAATCGCTCTGGAGCTGAAATTGGAACGCTCACTGACATTTCCCCTATCTGAAAGTCTGATAAACGCCGGAAGAATGACTAACTCCCAAAAAAAAATTTTTTCACCTTTTTTCAATTTTACCCCCGTGGGATATATATTCTACCCACACACATTTGAAACTCTCCTGGGGTACCCTCACACATATTATTCCCTCATTTAGTGGATATTTTCACAAAAAAGTGAAATTTTCAAAAATTCAGAAAATTGGCTGAAAATGACTAAATATGAACGACTCATCGAGCGAATCACTCTGGAGCTGAAACGGGAACGCTCACTGACATTTCCCCTAACTGAAAGTCTGATAAACGCCGGAAAAATGACTAAGTCAAAAAAAAAATTTTTTTCAACTTTTTTCAATTTTACCCCCTGTGGGATATATATTCTACCCACACACATTTGGAACTCTCCTGGGGTACCCTCACACATATTATTCCCTCATTTAGTGGATATTTTCACAAAAAAGTGAAATTTTCAAAAATTCAGAAAATTGGCTGAAAACGACTAAATATGAAGGACTCATCGGGCGAATCGCTCTGGAACTGAAATCGGAATGTTCTCTGATATTTCCGCTATTTGAAAGTCTGATAAACGCTTAAAAAATGACTAAGTCCAAAAAAAAATTTTTTCAACTTTTTTCAATTTTTACCCCCGTGGGTTATATATTCTACCCATATACATTTGGAACTCTCCTGGGGTACCCTCACACATATTATTCCCTCATTTAGTGGATATTTTCACAAAAAAGTGAAATTTTCAAAAATTCAGAAAATTGGCTGAAAACGACTAAATATGAAGGACTCATTGGGCGAATCGCTCTGGAACTGAAATCGGAACGCTCACTGACATTTCCCCTATCTGAAAGTCTGATAAACGCCGGAAAAATGACTAAGTTCAAAAAAAATTTTTTCAACTTTTTTCAATTTTACCCCGTGGGATATATATTCTACCCACACACATTTGGAACTCTCCTGGGGTACCCTCACACATATTATTCCCTCATTTAGTGGATATTTTCACAAAAAAGTGAAATTTTCAAAAATTCAGAAAATTGGCTGAAAACGACTAAATATGAAGGACTCATTGGGCGAATCGCTCTGGAACTGAAATCGGAATGTTCACTGATATTTCCGCTATTTGAAAGTCTGATAAACGCTTAAAAAATGACTAAGTCCAAAAAAATTTTTTTTCAACTTTTTTAAGTTTTTACCCCCGTGGGATATTTATTCTACCCACACACATTTGGAACTCTCCTGGGGTACCCTCACACATATTATTCCCTCATTTAGTGGATATTTTCACAAAAAAGTGAAATTTTCAAAAATTCAAAAAATTGGCTGAAAACGACGAAATATGAACGACTCATCGGGCGAATTGCTCTGGAGCTGAAATTGGAACGCTCACTGACATTTCCCCTATCTGAAAGTCTGATAAACGCCGGAAGAATGACTAACTCCCAAAAAAAAAATTTTTCACCTTTTTTCAATTTTACCCCCGTAGGATATATATTCTACCCACACACATTTGGAACTCTCCTGGGGTACCCTCACACATATTATTCCCTCATTTAGTGGATATTTTCACAAAAAAGTGAAATTTTCGAAAATTGGCTGAAAAAGACTAAATATGAAGGACTCATCGGGCGAATCGCTCTGGAACTGAAATCGGAATGTTCACTGATATTTCCGCTATTTGAAAGTCTGATAAACGCTTAAAAAATGACTAAGTCCAAAAAAAAATTTTTTCAACTTTTTTCAATTTTTACCCCCGTGGGATATATATTCTACCCACACACATTTGGAACTCTCCTGGGGTACCCTCACACATATTATTCCCTCATTTAGTGGATATTTTCACAAAAAAGTGAAATTTTCAAAAATTCTGAAAACTGGCTGAAAATGACTAAATATGAACGACTCATCGGGCGAATCGCTCTGGAGCTGAAATTGGAACGCTCAATGACATTTCCGCTATTTGAAAGTCTGATAAACGCTGAAAAAATGACTAAGTCCCAAAAAAAATTTTTTTCACCTTTTTTCAATTTTACCCCCGTGGGATATATATTCTACCCACACACATTTGGAACTCTCCTGGGGTACCCTCACACATATTATTCCCTCATTTAGTGGATATTTTCACAAAAAAGTGAAATTTTCAAAAATTCAGAAAATTGGCTGAAAACGACTACATATGAAGGACTCATCGGGCGAATCGCTCTGGAACTGAAATGGGAACGCTCACTGACATTTCCGCTATTTGAAAGTCTGATAAACGCCGGAAAAATGACTAAGTCTCAAAAAAATTTTTTTAAAACTTTTTTCAATTTTACCCCCGTGGGATATATATTCTACCCACACACATTTGGAACTCTCCTGGGGTACCCTCACACATCTTATTCCCTCATTTAGTGGATATTTTCACAAAAAAGTGAAATTTTCAAAAATTCAGAAAATTGGCTGAAAACGAATAAATATGAAGGACTCATCGGGCGAATCGCTCTGGAACTGAAATCGGAACGCTCACTGACATTTCCCCTATCTGAAAGTCTGATAAACGCCGGAAAAATGACTAAGTTCAAAAAAAATTTTTTCAACTTTTTTCAATTTTACCCCGTGGGATATATATTCTACCCACACACATTTGGAACTCTCCTGGGGTACCCTCACACATATTATTCCCTCATTTAGTGGATATTTTCACAAAAAAGTGAAATTTTCAAAAATTCAGAAAATTGGCTGAAAACGACTAAATATGAAGGACTCATTGGGCGAATCGCTCTGGAACTGAAATCGGAATGTTCACTGATATTTCCGCTATTTGAAAGTCTGATAAACGCTTAAAAAATGACTAAGTCCAAAAAAATTTTTTTTCAACTTTTTTAAGTTTTTACCCCCGTGGGATATTTATTCTACCCACACACATTTGGAACTCTCCTGGGGTACCCTCACACATATTATTCCCTCATTTAGTGGATATTTTCACAAAAAAGTGAAATTTTCAAAAATTCAAAAAATTGGCTGAAAACGACGAAATATGAACGACTCATCGGGCGAATTGCTCTGGAGCTGAAATTGGAACGCTCACTGACATTTCCCCTATCTGAAAGTCTGATAAACGCCGGAAGAATGACTAACTCCCAAAAAAAAAATTTTTCACCTTTTTTCAATTTTACCCCCGTAGGATATATATTCTACCCACACACATTTGGAACTCTCCTGGGGTACCCTCACACATATTATTCCCTCATTTAGTGGATATTTTCACAAAAAAGTGAAATTTTCGAAAATTGGCTGAAAAAGACTAAATATGAAGGACTCATCGGGCGAATCGCTCTGGAACTGAAATCGGAATGTTCACTGATATTTCCGCTATTTGAAAGTCTGATAAACGCTTAAAAAATGACTAAGTCTCAAAAAAATTTTTTTAAAACTTTTTTCAATTTTACCCCCGTGGGATATATATTCTACCCACACACATTTGGAACTCTCCTGGGGTACCCTCACACATCTTATTCCCTCATTTAGTGGATATTTTCACAAAAAAGTGAAATTTTCAAAAATTCAGAAAATTGGCTGAAAACGAATAAATATGAAGGACTCATCGGGCGAATCGCTCTGGAACTGAAATCGGAATGTTCACGGATATTTCCGCTATTTGAAAGTGTGATAAACGCCGGAAAAATGACTAAGTCCCAAAAAAAATTTTTAAAACTTTTTTAAATTTTACCCCCGTGGGATATATATTCTACCCACTCACATTTGGAACTCTCCTGGGGTACCCTCACACATATTCCCTCATTTAGTGGATATTTTCACAAAAAGGTGAAATTTTCAAAAATTCAGAAAATTGGCTGAAAACGACTAAATATGAAGGACTCATAGGGCGAATCGCTCTGGAACTGAAATCGGAACGCTCACTGACATTTCCCCTAACTGAAAGTCTGATAAACGCCGGAAAAATGACTAAGTCTAAAAAAGATTTTTTTTCAACTTTTTTCAATTTTACCCCCGTGGTATATATATTCTACCCACACACATTTGGAACTCTCCTGGGGTACCCTCACACATATTATTCCCTCATTTAGTGGATATTTTCACAAAAAAGTGAAATTTTCAAAAATTCAGAAAATTGGTTGAAAACGAATAAATATGAAGGACTCATCGGGCGAATCGCTCTGGAACTGAAATCGGAATGTTCACTGATATTTCCGCTATTTGAAAGTGTGATAAACGCCGGAAAAATGACTAAGTGCCAAAAAAATTTTTTTAAAACTTTTTTAAATTTTACCCCCGTGGGATATATATTCTACCCACTCACATTTGGAACTCTCCTGGGGTACCCTCACACATATTATTCCCTCATTTAGTGGATATTTTCACAAAAAAGTGAAATTTTCAAAAATTCAGAAAGTTAGCTGAAAATGACTAAATATGAACGACTCATTGGGCGAATCGATCTGGAGCTGAAATTGGAACGCTCACTGACATTTCCGCTAACTGAAAGTCTGATAAACGCCGGAAACATTACTAAGTCCAAAAAAAAAATTTTTTCAACTTTTTTCAATTTTACCCCCGTGGGATATATCTTCTAACCACACACATTTGGAATTCTCCTGGGGTACCGTCACGCATATTATTCCCTCATTTAGTGGATATTTTCACAAAAAAGTGAAATTTTCAAAAATTCAGAAAATTGGCTGAAAACGACTAAATATGAAGGACTCATTGGGCACATCGCTCTGGAACTGAAATCGGAATGCTCACTGACATTTCCGCTATTTGAAAGTCTGATAAACGCTGAAAAAATGACTAAGTCCCCCCAAAAAATTTTTTTTCACCTTTTTTCAATTTTACCCCCATGGGATATATATTCTACCCACTCACATTTGGAACTCTCCTGGGGTACCCTCACACATATTATTCCCTCATTTAGTGGATATTTTCACAAAAAGTGAAATTTTCAAAAATTCAGAAAATTGGCTGAAAACGCCTAAACATGAAGGACTCATCGGGCGAATGACTCTGGAACTGATATCGGAACGCTCACTGACATTTCCCCTATCTGAAAGTCTGATAAACGCTGAAAAAATGACTAAGTCCAAAAAAATTTTTTTCAACTTTTTTCAGTTTTTACCCCCGCGGGATATATATTCTACCCACTCACATTTGGAACTCTCCTGGGTTACCCTCACACATATTATTCCCTCATTTAGTGGATATTTTCACAAAAAAGTGAAATTTTCAAAAATTCAGAAAGTTGGCTGAAAATGACTAAATATGAACGACTCATTGGGCGAATCGATCTGGAGCTGAAATTGGAACGCTCACTGACATTTCCGCTAACTGAAAGTCTGATAAATGCCGGAAACATTACTAAGTCCAAAAAAAAAAATTTTTCGACTTTTTTCAATTTTACCCCCGTGGGATATATCTTCTAACCACACACATTTGGAATTCTCCTGGGGTACCCTCACACATATTATTCCCTCATTTAGTGTATATTTTCACAAAAAAGTGAAATTTTCAAAAATTCTGAAAATTGGCTGAAAACGACTAAATATGAAGGACTCATCTGGCGAATCGCTCTGGAACTGAAATCGGAACGCTCACTGACATTTCTCCTATCTGAAAGTCTGATAAACATCGGAAAAATGACTAAGTCTAAAAAAGATTTTTTTTCAACTTTTTTCAATTTTACCCCCGTGGTATATATATTCTACCCACACACATTTGGAACTCTCCTGGGGTACCCTCACACATATTATTCCCTCATTTAGTGGATATTTTCACAAAAAAGTGAAATTTTCAAAAATTCAGAAAATTGGCTGAAAACGACTAAATATGAAGGACTCATCGGGCGAATCGCTCTGGAACTGAAATCGGAATGCTCACTGACATTTCCGCTATTTTAAAGTCTGATAAACTCCGGAAAAATGACTAAGTCCCAAAAAAATTTTTTTTAAACTTCTTAGAATTTTACCCCCGTGGGATATATATTCTACCCACACACATTTGGAACTCTCCTGGGGTACACTCACACATATTATTCCCTCATTTAGTGGATATTTTCACAAAAAAGTGACATTTTCAAAAATTCTGAAAATTGGCTGAAAATGACTAAATATGAACAACTCATTGGGCGAATCGCTCTGGAGTTGAAATTGGAACGCTCACTGACATTTCTCCTATCTGAAAGTCTGATAAACGCCAGAAAAATGACTAAGTCCAAAAAAAATTTTTTTCAACTTTTTTCAATTTTACCCCCGTGGGATATCTATTCTACCAACACACATTTGGAACTCTCCTGGGGTACCCTCACACATATTATTCCCTCATTTAGTGGATATTTTCACAAAAAAGTGAAATTTTCAAAAATTCAGAAAATTGGCTGGAAATGACTAAATATAAAGGAATCATCGGGCGAATCACTCTGGAACTGAAATGGGAACGCTCACTGACATTTCCCCTATCTGAAAGTCTGATAAACGCTGAAAAAATGACTAAGTCTAAAAACATTTTTTTCAACTTTTTTTAATTTTACCCCCGTGGGATATATATTCTACCCACACACATTTGGAACTCTCCTGAGGTACCCTCACACATATTATTCCCTCATTTAGTGTATATTTTCCCAAAAAAGTGAAATTTTCAAAAATTCAGAAAATTGGCTGAAAATGCCTAAATATGAACGACTCATTGGGCAAATCCCTCTGGAGCTGAAATTGGAATGCTCACTGACATTTCCCCTAACTGAAAGTCTGATAAACGCCGGAAAAATGACTAAGTGTAAAAAAAAAATTTTTTACATTTTTTTCAATTTTACCCCCGTGAGATATATATTCTACCCACACACATTTGGAACTCTCCTGGGGTACCCTCACACATATTATTCCCTCATTTAGTGGATATTTTCACAAAAAAGTGAAATTTTCAAAAATTCTGAAAATTGGCTGAAAATGACTAAATATGAACGACTCATTGGGCGAATCGCTCTGGAACTGAAATCGGAACGCTCACTGACATTTCTCCTATCTGAAAGTCTGGTAAACGCCGGAAAAATGACTAAGTCCAAAAAATTTTTTTTTCAACTTTTTTCAATTTTACCCCCGTGGGATATATATTCTACCCACACACATTTGGAACTCTCCTGGGGTACCCTCACACATATTATTCCCTCATTTAGTGGATATTTTCGCAAAAAAGTGAAATTTTCAAAAATTCAGAAAATTGGCTGAAAACGTATAAATATGAAGGACTCATTGGGCGAATCGCTGTGGAACTGAAATCGGAATGTTCACTGATATTTCCGCTATTTGAAAGTCTGATAAACGCTTAAAAAATGACTAAGTCCAAAAAAAATTTTTTTCAACTTCTTTCAATTTTTACCCCCGTGGGATATTTATTCTATCCACACACATTTGGAACTCTCCTGCGGTACCCTCACACATATTATTCCCTCATTTAGTGGATATTTTCACAAAAAAGTGAAATTTTCAAAAATTCAGAAAATTGGCTGAAAACGACTAAATATGAAGGACTCATTGGGCGAATCGCTCTGGAACTGAAATCGGAACGCTCACTGACATTTCCCCTATCTGAAAGTCTGATAAACGCCGGAAAAATGACTAAGTTCAAAAAAAATTTTTTTAAACTTTTTTCAATTTTACCCCGTGGGATATATATTCTACCCACACACATTTGGAACTCTCCTGGGGTACCCTCACACATATTATTCCCTCATTTAGTGGATATTTTCACAAAAAAGTGAAATTTTCAAAAATTCAGAAAATTTGCTGAAAACGACGAAATATGAAGGACTCATCGGGCGAATCGCTCTGGAACTAAAATCGGAACGCTCACTGACATTTCCCCTATCTGAAAGTCTGATAAACGCCGGAAAAATGACTAAGTCCAAAAAAAATTTTTTTAAACATTTTTCAATTTTAACCCCCGTGAGATATATATGCTACCCACACACATTTGGAACTCTCCTGGGGTACCCTCACACATATTATTCCCTCATTTAGTGGATATTTTCACAAAAAAGTGAAATTTTCAAAAATTCTGAAAACTGGCTGAAAATGACTAAACATGAACGACTCATCGGGCGAATCGCTCTGGAGCTGAAATTGGAACGCTCAATGACATTTCCGCTATTTGAAAGTCTGATAAACGCTGAAAAAATGACTAAGTCCCCAAAAAAAATTTTTTTACCTTTTTTCAATTTTACCCCCGTGGGATATATATTCTACCCACACACATTTGGAACTCTCCTGGGGTACCCTCACACATATTATTCCCTCATTTAGTGGATATTTTCACAAAAAAGTGAAATTTTCAAAAATTCAGAAAATTGGCTGAAAACGACGAAATATGAAGGACTCATCGGGCGAATCGCTCTGGAACTGAAATGGGAACGCTCACTGACATTTCCGCTATTTGAAAGTCTGATAAACGCCGGAAAAATGACTAAGTCTCAAAAAAATTTTTTTAAAACTTTTTTCAATTTTACCCCCGTGGGATATATATTCTACCCACACACATTTGGAACTCTCCTGGGGTACCCTCACACATATTATTCCCTCATTTAGTGGATATTTTCACAAAAAGGTGAAATTTTCAAAAATTCAGAAAATTGGCTGAAAACGACTAAATATGAAGGACTCATCGGGCGAATCGCTCTGGAACTGAAATCGGAACGCTCACTGACATTTCCCCTATCTGAAAGTCTGATAAACGCTGAAAAAATGACTAAGTCCAAAAAAATTTTTTTCAACTTTGTTCAGTTTTTACCCCGGCGGGATATATATTCTACCCACTCACATTTGGAACTCTCCTGGGGTACCCTCACACATATTATTCCCTCATTTAGTGGATATTTTCACAAAAAAGTGAAACTTTCAAAAATTCAGAAAGTTGGCTGAAAATGACTAAATATGAACGACTCATCGGGCGAATCGCTCTGGAGCTGAAATTGGAACGCTCACTGACATTTCCCCTAACTGAAAGTCTGATAAACGCCGGAAAAATGACTAAGGCCAAAAAAATTTTTTCAACTTTTTTCAATTTTACCCCCGTGGGATATATCTTCTAACCACACACATTTGGAACTCTCCTGGGGTACCTTCACACATATTATTCAATCATTTAGTGGATATTTTCACAAAAAGTGAAATTTTCAAAAATTCAAAAAATTGGCTGAAAATGACTAAATATGAAGGACTCATCGGGCGAATCGCTCTGGAACTGAAATCGGAAAGCTAACTGACATTTCTCCTATCTGAAAGTCTGAAAAACGCCGGAAAAATTACTAAGTCTAAAAAAAAAAATTTTTTATCAACTTTTTTCAATTTTACCCCTGTGGTATATATATTCTACCCACACACATTTGGAACTCTCCTGGGGTACCTTCACACATATTATTCCCTCATTTAGTGGATATTTTCACAAAAAGTGAAATTTTCAAAAATTAAAAAAATTGGCTGAAAATGACTAAATATGAAGGACTCATCGGGCGAATCGCTCTGGAACTGAAATCGGAAAGCTAACTGACATTTCTCCTATCTGAAAGTCTGATAAACGTCGGAAAAATGACTAAGTCTAAAAAAGATTTTTTTTCAACTTTTTTCAATTTTACCCCCGTGGTATATATATTCTACCCACACACATTTGGAACTCTCCTGGGGTACCCTCACACATATTATTCCCTCATTTAGTGGATATTTTCACAAAAAAGTGAAATTTTCAAAAATTCAGAAAATTGGCTGAAAACGAATAAATATGAAGGACTCATCGGGCGAATCGCTCTGGAACTGAAATCGGAACGCTCACTGACATTTCTCCTATCTGAAAGTCTGATAAACGCCAGAAAAATGACTAAGTCCAAAAAAAATTTTTTTCAACTTTTTTCAATTTTACCCCCGTGGGATATATATTCTACCCACACACATTTGGAACTCTCCTGGTGTACCCTCACACATATTATTCCCTCATTTAGTGGATATTTTCACAAAAAAGTGAAATTTTCAAAAATTCAGAAAATTGGCTGAAAACGACTAAATATGAAGGACTCATCGGGCGAATCGCTCTGGAACTGAAATCGGAATGTTCACTGATATTTCCGCTATTTGAAAGTCTGATAAACGCTTAAAAAATGACTAAGTCCAAAAAAAATTTTTTTCAACTGTATCAATTTTTACCCCCGTGGGATATATATTCTACCCACACACATTTGGAACTCTCCTGGGGTACCCTCACACATATTATTCCCTCATTTAGTGGATATTTTCACAAAAAAGTGAAATTTTCAAAAATTCTGAAAATTGGCTGAAAATGACTAAATATGAAGGACTCATCGGGCGAATCGCTCTGGAACTGAAATGGGAACGCTCACTGACATTTCCGCTATTTGAAAGTGTGATAAACGCCGGAAAAATGAGTAAGTCCCAAAAAAATTTTTTTAAAACTTTTTTAAATTTTACCCCCGTGGGATATATATTCTACCCACACACATTTGGAACTCTCCTGGGGTACCCTCACACATATTATTCCCTCATTTAGTGGATATTTTCACAAAAAGTGAAATTTTCAAAAATTCAGAAAATTGGCTGAAAACGCCTAAACATGAAGGACTCATCGGGCGAATCACTCTGGAACTGAAATCGGAACGCTCACTGACATTTCCCCTAACTGAAAGTCTGATAAACGTCGGGAAAATGACTAAGTCTAAAAAAGATTTTTTTTCAACTTTTTTCAATTTTACCCCCGTGGTATATATATTCTACCCACACACATTTGGAACTCTCCTGGGGTACCCTCACACATATTATTCCCTCATTTAGTGGATATTTTCACAAAAAAGTGAAATTTTCAAAAATTCAGAAAATTGGCTGAAAACGACTAAATATGAAGGACTCATCTGGCGAATCGCTCTGGAACTGAAATCGGAACGCTCACTGACATTTCTCCTATCTGAAAGTCTGATAAACGTCGGAAAAATGACTAAGTCTAAAAAAGATTTTTTTTCAACTTTTTTCAATTTTACCCCCGTGGTATATATATTCTACCCACACACATTTGGAACTCTCCTGGGGTACCCTCACACATATTATTCCCTCATTTAGTGGATATTTTCACAAAAAAGTGAAATTTTCAAAAATTCAGAAAATTGGCTGAAAATGAATAAATATGAAGGACTCATCGGGCGAATCGCTCTGGAACTGAAATCGGAACGCTCACTGACATTTCTCCTATCTGAAAGTCTGATAAACGCCAGAAAAATGACTAAGTCCAAAAAAAATTTTTTTCAACTGTTTTCAATTTTACCCCCGTGGGATATATATTCTACCCACTCACATTTGGAACTCTCCTGCGGTACCATCACACATATTATTCCCTCATTTAGTGGATATTTTCACAAAAAAGAGAAATTTTCAAAAATTCAGAAAGTTGGCTGAAAATGACTAAATATGAACGACTCATCGGGCGAATCGCTCTTAAGCTGAAATTGGAATGCTCACTGACATTTCCCCTAACTGAAAGTCTGATAAACGGCGGAAAAATTAATAAGTCCAAAAAAAAAATTTTTCAACTTTTTTCAATTTTACCCCCGTGGTATATATCTTCTAACCACACACATTTGGAACTCTCCTGGGGTACCTTTACACATATTATTCCCTCATTTAGTGGATATTTTCACAAAAAAGTGAAATTTTCAAAAATTCAGAAAATTGGCTGAAAACGACTAAATATGAAGGACTCATTGGGCGAATCGCTCTGGAACTGAAATCGGAATTCTCACTGACATTTCCGCTATTTGAAAGTCTGATAAACGCTGAAAAAATGACTAAGTCCCCAAAAAATTTTTTTTTCACCTTTTTTCAATTTTACCCCCGTGGGATATATATTCTACCCACTCACATTTGGAACTCTCCTGGGGTACCCTCACACATATTATTCCCTCATTTAGTGGATATTTTCACAAAAAAGTGAAATTTTCAAAAATTCTGAAAATTGGCTGAAAATGACTAAATATGAAGGACTCATCGGACGAATCGCTCTGGAACTGAAATCGGAATGCTCACTGACATATCCGCTATTTGAAAGTCTGATAAACGCTGAAAAAATGACTAAGTCTAAAAAAATATTTTTTTCAACTTTTTTCAACTTTACCCCCGTGGTATATATATTCTACCCACACACATTTGGAACTCTCCTGGGGTACCCTCACACATATTATTCACTCATTTAGTGGACATATTCACAAAAAAGTGAAATTTTCAAAATTTCAGAAAATTGGCTGAAAACGAGTAAATATGAAGGACTCATCGGGCGAATCGCTCTGGAACTGAAATCGGAACGCTCACTGACATTTCTCCTATCTGAAAGTCTGATAAACGCCGGAAAAATTACTAAGTCTAAAAAAAAAATTTTTTCAACTTTTTTCAATTTTACCCCCGTGGGATATATCTTCTAACCACACACATTTGGAATTCTACTGGGGTACCTTCACACATATTATTCCCTCATTTAGTGGATATTTTCAAAAAAAAGTGAAATTTTCAAAAATTCAGAAAATTGGCTGAAAACGACTAAATATGAAGGACTCATTGGGCAAATCGCTCTGGAACTGAAATCGGAATGCTCACTGACATTTCCGCTATTTGAAAGTCTGATAAACGCTGAAAAAATGACTAAGTCCCCAAAAAAATTTTTTTTTCACCTTTTTTCAATTTTACCCCCGTGGGATATATATTCTACCCACTCACATTTGGAACTCTCCTGGGGTACCCTCACACATATTATTCCCTCATTTAGTGGATATTTTCACAAAAAGTGAAATTTTCAAAAATTCAAAAAATTGGCTGAAAATGACTAAATATGAAGGACTCATCGGGCGAATCGCTCTGGAACTGAAATCGGAATGCTCACTGACATATCCGCTATTTGAAAGTCTGATAAACGCTGAAAAAATGACTAAGTCTAAAAAAATATTTTTTTCAACTTTACCCCCGTGGTATATATATTCTACCCACACACATTTGGAACTCTCCTGTGGTACCCTCACACATATTATTCCCTCATTTAGTGTATATTTTCACAAAAAAGTGAAATTTTCAAAAATTCTGAAAATTGGCTGAAAACGACTAAATATGAAGGACTCATTGGGCGAATCGATCTGGAGCTGAAATTTGAACGCTCACTGACATTTCCCCTAACTGAAAGTCTGATAAACGCCGGAAAAATTACTAAGTCCAAAAAAAAAATTTTTTCAACTTTTTTCAATTTTACCCCCGTGGTATATATCTTCTAACCACACACATTTGGAACTCTCCTGGGGTACCTTTACACATATTATTCCCTCATTTAGTGGATATTTTCACAAAAAAGTGAAATTTTCAAAAATTCAGAAAATTGGCTGAAAACGACTAAATATGAAGGACTCATTGGGCAAATCGCTCTGGAACTGAAATCGGAATGCTCACTGACATTTCCGCTATTTGAAAGTCTGATAAACGCTGAAAAAATGACTAAGTCCCCAAAAAAATTTTTTTTCACCTTTTTTCAATTTTACCCCCGTGGGATATATATTCTACCCACTCACATTTGGAACTCTCCTGGGGTACCCTCACACATATTATTCCCTCATTTAGTGGATATTTTCACAAAAAAGTGAAATTTTCAAAAATTCTGAAAATTGGCTGAAAATGACTAAATATGAAGGACTCATCGGGCGAATCACTCTGGAACTGAAATGGGAACGCTCACTGACACTTCTCCTATCTGAAAGTCTGAAAAACGCCAGAAAAATTACTAAGTCTAAAAAAAAAATTTTTTTATCAACTTTTTTCAATTTTACCCCCGTGGTATATATATTCTACCCACACACATTTGGAACTCTCCTGGGGTACCTTCACACATATTATTCCCTCATTTAGTGGATATTTTCACAAAAAAGTGAAATTTTCAAAAATTCAAAAAATTGGCTGAAAATGACTAAATATGAAGGACTCATCGGGCGAATAGCTCTGGAACTGAAATCGGAATGCTCACTGATATTTCCGCTATTTGAAAGTCTGATAAACGCTGAAAAAATGACTAAGTCTAAAAAAAATTTTTTTCAACTTTTTTCAACTTTACCCCCGTGGTATATATATTCTACCCACACACATTTGGAACTCTCCTGTGGTACCCTCACACATATTATTCCCTCATTGAGTGTATATTTTCAGAAAAAAGTGAAATTTTCAAAAATTCAGAAAATTGGCTGAAAACGACTAAATATGAAGGACTCATCGGGCGAATCGCTCTGGAACTGAAATCGGAACGCTCACTGACATTTCTCCTATCTGAAAGTCTGATAAACGTCGGAAAAATGACTAAGTCTAAAAAAGATTTTTTTTCAACTTTTTTCAATTTTACCCCCGTGGTATATATATTCTACCCACACACATTTGGAACTCTCCTGGGGTACCCTCACACATATTATTCCCTCATTTAGTGGATATTTTCACAAAAAAGTGAAATTTTCAAAAATTCAGAAAATTGACTGAAAATGAATAAATATGAAGGACTCATCGGGCGAATCGCTCTGGAACTGAAATCGGAACGCTCACTGACATTTCTCCTATCTGAAAGTCTGATAAACGCCAGAAAAATGACTAAGTCCAAAAAAAATTTTTTTCAACTGTTTTCAATATTACCCCCGTGGGATATATATTCTACCCACTCACATTTGGAACTCTCCTGCGGTACCATCACACATATTATTCCCTCATTTAGTGGATATTTTCACAAAAAAGAGAAATTTTCAAAAATTCAGAAAGTTGGCTGAAAATGACTAAATATGAACGACTCATCGGGCGAATCGCTCTGGAGCTGAAATTGGAACGCTCACTGACATTTCCCCTAACTGAAAGTCTGATAAACGCCGGAAAAATTACTAAGTCCAAAAAAAAAATTTTTTCAATTTTACCCCCGTGGTATATATCTTCTAACCACACACATTTGGAACTCTCCTGGGGTACCTTTACACATATTATTCCCTCATTTAGTGGATATTTTCACAAAAAAGTGAAATTTTCAAAAATTCAGAAAATTGGCTGAAAACGACTAAATATGAAGGACTCATTGGGCGAATCGCTCTGGAACTGAAATCGGAATGCTCACTGACATTTCCGCTATTTGAAAGTCTGATAAACGCTGAAAAAATGACTAAGTCCCCAAAAAATTTTTTTTTCACCTTTTTTCAATTTTACCCCCGTGGGATATATATTCTACCCACTCACATTTGGAACTCTCCTGGGGTACCCTCACACATATTATTCCCTCATTTAGTGGATATTTTCACAAAAAAGTGAAATTTTCAAAAATTCTGAAAATTGGCTGAAAATGACTAAATATGAAGGACTCATCGGGCGAATCGCTCTGGAACTGAAATCGGAATGCTCACTGACATATCCGCTATTTGAAAGTCTGATAAACGCTGAAAAAATGACTAAGTCTAAAAAAATATTTTTTTCAACTTTTTTCAACTTTACCCCCGTGGTATATATATTCTACCCACACACATTTGGAACTCTCCTGGGGTACCCTCACACATATTATTCACTCATTTAGTGGACATATTCACAAAAAAGTGAAATTTTCAAAATTTCAGAAAATTGGCTGAAAACGAGTAAATATGAAGGACTCATCGGGCGAATCGCTCTGGAACTGAAATCGGAACGCTCACTGACATTTCTCCTATCTGAAAGTCTGATAAACGCCGGAAAAATTACTAAGTCTAAAAAAAAAATTTTTTCAACTTTTTTCAATTTTACCCCCGTGGGATATATCTTCTAACCACACACATTTGGAATTCTACTGGGGTACCTTCACACATATTATTCCCTCATTTAGTGGATATTTTCAAAAAAAAGTGAAATTTTCAAAAATTCAGAAAATTGGCTGAAAACGACTAAATATGAAGGACTCATTGGGCAAATCGCTCTGGAACTGAAATCGGAATGCTCACTGACATTTCCGCTATTTGAAAGTCTGATAAACGCTGAAAAAATGACTAAGTCCCCAAAAAAATTTTTTTTTCACCTTTTTTCAATTTTACCCCCGTGGGATATATATTCTACCCACTCACATTTGGAACTCTCCTGGGGTACCCTCACACATATTATTCCCTCATTTAGTGGATATTTTCACAAAAAGTGAAATTTTCAAAAATTCAAAAAATTGGCTGAAAATGACTAAATATGAAGGACTCATCGGGCGAATCGCTCTGGAACTGAAATCGGAATGCTCACTGACATATCCGCTATTTGAAAGTCTGATAAACGCTGAAAAAATGACTAAGTCTAAAAAAATATTTTTTTCAACTTTACCCCCGTGGTATATATATTCTACCCACACACATTTGGAACTCTCCTGTGGTACCCTCACACATATTATTCCCTCATTTAGTGTATATTTTCACAAAAAAGTGAAATTTTCAAAAATTCTGAAAATTGGCTGAAAACGACTAAATATGAAGGACTCATTGGGCGAATCGATCTGGAGCTGAAATTTGAACGCTCACTGACATTTCCCCTAACTGAAAGTCTGATAAACGCCGGAAAAATTACTAAGTCCAAAAAAAAAATTTTTTCAACTTTTTTCAATTTTACCCCCGTGGTATATATCTTCTAACCACACACATTTGGAACTCTCCTGGGGTACCTTTACACATATTATTCCCTCATTTAGTGGATATTTTCACAAAAAAGTGAAATTTTCAAAAATTCAGAAAATTGGCTGAAAACGACTAAATATGAAGGACTCATTGGGCAAATCGCTCTGGAACTGAAATCGGAATGCTCACTGACATTTCCGCTATTTGAAAGTCTGATAAACGCTGAAAAAATGACTAAGTCCCCAAAAAAATTTTTTTTCACCTTTTTTCAATTTTACCCCCGTGGGATATATATTCTACCCACTCACATTTGGAACTCTCCTGGGGTACCCTCACACATATTATTCCCTCATTTAGTGGATATTTTCACAAAAAAGTGAAATTTTCAAAAATTCTGAAAATTGGCTGAAAATGACTAAATATGAAGGACTCATCGGGCGAATCGCTCTGGAACTGAAATGGGAACGCTCACTGACACTTCTCCTATCTGAAAGTCTGAAAAACGCCAGAAAAATTACTAAGTCTAAAAAAAAAATTTTTTTATCAACTTTTTTCAATTTTACCCCCGTGGTATATATATTCTACCCACACACATTTGGAACTCTCCTGGGGTACCTTCACACATATTATTCCCTCATTTAGTGGATATTTTCACAAAAAAGTGAAATTTTCAAAAATTCAAAAAATTGGCTGAAAATGACTAAATATGAAGGACTCATCGGGCGAATAGCTCTGGAACTGAAATCGGAATGCTCACTGATATTTCCGCTATTTGAAAGTCTGATAAACGCTGAAAAAATGACTAAGTCTAAAAAAAATTTTTTTCAACTTTTTTCAACTTTACCCCCGTGGTATATATATTCTACCCACACACATTTGGAACTCTCCTGTGGTACCCTCACACATATTATTCCCTCATTGAGTGTATATTTTCAGAAAAAAGTGAAATTTTCAAAAATTCAGAAAATTGGCTGAAAACGACTAAATATGAAGGACTCATCGGGCGAATCGCTCTGGAACTGAAATCGGAACGCTCACTGACATTTCTCCTATCTGAAAGTCTGATAAACGTCGGAAAAATGACTAAGTCTAAAAAAGATTTTTTTTCAACTTTTTTCAATTTTACCCCCGTGGTATATATATTCTACCCACACACATTTGGAACTCTCCTGGGGTACCCTCACACATATTATTCCCTCATTTAGTGGATATTTTCACAAAAAAGTGAAATTTTCAAAAATTCAGAAAATTGACTGAAAATGAATAAATATGAAGGACTCATCGGGCGAATCGCTCTGGAACTGAAATCGGAACGCTCACTGACATTTCTCCTATCTGAAAGTCTGATAAACGCCAGAAAAATGACTAAGTCCAAAAAAAATTTTTTTCAACTGTTTTCAATATTACCCCCGTGGGATATATATTCTACCCACTCACATTTGGAACTCTCCTGCGGTACCATCACACATATTATTCCCTCATTTAGTGGATATTTTCACAAAAAAGAGAAATTTTCAAAAATTCAGAAAGTTGGCTGAAAATGACTAAATATGAACGACTCATCGGGCGAATCGCTCTGGAGCTGAAATTGGAACGCTCACTGACATTTCCCCTAACTGAAAGTCTGATAAACGCCGGAAAAATTACTAAGTCCAAAAAAAAAATTTTTTCAATTTTACCCCCGTGGTATATATCTTCTAACCACACACATTTGGAACTCTCCTGGGGTACCTTTACACATATTATTCCCTCATTTAGTGGATATTTTCACAAAAAAGTGAAATTTTCAAAAATTCAGAAAATTGGCTGAAAACGACTAAATATGAAGGACTCATTGGGCGAATCGCTCTGGAACTGAAATCGGAATGCTCACTGACATTTCCGCTATTTGAAAGTCTGATAAACGCTGAAAAAATGACTAAGTCCAAAAAAAAATTTTTTTTTCACCTTTTTTCAATTTTACCCCCGTGGGAAATATATTCTACCCACTCACATTTGGAACTCTCCTGGGGTACCCTCACACATATTATTCCCTCATTTAGTGGATATTTTCACAAAAAAGTGAAATTTTCAAAAATTCTGAAAATTGGCTGAAAATGACTAAATATGAAGGACTCATCGGGCGAATCGCTCTGGAACTGAAATCGGAATGCTCACTGATATTTCCGCTATTTGAAAGTCTGATAAACGCTGAAAAAATGACTAAGTCCAAAAAAAAATTTTTTTTTCACCTTTTTTCAATTTTACCCCCGTGGGATATATATTCTACCCACTCACATTTGGAACTCTCCTGGGGTACCCTCACACATATTATTCCCTCATTTAGTGGATATTTTCACAAAAAAGTGAAATTTTCAAAAATTCTGAAAATTGGCTGAAAATGACTAAATATGAAGGACTCATCGGGCGAATCGCTCTGGAACTGAAATCGGAACGCTCACTGACATTTCTCCTATCTGAAAGTCTGATAAACGCCAGAAAAATGACTAAGTCCAAAAAAAATTTTTTTCAACTGTTTTCAATTTTACCCCCGTGGGATATATATTCTACCCACTCACATTTGGAACTCTCCTGGGGTACCATCACACATATTATTCCCTCATTTAGTGGATATTTTCACAAAAAAGAGAAATTTTCAAAAATTCAGAAAGTTGGCTGAAAATGACTAAATATGAACGACTCATCGGGCGAATCGCTCTGGAGCTGAAATTGGAACGCTCATTGACATTTCCCCTAACTGAAAGTCTGATAAACGCCGGAAAAATTACTAAGTCCAAAAAAAAAATTTTTTCAACTTTTTTCAATTTTACCCCCGTGGTATATACCTTCTAACCACACACATTTGGAACTCTCCTGGGGTACCTTCACACATATTATTCCCTCATTTAGTGGATATTTTCACAAAAAGTGAAATTTTCAAAAATTCAAAAAATTGGCTGAAAATGACTAAATATGAAGGACTCATCGGGCGAATCGCTCTGGAACTGAAATCGGAATGCTCACTGACATTTCCGCTATTTGAAAGTCTGATAAACGCTGAAAAAATGACTAAGTCTAAAAAAAATTTTTTTCAACTTTTTTCAACTTTACCCCCGTGGTATATATATTCTACCCACACACATTTGGAACTCTCCTGTGGTACCCTCACACATATTATTCCCTCATTTAGTGTATATTTTCACAAAAAAGTGAAATTTTCAAAAATTCAGAAAATTGGCTGAAAACGACTAAATATGAAGGACTCATTGGGCGAATCGCTCTGGAACTGAAATGGGAACGCTCACTGACATTTATCCTATCTGAAAGTCTGATAAACGCCGGAAAAATGACTAAGTCCAAAAAAAATTTTTTTCAGCTTTTTTCAATTTTACCCCCGTGGTATACATATTCTACCCACACACATTTGGAACTCTCCTGGGGTACCCTCACACATATTATTCCCTCATTTAGTGGACATTTTCACAAAAAAGTGAAATTTTCGAAAATTGGCTGAAAACGACTAAATATGAAGGACTCATCGGGCGAATCGCTCTGGAACTGAAATCGGAACGCTCACTGACATTTCTCCTATCTGAAAGTCTGATAAATGCCGGAAAAATTACTAAGTCTAAAAAAAAAATTTTCTCAACTTTTTTCAATTTTACCCCCGTGGTATATATATTCTACCCACACACATTTGGAACTCTCCTGGGGTACCCTCACACATATTATTCCCTCATTTAGTGGATATTTTCACAAAAAAGTGAAATTTTCAAAAATTCAGAAAATTGGCTGAAAACGAATAAATGTGAAGGAATCATCGGGCGAATCGCTATGGAACTGAAATCGGAACCCTGACTGACATTTCCCCTATCTGAAAGTCTGATAAACGCCGGAAAAAATGACTAAGTCCAAAAAATATTTTTTTTCAGCTTTTTTCAATTTTTCCCCCGTGATATACATATTCTACCCACACACATTTGGAACTCTCCTGGGGTTCCCTCTCATATATTATTCCCTCATTTAGTGGATATTTTCACAAAAAAGTGAAATCTTAAAAAATTCTGAAAATTGGCTGAAAATGACTAAATATGAAGGACTCATCGGGCGAATCGCTCTGTAACTCTAATCGGAATTCTCTCTGACATTTCCCCTATCTGAAAGTCTGATAAACGCCAGAAAAATGACTAAGTCCAAAAAAAATTTTTTTCAACTGTTTTCAATTTTACCCCCGTGGGATATATATTCTACCCACAAACATTTGGAACTCTCCTGGGGTACCCTCACACATATTATTCCCTCATTTAGTGGATATTTTCACAAAAAAGTGAAATTTTCAAAAATTCAGAAAATTGGCTGAAAACGAATAAATGTGAAGGAATAATCGGGCGAATCGCTATGGAACTGAAATCAGAACCCTGACTGACATTTCCCCTATCTGAAAGCCTGATAAACGCCGGAAAAATGACTAAGTCCCAAAAAAATTTTTTTTCAACTTTTTTCAATTTTACCCCCGTGGGATATATATTCTACCCACACACATTTGGAACTCTCCTGGGGTACTCTCACACATATTATTCCCTCATTTAGTGGATATTTTCACAAAAAGTGAAATTTTCAAAAATTCAGAAAATTGACTGAAAACTACTAAATATGAAGGACTCATCGGGCGAATCGCTCTGGAACTGAAATCGGAATGCTCACTGACATTTATCCTATTTGAAAGTCTGATAAACGCCGGAAAAATGACTAAGTCCAAAAAAAATTTTTTTCAACTGTTTTCAATTTTACCCCCGTGGGATATATATTCTACCCACAAACATGTGGAACTCTCCTGCGGTACCCTCACACATATTATTCCCTCATTTAGTGGATATTTTCACAAAAAAGTGAAATTTTCAAAAATTCAGAAAATTGACTGAAAACTACTAAATATGAAGGACTCATCGGGCGAATCGCTCTGGAGCTGAAATTGGAAAGCTCACTGACATTTATCCTATCTGAAAGTCTGTTAAACGCCGGAAAAATGACTAAGTCCAAAAATATTTTTTTTCAGCTTTTTTCAATTTTACCCCCGTGGTATACATATTCTACCCACACACATTTGGAACTCTCCTGGGGTACCCTCACACATATTATTCCCTCATTTAGTGGATATTTTCACAAAAAAGTGAAATTTTCAAAAATTCTGAAAATTGGCTGAAAATGACTAAATATGAAGGACACATCGGGCGAATCGCTCTGGAGCTGAAATTGGAAAGCTCACTGACATTTATCCTATCTGAAAGTCTGATAAACGCCGGAAAAATGACTAAGTCCAAAAAATTTTTTTTTTCAGCTTTTTTCAATTTTTCCCCCGTGATATACATATTCTACCCACACACATTTGGAACTCTCCTGGGGTACCCTCACACATATTATTCCCTCATTTAGTGGATATTTTCACAAAAAAGTGAAATTTTCAAAAATTCAGAAAATTGGCTGAAAACGACTAAATATAAGGGACTCATCGGGCGGATCGCTCTGGAACTGAAATGGGAACGCTCACTGACATTTCTCCTATCTGAAAGTCTGATAAACGCCAGAAAAATTTCTAAGTCTAAAAAAAAAATTTTCTCAACTTTTTTCAATTTTACCCCCGTGGGATATAAATTCTACCCACACACATTTGGAACTCTCCTGGGGTACCCTCACACATATTATTCCCTCATTTAGTGGATATTTTCACAAAAAAGTGAAATTTTCAAAAATTCAGAAAATTGGCTGAAAACGACTAAATATGAAGGACTCATCGGGCGAATCGCTCTGTAACTGAAATCGGAATGCTCACTGACATATCCGCTATTTGAAAGTCTGATAAACGCTGAAAAAATGACTAAGTCGAAAAAAAAAAATTTTTCACCTTTTTTCAATTTTACCCCCGTGGGATATATATTCTACCCACACACATTTGGAACTCTCCTGGTGTACCCTCACACATATTATTCCCTCATTTAGTGGATATTTTCACAAAAAAGTGAAATTTTCAAAAATTCTGAAAATTGGCTGAAAATGAGTAAATATGAAGGACACATCGGGCGAATCGCTCTGGAGCTGAAATTGGAAAGCTCACTGACATTTATCCTATTTGAAAGTCTGATAATCGCCGAAAAAATGACTAAGTCCAAAAAATATTTTTTTTCAGATTTTTTCAATTTTTCCCCCGTGATATACATATTCTACCCACACACATTTGGAACTCTGCTGGGGTACTCTCACACATATTATTCCCTCATTTAGTGGATATTTTCACAAAAAGTGAAATTTTCAAAAATTCAAAAAATTGGCTGAAAATTACTAAATATGAAGAACTCATCGGGCGAATCGCTCTGGAACTGAAATCGGAATGCTCACTGACATTTCCGCTATTTGAAAGTCTGATAAACGCTGAAAAAATGACTAAGTCGAAAAAAAAAATTTTTTCACCTTTTTTCAATTTTACCCCCGTGGGATATATATTCTACCCACACACATTTGGAACTCTCCTGGTGTACCCTCACACATATTATTCCCTCATTTAGTGGATATTTTCACAAAAAAGTGAAATCTTAAAAAATTCAGAAAATTGGCTGAAAATGACTAAGTATGAAGGACTCATCGGGCGAATCGATCTGGAGCTGAAATTGGAACGCTCACCGACATTTCCCCTAACTGAAAGTCTGATAAACGCCGGAAAAATTACTAAGTCCCAAAAAAAAATGTTTTAAAACTTTTTTCAATTTTACCCGCTTTTGATATATATTCTACCCACACACATTTGGAACTCTCCTGGGGTACCCTCATACATATTATTCCCTCATTTAGTGGATATTTTCACAAAAAAGTGAAATATTCAAAACTTCAGAAAATTGGCTGAAAACGAATAAATATGAAGGACTCATCGGGCGAATCGCTCTGGAACTGAAATCGGAACGCTCACTGACATTTCCCCTATCTGAAAGTCTGAAAAACGCCGGAAAAATGACTAAGACTAAAAAAAATTTTTTTTCAACTTTTTTCAATTTTACCCCCGTGGTATATATATTCTACCCACACACATTTGGAACTCTCCTGGGGTACCCTCATACATATTATTCCCTCATTTAGTGGATATTTTCACAAAAAAGTGAAATTTTCAAAAATTCAGAAAATTGGCTGAAATTGACTAAATATGAAGGACTCATCGGGAGAATCGCTCTGGAACTGAAATCGGAACGCTCACTGACATTTCCCCTATCTGAAAGTCTGATAAACGCCGGAAAAATGACTAAGTCCAAAAAAATTTTTTAAAACTTTTTTCAATTTTACCCCCTTGGGATATATATTCTACCCACACACATTTGGAACTCTCCTGGGGTACCCTCACACATATTATTCCCTCATTTAGTCGACATTTTCACAAAAAAGTGAAATTTTCAAAAATTCAGAAAATTGGCTGAAAATGAATAAATATGAAGGACTCATCGGGCGAATCGCTCTGGATCTGAAATCGGAACGCTCACTGACATTTCCCGTATCTGAAAGTCTGATAAACGCCGGAAAAATGACTAAGACCCAAAAAAAATTTTTTAAAACTTTTTTCAATTTTACCCCCTTGGGATATATATTCTACCTACACACATTTGGAACTCTCCTGGGGTACCCTCATACATATTATTCCCTCATTTAGTGGATATTTTCACAAAAAAAGTGAAATTTTCAAAAATTCAGAAAATTGGCTGAAAACGACTAAATATGAAGGACTCATCGGGCGAATCGCTCTGGAACTGAAATCGGAACGCTCACTGACATTTCCCCTATCTGAAAGTCTGATAAACGCCGGAAAAATGACTAAGTCCAAAAAAATTTTTTTTAAACTTTTTTCAATTTTACCCCCGTGGTATATATATTCTACGCACACACATTTGGAACTCTCCTGGGGTACCCTCATACATATTATTCCCTAATTTAGTGGATATTTTCACAAAAAATGTGAAATTTTCAAAAATTCAGAAAATTGGCTGAAAACGACTAAATATCAAGGACTCATCGGGCGAATCGCTCTGGAACTGAAATCGGAACGCTCACTGACATTTCCCCTATCTGAAAGTCTGATAAACGCCGGAAAAATGACTAAGTCCAAAAAAATTTTTTTCAACTTTTTTCAATTTTACCCCCGTGGGATATATATTCTACCCACACACATTTGGAACTCTCCTGGGGTTCCCTCACACATATTATTCCCTCATTTAGTGGATATTTTCACAAAAAAAGTGAAATTTTCAAAAATTCAGAAAAGTGGCTGAAAACGACTAAATATGAAGGACTCATCGGGCGAATCGCTCTGGAACTGAAATCGGAACGCTCACTGACATTTCCCCTATCTGAAAGTCTGATAAACGCTAGAAAAATGACTAAGTCCGAAAAAAATTTTTTTTAAACTTTTTTAAATTTTACCCCCATGGGATATATATTTAACCTACACACATTTGGAACTCTCCTGGGGTTCCCTCACACATATTATTCCCTCATTTAGTGGATATTTTCACAAAAAAGTGAAATTTTCAAAAATTCAGAAAATTGGCTGAAAATGAATAAATATGAAGGACTCATCGGGCGAATCGCTCTGGAACTGAAATCGGAACGCTCACTGACATTTCCCCTATCTGAAAGTCTGATAAACGCCGGAAAAATGACTAAGACCCAAAAAAAATTTTTTAAAACTTTTTTCAATTTTACCCCCTTGGGATATATATTCTACGCACACACATTTGGAACTCTCCTGGGGTTCCCTCACACATATTATTCCCTCATTTAGTGGATATTTTCACAAAAAAGTGAAATTTTAAAAATTCAGAAAATTGGCTGAAAATGAATAAATATGAAGGACTCATCGGGCGAATCGCTCTGGAACTGAAATCGGAACGCTCACTGACATTTCCCCTATCTGAAAGTCTGATAAATGCCAGAAAAATGACTAAGTCCCAAAAAAATTTTTTTTAAACTTTTTTCAATTTTACCCCGTGGTATATATATTCTACCCACACACATTTGGTACTCTCCTGGGGTACCCTCATACATATTATTCCCTCATTTAGTGGATATTTTCACAAAAAAGTGAAATTTTAAAAATTCAGAAAATTGGCTGAAAATGAATGAATATGAAGGACTCATCGGGCGAATCGCTCTGGAACTGAAATCGGAACGCTCACTGACATTTCCCGTATCTGAAAGTCTGATAAACGCCGGAAAAATGACTAAGACCCAAAAAAAATTTTTTAAAACTTTTTTCAATTTTACCCCCTTGGGATATATATTCTACCTACACACATTTGGAACTCTCCTGGGGTACCCTCATACATATTATTCCCTCATTTAGTGGATATTTTCACAAAAAAAGTGAAATTTTCAAAAATTCAGAAATTGGCTGAAAACGACTAAATATCAAGGACTCATCGGGCGAATCGCTCTGGAACTGAAATCGGAACGCTCACTGACATTTCCCCTATCTGAAAGTCTGATAAACGCCGGAAAAATGACTAAGTCCAAAAAAATTTTTTTCAACTTTTTTCAATTTTACCCCCGTGGGATATATATTCTACCCACACACATTTGGAACTCTCCTGGGGTTCCCTCACACATATTATTCCCTCATTTAGTGGATATTTTCACAAAAAAAGTGAAATTTTCAAAAATTCAGAAAATTGGCTGAAAACGACTAAATATGAAGGACTCATCGGGCGAATCGCTCTGGAACTGAAATCGGAACGCTCACTGACATTTCCCCTATCTGAAAGTCTGATAAACGCTAGAAAAATGACTAAGTCCGAAAAAAAATTTTTTTAAACTTTTTTAAATTTTACCCCCATGGGATATATATTTAACCTACACACATTTGGAACTCTCCTGGGGTTCCCTCACACATATTATTCCCTCATTTAGTGGATATTTTCACAAAAAAGTGAAATTTTCAAAAATTCAGAAAATTGGCTGAAAATGAATAAATATGAAGGACTCATCGGGCGAATCGCTCTGGAACTGAAATCGGAACGCTCACTGACATTTCCCCTAACTGAAAGTCTGATAAACGCCGGAAAAATGACTAAGTCTAAAAAAATTTTTTTTTCAACTTTTTTCAATTTTACCCCCGTGGTATATATATTCTACCCACACACATTTGGAACTCTCCTGGGGCACCCTCATACATATTATTCCCTCATTTAGTGGATATTTTCACAAAAAAGTGAAATTTTCAAAAATTTAGAAAATTGGCTGAAAACGACTAAATATGAAGGACTCATCGGGCGAATCGCTCTGGAACTGAAATCGGAACGCTCTCTGACATTTCCGCTATTTTAAAGTCTGATAAACGATGAAAAAATGACTAAGTCCAAAAAAAATTTTTTTTCACCTTTTTTCAATTTTTCCCCCGTGGGATATATATTCTACACACACACATTTGGAACTCTCCTGGGGTTCCCTCACACATATTATTCCCTCATTTAGTGGATATTTTCACAAAAAAGTTAAATTTTAAAAAATTCAGAAAATTGGCTGAAAACGACTAAATATGAAGGACTCATCAGGCTAATCGCTCTGGAACTGAAATTGGAACACTCACTAATATTTCCCCTATCTGAAAGTCTGATAAACGCCAGAAAAATGACTAAGTCCCAAAAAAAATTTTTTTAAACTTTTTTAAATTTTACCCCCATTTGATATATATTCTACCTACACACATTTGGAACTCTCCTGGGGTTCCCTCACACATATTATTCCCTCATTTAGTGGATATTTTCACAAAAAAGTGAAATTTTCAAAAATTCAGAAAATTGGCTGAAAATGAATAAATATGAAGGACTCATCGGGCGAATCGCTCTGGAACTGAAATCGGAACGCTCACTGACATTTCCCCTATCTGAAAGTCTGATAAACGCCGGAAAAATGACTAAGACCCAAAAAAAAATTTTTAAAACTTTTTTCAATTTTACCCCCTTGGGATATATATTCTACCCACACACATTTGGAACTCTCCTGGGGTACCCTCACACATATTATTCCCTCATTTAGTGGATATTTTCACAAAAAAAGTGAAATTTTCAAAAATTCAGAAAATTGGCTGAAATTGACTAAATATGAAGGACTCATCGGGCGAATCGCTCTGGAACTGAAATCGGATCGCTCACTGACATTTCCCCTATCTGAAAGTCTGATAAACGCCGGAAAAATGACTAAGTCCAAAAAAATTTTTTTTCAACTTTTTTCAATTTTACCCCCGTGGTATATATATTCTATGCACACACATTTGGAACTCTCCTGGGGTACCCTCATACATATTATTCCCTCATTTAGTGGATATTTTCACAAAAAAGTGAAATTTTCAAAAATTCAGAAAATTGGCTGAAAACGAATAAATATGAAGGACTCATCGGGCGAATCGCTCTGGAACTGAAATCGGAACGCTCACTGACATTTCCCCTATCTGAAAGTCTGATAAAGGCCGGAAAAATGACTAAGTCCCCCAAAAAATTTTTTTAAACTTTTTTCAATTTTACCCCCTTGGGATATATATTCTACCCACACACATTTGGAACTCTCCTGGGGTACCCTCACACATATTATTCCCTCATTTAGTCGATATTTTCACAAAAAAAGTGAAATTTTCAAAAATTCAGAAAATTGGCTGAAATTGACTAAATATGAAGGACTCATCGGGCGAATCGCTCTGGAACTGAAATCGGAACGCTCACTGACATTTCCCCTATCTGAAAGTCTGATAAACGGCGGAAAAATGACTAAGTCCAAAAAAATTTTTTTTAACTTTTTTCAATTTTACCCCCGTGGGATATATATTCTACCCACGCACATTTGGAACTCTCCTGGGGTTCCCTCACACATATTATTCCCTCATTTAGTGGATATTTTCACAAAAAAGTGAAATTTTCAAAAATTCAGAAAATTGGCTGAAAACGACTAAATATGAAGGACTCATCGGGCGAATCGCTCTGGAACTGAAATCGGAACGCTCACTGACATTTCCCCTATCTGAAAGTCTGATAAACGCCGGAAAAATGACTAAGTCCCCCAAAAAATTTTTTAAAACTTTTTTCAATTTTACCCCCGTGGGATATATATTCTACCCACACACATTTGGAACTCTCCTGGGGTACCCTCACACATATTATTCCCTCATTTAGTCGATATTTTCACAAAAAATGTGAAATTTTCAAAAATTCAGAAAATTGGCTGAAAACGACTAAATATCAAGGACTCATCGGGCGAATCGCTCTGGAACTGAAATCGGAACGCTCACTGACATTTCCCCTATCTGAAAGTCTGATAAACGCTAGAAAAATGACTAAGTCCGAAAAAAAAATTTTTAAAACTTTTTTAAATTTTACCCCCATGGGATATATATTCTACCTACACACATTTGGAACTCTCCTGGGGTTCCCTCACACATATTATTCCCTCATTTAGTGGATATTTTCACAAAAAAGTGAAATTTTCAAAAATTCAGAAAATTGGCTGAAAATGAATAAATATGAAGGACTCATCAGGCGAATCGCTCTGGAACTGAAATCGGAACGCTCACTGACATTTCCCCTATCTGAAAGTCTGATAAACGCCGGAAAAATGACTAAGACCCAAAAAAAATTTTTTAAAACTTTTTTCAATTTTACCCCCTTGGGATATATATTCTACCCACACACATTTGGAACTCTCCTGGGGTACCCTCACACATATTATTCCCTCATTTAGTGGATATTTTCACAAAAAAAGTGAAATTTTCAAAAATTCAGAAAATTGGCTGAAATTGACTAAATATGAAGGACTCATCGGGCGAATCGCTCTGGAACTGAAATCGGATCGCTCACTGACATTTCCCCTATCTGAAAGTCTGATAAACGCCGGAAAAATGACTAAGTCCAAAAAAATTTTTTTTCAACTTTTTTCAATTTTACCCCCGTGGTATATATATTCTACGCACACACATTTGGAACTCTCCTGGGGTACCCTCATACATATTATTCCCTCATTTAGTGGATATTTTCACAAAAGAGTGAAATTTTCAAAAATTCAGAAAATTGGCTGAAAACGAATAAATATGAAGGACTCATCGGGCGAATCACTCTGGAACTGAAATCGGAACGCTCACTGACATTTCCCCTATCTGAAAGTCTGATAAACGCCGGAAAAATGACTAAGTCCCCCAAAAAATTTTTTAAAACTTTTTTCAATTTTACCCCCGTGGGATATATATTCTACCCACACACATTTGGAACTCTCCAGGGGGTCCCTCACACATATTATTCCCTCATTTCGTGGATATTTTCACAAAAAAAGGGAAATTTTCAAAAATTCAGAAAATTGGCTGAAAACGACTAAATATCAAGGACTCATCGGGCGAATCGCTCTGGAACTGAAATCGGAACGCTCACTGACATTTCCCCTATCTGAAAGTCTGATAAACGCCAGAAAAATGACTAAGTCCAAAAAAATTTTTTTCAACTTTTTTGAATTTTACCCCCGTGGTATATATATTCTACCCACACACATTTGGAACTCTCCTGGGGTACCCTCATACATATTATTCCCTCATTTAGTCGATATTTTCACAAAAAAAGTGAAATTTTCAAAAATTCAGAAAATTGGCTGAAAACGAATAAATATGAAGGACTCATCGGGCGAATCGCTCTGGAACTGAAATCGGAACGCTCACTGACATTTCTCCTATCTGAAAGACTGATAAACGCCGGAAAAATGACTAAGTCTAAAAAAATTTTTTTTTAAACTTTTTTCAATTTTACCCCCGTGGTATATATATTCTACCCACACACATTTGGAACTCTCCTGGGGTACCCTCATACATATTATTCCCTCATTTAGTGGATATTTTCACAAAAAAGTGAAATTTTCAAAAATTCAGAAAATTGGTGAAAACGACTAAATATGAAGGACTCATCGGGCGAATCGCTCTGGAACTGAAATCGGAACGCTCTCTGACATTTCCGCTATTTTAAAGTCTGATAAACGATGAAAAAATGACTAAGTCCAAAAAAAATTTTTTTTCACCTTTTTTCAATTTTTCCCCCGTGGGATATATATTCTACCCACACACATTTGGAACTCTCCTGGGGTACCCTCACACATATTATTCCCTCATTTAGTGGATATTTTCACAAAAAAGTGAAATTTTCAAAAATTCAGAAAATTGGCTGAAAACGACTAAATATGAAGGACTCATCGGGCGAATCGCTCTGGAACTGAAATCGGATCGCTCACTGACATTTCCCCTATCTGAAAGTCTGATAAACGCCGGAAAAATGACTAAGTCCAAAAAAATTTTTTTTCAACTTTTTTCAATTTTACCCCCGTGGTATATATATTCTATGCACACACATTTGGAACTCTCCTGGGGTACCCTCATACATATTATTCCCTCATTGAGTGGATATTTTCACAAAAAAGTGAAATTTTCAAAAATTCAGAAAATTGGCTGAAAACGAATAAATATGAAGGACTCATCGGGCGAATCGCTCTGGAACTGAAATCGGAACGCTCACTGACATTTCCCCTATCTGAAAGTCTGATAAAAGCCGGAAAAATGACTAAGTCCCCCAAAAAATTTTTTAAAACTTTTTTCAATTTTACCCCCGTGGGATATATATTCTACCCACACACATTTGGAACTCTCCAGGGGGTCCCTCACACATATTATTCCCTCATTTCGTGGATATTTTCACAAAAAAGGGAAATTTTCAAAAATTCAGAAAATTGGCTGAAAACGACTAAATATCAAGGACTCATCGGGCGAATCGCTCTGGAACTGAAATCGGAACGCTCACTGACATTTCCCCTATCTGAAAGTCTGATAAACGCCGGAAAAATGACTAAGTCCAAAAAAATTTTTTTAAACTTTTTTCAATTTTACCCCCTTGGGATATATATTCTACCCACACACATTTTGAACTCTCCTGGGGTACCCTCACACATATTATTCCCTCATTTAGTCGATATTTTCACAAAAAAAGTGAAATTTTCAAAAATTCAGAAAATTGGCTGAAATTGACTAAATATGAAGGACTCATCGGGCGAATCGCTCTGGAACTGAAATTGGAACGCTCACTGACATTTCCCCTATCTGAAAGTCTGATAAACGCCGGAAAAATGACTAAGTCCAAAAAAATTTTTTTCAACTTTTTTCAATTTTACCCCCGTGGGATATATATTCTACGCACACACATTTGGAACTCTCCTGGTGTACCCTCATACATATTATTCCCTCATTTAGTGGATATTTTCACAAAAAAGTGAAATTTTCAAAAATTCAGAAAATTGGATGAAAACGACTAAATATGAAGGACTCATCGGGCGAATCGCTCTGGAACTGAAATTGGAACGCTCACTGACATTTCCCCTATCTGAAAGTCTGATAAACGCTAGAAAAATGACTAAGTCCCAAAAAAATTTTTTTTAAACTTTTTTAAATTTTACCCCCATGGGATATATATTCTACCTACACACATTTGGAACTCTCCTGGGGTTCCCTCACACATATTATTCCCTCATTTAGTGGATATTTTCACAAAAAAGTGAAATTTTCAAAAATTCAGAAAATTGGCTGAAAACGACTAAATATGAAGGACTCATCGGGCGAATCGCTCTGGAACTGAAATCGGAACGCTCACTGACATTTCCCCTATCTGAAAGTCTGATAAACGCCGGAAAAATGACTAAGTCCAAAAAAATTTTTTTTCAACTTTTTTCAATTTTACCCCCGTGGTATATATATTCTACGCACACACATTTGGAACTCTCCTGGGGTACCCTCATACATATTATTCCCTCATTTAGTGGATATTTTCACAAAAAAGTGAAATTTTCAAAAATTCAGAAAATTGGATGAAAACGACTAAATATGAAGGACTCATCGGGCGAATCGCTCTGGAACTGAAATCGGAACGCTCACTGACATTTCCCCTATCTGAAAGTCTGATAAACGCCGGAAAAATGACTAAGTCCCCCAAAAAATTTTTTAAAACTTTTTTCAATTTTACCCCCGTGGGATATATATTCTACCCACACACATTTGGAACTCTCCTGGGGTACCCTCACACATATTATTCCCTCAATTAGTCGATATTTTCACAAAAAATGTGAAATTTTCAAAAATTCTGAAAATTGGCTGAAAACGACTAAATATCAAGGACTCATCGGGCGAATCGCTCTGGAACTGAAATCGGAACGCTCACTGACATTTCCCCTATCTGAAAGTCTGATAAACGCCGGAAAAATGACTAAGTCCAAAAAAATTTTTTTCAACTTTTTTCAATTTTACCCCCGTGGGATATATATTCTACCCACACACATTTGGAACTCTCCTGGGGTTCCCTCACACATATTATTCCCTCATTTAGTGGATATTTTCACAAAAAAAGTGAAATTTTCAAAAATTCAGAAAATTGGCTGAAAACGACTAAATATGAAGGACTCATCGGGCGAATCGCTCTGGAACTGAAATCGGAACGCTCACTGACATTTCCCCTATCTGAAAGTCTGATAAACGCTAGAAAAATGACTAAGTCCGAAAAAAAAATTTTTTAAACTTTTTTAAATTTTACCCCCATGGGATATATATTCTACCTACACACATTTGGAACTCTCCTGGGGTACCCTCACACATATTATTCCCTCATTTAGTGGATATTTTCACAAAAAAAGTGAAATTTTCAAAAATTCAGAAAATTTGCTGAAATTGACTAAATATGAAGGACTCATCGGGCGAATCGCTCTGGAACTGAAATCGGAACGCTCACTGACATTTCCCCTATCTGAAAGTCTGATAAACGCCGGAAAAATGATTAAGTCCCCCAAAAAATTTTTTAAAACTTTTTTCAATTTTACCCCCGTGGGATATATATTCTACCCACACACATTTGGAACTCTCCAGGGGGTCCCTCACACATATTATTCCCTCATTTAGTGGATATTTTCACAAAAAAAGTGAAATTTTCAAAAATTCAGAAAATTGGCTGAAAACGAATAAATATGAAGGACTCATCGGGCGAATCGCTCTGGAACTGAAATCGGAACGCTCACTGACATTTCTCCTATCTGAAAGACTGATAAACGCCGGAAAAATGACTAAGTCTAAAAAAATTTTTTTTTCAACTTTTTTCAATTTTACCCCCGTGGTATATATATTCTACCCACACACATTTGGAACTCTCCTGGGGTACCCTCATACATATTATTCCCTCATTTAGTGGATATTTTCACAAAAAAGTGAAATTTTCAAAAATTCAGAAAATTGGCTGAAAACGACTAAATATGAAGGACTCATCGGGCGAATCGCTCTGGAACTGAAATCGGAACGCTCTCTGACATTTCCGCTATTTTAAAGTCTGATAAACGATGAAAAAATGACTAAGTCCAAAAAAAATTTTTTTTCACCTTTTTTCAATTTTTCCCCCGTGGGATATATATTCTACCCACACACATTTGGAACTCTCCTGGGGTACCCTCACACATATTATTCCCTCATTTAGTGGATATTTTCACAAAAAAGTGAAATTTTCAAAAATTCAGAAAATTGGCTGAAAACGACTAAATATGAAGGACTCATCGGGCGAATCGCTCTGGAACTGAAATCGGAACGCTCTCTGACATTTCCGCTATTTTAAAGTCTGATAAACGATGAAAAAATGACTAAGTCCAAAAAAAATTTTTTTTCACCTTTTTTCAATTTTTCCCCCGTGGGATATATATTCTACACACACACATTTGGAACTCTCCTGGGGTTCCCTCACACATATTATTCCCTCATTTAGTGGATATTTTCACAAAAAAGTGAAATTTTCAAAAATTCAGAAAATTGGCTGAAAATGAATAAATATGAAGGACTCATCGGGCAAATCGCTCTGGAACTGAAATCGGAACGCTCACTGACATTTCCCCTATCTGAAAGTCTGATAAACGCCGGAAAAATGGCTAAGACCAAAAAAAAATTTTTTAAAACTTTTTTCAATTTTACCCCCTTGGGATATATATTCTACCCACACATATTTGGAACTCTCCTGGGGTACCCTCACACATATTATTCCCTCATTTAGTGGATATTTTCACAAAAAAAGTGAAATTTTCAAAAATTCAGAAAATTGGCTGAAATTGACTAAATATGAAGGACTCATCGGGCGAATCGCTCTGGAACTGAAATCGGAACGCTCACTGACATTTCCCCTATCTGAAAGTCTGATAAACGCCGGAAAAATGACTAAGTCCAAAAAAATTTTTTTCAACTTTTTTGAATTTTACCCCCGTGGTATATATATTCTACCCACACACATTTGGAACTCTCCTGGGGTACCCTCATACATATTATTCCCTCATTTAGTGGATATTTTCACAAAAAAGTGAAATTTTCAAAAATTCAGAAAATTGGCTGAAAACGAATAAATATGAAGGACTCATCGGGCGAATCGCTCTGGAACTGAAATCGGAACGCTCACTGACATTTCCCCTATCTGAAAGTCTGATAAACGCCGGAAAAATGACGAAGTCCAAAAAAATTTTTTTCAACTTTTTTGAATTTTACCCCCGTGGGATATATATTCTACCCACACACATTTGGAACTCTCCTGGGGTTCCCTCACACATATTATTCCCTCATTTAGTGGATATTTTCATAAAAAAGTGAAATTTTCAAAAATTCAGAAAATTGGCTTAAAACGACTAAATATGAAGGACTCATCGGGCGAATCGCTCTGGAACTGAAATCGGAACGCTCACTGACATTTCTCCTATCTGAAAGACTGATAAACGCCGGAAAAATGACTAAGTCTAAAAAAATTTTTTTTTCAACTTTTTTCAATTTTACCCCCGTGGTATATATATTCTACCCACACACATTTGGAACTCTCCTGGGGTACCCTCATAAATATTATTCCCTCATTTAGTGGATATTTTCACAAAAAAGTGAAATTTTCAAAAATTCAGAAAATTGGCTGAAAACGACTAAATATGAAGGACTCATCGGGCGAATCGCTCTGGAACTGAAATCGGAACGCTCACTGACATTTCTCCTATCTGAAAGACTGATAAACGCCGGAAAAATGACTAAGTCTAAAAAAATTTTTTTTTCAACTTTTTTCAATTTTACCCCCGTGGTATATATATTCTACCCACACACATTTGGAACTCTCCTGGGGTACCCTCATACATATTATTCCCTCATTTAGTGGATATTTTCACAAAAAAGTGAAATTTTCAAAAATTCAGAAAATTGGCTGAAAACGACTAAATATGAAGGACTCATCGGGCGAATCGCTCTGAAACTGAAATCGGAACGCTCTCTGACATTTCCGCTATTTTAAAGTCTGATAAACGATGAAAAAATGACTAAGTCCAAAAAAAATTTTTTTTCACCTTTTTTCAATTTTTCCCCCGTGGGATATATATTCTACCCACACACATTTGGAACTCTCCTGGGGTACCCTCATACATATTATTCCCTCATTTAGTAGATATTTTCACAAAAAAAGTGAAATTTTCAAAAATTCAGAAAAATTGGCTGAAAACGAATAAATATGAAGGACTCATCGGGCGAATCGCTCTGGAACTGAAATCGGAATGCTCACTGACATTTCTCCTTTCTGAAAGACTGATAAACGCCGGAAAAATGACTAAGTCCCAAAAAATTTTTTTCAACTTTTTTCAATTTTACCCCCGTGGGACATATATTCTACACACACACATTTGGAACTCTCCTGGGGTTCCCTCACACATATTATTCCCTCATTTAGTGGATATTTTCACAAAAAAGTTAAATTTTAAAAAATTCAGAAAATTGGCTGAAAACGACTAAATATGAAGGACTCATCAGGCTAACCGCTCTGGAACTGAAATCGGAACACTCACTAATATTTCCCCTATCTGAAAGTCTGATAAACGCCAGAAAAATGACTAAGTCCCAAAAAAATTTTTTTTAAACTTTTTTCAATTTTACCCCCATGGGATATATATTCTACCTACACACATTTGGAACTCTCCTGGGGTACCCTCACACATATTATTCCCTCATTTAGTGGATATTTTCACAAAAAAGTGAAATTTTCAAAAATTCAGAAAATTGGCTGAAATTGACTAAATATGAAGGACTCATCGGGAGAATCGCTCTGGAACTGAAATCGGAACGCTCACTGACACTTCCCCTATCTGAAAGTCTGATAAACGTCGGAAAAATGACTAAGTCTAAAAAAATTTTTTTTTCAATTTTACCCCCGTGGTATATATATTCTACCCACACACATTTGGAACTCTCCTGGGGTACCCTCATACATATTATTCCCTCATTTAGTGGATGTTTTCACAAAAAAGTGAAATTTTCAAAAATTCAGAAAATTGGCTGAAAACGAATAAATATGAAGGACTCATCGGGCGAATCGCTCTGGAACTGAAATCGGAACGCTCACTGACATTTCCCCTATGTGAAAGTCTGATAAACGCCGGAAAAATGACTAAGTCCAAAAAAATTTTTTTCAACTTTTTTCAATTTTACCCCCGTGGGATATATATTCTACCCACACACATTTGGAACTCTCCTGGGGTTCCCTCACACATATTATTCCCTCATTTAGTGGATATTTTCACAAAAAAGTGAAATTTTCAAAAATTCTGTAAATTGGCTGAAAACGACTAAATATGAAGGACTCATCGGGCGAATCGCTCAGGAACTGAAATCGGAACGCTCTCTGACATTTCCGCTATTTGAACGTCTGATAAATCGCTGAAAAAATGACTAAGTCCAAAAAAAAATTTTTTTCACCTTTTTTCAATTTTACCCCCGTGGGATATATATTCTACCCACACACATTTGGAACTCTACTGGGATACCCTCACACATATTATTCCCTCATTTAGTGGATATTTTCACAAAAAAGTGAAATTTTCAAAAATTCAGAAAATTGGCTGAAAACGACTAAATGTGAAGGACTCATCGGGCGAATCGCTCTGGAACTGAAATCGGAACACTCACTGACATTTCCCCTATCTGAAAGTCTGATAAACGCCGGAAAAATGACTAAGTCCAAAAAAATTTTTTTCAACTTTTTTGAATTTTACCCCCGTGGGATATATATTCTACCCACACACATTTGGAACTCTCCTGGGGTTCCCTCACACATATTATTCCCTCATTTAGTGGATATTTTCATAAAAAAGTGAAATTTTAAAAAATTCAGAAAATTGGCTGAAAACGACTAAATATGAAGGACTCATCGGGCGAATCGCTCTGGAACTGAAATCGGAACGCTCACTGACATTTCCCCTATCTGAAAGTCTGATAAACGCCGGAAAAATGACTAAGTCCCCCAAAAAATTTTTTAAAACTTTTTTCAATTTTACCCCCGTGGGATATATATTCTACCCACACACATTTGGAACTCTCCTGGGGTACCCTCACACATATTATTCCCTCATTTAGTCGATATTTTCACAAAAAATGCGAAATTTTCAAAAATTCAGAAAATTGGCTGAAATTGACTAAATATGAAGGACTCATCGGGCGAATCGCTCTGGAACTAAAATCGGAACGCTCACTGACATTTCCCCTATCTGAAAGTCTGATAAACGGCGGAAAAATGACTAAGTCCCAAAAAAATTTTTTTTAAACTTTTTTAAATTTTACCCCCATGGGATATATATTCTACCTACACACATTTGGAACTCTCCTGGGGTTCCCTCACACATATTATTCCCTCATTTAGTGGATATTTTCACAAAAAAGTGAAATTTTCAAAAATTCAGAAAATTGGCTGAAAACGAATAAATATGAAGGACTCATCGGGCGAATCGCTCTGGAACTGAAATCGGAATGCTCAATGACATTTCCCCTATCTGAAAGTCTGATAAACGCCGGAAAAATGACTAAGTCCAAAAAATTTTTTTTCAACTTTTTTCAATTTTACCCCCGTGGTATATATATTCTACCCACACACATTTGGAACTCTCCTGGGGTACCCTCACACATATTATTCCCTCATTTAGTGGATATTTTCACAAAAAAGTGAAATTTTCAAAAATTCAGAAAATTGGCTGAAAACGAATAAATATGAAGAACTCATCGGGCGAATCGCTCTGGAACTGAAATCAGAACGCTCACTGACATTTCCCCTATCTGAAAGTCTGATAAACGCCGGAAAAATGACTAAGTCCCCCAAAAAATTTTTTAAAACTTTTTTCAATTTTACCCCCGTGGGATATATATTCTACCCACACACATTTGGAACTCTCCTGGGGTACCCTCACACATATTATTCCCTCATTTAGTCGATATTTTCACAAAAAATGTGAAATTTTCAAAAATTCAGAAAATTGGCTGAAATTGTCTAAATATGAAGGACTCATCGGGCGAATCGCTCTGGAACTAAAATCGGAACGCTCACTGACATTTCCCCTATCTGAAAGTCTGATAAACGGTGGAAAAATGACTAAGTCCAAAAAAATTTTTTTCAACTTTTTTCAATTTTACCCCCGTGGGATATATATTCTACCCACACACATTTGGAACTCTCCTGGGGTTCCCTCACACATATTATTCCCTCATTTAGTGGATATTTTCACAAAAAAGTGAAATTTTCAAAAATTCAGAAAATTGTCTGAAAACGACTAAATATGAAGGACTCATAGGGCTAATCGCTCTGGAACTGAAATCGGAATGCTCACTGACACTTCCCCTATCTGAAAGTCTGATAAACGTCGGAAAAATGACTAAGTCTAAAAAAATTTTTTTTTCAATTTTACCCCCGTGGTATATATATTCTACCCACACAAATTTGGAACTCTCCTGGGGTACCCTCATACATATTATTCCCTCATTTAGTGGATATTTTCACAAAAAAGTGAAATTTTCAAAAATTCAGAAAATTGGCTGAAAACGAATAAATATGAAGGACTCATCGGGCGAATCGCTCTGGAACTGAAATCGGAAGGCTCACTGACATTTCCCCTATCTGAAAGTCTGATAAACGCCAGAAAAATGACTAAGTCCAAAAAAATTTTTTTTAAACTTTTTTCAATTTTACCCCCATGGGATATATATTCTACCTACACACATTTGGAACTCTCCTGGGGTACCCTCACACATATTATTCCCTCATTTAGTGGATATTTTCACAAAAAAGTGAAATTTTCAAAAATTCAGAAAATTGGCTGAAATTGACAAAATATGAAGGACTCATCGGGAGAATCGCTCTGGAACTGAAATCGGAACGCTCACTGACACTTCCCCTATCTGAAAGTCTGATAAACGGCGGAAAAATTACTAAGTATAAAAAAAAATTTTTTTCAATTTTACCCCCGTGGTATATATATTCTACCCACACACATTTGGAACTCTCCTGGGGTACCCTCATACATATTATTCCCTTATTTAGTGGATATTTTCACAAAAAAGTGAAATTTTCAAAAATTCAGAAAATTGGCTGAAAACGACTAAATATGAAGGACTCATCGGGCGAATCGCTCTGGAACTGAAATCGGAACGCTCACTGACATTTCCCCTATCTGAAAGTCTGATAAACGCCGGAAAAATGACTAAGTCCAAAAAATTTTTTTTCAACTTTTTTCAATTTTACCCCCGTGGTATATATATTCTACCCACACACATTTGGAACTCTCCTGGGGTACCCTCACACATATTATTCCCTCATTTAGTCGATATTTTCACAAAAAATGTGAAATTTTCAAAAATTCAGAAAATTGGCTGAAATTGACTAAATATGAAGGACTCATCGGGCGAATCGCTCTGGAACTAAAATCGGAACGCTCACTGACATTTCCCCTATCTGAAAGTATGATAAACGGCGGAAAAATGACTAAGTCCCAAAAAAATTTTTTTTAAACTTTTTTAAATTTTACCCCCATGGGATATATATTCTACCTACACACATTTGGAACTCTCCTGGGGTTCCCTCACACATATTATTCCCTCATTTAGTGGATATTTTCACAAAAAAAGTGAAATTTTCAAAAATTCTGAAAATTGTCTGAAAACGACTAAATATGAAGGACTCATCGGCGAATCGCTCTGGAACTGAAATCGGAATGCTCACTGACATTTCTCCTATCTGAAAGATTGATAAACGCCGGAAAAATGACTAAGTCTAAAAAAAATTTTTTTTCAACTTTTTTCAATTTCACCCCCGTGGGATATATATTCTACCCCCACACATTTGGAACTCTCCTGGGGTACCCTCATACATATTATTCCCTCATTTAGCGGATATTTTCACAAAAAAGTGAAATTTTCAAAAATTCAGAAAATTGGCTGAAAACGACTAAATATGAAGGACTCATCGGGCGAATCGCTCTGGAACTGAAATCGGAACGCTCTCTGACATTTCCGCTATTTTAAAGTCTGATAAACGATGAAAAAATGACTAAGTCTAAAAAAAATTTTTTCAACTTTTTTCAATTTTACCCCCGTGGGATATATATTCTACCCACACACATTTGGAACTCTCCTGGGGTTCCCTCACACATATTATTCCATCATTTAGTGGATATTTTCACAAAAAGTGAAATTTTCAAAAATTCAGAAAATTGGCTGAAAACGAATAAATATGAAGGACTCATCGGGCGAATCGCTCTGGAACTGAAATCGGAATGCTCACTGGCATTTCCCCTATCTGAAAGTCTGATAAACGCCGGAAAAATGACTTAGTCCCAAAAAAATTTTTTTTAAACTTTTTTCAATTTTACCCCCGTTGGATATATATTCTACCCACACACATTTAGAACTTTCCTGGGGTACCCTCACACATATTATTCCCTCATTTAGTGGATATTTTCACAAAAAAGTGAAATTTTCAAAAATTCAGAAAATTGGCTGAAATTGACTAAATATGAAGGACTCATCGGGCGAATCGCTCTGGAACTGAAATCGGAACGCTCACTGATATTTCCCCTATCTGAAAGTCTGATAAACGCCGGAAAAATGACTAAGCCCAAAAAAATTTTTTTCAACTTTTTTCAATTTTACCCCCGTGGGATATATATTCTACCCACACACATTTGGAACTCTCCTGGGGTTCCCTCACACATATTGTTCCCTCATTTAGGGGATATTTTCACAAAAAAGTGAAATTTTCAAAAATTCAGAAAATTGGCTGAAAACTACTAAATATGAAGGACTCATCGGTCGAATCGCTCTGGAGCTGAAATTGGAAAGCTCACTGACATTTATCCTATCTGAAAGTCTGATAAACGCCGGAAAAATGACTAAGTCCAAAAAAAATTTTTTTCAGCTTTTTTCAATTTTACCCATGTGGTATACATATTCTACCCACACACATTTGGAACTCTCCTGGGGTACCCTCACACATATTATTCCCTCATTTAGTGGATATTTTCACAAAAAAGTGAAATTTTCAAAAATTCAGAAAATTGGCTGAAAACAACTAAATATGAAAGACTCATCGGGCGAATCGCTCTGGAACTGAAATCGGAATGCTCACTGACATTTCCGCTATTTGAAAGTCTGATAAACGCTTAAAAAATGACTAAGTCCAAAAAAAATTTTTTTTCACCTTTTTTCAATTTTACCCCCGTGGGATATATATTCTACCCACACACATTTGGAACTCTCCTGGGGTACCCTCACACATATTATTCCCTCATTTAGTGGATATTTTCACAAAAAAGTGAAATTTTCAAAAATTCAGAAAATTGGCTGAAAACGACTAAATATGAAGGACTCATCGGGCGAATCGCTCTGGAACTGAAATCGGAATGCTCACTGACATTTCCGCTATTTGAAAGTCTGATAAACGCTGAAAAAATGACTAAGTACAAAAAATATTTTTTTTCACCTTTTTTCAATTTTACCCCCGTGGGATATATATTCTACCCACACACATTTGGAACTCTCCTGGGGTACCCTCACACATATTATTCCCTCATTTAATGGATATTTTCACAAAAAAGTTAAATTTTCAAAAATTCAGAAAATTGGCTGAAAACGACTAAATATGAAGGACTCATTGGGCGAATCACTCTGGAACTGAAATCGGAATGCTCTCTGACATTTCCCCTATCTGAAAGTCTGATAAAAGCCAGAAAAATGACTAAGTCCAAAAAAAATTTTTTTTCACCTTTTTTCAATTTTACCCCCGTGGGATATATATTCTACCCACACGCATTTGGAACTCTCCTGTTGTACCCTCACACATATTATTCCCTCATTTAGTGGATATTTTCACAAAAAAGTGAAATTTTCAAAAATTCAGAAAATTGGCTGAAATTGACTAAATATGAAGGACTCATCGGGCGAATCGCTCTGGAACTGAAATCGGAACGCTCACTGACATTTCCACTAACTGAAAGCCTGATAAACGCCATAAAAATGACTAAGTCCAACAACATATTTTTTTCAACTTTTTTCAATTTTACCCCCGTGGGATATATATTCTACCCACACACATTTGAAGCTCTCCTGGAGTACCCTCACACATATTATTCCCTCATTTAGTGGATATTTTCACAAAAAAGTGAAATTTTCAAAAATTCAGAAAATTGGCTGAAAACGACTAAATATGCAGGACTCATCAGGCGAATCGCTCTGGAACTGAAATCGGAACGATCACTGACATTTCTCCTATCTGAAAGTCTGATAAACGCCGGAAAAATGACTAAGTCTAAAAAAAAATTGTTTTCAACTTTTTTCAATTTTACCCCCGTGGTATATATATTCTACCCACACACATTTGGAACTCTCCTGGGGTACCCTCACACATATTATTCCCTCATTTAGTGGATATTTTCACAAAAAAGTGAAATTTTCAAAAATTCTGAAAATTGGCTGAAAACGACTTAATATGAAGGACTCATCGGGCGAATCGCTGTGGAACTGAAATCGGACCACTCTCTGACATTTCCCCTATCTGAAAGTCTGATAAACGCCAGAAAAATTACTAAGTCCAAAAAAAATTTTTTTCAACTTTTTTCAATTTTACCCCCGTGGGATATATATTCTACCCACACACATTTGGAACTCTCCTGAGGTACCCTCACACATATTATTCCCTCATTTAGTGGATATTTTCACAAAAATGTGAAATTTCCAAAAATTTTTAAACTTGGCTGAAAACGACTAAATATGAAGGACTCATCGGGCGAATCGCTCTGGAACTGAAATCGGAATGCTCACTGACATTTCCGCTATTTGAAAGTCTGATAAACTCTGAAAAAATGACTAAGTCCCAAAAAAATTTTTTTTCACCTTTTTTCAATTTTACCATCGTGGGATATATATTCTACCCACACACATTTGGAACTCTCCTGGGGTACCCTCACACATATTTATTCCCTCATTTAGTGGATATTTTCACAAAAAGTGAAATTTTCAAAAATTCTGAAAAGTGGCTGAAAATGACTAAATATGAACGACTCATCGGGCAAATCGCTCTGGAACTGAAATCGGAACGCTCACTGACATTTCCCCTATCTGAAAGTCTGATAAACGCCGGAAAAATGACTAAGTCCAAAAACATTTTTTTTCAACTTTTTTCAATTTTACCCCCGTGGGATATATATTCTACCCACACACGTTTGGAACTCTCCTGGGGTACCCTCACACATATTATTCCCTCATTTAGTGGATATTTTCACAAAAAAGTGAAATTTTCAAAAATTTTGAAACTTGGCTGAAAACGACTAAAAATGAAGGACTCATCGGGCGAATCGCTCTGGAACTGAAATCGGAATGCTCACTGACATTTCCGCTATTTGAAAGTCTGATAAACGCTGAAAAAATGACTAAGTACAAAAAATATTTTTTTTCACCTTTTTTCAATTTTACCCCCGTGGGATATATATTCTACCCACACACATTTGGAACTCTCCTGGGGTACCCTCACACATATTATTCCCTCATTTAATGGATATTTTCACAAAAAAGTTAAATTTTCAAAAATTCAGAAAATTGGCTGAAAACGACTAAATATGAAGGACTCATTGGGCGAATCACTCTGGAACTGAAATCGGAATGCTCTCTGACATTTCCCCTATCTGAAAGTCTGATAAAAGCCAGAAAAATGACTAAGTCCAAAAAAAATTTTTTTTCACCTTTTTTCAATTTTACCCCCGTGGGATATATATTCTACCCACACGCATTTGGAACTCTCCTGTTGTACCCTCACACATATTATTCCCTCATTTAGTGGATATTTTCACAAAAAAGTGAAATTTTCAAAAATTCAGAAAATTGGCTGAAATTGACTAAATATGAAGGACTCATCGGGCGAATCGCTCTGGAACTGAAATCGGAACGCTCACTGACATTTCCACTAACTGAAAGCCTGATAAACGCCATAAAAATGACTAAGTCCAACAACATATTTTTTTCAACTTTTTTCAATTTTACCCCCGTGGGATATATATTCTACCCACACACATTTGAAGCTCTCCTGGAGTACCCTCACACATATTATTCCCTCATTTAGTGGATATTTTCACAAAAAAGTGAAATTTTCAAAAATTCAGAAAATTGGCTGAAAACGACTAAATATGCAGGACTCATCAGGCGAATCGCTCTGGAACTGAAATCGGAACGATCACTGACATTTCTCCTATCTGAAAGTCTGATAAACGCCGGAAAAATGACTAAGTCTAAAAAAAAATTGTTTTCAACTTTTTTCAATTTTACCCCCGTGGTATATATATTCTACCCACACACATTTGGAACTCTCCTGGGGTACCCTCACACATATTATTCCCTCATTTAGTGGATATTTTCACAAAAAAGTGAAATTTTCAAAAATTCAGAAAATTGGCTGAAAACGACTAAATATGCAGGACTCATCAGGCGAATCGCTCTGGAACTGAAATCGGAACGATCACTGACATTTCTCCTATGTGAAAGTCTGATAAACGCCGGAAAAATGACTAAGTCCAAAAAAAATTTTTTTCAACTTTTTTCAATTTTACCCCCGTGGGATATATATTCTACCCACACACATTTGGAACTCTCCTGAGGTACCCTCACACATATTATTCCCTCATTTAGTGGATATTTTCACAAAAATGTGAAATTTCCAAAAATTTTTAAACTTGGCTGAAAACGACTAAATATGAAGGACTCATCGGGCGAATCGCTCTGGAACTGAAATCGGAATGCTCACTGACATTTCCGCTATTTGAAAGTCTGATAAACTCTGAAAAAATGACTAAGTCCCAAAAAAATTTTTTTTCACCTTTTTTCAATTTTACCATCGTGGGATATATATTCTACCCACACACATTTGGAACTCTCCTGGGGTACCCTCACACATATTTATTCCCTCATTTAGTGGATATTTTCACAAAAAGTGAAATTTTCAAAAATTCTGAAAAGTGGCTGAAAATGACTAAATATGAACGACTCATCGGGCAAATCGCTCTGGAACTGAAATCGGAACGCTCACTGACATTTCCCCTATCTGAAAGTCTGATAAACGCCGGAAAAATGACTAAGTCCAAAAACATTTTTTTTCAACATTTTTCAATTTTACCCCCGTGGGATATATATTCTACCCACACACGTTTGGAACTCTCCTGGGGTACCCTCACACATATTATTCCCTCATTTAGTGGATATTTTCACAAAAAAGTGAAATTTTCAAAAATTTTGAAACTTGGCTGAAAACGACTAAAAATGAAGGACTCATCGGGCGAATCGCTCTGGAACTGAAATCGGAATGCTCACTGACATTTCCGCTATTTGAAAGTCTGATAAACGCTGAAAAAATGACTACGTCCAAAAAAATTTTTTTTTCACCTTTTTTCAATTTTACCCCGTGGGATATATCTTCTACCCACACCCATTTGGAACTCTCCTGGGGTACCCTCACACATATTACTCCCTCATTTAGTGGATATTTTCACAAAAAAGTGAAATTTTCAAAAATTTAGAAAATTGGCTGAAAACAACTAAATATGAAGGACTCATCGGGCGAATCGCTCTGGAACTGAAATCGGAACGCTCACTGACATTTCCCCTATCTAAAAGTCTCATAAACGCCGGAAAAATGACTAAGTCTAAAAAAAAAATTTTTCAACTTTTTTCAATTTTACCCCCGTGGGATATATATTCCACCCACACACATTTGGAGCACTCCTGGGGTACCCTCACACATATTATTCCCTCATTTAGTGGATATTTTCACAAAAAAGTGAAATTTTCAAAAATTCAGAAAAGTGGCTGAAAATGACTAAATATGAACGACTCATCGGGCGAATCGCTCTGGAACTGAAATCGGAACGCTCACTGACATTTCCACTAACTGAAAGTCTGATAAACGCCGGAAAAATGACTAAGACCAACAACATTTTTTTTTCAACTTTTTTCAATTTTACCCCCGTGGTGTATATATTCTACCCACACACATTTAGAACTTTCCTGGTGCTCCCTCACACATATTATTCCCTCATTTAGTGGATATTTTCACAAAAAAGTGAAATTTTCAAAAATTCAGAAAATTGGCTGAAATTGACTAAATATGAAGGACTCATCGGGCGAATCGCTCTGGAACTGAAATCGGAACGCTCACTGACATTTCCCCTATCTGAAAGTCTGATAAATGCCGGAAAAATGACTAAGTCCAAAAAAATTTTTTTCAACTTTTTTCAATTTTACCCCGTGGGATATATATTCTACCCACACACATTTGGAACTCTCCTGGAGTACCCTCACACATATTATTCCCTCATTTACTGGATATTTTCACAAAAAAGTGAAATTTTCAAAAATTCAGAAAATTGGCTGGAAACGACTAAATATGAAGGACTCATCGGGCGAATCGCTCTGGAACTGAAATCGGAACGCTCACTGACATTTCCCCTATCTGAAAGTCTGATAAACGCCGGAAAAATTACTAAGTCCAAAAAAAATTTTTTTAAAACTTTTTTCAATTTTACCCCCGTGGGATATATCTTCTAACCACACACATTTGGAACTCTCCTGGGGTACCCTCACACATATTATTCCCTCATGTAGTGGATATTTTCACAAAAAAGTGAAATTTTCAAAAATTCAGAAAAGTGGCTGAAAATGACTAAATATGAACGACTCATCGGGCGAATCGCTCTGGAACTGAAATCGGAACGCTCACTGACATTTCCACTAACTGAAAGTCTGATAAACGCCGGAAAAATGACTAAGACCAACAACATTTTTTTTTCAACTTTTTTCAATTTTACCCCCGTGGTGTATATATTCTACCCACACACATTTAGAACTTTCCTGGTGTTCCCTCACACATATTATTCCCTCATTTAGTGGATATTTTCACAAAAAAGTGAAATTTTCAAAAATTCAGAAAAGTGGCTGAAAATGACTAAATATGAACGACTCATCGGGCGAATCGCTCTGGAACTGAAATCGGAACGCTCACTGACATTTCCACTAACTGAAAGCCTGATAAACGCCAGAAAAATGACTAAGTCCAACAACATATTTTTTTCAACTTTTTTCAATTTTACCCCTGTGGGATATATATTCTACCCACACACATTTGAAGCTCTCCTGGAGTACCCTCATACATATTATTCCCTCATTTAGTGGATATTTTCACAAAAAAGTGAAATTTCCAAAAATTCAGAAAATTGGCTGAAAACGACTAAATATGCAGGACTCAACGGGCGAATCGCTCTGGAACTGAAATCGGAACGCTCACTGACATTTCTCCTATCTGAAAGTCTGATAAACGCCGGAAAAATGACTAAGTCTAAAAAAAAATTGTTTTCACCTTTTTTCAATTTTACCATCGTGGGATATATATTCTACCCACACACATTTGGAACTCTCCTGGGGTACCCTCACACATATTTATTCCCTCATTTAGTGGATATTTTCACAAAAAGTGAAATTTTCAAAAATTCTGAAAAGTGGCTGAAAATGACTAAATATGAACGACTCATCGGGCAAATCGCTCTGGAACTGAAATCGGAACGCTCACTGACATTTCCCCTATCTGAAAGTCTGATAAACGCCGGAAAAATTACTAAGTCCAAAAACATTTTTTTTTCAACTTTTTTCAATTTTACCCCCGTGGGATATATATTCTACCCACACACGTTTGGAACTCTCCTGGGGTACCCTCACACATATTATTCCCTCATTTAGTGGATATTTTCACAAAAAAGTGAAATTTTCAAAAATTTTGAAACTTGTCTGAAAACGACTAAATATGAAGGACTCATCGGGCGAATCGCTCTGGAACTGAAATCGGAATGCTCACTGACATTTCTACTATTTGAAAGTCTGATAAACGCTGAAAAAATGACTACGTCCAAAAAAATTTTTTTTTCACCTTTTTTCAATTTTACCCCGTGGGATATATCTTCTACCCATACCCATTTGGAACTCTCCTGGGGTACCCTCACACATATTACTCCCTCATTTAGTGGATATTTTCACAAAAAAGTGAAATTTTCAAAAATTTAGAAAATTGGCTGAAAACAACTAAATATGAAGGACTCATCGGGCGAATCACTCTGGAACTGAAATCGGAACGCTCACTGACATTTCCCCTATCTAAAAGTCTCATAAACGCCGGAAAAATGACTAAGTCTAAAAAAAAAATTTTTCAACTTTTTTCAATTTTACCCCCGTGGGATATATATTCCACCCACACACATTTGGAGCACTCCTGGGGTACCCTCACACATATTATTCCCTCATTTAGTGGATATTTTCACAAAAAAGTGAAAATTTCAAAAATTCAGAAAATGACTAAATATGAAGAACTCATCGGGCGAATCGCTCTGGAACTGAAATCGGACCGTTCTCTTACATTTCCCCTATCTGAAAGTCTGATAAATGGCAGAAAAATGACTACGTCCAAAAAAAATTTTTTTCAACTTTTTTCAATTTTACCCCCGTGGGATATATATTCTACCCACACACATTTGAAACTCTCCTGGGGTACCCTCACACATATTATTCCCTCATGTAGTGGATATTTTCACAAAAAAAGTGACATTTTCAAAAATTCAGAAAATTGGCTGAAAATGACTAAATATGAACGACTCATCGGGCGAATCGCTCTGGATCTGAAATTGGAATGCTCACTGACATTTCCCCCAACTGAAAGTCTAATAAACGCCGGAAAAATTACTAAGTCCAAAAAAAATTTTTTTAAAACTTTTTTCAATTTTACCCCCGTGGGATATATCTTCTAACCACACACATTTGGAACTCTCCTGGGGTACCCTCACACATATTATTCCCTCATGTAGTGGATATTTTCACAAAAAAGTGAAATTTTCAAAAATTCATAAAAGTGGCTGAAAATGACTAAATATGAACGACTCATCGGGCGAATCGCTCTGGAACTGAAATCGGAACGCTCACTGACATTTCCACTAACTGAAAGTCTGATAAACGCCGGAAAAATGACTAAGACCAACAACATTTTTTTTTCAACTTTTTTCAATTTTACCCCCGTGGGATATATATTCTACCCAAACACATTTGGAACTCTCCTGGGGTACCCTTACACATATTATTCCCTCATTTAGTTCATATTTTCACAAAAAAGTGTAATTTTCAAAAATTCAGAAAATTGGCTGGAAACGACTAAATATGAAGGACTCATCGGACGAATCGCTCTGGAACTGAAATTGGAACGCTCACTGACATTTCCCCTATCTGAAAGTCTGATAAAAGCCGGAAAAATGACAAAGTCCAAAAAAAAATTTTTTTCAACTTTTTTCAATTTTACCCCCGTGGTGTATATATTCTACCCACACACATTTAGAACTTTCCTGGTGTTCCCTCACACATATTATTCCCTCATTTAGTGGATATTTTCACAAAAAAGTGAAATTTTCAAAAATTCAGAAAATTGGCTGAAATTGACTAAATATGAAGGACTCATCGGGCGAATCGCTCTGGAACTGAAATCGGAACGCTCACTGACATTTCCCCTATCTGAAAGTCTGATAAATGCCGGAAAAATGACTAAGTCCAAAAAAATTTTTTTCAACTTTTTTCAATTTTACCCCGTGGGATATATATTCTACCCACACACATTTGGAACTCTCCTGGAGTACCCTCACACATATTATTCCCTCATTTAGTGGATATTTTCACAAAAAAGTGAAATTTTCAAAAATTCAGAAAATTGGCTGAAAACTACTAAATATGAAGGACTCATCGGGCGAATCGCTCTGGAACTGAAATTGGAAAGCTCACTGAAATTTCTCCTATCTGAAAGTCTGATAAACGCCGGAAAAATGACTAAGTCTAAAAAAAAATTGTTTTCAACTTTTTTCAATTTTACCCCCGTGGTATATATATTCTACCCACACACATTTGGAACTCTCCTGGGGTACCCTCACACATATTATTCCCTCATTTAGTGGATATTTTCACAAAAAAGTGAAATTTTCAAAAATTCTGAAAATTGGCTGAAAACGACTTAATATGAAGGACTCATCGGGCGAATCGCTCTGGAACTGAAATCGGACCACTCTCTGACATTTCCCCTATCTGAAAGTCTGATAAACGCCAGAAAAATTACTAAGTCCAAAAAAAATTTTTTTCAACTTTTTTCAATTTTACCCCCGTGGGATATATATTCTACCCACACACATTTGGAACTCTCCTGGGGTACCCTCACACATATTATTCCCTCATTTAGTGGATATTTTCACAAAAAAGTGAAATTTCCAAAAATTTTGAAACTTGGCTGAAAACGACTAAATATGAAGGACTCATCGGGCGAATCGCTCTGGAACTGAAATCGGAATGCTCACTGACATTTCCGCTATTTGAAAGTCTGATAAACTCTGAAAAAATGACTAAGTCCCAAAAAAATTTTTTTTCACCTTTTTTCAATTTTACCATCGAGGGATATATATTCTACCCACACACATTTGGAACTCTTCTGGGGTACCCTCACACATATTTATTCCCTCATTTAGTGGATATTTTCACAAAAAGTGAAATTTTCAAAAATTCAGAAAATTGACTGAAAACTACTAAATATGAAGGACTCATCGGACGAATCGCTCTGGAACTGAAATCGGTACGCTCACTGACATTTCCCCTATCTGAAAGTCTGATAAACGCCGGAAAAATGACTAAGTCCAAAAAAAAATTTTTTTCAACTTTTTTCAATTTTACCCCCGTGGTGTATATATTCTACCCACACACATTTAGAACTTTCCTGGTGTTCCCTCACACATATTATTCCCTCATTTAGTGGATATTTTCACAAAAAAGTGAAATTTTCAAAAATTCAGAAAATTGGCTGAAATTGACTAAATATGAAGGACTCATCGGGCGAATCGCTCTGGAACTGAAATCGGAACGCTCACTGACATTTCCCCTATCTGAAAGTCTGATAAATGCCGGAAAAATGACTAAGTCCAAAAAAAATTTTTTCAACTTTTTTCAATTTTACCTCGTGGGATATATATTCTACCCACACACATTTGGAACTCTCCTGGAGTACCCTCACACATATTATTCCCTCATTTTGTGGATATTTTCACAAAAAAGTGAAATTTTCAAAAATTCAGAAAATTGGCTGAAAACTACTAAATATGAAGGACTCATCGGGCGAATCGCTCTGGAGCTGAAATTGGAAACCTCACTGACATTTATCCTATCTGAAAGTCTGATAAACGCCAGAAAAATGACTAAGTCCAAAAAAAAATTTTTTTCACCTTTTTTCAATTTTACCCCCGTGGGATATATATTCTACCCACACGCATTTGGAACTCTCCTGTTGTACCCTCACACATATTATTCCCTCATTTAGTGGATATTTTCACAAAAAAGTGAAATTTTCAAAAATTCAGAAAAGTGGCTGAAAATGACTAAATATGAACGACTCATCGGGCGAATCGCTCTGGAACTGAAATCGGAACGCTCACTGACATTTCCACTAACTGAAAGCCTGATAAACGCCCGAAAAATGACTAAATCCAACAACATATTTTTTTCAACTTTTTTCAATTTTACCCCCGTGGGATATATATTCTACCCACACACATTTGAAGCTCTCCTGGAGTACCCTCACACATATTATTCCCTCATTTAGTGGATATTTTCACAAAAAAGTGAAATTTTCAAAAATTCAGAAAATTGGCTGAAAACGACTAAATATGCAGGACTCATCGGGCGAATCGCTCTGGAACTGAAATCGGAACGCTCACTGACATTTCTCCTATCTGAAAGTCTGATAAACGCCGGAAAAATGACTAAGTCCAAAAACATTTTTTTTTTAACTTTTTTCAATTTTACCCCCGTGGGATATATATTCTACCCACACGCATTTGGAACTCTCCTGTTGTACCCTCACACATATTATTCCCTCATTTAGTGGATATTTTCACAAAAAAGTGAAATTTTCAAAAATTCAGAAAAGTGGCTGAAAATGACTAAATATGAACGACTCATCGGGCGAATCGCTCTGGAACTGAAATCTGAACGCTCACTGACATTTCCACTAACTGAAAGCCTGATAAACGCCAGAAAAATGACTAAATCCAACAACATATTTTTTTCAACTTTTTTCAATTTTACCCCCGTGGGATATATATTCTACCCACACACATTTGAAGCTCTCCTGGAGTACCCTCACACATATTATTCCCTCATTTAGTGGATATTTTCACAAAAAAGTGAAATTTTCAAAAATTTTGAAACTTGGCTGAAAACGACTAAATATGAAGGACTCATCGGGCGAATCGCTCTGGAACTGAAATCGGAATGCTCACTGACATTTCTGCTATTTGAAAGTCTGATAAACGCTGAAAAAATGACTACGTCCAAAAAAAATTTTTTTTCACCTTTTTTCAATTTTACCCCGTGGGATATATCTTCTACCCATACCCATTTGGAACTCTCCTGGGGTACCCTCACACATATTATTCCCTCATTTAGTGGATATTTTCACAAAAAAGTGAAATTTTCAAAAATTCAGAAAATTGGCTGAAAACTACTAAATATGCAGGACTCATCGCGCGAATCGCTCTGGAACTGAAATCGGAACGCTCACTGACATTTCTCCTATCTGAAAGTCTGATAAACGCCGGAAAAATGACTAAGTCTAAAAAAAAATTGTTTTCAACTTTTTTCAATTTTACCCCCGTGGTATATATATTCTACCCACACACATTTGGAACTCTCCTGGGGTACACTCACACATATTATTCCCTCATTTAGTGGATATTTTCACAAAAAAGTGAAGTTTTCAAAAATTCTGAAAATTGGCTGAAAACGACTTAATATGAAGGACTCATCGGGCGAATCGCTCTGGAACTAAAATCGGACCACTCTCTGACATTTCCCCTATCTGAAAGTCTGATAAACGCCAGAAAAATTACTAAGTCCAAAAAAAATTTTTTTCAACTTTTTTCAATTTTACCCCCGTGGGATATATATTCTACCCACACACATTTGGAACTCTCCTGGGGTACCCTCACACATATTTATTCCCTCATTTAGTGGATATTTTCACAAAAAGTGAAATTTTCAAAAATTCTGAAAAGTGGCTGAAAATGACTAAATATGAACGACTCATCGGGCAAATCGCTCTGGAACTGAAATCGGAACGCTCACTGACATTTCCCCTATCTGAAAGTCTGATAAACGCCGGAAAAATGACTAAGTCCAAAAACATTTTTTTTTCAACTTTTTTCAATTTTACCCCCGTGGGATATATATTCTACCCACACACGTTTGGAACTCTCCTGGGGTACCCTCACACATATTATTCCCTCATTTAGTGGATATTTTCACAAAAAAGTGAAATTTTCAAAAATTTAGAAAATTGGCTGAAAACAACTAAATATGAAGGACTCATCGGGCGAATCGCTCTGGAACTGAAATCGGAACGCTCACTGACATTTCCCCTATCTAAAAGTCTCATAAACGCCGGAAAAATGACTAAGTCTAAAAAAAAAATTTTTCAACTTTTTTCAATTTTACCCTCGTGGGATATATATTCCACCCACACACATTTGGAGCACTCCTGGGGTACCCTCACACATATTATTCCCTCATTTAGTGGATATTTTCACAAAAAAGTGAAAATTTCAAAAATTTAGAAAATTGGCTGAAAACGACTAAATATGAAGAACTCATCGGGCGAATCGCTCTGGAACTGAAATCGGACCGTTCTCTTACATTTCCCCTATCTGAAAGTCTGATAAATGCCAGAAAAATGACTACGTCCAAAAAAAATTTTTTTCAACTTTTTTCAATTTTACCCCCGTGGGATATATATTCTACCCACACACATTTGGAACTCTCCTGGGGTACCCTCACACATATTATTCCCTCATGTAGTGGATATTTTCACAAAAAAGTGACATTTTCAAAAATTCAGAAAATTGGCTGAAAATGACTAAATATGAACGACTCATCGGGCGAATCGCTCTGGATCTGAAATTGGAATGCTCACTGACATTTCCCCTATCTGAAAGTCTAATAAACGCCGGAAAAATTACTAAGTCCAAAAAAAATTTTTTTAAAACTTTTTTCAATTTTACCCCCGTGGGATATATCTTCTAACCACACACATTTGGAACTCTCCTGGGGTACCCTCACACATATTATTCCCTCATGTAGTGGATATTTTCACAAAAAAGTGAAATTTTCAAAAATTCAGAAAAGTGGCTGAAAATGACTAAATATGAACGACTCATCGGGCAAATCGCTCTGGAACTGAAATCGGAACGCTCACTGACATTTCCACTAACTGAAAGTCTGATAAACGCCGGAAAAATGACTAAGACCAACAACATTTTTTTTTCAACTTTTTTCAATTTTACCCCGTGGGATATATATTCTACCCACACACATTTGGAACTCTCCTGGAGTACCCTCACACATATTATTCCCTCATTTAGTGGATATTTTCACAAAAAAGTGAAATTTTCAAAAATTCAGAAAATTGGCTGGAAACGACTAAATATGAAGGACTCATCGGGCGAATCGCTCTGGAACTGAAATCGGAACGCTCACTGACATTTCCCCTATCTGAAAGTCTGATAAACGCCGGAAAAATGACTAAGTCCAAAAAAATTTTTTTTTCAACTTTTTTCAATTTTACCCCCGTGGTATATATATTCTACCCACACACATTTAGAACTTTCCTGGTGTACCCTCACACATATTATTCCCTCATTTAGTGGATATTTTCACAAAAAAGTGAAATTTTCAAAAATTCAGAAAATTGGCTGAAAACTACTAAATATGAAGGACTCATCGGGCGAATCGCTCTGGAACTGAAATCGGAATGCTCACTGACATTTCCACTAACTGAAAGCCTGATAAACGCCCGAAAAATGACTAAATCCAACAACATATTTTTTTCAACTTTTTTCAATTTTACCCCCGTGGGATATATATTCTACCCACACACATTTGAAGCTCTCCTGGAGTACACTCACACATATTATTCCCTCATTTAGTGGATATTTTCACAAAAAAGTGAAATTTTCAAAAATTCAGAAAATTGGCTGAAAACGACTAAATATGCAGGACTCATCGGGCGAATCGCTCTGGAACTGAAATCGGAACGCTCACTGACATTTCTCCTATCTGAAAGTCTGATAAACGCCGGAAAAATGACTAAGACCCAAAAAAAAATTTTTAAAACTTTTTTCAATTTTACCCCCTTGGGATATATATTCTACCCACACACATTTGGAACTCTCCTGGGGTACCCTCACACATATTATTCCCTCATTTAGTGGATATTTTCACAAAAAAGTGAAATTTTCAAAAATTCTGAAAATTGGCTGAAAACGACTTAATATGAAGGACTCATCGGGCGAATCGCTCTGGAACTGAAATCGGAATGCTCACTGACATTTCCGCTATTTGAAAGTCTGATAAACTCTGAAAAAATGACTAAGTCCCAAAAAAATTTTTTTTCACCTTTTTTCAATTTTACCATCGTGGGATATATATTCTACCCACACACATTTGGAACTCTTCTGGGGTACCCTCACACATATTTATTCCCTCATTTAGTGGATATTTTCACAAAAAGTGAAATTTTCAAAAATTCAGAAAATTGACTGAAAACTACTAAATATGAAGGACTCATCGGGCGAATCGCTCTGGAACTGAAATCGGAACGCTCACTGACATTTCCCCTATCTGAAAGTCTGATAAACGCCGGAAAAATGACTAAGTCCAAAAAAAAATTTTTTTCAACTTTTTTCAATTTTACCCCCGTGGTGTATATATTCTACCCACACACATTTAGAACTTTCCTGGTGTTCCCTCACACATATTATTCCCTCATTTAGTGGATATTTTCACAAAAAAGTGAAATTTTCAAAAATTCAGAAAATTGGCTGAAATTGACTAAATATGAAGGACTCATCGGGCGAATCGCTCTGGAACTGAAATCGGAACGCTCACTGACATTTCCCCTATCTGAAAGTCTGATAAATGCCGGAAAAATGACTAAGTCCAAAAAAATTTTTTTCAACTTTTTTCAATTTTACCTCGTGGGATATATATTCTACCCACACACATTTGGAACTCTCCTGGAGTACCCTCACACATATTATTCCCTCATTTTGTGGATATTTTCACAAAAAAGTGAAATTTTCAAAAATTCAGAAAATTGGCTGGAAACGACTAAATATGAAGGACTCATTGGGCGAATCGCTCTGGAACTGAAATCGGAACGCTCACTGACATTTCCCCTATCTGAAAGTCTGATAAACGCCGGAAAAATGACTAAGTCCAAAAAAAAATTTTTTTCACCTTTTTTCAATTTTACCCCCGTGGGATATATATTCTACCCACACGCATTTGGAACTCTCCTGTTGTACCCTCACACATATTATTCCCTCATTTAGTGGATATTTTCACAAAAAAGTGAAATTTTCAAAAATTCAGAAAAGTGGCTGAAAATGACTAAATATGAACGACTAATCGGGCGAATCGCTCTGAACTGAAATCGGAACGCTCACTGACATTTCCACTAACTGAAAGCCTGATAAATGCCAGAAAAATGACTAAATCCAACAACATATTTTTTTCAACTTTTTTCAATTTTACCCCCGTGGGATATATATTCTACCCACACACATTTGAAGCTCTCCTGGAGTACCCTCACACATATTATTCCCTCATTTAGTGGATATTTTCACAAAAAAGTGAAATTTTCAAAAATTCTGAAAATTGGCTGAAAACGACTAAATATGCAGGACTCATCGGGCGAATCGCTCTGGAACTGAAATCGGAACGCTCACTGACATTTCTCCTATCTGAAAGTCTGATAAACGCCGAAAAAATGACTAAGTCTAAAAAAAAATTGTTTTCAACTTTTTTAAATTTTACCCCCGTGGTATATATATTCTACCAACACACATTTGGAACTCTCCTGGGGTACCCTCACACATATTATTCCCTCATTTAGTGGATATTTTCACAAAAAAGTGAAATTTTCAAAAATTCTGAAAATTGGCTGAAAACGACTTAATATGAAGGACTCATCGGGCGAATCGCTCTGGAACTGAAATCGGACCACTCTCTGACATTTCCCCTATCTGAAAGTCTGATAAACGCCAGAAAAATTACTAAGTCCAAAAAAAATTTTTTTCAACTTTTTTCAATTTTACCCCCGTGGGATATATATTCTACCCACACACATTTGGAACTCTCCTGGGGTACCCTCACACATATTATTCCCTCATTTAGTGGATATTTTCACAAAAAAGTGAAATTTCCAAAAATTTTGAAACTTGGCTGAAAACGACTAAATATGAAGGACTCATCGGGCGAATCGCTCTGGAACTGAAATCGGAATGCTCACTGACATTTCCGCTATTTGAAAGTCTGATAAACTCTGAAAAAATGACTAAGTCCCAAAAAAATTTTTTTTCACCTTTTTTCAATTTTACCATCGTGGGATATATATTCTACCCACACACATTTGGAACTCTTCTGGGGTACCCTCACACATATTTATTCCCTCATTTAGTGGATATTTTCACAAAAAGTGAAATTTTCAAAAATTCAGAAAATTGACTGAAAACTACTAAATATGAAGGACTCATCGGGCGAATCGCTCTGGAACTGAAATCGGAACGCTCACTGACATTTCCCCTATCTGAAAGTCTGATAAACGCCGGAAAAATGACTAAGTCCAAAAAAAAATTTTTTTCAACTTTTTTCAATTTTACCCCCGTGGTGTATATATTCTACCCACACACATTTGGAACTCTCCTGGAGTACCCTCACACATATTATTCCCTCATTTTGTGGATATTTTCACAAAAAAGTGAAATTTTCAAAAATTCAGAAAATTGGCTGGAAACGACTAAATATGAAGGACTCATCGGGCGAATCGCTCTGGAACTGAAATCGGAACGCTCACTGACATTTCCCCTATCTGAAAGTCTGATAAACGCCGGAAAAATGACTAAGTCCAAAAAAAAATTTTTTTCACCTTTTTTCAATTTTACCCCCGTGGGATATATATTCTACCCACACGCATTTGGAACTCTCCTGTTGTACCCTCACACATATTATTCCCTCATTTAGTGGATATTTTCACAAAAAAGTGAAATTTTCAAAAATTCAGAAAAGTGGCTGAAAATGACTAAATATGAACGACTCATCGGGCGAATAGCTCTGGAACTGAAATCAGAACGCTCACTGACATTTCCACTAACTGAAAGCCTGATAAACGCCAGAAAAATGACTAAATCCAACAACATATTTTTTTCAACTTTTTTCAATTTTACCCCCGTGGGATATATATTCTACCCACACACATTTGAAGCTCTCCTGGAGTACCCTCACACATATTATTCCCTCATTTAGTGGATATTTTCACAAAAAAGTGAAATTTTCAAAAATTCAGAAAATTGGCTGAAAACGACTAAATATGCAGGACTCATCGGGCGAATCGCTCTGAAACTGAAATCGGAACGCTCACTGACATTTCTCCTATCTGAAAGTCTGATAAACGCCGGAAAAATGACTAAGTCTAAAAAAAAATTGTTTTCAACTTTTTTCAATTTTACCCCCGTGGTATATATATTCTACCAACACACATTTGGAACTCTCCTGGGGTACCCTCACACATATTATTCCCTCATTTAGTGGATATTTTCACAAAAAAGTGAAATTTTCAAAAATTCTGAAAATTGGCTGAAAACGACTTAATATGAAGGACTCATCGGGCGAATCGCTCTGGAACTGAAATCGGACCACTCTCTGACATTTCCCCTATCTGAAAGTCTGATAAACGCCAGAAAAATTACTAAGTCCAAAAAAAATTTTTTTCAACTTTTTTCAATTTTACCCCCGTGGGATATATATTCTACCCACACACATTTGGAACTCTCCTGGGGTACCCTCACACATATTTATTCCCTCATTTAGTGGATATTTTCACAAAAAGTGAAATTTTCAAAAATTCTGAAAAGTGGCTGAAAATGACTAAATATGAACGACTCATCGGGCAAATCGCTCTGGAACTGAAATCGGAACGCTCACTGACATTTCCCCTATCTGAAAGTCTGATAAACGCCGGAAAAATGACTAAGTCCAAAAACATTTTTTTTTCAACTTTTTTCAATTTTACCCCCGTGGGATATATATTCTACCCACACACGTTTGGAACTCTCCTGGGGTACCCTCACACATATTATTCCCTCATTTAGTGGATATTTTCACAAAAAAGTGAAATTTTCAAAAATTTTGAAACTTGGCTGAAAACGACTAAATATGAAGGACTCATCGGGCGAATCGCTCTGGAACTGAAATCGGAATGCTCACTGACATTTCTGCTATTTGAAAGTCTGATAAACGCTGAAAAAATGACTAAGTCCAAAAAAAATTTTTTTTCACCTTTTTTCAATTTTACCCCGTGGGATATATCTTCTACCCATACCCATTTGGAACTCTCCTGGGGTACCCTCACACATATTATTCCCTCATTTAGTGGATATTTTCACAAAAAAGTGAAATTTTCAAAAATTCTGAAAATTGGCTGAAAACGACTTAATATGAAGGACTCATCGGGCGAATCGCTCTGGAACTGAAATCGGACCACTCTCTGACATTTCCCCTATCTGAAAGTCTGATAAACGCCAGAAAAATTACTAAGTCCAAAAAAAATTTTTTTCAACTTTTTTCAATTTTACCCCCGTGGGATATATATTCTACCCACACACATTTGGAACTCTCCTGGGGTACCCTCACACATATTTATTCCCTCATTTAGTGGATATTTTCACAAAAAGTGAAATTTTCAAAAATTCTGAAAAGTGGCTGAAAATGACTAAATATGAACGACTCATCGGGCAAATCGCTCTGGAACTGAAATCGGAACGCTCACTGACATTTCCCCTATCTGAAAGTCTGATAAACGCCGGAAAAATGACTAAGTCCAAAAACATTTTTTTTTCAACTTTTTTCAATTTTACCCCCGTGGGATATATATTCTACCCACACACGTTTGGAACTCTCCTGGGGTACCCTCACACATATTATTCCCTCATTTAGTGGATATTTTCACAAAAAAGTGAAATTTTCAAAAATTTTGAAACTTGGCTGAAAACGACTAAATATGAAGGACTCATCGGGCGAATCGCTCTGGAACTGAAATCGGAATGCTCACTGACATTTCTGCTATTTGAAAGTCTGATAAACGCTGAAAAAATGACTAAGTCCAAAAAAATTTTTTTTTCACCTTTTTTCAATTTTACCCCGTGGGATATATCTTCTACCCATACCCATTTGGAACTCTCCTGGGGTACCCTCACACATATTATTCCCTCATTTAGTGGATATTTTCACAAAAAAGTGAAATTTCCAAAAATTTTGAAACTTGGCTGAAAACGACTAAATATGAAGGACTCATCGGGCGAATCGCTCTGGAACTGAAATCGGAATGCTCACTGACATTTCCGCTATTTGAAAGTCTGATAAACTCTGAAAAAATGACTAAGTCTCAAAAAAATTTTTTTTCACCTTTTTTCAATTTTACCATCGTGGGATATATATTCTACCCACACACATTTGGAACTCTCCTGCGGTACCCTCACACATATTATTCCCTCATTTAGTGGATATTTTCACAAAAAAAGTGAAATTTTCAAAAATTCAGAAAATTGACTGAAAACTACTAAATATGAAGGACTCATCGGGCGAATCGCTCTGGAACTGAAATCGGAACGCTCACTGACATTTCCCCTATCTGAAAGTCTGATAAATGCCGGAAAAATGACTAAGTCCAAAAAAAAATTTTTTTCAACTTTTTTCAATTTTACCCCCGTGGTGTATATATTCTACCCACACACATTTAGAACTTTCCTGGTGTTCCCTCACACATATTATTCCCTCATTTAGTGGATATTTTCACAAAAAAGTGAAATTTTCAAAAATTCAGAAAATTGGCTGGAAACGACTAAATATGAAGGATAAGTAGAAAGATAGGGGCGCAATAGCGCTCTTATCCAACAACAACCAAGTGGGTAAAAAGAAAATGTGCTCACCTTAATGAGTTGTGAAATGCACAACTCATGTAAGAATTAGTGACGAAGGGCTGCAGACAGCACAGAATCCCTAGGGATCTTGTAGGTAGTCTGTAGTAGGATGAAGTAGGTGCTGGTAAAAAATCCGCGCTCCTCCGTAGTGAAGAAATATGACGAGAGATTGTATAATTAAACAATCTTGTAGTTTATTGTTAAAAGCTACTATTACTACGCGTTTCGTGGACGTCCCGTCCACTTCCTCAGGTACATAGCTGATGTAGACCGATTTATCAAACGGTCTTATATACATAAAACTACACGTGGTGAAAAAAAAAAAAAGAAAAGCCCGCTGTTATTCTTGGCGCCAAGACCAACCAACGGTTTACAGAGAGACAGTGAAATTATTTATAAATAGATTAAATAAAATTATTGGTCGACTAATTACACTCTTATGCAAATAAAATGAAAACCATAGAACAAATAATTAAAATGAACTCTGAAATGTAATGATCCAAATGTATTATTACATTTATATTAAAGCACATGGGATAAAACATTTGTAGTTGATCGAGGACCGCAGTGTATGCGATCCCAAAGTCCTAGCTCTATTGTATCATGTGTGAAAGATCAGAGCGTCCAGACCGCTCTGCCAGACCTCACACCTCGTCGGCTGACAGGCAGAAAACCAAGAGCTGAAGGAATGGCAGAAGGTGCAAGCCTGCTACTAGTGTATTGGGTATGAGGTGTTTGTCAGTGAGGAAAGGGGGGGAAGGAGGGAGGACGGGCATGGAGAGATGACTGAGGACCGCAAGTGTGTAAACTCCTGAACGATTGGTATATTACAATGTATTGAAGATAAGATCTTCCAGATCACTGTGCTGGATCTCACACCTCGTCGGCTGACTGACAGAGGACAGGGAACTAAAGGAAGAGAAGAAAATGCAAACTAGTCTCCGTGGGACGTACTAGTCTGCTAAAGGTATATTATGTATGTTATCAGTAGCAGTGTAAATAGAAGGGGGCAGGTTGTAGGAAAGAGTGGGGGAATGAGGAGATGGCTGTGTGGCTGTAGAATGCTGAGATACTTAGTTCTTATTATGTGCTGTGGCATATGTATATAGATGTTAGTGTAGAAGACCTCGGGAAATGCATGGAAGGAATTGGTATGCTGAATTACAAGGCTAGAAATCTTGCTGTTCTGTTATCATCAATATATATAATATGTATGGCAGGAATAAGGACGATAACGAATTTTGTGTTGTAGGAATTGTGGGGTTTGAGCCATGTGTCAGAATACATTGGGAATAAAAAAGGGGGGTGGGGTGGACATATGATATATAATTGAATTAGAAATGTATATAATGGGTATATGTGATAACTGACCTCAAGATTCATATAAAAACCTCTGTGATTTCATTTAGCCCTTGTGGCTTCAAAGTGTTGAGTTTATACATCCAATAAATTTATTTCCGATTCAGACATTGCACCCTATTAGGGGTGTCAGGCAAAACATGTTCAATAGGTAAGATCTTAAGATCCCTGTAATCCTGCTTGTGTTGCAGGACCATATGTCGGGACAGCCCATGTTTCATGAATCCTGTGGTTATATTATGTCTATGTGAATTGAGTCTATTATGTAGTGCCTGAGTCGTCCTGCCCACATATTGTTTAGGGCAACTACATTCAATAACGTATATCACATAATCTGTTTCACATGACATGGGATATGACATTTTGAAATTTTCACCAGTGGCCACCGAAGTGAAATTATCAGTGGAATGTATAATGGATTTACAACACATGCAGCTCTTCTTACCACATTTAGTAACTAAGTATTTTTTTCCCTCTACCACAATATTTGGTTCCTGCCTACGTAATTTACTCGGAGCCAATATATTTCTTAATGTAGGTGCTCTCCTGAATATTATGGAGGGATTTCTTGGTAAGACCTGATTTAATAAACGGTCATTTTGAAGAATATGCCAATTTTTTTGAAGAATTTCTCTGATTTCCCTATGTTGTTGATTATATGTGGTGATGAATTTTAGTTCATGCTCAAAAATATCATTCTTTTTTCGTGCTGGTTCCCTCAGTAATGAACTTTGATTATTTTTTTCCCTCACCTGTTTGAATGAATTGAATACCAAATCTTTGGGATATTTCTGCTGTATAAATCTCTGTTTCAGAACCTCTGATTGTTTGTCATAATCTATTTCAGTGGTACAGTTTCTACGGATTCTTTGGAATTGATTGTGCGGAATATTAGTAAGCCATTTTTTATAATGTCCACTGGAAAAATGGATGTAACTATTGGTATCCACTGATTTAAAATAAGTTTTAGTGAAAATTCTGTCATCTTTTACATATAAAACAAGATCCAGAAAATTAATAGATTCTTCACCACTATCCTTATTAAAAGAAATACCCCAATTGTTATTGTTGAGAAAGCAGAAAAACGTAGTGGGGTCTATAATTTTCCTGTCAATGATGAAGATTAGGTCATCTATATATCTTCTATAAAAGATGATCCCCTTATTAAAAATCCCCTGGAAGATAAAAACTTGCTCAAACAATCCCATAAAAATGTTAGCGAAGGTCGGTGCTACTTTAGAGCCCATAGCCACTCCCTTAATCTGCTGGTAAGTTTTTTTCAGAAAATTAAAATAATTATTTTTCAAGATAAAAGTGAGCCCTGCTAAAATAAAGGATCTATGGTTGGAGGACAGGCGAGTATCTCTGGAAATGATGTATTCCACGCACAACAGACCAATATCTATGTCAATGTTAGTATATAGAGAAGATACATCCAGGCTTAAAAAGACATATGATTTTTCCCATCTGATGGTTTGCACTAATTTGATAAGGTGTGCAGAATCCTGGAGATAGCTTCTAAGGTTTCTAACGTGGGGTTGTAAAAGCACGTCCAAGTATTGAGCCAAATTGGATGTAAGGGAGCCTATCCCCGATATAATGGGTCTCCCAGGGGGGTTTCTGGTATCCTTGTGTATTTTAGGGAGATGATAAAAAAATGGCATGCATGGACTCTGAATAGTCAGGAATTTCCTTTCGTTATCATTTAAAATGTTCTCATCCCGTGCTTTGGAGATAAGTTTCTTATATGTGGGAATCATGTTTAAGAGTGGATTGGAAAAAACTTCTCTGTAATAATTATTGTCACTTAGTATCCTATGTGCTTCCTCCACATATACATTGTAGTCTTGGATGACTATTCCCCCCCCCTTGTCTGCCGATCTAAGAACTATATTCTTATTCTTTCTTAGATTATTTAGTGCAGTAATTTCGTTACGGCTCAAGTTGTTATTTCTAGATGGCAGTGGTGCCGCAATTATTTCTTTGAGATCTTGCAGGGTAATGTCACAAAAAGTATCTATCTGGTGACTCTTACTTTCTATAGGATAGAAGTTTGATTTTTTTCTTAAGTCAACATGACATGCCCTATTAGATGGGGAGCACTCCATACCATCATTAATTCCCTCTGCGGGATATTTGTCTGGTTTTGTAATAAAATGTCTTTTTAGGGTTAATTTCCTGATGAAAGTCTGTAAATCCAAAAAGATATCAAAATCTCTCGATTTGTAGGTAGGGCAGAAGGACATACCCTTGGATAATAATTTTTTCTCATCATCATCGGGTGTGTACGATGATAAGTTATAGATATTGGATTTCCCTTCTTTTTCTTTTAATATTTTTTCTCTTTTGTTAGTCTTTTTGCGTTTAGTCCCTCCTCTAACTCCTCTGTGGGATTTTTTCTTTTTCCCAGTCTGTGGAAGAACCGGTCTATGGTTTCCTGGCCTGGAGGCATAGCCTGGGGTAAAAAATCTGTGACACAGATGGAGTTATCAACCCTTGTATTGTCCACCAGAATCCTATTGTCATTTTTAGGACTGATGGAATTAGTCCATTTTTCTATTTCCTCTGAAGGAGAGGATGTGATTGTAATAGGAGTGCAATGTAATGATAAATTGAGTAGATCTGTGATGTCTGCTGGCATATGATTTGGAGACATATTACTGTTAACCATTGTGAGGGATCTTCTCCTCTCTTCCTGTATTTGATTTATTTGTATCTTTATATCCTCTAAATTTTTCTTAGTTTTTGCCAGTGTCTGGTACGCTATAAAGGAGTTAAGGGTTTTGGTAGGACCCTTGTCAGTGCAAACAGGTTTCTGGACTAATGTGGGAATAGGATTAGTATTGATACCTTTGTATACCCCTGTGTCCATTCTAGATTGTTTTCCATTAACTGGAGTGTCTTGTATGTTATTCCCAGGCAATATGGGGGCTGCTGTTGTTTTTGTGTTGTCAATAGGGGAAGAACTGATAAGTTCACCTCTATTGATGCTATTTCTCTGAGGAGAGACAATAGTGATGGATATGTCAGTAGTCACTTTGTCCATCTCTATGGAGGGACATGGAGTTGGCACAGCTGTTTTTTCTGTGTACTCCGAAGTAGATTGCTCCTTCTGACGAGCACTGGACGGGGCATAGTGCTTATCTTTGCTATTATTATTTCTCCTGTGGTAATTGCTATTGGAGAATGTTTTTATTTTTTTGGGTAATCCATGAGAATGTATCCTCTTAGGAGGGCTCACTGTCTTTACTCTTAATTGGACCGGCACTATAGTACTAACAGATCTTTTATAGTCATCCCTATCTCTTTGGAGTTTTTTTGCTTTTTTTATAATGGTTTCATGTTCATTTTGCAGAATAGTTGTGGTAATATTGTTATTAATCTTCCCAAAATCAGGGTGTGTTTCAAATGCTAATAAATTTCTAGCAGTTTCAAAAACTCTATTTGTAGTAGCTATACATAGTTCCGACCTTTTTGTGTGGATGCTTTTTAGCAAACTTTGCATGCAAGAGTCTAAAATAGTTGTCCATTCGTTACTAAACTGTTTGTCTTCAGGAAACGGTGGGGGCATTGTAATCCTCAATCCCCGTGGACATAGTTTTTCTTCCATGTAAATGGTTAGAAAACGGATATCAAGTTCTAATCGTAGTTCATCTTTGAGCGCTTCTTCAAGATCATGAAATAAGTTTTTCATGATACTGGTATCATTCTCATTAAAGTTTACAGTATTTTCAGTAGATGTTACCTCAGGAATACGGGTGGTAATTCCTATGGCTTGTCTAATTAGCCGTTCTCTAGATGACATACGGCTATTGAAATATTCCATAGTGTGGATACAGAACCGCTGATGCTGCTCCCAAGAACGACCAGACTGAACTGTCCCCAGCCCAGTCAGTGGTAACTGAAAATAAGTAGAAAGATAGGGGCGCAATAGCGCTGTTATCCAACAACAACCAAGTGGGTAAAAAGAAAATGTGCTCACCTTAATGAGTTGTGAAATGCACAACTCATGTAAGAATTAGTGACGAAGGGCTGCAGACAGCACAGAATCCCTAGGGATCTTGTAGGTAGTCTGTAGTAGGATGAAGTAGGTGCTGGTAAAAAATCCGCGCTCCTCCGTAGTGAAGAAATATGACGAGAGATTGTATAATTAAACAATCTTGTAGTTTAGTGTTAAAAGCTACGATTACTATGCGTTTCGTGGACGTCCCGTCCACTTCCTCAGGTACATAGCTGATGTAGACCGATTTATCAAACGGTCTTATATACATAAAACTACACGTAGTGAAAAAAAAAAAAGAAAAGCCCGCTGTTATTCTTGGCGCCAAGACCAACCAACGGTTTACAGAGAGACAGTGAAATTATTTATAAATAGATTAAATAAAATTATTGGTCGACTAATTACACTCTTATGAAAATAAAATGAAAACCATAGAACAAATAATTAAAATGAACTCTGAAATGTAATGATCCAAATGTATTATTACATTTATATTAAAGCACATGGGATAAAACATTTGTAGTTGATCGAGGACCGCAGTGTATGCGATCCCAAAGTCCTAGCTCTATTGTATCAGGTGTGAAAGATCAGAGCGTCCAGACCGCTCTGCCAGACCTCACACCTCGTCGGCTGACAGGCAGAAAACCAAGAGCTGAAGGAATGGCAGAAGGTGCAAGCCTGCTACTAGTGTAGCAGACTAGTATGTCCCACGGAGACTAGTTTGCATTTTCTTCTCTTCCTTTAGTTCCCTGTCCTCTGTCAGTCAGCCGACGAGGTGTGAGATCCAGCACAGTGATCTGGAAGATCTTATCTTCAATACATTGTAATATACCAATCGTTCAGGAGTTTACACACTTGCGGTCCTCAGTCATCTCTCCATGCCCGTCCTCCCTCCTTCCCCCCCTTTCCTCACTGACAAACACCTCATACCCAATACACTAGTAGCAGGCTTGCACCTTCTGCCATTCCTTCAGCTCTTGGTTTTCTGCCTGTCAGCCGACGAGGTGTGAGGTCTGGCAGAGCGGTCTGGATGCTCTGATCTTTCACACATGATACAATAGAGCTAGGACTTTGGGATCGCATACACTGCGGTCCTCGATCAACTACAAATGTTTTATCCCATGTGCTTTAATATAAATGTAATAATACATTTGGATCATTACATTTCAGAGTTCATTTTAATTATTTGTTCTATGGTTTTCATTTTATTTGCATAAGAGTGTAATTAGTCGACCAATAATTTTATTTAATCTATTTATAAATAATTTCACTGTCTCTGTAAACCGTTGGTTGGTCTTGGCGCCAAGAATAACAGCGGGCTTTTCTTTTTTTTTTTTCACCACGTGTAGTTTTATGTATATAAGACCGTTTGATAAATCGGTCTACATCAGCTATGTACCTGAGGAAGTGGACGGGACGTCCACGAAACGCGTAGTAATCGTAGCTTTTAACAATAAACTACAAGATTGTTTAATTATACAATCTCTCGTCATATTTCTTCACTACGGAGGAGCGCGGATTTTTTACCAGCACCTATTTCATCCTACTACAGACTAAATATGAAGGACTCATCGGGCGAATCGCTCTGGAACTGAAATCGGAACGCTCACTGACATTTCCCCTATCTGAAAGTCTGATAAACGCCGGAAAAATGACTAAGTCCAAAAAAAATTTTTTTTCAACTTTTTTCAATTTTACCCCCGTGGTATATATATTCTACCCACACACATTTAGAACTTTCCTGGTGTACCCTCACACATATTATTCCCTCATTTAGTTGATATTTTCACAAAAAAGTGAAATTTTCAAAAATTCAGAAAATTGGCTGAAAACTACTAAATATGAAGGACTCATCGGGCGAATCTCTCTGGAGCTGAAATTGGAAAGCTCACTGACATTTATCCTATCTGAAAGTCTGATAAATGCCAGAAAAATGACTAAGTCCAAAAAAAAATTTATTTCACCTTTTTTCAATTTTACCCCCGTGGGATATATATTCTACCCACACGCATTTGGAACTCTCCTGTTGTACCCTCACACATATTATTCCCTCATTTAGTGGATATTTTCACAAAAAAGTGAAATTTTCAAAAATTCAGAAAAGTGGCTGAAAATGACTAAATATGAACGACTCATCGGGCGAATCGCTCTGGAACTGAAATCGGAACGCTCACTGACATTTCCACTAACTGAAAGCCTGATAAACGCCAGAAAAATGACTAAGTCCAACAACATCTTTTTTTCAACTTTTTTCAATTTTACCCCCGTGGGATATATATTCTACCCACACACATTTGAAGCTCTCCTGGAGTACCCTCACACATATTATTCCCTCATTTAGTGGATATTTTCACAAAAAAGTGAAATTTTCAAAAATTCAGAAAATTGGCTGAAAACGACTAAATATGCAGGACTCATCGGGCGAATCGCTCTGGAACTGAAATCGAAACGCTCACTGACATTTCTCCTATCTGAAAGTCTGATAAACGCCGGAAAAATGACTAAGTCTAAAAAAAAATTGTTTTCAACTTTTTTCAATTTTACCCCCGTGGTATATATATTCTACCCACACACATTTGGAACTCTCCTGGGGTACCTTCACACATATTATTCCCTCATTTAGTGGATATTTTCACAAAAAAGTGAAATTTTCAACAATTCTGAAAATTGGCTGAAAACGACTTAATATGAAGGACTCATCAGGCGAATCGCTCTGGAACTGAAATCGGACCACTCTCTGACATTTCCCCTATCTGAAAGTCTGATAAACGCCAGAAAAATTACTAAGTCCAAAAAAAATTTTTTTCAACTTTTTTCAATTTTACCCCCGTGGGATATATATTCTACCCACACACATTTGGAACTCTCCTGGGGTACCCTCACACATATTATTCCCTCATTTAGTGGATATTTTCACAAAAAAAGTGAAATTTTCAAAAATTCTGAAAAGTGGATGAAAATGACTAAATATGAACGACTCATCGGGCAAATCGCTCTGGAACTGAAATCGGAACGCTCACTAACATTTCCCCTGTCTGAAAGTCTTATAAACGCCGGAAAAATGACTAAGTCCAAAAAAAAATTTTTTTAAACTTTTTTCAATTTTACCCCCGTGGGATATATATTCTACCCACACACATTTGGAACTCTTCTGGGGTACCCTCACACATATTTATTCCCTCATTTAGTGGATATTTTCACAAAAAGTGAAATTTTCAAAAATTCAGAAAATTGACTGAAAACTACTAAATATGAAGGACTCATCGGGCGAATCACTCTGGAACTGAAATCGGAACGCTCACTGACATTTCCCCTATCTGAAAGTCTGATAAACGCCGGAAAAATGACTAAGTCCAACAACATTTTTTTTCAACTTTTTTCAATTTTACCCCGTGGGATATATCTTCTACCCACACACATTTGGAACTCTCCTAGGGTACCCTCACACATATTATTCCCTCATTTAGTGGATATTTTCACAAAAAAGTGAAATTTTCAAAAATTCAGAAAATTGGCTGAAAACGACTAAATATGAACGACTCATCGGGCGAATCGCTCTGGAGCTTAAATTGGAACGCTCACTGACATTTCCCCTAACTGAAAGTCTAATAAACGCCGGAAAAATTACTAAGTCCAAAAAAAATTTTTTTTAAACTTTTTTCAATTTTACCGCCGTGGGATTTATATTCTACCCACACACATTTGGAACTCTCCTGTTGTACCCTCACACATATTATTCCCTCATTTAGTGGATATTTTCACAAAAAAGTGAAATTTTCAAAAATTCAGAAAAGTGGCTGAAAATGACTAAATATGAAGGACTCATCGGGCGGATCGCTCTGGAACTGAAATTGGAACGCTCACTGACATTTCTCCTATCTGAAAGTCTGATAAACGCCGGAAAAATGACTAAGTTTAAAAAAAAATTGTTTTCACCTCTTTTCAATTTTACCCCCGTGATATATATATTCAACCCACACACATTTTGAACTCTCCTGGGGTACCCTCACACATATTATTCCCTCGTTTAGTGGATATTTTCACAAAAAAGTGAAATTTTCAAAAATTCTGAAAATTGGCTGAAAACGATTTAATATGAAGGAGTCATCGGGCGAATCGCTCTGGAACTGAAATCGGAATGCTCACTGACATTTCCGCTATTTGAAAGCCTGATAAACGCTGAAAAAATGACTACGTCCAAAAAAATTTTTTTTTAAACTTTTTTCAATTTTACCCCTGTGGGATATATATTCTACCCACACACATTTGGAAATCTCCTGGGGTAATCGCACACATATTATTCCCTCATTTAGTGGATATTTTCACAAAAAAGTGAAATTTTCAAAAATTCAGAAAATTGGTTGAAAATGACTAAATATGAAGGACTCATCGGGCGAATCGCTCTGGAACTGAAATCGGAATGCTCACTGACATTTTCTCTAACTGAAAGTCTGATAAACGCCGGAAAAATGACTAAGTCCCAAAAAATTTTTTTTTCAACTTTTTTCAATTTTACCCCCGTGGGATATATATTCTACCTACACACATTTGGAACTCTCCTGGGTTACCCTCACACATATTATTCCCTCATTTAGTGGATATTTTCACAAAAAAGTGAAATTTTCAAAATTCAGAAAATTGGCTGAAAATTACTAAATATAAAAGACTCATTGGGCGAATCGCTCTGGAACTGAAATCGGAACGCTCACTGACATTTCTCCTATCTGAAAGTCTGATAAACGCCGGAAAAATGACTAAGTCTAAAAAAAAATTGTTTTAAACTTTTTTCAATTTTACCCCCGTGGTATATATATTCTACACACACACATTTGGAACTCTCCTGGGGTACCCTCACACATATTATTCCCTCATTTAGTGTATATTTTCACCAAAAAGTGAAATTTTCAAAAATTCAGAAATTGGCTGAAAACGACTAAATATGAAGGACTCATTGGTCGAATCGCTCTGGAACTAAAATCGGAATGTTCACTGACATTTCCCCTATCTGAAAGTCTGATAAACGCCGGAAAAATTACTAAGTCCCTAAAAAATATTTTTTCACCTTTTTTCAATTTTACCCCCGTGGGATATATATTCTACCCACACACATTTGGAACTCTCCTGGGGTACCCTCACACATATTATTCCCTCATTTAGTGGATATTTTCTCAAAAAAGTGATATTTTCAAAAATTCAGAAAATTGGCTGAAAATGACTAAATATGAAGGACTCATCGGGCGAATCGCTCTGGTACTGAAATCGGAACGCTCACTGACATTTCCCCTGTCTGAAAGTCTGATAAACGCCGGAAAAATGACTAAGTGCAAAAAAAATTTTTTTTCAACTTTTTTCAATTTTACCCCCGTGGTGTATATATTCTACCCACACACATTTAGAACTTTCCTGGTGTACCCTCACACATATTATTCCCTCATTTAGTGGATATTTTCACAAAAAAGTGAAATTTTCAAAAATTCAGAAAATTGGCTGAAATTGACTAAATATGAAGGACTCATCGGGCGAATCGCTCTGGAACTGAAATCGGAACGCTCACTGACATTTCCACTAACTGAAAGTCTGATAAACGCCGGAAAAATGACTAAGTCCAACAACATTTTTTTTTCAACTTTTTTCAATTTTACCCCCGTGGGATATATATTCTACCCACACACATTTGGAGCTCTCCTGGAGTACCCTCACACATATTATTCCCTCATTTAGTGGATATTTTCACAAAAAAAGTGAAATTTTCAAAAATTCAGAAAATTGGCTGAAAACGACTAAATATGAAGGACTCATCGGGCGAATCGCTCTGGAACTGAAATCGGAACGCTCACTGACATTTCTCCTATCTGAAAGTCTGATAAACGCCGGAAAAATGACTAAGTCTAAAAAAAAATTGTTTTCAACTTTTTTCAATTTTACCCTCACACATATTATTCCCTCATTTAGTGGATATTTTCACAAAAAAGTGAAATTTTCAAAAATTCTGAAAATTGGCTGAAAACGACTAAATATGAAGGACTCATCGGGCGACTCGCTCTGGAACTGAAATCGGAACGCTCACTGACATTTCCTCTAACTGAAAGTCTGATAAACGCCGGAAAAATGACTAAGTCCCAAAAAATTTTTTTTTCAACTTTTTTCAATTTTACCCCCGTGGGATATATATTCTACCTACACACATTTGGAACACTCCTGGGTTACCCTCACACATATTATTCCCTCATTTAGTGGATATTTTCACAAAAAAGTGAAATTTTCAAAATTCAGAAAATTGGCTGAAAATTACTAAATATAAAGGACTCATCGGGCGAATCGCTCTGGAACTGAAATCGGAACGCTCACTGACATTTCTCCTATCTGAAAGTCTGATAAACACCGGAAAAATGACTAAGTCTAAAAAAAAATTGTTTTAAACTTTTTTCAATTTTACCCCCGTGGTATATATATTCTACACACACACATTTGGAACTCTCCTGGGGTACCCTCACACATATTATTCCCTCATTTAGTGTATATTTTCACCAAAAAGTGAAATTTTCAAAAATTCAGAAATTGGCTGAAAACGACTAAATATGAAGGACTCATTGGTCGAATCGCTCTGGAACTAAAATCGGAATGTTCACTGACATTTCCCCTATCTGAAAGTCTGATAAACGCCGGAAAAATGACTAAGTCCCAAAAAAAATATTTTTTCACCTTTTTTCAATTTTACCCCCGTGGGATATATATTCTACCCACACACATTTGGAACTCTCCTGGGGTACCCTCACACATATTATTCCCTCATTCAGTGGATATTTTCTCAAAAAAGTGATATTTTCAAAAATTCAGAAAATTGGCTGAAAATTACTAAATATGAAGGACTCATCGGGCGAATCGCTCTGGTACTGAAATCGGAACGCTCACTGACATTTCCCCTGCCTGAAAGTCTGATAAACGCCAGAAAAATGACTAAGTCCAACAACATATTTTTTTCAACTTTTTTCAATTTTACCCCCTTGGTATATATATTCTACCCACACACATTTGGAACTCTCCTGGGGTACCCTCACACATATTATTCCCTCATTTAGTGGATATTTTCACAAAAAAGTGAAATTTTCAAAAATTCTGAAAATTGGCTGAAAACGACTTAATATGAAGGACTCATCGGGCGAATCGCTCTGGAACTGAAATCGGAACGATCACTGACATTTCCCCTATCTGAAAGTCTGATAAACGCCGGAAAAATGACTAAGTCCAAAAAAAAATTTTTTTCAACTTTTTTCAATTTTACCCCCGTGGTATATATATTCTACCCAAACACATTTAGAACTTTCCTGGTGTACCCTCACACTTATTATTCCCTCATTTAGTGGATATTTTCACAAAAAAGTGAAATTTTCAAAAATTCAGAAAATTGGCTGAAAACTACTAAATATGAAGGACTCATCGGGCGAATTGCTCTGGAGCTGAAATTGGAAAGCTCACTGACATTTATCCTATCTGAAAGTCTGATAAACGCCAGAAAAATGACTAAGTCCAAAAAAAATTTTTTTTCACCTTTTTTCAATTTTACCCCGTGGGATATATCTTCTACCCACACACGTTTGGAACTCTCCTGGGGTACCCTCACACATATTATTCCCTCATTTAGTGGATATTTTCACAAAAAAGTGAAATTTTCAAAAATTCTGAAAATTGGCTGAAAACGACTAAATATGAAGGACTCATCGGGCGAATCGCTCTGGAACTGAAATCGGAATGCTCACTGACATTTCCGCTATTTGAAAGTCTGATAAACGCTGAAAAAATGACTAAGTCCATAAAAAAATTAATTTCACCTTTTTTCAATTTTACCCCCGTGGGATATATATTCTACCCACACACATTTGGAACTCTCCTGGGGTACCCTCACACATATTATTCCCTCATTTAGTGGATATTTTCACAAAAAAGTGAAATTTTCAAAAATTCAGAAAATTGGCTGAAAACGACTAAATATGAAGGACTCATCGGGCGAATCGCTCTGGAACTGAAATCGGAATGCTCACTGACATTTCCGCTATTTGAAAGTCTGATAAACGCTGAAAAAATGACTAAGTCCAAAAAAAAATTAATTTCACCTTTTTTCAATTTTACCCCCGTGGGATATATATTCTACCCACACACATTTGGAACTCTCCTGGGGTACCCTCACACATATTATTCCCTCATTTAGTGGATATTTTCACAAAAAAGTGAAATTTTCAAAAATTCAGAAAATTGGCTGAAAACGACTAAATATGAAGGACTCATCGGGCGAATCGCTCTGGAACTGAAATCGGAATGCTCACTGACATTTCCGCTATTTGAAAGTCTGATAAACGCTGAAAAAATGACTAAGTCCAAAAAAAAATTAATTTCACCTTTTTTCAATTTTACCCCCGTGGGATATATATTCTACCCACACACATTTGGAACTCTCCTGGGGTACCCTCACACATATTATTCCCTCATTTAGTGGATATTTTCACAAAAAAGTGAAATTTTCAAAAATTCAGAAAATTGGCTGAAAACGACTAAATATGAAGGACTCATCGGTCGAATCGCTCTGGAACTGAAATCGGAATGCTCTCTGACATTTCCCCTATCTGAAAGTCTGATAAACGCCGGAAAAATGACTAAGTCTAAAAAAAAATTGTTTTCAACTTTTTTCAATTTTACCCCCGTGGTATATATATCCTACCCACATGCATTTGGAACTCTCCTGTTGTACCCTCACACATATTATTCCCTCATTTAGTGAATATTTTCACAAAAAAGTGAAATTTTCAAAAATTCAGAAAAGTGGCTGAAAATGACTAAATATGAACGACTCATCGGGCGAATCGCTCTGGAACTGAAAACGGAACGCTCACTGACATTTCCACTAACTGAAAGTCTGATAAACGCCGGAAAAATGACTAAGTCCAACAACATTTTTTTTTCAACTTTTTTCAATTTTACCCCCGTGGGATATATCTTCTACCCACACACATTTGGAACTCTCCTAGGGTACCCTCACACATATTATTCCCTCATTTAGTGGATATTTTCACAAAAAAGTGAAATTTTCAAAAATTCTGAAAATTGGCTGAAAACGACTAAATATGAAGGACTCATCGGGCGACTCGCTCTGGAACTGAAATGGGAACGCTCACTGACATTTCTCCTATCTGAAAGTCTGATAAACGCCGGAAAAATGACTAAGTCCAAAAACATTTTTTTTTAAACTTTTTTCAATTTTACCCATGTGGGATGTATATTCTACCCACACACATTTGGAACTCTCCTGGGGTACCCTCACACATATTATTCCCTCATTTAGTGGATATTTTCACAAAAAAGTGAAATTTTCAAAAATTCAGAAAATTGGCTGAAAATTACTAAATATGAAGGACTCATCGGGCGAATCGCTCTGGAACTGAAATCGGAACGCTCACTGACATTTCCCCTATCTGAAAGTCTGATAAACGCCGGAAAAATGACTAAGTCCAAAAAAAATTTTTTTTCAACTTTCTTCAATTTTACCCCCGTGGGATATGTATTCTACCCACACACATTTGGAACTCTCCTGGGGTACCCTCACACATATTATTCCCTCATTTAGTGGATATTTTCACAAAAAAGTGAAATTTTCAAAAATTCTGAAAATTGGCTGAAAACGACTAAATATGAAGGACTCATCGGGCGACTCGCTCTGGAACTGAAATGGGAACGCTCACTGACATTTCCCCTATCTGAAAGTCTGATAAACGCCGGAAAAATGACTAAGTCCAAAAACATTTTTTTTTAAACTTTTTTCAATTTTACCCCCGTGGGATATATATTCTACCCACACACATTTGGAACTCTCCTGGGGTACCCTCACACATATTATTCCCTCATTTAGTGGATATTTTCACAAAAAAGTGAAATTTTCAAAAATTCAGAAAATTGGCTGAAAATTACTAAATATGAAGGACTCATCGGGCGAATCGCTCTGGAACTGAAATCGGAACGCTCACTGATATTTCCCCTATCTGAAAGTCTGATAAACGCTGGAAAAATGACTAAGTCCAAAAAAAATTTTTTTTCAACTTTCTTCAATTTTACCCCCGTGGGATATGTATTCTACCCACACACATTTGGAACTCTCCTGGGGTACCCTCACACATATTATTCCCTCATTTAGTGGATATTTTCACAAAAAAGTGAAATTTTCAAAAATTCAGAAAATTGGCTGAAAATTACTAAATATGAAGGACTCATCGGGCGAATCGCTCTGGAACTGAAATCGGAACGCTCACTGACATTTCCTCTAACTGAAAGTCTGATAAACGCCGGAAAAATGACTATATCCCCAAAAAATTTTTTTTCAACTTTTTTCAATTTTACCCCCGTGGGATATATATTCTACCTACACACATTTGGAACTCTCCTGGGTTACCCTCACACATATTATTCCCTCATTTAGTGGATATTTACACAAAAAAGTGAAATTTTCAAAAATTCAGAAACTTGGCTGAAAATGACTAAATATGAACGACTCATCGGGCGAATCGCTCTGGAGCTGAAATTGGAACGCTCACTGACATTTCCTCTAACTGAAAGTCTGATAAACGCCGGAAAAATGACTAAGTCCCAAAAAAATTTTTCTTAAACTTTTTTCAATTTTACCCCCGTGGGATATATATTCTACCCACACACATTTGGAACTCTCCTGGGGTACCCTCACACATATTATTCCCTCATTTAGTGGATATTTTCACAAAAAAGTGAAATTTTCAAAAATTCAGAAAATTGGTGAAAATTACTAAATATGAAGAACTCATCGGGCGAATCGCTCTGGAACTGATATCGGAACGCTCACTGACATTTCCCCTATCTGAAAGTCTGATAAACTCCGGAAAAATGACTAAGTCCAAAAAAAAAATTTTTTCAACTTTTTTAAATTTTACCCCCGTGGGATGTATATTCTACCCACACACATTTGGAACTCTCCTGCGGTACCCTCACACATATTATTCCCTCATTTAGTGGATATTTTCACAAAAAAGTGAAATTTTCAAAAATTCAGAAAATTGGCTGAAAATTACTAAATATGAAGGACTCATCGGGCGAATCGCTCTGGAACTGAAATCGGAACGCTCACTGATATTTCCCCTATCTGAAAGTCTGATAAACGCTGGAAAAATGACTAAGTCCAAAAAAAATTTTTTTTCAACTTTCTTCAATTTTACCCCCGTGGGATATGTATTCTACCCACACACATTTGGAACTCTCCTGGGGTACCCTCACACATATTATTCCCTCATTTAGTGGATATTTTCACAAAAAAGTGAAATTTTCAAAAATTCTGAAAATTGGCTGAAAACGACTAAATATGAAGGACTCATCGGGCGAATCGCTCTGGAGCTGAAATTGGAACGCTCACTGACATTTCCTCTAACTGAAAGTCTGATAAACGCCGGAAAAATGACTAAGTCCCAAAAAAATTTTTTTTAAACTTTTTTCAATTTTACCCCCGTGGGATATATATTCTACCCACACACATTTGGAACTCTCCTGGGGTACCCTCACACATATTATTCCCTCATTTAGTGGATATTTTCACAAAAAAGTGAAATTTTCAAAAATTCTGAAAATTGGCTGAACATTACTAAATATGAAGGACTCATCGGGCGAATCGCTCTGGAACTGAAATCGGAACGCTCACTGATATTTCCCCTATCTGAAAGTCTGATAAACGCTGGAAAAATGACTAAGTCCAAAAAAAATTTTTTTTCAACTTTCTTCAATTTTACCCCCGTGGGATATGTATTCTACCCACACACATTTGGAACTCTCCTGGGGTACCCTCACACATATTATTCCCTCATTTAGTGGACATTTTCACAAAAAAAGTGAAATTTTCAAAAATTCAGAAAATTGGCTGAAAATTACTAAATATGAAGGACTCATCGGGCGAATCGCTCTGGAACTGAAATCGGAACGCTCACTGACATTTCCTCTAACTGAAAGTCTGATAAACGCCGGAAAAATGACTATATCCCCAAAAAATTTTTTTTAAACTTTTTTCAATTTTACCCCCGTGGGATATATATTCTACCTACACACATTTGGAACTCTCCTGGGTTACCCTCACACATATTATTCCCTCATTTAGTGGATATTTACACAAAAAAGTGAAATTTTCAAAAATTCAGAAACTTGGCTGAAAATGACTAAATATGAACGACTCATCGGGCGAATCGCTCTGGAGCTGAAATTGGAACGCTCACTGACATTTCCTCTAACTGAAAGTCTGATAAACGCCGGAAAAATGACTAAGTCCCAAAAAAATTTTTTTTAAACTTTTTTCAATTTTACCCCCGTGGGATATATATTCTACCCACACACATTTGGAACTCTCCTGGGGTACCCTCACACATATTATTCCCTCATTTAGTGGATATTTTCACAAAAAAGTGAAATTTTCAAAAATTCAGAAAATTGGTGAAAATTACTAAATATGAAGAACTCATCGGGCGAATCGCTCTGGAACTGATATCGGAACGCTCACTGACATTTCCCCTATCTGAAAGTCTGATAAACTCCGGAAAAATGACTAAGTCCAAAAAAAAAATTTTTTCAACTTTTTTAAATTTTACCCCCGTGGGATGTATATTCTACCCACACACATTTGGAACTCTCCTGCGGTACCCTCACACATATTATTCCCTCATTTAGTGGATATTTTCACAAAAAAGTGAAATTTTCAAAAATTCAGAAAATTGGCTGAAAATTACTAAATATGAAGGACTCATCGGGCGAATCGCTCTGGAACTGAAATCGGAACGCTCACTGATATTTCCCCTATCTGAAAGTCTGATAAACGCTGGAAAAATGACTAAGTCCAAAAAAAATTTTTTTTCAACTTTCTTCAATTTTACCCCCGTGGGATATGTATTCTACCCACACACATTTGGAACTCTCCTGGGGTACCCTCACACATATTATTCCCTCATTTAGTGGATATTTTCACAAAAAAGTGAAATTTTCAAAAATTCTGAAAATTGGCTGAAAACGACTAAATATGAAGGACTCATCGGGCGAATCGCTCTGGAGCTGAAATTGGAACGCTCACTGACATTTCCTCTAACTGAAAGTCTGATAAACGCCGGAAAAATGACTAAGTCCCAAAAAAATTTTTTTTAAACTTTTTTCAATTTTACCCCCGTGGGATATATATTCTACCCACACACATTTGGAACTCTCCTGGGGTACCCTCACACATATTATTCCCTCATTTAGTGGATATTTTCACAAAAAAGTGAAATTTTCAAAAATTCTGAAAATTGGCTGAAAATTACTAAATATGAAGGACTCATCGGGCGAATCGCTCTGGAACTGAAATCGGAACGCTCACTGATATTTCCCCTATCTGAAAGTCTGATAAACGCTGGAAAAATGACTAAGTCCAAAAAAAATTTTTTTTCAACTTTCTTCAATTTTACCCCCGTGGGATATGTATTCTACCCACACACATTTGGAACTCTCCTGGGGTACCCTCACACATATTATTCCCTCATTTAGTGGACATTTTCACAAAAAAAGTGAAATTTTCAAAAATTCAGAAAATTGGCTGAAAATGACAAAATATGAACGACTCATCGGGCGAATCGCTCTGGAACTGAAATCGGAATGCTCCCTGACATTTCCCATATCTGAAAGTCTGATAAACGCCGGAAAAATGACTAAGTCCCAAAAAAATTTTTTTTCAACTTTTTTCAATTTTACCCCCGTGGGATATATATTCTACCCACACACATTTGGAACTCTCTTGGGGTACCCTCACACATATTATTCCCTCATTTAGTGGATATTTCCACAAAAAAGTGAAATTTTCAAAAATTCAGAAAATTGGCTGAAAATTACTAAATATGAAGGACTCATCGGGCGAATCGCTCTGGAACTGAAATCGGAACGCTCACTGACATTTCCTCTAACTGAAAGTCTGATAAACGCGGGAAAAATGACTATATCCCCCAAAAATTTTTTTTCAACTTTTTTCAATTTTACCCCCGTGGGATATATATTCTACCTACACACATTTGGAACTCTCCTGGGTTACCCTCACACATATTATTCCCTCATTTAGTGGATATTTACACAAAAAAGTGAAATTTTCAAAAATTCAGAAACTTGGCTGAAAATGACTAAATATGAACGACTCATCAGGCGAATCGCTCTGGAGCTGAAATTGGAACGCTCACTGACATTTCCTCTAACTGAAAGTCTGATAAACGCCGGAAAATGACTAAGTCCCAAAAAAATTTTTTTTAAACTTTCTTCAATTTTACCCCCGTGGGATATGTATTCTACCCACACACATTTGGAACTCTCCTGGGGTACCCTCACACATATTATTCCCTCATTTAGTGGACATTTTCACAAAAAAGTGAAATTTTCAAAAATTCAGAAAATTGGCTGAAAATGACTAAATATGAACGACTCATCGGGCGAATCGCTCTGGAACTGAAATCGGAATGCTCACTGACATTTCCCCTATCTGAAAGTCTGATAAACTCCGGAAAAATGACTAAGTCCAAAAAAAAATTTTTTTCAACTTTTTTAAATTTTACCCCCGTGATATATATATTCTACCCACACACATTTGGAACTCTCCTGGGGTACCCTCACACATATTATTCCCTCATTTAGTGGATATTTTCACAAAAAAGTGAAATTTTCAAAAATTCAGAAAATTGGCTGAAAATTACTAAATATGAAGGACTCATCGGGCGAATCGCTCTGGAACTGAAATCGGAACGCTCACTGACATTTCCCCTATCTGAAAGTCTGATAAACGTCGGAAAAATGACTAAGACCAAAAAAAATTTTTTTTCAACATTTTTCAATTTTACCCCCGTGGGATATATATTCTACCCACACACATTTGGAACTCTCCTGGGGTACCCTCGCACATATTATTCCCTCATTTAGTGGATATTTTCACAAAAAAGTGAAAATTTCAAAAATTCAGAAAATTGGTGAAAATTACTAAATATGAAGGACTCATCGGGCGAATCGCTCTGGAACTGAAATCGGAACGCGCACTGACATTTCCCTATCTGAAAGTCTGATAAACTCCGGAAAAATGACTAAGTCCAAAAAAAAATTTTTTTCAACTTATTTAAATTTTACCCCCGTGGGTTATATATTCTACCCACACACATTTGGAACTCTCCTGGGGTACCCTCACACATATTATTCCCTCATTTAGTGGATATTTTCACAAAAAAGTCAAATTTTCAAAAATTCAGAAAATTAGCTGAAAATTACTAAATATGAAGGACTCATCGGGCGAATCGCTCTGGAACTGAAATCGGAACGCTCACTGACATTTCCTCTAACTGAAAGTCTGATAAACGCCAGAAAAATGAATAAGTCCAAAAAAAAATTTTTTTCAACTTTTTTCAATTTTACCTCCGTGGGATATATATTCGACCCACACACATTTGGAACTCTCCTGGGGTACCCTCACACATATTATTCCCTCATTTAGTACATATTTCCACAAAAAAGTGAAATTTTCAAAAATTCAGAAAATTGGCTGAAAATGACTAAATATGAAGGACTCATCGGGCGAATCGCTCTGGAACTGAAATTGGAACGCTCACTGACATTTCCCCTATCTGAAAGTCTGATAAACGCCAGAAAAATGACTAAGTCGAAAAAAAATTTTTTTTCAATTTTTTTCAATTTTACCCCCGTGGGATATATATTCTACCCACACACATTTGGAACTCTCCTGGGGTACCCTCACACATATTATTCCCTCATTTAGTGGATATTTTCACAAAAAAGTGAAATTTTCAAAAATTCAGAAAATTGGCTGAAAACGACTAAATATGAACGATTCATCGGGCGAATCGCTCTGGAGCTGAAATTGGAACGCTCACTGACATTTCCCCTAACTGAAAGTCTAATAAACGCCGGAAAAATTACTAAGTCCAAAAAAAATTTTTTTTTAAACTTTTTTCAATTTTACCCCCGTGGGATATATATTCTACCCACACACATTTGGAACTCTCCTGTTGTACCCTCACACATATTATTCCCTCATTTAGTGGATATTTTCACAAAAAAGTGAAATTTTCAAAAATTCTGAAAATTGGCTGAAAACGACTAAATATGAAGGACTCATCGGGCGACTCGCTCTGGAACTGGAATGGGAACGCTCACTGACATTTCCCCTATCTGAAAGTCTGATAAACGCCGGAAAAATGACTAAGTCCAAAAACATTTTTTTTTAAACTTTTTTCAATTTTACCCCTGTGGGATATATATTCTACCCACACACATTTGGATATCTCCTGGGGTAATCTCACACATATTATTCCCTCATTTAGTGGATATTTTCACAAAAAAGTGAAATTTTCAAAAATTCTGAAAATTGGCTGAAAATGACTAAATATGAAGGACTCATTGGGCGAATCGCTCTGGAACTGAAATCGGAATGCTCCCTGACATTTCCCCTATCTGAAAGTCTGATAAACGTCGGAAAAATGACTAAGTCCAAAAAAAATTTTTTTTCAACTTTTTTCAATTTTACCCCCGTGGGTTATATATTCTACCCACACACATTTGGAACTCTCCTGGGGTACCCTCACACATATTATTCCCTCATTTAGTGGATATTTACACAAAAAAGTGAAATTTTCAAAAATTCAGAAACTTGGATGAAAATGACTAAATATGAACGACTCATCGGGCGAATCGCTCTGGAGCTGAAATTGGAACGCTCACTGACATTTCCTCTAACTGAAAGTCTGATAAACGCCGGAAAAATGACTAAGTCCCAAAAAAATTTTTTTTAAACTTTTTCAATTTTACCCCCGTGGGATATGTATTCTACCCATACACATTTGGAACTCTCCTGGGGTACCCTCACACATATTATTCCCTCATTTAGTGGATATTTTCACAAAAAAGTGAAATTTTCAAAAATTCAGAAAATTGGTGAAAATTACTAAATATGAAGGACTCATCGGGCGAATCGCTCTGGAACTGAAATCGGAACGCTCACTGACATTTCCCCTATCTGAAAGTCTGATAAACTCCGGAAAAATGACTAAGTCCAAAAAAAATTTTTTTTCAACTTTTTTAAATTTTACCCCCGTGGGTTATATATTCTACCCACACACATTTGGAACTCTCCTGTGGTACCCTCACACATATTATTCCCTCATTTAGTGGATATTTTCACAAAAAAGTGAAATTTTCAAAAATTCAGAAAATTGGCTGAAAATTACTAAATATGAAGGACTCATCGGGCGAATCGCTCTGGAACTGAAATCGGAATGCTCACTGACATTTCCTCTAACTGAAAGTCTGATAAACGCCAGAAAAATGACTTAAGTCCAAAAAAAATTTTTTTTCAACTTTTTTCAATTTTACCTCCGTGGGATATATATTCTACCCACACACATTTGGAACTCTCCTGGGGTACCCTCACACATATTATTCCCTCATTTAGTGGATATTTTCACAAAAAAGTGAAATTTTCAAAAATTCAGAAAATTGGCTGAAAATGACTAAATATGAAGGACTCATTGGGCGAATCGCTCTGGAACTAAAATCGGAACGCTCACTGACATTTCCCCTATCTGAAAGTCTGATAAACGCCGGAAAAATGACTAAGTCCAAAAAAAATTTTTTTTCAACTTTCTTCAATTTTACCCCCGTGGGATATGTATTCTACCCACACACATTTGGAACTCTCCTGGGGTACCCTCACACATATTATTCCCTCATTTAGTGGACATTTTCACAAAAAAGTGAAATTTTCAAAAATTCAGAAAATTGGCTGAAAATGACTAAATATGAACGACTCATCGGGTGAATCGCTCTGGAACTGAAATCGGAACGCTCACTGACATTTCCCCTATCTGAAAGTCAGATAAACTCGGGAAAAATGACTAAGTCCAAAAAAAAATTTTTTTTAACTTTTTTCAATTTTACCCCCGTGGGATATATATTCTACCCACACACATTTGGAACTCTCCTGGGGTACCCTCACACATATTATTCCCTCATTTAGTGGATATTTTCACAAAAAAGTGAAATTTTCAAAAATTCAGAAAATTGGTGAAAATTACTAAATATGAAGGACTCATCGGGCGAATCGCTCTGGAACTGAAATCGGAACGCTCACTGACATTTCCCCTATCTGAAAGTCTGATAAACTCCGGAAAAATGACTAAGTCCAAAAAAAAAATTTTTTCAACTTTTTTAAATTTTACCCCCGTGGGATATATATTCTACCCACACACATTTGGAGCTCTCCTGGGGTACCCTCACACATATTATTCCCTCATTTAGTGGATATTTTCACAAAAAAGTGAAAATTTCAAAAATTCAGAAAATTGGTGAAAATTACTAAATATGAAGGACTCATCGGGCGAATCGCTCTGGAACTGAAATCGGAACGCGCACTGACATTTCCCCTATCTGAAAGTCTGATAAAAGCTGGAAAAATGACTAAGTCCAAAAAAAAATTTTTTCAACTTTTTTAAATTTTACTCCCGTGGGTTATATATTCTACCCACACACATTTGGAACTCTCCTGGGGTACCCTCACACATATTATTCCCTCATTTAGTGGATATTTCCACAAAAAAGTGAAATTTTCAAAAATTCAGAAAATTGGCTGAAAATTACTAAATATGAAGGACTCATCGGGCGAATTGCTCTGGAACTGAAATCGGAATGCTCACTGACATTTCCTCTAACTGAAAGTCTGATAAACGCCAGAAAAATGACTAAGTCCAAAAAATAATTTTTTTCAACTTTTTTCAATTTTACCTCCGTGGGATATATATTCGACCCACACACATTTGGAACTCTCCTGGGGTACCCTCACACATATTATTCCCTCATTTAGTGGATATTTCCACAAAAAAGTGAAATTTTCAAAAATTCAGAAAATTGGCTGAAAATGACTAAATATGTAGGTCTCATTGGGCGAATCGCTCTGGAACTGAAATCTGAACGCTCACTGACATTTCCCCTATCTGAAAGTCTGATAAACTCCGGAAAAATGACTAAGTCCAAAAAAAAATTTTTTTCAACTTTTTTAAATTTTACCCCCGTGGGATATATATTCTACCCACACACATTTGGAACTCTCCTGGGGTACCCTCACACATATTATTCCCTCATTTAGTGGATATTTTCACAAAAAAGTGAAATTTTCAAAAATTCAGAAAATTGGCTGAAAATTACTAAATATGAAGGACTCATCGGGCGAATCGCTCTGGAACTGAAATCGTAACGCTCACTGACATTTCCCCTATCTGAAAGTCTGATAAACGCCGGAAAAATGACTAAGTCCAAAAAAAATTTTTTTTCAACTTTCTTCAATTTTACCCCCGTGGGATATGTATTCTACCCATACACATTTGGAACTCTCCTGGGGTACCCTCACACATATTATTCCCTCATTTAGTGGATATTTTCACAAAAAAGTGAAATTTTCAAAAATTCAGAAAATTGGTGAAAATTACTAAATATGAAGGACTCATCGGGCGAATCGCTCTGGAACTGAAATCGGAACGCTCACTGACATTTCCCCTATCTGAAAGTCTGATAAACTCCGGAAAAATGACTAAGTCCAAAAAAAAATTTTTTTAAACTTTTTTCAATTTTACCCCCGTGGGATATATATTCTACCCACACACATTTGGAACTCTCCTGGGGTACCCTCACACATATTATTCCCTCATTTAGTGGATATTTTCACAAAAAAGTGAAATTTTCAAAAATTCAGAAAATTGGTGAAAATTACTAAATATGAAGGACTCATCGGGCGAATCGCTCTGGAACTGAAATCGGAACGCTCACTGACATTTCCCCTATCTGAAAGTCTGATAAACTCCGGAAAAATGACTAAGTCCAAAAAAAAAATTTTTTCAACTTTTTTAAATTTTACCCCCGTGGGATATATATTCTACCCACACACATTTGGAGCTCTCCTGGGGTACCCTCACACATATTATTCCCTCATTTAGTGGATATTTTCACAAAAAAGTGAAATTTTCAAAAATTCAGAAAATTGGCTGAAAATGACTAAATATGAAGGACTCATTGGGCGAATCGCTCTGGAACTGAAATCGGAACGCTCACTGACATTTCCCCTATCTGAAAGTCTGATAAATGCCGGAAAAATGACTAAGTCCAAAAAAAATTTTTTTTCAACTTTTTTCAATTTTACCCCCGTGGGATATATATTCTACCCACACACATTTGGAACTCTCCTGGGGTACCCTCACACATATTATTCCCTCATTTAGTGGATATTTTCACAAAAAAGTGAAAATTTCAAAAATTCAGAAAATTGGTGAAAATTACTAAATATGAAGGACTCATCGGGCGAATCGCTCTGGAACTGAAATCGGAACGCGCACTGACATTTCCCCTATCTGAAAGTCTGATAAAAGCTGGAAAAATGACTAAGTCCAAAAAAAAATTTTTTCAACTTTTTTAAATTTTACCCCCGTGGGTTATATATTCTACCCACACACATTTGGAACTCTCCTGGGGTACCCTCACACATATTATTCCCTCATTTAGTGGATATTTCCACAAAAAAGTGAAATTTTCAAAAATTCAGAAAATTGGCTGAAAATTACTAAATATGAAGGACTCATCGGGCGAATTGCTCTGGAACTGAAATCGGAATGCTCACTGACATTTCCTCTAACTGAAAGTCTGATAAACGCCAGAAAAATGACTAAGTCCAAAAAATAATTTTTTTCAACTTTTTTCAATTTTACCTCCGTGGGATATATATTCGACCCACACACATTTGGAACTCTCCTGGGGTACCCTCACACATATTATTCCCTCATTTAGTGGATATTTCCACAAAAAAGTGAAATTTTCAAAAATTCAGAAAATTGGCTGAAAATTACTAAATATGAAGGACTCATCGGGCGAATCGCTCTGGAACTGAAATCGTAACGCTCACTGACATTTCCCCTATCTGAAAGTCTGATAAACGCCGGAAAAATGACTAAGTCCAAAAAAAATTTTTTTTCAACTTTCTTCAATTTTACCCCCGTGGGATATGTATTCTACCCATACACATTTGGAACTCTCCTGGGGTACCCTCACACATATTATTCCCTCATTTAGTGGATATTTTCACAAAAAAGTGAAATTTTCAAAAATTCAGAAAATTGGTGAAAATTACTAAATATGAAGGACTCATCGGGCGAATCGCTCTGGAACTGAAATCGGAACGCTCACTGACATTTCCCCTATCTGAAAGTCTGATAAACTCCGGAAAAATGACTAAGTCCAAAAAAAAATTTTTTTAAACTTTTTTCAATTTTACCCCCGTGGGATATATATTCTACCCACACACATTTGGAACTCTCCTGGGGTACCCTCACACATATTATTCCCTCATTTAGTGGATATTTTCACAAAAAAGTGAAATTTTCAAAAATTCAGAAAATTGGTGAAAATTACTAAATATGAAGGACTCATCGGGCGAATCGCTCTGGAACTGAAATCGGAACGCTCACTGACATTTCCCCTATCTGAAAGTCTGATAAACTCCGGAAAAATGACTAAGTCCAAAAAAAAAATTTTTTCAACTTTTTTAAATTTTACCCCCGTGGGATATATATTCTACCCACACACATTTGGAGCTCTCCTGGGGTACCCTCACACATATTATTCCCTCATTTAGTGGATATTTTCACAAAAAAGTGAAATTTTCAAAAATTCAGAAAATTGGCTGAAAATGACTAAATATGAAGGACTCATTGGGCGAATCGCTCTGGAACTGAAATCGGAACGCTCACTGACATTTCCCCTATCTGAAAGTCTGATAAATGCCGGAAAAATGACTAAGTCCAAAAAAAATTTTTTTTCAACTTTTTTCAATTTTACCCCCGTGGGATATATATTCTACCCACACACATTTGGAACTCTCCTGGGGTACCCTCACACATATTATTCCCTCATTTAGTGGATATTTTCACAAAAAAGTGAAAATTTCAAAAATTCAGAAAATTGGTGAAAATTACTAAATATGAAGGACTCATCGGGCGAATCGCTCTGGAACTGAAATCGGAACGCGCACTGACATTTCCCCTATCTGAAAGTCTGATAAAAGCTGGAAAAATGACTAAGTCCAAAAAAAAATTTTTTCAACTTTTTTAAATTTTACCCCCGTGGGTTATATATTCTACCCACACACATTTGGAACTCTCCTGGGGTACCCTCACACATATTATTCCCTCATTTAGTGGATATTTCCACAAAAAAGTGAAATTTTCAAAAATTCAGAAAATTGGCTGAAAATTACTAAATATGAAGGACTCATCGGGCGAATTGCTCTGGAACTGAAATCGGAATGCTCACTGACATTTCCTCTAACTGAAAGTCTGATAAACGCCAGAAAAATGACTAAGTCCAAAAAATAATTTTTTTCAACTTTTTTCAATTTTACCTCCGTGGGATATATATTCGACCCACACACATTTGGAACTCTCCTGGGGTACCCTCACACATATTATTCCCTCATTTAGTGGATATTTCCACAAAAAAGTGAAATTTTCAAAAATTCAGAAAATTGGCTGAAAATGACTAAATATGTAGGTCTCATTGGGCGAATCGCTCTGGAACTGAAATCTGAACGCTCACTGACATTTCCCCTATCTGAAAGTCTGATAAACTCCGGAAAAATGACTAAGTCCAAAAAAAAATTTTTTTCAACTTTTTTAAATTTTACCCCCGTGGGATATATATTCTACCCACACACATTTGGAACTCTCCTGGGGTACCCTCACACATATTATTCCCTCATTTAGTGGATATTTTCACAAAAAAGTGAAATTTTCAAAAATTCAGAAAATTGGCTGAAAATTACTAAATATGAAGGACTCATCGGGCGAATCGCTCTGGAACTGAAATCGTAACGCTCACTGACATTTCCCCTATCTGAAAGTCTGATAAACGCCGGAAAAATGACTAAGTCCAAAAAAAATTTTTTTTCAACTTTCTTCAATTTTACCCCCGTGGGATATGTATTCTACCCATACACATTTGGAACTCTCCTGGGGTACCCTCACACATATTATTCCCTCATTTAGTGGATATTTTCACAAAAAAGTGAAATTTTCAAAAATTCAGAAAATTGGTGAAAATTACTAAATATGAAGGACTCATCGGGCGAATCGCTCTGGAACTGAAATCGGAACGCTCACTGACATTTCCCCTATCTGAAAGTCTGATAAACTCCGGAAAAATGACTAAGTCCAAAAAAAATTTTTTTTCAACTTTTTTAAATTTTACCCCCGTGGGTTATATATTCTACCCACACACATTTGGAACTCTCCTGTGGTACCCTCACACATATTATTCCCTCATTTAGTGGATATTTTCACAAAAAAGTGAAATTTTCAAAAATTCAGAAAATTGGCTGAAAATTACTAAATATGAAGGACTCATCGGGCGAATCGCTCTGGAACTGAAATCGGAATGCTCACTGACATTTCCTCTAACTGAAAGTCTGATAAACGCCGGAAAAATGACTAAGTCCAAAAAAAATTTTTTTTCAACTTTCTTCAATTTTACCCCCGTGGGATATGTATTCTACCCACACACATTTGGAACTCTCCTGGGGTACCCTCACACATATTATTCCCTCATTTAGTGGACATTTTCACAAAAAAGTGAAATTTTCAAAAATTCAGAAAATTGGCTGAAAATGACTAAATATGAACGACTCATCGGGTGAATCGCTCTGGAACTGAAATCGGAACGCTCACTGACATTTCCCCTATCTGAAAGTCAGATAAACTCCGGAAAAATGACTAAGTCCAAAAAAAAATTTTTTTAAACTTTTTTCAATTTTACCCCCGTGGGATATATATTCTACCCACACACATTTGGAACTCTCCTGGGGTACCCTCACACATATTATTCCCTCATTTAGTGGATATTTTCACAAAAAAGTGAAATTTTCAAAAATTCAGAAAATTGGTGAAAATTACTAAATATGAAGGACTCATCGGGCGAATCGCTCTGGAACTGAAATCGGAACGCTCACTGACATTTCCCCTATCTGAAAGTCTGATAAACTCCGGAAAAATGACTAAGTCCAAAAAAAAAATTTTTTCAACTTTTTTAAATTTTACCCCCGTGGGATATATATTCTACCCACACACATTTGGAGCTCTCCTGGGGTACCCTCACACATATTATTCCCTCATTTAGTGGATATTTTCACAAAAAAGTGAAATTTTCAAAAATTCAGAAAATTGGCTGAAAATGACTAAATATGAAGGACTCATTGGGCGAATCGCTCTGGAACTGAAATCGTAACGCTCACTGACATTTCCCCTATCTGAAAGTCTGATAAACGCTGGAAAAATGACTAAGTCCAAAAAAAATTTTTTTTCAACTTTTTTCAATTTTACCTCCGTGGGATATATATTCGACCCACACACATTTGGAACTCTCCTGGGGTACCCTCACACATATTATTCCCTCATTTAGTGGATATTTCCACAAAAAAGTGAAATTTTCAAAAATTCAGAAAATTGGCTGAAAATGACTAAATATGTAGGTCTCATTGGGCGAATCGCTCTGGAACTGAAATCGGAACGCTCACTGACATTTCCTCTATCTGAAAGTCTGATAAACTCCGGAAAAATGACTAAGTCCAAAAAAAAATATTTTTCAACTTTTTTAAATTTTACCCCCGTGGGATATATATTCTACCCACACACATTTGGAACTCTCCTGGGGTACCCTCACACATATTATTCCCTCATTTAGTGGATATTTTCACAAAAAAGTGAAATTTTCAAAAATTCAGAAAATTGGCTGAAAATTACTAAATATGAAGGACTCATCGGGCGAATCGCTCTGGAACTGAAATCGTAACGCTCACTGACATTTCCCCTATCTGAAAGTCTGATAAACGCCGGAAAAATGACTAAGTCCAAAAAAAATTTTTTTTCAACTTTTTTCAATTTTACCCCCGTGGGATATATATTCTACCCACACACATTTGGAACTCTCCTGGGGTACCCTCACACATATTATTCCCTCATTTAGTGGATATTTCCACAAAAAAGTGAAATTTTCAAAAATTCAGAAAATTGGCTGAAAATTACTAAATATGAAGGACTCATCGGGCGAATCGCTCTGGAACTGAAATCGGAACGCTCACTGACATTTCCTCTAACTGAAAGTCTGATAAACGCCAGAAAAATGACTAAGTCCAAAAAAAAATTTTTTTCAACTTTTTTCAATTTTACCTCCGTGGGATATATATTCGACCCACACACATTTGGAACTCTCCTGGGGTACCCTCACACATATTATTCCCTCATTTAGTGGATATTTCCACAAAAAAGTGAAATTTTCAAAAATTCAGAAAATTGGCTGAAAATGACTAAATATGAAGGACTCATTGGGCGAATCGCTCTGGAACTGAAATCGGAACGCTCACTGACATTTCCCCTATCTGAAAGTCTGATAAATGCCGGAAAAATTACTAAGTCCAAAAAAAATTTTTTTTCAACTTTTTTCAACTTTACCCCCGTGGGATATATATTCTTCCCACACACATTTGGAACTCTCCTGGGGAACCCTCACACATATTATTCCCTCATTTAGTGGATATTTTCACAAAAAAGTGAAATTTTCAAAAATTCAGAAAATTGGCTGAAAATTACTAAATATGAAGGACTCATCGGGCGAATCGCTCTGGAACTGAAATCGTAACGCTCACTGACATTTCCCCTATCTGAAAGTCTGATAAACGCCGGAAAAATGACTAAGTCCAAAAAAAATTTTTTTTCAACTTTTTTCAATTTTACCCCCGTGGGATATATATTCTACCCACACACATTTGGAACTCTCCTGGGGTACCCTCACACATATTATTCCCTCATTTAGTGAATATTTCCACAAAAAAGTGAAATTTTCAAAAATTCAGAAAATTGGTGAAAATTACTAAATATGAAGGACTCATCGGGCGAATCGCTCTGGAACTGAAATCGTAACGCTCACTGACATTTCCCCTATCTGAAAGTCTGATAAACGCCGGAAAAATGACTAAGTCCAAAAAAAATTTTTTTTCAACTTTTTTCAATTTTACCTCCGTGGGATATATATTCGACCCACACACATTTGGAACTCTCCTGGGGTACCCTCACACATATTATTCCCTCATTTAGTGGATATTTCCACAAAAAAGTGAAATTTTCAAAAATTCAGAAAATTGGCTGAAAATGACTAAATATGAAGGTCTCATTGGGCGAATCGCTCTGGAACTGAAATCGGAACGCTCACTGACATTTCCCCTATCTGAAAGTCTGATAAACTCCGGAAAAATGACTAAGTCCAAAAAAAAATTTTTTTCAACTTTTTTAAATTTTACCCCCGTGGGATATATATTCTACCCACACACATTTGGAACTCTCCTGGGGTACCCTCACACATATTATTCCCTCATTTAGTGGATATTTTCACAAAAAAGTGAAATTTTCAAAAATTCAGAAAATTGGCTGAAAATTACTAAATATGAAGGACTCATCGGGCGAATCGCTCTGGAACTGAAATCGTAACGCTCACTGACATTTCCCCTATCTGAAAGTCTGATAAACGCCGGAAAAATGACTAAGTCCAAAAAAAATTTTTTTTCAACTTTTTTCAACTTTACCCCCGTGGGATATATATTCTTCCCACACACATTTGGAACTCTCCTGGGGAACCCTCACACCTATTATTCCCTCATTTAGTGGATATTTTCACAAAAAAGTGAAATTTTCAAAAATTCAGAAAATTGGCTGAAAATTACTAAATATGAAGGACTCATCGGGCGAATCGCTCTGGAACTGAAATCGTAACGCTCACTGACATTATCTGAAAGTCTGATAAACGCCGGAAAAATGACTAAGTCCAAAAAAAATTTTTTTTCAACTTTCTTCAATTTTACCCCCGTGGGATATGTATTCTACCCATACACATTTGGAACTCTCCTGGGGTACCCTCACACATATTATTCCCTCATTTAGTGGACATTTACACAAAAAAGTGAAATTTTCAAAAATTCAGAAAATTGGCTGAAAATGACTAAATATGAACGACTCATCGGGCGAATCGCTCTGGAACTGAAATCGGAACGCTCACTGACATTTCCCCTATCTGAAAGTCTGATAAACGCCGGAAAAATGACTAAGTCCAAAAAAAAATTTTTTTTCAACTTTTTTCAATTTTACCCCCGTGGGATATATATTCTACCCACACACATTTGGAACTCTCCTGGGGTACCCTCACACATATTATTCCCTCATTTAGTGGATATTTTCACAAAAAAGTGAAATTTTCAAAAATTCTGAAAATTGGCTGAAAATTACTAAATATGAAGGACTCATCGGGAGAATCGCTCTGGAACTGAAATCGGAACGCTCACTGACATTTCCCCTATCTGAAAGTCTGATAAACGCCGGAAAAATGACTAAGTCCAAAAAAAATTTTTTTTCAACTTTTTTCAATTTTACCCCCGTGGGATATATATTCTACCCACACACATTTGGAACTCTCCTGGGGTACCCTCACACATATTATTCCCTCATTTAGTGGATATTTCCACAAAAAAGTGAAATTTTCAAAAATTCAGAAAATTGGCTGAAAATGACTAAATATGAAGGACTCATTGGGCGAATCGCTCTGGAACTGAAATCGGAACGCTCACTGACATTTCCCCTATCTGAAAGTCTGATAAATGCCGGAAAAATGACTAAGTCCAAAAAAAATTTTTTTTCAACTTTTTTCAACTTTACCCCCGTGGGATATATATTCTTCCCACACACATTTGGAACTCTCCTGGGGAACCCTCACACATATTATTCCCTCATTTAGTGGATATTTTCACAAAAAAGTGAAATTTTCAAAAATTCAGAAAATTGGCTGAAAATTACTAAATATGAAGGACTCATCGGGCGAATCGCTCTGGAACTGAAATCGTAATGCTCACTGACATTTCCCCTATCTGAAAGTCTGATAAACGCCGGAAAAATGACTAAGTCCAAAAAAAATTTTTTTTCAACTTTTTTCAATTTTACCCCCGTGGGATATATATTCTACCCACACACATTTGGAACTCTCCTGGGGTACCCTCACACATATTATTCCCTCATTTAGTGGATATTTCCACAAAAAAGTGAAATTTTCAAAAATTCAGAAAATTGGCTGAAAATTACTAAATATGAAGGACTCATCGGGCGAATCGCTCTGGAACTGAAATCGTAACGTTCACTGACATTTCCTCTAACTGAAAGTCTGATAAACGCCAGAAAAATGACTAAGTCCAAAAAAAAATTTTTTTCAACTTTTTTCAATTTTACCTCCGTGGGATATATATTCTACCCACACACATTTGGAACTCTCCTGGGGTACCCTCACACATATTATTCCCTCATTTAGTGGATATTTTCACAAAAAAGTGAAATTTTCAAAAATTCAGAAAATTGGCTGAAAATTACTAAATATGAAGGACTCATCGGGCGAATTGCTCTGGAACTGAAATCGGAACGCTCACTGACATTTCCCCTATTTGAAAGTCTGATAAACGCCGGAAAAATGACTAAGTCCAAAAAAAATTTTTTTTCAACTTTCTTCAATTTTACCCCCGTGGGATATGTATTCTACCCATACACATTTGGAACTCTCCTGGGGTACCCTCACACATATTATTCCCTCATTTAGTGGACATTTACACAAAAAAGTGAAATTTTCAAAAATTCAGAAAATTGGCTGAAAATGACTAAATATGAACGACTCATCGGGCGAATCGCTCTGGAACTGAAATCGGAACGCTCACTGACATTTCCCCTATCTGAAAGTCTGATAAACGCCGGAAAAATGACTAAGTCCAAAAAAAAATTTTTTTTCAACTTTTTTCAATTTTACCCCCGTGGGATATATATTCTACCCACACACATTTGGAACTCTCCTGGGGTACCCTCACACATATTATTCCCTCATTTAGTGGATATTTTCACAAAAAAGTGAAATTTTCAAAAATTCAGAAAATTGGTGAAAATTACTAAATATGAAGGACTCATCGGGCGAATCGCTCTGGAACTGAAATCGGAACGCTCACTGACATTTCCCCTATCTTAAAGTCTGATAAACTCCGGAAAAATGACTAAGTCCAAAAAAAATTTTTTTTCAACTTTTTTAAATTTTACCCCCGTGGGTTATATATTCTACCCACACACATTTGGAACTCTCCTGTGGTACCCTCACACATATTATTCCCTCATTTAGTGGATATTTTCACAAAAAAGTGAAATTTTCAAAAATTCAGAAAATTGGCTGAAAATTACTAAATATGAGGGACTCATCGGGCGAATCGCTCTGGAACTGAATTCGGAATGCTCACTGACATTTCCTCTAACTGAAAGTCTGATAAACTCCGGAAAAATGACTAAGTCCAAAAAAAAAATTTTTTCAACTTTTTTAAATTTTACCCCCGTGTGATATATATTCTACCCACACACATTTGGAACTCTCCTGGGGTACCCTCACACATATTATTCCCTCATTTAGTGGATATTTTCACAAAAAAGTGAAATTTTCAAAAATTCAGAAAATTGGCTGAAAATGACTAAATATGAAGGACTAATTGGGCGAATCGCTCTGGAACTGAAATCGGAACGCTCACTGACATTTCCCCTATCTGAAAGTCTGATAAACTCCGGAAAAATGACTAAGTCCAAAAAAAAAATTTTTTCAACTTTTTTAAATTTTACCCCCGTGGGATATATATTCTACCCACACACATTTGGAACTATCCTGGGGTACCCTCACACATATTATTCCCTCATTTAGTGGATATTTTCACAAAAAAGTGAAATTTTAAAAAATTCTGAAAATTGGCTGAAAATTACTAAATATGAAGGACTCATCGGGCGAATCACTCTGGAACTGAAATCGGAACGCTCACTGACATTTCCTCTAACTGAAAGTCTGATAAACGCCAGAAAAATGACTAAGTCCAAAAAAAATTTTTTTTCAACTTTCTTCAATTTTACCCCCGTGGGATATGTATTCTACCCACACACATTTGGAACTCTCCTGGGGTACCCTCACACATATTATTCCCTCATTTAGTGGACATTTTCACAAAAAAGTGAAATTTTCAAAAATTCAGAAAATTGGCTGAAAATGACTAAATATGAACGACTCATCGGGCGAATCGCTCTGGAACTGAAATCGGAACGCTCTCTGACATTTCCCCTATCTGAAAGTCAGATAAACTCCGGAAAAATGACTAAGTCCAAAAAAAAATTTTTTTCAACTTTTTTCAATTTTACCCCCGTGGGATATATATTCTACCCACACACATTCGGAACTCTCCTGGGGTACCCTCACACATATTATTCCCTCATTTAGTGGATATTTTCACAAAAAAGTGAAATTTTCAAAAATTCAGAAAATTGGTGAAAACTACTAAATATGAAGGACTCAGCGGACGAATCGCTCTGGAACTGAAATCGGAACGCTCACTGACATTTCCCCTATCTGAAAGTCTGATAAACGCCGGAAAAATGACTAAGTCCAAAAAAATTTTTTTTTCAACTTTTTTCAATTTTACCCCCGTGGAATATATATTCTACCCACACACATTGGAACTCTCCTGGGGTACCCTCACACATATTATTCCCTCATTTAGTGGATATTTTCACAAAAAAAGTGAAATTTTCAAAAATTCAGAAAAGTGGCTGAAAATGACTAAATATGAACAATTCATCGGGCGAATCGCTCTGGAACTGAAATCGGAACGCTCACTGACATTTCCCCTATCTGAAAGTCTGATAAACTCCGGAAAAATGACTAAGTCCAAAAAAAAATTTTTTTCAACTTTTTTAAATTTTACCCCCGTGGGATATATATTCTACCCACCCACATTTGGAACTCTCCTGGGGTACCCTCACACATATTATTCCCTCATTTAGTGGATATTTCCACAAAAAAGTGAAATTTTCAAAAATTCAGAAAATTGGCTGAAAATGACTAAATATGAAGGACTCATTGGGCGAATCGCTCTGGAACTGAAATCGGAATGCTCACTGACATTTCCCCTATCTGAAAGTCTGATAAACGCCGGAAAAATGACTAAGTGCAAAAAAAATTTTTTTTCAACTTTTTTCAATTTTACCCCCGTGGAATATATATTCTACCCACACACATTTGGAACTCTCCTGGGGTACCCTCACACATATTATTCCCTCATTTAGTGGATATTTCCACAAAAAAGTGAAATTTTCAAAAATTCAGAAAATTGGCTGAAAATGACTAAATATGAAGGACTCATTGGGCGAATCGCTCTGGAACTGAAATCGGAACGCTCACTGATATTTCCCCTATCTGAAAGTCTGATAAACGCCGGAAAAATGACTAAGTCCAAAAAAAATTTTTTTTCAACTTTTTTCAATTTTACCTCCGTGGGATATATATTCTACCCACACACATTTGGAACTCTCCTGGGGTACCCTCACACATATTATTCCCTCATTTAGTGGATATTTTCACAAAAAAGTGAAATTTTCAAAAATTCAGAAAATTGGCTGAAAATTACTAAATATGAAGGACTCATCGGGCGAATCGCTCTGGAACTGAAATCGGAACGCTCACTGACATTTCCTCTGACTGAAAGTCTGATAAATGCCAGAAAAATGACTAAGTCCAAAAAAAATTTTTTTTCAACTTTTTTCAATTTTACCTCCGTGGGATATATATTCTACCCACACACATTTGGAACTCTCCTGGGGTACTCTCACACATATTATTCCCTCATTTAGTGGATATTTCCACAAAAAAGTGAAATTTTCAAAAATTCAGAAAATTGGCTGAAAATGACTAAATATGAAGGACTCATTGGGCGAATCGCTCTGGAACTGAAATCGGAACGCTCACTGACATTTCCCCTATCTGAAAGTCTGATAAACGCCGGAAAAATGACTAAGTCCAAAAAAAATTTTTTTTCAACTTTTTTCAATTTTACCCCCGTGGGATATATATTCTTCCCACACACATTTGGAACTCTCCTGGGGTACCCTCACACATATTATTCCCTCATTTAGTGGACATTTTCACAAAAAAGTGAAATTTTCAAAAATTCAGAAAATTGGATGAAAATGACTAAATATGAAGAACTCATTGGGCGAATCGCTCTGGAACTCAAATCGGAACGCTCACTGACATTTCCCCTATCTGAAAGTCTGATAAACGCCGGAAAAATGACTAAGTCCAAAAAAAATTTTTTTTCAACTTTTTTCAATTTTACCCCCGTGGAATATATATTCTACCCACACACATTTGGAACTCTCCTGGGGTACCCTCACACATATTATTCCCTCATTTAGTGGATATTTTCACAAAAAAAGTGAAATTTTCAAAAATTCAGAAAAGTGGCTGAAAATGACTAAATATGAAGGACTCATCGGGCGAATCGCTCTGGAACTGAAATCGGAACGCTCACTGACATTTCCTCTAACTGAAAGTCTGATAAACGCCAGAAAAATGACTAAGTCCAAAAAAATTTTTTTTTCAACTTTTTTCAATTTTACCTCCGTGGGATATATATTCTACCCACACACATTTGGAACTCTCCTGGGGTACCCTCACACATATTATTCCCTCATTTAGTGGATATTTTCACAAAAAAGTGAAATTTTCAAAAATTCAGAAAATTGGCTGAAAATTACTAAATATGAAGGACTCATCGGGCGAATCGCTCTGGAACTGAAATCGGAACGCTCACTGACATTTCCTCTAGCTGAAAGTCTGATAAACGCCAGAAAAATGACTAAGTCCAAAAAAAATTTTTTTTCAACTTTTTTCAATTTTACCCCCGTGGAATATATATTCTACCCACACACATTTGGAACTCTCCTGGGGTACCCTCACACATATTATTCCCTCATTTAGTGGATATTTTCACAAAAAAGTGAAATTTTCAAAAATTCAGAAAATTGGCTGAAAATTACTAAATATGAAGGACTCATCGGGCGAATCGCTCTGGAACTGAAATCGGAACGCTCACTGACATTTCCTCTAACTGAAAGTCTGATAAACGCCAGAAAAATGACTAAGTCCAAAAAAAATTTTTTTTCAACTTTTTTCAATTTTACCTCCGTGGGATATATATTCTACCCACACACATTTGGAACTCTCCTGGGGTACCCTCACACATATTATTCCCTCATTTAGTGGATATTTCCACAAAAAAGTGAAATTTTCAAAAATTCAGAAAATTGGCTGAAAATGACTAAATATGAAGGACTCATTGGGCGAATCGCTCTGGAACTGAAATCGGAACGCTCACTGCCATTTCCCCTATCTGAAAGTCTGATAAACTCCGGAAAAATGACTAAGTCCAAAAAAAAATTTTTTTCAACTTTTTTAAATTTTACCCCCGTGGGATATATATTCTACCCACACACATTTGGAACTCTCCTGGGGTACCCTCACACATATTATTCCCTCATTTAGTGGATATTTTCACAAAAAAGTGAAATTTTCAAAAATTCAGAAAATTGGCTGAAGATTACTAAATATGAAGGACTCATCGGGCGAATTGCTCTGGAACTGAAATCGGAACGCTCACTGACATTTCCTCTAACTGAAAGTCTGATAAACGCCAGAAAAATGACTAAGTCCAAAAAAAATTTTTTTTCAACTTTTTTCAGTTTTACCTCCGTGGGATATATATTCTACCCACACACATTTGGAACTCTCCTGGGGTACCCTCATACATTTTATTCCCTCATTTAGTGGATATTTCCACAAAAAAGTGAAATTTTCAAAAATTCAGAAAATTGGCTGAAAATGACTAAATATGAAGGACTCATTGGGCGAATCGCTCTGGAACTGAAATCGGAATGCTCACTGACATTTCACCTATCTGAAAGTCTGATAAACGCCGGAAAAATGACTAAGTCCAAAAAAAATTTTTTTTCAACTTTTTTCAATTTTACCCCCGTGGGATATATATTCTTCCCACACACATTTGGAACTCTCCTGGGGTACCCTCACACATATCATTCCCTCATTTAGTGGATATTTTCACAAAAAAGTGAAATTTTCAAAAATTCAGAAAATTGGCTGAAAATTACTAAATATGAAGGACACATCGGGCGAATCGCTCTGGAACTGAAATCGGAACGCTCACTGACATTTCCCCTATCTGAAAGTCTGATAAACGCCGGAAAAATGACTAAGTCCAAAAAAAATTTTTTTTCAACTTTTTTCAATTTTACCCCCGTGGAATATATATTCTACCCATACACATTTGGAACTCTCCTGGGGTACCCTCACACATATTATTCCCTCATTTAGTGGATATTTTCACAAAAAAAGTGAAATTTTCAAAAATTCAGAAAAGTGGCTGAAAATGACTAAATATGAACAATTCATCGGGCAAATCGCTCTGGAACTGAAATCGGAACGCTCACTAACATTTCCTCTAACTGAAAGTGTGATAAAGGCCGGAAAAATGACTAAGTCCAAAAAAAAATTTTTTTAAACTTTTTTCAATTTTACCCCCGTGGGATATATATTCTACCCACACACATTTGGAACTCTCCTGGGGTACCCTCACACATATTATTCCCTCATTTAGTGGATATTTTCACAAAAAAGTGAAATTTTCAAAAATTCAGAAAAGTGGCTGAAAATGACTAAATATGAACAATTCATCGGGCGAATCGCTCTGGAACTGAAATCGGAACGCTCACTGACATTTCCTCTAACTGAAAGTCTGATAAACGCCAGAAAAATGACTAAGTCCAAAAAAAATTTTTTTTCAACTTTTTTCAATTTTACCCCCGTGGGATATATATTCTTCCCACACACATTTGGAACTCTCCTGGGGTACCCTCACACATATTATTCCCTCATTTAGTGGATATTTTCATAAAAAAGTGAAATTTTCAAAAATTCAGAAAATTGGCTGAAAATTACTAAATATGAAGGACTCAATGGGAGAATCGCTCTGGAACTGAAATCGGAATGCTCACTGACATTTCCTCTAACTGAAAGTCTGATAAACGCCAGAAAAATGACTAAGTCCAAAAAAAATTTTTTTTCAACTTTCTTCAATTTTACCCCCGTGGGATATATATTCTCCCCACACACATTTGGAACTCTCCTGGGGTACCCTCACACATACTATTCCCTCATTTAGTGGACATTTTCACAAAAAAGTGAAATTTTCAAAAATTCAGAAAATTGGCTGAAAATTACTAAATATGAAGGACTCATCGGGCGAATCGCTCTGGAACTGAAATCGGAACGCTCACTGACATTTCCTCTAGCTGAAAGTCTGATAAACGCCAGAAAAATGACTAAGTCCAAAAAAAATTTTTTTTCAACTTTTTTCAATTTTACCCCCGTGGAATATATATTCTACCCACACACATTTGGAACTCTCCTGGGGTACCCTCACACATATTATTCCCTCATTTAGTGGATATTTTCACAAAAAAGTGAAATTTTCAAAAATTCAGAAAATTGGCTGAAAATTACTAAATATGAAGGACTCATCGGGCGAATCGCTCTGGAACTGAAATCGGAACGCTCACTGACATTTCCTCTAACTGAAAGTCTGATAAACGCCAGAAAAATGACTAAGTCCAAAAAAATTTTTTTTTCAACTTTTTTCAATTTTACCCCCGTGGAATATATATTCTACCCACACACATTGGAACTCTCCTGGGGTACCCTCACACATATTATTCCCTCATTTAGTGGATATTTTCACAAAAAAAGTGAAATTTTCAAAAATTCAGAAAAGTGGCTGAAAATGACTAAATATGAACAATTCATCGGGCGAATCGCTCTGGAACTGAAATCGGAGCGCTCACTGACATTTCCCCTATCTGAAAGTCTGATAAACTCCGGAAAAATGACTAAGTCCAAAAAAAAATTTTTTTCAACTTTTTTAAATTTTACCCCCGTGGGATATATATTCTACCCACCCACATTTGGAACTCTCCTGGGGTACCCTCACACATATTATTCCCTCATTTAGTGGATATTTCCACAAAAAAGTGAAATTTTCAAAAATTCAGAAAATTGGCTGAAAATGACTAAATATGAAGGACTCATTGGGCGAATCGCTCTGGAACTGAAATCGGAATGCTCACTGACATTTCCCCGATCTGAAAGTCTGATAAACGCCGGAAAAATGACTAAGTCCAAAAAAAATTTTTTTTCAACTTTTTTCAATTTTACCCCCGTGGAATATATATTCTACCCACACACATTTGGAACTCTCCTGGGGTACCCTCACACATATTATTCCCTCATTTAGTGGATATTTCCACAAAAAAGTGAAATTTTCAAAAATTCAGAAAATTGGCTGAAAATGACTAAATATGAAGGACTCATTGGGCGAATCGCTCTGGAACTGAAATCGGAACGCTCACTGATATTTCCCCTATCTGAAAGTCTGATAAACGCCGGAAAAATGACTAAGTCCAAAAAAAATTTTTTTTCAACTTTTTTCAATTTTACCTCCGTGGGATATATATTCTACCCACACACATTTGGAACTCTCCTGGGGTACCCTCACACATATTATTCCCTCATTTAGTGGATATTTTCACAAAAAAGTGAAATTTTCAAAAATTCAGAAAATTGGCTGAAAATTACTAAATATGAAGGACTCATCGGGCGAATCGCTCTGGAACTGAAATCGGAACGCTCACTGACATTTCCTCTGACTGAAAGTCTGATAAATGCCAGAAAAATGACTAAGTCCAAAAAAAATTTTTTTTCAACTTTTTTCAATTTTACCTCCGTGGGATATATATTCTACCCACACACATTTGGAACTCTCCTGGGGTACCCTCACACATATTATTCCCTCATTTAGTGGATATTTCCACAAAAAAGTGAAATTTTCAAAAATTCAGAAAATTGGCTGAAAATGACTAAATATGAAGGACTCATTGGGCGAATCGCTCTGGAACTGAAATCGGAACGCTCACTGCCATTTCCCCTATCTGAAAGTCTGATAAACTCCGGAAAAATGACTAAGTCCAAAAAAAAATTTTTTTCAACTTTTTTAAATTTTACCCCCGTGGGATATATATTCTACCCACACACATTTGGAACTCTCCTGGGGTACCCTCACACATATTATTCCCTCATTTAGTGGATATTTTCACAAAAAAGTGAAATTTTCAAAAATTCAGAAAATTGGCTGAAGATTACTAAATATGAAGGACTCATCGGGCGAATTGCTCTGGAACTGAAATTGGAACGCTCACTGACATTTCCTCTAACTGAAAGTCTGATAAACGCCAGAAAAATGACTAAGTCCAAAAAAAATTTTTTTTCAACTTTTTTCAGTTTTACCTCCGTGGGATATATATTCTACCCACACACATTTGGAACTCTCCTGGGGTACCCTCATACATTTTATTCCCTCATTTAGTGGATATTTCCACAAAAAAGTGAAATTTTCAAAAATTCAGAAAATTGGCTGAAAATGACTAAATATGAAGGACTCATTGGGCGAATCGCTCTGGAACTGAAATCGGAATGCTCACTGACATTTCTCCTATCTGAAAGTCTGATAAACGCCGGAAAAATGACTAAGTCCAAAAAAAATTTTTTTTCAACTTTTTTCAATTTTACCCCCGTGGAATATATATTCTACCCATACACATTTGGAACTCTCCTGGGGTACCCTCACACATATTATTCCCTCATTTAGTGGATATTTTCACAAAAAAAGTGAAATTTTCAAAAATTCAGAAAAGTGGCTGAAAATGACTAAATATGAACAATTCATCGGGCAAATCGCTCTGGAACTGAAATCGGAATGCTCACTAACATTTCCTCTAACTGAAAGTGTGATAAAGGCCGGAAAAATGACTAAGTCCAAAAAAAAATTTTTTTAAACTTTTTTCAATTTTACCCCCGTGGGATATATATTCTACCCACACACATTTGGAACTCTCCTGGGGTACCCTCACACATATTATTCCCTCATTTAGTGGATATTTTCACAAAAAAGTGAAATTTTCAAAAATTCAGAAAATTGGCTGAAAATTACTAAATATGAAGGACTCATCAGGCGAATCGCTCTGGAACTGAAATCGGAACGCTCACTGACATTTCCTCTAGCTGAAAGTCTGATAAACGCCAGAAAAATGACTAAGTCCAAAAAAAATTTTTTTTCAACTTTTTTCAATTTTACCCCCGTGGAATATATATTCTACCAACACACATTTGGAACTCTCCTGGGGTACCCTCACACATATTATTCCCTCATTTAGTGGATATTTTCACAAAAAAAGTGAAATTTTCAAAAATTCAGAAAAGTGACTGAAAATGACTAAATATGAACAATTCATCGGGCGAATCGCTCTGGAACTGAAATCGGAACGCTCACTGACATTTCCTCTAACTGAAAGTCTGATAAACGCCAGAAAAATGACTAAGTCCAAAAAAAATTTTTTTTCAACTTTTTTCAATTTTACCCCCGTGGGATATATATTCTTCCCACACACATTTGGAACTCTCCTGGGGTACCCTCACACATATTATTCCCTCATTTAGTGGATATTTTCACAAAAAAGTGAAATTTTCAAAAATTCAGAAAATTGGCTGAAAATTACTAAATATGAAGGACTCAATGGGAGAATCGCTCTGGAACTGAAATTGGAACGCTCACTGACATTTCCTCTAACTGAAAGTCTGATAAACGCCAGAAAAATGACTAAGTCCAAAAAAAATTTTTTTTCAACTTTTTTCAATTTTACCCCCGTGGAATATATATTCTACCCACACACATTTGGAACTCTCCTGGGGTACCCTCACACATATTATTCCCTCATTTAGTGGATATTTTCACAAAAAAGTGAAATTTTCAAAAATTCAGAAAATTGGCTGAAAATTACTAAATATGAAGGACTCATCGGGCGAATCGCTCTGGAACTGAAATCGGAACGCTCACTGACATTTCCTCTAACTGAAAGTCTGATAAACGCCAGAAAAATGACTAAGTCCCAAAAAAATTTTTTTTCAACTTTTTTCAATTTTACCTCCGTGGGATATATATTCTACCCACACACATTTGGAACTCTCCTGGGGTACCCTCACACATATTATTCCCTCATTTAGTGGATATTTCCACAAAAAAGTGAAATTTTCAAAAATTCAGAAAATTGGCTGAAAATGACTAAATATGAAGGACTCATTGGGCGAATCGCTCTGGAACTGAAATCGGAACGCTCACTGCCATTTCCCCTATCTGAAAGTCTGATAAACTCCGGAAAAATGACTAAGTCCAAAAAAAAATTTTTTTCAACTTTTTTAAATTTTACCCCCGTGGGATATATATTCTACCCACACACATTTGGAACTCTCCTGGGGTACCCTCACACATATTATTCCCTCATTTAGTGGATATTTTCACAAAAAAGTGAAATTTTCAAAAATTCAGAAAATTGGCTGAAGATTACTAAATATGAAGGACTCATCGGGCGAATTGCTCTGGAACTGAAATTGGAACGCTCACTGACATTTCCTCTAACTGAAAGTCTGATAAACGCCAGAAAAATGACTAAGTCCAAAAAAAATTTTTTTTCAACTTTTTTCAGTTTTACCTCCGTGGGATATATATTCTACCCACACACATTTGGAACTCTCCTGGGGTACCCTCATACATTTTATTCCCTCATTTAGTGGATATTTCCACAAAAAAGTGAAATTTTCAAAAATTCAGAAAATTGGCTGAAAATGACTAAATATGAAGGACTCATTGGGCGAATCGCTCTGGAACTGAAATCGGAATGCTCACTGACATTTCTCCTATCTGAAAGTCTGATAAACGCCGGAAAAATGACTAAGTCCAAAAAAAATTTTTTTTCAACTTTTTTCAATTTTACCCCCGTGGAATATATATTCTACCCATACACATTTGGAACTCTCCTGGGGTACCCTCACACATATTATTCCCTCATTTAGTGGATATTTTCACAAAAAAAGTGAAATTTTCAAAAATTCAGAAAAGTGGCTGAAAATGACTAAATATGAACAATTCATCGGGCAAATCGCTCTGGAACTGAAATCGGAATGCTCACTAACATTTCCTCTAACTGAAAGTGTGATAAAGGCCGGAAAAATGACTAAGTCCAAAAAAAAATTTTTTTAAACTTTTTTCAATTTTACCCCCGTGGGATATATATTCTACCCACACACATTTGGAACTCTCCTGGGGTACCCTCACACATATTATTCCCTCATTTAGTGGATATTTTCACAAAAAAGTGAAATTTTCAAAAATTCAGAAAATTGGCTGAAAATTACTAAATATGAAGGACTCATCAGGCGAATCGCTCTGGAACTGAAATCGGAACGCTCGCTGACATTTCCTCTAGCTGAAAGTCTGATAAACGCCAGAAAAATGACTAAGTCCAAAAAAAATTTTTTTTCAACTTTTTTCAATTTTACCCCCGTGGAATATATATTCTACCAACACACATTTGGAACTCTCCTGGGGTACCCTCACACATATTATTCCCTCATTTAGTGGATATTTTCACAAAAAAAGTGAAATTTTCAAAAATTCAGAAAAGTGACTGAAAATGACTAAATATGAACAATTCATCGGGCGAATCGCTCTGGAACTGAAATCGGAACGCTCACTGACATTTCCTCTAACTGAAAGTCTGATAAACGCCAGAAAAATGACTAAGTCCAAAAAAAATTTTTTTTCAACTTTTTTCAATTTTACCCCCGTGGGATATATATTCTTCCCACACACATTTGGAACTCTCCTGGGGTACCCTCACACATATTATTCCCTCATTTAGTGGATATTTTCACAAAAAAGTGAAATTTTCAAAAATTCAGAAAATTGGCTGAAAATTACTAAATATGAAGGACTCAATGGGAGAATCGCTCTGGAACTGAAATCGGAACGCTCACTGACATTTCCTCTAACTGAAAGTCTGATAAACGCCAGAAAAATGACTAAGTCCAAAAAAAATTTTTTTTCAACTTTTTTCAATTTTACCCCCGTGGAATATATATTCTACCCACACACATTTGGAACTCTCCTGGGGTACCCTCACACATATTATTCCCTCATTTAGTGGATATTTTCACAAAAAAGTGAAATTTTCAAAAATTCAGAAAATTGGCTGAAAATTACTAAATATGAAGGACTCATCGGGCGAATCGCTCTGGAACTGAAATCGGAACGCTCACTGACATTTCCTCTAACTGAAAGTCTGATAAACGCCAGAAAAATGACTAAGTCCCAAAAAAATTTTTTTTCAACTTTTTTCAATTTTACCTCCGTGGGATATATATTCTACCCACACACATTTGGAACTCTCCTGGGGTACCCTCACACATATTATTCCCTCATTTAGTGGATATTTCCACAAAAAAGTGAAATTTTCAAAAATTCAGAAAATTGGCTGAAAATGACTAAATATGAAGGACTCATTGGGCGAATCGCTCTGGAACTGAAATCGGAACGCTCACTGCCATTTCTCCTATCTGAAAGTCTGATAAACTCCGGAAAAATGACTAAGTCCAAAAAAAAATTTTTTTCAACTTTTTTAAATTTTACCCCCGTGGGATATATATTCTACCCACACACATTTGGAACTCTCCTGGGGTACCCTCACACATATTATTCCCTCATTTAGTGGATATTTTCACAAAAAAGTGAAATTTTCAAAAATTCAGAAAATTGGCTGAAGATTACTAAATATGAAGGACTCATCGGGCGAATTGCTCTGGAACTGAAATCGGAACGCTCACTGACATTTCCTCTAACTGAAAGTCTGATAAACGCCAGAAAAATGACTAAGTCCAAAAAAAATTTTTTTTCAACTTTTTTCAGTTTTACCTCCGTGGGATATATATTCTTCCCACACACATTTGGAACTCTCCTGGGGTACCCTCACACATATTATTCCCTCATTTAGTGGATATTTTCACAAAAAAGTGAAATTTTCAAAAATTCAGAAAATTGGCTGAAAATTACTAAATATGAAGGACTCATCGGGCGAATCGCTCTGGAACTGAAATCGGAACGCTCACTGACATTTCCTCTAACTGAAAGTCTGATAAACGCCAGAAAAATGACTAAGTCCAAAAAAAATTTTTTTTCAACTTTTTTCAATTTTACCTCCGTGGGATATATATTCTACCCACACACATTTGGAACTCTCCTGGGGTACCCTCACACATATTATTCCCTCATTTAGTGGATATTTCCACAAAAAAGTGAAATTTTCAAAAATTCAGAAAATTGGCTGAAAATGACTAAATATGAAGGACTCATTGGGCGAATCGCTCTGGAACTGAAATCGGAATGCTCACTGCCATTTCCCCTATCTGAAAGTCTGATAAACTCCGGAAAAATGACTAAGTCCAAAAAAAAATTTTTTTCAACTTTTTTAAATTTTACCCCCGTGGGATATATATTCTACCCACACACATTTGGAACTCTCCTGGGGTACCCTCACACATATTATTCCCTCATTTAGTGGATATTTTCACAAAAAAGTGAAATTTTCAAAAATTCAGAAAATTGGCTGAAGATTACTAAATATGAAGGACTCATCGGGCGAATTGCTCTGGAACTGAAATCGGAACGCTCACTGACATTTCCTCTAACTGAAAGTCTGATAAACGCCAGAAAAATGACTAAGTCCAAAAAAAATTTTTTTTCAACTTTTTTCAGTTTTACCTCCGTGGGATATATATTCTACCCACACACATTTGGAACTCTCCTGGGGTACCCTCATACATTTTATTCCCTCATTTAGTGGATATTTCCACAAAAAAGTGAAATTTTCAAAAATTCAGAAAATTGGCTGAAAATGACTAAATATGAAGGACTCATTGGGCGAATCGCTCTGGAACTGAAATCGGAATGCTCACTGACATTTCACCTATCTGAAAGTCTGATAAACGCCGGAAAAATGACTAAGTCCAAAAAAAATTTTTTTTCAACTTTTTTCAATTTTACCCCCGTGGGATATATATTCTTCCCACACACATTTGGAACTCTCCTGGGGTACCCTCACACATATCATTCCCTCATTTAGTGGATATTTTCACAAAAAAGTGAAATTTTCAAAAATTCAGAAAATTGGCTGAAAATTACTAAATATGAAGGACACATCGGGCGAATCGCTCTGGAACTGAAATCGGAACGCTCACTGACATTTCCCCTATCTGAAAGTCTGATAAACGCCGGAAAAATGACTAAGTCCAAAAAAAATTTTTTTTAAACTTTTTTCAATTTTACCCCCGTGGAATATATATTCTACCCATACACATTTGGAACTCTCCTGGGGTACCCTCACACATATTATTCCCTCATTTAGTGGATATTTTCACAAAAAAAGTGAAATTTTCAAAAATTCAGAAAAGTGGCTGAAAATGACTAAATATGAACAATTCATCGGGCAAATCGCTCTGGAACTGAAATCGGAACGCTCACTAACATTTCCTCTAACTGAAAGTGTGATAAAGGCCGGAAAAATGACTAAGTCCAAAAAAAAATTTTTTTAAACTTTTTTCAATTTTACCCCCGTGGGATATATATTCTACCCACACACATTTGGAACTCTCCTGGGGTACCCTCACACATATTATTCCCTCATTTAGTGGATATTTTCACAAAAAAGTGAAATTTTCAAAAATTCAATAAATTGGCTGAAAATTACTAAATATGAAGGACTCATCGGGCGAATCGCTCTGGAACTGAAATCGGAACGCTCACTGACATTTCCTCTAGCTGAAAGTCTGATAAACGCCAGAAAAATGACTAAGTCCAAAAAAAATTTTTTTTCAACTTTTTTCAATTTTACCCCCATGGAATATATATTCTACCAACACACATTTGGAACTCTCCTGGGGTACCCTCACACATATTATTCCCTCATTTAGTGGATATTTTCACAAAAAAAGTGAAATTTTCAAAAATTCAGAAAAGTGGCTGAAAATGACTAAATATGAACAATTCATCGGGCGAATCGCTCTGGAACTGAAATCGAAACGCTCACTGACATTTCCTCTAACTGAAAGTCTGATAAACGCCAGAAAAATGACTAAGTCCAAAAAAAATTTTTTTTCAACTTTTTTCAATTTTACCCCCGTGGGATATATATTCTTCCCACACACATTTGGAACTCTCCTGGGGTACCCTCACACATATTATTCCCTCATTTAGTGGATATTTTCACAAAAAAGTGAAATTTTCAAAAATTCAGAAAATTGGCTGAAAATTACTAAATATGAAGGACTCATCGGGCGAATCGCTCTGGAACTGAAATCGGAACGCTCACTGACATTTCCTCTAACTGAAAGTCTGATAAACGCCAGAAAAATGACTAAGTCCAAAAAAAATTTTTTTTCAACTTTTTTCAATTTTACCTCCGTGGGATATATATTCTACCCACACACATTTGGAACTCTCCTGGGGTACCCTCACACATATTATTCCCTCATTTAGTGGATATTTCCACAAAAAAGTGAAATTTTCAAAAATTCAGAAAATTGGCTGAAAATGACTAAATATGAAGGACTCATTGGGCGAATCGCTCTGGAACTGAAATCGGAATGCTCACTGCCATTTCCCCTATCTGAAAGTCTGATAAACTCCGGAAAAATGACTAAGTCCAAAAAAAAATTTTTTTCAACTTTTTTAAATTTTACCCCCGTGGGATATATATTCTACCCACACACATTTGGAACTCTCCTGGGGTACCCTCACACATATTATTCCCTCATTTAGTGGATATTTTCACAAAAAAGTGAAATTTTCAAAAATTCAGAAAATTGGCTGAAGATTACTAAATATGAAGGACTCATCGGGCGAATTGCTCTGGAACTGAAATCGGAACGCTCACTGACATTTCCTCTAACTGAAAGTCTGATAAACGCCAGAAAAATGACTAAGTCCAAAAAAAATTTTTTTTCAACTTTTTTCAGTTTTACCTCCGTGGGATATATATTCTACCCACACACATTTGGAACTCTCCTGGGGTACCCTCATACATTTTATTCCCTCATTTAGTGGATATTTCCACAAAAAAGTGAAATTTTCAAAAATTCAGAAAATTGGCTGAAAATGACTAAATATGAAGGACTCATTGGGCGAATCGCTCTGGAACTGAAATCGGAATGCTCACTGACATTTCACCTATCTGAAAGTCTGATAAACGCCGGAAAAATGACTAAGTCCAAAAAAAATTTTTTTTCAACTTTTTTCAATTTTACCCCCGTGGGATATATATTCTTCCCACACACATTTGGAACTCTCCTGGGGTACCCTCACACATATCATTCCCTCATTTAGTGGATATTTTCACAAAAAAGTGAAATTTTCAAAAATTCAGAAAATTGGCTGAAAATTACTAAATATGAAGGACACATCGGGCGAATCGCTCTGGAACTGAAATCGGAACGCTCACTGACATTTCCCCTATCTGAAAGTCTGATAAACGCCGGAAAAATGACTAAGTCCAAAAAAAATTTTTTTTAAACTTTTTTCAATTTTACCCCCGTGGAATATATATTCTACCCATACACATTTGGAACTCTCCTGGGGTACCCTCACACATATTATTCCCTCATTTAGTGGATATTTTCACAAAAAAAGTGAAATTTTCAAAAATTCAGAAAAGTGGCTGAAAATGACTAAATATGAACAATTCATCGGGCAAATCGCTCTGGAACTGAAATCGGAACGCTCACTAACATTTCCTCTAACTGAAAGTGTGATAAAGGCCGGAAAAATGACTAAGTCCAAAAAAAAATTTTTTTAAACTTTTTTCAATTTTACCCCCGTGGGATATATATTCTACCCACACACATTTGGAACTCTCCTGGGGTACCCTCACACATATTATTCCCTCATTTAGTGGATATTTTCACAAAAAAGTGAAATTTTCAAAAATTCAATAAATTGGCTGAAAATTACTAAATATGAAGGACTCATCGGGCGAATCGCTCTGGAACTGAAATCGGAACGCTCACTGACATTTCCTCTAGCTGAAAGTCTGATAAACGCCAGAAAAATGACTAAGTCCAAAAAAAATTTTTTTTCAACTTTTTTCAATTTTACCCCCATGGAATATATATTCTACCAACACACATTTGGAACTCTCCTGGGGTACCCTCACACATATTATTCCCTCATTTAGTGGATATTTTCACAAAAAAAGTGAAATTTTCAAAAATTCAGAAAAGTGGCTGAAAATGACTAAATATGAACAATTCATCGGGCGAATCGCTCTGGAACTGAAATCGAAACGCTCACTGACATTTCCTCTAACTGAAAGTCTGATAAACGCCAGAAAAATGACTAAGTCCAAAAAAAATTTTTTTTCAACTTTTTTCAATTTTACCCCCGTGGGATATATATTCTTCCCACACACATTTGGAACTCTCCTGGGGTACCCTCACACATATTATTCCCTCATTTAGTGGATATTTTCACAAAAAAGTGAAATTTTCAAAAATTCAGAAAATTGGCTGAAAATTACTAAATATGAAGGACTCAATGGGAGAATCGCTCTGGAACTGAAATCGGAACGCTCACTGACATTTCCTCTAACTGAAAGTCTGATAAACGCCAGAAAAATGACTAAGTCCAAAAAAAAATTTTTTTCAACTTTTTTCAATTTTACCCCCGTGGGATATATATTCTTCCCACACACATTTGGAACTCTCCTGGGGTACCCTCACACATATTATTCCCTCATTTAGTGGATATTTTCACAAAAAAGTGAAATTTTCAAAAATTCAGAAAATTGGCTGAAAATTACTAAATATGAAGGACTCAATGGGAGAATCGCTCTGGAACTGAAATCGGAACGCTCACTGACATTTCCTCTAACTGAAAGTCTGATAAACGCCAGAAAAATGACTAAGTCCAAAAAAAATTTTTTTTCAACTTTCTTCAATTTTACCCCCGTGGGATATATATTCTCCCCACACACATTTGGAACTCTCCTGGGGTACCCTCACACATACTATTCCCTCATTTAGTGGACATTTTCACAAAAAAGTGAAATTTTCAAAAATTCAGAAAATTGGCTGAAAATTACTAAATATGAAGGACTCATCGGGCGAATCGCTCTGGAACTGAAATCGGAACGCTCACTGACATTTCCTCTAGCTGAAAGTCTGATAAACGCCAGAAAAATGACTAAGTCCAAAAAAAATTTTTTTTCAACTTTTTTCAATTTTACCCCCGTGGAATATATATTCTACCCACACACATTTGGAACTCTCCTGGGGTACCCTCACACATATTATTCCCTCATTTAGTGGATATTTTCACAAAAAAGTGAAATTTTCAAAAATTCAGAAAATTGGCTGAAGATTACTAAATATGAAGGACTCATCGGGCGAATTGCTCTGGAACTGAAATCGGAACGCTCACTGACATTTCCTCTAACTGAAAGTCTGATAAACGCCAGAAAAATGACTAAGTCCAAAAAAAATTTTTTTTCAACTTTTTTCAGTTTTACCTCCGTGGGATATATATTCTACCCACACACATTTGGAACTCTCCTGGGGTACCCTCATACATTTTATTCCCTCATTTAGTGGATATTTCCACAAAAAAGTGAAATTTTCAAAAATTCAGAAAATTGGCTGAAAATGACTAAATATGAAGGACTCATTGGGCGAATCGCTCTGGAACTGAAATCGGAATGCTCACTGACATTTCACCTATCTGAAAGTCTGATAAACGCCGGAAAAATGACTAAGTCCAAAAAAAATTTTTTTTCAACTTTTTTCAATTTTACCCCCGTGGGATATATATTCTTCCCACACACATTTGGAACTCTCCTGGGGTACCCTCACACATATTATTCCCTCATTTAGTGGATATTTTCACAAAAAAGTGAAATTTTCAAAAATTCAGAAAATTGGCTGAAAATTACTAAATATGAAGAACTCATCAGGCGAATCGCTCTGGAACTGAAATCGGAACGCTCACTGACATTTCCTCTAGCTGAAAGTCTGATAAACGCCAGAAAAATGACTAAGTCCAAAAAAAATTTTTTTTCAACTTTTTTCAATTTTACCCCCGTGGAATATATATTCTACCAACACACATTTGGAACTCTCCTGGGGTACCCTCACACATATTATTCCCTCATTTAGTGGATATTTTCACAAAAAAAGTGAAATTTTCAAAAATTCAGAAAAGTGACTGAAAATGACTAAATATGAACAATTCATCGGGCGAATCGCTCTGGAACTGAAATCGGAACGCTCACTGACATTTCCTCTAACTGAAAGTCTGATAAACGCCAGAAAAATGACTAAGTCCAAAAAAAATTTTTTTTCAACTTTTTTCAATTTTACCCCCGTGGGATATATATTCTTCCCACAAACATTTGGAACTCTCCTGGGGTACCCTCACACATATTATTCCCTCATTTAGTGGATATTTTCACAAAAAAGTGAAATTTTCAAAAATTCAGAAAATTGGCTGAAAATTACTAAATATGAAGGACACATCGGGCGAATCGCTCTGGAACTGAAATCGGAACGCTCACTGACATTTCCCCTATCTGAAAGTCTGATAAACGCCGGAAAAATGACTAAGTCCAAAAAAAATTTTTTTTCAACTTTCTTCAATTTTACCCCCGTGGGATATATATTCTCCCCACACACATTTGGAACTCTCCTGGGGTACCCTCACACATATTATTCCCTCATTTAGTGGATATTTTCACAAAAAAGTGAAATTTTCAAAAATTCAGAAAATTGGCTGAAAATTACTAAATATGAAGGACACATCGGGCGAATCGCTCTGGAACTGAAATCGGAACGCTCACTGACATTTCCCCTATCTGAAAGTCTGATAAACGCCGGAAAAATGACTAAGTCCAAAAAAAATTTTTTTTCAACTTTCTTCAATTTTACCCCCGTGGGATATGTATTCTACCCACACACATTTGGAACTCTCCTGGGGTACCCTCACACATATTATTCCCTCATTTAGTGGATATTTTCACAAAAAAAGTGAAATTTTCAAAAATTCAGAAAAGTGGCTGAAAATGACTAAATATGAACAATTCATCGGGCAAATCGCTCTGGAACTGAAATCGGAACGCTCACTAACATTTCCTCTAACTGAAAGTCTGATAAAGGCCGGAAAAATGACTAAGTCCAAAAAAAATTTTTTTTAAACTTTTTTCAATTTTACCCCCGTGGGATATATATTCTCCCCACACACATTTGGAACTCTCCTGGGGTACCCTCACACATACTATTCCCTCATTTAGTGGACATTTTCACAAAAAAGTGAAATTTTCAAAAATTCAGAAAATTGGCTGAAAATGACTAAATATGAAGGACTCATCGGGCGAATTGCTCTGGAACTGAAATCGGAACGCTCACTGACATTTCCTCTAACTGAAAGTCTGATAAACGCCAGAAAAATGACTAAGTCCAAAAAAAATTTTTTTTCAACTTTTTTCAGTTTTACCTCCGTGGGATATATATTCTACCCACACACATTTGGAACTCTCCTGGGGTACCCTCACACATATTATTCCCTCATTTAGTGGATATTTTCACAAAAAAGTGAAATTTTCAAAAATTCAGAAAATTGGCTGAAAATTACTAAATATGAAGGACACATCGGGCGAATCGCTCTGGAACTGAAATCGGAACGCTCACTGACATTTCCCCTATCTGAAAGTCTGATAAACGCCGGAAAAATGACTAAGTCCAAAAAAAATTTTTTTTTCAACTTTTTTCAATTTTACCCCCGTGGAATATATATTCTACCCATACACATTTGGAACTCTCCTGGGGTACCCTCACACATATTATTCCCTCATTTAGTGGATATTTTCACAAAAAAAGTGAAATTTTCAAAAATTCAGAAAAGTGGCTGAAAATGACTAAATATGAACAATTCATCGGGCAAATCGCTCTGGAACTGAAATCGGAACGCTCACTAACATTTCCTCTAACTGAAAGTCTGATAAAGGCCGGAAAAATGACTAAGTCCCAAAAAAATTTTTTTTAAACTTTTTTCAATTTTACCCCCGTGGGATATATATTCTCCCCACACACATTTGGAACTCTCCTGGGGTACCTTCACACATATTATTCCCTCATTTAGTGGATATTTTCACAAAAAAGTGAAATTTTCAAAAATTCAGAAAATTGGCTGAAAATTACTAAATATGAAGGACTCATCGGGCGAATTGCTCTGGAACTGAAATCGGAACGCTCACTGACATTTCCTCTAACTGAAAGTCTGATAAACGCCAGAAAAATGACTAAGTCCAAAAAAAATTTTTTTTCAACTTTTTTCAGTTTTACCTCCGTGGGATATATATTCTACCCACACACATTTGGAACTCTCCTGGGGTATCCTCACACATATTATTCCCTCATTTAGTGGATATTTTCACAAAAAAGTGAAATTTTCAAAAATTCAGAAAATTGGCTGAAAATTACTAAATATGAAGGACACATCGGGCGAATCGCTCTGGAACTGAAATCGGAACGCTCACTGACATTTCCCCTATCTGAAAGTCTGATAAACACCGGAAAAATGACTAAGTCCAAAAAAAATTTTTTTTTCAACTTTTTTCAATTTTACCCCCGTGGAATATATATTCTACCCATACACATTTGGAACTCTCCTGGGGTACCCTCACACATATTATTCCCTAATTTAGTGGATATTTTCACAAAAAAGTGAAATTTTCAAAAATTCAGAAAATTGGCTGAAAATTACTAAATATGAAGGACTCATCAGGCGAATCGCTCTGGAGCTGAAATTGGAACGTTCACTGACATTTCCTCTAACTGAAAGTATGATAAACGCCGGAAAAATGACTAAGTCCAAAAAAAATTTTTTTTCAACTTTCTTCAATTTTACCCCCGTGGGATATATATTCTACCCACACACATTTGGAACTCTCCTGGGGTACCCTCACACATACTATTCCCTCATTTAGTGGACATTTTCACAAAAAAGTGAAATTTTCAAAAATTAAGAAAATTGGCTGAAAATGACTAAATATGAAGGACTCATTGGGCGAATCGCTCTGGAACTGAAATCGGAACGCTCACTGACATTTCCCCTATCTGAAAGTCTGATAAACTCCGGAAAAATGACTAAGTACCAAAAAAATTTTTTTTCAACTTTTTTAAATTTTACCCCCGTGGGATATATATTCTACCCACACACATTTGGAACTCTCCTGGGGTACCCTTACACATATTATTCCCTCATTTAGTGGATATTTTCACAAAAAAGTGAAATTTTCAAAAATTCAGAAAATTGGCTGAAGATTACTAAATATGAAGGACTCATCGGGCGAATCGCTCTGGAACTGAAATCGGAACGCTCACTGACATTTCCTCTAATGGAAAGTCTGATAAACGCCAGAAAAATGACTAAGTCCAAAAAAAAATTTTTTTCAACTTTTTTCAATTTTACCTCCGTGGGATATATATTCTACCCACACACATTTGGAACTCTCCTGGGGTACCCTCACACATATTATTCCCTCATTTAGTGGATATTTCCACAAAAAAGTGAAATTTTCAAAAATTCAGAAAATTGGCTGAAAATGACTAAATATGAAGGACTCATTGGGCGAATCGCTCTGGAACTGAAATCGGAACGCTCACTGACATTTCCCCTATCTGAAAGTCTGATAAACTCCGGAAAAATGACTAAGTCCAAAAAAAATTTTTTTTCAACTTTTTTAAATTTTACCCCCGTGGGATATATATTCTACCCACACACATTTGGAACTCTCCTGGGGTACCCTCACACATATTATTCCCTCATTTAGTGGATATTTTCACAAAAAAGTGAAATTTTCAAAAATTCTGAAAATTGGCTGAAAATTACTAAATATGAAGGACACATCGGGCGAATCGCTCTGGAACTGAAATCGGAACGCTCACTGACATTTCCCCTATCTGAAAGTCTGATAAACGCCGGAAAAATGACTAAGTCCAAAAAAAATTTTTTTTCAACTTTTTTCAATTTTACCCCCGTGGAATATATATTCTACCCATACACATTTGGAACTCTCCTGGGGTACCCTCACACATATTATTCCCTCATTTAGTGGATATTTCACAAAAAAAGTGAAATTTTCAAAAATTCAGAAAAGTGGCTGAAAATGACTAAATATGAACAATTCATCGGGCAAATCGCTCTGGAACTGAAATCGGAACGCTCACTAACATTTCCTCTAACTGAAAGTGTGATAAAGGCCGGAAAAATGACTAAGTCCAAAAAAAATTTTTTTTAAACTTTTTTCAATTTTACCCCCGTGGGATATATATTCTACCCACACACATTTGGAACTCTCCTGGGGTACCCTCACACATATTATTCCCTAATTTAGTGGATATTTTCACAAAAAAGTGAAATTTTCAAAAATTCAGAAAATTGGCTGAAAATTACTAAATATGAAGGACTCATCAGGCGAATCGCTCTGGAGCTGAAATTGGAACGTTCACTGACATTTCCTCTAACTGAAAGTATGATAAACGCCGGAAAAATGACTAAGTCCAAAAAAAATTTTTTTTCAACTTTTTTCAATTTTACCCCCGTGGGATATATATTCTTCCCACACACATTTGGAACTCTCCTGGGGTACCCTCACACATACTATTCCCTCATTTAGTGGACATTTTCACAAAAAAGTGAAATTTTCAAAAATTCTGAAAATTGGCTGAAAATGACTAAATATGAAGGACTCATTGGGCGAATCGCTCTGGAACTGAAATCGGAACGCTCACTGACATTTCCCCTATCTGAAAGTCTGATAAACTCCGGAAAAATGACTAAGTCCAAAAAAAATTTTTTTTCAACTTTTTTAAATTTTACCCCCGTGGGATATATATTCTACCCACACACATTTGGAACTCTCCTGGGGTACCCTCACACATATTATTCCCTCATTTAGTGGATATTTTCACAAAAAAGTGAAATTTTCAAAAATTCTGAAAATTGGCTGAAGATTACTAAGTATGAAGGACTCATCGGGCGAATCGCTCTGGAACTGAAATCGGAACGCTCACTGACATTTCCTCTAACTGAAAGTCTGATAAACGCCAGAAAAATGACTAAGTCCAAAAAAAATTTTTTTTCAACTTTTTTCAGTTTTACCTCCGTGGGATATATATTCTACCCACACACATTTGGAACTCTCCTGGGGTACCCTCACACATATTATTCCCTCATTTAGTGGATATTTCCACAAAAAAGTGAAATTTTCAAAAATTCAGAAAATTGGCTGAAAATTACTAAATATGAAGGACACATCGGGCGAATCGCTCTGGAACTGAAATCGGAACGCTCACTGACATTTCCCCTATCTGAAAGTCTGATAAACGCCGGAAAAATGACTAAGTCCAAAAAAAATTTTTTTTCAACTTTTTTCAATTTTACCCCCGTGGAATATATATTCTACCCATACACATTTGGAACTCTCCTGGGGTACCCTCACACATATTATTCCCTCAGTTAGTGGATATTTTCACAAAAAAAGTGAAATTTTCAAAAATTCAGAAAAGTGGCTGAAAATGACTAAATATGAACAATTCATCGGGCAAATCGCTCTGGAACTGAAATCGGAACGCTCACTAACATTTCCTCTATCTGAAAGTCTGATAAACTCCGGAAAAATGACTAAGTCCAAAAAAAAATTTTTTTCAACTTTTTTAAATTTTACCCCCGTGGGATATATATTCTACCCACACACATTTGGAACTCTCCTGGGGTACCCTCACACATATTATTCCCTCATTTAGTGGATATTTTCACAAAAAAGTGAAATTTTCAAAAATTCAGAAAATTGGCTGAAGATTACTAAATATGAAGGACTCATCGGGAAAATCGCTCTGGAACTGAAATCGGAACGCTCACTGATATTTCCTCTAACTGAAAGTCTGATAAACGCCAGAAAAATGACTAAGTCCAAAAAAAATTTTTTTTCAACTTTTTTCAATTTTACCTCCGTGGGATATATATTCTACCCACACACATTTGGAACTCTCCTGGGGTACCCTCACACATATTATTCCCTCATTTAGTGGATATTTCCACAAAAAAGTGAAATTTTCAAAAATTCAGAAAATTGGCTGAAAATGACTAAATATGAAGGACTCATTGGGCGAATCGCTCTGGAACTGAAATCGGAACGCTCACTGACATTTCACCTATCTGAAAGTCTGATAAACGCCGGAAAAATGACTAAGTCCAAAAAAAATTTTTTTTCAACTTTTTTCAATTTTACCCCCGTGGGATATATATTCTTCCCACACACATTTGGAACTCTCCTGGGGTACCCTCACACATATTATTCCCTCATTTAGTGGATATTTTCACAAAAAAGTGAAATTTTGAAAAATTCAGAAAATTGGCTGAAAATTACTAAATATGAAGGACACATCGGGCGAATCGCTCTGGAACTGAAATCGGAACGCTCACTGACATTTCCCCTATCTGAAAGTCTGATAAACACCGGAAAAATGACTAAGTCCAAAAAAAATTTTTTTTTCAACTTTTTTCAATTTTACCCCCGTGGAATATATATTCTACCCATACACATTTGGAACTCTCCTGGGGTACCCTCACACATATTATTCCCTAATTTAGTGGATATTTTCACAAATAAGTGAAATTTTCAAAAATTCAGAAAATTGGCTGAAAATTACTAAATATGAAGGACTCATCAGGCGAATCGCTCTGGAGCTGAAATTGGAACGTTCACTGACATTTCCTCTAACTGAAAGTATGATAAACGCCGGAAAAATGACTAAGTCCAAAAAAAATTTTTTTTCAACTTTCTTCAATTTTACCCCCGTGGGATATATATTCTACCCACACACATTTGGAACTCTCCTGGGGTACCCTCACACATACTATTCCCTCATTTAGTGGACATTTTCACAAAAAAGTGAAATTTTCAAAAATTAAGAAAATTGGCTGAAAATGACTAAATATGAAGGACTCATTGGGCGAATCGCTCTGGAACTGAAATCGGAACGCTCACTGACATTTCCCCTATCTGAAAGTCTGATAAACTCCGGAAAAATGACTAAGTCCAAAAAAAATTTTTTTTCAACTTTTTTAAATTTTACCCCCGTGGGATATATATTCTACCCACACACATTTGGAACTCTCCTGGGGTACCCTCACACATATTATTCCCTCATTTAGTGGATATTTTCACAAAAAAGTGAAATTTTCAAAAATTCTGAAAATTGGCTGAAAATTACTAAATATGAAGGACACATCGGGCGAATCGCTCTGGAACTGAAATCGGAACGCTCACTGACATTTCCCCTATCTGAAAGTCTGATAAACACCGGAAAAATGACTAAGTCCAAAAAAAATTTTTTTTTCAACTTTTTTCAATTTTACCCCCGTGGAATATATATTCTACCCATACACATTTGGAACTCTCCTGGGGTACCCTCACACATATTATTCCCTAATTTAGTGGATATTTTCACAAATAAGTGAAATTTTCAAAAATTCAGAAAATTGGCTGAAAATTACTAAATATGAAGGACTCATCAGGCGAATCGCTCTGGAGCTGAAATTGGAACGTTCACTGACATTTCCTCTAACTGAAAGTATGATAAACGCCGGAAAAATGACTAAGTCCAAAAAAAATTTTTTTTCAACTTTCTTCAATTTTACCCCCGTGGGATATATATTCTACCCACACACATTTGGAACTCTCCTGGGGTACCCTCACACATACTATTCCCTCATTTAGTGGACATTTTCACAAAAAAGTGAAATTTTCAAAAATTAAGAAAATTGGCTGAAAATGACTAAATATGAAGGACTCATTGGGCGAATCGCTCTGGAACTGAAATCGGAACGCTCACTGACATTTCCCCTATCTGAAAGTCTGATAAACTCCGGAAAAATGACTAAGTCCCAAAAAAATTTTTTTTCAACTTTTTTAAATTTTACCCCCGTGGGATATATATTCTACCCACACACATTTGGAACTCTCCTGGGGTACCCTTACACATATTATTCCCTCATTTAGTGGATATTTTCACAAAAAAGTGAAATTTTCAAAAATTCAGAAAATTGGCTGAAGATTACTAAATATGAAGGACTCATCGGGCGAATCGCTCTGGAACTGAAATCGGAACGCTCACTGACATTTCCTCTAACTGAAAGTCTGATAAACGCCAGAAAAATGACTAAGTCCAAAAAAAAATTTTTTTCAACTTTTTTCAATTTTACCTCCGTGGGATATATATTCTACCCACACACATTTGGAACTCTCCTGGGGTACCCTCACACATATTATTCCCTCATTTAGTGGATATTTCCACAAAAAAGTGAAATTTTCAAAAATTCAGAAAATTGGCTGAAAATGACTAAATATGAAGGACTCATTGGGCGAATCGCTCTGGAACTGAAATCGGAACGCTCACTGACATTTCCCCTATCTGAAAGTCTGATAAACTCCGGAAAAATGACTAAGTCCAAAAAAAATTTTTTTTCAACTTTTTTAAATTTTACCCCCGTGGGATATATATTCTACCCACACACATTTGGAACTCTCCTGGGGTACCCTCACACATATTATTCCCTCATTTAGTGGATATTTTCACAAAAAAGTGAAATTTTCAAAAATTCTGAAAATTGGCTGAAAATTACTAAATATGAAGGACACATCGGGCGAATCGCTCTGGAACTGAAATCGGAACGCTCACTGACATTTCCCCTATCTGAAAGTCTGATAAACGCCGGAAAAATGACTAAGTCCAAAAAAAATTTTTTTTCAACTTTTTTCAATTTTACCCCCGTGGAATATATATTCTACCCATACACATTTGGAACTCTCCTGGGGTACCCTCACACATATTATTCCCTCATTTAGTGGATATTTCACAAAAAAAGTGAAATTTTCAAAAATTCAGAAAAGTGGCTGAAAATGACTAAATATGAACAATTCATCGGGCAAATCGCTCTGGAACTGAAATCGGAACGCTCACTAACATTTCCTCTAACTGAAAGTGTGATAAAGGCCGGAAAAATGACTAAGTCCAAAAAAAATTTTTTTTAAACTTTTTTCAATTTTACCCCCGTGGGATATATATTCTACCCACACACATTTGGAACTCTCCTGGGGTACCCTCACACATATTATTCCCTAATTTAGTGGATATTTTCACAAAAAAGTGAAATTTTCAAAAATTCAGAAAATTGGCTGAAAATTACTAAATATGAAGGACTCATCAGGCGAATCGCTCTGGAGCTGAAATTGGAACGTTCACTGACATTTCCTCTAACTGAAAGTATGATAAACGCCGGAAAAATGACTAAGTCCAAAAAAAATTTTTTTTCAACTTTTTTCAATTTTACCCCCGTGGGATATATATTCTTCCCACACACATTTGGAACTCTCCTGGGGTACCCTCACACATACTATTCCCTCATTTAGTGGACATTTTCACAAAAAAGTGAAATTTTCAAAAATTCTGAAAATTGGCTGAAAATGACTAAATATGAAGGACTCATTGGGCGAATCGCTCTGGAACTGAAATCGGAACGCTCACTGACATTTCCCCTATCTGAAAGTCTGATAAACTCCGGAAAAATGACTAAGTCCAAAAAAAATTTTTTTTCAACTTTTTTAAATTTTACCCCCGTGGGATATATATTCTACCCACACACATTTGGAACTCTCCTGGGGTACCCTCACACATATTATTCCCTCATTTAGTGGATATTTCCACAAAAAAGTGAAATTTTCAAAAATTCAGAAAATTGGCTGAAAATTACTAAATATGAAGGACACATCGGGCGAATCGCTCTGGAACTGAAATCGGAACGCTCACTAACATTTCCTCTAACTGAAAGTGTGATAAAGGCCGGAAAAATGACTAAGTCCAAAAAAAATTTTTTTTAAACTTTTTTCAATTTTACCCCCGTGGGATATATATTCTACCCACACACATTTGGAACTCTCCTGGGGTACCCTCACACATATTATTCCCTAATTTAGTGGATATTTTCACAAAAAAGTGAAATTTTCAAAAATTCAGAAAATTGGCTGAAAATTACTAAATATGAAGGACTCATCAGGCGAATCGCTCTGGAGCTGAAATTGGAACGTTCACTGACATTTCCTCTAACTGAAAGTATGATAAACGCCGGAAAAATGACTAAGTCCAAAAAAAATTTTTTTTCAACTTTCTTCAATTTTACCCCCGTGGGATATATATTCTACCCACACACATTTGGAACTCTCCTGGGGTACCCTCACACATATTATTCCCTCATTTAGTGGATATTTTCACAAAAAAGTGAAATTTTCAAAAATTCAGAAAATTGGCTGAAGATTACTAAATATGAAGGACTCATCGGGCGAATCGCTCTGGAACTGAAATCGGAACGCTCACTGACATTTCCTCTAACTGAAAGTCTGATAAACGCCAGAAAAATGACTAAGTCCAAAAAAAAATTTTTTTCAACTTTTTTCAATTTTACCTTCGTGGGATATATATTCTACCCACACACATTTGGAACTCTCCTGGGGTACCCTCACACATATTATTCCCTCATTTAGTGGATATTTCCACAAAAAAGTGAAATTTTCAAAAATTCAGAAAATTGGCTGAAAATGACTAAATATGAAGGACTCATTGGGCGTATCGCTCTGGAACTGAAATCGGAACGCTCACTGACATTTCACCTATCTGAAAGTCTGATAAACGCCGGAAAAATGACTAAGTCCAAAAAAAATTTTTTTTCAACTTTTTTCAATTTTACCCCCGTGGGATATATATTCTTCCCACACACATTTGGAACTCTCCTGGGGTACCCTCACACATACTATTCCCTCATTTAGTGGACATTTTCACAAAAAAGTGAAATTTTCAAAAATTCTGAAAATTGGCTGAAAATGACTAAATATGAAGGACTCATTGGGCGAATCGCTCTGGAACTGAAATCGGAATGCTCACTGACATTTCCCCTATCTGAAAGTCTGATAAACTCCGGAAAAATGACTAAGTCCAAAAAAAAATTTTTTTCAACTTTTTTAAATTTTACCCCCGTGGGATATATATTCTACCCACACACATTTGGAACTCTCCTGGGGTACCCTCACACATATTATTCCCTCATTTAGTGGATATTTTCACAAAAAAGTGAAATTTTCAAAAATTCAGAAAATTGGCTGAAGATTACTAAATATGAAGGACTCATCGGGCAAATCGCTCTGGAACTGAAATCGGAACGCTCACTGATATTTCCTCTAACTGAAAGTCTGATAAACGCCAGAAAAATGACTAAGTCCAAAAAAAATTTTTTTTCAACTTTTTTCAATTTTACCTCCGTGGGATATATATTCTACCCACACACATTTGGAACTCTCCTGGGGTACCCTCACACATATTATTCCCTCATTTAGTGGATATTTCCACAAAAAAGTGAAATTTTCAAAAATTCAGAAAATTGGCTGAAAATGACTAAATATGAAGGACTCATTGGGCGAATCGCTCTGGAACTGAAATCGGAACGCTCACTGACATTTCACCTATCTGAAAGTCTGATAAACGCCGGAAAAATGACTAAGTCCAAAAAAAATTTTTTTTCAACTTTTTTCAATTTTACCCCCGTGGGATATATATTCTTCCCACACACATTTGGAACTCTCCTGGGGTACCCTCACACATATTATTCCCTCATTTAGTGGATATTTTCACAAAAAAGTGAAATTTTCAAAAATTCAGAAAATTGGCTGAAAATGACTAAATATGAAGGACTCATCGGGCAAATCGCTCTGGAACTGAAATCGGAACGCTCACTGACATTTCCTCTAACTGAAAGTCTGATAAACGCCGGAAAAATGACTAAGTCCAAAAAAAATTTTTTTTCAACTTTTTTCAATTTTACCCCCGTGCAATATATATTCTACCCACACACATTTGGAACTCTCCTGGGGTACCCTCACACATATTATTCCCTAATTTAGTGGATATTTTCACAAAAAAGTGAAATTTTCAAAAATTCAGAAAATTGGCTGAAAATTACTAAATATGAAGGACTCATCAGGCGAATCGTTCTGGAGCTGAAATTGGAACGTTCACTGACATTTCCTCTAACTGAAAGTCTGATAAATGCCGGAAAAATGACTAAGTCCAAAAAAAATTTTTTTTCAACTTTCTTCAATTTTACCCCCGTGGGATATATATTCTACCCACACACATTTGGAACTCTCCTGGGGTACCCTCACACATACTATTCCCTCATTTAGTGGACATTTTCACAAAAAAGTGAAATTTTCAAAAATTCAGAAAATTGGCTGAAAATGACTAAATATGAAGTACTCATTGGGCGAATCGCTCTGGAACTGAAATCGGAACGCTCACTGACATTTCCCCTATCTGAAAGTCTTATAAACTCCGGAAAAATGACTAAGTCCAAAAAAAAATTTTTTTCAACTTTTTTAAATTTTACCCCCGTGGGATATATATTCTACCCACACACATTTGGAACTCTCCTGGGGTACCCTCACACATATTATTCCCTCATTTAGTGGATATTTTCACAAAAAAGTGAAATTTTCAAAAATTCAGAAAATTGGCTGAAGATTACTAAATATGAAGGACTCATCGGGCGAATCGCTCTGGAACTGAAATCGGAACGCTCACTGACATTTCCTCTAACTGAAAGTCTGATAAACGCCAGAAAAATGACTAAGTCCAAAAAAAATTTTTTTTCAACTTTTTTCAATTTTACCTCCGTGGGATATATATTCTACCCACACACATTTGGAACTCTCCTGGGGTACCCTCACACATATTATTCCCTCATTTAGTGGATATTTCCACAAAAAAGTGAAATTTTCAAAAATTCAGAAAATTGGCTGAAAATGACTAAATATGAAGGACTCATTGGGCGAATCGCTCTGGAACTGAAATCGGAACGCTCACTGACATTTCACCTATCTGAAAGTCTGATAAACGCCGGAAAAATGACTAAGTCCAATAAATTTTTTTTCAACTTTTTTCAATTTTACCCCCGTGGGATATATATTCTTCCCACACACATTTGGAACTCTCCTGGGGTACCCTCACACATATTATTCCCTCATTTAGTGGATATTTTCACAAAAAAGTGAAATTTTCAAAAATTCAGAAAATTGGCTGAAAATTACTAAATATGAAGGACACATCGGGCGAATCGCTCTGGAACTGAAATCGGAACGCTCACTGACATTTCCCCTATGTGAAAGTCTGATAAACGCCGGAAAAATGACTAAGTCCAAAAAAAATTTTTTTTCAACTTTTTTCAATTTTACCCCCGTGGAATATATATTCTACCCACACACATTTGGAACTCTCCTGGGGTACCCTCACACATATTATTCCCTCATTTAGTGGATATTTTCACAAAAAAAGTGAAATTTTCAAAAATTCAGAAAAGTGGCTGAAAATGACTAAATATGAACAATTCATCGGGCAAATCGCTCTGGAACTGAAATCGGAACGCTCACTAACATTTCCTCTAACTGAAAGTCTGATAAAGGCCGGAAAAATGACTAAGTCCAAAAAAATTTTTTTTTAAACTTTTTTCAATTTTACCCCCGTGGGATATATATTCTACCCACACACATTTGGAACTCTCCTGGGGTACCCTCACACATATTGTTCCCTAATTTAGTGGATATTTTCACAAAAAAGTGAAATTTTCAAAAATTCAGAAAATTGGCTGAAAATTACTAAATATGAAGGACACATCGGGCGAATCGCTCTGGAACTGAAATCGGAACGCTCACTGACATTTCCCCTATCTGAAAGTCTGATAAACGCCGGAAAAATGACTAAGTCCAAAAAAAATTTTTTTTCAACTTTTTTCAATTTTACCCCCGTGGGATATATATTCTTCCCACACACATTTGGAACTCTCCTGGGGTACCCCCACACATATTATTCCCTCATTTAGTGGATATTTTCACAAAAAAGTGAAATTTTCAAAAATTCAGAAAATTGGCTGAAAATTACTAAATATGAAGGACACATCGGGCGAATCGCTCTGGAACTGAAATCGGAACGCTCACTGACATTTCCCCTATCTGAAAGTCTGATAAACGCCGGAAAAATGACTAAGTCCAAAAAAATTTTTTTTCAACTTTCTTCAATTTTACCCCCGTGGGATATGTATTCTACCTACACACATTTGGAACTCTCCTGGGTTACCCTCACACATATTATTCCCTCATTTAGTGGATATTTTCACAAAAAAGTGAAATTTTCAAAAATTCAGAAAATTGGCTGAAAATTACTACATATGAAGGACTCATCGGGCGAATCGCTCTGGAACTGAAATCAGAACGCTCACTGACATTTCCCCTATCTGAAAGTCTGATAAACGCCGGAAAAATGACTAAGTCCAAAAAAAATTTTTTTTCAACTTTTTTCAATTTTACCCCCGTGGAATATATATTCTACCCATACACATTTGGAACTCTCCTGGGGTACCCTCACACATATTATTCCCTCATTTAGTGGATATTTCACAAAAAAAGTGAAATTTTCAAAAATTCAGAAAAGTGGCTGAAAATGACTAAATATGAACAATTCATCGGGCAAATCGCTCTGGAACTGAAATCGGAACGCTCACTAACATTTCCTCTAACTGAAAGTGTGATAAAGGCCGGAAAAATGACTAAGTCCAAAAAAAATTTTTTTTAAACTTTTTTCAATTTTACCCCCGTGGGATATATATTCTACCCACACACATTTGGAACTCTCCTGGGGTACCCTCACACATATTATTCCCTAATTTAGTGGATATTTTCACAAAAAAGTGAAATTTTCAAAAATTCAGAAAATTGGCTGAAAATTACTAAATATGAAGGACTCATCAGGCGAATCGCTCTGGAGCTGAAATTGGAACGTTCACTGACATTTCCTCTAACTGAAAGTATGATAAACGCCGGAAAAATGACTAAGTCCAAAAAAAATTTTTTTTCAACTTTTTTCAATTTTACCCCCGTGGGATATATATTCTTCCCACACACATTTGGAACTCTCCTGGGGTACCCTCACACATACTATTCCCTCATTTAGTGGACATTTTCACAAAAAAGTGAAATTTTCAAAAATTCTGAAAATTGGCTGAAAATGACTAAATATGAAGGACTCATTGGGCGAATCGCTCTGGAACTGAAATCGGAACGCTCACTGACATTTCCCCTATCTGAAAGTCTGATAAACTCCGGAAAAATGACTAAGTCCAAAAAAAACTTTTTTTCAACTTTTTTAAATTTTACCCCCGTGGGATATATATTCTACCCACACACATTTGGAACTCTCCTGGGGTACCCTCACACATATTATTCCCTCATTTAGTGGATATTTCCACAAAAAAGTGAAATTTTCAAAAATTCAGAAAATTGGCTGAAAATTACTAAATATGAAGGACACATCGGGCGAATCGCTCTGGAACTGAAATCGGAACGCTCACTAACATTTCCTCTAACTGAAAGTGTGATAAAGGCCGGAAAAATGACTAAGTCCAAAAAAAATTTTTTTTAAACTTTTTTCAATTTTACCCCCGTGGGATATATATTCTACCCACACACATTTGGAACTCTCCTGGGGTACCCTCACACATATTATTCCCTAATTTAGTGGATATTTTCACAAAAAAGTGAAATTTTCAAAAATTCAGAAAATTGGCTGAAAATTACTAAATATGAAGGACTCATCAGGCGAATCGCTCTGGAGCTGAAATTGGAACGTTCACTGACATTTCCTCTAACTGAAAGTATGATAAACGCCGGAAAAATGACTAAGTCCAAAAAAAATTTTTTTTCAACTTTCTTCAATTTTACCCCCGTGGGATATATATTCTACCCACACACATTTGGAACTCTCCTGGGGTACCCTCACACATATTATTCCCTCATTTAGTGGATATTTTCACAAAAAAGTGAAATTTTCAAAAATTCAGAAAATTGGCTGAAGATTACTAAATATGAAGGACTCATCGGGCGAATCGCTCTGGAACTGAAATCGGAACGCTCACTGACATTTCCTCTAACTGAAAGTCTGATAAACGCCAGAAAAATGACTAAGTCCAAAAAAAAATTTTTTTCAACTTTTTTCAATTTTACCTTCGTGGGATATATATTCTACCCACACACATTTGGAACTCTCCTGGGGTACCCTCACACATATTATTCCCTCATTTAGTGGATATTTCCACAAAAAAGTGAAATTTTCAAAAATTCAGAAAATTGGCTGAAAATGACTAAATATGAAGGACTCATTGGGCGTATCGCTCTGGAACTGAAATCGGAACGCTCACTGACATTTCACCTATCTGAAAGTCTGATAAACGCCGGAAAAATGACTAAGTCCAAAAAAAATTTTTTTTCAACTTTTTTCAATTTTACCCCCGTGGGATATATATTCTTCCCACACACATTTGGAACTCTCCTGGGGTACCCTCACACATACTATTCCCTCATTTAGTGGACATTTTCACAAAAAAGTGAAATTTTCAAAAATTCTGAAAATTGGCTGAAAATGACTAAATATGAAGGACTCATTGGGCGAATCGCTCTGGAACTGAAATCGGAATGCTCACTGACATTTCCCCTATCTGAAAGTCTGATAAACTCCGGAAAAATGACTAAGTCCAAAAAAAAATTTTTTTCAACTTTTTTAAATTTTACCCCCGTGGGATATATATTCTACCCACACACATTTGGAACTCTCCTGGGGTACCCTCACACATATTATTCCCTCATTTAGTGGATATTTTCACAAAAAAGTGAAATTTTCAAAAATTCAGAAAATTGGCTGAAGATTACTAAATATGAAGGACTCATCGGGCAAATCGCTCTGGAACTGAAATCGGAACGCTCACTGATATTTCCTCTAACTGAAAGTCTGATAAACGCCAGAAAAATGACTAAGTCCAAAAAAAATTTTTTTTCAACTTTTTTCAATTTTACCTCCGTGGGATATATATTCTACCCACACACATTTGGAACTCTCCTGGGGTACCCTCACACATATTATTCCCTCATTTAGTGGATATTTCCACAAAAAAGTGAAATTTTCAAAAATTCAGAAAATTGGCTGAAAATGACTAAATATGAAGGACTCATTGGGCGAATCGCTCTGGAACTGAAATCGGAACGCTCACTGACATTTCACCTATCTGAAAGTCTGATAAACGCCGGAAAAATGACTAAGTCCAAAAAAAATTTTTTTTCAACTTTTTTCAATTTTACCCCCGTGGGATATATATTCTTCCCACACACATTTGGAACTCTCCTGGGGTACCCTCACACATATTATTCCCTCATTTAGTGGATATTTTCACAAAAAAGTGAAATTTTCAAAAATTCAGAAAATTGGCTGAAAATGACTAAATATGAAGGACTCATCGGGCAAATCGCTCTGGAACTGAAATCGGAACGCTCACTGACATTTCCTCTAACTGAAAGTCTGATAAACGCCGGAAAAATGACTAAGTCCAAAAAAAATTTTTTTTCAACTTTTTTCAATTTTACCCCCGTGCAATATATATTCTACCCACACACATTTGGAACTCTCCTGGGGTACCCTCACACATATTATTCCCTAATTTAGTGGATATTTTCACAAAAAAGTGAAATTTTCAAAAATTCAGAAAATTGGCTGAAAATTACTAAATATGAAGGACTCATCAGGCGAATCGTTCTGGAGCTGAAATTGGAACGTTCACTGACATTTCCTCTAACTGAAAGTCTGATAAATGCCGGAAAAATGACTAAGTCCAAAAAAAATTTTTTTTCAACTTTCTTCAATTTTACCCCCGTGGGATATATATTCTACCCACACACATTTGGAACTCTCCTGGGGTACCCTCACACATACTATTCCCTCATTTAGTGGACATTTTCACAAAAAAGTGAAATTTTCAAAAATTCAGAAAATTGGCTGAAAATGACTAAATATGAAGTACTCATTGGGCGAATCGCTCTGGAACTGAAATCGGAACGCTCACTGACATTTCCCCTATCTGAAAGTCTTATAAACTCCGGAAAAATGACTAAGTCCAAAAAAAAATTTTTTTCAACTTTTTTAAATTTTACCCCCGTGGGATATATATTCTACCCACACACATTTGGAACTCTCCTGGGGTACCCTCACACATATTATTCCCTCATTTAGTGGATATTTTCACAAAAAAGTGAAATTTTCAAAAATTCAGAAAATTGGCTGAAGATTACTAAATATGAAGGACTCATCGGGCGAATCGCTCTGGAACTGAAATCGGAACGCTCACTGACATTTCCTCTAACTGAAAGTCTGATAAACGCCAGAAAAATGACTAAGTCCAAAAAAAATTTTTTTTCAACTTTTTTCAATTTTACCTCCGTGGGATATATATTCTACCCACACACATTTGGAACTCTCCTGGGGTACCCTCACACATATTATTCCCTCATTTAGTGGATATTTCCACAAAAAAGTGAAATTTTCAAAAATTCAGAAAATTGGCTGAAAATGACTAAATATGAAGGACTCATTGGGCGAATCGCTCTGGAACTGAAATCGGAACGCTCACTGACATTTCACCTATCTGAAAGTCTGATAAACGCCGGAAAAATGACTAAGTCCAATAAATTTTTTTTCAACTTTTTTCAATTTTACCCCCGTGGGATATATATTCTTCCCACACACATTTGGAACTCTCCTGGGGTACCCTCACACATATTATTCCCTCATTTAGTGGATATTTTCACAAAAAAGTGAAATTTTCAAAAATTCAGAAAATTGGCTGAAAATTACTAAATATGAAGGACACATCGGGCGAATCGCTCTGGAACTGAAATCGGAACGCTCACTGACATTTCCCCTATGTGAAAGTCTGATAAACGCCGGAAAAATGACTAAGTCCAAAAAAAATTTTTTTTCAACTTTTTTCAATTTTACCCCCGTGGAATATATATTCTACCCACACACATTTGGAACTCTCCTGGGGTACCCTCACACATATTATTCCCTCATTTAGTGGATATTTTCACAAAAAAAGTGAAATTTTCAAAAATTCAGAAAAGTGGCTGAAAATGACTAAATATGAACAATTCATCGGGCAAATCGCTCTGGAACTGAAATCGGAACGCTCACTAACATTTCCTCTAACTGAAAGTCTGATAAAGGCCGGAAAAATGACTAAGTCCAAAAAAATTTTTTTTTAAACTTTTTTCAATTTTACCCCCGTGGGATATATATTCTACCCACACACATTTGGAACTCTCCTGGGGTACCCTCACACATATTGTTCCCTAATTTAGTGGATATTTTCACAAAAAAGTGAAATTTTCAAAAATTCAGAAAATTGGCTGAAAATTACTAAATATGAAGGACACATCGGGCGAATCGCTCTGGAACTGAAATCGGAACGCTCACTGACATTTCCCCTATCTGAAAGTCTGATAAACGCCGGAAAAATGACTAAGTCCAAAAAAAATTTTTTTTCAACTTTTTTCAATTTTACCCCCGTGGGATATATATTCTTCCCACACACATTTGGAACTCTCCTGGGGTACCCCCACACATATTATTCCCTCATTTAGTGGATATTTTCACAAAAAAGTGAAATTTTCAAAAATTCAGAAAATTGGCTGAAAATTACTAAATATGAAGGACACATCGGGCGAATCGCTCTGGAACTGAAATCGGAACGCTCACTGACATTTCCCCTATCTGAAAGTCTGATAAACGCCGGAAAAATGACTAAGTCCAAAAAAATTTTTTTTCAACTTTCTTCAATTTTACCCCCGTGGGATATGTATTCTACCTACACACATTTGGAACTCTCCTGGGTTACCCTCACACATATTATTCCCTCATTTAGTGGATATTTTCACAAAAAAGTGAAATTTTCAAAAATTCAGAAAATTGGCTGAAAATTACTACATATGAAGGACTCATCGGGCGAATCGCTCTGGAACTGAAATCAGAACGCTCTCTGACATTTCCCCTATCTGAAAGTCTGATAAACGCCGGAAAAATGACTAAGTCTAAAAAAAATTTTTTTTCAACTTTTTTCAATTTTACCCCCGTGGGATATATATTCTTCCCACACACATTTGGAACTCTCCTGGGGTACCCTCACACATATTATTCCCTCATTTAGTGGATATTTTCACAAAAAAGTGAAATTTTCAAAAATTCAGAAAATTGGCTGAAAATTACTAAATATGAAGGACACATCGGGCGAATCGCTCTGGAACTGAAATCGGAACGCTCACTGACATTTCCTCTAACTGAAAGTCTGATAAAGGCCGGAAAAATGACTAAGTCCAAAAAAAATTTTTTTTCATCTTTTTTCAATTTTACCTCCGTGGGATATATATTCTACCCACACACATTTGGAACTCTCCTGGGGTACCCTCACACATATTATTCCCTCATTTAGTGGATATTTTCACAAAAAAGTGAAATTTTCAAAAATTCAGAAAATTGGCTGAAAATTACTAAATATGAAGGACACATCGGGCGAATCGCTCTGGAACTGAAATCGGAACGCTCACTGACATTTCCCCTATCTGAAAGTCTGATAAACGCCGGAAAAATGACTAAGTCCAAAAAAATTTTTTTTCAACTTTCTTCAATTTTACCCCCGTGGGATATGTATTCTACCTACACACATTTGGAACTCTCCTGGGTTACCCTCACACATATTATTCCCTCATTTAGTGGATATTTTCACAAAAAAGTGAAATTTTCAAAAATTCAGAAAATTGGCTGAAAATTACTAAATATGAAGGACACATCGGGCGAATCGCTCTGGAACTGAAATCGGAACGCTCACTGACATTTCCCCTATGTGAAAGTCTGATAAACGCCGGAAAAATGACTAAGTCCAAAAAAAATTTTTTTTCAACTTTTTTCAATTTTACCCCCGTGGAATATATATTCTACCCACACACATTTGGAACTCTCCTGGGGTACCCTCACACATATTATTCCCTCATTTAGTGGATATTTTCACAAAAAAAGTGAAATTTTCAAAAATTCAGAAAAGTGGCTGAAAATGACTAAATATGAACAATTCATCGGGCAAATCGCTCTGGAACTGAAATCGGAACGCTCACTAACATTTCCTCTAACTGAAAGTCTGATAAAGGCCGGAAAAATGACTAAGTCCAAAAAAATTTTTTTTTAAACTTTTTTCAATTTTACCCCCGTGGGATATATATTCTACCCACACACATTTGGAACTCTCCTGGGGTACCCTCACACATATTGTTCCCTAATTTAGTGGATATTTTCACAAAAAAGTGAAATTTTCAAAAATTCAGAAAATTGGCTGAAAATTACTAAATATGAAGGACACATCGGGCGAATCGCTCTGGAACTGAAATCGGAACGCTCACTGACATTTCCCCTATCTGAAAGTCTGATAAACGCCGGAAAAATGACTAAGTCCAAAAAAAATTTTTTTTCAACTTTCTTCAATTTTACCCCCGTGGGATATATATTCTACCCACACACATTTGGAACTCTCCTGGGGTACCTTCACACATACTATTCCCTCATTTAGTGGACATTTTCACAAAAAAGTGAAATTTTCAAAAATTCAGAAAATTGGCTGAAGATTACTAAATATGAAGGACTCATCGGGCGAATCGCTCTGGAACTGAAATCGGAACGCTCACTTACATTTCCTCTAACTGAATGTCTGATAAACGCCAGAAAAATGACTAAGTCCAAAAAAAATTTTTTTTCAACTTTTTTCAATTTTACCTCCGTGGGATATATATTCTACCCACACACATTTGGAACTCTCCTGGGGTACCCTCACACATATTATTCCCTAATTTAGTGGATATTTTCACAAAAAAGTGAAATTTTCAAAAATTCAGAAAATTGGCTGAAAATTACTAAATATGAAGGACTCATCAGGCGAATCGTTCTGGAGCTGAAATTGGAACGTTCACTGACATTTCCTCTAACTGAAAGTCTGATAAATGCCGGAAAAATGACTAAGTCCAAAAAAAATTTTTTTTCAACTTTCTTCAATTTTACCCCCGTGGGATATATATTCTACCCACACACATTTGGAACTCTCCTGGGGTACCCTCACACATACTATTCCCTCATTTAGTGGACATTTTCACAAAAAAGTGAAATTTTCAAAAATTCAGAAAATTGGCTGAAAACGACTAAATATGAAGTACTCATTGGGCGAATCGCTCTGGAACTGAAATCGGAACGCTCACTGACATTTCCCCTATCTGAAAGTCTTATAAACTCCGGAAAAATGACTAAGTCCAAAAAAAAATTTTTTTCAACTTTTTTAAATTTTACCCCCGTGGGATATATATTCTACCCACACACATTTGGAACTCTCCTGGGGTACCCTCACACATATTATTCCCTCATTTAGTGGATATTTTCACAAAAAAGTGAAATTTTCAAAAATTCAGAAAATTGGCTGAAGATTACTAAATATGAAGGACTCATCGGGCGAATCGCTCTGGAACTGAAATCGGAACGCTCACTGACATTTCCTCTAACTGAAAGTCTGATAAACGCCAGAAAAATGACTAAGTCCAAAAAAAATTTTTTTTCAACTTTTTTCAATTTTACCTCCGTGGGATATATATTCTACCCACACACATTTGGAACTCTCCTGGGGTACCCTCACACATATTATTCCCTCATTTAGTGGATATTTCCACAAAAAAGTGAAATTTTCAAAAATTCAGAAAATTGGCTGAAAATGACTAAATATGAAGGACTCATTGGGCGAATCGCTCTGGAACTGAAATCGGAACGCTCACTGACATTTCACCTATCTGAAAGTCTGATAAACGCCGGAAAAATGACTAAGTCCAATAAATTTTTTTTCAACTTTTTTCAATTTTACCCCCGTGGGATATATATTCTTCCCACACACATTTGGAACTCTCCTGGGGTACCCTCACACATATTATTCCCTCATTTAGTGGATATTTTCACAAAAAAGTGAAATTTTCAAAAATTCAGAAAATTGGCTGAAAATTACTAAATATGAAGGACACATCGGGCGAATCGCTCTGGAACTGAAATCGGAACGCTCACTGACATTTCCCCTATGTGAAAGTCTGATAAACGCCGGAAAAATGACTAAGTCCAAAAAAAATTTTTTTTCAACTTTTTTCAATTTTACCCCCGTGGAATATATATTCTACCCACACACATTTGGAACTCTCCTGGGGTACCCTCACACATATTATTCCCTCATTTAGTGGATATTTTCACAAAAAAAGTGAAATTTTCAAAAATTCAGAAAAGTGGCTGAAAATGACTAAATATGAACAATTCATCGGGCAAATCGCTCTGGAACTGAAATCGGAACGCTCACTAACATTTCCTCTAACTGAAAGTCTGATAAAGGCCGGAAAAATGACTAAGTCCAAAAAAATTTTTTTTTAAACTTTTTTCAATTTTACCCCCGTGGGATATATATTCTACCCACACACATTTGGAACTCTCCTGGGGTACCCTCACACATATTGTTCCCTAATTTAGTGGATATTTTCACAAAAAAGTGAAATTTTCAAAAATTCAGAAAATTGGCTGAAAATTACTAAATATGAAGGACACATCGGGCGAATCGCTCTGGAACTGAAATCGGAACGCTCACTGACATTTCCCCTATCTGAAAGTCTGATAAACGCCGGAAAAATGACTAAGTCCAAAAAAAATTTTTTTTCAACTTTTTTCAATTTTACCCCCGTGGGATATATATTCTTCCCACACACATTTGGAACTCTCCTGGGGTACCCCCACACATATTATTCCCTCATTTAGTGGATATTTTCACAAAAAAGTGAAATTTTCAAAAATTCAGAAAATTGGCTGAAAATTACTAAATATGAAGGACACATCGGGCGAATCGCTCTGGAACTGAAATCGGAACGCTCACTGACATTTCCCCTATCTGAAAGTCTGATAAACGCCGGAAAAATGACTAAGTCCAAAAAAATTTTTTTTCAACTTTCTTCAATTTTACCCCCGTGGGATATGTATTCTACCTACACACATTTGGAACTCTCCTGGGTTACCCTCACACATATTATTCCCTCATTTAGTGGATATTTTCACAAAAAAGTGAAATTTTCAAAAATTCAGAAAATTGGCTGAAAATTACTACATATGAAGGACTCATCGGGCGAATCGCTCTGGAACTGAAATCAGAACGCTCACTGACATTTCCCCTATCTGAAAGTCTGATAAACGCCGGAAAAATGACTAAGTCTAAAAAAAATTTTTTTTCAACTTTTTTCAATTTTACCCCCGTGGGATATATATTCTTCCCACACACATTTGGAACTCTCCTGGGGTACCCTCACACATATTATTCCCTCATTTAGTGGATATTTTCACAAAAAAGTGAAATTTTCAAAAATTCAGAAAATTGGCTGAAAATTACTAAATATGAAGGACACATCGGGCGAATCGCTCTGGAACTGAAATCGGAACGCTCACTGACATTTCCTCTAACTGAAAGTCTGATAAAGGCCGGAAAAATGACTAAGTCCAAAAAAAATTTTTTTTCATCTTTTTTCAATTTTACCTCCGTGGGATATATATTCTACCCACACACATTTGGAACTCTCCTGGGGTACCCTCACACATATTATTCCCTCATTTAGTGGATATTTTCACAAAAAAGTGAAATTTTCAAAAATTCAGAAAATTGGCTGAAAATTACTAAATATGAAGGACACATCGGGCGAATCGCTCTGGAACTGAAATCGGAACGCTCACTGACATTTCCCCTATCTGAAAGTCTGATAAACGCCGGAAAAATGACTAAGTCCAAAAAAATTTTTTTTCAACTTTCTTCAATTTTACCCCCGTGGGATATGTATTCTACCTACACACATTTGGAACTCTCCTGGGTTACCCTCACACATATTATTCCCTCATTTAGTGGATATTTTCACAAAAAAGTGAAATTTTCAAAAATTCAGAAAATTGGCTGAAAATTACTACATATGAAGGACTCATCGGGCGAATCGCTCTGGAACTGAAATCGGAACGCTCACTGACATTTCCTCTAACTGAAAGTCTGATAAACGCCAGAAAAATGACTAAGTCCAAAAAAAATTTTTTTTCAACTTTTTTCAATTTTACCCCCGTGCAATATATATTCTACCCACACACATTTGGAACTCTCCTGGGGTACCCTCACACATATTATTCCCTCATTTAGTGGATATTTTCACAAAAAAAGTGAAATTTTCAAAAATTCAGAAAATTGGCTGAAAATGGCTAAATATGAAGGACTCATTGGGCGAATCGCTCTGGAACTGAAATCAGAACGCTCACTGACATTTCCCCTATCTGAAAGTCTGATAAACGCCGGAAAAATGACTAAGTCTAAAAAAAATTTTTTTTCAACTTTTTTCAATTTTACCCCCGTGGGATATATATTCTTCCCACACACATTTGGAACTCTCCTGGGGTACCCTCACACATATTATTCCCTCATTTAGTGGATATTTTCACAAAAAAGTGAAATTTTCAAAAATTCTGAAAATTGGCTGAAAATTACTAAATATGAAGGACACATCGGGCGAATCGCTCTGGAACTGAAATCGGAACGCTCACTGACATTTCCTCTAACTGAAAGTCTGATAAAGGCCGGAAAAATGACTAAGTCCAAAAAAAATTTTTTTTCAACTTTTTTCAATTTTACCTCCGTGGGATATATATTCTACCCACACACATTTGGAACTCTCCTGGGGTACCCTCACACATATTATTCCCTCATTTAGTGGATATTTCCACAAAAAAGTGAAATTTTCAAAAATTCAGAAAATTGGCTGAAAATGACTAAATATGAAGGACTCATTGGGCGAATCGCTCTGGAACTGAAATCGGAACGCTCACTGACATTTCACCTATCTGAAAGTCTGATAAACGCCGGAAAAATGACTAAGTCCAAAAAAAATTTTTTTTCAACTTTTTTCAATTTTACCCCCGTGGGATATATATTCTTCCCACACACATTTGGAACTCTCCTGGGGTACCCTCACACATATTATTCCCTCATTTAGTGGATATTTTCACAAAAAAGTGAAATTTTCAAAAATTCAGAAAATTGGCTGAAGATTACTAAATATGAAGGACTCATCGGGCGAATCGCTCTGGAACTGAAATCGGAACGCTCACTGACATTTCCTCTAACTGAAAGTCTGATAAACGCCAGAAAAATGACTAAGTCCAAAAAAAATTTTTTTTCAACTTTTTTCAATTTTACCTCCGTGGGATATATATTCTACCCACACACATTTGGAACTCTCCTGGGGTACCCTCACACATATTATTCCCTCATTTAGTGGATATTTCCACAAAAAAGTGAAATTTTCAAAAATTCAGAAAATTGGCTGAAAATGACTAAATATGAAGGACTCATTGGGCGAATCGCTCTGGAACTGAAATCGGAACGCTCACTGACATTTCACCTATCTGAAAGTCTGATAAACGCCGGAAAAATGACTAAGTCCAATAAATTTTTTTTCAACTTTTTTCAATTTTACCCCCGTGGGATATATATTCTTCCCACACACATTTGGAACTCTCCTGGGGTACCCTCACACATATTATTCCCTCATTTAGTGGATATTTTCACAAAAAAGTGAAATTTTCAAAAATTCAGAAAATTGGCTGAAAATTACTAAATATGAAGGACACATCGGGCGAATCGCTCTGGAACTGAAATCGGAACGCTCACTGACATTTCCCCTATGTGAAAGTCTGATAAACGCCGGAAAAATGACTAAGTCCAAAAAAAATTTTTTTTCAACTTTTTTCAATTTTACCCCCGTGGAATATATATTCTACCCACACACATTTGGAACTCTCCTGGGGTACCCTCACACATATTATTCCCTCATTTAGTGGATATTTTCACAAAAAAAGTGAAATTTTCAAAAATTCAGAAAAGTGGCTGAAAATGACTAAATATGAACAATTCATCGGGCAAATCGCTCTGGAACTGAAATCGGAACGCTCACTTACATTTCCTCTAACTGAAAGTCTGATAAAGGCCGGAAAAATGACTAAGTCCAAAAAAATTTTTTTTTAAACTTTTTTCAATTTTACCCCCGTGGGATATATATTCTACCCACACACATTTGGAACTCTCCTGGGGTACCCTCACACATATTGTTCCCTAATTTAGTGGATATTTTCACAAAAAAGTGAAATTTTCAAAAATTCAGAAAATTGGCTGAAAATTACTAAATATGAAGGACACATCGGGCGAATCGCTCTGGAATTGAAATCGGAACGCTCACTGACATTTCCCCTATCTGAAAGTCTGATAAACGCCGGAAAAATGACTAAGTCCAAAAAAAATTTTTTTTCAACTTTCTTCAATTTTACCCCCGTGGGATATATATTCTACCCACACACATTTGGAACTCTCCTGGGGTACCTTCACACATACTATTCCCTCATTTAGTGGACATTTTCACAAAAAAGTGAAATTTTCAAAAATTCAGAAAATTGGCTGAAGATTACTAAATATGAAGGACTCATCGGGCGAATCGCTCTGGAACTGAAATCGGAACGCTCACTTACATTTCCTCTAACTGAATGTCTGATAAACGCCAGAAAAATGACTAAGTCCAAAAAAAATTTTTTTTCAACTTTTTTCAATTTTACCTCCGTGGGATATATATTCTACCCACACACATTTGGAACTCTCCTGGGGTACCCTCACACATATTATTCCCTCATTTAGTGGATATTTCCACAAAAAAGTGAAATTTTCAAAAATTCAGAAAATTGGCTGAAAATGACTAAATATGAAGGACTCATTGGGCGAATCGCTCTGAAACTGAAATCGGAACGCTCACTGACATTTCACCTATCTGAAAGTCTGATAAACGCCGGAAAAATGACTAAGTCCCAAAAAAATTTTTTTTCAACTTTTTTCAATTTTACCCCCGTGGGATATATATTCTTCCCACACACATTTGGAACTCTCCTGGGGTACCCCCACACATATTATTCCCTCATTTAGTGGATATTTTCACAAAAAAGTGAAATTTTCAAAAATTCAGAAAATTGGCTGAAAATTACTAAATATGAAGGACACATCGGGCGAATCGCTCTGGAACTGAAATCGGAACGCTCACTGACATTTCCCCTATCTGAAAGTCTGATAAACGCCGGAAAAATGACTAAGTCCAAAAAAATTTTTTTTCAACTTTCTTCAATTTTACCCCCGTGGGATATGTATTCTACCTACACACATTTGGAACTCTCCTGGGTTACCCTCACACATATTATTCCCTCATTTAGTGGATATTTTCACAAAAAAGTGAAATTTTCAAAAATTCAGAAAATTGGCTGAAAATTACTACATATGAAGGACTCATCGGGCGAATCGCTCTGGAACTGAAATCAGAACGCTCACTGACATTTCCCCTATCTGAAAGTCTGATAAACGCCGGAAAAATGACTAAGTCTAAAAAAAATTTTTTTTCAACTTTTTTCAATTTTACCCCCGTGGGATATATATTCTTCCCACACACATTTGGAACTCTCCTGGGGTACCCTCACACATATTATTCCCTCATTTAGTGGATATTTTCACAAAAAAGTGAAATTTTCAAAAATTCAGAAAATTGGCTGAAAATTACTAAATATGAAGGACACATCGGGCGAATCGCTCTGGAACTGAAATCGGAACGCTCACTGACATTTCCTCTAACTGAAAGTCTGATAAAGGCCGGAAAAATGACTAAGTCCAAAAAAAATTTTTTTTCAACTTTTTTCAATTTTACCTCCGTGGGATATATATTCTACCCACACACATTTGGAACTCTCCTGGGGTACCCTCACACATATTATGCCCTCATTTAGTGGATATTTTCACAAAAAAGTGAAATTTTCAAAAATTCAGAAAATTGGCTGAAAATTACTAAATATGAAGGACACATCGGGCGAATCGCTCTGGAACTGAAATCGGAACGCTCACTGACATTTCCCCTATCTGAAAGTCTGATAAACGCCGGAAAAATGACTAAGTCCAAAAAAATTTTTTTTCAACTTTCTTCAATTTTACCCCCGTGGGATATGTATTCTACCTACACACATTTGGAACTCTCCTGGGTTACCCTCACACATATTATTCCCTCATTTAGTGGATATTTTCACAAAAAAGTGAAATTTTCAAAAATTCAGAAAATTGGCTGAAAATTACTACATATGAAGGACTCATCGGGCGAATCGCTCTGGAACTGAAATCGGAACGCTCACTGACATTTCCTCTAACTGAAAGTCTGATAAACGCCAGAAAAATGACTAAGTCCAAAAAAAATTTTTTTTCAACTTTTTTCAATTTTACCCCCGTGCAATATATATTCTACCCACACACATTTGGAACTCTCCTGGGGTACCCTCACACATATTATTCCCTCATTTAGTGGATATTTTCACAAAAAAAGTGAAATTTTCAAAAATTCAGAAAATTGGCTGAAAATGGCTAAATATGAAGGACTCATTGGGCGAATCGCTCTGGAACTGAAATCAGAACGCTCACTGACATTTCCCCTATCTGAAAGTCTGATAAACGCCGGAAAAATGACTAAGTCTAAAAAAAATTTTTTTTCAACTTTTTTCAATTTTACCCTCGTGGGATATATATTCTTCCCACACACATTTGGAACTCTCCTGGGGTACCCTCACACATATTATTCCCTCATTTAGTGGATATTTTCACAAAAAAGTGAAATTTTCAAAAATTCTGAAAATTGGCTGAAAATTACTAAATATGAAGGACACATCGGGCGAATCGCTCTGGAACTGAAATCGGAACGCTCACTGACATTTCCTCTAACTGAAAGTCTGATAAAGGCCGGAAAAATGACTAAGTCCAAAAAAAATTTTTTTTCAACTTTTTTCAATTTTACCTCCGTGGGATATATATTCTACCCACACACATTTGGAACTCTCCTGGGGTACCCTCACACATATTATTCCCTCATTTAGTGGATATTTTCACAAAAAAGTGAAATTTTCAAAAATTCAGAAAATTGGCTGAAAATTACTAAATATGAAGGACACATCGGGCGAATCGCTCTGGAACTGAAATCGGAACGCTCACTGACATTTCCCCTATCTGAAAGTCTGATAAACGCCGGAAAAATGACTAAGTCCAAAAAAATTTTTTTTCAACTTTCTTCAATTTTACCCCCGTGGGATATGTATTCTACCTACACACATTTGGAACTCTCCTGGGTTACCCTCACACATATTATTCCCTCATTTAGTGGATATTTTCACAAAAAAGTGAAATTTTCAAAAATTCAGAAAATTGGCTGAAAATTACTACATATGAAGGACTCATCGGGCGAATCGCTCTGGAACTGAAATCGGAACGCTCACTGACATTTCCTCTAACTGAAAGTCTGATAAACGCCAGAAAAATGACTAAGTCCAAAAAAAATTTTTTTTCAACTTTTTTCAATTTTACCCCCGTGCAATATATATTCTACCCACACACATTTGGAACTCTCCTGGGGTACCCTCACACATATTATTCCCTCATTTAGTGGATATTTTCACAAAAAAAGTGAAATTTTCAAAAATTCAGAAAATTGGCTGAAAATGGCTAAATATGAAGGACTCATTGGGCGAATCGCTCTGGAACTGAAATCAGAACGCTCACTGACATTTCCCCTATCTGAAAGTCTGATAAACGCCGGAAAAATGACTAAGTCTAAAAAAAATTTTTTTTCAACTTTTTTCAATTTTACCCCCGTGGGATATATATTCTTCCCACACACATTTGGAACTCTCCTGGGGTACCCTCACACATATTATTCCCTCATTTAGTGGATATTTTCACAAAAAAGTGAAATTTTCAAAAATTCTGAAAATTGGCTGAAAATTACTAAATATGAAGGACACATCGGGCGAATCGCTCTGGAACTGAAATCGGAACGCTCACTGACATTTCCTCTAACTGAAAGTCTGATAAAGGCCGGAAAAATGACTAAGTCCAAAAAAAATTTTTTTTCAACTTTTTTCAATTTTACCTCCGTGGGATATATATTCTACCCACACACATTTGGAACTCTCCTGGGGTACCCTCACACATATTATTCCCTCATTTAGTGGATATTTTCACAAAAAAGTGAAATTTTCAAAAATTCAGAAAATTGGCTGAAAATTACTAAATATGAAGGACACATCGGGCGAATCGCTCTGGAACTGAAATCGGAACGCTCACTGACATTTCCCCTATCTGAAAGTCTGATAAACGCCGGAAAAATGACTAAGTCCAAAAAAATTTTTTTTCAACTTTCTTCAATTTTACCCCCGTGGGATATGTATTCTACCTACACACATTTGGAACTCTCCTGGGTTACCCTCACACATATTATTCCCTCATTTAGTGGATATTTTCACAAAAAAGTGAAATTTTCAAAAATTCAGAAAATTGGCTGAAAATTACTACATATGAAGGACTCATCGGGCGAATCGCTCTGGAACTGAAATCGGAACGCTCACTGACATTTCCTCTAACTGAAAGTCTGATAAACGCCAGAAAAATGACTAAGTCCAAAAAAAATTTTTTTTCAACTTTTTTCAATTTTACCCCCGTGCAATATATATTCTACCCACACACATTTGGAACTCTCCTGGGGTACCCTCACACATATTATTCCCTCATTTAGTGGATATTTTCACAAAAAAAGTGAAATTTTCAAAAATTCAGAAAATTGGCTGAAAATGGCTAAATATGAAGGACTCATTGGGCGAATCGCTCTGGAACTGAAATCAGAATGCTCACTGACATTTCCCCTATCTGAAAGTCTGATAAACGCCGGAAAAATGACTAAGTCTAAAAAAAATTTTTTTTCAACTTTTTTCAATTTTACCCCCGTGGGATATATATTCTTCCCACACACATTTGGAACTCTCCTGGGGTACCCTCACACATATTATTCCCTCATTTAGTGGATATTTTCACAAAAAAGTGAAATTTTCAAAAATTCAGAAAATTGGCTGAAAATTACTAAATATGAAGGACACATCGGGCGAATCGCTCTGGAACTGAAATCGGAACGCTCACTGACATTTCCCCTATCTGAAAGTCTGATAAACGCCGGAAAAATGACTAAGTCCAAAAAAATTTTTTTTCAACTTTCTTCAATTTTACCCCCGTGGGATATGTATTCTACCTACACACATTTGGAACTCTCCTGGGTTACCCTCACACATATTATTCCCTCATTTAGTGGATATTTTCACAAAAAAGTGAAATTTTCAAAAATTCAGAAAATTGGCTGAAAATTACTACATATGAAGGACTCATCGGGCGAATCGCTCTGGAACTGAAATCGGAACGCTCACTGACATTTCCTCTAACTGAAAGTCTGATAAACGCCAGAAAAATGACTAAGTCCAAAAAAAATTTTTTTTCAACTTTTTTCAATTTTACCCCCGTGCAATATATATTCTACCCACACACATTTGGAACTCTCCTGGGGTACCCTCACACATATTATTCCCTCATTTAGTGGATATTTTCACAAAAAAGTGAAATTTTCAAAAATTCAGAAAATTGGCTGAAAATTACTAAATATGAAGGACACATCGGGCGAATCGCTCTGGAACTGAAATCGGAACGCTCACTGACATTTCCCCTATCTGAAAGTCTGATAAACGCCGGAAAAATGACTAAGTCTAAAAAAAATTTTTTTTCAACTTTTTTCAATTTTACCCCCGTGGGATATATATTCTTCCCACACACATTTGGAACTCTCCTGGGGTACCCTCACACATATTATTCCCTCATTTAGTGGATATTTTCACAAAAAAGTGAAATTTTCAAAAATTCTGAAAATTGGCTGAAAATTACTAAATATGAAGGACACATCGGGCGAATCGCTCTGGAACTGAAATCGGAACGCTCACTGACATTTCCCCTATCTGAAAGTCTGATAAACGCCGGAAAAATGACTAAGTCCAAAAAAATTTTTTTTCAACTTTCTTCAATTTTACCCCCGTGGGATATGTATTCTACCTACACACATTTGGAACTCTCCTGGGTTACCCTCACACATATTATTCCCTCATTTAGTGGATATTTTCACAAAAAAGTGAAATTTTCAAAAATTCAGAAAATTGGCTGAAAATTACTACATATGAAGGACTCATCGGGCGAATCGCTCTGGAACTGAAATCGGAACGCTCACTGACATTTCCTCTAACTGAAAGTCTGATAAACGCCAGAAAAATGACTAAGTCCAAAAAAAATTTTTTTTCAACTTTTTTCAATTTTACCCCCGTGCAATATATATTCTACCCACACACATTTGGAACTCTCCTGGGGTACCCTCACACATATTATTCCCTCATTTAGTGGATATTTTCACAAAAAAAGTGAAATTTTCAAAAATTCAGAAAATTGGCTGAAAATGGCTAAATATGAAGGACACATCGGGCGAATCACTCTGGAACTGAAATCGGAACGCTCACTGACATTTCCCCTATCTGAAAATCTGATAAACGCCGGAAAAATGACTAAGTCCAAAAAAATTTTTATTCAACTTTCTTCAATTTTACCCCCGTGGGATATGTATTCTACCTACACACATTTGGAACTCTCCTGGGTTACCCTCACACATATTATTCCCTCATTTAGTGGATATTTCCACAAAAAAGTGAAATTTTCAAAAATTCAGAAAATTGGCTGAAAATTACTAAATATGAAGGACACATCGGGCGAATCGCTCTGGAACTGAAATCGGAACGCTCACTGACATTTCCCCTATCTGAAAGTCTGATAAACGCCGGAAAAATGACTAAGTCTAAAAAAAATTTTTTTTCAACTTTTTTCAATTTTACCCCCGTGGGATATATATTCTTCCCACACACATTTGGAACTCTCCTGGGGTACCCTCACACATATTATTCCCTCATTTAGTGGATATTTTCACAAAAAAGTGAAATTTTCAAAAATTCTGAAAATTGGCTGAAAATTACTAAATATGAAGGACACATCGGGCGAATCGCTCTGGAACTGAAATCGGAACGCTCACTGACATTTCCTCTAACTGAAAGTCTGATAAAGGCCGGAAAAATGACTAAGTCCAAAAAAAATTTTTTTTCAACTTTTTTCAATTTTACTTCCGTGGGATATATATTCTACCCACACACATTTGGAACTCTCCTGGGGTACCCTCACACATATTATTCCCTCATTTAGTGGACATTTTCACAAAAAAGTGAAATTTTCAAAAATTCAGAAAATTGGCTGAAAATTACTAAATATGAAGGACACATCGGGCGAATCGCTCTGGAACTGAAATCGGAACGCTCACTGACATTTCCCCTATCTGAAAGTCTGATAAACGCCGGAAAAATGACTAAGTCCAAAAAAATTTTTTTTCAACTTTCTTCAATTTTACCCCCGTGGGATATGTATTCTACCTACACACATTTGGAACTCTCCTGGGTTACCCTCACACATATTATTCCCTCATTTAGTGGATATTTTCACAAAAAAGTGAAATTTTCAAAAATTCAGAAAATTGGCTGAAAATTACTACATATGAAGGACTCATCGGGCGAATCGCTCTGGAACTGAAATCGGAACGCTCACTGACATTTCCTCTAACTGAAAGTCTGATAAACGCCAGAAAAATGACTAAGTCCAAAAAAAATTTTTTTTCAACTTTTTTCAATTTTACCCCCGTGCAATATATATTCTACCCACACACATTTGGAACTCTCCTGGGGTACCCTCACACATATTATTCCCTCATTTAGTGGATATTTTCACAAAAAAAGTGAAATTTTCAAAAATTCAGAAAATTGGCTGAAAATGGCTAAATATGAAGGACTCATTGGGCGAATCGCTCTGGAACTGAAATCAGAATGCTCACTGACATTTCCCCTATCTGAAAGTCTGATAAACGCCGGAAAAATGACTAAGTCTAAAAAAAATTTTTTTTCAACTTTTTTCAATTTTACCCCCGTGGGATATATATTCTTCCCACACACATTTGGAACTCTCCTGGGGTACCCTCACACATATTATTCCCTCATTTAGTGGATATTTTCACAAAAAAGTGAAATTTTCAAAAATTCAGAAAATTGGCTGAAAATTACTAAATATGAAGGACACATCGGGCGAATCGCTCTGGAACTGAAATCGGAACGCTCACTGACATTTCCTCTAACTGAAAGTCTGATAAAGGCCGGAAAAATGACTAAGTCCAAAAAAAATTTTTTTTCAACTTTTTTCAATTTTACCTCCGTGGGATATATATTCTACCCACACACATTTGGAACTCTCCTGGGGTACCCTCACACATATTATTCCCTCATTTAGTGGATATTTTCACAAAAAAGTGAAATTTTCAAAAATTCAGAAAATTGGCTGAAAATTACTAAATATGAAGGACACATCGGGCGAATCGCTCTGGAACTGAAATCGGAACGCTCACTGACATTTCCCCTATCTGAAAGTCTGATAAACGCCGGAAAAATGACTAAGTCCAAAAAAATTTTTTTTCAACTTTCTTCAATTTTACCCCCGTGGGATATGTATTCTACCTACACACATTTGGAACTCTCCTGGGTTACCCTCACACATATTATTCCCTCATTTAGTGGATATTTCCACAAAAAAGTGAAATTTTCAAAAATTCAGAAAATTGGCTGAAAATGACTAAATATGAAGGACTCATTGGGCGAATCGCTCTGGAACTGAAATCGGAACGCTCACTGACATTTCACCTATCTGAAAGTCTGATAAACGCCGGAAAAATGACTAAGTCCAAAAAAAATTTTTTTTCAACTTTTTTCAATTTTACCCCCGTGGGATATATATTCTTCCCACACACATTTGGAACTCTCCTGGGGTACCCTCACACATATTATTCCCTCATTTAGTGGATATTTTCACAAAAAAGTGAAATTTTCAAAAATTCAGAAAATTGGCTGAAAATTACTAAATATGAAGGACACATCGGGCGAATCGCTCTGGAACTGAAATCGGTACGCTCACTGACATTTCCCCTATCTGAAAGTCTGATAAACGCCGGAAAAATGACTAAGTCCAAAAAAAATTTTTTTTTCAACTTTCTTCAATTTTACCCCCGTGGGATATGTATTCTACCCACACACATTTGGAACTCTCCTGGGTTACCCTCACACATATTATTCCCTCATTTAGTGGATATTTTCACAAAAAAGTGAAATTTTCAAAAATTCAGAAAATTGGCTGAAAATTACTAAATATGAAGGACTCATCGGGCGAATCGCTCTGGAACTGAAATCGGAACGCTCACTGACATTTCCCCTATCTGAAAGTCTGATAAACGCCGGAAAAATGACTAAGTCCAAAAAAATTTTTTTTCAACTTTCTTCAATTTTACCCCCGTGGGATATGTATTCTACCTACACACATTTGGAACTCTCCTGGGTTACCCTCACACATATTATTCCCTCATTTAGTGGATATTTCCACAAAAAAGTGAAATTTTCAAAAATTCAGAAAATTGGCTGAAAATGACTAAATATGAAGGACTCATTGGGCGAATCGCTCTGGAACTGAAATCGGAACGCTCACTGACATTTCACCTATCTGAAAGTCTGATAAACGCCGGAAAAATGACTAAGTCCAAAAAAAATTTTTTTTCAACTTTTTTCAATTTTACCCCCGTGGGATATATATTCTTCCCACACACATTTGGAACTCTCCTGGGGTACCCTCACACATATTATTCCCTCATTTAGTGGATATTTTCACAAAAAAGTGAAATTTTCAAAAATTCAGAAAATTGGCTGAAGATTACTAAATATGAAGGACTCATCGGGCGAATCGCTCTGGAACTGAAATCGGAACGCTCACTGACATTTCCCCTATCTGAAAGTCTGATAAACGCCGGAAAAATGACTAAGTCCAAAAAAAATTTTTTTTCAACTTTTTTCAATTTTACCCCCGTGGAATATATATTCTACCCACACACATTTGGAACTCTCCTGGGGTACCCTCACACATATTATTCCCTCATTTAGTGGATATTTTCACAAAAAAAGTGAAATTTTCAAAAATTCAGAAAAGTGGCTGAAAATGACTAAATATGAACAATTCATCGGGCAAATCGCTCTGGAACTGAAATCGGAACGCTCACTAACATTTCCTCTAACTGAAAGTCTGATAAAGGCCGGAAAAATGACTAAGTCCAAAAAAATTTTTTTTTAAACTTTTTTCAATTTTACCCCCGTGGGATATATATTCTACCCACACACATTTGGAACTCTCCTGGGGTACCCTCACACATATTATTCCCTAATTTAGTGGATATTTTCACAAAAAAGTGAAATTTTCAAAAATTCAGAAAATTGGCTGAAAATTACTAAATATGAAGGACTCATCAGGCGAATCGCTCTGGAGCTGAAATTGGAACGTTCACTGACATTTCCTCTAACTGAAAGTCTGATAAACGCCAGAAAAATGACTAAGTCCAAAAAAAATTTTTTTTTAAACTTTTTTCAATTTTACCCCCGTGGGATATATATTCTACCCACACACATTTGGATCTCTCCTGGGGTACCCTCACACATATTATTCCCTAATTTAGTGGATATTTTCACAAAAAAGTGAAATTTTCAAAAATTCAGAAAAGTGGCTGAAAATGACTAAATATGAACAATTCATCGGGCAAATCGCTCTGGAACTGAAATCGGAACGCTCACTAACATTTCCTCTAACTGAAAGTCTGATAAAGGCCGGAAAAATGACTAAGTCCAAAAAAATTTTTTTTTAAACTTTTTTCAATTTTACCCCCGTGGGATATATATTCTACCCACACACATTTGGAACTCTCCTGGGGTACCCTCACACATATTATTCCCTAATTTAGTGGATATTTTCACAAAAAAGTGAAATTTTCAAAAATTCAGAAAATTGGCTGAAAATTACTAAATATGAAGGACTCATCAGGCGAATCGCTCTGGAGCTGAAATTGGAACGTTCACTGACATTTCCTCTAACTGAAAGTCTTATAAACGCCGGAAAAATGACTAAGTCCAAAAAAAATTTTTTTTCAACTTTCTTCAATTTTACCCCCGTGGGATATATATTCTACCCACACACATTTGGAACTCTCCTGGGGTACCCTCACACATACTATTCCCTCATTTAGTGGACATTTTCACAAAAAAGTGAAATTTTCAAAAATTCAGAAAATTGGCTGAAAATGACTAAATATGAAGGACTCATTGGGCGAATCGCTCTGGAACTGAAATCGGAACGCTCACTGACATTTCACCTTTCTGAAAGTCTGATAAACGCCGGAAAAATGACTAAGTCCAAAAAAAATTTTTTTTCAACTTTTTTCAATTTTACCCCCGTGGGATATATATTCTTCCCACACACATTTGGAACTCTCCTGGGGTACCCTCACACATATTATTCCCTCATTTAGTGGATATTTTCACAAAAAAGTGAAATTTTCAAAAATTCAGAAAATTGGCTGAAAATTACTAAATATGAAGGACACATCGGGCGAATCGCTCTGGAACTGAAATCGGAACGCTCACTGACATTTCCCCTATCTGAAAGTCTGATAAACGCCGGAAAAATGACTAAGTCCAAAAAAAATTTTTTTTCAACTTTTTTCAATTTTACCCCCGTGCAATATATATTCTACCCACACACATTTGGAACTCTCCTGGGGTACCCTCACACATATTATTCCCTCATTTAGTGGATATTTTCACAAAAAAAGTGAAATTTTCAAAAATTCAAAAAGTGGCTGAAAATGACTAAATATGAACAATTCATCGGGCAAATCGCTCTGGAACTGAAATCGGAACGCTCACTAACATTTCCTCTAACTGAAAGTCTGATAAAGGCCGGAAAAATGACTAAGTCCAAAAAAATTTTTTTTTTTAACTTTTTTCAATTTTACCCCCGTGGGATATATATTCTACCCACACACATTTGGAACTCTCCTGGGGTACCCTCACACATATTATTCCCTAATTTAGTGGATATTTTCACAAAAAAGTGAAATTTTCAAAAATTCAGAAAATTGGCTGAAAATTACTAAATATGAAGGACTCATCAGGCGAATCGCTCTGGAGCTGAAATTGGAACGTTCACTGACATTTCCTCTAACTGAAAGTCTGATAAACGCCAGAAAAATGACTAAGTCCAAAAAAAATTTTTTTTTAAACTTTTTTCAATTTTACCCCCGTGGGATATATATTCTACCCACACACATTTGGATCTCTCCTGGGGTACCCTCACACATATTATTCCCTAATTTAGTGGATATTTTCACAAAAAAGTGAAATTTTCAAAAATTCAGAAAAGTGGCTGAAAATGACTAAATATGAACAATTCATCGGGCAAATCGCTCTGGAACTGAAATCGGAACGCTCACTAACATTTCCTCTAACTGAAAGTCTGATAAAGGCCGGAAAAATGACTAAGTCCAAAAAAATTTTTTTTTAAACTTTTTTCAATTTTACCCCCGTGGGATATATATTCTACCCACACACATTTGGAACTCTCCTGGGGTACCCTCACACATATTATTCCCTAATTTAGTGGATATTTTCACAAAAAAGTGAAATTTTCAAAAATTCAGAAAATTGGCTGAAAATTACTAAATATGAAGGACTCATCAGGCGAATCGCTCTGGAGCTGAAATTGGAACGTTCACTGACATTTCCTCTAACTGAAAGTCTGATAAACGCCGGAAAAATGACTAAGTCCAAAAAAAATTTTTTTTCAACTTTCTTCAATTTTACCCCCGTGGGATATATATTCTACCCACACACATTTGGAACTCTCCTGGGGTACCCTCACACATACTATTCCCTCATTTAGTGGACATTTTCACAAAAAAGTGAAATTTTCAAAAATTCAGAAAATTGGCTGAAAATGACTAAATATGAAGGACTCATTGGGCGAATCGCTCTGGAACTGAAATCGGAACGCTCACTGACATTTCACCTATCTGAAAGTCTGATAAACGCCGGAAAAATGACTAAGTCCAAAAAAAATTTTTTTTCAACTTTTTTCAATTTTACCCCCGTGGGATATATATTCTTCCCACACACATTTGGAACTCTCCTGGGGTACCCTCACACATATTATTCCCTCATTTAGTGGATATTTTCACAAAAAAGTGAAATTTTCAAAAATTCAGAAAATTGGCTGAAAATTACTAAATATGAAGGACACATCGGGCGAATCGCTCTGGAACTGAAATCGGAACGCTCACTGACATTTCCCCTATCTGAAAGTCTGATAAACGCCGGAAAAATGACTAAGTCCAAAAAAAATTTTTTTTCAACTTTTTTCAATTTTACCCCCGTGCAATATATATTCTACCCACACACATTTGGAACTCTCCTGGGGTACCCTCACACATATTATTCCCTCATTTAGTGGATATTTTCACAAAAAAAGTGAAATTTTCAAAAATTCAAAAAGTGGCTGAAAATGACTAAATATGAACAATTCATCGGGCAAATCGCTCTGGAACTGAAATCGGAACGCTCACTAACATTTCCTCTAACTGAAAGTCTGATAAAGGCCGGAAAAATGACTAAGTCCAAAAAAATTTTTTTTTAAACTTTTTTCAATTTTACCCCCGTGGGATATATATTCTACCCACACACATTTGGAACTCTACTGGGGTACCCTCACACATATTATTCCCTAATTTAGTGGATATTTTCACAAAAAAGTGAAATTTTCAAAAATTCAGAAAATTGGCTGAAAATTACTAAATATGAAGGACTCATCAGGCGAATCGCTCTGGAGCTGAAATCGGAATGCTCACTGACATTTCCCCTATATGAAAGTCTGATAAACTCCGGAAAAATGACTAAATCCAAAAAAAATTTTTTTTCAACTTTCTTCAATTTTACCCCCGTGGGATATATATTCTACCCACACACATTTGGAACTCTCCTGGGGTACCCTCACACATACTATTCCCTCATTTAGTGGATATTTTCACAAAAAAGTGAAATTTTCAAAAATTCAGAAAATTGGCTGAAGATTACTAAATATGAAGGACTCATCGGGCGAATCGCTCTGGAACTGAAATCGGAACGCTCACTGACATTTCCTCTAACTGAAAGTCTGATAAACGCCAGAAAAATGACTAAGTCCAAAAAAAATTTTTTTTCAACTTTTTTCAATTTTACCTCCGTGGGATATATATTCTACCCACACACATTTGGAACTCTCCTGGGGTACCCTCACACATATTATTCCCTCATTTAGTGGATATTTCCACAAAAAAGTGAAATTTTCAAAAATTCAGAAAATTGGCTGAAAATGACTAAATATGAAGGACTCATTGGGCGAATCGCTGTGGAACTGAAATCGGAATGCTCACTGACATTTCCCCTATCTGAAAGTCTGATAAACGCCGGAAAAATGACTAAGTCCAAAAAAAATTTTTTTTCAACTTTCTTCAATTTTACCCCCGTGGGATATGTATTCTACCTACACACATTTGGAACTCTCCTGGGTTACCCTCACACATATTATTCCCTCATTTAGTGGATATTTTCACAAAAAAGTGAAATTTTCAAAAATTCAGAAAATTGGCTGAAAATTACTAAATATGAAGGACTCATCGGGCGAATCGCTCTGGAACTGAAATCGGAACGCTCACTGACATTTCCTCTAACTGAAAGTCTGATAAACGCCGGAAAAATGACTAAGTCCAAAAAAAATTTTTTTTCAACTTTTTTCAATTTTACCCCCGTGCAATATATATTCTACCCACACACATTTGGAACTCTCCTGGGGTACCCTCACACATATTATTCCCTCATTTAGTGGATATTTTCACAAAAAAAGTGAAATTTTCAAAAATTCAGAAAATTGGCTGAAAATGGCTAAATATGAAGGACTCATTGGGCGAATCGCTCTGGAACTGAAATCAGAACGCTCACTGACATTTCCCCTATCTGAAAGTCTGATAAACGCCGGAAAAATGACTAAGTCTAAAAAAAATTTTTTTTCAACTTTTTTCAATTTTACCCCCGTGGGATATATATTCTTCCCACACACATTTGGAACTCTCCTGGGGTACCCTCACACATATTATTCCCTCATTTAGTGGATATTTTCACAAAAAAGTGAAATTTTCAAAAATTCAGAAAATTGGCTGAAAATTACTAAATATGAAGGACACATCGGGCGAATCGCTCTGGAACTGAAATCGGAACGCTCACTGACATTTCCTCTAACTGAAAGTCTGATAAAGGCCGGAAAAATGACTAAGTCCAAAAAAAATTTTTTTTAAACTTTTTTCAATTTTACCCCCGTGGGATATATATTCTACCCACACACATTTGGAACTCTCCTGGGGTACCCTCACACATATTATTCCCTAATTTAGTGGATATTTTCACAAAAAAGTGAAATTTTCAAAAATTCAGAAAATTGGCTGAAAATTACTAAATATGAAGGACTCATCGGGCGAATCGCTCTGGAACTGAAATCGGAACGCTCACTGACATTTCCTCTAACTGAAAGTCTGATAAACGCCGGAAAAATGACTAAGTCCAAAAAAAATTTTTTTTCAACTTTCTTCAATTTTACCCCCGTGGGATATATATTCTCCCCACACACATTTGGAACTCTCCTGGGGTACCCTCACACATACTATTCCCTCATTTAGTGGACATTTTCACAAAAAATTGAAATTTTCAAAAATTCAGAAAATTGGCTGAAAATGACTAAATATGAAGGACTCTTTGGGCAAATCGCTCTGGAACTGAAATCGGAACGCTCACTGACATTTCCCCTATCTGAAAGTCTGATAAACTCCGGAAAAATGACTAAGTCCAAAAAAAAATTTTTTTCAACTTTTTTAAATTTTACCCCCGTGGGATATATATTCTACCCACACACATTTGGAACTCTCCTGGGGTACCCTCACACATATTATTCCCTCATTTAGTGGATATTTTCACAAAAAAGTGAAATTTTCAAAAATTCTGAAAATTGGCTGAAAATTACTAAATATGAAGGACACATCGGGCGAATCGCTCTGGAACTGAAATCGGAACGCTCACTGACATTTCCCCTATCTGAAAGTCTGATAAACGCCGGAAAAATGACTAAGTCCAAAAAAAAATTTTTTTCAACTTTTTTAAATTTTACCCCCGTGGGATATATATTCTACCCACACACATTTGGATCTCTCCTGGGGTACCCTCACACATATTATTCCCTCATTTAGTGGATATTTTCACAAAAAAGTGAAATTTTCAAAAATTCAGAAAATTGGCTGAAAATGACTAAATATGAAGGACTCATTGGGCGAATCGCTCTGGAACTGAAATCGGAACGCTCACTGACATTTCCCCTATCTGAAAGTCTGATAAACGCCGGAAAAATGACTAAGTCCAAAAAAAATTTTTTTTCAACTTTTTTCAATTTTACCCCCGTGGTATATATATTCTTCCCACACACATTTGGAACTCTCCTGGGGTACCCTCACACATATTATTCCCTCATTTAGTGGACATTTTCACAAAAAAGTGAAATTTTCAAAAATTCAGAAAATTGGCTGAAAATGACTAAATATGAACAATTCATCGGGCAAATCGCTCTGGAACTGAAATCGGAACGCTCACTAACATTTCCTCTAACTGAAAGTCTGATAAAGGCCGGAAAAATGACTAAGTCCAAAAAAATTTTTTTTTAAACTTTTTTCAATTTTACCCCCGTGGGATATATATTCTACCCACACACATTTGGAACTCTCCTGGGGTACCCTCACACATATTATTCCCTCATTTAGTGGATATTTCCACAAAAAAGTGAAATTTTCAAAAATTCAGAAAATTGGCTGAAAATGACTAAATATGAAGGACTCATTGGGCGAATCGCTGTGGAACTGAAATCGGAATGCTCACTGACATTTCCCCTATCTGAAAGTCTGATAAACGCCGGAAAAATGACTAAGTCCAAAAAAAATTTTTTTTCAACTTTCTTCAATTTTACCCCCGTGGGATATGTATTCTACCTACACACATTTGGAACTCTCCTGGGTTACCCTCACACATATTATTCCCTCATTTAGTGGATATTTTCACAAAAAAGTGAAATTTTCAAAAATTCAGAAAATTGGCTGAAAATTACTAAATATGAAGGACTCATCGGGCGAATCGCTCTGGAACTGAAATCGGAACGCTCACTGACATTTCCTCTAACTGAAAGTCTGATAAACGCCGGAAAAATGACTAAGTCCAAAAAAAATTTTTTTTCAACTTTTTTCAATTTTACCCCCGTGCAATATATATTCTACCCACACACATTTGGAACTCTCCTGGGGTACCCTCACACATATTATTCCCTCATTTAGTGGATATTTTCACAAAAAAAGTGAAATTTTCAAAAATTCAGAAAATTGGCTGAAAATGGCTAAATATGAAGGACTCATTGGGCGAATCGCTCTGGAACTGAAATCAGAACGCTCACTGACATTTCCCCTATCTGAAAGTCTGATAAACGCCGGAAAAATGACTAAGTCTAAAAAAAATTTTTTTTCAACTTTTTTCAATTTTACCCCCGTGGGATATATATTCTTCCCACACACATTTGGAACTCTCCTGGGGTACCCTCACACATATTATTCCCTCATTTAGTGGATATTTTCACAAAAAAGTGAAATTTTCAAAAATTCAGAAAATTGGCTGAAAATTACTAAATATGAAGGACACATCGGGCGAATCGCTCTGGAACTGAAATCGGAACGCTCACTGACATTTCCTCTAACTGAAAGTCTGATAAAGGCCGGAAAAATGACTAAGTCCAAAAAAAATTTTTTTTAAACTTTTTTCAATTTTACCCCCGTGGGATATATATTCTACCCACACACATTTGGAACTCTCCTGGGGTACCCTCACACATATTATTCCCTAATTTAGTGGATATTTTCACAAAAAAGTGAAATTTTCAAAAATTCAGAAAATTGGCTGAAAATTACTAAATATGAAGGACTCATCGGGCGAATCGCTCTGGAACTGAAATCGGAACGCTCACTGACATTTCCTCTAACTGAAAGTCTGATAAACGCCGGAAAAATGACTAAGTCCAAAAAAAATTTTTTTTCAACTTTCTTCAATTTTACCCCCGTGGGATATATATTCTCCCCACACACATTTGGAACTCTCCTGGGGTACCCTCACACATACTATTCCCTCATTTAGTGGACATTTTCACAAAAAATTGAAATTTTCAAAAATTCAGAAAATTGGCTGAAAATGACTAAATATGAAGGACTCTTTGGGCAAATCGCTCTGGAACTGAAATCGGAACGCTCACTGACATTTCCCCTATCTGAAAGTCTGATAAACTCCGGAAAAATGACTAAGTCCAAAAAAAAATTTTTTTCAACTTTTTTAAATTTTACCCCCGTGGGATATATATTCTACCCACACACATTTGGAACTCTCCTGGGGTACCCTCACACATATTATTCCCTCATTTAGTGGATATTTTCACAAAAAAGTGAAATTTTCAAAAATTCTGAAAATTGGCTGAAAATTACTAAATATGAAGGACACATCGGGCGAATCGCTCTGGAACTGAAATCGGAACGCTCACTGACATTTCCCCTATCTGAAAGTCTGATAAACGCCGGAAAAATGACTAAGTCCAAAAAAAAATTTTTTTCAACTTTTTTAAATTTTACCCCCGTGGGATATATATTCTACCCACACACATTTGGATCTCTCCTGGGGTACCCTCACACATATTATTCCCTCATTTAGTGGATATTTTCACAAAAAAGTGAAATTTTCAAAAATTCAGAAAATTGGCTGAAAATGACTAAATATGAAGGACTCATTGGGCGAATCGCTCTGGAACTGAAATCGGAACGCTCACTGACATTTCCCCTATCTGAAAGTCTGATAAACGCCGGAAAAATGACTAAGTCCAAAAAAAATTTTTTTTCAACTTTTTTCAATTTTACCCCCGTGGTATATATATTCTTCCCACACACATTTGGAACTCTCCTGGGGTACCCTCACACATATTATTCCCTCATTTAGTGGACATTTTCACAAAAAAGTGAAATTTTCAAAAATTCAGAAAATTGGCTGAAAATGACTAAATATGAACAATTCATCGGGCAAATCGCTCTGGAACTGAAATCGGAACGCTCACTAACATTTCCTCTAACTGAAAGTCTGATAAAGGCCGGAAAAATGACTAAGTCCAAAAAAATTTTTTTTTAAACTTTTTTCAATTTTACCCCCGTGGGATATATATTCTACCCACACACATTTGGAACTCTCCTGGGGTACCCTCACACATATTATTCCCTAATTTAGTGGATATTTTCACAAAAAAGTGAAATTTTCAAAAATTCAGAAAATTGGCTGAAAATTACTAAATATGAAGGACTCATCAGGCGAATCGCTCTGGAGCTGAAATTGGAACGTTCACTGACATTTCCTCTAACTGAAAGTCTGATAAACGCCAGAAAAATGACTAAGTCCAAAAAAAATTTTTTTTTAAACTTTTTTCAATTTTACCCCCGTGGGATATATATTCTACCCACACACATTTGGATCTCTCCTGGGGTACCCTCACACATATTATTCCCTAATTTAGTGGATATTTTCACAAAAAAGTGAAATTTTCAAAAATTCAGAAAAGTGGCTGAAAATGACTAAATATGAACAATTCATCGGGCAAATCGCTCTGGAACTGAAATCGGAACGCTCACTAACATTTCCTCTAACTGAAAGTCTGATAAAGGCCGGAAAAATGACTAAGTCCAAAAAAATTTTTTTTTAAACTTTTTTCAATTTTACCCCCGTGGGATATATATTCTACCCACACACATTTGGAACTCTCCTGGGGTACCCTCACACATACTATTCCCTCATTTAGTGGACATTTTCACAAAAAAGTGAAATTTTCAAAAATTCAGAAAATTGGCTGAAAATGACTAAATATGAAGGACTCATTGGGCGAATCGCTCTGGAACTGAAATCGGAATGCTCACTGACATTTCCCCTATCTGAAAGTCTGATAAACTCCGGAAAAATGACTAAGTCCAAAAAAAATTTTTTTTCAACTTTCTTCAATTTTACCCCCGTGGGATATATATTCTACCCACACACATTTGGAACTCTCCTGGGGTACCCTCACACATACTATTCCCTCATTTAGTGGATATTTTCACAAAAAAGTGAAATTTTCAAAAATTCAGAAAATTGGCTGAAGATTACTAAATATGAAGGACTCATCGGGCGAATCGCTCTGGAACTGAAATCGGAACGCTCACTGACATTTCCTCTAACTGAAAGTCTGATAAACGCCAGAAAAATGACTAAGTCCAAAAAAAATTTTTTTTCAACTTTTTTCAATTTTACCTCCGTGGGATATATATTCTACCCACACACATTTGGAACTCTCCTGGGGTACCCTCACACATATTATTCCCTCATTTAGTGGATATTTCCACAAAAAAGTGAAATTTTCAAAAATTCAGAAAATTGGCTGAAAATGACTAAATATGAAGGACTCATTGGGCGAATCGCTCTGGAACTGAAATCGGAACGCTCACTGACATTTCACCTATCTGAAAGTCTGATAAACGCCGGAAAAATGACTAAGTCCAAAAAAAATTTTTTTTCAACTTTTTTCAATTTTACCCCCGTGGGATATATATTCTTCCCACACACATTTGGAACTCTCCTGGGGTACCCTCACACATATTATTCCCTCATTTAGTGGATATTTTCACAAAAAAGTGAAATTTTCAAAAATTCAGAAAATTGGCTGAAAATTACTAAATATGAAGGACACATCGGGCGAATCGCTCTGGAACTGAAATCGGAATGCTCACTGACATTTCCCCTATCTGAAAGTCTGATAAACGCCGGAAAAATGACTAAGTCCAAAAAAAATTTTTTTTCAACTTTCTTCAATTTTACCCCCGTGGGATATGTATTCTACCTACACACATTTGGAACTCTCCTGGGTTACCCTCACACATATTATTCCCTCATTTAGTGGATATTTTCACAAAAAAGTGAAATTTTCAAAAATTCAGAAAATTGGCTGAAAATTACTAAATATGAAGGACTCATCGGGCGAATCGCTCTGGAACTGAAATCGGAACGCTCACTGACATTTCCTCTAACTGAAAGTCTGATAAACGCCGGAAAAATGACTAAGTCCAAAAAAAATTTTTTTTCAACTTTTTTCAATTTTACCCCCGTGGAATATATATTCTACCCACACACATTTGGAACTCTCCTGGGGTACCCTCACACATATTATTCCCTCATTTAGTGGATATTTTCACAAAAAAAGTGAAATTTTCAAAAATTCAGAAAAGTGGCTGAAAATGACTAAATATGAACAATTCATCGGGCAAATCGCTCTGGAACTGAAATCGGAACGCTCACTAACATTTCCTCTAACTGAAAGTCTGATAAAGGCCGGAAAAATGACTAAGTCCAAAAAAATTTTTTTTAAACTTTTTTCAATTTTACCCCCGTGGGATATATATTCTACGCACACACATTTGGAACTCTCCTGGGGTACCCTCACACATATTATTCCCTAATTTAGTGGATATTTTCACAAAAAAGTGAAATTTTCAAAAATTCAGAAAATTTGCTGAAAATTACTAAATATGAAGGACTCATCAGGCGAATCGCTCTGGAGCTGAAATCGGAATGCTCACTGACATTTCCCCTATCTGAAAGTCTGATAAACTCCGGAAAAATGACTAAGTCCAAAAAAAATTTTTTTTCAACTTTCTTCAATTTTACCCCCGTGGGATATATATTCTACCCACACACATTTGGAACTCTCCTGGGGTACCCTCACACATACTATTCCCTCATTTAGTGGATATTTTCACAAAAAAGTGAAATTTTCAAAAATTCAGAAAATTGGCTGAAGATTACTAAATATGAAGGACTCATCGGGCGAATCGCTCTGGAACTGAAATCGGAACGCTCACTGACATTTCCTCTAACTGAAAGTCTGATAAACGCCAGAAAAATGACTAAGTCCAAAAAAAATTTTTTTTCAACTTTTTTCAATTTTACCTCCGTGGGATATATATTCTACCCACACACATTTGGAACTCTCCTGGGGTACCCTCACACATATTATTCCCTCATTTAGTGGATATTTCCACAAAAAAGTGAAATTTTCAAAAATTCAGAAAATTGGCTGAAAATGACTAAATATGAAGGACTCATTGGGCGAATCGCTCTGGAACTGAAATCGGAACGCTCACTGACATTTCACCTATCTGAAAGTCTGATAAACGCCGGAAAAATGACTAAGTCCAAAAAAAATTTTTTTTCAACTTTTTTCAATTTTACCCCCGTGGGATATATATTCTTCCCACACACATTTGGAACTCTCCTGGGGTACCCTCACACATATTATTCCCTCATTTAGTGGATATTTTCACAAAAAAGTGAAATTTTCAAAAATTCAGAAAATTGGCTGAAAATTACTAAATATGAAGGACACATCGGGCGAATCGCTCTGGAACTGAAATCGGAATGCTCACTGACATTTCCCCTATCTGAAAGTCTGATAAACGCCGGAAAAATGACTAAGTCCAAAAAAAATTTTTTTTCAACTTTCTTCAATTTTACCCCCGTGGGATATGTATTCTACCTACACACATTTGGAACTCTCCTGGGTTACCCTCACACATATTATTCCCTCATTTAGTGGATATTTTCACAAAAAAGTGAAATTTTCAAAAATTCAGAAAATTGGCTGAAAATTACTAAATATGAAGGACTCATCGGGCGAATCGCTCTGGAACTGAAATCGGAACGCTCACTGACATTTCCTCTAACTGAAAGTCTGATAAACGCCGGAAAAATGACTAAGTCCAAAAAAAATTTTTTTTCAACTTTTTTCAATTTTACCCCCGTGCAATATATATTCTACCCACACACATTTGGAACTCTCCTGGGGTACCCTCACACATATTATTCCCTCATTTAGTGGATATTTTCACAAAAAAAGTGAAATTTTCAAAAATTCAGAAAAGTGGCTGAAAATGACTAAATATGAACAATTCATCGGGCAAATCGCTCTGGAACTGAAATCGGAACGCTCACTAACATTTCCTCTAACTGAAAGTCTGATAAAGGCCGGAAAAATGACTAAGTCCAAAAAAATTTTTTTTTAAACTTTTTTCAATTTTACCCCCGTGGGATATATATTCTACCCACACACATTTGGAACTCTACTGGGGTACCCTCACACATATTATTCCCTAATTTAGTGGATATTTTCACAAAAAAGTGAAATTTTCAAAAATTCAGAAAATTGGCTGAAAATTACTAAATATGAAGGACTCATCAGGCGAATCGCTCTGGAGCTGAAATCGGAATGCTCACTGACATTTCCCCTATCTGAAAGTCTGATAAACTCCGGAAAAATGACTAAGTCCAAAAAAAATTTTTTTTCAACTTTCTTCAATTTTACCCCCGTGGGATATATATTCTACCCACACACATTTGGAACTCTCCTGGGGTACCCTCACACATATTATTCCCTCATTTAGTGGATATTTTCACAAAAAAGTGAAATTTTCAAAAATTCAGAAAATTGGCTGAAAATTACTAAATATGAAGGACACATCGGGCGAATCGCTCTGGAACTGAAATCGGAATGCTCACTGACATTTCCCCTATCTGAAAGTCTGATAAACGCCGGAAAAATGACTAAGTCCAAAAAAATTTTTTTTTCAACTTTCTTCAATTTTACCCCCGTGGGATATGTATTCTACCTACACACATTTGGAACTCTCCTGGGTTACCCTCACACATATTATTCCCTCATTTAGTGGATATTTTCACAAAAAAGTGAAATTTTCAAAAATTCAGAAAATTGGCTGAAAATTACTAAATATGAAGGACTCATCGGGCGAATCGCTCTGGAACTGAAATCGGAACGCTCACTGACATTTCCTCTAACTGAAAGTCTGATAAACGCCGGAAAAATGACTAAGTCCAAAAAAAATTTTTTTTCAACTTTTTTCAATTTTACCCCCGTGCAATATATATTCTACCCACACACATTTGGAACTCTCCTGGGGTACCCTCACACATATTATTCCCTCATTTAGTGGATATTTTCACAAAAAAAGTGAAATTTTCAAAAATTCAGAAAAGTGGCTGAAAATGACTAAATATGAACAATTCATCGGGCAAATCGCTCTGGAACTGAAATCGGAACGCTCACTAACATTTCCTCTAACTGAAAGTCTGATAAAGGCCGGAAAAATGACTAAGTCCAAAAAAATTTTTTTTTAAACTTTTTTCAATTTTACCCCCGTGGGATATATATTCTACCCACACACATTTGGAACTCTACTGGGGTACCCTCACACATATTATTCCCTAATTTAGTGGATATTTTCACAAAAAAGTGAAATTTTCAAAAATTCAGAAAATTGGCTGAAAATTACTAAATATGAAGGACTCATCAGGCGAATCGCTCTGGAGCTGAAATCGGAATGCTCACTGACATTTCCCCTATCTGAAAGTCTGATAAACTCCGGAAAAATGACTAAGTCCAAAAAAAATTTTTTTTCAACTTTCTTCAATTTTACCCCCGTGGGATATATATTCTACCCACACACATTTGGAACTCTCCTGGGGTACCCTCACACATACTATTCCCTCATTTAGTGGATATTTTCACAAAAAAGTGAAATTTTCAAAAATTCAGAAAATTGGCTGAAGATTACTAAATATGAAGGACTCATTGGGCGAATCGCTGTGGAACTGAAATCGGAATGCTCACTGACATTTCCCCTATCTGAAAGTCTGATAAACGCCGGAAAAATGACTAAGTCCAAAAAAAATTTTTTTTCAACTTTCTTCAATTTTACCCCCGTGGGATATGTATTCTACCTACACACATTTGGAACTCTCCTGGGTTACCCTCACACATATTATTCCCTCATTTAGTGGATATTTTCACAAAAAAGTGAAATTTTCAAAAATTCAGAAAATTGGCTGAAAATTACTAAATATGAAGGACTCATCGGGCGAATCGCTCTGGAACTGAAATCGGAACGCTCACTGACATTTCCTCTAACTGAAAGTCTGATAAACGCCGGAAAAATGACTAAGTCCAAAAAAAATTTTTTTTCAACTTTTTTCAATTTTACCTCCGTGGGATATATATTCTACCCACACACATTTGGAACTCTCCTGGGGTACCCTCACACATATTATTCCCTCATTTAGTGGATATTTCCACAAAAAAGTGAAATTTTCAAAAATTCAGAAAATTGGCTGAAAATGACTAAATATGAAGGACTCATTGGGCGAATCGCTGTGGAACTGAAATCGGAATGCTCACTGACATTTCCCCTATCTGAAAGTCTGATAAACGCCGGAAAAATGACTAAGTCCAAAAAAAATTTTTTTTCAACTTTCTTCAATTTTACCCCCGTGGGATATGTATTCTACCTACACACATTTGGAACTCTCCTGGGTTACCCTCACACATATTATTCCCTCATTTAGTGGATATTTTCACAAAAAAGTGAAATTTTCAAAAATTCAGAAAATTGGCTGAAAATTACTAAATATGAAGGACTCATCGGGCGAATCGCTCTGGAACTGAAATCGGAACGCTCACTGACATTTCCTCTAACTGAAAGTCTGATAAACGCCGGAAAAATGACTAAGTCCAAAAAAAATTTTTTTTCAACTTTTTTCAATTTTACCCCCGTGCAATATATATTCTACCCACACACATTTGGAACTCTCCTGGGGTACCCTCACACATATTATTCCCTCATTTAGTGGATATTTTCACAAAAAAAGTGAAATTTTCAAAAATTCAGAAAATTGGCTGAAAATGGCTAAATATGAAGGACTCATTGGGCGAATCGCTCTGGAACTGAAATCAGAACGCTCACTGACATTTCCCCTATCTGAAAGTCTGATAAACGCCGGAAAAATGACTAAGTCTAAAAAAAATTTTTTTTCAACTTTTTTCAATTTTACCCCCGTGGGATATATATTCTTCCCACACACATTTGGAACTCTCCTGGGGTACCCTCACACATATTATTCCCTCATTTAGTGGATATTTTCACAAAAAAGTGAAATTTTCAAAAATTCAGAAAATTGGCTGAAAATTACTAAATATGAAGGACACATCGGGCGAATCGCTCTGGAACTGAAATCGGAACGCTCACTGACATTTCCTCTAACTGAAAGTCTGATAAAGGCCGGAAAAATGACTAAGTCCAAAAAAAATTTTTTTTAAACTTTTTTCAATTTTACCCCCGTGGGATATATATTCTACCCACACACATTTGGAACTCTCCTGGGGTACCCTCACACATATTATTCCCTAATTTAGTGGATATTTTCACAAAAAAGTGAAATTTTCAAAAATTCAGAAAATTGGCTGAAAATTACTAAATATGAAGGACTCATCGGGCGAATCGCTCTGGAACTGAAATCGGAACGCTCACTGACATTTCCTCTAACTGAAAGTCTGATAAACGCCGGAAAAATGACTAAGTCCAAAAAAAATTTTTTTTCAACTTTCTTCAATTTTACCCCCGTGGGATATATATTCTCCCCACACACATTTGGAACTCTCCTGGGGTACCGTCACACATACTATTCCCTCATTTAGTGGACATTTTCACAAAAAATTGAAATTTTCAAAAATTCAGAAAATTGGCTGAAAATGACTAAATATGAAGGACTCATTGGGCGAATCGCTCTGGAACTGAAATCGGAACGCTCACTGACATTTCCCCTATCTGAAAGTCTGATAAACTCCGGAAAAATGACTAAGTCCAAAAAAAAATTTTTTTCAACTTTTTTAAATTTTACCCCCGTGGGATATATATTTTACCCACACACATTTGGAACTCTCCTGGGGTACCCTCACACATATTATTCCCTCATTTAGTGGATATTTTCACAAAAAAGTGAAATTTTCAAAAATTCTGAAAATTGGCTGAAAATTACTAAATATGAAGGACACATCGGGCGAATCGCTCTGGAACTGAAATCGGAACGCTCACTGACATTTCCCCTATCTGAAAGTCTGATAAACGCCGGAAAAATGACTAAGTCCAAAAAAAAATTTTTTTCAACTTTTTTAAATTTTACCCCCGTGGGATATATATTCTACCCACACACATTTGGATCTCTCCTGGGGTACCCTCACACATATTATTCCCTCATTTAGTGGATATTTTCACAAAAAAGTGAAATTTTCAAAAATTCAGAAAATTGGCTGAAAATGACTAAATATGAACGACTCATTGGGCGAATCGCTCTGGAACTGAAATCGGAACGCTCACTGACATTTCCCCTATCTGAAAGTCTGATAAACGCCGGAAAAATGACTAAGTCCAAAAAAATTTTTTTTTAAACTTTTTTCAATTTTACCCCCGTGGGATATATATTCTACCCACACACATTTGGAACTCTCCTGGGGTACCCTCACACATATTATTCCCTAATTTAGTGGATATTTTCACAAAAAAGTGAAATTTTCAAAAATTCAGAAAATTGGCTGAAAATTACTAAATATGAAGGACTCATCGGGCGAATCGCTCTGGAACTGAAATCGGAACGCTCACTGACATTTCCTCTAACTGAAAGTCTGATAAACGCCGGAAAAATGACTAAGTCCAAAAAAAATTTTTTTTCAACTTTCTTCAATTTTACCCCCGTGGGATATATATTCTCCCCACACACATTTGGAACTCTCCTGGGGTACCGTCACACATACTATTCCCTCATTTAGTGGACATTTTCACAAAAAATTGAAATTTTCAAAAATTCAGAAAATTGGCTGAAAATGACTAAATATGAAGGACTCATTGGGCGAATCGCTCTGGAACTGAAATCGGAACGCTCACTGACATTTCCCCTATCTGAAAGTCTGATAAACTCCGGAAAAATGACTAAGTCCAAAAAAAAATTTTTTTCAACTTTTTTAAATTTTACTCCCGTGGGATATATATTCTACCCACACACATTTGGAACTCTCCTGGGGTACCCTCACACATATTATTCCCTCATTTAGTGGATATTTTCACAAAAAAGTGAAATTTTCAAAAATTCAGAAAATTGGCTGAAAATGACTAAATATGAAGGACTCATTGGGCGAATCGCTCTGGAACTGAAATCGGAACGCTCACTGACATTTCCCCTATCTGAAAGTCTGATAAACGCCGGAAAAATGACTAAGTCCAAAAAAATTTTTTTTTCAACTTTTTTCAATTTTACCCCCGTGGTATATATATTCTTCCCACACACATTTGGAACTCTCCTGGGGTACCCTCACACATATTATTCCCTCATTTAGTGGACATTTTCACAAAAAAGTGAAATTTTCAAAAATTCAGAAAATTGGCTGAAAATGACTAAATATGAACGACTCATCGGGCGAATCGCTCTGGAACTGAAATCAGAACGCTCACTGACATTTCCCCTATCTGAAAGTCTGATAAACTCCGGAAAAATGAATAAGTCCAAAAAAAAAATTTTTTCAACTTTTTTAAATTTTACCCCCGTGGGATATATATTCTACCCACACACATTTGGAACTCTCCTGGGGTACCCTCACACATATTATTCCCTCATTTAGTGGATATTTTCACAAAAAAGTGAAATTTTCAAAAATTCAGAAAATTGGCTGAAAATTACTAAATATGAAGGACTCATCGGGAGAATCGCTCTGGAACTGAAATCGGAACGCTCACTGACATTTCCTCTAACTGAAAGTCTGATAAACGCCAGAAAAATGACTAAGTCCAAAAAAAATTTTTTTTCAACTTTTTTCAATTTTACCCCCGTGGATATATATTCTTCCCACACACATTTGGAACTCTCCTGGGGTACCCTCACACATATTATTCCCTCATTTAGTGGATATTTTCACAAAAAAGTGAAATTTTCAAAAATTCAGAAAATTGGCTGAAAATTACTAAATATGAAGGACACATCGGGCGAATCGCTCTGGAACTGAAATTGGAATGCTCACTGACATTTCCCCTATCTGAAAGTCTGATAAACGCCGGAAAAATGACTAAGTCCAAAAAAAATTTTTTTTCAACTTTTTTCAATTTTACCCCCGTGGAATATATATTCTACCCACACACATTTGGAACTCTCCTGGGGTACCCTCACACATATTATTCCCTCATTTAGTGGATATTTTCACAAAAAAAGTGAAATTTTCAAAAATTCAGAAAAGTGGCTGAAAATGACTAAATATGAACAATTCATCGGGCAAATCGCTTTGGAACTGAAATCGGAACGCTCACTAACATTTCCTCTAACTGAAAGTCTGATAAAGGCCGGAAAAATGACTAAGTCCAAAAAAAATTTTTTTTAAACTTTTTTCAATTTTACCCCCGTGGGATATATATTCTCCCCACACACATTTGGAACTCTCCTGGGGTACCCTCACACATACTATTCCCTCATTTAGTGGACATTTTCACAAAAAAGTGAAATTTTCAAAAATTCAGAAAATTGGCTGAAAATGACTAAATATGAAGGACTCATTGGGCGAATCGCTCTGGAACTGAAATCGGAACGCTCACTGACATTTCCCCTATCTGAAAGTCTGATAAACTCCGGAAAAATGACTAAGTCCAAAAAAAAATTTTTTTCAACTTTTTTAAATTTTACCCCCGTGGGATATGTATTCTACCCACACACATTTGGAACTCTACTGGGGTACCCTCACACATATTATTCCCTAATTTAGTGGATATTTTCACAAAAAAGTGAAATTTTCAAAAATTCAGAAAATTGGCTGAAAATTACTAAATATGAAGGACTCATCAGGCGAATCGCTCTGGAGCTGAAATCGGAATGCTCACTGACATTTCCCCTATCTGAAAGTCTGATAAACTCCGGAAAAATGACTAAGTCCAAAAAAAATTTTTTTTCAACTTTCTTCAATTTTACCCCCGTGGGATATATATTCTACCCACACACATTTGGAACTCTCCTGGGGTACCCTCACACATACTATTCCCTCATTTAGTGGATATTTTCACAAAAAAGTGAAATTTTCAAAAATTCAGAAAATTGGCTGAAGATTACTAAATATGAAGGACTCATTGGGCGAATCGCTGTGGAACTGAAATCGGAATGCTCACTGACATTTCCCCTATCTGAAAGTCTGATAAACGCCGGAAAAATGACTAAGTCCAAAAAAAATTTTTTTTCAACTTTCTTCAATTTTACCCCCGTGGGATATGTATTCTACCTACACACATTTGGAACTCTCCTGGGTTACCCTCACACATATTATTCCCTCATTTAGTGGATATTTTCACAAAAAAGTGAAATTTTCAAAAATTCAGAAAATTGGCTGAAAATTACTAAATATGAAGGACTCATCGGGCGAATCGCTCTGGAACTGAAATCGGAATGCTCACTGACATTTCCTCTAACTGAAAGTCTGATAAACGCCGGAAAAATGACTAAGTCCAAAAAAAATTTTTTTTCAACTTTTTTCAATTTTACCTCCGTGGGATATATATTCTACCCACACACATTTGGAACTCTCCTGGGGTACCCTCACACATATTATTCCCTCATTTAGTGGATATTTCCACAAAAAAGTGAAATTTTCAAAAATTCAGAAAATTGGCTGAAAATGACTAAATATGAAGGACTCATTGGGCGAATCGCTGTGGAACTGAAATCGGAATGCTCACTGACATTTCCCCTATCTGAAAGTCTGATAAACGCCGGAAAAATGACTAAGTCCAAAAAAAATTTTTTTTCAACTTTCTTCAATTTTACCCCCGTGGGATATGTATTCTACCTACACACATTTGGAACTCTCCTGGGTTACCCTCACACATATTATTCCCTCATTTAGTGGATATTTTCACAAAAAAGTGAAATTTTCAAAAATTCAGAAAATTGGCTGAAAATTACTAAATATGAAGGACTCATCGGGCGAATCGCTCTGGAACTGAAATCGGAACGCTCACTGACATTTCCTCTAACTGAAAGTCTGATAAACGCCGGAAAAATGACTAAGTCCAAAAAAAATTTTTTTTCAACTTTTTTCAATTTTACCCCCGTGCAATATATATTCTACCCACACACATTTGGAACTCTCCTGGGGTACCCTCACACATATTATTCCCTCATTTAGTGGATATTTTCACAAAAAAAGTGAAATTTTCAAAAATTCAGAAAATTGGCTGAAAATGGCTAAATATGAAGGACTCATTGGGCGAATCGCTCTGGAACTGAAATCAGAACGCTCACTGACATTTCCCCTATCTGAAAGTCTGATAAACGCCGGAAAAATGACTAAGTCTAAAAAAAATTTTTTTTCAACTTTTTTCAATTTTACCCCCGTGGGATATATATTCTTCCCACACACATTTGGAACTCTCCTGGGGTACCCTCACACATATTATTCCCTCATTTAGTGGATATTTTCACAAAAAAGTGAAATTTTCAAAAATTCAGAAAATTGGCTGAAAATTACTAAATATGAAGGACACATCGGGCGAATCGCTCTGGAACTGAAATCGGAACGCTCACTGACATTTCCTCTAACTGAAAGTCTGATAAAGGCCGGAAAAATGACTAAGTCCAAAAAAAATTTTTTTTAAACTTTTTTCAATTTTACCCCCGTGGGATATATATTCTACCCACACACATTTGGAACTCTCCTGGGGTACCCTCACACATATTATTCCCTAATTTAGTGGATATTTTCACAAAAAAGTGAAATTTTCAAAAATTCAGAAAATTGGCTGAAAATTACTAAATATGAAGGACTCATCGGGCGAATCGCTCTGGAACTGAAATCGGAACGCTCACTGACATTTCCTCTAACTGAAAGTCTGATAAACGCCGGAAAAATGACTAAGTCCAAAAAAAATTTTTTTTCAACTTTTTTAAATTTTACCCCCGTGGGATATATATTCTACCCACACACATTTGGATCTCTCCTGGGGTACCCTCACACATATTATTCCCTCATTTAGTGGATATTTTCACAAAAAAGTGAAATTTTCAAAAATTCAGAAAATTGGCTGAAAATGACTAAATATGAAGGACTCATTGGGCGAATCGCTATGGAACTGAAATCGGAACGCTCACTGACATTTCCCCTATCTGAAAGTCTGATAAACGCCGGAAAAATGACTAAGTCCAAAAAAATTTTTTTTTAAACTTTTTTCAATTTTACCCCCGTGGGATATATATTCTACCCACACACATTTGGAACTCTCCTGGGGTACCCTCACACATATTATTCCCTAATTTAGTGGATATTTTCACAAAAAAGTGAAATTTTCAAAAATTCAGAAAATTGGCTGAAAATTACTAAATATGAAGGACTCATCGGGCGAATCGCTCTGGAACTGAAATCGGAACGCTCACTGACATTTCCTCTAACTGAAAGTCTGATAAACGCCGGAAAAATGACTAAGTCCAAAAAAAATTTTTTTTCAACTTTCTTCAATTTTACCCCCGTGGGATATATATTCTCCCCACACACATTTGGAACTCTCCTGGGGTACCGTCACACATACTATTCCCTCATTTAGTGGACATTTTCACAAAAAATTGAAATTTTCAAAAATTCAGAAAATTGGCTGAAAATGACTAAATATGAAGGACTCATTGGGCGAATCGCTCTGGAACTGAAATCGGAACGCTCACTGACATTTCCCCTATCTGAAAGTCTGATAAACTCCGGAAAAATGACTAAGTCCAAAAAAAAATTTTTTTCAACTTTTTTAAATTTTACTCCCGTGGGATATATATTCTACCCACACACATTTGGAACTCTCCTGGGGTACCCTCACACATATTATTCCCTCATTTAGTGGATATTTTCACAAAAAAGTGAAATTTTCAAAAATTCAGAAAATTGGCTGAAAATGACTAAATATGAAGGACTCATTGGGCGAATCGCTCTGGAACTGAAATCGGAACGCTCACTGACATTTCCCCTATCTGAAAGTCTGATAAACGCCGGAAAAATGAATAAGTCCAAAAAAAAAATTTTTTCAACTTTTTTAAATTTTACCCCCGTGGGATATATATTCTACCCACACACATTTGGAACTCTCCTGGGGTACCCTCACACATATTATTCCCTCATTTAGTGGATATTTTCACAAAAAAGTGAAATTTTCAAAAATTCAGAAAATTGGCTGAAAATTACTAAATATGAAGGACTCATCGGGAGAATCGCTCTGGAACTGAAATCGGAACGCTCACTGACATTTCCTCTAACTGAAAGTCTGATAAACGCCAGAAAAATGACTAAGTCCAAAAAAAATTTTTTTTCAACTTTTTTCAATTTTACCCCCGTGGATATATATTCTTCCCACACACATTTGGAACTCTCCTGGGGTACCCTCACACATATTATTCCCTCATTTAGTGGATATTTTCACAAAAAAGTGAAATTTTCAAAAATTCAGAAAATTGGCTGAAAATTACTAAATATGAAGGACACATCGGGCGAATCGCTCTGGAACTGAAATTGGAATGCTCACTGACATTTCCCCTATCTGAAAGTCTGATAAACGCCGGAAAAATGACTAAGTCCAAAAAAAATTTTTTTTCAACTTTTTTCAATTTTACCCCCGTGGAATATATATTCTACCCACACACATTTGGAACTCTCCTGGGGTACCCTCACACATATTATTCCCTCATTTAGTGGATATTTTCACAAAAAAAGTGAAATTTTCAAAAATTCAGAAAAGTGGCTGAAAATGACTAAATATGAACAATTCATCGGGCAAATCGCTTTGGAACTGAAATCGGAACGCTCACTAACATTTCCTCTAACTGAAAGTCTGATAAAGGCCGGAAAAATGACTAAGTCCAAAAAAAATTTTTTTTAAACTTTTTTCAATTTTACCCCCGTGGGATATATATTCTCCCCACACACATTTGGAACTCTCCTGGGGTACCCTCACACATACTATTCCCTCATTTAGTGGACATTTTCACAAAAAAGTGAAATTTTCAAAAATTCAGAAAATTGGCTGAAAATGACTAAATATGAAGGACTCATTGGGCGAATCGCTCTGGAACTGAAATCGGAACGCTCACTGACATTTCCCCTATCTGAAAGTCTGATAAACTCCGGAAAAATGACTAAGTCCAAAAAAAAATTTTTTTCAACTTTTTTAAATTTTACCCCCGTGGGATATGTATTCTACCCACACACATTTGGAACTCTCCTGGGTTACCCTCACACATATTATTCCCTCATTTAGTGGATATTTTCACAAAAAAGTGAAATTTTCAAAAATTCAGAAAATTGGCTGAAAATTACTAAATATGAAGGACTCATAGGGCGAATCGCTCTGGAACTGAAATCGGAACGCTCACTGACATTTCCCCTATCTGAAAGTCTGATAAACGCCGGAAAAATGACTAAGTCCAAAAAAAATTTTTTTTCAACTTTTTTCAATTTTACCCCGTGGAATATATATTCTACCCATACACATTTGGAACTCTCCTGGGGTACCCTCACACATATTATTCCCTCATTTAGTGGATATTTTCACAAAAAAAGTGAAATTTTCAAAAATTCAGAAAATTGGCTGAAAATTACTAAATATGAAGGACTCATCAGGCGAATCGCTCTGGAGCTGAAATTGGAACGTTCACTGACATTTCCTCTAACTGAAAGTATGATAAACGCCGGAAAAATGACTAAGTCCCAAAAAAATTTTTTTTCAACTTTTTTAAATTTTACCCCGTGGGATATATATTCTACCCACACACATTTGGAACTCTCCTGGGGTACCCTTACACATATTATTCCCTCATTTAGTGGATATTTTCACAAAAAAGTGAAATTTTCAAAAATTCAGAAAATTGGCTGAAGATTACTAAATATGAAGGACTCATCGGGCGAATCGCTCTGGAATTGAAATCGGAATGCTCACTGACATTTCCTCTAACTGAAAGTCTGATCAACGCCAGAAAAATGACTAAGTCCAAAAAAAAATTTTTTTCAACTTTTTTCAATTTTACCTCCGTGGGATATATATTCTACCCACACACATTTGGAACTCTCCTGGGGTACCCTCACACATATTATTCCCTCATTTAGTGGATATTTCCACAAAAAAGTGAAATTTTCAAAAATTCAGAAAATTGGCTGAAAATGGCTAAATATGAAGGACTCATTGGGCGAATCGCTCTGGAACTGAAATCGGAACGCTCACTGACATTTCCCCTATCTGAAAGTCTGATAAACTCCGGAAAAATGACTAAGTCCAAAAAAAATTTTTTTTCAACTTTTTTAAATTTTACCCCCGTGGTATATATATTCTACCCACACACATTTAGAACTCTCCTGGGGTACCCTTACACATATTATTCCCTCATTTAGTGGATATTTTCACAAAAAAGTGAAATTTTCAAAAATTCTGAAAATTGGCTGAAGATTACTAAATATGAAGGACTCATCGGGCGAATCGCTCTGGAACTGAAATCGGAACGCTCACTGACATTTCCTCTAACTGAAAGTCTGATAAACGCCAGAAAAATGACTAAGTCCAAAAAAAATTTTTTTTAAACTTTTTTCAATTTTACCTCCGTGGGATATATATTCTACCCACACACATTTGGAACTCTCCTGGGGTACCCTCACACATATTATTCCCTCATTTAGTGGATATTTCCACAAAAAAGTGAAATTTTCAAAAATTCAGAAAATTGGCTGAAAATGACTAAATATGAAGGACTCATTGGGCGAATCGCTCTGGAACTGAAATCGGAATGCTCACTGACATTTCCCCTATCTGAAAGTCTGATAAACTCCGGAAAAATGACTAAGTCCAAAAAAAAATTTTTTTCAACTTTTTTAAATTTTACCCCCGTGGGATATATATTCTGCCCACACACATTTGGAACTCTCCTGGGGTACCCTCACACATATTATTCCCTCATTTAGTGGATATTTTCACAAAAAAGTGAAATTTTCAAAAATTCAGAAAATTGACTGAAAATTACTAAATATGAAGGACACATCGGGCGAATCGCTCTGGAACTGAAATCGGAACGCTCACTGACATTTCCCCTATCTGAAAGTCTGATAAACTCCGGAAAAATGACTAAGTCCAAAAAAAATTTTTTTTCAACTTTTTTAAATTTTACCCACGTGGGATATATATTCTACCCACACACATTTGGAACTCTCCTGGGGTACCCTCACACATATTATTCCCTCATTTAGTGGATATTTTCACAAAAAAGTGAAATTTTCAAAAATTCAGAAAATTGGCTGAAGATTACTAAATATGAAGGACTCATCGGGCGAATCGCTCTGGAACTGAAATCGGAACGCTCACTGACATTTCCTCTAACTGAAAGTCTGATAAACGCCAGAAAAATGACTAAGTCCAAAAAAAATTTTTTTTCAACTTTTTTCAATTTTACCTCCGTGGGATATATATTCTACCCACACACATTTGGAACTCTCCTGGGGTACCCTCACACATATTATTCCCTCATTTAGTGGATATTTTCACAAAAAAAGTGAAATTTTCAAAAATTCAGAAAAGTGGCTGAAAATGACTAAATATGAACAATTCATCGGGCAAATCGCTTTGGAACTGAAATCGGAACGCTCACTAACATTTCCTCTAACTGAAAGTCTGATAAAGGCCGGAAAAATGACTAAGTCCAAAAAAAATTTTTTTTAAACTTTTTTCAATTTTACCCCCGTGGGATATATATTCTCCCCCCACACATTTGGAACTCTCCTGGGGTACCCTCACACATACTATTCCCTCATTTAGTGGACATTTTCACAAAAAAGTGAAATTTTCAAAAATTCAGAAAATTGGCTGAAAATGACTAAATATGAAGGACTCATTGGGCGAATCGCTCTGGAACTGAAATCGGAACGCTCACTGACATTTCCCCTATCTGAAAGTCTGATAAACTACGGAAAAATGACTAAGTCCAAAAAAAAATTTTTTTCAACTTTTTTAAATTTTACCCCCGTGGGATATGTATTCTACCCACACACATTTGGAACTCTCCTGGGTTACCCTCACACATATTATTCCCTCATTTAGTGGATATTTTCACAAAAAAGTGAAATTTTCAAAAATTCAGAAAATTGGCTGAAAATTACTAAATATGAAGGACTCATCGGGCGAATCGCTCTGGAACTGAAATCGGAACGCTCACTGACATTTCCTCTAACTGAAAGTCTGATAAACGCCGGAAAAATGACTAAGTCCAAAAAAAAATTTTTTTCAACCTTTTTCAATTTTACCTCCGTGGGATATATATTCTACCCACACACATTTGGAACTCTCCTGGGGTACCCTCACACATATTATTCCCTCATTTAGTGGATATTTCCACAAAAAAGTGAAATTTTCAAAAATTCAGAAAATTGGCTGAAAATGACTAAATATGAAGGACTCATTGGGCGAATCGCTCTGGAACTGAAATCGGAATGCTCACTGACATTTCACCTATCTGAAAGTCTGATAAACGCCGGAAAAATGACTAAGTCCAAAAAAAATTTTTTTTCAACTTTTTTCAATTTTACCCCCGTGGGATATATATTCTTCCCACACACATTTGGAACTCTCCTGGGGTACCCTCACACATATTATTCCCTCATTTAGTGGATATTTTCACAAAAAAGTGAAATTTTCAAAAATTCAGAAAATTGGCTGAAAATTACTAAATATGAAGGACACATCGGGCGAATCGCTCTGGAACTGAAATCGGAACGCTCACTGACATTTCCCCTATCTGAAAGTCTGATAAACGCCGGAAAAATGACTAAGTCCAAAAAAAATTTTTTTTCAACTTTTTTCAATTTTACCCCGTGGAATATATATTCTACCCATACACATTTGGAACTCTCCTGGGGTACCCTCACACATATTATTCCCTCATTTAGTGGATATTTTCACAAAAAAAGTGAAATTTTCAAAAATTCAGAAAATTGGCTGAAAATTACTAAATATGAAGGACTCATCAGGCGAATCGCTCTGGAGCTGAAATTGGAACGTTCACTGACATTTCCTCTAACTGAAAGTATGATAAACGCCGGAAAAATGACTAAGTCCCAAAAAAATTTTTTTTCAACTTTTTTAAATTTTACCCCCGTGGGATATATATTCTACCCACACACATTTGGAACTCTCCTGGGGTACCCTTACACATATTATTCCCTCATTTAGTGGATATTTTCACAAAAAAGTGAAATTTTCAAAAATTCAGAAAATTGGCTGAAGATTACTAAATATGAAGGACTCATCGGGCGAATCGCTCTGGAATTGAAATCGGAATGCTCACTGACATTTCCTCTAACTGAAAGTCTGATCAACGCCAGAAAAATGACTAAGTCCAAAAAAAAATTTTTTTCAACTTTTTTCAATTTTACCTCCGTGGGATATATATTCTACCCACACACATTTGGAACTCTCCTGGGGTACCCTCACACATATTATTCCCTCATTTAGTGGATATTTCCACAAAAAAGTGAAATTTTCAAAAATTCAGAAAATTGGCTGAAAATGGCTAAATATGAAGGACTCATTGGGCGAATCGCTCTGGAACTGAAATCGGAACGCTCACTGACATTTCCCCTATCTGAAAGTCTGATAAACTCCGGAAAAATGACTAAGTCCAAAAAAAATTTTTTTTCAACTTTTTTAAATTTTACCCCCGTGGTATATATATTCTACCCACACACATTTAGAACTCTCCTGGGGTACCCTTACACATATTATTCCCTCATTTAGTGGATATTTTCACAAAAAAGTGAAATTTTCAAAAATTCTGAAAATTGGCTGAAGATTACTAAATATGAAGGACTCATCGGGCGAATCGCTCTGGAACTGAAATCGGAACGCTCACTGACATTTCCTCTAACTGAAAGTCTGATAAACGCCAGAAAAATGACTAAGTCCAAAAAAAATTTTTTTTCAACTTTTTTCAATTTTACCTCCGTGGGATATATATTCTACCCACACACATTTGGAACTCTCCTGGGGTACCCTCACACATATTATTCCCTCATTTAGTGGATATTTTCACAAAAAAAGTGAAATTTTCAAAAATTCAGAAAAGTGGCTGAAAATGACTAAATATGAACAATTCATCGGGCAAATCGCTTTGGAACTGAAATCAGAACGCTCACTAACATTTCCTCTAACTGAAAGTCTGATAAAGGCCGGAAAAATGACTAAGTCCAAAAAAAATTTTTTTTAAACTTTTTTCAATTTTACCCCCGTGGGATATATATTCTCCCCCCACACATTTGGAACTCTCCTGGGGTACCCTCACACATACTATTCCCTCATTTAGTGGACATTTTCACAAAAAAGTGAAATTTTCAAAAATTCAGAAAATTGGCTGAAAATGACTAAATATGAAGGACTCATTGGGCGAATCGCTCTGGAACTGAAATCGGAACGCTCACTGACATTTCCCCTATCTGAAAGTCTGATAAACTACGGAAAAATGACTAAGTCCAAAAAAAAATTTTTTTCAACTTTTTTAAATTTTACCCCCGTGGGATATGTATTCTACCCACACACATTTGGAACTCTCCTGGGTTACCCTCACACATATTATTCCCTCATTTAGTGGATATTTTCACAAAAAAGTGAAATTTTCAAAAATTCAGAAAATTGGCTGAAAATTACTAAATATGAAGGACTCATCGGGCGAATCGCTCTGGAACTGAAATCGGAACGCTCACTGACATTTCCTCTAACTGAAAGTCTGATAAACGCCGGAAAAATGACTAAGTCCAAAAAAAAATTTTTTTCAACCTTTTTCAATTTTACCTCCGTGGGATATATATTCTACCCACACACATTTGGAACTCTCCTGGGGTACCCTCACACATATTATTCCCTCATTTAGTGGATATTTCCACAAAAAAGTGAAATTTTCAAAAATTCAGAAAATTGGCTGAAAATGACTAAATATGAAGGACTCATTGGGCGAATCGCTCTGGAACTGAAATCGGAATGCTCACTGACATTTCACCTATCTGAAAGTCTGATAAACGCCGGAAAAATGACTAAGTCCAAAAAAAATTTTTTTTCAACTTTTTTCAATTTTACCCCCGTGGGATATATATTCTTCCCACACACATTTGGAACTCTCCTGGGGTACCCTCACACATATTATTCCCTCATTTAGTGGATATTTTCACAAAAAAGTGAAATTTTCAAAAATTCAGAAAATTGGCTGAAAATTACTAAATATGAAGGACACATCGGGCGAATCGCTCTGGAACTGAAATCGGAACGCTCACTGACATTTCCCCTATCTGAAAGTCTGATAAACGCCGGAAAAATGACTAAGTCCAAAAAAAATTTTTTTTCAACTTTTTTCAATTTTACCCCGTGGAATATATATTCTACCCATACACATTTGGAACTCTCCTGGGGTACCCTCACACATATTATTCCCTCATTTAGTGGATATTTTCACAAAAAAAGTGAAATTTTCAAAAATTCAGAAAATTGGCTGAAAATTACTAAATATGAAGGACTCATCAGGCGAATCGCTCTGGAGCTGAAATTGGAACGTTCACTGACATTTCCTCTAACTGAAAGTATGATAAACGCCGGAAAAATGACTAAGTCCCAAAAAAATTTTTTTTCAACTTTTTTAAATTTTACCCCCGTGGGATATATATTCTACCCACACACATTTGGAACTCTCCTGGGGTACCCTTACACATATTATTCCCTCATTTAGTGGATATTTTCACAAAAAAGTGAAATTTTCAAAAATTCAGAAAATTGGCTGAAGATTACTAAATATGAAGGACTCATCGGGCGAATCGCTCTGGAATTGAAATCGGAATGCTCACTGACATTTCCTCTAACTGAAAGTCTGATCAACGCCAGAAAAATGACTAAGTCCAAAAAAAAATTTTTTTCAACTTTTTTCAATTTTACCTCCGTGGGATATATATTCTACCCACACACATTTGGAACTCTCCTGGGGTACCCTCACACATATTATTCCCTCATTTAGTGGATATTTCCACAAAAAAGTGAAATTTTCAAAAATTCAGAAAATTGGCTGAAAATGGCTAAATATGAAGGACTCATTGGGCGAATCGCTCTGGAACTGAAATCGGAACGCTCACTGACATTTCCCCTATCTGAAAGTCTGATAAACTCCGGAAAAATGACTAAGTCCAAAAAAAATTTTTTTTAAACTTTTTTCAATTTTACCCCCGTGGGATATATATTCTCCCCCCACACATTTGGAACTCTCCTGGGGTACCCTCACACATACTATTCCCTCATTTAGTGGACATTTTCACAAAAAAGTGAAATTTTCAAAAATTCAGAAAATTGGCTGAAAATGACTAAATATGAAGGACTCATTGGGCGAATCGCTCTGGAACTGAAATCGGAACGCTCACTGACATTTCCCCTATCTGAAAGTCTGATAAACTACGGAAAAATGACTAAGTCCAAAAAAAAATTTTTTTCAACTTTTTTAAATTTTACCCCCGTGGGATATGTATTCTACCCACACACATTTGGAACTCTCCTGGGTTACCCTCACACATATTATTCCCTCATTTAGTGGATATTTTCACAAAAAAGTGAAATTTTCAAAAATTCAGAAAATTGGCTGAAAATTACTAAATATGAAGGACTCATCGGGCGAATCGCTCTGGAACTGAAATCGGAACGCTCACTGACATTTCCTCTAACTGAAAGTCTGATAAACGCCGGAAAAATGACTAAGTCCAAAAAAAAATTTTTTTCAACCTTTTTCAATTTTACCTCCGTGGGATATATATTCTACCCACACACATTTGGAACTCTCCTGGGGTACCCTCACACATATTATTCCCTCATTTAGTGGATATTTCCACAAAAAAGTGAAATTTTCAAAAATTCAGAAAATTGGCTGAAAATGACTAAATATGAAGGACTCATTGGGCGAATCGCTCTGGAACTGAAATCGGAATGCTCACTGACATTTCACCTATCTGAAAGTCTGATAAACGCCGGAAAAATGACTAAGTCCAAAAAAAATTTTTTTTCAACTTTTTTCAATTTTACCCCCGTGGGATATATATTCTTCCCACACACATTTGGAACTCTCCTGGGGTACCCTCACACATATTATTCCCTCATTTAGTGGATATTTTCACAAAAAAGTGAAATTTTCAAAAATTCAGAAAATTGGCTGAAAATTACTAAATATGAAGGACACATCGGGCGAATCGCTCTGGAACTGAAATCGGAACGCTCACTGACATTTCCCCTATCTGAAAGTCTGATAAACGCCGGAAAAATGACTAAGTCCAAAAAAAATTTTTTTTCAACTTTTTTCAATTTTACCCCGTGGAATATATATTCTACCCATACACATTTGGAACTCTCCTGGGGTACCCTCACACATATTATTCCCTCATTTAGTGGATATTTTCACAAAAAAAGTGAAATTTTCAAAAATTCAGAAAATTGGCTGAAAATTACTAAATATGAAGGACTCATCAGGCGAATCGCTCTGGAGCTGAAATTGGAACGTTCACTGACATTTCCTCTAACTGAAAGTATGATAAACGCCGGAAAAATGACTAAGTCCCAAAAAAATTTTTTTTCAACTTTTTTAAATTTTACCCCCGTGGGATATATATTCTACCCACACACATTTGGAACTCTCCTGGGGTACCCTTACACATATTATTCCCTCATTTAGTGGATATTTTCACAAAAAAGTGAAATTTTCAAAAATTCAGAAAATTGGCTGAAGATTACTAAATATGAAGGACTCATCGGGCGAATCGCTCTGGAATTGAAATCGGAATGCTCACTGACATTTCCTCTAACTGAAAGTCTGATCAACGCCAGAAAAATGACTAAGTCCAAAAAAAAATTTTTTTCAACTTTTTTCAATTTTACCTCCGTGGGATATATATTCTACCCACACACATTTGGAACTCTCCTGGGGTACCCTCACACATATTATTCCCTCATTTAGTGGATATTTCCACAAAAAAGTGAAATTTTCAAAAATTCAGAAAATTGGCTGAAAATGGCTAAATATGAAGGACTCATTGGGCGAATCGCTCTGGAACTGAAATCGGAACGCTCACTGACATTTCCCCTATCTGAAAGTCTGATAAACTCCGGAAAAATGACTAAGTCCAAAAAAAATTTTTTTTCAACTTTTTTAAATTTTACCCCCGTGGTATATATATTCTACCCACACACATTTAGAACTCTCCTGGGGTACCCTTACACATATTATTCCCTCATTTAGTGGATATTTTCACAAAAAAGTGAAATTTTCAAAAATTCTGAAAATTGGCTGAAGATTACTAAATATGAAGGACTCATCGGGCGAATCGCTCTGGAACTGAAATCGGAACGCTCACTGACATTTCCTCTAACTGAAAGTCTGATAAACGCCAGAAAAATGACTAAGTCCAAAAAAAATTTTTTTTCAACTTTTTTCAATTTTACCTCCGTGGGATATATATTCTACCCACACACATTTGGAACTCTCCTGGGGTACCCTCACACATATTATTCCCTCATTTAGTGGATATTTCCACAAAAAAGTGAAATTTTCAAAAATTCAGAAAATTGGCTGAAAATGACTAAATATGAAGGACTCATTGGGCGAATCGCTCTGGAACTGAAATCGGAACGCTCACTGACATTTCCCCTATCTGAAAGTCTGATAAACTCCGGAAAAATGACTAAGTCCAAAAAAAAATTTTTTTCAACTTTTTTAAATTTTACCCCCGTGGGATATATATTCTGCCCACACACATTTGGAACTCTCCTGGGGTACCCTCACACATATTATTCCCTCATTTAGTGGATATTTTCACAAAAAAGTGAAATTTTCAAAAATTCAGAAAATTGACTGAAAATTACTAAATATGAAGGACACATCGGGCGAATCGCTCTGGAACTGAAATCGGAACGCTCACTGACATTTCCCCTATCTGAAAGTCTGATAAACTCCGGAAAAATGACTAAGTCCAAAAAAAATTTTTTTTCAACTTTTTTAAATTTTACCCACGTGGGATATATATTCTACCCACACACATTTGGAACTCTCCTGGGGTACCCTCACACATATTATTCCCTCATTTAGTGGATATTTTCACAAAAAAAGTGAAATTTTCAAAAATTCAGAAAAGTGGCTGAAAATGACTAAATATGAACAATTCATCGGGCAAATCGCTTTGGAACTGAAATCGGAACGCTCACTAACATTTCCTCTAACTGAAAGTCTGATAAAGGCCGGAAAAATGACTAAGTCCAAAAAAAATTTTTTTTAAACTTTTTTCAATTTTACCCCCGTGGGATATATATTCTCCCCCCACACATTTGGAACTCTCCTGGGGTACCCTCACACATACTATTCCCTCATTTAGTGGACATTTTCACAAAAAAGTGAAATTTTCAAAAATTCAGAAAATTGGCTGAAAATGACTAAATATGAAGGACTCATTGGGCGAATCGCTCTGGAACTGAAATCGGAACGCTCACTGACATTTCCCCTATCTGAAAGTCTGATAAACTACGGAAAAATGACTAAGTCCAAAAAAAAATTTTTTTCAACTTTTTTAAATTTTACCCCCGTGGGATATGTATTCTACCCACACACATTTGGAACTCTCCTGGGTTACCCTCACACATATTATTCCCTCATTTAGTGGATATTTTCACAAAAAAGTGAAATTTTCAAAAATTCAGAAAATTGGCTGAAAATTACTAAATATGAAGGACTCATCGGGCGAATCGCTCTGGAACTGAAATCGGAACGCTCACTGACATTTCCTCTAACTGAAAGTCTGATAAACGCCGGAAAAATGACTAAGTCCAAAAAAAAATTTTTTTCAACCTTTTTCAATTTTACCTCCGTGGGATATATATTCTACCCACACACATTTGGAACTCTCCTGGGGTACCCTCACACATATTATTCCCTCATTTAGTGGATATTTCCACAAAAAAGTGAAATTTTCAAAAATTCAGAAAATTGGCTGAAAATGACTAAATATGAAGGACTCATTGGGCGAATCGCTCTGGAACTGAAATCGGAATGGTCACTGACATTTCACCTATCTGAAAGTCTGATAAACGCCGGAAAAATGACTAAGTCCAAAAAAAATTTTTTTTCAACTTTTTTCAATTTTACCCCCGTGGGATATATATTCTTCCCACACACATTTGGAACTCTCCTGGGGTACCCTCACACATATTATTCCCTCATTTAGTGGATATTTTCACAAAAAAGTGAAATTTTCAAAAATTCAGAAAATTGGCTGAAAATTACTAAATATGAAGGACACATCGGGCGAATCGCTCTGGAACTGAAATCGGAACGCTCACTGACATTTCCCCTATCTGAAAGTCTGATAAACGCCGGAAAAATGACTAAGTCCAAAAAAAATTTTTTTTCAACTTTTTTCAATTTTACCACGTGGAATATATATTCTACCCATACACATTTGGAACTCTCCTGGGGTACCCTCACACATATTATTCCCTCATTTAGTGGATATTTTCACAAAAAAAGTGAAATTTTCAAAAATTCAGAAAAGTGGCTGAAAATGACTAAATATGAACAATTCATCGGGCAAATCGCTCTGGAACTGAAATCGGAACGCTCACTAACATTTCCTCTAACTGAAAGTGTGATAAAGGCCGGAAAAATGACTAAGTCCAATAAAAATTTTTTTTAAACTTTTTTCAATTTTACCCCCGTGGGATATATATTCTACCCACACACATTTGGAACTCTCCTGGGGTACCCTCACACATATTATTCCCTAATTTAGTGGATATTTTCACAAAAAAGTGAAATTTTCAAAAATTCAGAAAATTGGCTGAAAATTACTAAATATGAAGGACTCATCAGGCGAATCGCTCTGGAGCTGAAATTGGAACGTTCACTGACATTTCCTCTAACTGAAAGTATGATAAACGCCGGAAAAATGACTAAGTCCAAAAAAAAATTTTTTTCAACCTTTTTCAATTTTACCTCCGTGGGATATATATTCTACCCACACACATTTGGAACTCTCCTGGGGTACCCTCACACATATTATTCCCTCATTTAGTGGATATTTCCACAAAAAAGTGAAATTTTCAAAAATTCAGAAAATTGGCTGAAAATGACTAAATATGAAGGACTCATTGGGCGAATCGCTCTGGAACTGAAATCGGAATGCTCACTGACATTTCACCTATCTGAAAGTCTGATAAACGCCGGAAAAATGACTAAGTCCAAAAAAAATTTTTTTTCAACTTTTTTCAATTTTACCCCCGTGGGATATATATTCTTCCCACACACATTTGGAACTCTCCTGGGGTACCCTCACACATATTATTCCCTCATTTAGTGGATATTTTCACAAAAAAGTGAAATTTTCAAAAATTCAGAAAATTGGCTGAAAATTACTAAATATGAAGGACACATCGGGCGAATCGCTCTGGAACTGAAATCGGAACGCTCACTGACATTTCCCCTATCTGAAAGTCTGATAAACGCCGGAAAAATGACTAAGTCCAAAAAAAATTTTTTTTCAACTTTTTTCAATTTTACCCCGTGGAATATATATTCTACCCATACACATTTGGAACTCTCCTGGGGTACCCTCACACATATTATTCCCTCATTTAGTGGATATTTTCACAAAAAAAGTGAAATTTTCAAAAATTCAGAAAATTGGCTGAAAATTACTAAATATGAAGGACTCATCAGGCGAATCGCTCTGGAGCTGAAATTGGAACGTTCACTGACATTTCCTCTAACTGAAAGTATGATAAACGCCGGAAAAATGACTAAGTCCCAAAAAAATTTTTTTTCAACTTTTTTAAATTTTACCCCCGTGGGATATATATTCTACCCACACACATTTGGAACTCTCCTGGGGTACCCTTACACATATTATTCCCTCATTTAGTGGATATTTTCACAAAAAAGTGAAATTTTCAAAAATTCAGAAAATTGGCTGAAGATTACTAAATATGAAGGACTCATCGGGCGAATCGCTCTGGAATTGAAATCGGAATGCTCACTGACATTTCCTCTAACTGAAAGTCTGATCAACGCCAGAAAAATGACTAAGTCCAAAAAAAAATTTTTTTCAACTTTTTTCAATTTTACCTCCGTGGGATATATATTCTACCCACACACATTTGGAACTCTCCTGGGGTACCCTCACACATATTATTCCCTCATTTAGTGGATATTTCCACAAAAAAGTGAAATTTTCAAAAATTCAGAAAATTGGCTGAAAATGGCTAAATATGAAGGACTCATTGGGCGAATCGCTCTGGAACTGAAATCGGAACGCTCACTGACATTTCCCCTATCTGAAAGTCTGATAAACTCCGGAAAAATGACTAAGTCCAAAAAAAATTTTTTTTCAACTTTTTTAAATTTTACCCCCGTGGTATATATATTCTACCCACACACATTTAGAACTCTCCTGGGGTACCCTTACACATATTATTCCCTCATTTAGTGGATATTTTCACAAAAAAGTGAAATTTTCAAAAATTCTGAAAATTGGCTGAAGATTACTAAATATGAAGGACTCATCGGGCGAATCGCTCTGGAACTGAAATCGGAACGCTCACTGACATTTCCTCTAACTGAAAGTCTGATAAACGCCAGAAAAATGACTAAGTCCAAAAAAAATTTTTTTTCAACTTTTTTCAATTTTACCTCCGTGGGATATATATTCTACCCACACACATTTGGAACTCTCCTGGGGTACCCTCACACATATTATTCCCTCATTTAGTGGATATTTTCACAAAAAAGTGAAATTTTCAAAAATTCTGAAAATTGACTGAAAATTGCTAAATATGAAGGACACATCGGGCGAATCGCTCTGGAACTGAAATCGGAACGCTCACTGACATTTCCCCTATCTGAAAGTCTGATAAACTCCGGAAAAATGACTAAGTCCAAAAAAAATTTTTTTTCAACTTTTTTAAATTTTACCCACGTGGGATATATATTCTACCCACACACATTTGGAACTCTCCTGGGGTACCCTCACACATATTATTCCCTCATTTAGTGGATATTTTCACAAAAAAGTGAAATTTTCAAAAATTCAGAAAATTGGCTGAAGATTACTAAATATGAAGGACTCATCGGGCGAATCGCTCTGGAACTGAAATCGGAACGCTCACTGACATTTCCTCTAACTGAAAGTCTGATAAACGCCAGAAAAATGACTAAGTCCAAAAAAAATTTTTTTTCAACTTTTTTCAATTTTACCTCCGTGGGATATATATTCTACCCACACACATTTGGAACTCTCCTGGGGTACCCTCACACATATTATTCCCTCATTTAGTGGATATTTTCACAAAAAAAGTGAAATTTTCAAAAATTCAGAAAAGTGGCTGAAAATGACTAAATATGAACAATTCATCGGGCAAATCGCTTTGGAACTGAAATCGGAACGCTCACTAACATTTCCTCCAACTGAAAGTCTGATAAAGGCCGGAAAAATGACTAAGTCCAAAAAAAATTTTTTTTAAACTTTTTTCAATTTTACCCCCGTGGGATATATATTCTCCCCCCACACATTTGGAACTCTCCTGGGGTACCCTCACACATACTATTCCCTCATTTAGTGGACATTTTCACAAAAAAGTGAAATTTTCAAAAATTCAGAAAATTGGCTGAAAATTACTAAATATGAAGGTCTCATTGGGCGAATCGCTCTGGAACTGAAATCGGAACGCTCACTGACATTTCCCCTATCTGAAAGTCTGATAAACTACGGAAAAATGACTAAGTCCAAAAAAAAATTTTTTTCAACTTTTTTAAATTTTACCCCCGTGGGATATGTATTCTACCCACACACATTTGGAACTCTCCTGGGTTACCCTCACACATATTATTCCCTCATTTAGTGGATATTTTCACAAAAAAGTGAAATTTTCAAAAATTCAGAAAATTGGCTGAAAATTACTAAATATGAAGGACTCATCGGGCGAATCGCTCTGGAACTGAAATCGGAACGCTCACTGACATTTCCTCTAACTGAAAGTCTGATAAACGCCGGAAAAATGACTAAGTCCAAAAAAAAATTTTTTTCAACCTTTTTCAATTTTACCTCCGTGGGATATATATTCTACCCACACACATTTGGAACTCTCCTGGGGTACCCTCACACATATTATTCCCTCATTTAGTGGATATTTCCACAAAAAAGTGAAATTTTCAAAAATTCAGAAAATTGGCTGAAAATGACTAAATATGAAGGACTCATTGGGCGAATCGCTCTGGAACTGAAATCGGAATGCTCACTGACATTTCACCTATCTGAAAGTCTGATAAACGCCGGAAAAATGACTAAGTCCAAAAAAAATTTTTTTTCAACTTTTTTCAATTTTACCCCCGTGGGATATATATTCTTCCCACACACATTTGAAACTCTCCTGGGGTACCCTCACACATATTATTCCCTCATTTAGTGGATATTTTCACAAAAAAGTGAAATTTTCTAAAATTCAGAAAATTGGCTGAAAATTACTAAATATGAAGGACACATCGGGCGAATCGCTCTGGAACTGAAATCGGAACGCTCACTGACATTTCCCCTATCTGAAAGTCTGATAAACGCCGGAAAAATGACTAAGTCCAAAAAAAATTTTTTTTCAACTTTTTTCAATTTTACCCCGTGGAATATATATTCTACCCATACACATTTGGAACTCTCCTGGGGTACCCTCACACATATTATTCCCTCATTTAGTGGATATTTTCACAAAAAAAGTGAAATTTTCAAAAATTCAGAAAAGTGGCTGAAAATGACTAAATATGAACAATTCATCGGGCAAATCACTCTGGAACTGAAATCGGAATGCTCACTAACATTTCCTCTAACTGAAAGTGTGATAAAGGCCGGAAAAATGACTAAGTCCAAAAAAAATTTTTTTTAAACTTTTTTCAATTTTACCCCCGTGGGATATATATTCTACCCACACACATTTGGAACTCTCCTGGGGTACCCTCACACATATTATTCCCTAATTTAGTGGATATTTTCACAAAAAAGTGAAATTTTCAAAAATTCAGAAAATTGGCTGAAAATTACTAAATATGAAGGACTCATCAGGCGAATCGCTCTGGAGCTGAAATTGGAACGTTCACTGACATTTCCTCTAACTGAAAGTATGATAAACGCCGGAAAAATGACTAAGTCCCAAAAAAATTTTTTTTCAACTTTTTTAAATTTTACCCCCGTGGGATATATATTCTACCCACACACATTTGGAACTCTCCTGGGGTACCCTTACACATATTATTCCCTCATTTAGTGGATATTTTCACAAAAAAGTGAAATTTTCAAAAATTCTGAAAATTGGCTGAAGATTACTAAATATGAAGGACTCATCGGGCGAATCGCTCTGGAACTGAAATCGGAACGCTCACTGACATTTCCTCTAACTGAAAGTCTGATAAACGCCAGAAAAATGACTAAGTCCAAAAAAAATTTTTTTTCAACTTTTTTCAATTTTACCTCCGTGGGATATATATTCTACCCACACACATTTGGAACTCTCCTGGGGTACCCTCACACATATTATTCCCTCATTTAGTGGATATTTCCACAAAAAAGTGAAATTTTCAAAAATTCAGAAAATTGGCTGAAAATGACTAAATATGAAGGACTCATTGGGCGAATCGCTCTGGAACTGAAATCGGAACGCTCACTGACATTTCCCCTATCTGAAAGTCTGATAAACTCCGGAAAAATGACTAAGTCCAAAAAAAAATTTTTTTCAACTTTTTTAAATTTTACCCCCGTGGGATATATATTCTGCCCACACACATTTGGAACTCTCCTGGGGTACCCTCACACATATTATTCCCTCATTTAGTGGATATTTTCACAAAAAAGTGAAATTTTCAAAAATTCAGAAAATTGACTGAAAATTACTAAATATGAAGGACACATCGGGCGAATCGCTCTGGAACTGAAATCGGAACGCTCACTGACATTTCCCCTATCTGAAAGTCTGATAAACTCCGGAAAAATGACTAAGTCCAAAAAAAATTTTTTTTCAACTTTTTTAAATTTTACCCACGTGGGATATATATTCTACCCACACACATTTGGAACTCTCCTGGGGTACCCTCACACATATTATTCCCTCATTTAGTGGATATTTTCACAAAAAAGTGAAATTTTCAAAAATTCAGAAAATTGGCTGAAGATTACTAAATATGAAGGACTCATCGGGCGAATCGCTCTGGAACTGAAATCGGAACGCTCACTGACATTTCCTCTAACTGAAAGTCTGATAAACGCCAGAAAAATGACTAAGTCCAAAAAAAATTTTTTTTCAACTTTTTTCAATTTTACCTCCGTGGGATATATATTCTACCCACACACATTTGGAACTCTCCTGGGGTACCCTCACACATATTATTCCCTCATTTAGTGGATATTTTCACAAAAAAAGTGAAATTTTCAAAAATTCAGAAAAGTGGCTGAAAATGACTAAATATGAACAATTCATCGGGCAAATCGCTTTGGAACTGAAATCGGAACGCTCACTAACATTTCCTCTAACTGAAAGTCTGATAAAGGCCGGAAAAATGACTAAGTCCAAAAAAAATTTTTTTTAAACTTTTTTCAATTTTACCCCCGTGGGATATATATTCTCCCCACACACATTTGGAACTCTCCTGGGGTACCCTCACACATACTATTCCCTCATTTAGTGGACATTTTCACAAAAAAGTGAAATTTTCAAAAATTCAGAAAATTGGCTGAAAATGACTAAATATGAAGGACTCATTGGGCGAATCGCTCTGGAACTGAAATCGGAACGCTCACTGACATTTCCCCTATCTGAAAGTCTGATAAACTCCGGAAAAATGACTAAGTCCAAAAAAAAATTTTTTTCAACTTTTTTAAATTTTACCCCCGTGGGATATGTATTCTACCCACACACATTTGGAACTCTCCTGGGTTACCCTCACACATATTATTCCCTCATTTAGTGGATATTTTCACAAAAAAGTGAAATTTTCAAAAATTCAGAAAATTGGCTGAAAATTACTAAATATGAAGGACTCATCGGGCGAATCGCTCTGGAACTGAAATCGGAACGCTCACTGACATTTCCTCTAACTGAAAGTCTGATAAACGCCGGAAAAATGACTAAGTCCAAAAAAAAATTTTTTTCAACCTTTTTCAATTTTACCTCCGTGGGATATATATTCTACCCACACACATTTGGAACTCTCCTGGGGTACCCTCACACATATTATTCCCTCATTTAGTGGATATTTCCACAAAAAAGTGAAATTTTCAAAAATTCAGAAAATTGGCTGAAAATGACTAAATATGAAGGACTCATTGGGCGAATCGCTCTGGAACTGAAATCGGAATGCTCACTGACATTTCACCTATCTGAAAGTCTGATAAACGCCGGAAAAATGACTAAGTCCAAAAAAAATTTTTTTTCAACTTTTTTCAATTTTACCCCCGTGGGATATATATTCTTCCCACACACATTTGGAACTCTCCTGGGGTACCCTCACACATATTATTCCCTCATTTAGTGGATATTTTCACAAAAAAGTGAAATTTTCAAAAATTCAGAAAATTGGCTGAAAATTACTAAATATGAAGGACACATCGGGCGAATCGCTCTGGAACTGAAATCGGAACGCTCACTGACATTTCCCCTATCTGAAAGTCTGATAAACGCCGGAAAAATGACTAAGTCCAAAAAAAATTTTTTTTCAACTTTTTTCAATTTTACCCCGTGGAATATATATTCTACCCATACACATTTGGAACTCTCCTGGGGTACCCTCACACATATTATTCCCTAATTTAGTGGATATTTTCACAAAAAAGTGAAATTTTCAAAAATTCAGAAAATTGGCTGAAAATTACTAAATATGAAGGACTCATCAGGCGAATCGCTCTGGAGCTGAAATTGGAACGTTCACTGACATTTCCTCTAACTGAAAGTATGATAAACGCCGGAAAAATGACTAAGTCCCAAAAAAATTTTTTTTCAACTTTTTTAAATTTTACCCCCGTGGGATATATATTCTACCCACACACATTTGGAACTCTCCTGGGGTACCCTTACACATATTATTCCCTCATTTAGTGGATATTTTCACAAAAAAGTGAAATTTTCAAAAATTCAGAAAATTGGCTGAAGATTACTAAATATGAAGGACTCATCGGGCGAATCGCTCTGGAATTGAAATCGGAATGCTCACTGACATTTCCTCTAACTGAAAGTCTGATCAACGCCAGAAAAATGACTAAGTCCAAAAAAAAATTTTTTTCAACTTTTTTCAATTTTACCTCCGTGGGATATATATTCTACCCACACACATTTGGAACTCTCCTGGGGTACCCTCACACATATTATTCCCTCATTTAGTGGATATTTCCACAAAAAAGTGAAATTTTCAAAAATTCAGAAAATTGGCTGAAAATGGCTAAATATGAAGGACTCATTGGGCGAATCGCTCTGGAACTGAAATCGGAACGCTCACTGACATTTCCCCTATCTGAAAGTCTGATAAACTCCGGAAAAATGACTAAGTCCAAAAAAAATTTTTTTTCAACTTTTTTAAATTTTACCCCCGTGGGATATATATTCTACCCACACACATTTAGAACTCTCCTGGGGTACCCTTACACATATTATTCCCTCATTTAGTGGATATTTTCACAAAAAAGTGAAATTTTCAAAAATTCTGAAAATTGGCTGAAGATTACTAAATATGAAGGACTCATCGGGCGAATCGCTCTGGAACTGAAATCGGAACGCTCACTGACATTTCCTCTAACTGAAAGTCTGATAAACGCCAGAAAAATGACTAAGTCCAAAAAAAATTTTTTTTCAACTTTTTTCAATTTTACCTCCGTGGGATATATATTCTACCCACACACATTTGGAACTCTCCTGGGGTACCCTCACACATATTATTCCCTCATTTAGTGGATATTTCCACAAAAAAGTGAAATTTTCAAAAATTCAGAAAATTGGCTGAAAATGACTAAATATGAAGGACTCATTGGGCGAATCGCTCTGGAACTGAAATCGGAACGCTCACTGACATTTCCCCTATCTGAAAGTCTGATAAACTCCTGAAAAATGACTAAGTCCAAAAAAAAATTTTTTTCAACTTTTTTAAATTTTACCCCCGTGGGATATATATTCTGCCCACACACATTTGGAACTCTCCTGGGGTACCCTCACACATATTATTCCCTCATTTAGTGGATATTTTCACAAAAAAGTGAAATTTTCAAAAATTCAGAAAATTGACTGAAAATTACTAAATATGAAGGACACATCGGGCGAATCGCTCTGGAACTGAAATCGGAACGCTCACTGACATTTCCCCTATCTGAAAGTCTGATAAACTCCGGAAAAATGACTAAGTCCAAAAAAAAATTTTTTTCAACTTTTTTAAATTTTACCCACGTGGGATATATATTCTACCCACACACATTTGGAACTCTCCTGGGGTACCCTCACACATATTATTCCCTCATTTAGTGGATATTTTCACAAAAAAGTGAAATTTTCAAAAATTCAGAAAATTGGCTGAAGATTACTAAATATGAAGGACTCATCGGGCGAATCGCTCTGGAACTGAAATCGGAACGCTCACTGACATTTCCTCTAACTGAAAGTCTGATAAACGCCAGAAAAATGACTAAGTCCAAAAAAAATTTTTTTTCAACTTTTTTCAATTTTACCTCCGTGGGATATATATTCTACCCACACACATTTGGAACTCTCCTGGGGTACCCTCACACATATTATTCCCTCATTTAGTGGATATTTTCACAAAAAAGTGAAATTTTCAAAAATTCAGAAAATTGGCTGAAGATTACTAAATATGAAGGACTCATCGGGCGAATCGCTCTGGAACTGAAATCGGAACGCTCACTGACATTTCCTCTAACTGAAAGTCTGATAAACGCCAGAAAAATGACTAAGTCCAAAAAAAATTTTTTTTCAACTTTTTTCAATTTTACCTCCGTGGGATATATATTCTACCCACACACATTTGGAACTCTCCTGGGGTACCCTCACACATATTATTCCCTCATTTAGTGGATATTTCCACAAAAAAGTGAAATTTTCAAAAATTCAGAAAATTGGCTGAAAATGACTAAATATGAAGGACTCATTGGGCAAATCGCTCTGGAACTGAAATCGGAACGCTCACTGACATTTCACCTATCTGAAAGTCTGATAAACGCCGGAAAAATGACTAAGTCCAAAAAAAATTTTTTTTCAACTTTTTTCAATTTTACCCCCGTGGGATATATATTCTTCCCACACACATTTGGAACTCTCCTGGGTTACCCTCACACATATTATTCCCTCATTTAGTGGATATTTTCACAAAAAAGTGAAATTTTCAAAAATTCAGAAAATTGGCTGAAAATTACTAAATATGAAGGACTCATCGGGCGAATCGCTCTGGAACTGAAATCGGAACGCTCACTGACATTTCCTCTAACTGAAAGTCAGATAAACGCCGGAAAAATGACTAAGTCCAAAAAAAATTTTTTTTCAACTTTTTTCAATTTTACCCCCGTGCAATATATATTCTACCCACACACATTTGGAACTCTCCTGGGGTACCCTCACACATATTATTCCCTCATTTAGTGGATATTTTCACAAAAAAGTGAAATTTTCAAAAATTCAGAAAATTGGCTGAAAATGACTAAATATGAAGGACTCATTGGGCGAATCGCTCTGGAACTGAAATCGGAACGCTCACTGACATTTCCCCTATCTGAAAGTCTGATAAACGCCGGAAAAATGACTAAGTCCAAAAAAAATTTTTTTTCAACTTTTTTCAATTTTACCCCCGTGGTATATATATTCTTCCCACACACATTTGGAACTCTCCTGGGGTACCCTCACACATATTATTCCCTCATTTAGTGGACATTTTCACAAAAAAGTGAAATTTTCAAAAATTCAGAAAATTGGCTGAAAATGACTAAATATGAACGACTCATCGGGCGAATCGCTCTGGAACTGAAATCAGAACGCTCACTGACATTTCCCCTATCTGAAAGTCTGATAAACTCCGGAAAAATGAATAAGTCCAAAAAAAAAATTTTTTCAACTTTTTTAAATTTTACCCCCGTGGGATATATATTCTACCCACACACATTTGGAACTCTCCTGGGGTACCCTCACACATATTATTCCCTCATTTAGTGGATATTTTCACAAAAAAGTGAAATTTTCAAAAATTCAGAAAATTGGCTGAAAATTACTAAATATGAAGGACTCATCGGGAGAATCGCTCTGGAACTGAAATCGGAACGCTCACTGACATTTCCTCTAACTGAAAGTCTGATAAACGCCAGAAAAATGACTAAGTCCAAAAAAAATTTTTTTCCAACTTTTTTCAATTTTACCCCCGTGGATATATATTCTTCCCACACACATTTGGAACTCTCCTGGGGTACCCTCACACATATTATTCCCTCATTTAGTGGATATTTTCACAAAAAAGTGAAATTTTCAAAAATTCAGAAAATTGGCTGAAAATTACTAAATATGAAGGACACATCGGGCGAATCGCTCTGGAACTGAAATTGGAATGCTCACTGACATTTCCCCTATCTGAAAGTCTGATAAACGCCGGAAAAATGACTAAGTCCAAAAAAAATTTTTTTTCAACTTTTTTCAATTTTACCCCCGTGCAATATATATTCTACCCACACACATTTGGAACTCTCCTGGGGTACCCTCACACATATTATTCCCTCATTTAGTGGATATTTTCACAAAAAAAGTGAAATTTTCAAAAATTCAGAAAAGTGGCTGAAAATGACTAAATATGAACAATTCATCGGGCAAATCGCTTTGGAACTGAAATCGGAACGCTCACTAACATTTCCTCTAACTGAAAGTCTGATAAAGGCCGGAAAAATGACTAAGTCCAAAAAAAATTTTTTTTAAACTTTTTTCAATTTTACCCCCGTGGGATATATATTCTCCCCACACACATTTGGAACTCTCCTGGGGTACCCTCACACATACTATTCCCTCATTTAGTGGACATTTTCACAAAAAAGTGAAATTTTCAAAAATTCAGAAAATTGGCTGAAAATGACTAAATATGAAGGACTCATTGGGCGAATCGCTCTGGAACTGAAATCGGAACGCTCACTGACATTTCCCCTATCTGAAAGTCTGATAAACTCCGGAAAAATGACTAAGTCCAAAAAAAAATTTTTTTCAACTTTTTTAAATTTTACCCCCGTGGGATATATATTCTACCCACACACATTTGGAACTCTCCTGGGGTACCCTCACACATATTATTCCCTCATTTAGTGGATATTTTAACAAAAAAGTGAAATTTTCAAAAATTCAGAAAATTGGCTGAAAATTACTAAATATGAAGGACACATCGGGCGAATCGCTCTGGAACTGAAATCGGAATGCTCACTGACATTTCCCCTATCTGAAAGTCTGATAAACGCCGGAAAAATGACTAAGTCCAAAAAAAATTTTTTTTTCAACTTTCTTCAATTTTACCCCCGTGGGATATGTATTCTACCCACACCCATTTGGAACTCTCCTGGGTTACCCTCACACATATTATTCCCTCATTTAGTGGATATTTTCACAAAAAAGTGAAATTTTCAAAAATTCAGAAAATTGGCTGAAAATTACTAAATATGAAGGACTCATCGGGCGAATCGCTCTGGAACTGAAATCGGAACGCTCACTGACATTTCCCCTATCTGAAAGTCTGATAAACGCCGGAAAAATGACTAAGTCCAAAAAAAATTTTTTTTTCAACTTTCTTCAATTTTACCCCCGTGGGATATGTATTCTACCCACACCCATTTGGAACTCTCCTGGGTTACCCTCACACATATTATTCCCTCATTTAGTGGATATTTTCACAAAAAAGTGAAATTTTCAAAAATTCAGAAAATTGGCTGAAAATTACTAAATATGAAGGACTCATCGGGCGAATCGCTCTGGAACTGAAATCGGAACGCTCACTGACATTTCCTCTAACTGAAAGTCTGATAAACGCCGGAAAAATGACTAAGTCCAAAAAAAAATTTTTTTCAACCTTTTTCAATTTTACCTCCGTGGGATATATATTCTACCCACACACATTTGGAACTCTCCTGGGGTACCCTCCCACATATTATTCCCTCATTTAGTGGATATTTCCACAAAAAAGTGAAATTTTCAAAAATTCAGAAAATTGGCTGAAAATGACTAAATATGAAGGACTCATTGGGCGAATCGCTCTGGAACTGAAATCGGAATGCTCACTGACATTTCACCTATCTGAAAGTCTGATAAACGCCGGAAAAATGACTAAGTCCAAAAAAAATTTTTTTTCAACTTTTTTCAATTTTACCCCCGTGGGATATATATTCTTCCCACACACATTTGGAACTCTCCTGGGGTACCCTCACACATATTATTCCCTCATTTAGTGGATATTTTCACAAAAAAGTGAAATTTTCAAAAATTCAGAAAATTGGCTGAAAATTACTAAATATGAAGGACACATCGGGCGAATCGCTCTGGAACTGAAATCGGAACGCTCACTGACATTTCCCCTATCTGAAAGTCTGATAAACGCCGGAAAAATGACTAAGTCCAAAAAAAATTTTTTTTCAACTTTTTTCAATTTTACCCCCGTGGGATATATATTCTTCCCACACACATTTGGAACTCTCCTGGGTTACCCTCACACATATTATTCCCTCATTTAGTGGATATTTTCACAAAAAAGTGAAATTTTCAAAAATTCAGAAAATTGGCTGAAAATTACTAAATATGAAGGACTCATCGGGCGAATCGCTCTGGAACTGAAATCGGAACGCTCACTGACATTTCCTCTAACTGAAAGTCAGATAAACGCCGGAAAAATGACTAAGTCCAAAAAAAATTTTTTTTCAACTTTTTTCAATTTTACCCCCGTGCAATATATATTCTACCCACACACATTTGGAACTCTCCTGGGGTACCCTCACACATATTATTCCCTAATTTAGTGGATATTTTCACAAAAAAGTGAAATTTTCAAAAATTCAGAAAATTGGCTGAAAATTACTAAATATGAAGGACTCATCAGGCGAATCGCTCTGGAGCTGAAATTGTAACGTTCACTGACATTTCCTCTAACTGAAAGTCTGATAAATGCCGGAAAAATGACTAAGTCCGAAAAAAAATTTTTTTCAACTTTCTTCAATTTTACCCCCGTGGGATATATATTCTATTCACACACATTTGGAACTCTCCTGGGGTACCCTCACACATACTATTCCCTCATTTAGTGGACATTTTCACAAAAAAGTGAAATTTTCAAAAATTCAGAAAATTGGCTGAAAATGACTAAATATGAAGGACTCATTGGGCGAATCGCTCTGGAACTGAAATCGGAACGCTCACTGACATTTCCCCTATCTGAAAGTCTGATAAACTCCGGAAAAATGACTAAGTCCAAAAAAAAATTTTTTTCAACTTTTTTCAATTTTACCCCCGTGGGATATATATTCTTCCCACACACATTTGGAACTCTCCTGGGGTACCCTCACACATATTATTCCCTCATTTAGTGGATATTTTCACAAAAAAGTGAAATTTTCAAAAATTCAGAAAATTGGCTGAAAATTACTAAATATGAAGGACACATCGGGCGAATCGCTCTGGAACTGAAATCGGAACGCTCACTGACATTTCCCCTATCTGAAAGTCTGATAAACGCCGGAAAAATGACTAAGTCCAAAAAAAATTTTTTTTCAACTTTTTTCAATTTTACCCCCGTGGGATATATATTCTTCCCACACACATTTGGAACTCTCCTGGGTTACCCTCACACATATTATTCCCTCATTTAGTGGATATTTTCACAAAAAAGTGAAATTTTCAAAAATTCAGAAAATTGGCTGAAAATTACTAAATATGAAGGACTCATCGGGCGAATCGCTCTGGAACTGAAATCGGAACGCTCACTGACATTTCCTCTAACTGAAAGTCAGATAAACGCCGGAAAAATGACTAAGTCCAAAAAAAATTTTTTTTCAACTTTTTTCAATTTTACCCCCGTGCAATATATATTCTACCCACACACATTTGGAACTCTCCTGGGGTACCCTCACACATATTATTCCCTAATTTAGTGGATATTTTCACAAAAAAGTGAAATTTTCAAAAATTCAGAAAATTGGCTGAAAATTACTAAATATGAAGGACTCATCAGGCGAATCGCTCTGGAGCTGAAATTGTAACGTTCACTGACATTTCCTCTATCTGAAAGTCTGATAAACGCCGGAAAAATGACTAAGTCCAAAAAAAATTTTTTTTCAACTTTTTTCAATTTTACCCCCGTGGAATATATATTCTACCCACACACATTTGGAACTCTCCTGGGGTACCCTCACACATATTATTCCCTCATTTAGTGGATATTTTCACAAAAAAAGTGAAATTTTCAAAAATTCAGAAAAGTGGCTGAAAATGACTAAATATGAACAATTCATCGGGCAAATCGCTTTGGAACTGAAATCGGAACGCTCACTAACATTTCCTCTAACTGAAAGTCTGATAAAGGCCGGAAAAATGACTAAGTCCAAAAAAAATTTTTTTTAAACTTTTTTCAATTTTACCCCCGTGGGATATATATTCTCCCCACACACATTTGGAACTCTCCTGGGGTACCCTCACACATACTATTTCCTCATTTAGTGGACATTTTCACAAAAAAGTGAAATTTTCAAAAATTCAGAAAATTGGCTGAAAATGACTAAATATGAAGGACTCATTGGGCGAATCGCTCTGGAACTGAAATCGGAACGCTCACTGACATTTCCCCTATCTGAAAGTCTGATAAACTCCGGAAAAATGACTAAGTCCAAAAAAAAATTTTTTTCAACTTTTTTAAATTTTACCCCCGTGGGATATATATTCTACCCACACACATTTGGAACTCTCCTGGGGTACCCTCACACATATTATTCCCTCATTTAGTGGATATTTTAACAAAAAAGTGAAATTTTCAAAAATTCAGAAAATTGGCTGAAAATTACTAAATATGAAGGACACATCGGGCGAATCGCTCTGGAACTGAAATCGGAACGCTCACTGACATTTCCCCTATCTGAAAGTCTGATAAACGCCGGAAAAATGACTAAGTCCAAAAAAAATTTTTTTTTCAACTTTCTTCAATTTTACCCCCGTGGGATATGTATTCTACCCACACCCATTTGGAACTCTCCTGGGTTACCCTCACACATATTATTCCCTCATTTAGTGGATATTTTCACAAAAAAGTGAAATTTTCAAAAATTCAGAAAATTGGCTGAAAATTACTAAATATGAAGGACTCATCGGGCGAATCGCTCTGGAACTGAAATCGGAACGCTCACTGACATTTCCTCTAACTGAAAGTCTGATAAACGCCGGAAAAATGACTAAGTCCAAAAAAAAATTTTTTTCAACCTTTTTCAATTTTACCTCCGTGGGATATATATTCTACCCACACACATTTGGAACTCTCCTGGGGTACCCTCACACATATTATTCCCTCATTTAGTGGATATTTCCACAAAAAAGTGAAATTTTCAAAAATTCAGAAAATTGGCTGAAAATGACTAAATATGAAGGACTCATTGGGCGAATCGCTCTGGAACTGAAATCGGAATGCTCACTGACATTTCACCTATCTGAAAGTCTGATAAACGCCGGAAAAATGACTAAGTCCAAAAAAAATTTTTTTTCAACTTTTTTCAATTTTACCCCCGTGGGATATATATTCTTCCCACACACATTTGGAACTCTCCTGGGGTACCCTCACACATATTATTCCCTCATTTAGTGGATATTTTCACAAAAAAGTGAAATTTTCAAAAATTCAGAAAATTGGCTGAAAATTACTAAATATGAAGGACACATCGGGCGAATCGCTCTGGAACTGAAATCGGAACGCTCACTGACATTTCCCCTATCTGAAAGTCTGATAAACGCCGGAAAAATGACTAAGTCCAAAAAAAATTTTTTTTCAACTTTTTTCAATTTTACCCCGTGGAATATATATTCTACCCTTACACATTTGGAACTCTCCTGGGGTACCCTCACACATATTATTCCCTCATTTAGTGGATATTTTCACAAAAAAAGTGAAATTTTCAAAAATTCAGAAAAGTGGCTGAAAATGACTAAATATGAACAATTCATCGGGCAAATCGCTCTGGAACTGAAATCGGAACGCTCACTAACATTTCCTCTAACTGAAAGTGTGATAAAGGCCGGAAAAATGACTAAGTCCAAAAAAAATTTTTTTTAAACTTTTTTCAATTTTACCCCCGTGGGATATATATTCTACCCACACACATTTGGAACTCTCCTGGGGTACCCTCACACATATTATTCCCTAATTTAGTGGATATTTTCACAAAAAAGTGAAATTTTCAAAAATTCAGAAAATTGGCTGAAAATTACTAAATATGAAGGACTCATCAGGCGAATCGCTCTGGAGCTGAAATTGGAACGTTCACTGACATTTCCTCTAACTGAAAGTATGATAAACGCCGGAAAAATGACTAAGTCCCAAAAAAATTTTTTTTCAACTTTTTTAAATTTTACCCCCGTGGGATATATATTCTACCCACACACATTTGGAACTCTCCTGGGGTACCCTTACACATATTATTCCCTCATTTAGTGGATATTTTCACAAAAAAGTGAAATTTTCAAAAATTCTGAAAATTGGCTGAAGATTACTAAATATGAAGGACTCATCGGGCGAATCGCTCTGGAACTGAAATCGGAACGCTCACTGACATTTCCTCTAACTGAAAGTCTGATAAACGCCAGAAAAATGACTAAGTCCAAAAAAAATTTTTTTTCAACTTTTTTCAATTTTACCTCCGTGGGATATATATTCTACCCACACACATTTGGAACTCTCCTGGGGTACCCTCACACATATTATTCCCTCATTTAGTGGATATTTCCACAAAAAAGTGAAATTTTCAAAAATTCAGAAAATTGGCTGAAAATGACTAAATATGAAGGACACATCGGGCGAATCGCTCTGGAACTGAAATCGGAACGCTCACTGACATTTCCCCTATCTGAAAGTCTGATAAACTCCGGAAAAATGACTAAGTCCAAAAAAAATTTTTTTTCAACTTTTTTAAATTTTACCCACGTGGGATATATATTCTACCCACACACATTTGGAACTCTCCTGGGGTACCCTCACACATATTATTCCCTCATTTAGTGGATATTTTCACAAAAAAGTGAAATTTTCAAAAATTCAGAAAATTGGCTGAAGATTACTAAATATGAAGGACTCATCGGGCGAATCGCTCTGGAACTGAAATCGGAATGCTCACTGACATTTCACCTATCTGAAAGTCTGATAAACGCCGGAAAAATGACTAAGTCCAAAAAAAATTTTTTTTCAACTTTTTTCAATTTTACCCCCGTGGGATATATATTCTTCCCACACACATTTGGAACTCTCCTGGGGTACCCTCACACATATTATTCCCTCATTTAGTGGATATTTTCACAAAAAAGTGAAATTTTCAAAAATTCAGAAAATTGGCTGAAGATTACTAAATATGAAGGACTCATCGGGCGAATCGCTCTGGAACTGAAATCGGAATGCTCACTGACATTTCACCTATCTGAAAGTCTGATAAACGCCGGAAAAATGACTAAGTCCAAAAAAAATTTTTTTTCAACTTTTTTCAATTTTACCCCCGTGGGATATATATTCTTCCCACACACATTTGGAACTCTCCTGGGGTACCCTCACACATATTATTCCCTCATTTAGTGGATATTTTCACAAAAAAGTGAAATTTTCAAAAATTCAGAAAATTGGCTGAAAATTACTAAATATGAAGGACACATCGGGCGAATCGCTCTGGAACTGAAATCGGAACGCTCACTGACATTTCCCCTATCTGAAAGTCTGATAAACGCCGGAAAAATGACTAAGTCCAAAAAAAATTTTTTTTCAACTTTTTTCAATTTTACCCCGTGGAATATATATTCTACCCTTACACATTTGGAACTCTCCTGGGGTACCCTCACACATATTATTCCCTCATTTAGTGGATATTTTCACAAAAAAAGTGAAATTTTCAAAAATTCAGAAAAGTGGCTGAAAATGACTAAATATGAACAATTCATCGGGCAAATCGCTCTGGAACTGAAATCGGAACGCTCACTAACATTTCCTCTAACTGAAAGTGTGATAAAGGCCGGAAAAATGACTAAGTCCAAAAAAAATTTTTTTTAAACTTTTTTCAATTTTACCCCCGTGGGATATATATTCTACCCACACACATTTGGAACTCTCCTGGGGTACCCTCACACATATTATTCCCTAATTTAGTGGATATTTTCACAAAAAAGTGAAATTTTCAAAAATTCAGAAAATTGGCTGAAAATTACTAAATATGAAGGACTCATCAGGCGAATCGCTCTGGAGCTGAAATTGGAACGTTCACTGACATTTCCTCTAACTGAAAGTATGATAAACGCCGGAAAAATGACTAAGTCCCAAAAAAATTTTTTTTCAACTTTTTTAAATTTTACCCCCGTGGGATATATATTCTACCCACACACATTTGGAACTCTCCTGGGGTACCCTTACACATATTATTCCCTCATTTAGTGGATATTTTCACAAAAAAGTGAAATTTTCAAAAATTCAGAAAATTGGCTGAAGATTACTAAATATGAAGGACTCATCGGGCGAATCGCTCTGGAATTGAAATCGGAACGCTCACTGACATTTCCTCTAACTGAAAGTCTGATAAACGCCAGAAAAATGACTAAGTCCAAAAAAAAATTTTTTTCAACTTTTTTCAATTTTACCTCCGTGGGATATATATTCTACCCACACACATTTGGAACTCTCCTGGGGTACCCTCACACATATTATTCCCTCATTTAGTGGATATTTCCACAAAAAAGTGAAATTTTCAAAAATTCAGAAAATTGGCTGAAAATGGCTAAATATGAAGGACTCATTGGGCGAATCGCTCTGGAACTGAAATCGGAACGCTCACTGACATTTCCCCTATCTGAAAGTCTGATAAACTCCGGAAAAATGACTAAGTCCAAAAAAAATTTTTTTTCAACTTTTTTAAATTTTACCCCCGTGGGATATATATTCTACCCACACACATTTAGAACTCTCCTGGGGTACCCTTACACATATTATTCCCTCATTTAGTGGATATTTTCACAAAAAAGTGAAATTTTCAAAAATTCTGAAAATTGGCTGAAGATTACTAAATATGAAGGACTCATCGGGCGAATCGCTCTGGAACTGAAATCGGAACGCTCACTGACATTTCCTCTAACTGAAAGTCTGATAAACGCCAGAAAAATGACTAAGTCCAAAAAAAATTTTTTTTCAACTTTTTTCAATTTTACCTCCGTGGGATATATATTCTACCCACACACATTTGGAACTCTCCTGGGGTACCCTCACACATATTATTCCCTCATTTAGTGGATATTTCCACAAAAAAGTGAAATTTTCAAAAATTCAGAAAATTGGCTGAAAATGACTAAATATGAAGGACACATCGGGCGAATCGCTCTGGAACTGAAATCGGAACGCTCACTGACATTTCCCCTATCTGAAAGTCTGATAAACTCCGGAAAAATGACTAAGTCCAAAAAAAATTTTTTTTCAACTTTTTTAAATTTTACCCACGTGGGATATATATTCTACCCACACACATTTGGAACTCTCCTGGGGTACCCTCACACATATTATTCCCTCATTTAGTGGATATTTTCACAAAAAAGTGAAATTTTCAAAAATTCAGAAAATTGGCTGAAAATTACTAAATATGAAGGACACATCGGGCGAATCGCTCTGGAACTGAAATCGGAACGCTCACTGACATTTCCCCTATCTGAAAGTCTGATAAACGCCGGAAAAATGACTAAGTCCAAAAAAAATTTTTTTTCAACTTTTTTCAATTTTACCCCGTGGAATATATATTCTACCCATACACATTTGGAACTCTCCTGGGGTACCCTCACACATATTATTCCCTCATTTAGTGGATATTTTCACAAAAAAAGTGAAATTTTCAAAAATTCAGAAAAGTGGCTGAAAATGACTAAATATGAACAATTCATCGGGCAAATCGCTCTGGAACTGAAATCGGAACGCTCACTAACATTTCCTCTAACTGAAAGTGTGATAAAGGCCGGAAAAATGACTAAGTCCAAAAAAAATTTTTTTTAAACTTTTTTCAATTTTACCCCCGTTGGATATATATTCTACCCACACACATTTGGAACTCTCCTGGGGTACCCTCACACATATTATTCCCTCATTTAGTGGATATTTTCACAAAAAAGTGAAATTTTCAAAAATTCAGAAAATTGGCTGAAGATTACTAAATATGAAGGACTCATCGGGCGAATCGCTCTGGAACTGAAATCGGAACGCTCACTGACATTTCCTCTAACTGAAAGTCTGATAAACGCCAGAAAAATGACTAAGTCCAAAAAAAATTTTTTTTCAACTTTTTTCAATTTTACCTCCGTGGGATATATATTCTACCCACACACATTTGGAACTCTCCTGGGGTACCCTCACACATATTATTCCCTCATTTAGTGGATATTTTCACAAAAAAGTGAAATTTTCAAAAATTCAGAAAATTGGCTGAAGATTACTAAATATGAAGGACTCATCGGGCGAATCGCTCTGGAACTGAAATCGGTACGCTCACTGACATTTCCCCTATCTGAAAGTCTGATAAACGCCGGAAAAATGACTAAGTCCAAAAAAAATTTTTTTTTCAACTTTCTTCAATTTTACCCCCGTGGGATATGTATTCTACCCACACACATTTGGAACTCTCCTGGGTTACCCTCACACATATTATTCCCTCATTTAGTGGATATTTTCACAAAAAAGTGAAATTTTCAAAAATTCAGAAAATTGGCTGAAAATTGCTAAATATGAAGGACTCATTGGGCGAATCGCTCTGGAACTGAAATCGGAACGCTCACTGACATTTCCCCTATCTGAAAGTCTGATAAACTCCGGAAAAATGACTAAGTCCAAAAAAAATTTTTTTTCAACTTTTTTCAATTTTACCCCCGTGGGATATATATTCTTCCCACACACATTTGGAACTCTCCTGGGGTACCCTCACACATACTATTCCCTCATTTAGTGGACATTTTCACAAAAAAGTGAAATTTTCAAAAATTCTGAAAATTGGCTGAAAATGACTAAATATGAAGGACTCATTGGGCGAATCGCTCTGGAACTGAAATCGGAACGCTCACTGACATTTCCCCTATCTGAAAGTCTGATAAACTCCGGAAAAATGACTAAGTCCAAAAAAAAATTTTTTTCAACTTTTTTAAATTTTACCCCCGTGGGATATATATTCTACCCACACACATTTGGAACTCTCCTGGGGTACCCTCACACATATTATTCCCTCATTTAGTGGATATTTTCACAAAAAAGTGAAATTTTCAAAAATTCAGAAAATTGGCTGAAAATTACTAAATATGAAGGACACATCGGGCGAATCGCTCTGGAACTGAAATCGGAACGCTCACTGACATTTCCCCTATCTGAAAGTCTGATAAACTCCGGAAAAATGACTAAGTCCAAAAAAAATTTTTTTTCAACTTTTTTAAATTTTACCCACGTGGGATATATATTCTACCCACACACATTTCGAACTCTCCTGGGGTACCCTCACACATATTATTCCCTCATTTAGTGGATATTTTCACAAAAAAGTGAAATTTTCAAAAATTCAGAAAATTGGCTGAAGATTACTAAATATGAAGGACTCATCGGGCGAATCGCTCTGGAACTGAAATTGGAACGCTCACTGACATTTCCTCTAACTGAAAGTCTGATAAACGCCAGAAAAATGACTAAGTCCAAAAAAAATTTTTTTTCAACTTTTTTCAATTTTACCTCCGTGGGATATATATTCTACCCACACACATTTGGAACTCTCCTGGGGTACCCTCACACATATTATTCCCTCATTTAGTGGATATTTTCACAAAAAAGTGAAATTTTCAAAAATTCAGAAAATTGGCTGAAGATTACTAAATATGAAGGACTCATCGGGCGAATCGCTCTGGAACTGAAATCGGAACGCTCACTGACATTTCCTCTAACTGAAAGTCTGATAAACGCCAGAAAAATGACTAAGTCCAAAAAAAATTTTTTTTCAACTTTTTTCAATTTTACCTCCGTGGGATATATATTCTACCCACACACATTTGGAACTCTCCTGGGGTACCCTCACACATATTATTCCCTCATTTAGTGGATATTTTCACAAAAAAGTGAAATTTTCAAAAATTCAGAAAATTGGCTGAAAATTACTAAATATGAAGGACACATCGGGCGAATCGCTCTGGAACTGAAATCGGTACGCTCACTGACATTTCCCCTATCTGAAAGTCTGATAAACGCCGGAAAAATGACTAAGTCCAAAAAAAATTTTTTTTTCAACTTTCTTCAATTTTACCCCCGTGGGATATGTATTCTACCCACACACATTTGGAACTCTCCTGGGTTACCCTCACACATATTATTCCCTCATTTAGTGGATATTTTCACAAAAAAGTGAAATTTTCAAAAATTCAGAAAATTGGCTGAAAATTACTAAATATGAAGGACTCATCGGGCGAATCGCTCTGGAACTGAAATCGGAACGCTCACTGACATTTCCTCTAACTGATAGTCTGATAAACGCCGGAAAAATGACTAAGTCCAAAAAAAATTTTTTTTCAACTTTTTTCAATTTTACCCCCGTGGGATATATATTCTTCCCACACACATTTGGAACTCTCCTGGGGTACCCTCACACATACTATTCCCTCATTTAGTGGACATTTTCACAAAAAAGTGAAATTTTCAAAAATTCTGAAAATTGGCTGAAAATGACTAAATATGAAGGACTCATTGGGCGAATCGCTCTGGAACTGAAATCGGAACGCTCACTGACATTTCCCCTATCTGAAAGTCTGATAAACTCCGGAAAAATGACTAAGTCCAAAAAAAAATTTTTTTCAACTTTTTTAAATTTTACCCCCGTGGGATATATATTCTACCCACACACATTTGGAACTCTCCTGGGGTACCCTCACACATATTATTCCCTCATTTAGTGGATATTTTCACAAAAAAGTGAAATTTTCAAAAATTCAGAAAATTGGCTGAAAATTACTAAATATGAAGGACACATCGGGCGAATCGCTCTGGAACTGAAATCGGAACGCTCACTGACATTTCCCCTATCTGAAAGTCTGATAAACTCCGGAAAAATGACTAAGTCCAAAAAAAATTTTTTTTCAACTTTTTTAAATTTTACCCCCGTGGGATATATATTCTACCCACACACATTTGGAACTCTCCTGGGGTACCCTCACACATATTATTCCCTCATTTAGTGGATATTTTCACAAAAAAGTGAAATTTTCAAAAATTCAGAAAATTGGCTGAAGATTACTAAATATGAAGGACTCATCGGGCGAATCGCTCTGGAACTGAAATCGGAACGCTCACTGACATTTCCTCTAACTGAAAGTCTGATAAACGCCAGAAAAATGACTAAGTCCAAAAAAAATTTTTTTTCAACTTTTTTCAATTTTACCTCCGTGGGATATATATTCTACCCACACACATTTGGAACTCTCCTGGGGTACCCTCACACATATTATTCCCTCATTTAGTGGATATTTCCACAAAAAAGTGAAATTTTCAAAAATTCAGAAAATTGGCTGAAAATGACTAAATATGAAGGACTCATTGGGCGAATCGCTCTGGAACTGAAATCGGAACGCTCACTGACATTTCACCTATCTGAAAGTCTGATAAACGCCGGAAAAATGACTAAGTCCAAAAAAAATTTTTTTTCAACTTTTTTCAATTTTACCCCCGTGGGATATATATTCTTCCCACACACATTTGGAACTCTCCTGGGTTACCCTCACACATATTATTCCCTCATTTAGTGGATATTTTCACAAAAAAGTGAAATTTTCAAAAATTCAGAAAATTGGCTGAAAATTACTAAATATGAAGGACTCATCGGGCGAATCGCTCTGGAACTGAAATCGGAACGCTCACTGACATTTCCTCTAACTGAAAGTCAGATAAACGCCGGAAAAATGACTAAGTCCAAAAAAAATTTTTTTTCAACTTTTTTCAATTTTACCCCCGTGCAATATATATTCTACCCACACACATTTGGAACTCTCCTGGGGTACCCTCACACATATTATTCCCTAATTTAGTGGATATTTTCACAAAAAAGTGAAATTTTCAAAAATTCAGAAAATTGGCTGAAAATTACTAAATATGAAGGACTCATCAGGCGAATCGCTCTGGAGCTGAAATTGTAACGTTCACTGACATTTCCTCTAACTGAAAGTCTGATAAATGCCGGAAAAATGACTAAGTCCGAAAAAAAATTTTTTTCAACTTTCTTCAATTTTACCCCCGTGGGATATATATTCTACCCACACACATTTGGAACTCTCCTGGGGTACCCTCACACATACTATTCCCTCATTTAGTGGACATTTTCACAAAAAAGTGAAATTTTCAAAAATTCAGAAAATTGGCTGAAAATGACTAAATATGAAGGACTCATTGGGCGAATCGCTCTGGAACTGAAATCGGAACGCTCACTGACATTTCCCCTATCTGAAAGTCTGATAAACTCCGGAAAAATGACTAAGTCCAAAAAAAAATTTTTTTCAACTTTTTTCAATTTTACCCCCGTGGGATATATATTCTTCCCACACACATTTGGAACTCTCCTGGGGTACCCTCACACATATTATTCCCTCATTTAGTGGATATTTCCACAAAAAAGTGAAATTTTCAAAAATTCAGAAATTGGCTGAAAATGACTAAATATGAAGGACTCATCGGGCGAATCGCTCTGGAACTGAAATCGGAACGCTCACTGACATTTCCTCTAACTGAAAGTCTGATAAACGCCGGAAAAATGACTAAGTCCAAAAAAAATTTTTTTTCAACTTTTTTCAATTTTACCCCCGTGCAATATATATTCTACCCACACACATTTGGAACTCTCCTGGGGTACCCTCACACATATTATTCCCTCATTTAGTGGATATTTTCACAAAAAAAGTGAAATTTTCAAAAATTCAGAAAATTGGCAGAAAATGGCTAAATATGAAGGACTCATTGGGCGAATCGCTCTGGAACTGAAATCAGAACGCTCACTGACATTTCCCCTATCTGAAAGTCTGATAAACGCCGGAAAAATGACTAAGTCTAAAAAAAATTTTTTTTCAACTTTTTTCAATTTTACCCCCGTGGGATATATATTCTTCCCACACACATTTGGAACTCTCCTGGGGTACCCTCACACATATTATTCCCTCATTTAGTGGATATTTTCACAAAACAGTGAAATTTTCAAAAATTCAGAAAATTGGCTGAAAATTACTAAATATGAAGGACACATCGGGCGAATCGCTCTGGAACTGAAATCGGAACGCTCACTGACATTTCCCCTATCTGAAAGTCTGATAAACGCCGGAAAAATGACTAAGTCCAAAAAAAATTTTTTTTCAACTTTCTTCAATTTTACCCCCGTGTGATATGTATTCTACCCACACACATTTGGATCTCTCCTTGGGTACCCTCACACATATTATTCCCTCATTTAGTGGACATTTTCACAAAAAAGTGAAATTTTCAAAAATTCAGAAAATTGGCTGAAAATTACTAAATATGAAGGACTCATCGGGCGAATCGCTCTGGAACTGAAATCGGAATGCTCACTGACATTTCCTCTAACTGAAAGTCTGATAAATGCCGGAAAAATGACTAAGTCCGAAAAAAAATTTTTTTCAACTTTCTTCAATTTTACCCCCGTGGGATATATATTCTACCCACACACATTTGGAACTCTCCTGGGGTACCCTCACACATACTATTCCCTCATTTAGTGGACATTTTCACAAAAAAGTGAAATTTTCAAAAATTCAGAAAATTGGCTGAAAATGACTAAATATGAAGGACTCATTGGGCGAATCGCTCTGGAACTGAAATCGGAACGCTCACTGACATTTCCCCTATCTGAAAGTCTGATAAACGCCGGAAAAATGACTAAGTCCAAAAAAACATTTTTTTCAACTTTTTTCAATTTTACCCCCGTGGGATATATCTTCTACCCACACACATTTGGAACTCTCCTGGGGTGCCCTCACACATATTATTCCCTCATTTAGTGGATATTTCCACAAAAAAGTGAAATTTTCAAAAATTCAGAAATTGGCTGAAAATGACTAAATATGAAGGACTCATCGGGCGAATTGCTCTGGAACTGAAATCGGAACGCTCACTGACATTTCCTCTAACTGAAAGTCTGATAAACGCCGGAAAAATGACTAAGTCCAAAAAAAATTTTTTTTCAACTTTTTTCAATTTTACCCCCGTGCAATATATATTCTACCCACACACATTTGGAACTCTCCTGGGGTACCCTCACACATATTATTCCCTCATTTAGTGGATATTTTCACAAAAAATGTGAAATTTTCAAAAATTCAGAAAATTGGCTGAAAATGGCTAAATATGAAGGACTCATTGGGCGAATCGCTCTGGAACTGAAATCAGAACGCTCACTGACATTTCCCCTATCTGAAAGTCTGATAAACGCCGGAAAAATGACTAAGTCTAAAAAAAATTTTTTTTCAACTTTTTTCAATTTTACCCCCGTGGGATATATATTCTTCCCACACACATTTGGAACTCTCCTGGGGTACCCTCACACATATTATTCCCTCATTTAGTGGATATTTTCACAAAACAGTGAAATTTTCAAAAATTCAGAAAATTGGCTGAAAATTACTAAATATGAAGGACACATCGGGCGAATCGCTCTGGAACTGAAATCGGAACGCTCACTGACATTTCCCCTATCTGAAAGTCTGATAAACGCCGGAAAAATGACTAAGTCCAAAAAAAATTTTTTTTCAACTTTCTTCAATTTTACCCCCGTGTGATATGTATTCTACCCACACACATTTGGATCTCTCCTTGGGTACCCTCACACATATTATTCCCTCATTTAGTGGACATTTTCACAAAAAAGTGAAATTTTCAAAAATTCAGAAAATTGGCTGAAAATTACTAAATATGAAGGACTCATCGGGCGAATCGCTCTGGAACTGAAATCGGAATGCTCACTGACATTTCCTCTAACTGAAAGTCTGATAAATGCCAGAAAAATGACTAAGTCCAAAAAAAATTTTTTTTCAACTTTTTTCAATTTTACCCCCGTGGGATATATATTCTTCCTACACACATTTGGAACTCTCCTGGTGTACCCTCACACATATTATTCCCTCATTTAGTGGATATTTTCACAAAAAAGTGAAATTTTCAAAAATTCAGAAAATTGGCTGAAAATTACTAAATATGAAGGACTCATCGGGCGAATCGCTCTGGAACTGAAATGGGAACGCTCACTGACATTTCCCCTATCTGAAAGTCTGATAAACGCCCGAAAAATGTCTAAGTCCAAAAAAAAATTTTTTTCAACTTTTTTCAATTTTACCCTCGTGGGATATATCTTCTACCCACACACATTTGGAACTCTCCTGGGGTGCCCTCACACATATTATTCCCTCATTTAGTGGATATTTTCACAAAAAAGTGAAATTTTCAAAAATTCAGAAAATTGGCTGAAAATTACTAAATATGAAGGACTCATCGGGCGAATCGCTCTGGAACTGAAATGGGAACGCTCACTGACATTTCCCCTATCTGAAAGTCTGATAAACGCCGGAAAAATGTCTAAGTCCAAAAAAACATTTTTTTCAACTTTTTTCAATTTTACCCCCGTGGGATATATCTTCTACCCACACACATTTGGAACTCTCCTGGGGTGCCCTCACACATATTATTCCCTCATTTAGTGGATATTTCCACAAAAAAGTGAAATTTTCAAAAATTCAGAAATTGGCTGAAAATGACTAAATATGAAGGACTCATTGGGCGAATCGCTCTGGAACTGAAATGGGAACGCTCACTGACATTTCCCCTGTCTGAAAGTCGGATAAACGCCGGAAAAATGACTAAGTCCAAAAAAAATTTTTTTCAACTTTTTTCAATTTTACCCCCGTGGGATATATATTCTTCCCACACACATTTGGAACTCTCCTGGGGTACCCTCACACATATTATTCCCTCATTTAGTGGATATTTTCACAAAAAAGTGAAATTTTCAAAAATTCAGAAAATTGGTTGAAAATTACTAAATATGAAGGACACATCGGGCGAATCGCTCTGGAACTGAAATTGGAACGCTCACTGACATTTCCCCTATCTGAAAGTCTGATAAACGCCGGAAAAATGACTAAGTCCAAAAAAAATTTTTTTTCAACTTTCTTCAATTTTACCCCCGTGGGATATGTATTCTACCTACACACATTTGGAACTCTCCTGGGTTACCCTCACACATATTATTCCCTCATTTAGTGGATATTTTCACAAAAAAGTGAAATTTTCAAAAATTCTGAAAATTGGCTGAAAATTACTAAATATGAAGGACTCATAGGGCGAATCGCTCTGGAACTGAAATCGGAACGCTCACTGACATTTCCTCTAACTGAAAGTCTGATAAACGCCGGAAAAATGACTAAGTCCAAAAAAAATTTTTTTTCAACTTTTTTCAATTTTACCCCCGTGCAATATATATTCTACCCACACACATTTGGAACTCTCCTGGGGTACCCTCACACATATTATTCCCTCATTTAGTGGATATTTTCACAAAAAATGTGAAATTTTCAAAAATTCAGAAAATTGGCTGAAAATGGCTAAATATGAAGGACTCATTGGGCGAATCGCTCTGGAACTGAAATCAGAACGCTCACTGACATTTCCCCTATCTGAAAGTCTGATAAACGCCGGAAAAATGACTAAGTCTAAAAAAAATTTTTTTTCAACTTTTTTCAATTTTACCCCCGTGGGATATATATTCTTCCCACACACATTTGGAACTCTCCTGGGGTACCCTCACACATATTATTCCCTCATTTAGTGGATATTTTCACAAAACAGTGAAATTTTCAAAAATTCAGAAAATTGGCTGAAAATTACTAAATATGAAGGACACATCGGGCGAATCGCTCTGGAACTGAAATCGGAACGCTCACTGACATTTCCCCTATCTGAAAGTCTGATAAACGCCGGAAAAATGACTAAGTCCAAAAAAAATTTTTTTTCAACTTTCTTCAATTTTACCCCCGTGTGATATGTATTCTACCCACACACATTTGGATCTCTCCTTGGGTACCCTCACACATATTATTCCCTCATTTAGTGGACATTTTCACAAAAAAGTGAAATTTTCAAAAATTCAGAAAATTGGCTGAAAATTACTAAATATGAAGGACTCATCGGGCGAATCGCTCTGGAACTGAAATCGGAATGCTCACTGACATTTCCTCTAACTGAAAGTCTGATAAATGCCAGAAAAATGACTAAGTCCAAAAAAAATTTTTTTTCAACTTTTTTCAATTTTACCCCCGTGGGATATATATTCTTCCTACACACATTTGGAACTCTCCTGGTGTACCCTCACACATATTATTCCCTCATTTAGTGGATATTTTCACAAAAAAGTGAAATTTTCAAAAATTCAGAAAATTGGCTGAAAATTACTAAATATGAAGGACTCATCGGGCGAATCGCTCTGGAACTGAAATGGGAACGCTCACTGACATTTCCCCTATCTGAAAGTCTGATAAACGCCCGAAAAATGTCTAAGTCCAAAAAAAAATTTTTTTCAACTTTTTTCAATTTTACCCTCGTGGGATATATCTTCTACCCACACACATTTGGAACTCTCCTGGGGTGCCCTCACACATATTATTCCCTCATTTAGTGGATATTTTCACAAAAAAGTGAAATTTTCAAAAATTCAGAAAATTGGCTGAAAATTACTAAATATGAAGGACTCATCGGGCGAATCGCTCTGGAACTGAAATGGGAACGCTCACTGACATTTCCCCTATCTGAAAGTCTGATAAACGCCAGAAAAATGTCTAAGTCCAAAAAAACATTTTTTTCAACTTTTTTCAATTTTACCCCCGTGGGATATATCTTCTACCCACACACATTTGGAACTCTCCTGGGGTGCCCTCACACATATTATTCCCTCATTTAGTGGATATTTCCACAAAAAAGTGAAATTTTCAAAAATTCAGAAATTGGCTGAAAATGACTAAATATGAAGGACTCATTGGGCGAATCGCTCTGGAACTGAAATGGGAACGCTCACTGACATTTCCCCTGTCTGAAAGTCGGATAAACGCCGGAAAAATGACTAAGTCCAAAAAAAATTTTTTTCAACTTTTTTCAATTTTACCCCCGTGGGATATATATTCTTCCCACACACATTTGGAACTCTCCTGGGGTACCCTCACACATATTATTCCCTCATTTAGTGGATATTTTCACAAAAAAGTGAAATTTTCAAAAATTCAGAAAATTGGTTGAAAATTACTAAATATGAAGGACACATCGGGCGAATCGCTCTGGAACTGAAATTGGAACGCTCACTGACATTTCCCCTATCTGAAAGTCTGATAAACGCCGGAAAAATGACTAAGTCCAAAAAAAATTTTTTTTCAACTTTCTTCAATTTTACCCCCGTGGGATATGTATTCTACCTACACACATTTGGAACTCTCCTGGGTTACCCTCACACATATTATTCCCTCATTTAGTGGATATTTTCACAAAAAAGTGAAATTTTCAAAAATTCTGAAAATTGGCTGAAAATTACTAAATATGAAGGACTCATAGGGCGAATCGCTCTGGAACTGAAATCGGAACGCTCACTGACATTTCCTCTAACTGAAAGTCTGATAAACGCCGGAAAAATGACTAAGTCCAAAAAAAATTTTTTTTCAACTTTTTTCAATTTTACCCCCGTGCAATATATATTCTACCCACACACATTTGGAACTCTCCTGGGGTACCCTCACACATATTATTCCCTCATTTAGTGGATATTTTCACAAAAAAAGTGAAATTTTCAAAAATTCAGAAAATTGGCTGAAAATGGCTAAATATGAAGGACTCATTGGGCGAATCGCTCTGGAACTGAAATCAGAACGCTCACTGACATTTCCCCTATCTGAAAGTCTGATAAACGCCGGAAAAATGACTAAGTCTAAAAAAAATTTTTTTTCAACTTTTTTCAATTTTACCCCCGTGGGATATTTATTCTTCCCACACACATTTGGAACTCTCCTGGGGTACCCTCACACATATTATTCCCTCATTTAGTGGATATTTTCACAAAAAAGTGAAATTTTCAAAAATTCAGAAAATTGGCTGAAAATTACTAAATATGAAGGACACATCGGGCGAATCGCTCTGGAACTGAAATCGGAACGCTCACTGACATTTCCCCTATCTGAAAGTCTGATAAACGCCGGAAAAATGACTAAGTCCAAAAAAAATTTTTTTTCAACTTTTTTCAATTTTACCCCCGTGGGATATATATTCTTCCTACACACATTTGGAACTCTCCTGGGGTACCCTCACACATATTATTCCCTCATTTAGTGGATATTTTCACAAAAAAGTGAAATTTTCAAAAATTCAGAAAATTGGCTGAAAATTACTAAATATGAAGGACTCATCGGGCGAATCGCTCTGGAACTGAAATGGGAACGCTCACTGACATTTCCCCTGTCTGAAAGTCGGATAAACGCCGGAAAAATGACTAAGTCCAAAAAAAATTTTTTTCAACTTTTTTCAATTTTACCCCCGTGGGATATATCTTCTACCCACACACATTTGGAACTCTCCTGTTGTGCCCTCACACATATTATTCCCTCATTTAGTGGATATTTCCACAAAAAAGTGAAATTTTCAAAAATTCAGAAAATTGGCTGAAAATGACTAAATATGAAGGACTCATCGGGCGAATCGCTCTGGAACTGAAATGGGACCGCTCACTGACATTTCCCCTATCTGAAAGTCTGATAAACGCCGGAAAAATGACTAAGTTCAAAAAAAAATTTTTTTCAACTTTTTTCAATTTTACCCCCGTGGGATATATATTCTACCAACACACATTTGGAACTCTCCTGGGGTACCCTCACACATATTATTCCCTCATTTAGTGGATATTTTCACAAAAAAGTGAAATTTTCAAAAATTCTGAAAATTGGCTGAAAATGACTAAATATGAAGGACTCATCGTGCGAATCGCTCTGGAACTGAAATCGGAACGCTCACTGACATTTCCCCTGTCTGAAAGTCGGATAAACGCCGGAAAAATGACTAAGTCCAAAAAAATTTTTTTTCAACTTTTTTCAATTTTACCCCCGTGGGATATATCTTCTACCCAAACACATTTGGAACTCTCCTGGGGTGCCCTCACACATATTATTCCCTCATTTAGTGGATATTTTCACAAAAAAGTGAAATTTTCAAAAATTCAGAAAATTGGCTGAATATTACTAAATATGAAGGACTCATCGGGCGAATCGCTCTGGAACTGAAATCGGAACGCTCACTGACATTTCCTCTAACTGAAAGTCTGATAAAGGCCGGAAAAATGACTAAGTCCAAAAAAAATTTTTTTTCAACTTTTTTCAATTTTACCCCCGTGGGATATATATTCTACCCACACACATTTGGAACTCTCCTGGGGTACCCTCACACATATTATTCCCTCATTTAGTGGATATTTTCACAGAAAAGTGACATTTTCAAAAATTCAGAAAATTGGTTGAAAATTACTAAATATGAAGGACACATCGGGCGAATCGCTCTGGAACTGAAATTGGAACGCTCACTGACATTTCCCCTATCTGAAAGTCTGATAAACGCCGGAAAAATGACTAAGTCCAAAAAAAATTTTTTTTCAACTTTCTTCAATTTTACCCCCGTGGGATATGTATTCTACCTACACACATTTGGAACTCTCCTGGGTTACCCTCACACATATTATTCCCTCATTTAGTGGATATTTTCACAAAAAAGTGAAATTTTCAAAAATTCTGAAAATTGGCTGAAAATTACTAAATATGAAGGACTCATAGGGCGAATCGCTCTGGAACTGAAATCGGAACGCTCACTGACATTTCCTCTAACTGAAAGTCTGATAAACGCCGGAAAAATGACTAAGTCCAAAAAAAATTTTTTTTCAACTTTTTTCAATTTTACCCCCGTGCAATATATATTCTACCCACACACATTTGGAACTCTCCTGGGGTACCCTCACACATATTATTCCCTCATTTAGTGGATATTTTCACAAAAAAAGTGAAATTTTCAAAAATTCAGAAAATTGGCTGAAAATGGCTAAATATGAAGGACTCATTGGGCGAATCGCTCTGGAACTGAAATCAGAACGCTCACTGACATTTCCCCTATCTGAAAGTCTGATAAACGCCGGAAAAATGACTAAGTCTAAAAAAAATTTTTTTTCAACTTTTTTCAATTTTACCCCCGTGGGATATTTATTCTTCCCACACACATTTGGAACTCTCCTGGGGTACCCTCACACATATTATTCCCTCATTTAGTGGATATTTTCACAAAAAAGTGAAATTTTCAAAAATTCAGAAAATTGGCTGAAAATTACTAAATATGAAGGACACATCGGGCGAATCGCTCTGGAACTGAAATCGGAACGCTCACTGACATTTCCCCTATCTGAAAGTCTGATAAACGCCGGAAAAATGACTAAGTCCAAAAAAAATTTTTTTTCAACTTTTTTCAATTTTACCCCCGTGGGATATATATTCTTCCTACACACATTTGGAACTCTCCTGGGGTACCCTCACACATATTATTCCCTCATTTAGTGGATATTTTCACAAAAAAGTGAAATTTTCAAAAATTCAGAAAATTGGCTGAAAATTACTAAATATGAAGGACTCATCGGGCGAATCGCTCTGGAACTGAAATGGGAACGCTCACTGACATTTCCCCTATCTGAAAGTCTGATAAACGCCCGAAAAATGTCTAAGTCCAAAAAAAAATTTTTTTCAACTTTTTTCAATTTTACCCTCGTGGGATATATCTTCTACCCACACACATTTGGAACTCTCCTGGGGTGCCCTCACACATATTATTCCCTCATTTAGTGGATATTTTCACAAAAAAGTGAAATTTTCAAAAATTCAGAAAATTGGCTGAAAATTACTAAATATGAAGGACTCATCGGGTGAATCGCTCTGGAACTGAAATGGGAACGCTCACTGACATTTCCCCTATCTGAAAGTCTGATAAACGCCGGAAAAATGTCTAAGTCCAAAAAAACATTTTTTTCAACTTTTTTCAATTTTACCCCCGTGGGATATATCTTCTACCCACACACATTTGGAACTCTCCTGGGGTGCCCTCACACATATTATTCCCTCATTTAGTGGATATTTCCACAAAAAAGTGAAATTTTCAAAAATTCAGAGAATTGGCTGAAAATGACTAAATATGAAGGACTCATTGGGCGAATCGCTCTGGAACTGAAATCGGAACGCTCACTGACATTTCCCCTGTCTGAAAGTCGGATAAACGCCGGAAAAATGACTAAGTCCAAAAAAATTTTTTTTCAACTTTTTTCAATTTTACCCCCGTGGGATATATCTTCTACCCAAACACATTTGGAACTCTCCTGGGGTGCCCTCACACATATTATTCGCTCATTTAGTGGATATTTTCACAAAAAAGTGAAATTTTCAAAAATTCAGAAAATTGGCTGAATATTACTAAATATGAAGGACTCATCGGGCGAATCGCTCTGGAACTGAAATCGGAACGCTCACTGACATTTCCTCTAACTGAAAGTCTGATAAAGGCCGGAAAAATGACTAAGTCCAAAAAAAATTTTTTTTCAACTTTTTTCAATTTTACCCCCGTGGGATATATATTCTACCCACACACATTTGGAACTCTCCTGGGGTACCCTCACACATATTATTCCCTCATTTAGTGGATATTTTCACAGAAAAGTGAAATTTTCAAAAATTCAGAAAATTAGCTGAAAACGACTAAATATGAAGGAATCATCAGGCGAATCGCTCTGGAACTGAAATCAAAACGCTCACTGACATTTTCCCTATCTGAAAGTCTGATAAACGCTGAAAAAATGACTAAGTCCGAAAAAAAAATGTTTTCACCTTTTTTCAATTTTACCCCCGTGGGATATATCTTCTACCCACACACATTTGGAACTCTCCTGGGGTACCCTCACACATATTATTCCCTCATTTAGTGGATATTTTCACAAAAAAGTGAAATTTTCAAAAATTCAGAAAATTGGCTGAAAATGACTAAATATGAACGACTCATCGGGCGAATCGCTCTGGAACTGAAATCGGAACGCTCACTGACATTTCCCCTAACTGAAAGTCTGATAAACACCAGAAAAATGACTAAGTCCAAAAAAAAATTTTTTCAACTTTTTTCAATTTTACCCCCGTGGGATATATATTCTACCCACACACATTTGGAACTGTCCTGGGGTACCCTCACACATATTATTCCCTCATTTAGTGGATATTTTCACAAAAAAGTGAAATTTTCAAAAATTCAGAAAATTGGCTGAAAATGACTAAATATGAAGGACTCATCGGGCGAATCACTCTGGAACTGAAATCGGAACGCTCACTGACATTTCCCCTATCTGAAAGTCTGATAAACGCCGGAAAAATGACTAAGTCCCCAAAAAATTTTTTTACAACTTTTTTCAATTTTACCCCCGTGGGATATATATTCTACCCACACACATTTGGAACTCTCCTGGGGTACCCTCACACATATTATTCCCTCATTTAGTGGATATTGTCACAAAAAAGTGAAATTTTCAAAAATTCAGAAAAGTGGCTGAAAATGACTAAATATGAACGACTCATCGGGCGAATCGCTTTGGAACTGAAATCGGAACGCTCACTGACATTTCTCCTGTCTGAAAGTCTGATAAACGCCGGAAAAATTACTAAGTCTAAAAAAAAATTTTTTTAGCAACTTTTTTCAATTTTATCCCCGTGGTATATATAGTCTACCCACACAGATTTGGAACTCTCCTGGGGTACCCTCACACATATTATTCCCACATTTAGTGGATATTTTCACAACAAAGTGAAATTTTAAAAAATTCAGAAAAGTGGCTGAAAACGACTAAATATGAAGGACTCATCGGGCGAATCGCTCTTTAACTGAAATCGGAACGCTCACTGACATTTCCCCTATCTGAAAGTCTGATAAACGGTGAAAAAATGTCTAAGTCTGAAAAAAAATGTTTTCACCTTTTTTCAATTTTACCCCCGTGGGATATATATTCTACCCACAAACATTTGGAACTCTCCTGCGGTACCCTCACACATATTATTCCCTCATTTAGTGGATATTTTCACAAAAAAGTTAAATTTTCAAAAATTCTGAAAATTGGCTGAAAACGACTAAATATGAAGGACTCATCGGGCGAATCGCTCTGGAACTGAAATCGGAACGCTCACTGACATTTCCCTAACTGAAAGTTTTATAAACGTCCGAAAAATGACTAAGTCCAAAAAAATATTTTTTTCAACTTTTTTCAATTTTACCCCCGTGGGATATATATTCTACCCACACACATTTGGAACTCTCCTGGGGTACCCTCACACATATTATTCCCTCATTTAGTGGATATTTTCACAAAAAAGTGACATTTTCAAAAATTCAGAAAATTGGCTGAAAACGACTAAATATGAAGGACTCATCGGGCGAGTCGCTCTGGAACTGAAATCGGAACGCTCACTGACATTTCCCCTATCTGAAAGTCTGATAAACGCTGAAAAAATGACTAAGTCTGAGAAAAAAATGTTTTCACCTTATTTCAATTTTACCCCCGTGGGATATGTATTCTACTCACACACATTTGGAACTCTCCTGGGGTACCCTCACACATATTATTCCCTCATTTAGTGGATATTTTCATAAAAAAAGTGAAATTTTCAAAAATTCAGAAAAGTGGCTGAAAATGAGTAAATATGAACGACTCATCGGGCGAATCGCTCTGGAACTGAAATCGGAACGCTCATTGACATTTCTCCTATCTGAAAGTTTGATAAACGCCGGAAAAATGACTAAGTCTAAAAAAAAATTTTTTTCAACTTTTTTCAATTTTACCCCCGTGGTATATATATTCTACCCACACACATTTGGTACTCTCCTGGGGTACCCTCACACATATTATTCCCTCATTTAGTGGATATTTTCACAAAAAAGTAAAATTTTCAAAAATTCAGAAAATTGGCTGAAAACGACTAAATATGAAGGACTCATCGGACGAGTCGCTCTGGAACTGAAATCGGAACGCTCACTGACATTTCCCCTATCTGAAAGTCTGATAAACGCTGAAAAAATGACTAAGTCCGAAAAAAAAATGTTTTCACCTTTTTTCAATTTTACCCCCATGGGATATATATTCTACCCACACACATTTGGAACTCTCCTGGGGTACCCTCACACATATTACTCCCTCATTTAGAGGATATTTTCACAAAAAAGTGAAATTTTCAAAAATTCAGAAAATTGGCTGAAAACGACTAAATATGAAGGACTCATCGGGAGAATCGCTCTGGAACTGAAATGGGAACGCTCACTGACATTTCCCCTAACTGAAAGTTTTATAAACGTCGGAAAAATGACTAAGTCCAAAACAATGTTTTTTTCAACTTTTTTCAATTTTACCACCGTGGGATATATATTCTACCCACACACATTTGGAACTCTCCTGGGGTACCCTCACACATATTATTCCCTCATTTAGTGGATATTTTCACAAAAAAGTGAAATTTTCAAAAATTCAGAAAATTGGCTGAAAACGACTAAATATGAAGGACTCATCGGGCGAATCGCTCTGGAACTGAAATCGGAACGCTCACTGACATTTCCCCTATCTGAAAGTCTGATAAACGCTGAAAAAATGACTAAGTCCGAAAAGAAAATGTTTTCACCTTTTTTCAATTTTACCCCCGTGGGATATATATTCTACCCACACACATTTGGAACTCTCCTGGGGTACCCTCACACAAATTATTCCCTCATTTAGTGGATATTTTCACAAAAAAAGTGAAATTTTCAAAAATTCAGAAAATTGGCTGAAAACGACTAAATATGAAGGACTCATCGGGCGAGTCGCTCTGGAAATGAAATCGGAACGCTCACTGACATTTCCCCTATCTGAAAGTCTGATAAACGCTGAAAAAATGACTTAGTCCAAAAAAATTTTTTTAGCAACTTTTTTCAATTTTACCCCTGTGGAATATATATTCTACCCAAACACCTTTGGAACTCTCCTGGGGTACCCTCACACATATTATTCCCTCATTTAGTGGATATTTTCACAAAAAAGTGAAATTTTCAAAAATTCTGAAAATTGGCTGAAAACGACTAAATATGAAGGACTCATGGGGCGAATCGCTCTGGAACTGAAATCAGAACGCTCACTGACATTTCCCCTATCTGAAAGTCTGATAAACGCCGGAAAAATGACTAAGTCAAAAAAATAATTTTTTAAAACTTTTTTCAATTTTACCCCCGTGGGATATATATTCTACCCACACATATTTGGAACTCTCCTGGGGTACCCTCACACATATTATTCCCTCATTTAGTGGATATTTTCACAAAAAAGTGAAATTTTCAAAAATTCTGAAAATTTCCTGAAAACGACTAAATATGAAGGACTCATCGGGCGAATCGCTCTGGAACTGAAATCGGAACGCTCACTGACATTTCCCCTATCTGAAAGTCTGATAAACGCCGGAAAAATGACTAAGTCAAAAAAAAATTTTTTTTCAACTTTTTTCAATTTTACCACCGTGGGATATATATTCTACCCACACACATTTGGAACTCTCCTGGGGTACCTGTTATGTTCTGCTACCAGAGCTAAGGAAAGAGAGGAGATCTGTCCCTACGATAGAACTCATCTTGATCCCTACGATGTAACAGGGAACCTGATCCTGCGATTAGACCTGCTAAAGTCCTCAGCTAGTCTGTACAGAGACCTATAGATGTGGGGAAGGAATCCCTGCAAGTACTAGGGACTGGGAGCAAAATGGACACCTCCTAACAGAAATAGTAGCAGACAGACGAACAAACAAAATATATAGAACACAGAGGTTCGAAGACCAAGCAAACTAACAGAGGTAGATACTGAGCACAGGCTAGCTAAAGAGTAGTAATACAATGAAGTCCAGCAAAGCCAGAAGGGCGGAGCAGGACAAAATAGGCCAACAAGGTCATGTGACCAGCAATAGAAAAAACCTAAGAGCAAGGTTCTAACAGTACCCCCCCTTCTAAGAGGATCCTCCGGATCCCCTAGGACCAGGCTTATCAGGAAATCTCCTGTGAAACGCTCTGATAAGTCTGGACGCGGAAACATCATCCGACCTCACCCATGAGTTATCCTCGGGTCCGAAACCTTTCCAGGCCACGAGATACTGCAAACTACCTCTATACCGTCTAGAATTAAGGATGCGAGAAATTTCATATTCCCCGTCCTCCACCACCGGAGGAACAGAGGCAGAGGCATCACAATCCGACACAACAGCTTTTTTCAACAGAGAGACATGAAACACCGGATTAATTCTCCAGGAGGTAGGAACCTCCAACCTAACAGCAGATTGGTTGACAACCTGAAGCACCTTAAAGGGCCCTACAAACTTGGGACCCAATTTCTTAGAAGGAATCCTCAACCGCACATTCCTAGAGGACAACCAAACCATGTCACCAACAGCGAACAAAACCTCCTGTCGTTTCCTATCAAAGTAGTCTTTAGATTTTCTGTTAGCCTCCTGAAGATTACCACGCACATCCGTCCAAACTCTCTCCAAATCGCCGGAAAAATTCTCCTCCTCAGGCACGGCAGATACCAACTTGGAGAACGACCCAAACGACGGATGTCTCCCAGAACAACAAAAAAAAGGCGAACAACCAGCAGAAGAAGATGTATGATTGTTCAGAGCAAATTCAGCAAGTGGCAGAAACTCAGACCACCCCTCTTGATTGTCTGCCACAAAACAACGCAAGAACTGCTCAACATCCTAGTTTTTCCTTTCTGTCTGGCCATTAGATTCAGGATGATATCCGGATGAGAACGACAAATGAACTCCCAACCTGTCACAAAAGGCGCGCCAAAAACGAGCCACGAACTGATTTCCCCTATCAGAAACAATGTCAGTAGGAACGCCATGAAGTCTGACAATTTCCTTGACAAAGGCCTTAGCGAGATTCATAGCGCAGGGCAGTTTGACGAAGGGAACCAAGTGACACATCTTGCTAAAACGGTCCACGACCACCCAGATGACAGTAAAACCCTCAGAGGGAGGAAGGTCAGTTATAAAGTCCATAGCCAAATGTGTCCAAGGAGCACTGGGAACCTCCAGAGGGCAAAGTAACCCCGCAGAAGGAGTATGTGAGGACTTAGATCTAGCACATATAGTACATTGACGCACCCACTTAATGACTTCCTTCTGCCATCCAGGCCACCAAAAAGTGCGACCCACCAGTCTCTTGGTCTCAGAGATTCCGGGATGACCTGCCAACCGAGATTCGTGACACTCAACAAACAAATCTCTCCTAAAGGTCACAGGCACAAACAACCTCCCATGGGGAGTGTTAGATGGGGCATTCTCCTGTGCTTTAAGAATCTCATCTTCCAAAACGGAGTCCAAAGCAGCTATCACAACACCTTCTTGTAAAATGTTCTCCTCTTTCTCAGCACCGACTATGGGAGAAAAACTGCGAGACAAGGCATCCGCCTTAACATTCTTAGTACCTGGGATGTAAGTAACGGAAAAATTAAACCGCGAGAAAAACAGTGCCCACCTAGCCTGACGGGCATTCAGGCGCTTGGCAGCATCAAGATATATCAGATTTTTATGATCCGTAAAAACCTGAACGGGAAATTCAGCACCTTCCAAGAGGTGGCGCCAGTGTTCAAATGCAAGTTTAATAGCCAATAATTCCCGATTACCAATATCGTAATTCAGTTCAGTCTCCGAAAAATTTTTTGAAAAAAAGGCACAGGGATGTACTCATCCCCGTTATCCTGAGACAATACTGCGCCAACCCCCACAGAGGAAGCATCAACCTCAACCAAAAACGGCTTAGTCACATCAGGCTGCATAAAGATGGGAGCAGAGGTGAACCTCTCCTTGAGATACACAAAAGCTTCAATGGCCTCAGCAGTCCACTGAACCGCATCAGCACCTTTCCTGGTGAGATCGGTCAGAGATTTGACAATAATAGAAAATTTTTTAATGAATTTTCTATAATAATTGGCGAAACCCAAAAACCTCTGTATCGATTTCAAACCAATAGGCCTAGGCCATTCCTGCACAGCTTGAACTTTCTCCGGGTCCATCTCAAAACCTTCGCTGGAGATAATGTACCCCAAAAAACTAATTCTCTGTACAGCGAACTCACATTTCTCCAGCTTAGCAAAAAGCGAATTGTCAATTAATAACTGTAATACTTCACGTACGCTCCGCCAATGAGATTCCAGATCCGGCGAATAAATCAAAATGTCATCCAAATACACAACCACATTTTTGCCGATCAAAGGTCTAAGGATGTCATTAATAAGATTCTGAAAATATGAAGGAGCATTAGTAAGACCAAAAGGCATAACCAAATTCTCAAAATGACCCACAGGAGTGTTAAAAGCAGTCTTCCATTCGTCACCCTCCTTCATGCGCAACAGATTGTATGCCCCCCGAAGGTCAATTTTAGAGAACCACTTGGCCCCCACTAACTGGTTAAACAGATCAGGAATCAATGGCAGTGGGTAAGTATTGCGTACAGTAATTTTGTTAATCTCACGAAAATCCAGACAAGGATGTAAACCGCTGTCCTTTTTTTTTTACAAAAAAAAATCCAACCGCCACAGGAGACTTGGAAGGCCTAATGTGACCGGCGGCCAAACTTGTCTGTATGTATTCCTCCAAAGCCTTTCTCTCAGGAATAGTAAGGTTAAATAAACGACTTTTAGGAAGAGTCGCTCCAGGGACAAATTCAATAGTACAATCATAGTCTCTATGGGGAGGCAAAACCTGCGATTCCTTCTCAGAAAAAACTCTCCAAAAATCCTGAATAGGTACAGGTAATTCCCCTCTATCCACAGCTGCAATACGCCCGTTACAACACTTGTCATAACATTTATGGCTCCAGGATTTAATTTCATTGGTAGACCAATCCAGTACAGGATTGTGCAATTTTAACCAGGGCAATCCCAACACCACCGGAGAAGGCAAGTTATTCAAAACTACCAAATCCAATTTCTCATGGTGAACACCATTAATAGTGAGAGGAAATTCACAGACCTTGAGAGTAACATTCTTCAAAGGGGAGCCATCCACAGAAACCACAGCAATGGGGGATGACAAAGGTTCGGGTTTTAAATTGAGTTTTTCCAAGAATCCCCCATCAATTACATTCAGAGTAGACCCACAATCGACAAACACCCGAAATTCCATTAATTTTTCCTGAGCAATAGTGGAAGCAGCTAAAAATACACCCTTGGAATTTAAACAGGCAATACGGGCATGACTGACCATTTTTTTTTTCTTTCTTCATACGAAGCACACAGATTTTAATGAAATGACCAGAATTTCCGCAATAGAAACACAAACCTTCAGAAAAACTGCGGTCCTTTTCTTGAGAGCGAGGTGCCATCGCTCCAATCTCCATCGGCTCTCCACAGTCAGTACACACATTCTCATGACCAGAAACTGACATAGCAGAGGATTTGCTCTCATTAACCCTTGCACGCAGTCTCCTATCCACCCGTACAGCTAATTGCATAGCCTGTTGCAAATCTTCAGGTGTGGGATAAGCAATTAGCAGGTCTTTAACCCTTTCACTAAGCCCAGCAAGAAACAGACTCTTCAGAGCAGAATCGTTCCACCCTATTTGAGTTGACCACCGACGGAAATGAGTACAATATTTTTCCACATTACCTGATCCCTGTCTCAAATGTCTCAACTCAGTCTCAGCAGATGAGACACGGTCAGGATCATCATATAATAGCCCCAAAGCAGAAAAAAAACTATCCATTGATCTAAAGCATGTATCACTAGGTTGCAAAGAAAAGGCCCACTCCTGAGGCTCTTTGCGCAAAAGTGACATTATGAACCCTATGCGCTGGGATTCATCCCCAGAGGACCTGGGTCTCAAACGAAAATACAATAAGCAAGCATTTTTAAATGAAAAAAATTCTTGGTGTTCACCAAAAAATAAATCAGGCAAACGTACCTTAGGCTCCAAGAAATGTGCTCCAGGACAGTTACTCACGTGCTGATGGAGCTCGGCCACCTCCAGAGAGAGTCCCTGCAGGCGTTTAGCCAAATCCAGAACCGACACCATGATGGAACAGAAAAATCTTTCCTTAGAGAATTTGCAGGCTGGACTTACTGTTATGTTCTGCTACCAGACCTAAGGAAAGAGAGGAGATCTGTCCCTACGATAGAACTCAGCTTGATCCCTACGATGTAACAGGGAACCTGATCCTGCGATCAGACCTGCTAAAGTCCTCAGCTAGTCTGTACGGAGACCTATAGATGTGGGGAAGGAATCCCTACAAGTACTAGGGACTGGGAGCAAAATGGACACCTCCTAACAGAAATAGTAGCAGACAGACGAACAAACAAAATATACAGAACACAGAGGTCCGAAGACCAAGCAAACTAACAGAGTTAGATACTGAGCACAGGCTAGCTAAAGAGTAGTAATACAATGAAGTCCAGCAAAGCCAGAAGGGCGGAGCAGGACTAAATAGGCCAACAAGATCATGTGACCAGCAATAGAAAAAACCTAAGAGCAAGGTTCTAACAGTACCCTCACACATATTATTCCCTCATTTAGTGGATATTTTCACAAAAAAGTGAAATTTTCAAAAATGCAGAAAATTGGCTTAAAATGACTAAATATGAACGACTCATCGGGCAAATCGCTCTGGAACTGAAATGGGAAAGCTCACTGACATTTATCCTATCTAAAAGTCTGATAAACGCCGGAAAAATGACTAAGTCTAAAAAAAAATATTTTTCAACTTTTTTCAATTTTACCCCCGTGGGATGTATATTCTACCCACACACATTTGGAACTCTCCTGGGGTACCCTCACACATATTATTCCCTCATTTAGTGGATATTTTCACAAAAAAGTGAAATTTTCAAAAATTCTGAAAATTGGCTGAAAACGACTAAATATGAAGGACTCATCGGGCGAATCGCTCTGGAACTGAAATGGGAAAGCTCACTGACATTTATCCTATCTAAAAGTCTGATAAACGCCGGAAAAATGACTAAGTCTAAAAAAAAATATTTTTCAACTTTTTTCAATTTTACCTCCGTGGTATATATATTCTACCCACACAGATTTGGAACTCTCCTGGGGTACCCTCACACATACTATTCCCTCATTTAGTGGATATTTTCACAAAAAAGTGAAATTTTCAAAAATTCAGAAAATTGGTTGAAAACAACTAAATATGATGGACTCATCGGGCGAGTCGCTCTGGAACTGAAATTGGAACGCTCACTGACATTTCCCCTATCTGAAAGTCTGATAAACGCTGAAAAAATGACTAAGTCCGAAAAAAAAATGTTTTCACCTTTTTTCAATTTTACCCCTGTGAGATATATATTCTACCCACACACATTTGGAACTCTCCTGGGGTACCCTCACACATATTATTCCCTCATTTAGTGGATATTTTCACAAAAAAAGTGAAATTTTCAAAAATTCAGAAAAGTGGCTGAAAACGACTAAATATGAAGGAATCATCGGGCGAATCGCTCTGGAACTGAAATCGGAATGCTCACTGACATTTCCCCTATCTGAAAGTCTGATAAACGCCGCAAAAATGACTAAGTTCAAAAAAAATTTTTTTTCAACTTTTTTCAACTTTACCCCCGTGGGATATATCTTCTACCCACACACATTTGGAACTCTCCTGGGGTACCCTCACACATATTATTCCCTCATTTAGTGGATATTTTCACAAAAAAGTGAAATTTTCAAAAATTCTGAAAATTGGCTCAAAACTACTAAATATGAAGGACTCATCGGGCGAATGGCTCTGGAACTGAAATCGGAATGCTCACTGACATTTCCCCTATCTGAAAGTCTGATAAACGCCGGAAAAATGACTAAGTTCAAAAAAATTTTTTTTAAAACTTTTTTCAATTTTACCCCCGTGGGATATATCTTCTACACACACACATTTGGAACTCTTCTGGGGTACCCTCACACATATTATTCCCTCATTTAGTGGATATTTTCACAAAAAAGTGAAATTTTCAAAAATTCTGAAAATTGGCTGAAAACGACTGAATATGAACGACTCATCGGGCAAATCGCTCTGGAACTGAAATCGGAACGCTCACTGACATTTCCCCTATCTGAAAGTCTGATAAACGCTGAAAAAATGACTAAGTCCCCAAAAAAATTTTTTCACCTTTTTTCAATTTTACCCCCGTGGGATATATATTCTACCCACACACATTTGGAACTCTCCTGGGGTACCCTCACACATATTATTCCCTCATTGAGTGGATATTTTCACAAAAAAGTGAAATTTCCAAAATTCTGAAAATTGGCTGAAAACGACTAAATATGAAGGACTCATCGGGCAAATCGCTCTGGAACTGAAATTGGAACGCTCACTGACATTTCCCCTATCTGAAAGTCTGATAAACGCTGAAAAAATGACTAAGTCCCAAAAAAAATTTTTTCACCTTTTTTCAATTTTACCCCCGAGGGATATATATTCTACCCACACACATTTGGAACTCTCCTGGGGTACACATATTATTCCCTCATTTAGTGGATATTTTCACAAAAAAGTGAATTTTTAAAAAATTCTGAAAATTGGCTGAAAATGACTAAATATGAAGGACTCATCGGGCGAATCGCTCTGGAACTGAAATCGGAACGCTCACTGACATTTCTTCTATCTGAAAGTCTGATAAACGCCGGAAAAATGACTAAGTCCAAAAAAAATTTTTTTTAACTTTTTTCAATTTTACCCCCGTGGGATATATCTTCTACCCACTCACATTTGGAACTCTCCTGGGGTACCCTCACACATATTATTCCCTCATTTAGTGGATATTTTCCCAAAAAAGTGAAATTTTCAAAAATTCAGAAAATTGGCTGGAAACAACTAAATATGAAGGACTCATCGGGCGAATCGCTCTAGAACTGAAATCGGAACGCTCACTGACATTTCCCCTATCTGAAAGTCTGATAAACGCCGGAAAAATGACTAAATCCAAAAAAAAACTTTTTCAACTTTTTTCAATTTTACCCCCGTGGGATATATATTCTACCCACACACATTTGGAACTCTCCTGGGGTACCCTCACACATATTATTCCCTCATTTAGTGGATATTTTCACAAAAATGTGACAATTTCAAAAATTCTGAAAATTGGCTGAAAATGACTAAATATGAAGGACTCATTGGGCGAATCGCTCTGGAACAGAAATCGGAACGCTCACTGACATTTCCCCTATCTGAAAGTCTGATAAACGCCGGAAAAATGATTAAGTCCAAAAAAAAAAATTTTCACCTTTTTTCAATTTTACCCTTGTGGGATATATATTTTACCCCCACACATTTGGAACTCTCCTGGGGTACCCTCACACATATTATTCCCTCATTTAGTGGATATTTTCACAAAAAAGTGAAATTTTCAAAAATTTAGAAAATTGGCTGAAAACGACTAAATATGAAGGGCTCATCGGGCGAATCGCTCTGGAACTGAAATCGGAACGCTCACTGACATTTCCCCTATCTGAACGTCTGATAAACGCTAAAAAAATGACTAAGTCCCAAAAAAAAATTTTTCACCTTTTTTCAATTTTACCCCCGTGGGATATATATTCTACCGACACACATTTGGAACTCTACTGGGGTACACATATTATTCCCTCATTTAGTGGATATTTTCACAAAAAAGTGAATTTTTAAAAAATTCTGAAAATTGGCTGAAAATGACTAAATATGAAGGACTCATCGGGCGAATCGCTCTGGAACTGAAATCGGAACGCTCACTGACATTTCTTCTATCTGAAAGTCTGATAAACGCCGGAAAAATGACTAAGTCCAAAAAAAATTTTTTTTACCTTTTTTCAATTTTACCCCCGTGGGATATATCTTCTACCAACACACACATTTTGAACTCTCTTGGGGTACCCTCACACATATTATTCCCTCAGTTAGTGGATATTTTCACAAAAAGTGAAATTTTCAAAAATTCAGAAAATTGGCTGAAAACGACTAAATATGAAGGACTCATCGGGCGAATCGCTCTGGAACTGAAATCGGAACGCTCACTGACATTTCCCCTATCTGAAAGTCTGATAAACGCCGGAAAAATGACTAAGTCCAAAAAAAATTTTTTTTAAACTTTTTTCAATTTTACCACTGTTGGATATATATTCTACCCACACACATTTGGAACTCTCCTGGGGTAGCCTCACACATATTATTCCCTCATTTAGTGGATATTTTCACAAAAAAGTGAAATTTTCAAAAATTCAGAAAATTGGCTGAAAACAACTAAATATGAAGGACTCATCGGGCAAATCGCTCTGGAACTGAAATTGGAACGCTCACTGCCATTTCTCCTATCTGAAAGTCTGATAAACGCTGAAAAAATGACTAAGTCCCAAAAAAAATTTTTTCACCTTTTTTCAATTTTACCCCCGTGGGATATATATTCTACCCACACACATTTGGAACTCTCCTGGGGTACCCTCACACATATTATTCCCTCATTGAGTGGATATTTTCACAAAAAAGTGAAATTTTCAAAAATTCTGAAAATTGGCTGAAAACGACTAAATATGAAGGACTCATCGGGCAAATCGCTCTGGAACTGAAATTGGAACGCTCACTGACATTTCCCCTATCTGAAAGTCTGATAAACGCTGAAAAAATGACTAAGTCCCCAAAAATTTTTTTTCACCTTTTTTCAATTTTTCCCCCGTGGGATATATATTCTACCCACACACATTTGGAACTCTCCTGGGGTACACATATTATTCCCTCATTTAGTGGATATTTTCACAAAAAAGTGAAATTTTCAAAAATTCTGAAAATTGACTGAAAACGACTAAATATGAAGGACTCATTGGGCGAATCACTCTGGAACTGAAATCGGAATGCTCACTGACATTTCCCCTATCTGAAAGTCTGATAAACACCGGAAAAATGACTAAGTCTAAAAAAAAATTTTTTTCAACTTTTTTCAATATTACCCCCTTGGGATATATATTCTACCCACACACATTTGGAACTCTCCTGGGATACCCTCACACATATTATTCCCTCATTTAGTGGATATTTTCACAAAAAAGTGAAATTTTCAAAAATTCAGAAAATTGGCTGAAAATGACTAAATATGAAGGACTCATTGGGCGAATCACTCTGGAACTGAAATCGGAATGCTCACTGACATTTCCCCTATCTGAAAGTCTGATAAACGCCGGAAAAATGACTAAGTCCAAAAAAAAACTTTTTCAACTATTTTTAATTTTACCCCCGTGGGATATATATTCTACCCACACACATTTGGAACTCTCCTGGGGTACCCTCACACATATTATTCCCTCATTTAGTGGATATTTTCACAAAAATGTGAAATTTTCAAAAATTCTGAAAATTGGCTGAAAATGACTAAATATGAAGGACTCATTGGGCGAATGGCTCTGGAACTGAAATCGGAATGCTCACTGACATTTCCCCTATCTGAAAGTCTGATAAACGCCAGAAAAATGACTAAGTCCAAAAAAAAATTTTTTCAACTTTTTTCAATTTAACCCCCGTGGGATATATCTTCTACCCACACACATTTTGAACTCTCTTGGGGTACCCTCACACATATTATTCCCTCAGTTAGTGGATATTTTCACAAAAAAGTGAAATTTTCAAAAATTCAGAAAATTGGCTGAAAACGACTAAATATGAAGGACTCATCGGGCGAATCGCTCTGGAACTGAAATCGGAACACTCACTGACATTTCCCCTATCTGAAAGTCTGATAAACGCCGGAAAAATGACAAAGTCCAAAAAAATATTTTTTTCAACTTTTTTCAATTTTACCCCCGTGGGATATATCTTCTACCCACACACATTTTGAACTCTCTTGGGGTACCCTCACACATATTATTCCCTCAGTTAGTGGATATTTTCACAAAAAAGTGACATTTTCAAAAATTCAGAAAATTGGCTGAAAATGACTAAATATGAAGGACTCATTGGGCGAATCGCTCTGGAACTGAAATCGGAACGCTCACTGACATTTCCCCTATCTGAAAGTCTGATAAAGGCCGGAAAATGACTAAGTCCAAAAAAAAAAAATTTTCACCTTTTTTCAATCTTACCCTTGTGGGATATATATTCTACCCACACACATTTGGAACTCTCCTGGGGTACCCTCACACATATTATTCCCTCATTTAGTGGATATTTTCACAAAAAAGTGAAATTTTCAAAAATTTTGAAAATTGGCTGAAAATTACTAAATATGAAGGACTCATTGGGCGAATCGCTCTGGAACTGAAATCGGAACGCTCACTGACATTTCCCCTATCTGAAAGTCTGAGAAAACGCCGGAAAAATGACTAAGTCCAAAAAAAAACTTTTTCAACTTTTTTCAATTTTACCCCCGTGGGATATATTTTCTACGCACACATATTTGGAACACTCCTGGGGTACCCTCACACATATTATTCCCTCATTTAGTGGATATTTCCACAAAAAAGTGAAATTTTCAAAAATTCAGAAAATTGGCTGAAAATGACTAAATATGAAGGACTCATTGGGCGAATCGCTCTGGAACTGAAATCGGAACGCTCACTGACATTTCCCCTATCTGAAAGTCTGATAAACGCCGGAAAAATGTCTAAGTCCAAAAAAATATTTTTTTCACCTTTTTTCAATTTTACCCCCGTGGGATATATATTCTATCCACACACATTTGTAACTCTCCTGGGGTACCCTCACACATATTATTCCCTCATTTAGTGGATATTTTCACAAAAAAGTGACATTTTCAAAAATTCTGAAAATTGGCTGAAAACGACTAAATATGAAGGACTCATCGGGCGAATCGCTCTCGAACTGAAATCGGAACGCTCACTGAAATTTCCCCTATCTGAAAGTCTGATAAACACCGGAAAAATGACTAAGTCTAAAAAAAAATTTTTTTCAACTTTTTTCAATATTACCCACGTGGGATATATATTCTACCCACACACATTTGGAACTCTCCTGGGATACCCTCACACATATTATTCCCTCATTTAGTGGATATTTTCACAAAAATGTGAAATTTTCAAAAATTCAGAAAATTGGCTGAAAATGACTAAATATGAAGGACTCATTGGGTGAATCACTCTGGAACTGAAATCGGAACGCTCACTGACATTTCCCCTGTCTGAAAGTCTGATAAACGCCGGAAAAATGACTAAGTCCAAAAAAAAATTTTTATACCTTTTTTCAATTTTACCCCCGTGGGATATATATTCTACCCACACACATTTGGAACTCTCCTGGGGTACCCTCACACATATTATTCCCTCATTGAGTGGATATTTTCACAAAAAAGTGAAATTTTCAAAAATTCAGAAAATTGGCTGGAAACGACTAAATATGAAGGACTCATCGGGCGAATCGCTCTGGAACTGAAATTGGAACGATCACTGACATTTCCCCTATCTGAAAGTCTGAGAAACGCTGAAAAAATGACTAAGTCCCAAAAAATTTTTTTTCACCTTTTTTCAATTTTTCCCCCGTGGGATATATATTCTACCCACACACATTTGGAACTCTCCTGGTGTACACATATTATTCCCTCATTTAGTGGATATTTTCACAAAAAAAGTGAAATTTTCAAAAATTCTGAAAATTGGCTGAAAACGACTAAATATGAAGGACTCATCGGGCGAATCGCTCTGGAACTGAAATCGGAACACTCACTGAAATTTCCCCTATCTGAAAGTCTGATAAACGCCGGAAAAATGACTAAGTCCAAAAAAAAATTTTTTCAACTTTTTTCAATTTAACCCCCGTGGGATATATATTCTACCCACACACATTTTGAACTCTCTTGGGGTACCCTCACACATATCATTCCCTCAGTTAGTGGATATTTTCACAAAAAAGTGAAATTTTCAAAAATTCAGAAAATTGGCTGAAAACGACTAAATATGAAGGACTCATCGGGCGAATCGCTCTGGAACTGAAATCGGAACGCTCACTGACATTTCCCCTATCTGAAAGTCTGATAAACGCCGGAAAAATGACAAAGTCCAAAAAAATATTTTTTTCACCTTTTTTCAATTTTACCCCCGTGGGATATATATTCTATCCACACACATTTGGAACTCTCCTGTTGTATCCTCACACATATTATTCCCTCATTTAGTGGATATTTTCCCAAAAAAGTGAAATTTTCAAAAATTCAGAAAATTCATAGAATCATAGAATCATAGAATGGTAGAGTTGGAAGGGACCTCCTGGGTCATCTGGTCCAACCCCCTGCTCAAAGCAGGATTCACTAAATCATCTCAGACAGATGTCTGTCCAGCCTCTGTTTGAAGACATCCATTGAAGGGGAACTCACCACCTCTCGTGGCAGCCTGTTCCACTCATTAATCACCCTAACTGTCAAAAAGTTTTTTCTAATATCTAATCTGTGTCTCCTCCCATTTAGTTTCATCCCGTTGCTTCTAGTCTTTCCCTGTGCAAATGAGAATAAAGATGATCCTTCTACAATGTGACAGCCCTTGACATATTTGTAGACAGCTATTAAGTCTCCTCTCAGTCTTCTTTTTTGCAAGCTAAACATTCCCAAATCCTGCAACCGTTCCTCATAGGACATGGTTTGCAGACCAGTCACCATTCTGGTCGCTCTTCTCTGAACTTGTTCCAGTTTGTCTATGTCTTTTTTAAAATGTGGTGCCCAAAACTGTACACAGTATTCCAGATGAGGTCTGACCAAAGAGGAGTAAAGACCGATAATGACTTCACGTGATCTAGACTGTATGCTTCTGTTAATACATCCCAGAATTGTATTTGCCTTTTTTGCTGCTGCATCACACTGTTGACTCATGTTCAGTCTATGATCTATTAGTATACCTAAGTCTTTTTCACATGTACTGTTGCTTAGCTCTATTCCTCCCATTCTGTATATGCTTTTTTCATTTTTATTGCCCAGATGTAGTACTTTGCATTTTTCCCTGTTAAAAACCATTCTGTTGGTTGCTGCCCACTGCTCCAGTTTATTTAGGTCTTTTTGAATCCTCTCTCTCTCTTCTCTAGTATTAGCTATCCCTCCTAGCTTTGTGTCATCAGCAAATTTAATCAGTTTACCCTCAATTCCTTCATCTAAATCATTGATGAAGATGTTGAACAATACAGGTCCCAGGACAGAGCCCTGTGGTATCCCACTTGAGACATTCATCCAGCTGGATGTGAAGCCATTTACAACCACCCTTTGAGTCCGATCACTAAGCCAGTTATGAATCCACCTAACAGTTGCCTGGTCCATTGCATACTTGGTCATTTTTTCAATAAGGATGGTGTGAGATACTTTGTCAAATGCTTTGCTGAAGTCAAGATATACTATATCTACAGCATTTCCCTGATCCACCCAGTCAGTGATTCTGTCATAGAAGGAAATTAAGTTAGTCTGACATGACTTGTTAGTTACAAACCCATGCTGACTCTGGTTAATCACTTCATTCTTATCCAGGTACTTACATACATGATGTTTAATAATTTGTTCAAAGATCTTTCCTGGTATAGAAGTCAGACTCACCGGCCTATAGTTCCCTGGGTCCACCTTCTTCCCCTTTTTGAAGATAGGAACAACATTTGCTCTTCTCCAGTCTTCTGGGACTTCTCCTGTTCTCCAAGAATTTTCAAAGATTATGGAGAGTGGTTCTAAAATTTCTTCTACGATCTCCTTCAGTACTCTGGGGTGTAATTCATCTGGACCTGGAGACTTGAACTCATTTATGTTAGCTAAATATTCCCTCACAATCTTTCTGTTTACAGATAACTTGGATTCTTCTATTCCTTTAAAAGGACAGTGAAAATCAGTTGATGTTACATTTTCTTTCTGAGAGAAAACAGATGCAAAATAGGAATTAAAAAGTTCGGCCTTCTCAACATCCTCTCTTACCATTTCTCCATTTTCATCTTGTAAAAATCCTATAGCATCTTTGACTTTTCTTTTACTTTTGACATACCCCCAAAATCCTTTTTTATTGCTTTTGACATCTCTTGCAAGCCTTAATTCATTGTCAGCTTTAGCTAACCTGATACGTGCCCTACAGGATCTGCAGACTGCATTCTAATCTTCTTTAGATATGCCTCCCTCTTTCCATTTAATAAACATTTCTATCTTTCTTTTTAGCATGTGTTTAAGTTCTGTGTTCATCCATCCTGGTTTCCTTAAATGCTTCCGATTCTTCCTACTTTTCGGGATTGTTAACAATTGTGCTTTGAGAATCTCATTTTTAAAAATTTCCCATCCTTCCTGGACATTTTTGTCCTTAAGGACATCCAGCCATTGGATCCCTCCTATTCTCTTTCTGAGTCTCTTAAAATCTGCCTTTCTAAAATCTAACCTTGAAGTTTGAGTCTTCACATGTCTTCCTCCTCTAGTTATCCAAAATTCTATAATAGCATGATCGCTGCCTCCTAGGGTCCCAGCCACCTTTACCTCCTCAACCATTTCCTCCCTGTTTATAAGGATTAGATCCAAAGTAGCAGATCCCCTTGTTTTCTCCCCTACCTTTTGGAAGATAAAGTTGTCAGCAAGAGAGGATAAGAATTTGCTTGACCTGTTAGTTTTACTTGAGAGAGATTCCCAACAAATGTCTGGATAGTTGAAATCTCCCATGACCACTACGTCATATTTTTTGGAGAACTTGGTCATTTGATACATAAAGAGTTCATCCATATCTTCAGCTTGCCCAGGTGGCCTGTAGTAAATGCCTACAATGGTGTCCTTTCCGTTGTTCTCTCCTTGTATTCTTACCCAAACAGTTTCCACAGAACTCCCAGTCTCTGAAGCTTCAATCTCTGTGCAGATATACGCTTTTCTAACATACAATGCGACACCTCCTCCTCGTTTATCAATTCTGTTTCTTGCAAATAAGTTGTATCCTTTTAGCCTTTTATTCCAATCATGTGTATCGTCCCACCAAGTTTCAGTGATTCCAATGACATCATATTTCTTTTCCTGCATTAGTAGTTCCAATTCTCCTTGTTTGTTGCCCATGCTTTGTGCATTTGTATAAAAACATTTTAGTTTGTGATTGGTTTCTCTTCCTCCCATATTTTTATTTAGATTTTTTTGTCTTTGTTCTTTCTTTCCACTTCCAGTAGCAGAGATCTCAATAGTATTTGTCAGCTGTATGGCTTTTTCTGGCCTTTTGCTTCCCTTCCCACATTGTTCTAGTTTAAAGCTCTCCTGATGAGTGTAGCAAGGCGACTTCCAAATACATGTTTTCCAGTCTTCGTAAGGTGCACCCCATCTCTAGCAAGTAGTCCATCGTATAGGTAATTTATCCCGTGATCCAGAAATCCAAATCCTTGTTGACGGCACCATCGACGTAGCCAGTTGTTCACCTGTAGAATCTTATTCCACCTCATTGTTCCATGGTCATCCACTGGGAGGATGGATGAGAAGACCACCTGCGCTCCCAATTCTTTCACTTTCTTGCCTAAGTCTTCAAAGTCACTGCAGATGGTTTCCAGGTCCTTTCTTGCGGTGTCAATTGTCCCCACATGTATTAGCAGGAATGGGTAGTGATCTGTAGGTCTGAAGAGTCTTGATATCCTGTCAGACACATCTTTAATTTTTGCTCCAGGAAGACAGCACATTTCTCTTGAGGTTATGTCTGGTCTGCAGATAGCGGCCTCTGTTCCTCTTAACAGGGAATCCCCCATGACCACCACTCTTCGTTTTTTCTTCACAACATTCTTCTTTCTCCATCCAGGAGGATTCTGAGGACTTACAAGGTTATTCATTGCTGGCAAAGTCTTATCTTGCTGTATTTCTTCAAGGTTCTCCTGCGTGAGAGCCTGGTACTGGTTCCTGAGCAGTATGGGTGCTGACTGCCTCTCGATCCTCCTGCTTCTGTGGGTCACATGCTTCCATTCCTCTGTTTCGTCAGGTGCAGTTCGAATTTCTTCTCTTTCTGAATCATGAAGAGATAATTCTGCTCTGTCTAAGAACTCTTCACCTTCCTTATGTTAGAACCTTGCTGTTAGGTTTTTTTTCCTTTGCTGGTCACATGACCTTGTTGGCCTATTTAATCCTGCTCCGCCCTTCTGGCTTTGCTGGACTTCATTGTATATCTACTTTCTAGCTAGCCTGTGCTCTGTATCTAACTCTGTTAGTTTGCTTGGTCTACGGACCTCTAGGTTCTATCTATTTTGTTTGTTCGTCTGTCTGCTGCTATTTCTGTTAGGAGGTGTCCCATATTCCTCCCAGTCCTTAGTACTTGTAGGGATTCCCTCCCCAAATCTATAGGTCTCCGTACAGACTAGATTAGGACTTTAGCAGGTCTGATCGCAGGATCAGGTTCCCTGTTACATCGTAGGGATTCAGCTGAGTCTTATAGTAGGGACAGATCTCCTCTCTTTCCTTAGCTTTGGTAGCAGAACATAACAGTAAGTCCAGCCTGTAAATTCTCTAAGGAAAGATTTTTTTTTGTTCCATCATGGTGTCGGTTCAGGATTTGGCTAAACACCTGCAGGGACTCTCTCTGGAAGTGGCCGAGCTCCGTCAGCACGTGAGTAACTGTCCTGGAGCATATTTCTTGGAGCCTAAGGTATGTTTGCCGGATTTATTTTTTGGTGAACATCGAGAATTTTTTTCATTTAAAAATGCTTGCTTATTGTATTTTCGTTTGAGACCCAAGTCCTCTGGGGATGAATCCCAGCGCGTAGGGTTCATAATGTCACTTTTGCGCAAAGAGCCTCAGGAGTGGGCCTTTTCTTTGCAACCTAGTGATACATGCTTCAGATCAGTGGATAGTTTTTTTTCTGCTTTAGGACTATTATATGATGATCCTGACCGTGTGGCATCAGCTGAGACTGAGTTGAGACGTTTAAAACAAGGATCAGGTAATATGGAAAAATATTGTACACATTTTCGTCGTTGGTCCACTCAAACAGGGTGGAACGATTCTGCTCTGAAAAGTCTATTTCTTGCTGGGCTCAGTGAAAGGGTTAAAGACCTGCTAATTGCTTATCCTACACCTGAGGATTTGCAACAGGCTATGCAATTAGCTATACGGGTGGACAGAAGACTGCGTGCTAGGGTTAATGAGAGCAAATCCTCTGCTATGTCAGTTTCTGGTTATGATAATGTGTGTACTAACAGTGGTGAACCGATGGAGATTGGATCGGTGGCACCTCGCTCTCAAGAAAAACACCGTCGTTTTTCAGAAGGCTTGTGTTTCTATTGTGGAAAATCTGGTCATTTGATTAAAGGCTGTGAGCTTCGTATGAAGAAAGAAAAAAAAAATGGTCAGTCACGCCCGTATTGCCTGTTTAAATTCCAAGGGTATATTTTTAGCTGCTTCCACGATTGCTCAGGAAAAATTAATGGAATTTCGGGTGTTTGTTGATTGCGGGTCTACACTGAATGTTATTGATGGGGGATTCGTGGAAAAACTCAATTTAAAACCTGAACCTTTATCATCCCCCATTGCTGTGGTTTCTGTGGATGGCTCCCCTTTGAAGAATATTACTCTCAAGGTCAGTGAATTTCCTCTCACTATTAATGGTGTTCACCATGAGAAATTGGATTTGGTAGTGTTGAATAACTTGCCTTCTCCAGTAATATTGGGTTTGCCCTGGTTAAAATTTCACAATCCTGTACTGGATTGGTCTACCAGTGAAATTAAATCCTGGAGCCATAAATGTTATGACAAGTGTTGTAACGGGCGTATTGCAGCTTTGGATAGGGGAGAATTGCCTGTTCCTATTCAGGATTTTTGGAGAGTTTTTTCTGAGAAAGAATCGCAGGTTTTGCCTCCCCATAGAGACTATGATTGTTCTATTGAATTTGTCCCTGGAGCGACTCTTCCTAAAAGTCGTTTATTTAACCTTACTATTCCTGAGAGGAAGGCTTTGGAGGAATACATACAGACAAGTTTGGCCGCCGGTCACATTAGGCCCTCTAAGTCTCCTGTGGCGGTTGGATTTTTTTTTGTAAAAAAAAAGGACGGCGGTTTACGTCCTTGTCTGGATTTTCGTGAGATTAACAAAATTACGGTACGCAATCCTTACCCACTGCCATTGATTCCTGATCTGTTTAACCAGTTATTGGGGGCCAAGTGGTTCTCTAAAATTGACCTTAAGGGGGCATACAATCTGTTGCGCATGAAGGAGGGTGATGAATGGAAGACTGCTTTTAACACTCCTGTGGGTCATTTTGAGAATCTGGTTATGCCTTTTGGTCTTACTAATGCTCCTGCATTTTTTCAGAATCTGATTAATGACATCCTTAGACCTTTGATCGGTAAAAATGTGGTTGTGTATTTGGATGACATTTTGATTTATTCGCCAGATCTGGAGTCTCATTGGCGGAGCGTGCGTGAGGTATTACAGTTATTAATGGACAATTCGCTTTTTGCTAAGCTGGAGAAATGTGAGTTCGCTGTACAGAGAATTAGTTTTTTGGGCTACATTATCTCCAGCAAAGGTTTTGAGATGGATCCGGTTAAGGTTCAGGCTGTGCAGGAATGGCCTAGGCCTATTGGTTTGAAATCAATACAGAGGTTTTTGGGTTTTGCCAATTACTATAGAAAATTCATAAAAAAATTTTCTAGTATTGTCAAACCTCTGACTGATCTCACCGGGAAAGGTGCTGATGCGGTTCAGTGGTCTTCTGAGGCCATTGAAGCTTTTGTGTATCTCAAGGAGAGGTTCACCTCTGCTCCCATCCTTATGCAGCCTGATGTTACTAGGCCGTTTTTGGTTGAGGTTGATGCTTCCTCTGTGGGGGTTGGCGCAGTATTGTCTCAGGATAACGGGGATGGATTACATCCCTGTGCCTTTTTTTCAAAAAAATTTTCGGAGACTGAATTGAATTACGATATTGGTAATCGGGAATTATTGGCTATTAAACTCGCATTTGAACACTGGCGCCACTTCTTGGAAGGTGCGGAATTTCCCGTTCAGGTTCTTACGGATCATAAAAATCTGATATATCTTGACGCTGCCAAGCGCCTGAATGCCCGTCAGGCTAGGTGGGCACTGTTTTTCTCGCGGTTTAATTTCTCCGTTACTTACATCCCTGGTACTAAGAATGTTAAGGCGGATGCCTTGTCTCGCAGTTTTTCTCCCATAGTCGGTGCTGAGAAAGAGGAAAACATTTTACAAGAAGGTGTTGTGATAGCTGCTTTAGACTCCGTTTTGGAAGATGAGATTCTTAAAGCTCAGGAGAATGCCCCATCTAACACTCCTCATGGGAGGTTGTTTGTGCCTGGGACCTTTAGGAGAGATTTGTTTGTTGAGTGTCACGAATCTCGGTTGGCAGGTCATCCCGGAATCTCTGAGACCAAGAGACTGGTGGGTCGCAGTTTTTGGTGGCCTGGATGGCAGAAGGAAGTCATTAAGTGGGTGCGCCAATGTACTATATGTGCTAGATCTAAGTCCTCACATACTCCTGCTGCGGGGTTGCTTTGTCCTTTGGAGGTCCCCAGTGCTCCTTGGACACATTTGGCTATGGACTTTATAACTGACCTTCCCCCCTCTGAGGGTTTTACTGTCATCTGGGTGGTCGTGGACCGTTTTAGCAAGATGTGTCACTTGGTTCCCTTCGTCAAACTGCCCTGCGCTAAAACTCTCGCTAAGGCCTTTGTCAAGGAAATTGTCAGACTTCATGGCGTTCCTACTGACATTGTTTCTGATAGGGGTCCTCAGTTCGTGGCTCGTTTTTGGCGTGCCTTTTGTGACAGGTTGGGAATTCATTTGTCGTTTTCGTCCGGATATCATCCTGAATCTAATGGCCAGACAGAAAGGAAAAACCAGGATGTTGAGCAGTTCTTGCGTTGTTTTGTGGCAGACAATCAAGAGGGGTGGTCTGAGTTTCTGCCACTTGCCGAATTTGCTCTGAACAATCATACATCTTCTTCTGCTGGTTGTTCGCCTTTTTTTTGTTGTTCTGGGAGACATCCGTCGTTTGGGTCGTTCTCCAAGTTGGGATCTGCCGTGCCTGAGGAGGAGAATTTTTCCGGTGATTTGGAAAGAGTTTGGACGGATGTGCGTGGTAATCTTCAGGAGGCCAACAGAAAATCTAAAGACTACTTTGATAGGAAACGACAGGAGGTTTTGTTCGCTGTTGGTGACATGGTTTGGTTGTCCTCTAGGAATCTGCGGTTGAGGATTCCTTCTAAGAAATTGGGTCCCAAGTTTGTAGGGCCCTTTAAGGTGCTTCAGGTTGTCAACCAATCTGCTGTTAGGTTGGAGGTTCCTACCTCCTGGAGAATTAATCCGGTCTTTCATGTCTCTCTGTTAAAAAAAGCTGTTGTGTCGGATGGTGACGCCTCTGCCTCTGTTCCTCCGGTGGTGGAGGACGGGGAATATGAAATTTCTCGCATCCTTGACTCTAGACGGTATAGAGGTAGTTTGCAGTATCTTGTGGCCTGGAAAGGTTTCGGACCCGAGGATAACTCTTGGGTGAGGTCAGATGATGTTTCCGCGTCCAGACTTATCAGAGCGTTTCACAGGAGATTTCCTGATAAGCCTGGTCCTAGGGGATCCGGAGGATCCTCTTAGAAGGGGGGGTACTGTTAGAACCTTGCTGTTAGGTTTTTTTTCCTTTGCTGGTCACATGACCTTGTTGGCCTATTTAATCCTGCTCCGCCCTTCTGGCTTTGCTGGACTTCATTGTATATCTACTTTCTAGCTAGCCTGTGCTCTGTATCTAACTCTGTTAGTTTGCTTGGTCTACGGACCTCTAGGTTCTATCTATTTTGTTTGTTCGTCTGTCTGCTGCTATTTCTGTTAGGAGGTGTCCCATATTCCTCCCAGTCCTTAGTACTTGTAGGGATTCCCTCCCCAAATCTATAGGTCTCCGTACAGACTAGATTAGGACTTTAGCAGGTCTGATCGCAGGATCAGGTTCCCTGTTACATCGTAGGGATTCAGCTGAGTCTTATAGTAGGGACAGATCTCCTCTCTTTCCTTAGCTTTGGTAGCAGAACATAACACCTTAATGATTTTCAAGGTAGTTAACCTCTCTTCTAGATTTCGCAACTTTTCCTCCAACAGGGACACAAGCTTGCATTTCTGGCATGGTAAGTTTGGCTTTTCCACTGGCAAGTCTGTGAACATGTAGCAGGATATGCAGCTCACCAAATGGCTCCTGGACTCTTCCATAATCTTACTGTTAATGTTCTGAAAACAGTGAAAAATGCTTAAAAATGCGCGCGCTGTTAGGCGCGCGGTTTACCGATGTCCTCTTTTCAGCTCCAACAGCCAAAATCCAGTGTTCTTTGAGCTCGCGGAGACTCTTCACTTACCCCAAAATGCAGTGGAAATATGCAAATTATCTCCTCAGGACTCCTCCCCTGGTTTACCGATGTCCTCTTTTCAGCTCCAACAGCCAAAATCCAGTGTTCTTTGAGCTCGCGGAGACTCTTCACTTACCCCAAAATGCAGTGGAAATATGCAAATTATCTCCTCAGGACTCCTCCCCTGGTTTACCGATGTCCTCTTTTCAGCTCCAACAGCCAAAATCCAGTGTTCTTTGAGCTCGCGGAGACTCTTCACTTACCCCAAAATGCAGTGGAAATATGCAAATTATCTCCTCAGGACTCCTCCCCTGGTTTACCGATGTCCTCTTTTCAGCTCCAACAGCCAAAATCCAGTGTTCTTTGAGCTCGCGGAGACTCTTCACTTACCCCAAAATGCAGTGGAAATATGCAAATTATCTCCTCAGGACTCCTCCCCTGGTTTACCGATGTCCTCTTTTCAGCTCCAACAGCCAAAATCCAGTGTTCTTTGAGCTCACGGAGACTCTTCACTTACCCCAAAATGCAGTGGAAATATGCAAATTATCTCCTCAGGACTCCTCCCCTGGTTTACCGATGTCTTCTTTTCAGCTCCAACAGCCAAAATCCAGTGTTCTTTGAGCTCGCGGAGACTCTTCACTTACCCCAAAATGCAGTGGAAATATGCAAATTATGTCCTCAGGACTCCTCCCCTGGTTTACCGATGTCCTCTTTTCAGCTCCAACAGCCAAAATCCAGTGTTCTTTGAGCTCGCGGAGACTCTTCACTTACCCCAAAATGCAGTGGAAATATGCAAATTATCTCCTCAGGACTCCTCCCCTGGTTTACCGATGTCCTCTTTTCAGCTCCAACAGCCAAAATCCAGTGTTCTTTGAGCTCGCGGAGACTCTTCACTTACCCCAAAATGCAGTGGAAATATGCAAATTATCTCCTCAGCACTCCTCCCCTGGTTTACCGATGTCCTCTTTTCAGCTCCAACAGCCAAAATCCAGTGTTCTTTGAGCTCGCGGAGACTCTTCACTTACCCCAAAATGCAGTGGAAATATGCAAATTATCTCCTCAGGACTCCTCCCCTGGTTTACCGATGTCCTCTTTTCAGCTCCAACAGCCAAAATCCAGTGTTCTTTGAGCTCACGGAGACTCTTCACTTACCCCAAAATGCAGTGGAAATATGCAAATTATCTCCTCAGGACTCCTCCCCTGGTTTACCGATGTCCTCTTTTCAGCTCCAACAGCCAAAATCCAGTGTTCTTTGAGCTCACGGAGACTCTTCACTTACCCCAAAATGCAGTGGAAATATGCAAATTATCTCCTCAGGACTCCTCCCCTGGTTTACCGATGTCCTCTTTTCAGCTCCAACAGCCAAAATCCAGTGTTCTTTGAGCTCGCGGAGACTCTTCACTTACCCCAAAATGGAGTGGAAATATGCAAATTATCTCCTCAGGACTGCTCCCCTGGTTTACCGATGTCCTCTTTTCAGCTCCAACAGCCAAAATCCAGTGTTCTTTGAGCTCGCGGAGACTCTTCACTTACCCCAAAATGCAGTGGAAATATGCAAATTATCTCCTCAGGACTCCTCCCCTGGTTTACCGATGTCCTCTTTTCAGCTCCAACAGCCAAAATCCAGTGTTCTTTGAGCTCGCGGAGACTCTTCACTTACCCCAAAATGCAGTGGAAATATGCAAATTATCTCCTCAGGACTCCTCCCCTGGTTTACCGATGTCCTCTTTTCAGCTCCAACAGCCAAAATCCAGTGTTCTTTGAGCTCGCGGCGACTCTTCACTTACCCCAAAATGGAGTGGAAATATGCAAATTATCTCCTCAGGACTCCTCCCCTGGTTTACCGATGTCCTCTTTTCAGCTCCAACAGCCAAAATCCAGTGTTCTTTGAGCTCGCGGAGACTCTTCACTTACCCCAAAATGCAGTGGAAATATGCAAATTATCTCCTTAGGACTCCTCCCCTGGTTTACCGATGTCCTCTTTTCAGCTCCAACAGCCAAAATCCAGTGTTCTTTGAGCTCGCGGAGACTCTTCACTTACCCCAAAATGCAGTGGAAATATGCAAATTATCTCCTCAGGACTCCTCCCCTGGTTTACCGATGTCCTCTTTTCAGCTCCAACAGCCAAAATCCAGTGTTCTTTGAGCTCGCGGAGACTCTTCACTTACCCCAAAATGCAGTGGAAATATGCAAATTATCTCCTCAGGACTCCTCCCCTGGTTTACCGATGTCCTCTTTTCAGCTCCAACAGCCAAAATCCAGTGTTCTTTGAGCTCGCGGAGACTCTTCACTTACCCCAAAATGCAGTGGAAATATGCAAATTATCTCCTCAGGACTCCTCCCCTGGTTTACCGATGTCCTCTTTTCAGCTCCAACAGCCAAAATCCAGTGTTCTTTGAGCTCACGGAGACTCTTCACTTACCCCAAAATGCAGTGGAAATATGCAAATTATCGCTCTGGAACTGAAATCGGAATGCTCACTGACATTTCCCCTATCTGAAAGTCTGATAAACGCCGGAAAAATGACTAAGTCTAAAAAAAAAATTTTTTCAACTTTTTTCAATTTTACCCCCGTGGGATATATATTCTACCCACACACATTTGGAACTCTCCTGGGGTACCCTCAAACATATTATTCCCTCATTTAGTGGATATTTTCACAAAAAAGTGAAATTTTCAAAAATTCAGAAAATTGGCTGAAAACTACTAAATATGAAGGACACATCGGACAAATCGCTCTGGAACTGAAATCGGAACGCTCACTGACATTTCCCCTTTCTGAAAGTCTGATAAACGCCAGAAAAATGACTAAGTCCCCCAAAAAATTTTTTTCAACTTTTTTCAATTTTACCCCTGTGGATATATATTCTACCCACACACATTTGGAACTCTCCTGGGGTACCCTCACACATATTATTCCCTCATTTAGTGGATATTTTCACAAAAAAGTGAAATTTTCAAAAATTCAGAAAATTGGCTGAAACCTTCTAAATATGAAGGACTCATCGGGCGAATCGCTCTGGAACTGAAATCGGTACGCTCACTGACATTTATCCTATCTGATAAACGCCGGAAAAATGACTAAGTCCAAAAAAATTTTTTTTTCAACTTTTGTCAATTTTACCCCCGTGGGATATATATTCTACCCACACACATTTGGAACTCTCCTGGGGTACCCTCACACATATTATTCCCTCATTTAGTGGATATTTTCACAAAAAAAGTGAAATTTTCAAAAATTCTGAAAATTGGCTGAAAACGACTAAATATGAAGGACTCATCGGGCGAATCGCTCTGGAACTGAAATCGGAACGCTCACTGATATTTCCCCTATCTGAAAGTCTGACAAACGCCGGAAAAATGACAAAGTCCAAAAAAATATTTTTTTCACCTTTTTTCAATTTTACCCCCGTGGGATATATATTCTATCCACACACATTTGGAACTCTCCTGTTGTATCCTCACACATATTATTACCTCATTTAGTGGATATTTTCCCAAAAAAGTGAAATTTTCAAAAATTCAGAAAATTGGCTGGAAACGACTAAATATGAAGGACTCATCGGGCGAACCGTTCTGGAACTGAAATCGGAACGCTCACTGACATTTCCCCTATCTGAAAGTCTGATAAACGCCGGAAAAATGACTAAGTCTAAAAAAAAAAATTTTTCAACTTTTTTCAATTTTACCCCCGTGGGATATATATTCCACCCACACACATTTGGAACTCTCCTGGGATACCCTCACACATATTATTCCCTCATTTAGTGGATATTTTCACAAAAAAGTGAAATTTTCAAAAATTCAGAAAATTGTCTGAAAATGACTAAATATTAAGGACTCATCGGGCGAATCGCTCTGGAACTGAAATCTGAACGCTCACTGACATTTCCCCTATCTGAAAGTCTGATAAACGCTGAAAAAATGACTACGTCCAAAAAAAAAAATTTTTCACCTTTTTTCAATTTTACCCCCGTGGGATATATATTCTACCCACACACATTTGGAACTCTCCTGGGGTACCCTCACACATATTATTCCCTCATTTAGTGGATATTTTCACAAAAAAGTGAAATTTTCAAAAATTCAGAAAATTGGCTGAAAACTACTAAATATGAAGGACTCATCGGGCGAATCGCTCTGGAACTGAAATCGGAACGCTCACTGACATTTCCCCTTTCTGAAAGTCTGATAAACGCCAGAAAAATGACTAAGTCCCCCAAAAAATTTTTTTCAACTTTTTTCAATTTTACCCCTGTGGATATATATTCTACCCACACACATTTGGAACTCTCCTGGGGTACCCTCACACATATTATTCCCTCATTTAGTGGATATTTTCACAAAAAAGTGAAATTTTCAAAAATTCAGAAAATTGGCTGAAACCTTCTAAATATGAAGGACTCATCGGGCGAATCGCTCTGGAACTGAAATCGGTACGCTCACTGACATTTATCCTATCTGATAAACGCCGGAAAAATGACTAAGTCCAAAAAAATTTTTTTTTCAACTTTTGTCAATTTTACCCCCGTGGGATATATATTCTACCCACACACATTTGGAACTCTCCTGGGGTACCCTCACACATATTATTCCCTCATTTAGTGGATATTTTCACAAAAAAAGTGAAATTTTCAAAAATTCTGAAAATTGGCTGAAAACGACTAAATATGAAGGACTCATCGGGCGAATCGCTCTGGAACTGAAATCGGAACGCTCACTGATATTTCCCCTATCTGAAAGTCTGACAAACGCCGGAAAAATGACAAAGTCCAAAAAAATATTTTTTTCACCTTTTTTCAATTTTACCCCCGTGGGATATATATTCTATCCACACACATTTGGAACTCTCCTGTTGTATCCTCACACATATTATTACCTCATTTAGTGGATATTTTCCCAAAAAAGTGAAATTTTCAAAAATTCAGAAAATTGGCTGGAAACGACTAAATATGAAGGACTCATCGGGCGAACCGTTCTGGAACTGAAATCGGAACGCTCACTGACATTTCCCCTATCTGAAAGTCTGATAAACGCCGGAAAAATGACTAAGTCTAAAAAAAAAAATTTTTCAACTTTTTTCAATTTTACCCCTGTGGGACATATATTCCACCCACACACATTTGGAACTCTCCTGGGATACCCACACACATATTATTCCCTCATTTAGTGGATATTTTCACAAAAAAGTGAAATTTTCAAAAATTCAGAAAATTGTCTGAAAATGACTAAATATTAAGGACTCATCGGGCGAATCGCTCTGGAACTGAAATCTGAACGCTCACTGACATTTCCCCTATCTGAAAGTCTGATAAACGCTGAAAAAATGACTACGTCCAAAAAAAAAAATTTTTCACCTTTTTTCAATTTTACCTCCGTGAGATATATCTTCTACCCACACACATTTGGAACTCTCCTGGGGTACCCTCACACATATTATTCCCTCTTTGAGTGGATATTTTCACAAAAAAGTGAAATTTTCAAAAATTCAGAAAATTGGCTGAAAACGACTAAATATGAAGGACTCATCGGGCGAATCGCTCTGGAACTGACATAGGAACGCTCACTGACATTTCCCCTATCTGAAAGTCTGATAAACGCCGGAAAAATGACTAAGTCCCCCAAAAAGTTTTTTTCAACTTCTTTCAATTTTACCCCCGTGGGATATATATTCTAACCACACACATTTGGAACTCTCCTGGGGTACCCTCACACATAATATTCCCTCATTTAGTGGATATTTTCACAAAAAAGTGAAATTTTCAAAAATTCTCAAAAAATTGGCTGAAAACGACTAAATATGAAGGATGCATCGGGCGAATCGCTCTGGAACTGAAATCGAAATGCTCACTCACATTTCCCCTATCTGAAAGTCTGATAAATGCCGGAAAAATGACCAAGTCTAAAAAAAAAATTTTTTTCAACTTTTTTCAATTTTACCCCCGTGGGATATATATTCTAACCACACACATTTGGAACTCTCCTGGGGTACCCTCACACATATTATTCCCTCATTTAGTGGATATTTTCACAAAAAAGTGAAATTTTCAAAAATTCAGAAAATTGGCTGAAAACGACTAAATATGAAGGACTCATCTGGCGAATCGCTCTGAAATGAAATCGAAACGCTCACTGACATTTCCCCTATCTGAAAGTCTGATAAACGCCGGAAAAATGACTATGTCCCCCCAAAAATTTTTTTCAACATTTTTCAATTTTACCCCTGTGGATATATATTCTACTCACACACATTTGGAACTCTCCTGGCATACCCTCACACATATTATTCCCTCATTTAGTGGATATTTTCACAAAAAAGTGAAATTTTAAAAAATTCAGAAAATTGGCTGAAAACGACTAAATATGAAGGACTCATCGGGCGAATCGCTCTGGAACTGAAATTGGAATGCTCACTGACATTTCCCCAATCTGGAAGTCTGATAAACACCGGAAAAATGACTAAGTCAAAAAAAAATTTTTTTTCAACTTTTTGCAATTTTACCCCCGTGGGATATATATTCTACCCACACACATTTGGAACTCTCCTGGGGTACCCTCACACATATTATTCCCTCATTTAGTGGATATTTTCACAAAAAAGTGAAATTTTCAAAAATTCTGAAAATTGGCTGAAAACAACTAAATATGAAGGACTCATCGGGCGAATGGTTCTGGAACTGAAATCGGAACGCTCACTGACATTTCCCCTATCTGAAAGTCTGATAAACGCCAGAAAAATGACTAAGTCCCCCAAAAAATTTTTTTCAACTTTTTTCAATTTTACCCCTGTGGATATATATTCTACCCACACACATTTGGAACTCTCCTGGGGTACCCTCACACATATTATTCCTTCATTTAGTGGATATTTTCACAAAAAAGAGAAATTTTCAAAAATTCAGAAAATTGGCTGAAACCTTCTAAATATGAAGGACTCATCGGGCGAATCGCTCTGGAACTGAAATCGGTATGCTCACTGACATTTATCCTATCTGATAAACGCCGGAAAAATGACTAAGTACAAAAAAATTTTTTTTTCAACTTTTGTCAATTTTACCCCCTTGGGATATAGATTCTACCCACACACATTTGGAACTCTCCTGGGGTACCCTCACACATATTATTCCCTCATTTAGTGGATATTTTCACAAAAAAAGTGAAATTTTCAAAAATTCTGAAAATTGGCTGAAAACGACTAAATATGAAGGACTCATCGGGCGATTCGCTCTGGAACTGAAATCGGAACGCTCACTGACATTTCCCCTATCTGAAAGTCTGATAAACGCCAGAAAAATGACTAAGTCCCCCAAAAAATTTTTTTCAACTTTTTTCAATTTTACCCCTGTGGATATATATTCTACCCACACACATTTGGAACTCTCCTGGGGTACCCTCACACATATTATTCCTTCATTTAGTGGATATTTTCACAAAAAAGAGAAATTTTCAAAAATTCAGAAAATTGGCTGAAACCTTCTAAATATGAAGGACTCATCGGGCGAATCGCTCTGGAACTGAAATCGGTATGCTCACTGACATTTATCCTATCTGATAAACGCCGGAAAAATGACTAAGTACAAAAAAATTTTTTTTTCAACTTTTGTCAATTTTACCCCCTTGGGATATAGATTCTACCCACACACATTTGGAACTCTCCTGGGGTACCCTCACACATATTATTCCCTCATTTAGTGGATATTTTCACAAAAAAAGTGAAATTTTCGAAAATTGGCTGAAAACGACTAAATATGAAGGACTCATCGGGCGAATCGCTCTGGAACTGAAATCGGAACGCTCACTGACATTTCCCCTATCTGAAAGTCTGATAAACGCCGGAAAAATGACTAAGTCCCCCCAAAAATTTTTTTCAACTTTTTTCAATTTTACCCCTGTGGATATATATTCTACCCACACACATTTGGAACTCTGCTGGCGTACCCTCACATATATTATTCCCTCATTTAGTGGATATTTTCACAAAAAAGTGAAATTTTCAAAAATTCTGAAAATTGGCTGAAAACAACTAAATATGAAGGACTCATCGGGCGAATGGTTCTGGAACTGAAATCGGAACGCTCACTGACATTTCCCCTATCTGAAAGTCTGATAAACGCCGGAAAAATGACTAAGTCCAAAAAAAATTTTTTTCAACTTTTTTCAATTTTACCCCCGTGGAATATATATTCTACCCACACACATTTGGAAATCTCCTGGGGTACCCTCCCTCACACATATTATTCCCTCATTTAGTGGATATTTTCACAAAAAAGTAAAATTTTCAAAAATTCAGAAAATTGGCTGAAAACGACTAAATATGAAGGACTCATCGGGCGAATCGCTCTGGAACTGAAATCGGAATGCTCACTGACATTTCCCCTATCTGAAAGTCTGATAAACGCCGGAAAAATGACTAAGTCCAAAAAAAAAATTTTTTAAACTTTTTTCAATTTTACCCCCGTGGGATATATATTCTACCCACACACATTTGGAACTCTCCTGGGGTACCCTCACACATATTATTCCCTCATTTAGTGGATATTTTCACAAAAAAGTGAAATTTTCAAAAATTGAGAAAATTGGCTGAAAACTACTAAATATGAAGGACTCATCGGGCGAATCGCTCTGGAACTGAAATCGGAACGCTCACTGACATTTCCCCTATCTGAAAGTCTGATAAACGCCGGAAAAATGACTAAGTCCCCCAAAAAGTTTTTTTCAACTTCTTTCAATTTTACCCCCGTGGGATATATATTCTAACCACACACATTTGGAACTCTCCTGGGGTACCCTCACACATAATATTCCCTCATTTAGTGGATATTTTCACAAAAAAGTGAAATTTTCAAAAATTCTCAAAAAATTGGCTGAAAACGACTAAATATGAAGGATGCATCGGGCGAATCGCTCTGGAACTGAAATCGAAATGCTCACTCACATTTCCCCTATCTGAAAGTCTGATAAACGCCGGAAAAATGACTAAGTCCCCCCAAAAATTTTTTTCAACTTTTTTCAATTTTACCCCTGTGGATATATATTCTACCCACACACATTTGGAACTCTGCTGGCGTACCCTCACATATATTATTCCCTCATTTAGTGGATAGTTTCACAAAAAAGTGACATTTTCAAAAATTCAGAAAATTGGCTGAAATCGACTAAATATGAAGGACTCATCGGGCGAATCGCTCTGGAACTGAAATTGGAATGCTCACTGACATTTCCCCTATCTGGAAGTCTGATAAACACCGGAAAAATGACTAAGTCCAAAAAAAAATTTTTTTCAACTTTTTGCAATTTTACCCCCGTGGGATATATATTCTACCCACACACATTTGGAACTCTCCTGGGGTACCCTCACACATATTATTCCCTCATTTAGTGGATATTTTCACAAAAAAGTGAAATTTTCAAAAATTCAGAAAATTGGCTGAAAACGACTAAATATGAAGGACTCATAGGGCGAATCGCTCTGGAACTGAAATCGGAACGCTCACTGACATTTCCCATATCTGAAAGTCTGATAAACGCCGGAAAAATGAGTAAGTCCCCAAAAAAAAAATTTTCAACTTTTTTCAATTTTACCCCTGTGGATATATATTCTACCCACACACATTTGGAACTCTCCTGGGGTACCCTCACACATATTATTCCCTCATTTAGTGGATATTTTCACAAAAAAGTGAAATTTTCAAAAATTCAGAAAATTGGCTGAAAACTACTAAATATGAAGGACTCATCAGGCGAATCGCTCTGGAACTGAAATTCTAAAGCTCACTGACATTTCCCCTATCTGAAAGTCTGATAAATGCCAGAAAAATGACTAAGTCCAAAAAAAATTTTTTTTCAACTTTTTTCAATTTTACCCCCGTGGGATATATATTCTAACCACACACATTTGGAACTCTCCTGGGGTACCCTCACACATATAATTCCCTCATTTAGTGGATATTTTCACAAAAAAGTGAAATTTTCAAAAATTCTGAAAATTGGCTGAAAATGACTAAATATGAAGGACTCATCGGGCGAATCGCTCTGGAACTGAAATCGCAACGCTCACTGACATTTCCCCTATCTGAAAGTCTGATAAACACCGGAAAAATGAGTAAGTCCCCCCAAAAAAAATGTTCAACTTTTTTCAATTTTACCCCTGTGGATATATATTCTACCCACACACATTTGGAACTCTCCTGGGGTACCCTCACACATATTATTCCCTCATTTAGTGGATATTTTCACAAAAAAAGTGAAATTTTCAAAAATACTGAAAATTGACTGAAAACGACTAAATATGAAGGTCTCATCGGGCGAATCGCTCTGGAACTGAAATCGGAATGCTCACTGACATTTCCCCTATCTGAAAGTCTGATAAACGCCGGAAAAATGACTAAGTCCAAAAAAAAATTTTTTTAAACTTTTTTCAATTTTACCCCCGTGGGATATATATTCTACCCACACACATTTGGAACTCTCCTGGGGTACCCTCACACATATTATTCCCTCATTTAGTGGATATTTTCACAAAAAAGTGAAATTTTCAAAAATTGAGAAAATTGGCTGAAAACTACTAAATATGAAGGACTCATCGGGCGAATCGCTCTGGAACTGAAATCGGAACGCTCACTGACATTTCCCCTATCTGAAAGTCTGATAAACGCCGGAAAAATGACTAAGTCCCCCAAAAAGTTTTTTTCAACTTCTTTCAATTTTACCCCCGTGGGATATATATTCTAACCACACACATTTGGAACTCTCCTGGGGTACCCTCACACATAATATTCCCTCATTTAGTGGATATTTTCACAAAAAAGTGAAATTTTCAAAAATTCTCAAAAAATTGGCTGAAAACGACTAAATATGAAGGATGCATCGGGCGAATCGCTCTGGAACTGAAATCGAAATGCTCACTCACATTTCCCCTATCTGAAAGTCTGATAAACGCCGGAAAAATGACTAAGTCCCCCCAAAAATTTTTTTCAACTTTTTTCAATTTTACCCCTGTGGATATATATTCTACCCACACACATTTGGAACTCTCCTGGCATACCCTCACACATATTATTCCCTCATTTAGTGGATATTTTCACAAAAAAGTGAAATTTTAAAAAATTCAGAAAATTGGCTGAAAACGACTAAATATGAAGGACTCATCAGGCGAATCGCTCTGGAACTGAAATTGGAATGCTCACTGACATTTCCCCTATCTGAAAGTCTGATAAACGCCAGAAAAATGACTAAGTCCCCATAAAAATTTTTTTCAACTTTTTTCAATTTTACCCCTGTGGATATATATTCTACCCACACACATTTGGAACTCTCCTGGGGTACCCTCACACATATTATTCCTTCATTTAGTGGATATTTTCACAAAAAAGTGAAATTTTCAAAAATTCAGAAAATTGGCTGAAACCTTCTAAATATGAAGGACTCATCGGGCGAATCGCTCTGGAACTGAAATCGGTATGCTCACTGACATTTATCCTATCTGGTAAACGCCGGAAAAATGACTAAGTACAAAAAAATTTTTTTTACAACTTTTGTCAATTTTACCCCCTTGGGATATAGATTCTACCCACACACATTTGGAACTCTCCTGGGGTACCCTCACACATATTATTCCCTCATTTAGTGGATATTTTCACAAAAAAAGTGAAATTTTCAAAAATTCTGAAAATTGGCTGAAAACGACTAAATATGAAGGACTCATCGGGCGAATCGCTCTGGAACTGAAATCGGAACGCTCACTGACATTTCCCCTATCTGAAAGTCTGATAAACGCCGGAAAAATGACTAAGTCCCCCCAAAAATTTTTTTCAACTTTTTTCAATTTTACCCCTGTGGATATATATTCTACCCACACACATTTGGAACTCTGCTGGCGTACCCTCACATATATTATTCCCTCATTTAGTGGATATTTTCACAAAAAAGTGAAATTTTCAAAAATTCTGAAAATTGGCTGAAAACAACTAAATATGAAGGACTCATCGGGCGAATGGTTCTGGAACTGAAATCGGAACGCTCACTGACATTTCCCCTATCTGAAAGTCTGATAAACGCCGGAAAAATGACTAAGTCCAAAAAAAATTTTTTTCAACTTTTTTCAATTTTACCCCCGTGGAATATATATTCTACCCACACACATTTGGAAATCTCCTGGGGTACCCTCCCTCACACATATTATTCCCTCATTTAGTGGATATTTTCACAAAAAAGTAAAATTTTCAAAAATTCAGAAAATTGGCTGAAAACGACTAAATATGAAGGACTCATCGGGCGAATCGCTCTGGAACTGAAATCGGAATGCTCACTGACATTTCCCCTATCTGAAAGTCTGATAAACGCCGGAAAAATGACTAAGTCCAAAAAAAAAATTTTTTAAACTTTTTTCAATTTTACCCCCGTGGGATATATATTCTACCCACACACATTTGGAACTCTCCTGGGGTACCCTCACACATATTATTCCCTCATTTAGTGGATATTTTCACAAAAAAGTGAAATTTTCAAAAATTGAGAAAATTGGCTGAAAACTACTAAATATGAAGGACTCATCGGGCGAATCGCTCTGGAACTGAAATCGGAACGCTCACTGACATTTCCCCTATCTGAAAGTCTGATAAACGCCGGAAAAATGACTAAGTCCCCCAAAAAGTTTTTTTCAACTTCTTTCAATTTTACCCCCGTGGGATATATATTCTAACCACACACATTTGGAACTCTCCTGGGGTACCCTCACACATAATATTCCCTCATTTAGTGGATATTTTCACAAAAAAGTGAAATTTTCAAAAATTCTCAAAAAATTGGCTGAAAACGACTAAATATGAAGGATGCATCGGGCGAATCGCTCTGGAACTGAAATCGAAATGCTCACTCACATTTCCCCTATCTGAAAGTCTGATAAACGCCGGAAAAATGACTAAGTCCCCCCAAAAATTTTTTTCAACTTTTTTCAATTTTACCCCTGTGGATATATATTCTACCCACACACATTTGGAACTCTGCTGGCGTACCCTCACATATATTATTCCCTCATTTAGTGGATAGTTTCACAAAAAAGTGACATTTTCAAAAATTCAGAAAATTGGCTGAAATCGACTAAATATGAAGGACTCATCGGGCGAATCGCTCTGGAACTGAAATTGGAATGCTCACTGACATTTCCCCTATCTGGAAGTCTGATAAACACCGGAAAAATGACTAAGTCCAAAAAAAAATTTTTTTCAACTTTTTGCAATTTTACCCCCGTGGGATATATATTCTACCCACACACATTTGGAACTCTCCTGGGGTACCCTCACACATATTATTCCCTCATTTAGTGGATATTTTCACAAAAAAGTGAAATTTTCAAAAATTCAGAAAATTGGCTGAAAACGACTAAATATGAAGGACTCATAGGGCGAATCGCTCTGGAACTGAAATCGGAACGCTCACTGACATTTCCCATATCTGAAAGTCTGATAAACGCCGGAAAAATGAGTAAGTCCCCAAAAAAAAAATTTTCAACTTTTTTCAATTTTACCCCTGTGGATATATATTCTACCCACACACATTTGGAACTCTCCTGGGGTACCCTCACACATATTATTCCCTCATTTAGTGGATATTTTCACAAAAAAGTGAAATTTTCAAAAATTCAGAAAATTGGCTGAAAACTACTAAATATGAAGGACTCATCAGGCGAATCGCTCTGGAACTGAAATTCTAAAGCTCACTGACATTTCCCCTATCTGAAAGTCTGATAAATGCCAGAAAAATGACTAAGTCCAAAAAAAATTTTTTTTCAACTTTTTTCAATTTTACCCCCGTGGGATATATATTCTAACCACACACATTTGGAACTCTCCTGGGGTACCCTCACACATATAATTCCCTCATTTAGTGGATATTTTCACAAAAAAGTGAAATTTTCAAAAATTCTGAAAATTGGCTGAAAATGACTAAATATGAAGGACTCATCGGGCGAATCGCTCTGGAACTGAAATCGCAACGCTCACTGACATTTCCCCTATCTGAAAGTCTGATAAACACCGGAAAAATGAGTAAGTCCCCCCAAAAAAAATGTTCAACTTTTTTCAATTTTACCCCTGTGGATATATATTCTACCCACACACATTTGGAACTCTCCTGGGGTACCCTCACACATATTATTCCCTCATTTAGTGGATATTTTCACAAAAAAAGTGAAATTTTCAAAAATACTGAAAATTGACTGAAAACGACTAAATATGAAGGTCTCATCGGGCGAATCGCTCTGGAACTGAAATCGGAATGCTCACTGACATTTCCCCTATCTGAAAGTCTGATAAACGCCGGAAAAATGACTAAGTCCAAAAAAAAATTTTTTTAAACTTTTTTCAATTTTACCCCCGTGGGATATATATTCTACCCACACACATTTGGAACTCTCCTGGGGTACCCTCACACATATTATTCCCTCATTTAGTGGATATTTTCACAAAAAAGTGAAATTTTCAAAAATTGAGAAAATTGGCTGAAAACTACTAAATATGAAGGACTCATCGGGCGAATCGCTCTGGAACTGAAATCGGAACGCTCACTGACATTTCCCCTATCTGAAAGTCTGATAAACGCCGGAAAAATGACTAAGTCCCCCAAAAAGTTTTTTTCAACTTCTTTCAATTTTACCCCCGTGGGATATATATTCTAACCACACACATTTGGAACTCTCCTGGGGTACCCTCACACATAATATTCCCTCATTTAGTGGATATTTTCACAAAAAAGTGAAATTTTCAAAAATTCTCAAAAAATTGGCTGAAAACGACTAAATATGAAGGATGCATCGGGCGAATCGCTCTGGAACTGAAATCGAAATGCTCACTCACATTTCCCCTATCTGAAAGTCTGATAAACGCCGGAAAAATGACTAAGTCCCCCCAAAAATTTTTTTCAACTTTTTTCAATTTTACCCCTGTGGATATATATTCTACCCACACACATTTGGAACTCTCCTGGCATACCCTCACACATATTATTCCCTCATTTAGTGGATATTTTCACAAAAAAGTGAAATTTTAAAAAATTCAGAAAATTGGCTGAAAACGACTAAATATGAAGGACTCATCAGGCGAATCGCTCTGGAACTGAAATTGGAATGCTCACTGACATTTCCCCTATCTGAAAGTCTGATAAACGCCAGAAAAATGACTAAGTCCCCATAAAAATTTTTTTCAACTTTTTTCAATTTTACCCCTGTGGATATATATTCTACCCACACACATTTGGAACTCTCCTGGGGTACCCTCACACATATTATTCCTTCATTTAGTGGATATTTTCACAAAAAAGTGAAATTTTCAAAAATTCAGAAAATTGGCTGAAACCTTCTAAATATGAAGGACTCATCGGGCGAATCGCTCTGGAACTGAAATCGGTATGCTCACTGACATTTATCCTATCTGGTAAACGCCGGAAAAATGACTAAGTACAAAAAAATTTTTTTTACAACTTTTGTCAATTTTACCCCCTTGGGATATAGATTCTACCCACACACATTTGGAACTCTCCTGGGGTACCCTCACACATATTATTCCCTCATTTAGTGGATATTTTCACAAAAAAAGTGAAATTTTCAAAAATTCTGAAAATTGGCTGAAAACGACTAAATATGAAGGACTCATCGGGCGAATCGCTCTGGAACTGAAATCGGAACGCTCACTGACATTTCCCCTATCTGAAAGTCTGATAAACGCCGGAAAAATGACTAAGTCCCCCCAAAAATTTTTTTCAACTTTTTTCAATTTTACCCCTGTGGATATATATTCTACCCACACACATTTGGAACTCTCCTGGGGTACCCTCACACATATTATTCCCTCATTTAGTGGATATTTTCACAAAAAAAGTGAAATTTTCAAAAATTCTGAAAATTGGCTGAAAACGACTAAATATGAAGGTCTCATCGGGCGAATAGCTCTGGAACTGAAATCGGAATGCTCACTGACATTTGCCCTATCTGAAAGTCTGATAAACGCCGGAAAAATGAGTAAGTCCCCAAAAAAAAAATTTTCAACTTTTTTCAATTTTACCCCTGTGGATATATATTCTACCCACACACATTTGGAACTCTCCTGGTGTACCCTCACACATATTATTCCCTCATTTAGTGGATATTTTCACAAAAAAGTGAAATTTTCAAAAATTCAGAAAATTGGCTGAAAACTACTAAATATGAAGGACTCATCAGGCGAATCGCTCTGGAACTGAAATTCTAAAGCTCACTGACATTTCCCCTATCTGAAAGTCTGATAAACGCCGGAAAAATGACTATGTCCAAAAAAAAATTTTTTTCAACTTTTTGCAATTTTACCCCCGTGGGATATATATTCTACCCACACACATTTGGAACTCTCCTGGGGTACCCTCACACATATTATTCCCTCATTTAGTGGATATTTTCACAAAAAAGTGAAATTTTCAAAAATTCAGAAAATTGGCTGAAAACTACTAAATATGAAGGACTCATCAGGCGAATCGCTCTGGAACTGAAATCGGTACGCTCACTGACATTTCCCCTATCTGAAAGTCTGATAAACGCCGGAAAAATGACTAAGTCCAAAAAAAATTTTTTTTCAACTTTTTTCAATTTTACCCCCGTGGGATATATATTCTACCCACACACATTTGGAACTCTCCTGGTGTACCCTCACACATATTATTCCCTCATTTAGTGGATATTTTCACAAAAAAGTGAAATTTTCAAAAATTCAGAAAATTGGCTGAAAACTACTAAATATGAAGGACTCATCGGGCGAATCGCTATGGAACTGAAATCGGAACGCTCACTGACATTTCCCCTATCTGAAAGTCTGATAAACGCCGGAAAAATGACTAAGTCCCCCAAAAAGTTTTTTTCAACTTCTTTCAATTTTACCCCCGTGGGATATATATTCTAACCACACACATTTGGAACTCTCCTGGGGTACCCTCACACATAATATTCCCTCATTTAGTGGATATCTTCACAAAAAAGTGAAATTTTCAAAAATTCTCAAAAAATTGGCTGAAAACGACTAAATATGAAGGATGCATTGGGGGAATCGCTCTGGAACTGAAATCGAAATGCTCACACACATTTCCCCTATCTGAAAGTCTGATAAATGCCGGAAAAATGACTAAGTCTAAAAAAAAATTTTTTTTAAACTTTTTTTCAATTTTACCCCCGTGGGATATATATTCTAACCACACACATTTGGAACTCTCCTGGGGTACCCTCACACATATTATTCCCTCATTTAGTGGATATTTTCACAAAAAAGTGAAATTTTCAAAAATTCAGAAAATTGGCTGAAAACGACTAAATATGAAGGACTCATCTGGCGAATCGCTCTGAACTGAAATCGAAACGCTCACTGACATTTCCCCTATCTGAAAGTCTGATAAATGCCGGAAAAATGACAAAGTCCAAAAAAATTTTTTTTCAACTTTTTTCAATTTTACCCCCGTGGGATATATATTCTAACCACACACATTTGGAACTCTCCTGGGGTATCCTCACACATGTTATTCCCTCATTTAGTGGATATTTTCACAAAAAAGTGAAATTTTCAAAAATTCTGAAAATTGGCTGAAAACGACTAAATATGAAGGACTCATCGGGCGAATCGCTCTGGAACTGAAATCGGAACGCTCACTGACATTTCCCCTATCTGAAAGTCTGATAAACGCCGGAAAAATGAGTAAGTCCCCAAAAAAAAAATTTTCAACTTTTTTCAATTTTACCCCTGTGGATATATATTCTACCCACACACATTTGGAACTCTCCTGGGGTACCCTCACACATATTATTCCCTCATTTAGTGGATATTTTCACAAAAAAGTGAAATTTTCAAAAATTCAGAAAATTGGCTGAAAACTACTAAATATGAAGGACTCATCAGGCGAATCGCTCTGGAACTGAAATTCTAAAGCTCACTGACATTTCCCCTATCTGAAAGTCTGATAAACGATGGAAAAATGACTAAGTCCAAAAAAAAATTTTTTTTCAACTTTTTTCAATTTTACCCCCATGGGATATATATTCTACCCACACACATTTGGAACTCTCCTGGGGTACGCTCACACATATTATTCCCTCATTTAGTGGATATTTTCACAAAAAAGTGAAATTTTCAAAAATTCTGAAAATTTCCTGAAAACTACTAAATATAAAGGACTCATCGGGCGAATCGCTCTGGAACTGAAATTGGAATGCTCACTGACATTTCCCCTATCTGAAAGTCTGATAAACGACGGAAAAATGACTAAGTCGAAAAAAAAAAATTTTTTCAACTTTTTTCAATTTTACCCCCGTGGGATATATATTCTAACCACACACATTTGGAACTCTCCTGGGGTACCATCACACATATTATTCCCTCATTTAGTGGATATTTTCACAAAAAAGTGAAATTTTCAAAAATTCTGAAAATTGGCTGAAAATGACTAAATATGAAGGACTCATCGGGCGAATCGCTCTGGAACTGAAATCGAAACGCTCACTGACATTTCCCCTATCTGAAAGTCTGATAAATGGCGGAAAAATGACTAAGTCCCAAAAAATTTTTTTAAAACTTTTTTCAATTTTACCCCCGTGGGATATATATTCTACCCACACACATTTGGAACTCTCCTGGGGTACCATCACACATATTATTCCCTCATTTAGTGGATATTTTCACAAAAAAGTGAAATTTTCAAAAATTGAGAAAATTGGCTGAAAACTACTAAATATGAAGGACTCATCGGGCGAATCGCTCTGGAACTGAAATCGGAACGCTCACTGACATTTCCCCTATCTGAAAGTCTGATAAACGCCGGAAAAATGACTAAGTCCCCCAAAAAGTTTTTTTCAACTTCTTTCAATTTTACCCCCGTGGGATATATATTCTAACCACACACATTTGGAACTCTCCTGGGGTACCCTCACACATAATATTCCCTCATTTAGTGGATATTTTCACAAAAAAGTGAAATTTTCAAAAATTCTCAAAAAATTGGCTGAAAACGACTAAATATGAAGGATGCATCGGGCGAATCGCTCTGGAACTGAAATCGAAATGCTCACTCACATTTCCCCTATCTGAAAGTCTGATAAACGCCGGAAAAATGACTAAGTCCCCCCAAAAATTTTTTTCAACTTTTTTCAATTTTACCCCTGTGGATATATATTCTACCCACACACATTTGGAACTCTCCTGGCATACCCTCACACATATTATTCCCTCATTTAGTGGATATTTTCACAAAAAAGTGAAATTTTAAAAAATTCAGAAAATTGGCTGAAAACGACTAAATATGAAGGACTCATCAGGCGAATCGCTCTGGAACTGAAATTGGAATGCTCACTGACATTTCCCCTATCTGGAAGTCTGATAAACACCGGAAAAATGACTAAGTCAAAAAAAAATTTTTTTTCAACTTTTTGCAATTTTACCCCCGTGGGATATATATTCTACCCACACACATTTGGAACTCTCCTGGGGTACCCTCACACATATTATTCCCTCATTTACTGGATATTTTCACAAAAAAGTGAAATTTTCAAAAATTCTGAAAATTGGCTGAAAACAACTAAATATGAAGGACTCATCGGGCGAATGGTTCTGGAACTGAAATCGGAATGCTCACTGACATTTCCCCTATCTGAAAGTCTGATAAACGCCAGAAAAATGACTAAGTCCCCATAAAAATTTTTTTCAACTTTTTTCAATTTTACCCCTGTGGATATATATTCTACCCACACACATTTGGAACTCTCCTGGGGTACCCTCACACATATTATTCCTTCATTTAGTGGATATTTTCACAAAAAAGTGAAATTTTCAAAAATTCAGAAAATTGGCTGAAACCTTCTAAATATGAAGGACTCATCGGGCGAATCGCTCTGGAACTGAAATCGGTATGCTCACTGACATTTATCCTATCTGGTAAACGCCGGAAAAATGACTAAGTACAAAAAAATTTTTTTTACAACTTTTGTCAATTTTACCCCCTTGGGATATAGATTCTACCCACACACATTTGGAACTCTCCTGGGGTACCCTCACACATATTATTCCCTCATTTAGTGGATATTTTCACAAAAAAAGTGAAATTTTCAAAAATTCTGAAAATTGGCTGAAAACGACTAAATATGAAGGACTCATCGGGCGAATCGCTCTGGAACTGAAATCGGAACGCTCACTGACATTTCCCCTATCTGAAAGTCTGATAAACGCCGGAAAAATGACTAAGTCCCCCCAAAAATTTTTTTCAACTTTTTTCAATTTTACCCCTGTGGATATATATTCTACCCACACACATTTGGAACTCTCCTGGGGTACCCTCACACATATTATTCCCTCATTTAGTGGATATTTTCACAAAAAAAGTGAAATTTTCAAAAATTCTGAAAATTGGCTGAAAACGACTAAATATGAAGGTCTCATCGGGCGAATAGCTCTGGAACTGAAATCGGAATGCTCACTGACATTTGCCCTATCTGAAAGTCTGATAAATGCCGGAAAAATGACAAAGTCCAAAAAAATTTTTTTTCAACTTTTTTCAATTTTACCCCCGTGGGATATATATTCTAACCACACACATTTGGAACTCTCCTGGGGTATCCTCACACATATTATTCCCTCATTTAGTGGATATTTTCACAAAAAAGTGAAATTTTCAAAAATTCTGAAAATTGGCTGAAAACGACTAAATATGAAGGACTCATCGGGCGAATCGCTCTGGAACTGAAATCGGAATGCTCACTGACATTTCCCCTATCTGAAAGTCTGATAAACGCCGGAAAAATGAGTAAGTCCCCAAAAAAAAAATTTTCAACTTTTTTCAATTTTACCCCTGTGGATATATATTCTACCCACACACATTTGGAACTCTCCTGGTGTACCCTCACACATATTATTCCCTCATTTAGTGGATATTTTCACAAAAAAGTGAAATTTTCAAAAATTCAGAAAATTGGCTGAAAACTACTAAATATGAAGGACTCATCAGGCGAATCGCTCTGGAACTGAAATTCTAAAGCTCACTGACATTTCCCCTATCTGAAAGTCTGATAAACGCCGGAAAAATGACTATGTCCAAAAAAAAATTTTTTTCAACTTTTTGCAATTTTACCCCCGTGGGATATATATTCTACCCACACACATTTGGAACTCTCCTGGGGTACCCTCACACATATTATTCCCTCATTTAGTGGATATTTTCACAAAAAAGTGAAATTTTCAAAAATTCAGAAAATTGGCTGAAAACTACTAAATATGAAGGACTCATCAGGCGAATCGCTCTGGAACTGAAATCGGTACGCTCACTGACATTTCCCCTATCTGAAAGTCTGATAAACGCCGGAAAAATGACTAAGTCCAAAAAAAATTTTTTTTCAACTTTTTTCAATTTTACCCCCGTGGGATATATATTCTACCCACACACATTTGGAACTCTCCTGGTGTACCCTCACACATATTATTCCCTCATTTAGTGGATATTTTCACAAAAAAGTGAAATTTTCAAAAATTCAGAAAATTGGCTGAAAACTACTAAATATGAAGGACTCATCGGGCGAATCGCTATGGAACTGAAATCGGAACGCTCACTGACATTTCCCCTATCTGAAAGTCTGATAAACGCCGGAAAAATGACTAAGTCCCCCAAAAAGTTTTTTTCAACTTCTTTCAATTTTACCCCCGTGGGATATATATTCTAACCACACACATTTGGAACTCTCCTGGGGTACCCTCACACATAATATTCCCTCATTTAGTGGATATCTTCACAAAAAAGTGAAATTTTCAAAAATTCTCAAAAAATTGGCTGAAAACGACTAAATATGAAGGATGCATTGGGGGAATCGCTCTGGAACTGAAATCGAAATGCTCACACACATTTCCCCTATCTGAAAGTCTGATAAATGCCGGAAAAATGACTAAGTCTAAAAAAAAATTTTTTTTAAACTTTTTTTCAATTTTACCCCCGTGGGATATATATTCTAACCACACACATTTGGAACTCTCCTGGGGTACCCTCACACATATTATTCCCTCATTTAGTGGATATTTTCACAAAAAAGTGAAATTTTCAAAAATTCAGAAAATTGGCTGAAAACGACTAAATATGAAGGACTCATCTGGCGAATCGCTCTGAACTGAAATCGAAACGCTCACTGACATTTCCCCTATCTGAAAGTCTGATAAATGCCGGAAAAATGACAAAGTCCAAAAAAATTTTTTTTCAACTTTTTTCAATTTTACCCCCGTGGGATATATATTCTAACCACACACATTTGGAACTCTCCTGGGGTATCCTCACACATATTATTCCCTCATTTAGTGGATATTTTCACAAAAAAGTGAAATTTTCAAAAATTCAGAAAATTGGCTGAAAACTACTAAATATGAAGGACTCATCAGGCGAATCGCTCTGGAACTGAAATTCTAAAGCTCACTGACATTTCCCCTATCTGAAAGTCTGATAAACGATGGAAAAATGACTAAGTCCAAAAAAAAATTTTTTTTCAACTTTTTTCAATTTTACCCCCATGGGATATATATTCTACCCACACACATTTGGAACTCTCCTGGGGTACGCTCACACATATTATTCCCTCATTTAGTGGATATTTTCACAAAAAAGTGAAATTTTCAAAAATTCTGAAAATTTCCTGAAAACTACTAAATATAAAGGACTCATCGGGCGAATCGCTCTGGAACTGAAATTGGAATGCTCACTGACATTTCCCCTATCTGAAAGTCTGATAAACGACGGAAAAATGACTAAGTCGAAAAAAAAAAATTTTTTCAACTTTTTTCAATTTTACCCCCGTGGGATATATATTCTAACCACACACATTTGGAACTCTCCTGGGGTACCATCACACATATTATTCCCTCATTTAGTGGATATTTTCACAAAAAAGTGAAATTTTCAAAAATTCTGAAAATTGGCTGAAAATGACTAAATATGAAGGACTCATCGGGCGAATCGCTCTGGAACTGAAATCGAAACGCTCACTGACATTTCCCCTATCTGAAAGTCTGATAAATGGCGGAAAAATGACTAAGTCCCAAAAAATTTTTTTAAAACTTTTTTCAATTTTACCCCCGTGGGATATATATTCTACCCACACACATTTGGAACTCTCCTGGGGTACCATCACACATATTATTCCCTCATTTAGTGGATATTTTCACAAAAAAGTGAAATTTTCAAAAATTCTGAAAATTTCCTGAAAACTACTAAATATGAAGGACTCATCGGGCGAATCGCTCTGGAACTGAAATTGGAATGCTCACTGACATTTCCCCTATCTGGAAGTCTGATAAACACCGGAAAAATGACTAAGTCCAAAAAAAACTTTTTTTCAACTTTTTGCAATTTTACGCCCGTGGGATATATATTCTACCCACACACATTTGGAACTCTCCTGTTGTACCCTCACACAAATTATTCCCTCATTTAGTGGATATTTTCACAAAAAAGTGAAATTTTCAAAAATTCTGAAAATTGGCTGAAAACGACTAAATATGAAGGACTCATCGGGCGAATCGCTCTGGAACTGAAATCGGAACGCTCACTGACATTTCCCCTATCTGAAAGTCTGATAAACGCCGGAAAAATGAGTAAGTCCCCCCAAAAAAAATGTTCAACTTTTTTCAATTTTACCCCTCTGGATATATATTCTACCCACACACATTTGGAACTCTCCTTGGGTACCCTCACACATATCATTCCCTCATTTAGTGGATATTTTCACAAAAAAGTGAAATTTTCAAAAATTCAGAAAATTGGCTGAAAACTACTAAATATGAAGGACTCATCGGTCGAATCGCTCTGGAACTGAAATCGGAAAGCTCACTGACATTTCCCCTATCTGAAAGTCTGATAAACGACGGAAAAATGACTAAGTCGAAAAAAAAAAATTTTTTCAACTTTTTTCAATTTTACCCCCGCGGGATATATATTCTACCCACACACATTTGGAACTCTCCTGGGGTACCATCACACATATTATTCCCTCATTTAGTGGATATTTTCACAAAAAAGTGAAATTTTCAAAAATTCTGAAAATTGGCTGAAAATGACTAAATATGAAGGACTCATCGGGCGAATCGCTCTGGAACTGAAACCGAAACGCTCACTGACATTTCCCCTATCTGAAAGTCTGATAAACGCCGGAAAAATGAGTAAATCACCAAAAAAAAATGTTCAGCTTTTTTCAATTTTACCCCTGTGGATATATATTCTACCCACACACATTTGGAACTCTCCTGGGGTACCCTCACACATATTATTCCCTCATTTAGTGGATATTTTCACAAAAAAGTGACATTTTCAAAAATTCAGAAAATTGGCTGAAAACTGCTAAATATGAAGGACTCATCGGTCGAATCGCTCTGGAACTGAAATCGGAAAGCTCACTGACATTTCCCCTATCTGAAAGTCTGATAAACGCCGGAAAAATGAGTAAATCCCCAAAAAAAAATGTTCAGCTTTTTTCAATTTTACCCCTGTGGATATATATTCTACCCACACACATTTGGAACTCTCCTGGGGTACCCTCACACATATTATTCCCTCATTTAGTGGATATTTTCACAAAAAAGTGACATTTTCAAAAATTCAGAAAATTGGCTGAAAACGACTAAATATGAAGGACTCATCGGGCGAATCGCTCTGGAACTGAAATGGAAACACTCACTGACATTTCCCCTATCTGAAAGTCTGATAAACACTGGAAAAATGACTAAGTCAAAAAAAATTTTTTTTTCAACTTTTTTCAATTTTACCCCCGTGGAATATATATTCTAACCACACACATTTGAAACTCTCCTGGGGTACCCTCACACATATTATTCCCTCATTTAGTGGATATTTTCACAAAAAAGTTAAATTTTCAAAAATTCTGAAAATTGGCTGAAAACGACTAAATATGAAGGACTCATCGGGCGAATCGCTCTGGAACTGAAATCGGAATGCTCACTGACATTTCCCCTATCTGAAAGTCTGATAAACGCCGGAAAAATAAGTAAGTCCCCCAAAAAAAAATGTTAAACTTTTTTCAATTTTACCCCTGTGGATATATATTCTACCCACACACATTTGGAACTCTCCTGGGGTACCCTCACACATATCATTCCCTCATTTAGTGGATATTTTCACAAAAAAGTGAAATTTTCAAAAATTCAGAAAATTGGCTGAAAACTACTAAATATGAAGGACTCATCGGTCGAATCGCTCTGGAACTGAAATCGGAAAGCTCACTGACATTTCCCCTATCTGAAAGTCTGATAAACGACGGAAAAATGACTAAGTCGAAAAAAAAAATTTTTTTCAACTTTTTTCAATTTTACCCCCGTGGGATATATATTCTAACCACACACATTTGGAACTCTCCTGGGGTATCCTCACACATATTATTCCCTCATTTAGTGGATATTTTCACAAAAAAGTGAAATTTTCAAAAATTCTGAAAATTGGCTGAAAACGACTAAATATGAAGGACTCATCGGGCGAATCGCTCTGGAACTGAAATCGGAATGCTCACTGACATTTCCCCTATCTGAAAGTCTGATAAACGCCGGAAAAATGAGTAAGTCCCCAAAAAAAAAATTTTCAACTTTTTTCAATTTTACACCTGTGGATATTTATTCTACCCACACACATTTGGAACTCTCCTGGGGTACCCTCACACATATTATTCCCTCATTTAGTGGATATTTTCACAAAAAAAGTGAAATTTTCAAAAATTCTGAAAATTGGCTGAAAACGACTAAATATGAAGGTCTCATCGGGCGAATAGCTCTGGAACTGAAATCGGAATGCTCACTGACATTTGCCCTATCTGAAAGTCTGATAAATGCCGGAAAAATGACAAAGTCCAAAAAAATTTTTTTTCAACTTTTTTCAATTTTACCCCCGTGGGATATATATTCTAACCACACACATTTGGAACTCTCCTGGGGTATCCTCACACATATTATTCCCTCATTTAGTGGATATTTTCACAAAAAAGTGAAATTTTCAAAAATTCTGAAAATTGGCTGAAAACGACTAAATATGAAGGACTCATCGGGCGAATCGCTCTGGAACTGAAATCGGAACGCTCACTGACATTTCCCCTATCTGAAAGTCTGATAAACGCCGGAAAAATGAGTAAGTCCCCAAAAAAAAAATTTTCAACTTTTTTCAATTTTACCCCTGTGGATATATATTCTACCCACACACATTTGGAACTCTCCTGGTGTACCCTCACACATATTATTCCCTCATTTAGTGGATATTTTCACAAAAAAGTGAAATTTTCAAAAATTCAGAAAATTGGCTGAAAACTACTAAATATGAAGGACTCATCAGGCGAATCGCTCTGGAACTGAAATTCTAAAGCTCACTGACATTTCCCCTATCTGAAAGTCTGATAAACGCCGGAAAAATGACTATGTCCAAAAAAAAATTTTTTTCAACTTTTTTCAATTTTACCCCCGTGGGATATATATTCTACCCACACACATTTGGAACTCTCCTGGTGTACCCTCACACATATTATTCCCTCATTTAGTGGATATTTTCACAAAAAAAGTGAAATTTCCAAAAATTCTGAAAATTGGCTGAAAACTACTAAATATGAAGGTCTCATCGGGCGAATCGCTCTGGAACTGAAATCGGAATGCTCACTGACATTTCCCCTATCTGAAAGTCTGATAAACGCCGGAAAAATTACTAAGTCCAAAAAAAAATTTTTTTAAACTTTTTTCAATTTTACCCCCGTGGGATATATATTCTACCCACACACATTTGGAAATCTCCTGGGGTACCCTCACACATATTATTCCCTCATTTAGTGGATATTTTCACAAAAAAGTGAAATTTTCAAAAATTCAGAAAATTGGCTGAAAACTACTAAATATGAAGGACTCATCGGGCGAATCGCTATGGAACTGAAATCGGAACGCTCACTGACATTTCCCCTATCTGAAAGTCTGATAAACGCCGGAAAAATGACTAAGTCCCCCAAAAAGTTTTTTTCAACTTCTTTCAATTTTACCCCCGTGGGATATATATTCTAACCACACACATTTGGAACTCTCCTGGGGTACCCTCACACATAATATTCCCTCATTTAGTGGATATCTTCACAAAAAAGTGAAATTTTCAAAAATTCTCAAAAAATTGGCTGAAAACGACTAAATATGAAGGATGCATTGGGGGAATCGCTCTGGAACTGAAATCGAAATGCTCACTCACATTTCCCCTATCTGAAAGTCTGATAAATGCCGGAAAAATGACTAAGTCTAAAAAAAAATTTTTTTTAAACTTTTTTTCAATTTTACCCCCGTGGGATATATATTCTAACCACACACATTTGGAACTCTCCTGGGGTACCCTCACACATATTATTCCCTCATTTAGTGGATATTTTCACAAAAAAGTGAAATTTTCAAAAATTCAGAAAATTGGCTGAAAACGACTAAATATGAAGGACTCATCTGGCGAATCGCTCTGAACTGAAATCGAAATGCTCACTGACATTTCCCCTATCTGAAAGTCTGATAAATGCCGGAAAAATGACAAAATCCAAAAAAATTTTTTTTCAACTTTTTTCAATTTTACCCCCGTGGGATATATATTCTAACCACACACATTTGGAACTCTCCTGGGGTATCCTCACACATATTATTCCCTCATTTAGTGGATATTTTCACAAAAAAGTGAAATTTTCAAAAATTCTGAAAATTGGCTGAAAACGACTAAATATGAAGGACTCATCGGGCGAATCGCTCTGGAACTGAAATCGGAACGCTCACTGACATTTCCCCTATCTGAAAGTCTGATAAACGCCGGAAAAATGAGTAAGTCCCCAAAAAAAAAATTTTCAACTTTTTTCAATTTTACCCCTGTGGATATATATTCTACCCACACACATTTGGAACTCTCCTGGGGTACCCTCACACATATTATTCCCTCATTTAGTGGATATTTTCACAAAAAAGTGAAATTTTCAAAAATTCAGAAAATTGGCTGAAAACTACTAAATATGAAGGACTCATCAGGCGAATCGCTCTGGAACTGAAATTCTAAAGCTCACTGACATTTCCCCTATCTGAAAGTCTGATAAACGATGGAAAAATGACTAAGTCCAAAAAAAAATTTTTTTTCAACTTTTTTCAATTTTACCCCCATGGGATATATATTCTACCCACACACATTTGGAACTCTCCTGGGGTACGCTCACACATATTATTCCCTCATTTAGTGGATATTTTCACAAAAAAGTGAAATTTTCAAAAATTCTGAAAATTTCCTGAAAACTACTAAATATAAAGGACTCATCGGGCGAATCGCTCTGGAACTGAAATTGGAATGCTCACTGACATTTCCCCTATCTGAAAGTCTGATAAACGACGGAAAAATGACTAAGTCGAAAAAAAAAAATTTTTTCAACTTTTTTCAATTTTACCCCCGTGGGATATATATTCTAACCACACACATTTGGAACTCTCCTGGGGTACCATCACACATATTATTCCCTCATTTAGTGGATATTTTCACAAAAAAGTGAAATTTTCAAAAATTCTGAAAATTGGCTGAAAATGACTAAATATGAAGGACTCATCGGGCGAATCGCTCTGGAACTGAAATCGAAACGCTCACTGACATTTCCCCTATCTGAAAGTCTGATAAATGGCGGAAAAATGACTAAGTCCCAAAAAATTTTTTTAAAACTTTTTTCAATTTTACCCCCGTGGGATATATATTCTACCCACACACATTTGGAACTCTCCTGGGGTACCATCACACATATTATTCCCTCATTTAGTGGATATTTTCACAAAAAAGTGAAATTTTCAAAAATTCTGAAAATTTCCTGAAAACTACTAAATATGAAGGACTCATCGGGCGAATCGCTCTGGAACTGAAATTGGAATGCTCACTGACATTTCCCCTATCTGGAAGTCTGATAAACACCGGAAAAATGACTAAGTCCAAAAAAAACTTTTTTTCAACTTTTTGCAATTTTACGCCCGTGGGATATATATTCTACCCACACACATTTGGAACTCTCCTGTTGTACCCTCACACAAATTATTCCCTCATTTAGTGGATATTTTCACAAAAAAGTGAAATTTTCAAAAATTCTGAAAATTGGCTGAAAACGACTAAATATGAAGGACTCATCGGGCGAATCGCTCTGGAACTGAAATCGGAACGCTCACTGACATTTCCCCTCTCTGAAAGTCTGATAAACGCCGGAAAAATGACTAAGTCCCCCCAAAAAAAATGTTCAACTTTTTTCAATTTTACCCCTCTGGATATATATTCTACCCACACACATTTGGAACTCTCCTTGGGTACCCTCACACATATCATTCCCTCATTTAGTGGATATTTTCACAAAAAAGTGAAATTTTCAAAAATTCAGAAAATTGGCTGAAAACTACTAAATATGAAGGACTCATCGGTCGAATCGCTCTGGAACTGAAATCGGAAAGCTCACTGACATTTCCCCTATCTGAAAGTCTGATAAACGACGGAAAAATGACTAAGTCGAAAAAAAAAATTTTTTTCAACTTTTTTCAATTTTACCCCCGCGGGATATATATTCTACCCACACACATTTGGAACTCTCCTGGGGTACCATCACACATATTATTCCCTCATTTAGTGGATATTTTCACAAAAAAGTGAAATTTTCAAAAATTCTGAAAATTGGCTGAAAATGACTAAATATGAAGGACTCATCGGGCGAATCGCTCTGGAACTGAAACCGAAACGCTCACTGACATTTCCCCTATCTGAAAGTCTGATAAACGCCGGAAAAATGAGTAAATCACCAAAAAAAAATGTTCAGCTTTTTTCAATTTTACCCCTGTGGATATATATTCTACCCACACACATTTGGAACTCTCCTGGGGTACCCTCACACATATTATTCCTTCATTTAGTGGATATTTTCACAAAAAAGTGACATTTTCAAAAATTCAGAAAATTGGCTGAAAACTGCTAAATATGAAGGACTCATCGGTCGAATCGCTCTGGAACTGAAATCGGAAAGCTCACTGACATTTCCCCTATCTGAAAGTCTGATAAACGCCGGAAAAATGAGTAAATCCCCAAAAAAAAATGTTCAGCTTTTTTCAATTTTACCCCTGTGGATATATATTCTACCCACACACATTTGGAACTCTCCTGGGGTACCCTCACACATATTATTCCCTCATTTAGTGGATATTTTCACAAAAAAGTGACATTTTCAAAAATTCAGAAAATTGGCTGAAAACGACTAAATATGAAGGACTCATCGGGCGAATCGCTCTGGAACTGAAATGGAAACACTCACTGACATTTCCCCTATCTGAAAGTCTGATAAACACTGGAAAAATGACTAAGTCAAAAAAAATTTTTTTTTCAACTTTTTTCAATTTTACCCCCGTGGAATATATATTCTAACCACACACATTTGAAACTCTCCTGGGGTACCCTCACACATATTATTCCCTCATTTAGTGGATATTTTCACAAAAAAGTTAAATTTTCAAAAATTCTGAAAATTGGCTGAAAACGACTAAATATGAAGGACTCATCGGGCGAATCGCTCTGGAACTGAAATCGGAATGCTCACTGACATTTCCCCTATCTGAAAGTCTGATAAACGCCGGAAAAATAATTAAGTCCCCCAAAAAAAAATGTTAAACTTTTTGCAATTTTACCCCTGTGGATATATATTCTACCCACACACATTTGGAACTCTCCTGGGGTATCCTCACACATATCATTCCCTCATTTAGTGGATATTTTCACAAAAAAGTGAAATTTTCAAAAATTCAGAAAATTGGCTGAAAACTACTAAATATGAAGGACTCATCGGTCGAATCGCTCTGGAACTGAAATCGGAAAGCTCACTGACATTTCCCCTATCTGAAAGTCTGATAAACGACGGAAAAATGACTAAGTCGAAAAAAAAAAATTTTTTCAACTTTTTTCAATTTTACCCCCGTGGGATATATATTCTAACCACACACATTTGGAACTATCCTGGGGTACCCTCACACATATTATTCCCTCATTTAGTGTATATTTTCACAAAAAAGTGAAATTTTCAAAAATTCAGGAAATTGGCTGAAAACGACTAAATATGAAGGACTCATTGGGCGAATCGCTCTGGAACTGAAATCGAAACGCTCACTGACATTTCCTCTATCTGAAAGTCTGATAAACGCCGGAAAAATTAGTAAGTCCCCCCAAAAAAAATGTTCAACTTTTTTCAATTTTACCCCTGTGGATATATATTCTACCCACACACATTTGGAACTCTCCTGGGGTACCCTCACACGTATTATTCCCTCATTTAGTGGATATTTTCACAAAAAAGTGAAATTTTCAAAAATTCTGAAAATTGGCTGAAAATGACTAAATATGAAGGACTCATCGGGCGAATCGCTCTGGAACTGAAATCGAAACGCTCACTGACATTTCCCCTCTCTGAAAGTCTGATAAACACTGGAAAAATGACTAAGTCCAAAAAAATTTTTTTTTCAACTTTTTTCAATTTTACCCCAGTGGAATATATATTCTAACCACACACATTTCAAACTCTCCTGGGGTACCCTCACACATATTATTCCCTCATTTAGTGGATATTTTCACAAAAAAGTTAAATTTTCAAAAATTCTGAAAATTGGCTGAAAACGACTAAATATGAAGGACTCATCGGGCGAATCGCTCTGGAACTGAAATCGGAACGCTCACTGACATTTCCCCTATCTGAAAGTCTGATAAACGCCGGAAAAATGACTAAGTCCCCCGAAAAAATTTTTTCAACTTTTTTCAATTTTACCCCTGTGGGACATGTATTCTATCCACACACATTTGGAACTCTCCTGGGGTACCCTCACACATATTATTCCCTCATTTAGTGGATATTTTCACAAAAAAGTGAAATTTTCAAAAATTCTGAAAATTGGCTGAAAACGACTAAATATGAAGGACTCATCGGGCGAATCGCTCTGGAACTGAAATCGGAATGTTCACTGACATTTCCCCTATCTGAAAGTCTGATAAACGCTGGAAAAATGATTAAGTCCCCCAAAAAAAAATGTTAAACTTTTTGCAATTTTACCCCTGTGGATATATATTCTACCCACACACATTTGGAACTCTCCTGGGGTATCCTCACACATATCATTCCCTCATTTAGTGGATATTTTCACAAAAAAGTGAAATTTTCAAAAATTCAGAAAATTGGCTGAAAACTACTAAATATGAAGGACTCATCGGTCGAATCGCTCTGGAACTGAAATCGGAAAGCTCACTGACATTTCCCCTATCTGAAAGTCTGATAAACGACGGAAAAATGACTAAGTCGAAAAAAAAAATTTTTTTCAACTTTTTTCAATTTTACCCCCGTGGGATATATATTCTAACCACACACATTTGGAACTATCCTGGGGTACCCTCACACATATTATTCCCTCATTTAGTGTATATTTTCACAAAAAAGTGAAATTTTCAAAAATTCAGGAAATTGGCTGAAAACGACTAAATATGAAGGACTCATTGGGCGAATCGCTCTGGAACTGAAATCGAAACGCTCACTGACATTTCCTCTATCTGAAAGTCTGATAAACGCCGGAAAAATTAGTAAGTCCCCCCAAAAAAAATGTTCAACTTTTTTCAATTTTACCCCTGTGGATATATATTCTACCCACACACATTTGGAACTCTCCTGGGGTACCCTCACACGTATTATTCCCTCATTTAGTGGATATTTTCACAAAAAAGTGAAATTTTCAAAAATTCTGAAAATTGGCTGAAAATGACTAAATATGAAGGACTCATCGGGCGAATCGCTCTGGAACTGAAATCGAAACGCTCACTGACATTTCCCCTCTCTGAAAGTCTGATAAACACTGGAAAAATGACTAAGTCCAAAAAAATTTTTTTTTCAACTTTTTTCAATTTTACCCCCGTGGAATATATATTCTAACCACACACATTTCAAACTCTCCTGGGGTACCCTCACACATATTATTCCCTCATTTAGTGGATATTTTCACAAAAAAGTTAAATTTTCAAAAATTCTGAAAATTGGCTGAAAACGACTAAATATGAAGGACTCATCGGGCGAATCGCTCTGGAACTGAAATCGGAACGCTCACTGACATTTCCCCTATCTGAAAGTCTGATAAATGGCGGAAAAATGACTAAGTCCCAAAAAATTTTTTTAAAACTTTTTTCAATTTTACCCCCGTGGGATATATATTCTACCCACACACATTTGGAACTCTCCTGGGGTACCATCACACATATTATTCCCTCATTTAGTGGATATTTTCACAAAAAAGTGAAATTTTCAAAAATTCTGAAAATTGGCTGAAAATGACTAAATATGAAGGACTCATCGGGCGAATCGCTCTGGAACTGAAACCGAAACGCTCACTGACATTTCCCCTATCTGAAAGTCTGATAAACGCCGGAAAAATGAGTAAATCCCCCAAAAAAAATGTTCAGCTTTTTTCAATTTTACCCCTGTGGATATATATTCTACCCACACACATTTGGAACTCTCCTGGGGTACCCTCACACATATTATTCCCTCATTTAGTGGATATTTTCACAAAAAAGTGACATTTTCAAAAATTCAGAAAATTGGCTGAAAACGACTAAATATGAAGGACTCATCGGGCGAATCGCTCTGGAACTGAAATGGAAACACTCGCTGACATTTCCCCTATCTGAAAGTCTGATAAACACTGGAAAAATGACTAAGTCCAAAAAAATTTTTTTTCAACTTTTTTCAATTTTACCCCCGTGGGATATATATTCTAACCACACACATTTGGAACTCTCCTGGGGTACCCTCACACATATTATTCCCTCATTTAGTGGATATTTTCACAAAAAAGTGAAATTTACAAAATCTCAGAAAATTGGCTGAAAACGACTAAATATGAAGGACTCATCGGGCCAATCGCTCTGGAACTGAAATCGGAACGCTCACTGACATTTCCCCTATCTGAAAGTCTGATAAACGCCGGAAAAATGAGTAAGTCCCCAAAAAAAAAATGTTCAACTTTTTTCAATTTTACCCCTGTGGATATATATTCTACCCACACACATTTGGAACTCTCCTGGGGTACCCTCACACATATTATTCCCTCATTTAGTGGATATTTTCACAAAAAAGTGAAATTTTCAAAAATTCTGAAAATTTGCTGAAAACGACTAAATATGAAGGACTCATAAGGCGAATCGCTCTGGAACTGAAATCGGAACGCTCACTGACATTTCCCCTATCTGAAAGTCTGATAAACACCGGAAAAATGACTAAGTCCCCCGAAAAAAATTTTTCAACTTTTTTCAATTTTACCCCCGTGGGATATATATTCTAACCCCACACATTTGGAACTCTCCTGGGGTACCCTCACACATATAATTCCCTCATTTAGTGGATATTTTCCCAAAAAAGTGAAATTTTAAAAAATTCTGAAAATTGGCTGAAAACGACTAAATATGAAGGACTCATCGGGCGAATCGCTCTGGAACTGAAATCGGAACGCTCACTGACATTTCCCCTATCTGAAAGTCTGATAAACGCCGGAAAAATGAGTAAGTCCCCCCAAAAAAAATGTTCAACTTTTTTCAATTTTACCCCTGTGGATATATATTCTACCCACACACATTTGGAACTCTCCTTGGGTACCCTCACACATATCATTCCCTCATTTAGTGGATATTTTCACAAAAAAGTGAAATTTTCAAAAATTCAGAAAATTGGCTGAAAACTACTAAATATGAAGGACTCATCGGTCGAATCGCTCTGGAACTGAAATCGGAAAGCTCACTGACATTTCCCCTATCTGAAAGTCTGATAAACGACGGAAAAATGACTAAGTCGAAAAAAAAAAATTTTTTCAACTTTTTTCAATTTTACCCCCGCGGGATATATATTCTAACCACACACATTTGGAACTCTCCTGGGGTACCCTCACACGTATTATTCCCTCATTTAGTGGATATTTTCACAAAAAAGTGAAATTTTCAAAAATTCTGAAAATTGGCTGAAAATGACTAAATATGAAGGACTCATCGGGCGAATCGCTCTGGAACTGAAATCGAAACGCTCACTGACATTTCCCCTATCTGAAAGTCTGATAAATGGCGGAAAAATGACTAAGTCCCAAAAAATTTTTTTAAAACTTTTTTCAATTTTACCCCCGTGGGATATATATTCTACCCACACACATTTGGAACTCTCCTGGGGTACCATCACACATATTATTCCCTCATTTAGTGGATATTTTCACAAAAAAGTGAAATTTTCAAAAATTCTGAAAATTGGCTGAAAATGACTAAATATGAAGGACTCATCGGGCGAATCGCTCTGGAACTGAAACCGAAACGCTCACTGACATTTCCCCTATCTGAAAGTCTGATAAACGCCGGAAAAATGAGTAAATCCCCCAAAAAAAATGTTCAGCTTTTTTCAATTTTACCCCTGTGGATATATATTCTACCCACACACATTTGGAACTCTCCTGGGGTACCCTCACACATATTATTCCCTCATTTAGTGGATATTTTCACAAAAAAGTGAAATTTTCAAAAATTCTGAAAATTGGCTGAAAACGACTAAATATGAAGGACTCATCGGGCGAATCGCTCTGGAACTGAAATCGGAATGCTCACTGACATTTCCCCTATCTGAAAGTCTGATAAACGCTGGAAAAATGATTAAGTCCCCCGAAAAAAAATTTTCAACTTTTTTCAATTTTACCCCCGTGGTATATATATTCTACCCACACACATTTGGAACTCTCCTGGGGTACCCTCACACATATTATTCCCTCATTTAGTGGATATTTTCACAAAAAAGTGAAATTTTCAAAAATTCAGAAAATTGGCTGAAAACGACTAAATATGAAGGACTCATCGGGCGAATCGCTCTGGAACTGAAATCGAAACGCTCACTGACATTTCCCCTATCTGAAAGTCTGATAAATGCCGGAAAAATGACTAAGTCCAAAAAAATTTTTTTTCAACTTTTTTCAATTTTACCCCCGTGGGATATATATTCTAACCACACACATTTGGAACTCTCCTGGGGTACCCTCACACATATTATTCCCTCATTTAGTGGATATTTTCACAAAAAAGTGAAATTTACAAAATCTCAGAAAATTGGCTGAAAACGACTAAATATGAAGGACTCATCGGGCCAATCGCTCTGGAACTGAAATCGGAACGCTCACTGACATTTCCCCTATCTGAAAGTCTGATAAACGCCGGAAAAATGACTAAGTCCCCCGAAAAAAATTTTTCAACTTTTTTCAATTTTAACACCGTGGGATATATATTCTAACCCCACACATTTGGAACTCTCCTGGGGTACCCTCACACATATAATTCCCTCATTTAGTGGATATTTTCCCAAAAAAGTGAAATTTTAAAAAATTCTGAAAATTGGCTGAAAACGACTAAATATGAAGGACTCATCGGGCGAATCGCTCTGGAACTGAAATCGGAACGCTCACTGACATTTCCCCTATCTGAAAGTCTGATAAATGCCGGAAAAATGACTAAGTGAAAAAAATTTTTTTTTTTTTACTTTTTTCATATTTACCCCCGTGGGATATATATTCTACCCACACACATTTGGAACTCTCCTGGGTTACCCTCACAGATATTATTCCCTCATTTAGTGGATATTTTCACAAAAAAGTGAAATTTTCAAAAATTCTGAAAATTGGCTGAAAACGACTAAATATGGACTCATCGGGCGAATCGCTCTGGAACTGAAATCGGAACGCTCACTGACATTTCCCCTATCTGAAAGTCAGATAAACTTTATAAAAATGACTAAGTCCTCAAAAAAATGTTTTTCAACTTTTTTCAATTTTACCCCTGTGGATATATATTCTACCCACACACATTTGGAACTCTCCTGGGGTACCCTCACACATATTATTCCCTTATTTAGTGGATATTTTCACAAAAAAGTGAAATTTTCAAAATTTCAGAAAATTGGCTGAAAACGACTAAATATGAAAGACTCATCGGGCGAATCGCTCTGGAACTGAAATCGAAACGCTCACTGACATTTCCCTTATCTGAAAGTCAGATAAACTCTATATAAATGACTAAGCCCAAAAAAAATTTTTTTTCAACTTTTTTCAATTTTGCCCTCGTGGGATATAAATTCTACCCACACACATTTAGAACTCTCCTGGCATACCTTCACACATATTATTCCCTCATTTAGTGGATATTTTCACAAAAAAGTGAAATTTTCAAAAATTCAGAAAATTGACTGAAAACGACTAAATATGAAGGACTCATCGGTCTAATCGCTCTGTAACTGAAATCGGAATGCTCACTGACATTTCCCCTATCTGAAGGTCTGATAAACACCGGAAAAATGACTAAGTCCCCCAAAAAAATTTTTTAAACTTTTTTCAATTTTACACCTGTGGATATATATTCTACCCACACACATTTGGAACTCTCCTGGGGTACCCTAACACATATTATTCCCTTATTTAGTGGATATTTTCACAAAAAAGTGAAATTTTCAAAAATTCAGAAAATTGGCTGAAAATGACTAAATATGAAGGACTCATCGGGCAAATCGCTCTGGAACTGAAATCGGAACGCTCACTGACATTTCCCCTATCTGAAAGTCAGATAAACTCTATATAAATGACTAAGTCCAAAAAATATTTTTTTTCAACTTTTTTCAATTTTACCCCCGTGGGATATAAATTCTACCCACACACATTTGGAACTCTACTGGTGTACCTTCACACATATTATTCCCTCATTTAGTGGATATTTTCACAAAAAAGTGAAATTTTCAAAAATTCAGAAAATTGGTTGAAAACAACTAAATATGAAGGACTCATCGGGCGAATCGCTCTGGAACTGAAATCGGAACGCTCACTGACATTTCCCCTATCTGAAAGTCAGATAAACTCTATATAAATGACTAAGTCCAAAAAAAATTTTTTTTCAACTTTTTTCAATTTTACCCCCGTGGGATATATATTCTACCCACACACATTTGGAACTCTCCTGGGGTACCCTCACACATATTATTCCCTCATTTAGTGGATATTTTCACAAAAAAGTGAAATTTTCAAAAATTCTAAAAATGGCTGAAAACGAGTAAATATGAAGGACTCATCGGGCGAATCGCTCTGGAACTGAAATTGGAACGCTCACTGACATTTCCCCATCTGAAAGTCTGATAAATGCCGGAAAAATGACTAAATCCTAAAAATATTTTTTTTCAACTTTTTTCAATTTTGCCCCCATGGGATATATATTCTACCCACACACATTTGGAACTCTCCTGGCATACCTTCACACATATTATTCCCTCATTTAGTGGATATTTTCACAAAAAAGTGAAATTTTCAAAAATTCAGAAAATTGGCTGAAAACGACTAAATATGAAGGACTCATCGGGCGAATCGCTCTGGAACTGAAATCCGAACGCTCAGTGACATTTCCCCTATCTGAAAGTTAGATAAACTCTATAAAAATGACTAAGTCCTCAAAAAAATGTTTTTCAACTTTTTTCAATTTTACCCCTGTGGATATATATTCTACCCAAACACATTTGGAACTCTCCTGGGGTACCCTCACACATTTTAGTCCCTCATTTAGTGGATATTTTCACAAAAAAGTGAAATTTTCAAAAATTCTGAAAATTGGCTGAAAACGACTAAATGTGAAGGACTCATCGGGCGAATCGCTCTGGAACTGAAATCGGAATGCTTACTGACATTTCCCTTATCTGAAAGTCTGAAAAAACGCCGGAAAAATGATTAAGTCCCCCCAAAAAATTTTTTAAACTCTTTTCAATTTTACACCTGTGGATATATATTCTACCCACACACATTTGGAACTCTCCTGGGGTACCCTCACACATATTATTCCCTTATTTAGTGGATATTTTCACAAAAAAGTGAAATTTTCAAAAATTCAGAAAATTGGCTGAAAATGACTAAATATGAAGGACTCATCGGGCAAATCGCTCTGGAACTGAAATCGGAACGCTCACTGACATTTCCCCTATCTGAAAGTCAGATAAACTCTATATAAATGACTAAGTCCAAAAAATATTTTTTTTCAACTTTTTTCAATTTTACCCCCATGGGATATATATTCTACCCACACACATTTGTAACTCTCCTGGGGTACCCTCACACATATTATTCCCTCATTTAGTGGATATTTTCACAAAAAAGTGAAAATTTCAAAAATTCAGAAAATTGGCTGAAAACGACTAAATATGAAGGACTCATCGGGCGCATCGCTCTGGAACTGAAATCGGAATGCTTACTGACATTTCCCTTATCTGAAAGTCTGAAAAAACGCCGGAAAAATGACTAAATCCCCCCCAAAAATTTTTTAAACTTTTTTCAATTTTACCCCTGTGGATATATATTCTACCCAAACACATTTGGAACTCTCCTGGGATACCCTCACACATATTATTCCCTCATTTAGTGGATATTTTCACAAAAAAGTGAAATTTTCAAATATTCAGAAAATTGGCTGAAAACGACTAAATATGAAGGACTCATCGGGCGAATCGCTCTGGAACTGAAATGGAAACACTCACTGACATTTCCCCTATCTGAAAGTCTGATAAACACTGGAAAAATGACTAAGTCCAAAAAAAAATTTTTTTCAACTTTTTTCAATTTTACCCCCGTGGGATATAAATTCTACCCACACACATTTGGAACTCTCCTGGGGTACCCTCACACATATTATTCCCTCATTTAGTGGATATTTTCACAAAAAAGTGAAATTTTCAAAAATTCAGAAAATTGGCTGAAAACGACTAAATATGAAGGACTCATCGGGCGAATCGCTCTGGAACTGAAATCGGAATGCTCACTGACATTTCCCTTATCTGAAAGTCAGATAAACTCTATATAAATGACTAAGTCCAAAAAATATTTTTTTTCAACTTTTTTCAATTTTACCCCCGTGGGATATATATTCTACCCACACACATTTGGAACTCTCCTGTTGTACCTTCACACATATTATTCCCTCATTTAGTGGATATTTTCACAAAAAAGTGAAATTTTCAAAAATTCAGAAAATTGGCTGAAAATGACTAAATATGAAGGACTCATCGGGTGAATCGCTCAGGAACTGAAATTGGAATGCTTACTGACATTTCCCTTATCTGAAAGTCTGAAAAAACGCCGGAAAAATGACTAAATCCCCCCCAAAAATTTTTTAAACTTTTTTCAATTTTACCCCTGTGGATATATATTCTACCCACACACATTTGGAACTCTCCTGGTATACCTTCACACATATTATTCCCTCATTTAGTGGATATTTTCACAAAAAAGTGAAATTTTCAAAAATTCAGAAAATTGGCTGAAAACGACTAAATATGAAGGACTCATCGGGCGAATCGCTCTGGAACTGAAATCGGAACGCTCACTGACATTTCCCCTATCTGGAAGTCTGATAAACTCTATAAAAATGACTAAGTCCCCAAAAAAAATTTTTTAAACTTTTTTCAATTTTACCCCCGTGGGATATATATTCTACCCACACACATTTGGAACTCTCCTGGGGTACCCTCACACATATTATTCCCTCATTTAGTGGATATTTTCACAAAAAAGTGAAATTTTCAAAAATTCAGAAAATTGGCTGAAAACGACTAAATATGAAGGACTCATTGGGCGAATCGCTCTGGAACTGAAATTGGAACGCTCACTGACATTTCCCCTATCTGAAAGTCTGATAAACGCCGGAAAAATGACTAAGTCCAAAAAATATTTTTTTTCAACTTCTTTCATTTTTACCCCCGTGGGATATATATTCTACCCACACACATTTGGAACTCTCCTGGGGTACCCTCACACATATTATTCCCTCATTTAGTGGATATTTTCACAAAAAAGTGAAATTTTCAAAAATTCCGAAAATTGGCTGAAAACGACTAAATATGAAGGACTCATCGGGCGAATCGCTCTGGAACTGAAATCAGAACGCTCACTGACATTTCCCCTATCTGAAGATCTGATAAACACCGGATAAATGACTAAGTCCCCCAAAAAAAATTTTTAAACTTTTTTCAATTTTACCCCTGTGGATATATATTCTACCCACACACATTTGGAACTCTCCTGGGGTACCCTCACACATATTATTCCCTCATTTAGTGGATATTTTCACAAAAAAGTGAAATTTTCAAAAATTCAGAAAATTGGCTGAAAACGACTAAATATGAAGGACTCATCGGGCGAATCGCTCTGGAACTGAAATCGGAATGCTTACTGACATTTCCCTTATCTGAAAGTCTGAAAAAACGCGGGAAAAATGACTAAGTCCCCTCCAAAAATTTTTTAAACTTTTTTCAATTTTACACCTGTGGATATATATTCTACCCACACACATTTGGAACTCTCCTGGTGTACCTTCACACATATTATTCTCTCATTTAGTGGATATTTTCACAAAAAAGTGAAATTTTCAAAAATTCAGAAAATTGGCTGAAAACAACTAAATATGAAGGACTCATCGGGCGAATCGCTCTGGAACTGAAATCGGAACACTCACTGACATTTCCCCTATCTGAAAGTCTGATAAACGCCGGAAAAATGACTAAGTCCAAAAAATATTTTTTTTCACCTTTTTGCAATTTTACCCCCGTGGGATATATATTCTACCCACACACATTTGGAACTCTCCTGGTATACCTTCACACATATTATTCCCTCATTTAGTGGATATTTTCACAAAAAAGTGAAATTTTCAAAAATTGGCTGAAAACGACTAAATATGAAGGACTCATCGGGCGAATCGCTCTGGAACTGAAATCGGAACGCTCACTGACATTTCCCCTATCTGAAAGTCTGATAAACTCTATAAAAATGACTAAGTCCCCAAAAAAAATTTTTTAAACTTTTTTCAATTTTACCCCCGTGGGATATATATTCTACCCACACACATTTGGAACTCTCCTGGGGTACCCTCACACATATTATTCCCTCATTTAGTGGATATTTTCACAAAAAAGTGAAATTTTCAAAAATTCAGAAAATTGGCTGAAAACGACTAAATATGAAGGACTCATTGGGCGAATCGCTCTGGAACTGAAATTGGAACGCTCACTGACATTTCCCCTATCTGAAAGTCTGATAAACGCCGGAAAAATGACTAAGTCCAAAAAATATTTTTTTTCAACTTCTTTCAATTTTACCCCCGTGGGATATATATTCTACCCACACACATTTGGAACTCTCCTGGGGTACCCTCACACATATTATTCCCTCATTTAGTGGATATTTTCACAAAAAAGTGAAATTTTCAAAAATTCAGAAAATTGGCTGAAAACGACTAAATATGAAGGACTCATCGGGCGAATCGCTCTGGAACTGAAATCAGAACGCTCACTGACATTTCCCCTATCTGAAGATCTGATAAACACCGGATAAATGACTAAGTCCCCCCAAAAAAATTTTTAAACTTTTTTCAATTTTACCCCTGTGGATATATATTCTACCCACACACATTTGGAACTCTCCTGGGGTACCCTCACACATATTATTCCCTCATTTAGTGGATATTTTCACAAAAAAGTGAAATTTTCAAAAATTCAGAAAATTGGCTGAAAACGACTAAATATGAAGGACTCATCGGGCGAATCGCTCTGGAACTGAAATCGGAATGCTTACTGACATTTCCCTTATCTGAAAGTCTGAAAAAACGCGGGAAAAATGACTAAGTCCCCTCCAAAAATTTTTTAAACTTTTTTCAATTTTACACCTGTGGATATATATTCTACCCACACACATTTGGAACTCTCCTGGTGTACCTTCACACATATTATTCTCTCATTTAGTGGATATTTTCACAAAAAAGTGAAATTTTCAAAAATTCAGAAAATTGGCTGAAAACAACTAAATATGAAGGACTCATCGGGCGAATCGCTCTGGAACTGAAATCGGAACACTCACTGACATTTCCCCTATCTGAAAGTCTGATAAACGCCGGAAAAATGACTAAGTCCAAAAAATATTTTTTTTCACCTTTTTGCAATTTTACCCCCGTGGGATATATATTCTACCCACACACATTTGGAACTCTCCTGGTATACCTTCACACATATTATTCCCTCATTTAGTGGATATTTTCACAAAAAAGTGAAATTTTCAAAAATTGGCTGAAAACGACTAAATATGAAGGACTCATCGGGCGAATCGCTCTGGAACTGAAATCGGAACGCTCACTGACATTTCCCCTATCTGAAAGTCTGATAAACTCTATAAAAATGACTAAGTCCCCAAAAAAAATTTTTTAAACTTTTTTCAATTTTACCCCCGTGGGATATATATTCTACCCACACACATTTGGAACTCTCCTGGGTTACCCTCACACATATTATTCCCTCATTTAGTGGATATTTTCACAAAAAAGTGAAATTTTCAAAAATTCAGAAAATTGGCTGAAAACGACTAAATATGAAGGACTCATTGGGCGAATCGCTCTGGAACTGAAATTGGAACGCTCACTGACATTTCCCCTATCTGAAAGTCTGATAAACGCCGGAAAAATGACTAAGTCCAAAAAATATTTTTTTTCAACTTCTTTCAATTTTACCCCCGTGGGATATATATTCTACCCACACACATTTGGAACTCTCCTGGGGTACCCTCACACATATTATTCCCTCATTTAGTGGATATTTTCACAAAAAAGTGAAATTTTCAAAAATTCAGAAAATTGGCTGAAAACGACTAAATATGAAGGACTCATCGGGCGAATCGCTCTGGAACTGAAATCGGAATGCTTACTGACATTTCCCTTATCTGAAAGTCTGAAAAAACGCCGGAAAAATGACTAAGTCCCCCCCAAAAATTTTTTAAACTTTTTTCAATTTTACACCTGTGGATATATATTCTACCCACACACATTTGGAACTCTACTGGGTTACCCTCACACATATTATTCCCTCATTTAGTGGATATTTTCACAAAAAAGTGAAATTTTCAAAAATTCAGAAAATTGGCTGAAAACGACTAAATATGAAGGATTCATCGGGCGAATCGCTCTGGAACTGAAATCGGAACGCTCACTGACATTTCCCCTATCTGAAAGTCTGATAAACGCCGGAAAAATGACTAAGTTCAAAAAAAAATTTTTTTCAACATTTTTCAATTTTACCCCCGTGGGATATATATTCTACCCACACACATTTGGAACTCTCCTGGGGTACCCTCACACATATTATTCCCTCATTTAGTGGATATTTTCACAAAAAAGTGAAATTTTCAAAAATTCAGAAAATTGGCTGAAAACGACTAAATATGAAGGACTCATCGGGCGAATCGCTCTGGAACTGAAATCGGAATGCTTACTGACATTTCCCTTATCTGAAAGTCTGAAAAAACGCGGGAAAAATGACTAAGTCCCCTCCAAAAATTTTTTAAACTTTTTTCAATTTTACACCTGTGGATATATACTCTACCCACACACATTTGGAACTCTCCTGGTGTACCTTCACACATATTATTCTCTCATTTAGTGGATATTTTCACAAAAAAGTGAAATTTTCAAAAATTCAGAAAATTGGCTGAAAACAACTAAATATGAAGGACTCATCGGGCGAATCGCTCTGGAACTGAAATCGGAACACTCACTGACATTTCCCCTATCTGAAAGTCTGATAAACGCCGGAAAAATGACTAAGTCCAAAAAATATTTTTTTTCACCTTTTTGCAATTTTACCCCCGTGGGATATATATTCTACCCACACACATTTGGAACTCTCCTGGTATACCTTCACACATATTATTCCCTCATTTAGTGGATATTTTCACAAAAAAGTGAAATTTTCAAAAATTGGCTGAAAACGACTAAATATGAAGGACTCATCGGGCGAATCGCTCTGGAACTGAAATCGGAACGCTCACTGACATTTCCCCTATCTGAAAGTCTGATAAACTCTATAAAAATGACTAAGTCCCCAAAAAAAATTTTTTAAACTTTTTTCAATTTTACCCCCGTGGGATATATATTCTACCCACACACATTTGGAACTCTCCTGGGGTACCCTCACACATATTATTCCCTCATTTAGTGGATATTTTCACAAAAAAGTGAAATTTTCAAAAATTCAGAAAATTGGCTGAAAACGACTAAATATGAAGGACTCATTGGGCGAATCGCTCTGGAACTGAAATTGGAACGCTCACTGACATTTCCCCTATCTGAAAGTCTGATAAACGCCGGAAAAATGACTAAGTCCAAAAAATATTTTTTTTCAACTTCTTTCAATTTTACCCCCGTGGGATATATATTCTACCCACACACATTTGGAACTCTCCTGGGGTACCCTCACACATATTATTCCCTCATTTAGTGGATATTTTCACAAAAAAGTGAAATTTTCAAAAATTCAGAAAATTGGCTGAAAACGACTAAATATGAAGGACTCATCGGGCGAATCGCTCTGGAACTGAAATCGGAACGCTCACTGACATTTCCCCTATCTGGAAGTCTGATAAACTCTATAAAAATGACTAAGTCCCCAAAAAAAATTTTTTAAACTTTTTTCAATTTTACCCCCGTGGGATATATATTCTACCCACACACATTTGGAACTCTCCTGGGGTACCCTCACACATATTATTCCCTCATTTAGTGGATATTTTCACAAAAAAGTGAAATTTTCAAAAATTCAGAAAATTGGCTGAAAACGACTAAATATGAAGGACTCATTGGGCGAATCGCTCTGGAACTGAAATTGGAACGCTCACTGACATTTCCCCTATCTGAAAGTCTGATAAACGCCGGAAAAATGACTAAGTCCAAAAAATATTTTTTTTCAACTTCTTTCATTTTTACCCCCGTGGGATATATATTCTACCCACACACATTTGGAACTCTCCTGGGGTACCCTCACACATATTATTCCCTCATTTAGTGGATATTTTCACAAAAAAGTGAAATTTTCAAAAATTCCGAAAATTGGCTGAAAACGACTAAATATGAAGGACTCATCGGGCGAATCGCTCTGGAACTGAAATCAGAACGCTCACTGACATTTCCCCTATCTGAAGATCTGATAAACACCGGATAAATGACTAAGTCCCCCAAAAAAAATTTTTAAACTTTTTTCAATTTTACCCCTGTGGATATATATTCTACCCACACACATTTGGAACTCTCCTGGGGTACCCTCACACATATTATTCCCTCATTTAGTGGATATTTTCACAAAAAAGTGAAATTTTCAAAAATTCAGAAAATTGGCTGAAAACGACTAAATATGAAGGACTCATCGGGCGAATCGCTCTGGAACTGAAATCGGAATGCTTACTGACATTTCCCTTATCTGAAAGTCTGAAAAAACGCGGGAAAAATGACTAAGTCCCCTCCAAAAATTTTTTAAACTTTTTTCAATTTTACACCTGTGGATATATATTCTACCCACACACATTTGGAACTCTCCTGGTGTACCTTCACACATATTATTCTCTCATTTAGTGGATATTTTCACAAAAAAGTGAAATTTTCAAAAATTCAGAAAATTGGCTGAAAACAACTAAATATGAAGGACTCATCGGGCGAATCGCTCTGGAACTGAAATCGGAACGCTCACTGACATTTCCCCTATCTGAAAGTCTGATAAACTCTATAAAAATGACTAAGTCCCCAAAAAAAATTTTTTAAACTTTTTTCAATTTTACCCCCGTGGGATATATATTCTACCCACACACATTTGGAACTCTCCTGGGTTACCCTCACACATATTATTCCCTCATTTAGTGGATATTTTCACAAAAAAGTGAAATTTTCAAAAATTCAGAAAATTGGCTGAAAACGACTAAATATGAAGGACTCATTGGGCGAATCGCTCTGGAACTGAAATTGGAACGCTCACTGACATTTCCCCTATCTGAAAGTCTGATAAACGCCGGAAAAATGACTAAGTCCAAAAAATATTTTTTTTCAACTTCTTTCAATTTTACCCCCGTGGGATATATATTCTACCCACACACATTTGGAACTCTCCTGGGGTACCCTCACACATATTATTCCCTCATTTAGTGGATATTTTCACAAAAAAGTGAAATTTTCAAAAATTCAGAAAATTGGCTGAAAACGACTAAATATGAAGGACTCATCGGGCGAATCGCTCTGGAACTGAAATCGGAATGCTTACTGACATTTCCCTTATCTGAAAGTCTGAAAAAACGCCGGAAAAATGACTAAGTCCCCCCCAAAAATTTTTTAAACTTTTTTCAATTTTACACCTGTGGATATATATTCTACCCACACACATTTGGAACTCTACTGGGTTACCCTCACACATATTATTCCCTCATTTAGTGGATATTTTCACAAAAAAGTGAAATTTTCAAAAATTCAGAAAATTGGCTGAAAACGACTAAATATGAAGGATTCATCGGGCGAATCGCTCTGGAACTGAAATCGGAACGCTCACTGACATTTCCCCTATCTGAAAGTCTGATAAACGCCGGAAAAATGACTAAGTTCAAAAAAAAATTTTTTTCAACATTTTTCAATTTTACCCCCGTGGGATATATATTCTACCCACACACATTTGGAACTCTCCTGGGGTACCCTCACACATATTATTCCCTCATTTAGTGGATATTTTCACAAAAAAGTGAAATTTTCAAAAATTCAGAAAATTGGCTGAAAACGACTAAATATGAAGGACTCATCGGGCGAATCGCTCTGGAACTGAAATCGGAATGCTTACTGACATTTCCCTTATCTGAAAGTCTGAAAAAACGCGGGAAAAATGACTAAGTCCCCTCCAAAAATTTTTTAAACTTTTTTCAATTTTACACCTGTGGATATATATTCTACCCACACACATTTGGAACTCTCCTGGTGTACCTTCACACATATTATTCTCTCATTTAGTGGATATTTTCACAAAAAAGTGAAATTTTCAAAAATTCAGAAAATTGGCTGAAAACAACTAAATATGAAGGACTCATCGGGCGAATCGCTCTGGAACTGAAATCGGAACACTCACTGACATTTCCCCTATCTGAAAGTCTGATAAACGCCGGAAAAATGACTAAGTCCAAAAAATATTTTTTTTCACCTTTTTGCAATTTTACCCCCGTGGGATATATATTCTACCCACACACATTTGGAACTCTCCTGGTATACCTTCACACATATTATTCCCTCATTTAGTGGATATTTTCACAAAAAAGTGAAATTTTCAAAAATTGGCTGAAAACGACTAAATATGAAGGACTCATCGGGCGAATCGCTCTGGAACTGAAATCGGAACGCTCACTGACATTTCCCCTATCTGAAAGTCTGATAAACTCTATAAAAATGACTAAGTCCCCAAAAAAAATTTTTTAAACTTTTTTCAATTTTACCCCCGTGGGATATATATTCTACCCACACACATTTGGAACTCTCCTGGGGTACCCTCACACATATTATTCCCTCATTTAGTGGATATTTTCACAAAAAAGTGAAATTTTCAAAAATTCAGAAAATTGGCTGAAAACGACTAAATATGAAGGACTCATTGGGCGAATCGCTCTGGAACTGAAATTGGAACGCTCACTGACATTTCCCCTATCTGAAAATCTGATAAACGCCGGAAAAATGACTAAGTCCAAAAAATATTTTTTTTCAACTTCTTTCAATTTTACCCCCGTGGGATATATATTCTACCCACACACATTTGGAACTCTCCTGGGGTACCCTCACACATATTATTCCCTCATTTAGTGGATATTTTCACAAAAAAGTGAAATTTTCAAAAATTCAGAAAATTGGCTGAAAACGACTAAATATGAAGGACTCATCGGGCGAATCGCTCTGGAACTGAAATCGGAACGCTCACTGACATTTCCCCTATCTGGAAGTCTGATAAACTCTATAAAAATGACTAAGTCCCCAAAAAAAATTTTTTAAACTTTTTTCAATTTTACCCCCGTGGGATATATATTCTACCCACACACATTTGGAACTCTCCTGGGGTACCCTCACACATATTATTCCCTCATTTAGTGGATATTTTCACAAAAAAGTGAAATTTTCAAAAATTCAGAAAATTGGCTGAAAACGACTAAATATGAAGGACTCATTGGGCGAATCGCTCTGGAACTGAAATTGGAACGCTCACTGACATTTCCCCTATCTGAAAGTCTGATAAACGCCGGAAAAATGACTAAGTCCAAAAAATATTTTTTTTCAACTTCTTTCATTTTTACCCCCGTGGGATATATATTCTACCCACACACATTTGGAACTCTCCTGGGGTACCCTCACACATATTATTCCCTCATTTAGTGGATATTTTCACAAAAAAGTGAAATTTTCAAAAATTCCGAAAATTGGCTGAAAACGACTAAATATGAAGGACTCATCGGGCGAATCGCTCTGGAACTGAAATCAGAACGCTCACTGACATTTCCCCTATCTGAAGATCTGATAAACACCGGATAAATGACTAAGTCCCCCAAAAAAAATTTTTAAACTTTTTTCAATTTTACCCCTGTGGATATATATTCTACCCACACACATTTGGAACTCTCCTGGGGTACCCTCACACATATTATTCCCTCATTTAGTGGATATTTTCACAAAAAAGTGAAATTTTCAAAAATTCAGAAAATTGGCTGAAAACGACTAAATATGAAGGACTCATCGGGCGAATCGCTCTGGAACTGAAATCGGAATGCTTACTGACATTTCCCTTATCTGAAAGTCTGAAAAAACGCGGGAAAAATGACTAAGTCCCCTCCAAAAATTTTTTAAACTTTTTTCAATTTTACACCTGTGGATATATATTCTACCCACACACATTTGGAACTCTCCTGGTGTACCTTCACACATATTATTCTCTCATTTAGTGGATATTTTCACAAAAAAGTGAAATTTTCAAAAATTCAGAAAATTGGCTGAAAACAACTAAATATGAAGGACTCATCGGGCGAATCGCTCTGGAACTGAAATCGGAACACTCACTGACATTTCCCCTATCTGAAAGTCTGATAAACGCCGGAAAAATGACTAAGTCCAAAAAATATTTTTTTTCACCTTTTTGCAATTTTACCCCCGTGGGATATATATTCTACCCACACACATTTGGAACTCTCCTGGTATACCTTCACACATATTATTCCCTCATTTAGTGGATATTTTCACAAAAAAGTGAAATTTTCAAAAATTCAGAAAATTGGCTGAAAACGACTAAATATGAAGGACTCATCGGGCGAATCGCTCTGGAACTGAAATCGGAATGCTTACTGACATTTCCCTTATCTGAAAGTCTGAAAAAACGCCGGAAAAATGACTAAGTCCCCCCCAAAAATTTTTTAAACTTTTTTCAATTTTACACCTGTGGATATATATTCTACCCACACACATTTGGAACTCTACTGGGTTACCCTCACACATATTATTCCCTCATTTAGTGGATATTTTCACAAAAAAGTGAAATTTTCAAAAATTCAGAAAATTGGCTGAAAACGACTAAATATGAAGGATTCATCGGGCGAATCGCTCTGGAACTGAAATCGGAACGCTCACTGACATTTCCCCTATCTGAAAGTCTGATAAACGCCGGAAAAATGACTAAGTTCAAAAAAAAATTTTTTTCAACATTTTTCAATTTTACCCCCGTGGGATATATATTCTACCCACACACATTTGGAACTCTCCTGGTATACCTTCACACATATTATTCCCTCATTTAGTGGATATTTTCACAAAAAAGTGAAATTTTCAAAAATTCAGAAAATTGGCTGAAAACGACTAAATATGAAGGACTCATCGGGCGAATCGCTCTGGAGCTGAAATCGGAATGCTCACTGACATTTCCCCTATCTGAAAGTCTGATAAACAACGGAAAAATGACTAAGTCCCCCAAAAAATTTTTTTCAACTTTTTTCAAGTTTACTTCTGTGGATATACATTCTACCCACACACATTTGGAACTCTACTGGGGTATCCTCACACATATAATTCCCTCATTTAGTGGATATTTTCACACAAAAGTGAAATTTTGAAAAATTCAGAAAATTGGCTGAAAATGACTAAATATGAAGGACTCATCGGGCGAATCGCTCTGGAACTGAAATCGGAATGCTCACTGACATTTCCCCTATCTGGAAGTCTGATAAACAACGGAAAAATGACTAAGTCCAAAAAATATTTTTTTTCAACTTTTTTTAATTTTACCCCCGTGGGATATATATTCTACCCACACACATTTGGAACTCTCCTGGGGTACCCTCACACATATTGTTCCCTCATTTAGTGGATATTTTCACAAAAAAGTGACATTTTCAAAAATTCAGAAATTTGGCTGAAAACGACTAAATATGAAGGACTCATCGGGCGAATCGCTCTGTAGCTGAAATCGGAATGCTCACTGACATTTCCCCTATCTGAAAGTCTGATAAACACGGGAAAAATGACTAAGTCCCCCAAAAAATTTTTTTAAACTTTTTTCAATTTTATCCCTGTGGATATACATTCTACCCACAAACATTTGGAACTCTCCTGGGGTACCCCCACACATATTATTCCCTCATTTAGTGGATATTTTCTCAAAAAAGTGAAATTTTCAAAAATTCAGAAAATTGGCTGAAAACGACTAAATATGAAGGACTCATCGGGCAAATCGCTCTGGAACTGAAATCGGAACGCTCACTGACATTTCCCCTATCTGAAAGTCTGATAAACGCCGGAAAAATGACTAAGTCAACCAAAACATTTTTTTCAACTTTTTTCAATTTTACCCCCGTGGGATATATATTCTACCCACACACATTTGGAACTCTCCTGGGGTACCCTCACACATATTATTCCCTCATTTAGTGGATATTTTCACAAAAAAGTGACATTTTCAAAAATAAAGAAAATTGGCTGAAAACGACTAAATATGAAGGACTCATCGGGCGAATCACTCTGGAACTGAAATTGGAACGCTCACTGACATTTCCCCTATCTGAAAGTGTGATAAACGCCGGAAAAATGACTAGGTCCAAAAAATTTTTTTTTTCAACTTTTTTCAATTTTACCCCCGTGGCATATATATTCTACCCACACATATTTGGAACTCTCCTGGCGTACCCTCACACATATTATTCCCTCATTTAGTGGATATTTTCACAAAAAAGTGAAATTTTCAAAAATTCAGAAAATTGGCTGAAAACGACTAAATATGAAGGACTCATCGGGCGAATCGCTCTGGAACTGAAATAGGAACGCTCACTGACATTTCCCCTATCTGAAAGTCTGATCAATGCCGGAAAAATGACTAAGTCCCCAAAAAAATGTTTTTCAACTTTTTTCAATTTTACCCCTGTGGATATATATTCTACCCACACACATTTGGAACTCTCCTGGGGTATCCTCACACATATTATTCCCTCATTTAGTGGATATTTTCACAAAAAAGTGAAATTTTGAAAAATTCAGAAAATTGGCTGAAAATGACTAAATATGAAGGACTCATCGGGCGAATCGCTCTGGAGCTGAAATCGGAATGCTCACTGACATTTCCCCTATCTGAAAGTCTGATAAACACCGGAAAAATGACTAAGTCCCCCAAAAAATTTTTTTCAACTTTTTTCAAGTTTACTTCTGTGGATATACATTCTACCCACACACATTTGGAACTCTCCTTGGGTACCCTCACACATATTATTCCCTCATTTAGTGGATATTTTCACAAAAAAGTGAAATTTTCAAAAATTCAGAAAATTGGCTGAAAACGACTAAATATGAAGGACTCATCGGGCGAATCGCTCTAGAGCTGAAATTGGAACGCTCACTGACATTTCCCCTATCTGGAAGTCTGATAAACGCCGGAAAAATGACTAGGTCCAAAAAATTTTTTTTTTCAACTTTTTTCAATTTTACCCCCGTGGCATATATATTCTACCCACACATATTTGGAACTCTCCTGGCGTACCCTCACACATATTATTCCCTCATTTAGTGGATATTTTCACAAAAAAGTGAAATTTTCAAAAATTCAGAAAATTGGCTGAAAACGACTAAATATGAAGGACTCATCGGGCGAATCGCTCTGGAACTGAAATAGGAACGCTCACTGACATTTCCCCTATCTGAAAGTCTGATAAATGCAGGAAAAATGACTAAGTCCCCAAAAAAATGTTTTTCAACTTTTTTCAATTTTACCCCTGTGGATATATATTCTACCCACACACATTTGGAACTCTCCTGGGGTATCCTCACACATATTATTCCCTCATTTAGTGGATACTTTCACAAAAAAGTGAAATTTTGAAAAATTCAGAAAATTGGCTGAAAATGACTAAATATGAAGGACTCATCGAGCGAATCGCTCTTGAGCTGAAATCGGAATGCTCACTGACATTTCCCCTATCTGAAAGTCTGATAAACACCGGAAAAATGACTAAGTCCCCCAAAAAATTTTTTTCAACTTTTTTCAAGTTTACTTCTGTGGATATACATTCTACCCACACACATTTGGAACTCTCCTTGGGTACTCTCACACATATTATTCCCTCATTTAGTGGATATTTTCACAAAAAAGTGAAAATTTCAAAAATTCTGAAAATTGGCTGAAAACGACTAAATATGAACGACTCTTCGGGCGAATCACTCTGGAACTGAAATTGGAACGCTCACTGACATTTCCCCAATCTGGAAGTCTGATAAACGACGGAAAAATGACTAAGCCAAAAAAAAAAAAAATAGTTTTCAACTTTTTTCAATTTTACCCCCGTGGGATATATATTCTACCCACACACACATTTGTAACTCTCCTGGGGTACCCTCACACATATTATTCCCTCATTTAGTGGATATTTTCACAAAAAAGTGAAATTTTCAAAAATTCAGAAAATTGGCTGAAAACGACTAAATATGAAGGACTCATCGGGCGAATCGCTCTGGAACTGAAATCGGAACGCTCACTGACATTTCCCCTATCTGAAAGTCTGATAAACGCCGGAAAAATGACTAAGTCAACCAAAACATTTTTTTCAACTTTTTTCAATTTTACCCCCGTGGGATATATATTCTACCCACACACATTTGGAACTCTCCTGGGGTACCCTCACACATATTATTCCCTCATTTAGTGGATATTTTCACAAAAAAGTGACATTTTCAAAAATAAAGAAAATTGGCTGAAAACTTCTAAATATGAAGGACTCATCGGGCGAATCACTCTGGAACTGAAATCGGAACGCTCACTGACATTTCCCCTATCTGAAAGTCTGATAAACGCCGGAAAAATGACTAAGTCCCCCCAAAAAATTTTTTCAACTTTTTTCAATTTTACCCCTGTGGATATATATTCTACCCACACACATTTGGAACTCTCCTGGGGTACCCTCATACATATTATTCCCTCATTTAGTGGATATTTTCACAAAAAAGTGAAATTTTCAAAAATTCAGAAAATTGGCTGAAAACGACTAAATATGAAGGACTCATCGGGCGAATCGCTCTAGAGCTGAAATTGGAACGCTCACTGACATTTCCCCTATCTGGAAGTCTGATAAACGCCGGAAAAATGACTAGGTCCAAAAAATTTTTTTTTTCAACTTTTTTCAATTTTACCCCTGTGGATATATATTCTACCCACACACATTTGGAACTCTACTGGGGTATCCTCACACATATTATTCCCTCATTTAGTGGATATTTTCACAAAAAAGTGAAATTTTGAAAAATTCAGAAAATTGGCTGAAAATGACTAAATATGAAGGACTCATCGGGCGAATCGCTCTGGAGCTGAAATCGGAATGCTCACTGACATTTCCCCTATCTGAAAGTCTGATAAACACCGGAAAAATGACTAAGTCCCCCAAAAAATTTTTTTCAACTTTTTTCAAGTTAACTTCTGTGGATATACATTCTACCCACACACATTTGGAACTCTTCTTGGGAACCCTCACACATATTATTCCCTCATTTAGTGGATATTTTCACAAAAAAGTGAAATTTTCAAAAATTCAGAAAATTGGCTGAAAACGACTAAATATGAAGGACTCATCGGGCGAATCGCTCTAGAGCTGAAATTGGAACGCTCACTGACATTTCCCCTATCTGGAAGTCTGATAAACGCCGGAAAAATTACTAGGTCCAAAAAATTTTTTTTTCAACTTTTTTCAATTTTACCCCCGTGGCATATATATTCTACCCACACATATTTGGAACTCTCCTGGCGTACCCTCACACATATTATTCCCTCATTTAGTGGATATTTTCACAAAAAAGTGAAATTTTCAAAAATTCAGAAAGTTGGCTGAAAACGACTAAATATGAAGGACTCATCGGGCGAATCGCTCTGGAACTGAAATAGGAACGCTCACTGACATTTCCCCTATCTGAAAGTCTGATAAATGCCGGAAAAATGACTAAGTCCCCAAAAAAATGTTTTTCAACTTTTTTCAATTTTACCCCTGTGGATATATATTCTACCCACACACATTTTGAACTCTACTGGGGTATCCTCACACATATAATTCCCTCATTTAGTGGATATTTTCACACAAAAGTGAAATTTTGAAAAATTCAGAAAATTGGCTGAAAATGACTAAATATGAAGGACTCATCGGGCGAATCGCTCTGGAACTGAAATCGGAATGCTCACTGACATTTCCCCTATCTGGAAGTCTGATAAACAACGGAAAAATGACTAAGTCCAAAAAATATTTTTTTTCAACTTTTTTTAATTTTACCCCCGTGGGATATATATTCTACCCACACACATTTGGAACTCTCCTGGGGTACCCTCACACATATTGTTCCCTCATTTAGTGGATATTTTCACAAAAAAGTGACATTTTCAAAAATTCAGAAATTTGGCTGAAAACGACTAAATATGAAGGACTCATCGGGCGAGTCGCTCTGTAGCTGAAATCGGAATGCTCACTGACATTTCCCCTATCTGAAAGTCTGATAAACACGGGAAAAATGACTAAGTCCCCCAAAAAATTTTTTTAAACTTTTTTCAATTTTATCCCTGTGGATATACATTCTACCCACAAACATTTGGAACTCTCCTGGGGTACCCCCACACATATTATTCCCTCATTTAGTGGATATTTTCTCAAAAAAGTGAAATTTTCAAAAATTCAGAAAATTGGCTGAAAACGACTAAATATGAAGGACTCATCGGGCAAATCGCTCTGGAGCTGAAATTGGAACGCTCACTGACATTTCCCCAATCTGGAAGTCTGATAAACAACGGAAAAATGACTAAGCCCAAAAAAAAATAGTTTTCAACTTTTTTCAATTTTACCCCCGTGGGATATATATTCTACCCAGACACACATTTGTAACTCTCCTGGGGTACCCTCACACATATTATTCCCTCATTTAGTGGATATTTTCACAAAAAAGTGAAATTTTCAAAAATTCAGAAAATTGGCTGAAAACGACTAAATATGAAGGACTCATCGGGCAAATCGCTCTGGAACTGAAATCGGAACGCTCACTGACATTTCCCCTATCTGAAAGTCTGATAAACGCCGGAAAAATGACTAAGTCAACCAAAACATTTTTTTCAACTTTTTTCAATTTTACCCCCGTGGGATATATATTCTACCCACACACATTTGGAACTCTCCTGGGGTACCCTCACACATATTATTCCCTCATTTAGTGGATATTTTCACAAAAAAGTGACATTTTCAAAAATAAAGAAAATTGGCTGAAAACGACTAAATATGAAGGACTCATCGGGCGAATCACTCTGGAACTGAAATTGGAACGCTCACTGACATTTCCCCTATCTGAAAGTGTGATAAACGCCGGAAAAATGACTAGGTCCAAAAAATTTTTTTTTTCAACTTTTTTCAATTTTACCCCCGTGGCATATATATTCTACCCACACATATTTGGAACTCTCCTGGCGTACCCTCACACATATTATTCCCTCATTTAGTGGATATTTTCACAAAAAAGTGAAATTTTCAAAAATTCAGAAAATTGGCTGAAAACGACTAAATATGAAGGACTCATCGGGCGAATCGCTCTGGAACTGAAATAGGAACGCTCACTGACATTTCCCCTATCTGAAAGTCTGATCAATGCCGGAAAAATGACTAAGTCCCCAAAAAAATGTTTTTCAACTTTTTTCAATTTTACCCCTGTGGATATATATTCTACCCACACACATTTGGAACTCTCCTGGGGTATCCTCACACATATTATTCCCTCATTTAGTGGATATTTTCACAAAAAAGTGAAATTTTGAAAAATTCAGAAAATTGGCTGAAAATGACTAAATATGAAGGACTCATCGGGCGAATCGCTCTGGAGCTGAAATCGGAATGCTCACTGACATTTCCCCTATCTGAAAGTCTGATAAACACCGGAAAAATGACTAAGTCCCCCAAAAAATTTTTTTCAACTTTTTTCAAGTTTACTTCTGTGGATATACATTCTACCCACACACATTTGGAACTCTCCTTGGGTACCCTCACACATATTATTCCCTCATTTAGTGGATATTTTCACAAAAAAGTGAAATTTTCAAAAATTCAGAAAATTGGCTGAAAACGACTAAATATGAAGGACTCATCGGGCGAATCGCTCTAGAGCTGAAATTGGAACGCTCACTGACATTTCCCCTATCTGGAAGTCTGATAAACGCCGGAAAAATGACTAGGTCCAAAAAATTTTTTTTTTCAACTTTTTTCAATTTTACCCCCGTGGCATATATATTCTACCCACACATATTTGGAACTCTCCTGGCGTACCCTCACACATATTATTCCCTCATTTAGTGGATATTTTCACAAAAAAGTGAAATTTTCAAAAATTCAGAAAATTGGCTGAAAACGACTAAATATGAAGGACTCATCGGGCGAATCGCTCTGGAACTGAAATAGGAACGCTCACTGACATTTCCCCTATCTGAAAGTCTGATGAATGCAGGAAAAATGACTAAGTCCCCAAAAAAATGTTTTTCAACTTTTTTCAATTTTACCCCTGTGGATATATATTCTACCCACACACATTTGGAACTCTCCTGGGGTATCCTCACACATATTATTCCCTCATTTAGTGGATACTTTCTCAAAAAAGTGAAATTTTGAAAAATTCAGAAAATTGGCTGAAAATGACTAAATATGAAGGACTCATCGAGCGAATCGCTCTGGAGCTGAAATCGGAATGCTCACTGACATTTCCCCTATCTGAAAGTCTGATAAACACCGGAAAAATGACTAAGTCCCCCAAAAAATTTTTTTCAACTTTTTTCAAGTTTACTTCTGTGGATATACATTCTACCCACACACATTTGGAACTCTCCTTGGGTACTCTCACACATATTATTCCCTCATTTAGTGGATATTTTCACAAAAAAGTGAAAATTTCAAAAATTCTGAAAATTGGCTGAAAACGACTAAATATGAACGACTCTTCGGGCGAATCACTCTGGAACTGAAATTGGAACGCTCACTGACATTTCCCCAATCTGGAAGTCTGATAAACGACGGAAAAATGACTAAGCCAAAAAAAAAAAAATAGTTTTCAACTTTTTTCAATTTTACCCCCGTGGGATATATATTCTACCCACACACACATTTGTAACTCTCCTGGGGTACCCTCACACATATTATTCCCTCATTTAGTGGATATTTTCACAAAAAAGTGAAATTTTCAAAAATTCAGAAAATTGGCTGAAAACGACTAAATATGAAGGACTCATCGGGCGAATCGCTCTGGAACTGAAATCGGAACGCTCACTGACATTTCCCCTATCTGAAAGTCTGATAAACGCCGGAAAAATGACTAAGTCAACCAAAACATTTTTTTCAACTTTTTTCAATTTTACCCCCGTGGGATATATATTCTACCCACACACATTTGGAACTCTCCTGGGGTACCCTCACACATATTATTCCCTCATTTAGTGGATATTTTCACAAAAAAGTGACATTTTCAAAAATAAAGAAAATTGGCTGAAAACTTCTAAATATGAAGGACTCATCGGGCGAATCACTCTGGAACTGAAATCGGAACGCTCACTGACATTTCCCCTATCTGAAAGTCTGATAAACGCCGGAAAAATGACTAAGTCCCCCCAAAAAATTTTTTCAACTTTTTTCAATTTTACCCCTGTGGATATATATTCTACCCACACACATTTGGAACTCTCCTGGGGTACCCTCATACATATTATTCCCTCATTTAGTGGATATTTTCACAAAAAAGTGAAATTTTCAAAAATTCAGAAAATTGGCTGAAAACGACTAAATATGAAGGACTCATCGGGCGAATCGCTCTAGAGCTGAAATTGGAACGCTCACTGACATTTCCCCTATCTGGAAGTCTGATAAACGCCGGAAAAATGACTAGGTCCAAAAAATTTTTTTTTTCAACTTTTTTCAATTTTACCCCTGTGGATATATATTCTACCCACACACATTTGGAACTCTACTGGGGTATCCTCACACATATTATTCCCTCATTTAGTGGATATTTTCACAAAAAAGTGAAATTTTGAAAAATTCAGAAAATTGGCTGAAAATGACTAAATATGAAGGACTCATCGGGCGAATCGCTCTGGAGCTGAAATCGGAATGCTCACTGACATTTCCCCTATCTGAAAGTCTGATAAACACCGGAAAAATGACTAAGTCCCCCAAAAAATTTTTTTCAACTTTTTTCAAGTTAACTTCTGTGGATATACATTCTACCCACACACATTTGGAACTCTTCTTGGGAACCCTCACACATATTATTCCCTCATTTAGTGGATATTTTCACAAAAAAGTGAAATTTTCAAAAATTCAGAAAATTGGCTGAAAACGACTAAATATGAAGGACTCATCGGGCGAATCGCTCTAGAGCTGAAATTGGAACGCTCACTGACATTTCCCCTATCTGGAAGTCTGATAAACGCCGGAAAAATTACTAGGTCCAAAAAATTTTTTTTTCAACTTTTTTCAATTTTACCCCCGTGGCATATATATTCTACCCACACATATTTGGAACTCTCCTGGCGTACCCTCACACATATTATTCCCTCATTTAGTGGATATTTTCACAAAAAAGTGAAATTTTCAAAAATTCAGAAAGTTGGCTGAAAACGACTAAATATGAAGGACTCATCGGGCGAATCGCTCTGGAACTGAAATAGGAACGCTCACTGACATTTCCCCTATCTGAAAGTCTGATAAATGCCGGAAAAATGACTAAGTCCCCAAAAAAATGTTTTTCAACTTTTTTCAATTTTACCCCTGTGGATATATATTCTACCCACACACATTTGGAACTCTCCTGGGGTATCCTCACACATATTATTCCCTCATTTAGTGGATATTTTCCCAAAAAAGTGAAATTTTCAAAAATTCAGAAAATTGGCTGAAAACCACTAAATATGAAGGACTCATCGGGCGAATCGCTCTGGTACTGAAATCGGAACACTCACTGACATTTCCCCTATCTGAAAGTCTGATAAACGCCGGAAAAATGAGTAAGTCCCCAAAAAATATTTTTTTTCAACTTTTTTCAATTTTACCCCCGTGGGATATATATTCTACCCACACACATTTGGAACTCTCCTGGCGTACCCTCACACATATTATTCCCTCATTTAGTGGATATTTTCACAAAAAAGTGAAATTTTCAAAAATTCTGAAAATTGGCTGAAAACGACTAAATATGAAGGACAATTCGGGCGAATCGCTCTGGAACTGAAATCGGAATGCTCACTGACATTTCCCTTATCTGAAAGTCTGAAAAAACGCCGGAAAAATGACTAAGTTCCCCAAAAAATTTTTTCAACTTTTTTCAATTTTACCCCTGTGGATATATATTCTATCCACACACATTTGGAACTCTACTGGGGTACCCTCACACATATTATTCCCTCATTTAGTGGATATTTTCACAAAAAAGTGAAATTTTCAAAAATTCTGAAAACTGGCTGAAAACGACTAAATATGAAGGACTCATCAGGCGAATCGCTCTGGAACTGAAATCGGAACGCTCACTGACATTTCCCGTATCTGATAGTCTGATAAACGGCGGAAAAATGACAAAGTCCAAAAAAAAATGTTTTTCAACTTTTTTCAATTTTACCCCTGTGGATATATATTCTACCCACACACATTTGGAACTCTCCTGGGGTACCCTCACACATATTATTACCTCATTTAGTGGATATTTTCCCAAAAAAGTGAAATTTTCAAAAATTCAGAAAATTGGCTGAAAACGACTAAATATGACGGACTCATCGGGCGAATCGCTCTGGTACTGAAATCGGAACACTCACTGACATTTCCCCTATCTGAAAGTCTGATAAACGCCGGAAAAATGACTAAGTCCAAAAAAAAATTTTTTTCAACTTTTTCCAATTTTACCCCCGTGGGATATATATTCTACCCACACACATTTGGAACTCTACTGGGATACCCTCACACATATTATTCCCTCATTTAGTGGATATTTTCACAAAATAGTGAAATTTTCAAAAATTCTGAAAATTTTCTGAAAACGACTAAATATGAAGGACTCATCGGGCGAATTGCTCTGGAACTGAAATCGGAACGCTCACTGACATTTCCCCTATCTGAAAGTCTGATAAATGCCTGAAAAATGACTAAGTCCAAAAAATTTTTTTTCCAACTTTTTTCAATTTTACCCCCGTGGGATATATATTCTACCCACACACATTTGAAACTCTCCTGTGGTACCATCACACATATTATTCCCTCATTTAGTGGATATTTTCACAAAAAAGTGAAATTTTCAAAAATTCAGAAAATTGGCTGAAAACGACTAAATATGAAGGACTCATCGGGCGAATCGCTCTGGTACTGAAATCGGAACACTCACTGACATTTCCCCTATCTGAAAGTCTGATAAACGCCGGAAAAATGACTTAGTCCAAAAAAAATTTTTTTTCAATTTTCCCCCCGTGGGATATATATTCTACCCATAAACATTTGGAACTCTCCTGGAGTACCCTGACACATATTATTCCCTCATTTAGTGGATATTTTCACAAAAAAGTGAAATTTTCAAAAATTCAGAAAATTGGCTGAAAACGACTAAATATGAAGGACTCATCAGGCGAATCGCTCTGGAACTGAAATCGGAACGCTCACTGACATTTCCCCTATCTGAAAGTCTGATAAACGCCGTAAAAATGACTACGTCGAAAAAAAAAATTTTTTCAACTTTTTTCAATTTTACCCCCGTGGGATATATATTCTACCCACACACATTTGGAACTCTCCTGGTGTACCCTCACACATATTATTCCCTCATTTAGTGGATATTTTCGCAAAAAAGTGAAATTTTCAAAAATTCAGAAAATTGGCTGAAAACGACTAAATATGAAGGACTCATCGGGCGAATCGCTCTGGAACTGAAATCGAAACGCTGACTGACATTTCCCCTATCTGGAAGTCTGATAAACACCGGAAAAATGACTAAGTCCAAAAAATATTTTTTTTCAACTTTTTTCAATTTTACCCCCGTGGGATATATATTCTACCCACACACATTTGGAACTCTCCTGGAGTACCCTCACACATATTATTCCCTCATTTAGTGGATATTTTCACAAAAAAGTGAAATTTTCAAAAATTCAGAAAATTGGCTGAAAACGACTAAATATGAAGGACTCATCGGGCGAATCGCTCTAGAGCTGAAATTGGAACGATCACTGACATTTCCCCTATCTGGAAGTCTGATAAACGCCGGAAAAATGACTAAGTCCAAAAAATTTTTTTTTCCAACTTTTTTCAATTTTACCCCCGTGGCATTTATATTCTACCCACACACATTTGGAACTCTCCTGGCGTACCCTCACACATATTATTCCCTCATTTAGTGGATATTTTCACAAAAAAGTGAAATTTTCAAAAATTCAGAAAATTGGCTGAAAACGACTAAATATGAAGGACTCATCGGGTGAAACGCTCTGGAACTGAAATCGGAACGCTCACTGACAATTCCCCTATCTGAAAGTCTGATAAATGCCGGAAAAATGACTAAGTCCCCAAAAAAATGTTTTTCAACTTTTTTCAATTTTACCCCTGTGGGATATATATTCTACCCACACACATTTGGAACTCTCCTGGGGTACCCTCACACATATTATTCCCTCATTTAGTGGATATTTTCACAAAAAAGTGAAATTTTGAAAAATTCTGAAAATTGGCTGAAAATGACTAAATATGAAGGACTCATCGGGCGAATCGCTCTGGAACTGAAATTGGAATGCTCACTGACATTTCCCCTATCTGGAAGCCTGATAAACGACGGAAAAATGACTAAGCCCAAAAAAAAATAGTTTTCAACTTTTTTCAATTTTACCCCCGTGGGATATATATTCTACCCACACACATTTGGAACTCTCCTGGGGTACCCTCACACATATTATTCCCTCATTTAGTGGATATTTTCACAAAAAAGTGAAATTTTCAAAAATTCAGAAAATTGGCTGAAAACGACTAAATATGAAGGACTCATCGGGCGAATCGCTCTGGAACTGAAATCGGAACGCTCACTGACATTTCCCCTATCTGAAAGTCTGATAAACGCCGGAAAAATGACTAAGTCAACCAAAAAATTTTTTTAAACTTTTTTCAATTTTACCCCTGTGGATATATATTCTACCCACACACATTTGGAACTCTCCTGGGGTACCCTCACACATATTATTCCCTCATTTAGTGGATATTTTCACAAAAAAGTGAAATTTTCAAAAATTCAGAAAATTGTCTGAAAACGACTAAATATGAAGGACTCATCGGGCGAATCGCTCTGGAACTGAAATCGGAATGCTCACTGACATTTCCCCTATCTGAAAGTCTGATAAATGCCGGAAAAATGACTAAGTCCCCAAAAAAATGTTTTTCAACTTTTTTCAATTTTACCCCTGTGGATATATATTCTACCCACACACATTTGGAACTCTCCTGGGGTACCCTCACACATACTATTCCCTCATTTAGTGGATATTTTCACAAAAAAGTGAAATTTTGAAAAATTCAGAAAATTGGCTGAAAATGACTAAATATGAAGGACTCATCGGGCGAATCGCTCTGGAACTGAAATTGGAATGCTCACTGACATTTCCCCTATCTGAAAGTCAGATAAACTCTGTAAAAATGACTAAGTCCAAAAAAAAATTTTTTTCAACTTTTTTCAATTTTACCCCTTTGGATATATATTCTACCCACACACATTTGGAACTCTCCTGGGGTACCCTCACACATATTATTCCCTCATTTAGTGGATATTTTCACAAAAATGTGAAATTTTCAAAAATTCAGAAAATTGGCTGAAAACTACTAAATATGAAGGACTCATCGGGTGAATCGCTCTGGAACTGAAATCGGTACGCTCACTGACATTTCTCCTATCTGGAAGTCTGATAAACGCCGGAAAAATGACTAAGCCCAAAAAAAAATAGTTTTCAACTTTTTTCAATTTTACCCCCGTGGGATATATATTCTACCCACACACACATTTGTAACTCTCCTGGGGTACCCTCACACATATTATTCCCTCATTTGGTGGATATTTTCACAAAAAAGTGAAATTTTCAAAAATTCAGAAAATTGGCTGAAAACGACTAAATATGAAGGACTCATCGGGCGAATCGCTCTGGAACTGAATTTGAAACACTCACTGACATTTCCCCAATCTGGAAGTCTGATAAACGACGGAAAAATGACTAAGCCAAAAAAAAAATAGTTTTCAACTTTATTCAATTTTACCCCTGTGGATATATATTCTACCCACACACATTTGGAACTCTCCTGGGGTACCCTCACACATATTATTCCCTCATTTAGTGGATATTTTCACAAAAAAGTGAAATTTTGAAAAATTCAGAAAATTGGCTGAAAATGACTAAATATGAAGGACTTATCGGGCGAATCGCTCTGGAACTGAAATTGGAATGCTCACTGACATTTCCCCTATCTGGAAGTCTGATAAACACCGGAAAAATTACTAAGCCCAAAAAAAAATAGTTTTCAACTTTTTTCAATTTTACCCCCGTGGGATATATATTCTACCCACACACACATTTGTAACTCTCCTGGGGTACCCTCACACATATTATTCCCTCATTTAGTGGATATTTTCACAAAAAAGTGAAATTTTCAAAAATTCAGAAAATTGGCTGAAAACGACTAAATATGAAGGACTCATCGGGCGAATTGCTCTGGAACTGAAATCGGAACGCTCACTCACATTTCCCCTATCTGAAAGTCAGATAAACTCTGTAAAAATGACTAAGTCCAAAAAAAAATTTTTTTCAACTTTTTTCAATTTTACCCCTTTGGATATATATTCTACCCACACACATTTGGAACTCTCCTGGGGTACCCTCACACATATTATTCCCTCATTTAGTGGATATTTTCACAAAAATGTGAAATTTTCAAAAATTCAGAAAATTGGCTGAAAACTACTAAATATGAAGAACTCATCGGGTGAATCGCTCTGGAACTGAAATCGGCACGCTCACTGACATTTCCCCTATCTGGAAGCCTGATAAACGACGGAAAAATGACTAAGCCCAAAAAAAAATAGTTTTCAACTTTTTTCAATTTTACCCCCGTGGGATATATATTCTACCCACACACATTTGGAACTCTCCTGGGGTACCCTCACACATATTATTCCCTCATTTAGTGGATATTTTCACAAAAAAGTGAAATTTTCAAAAATTCAGAAAATTGGCTGAAAACGACTAAATATGAAGGACTCATCGGGCGAATCGCTCTGGAACTGAAATCGGAACGCTCACTGACATTTCCCCTATCTGAAAGTCTGATAAACGCCGGAAAAATGACTAAGTCAACCAAAAAATTTTTTTAAACTTTTTTCAATTTTACCCCTGTGGATATATATTCTACCCACACACATTTGGAACTCTCCTGGGGTACCCTCACACATATTATTCCCTCATTTAGTGGATATTTTCACAAAAAAGTGAAATTTTCAAAAATTCAGAAAATTGTCTGAAAACGACTAAATATGAAGGACTCATCGGGCGAATCGCTCTGGAACTGAAATCGGAATGCTCACTGACATTTCCCCTATCTGAAAGTCAGATAAACTCTGTAAAAATGACTAAGTCCAAAAAAAAATTTTTTTCAACTTTTTTCAATTTTACCCCTTTGGATATATATTCTACCCACACACATTTGGAACTCTCCTGGGGTACCCTCACACATATTATTCCCTCATTTAGTGGATATTTTCACAAAAATGTGAAATTTTCAAAAATTCAGAAAATTGGTTGAAAACTACTAAATATGAAGGACTCATCGGGTGAATCGCTCTGGAACTGAAATCGGTACGCTCACTGACATTTCTCCTATCTGGAAGTCTGATAAACGCCGGAAAAATGACTAAGCCCAAAAAAAAATAGTTTTCAACTTTTTTCAATTTTACCCCCGTGGAATATATATTCTACCCACACACACATTTGTAACTCTCCTGGGGTACCCTCACACATATTATTCCCTCATTTGGTGGATATTTTCACAAAAAAGTGAAATTTTCAAAAATTCAGAAAATTGGCTGAAAACGACTAAATATGAAGGACTCATCGGGCGAATCGCTCTGGAACTGAAATTGAAACACTCACTGACATTTCCCCAATCTGGAAGTCTGATAAACGACGGAAAAATGACTAAGCCAAAAAAAAAATAGTTTTCAACTTTTTTCAATTTTACCCCCGTGGGATATATATTCTACCCACACACATTTGGAACTCTCCTGGAGTACCCTCACACATATTATTCCCTCATTTAGTGGATATTTTCACAAAAAAGTGAAATTTTCAAAAATTCAGAAAATTGGCTGAAAACGACTAAATATGAAGGACTCATCGGGCGAATCGCTCTAGAGCTGAAATTGGAACGCTCACTGACATTTCCCCTATCTGGAAGTCTGATAAACGCCGGAAAAATGACTAAGTCCAAAAAATTTTTTTTTTCAACTTTTTTCAATTTTACCCCCGTGGCATATATATTCTACCCACACACATTTGGAACTCTCCTGGCGTACCCTCACAAATATTATTCCCTCATTTAGTGGATATTTTCACAAAAAAGTGAAATTTTCAAAAATTCTGAAAATTGGCTGAAAACGACTAAATATGAAGGACTCATCGGGCGAATCGCTCTGGAACTGAAATTGGAATACTCACTGACATTTCCCCTATCTGGAAGTCTGATAAACGACGGAAAAATGACTAAGCCCAAAAAAAAATAGTTTTCAACTTTTTTCAATTTTACCGCCGTGGGATATATATTCTACCCAGACACACATTTGTAACTCTCCTGGGGTACCCTCACACATATTATTCCCTCATTTAGTGGATATTTTCACAAAAAAGTGAAATTTTCAAAAATTCAGAAAATTGGCTGAAAACGACTAAATATGAAGGACTCATCGGGCGAATCGCTCTGGAACTGAAATCGGAACGCTCACTGACATTTCCCCTATCTGAAAGTCTGATAAACGCTGGAAAAATGACTAAGTCAACCAAAAAATTTTTTTAAACTTTTTTCAATTTTACCCCTGTGGATATATATTCTACCCACACACATATGGAACTCTCCTGGGGTACTCTCAAACATTTTATTCCCTCATTTAGTGGATATTTTCACAAAAATGTTAAATTTTCAAAAATTCAGAAAATTGGCTGAAAACTACTAAATATGAAGGACTCATTGGGCGAATCGCTCTGGAACTGAAATCGGAACGCTCACTGACATTTCCCCTATCTGAAAGTCTGATAAACTCTATAAAAATGACTAAGCCCAAAAAATATTTGTTTTCAACTTTTTTCAATTTTACCCCTTTGGATATATATTCTACCCACACACATTTGGAACTCTCCTGGGGTACCCTCACACATATTATTCCCTCATTTAGTGGATATTTTCACAAAAAAGTGAAATTTTCAAAAATTCAGAAAATTGGCTGAAAACGACTAAATATGAAGGACTCATCGGGCGAATCGCTCTGGAACTGAAATTGGAATGCTCACTGACATTTCCCCTATCTGGAAGTCTGATAAACAACGGAAAAATGACTAAGCCCAAAAAAAAATAGTTTTCAACTTTTTTCAATTTTACCCCCGTGGGATATATATTCTACCCAGACACACATTTGTAACTCTCCTGGGGTACCCTCACACATATTATTCCCTCATTTAGTGGATATTTTCACAAAAAAGTGAAATTTTCAAAAATTCAGAAAATTGGCTGAAAACGACTAAATATGAAGGACTCATCGGGCGAATCGCTCTGGAACTGAAATCGGAACGCTCACTGACATTTCCCCTATCTGAAAGTCTGATAAACGCTGGAAAAATGACTAAGTCCCCCAAAAAAAATTTTTATACTTTTTTCAATTTTACCCCTGTGGATATATATTCTACCCACACACATTTGGAACTCTCCTGGGGTACCCTCACACATATTATTCCCTCATTTAGTGGATATTTCCACAAAAAAGTGAAATTTTCAAAAATTCAGAAAATTGGCTGAACACTGCTAAATATGAAGGACTCATCGGGCAAATCGCTCTGGAACTGAAATCGGAACGCTCACTGACATTTCCCCTATCTGAAAGTCTGATAAACTGTATAAATATGACTAAGTCCAAAAAAAATTTTTTTTCAACTTTTTTCAATTTTACCCCTTTGGATATATATTCTACCCACACACATTTGGAACTCTCCTGGGGTACCCTCACACATATTATTCCCTCATTTAGTGAATATTTTCACAAAAAAGTGAAATTTTCAAAAATTCAGAAAATTGGCTGAACACTGCTAAATATGAAGGACTCATCGGGCGAATCGCTCTGGAACTGAAATCGGAACGCTCACTGACATTTCCTCTATCTGAAAGTCTGATAAACGCCGGAAAAATGTCTAAGACCCAAAAAAATTTTTTTTCAACTTTTTTCAATTTTACCCCCGTGGGTTATATATTTTACCCACACACATTTGGAACTCTCCTGGGGTACCCTCACACATATTATGCCCTCATTTAGTGGATATTTTCACAAAAAAGTGAAATTTTCAAAAATTCTGAAAATTGGCTGAAAACGACTAAATATGAAGGACTCATCGGGCGAATCGCTCTGGAACTGAAATCGGAATCCTCACTGACATTTCCCCTATCTGAAAGTCTGAAAAAACGCCGGAAAAATGACTAAGTCCCCCAAAAAAATTTTTCAACTTTTTTCAATTTTACCCACGTGGGATATATATTCTCCCCACACACATTTGGAACTCTCCTTGCCTACCTTCACACATATTATTCCCTCATTTAGTGGATATTTTCACAAAAAAGTGAAATTTTCATATATTCAGAAAATTGGCTGAAAACGACTAAATATGAAGGACTCATCGGGCGAATCGCTCTGGAACTGAAATCGGAACGCTTACTGACATTTCCCCTATCTGAAAGTTTGATAAACGGCAGAAAAATGACTAACTCCCCAAAAATTTTTTTTCAACTTTTTTCAATTTTACCCCCGTGGGAAATATATTCTACCCACACACATTTGTAACTCTCCTGGGGAACCCTCACACATATTATTCCCTCATTTAGTGGATATTTTCACAAAAAAGTGAAATTTTCAAAAATTCAGAAAATTGTCTGAAAACGACTAAATATAAAGGACTCATCGGGCGAATCGCTCTGGAACTGAATTCGGAACGCTCACTGACATTTCCCCTATCTGAAAGTCTGATTAACGCCGGAAAAATGACTAAGTCCAAAAAAATTTTTTTTTTAACTTTTTCAATTTTACCTCCGTGGGATATATATTCTAACCACACACATTTGGAACTCTCCTGGGGTACTCTCACACACATTATTCCCACAATTAGTGGATATTTTCCCAAAAAAGTGAAATTTTCAAACATTCTGAAAATTGGCTGAAAACGACTAAATATGAAGGACTCATCGGGCGAATTGCTCTGGAACTGAAATCGGAACGCTCGCTGACATTTCCCCTATCTGAAAGTCTGATAAACGCCGGAAAAATGACTAAGTCCAAAAAAAATTTTTTTTCAATTTTACCCCCGTGGGATATATATTCTACCCACACACATTTGGAACTCTCCTGGGGTACCGTCACACATATTATTCCCTCATTTAGTGGATATTTTCTCAAAAAAGTGAAATTTTCAAAAATTCAGAAAATTGGCTGAAAACGACTAATTATGAAGGACTCATCGGGCGAATCGCTCTGAAACTGAAATCGGAACGCTCACTGACATTTCCCCTATCTGAAAGTCTGATAAATGGCGGAAAAATGACTAAGTAAAAAAAAAAATTTTTTTCAACTTTTTTCAATTTTACCCCCGTGGGATATACAGTGCCTACAAGTAGTATTCAACCCTCTGCAGATTTAGCTGGTTTGATAAGATGCAAATAAGTTAGAGCCTTCAAACTGCAAACGAGAGTAGGTTTTATGAACAGAAGTATAAATCTTACAAACCAAAAAGTTATGTTGCTCAGTTGAATTTTATTAAATTTTAAACATAAAAGTGTGGGTCAATTATTATACAACCCCTATGTTTAATATTTTGTGGAATAACCCTTGTTTGCAATTACAGCTAATAATCGTCTTTTATAAGACCTGATCAGTCCGGCACAGGTCTGTGGAATTATCTTGGCCCACTCCTCCATGCAGATCTTCTCCAAGTTATCTAGGTTCTTTGGGTGTCTCATGTGGACTTTATTCTTAAGCTCCTTCCACAAGTTTTCAATTGGGTTAAGGTCAGGAGACAGACTAGGCCACTCCAACACCTTGACTTTTTCCCTCTTGAACCAGGCCTTGGTTTTCTTGGCTGTGTGCTTTGGGTCGTTGTCTTGTTGGAAGATGAAATTACGACCCATCTTAAGATCCTTGATGGAGGAGCGGAGGCTCTTGGCCAAAATCTCCAGGTAGGCCGTGCTATCCATCTTCCCATGGATGCGGACCAGATGGCCAGGCCCCTTGGCTGAGAAACAGCCCCACAGCATGATGCTGCCACCACCATGCTTGACTGTAGGGATGGTATTCTTGGGGTCGTATGCAGTGCCATCCAGTCTCCAAACGTCACGTGAGTGGTTGGCACCAAAGATCTCGATCTTGGTCTCATCAGACCATAGAACCTTGAACCAGTCTGTCTCAGAGTCCTCCAAGTGATCATGAGCAAACTGTAGACGAGCCTTGACATGACGCTTTGAAAGTAAAGGTACCATACAGGCTCGTCTGGAACGGAGACCATTGCGGTGGAGTACGTTACTTATGGTATTGACTGAAACCAATGTCCCCACTGCCATGAGATCTTCCCGGAGCTCCTTCCTTGTTGTCCTTGGGTTAGCCTTGACTCTTCGGACAAGCCTGGCCTCGGCACGGGAGGACACTTTCAAAGGCTGTCCAGGCCGTGGAAGGCTAACAGAAGTTACATAAGCCTTCCACTTACGGATGATGCTCCCAACAGTGGAGACAGGTAGGCCCAACTCCTTGGAAAGGGTTTTGTACCCCTTGCCAGCCTTGTGACCCTCCACGATCTTGTCTCTGATGGCCTTGGAATGCTCCTTTGTCTTTCCCATGTTGACCATGTCTGAGTGCTGTTCACAAGTTTGGGGAGGGTCTTAAATAGTCAGAAAAGGCTGGCAAAAGAGATCTTTAATCCACACATGTGAAGCTCATTATTCTTTGTGCCTGAACTACTTCTTAATACTTTAGGGGGACCAAACATAATTCTTGTGGTTTGAGGGGTTGAATAATAAATGACACTCTGAATTAACTTTTAACGTATTAAAAAAGAAAAAAAACAAAAAACAAAAACAAAATTTGCTGCAGTGCATTTCCCACTTCCAGGCTGATCTACTGTACAAATGTCACAATGCCAAGTTAATTCCGCATGTGTCAACCAGCTAAATCTGCAGGGGGTTGAATACTACTTGTAGGCACTGTATATTCTACCCACACACATTTGGAACTCTCCTGGGGTACCCTCACATATATTATTCCCTCATTTAGTGGATATTTTCCCAAAAAAGTGAAATTTTCAAAAATTCTGAAAATTGGCTGAAAACGACTAAATATGAAGGACTCATCAGGCGAATCGCTCTGGAACTGAAATCGGAACGCTCGCTGACATTTCCCCTATCTGAAAGTCTGATAAACGCCGGAAAAATGACTAAGTGCAAAAAAAATTTTTTTTCAATTTTACCCCCGTGGGATATATATTCTACCCACACACATTTGGAACTCTCCTGGGGTACCCTCACACATATTATTCCCTCATTTAGTGGATATTTTCTCAAAAAAGTGAAAATTTCAAAAATTCAGAAAATTGGCTGAAAACGACTAATTATGAAGGACTCATCGGGCGAATCACTCTGGAACTGAAATCGGAACACTCACTGACATTTCCCCTATCTGAAAGTCTGATAAACGCCGGAAAAATGACTAACTCCAAAAAATTTTTTTTTTCAATTTTACCCCCGTAGGATATATATTCTACCCACACACATTTGGAACTCTCCTGGGGTACCCTCACACATATTATTCCCTCATTTAGTGGATATTTTCACAAAAAAGTGAAATTTTCAAAAATTCTGAAAATTGTCTGAAAACGACTAAATATGATGGACTCATCGGGCGAATCGCTCTGGAACTGAAATCGGAACGCTCACTGACATTTCCCCTATCTGAAAGTCTGATAAACGCCGGAAAAATGATTAAGTCCAAAAAAATTTTTTTTCAATTTCCCCCCCGTGGGATATATATTCTACCCACACATATTTGGAACTCTCCTGGTGTACCCTCACACATATTATTCCCTCATTTAGTGGATATTTTCACAAAAAGTGAAATTTTCAAAAATTCAGGAAATTGGTTGAAAATGACTAAATATGAAGGACTCATCGGGCGAATCGCTCTGGAACTTAAATCGGAACGCTCACTGACATTTCCCCTATCTGAAAGTCTGATAAACGCCGGAAAAATGACTAAGTCCAAAAAAAATTTTTTTTCAACTTTTTTCAATTTTACCTCCGTGGGATATATATTCTACCCACACACATTTGGAACTCTCCTGGTGTACCCTCACACATATTATTCCCTCATTTAGTGGATATTTTCACAAAAAAGTGAAATTTTCAAAAATTCAGGAAATTGGTTGAAAATGACTAAATATGAAGGACTCATCGGGCGAATCGCTCTGGAACTTAAATCGGAACGCTCACTGACATTTCCCCTATCTGAAAGTCTGATAAACGCTGGAAAACTGACTGAGTCCAAAAAAAAATTTTTTTAAACTTTTTTCAATTTTACCCCCGTGGGATATACAGTGCCTACAAGTAGTATTCAACCCCCTGCAGATTTAGCTGGTTGACACATGCGGAATTAACTTGGCATTGTGACATTTGTACTGTAGATCAGCCTGGAAGTGGGAAATGCACTGCAGCAAATTTTGTTTTTGTTTTTGTTTTTTGTTTTTTTAAAAACGTTAAAAGTTAATTCAGAGTGTCATTTATTATTCAACCCCTCAAACCACAAGAATTCTGTTTGGTCCCCCTAAAGTATTAAGAAGTAGTTCAGGCACCAAGAATAATGAGCTTCACATGTGTGGATTAAAGATCTCTTTTGCCAGCCTTTTCTGACTATTTAAGACCCTCCCCAAACTTGTGAACAGCACTCAGACATGGTCAACATGGGAAAGACAAAGGAGCATTCCAAGGCCATCAGAGACAAGATCGTGGAGGGTCACAAGGCTGGCAAGGGGTACAAAACCCTTTCCAAGGAGTTGAGCCTACCTGTCTCCACTGTTGGGAGCATCATCCGTAAGTGGAAGGCTTATGGAACTACTGTTAGCCTTCCACGGCCTGGACAGCCTTTGAAAGTGTCCTCCCGTGCCGAGGCCAGGCTTGTCCGAAGAGTCAAGGCTAACCCAAGGACAACAAGGAAGGAGCTCCGGGAAGATCTCATGCAAGTGGGGACATTGGTTTCAGTCAATACCATAAGTAACGTACTCCACCGCAATGGTCTCCGTTCCAGACGAGCCTGTATGGTACCTTTACTTTCAAAGCGTCATGTCAAGGCTCGTCTACAGTTTGCTCATGATCACTTGGAGGACTCTGAGACAGACTGGTTCAAGGTTCTATGGTCTGATGAGACCAAGATCGAGATCTTTGGTGCCAACCACACACGTGACGTTTGGAGACTGGATGGCACTGCATACGACCCCAAGAATACCATCCCTACAGTCAAGCATGGTGGTGGCAGCATCATGCTGTGGGGCTGTTTCTCAGCCAAGGGGCCTGGCCATCTGGTCCGCATCCATGGGAAGATGGATAGCACGGCCTACCTGGAGATTTTGGCCAAGAACCTCCGCTCCTCCATCAAGGATCTTAAGATGGGTCGTAATTTCATCTTCCAACAAGACAACGACCCAAAGCACACAGCCAAGAAAACCAAGGCCTGGTTCAAGAGGGAAAAAGTCAAGGTGTTGGAGTGGCCTAGTCAGTCTCCGGACCTTAACCCAATTGAAAACTTGTGGAAGGAGCTCAAGAATAAAGTCCACATGAGACACCCAAAGAACCTAGATAACTTGGAGAAGATCTGCATGGAGGAGTGGGCCAAGATAACTCCACAGACCTGTGCCGGCCTGATCAGGTCTTATAAAAGACGATTATTAGCTGTAATTGCAAACAAGGGTTATTCCACAAAATATTAAACATAGGGGTTGTATAATAATTGACCCACACTTTTATGTTTAAAATTTAATAAAATTCAACTGAGCAACATAACTTTTTGGTTTGTAAGATTTATGCTTCTGTTCATAAAACCTACTCTCGTTTGCAGTTTGAAGGCTCTAACTTATTTGCATCTTATCAAACCAGCTAAATCTGCAGGGGGTTGAATACTACTTGTAGGCACTGTATATTCTAACTAGTGTTGAGCCACCCCCGTAGTGTTCGAGTTCGGTTCGTCGAACACCCTTGTGTTCGCCGAACTGTTCGTCGAACTGTTCGTCGAACACCTTCGAACACCGTTAAAACCAATGGCAGGCAAACAAAAACACAAAGAAACACATAGAAAACACCTTCAAAGGTGTCGAAAAGCTGACAAACTGCTCAGAAGACACAACTAACACATGGAAAAGTGACAAGTACATATAGTCATGCGAAAAGAAAAGAGGTGGAGGAGTAAAAGGAGGGGGAGACACAGATATAGGCATGTGATGCCCTTCTAAAATCCAAAAAGTGAGAAGCCGAGACGGCCAGTCCGCTCCTGCCCGTGCCACCTCCGTGTCGCCGGGTTTGTGCCAGAGCCGCGGTGAACCCTGACGGCCAGCCCCCCTCTCCCAATACTGGTGCCTGTCCGCTGGTGGGTCGAGAGAGCCCCCCTGTGGTGGAGGCAGCTCTAAGCTTTTTAATTTAAATTGTCCCTCTAATTTGAATGAATACACTTTAAATCCATTTACAAGGATCTATTGGAGGGCAAGTCTCATGCCAGCAGCCGCGTAATTCCAGCTCCAGTAGCGTCCACTAAAGCTGCTGCAGTTAAAAAGCTTTTATAAGGATCGAGCTCGGCTGTCCACCGCAAGGCATCCTAGTGCCAGTCCCAGCCCCTATGCCTTGGGGTGCCTCCTGATGCTCTTCACTAAGTATCCCGTGGTCCCGAAGCATTTCCTTTGAAAAAATTAAGTGTCCAAACTACAGGTGGTGTAGCTTGCTTAACAGCCGGGATAATCCGCTGACTAGCAGACACTGCTACTAGGCACAAAGTATTTCCTGGGCTAGATGCAGTTAAAAATTTGTAAGTAGATACTCTCGTTGGATGCTGAGAAAGCATTCCATAGAGTCTCCTGGCACGCCATATATGATTCTCTTAAAAAGCTTGGGTAGGGGTCTAGGGGACCCTTTTATAGCCAAAATCACGGCCCTGTATCACAATACGTCACCTAGGCTGAAGATAAATGGAACTGTAGCACCGAGGGCTCGGTTGCTACAGACGTATTGCACCTCACCCAGAGGTGTGATATCTCACTCTCAGATAAGGATGGAGTGTGGATCAGGACCCGACACCTGCATGCATTACACCACATTGCCGTGGGGCAGGGCGACCAATATGCCCCTGAGATGGGCACGACAGTCCATGTCCTTGGCTGGAGTGGGGGGAGGGAACACTGAGGAAGGGAAACCCTGCAGTGCAGGAGCAGGGAGGAAGCAGTTCCTGGGTGCATTGAGAAGGGAGTATAAAAGGTGGGCACCATCTTAGTTCAGTGCAGAGAAGTCTGAGCAGAAGTGGCAGGGAGCAGGGGCTCTGCATGAGCTCTGCTCCGGAGGCGGGCCTAGTAACAGAGGCCCAGGCCTGCAAGAGGGAGAAGGAAGGAAGAGGAGCGGAGAAGGCTCCAGGAACGAGGAATGAAGGGATCCCAGGGGTGCGGACGGGCGAGTCGCCACCGCACGCCCGGATCCACCTGCGTGGAGGGGTCAGGCCAAAGGGGGAGACCGGTCCCCGAACTAGTGGAGGCAGGAAACGACCCTCAGCTAGAAACCGGAGGCTCTGACATTTTATGTGGCGCAGCCCCTTGCTCCACCCGCTAGGAAGGCACCACATAGGGTCAGGGAAACTGGCGCCAAGTTTACCAAGAGGAGGCCCGAGGCAGCCGGACAGAAGTGTTGGTAAGAAAGGCCAGACAAAGGACACACAAAGGGGGTCCTGTGAAGCGCTCCAAAGTTATCTGGGAGTTGTCTGAGCCCCTCACCTGGTGAGCACAGTACGACGTGGGCAGCCGTTACCTGCAGACGTGGTCTGGATAATAAGAACTGTGAGTAAAGGCCCTGAACTGCATCACTGACTCCGTGTCGTTACTGCTGCTGCCCTGCACCATCACCCCCATCCTCCGCATACACTGCCCTGAGGCTATACTCTTCCCGTGGGGAGTTATGCTACGCTCTGCTGCACCCACAACACCAGCCTTAGCGGTCTGCCCTGTAGCGGCGGTTCACTCTGACCGCAATCCACGGGTGGCGTAGTCGGACATTTAAACATCAAAACCACATAAATAGTTCCGCCACTGGTTTGACCGCCCTGAGCCACGGAACCGGATCGCCGCCACGAAGACTACAACCACCAGCATCCACCAAAAAGGGTCCGTCTCCGGGTGTCCCAAGGCCCAGGGGGTGCGTCAGAACATTTTCATCACCTTTCACAATCACCAATGGGACAAGGCAGGGATGTCCTCTGTCCCCTCTCTTATACATCCTAGTGACGGAGCACCTGCTCTCATCAATTCGCCATAACCCCAATATTAGGTGGATTGAGGTGGCGGGCACCGAGTACAAGTGCTCTCTATTTGCTGATGATGTCCTAGTATATATCACTCAATCACATATATCCATCCCTGCTGTTATGGCTGAAATAGATCACTTTGTTACATGGTAAAATTTTAAAATCAATGCAGCGAAGTCTGAGGCCCTCGATGTCTCCCTCCCTAAATCCATATAGGATTCCATCCAGTCCAACTTTCCCTTTGCCTGGCCCTCACAGGGTATCAAATACTTAGGAATTCCTATTCATAGAGACCTCTCCCATCTATGTTATCTTAATTTTGGGCCCTTTATTGAACAATTCCATACAGACCACGGTTGGCAAGTTAGAACTGTAAGATTCACTACGTGAACCACTGGTGTTTTGTGGAAAAGCACATGTACACCGCGTTCCAAATTATTATGCAAAAAGTGTTTAGGAGTGATAAGGGAAGAATTTGTTTGTTTGTCAGTTAAACTCATTGATGGTGATGTGTGTCAGGGCTCTTTATATCACTGTAAGCAATTGCAGACACCTGTGCTAATTAGTTTGGCAGGTGTGTCCAATGAAAGGCAAGACTACTTAAGAAGGCTCTCTCACATTATTAAGCAGCCTACATTTTCTGCCAAAATGGGAAAGAAAAAGGATGTGTCGGCTGCTGAGAAGCAACAAATTGTGGAGTGTTTAGGTCAAGGCATGACTACAATCAACATTGTGCGATGATCAGGATGAAGTGTCTTGGCAATCAAGAAGTATGTAGCTGATTCACAGTACACACGTGTGCGTGCTGATAAGGGCAAATTGAGGACTCTTTCCTACAGGCAATTACGTCAGGTTGAAAGAGCAGCGGCAAAAAAGCCTTGTCATAGCAGCAGACAAGTTTTTGAAGCTGCTTGTGCCTCCAACGTCCCCCGAACAACAAGATGCAGGGTCCTTCAGAGGTTTGCAGCTGTGCATACGCCATCCTGTCGACCTCCTCTATCCACTTCACACTAGCAGAAACGGCTCCAGTGGGCCAAACATTACATGAAGACTGATTTCAAAACTGTTTTGTTCACGGATGAGTGCCGTGCAGCGCTCGATGGTCCAGATGAATGGAGTGGAGGATGGCTGGTTGATGGACACCCCACGCAAACACGGCTACAGCGCCAACAAGGAGGAGGTGGAGTAATGTTTTGGGCTGGAATCATGGGGAGAGAGATTGTCGGCCCCTTTAGGATCCCTGAAGGCGCTAAAGATGAACTCCATAATGTATGTGGATTTTCTCAAACAGCACTTCCTGCCATGGTTCAAGAAGAAGAACCGTGTATTTCACAGCAAGATCATTTTTCTGCATGATAATGCACCATCTCATGCTGCACATAAAACATCTGCATCTCTGGCTGATATGGGCATAAAAGGGGACAAACTTATGGTGTGACCCCCATGCTCCCCTGACCTCTACCCCATTCAGAACCTTTGGAGCATCATTAAAAGGAGTGTCTATGATGGCGGGAGGCAGTTCACATCTAAGCAACAGCTCTGGGAGGGTATTCTTTCCTCATGCAAAACAATTGAAGCAGAAACCATCCAAAACCTGACAAATTCAATGGACGAGAGAGTTCAGAAGCTCCTTTCGAACAAGGGGTCCTATGTGAAAATGTAACATCACCTAGAATAAAGTTTTGAGTTGAAAACTGTTTGATTTCAGTTTCTAACAACCTGCTAATGCTTATAATTTCAAAAATGACCATTTTTTTGGTCTTTATTAAAATGAAAAGGTTGATCGAAAAGTTTGGGGGATCTAAGAGTGTGGCAACCCAGTAGTCATGATTACTTCGAATTCTGACAATATGAGGGTCATGCTGCAGGTAGTGCAGCAAGAAGGCACTTATGTGTCTTGCGCATCTCGGAGCCCCAAAATTATTTTCCGGGCTAGATGCAGCTAAAAATTATTTTTAATTTTAAATCTGGTGAAGCTTATTATAGATGGCCTAATAGGATCAGTGCTGCACACTGCTACAAAGCCCAAATTATTTTCCAGTCAAGATACAGATAAACATGATTAGTAATTTGAAAGCTTAAAACGGTTGGTAGGGTGATTTTAACCAATCATCAAGCTTTTACTCTCCCCAGGATGACACAGGGGTAGAAAAGTCGTTTCGGATCCATGATTTGTTCATCTTTATGAACGTGAGTCTGTCTACATTATCAGTGGAGAGCCGCGTGCGCTTATCTGTCAGCACACCACCAGCAGCGCTGAACACACGTTCAGACAGAACGCTGGCTGCGGGGCATGACAAGATCTCCAAGGCGTAAGTGGCTAGCTCCGGCCATTTATCCAGATTGGAAGCCCAAAAAGAGCAAGGGTCCAGTGACACAGTCGTGGCTTCAATGTTTACTTGGAGATACTCCTGTACCATCGTCTCTAGGCGTTGACTATGTGTCAGACTTCTTGTCTCCTGTGGCCTTGCAAAGGATGGGCTAAAAAAGTGGTGAAATGATTCCGCAAAATTGATGTTACCAGCAGATACTGTGGTTCTGTTACGGTTTGAGTGCTGAACACTTGACGGTCCCACGGTTGGCAAGTTGGAACTGTGAGATTCACTACGTGCACCACTGGTATTTTGTGGAAAAGCACATGTAAGATTCTGCAACAGTCTCTGCTGATACTCCTGCATGCGTGCATCCCTTTCTATGGCAGGAATAATTTCTGCAAATTTACTTTTGTACCGGGGATCTAACAGTGTGGCAACCCAGTAGTCAGGATTATTTCTAATTCTCACAATTCGAGGGTCATGTTGCAGGTAGTGCAGCAAGAAGGCACTCATGTGTGTTGCGCATCCAGGAGCACCAAGTCCCTGTTGTGTTGGTGGCGAGGTAACAATCATGCTTCCTTCCTCTGTCCTCTCCCCCCAACCTCGCACAACAGAAATGTGATCAAGGTCTCCCTCATCTGATGAGTCTTCCATCAGTTCGTCCTCCACTTCTTCCTGGGCTCCTGCACCTTCCTCACTAGTTTGGCTGCTACCATGCGCCCTGGTTAAACCATCTCCCCCACCCTCACATGCCTGCCGCCTTGGTGCTGACGACCGTCTGGACCTTGCAGATGTTAGCCCTTCCGCATACAACTCCTCCTCCTCTACTTCCTCCACCTCCTCTTGTGCCACCACCTGACTCCGAATTCTGTTTAACATGTGCTCCAGCATGTAAATCACCGGAATAGTCATGCTGATAATGGCATCGTCAGCACTAAACATCTTCGTCGCCATTTCAAAACTGTGCAGAAGGGTGCATAGGTCCCTGATCTGAGACCACTCCTCCAGCGTGATATGCCCCACCTCTGAATCTCGTTGGCCCAGGCTATACGTCAGAACGTATTGCACCAGGGCTTGTCGGTGCTGCCACAGTCGCTGCAACATGTGCAGAGTTGAATTCCACCGGGTAGGCACATCGCATTTTAGCCGGTGAAGTGGCAGGCCCAACGACTTCTGTAGAGATGTAAGTCGCTGAGCTGTGGGATGCGAACGGCGGAAGTGAGCACACAGCGACCGTGCCCTCTGCAGAAGGCCATCTAGTCTGGGATAGTGGGCTAAAAATTGCTGGACAACCAGGTTCAACACGTGAGCCATACAAGGCACGTGTGTGACATTGCCCCGGCGAAGGGCCGCACCCAGGTTTGCAGCATTGTCGCACACGGCCTTCCCTTGTTTCAGGTCCAGTGGAGACAACCATTCATGAAATTGGTTCTCCAGAGCTGACCACAACTCCTCAGCTGTGTGACTCACATTTCCCAGACATTTCAATGTAAAAACCGCCTGATGACGTTGAGCCCTACTGCCAGCATAGTAAGGAGGTGTGCAGGATCCCTTCTGCGCAGTTAGAAAGCTTGTGGCATGACCAGACAGGCTTTGGGTGCAGGTGGAAGACCGAGAGGAGGTTGAGGAGGCAGAAGCAGTGGAGGAAAAATGACATAAAGAGGATTGACGCACAACTCGTGGGGACGGCAAGACTTGGACAGCAGCCCCTTGTCCTGCTGTCACCATAGTTACCCAGTGCCCAGTCAGCGACATGTAACGCCCCTGTCCATGCCTACTCGTCCAAGTGTCTGTGGTGAAATGCACCCTGTCACACACAGAGTTTCTCAAAGAAGCGGTGATGTTGTGTGCGACATGCTGGTGGAGCGCAGGCACACCTTTCTTTGAGAAGTAGTGCCGACTGGGCATCTGGTACTGGGGCACTGCGACGGACATAAGGTCTCGAAAATCCTCTGTGTCCACCAGGCGGAAAGGCAGCATTTCTGTAGCCAAGAGCTTGCAGATGGTGAAATTCAACCTCTTAGCTTTCTCATGGCTAGGAGGAAATGGTCTTTTACTTGTCCACATCTGAGGGACCGAGGGCTGGCTATTGTGCTTAGACGGGGTTGATAAGGGTGTCCCCGGCAAACTGCCGGTCTGTGAGGAAGATGCAGGCGGACATGTTAGGTTGCCTTGATCCAAAGGTGGTGCTATCGATGTAGGACAGCGCTCAAGACCAGCTGGTGTTACCACCTCCAAAGAAAATGATGACCTGCCAATCACGCTGGCTGTTGCGGGTAAAGAGGTGGCAGGTCTGCGCCCCAAAACAGGTGTGACTGCTGTCCCCCCAGTCACAGAGGATGAAGAGGCCGCGGATGCACAAGATATGGCAGACGGTGGTTGGCCCGGCCGGCTAGACCGCATTGTAGCACACTGAGCTTCCCACTGCAACTTATGCTTCATGTCCATGTGCCGGTTCATGCATGAAGTACTCTACTATGTATTTTTTGGCCTCTACTTAGCTTTTGCTGACAAATGTTACAGATAACACGAGTTGGGTCATCTTTATCGATCTGAAAAAATGCCCAGGCTATGCAAGGCTTAGCACCCATGCGACCTGAAGAGCCACCACGACTTGTGGTGAGAGGCAGAGTTGTGTTTGAGGATGCAGTTGTTGACGTGCTTCCAGTACTACGTCTCTGTCCAGGAAGGCGCAACCTGACCTCGTCGTCACTAGCATCTTCCTCCACCTCCTCTGCTGACCTCATCTCTTGGCTGACTGTGGGTTGACAGTAAGTGGGATCTCCGACCTCATCATCATCACCCTGTGCGTTATCACACCCGTCGTCCTCAGAGCCAACCTGTTCCTGCCCTGACAAAAAACTAAAGTTGTCGCTCCAATCAGGTATTTGAGTCTTATCATCGTCTTCCTCATTGTCTCCACCAACAGGAGTTACAGTTTGGGAATGAGGGTCTACATTATGGTCAGAACCTTCTGCGTCTGGTCCTGGATCCGACTCATAAAGATTCTGGGCATCAGTGCAGATCATTTCCTCGTCTGGATTCACAGAAGCGCTGGAGTCGACCTCTGATTCCCAGGCTATAGTTTGAGTAAACAGCTCTGCAGACTCAACCATCTGTTCTACCTCATACTCAGACGGGCAGCTGGAGATTTGGGAGCTGTGAGGAAGCAAGTGCGATTTGGGTGACACCTTTGAGGACTGGAGTATTTGTGATGTTGAAGTTGATGTGGAGGAGAGCCCACTTAAAGGAGCACTTGATATCCGTTGAAGCACCTGCTGTTTTTGTGCCTCATCTGGAATTTGTAGCGATTGGCGTGGCCGTAAGAAAGGGATCTTATCACATTGTCCGCTAAAAGAAGTAGACATTTTAGTTTGGCTTTAAGATGGTCTTTCTTCTGCACCTACCCCACGGACACAACCTTTTTTCCCCTTCCCAACACGCCTATTCCCCTTTCCACCAGCAGCAGGCCTTTTTCCACTCATTTTGGTGGTTAACTAATTCACAACTCTGGAGTTGTTTGCACAAAAAAACAATGGATGGTAACCGAGCAGAGCTGAGTGGCCAAACTGTGGTATTAGGCCAAAACTATTGGCTGGGTTAGATGCAGAAAAAAATTATTTTTAATTTGCAACCTGATGGAGGTCAGTATAGATGGACTAATAGACCAAGTCCCACACACCGCTAGAAGCCCAAATATTTTTTCAGCGCTAGATGCAGAAAATTTTTTTATTCAATTTGCAACCTGATGGAGGTCAGTATAGATGGACTAATAGACCAAGTCCCACACACTGCTAGAAGCCCAAATATTTTTTCAGAGCTAGATGCAGAAAAAAATTATATTCAATTTGCAACCTGCTGGACGTCAGTATAGAAGGACTAATAGAACAAGTCCCACACACTGCTAGAAGCCCAAATATTTTTTCAGAGCTAAATGAAGAAAAAAATTATTTTTAATTTGCAACCTGATGGAGGTCAGTATAGATGGACTAATAGACCAAGTCCCACACACTGCTAGAAGCCCAAATATTTTTTCAGAGCTAGATGCAGAAAAAAATTATTTTTAATTTGCAACCTGATGGAGGTCAGTATAGATGGACTAATAGACCAAGTCCCACACACCGCTAGAAGCCCAAATATTTTTTCAGAGCTAGATGCAGAAAATTTTTTTATTCAATTTGCAACCTGATGGAGGTCAGTATAGATGGACTAATAGACCAAGTCCCACACACTGCTAGAAGCCCAAATATTTTTTCAGAGCTAGATGCAGAAAAAAATTATTTTTAATTTGCAACCTGATGGAGGTCAGTATAGATGGACTAATAGACCAAGTCCCACACACTGCTAGAAGCCCAAATATTTTTTCAGAGCTAGATGCAGAAAAAAATTATTTTTAATTTGCAACCTGATGGAGGTCAGTATAGATGGACTAATAGACCAAGTCCCACACACCGCTAGAAGCCCAAATATTTTTTCAGAGCTAGATGCAGAAAATTTTTTTATTCAATTTGCAACCTGATGGAGGTCAGTATAGATGGACTAATAGACCAAGTCCCACACACTGCTAGAAGCCCAAATATTTTTTCAGAGCTAGATGCAGAAAAAAATTATATTCAATTTGCAACCTGCTGGACGTCAGTATAGAAGGACTAATAGAACAAGTCCCACACACTTCTAGAAGCCCAAATATTTTTTCAGAGCTAAATGAAGAAAAAAATTATTTTTAATTTGCAACCTGATGGAGGTCAGTATAGATGGACTAATAGACCAAGTCCCACACACTGCTAGAAGCCCAAATATTTTTTCAGAGCTAGATGCAGAAAAAAATTATTTTTAATTTGCAACCTGATGGAGGTCAGTATAGATGGACTAATAGACCAAGTCCCACACACTGCTAGAAGCCCAAATATTTTTTCAGAGCTAGATGCAGAAAAAAATTATTTTTAATTTGCAACCTGATGGAGGTCAGTATAGATGGACTAATAGACCAAGTCCCACACACCGCTAGAAGCCCAAATATTTTTTCAGAGCTAGATGCAGAAAAAAATTATATTCAATTTGCAACCTGCTGGACGTCAGTATAGAAGGACTAATAGAACAAGTCCCACACACTGCTAGAAGCCCAAATATTTTTTCAGAGCTAAATGAAGAAAAAAATTATTTTTAATTTGCAACCTGATGGAGGTCAGTATAGATGGACTAATAGACCAAGTCCCACACACTGCTAGAAGCCCAAATATTTTTTCAGAGCTAGATGCAGAAAAAAATTATTTTTAATTTGCAACCTGATGGAGGTCAGTATAGATGGACTAATAGACCAAGTCCCACACACTGCTAGAAGCCCAAATATTTTTTCAGAGCTAGATGCAGAAAATTTTTTTATTCAATTTGCAACCTGATGGAGGTCAGTATAGATGGACTAATAGACCAAGTCCCACACACTGCTAGAAGCCCAAATATTTTTTCAGAGCTAGATGCAGAAAAAAATTATTTTTAATTTGCAACCTGATGGAGGTCAGTATAGATGGACTAATAGACCAAGTCCCACACACTGCTAGAAGCCCAAATATTTTTTCAGAGCTAGATGCAGAAAAAAATTATTTTTAATTTGCAACCTGATGGAGGTCAGTATAGATGGACTAATAGAACAAGTCCCACACGCTGCTAGAAGCCCAAATATTTTTTCAGAGATAAATGAAGAAAAAAATTATTTTTAATTTGCAACCTGATGGAGGTCAGTATAGATGGACTAATAGACCAAGTCCCACACACTGCTAGAAGCCCAAATATTTTTTCAGAGCTAGATGCAGAAAAAAATTATTTTTAATTTGCAACCTGATGGAGGTCAGTATAGATGGACTAATAGACCAAGTCCCACACACCGCTAGAAGCCCAAATATTTTTTCAGAGCTAGATGCAGAAAAAAATTATATTCAGTTTGCAACCTGATGGAGGTCAGTATAGATGGACTAATAGAATGATGCTATGCCCAAAAGATTTTACTTCACTAGGTGCAGTAAAAAAATTGGTATTCTATACACAGGTGGTATATCTTGCAACACAGATAGGCTACTCCACTGACTAACACACTCTGCAATAGGCCAAAAAGGATTAGCTTTGCTAGATTCAGCCAAATGCTGTGAAAAAAACTTGCACAGCACTGGCACAGACCTGCCTGGCAAAAACTGATAGGAACTGATGTAACCTAGTCCTGAAAAGGACTCCAATTACAATTAGTCTTTACTCCCACAATCTATCTATTTAAGAGCACAGACCTGCCTGATAAAAGTCGTAGGAAATGCTGTAACCTAGTCCTTAAAAGGACTGCAATCACAACTATTCCCTACTCCCAAGCTATCTGTATATTTGTGCGAAAATTGGCTTGAAAGTAACAAGGTATAGCGCACACAGCAACAGCGGTGCCGTCTAACACGCAGCTGCAGCAGTGAGAAAATGGTGGCGACGGGGAAAATGGCTTGGTCTTATAGGGCAAGGACATGTGACATACACTGCCAATCACACATGCCCTTGCTTGTGTGAAAAAAAGCACTTCGCTCCGTGTGTGCGCTGCTGATAGGCTGACAGATTGCACCTCCCCACTGCAAATGCGGGAAAGAGAAAAAAAAATGGAGATCTTCATTGTTCCTGCAGAGATCCATCCCCTGCCCCTCCCCCCGCCCCGCTGTACACTCAAACTGCGTATTAACATTAATTTTCATCATTACTGAGAAAAAATCCAGTTATGATTTTGGTGCACGAACAGTTATCGAACATAACCTCGAACAGCCGAATTTTTCTCAAATTGTTCGTGTTCGCCGACCGGCTCGAACACCGCCCAAAACAGCTCGAATTTGAGATTGGCGAACAGTTCGAGTAGAACAACGCTCATCTCTAATTCTAACCACACACATTTGGAACTCTCCTGGGGTACCCTCACACATATTATTCCCTCATTTAGTGGATATTTTTTGACAAAATAGAGAAATTTTCAAAAATTCAGAAAATTGACTGAAATTGACTAAATATGAAGGACTCATCGGGCGAATCGCTCTGGAACTGAAATCGGAATGCTCACTGACATTTCCCCTATCTGAAAGTCTGATAAACACCGGAAAAATGACTAAGTCCAACAAAAAATATTTTTCAATTTTACCCCCGTGGGATATATATTCTACCCACACACATTTGGAACTCTCCTGGGGTACCCTCACACATATTATTCCCTCATTTAGTGGATATTTTCACAAAAAAGTGAAATTTTCAAAAATTCTGAAAATTGGATGAAAACGACTAAATATGAAGGACTCATAGGGCGAATCACTCTGGAACTGAAATTGGAATGCTCACTGACATTTCCCCTATCTGAAAGTCTGCTAAACGCCGGAAAAATGACTAAGTCCAAAAAAAAATTTTTTTCAACTTTTTTCAATTTTACCCACGTGGGATATATATTCTACCCACACACATTTGGAACTCTCCTGGGGTACCCTCACACATATTATTCCCTCATTTAGTGGATATTTTCACAAAAAAGTGAAATTTTCAAAAATTCTGAAAATTGGATGAAAACGACTAAATATGAAGGACTCATAGGGCGAATCACTCTGGAACTGAAATTGCAATGCTCACTGACATTTCCCCTATCTGAAAGTCTGCTAAACGCCGGAAAAATGACTAAGTCCAAAAAAATTTTTTTTTCAATTTGACCCCCATGGGATATATATTCTACCCACACACATTTGGAACTCTCCTGGGGTACCCTCACACATATTATTCCCTCATTTAGTGGATATTTTCACTTAAAAGTGAAATATTCAAAAATTCAGGAAATTGGTTGAAAATGACTAAATATGAAGGACTCATCGGGCGAATCGCTCTGGAACTGAAATCGGAACGCTCACTGACATTTCCCTTATCTGAAAGTCTGATAAACGCCGGAAAAATGACTAAGTCCAAAAAAAATTTTTTCTCAATTTTACCCCCGTGGGATATATATTCTACCCACACACATTTGGAACTCTCCTGGAGTACCCTCACACATATTATTCCCTCATTTAGTGGATATTTTCACAAAAAAGTGAAATTTTCAAAAATTCAGAAAATTGGCTGAAAACGAGTAAATATGAAGGACTCATCTGGCGAATCCCTCTGGTACTGAAATTGGAACGCTCACTGACATTTCCCCTATCTGAAAGTCTGATAAACGCTGGAAAAATGACAGTCCAAAAAAAAAATTTTTTTAAACTTTTTTCAATTTTACCCCTGTGGGATATATATTCTAACCACACACATTTGGAACTCTCCTGGGGTACCCTCACACATATTATTCCCTCATTTAGTGGATATTTTTTGACAAAATAGAGAAATTTTCAAAAATTCAGAAAATTGGCTGAAAACGACTAAATATGAAGGACTCATTGGGCGAATCGCTCTGGAACTGAAATCGGAATGCTCACTGACATTTCCCCTATCTGAAAGTCTGATAAACGCTGAAAAAACGACTAATTCCCAAAAAAAAAATTTTCAACTTTTTTCAGTTTTACTCCCGTGGGATATATATTCTACCCAAACACATTTGGAACTCTCCTGGGGTACCCTCACACATATTATTCCCTCATTTAGTGGATATTTTCACAAAAAAGTGAAATTTTCAAAAATTCTGAAAATTGGCTGAAAACTACTAAATATGAAGGACTCATCGGGTGAATTGCTCTGGAACTGAAATTGGAACGCTCACTGACATTTAACCTATCTGAAAGTCTGATAAACGCCGGAAAAATGACTAAGTCCAAAAAATTTTTTTTTTCAATTTTACCCCCGTGGGATATATATTCTACCCACACACATTTGGAACTCTCCTGGGGTACCCTCACACATATTATTCCCTCATTTAGTGGATATTTTCACAAAAAAGTGAAATTTTCAAAAATTCAGAAAATTGGCTGAAAACGACTAAATATGAAGGACTCATCGGGCGAATCCCTCTGGAACTGAAATTGGAACGCTCAATGACATTTCCCCTATCTGAAAGTCTGATAAACGCTGGAAAAATGACAGTCCAAAAAAAAAATTTTTTTAAACTTTTTTCAATTTTACCCCTGTGGGATATATATTCTAACCACACACATTTGGAACTCTCCTGGGGTACCCTCACACATATTATTCCCTCATTTTGTGGATATTTTTTGACAAAATAGAGAAATTTTCAAAAATTCAGAAAATTGGCTGAAAACGACTAAATATGAAGGACTCATTGGGCGAATCGCTCTGGAACTGAAATCGGAATGCTCACTGACATTTCCCCTATCTGAAAGTCTGATAAACGCTGAAAAAATGACTAAGTCCCAAAAAAAAAATTTTCAACTTTTTTCAATTTTACCCCCGTGGGATATATATTCTACCCACACACTTTTGGAACTCTCCTGGGGTACCCTCACACATATTATTCCCTCATTTAGTGGATATTTTCACAAAAAAGTGAAATTTTCAAAAATTCTGAAAATTGGATGAAAACGACCAAATATGAAGGACTCATAGGGCGAATCACTCTGGAACTGAAATTGGAATGCTCACTGACATTTCCCCTATCTGAAAGTCTGCTAAACGCCGGAAAAATGACTAAGTGCAAAAAAATTTTTTTTTCAATTTTACCCCCATGGGATATATATTCTACCCACACACATTTGGAACTCTCCTGGGGTACCCTCACACATATTATTCCCTCATTTAGTGGATATTTTCACAAAAAAGTGAAATTTTCAAAAATTCAGGAAATTGGTTGAAAATGACTAAATATGAAGGACTCATCGGGCGAATCGCTCTGGAACTGAAATCGGAACGCTCACTGACATTTCCCCTATCTGAAAGTCTGATAAACGACGGAAAAATGACTAAGTCCAAAAAAAATTTTTTCTCAATTTTACCCCCGTGGGATATATATTCTACCCACACACATTTGGAACTCTCCTGGGGTACCCTCACACATATTATTCCCTCATTTAGTGGATATTTTCACAAAAAAGTGAAATTTTCAAAAATTCAGAAAATTGGCTGAAAACGACTAAATATGAAGGACTCATCGGGCGAATCCCTCTGGTACTGAAATTGGAACGCTCACTGACATTTCCCCTATCTGAAAGTCTGATAAACGCTGGAAAAATGACAGTCCAAAAAAAAAATTTTTTTAAACTTTTTTCAATTTTACCCCTGTGGTTTATATATTCTAACCACACACATTTGGAACTCTCCTGGGGTACCCTCACACATATTATTCCCTCATTTAGTGGATATTTTTTGACAAAATAGAGAAATTTTCAAAAATTCAGAAAATTGGCTGAAAACGACTAAATATGAAGGACTCATTGGGCGAATCGCTCTGGAACTGAAATCGGAATGCTCACTGACATTTCCCCTATCTGAAAGTCTGATAAACGCTGAAAAAATGACTAATTCCCAAAAAAAAAATTTTCAACTTTTTTCAGTTTTACTCCCGTGGGATATATATTCTACCCAAACACATTTGGAACTCTCCTGGGGTACCCTCACACATATTATTCCCTCATTTAGTGGATATTTTCACAAAAAAGTGAAATTTTCAAAAATTCAGAAAATTGGCTGAAAACGACTAAATATGAAGGACTCATCGGGCGAATCCCTCTGGTACTGAAATTGGAACGCTCACTGACATTTCCCCTATCTGAAAGTCTGATAAACGCTGGAAAAATGACAGTCCAAAAAAAAAATTTTTTTAAACTTTTTTCAATTTTACCCCTGTGGGATATATATTCTAACCACACACATTTGGAACTCTCCTGGGGTACCCTCACACATATTATTCCCTCATTTAGTGGATATTTTCACAAAAAAGTTAAATTTTCAAAAATTCAGGAAATTGGTTGAAAATGACTAAATATGAAGGACTCATCGGGCGAATCGCTCTGGTACTGAAATCGGAACGCTCACTGACATTTCCCCTATCTGAAAGTCTGATAAACGCCGGAAAAATGACTAAGTCCAAAAAAAATTTTTTCTCAATTTTACCCCCGTGGGATATATATTCTACCCACACACATTTGGAACTCTCCTGGGGTACCCTCACACATATTATTCCCTCATTTAGTGGATATTTTCACAAAAAAGTGAAATTTTCAAAAATTCAGAAAATTGGCTGAAAACGACTAAATATGAAGGACTCATCGGGCGAATCCCTCTGGTACTGAAATTGGAACGCTCACTGACATTTCCCCTATCTGAAAGACTGATAAACGCTGGAAAAATGACAGTCCGAAAAAAAAATTTTTTTAAACTTTTTTCAATTTTACCCCTGTGGGATATATATTCTAACCACACACATTTGGAACTCTCCTGGGGTACCCTCACACATATTATTCCCTCATTTAGTGGATATTTTTTGACAAAATAGAGAAATTTTCAAAAATTCAGAAAATTGGCTGAAAACGACTAAATATGAAGGACTCATTGGGCGAATCGCTCTGGAACTGAAATCGGAATGCTCACTGACATTTCCCCTATCTGAAAGTCTGATAAACGCTGAAAAAACGACTAATTCCCAAAAAAAAAATTTTCAACTTTTTTCAGTTTTACTCCCGTGGGATATATATTCTACCCACACACATTTGGAACTCTCCTGGGGTACCCTCACACATATTATTCCCTCATTTAGTGGATATTTTCACAAAAAAGTGAAATTTTCAAAAATTCAGAAAATTGGCTGAAAACGACTAAATATGAAGGACTCATCGGGCGAATCCCTCTGGAACTGAAATTGTAACGCTCAATGACATTTCCCCTATCTGAAAGTCTGATAAACGCTGGAAAAATGACAGTCCAAAAAAAAAATTTTTTTAAACTTTTTTCAATTTTACCCCTGTGGGATATATATTCTAACCACACACATTTGGAACTCTCCTGGGGTACCCTCACACATATTATTCCCTCATTTAGTGGATATTTTTTGACAAAATAGAGAAATTTTCAAAAATTCAGAAAATTGGCTGAAAACGACTAAATATGAAGGACTCATTGGGCGAATCGCTCTGGAACTGAAATCGGAATGCTCATTGACATTTCCCCTATCTGAAAGTCTGATAAACGCTGAAAAAATGACTAAGTCCCAAAAAAAAAATTTTCAACTTTTTTCAATTTTACCCCCGTGGGATATATATTCTACCCACACACATTTGGAACTCTCCTGGGGTACCCTCACACATATTATTCCCTCATTTAGTGGATATTTTCACAAAAAAGTGAAATTTTCAAAAATTCTGAAAATTGGATGAAAACGACTAAATATGAAGGACTCATAGGGCGAATCACTCTGGAACTGAAATTGGAATGCTCACTGACATTTCCCCTATCTGAAAGTCTGCTAAATGCCGGAAAAATGACTAAGTCCAAAAAAATTTTTTTTTCAATTTTACCCCCATGGGATATATATTCTACCCACACACATTTGGAACTCTCCTGGGGTACCCTCACACATATTATTCCCTCATTTAGTGGATATTTTCACAAAAAAGTGAAATTTTCAAAAATTCAGGAAATTGGTTGAAAATGACTAAATATGAAGGACTCATCGGGCGAATCGCTCTGGAACTGAAATCGGAACGCTCACTGACATTTCCCCTATCTGAAAGTCTGATAAACGCCGGAAAAATGACTAAGTCCAAAAAAAATTTTTTCTCAATTTTACCCCCGTGGGATATATATTCTACCCACACACATTTGGAACTCTCCTGGGGTACCCTCACACATAATATTCCCTCATTTAGTGGATATTTTCACAAAAAAGTGAAATTTTCAAAAATTCAGAAAATTGGCTGAAAACGACTAAATATGAAGGACTCATCGGGCGAATCCCTCTGGTACTGAAATTGGAACGCTCACTGACATTTCCCCTGTCTGAAAGTCTGATAAACGCTGGAAAAATGACAGTCCAAAAAAAAAATTTTTTTAAACTTTTTTCAATTTTACCCCTGTGGGATATATATTCTAACCACACACATTTGGAACTCTCCTGGGGTACCCTCACACATATTATTCCCTCATTTAGTGGATATTTTCACAAAAAAGTTAAATTTTCAAAAATTCAGGAAATTGGTTGAAAATGACTAAATATGAAGGACTCATCGGGCGAATAGCTCTGGAACTGAAATCGGAACGCTCACTGACATTTAACCTATCTGAAAGTCTGATAAATGCCGGAAAAATGACTAAGTCCAAAAAATTTTTTTTTCAATTTTACCCCCGTGGGATATATATTCTACCCACACACATTTGGAACTCTCCTGGGGTAACCTCACACATATTATTCCCTCATTTAGTGGATATTTTCACAAAAAAGTGAAATTTTCAAAAATTCAGAAAATTGGCTGAAAACGACTAAATATGAAGGACTCATCGGGCGAATCCCTCTGGAACTGAAATTGGAACGCTCACTGACATTTCCCCTATCTGAAAGTCTGATAAACGCTGGAAAAATGACAGTCCAAAAAAAAAATTTTTTTAAACTTTTTTCAATTTTACCCCTGTGGGATATATATTCTAAACACACACATTTGGAACTCTCCTGGGGTACCCTCACACATATTATTCCCTCACTTAGTGGATATTTTTTGACAAAATAGAGAAATTTTCAAAAATTCAGAAAATTGGCTGAAAACGACTAAATATGAAGGACTCATTGGGCGAATCGCTCTGGAACTGAAATCGGAATGCTCACTGACATTTCCCCTATCTGAAAGTCTGATAAACGCTGAAAAAACGACTAATTCCCAAAAAAAAAATTTTCAACTTTTTTCAGTTTTACTCCCGTGGGATATATATTCTACCCACACACATTTGGAACTCTCCTGGGGTACCCTCACACATATTATTCCCTCATTTAGTGGATATTTTCACAAAAAAGTGAAATTTTCAAAAATTCAGAAAATTGGCTGAAAACGACTAAATATGAAGGACTCATCGGGCGAATCCCTCTGGAACTGAAATTGGAACGCTCAATGACATTTCCCCTATCTGAAAGTCTGATAAACGCTGGAAAAATGACAGTCCAAAAAAAAAATTTTTTTAAACTTTTTTCAATTTTACCCCTGTGGGATATATATTCTAACCACACACATTTGGAACTCTCCTGGGGTACCCTCACACATATTATTCCCTCATTTAGTGGATATTTTTTGACAAAATAGAGAAATTTTCAAAAATTCAGAAAATTGGCTGAAAACGACTAAATATGAAGGACTCATTGGGCGAATCGCTCTGGAACTGAAATCGGAATGCTCATTGACATTTCCCCTATCTGAAAGTCTGATAAACGCTGAAAAAATGACTAAGTCCCAAAAAAAAAATTTTCAACTTTTTTCAATTTTACCCCCGTGGGATATATATTCTACCCACACACATTTGGAACTCTCCTGGGGTACCCTCACACATATTATTCCCTCATTTAGTGGATATTTTCACAAAAAAGTGAAATTTTCAAAAATTCTGAAAATTGGATGAAAACGACTAAATATGAAGGACTCATAGGGCGAATCACTCTGGAACTGAAATTGGAATGCTCACTGACATTTCCCCTATCTGAAAGTCTGCTAAATGCCGGAAAAATGACTAAGTCCAAAAAAATTTTTTTTCAATTTTACCCCCATGGGATATATATTCTACCCACACACATTTGGAACTCTCCTGGGGTACCCTCACACATATTATTCCCTCATTTAGTGGATATTTTCACAAAAAAGTGAAATTTTCAAAAATTCAGAAAATTGGCTGAAAACGACTAAATATGAAGGACTCATCGGGCGAATCCCTCTGGTACTGAAATTGGAACGCTCACTGACATTTCCCCTATCTGAAAGTCTGATAAACGCTGGAAAAATGACAGTCCAAAAAAAAAATATTTTTAAACTTTTTTCAATTTTACCCCTGTGGGATATATATTCTAACCACACACATTTGGAACTCTCCTGGGGTACCCTCACACATATTATTCCCTCATTTAGTGGATATTTTTTGACAAAATAGAGAAATTTTCAAAAATTCAGAAAATTGGCTGAAAACGACTAAATATGAAGGACTCATTGGGCGAATCGCTCTGGAACTGAAATCGGAATGCTCACTGACATTTCCCCTATCTGAAAGTCTGATAAACGCCGGAAAAAATGACTAATTCCCAAAAAAAAAATTTTCAACTTTTTTCAGTTTTACTCCCGTGGGATATATATTCTACCCACACACATTTGGAACTCTCCTGGGGTACCCTCACACATATTATTCCCTCATTTAGTGGATATTTTCACAAAAAAGTAAAATTTTCAAAAATTCAGAAAATTGGCTGAAAACGACTAAATATGAAGGACTCATCGGGCGAATCCCTCTGGTACTGAAATTGGAACGCTCACTGACATTTCCCCTATCTGAAAGTCTGATAAACGCTGGAAAAATGACAGTCCAAAAAAAAAATTTTTTTAAACTTTTTTCAATTTTACCCCTGTGGGATATATATTCTAACCACACACATTTGGAACTCTCCTGGGGTACCCTCACACATATTATTCCCTCATTTAGTGGATATTTTCACAAAAAAGTTAAATTTTCAAAAATTCAGGAAATTGGTTGAAAATGACTAAATATGAAGGACTCATCGGGCGAATAGCTCTGGAACTGAAATCGGAACGCTCACTGACATTTAACCTATCTGAAAGTCTGATAAATGGCGGAAAAATGACTAAGTCCAAAAAATTTTTTTTTTCAATTTTACCCCCGTGGGATATATATTCTACCCACACACATTTGGAACTCTCCTGGGGTAACCTCACACATATTATTCCCTCATTTAGTGGATATTTTCAAAAAAAAGAGAAATTTTCAAAAATTCAGAAAATTGGCTGAAAACGACTAAATATGAAGGACTCATTGGGCGAATCGCTCTGGAACTGAAATCGGAATGCTCACTGACATTTCCCCTATCTGAAAGTCTGATAAACGCTGAAAAAACGACTAATTCCCAAAAAAAAAATTTTCAACTTTTTTCAGTTTTACTCCCGTGGGATATATATTCTACCCACACACATTTGGAACTCTCCTGGGGTACCCTCACACATATTATTCCCTCATTTAGTGGATATTTTCACCAAAAAGTTAAATTTTTGAAAAATTCAGAAAATTGGCTGAAAACGACTAAATATGAAGGACTCATCGGGCGAATCCCTCTGGTACTGAAATTGGAACGCTCACTGACATTTCCCGTATCTGAAAGTCTGATAAACGCTGGAAAAATGACAGTCCAAAAAAAAAATTTTTTTAAACTTTTTTCAATTTTACCCCTGTGGGATATATATTCTAACCACACACATTTGGAACTCTCCTGGGGTACCCTCACACATATTATTCCCTCATTTAGTGGATATTTTCACAAAAAAGTGAAATTTTCAAAAATTCAGGAAATTGGCTGAAAACGACTAAATATGAAGGACTCATCGGGCGAATCCCTCTGGAACTGAAATTGGAACGCTCAATGACATTTCCCCTATCTGAAAGTCTGATAAACGCTGGAAAAATGACAGTCCAAAAAAAAAATTTTTTTAAACTTTTTTCAATTTTACCCCTGTGGGATATATATTCTAACCACACACATTTGGAACTCTCCTGGGGTACCCTCACACATATTATTCCCTCATTTAGTGGATATTTTTTGACAAAATAGAGAAATTTTCAAAAATTCAGAAAATTGGCTGAAAACGACTAAATATGAAGGACTCATTGGGCGAATCGCTCTGGAACTGAAATCGGAATGCTCATTGACATTTCCCCTATCTGAAAGTCTGATAAACGCTGAAAAAATGACTAAGTCCCAAAAAAAAAATTTTCAACTTTTTTCAATTTTACCCCCGTGGGATATATATTCTACCCACACACATTTGGAACTCTCCTGGGGTACCCTCACACATATTATTCCCTCATTTAGTGGATATTTTCACAAAAAAGTGAAATTTTCAAAAATTCTGAAAATTGGATGAAAACGACTAAATATGAAGGACTCATAGGGCGAATCACTCTGGAACTGAAATTGGAATGCTCACTGACATTTCCCCTATCTGAAAGTCTGCTAAATGCCGGAAAAATGACTAAGTCCAAAAAAATTTTTTTTCAATTTTACCCCCATGGGATATATATTCTACCCACACACATTTGGAACTCTCCTGGGGTACCCTCACACATATTATTCCCTCATTTAGTGGATATTTTCACAAAAAAGTGAAATTTTCAAAAATTCAGGAAATTGGTTGAAAATGACTAAATATGAAGGACTCATCGGGCGAATCGCTCTGGAACTGAAATCGGAACGCTCACTGACATTTCCCCTATCTGAAAGTCTGATAAACGCTGGAAAAATGACAGTCCAAAAAAAAAATATTTTTAAACTTTTTTCAATTTTACCCCTGTGGGATATATATTCTAACCACACACATTTGGAACTCTCCTGGGGTACCCTCACACATATTATTCCCTCATTTAGTGGATATTTTTTGACAAAATAGAGAAATTTTCAAAAATTCAGAAAATTGGCTGAAAACGACTAAATATGAAGGACTCATTGGGCGAATCGCTCTGGAACTGAAATCGGAATGCTCACTGACATTTCCCCTATCTGAAAGTCTGATAAACGCCGGAAAAAATGACTAATTCCCAAAAAAAAAATTTTCAACTTTTTTCAGTTTTACTCCCGTGGGATATATATTCTACCCACACACATTTGGAACTCTCCTGGGGTACCCTCACACATATTATTCCCTCATTTAGTGGATATTTTCACAAAAAAGTGAAATTTTCAAAAATTCAGAAAATTGGCTGAAAACGACTAAATATGAAGGACTCATCGGGCGAATCCCTCTGGTACTGAAATTGGAACGCTCACTGACATTTCCCCTATCTGAAAGTCTGATAAACGCTGGAAAAATGACAGTCCAAAAAAAAAATTTTTTTAAACTTTTTTCAATTTTACCCCTGTGGGATATATATTCTAGGCACACACATTTGGAACTCTCCTGGGGTACCCTCACACATATTATTCCCTCATTTAGTGGATATTTTCACAAAAAAGTTAAATTTTCAAAAATTCAGGAAATTGGTTGAAAATGACTAAATATGAAGGACTCATCGGGCGAATAGCTCTGGAACTGAAATCGGAACGCTCACTGACATTTAACCTATCTGAAAGTCTGATAAATGCCGGAAAAATGACTAAGTCCAAAAAATTTTTTTTTTCAATTTTACCCCCGTGGGATATATATTCTACCCACACACATTTGGAACTCTCCTGGGGTAACCTCACACATATTATTCCCTCATTTAGTGGATATTTTTTGACAAAATAGAGAAATTTTCAAAAATTCAGAAAATTGGCTGAAAACGACTAAATATGAAGGACTCATTGGGCGAATCGCTCTGGAACTGAAATCGGAATGCTCACTGACATTTCCCCTATCTGAAAGTCTGATAAACGCTGAAAAAATGACTAATTCCCAAAAAAAATATTTTCAACTTTTATCAGTTTTACTCCCGTGGGATATATATTCTACCCACAAACATTTGGAACTCTCCTGGGGTACCCTCACACATATTATTCCCTCATTTAGTGGATATTTTCACAAAAAAGTGAAATTTTCAAAAATTCTGAAAATTGGCTGAAAACGACTAAATATGAAGGACTCATCGGGTGAATTGCTCTGGAACTGAAATTGGAACGCTCACTGACATTTCCCCTATCTGAAAGTCTGCTAAACGCCGGAAAAATGACTAAGTCCAAAAAAATTTTTTTTTCAATTTTACCCCCATGGGATATATATTCTACCCACACACATTTGGAACTCTCCTGGGGTACCCTCACACATATTATTCCCTCATTTAGTGGATATTTTCACAAAAAAGTGAAATTTTCAAAAATTCTGAAAATTGGCTGAAAACGACTAAATATGAAGGACTCATCGGGTGAATTGCTCTGGAACTGAAATTGGAACGCTCACTGATATTTAACCTATCTGAAAGTCTGATAAACGCCGGAAAAATGACTAAGTCCAAAAAATTTTTTTTTTCAATTTTACCCCCGTGGGATATATATTCTACCCACACACATTTGGAACTCTCCTGGGGTACCCTCACACATATTATTCCCTCATTTAGTGGATATTTTCACAAAAAAGTGAAATTTTCAAAAATTCAGAAAATTGGCTTAAAACGACTAAATATGAAGGACTCATCGGACAAATCACTCTGGAACTGAAATCGGAACGCTCACTCACATTTCCCCTATCTGAAAGTCTGATAAACGCCGGAAAAATGAAAAAGTCCCAAAAAAAATTTTTTTCAACTTTTTTCAATTTTACCCCCGTGGGATATATATTCTACCCACACACATTTGGAACTCTCCTGGGGTACCCTCACACATATTATTCCCTCATTTATTGGATATTTTCACAAAAAAGTGAAATTTTCAAAAATTCAGAAAATTGGCTTAAAACGACTAAATATGAAGGACTCATCGGGCAAATCACTCTGGAACTGAAATCGGAACGCTCACTGACATTTCCCCTATCTGAAAGTCTGATAAACGCCGGAAAAATGACTAAGTCCAAAAAAATTTTTTTTTCAATTTTACCCTCGTGGGATATATATTCTACCCACACACATTTGGAACTCTCCTGGGGTTCCCTCACACATCTTATTCCCTCATTTAGTGGATATTTTCACAAAAAAGTGAAATTTTCAAAAATTCAGAAAATTGGCTTAAAACGACTAAATATGAAGGACTCATCGGGCAAATCACTCTGGAACTGAAATCGGAACGCTCACTCACATTTCCCCTATCTGAAAGTCTGATAAACGGCGGAAAAATGACAAAGTCCTAAAAAAAATTTTTTTCAACTTTTTTCAATTTTACCCCCGTGGGATATATATTCTACCCACACACATTTGGAACTCTCCTGGGGTACCCTCACACATATTATTCCCTCATTTAGTGGATATTTTCACAAAAAAGTGAAATTTTCAAAAATTCAGAAAATTGGCTTAAAACGACTAAATATGAAGGACTCATCGGGCGAATCGCTCTGGAACTGAAATCGGAACGCTCACTGACATTTCCCCTATCTGAAAGTCTGATAAACGCCGGAAAAATGACTAAGTCCAAAAAAATTTTTTTTTCAATTTTACCCTCGTGGGAAATATATTCTACCCACACACATTTGGAACTCTCCTGGGGTACCCTCACACATATTATTCCCTCATTTAGTGGATATTTTCACAAAAAAGTGAAATTTTCAAAAATTCAGAAAATTGGCTTAAAACGACTAAATATGAAGGACTCATCGGGCAAATCACTCTGGAACTGAAATCGGAACGCTCACTCACATTTCCCCTATCTGTAAGTGTGATAAACGCTGAAAAAATGACTAAGTCCGAAAAAAAAAAAAATTTCAACTTTTTTCAATTTTACCCCCGTGGGATATATATTCTACCCACACACATTTGGAACTCTCCTGGGGTACCCGCACACATATTATTTCCTCATTTAGTGGATGTTTTCACAAAAAAGTGAAATTTTCAAAAATTCTGAAAATTGGCTGAAAACGACTAAATATGAAGGACTCATCGAGCGAGTCGCTCTGGAACTGAAATCGGAATGCTCACTGACATTTCCCCTATCTGAAAGTCAGATAAACGCTGAAAAAATGACTAAGTCCAAAAAAAAATTTTTTTCAACTTTTTTCAATTTTACCCCCGTGGGATATATATTCTACCCACACACATTTGGAACTCTCCTGGGGTACCCTCACACATATTATTCCCTCATTTAGTGGATATTTTCACAAAAAAGTGAAATTTTCAAAAATTCAGAAAATTGGCTTAAAACGACTAAATATGAAGGACTCATCGGGCGAATCGCTCTGGAACTGAAATCGGAACGCTCACTGACATTTCCCCTATCTGAAAGTCTGATAAACGCCGTAAAAATGACTAAGTCCAAAAAAATTTTTTTTTCAATTTTACCCTCGTGGGATATATATTCTACCCACACACATTTGGAACTCTCCTGGGGTACCCTCACACATATTATTCCCTCATTTAGTGGATATTTTCACAAAAAAGTGAAATTTTCAAAAATTCTGAAAATTGGCTGAAAACGACTAAATATGAAGGACTCATCGGGCGAATCGCTGTGGAACTGAAATCGGAACGCTCACTGACATTTCCCCTATCTGAAAATCTGATAAACGCCGGAAAAATGACTAAGTCCAAAAAAAAATTTTTTTTCAACTTTTTTCAATTTTACCCCCGTGGGATATATATTCTACCCACACATATTTGGAACTCTCCTGGAGTACCCTCACACATATTATTCCCTCATTTAGTGGATATTTTCACAAAAAAGTGAAATTTTCAAAAATACAGAAAATTGTCTGAAAACAACTAAATATGAAGGACTCATCAAGCGAATCGCTCTGGAACTGAAATCGGAACGCTCACTGACATTTCCCCTATCTGAAAGTCTGATAAACGCCGGAAAAATGACTAAGTCCAAAAAAAATTTTTTTTTCAACTGTTTTCAATTTTACCCCCGTGGTATATATATTCTACCCACACACATTTGGCACTCTCCTGGGGTACCCTCACACATATTATTCCCTCATTTAGTGGATATTTTCACAAAAAAGTAAAATTTTCAAAAATTCAGAAAATTGGCTGAAAACGACTAAATATGAAGGACTCATCGGGCGAATTGCTCTGGAACTGAAATCGGAATGGTCACTGACATTTCCCCTATCTGAAAGTCTGATAAAAATGACTAAGTCCCAAAAAATTTTTTTTTTCAACTTTTTTCAATTTTACCCCCGTGGTATATATATTCTACCCACACACATTTGGAACTCTCCTGGGGTACCCTCACACATATTATTCCCTCATTTAGTGGATATTTTCACAAAAAAGTAAAATTTTCAAAAATTCAGAAAATTGGCTGAAAACGACTATATATGAAGGACTCATCGGGCGAATCGCTCTGGAACTGAAATCGGAACGCTCACTGACATTTCCATTATCTGAAAGTCTGATGAACGCCGGAAAAATGACTAAGTCCAAAAAATAAATTTTTTCAACTTTTTTCAATTTTACCCCCGTGCGATATATATTCTACCCACACACATTTGGAACTCTCCTGGGGTACCCTCACACATATTATTCCCTCATTTAGTAGATATTTTCACAAAAAAGTGAAATTTTCAAAAATTCAGAAAATTTAGTTGAAAACGACTAAATATAAAGGACTCAATGGGCGAATCGCTCTGGAGCTGAAATCGGAACGCTCACTGACATTTCCCCTATCTGAAAGTCAGATAAACGCTGAAAAAATGACTAAGTCCAAAAAAAAAATTTTTTCAACTTTTTTCAATTTTACCCCCGTGGGATATATATTCTACCCACACACATTTGGAACTCTCCTGGGGTACCCTCACACGTATTATTCCCTCATTTAGTGGATATTTTCACAAAAAAGTGAAATTTTCAAAAATTCAGAAAATTAGATGAAAACGACTAAATATGAAGGACTCATCGGGCGAATCGCTCTGGAACTGAAATCGAAACGCTGACTGACATTTCCCCTATCTGAAAGTCGGATAAACGCCGGAAAATGACTAAGTCCCCCAAAAAAATTTTTCAACTTTTATCAATTTTACCCCCGTGGGATATATATTCTACCCACACACATTTGGAACTCTCCTGGGGTACCCTCACACATATTATTCCCTCATTTAGTGGATATTTTCACAAAAAAGTGAAATTTTCAAAAATTCTGAAAATTGGCTGAAAACGACTAAATATGAAGGACTCATCGGGCGAATCGCTCTGGAACTGAAATCGGAATGCTCACTGATATTTCCCATATCTGAAAGTCTGATAAACGGCGGAAAATGACTAAGTCCAAAAAAAATTTTTTTTTAACTTTTTTCAATTTTACCCCCGTGGGATATATATTCTACCTACACACATTTGGAACTCTCCTGGGGTACCCTCACACATATTATTCCCTCATTTAGTGAATATTTTCACAAAAAAGTGAAATTTTCAAAAATTCAGAAAATTGTCTGAAAACGACTAAATATGAAGGACTCATTGGGCGAATCGCTCTGGAACTGAAATCGGAACGCTCACTGACATTTCCCTTATCTGAAAGTCTGATAAACGCCGGAAAAATGCCTAAGTCTAAAAAAAATTTTTTTCAACTTTTTTCAATTTTACCCCTGTGGGATATATATTCTACACACACACATTTGGAACTCTCCTGGGGCACCCTCACACATATTATTCCCTCATTTAGTGGATATTTTCACAAAAAAGTGAAATTTTCAAAAATTCAGAAAATTGGCTGAAAACGACTAACTATGAAGGACTCATCGGGCGAATCGCTCTGGAACTGAAATCGGAATGCTCACTGACATTTCCTCTATCTGACAGTCTGATAAACGCTGAAAAAATGACTAAGTCCCAAAAAAAAAATGTTTTCAACTTTTTTCAATTTTACCCCCCTGGGATATATATTCTACCCACACACATTTGGAACTCTCCTGGGGTACACTCACACATATTATTCCCTCATTTAGTGGATATTCTCACAAAAAAGTGAAATTTTCAAAAAATTCTGAAAATTGGCTGAAAACGACTAAGTATGAAGGACTCATCTGGCGAATCGCTCTGGAACTGAAATCGGAACGCTCACTGACATTTCCCCTATCTGAAAGTCTGATAAACGCCGGAAAAATGCCTAAGTCTAAAAAAAATTTTTTTCAACTTTTTTCAATTTTACCCCCGTGGGATATATATTCTACCCACACACATTTGTAACTCTCCTTGGGTACCCTCACACCTATTATTCCTTCATTTAGTGGATATTTTCACAAAAAAGTGAAATCGGAATGCTCACTGACATTTCCCCTATCTGAAAGTCTGATAAACGCCGGAAAAATGACTAAGTCCTCCCAAAAATTTTTTTTATCTTTTTTCAATTTTACCCCCGTGGGATATATATTCTACCCACACACATTTGGAACTCTCCTGGGGTACCCTCACACATATTATTCCCTTATTTAGTGGATATTTTCACAAAAAAGTGAAATTTTGAAAAATTCTGAAAATTGGCTGTAAACGAATAAATATGAAGGACTCATTGGGAGAATCGCTCTGGAACTGAAATCGGAACGCTCACTGACATTTACCATATCTGAAAGTCTGATAAACGCTGAAAAAATGACTAAGTCCAAAAAAAAATTTTTTTCAACTTTTTTCAATTTTACCCCCGTGGGATGTATATTCTACCCACACACATTTGGAACTCTCCTGGGGTACCCTCACACATATTATTCCCTCATTTAGTGGATATTTTCACAAAAACGTGAAATTTTGAAAAATTCTGAAAATTGGCTGAAAACGACTAAATATGAAGGACTCATCGGGCGAATCGCTCTGGAACTGAAATCGGAACGCTCACTGACATTTCCCCTATCTGAAAGTCTGATAAACGCCGGAAAAATGCCTAAGTCTAAAAAAAAATTTTTTCAACTTTTTTCAATTTTACCCCCGTGGGATGTATATTCTACCCACACACATTTGGTACTCTCCTGGGGTACCCTCACACATATTATTCCCTCATTTAGTGGATATTTTCACAAAAAAGTGAAATTTTCAAAAATTCAGAAAATTGTCTGAAAACGACTAAATATGAAGGACTCATCGGGCGAATCGCTCTGGAACTGAAATTGGAATGCTCACTGACATTTCCCCTATCTGACAGTCTGATAAACGCTGAAAAAATGACTAAGTCCCAAAAAAAAATATTTTCAACTTTTTTCAATTTTATCCCCGTGGGAAATATATTCTACCCACACACATTGGGAACTCTCCTGGGGTACCCTCACACATATTATTCCCTCATTTAGTGGATATTTTCACAAAAAAGTGAAATTTTCAAAAATTCAGAAAATTGTCTGAAAACGACTAAATATGAAGGACTCATTGGGCGAATCGCTCTGGAACTGAAATCGGAAAGCTCACTGACATTTCCCCTATCTGAAAGTCTGATAAACGCTGAAAAAATGACTAAGTCCCCAAAAAAAATTTTTTAAACTTTTTTCAATTTTACCCCACTGGGATATATATTCTACCCACACACATTTGGAACTCTCCTGGGGTACACTCACACATATTATTCCCTCATTTAGTGGATATTCTCACAAAAAAGTGAAATTTTCAAAAATTCTGAAAATTGGCTGAAAACGACTAAGTATGAAGGACTCATCCGGCGAATCGCTCTGGTACTGAAATCGGAATGCTCACTGATATTTCCCATATCTGAAAGTCTGATAAACGGCGGAAAATGACTAAGTCCAAAAAAAATTTTTTTTTAACTTTTTTCAATTTTACCCCCGTGGGATATATATTCTGCCCACACACATTTGTAACTCTCCTTGGGTACCCTCACACCTATTATTCCTTCATTTAGTGGATATTTTCACAAAAAAGTGAAATCGGAATGCTCACTGACATTTCCCCTATCTGAAAGTCTGATAAACGCCGGAAAAATGACTAAGTCTCAAAAAATTTTTTTTTCAATTTTACCCCCGTGAGATATATATTCTACCCACACACATTTGGAAATCTCCTGGGGTACCCTCACACCTATTTAGTGGATATTTTCACAAAAAAGTGAAATTTTCAAAAATTCAGAAAATTGGCTGAAAACGAATAAATATGAAGGACTCATTGGTCAGATCGCTCTGGAACTGAAATCGAAATGCTCACTGACATTTCCATTATCTGAAAGTCTGATGAACGCCGGAAAAATGACTAAGTCCAAAAAAAATTTTTTTTCAACTTTTTTCAATTTTACCCCCGTGCGATATATATTCTACCCACACACATTTGGAACTCTCCTGGGGTACCCTCACACATATTATTCCCTCATTTAGTGGATATTTTCACAAAAAAAAGTGAAATTTTCAAAAATTCTGAAAATTGGCTGAAAACGACTAAATATGAAGGACTCATCGGGCGAATCGCTCTGGAACTGAAATCGGAATGCTCACTGACATTTCCCCGATCTGACAGTCTGATAAACGCTGAAAAAATGACTAAGTCCCAAAAAAAAATATTTTCAACTTTTTTCAATTTTATCCCCGTGGGATATATATTCTACCCACACACATTGGGAACTCTCCTGGGGTACCCTCACACATATTATTCCTCATTTAGTGGATATTTTCACAAAAAAGTGAAATTTGCAAAAATTCAGAAAATTGGCTGAAAACGACTAAATATGAAGGACTCATTGGGCGAATCGCTCTGGAACTGAAATCGGAATGCTCACTGACTTTTCCCATATCTGAAAGTCTGATAAACGCTGAAAAAATGACTAAGTCCCCAAACAAATTTTTTTCAACTTTTTTCAATTTTACCCCCCTGGGATATATATTCTACCCACACACATTTGGAACTCTCCTGGGGTACACTCACACATATTATTCCCTCATTTAGTGGATATTCTCACAAAAAAGTGAAATTTTCAAAAATTCTGAAAATTGGCTGAAAACGACTAAGTATGAAGGACTCATCCGGCGAATCGCTCTGGTACTGAAATCGGAATGCTCACTGACATTTCCCCTATCTGAAAGTCTGATAAACGCCGGAAAAATGCCTAAGTCTAAAAAAAATTTTTTTCAACTTTTTTCAATTTTACCCCCCTGGGATATATATTCTACCTACACACATTTGTAACTCTCCTGGGGTACCCTCACACATATTATTCCCTCATTTAGTGGATATTTTCACAAAAAAGTGAAATTTTCAAAAATTCAGAAAATTGTCTGAAAACGACTAAATATGAAGGACTCATCCGGCGAATCGCTCTGGAACTGAAATCGGAACGCTCACTGACATTTCCCCTATCTGAAAGTCTGATAAACGCTGAAAAAATGACTAAGTCCCCAAAAAAAATTTTTTCAACTTTTTTCAATTTTACCCCCCTGGGATATATATTCTACCCACACACATTTGGAACTCTCCTGGGGTACACTCACACATATTATTCCCTCATTTAGTGGATATTCTCACAAAAAAGTGAAATTTTCAAAAAATTCTGAAAATTGGCTGAAAACGACTAAGTATGAAGGACTCATCTGGCGAATCGCTCTGGAACTGAAATCGGAACGCTCACTGACATTTCCCCTATCTGAAAGTCTGATAAACGCCGGAAAAATGCATAAGTCTAAAAAAAATTTTTTTCAACTTTTTTCAATTTTACCCCCGTGGGATATATATTCTACCCACACACATTTGTAACTCTCCTTGGGTACCCTCACACCTATTATTCCTTCATTTAGTGGATATTTTCACAAAAAAGTGAAATCGGAATGCTCACTGACATTTCCCCTATCTGAAAGTCTGATAAACGCCGGAAAAATGACTAAGTCCCCCCAAAAATTTTTTTTATCTTTTTTCAATTTTACCCCCGTGGGATATATATTCTACCCACACACATTTGGAACTCTCCTGGGGTACCCTCACACATATTATTCCCTCATTTAGTGGATATTTTCACAAAAAAGTGAAATTTTGAAAAATTCTGAAAATTGGCTGTAAACGAATAAATATGAAGGACTCATCGGGAGAATCGCTCTGGAACTGAAATCGGAACGCTCACTGACATTTACCATATCTGAAAGTCTGATAAACGCTGAAAAAATGACTAAGTCCAAAAAAAAATTTTTTTCAACTTTTTTCAATTTTACCCCCGTGGGATGTATATTCTACCCACACACATTTGGAACTCTCCTGGGGTACCCTCACACATATTATTCCCTCATTTAGTGGATATTTTCACAAAAACGTGAAATTTTGAAAAATTCTGAAAATTGGCTGAAAACGACTAAATATGAAGGACTCATCCGGCGAATCGCTCTGGAACTGAAATCGGAACGCTCACTGACATTTCCCCTATCTGAAAGTCTGATAAACGCCGGAAAAATGCCTAAGTCTAAAAAAAAATTTTTTCAACTTTTTTCAATTTTACCCCCGTGGGATATATATTCTACCCACACACATTTGGAACGCTCCTGGGGCACCCTCACACATATTATTCCCTCATTTAGTGGATATTTTCACAAAAAAGTGAAATTTTCAAAAATTCAGAAAATTGTCTGAAAACGACTAAATATGAAGGACTCATCGGGCGAATCGCTCTGGAACTGAAATTGGAATGCTCACTGACATTTCCCCTATCTGACAGTCTGATAAACGCTGAAAAAATGACTAAGTCCCAAAAAAAAATATTTTCAACTTTTTTCAATTTTATCCCCGTGGGAAATATATTCTACCCACACACATTTGGAACTCTCCTGGGGTACACTCACACATATTATTCCCTCATTTAGTGGATATTCTCACAAAAAAGTGAAATTTTCAAAAATTCAGAAAATTGGCTGAAAACGACTAAGTATGAAGGACTCATCCGGCGAATCGCTCTGGTACTGAAATCGGAATGCTCACTGATATTTCCCATATCTGAAAGTCTGATAAACGGCGGAAAATGACTAAGTCCAAAAAAAATTTTTTTTTAACTTTTTTCAATTTTACCCCCGTGGGATATATATTCTGCCCACACACATTTGTAACTCTCCTTGGGTACCCTCACACCTATTATTCCTTCATTTAGTGGATATTTTCACAAAAAAGTGAAATCGGAATGCTCACTGACATTTCCCCTATCTGAAAGTCTGATAAACGCCGGAAAAATGACTAAGTCTCAAAAAATTTTTTTTTCAATTTTACCCCCGTGCGATATATATTCTACCCACACACATTTGGAACTCTCCTGGGGTACCCTCACACATATTATTCCCTCATTTAGTGGATATTTTCACAAAAAAAAGTGAAATTTTCAAAAATTCTGAAAATTGGCTCAAAACGACTAAATATGAAGGACTCATCGGGCGAATCGCTCTGGAACTGAAATCGGAATGCTCACTGACATTTCCCCGATCTGACAGTCTGATAAACGCTGAAAAAATGACTAAGTCCCAAAAAAAAATATTTTCAACTTTTTTCAATTTTATCCCCGTGGGATATATATTCTACCCACACACATTGGGAACTCTCCTGGGGTACCCTCACACATATTATTCCTCATTTAGTGGATATTTTCACAAAAAAGTGAAATTTGCAAAAATTCAGAAAATTGGCTGAAAACGACTAAATATGAAGGACTCATTGGGCGAATCGCTCTGGAACTGAAATCGGAATGCTCACTGACTTTTCCCATATCTGAAAGTCTGATAAACGCTGAAAAAATGACTAAGTCCCCAAACAAATTTTTTTCAACTTTTTTCAATTTTACCCCCCTGGGATATATATTCTACCCACACACATTTGGAACTCTCCTGGGGTACACTCACACATATTATTCCCTCATTTAGTGGATATTCTCACAAAAAAGTGAAATTTTCAAAAATTCTGAAAATTGGCTGAAAACGACTAAGTATGAAGGACTCATCCGGCGAATCGCTCTAGTACTGAAATCGGAATGCTCACTGACATTTCCCCTATCTGAAAGTCTGATAAACGCCGGAAAATTGCCTAAGTCTAAAAAAAATTTTTTTCAACTTTTTTCAATTTTACCCCCCTGGGATATATATTCTACCTACACACATTTGTAACTCTCCTGGGGTACCCTCACACATATTATTCCCTCATTTAGTGGATATTTTCACAAAAAAGTGAAATTTTCAAAAATTCAGAAAATTGTCTGAAAACGACTAAATATGAAGGACTCATCCGGCGAATCGCTCTGGAACTGAAATCGGAACGCTCACTGACATTTCCCCTATCTGAAAGTCTGATAAACGCCGGAAAAATGACTAAGTCCCCAAAAAAATTTTTTTCAACTTTTTTCAATTTTACCCCCCTGGGATATATATTCTACCTACACACATTTTGAACTCTCCTGGGGTACCCTCACACATATTATTCCCTCATTTAGTGGATATTTCCACAAAAAAGTGAAATTTTCAAAAATTCAGAAAATTGTCTGAAAACGACTAAATATGAAGGACTCATTGGGCGAATCGCTCTGTAACTGAAATCGGAAAGCTCACTGACATTTCCCCTATCTGAAAGTCTGATAAACGCTGAAAAAATGACTAAGTCCCAAAAAAAAATGTTTTCAACTTTTTTCAATTTTATCCTCGTGGGATATATATTCTACCTACACACATTTGGAACTCTCCTGGGGTACCCTCACACATATTATTCCCTCATTTAGTGGATATTTTCACAAAAAAGTGAAATTTTCAAAAATTCAGAAAATTGGCTGAAAACGACTAAATATGAAGGACTCATTGGGCGAATCGCTCTGGAACTGAAATCGGAAAGCTCACTGACATTTCCCCTATCTGAAAGTCTGATAAACGCTGAAAAAATGACTAAGTACCCAAAAAAAAATTTTTCAACTTTTTTCAATTTTACCCCCCTGGGATATATATTCTACCCACACACATTTGGAACTCTCCTGGGGTACACTCACACATATTATTCCCTCATTTAGTGGATATTCTCACAAAAAAGTGAAATTTTCAAAAATTCTAAAATTGGTTGAAAACGACTAAATATGAAGGACTTAATCGCTCTGGAACTGAAATCGAAACGCTCACTGACATTTCCCCTATCTGAAAGTCTGATAAACGCCGGAAAAATGCCTAAGTCTAAAAAAAATTTTTTTCAACTTTTTTCAATTTTACCCCCGTGGGATATATATTCTACCCACACACATTTGGAACTCTCCTGGGGTACCCTCACACATATTATTCCCTCATTTAGTGGATATTTTCACAAAAAATTGAAATTTTCAAAAATTCAGAAAATTGTCTGAAAACGACTAAATATGAAGGACTCATCGGGCGAATCGCTCTGGAACTGAAATCGGAATGCTCACTGACATTTCCCCTATCTGACAGTCTGATAAACGCTGAAAAAATGACTAACTCCCCCCCCAAATTTTTTTCATCTTTTTTCAATTTTACCCCTGTGGGATATATATTCTACCCACACACATTTGGAACTCTCCTGTGGTACCCTCACACATATTATTCCCTCATTTAGTGGATATTTTCACAAAAACGTGAAATTTTGAAAAATTCTGAAAATTGGCTGAAAACAACTAAATATGAAGGACTCATCGGGCGAATCGCTCTGGAACTGAAATCGGAACGCTCACTGACATTTCCCCTATCTGAAAGTCTGATAAACGCTGAAAAAATGACTAAGTCCAAAAAAAATTTTTTTTCAACTTTTTTCAATTTTACCCCCGTGGGATGTATATTCTACCCACACACATTTGGTACTCTCCTGGGGTACCCTCACACATATTATTCCCTCATTTAGTGGATATTTTCACAAAAAAGTGAAATTTTCAAAAATTCTGAAAATTGGTTGAAAACGACTAAATATGAAGGACTCATCGGGCGAATCGCTCTGGAACTGAAATCGGAACGCTCACTGACATTTCCCCTATCTGAAAGTCTGATAAACGCTGAAAAAATGACTAAGTCCAAAAAAAAATTTTTTTAAACTTTTTTCAATTTTACCCCCGTGGGATGTATATTCTACCCACACACATTTGGAACTCTCCTGGGGTACCCTCACACATATTATTCCCTAATTTAGTGGATATTTTCACAAAAACGTGAAATTTTGAAAAATTCTGAAAATTGGCTGAAAACGACTAAATATGAAGAACTCATCGGGCGAATCGCTCTGGAACTGAAATCGGAACGCTCACTGACATTTCCCCTATCTGAAAGTCTGATAAACGCTGAAAAAATGACTAAGTCCAAAAAAAAATTTTTTTCAACTTTTTTCAATTTTACCCCCGTGGGATGTATATTCTACCCACACACATTTGGTACTCTCCTGGGGTACCCTCACACATATTATTCCCTCATTTAGTGGATATTTTCACAAAAAAGTGAAATTTTCAAAAATTCTGAAAATTGGTTGAAAACGACTAAATATGAAGGACTTAATCGCTCTGGAACTGAAATCGATACACTCACTGACATTTCCCCTATCTGAAAGTCTGATAAACGCCGGAAAAATGCCTAAGTCTAAAAAAAATTTTTTTCAACTTTTTTCAATTTTACCCCCGTGGGATATATATTCTACCCACACACATTTGGAACTCTCCTGAGGTTCCCTCACACATATTATTCCCTCATTTAGTGGATATTTTCACAAAAAAGTGAAATTTTCAAAAATTCTGAAAATTGGCTGAAAACGACTAAATATGAAGGACTCATTTAGCGAATCGCTCTGGAACTGAAATCAGAATGCTCACTGACATTTCCCCTATCTGAAAGTCTGATAAACGCCGGAAAAATGACTAAATCTAAAAAAAAAAATTGTCAACTTTTTTTCCATTTTACCCCCGTGGGATACATATTCTACCCACACACATTTGGAACTCTCCTGGGCTACCCTCACACATATTATTCCCTCATTTAGTGGATATTTTCACGAAAAAGTGAAATTTTCAAAAATTCAGAAAATTGGCTGAAAACGTCTAAATATGAAGGACTCTTCGGGCGAATCGCTCTGGAACTGAAATCGGAATGCTCATTGACATTTCCCCTATCTGAAAGTCTGATAAACGCCGGAAAAATGACTAAGTCCAAAAAAAAATTTTTTTCATCTTTTTCAATTTTACCCCCGTGGGATATATATTATACCCACACACATTTGGAACTCTCCTGAGCTACCCTCACACATATTATTCCCTCATTTAGTGGATATTTTCACAAAAAAGTGACCTTTTCAAAAATTCAGAAAATTGGCTGAAAACGACTAAATATCAAGGACTCATCTGGCGAATCGCTCTGGAACTGAAATCGGAACGCTCACTGACATTTCCCCTATCTGAAAGTCTGATAAACGCCGGAAAAATGACTAAATCTAAAAAAAAAATTTTTCAACTTTTTTCAATTTTACCCCCGTGGGATATATATTCTACCCACACACATTTGGAACTCTCCTGGGGTACCCTCACAGATATTATTCCCTCATTTAGTGGATATTTTCACAAAAAAGTGAAATTTTCAAAAATTCCGAAAATTGGCTGAAAACGACTAAATATCAAGGACTCATCTGGCGAATCGCTCTGGAACTGAAATCGGAACACTCACTGACATTTCCCCTATCTGAAAGTCTGATAAACGCCGGAAAAATGACTAAATCTAAAAAAAATTTTTTTTAACTTTTTTCAATTTTACCCCCGTGGGATATATATTTCACCCACACACATTTGGAACTCTCCTGGGGTACCCTCACACATATTATTCCCTCCTTTAGTGGATATTTTCACAAAAAAAGTGAAATTTTCAAAAATACAGAAAATTGGCTGAAACGGCTAAATATCAAGGACTCATCTGGCGAATCGCTCTGGAACTGAAATAGGAATGCTCACTGACATTTCCCCTTTCTGAAAGTCTGATAAACGCTGACAAAATGACTAAGTTCAAAAAAAATTTTTTTAAACTTTTTTCAATTTAACCCCCGTGGGATATATATTCTACCCACACACATTTGGAACTTTCCTGGGAGTACCCTCACACATATTATTCCCTCATTTAGTGGATATTTTCACAAAAAAGTGAAATTTTCAAAAATTCTGAAAATTGGCTGAAAACGACTAAATATGAAGGACTCATTTAGCGAATCGCTCTGGAACTGAAATCAGAATGCTCACTGACATTTCCCCTATCTGAAAGTCTGATAAACGCCGGAAAAATGACTAAATCTAAAAAAAAAAATTGTCAACTTTTTTTCCATTTTACCCCCGTGGGATATATATTCTACCCACACACATTTGGAACTCTCCTGGGCTACCCTCACACATATTATTCCCTCATTTAGTGGATATTTTCACAAAAAAGTGAAATTTTCAAAAATTCAGAAAATTGGCTGAAAACGTCTAAATATGATGGACTCTTCGGGCGAATCGCTCTGGAACTGAAATCGGAATGCTCATTGACATTTCCCCTATCTGAAAGTCTGATAAACGCCGGAAAAATGACTAAGTCCAAAAAAAAATTTTTTTCATCTTTTTCAATTTTACCCCCGTGGGATATATATTATACCCACACACATTTGGAACTCTCCTGAGCTACCCTCACACATATTATTCCCTCATTTAGTGGATATTTTCACAAAAAAGTGACCTTTTCAAAAATTCAGAAAATTGGCTGAAAACGACTAAATATCAAGGACTCATCTGGCGAATCGCTCTGGAACTGAAATCGGAACGCTCACTGACATTTCCCCTATCTGAAAGTCTGATAAACGCCGGAAAAATGACTAAATCTAAAAAAAAAATTTTTCAACTTTTTTCAATTTTACCCCCGTGGGATATATATTCTACCCACACACATTTGGAACTCTCCTGGGGTACCCTCACAGATATTATTCCCTCATTTAGTGGATATTTTCACAAAAAAGTGAAATTTTCAAAAATTCCGAAAATTGGCTGAAAACGACTAAATATCAAGGACTCATCTGGCGCATCGCTCTGGAACTGAAATCGGAACACTCACTGACATTTCCCCTATCTGAAAGTCTGATAAACGCCGGAAAAATGACTAAATCTAAAAAAAAATTTTTTTAACTTTTTTCAATCTTACCCCCGTGGGATATATATTTCACCCACACACATTTGGAACTCTCCTGGGGTACCCTCACACATATTATTCCCTCCTTTAGTGGATATTTTCACAAAAAAAGTGAAATTTTCAAAAATACAGAAAATTGGCTGAAACGGCTAAATATCAAGGACTCATCTGGCGAATCGCTCTGGAACTGAAATAGGAATGCTCACTGACATTTCCCCTTTCTGAAAGTCTGATAAACGCTGACAAAATGACTAAGTCCAAAAAAAATTTTTTTAAACTTTTTTCAATTTAACCCCCGTGGGATATATATTCTACCCACACACATTTGGAACTTTCCTGGGAGTACCCTCACACATATTATTCCCTCATTTAGTGGATATTTTCACAAAAAATGAAATTTTCAAAAATTTTGAAAATTGGCTGAAAACGACTAAATATGAAGGACTCATCGGGCGAAACGCTCTGGAACTGAAATCGGAATGCTCACTGACATTTCCCCTATCTGAAAGTCTGATAAACGCCGAAAAAATGACTAAGTCCAAAAAAAAATTTTTTTCAACTTTTTTCAATTTAACCCCCGTGGGATATATATTCTACCCACACACATTTGGAACTCTCCTGGGGTACCCTCACACATATTATTCCCTCATTTAGTGGATATTTTCACAAAAAAGTGAAATTTTCAAAAATTCAGAAAATTGGCTGAAAACGACTAAATAAGAAGGACTCTTCGGGCGAATCGCTCTGGAACTGAAATCGGAATGCTCATTGACATTTCCCCTATCTGAAAGTCTGATAAACGCCGGAAAAATGACTAAGTCCAAAAAAAAATTTTTTTCATCTTTTTCAATTTTACCCCCGTGGGATATATATTATACCCACACACATTTCGAACTCTCCTGAGCTACCCTCACACATATTATTCCCTCATTTAGTGGATATTTTCACAAAAAAGTGACCTTTTCAAAAATTCAGAAAATTGGCTGAAAACGACTAAATATCAAGGACTCATCTGGCGAATCGCTCTGGAACTGAAATCGGAACGCTCACTGACATTTCCCCTATCTGAAAGTCTGATAAACGCCGGAAAAATGACTAAATCTAAAAAAAAAATTTTTCAACTTTTTTCAATTTTACCCCCGTGGGATATATATTCTACCCACACACATTTGGAACTCTCCTGGGGTACCCTCACAGATATTATTCCCTCATTTAGTGGATATTTTCACAAAAAAGTGAAATTTTCAAAAATTCCGAAAATTGGCTGAAAACGACTAAATATCAAGGACTCATCTGGCGAATCGCTCTGGAACTGAAATCGGAACACTCACTGACATTTCCCCTATCTGAAAGTCTGATAAACGCCGGAAAAATGACTAAATCTAAAAAAAAAAATTTTTAACTTTTTTCAATTTTACCCCCGTGGGATATATATTTCACCCACACACATTTGGAACTCTCCTGGGGTACCCTCACACATATTATTCCCTCCTTTAGTGGATATTTTCACAAAAAAAGTGAAATTTTCAAAAATACAGAAAATTGCCTGAAAGGGCAAATATCAAGGACTCATCTGGCGAATCGCTCTGGAACTGAAATAGGAATGCTCACTGACATTTCCCCTTTCTGAAAGTCTGATAAATGCTGACAAAATGACTAAGTCCAAAAAAAATTTTTTTAAACTTTTTTCAATTTAACCCCCGTGGGATATATATTCTACCCACACACATTTGGAACTCTCCTGGGGTACCCTCACACATATTATTCCCTCATTTAGTGGATATTTTCACAAAAAAGTGAAATTTTCAAAAATTCAGAAAATTGGCTGAAAATGACTAAATATGAAGGACTCTTCGGGCGAATCGCTCTGGAACTGAAATCGGAATGCTCATTGACATTTCCCCTATCTGAAAGTCTGATAAACGCCGGAAAAATGACTAAGTCCAAAAAAAAATTTTTTTCATCTTTTTCAATTTTACCCCCGTGGGATATATATTATACCCACACACATTTGGAACTCTCCTGAGCTACCCTCACACATATTATTCCCTCATTTAGTGGATATTTTCACAAAAAAGTGACCTTTTCAAAAATTCAGAAAATTGGCCGAAAACGACTAAATATCAAGGACTCATCTGGCGAATCGCTCTGGAACTGAAATCGGAACGCTCACTGACATTTCCCCTATCTGAAAGTCTGATAAACGCCGGAAAAATGACTAAATCTAAAAAAAAAAATTTTCAACTTTTTTCAATTTTACCCCCGTGGGATATATATTCTACCCACACACATTTGGAACTCTCCTGGGCTACCCTCACACATATTATTCCCTCATTTAGTGGATATTTTCACAAAAAAGTGACATTTTCAAAAATTCAGAAAATTGGCTGAAAACGACTAAATATCAAGGACTCATCTGGCGAATCGCTCTGGAACTGAAATCGGAACGCTCACTGACATTTCCCCTATCTGAAAGTCTGATAAACGCCGGAAAAATGACTAAATCTAAAAAAAAAATTTTTCAACTTTTTTCAATTTTACCCCCGTGGGATATATATTCTACCCACACACATTTGGAACTCTCCTGGGGTACCCTCACAGATATTATTCCCTCATTTAGTGGATATTTTCACAAAAAAGTGAAATTTTCAAAAATTCCGAAAATTGGCTGAAAACGACTAAATATCAAGGACTCATCTGGCGAATCGCTCTGGAACTGAAATCGGAACACTCACTGACATTTCCCCTATCTGAAAGTCTGATAAACGCCGGAAAAATGACTAAATCTAAAAAAAAAAATTTTTAACTTTTTTCAATTTTACCCCCGTGGGATATATATTTCACCCACACACATTTGGAACTCTCCTGGGGTACCCTCACACATATTATTCCCTCCTTTAGTGGATATTTTCACAAAAAAAGTGAAATTTTCAAAAATACAGAAAATTGGCTGAAACGGCTAAATATCAAGGACTCATCTGGCGAATCGCTCTGGAACTGAAATAGGAATGCTCACTGACATTTCCCCTTTCTGAAAGTCTGATAAACGCTGACAAAATGACTAAGTCCAAAAAAAATTTTTTTAAACTTTTTTCAATTTAACCCCCGTGGGATATATATTCTACCCACACACATTTGGAACTTTCCTGGGAGTACCCTCAAACATATTATTCCCTCATTTAGTGGATATTTTCACAAAAAATGAAATTTTCAAAAATTTTGAAAATTGGCTGAAAACGACTAAATATGAAGGACTCATCGGGCGAAACGCTCTGGAACTGAAATCGGAATGCTCACTGACATTTCCCCTATCTGAAAGTCTGATAAACGCCGGAAAAATGACTAAGTCCAAAAAAAAATTTTTTTCAACTTTTTTCAATTTAACCCCCGTGGGATATATATTCTACCCAAACACATTTGGAACTCTCCTGGGGTACCCTCACACATATTATTCCCTCATTTAGTGGATATTTTCACAAAAAAGTGAAATTTTCAAAAATTCAGAAAATTGGCTGAAAACGACTAAATATGAAGGACTCTTCGGGCGAATCGCTCTGGAACTGAAATCGGAATGCTCATTGACATTTGCCCTATCTGAAAGTCTGATAAACGCCGGAAAAATGACTAAGTCCAAAAAAAAATTTTTTTCATCTTTTTCAATTTTACCCCCGTGGGATATATATTATACCCACACACATTTGGAACTCTCCTGAGCTACCCTCACACATATTATTCCCTCATTTAGTGGATATTTTCACAAAAAAGTGACCTTTTCAAAAATTCAGAAAATTGGCTGAAAACGACTAAATATCAAGGACTCATCTGGCGAATCGCTCTGGAACTGAAATCGGAACGCTCACTGACATTTCCCCTATCTGAAAGTCTGATAAACGCCGGAAAAATGACTAAATCTAAAAAAAAAAATTTTCAACTTTTTTCAATTTTACCCCCGTGGGATATATATTCTACCCACACACATTTGGAACTCTCCTGGGCTACCCTCACACATATTATTCCCTCATTTAGTGGATATTTTCACAAAAAAGTGACATTTTCAAAAATTCAGAAAATTGGCTGAAAACGACTAAATATCAAGGACTCATCTGGCGAATCGCTCTGGAACTGAAATCGGAACGCTCACTGACATTTCCCCTATCTGAAAGTCTGATAAACGCCGGAAAAATGACTAAATCTAAAAAAAAAATTTTTCAACTTTTTTCAATTTTACCCCCGTGGGATATATATTCTACCCACACACATTTGGAACTCTCCTGGGGTACCCTCACAGATATTATTCCCTCATTTAGTGGATATTTTCACAAAAAAGTGAAATTTTCAAAAATTCCGAAAATTGGCTGAAAACGACTAAATATCAAGGACTCATCTGGCGAATCGCTCTGGAACTGAAATCGGAACACTCACTGACATTTCCCCTATCTGAAAGTCTGATAAACGCCGGAAAAATGACTAAATCTAAAAAAAAAAATTTTTAACTTTTTTCAATTTTACCCCCGTGGGATATATATTTCACCCACACACATTTGGAACTCTCCTGGGGTACCCTCACACATATTATTCCCTCCTTTAGTGGATATTTTCACAAAAAAAGTGAAATTTTCAAAAATACAGAAAATTGGCTGAAACGGCTAAATATCAAGGACTCATCTGGCGAATCGCTCTGGAACTGAAATAGGAATGCTCACTGACATTTCCCCTTTCTGAAAGTCTGATAAACGCTGACAAAATGACTAAGTCCAAAAAAAATTTTTTTAAACTTTTTTCAATTTAACCCCCGTGGGATATATATTCTACCCACACACATTTGGAACTTTCCTGGGAGTACCCTCAAACATATTATTCCCTCATTTAGTGGATATTTTCACAAAAAATGAAATTTTCAAAAATTTTGAAAATTGGCTGAAAACGACTAAATATGAAGGACTCATCGGGCGAAACGCTCTGGAACTGAAATCGGAATGCTCACTGACATTTCCCCTATCTGAAAGTCTGATAAACGCCGGAAAAATGACTAAGTCCAAAAAAAAATTTTTTTCAACTTTTTTCAATTTAACCCCCGTGGGATATATATTCTACCCAAACACATTTGGAACTCTCCTGGGGTACCCTCACACATATTATTCCCTCATTTAGTGGATATTTTCACAAAAAAGTGAAATTTTCAAAAATTCAGAAAATTGGCTGAAAACGACTAAATATGAAGGACTCTTCGGGCGAATCGCTCTGGAACTGAAATCGGAATGCTCATTGACATTTGCCCTATCTGAAAGTCTGATAAACGCCGGAAAAATGACTAAGTCCAAAAAAAAATTTTTTTCATCTTTTTCAATTTTACCCCCGTGGGATATATATTATACCCACACACATTTGGAACTCTCCTGAGCTACCCTCACACATATTATTCCCTCATTTAGTGGATATTTTCACAAAAAAGTGACCTTTTCAAAAATTCAGAAAATTGGCTGAAAACGACTAAATATCAAGGACTCATCTGGCGAATCGCTCTGGAACTGAAATCGGAACGCTCACTGACATTTCCCCTATCTGAAAGTCTGATAAACGCCGGAAAAATGACTAAATCTAAAAAAAAAAATTTTCAACTTTTTTCAATTTTACCCCCGTGGGATATATATTCTACCCACACACATTTGGAACTCTCCTGGGGTACCCTCACAGATATTATTCCCTCATTTAGTGGATATTTTCACAAAAAAGTGAAATTTTCAAAAATTCCGAAAATTGGCTGAAAACGACTAAATATCAAGGACTCATCTGGCGAAACGCTCTGGAACTGAAATCGGAACACTCACTGACATTTCCCCTATCTGAAAGTCTGATAAACGCCGGAAAAATGACTAAATCTAAAAAAAAAAATTTTTAACTTTTTTCAATTTTACCCCCGTGGGATATATATTTCACCCACACACATTTGGAACTCTCCTGGGGTACCCTCACACATATTATTCCCTCCTTTAGTGGATATTTTCACAAAAAAAGTGAAATTTTCAAAAATACAGAAAATTGGCTGAAACGGCTAAATATCAAGGACTCATCTGGCGAATCGCTCTGGAACTGAAATAGGAATGCTCACTGACATTTCCCCTTTCTGAAAGTCTGATAAACGCTGACAAAATGACTAAGTCCAAAAAAAATTTTTTTAAACTTTTTTCAATTTAACCCCCGTGGGATATATATTCTACCCACACACATTTGGAACTTTCCTGGGAGTACCCTCAAACATATTATTCCCTCATTTAGTGGATATTTTCACAAAAAAGGAAATTTTCAAAAATTTTGAAAATTGGCTGAAAACGACTAAATATGAAGGACTCATCGGGCGAAACGCTCTGGAACTGAAATCGGAATGCTCACTGACATTTCCCCTATCTGAAAGTCTGATAAACGCCGGAAAAATGACTAAGTCCAAAAAAAAATTTTTTTCATCTTTTTCAATTTTACCCCCGTGGGATATATATTATACCCACACACATTTGGAACTCTCCTGAGCTACCCTCACACATATTATTCCCTCATTTAGTGGATATTTTCACAAAAAAGTGACCTTTTCAAAAATTCAGAAAATTGGCTGAAAACGACTAAATATCAAGGACTCATCTGGCGAATCGCTCTGGAACTGAAATCGGAACGCTCACTGACATTTCCCCTATCTGAAAGTCTGATAAACGCCGGAAAAATGACTAAATCTAAAAAAAAAATTTTTCAACTTTTTTCAATTTTACCCCCGTGGGATATATATTCTACCCACACACATTTGGAACTCTCCTGGGGTACCCTCACAGATATTATTCCCTCATTTAGTGGATATTTTCACAAAAAAGTGAAATTTTCAAAAATTCCGAAAATTGGCTGAAAACGACTAAATATCAAGGACTCATCTGGCGAATCGCTCTGGAACTGAAATCGGAACACTCACTGACATTTCCCCTATCTGAAAGTCTGATAAACGCCGGAAAAATGACTAAATCTAAAAAAAATTTTTTTTAACTTTTTTCAATTTTACCCCCGTGGGATATATATTTCACCCACACACATTTGGAACTCTCCTGGGGTACCCTCACACATATTATTCCCTCCTTTAGTGGATATTTTCACAAAAAAAGTGAAATTTTCAAAAATACAGAAAATTGGCTGAAACGGCTAAATATCAAGGACTCATCTGGCGAATCGCTCTGGAACTGAAATAGGAATGCTCACTGACATTTCCCCTTTCTGAAAGTCTGATAAACGCTGACAAAATGACTAAGTTCAAAAAAAATTTTTTTAAACTTTTTTCAATTTAACCCCCGTGGGATATATATTCTACCCACACACATTTGGAACTTTCCTGGGAGTACCCTCACACATATTATTCCCTCATTTAGTGGATATTTTCACAAAAAAGTGAAATTTTCAAAAATTCTGAAAATTGGCTGAAAACGACTAAATATGAAGGACTCATTTAGCGAATCGCTCTGGAACTGAAATCAGAATGCTCACTGACATTTCCCCTATCTGAAAGTCTGATAAACGCCGGAAAAATGACTAAATCTAAAAAAAAAAATTGTCAACTTTTTTTCCATTTTACCCCCGTGGGATATATATTCTACCCACACACATTTGGAACTCTCCTGGGCTACCCTCACACATATTATTCCCTCATTTAGTGGATATTTTCACAAAAAAGTGAAATTTTCAAAAATTCAGAAAATTGGCTGAAAACGTCTAAATATGATGGACTCTTCGGGCGAATCGCTCTGGAACTGAAATCGGAATGCTCATTGACATTTCCCCTATCTGAAAGTCTGATAAACGCCGGAAAAATGACTAAGTCCAAAAAAAAATTTTTTTCATCTTTTTCAATTTTACCCCCGTGGGATATATATTATACCCTCACACATTTGGAACTCTCCTGAGCTACCCTCACACATATTATTCCCTCATTTAGTGGATATTTTCACAAAAAAGTGACCTTTTCAAAAATTCAGAAAATTGGCTGAAAACGACTAAATATCAAGGACTCATCTGGCGAATCGCTCTGGAACTGAAATCGGAACGCTCACTGACATTTCCCCTATCTGAAAGTCTGATAAACGCCGGAAAAATGACTAAATCTAAAAAAAAAATTTTTCAACTTTTTTCAATTTTACCCCCGTGGGATATATATTCTACCCACACACATTTGGAACTCTCCTGGGGTACCCTCACAGATATTATTCCCTCATTTAGTGGATATTTTCACAAAAAAGTGAAATTTTCAAAAATTCCGAAAATTGGCTGAAAACGACTAAATATCAAGGACTCATCTGGCGCATCGCTCTGGAACTGAAATCGGAACACTCACTGACATTTCCCCTTTCTGAAAGTCTGATAAACGCTGACAAAATGACTAAGTCCAAAAAAAATTTTTTTAAACTTTTTTCAATTTAACCCCCGTGGGATATATATTCTACCCACACACATTTGGAACTTTCCTGGGAGTACCCTCACACATATTATTCCCTCATTTAGTGGATATTTTCACAAAAAATGAAATTTTCAAAAATTTTGAAAATTGGCTGAAAACGACTAAATATGAAGGACTCATCGGGCGAAACGCTCTGGAACTGAAATCGGAATGCTCACTGACATTTCCCCTATCTGAAAGTCTGATAAACGCCGAAAAAATGACTAAGTCCAAAAAAAAATTTTTTTCAACTTTTTTCAATTTAACCCCCGTGGGATATATATTCTACCCACACACATTTGGAACTCTCCTGGGGTACCCTCACACATATTATTCCCTCATTTAGTGGATATTTTCACAAAAAAGTGAAATTTTCAAAAATTCAGAAAATTGGCTGAAAACGACTAAATAAGAAGGACTCTTCGGGCGAATCGCTCTGGAACTGAAATCGGAATGCTCATTGACATTTCCCCTATCTGAAAGTCTGATAAACGCCGGAAAAATGACTAAGTCCAAAAAAAAATTTTTTTCATCTTTTTCAATTTTACCCCCGTGGGATATATATTATACCCACACACATTTCGAACTCTCCTGAGCTACCCTCACACATATTATTCCCTCATTTAGTGGATATTTTCACAAAAAAGTGACCTTTTCAAAAATTCAGAAAATTGGCTGAAAACGACTAAATATCAAGGACTCATCTGGCGAATCGCTCTGGAACTGAAATCGGAACGCTCACTGACATTTCCCCTATCTGAAAGTCTGATAAACGCCGGAAAAATGACTAAATCTAAAAAAAAAATTTTTCAACTTTTTTCAATTTTACCCCCGTGGGATATATATTCTACCCACACACATTTGGAACTCTCCTGGGGTACCCTCACAGATATTATTCCCTCATTTAGTGGATATTTTCACAAAAAAGTGAAATTTTCAAAAATTCCGAAAATTGGCTGAAAACGACTAAATATCAAGGACTCATCTGGCGAATCGCTCTGGAACTGAAATCGGAACACTCACTGACATTTCCCCTATCTGAAAGTCTGATAAACGCCGGAAAAATGACTAAATCTAAAAAAAAAAATTTTTAACTTTTTTCAATTTTACCCCCGTGGGATATATATTTCACCCACACACATTTGGAACTCTCCTGGGGTACCCTCACACATATTATTCCCTCCTTTAGTGGATATTTTCACAAAAAAAGTGAAATTTTCAAAAATACAGAAAATTGCCTGAAAGGGCAAATATCAAGGACTCATCTGGCGAATCGCTCTGGAACTGAAATAGGAATGCTCACTGACATTTCCCCTTTCTGAAAGTCTGATAAATGCTGACAAAATGACTAAGTCCAAAAAAAATTTTTTTAAACTTTTTTCAATTTAACCCCCGTGGGATATATATTCTACCCACACACATTTGGAACTCTCCTGGGGTACCCTCACACATATTATTCCCTCATTTAGTGGATATTTTCACAAAAAAGTGAAATTTTCAAAAATTCAGAAAATTGGCTGAAAATGACTAAATATGAAGGACTCTTCGGGCGAATCGCTCTGGAACTGAAATCGGAATGCTCATTGACATTTCCCCTATCTGAAAGTCTGATAAACGCCGGAAAAATGACTAAGTCCAAAAAAAAATTTTTTTCATCTTTTTCAATTTTACCCCCGTGGGATATATATTATACCCACACACATTTGGAACTCTCCTGAGCTACCCTCACACATATTATTCCCTCATTTAGTGGATATTTTCACAAAAAAGTGACCTTTTCAAAAATTCAGAAAATTGGCCGAAAACGACTAAATATCAAGGACTCATCTGGCGAATCGCTCTGGAACTGAAATCGGAACGCTCACTGACATTTCCCCTATCTGAAAGTCTGATAAACGCCGGAAAAATGACTAAATCTAAAAAAAAAAATTTTCAACTTTTTTCAATTTTACCCCCGTGGGATATATATTCTACCCACACACATTTGGAACTCTCCTGGGCTACCCTCACACATATTATTCCCTCATTTAGTGGATATTTTCACAAAAAAGTGACATTTTCAAAAATTCAGAAAATTGGCTGAAAACGACTAAATATCAAGGACTCATCTGGCGAATCGCTCTGGAACTGAAATCGGAACGCTCACTGACATTTCCCCTATCTGAAAGTCTGATAAACGCCGGAAAAATGACTAAATCTAAAAAAAAAATTTTTCAACTTTTTTCAATTTTACCCCCGTGGGATATATATTCTACCCACACACATTTGGAACTCTCCTGGGGTACCCTCACAGATATTATTCCCTCATTTAGTGGATATTTTCACAAAAAAGTGAAATTTTCAAAAATTCCGAAAATTGGCTGAAAACGACTAAATATCAAGGACTCATCTGGCGAATCGCTCTGGAACTGAAATCGGAACACTCACTGACATTTCCCCTATCTGAAAGTCTGATAAACGCCGGAAAAATGACTAAATCTAAAAAAAAAAATTTTTAACTTTTTTCAATTTTACCCCCGTGGGATATATATTTCACCCACACACATTTGGAACTCTCCTGGGGTACCCTCACACATATTATTCCCTCCTTTAGTGGATATTTTCACAAAAAAAGTGAAATTTTCAAAAATACAGAAAATTGGCTGAAACGGCTAAATATCAAGGACTCATCTGGCGAATCGCTCTGGAACTGAAATAGGAATGCTCACTGACATTTCCCCTTTCTGAAAGTCTGATAAACGCTGACAAAATGACTAAGTCCAAAAAAAATTTTTTTAAACTTTTTTCAATTTAACCCCCGTGGGATATATATTCTACCCACACACATTTGGAACTTTCCTGGGAGTACCCTCAAACATATTATTCCCTCATTTAGTGGATATTTTCACAAAAAATGAAATTTTCAAAAATTTTGAAAATTGGCTGAAAACGACTAAATATGAAGGACTCATCGGGCGAAACGCTCTGGAACTGAAATCGGAATGCTCACTGACATTTCCCCTATCTGAAAGTCTGATAAACGCCGGAAAAATGACTAAGTCCAAAAAAAAATTTTTTTCAACTTTTTTCAATTTAACCCCCGTGGGATATATATTCTACCCAAACACATTTGGAACTCTCCTGGGGTACCCTCACACATATTATTCCCTCATTTAGTGGATATTTTCACAAAAAAGTGAAATTTTCAAAAATTCAGAAAATTGGCTGAAAACGACTAAATATGAAGGACTCTTCGGGCGAATCGCTCTGGAACTGAAATCGGAATGCTCATTGACATTTCCCCTATCTGAAAGTCTGATAAACGCCGAAAAAATGACTAAGTCCAAAAAAAAATTTTTTTCAACTTTTTTCAATTTAACCCCCGTGGGATATATATTCTACCCACACACATTTGGAACTCTCCTGGGGTACCCTCACACATATTATTCCCTCATTTAGTGGATATTTTCACAAAAAAGTGAAATTTTCAAAAATTCAGAAAATTGGCTGAAAACGACTAAATAAGAAGGACTCTTCGGGCGAATCGCTCTGGAACTGAAATCGGAATGCTCATTGACATTTCCCCTATCTGAAAGTCTGATAAACGCCGGAAAAATGACTAAGTCCAAAAAAAAATTTTTTTCATCTTTTTCAATTTTACCCCCGTGGGATATATATTATACCCACACACATTTCGAACTCTCCTGAGCTACCCTCACACATATTATTCCCTCATTTAGTGGATATTTTCACAAAAAAGTGACCTTTTCAAAAATTCAGAAAATTGGCTGAAAACGACTAAATATCAAGGACTCATCTGGCGAATCGCTCTGGAACTGAAATCGGAACGCTCACTGACATTTCCCCTATCTGAAAGTCTGATAAACGCCGGAAAAATGACTAAATCTAAAAAAAAAATTTTTCAACTTTTTTCAATTTTACCCCCGTGGGATATATATTCTACCCACACACATTTGGAACTCTCCTGGGGTACCCTCACAGATATTATTCCCTCATTTAGTGGATATTTTCACAAAAAAGTGAAATTTTCAAAAATTCCGAAAATTGGCTGAAAACGACTAAATATCAAGGACTCATCTGGCGAATCGCTCTGGAACTGAAATCGGAACACTCACTGACATTTCCCCTATCTGAAAGTCTGATAAACGCCGGAAAAATGACTAAATCTAAAAAAAAAAATTTTTAACTTTTTTCAATTTTACCCCCGTGGGATATATATTTCACCCACACACATTTGGAACTCTCCTGGGGTACCCTCACACATATTATTCCCTCCTTTAGTGGATATTTTCACAAAAAAAGTGAAATTTTCAAAAATACAGAAAATTGCCTGAAAGGGCAAATATCAAGGACTCATCTGGCGAATCGCTCTGGAACTGAAATAGGAATGCTCACTGACATTTCCCCTTTCTGAAAGTCTGATAAATGCTGACAAAATGACTAAGTCCAAAAAAAATTTTTTTAAACTTTTTTCAATTTAACCCCCGTGGGATATATATTCTACCCACACACATTTGGAACTCTCCTGGGGTACCCTCACACATATTATTCCCTCATTTAGTGGATATTTTCACAAAAAAGTGAAATTTTCAAAAATTCAGAAAATTGGCTGAAAATGACTAAATATGAAGGACTCTTCGGGCGAATCGCTCTGGAACTGAAATCGGAATGCTCATTGACATTTCCCCTATCTGAAAGTCTGATAAACGCCGGAAAAATGACTAAGTCCAAAAAAAAATTTTTTTCATCTTTTTCAATTTTACCCCCGTGGGATATATATTATACCCACACACATTTGGAACTCTCCTGAGCTACCCTCACACATATTATTCCCTCATTTAGTGGATATTTTCACAAAAAAGTGACCTTTTCAAAAATTCAGAAAATTGGCCGAAAACGACTAAATATCAAGGACTCATCTGGCGAATCGCTCTGGAACTGAAATCGGAACGCTCACTGACATTTCCCCTATCTGAAAGTCTGATAAACGCCGGAAAAATGACTAAATCTAAAAAAAAAAATTTTCAACTTTTTTCAATTTTACCCCCGTGGGATATATATTCTACCCACACACATTTGGAACTCTCCTGGGCTACCCTCACACATATTATTCCCTCATTTAGTGGATATTTTCACAAAAAAGTGACATTTTCAAAAATTCAGAAAATTGGCTGAAAACGACTAAATATCAAGGACTCATCTGGCGAATCGCTCTGGAACTGAAATCGGAACGCTCACTGACATTTCCCCTATCTGAAAGTCTGATAAACGCCGGAAAAATGACTAAATCTAAAAAAAAAATTTTTCAACTTTTTTCAATTTTACCCCCGTGGGATATATATTCTACCCACACACATTTGGAACTCTCCTGGGGTACCCTCACAGATATTATTCCCTCATTTAGTGGATATTTTCACAAAAAAGTGAAATTTTCAAAAATTCCGAAAATTGGCTGAAAACGACTAAATATCAAGGACTCATCTGGCGAATCGCTCTGGAACTGAAATCGGAACACTCACTGACATTTCCCCTATCTGAAAGTCTGATAAACGCCGGAAAAATGACTAAATCTAAAAAAAAAAATTTTTAACTTTTTTCAATTTTACCCCCGTGGGATATATATTTCACCCACACACATTTGGAACTCTCCTGGGGTACCCTCACACATATTATTCCCTCCTTTAGTGGATATTTTCACAAAAAAAGTGAAATTTTCAAAAATACAGAAAATTGGCTGAAACGGCTAAATATCAAGGACTCATCTGGCGAATCGCTCTGGAACTGAAATAGGAATGCTCACTGACATTTCCCCTTTCTGAAAGTCTGATAAACGCTGACAAAATGACTAAGTCCAAAAAAAATTTTTTTAAACTTTTTTCAATTTAACCCCCGTGGGATATATATTCTACCCACACACATTTGGAACTTTCCTGGGAGTACCCTCAAACATATTATTCCCTCATTTAGTGGATATTTTCACAAAAAATGAAATTTTCAAAAATTTTGAAAATTGGCTGAAAACGACTAAATATGAAGGACTCATCGGGCGAAACGCTCTGGAACTGAAATCGGAATGCTCACTGACATTTCCCCTATCTGAAAGTCTGATAAACGCCGGAAAAATGACTAAGTCCAAAAAAAAATTTTTTTCAACTTTTTTCAATTTAACCCCCGTGGGATATATATTCTACCCAAACACATTTGGAACTCTCCTGGGGTACCCTCACACATATTATTCCCTCATTTAGTGGATATTTTCACAAAAAAGTGAAATTTTCAAAAATTCAGAAAATTGGCTGAAAACGACTAAATATGAAGGACTCTTCGGGCGAATCGCTCTGGAACTGAAATCGGAATGCTCATTGACATTTGCCCTATCTGAAAGTCTGATAAACGCCGGAAAAATGACTAAGTCCAAAAAAAAATTTTTTTCATCTTTTTCAATTTTACCCCCGTGGGATATATATTATACCCACACACATTTGGAACTCTCCTGAGCTACCCTCACACATATTATTCCCTCATTTAGTGGATATTTTCACAAAAAAGTGACCTTTTCAAAAATTCAGAAAATTGGCTGAAAACGACTAAATATCAAGGACTCATCTGGCGAATCGCTCTGGAACTGAAATCGGAACGCTCACTGACATTTCCCCTATCTGAAAGTCTGATAAACGCCGGAAAAATGACTAAATCTAAAAAAAAAAATTTTCAACTTTTTTCAATTTTACCCCCGTGGGATATATATTCTACCCACACACATTTGGAACTCTCCTGGGGTACCCTCACAGATATTATTCCCTCATTTAGTGGATATTTTCACAAAAAAGTGAAATTTTCAAAAATTCCGAAAATTGGCTGAAAACGACTAAATATCAAGGACTCATCTGGCGAAACGCTCTGGAACTGAAATCGGAACACTCACTGACATTTCCCCTATCTGAAAGTCTGATAAACGCCGGAAAAATGACTAAATCTAAAAAAAAAAATTTTTAACTTTTTTCAATTTTACCCCCGTGGGATATATATTTCACCCACACACATTTGGAACTCTCCTGGGGTACCCTCACACATATTATTCCCTCCTTTAGTGGATATTTTCACAAAAAAAGTGAAATTTTCAAAAGTACAGAAAATTGGCTGAAACGGCTAAATATCAAGGACTCATCTGGCGAATCGCTCTGGAACTGAAATAGGAATGCTCACTGACATTTCCCCTTTCTGAAAGTCTGATAAACGCTGACAAAATGACTAAGTCCAAAAAAAATTTTTTTAAACTTTTTTCAATTTAACCCCCGTGGGATATATATTCTACCCACACACATTTGGAACTTTCCTGGGAGTACCCTCAAACATATTATTCCCTCATTTAGTGGATATTTTCACAAAAAAGGAAATTTTCAAAAATTTTGAAAATTGGCTGAAAACGACTAAATATGAAGGACTCATCGGGCGAAACGCTCTGGAACTGAAATCGGAATGCTCACTGACATTTCCCCTATCTGAAAGTCTGATAAACGCCGGAAAAATGACTAAGTCCAAAAAAAAATTTTTTTCAACTTTTTTCAATTTAACCCCCGTGGGATATATATTCTACAAACACACATTTGGAACTCTCCTGAGCTACCCTCACACATATTATTCCCTCATTTAGTGGATATTTTCACAAAAAAGTGAAATTTTCAAAAATTCAGAAAATTGGCTGAAAACGACTAAATATGAAGGACTCTTCGGGCGAATCGCTCTGGAACTGAAATCGGAATGCTCATTGACATTTCCCCTATCTGAAAGTCTGATAAACGCCGGAAAAATGACTAAGTCCAAAAAAAAATTTTTTTCATCTTTTTCAATTTTACCCCCGTGGGATATATATTATACCCACACACATTTGGAACTCTCCTGAGCTACCCTCACACATATTATTCCCTCATTTAGTGGATATTTTCACAAAAAAGTGACCTTTTCAAAAATTCAGAAAATTGGCTGAAAACGACTAAATATCAAGGACTCATCTGGCGAATCGCTCTGGAACTGAAATAGGAATGCTCACTGACATTTCCCCTTTCTGAAAGTCTGATAAACGCTGACAAAATGACTAAGTCCAAAAAAAATTTTTTTAAACTTTTTTCAATTTTACCCCCGTGGGATATATATTCTACCCACACACATTTGGAACTTTCCTGGGAGTACCCTCAAACATATTATTCCCTCATTTAGTGGATATTTTCACAAAAAAGTGACATTTTCAAAAATTCAGAAAATTGGCTGAAAACGACTAAATATCAAGGACTCATCTGGCGAATCGCTCTGGAACTGAAATCGGAACGCTCACTGACATTTCCCCTATCTGAAAGTCTGATAAACGCCGGAAAAATGACTAAATCTAAAAAAAAAATTTTTCAACTTTTTTCAATTTTACCCCCGTGGGATATATATTCTACCCACACACATTTGGAACTCTCCTGGGGTACCCTCACAGATATTATTCCCTCATTTAGTGGATATTTTCACAAAAAAGTGAAATTTTCAAAAATTCCGAAAATTGGCTGAAAACGACTAAATATCAAGGACTCATCTGGCGAATCGCTCTGGAACTGAAATCGGAACACTCACTGACATTTCCCCTATCTGAAAGTCTGATAAACGCCGGAAAAATGACTAAATCTAAAAAAAAAAATTTTTAACTTTTTTCAATTTTACCCCCGTGGGATATATATTTCACCCACACACATTTGGAACTCTCCTGGGGTACCCTCACACATATTATTCCCTCCTTTAGTGGATATTTTCACAAAAAAAGTGAAATTTTCAAAAATACAGAAAATTGGCTGAAACGGCTAAATATCAAGGACTCATCTGGCGAATCGCTCTGGAACTGAAATAGGAATGCTCACTGACATTTCCCCTTTCTGAAAGTCTGATAAACGCTGACAAAATGACTAAGTCCAAAAAAAATTTTTTTAAACTTTTTTCAATTTAACCCCCGTGGGATATATATTCTACCCACACACATTTGGAACTTTCCTGGGAGTACCCTCAAACATATTATTCCCTCATTTAGTGGATATTTTCACAAAAAATGAAATTTTCAAAAATTTTGAAAATTGGCTGAAAACGACTAAATATGAAGGACTCATCGGGCGAAACGCTCTGGAACTGAAATCGGAATGCTCACTGACATTTCCCCTATCTGAAAGTCTGATAAATGCCGGAAAAATGACTAAGTCCAAAAAAAAAATTTTTTTCAACTTTTTTCAATTTAACCCCCGTGGGATATATATTCTACCCACACACATTTGGAACTCTCCTGGGGTACCCTCACACATATTATTCCCTCATTTAGTGGATATTTTCACAAAAAAGTGAAATTTTCAAAAATTCAGAAAATTGGCTGAAAACGACTAAATATGAAGGACTCTTCGGGCGAATCGCTCTGGAACTGAAATCGGAATGCTCATTGACATTTCCCCTATCTGAAAGTCTGATAAACGCCGGAAAAATGACTAAGTCCAAAAAAAAATTTTTTTCATCTTTTTCAATTTTACCCCCGTGGGATATATATTATACCCACACACATTTGGAACTCTCCTGAGCTACCCTCACACATATTATTCCCTCATTTAGTGGATATTTTCACAAAAAAGTGACCTTTTCAAAAATTCAGAAAATTGGCTGAAAACGACTAAATATCAAGGACTCATCTGGCGAATCGCTCTGGAACTGAAATCGGAACGCTCACTGACATTTCCCCTATCTGAAAGTCTGATAAACGCCGGAAAAATGACTAAATCTAAAAAAAAAAATTTTCAACTTTTTTCAATTTTACCCCCGTGGGATATATATTCTACCCACACACATTTGGAACTCTCCTGGGGTACCCTCACAGATATTATTCCCTCATTTAGTGGATATTTTCACAAAAAAGTGAAATTTTCAAAAATTCCGAAAATTGGCTGAAAACGACTAAATATCAAGGACTCATCTGGCGAATCGCTCTGGAACTGAAATAGGAATGCTCACTGACATTTCCCCTTTCTGAAAGTCTGATAAACGCTGACAAAATGACTAAGTCCAAAAAAAATTTTTTTAAACTTTTTTCAATTTAACCCCCGTGGGATATATATTCTACCCACACACATTTGGAACTTTCCTGGGAGTACCCTCAAACATATTATTCCCTCATTTAGTGGATATTTTCACAAAAAATGAAATTTTCAAAAATTTTGAAAATTGGCTGAAAACGACTAAATATGAAGGACTCATCGGGCGAAACGCTCTGGAACTGAAATCGGAATGCTCACTGACATTTCCCCTATCTGAAAGTTTGATAAACGCCGGAAAAATGACTAAGTCCAAAAAAAAATTTTTTTCAACTTTTTTCAATTTAACCCCCGTGGGATATATATTATACCCACACACATTTGGAACTCTCCTGAGCTACCCTCACACATATTATTCCCTCATTTAGTGGATATTTTCACAAAAAAGTGACCTTTTCAAAAATTCTGAAAATTGGCTGAAAACGACTAAATATCAAGGACTCATCTGGCGAATCGCTCTGGAACTGAAATCGGAACGCTCACTGACATTTCCCCTATCTGAAAGTCTGATAAACGCCGGAAAAATGACTAAATCTAAAAAAAAAAATTTTCAACTTTTTTCAATTTTACCCCCGTGGGATATATATTCTACCCACACACATTTGGAACTCTCCTGGGCTACCCTCACACATATTATTCCCTCATTTATGGATATTTTCACAAAAAAGTGAAATTTTCAAAAATTGAGAAAATTGGCTGAAAACGACTAAATATGAAGGACTCATCGGGCGAATCGCTCTGGAACTGAAATCGGAATGCTCACTGACTTTTCCCCTATCTGAAAGTCTGATAAACGCCGGAAAAATGACTAAGTCCAAAAAAAAATTTTTTTCATTTTTTTCAATTTTACCCCCGTGGGATATATATTATACCCACACACATTTGGAACTCTCCTGGGCTACCCTCACATATATTATTCCCTCATTTAGTGGATATTTTCACAAAAAAGTGAAATTTTCAAAAATTCAGAAAATTGGCTGAAAGCCACTAAATATGAAGGACTCATCTGGCGAATCGCTCTGGAACTGAAATCGGAACGCTCACTGACATTTCCCCTATCTGAAAGTCTGATAAACGCCGGAAAAATGACTAAATCTAAAAAAAAAAATTTTTCAACTTTTTTCAATTTTACCCCCGTGGGATATATATTCTACCCACACACATTTGGAACTCTCCTGGGGTACCCTTAAACATATTATTCCCTCATTTAGTGGATATTTCACAAAAAAGTGACATTTTCAAAAATTCAGAAAATTGGCTGAAAAAGACTAAATATCAAGGACTCATCTGGCGAATCGCTCTGGAACTGAAATCGGAATGCTCACTGACATTTCCCCTTTCTGAAGGTCTGATAAAAGCTGAAAAAATGACTAAGTCAAAAAAAAATATTTTTTCAACTTTTTTCAATTTTACCCCCGTGGGATGTATATTCTACCCACACACAATTGGAACTCTCCTGGGGTACCCTCACACATATTATTCCCTCATTTAGTGAATATTTTGACAAAAAATGACATTTTCAAAAATTCTGAAAATTGGCTGAAAATGACTAAATATGAAGGACTCATCGGGCAAATCGCTCTGGAACTGAAATCGTAACGCTCACTGACATTTCCCCTATCTGAAAGTCTGATAAACGCTGCCAAAATGACTAAGTCCAAAAAAAATTTTTTTTCAACTTTTTTCAATTTTACCCCCGTGGGATATATATTCTACCCACACACATTTGGAACTCTCCTGGGGTACCCTTAAACATATTATTCCCTCATTTAGTGGATATTTTCACAAAAAATGAAATTTTCAAAAATTCTGAAAATGGCTGAAAACGACTAAATATCAAGGACTCATCTGGCGAATCGCTCTGGAACTGAAATCGGAATGCTCACTGACATTTCCCCTATCTAAAAGTCTGATAAACGCTGAAAAAATGACTAAGTCCAAAAAAAAAATTTTTTCAACTTTTTTCAATTTTACCCCCGTGGGATATATATTCTACCCACACAGATTTGGAACTCTCCTGGGGTTTCCACACACACATTATTCCTTCATTTAGTGGATATTTTCACAAAAAAGTGACATTTTCAAAAATTTTGAAAATTGGCTGAAAACGACTAAATATGATGGACTCATCTGGCGAATCGCTCTGGAACTGAAATCGGAACGCTCACTGACATTTCCCCTATCTGAAAGTCTGATAAACGCCAGAAAAATGACTAAATCTAAAAAAAAAAATTTTCAACTTTTTTCAATTTTACCCCTGTGGGATATATATTCTACCCACACACATTTGGAACTCTCCTGGGGTACCCTCACACATATTATTCCCTAATTTAGTGGATATTTTCACAAAAAATTGAAATTTTCAAAAATTCTGAAAATTGGCAGAAAACGACTAATTATCAAGGACTCATCTGGCGAATCGCTCTGGAACTGAAATCGGAACGCTCACTGACATTTCCCCTATCTGAAAGTCTGATAAACGCCGGAAAAATGACTAAATCTAAAAAAAAAATTTTTTACTTTTTTCAATTTTACCCCCGTGGGATATATATTTCACCCACACACATTTGGAACTCTCCTGGGGTACCCTCACACATATTATTCCCTCCTTTAGTGGATATTTTCACAAAAAAAGTGAAATTTTCAAAAATACAGAAAATTGGCTGAAACGGCTAAATATCAAGGACTCATCTGGCGAATCGCTCTGGAACTGAAATAGGAATGCTCACTGACATTTCCCCTTTCTGAAAGTCTGATAAACGCTGACAAAATGACTAAGTCCAAAAAAAATTTTTTTAAACTTTTTTCAATTTAACCCCCGTGGGATATATATTCTACCCACACACATTTGGAACTTTCCTGGGAGTACCCTCAAACATATTATTCCCTCATTTAGTGGATATTTTCACAAAAAATGAAATTTTCAAAAATTTTGAAAATTGGCTGAAAACGACTAAATATGAAGGACTCATCGGGCGAAACGCTCTGGAACTGAAATCGGAATGCTCACTGACATTTCCCCTATCTGAAAGTCTGATAAACGCCGGAAAAATGACTAAGTCCAAAAAAAAATTTTTTTCAACTTTTTTCAATTTAACCCCCGTGGGATATATATTCTACCCACACACATTTGGAACTCTCCTGGGGTACCCTCACACATATTATTCCCTCATTTAGTGGATATTTTCACAAAAAAGTGAAATTTTCAAAAATTCAGAAAATTGGCTGAAAACGACTAAATATGAAGGACTCTTCGGGCGAATCGCTCTGGAACTGAAATCGGAATGCTCATTGACATTTCCCCTATCTGAAAGTCTGATAAACGCCGGAAAAATGACTAAGTCCAAAAAAAAATTTTTTTCATCTTTTTCAATTTTACCCCCGTGGGATATATATTATACCCACACACATTTGGAACTCTCCTGAGCTACCCTCACACATATTATTCCCTCATTTAGTGGATATTTTCACAAAAAAGTGAAATTTTCAAAAATTCCGAAAATTGGCTGAAAACGACTAAATATCAAGGACTCATCTGGCGAATCGCTCTGGAACTGAAATCGGAACACTCACTGACATTTCCCCTATCTGAAAGTCTGATAAACGCCGGAAAAATGACTAAATCTAAAAATAAAAATTTTTAACTTTTTTCAATTTTACCCCCGTGGGATATATATTTCACCCACACACATTTGGAACTCTCCTGGGGTACCCTCACACATATTATTCCCTCCTTTAGTGGATATTTTCACAAAAAAAGTGAAATTTTCAAAAATACAGAAAATTGGCTGAAACGGCTAAATATCAAGGACTCATCTGGCGAATCGCTCTGGAACTGAAATAGGAATGCTCACTGACATTTCCCCTTTCTGAAAGTCTGATAAACGCTGACAAAATGACTAAGTCCAAAAAAAATTTTTTTAAACTTTTTTCAATTTAACCCCCGTGGGATATATATTCTACCCACACACATTTGGAACTTTCCTGGGAGTACCCTCAAACATATTATTCCCTCATTTAGTGGATATTTTCACAAAAAATGAAATTTTCAAAAATTTTGAAAATTGGCTGAAAACGACTAAATATGAAGGACTCATCGGGCGAAACGCTCTGGAACTGAAATCGGAATGCTCACTGACATTTCCCCTATCTGAAAGTCTGATAAACGCCGGAAAAATGACTAAGTCCAAAAAAAAATTTTTTTCAACTTTTTTCAATTTAACCCCCGTGGGATATATATTATACCCACACACATTTGGAACTCTCCTGAGCTACCCTCACACATATTATTCCCTCATTTAGTGGATATTTTCACAAAAAAGTGACCTTTTCAAAAATTCTGAAAATTGGCTGAAAACGACTAAATATCAAGGACTCATCTGGCGAATCGCTCTGGAACTGAAATCGGAACGCTCACTGACATTTCCCCTATCTGAAAGTCTGATAAACGCCGGAAAAATGACTAAATCTAAAAAAAAAAATTTTCAACTTTTTTCAATTTTACCCCCGTGGGATATATATTCTACCCACACACATTTGGAACTCTCCTGGGCTACCCTCACACATATTATTCCCTCATTTATGGATATTTTCACAAAAAAGTGAAATTTTCAAAAATTGAGAAAATTGGCTGAAAACGACTAAATATGAAGGACTCATCGGGCGAATCGCTCTGGAACTGAAATCGGAATGCTCACTGACTTTTCCCCTATCTGAAAGTCTGATAAACGCCGGAAAAATGACTAAGTCCAAAAAAAAATTTTTTTCATTTTTTTCAATTTTACCCCCGTGGGATATATATTATACCCACACACATTTGGAACTCTCCTGGGCTACCCTCACATATATTATTCCCTCATTTAGTGGATATTTTCACAAAAAAGTGAAATTTTCAAAAATTCAGAAAATTGGCTGAAAGCCACTAAATATGAAGGACTCATCTGGCGAATCGCTCTGGAACTGAAATCGGAACGCTCACTGACATTTCCCCTATCTGAAAGTCTGATAAACGCCGGAAAAATGACTAAATCTAAAAAAAAAAATTTTTCAACTTTTTTCAATTTTACCCCCGTGGGATATATATTCTACCCACACACATTTGGAACTCTCCTGGGGTACCCTTAAACATATTATTCCCTCATTTAGTGGATATTTCACAAAAAAGTGACATTTTCAAAAATTCAGAAAATTGGCTGAAAAAGACTAAATATCAAGGACTCATCTGGCGAATCGCTCTGGAACTGAAATCGGAATGCTCACTGACATTTCCCCTTTCTGAAGGTCTGATAAAAGCTGAAAAAATGACTAAGTCAAAAAAAAATATTTTTTCAACTTTTTTCAATTTTACCCCCGTGGGATGTATATTCTACCCACACACAATTGGAACTCTCCTGGGGTACCCTCACACATATTATTCCCTCATTTAGTGAATATTTTGACAAAAAATGACATTTTCAAAAATTCTGAAAATTGGCTGAAAATGACTAAATATGAAGGACTCATCGGGCAAATCGCTCTGGAACTGAAATCGTAACGCTCACTGACATTTCCCCTATCTGAAAGTCTGATAAACGCTGCCAAAATGACTAAGTCCAAAAAAAATTTTTTTTCAACTTTTTTCAATTTTACCCCCGTGGGATATATATTCTACCCACACACATTTGGAACTCTCCTGGGGTACCCTTAAACATATTATTCCCTCATTTAGTGGATATTTTCACAAAAAATGAAATTTTCAAAAATTCTGAAAATGGCTGAAAACGACTAAATATCAAGGACTCATCTGGCGAATCGCTCTGGAACTGAAATCGGAATGCTCACTGACATTTCCCCTATCTAAAAGTCTGATAAACGCTGAAAAAATGACTAAGTCCAAAAAAAAAATTTTTTCAACTTTTTTCAATTTTACCCCCGTGGGATATATATTCTACCCACACAGATTTGGAACTCTCCTGGGGTTTCCACATACACATTATTCCTTCATTTAGTGGATATTTTCACAAAAAAGTGACATTTTCAAAAATTTTGAAAATTGGCTGAAAACGACTAAATATGATGGACTCATCTGGCGAATCGCTCTGGAACTGAAATCGGAACGCTCACTGACATTTCCCCTATCTGAAAGTCTGATAAACGCCAGAAAAATGACTAAATCTAAAAAAAAAAATTTTCAACTTTTTTCAATTTTACCCCTGTGGGATATATATTCTGCCCACACACATTTGGAACTCTCCTGGGGTACCCTCACACATATTATTCCCTAATTTAGTGGATATTTTCACAAAAAATTGAAATTTTCAAAAATTCTGAAAATTGGCAGAAAACGACTAATTATCAAGGACTCATCTGGCGAATCGCTCTGGAACTGAAATAGGAATGCTCACTGACATTTCCCCTTTCTGAAAGTCTGATAAACGCTGACAAAATGACTAAGTCCAAAAAAAAATTTTTTTAAACTTTTTTCAATTTAACCCCCGTGGGATATATATTCTACCCACACACATTTGGAACTCTCCTGGGGTACCCTCACACATATTATTCCCTCATTTAGTGGATATTTTAACAAAAAAGTGAAATTTTAAAAAATTTAGAAAATTGGCTGAAAACGACTAAATATCAAGGACTCATCTGGCGAATCGCTCTGGAACTGAAATTGGAACGCTCACTGACATTTCCCCTATCTGAAAGCCTGATAAACGCCGGAAAAATGACTAAATCTAAAAAAAAAAATCTTCAACTTTTTTCAATTTTACCCCCGTGGGATATATATTCTACCCGCACACATTTGGAACTCTCCTGGCGTACCCTCAAACATATTATTCCCTCATTTAGTGGATATTTTCACAAAAAAGTGAAATTTTCAAAAATTCAGAAAATTGGCTGAAAACGACTAAATATGAAGGACTCATCGGGCGAATCGCTCTGGAACTGAAATCGGAATGCTCACTGACATTTCCCCTATCTGAAAGTCTGATAAACGCCGGAAAAATGACTAAGTCCAAAAAAAATTTTTTTTCATCTTTTTCAATTTTACCCCAGTGGGATATATATTCTACCCACACACATTTGGAACTCTCCTGGGCTACCCTCACACATATTATTCCCTCATTTAGTGGATATTTTCACAAAAAAGTGACATTTTCAAAAATTCAGAAAATTGGCTGAAAACGACTAAATATCAAGGACTCATCTGGCGAATAGCTCTGGAACTGAAATCGGAACGCTCACTGACATTTCCCCTATCTGAAAGTCTGATAAACGCTGAAAAAATGACTAAGTCCAAAAACATTTTTTTTCAACTTTTTTCAATTTTACCCCCGTGTGATATATATTCTACCCACACACATTTGGAACTCTCCAGGGGTACCCTCACACATATTATTCCCTCATTTAGTGGATATTTTCACAAAAAATGAAATTTTCAAAAATTCTGAAAATTGGATGAAAACGACTAAATATGAAGGACTCATCGGGCGAATCGCTCTGTATCTGAAATCGGAACGCTCACTGACATTTCCCCTATCTGAAAGTCTGATAAACGCCGGAAAAATGACTGTTAAAAAAAAAATTTTTTTCAACTTTTTTCAATTTAACCCCCGTGGGATATATATTCTACCCACACACATTTGGAACTCTCCTGGGGTACCCTCACACATATTATTCCCTCATTTAGTGGATATTTTCACAAAAAAGTGACATTTTCAAAAATTCAGAAAATTGGCTGAAAACGACTAAATATCAAGGACTCATCTGGCGAATCGCTCTGGAACTGAAATCGGAACACCCACTGACATTTCCCCTATCTGAAAGTCTGATAAACGCTGAAAAAATGACTAAGTCCAAAAAAAATTTTTTTTAAACTTTTTTCAATTTTACCCCCGTGTGATATATATTCTACCCACACACATTTGGAACTCTCCTCGGATACCCTCACACATATTATTCTCTCATTTAGTGGATATTTTCACAAAAAAGTGAAATTTTCAAAAATTCAGAAAATTGGCTGCAAACGACTAAATATGAAGGACTCATCGGGCGAATCGCTCTGTATCTGAAATCGGAACGCTCACTGACATTTCCCCTATCTGAAAGTCTGATAAACGCCGGAAAAATGACTGTTAAAAAAAAAATTTTTTTCAACTTTTTTCAATTTAACCCCCGTGGGATATATATTCTACCCACACACATTTGGAACTCTCCTGGGGTACCCTCACACATATTATTCCCTCATTTAGTGGATATTTTCACAAAAAAGTGACATTTTCAAAAATTCAGAAAATTGGCTGAAAACGACTAAATATCAAGGACTCATCTGGCGAATCGCTCTGGAACTGAAATCGGAACACCCACTGACATTTCCCCTATCTGAAAGTCTGATAAACGCTGAAAAAATGACTAAGCCCCAAAAAAATTTTTTTTAAACTTTTTTCAATTTTACCCCCGTGTGATATATATTCTACCCACACACATTTGGAACTCTCCTCGGATACCCTCACACATATTATTCTCTCATTTAGTGGATATTTTCACAAAAAAGTGAAATTTTCAAAAATTCAGAAAATTGGCTGCAAACGACTAAATATGAAGGACGCATAGGGCGAATCGCTCTGGAGCTGAAATCGGAACGCTCACTGACATTTCCCGTATCTGAAAGTCTGAAAAACGCCGGAAAAATGACTAAGTCCAAAAAAACATTTTTTTCAACTTTCTTCAATTTAACCCCCGTGGGATATATATTCTACCCACACACATTTGGAACTCTCCTGGGGTACCCTCACACATATTATTCCATCATTTAGTGGATATTTTCACAAAAAATGAAATATTCAAAAATTCTGAAAATTGGATGAAAACGACTAAATATGAAGGACTCATCGGGCGAATCGCTCTGGAACTGAAATCGGAATGCTCACTGACATTTCCCCTATCTGAAAGTCTGATAAACGCCGGAAAAATGACTAAGTCCAAAAAAAATTTTTTTTCATCTTTTTCAATTTTACCCCGTGGGATATATATTCTACCCACACACATTTGGAACTCTCCTGGGGTACCCTCACACATATTATTCCCTCATTTAGTGGATATTTTCACAAAAAATTGAAATTTTCAAAAAATCAGAAAATTGACTGAAAACGACTAAATATGAAGGACTCATCTGGCGAATCGCTATGTAACTGAAATCGGAACGCTCACTGACATTTCCCCTATCTGAAAGTCTGATAAACGCTGAAAAAATTACTAAGTCAAAAAAAAAATAATTTTCAACTTTTTTCAATTTTACCCCCGTGGGATGTATATTCTACCCACACACATTTGGAACTTTCCTGGGGTACACTCACACATATTATTCCCTCATTTAGTGGATATTTTCACAAAAAAGCGAAATTTTCCAAAATTCTGAAAATTGGCTGAAAACGACTAAATATCAAGGACTCATCGGGCGAATCGCTCTGGAACTAAAATCGGAACGCTCACTGACATTTCTCCTTTCTGAAAGTCTGATAAACGCTGACAAAATGACTAAGTCCAAAAAACATTTTTTTTCAACTTTTTTCTCTTTTACCCCCATGGGATATATATTCTACCCACACACATTTGGAACTCTCCTGGGGTACCCTCACACATATTATTCCCTCATTTAGTGGATATTTTCACAAAATAGTGAAATTTTCAAAAATTCAGAAAATTGGCTGAAAACGACTAAATATGAAGGACTCATAGGACGAATCGCTCTGGAACTGAAATCGGAACGCTCACTGACATTTCCCCTATCTGAAAGTCTGATAAACGCCTTAAAAAAGAATAAGTCCAAAAATAAATTTTTTTCAACTTTTTTCAATTTTACCCCCGTGGGATATATATTCTACCCACACATTTGAAACTTTCCTGTCGTACCCTCACACATATCATTCCCTCATTTAGTGGATATTTTCACAAAAAAGTGAAATTTTCAAAAATACAGAAAATTGTCTGAAAACGACTAAATATGAAGGACTCATAGGACGAATGGCTCTGGAACTGAAATCGGAACGCTCACTGACATTTCCCCTATCTGAAAGTCTGATAAACGCCTTAAAAAAGAATAAGTCCAAAAATAATTTTTTTTCAACTTTTTTCAATTTTACCCCCGTGGGATATATATTCTACCCACACACATTTGGAACTCTCCTGGGGTACCCTCACACATATTATTCGCTCATTTAGTGGATATTTTCACAAAAAAGTGAAATTTTCAAAAATTCAGAAAATTGGCTGAAAACAATTAAATATGAAGGACTCATCGGGCGAATCGCTCTGGAACTGAAATCGGAACGCTCACTGACATTTCCCCTATCTGAAAGTCTGATAAACGCCGGAAAAATGACTAAATCTAAAAAAAATTTTTTTAACTTTTTACAATTTTACCCCCGTGGGATATATATTTCACCCACACACATTTGGAACTCTCCTGGGGTACCCTCACACATATTATTCCCTCATTTAGTGGATATTTTCACAAAAAAAGTGAAATTTTCAAAAATACAGAAAATTGGCTGAAAACGACTAAATATCAAGGACTCATCTGGCGAATCGATCTGGAACTGAAATCGGAACACTCACTGACATTTCCCCTATCTGAAAGTCTGATAAACGCCAGAAAAATGACTAAGTCCAAAAAAAAATTGTTTTCAACTTTTTTCAATTTTACCCCCGTGGGATGTATATTCTACCCACACACATTTGGAACTCTCCTGGGGTACCCTCACACATATTATTCCCTCATTTAGTGGATATTTTCACAAAAAAGTGAAATTTTCAAAAATTCCAAAAATTGGCTGAAAACGACTGAATATCAAGGACTCATCTGGCGAATCGATCTGGAACTGAAATTGGAACACTCACTGACATTTCCCCTATCTGAAAGTCTGATAAACGCTGAAAAAATGACTAAGTCCAAAAAAAAAAATTTTTTAAACTTTTTTCAATTTTACCCGCGTGGGATATATATTCTACCCACACACATTTGTAACTCTCCTGGGGTACCCTCAAACATATTATTCCCTCATTTAGTGGATATTTTCACAAAAAAGTGAAATTTTCAAAAATTCAGAAAATTGGCTGAAAACGACTAAATATGAAGGACTCATCGGGCGAATCGCTCTGGAACTGAAATCGGAATGCTCACTGACATTTCCCCTATCTGAAAGTCTGATAAACGCCGGAAAAATGACTAAGTCCCAAAAAAAAATTTTTTCATCTTTTTCAATTTTACCCCCGTGGGATATATATTCTACCCACACACATTTGGAACTCTCCTGGGCTACCCTCACACATATTATTCCCTCATTTAGTGGATATTTTCACAAAAAAGTGAAATTTTCAAAAATTCAGAAAATTGGCTGAAAACGACTAAATATGAAGGACTCATAGGGCGAATTGCTCTGGAACTGAAATTGGAACGCTCACTGACATTTCCCCTGTCTGAAAGTCTGATAAACGCTGAAAAAATGACTAAGTCAAAAAAAAATATTTTTTCAACTTTTTTCAATTTTACCCACGTAGGATATATATTCTACCGACACACATTTGGAACTCTCCTGGGGTACCCTCACACATATTATTCCCTCATTTAGTGGATATTTTCACAAAAAAGTGAAATTTTCAAAAATTCAGAAAATTGGCTGAAAACGACTAAATATGAAGGACTCATCGGGCGAATCGCTATGGAACTGATATCGGAACGCTCACTGACATTTCCCTTATCTGAAAGTCTGATGAACGCCGGAAAAATGACTAAATCTAAAAAAAAAATTTTAAACTTTTTTCAATTTTACCCCCGTGGGATATATATTTCACCCACACACATTTGGACCTCGCCTGGGGTACCCTCAAACATATTATTCCATCATTTAATGGATATTTTCACAAAAAAGTGAAATTTTCAAAAATTCAGAAAATTGACTGAAAACGACTAAATATGAAGGACTCATCGGGCGAATCGCTCTGGAACTGAAATAGGAATGCTCACTGACATTTCCCCTTTCTGAAAGTCTGATAAACGCTGACAAAATGACTAAGTCCAAAAAAATTTTTTTTTAAACTTTTTTCAATTTAACCCCCGTGGGATATATATTCTACCCACACACATTTGGAACTTTCCTGGGCGTACCCTCACACATATTATTCCCTCATTTAGTGGATATTTTCACAAAAAATTGAAATTTTCAAAAATTTAGAAAATTGGATGAAAACGACTAAATATCAAGGACTCATCTGGCGAATCGCTCTGGAACTGAAATGGAACGCTCACTGACATTTCCCCTATCTGAAAGTCTGATAAACGCTGCCAAAATGACTAAGTCCAAAAAAAAATTTTATTCAACTTTTTTAAATTTTACCCCCGTGGGATATATATTTCACCCACACACATTTGGAACTCTCCTGGGGTACCCTCACACATATTATTCCCTCATTTAGTGGATATTTTCACAAAAAAAGTGAAATTTTCAAAAATACAGAAAATTGGCTGAAACGGCTAAATATGAAGGACTCATAGGGCGAATCGCTCTGGAACTGAAATCGGAGTGCTCACTGACATTTCCCCTTTCTGAAAGTCTGATAAACGCTGACAAAATGACTAAGTCTAAAAAAATTTTTTTTTAAACTTTTTTCAATTTAACCCCCGTGGGATATATATTCTACCCACACACATTTGGAACTTTCCTGGGCGTACCCTCACACATATTATTCCCTCATTTAGTGGATATTTTCACAAAAAATTGAAATTTTCAAAAATTTAGAAAATTGGATGAAAACGACTAAATATCAAGGACTCATCTGGCGAATCGCTCTGGAACTGAAATGGAACGCTCACTGACATTTCCCCTATCTGAAAGTCTGATAAACGCCGCCAAAATGACTAAGTCCAAAAAAAAATTTTATTCAACTTTTTTAAATTTTACCCCCGTGGGATATATATTCTACCCACACACATTTGGAACTCTCCTGGGGTACGCTCAAACATATTATTCCCTCATTTAGTGGATATTTTCACAAAAAAGTGAAATTTTCAAAAATTCAGAAAATTGGCTGAAAACGACTAAATATGAAGGACTCATAGGGCGAATCGCTCTGGAACTGAAATCGGAATGCTCAGTGACATTTCCCCTATCTGAAAGTCTGATAAACGCCGGAAAAATGAATAAGTCCAAAAAAAAAATTTTTTAACTTTTTCCAATTTTACCCCCGTGGGATATATATTTCACCCACACACATTTGGAACTCTCCTGGGGTACCCTCACACATATTATTCCCTCATTTAGTGGATATTTTCACAAAAAAAGTGAAATTTTCAAAAATACAGAAAATTGGCTGAAACGGCTAAATATGAAGGACTCATAGGGCGAATCGCTCTGGAACTGAAATCGGAGTGCTCACTGACATTTCCCCTATCTGAAAGTCTGATAAACGCTGAAAAAATGACTAAGTCCAAAAAAAATTATTTTTCAACTTTTTTCAATTTTACCCCCGTGGGATATATATTCTAGCCACACACATTTGGAACTCTCCTGGGGTACCCTCAAACATATTATTCCCTCATTTAGTGGATATTTTCACAAAAAAGTGAAATTTTAAAAAATTCTGAAAATTGGCTGAAAACGACAAAATATGAAGGACTCATCGGGCGAATCGCTCCGGAACTGAAATCGGAATGCTCACTGACATTTCCCCTATCTGAAAGTCTGATAAACGCCGGAAAAATGACTAAATCTAAAAAAAAAAATGTTCAACTTTTTTCAATTTTACCCCTGTGGGATATATATTTTACCCACACACATTTGGAACTCTCCAGGGGTACCCTCACACATATTATTCCCTCATTTAGTGGATATTTTCACAAAAAAGTGAAATTTTAAAAAATTCTGAAAATTGGCTGAAAACGGCTAAATATGAAGGACTCATCTGGCGAATCGATCTGGAACTGAAATCGGAACGCTCACTGACATTTCCCCTATCTGAAAGTCTGATAAACGCTGAAAAAATGACTAAGTCCAAAAAAAAAATTTTTTCAACTTTTTTCAATTTTACCCCCGTGGGATATATATTCTACCCACACACATTTGGAACTCTCCTGGGGTACCCTCAAACATATTATTCCCTCATTTAGTGGATATTTTCACAAAAAAGTGAAATTTTCAAAAATTCAGAAAATTGGCTGAAAACGACTAAATATGAAGGACTCATCGGGCGAATCGCTCTGGAACTGAAATCGGAACGCTCACTGACATTTCCCCTATCTGAAAGTCTGATAAACGCCGGAAAAATGACTAAGTCCAAAAAAAAATTGTTTTCAACTTTTTTCAATTTTACCCCCGTGGGATGTATATTCTACCCACACACATTTGGAACTCTCTTGGGGTACCCTCACACATATTATTCCCTCATTTAGTGGATATTTTCACAAAAAAGTGAAATTTTAAAAAATTCCGAAAATTGGCTGAAAACGACTAAATATCAAGGACTCATCTGGCGAATCGCTCTGGAACTGAAATCGGAACGCTCACTAACATTTCCCCTATCTGAAAGTCTGATAAACGCTGAAAAAATGACTAAGTCCAAAAAAAAAATTTTTTCAACTTTTTTCAATTTTACCCGCGTGGGATATATATTCTACCCACACACATTTGTAACTCTCCTGGGGTACCCTCAAACATATTATTCCCTCATTTAGTGGATATTTTCACAAAAAAGTGAAATTTTCAAAAATTCAGAAAATTGGCTGAAAACGACTAAATATGAAGGACTCATCGGGCGAATCGCTCTGGAACTGAAATCGGAATGCTCACTGACATTTCCCCTATCTGAAAGTCTGATAAACGCCGGAAAAATGACTAAGTCCCAAAAAAAATTTTTTTCATCTTTTTCAATTTTACCCCCGTGGGATATATATTCTACCCACACACATTTGGAACTCTCCTGGGCTACCCTCACACATATTATTCCCTCATTTAGTGGATATTTTCACAAAAAAGTGAAATTTTCAAAAATTCAGAAAATTGGCTGAAAACGACTAAATATGAAGGACTCATAGGGCGAATTGCTCTGGAACTGAAATTGGAACGCTCACTGACATTTCCCCTGTCTGAAAGTCTGATAAACGCTGAAAAAATGACTAAGTCAAAAAAAAATATTTTTTCAACTTTTTTCAATTTTACCCACGTAGGATATATATTCTACCGACACACATTTGGAACTCTCCTGGGGTACCCTCACACATATTATTCCCTCATTTAGTGGATATTTTCACAAAAAAGTGAAATTTTCAAAAATTCAGAAAATTGGCTGAAAACGACTAAATATGAAGGACTCATCGGGCGAATCGCTATGGAACTGATATCGGAACGCTCACTGACATTTCCCTTATCTGAAAGTCTGATAAACGCCGGAAAAATGACTAAGTCCAAAAAAAAATTTTTTTCAACTTCTTTCAATTTTACCCCCGTGGGATATATATTCTACCCACACACATTTGGAACTCTCCTGGGGTATCCTCACACACATTATTCCTTCATTTAGTGGATATTTTCACAAAAAAGTGACATTTTCAAAAATTTTGAAAATTGCCTGAAAACGACTAAATATGAAAGACTCATCGGGCGAATCGCTCTGGAAATGAAACGGAATGCTCACTGACATTTCCCCTATCTGAAAGTCTGATGAACGCCGGAAAAATGACTAAATCTAAAAAAAAAATTTTAAACTTTTTTCAATTTTACCCCCGTGGGATATATATTTCACCCACACACATTTGGACCTCGCCTGGGGTACCCTCAAACATATTATTCCATCATTTAATGGATATTTTCACAAAAAAGTGAAATTTTCAAAAATTCAGAAAATTGACTGAAAACGACTAAATATGAAGGACTCATCGGGCGAATCGCTCTGGAACTGAAATAGGAATGCTCACTGACATTTCCCCTTTCTGAAAGTCTGATAAACGCTGACAAAATGACTAAGTCCAAAAAAATTTTTTTTTAAACTTTTTTCAATTTAACCCCCGTGGGATATATATTCTACCCACACACATTTGGAACTTTCCTGGGCGTACCCTCACACATATTATTCCCTCATTTAGTGGATATTTTCACAAAAAATTGAAATTTTCAAAAATTTAGAAAATTGGATGAAAACGACTAAATATCAAGGACTCATCTGGCGAATCGCTCTGGAACTGAAATGGAACGCTCACTGACATTTCCCCTATCTGAAAGTCTGATAAACGCTGCCAAAATGACTAAGTCCAAAAAAAAATTTTATTCAACTTTTTTAAATTTTACCCCCGTGGGATATATATTCTACCCACACACATTTGGAACTCTCCTGGGGTACCCTCAAACATATTATTCCCTCATTTAGTGGATATTTTCACAAAAAAGTGAAATTTTAAAAAATTCAGAAAATTGGCTGAAAACGACTAAATATGAAGGACTCATAGGGCGAATCGCTCTGGAACTGAAATCGGAACGCTCAGTGACATTTCCCCTATCTGAAAGTCTGATAAACGCCGGAAAAATGAATAAGTCCAAAAAAAAAATTTTTTAACTTTTTCCAATTTTACCCCCGTGGGATATATATTTCACCCACACACATTTGGAACTCTCCTGGGGTACCCTCACACATATTATTCCCTCATTTAGTGGATATTTTCACAAAAAAAGTGAAATTTTCAAAAATACAGAAAATTGGCTGAAACGGCTAAATATGAAGGACTCATAGGGCGAATCGCTCTGGAACTGAAATCGGAGTGCTCACTGACATTTCCCCTATCTGAAAGTCTGATAAACGCTGAAAAAATGACTAAGTCCAAAAAAAATTATTTTTCAACTTTTTTCAATTTTACCCCCGTGGGATATATATTCTAGCCACACACATTTGGAACTCTCCTGGGGTACCCTCAAACATATTATTCCCTCATTTAGTGGATATTTTCACAAAAAAGTGAAATTTTAAAAAATTCTGAAAATTGGCTGAAAACGACAAAATATGAAGGACTCATCGGGCGAATCGCTCCGGAACTGAAATCGGAATGCTCACTGACATTTCCCCTATCTGAAAGTCTGATAAACGCCGGAAAAATGACTAAATCTAAAAAAAAAAATGTTCAACTTTTTTCAATTTTACCCCTGTGGGATATATATTTTACCCACACACATTTGGAACTCTCCAGGGGTACCCTCACACATATTATTCCCTCATTTAGTGGATATTTTCACAAAAAAGTGAAATTTTAAGAAATTCTGAAAATTGGCTGAAAACGGCTAAATATGAAGGACTCATCTGGCGAATCGATCTGGAACTGAAATCGGAACGCTCACTGACATTTCCCCTATCTGAAAGTCTGATAAACGCTGAAAAAATGACTAAGTCCAAAAAAAAAATTTTTTCAACTTTTTTCAATTTTACCCCCGTGGGATATATATTCTACCCACACACATTTGGAACTCTCCTGGGGTACCCTCAAACATATTATTCCCTCATTTAGTGGATATTTTCACAAAAAAGTGAAATTTTCAAAAATTCAGAAAATTGGCTGAAAACGACTAAATATGAAGGACTCATCGGGCGAATCGCTCTGGAACTGAAATCGGAATGCTCACTGACATTTCCCCTATCTGAAAGTCTGATAAACGCCAGAAAAATGACTAAGTCAAAAAAAAATATTTTTTCAACTTTTTTCAATTTTACCCCCGTAGGATATATATTCTACCCACACACATTTGGAACTCTCCTGGCGTACCCTCACACGTATTATTCCCTCATTTAGTGGATATTTTCACAAAAAAGTGAAATTTTCAAAAATACAGAAAATTGGCTGAAAACGACTAAATATGAAGGACTCATCGGGCGAATCGCTCTGGAACTGAAATCGGAACGCTCACTGACATTTCCCCTATCTGAAAGTCTGATAAACGCCAGAAAAATGACTAAGTCAAAAAAAAATATTTTTTCAACTTTTTTCAATTTTACCCCCGTGGGATGTATATTCTACCCACACACATTTGGAACTCTCCTGGGGTACCCTCACACATATTATTCCCTCATTTAGTGGATATTTTCACAAAAAAGTGAAATTTTAAAAAATTCCGAAAATTGGCTGAAAACGACTAAATATCAAGGACTCATCTGGCGAATCGCTCTGGAACTGAAATCGGAACGCTCACTAACATTTGCCCTATCTGAAAGTCTGATAAACGCCGGAAAAATGACTAAATCTAAAAAAAAAAATTTTAAACTTTTTTCAATTTTACCCCCGTGGGATATATATTTCACCCACACACATTTGGAACTCTCCTGGGGTACCCTCACACATATTATTCCCTCATTTAGTGGATATTTTCACAAAAAATGAAATTTTCAAAAATTCTGAAAATTGGCAGAAAACGACTAAATATGAAGGACTCATAGGGCGAATTGCTCTGGAACTGAAATTGGAGTGCTCACTGACATTTCCCCTATCTGAAAGTCTGATCAATGCTGAAAAAATGACTAAGTCCAAAAAAAAATATTTTTCAACTTTTTTCAATTTTACCCCCGTGGGATATATATTCTACCCACACACATTTGGAACTCTCCTGGGGTACCCTCACACATATTATTCCCTCATTTAGTGGATATTTTCACAAAAAATGAAATTTTCAAAAATTCTGAAAATTGGCTGAAAACGACTAAATATGAAGGACTCATAGGGCGAATCGCTCTGGAACTGAAATCGGAACGCTCACTGACATTTCCCCTATCTGAAAGTCAGATAAACGCCGGAAAAATGACTAAGTCCAAAAAAAAATTGTTTTCAACTTTTTTCAATTTTACCCCCGTGGGATGTATATTCTACCCACACACATTTGGAACTCTCCTGGGGTACTCTCACACATATTATTCCCTCATTTAGTGGATATTTTCACAAAAAAGTGAAATTTTCAAAAATTCCAAAAATTGGCTGAAAACGACTAAATATCAAGGACTCATCTGGCGAATCACTCTGGAACTGAAATCGGAACGCTCACTGACATTTCCCCTATCTGAAAGTCTGATAAACGCCAGAAAAATGACTAAGTCAAAAAAAAATATTTTTTCAACTTTTTTCAATTTTACCCCCGTAGGATATATATTCTACCGACACACATTTGGAACTCTCCTGGCGTACCCTCACACATATTATTCCCTCATTTAATGGATATTTTCACAAAAAAGTGAAATTTTCAAAAATACAGAAAATTGGCTGAAAACGACTAAATATGATGGACTCATAGGGCGAATCGCTCTGGAACTGAAATCGGAACGCTCACTGACATTTCCCTTATCTGAAAGTCTGATAAACGCCGGAAAAATGACTAAGTCCAAAAAAAAATTGTTTTCAACTTCTTTCAATTTTACCCCCGTTGGATATATATTCTACCCACACACATTTGGAACTCTCCTGGGGTACCCTCACACATATTATTCCCTCATTTAGTGGATATTTTCACAAAAAATGAAATTTTCAAAAATTCTGAAAATTGGCTGAAAACGACTAAATATGAAGTACTCATCGGGCGAATCGCTCTGTAACTGAAATCGGAACTCTCACTGACATTTCCCCTATCTGAAAGTCTGATAAACGCCGGAAAAATGACTAAATCTAAAAAAAAATTTTTTAAACTTTTTTCAATTTTACCCCCATGGGATATATATTTTACCCACACACATTTGGAACTCTCCTGGGGTACCCTCACACATATTATTCCCTCATTTAGTGGATATTTCCACAAAAAATTGAAATTTTCAAAAATTCTGAAAATTGGCTGAAAACGACTAAATATCAAGGACTCATCTGGTGAATCGCTCTGGAACTGAAATCGGAACGCTAACTGACATTTCCCCTATCTGAAAGTCTGATAAACGCCAGAAAAATGACTAAGTAAAAAAAAAATATTTTTTCAACTTTTTTCAATTTTACCCCCGTAGGATATATATTCTACCGACACACATTTGGAACTCTCCTGGCGTACCCTCACACATATTATTCCCTCATTTAGTGGATATTTTCACAAAAAAGTGAAATTTTCAAAAATACAGAAAATTTGCTGAAAACGACTAAATATGAAGGACTCATAGGGCGAATCGCTCTGGAACTGAAATCGGAACGCTCACTCACATTTCCCCTATCGGAAAGTCAGATAAACGCCGGAAAAATGACTAAATCTAAAAAAAAAAAATTTTCAACTTTTTTCAATTTTACCCCCGTGGGATATATATTCTACCCACACACATTTGGAAATCTCCTGGGGTACCCTCACACATATTATTCCCTCATTTAGTGGATATTTTCACAAAAAATGAAATATTCAAAAATTCTGAAAATTGGATGAAAACGACTAAATATGAAGGACTCATCGGGCGAATCGCTCTGGAACTGAAATCGGAACGCTCACTGACATTTCCCCTATCTAAAAGTCTGATAAACGCTGCCAAAATGACTAAGTCAAAAAAAAAAATTTTTTTCATCTTTTTCAATTTTACCCCTTGGGATATATATTCTACCCACACACATTTGGAACTCTCCTGCGGTACCCTCAAACATATTATTCCCTCATTTAGTGGATATTTTCACAAAAAAGTGAAATTTTCAAAAATTCAGAAAATTGGCTGAAAACGACTAAATATGTAGGACTCATCTGGCGAATCGCTCTGGAACTGAAATCGGAACGCTCACTGACATTTCCCCTATCTGAAAGTCTGATAAACGCTGACAAAATGACTATGTCCAAACAAAATTTTTTTTCAATCTTTTTCAATTTTACCCCCGTGGGATATATATTCTACCCACACACATTTGGAACTCTCCTGGGGTACCCTCACACATATTATTCGCTCATTTAGTGGATATTTTCACAAAAAAGTGAAATTTTCAAAAATTCTGAAAATTGGCTGAAAACGACTAAATATCAAGGACTCATCTGGCGAATCGCTCTCGAACTGAAATCGGAGTGCTAACTGACATTTCCCCTATCTGAAAGTCTGATAAACGCTGAAAAAATGACTAAGTCCAAAAAAAAATTTTTTTCAACTTTTTTCAATTTTACCCCCGTGGGATATATATACTACCCACACATATTTGGAACTCTCCTGGGGTACCCTCACACATATTATTCCCTCATTTAGTGGATATTTTCACAAAAAATGAAATTTTCAAAAATTCTGAAAATTGGCTGAAAACGACTAAATATGAAGTACTCATTGGGCGAATCGCTCTGTAACTGAAATCGGAACTCTCACTGACATTTCCCCTATCTGAAAGTCTGATAAACGCCGGAAAAATGACTAAATCTAAACAAAAAATTTTTAAACTTTTTTCAATTTTACCCCCATGGGATATATATTTTACCCACACACATTTGGAACTCTCCTGGGGTACCCTCACACATATTATTCCCTCATTTAGTGGATATTTCCACAAAAAATTGAAATTTTCAAAAATTCTGAAAATTGGCTGAAAACGACTAAATATCAAGGACTCATCTGGTGAATCGCTCTGGAACTGAAATCTAAACGCTAACTGACATTTCCCCTATCTGAAAGTCTGATAAACGCCAGAAAAATGACTAAGTAAAAAAAAAATATTTTTTCAACTTTTTTCAATTTTACCACCGTAGGATATATATTCTACCGACACACATTTGGAACTCTCCTGGCGTACCCTCACACATATTATTCCCTCATTTAGTGGATATTTTCACAAAAAAGTGAAATTTTCAAAAATACAGAAAATTTGCTGAAAACGACTAAATATGAAGGACTCATAGGGCGAATCGCTCTGGAACTGAAATCGGAACGCTCACTGACATTTCCCCTATCGGAAAGTCAGATAAACGCCGAAAAAATGACTAAATCTAAAAAAAAAAAATTTTCAACTTTTTTCAATTTTACCCCCGTGGGATATATATTCTACCCACACACATTAGGAAATCTCCTGGGGTACCCTCACACATATTATTCCCTCATTTAGTGGATATTTTCACAAAAAATGAAATATTCAAAAATTCTGAAAATTGGATGAAAACGACTAAATATGAAGGACTCATCGGGCGAATCGCTCTGGAACTGAAATCGGAACGCTCACTGACATTTCCCCTATCTAAAAGTCTGATAAACGCTGCCAAAATGACTATGTCCAAACAAAATTTTTTTTCAATCTTTTTCAATTTTACCCCCGTGGGATATATATTCTACCCACACACATTTGGAACTCTCCTGGGGTACCCTCACACATATTATTCGCTCATTTAGTGGATATTTTCACAAAAAAGTGAAATTTTCAAAAATTCTGAAAATTGGCTGAAAACGACTAAATATCAAGGACTCATCTGGCGAATCGCTCTCGAACTGAAATCGGAGTGCTAACTGACATTTGCCCTATCTGAAAGTCTGATAAACGCTGAAAAAATGACTAAGTCCAAAAAAAAATTTTTTTCAACTTTTTTCAATTTTACCCCCGTGGGATATATATACTACCCACACATATTTGGAACTCTCCTGGGGTACCCTCACACATATTATTCCCTCATTTAGTGGATATTTTCACAAAAAAGTGAAATTTTCAAAAATTCAGAAAATTGGCTGAAAACGACTAAATATGAAGGTCTTATCGGGCGAATCGCTCTGGAGCTGAAATCGGAACGCTCACTGACATTTCCCGTATCTGAACGTCTGATAAACGCCGGAAAAATGACTAAGTCCAAAAAAACATTTTTTTCAACTTTCTTCAATTTAACCCCCGTGGGATATATTTTCTACCCACACACATTTGGAACTCTCCTGGGGTACCCTCACACATATTATTCCCTCATTTAGTGGATATTTTCACAAAAAATGAAATATTCAAAAATTCTGAAAATTGGATGAAAACGACTAAATATGAAGGACTCATCGGGCGAATCACTCTGGAACTGAAATCGGAACGCTCACTGACATTTCCCCTATCTGAAAGTCTGATAAACGCCGGAAAAATGACTAAATTAAAAAAAAAAAATTTTCAACTTTTTTCAATTTTACCCGCATGGGATATATATTTTACCGACACACATTTGGAACTCTCCTGGGGTACCCTCACACATATTATTCCCTCATTTAGTGGATATTTTCACAAAAAATTGAAATTTTCAAAAATTCTGAAAATTGGCTGAAAACGACTAAATATCAAGGACTCATCTGGCGAATCGCTCTGGAACTGAAATCGGAACGCTCACTGACATTTCCCCTATCTGAAAGTCTGATGAACGCTGACAAAATGACTAAGTCCAAAAAAAAATTTTTTTCAACTTTCTTCAATTTAACCCCCGTGGGATATATATTCTACCCACACACATTTGGAAATCTCCTGGGGTACCCTCACACATATTATTCCCTCATTTAGTGGATATTTTCACAAAAAATGAAATATTCAAAAACTCTGAAAATTGGATGAAAACGACTAAATATGAAGGACTCATCGGGCGAATCGCTCTGGAACTGAAATCGGAACGCTCACTGACATTTCCCCTATCTGAAAGTCTGATAAACGCCGGAAAAATGACTAAATCAAAAAAAAATTTTTTTCAACTTTTTTCAATTTTACCTTCGTGGTAAATATATACTACCCACACATATTTGGAACTCTCCTGGGGTACCCTCACACATATTATTCCCTCATTTAGTGGATATTTTCACAAAAAAGTGAAATTTTCAAAAATTCAGAAAATTGGCTGAAAACGACTAAATATGAAGGACTCATCGGGCGAATCGCTCTGGAGCTGAAATCGGAACGCTCACTGACATTTCCCGTATCTGAAAGTCTGATAAACGCCGGAAAAATGACTAAGTCCAAAAAAACATTTTTTTCAACTTTCTTCAATTTAACCCCCGTGGGATATATTTTCTACCCACACACATTTGGAACTCTCCTGGGGTACCCTCACACATATTATTCCCTCATTTAGTGGATATTTTCACAAAAAATGAAATATTCAAAAATTCGGAAAATTGGATGAAAACGACTAAATATGAAGGACTCATCGGGCGAATCGCTCTGGAACTGAAATCGGAATGCTCACTGACATTTCCCCTATCTGAAAGTCTGATGAATGCCGGAAAAATGACTAAGTCCAAAAAAACATTTTTTTCACTTTTACCCCCGTGGGATATATATTCTACCCACACACATTTGGAACTCTCCTGGGGTACCCTCACACATATAATTCCCTCATTTAGTGAATATTTTCACAAAAAAGTGAAATTTTCAAAAATACAGAAAATTGGCTGAAAACAACTAATAATGTAGGACTCACCTGGCGAATCGCTCTGGAACTGAAATCGGAACGCTCACTGACATTTCCCCTATCTGAAAGTCTGATAAACGCTGACAAAATGACTAAGTCCAAAAAAAAATTTTTTTCAACTTTTTTCAATTTAACCCCTGTGGGATATATATTCTACCCACACACATTTGGAACTCTCCTGGGGTACCCTCACACATATTATTCGCTCATTTAGTGGATATTTTCACAAAAAAGTGAAATTTTCAAAAATTTAGAAAATTGTCTGAAAACGACTAAATATGAAGGACTCATCGGGCGAATCGCTCTGGAACTGAAATCGGAATGCTCACTGACATTTCCCCTATCTGAAAGTCTGATGAACGCCGGAAAAATGACTAAGTCCAAAAAAACATTTTTTTCACTTTTACCCCCGTGGGATATATTTTCTACCCACACACATTTGGAACTCTCCTGGGGTACCCTCACACATATTATTCCCTCATTTAGTGGATATTTTCACAAAAGAGTTAAATTTTCAAAAATTCAGAAAATTGGCTGAAAACGACAAAATATCAAGGACTCATCTGGCAAATCGCTCTGGAACTAAAATCGGAACGCTCACTGACATTTCCCCTATCTATCTGAAAGTCTGATAAACGCTGACAAAATGACTAAGTCCAAAAAAAATTTTTTTTCTACTTTTTTCAATTTTACCCCGTGGGATATATATTCTACCCACACACATTTGGAACTCTCCTGGGGTACCCTCACACATATTATTCGCTCATTTAGTGGATATTTTCACAAAAAAGTGAAATTTTAAAAAATTCAGAAAATTGGCTGAAAACGACTAAATATAAAGGACTCATTGGGCGAATCGCTCTGGAACTGAAATCGGAACGCACACTGACATTTCCCCTATCTGAAAGTCTGATAAACGCCGGAAAAATGACTAAGTCCAAAAAAAATTTTTTTTTCAACTTTTTTCAATTTTACCCCCGTGGGATATATATTCTACCCACAAACATTTGGAACTCTCCTGGGGTACCCTCACACATATTATTTCCTCATTTAGTGGATATTTTCACAAAAAAGTGAAATTTTAAAAAATTCAGAAAATCGACTGAAAGCGACTAAATATGAAAGACTCATCAGGCGAATCGCTCTGGAACTGAAATCGGAATGCTCACTGACATTTCCCCTTATCTGAAAGTCTGATAAACGCTGACAAAATGACTAAGTCCAAAAAAAAATTTTTTTAAACTTTTTTCAATTTAACCCCTGTGGGATATATATTCTACCCACACACATTTGGAACTCTCCTGGGGTACCCTCACACATATTATTCCCTCATTTAGTGGATATTTTCACAAAAAAGTGAAATTTTCAAAGATTTAGAAAATTGTCTGAAAACAACTAAATATGAAGGACTCATCGGGCGAATCGCTCTGGAACTGAAATCGGAATGCTCACTGACATTTCCCCTATCTGAAAGTCTGATGAACGCCGGAAAAATGACTAAGTCCAAAAAAACATTTTTTTCACTTTTACCCCCGTGGGATATATATTCTACCCAAACACATTTGGAACTCTCCTGGGGTACCCTCGCACATATTATTCCCTCATTTAGTGGATATTTTCACAAAAGAGTGAAATTTTCAAAAATTCAGAAAATTGGCTGAAAACGACAAAATATCAAGGACTCATCGGGCGAATCGCTCTGGAATTAAAATCGGAACGCTCACTGACATTTCCCCTATCTATCTGAAAGTCTGATAAACGCTGACAAAATGACTAAGTCCAAAAAAAATTTTTTTTCAACTTTTTTCAATTTTACCCCGTGGGATATATATTCTACCCACACACATTTGGAACTCTCCTGGGGTACCCTCACACATATTATTCGCTCATTTAGTGGATATTTTCACAAAAAAGTGAAATTTTCAAAAATTCAGAAAATTGGCTGAAAACAACTAAATATGAAGGACTCATTGGGCGAATCGCTCTGGAACTGAAATTGGAACGCTCACTGACATTTCCCCTATCTGAAAGTCTGATAAACGCCGGAAAATGACTAAGTCCAAAAAAAATTTTTTTTTCAACTTTTTTCAATTTTACCCCCGTGGGATATATATTCTACCCACAAACATTTGGAACTCTCCTGGGGTACCCTCACACATATTATTTCCTCATTTAGTGGATATTTTCACAAAAAAGTGAAATTTTAAAAAATTCAGAAAATTGACTGAAAACGACTAAATATGAAGGACTCATCGGGCGAATCGCTCTGGAACTGAAATCGGAATGCTCACTGAAATTCCCCCTATCTGAAAGTCTGATGAACGCCGGAAAAATGACTAAGTCCAAAAAAACATTTTTTTCACTTTTACCCCCGTGGGATATATTTTCTACCCACACACATTTGGAACTCTCCTGGGGTACCCTCACACATATTATTCCGTCATTTAGTGGATATTTTCACAAAAGAGTTAAATTTTCAAAAATTCAGAAATTTGGCTGAAAACGACAAAATATCAAGGACTCATCGGGCGAATCGCTCTGGAACTAAAATCGGAACGCCCACTGACATTTCCCCTATTTATCTGAAAGTCTGATAAACGCTGACAAAATGACTAAGTCCAAAAAAAATTTTTTTTCTACTTTTTTCAATTTTACCCCGTGGGATATATATTCTACCCACACACATTTGGAACTCTCCTGGGGTACCCTCACACATATTATTCGCTCATTTAGTGGATATTTTCACAAAAAAGTGAAATTTTAAAAAATTCAGAAAATTGGCTGAAAACGACTAAATATAAAGGACTCATTGGGCGAATCGCTCTGGAACTGAAATCGGAACGCACACTGACATTTCCCCTATCTGAAAGTCTGATAAACGCCGGAAAAATGACTAAGTCCAAAAAAAATTTTTTTTTCAACTTTTTTCAATTTTACCCCCGTGGGATATATATTCTACCCACAAACATTTGGAACTCTCCTGGGGTACCCTCACACATATTATTTCCTCATTTAGTGGATATTTTCACAAAAAAGTGAAATTTTAAAAAATTCAGAAAATCGACTGAAAGCGACTAAATATGAAAGACTCATCAGGCGAATCGCTCTGGAACTAAAATCGGAATGCTCACTGACATTTCCCCTTATCTGAAAGTCTGATAAACGCTGACAAAATGACTAAGTCCAAAAAAAAATTTTTTTCAACTTTTTTCAATTTAACCCCTGTGGGATATATATTCTACCCACACACATTTGGAACTCTCCTGGGGTACCCTCACACATATTATTCGCTCATTTAGTGGATATTTTCACAAAAAAGTGAAATTTTCAAAAATTCAGAAAATTGGCTGAAAACGACTAAATATGAAGGACTCATCGGGCGAATCGCTCTGGAACTGAAATCGGAATGCTCACTGACATTTCCCCTATCTGAAAGTCTGATGAACGCCGGAAAAATGACTAAGTCCAAAAAAACATTTTTTTCACTTTTACCCCCGTGGGATATATATTCTACCCACACACATTTGGAACTCTCCTGGGGTACCCTCACACATATTATTCCCTCATTTAGTGGATATTTTCACAAAAGAGTTAAATTTTCAAAAATTCAGAAAATTGGCTGAAAACGACTAAATATCAAGGACTCATCGGGCGAATCGCTCTGGAACTAAAATCGGAACGCTCACTGACATTTCCCCTATCTATCTGAAAGTCTGATAAACGCTGACAAAATGACTAAGTCCAAAAAAAAAATTTTTTCAACTTTTTTCAATTTAATCCCTGTGGGATATATATTCTACCCACACACATTTCAAACTCTCCTGGGGTACCCTCACACATATTATTCGCTCATTTAGTGGATATTTTCACAAAAAAGTGAAATTTTCAAAAATTCAGAAAATTGGCTGAAAACGACTAAATATGAAGGACTCATCGGGTGAATCGCTCTGCAACTGAAATCGGAATGCTCACTGACATTTCCCCTATCTGAAAGTCTGATAAATGCCGGAAAAATGACTAAGTCCAAAAAAAAATTTTTTTCAACTTTTTTCAATTTAACCTTTGTGGGATATATATTCTACCCACACACATTTGGAACTCTCCTGGGGTACCCTCACACATATTATTCGCTCATTTAGTGGATATTTTCACAAAAAAGTGAAATTTTCAAAAATTCAGAAAATTGGCTGAAAACGACTAAATATGATGGACTCATCGGGCGAATCGCTCTGGAACTGAAATCGGAATGCTCACTGACATTTCCCCTATCTGAAAGTCTGATGAACGCCGGAAAAATGACTAAGTCCAAAAAAACATTTTTTTCACTTTTACCCCCGTGGGATATATATTCTACCCACACACATTTGGAACTCTCCTGGGGTACCCTCACACATATTATTCCCTCATTTAGTGGATATTTTCACAAAAGAGTTAAATTTTCAAAAATTCAGAAAATTGGCTGAAAACGACTAAATATCAAGGACTCATCGGGCGAATCGCTCTGGAACTAAAATCGGAACGCTCACTGACATTTCCCCTATCTATCTGAAAGTCTGATAAACGCTGACAAAATGACTAAGTCCAAAAAAAAAATTTTTTCAACTTTTTTCAATTTAATCCCTGTGGGATATATATTCTACCCACACACATTTGGAACTCTCCTGGGGTACCCTCACACATATTATTCGCTCATTTAGTGGATATTTTCACAAAAAAGTGAAATTTTCAAAAATTCAGAAAATTGGCTGAAAACGACTTAATATGAAGGACTCATCGGGCGAATCGCTCTGCAACTGAAATCGGAATGCTCACTGACATTTCCCCTATCTGAAAGTCTGATAAATGCCGGAAAAATGACTAAGTCCAAAAAAAATTTTTTTTCAACTTTTTTCAATTTAACCTTTGTGGGATATATATTCTACCCACACACATTTGGAACTCTCCTGGGGTACGCTCACACATATTATTTCCTCATTTAGTGGATATTTTCACAAAAAAGTGAAATTTTCAAAAATTCAGAAAATGGACTGAAAGCGACTAAATATGAAAGACTCATCAGGCGAATCGCTCTGGAACTGAAATCGGAACGCTCACTGACATTTCCCCTTATCTGAAAGTCTGATAAACGCTGACAAAATGACTAAGTCCAAAAAAAAATTTTTTTCAACTTTTTTCAATTTTACCCCCGTGGGATATTTATTCTACCCACACACATTTGGAACTCTCCTGGGGTACCCTCACACATATTATTCGCTCATTTAGTGGATATTTTCACAAAAAAGTGAAATTTTCAAAAATTCAGAAAATTGGCTGAAAACGACTAAATATGAAGGACTTATCGGGCGAATCGCTCTGGAACTGAAATCGGAACGCTCACTGACATTTCCCCTATCTGAAAGTCTGATAAACGCCGGAAAAATGACTAAGTCCAAAAAAACATTTTTTTCACTTTTACCCCCGTGGGATATATATTCTACCCACACACATTTGGAACTCTCCTGGGGTACCCTCACACATATTATTCCCTCATTTAGTGGATATTTTCACAAAAGAGTTAAATTTTCAAAAATTCAGAAAATTGGCTGAACACGACTAAATATCAAGGACTCATCGGGCGAATCGCTCTGGAACTAAAATCGGAACGCTCACTGACATTTCCCCTATCTATCTGAAAGTCTGATAAACGCTGACAAAATGACTAAGTCCAATAAAAATATTTTTTCAACTTTTTTCAATTTTACCCCCGTGGGATATATATTCTACCCACACACATTTGGAACTCTTCTGGGGTACCCTCACACATATTATTCCCTCATTTAGTGGATATTTTCACAAAAAAGTGAAATTTTCAAAAATTCAGAAAATTGGCTGAAAACGACTAAATATGAAGGACTCATCGGGCGAATCGCTCTGGAACTGAAATCGGAATGCTCACTGACATTTCCCCTATCTGAAAGTCTGATAAACGCCGGAAAAATGACTAAGTCCAAAAAAAAATTTTTTTCAACTTTTTTCAATTTAACCCCTGTGGGATATATATTCTACCCACACACATTTGGAACTCTCCTGGGGTACCCTCACACATATTATTCGCTCATTTAGTGGATATTTTCACAAAAAAGTGAAATTTTCAAAAATTTAGAAAATTGTCTGAAAACGACTAAATATGAAGGACTCATCGGGCGAATCGCTCTGGAACTGAAATCGGAATGCTCACTGAAATTCCCCCTATCTGAAAGTCTGATGAACGCCGGAAAAATGACTAAGTCCAAAAAAACATTTTTTTCACTTTTACCCCCGTGGGATATATTTTCTACCCACACACATTTGGAACTCTCCTGGGGTACCCTCACACATATTATTCCGTCATTTAGTGGATATTTTCACAAAAGAGTTAAATTTTCAAAAATTCAGAAATTTGGCTGAAAACGACAAAATATCAAGGACTCATCGGGCGAATCGCTCTGGAACTAAAATCGGAACGCCCACTGACATTTCCCCTATTTATCTGAAAGTCTGATAAACGCTGACAAAATGACTAAGTCCAAAAAAAATTTTTTTTCTACTTTTTTCAATTTTACCCCGTGGGATATATATTCTACCCACACACATTTGGAACTCTCCTGGGGTACCCTCACACATATTATTCGCTCATTTAGTGGATATTTTCACAAAAAAGTGAAATTTTAAAAAATTCAGAAAATTGGCTGAAAACGACTAAATATAAAGGACTCATTGGGCGAATCGCTCTGGAACTGAAATCGGAACGCACACTGACATTTCCCCTATCTGAAAGTCTGATAAACGCCGGAAAAATGACTAAGTCCAAAAAAAATTTTTTTTTCAACTTTTTTCAATTTTACCCCCGTGGGATATATATTCTACCCACAAACATTTGGAACTCTCCTGGGGTACCCTCACACATATTATTTCCTCATTTAGTGGATATTTTCACAAAAAAGTGAAATTTTAAAAAATTCAGAAAATCGACTGAAAGCGACTAAATATGAAAGACTCATCAGGCGAATCGCTCTGGAACTAAAATCGGAATGCTCACTGACATTTCCCCTTATCTGAAAGTCTGATAAACGCTGACAAAATGACTAAGTCCAAAAAAAATTTTTTTTCAACTTTTTTCAATTTTACCCCGTGGGAGATATATTCTACCCACACACATTTGGAACTCTCCTGGGGTACCCTCACACATATTATTCGCTCATTTAGTGGATATTTTCACAAAAAAGTGAAATTTTCAAAAATTCAGAAAATTGGCTGAACACGACTAAATATAAAGGACTCATTGGGCGAATCGCTCTGGAACTGAAATCGAAACGCTCACTGACATTTCCCCTATCTGAAAGTCTGATAAACGCCGGAAAAATGACTAAGTCCAAAAAAAATTTTTTTTCAACTTTCTTCACTTTTACCCCCGTGGGATATATATTCTACCCACACTCATTTGGAACTCTCCTGGGGTACCCTCACACATATTATTCGCTCATTTAGTGGATATTTTCACAAAAAAGTGAAATTTTCAAAAATTCAGAAAATTGGCTGAAAACGACTAAATATGATGGACTCATCGGGCGAATCGCTCTGGAACTGAAATCGGAATGCTCACTGACATTTCCCCTATCTGAAAGTCTGATGAACGCCGGAAAAATGACTAAGTCCAAAAAAACATTTTTTTCACTTTTACCCCCGTGGGATATATATTCTACCCACACACATTTGGAACTCTCCTGGGGTACCCTCACACATATTATTCCCTCATTTAGTGGATATTTTCACAAAAGAGTTAAATTTTCAAAAATTCAGAAAATTGGCTGAAAACGACTAAATATCACGGACTCATCGGGCGAATCGCTCTGGAACTAAAATCGGAACGCTCACTGACATTTCCCCTATCTATCTGAAAGTCTGATAAACGCTGACAAAATGACTAAGTCCAAAAAAAAATTTTTTTCAACTTTTTTCAATTTAATCCCTGTGGGATATATATTCTACCCACACACATTTGGAACTCTCCTGGGGTACCCTCACACATATTATTCGCTCATTTAGTGGATATTTTCACAAAAAAGTGAAATTTTCAAAAATTCAGAAAATTGGCTGAAAACGACTTAATATGAAGGACTCATCGGGCGAATCGCTCTGCAACTGAAATCGGAATGCTCACTGACATTTCCCCTATCTGAAAGTCTGATAAATGCCGGAAAAATGACTAAGTCCAAAAAAAATTTTTTTTCAACTTTTTTCAATTTAACCTTTGTGGGATATATATTCTACCCACACACATTTGGAACTCTCCTGGGGTACGCTCACACATATTATTTCCTCATTTAGTGGATATTTTCACAAAAAAGTGAAATTTTCAAAAATTCAGAAAATGGACTGAAAGCGACTAAATATGAAAGACTCATCAGGCGAATCGCTCTGGAACTGAAATCGGAACGCTCACTGACATTTCCCCTTATCTGAAAGTCTGATAAACGCTGACAAAATGACTAAGTCCAAAAAAAAATTTTTTTCAACTTTTTTCAATTTTACCCCCGTGGGATATTTATTCTACCCACACACATTTGGAACTCTCCTGGGGTACCCTCACACATATTATTCGCTCATTTAGTGGATATTTTCACAAAAAAGTGAAATTTTCAAAAATTCAGAAAATTGGCTGAAAACGACTAAATATGAAGGACTTATCGGGCGAATCGCTCTGGAACTGAAATCGGAACGCTCACTGACATTTCCCCTATCTGAAAGTCTGATAAACGCCGGAAAAATGACTAAGTCCAAAAAAACATTTTTTTCACTTTTACCCCCGTGGGATATATATTCTACCCACACACATTTGGAACTCTCCTGGGGTACCCTCACACATATTATTCCCTCATTTAGTGGATATTTTCACAAAAGAGTTAAATTTTCAAAAATTCAGAAAATTGGCTGAACACGACTAAATATCAAGGACTCATCGGGCGAATCGCTCTGGAACTAAAATCGGAACGCTCACTGACATTTCCCCTATCTATCTGAAAGTCTGATAAACGCTGACAAAATGACTAAGTCCAATAAAAATATTTTTTCAACTTTTTTCAATTTTACCCCGTGGGATATATATTCTACCCACACACATTTGGAACTCTCCTGGGGTACCCTCACACATATTATTCGCTCATTTAGTGGATATTTTCACAAAAAAGTGAACTTTTCAAAAATTCAGAAAATTGGCTGAAAACGACTAAATATGAAGGACTCATCGGGCGAATCGCTCTGCAACTGAAATCGGAATGCTCACTGACATTTCCCCTATCTGAAAGTCTGATAAATGCCGGAAAAATTACTAAGTCCAAAAAAAAATTTTTTTCAACTTTTTTCAATTTTACCCCCGTGGGATATATATTCTACCCACACACATTTGGAACTCTTCTGGGGTACCCTCACACATATTATTCCCTCATTTAGTGGATATTTTCACAAAAAAGTGAAATTTTCAAAAATTCAGAAAATTGGCTGAAAACGACTAAATATGAAGGACTCATCGGGCGAATCGCTCTGGAACTGAAATCGGAATGCTCACTGACATTTCCCCTATCTGAAAGTCTGATAAACGCCGGAAAAATGACTAAGTCCAAAAAAAAATTTTTTTCAACTTTTTTCAATTTAACCCCTGTGGGATATATATTCTACCCACACACATTTGGAACTCTCCTGGGGTACCCTCACACATATTATTCGCTCATTTAGTGGATATTTTCACAAAAAAGTGAAATTTTCAAAAATTTAGAAAATTGTCTGAAAACGACTAAATATGAAGGACTCATCGGGCGAATCGCTCTGGAACTGAAATCGGAATGCTCACTGAAATTCCCCCTATCTGAAAGTCTGATGAACGCCGGAAAAATGACTAAGTCCAAAAAAACATTTTTTTCACTTTTACCCCCGTGGGATATATTTTCTACCCACACACATTTGGAACTCTCCTGGGGTACCCTCACACATATTATTCCGTCATTTAGTGGATATTTTCACAAAAGAGTTAAATTTTCAAAAATTCAGAAATTTGGCTGAAAACGACAAAATATCAAGGACTCATCGGGCGAATCGCTCTGGAACTAAAATCGGAACGCCCACTGACATTTCCCCTATTTATCTGAAAGTCTGATAAACGCTGACAAAATGACTAAGTCCAAAAAAAATTTTTTTTCTACTTTTTTCAATTTTACCCCGTGGGATATATATTCTACCCACACACATTTGGAACTCTCCTGGGGTACCCTCACACATATTATTCGCTCATTTAGTGGATATTTTCACAAAAAAGTGAAATTTTAAAAAATTCAGAAAATTGGCTGAAAACGACTAAATATAAAGGACTCATTGGGCGAATCGCTCTGGAACTGAAATCGGAACGCACACTGACATTTCCCCTATCTGAAAGTCTGATAAACGCCGGAAAAATGACTAAGTCCAAAAAAAATTTTTTTTTCAACTTTTTTCAATTTTACCCCCGTGGGATATATATTCTACCCACAAACATTTGGAACTCTCCTGGGGTACCCTCACACATATTATTTCCTCATTTAGTGGATATTTTCACAAAAAAGTGAAATTTTAAAAAATTCAGAAAATCGACTGAAAGCGACTAAATATGAAAGACTCATCAGGCGAATCGCTCTGGAACTAAAATCGGAATGCTCACTGACATTTCCCCTTATCTGAAAGTCTGATAAACGCTGACAAAATGACTAAGTCCAAAAAAAATTTTTTTTCAACTTTTTTCAATTTTACCCCGTGGGAGATATATTCTACCCACACACATTTGGAACTCTCCTGGGGTACCCTCACACATATTATTCGCTCATTTAGTGGATATTTTCACAAAAAAGTGAAATTTTCAAAAATTCAGAAAATTGGCTGAACACGACTAAATATAAAGGACTCATTGGGCGAATCGCTCTGGAACTGAAATCGAAACGCTCACTGACATTTCCCCTATCTGAAAGTCTGATAAACGCCGGAAAAATGACTAAGTCCAAAAAAAATTTTTTTTCAACTTTCTTCACTTTTACCCCCGTGGGATATATATTCTACCCACACTCATTTGGAACTCTCCTGGGGTACCCTCACACATATTATTCGCTCATTTAGTGGATATTTTCACAAAAAAGTGAAATTTTCAAAAATTCAGAAAATTGGCTGAAAACGACTAAATATGAAGGACTCATCGGGCGAATCGCTCTGCAACTGAAATCGGAATGCTCACTGACATTTCCCCTATCTGAAAGTCTGATGAACGCCGGAAAAATAACTAAGTCCAAAAAAACATTTTTTTCACTTTTACCCCCGTGGGATATATATTCTACCCACACACATTTGGAACTCTCCTGGGGTACCCTCACACATATTATTCCCTCGTTTAGTGGATATTTTCACAAAAGAGTTAAATTTTCAAAAATTCAGAAAATTGGCTGAAAACGACTAAATATCAAGGACTCATCGGGCGAATCGCTCTGGAACTAAAATCGGAACGCTCACTGACATTTCCCCTATTTATCTGAAAGTCTGATTAACGCTGACAAAATGACTAAGTCCAAAAAAAAAATTTTTTCAACTTTTTTCAATTTAATCCCTGTGGGATATATATTCTACCCACACACATTTGGAACTCTCCTGGGGAACCCTCACACATATTATTCGCTCATTTAGTGGATATTTTCACAAAAAAGAAAATTTTCAAAAATTCAGAAAATTGGCTGAAAACGACTAAATATGAAGGACTCATCGGGCGAATCGCTCTGCAACTGAAATCGGAATGCTCACTGACATTTCCCCTATCTGAAAGTCTGATAAATGCCGGAAAAATTACTAAGTTCAAAAAAAAATTTTTTTCAACTTTTTTCAATTTAACCTTTGTGGGATATATATTCTACCCACACACATTTGGAACTCTCCTGGGGTACCCTCACACATATTATTCCCTCATTTAGTGGATATTTTCACAAAAGAGTTAAATTTTCAAAAATTCAGAAAATTGGCTGAAAACGACAAAATATCAAGGACTCATCGGGCGAATCGCTCTGGAACTAAAATCGGAACGCTCACTGACATTTCCCCTATCTATCTGAAAGTCTGATAAACGCTGACAAAATGACTAAGTCCAATAAAAATATTTTTTCAACTTTTTTCAATTTTACCCCGTGGGATATATATTCTACCCACACACATTTGGAACTCTCCTGGGGTACCCTCACACATATTATTCGCTCATTTAGTGGATATTTTCACAAAAAAGTGAACTTTTCAAAAATTCAGAAAATTGGCTGAAAACGACTAAATATGAAGGACTCATCGGGCGAATCGCTCTGCAACTGAAATCGGAATGCTCACTGACATTTCCCCTATCTGAAAGTCTGATAAATGCCGGAAAAATTACTAAGTCCAAAAAAAAATTTTTTTCAACTTTTTTCAATTTTACCCCCGTGGGATATATATTCTACCCACACACATTTGGAACTCTTCTGGGGTACCCTCACACATATTATTCCCTCATTTAGTGGATATTTTCACAAAAAAGTGAAATTTTCAAAAATTCAGAAAATTGGCTGAAAACGACTAAATATGAAGGACTCATCGGGCGAATCGCTCTGGAACTGAAATCGGAATGCTCACTGACATTTCCCCTATCTGAAAGTCTGATAAACGCCGGAAAAATGACTAAGTCCAAAAAAAAATTTTTTTCAACTTTTTTCAATTTAACCCCTGTGGGATATATATTCTACCCACACACATTTGGAACTCTCCTGGGGTACCCTCACACATATTATTCGCTCATTTAGTGGATATTTTCACAAAAAAGTGAAATTTTCAAAAATTTAGAAAATTGTCTGAAAACGACTAAATATGAAGGACTCATCGGGCGAATCGCTCTGGAACTGAAATCGGAATGCTCACTGAAATTCCCCCTATCTGAAAGTCTGATGAACGCCGGAAAAATGACTAAGTCCAAAAAAACATTTTTTTCACTTTTACCCCCGTGGGATATATTTTCTACCCACACACATTTGGAACTCTCCTGGGGTACCCTCACACATATTATTCCGTCATTTAGTGGATATTTTCACAAAAGAGTTAAATTTTCAAAAATTCAGAAATTTGGCTGAAAACGACAAAATATCAAGGACTCATCGGGCGAATCGCTCTGGAACTAAAATCGGAACGCCCACTGACATTTCCCCTATTTATCTGAAAGTCTGATAAACGCTGACAAAATGACTAAGTCCAAAAAAAATTTTTTTTCTACTTTTTTCAATTTTACCCCGTGGGATATATATTCTACCCACACACATTTGGAACTCTCCTGGGGTACCCTCACACATATTATTCGCTCATTTAGTGGATATTTTCACAAAAAAGTGAAATTTTAAAAAATTCAGAAAATTGGCTGAAAACGACTAAATATAAAGGACTCATTGGGCGAATCGCTCTGGAACTGAAATCGGAACGCACACTGACATTTCCCCTATCTGAAAGTCTGATAAACGCCGGAAAAATGACTAAGTCCAAAAAAAATTTTTTTTTCAACTTTTTTCAATTTTACCCCCGTGGGATATATATTCTACCCACAAACATTTGGAACTCTCCTGGGGTACCCTCACACATATTATTTCCTCATTTAGTGGATATTTTCACAAAAAAGTGAAATTTTAAAAAATTCAGAAAATCGACTGAAAGCGACTAAATATGAAAGACTCATCAGGCGAATCGCTCTGGAACTAAAATCGGAATGCTCACTGACATTTCCCCTTATCTGAAAGTCTGATAAACGCTGACAAAATGACTAAGTCCAAAAAAAATTTTTTTTCAACTTTTTTCAATTTTACCCCGTGGGAGATATATTCTACCCACACACATTTGGAACTCTCCTGGGGTACCCTCACACATATTATTCGCTCATTTAGTGGATATTTTCACAAAAAAGTGAAATTTTCAAAAATTCAGAAAATTGGCTGAACACGACTAAATATAAAGGACTCATTGGGCGAATCGCTCTGGAACTGAAATCGAAACGCTCACTGACATTTCCCCTATCTGAAAGTCTGATAAACGCCGGAAAAATGACTAAGTCCAAAAAAAATTTTTTTTCAACTTTCTTCACTTTTACCCCCGTGGGATATATATTCTACCCACACTCATTTGGAACTCTCCTGGGGTACCCTCACACATATTATTCGCTCATTTAGTGGATATTTTCACAAAAAAGTGAAATTTTCAAAAATTCAGAAAATTGGCTGAAAACGACTAAATATGATGGACTCATCGGGCGAATCGCTCTGGAACTGAAATCGGAATGCTCACTGACATTTCCCCTATCTGAAAGTCTGATGAACGCCGGAAAAATGACTAAGTCCAAAAAAACATTTTTTTCACTTTTACCCCCGTGGGATATATATTCTACCCACACACATTTGGAACTCTCCTGGGGTACCCTCACACATATTATTCCCTCATTTAGTGGATATTTTCACAAAAGAGTTAAATTTTCAAAAATTCAGAAAATTGGCTGAAAACGACTAAATATCAAGGACTCATCGGGCGAATCGCTCTGGAACTAAAATCGGAACGCTCACTGACATTTCCCCTATCTATCTGAAAGTCTGATAAACGCTGACAAAATGACTAAGTCCAAAAAAAAATTTTTTTCAACTTTTTTCAATTTAATCCCTGTGGGATATATATTCTACCCACACACATTTGGAACTCTCCTGGGGTACCCTCACACATATTATTCGCTCATTTAGTGGATATTTTCACAAAAAAGTGAAATTTTCAAAAATTCAGAAAATTGGCTGAAAACGACTTAATATGAAGGACTCATCGGGCGAATCGCTCTGCAACTGAAATCGGAATGCTCACTGACATTTCCCCTATCTGAAAGTCTGATAAATGCCGGAAAAATGACTAAGTCCAAAAAAAATTTTTTTTCAACTTTTTTCAATTTAACCTTTGTGGGATATATATTCTACCCACACACATTTGGAACTCTCCTGGGGTACGCTCACACATATTATTTCCTCATTTAGTGGATATTTTCACAAAAAAGTGAAATTTTCAAAAATTCAGAAAATGGACTGAAAGCGACTAAATATGAAAGACTCATCAGGCGAATCGCTCTGGAACTGAAATCGGAACGCTCACTGACATTTCCCCTATCTGAAAGTCTGATAAACGCCGGAAAAATGACTAAGTCCAAAAAAACATTTTTTTCACTTTTACCCCCGTGGGATATATATTCTACCCACACACATTTGGAACTCTCCTGGGGTACCCTCACACATATTATTCCCTCATTTAGTGGATATTTTCACAAAAGAGTTAAATTTTCAAAAATTCAGAAAATTGGCTGAACACGACTAAATATCAAGGACTCATCGGGCGAATCGCTCTGGAACTAAAATCGGAACGCTCACTGACATTTCCCCTATCTATCTGAAAGTCTGATAAACGCTGACAAAATGACTAAGTCCAATAAAAATATTTTTTCAACTTTTTTCAATTTTACCCCGTGGGATATATATTCTACCCACACACATTTGGAACTCTCCTGGGGTACCCTCACACATATTATTCGCTCATTTAGTGGATATTTTCACAAAAAAGTGAACTTTTCAAAAATTCAGAAAATTGGCTGAAAACGACTAAATATGAAGGACTCATCGGGCGAATCGCTCTGCAACTGAAATCGGAATGCTCACTGACATTTCCCCTATCTGAAAGTCTGATAAATGCCGGAAAAATTACTAAGTCCAAAAAAAAATTTTTTTCAACTTTTTTCAATTTTACCCCCGTGGGATATATATTCTACCCACACACATTTGGAACTCTTCTGGGGTACCCTCACACATATTATTCCCTCATTTAGTGGATATTTTCACAAAAAAGTGAAATTTTCAAAAATTCAGAAAATTGGCTGAAAACGACTAAATATGAAGGACTCATCGGGCGAATCGCTCTGGAACTGAAATCGGAATGCTCACTGACATTTCCCCTATCTGAAAGTCTGATAAACGCCGGAAAAATGACTAAGTCCAAAAAAAAATTTTTTTCAACTTTTTTCAATTTAACCCCTGTGGGATATATATTCTACCCACACACATTTGGAACTCTCCTGGGGTACCCTCACACATATTATTCGCTCATTTAGTGGATATTTTCACAAAAAAGTGAAATTTTCAAAAATTTAGAAAATTGTCTGAAAACGACTAAATATGAAGGACTCATCGGGCGAATCGCTCTGGAACTGAAATCGGAATGCTCACTGAAATTCCCCCTATCTGAAAGTCTGATGAACGCCGGAAAAATGACTAAGTCCAAAAAAACATTTTTTTCACTTTTACCCCCGTGGGATATATTTTCTACCCACACACATTTGGAACTCTCCTGGGGTACCCTCACACATATTATTCCGTCATTTAGTGGATATTTTCACAAAAGAGTTAAATTTTCAAAAATTCAGAAATTTGGCTGAAAACGACAAAATATCAAGGACTCATCGGGCGAATCGCTCTGGAACTAAAATCGGAACGCCCACTGACATTTCCCCTATTTATCTGAAAGTCTGATAAACGCTGACAAAATGACTAAGTCCAAAAAAAATTCTTTTTCTACTTTTTTCAATTTTACCCCGTGGGATATATATTCTACCCACACACATTTGGAACTCTCCTGGGGTACCCTCACACATATTATTCGCTCATTTAGTGGATATTTTCACAAAAAAGTGAAATTTTAAAAAATTCAGAAAATTGGCTGAAAACGACTAAATATAAAGGACTCATTGGGCGAATCGCTCTGGAACTGAAATCGGAACGCACACTGACATTTCCCCTATCTGAAAGTCTGATAAACGCCGGAAAAATGACTAAGTCCAAAAAAAATTTTTTTTTCAACTTTTTTCAATTTTACCCCCGTGGGATATATATTCTACCCACAAACATTTGGAACTCTCCTGGGGTACCCTCACACATATTATTTCCTCATTTAGTGGATATTTTCACAAAAAAGTGAAATTTTAAAAAATTCAGAAAATCGACTGAAAGCGACTAAATATGAAAGACTCATCAGGCGAATCGCTCTGGAACTAAAATCGGAATGCTCACTGACATTTCCCCTTATCTGAAAGTCTGATAAACGCTGACAAAATGACTAAGTCCAAAAAAAATTTTTTTTCAACTTTTTTCAATTTTACCCCGTGGGAGATATATTCTACCCACACACATTTGGAACTCTCCTGGGGTACCCTCACACATATTATTCGCTCATTTAGTGGATATTTTCACAAAAAAGTGAAATTTTCAAAAATTCAGAAAATTGGCTGAACACGACTAAATATAAAGGACTCATTGGGCGAATCGCTCTGGAACTGAAATCGAAACGCTCACTGACATTTCCCCTATCTGAAAGTCTGATAAACGCCGGAAAAATGACTAAGTCCAAAAAAAATTTTTTTTCAACTTTCTTCACTTTTACCCCCGTGGGATATATATTCTACCCACACTCATTTGGAACTCTCCTGGGGTACCCTCACACATATTATTCGCTCATTTAGTGGATATTTTCACAAAAAAGTGAAATTTTCAAAAATTCAGAAAATTGGCTGAAAACGACTAAATATGAAGGACTCATCGGGCGAATCGCTCTGCAACTGAAATCGGAATGCTCACTGACATTTCCCCTATCTGAAAGTCTGATGAACGCCGGAAAAATAACTAAGTCCAAAAAAACATTTTTTTCACTTTTACCCCCGTGGGATATATATTCTACCCACACACATTTGGAACTCTCCTGGGGTACCCTCACACATATTATTCCCTCGTTTAGTGGATATTTTCACAAAAGAGTTAAATTTTCAAAAATTCAGAAAATTGGCTGAAAACGACTAAATATCAAGGACTCATCGGGCGAATCGCTCTGGAACTAAAATCGGAACGCTCACTGACATTTCCCCTATTTATCTGAAAGTCTGATTAACGCTGACAAAATGACTAAGTCCAAAAAAAAAATTTTTTCAACTTTTTTCAATTTAATCCCTGTGGGATATATATTCTACCCACACACATTTGGAACTCTCCTGGGGAACCCTCACACATATTATTCGCTCATTTAGTGGATATTTTCACAAAAAAGAAAATTTTCAAAAATTCAGAAAATTGGCTGAAAACGACTAAATATGAAGGACTCATCGGGCGAATCGCTCTGCAACTGAAATCGGAATGCTCACTGACATTTCCCCTATCTGAAAGTCTGATAAATGCCGGAAAAATTACTAAGTTCAAAAAAAAATTTTTTTCAACTTTTTTCAATTTAACCTTTGTGGGATATATATTCTACCCACACACATTTGGAACTCTCCTGGGGTACCCTCACACATATTATTCCCTCATTTAGTGGATATTTTCACAAAAGAGTTAAATTTTCAAAAATTCAGAAAATTGGCTGAAAACGACAAAATATCAAGGACTCATCGGGCGAATCGCTCTGGAACTAAAATCGGAACGCTCACTGACATTTCCCCTATCTATCTGAAAGTCTGATAAACGCTGACAAAATGACTAAGTCCAATAAAAATATTTTTTCAACTTTTTTCAATTTTACCCCGTGGGATATATATTCTACCCACACACATTTGGAACTCTCCTGGGGTACCCTCACACATATTATTCGCTCATTTAGTGGATATTTTCACAAAAAAGTGAACTTTTCAAAAATTCAGAAAATTGGCTGAAAACGACTAAATATGAAGGACTCATCGGGCGAATCGCTCTGCAACTGAAATCGGAATGCTCACTGACATTTCCCCTATCTGAAAGTCTGATAAATGCCGGAAAAATTACTAAGTCCAAAAAAAAATTTTTTTCAACTTTTTTCAATTTTACCCCCGTGGGATATATATTCTACCCACACACATTTGGAACTCTTCTGGGGTACCCTCACACATATTATTCCCTCATTTAGTGGATATTTTCACAAAAAAGTGAAATTTTCAAAAATTCAGAAAATTGGCTGAAAACGACTAAATATGAAGGACTCATCGGGCGAATCGCTCTGGAACTGAAATCGGAATGCTCACTGACATTTCCCCTATCTGAAAGTCTGATAAACGCCGGAAAAATGACTAAGTCCAAAAAAAAATTTTTTTCAACTTTTTTCAATTTAACCCCTGTGGGATATATATTCTACCCACACACATTTGGAACTCTCCTGGGGTACCCTCACACATATTATTCGCTCATTTAGTGGATATTTTCACAAAAAAGTGAAATTTTCAAAAATTTAGAAAATTGTCTGAAAACGACTAAATATGAAGGACTCATCGGGCGAATCGCTCTGGAACTGAAATCGGAATGCTCACTGAAATTCCCCCTATCTGAAAGTCTGATGAACGCCGGAAAAATGACTAAGTCCAAAAAAACATTTTTTTCACTTTTACCCCCGTGGGATATATTTTCTACCCACACACATTTGGAACTCTCCTGGGGTACCCTCACACATATTATTCCGTCATTTAGTGGATATTTTCACAAAAGAGTTAAATTTTCAAAAATTCAGAAATTTGGCTGAAAACGACAAAATATCAAGGACTCATCGGGCGAATCGCTCTGGAACTAAAATCGGAACGCCCACTGACATTTCCCCTATTTATCTGAAAGTCTGATAAACGCTGACAAAATGACTAAGTCCAAAAAAAATTTTTTTTCTACTTTTTTCAATTTTACCCCGTGGGATATATATTCTACCCACACACATTTGGAACTCTCCTGGGGTACCCTCACACATATTATTCGCTCATTTAGTGGATATTTTCACAAAAAAGTGAAATTTTAAAAAATTCAGAAAATTGGCTGAAAACGACTAAATATAAAGGACTCATTGGGCGAATCGCTCTGGAACTGAAATCGGAACGCACACTGACATTTCCCCTATCTGAAAGTCTGATAAACGCCGGAAAAATGACTAAGTCCAAAAAAAATTTTTTTTTCAACTTTTTTCAATTTTACCCCCGTGGGATATATATTCTACCCACAAACATTTGGAACTCTCCTGGGGTACCCTCACACATATTATTTACTCATTTAGTGGATATTTTCACAAAAAAGTGAAATTTTAAAAAATTCAGAAAATCGACTGAAAGCGACTAAATATGAAAGACTCATCAGGCGAATCGCTCTGGAACTAAAATCGGAATGCTCACTGACATTTCCCCTTATCTGAAAGTCTGATAAACGCTGACAAAATGACTAAGTCCAAAAAAAAATTTTTTTCAACTTTTTTCAATTTAACCCCTGTGGGATATATATTCTACCCACACACATTTGGAACTCTCCTGGGGTACCCTCACACATATTATTCGCTCATTTAGTGGATATTTTCACAAAAAAGTGAAATTTTCAAAAATTCAGAAAATTGGCTGAAAACGACTAAATATGAAGGACTCATCGGGCGAATCGCTCTGGAACTGAAATCGGAATGCTCACTGACATTTCCCCTATCTGAAAGTCTGATGAACGCCGGAAAAATGACTAAGTCCAAAAAAACATTTTTTTCACTTTTACCCCCGTGGGATATATATTCTACCCACACACATTTGGAACTCTCCTGGGGTACCCTCACACATATTATTCCCTCATTTAGTGGATATTTTCACAAAAGAGTTAAATTTTCAAAAATTCAGAAAATTGGCTGAAAACGACTAAATATCAAGGACTCATCGGGCGAATCGCTCTGGAACTAAAATCGGAACGCTCACTGACATTTCCCCTATCTATCTGAAAGTCTGATAAACGCTGACAAAATGACTAAGTCCAAAAAAAAAATTTTTTCAACTTTTTTCAATTTAATCCCTGTGGGATATATATTCTACCCACACACATTTCAAACTCTCCTGGGGTACCCTCACACATATTATTCGCTCATTTAGTGGATATTTTCACAAAAAAGTGAAATTTTCAAAAATTCAGAAAATTGGCTGAAAACGACTAAATATGAAGGACTCATCGGGTGAATCGCTCTGCAACTGAAATCGGAATGCTCACTGACATTTCCCCTATCTGAAAGTCTGATAAATGCCGGAAAAATGACTAAGTCCAAAAAAAAATTTTTTTCAACTTTTTTCAATTTAACCTTTGTGGGATATATATTCTACCCACACACATTTGGAACTCTCCTGGGGTACCCTCACACATATTATTCGCTCATTTAGTGGATATTTTCACAAAAAAGTGAAATTTTCAAAAATTCAGAAAATTGGCTGAAAACGACTAAATATGATGGACTCATCGGGCGAATCGCTCTGGAACTGAAATCGGAATGCTCACTGACATTTCCCCTATCTGAAAGTCTGATGAACGCCGGAAAAATGACTAAGTCCAAAAAAACATTTTTTTCACTTTTACCCCCGTGGGATATATATTCTACCCACACACATTTGGAACTCTCCTGGGGTACCCTCACACATATTATTCCCTCATTTAGTGGATATTTTCGCAAAAGAGTTAAATTTTCAAAAATTCAGAAAATTGGCTGAAAACGACTAAATATCAAGGACTCATCGGGCGAATCGCTCTGGAACTAAAATCGGAACGCTCACTGACATTTCCCCTATCTATCTGAAAGTCTGATAAACGCTGACAAAATGACTAAGTCCAAAAAAAAAATTTTTTCAACTTTTTTCAATTTAATCCCTGTGGGATATATATTCTACCCACACACATTTGGAACTCTCCTGGGGTACCCTCACACATATTATTCGCTCATTTAGTGGATATTTTCACAAAAAAGTGAAATTTTCAAAAATTCAGAAAATTGGCTGAAAACGACTAAATATGAAGGTCTCATCGGGCGAATCGCTCTGCAACTGAAATCGGAATGCTCACTGACATTTCCCCTATCTGAAAGTCTGATAAATGCCGGAAAAATGACTAAGTCCAAAAAAAAATTTTTTTCAACTTTTTTCAATTTAACCTTTGTGGGATATATATTCTACCCACACACATTTGGAACTCTCGTGGGGTACCCTCACACATATTATTCCCTCATTTAGTGGATATTTTCACAAAAGAGTTAAATTTTCAAAAATTCAGAAAATTGGCTGAAAACGACAAAATATCAAGGACTCATCGGGCGAATCGCTCTGGAACTAAAATCGGAACGCTCACTGACATTTCCCCTATCTATCTGAAAGTCTGATAAACGCTGACAAAATGACTAAGTCCAAAAAAAATTTTTTTTCAACTTTTTTCAATTTTACCCCGTGGGAGATATATTCTACCCACACACATTTGGAACTCTCCTGGGGTACCCTCACACATATTATTCGCTCATTTAGTGGATATTTTCACAAAAAAGTGAAATTTTCAAAAATTCAGAAAATTGGCTGAACACGACTAAATATAAAGGACTCATTGGGCGAATCGCTCTGGAACTGAAATCGAAACGCTCACTGACATTTCCCCTATCTGAAAGTCTGATAAACGCCGGAAAAATGACTAAGTCCAAAAAAAATTTTTTTTCAACTTTCTTCACTTTTACCCCCGTGGGATATATATTCTACCCACACTCATTTGGAACTCTCCTGGGGTACCCTCACACATATTATTCGCTCATTTAGTGGATATTTTCACAAAAAAGTGAAATTTTCAAAAATTCAGAAAATTGGCTGAAAACGACTAAATATGATGGACTCATCGGGCGAATCGCTCTGGAACTGAAATCGGAATGCTTACTGACATTTCCCCTATCTGAAAGTCTGATGAACGCCGGAAAAATGACTAAGTCCAAAAAAACATTTTTTTCACTTTTACCCCCGTGGGATATATATTCTACCCACACACATTTGGAACTCTCCTGGGGTACCCTCACACATATTATTCCCTCATTTAGTGGATATTTTCACAAAAGAGTTAAATTTTCAAAAATTCTGAAAATTGGCTGAAAACGACTAAATATCAAGGACTCATCGGGCGAATCGCTCTGGAACTAAAATCGGAACGCTCACTGACATTTCCCCTATCTATCTGAAAGTCTGATAAACGCTGACAAAATGACTAAGTCCAAAAAAAAAATTTTTTCAACTTTTTTCAATTTAATCCCTGTGGGATATATATTCTACCCACACACATTTCAAACTCTCCTGGGGTACCCTCACACATATTATTCGCTCATTTAGTGGATATTTTCACAAAAAAGTGAAATTTTCAAAAATTCAGAAAATTGGCTGAAAACGACTAAATATGAAGGACTCATCGGGTGAATCGCTCTGCAACTGAAATCGGAATGCTCACTGACATTTCCCCTATCTGAAAGTCTGATAAATGCCGGAAAAATGACTAAGTCCAAAAAAAAATTTTTTTCAACTTTTTTCAATTTAACCTTTGTGGGATATATATTCTACCCACACACATTTGGAACTCTCCTGGGGTACCCTCACACATATTATTCGCTCATTTAGTGGATATTTTCACAAAAAAGTGAAATTTTCAAAAATTCAGAAAATTGGCTGAAAACGACTAAATATGATGGACTCATCGGGCGAATCGCTCTGGAACTGAAATCGGAATGCTCACTGACATTTCCCCTATCTGAAAGTCTGATGAACGCCGGAAAAATGACTAAGTCCAAAAAAACATTTTTTTCACTTTTACCCCCGTGGGATATATATTCTACCCACACACATTTGGAACTCTCCTGGGGTACCCTCACACATATTATTCCCTCATTTAGTGGATATTTTCACAAAAGAGTTAAATTTTCAAAAATTCTGAAAATTGGCTGAAAACGACTAAATATCAAGGACTCATCGGGCGAATCGCTCTGGAACTAAAATCGGAACGCTCACTGACATTTCCCCTATCTATCTGAAAGTCTGATAAACGCTGACAAAATGACTAAGTCCAAAAAAAAAATTTTTTCAACTTTTTTCAATTTAATCCCTGTGGGATATATATTCTACCCACACACATTTGGAACTCTCCTGGGGTACCCTCACACATATTATTCGCTCATTTAGTGGATATTTTCACAAAAAAGTGAAATTTTCAAAAATTCAGAAAATTGGCTGAAAACGACTAAATATGAAGGTCTCATCGGGCGAATCGCTCTGCAACTGAAATCGGAATGCTCACTGACATTTCCCCTATCTGAAAGTCTGATAAATGCCGGAAAAATGACTAAGTCCAAAAAAAAATTTTTTTCAACTTTTTTCAATTTAACCTTTGTGGGATATATATTCTACCCACACACATTTGGAACTCTCGTGGGGTACCCTCACACATATTATTCCCTCATTTAGTGGATATTTTCACAAAAGAGTTAAATTTTCAAAAATTCAGAAAATTGGCTGAAAACGACAAAATATCAAGGACTCATCGGGCGAATCGCTCTGGAACTAAAATCGGAACGCTCACTGACATTTCCCCTATCTATCTGAAAGTCTGATAAACGCAGACAAAATGACTAAGTCCAAAAAAAATTTTTTTTCAACTTTTTTCAATTTTACCCCGTGGGAGATATATTCTACCCACACACATTTGGAACTCTCCTGGGGTACCCTCACACATATTATTCGCTCATTTAGTGGATATTTTCACAAAAAAGTGAAATTTTCAAAAATTCAGAAAATTGGCTGAACACGACTAAATATAAAGGACTCATTGGGCGAATCGCTCTGGAACTGAAATCGAAACGCTCACTGACATTTCCCCTATCTGAAAGTCTGATAAACGCCGGAAAAATGACTAAGTCCAAAAAAAATTTTTTTTCAACTTTCTTCACTTTTACCCCCGTGGGATATATATTCTACCCACACTCATTTGGAACTCTCCTGGGGTACCCTCACACATATTATTCGCTCATTTAGTGGATATTTTCACAAAAAAGTGAAATTTTCAAAAATTCAGAAAATTGGCTGAAAACGACTAAATATGAAGGACTCATCGGGCGAATCGCTCTGCAACTGAAATCGGAATGCTCACTGACATTTCCCCTATCTGAAAGTCTGATGAACGCCGGAAAAATAACTAAGTCCAAAAAAACATTTTTTTCACTTTTACCCCCGTGGGATATATATTCTACCCACACACATTTGGAACTCTCCTGGGGTACCCTCACACATATTATTCCCTCGTTTAGTGGATATTTTCACAAAAGAGTTAAATTTTCAAAAATTCAGAAAATTGGCTGAAAACGACTAAATATCAAGGACTCATCGGGCGAATCGCTCTGGAACTAAAATCGGAACGCTCACTGACATTTCCCCTATTTATCTGAAAGTCTGATTAACGCTGACAAAATGACTAAGTCCAAAAAAAAAATTTTTTCAACTTTTTTCAATTTAATCCCTGTGGGATATAGATTCTACCCACACACATTTGGAACTCTCCTGGGGAACCCTCACACATATTATTCGCTCATTTAGTGGATATTTTCACAAAAAAGAAAATTTTCAAAAATTCAGAAAATTGGCTGAAAACGACTAAATATGAAGGACTCATCGGGCGAATCGCTCTGCAACTGAAATCGGAATGCTCACTGACATTTCCCCTCTCTGAAAGTCTGATAAATGCCGGAAAAATTACTAAGTCCAAAAAAAAATTTTTTTCAACTTTTTTCAATTTAACCTTTGTGGGATATATATTCTACCCACACACATTTGGAACTCTCCTGGGGTACCCTCACACATATTATTCCCTCATTTAGTGGATATTTTCACAAAAGAGTTAAATTTTCAAAAATTCAGAAAATTGGCTGAAAACGACAAAATATCAAGGACTCATCGGGCGAATCGCTCTGGAACTAAAATCGAAACGCTCACTGACATTTCCCCTATCTATCTGAAAGTCTGATAAACGCTGACAAAATGACTAAGTCCAATAAAAATATTTTTTCAACTTTTTTCAATTTTACCCCGTGGGATATATATTCTACCCACACACATTTGGAACTCTCCTGGGGTACCCTCACACATATTATTCGCTCATTTAGTGGATATTTTCACAAAAAAGTGAACTTTTCAAAAATTCAGAAAATTGGCTGAAAACGACTAAATATGAAGGACTCATCGGGCGAATCGCTCTGCAACTGAAATTGGAATGCTCACTGACATTTCCCCTATCTGAAAGTCTGATAAATGCCGGAAAAATTACTAAGTCGAAAAAAAAATTTTTTTCAACTTTTTTCAATTTTACCCCCGTGGGATATATATTCTACCCACACACATTTGGAACTCTTCTGGGGTACCCTCACACATATTATTCCCTCATTTAGTGGATATTTTCACAAAAAAGTGAAATTTTCAAAAATTCAGAAAATTGGCTGAAAACGACTAAATATGAAGGACTCATCGGGCGAATCGCTCTGGAACTGAAATCGGAATGCTCACTGACATTTCCCCTATCTGAAAGTCTGATAAACGCCGGAAAAATGACTAAGTCCAAAAAAAAATTTTTTTCAACTTTTTTCAATTTAACCCCTGTGGGATATATATTCTACCCACACACATTTGGAACTCTCCTGGGGTACCCTCACACATATTATTCGCTCATTTAGTGGATATTTTCACAAAAAAGTGAAATTTTCAAAAATTTAGAAAATTGTCTGAAAACGACTAAATATGAAGGACTCATCGGGCGAATCGCTCTGGAACTGAAATCGGAATGCTCACTGAAATTCCCCCTATCTGAAAGTCTGATGAACGCCGGAAAAATGACTAAGTCCAAAAAAACATTTTTTTCACTTTTACCCCCGTGGGATATATTTTCTACCCACACACATTTGGAACTCTCCTGGGGTACCCTCACACATATTATTCCGTCATTTAGTGGATATTTTCACAAAAGAGTTAAATTTTCAAAAATTCAGAAATTTGGCTGAAAACGACAAAATATCAAGGACTCATCGGGCGAATCGCTCTGGAACTAAAATCGGAACGCCCACTGACATTTCCCCTATTTATCTGAAAGTCTGATAAACGCTGACAAAATGACTAAGTCCAAAAAAAATTTTTTTTCTACTTTTTTCAATTTTACCCCGTGGGATATATATTCTACCCACACACATTTGGAACTCTCCTGGGGTACCCTCACACATATTATTCGCTCATTTAGTGGATATTTTCACAAAAAAGTGAAATTTTAAAAAATTCAGAAAATTGGCTGAAAACGACTAAATATAAAGGACTCATTGGGCGAATCGCTCTGGAACTGAAATCGGAACGCACACTGACATTTCCCCTATCTGAAAGTCTGATAAACGCCGGAAAAATGACTAAGTCCAAAAAAAATTTTTTTTTCAACTTTTTTCAATTTTACCCCCGTGGGATATATATTCTACCCAAAAACATTTGGAACTCTCCTGGGGTACCCTCACACATATTATTTCCTCATTTAGTGGATATTTTCACAAAAAAGTGAAATTTTAAAAAATTCAGAAAATCGACTGAAAGCGACTAAATATGAAAGACTCATCAGGCGAATCGCTCTGGAACTAAAATCGGAATGCTCACTGACATTTCCCCTTATCTGAAAGTCTGATAAAGGCTGACAAAATGACTAAGTCCAAAAAAAAATTTTTTACAACTTTTTTCAATTTAACCCCTGTGGGATATATATTCTACCCACACACATTTGGAACTCTCCTGGGGTACCCTCACACATATTATTCCCTCATTTAGTGGATATTTTCACAAAAGAGTTAAATTTTCAAAAATTCAGAAAATTGGCTGAAAACGACTAAATATCAAGGACTCATCGGGCGAATCGCTCTGGAACTAAAATCGGAACGCTCACTGACATTTCCCCTATCTATCTGAAAGTCTGATAAACGCTGACAAAATGACTAAGTCCAAAAAAAAAATTTTTTCAACTTTTTTCAATTTAATCCCTGTGGGATATATATTCTACCCACACACATTTCAAACTCTCCTGGGGTACCCTCACACATATTATTCGCTCATTTAGTGGATATTTTCACAAAAAAGTGAAATTTTCAAAAATTCAGAAAATTGGCTGAAAACGACTAAATATGAAGGACTCATCGGGTGAATCGCTCTGCAACTGAAATCGGAATGCTCACTGACATTTCCCCTATCTGAAAGTCTGATAAATGCCGGAAAAATGACTAAGTCCAAAAAAAAATTTTTTTCAACTTTTTTCAATTTAACCTTTGTGGGATATATATTCTACCCACACACATTTGGAACTCTCCTGGGGTACCCTCACACATATTATTCGCTCATTTAGTGGATATTTTCACAAAAAAGTGAAATTTTCAAAAATTCAGAAAATTGGCTGAAAACGACTAAATATGATGGACTCATCGGGCGAATCGCTCTGGAACTGAAATCGGAATGCTCACTGACATTTCCCCTATCTGAAAGTCTGATGAACGCCGGAAAAATGACTAAGTCCAAAAAAACATTTTTTTCACTTTTACCCCCGTGGGATATATATTCTACCCACACACATTTGGAACTCTCCTGGGGTACCCTCACACATATTATTCCCTCATTTAGTGGATATTTTCACAAAAGAGTTAAATTTTCAAAAATTCAGAAAATTGGCTGAAAACGACTAAATATCAAGGACTCATCGGGCGAATCGCTCTGGAACTAAAATCGGAATGCTCACTGACATTTCCCCTATCTATCTGAAAGTCTGATAAACGCTGACAAAATGACTAAGTCCAAAAAAAAATTTTTTTCAACTTTTTTCAATTTAATCCCTGTGGGATATATATTCTACCCACACACATTTGGAACTCTCCTGGGGTACCCTCACACATATTATTCGCTCATTTAGTGGATATTTTCACAAAAAAGTGAAATTTTCAAAAATTCAGAAAATTGGCTGAAAACGACTTAATATGAAGGACTCATCGGGCGAATCGCTCTGCAACTGAAATCGGAATGCTCACTGACATTTCCCCTATCTGAAAGTCTGATAAATGCCGGAAAAATGACTAAGTCCAAAAAAAATTTTTTTTCAACTTTTTTCAATTTAACCTTTGTGGGATATATATTCTACCCACACACATTTGGAACTCTCCTGGGGTACGCTCACACATATTATTTCCTCATTTAGTGGATATTTTCACAAAAAAGTGAAATTTTCAAAAATTCAGAAAATTGACTGAAAGCGACTAAATATGAAAGACTCATCAGGCGAATCGCTCTGGAACTGAAATCGGAACGCTCACTGACATTTCCCCTTATCTGAAAGTCTGATAAACGCTGACAAAATGACTAAGTCCAAAAAAAAATTTTTTTCAACTATTTTCAATTTTACCCCCGTGGGATATTTATTCTACCCACACACATTTGGAACTCTCCTGGGGTACCCTCACACATATTATTCGCTCATTTAGTGGATATTTTCACAAAAAAGTGAAATTTTCAAAAATTTAGAAAATTGTCTGAAAACGACTAAATATGAAGGACTCATCGGGCGAATCGCTCTGGAACTGAAATCGGAATGCTCACTGACATTTCCCCTATCTGAAAGTCTGATGAACGCCGGAAAAATGACTAAGTCCAAAAAAACATTTTTTTCACTTTTACCCCCGTGGGATATATATTCTACCCACACACATTTGGAACTCTCCTGGGGTACCCTCACACATATTATTCCCTCATTTAGTGGATATTTTCACAAAAGAGTTAAATTTTCAAAAATTCAGAAAGTTGGCTGAAAACGACTAAATATCAAGGACTCATCGGGCGAATCGCTCTGCAACTAAAATCGGAACGCTCACTGACATTTCCCCTATCTATCTGAAAGTCTGATAAATGCTGACAAAATGACTATGTCCAAAAAAAATTTTTTTTAAACTTTTTTCAATTTTACCCCGTGGGATATATATTCTACCCACACACATTTGGAACTCTCCTGGGGTACCCTCACACATATTATTCGCTCATTTAGTGGATATTTTCACAAAAAAGTGAAATTTTCAAAAATTCAGAAAATTGGCTGAAAACGACTAAATATAAAGGACTCATTGGGCGAATCGCTCTGGAACTGAAATCGGAACGCTCACTGACATTTCCCCTATCTGAAAGTCTGATAAACGCTGACAAAATGACTAAGTCCAAAAAAAAATTTTTTTCAACTTTTTTCAATTTTACCCCGTGGGATATATATTCTACCCACACACATTTGGAACTCTCCTGGGGTACCCTCACACATATTATTCGCTCATTTAGTGGATATTTTCACAAAAAAGTGAAATTTTCAAAAATTCAGAAAATTGGCTGAAAACGACTAAATATGAAGGACTCATCGGGCGAATCGCTCTGCAACTGAAATCGGAATGCTCACTGACATTTCCCCTATCTGAAAGTCTGATAAATGCCGGAAAAATGACTAAGTCCAAAAAAAAATTTTTTTCACTTTTACCCCCGTGGGATATATATTCTACCCACACACATTTGGAACTCTCCTGGGGTACCCTCACACATATTATTCCCTCATTCAGTGTATATTTTCACAAAAAAGTGAAATTTTCAAAAATTCAGAAAATTGGCTGAAAATGACTAAATATGAACGACTCATCGGGCGAATCACTCTGGAACTTAAATCGGAATGCTCACTGACATTTCCCCTATCTGAAAGTCTGATAAACGCCGGAAAAATGACTAAGTCTAAAAAAAAATTTTTTTCAACTTTTTTCAATTTTACCCCGTGGGATATTTATTCTACCCATATACATTTGGAACTCTCCTGGGGTACCCTCACACATATTATTCGCTCATTTAGTGGATATTTTCACAAAAGAGTTAAATTTTCAAAAATTCAGAAAATTGGCTGAACACGACTAAATATCAAGGACTCATCGGGCGAATCGCTCTGGAACTAAAATCGGAACGCTCACTGACATTTCCCCTATCTATCTGAAAGTCTGATAAACGCTGACAAAATGACTAAGTCCAAAAAAAAAATTTTTTCAACTTTTTTCAATTTAATCCCTGTGGGATATATATTCTACCCACACACATTTGGAACTCTCCTGGGGTACCCTCACACATATTATTCGCTCATTTAGTGGATATTTTCACAAAAAAGTGAAATTTTCAAAAATTCAGAAAATTGGCTGAAAACGACTAAATATGAAGGACTCATCGGGCGAATCGCTCTGCAACTGAAATCGGAATGCTCACTGACATTTCCCCTATCTGAAAGTCTGATAAATGCCGGAAAAATGACTAAGTCCAAAAAAAAATTTTTTTCAACTTTTTTCAATTTAACCTTTGTGGGATATATATTCTACCCACACACATTTGGAACTCTCGTGGGGTACCCTCACACATATTATTCCCTCATTTAGTGGATATTTTCACAAAAGAGTTAAATTTTCAAAAATTCAGAAAGTTGGCTGAAAACGACTAAATATCAAGGACTCATCGGGCGAATCGCTCTGCAACTAAAATCGGAACGCTCACTGACATTTCCCCTATCTATCTGAAAGTCTGATAAATGCTGACAAAATGACTATGTCCAAAAAAAATTTTTTTTAAACTTTTTTCAATTTTACCCCGTGGGATATATATTCTACCCACACACATTTGGAACTCTCCTGGGGTACCCTCACACATATTATTCGCTCATTTAGTGGATATTTTCACAAAAAAGTGAAATTTTCAAAAATTCAGAAAATTGGCTGAAAACGACTAAATATAAAGGACTCATTGGGCGAATCGCTCTGGAACTGAAATCGGAACGCTCACTGACATTTCCCCTATCTGAAAGTCTGATAAACGCTGACAAAATGACTAAGTCCAAAAAAAAATTTTTTTCAACTTTTTTCAATTTTACCCCGTGGGATATATATTCTACCCACACACATTTGGAACTCTCCTGGGGTACCCTCACACATATTATTCGCTCATTTAGTGGATATTTTCACAAAAAAGTGAAATTTTCAAAAATTCAGAAAATTGGCTGAAAACGACTAAATATGAAGGACTCATCGGGCGAATCGCTCTGCAACTGAAATCGGAATGCTCACTGACATTTCCCCTATCTGAAAGTCTGATAAATGCCGGAAAAATGACTAAGTCCAAAAAAAAATTTTTTTCACTTTTACCCCCGTGGGATATATATTCTACCCACACACATTTGGAACTCTCCTGGGGTACCCTCACACATATTATTCCCTCATTCAGTGTATATTTTCACAAAAAAGTGAAATTTTCAAAAATTCAGAAAATTGGCTGAAAATGACTAAATATGAACGACTCATCGGGCGAATCACTCTGGAACTTAAATCGGAATGCTCACTGACATTTCCCCTATCTGAAAGTCTGATAAACGCCGGAAAAATGACTAAGTCTAAAAAAAAATTTTTTTCAACTTTTTTCAATTTTACCCCGTGGGATATTTATTCTACCCATATACATTTGGAACTCTCCTGGGGTACCCTCACACATATTATTCGCTCATTTAGTGGATATTTTCACAAAAGAGTTAAATTTTCAAAAATTCAGAAAATTGGCTGAACACGACTAAATATCAAGGACTCATCGGGCGAATCGCTCTGGAACTAAAATCGGAACGCTCACTGACATTTCCCCTATCTATCTGAAAGTCTGATAAACGCTGACAAAATGACTAAGTCCAAAAAAAAAATTTTTTCAACTTTTTTCAATTTAATCCCTGTGGGATATATATTCTACCCACACACATTTGGAACTCTCCTGGGGTACCCTCACACATATTATTCGCTCATTTAGTGGATATTTTCACAAAAAAGTGAAATTTTCAAAAATTCAGAAAATTGGCTGAAAACGACTAAATATGAAGGACTCATCGGGCGAATCGCTCTGCAACTGAAATCGGAATGCTCACTGACATTTCCCCTATCTGAAAGTCTGATAAATGCCGGAAAAATGACTAAGTCCAAAAAAAAATTTTTTTCAACTTTTTTCAATTTAACCTTTGTGGGATATATATTCTACCCACACACATTTGGAACTCTCGTGGGGTACCCTCACACATATTATTCCCTCATTTAGTGGATATTTTCACAAAAGAGTTAAATTTTCAAAAATTCAGAAAATTGGCTGAAAATGACAAAATATCAAGGACTCATCGGGCGAATCGCTCTGGAACTAAAATCGGAACGCTCACTGACATTTCCCCTATCTATCTCAAAGTCTGATAAACGCTGAGAAAATGACTAAGTCCCCAAAAAATTTTTTTTCAACTTTTTTCAATTTTACCCCGTGGGATATATATTCTACCCACACACATTTGGAACTCTCCTGGGGTACCCTCACACATATTATTCGCTCATTTAGTGGATATTTTCACAAAAAAGTGAAATTTTCAAAAATTCAGAAAATTGGCTGAAAACGTCTAAATATAAAGGACTCATTGGGCGAATCGCTCTGGAACTGAAATCGAAACGCTCACTGACATTTCCCCTATCTGAAAGTCTGATAAACGCCGGAAAAATGACTATGTCCAAAAAAAATTTTTTTTCAACTTTCTTCACTTTTACCCCCGTGGGATATATATTCTACCCACACACATTTGGAACTCTCCTGGGGTACCCTCACACATATTATTCGCTCATTTAGTGGATATTTTCACAAAAAAGTGAAATTTTCAAAAATTCAGAAAATTGGCTGAAAACGACTAAATATGAAGGACTCATCGGGCGAATCGCTCTGCAACTGAAATCGGAATGCTCACTGACATTTCCCCTATCTGAAAGTCTGATGAACGCCGGAAAAATAACTAAGTCCAAAAAAACATTTTTTTCACTTTTACCCCCGTGGGATATATATTCTACCCACACACATTTGGAACTCTCCTGGGGTACCCTCACACATTTTATTCCCTCGTTTAGTGGATATTTTCACAAAAGAGTTAAATTTTCAAAAATTCAGAAAATTGGCTGAAAACGACTAAATATCAAGGACTCATCGGGCGAATCGCTCTGGAACTAAAATCGGAATGCTCACTGACATTTCCCCTATTTATCTGAAAGTCTGATTAACGCTGACAAAATGACTAAGTCCAAAAAAAAAATTTTTTCAACTTTTTTCAATTTAATCCCTGTGGGATATATATTCTACCCACACACATTTGGAACTCTCCTGGGGAACCCTCACACATATTATTCGCTCATTTAGTGGATATTTTCACAAAAAAGGAAATTTTCAAAAATTCAGAAAATTGGCTGAAAACGACTAAATATGAAGGACTCATCGGGCGAATCGCTCTGCAACTGAAATCGGAATGCTCACTGACATTTCCCCTATCTGAAAGTCTGATAAATGCCGGAAAAATTACTAAGTCCAAAAAAAAATTTTTTTCAACTTTTTTCAATTTAACCTTTGTGGGATATATATTCTACCCACACACATTTGGAACTCTCCTGGGGTACCCTCACACATATTATTCCCTCATTTAGTGGATATTTTCACAAAAGAGTTAAATTTTCAAAAATTCAGAAAATTGGCTGAAAATGACAAAATATCAAGGACTCATCGGGCGAATCGCTCTGGAACTGAAATCGAAACGCTCACTGACATTTCCCCTATCTATCTCAAAGTCTGATAAACGCTGAGAAAATGACTAAGTCCCAAAAAAATTTTTTTTCAACTTTTTTCAATTTTACCCCGTGGGATATATATTCTACCCACACACATTTGGAACTCTCCTGGGGTACCCTCACACATATTATTCGCTCATTTAGTGGATATTTTCACAAAAAAGTGAAATTTTCAAAAATTCAGAAAATTGGCTGAAAACGACTAAATATAAAGGACTCATTGGGCGAATCGCTCTGGAACTGAAATCGAAACGCTCACTGACATTTCCCCTATCTGAAAGTCTGATAAACGCCGGAAAAATGACTATGTCCAAAAAAAATTTTTTTTCAACTTTCTTCACTTTTACCCCCGTGGGATATATATTCTACCCACACACATTTGGAACTCTCCTGGGGTACCCTCACACATATTATTCGCTCATTTAGTGGATATTTTCACAAAAAAGTGAAATTTTCAAAAATTCAGAAAATTGGCTGAAAACGACTAAATATGAAGGACTCATCGGGCGAATCGCTCTGCAACTGAAATCGGAATGCTCACTGACATTTCCCCTATCTGAAAGTCTGATGAACGCCGGAAAAATAACTAAGTCCAAAAAAACATTTTTTTCACTTTTACCCCCGTGGGATATATATTCTACCCACACACATTTGGAACTCTCCTGGGGTACCCTCACACATTTTATTCCCTCGTTTAGTGGATATTTTCACAAAAGAGTTAAATTTTCAAAAATTCAGAAAATTGGCTGAAAACGACTAAATATCAAGGACTCATCGGGCGAATCGCTCTGGAACTAAAATCGGAATGCTCACTGACATTTCCCCTATTTATCTGAAAGTCTGATTAACGCTGACAAAATGACTAAGTCCAAAAAAAAAATTTTTTCAACTTTTTTCAATTTAATCCCTGTGGGATATATATTCTACCCACACACATTTGGAACTCTCCTGGGGAACCCTCACACATATTATTCGCTCATTTAGTGGATATTTTCACAAAAAAGGAAATTTTCAAAAATTCAGAAAATTGGCTGAAAACGACTAAATATGAAGGACTCATCGGGCGAATCGCTCTGCAACTGAAATCGGAATGCTCACTGACATTTCCCCTATCTGAAAGTCTGATAAATGCCGGAAAAATTACTAAGTCCAAAAAAAAATTTTTTTCAACTTTTTTCAATTTAACCTTTGTGGGATATATATTCTACCCACACACATTTGGAACTCTCCTGGGGTACCCTCACACATATTATTCCCTCATTTAGTGGATATTTTCACAAAAGAGTTAAATTTTCAAAAATTCAGAAAATTGGCTGAAAACGACAAAATATCAAGGACTCATCGGGCGAATCGCTCTGGAACTAAAATCGGAACGCTCACTGACATTTCCCCTATCTATCTGAAAGTCTGATAAACGCTGACAAAATGACTAAGTCCAATAAAAATATTTTTTCAACTTTTTTCAATTTTACCCCGTGGGATATATATTCTACCCACACACATTTGGAACTCTCCTGGGGTACCCTCACACATATTATTCGCTCATTTAGTGGATATTTTCACAAAAAAGTGAAATTTTCAAAAATTCAGAAAATTGGCTGAAAACGACTAAATATGAAGGACTCATCGGGCGAATCGCTCTGCAACTGAAATCGGAATGCTCACTGACATTTCCCCTATCTGAAGGTCTGATAAATGCCGGAAAAATGACTAAGTCCAAAAAAAAATTTTTTTCACTTTTACCCCCGTGGGATATATATTCTACCCACACACATTTGGAACTCTCCTGGGGTACCCTTACACATATTATTCGCTCATTTAGTGGATATTTTCACAAAAAAGTGAAATTTTCAAAAATTCAGAAAATTGGCTGAAAACGACTAAATATGAAGGACTCATCGGGCGAATCGCTCTGGAACTGAAATTGGAACGCTCACTGACATTTCCCCTATCTGAAAGTCTGATAAATGCCGGAAAAATTACTAAGTCCAAAAAAAAATTTTTTTCAACTTTTTTCAATTTAACCTTTGTGGGATATATATTCTACCCACACACATTTGGAACTCTCCTGGGGTACTCTCACACATATTATTCCCTCATTTAGTGGATATTTTCACAAAAGAGTTAAATTTTCAAAAATTCAGAAAATTGGCTGAAAACGACAAAATATCAAGGACTCATAGGGCGAATCGCTCTGGAACTAAAGTCGGAACGCTCACTGACATTTCCCTTATCTATCTGAAAGTCTGATAAACGCTGACAAAATGACTATGTCCAAAAAATATTTTTTTTCAACATTTTTCAATTTTACCCCGTGAGATATATATTCTACCCACACACATTTGGAACTCTCCTGGGGTACCCTCACACATATTATTCGCTCATTTAGTGGATATTTTCACAAAAAAGTGAAATTTTCAAAAATTCAGAAAATTGGCTGAAAACGACTAAATATAAAGGACTCATTGGGCGAATCGCTCTGGAACTGAAATCGGTACGCTCACTGACATTTCCCCTATCTGAAAGTCTGATAAACGCTGACAAAATGACTAAGTCCAAAAAAAAATTTTTTTCAACTTTTTTCAATTTCACCCCTGTGGGATATAAATTCTACCCACACACATTTGGAACTCTCCTGGGGTACCCTCACACATATTATTCGCTCATTTAGCGGATATTTTCACAAAAAAAGTGAAATTTTCAAAAATTCAGAAAATTGGCTGAAAACGATTAAATATGAAGGACTCATCGGGCGAATCGCTCTGCAACTGAAATCGGAATGCTCACTGACATTTCCCCTATCTGAAAGTCTGATAAATGCCGGAAAAATGACTAAGTCCAAAAAAAAATTTTTTTCAACTTTTTTCAATTTAACCCCTGTGGGATATATATTCTACCCACACACATTTGGAACTCTCCTGGGGTACCCTCACACATATTATTCCCTCATTTAGTGGATATTTTCACAAAAAAGTGAAATTTTCAAAAATTTAGAAAATTGTCTGAAAACGACTAAATATGAAGGACTCATCGGGCGAATCGCTCTGGAACTGAAATCGGAATGCTCACTGACATTTCCCCTATCTGAAAGTCTGATGAACGCCGGAAAAATGACTAAGTCCAAAAAAACATTTTTTTCACTTTTACCCCCGTGGGATATATATTCTACCCACACACATTTGGAACTCTCCTGGGGTACCCTCACACATATTATTCCCTCATTTAGTGGATATTTTCACAAAAGAGTTAAATTTTCAAAAATTCAGAAAATTGGCTGAAAACGACTAAATATCAAGCACTCATCGGGCGAATCGCTCTGGAACTAAAATCGGAACGCTCACTGACATTTCCCCTATCTATCTGAAAGTCTGATAAATGCTGACAAAATGACTATGTCCAAAAAAAATTTTTTTTCAACTTTTTTCAATTTTACCCCGTGGGATATATATTCTACCCACACACATTTGAAACTCTCCTGGGGTACCCTCACACATATTATTCGCTCATTTAGTGGATATTTTCACAAAAAAGTGAAATTTTGAAAAATTCAGAAAATTGGCTGAAAACGACTAAATATAAAGGACTCATTGGGCGAATCGCTCTGGAACTGAAATCGGAACGCTCACTGACATTTCCCCTATCTGAAAGTCTGATAAACGCTGACAAAATGACTAAGTCCAAAAAAAAATTTTTTTCAACTTTTTTCAATTTTACCCCGTGGGATATATATTCTACCCACACACATTTGGAACTCTCCTGGGGTACCCTCACACATATTATTCGCTCATTTAGTGGATATTTTCACAAAAAAGTGAAATTTTCAAAAATTCAGAAAATTGGCTGAAAACGACTAAATATGAAGGACTCATCGGGCGACTCGCTCTGGAACTGAAATCGGAACGCTCACTGACATTTCCCCTATCTGAAAGTCTGATAAACGCCGGAAAAATGACTAAGTCCAAAAAAAAATTTTTTTCAGCTTTTTTCAATTTAACCCCTGTGGGATATATATTCTACCCACACACATTTGGAACTCTCCTGTGGTACCCTCACACATATTATTCGCTCATTTAGTGGATATTTTCACAAAAAAGTGAAATTTTCAAAAATTCAGAAAATTGGCTGAAAACGACTAAATATGAAGGACTCATCGGGCGAATCGCTCTGGAACTGAAATCGGAATGCTCACTGACATTTCCCCTATCTGAAAGGCTGATGAACGCCGGAAAAATGACTAAGTCCAAAAAAAAAATTTTTTCAACTTTTTTCAATTTAACCCCTGTGGGATATATATTCTACCCACACACATTTGGAGCTCTCCTGGGGTACCCTCACACATATTATTCCCTCATTTAGTGGATATTTTCACAAAAGAGTTAAATTTTCAAAAATTCAGAAAATTGGCTGAAAACGACTAAATATCAAGGACTCATCGGGCGAATCGCTCTGGAACTAAAATCGGAACGCTCACTGACATTTCCCCTATCTATCTGAAAGTCTGATAAACGCTGACAAAATGACTAAGTCCAAAAAAAATTTTTTTTCAACTTTTTTCAATTTTACCCCGTGGGATATATATTCTACCCACACACATTTGGAACTCTCCTGGGGTACCCTCACACATATTATTCGCTCATTTAGTGGATATTTTCACAAAAAAGTGAAATTTTCAAAAATTCAGAAAATTGACTGAAAGCGACTAAATATGAAAGACTCATCAGGCGAATTGCTCTGGAACTGAAATTGGAACGCTCACTGATATTTCCCCTATCTGAAAGTCTGATAAACGCCGGAAAAATGACTAAGTCCAAACAAATTTTTTTTTCAACTTTTTTCAATTTTACCCCCGTGTGATATATATTCTACCCACACACATTTGGAACTCTCCTGGGGTACCCTCACACATATTATTCGCTCATTTAGTGGATATTTTCACAAAAAAGTGAAATTTTCAAAAATTCAGAAAATTGGCTGAAAACGATTAAATATGAAGGACTCATAGGGCGAATCGCTCTGGAACTGAAATCGGAATGCTCACTGACATTTCCCCTATCTGAAAGTCTGATAAACGCCGGAAAAATGACTAAGTCCAAAAAAAAATTTTTTTCAACTTTTTTCACTTTTACCCCCGTGGGATATATATTCTACCCACACACATTTGGAACTCTCCTGGGGTACCCTCACACATATTATTTCCTCATTTACTGGATATTTTCACAAAAAAGTGAAATTTTCAAAAATTCAGAAAATTGGCTGAAAACGACTAAATATCAAGGACTCATCTAGCGAATTGCTCTGGAACTGAAATCGGAACGCTCACTGACATTTCCCCTATTTGAAAGTCTGATAAACGCCGGAAAAATGACTAAGTCCAAACAAAATTTTTTTTCAACTTTTTTTAATTTTGCCCCCGTGGGATATATATTCTACCCACACACATTTGGAACTCTCCTGGGGTACCCTCACACATATTATTTGCTCATTTAGTGGATATTTTCACAAAAAAGTGAAATTTTTGAAAAATTCTAAAAATTGGCTGAAAACGACTAAATATGAAGGACTCATCGGGCGAATCACTCTGGAACTGAAATCGGAATGCTCACTGACATTTCCCCTATCTGAAAGTCTTATAAACGCCGGAAAAATGACTAAGTCCAAAAAAAAATTTTTTTTCCACTTTTTTCAATTTAACCCCCGTGGGATATATATTCTACCCACACACATTTGGAACTCTCCTGGGGTACCCTCACACATATTATTTCCTCATTTAGTGGATATTTTCACAAAAAAGTGAAATTTTCAAAAATTCAGAAAATTGGCTGAAAGCGACTAAATATGAAAGACTCATCAGGCGAATCACTCTGGAACTGAAATTGGAACGCTCACTGACATTTCCCCTATCTGAAAGTCTGATAAACGCCGGAAAAATGACTAAGTCCAAAAAAAAATTTTTTTCAACTTTTTTCAATTTAACCCCTGTGGGATATATATTCTACCCACACACATTTGGAACTCTCCTGGGGTACCCTCACACATATTATTCCCTCATTTAGTGGATATTTTCACAAAAGAGTTAAATTTTCAAAAATTCAGAAAATTGGCTGAAAACGACTAAATATCAAGCACTCATCGGGCGAATCGCTCTGGAACTAAAATCGGAACGCTCACTGACATTTCCCCTATCTATCTGAAAGTCTGATAAATGCTGACAAAATGACTATGTCCAAAAAAAATTTTTTTTCAACTTTTTTCAATTTTACCCCGTGGGATATATATTCTACCCACACACATTTGGAACTCTCCTGGGGTACCCTCACACATATTATTCGCTCATTTAGTGGATATTTTCACAAAAAAGTGAAATTTTCAAAAATTCAGAAAATTGGCTGAAAACGACTAAATATAAAGGACTCATTGGGCGAATCGCTCTGGAACTGAAATCGGAACGCTCACTGACATTTCCCCTATCTGAAAGTCTGATAAACGCTGACAAAATGACTAAGTCCAAAAAAAAATTTTTTTCAACTTTTTTCAATTTTACCCCGTGGGATATATATTCTACCCACACACATTTGGAACTCTCCTGGGGTACCCTCACACATATTATTCGCTCATTTAGTGGATATTTTCACAAAAAAGTGAAATTTTCAAAAATTCAGAAAATTTGCTGAAAACGACTAAATATGAAGGACTCATCGGGCGACTCGCTCTGGAACTGAAATCGGAACGCTCACTGACATTTCCCCTATCTGAAAGTCTGATAAACGCCGGAAAAATGACTAAGTCCAAAAAAAAATTTTTTTCAGCTTTTTTCAATTTAACCCCTGTGGGATATATATTCTACCCACACACATTTGGAACTCTCCTGGGGTACCCTCACACATATTATTCGCTCATTTAGTGGATATTTTCACAAAAAAGTGAAATTTTCAAAAATTCAGAAAATTGGCTGAAAACGACTAAATATGAAGGACTCATCGGGCGAATCGCTCTGCAACTGAAATCGGAATGCTCACTGACATTTCCCCTATCTGAAGGTCTGATAAATGCCGGAAAAATGACTAAGTCCAAAAAAAAATTTTTTTCACTTTTACCCCCGTGGGATATATATTCTACCCACACACATTTGGAACTCTCCTGGGGTACCCTCACACATATTATTCGCTCATTTAGTGGATATTTTCACAAAAAAGTGAAATTTTCAAAAATTCAGAAAATTGGCTGAAAACGACTAAATATGAAGGACTCATCGGGCGAATCGCTCTGGAACTGAAATTGGAACGCTCACTGACATTTCCCCTATCTGAAAGTCTGATAAATGCCGGAAAAATTACTAAGTCCAAAAAAAAATTTTTTTCAACTTTTTTCAATTTAACCTTTGTGGGATATATATTCTACCCACACACATTTGGAACTCTCCTGGGGTACTCTCACACATATTATTCCCTCATTTAGTGGATATTTTCACAAAAGAGTTAAATTTTCAAAAATTCAGAAAATTGGCTGAAAACGACAAAATATCAAGGACTCATAGGGCGAATCGCTCTGGAACTAAAGTCGGAACGCTCACTGACATTTCCCTTATCTATCTGAAAGTCTGATAAACGCTGACAAAATGACTATGTCCAAAAAATATTTTTTTTCAACATTTTTCAATTTTACCCCGTGAGATATATATTCTACCCACACACATTTGGAACTCTCCTGGGGTACCCTCACACATATTATTCGCTCATTTAGTGGATATTTTCCCAAAAAAGTGAAATTTTCAAAAATTCAGAAAATTGGCTGAAAACGACTAAATATAAAGGACTCATTGGGCGAATCGCTCTGGAACTGAAATCGGTACGCTCACTGACATTTCCCCTATCTGAAAGTCTGATAAACGCTGACAAAATGACTAAGTCCAAAAAAAAATTTTTTTCAACTTTTTTCAATTTCACCCCTGTGGGATATAAATTCTACCCACACACATTTGGAACTCTCCTGGGGTACCCTCACACATATTATTCGCTCATTTAGCGGATATTTTCACAAAAAAAGTGAAATTTTCAAAAATTCAGAAAATTGGCTGAAAACGATTAAATATGAAGGACTCATCGGGCGAATCGCTCTGCAACTGAAATCGGAATGCTCACTGACATTTCCCCTATCTGAAAGTCTGATAAATGCCGGAAAAATGACTAAGTCCAAAAAAAAATTTTTTTCAACTTTTTTCAATTTAACCCCTGTGGGATATATATTCTACCCACACACATTTGGAACTCTCCTGGGGTACCCTCACACATATTATTCCCTCATTTAGTGGATATTTTCACAAAAAAGTGAAATTTTCAAAAATTTAGAAAATTGTCTGAAAACGACTAAATATGAAGGACTCATCGGGCGAATCGCTCTGGAACTGAAATCGGAATGCTCACTGACATTTCCCCTATCTGAAAGTCTGATGAACGCCGGAAAAATGACTAAGTCCAAAAAAACATTTTTTTCACTTTTACCCCCGTGGGATATATATTCTACCCACACACATTTGGAACTCTCCTGGGGTACCCTCACACATATTATTCCCTCATTTAGTGGATATTTTCACAAAAGAGTTAAATTTTCAAAAATTCAGAAAATTGGCTGAAAACGACTAAATATCAAGCACTCATCGGGCGAATCGCTCTGGAACTAAAATCGGAACGCTCACTGACATTTCCCCTATCTATCTGAAAGTCTGATAAATGCTGACAAAATGACTATGTCCAAAAAAAATTTTTTTTCAACTTTTTTCAATTTTACCCCGTGGGATATATATTCTACCCACACACATTTGAAACTCTCCTGGGGTACCCTCACACATATTATTCGCTCATTTAGTGGATATTTTCACAAAAAAGTGAAATTTTCAAAAATTCAGAAAATTGGCTGAAAACGACTAAATATAAAGGACTCATTGGGCGAATCGCTCTGGAACTGAAATCGGAACGCTCACTGACATTTCCCCTATCTGAAAGTCTGATAAACGCTGACAAAATGACTAAGTCCAAAAAAAAATTTTTTTCAACTTTTTTCAATTTTACCCCGTGGGATATATATTCTACCCACACACATTTGGAACTCTCCTGGGGTACCCTCACACATATTATTCGCTCATTTAGTGGATATTTTCACAAAAAAGTGAAATTTTCAAAAATTCAGAAAATTGGCTGAAAACGACTAAATATGAAGGACTCATCGGTCGACTCGCTCTGGAACTGAAATCGGAACGCTCACTGACATTTCCCCTATCTGAAAGTCTGATAAACGCCGGAAAAATGACTAAGTCCAAAAAAAAATTTTTTTCAGCTTTTTTCAATTTAACCCCTGTGGGATATATATTCTACCCACACACATTTGGAACTCTCCTGGGGTACCCTCACACATATTATTCGCTCATTTAGTGGATATTTTCACAAAAAAGTGAAATTTTTGAAAAATTCTAAAAATTGGCTGAAAACGACTAAATATGAAGGACTCATCGTGCGAATCACTCTGGAACTGAAATCGGAATGCTCACTGACATTTCCCCTATCTGAAAGTCTGATAAACGCCGGAAAAATGACTAAGTCCAAAAAAAAATTTTTTTTCCACTTTTTTCAATTTAACCCCCGTGGGATATATATTCTACCCACACACATTTGGAACTCTCCTGGGGTACCCTCACACATATTATTTCCTCATTTAGTGGATATTTTCACAAAAAAGTGAAATTTTCAAAAATTCAGAAAATTGGCTGAAAGCGACTAAATATGAAAGACTCATCAGGCGAATCGCTCTGGAACTGATATTGGAACGCTCACTGACATTTCCCCTATGTGAAAGTCTGATAAACGCCAGAAAAATGACTAAGTCCAAAGAAAAATTTTTTCCAACTTTTTTCAATTTTACCCGCGTGGGATATATATTCTACCCACACACATTTGGAACTCTCCTGGGGTACCCTCACACACATTATTCCTTCATTTAGTGGATATTTTCACAAAAAAGTGAAATTTTGAAAAATTCAGAAAATTGGCTGAAAACGATTAAATATGAAGGACTCATCGGGCGAATCGCTCTGGAACTGAAATCGGAACGCTCACTGACATTTCCCCTATCTGAAAGTCTGATAAACGCTGACAAAATGACTAAGTCCAAACAATATTTTTTTTCAACTTTTTTCAATTTAACCCCCGTGGGATATATATTCTACCCACACACATTTGGAACTCTCCTGGGGTACCCTCACACATATTATTCCCTCATTTAGTGGATATTTTCACAAAAAAGTGAAATTTTCAAAAATTCTGAAAATTGGCTGAAAACGACTAAATATGAAGGACTCATCTGGCGAATCGCTCTGGAACTGAAATCGGAATGCTCACTGACATTTCCCCTATCTGAAAGTCTGATGAACGCCGGAAAAATGACTAAATCCCCAAAAAAAATTTTTTCAACTTTTTTCAATTTAACCCCCGTGGGATCTATATTCTACCCACACACATTTGGAACTCTCCTGGGGTACCCTCACACATATTATTCCCTCATTTAGTTGATATTTTCACAAAAAAGTGAAATTTTCAAAAATTCAGAGAATTGGCTGAAAACGACTAAATATGAAGGAATATGATTCCGGGCGAATCGCTCTTCAACGGAAATCGGAACGCTCACTGATATTTCCCCTATCTGAAAGTCTAATAAACGCCGGAAAAATGACTAAGTCCAAAAAAATATATTTTTCACCTTTTTTAATTTATCCCCTGTGGGATATATATTCTACCCACACACATTTGGAACTCTCCTGGGGTACCCTCACACATATTATTCCCTCATTTTGTGGATATTTTCACAAAAAAGTGAAATTTTCAAAAATTCAGAAAATTGGCTGAAAACGACTAAACATGAAGGACTCATCGGGCGAATCGCTCTGGAACTGAAATCGGAATGCTCACTGACATTTCCCCTATCTGAAAGGCTGATGAACGCCGGAAAAATGACTAAGTCCAAAAAAAAAATTTTTTCAACTTTTTTCAATTTAACCCCTGTGGGATATATATTCTACCCACACACATTTGGAGCTCTCCTGGGGTACCCTCACACATATTATTCCCTCATTTAGTGGATATTTTCACAAAAGAGTTAAATTTTCAAAAATTCAGAAAATTGGCTGAAAACGACTAAATATGAAAGACTCATCAGGCGAATTGCTCTGGAACTGAAATTGGAACGCTCACTGATATTTCCCCTATCTGAAAGTCTGATAAACGCCGGAAAAATGACTAAGTCCAAACAAATTTTTTTTTCAACTTTTTTCAATTTTACCCCCGTGTGATATATATTCTACCCACACACATTTGGAACTCTCCTGGGGTACCCTCACACATATTATTCGCTCATTTAGTGGATATTTTCACAAAAAAGTGAAATTTTCAAAAATTCAGAAAATTGGCTGAAAACGACTAAATATCAAGGACTCATCTAGCGAATTGCTCTGGAACTGAAATCGGAACGCTCACTGACATTTCCCCTATTTGAAAGTCTGATAAACGCCGGAAAAATGACTAAGTCCAAACAAAATTTTTTTTCAACTTTTTTTAATTTTGCCCCCGTGGGATATATATTCTACCCACACACATTTGGAACTCTCCTGGGGTACCCTCACACATATTATTTGCTCATTTAGTGGATATTTTCACAAAAAAGTGAAATTTTTGAAAAATTCTAAAAATTGGCTGAAAACGACTAAATATGAAGGACTCATCGGGCGAATCACTCTGGAACTGAAATCGGAATGCTCACTGACATTTCCCCTATCTGAAAGTCTTATAAACGCCGGAAAAATGACTAAGTCCAAAAAAAAATTTTTTTTCCACTTTTTTCAATTTAACCCCCGTGGGATATATATTCTACCCACACACATTTGGAACTCTCCTGGGGTACCCTCACACATATTATTTCCTCATTTAGTGGATATTTTCACAAAAAAGTGAAATTTTCAAAAATTCAGAAAATTGGCTGAAAGCGACTAAATATGAAAGACTCATCAGGCGAATCACTCTGGAACTGAAATTGGAACGCTCACTGACATTTCCCCTATCTGAAAGTCTGATAAATGCCGGAAAAATGACTAAGTCCAAAAAAAAATTTTTTTCAACTTTTTTCAATTTAACCCCTGTGGGATATATATTCTACCCACACACATTTGGAACTCTCCTGGGGTACCCTCACACATATTATTCCCTCATTTAGTGGATATTTTCACAAAAAAGTGAAATTTTCAAAAATTCAGAAAATTGGCTGAAAACGACTAAATATCAAGGACTCATCTGGCGAATCGCTCTGGAACTGAAATCGGAACGCTCACTGACATTTCCCCTATCTGAAAGTCTGATAAACGCTGACAAAATGACTAAGTCCAAGCAAAATTTTTTTTCAACTTTTTTTAATTTTGCCCCTGTGGGATATATATTCTACCCACACACATTTGGAACTCTCCTGGGGTACCCTCACACATATTATTCGCTCATTTAGTGGATATTTTCACAAAAAGTGAAATTTTCAAAAATTCAGAAAATTGGCTGAAAACGATTAAATATGAAGGACTCATCGGGCGAATCGCTCTGGAACTGAAATCGGAATGCTCACTGACATTTCCCCTATCTGAAAGTCTGATAAACGCCGGAAAAAAGACTAAGTGCAAAAAAAATGTTTTTTCAACTTTTTTCAATTTAACCCCCGTGGGATATATATTCTACCCACACACATTTGGAACTCTCCTGGGGTACCCTCACACATATTATTCCCTCATTTAGTGGATATTTTCACAAAAAAGTGAAATTTTCAAAAATTCTGAAAATTGGCTGAAAACGACTAAATATCAAGGACTCATCTGGCGAATCGCTCTGGAACTGAAATCGGAATGCTCACTGACATTTCCCCTATCTGAAAGTCTGATGAACGCCGGAAAAATGACTAAATCCCAAAAAAAAATTTTTTCAACTTTTTTCAATTTAACCCCCGTGGGATATATATTCTACCCACACACATTTGGAACTCTCCTGGGGTACCCTCACACATATTATTCCCTCATTTAGTGGATATTTTCACAAAAAAGTGAAATTTTCAAAAATTCAGAGAATTGGCTGAAAACGACTAAATATGAAGGACTCATCGGGCGAATCGCTCTTCAACGGAAATCGGAACACTCACTGACATTTCCCCTATCTGAAAGTCTGATAAACGCCGGAAAAATGACTAAGTCCAAAAAAAAATTTTTTTCAACTTTTTTCACTTTTACCCCCGTGGGATATATATTCTACCCACACACATTTGGAACTCTCCTGGGGTACCCTCGCACATATTATTCCCTCATTTTGTGGATATTTTCACAAAAAAATGAAATTTTCAAAAATTCTGAAAATTGGCTGAAAACGACTACATATCAAGGACTCATCTGGCGAATCGCTCTGGAACTGAAATCGGAACGCTCACTGACATTTCCCCTATCTGAAAGTCTGATGAACGCTGACAAAATGACTAAGTCCAAGCAAAATTTTTTTCAACTTTTTTTAATTTTGCCCCCGTGGGATATATATTCTACCCACACACATTTGGAACTCTCCTGGGGTACCCTCACACATATTATTCGCTCATTTAGTGGATATTTTCACAAAAAAGTGAAATTTTCAAAAATTGTAAAAATTGTCTGAAAACGACTAAATATGAAGGACTCATCGGGCGAATCGCTCTGGAACTGAAATCGGAATGCTCACTGACATTTCCCCTATCTGAAAGTCTGATAAACGCCGGAAAAATGACTAAGTCCAAAGAAAAATTTTTTCCAACTTTTTTCAATTTTACCCGCGTGGGATATATATTCTACCCACACACATTTGGAACTCTCCTGGGGTACCCTCACACATATTATTTCCTCATTTACTGGATATTTTCACAAAAAAGTGAAATTTTCAAAAATTCAGAAAATTGGCTGAAAACGACTAAATATCAAGGACTCATCTAGCGAATTGCTCTGGAACTGAAATCGGAACGCTCACTGACATTTCCCCTATTTGAAAGTCTGATAAACGCCGGAAAAATGACTAAGTCCAAACAAAATTTTTTTTCAACTTTTTTTAATTTTGCCCCCGTGGGATATATATTCTACCCACACACATTTGGAACTCTCCTGGGGTACCCTCACACATATTATTCCCTCATTTTGTGTATATTTTCACAAAAAAGTGACATTTTCAAAAATTCAGAAAATTGGCTGAAAACGACTAAATATCAAGGACTAATCTGGCAAATCGCTCTGGAACTGAAATCGGAACGCTCACTGACATTTCCCCTATCTGAAAGTCTGATAAACGCTGACAAAATGACTAAGTCCAAACAATATATTTTTTCAACTTTTTTCAATTTTACCCCCGTGGGATAAATATTCTACCCACACACATTTGGAACTCTCCTGTGGTACCCTCACACATATTATTTCCTCATTTAGTGGATATTTTCACAAAAAAGTGAAATTTTCAAAAATTCTGAAAATTGGCTCAAAACGACTAAATATCAAGGACTCATCTGGCGAATCGCTCTGGAACTGAAATCGGAATGCTCACTGACATTTCCCCTATCTGAAAGTCTGATGAACACCGGAAAAATGACTAAATCCCCAAAAAAATTTTTTTCAACTTTTTTCAATTTAACCCCCGTGGGATATATATTCTACCCACACACATTTGGAACTCTCCTGGGGTACCCTCACACATATTATTCCCTCATTTTGTGTATATTTTCACAAAAAAGTGACATTTTCAAAAATTCAGAAAATTGGCTGAAAACGACTAAATATCAAGGACTCATCTGGCAAATCGCTCTGGAACTGAAATCGGAACGCTCACTGACATTTCCCCTATCTGAAAGTCTGATAAACGCTGACAAAATGACTAAGTCCAAACAATATTTTTTTTCAACTTTTTTCAATTTTACCCCCGTGGGATATATATTCTACCCACACACATTTGGAACTCTCCTGGGGTACCCTCACACACATTATTCCCTCATTTAGTGGATATTTTCACAAAAAAGTGACATTTTCAAAAATTTAGAAAATTGGCTGAAAACGACTAAATATGAAGGACTCATCGGGCGAATCGCTCTGGAACTGAAATCGGAATGCTCACTGACATTTCCCCTATCTGAAAGTCTGATGAACGCCGGAAAAATGAGTAAGTCCAAAAAAAAATTTTTTTAAACTTTTTTTTACTTTTACCCCCTTGGGATATATATTCTACCCACACACATTTGGAACTCTCCTGGGGTACCCTCACACACATTATTCCTTCATTTAGTGGATATTTTCACAAAAAGTGATATTTTCAAAAATTTAGAAAATTGGCTGAAAACGACTAAATATGAAGGACTCATCGGGCGAATCGCTCTGGAACTGAAATCGGAACGCTCACTGACATTTCTCCTATCTGAAAGTCTGATAAACGCCGTAAAAATGACTAAGTCCAAAAAAAAAATTTTTTCAACTTTTTTCAATTTAACCCCTGTGGGATATATATTCTACCCACACACATTTGGAACTCTCCTGGGGTACCCTCACACATATTATTCCCTCATTTTGTGTATATTTTCACAAAAAAGTGACATTTTCAAAAATTCAGAAAATTGGCTGAAAACGACTAAATATCAAGGACTCATCTGGCAAATCGCTCTGGAACTGAAATCGGAACGCTCACTGACATTTCCCCTATCTGAAAGTCTGATAAACGCTGACAAAATAACTAAGTCCAAACAATATTTTTTTTCAACTTTTTTCAATTTTACCCCCGTGGGATATATATTCTACCCACACACATTTGGAACTCTCCTGGGGTACCCTCACAAATATTATTCGCTCATTTAGTGGATATTTTCACAAAAAAGTGAAATTTTCAAAAATTCAGAAAATTGGCTGAAAACGATTAAATATGAAGGACTCATCGGGCGAATCGCTCTGGAACTGAAATCGGAATGCTCACTGACATTTCCCCTATCTGAAAGTCTGATAAACGCCGGAAAAATGACTAAGTCCAAAAAAAATGTTTTTTCAACTTTTTTCAATTTAACCCCCGTGGGATATATATTCTACCCACACACATTTGGCACTCTCCTGGGGTACCCTCACACATATTATTCCCTCATTTAGTGGATATTTTCACAAAAAAGTGAAATTTTCAAAAATTCAGAAAATTGGCTGAAAACGACTAAATATCAAGGACTCATCTAGCGAATCGCTCTGGAACTGAAATCGGAACGCTCACTGACATTTCCCCTATCTGAAAGTCTGATGAACGCTGACAAAATGACTAAGTCCAAGCAAAATTTTTTTTCAACTCTTTTTAATTTTGCCCCCGTGGGATATATATTCTACCCACACACATTTGGAACTCTCCTGGGGTACCCTCACACATATTATTCGCTCATTTAGTGGATATTTTCACAAAAAAGTGAAATTTTCAAAAATTCTAAAAATTGGCTGAAAACGACTAAATATGAAGGACTCATCGGGGGAATCGCTCTGGAACTGAAATCGGAACGCTCACTGACATTTCCCCTATCTGAAAGTCTGATAAACGCCGGAAAAATGACTAAGTCCAAAGAAAAATTTTTTCCAACTTTTTTCAATTTTACCCGCGTGGGATATATATTCTACCCACACACATTTGGAACTCTCCTGGGGTACCCTCACACACATTATTCCTTCATTTAGTGGATATTTTCACAAAAAAGTGACATTTTCAAAAATTTATAAAATTGGCTGAAAACGACTAAATATGAAGGACTCATCGGGCGAATCGCTCTGGAACTGAAATTGGAATGCTCACTGACATTTCCCCTATCTGAAAGTCTGATAAACGCTGACAAAATGACTAAGTCCCCCCAAAAAATTTTTTTCAACTTTTTTTAATTTTACCCCCATGGGATATATATTCTACCCACACACATTTGGAACTCTCCTGGGGTACCCTCACACACATTATTCCTTCATTTAGTGGATATTTTCACAAAAAAGTGACATTTTCAAAAATTTAGAAAATTGGCTGAAAACGACTGAATAAGAAGGACTCATCGGGCGAATCGCTCTGGAACTGAAATTGGAATGCTCACTGACATTTCCCCTATCTGAAAGTCTGATGAACGCCGGAAAAATGACTAAGTCCAAAAAAAAATTTTTTTCAACTTTTTTCACTTTTCCCCCGTGGGATATATATTCTACCCACACACATTTGGAACTCTCCTGGGTTACCCTCACACATATTATTCCCTCATTTTGTGTATATTTTCACAAAAAAGTGACATTTTCAAAAATTCAGAAAATTGGCTGAAAACGACTAAATATCAAGGACTCATCTGGCGAATCGCTCTGGAACTGAAATCGGAACGCTCACTGACATTTCCCCTATCTGAAAGTCTGATAAACGCTGACAAAATGACTAAGTCCAAACAAAATTTTTTTTCAACTTTTTTCAATTTTACCCCCGTGGGATATATATTCTACCCACACACATTTGGAACTCTCCTGGGGTACCCTCACACACATTATTCCTTCATTTAGTGGATATTTTCACAAAAAGTGACATTTTCAAAAATTTAGAAAATTGGCTGAAAACGACTAAATATGAAGGACTCATCGGGCGAATCGCTCTGGAACTGAAATCGGAACGCTCACTGACATTTCTCCTATCTGAAAGTCTGATAAACGCCGGAAAAATGACTAAGTCCAAAAAAAAAATTTTTTCAACTTTTTTCAATTTAACCCCTGTGGGATATATATTCTACCCACACACATTTGGAACTCTCCTGGGGTACCCTCGCACATATTATTCCCTAATTTTGTGGATATTTTCACAAAAAAATGAAATTTTCAAAAATTCAGAAAATTGGCTGAAAACGACTACATATCAAGGACTCATCTGGCGAATCGCTCTGGAACTGAAATCGGAACGCTCACTGACATTTCCCCTATCTGAAAGTCTGATGAACGCTGACAAAATGACTAAGTCCAAGCAAAATTTTTTTTCAACTCTTTTTAATTTTGCCCCCGTGGGATATATATTCTACCCACACACATTTGGAACTCTCCTGGGGTACCCTCACACATATTATTCGCTCATTTAGTGGATATTTTCACAAAAAAGTGAAATTTTCAAAAATTCTAAAAATTGGCTGAAAACGACTAAATATGAAGGACTCATCGGGGGAATCGCTCTGGAACTGAAATCGGAACGCTCACTGACATTTCCCCTATCTGAAAGTCTGATAAACGCCGGAAAAATGACTAAGTCCAAAGAAAAATTTTTTCCAACTTTTTTCAATTTTACCCGCGTGGGATATATATTCTACCCACACACATTTGGAACTCTCCTGGGGTACCCTCACACACATTATTCCTTCATTTAGTGGATATTTTCACAAAAAAGTGACATTTTCAAAAATTTATAAAATTGGCTGAAAACGACTAAATATGAAGGACTCATCGGGCGAATCGCTCTGGAACTGAAATTGGAATGCTCACTGACATTTCCCCTATCTGAAAGTCTGATAAACGCTGACAAAATGACTAAGTCCCCCCAAAAAATTTTTTTCAACTTTTTTTAATTTTACCCCCATGGGATATATATTCTACCCACACACATTTGGAACTCTCCTGGGGTACCCTCACACACATTATTCCTTCATTTAGTGGATATTTTCACAAAAAAGTGACATTTTCAAAAATTTAGAAAATTGGCTGAAAACGACTGAATAAGAAGGACTCATCGGGCGAATCGCTCTGGAACTGAAATTGGAATGCTCACTGACATTTCCCCTATCTGAAAGTCTGATGAACGCCGGAAAAATGACTAAGTCCAAAAAAAATTTTTTTTCAACTTTTTTCACTTTTCCCCCGTGGGATATATATTCTACCCACACACATTTGGAACTCTCCTGGGGTACCCTCACACATATTATTCCCTCATTTTGTGTATATTTTCACAAAAAAGTGACATTTTCAAAAATTCAGAAAATTGGCTGAAAACGACTAAATATCAAGGACTCATCTGGCAAATCGCTCTGGAACTGAAATCGGAACGCTCACTGACATTTCCCCTATCTGAAAGTCTGATAAACGCTGACAAAATGACTAAGTCCAAACAATATTTTTTTTCAACTTTTTTCAATTTTACCCCCGTGGGATATATATTCTACCCACACACATTTGGAACTCTCCTGGGGTACCCTCACACACATTATTCCTTCATTTAGTGGATATTTTCACAAAAAAGTGACATTTTCAAAAATTTAGAAAATTGGCTGAAAACGACTAAATATGAAGGACTCATCGGGCGAATCGCTCTGGAACTGAAATCGGAATGCTCACTGACATTTCCCCTATCTGAAAGTCTGATGAACGCCGGAAAAATGACTAAGTCCAAAAAAAAATTTTTTTAAACTTTTTTTTACTTTTACCCCCTTTTGATATATATTCTACCCACACACATTTGGAACTCTCCTGGGGTACCCTCACACACATTATTCCTTCATTTAGTGGATATTTTCACAAAAAGTGACATTTTCAAAAATTTAGAAAATTGGCTGAAAACGACTAAATATGAAGGACTCATCGGGCGAATCGCTCTGGTACTGAAATCGGAACGCTCACTGACATTTTTCCTATCTGAAAGTCTGATAAACACCGGAAAAATGACTAAGTCCAAAAAAAAATTTTTTTCAACTTTTTTCAATTTAACCCCTGTGGGATATATATTCTACCCAAAAACATTTGGAACTCTCCTGGGGTACCCTCACACATATTATTCCCTCATTTTGTGTATATTTTCACAAAAAAGTGACATTTTCAAAAATTCAGAAAATTGGCTGAAAACGACTAAATATCAAGGACTCATCTGGCAAATCGCTCTGGAACTGAAATCGGAACGCTCACTGACATTTCCCCTATCTGAAAGTCTGATAAACGCTGACAAAATGACTAAGTCCAAACAATATTTTTTTTCACCTTTTTTCAATTTTACCCCCGTGGGATATATATTCTACCCACACACATTTGGAACTCTCCTGGGGTACCCTCACAAATATTATTCGCTCATTTAGTGGATATTTTCACAAAGAAGTGAAATTTTCAAAAATTCAGAAAATTGGCTGAAAACGATTAAATATGAAGGACTCATCGGGCGAATCGCTCTGGAACTGAAATCGGAATGCTCACTGACATTTCCCCTATCTGAAAGTCTGATAAACGCCGGAAAAATGACTAAGTCCAAAAAAAATGTTTTTTCAACTTTTTTCAATTTAACCCCCGTGGGATATATATTCTACCCACACACATTTGGAACTCTCCTGGGGTACCCTCACACATATTATTCCCTCATTTAGTGGATATTTTCACAAAAAAGTGAAATTTTCAAAAATTCAGAAAATTGGCTGAAAACGACTAAATATCAAGGACTCATCTAGCGAATCGCTCTGGAACTGAAATTGGAACGCTCACTGACATTTCCCCTATCTGAAAGTCTGATAAACGCCGGAAAAATGACTAAGTCCAAAAAAAAATTTTTTTCAACTTTTTTCAATTTAACCCCTGTGGGATATATATTCTACCCACACACATTTGGAACTCTCCTGGGGTACCCTCACACATATTATTCCCTCATTTTGTGGATATTTTCACAAAAAAGTGAAATTTTCAAAAATTCAGAAAATTGGCTGAAAACGACTAAATATCAAGGACTCATCTGGCGAATCGCTCTGGAACTGAAATCGGAACGCTCACTGACATTTCCCCTATCTGAAAGTCTGATAAACGCCGGAAAAATGACTAAGTCCAAAAAAAAAATTTTTTCAACTTTTTTCAATTTAACCCCTGTGGGATATATATTCTACCCACACACATTTGGAACTCTCCTGGGGTACCCTCGCACATATTATTCCCTAATTTTGTGGATATTTTCACAAAAAAATGAAATTTTCAAAAATTCAGAAAATTGGCTGAAAACGACTACATATCAAGGACTCATCTGGCGAATCGCTCTGGAACTGAAATCGGAACGCTCACTGACATTTCCCCTATCTGAAAGTCTGATAAACGCCGGAAAAATGACTAAGTCCAAAGAAAAATTTTTTCCAACTTTTTTCAATTTTACCCGCGTGGGATATATATTCTACCCACACACATTTGGAACTCTCCTGGGGTACCCTCACACACATTATTCCTTCATTTAGTGGATATTTTCACAAAAAAGTGACATTTTCAAAAATTTAGAAAATTGGCTGAAAACGACTAAATATGAAGGACTCATCGGACGAATCGCTCTGGAACTGAAATCGGAACGCTCACTGACATTTCCCCTATCTGAAAGTCTGATAAACGCTGACAAAATGACTAAGTCCAAACAAAATTTTTTTTCAACTTTTTTTAATTTTGCCCCCGTGGGATATATATTCTACCCACACACATTTGGAACTCTCCTGGGGTACCCTCACACATATTATTCGCTCATTTAGTGGATATTTTCACAAAAAAGTGAAATTTTCAAAAATTCTAAAAATTGGCTGAAAACGACTAAATATGAAGGACTCATCTGGCGAATCGCTCTGGAACTGAAATCGGAATGCTCACTGACATTTCCCCTATCTGAAAGTCTGATGAACGCCGGAAAAATGACTAAGTCCAAAAAAAAATTTTTTTCAACTTTTTTCAATTTAACCCCCGTGGGATATATATTCTACCCACACACATTTGGAACTCTCCTGGGGTACCCTCACACATATTATTCCCTCATTTAGTGGATATTTTCACAAAAAAGTGACATTTTCAAAAATTCTGAAAATTGGCTGAAAACGACTAAATATGAAGGACTCATCGGGCGAATCGCTCTGGAACTGAAATCGGAACGCTCACTGACATTTCCCCTATCTGAAAGTCTGAAAAACGCTGACAAAATGACTAAGTGCCCCCCAAAAATTTTTTTCAACTTTTTTTAATTTTACCCCCATGGGATATATATTCTACCCACACATATTTGGAACTCTCCTGGGGTACCCTCACACACATTATTCCTTCATTTAGTGGATATTTTCACAAAAAAGTGACATTTTCAAAAATTTAGAAAATTGGCTGAAAACGACTAAATAAGAAGGACTCATCGGGCGAATCGCTCTGGAACTGAAATTGGAATGCTCACTGACATTTCCCCTATCTGAAAGTCTGATGAACGCCGGAAAAATGACTAAGTCCAAAAAAAAATTTTTTTCAACTTTTTTCACTTTTCCCCCGTGGGATATAAATTCTACCCACACACATTTGGAACTCTCCTGGGGTACCCTCACACATATTATTTCTTCATTTAGTGGATATTTTCACAAAAAAGTGAAATTTTCAAAAATTCTGAAAATTGGCTGAAAGCGACTAAATATGAAAGACTCATCAGGCGAATCGCTCTGGAACTGAAATCGGAACGCTCACTGACATTTCCCCTATCTGAAAGTCTGATAAATGCCGGAAAAATGACTAAGTTCAAAAAAAAATGTTTTCAACTTTTTTCAATTTAACCCCTGTGGGATATATATTCTACCCACACACATTTGGAACTCTCCTGGGGTACCCTCACACATATTATTCCCTCATTTTGTGTATATTTTCACAAAAAAGTGACATTTTCAAAAATTCAGAAAATTGGCTAAAAAAGACTAAATATCAAGGACTCATCTGGCAAATCGCTCTGGAACTGAAATCGGAACGCTCACTGACATTTCCCCTATCTGAAAGTCTGATAAACGCCGGAAAAATGACTAAGTCGAAAAAAAATTTTTTTTCAACTTTTTTCAATTTAACTTCCGTGGGATATATATTCTACCCACACACATTTGGAACTCTCCTGGGGTACCCTCACACATATTATTCCCTCATTTAGTGGATATTTTCACAAAAAAGTGAAATTTTCAAAAATTCTGAAAATTGGCTGAAAACAACTAAATATCAAGGACTCATCTGGCGAATCGCTCTGGAACTGAAATCGGAATGCTCACTGACATTTCCCCTATCTGAAAGTCTGATGAACACCGGAAAAATGACTAAATCCCCCAAAAAATTTTTTTCAACTTTTTTCAATTTAACCCCCGTGGGATATATATTCTACCCACACACATTTGGAACTCTCCTGGGGTACCCTCACACATATTATTCCCTCATTTAGTGGATATTTTCACAAAAAAGTGAAATTTTCAAAAATTCAGAGAATTGGCTGAAAACGACTAAATATGAAGGACTCATCACGCGAATCGCTCTTCAACGGAAATCGGAACACTCACTGACATTTCCCCTATCTGAAAGTCTGATAAACGCCGGAAAAATGACTAAGTCCAAAAAAAAAATTTTTTTCAACTTTTTCAATTTAACCCCCGTGGGATATATATTCTACCCACACACATTTGGAACTCTCCTGGGGTACCCTCAAACATATTATTCCCTCATTTAGTGGATATTTTCACAAAAAAGTGACATTTTCAAAAATTTTGAAAATTCTCTGAAAACGACTAAATATGAAGGACTCAATGGGCGAATCGCTCTGGAACTGAAATCGGAATGCTCACTGACATTTCCCCTATCTGAAAGTCTGATAAACGCCGGAAAAATGACTAAGTCCAAAAAAAAAATTTTTTCAACTTTTTTCAATTTAACCCCTGTGGGATATATATTCTACCCACACACATTTGGAACTCTCCTGGGGTACCCTCGCACATATTATTCCCTCATTTTGTGGATATTTTCACAAAAAAATGAAATTTTCAAAAATTCAGAAAATTGGCTGAAAACGACTACATATCAAGGACTCATCTGGCGAATCGCTCTGGAACTGAAATCGGAACGCTCACTGACATTTCCCCTATCTGAAAGTCTGATAAACGCTGACAAAATGACTAAGTCCAAACAAAATTTTTTTTCAACTTTTTTTAATTTTGCCCCCGTGGGATATATATTCTACCCACACACATTTGGAACTCTCCTGGGGTACCCTCACACATATTATTCGCTCATTTAGTGGATATTTTCACAAAAAAGTGAAATTTTCAAAAATTCTAAAAATTGGCTGAAAACGACTAAATATCAAGGACTCATCTGGCGAATCGCTCTGGAACTGAAATCGGAATGCTCACTGACATTTCCCCTATCTGAAAGTCTGATGAACGCCGGAAAAATGACTAAGTCCAAAAAAAAATTTTTTTCAACTTTTTTCAATTTAACCCCCGTGGGATATATATTCTACCCACACACATTTGGAACTCTCCTGGGGTACCCTCACACATATTATTCCCTCATTTAGTGGATATTTTCACAAAAAAGTGACATTTTCAAAAATTCTGAAAATTGGCTGAAAACGACTAAATATGAAGGACTCATCGGGCGAATCGCTCTGGAACTGAAATCGGAACGCTCACTGACATTTCCCCTATCTGAAAGTCTGAAAAACGCTGACAAAATGACTAAGTGCCCCCCAAAAATTTTTTTCAACTTTTTTTAATTTTACCCCCATGGGATATATATTCTACCCACACATATTTGGAACTCTCCTGGGGTACCCTCACACACATTATTCCTTCATTTAGTGGATATTTTCACAAAAAAGTGACATTTTCAAAAATTTAGAAAATTGGCTGAAAACGACTAAATAAGAAGGACTCATCGGGCGAATCGCTCTGGAACTGAAATTGGAATGCTCACTGACATTTCCCCTATCTGAAAGTCTGATGAACGCCGGAAAAATGACTAAGTCCAAAAAAAAATTTTTTTCAACTTTTTTCACTTTTCCCCCGTGGGATATAAATTCTACCCACACACATTTGGAACTCTCCTGGGGTACCCTCACACATATTATTTCTTCATTTAGTGGATATTTTCACAAAAAAGTGAAATTTTCAAAAATTCTGAAAATTGGCTGAAAGCGACTAAATATGAAAGACTCATCAGGCGAATCGCTCTGGAACTGAAATCGGAACGCTCACTGACATTTCCCCTATCTGAAAGTCTGATAAATGCCGGAAAAATGACTAAGTCCAAAAAAAAATGTTTTCAACTTTTTTCAATTTAACCCCTGTGGGATATATATTCTACCCACACACATTTGGAACTCTCCTGGGGTACCCTCACACATATTATTCCCTCATTTTGTGTATATTTTCACAAAAAGGTGACATTTTCAAAAATTCAGAAAATTGGCTAAAAAAGACTAAATATCAAGGACTCATCTGGCAAATCGCTCTGGAACTGAAATCGGAACGCTCACTGACATTTCCCCTATCTGAAAGTCTGATAAACGCTGACAAAATGACTAAGTCCAAACAATATTTTTTTTCAACTTTTTTCAATTTTACCCCCGTGGGATATATATTCTACCCACACACATTTGGAACTCTCCTGGGGTACCCTCACAAATATTATTCGCTCATTTAGTGGATATTTTCACAAAAAAGTGAAATTTTCAAAAATTCAGAAAATTGGCTGAAAACGATTAAATATGAAGGACTCATCGGGCGAATTGCTCTGGAACTGAAATCGGAATGCTCACTGACATTTCCCCTATCTGAAAGTCTGATAAACGCCGGAAAAATGACTAAGTCCAAAAAAAATGTTTTTTCAACTTTTTTCAATTTAACTTCCGTGGGATATATATTCTACCCACACACATTTGGAACTCTCCTGGGGTACCCTCACACATATTATTCCCTCATTTAGTGGATATTTTCACAAAAAAGTGAAATTTTCAAAAATTCTGAAAATTGGCTGAAAACGATTAAATATGAAGGACTCATCGGGCGAATCGCTCTGGAACTGAAATCGGAATGCTCACTGACATTTCCCCTATCTGAAAGTCTGATAAACGCCGGAAAAATGACTAAGTCGAAAAAAAAATTTTTTTCAACTTTTTTCAATTTAACTTCCGTGGGATATATATTCTACCCACACACATTTGGAACTCTCCTGGGGTACCCTCACACATATTATTCGCTCATTTAGTGGATATTTTCACAAAAAAGTGAAATTTTCAAAAATTCTAAAAATTGGCTGAAAACGACTAAATATCAAGGACTCATCTGGCGAATCGCTCTGGAACTGAAATCGGAATGCTCACTGACATTTCCCCTATCTGAAAGTCTGATGAACGCCGGAAAAATGACTAAGTCCAAAAAAAAATTTTTTTCAACTTTTTTCAATTTAACCCCCGTGGGATATATATTCTACCCACACACATTTGGAACTCTCCTGGGGTACCCTCACACATATTATTCCCTCATTTAGTGGATATTTTCACAAAAAAGTGACATTTTCAAAAATTCTGAAAATTGGCTGAAAACGACTAAATATGAAGGACTCATCGGGCGAATCGCTCTGGAACTGAAATCGGAACGCTCACTGACATTTCCCCTATCTGAAAGTCTGATAAACGCCGGAAAAATGACTAAGTCGAAAAAAAATTTTTTTTCAACTTTTTTCAATTTAACTTCCGTGGGATATATATTCTACCCACACACATTTGGAACTCTCCTGGGGTACCCTCACACATATTATTCCCTCATTTAGTGGATATTTTCACAAAAAAGTGAAATTTTCAAAAATTCAGAGAATTGGCTGAAAACGACTAAATATGAAGGACTCATCACGCGAATCGCTCTTCAACGGAAATCGGAACACTCACTGACATTTCCCCTATCTGAAAGTCTGATAAACGCTGACAAAATGACTAAGTCCAAAAAAAAAATTTTTTCAACTTTTTTCAATTTAACCCCTGTGGGATATATATTCTACCCACACACATTTGGAACTCTCCTGGGGTACCCTCGCACATATTATTCCCTCATTTTGTGGATATTTTCACAAAAAAATGAAATTTTCAAAAATTCAGAAAATTGGCTGAAAACGACTACATATCAAGGACTCATCTGGCGAATCGCTCTGGAACTGAAATCGGAACGCTCACTGACATTTCCCCTATCTGAAAGTCTGATAAACGCTGACAAAATGACTAAGTCCAAACAAAATTTTTTTTCAACTTTTTTTAATTTTGCCCCCGTGGGATATATATTCTACCCACACACATTTGGAACTCTCCTGGGGTACCCTCACACATATTATTCGCTCATTTAGTGGATATTTTCACAAAAAAGTGAAATTTTCAAAAATTCTAAAAATTGGCTGAAAACGACTAAATATCAAGGACTCATCTGGCGAATCGCTCTGGAACTGAAATCGGAATGCTCACTGACATTTCCCCTATCTGAAAGTCTGATGAACGCCGGAAAAATGACTAAGTCCAAAAAAAAATTTTTTTCAACTTTTTTCAATTTAACCCCCGTGGGATATATATTCTACCCACACACATTTGGAACTCTCCTGGGGTACCCTCACACATATTATTCCCTCATTTAGTGGATATTTTCACAAAAAAGTGACATTTTCAAAAATTCTGAAAATTGGCTGAAAACGACTAAATATGAAGGACTCATCGGGCGAATCGCTCTGGAACTGAAATCGGAACGCTCACTGACATTTCCCCTATCTGAAAGTCTGAAAAACGCTGACAAAATGACTAAGTGCCCCCCAAAAATTTTTTTCAACTTTTTTTAATTTTACCCCCATGGGATATATATTCTACCCACACATATTTGGAACTCTCCTGGGGTACCCTCACACATATTATTCCCTCATTTTGTGTATATTTTCACAAAAAAGTGACATTTTCAAAAATTCAGAAAATTGGCTAAAAAAGACTAAATATCAAGGACTCATCTGGCAAATCGCTCTGGAACTGAAATCGGAACGCTCACTGACATTTCCCCTATCTGAAAGTCTGATAAACGCTGACAAAATGACTAAGTCCAAACAATATTTTTTTTCAACTTTTTTCAATTTTACCCCCGTGGGATATATATTCTACCCACACACATTTGGAACTCTCCTGGGGTACCCTCACAAATATTATTCGCTCATTTAGTGGATATTTTCACAAAAAAGTGAAATTTTCAAAAATTCAGAAAATTGGCTGAAAACGATTAAATATGAAGGACTCATCGGGCGAATTGCTCTGGAACTGAAATCGGAATGCTCACTGACATTTCCCCTATCTGAAAGTCTGATAAACGCCGGAAAAATGACTAAGTCCAAAAAAAATGTTTTTTCAACTTTTTTCAATTTAACTTCCGTGGGATATATATTCTACCCACACACATTTGGAACTCTCCTGGGGTACCCTCACACATATTATTCCCTCATTTAGTGGATATTTTCACAAAAAAGTGAAATTTTCAAAAATTCTGAAAATTGGCTGAAAACAACTAAATATCAAGGACTCATCTGGCGAATCGCTCTGGAACTGAAATCGGAATGCTCACTGACATTTCCCCTATCTGAAAGTCTGATGAACACCGGAAAAATGACTAAATCCCCAAAAAAATTTTTTTCAACTTTTTTCAATTTAACCACTGTGGGATATATATTCTACCCACACACATTTGGAACTCTCCTGGGGTACCCTCACACATATTATTCCCTCATTTAGTGGATATTTTCACAAAAAAGTGAAATTTTCAAAAATTCAGAGAATTGGCTGAAAACGACTAAATATGAAGGACTCATCTCGCGAATCGCTCTTCAAGGGAAATCGGAACACTCACTGACATTTCCCCTATCTGAAAGTCTGATAAACGCCGGAAAAATGACTAAGTCCAAAAAGAAAATTTTTTTCAACTTTTTCAGTTTAACCCCCGTGGGATATATATTCTACCCACACACATTTGGAACTCTCCTGGGGTACCCTCAAACATATTATTCCCTCATTTAGTGGATATTTTCACAAAAAAGTGACATTTTCAAAAATTTAGAAAATTCTCTGAAAACGACTAAATATGAAGGACTCAATGGGCGAATCGCTCTGGAACTGAAATCGGAATGCTCACTGACATTTCCCCTATCTGAAAGTCTGATAAATGCCGGAAAAATGACTAAGTCCAAAAAAAAATGTTTTCAACTTTTTTCAATTTAACCCCTGTGGGATATATATTCTACCCACACACATTTGGAACTCTCCTGGGGTACCCTCACAAATATTATTCGCTCATTTAGTGGATATTTTCACAAAAAAGTGAAATTTTCAAAAATTCAGAAAATTGGCTGAAAACGATTAAATATGAAGGACTCATCGGGCGAATTGCTCTGGAACTGAAATCGGAATGCTCACTGACATTTCCCCTATCTGAAAGTCTGATAAACGCCGGAAAAATGACTAAGTCCAAAAAAAATGTTTTTTCAACTTTTTTCAATTTAACTTCCGTGGGATATATATTCTACCCACACACATTTGGAACTCTCCTGGGGTACCCTCACACATATTATTCCCTCATTTAGTGGATATTTTCACAAAAAAGTGAAATTTTCAAAAATTCTGAAAATTGGCTGAAAACAACTAAATATCAAGGACTCATCTGGCGAATCGCTCTGGAACTGAAATCGGAATGCTCACTGACATTTCCCCTATCTGAAAGTCTGATGAACACCGGAAAAATGACTAAATCCCCAAAAAAATTTTTTTCAACTTTTTTCAATTTAACCACTGTGGGATATATATTCTACCCACACACATTTGGAACTCTCCTGGGGTACCCTCACACATATTATTCCCTCATTTAGTGGATATTTTCACAAAAAAGTGAAATTTTCAAAAATTCAGAGAATTGGCTGAAAACGACTAAATATGAAGGACTCATCTCGCGAATCGCTCTTCAAGGGAAATCGGAACACTCACTGACATTTCCCCTATCTGAAAGTCTGATAAACGCCGGAAAAATGACTAAGTCCAAAAAAAAATTTTTTTCAACTTTTTTCAATTTAACCCCCGTGGGATATATATTCTACCCACACACATTTGGAACTCTCCTGGGGTACCCTCACACATATTATTCCCTCATTTAGTGGATATTTTCACAAAAAAGTGAAATTTTCAAAAATTCTGAAAATTGGCTGAAAACGACTAAATATGAAGGACTCATCGGGCGAATCGCTCTGGAACTGAAATCGGAACGCTCACTGACATTTCCCCTATCTGAAAGTCTGATAAACGCTGACAAAATGACTAAGTGCCCCCAAAAAATTTTTTTCAACTTTTTTTAATTTTACCCCCATTGGATATATATTCTACCCACACATATTTGGAACTCTCCTGGGGTACCCTCACACACATTATTCCTTCATTTAGTGGATATTTTCACAAAAAAGTGACATTTTCAAAAATTTAGAAAATTGGCTGAAAACGACTAAATAAGAAGGACTCATCGGGCGAATCGCTCTGGAACTGAAATTGGAATGCTCACTGACATTTCCCCTATCTGAAAGTCTGATGAACGCCGGAAAAATGACTAAGTCCAAAAAAAAATTTTTTTCAACTTTTTTCACTTTTCCCCCGTGGGATATAAATTCTACCCACACACATTTGGAACTCTCCTGGGGTACCCTCACACATATTATTTCTTCATTTAGTGGATATTTTCACAAAAAAGTGAAATTTTCAAAAATTCAGAAAATTGGCTGAAAGCGACTAAATATGAAAGACTCATCAGGCGAATCGCTCTGGAACTGAAATCGGAATGCTCACTGACATTTCCCCTATCTGAAAGTCTGATAAACGCCGGAAAAATGACTAAGTCCAAAAAAAATGTTTTTTCAACTTTTTTCAATTTAACCCCCGTGGGATATATATTCTACCCACACACATTTGGAACTCTCCTGGGGTACCCTCACACATATTATTCCCTCATTTAGTGGATATTTTCACAAAAAAGTGAAATTTTCAAAAATTCAGAGAATTGGCTGAAAACGACTAAATATGAAGGTCTCATCACGCGAATCGCTCTTCAATGGAAATCGGAACACTCACTGACATTTCCCCTATCTGAAAGTCTGACAAACGCCAGAAAAATGACTAAGTACCCCAAAAAAAATTTTTTAAACTTTTTTCAATTTTACCCCCGTGGGATATATATTCTACCCACACACATTTGGAACTCTCCTGGGGTACCCTCACACACATTATTCCTTCATTTAGTGGATATTTTCACAAAAAAGTGACATTTTCAAAAATTTAGAAAATTGGCTGAAAACGACTAAATAAGAAGGACTCATCGGGCGAATCGCTCTGGAACTGAAATTGGAATGCTCACTGACATTTCCCCTATCTGAAAGTCTGATGAACGCCGGAAAAATGACTAAGTCCAAAAAAAAATTTTTTTCAACTTTTTTCACTTTTCCCCCGTGGGATATATATTCTACCCACACACATTTGGAACTCTCCTGGGGTACCCTCACACATATTATTTCTTCATTTAGTGGATATTTTCACAAAAAAGTGAAATTTTCAAAAATTCAGAAAATTGGCTGAAAGCGACTAAATATGAAAGACTCATCAGGCGAATCGCTCTGGAACTGAAATCGGAACGCTCACTGACATTTCCCCTATCTGAAAGTCTGATAAACGCCGGAAAAATGACTAAGTCCCAAAAAAAATTTTTTCAACTTTTTTCAATTTAACCCCTGTGGGATATATATTCTACCCACACACATTTGGAACTCTCCTGGGGTACCCTCACACATATTATTCCCTCATTTTGTGTATATTTTCACAAAAAAGTGACATTTTCAAAAATTCAGAAAATTGGCTGAAAACGACTAAATATCAAGGACTCATCTGGCAAATCGCTCTGGAACTGAAATCGGAACGCTCACTGACATTTCCCCTATCTGAAAGTCTGATAAACGCTGACAAAATGACTAAGTCCAAACAATATTTTTTTTCAACTTTTTTCAATTTTACCCCCGTGGGATATATATTCTACCCACACACATTTGGAACTCTCCTGGGGTACCCTCACAAATATTATTCGCTCATTTAGTGGATATATTCACAAAAAAGTGAAATTTTCAAAAATTCAGAAAATTGGCTGAAAACGATTAAATATGAAGGACTCATCGGGCGAATCGCTCTGGAACTGAAATCGGAATGCTCACTGACATTTCCCCTAACTGAAAGTCTGATAAACGCCGGAAAAATGACTAAGTCCAAAAAAAATGTTTTTTCAACTTTTTTCAATTTAACCCCCGTGGGATATATATTCTACCCACACACATTTGGAACTCTCCTGGGGTACCCTCACACATATTATTCCCTCATTTAATGGATATTTTCACAAAAAAGTGAAATTTTCAAAAATTCTGAAAATTGGCTGAAAACTACTAATTATCACGTACTGATCTGGCGAATCGCTCTGGAACTGAAATCTGAACGCTCACTGACATTTCCCCTATCTGAAAGTCTGATAAACGCTGACAAAATGACTAAGTCCCAAAAAAAATGTTTTTCAACTTTTTTCAATTTTACCCCCGTGGGATATATATTCTACCCACACACATTTAGAACTCTCCTGGGTTACCCTCAAACATATTATTCCCTCATTTAGTGGATATTTTCACAAAAAAAGTGAAATTTTCAACAATTCAGAAAATTGGCTGAAAACGACTAAATATGAAGGACTCATCGGGCGAATCGCTCTGGAACTGAAATCGGAACGCTCACTGACATTTCCCCTATCTGAAAGTCTGATAAACGCTGACAAAATGACTAAGTCCCCCCAAAAAATTTTTTTCAACTTTTTTCAATTTTACCCCCGTGGGATATATATTCTACCCACACACATTTGGAACTCTCCTGGGGTACCCTCACACACATTATTCCTTCATTTAGTGGATATTTTCACAAAAAAAGTGACATTTTCAAAAATTTAGAAAATTGGCTGAAAACGACTAAATAAGAAGGACTCATCGGGCGAATCGCTCTGGAACTGAAATCGGAATGCTCACTGACATTTCCCCTATCTGAAAGTCTGATGAACGCCGGAAAAATGATTAAGTCCAAAAAAAATTTTTTTCAACTTTTTTCACTTTTACACCCATGGGATATATATTCTACCCATACACATTTGGAACTCTCCTTGGGTACCCTCACACATATGATACCCTCATTTAGTGGATATTTTCACAAAAAAGTGAAATTTTCAAAAATTCAGAAAATTGGCTGAAAACGACTAAATATCAAGGACTCATCTGGCGATTCGCTCTGGAACTGAAATCGGAACGCTCACTGACATTTCCCCTATCTGAAAGTCTGCTAAACGCTGACAAAATGACTAAGTCCAAAAAAAATTTTTTTTCAACTTTTTTCAATTTTTCCCCCGTGGGATATATATTCTACCCACACACATTTAGAACTCTCCTGGGTTATCCTCAAACATATTATTCCCTCATTTAGTGGATATTTTCACAAAAAAGTGAAATTTTCAACAATTCAGAAAATTGGCTGAAAACGACTAAATATGAAGGACTCATCGGGCGAATCGCTCTGGAACTGAAATCGGAACTCTCACTGACATTTCCCCTATCTGAAAGTCTGATAAACGCCAGAAAAATGACTAAGTCCCCCAAAAAAAATTTTTTCAACTTTTTTCAATTTTACCACCGTGGGATATATATTCTACCCACACACATTTGGAACTCTCCTGGGGTACCCTCACACACATTATTCCTTCATTTAGTGGATATTTTCACAAAAAAGTGACATTTTCAAAAATTTAGAAAATTGGCTGAAAACGACTAAATATCAAGGACTCATCTGGCGAATCGCTCTGGAACTGAAATCGGAACGCTAACTGACATTTCCCCTATATGAAAGTCTGATAAACGGCGGAAAAATGACTAGGTCCAAAAAAAAAATTTTTTCAACTTTTTTCAATTTTACCCCCGTGGGATATATATTCTACCCACACACATTTGGAACTCTCCTGGGTTACCCTCAAACATATTATTCCCTCATTTAGTGGATATTTTCATAAAAAAGTGAAATTTTCAATAATTCAGAAAATTGGCTGAAAACGACTAAATATGAAGGACTCATCGGGCGAATCGCTCTGGAACTGAAATCGGAACGCTCACTGGCATTTCCCCTATCTGAAAGTCTGATGAACGCCGGAAAAATGAGTAAGTCCAAAAAAATTTTTTTTTAAACTTTTTTCACTTTTACCCCCGTGGGATATATATTCTACCCACACACATTTGGAACTCTCCTGGGGTACCCTCACAAATATTATTTCCTCATTTAGTGGATATTTTCACAAAAAAGTGAAATTTTGAAAAATTCAGAAAATTGGCTGAAAACGACTAAATATGAAGGACTCATCAGGCGAATCGCTCTGGAACTGAAATCGGAACGCTCACTGACATTTCCCCTATCTGAAAGTCTGATAAACGCTGACAAAATGACTAAGTCCCAAAAAAAATGTTTTTCAACTTTTTTCAATTTTACCCCCGTGGGATATATATTCTACCCACACACATTTAGAACTCTCCTGGGTTACCCTCAAACATATTATTCCCTCATTTAGTGGATATTTTCACAAAAAAAGTGAAATTTTCAACAATTCAGAAAATTGGCTGAAAACGACTAAATATGAAGGACTCATCGGGCGAATCGCTCTGGAACTGAAATCGGAACGCTCACTGACATTTCCCCTATCTGAAAGTCTGATAAACGCTGACAAAATGACTAAGTCCCCCCAAAAAATTTTTTTCAACTTTTTTCAATTTTACCCCCGTGGGATATATATTCTACCCACACACATTTGGAACTCTCCTGGGGTACCCTCACACACATTATTCCTTCATTTAGTGGATATTTTCACAAAAAAAGTGACATTTTCAAAAATTTAGAAAATTGGCTGAAAACGACTAAATAAGAAGGACTCATCGGGCGAATCGCTCTGGAACTGAAATCGGAATGCTCACTGACATTTCCCCTATCTGAAAGTCTGATGAACGCCGGAAAAATGATTAAGTCCAAAAAAAAATTTTTTCAACTTTTTTCACTTTTACACCCATGGGATATATATTCTACCCATACACATTTGGAACTCTCCTGGGGTACCCTCACACATATGATACCCTCATTTAGTGGATATTTTCACAAAAAAGTGAAATTTTCAAAAATTCAGAAAATTTTCTGAAAACGACTAAATATCAAGGACTCATCTGGCGATTCGCTCTGGAACTGAAATCGGAACGCTCACTGACATTTCCCATATCTGAAAGTCTGCTAAACGCTGACAAAATGACTAAGTCCAAAAAAAAAATTTTTTCAACTTTTTTCAATTTAACCCCTGTGGGATATAAATTCTACCCACACACATTTGGAACTCTCCTGGGGTACCCTCACACATATTATACCCTCATTTAGTGGATATTTTCACAAAAAAGTGAAATTTTCAAAAATTCAGAAAATTGGCTGAAAACGACTAAATATCAAGGACTCATCTGGCGATTCGCTCTGGAACTGAAATCGGAACTCTCACTGACATTTCCCCTATCTGAAACTCTGATAAACGCTGACAAAATGACTAAGTCCAAAAAAAATTTTTTTTCAACTTTTTTCAATTTTACCCCCGTGGGATATATATTCTACCCACACACATTTAGAACTCTCCTGGGTTACCCTCAAACATATTATTCCCTCATTTAGTGGATATTTTCACAAAAAAGTGAAATTTTCAACAATTCATAATATTGGCTGAAAACGACTAAATATCAAGAACTCATCTGGCGAATCGCTCTGGAACTGAAATCGGAACGCTAACTGACATTTCCCCTATATGAAAGTCTGATAAACGGTGGAAAAATGACTAAGTCCAAAAAAAAATTTTTTTCAACTTTTTTCAATTTTACCACCTTGGGATATATTTTCTACCCACACACATTTGGAACTCTCCTGGGGTACCCTCACACATATTATTCCCTCATTTAGTGGATATTTTCACAAAAAAGTGACATTTTCAAAAATTTAGAAAATTGGCTGAAAACGACTAAATAAGAAGGACTCATCGGGCGAATAGCTCTGGAACTGAAATCGGAATGCTCACTGACATTTCCCCTATCTGAAAGTCTGATGAACGCCGGAAAAATGATTAAGTCCAAAAAAAATTTTTTTCAACTTTTTTCACTTTTACACCCATGGGATATATATTCAACCCATACACATTTGGAACTCTCCTGGGGTACTCTCACACATATTATACCCTCATTTAGTGGATATTTTCACAAAAAAGTGAAATTTTCAAAAATTCTGAAAATTGGCTGAAAATTACTAATTATCACGTACTGATCTGGCGAATCGCTCTGGAACTGAAATCTGAACGCTCACTGACATTTCCCCTATCTGAAAGTCTGATAAACGCTGACAAAATGACTAAGTCCCAAAAAAAATGTTTTTCAACTTTTTTCAATTTTACCCCCGTGGGATATATATTCTACCCACACACATTTGGAACTCTCCTGGGGTACCCTCACACATATTATTCCCTCATTTAGTGGATATTTTCACAAAAAAGTGAAATTTTCAACAATTCAGAAAATTGGCTGAAAACGACTAAATATCAAGGACTCATCGGGCGAATCGCTCTGGAACTGAAATCGGAACGCTAACTGACATTTCCCCTACATGAAAGTCTGATAAATGCCGGAAAAATGACTAGGTCCAAAAAAAAAATTTTTTCAACTTTTTTCAATTTTACCCCCGTGGGATATATATTCTACCCACACACATTTGGAACTCTCCTGGGTTACCCTCACACATATTATTCCCTCATTTAGTGGATATTTTCACAAAAAAGTGAAATTTTCAAAAATTCTGAAAATTGGCTGAAAACGACTAAATATGAAGGACTCATCGGGCGAATCGCTCTGGAACTGAAATCGGAACGCTCACTGACATTTCCCCTATCTGAAAGTCTGCTAAACGCTGACAAAATGACTAAGTCCAAAAAAAAAATTTTTTCAACTCTTTTCAATTTTACCCCCGTGGGATATATATTCTACCCACACACATTTGGAACTCTCCTGGGTTACCCTCACACATATTATTCCCTCATTTAGTGGATATTTTCACAAAAAAGTGAAATTTTCAAAAATTCTGAAAATTGGCTGAAAACGACTAAATATGAAGGACTCATCGGGCGAATCGCTCTGGAACTGAAATCGGAACGCTCACTGACATTTCCCCTATCTGAAAGTCTGCTAAACGCTGACAAAATGACTAAGTCCAAAAAAAATTTTTTTTTCAACTTTTTTCAATTTTACCCCCGTGGGATATATATTCTACCCACACACATTTAGAACTCTCCTGGGTTACCCTCAAACATATTATTCCCTCATTTAGTGGATATTTTCACAAAAAAGTGAAATTTTCAACAATTCAGAAAATTGGCTGAAAACGACTAAATATGAAGGACTCATCGGGCGAATCGCTCTGGAACTGAAATCGGAACGCTCACTGACATTTCCCCTATCTGAAAGTCTGATAAACGCTGACAAAATGACTAAGTCCCCCAAAAAAAATTTTTTCAACTTTTTTCAATTTTACCCCCGTGGGATATATATTCTACCCACACACATTTGGAACTCTCCTGGGGTACCCTCACACATATTATTTCTTCATTTAGTGGATATTTTCACAAAAAAAGTGACATTTTCAAAAATTTAGAAAATTGGCTGAAAACGACTAAATAAGAAGGACTCATCGGGCAAATCGCTCTGGAACTGAAATCGAATGCTCACTGACATTTCTCCTATCTGAAAGTCTGATGAACGCCGGAAAAATGACTAAGTCCAAAAAAATTTTTTTTTAAACTTTTTTCACTTTTTCCCCCGTGGGATATATATTCTACCCACACACATTTGGAACTCTCCTGGGGTACCCTCACAAATATTATTTCCTCATTTAGTGGATATTTTCACAAAAAAGTGAAATTTTTAACAATTCAGAAAATTGGCTGAAAACGACTAAATATCAAGGACTCATCTGGCGAATCGCTCTGGAACTGAAATCGGAACGCTAACTGACATTTCCCCTATATGAAAGTCTGATAAACGGTGGAAAAATGACTAAGTCCAAAATAAAATTTTTTTCAACTTTTTTCAATTTTACCACCGTGGGATATATATTCTACCCACACACATTTGGAACTCTCCTGGGGTACCCTCACACACATTATTCCTTCATTTAGTGGATATTTTCACAAAAAAGTGACATTTTCAAAAATTTAGAAAATTGGCTGAAAACGACTAAATAAGAAGGACTCATCGGGCGAATCGCTCTGGAACTGAAATCGGAATGCTCACTGACATTTCCCCTATCTGAAAGTCTGATGAACGCCGGAAAAATGATTAAGTCCAAAAAAAAATTTTTTCAACTTTTTTCACTTTTACACCCATGGGATATATATTCTACCCATACACATTTGGAACTCTCCTGGGGTACCCTCACACATATTATACCCTCATTTAGTGGATATTTTCACAAAAAAGTGAAATTTTCAAAAATTCTGAAAATTGGCTGAAAACTACTAAATATCAAGGACTCATCTGGCGAATCGCTCTGGAACTGAAATCGAAACGCTCACTGACATTTCCCCTATCTGAAAGTCTGATAAACGCTGACAAAATGACTAAGTCCCAAAAAAAATGTTTTTCAACTTTTTTCAATTTTACCCCCGTGGGATATATATTCTACCCACACACATTTGGAACTCTCCTGGGGTACCCTCACACATATTATTCCCTCATTTAGTGGATATTTTCACAAAAAAGTGAAATTTTCAACAATTCAGAAAATTGGCTGAAAACGACTAAATATCAAGGACTCATCGGGCGAATCGCTCTGGAACTGAAATCGGAACGCTAACTGACATTTCCCCTACATGAAAGTCTGATAAACGGCGGAAAAATGACTAGGTCCAAAAAAAAAATTTTTTCAACTTTTTTCAATTTTACCCCCGTGGGATATATATTCTACCCACACACATTTCGAACTCTCCTGGGGTACCCTCACACATATTATTCCCTCATTTAGTGGATATTTTCACAAAAAAGTGAAATTTTCAAAAATTCTGAAAATTGGCTGAAAACGACTAAATATGAAGGACTCATCGGGCGAATCGCTCTGGAACTGAAATCGGAACGCTCACTGACATTTCCCCTATCTGAAAGTCTGCTAAACGCTGACAAAATGACTAAGTCCAAAAAAAATTTTTTTTTCAACTTTTTTCAATTTTACCCCCGTGGGATATATATTCTACCCACACACATTTAGAACTCTCCTGGGTTACCCTCAAACATATTATTCCCTCATTTAGTGGATATTTTCACAAAAAAGTGAAATTTTCAACAATTCAGAAAATTGGCTGAAAACGACTAAATATGAAGGACTCATCGGGCGAATCGCTCTGGAACTGAAATCGGAACGCTCACTGACATTTCCCCTATCTGAAAGTCTGATAAACGCTGACAAAATGACTAAGTCCCCCAAAAAAAATTTTTTCAACTTTTTTCAATTTTACCCCCGTGGGATATATATTCTACCCACACACATTTGGAACTCTCCTGGGGTACCCTCACACATATTATTTCTTCATTTAGTGGATATTTTCACAAAAAAAGTGACATTTCCAAAAATTTAGAAAATTGGCTGAAAACGACTAAATATGAAGGACTCATCGGGCGAATCGCTCTGGAACTGAAATCGGAACGCTCACTGACATTTCCCCTATCTGAAAGTCTGATAAACGCCAGAAAAATGACTAAGTCCCCCAAAAAAATTTTTTTCAACTTTTTTCAATTTTACCACCATGGGATATATATTATACCCACACACATTTGGAACTCTCCTGGGGTACCCTCACACACATTATTCCTTCATTTAGTGGATATTTTCACAAAAAAGTGACATTTTCAAAAATTTAGAAAATTGGCTGAAAACGACTAAATAAGAAGGACTCATCGGGCGAATCGCTCTGGAACTGAAATCGGAATGCTCACTGACATTTACCCTATCTGAAAGTCTGATGAACGCCGGGAAAAATGATTAAGTCCAAAAAAAAATTTTTTCAACTTTTTTCACTTTTACACCCATGGGATATATATTCTACCCATACACATTTGGAACTCTCCTGGGGTACCCTCACACATATTATACCCTTATTTAGTGGATATTTTCACAAAAAAGTGAAATTTTCAAAAATTCTGAAAATTGGCTGAAAACTACTAAATATCAAGGACTCATCTGGCGAATCGCTCTGGAACTGAAATCGAAACGCTCACTGACATTTCCCCTATCTGAAAGTCTGATAAACGCTGACAAAATGACTAAGTCCCAAAAAAAATGTTTTTCAACTTTTTTCAATTTTACCCCCGTGGGATATATATTCTACCCACACACATTTGGAACTCTCCTGGGGTACCCTCACACATATTATTCCCTCATTTAGTGGATATTTTCACAAAAAAGTGAAATTTTCAACAATTCAGAAAATTGGCTGAAAACGACTAAATATCAAGGACTCATCGGGCGAATCGCTCTGGAACTGAAATCGGAACGCTAACTGACATTTCCCCTACATGAAAGTCTGATAAACGGCGGAAAAATGACTAGGTCCAAAAAAAAAATTTTTTCAACTTTTTTCAATTTTACCCCCGTGGGATATATATTCTACCCACACACATTTCGAACTCTCCTGGGGTACCCTCACACATATTATTCCCTCATTTAGTGGATATTTTCACAAAAAAGTGAAATTTTCAAAAATTCTGAAAATTGGCTGAAAACGACTAAATATGAAGGACTCATCGGGCGAATCGCTCTGGAACTGAAATCGGAACGCTCACTGACATTTCCCCTATCTGAAAGTCTGCTAAACGCTGACAAAATGACTAAGTCCAAAAAAAATTTTTTTTTCAACTTTTTTCAATTTTACCCCCGTGGGATATATATTCTACCCACACACATTTAGAACTCTCCTGGGTTACCCTCAAACATATTATTCCCTCATTTAGTGGATATTTTCACAAAAAAGTGAAATTTTCAACAATTCAGAAAATTGGCTGAAAACGACTAAATATGAAGGACTCATCGGGCGAATCGCTCTGGAACTGAAATCGGAACGCTCACTGACATTTCCCCTATCTGAAAGTCTGATAAACGCTGACAAAATGACTAAGTCCCCCAAAAAAAATTTTTTCAACTTTTTTCAATTTTACCCCCGTGGGATATATATTCTACCCACACACATTTGGAACTCTCCTGGGGTACCCTCACACATATTATTTCTTCATTTAGTGGATATTTTCACAAAAAAAGTGACATTTCCAAAAATTTAGAAAATTGGCTGAAAACGACTAAATATGAAGGACTCATCGGGCGAATCGCTCTGGAACTGAAATCGGAACGCTCACTGACATTTCCCCTATCTGAAAGTCTGATAAACGCCAGAAAAATGACTAAGTCCCCCAAAAAAATTTTTTTCAACTTTTTTCAATTTTACCACCATGGGATATATATTCTACCCACACACATTTGGAACTCTCCTGGGGTACCCTCACACACATTATTCCTTCATTTAGTGGATATTTTCACAAAAAAGTGACATTTTCAAAAATTTAGAAAATTGGCTGAAAACGACTAAATAAGAAGGACTCATCGGGCGAATCGCTCTGGAACTGAAATCGGAATGCTCACTGACATTTACCCTATCTGAAAGTCTGATGAACGCCGGGAAAAATGATTAAGTCCAAAAAAAAATTTTTTCAACTTTTTTCACTTTTACACCCATGGGATATATATTCTACCCATACACATTTGGAACTCTCCTGGGGTACCCTCACACATATTATACCCTTATTTAGTGGATATTTTCACAAAAAAGTGAAATTTTCAAAAATTCTGAAAATTGGCTGAAAACTACTAAATATCAAGGACTCATCTGGCGAATCGCTCTGGAACTGACATCGGAACGCTCACTGACATTTCCCCTATCTGAAAGTCTGATAAACGCTGACAAAATGACTAAGTCCCAAAAAAAATGTTTTTCAACTTTTTTCAATTTTACCCCCGTGGGATATATATTCTACCCACACACATTTGGAACTCTCCTGGGGTACCCTCACACATATTATTCCCTCATTTAGTGGATATTTTCACAAAAAAGTGAAATTTTCAACAATTCAGAAAATTGGCTGAAAACGACTAAATATCAAGGACTCATCGGGCGAATCGCTCTGGAACTGAAATCGGAACGCTAACTGACATTTCCCCTACATGAAAGTCTGATAAACGGCGGAAAAATGACTAGGTCCAAAAAAAAAATTTTTTCAACTTTTTTCAATTTTACCCCCGTGGGATATATATTCTACCCACACACATTTCGAACTCTCCTGGGTTACCCTCACACATATTATTCCCTCATTTAGTGGATATTTTCACAAAAAAGTGAAATTTTCAAAAATTCTGAAAATTGGCTGAAAACGACTAAATATGAAGGACTCATCGGGCGAATCGCTCTGGAACTGAAATCGGAACGCTCACTGACATTTCCCCTATCTGAAAGTCTGCTAAACGCTGACAAAATGACTAAGTCCAAAAAAAATTTTTTTTTCAACTTTTTTCAATTTTACCCCCGTGGGATATATATTCTACCCACACACATTTAGAACTCTCCTGGGTTACCCTCAAACATATTATTCCCTCATTTAGTGGATATTTTCACAAAAAAGTGAAATTTTCAACAATTCAGAAAATTGGCTGAAAACGACTAAATATGAAGGACTCATCGGGCGAATCGCTCTGGAACTGAAATCGGAACGCTCACTGACATTTCCCCTATCTGAAAGTCTGATAAACGCTGACAAAATGACTAAGTCCCCCCAAAAAAATTTTTTCAACTTTTTTCAATTTTACCCCCGTGGGAGATATATTCTACCCACACACATTTGGAACTCTCCTGGGGTACCCTCACACATATTATTTCTTCATTTAGTGGATATTTTCACAAAAAAAGTGACATTTTCAAAAATTTAGAAAATTGGCTGAAAACGACTAAATAAGAAGGACTCATCGGGCAAATCACTCTGGAACTGAAATCGGAATGCTCACTGACATTTCCCCTATCTGAAAGTCTGATGAACGCCGGAAAAATGACTAAGTCCAAAAAAATTTTTTTTTAAACTTTTTTCACTTTTACCCCCGTGGGATATATATTCTACCCACACACATTTGGAACTCTCCTGGGGTACCCTCACAAATATTATTTCCTCATTTAGTGGATATTTTCACAAAAAAGTGAAATTTTCAAAAATTCTGAAAATTGGCTGAAAACGACTAAATATGAAGGACTCATCGCGCGAATCGCTCTGGAACTGAAATCGGAACGCTCACTGACATTTCCCCTATCTGAAAGTCTGATAAACGCCAGAAAAATGACTAAGTCCCCCAAAAAAATTTTTTTCAACTTTTTTCAATTTTACCACCGTGGGATATATATTCTACCCACACACATTTGGAACTCTCCTGTGGTACCCTCACACACATTATTCCTTCATTTAGTGGATATTTTCACAAAAAAGTGACATTTTCAAAAATTTAGAAAATTGGCTGAAAACGACTAAATAAGAAGGACTCATCGGGCGAATCGCTCTGGAACTGAAATCGGAATGCTCACTGACATTTCCCCTATCTGAAAGTCTGATGAACGCCGGAAAAATGATTAAGTCCAAAAAAAATTTTTTTCAACTTTTTTCACTTTTACACCCATGGGATATATATTCTACCCATACACATTTGGAACTCTCCTGGGGTACCCTCACACATATTATACCCTCATTTAGTGGATATTTTCACAAAAAAGTGAAATTTTGAAAAATTCAGAAAATCGTCAGAAAACGACTAAATATGAAGGACTCATCAGGCGAATCGCTCTGGAACTGAAATCGGAACGCTCACTGACATTTCCCCTATCTGAAAGTCTGATAAACGCCAGAAAAATGACTAAGTCCAAAAAAAATTTTTTTTCAACTTTTTTCAATTTTACCCCCGTGGGATATATATTCTACCCACACACAATTAGAACTCTCCTGGGTTACCCTCAAACATATTATTCCCTCATTTAGTGGATATTTTCACAAAAAAGTGAAATTTTTAACAATTCAGAAAATTGGCTGAAAACGACTAAATATCAAGGACTCATCTGGCGAATCGCTCTGGAAGTGAAATCGGAACGCTAACTGACATTTCCCCTATATGAAAGTCTGATAAACGGTGGAAAAATGACTAAGTCCAAAAAAAAATTTTTTTCAACTTTTTTCAATTTTACCCCCTTGGGATATATATTCTACCCACACACATTTGGAACTCTCCTGGGGTACCCTCACACATATTATTCCCTCATTTAGTGGATATTTTCACAATAAAGTGAAATTTTCAAAAATTCTGAAAATTGGCTGAAAACGACTAAATATGAAGGACTCATCGGGCGAATCGCTCTGGAACTGAAATCGGAACTCTCACTGACATTTCCCCTATCTGAAAGTCTGATAAACGCCAGAAAAATGACTAAGTCCCCCAAAAACAATTTTTTCAACTTTTTTCAATTTTACCACCGTGGATTATATATTCTACCCACACACATTTGGAACTCTCCTGGGGTACCCTGACACACATTATTCCTTCATTTAGTGGATATTTTCACAAAAAAGTGACATTTTCAAAAATTTAAAAAATTGGCTGAAAACGACTAAATAAGAAGGACTCATCGGGCGAATCGCTCTGGAACTGAAATCGGAATGGTCACTGACATTTCCCCTATCTGAAAGTCTGATGAACGCCGGAAAAATGATTAAGTCCAAAAAAAAATTTTTTCAACTTTTTTCACTTTTACACCCATGGGATATATATTCTACCCATACACATTTGGAACTCTCCTGGGGTACCCTCACACATATTATACCCTCATTTAGTGGATATTTTCACAAAAAAGTGAAATTTTCAAAAATTCAGAAAATTGGCTGAAAACTACTAAATATCAAGGACTCATCTGGCGAATCGCTCTGGAACTGAAATCGGAACGCTCACTGACATTTCCCCTATATGAAAGTCTGATAAACGCTGACAAAATGACTAAGTCCAAAAGAAATTTTTTTTCAACTTTTTTCAATTTTACCCCCGTGGGATATATATTCTACCCACACACATTTGGAACTCTCCTGGGGTACCCTCACACATATTATTCCCTCATTTAGTGGATATTTTCACAAAAAAGTGAAATTTTCAACAATTCAGAAAATTGGCTGAAAACGACTAAATATCAAGGACTCATCGGGAGAATCGCTCTGGAATTGAAATCGGAACGCTAACTGACATTTCCCCTACATGAAAGTCTGATAAACGGCGGAAAAATGACTAGGTCCAAAAAAAAAATTTTTTCAACTTTTTTCAATTTTACCCCCGTGGGATATATATTCTACCCACACACATTTCGAACTCTCCTGGGTTACCCTCACACATATTATTCCCTCATTTAGTGGATATTTTCACAAAAAAGTGAAATTTTCAAAAATTCTGAAAATTGGCTGAAAACGACTAAATATGAAGGACTCATCGGGCGAATCGCTCTGGAACTGAAATCGGAACGCTCACTGACATTTCCCCTATCTGAAAGTCTGCTAAACGCTGACAAAATGACTAAGTCCAAAAAAAATTTTTTTTTCAACTTTTTTCAATTTTACCCCCGTGGGATATATATTCTACCCACACACATTTAGAACTCTCCTGGGTTACCCTCAAACATATTATTCCCTCATTTAGTGGATATTTTCACAAAAAAGTGAAATTTTCAACAATTCAGAAAATTGGCTGAAAACGACTAAATATGAAGGACTCATCGGGCGAATCGCTCTGGAACTGAAATCGGAACGCTCACTGACATTTCCCCTATCTGAAAGTCTGATAAACGCTGACAAAATGACTTCAATTTTACCCCCGTGGGATATATATTCTACCCACACACATTTGGAACTCTCCTGGGGTACCCTCACACATATTATTTCTTCATTTAGTGGATATTTTCACAAAAAAAGTGACATTTTCAAAAATTTAGAAAAATTGGCTGAAAACGACTAAATAAGAAGGACTCATCGGGCAAATCGCTCTGGAACTGAAATCGGAATGCTCACTGACATTTCCCCTATCTGAAAGTCTGATGAACGCCGGAAAAATGACTAAGTCCAAAAAAATTTTTTTTTAAACTTTTTTCACTTTTACCCCCGTGGGATATATATTCTACCCACACACATTTGGAACTCTCCTGGGGTACCCTCACAAATATTATTTCCTCATTTAGTGGATATTTTCACAAAAAAGTGAAATTTTGAAAAATTCAGAAAATCATCAGAAAATGACTAAATATGAAGGACTCATCAGGCGAATCGCTCTGGAACTGAAATCGGAACGCTCACTGACATTTCCCCTATCTGAAAGTCTGATAAACGCCAGAAAAATGACTAAGTCCAAAAAAAATTTTTTTTCAACTTTTTTCAATTTTACCCCCGTGGGATATATATTCTACCCACACACATTTAGAACTCTCCTGGGTTACCCTCAAACATATTATTCCCTCATTTAGTGGATATTTTCACAAAAAAGTGAAATTTTTAACAATTCAGAAAATTGGCTGAAAACGACTAAATATCAAGGACTCATCTGGCGAATCGCTCTGGAACTGAAATCGGAACGCTAACTGACATTTCCCCTATATGAAAGTCTGATAAACGGTGGAAAAATGACTAAGTCCAAAAAAAAATTTTTTTCAACTTTTTTCAATTTTACCCCCTTGGGATATATATTCTACCCACACACATTTGGAACTCTCCTGGGGTACCCTCACACATATTATTCCCTCATTTAGTGGATATTTTCACAATAAAGTGAAATTTTCAAAAATTCTGAAAATTGGCTGAAAACGACTAAATATGAAGGACTCATCGGGCGAATCGCTCTGGAACTGAAATCGGAACGCTCACTGACATTTCCCCTATCTGAAAGTCTGATAAACGCTGACAAAATTACTAAGTCCAAAAAAAAAATTTTTTCAACTTTTTTCAATTTTACCCCCGTGGGATATATATTCTACCCACACACATTTGGAACTCTCCTGGGGTACCCTCACACATATTATTCCCTCATTTTGTGGATATTTTCACAAAAAAGTGAAATTTTCAAAAATTCAGAAAATTGGCTGAAAACGACTAAATATCAAGGACTCATCGGGCGAATCGCTCTGGAACTGAAATCGGAATGCTCACTGACATTTCCCCTATCTGAAAGTCTGATAAACGCGGACAAAATGACTAAGTCCAAAGAAAATTTTTTTTAAACTTTTTTCAATTTTACCCCCGTGGGATATATATTCTACCCACACACATTTGGAACTCTCCTGGGGTACCCTCACACATATTATTCACTCATTTAGTGGATATTTTCACAAAAAGTGAAATTTTCAAAAATTCTAAAAATTGGCTGAAAACGACTAAATATGAAGGACTCATCGGGCGAATCGCTCTGGAACTGAAATCGGAATGCTCACTGAAATTTCCCCTATCTGAAAGTCTGATGAACGCCGGAAAAATGACTAAGTCCAAAAAAAAAGTTTTTTTCAACTTTTTTCAATTTATATATATATATATTCTACCCACACACATTTGGAACTCTCCTGGGGTACCCTCACACATATTATTCTTTCATTTAGTGGATATTTTCACAAAAACGTGAAATTTTCAAAAATTCAGAAAAATGGCTGAAAATGACTAAATATCAAGGACTCATCTGGCGAATCGCTCTGGAACTGAAAACGGAACGCTCACTGACATTTCCCCTATCTGAAAGTCTGATAAACGCTGACAAAATGACTAAGTCCAAACAAAATTTTTTTTCAACTTTTTTCAATTTTACCCCCGTGGGATATATATTCTACCCACACACATTTGGAACTCTCCTGGGGTACCCTCACACATATTATTCCCTCATTTAGTGGATATTTTCACAAAAAAGTGAAATTTTCAACAATTCAGAAAATTGGCTGAAAACGATTAAATATGAAGGACTCATCGGGCGAATCGCTCTAGAATGGAAATCGGAATGTTCACTGACATTTCCCCTATCTGAAAGTCTGATAAATGCCAGAAAAATGACTAAGTCCAAAAAAAAATTTTTTTCAACTTTTTTCAATTTTACCCCCGTGAGACATATATTCTACCCACACACATTTGGAACTCTCCTGGGGTACCCTCACACATATTATTCGCTCAATTAGTGGATATTTTCACAAAAAAGTGAAATTTTCAAAAATTCAGAAAATTGGCTGAAAACGACTAAATATGAAGGACTCATTGGGCGAATCGCTCTGGAACGGAAATCGGAACGCTCACTGACATTTCCCCTATCTGAAAGTCTGATAAACGCCAGAAAAATGACTAAGTCCCCCAAAAAAATTTTTTTCAACTTTTTTCAATTTTACCCCCGTGGGATATATATTCTACCCACACACATTTGGAATTCTCCTGAGGTACCCTCACACATATTATTTGCTCATTTAGTGGATATTTTCACAAAAAAGTGAAATTTTCAAAAATTCAGAGAATTGGCTGAAAACGACTAAATATGAAGGACTCATCGGGCGAATCGCTCTGGAACTGAAATCGGAACGCTCACTGACATTTCCCCTATCTGAAAGTCTGATAAACGCCGGAAAAATGACAGTCCAAAAAAAAAATTTTTTTCAACTTTTTTCAATTTAACCGCCGTGGGATATATATTCTACCCACACACATTTGGAACTCTCCTGGGGTACCCTCACACATATTATTCGCTCAATTAGTGGATATTTTCACAAAAAAGTGAAATTTTCAACAATTCAGAAAATTGGCTGAAAACGACTAAATATCAAGGACTCATCGGGCGAATCGCTCTGGAACTGAAATCGGAACGCTAACTGACATTTCCCCTACATGAAAGTCTGATAAACGGCGGAAAAATGACTAGGTCCAAAAAAAAAATTTTTTCAACTTTTTTCAATTTTACCCCCGTGGGATATATATTCTACCCACACACATTTCGAACTCTCCTGGGTTACCCTCACACATATTATTCCCTCATTTAGTGGATATTTTCACAAAAAAGTGAAATTTTCAAAAATTCTGAAAATTGGCTGAAAACGACTAAATATGAAGGACTCATCGGGCGAATCGCTCTGGAACTGAAATCGGAACGCTCACTGACATTTCCCCTATCTGAAAGTCTGCTAAACGCTGACAAAATGACTAAGTCCAAAAAAAATTTTTTTTTAAACTTTTTTCACTTTTACCCCCGTGGGATATATATTCTACCCACACACATTTGGAACTCTCCTGGGGTACCCTCACAAATATTATTTCCTCATTTAGTGGATATTTTCACAAAAAAGTGAAATTTTCAAAAATTCTGAAAATTGGCTGAAAACGACTAAATATGAAGGACTCATCGGGCGAATCGCTCTGGAACTGAAATCGGAACGCTCACTGACATTTCCCCTATCTGAAAGTCTGATAAACGCCAGAAAAATGACTAAGTCCCCCAAAAAAATTTTTTTCAACTTTTTTCAATTTTACCACCGTGGGATATATATTCTACCCACACACATTTGGAACTCTCCTGTGGTACCCTCACACACATTATTCCTTCATTTAGTGGATATTTTCACAAAAAAGTGACATTTTCAAAAATTTAGAAAATTGGCTGAAAACGACTAAATAAGAAGGACTCATCGGGCGAATCGCTCTGGAACTGAAATCGGAATGCTCACTGACATTTCCCCTATCTGAAAGTCTGATGAACGCCGGAAAAATGATTAAGTCCAAAAAAAATTTTTTTCAACTTTTTTCACTTTTACACCCATGGGATATATATTCTACCCATACACATTTGGAACTCTCCTGGGGTACCCTCACACATATTATACCCTCATTTAGTGGATATTTTCACAAAAAAGTGAAATTTTGAAAAATTCAGAAAATCGTCAGAAAACGACTAAATATGAAGGACTCATCAGGCGAATCGCTCTGGAACTGAAATCGGAACGCTCACTGACATTTCCCCTATCTGAAAGTCTGATAAACGCCAGAAAAATGACTAAGTCCAAAAAAAATTTTTTTTAAACTTTTTTCAATTTTACCCCCGTGGGATATATATTCTACCCACACACAATTAGAACTCTCCTGGGTTACCCTCAAACATATTATTCCCTCATTTAGTGGATATTTTCACAAAAAAGTGAAATTTTTAACAATTCAGAAAATTGGCTGAAAACGACTAAATATCAAGGACTCATCTGGCGAATCGCTCTGGAAGTGAAATCGGAACGCTAACTGACATTTCCCCTATATGAAAGTCTGATAAACGGTGGAAAAATGACTAAGTCCAAAAAAAAATTTTTTTCAACTTTTTTCAATTTTACCCCCTTGGGATATATATTCTACCCACACACATTTGGAACTCTCCTGGGGTACCCTCACACATATTATTCCCTCATTTAGTGGATATTTTCACAATAAAGTGAAATTTTCAAAAATTCTGAAAATTGGCTGAAAACGACTAAATATGAAGGACTCATCGGGCGAATCGCTCTGGAACTGAAATCGGAACTCTCACTGACATTTCCCCTATCTGAAAGTCTGATAAACGCCAGAAAAATGACTAAGTCCCCCAAAAACAATTTTTTCAACTTTTTTCAATTTTACCACCGTGGATTATATATTCTACCCACACACATTTGGAACTCTCCTGGGGTACCCTGACACACATTATTCCTTCATTTAGTGGATATTTTCACAAAAAAGTGACATTTTCAAAAATTTAAAAAATTGGCTGAAAACGACTAAATAAGAAGGACTCATCGGGCGAATCGCTCTGGAACTGAAATCGGAATGGTCACTGACATTTCCCCTATCTGAAAGTCTGATGAACGCCGGAAAAATGATTAAGTCCAAAAAAAAATTTTTTCAACTTTTTTCACTTTTACACCCATGGGATATATATTCTACCCATACACATTTGGAACTCTCCTGGGGTACCCTCACACATATTATACCCTCATTTAGTGGATATTTTCACAAAAAAGTGAAATTTTCAAAAATTCAGAAAATTGGCTGAAAACTACTAAATATCAAGGACTCATCTGGCGAATCGCTCTGGAACTGAAATCGGAACGCTCACTGACATTTCCCCTATATGAAAGTCTGATAAACGCTGACAAAATGACTAAGTCCAAAAGAAATTTTTTTTCAACTTTTTTCAATTTTACCCCCGTGGGATATATATTCTACCCACACACATTTGGAACTCTCCTGGGGTACCCTCACACATATTATTCCCTCATTTAGTGGATATTTTCACAAAAAAGTGAAATTTTCAACAATTCAGAAAATTGGCTGAAAACGACTAAATATCAAGGACTCATCAGGAGAATCGCTCTGGAATTGAAATCGGAACGCTAACTGACATTTCCCCTACATGAAAGTCTGATAAACGGCGGAAAAATGACTAGGTCCAAAAAAAAAATTTTTTCAACTTTTTTCAATTTTACCCCCGTGGGATATATATTCTACCCACACACATTTCGAACTCTCCTGGGTTACCCTCACACATATTATTCCCTCATTTAGTGGATATTTTCACAAAAAAGTGAAATTTTCAAAAATTCTGAAAATTGGCTGAAAACGACTAAATATGAAGGACTCATCGGGCGAATCGCTCTGGAACTGAAATCGGAACGCTCACTGACATTTCCCCTATCTGAAAGTCTGCTAAACGCTGACAAAATGACTTCAATTTTACCCCCGTGGGATATATATTCTACCCACACACATTTGGAACTCTCCTGGGGTACCCTCACACATATTATTTCTTCATTTAGTGGATATTTTCACAAAAAAAGTGACATTTTCAAAAATTTAGAAAAATTGGCTGAAAACGACTAAATAAGAAGGACTCATCGGGCAAATCGCTCTGGAACTGAAATCGGAATGCTCACTGACATTTCCCCTATCTGAAAGTCTGATGAACGCCGGAAAAATGACTAAGTCCAAAAAAATTTTTTTTTAAACTTTTTTCACTTTTACCCCCGTGGGATATATATTCTACCCACACACATTTGGAACTCTCCTGGGGTACCCTCACAAATATTATTTCCTCATTTAGTGGATATTTTCACAAAAAAGTGAAATTTTGAAAAATTCAGAAAATCATCAGAAAATGACTAAATATGAAGGACTCATCAGGCGAATCGCTCTGGAACTGAAATCGGAACGCTCACTGACATTTCCCCTATCTGAAAGTCTGATAAACGCCAGAAAAATGACTAAGTCCAAAAAAAATTTTTTTTCAACTTTTTTCAATTTTACCCCCGTGGGATATATATTCTACCCACACACATTTAGAACTCTCCTGGGTTACCCTCAAACATATTATTCCCTCATTTAGTGGATATTTTCACAAAAAAGTGAAATTTTTAACAATTCAGAAAATTGGCTGAAAACGACTAAATATCAAGGACTCATCTGGCGAATCGCTCTGGAACTGAAATCGGAACGCTAACTGACATTTCCCCTATATGAAAGTCTGATAAACGGTGGAAAAATGACTAAGTCCAAAAAAAAATTTTTTTCAACTTTTTTCAATTTTACCCCCTTGGGATATATATTCTACCCACACACATTTGGAACTCTCCTGGGGTACCCTCACACATATTATTCCCTCATTTAGTGGATATTTTCACAATAAAGTGAAATTTTCAAAAATTCTGAAAATTGGCTGAAAACGACTAAATATGAAGGACTCATCGGGCGAATCGCTCTGGAACTGAAATCGGAACGCTCACTGACATTTCCCCTATCTGAAAGTCTGATAAACGCCAGAAAAATGACTAAGTCCCCCAAAAAAAATTTTTTCAACTTTTTTCAATTTTACCACCGTGGGATATATATTCTACCCACACACATTTGGAACTCTCCTGGGGTACCCTCACACACATTATTCCTTCATTTAGTGGATATTTTCACAAAAAAGTGACATTTTCAAAAATTTAGAACATTGGCTGAAAACGACTAAATAAGAAGGACTCATCGGGCGAATCGCTCTGGAACTGAAATCGGAATGCTCACTGACATTTCCCCTATCTGAAAGTCTGATAAACGCTGACAAAATGACTAAGTCCAAAAAAAATTTTTTTTCAATTTTTTTCAATTTTACCCCCGTGGGATATATATTCTACCCACACACATTTGGAACTCTCCTGGGGTACCCTCACACATATTATTCCCTCATTTAATGGATATTTTCACAAAAAAGTGAAATTTTCAAAAATTCTGAAAATTGGCTGAAAACTACTAATTATCACGTACTGATCTGGCGAATCGCTCTGGAACTGAAATCTGAACGCTCACTGACATTTCCCCTATCTGAAAGTCTGATAAACGCTGACAAAATGACTAAGTCCCAAAAAAAATGTTTTTCAACTTTTTTCAATTTTACCCCCGTGGGATATATATTCTACCCAGACACATTTAGAACTCTCCTGGGTTACCCTCAAACATATTATTCCCTCATTTAGTGGATATTTTCACAAAAAAAGTGAAATTTTCAACAATTCAGAAAATTGGCTGAAAACGACTAAATATGAAGGACTCATCGGGCTAATCGCTCTGGAACTGAAATCGGAACTCTCACTGACATTTCCCCTATCTGAAAGTCTGATAAACGCCAGAAAAATGACTAAGTCCCCCAAAAAAAAATTTTTCAACTTTTTTCAATTTTACCACCGTGGGATATATATTCTACCCACACACATTTGGAACTCTCCTGGGGTACCCTCACACACATTATTCCTTCATTTAGTGGATATTTTCACAAAAAAGTGACATTTTCAAAAATTTAGAAAATTGGCTGAAAACGACTAAATAAGAAGGACTCATCGGGCGAATCGCTCTGGAACTGAAATCGGAATGCTCACTGACATTTCCCCTATCTGAAAGTCTGATGAACGCCGGAAAAATGATTAAGTCCAAAAAAAAATTTTTTCAACTTTTTTCACTTTTACACCCATGGGATATATATTCTACCCATACACATTTGGAACTCTCCTGGGGTACCCTCACACATATTATACCCTCATTTAGTGGATATTTTCACAAAAAAGTGAAATTTTCAAAAATTCAGAAAATTGGCTGAAAACTACTAAATATCAAGGACTCATCTGGCGAATCGCTCTGGAACTGAAATCGGAACGCTCACTGACATTTCCCTTATCTGAAAGTCTGATAAACGCTGACAAAATGACTAAGTCCAAAAGAAATTTTTTTTCAACTTTTTTCAATTTTACCCCCGTGGGATATATATTCTACCCACACACATTTGGAACTCTCCTGGGGTACCCTCACACATATTATTCCCTCATTTAATGGATATTTTCACAAAAAAGTGAAATTTTCAAAAATTCTGAAAATTGGCTGAAAACTACTAATTATCACGTACTGATCTGGCGAATCGCTCTGGAACTGAAATCTGAAAGCTCACTGACATTTCCCCTATCTGAAAGTCTGATAAATGCTGACAAAATGACTAAGTCCCCCAAAAAAATTTTTTTCAACTTTTTTCAATTTTACCACCGTGGGATATATATTCTACCCACACACATTTGGAACTCTCCTGGGGTACCCTCACACATATTATTCCCTCATTTAGTGGATATTTTCACAATAAAGTGAAATTTTCAAAAATTCTGAAAATTGGCTGAAAAAGACTAAATATGAAGGACTCATCAGGTGAATCGCTCTGGAACTGAAATCGGAACGCTCACTGACATTTCCCCTATCTGAAAGTCTGATAAACGCCGGAAAAATGACTAAGTCCAAAAAAAAATTTTTTTCAACTTTTTTCAATTTTACCTCCGTGGGATATATATTCTACCCACACACATTTGGAACTCTCCTGGGGTACCCTCACACATATTATTCCCTCATTTAGTGGATATTTTCACAAAAAAGTGAAATTTTCAAAAATTCTGAAAATTGGCTGAAAACTACTAATTATCACGGACTCATCTGGCGAATCGCTCTGGAACTGAAATCAGAACGCTCACTGACATTTCCCCTATCTGAAAGTCTGATATACGCTGACAAAATGACTAAGTCCCAAAAAAAATGTTTTTCAACTTTTTTCAATTTTTCCCCCGTGGGATATATATTCTACCCACACACATTTGGAACTCTCCTGGGGTACCCTCACACATATTATTCCCTCATTTAGTGGATATTTTCACAAAAAAGTGAAATTTTCAAAAATACAGAAAATTGGCTGAAAACGACTAAATATGAAACACTCATCAGGCGACTCACTCTGGAACTGAAATCGGAACGCTCACTGACATTTCCCCTATCTGAAAGTCTGATAAACGCTGACAAAATTACTAAGTCCAAAAAAAAAATTTTTTCAACTTTTTTCAATTTTACCCCCGTGGGATATATATTCTACCCACACACATTTGGAACTCTCCTGGGGTACCCTCACACATATTATTCCCTCATTTTGTGGATATTTTCACAAAAAAGTGAAATTTTCAAAAATTCAGAAAATTGGCTGAAAACGACTAAATATCAAGGACTCATCGGGCGAATCGCTCTGGAACTGAAATCGGAATGCTCACTGACATTTCCCCTATCTGAAAGTCTGATAAACGCGGACAAAATGACTAAGTCCAAAGAAAATTTTTTTTAAACTTTTTTCAATTTTACCCCCGTGGGATATATATTCTACCCACACACATTTGGAACTCTCCTGGGGTACCCTCACACATATTATTCACTCATTTAGTGGATATTTTCACAAAAAGTGAAATTTTCAAAAATTCTAAAAATTGGCTGAAAACGACTAAATATGAAGGACTCATCGGGCGAATCGCTCTGGAACTGAAATCGGAATGCTCACTGAAATTTCCCCTATCTGAAAGTCTGATGAACGCCGGAAAAATGACTAAGTCCAAAAAAAAAGTTTTTTTCAACTTTTTTCAATTTATATATATATATATTCTACCCACACACATTTGGAACTCTCCTGGGGTACCCTCACACATATTATTCTTTCATTTAGTGGATATTTTCACAAAAACGTGAAATTTTCAAAAATTCAGAAAAATGGCTGAAAATGACTAAATATCAAGGACTCATCTGGCGAATCGCTCTGGAACTGAAAACGGAACGCTCACTGACATTTCCCCTATCTGAAAGTCTGATAAACGCTGACAAAATGACTAAGTCCAAACAAAATTTTTTTTCAACTTTTTTCAATTTTACCCCCGTGGGATATATATTCTACCCACACACATTTGGAACTCTCCTGGGGTACCCTCACACATATTATTCCCTCATTTAGTGGATATTTTCACAAAAAAGTGAAATTTTCAACAATTCAGAAAATTGGCTGAAAACGATTAAATATGAAGGACTCATCGGGCGAATCGCTCTAGAATGGAAATCGGAATGTTCACTGACATTTCCCCTATCTGAAAGTCTGATAAATGCCAGAAAAATGACTAAGTCCAAAAAAAAATTTTTTTCAACTTTTTTCAATTTTACCCCCGTGAGACATATATTCTACCCACACACATTTGGAACTCTCCTGGGGTACCCTCACACATATTATTCGCTCAATTAGTGGATATTTTCACAAAAAAGTGAAATTTTCAAAAATTCAGAAAATTGGCTGAAAACGACTAAATATGAAGGACTCATTGGGCGAATCGCTCTGGAACGGAAATCGGAACGCTCACTGACATTTCCCCTATCTGAAAGTCTGATAAACGCCAGAAAAATGACTAAGTCCCCCAAAAAAATTTTTTTCAACTTTTTTCAATTTTACCCCCGTGGGATATATATTCTACCCACACACATTTGGAATTCTCCTGAGGTACCCTCACACATATTATTTGCTCATTTAGTGGATATTTTCACAAAAAAGTGAAATTTTCAAAAATTCAGAGAATTGGCTGAAAACGACTAAATATGAAGGACTCATCGGGCGAATCGCTCTGGAACTGAAATCGGAACGCTCACTGACATTTCCCCTATCTGAAAGTCTGATAAACGCCGGAAAAATGACAGTCCAAAAAAAAAATTTTTTTCAACTTTTTTCAATTTAACCGCCGTGGGATATATATTCTACCCACACACATTTGGAACTCTCCTGGGGTACCCTCACACATATTATTCGCTCAATTAGTGGATATTTTCACAAAAAAGTGAAATTTTCAACAATTCAGAAAATTGGCTGAAAACGACTAAATATCAAGGACTCATCTGGCGAATCGCTCTGGAACTGAAATCAGAACGCTAACTGACATTTCCCCTATATGAAAGTCTGATAAACGGCGGAAAAATGACTAAGTCCAAAAAAAAAATTTTTTAAACTTTTTTCAATTTTACCCCCGTGGGATATATATTCTACCCACACACATTTGGAACTCTCCTGGGGTACCCTCACACATATTATTCCCTCATTTAGTGGATATTTTCACAAAAAAGTGAAATTTTCAAAAATTCTGAAAATTGGCTGAAAACTACTAATTATCACGGACTCATCTGGCGAATCGCTCTGGAACTGAAATCAGAACGCTCACTGACATTTCCCCTATCTGAAAGTCTGATATACGCTGACAAAATGACTAAGTCCCAAAAAAAATGTTTTTCAACTTTTTTCAATTTTTCCCCCGTGGGATATATATTCTACCCACACACATTTGGAACTCTCCTGGGGTACCCTCACACATATTATTCCCTCATTTAGTGGATATTTTCACAAAAAAGTGAAATTTTCAAAAATACAGAAAATTGGCTGAAAACGACTAAATATGAAAGACTCATCAGGCGACTCACTCTGGAACTGAAATCGGAACGCTCACTGACATTTCCCCTATCTGAAAGTCTGATAAACGCTGACAAAATTACTAAGTCCAAAAAAAAAATTTTTTCAACTTTTTTCAATTTTACCCCCGTGGGATATATATTCTACCCACACACATTTGGAACTCTCCTGGGGTACCCTCACACATATTATTCCCTCATTTTGTGGATATTTTCACAAAAAAGTGAAATTTTCAAAAATTCAGAAAATTGGCTGAAAACGACTAAATATCAAGGACTCATCGGGCGAATCGCTCTGGAACTGAAATCGGAATGCTCACTGACATTTCCCCTATCTGAAAGTCTGATAAACGCCAGAAAAATGACTAAGTCCCCCAAAAAAATTTTTTTCAACTTTTTTCAATTTAACCGCCGTGGGATATATATTCTACCCACCCACATTTGGAACTCTCCTGGGGTACCCTCACACATATTATTCGCTCAATTAGTGGATATTTTCACAAAAAAGTGAAATTTTCAACAATTCAGAAAATTGGCTGAAAACGACTAAATATCAAGGACTCATCTGGCGAATCGCTCTGGAACTGAAATCAGAACGCTAACTGACATTTCCCCTATATGAAAGTCTGATAAACGGCGGAAAAATGACTAAGTCCAAAAAAAAAATTTTTTAAACTTTTTTCAATTTTACCCCCGTGGGATATATATTCTACCCACACACATTTGGAACTCTCCTGGGGTACCCTCACACATATTATTCCCTCATTTAGTGGATATTTTCACAAAAAAGTGAAATTTTCAAAAATTCAGAAAAATGGCTGAAAATGACTAAATATCAAGGACTCATCTGGCGAATCGCTCTGGAAATGAAATCGGAACGCTCACTGACATTTCCCCTATCTGAAAGTCTGATAAACGCCAGAAAAATGACTAAGTCCCCCAAAAAAATTTTTTTCAACTTTTTTCAATTTTACCCCCGTGGGATATATATTCTACCCACACACATTTGGAACTCTCCTGGGGTACCTTCACACATATTATTTGCTCATTTAGTGGATATTTTCACAAAAAAGTGAAATTTTCAAAAATTCAGAGAATTGGCTGAAAACGACTAAATATGAAGGACTCATCGGGCGAATCGCTCTGGAACTGAAATCGGAACGCTCACTGACATTTCCACTATCTGAAAGTCTGATAAACGCCGGAAAAATGACTAAGTCCAAAAAAAAATTTTTTTCAACTTTTTTCAATTTTACCCCCGTGAGACATATATTCTACCCACACACATTTGGAACTCTCCTGGGGTACCCTCACACATATTATTCGCTCAATTAGTGGATATTTTCACAAAAAAGTGAAATTTTCAAAAATTCAGAAAATTGGCTGAAAATGACTAAATATGAAGGACTCATTGGGCGAATCGCTCTGGAACGGAAATCGGAACGCTCACTGACATTTCCCCTATCTGAAAGTCTGATAAACGCCAGAAAAATGACTAAGTCCCCCAAAAAAATTTTTTTCAACTTTTTTCAATTTTACCCCCGTGGGATATATATTCTACCCACACACATTTGGAACTCTCCTGGGGTACCCTCACACATATTATTTGCTCATTTAGTGGATATTTTCACAAAAATTGAAGTTTTCAAAAATTCAGAGAATTGGCTGAAAACGACTAAATATGAAGGACTCATCGGGCGAATCGCTCTGGAACTGAAATCGGAATGCTCACTGACATTTCCCCTATCTGAAAGTCTGATAAACGCCGGAAAAATGACAGTCCAAAAAAAAAATTTTTTTCAACTTTTTTCAATTTAACCGCCGTGGGATATATATTCTACCCACACACATTTGGAACTCTCCTGGGGTACCCTCACCCCTATTATTCCCTCATTTAGTGGATATTTTCACAAAAAAGTGAAATTTTCAAAAATTCAGAAAAATGGCTGAAAATGACTAAATATCAAGGACTCATCTGGCGAATCGCTCTGGAAATGAGATCGGAACGCTCACTGACATTTCCCCTATCTGAAAGTCTGATAAACGCCAGAAAAATGACTAAGTCCCCCAAAAAAATTTTTTTCAACTTTTTTCAATTTAACCGCCGTGGGATATATATTCTACCCACCCACATTTGAAACTCTCCTGGGGTACCCTCACACATATTATTTGCTCAATTAGTGGATATTTTCACAAAAAAGTGAAATTTTCAACAATTCAGAAAATTGGCTGAAAACGACTAAATATCAAGGACTCATCTGGCGAATCGCTCTGGAACTGAAATCAGAACGCTAACTGACATTTCCCCTATATGAAAGTCTGATAAACGGCGGAAAAATGACTAAGTCCAAAAAAAAAATTTTTTAAACTTTTTTCAATTTTACCCCCGTGGGATATATATTCTACCCACACACATTTGTAACTCTCCTGGGGTACCCTCACACATATTATTCCCTTATTTAGTGGATATTTTCACAAAAAAGTGAAATTTTCAAAAATGTAGAAAATTGGCTGAAAACGACTAAATTAGAAGGACTCATCGGGCGAATCGCTCTGGAACTGAAATCGGAATGCTCACTGACGTTTCCCCTATCTGAAAGTCTGATGAACGCCGGAAAAATGACTAAGTCCCAAAAAAATTTTTTTCAACTTTTTTCACTTTTACCCCCGTGGGATATATATTCTACCCACACACATTTGGAACTCTCCTGGGGTACCCTCACACATATTATTTCCTCATTTAGTGGATATTTTCACAAAAAAGTGAAATTTTCAAAAATTTAGAAAATTGGCTGAAAACGACTAAATATGAAAGACTCATCAGGCGAATCGCTCTCGAACTGAAATCGGAACGCTCACTGACATTTCCCCTGTCTGAAAGTCTGATAAACGCTGACAAAATGACTAAGTCCAATAAAAAGTTTTTTTCAACTTTTTTCAATTTTACCCCCGTGAGATATATATTCTACCCACACACATTTGGAACTCTCCTGTGGTACCCTCACACATATTATTCCCTCATTTAGTGGATATTTTCACAAAAAAGTGAAATTTTCAAAAATTCAGAGAATTGGCTGAAAACGCCTAAATATAAAGGACTCATCGGGCGAATCGCTCTAGAACGGAAATCGGAATGCTCACTGACATTTCCCCTATCTGAAAGTCTGATAAATGCCAGAAAAATGACTAAGTCCAAAAAAAAATTTTTTTCAACTTCTTTCAATTTTACCCCCGTGAGATATATATTCTACCCACACACATTTTGAACTCTCCTGGGGTACCCTCACACATATTATTCCCTCATTTAGTGGATATTTTCACAAAAAAGTGAAAATTTCAAAAATTCAGAAAATTGGCTGAAAACGACTAAATATCACGGACTCATCTGGCGAATCGCTCTGGAACTGAAATCGGAACGCTCACTGACATTTCCCCTATCTGAAAGTCTGATAAACGCTGACAAAATGACTAAGTCCCAAAAAAAATTTTTTTCAACTTTTTTCAATTTTACCCCCGTGGGATATATATTCTACCCACACACATTTGGAACTCTCCAGGGGTACCCTCACACATATTATTCGCTCATTTAGTGGATATTTTCACAAAAAAGTGAAATTTTCAAAAATTCAGAAAATTGGCTGAAAACGACTAAATATGAAGGACTCATCGGGCGAATCGCTCTGGAACTGAAATCGGAACGCTCACTTGCATTTCCCCTATCTGAAAGTCTGATAAAAGCCGAAAAAATGACTAAGTCCAAAAAAAATTTTTTTTCAACTTTTTTCAATTTTACCCCCGTGGGATATATATTCTACCCACACACATTTAGAACTCTCCTGGGGTACCCTCACACATATTATTCCCTCATTTAGTGGATATTTTCACAAAAAAGTGAAATTTTCAAAAATTCAGAAAATTGGCTGAAAACGACTAAATATGAAGGACTCATCGGGCTAATCGCTCTGGAACTGAAATCGGAACGCTCACTGACATTTCCACTATCTGAAAGTCTGATAAACGCCGGAAAAATGACTAAGTCCAAAAAAAAATTTTTTTCAACTTTTTTCAATTTTACCCCCGTGAGACATATATTCTACCCACACACATTTGGAACTCTCCTGGGGTACCCTCACACATATTATTCGCTCAATTAGTGGATATTTTCACAAAAAAGTGAAATTTTCAAAAATTCAGAAAATTGGCTGAAAATGACTAAATATGAAGGACTCATTGGGCGAATCGCTCTGGAATGGAAATCGGAAGGCTCACTGACATTTCCCCTATCTGAAAGTCTGATAAACGCCAGAAAAATGACTAAGTCCCCCAAAAAAATTTTTTTCAACTTTTTTCAATTTTACCCCCGTGGGATATATATTCTACCCACACACATTTGGAACTCTCCTGGGGTACCCTCACACATATTATTTGCTCATTTAGTGGATATTTTCACAAAAATTGAAATTTTCAAAAATTCAGAGAATTGGCTGAAAACGACTAAATATGAAGGACTCATCGGGCGAATCGCTCTGGAACTGAAATCGGAATGCTCACTGACATTTCCCCTATCTGAAAGTCTGATAAACGCCGGAAAAATGACAGTCCAAAAAAAAATTTTTTTTCAACTTTTTTCAATTTAACCGCCGTGGGATATATATTCTACCCACACACATTTGGAACTCTCCTGGGGTACCCTCACACATATTATTCCCTCATTTAGTGGATATTTTCACAAAAAAGTGAAATTTTCAAAAATTCAGAAAAATGGCTGAAAATGACTAAATATCAAGGACTCATCTGGCGAATCGCTCTGGAAATGAGATCGGAACGCTCACTGACATTTCCCCTATCTGAAAGTCTGATAAACGCCAGAAAAATGACTAAGTCCCCCAAAAAAATTTTTTTCAACTTTTTTCAATTTAACCGCCGTGGGATATATATTCTACCCACCCACATTTGAAACTCTCCTGGGGTACCCTCACACATATTATTCGCTCAATTAGTGGATATTTTCACAAAAAAGTGAAATTTTCAACAATTCAGAAAATTGGCTGAAAACGACTAAATATCAAGGACTCATCTGGCGAATCGCTCTGGAACTGAAATCAGAACGCTAACTGACATTTCCCCTATATGAAAGTCTGATAAACGGCGGAAAAATGACTAAGTCCAAAAAAAAAATTTTTTAAACTTTTTTCAATTTTACCCCCGTGGGATATATATTCTACCCACACACATTTGGAACTCTCTTGGGGTACCCTCACACATATTATTCCCTCATTTAGTGGATATTTTCACAAAAAAGTGAAATTTTCAAAAATTCTGAAAATTGGCTGAAAACTACTAAATATGAAGGACTCATCGGGCGATTCGCTCTGGAACTGAAATCGGAATGCTCACTGACATTTCCCCTATCTGAAAGTCTGATAAACGCCGGAAAAATGACTAAGTCCAAAAAAAAATTTTTTTCAACTTTTTTGAATTTTACCCCCGTGAGATATATATTCTACCCACACACATTTGTAACTCTCCTGGGGTACCCTCACACATATTATTCCCTTATTTAGTGGATATTTTCACAAAAAAGTGAAATTTTCAAAAATGTAGAAAATTGGCTGAAAACGACTAAATAAGAAGGACTCATCGGGCGAATCGCTCTGGAACTGAAATCGGAATGCTCACTGACGTTTCCCCTATCTGAAAGTCTGATGAACGCCGGAAAAATGACTAAGTCCCAAAAAAATTTTTTTCAACTTTTTTCACTTTTACCCCCGTGGGATATATATTCTACCCACACACATTTGGAACTCTCCTGGGGTACCCTCACACATATTATTTCCTCATTTAGTGGATATTTTCACAAAAAAGTGAAATTTTCAAAAATTTAGAAAATTGGCTGAAAACGACTAAATATGAAAGACTCATCAGGCGAATCGCTCTCGAACTGAAATCGGAACGCTCACTGACATTTCCCCTGTCTGAAAGTCTGATAAACGCTGACAAAATGACTAAGTCCAATAAAAAGTTTTTTTCAACTTTTTTCAATTTTACCCCCGTGAGATATATATTCTACCCACACACATTTGGAACTCTCCTGTGGTACCCTCACACATATTATTCCCTCATTTAGTGGATATTTTCACAAAAAAGTGAAATTTTCAAAAATTCAGAGATGTGGCTGAAAACGCCTAAATATAAAGGACTCATCGGGCGAATCGCTCTAGAACGGAAATCGGAATGCTCACTGACATTTCCCCTATCTGAAAGTCTGATAAATGCCAGAAAAATGACTAAGTCCAAAAAAAAATTTTTTTCAACTTCTTTCAATTTTACCCCCGTGAGATATATATTCTACCCACACACATTTTGAACTCTCCTGGGGTACCCTCACACATATTATTCCCTCATTTAGTGGATATTTTCACAAAAAAGTGAAAATTTCAAAAATTCAGAAAATTGGCTGAAAACGACTAAATATCACGGACTCATCTGGCGAATCGCTCTGGAACTGAAATCGGAACGCTCACTGACATTTCCCCTATCTGAAAGTCTGATAAACGCTGACAAAATGACTAAGTCCCAAAAAAAATTTTTTTCAACTTTTTTCAATTTTACCCCCGTGGGATATATATTCTACCCACACACATTTGGAACTCTCCAGGGGTACCCTCACACATATTATTCGCTCATTTAGTGGATATTTTCACAAAAAAGTGAAATTTTCAAAAATTCAGAAAATTGGCTGAAAACGACTAAATATGAAGGACTCATCGGGCGAATCGCTCTGGAACTGAAATCGAAACGCTCACTTGCATTTCCCCTATCTGAAAGTCTGATAAAAGCCGAAAAAATGACTAAGTCCAAAAAAAATTTTTTTTCAACTTTTTTCAATTTTACCCCCGTGGGATATATATTCTACCCACACACATTTAGAACTCTCCTGGGGTACCCTCACACATATTATTCCCTCATTTAGTGGATATTTTCACAAAAAAGTGAAATTTTCAAAAATTCAGAAAATTGGCTGAAAACGACTAAATATGAAGGACTCATCGGGCTAATCGCTCTGGAGCTGAAATCGGAATGCTCACTGACATTTCCCCTATCTGAAAGTCTGATAAACACCGGAAAAATGACTAAGTCCAAAAAAAAAATTTTTTTCAACTTTTTTCAATTTTACCCCCGTGGGATATATATTCTACCCACACACATTTGGAACTCTCCTGGGGTACCCTCACACATATTATTCGCTCATTTAGTGGATATTTTCACAAAAAAGTGAAATTTTCAAAAATTCAGAAAATTGGCTGAAAACGACTAAATATGAAGGACTCATCGGGCGAATCGCTCTGGAACTGAAATCGGAACGCTCACTTGCATTTCCCCTATCTGAAAGTCTGATAAAAGCCGAAAAAATGACTAAGTCCAAAAAAAATTTTTTTTCAACTTTTTTCAATTTTACCCCCGTGGGATATATATTCTACCCACACACATTTGGAACTCTCCTGGGGTACCCTCACACATATTATTTCCTCATTTAGTGGATATTTTCACAAAAAAGTGAAATTTTCAAAAATTTAGAAAATTGGCTGAAAACGACTAAATATGAAAGACTCATCAGGCGAATCGCTCTAGAACGGAAATCGGAATGCTCACTGACATTTCCCCTATCTGAAAGTCTGATAAACACCGGAAAAATTAATGTCCAAAAAAAAAATTTTTTCAACTTTTTTAAATTTTACCCCCGTGGGATATATATTCTACCCACACACATTTGGAATTCGCCTGGGGTACCCTCACACTTATTATTCCCTCATTTAGTGGATATTTTCACAAAAAAGTGAAATTTTCAAAAATTCAGAAAATTCGCTGAAAACGACTAAATATGAAGGACTCATCGGGCTAATCGCTCTGGAACTGAAATCGGAATGCTCACTGACATTTCCCCTATCTGAAAGTCTGATAAACGCCGGAAAAATGACTAAGTCCAAAAAAAAAATTTTTTTCAACTTTTTTCAATTTTACCCCCGTGCGATATATATTCTACCCACACACATTTTGAACTCTCCTGGGGTACCCTCACACATATTATTCCCTCATTTAGTGGATATTTTCACAAAAAAGTGAAAATTTCAAAAATTCAGAAAATTGGCTGAAAACGACTAAATATCACGGACTCATCTGGCGAATCGCTCTGGAACTGAAATCGGAACGCTCACTGACATTTCCCCTATCTGAAAGTCTGATAAACGCTGACAAAATGACTAAGTCCCAAAAAAAATTTTTTTCAACTTTTTTCAATTTTACCCCCGTGGGATATATATTCTACCCACACACATTTGGAATTCGCCTGGGGTACCCTCACACATATTATTCCCTCATTTAGTGGATATTTTCACAAAAAAGTGAAATTTTCAAAAATTCAGAAAATTCGCTGAAAACGACTAAATATGAAGGACTCATCGGGCTAATCGCTCTGGAACTGAAATCGGAATGCTCACTGACATTTCCCCTATCTGAAAGTCTGATAAACGCCGGAAAAATGACTAAGTCCAAAAAAAAAATTTTTTTCAACTTTTTTCAATTTTACCCCCGTGCGATATATATTCTACCCACACACATTTTGAACTCTCCTGGGGTACCCTCACACATATTATTCCCTCATTTAGTGGATATTTTCACAAAAAAGTGAAAATTTCAAAAATTCAGAAAATTGGCTGAAAACGACTAAATATCACGGACTCATCAGGCGAATCGCTCTCGAACTGAAATCGGAACTCTCACTGACATTTCCCCTATCTGAAAGTCTGATAAACGCTGACAAAATGACTAAGTCCCCAAAAAAATTTTTTTCAACTTTTTTCAATTTTACCCCCGTGGGATATGTATTCTACCCAAACACATTTGGAACTCTCCAGGGGTACATATTATTCGCTCATTTAGTGGATATTTTCACAAAAAAGTGAAATTTTCAAAAATTCTGAAAATTGGCTGAAAACGACTAAATATGAAGGACTCATCGGGCGAATCGCTCTGGAACTGAAATCGGAACGCTCACTTGCATTTCCCCTATCTGAAAGTCTGATAAAAGCCGAAAAAATGACTAAGTCCAAAAAAAAATTTTTTTCAACTTTTTTCAATTTTACCCCCGTGGGATATATATTCTACCCACACACATTTGGAACTCTCCTGGGGTACCCTCACACATATTATTCCTTCATTTAGTGGATATTTTCACAAAAAAGTGAAATTTTCAAAAATTTAGAAAATTGGCTGAAAACGACTAAATATGAAAGACTCATCAGGCGAATCGCTCTAGAACGGAAATCGGAATGCTCACTGACATTTCCCCTATCTGAAAGTCTGATAAACACCGGAAAAATGAATGTCCAAAAAAAAAATTTTTTCAACTTTTTTAAATTTTACCCCCGTGGGATATATATTCTACCCACACACATTTGGAATTCGCCTGGGGTACCCTCACACATATTATTCCCTCATTTAGTGGATATTTTCACAAAAAAGTGAAATTTTCAAAAATTCAGAAAATTCGCTGAAAACGACTAAATATCAAGGACTCATCGGGCGAATCGCTCTGGAACTGAAATCGGAATGCTCACTGACATTTGCCCTATGTGAAAGTCAGATAAACGCTGAAAAAATGACTAAGTCCAAAAAAAAAATGTTTCAACCTTTTTCAATTTTACCCCCGTGGGATATATCTTCTACCCACACACATTTGGAACTCTCCTGGGGTACCTTCACACATATTATTCCCTCATTTAGTGGTTATTTTCACAAAAAAGTGAAATTTTCAAAAATTCAGAAAATTGGCTGAAAACGACTAAATATGAAGGACTCATTGGGCGAACCGCTCTGGAACTGAAATTGGAACGTTCACTGACATTTCTCTATCTGAAAGTCTAATAAACGCCGGAAAAATGACTAAGTTCAAAAAAAAATTTTTTTAAACTTTTTTCAATTTTACCCCTGTGGGATATATATTCTACCCACACACATTTGGAACTCTCCTGGGGTACCCTCACACATATTATTCCCTCATTTAGTGGATATTTTCACAAAAAAGTGAAATTTTCAAAAATTCAGAAAATTGGCTGAAAACGACTAAATATGAAGGACTCATCGGGCGAATCGCTCTGGAACTGAAATAGGAATGCTCACTGACATTTCCCCTATCTGAAAGTCTGATAAACGCTGAAAAAATGACTAAGTTAAAAAAAAAAAATTTTTCAACTTTTTTCAATTTTACCCCCGTGGGATATATATTCTACCCACACACATTTGGAACTCTCCTGGGGTACCCTCACACATATTATTCCCTCATTTAGTGGATATTTTCACAAAAAAGTGAAATTTTCAAAAATTCTGAAAATTGGCTGAAAACGACTAAACATGAAGGACTCATCTGGCGAATCGCTCTGGAACTGAAATAGGAATGCTCACTGACATTTCCCCTATCTGAAAGTCTGATAAACGCCGGAAAAATGACTAAGTCCAAAAAAAATTTTTTTTAAACTTTTTTCAATTTTACCCCTGTGGGATATATATTCTACCCACACACATTTGGAACTCTCCTGGGGTACCCTCACACATATTATTCCTTCATTTAGTGGATATTTTCACAAAAAAGTGAAATTTTCAAAAATTCAGAGAATTGGCTGAAAACGACTAAATATGAAGGACACATCTGGCGAATCGCTCTGGAACTGAAATAGGAATGCTCACTGACATTTCCCCTATCTGAAAGTCTGATAAACGACGGAAAAATGACTAAGTCCAAAAAAAAATTTTTTACAACTTTTTCAATTTTACCCCCGTGGGACATATATTCTACCCACACACATTTGGAACTCTCCTGGGGTACCCTCACACATATTATTCCCTCATTTAGTGGATATTTACACAAAAATGTGAAATTTTCAAAAATTCAGAAATTTGGCTGAAAACGACTAAATATGAAGGACTCATTGGGCGAATCGCTCTGGAACTGAAATCGGAATGCTCACTGAAATTTCCCCTATCTGAAAGTCTGATGAACGGCGGAAAAATGACTAAGACCAAAAAAAAAATTTTGTCAACTTTTTTCAATTTTACCCCCGTGGGATATATCTTCTACCCACACACATTTGGAACTCTCCTGGGGTACCCTCACACATATTATTCGCTCATTTAGTGGATATTTTCACAAAAAAGTGAAATTTTCAAAAATTCAGAAAATTGGCTGAAAACAACCTAATATGAAGGACTCATTGGGCGAATCACTCTGGAACTGAAATCGGAATGCTCACTGACATTTCCCCTATCTGAAAGTCTGATGAACGCCGGAAAAATGACTAAGACCAAAAAAAAAATTTTTTCAACTTTTTTCAATTTTACCCCCGTGGGATATATATTCTACCCACACACATTTTGAACTCTCCTGGGGTACCCTCACACATATTATTCCCTCATTTAGTGGATATTTTCACAAAAAAGTGAAATTTTCAAAAATTCAGAAAATTTGCTGAAAACGACTAAATATGAAGGACTCATCGGGGGAATCGCTCTGGAACTGACACCGGAACCCTCACTGACATTTCCCCTATCTGAAAGTCAGATAAACGCTGAAGAAATGACTAAGTTAAAAAAAAAATTTTTTCAACTTTTTTCAATTTTACCCCCGTGGGATATACATTCTACCCACACACATTTGGAACTCTCCTGGGGTACCCTCACACATATTATTCCCTCATTTAGTGGATATTTTCACAAAAAAGTGAAATTTTCAAAAATTCAGAAAATTGGCTGAAAACAACCTAATATGAAGGACTCATTGGGCGAATCACTCTGGAACTGAAATCGGAATGCTCACTGACATTTCCCCTATCTGAAAGTCTGATGAACGCCGGAAAAATGACTAAGTCCAAAAAAAAAATTTTTAAACTTTTTTCAATTTTACCCCCGTGGGATATATATTCTACCCACACACATTTTGAACTCTCCTGGTTTACCCTCACACATATTATTCCCTCATTTAGTGGATATTTTCACAAAAAAGTGAAATTTTCAAAAATTCAGAAAATTGGCTGAAAACGACTAAATATGAAGGACTCATCGGGCGAATCGCTCTGGAACGGAAATCGGAACGCTCACTGACATTTCCCCTATCTGAAAGTCTGATAAATGCCGGAAAAAATGACTAAGTCCAAAAAAAATTTTTTTTCAACTTTTTTAAATTTTACCCCCGTGGGATATATATTCTACCCACACACATTTGGAACTCTCCCGGGGTACCCTCACACATATTATTCCCTCATTTAGTGGATATTTTCACAAAAAAGTTAAATTTTCAAAAATTCAGAAAATTGGCTGAAAACGACTAAGTATGAAGGACTCATCGGGCGAATCGCTCTGGAACTGAAATAGGAACGCTCACTGACATTTCCCCTATCTGAAAGTCAGATAAACGCTGAAAAAATGACTAAGTCCAAAAAAAAAATGTTTCAACTTTTTTCAATTTTACCCCCGTGGGATATATCTTCTACCCACACACATTTGGAACTCTTCTGGGGTACCCTCACATATATTATTCCCTCATTTAGTGGATATTTTCACAAAAAAGTGAAATTTTCAAAAATTCAGAAAATTTGCTGAAAACGACTAAATATCAAGGACTCATCGGGGGAATCGCTCTGGAACTGACACCGGAACCCTCACTGACATTTCCCCTATCTGAAAGTCAGATAAACGCTGAAGAAATGACTAAGTTAAAAAAAAAATTTTTTCAACTTTTTTCAATTTTACCCCCGTGGGATATACATTTTACCCACACACATTTGGAACTCTCCTGGGGTACCCTCACACATATTATTCCCTCATTTAGTGGATATTTTCACAAAAAAGTGAAATTTTCAAAAATTCAGAAAATTGGCTGAAAACAACCTAATATGAAGGACTCATTGGGCGAATCACTCTGGAACTGAAATCGGAATGCTCACTGACATTTCCCCTATCTGAAAGTCTGATGAACGCCGGAAAAATGACTAAGTCCAAAAAAAAAATTTTTAAACTTTTTTCAATTTTACCCCCGTGGGATATATATTCTACCCACACACATTTTGAACTCTCCTGGTTTACCCTCACACATATTATTCCCTCATTTAGTGGATATTTTCACAAAAAAGTGAAATTTTCAAAAATTCAGAAAATTGGCTGAAAACGACTAAATATGAAGGACTCATCGGGCGAATCGCTCTGGAACGGAAATCGGAACGCTCACTGACGTTTCCCCTATCTGAAAGTCTGATAAACGCCGGAAAAAATGACTAAGTCCAAAAAAAATTTTTTTTCAACTTTTTTAAATTTTACCCCCGTGGGATATATATTCTACCCACACACATTTGGAACTCTCCCGGGGTACCCTCACACATATTATTCCCTCATTTAGTGGATATTTTCACAAAAAAGTTAAATTTTCAAAAATTCAGAAAATTGGCTGAAAACGACTAAGTATGAAGGACTCATCGGGCGAATCGCTCTGGAACTGAAATAGGAACGCTCACTGACATTTCCCCTATCTGAAAGTCAGATAAACGCTGAAAAAATGACTAAGTCCAAAAAAAAAATGTTTCAACTTTTTTCAATTTTACCCCCGTGGGATATATCTTCTACCCACACACATTTGGAACTCTCCTGGGGTACCCTCACACATATTATTCCCTCATTTAGTGGATATTTTCACAAAAAAGTGAAATTTTCAAAAATTCTGAAAATTGGCTGAAAACGACTAAATATCAAGGACTCATCGGTGGAATCGCTCTGGAACTGACATCGGAACCCTCACTGACATTTCCCCTATCTGAAAGTCAGATAAACGCTGAAAAAATGACTAAGTTAAAAAAAAAACTTTTTTCAACTTTTTTCAATTTTACCCGTGGGATATATATTCTACCCACACACATTTTGAACTCTCCTGGGGTACCCTCACACATATTATTCCTTTATTTAGTGGATATTTTCACAAAAAAGTGAAATTTTCAAAAATTCAGAGAATTGGCTGAAAACGACTAAATATGAAGGACACATCTGGCCAATCGCTCTGGAACTGAAATAGGAATGCTCACTGACATTTCCCCTATCTGAAAGTCTGATAAACGACGGAAAAATGACTAAGACCAAAAAAAAATTTTTTTCAACTTTTTTCAATTTTACCCCCGTGGGATATATATTCTACCCACACATATTTTGAACTCTCCTGGGGTACCCTCACACATATTATTCCCTCATTTAGTGGATATTTTCACAAAAAAGTGAAATTTTCAAAAATTCAGAAAATTGTCTGAAAACGACTAAATATCAAGGACTCATCGGGGGAATCGCTCTGGAACTGACATCGGAACCCTCACTGACATTTCCCCTATCTGAAAGTCGGATGAATGCTGAAAAAATGACTAAGTCCAAAAAAAAGATTTTTCAACTTTTTTCAATTTTACCCCCGTGGGACATATATTCTACCCACACACATTTGGAACTCTCCTGGGGTACCCTCACACATATTATTCCCTCATTTAGTGGATATTTTCACAAAAAAGTGAAATTTTCAAAAATTCCGAAAATTGGCTGAAAACGACTAAATGTGAAGGACTCATCGGGCGAATCGCTCTGGAACTGAAATCGGAACGCTCACTGACATTTCACCTATCTGAAAGTCTGATAAACGTCATAAAAATGACTAAGTCCAAAAAAAAATGTTTTTCAACTTTTTTCAATTTTACCCCCGTGGATATATTTTCTACCATCACACATTTGGAAATCTCCTGGGTTACCCTCACACATATTATTGTTATGTTCTGCTACCAGAGATAAGGAAAGAGAGGAGATCTGTCCCTACGATAGAACTCAGCTTGATCCCTACGATGTAACAGGGAACCTGATCCTGCGATCAGACCTGCTAAAGTCCTCAGCTAGTCTGTACGGAGACCTATAGATATGGGGAAGGAATCCCTACAAGTACTAGGGACTGGGAGCAAAATGGACACCTCCTAACAGAAATAGTAGCAGACAGACAAACAAACAAAATATATAGAACACAGAGGTCCGAAGACCAAGCAAACTAACAGAGTTAGATACTGAGCACAGGCTAGCTAAAGAGTAGTAATACAATGAAGTCCAGCAAAGCCAGAAGGGCGGAGCAGGACTAAATAGGCCAACAAGGTCATGAGACCAGCAATAGAAAAAACCTAAGAGCAAGGTTCTAACAGTACCCCCCCTTCTAAGAGGATCCTCCGGGTCCCCTAGGACCAGGCTTATCAGGAAATCTCCTGTGAAACGCTCTGATAAGTCTGGACGCGGAAACATCATCCGACCTCACCCATGAGTTATCCTCGGGTCCGAAACCTTTCCAGGCCACGAGATACTGCAAACTACCTCTATACCGTCTAGAATTAAGGATGCGAGAAATTTCATATTCCCCGTCCTCCACCACCGGAGGAACAGAGGCAGAGGCGTCAGAATCCGACACAACAGCTTTTTTCAACAGAGAGACATGAAACACCGGATTAATTCTCCAGGAGGTAGGAACCTCCAACCTAACAGCAGATTGGTTGACAACCTGAAGCACCTTAAAGGGCCCTACAAACTTGGGACCCAATTTCTTAGAAGGAATCCTCAACCGCAGATTCCTAGAGGACAACCAAACCATGTCACCAACAGCGAACAAAACCTCCTGTCGTTTCCTATCAAAGTAGTCTTTAGATTTTCTGTTAGCCTCCTGAAGATTACCACGCACATCCGTCCAAACTCTCTCCAAATCGCCGGAAAAATTCTCCTCCTCAGGCACGGCAGATACCAACTTGGAGAACGACCCAAATGACGGATGTCTCCCAGAACAACAAAAAAAAGGCGAACAACCAGCAGAAGAAGATGTATGATTGTTCAGAGCAAATTCATCAAGTGGCAGAAACTCAGACCACCCCTCTTGATTGTCTGCCACAAAACAGCGCAAGAACTGCTCAACATCCTGGTTTTTACCTTTCTGTCTGGCCATTAGATTCAGGATGATATCCGGATGAGAACGACAAATGAACTCCCAACCTGTCACAAAAGGCGCGCCAAAAACGAGCCACGAACTGAGGTCCCCTATCAGAAACAATGTCAGTAGGAATGCCATGAAGTCTGACAATTTCCTTGACAAAGGCCTTAGCGAGAGTCTTAGCGCAGGGCAGTTTGACGAAGGGAACCAAGTGACACATCTTGCTAAAACGGTCCACGACCACCCAGATGACAGTAAAACCCTCAAAGGGGGGAAGGTCAGTTATAAAGTCCATAGCCAAATGTGTCCAAGGAGCACTGGGAACCTCCAGAGGGCAAAGTAACCCCGCAGAAGGAGCATGTGAGGACTTAGATCTAGCACATATAGTACATTGACGCACCCACTTAATGACTTCCTTCTGCCATCCAGGCCACCAAAAACTGCGACTCACCAGTCTCTTGGTCTCAGAGCTTCCGGGATGACCTGCCAACCGAGATTCGTGACACTCAACAATCAAATCTCTCCTAAAGGTCCCAGGCACAAACAACCTCCCATGGGGAGTGTTAGATGGGGCATTCTCCTGTACTTTAAGAATCTCACCTTCCAAAATGGAGTCCAAAGCAGCTATCACAACACCTTCTTGTAAAATGTTCTCCTCTTTCTCAGCACCGACTATGGGAGAAAAACTGCGAGACAAGGCATCCGCCTTAACATTCTTAGTACCTGGGATGTAAGTAACGGAAAAATTAAACCGCGAGAAAAACAGTGCCCACCTAGCCTGACGGGCATTCAGGCGCTTGGCAGCATCAAGATATATCAGATTTTTATGATCCGTAAAAACCTGAACGGGAAATTCAGCACCTTCCAAGAGGTGGCGCCAGTGTTCAAATGCGAGTTTAATAGCCAATAATTCCCGATTACCAATATCGTAATTCAGTTCAGTCTCCGAAAATTATTTTGAAAAAAAGGCACAGGGATGTACTCCATCCCCGTTATCCTGAGACAATACTGCGCCAACCCCCACAGAGGAAGCATCAACCTCAACCAAAAACGGCTTAGTCACATCAGGCTGCATAAGGATGGGAGCAGAGGTGAACCTCTCCTTGAGATACACAAAAGCTTCAATGGCCTCAGAAGTCCACTGAACCGCATCAGCACCTTTCCTGGTGAAATCGGTCAGAGGTTTGACAATAATAGAAAAATTTTTAATGAATTTTCTATAATAATTGGCGAAACCCAAAAACCTCTGTATCGATTTCAAACCAATAGGCTTAGGCCATTCCTGCACAGCTTGAACTTTCACCGGGTCCATCTCAAAACCTTCGCTGGAGATAATGTAGCCCAAAAAACTAATTCTCTGTACAGCGAACTCACATTTCTCCAGCTTAGCAAAAAGCGAATTGTCAATTAATAACTGTAATACTTCACGTACGCTCCGCCAATGAGACTCCAGATCCGGTGAATAAATCAAAATGTCATCCAAATACACAACCACATTTTTGCCAATCAAAGGTCTAAGGATGTCATTAATAAGATTCTGAAAAAATGCAGGAGCATTAGTAAGACCAAAAGGCATAACCAGATTCTCAAAATGACCCACAGGAGTGTTAAAAGCAGTCTTCCATTCGTCACCCTCCTTCATGCGCAACAGATTGTATGCCCCCCGAAGGTCAATTTTAGAGAACCACTTGGCCCCCACTAACTGGTTAAACAGATCAGGAATCAATGGCAGTGGGTAAGGATTGCGTACAGTAATTTTGTTAATCTCACGAAAATCCAGACAAGGACGTAAACCGCCGTCCTTTTTTTTTACAAAAAAAAATCCAACCGCCACAGGAGACTTAGAGGGCCTAATGTGACCGGCGGCCAAACTTGTCTGTATGTATTCCTCCAAAGCCTTTCTCTCAAGAATAGTAAGGTTAAATAAACGACTTTTAGGAAGAGTCGCTCCAGGGACAAATTCAATAGTACAATCATAGTCTCTATGGGGAGGCAAAACCTGCGATTCCTTCTCAGAAAAAACTCTCCAAAAATCCTGAATAGGAACAGGCAATTCCCCCCTATCCACAGCTGCAATACGCCCGTTACAACACTTGTCATAACATTTATGGCTCCAGGATTTAATTTCATTGGTAGACCAATCCAGTACAGGATTGTGCAATTTTAACCAGGGCAATCCCAACACCACCGGAGAAGGCAAGTTATTCAAAACTACCAAATCCAATTTCTCATGGTGAACACCATTAATAGTGAGAGGAAATTCACAGACCTTGAGAGTAACATTCTTCAAAGGGGAGCCATCCACAGAAACCACAGCAATGGGGGATGACAAAGGTTCGGGTTTTAAATTGAGTTTTTCCAAGAATCCCCCATCAATTACATTCAGAGTAGACCCACAATCGACAAACACCCGAAATTCCATTAATTTTCCTGAGCAATAGTGGAAGCAGCTAAAAATACACCCTTGGAATTTAAACAGGCAATACGGGCATGACTGACCATTTTGTTTTCTTTCTTCATACGAAGCACACAGCTTTTAATGAAATGACCAGAATTTCCGCAATAGAAACACAAACCTTCAGAAAATCTGCGGTCCTTTTCTTGAGAGCGAGGTGCCATCGCTCCAATCTCCATCGGCTCTCCACTGTCAGTACACACATTCTCATGACCAGAAACTGACATAGCAGAGGATTTGCTCTCAATAACCCTTGCACGCAGTCTCCTATCCACCCGTATAGCTAATTGCATAGCCTGTTGCAAATATTCAGGTGTGGGATAAGCAATTAGCAGGACTTTAACCCTTTCACTAAGACCAGCAAGAAACAGACTCTTCAGAGCAGAATCGTTCCACCCTATTTGAGTAGACCACCGACGGAAATGAGTACAATATTTTTCCACATTACCTGATCCCTGTCTCAAACGTCTCAACTCAGTCTCAGCAGATGAGACACGGACAGGATCATCATATAATAGCCCCAAAGCAGAAAAAAAACTATCCACTGATCTAAATCATGTATCACTAGGTTGCAAAGAAAAGGCCCACTCCTGAGGCTCTTTGCGCAAAAGTGACATTATGAACCCTATGCGCTGGGATTCATCCCCAGAGGACCTGGGTCTCAAACGAAAATACAATAAGCAAGCATTTTTAAATGAAAAAAATTCTTGGTGTTCACCAAAAAATAAATCAGGCAAACGTACCTTAGGCTCCAAGAAATGTGCTCCAGGACAGTTACTCACGTGCTGATGGAGCTCGGCCACCTCCAGAGAGAGTCCCTGCAGGCGTTTAGCCAAATCCAGAACCGACACCATGATGGAACAGAAAAATCTTTCCTTAGAGAATTTGCAGGCTGGACTTACTGTTATGTTCTGCTACCAGAGCTAAGGAAAGAGAGGAGATCTGTCCCTACGATAGAACTCAGCTTGATCCCTACGATGTAACAGGGAACCTGATCCTGCGATCAGACCTCCTAAGGTCCTCAGCTAGTCTGTACGGAGACCTATAGATATGGGGAAGGAATCCCTACAAGTACTAGGGACTGGGAGCAAAATGGACACCTCCTAACAGAAATAGTAGCAGACAGACAAACAAACAAAATATATAGAACACAGAGGTCCGAAGACCAAGCAAACTAACAGAGTTAGATACTGAGCACAGGCTAGCTAAAGAGTAGTAATACAATGAAGTCCAGCAAAGCCAGAAGGGCGGAGCAGGACTAAATAGGCCAACAAGGTCATGTGACCAGCAATAGAAAAAACCTAAGAGCAAGGTTCTAACAATTATTCCCTCATTTAGTGGATATTTTCACAAAAAAGTGAAATTTTCAAAAATTCCGAAAATTGGCTGAAAACGACTAAATATGAAGGACTCATCGGGCGAATCTCTCTGGAACTGAAATCGGAACGCTCGCTGACATTTCCCCTATCTGAAAGTCTGATAAATGCCGGAAAAATGACTAAGTCCCAAAAAAAATTTTTTTAAACTTTTTTCAATTTTACCCCTGTGGGATATATGTTCTACCCACACACATTTGGAGCTCTCCTGGCGTACCCTCACTCATATTATTCCCTCATTTAGCGGATATTTTCACAAAAAAGTGAAATTTTCAAAAATTCAGAAAATTGGCTGAAAACGACTAAATATGAAGGACTCATCGGGCGAATCGCTCTGGAACTGAAATCGGAACGCTCACTGACATTTGCCCTAATTGAAAGTCTGATAAACGCTGGAAAAATGACTAAGTCCAAAAACAATTATTTTGCAATTTTACCCCCGTGGGATATATATTCTACCCACACACATTTGGAACTCTCCTGGGGTACCCTCACACATATTATTCCCTCATTTAGTGGATATTTTCACAAAAAGTGAAATTTTCAAAAATTCTGAAAATTGGCTGAAAACGACTAAATATGAAAGACCCATCGGGCGAATCGCTCTGGAACTGAAATTGGAACGCTCACTGACATTTCCCCTATCTGAAAGTCTGATAAACGGCGGAAAAATGACTATGTCCCCCAAAAAAATTTTTTCAACTTTTTTCAATTTTACTTTTGTGGATATATATTCTACCCACACACATTTGGAACTCTCCTGGGGTACCCTCACACATATTATTCCCTCATTTAGTGGATATTTTCACAAAAAAGTGAAATTTTCAAAAATTCAGAAAATTGGCTGAAAACGACTAAATATGAAGGACTCATCGGGCGAATCGCTCTGGAACTGAAATCAGAAAATCACTCACATTTCCGCTATCTGAAAGTCTGATAAACGCTTGAAAAATGACTAAGTCCAAAAAAATTTTTTTTTTTACTTTTTTCAATTTTAACCCCGTGGGATATATATTCTACCCACACACATTTGGAACTCTCCTGGCGTACCCTCACACATATTATTCTCTCATTTAGTGGATATTTTCACAAAAAAGTGAAATTTTCAAAAATTCTGAAAATTGGCTGAAAACGACTAAATATGAAGGACTCATCGGGCAAATCGCTCTGGAACTGAAATCGGAATGCTCATTGACATTTCCCCTATCTGAAACTCTGATAAATAGGGGAAAAAAAACTAAGTCTCCCAAAAAATTTTTTTCAACTTTTTTCAATTTTACCCCCGTGGATATATATTCTACCCACACACATTTGGAGCTCTCCTGGCGTACCCTCACACATATTATTCCCTCATTTAGCGGATATTTTCACAAAAAAGTGAAATTTTCAAAAATTCAGAAAATTGGCTGAAAACGACTAAATATGAAGGACTCATCGGGCGAATCGCTCTGGAGCTGAAATCGGAACGCTCACTGACATTTCCCCTATCTGAATGTCTGAAAAACGCCTGAAAAATGACTAAGTCCAAAAACAATTTTTTTGCAATTTTACCACCGTGGGATATATATTCTACCCACACACATTTGGAACTCTCCTGGCGTACCCTCACACATATTATTCTCTCATTTAGTGGATATTTTCACAAAAAAGTGAAATTTTCAAAAATTCTGAAAATTGGCTGAAAACGACTAAATATGAAGGACTCATCGGGCAAATCGCTCTGGAACTGAAATCGGAATGCTCATTGACATTTCCCCTATCTGAAAGTCTGATAAATAGGGGAAAAAAAACTAAGTCTCCCAAAAAATTTTTTTCAACTTTTTTCAATTTTACCCCCGTGGATATATATTCTACCCACACACAATTGGAGCTCTCCTGGCGTACCCTCACACATATTATTCCCTCATTTAGTGGATATTTTCACAAAAAAGTGAAATTTTCAAAAATTCAGAAAATTGGCTGAAAACGACTAAATATGAAGGACTCATCGGGCGAATCGCTCTGGAGCTGAAATCGGAACGCTCACTGACATTTCCCCTATCTGAATGTCTGAAAAACGCCTGAAAAATGACTAAGTCCAAAAACAATTTTTTTGCAATTTTACCACCGTGGGATATATATTCTACCCACACACATTTGGAACTCTCCTGGCGTACCCTCACACATATTATTCCCTCAATTAGTGGATATTTTCACAAAAAAGTGAAATTTTCAAAAATTCAGAAAATTGGCTGAAAACGACTAAATATGAAGGACTCATCGGGCGAATCGCTCTGGAACTGAAATCGGAATGCTCACTGACATTTCCCCTATCTGAAAGTCTGATAAACGTCGGAAAAATGCCTAAGTCCCCAAAAAAAATGTTTTCAACTTTTTTCAATTTTACTTTTGTGGATATATATTCTACCCACACATATATGGAACTCTCCTGGGGTACCCTCACACATATTATTCCCTCGTTTAGTGGATATTTTCACAAAAAAGTGAAATTTTCAAAAATTCAGAAAATTGGCTGAAAACGACTAATTAGGAAGGACTCATCGGGCGAATCGCTCTGGAACTGAAATCGGAACGCTCACTGACATTTCCCCTATCTGAAAGTCTGATAAACGCCGGAAAAATGCCTAAGTCCCCAAAAAAAAATTTCCAACTTTTTTCAATTTTACGCTTGTGGATATATATTCTACCACACACATTTGGTCTGTCTGTCCTGGGGTACCCTCACACATATTAATCCCTCATTTAGTGGATATTTTCACAAAAAAGTGAAATTTTCAAAAATTCAGAAAATTGGCTGAAAACGACTAAATATGAAGGACTCATCGGGCGAATCGCTCTGGAACTGAAATCGGAATGCTCACTGACATTTCTCCTATCTGAAAGTTTGATAAATGCCGGAAAAATGCCTAAGTCAAAAAAATAATTTTTTTCAATTTTACCCCCGTGGGATATAAATTCTACCCACACACATTTGGAACTCTCCTGGCGTACCCTCACGCATATTATTCCCTCATTTAGTGGATATTTTCACAAAAAAGTGAAATTTTCAAAAATTCAGAAAATTGACTGAAAACAACTAAATATGAAGGACTCATCGGGCGAATCGCTCTGGAACTGAAATCGGAATGCTCACTGACATTTCCCCTATCTGAAAGTCTGATAAACGCCGGAAAAATGCCTAAGTCCCCCAAAAAAATGTTTTCAACTTTTTTCAATTTTACTTTTGTGGATATATATTCTACCCACACATATGTGGAACTCTCCTGGGGTACCCTCACACATATTATTCCCTCGTTTAGTGGATATTTTCACAAAAAAGTGAAATTTTCAAAAATTCAGAAAATTGACTGAAAACAACTAAATATGAAGGACTCATCGGGCGAATCGCTCTGGAACTGAAATCGGAACGCTCACTGACATTTCCCCTATCTGAAAGTCTGATAAACGCCGGAAAAATGCCTAAGTCCCCCAAAAAATTTTTCCAACTTTTTTCAATTTTACGCTTGTGGATATATATTCTACCCACACACATTTGGTCTGTCTGTCCTGGGGTACCCTCACACATATTAATCCCTCATTTAGTGGATATTTTCACAAAAAAGTGAAATTTTCAAAAATTCAGAAAATTGGCTGAAAACGACTAAATATGAAGGACTCATCGGCCGAATCGCTCTGGAACTGAAATCGGCACGCTCACTGACATTTCCACTATCTGAAAGTCTGGTAAACGCCGGAAAAATGCCTAAGTCCCCAAAAAAAATTTTTTCAACTTTTTTCAATTTTACCCCCGTGGGATATATATTCTACCCACACCCATTTGGAACTCTCCTGGGGTACCCTCACACATATTATTCCCTCATTTAGTGGATATTTTCACAAAAAAGTGAAATTTTAAAAAATTCAGAAAATTGGCTGAAAACGACTAAATATGAAGGACTCATCGGGCGAATCGCTCTGGAACTGAAATCGGAATGCTCACTGACATTTCTCCTATCTGAAAGTTTGATAAATGCCGGAAAAATGCCTAAGTCGAAAAAATAATTTTTTTCAATTTTACCCCCGTGGGATATATATTCTACCCACACACATTTGGAACTCTCCTGGCGTACCCTCACGCATATTATTCCCTCATTTAGTGGATATTTTCACAAAAAAGTGAAATTTTCAAAAATTCAGAAAATTGACTGAAAACAACTAAATATGAAGGACTCATCGGGCGAATCGCTCTGGAACTGAAATCGGAATGCTCACTGACATTTCCCCTATCTGAAAGTCTGATAAACGCCGAAAAAATGCCTAAGTCCCCAAAAAAAATGTTTTCAACTTTTTTCAATTTTACTTTTGTGGATATATATTCTACCCACACATATATGGAACTCTCCTGGGGTACCCTCACACATATTATTCCCTCGTTTAGTGGATATTTTCACAAAAAAGTGAAATTTTCAAAAATTCAGAAAATTGACTGAAAACAACTAAATATGAAGGACTCATCGGGCGAATCGCTCTGGAACTGAAATCGGAACGCTCACTGACATTTCCCCTATCTGAAAGTCTGATAAACGCCGGAAAAATGCCTAAGTCCCCCAAAAAAATTTTCCAACTTTTTTCAATTTTACGCTTGTGGATATATATTCTACCCACACACATTTGGTCTGTCTGTCCTGGGGTACCCTCACACATATTAATCGCTCATTTAGTGGATATTTTCACAAAAAAGTGAAATTTTCAAAAATTCAGAAAATTGGCTGAAAACGACTAAATATGAAGGACTCATCGGACGAATCGCTCTGGAACTGAAATCGGCACGCTCACTGACATTTCCACTATCTGAAAGTCTGGTAAACGCCGGAAAAATGCCTAAGTCCCCAAAAAAAATTTTTTCAACTTTTTTCAATTTTACCCCCGTGGGATATATATTCTACCCACACCCATTTGGAACTCTCCTGGGGTACCCTCACACATATTATTCCCTCATTTAGTGGATATTTTCACAAAAAAGTGAAATTTTAAAAAATTCAGAAAATTGGCTGAAAACGACTAAATATGAAGGACTCATCGGGCGAATCGCTCTGGAACTGAAATCGGAATGCTCACTGACATTTCTCCTATCTGAAAGTTTGATAAATGCCGGAAAAATGCCTAAGTCCAAAAAATATTTTTTTTCAATTTTACCCCCGTGGAATATATATATTCTACCCACACATATTTGGAACTCTCCTGGCGTACCCTCACACATATTATTCCCTCATTTAGTGGATATTTTCACAAAAAGGTGAAATTTTCAAAAATTCAGAAAATTGGCTGAAAACGACTAAATATGAAGGACTCATCGGGCGAATCGCTCTGGAACTGAAATCGGAACGCTCACTAACATTTCCCCTATCTGAAAGTCTGATAAACGCCGGAAAAATACCTAAGTCCCCCTAAAAAAATTTTTTCAACTTTTTTCAATTTTACCCTTGTGGATATATTTTCTACCCACACACCTTTGGAACTCTCCTGGGGTACCCTCACACATATTATTCCCTCATTTAGTGGTTATTTTCACAAAAAAGTGAAATTTTCAAAAATTCAGAAAATTGGCTGAAAACGACTAAATATGAAAGACTCATCGGGCGAATCGCTCTGAAACTGAAATCGGAATGATCGCTGACATTTCCCCTATCTGAAAGTCTGATAAACGCTGACAAAATGACTAAGGCCAAAAAAAAATATTTTTCAATTTTACCACCGTGGGATATATATTCTACCCACACACATTTGGAACTCTCCTGGCGTACCCTCACACATATTATTCCCTCATGTAGTGGATATTTTCACAAAAAAGTGAAATTTTCAAAAATTCAGAAAATTGACTGAAAACGAATAAATATGAAGGACTCATCGGGCGAATCGATCTGGAACTGAAATCGGAACGCTCACTGACATTTCCCCTATCTGAAAGTCTGATAAATGCCGGAAAAATGACTAAGTTAAAAAAAAAATTTTTTTAAACTTTTTTCAATTTTACCCCCGTGGGATATATACTCTACCCACACACATTTGGAACTCTCCTGGGGTACCCTCACACATATTATTCCCTCATTTAGTGGATATTTTCGCAAAAAAGTGAAATTTTCCAAAATCAGAAAATTGACTGAAAATGACTAAATATGAAGGACTCATCGGGCGAATCGCTCTGGAACTGAAATCGGAACACTCACTGACATTTTCCCTATCTGAAAGTCTGATAAACACAGGAAAAATGTCTAAGTCCAAAAAAAAAATTTTTTCAACTTTTTCAGTTTTACCCCGTGGATATATATTCTACCCAAACACATTTGGGACTCTCCTGGGGTACTGTCACACATATTATTCCCTAATTAAGTGGATATTTTCACCAAAAAAGTGAAATTTTCAAAAATTCAGAAAATTGGCTGAAAATGACTAAATATGAAGGACCCATCGGGCGAATCGCTCTGGAGCTGAAATCGGAACGCACTCTGACATTTTCCGTATTTGAAAGTCTGATAAACGCCGAAAAAATGACTAAGTCCAAAAAACATTTTTTCCAATTTTACCCCCGTGGGATATATATTCTACCCACACACATTTGGATCTCACCTGGCGTACCCTCACGCATATTATTCCCTCATTTAGTGGATATTTTCACAAAAAAGAGAAATTTTCAAAAATTCAGAAAATTGTCTGAAAACGACTAAATATGAAGGACTCATCGGGTGAATCGCTCTGGGATTGAAATCGGAACGCTCACTGACATTTCCCCTATCTGAAAGTCTGATAAACGATGGAAAAATGCCTAAGTCCAAAAAAACATTTTTTTAAACTTTTTTCAATTTTACCCTTGTGGGATATATATTCTACCCACACACATTTGGAACTCTCCTGGGGTACCCTCACACATATTATTCCCTCATTTAGTGGATATTTTCATAAAAAAGTGAAATTTTCAAAAATTCAGAAAATTGGCTGAAAATGACTAAATATGAAGGACTCATCGGGCGAATCGCTCTGGAACTGAAATCGGAATGCTCACTGACATTTCCACTATCTGAAAGTCTGATAAACGCCGGAAAAATGCCTAAGTCCCCCAAAAAAATTTTTTCAACTTTTTTCAATTTTACCCCCGTGGGATATATATTCTACCCACACACATTTGGTACTCTCCTGGGGTACCCTCACACATATTATTCCCTCATTTAGTGGATATTTTCACAAAAAAGTGAAATTTTCAAAAATTCAGAAAATTGGCTGAAAACGACTTATTATGACGGACTCATCGGGCTAATCGCTCTGGAACTGAAATAGGAACGCTCACTGACATTTCCCCTATCTGAAAGTCTGATTAACGCCGAAAAAATGGCTAAGTCCAGAAAAAAAATTTTTCAACTTTTTTCAATTTTACCCCCGTGGGATATATATTCTACCCACACACATTTGGAACTCTCCTGGCGTACCCTCACACATATTATTCCCTCATTTAGTGGATATTTTCACAAAAAAGTGAAATTTTCAAAAATTCTGAAAATTGGCTGAAAACGACTAAATATGAAGGACTCATCGGGCGAATCGCTCTGGAACTGAAATCGGAACGCTCACTGACATTTGCCCTTTCTGAAAGTCTGATAAATGCCGGAAAAACGCATAAGTCCAAATAAAAATTTTTTTTCAATTTTATCCCCATGGGATATATATTCTACCCACACACATTTGTTACTCTCCTGGCGTACCCTCACATATATTATTCCCTCATTTAGTGGATATTTTCACAAAAAAGTGACATTTCAAAAATTCAGAAACTTGGCTGAAAACGACTAAATATGAAGGACTCATCGAGCGAATCACTCTGGAACTGAAATCGGAATGCTCACTGACATTTCCCCTATCTGAAAGTATTATAAGCGCTGAAAAAATGACTAAGTCCAAAAAAAAATTTTTTTCAACTTTTTTCAATTTTACCCCCGTGGGATATATATTCTACCCACACACATTTGGACCTCTCCTGGGGTACCCTCACACATATTATTCCCTCATTTAGTGAATATTTTCACAAAAAAGTGACATTTTCAAAATTCTGAAAATTGGCTGAAAACGACTAAATATGAAGGACCCATCGGGCGAATCGCTCTGGAGCTGAAATCGGAACGCACATTGAGATTTCCCCTATCTGAAAGTCTGATAAATGCCGGAAAAATTAATAAGTCCAAAAAAAATGTTTTTTCAATTTTACCCCCGTGGGATATATATTCTACCCACACACATTTGGAACTCTCCTGGCGCACCCTCACACATATTATTCCCTCATTTAGTGGATATTTTCACAAAAAAGTGAAGTTTTCAAAAATTCAGAAAATTGGCTGAAAACGACTAAATATGAAGGACTCATCGGGCGAATCGCTCTGGAACTGAAATCGGAATGCTCACTGACATTTCCCCTATCTGAAAGTCTGATAAACGCCGGAAAAATGCCTAAGTCCCCCAAAAAAATTTTTTCAACTTTTTTCAATTTTACCCCCGTGGGAAATATATTCTACCCACACACATTTGGAACTCTCCTGGGGTACCCTCACACATATTATTCCCTCATTTAGTGGATATTTTCTCAAAAAAGTGAAATTTTCAAAAATTCTGAAAATTGGCTGAAAACGACTAAATATGAAGGACTCATCGGGCGAATCGCTCTGGAACTGAAATCGGAACACTCACTGACATTTCCCCTATCTGAAAGTCAAATAAATGCCATTAAAATGACAGTCCAAAAAATTTTTTTTTTCAACTTTTTTCAATTTTACCCCCGCGGGATATGTATTCTACCCACACACATTTGGAACTCTCCTGGGGTACCCTCACACATATTATTCCCTCATTTAGTGGATATTTTCACAAAAAAGTGAAATTTTCAAAAATTCTGAAAATTGGCTGAAAACGACTAAATATGAAGGACTCATCGGGCGAATCGCTCTGGAACTGAAATTGGAACGCTCACTGACATTTCCCCTATCTGAAAGTCTGATAAACGCTGAAAAAATGACTAAGTCCAAAAAAAAAATTTTTTCACCTTTTTTCAATTTTACCCCTGTGGGATATATATTCTACCCACACACATTTGGAACTCTCCTGGGGTACCCTCACACATATTATTCCCTCATTTAATGGATATTTTCACAAAAAAGTGAAATTTTCAAAAATTCAGAAAATTGGCTGAAAACGACTAAATATGAAGGACTCATTGGGCTAATCGCTCTGGAACTGAAATCGGAACACTCACTGACATTTCCCCTATCTGAAAGTCTGATGAACACTGAAAAAATGACTAAGTCCAAAAAAAAATTTTTTTCAACTTTTTTCAATTTTACCCCCGTGGGATATATATTCTACCCACACACATTTGGACCTCTCCTGGGGTACCCTCACACATATTATTCCCTCATTTAGTGAATATTTTCACAAAAAAGTGACATTTTCAAAATTCTGAAAATTGGCTGAAAACGACTAAATATGAAGGACCCATCGGGCGAATCGCTCTGGAGCTGAAATCGGAACGCACATTGAGATTTCCCCTATCTGAAAGTCTGATAAATGCCGGAAAAATTAATAAGTCCAAAAAAAATGTTTTTTCAATTTTACCCCCGTGGGATATATATTCTACCCACACACATTTGGAACTCTCCTGGCGCACCCTCACACATATTATTCCCTCATTTAGTGGATATTTTCACAAAAAAGTGAAGTTTTCAAAAATTCAGAAAATTGGCTGAAAACGACTAAATGTGAAGGACTCATCGGGCGAATCGCTCTGGAACTGAAATCGGATCGCTCACTGACATTTCCCCTTTGTGAAAGTCTGATAAACGCCGGAAAAATGCCTAAATCCCCCAAAAAAATTTTTTAAACTTTTTTCAATTTTACCCCCGTGGACATATATTCTACCCACACACATTTGGAACTCTCCTGGGGTACCCTCACACATATTATTCCCTCATTTAGTGGATATTTTCACAAAAAAGTGAAATTTTCAAAAATTCAGAAAATTGGCTGAAAAGGACTAAATAAGAAGGACTCATCGGGCGAATCGCTCTGGAACTGAAATCGGAATGCTCACTGACATTTCCCCTATCTGAAAGTCTGATAAACGCCGGAAAAATGCCTAAGTCCCCCAAAAAAATTTTTTCAACTTTTTTCAATTTTACCCCCGTGGGAAATATATTCTACCCACACACATTTGGAACTCTCCTGGGGTACCCTCACACATATTATTCCCTCATTTAGTGGATATTTTCTCAAAAAAGTGAAATTTTCAAAAATTCAGAAAATTGGCTGAAAACGACTAAATATGAAGGACTCATCTGGCGAATCGCTCTGGAGCTGAAATCGGAACGCACACTAACATTTCCCCTATCTGAAAGTCTGATAAACGCCGGAAAAATGACTAAGTCCAAAAAATATTTTTTTAAAACTTTTTTCAATTTTACCCCCGTGGGATATATATTCTACCCACACACATTTGGAACTCTTCTTGGGTACCCTCACACATATTATTCCCTCATTTAGTGGATATTTTCACAAAAAAGTGAAATTTTCAAAAATTCAGAAAATTGTCTGAAAACGACTAAATATGAAGGACTCATTGGGCGAATCACTCTGGAAATGAAATCGGAACGCTCACTGACATTTCCCCTATCTGAAAGTCTGATGAACACTGAAAAAATGACTAAGTCCAAAAAAAAATTTTTTTCAACTTTTTTCAATTTTACCCCCGTGGGATATGTATTCTACCCACACACACTTGGAACTCTCCTGGCATACCCTCACACATATTATTCCCTCATTTAGTGGATATTTTCACAAAAAAGTGAAATTTTCAAAAATTCAGAAAATTGGCTGAAAACGATTATATATGAATTACTCATCGGGTGAATCGCTCTGGAACTGAAATCGGAATGCTCACTGACATTTCCCCAATCTGAAAGTCTGATAAATGCCGGAAAAATGACTTAGTTCAAAAAAAATGTTTTTTCAATTTTACCCCCGTGGGATATATAATCTACCCACACACATTTGGAACTCTCCTGGGGTACCCTCACACATATTATTCCCTCATTTAGTGGATATTTTCACAAAAAAGTGAAATTTTCAAAAATTCTGAAAATTGTCTGAAAACGACTAAATATGAAGGACTAATCGGGCGAATCGCTCTGAAACTGAAATCGGAACGCTCACTGACATTTCCCCTATCTGAAAGTCTGATAAACGCCTGAAAAATGACTAAGTCCAAAAAAACATTTTTTTAAACTTCTTTCAATTTTACCCCTGTGGGATATATATATATATTCTACCCACACACATTTGGAACTCTCCTGGGGTACCCTCACACATATTATTCCCTCATTTAGCAGATATTTTCACAAAAAAAGTGAAATTTTCAAAAATTCAGAAAATTGGCTGAAAACGACTAAATATGAAGGACCTATCGGGCGATTCGCTCTGGAATTGAAATCGGAAGGCTCACTGACATTTCCCCTATCTGAAAGTCTGATAAACGCCGGAAAAATGACTAAGTCCAAAAAAAATATTTTTTCAACTTTTTTCAATTTTACCCCTGTGGGATATATATTCTACCAGCACACATTTGGAACTCTCCTGGGGTACCCTCACGCATATTATTCCCTCATTTAGTGGATATTTTCACAAAAAAGTGAAATTTTCAAAAATTCAGAAAATTGGCTGAAAACGACTAAATATAAAGGACTCATCGGGCGAATCGCTCTGGAACTGAAATTGGAACGCTCACTGACATTTCCCCTATCTGAAAGTCTGATAAACGCTGAAAAAATGACTAAGTCCAAAAAAAAAATTTTTTCAACTTTTTTCAATTTTACCCCTGTGGGATATATATTCTACCCACACACATTTGGAACTCTCCTGGGGTACCCTCACACATATTATTCCCTCATTTAGTGGATATTTTCACAAAAAAGTGAAATTTTCAAAAATTCTGAAAATTGGCTGAAAACGACTAAATATGAAGGACTCATCGGGCGAATCGCTCTGGAACTGAAATCGTAACACTCACTGACATTTCCCCTATCTGAAAGTCTAATAAATGCCATTAAAATGACAGTCCAAAAAATTTTTTTTTTCAACTTTTTTCAATTTTACCCCCGCGGGATATGTATTCTACCCACACACATTTGGAACTCTCCTGGGGTACCCTCACACATATTATTCCCTCATTTAGTGGATATTTTCACAAAAAAGTGAAATTTTCAAAAATTCTGAAAATTGGCTGAAAACGACTAAATATGAAGGACTCATCGGGCGAATCGCTCTGGAACTGAAATTGGAACGCTCACTGACATTTCCCCTATCTGAAAGTCTGATGAACACTGAAAAAATGACTAAGTCCAAAAAAAAATTTTTTTCAACTTTTTTCAATTTTACCCCCGTGGGATATATATTCTACCCACACACATTTGGACCTCTCCTGGGGTACCCTCACACATATTATTCCCTCATTTAGTGAATATTTTCACAAAAAAGTGACATTTTCAAAATTCTGAAAATTGGCTGAAAACGACTAAATATGAAGGACCCATCGGGCGAATCGCTCTGGAGCTGAAATCGGAACGCACATTGAGATTTCCCCTATCTGAAAGTCTGATAAATGCCGGAAAAATTAATAAGTCAAAAAAAAATGTTTTTTCAATTTTACCCCCGTGGGATATATATTCTACCCACACACATTTGGAACTCTCCTGGCGCACCCTCACACATATTATTCCCTCATTATGTGGATATTTTCACAAAAAAGTGAAGTTTTCAAAAATTCAGAAAATTGGCTGAAAACGACTAAATGTGAAGGACTCATCGGGCGAATCGCTCTGGAACTGAAATCGGATCGCTCACTGACATTTCCCCTTTGTGAAAGTCTGATAAACGCCGGAAAAATGCCTAAATCCCCCAAAAAAATTTTTTAAACTTTTTTCAATTTTACCCCCGTGGACATATATTCTACCCACACACATTTGGAACTCTCCTGGGGTACCCTCACACATATTATTCCCTCATTTAGTGGATATTTTCACAAAAAAGTGAAATTTTCAAAAATTCAGAAAATTGGCTGAAAAGGACTAAATAAGAAGGACTCATCGGGCGAATCGCTCTGGAACTGAAATCGGAATGCTCACTGACATTTCCCCTATCTGAAAGTCTGATAAACGCCGGAAAAATGCCTAAGTCCCCCAAAAAAATTTTTTCAACTTTTTTCAATTTTACCCCCGTGGGAAATATATTCTACCCACACACATTTGGAACTCTCCTGGGGTACCCTCACACATATTATTCCCTCATTTAGTGGATATTTTCTCAAAAAAGTGAAATTTTCAAAAATTCAGAAAATTGGCTGAAAACGACTAAATATGAAGGACTCATCTGGCGAATCGCTCTGGAGCTGAAATCGGAACGCACACTAACATTTCCCCTATCTGAAAGTCTGATAAACGCCGGAAAAATGACTAAGTCCAAAAAATATTTTTTTAAAACTTTTTTCAATTTTACCCCCGTGGGATATATATTCTACCCACACACATTTGGAACTCTTCTTGGGTACCCTCACACATATTATTCCCTCATTTAGTGGATATTTTCACAAAAAAGTGAAATTTTCAAAAATTCAGAAAATTGTCTGAAAACGACTAAATATGAAGGACTCATTGGGCGAATCACTCTGGAAATGAAATCGGAACGCTCACTGACATTTCCCCTCTCTGAAAGTCTGATGAACACTGAAAAAATGACTAAGTCCAAAAAAAAATTTTTTTCAACTTTTTTCAATTTTACCCCCGTGGGATATGTATTCTACCCACACACACTTGGAACTCTCCTGGCATACCCTCACACATATTATTCCCTCATTTAGTGGATATTTTCACAAAAAAGTGAAATTTTCAAAAATTCAGAAAATTGGCTGAAAACGATTATATATGAATTACTCATCGGGTGAATCGCTCTGGAACTGAAATCGGAATGCTCACTGACATTTCCCCAATCTGAAAGTCTGATAAATGCCGGAAAAATGACTTAGTTCAAAAAAAATGTTTTTTCAATTTTACCCCCGTGGGATATATAATCTACCCACACACATTTGGAACTCTCCTGGGGTACCCTCACACATATTATTCCCTCATTTAGTGGATATTTTCACAAAAAAGTGAAATTTTCAAAAATTCTGAAAATTGTCTGAAAACGACTAAATATGAAGGACTAATCGGGCGAATCGCTCTGAAACTGAAATCGGAACGCTCACTGACATTTCCCCTATCTGAAAGTCTGATAAACGCCTGAAAAATGACTAAGTCCAAAAAAACATTTTTTTAAACTTCTTTCAATTTTACCCCTGTGGGATATATATATATATTCTACCCACACACATTTGGAACTCTCCTGGGGTACCCTCACACATATTATTCCCTCATTTAGCAGATATTTTCACAAAAAAAGTGAAATTTTCAAAAATTCAGAAAATTGGCTGAAAACGACTAAATATGAAGGACCTATCGGGCGATTCGCTCTGGAATTGAAATCGGAAGGCTCACTGACATTTCCCCTATCTGAAAGTCTGATAAACGCCGGAAAAATGACTAAGTCCAAAAAAAATATTTTTTCAACTTTTTTCAATTTTACCCCTGTGGGATATATATTCTACCAGCACACATTTGGAACTCTCCTGGGGTACCCTCACGCATATTATTCCCTCATTTAGTGGATATTTTCACAAAAAAGTGAAATTTTCAAAAATTCAGAAAATTGGCTGAAAACGACTAAATATAAAGGACTCATCGGGCGAATCGCTCTGGAACTGAAATTGGAACGCTCACTGACATTTCCCCTATCTGAAAGTCTGATAAACGCTGAAAAAATGACTAAGTCCAAAAAAAAAATTTTTTCAACTTTTTTCAATTTTACCCCTGTGGGATATATATTCTACCCACACACATTTGGAACTCTCCTGGGGTACCCTCACACATATTATTCCCTCATTTAGTGGATATTTTCACAAAAAAGTGAAATTTTCAAAAATTCTGAAAATTGGCTGAAAACGACTAAATATGAAGGACTCATCGGGCGAATCGCTCTGGAACTGAAATCGTAACACTCACTGACATTTCCCCTATCTGAAAGTCTAATAAATGCCATTAAAATGACAGTCCAAAAAATTTTTTTTTTCAACTTTTTTCAATTTTACCCCCGCGGGATATGTATTCTACCCACACACATTTGGAACTCTCCTGGGGTACCCTCACACATATTATTCCCTCATTTAGTGGATATTTTCACAAAAAAGTGAAATTTTCAAAAATTCTGAAAATTGGCTGAAAACGACTAAATATGAAGGACTCATCGGGCGAATCGCTCTGGAACTGAAATTGGAACGCTCACTGACATTTCCCCTATCTGAAAGTCTGATAAACGCTGAAAAAATGACTAAGTCCCAAAAAAAAATTTTTTCACCTTTTTTCAATTTTACCCCTGTGGGATATATATTCTACCCACACACATTTGGAACTCTCCTGGGGTACCCTCACACATATTATTCCCTCATTTAGTGGATATTTTCACAAAAAAGTGAAATTTTCAAAAATTCAGAAAATTGGCTGAAAACGACTAAATATGAAGGACTCATTGGGCTAATCGCTCTGGAACTGAAATCGGAACACTCACTGACATTTCCCCTATCTGAAAGTCTGATAAACGCTGAAAAAATGACTAAGTCCAAAAAAAAAATTTTTTCACCTTTTTTCAATTTTACCCCTGTGGGATATATATTCTACCCACACACATTTGGAACTCTCCTGGGGTACCCTCACACATATTATTCCCTCATTTAGTGGATATTTTCACAAAAAAGTGAAATTTTCAAAAATTCAGAAAATTGGCTGAAAACGACTAAATATGAAGGACTCATTGGGCTAATCGCTCTGGAACTGAAATCGGAACACTCACTGACATTTCCCCTATCTGAAAGTCTGATAAACGCTGAAAAAATGACTAAGTCCAAAAAAAAAATTTTTTCACCTTTTTTCAATTTTACCCCTGTGGGATATATATTCTACCCACACACATTTGGAACTCTCCTGGGGTACCCTCACACATATTATTCCCTCATTTAGTGGATATTTTCACAAAAAAGTGAAATTTTCAAAAATTCTGAAAATTGGCTGAAAACGACTAAATATGAAGGAGTCATCTGGCGAATCGCTCTGGAACTGAAATCGGAACGCTCACTGACATTTCCCCTATCTGAAAGTCTGATGAACACTGAAAAAATGACTAAGTCCAAAAAAAAATTTTTTTCAACTTTTTTCAATTTTACCCCCGTGGGATATGTATTCTACCCACACACACTTGGAACTCTCCTGGCATACCCTCACACATATTATTCCCTCATTTAGTGGATATTTTCGCAAAAAAGTGAAATTTTCAAAAATTCAGAAAATTGGCTGAAAACGATTATATATGAAGTACTCATCGGGCGAATCGCTCTGGAACTGAAATCGGAATGCTCACTGACATTTCCCCAATCTGAAAGTCTGATAAATGCCGGAAAAATGACTTAGTCCAAAAAAAATGTTTTTTCAATTTTACCCCCGTGGGATATATAATCTACCCACACACATTTGGAACTCTCCTGGGGAACCCTCACACATATTATTCCCTCATTTTAGCAGATATTTTCACAAAAAAAGTGAAATTTTCAAAAATTCAGAAAATTGGCTGAAAACGACTAAATATGAAGGACTTATCGGGCGATTCGCTCTGGAATTGAAATCGGAAGGCTCACTGACATTTCCCCTATCTGAAAGTCTGATAAATGGCGGAAAAATGCATAAGTCCAAAAAAAAATTTTTTTCAACTTTTTTCAATTTTACCCCCGTGGGATATATATTCTACCCACACACATTTGGTACTCTCCTGGGGTACCCTCACACATATTATTCCCTCATTTAGTGGATATTTTCACAAAAAAGTGAAATTTTCAAAAATTCAGAAAATTGGCTGAAAACGACTTATTATGACGGACTCATCGGGCTAATCGCTCTGGAACTGAAATAGGAACGCTCACTGACATTTCCCCTATCTGAAAGTCTGATAAACGCCGAAAAAATGGCTAAGTCCAGAAAAAAAATTTTTCAACTTTTTTCAATTTTACCCCCGTGGGATATATATTCTACCCACACACATTTGGAACTCTCCTGGCGTACCCTCACACATATTATTCCCTCATTTAGTGGATATTTTCACAAAAAAGTGAAATTTTCAAAAATTCTGAAAATTGGCTGAAAACGACTAAATATGAAGGACTCATCGGGCGAATCGCTCTGGAACTGAAATCGGAACGCTCACTGACATTTGCCCTTTCTGAAAGTCTGATAAATGCCGGAAAAACGCATAAGTCCAAAAAAAAATTTTTTTTCAATTTTATCCCCATGGGATATATATTCTACCCACACACATTTGTTACTCTCCTGGCGTACCCTCACATATATTATTCCCTCATTTAGTGGATATTTTCACAAAAAAGTGAAATTTCAAAAATTCAGAAACTTGGCTGAAAACGACTAAATATGAAGGACCCATCGGGCGAATCGCTCTGGAGCTGAAATCGGAACGCACATTGACATTTCCCTTATCTGAAAGTCTGATAAATGCCGGAAAAATTAATAAGTCCAAAAAAAATGTTTTTTCAATTTTACCCCCGTGGGATATATATTCTACCCACACACATTTGGAACTCTCCTGGCGCCCCCTCACACATATTATTCCCTCATTTAGTGGATATTTTCACAAAAAAGTGAAATTTTCAAAAATTCGGAAAATTGGCTGAAAACGACTAAATATGAAGGACTCATCAGGCGAATCACTCTGGAGCTGAAATCGGAACGCTCACTGACATTTGCCCTTTCTGAAAGTCTGATAAACGCCGGAAAAATGCATAAGTCCAAAAAAAAATTTTTTTAAACTTTTTTCAATTTTACCCCCGTGGACATATATTCTACCCACACACATTTGGAACTCTCCTGGGGTACCCTCACACATATTATTCCCTCATTTAGTGGATATTTTCACAAAAAAGTGAAATTTTCAAAAATTCAGAAAATTGGCTGAAAAGGACTAAATAAGAAGGACTCATCGGGCGAATCGCTCTGGAACTGAAATCGGAATGCTCACTGACATTTCCCCTATCTGAAAGTCTGATAAACGCCGGAAAAATGACTAAGTCCAAAAAATATTTTTTTAAAACTTTTTTCAATTTTACCCCCGTGGGATATATATTCTACCCACACACATTTGGAACTCTTCTTGGGTACCCTCACACATATTATTCCCTCATTTAGTGGATATTTTCACAAAAAAGTGAAATTTTCAAAAATTCAGAAAATTGTCTGAAAACGACTAAATATGAAGGACTCATTGGGCGAATCACTCTGGAAATGAAATCGGAACGCTCACTGACATTTCCCCTATCTGAAAGTCTGATGAACACTGAAAAAATGACTAAGTCCAAAAAAAAATTTTTTCACCTTTTTTCAATTTTACCCCTGTGGGATATATATTCTACCCACACACATTTGGAACTCTCCTGGGGTACCCTCACACATATTATTCCCTCATTTAGTGGATATTTTCACAAAAAAGTGAAATTTTCAAAAATTCAGAAAATTGGCTGAAAACGACTAAATATGAAGGACTCATTGGGCTAATCGCTCTGGAACTGAAATCGGAACACTCACTGACATTTCCCCTATCTGAAAGTCTGATAAACGCTGAAAAAATGACTAAGTCCAAAAAAAAAATTTTTTCACCTTTTTTCAATTTTACCCCTGTGGGATATATATTCTACCCACACACATTTGGAACTCTCCTGGGGTACCCTCACACATATTATTCCCTCATTTAGTGGATATTTTCACAAAAAAGTGAAATTTTCAAAAATTCAGAAAATTGGCTGAAAACGACTAAATATGAAGGACTCATTGGGCTAATCGCTCTGGAACTGAAATCGGAACACTCACTGACATTTCCCCTATCTGAAAGTCTGATGAACACTGAAAAAATGACTAAGTCCAAAAAAAAATTTTTTTCAACTTTTTTCAATTTTACCCCCGTGGGATATGTATTCTACCCACACACACTTGGAACTCTCCTGGCATACCCTCACACATATTATTCCCTCATTTAGTGGATATTTTCACAAAAAAGTGAAATTTTCAAAAATTCAGAAAATTGGCTGAAAACGACTAAATATGAAGGACTTATCGGGCGATTCGCTCTGGAATTGAAATCGGAAGGCTCACTAACATTTCCCCTATCTGAAAGTCTGATAAACGCCGGAAAAATGACTAAGTCCAAAAAATATTTTTTTAAAACTTTTTTCAATTTTACCCCCGTGGGATATATATTCTACCCACACACATTTGGAACTCTTCTTGGGTACCCTCACACATATTATTCCCTCATTTAGTGGATATTTTCACAAAAAAGTGAAATTTTCAAAAATTCAGAAAATTGTCTGAAAACGACTAAATATGAAGGACTCATTGGGCGAATCACTCTGGAAATGAAATCGGAACGCTCACTGACATTTTCCCTATCTGAAAGTCTGATGAACACTGAAAAAATGACTAAGTCCAAAAAAAAATTTTTTTCAACTTTTTTCAATTTTACCCCCGTGGGATATGTATTCTACCCACACACACTTGGAACTCTCCTGGCATACCCTCACACATATTATTCCCTCATTTAGTGGATATTTTCACAAAAAAGTGAAATTTTCAAAAATTCAGAAAATTGGCTGAAAACGATTATATATGAATTACTCATCGGGTGAATCGCTCTGGAACTGAAATCGGAATGCTCACTGACATTTCCCCAATCTGAAAGTCTGATAAATGCCGGAAAAATGACTTAGTTCAAAAAAAATGTTTTTTCAATTTTACCCCCGTGGGATATATAATCTACCCACACACATTTGGAACTCTCCTGGGGTACCCTCACACATATTATTCCCTCATTTAGTGGATATTTTCACAAAAAAGTGAAATTTTCAAAAATTCTGAAAATTGTCTGAAAACGACTAAATATGAAGGACTAATCGGGCGAATCGCTCTGAAACTGAAATCGGAACGCTCACTGACATTTCCCCTATCTGAAAGTCTGATAAACGCCTGAAAAATGACTAAGTCCAAAAAAACATTTTTTTAAACTTCTTTCAATTTTACCCCTGTGGGATATATATATATATTCTACCCACACACATTTGGAACTCTCCTGGGGTACCCTCACACATATTATTCCCTCATTTAGTGGATATTTTCACAAAAAAGTGAAATTTTCAAAAATTCTGAAAATTGGCTGAAAACGACTAAATATGAAGGACTCATCGGGCGAATCGCTCTGGAACTGAAATTGGAACGCTCACTGACATTTCCCCTATCTGAAAGTCTGATAAACGCTGAAAAAATGACTAAGTCCCAAAAAAAAATTTTTTCACCTTTTTTCAATTTTACCCCTGTGGGATATATATTCTACCCACACACATTTGGAACTCTCCTGGGGTACCCTCACACATATTATTCCCTCATTTAGTGGATATTTTCACAAAAAAGTGAAATTTTCAAAAATTCAGAAAATTGGCTGAAAACGACTAAATATGAAGGACTCATTGGGCTAATCGCTCTGGAACTGAAATCGGAACACTCACTGACATTTCCCCTATCTGAAAGTCTGATAAACGCTGAAAAAATGACTAAGTCCAAAAAAAAAATTTTTTCACCTTTTTTCAATTTTACCCCTGTGGGATATATATTCTACCCACACACATTTGGAACTCTCCTGGGGTACCCTCACACATATTATTCCCTCATTTAGTGGATATTTTCACAAAAAAGTGAAATTTTCAAAAATTCTGAAAATTGGCTGAAAACGACTAAATATGAAGGAGTCATCTGGCGAATCGCTCTGGAACTGAAATCGGAACGCTCACTGACATTTCCCCTATCTGAAAGTCTGATGAACACTGAAAAAATGACTAAGTCCAAAAAAAAATTTTTTTCAACTTTTTTCAATTTTACCCCCGTGGGATATGTATTCTACCCACACACACTTGGAACTCTCCTGGCATACCCTCACACATATTATTCCCTCATTTAGTGGATATTTTCACAAAAAAGTGAAATTTTCAAAAATTCAGAAAATTGGCTGAAAACGATTATATATGAAGTACTCATCGGGCGAATCGCTCTGGAACTGAAATCGGAATGCTCACTGACATTTCCCCAATCTGAAAGTCTGATAAATGCCGGAAAAATGACTTAGTCCAAAAAAAATGTTTTTTCAATTTTACCCCCGTGGGATATATAATCTACCCACACACATTTGGAACTCTCCTGGGGTACCCTCACACATATTATTCCCTCATTTTAGCAGATATTTTCACAAAAAAAGTGAAATTTTCAAAAATTCAGAAAATTGGCTGAAAACGACTAAATATGAAGGACTTATCGGGCGATTCGCTCTGGAATTGAAATCGGAAGGCTCACTGACATTTCCCCTATCTGAAAGTCTGATAAATGGCGGAAAAATGCATAAGTCCAAAAAAAAATTTTTTTCAACTTTTTTCAATTTTACCCCCGTGGGATATATATTCTACCCACACACATTTGGAACTCTCCTGGCGTACCCTCACACATATTATTCCCTCATTTAGTGGATATTTTCACAAAAAAGTGAAATTTTCAAAAATTCTGAAAATTGGCTGAAAACGACTAAATATGAAGGACTCATCGGGCGAATCGCTCTGGAACTGAAATCGGAACGCTCACTGATATTGGCCCTTTCTGAAAGTCTGATAAATGCCGGAAAAACGCATAAGTCCAAAAAAAAATTTTTTTTCAATTTTATCCCAATGGGATATATATTCTACCCACACACATTTGTTACTCTCCTGGCGTACCCTCACATATATTATTCCCTCATTTAGTGGATATTTTCACAAAAAAGTGAAATTTCAAAAATTCAGAAACTTGGCTGAAAACGACTAAATATGAAGGACTCATCGAGCGAATCACTCTGGAACTGAAATCGGAATGCTCACTGCCATTTCCCCTATCTGAAAGTATTATAAGCGCTGAAAAAATGACTAAGTCCAAAAAAAAATTTTTTTCAACTTTTTTCAATTTTACCCCCGTGGGATATATATTCTACCCACACACATTTGGACCTCTCCTGGGGTACCCTCACACATATTATTCCCTCATTTAGTGAATATTTTCACAAAAAAGTGACATTTTCAAAATTCTGAAAATTGGCTGAAAACGACTAAATATGAAGGACCCATCGGGCGAATCGCTCTGGAGCTGAAATCGGAACGCACATTGACATTTCCCCTATCTGAAAGTCTGATAAATGCCGGAAAAATTAATAAGTCCAAAAAAAATGTTTTTTCAATTTTACCCCCGTGGGATATATATTCTACCCACACACATTTGGAACTCTCCTGGCGCACCCTCACACATATTATTCCCTCATTTAGTGGATATTTTCACAAAAAAGTGAAGTTTTCAAAAATTCGGAAAATTGGCTGAAAACGACTAAATATGAAGGACTCATCGGGCGAATCGCTCTGGAACTGAAATCGGATCGCTCACTGACATTTCCCCTTTGTGAAAGTCTGATAAACGCCGGAAAAATGCCTAAATCCCCCAAAAAAATTTTTTAAACTTTTTTCAATTTTACCCCCGTGGACATATATTCTACCCACACACATTTGGAACTCTCCTGGGGTACCCTCAAACATATTATTCCCTCATTTAGTGGATATTTTCACAAAAAAGTGAAATTTTCAAAAATTCTGAAAATTGGCTGAAAACGACTAAATATGAAGGACCCATCGGGCGAATCGCTCTGGAGCTGAAATCGGAACGCACACTGACATTTCCCCTATCTGAAAGTCTGATAAACGCCGGAAAAATGCCTAAGTCCCCAAAAAAAATTTTTTTTCAATTTTACCCCTGTGGGATATATATTCTACCCACACACATTTGGAACTCTCCTGGGGTACCCTCACACATATTATTCCCTCGTTTAGTGGATATTTTCACAAAAAAGTGAAATTTTCAAAAATTCAGAAAATTGGCTGAAAAGGACTAAATAAGAAGGACTCATCGGGCGAATCGCTCTGGAACTGAAATCGGAATGCTCACTGACATTTCCCCTATCTGAAAGTCTGATAAACGCCGGAAAAATGTCTAAGTCCCAAAAAAATTTTTTTCAACTTTTTTCAATTTTACCCCCGTGGATATATATTCTACCCACACACATTTGGAACTCTCCTGGCATACCCTCACACATATTATTCCCTCATTTAGTGGATATTTTCTCAAAAAAGTGAAATTTTCAAAAATTCTGAAAATTGGCTGAAAACGACTAAATATGAAGGACTCATCGGGCGAATCGCTCTGGAACTGAAATCGGAATGCTCACTGACATTTCCCCTTTGTGAAAGTCTGATAAATGGCGGAAAAATGACTAAGTCCAAAAAAATTTTTTTTCAATTTTACCCCCGTGGGATATATATTCTACCCACACACATTTGGAACTATCCTGGCGTACCCTCACACATATTATTCCCTCATTTAGTGGATATTTTCACAAAAAAGTGAAATTTTCAAAAATTCTGAAAATTGGCTGAAAACGACTAAATATGAAGGAGTCATCTGGCGAATCGCTCTGGAACTGAAATCGGAACGCTCACTGACATTTCCCCTATCTGAAAGTCTGATGAACACTGAAAAAAATGACTAAGTCCAAAAAAAAATTTTTTTCAACTTTTTTCAATTTTACCCCCGTGGGATATGTATTCTACCCACACACAATTGGAACTCTCCTGGCATACCCTCACACATATTATTCCCTCATTTAGTGGATATTTTCACAAAAAAGTGAAATTTTCAAAAATTCAGAAAATTGGCTGAAAAGGATTATATATGAAGTACTCATCGGGCGAATCGCTCTGGAACTGAAATCGGAATGCTCACTGACATTTCCCCTATCTGAAAGTCTGATAAATGGCGGAAAAATGCATAAGTCCAAAAAAAAATTTTTTTCAACTTTTTTCAATTTTACCCCCGTGGGATATATATTCTACCCACACACATTTGGTACTCTCCTGGGGTACCCTCACACATATTATTCCCTCATTTAGTGGATATTTTCACAAAAAAGTGAAATTTTCAAAAATTCAGAAAATTGGCTGAAAACGACTTATTATGACGGACTCATCGGGCTAATCGCTCTGGAACTGAAATAGGAACGCTCACTGACATTTAACCTATCTGAAAGTCTGATAAACGCCGAAAAAATGGCTAAGTCCAGAAAAAAATTTTTTCAACTTTTTTCAATTTTACCCCCGTGGGATATATATTCTACCCACACACATTTGGAACTCTCCTGGCGTACCCTCACACATATTATTCCCTCATTTAGTGGATATTTTCACAAAAAAGTGAAATTTTCAAAAATTCAGAAAATTGGCTGAAAACGATTATATATGAAGTACTCATCGGGCGAATCGCTCTGGAACTGAAATCGGAATGCTCACTGACATTTCCCCAATCTGAAAGTCTGATAAATGCCGGAAAAATGACTTAGTCCAAAAAAAATGTTTTTTCAATTTTACCCCCGTGGGATATATAATCTACCCACACACATTTGGAACTCTCCTGGGGTACCCTCACACATATTATTCCCTCATTTTAGCAGATATTTTCACAAAAAAAGTGAAATTTTCAAAAATTCAGAAAATTGGCTGAAAACGACTAAATATGAAGGACTTATCGGGCGATTCGCTCTGGAATTGAAATCGGAAGGCTCACTGACATTTCCCCTATCTGAAAGTCTGATAAATGGCGGAAAAATGCATAAGTCCAAAAAAAAATTTTTTTCAACTTTTTTCAATTTTACCCCCGTGGGATATATATTCTACCCACACACATTTGGAACTCTCCTGGCGTACCCTCACACATATTATTCCCTCATTTAGTGGATATTTTCACAAAAAAGTGAAATTTTCAAAAATTCTGAAAATTGGCTGAAAACGACTAAATATGAAGGACTCATCGGGCGAATCGCTCTGGAACTGAAATCGGAACGCTCACTGATATTGGCCCTTTCTGAAAGTCTGATAAATGCCGGAAAAACGCATAAGTCCAAAAAAAAATTTTTTTTCAATTTTATCCCAATGGGATATATATTCTACCCACACACATTTGTTACTCTCCTGGCGTACCCTCACATATATTATTCCCTCATTTAGTGGATATTTTCACAAAAAAGTGAAATTTCAAAAATTCAGAAACTTGGCTGAAAACGACTAAATATGAAGGACTCATCGAGCGAATCACTCTGGAACTGAAATCGGAATGCTCACTGCCATTTCCCCTATCTGAAAGTATTATAAGCGCTGAAAAAATGACTAAGTCCAAAAAAAAATTTTTTTCAACTTTTTTCAATTTTACCCCCGTGGGATATATATTCTACCCACACACATTTGGACCTCTCCTGGGGTACCCTCACACATATTATTCCCTCATTTAGTGAATATTTTCACAAAAAAGTGACATTTTCAAAATTCTGAAAATTGGCTGAAAACGACTAAATATGAAGGACCCATCGGGCGAATCGCTCTGGAGCTGAAATCGGAACGCACATTGACATTTCCCCTATCTGAAAGTCTGATAAATGCCGGAAAAATTAATAAGTCCAAAAAAAATGTTTTTTCAATTTTACCCCCGTGGGATATATATTCTACCCACACACATTTGGAACTCTCCTGGCGCACCCTCACACATATTATTCCCTCATTTAGTGGATATTTTCACAAAAAAGTGAAGTTTTCAAAAATTCGGAAAATTGGCTGAAAACGACTAAATATGAAGGACTCATCGGGCGAATCGCTCTGGAACTGAAATCGGATCGCTCACTGACATTTCCCCTTTGTGAAAGTCTGATAAACGCCGGAAAAATGCCTAAATCCCCCAAAAAAATTTTTTAAACTTTTTTCAATTTTACCCCCGTGGACATATATTCTACCCACACACATTTGGAACTCTCCTGGGGTACCCTCAAACATATTATTCCCTCATTTAGTGGATATTTTCACAAAAAAGTGAAATTTTCAAAAATTCTGAAAATTGGCTGAAAACGACTAAATATGAAGGACCCATCGGGCGAATCGCTCTGGAGCTGAAATCGGAACGCACACTGACATTTCCCCTATCTGAAAGTCTGATAAACGCCGGAAAAATGCCTAAGTCCCCAAAAAAAATTTTTTTTCAATTTTACCCCTGTGGGATATATATTCTACCCACACACATTTGGAACTCTCCTGGGGTACCCTCACACATATTATTCCCTCGTTTAGTGGATATTTTCACAAAAAAGTGAAATTTTCAAAAATTCAGAAAATTGGCTGAAAAGGACTAAATAAGAAGGACTCATCGGGCGAATCGCTCTGGAACTGAAATCGGAATGCTCACTGACATTTCCCCTATCTGAAAGTCTGATAAACGCCGGAAAAATGTCTAAGTCCCAAAAAAATTTTTTTCAACTTTTTTCAATTTTACCCCCGTGGATATATATTCTACCCACACACATTTGGAACTCTCCTGGCATACCCTCACACATATTATTCCCTCATTTAGTGGATATTTTCTCAAAAAAGTGAAATTTTCAAAAATTCTGAAAATTGGCTGAAAACGACTAAATATGAAGGACTCATCGGGCGAATCGCTCTGGAACTGAAATCGGAATGCTCACTGACATTTCCCCTTTGTGAAAGTCTGATAAATGGCGGAAAAATGACTAAGTCCAAAAAAATTTTTTTTCAATTTTACCCCCGTGGGATATATATTCTACCCACACACATTTGGAACTATCCTGGCGTACCCTCACACATATTATTCCCTCATTTAGTGGATATTTTCACAAAAAAGTGAAATTTTCAAAAATTCTGAAAATTGGCTGAAAACGACTAAATATGAAGGAGTCATCTGGCGAATCGCTCTGGAACTGAAATCGGAACGCTCACTGACATTTCCCCTATCTGAAAGTCTGATGAACACTGAAAAAAATGACTAAGTCCAAAAAAAAATTTTTTTCAACTTTTTTCAATTTTACCCCCGTGGGATATGTATTCTACCCACACACAATTGGAACTCTCCTGGCATACCCTCACACATATTATTCCCTCATTTAGTGGATATTTTCACAAAAAAGTGAAATTTTCAAAAATTCAGAAAATTGGCTGAAAAGGATTATATATGAAGTACTCATCGGGCGAATCGCTCTGGAACTGAAATCGGAATGCTCACTGACATTTCCCCTATCTGAAAGTCTGATAAATGGCGGAAAAATGCATAAGTCCAAAAAAAAATTTTTTTCAACTTTTTTCAATTTTACCCCCGTGGGATATATATTCTACCCACACACATTTGGTACTCTCCTGGGGTACCCTCACACATATTATTCCCTCATTTAGTGGATATTTTCACAAAAAAGTGAAATTTTCAAAAATTCAGAAAATTGGCTGAAAACGACTTATTATGACGGACTCATCGGGCTAATCGCTCTGGAACTGAAATAGGAACGCTCACTGACATTTAACCTATCTGAAAGTCTGATAAACGCCGAAAAAATGGCTAAGTCCAGAAAAAAATTTTTTCAACTTTTTTCAATTTTACCCCCGTGGGATATATATTCTACCCACACACATTTGGAACTCTCCTGGCGTACCCTCACACATATTATTCCCTCATTTAGTGGATATTTTCACAAAAAAGTGAAATTTTCAAAAATTCTGAAAATTGGCTGAAAACGACTAAATATGAAGGACTCATCGGGCGAATCGCTCTGGAACTGAAATCGGAACGCTCAATGACATTTGCCCTTTCTGAAAGTCTGATAAATGCCGGAAAAACGCATAAGTCCAAAAAAAAATTTTTTTTCAATTTTATCCCCATGGGATATATATTCTACCCACACACATTTGTTACTCTCCTGGCGTACCCTCACATATATTATTCCCTCATTTAGTGGATATTTTCACAAAAAAATGAAATTTCAAAAATTCAGAAACTTGGCTGAAAACGACTAAATATGAAGGACCCATCGGGCGAATCGCTCTGGAGCTGAAATCGGAACGCACATTGACATTTCCCTTATCTGAAAGTCTGATAAATGCCGGAAAAATTAATAAGTCCAAAAAAAATGTTTTTTCAATTTTACCCCCATGGGATATATATTCTACCCACACACATTTGGAACTCTCCTGGCGCACCCTCACACATATTATTCCCTCATTTAGTGGATATTTTCACAAAAAAGTGAAATTTTCAAAAATTCGGAAAATTGGCTGAAAACGACTAAATATGAAGGACTCATCAGGCGAATCACTCTGGAGCTGAAATCGGAACGCTCACTGACATTTGCCCTTTCTGAAAGTCTGATAAATGGCGGAAAAATGCATAAGTCCAAAAAAAAATTTTTTTCAACTTTTTTCAATTTTACCCCCGTGGACATATATTCTACCCACACACATTTGGAACTCTCCTGGGGTACCCTCACACATATTATTCCCTCATTTAGTGGATATTTTCACAAAAAAGTGAAATTTTCAAAAATTCTGAAAATTGGCTGAAAACGACTAAATATGAAGGACTAATCGGGCGAATCGCTCTGAAACTGAAATCGGAACGCTCACTGACATTTCCCCTATCTGAAAGTCTGATAAACGCCTGAAAAATGACTAAGTCCAAAAAAACATTTTTTTAAACTTCTTTCAATTTTACCCCTGTGGGATATATATATATATTCTACCCACACACATTTGGAACTCTCCTGGGGTACCCTCACACATATTATTCCCTCATTTAGCAGATATTTTCACAAAAAAAGTGAAATTTTCAAAAATTCAGAAAATTGGCTGAAAACGACTAAATATGAAGGACTTATCGGGCGATTCGCTCTGGAATTGAAATCGGAAGGCTCACTGACATTTCCCCTATCTGAAATTCTGATAAACGCCGGAAAAATGACTAAGTCCAAAAAATATATTTTTTCAACTTTTTTCAATTTTACCCCCGTGGGATATATATTCTACCAGCACACATTTGGAACTCTCCTGGGGTACCCTCATGCATATTATTCCCTCATTTAGTGGATATTTTCACAAAAAAGTGAAATTTTCAAAAATTCAGAAAATTGGCTGAAAACGACTAAATATAAAGGACTCATCGGGCGAATCGCTCTGGAACTGAAATTGGAACGCTCACTGACATTTCCCCTATCTGAAAGTCTGATAAACGCTGAAAAAATGACTAAGTCCAAAAAAAAAATTTTTTCACCTTTTTTCAATTTTACCCCTGTGGGATATATATTCTACCCACACACATTTGGAACTCTCCTGGGGTACCCTCACACATATTATTCCCTCATTTAGTGGATATTTTCACAAAAAAGTGAAATTTTCAAAAATTCTGAGTATTGTCTGAAAACGACTAAATATGAAGGACTCATCGGGCGAAAAGCTCTGGAACTGAAATTGGAAAGCTCACTGACATTTCCCCTATCTGAAAGTCTGATAAACGCTGAAAAAATGACTAAGTCCAAAAAAAAAATTTTTTCACCTTTTTTCAATTTTACCCCTGTGGGATATATATTCTACCCACACACATTTGGAACTCTCCTGGGGTACCCTCACACATATTATTCCCTCATTTAGTGGATATTTTCACAAAAAAGTGAAATTTTCAAAAATTCAGAAAATTGGCTGAAAACGACTAAATATGAAGGACACATCGGGCGAATCGCTCTGGAACTGAAATCAGAACACTCACTGACATTTCCCCTATCTGAAAGTCTGATAAACGCCATAAAAATGACTAAGTCCAAAAAAATTTTTTTTTAAACTTTTTTCAATTTGACCCCCGTTGGATATATATTCTACCCACACACATTTGGAACTCTCCTGGGGTACCCTCACACATATTATTCCCTCATTTAGCAGATATTTTCACAAAAAAGTGAAATTTTCAAAAATTCAGAAAATTGGCTGAAAACGACTAAATATGAAGGACTCATCAGGCGAATCGCTCTGGAACTGAAATCGGAATGCTCACTGACATTTCCCCTATCTGAAAGTCTGATAAACGCCGGAAAAATGACTAATTGAAAAAAAATTATTTTTTTCAACTTTTTTCAATTTTACCCCCGCGGGATATATTTTCTACTGACACACATTTGGAACTCTCCTGGGGTACCCTCACACATATTATTCCCTCATTTAGTGGATTTTTTCACAAAAAAGTGAAATTTTCAAAAATTCAGAAAATTGGCTGAAAACGACTAAATATGAAGGACTCATCGGGCGAATCGCTCTGGAACTGAAATCGGAACACTCAATGACAATTCCCCTATCTGAAAGTCTGATAAACGCCATAAAAATGACTAAGTCCAAAAAAAAATTTTTTCAACTTTTTTCAATTTTACCCCCGTGGGATATATATTCTACCCACACACATTTGGAACTCTCCTGGGGTACCCTCACACATATTATTCCCTCATTTAGTGGATATTTTCACAAAAGAGTGAAATTTTCAAAAATTCAGAAAATTGGCTGAAAACGACTAAATATGAAGGACTCATCGGGCGAATCGCTCTGGAACTGAAATCGGAACACTCACTGACATTTCCCCTATCTGAAAGTCTGCTAAACGCCATAAAAATGACTAAGTCCAAAAAAAAATTTTTTTCAACTTTTTTCAATTTTACTCCCGTAGGATATATAGATTCTACCGACACACATTTGGAATTCTCCTGGGGTACCCTCACACATATTATTCCCTCATTTAGTGGATATTTTCACAAAAAAGTGAAATTTTCAAAAATTCTGAAAATTGGCTGAAAACGACTAAATATGAAGGACTCATCGGGCGAATCGCTCTGGAACTGAAATCGGAACACTCAATGACAATTCCCCTATCTGAAAGTCTGATAAACGCCATAAAAATGACTAAGTCCAAAAAAATTTTTTTTAAAACTTTTTTCAATTTGACCCCCGTGGGATACATATTCTACCCACACACATTTGGAACTCTCCTGGGGTACCCTCGCACATATTATTCCCTCATTTAGCAGATAGTTTCACAAAAAAGTGAAATTTTCAAAAATTCAGAAAATTGGCTGAAAACGACTAAATATGAAGGACTTGTGGCACCCCAGGGGTCTGGTTTCCACAGTAATAGCAATATTACGTCTGTGAGCAGGTGGGAGGTCTCCTGGTCAGGAATCCTATGCATGCCACACCTCCTGCTCAGTCCTGGGAGGGGAAGAACTTCCCCTATATAAACCTAGGGCTGAGGCAGGGTTAGAGGGAGAAAGAGCAGAGAACACAGACAGAGACACAGTCTGGTCTGTAGTGGAGCAGCTTTAGGAACAAGAAAGATCAGGAGCTCTGGGGAAGTCATGCTAAAAGGAATCAGGGGCTGGCAGCTGTAGAGCTCGCCCTGATTGAAGAGTTACCACCGGACCCGGAGTCCGAGGCTGTGGGGACTAATCCTTACCCAGCAGCAGAAACCGACCGGCAGGGGATTTCAGGTCCTCTGGCCAAGAAACCCGAAGGCACGGTCACACGCGTGGGACCAGCACCGCCGTCGTGGAGCGGAAGCCACTAGAAGGCCCCGAGTCACCGGCCATACGGGTGAGCACCACACGGTACACTCAGGGACGTGGGCTACTTTTACCCGCCTCTAGCAAGGTAGCCAGTAGAGTACAACTAGTTGGGGAGGCCTACAACTCACCCTGGCCAGAGGAGATCTCATCTGTTCAAGGACTGACCAGGCCCCGACTGCTAGCCAGTACTCCGGGAGGGTCTATTTTTGTTACCAGTAAAGACCCTGAACTACACCGCATCGTCTCTGAGTGGTTCCTGCTACCCCCATCATCCACGTCGGCTGCCCTGAGGCCATACCCCTCCCGTTGGGGGTTATACCATCCACGCTGCCCAATCCTTCCACCGGCCTCAGCGGTCTGCCCTGCAGCGGCAGCTCCATAGCTGCATTCAACGGGTGGCGTAGTCGTCCAACATCTACTGCTAATACTCAGCCACACAGTTTGACTCCCTGGGCACGGACCGGGTCACCGCCACGAGACTACTACCCCCAACAGGCCCGGCTCCGGGTAGTCCCCGCGTGCGCAACGCTACACCAAGTAGGCCCAAGGGCGCGTCAACTTTTGGCGTAGTCGGCAGGATTTCGTGCCCGCAACCACCGGGTACTGCGTGCCTGAAAAAGACTGTTCAAACTTACCAGTGGTGAAGATTCCCGCCATCCGGCGCCATCTTCTACCTTCTTCCCGCCATCCGCGAAGTTTTCCCGCCATCCGGCGCCATCTTCTGCCTTCTTCCCGCCATCCGTGGAGTTTTCCCGCCGTTGGACGCCATCTTGAAGACGCCGCGCGGGAAGAAGAGGGGCGTGGACTCCGAAAGCGCGCGAGAACTGAAGCCCCGCCTCACGTCCGGACGTTGCGTAAGGTCCTGGAAGGAGCCCAGCAGACGCCGACGTCACAGGAGCGCGACGGAAGGTCCTCAACCCTGACGATCCACTGCGGAGCCGCAGCCTACGGAAGAGGATCATCGCAGGGTAGGCCACGGTCCACTAGGGGGGGAGAAAGATGTCGGATACGGAGGAGAGCTTCACTGCCTCATCCCCCGCCAGCGCCACTGCTGCTGCAGTCATGCCTTTCACCATGCCCTATATCCCGGGAGCAGCCTGGCTACCCCAGTACTCAGGGGAGTCACATACCCTGAATGACTTTAAAGAAAAGCTGGATAGCCTCTTCCAGGTGTACCCCCTCACAGAAGAGCAAAAAGTGAGCATCCTGGTGGCCCAACTAACCGGGGCAGCCCAAAGGGAGGTAAAGTCCTGGCCACCTGGGAGGAGGACTGTCGCAGGGATACTAACCCGGCTGAGGGACACCATTGATACCCGCACCTCAGCCGAGATTAAGCTTAGATTCTATGGGTGCAAGCAGCGAGCACATGAGAGTATAAGGGACTATGCACTAAACCTACAAGAGGCCCTGAGAGCCATTAAGCAGACCGACCCTGACAGCGTGGGAAACGAGGACAGGCTGTTGACCGAGCAATTTATAGAGGGACTATATTGCAATGTCCACCGAACCCAGTTGCGGGCCATAGCCTTACAGGATCCTCATCTGGACTTTGCACAGTTCAAGGACAGAGCCATCCGGGTGCTCCGAGAACCGACACCGGGTGGCGTTGTGACCCACAGGCGCCCAGCTATCACTTACCACCAGGAGGCGGCGCCCTTGTCGGCAGGGCCTGTGGGGGCTGATGCGCAGACTTTGAACAATGACCCGGCTCCGAACCTGCACCATCAGGTCCAAGAGCTAGCTAAAAGCGTTGCTGCGCTAACCCGAACTGTGCAGTCTTTACAGGTTTCCACTCCAGGGAAGATCCAGCTGGCATCCGGACCGGAGGACATCCCGTGGCGTCGACCAAGGAGGACCCCACCGGCCAGAGGAAGACCCAGTGACCGGTACAACGAGGACGGACAACCTATCTGCCGCCGCTGCAATCAACCCGGACATATGGCAAGGTACTGTCCTTTAAACTGGCACAACCTGGGGTAGAGGGCCAACCCCCAGGAAAAAGATCACCAGGCCCATCGAACTGGCGCGACAAATATGTGGGAGGACGTCCAGTCTTGCCTGTGGTACTGGATGGCATCCCTATGAGTGCCCTACTGGACACCGGGTCACAGGTCACCACCATCCCGTACGTGCTCTTCAAGCAGTACTGGAATGACTCGGATATAACCCGCTATCCAGACGACGACTTGAGTATCATCGCCAGTAATGGTCAGCCTGTGCCACAGATCGGATTTAAAGAAATGACCATTAAAATCGGTAGAGTCGAACTGGCAGCACAGGGACTGATCATTGTAGACATTGACAAGCGCGAGAGTCACCCAAAGATAACTCTAGGAACTAATGTGATTGAAAATTGTCTTGCAGAGGTGATTTTCATTTTACAGCAGGTTGCCAAGAACGCCAGCTCCTGCCAGCAGCGAGTGCTCCAGAAAGAGATCCGGGCACTGATGCGACGGCAACAGGTGGAACTCTCCGGTGGTGAGATTGATAGCGTAAGAATGTGTGACCCTTTCCCTATTGCCATGCCCCCGAAAAGTGAAATGATGATTTGGTGCCGGGCAGCTATTGGTCTGAGAGGTAGAGATTACCAGGCCATGGTAGAACCAGTCTACTCAGACAGTAGGCCCACCATTTTGAAAGCACGGGGGGTAGTTGATGTACGCCATGGGAGGGTGCCCGTTCGTATAATAAATATCGGGAAAAGGGAAGTATACCTGCCCCGGTATGCTACGCTAGCCAAATTATATACTATCAACCAAAATTCTATACAGTCTGTGGAACCCTTGCCTCCATCTCACCCGGAGGAAGGTAACGGCTCTACGAAAATAATTGAGGATTGGTGTCAGCAACTACATTTGGGTACTGACTCCACTCCCTCCCACCAGAAACAGGGAGTCTACCGGGTGGTTCGAGAGTACGAGAGAGTGTTTAGTAAACACCCGTTAGACTTCGGGCGAGTCAAGGGGGTAGAACACCACATCCCCACGGGAGACCATCCTCCCATAAAAGAGAGGTATCGACCCGTACCCCCTGCACACTACCACCACGCCAAGGGGATGCTTAGAGACATGAAGGAGGCTGGGGTAATCAGGGATAGCTGTAGCCCCTGGGCAGCTCCACTAGTCTTGGTCAAAAAGAAAGACAACACTATGAGAATGTGTGTAGATTACCGGAAAATTAACCGTATCACACACAAAGATGCGTACCCCTTACCAAGAATAGAGGAGTCTTTGGCTGCTTTAAAATCTGCTAACTTCTTCTCCACCTTGGATCTCACTAGCGGGTACTGGCAGGTTCCTGTAGCAGAGGCGGACCGGGAGAAGACCGCATTCACCACCCCGATGGGACTTAGCGAGTTTACCTGCATGCCGTTCGGACTCTGCAACGCACCAGGAACCTTCCAGCGATTGATGGAATGCTGTCTGGGACACCGAAACTTTGAGACGGTCCTGTTATACCTGGATGATGTCATCGTCTATTCCAAGACCTACGAGGACCACCTGAAACACCTGGCGGAAGTGTTCGAAGCTCTGGCAAGTTACGGCCTAAAGGTGAAACCCTCCAAGTGTCACCTCCTGAAGCCAAAGGTGCAGTACCTGGGACACGTGGTGAGTGCTGACGGAGTGGCTCCCGACCCTGATAAGATCACCGCAATTAAGGAATGGCCAAGCCCCTCCAGCGTAAAGGAAGTGAGGCAGTTCCTCGGGTTGGTAGGCTACTACCGAAGGTTCATTCCCGGTTTCACCAAAAAGGCAGCTCCTATGCAGGACCTCCTGATAGGCCAGTCCAGGAAGGCCAAGAACCAGAAGCCACCCTTCAGATGGGAGAAGCTGGAAGAAGAGTCCTTCCGCCAGCTGAAGATGGCCCTCACGGGGGATGAAATCCTGGCGTACCCTGATTATAGCCAGCCCTTTATCCTCTACACCGACGCCAGTAATATCGGGCTAGGAGCCATACTGTCCCAGATCCAGCAGGGGAAGGAACGGGTAATTGCTTACACCAGCCGAAAACTGCGACCCACCGAAAGAAACCCTGAGAATTACAGCTCATTTAAGCTAGAGTTCCTGGCAGTGGTGTGGGCAGTCACCGAACGCTTTAAGCACTACCTCGCTGCTTCCCGGTTCACCGTGTACACGGATAACAACCCGTTGACACACCTGGACACTGCAAGACTCGGTGCCCTAGAGCAGAGATGGATGGCCCGCTTGTCCAACTATGAGTTTACAATCAAATACCGGGCAGGACGCTCCAATACCAACGCGGACGCCCTGTCCAGGATGCCGAACCTACCGGACGTAGGGGAAGATTCAGAGGAACTGGAAGAAGTTGAACTCCCCGCGTTCCACCGTCATGGGACTATCCAGTATTCCCACCGTGTAAGGAGTAAGCAATCCGCTACGTTCAACCCATTACCTCATTACAACTGGGCGGAGACGCAAGACAGTGACCCTGCCGTCCGACTGGTAAAGGAGATGCTGACTCGGCCAGATGCACGCCTTGACTCAGACGCTCCGGAGGAAGCCAAGCAACTGTGGGCTGAGAAGAGTCGACTGTTCCTTTACAAGGGGAAGTTGTGCCGCAGAATGGTTAACTCCCGGACGCATGAACTAATCTGGCAAGTAGTGGTGCCAAGAAGAGACGCAGCTATGGTGATGGAGGCATACCACGACGGAGCTGGGCACTTCGGATGGAAGAAGCTGGAGTTCCTGCTGCGCGGGCGGTTCCATTGGGTAGGCATGAGAGGAACCATCGAGAGGTGGTGCAGAGACTGTGGCCCATGCAACCTAAGAAGGAGGGACCGTGCCAGCCAGAAGACTCCCCTGCAGTCCATCATCACCAGACAGCCGTTGGAACTGGTAGCCTTGGATCATGTAAAACTGACCCCAAGCAGAAGTGGCTATGTCTACGCGTTAACCATCGTGGATCACTACTCCCGGTTCTTGGTTGTCGTCCCCGTCAAGGACTTAACGGCTCAAACAGCAGCTAGAGCCTTCCAGCAGCACTCCTGCCGTCCGCACGGATACCCGGAGCAGGTGCTGACGGACCAGGGGCCTGCCTTTGAAGCGGTAGTCTTCCAGGAGTTCTGCACCCTGTATGGCTGCCGGAAGATAAGAACAACACCCTATCACCCGCAAACTAATGGACTTTGTGAGAAAATGAACCAGGTGGTGATAGATGTTCTGAAAACTTTGCCCCTGGAAGAACGTAGTCTGTGGCCTGAAAAGCTGCCCGACCTGGTGGACCTATACAACCACATCCCTGTAGGTTCCACCAACTGTACCCTGGCTTACCTAATGAGGGCAAGACCTGGTAAGCTTCCTGTTGATCTGGAGATGGGAGTCCTGACACCTGAGGACACTTCACCAGAAGCAGACTGGGACACAGAGAGCCAGCAGCAGTACCGGAAAGTACAGGAGAGCGTGGAGCGAAGTCTCTGTCAAGCTAGGGAAAGACAAGAGAAAACTTACAACCAGTATGCTCCCGCTGTTCCCCTGGTGCCCGGAGAGCAGGTCTTGAAGAGGAAAAGACGGCTCCACAAGTTGGACGACCAGTGGGAGAAGGACCCGTACACCGTACTGCCCTCAAGCCACGACAACCCAAAGATCTGTACAATCAGTAAAGACGGAGGGGAAACCACAGCCATTGTATCCCGGGATCACCTGAAGAAGTGTCCCGAACAGCTACGGAACCCTGAAGAGGAACAAGAAGACCCTCGACCCGTAGAGGAAAGGGAAGATATGGTTAGTACTGTGCTCGGAGACTTCCCTCGGTCTTGGACTCAAGTCAATGGTGCTGTTGTGGTACCCGTCCTCACGTTCCTCCAACCAGCATCCCAAGTGCCTACGGAGACACAGGTAGAGCTAGAAGAACAGCCGGTCCAGGAGGCAGAAGACCCCACACAAGCAGACCAGGAGAATCAACCCTCTGCTTATAGTGAGCCTGCCATACCCCTAGTGAGCCAAAGAGTCCGTAGACGGCTGCCCAGTTTACCCTTGACAGCTCCTATACCCTGTAGTTCAGGACCAGTCAGCCAGCTCCGTAGGTCCACTAGGGTCACTAGAGGCCAGTTGCCCATACGGTGGAGGATCTAAATGTTCAAGCTATTTTATTAATGTTTACCTGTTTATTGTTGCTTGTGTATAATTATGTGTTTCTAGTTATTTGTAGGAGTCTTTGGTGGATTTACCGGGAATCCTTTGTGCATATAGTTGGAGCGTAACCCAGGACGGACTAAAAGACTGATAAGGACTCGGGGCAGGACAGACCCCTACCTGGTTACGTCTCCCTGTTTTGGTGAAATGGACACCTTTGTTTTCCTCAAAAGTTACACCCGGTTGCGGACACGCCGTGACCACCTTATGTGTTGTCTCTACCAGAACGTTATTGTTTATACCTTGTTATGTTTACAAAAGTATGTTTAGTCCCGGAGTACTAAATTTCACTAGGGGGGAATGTGGCACCCCAGGGGTCTGGTTTCCACAGTAATAGCAATATTACGTCTGTGAGCAGGTGGGAGGTCTCCTGGTCAGGAATCCTATGCATGCCACACCTCCTACTCAGTCCTGGGAGGGGAAGAACTTCCCCTATATAAAACTAGGGCTGAGGCAGGGTTAGAGGGAGAAAGAGCAGAGAACACAGACAGAGACACAGTCTGGTCTGTAGTGGAGCAGCTTTAGGAACAAGAAAGATCAGGAGCTCTGGGGAAGTCGTGCTAAAAGGAATCAGGGGCTGGCAGCTGTAGAGCTCGCCCTGATTGAAGAGTTACCACCAGACCTGGAGTCCGAGGCAGTGGGGACTAATCCTTACCCAGCAGCAGAAACCGACCGGCAGGGGATTTCAGGTCCTCTGGCCAAGAAACCCGAAGGCACGGTCACACGCGTGGGACCAGCACCGCCGTCGTGGAGCGGAAGCCACTAGAAGGCCCCGAGTCACCGGCCATATGGGTGAGCACCACACGGTACACTCAGGGACGTGGGCTACTTTTACCCGCCTCTAGCAAGGTAGCCAGTAGAGTACAACTAGTTGGGGAGGCCTACAACTCCGCCTGGCCAGGGGAGATCCCATCTGTTCAAGAACTGACCAGGCCCCGACCGCTAGCCAGTACTCCGGGAGGGTCTATTTTTGTTACCAGTAAAGACCCTGAACTACACCGCATCATCTCTGAGTGGTTCCTGCTATCCCAATCATCCACGTCGGCTGCCCTGAGGCCATACCCCTCCCGTTGGGGGTTATACCATCCACGCTGCCCAATCCTTCCACCGGCCTCAGCGGTTTGCCCTGCAGTGGCAGCTTCATAGCTGCATTCAACGGGTGGCGTAGTCGTCCAACATCTACTGCTAATACTCAGCCACACAGTTTGACTCCCTGGGCACGGACCGGGTCACCGCCACGAGACTACTACCCCCAACAGGCCCGGCTCCGGGTAGTCCCCGCGTGCGCAACGCTACACCAAGTAGGCCCAGGGGCGCGTCAGACTCATCAGGCGAATCGCTCTGGAACTGAAATCGGAATGCTCACTGACATTTCCCCTATCTGAAAGTCTGATAAACGCTGGAAAAATGACTAAGTCCAAAAAAAAAATGTTTTAAACTTTTTTCAATTTTACCCCCGTGGGATATATATTCTACCCACACACATTTGGAACTCTCCTGGGGTACCCTCACACATATTATTCCCTCATTTAGTGGATATTTTCACAAAAAAAGTGAAATTTTCAAAAATTCAGAAAATTGGCTGAAAACGACTAAATATGAAGGACTCATCAGGCGAATCACTCTGGAACTGAAATCGGAATGCTCACTGACATTTCCCCTATCTGAAAGTCTGATAAACGCCGGAAAAATGACTAAGTCCAAAAGATAATTTTTTTAAACTTTTTTCAATTTTACCCCCGCGGGATATATATTCTACCCACACACATTTAGAACTCTCCTGGGTTATTCCCTCATTTAGTGAATATTTTCACAAAAAAGTGAAATTTTCAAAAATTCAGAAAATTGGCTGAAAACGACTAAATATGAAGGACTCATCAGGCGAATCGCTCTGGAACTGAAATCGGAACACTCACTGACATTTCCCCTATCTGAAAGTCTGTAAACGCCATAAAAATGACTAAGTCCAAAAAAAATTTTTTTTCAATTTTTTTCAATTTTACTCCCGTGGGATATATATTCTACTGACACACATTTGGAACTCTCCTGGGGTACCCTCACACATATTATTCCCTCATTTAGTGGATTTTTTCTCAAAAAAGTAAAATTTTCAAAAATTCTGAAAATTGGCTGAAAACGACTAAATATGAAGGACTCATCAGGCGAATCGCTCTGGAACTGAAATTGGAACGCTCACTGACATTTCCCCTATCTGAAAGTCTGATAAACGCTGAAAAAATGACTAAGTCCAAAAAAAAAATTTTTTAACATTTTTTCAATTTTACCCCTGTGGGATATATATTCTACCCACACACATTTGGAACTCTCCTGGGGTACCCTCACACATATTATTCCCTCATTTAGTGGATATTTTCACAAAAAAAGTGAAATTTTCAAAAATTCTGAAAATTGGCTGAAAACGACTAAATATGAAGGACTCATCGGGCGAATCGCTCTGGAACTGAAATCGGAATGCTCACTGATATTTCCCCTATCTGAAAGTCTGATAAACGCCATAAAAATGACTAAGTGCAAAAAAATTTTTTTTTCAACTTTTTTCAATTTTACCCCCGTGGGATATATATTCTACCCACACACATTTGGAACTCTCCTGGGGTACCCTCACACATATTATTCCCTCATTTAGTGGATTTTTTCACAAAAAAGTGAAATTTTCAAAAATTCTGAAAATTGGCTGAAAACGACTAAATATGAAGGACTCATCAGGCGAATCGCTCTAGAACTGAAATTGGAACGCTCACTGACATTTCCCCTATCTGAAAGTCTGATAAACGCTGAAAAAAGGACTAAGTAAAAAAAAAAAATGTTTTAAACTTTTTTCAATTTTACCCCCGTGGGATATATATTCTACCCACACACATTTGGAACTCTCCTGGGGTACCCTCACACATGTTATTCCCTCATTTAGTGGATATTTTCACAAAAAAGTGAAATTTTCAAAAATTCAGAAAATTGGCTGAAAACGACTAAATATGAAGGACTCAACGGGCGAATCGCTCTGGAACTGAAATCGGAATGCTCACTGACATTTCCACTATCTGAAAGTCTGATAAACGCCGGAAAAATGACTAATTCCAAAAAATTATTTTTTTCAACTTTTTTCAATTTTACCCCCGTGGGATATATATTCTACCCACACACATTTGGAACTCTCCTGGGGTACCCTCACACATATTATTCCCTCATTTAGTGGATTTTTTCACAAAAAAGTGAAATTTTCAAAAATTCTGAAAATTGGCTGAAAACGACTAAATATGAAGGACTCATCGGGCGAATCGCTCTGGACCTGAAATTGGAAGGCTCACTGACATTTCCCCTATCTGAAAGTCTGCTAAATGGCATAAAAATGACTAAGTCCAAAAAAAAATATTTTTTCAACTTTTTTCAATTTTACTCCCGTGGGATATATAGATTCTACCGACACACATTTGGAACTCTCCTGGGGTACCCTCACACATATTATTCCCTCATTTAGTGGATATTTTCACAAAAAAGTGAAATTTTCAAAAATTCAGAAAATTGTCTGAAAACGACTAAATATGAAGGACTCATCGGGCGAATCGCTCTGGAACTGAAATCAGAATGCTCACTGACATTTCCCCTATCTGAAAGTCTGATAAACGCCATAAAAATGACTAAGTTCAAAATAATTTTTTTTTCAACTTTTTTCAATTTTACCCGTGTGGGATATATATTCTACCCACACACATTTGGAACTCTCCTGGGGTACTCTCACACATATTATTCCCTCATTTAGCGGATATTTTCACAAAAAAGTGAAATTTTCAAAAATTCAGAAAATTGGCTGAAAACGACTAAATATGAAGGACTCATCAGGCGAATCGCTCTGGAACTGAAATCGGAATGCTGACTGACATTTCCCCTATCTGAAAGTCTGATAAACGCTGGAAAAATGAATAAGTCCAAAAAAAAAATGTTTTAAACTTTTTTCAATTTTACCCCCGTGGGATATATATTCTACCCACACACATTTGGAACTCTCTTGGGGTACCCTCACACATATTATTCCCTCATTTAGTGGATATTTTCACAAAAAAGCGAAATTTTCAAAAATTCTGAAAATTGGCTGAAAACGACTAAATATGAAGGACACATCAGGCGAATCGCTCTGGAACTGAAATTGGAACGCTCACTGACATTTCCCCTATCTGAAAGTCTGATAAACGCTGAAAAAATGAATAAGTCCAAAAAAAAAAATTTTTCACCTTTTTTCAATTTTACCCCCGCGGGATATATATTCTACCGACACACATTTGGAACTCTCCTGGGGTACCCTCACACATATTATTCCCTCATTTAGTGGATTTTTTCCCAAAAAAGTGAAATTTTCAAAAATTCTGAAAATTGGCTGAAAACGGCTAAATATGAAGGACTCATCGGGCGAGTCGCTCTGGAACTGAAATTGGAACGCTCACTGACATTTCCCCTCTCTGAAAGTCTGATAAACGCCTTAAAAATGACTAAGTCCAAAAAAATTTTTTTTCAACTTTTTTCAATTTTACCCCCGTGGGATATATATTCTACCCACACACATTTGGAACTCTCCTGGGGTACCCTCACACATATTATTCCCTCATTTAGCAGATATTTTCACAAAAAAGTGAAATTTTCAAAAATTCAGAAAATTGGCTGAAAACAACTAAATATGAAGGACTCATCAGGCGAATCGCTCTGGAACTGAAATCGGAATGCTCACTGACATTTCCCCTATCTGAAAGTCTGATAAACGCTGGAAAATTGACTAAGTCCAAAAAAAAATGTTTTAAACTTTTTTCAATTTTACCCCCGTGGGATATATATTCTACCCACACACATTTGGAACTCTCCTGGTGTACCCTCACACATATTATTCCCTCATTTAGTGGATATTTTCACAAAAAAGTGAAATTTTCAAAAATTCAGAAAATTGGCTGAAAACGACTAAATATGAAGGACTCAACGGGCGAATCGCTCTGGAACTGAAATCGGAATGCTCACTGACATTTCCACTATTTGAAAGTCTGATAAACACCGGAAAAATGACAAATTCCAAAAAATTATTTATTTCAACTTTTTTCAATTTTACCCCCGCGGGATATATATTCTACCGACACACATTTGGAACTCTCCTGGGGTACCCTCACACATATTATTCCCTCATTTAGTGGATTTTTTCACAAAAAAGAGAAATTTTCAAAAATTCTGAAAATTGGCTGAAAGTGACTAAATATGAAGGATTCATTGGGCGAATCGCTCTGTAACTGAAATTGGAACGGTCACTGACATTTCCCCTATCTGAAAGTCTGATAAACGCTGAAAAAATGACTAAGTCCAAAAAAAAAAATTTTTCACCTTTTTTCAATTTTACCCCTGTGGGATATATATTCTACCCACACACATTTGGAACTCTCCTGGGGTACCCTCACACATATTATTCCCTCATTTAGTGGATATTTTCACAAAAAAAGTGAAATTTTCAAAAATTCAGAAAATTGGCTGAAAACGACTAAATATGAAGGACTCATCGGGCGAATCACTCTGGAACTGAAATCGGAACACTCACTGACATTTCCCCTATCTGAAAGTCTGCTAAACACCATAAAAATGACTAAGTCCAAAAAAAAATTTTTTTCAACTTTTTTCAATTTTACTCCCGTGGGATATATATTCTACCCACACACATTTGGAACTCTCCTGGGGTACCCTCCAACATATTATACCCTCACACAGTGGATATTTTCAAAAAAAAGTGAAATTTTCAAAAATTCTGAAAATTGGCTGAAAACGACTAAATATGAAGGACTCATCGTGCGAATCGCTCTGGAACTGAAAACGGAACTCTCACTGACATTTCCCCTATCTGAAAGTCTGATAAACGCCATAAAAATGACTAAGTCCAAAAAAATTTTTTTTTCAACTTTTTTAAATTTTACCCCCGTGGGATATATATTCTACCGACACACATTTGGAACTCTCCTGGGGTACCCTCACACATATTATTCCCTCATTTAGTGGATATTTTCACAAAAAAGTGAAATTTTCAAAAATTCAGAAAATTGGCTGAAAACGACTAAATATGAAGGACTCATCGGGCGAATCGCTCTGGAACTGAAATCGGAATGCTCACTGACATTTCCACTATCTGAAAGTCTGATAAACGCTGGAAAAATGACTAAGTCCAAAAAATTATTTTTTTTAACTTTTTTCAATTTTACCCCCGCGGGATATGTATTCTACCCACACACATTTGGAACTCTCCTGGGGTACCCTCACACATATTATTCCCTCATTTAGTGGATATTTTCACAAAAAAGTGACATTTTCAAAAATTGAGAAATTTGGCTGAAAACGACTAAATATGAAGGACTCATCGGGCGAATCGCTCTGGAACTGAAATCGGAATGCTCACTGACATTTCCCCTATCTGAAAGTCTGATAAACGCTGAAAAAATGACTAAGTCCAAAAAAATTTTTTTTTCAACTTTTTTCAATTTTAGCCCCATGGGATATATATTCTACCCACACGCATTTGGAACTCTCCTGGGGTACCCTCACACAAATTATTCCCTCATTTAGTGGATATTTTCACAAAAAAAGTGAAATTTTCAAAAATTCAGAAAGTTGGCTGAAAACGACTAAATATGAACGTCTCATCGGGCGAATCGCTCTGGAACTGAAATCGGAATGCTCACTGACACTTCCACTATCTGAAAGTCTGATAAACGCCGGAAAAATGATTAAGTCCAAAAAATAATTTTTTTCAACTTTTTTCAATTTTACCCCCGTGGGATATATATTCTACCCACACACATTTGGAACTCTCCTGGGGTACCCTCACACATATTATTCCCTCATTTAGCAGATATTTTCACAAAAAAGTGAAATTTTCAAAAATTCAGAAAATTGGCTGAAAACAACTAAATATGAAGGACTCATCAGGCGAATCGCTCTGGAACTGAAATCGGAATGCTCACTGACATTTCCCCTATCTGAAAGTCTGATAAACGCTGGAAAATTGACTAAGTCCAAAAAAAAATGTTTTAAACTTTTTTCAATTTTACCCCCGTGGGATATATATTCTACCCACACACATTTGGAACTCTCCTGGTGTACCCTCACACATATTATTCCCTCATTTAGTGGATATTTTCACAAAAAAGTGAAATTTTCAAAAATTCAGAAAATTGGCTGAAAACGACTAAATATGAAGGACTCAACGGGCGAATCGCTCTGGAACTGAAATCGGAATGCTCACTGACATTTCCACTATTTGAAAGTCTGATAAACACCGGAAAAATGACAAATTCCAAAAAATTATTTATTTCAACTTTTTTCAATTTTACCCCCGCGGGATATATATTCTACCGACACACATTTGGAACTCTCCTGGGGTACCCTCACACATATTATTCCCTCATTTAGTGGATTTTTTCACAAAAAAGAGAAATTTTCAAAAATTCTGAAAATTGGCTGAAAATGACTAAATATGAAGGATTCATTGGGCGAATCGCTCTGTAACTGAAATTGGAACGGTCACTGACATTTCCCCTATCTGAAAGTCTGATAAACGCTGAAAAAATGACTAAGTCCAAAAAAAAAAATTTTTCACCTTTTTTCAATTTTACCCCTGTGGGATATATATTCTACCCACACACATTTGGAACTCTCCTGGGGTACCCTCACACATATTATTCCCTCATTTAGTGGATATTTTCACAAAAAAAGTGAAATTTTCAAAAATTCAGAAAATTGGCTGAAAACGACTAAATATGAAGGACTCATCGGGCGAATCACTCTGGAACTGAAATCGGAACACTCACTGACATTTCCCCTATCTGAAAGTCTGCTAAACACCATAAAAATGACTAAGTCCAAAAAAAAATTTTTTTCAACTTTTTTCAATTTTACTCCCGTGGGATATATATTCTACCCACACACATTTGGAACTCTCCTGGGGTACCCTCCAACATATTATACCCTCACACAGTGGATATTTTCACAAAAAAGTGAAATTTTCAAAAATTCTGAAAATTGGCTGAAAACGACTAAATATGAAGGACTCATCGTGCGAATCGCTCTGGAACTGAAAACGGAACTCTCACTGACATTTCCCCTATCTGAAAGTCTGATAAACGGCATAAAAATGACTAAGTCCAAAAAAATTTTTTTTTCAACTTTTTTAAATTTTACCCCCGTGGGATATATATTCTACCGACACACATTTGGAACTCTCCTGGGGTACCCTCACACATATTATTCCCTCATTTAGTGGATATTTTCACAAAAAAGTGAAATTTTCAAAAATTCAGAAAGTTGGCTGAAAACGACTAAATATGAACGTCTCATCGGGCGAATCGCTCTGGAACTGAAATCGGAATGCTCACTGACACTTCCACTATCTGAAAGTCTGATAAACGCCGGAAAAATGATTAAGTCCAAAAAAATTTTTTTTTCAACTTTTTTAAATTTTACCCCCGTGGGATATATATTCTACCGACACACATTTGGAACTCTCCTGGGGTACCCTCACACATATTATTCCCTCATTTAGTGGATATTTTCACAAAAAAGTGAAATTTTCAAAAATTCAGAAAATTGGCTGAAAACGACTAAATATGAAGGACTCATCGGGCGAATCGCTCTGGAACTGAAATCGGAATGCTCACTGACATTTCCACTATCTGAAAGTCTGATAAACGCTGGAAAAATGATTAAGTCCAAAAAATAATTTTTTTCAACTTTTTTCAATTTTACCCCCGTGGGATATATATTCTACCCACACACATTTGGAACTCTCCTGGGGTACCCTCACACAAATTATTCCCTCATTTAGTGGATATTTTCACAAAAAAGTAAAATTTTCAAAAATTCAGAAAATTGGCTGAAAACGACTAAATATGAACGTCTCATCGGGCGAATCGCTCTGGAACTGAAATCGGAATGCTCACTGACACTTCCACTATCTGAAAGTCTGATAAACGCCGGAAAAATGATTAAGTCCAAAAAATAATTTTTTTCAACTTTTTTCAATTTTACCCCCGTGGGATATATATTCTACCCACACACATTTGGAACTCTCCTGGGGTACCCTCACACAAATTATTCCCTCATTTAGTGGATATTTTCACAAAAAAGTGAAATTTTCAAAAATTCTGAAAATTGGCTGAAAACGACTAAATATGAAGGACTCATCGGGCGAATCGCTCTGGAACTGAAATTGGAACGCTCACTGACATTTCCCCTATCTGAAAGTCTGATAAACGCTGAAAAAATGACTAAGTCCAAAAAAATTTTTTTTCAACTTTTTTCAATTTTACCCCCGTGGGATATATATTCTACCCACTCACATTTGGAACTCTCCTGGGGTACCCTCACACATATTATTCCCTCATTTAGCAGATATTTTCACAAAAAAGTGAAATTTTCAAAAATTCAGAAAATTGGCTGAAAACAACTAAATATGAAGGACTCATCAGGCGAATCGCTCTGGAACTGAAATCGGAATGCTCACTGACATTTCCCCTATCTGAAAGTCTGATAAACGCTGGAAAATTGACTAAGTCCAAAAAAAAATGTTTTAAACTTTTTTCAATTTTACCCCCGTGGGATATATATTCTACCCACACACATTTGGAACTCTCCTGGTGTACCCTCACACATATTATTCCCTCATTTAGTGGATATTTTCACAAAAAAGTGAAATTTTCAAAAATTCAGAAAATTGGCTGAAAACGACTAAATATGAAGGACTCAACGGGCGAATCGCTCTGGAACTGAAATCGGAATGCTCACTGACATTTCCACTATTTGAAAGTCTGATAAACACCGGAAAAATGACAAATTCCAAAAAATTATTTATTTCAACTTTTTTCAATTTTACCCCCGCGGGATATATATTCTACCGACACACATTTGGAACTCTCCTGGGGTACCCTCACACATATTATTCCCTCATTTAGTGGATTTTTTCACAAAAAAGAGAAATTTTCAAAAATTCTGAAAATTGGCTGAAAATGACTAAATATGAAGGATTCATTGGGCGAATCGCTCTGTAACTGAAATTGGAACGGTCACTGACATTTCCCCTATCTGAAAGTCTGCTAAACACCATAAAAATGACTAAGTCCAAAAAAAAATTTTTTTCAACTTTTTTCAATTTTACTCCCGTGGGATATATATTCTACCCACACACATTTGGAACTCTCCTGGGGTACCCTCCAACATATTATACCCTCACACAGTGGATATTTTCACAAAAAAGTGAAATTTTCAAAAATTCTGAAAATTGGCTGAAAACGACTAAATATGAAGGACTCATCGTGCGAATCGCTCTGGAACTGAAAACGGAACTCTCACTGACATTTCCCCTATCTGAAAGTCTGATAAACGGCATAAAAATGACTAAGTCCAAAAAAATTTTTTTTTCAACTTTTTTAAATTTTACCCCCGTGGGATATATATTCTACCGACACACATTTGGAACTCTCCTGGGGTACCCTCACACATATTATTCCCTCATTTAGTGGATATTTTCACAAAAAAGTGAAATTTTCAAAAATTCAGAAAATTGGCTGAAAACGACTAAATATGAAGGACTCATCGGGCGAATCGCTCTGGAACTGAAATCGGAATGCTCACTGACATTTCCACTATCTGAAAGTCTGATAAACGCTGGAAAAATGATTAAGTCCAAAAAATAATTTTTTTCAACTTTTTTCAATTTTACCCCCGTGGGATATATATTCTACCCACACACATTTGGAACTCTCCTGGGGTACCCTCACACAAATTATTCCCTCATTTAGTGGATATTTTCACAAAAAAGTAAAATTTTCAAAAATTCAGAAAATTGGCTGAAAACGACTAAATATGAAGGACTCATCGGGCGAATCGCTCTGGAACTGAAATCGGAATGCTCACTGACATTTCCACTATCTGAAAGTCTGATAAACACTGGAAAAATGACTAAGTCCAAAAAATTATTTTTTTTAACTTTTTTCAATTTTACCCCCGCGGGATATGTATTCTACCCACACACATTTGGAACTCTCCTGGGGTACCCTCACACATATTATTCCCTCATTTAGTGGATATTTTCACAAAAAAGTGACATTTTCAAAAATGGAGAAATTTGGCTGAAAACGACTAAATATGAAGGACTCATCGGGCGAATCGCTCTGGAACTGAAATCGGAATGCTCACTGACATTTCCCCTATCTGAAAGTCTGATAAACGCTGAAAAAATGACTAAGTCCAAAAAAATTTTTTTTTCAACTTTTTTCAATTTTAGCCCCATGGGATATATATTCTACCCACACGCATTTGGAACTCTCCTGGGGTACCCTCACACAAATTATTCCCTCATTTAGTGGATATTTACACAAAAAAAGTGAAATTTTCAAAAATTCAGAAAGTTGGCTGAAAACGACTAAATATGAACGTCTCATCGGGCGAATCGCTCTGGAACTGAAATCGGAATGCTCACTGACACTTCCACTATCTGAAAGTCTGATAAACGCCGGAAAAATGATTAAGTCCAAAAAATAATTTTTTTCAACTTTTTTCAATTTTACCCCCGTGGGATATATATTCTACCCACACACATTTGGAACTCTCCTGGGGTACCCTCACACAAATTATTCCCTCATTTAGTGGATATTTTCACAAAAAAGTGAAATTTTCAAAAATTCTGAAAATTGGCTGAAAACGACTAAATATGAAGGACTCATCGGGCGAATCGCTCTGGAACTGAAATTGGAACGCTCACTGACATTTCCCCTATCTGAAAGTCTGATAAAAGCTGAAAAAATGACTAAGTCCAAAAAATATTTTTTTTCAACTTTTTTCAATTTTACCCCCGTGGGATATATATTCTACCCACACACATTTGGAACTCTCCTGGGGTACCCTCACATATATTATTCCCTCATTTAGTGGATATTTTCACAAAAAAGTGAAATTTTCAAAAATTCAGAAAATTGGCTGAAAACAACTAAATATGAAGGACTCATCAGGCGAATCGCTCTGGAACTGAAATCGGAATGCTCACTGACATTTCCCCTATCTGAAAGTCTGATAAACGCTGGAAAATTGACTACGTCCAAAAAAAAATGTTTTAAACTTTTTTCAATTTTACCCCCGTGGGATATATATTCTACCCACACACATTTGGAACTCTCCTGGTGTACCCTCACACATATTATTCCCTCATTTAGTGGATATTTTCACAAAAAAGTGAAATTTTCAAAAATTCAGAAATTTGGCTGAAAACGACTAAATATGAAGGACTCAACAGGCGAATCGCTCTGGAACTGAAATCGGAATGCTCACTGACATTTCCACTATTTGAAAGTCTGATAAACACCGGAAAAATGACAAATTCCAAAAAATTATTTATTTCAACTTTTTTCAATTTTACCCCCGCGGGATATATATTCTACCGACACACATTTGGAACTCTCCTGGGGTACCCTCACACATATTATTCCCTCATTTAGTGGATTTTTTCACAAAAAAGAGAAATTTTCAAAAATTCTGAAAATTGGCTGAAAATGACTAAATATGAAGGATTCATTGGGCGAATCGCTCTGTAACTGAAATTGGAACGGTCACTGACATTTCCCCTATCTGAAAGTCTGATAAACGCTGAAAAAATGACTAAGTCCAAAAAAAAAAATTTTTCACCTTTTTTCAATTTTACCCCTGTGGGATATATATTCTACCCACACACATTTGGAACTCTCCTGGGGTACCCTCACACATATTATTCCCTCATTTAGTGGATATTTTCACAAAAAAAGTGAAATTTTCAAAAATTCAGAAAATTGGCTGAAAACGACTAAATATGAAGGACTCATCGGGCGAATCACTCTGGAACTGAAATCGGAACACTCACTGACATTTCCCCTATCTGAAAGTCTGCTAAACACCATAAAAATGACTAAGTCCAAAAAAAAATTTTTTTCAACTTTTTTCAATTTTACTCCCGTGGGATATATATTCTACCCACACACATTTGGAACTCTCCTGGGGTACCCTCCAACATATTATACCCTCACACAGTGGATATTTTCACAAAAAAGTGAAATTTTCAAAAATTCTGAAAATTGGCTGAAAACGACTAAATATGAAGGACTCATCGTGCGAATCGCTCTGGAACTGAAAACGGAACTCTCACTGACATTTCCCCTATCTGAAAGTCTGATAAACGCCATAAAAATGACTAAGTCCAAAAAAATTTTTTTTTCAACTTTTTTATATTTTACCCCCGTGGGATATATATTCTACCGACACACATTTGGAACTCTCCTGGGGTACCCTCACACATATTATTCCCTCATTTAGTGGATATTTTCACAAAAAAGTGAAATTTTCAAAAATTCAGAAAATTGGCTGAAAACGACTAAATATGAAGGACTCATCGGGCGAATCGCTCTGGAACTGAAATCGGAATGCTCACTGACATTTCCACTATCTGAAAGTCTGATAAACGCTGGAAAAATGATTAAGTCCAAAAAATAATTTTTTTCAACTTTTTTCAATTTTACCCCCGTGGGATATATATTCTACCCACACACATTTGGAACTCTCCTGGGGTACCCTCACACAAATTATTCCCTCATTTAGTGGATATTTTCACAAAAAAGTAAAATTTTCAAAAATTCAGAAAATTGGCTGAAAATGACTAAATATGAAGGACTCATCGGGCGAATCGCTCTGGAACTGAAATCGGAATGCTCACTGACATTTCCACTATCTGAAAGTCTGATAAACGCTGGAAAAATGACTAAGTCCAAAAAATTATTTTTTTTAACTTTTTTCAATTTTACCCCCGCGGGATATGTATTCTACCCACACACATTTGGAACTCTCCTGGGGTACCCTCACACATATTATTCCCTCATTTAGTGGATATTTTCACAAAAAAGTGACATTTTCAAAAATGGAGAAATTTGGCTGAAAACGACTAAATATGAAGGACTCATCGGGCGAATCTCTCTGGAACTGAAATCGGAATGCTCACTGACATTTCCCCGATCTGAAAGTCTGATAAACGCCGGAAAAATGACTAAGTCCAAAAAAATTTTTTTTTCAACTTTTTTCAATTTTAGCCCCATGGGATATATATTCTACCCACACGCATTTGGAACTCTCCTGGGGTACCCTCACACAAATTATTCCCTCATTTAGTGGATATTTTCACAAAAAAAGTGAAATTTTCAAAAATTCAGAAAGTTGGCTGAAAACGACTAAATATGAACGTCTCATCGGGCGAATCGCTCTGGAACTGAAATCGGAATGCTCACTGACACTTCCACTATCTGAAAGTCTGATAAACGCCGGAAAAATGATTAAGTCCAAAAAATAATTTTTTTCAACTTTTTTCAATTTTACCCCCGTGGGATATATATTCTACCCACACACATTTGGAACTCTCCTGGGGTACCCTCACACAAATTATTCCCTCATTTAGTGGATATTTTCACAAAAAAGTGAAATTTTCAAAAATTCTGAAAATTGGCTGAAAACGACTAAATATGAAGGACTCATCGGGCGAATCGCTCTGGAACTGAAATTGGAACGCTCACTGACATTTCCCCTATCTGAAAGTCTGATAAACGCTGAAAAAATGACTAAGTCCAAAAAATATTTTTTTTCAACTTTTTTCAATTTTACCCCCGTGGGATATATATTCTACCCACACACATTTGGAACTCTCCTGGGGTACCCTCACATATATTATTCCCTCATTTAGTGGATATTTTCACAAAAAAGTGAAATTTTCAAAAATTCAGAAAATTGGCTGAAAACGACTAAATATGAAGGACTCATCGGGCGAATCGCTCTGGAACTGAAATCGGAATGCTCACTGACATTTCCACTATCTGAAAGTCTGATAAACGCTGGAAAAATGACTAAGTCCAAAAAAAAAATTTTTCACCTTTTTTCAATTTTACCCCTGTGGGATCTATATTCTACCGACAAACATTTGGAACTCTCCTGGGGTACCCTCACACAAATTATTCCCTCATTTAGTGGATATTTTCACAAAAAAGTGAAATTTTCAAAAATTCAGAAAATTGGCTGAAAACGACTAAATATGAAGGACTCATCGGGCGAATCGCTCTGGAACTGAAATCGGAATGCTCACTGACATTTCCACTATCTGAAAGTCTGATAAACGCCGGAAAAATGACTAAGTCCAAAAAAATTTTTTTTTCAACTTTTTTCAATTTTAGCCCCATGGGATATATATTCTACCCACACGCATTTGGAACTTTCCTGGGGTACCCTCACACAAATTATTCCCTCATTTAGTGGATATTTTCACAAAAAAAGTGAAATTTTCAAAAATTCAGAAAGTTGGCTGAAAACGACTAAATATGAACGTCTCATCGGGCGAATCGCTCTGGAACTGAAATCGGAATGCTCACTGACATTTCCACTATCTGAAAGTCTGATAAACGCCGGAAAAATGATTAAGTCCAAAAAAAAATTTTTTTCACCTTTTTTCAATTTTACCCCTGTGGGATATATATTCTACCCACACACATTTGGAACTCTCCTCGGGTACCCTCACACAAATTATTCCCTCATTTAGTGGATATTTTCACAAAAATGTGAAATTTTCAAAAATTCAGAAAGTTGTCTGAAAACGACTAAATATGAACGACTCATCGGGCGAATCGCTCTGGAACTGAAATCGGAATGCTCACTGACATTTCCCCGATCTGAAAGTCTGATAAACGCCGGAAAAATGATTAAGTCCAAAAAATAATTTTTTTCAACTTTTTTCAATTTTACCCCTGCGGGATATATATTCTACCCACACACATTTGGAACTCTCCTGGGGTACCCTCACACATATTATTCCCTCATTTAGTGGATATTTTCACAAAAAAGTGAAATTTTCAAAAGTTCTGAAAATTGGCTGAAAACGACTAAATATGAAGGACTCATCGGGCGAATCGCTCTGGAACTGAAATCGGAACACTCACTGACATTTCCCCTAACTGAAAGTCTGATAAACGCCATAAAAATGACTAAGTCCAAAAAATTTTTTTTTTTAACTTTTTTCAATTTTACCCCCGTGGGATATATATCCTACCCACACACATTTGGAACTCTCCTGGGGTACCCTCACACATATTATTCCCTCATTTAGTGGATATTTTCACAAAAAAGTGAAATTTTCAAAAATTCAAAAAGTTGCTGAAAACGGCTAAATATGAAGGACTCATCGGGCGAATCACTCTGGAACTGAAATCGGAACACTCACTGACATTTCCCCTATCTGAAAGACTGATAAACGCCATAAAAATGACTAAGTCCAAAAAATTTTTTTTTAAACTTTTTTCAATTTTACCCCCGTGGGATATATATTCTACCGACACACATTTGAAACTCTCCTGGGGTACCCTCACACATATTATTCCCTCATTTAGTGGATATTTTCACAAAAAAGTGAAATTTTCAAAAATTCAGAAAATTGGCTGAAAACGACTAAATATGAAGGACTCATCGGGCGAATCGCTCTGGAACTGAAATCGGAATGCTCACTGACATTTCCACTATCTGAAAGTCTGATAAACGCCGGAAAAATGACTAAGTCCAAAAAATTATTTTTTTTAACTTTTTTCAATTTTACCCCCGCGGGATATATATTCTACCCACACACATTTGGAACTCTCCTGGGGTACCCTCACATATTATTCCCTCATTTAGTGGATATTTTCACAAAAAAGTGAAATTTTCAAAAATTCAGAAAATTGGCTGAAAACGACTAAATATGAAGGACTCATCGGGCGAACCACTCTGGAACTGAAATCTAAACACTCACTGACATTTCCCCTATCTGAAAGTCTGATAAACGCCATAAAAATGACTAAGTCCAAAAAAATTTTTTTTTCAACTTTTTTCAATTTTACCCCCGTGGGATATATATTCTACCCACACACATTTGGAACTCTCCTGGGGTACCCTCACACATATTATTCCCTCATTTAGTGGATATTTTCACAAAAAAGTGAAATTTTCAAAAATTCAGAAAGTTGCTGAAAACGGCTAAATATGAAGGACTCATCGGGCGAATCACTCTGGAACTGAAATCGGAACACTCACTGACATTTCCCCTATCTGAAAGACTGATAAACGCCATAAAAATGACTAAGTCCAAAAAAAAAATTTTTTCACCTTTTTTCAATTTTACCCCTGTGGGATATATATTCTACCCACACACATTTGGAACTCTCCTCGGGTACCCTCACACAAATTATTCCCTCATTTAGTGGATATTTTCACAAAAAAGTGAAATTTTCAAAAATTCAGAAAGTTGGCTGAAAACGACTAAATATGAACGACTCATCGGGCGAATCGCTCTGGAACTGAAATCGTAATGCTCACTGACATTTACACTATCTGAAAGTCTGATAAACGCCGGAAAAATGACTAAGTCCAAAAAATTATTTTTTTTTACTTTTTTCAATTTTACCCCCGCGGGATATATATTCTACCCACACACATTTGGAACTCTCCTGGGGTACCCTCACACATATTATTCCCTCATTTAGTGGATATTTTCACAAAAAAGTGAAATTTTCAAAAATTCAGAAAATTGGCTGAAAACGACTAAATATGAAGGACTCATCGGGCGAATCGCTCTGGAACTGAAATCGGAATGCTCACTGACTTTTCCCCTATCTTAAAGTCTGATAAACGCCATAAAAATGACTAAGTCCAAAAAAATTTGTTTTTCAACTTTTTTCAATTTTACCCCCGTGGGATATATATTCTACCGACACACATTTGTAACTCTCCTGGGGTACCCTCACACATATTATTCCCTCATTTAGTGGATATTTTCACAAAAAAGTGAAATTTTCAAAAATTCAGAAAATTGGCTGAAAACGACTAAATATGAAGGACTCATCGGGCGAATCACTCTGGAACTGAAATTGGAGCGCTCACTGACATTTCCCCTATCTGAAAGTCTGATAAACGCTGGAAAAATGACTAAGTCCAAAAAAAAAAAATTTTCACCTTTTTTCAATTTTACCCCTGTGGGATATATATTCTACCCACACACATTTGGAACTCTCCTGGGGTACCCTCACACATATTATTCCCTCATTTAGTGGATATTTTCACAAAAAAGTGACATTTTAAAAAATTCAGAAAATTGACTGAAAACGAGTAAATATGAAGGACTCATCGGGCGAATCGCTCTGGAACTGAAATCGGAATGCTCACTGACATTTCCACTATCTGAAAGTCTGATAAACGCCGGAAAAATGACTAAGTCCAAAAAATTATTTTTTTCAACTTTATTCAATTTTACCCCCGCGGGATATATATTCTACCCACACACATTTGGAACTCTCATGGGGTACCCTCACACATATTATTCCCTCATTTAGTGGATATTTTCACAAAAAAGTGAAATTTTCAAAAATTCTGAAAATTGGCTGAAAACGACTAAATATGAAGGACTCATCGAGCGAATCGCTCTGGAACTGAAATCGGAACACTCACTGACATTTCCCCTATCTGAAAGTCTGATAAACGCCATAAAAATGACTAAGTCGAAAAAATTTTTTTTCAAACTTTTTTCAATTTTACCCCCGTGGGATATATATTCTACCGAAACACATTTGGAACTCTCCTGGGGTACCCTCACACATATTATTCCCTCATTTAGTGGATATTTTCACAAAAAAGTGAAATTTTCAAAAATTCAGAAAATTGGCTGAAAACGACTAAATATGAAGGACTCATCAGGCGAATCGCTCTGGAACTGAAATCGGAATGCTCACTGACATTTCCCATATCTGAAAGTCTGATAAACGCTGGAAAAATGACTAAGTCCAAAAAAAAAATTTTTTCAACTTTTTTCAATTTCACCCCCGTGGGATATATATTCTACCCACACACATTTGGAACTCTCCTGGGGTACCCTCGCACATATTATTCCCTCATTTAGTGGATATTTTCACAAAACAGTGAAATTTTCAAAAATTCTGAAAATTGGCTGAAAACGACTAAATATGAAGGACTCATTGGGCGAATCGCTCTGGAACTGAACTCGGAATGCTCACTGACATTTCCCCTATCTGAAAGTCTGATAAACGCCGGAAAAATGACTAAGTCCAAAAAAAAAATTTTTTTCAACTTTTTTCAATTTTACCCCCGTGGGATATATATTCTACCCACACACATTTTGGAACTCTCCTGGGGTACCCTCACACATATTATTCCCTCATTTAGTGGATATTTTCACAAAAAAGTGAAATTTTCAAAAATTCTGAAAATTGACTGAAAACGAGTAAATATGAAGGACTCATCGGGCGAATCGCTCTGGAACTGAAATCGGAATGCTCACTGACATTTCCACTATCTGAAAGTCTGATAAACGCCGGAAAAATGACTAAGTCCAAAAAATAATTTTTTTCAACTTTTTTCAATTTTACCCCGTGGGATATATATTCTACCCACACACATTTGGAACTCTCCTGGTGTACCCTCACACATATTATTCCCTCATTTAGTGGATATTTTCACAAAAAAGTGAAATTTTCAAACATTCTGAAAATTGGTTGAAAACGACTAAATATGAACGACTCATCAGGCGAATCGTTCTGGAACTCAAATCGGAATGCTCACTGACATTTCCCCTATCTGAAAGTCTGATAAACGCCGGAAAAATTACTAAGTCCAAAAAATAATTTTTTTCAACTTTTTTCAATTTTACCCCCGCGGGATATATATTCTACCCACACACATTTGGAACTCTCCTGGGGTACCCTCACACATATTATTCCCTCATTTTGTGGATATTTTCACAAAAAAGTGAAATTTTCAAAAATTCTGAAAATTGGCTGAAAACGACTAAATATGATGGATTCATCAGGCGAATCGCTCTGGAACTGAAATCGGAATGCTCACTGACATTTCTCCTATCTGAAAGTCTGATAAACGCTGGAAAAATGACTAAGTCCAAAAAAAAAATTTTTTCAACTTATTTCAATTACACCCCCGTGGGATATATATTCTACCCACACACATTTGGAACTCTCCTGGGGTACCCTCACACATATTATTCCCTCATTTAGTGGATATTTTCACAAAACAGTGAAATTTTCAAAAATTCTGAAAATTGGCTGAAAACGACTAAATATGAAGGACTCATCGGGCGAATCGCTCTGGAACTGAACTCGGAATGCTCACTGACATTTCCCCTATCTGAAAGTCTGATAAATGCTGAAAAAATGACTAAGTCCAAAACAAATTTTTTTTCAACTTTTTCAATTTTACCTCCGTGGGATATATATTGTACCCACACACATTTGGAACTCTCCTGGGGTTCCCTCACACATATTATTCCCTCATTTAGTGGATATTTTCACAAAAAAGTGAAATTTACAAAAATTCTGAAAATTGGCTGAAAACGACTAAATATGAAGGACTCATCGGGCGAATCGCTCTGGAACTGAAATCGGAATGCTCACTGACATTTCCCCTATCTGAAAGTCTGATAAACGCCGGAAAAATTACTAAGTCCAAAAAATAATTTTTTTCAACTTTTTTCAATTTTACCCCCGCGGGATATATATTCTACCCACACACATTTGGAACTCTCCTGGGGTACCCTCACACATATTATTCCCTCATTTTGTGGATATTTTCACAAAAAAGTGAAATTTTCAAAAATTCTGAAAATTGGCTGAAAACGACTAAATATGAAGGAATCATCGGGCGAATCGCTCTGGAACTGAAATCGGAACACTCACTGTCATTTCCCCTATCTGAAAGTCTGATAAACGCCATAAAAATGACTAAGTCTAAAAAAAATTTTTTTTAAACTTTTTTCAATTTTACCCCCGTGGGATATATATTCTACCCACACACATTTGGAACTCTCCTGGGGTACCCTCACACATATTATTCCCTCATTTAGTGGATATTTTCACAAAACAGTGAAATTTTCAAAAATTCTGAAAATTGGCTGAAAACGACTAAATATGAAGGACTCATCGGGCGAATCGCTCTGGAACTGAACTCGGAATGCTCACTGACATTTCCCCTATCTGAAAGTCTGATAAACGCCGGAAAAATGACTAAGTCCAAAAAAAAATTTTTTTTCAACTTTTTTAAATTTTACCCCTGTGGGATGTATATTCTGCCCAAACACATTTGGATCTCTCCTGGGGTACCCTCACACATATTATTCCCTCATTTAGTGGATATTTTCACAAATAAGTGAAATTTCCAAAAATTCTGAAAATTGGCTGAAAACGACTAAATATGAAGGACTCATCGGGCGAATAGCTCTGGAACTGAAATCGGAAGACTCACTGACATTTCCCGTATCTGAAAGTCTGATAAACGCCGGAAAAATGACTAAGTCCAAAAAAATTTTTTTTCAACTTTTTTCAATTTTACCCCCGTGGGATATATATTGTATCCACACACATTTGGAACTCTCCTGGGGTACCCTCACACATATTATTCCCTCATTTAGTTGATATTTTCACAAAAAAGTGAAATTTTCAAAAATTCAGAAAATTGGCTGAAAACAACTAAATATGAAGGACTCATCGGGCGAATCGCTCTGGAACTGAAATAGGAATGCTCACTGGCATTTCCCCTATCTGAAAGTCTGATAAATGCCAGAAAAATGACTAAGTCCAAAAAAAAATTTTTTTCAACTTTTTTCAATTTTACCCCCGTGGGATATATATTCTACCCACACACATTTGGAACTCTCCTGGGGTACCCTCACACATATTATTCCCTCATATAGTGGATATTTTCACAAAAAAGTGAAATTTTCAAAAATTCAGAAAATTGGCTGAAAACGACTAAATATGAAGGACTCATCGGGCGAATAGCTCTGGAACTGAAATCGGAACACTCTCTGACATTTCGCCTACCTGAAAGTCTGATAAACGCCAGAAAAATGACTAAGTCGAAAAAAAATTTTTTTTCAACTTTTTTCAATTTTACCCCCGTAGGATATATATTCTACCCACACACATTTGGAACTCTCCTGGGGTACCCTCACACATATTATTTCCTCATTTAGTTGATATTTTCACAAAAAAGTGAAATTTTCAAAAATTCAGAAAATTGACTGAAAACGACTAAATATGAAGGACTCATCGGGCAAATCGCTCTGGAACTGAAATAGGAATGCTCACTGGCATTTACCCTATCTGAAAGTCTGATAAACGCCGGAAAAATGACTAAATCCCCCCAAAAATTTTTTTTCAACTTTTTTCAATTTTACCCCCATGGTATATATATTCTACCCACACACATTTGGAACTCTCCTGGGGAACTCTCACACATATTATTCCCTCATTTAGTTGATATTTTCACAAAAAAGTGAAATTTTCAAAAATTCTGAAAATTGGCTGAAAACGACTAAATATGAAGGACTCATCGGGCGAATCACTCTGGAACTGAAATCGGAATGCACACTGACATTTCCCCTATCTGAAAGTCTGATAAATGCTGAAAAATGACCAAGTCCAAAACAAATTTTTTTTCAACTTTTTTCAATTTTACCCCCTTGGGATATATATTCTACCGACACACATTTGCAACTCCCGTGGGGTACCCTCACACGTATTATTCCCTCATTTAGTGGATATTTTCACAAAAAAGTGAAATTTTCAAAAATTCAGAAAATTGGCTGAAAACGAGTAAATATGAAGGACTCATCGGGCGAATCGCTCTGGAACTGAAATTGGAACGCTCACTGACATTTCCCCTATCTGAAAGTCTGATAAACGCTGAAAAAATGACTAAGTCTAAAAAAATTTTTTTTCACCTTTTTTCAATTTTACCCCCGTGGGATATATATTCTACCCAAACACATTTGGAACTCTCCTGGGGTACCCTCACACATATTATTCCCTCATTTAGTGGATATTTTCACAAAAAAGTGAAATTTTCAAAAATTCTGAAAATTGACTGAAAACGAGTAAATATGAAGGACTCATCGGGCGAATCGCTCTGGAACTGAAATCGGAATGCTCACTGACATTTCCACTATCTGAAAGTCTGATAAACGCCGGAAAAATGACTAAGTCCAAAAAATTATTTTTTTCAACTTTATTCAATTTTACCCCCGCGGGATATATATTCTACCCACACACATTTGGAACTCTCATGGGGTACCCTCACACATATTATTCCCTCATTTAGTGGATATTTTCACAAAAAAGTGAAATTTTCAAAAATTCTGAAAATTGGCTGAAAACGACTAAATATGAAGGACTCATTGAGCGAATCGCTCTGGAACTGAAATCGGAACACTCACTGACATTTCCCCTATCTGAAAGTCTGATAAACGCTGAAAAAATGACTAAGTCCAAAAAAATTTTTTTTCAACTTTTTTCAATTTTACCCCGTGGGATATATATTGTACCCACACACATTTGGAACTCTCCTGGGGTACCCTGACACATATTATTCCCTCATTTAGTTGATATTTTCACAAAAAAGTGAAATTTTCAAAAATTCAGAAAATTGGCTGAAAACGACTAAATATGAAGGAATCATCGGGCGAATCGCTCTGGAACTGAAATCGGAACACTCACTGTCATTTCCCCTATCTGAAAGTCTGATAAACGCCATAAAAATGACTAAGTCTAAAAAAAATTTTTTTTAAACTTTTTTCAATTTTACCCCCGTGGGATATATATTCTACCGACACACATTTGGAACTCTCCTGGGGTACCCTCACACATATTATTCCCTCATTTAGTGGATATTTTCACAAAAAAGTGAAATTTTCAAAAAATCAGAAAATTGGCTGAAAACGACTAAATATGATGGAATCATCAGGCGAATCGCTCTGGAACTGAAATCGGAATGCTCACTGACATTTCCCCTATCTGAAAGTCTGATAAACGCTGGAAAAATGACTAAGTCCAAAAAAAAAATTTTTTCAACTTTTTTCAATTACACCCCCGTGGGATATATATTCTACCCACACACATTTGGAACTCTCCTGGGGTACCCTCACACATATTATTCCCTCATTTAGTGGATATTTTCACAAATAAGTGAAATTTCCAAAAATTCTGAAAATTGGCTGAAAACGACTAAATATGAAGGAGTCATCGGGCGAATCACTCTGGAACTGAAATCGGAATGCTCACTGACATTTCCCCTATCTGAAAGTCTGATAAATGCTGAAAAAATGACTAAGTCCAAAACAAATTTTTTTTCAACTTTTTCAATTTTACCTCTGTGGGATATATATTGTACCCACACACATTTGGAACTCTCCTGGGGTTCATTCACACATATTATTCCCTCATTTAGTGGATATTTTCACAAAAAAGTGAAATTTACAAAAATTCTGAAAATTGGCTGAAAACGACTAAATATGAAGGACTCATCGGGCGAATAGCTCTGGAACTGAAATCGGAACACTCACTGACATTTCCCGTATCTGAAAGTCTGATAAACGCCGGAAAAATGACTAAGTCCAAAAAAAATTTTTTTCAACTTTTTTCAATTTTACCCCGTGGGATATATATTGTACCCACACACATTTGGAACTCTCCTGGGGTACCCTCACACATATTATTCCCTCATTTAGTTGATATTTTCACAAAAAAGTGAAATTTTCAAAAATTCAGAAAATTGGCTGAAAACAACTAAATATGAAGGACTCATCGGGCGAATCGCTCTAGAACTGAAATAGGAATGCTCACTGGCATTTCCGCTATCTGAAAGTCTGATAAATGCCAGAAAAATGACTAAGTCCAAAAAAAAATTTTTTTCAACTTTTTTCAATTTTACCCCCGTGGGATATATATTCTACCCACACACATTTGGAACTCTCCTGGGGTACCCTCACACATATTATTCCCTCATATAGTGGATATTTTCACAAAAAAGTGAAATTTTCAAAAATTCAGAAAATTGGCTGAAAACGACTAAATATGAAGGACTCATCGGGCGAATAGCTCTGGAACTGAAATCGGAACACTCTCTGACATTTCGCGTACCTGAAAGTCTGATAAACGCCGGAAAAATGACTAAGTCCAAAAAAAATTTTTTTTCAACTTTTTTCAATTTTACCCCCGTAGGATATATATTCTACCCACACACATTTGGAACTCTCCTGGGGTACCCTCACACATATTATTTCCTCATTTAGTTGATATTTTCACAAAAAAGTGAAATTTTCAAAAATTCAGAAAATTGACTGAAAACGACTAAATATGAAGGACTCATCGGGCAAATCGCTCTGGAACTGAAATAGGAATGCTCACTGGCATTTCCGCTATCTGAAAGTCTGATAAATGCCAGAAAAATGACTAAGTCCTAAAAAAAATTTTTTCAACTTTTTTAAATTTTACCCCTGTGGGATGTATATTCTACCCACACACATTTGGATCTCTACTGGGGTACCCTCACACATATTATTCCCTCATTTAGTGGATATTTTCACAAAAAAGTGAAATTTTCAAAAATTCTGAAAATTGGCTGAAAACGACTAAATATGAAGGACTCATCGGTCGAATAGCTCTGGAACTGAAATGGGAAGACTCACTGACATTTCCCCTATCTGAAAGTCTGATAAACGCCAGAAAAATGACTAAGTCCCAAAAAAATTTTTTTTAAACTTTTTTCAATTTTACCCCCGAGGGATATATATTCCACCCACACACATTTGGAGCTCTACTGGGGTACCATCACACATATTATTCCCTCATTTAGTTGATATTTTCACAAAAAAGTGAAATTTTAAAACATTCAGAAAATTGACTGAAAACGAATAAATATGAAGGACTCATCGGGCGACTCGCTCTGGAACTGAAATCGGAACACTCACTGACATTTACCCTATCTGAAAGTCTGATAAACGCCAGAAAAATGACTAAGTCCCAAAAAAATTTTTTTTAAACTTTTTTCAATTTTACCCCCGAGGGATATATATTCCACCCACACACATTTGGAGCTCTCCTGGGGTACCCTCACACATATTATTCCCTCATTTAGTGGATATTTTCACAAAAAAGTGAAATTTTCAAAAATTCAGAAAATTGGCTGAAAACGACTAAATATGAAGGACTCATCGGGCGAATCACTCTGGAACTGAAATCGGAATGCACACTGACATTTCCCCTATCTGAAAGTCTGATAAATGCTGAAAAAATGACCAAGTCCAAAACAAATTTTTTTTCAACTTTTTTCAATTTTACCCCCTTGGGATATATATTCTACCGACACACATTTGCAACTCTCGTGGGGTACCCTCACACATATTATTCCCTCATTTAGTTGATATTTTCACAAAAAAGTGAAATTTTCAAAAATTCTGAAAATTGGCTGAAAATCACTAAATATGAAGGACTCATCGGGCGAATCGCTCTGGAACTGAAATCGGAACACTCACTGACATTTCCCCTATCTGAAAGTCTGATAAATGCCGGAAAAATGACTAAGTCCAAAAAAAATTTTTATCAACTTTTTTCAATTTTACCCCCGGGGGATATATATTCTGCCGACACACATTTGGAACTCTCCTGGGGTACCCTCACACATATTATTCCCTCATTTAGTGGATATTTTCACAAAAAAGTGAAATTTCCAAAAATTCTGAAAATTGGCTGAAAACGACTAAATATGAAGGACTCATCGGGCGAATCACTCTGGAACTGAAATCGGAATGCTCACTGACATTTCCCCTATCTGAAAGTCTGATAAATGCTGAAAAAATGACCAAGTCCAAAACAAATTTTTTTTCAACTTTTTTCAATTTTACCCCCTTGGGATATATATTCTACCGACACACATTTGCAACTCTCGTGGGGTACCCTCACACATATTATTCCCTCATTTAGTTGATATTTTCACAAAAAAGTGAAATTTTCAAAAATTCTGAAAATTGGCTGAAAATCACTAAATATGAAGGACTCATCGGGCGAATCGCTCTGGAACTGAAATCGGAACACTCACTGACATTTCCCCTATCTGAAAGTCTGATAAATGCCGGAAAAATGACTAAGTCCAAAAAAAATTTTTATCAACTTTTTTCAATTTTACCCCCGGGGGATATATATTCTGCCGACACACATTTGGAACTCTCCTGGGGTACCCTCACACATATTATTCCCTCATTTAGTGGATATTTTCACAAAAAAGTGAAATTTCCAAAAATTCTGAAAATTGGCTGAAAACGACTAAATATGAAGGACTCATCGGGCGAATCACTCTGGAACTGAAATCGGAATGCTCACTGACATTTCCCCTATCTGAAAGTCTGATAAATGCTGAAAAAATGACTAAGTCCAAAACAAATTTTTTTTCAACTTTTTCAATTTTACCTCTGTGGGATATATATTGTACCCACACACATTTGGAACTCTCCTGGGGTTCATTCACACATATTATTCCCTCATTTAGTGGATATTTTCACAAAAAAGTGAAATTTACAAAAATTCTGAAAATTGGCTGAAAACGACTAAATATGAAGGACTCATCGGGCGAATAGCTCTGGAACTGAAATCGGAACACTCACTGACATTTCCCGTATCTGAAAGTCTGATAAACGCCGGAAAAATGACTAAGTCCAAAAAAAATTTTTTTCAACTTTTTTCAATTTTACCCCGTGGGATATATATTGTACCCACACACATTTGGAACTCTCCTGGGGTACCCTCACACATATTATTCCCTCATTTAGTTGATATTTTCACAAAAAAGTGAAATTTTCAAAAATTCAGAAAATTGGCTGAAAACAACTAAATATGAAGGACTCATCGGGCGAATCGCTCTAGAACTGAAATAGGAATGCTCACTGGCATTTCCGCTATCTGAAAGTCTGATAAATGCCAGAAAAATGACTAAGTCCAAAAAAAAATTTTTTTCAACTTTTTTCAATTTTACCCCCGTGGGATATATATTCTACCCACACACATTTGGAACTCTCCTGGGGTACCCTCACACATATTATTCCCTCATATAGTGGATATTTTCACAAAAAAGTGAAATTTTCAAAAATTCAGAAAATTGGCTGAAAACGACTAAATATGAAGGACTCATCGGGCGAATAGCTCTGGAACTGAAATCGGAACACTCTCTGACATTTCGCGTACCTGAAAGTCTGATAAACGCCGGAAAAATGACTAAGTCCAAAAAAAATTTTTTTTCAACTTTTTTCAATTTTACCCCCGTAGGATATATATTCTACCCACACACATTTGGAACTCTCCTGGGGTACCCTCACACATATTATTTCCTCATTTAGTTGATATTTTCACAAAAAAGTGAAATTTTCAAAAATTCAGAAAATTGACTGAAAACGACTAAATATGAAGGACTCATCGGGCAAATCGCTCTGGAACTGAAATAGGAATGCTCACTGGCATTTCCGCTATCTGAAAGTCTGATAAATGCCAGAAAAATGACTAAGTCCTAAAAAAAATTTTTTCAACTTTTTTAAATTTTACCCCTGTGGGATGTATATTCTACCCACACACATTTGGATCTCTACTGGGGTACCCTCACACATATTATTCCCTCATTTAGTGGATATTTTCACAAAAAAGTGAAATTTTCAAAAATTCTGAAAATTGGCTGAAAACGACTAAATATGAAGGACTCATCGGTCGAATAGCTCTGGAACTGAAATGGGAAGACTCACTGACATTTCCCCTATCTGAAAGTCTGATAAACGCCAGAAAAATGACTAAGTCCCAAAAAAATTTTTTTTAAACTTTTTTCAATTTTACCCCCGAGGGATATATATTCCACCCACACACATTTGGAGCTCTACTGGGGTACCATCACACATATTATTCCCTCATTTAGTTGATATTTTCACAAAAAAGTGAAATTTTAAAACATTCAGAAAATTGACTGAAAACGAATAAATATGAAGGACTCATCGGGCGACTCGCTCTGGAACTGAAATCGGAACACTCACTGACATTTACCCTATCTGAAAGTCTGATAAACGCCAGAAAAATGACTAAGTCCCAAAAAAATTTTTTTTAAACTTTTTTCAATTTTACCCCCGAGGGATATATATTCCACCCACACACATTTGGAGCTCTCCTGGGGTACCCTCACACATATTATTCCCTCATTTAGTGGATATTTTCACAAAAAAGTGAAATTTTCAAAAATTCAGAAAATTGGCTGAAAACGACTAAATATGAAGGACTCATCGGGCGAATCACTCTGGAACTGAAATCGGAATGCACACTGACATTTCCCCTATCTGAAAGTCTGATAAATGCTGAAAAAATGACCAAGTCCAAAACAAATTTTTTTTCAACTTTTTTCAATTTTACCCCCTTGGGATATATATTCTACCGACACACATTTGCAACTCTCGTGGGGTACCCTCACACATATTATTCCCTCATTTAGTTGATATTTTCACAAAAAAGTGAAATTTTCAAAAATTCTGAAAATTGGCTGAAAATCACTAAATATGAAGGACTCATCGGGCGAATCGCTCTGGAACTGAAATCGGAACACTCACTGACATTTCCCCTATCTGAAAGTCTGATAAATGCCGGAAAAATGACTAAGTCCAAAAAAAATTTTTATCAACTTTTTTCAATTTTACCCCCGGGGGATATATATTCTGCCGACACACATTTGGAACTCTCCTGGGGTACCCTCACACATATTATTCCCTCATTTAGTGGATATTTTCACAAAAAAGTGAAATTTCCAAAAATTCTGAAAATTGGCTGAAAACGACTAAATATGAAGGACTCATCGGGCGAATCACTCTGGAACTGAAATCGGAATGCTCACTGACATTTCCCCTATCTGAAAGTCTGATAAATGCTGAAAAAATGACCAAGTCCAAAACAAATTTTTTTTCAACTTTTTTCAATTTTACCCCCTTGGGATATATATTCTACCGACACACATTTGCAACTCTCGTGGGGTACCCTCACACATATTATTCCCTCATTTAGTTGATATTTTCACAAAAAAGTGAAATTTTCAAAAATTCTGAAAATTGGCTGAAAATCACTAAATATGAAGGACTCATCGGGCGAATCGCTCTGGAACTGAAATCGGAACACTCACTGACATTTCCCCTATCTGAAAGTCTGATAAATGCCGGAAAAATGACTAAGTCCAAAAAAAATTTTTATCAACTTTTTTCAATTTTACCCCCGGGGGATATATATTCTGCCGACACACATTTGGAACTCTCCTGGGGTACCCTCACACATATTATTCCCTCATTTAGTGGATATTTTCACAAAAAAGTGAAATTTCCAAAAATTCTGAAAATTGGCTGAAAACGACTAAATATGAAGGACTCATCGGGCGAATCACTCTGGAACTGAAATCGGAATGCTCACTGACATTTCCCCTATCTGAAAGTCTGATAAATGCTGAAAAAATGACTAAGTCCAAAACAAATTTTTTTTCAACTTTTTCAATTTTACCTCCGTGGGATATATATTGTACCCACACACATTTGGAACTCTCCTGGGGTTCCCTCACACATATTATTCCCTCATTTAGTGGATATTTTCACAAAAAAGTGAAATTTACAAAAATTCTGAAAATTGGCTGAAAACAACTAAATATGAAGGACTCATCGGGCGAATAGCTCTGGAACTGAAATCGGAACACTCACTGACATTTCCCGTATCTGAAATTCTGATAAACGCCGGAAAAATGACTAAGTCCAAAAAAATTTTTTTTCAACTTTTTTCAATTTTACCCCGTGGGATATATATTGTACCCACACACATTTGGAACTCTCCTGGGGTACCCTCACACATATTATTCCCTCATTTAGTTGATATTTTCACAAAAAAGTGAAATTTTCAAAAATTCAGAAAATTGGCTGAAAACAACTAAATATGAAGGACTCATCGGGCGAATAGCTCTGGAACTGAAATGGGAAGACTCACTGACATTTCCCCTATCTGAAAGTCTGATAAACACCGGAAAAATGACTAAGTCCCAAAAAAAATTTTTTTTAACTTTTTTCAATTTTACCCCCGTGGGATACATATTCTACCCACACACATTTGGAACTCTCCTGGGGTACCATCACACATATTATTCCCTTATTTAGTTGATATTTTCACAAAAAAGTGAAATTTTAAAAAATTCAGAAAATTGACTGAAAACGAATAAATATGAAGGACTCATCGGGCGACTCGCTCTGGAACTGAAATCGGAACACTCACTGACATTTACCCTATCTGAAAGTCTGATAAACGCCAGAAAAATGACTAAGTCCCAAAAAAATTTTTTTTCACCTTTTTTCAATTTTACATCCGAGGGATATATATTCCACCCACACACATTTGGAGCTCTCCTGGGGTACCCTCACACATATTATTCCCTCATTTAGTGGATATTTTCTCAAAAAAGTGATATTTTCAAAAATTCTGAAAATTGGCTGAAAACGAATAAATATGAAGGAATCATCGGGCGAATCACTCTGGAACTGAAATCGGAACGCTCACTGACATTTCCCCTATCTGAAAGTCTGATAAACGCCGGAAAAATAAGTCCAAAAAAATTTTTTTTCAACTTTTTTCAATTTTACCCCCGTGGGATATATATTCTACCCACACACATTTGGAACTCTTCTGGGGTACCCTCATACATATTATTCCCTCATTTAGTGGATATTTTCACAAAAAAGTGAAATTTTCAAAAATTCAGAAAAGTGTCTGAAAATGACTAAATATGAAGGACTCATCGGGCGAATCGCTCTGGAACTGAAATCGGAACACTCACTGACATTTCCCCTATCTGAAAGTCTGATAAATGCTGAAAAAATGACTAAGTCCAAAACAAATGTTTTTTCAACATTTTTCAATTTTACCCCTGTGGGATATATATTCTACCCACACACATTTGGAGCTCTCCTGGTGTACCCTCACACATATTATTCCCTCATTTAGTGGATATTTTCACAAAAAAGTTAAATTTTCAAAAATTCTGAAAATTGGCTGAAAACGACTAAATATGAAGGACTCATCGGGCGAATCGCTCTGGAACTGAAATTGGAACGCTCACTGACATTTCCCCTATCTGAAAGTCTGATAAACGCTGAAAAAATGACTAAGTCTAAAAAAATTTTTTTTCACCTTTTTTCAATTTTACCCCCGTGGGATATATATTCTACCCAAACACATTTGGAACTCTCCTGGGGTACCCTCACACATATTATTCCCTCATTTAGTGGATATTTTCTCAAAAAAGTGATATTTTCAAAAATTCTGAAAATTGGCTGAAAACGAATAAATATGAAGGAATCATCGGGCGAATCACTCTGGAACTGAAATCGGAACGCTCACTGACATTTCCCCTATCTGAAAGTCTGATAAACGCCGGAAAAATAAGTCCAAAAAAATTTTTTTTCAACTTTTTTCAATTTTACCCCCGTGGGATATATATTCTACCCACACACATTTGGAACTCTTCTGGGGTACCCTCATACATATTATTCCCTCATTTAGTGGATATTTTCACAAAAAAGTGAAATTTTCAAAAATTCAGAAAAGTGTCTGAAAATGACTAAATATGAAGGACTCATCGGGCGAATCGCTCTGGAACTGAAATCGGAATGCTCACTGACATTGCCCCTATCTGAAAGTCTGATAAACGCCGGAAAAATGACTAAGTACAAAAAAATTTTTTTTTCAACTTTTTTCAATTTTACCCCGTGGGATATATATTCTACCCACACACATTTTGAACTCTCCTGGGGTACCCTCACACATATTATTCCCTCATTTAGTGTATATTTTCACAAAAAAGTGAAATTTTCAAAAATTCAGATAATTGGCTGAAAACGACTAAATATGAAGGACTCATCGGGCGAATCGCTCTAAAACTGAAATTGGAACGCTCACTGACATTTCCCCTATCTGAAAGTCTGATAAACGCTGAAAAAATGACTAAGTCCAAAAAAAAAATTTTTTTCACCTTTTTACAATTTTACCCCCGTGGGATATATATTCTACCCACACACATTTGGAACTCTTCTGGGGTACCCTCATACATATTATTCCCTCATTTAGTGGATATTTTCACAAAAAAGTGAAATTTTTAAAAATTCAGATAATTGGCTGAAAACGACTAAATATGAAGGACTCATCGGGCGAATCGCTCTGGAACTGAAATTGGAACGCTCACTGACATTTCCCTATCTGAAAGTCTGATAAACGCTGAAAAAATGACTAAGTACAAAAAAAAATTTTTTTCAACTTTTTTCAATTTTACCCCGTGGGATATATATTCTACCCACACACATTTCAAACTCTCCTGGGGTACCCTCACACATATTATTGCCTCATATAGTGGATATTTTCACAAAAAAGTGAAATTTTCAAAAATTCAGATAATTGGCTGAAAACGACTAAATATAAAGGACTCATCGGGCGAATCGCTCTGGAACTGAAATTGGAATGCTCACTGACATTTCCCCTATCTGAAAGTCTGATAAACGCTGAAAAAATGACTAAGTCCAAAAAAAAAATTTTTTAACCTTTTTTCAATTTTACCCCCGTGGGATATATATTCTACCCACACACATTTGGAACTCTCCTGGGGTACCCTCACACATATTATTCCCTCATTTAGTGGATATTTTCACAAAAAAGTGAAATTTTCAAAAATTCAGAAAATTGGCTGAAAACGACTAAATATGAAGGACTCATCGGGCGAATCGCTCTGGAACTGAAATCGGAACGCTCACTGATATTGCCCCTACCTGAAAGTCTGATAAACGCTGAAAAAATGATTAAGTCCAAAAAAAAATTTTTTCAACTTTTTTCAATTTTACCCCCATGGGATATATATTCTACCCACGCACATTTGGAACACTCCTGGGGTACCCTCACACATATTATTCCCTCATTTAGTGGATATTTTCACAAAAAAGTGAAATTTTCAAAAATTCTGAAAATTGGCTGAAAACGACTAAATATGAAGGAATCATCGGGCGAATCACTCTGGAACTGAAATCGGAACGCTCACTGACATTTCCCCTATCTGAAAGTCTGATAAACGCTGAAAAAATAACTAAGTCCAAAAAAAAAAATTTTTAACCTTTTTTCAATTTTACCCCCGTGGGATATATATTCTACCCACACACATTTGGAACTCTCCTGGGGTACCCTCACACATATTATTCCCTCATTTAGTGGATATTTTCACAAAAAAGTGAAATTTTCAAAAATTTAGAAAATTGTCTGAAAACGACTAAATATGAAGGACTCATCAGGCGAATCACTCTGGAACTGAAATCGGAATGCTCACTGACATTTCCTCTATCTGAAAGTCTGATAAACACCGGAAAAATGCCTAAGTCCCCCAAAAAATTTTTTTCAACTTTTTTCAATTTTACCCCTGTGGATATATATTCTACCCACACACATTTGGAACTCTCCTGGGGCACCCTCACACATATTATTCCCTCATTTAGTGGATATTCTGACAAAAAAGTAAAATTTTGAAAAATTCAGAAAATTGGCTGAAAACGACTAAATATGAAGGACTCATCGGGCGAATCGCTTTGGAACTGAAATCGGAAAGCTCACTGACATTTCCCCTATCTGAAAGTCTGATAAACGCCGGAAAAATAACTAAGTCCAAAAAAATTTTTTTTTAACTTTTTTCAATTTTACCCCTGTGCGATATATATTCTACCCACACACATTTGGAACTCTCCTGGGGTACCCTCACACATATTATTCCATCATTTAGTGGATATTTTGACAAAAAAGTGAAATTTTCAAAAATTCTGAAAATTGGCTGAAAATGACTAAATATGAAGGACTCATCGGGCGAATCGCTCTGGAACTGAAATTGGAACGCTCTCTGACATTTCCCCTATCTGAAAGTCTGATAAACGCTGAAAAAATGACTAAGTCTAAAAAATTTTTTTTCACCTTTTTTCAATTTTACCCCCGTGGGATATATATTCTACCCAAACACATTTGGAACTCTCCTGGGGTACCCTCACACATATTATTCCCTCATTTAGTGGATATTTTCACAAAAAAGTGAAATTTTCAAAAATTCTGAAAATTGACTGAAAACGAGTAAATATGAAGGACTCATCGGGCGAATCGCTCTGGAACTGAAATCGGAATGCTCACTGACATTTCCACTATCTGAAAGTCTGATAAACGCCGGAAAAGTGACTAAGTCCAAAAAATATTTTTTTTCAACTTTTTTCAATTTTACCCCGTGGGATATATATTCTACCCACACACATTTGGAACTCTCCTGGTGTACCCTCACACATATTATTCCCTCATTTAGTGGATATTTTCACAAAAAAGTGAAATTTTCAAAAATTCTGAAAATTGGCTGAAAACGACTAAATATGAAGGACTCATCAGGCGAATCGCTCTGGAACTCAAATCGGAATGCTCACTGACATTTTCCCTATCTGAAAGTCTGATAAACGCCGGAAAAATTACTAAGTCCAAAAAATAATTTTTTTCAACTTTTTTCAATTTTACCCCGTGGGATATATATTCTACCCACACACATTTGGAACTCTCCTGGTGTACCCTCACACATATTATTCCCTCATTTAGTGGATATTTTCACAAAAAAGTGAAATTTTCAAAAATTCTGAAAATTGGCTGAAAACGACTAAATATGAAGGACTCATCAGGCGAATCGCTCTGGAACTGAAATAGGAATGCTCACTGGCATTTCCCCTATCTGAAAGTCTGATAAATGCCAGAAAAATGACTAAGTCCTAAAAAAAATGTTTTCAACTTTTTTAAATTTTACCCCGGTGGGATGTATATTCTACCCACACACATTTGGATCTCTACTGGGGTACCCTCACACATATTATTCCCTCATTTAGTGGATATTTTCACAAAAAAGTGAAATTTTCAAAAATTCTGAAAATTGGCTGAAAACGACTAAATATGAAGGACTCATCGGGCGAATAGCTCTGGAACTGAAATGGGAAGACTCACTGACATTTCCCCTATCTGAAAGTCTGATAAACACCGGAAAAATGACTAAGTCCCAAAAAAAATTTTTTTTAACTTTTTTCAATTTTACCCCCGTGGGATACATATTCTACCCACACACATTTGGAACTCTCCTGGGGTACCATCACACATATTATTCCCTTATTTAGTTGATATTTTCACAAAAAAGTGAAATTTTAAAAAATTCAGAAAATTGACTGAAAACGAATAAATATGAAGGACTCATCGGGCGACTCGCTCTGGAACTGAAATCGGAACACTCACTGACATTTACCCTATCTGAAAGTCTGATAAACGCCAGAAAAATGACTAAGTCCCAAAAAAATTTTTTTTAAACTTTTTTCAATTTTACATCCGAGGGATATATATTCCACCCACACACATTTGGAGCTCTCCTGGGGTACCCTCACACATATTATTCCCTAATTTAGTGGATATTTTCACAAAAAAGTGAAATTTTCAAAAATTCTGAAAATTGGCTGAAAACGACTAAATATGAAGGACTCATCGGGCGAATAGCTCTGGAACTGAAATCGGAACACTCACTGACATTTCCCCTATCTGAAAGTCTGATAAATGCTGAAAAAATGACCAAGTCCAAAACAAATTTTTATCAACTTTTTTCAATTTTACCCCCGGGGGATATATATTCTGCCGACACACATTTGGAGCTCTCCTGGGGTACCCTCACACATATTATTCCCTCATTTAGTGGATATTTTCACAAAAAAGTGAAAGTTTCAAAAATTCTGAAAATTGTCTGAAAACGACTAAATATGAAGGTCTCATCGGGCGACTCGCTCTACAACTGAAATCGGAACGCTCACTGACATTTCCCCTATCTGAAAGTCTGATAAATGGCGGAAAAATGACTAAGTCCAAAAAAAATTTTTTTTCAACTTTTTTCAATCTTACCCCCGTGGGATATATATTCTACCCACACACAATTGGATCTCTCCTGGGGTACCCTCACACATAGTATTCCATCATTTAGTGGATATTTTCACAAAAAAGTTAAATTTTCAAAAATTCTGAAAATTGGCTGAAAATGACTAAATATGAAGGACTCATCGGGCGAATCGCTCTGGAACTGAAATCGGAACACTCACTGACATTTCCCCTATCTGAAAGTCTGATAAATGCTGAAAAAATGACTAAGTCCAAAACAAATGTTTTTTCAACATTTTTCAATTTTACCCCTGTGGGATATATATTCTACCCACACACATTTGGAGCTCTCCTGGTGTACCCTCACACATATTATTCCCTCATTTAGTGGATATTTTCACAAAAAAGTTAAATTTTCAAAAATTCTGAAAATTGGCTGAAAACGACTAAATATGAAGGACTCATCGGGCGAATCGCTCTGGAACTGAAATTGGAACGCTCACTGACATTTCCCCTATCTGAAAGTCTGATAAACGCTGAAAAAATGACTAAGTCTAAAAAAATTTTTTTTCACCTTTTTTCAATTTTACCCCCGTGGGATATATATTCTACCCAAACACATTTGGAACTCTCCTGGGGTACCCTCACACATATTATTCCCTCATTTAGTGGATATTTTCTCAAAAAAGTGATATTTTCAAAAATTCTGAAAATTGGCTGAAAACGAATAAATATGAAGGAATCATCGGGCGAATCACTCTGGAACTGAAATCGGAACGCTCACTGACATTTCCCCTATCTGAAAGTCTGATAAACGCCGGAAAAATAAGTCCAAAAAAATTTTTTTTCAACTTTTTTCAATTTTACCCCCGTGGGATATATATTCTACCCACACACATTTGGAACTCTTCTGGGGTACCCTCATACATATTATTCCCTCATTTAGTGGATATTTTCACAAAAAAGTGAAATTTTCAAAAATTCAGAAAAGTGTCTGAAAATGACTAAATATGAAGGACTCATCGGGCGAATCGCTCTGGAACTGAAATCGGAACACTCACTGACATTTCCCCTATCTGAAAGTCTGATAAATGCTGAAAAAATGACTAAGTCCAAAACAAATGTTTTTTCAACATTTTTCAATTTTACCCCTGTGGGATATATATTCTACCCACACACATTTGGAGCTCTCCTGGTGTACCCTCACACATATTATTCCCTCATTTAGTGGATATTTTCACAAAAAAGTTAAATTTTCAAAAATTCTGAAAATTGGCTGAAAACGACTAAATATGAAGGACTCATCGGGCGAATCGCTCTGGAACTGAAATTGGAACGCTCACTGACATTTCCCCTATCTGAAAGTCTGATAAACGCTGAAAAAATGACTAAGTCTAAAAAAATTTTTTTTCACCTTTTTTCAATTTTACCCCCGTGGGATATATATTCTACCCAAACACATTTGGAACTCTCCTGGGGTACCCTCACACATATTATTCCCTCATTTAGTGGATATTTTCTCAAAAAAGTGATATTTTCAAAAATTCTGAAAATTGGCTGAAAACGAATAAATATGAAGGAATCATCGGGCGAATCACTCTGGAACTGAAATCGGAACGCTCACTGACATTTCCCCTATCTGAAAGTCTGATAAACGCCGGAAAAATAAGTCCAAAAAAATTTTTTTTCAACTTTTTTCAATTTTACCCCCGTGGGATATATATTCTACCCACACACATTTGGAACTCTTCTGGGGTACCCTCATACATATTATTCCCTCATTTAGTGGATATTTTCACAAAAAAGTGAAATTTTCAAAAATTCAGAAAAGTGTCTGAAAATGACTAAATATGAAGGACTCATCGGGCGAATCGCTCTGGAACTGAAATCGGAATGCTCACTGACATTGCCCCTATCTGAAAGTCTGATAAACGCCGGAAAAATGACTAAGTACAAAAAAATTTTTTTTTCAACTTTTTTCAATTTTACCCCGTGGGATATATATTCTACCCACACACATTTTGAACTCTCCTGGGGTACCCTCACACATATTATTCCCTCATTTAGTGTATATTTTCACAAAAAAGTGAAATTTTCAAAAATTCAGATAATTGGCTGAAAACGACTAAATATGAAGGACTCATCGGGCGAATCGCTCTAAAACTGAAATTGGAACGCTCACTGACATTTCCCCTATTTGAAAGTCTGATAAACGCTGAAAAAATGACTAAGTCCCTAAAAAATATTTTTTTCACCTTTTTACAATTTTACCCCCGTGGGATATATATTCTACCCACACACATTTGGAACTCTTCTGGGGTACCCTCATACATATTATTCCCTCATTTAGTGGATATTTTCACAAAAAAGTGAAATTTTTAAAAATTCAGATAATTGGCTGAAAACGACTAAATATGAAGGACTCATTGGGCGAATCGCTCTGGAACTGAAATTGGAACGCTCACTGACATTTCCCTATCTGAAAGTCTGATAAACGCTGAAAAAATGACTAAGTACAAAAAACAATTTTTTTCAACTTTTTTCAATTTTACCCCGTGGGATATATATTCTACCCACACACATTTCAAACTCTCCTGGGGTACCCTCACACATATTATTGCCTCATATAGTGGATATTTTCACAAAAAAGTGAAATTTTCAAAAATTCAGATAATTGGCTGAAAACGACTAAATATAAAGGACTCATCGGGCGAATCGCTCTGGAACTGAAATTGGAATGCTCACTGACATTTCCCCTATCTGAAAGTCTGATAAACGCTGAAAAAATGACTAAGTCCAAAAAAAAAATTTTTTAACCTTTTTTCAATTTTACCCCCGTGGGATATATATTCTACCCACACACATTTGGAACTCTCCTGGGGTACCCTCACACATATTATTCCCTCATTTAGTGGATATTTTCACAAAAAAGTGAAATTTTCAAAAATTCTGAAAATTGGCTGAAAACGACTAAATATGAAGGACTCATCGGGCGAATCGCTCTGGAACTGAAATCGGAACGCTCACTGATATTGCCCCTACCTGAAAGTCTGATAAACGCTGAAAAAATGATTAAGTCCAAAAAAAAATTTTTTCAACTTTTTTCAATTTTACCCCCATGGGATATATATTCTACCCACGCACATTTGGAACACTCCTGGGGTACCCTCACACATATTATTCCCTCATTTAGTGGATATTTTCACAAAAAAGTGAAATTTTCAAAAATTCTGAAAATTGGCTGAAAACGACTAAATATGAAGGAATCATCGGGCGAATCACTCTGGAACTGAAATCGGAACGCTCACTGACATTTCCCCTATCTGAAAGTCTGATAAACGCTGAAAAAATAACTAAGTCCAAAAAAAAAAATTTTTAACCTTTTTTCAATTTTACCCCCGTGGGATATATATTCTACCCACACACATTTGGAACTCTCCTGGGGTACCCTCACACATATTATTCCCTCATTTAGTGGATATTTTCACAAAAAAGTGAAATTTTCAAAAATTTAGAAAATTGTCTGAAAACGACTAAATATGAAGGACTCATCAGGCGAATCACTCTGGAACTGAAATCGGAATGCTCACTGACATTTCCTCTATCTGAAAGTCTGATAAACACCGGAAAAATGCCTAAGTCCCCCAAAAAATTTTTTTCAACTTTTTTCAATTTTACCCCTGTGGATATATATTCTACCCACACACATTTGGAACTCTCCTGGGGCACCCTCACACATATTATTCCCTCATTTAGTGGATATTCTGACAAAAAAGTAAAATTTTGAAAAATTCAGAAAATTGGCTGAAAACGACTAAATATGAAGGACTCATCGGGCGAATCGCTTTGGAACTGAAATCGGAAAGCTCACTGACATTTCCCCTATCTGAAAGTCTGATAAACGCCGGAAAAATAACTAAGTACAAAAAAATTTTTTTTTAACTTTTTTCAATTTTACCCCTGTGCGATATATATTCTACCCACACACATTTGGAACTCTCCTGGGGTACCCTCACACATATTATTCCATCATTTAGTGGATATTTTGACAAAAAAGTGAAATTTTCAAAAATTCTGAAAATTGGCTGAAAATGACTAAATATGAAGGACTCATCGGGCGAATCGCTCTGGAACTGAAATTGGAACGCTCTCTGACATTTCCCCTATCTGAAAGTCTGATAAACGCTGAAAAAATGACTAAGTCTAAAAAATTTTTTTTCACCTTTTTTCAATTTTACCCCCGTGGGATATATATTCTACCCAAACACATTTGGAACTCTCCTGGGGTACCCTCACACATATTATTCCCTCATTTAGTGGATATTTTCACAAAAAAGTGAAATTTTCAAAAATTCTGAAAATTGACTGAAAACGAGTAAATATGAAGGACTCATCGGGCGAATCGCTCTGGAACTGAAATCGGAATGCTCACTGACATTTCCACTATCTGAAAGTCTGATAAACGCCGGAAAAGTGACTAAGTCCAAAAAATATTTTTTTTCAACTTTTTTCAATTTTACCCCGTGGGATATATATTCTACCCACACACATTTGGAACTCTCCTGGTGTACCCTCACACATATTATTCCCTCATTTAGTGGATATTTTCACAAAAAAGTGAAATTTTCAAAAATTCTGAAAATTGGCTGAAAACGACTAAATATGAAGGACTCATCAGGCGAATCGCTCTGGAACTCAAATCGGAATGCTCACTGACATTTTCCCTATCTGAAAGTCTGATAAACGCCAGAAAAATTACTAAGTCCAAAAAATAATTTTTTTCAACTTTTTTCAATTTTACCCCGTGGGATATATATTCTACCCACACACATTTGGAACTCTCCTGGTGTACCCTCACACATATTATTCCCTCATTTAGTGGATATTTTCACAAAAAAGTGAAATTTTCAAAAATTCTGAAAATTGGCTGAAAACGACTAAATATGAAGGACTCATCAGGCGAATCGCTCTGGAACTGAAATAGGAATGCTCACTGGCATTTCCCCTATCTGAAAGTCTGATAAATGCCAGAAAAATGACTAAGTCCTAAAAAAAATGTTTTCAACTTTTTTAAATTTTACCCCGGTGGGATGTATATTCTACCCACACACATTTGGATCTCTACTGGGGTACCCTCACACATATTATTCCCTCATTTAGTGGATATTTTCACAAAAAAGTGAAATTTTCAAAAATTCTGAAAATTGGCTGAAAACGACTAAATATGAAGGACTCATCGGGCGAATAGCTCTGGAACTGAAATGGGAAGACTCACTGACATTTCCCCTATCTGAAAGTCTGATAAACACCGGAAAAATGACTAAGTCCCAAAAAAAAATTTTTTTAACTTTTTTCAATTTTACCCCCGTGGGATACATATTCTACCCACACACATTTGGAACTCTCCTGGGGTACCATCACACATATTATTCCCTCATTTAGTTGATATTTTCACAAAAAAGTGAAATTTTAAAAAATTCAGAAAATTGACTGAAAACGAATAAATATGAAGGACTCATCGGGCGACTCGCTCTGGAACTGAAATCGGAACACTCACTGACATTTACCCTATCTGAAAGTTTGATAAACGCCAGAAAAATGACTAAGTCCCAAAAAAATTTTTTTTAAACTTTTTTCAATTTTACCCCCGAGGGATATATATTCCACCCACACACATTTGGAGCTCTCCTGGGGTACCCTCACACATATTATTCCCTCATTTAGTGGATATTTTCACAAAAATGTGAAATTTTCAAAAATTCTGAAAATTGGCTGAAAACAACTAAATATGAAGGACTCATTAGGCCAAGCACTCTGGAACTGAAATCGGAACGCTCACTGACATTTCCCTATCTGAAAGTCTGATAAACGCCCGGAAAATGACTAAGTCCAAAAAAAAAATGTTTTCAACTTTTTTCAATTTTATCGCCGTGGGATATATATTCTACCCACACACATTTGGAACTCTCCTGGGGTACCCTCACACATATTATTCCCTCACTTAGTGGATATTTTGACAAAAAAGTGAAATTTTCAAAAATTCAGAAAATTGGCTTAAAACGACTAAATATGAAGAACTCATCGGGCGAATCGCTCTGGAACTGAAATCGGAAAGCTCACTGACATTTCCCCTATCTGAAAGTCTGATAAATGCCGGAAAAATGACTAAGTTTAAAAAAAAATTTTTTTCAACTTTTTTCAATTTTACCCCAATGGGATATATATTCTACCCACACACATTTGGAACTCTCCTGGGGTACCCTCACACATATTATTCCCTCATTTAGTGGATATTTTCACAAAAAAGTGAAATTTTCAAAAATTCAGAAAATTGGCTGAAAACGACTAAATATGAAGGACTCATCGGGCGAATAGCTCTGGAACTGAAATCGGAACACTCACTAACATTTCCCCTATCTGAAAGTCTGATAAACGCCGGAAAAATGACTAAATCCCCCAAAAAAATTTTTTTTAACTTTTTTCAATTTTACCCCCGTGGTATATATATTCTACCCACACACATTTGGAACTCTCCTGGGGAACTCTCACACATATTATTCCCTCATTTAGTTGATATTTTCACAAAAAAGTGAAATTTTCAAAAATTCAGAAAATTGGCTGAAAACGACTAAATATGAAGGACTCATCGGGCGAATCACTCTGGAACTGAAATCAGAATGCACACTGACATTTCCCCTATCTGAAAGTCTGATAAATGCTGAAAAAATGACCAAGTCCAAAACAAATTTTTTTTCAACTTTTTTCAATTTTACCCCCTTGGGATATATATTCTACCGACACACATTTGCAACTCTCGTGGGGTACCCTCACACATATTATTCCCTCATTTAGTTGATATTTTCACAAAAAAGTGAAATTTTCAAAAATTCTGAAAATTGGCTGAAAATCACTAAATATGAAGGACTCATCGGGCGAATCGCTCTGGAACTGAAATCGGAACACTCACTGACATTTCCCCTATCTGAAAGTTTGATAAATGCCGGAAAAATGACTAAGTCCAAAAAAAATTTTTATCAACTTTTTTCAATTTTACCCCCGGGGGATATATATTCTGCCGACACACATTTGGAACTCTCCTGGGGTACCCTCACACATATTATTCCCTCATTTAGTGGATATTTTCACAAAAAAGTGAAATTTCCAAAAATTCTGAAAATTGGCTGAAAACGACTAAATATGAAGGACTCATCGGGCGAATCACTCTGGAACTGAAATCGGAATGTTCACTGACATTTCCCCTATCTGAAAGTCTGATAAATGCTGAAAAAATTACTAAGTCCAAAACAAATTTTTTTTCAACTTTTTCAATTTTACCTCCGTGGGATATATATTGTACCCACACACATTTGGAACTCTCCTGGGGTTCCCTCACACATATTATTCCCTCATTTAGTGGATATTTTCACAAAAAAGTGAAATTTACAAAAATTCTGAAAATTGGCTGAAAACAACTAAATATGAAGTACTCATAGGGCGAATAGCTCTGGAACTGAAATCGGAACACTCACTGACATTTCCCGTATCTGAAAGTCTGATAAACGCCGGAAAAATGACTAAGTCCAAAAAAATTTTTTTTCAACTTTTTTCAATTTTACCCCGTGGGATATATATTGTACCCACACACATTTGGAACTCTCCTGGGGTACCATCACACATATTATTCCCTCATTTAGTGGATATTTTCACAAAAAAGTGAAATTTTCAAAAATTCTGAAAATTGGCTGAAAACGACTAAATATGAAGGACTCATCGGGCGAATCACTCTGGAACTGAAATCGGAATGCTCACTGACATTTCCCCTATCTGAAAGTCTGATAAATGCTGAAAAAATGACCAAGTCCAAAACAAATTTTTTTTCAACTTTTTTCAATTTTACCCCCGTGGGATATATATTCTACCGACACACATTTGCAACTCTCCTGGGGTACCCTCACACATATTATTCCCTCATTTAGTGGATATTTTCACAAAAAAGTTAAATTTTCAAAAATTCTGAAAATTGGCTGAAAATGACTAAATATGAAGGACTCATCGGGCGAATCGCTCTGGAACTGAAATCGGAACACTCACTGACATTTCCCCTATCTGAAAGTCTGATAAATGCTGAAAAAATGACTAAGTTAAAAACAAATGTTTTTTCAACATTTTTCAATTTTACCCCTGTGGGATATATATTCTACCCACACACATTTGGAGCTCTCCTGGTGTACCCTCACACATATTATTCCCTCATTTAGTGGATATTTTCACAAAAAAGTTAAATTTTCAAAAATTCTGAAAATTGGCTGAAAACGACTAAATATGAAGGACTCATCGGGCGAATCGCTCTGGAACTGAAATTGGAACACTCACTGACATTTCCCCTATCTGAAAGTCTGATAAACGCTGAAAAAATGACTAAGTCTAAAAAAATTTTTTTTCACCTTTTTTCAATTTTACCCCCGTGGGATATATATTCTACCCAAACACATTTGGAACTCTCCTGGGGTACCCTCACACATATTATTCCCTCATTTAGTGGATATTTTCACAAAAAAGTGATATTTTCAAAAATTCTGAAAATTAGCTGAAAACGAATAAATATGAAGGAATCATCGGGCGAATCACTCTGGAACTGAAATCGGAACGCTCACTGACATTTCCCCTATCTGAAAGTCTGATAAACGCCGGAAAAATAAGTCCAAAAAAATTTTTTTTCAACTTTTTTCAATTTTACCCCCGTGGGATATATATTCTACCCACACACATTTGGAACTCTTCTGGGGTACCCTCATACATATTATTCCCTCATTTAGTGGATATTTTCCCAAAAAAGTGAAATTTTTAAAAATTCAGATAATTGGCTGAAAACGACTAAATATGAAGGACTCATCGGGCGAATCGCTCTGGAACTGAAATTGGAACGCTCACTGACATTTCCCCTATCTGAAAGTCTGATAAACGCTGAAAAAATGACTAAGTACAAAAAAAATTTTTTTTCAACTTTTTTCAATTTTACCCCGTGGGATATATATTCTACCCACACACATTTGGAACTCTCCTGGGGTACCCTCACACATATTATTGCCTCATTTAGTGGATATTTTCACAAAAAAGTGAATATTTCAAAAATTCAGATAATTGGCTGAAAACGACTAAATATAAAGGACTCATCGGGAGAATCGCTCTGGAACTGAAATCGGAATGCTCACTGACATTTCCCCTATCTGAAAGTCTGATAAACGCCGGAAAAATGACTAAGTCCAAACAAAAATTTTTTTCAACTTTTTTCAATTTTACCCCCATGGGATATATATTCTACCCACACACATTTGGAACTCTCCTGGGGTACCCTCACACATATTATTCCGTCATTTAGTGGATATTTTGACAAAAAAGTGAAATTTTCAAAAATTCGGAATATTGGCTTAAAACGACTAAATATGAAGAACTCATCGGGCGAATTGCTCTGGAACTGAAATCGGAATGCTCACTGACATTTCCCCTATCTGAAAGTCTGATAAACGCCGGAAAAACGACTAAGTCCAAAAAAAAATTTTTTCAACTTTTTTCAATTTTACCCCCGTGGGATATATATTCTACCCACACACATTTGGAACTCTCCTGGGGTACCCTCACACATATTATTCCCTCATTTAGTGGATATTTTCACAAAAAACTGAAATTTTCAAAAATTCAGAAAATTGGCTGAAAACGACTAAATATGAAGGATTCAACGGGCGAATCATTATGGAACTGAAATCGGAATGCTCACTGACATTTCCCCTATCTGAAAGTCTGATAAACGCTGGAAAAATGTCTAAGTCCAAAAAAAAATTTTTTCAACTTTTTTCAATTTTACCCCCATGGGATATATATTCTACCCACACACATTTGGAACTCTCCTGGCGCACCCTCACACATATTATTCCCTCATTTAGTGGATATTTTCACAAAAAAGTGAAATTTTCAAAAATTCAGAAAATTGGCTGAAAACGACTAAATATGAAGGACTCATCGGGCGAATCACTTTGGAACTGAAATCGGAACGCTCACTGACATTTCCCCTATCTGAAAGTCTGATAAACGCCTTAAAAATCACTAAGTTCAAAAAAAATTTTTTTGCAACTTTTTTCAATTTTAGCCTCATGGGATATATATTCTACCCACACACATTTGGAACTCACCTGGGGTACCCTCACACATATTATTCCCTCATTTAGTGGATATTTTCACAAAAATGTGAAATTTTCAAAAATTCTGAAAATTGGCTGAAAACAACTAAATATGAAGGACTCATTAGGCCAAGCACTCTGGAACTGAAATCGGAACGCTCACTGACATTTCCCTATCTGAAAGTCTGATAAACGCCCGGAAAATGACTAAGTCCAAAAAAAAAATGTTTTCAACTTTTTTCAATTTTATCGCCGTGGGATATATATTCTACCCACACACATTTGGAACTCTCCTGGGGTACCCTCACACATATTATTCCCTCACTTAGTGGATATTTTGACAAAAAAGTGAAATTTTCAAAAATTCAGAAAATTGGCTTAAAACGACTAAATATGAAGAACTCATCGGGCGAATCGCTCTGGAACTGAAATCGGAAAGCTCACTGACATTTCCCCTATCTGAAAGTCTGATAAATGCCGGAAAAATGACTAAGTTTAAAAAAAAATTTTTTTCAACTTTTTTCAATTTTACCCCAATGGGATATATATTCTACCCACACACATTTGGAACTCTCCTGGGGTACCCTCACACATATTATTCCCTCATTTAGTGGATATTTTCACAAAAAAGTGAAATTTTCAAAAATTCAGAAAATTGGCTGAAAACGACTAAATATGAAGGACTCATCGGGCGAATCGCTCTGGAACTGAAATCGGAACGCTCACTGACATTTCCCCTATCCGAAAGTCTGATAAACGCCGGAAAAATGACTAAGTCCAAACAAAAAATGCTTTCAACTTTTTTCAATTTTACCCCCATGGGATATATATTCTACCCACACACATTTGGAACTCTCCTGGGGTACCCTCACACATATTATTCCGTCATTTAGTTGATATTTTGACAAAAAAGTGAAATTTTCAAAAATTCTGAATATTGGCTTAAAACGACTAAATATGAAGAACTCATCGGGCGAATTGCTCTGGAACTGAAATCGGAATGCTCACTGACATTTCCCCTATCTGAAAGTCTGATAAACGCCGGAAAAACGACTAAGTCCAAAAAAAAATTTTTTCAACTTTTTTCAATTTTACCCCCATGGGATATATATTGTACCCACACACATTTGGAACTCTCCTGGGGTACCCTCACACATATTATTCCCTCATTTAGTGGATATTTTCACAAAAAAGTGAAATTTTCAAAAATTCAGAAAATTGGCTGAAAACGACTAAATATGAAGGACTCATCGGGCGAATCGCTCTGGAACTGAAATCGGAACGCTCATTGACATTTCCCCTATCTGAAAGTCTGATAAACACCGGAAAAATGTCTAAGTCCCCCAAAAAAATTTTTTCAACTTTTTTCAATTTTACCGACGTGGATATATATTCTACCCACACACATTTGGAACTCTCCTGGGGTACCCTCACACATATTATTCGTTCATTTAGTGAATATTTTCACAAAAAAGTGAAATTTTCAAAAATTCAGAAAATTGGCTGAAAACGACTAAATATGAAGGACTCATCGGGCGAATCACTCTGGAACTGAAATCGGAACGCTCACTGACATTTCCCCTATCTGAAAGTCTGATAAACGCCTTAAAAATGAATAAGTTCAAAAAAAAATTTTTTGCAACTTTTTCAATTTTAGCCTCATGGGATATATATTCTACCCACACACATTTGGAACTCACCTGGGGTACCCTCACACATATTATTCCCTCATTTAGTGGATATTTTCACAAAAAAGTGAAATTTTCAAAAATTCAGAAAATTGGCTGAAAACGACTAAATATGAAGGACTCATCAGGCGAATCGCTCTGGAACTGAAATCGGAAAGCTCGCTGACATTTCCCCTATCTGAAAGTCTGATAAACGCCCGAAAAATGACTAAGTCCAAAAAAAAAATGTTTTCAACTTTTTTCAATTTTACCCCCGTGGGATATATATTCTACCCACACACATTTGGAACTCTCCTGGGGTACCCTCACACATATTATTCCCTCATTTAGTGGATATTTTCACAAAAAAGTGAAATTTTCAAAAATTCAGAAAATTGGCTGAAAACAACTAAATATGAAGGACTCATCAGGCCAAGCACTCTGGAACTGAAATTGGAACGCTCACTGACATTTCCCTATCTGAAAGTCTGATAAACGCCCGAAAAATGACTAAGTCCAAAAAAAAAATGTTTTCAACTTTTTTCAATTTTATCGCCGTGGGATATATATTCTACCCACACACATTTGGAACTCTCCTGTGGTACCCTCACACATATTATTCCCTCACTTAGTGGATATTTTGACAAAAAAGTGAAATTTTCAAAAATTCAGAAAATTGGCTTAAAACGACTAAATATGAAGAACTCATCGGGCGAATCGCTCTGGAACTGAAATCGGAAAGCTCACTGACATTTCCCCTATCTGAAAGTCTGATAAATGCCGGAAAAATGACTAAGTTTAAAAAAAAAATTTTTTCAACTTTTTTCAATTTTACCCCAATGGGATATATATTCTACCCACACACATTTGGAACTCTCCTGGGGTACCCTCACACATATTATTCCCTCATTTAGTGGATATTTTCACAAAAAAGTGAAATTTTCAAAAATTCTGAAAATTGGCTGAAAACAACTAAATATGAAGGACTCATCAGGCCAAGCACTCTGGAACTGAAATCGGAACGCTCACTGACATTTCCCTATCTGAAAGTCTGATAAACGCCGGAAAAATTACTAAGTCCAAAAAAAAAAATTTTTCAACTTTTTTCAATTTTACCCCCATGGGATATATATTCTACCCACACACATTTGGAACACTCCTTGGTTGCCCTCACACATATTATTCCCTCATTTAGTGGATATTCTAACAAAAAAGTGAAATTTTCAAAAATTCAGAAAATTGGCTGAAAACGACTAAATATCAAGGACTCATCGGGCGAATCGCTCTGGAACTGAAATCGGAATGCTCATTAACATTTCCCCTATCTGAAAGTCTGATAAACACCGGAAAAATGCCTAAGTCCCCCAAAAAAAATTTTTCAACTTTTTTCAATTTTACCCCCGTGGATCTATATTCTACCCACACACATTTGGAACTCTCCTGGGGTACCCTCACACATATTATTCCCTCACTTAGTGGATATTTTGACAAAAAAGTGAAATTTTCAAAAATTCAGAAAATTGGCTTAAAACGACTAAATATGAAGAACTCATCGGGCGAATCGCTCTGGAACTGAAATCGGAAAGCTCACTGACATTTCCCCTATCTGAAAGTCTGATAAATGCCGGAAAAATGACTAAGTCTAAAAAATAATTTTTTTCAACTTTTTTCAATTTTACCCCAATGGGATATATATTCTGCCCACACACATTTGGAACTCTCCTGGGGTACCCTCACACATATTATTCCCTCATTTAGTGGATATTTTCACAAAAAAGTGAAATTTTCAAAAATTCAGAAAATTGGCTGAAAACGACTAAATATGAAGGACTCATCGGGCGAATCACTCTGGAACTGAAATCGGAACGCTCACTGACATTTCCCCTATCTGAAAGTCTGATAAACGCCTTAAAAATGACTAAGTTCAAAAAAAATTTTTTTGCAACTTTTTTCAATTTTAGCCTCATGGGATATATATTCTACCCACACACATTTGGAACTCACCTGGTGTACCCTCACACATATTATTCCCTCATTTAGTGGATATTTTCACAAAAAAGTGAAATTTTCAAAAATTCAGAAAATTGGCTTAAAACGACTAAATATGAAGGACTCATCGGGCGAATCGCTCTGGAACTGAAATCGGAACGCTCACTGACATTTCCCCTACCTGAAAGTCTGATAAACGCCCGAAAAATGACTAAGTCCAAAAAAAAATGTTTTCAACTTTTTTCAATTTTACCCCAATGGGATATATATTCTACCCACACACATTTGGAACTCTCCTGGGGTACCCTCACACATGTTATTCCCTCATTTAGTGGATATTTTCACAAAAAAGTGAAATTTTCAAAAATTCAGAAAATTGGCTGAAAACGACTAAATATGAAGGACTCATCGGGCGAATCGCTCTGGAACTGAAATCGGAACGCTCACTGACATTTCTCTCTCTGAAAGTCTGATAAACGCCGGAAAAATGACTAAGTCCAAAAAAAAATTTTTTTCAACTTTTCTCAATTTTACCCCCATGGGATATATATTCTACCCACACACATTTGGAACTCTCCTGGGGTACCCTCACACATATTATTCCCTCATTTAGTGGATATTCTGACAAAAAAGTGAAATTTTCAAAAATTCTGAAAATTGGCTGAAAACGACTAAATATGAGTGACTCATCGGGCGAATCGCTCTGGAACTGAAATCAGAATGCTCATTGACATTTCCCCTATCTGAAAGTCTGATAAACACCGGAAAAATGCCTAAGTCCCCCCAAAAAAATTTTTCAACTTTTTTCAATTTTACCCCCGTGGATATATATTCTACCCACACACATTTGGAACTCTCCTGGGGTACCCTCACACATATTATTCCCTCACTTAGTGGATATTTTGACAAAAAAGTGAAGTTTTCAAAAATTCAGAAAATTGGCTTAAAACAACTAAATATGAAGAACTCATCGGGCGAATCGCTCTGGAACTGAAATCGGAAAGCTCACTGACATTTCCCCTATCTGAAAGTCTGATAAACACCGGAAAAATGCCTAAGTCCCCCCAAAAAAAATTTTCAACTTTTTTCAATTTTACCCCCGTGGATATATATTCTACCCACACTCATTTGGAACTCTCCTGGGGTACCCTCACACATATTATTCCCTCATTTAGTGGAAATTTTCACAAAAAAGTGAAATTTTCAAAAATTCAGAAAATTGGCTAAAAACGACTAAATATGAAGGACTCATCGGGCGAATCACTCTGGAACTGAAATCGGAACACTCACTGACATTTCCCCTATCTGAAAGTCTGATAAACGCCGGAAAAATGACTAAGTCCTAACAAAAAATTTTTTCAACTTTTTTCAATTTTACCCCCATGGGATATATATTCTACCCACACACATTTGGAACTCTCCTGGGGTACCCTCACACATATTATTCCCTCATTTAGTGGATATTTTCACAAAAAAATGAAATTTTCAAAAATTCAGAAAATTGGCTGAAAAACGACTAAATATGAAGGACTCATCGGGCGAATCGCTCTGGAACTGAAATCGGAACGCTCACTGACATTTCCCTATCTGAAAGTCTGATAAACGCTGAAAAAATGATTAAGTCCAAACAAAAATTTTTTTCAACTTTTTTCAATTTTACCCCCGTGGGATATATATTCTACCCACACACATTTGGAACTCTCCTGGGGTACCCTCACACATATTATTCCCTCATTTAGTGGATATTTTGACAAAAAAGTGAAATTTTCAAAGATTCAGAAAATTGGATGAAAACGACTAAATATGAAGGACTCATCGGGCGAATCGCTCTGGAACTGAAATCAGAACGCTCGCTGACATTTCCCCTATCTGTAAGTCTGATAAACGCCAGAAAAATGACTAAGTCCTAAAAAAAATTTTTTCAACTTTTTTCAATTTTACTCCCATGGGATATATATTCTACCCACACACATTTGGAACTCTCCTGGGGTACCCTCACACATATTATTCCCTCATTTAGTGGATGTTTTCACAAAAAAGTGAAATTTTCAAAAATTCAGAAAATTGGCTGAAAACGACTAAATATGAAGGACTCATCGGGCGAATCGCTCTGGAACTGAAATCGGAACGCTCACTGACATTTCCCCTATCTGAAAGTCTGATAAACGCTGAAAAAATGACGAAGCCCAAAAAAAAATATTTTTTCAACTTTTTTCAATTTTACCTCCGTGGGATATATATTCTACCCAAACACATTTGGAACTCTCCTTGGGTACCCTCACACATATTATTCCCTCATTTAGCGGATATTCTGACAAAAAAGTGAAATTTTCAAAAATTCAGAAAATTGGCTTAAAAAGACTAAATATGAAGAACTCATCGGGCGAATCGCTCTGGAACTGAAATCGGAAAGCTCACTGACATTTCCCCTATCTGAAAGTCTGATAAATGCCGGAAAAATGACTAAGTCCAAAAAAAATTTTTTTCAACTTTTTTCAATTTTACCCCCTTGGGACATATATTCTACCCACACACATTTGGAACTCTCCTGGGGTACCCTCACACATATTATTCCCTCATTTAGTGGATATTTTCACAAAAAAGTGAGATTTTCAAAAAATCTGAAAATTGGCTGAAAACGACTAAATATGAAGAACTCATTGGGCGAATCGCTCTGGAACTGAAATCGGAAAGCTCACTGACATTTCCCCTATCTGAAAGTCTGATAAACGCCGGAAAAATGACTAAGTCCAAACAAAAAATTTTTTCAACTTTTTTCAATTTTACCCCCGTGGATATATTTTACCCACACACATTTGGAACTCTCCTGGGGTACCCTCACACATATTATTCCCTCATTTAGTGGATATTTTCACAAAAAAGTGAAATTTTCAAAAATTCTGAAAATTGGCTGAAAACGACTAAATATGAAGGACTCATCAGGCGAATCACTCTGGAACTGAAATCAGAAAGCTCATTGACATTTCCCCTATCTGAAAGTCTGATAAACGCCGGAAAAATGATTAAGTCCAAAAAAAAATTTTTTCAACTTTTTTAAATTTTAGCCCCGTGGATATATATTCTACCCACACTCATTTGGAACTCTCCTGGGGTACCCTCACACATAATATTCCCTCATTTAGTGGAAATTTTCACAAAAAAGTGAAATTTTCAAAAATTCAGAAAATTGGCTAAAAACGACTAAATATGAAGGACTCATCGGGCGAATCACCCTGGAACTGAAATCGCAACGCTCACTGACATTTCCCTATCTGAAAGTCTGATAAACGCCGGAAAAATGACTAAGTCCAAAAAAAAAAATTTTTCAACTTTTTTCAATTTTACCCCCATGGGAAATATATTCTACCCACACACATTTGGAACTCTCCTGGCGTACCCTCACACATATTATTCCCTCATTTAGTGGATATTTTCACAAAAAAGTGAAATTTTCAAAAATTCTGAAAATTGGCTGAAAACGACTAAATATGAAGGACTCATCGGGCGAATCGCTCTGGAACTGAAATCGGAACACTCACTGACATTTCCCCTATCTGAAAGTCTGATAAACGCCGGAAAAATGACCAAGTCAAAACAAAAAAATTTTTTTTCAACTTTTTTCAATTTTACCCCCATGGGATTTATATTCTACCCACACACATTTGGAACTCTCCTGGGTTACCCTCACACATATTATTCCCTCATTTAGTGGATATTTTCACAAAAAAGTGAAATTTTCAAAAATTCAGAAAATTGGCTGAAAACGACTAAATATGAAGGACTCATCGGGCGAATCGCTCTGGAGCTGAAATCGGAACACTCACTGACATTTCCCCTATCTGAAAGTCTGATAAACGCCGGAAAAATGACTAAGTCCAAAAAAAATTTTTTTCAACTTTTTTCAATTTTACCCCAGTGGGATATATATTCTACCCACACACATTTGGAAATCTCCTGGCGTACCCTCACACATATTATTCCCTCATTTAGTGGATATTTTTACAAAAAAGTGAAATTTTCAAAAAATCTGAAAATTGACTGAAAACGACTAAATATGAAGGACTCATCGGGCGAATCGCTCCGGAACTGAAATCGGAACACTCACTGACATTTCCACTATCTGAAAGTCTGATAAACGCCGGAAAAATGACTAAGTCCAAAAAAAATTTTTTCAACTTTTTTCAATTTTACTCCCATGGGATATATATTCTACCCACACACATTTGGAACTCTCCTGGGGTACCCTCACACATATTATTCCCTCATTTAGTGGATGTTTTCACAAAAAAGTGAAATTTTCAAAAATTCAGAAAATTGGCTGAAAACGACTAAATATGAAGGACTCATCGGGCGAATCGCTCTGGAACTGAAATCGGAACGCTCACTGACATTTCCCCTATCTGAAAGTCTGATAAACGCTGAAAAAATGACGAAGCCCAAAAAAAAATATTTTTTCAACTTTTTTCAATTTTACCTCCGTGGGATATATATTCTACCCAAACACATTTGGAACTCTCCTTGGGTACCCTCACACATATTATTCCCTCATTTAGCGGATATTCTGACAAAAAAGTGAAATTTTCAAAAATTCAGAAAATTGGCTTAAAAAGACTAAATATGAAGAACTCATCGGGCGAATCGCTCTGGAACTGAAATCGGAAAGCTCACTGACATTTCCCCTATCTGAAAGTCTGATAAATGCCGGAAAAATGACTAAGTCCAAAAAAAATTTTTTTCAACTTTTTTCAATTTTACCCCCTTGGGACATATATTCTACCCACACACATTTGGAACTCTCCTGGGGTACCCTCACACATATTATTCCCTCATTTAGTGGATATTTTCACAAAAAAGTGAGATTTTCAAAAAATCTGAAAATTGGCTGAAAACGACTAAATATGAAGAACTCATTGGGCGAATCGCTCTGGAACTGAAATCGGAAAGCTCACTGACATTTCCCCTATCTGAAAGTCTGATAAACGCCGGAAAAATGACTAAGTCCAAACAAAAAATTTTTTCAACTTTTTTCAATTTTACCCCCGTGGATATATTTTACCCACACACATTTGGAACTCTCCTGGGGTACCCTCACACATATTATTCCCTCATTTAGTGGATATTTTCACAAAAAAGTGAAATTTTCAAAAATTCTGAAAATTGGCTGAAAACGACTAAATATGAAGGACTCATCAGGCGAATCACTCTGGAACTGAAATCAGAAAGCTCATTGACATTTCCCCTATCTGAAAGTCTGATAAACGCCGGAAAAATGATTAAGTCCAAAAAAAAATTTTTTCAACTTTTTTAAATTTTAGCCCCGTGGATATATATTCTACCCACACTCATTTGGAACTCTCCTGGGGTACCCTCACACATAATATTCCCTCATTTAGTGGAAATTTTCACAAAAAAGTGAAATTTTCAAAAATTCAGAAAATTGGCTAAAAACGACTAAATATGAAGGACTCATCGGGCGAATCACCCTGGAACTGAAATCGCAACGCTCACTGACATGTCCCTATCTGAAAGTCTGATAAACGCCGGAAAAATGACTAAGTCCAAAAAAAAAAATTTTTCAACTTTTTTCAATTTTACCCCCATGGGAAATATATTCTACCCACACACATTTGGAACTCTCCTGGCGTACCCTCACACATATTATTCCCTCATTTAGTGGATATTTTCACAAAAAAGTGAAATTTTCAAAAATTCTGAAAATTGGCTGAAAACGACTAAATATGAAGGACTCATCGGGCGAATCGCTCTGGAACTGAAATCGGAACACTCACTGACATTTCCCCTATCTGAAAGTCTGATAAACGCCGGAAAAATGACCAAGTCAAAACAAAAAAATTTTTTTTCAACTTTTTTCAATTTTACCCCCATGGGATTTATATTCTACCCACACACATTTGGAACTCTCCTGGGTTACCCTCACACATATTATTCCCTCATTTAGTGGATATTTTCACAAAAAAGTGAAATTTTCAAAAATTCAGAAAATTGGCTGAAAACGACTAAATATGAAGGACTCATCGGGCGAATCGCTCTGGAGCTGAAATCGGAACACTCACTGACATTTCCCCTATCTGAAAGTCTGATAAACGCCGGAAAAATGACTAAGTCCAAAAAAAATTTTTTTCAACTTTTTTCAATTTTACCCCAGTGGGATATATATTCTACCCACACACATTTGGAAATCTCCTGGCGTACCCTCACACATATTATACCCTCATTTAGTGGATATTTTTACAAAAAAGTGAAATTTTCAAAAAATCTGAAAATTGACTGAAAACGACTAAATATGAAGGACTCATCGGGCGAATCGCTCCGGAACTGAAATCGGAACACTCACTGACATTTCCACTATCTGAAAGTCTGATAAACGCCGGAAAAATGACTAAGTCCAAAAAAAATTTTTTTTCGACTTTTTTCAATTTTACCCCCGTGGGATATATATTCTACCCACACACATTTGGAACTCTCCTGGGGTACCCTCACACATATTATTACTTCATTTAGTGGATATTTTCACAAAAAAGTGAAATTTTCAAAAATTGTGAAAATTGGCTGAAAACGACTAAATATGAAGGACTCATCGGGCGAATCACTCTGGAACTGAAATCGGAATGCTCACTGACATTTCCCCTATCTGAAAGTCTGATAAACGCTGGAAAAATGACTAAGTCCAAAAAAATTTTTTGGCAACTTTTTTAAATTTTACCCCCGTGGGATATATATTCTACCCACACACATTTGGAACTCTCCTTGGGTGCCCTCACACATATTATTCCCTCATTTAGTGGATATTCTGACAAAAAAGTGAAATTTTCAAAAATTCAGAAAATTGGCTGAAAACGACTAAATATGAAGGACTCATCGGGCGAATCGCTCTGGAACTGAAATCGGAACGCTCATTGACATTTCCCCTATCTGAAAGTCTGATAAACGCCGGAAAAATGACTAAGTCTAAAAAAAAAGTTTTTTCAACTTTTTTCAATTTTACCCCCGTGGGACATATATTCTACCCACACACATTTGGAACTCTCCTGGGGTACCCTCACACATATTATTCCCTCATTTAGTGGATATTTTCACAAAAAAGTGAAATTTTCAAAAATTCAGAAAATTGGCTGAAAACGACTAAATATGAAGAACTCATCGGGCGAATCGCTCTGGAACTGAAATCGGAAAGCTCACTGACATTTCCCCTATCTGATAGTCTGATAAACGCCGGAAAAATGACTAAGTCCAAACAAAAAATTTTTTCAACTTTTTTCAATTTTACCCCCGTGGATATATTCTACCCACACACATTTGGAACTCTCCTGGGGTACCCTCACACATATTATTCCCTCATTTAGTGGATATTTTCACAAAAAAGTGAAATTTTCAAAAATTCAGAAAATTGGATGAAAACGACTAAATATGAAGGACTCATCGGGCGAATCGCTCTGGAACTGAAATCGGAACGCTCACTGACATTTCCCCTACCTGAAAGTCTGATAAACGCCGGAAAAATGACCAAGTCCAAAAAAAATTTTTTTTCAACTTTTTTCAATTTTACCCCCGTGGGAAATATATTCTACCCACACACATTTGGAACTCTCCTGGCGTACCCTCACACATATTATTCCCTCATTTAGTGGATATTTTCACAAAAAAGTGAAATTTTCAAAAATTCTGAAAATTGGCTGAAAACGACTAAATATTAAGGACTCATCAGGCGAATCGCTCTGGAACTGAAATCGGAAAGCTCGCTGACATTTCCCCTATCTGAAAGTCTGATAAACGCCGGAAAAATGACTAAGTCCAAAAAAAAAATGTTTTCAACTTTTTTCAATTTTACCCCCGTGGGATATATATTCTACTGACACACATTTGGAACTCTCCTGGGGTACCGTCACACATATTATTCCCTCATTTAGTGGATATTTTCACAAAAAAGTGAAATTTTCAAAAATTCAGAAAATTGGCTGAAAACGACTAAATATGAAGGACTCATCGGGCGAATCACTCTGGAACTGAAATCGGAACGCTCACTGACATTTCCCCTATCTGATAGTCTGATAAACGCTGGAAAAATGATTGAGTCCAAAAAAAATTTTTTTGCAACTTTTTTCAATTTTACCCCCGTGGGATATATATTCTACCCACACACATTTGGAAATCTCCTGGGGTACCCTCACACATATTATTCCCTCATTTAGTGGATATTTTCACAAAAAAGTGAAATTTTCAAAAATTCTGAAAATTGGCTGAAAACGACTAAATATGAAGGACTCATCAGGCGAATCACTCTGGAACTGAAATCGCAACGCTCACTGACATTTCCCTATCTGAAAGTCTGATAAACGCCGGAAAAATGACTAAGTCCAAAAAAAAAAATTTTTCAACTTTTTTCAATTTTACCCCCATGGGATATATTTTCTACCCACACACATTTGGACATCTCCTGGGGTACCGTCACACATATTATTCCCTCATTTAGTGGATATTTTCACAAAAAAGTGAAATTTTCAAAAATTCAGAAAATTGGCTGAAAACGACTAAATATGAAGGACTCATCGGGCGAATCGCTCTGGAACTGAAATCGGAACGCTCACTGACATTTCCCCTATCTGAAAGTCTGATAAACGCTGGAAAAATGACTAAGTCCAAAAAAAAATATTATTTCAGCTTTTTTCAATTTTTCCTCCGTGGGATATATATTCTACCCACACACATTTGGAACTCTCCTTGGGTACCCTCACACATATTATTCCCTCATTTAGTGGATATTTTCACAAAAAAGTGAAATTTTCAAAAATTCTGAAAATTGGCTGAAAACGACTAAATATGAAGGACTCATCAGGCGAATCACTCTGGAACTGAAATCGGAACGCTCACTGACATTTCCCTATCTGAAAGTCTGATAAACGCCGGAAAAATTACTAAGTCCAAAAAAAAATATTATTTCAACTTTTTTCAATTTTTCCTCTGTGGGATATATATTCTACCCACACACATTTTGAACTCTCCTGGGGTAAACTCACACATATTATTCCCTCATTTATGGATATTTTCACAAAAAAGTGAAATTTTCAAAAATTCAGAAAATTGGCTGAAAACGACTAAATATGAAGGACTCATCGGGCGAATCGCTCTGGAACTGAAATCGGAACACTCACTTACATTTCCCCTATCTGAAAGTCTGATAAACGCTGAAAAAATGACTAAGTCCAAAAAAAAATATTTTTTCAACTTTTTTCAATTTTACCTCCGTGGAATATATATTCTACCCACACACATTTGGAACTCTCCTGGGGTACCCTCACACATATTATTCCCTCATTTAGTGGATATTTTCACAAAAAAGTGAAATTTTCAAAAATTCTGAAAATTGGCTTAAAACGACTAAATATGAAGGACTCATCGGGCGAATCACTCTGGAACTGAAATCGGAATGCTCACTGACATTTCCCCTATCTGAAAGTCTGATAAACGCTGGAAAAATGACTAAGTCCAAAAAAATTTTTTGGCAACTTTTTTAAATTTTACCCCCGTGGGATATATATTCTACCCACACACATTTGGAACTCTCCTTGGGTGCCCTCACACATATTATTCCCTCATTTAGTGGATATTCTGACAAAAAAGTGAAATTTTCAAAAATTCAGAAAATTGGCTGAAAACGACTAAATATGAAGGACTCATCGGGCGAATCGCTCTGGAACTGAAATCGGAACGCTCATTGACATTTCCCCTATCTGAAAGTCTGATAAACGCCGGAAAAATGACTAAGTCTAAAAAAAAAGTTTTTTCAACTTTTTTCAATTTTACCCCCGTGGGACATATATTCTACCCACACACATTTGGAACTCTCCTGGGGTACCCTCACACATATTATTCCCTCATTTAGTGGATATTTTCACAAAAAAGTGAAATTTTCAAAAATTCAGAAAATTGGCTGAAAACGACTAAATATGAAGGACTCATCGGGCGAATCGCTCTGGAACTGAAATCGGAACGCTCACTGACATTTCCCCTACCTGAAAGTCTGATAAACGTCGGAAAAATGACCAAGTCCAAAAAAAATTTTTTTTCAACTTTTTTCAATTTTACCCCCGTGGGAAATATATTCTACCCACACACATTTGGAACTCTCCTGGCGTACCCTCACACATATTATTCCCTCATTTAGTGGATATTTTCACAAAAAAGTGAAATTTTCAAAAATTCTGAAAATTGGCTGAAAACGACTAAATATGAAGGACGCATCAGGCAAATCGCTCTGGAACTGAAATCGGAAAGCTCGCTGACATTTCCCCTATCTGAAAGTCTGATAAACGCCGGAAAAATGACTAAGTCCAAAAAAAAAATGTTTTCAACTTTTTTCAATTTTACCCCCGTGGGATATATATTCTACTGACACACATTTGGAACTCTCCTGGGGTACCGTCACACATATTATTCCCTCATTTAGTGGATATTTTCACAAAAAAGTGAAATTTTCAAAAATTCAGAAAATTGGCTGAAAACGACTAAATATGAAGGACTCATCGGGCGAATCACTCTGGAACTGAAATCGGAACGCTCACTGACATTTCCCCTATCTGATAGTCTGATAAACGCTGGAAAAATGATTGAGTCCAAAAAAAATTTTTTTGCAACTTTTTTCAATTTTACCCCCGTGGGATATATATTCTACCCACACACATTTGGAAATCTCCTGGGGTACCCTCACACATATTATTCCCTCATTTAGTGGATATTTTCACAAAAAAGTGAAATTTTCAAAAATTCTGAAAATTGGCTGAAAACGACTAAATATGAAGGACTCATCAGGCGAATCACTCTGGAACTGAAATCGCAACGCTCACTGACATTTCCCCTATCTGAAAGTCTGATAAACACTGGAAAAATGACTAAGTCCAAAAAAAAATATTATTTCAGCTTTTTTCAATTTTTCCTCCGTGGGATATATATTCTACCCACACACATTTGGAACTCTCCTTGGGTACCCTCACACATATTATTCCCTCATTTAGTGGATATTTTCACAAAAAAGTGAAATTTTCAAAAATTCTGAAAATTGGCTGAAAACGACTAAATATGAAGGACTCATCAGGCGAATCACTCTGGAACTGAAATCGGAACGCTCACTGACATTTCCCTATCTGAAAGTCTGATAAACGCCGGAAAAATTACTAAGTCCAAAAAAAAATATTATTTCAACTTTTTTCAATTTTTCCTCTGTGGGATATATATTCTACCCACACACATTTTGAACTCTCCTGGGGTAAACTCACACATATTATTCCCTCATTTATGGATATTTTCACAAAAAAGTGAAATTTTCAAAAATTCAGAAAATTGGCTGAAAACGACTAAATATGAAGGACTCATCGGGCGAATCGCTCTGGAGCTGAAATCGGAACGCTCGCTGACATTTTCCCCTATCTGAAAGTCTGATAAACGCCGGAAAAATGACTAAGTCCAAAAAAAAAATTTTTTCAACTTTTTTCAATTTTACCCCCATGGGATATATATTCTACCCACACACATTTGGAACTCTCCTGGGGTACCCTCACACATATTATTACTTCATTTAGTGGATATTTTCACAAAAAAGTGAAATTTTCAAAAATTGTGAAAATTGGCTGAAAACGACTAAATATGAAGGACTCATCGGGCGAATCACTCTGGAACTGAAATCGGAATGCTCACTGACATTTCCCCTATCTGAAAGTCTGATAAACGCTGGAAAAATGACTAAGTCCAAAAAAATTTTTTGGCAACTTTTTTAAATTTTACCCCCGTGGGATATATATTCTACCCACACACATTTGGAACTCTCCTTGGGTGCCCTCACACATATTATTCCCTCATTTAGTGGATATTCTGACAAAAAAGTGAAATTTTCAAAAATTCAGAAAATTGGCTGAAAACGACTAAATATGAAGGACTCATCGGGCGAATCGCTCTGGAACTGAAATCGGAACGCTCATTGACATTTCCCCTATCTGAAAGTCTGATAAACGCCGGAAAAATGACTAAGTCTAAAAAAAAAGTTTTTTCAACTTTTTTCAATTTTACCCCCGTGGGACATATATTCTACCCACACACATTTGGAACTCTCCTGGGGTACCCTCACACATATTATTCCCTCATTTAGTGGATATTTTCACAAAAAAGTGAAATTTTCAAAAATTCAGAAAATTGGCTGAAAACGACTAAATATGAAGAACTCATTGGGCGAATCGCTCTGGAACTGAAATCGGAAAGCTCACTGACATTTCCCCTATCTGAAAGTCTGATAAACGCCGGAAAAATGACTAAGTCCAAACAAAAATTTTTTTCAACTTTTTTCAATTTTACCCCCGTGGATATATTCTACCCACACACATTTGGAACTCTCCTGGGGTACCCTCACACATATTATTCCCTCATTTAGTGGATATTTTCACAAAAAAGTGAAATTTTCAAAAATTCAGAAAATTGGATGAAAACGACTAAATATGAAGGACTCATCGGGCGAATCGCTCTGGAACTGAAATCGGAACGCTCACTGACATTTCCCCTACCTGAAAGTCTGATAAACGCCGGAAAAATGACCAAGTCCAAAAAAAATTTTTTTTCAACTTTTTTCAATTTTACCCCCGTGGGAAATATATTCTACCCACACACATTTGGAACTCTCCTGGCGTACCCTCACACATATTATTCCCTCATTTAGTGGATATTTTCACAAAAAAGTGAAATTTTCAAAAATTCTGAAAATTGGCTGAAAACGACTAAATATTAAGGACTCATCAGGCGAATCGCTCTGGAACTGAAATCGGAAAGCTCGCTGACATTTCCCCTATCTGAAAGTCTGATAAACGCCGGAAAAATGACTAAGTCCAAAAAAAAAATGTTTTCAACTTTTTTCAATTTTACCCCCGTGGGATATATATTCTACTGACACACATTTGGAACTCTCCTGGGGTACCGTCACACATATTATTCCCTCATTTAGTGGATATTTTCACAAAAAAGTGAAATTTTCAAAAATTCAGAAAATTGGCTGAAAACGACTAAATATGAAGGACTCATCGGGCGAATCACTCTGGAACTGAAATCGGAACGCTCACTGACATTTCCCCTATCTGATAGTCTGATAAACGCTGGAAAAATGATTGAGTCCAAAAAAAATTTTTTTGCAACTTTTTTCAATTTTACCCCCGTGGGATATATATTCTACCCACACACATTTGGAAATCTCCTGGGGTACCCTCACACATATTATTCCCTCATTTAGTGGATATTTTCACAAAAAAGTGAAATTTTCAAAAATTCTGAAAATTGGCTGAAAACGACTAAATATGAAGGACTCATCAGGCGAATCACTCTGGAACTGAAATCGCAACGCTCACTGACATTTCCCTATCTGAAAGTCTGATAAACGCCGGAAAAATGACTAAGTCCAAAAAAAAAAATTTTTCAACTTTTTTCAATTTTACCCCCATGGGATATATTTTCTACCCACACACATTTGGACATCTCCTGGGGTACCGTCACACATATTATTCCCTCATTTAGTGGATATTTTCACAAAAAAGTGAAATTTTCAAAAATTCAGAAAATTGGCTGAAAACGACTAAATATGAAGGACTCATCGGGCGAATCGCTCTGGAACTGAAATCGGAACGCTCACTGACATTTCCCCTATCTGAAAGTCTGATAAACGCTGGAAAAATGACTAAGTCCAAAAAAAAATATTATTTCAGCTTTTTTCAATTTTTCCTCCGTGGGATATATATTCTACCCACACACATTTGGAACTCTCCTTGGGTACCCTCACACATATTATTCCCTCATTTAGTGGATATTTTCACAAAAAAGTGAAATTTTCAAAAATTCTGAAAATTGGCTGAAAACGACTAAATATGAAGGACTCATCAGGCGAATCACTCTGGAACTGAAATCGGAACGCTCACTGACATTTCCCTATCTGAAAGTCTGATAAACGCCGGAAAAATTACTAAGTCCAAAAAAAAATATTATTTCAACTTTTTTCAATTTTTCCTCTGTGGGATATATATTCTACCCACACACATTTTGAACTCTCCTGGGGTAAACTCACACATATTATTCCCTCATTTATGGATATTTTCACAAAAAAGTGAAATTTTCAAAAATTCAGAAAATTGGCTGAAAACGACTAAATATGAAGGACTCATCGGGCGAATCGCTCTGGAACTGAAATCGGAACACTCACTTACATTTCCCCTATCTGAAAGTCTGATAAACGCTGAAAAAATGACTAAGTCCAAAAAAAAATATTTTTTCAACTTTTTTCAATTTTACCTCCGTGGAATATATATTCTACCCACACACATTTGGAACTCTCCTGGGGTACCCTCACACATATTATTCCCTCATTTAGTGGATATTTTCACAAAAAAGTGAAATTTTCAAAAATTCTGAAAATTGGCTTAAAACGACTAAATATGAAGGACTCATCGGGCGAATCACTCTGGAACTGAAATCGGAATGCTCACTGACATTTCCCCTATCTGAAAGTCTGATAAACGCTGGAAAAATGACTAAGTCCAAAAAAATTTTTTGGCAACTTTTTTAAATTTTACCCCCGTGGGATATATATTCTACCCACACACATTTGGAACTCTCCTTGGGTGCCCTCACACATATTATTCCCTCATTTAGTGGATATTCTGACAAAAAAGTGAAATTTTCAAAAATTCAGAAAATTGGCTGAAAACGACTAAATATGAAGGACTCATCGGGCGAATCGCTCTGGAACTGAAATCGGAACGCTCATTGACATTTCCCCTATCTGAAAGTCTGATAAACGCCGGAAAAATGACTAAGTCTAAAAAAAAAGTTTTTTCAACTTTTTTCAATTTTACCCCCGTGGGACATATATTCTACCCACACACATTTGGAACTCTCCTGGGGTACCCTCACACATATTATTCCCTCATTTAGTGGATATTTTCACAAAAAAGTGAAATTTTCAAAAATTCAGAAAATTGGCTGAAAACGACTAAATATGAAGGACTCATCGGGCGAATCGCTCTGGAACTGAAATCGGAACGCTCACTGACATTTCCCCTACCTGAAAGTCTGATAAACGTCGGAAAAATGACCAAGTCCAAAAAAAATTTTTTTTCAACTTTTTTCAATTTTACCCCCGTGGGAAATATATTCTACCCACACACATTTGGAACTCTCCTGGCGTACCCTCACACATATTATTCCCTCATTTAGTGGATATTTTCACAAAAAAGTGAAATTTTCAAAAATTCTGAAAATTGGCTGAAAACGACTAAATATGAAGGACTCATCAGGCAAATCGCTCTGGAACTGAAATCGGAAAGCTCGCTGACATTTCCCCTATCTGAAAGTCTGATAAACGCCGGAAAAATGACTAAGTCCAAAAAAAAAATGTTTTCAACTTTTTTCAATTTTACCCCCGTGGGATATATATTCTACTGACACACATTTGGAACTCTCCTGGGGTACCGTCACACATATTATTCCCTCATTTAGTGGATATTTTCACAAAAAAGTGAAATTTTCAAAAATTCAGAAAATTGGCTGAAAACGACTAAATATGAAGGACTCATCGGGCGAATCACTCTGGAACTGAAATCGGAACGCTCACTGACATTTCCCCTATCTGATAGTCTGATAAACGCTGGAAAAATGATTGAGTCCAAAAAAAATTTTTTTGCAACTTTTTTCAATTTTACCCCCGTGGGATATATATTCTACCCACACACATTTGGAAATCTCCTGGGGTACCCTCACACATATTATTCCCTCATTTAGTGGATATTTTCACAAAAAAGTGAAATTTTCAAAAATTCTGAAAATTGGCTGAAAACGACTAAATATGAAGGACTCATCAGGCGAATCACTCTGGAACTGAAATCGCAACGCTCACTGACATTTCCTTATCTGAAAGTCTGATAAACGCCGGAAAAATGACTAAGTCCAAAAAAAAAAATTTTTCAACTTTTTTCAATTTTACCCCCATGGGATATATTTTCTACCCACACACATTTGGACCTCTCCTGGGGTACCGTCACACATATTATTCCCTCATTTAGTGGATATTTTCACAAAAAAGTGAAATTTTCAAAAATTCAGAAAATTGGCTGAAAACGACTAAATATGAAGGACTCATCGGGCGAATCGCTCTGGAACTGAAATCGGAACGCTCACTGACATTTCCCCTATCTGAAAGTCTGATAAACGCTGGAAAAATGACTAAGTCCAAAAAAAAATATTATTTCAGCTTTTTTCAATTTTTCCTCCGTGGGATATATATTCTACCCACACACATTTGGAACTCTCCTTGGGTACCCTCACACATATTATTCCCTCATTTAGTGGATATTTTCACAAAAAAGTGAAATTTTCAAAAATTCTGAAAATTGGCTGAAAACGACTAAATATGAAGGACTCATCAGGCGAATCACTCTGGAACTGAAATCGGAACGCTCACTGACATTTCCCTATCTGAAAGTCTGATAAACGCCGGAAAAATTACTAAGTCCAAAAAAAAATATTATTTCAACTTTTTTCAATTTTTCCTCTGTGGGATATATATTCTAACCACACACATTTTGAACTCTCCTGGGGTAAACTCACACATATTATTCCCTCATTTATGGATATTTTCACAAAAAAGTGAAATTTTCAAAAATTCAGAAAATTGGCTGAAAACGACTAAATATGAAGGACTCATCGGGCGAATCGCTCTGGAGCTGAAATCGGAACACTCACTTACATTTCCCCTATCTGAAAGTCTGATAAACGCTGAAAAAATGACTAAGTCCAAAAAAAAATATTTTTTCAACTTTTTTCAATTTTACCTCCGTGGAATATATATTCTACCCACACACATTTGGAACTCTCCTGGGGTACCCTCACACATATTATTCCCTCATTTAGTGGATATTTTCACAAAAAAGTGAAATTTTCAAAAATTCTGAAAATTGGCTTAAAACGACTAAATATGAAGGACTCATCAGGCGAATCGCTCTGGAGCTGAAATCGGAACGCTCGCTGACATTTTCCCCTATCTGAAAGTCTGATAAACGCCGGAAAAATGACTAAGTCCAAAAAAAAAATTTTTTCAACTTTTTTCAATTTTACCCCCATGGGATATATATTCTACCCACACACATTTGGAACTCTCCTGGGGTACCCTCACACATATTATTACTTCATTTAGTGGATATTTTCACAAAAAAGTGAAATTTTCAAAAATTGTGAAAATTGGCTGAAAACGACTAAATATGAAGGACTCATCGGGCGAATCACTCTGGAACTGAAATCGGAACGCTCACTGACATTTCCCCTATCTGAAAGTCTGATAAACGCTGGAAAAATGACTAAGTCCAAAAAAAATTTTTGGCAACTTTTTTAAATTTTACCCCCGTGGGATATATATTCTACCCAAACACATTTGGAACTCTCCTTGGGTGCCCTCACACATATTATTCCCTCATTTAGTGGATATTTTCACAAAAAAGTGAAATTTTCAAAAATTCAGAAAATTGGCTGAAAACGACTAAATATGAAGGACTCATCGGGCGAATCGCTCCAGAACTGAAATCGGAACACTCACTGACATTTCCACTATCTGAAAGTCTGATAAACGCCGGAAAAATGACTAAGTCCAAAAAAAAAATTTTTTCGACTTTTTTCAATTTTACCCCCGTGGGATATATATTCTTCCCACACACATTTGGAACTCTCCTGGCGTACCCTCACACATATTATTCCCTCATTTAGTGGATATTTTCACAAAAAAGTGAAATTTTCAAAAATTCAGAAAATTGGCTGAAAACGACTAAATATGAAGGACTCATCGGGCGAATCGCTCTGGAACTGAAATCGGAATGCTCACTGACATTTCCCCTACCTGAAAGTCTGATAAACGCCGGAAAAATGACCAAGTCCAAAAAAAATTTTTTTTCAACTTTTTTCAATTTTACCCCCGTGGGAAATATATTCTACCCACACACATTTGGAACTCTCCTGGGGTACCCTCACACATATTATTCCCTCATTTAGTGGATATTTTCACAAAAAAGTGAAATTTTCAAAAATTCAGAAAATTGGCTGAAAACGACTAAATATGAAGGACTCATCGGGTGAATCACTCTGGAACTGAAATCGGAATGCTCACTGACATTTCCCCTATCTGATAGTCTGATAAACGCTGGAAAAATGATTGAGTCCAAAAAAAATTTTTTTGCAACTTTTTTCAATTTTACCCCCGTGGGATATATATTCTACCCACACACATTTGGAAATCTCCTGGGGTACCCTCACACATATTATTCCCTCATTTAGTGGATATTTTCACAAAAAAGTGAAATTTTCAAAAATTCTGAAAATTGGCTGAAAATGACTAAATATGAAGGACTCATCAGGCGAATCACTCTGGAACTGAAATCGGAACGCTCGCTGACATTTTCCCCTATCTGAAAGTCTGATAAACGCTGGAAAAATGACTAAGTCCAAAAAAAAATATTATTTCAGCTTTTTTCAATTTTTCCTCCGTGGGATATATATTCTACCCACACACATTTGGAACTCTCCTTGGGTACCCTCACACATATTATTCCCTCATTTAGTGGATATTTTCACAAAAAAGTGAAATTTTCAAAAATTCTGAAAATTGGCTGAAAACGACTAAATATGAAGGACTCATCAGGCGAATCACTCTGGAACTGAAATCGGAACGCTCGCTGACATTTTCCCCTATCTGAAAGTCTGATAAACGCCGGAAAAATGACTAAGTCCAAAAAAAAAATTTTTTCAACTTTTTTCAATTTTACCCCCATGGGATATATATTCTACCCACACACATTTGGAACTCTCCTTGGTTACCCTCACACATATTATTCCCTCATTTAGTGGATATTTTCACAAAAAAGTGAAATTTTCAAAAATTCAGAAAATTGGCTGAAAACGACTAAATATGAAGGACTCATCGGGCGAATCGCTCTGGAACTGAAATCGGAACGCTCGCTGACATTTCCCCTATCTGAAAGTCTGATAAACGCCGGAAAAATGACTAAGTCCAAAAAAAAAATTTTTTCAACTTTTTTCAATTTTACCCCCATGGGATATATATTCTACCCACACACATTTGGAACTCTCCTTGGTTACCCTCACACATATTATTCCCTCATTTAGTGGATATTTTCACAAAAAAGTGAAAATTTCAAAAATTCAGAAAATTGGCTGAAAACGACTAAATATGAAGGACTCATCGGGCGAATCGCTCTGGAACTGAAATCGGAACACTCACTGACATTTCCCCTATCTGAAAGTCTGATAAACGCCGGAAAAATGACTAAGTCCAAAAAAAATTTTTTTCAACTTTTTTCAATTTTACCCCAGTGGGATATATATTCTACCCACACATATTTGGAACTCTCCTGGCGTACCCTCACACATATTATTCCCTCATTTAGTGGATATTTTTACAAAAAAGTGAAATTTTCAAAAAATCTGAAAATTGGCTGAAAACGACTAAATATGAAGGACTCATCGGGCGAATCGCTCCAGAACTGAAATCGGAACACTCACTGACATTTCCACTATCTGAAAGTCTGATAAACGCCGGAAAAATGACCAAGTCCAAAAAAAATTTTTTTTCGACTTTTTTCAATTTTACCCCCGTGGGATATATATTCTACCCACACACATTTGGAACTCTCCTGGGGTACCCTCACACATATTATTACTTCATTTAGTGGATATTTTCACAAAAAAGTGAAATTTTCAAAAATTGTGAAAATTGGCTGAAAACGACTAAATATGAAGGACTCATAGGGCGAATCACTCTGGAACTGAAATCGGAACGCTCACTGACATTTCCCCTATCTGAAAGTCTGATAAACGCTGGAAAAATGACTAAGTCCAAAAAAATTTTTTGGCAACTTTTTTAAATTTTACCCCCGTGGGATATATATTCTACCCAAACACATTTGGAACTCTCCTTGGGTGCCCTCACACATATTATTCCCTCATTTAGTGGATATTTTCACAAAAAAGTGAAATTTTCAAAAATTCAGAAAATTGGCTGAAAACGACTAAATATGAAGGACTCATCGGGCGAATCGCTCTGGAACTGAAATCGGAACGCTCACTGACATTTCCCCTACCTGAAAGTCTGATAAACGCCGGAAAAATGACCAAGTCCAAAAAAAATTTTTTTTCAACTTTTTTCAATTTTACCCCTGTGGGAAATATATTCTACCCACACACATTTGGAACTCTCCTGGCGTACCCTCACACATATTATTCCCTCATTTAGTGGATATTTTCACAAAAAAGTGAAATTTTCAAAAATTCTGAAAATTGGCTGAAAACGACTAAATATGAAGGACTCATCAGGCGAATCGCTCTGGAACTGAAATCGGAAAGCTCGCTGACATTTCCCCTATCTGAAAGTCTAATAAACGCCGGAAAAATGACTAAGTCCAAAAAAAAAATGTTTTCAACTTTTTTCAATTTTACCCCCGTGGGATATATATTCTACTGACACACATTTGGAACTCTCCTGGGGTACCCTCACACATATTATTCCCTCATTTAGTGGATATTTTCACAAAAAAGTGAAATTTTCAAAAATTCAGAAAATTGGCTGAAAATGACTAAATATGAAGGACTCATCGGGCGAATCACTCTGGAACTGAAATCGGAATGCTCACTGACATTTCCCCTATCTGATAGTCTGATAAACGCTGGAAAAATGATTGAGTCCAAAAAAAATTTTTTTGCAACTTTTTTCAATTTTACCCCCGTGGGATATATATTCTACCCACACACATTTGGAAATCTCCTGGGGTACCCTCACACATATTATTCCCTCATTTAGTGGATATTTTCACAAAAAAGTGAAATTTTCAAAAATTCTGAAAATTGGCTGAAAACGACTAAATATGAAGGACTCATCAGGCGAATCACTCTGGAACTGAAATCGCAACGCTCACTGACATTTCCCTATCTGAAAGTCTGATAAAGGCCGGAAAAATGACTAAGTCCAAAAAAAAAAATTTTTCAACTTTTTTCAATTTTACCCCCATGGGATATATATTCTACCCACACACATTTGGACCTCTCCTGGGGTACCGTCACGCATATTATTCCCTCATTTAGTGGATATTTTCACAAAAAAGTGAAATTTTCAAAAATTCAGAAAATTGGCTGAAAACGACTAAATATGAAGGACTCATCGGGCGAATCGCTCTGGAACTGAAATCGGAACGCTCACTGACATTTCCCCTATCTGAAAGTCTGATAGACGCTGGAAAAATGACTAAGTCCAAAAAAAAATATTATTTCAGCTTTTTTCAATTTTTCCTCCGTGGGATATATATTCTACCCACACACATTTGGAACTCTCCTTGGGTACCCTCACACATATTATTCCCTCATTTAGTGGATATTTTCACAAAAAAGTGAAATTTTCAAAAATTCTGAAAATTGGCTGAAAACGACTAAATATGAAGGACTCATCAGGCGAATCACTCTGGAACTGAAATCGGAACGCTCACTGACATTTCCCTATCTGAAAGTCTGATAAACGCCGGAAAAATGACTAAGTCCAAAAAAAAATATTATTTCAACTTTTTTCAATTTTTCCTCTGTGGGATATATATTCTACCCACACACATTTTGAACTCTCCTGGGGTAAACTCACACATATTATTCCCTCATTTATGGATATTTTCACAAAAAAGTGAAATTTTCAAAAATTCTGAAAATTGGCTGAAAACGACTAAATATGAAGGACTCATCGGGCGAATCGCTCTGGAGCTGAAATCGGAACGCTCACTGACATTTCCCCTATCTGAAAGTCTGATAAACGCTGAAAAAATGACTAAGTCCAAAAAAATATATTTTTTCAACTTTTTTCAATTTTACCTCCGTGGAATATATATTCTACCCACACACATTTGGAACTCTCCTTGGGTGCCCTCACACATATTATTCCCTCATTTAGTGGATATTCTGACAAAAAAGTGAAATTTTCAAAAATTCAGAAAATTGGCTGAAAACGACTAAATATGAATGACTCATCGGGCGAATCGCTCTGGAACTGAAATCAGAACGCTCATTGACATTTCCCCTATCTGAAAGTCTGATAAACGCTGGAAAAATGACCAAGTCCAAAAAAAAGTTTTTTCAACTTTTTTCAATTTTACCCCCGTGGGACATATATTCTACCCACACACATTTGGAACTCTCCTGGGGTACCCTCACACATATTATTCCCTCATTTAGTGGATATTTTCACAAAAAAGTGAGATTTTCAAAAAATCTGAAAATTGGCTGAAAACGACTAAATATGAAGGACTCATCGGGCGAAACGCTCTGGACCTGAAATCAGAATGCTCATTGACATTTCCCCTATCTGAAAGTCTGATAAACGCCGGAAAAATGACCAAGTCCAAAAAAAATTTTTTTTCAACTTTTTTCAATTTTACCCCCGTGGGAAATATATTCTACCCACGCACATTTGGAACTCTCCTGGCGTACCCTCACACATATTATTCCCTCATTTAGTGGATATTTTCACAAAAAAGTGAAATTTTCAAAAATTCTGAAAATTGGCTGAAAACGACTAAATATGAAGGACTCATCAGGCGAATCACTCTGGAACTGAAATCGGAAAGCTCGCTGACATTTCCCCTATCTGAAAGTCTGATAAACGCTGGAAAAATGACTAAGTCCAAAAAAAAAATGTTTTCAACTTTTTTCAATTTTACCCCCGTGGGATATATATTCTACCCACACACATTTGGAAATCTCCTGGGGTACCCTCACACATATTATTCCCTCATTTAGTGGATATTTTCACAAAAAAGTGAAATTTTCAAAAATTCAGAAAATTGGCTGAAAACGACTAAATATGAAGGACTCATCAGGCGAATCACTCTGGAACTGAAATCGCAACGCTCACTGACATTTCCCTATCTGAAAGTCTGATAAACGCCGGAAAAATGACTAAGTCCAAAAAAAAACATTTTTCAACTTTTTTCAATTTTACCCCCATGGGATATATATTCTACCCACACACATTTGGACCTCTCCTGGGGTACCCTCACACATATTATTCCCTCATTTAGTGGATATTTTCACAAAAAAGTGAAATTTTCAAAAAATCTGAAAATTGGCTGAAAACGACTAAATATGAAGGACTCATCGGGCGAATCGCTCCAGAACTGAAATCGGAACACTCACTGACATTTCCACTATCTGAAAGTCTGATAAACGCCGGAAAAATGACTAAGTCCAAAAAAAAATTTTTTTCGACTTTTTTCAATTTTACCCCCGTGGGATATATATTCTTCCCACACACATTTGGAACTCTCCTGGCGTACCCTCACACATATTATTCCCTCATTTAGTGGATATTTTCACAAAAAAGTGAAATTTTCAAAAATTCTGAAAATTGGCTGAAAACGACTAAATATGAAGGACTCATCAGGCGAATCACTCTGGAACTGAAATGGGAACGCTCACTGACATTTCCCTATCTGAAAGTCTGATAAACGCTGGAAAAATGACTAAATCCAAAAAAATTTTTTTGCAACTTTTTTAAATTTTACCCCCGTGGGATATATATTCTACCCACACACATTTGGAACTCTCCTGGGGTACCCTCACACATATTATTCCCTCATTTAGTGGATATTTTCACAAAAAAGTGAAATTTTCAAAAATTCCGAAAATTGGCTGAAAACGACTAAATATGAATGACTCATCGGGCGAATCGCTCTGGAACTGAAATCGGAACGCTCACTGACATTTCCCCTATCTGAAAGTCTGATAAACACTGAAAAAATGACTAAGTCCAAAAAAATATATTTTTTCAACTTTTTTCAATTTTACCTCCGTGGGATATATATTCTACCCACACACATTTTGAACTCTCTTTGGGTACCCTCACACATATTATTCCCTCATTTAGTGGATATTTTCACAAAAAAGTGAAATTTTAAAAAATTCAGAAAATTGGCTGAAAACGACTAAATATGAAGGACTCATCGGGCGAATCGCTCTGGAACTGAAATCGGAACGCTCACTGACATTTCCCCTATCTGAAAGTCTGATAAACGCCGGAAAAATGCCTAAGTCCCCCCAAAAAAATTTTTCAACTTTTTTCAATTTTACCCCCGTGGATATATATTCTACCCACACACATTTGGAACTCTCCTGGGGCACCCTCACACATATTATTCCCACATTTAGTGGATATTTTGACAAAAAAGTGAAATTTTCAAAAATTCAGAAAATTGGCTTAAAACGACTAAATATGAAGAACTCATCGGGCGAATCGCTCTGGAATTGAAATCGGAAAGCTCACTGACATTTCCCTTATCTGAAAGTCTGATAAACGCCGGAAAAATGACTAAGTCCAAAAAAAAATTTTTTCAACTTTTTTCAATTTTACCCCCATGTTATATATATTCTAACCACACACATTTGGAACTCTCCTGGGGTTCCCTCACACATATTATTCCCTCATTTAGTTGATATTTTCACAAAAAAGTGACATTTTAAAAACTTCAGAAAATTGGCTGAAAACGACTAAATATGAAGAACTCATCGGGCGAATCGCTCTGGAACTGAAATCGGAACGCTCACTGACATTTCCCCTATCTGAAAGTCTGATAAACGCTTAAAAAATGACTAAGTCCAAAAAAAAAATGTTTAAACTTTTTTCAATTTTACCTCCGTGGGATATATATTCTACCCACAGACATTTGAAACTGTCCTGGGGTACCCTCACACATATTACTCCCTCATTTAGTGGATATTTTCACAAAAAAGTGAAATTTTAAAAAATTCAGAAAATTGGCTGAAAACGACTAAATATGAAGGACTCATCTCGCGAATCGCTCTGAACTGAAATCGGAACGCTCACTGACATTTCCCCTATCTGAAAGTCTGATAAACGCCGGAAAAATGACTAAGTCCAAAAAAAATTTTTTTTAACTTTTTTCAATTTTACCCCCGTGGGATATATATTCTACCCACACACATTTGGAACTCTCCTGGGGTACCTTCACACATATCATTCCCTCATTTAGTGGATATTTTCACAAAAAAGTGAAATTTTCAAAAATTCAGAAAATTGGCTGAAAACGACTAAATATGAAGGACTCATCGGGCGAATTGCTTTGGAATTAAAATCGGAACGCTCACTGACATTTCCCCTATCTGAAAGTTTGATAAACGCCGGAAAAATAACTAAGTCCAAAAAAATTTTTTTTAAAACTTTTTTCAATTTTACCCCCGTGGTATATATATTCTACCCACACACATTTGGAACTCTCCTAGGGTACCCTCACACATATTATTCCCTCATTTAGTGGATATTTTCAGAAAAAAGTGAAATTTTCAAAAATTCTGAAAATTGGCTGAAAATGACTAAATATGAAGGACTCATCGGGCGAATTGCTTTGGAATTAAAATCGGAACGCTCACTGACATTTCCCCTATCTGAAAGTCTGATAAATGCCTGAAAAATGACTATAACCAAAAAAATTTTTTTTCAACTTTTTTCAATTTTACCTCCGTGGATATATATTCTACCCACACACATTTGGAACTCTCCTGGGGTTCCCTCACACATATTATTCCCATATTTAGTGGATATTTTCACAAAAAAGTGAAATTTTAAAAAATTCAGAAAATTGGCTGAAAACGACTAAATATGAAGGACTCATCTGGCGAATTGCTCTGGAGCTGAAATCGGAACGCTCACTGACATTTCCCCTATCTGAAAGTCTGATAAACGCTGAAAAAATGACTAAGTCCAAAAAAAAATTTTTTTAAACTTTTTTCAATTTTACCCCCGTGGGATATATATTCTACCCACACACATTTGGAACTCTCCTGGCGTACCCTCACACATATTATTCCCTCATTTAGTGGATATTTTCACAAAAAAGTGAAATTTTCAAAAATTCAGAAAATTGGCTGAAAACGACTAAATATGAAGGACTCATCAGGCGAATCGCTCTGGAACTGAAATCGGAACGCTCACTGACATTTCCCCTATCTGAAAGTCTGATAAACGCCTGAAAAATGACTAAGTCGCCCCAAAAAAGTTTTTCAACTTTTTTCAATTTTACCCCCGTGTATATATATTCTACCCACACACATTTGGAACTCTCCTGGGGTATCCTCTCACATATTATTCCCTCATTTAGTGGATATTTTCACAAAAAAGTGAAATTTTCAAAAATGCAGAAAATTGGCTGAAAACGACTAAATATGAAGGACTCATTGGGCAAATCGCTCTGGAACTGAAATCGGAACGCTCACTGACATTTCCCCTATCTGAAAGTCTGATAAACGCCTGAAAAATGCCTAAGTCCGTCCCCAAAAAATTTTTCAACTTTTTTCAATTTTACCCCCGTGGATATATATTCTACCCACACACATTTGGAACTCTCCTGGGGTATCCTCACACATATTATTCCCTCATTTAGTGGATATTTTCACAAAAAAGTGAAATTTTCAAAAATTGTGAAAATTGGCTGAAAACGACTAAATATGAAGTACTCATCGGGCGAATCGCTCTGGAACTGAAATCGGAACGCTCACTGACATTTCCCCTATCTGAAAGTCTGATAAACGCCTGAAAAATGACTAAGTCACCCCAAAAAAATTTTTCAACTTTTTTCAATTTTACCCCCGTGTATATATATTCTACCCACACACATTTGGAACTCTCCTGGGGTATCCTCACACATATTATTCCCTCATTTAGTGGATGTTTTCACAAAAAAGTGAAATTTTCAAAAATTCAGAAAATTTGTTGAAAACAACTAAATATGAAGGACTCATCGGGCGAATCGCTCTGGAACTGAAATCGGAATGCTCACTGACATTTCCCCTATCTGAAAGTCTGATAAACGCCGGAAAAATGACTAAGTCCAAAAAAAATTTTTTTCAATTTTACCCCCGTGGGATATATATTCTACCCACACACATTTGCAACTCTCCTGGCGTACCCTCACACATATTATTCCCTCATTTAGTGGATATTTTCGCATAAAAGTGAAATTTTCAAAAATTCTGAAAATTGGCTGAAAACGACTAAATATGGAGGACTCATCGGGCGAATCGCTCTGGAACTGAAATCGGAACGCTCACTGACATTTCCCCTATCTGAAAGTCTGATAAACGCCGTGAAAATGACTAAGTCCAAAAAAAAGTTTTTTAAAACTTTTTTCAATTTTACCCCCGTGGGATATATATTCTACCTACACACATTTGGAACTCTCCTGGCGTAAACTCACACATATTATTCCCTCATTTAGTAGATATTTTCACAAAAAAGTGAAATTTTCAAAAATTCTGAAAATTGGCTGAAAACGAATACATATGAAGGACTCATCGGGCGAATCGCTCTGGAAATGAAATCGGAACGCTCACTGACATTTCCCCTATCTGAAAGTCTGATAAACACCGGAAAAATGCCTAAGTACCCCAAAAAATGTTTTCAACTTTTTTCAATTTTACCCCGGTGGGATATATATTCTACCCACACACATTTGGTACTCTCCTGGCGTACCCTCGCACATATTATTCCCTCATTTAGTGGATATTTTCAGAAAAAAGTGAAATTTTCAAAAATTCAGAAAATTGGCTGAAAACGACTAAATATGAAGGACTCATCGGGCGAATCGCTCTGGAACTGAAATCGGAACGCTCATTGACATTTCCCCTATCTGAAAGTCTGATAAACACCCGAAAAATGCCTGAGTACCCCAAAAAATTTTTTTAAACTTTTTTCAATTTTACCCCCGTGGGATATATATTCTACCCACACACATTTGGAACTCTCCTGGCGTACCCTCACACATATTATTCCCTCATTTAGTAGATATTTTCACAAAAAAGTGAAATTTTCAAAAATTCTGAAAATTGACTGAAAATGACTAAATATGAAGGACTCATCGGTCGAATCGCTCTGGAACTGTAATCGGAATGCTCACTGACATTTCCCCTATCTGAAAGTCTGATAAACGCCGGAAAAATGACTAAGTCCAAAAAAAATTTTTTTTCAATTTTACCCCCGTGGGATATATATTCTACCCACACACATTTGGAACTCTCCTGGTGTACACTCACACATATTATTCCCTAATTTAGTGGATGTTTTCACAAAAAAGTGAAATTTTCAAAAATTCAGAAAATTTGCTGAAAACGACTAAATATGAAGGACTCATCGAGCGAATCGCTCTGGAACTGAAATCGGAATGCTCACTGACATTTCCCCTATCTGAAAGTCTGATAAACACCGGAAAAATGCCTAAGTACCCCAAAAAAAATTTTTAAACTTTTTTCAATTTTACCCCCGTGGGATATATATTCTACCCACACACATTTGAAACTCTCCTGGCGTACCCTCACACATATTATTCCCTCATTTAGTGGATATTTTCACAAAGAAGTGAAATTTTCAAAAATTCAGAAAATTGACTGAAAACGACTAATTATGAAGGACTCATCGAGCGAATCGCTCTGGAACTGAAATCGGAACGCTAATTGACATTTCCCCTATCTGAAAGTCTGATAAACACCGGAAAAATTACTAAGTACCGAAAAAAAAAATTTTTCAACTTTTTTCAATTTTACCCTGTGGGATATATATTCTACCTACACACATTTGGTACTCTCCTGGCGTACCCTCACACATATTATTCCCTCATTTAGTGGATATTTTCACAAAAAAGTGAAATTTTCAAAAATTCTGAAAATTGGCTGAAAACGACTAAATATGAAGGACTCATCGGGCGAATCACTCTGAAACTGAAATCGGAACGCTCACTGACATTTCCCCTATCTGAAAGTCTGATAAACGCTGAAAAAATGACTAAGTCCAAAAAAACATTTTTTTCAACTTTTTTCAATTTTACCCCCGTTTGATATATATTCTACCCAAACACATTTGGAACTCTCCTGGGGTACCCCCATACATATTATTCCCTCATTTAGTGGATATTTTCACAAAAAAGTGAAATTTTCAAAAATTCAGAAAATTGGCTGAAAATGACTAAATATGAAGGACTCATCGGTCGAATCGCTCTGGAACTGAAATCGGAACGCTCACTGACATTTCCCCTGTCTGAAAGTCTGATAAACGCCAGAAAAATGACTAAGTCCAAAAAAAATTTTTTTCAACTTTTTTCAATTTTACCCCGTGGGATATATATTGTACCCACACACATTTGGAACTCTCCTGGCGTACCCTCACACATATTATTCCCTCATTTAGTGGATATTTTCACAAAAAAGTGAAATTTTCAAAAATTCAGAAAATTGGCTGAAAATGACTAAATATGAAGGACTCATCGGTCGAATCGCTCTGGAACTGAAATCGGAACGCTCACTGACATTTCCCCTGTCTGAAAGTCTGATAAACGCCAGAAAAATGACTAAGTCCAAAAAAAATTTTTTTCAACTTTTTTCAATTTTACCCCGAGGGATATATATTCTACCCACACACATTTGGAACTCTCCTGGCGTACCCTCACACATATTATTCCCTCATTTAGTGGATATTTTCACAAAAAAGTGAAATTATCAAAAAATTCAGAAAATTGGCTGAAAACGACTAAATATCAAGGACTCATCGGGCGAATCAGTCTGGAACTGAAATCGGAATGCTCACTGACACTTCCCCTATCTGAAAGTCTGATAAACGCCGGAAAAATGACTAAGTCCAAAAAAAAATGTTTTTCAACTTTTTTCAATTTTACCCCCGTGGGATATATATTCAACCCAAACACATTTGGAACTCTCCTGGGGTACCCTCACACATATTATTCCCTCATTTAGTGGATATTTTCACAAAAAAGTGAAATTTTCAAAAATTCAGAAAATTGGCTGAAAATGACTAAATATGAAGGACTCATCGGTCGAATCGCTCTGGAACTGAAATCGGAACGATCACTGACATTTCCCCTGTCTGAAAGTCTGATAAACGCCGGAAAAATGACTAAGTCCAAAAAAATTTTTTTTCAACTTTTTTCAATTTTACCCTGTGGGATATACATTCTACCCACACACATTTGGAACTCTCCTGGCGTACCCTCACACATCTTATTCCCTCATTTAGTGGATATTTTCACAAAAAAGTGAAATTTTCAAAAATTCAGAAAATTGGCTGAAAACGACTAAATATGAAGGACTCATCGGGCCAATCACTTTGGAACTGAAATCGGAACTCTCACTGACATTTCCCCTATCTGAAAGTCTGATAAACGCTGAAAAAATGACTAAGTCCAAAAAAACATTTTTTTCAACTTTTTTCAATTTTACCCCCGTGGGATATATATTCTACCCAAACACATTTGGAACTCTCCTGGTGTACCCTCACACATTTGGAACTCTCCTGGTGTACCCTCACACATATTATTCCCTCATTTAGTGGATATTTTCACAAAAAAGTGACATTTTCAAAAATTCAGAAAATTGGCTGAAAACAACTAAATATGAAGGACCCATCGGGCGAATCGCTCTGGAACTGAAATCGGAATGCACACTGACATTTCCCCTATCTGAAAGTCTGATAAACGCTATTAAAATGACTAAGTCCAAAAAAAAATTTTTTTTCAACTTTTTTCAATTTTACCCCCGTGGGATATATATTCTATCCACACACATTTGGAACTCTCCTGGCATACCCTCACACATATTGTTCCCTCATTTAGTGGATATTTTCACAAAAAAGTGAAATTTTCAAAAATTCTGAAAATTGGCTGAAAACGACTAAATATGAAGGACTCATCGGGCGAATCGCTGTGGAACTGAAATCGGAATGCACACTGACATTTCCCCTATCTGAAAGTCTGATAAACACTGGAAAAATGTCTAAGTGCAAAAAAAATTTTTTTTCAACTTTTTTCAATTTTACCCCCGTGGGTTATATATTCTACCCACACACATTTGCAACTCTCCTGGTGTACCCTCACACATATTATTCCCTCATTTAGTGGATATTTTCACAAATTAGTGAAATTTTCAAAAATTCAGAAAGTTGGCTGAAAACGAGTAAATATGAAGGACTCATCGGGCGAATCGCTCTGGAACTTAAATCGGAACTCTCACTGACATTTCCCCTAGCTGAAAGTCTGATAAACGTCGGAAAAATTACTAAGTCCCAAAAAAAATTTTTTTCAACTTTTTTCAATTTTTCCCCCGTAGGATATATATTCTACCCACACACATTTGGAACTCTCCTGGCGTACCCTCACACATATTATTCCCTCATTTAGTGGATATTTTCATAAAAAAGTGACATTTTCAAAAATTCAGAAAATTGGCTGAAAACGACTAAATATGAAGGACCCATCGGGCGAATCGCTCTGGAACTGAAATCGGAATGCACACTGACATTTCCCCTATCTGAAAGTCTGATAAACGCCGGAAAAATGCCTATGTCCCCAAAAAAAATTTTTTTCAACTTTTTTCAATTTTACCTCCGTGGATACATATTCTACCCACACACATTTGGAACTCTCCTGGCGTACCCTCACACATATTATTCCCTCATTTAGTGGATATTTTCACAAAAAAGTGAAATTTTCAAAAATTCAGAAAATTGGCTGAAAATGACTAAATATGAAGGACTCATCGGGCGAATCGCTCTGGAACTGAAATCGGAACGCTCACTGACATTTCCCCTATCTGAAAGTCTGATAAACGCCTGAAAAATTACTAAGTCCAAAAAAATTTTTTTTTCAACTTTTTTCAATTTTACCGCCGTGGGATATATCTATTCTACCCACACACATTTGGAACTCTCCTGGCGTACCCTCACACATATTATTCCCTCATTTAGTGGATATTTTCACAAAAAAGTGATATTTTCAAAAATTCAGAAAATTGGCTGAAAACGACTAAATATGAAGTACTTCATCGGGCGAATCGCTCTGGAACTGAAATCGGAATGCTCACTGACATTTCCCCTATCTGAAAGTCTGATCAATGCCAGAAAAATGAGTGAGTCCAAAAAAAATTCTTTTTAAACTTTTTTAAATTTTACCGCCGTGGATATATATTCTACCCACACACATTTGGAACTCTCCTGGAGTACCCTCACGCATATTATTCCCTCCTTTAGTGGATATTTTCAGAAAAAAAGTGAAATTTTCAAAAATTTAGAAAATTGGCTGAAAACGACTAAATATGAAGTACTTCATCGCGCGAATCGCTCTGGAACTGAAATCGGAACGCTCACTGAAATTTCCCCTATCGGAAAGTCTGATAAACGCCGGAAAAAAGACAAAGTCCAAAAAAAAATTTTTTTCAACTTTTTTCAATTTTACCCCCGTGGGATATATATTCTACCCACACACATTTGAAACTCTCCTGGCGTACCCTCACACATATTATTCCCTCATTTAGTGGATATTTTCACAAAAAAGTGAAATTTTCAAAAATTCAGAAAATTGACTGAAAACGACTAATTATGAAGGACTCATCGAGCGAATCGCTCTGGAACTGAAATCGGAACGCTAATTGACATTTCCCCTATCTGAAAGTCTGATAAACACCGGAAAAATTACTAAGTACCGAAAAAAAAAATTTTTCAACTTTTTTCAATTTTACCCCGTGGGATATATATTCTACCTACACACATTTGGTACTCTCCTGGCGTACCCTCACACATATTATTCCCTCATTTAGTGGATATTTTCACAAAAAAGTGAAATTTTCAAAAATTCTGAAAATTGGCTGAAAACGACTAAATATGAAGGACTCATCGGGCGAATCACTCTGAAACTGAAATCGGAACGCTCACTGACATTTCCCCTATCTGAAAGTCTGATAAACGCTGAAAAAATGACTAAGTCCAAAAAAACATTTTTTTCAACTTTTTTCAATTTTACCCCCGTTTGATATATATTCTACCCAAACACATTTGGAACTCTCCTGGGGTACCCCCATACATATTATTCCCTCATTTAGTGGATATTTTCACAAAAAAGTGAAATTTTCAAAAATTCAGAAAATTGGCTGAAAATGACTAAATATGAAGGACTCATCGGTCGAATCGCTCTGGAACTGAAATCGGAACGCTCACTGACATTTCCCCTGTCTGAAAGTCTGATAAACGCCAGAAAAATGACTAAGTCCAAAAAAAATTTTTTTCAACTTTTTTCAATTTTACCCCGTGGGATATATATTGTACCCACACACATTTGGAGCTCTCCTGGCGTACCCTCACACATATTATTCCCTCATTTAGTGGATATTTTCACAAAAAAGTGAAATTTTCAAAAATTCAGAAAATTGGCTGAAAATGACTAAATATGAAGGACTCATCGGTCGAATCGCTCTGGAACTGAAATCGGAACGCTCACTGACATTTCCCCTGTCTGAAAGTCTGATAAACGCCAGAAAAATGACTAAGTCCAAAAAAAATTTTTTTCAACTTTTTTCAATTTTACCCCGAGGGATATATATTCTACCCACACACATTTGGAACTCTCCTGGCGTACCCTCACACATATTATTCCCTCATTTAGTGGATATTTTCACAAAAAAGTGAAATTATCAAAAAATTCAGAAAATTGGCTGAAAACGACTAAATATCAAGGACTCATCGGGCGAATCAGTCTGGAACTGAAATCGGAATGCTCACTGACACTTCCCCTATCTGAAAGTCTGATAAACGCCGGAAAAATGACTAAGTCCAAAAAAAAATGTTTTTCAACTTTTTTCAATTTTACCCCCGTGGGATATATATTCAACCCAAACACATTTGGAACTCTCCTGGGGTACCCTCACACATATTATTCCCTCATTTAGTGGATATTTTCACAAAAAAGTGAAATTTTCAAAAATTCAGAAAATTGGCTGAAAATGACTAAATATGAAGGACTCATCGGTCAAATCGCTCTGGAACTGAAATCGGAACGATCACTGACATTTCCCCTGTCTGAAAGTCTGATAAACGCCGGAAAAATGACTAAGTCCAAAAAAATTTTTTTTCAACTTTTTTCAATTTTACCCTGTGGGATATACATTCTACCCACACACATTTGGAACTCTCCTGGCGTACCCTCACACATCTTATTCCCTCATTTAGTGGATATTTTCACAAAAAAGTGAAATTTTCAAAAATTCAGAAAATTGGCTGAAAACGACTAAATATGAAGGACTCATCGGGCCAATCACTTTGGAACTGAAATCGGAACTCTCACTGACATTTCCCCTATCTGAAAGTCTGATAAACGCTGAAAAAATGACTAAGTCCAAAAAAACATTTTTTTCAACTTTTTTCAATTTTACCCCCGTGGGATATATATTCTATCCACACACATTTGGAACTCTCCTGGTGTACCCTCACACATTTGGAACTCTCCTGGTGTACCCTCACACATATTATTCCCTCATTTAGTGGATATTTTCACAAAAAAGTGACATTTTCAAAAATTCAGAAAATTGGCTGAAAACAACTAAATATGAAGGACCCATCGGGCGAATCGCTCTGGAACTGAAATCGGAATGCACACTGACATTTCCCCTATCTGAAAGTCTGATAAACGCTATTAAAATGACTAAGTCCAAAAAAAAAATTTTTTTCAACTTTTTTCAATTTTACCCCCGTGGGATATATATTCTATCCACACACATTTGGAACTCTCCTGGCATACCCTCACACATATTGTTCCCTCATTTAGTGGATATTTTCACAAAAAAGTGAAATTTTCAAAAATTCTGAAAATTGGCTGAAAACGACTAAATATGAAGGACTCATCGGGCGAATCGCTGTGGAAATGAAATCGGAATGCACACTGACATTTCCCCTATCTGAAAGTCTGATAAACACTGGAAAAATGTCTAAGTGCAAAAAAAATTTTTTTTCAACTTTTTTCAATTTTACCCCCGTGGGATATATATTCTACCCACACACATTTGCAACTCTCCTGGTGTACCCTCACACATATTATTCCCTCATTTAGTGGATATTTTCACAAATTAGTGAAATTTTCAAAAATTCAGAAAGTTGGCTGAAAACGAGTAAATATGAAGGACTCATCGGGCGAATCGCTCTGGAACTTAAATCGGAACTCTCACTGACATTTCCCCTAGCTGAAAGTCTGATAAACGTCGGAAAAATTACTAAGTCCAAAAAAAAATTTTTTTCAACTTTTTTCAATTTTTCCCCCGTAGGATATATATTCTACCCACACACATTTGGAACTCTCCTGGCGTACCCTCACACATATTATTCCCTCATTTAGTGGATATTTTCATAAAAAAGTGACATTTTCAAAAATTCAGAAAATTGGCTGAAAACGACTAAATATGAACGACCCATCGGGCGAATCGCTCTGGAACTGAAATCGGAATGCACACTGACATTTCCCCTATCTGAAAGTCTGATAAACGCCGGAAAAATGCCTATGTCCCCAAAAAAAATTTTTTTCAACTTTTTTCAATTTTACCTCCGTGGATACATATTCTACCCACACACATTTGGAACTCTCCTGGCGTACCCTCACACATATTATTCCCTCATTTAGTGGATATTTTCACAAAAAAGTGAAATTTTCAAAAATTCAGAAAATTGGCTGAAAATGACTAAATATGAAGGACTCATCGGGCGAATCGCTCTGGAACTGAAATCGGAACGCTCACTGACATTTCCCCTATCTGAAAGTCTGATAAACGCCTGAAAAATTACTAAGTCCAAAAAAATTTTTTTTTCAACTTTTTTCAATTTTACCGCCGTGGGATATATCTATTCTACCCACACACATTTGGAACTCTCCTGGCGTACCCTCACACATATTATTCCCTCATTTAGTGGATATTTTCACAAAAAAGTGATATTTTCAAAAATTCAGAAAATTGGCTGAAAACGACTAAATATGAAGTACTTCATCGGGCGAATCGCTCTGGAACTGAAATCGGAATGCTCACTGACATTTCCCCTATCTGAAAGTCTGATCAATGCCAGAAAAATGAGTGAGTCCAAAAAAAATTCTTTTTAAACTTTTTTAAATTTTACCGCCGTGGATATATATTCTACCCACACACATTTGGAACTCTCCTGGAGTACCCTCACGCATATTATTCCCTCCTTTAGTGGATATTTTCAGAAAAAAAGTGAAATTTTCAAAAATTTAGAAAATTGGCTGAAAACGACTAAATATGAAGTACTTCATCGCGCGAATCGCTCTGGAACTGAAATCGGAACGCTCACTGAAATTTCCCCTATCGGAAAGTCTGATAAACGCCGGAAAAAAGACAAAGTCCAAAAAAAAATTTTTTTCAACTTTTTTCAATTTTACCCCCGTGGGATATATATTCTACCCACACACATTTGAAACTCTCCTGGCGTACCCTCACACATATTATTCCCTCATTTAGTGGATATTTTCACAAAAAAGTGAAATTTTCAAAAATTCAGAAAATTGACTGAAAACGACTAATTATGAAGGACTCATCGAGCGAATCGCTCTGGAACTGAAATCGGAACGCTAATTGACATTTCCCCTATCTGAAAGTCTGATAAACACCGGAAAAATTACTAAGTACCGAAAAAAAAAATTTTTCAACTTTTTTCAATTTTACCCCGTGGGATATATATTCTACCTAAACACATTTGGTACTCTCCTGGCGTACCCTCACACATATTATTCCCTCATTTAGTGGATATTTTCACAAAAAAGTGAAATTTTCAAAAATTCTGAAAATTGGCTGAAAACGACTAAATATGAAGGACTCATCGGGCGAATCACTCTGAAACTGAAATCGGAACGCTCACTGACATTTCCCCTATCTGAAAGTCTGATAAACGCTGAAAAAATGACTAAGTCCAAAAAAAATTTTTTTCAACTTTTTTCAATTTTACCCCGAGGGATATATATTCTACCCACACACATTTGGAACTCTCCTGGCGTACCCTCACACATATTATTCCCTCATTTAGTGGATATTTTCACAAAAAAGTGAAATTATCAAAAAATTCAGAAAATTGGCTGAAAACGACTAAATATCAAGGACTCATCGGGCGAATCAGTCTGGAACTGAAATCGGAATGCTCACTGACACTTCCCCTATCTGAAAGTCTGATAAACGCCGGAAAAATGACTAAGTCCAAAAAAAATGTTTTTCAACTTTTTTCAATTTTACCCCCGTGGGATATATATTCAACCCAAACACATTTGGAACTCTCCTGGGGTACCCTCACACATATTATTCCCTCATTTAGTGGATATTTTCACAAAAAAGTGAAATTTTCAAAAATTCAGAAAATTGGCTGAAAATGACTAAATATGAAGGACTCATCGGTCGAATCGCTCTGGAACTGAAATCGGAACGATCACTGACATTTCCCCTGTCTGAAAGTCTGATAAACGCCGGAAAAATGACAAAGTCCAAAAAAATTTTTTTTCAACTTTTTTCAATTTTACCCTGTGGGATATACATTCTACCCACACACATTTGGAACTCTCCTGGCGTACCCTCACACATCTTATTCCCTCATTTAGTGGATATTTTCACAAAAAAGTGAAATTTTCAAAAATTCAGAAAATTGGCTGAAAACGACTAAATATGAAGGACTCATCGGGCCAATCACTTTGGAACTGAAATCGGAACTCTCACTGACATTTCCCCTATCTGAAAGTCTGATAAACGCTGAAAAAATGACTAAGTCCAAAAAAACATTTTTTTCAACTTTTTTCAATTTTACCCCCGTGGGATATATATTCTACCCAAACACATTTGGAACTCTCCTGGTGTACCCTCACACATTTGGAACTCTCCTGGTGTACCCTCACACATATTATTCCCTCATTTAGTGGATATTTTCACAAAAAAGTGAAATTTTCAAAAATTCTGAAAATTGGCTGAAAACGACTTAATATGAAGAACTCATCGGGCTAATCGCTCTGGAACTGAAATCGGAATGCTTACTGACATTTCCCCTATCTGAAAGTCTGATAAACGCCGGAAAAACGACTAAGTCCAAAAAAAAAATTTTTTACACTTTTTTCAATTTTACCCCCGTGGGATATATACTCTACCCAAACACATTTGGAACTCTCCTGGGGTACCCTCACACATATTATTCCCTCATTTAGTGGATATTTCACAAAAAGTGAAATTTGCAAAAATTCCGAAACTTGGCTGAAAACGACTAAATATGAAGGACTCATCGGGCGAATCGCTCTGGAACTGAAATCGGAACGCTCACTGACATTTCTCCTATCTGAAAGTCTGATAAACGCTGAAAAAATGACAAAGTCCAAAAAAACATTTTTTTCAACTTTTTTCAATTTTACCCCCGTTTGATATATATTCTACCCAAACACATTTGGAACTCTCCTGGCGCACCCTCACACATATTATTCCCTCATTTAGTGGATATTTTCACAAAAAAGTGAAATTTTCCAAAATTCAGAAAATTGGCTGAAAACGACTAAATATGAAGGACTCATCGGGCGAATGACTCTGGAACTGAAATCGGAATGCTCACTGACACTTCCCCTATGTGAAAGTCTGATAAACGCCGGAAAAATGACTGATTCCAAAAAAAAAGTTTTTCAAATTTTTTCAATTTTACCCCCGTGGGATATATATTCGACCCAAACACATTTGGAACTCTCCTGGGGTACCCTCACACATATTATTCCCTCATTTAGTGGATATTTTCACAAAAAAGTGAAATTTTCTACAATTCTGAAAATTGGCTGAAAACGACTAATTATGAAGGACTCATCGGGCCAATCACTTTGGAACTGAAATCGGAACGCTCACTGACATTTCCCCTCTCTGAAAGTCTGATAAACGCCGGAAAAACGACTAAGTCCAAAAAAAAATTTCTTTTCAACTTTTTTCAATTTTACCCCCCTTGGATATATATTCTACCCATACACATTTGGAACTCTCCTGGGGTACCCTCACACATATTATTCCCTGATTTAGTGGATATTTTCACAAAAAAGTGAAATTTTCAAAAATTCAGAAACTTGGCTGGAAACGACTAAATATGAAGGACTCATCGGGCGAATCACACTGGAACTGAAATCGGAACGCTCACTGACACTTCCCCTATCTGAAAGTCTGATAAACGCCGGAAAAATGACTAAGTACAAAAAAAAATGTTTTCAACTTTTTTCAATTTTACCCCCGTGGGATATATATTCTACCCAAACACATTTGGAACTCTCCTGGCGTACCCTCACACATATTATTCCCTCATTTAGTGGATATTTTCACAAAAAAGTGAAATTTTCAAAAATTCAGAAAATTGGCTGAAAACGACTAAATATGAAGGACTCATCGGGCGAATCTCTGTGGAACTGAAATCGGAATGCTCACTGACACTTCCCCTATCTGAAAGTCTGATAAACGCCGGAAAAATGACTAAGTCCAAAAAAAAATGTTTTTCAACTTTTTTCAATTTTACCCCCGTGGGATATATATTCAACCCAAACACATTTGGAACTCTCCTGGGGTACCCTCACACATATTATTCCCTCATTTAGTGGATATTTTCACAAAAAAGTGAAATTTTCAAAAATTCAGAAAATTGGCTGAAAATGACTAATTATGGAGGACTCATCGGTCGAATCGCTCTGGAACTGAAATCGGAACGATCACTGACATTTCCCCTGTCTGAAAGTCTGATAAACGCCGGAAAAATGACTAAGTCCCAAAAAAATTTTTTTCAACTTTCTTCAATTTTACCCTGTGGGATATATATTCTACCCACACACATTTGGAACTCTCCTGGCGTACCCTCACACATCTTATTCCCTCATTTAGTGGATATTTTCACAAAAAAGTGAAATTTTCAAAAATTCAGAAAATTGGCTGAAAACGACTAAATATGAAGAACTCATCGGGCGAATCGCTCTGGAACTGAAATTGGAACGCTCACTGACATTTCCCCTATCTGAAAGTCTGATAAACGCTGAAAAAATGACTAAGTCCAAAAAAACCTTTTTTTCAACTTTTTTCAATTTTACCACCGTGGGATATATATTCTATCCAAACACATTTGGAACTCTCCTGGCATACCCTCACACATTTGGAACTCTCCTGGTGTACCCTCACACATATTATTCCCTCATTTAGTGGATATTTTCACAAAAAAGTGAAATTTTCAAAAATTCAGAAAATTGGCTGATAAAGCCTAAATATGAAGGACTCATCGGGCGAATCACTCTGGAACTGAAATCGGAATGCTCACTGACACTTCCCCTATCTGAAAGTCTGATAAACGCCGGAAAAATGACTAAGTCCAAAAAAAAATGTTTTCAACTTTTTTCAATTTTACCCCCGTGGGATATATATTCTATCCAAACACATTTGGAACTCTCCTGGCATACCCTCACACATTTGGAACTCTCCTGGCGTACCCTCACACATATTATTCCCTCATTTAGTGGATATTTTCACAAAAAAGTGAAATTTTCAAAAATTCTGAAAATTGGCTGAAAACGACTTAATATGAAGAACTCATCGGTCTAATCGCTCTGGAACTGAAATCGGAACGCTCACTGACATTTCCCCTATCTGAAAGTCTGATAAACGCCGGAAAAATGACTAAGTCCAAAAAAAATTTTTTTCAGCGTTTTTCAATTTTACCCCCGTGGGATATATATTCTACCAACAGACATTTGGTACTCTCCTGGCGTACCCTCACACATTTGGAACTCTCCTGGCGTACCCTCATACATATTATTCCCTCATTTAGTGGGTATTTTCACAAAAGTGAAATTTTCAAAAATTCTGAAAATTGGCTGAAAACGACTAAATATGAAGGACTCATCGGGCGAATCACTCTAGAACTGAAATCGGAATGCTAACTGACATTTCCCCTATCTGAAAGTCTGGTAAACGCCGGAAAAACGACTAAGTCCAACAAAAAATTTTTTTCAACTTTTTTCAATTTTACCCCCGTGGGATATATATTCTACCCACACACATTTGGAACTCTCCTGGCGTACCCTCACACATATTATTCTCTCATTTAGTGATCTTTTCACAAAAAAGTGAAATTTTCAAAAATTCTGAAAATTGGCTGAAAACGACTAAATATGAAGGACTCATCGGGCGAATCGCTCTGGAACTGAAATTGGAACACTCACTGACATTTCCCCTATCTGAAAGTCTGATAAATGGCGGAAAAATGACGAAGTCCAAAAAAAAAATGTTTTCAACTTTTTTCAATTATACCCCCGTGGGATATATATTCTACCCACACACATTTGGTACTCTCCTGGCATACCCTCACACATATTATTCGCTCATTTAGTGGATATTTTCACAAAAAAGTGAAATTTTCAAAAATTCAGAAAATTGGCTGAAAACGACTAAATATGATGGACTCATCGGGCGAATCACTCTGGAACTGAAATCGGAATTCTCACTGACACTTCCCCTATCTGAAAGTCTGATAAACGCCGGAAAAATGACTTAAGTCCAAAAAAAAAGTTTTTCAACTTTTTTCAATTTTACCCCCGTGGGATATATATTCTACCCAAACACATTTGGAACTCTCATGGGGTACCCTCACACATTTGGAACTCTCCTGGCGTACCCTCACACATATTATTCCCTCATTTAGTGGATATTTTCACAAAAAAGTGAAATTTTCAAAAATTCCAAAAATTGCCTGAAAACCACTAAGTATGAAGGACTCATCGGGCTAATCGCTCTGGAACTAAAATCGGAAAGCTCACTGACATTTCCCCTATCTGAAAGTCTGATAAATGGTGGAAAATTGACTAAGTCCAAAAAAAATTTTTTTCAACTTTTTTCAATTTTACCCCCATGGGATATACATTCTACCCACACACATTTGGAACTCTCCTGGCATACCCTCACACATATTATTCCCTCATTTAGTGGATATTTTCACAAAAAAGTGAAATTTTCAAAAAATCTGAAAATTGGCTGAAAACGACTAAATATGAAGGACTCATCGGGCGAATCACTCTGGAACTGAAATCGGAACGCTCACTGACATTTCCCCTATCTGAAAGTCTGATAAACGCCGGAATCATGAATAAGTCCAAAAAAAAAATTATTTTCAAATTTTTTCAATTTTACCCCCGTGGGATATATATTCTAGCCACACACATTTGGAACTCTCCTGGGGTACCATCACACATATTATTCCCTCATTTAGTGGATATTTTCACAAAAAAGGGAAATTTTCAAAAATTCAGAAACTTGGCTGAAAACGACTAAATATGAAGGACTCATCGGGCGAATCGCTCTGGAACTGAAATCGGAACGCTCACTGACATTTCCCCTTTCTGAAAGTCTGATAAATGCCGGAAAAATGACGAAGTCCAAAAAAAAATTTTTTTCAACTTTTTTCAAATTTACCCCCGTGGGATATATATTCTACCCACACACATTTGGAACTCTCCTGGCGCTCCCTCACACATATTATTCCCTCATTTAGTGGATATTTTCACAAAAAAGTGAAATTTTCAAAAATTCAGAAACTTGGCGGAAAACGACTAAATATGAAGGACTCATCAGTCGAATCACTCTGGAACTGAAATCGGAATGCTCACTGACATTTCCCCTATCTGAAAGTCTGATAAAAGCCGGAAAATTGACTAAGTCCAAAAAAAAAATTTTTTCAACTTTTTTCAATTATACCCCCGTGGGATATATATTCTACCCACACACATTTGGTACTCTCCTGGCATACCCTCACACATATTATTCCCTCATTTAGTGGATATTTTCACAAAAAAGTGAAATTTTCAAAAATTCAGAAAATCGGCTGAAAACGACTAAATATGATGGACTCATCGGGCGAATCACTCTGGAACTGAAATCGGAATTCTCACTGACACTTCCCCTATCTGAAAGTCTGATAAACGCCGGAAAAATGACTTAAGTCCAAAAAAAATGTTTTTCAACTTTTTTCAATTTTACCCCCGTGGGATATATATTCTACCCAAACACATTTGGAACTCTCATGGGGTACCCTCACACATTTGGAACTCTCCTGGCATACCCTCACACATATTATTCCCTCATTTAGTGGATATTTTCACAAAAAAGTGAAATTTTCAAAAATTCCAAAAATTGCCTGAAAACAACTAAGTATGAAGGACTCATCGGGCTAATCGCTCTGGAACTAAAATCGGAAAGCTCACTGACATTTCCCCTATCTGAAAGTCTGATAAATGGTGGAAAATTGACTAAGTCCAAAAAAATTTTTTTTCAACTTTTTTCAATTTTACCCCCATGGGATATACATTCTACCCACACACATTTGGAACTCTCCTGGCATACCCTCACACATATTATTCCCTCATTTAGTGGATATTTTCACAAAAAAGTGAAATTTTCAAAAATTCAGAAAATTGGCTGAAAACGACTAAATATGAAGGACTCATCGGGCGAATCGCTCTGGAACTGAAATCGGAACGCTCACTGACATTTCCCCTATCTGAAAGTTTGATAAACGCCAGAAAAAGGACTAAGTCCAACAAAAAAATGTTTTCAACTTTTTTCAATTTTACCCCCGTGGGATATATATTCTACGTACACACATTTGGAACTCTCCTGGCATACCATCACACATATTATTCTCTCATTTAGTGATCTTTCCACAAAAAAGAGAAATTTTCAAAAATTCAGAAAATTGGCTGAAAACGACTAAATATGAAGGACTCATCGGGCGAATCGCTCTATAACTGAAATCGGAACGCTCACTGACATTTCCCCTTTCTGAAAGTCTGCTAAATGCCGGAAAAATGACTAGGTCCAAAAAAAAAATTTTTTCAACTTTTTTCAATTTTCCCCCCCGTAGGATATATATTCTACCCACACACATTTGGAACTCTCCTGGCGTTCCCTCACACATATTATTCCCTCATTTAGTGGATATTTTCACAAAAAAGTGAAATTTTCAAAAATTCAGAAACTTGGCGGAAAACGACTAAAGATGAAGGACTCATCAGGCGAATCACTCTGGAACTGAAATTGGAACGCTCACTGACATTTCCCCTATCTGAAAGTCTGATAAACGCCGGAAAAATGACTGAGTCCAAAAAAAAAGTTTTTCAAATTTTTTCAATTTTACCCCCGTGGGATATATATTCTACCCAAACACATTTGGAACTCTCCTGGGGTACCCTCACACATATTATTCCCTCATTTAGTGGATATTTTCACAAAAAAGTGAAATTTTCAAAAATTCAGAAAATTGGCTGAAAACGACTAAATATGAAGGACTCATCGGGCGAGTCGCTCTGGAACTGAAATCGGAAAGCTCACTGACATTTCCCCTATCTGAAAGTCTGATAAAAGCCGGAAACACGAATAAGTCCAAAAAAAAAATTCTTTTCAAATTTTTCAAATTTTACCCCCGTGGGATATATATTCTACGTACACACATTTGGAACTCTCCTGGCATACCATCACACATATTATTCTCTCATTTAGTGATCTTTTCACAAAAAAGAGAAATTTTCAAAAATTCAGAAAATTGGCTGAAAACGACTAAATATGAAGGACTCATCGGGCGAATCGCTCTGGAACTGAAATCGGAATGCTCACTGACATTTCCCCTATCTGAAAATCTGATAAACGCCGGAAAAACGACTAAGTCCAAAAAAAAAATTTTTCAACTTTGTTCAATTTTACCCCCGTGGGATATATATTCTACCCAAACACACTTGGATCTCTCCAGGGGTACCTTCACACATATTATTCCATCGTTTAGTGGATATTTTCACAAAAAAGTGAAATTTTCAAAAATTCTGAAAATTGGCTGAAAACGACTAAATATGAAGGACTCATTCGGGCAAATCGCTCTGGAACTGAAATCGGAACGCTCATTGACATTTCCCCTATCTGAAAGTCTGATAAATGCCGGAAAAATGCCTAAGTCCCCAAAAAAAATTTTTTCAACTTTTTTCAATTTTACCCCGTGGGATATATATTCTACCCAAACCCATTTGGAACTCTCCTGGGGTACCCTCACAAATATTATTCCCTCATTTAGTGGATATTTTCACAAAAAAGTGAAATTTTCAAAAATTCTGAAAATTGGCTGAAAACGACTAAATATGAAGGGCTCATCGGGTGAATCGCTCTGGAACTGAAATCAGAACGCTCAATGACATTTCCCCTATCTGAAAGGCTGATAAATGCTGGAAAAATGACGAAGTCCAAAAAAAAATGTTTTTCAACTTTTTTCAATTTTACCCCGTGGGATATATATTCTACCCACACACATTTGGAACTCTCTTGGCGTACCCTCACACATATTATTCCCTCATTTAGTGGATATTTTCACAAAAAATGAAATTTTCAAAAATTCAGAAAATTGGCTGAAAACGACTAAATATGAAGGACTCATCGGGCGAATCGCTCTGGAACTGAAATTGGAACGCTGACTGACATTTCCCCTATCTGAAAGTCTGAAAAACGCCGGAAAAATGACTAAGTCCCCCAAAAAAAAATTTTTGAACTTTTTTCAATTTTACCCCGTGGGATATATATTCTACCCACACACATTTGGAACTCTCCTGGCGTACCCTTACACATATTATTCCCTCATTTAGTGGATATTTTCACAAAAAAGTGAAATTTTCAAAAATTCTGAAAATTGGCTGAAAACGTCTAAATGTGAAGGACTCATCGGGCGAATCGCTCTGGAACTGAAATCGGAACGCTCACTGACATTTCCCCTATCTGAAAGTCTGATAAACGTCGGAAAAATGACTAAGTCCAAAAAATTTTTTTTTCAATTTTACCCCCGTGGGATATATATTCTACCCACACACATTTGGACCTCTCCTGGCGTACCCTCACACATATTATTCCCTCATTTAGTGGATATTTTCACAAAAAAATGAAATTTTCAAAAATTCAGAAAATTGGCTGAAAATGACTAAATATGAAGGACTCATCGAGCAAATCGCTCTGGAACTGAAATCGGAACGCTCACTGACATTTCCCCTATCTGAAAGTCTGATAAACGCTGAAAAAATGACTAAGTCTAAAAAAAATTTTTTTTAACTTTTTTCAATTTTACCCCCGTGGGATATATATTCTACCCGCACACATTTGGAACTCTCCTGGGGTACCCTCACACATATCATTCCCTCATTTAGTGGATATTTTCACAAAAAAGTGAAATTTTCAAAAATTCAGAAAATTGGCTGAAAACGACTAAATATGAAGGACTCATCGGGCGAATCGCTCTGGAACTGAAATCGGAACGCTCACTGACATTTCCCCTTTCTGAAAGTCTGATAAATGCCGGAAAAATGACGAAGTCCAAAAAAAAATTTTTTTTTTTACTTTTTTCAATTTTACCCCCGTGGGATATATATTCTACCCAGACACATTTGGAACTCTCCTGGCGCTCCCTCACACATATTATTCCCTCATTTAGTGGATATTTTCACAAAAAAGTGAAATTTTCAAAAATTCAGAAACTTGGCGGAAAACGACTAAATATGAAGGACTCATCAGTCGAATCACTCTGGAACTGAAATCGGAATGCTCACTGACATTTCCCCTATCTGAAAGTCTGATAAAAGCCGGAAAATTGACTAAGTCCAAAAAAAAAATTTTTTCAACTTTTTTCAATTATACCCCCGTGGGATATATATTCTACCCACACACATTTGGTACTCTCCTGGCATACCCTCACACATATTATTCCCTCATTTAGTGGATATTTTCACAAAAAAGTGAAATTTTCAAAAATTCAGAAAATCGGCTGAAAACGACTAAATATGATGGACTCATCGGGCGAATCACTCTGGAACTGAAATCGGAATTCTCACTGACACTTCCCCTATCTGAAAGTCTGATAAACGCCGGAAAAATGACTTAAGTCCAAAAAAAATGTTTTTCAACTTTTTTCAATTTTACCCCCGTGGGATATATATTCTACCCAAACACATTTGGAACTCTCATGGGGTACCCTCACACATTTGGAACTCTCCTGGCATACCCTCACACATATTATTCCCTCATTTAGTGGATATTTTCACAAAAAAGTGAAATTTTCAAAAATTCCAAAAATTGCCTGAAAACAACTAAGTATGAAGGACTCATCGGGCTAATCGCTCTGGAACTAAAATCGGAAAGCTCACTGACATTTCCCCTATCTGAAAGTCTGATAAATGGTGGAAAATTGACTAAGTCCAAAAAAATTTTTTTTCAACTTTTTTCAATTTTACCCCCATGGGATATACATTCTACCCACACACATTTGGAACTCTCCTGGCATACCCTCACACATATTATTCCCTCATTTAGTGGATATTTTCACAAAAAAGTGAAATTTTCAAAAATTCAGAAAATTGGCTGAAAACGACTAAATATGAAGGACTCATCGGGCGAATCGCTCTGGAACTGAAATCGGAACGCTCACTGACATTTCCCCTATCTGAAAGTTTGATAAACGCCAGAAAAAGGACTAAGTCCAACAAAAAAATGTTTTCAACTTTTTTCAATTTTACCCCCGTGGGATATATATTCTACGTACACACATTTGGAACTCTCCTGGCATACCATCACACATATTATTCTCTCATTTAGTGATCTTTCCACAAAAAAGAGAAATTTTCAAAAATTCAGAAAATTGGCTGAAAACGACTAAATATGAAGGACTCATCGGGCGAATCGCTCTATAACTGAAATCGGAACGCTCACTGACATTTCCCCTTTCTGAAAGTCTGCTAAATGCCGGAAAAATGACTAGGTCCAAAAAAAAAATTTTTTCAACTTTTTTCAATTTTCCCCCCCGTAGGATATATATTCTACCCACACACATTTGGAACTCTCCTGGCGTTCCCTCACACATATTATTCCCTCATTTAGTGGATATTTTCACAAAAAAGTGAAATTTTCAAAAATTCAGAAACTTGGCGGAAAACGACTAAATATGAAGGACTCATCAGGCGAATCACTCTGGAACTGAAATTGGAACGCTCACTGACATTTCCCCTATCTGAAAGTCTGATAAACGCCGGAAAAATGACTGAGTCCAAAAAAAAAGTTTTTCAAATTTTTTCAATTTTACCCCCGTGGGATATATATTCTACCCAAACACATTTGGAACTCTCCTGGGGTACCCTCACACATATTATTCCCTCATTTAGTGGATATTTTCACAAAAAAGTGAAATTTTCAAAAATTCAGAAAATTGGCTGAAAACGACTAAATATGAAGGACTCATTGGGCGAATCACTCTGGAACTGAAATCGGAATGCTCACTGACATTTCCCCTATCTGAAAGTCTGATAAACGCCGGAAAAATGACTGAGTCCAAAAAAAAAGTTTTTCAAATTTTTTCAATTTTACCCCCGTGGGATATATATTCTACCCAAACACATTTGGAACTCTCCTGGGGTACCCTCACACATATTATTCCCTCATTTAGTGGATATTTTCACAAAAAAGTGAAATTTTCAAAAATTCAGAAAATTGGCTGAAAACGACTAAATATGAAGGACTCATCGGGCGAATCGCTCTGGAACTGAAATCGGAAAGCTCACTGACATTTCCCCTATCTGAAAGTCTGATAAAAGCCGGAAACACGAATAAGTCCAAAAAAAAAATTCTTTTCAAATTTTTCAAATTTTACCCCCGTGGGATATATATTCTACGTACACACATTTGGAACTCTCCTGGCATACCATCACACATATTATTCTCTCATTTAGTGATCTTTTCACAAAAAAGAGAAATTTTCAAAAATTCAGAAAATTGGCTGAAAACGACTAAATATGAAGGACTCATCGGGCGAATCGCTCTGGAACTGAAATCGGAATGCTCACTGACATTTCCCCTATCTGAAAATCTGATAAACGCCGGAAAAATGACTGAGTCCAAAAAAAAAGTTTTTCAAATTTTTTCAATTTTACCCCCGTGGGATATATATTCTACCCAAACACATTTGGAACTCTCCTGGGGTACCCTCACACATATTATTCCCTCATTTAGTGGATATTTTCACAAAAAAGTGAAATTTTCAAAAATTCAGAAAATTGGCTGAAAACGACTAAATATGAAGGACTCATCGGGCGAATCGCTCTGGAACTGAAATCGGAAAGCTCACTGACATTTCCCCTATCTGAAAGTCTGATAAAAGCCGGAAACACGAATAAGTCCAAAAAAAAAATTCTTTTCAAATTTTTCAAATTTTACCCCCGTGGGATATATATTCTACGTACACACATTTGGAACTCTCCTGGCATACCAACACACATATTATTCTCTCATTTAGTGATCTTTTCACAAAAAAGAGAAATTTTCAAAAATTCAGAAAATTGGCTGAAAACGACTAAATATGAAGGACTCATCGGGCGAATCGCTCTGGAACTGAAATCGGAATGCTCACTGACATTTCCCCTATCTGAAAATCTGATAAACGCCGGAAAAACGACTAAGTCCAAAAAAAAAATTTTTCAACTTTGTTCAATTTTACCCCCGTGGGATATATATTCTACCCAAACACACTTGGATCTCTCCAGGGGTACCTTCACACATATTATTCCATCGTTTAGTGGATATTTTCACAAAAAAGTGAAATTTTCAAAAATTCTGAAAATTGGCTGAAAACGACTAAATATGAAGGACTCATTCGGGCAAATCGCTCTGGAACTGAAATCGGAACGCTCATTGACATTTCCCCTATCTGAAAGTCTGATAAATGCCGGAAAAATGCCTAAGTCCCCAAAAAAAATTTTTTCAACTTTTTTCAATTTTACCCCGTGGGATATATATTCTACCCAAACCCATTTGGAACTCTCCTGGGGTACCCTCACAAATATTATTCCCTCATTTAGTGGATATTTTCACAAAAAAGTGAAATTTTCAAAAATTCTGAAAATTGGCTGAAAACGACTAAATATGAAGGGCTCATCGGGTGAATCGCTCTGGAACTGAAATCAGAACGCTCAATGACATTTCCCCTATCTGAAAGTCTGATAAATGCTGGAAAAATGACGAAGTCCAAAAAAAAAATGTTTTTCAACTTTTTTCAATTTTACCCCGTGGGATATATATTCTACCCACACACATTTGGAACTCTCTTGGCGTACCCTCACACATATTATTCCCTCATTTAGTGGATATTTTCACAAAAAATGAAATTTTCAAAAATTCAGAAAATTGGCTGAAAACGACTAAATATGAAGGACTCATCGGGCGAATCGCTCTGGAACTGAAATCGGAACGCTGACTGACATTTCCCCTATCTGAAAGTCTGAAAAACGCCGGAAAAATGACTAAGTCCCCCAAAAAAAAATTTTTGAACTTTTTTCAATTTTACCCCGTGGGATATATATTCTACCCACACACATTTGGAACTCTCCTGGCGTACCCTCACACATATTATTCCCTCATTTAGTGGATATTTTCACAAAAAAGTGAAATTTTCAAAAATTCTGAAAATTGGCTGAAAACGTCTAAATGTGAAGGACTCATCGGGCGAATCGCTCTGGAACTGAAATCGGAACGCTCACTGACATTTCCCCTATCTGAAAGTCTGATAAACGTCGGAAAAATGACTAAGTCCAAAAAATTTTTTTTTCAATTTTACCCCCGTGGGATATATATTCTACCCACACACATTTGGACCTCTCCTGGCGTACCCTCACACATATTATTCCCTCATTTAGTGGATATTTTCACAAAAAAATGAAATTTTCAAAAATTCAGAAAATTGGCTGAAAATGACTAAATATGAAGGACTCATCGAGCAAATCGCTCTGGAACTGAAATCGGAACGCTCACTGACATTTCCCCTATCTGAAAGTCTGATAAACGCTGAAAAAATGACTAAGTCTAAAAAAAATTTTTTTTAACTTTTTTCAATTTTACCCCCGTGGGATATATATTCTACCCGCACACATTTGGAACTCTCCTGGGGTACCCTCACACATATCATTCCCTCATTTAGTGGATATTTTCACAAAAAAGTGAAATTTTCAAAAATTCAGAAAATTGGCTGAAAACGACTAAATATGAAGGACTCATCGGGCGAATCGCTCTGGAACTGAAATCGGAACGCTCACTGACATTTCCCCTTTCTGAAAGTCTGATAAACGCTGAAAAAATTACTAAGTCCAAAAAATTTTTTTTTTTACTTTTTTCAATTTTACCCCCGTGGGATATATATTCTACCCAGACACATTTGGAACTCTCCTGGCGTACCCTCACACATATTATTCCCTCATTTAGTGGATATTTTTACAAAAAAGTGAAATTTTCAAAAATTCTGAAAATTGGCTGAAAACGACTAAATATGAAGGACTCATCGGGCGAATCGCTCTGGAACTGAAATCAAAACGCTCACTGACATTTAGCCTATCTGAAAGTCAGATAAAAGCTGGAAAAATGACTAAGTCCAAAAAAAAATGTTTTAAACTTTTTTCAATTTTTCCCCCGTGGGATATATATTCTACCCACACACATTTGGAACTCTCCAGGCGTACCATCACACATATTATTCCCTCATTTTGTGAATATTTTCACAAAAAAGTGAAATTTTCAAAAATTCAGAAAATTGGCTGAAAACGACTAAATTCGAAGGACTCATCGGGCGAATCGCTCTGGAACAGAAATCGGAACGCTGACTGACATTTCCCCTATCTGAAAGTCTGAAAAACGCCGGAAAAATGAGTAAGTCCCCCAAAAAAAAATTTTTGAACTTTTTTCAATTTTACCCCCGTGGGATATATATTCTACCCACACACATTTGGAACTCTCCTGGCGTACCCTCACACATATTATTCCCTCATTTAGTGGATATTTTCACAAAAAAGTGAAATTTTCAAAAATTCAGAAAATTGGCTGAAAATGACAAAACATGAAGGACTCATCGGGCGAATCGCTCTGGAACTGAAATCGGAACGCTCACTGACATTTCCCCTATCTGAAAGTCTGATAAACGCCGGAAAAATGACTAAGTCCAAAAAAATGTTTTTTTCAATTTTACCCCCGTGGGATATATATTCTACCCACACACATTTGGAACTCTCCTGGCGTACCCTCACACATATTATTCCCTCATTTAGTGTATATTTTCACAAAAAAGTGAAATTTTCAAAAATTCTGAAAATTGGCTGAAAACGTCTAAATGTGAAGGACTCATCGGGCGAATCGCTCTGGAACTGAAATCGGAATGCTCACTGACATTTCCCCTATCTGAAAGTCTGATAAACGTCGGAAAAATGACTAAGTCCAAAAAATTTTTTTTTCAATTTTACCCCCGTGGGATATATATTCTACGTACACACATTTGGAACTCTCCTGGCATACCATCACACATATTATTCTCTCATTTAGTGATCTTTTCACAAAAAAGAGAAATTTTCAAAAATTCAGAAAATTGGCTGAAAACGACTAAATATGAAGGACTCATCGGGCGAATCGCACTGGAACTGAAATCGGAACGCTCACTGACATTTCCCCTTTCTGAAAGTCGGCTAAATGCCGGAAAAATGACTGGGTCCAAAAAAAAATTTTTTTCAACTTTTTTCAATTTTCCCCCCCGTGGGATATATATTCTACCCACACACATTTGGAACTCTCCTGGGGTACCCTCACACATATTATTCCCTCATTTAGTAGATATTTTCACAAAAAAGTGAAATTTTCAAAAATTCAGAAACTTGGCGGAAAACGACTAAATATGAAGGACTCATCAGGCGAATCACTCTGGAACTGAAATTGGAACGCTCACTGACATTTCCCCTATCTGAAAGTCTGATAAACACTGGAAAAACGACTAAGTCCAAAAAAAAAATTCTTTTCAACTTTTTTCAATTTTACCCCCGTTTGATATATATTCTACCCACACACATTTGGAACTCTCCTGGGGTACCCTCACACATATTATTCCCTCATTTAGTAGATATTTTCACAAAAAAGTGAAATTTTCAAAAATTCTGAAAATTGGCTGAAAACGACTAAATTCTTAGGACTCATTGGGCGAATCGCTCTGGAACTGAAATCGGAATGCTCACTGACATTTCCCCTATCTGAAAGTCTGATAAATGCTGGAAAAATGACAAAGTCGAAAAAAAAAATTTTTTCAACTTTTTTCAATTTTACCCCTGTGGGATATATATTCTACCCACACACATTTGGAACTCTCCTGGGGTACCCTCACACATATTGTTCCCTCATTTAGTGGATATTTTCACAGAAAAGTGAAATTTTCAAAAATTCATAAAATTGGCTGAAAACGACTAAATATGAAGGACTCATGGGGCGAAACACTCTGGAACTGAAATCGAAATGCTCACTGATATTTTCCCTATCTGAAAGTCTGATAAACGCCGGAAAAACGACTAAGTCCAAAAAAAATTTTTTTTAAACTTTTTTTAATTTTACCCCCGTGGGATATATATTCCACCCACACACATTTGGTACTCTCCTGGCGTACCCTCACACATATTATTCCCTCATTTAGTGGATATTTTCACAAAAAAGTGAAATTTTCCAAAATTCAGAAAATTGGCTGAAAACTTCTAAATATGAAGAACTCATCGGGCGAATCGCTCTGGAACTGAAATCGGAATGCTCACTGACATTTCCCCTATCTGAAAATCTGATAAACGCCGGAAAAACGACTAAGTCCAAAAAAAAAATTTTTCAACTTTGTTCAATTTTACCCCCGTGGGATATATATTCTACCCAAACACATTTGGATCTCTCCAGGGGTACCTTCACACATATTATTCCATCGTTTAGTGGATATTTTCACAAAAAAGTGAAATTTTCAAAAATTCTGAAAATTGGCTGAAAACGTCTAAATGTGAAGGACTCATCGGGCGAGTCGCTCTGGAACTGAAATCGGAACGCTCACTAACATTTCCCCTATCTGAAAGTCTGATAAAAGCCGGAAAAATGACTAAGTCCAAAAAAAATTTTTTTTCAATTTTACCCCCGTGGGATATATATTCTACCCACACACATTTGGAACTCTCCTGGCGTACCCTCACACATATTATTCCCTCATTTAGTGGATATTTTCTCAAAAAAGTGAAATTTTCAAAAATTCAGAAAATTGGCTAAAAACGACTTAATATGAAAGACTCATCGGGCGAATCGCTCTGGTACTGAAATTGGAACGCTCACTGACATTTCCCCTATCTGAAAGTCTGATAAAGGCCGTAAATATGACTAAGTCCAGAAAAATTTTTTTTTCAATTTTACCCCCATGGGATATATATTCTACCCACACACATTTGGAACTCTCCTGGGGTACCCTCACACATATTATTCCCTCATTTAGTGGATATTTTCACAAAAAAGTGAAATTTTCAAAAATTCAGAAAATTGGCTGAAAACGACTAAATATGAAGGACTCATCGGGCGAATCGCTCTGGAACTGAAATCGGAACTCTCACTGACATTTCCCCTATCTGAAAGTCTGATAAACGCTGAAAAAATTACTAAGTCCAAAAAAATTTTTTTTTTTTACTTTTTTCAATTTTACCCCCGTGGGATATATTTCCTACCCACACACATTTGAAACTCTCCTGGGGTACCCTCACACATATAATTCTCTCATTTAGTGGATATTTTCACAAAAAAGTGAAATTTTCAAAAATTCAGAAAATTGGCTGAAAACGATTAAATATGAAGGAATCATCGGGCAAATCGCTCTGGAACTGAAATCGGAACGCTCACTGACATTTCCCCTATCTGAAAGTCTGATAAACGCTGAAAAAATGACTAAGCCTAAAAAAAATTTTTTTAAACTTTTTTCAATTTTACCCCCGTGGGATATATATTCTACCTGCACACATTTGGAACTCTCCTGGGGTACCCTCACACATATTATTCCCTCATATAATGGATATTTTCACAAAAAGGTGAAATTTTCAAAAATTCTGAAAATTGGCTGAAAACGACTTAATATGAAGGACTCATCGGGCGAATCGCTCTGGAACTGAAATCGGAACGCTCACTGACATTTCCCCTATCTGAAAGTCTGATAAACGCTGAAAAAATGAATAACTCCAAAAAAATTTTTTTTTCAATTTTACCACGTGGGATATATATTCTACCCACACACATTTGGAACTCTCCTGGTGTACCCTCACACATATTATTATTCCCTCATTTAGTGGATATCTTCACAAAAAAGTGAAATTTTCAAAAATTCAGAAAATTGGCTGAAAACGACTAAAGATGAAAGACTCATCGCACGAATAGCTATGGAACTGAAATCGGAATGCTCACTGACATTTTCCCTATCTGAAAGTCTGATAAACGCTGGAAAAATGACTAAGCCCAAAAAAATTTTTTTTTCAATTTTATCCCTGTGGGATATATATTCTACCCTCACACATTTGGAACTCTCCTGGCGTACCCTCACACATATTACTCCCTCATTTAGTGGATATTTTCACAAAAAAATGAAATTTTCAAAAATTCAGAAAATTGGCTGAAAACGACTAAATATGAAGGACTCATCTGGCAAATCGCTCTGGAACTGAAATCGGAATGCTCACTGACATTTCCCCTATCTGAAAGTCTGATAAACGCTGAAAAAATGACTAAGTCTAAAAAAAATTTTTTTAAACTTTTTTCAATTTTACCCCTGTGGGATATATATTCTACCCGCACACATTTGGAACTCTCCTGGGGTACCCTCACACATATTATTCCCTCATTTAATGGATATTTTCACAAAAAAGTGAAATTTTCAAAAATTCTGAAAATTGGCTGAAAATGACTAATTATGAAGGCCACATCGGGTGCATCGCTCTGGAACTGAAATCGGAACGCTGACTGACATTTCCCCTATCTGAAAGTCTGATAAATGCCAGAAAAATGACTAGGTCTAAAAAAAATTTTTTTTCAACTTTTTTCAATTTTACACCTGTGGGATATATATTCTACCCACACACATTTGGAACTCTCCTGGAGTACCCTCACACATATTATTCCCTCATTTAGTGGATATTTTCACAAAAAGGGAAATTTTCAAAAATTCAGAAAATTGGCTGAAAACGACTAAATATCAAGGACTCATCGGGAAAATCGCTTTGCAACTGAATTCAGAACGCTCACTGACATTTCCCCTATCTGAAAGTCTGATAAACGCCGGAAAAATGACTAAGTCCCCCAAAAAATTTTTTTTAACTTTTTTCAATTTTACCCCCGTGGGATATATATTCTACCCACACACATTTGGAACTCTCCTGGCGTACCCTCACACATATTATTCCCTCATTTAGTGGATATTTTCACAAAAAAAGTGAAATTTTCAAAAACTCACAAAATTGGCTGAAAACGACTAAATATGAAGGACTCATCTGTCAAATTGCTCTGGAACTGAAATCGGAACGCTCACTGACATTTCCCCTATCTGAAAGTCTGATAAACGCCGGAGAAATGACTAAGTCCAAAAAAATTTTTTTTTCAATTTTACCCCCGTGGGATATATATTCTACCCACAGACATTTGGAACTCTCCTGGCGTACCCTCACACATATTATTATTCCCTCATTTAGTGGATATCTTCACATGAAAGTGAAATTTTCAAAAATTCTGAAAATTGGCTGAAAACGACTAAAGATGAAGGACTCAGCGCACGAATAGTTATGGAACTGAAATCGGAATGCTCACAGACATTTCCCCTATCTGAAAGTATGATAAACGCCGGAAAAATGACTAAGTCCAAAAAAAATGTTTTTTCAATTTTACCCCCGTTGGATATATATTCTACCCACACACATTTGGAGCTCTCCTGGGGTACCCTCACACATATTATTCCATCATTTAGTGGATATTTTCACAAAAAAGTGAAAATTTCAAAAATTCAGAAAATTGTCTGAAAATGACTAAATATGAAGGACTCATCGGGCGAATCGCTCTGGAGCTGAAATCGGAATGCTCACTGACATTTCCCCTATCTGAAAGTCTGATTAACGCCGGAAAAATGACTAAGTCCAAAAAAATTTTTTTTTCAATTTTACCCCCTTGGGATATATATTCTACCCACACACATTTGGAACTCTCCTGGTGTACCCTCACACATATTATTCCCTCATTTAGTGGATATTTTCACAAAAAAGTGAAATTTTCAAAAATTCTGAAAATTGACTGAAAACGACTAAATATGAAGGACTCATCTGGCGAATTGCTCTGGAACTGAAATCGGAACGCTCTCTGACATTTCCCCTATCTGAAAGTCTGATAAACGCTGAAAAAATTAATAACTCCAAAAAAATTTTTTTTTAAACTTTTTTCAATTTTACCCCCGTGGGATATATATTCTACCCACACACATTTGGAACTCTCCTGGCGTACCCTCACACATATTATTCCCTCATTTAGTGGATATTTTCACAAAAAAGTGAAATTTTCAAAAATTCAGAAAATTGACTGAAAACGACTAAATATGAAGGACTCATCGGGCGAATCGCTCTGGAACTGAAATCGGAACGCTCACTGACATTTCCCCTATCTGAAAGTCTGATAAACGCCGGGAAAATGACTACGTCCAAAAAAAAATTTTTTTAAATTTTACCCCAGTGGGATATATATTCTACCCACACACATTTGGAACTCTCCTGGCGTACCCTCACACATATTATTCCCTCATTTAGTGGAAATTTTCACAAAAAAGTGAAATTTTCAAAAATTCTGAAAATTGGCTGAAAACTAGTAAATTTGAAGGACTCATCGGGTAAATCGCTCTGGAACTGAAATCGGAACGCTCACTGACATTTCCCCTATCTGAAAGTCTGATAAATGCCGGAAAAATGACTAAGTCCAAAAAATTTTTTTTCAATTTTACCCCGTGGGATATATATTCTACCCACACACATTTGGAATTCTCCTGGCGTACCGTCACACATATTATTATTCCCTCATTTAGTGGATATCTTCACAAAAAAGTGAAATTTTCAAAAATTCAGAAAATTGGCTGAAAATGACTAAAGATGAAGGACTCATCGCACGATTAGCTATGGAACTGAAATCGGAATGCTCACTGACATTTCCCCTATCTGAAAGTCTGATAAACGCCGGAGAAATGACTAAGTCCAAAAAAAAATTTTTTTAAACATTTTTCAATTTTACCCCCGTGGGATATATATTCTACCCACACACATTTGGAACTCTCCTGGCGTACCCTCACACATATTATTCCCTCATTTAGTGGATATTTTCACAAAAAAGTGAAATTTTCAAAAAGTCAGAAAATTGGCTGAAAACGACTAAATATGAAGGACTCATCTGTCAAATTGCTCTGGAACTGAAATCGGAACGCTCACTGACATTTCCCCTATCTGAAAGTCTGATAAACGCCGGAGAAATGACTAAGTCCAAAAAAATTTTTTTTTCAATTTTACCCCCGTGGGGTATATATTCTACCCACAGACATTTGGAACTCTCCTGGCGTACCCTCACACATATTATTATTCCCTCATTTAGTGGATATCTTCACATGAAAGTGAAATTTTCAAAAATTCTGAAAATTGGCTGAAAACGACTAAAGATGAAGGACTCAGCGCACGAATAGTTATGGAACTGAAATCGGAATGCTCACAGACATTTCCCCTATCTGAAAGTCTGATAAACGCCGGAAAAATGACTAAGTCCAAAAAAAATGTTTTTTCAATTTTACCCCCGTTGGATATATATTCTACCCACACACATTTGGAGCTCTCCTGGGGTACCCTCACACATATTATTCCATCATTTAGTGGATATTTTCACAAAAAAGTGAAATTTTCAAAAATTCAGAAAATTGTCTGAAAATGACTAAATATGAAGGACTCATCGGGCGAATCGCTCTGGAGCTGAAATCGGAATGCTCACTGACATTTCCCCTATCTGAAAGTCTGATTAACGCCGGAAAAATGACTAAGTCCAAAAAAATTTTTTTTTCAATTTTACCCCCTTGGGATATATATTCTACCCACACACATTTGGAACTCTCCTGGCGTACCCTCACACATATTATTCCCTCATTTAGTGGATATTTTCACAAAAAAGTGAAATTTTCAAAAATTCAGAAAATTGGTTGAAAACGACTAAATATGAAGGACTCATCTGGCGAATTGCTCTGGAACTGAAATCGAAACGCTCACTGACATTTCCCCTATCTGAAAGTCTGATAAACGCTGAAAAAATTAATAACTCCAAAAAAAAATTTTTTTCAACTTTTTTCAATTTTACCCCCGTGGGATATATATTCTACCCACACACATTTGGAACTCTCCTGGGGTACCCTCACACATATTATTCCCTCATTTAGTGGATATTTTCACAAAAAAGTGAAATTTTCAAAAATTCAGAAAGTTGGCTGAAAACGACTAAATATGAAGGACTCATCGGTCGAATCGCTCTGGAACTGAAATCAGAATGCTCACTGACATTTCCCCTATCTGAAAGTCTGATTAACGCCGGAAAAATGACTAAGTCCAAAAAAAACTTTTTTCAATTTTACCCCCGTGGGATATATATTCTACCCACACACATTTGGAACTCTACTGGCGTGCCCTCACACATATTATTCCATCATTTAGTGGATATTTTCACAAAAAAGTGAAATTTTCAAAAATTCAGAAAATTGTCTGAAAATGACTAAATATGAAGGACTCATCGGGCGAATCGCTCTGGAGCTGAAATCGGAATGCTCACTGACATTTCCCCTATCTGAAAGTCTGATAAACGCTGAAAAAATTAATAACTCCAAAAAAATTTTTTTTTAAACTTTTTTCAATTTTACCCCCGTGGGATATATATTCTACCCACACACATTTGGAACTCTCCTGGCGTACCCTCAGACATATTATTCCCTCATTTAGTGGATATTTTCACAAAAAAGTGAAATTTTAAAAAATTCAGAAAATTGGCTGAAAATGACTAAATATGATGGACTCATCGGGCGAATCGCTCTGGAACTGAAGTCGGAACGCCCACTGACATTTCCCCTATCTGAAAGTCTGATAAACGCCGGAGAAATGACTAAGTCCCCCAAAAAAAATTTTTCAACTTTTTTCAATTTTACCCCCGTGGGATATATATTCTACCCACACACATTTGGAACTCTCCTGGCGTACCCTCACACATATTATTCCCTCATTTAGTGGAAATTTTCACAAAAAAGTGTAATTTTCAAAAATTCTGAAAATTGTCTGAAAACGACTAAATATGAAGGACTCATCGGGCAAATCGCTCTGGAACTGAAATCGGAACGCTCACTGACATTTCCCCTATCTGAAAGTCTGATAAACGCCGGAAAAATGACTAAGTCCAAAAAAAATCTTTTTTCAATTTTACCCCTGTGGGATATATATTCTACCCACACACATTTGGAACTCTACTGGCGTACCCTCACACATATTATTATTCCCTCATTTAGTGGATATCTTCACAAAAAAAGTGAAATTTTCAAAAATTCAGAAAATTGGCTGAAAACGACTAAAGATGAAGGACTCATCGCACAAATAGCTATGGAACTGAAATCGGAATGCTCACTGACATTTCCACTATCTGAAAGTCTGATAAACGCCGGAAAAATGACTAAGTCCAAAAAAATTTTTTTTTAAACTTTTTTCAATTTTACCCCCGTGGGATATATATTCTACCCACACACATTTGGAACTCTCCTGGGGTACCCTCACACATATTATTCCCTCATTTAGTGGATATTTTCACAAAAAGGGAAATTTTCAAAAATTCAGAAAATTGGCTAAAAACGACTAAATATGATGGACTCATCGGGCAAATCGCTCTGCAACTGAAATGAGAACGCTCACTGACATTTCCCCTATCTGAAAGTCTGATAAACGCCGGAAAAATGACTAAGACCCCCAAAAAAATTTTTTTTCAATTTTACCCCGTGGGATATATATTCTACCCACACACATTTGGAACTCTCCTGGCGTACCCTCACACATATTATTATTCCCTCATTTAGTGGATATCTTCACATGAAAGTGAAATTTTCAAAAATTCTGAAAATTGGCTGAAAACGACTAAAGATGAGGGACTCATCGCACGAATAGCTATGGAACTGAAATCGGAATGCTCACTGACATTTCCCCTATCTGAAAGTCTGATAAACGCCGGAAAAATGACTAAGTCCAAAAAAAAATTTTTTTAAACTTTTTTCAATTTTACCCCCTTGGGATATATATTCTACCCACACACATTTGGAACTCTACTGGCGTACCCTCACACATATTATTCCCCCATTTAGTGGATATTTTCACAAAAAAGTGAAATTTTCAAAAATTCAGAAAATTGGTTGAAAACGACTAAATATGAAGGACTCATCTGGCGAATTGCTCTGGAACTGAAATCGGAATGCTCACTGACATCTCCCCTATCTGAAAGTCTGATAAACGCCGGAAAAATGACTAAGTCCAAAAAAAATTTTTTTGAAACGTTTTTCAATTTTACCCCCGTGGGATATATATTCTACCCACACACATTTGGAACTCTCCTGGCGTACCCTCACACATATTATTATTCCCTCATTTAGTGGATATCTTCACATGAAATTGAAATTTTCAAAAATTCTGAAAATTGGCTGAAAACGACTAAAGATGAAGGACTCATCGCACGAATAGCTATGGAACTGAAATCAGAATGCTCACTGACATTTCCCCTATCTGAAAGTCTGATAAACGCTGGAAAAATGACTAAGTCCAAAAAAAATGTTTTTTCAATTTTACCCCCGTGGGATATATATTCTACCCACACACATTTGTAACTCTCCTAGGGTACCCTCACACATATTATTCCCTCATTTAGTGGATATTTTCACAAAAAAGTGAAATTTTCAAAAATTCAGAAAATTGTCTGAAAATGACTAAATATGAAGGACTCATCGGTTGAATTGCTCTGGAACTGAAATTGGAACGCTCACTGACATTTCCCCTATCTGAAAGTCTGATAAATGCCGGAAAAATGACTAAGTCCAAAAAAAAATTTTTTGAAACGTTTTTCAATGTTACCCCCGTGGGATATATATTCTACCCACACACATTTGGAACTCTCCTGGAGTACCCTCACACATATTATTCCCTCATTTAGTGATATTTTCACAAAAAGGGAAATTTTAAAAACTTCAGAAAATTGGCTGAAAACGACTAAATATGAAGGACTCATCGGGCAAATCGCTCTGCAACTGAAATCAGAACGCTCACTGACATTTCCCCTATCTGAAAGTCTGATAAACGCCGGAAAAATGACTAAGTCCCCCAAAAAAATTTTTTCAACTTTTTTCAATTTTACCCCCGTGGGATATATATTCTACCCACACACATTTGGAACTCTCCTGGGGTACCCTCACACATATTATTCCCTCATTTAGTGGATATTTTCACAAAAAAGTGAAATTTTCAAAAATTCAGAAAATTGGCTGAAAACGACTAAAGATGAATGACTCATCGCACGAATAGCTATGGAACTGAAATCGGAATGCTCACTGACATTTCCCCTATCTGAAAGTCTGATATACGCCGCAAAAATGACTAAGTCCAAAAAAAAATTTTTTTAAACTTTTTTCAATTTTACCCCCGTGGGATATATATTCTACCCACACACATTTGGAACTCTACTGGCGTACCCTCACACATGTTATTCCCTCATTTAGTGGATATTTTCACAAAAAAGTGAAATTTTCAAAAATTCAGAAAATTGGTTGAAAACGACTAAATATGAAGGACTCATCTGGCGAATTGCTCTGGAACTGAAATCGGAATGCTCACTGACATCTCCCCTATCTGAAAGTCTGATAAACGCTGAAAAAATTAATAACTCCAAAAAAATTTTTTTTTAAACTTTTTTCAATTTTACCCCTGTGGGATATATATTCTACCCACACACATTTGGAACTCTCCTGGCGTACCCGCACACATATTATTCCCTCATTTAGTGGATATTTTCACAAAAAAGTGAAATTTTCAAAAATTCAGAAAATTGGCTGAAAACGACTAAATATGAAGGACTCATCGGTCGAATTGCTCTGGAACTGAAATCGGAACGCTCACTGACATTTCCCCTATCTGAAAGTCTGATAAACGCCGGAAAAATGACTAAGTCCAAAAAAAATTTTTTTGAAACGTTTTTCAATTTTACCCCCATGGGATATATATTCTACCCACACACATTTGGAACTCTCCTGGCGTACCCTCACACATATTATTATTCCCTCATTTAGTGGATATCTTCACATGAAAGTGAAATTTTCAAAAATTCTGAAAATTGGCTGAAAACGACTAAAGATGAAGGACTCATCGCACGAATAGCTATGGAACTGAAATCGGAATGCTCACTGACATTTCCCCTATCTGAAAGTCTGATAAACGCCGGAAAAATGACTAAGTCCAAAAAAATGTTTTTTCAATTTTACCCCCGTGGGATATATATTCTACCCACACACATTTGGAACTCTCCTGGCGTACCCTCACACATATTATTCCCTCATTTAGTGGATATTTTCACAAAAAAGTGAAATTTTCAAAATTTCCAAAAATTGTCTGAAAACGACTAAATATGAAGGACTCATCGGGCGAATCGCTCTGGAACTGAAATCGGAACGCTCACTGACATTTCCCCTATCTGAAAGTCTGATAAACGCCGGAAAAATGACTAAGTCCAAAAAAGATTTGTTTTCAATTTTACCCCCGTGGGATATATATTCTACCCACACACATTTGGAACTCTCCTGGCATACCCTCACACATATTATTCCCTCATTTAGTGGATATTTTCACAAAAAAGTGAAATTTTCAAAAATTCAGAAAATTGTCTGAAAACGACTTAATATGAAGGACTCATCGGGCGAATTGCTCTGGAACTGAAATCGGAACGCTCACTGACATTTCCCCTATCTGAAAGTCTGATAAACGCCGGAAAAATGACTAAGTCCAAAAAAATGTTTTTTCAATTTTACCCCCGTGGGATATATATTCTACCCACACACATTTGGAACTCTCCTGGCGTACCCTCACACATATTATTCCCTCATTTAGTGGATATTTTCACAAAAAAGTGAAATTTTCAAAATTTCCAAAAATTGTCTGAAAACGACTAAATATGAAGGACTCATCGGGCGAATCGCTCTGGAACTGAAATCGGAACGCTCACTGACATTTCCCCTATCTGAAAGTCTGATAAACGCCGGAAAAATGACTAAGTCCAAAAAAGATTTGTTTTCAATTTTACCCCCGTGGGATATATATTCTACCCACACACATTTGGAACTCTCCTGGCATACCCTCACACATATTATTCCCTCATTTAGTGGATATTTTCACAAAAAAGTGAAATTTTCAAAAATTCAGAAAATTGTCTGAAAACGACTTAATATGAAGGACTCATCGGGCGAATTGCTCTGGAACTGAAATCGGAACGCTCACTGACATTTCCCCTATCTGAAAGTCTGATAAAGGCCGGAAAAATGACTAAGTACAAAAAAATTTTTTTTTAACTTTTTTCAATTTTACCCCCGTGGGATATATATTCTACCCACACACATTTGGAACTCTCCTGGCATACCCTCACACATATTATTCTCTCATTTAGTGGATATTTTCACAAAAAAGTGAAATTTTCAAAAATTCAGAAAATTGTCTGAAAACGACTAAATATGAAGGACTCATCGAGCGAATTGCTCTGGAACTGAAATCGGAACGCTCACTGACATTTCCCCTATCTGAAAGCCTGATAAAGGCCGGAAAAATGACTAAGTACAAAACAATTTTTTTTAAACTTTTTTCAATTTTACCCCCGTGGGATATATATTCTACCCACACACATTTGGAACTCTCGTGGGGTACCCTCACACATATTATTCCCTCATTTAGTGGATATTTTCACAAAGTGACATTTTCAAAAATTCAGAAAATTGGCTGAAAACGACTAAATATGAAGGACTCATCGGGCGAATCGTTCTGGAACTGAAATCGGAACGCTCACTGACATTTCCCCTATCTGAAAGTCTGATAAACGCCGGAAAAATGACTAAGTCGAAAAAATTTTTTTTTAAAATTTTACCCCCGTGGGATATATATTCTACCCACACACATTTGGAACTCTCCTGGCGTACCCTCACACATATTATTCCCTCATTTAGTGGATATTTTCACAAAAAAGTGACATTTTCAAAATTTCCAAAAATTATCTGAAAACGACTAAATATGAAGGACTGATCGGGCGAATCGCTCTGGAACTGAAATCGGAACGCTCACTGACATTTCCCCTATCTGAAAGTCTGATAAACGCCGGAAAAATGACTAAGTTCAAAAAAGATTTGTTTTCAATTTTACCCCCGTGGGATATATATTCTACCCACACACATTTGGAACTCTCCTGGCGTAACCTCACACATACTGTATTATTCCCTCATTTAGTGGGTATTTTCACAAAAAAGTGAAATTTTCAAAAATTCTGAAAATTGGCTGAAAACGTCTAAATATGAAGGACTCATCGGGCGAACCGCTCTGGAACTGAAATCGGAACGCTCACTGACATTTCCCCTATCTGAAAGTCTGAGAAATGCCGGAAAAATGACTAAGTCCAAAAAAAATTTTTTTTACATTTTACCCCCGTGGGATATATATTCTACCCACACACATTTGGAACTCTCCTGGCGTACCCTCACACATATTATTCCCTCATTTAGTGGATATTTTCACAAAAAAGTGACATTTTCAAAATTTCCAAAAATTGTCTGAAAACGACTAAATATGAAGGACTCATCGGGCGAATCGCTCTGGAACTGAAATCGGAACGCTCACTGACATTTCCCCTATCTGAAAGTCTGATAAACGCCGGAAAAATGACTAAGTCCAAAAAAAATTTTTTTTCAACTTTTTTCACTTTTACCCCCGTGGGATATATAGTCTACCCACACACATTTGGAACTCTCCTGGGTACCCTCACACATATTATTCCCTCATTTAGTGGATATTTTCACAAAAAAGTGAAATTTTCAAAAATTCTGAAAATTGGCTGAAAACGACTAAATATGAAGGACTCATCGGGCGAATCGCTCTGGAACTGAAATCGGAACGCTCACTGACATTTCCCCTATCTGAAAGTCTGATAAACGCTAAAAAAATGACTAAGTCCAAAAAAAAAATTTTTTTCAACTTTTTTCAATTTTACCCCCGTGGGATATATATTCTACCCACACACATTTGGAACTCTCCTGGGGTACCCTCACACATATTATTCCCTCATTTAGTGGATATTTTCACAAAAAAGTGAAATTTTCAAAAATTCAGAAAATTGGCTCAAAACGACTAAATATGAAGGACTCATTGGGCGAATAGCTCTGGAACTGAAATCGGAATGCTCACTGACATTTCCCCTATCTGAAAGTCTGATAAACGCCGGAAAAATGACTTAGTCCAAAAAAATTTTTTTTTTACTTTTTTCAAGTTTACCCCCGTCGGAGATATATTCTACCCACACACAGTTGGAACTCTCCTGGGGTACCCTCACACATATTATTCCCTCATTTAGTGGATATTTTCACAAAAAATGAAATTTTCAAAAATTCAGAAAATTGGCTCAAAACGACTAAATATGAAGGACTCATTGGGCGAATAGCTCTGGAACTGAAATCGGAATGCTCACTGACATTTCCCCTATCTGAAAGTCTGATAAACGCCAGAAAAATGACTTAGTCCAAAAAAATTTTTTTGAACTTTTTTCAATTTCACCCCGTGGGATATATATTCTACCAACACACATTTGGAACTCTCCTGCTGTACCCTCACACATATTATTTCCTCATTTAGGGGATATTTTCACAAAAAAGTGAAATTTTCAAAAATTCAGAAAATTGGCTGAAAGCGACTAAATATGAAAGACTCATCAGGCGAATCGCTCTGGAACTGAAATTGGAACGCTCACTGATATTTCCCCTATCTGAAAGTCTGATAAACGCCGGAAAAATGACTTAGTCCAAAAAAATTTTTTTCAACTTTTTTCAATTTCACCCCGTGGGATATATATTCTACCCACACACATTTGGAACTCTCCTGGGGTACCCTCACACATATTATTCCCTCATTTAGTGGATATTTTCACAAAAAAGTGAAATTTTCAAAAATTCAGAAAATTGGCTGAAAACGACTAAATATGAAGGACTCATCGAGCGAATTGCTCTGGAACTGAAATCGGAACGCTCACTGACATTTCCCCTATCTGAAAGCCTGATAAAGGCCGGAAAAATGACTAAGTACAAAACAATTTTTTTTAAACTTTTTTCAATTTTACCCCCGTGGGATATATATTCTACCCACACACATTTGGAACTCTCCTGGTGTACCCTCACACATATTATTCCCTCATTTAGTGGATATTTTCACAAAGTGACATTTTCAAAAATTCAGAAAATTGGCTGAAAACGACTAAATATGAAGGACTCATCGGGCGAATCGCTCTGGAACTGAAATCGGAACGCTCACTGACATTTCCCCTATCTGAAAGTCTGATAAACGCCGGAAAAATGACTAAGTCGAAAAAAAATTTTTTTAAAATTTTACCCCCGTGGGATATATATTCTACCCACACACATTTGGAACTCTCCTGGCGTACCCTCACACATATTATTCCCTCATTTAGTGGATATTTTCACAAAAAAGTGAAATTTTCAAAAATTCAGAAAATTATCTGAAAACGACTAAATATGAAGGACTCATCGGGCAAATCGCTCTGGAACTGAAATCGGAATGCTCACTGACATTTCCCCTATCTGAAAGTCTGATATACGCTGGAAAAATGACTAAGTCCAAAAAAAAATTTTTTTAAACTTTTTTCAATTTTACCCCTGTGGGATATATATTCTACCCACACACATTTGAAACTCTCCTGGCGTACCCTCACACATACTGTATTATTCCCTCATTTAGTGGATATTTTCACAAAAAAGTGAAATTTTCAAAAATTCTGAAAATTGGCTGAAAACGACTAAATATGAAAGACTCATCGGGCGAACCGCTCTGGAAATGAAATCGGAACGCTCACTGACATTTCCCCTATCTGAAAGTCTGATAAACGCCGGAAAAATGACTAAGTCCAAAAAAGATTTGTTTGCAATTTTACCCCCGTGGGATACATATTCTACCCACACACATTTGGAACTCTCCTGGCATACCCTCACACATATTATTCCCTCATTTAGTGGATATTTTCACAAAAAAGTGAAATTTTCAAAAATTCAGAAAAATGTCTGAAAACTACTAAATATGAAGGACTCATCGGGCGAATCGCTCTGGAACTGAAATCTGAATGGTCACTGACATTTCCCCTATCTGAAAGTCTGATATACGCCGGAAAAATGACTAAGTCCAAAAAAAAAATTTTTTAAACTTTTTTCAATTTTACCCCTGTGGGATATCCATTATACCAACACACACATGTGGAACTCTCCTGGCGTACCCTCACACATACTGTATTATTCCCTCATTTAGTGGATATTTTCACAAAAAAGTGACATTTTCAAAAATTCCGAAAATTGTCTGAAAACGACTAAATATGAAGGACTCATCGGGCGAATCGCTCTGGAACTGAAATCGGAACGCTCACTGACATTTCCCCTATCTGAAAGTCTGATAAAGGCCGAAAAAATGACTAAGTACAAAAAAATTTTTTTTAAACTTTTTTCAATTTTACCCCCGTGGATATATATTCTACCCACATACATTTGGAACTCTCCTGGCGTACCCTCACACATATTATTCCCTCATTTAGTGGATATTTTCACAAAAAAGTGACATTTTCAAAAATTCAGAAAATTGGCTGAAAACGACTAAATATGAAGGACTCTTGGGGCGAATCGCTCTGGAACTGAAATCGGAACGCTCACTGACATTTCCCCTATCTGAAAGTCTGATAAACGCCGGAAAAATGACTAAGTCCAAAAAAGATTTGTTTTCAATTTTACCCCCGTGGGATATATATTCTACCCACACACATTTGAAACTCTCCTGGCATACCCTCACACATATTATTCCCTCATTTAGTGGATATTTTCACAAAAAAGTGAAATTTTCAAAAATTCAGAAAATTGTCTGAAAACGACTAAATATGAAGGACTCATCAAGCGAATTGCTCTGGAACTGAAATCGGAACGCTCACTGACATTTCCCCTATCTGAAAGTCTGATAAAGGCCGGAAAAATGACTAAGTACAAAAAAATTTTTTTTAAACTTTTTTCAATTTTACCCCCGTGGGATATATATTCTACCCACACACATTTGGAACTCTCCTGGCGTAACCTCACACATACTGTATTATTCCCTCATTTAGTGGGTATTTTCACAAAAAAGTGAAATTTTCAAAAATTCTGAAAATTGGCTGAAAACGTCTAAATATGAAGGACTCATCGGGCGAACCGCTCTGGAACTGAAATCGGAACGCTCACTGACATTTCCCCTATCTGAAAGTCTGAGAAATGCCGGAAAAATGACTAAGTCCAAAAAAAATTTTTTTTACATTTTACCCCCGTGGGATATATATTCTACCCACACACATTTGGAACTCTCCTGGCGTACCCTCACACATATTATTCCCTCATTTAGTGGATATTTTCACAAAAAAGTGACATTTTCAAAATTTCCAAAAATTGTCTGAAAACGACTAAATATGAAGGACTCATCGGGCGAATCGCTCTGGAACTGAAATCGGAACGCTCACTGACATTTCCCCTATCTGAAAGTCTGATAAACGCCGGAAAAATGACTAAGTCCAAAAAAAATTTTTTTTCAACTTTTTTCACTTTTACCCCCGTGGGATATATAGTCTACCCACACACATTTGGAACTCTCCTGGGTACCCTCACACATATTATTCCCTCATTTAGTGGATATTTTCACAAAAAAGTGAAATTTTCAAAAATTCTGAAAATTGGCTGAAAACGACTAAATATGAAGGACTCATCGGGCGAATCGCTCTGGAACTGAAATCGGAACGCTCACTGACATTTCCCCTATCTGAAAGTCTGATAAACGCTAAAAAAATGACTAAGTCCAAAAAAAAAATTTTTTTCAACTTTTTTCAATTTTACCCCCGTGGGATATATATTCTACCCACACACATTTGGAACTCTCCTGGGGTACCCTCACACATATTATTCCCTCATTTAGTGGATATTTTCACAAAAAAGTGAAATTTTCAAAAATTCAGAAAATTGGCTCAAAACGACTAAATATGAAGGACTCATTGGGCGAATAGCTCTGGAACTGAAATCGGAATGCTCACTGACATTTCCCCTATCTGAAAGTCTGATAAACGCCGGAAAAATGACTTAGTCCAAAAAAATTTTTTTTTTACTTTTTTCAAGTTTACCCCCGTCGGAGATATATTCTACCCACACACAGTTGGAACTCTCCTGGGGTACCCTCACACATATTATTCCCTCATTTAGTGGATATTTTCACAAAAAAGTGAAATTTTCAAAAATTCAGAAAATTGGCTCAAAACGACTAAATATGAAGGACTCATTGGGCGAATAGCTCTGGAACTGAAATCGGAATGCTCACTGACATTTCCCCTATCTGAAAGTCTGATAAACGCCGGAAAAATGACTTAGTCCAAAAAAATTTTTTTCAACTTTTTTCAATTTCACCACGTGGGATATATATTCTACCAACACACATTTGGAACTCTCCTGCTGTACCCTCACACATATTATTTCCTCATTTAGGGGATATTTTCACAAAAAAGTGAAATTTTCAAAAATTCAGAAAATTGGCTGAAAGCGACTAAATATGAAAGACTCATCAGGCGAATCGCTCTGGAACTGAAATTGGAACGCTCACTGATATTTCCCCTATCTGAAAGTCTGATAAACGCCGGAAAAATGACTTAGTCCAAAAAAATTTTTTTCAACTTTTTTCAATTTCACCCCGTGGGATATATATTCTACCAACACACATTTGGAACTCTCCTGGGTACCCTCACACACATTATTCCTTCATTTAGTGGATATTTTCACAAAAAAGTGAAATTTTCAAAAATTCTGAAAATTGGCTGAAAACGACTAAATATGAAGAACTCATCGGACGAATCGCTCTGGAACTGAAATCGGAATGCTCACTGACATTTCCCCTATCTGAAAGTCTGATAAACGCTGAAAAAATGACTAAGTCCAAAAAAAATTTTTTTCAACTTTTTTCAATTTTACCCCGTGGGATATATATTCTACCCACACACATTTGGAACTCTCCTCGGGTACCCTCCCACATATTATTCCCTCATTTAGTGGATATTTTCACAAAAAAGTGAAATTTTCAAAAATTCTGAAGATTGGCTGAAAACGACTAAATGTGAATGAATCATCGGGCGAATCGCTCTGGAACTGAAATCGGAATGCTCACTGACATTTCCCCCTATCTGAAAGTCTGATAAACGCCGGAAAAATGACTAAGTCCGAAAAAAAAAAATTTTCATCTTTTTTCAATTTTACCCCCGTGGGATATATATTCTACCCACACACAGTTGGAACTCTCCTGGGGTACCCTCACACACATTATTCCTTCATTTAGTGGATATTTTCACAAAAAAGTGACATTTTCAAAAATTTAGAAAATTGGCTGAAAACGACTAAATATCAAGGACTCATCTGGCGAATCGCTCTGGAACTGAAATCGGAACGCTCACTGACATTTCCCCTATCTGAAAGTCTGATAAACGCTGACAAAATGAATAAGTCCAAACAAAATTTTTTTTCAACTTTTTTCAATTTTACCCCCGTGGGATATATATTCTACCCACACACATTTGGAACTCTCCTGGGGTACCCTCACACATATTATTCGCTCATTTAGTGGATATTTTCACAAAAAAGTGAAATTTTCAAAAATTCAGAAAATTGTCTGAAAACGATTAAATATGAAGGACTCATCAGGCGAATCGCTCTGGAACTGAAATCGGAATGCTCACTGACATTTCCCCTTTCTGAAAGTCTGATAAACGCCGGAAAAATGACTAAGTCCAAAATTATTTTTTTTTCAACTTTTTTCAATTTTCCCCCGTGGGATATATATTCTACCCACACACATTTGGAACTCTCCTGGGGTACCCTCACACATATTATTCCCTCATTTAGTGGATATTTTCACAAAAACTTGAAATTTTCAAAAATTCAGAAAATTGGCGGAAAACGACTAAATATGAAGGACTCATCGGGCGAACCGCTCTGGAACTGAAATCGGAATGCTCACTGACATTTCCCCTATCTGAAAGTCTGATAAACGCTGAAAAAATGACTAAGTCCAAAAAAAAATTTTTTTAACTTCTTTCAATTTTACCCCCGTGGGATATATATTCTATCCACACACATTTGGAACTCTCCTGGGGTACCCTCACACATATTATTCCCTCATTTAGTGGATATTTTCACAAAAAAGTGAAATTTTGAAAAATTCAGAAAATTGGCTGAAAACGACTAAATATGAAGGACTCATCGGGCGAATCAGTCTGGAACTGAAATCAAAACGCTCACTGACATTTCCCCTATCTGAAAGTCTACTAAACGCTGAAAAAATGACTAAGACCAAAAAAAAAATTTTTCAACTTTTTTCAATTTTACCCCCGTGGGATATATATTCTACCCACACACATTTGGAACTCTCCTGGGGAACCCTCACATATTATTCCCTCATTTAGTGGATATTTTCACAAAAAAGTGAAATTTTCAAAAATTCTGAAAATTGGCTGAAAATGACTAAATATGAAGGACTCATCGGGCGAATCGCTCTGGAACTGAAATCGGAACGCTCACTGACATTTCCCCTATCTGAAAGTCTGATAAATGCCGGAAAAATGACTAAGTCCAAAACAATTTTTTTTTCAACTTTTTTCAATTTTACCCCCGTGGGATATATATTCTACCCACACTCATTTGGAACTCTCCTGGCGTACCCTCACAGATATTTTTCCCTCATTTAGTGAATATTTTCACAAAAAAGTGAAATTTTCAAAAATTCAGAAAATTGGCGGAAAACGACTAAATATGAAGGACTCATCGGGCGAACCGCTCTGGAACTGAAATCGGAATGCTCACTGACATTTCCCCTATCTGAAAGTCTGATAAACGCTGAAAAAATGACTAAGTCCCAAAAAATTTTTTTTTCAACTCTTTTCAATTTTACCCCATGGGATATATGTTTAACCCACACACATTTGGAACTCTCCTGGGGTAACCTCACACATATTATTCCCTCATTTAGTGGATATTTTCACAAAAAAGTGAAATTTTCAAAAATTCTGAAAATTGGCTGGATACGACTAAATATGAAGGACTCATCGACGAATCCCTCTGGAACTGAAATCGGAATGCTCACTGACATTTCCCCTCTCTGGAAGTCTGATAAACGCTGAAATAATGACTAAGTCTAAAGAAATTTTTTTCAACTTTTTTCAATTTTTCCCCTGTGGGATATATATTCTACCAACACACATTTAGAACTCTCCTGGGGTACCCTCACACATATTATTTGCACATTTAGTGGATATTTTCACAAAAAAGTGAAATTTTCAAAAATTCAGAAAATTGGCTGAAAACGACTAAATATGAAGGACTCATGGGGCGAATCGCTCTGGAACTGAAATCGGAACACTCACTGACATTTCCCCTATCTGAAAGTCTGATAAACGCCATAAAAATGACTAAGTCCAAAAAAATTTTTTTTTCAACTTTTTTCAATTTTACCCCCGTGGGATATATATTCAACCCACACACATTTGGAACTCTCCTGGGGTACACTCACACATATTATTCCCTCATTTAGTGGATATTTTCACAAAAAAGTGAAATTTTCAAAAATTCAGAAAATTGTCTGAAAACGACTAAATATGAAGGACTCATCGTCGAATCGCTCTGGAATTAAAATCGGAAGTCTCACTGACATTTCCCCTATCTGAAAGTCTGATAAACGGCATAAAAATGACTAAGTCCAAAAAAAATTTTTTTCAACTTTTTTCAATTTTACCCCCGTGGGATATATATTCTACCCACACACATTTGGAACTCTCCTGGGGGTACCCTCACACATATTATTCCCTCATTTAGTGGATATTTTCACAAAAAAGTGAAATTTTCAAAAATTCTGAAAATTGGCTGAAAACGACTAAATATGAAGGACTCATCGGGCGAATCGCTCTGGAACTGAAATCGGAACTCTCACTGACATTTCCCCTATCTGAAAGTCTGATAAACGCTGAAAAAATGACAGTCCAAAAAAAAAATTTTTTCAACTTTTTTCAATTTTACCCCCGTGGGATATATATTCTACCCACACACATTTGGAACTCTCCTGGGGTACCCTCACACATATTATTCCCTCATTTAGTGGATATTTTCACAAATAAGTGAAATTTTCAAAAATTCTGAAAATTGTCTGAAAACGACAAAATATGAAGGACTCATCATGCGAATCGCTCTGGAACTGAAATCGGAACGCTCACTGACATTTCCCCTATCTGAAAGTCTGATAAACGATGAAAAAATGACAGTCCAAAAAAAAAATTTTTTCAATTTTTTTCAATTTTACCACTGCGGGATATATATTCTACCCGCACACATTTGGAACTCTCCCGGGGTGCCCTCACACATATTATTCCCTCCTTTAGTGGATATTTTCACAAAAAAGTGAAATTTTCAAAAATTCAGAAAATTGGCTGAAAATAACTACATATGAAGGACTCATCGGGCGAAACACTCTGGAACTGAAATCGGAACGCTCACTGACATTTCCCCTATCTGAAAGTCTGCTAAACGCTGAAAAAATGACAGTCCAAAAAAAAATTTTTTTCAACTTTTTTCAATTTTACCCCCGTGGGATATATATTCTATCCACACACATTTGGAACTCTCCTGGGTTACCCTCACACATATTATTCCCTCATTTAGTGGATATTTTCACAGAAAAGTGAAATTTTCAAAAATTCTGAAAATTGTCTGAAAACGACTACATATGAAGGACTCCCCGGGCGATTCGCTCTGGAACTGAAATCGGAACGCTCACTGACATTTCCCCTATCTGAAAGTCTGCTAAACGCTGAAAAAATGACAGTCCCAAAAAAATTTTTTTCAACTTTTTTCAATTTTAGCCCCGTGGGATATATATTCTACCCACACACATTTGGAACTCTCCTGGGGTACCCTAACACATATTATTCCCTCATTTAGTGGATATTTTCACAAAAAAGTGAAATTTTCAAAAATTCAGAAAATTGGCTGAAAACGACTAAATATGAAGAACTCATCGGGCGAATCGCTCTGGAACTGAAATTGGAACGCTCACTGACATTTCCCCTATCTGAAAATCTGATAAATGCTGAAAAAATGACTAAGTCCAAAAAAAAAATTTTTTAAACTTTTTTCAATTTTACCGCTGTGGGATATATATTCTACCCACACACATTTGGAACTCTCCTGGGGTACCCTCACACATATTATTCCCTCATTTAGTGGATATTTTCACAAAAAAGTGAAATTTTCAAAAATTCAGAAAATTGGCTGAAAACGACTAAATATGAAGGACTCATCGGGTGAATCGCTCTGGAACTGAAATCGGAACACTCACTGACATTTCCCCTATCTGAATGTCTGATAAACGCCATAAAAATGACTAAGTCCAAAAAAAATTTTTTTTCAACTTTTTTCAATTTTACCCCCGTGGGATATATATTCTTCGGACACACATTTGGAAATCTCCTGGGGTACCCTCACACGTATTATTCCCTCATTTAGTGGATATTTTCACAAAAAAGTGAAATTTTCAAAAATTCAGAAAATTGGCTGAAAACGACTAAATATGAAGGACTCATCGGGCGAATCGCTCTGGAACTGAAATTGGAACGCTCACTGACATTTCCCCTATCTGAAAGTCTGATAAATGCTGAAAAAATGACTAAGTCCAAAAAAAAAATTTTTTTAACTTTTTTCAATTTTACCCCCGTAGAATATATATTCTACCCACACACATTTGGAACTCTCCTGGGGTACCCTCACGCATATTATTCCCTCATTTAGTGGATATTTTCACAAAATAGTGACATTTTCAAAAATTCTGAAAATTGTCTGAAAACAACTAAATATGAAGGACTCATCGGGCGAATCGCTCTGGAACTGAAATTGGAACGCTCACTGACATTTCCCCTATCTGAAAGTCTGATAAACGCTGAAAAAATGACAGTCCAAAAAAAATTTTTTTCAACTTTTTTCAATTTTACCCCCGTGGGATATATATTCTACCCACACACATTTGGAACTCTCCTGGGGTACCCTCACACATATTATTCCCTCATTTAGTGGATATTTTCACAAAAAAGTGAAATTTTCAAAAATTCAGAAAATTGGCTGAAAATTACTAAATATGAAGGACTCATCGGGCGAATCACTCTGGAACTGAAATCGGAACACTCACTGACATTTCCCCTATCTGAATGTCTGATAAACGCCATAAAAATGACTAAGTCCAAAAAAATTTTTTTTTAAACTTTTTTCAATTTTACCCCCGTGGGATATATATTCTAAGGACACACATTTGGAACTCTCCTGGGGTACCCTCACACATATTATTCCCTCATTTAGTGGATATTTTCACAAAAAAGTGAAATTTTCAACAATTCAGAAAATTCTCTGAAAACGTCTAAATATGAAGGACTCATCGGGCGAATCGCTCTGGAATTGAAATCGGAAGGCTCACTGACATTTCCCCTATCTGAAAGTCTGAAAAATGGCGGAAAAATGACTAAGTCCAAAAAAAAATTTTTTTCAACTTTTTTCAATTTTACCCCCGTGGGATATATATTCTACCCACACACATTTGGAACTCTCCTGGGGCACCCTCACACATTTTATTCCCTCATTTAGTGGATATTTTCACAAAAAAGTGAAATTTTCAAAAATTCAGAAAATTGGCTGAAAACGACTAAATATGAAGGACTCATCGAGCGAATCACTCTGGAACTGAAATCGGAACGCTCACTGACATTTCCCCTATCTGAAAGTCTGATAAACGCTGAAAAAATGACTAAGTCCAAAAAAATTTTTTTTAAACTGTTTTCAATTTTACCCCCGTGGGATATATATTCTACCCACACACATTTGGAACTTTCCTGGGGTACCCTCACACATATTATTCCCTCATTTAGTGGATATTTTCACAAAAAAGTGAAATTTTCAAAAATTCTGAAAATTGGCTGAAAATGACTAAATATGAAGGACTCATGGGGCGAATCGCTCTGGAACTGAAATCGGAACGCTCACTGACATTTCCCCTATCTGAAAGTCTGATAAACGCCGGAAAAATGACTAAGTCCAAAAAAAATATTTTTTCAACTTTTATCAATTTTACCCCCGTGGGATATATATTCTACCAGCACACATTTGGATCTCTCCTGGGTTACCCTCACACATATTATTCCCTCATTTAGTGGATATTTTCACAAAAAAGTGAAATTTTCAAAAATTCTGAAAATTGTCGGAAAACCACTAAATATGAAGGACTCATCGGGCGATTCGCTGTGGAACTGAAATCGGAACGCTCACTGACATTTCCCCTATCTGAAAGTCTGCTAAACGCTGAAAAAAACACTAAGTCCAAAAAAAAAAATTTTTCAACTTTTTTCAATTTTACCCCTGTGGGATATATATTCTACCCACACACATTTGGATCTCTCCTGGGGTACCCTCACACATATTATTCCCTCATTTAGTGGATATTTTCACAAAAAAGTGAAATTTTCAAAAATTCAGAAAATTCTCTGAAAACGACTAAATATGAAGGACTCATCGGGCGAATCGCTCTGGAATTGAAATCGGAACACTCACTGACATTTCCCCTATCTGAAAGTCTGATAAACGCCATAAAAATGACTAAGTCCAAAAAAAAATTTTTTTCAACTTTTTTCAATTTTACCCCCCTGGGATATATATTCTACCCACACACAGGTGGAACTCTCCTGGGGTACCCTCACACATATTATTACCTCATTTAGTGGATATTTTCACAAAAAAGTGAAATTTTCAAAAATTCAGAAAATTCTCTGATAACTACTAAATATGAAGGACTCATCAGGCGAATCGCTCTGGAACTGAAATCGGAATGCTCACTGACATTTCCCCTATCTGAAAGTCTGATAAACGCTGGAAAAATGAATAAGTCCAAAAAAAAAATTTTTTTAACTTTTTTCAATTTTACCCCTGGGATATATATTCTACCCACACACATTTGGAACTCTCCTGGGGTACCCTCACACATATTATTGCCTCATTTAGTGGATATTTTCACAAAAAAGTGAAATTTTCAAAAATTCAGAAAGTTGGCTGAAAACGACTAAATATGAAGGACTCATGGGGCGAATCGCTCTGGAACTGAAATCGAAACACTCACTGACATTTCCCCTATCTGAAAGTCTGATAAACGCCATAAAAATGACTAAGTCCAAAATAATTTTTTTTTCAACTTTTTTCAATTTTACCCCCGTGGGATATATATTCTACCCACACACATTTGGAACTCTCCTGGGGTACACTCACACATATTATTCCCTCATTTAGTGGATATTTTCACAAAAAAGTGAAATTTTCAAAAATTCAGAAAATTCTCTGAAAACGACTAAATATGAAGGACTCATCGGGCGAATCGCTCTGGAATTGAAATCGGAAGGCTCACTGACATTTCCCCTATCTGAAAGTCTGAAAAATGCCGGAAAAATGACTAAGTCCCATAAAAAAAATTTTTCAACTTTTTTCAATTTTACCCCCGTGGGATATATATTCTACCCACACACATTTGGAACTCTCCTGGGGTACCCTCACACATATTATTCCCTCATTTAGTGGATTTTTTCACAAAAAAGTAAAATTTTCAAAAATTCAGAAAATTGGCTGAAAACGACTAAATATGAAATACTCATCAGGCGAATTGCTCTGGAACTGAAATCGGAATGCTCACTGACATTTCCCCTATCTGAAAGTCTGATAAACGCTGAAAAAATGAATAAGTCCAAAAAAAAAAATTTTTTCAACTTTTTTCAATTTTACCCCCGTGGGATATATATTCTACCCACACACATTTGGAACTCTCCTGGGGTACCCTCACACATATTATTCCCTCATTTAGTGGATATTTTCACAAAAAAGTGAAATTTTCAAAAATTCTGAAAATTGTCTGAAAACGACTAAATATGAAGGACTCATGGGGCGAATCGCTCTGGAACTGAAATTGGAACGCTCACTGACATTTCCCCTATCTGAAAGTCTGATAAACGCTGGAAAAATGAATAAGTCCAAAAAAAAAATTTTTTTAACTTTTTTCAATTTTACCCCCGTGGGATATATATTCTACCCACACACATTTGGAACTCTCCTGGGGTACCCTCACACATATTATTGCCTCATTTAGTGGATATTTTCACAAAAAAGTGAAATTTTCAAAAATTCAGAAAGTTGGCTGAAAACGACTAAATATGAAGGACTCATGGGGCGAATCGCTCTGGAACTGAAATCGAAACACTCACTGACATTTCCCCTATCTGAAAGTCTGATAAACGCCATAAAAATTACTAAGTCCAAAAAAATTTTTTTTTCAACTTTTTTCAATTTTACCCCCGTGGGATATATATTCAACCCACACACATTTGGAACTCTCCTGGGGTACACTCACACATATTATTCCCTCATTAAGTGGATATTTTCACAAAAAAGTGAAATTTTCAAAAATTCAGAAAGTTGGCTGAAAACGACTAAATATGAAGGACTCATCGGGCGAATCGCTCTGGAACTGAAATCGGAACACTCACTGACGTTTCCCCTATCTGAAAGTCTGATAAACGCTGAAAAAATGACTAAGTCCAAAAAAAAAATTTTTTTCAACTTTTTTCAATTTTACCCCTGTGGGATATATATTCTACCCACACACATTTGGAACTCTCCTGGGGTACCCTCACACATATTATTCCCTCATTTAGTGGATATTTTCACAAAAAGTGAAATTTTCAAAAATTCAGAAAATTCTCTGAAAACGACTAAATATGAAGGTCTCATCGGGCGAATCGCTCTGGAACTGAAATCGGAACACTCACTGACATTTCCCCTATCTGAAAGTCTGATAAACGCCATAAAAATGACTAAGTCCAAAAAAAAATTTTTTTCAACTTTTTTCAATTTTACCCCCCTGGGATATATATTCCACCCACACACAGTTGGAACTCTCCTGGGGTACCCTCACACATATTATTCCCTCATTTAGTGGATATTTTCACAAAAAAGTGAAATTTTCAAAAATTCTGAAAATTGGCTGAAAACGACTAAATATGAAGGACTCATCGGGCGAATCGCTCTGGAACTGAAATCGGAACACTCACTGACATTTCCCCTATCTGAAAGTCTGATAAACGCCATAAAAATTACTAAGTCCCAAAAAAAATTTTTTTCAACTTTTTTCAATTTTACCCCCGTGGGATATATATTCTACCCGCACACATTTGGAACTCTCCTGGGGTACCCTCACACATATTGTTCCCTCATTTAGTGGATATTTTCACAAAAAAGTGAAATTTTCAAAAATTCAGAAAATTGTCTGAAAACGACTAAATATGAAGGACTCATCGGGCGAATCGCTCTGGAACTGAAATCGGAACACTCACTGACATTTCCGCTATCTGAAAGTCTGATAAACGCCATAAAAATTACTAAGTCCAAAAAAATTTTTTTTTCAACTTTTTTCAATTTTACCCCCGTGGGATATATATTCAACCCACACACATTTGGAACTCTCCTGGGGTACACTCACACATATTATTCACTCATTTAGTGGATATTTTCACAAAAAAGTGAAATTTTCAAAAATTCTGAAAATTCTCTGAAAACGACTAAATATGAAGGTCTCATCGGGCGAATCGCTCTGGAACTGAAATCGGAACACTCACTGACATTTCCCCTATCTGAAAGTCTGATAAACGCCATAAAAATGACTAAGTCCAAAAAAAAATTTTTTTCAACTTTTTTCAATTTTACCCCCCTGGGATATATATTCTACCCACACACAGTTGGAACTCTCCTGGGGTACCCTCACACATATTATTCCCTCATTTAGTGGATATTTTCACAAAAAAGTGAAATTTTCAAAAATTCTGAAAATTGGCTGAAAACGACTAAATATGAAGGACTCATCGGGCGAATCGCTTTGGAACTGAAATCGGAACACTCACTGACATTTCCCCTATCTGAAAGTCTGATAAACGCCATAAAAATGACGAAGTCCAAAAAAATTTTTTTTTCAACTTTTTTCAATTTTACCCCCCTGGGATATATATTCTACCCACACACAGTTGGAACTCTCCTGGGGTACCCTCACACATATTATTCCCTCATTTAGTGGATATTTTCACAAAAAAGTGAAATTTTCAAAAATTCAGAAAATTGGCTGAAAACGACTAAATATGAAGGACTCATCGGGCGAATCGCTCTGGAACTGAAATCGGAACGCTCACTGACATTTCCCCTATCTGAAAGTCTGATAAACGCCATAAAAATGACTAAGTCCAAAAAAATTTTTTTTTAAACTTTTTTCAATTTTACCCCCGTGGGATATATATTCTACCCACACACATTTGGAACTCTCCTGGGGTACCCTCACACATATTATTCCCTCATTTAGTGGATATTTTCACAAAAAAGTGAAATTTTCAAAAATTCAGAAAATTCTCTGAAAACGACTAAATATGAAGGTCTCATCGGGCGAATCGCTCTGGAACTGAAATCGGAACACTCACTGACATTTCCCCTATCTGAAAGTCTGATAAACGCCATAAAAATGACTAAGTCCAAAAAAAAATTTTTTTCAACTTTTTTCAATTTTACCCCCCTGGGATATATATTCTACCCACACACAGTTGGAACTCTCCTGGGGTACCCTCACACATATTATTCTCTCATTTAGTGGATATTTTCACAAAAAAGTGAAATTTTCAAAAATTCTGAAAATTGGCTGAAAACGACTAAATATGAAGGACTCATCGGGCGAATCGCTCTGGAACTGAAATCGGAACACTCACTGACATTTCCCCTATCTGAAAGTCTGATAAACGCCATAAAAATGACTAAGTCCAAAAAAATTTTTTTTTCAACTTTTTACAATTTTACCCCCGTGGGATATATATTCTACCCACACACATTTGGAACTCTCCTGGGGTACCCTCACACATATTATTGCCTCATTTAGTGGATATTTTCACAAAAAAGTGAAATTTTCAAAAATTCTGAAAATTGGCTGAAAACGACTAAATATGAAGGACTCATGGGGCGAATCGCTCTGGAACTGAAATCGGAACACTCACTGACATTTCCCCTATCTGAAAGTCTGATAAACGCCATAAAAATGACTAAGTCCAAAAAAAAAATTTTTTCAACTTTTTTCAATTTTACCCTCCTGGGATATATATTCTACCCACACACAGTTGGAACTCTCCTGGGGTACCCTCACACATATTATTACCTCATTTAGTGGATATTTTCACAAAAAAGTGAAATTTTCAAAAATTCAGAAAATTCTCTGATAACTACTAAATATGAAGGACTCATCGGGCGAATCGCTCTGGAATTGAAATCGGAAGGCTCACTGACATTTCCCCTATCTGAAAGTCTGAAAAATGCCGTAAAAATGACTAAGTCCCAAATAAAATTTTTTTCAACTTTTTTCAATTTTACCCCCGTGGGATATATATTCTACCCACACACATTTGGAACTCTCCTGGGGTACCCTCACACATATTATTCCCTCATTTAGTGGATATTTTCACAAAAAAGTGAAATTTTCAAAAATTCAGAAAATTGGCTGAAAACGACTAAATATGAAGGACTCATCAGGCGAATCGCTCTGGAACTGAAATCGGAATGCTCACTGACATTTCCCCTATCTGAAAGTCTGATAAACGCTGGAAAAATGAATAAGTCCAAAAAAAAAATTTTTTTTAACTTTTTTCAATTTTACCCCGTGGGATATATATTCTACCCACACATTTGGAACTCTCCTGGGGTACCCTCACACATATTATTCCCTCATTTAGTGGATATTTTCACAAAAAAGTGAAATTTTCAAAAATTCTGAAAATTGGCTGAAAACGACTAAATATGAAATACTCATCAGGTGAATCGCTCTGGAACTGAAATCGGAACACTCACTGACATTTCCCCTATCTGAAAGTCTGATAAACGCCATAAAAATGACTAAGTCCAAAATAATTTTTTTTTCAACTTTTTTCAATTTTACCCCCGTGGGATATATATTCTACCCACACACATTTGGAACTCTCCTGGGGTACACTCACACATATTATTGCCTCATTTAGTGGATATTTTCACAAAAAAGTGAAATTTTCAAAAATTCAGAAAGTTGGCTGAAAACGACTAAATATGAAGGACTCATCGGGCGAATCGCTCTGGAACTGAAATCGGAACGCTCACTGACATTTCCCCTATCTGAAAGTCTGATAAACGCCATAAAAATGACTAAGTCCAAAAAAATTTTTTTTTAAACTTTTTTCAATTTTACCCCCGTGGGATATATATTCTACCCACACACATTTGGAACTCTCCTGGGGTACCCTCACACATATTATTCCCTCATTTAGTGGATATTTTCACAAAAAAGTGAAATTTTCAAAAATTCAGAAAATTGGCTGAAAATGACTAAATATGAAGGACTCATCGGGCGAATCGATCTGGAACTGAAATCGGAAGGCTCACTGACATTTCCCCTATCTGAAAGTCTGATAAACGCTGAAAAAATGACTAAGTCCAAAAAAAATTTTTTTTCAACTTTTTTCAATTTTACCCAATGGGATATATATTCTACCCACACACATTTGGAACTCTCCTGGGGTACCCTCGCACATATTATTCCCTCATTTAGTGGATATTTTCACAAAAAAGTGAAATTTTCAAAAATTCTGAAAATTGGCTGAAAACGACTAAATATGAAGGACTCATGGGGCGAATCGCTCTGGAACTGAAATCGGAACACTCACTGACATTTCCCCTATCTGAAAGTCTGATAAACGCCATAAAAATGACTAAGTCCAAAAAAAATTTTTTTTCAACTTTTTTCAATTTTACCCCCGTGGGATATATATTCTACCCACACACATTTGGAACTCTCCTGGGGTACCCTCACACATATTATTCCCTCATTTAGTGGATATTTTCACAAAAAAGTGAAATTTTCAAAAATTCAGAAAATTGTCTGAAAACGACTAAATATGAAGGACTCATCGGGCGAATCGCTCTGGAACTGAAATCGGAACACTCACTGACATTTCCGCTATCTGAAAGTCTGATAAACGCCATAAAAATTACTAAGTCCAAAAAAAATTTTTTTTCAACTTTTTTCAATTTTACCCCCGTGGGATATATATTCAACCCACACACATTTGGAACTCTCCTGGGGTACACTCACACATATTATTCCCTCATTTAGTGGATATTTTCACAAAAAAGTGAAATTTTCAAAAATTCTGAAAATTGGCTGAAAATGACTAAATATGAAGGACTCATCGGGCGAATCGATCTGGAACTGAAATCGGAAGGCTCACTGACATTTCCCCTATCTGAAAGTCTGATAAACGCTGAAAAAATGACTAAGTCCAAAAAAATTTTTTTTTCAACTTTTTTCAATTTTACCCCGTGGGATATATATTCTACCCACACACATTTGAAACTCTCCTGGGGTACCCTCGCACATATTATTCCCTCATTTAGTGGATATTTTCACAAAAAAGTGAAATTTTCAAAAATTCTGAAAATTGGCTGAAAACGACTAAATATGAAGGACTCATGGGGCGAATCGCTCTGGAACTGAAATCGGAACACTCACTGACATTTCCCCTTTCTGAAAGTCTGATAAACGCCATAAAAATGACTAAGTCCAAAAAAATTTTTTTTTCAACTTTTTACAATTTTACCCCCGTGGGATATATATTCTACCCACACACATTTGGAACTCTCCTGGGGTACCCTCACACATATTATTGCCTCATTTAGTGGATATTTTCACAAAAAAGTGAAATTTTCAAAAATTCTGAAAATTGGCTGAAAACGACTAAATATGAAGGACTCATGGGGCGAATCGCTCTGGAACTGAAATCGGAACACTCACTGACATTTCCCCTATCTGAAAGTCTGATAAACGCCATAAAAATGACTAAGTCCAAAAAAAAAATTTTTTCAACTTTTTTCAATTTTACCCTCCTGGGATATATATTCTACCCACACACAGTTGGAACTCTCCTGGGGTACCCTCACACATATTATTACCTCATTTAGTGGATATTTTCACAAAAAAGTGAAATTTTCAAAAATTCAGAAAATTCTCTGATAACTACTAAATATGAAGGACTCATCGGGCGAATCGCTCTGGAATTGAAATCGGAAGGCTCACTGACATTTCCCCTATCTGAAAGTCTGAAAAATGCCGTAAAAATGACTAAGTCCCAAATAAAATTTTTTTCAACTTTTTTCAATTTTACCCCCGTGGGATATATATTCTACCCACACACATTTGGAACTCTCCTGGGGTACCCTCACACATATTATTCCCTCATTTAGTGGATATTTTCACAAAAAAGTGAAATTTTCAAAAATTCAGAAAATTGGCTGAAAACGACTAAATATGAAGGACTCATCAGGCGAATCGCTCTGGAACTGAAATCGGAATGCTCACTGACATTTCCCCTATCTGAAAGTCTGATAAACGCTGGAAAAATGAATAAGTCCAAAAAAAAAATTTTTTTTAACTTTTTTCAATTTTACCCCGTGGGATATATATTCTACCCACACATTTGGAACTCTCCTGGGGTACCCTCACACATATTATTCCCTCATTTAGTGGATATTTTCACAAAAAAGTGAAATTTTCAAAAATTCTGAAAATTGGCTGAAAACGACTAAATATGAAATACTCATCAGGTGAATCGCTCTGGAACTGAAATCGGAACACTCACTGACATTTCCCCTATCTGAAAGTCTGATAAACGCCATAAAAATGACTAAGTCCAAAATAATTTTTTTTTCAACTTTTTTCAATTTTACCCCCGTGGGATATATATTCTACCCACACACATTTGGAACTCTCCTGGGGTACACTCACACATATTATTGCCTCATTTAGTGGATATTTTCACAAAAAAGTGAAATTTTCAAAAATTCAGAAAGTTGGCTGAAAACGACTAAATATGAAGGACTCATCGGGCGAATCGCTCTGGAACTGAAATCGGAACGCTCACTGACATTTCCCCTATCTGAAAGTCTGATAAACGCCATAAAAATGACTAAGTCCAAAAAAATTTTTTTTTAAACTTTTTTCAATTTTACCCCCGTGGGATATATATTCTACCCACACACATTTGGAACTCTCCTGGGGTACCCTCACACATATTATTCCCTCATTTAGTGGATATTTTCACAAAAAAGTGAAATTTTCAAAAATTCAGAAAATTGGCTGAAAATGACTAAATATGAAGGACTCATCGGGCGAATCGATCTGGAACTGAAATCGGAAGGCTCACTGACATTTCCCCTATCTGAAAGTCTGATAAACGCTGAAAAAATGACTAAGTCCAAAAAAAATTTTTTTTCAACTTTTTTCAATTTTACCCAATGGGATATATATTCTACCCACACACATTTGGAACTCTCCTGGGGTACCCTCGCACATATTATTCCCTCATTTAGTGGATATTTTCACAAAAAAGTGAAATTTTCAAAAATTCTGAAAATTGGCTGAAAACGACTAAATATGAAGGACTCATGGGGCGAATCGCTCTGGAACTGAAATCGGAACACTCACTGACATTTCCCCTATCTGAAAGTCTGATAAACGCCATAAAAATGACTAAGTCCAAAAAAATTTTTTTTTCAACTTTTTTCAATTTTACCCCCGTGGGATATATATTCTACCCACACACATTTGGAACTCTCCTGGGGTACCCTCACACATATTATTCCCTCATTTAGTGGATATTTTCACAAAAAAGTGAAATTTTCAAAAATTCAGAAAATTGTCTGAAAACGACTAAATATGAAGGACTCATCGGGCGAATCGCTCTGGAACTGAAATCGGAACACTCACTGACATTTCCGCTATCTGAAAGTCTGATAAACGCCATAAAAATTACTAAGTCCAAAAAAATTTTTTTTTCAACTTTTTTCAATTTTACCCCCGTGGGATATATATTCAACCCACACACATTTGGAACTCTCCTGGGGTACACTCACACATATTATTCCCTCATTTAGTGGATATTTTCACAAAAAAGTGAAATTTTCAAAAATTCAGAAAATTCTCTGAAAACGACTAAATATGAAGGTCTCATCGGGCGAATCGCTCTGGAACTGAAATCGGAACACTCACTGACATTTCCCCTATCTGAAAGTCTGATAAACGCCATAAAAATGACTAAGTCCAAAAAAAAATTTTTTTCAACTTTTTTCAATTTTACCCCCCTGGGATATATATTCTACCCACACACAGTTGGAACTCTCCTGGGGTACCCTCACACATATTATTCCCTCATTTAGTGGATATTTTCACAAAAAAGTGAAATTTTCAAAAATTCTGAAAATTGGCTGAAAACGACTAAATATGAAGGACTCATCGGGCGAATCGCTCTGGAACTGAAATCGGAACACTCACTGACATTTCCCCTATCTGAAAGTCTGATAAACGCCATAAAAATGACGAAGTCCAAAAAAAATTTTTTTTAAACTTTTTTCAATTTTACCCCCCTGGGATATATATTCTACCCACACACATTTGAAACTCTCCTGGGGTACCCTCGCACATATTATTCCCTCATTTAGTGGATATTTTCACAAAAAAGTGAAATTTTCAAAAATTCTGAAAATTGGCTGAAAATGACTAAATATGAAGGACTCATCGGGCGAATCGATCTGGAACTGAAATCGGAAGGCTCACTGACATTTCCCCTATCTGAAAGTCTGATAAACGCTGAAAAAATGACTAAGTCCAAAAAAATTTTTTTTTCAACTTTTTTCAATTTTACCCCGTGGGATATATATTCTACCCACACACATTTGAAACTCTCCTGGGGTACCCTCGCACATATTATTCCCTCATTTAGTGGATATTTTCACAAAAAAGTGAAATTTTCAAAAATTCTGAAAATTGGCTGAAAACGACTAAATATGAAGGACTCATGGGGCGAATCGCTCTGGAACTGAAATCGGAACACTCACTGACATTTCCCCTATCTGAAAGTCTGATAAACGCCATAAAAATGACTAAGTCCAAAAAAATTTTTTTTTCAACTTTTTACAATTTTACCCCCGTGGGATATATATTCTACCCACACACATTTGGAACTCTCCTGGGGTACCCTCACACATATTATTGCCTCATTTAGTGGATATTTTCACAAAAAAGTGAAATTTTCAAAAATTCTGAAAATTGGCTGAAAACGACTAAATATGAAGGACTCATGGGGCGAATCGCTCTGGAACTGAAATCGGAACACTCACTGACATTTCCCCTATCTGAAAGTCTGATAAACGCCATAAAAATGACTAAGTCCAAAAAAAAAATTTTTTCAACTTTTTTCAATTTTACCCTCCTGGGATATATATTCTACCCACACACAGTTGGAACTCTCCTGGGGTACCCTCACACATATTATTACCTCATTTAGTGGATATTTTCACGAAAAAGTGAAATTTTCAAAAATTCAGAAAATTCTCTGATAACTACTAAATATGAAGGACTCATCGGGCGAATCGCTCTGGAATTGAAATCGGAAGGCTCACTGACATTTCCCCTATCTGAAAGTCTGAAAAATGCCGTAAAAATGACTAAGTCCCAAATAAAATTTTTTTCAACTTTTTTCAATTTTACCCCCGTGGGATATATATTCTACCCACACACATTTGGAACTCTCCTGGGGTACCCTCACACATATTATTCCCTCATTTAGTGGATATTTTCACAAAAAAGTGAAATTTTCAAAAATTCAGAAAATTGGCTGAAAACGACTAAATATGAAGGACTCATCAGGCGAATCGCTCTGGAACTGAAATCGGAATGCTCACTGACATTTCCCCTATCTGAAAGTCTGATAAACGCCATAAAAATGACTAAGTCCAAAATAATTTTTTTTTCAACTTTTTTCAATTTTACCCCCGTGGGATATATATTCTACCCACACACATTTGGAACTCTCCTGGGGTACACTCACACATATTATTGCCTCATTTAGTGGATATTTTCACAAAAAAGTGAAATTTTCAAAAATTCAGAAAGTTGGCTGAAAACGACTAAATATGAAGGACTCATCGGGCGAATCGCTCTGGAACTGAAATCGGAACACTCACTGACATTTCCCCTATCTGAAAGTCTGATAAACGCTGAAAAAATGACTAAGTCCGAAAAAAAATTTTTTTCAACTTTTTTCAATTTTACCCCTGTGGGATATATATTCTTCCCACACACATTTGGAACTCTCCTGGGGTACCCTCACACATATTATTCCCTCATTTAGTGGATATTTTCACAAAAAAGTGAAATTTTCAAAAATTCTGAAAATTGGCTGAAAACGACTAAATATGAAGGACTCATGGGGCGAATCGCTCTGGAACTGAAATCGGAACACTCACTGACATTTCCCCTATCTGAAAGTCTGATAAACGCCATAAAAATTACTAAGTCCAAAAAATTTTTTTTTCAACTTTTTTCAATTTTACCCCCGTGGGATATATATTCAACCCACACACATTTGGAACTCTCCTGGGATACTCTCACACATATTATTCCCTCATTTAGTGGATATTTTCACAAAAAAGTGAAATTTTCAAAAATTCTGAAAATTGTCTGAAAACCACTAAATATGAAGGACTCATCGGGCGATTCGCTGTGGAACTGAAATCGGAACGCTCACTGACATTTCCCCTATCTGAAAGTCTGCTAAACGCTGAAAAAAACACTAAGTCCAAAAAAAAAAATTTTTCAACTTTTTTCAATTTTACCCCTGTGGGATATATATTCTACCCACACACATTTGGAACTCTCCTGGGGTACCCTCACACATATTATTCCCTCATTTAGTGGATATTTTCACAAAAAAGTGAAATTTTCAAAAATTCTGAAAATTGGCTGAAAACGACTAAATATGAAGGACTCATGGGGCGAATCGCTCTGGAACTGAAATCGGAACACTCACTGACATTTCCCCTATCTGAAAGTCTGAAAAATGCCGGAAAAATGACTAAGTCCCAAAAAAAATTTTTTGCAACTTTTTTCAATTTTACCCCCGTGGGATATATATTCTACCCACACACATTTGGATCTCTCCTGGGGTACCCTCACACATATTATTCCCTCATTTAGTGGATATTTTCACAAAAAAGTGAAATTTTCAAAAATTCAGAAAATTCTCTGATAACTACTAAATATGAAGGACTCATCAGGCGAATCGCTCTGGAACTGAAATCGGAATGCTCACTGACATTTCCCCTATCTGAAAGTCTGATAAACGCTGGAAAAATGAATAAGTCCAAAAAAAAAATTTTTTTAACTTTTTTCAATTTTACCCCTGGGATATATATTCTACCCACACACATTTGGAACTCTCCTGGGGTACCCTCACACATATTATTGCCTCATTTAGTGGATATTTTCACAAAAAAGTGAAATTTTCAAAAATTCAGAAAGTTGGCTGAAAACGACTAAATATGAAGGACTCATGGGGCGAATCGCTCTGGAACTGAAATCGAAACACTCACTGACATTTCCCCTATCTGAAAGTCTGATAAACGCCATAAAAATGACTAAGTCCAAAATAATTTTTTTTTCAACTTTTTTCAATTTTACCCCCGTGGGATATATATTCTACCCACACACATTTGGAACTCTCCTGGGGTACACTCACACATATTATTCCCTCATTTAGTGGATATTTTCACAAAAAAGTGAAATTTTCAAAAATTCAGAAAATTCTCTGAAAACGACTAAATATGAAGGACTCATCGGGCGAATCGCTCTGGAATTGAAATCGGAAGGCTCACTGACATTTCCCCTATCTGAAAGTCTGAAAAATGCCGGAAAAATGACTAAGTCCCATAAAAAAATTTTTTCAACTTTTTTCAATTTTACCCCTGTGGGATATATATTCTACCCACACACATTTGGAACTCTCCTGGGGTACCCTCACACATATTATTCCCTCATTTAGTGGATTTTTTCACAAAAAAGTAAAATTTTCAAAAATTCAGAAAATTGGCTGAAAACGACTAAATATGAAATACTCATCAGGCGAATTGCTCTGGAACTGAAATCGGAATGCTCACTGACATTTCCCCTATCTGAAAGTCTGATAAACGCTGAAAAAATGAATAAGTCCAAAAAAAAAAATTTTTTCAACTTTTTTCAATTTTACCCCCGTGGGATATATATTCTACCCACACACATTTGGAACTCTCCTGGGGTACCCTCACACATATTATTCCCTCATTTAGTGGATATTTTCACAAAAAAGTGAAATTTTCAAAAATTCTGAAAATTGTCTGAAAACGACTAAATATGAAGGACTCATGGGGCGAATCGCTCTGGAACTGAAATTGGAACGCTCACTGACATTTCCCCTATCTGAAAGTCTGATAAACGCTGGAAAAATGAATAAGTCCAAAAAAAAAATTTTTTTAACTTTTTTCAATTTTACCCCCGTGGGATATATATTCTACCCACACACATTTGGAACTCTCCTGGGGTACCCTCACACATATTATTGCCTCATTTAGTGGATATTTTCACAAAAAAGTGAAATTTTCAAAAATTCAGAAAGTTGGCTGAAAACGACTAAATATGAAGGACTCATGGGGCGAATCGCTCTGGAACTGAAATCGAAACACTCACTGACATTTCCCCTATCTGAAAGTCTGATAAACGCCATAAAAATTACTAAGTCCAAAAAAATTTTTTTTTCAACTTTTTTCAATTTTACCCCCGTGGGATATATATTCAACCCACACACATTTGGAACTCTCCTGGGGTACACTCACGCATATTATTCCCTCATTAAGTGGATATTTTCACAAAAAAGTGAAATTTTCAAAAATTCAGAAAGTTGGCTGAAAACGACTAAATATGAAGGACTCATCGGGCGAATCGCTCTGGAACTGAAATCGGAACACTCACTGACATTTCCCCTATCTGAAAGTCTGATAAACGCTGAAAAAATGACTAAGTCCAAAAAAAAAATTTTTTTCAACTTTTTTCAATTTTACCCCTGTGGGATATATATTCTACCCACACACATTTGGAACTCTCCTGGGGTACCCTCACACATATTATTCCCTCATTTAGTGGATATTTTCACAAAAAGTGAAATTTTCAAAAATTCAGAAAATTCTCTGAAAACGACTAAATATGAAGGTCTCATCGGGCGAATCGCTCTGGAACTGAAATCGGAACACTCACTGACATTTCCCCTATCTGAAAGTCTGATAAACGCCATAAAAATGACTAAGTCCAAAAAAAAATTTTTTTCAACTTTTTTCAATTTTACCCCCCTGGGATATATATTCCACCCACACACAGTTGGAACTCTCCTGGGGTACCCTCACACATATTATTCCCTCATTTAGTGGATATTTTCACAAAAAAGTGAAATTTTCAAAAATTCTGAAAACTGGCTGAAAACGACTAAATATGAAGGACTCATCGGGCGAATCGCTCTGGAACTGAAATCGGAACACTCACTGACATTTCCCCTATCTGAAAGTCTGATAAACGCCATAAAAATTACTAAGTCCCAAAAAAAATTTTTTTCAACTTTTTTCAATTTTACCCCCGTGGGATATATATTCTACCCACACACATTTGGAACTCTCCTGGGGTACCCTCACACATATTGTTCCCTCATTTAGTGGATATTTTCACAAAAAAGTGAAATTTTCAAAAATTCAGAAAATTGTCTGAAAACGACTAAATATGAAGGACTCATCGGGCGAATCGCTCTGGAACTGAAATCGGAACACTCACTGACATTTCCGCTATCTGAAAGTCTGATAAACGCCATAAAAATTACTAAGTCCAAAAAAATTTTTTTTTCAACTTTTTTCAATTTTACCCCCGTGGGATATATATTCAACCCACACACATTTGGAACTCTCCTGGGGTACACTCACACATATTATTCACTCATTTAGTGGATATTTTCACAAAAAAGTGAAATTTTCAAAAATTCTGAAAATTCTCTGAAAACGACTAAATATGAAGGTCTCATCGGGCGAATCGCTCTGGAACTGAAATCGGAACACTCACTGACATTTCCCCTATCTGAAAGTCTGATAAACGCCATAAAAATGACTAAGTCCAAAAAAAAATTTTTTTCAACTTTTTTCAATTTTACCCCCCTGGGATATATATTCTACCCACACACAGTTGGAACTCTCCTGGGGTACCCTCACACATATTATTCCCTCATTTAGTGGATATTTTCACAAAAAAGTGAAATTTTCAAAAATTCTGAAAATTGGCTGAAAACGACTAAATATGAAGGACTCATCGGGCGAATCGCTCTGGAACTGAAATCGGAACACTCACTGACATTTCCCCTATCTGAAAGTCTGATAAACGCCATAAAAATGACGAAGTCCAAAAAAATTTTTTTTTCAACTTTTTTCAATTTTACCCCCCTGGGATATATATTCTACCCACACACAGTTGGAACTCTCCTGGGGTACCCTCACACATATTATTCCCTCATTTAGTGGATATTTTCACAAAAAAGTGAAATTTTCAAAAATTCAGAAAATTGGCTGAAAACGACTAAATATGAAGGACTCATCGGGCGAATCGCTCTGGAACTGAAATCGGAACGCTCACTGACATTTCCCCTATCTGAAAGTCTGATAAACGCCATAAAAATGACTAAGTCCAAAAAAATTTTTTTTTCAACTTTTTTCAATTTTACCCCCGTGGGATATATATTCTACCCACACACATTTGGAACTCTCCTGGGGTACCCTCACACATATTATTCCCTCATTTAGTGGATATTTTCACAAAAAAGTGAAATTTTCAAAAATTCAGAAAATTGTCTGAAAACGACTAAATATGAAGGACTCATCGGGCGAATCGCTCTGGAACTGAAATCGGAACACTCACTGACATTTCCGCTATCTGAAAGTCTGATAAACGCCATAAAAATTACTAAGTCCAAAAAAATTTTTTTTTCAACTTTTTTCAATTTTACCCCCGTGGGATATATATTCAACCCACACACATTTGGAACTCTCCTGGGGTACACTCACACATATTATTCCCTCATTTAGTGGATATTTTCACAAAAAAGTGAAATTTTCAAAAATTCAGAAAATTCTCTGAAAACGACTAAATATGAAGGTCTCATCGGGCGAATCGCTCTGGAACTGAAATCGGAACACTCACTGACATTTCCCCTATCTGAAAGTCTGATAAACGCCATAAAAATGACTAAGTCCAAAAAAAAATTTTTTTCAACTTTTTTCAATTTTACCCCCCTGGGATATATATTCTACCCACACACAGTTGGAACTCTCCTTGGGTACCCTCACACATATTATTCCCTCATTTAGTGGATATTTTCACAAAAAAGTGAAATTTTCAAAAATTCTGAAAATTGGCTGAAAACGACTAAATATGAAGGACTCATCGGGCGAATCGCTCTGGAACTGAAATCGGAACACTCACTGACATTTCCCCTGTCTGAAAGTCTGATAAACGCCATAAAAATGACGAAGTCCAAAAAAAATTTTTTTTAAACTTTTTTCAATTTTACCCCCCTGGGATATATATTCTACCCACACACATTTGAAACTCTCCTGGGGTACCCTCGCACATATTATTCCCTCATTTAGTGGATATTTTCACAAAAAAGTGAAATTTTCAAAAATTCTGAAAATTGGCTGAAAACGACTAAATATGAAGGACTCATGGGGCGAATCGCTCTGGAACTGAAATCGGAACACTCACTGACATTTCCCCTATCTGAAAGTCTGATAAACGCCATAAAAATGACTAAGTCCAAAAAAATTTTTTTTTCAACTTTTTACAATTTTACCCCCGTGGGATATATATTCTACCCACACACATTTGGAACTCTCCTGGGGTACCCTCACACATATTATTGCCTCATTTAGTGGATATTTTCACAAAAAAGTGAAATTTTCAAAAATTCTGAAAATTGGCTGAAAACGACTAAATATGAAGGACTCATGGGGCGAATCGCTCTGGAACTGAAATCGGAACACTCACTGACATTTCCCCTATCTGAAAGTCTGATAAACGCCATAAAAATGACTAAGTCCAAAAAAAAAATTTTTTCAACTTTTTTCAATTTTACCCTCCTGGGATATATATTCTACCCACACACAGTTGGAACTCTCCTGGGGTACCCTCACACATATTATTACCTCATTTAGTGGATATTTTCACAAAAAAGTGAAATTTTCAAAAATTCAGAAAATTCTCTGATAACTACTAAATATGAAGGACTCATCGGGCGAATCGCTCTGGAATTGAAATCGGAAGGCTCACTGACATTTCCCCTATCTGAAAGTCTGAAAAATGCCGTAAAAATGACTAAGTCCCAAATAAAATTTTTTTCAACTTTTTTCAATTTTACCCCCGTGGGATATATATTCTACCCACACACATTTGGAACTCTCCTGGGGTACCCTCACACATATTATTCCCTCATTTAGTGGATATTTTCACAAAAAAGTGAAATTTTCAAAAATTCAGAAAATTGGCTGAAAACGACTAAATATGAAGGACTCATCAGGCGAATCGCTCTGGAACTGAAATCGGAATGCTCACTGACATTTCCCCTATCTGAAAGTCTGATAAACGCTGGAAAAATGAATAAGTCCAAAAAAAAAATTTTTTTTAACTTTTTTCAATTTTACCCCGTGGGATATATATTCTACCCACACATTTGGAACTCTCCTGGGGTACCCTCACACATATTATTCCCTCATTTAGTGGATATTTTCACAAAAAAGTGAAATTTTCAAAAATTCTGAAAATTGGCTGAAAACGACTAAATATGAAATACTCATCAGGTGAATCGCTCTGGAACTGAAATCGGAACACTCACTGACATTTCCCCTATCTGAAAGTCTGATAAACGCCATAAAAATGACTAAGTCCAAAATAATTTTTTTTTCAACTTTTTTCAATTTTACCCCCGTGGGATATATATTCTACCCACACACATTTGGAACTCTCCTGGGGTACACTCACACATATTATTGCCTCATTTAGTGGATATTTTCACAAAAAAGTGAAATTTTCAAAAATTCAGAAAGTTGGCTGAAAACGACTAAATATGAAGGACTCATCGGGCGAATCGCTCTGGAACTGAAATCGGAACACTCACTGACATTTCCCCTATCTGAAAGTCTGATAAACGCTGAAAAAATGACTAAGTCCGAAAAAAAATTTTTTTCAACTTTTTTCAATTTTACCCCTGTGGGATATATATTCTTCCCACACACATTTGGAACTCTCCTGGGGTACCCTCACACATATTATTCCCTCATTTAGTGGATATTTTCACAAAAAAGTGAAATTTTCAAAAATTCAGAAAATTGGCTGAAAACGACTAAATATGAAGGACTCATCAGGCGAATCGCTCTGGAACTGAAATCGGAATGCTCACTGACATTTCCCCTATCTGAAAGTCTGACAAACGCTGGAAAAATGAATAAGTCCAAAAAAAAAATTTTTTTAACTTTTTTCAATTTTATCCCGTGGGATATATATTCTACCCACACACATTTGGAACTCTCCTGGGGTACCCTCACACATATTATTCCCTCATTTAGTGGATATTTTCACAAAAAAGTGAAATTTTCAAAAATTCTGAAAATTGGCTGAAAACGACTAAATATGAAATACTCATCAGGTGAATCGCTCTGGAACTGAAATCGGAACACTCACTGACATTTCCCCTATCTGAAAGTCTGATAAACGCCATAAAAATGACTAAGTCCAAAATAATTTTTTTTTCAACTTTTTTCAATTTTACCCCCGTGGGATATATATTCTACCCACACACATTTGGAACTCTCCTGGGGTACCCTCACACATATTATTGCCTCATTTAGTGGATATTTTCACAAAAAAGTGAAATTTTCAAAAATTCTGAAAATTGGCTGAAAACGACTAAATATGAAGGACTCATGGGGCGAATCGCTCTGGAACTGAAATCGGAACACTCACTGACATTTCCCCTATCTGAAAGTCTGATAAACGCCATAAAAATTACTAAGTCCAAAAAAAATTTTTTTTCAACTTTTTTCAATTTTACCCCCGTGGGATATATATTCAACCCACACACATTTGGAACTCTCCTGGGATACTCTCACACATATTATTCCCTCATTAAGTGGATATTTTCACAAAAAAGTGAAATTTTCAAAAATTCTGAAAATTCTCTGAAAACGACTAAATATGAAGGACTCATCGGGCGAATCGCTCTGGAATTGAAATCGGAAGGCTCACTGACATTTCCCCTATCTGAAAGTCTGAAAAATGCCGTAAAAATGACGAAGTCCCAAATAAAATTTTTTTCAACTTTTTTCAATTTTACCCCCGTGGGATATATATTCTACCCACACACATTTGGAACTCTCCTGGGGTACCTTCACACATATTATTCCCTCATTTAGTGGATATTTTCACAAAAAAGTGAAATTTTCAAAAATTCAGAAAATTCTCTGAAAACGACTAAATATGAAGGACTCATCGGGCAAATCGCTCTGGAATTGAAATCGTAAGGCTCACTGACATTTCCCCTATCTGAAAGTCTGAAAAATGCCGGAAAAATGACTAAGTCCCCAAAAAAATTTTTTTCAACTTTTTTCAATTTTACCCCCGTGGGATATGTATTCTACCCACACACATTTGGAACTCTCCTGGGGTACCCTCACACATATTATTCCCTCATTTAGTGGATATTTTCACAAAAAAGTGAAATTTTCAAAAATTCAGAAAATTGGCTGAAAACGACTAAATATGAAGGACTCATCAGGCGAATCGCTCTGGAACTGAAATCGGAATGCTCACTGACATTTCCCCTATCTGAAAGTCTGACAAACGCTGGAAAAATGAATAAGTCCAAAAAAAAAATTTTTTTAACTTTTTTCAATTTTACCCCGTGGGATATATATTCTACCCACACACATTTGGAACTCTCCTGGGGTACCCTCACACATATTATTCCCTCATTTAGTGGATATTTTCACAAAAAAGTGAAATTTTCAAAAATTCTGAAAATTGGCTGAAAACGACTAAATATGAAATACTCATCAGGTGAATCGCTCTGGAACTGAAATCGGAACACTCACTGACATTTCCCCTATCTGAAAGTCTGATAAACGCCATAAAAATGACTAAGTCCAAAATAATTTTTTTTTCAACTTTTTTCAATTTTACCCCCGTGGGATATATATTCTACCCACACACATTTGGAACTCTCCTGGGGTACCCTCACACATATTATTCCCTCATTTAGTGGATATTTTCACAAAAAAGTGAAATTTTCAAAAATTCAGAAAATTGGCTGAAAACGACTAAATATGAAGGACTCATCAGGCGAATCGCTCTGGAACTGAAATCGGAATGCTCACTGACATTTCCCCTATCTGAAAGTCTGACAAACGCTGGAAAAATGAATAAGTCCAAAAAAAAAATTTTTTTAACTTTTTTCAATTTTACCCCGTGGGATATATATTCTACCCACACACATTTGGAACTCTCCTGGAGTACCCTCACACATATTATTCCCTCATTTAGTGGATATTTTCACAAAAAAGTGAAATTTTCAAAAATTCTGAAAATTGGCTGAAAACGACTAAATATGAAATACTCATCAGGTGAATCGCTCTGGAACTGAAATCGGAACACTCACTGACATTTCCCCTATCTGAAAGTCTGATAAACGCCATAAAAATGACTAAGTCCAAAATAATTTTTTTTTCAACTTTTTTCAATTTTACCCCCGTGGGATATATATTCTACCCACACACATTTGGAACTCTCCTGGGGTACCCTCACACATATTATTGCCTCATTTAGTGGATATTTTCACAAAAAAGTGAAATTTTCAAAAATTCTGAAAATTGGCTGAAAACGACTAAATATGAAGGACTCATGGGGCGAATCGCTCTGGAACTGAAATCGGAACACTCACTGACATTTCCCCTATCTGAAAGTCTGATAAACGCCATAAAAATTACTAAGTCCAAAAAAATTTTTTTTTCAACTTTTTTCAATTTTACCCCCGTGGGATATATATTCAACCCACACACATTTGGAACTCTCCTGGGATACTCTCACACATATTATTCCCTCATTAAGTGGATATTTTCACAAAAAAGTGAAATTTTCAAAAATTCAGAAAATTCTCTGAAAACGACTAAATATGAAGGACTCATCGGGCGAATCGCTCTGGAATTGAAATCGGAAGGCTCACTGACATTTCCCCTATCTGAAAGTCTGAAAAATGCCGTAAAAATGACTAAGTCCCAAATAAAATTTTTTTCAACTTTTTTCAATTTTACCCCCGTGGGATATATATTCTACCCACACACATTTGGAACTCTCCTGGGGTACCCTCACACATATTATTCCCTCATTTAGTGGATATTTTCACAAAAAAGTGAAATTTTCAAAAATTCTGAAAATTGGCTGAAAACGACTAAATATGAAGGACTCATGGGGCGAATCGCTCTGGAACTGAAATCGGAACACTCACTGACATTTCCCCTATCTGAAAGTCTGATAAACGCCATAAAAATGACTAAGTCCAAAAAAATTTTTTTTTCAACTTTTTTCAATTTTACCCCCGTGGGATATATATTCTACCCACACACATTTGGAACTCTCCTGGGGTACCCTCACACATATTATTGCCTCATTTAGTGGATATTTTCACAAAAAAGTGAAATTTTCAAAAATTCTGAAAATTGGCTGAAAGCGACTAAATATGAAGGACTCATGGGGCGAATCGCTCTGGAACTGAAATCGGAACACTCACTGACATTTCCCCTATCTGAAAGTCTGATAAACGCCATAAAAATTACTAAGTCCAAAAAAATTTTTTTTTCAACTTTTTTCAATTTTACCCCCGTGGGATATATATTCAACCCACACACATTTGGAACTCTCCTGGGATACTCTCACACATATTATTCCCTCATTAAGTGGATATTTTCACAAAAAAGTGAAATTTTCAAAAATTCAGAAAATTCTCTGAAAACGACTAAATATGAAGGACTCATCGGGCGAATCGCTCTGGAACTGAAATCGGAACACTCACTGACATTTCCCCTATCTGAAAGTCTGATAAACGCCATAAAAATGACTAAGTCCCAAAAAAAATTTATTTCAACTTTTTTCAATTTTACCCCCGTGGGTTATATATTCTACCCACACACATTTGGAACTCTCCTGGGGTACCCTCACACATATTATTCACCCATTTAGTGGATATTTTCAGAAAAAAGTGAAATTTTCAAAAATTCAGAAAATTGGCTGAAAATGACTAAATATGAAGGACTCATCGGGCGAATCGATCTGAAACTGAAATCGGAAGGCTCACTGACATTTCCCCTATCTGAAAGTCTGATAAACGCTGAAAAAATGACTAAGTCCAAAAAAATTTTTTTTTCAACTTTTTTCAATTTTACCCCCGTGGGATATATATTCAACCCACACACATTTGGAACTCTCCTGGGATACTCTCACACATATTATTCCCTCATTAAGTGGATATTTTCACAAAAAAGGGAAATTTTCAAAAATTCAGAAAATTCTCTGAAAACGACTAAATATGAAGGACTCATCGGGCGAATCGCTCTGGAATTGAAATCGAAAGGCTCACTGACATTTCCCCTATCTGAAAGTCTGAAAAATGCCGGAAAAATGACTAAGTCCCCAAAAAAATTTTTTTCCACTTTTTTCAATTTTACCCCCGTGGGATATATATTCTACCCACACACATTTGGAACTCTCCTGGGGTACCCTCACACATATTATTCCCTCATTTAGTGGATATTTTCACAAAAAAGTGAAATTTTCAAAAATTCTGAAAATTGGCTGAAAACGACTAAATATGAAATACTCATCAGGTGAATCGCTCTGGAACTGAAATCGGAACACTCACTGACATTTCCCCTATCTGAAAGTCTGATAAACGCCATAAAAATGACTAAGTCCAAAATAATTTTTTTTTCAACTTTTTTCAATTTTACCCCCGTGGGATATATATTCTACCCACACACATTTGGAACTCTCCTGGGGTACCCTCACACATATTATTGCCTCATTTAGTGGATATTTTCACAAAAAAGTGAAATTTTCAAAAATTCAGAAAGTTGGCTGAAAACGACTAAATATGAAGGACTCATCGGGCGAATCGCTCTGGAACTGAAATCGGAACACTCACTGACATTTCCCCTATCTGAAAGTCTGATAAACGCCATAAAAATTACTAAGTCCAAAAAAATTTTTTTTTCAACTTTTTTCAATTTTACCCCCGTGGGATATATATTCAACCCACACACATTTGGAACTCTCCTGGGATACACTCACACATATTATTCCCTCATTAAGTGGATATTTTCACAAAAAAGTGAAATTTTCAAAAATTCAGAAAATTCTCTGAAAACGACTAAATATGAAGGACTCATCGGGCGAATCGCTCTGGAACTGAAATCGGAACACTCACTGACATTTCCCCTATCTGAAAGTCTGATAAACGCTGAAAAAATGACTAAGTCCGAAAAAAAAATTTTTTCAACTTTTTTCAATTTTACCCCTGTGGGATATATATTCTACCCACACACATTTGGAACTCTCCTGGGGTACCCTCACACATATTATTGCCTCATTTAGTGGATATTTTCACAAAAAAGTGAAATTTTCAAAAATTCTGAAAATTGGCTGAAAGCGACTAAATATGAAGGACTCATGGGGCGAATCGCTCTGGAACTGAAATCGGAACACTCACTGACATTTCCCCTATCTGAAAGTCTGATAAACGCCATAAAAATTACTAAGTCCAAAAAAATTTTTTTTTCAACTTTTTTCAATTTTACCCCCGTGGGATATATATTCAACCCACACACATTTGGAACTCTCCTGGGATACTCTCACACATATTATTCCCTCATTAAGTGGATATTTTCACAAAAAGTGAAATTTTCAAAAATTCAGAAAATTCTCTGAAAACGACTAAATATGAAGGACTCATCGGGCGAATCGCTCTGGAACTGAAATCGGAACACTCACTGACATTTCCCCTATCTGAAAGTCTGATAAACGCCATAAAAATGACTAAGTCCCAAAAAAAATTTATTTCAACTTTTTTCAATTTTACCCCCGTGGGTTATATATTCTACCCACACACATTTGGAACTCTCCTGGGGTACCCTCACACATATTATTCCCTCATTTAGTGGATATTTTCAGAAAAAAGTGAAATTTTCAAAAATTCAGAAAATTGGCTGAAAATGACTAAATATGAAGGACTCATCGGGCGAATCGATCTGAAACTGAAATCGGAAGGCTCACTGACATTTCCCCTATCTGAAAGTCTGACAAACGCTGGAAAAATGAATAAGTCCAAAAAAAAAATTTTTTTAACTTTTTTCAATTTTACCCCGTGGGATATATATTCTACCCACACACATTTGGAACTCTCCTGGGGTACTCTCACACATATTATTCCCTCATTTAGTGGATATTTTCACAAAAAAGTGAAATTTTCAAAAATTCAGAAAATTGGCTGAAAACGACTAAATATAAAGGACTCATCGGGCGAATCGCTCTGGAACTGAAATCTGAACACTCATTGACATTTTTCCGTATCTGAAAGTCTGATAAACGCCATAAAAATGACTAAGTCCAAAAAAATTTTTTTTTCAACTTTTTTCAATTTTACCCCCGTGGGATATATATTCTACCCACACACATTTGGTACTCTCCTGGGGTACCCTCACACATATTATTCCCTCATTTAGTGGATATTTTCACAAAAAAGTGAAATTTTCAAAAATTCTGAAAATTGGCTGAAAACGACTAAATATGAAGGACTCATCGGGCGAATGGCTCTGGAACTGAAATTGGAACGCTCACTGATATTTCCCCTATCTGAAAGTCTGATAAACGCTGAAAAAATGACTAAGTCCAAAAAAAAATGTTTTCACCTTTTTTCAATTTTACCCCTGTGGGATATATATTATACCCACACACATTTGGAACTCTCCTGGGGTACATTCACACATATTATTCCCTCATTTAGTGGATATTTTCACAAAAAAGTGAAATTTTCAAAAATTCTGAAAATTGGCTGAAAACGACTAAATATGAAGGACTCATCTAACGAATCGCTCTGGGACTGAAATCGGAACACTCACTAACATTTCTCCTATCTGAAAGTTTGCTAAACGCCATAAAAATGACTAAGTCCAAAAAAAAATTTTTTTCAACTTTTTTCAATTTTACCACCAAGGGATATATATTCTACCCACACACATTTGGAACTTTCCTGGGGTACCCTCACACATATTATTCCCTCATTTAGTGGATATTTTCACAAAAAAGTGAAATTTTCAAAAATTCTGAAAGTTGGCTGAAAACGACTAAATATGAAGGACTCATCGGGCGAATCGCTCTGGAACTGAAATCGGAACACTCACTGACATTTCTCCTATCTGAAAGTTTGCTAAACGCCATAAAAATGACTAAGTCCAAAAAAAAATTTTTTTCAACTTTTTTCAATTTTACCCCCGTGGGATATATATTCTACCGACACACATTTGGAACTCTTCTGGGGTACCCTCACACATATTATTCCCTCATTTAGTGGATATTTTCACAAACAAGTGAAATTTTCAAAAATTCAGAAAATTGGCTGAAAACGACTAAATATGAAGGACTCATCGGGCGAATCGCTCTGGAACTGAAATTGGAACACTCACTGACATTTCCCCTATCTGAAAGTCTGATAAACGCTGAAAAAATGACTAAGTCCAAAAAAAAAATTTTTTCACCTTTTTTCAATTTTACCCCTGTGGGATATATATTCTACCCACACACATTTGGAACTCTCCTGGGGTACCCTCACACATATTGTTCCCTCATTTAGTGGATATTTTCACAAAAAAGTGAAATTTTCAAAAATTCTGAAAATTGGGTGAAAACGACTAAATATGAAGGACTCATCTAACGAATCGCTCTGGGACTGAAATCGGAACACTCACTGACATTTCCCCTATCTGAAAGTTTGCTAAACGCCATAAAAATGACTAAGTCCAAAAAAAAATATTTTTTCAACTTTTTTCAATTTTACCCCCGTGGGATATATATTCTACCAGCACACATTTGGAACTCTCCTGGGTTACCCTCACACATATTAATCCCTCGTTTAGTGGATATTTTCACAAAAAAGTGAAATTTTCAAAAATTCTGAAAATTGTCTGAAAACGACTAAATATGAAGGACTCATCGGGCGATTCGCTCTGGAACTGAAATCGGAACGCTCACTGACATTTCCCCTATCTGAAAGTCTGCTAAACGCTGAAAAAATGACAGTCCAAAAAAAATTTTTTTCAACTTTTTTCAATTTTACCCCCGTGGGATATATATTCTACCCACACACATTTGGAACTCTCCTGGGGTACCCTCACACATATTATTCCCTCATTTAGAGGATATTTTCACAAAAAAGTGAAATTTTCAAAAATTCTGAAAATTGGCTGAAAACGACTAAATATGAAGGACTCATCGGGCGAATGGCTCTGGAACTGAAATTGGAACGCTCACTGATATTTCCCCTATCTGAAAGTCTGATAAACGCCATAAAAATGACTAAGTCCCAAAAAAATTTTTTTTCAACTTTTTTCAATTTTACCCCCGTGGGATATATATTCGACCCACACACATTTGGAACTCTCCTGGGGTACCCTCACACATATTATTCCCTCATTTAGTGGATATTTTCACAAAAAAGTGAAATTTTCAAAAATTCAGAAAATTGGCTGAAAACGACTAAATATGAAGGACCCATCGGACGAATCGCTCTGGAACTGAAATCGGAACGCTCACTGACATTTCCCCTATCTGAAAGTCTGATAAACGTTGACAAAATGACTAAGTCCAAAAAAAATTTTTTTTCTCCTTTTTTCAGCTTTACCCCCGTGGGATATATATTCTACCCACACACATTTGGAACTCTCCTGGGGTACCCTCACACATATAATTCCCTCATTTAGTGGATATTTTCACAAAAAAGTGAAATTTTCAAAAATTCAGAAAATTGGCTGAAAATGACTAAATATCAAGGACTCATCGGGCGAATCACTCTGGAACTGAAATCGGAATGCTCACTGACATTTCCCCTATCTATCTGAAAGTCTGATAAACGCTGACAAAATGACTAAGTCCAAAAAAAAATTTTTTTCAACTTTTTTCAATTTTACCCCCGTGGGATATATATTCTACCCACACACATTTGGAATTCTCCTGGGGTACCCTCACACATATTATTCCCTCATTTAGTGGATATTTTCACAAAAGAGTGAAATTTTCAAAAATTCAGAAAATTGGCTGAAAACGACTAAATATGAAGGACTCATCGGGCGAATCGCTCTGGAACTAAAATCGGAATGATCACTGCCATTTCCCCTATCTGAAAGTCTGATAAACGCTGGAAAAATGACTAAGTCCAAAAAAAAAATTTTTTCAACTTTTTTCAATTTTACCCCCGTGGGATATATATTCTACCCACACACATTTGGAACTCTCCTGGGGTACCCTCACACATATTATTCGCTCATTTAGTGGATATTTTCACAAAAAAGTGAAATTTTCAAAAATTCAGAAAATTGGCTGAAAACGACTAAATATGAAGGACTCATCGGACCAATCGCTCTGGAACTGAAATCGGAACGCTCACTGACATTTCCCCTATCTGAAAGTCTGATAAACGTTGACAAAATGACTAAGTCCAAAAAAAAATTTTTTTCTCCTTTTTTCAGTTTTACCCCCGTGGGATATATATTCTACCCACACACATTTGGAACTCTCCTGGGGTACCCTCACACATATAATTCCCTCATTTAGTGGATATTTTCACAAAAAAGTGAAATTTTCAAAAATTCAGAAAATTGGCTGAAAACGGCTAAATATGAAGGACTCATCGGGCGAATCGCTCTGCAACTGAAATCGGAATGCTCACTGACATTTCCCCTGTCTGAAAGTCTGATGAACGCCTGAAAACTGACTAAGTCCAAAAAAACATTTTTTTCACTTTTACCCCCGTGGGATATATATTCTACCCACACACATTTGGAACTCTCCTGGGGTACCCTCACACATATTATTCCCTCATTTAGTGGATATTTTCACAAAAGAGTGAAATTTTCAAAAATTCAGAAAATTGGCTGAAAACGACTAAATATCAAGGACTCATCGGGCGAATCGCTCTGGAACTAAAATCGGAACGCTCACTGACATTTCCCCTATCTATCTGAAAGTCTGATAAACGCTGACAAAATGACTAAGTCCAAAAAAAATTTTTTTTCAACTTTTTTCAATTTTACCCCCGTGGGATATATATTCTACCCACACACATTTGGAACTCTCCTGGGGTACCCTCACACATATTATTCGCTCATTTAGTGGATATTTTCACAAAAAAGTGAAGTTTTCAAAAATTCATTAAATTGGCTGAAAACGACTAAATATGAAGGACTCATTGGGCGAATCGCTCTGGAACTGAAATCGGAACGCTCACAGACATTTCCCCTATCTGAAAGTCTGATAAACACCGGAAAAATGACTAAATCCAAAAAAAAATTTTTTTAAACTTTTTTCAATTTAACCCCTGTGGGATATATATTCTACCCACACACATTTGGAACTCTCCTGGGGTACCCTCACACATATTATTCCCTCATTTAGTGGATATTTTCACAAAAAAGTGAAATTTTCAAAAATTCAGAAAATTGGCTGAAAACGGCTAAATATGAAGAACTCATCGGGCGAATCGCTCTGCAACTGAAATCGGAATGCTCACTGATATTTCCCCTATCTGAAAGTCTGATAAACGCTGAAAAAATGACTAAGTCCAAAAAAAAATGTTTTCACCTTTTTTCAATTTTACCCCTGTGGGATATATATTATACCCACACACATTTGGAACTCTCCTGGGGTTCCCTCACACATATTATTCCCTCATTTAGTGGATATTTTCACAAAAAAGTGAAATTTTCAAAAATTCTGAAAACTGGCTGAAAACGACTAAATATGAAGGACTCATCGGACGAATCGCTCTGGAACTGAAATCGGAACACTCACTGATATTTCCCCTATCTGAAAGTCTGATAAACGGCATAAAAATGACTAAGTCCAAAAAAATTTTTTTTTCAACTTTTTTCAATTTTACCCCCGTGGGATATATATTCTACCCACACACATTTGGAACTCTCCTGGGGTACATTCACACATATTATTCCCTCATTTAGTGGATATTTTCACAAAAAAGTGAAATTTTCAAAAATTCAGAAAATTGGCTGAAAACGACTAAATATGAAGGACTCATCGGACGAATCGCTCTGGAACTGAAATCGGAACGCTCACTGACATTTCCCCTATCTGAAAGTCTGATAAACGTTGACAAAATGACTAAGTCCAAAAAAAATTTTTTTTCTCCTTTTTTCAGCTTTACCCCCGTGGGATATATATTCTACCCACACACATTTGGAACTCTCCTGGGGTACCCTCACACATATAATTCCCTCATTTAGTGGATATTTTCACAAAAAAGTGAAATTTTCAAAAATACAGAAAATTGGCTGAAAACGACTAAATATGAAGGACTCAAAGAGCGAATTGCTCTGGAACTGAAATCGGAACGCTCACTGACATTTCCCCTATCTGAAAGTCTGATAAACGCTGACAAAATGACTAAGTCCCAAAAAAATTTTTTTTAAACTTTTTTCAATTTTACCCCCGTGGGATATATATTCTACCCACACACATTTGCAACTCTCCTGGGGTACCCTCACACATATTATTCCCTCATTTAGTGGATATTTTCACAAAAAAGTGAAATTTTCAAAAATTCAGAAAATTGGCTGAAAATGACTAAATATCAAGGACTCATCGGGCGAATCACTCTGGAACTGAAATCGGAATGCTCACTGACATTTCCCCTATCTATCTGAAAGTCTGATAAACGCTGACAAAATGACTAAGTCCAAAAAAAAATTTTTTTCAACTTTTTTCAATTTTACCCCCGTGGGATATATATTCTACCCACACACATTTGGAATTCTCCTGGGGTACCCTCACACATATTATTCCCTCATTTAGTGGATATTTTCACAAAAGAGTGAAATTTTCAAAAATTCAGAAAATTGGCTGAAAACGACTAAATATGAAGGACTCATCGGGCGAATCGCTCTGGAACTAAAATCGGAACGCTCACTGACATTTCCCCTATCTGAAAGTCTGATAAACGCCGGAAAAATTACTAAGTCCAAAAAAAAAAATTTTTCAACTTTTTTCAATTTTACCCCCGTGGGATATATATTCTACCCACACACATTTGGAACTCTCCTGGGGTACCCTCACACACATTATTCCTTCATTTAGTGGATATTTTCACAAAAAAGTGACATTTTCAAAAATTTAGAAAATTGGCTGAAAACGACTAAATATGAAGGACTCATCGGGCGAATCGCTCTGGAACTGAAATCGGAATGCTCACTGACATTTCCCCTTATCTGAAAGTCTGATAAACGCTGACAAAATGACTAAGTCCAAAAAAAAATTATTTTCAACTTTTTTCAATTTTACCCCCGTGGGATATTTATTCTACCCAGACACATTTGGAACTCTCCTGGGGTACCCTCACACATATTATTCCCTCATTTAGTGGATATTTTCACAAAAAAGTGAAATTTTCAAAAATTCTGAAAATTGGCTGAAAACGACTAAATATGAAATACTCATCAGGCGAATCGCTCTGGAACTGAAATCGGAATGATCACTGCCATTTCCCCTATCTGAAAGTCTGATAAACGCTGGAAAAATGACTAAGTCCAAAAAAAAAATTTTTTCAACTTTTTTCAATTTTACCCCCGTGGGATATATATTCTACCCACACACATTTGGAACTCTCCTGGGGTACCCTCACACATATTATTCGCTCATTTAGTGGATATTTTCACAAAAAAGTGAAGTTTTCAAAAATTCATTAAATTGGCTGAAAACGACTAAATATGAAGGACTCATTGGGCGAATCGCTCTGGAACTGAAATCGGAACGCTCACAGACATTTCCCCTATCTGAAAGTCTGATAAACACCGGAAAAATGACTAAATCCAAAAAAAAATTTTTTTAAACTTTTTTCAATTTAACCCCTGTGGGATATATATTCTACCCACACACATTTGGAACTCTCCTGGGGTACCCTCACACATATTATTCCCTCATTTAGTGGATATTTTCACAAAAAAGTGAAATTTTCAAAAATTCAGAAAATTGGCTGAAAACGGCTAAATATGAAGAACTCATCGGGCGAATCGCTCTGCAACTGAAATCGGAATGCTCACTGACATTTCCCCTATCTGAAAGTCTGATGAACGCCTGAAAAATGACTAAGTCCAAAAAAACATTTTTTTCACTTTTACCCCCGTGGGATATATATTCTACCCACACACATTTGGAACTCTCCTGGGGTACCCTCACACATATTATTCCCTCATTTAGTGGATATTTTCACAAAAGAGTGAAATTTTCCAAAATTCAGAAAATTGGCTGAAAACGACTAAATATCAAGGACTCATCGGGCGAATCGCTCTGGAACTAAAATCGGAACGCTCACTGACATTTCCCCTATCTATCTGAAAGTCTGATAAACGCTGACAAAATGACTAAGTCCAAAAAAAATTTTTTTTCAACTTTTTTCAATTTTACCTCCGTGGGATATATATTCTACCCACACACATTTGGAACTCTCCTGGGGTACCCTCACACATATTATTCGCTCATTTAGTGGATATTTTCACAAAAAAGTGAAATTTTCAAAAATTCAGAAAATTGGCTGAAAACGACTAAATATGAAGGACTCATTGGGCGAATCGCTCTGGAACTGAAATCGGAACGCTCACAGACATTTACCCTATCTGAAAGTCTGATAAACGCCGGAAAAATGACTAAGTCCCAAAAAAATTTTTTTTTCAACTTTTTTCAATTTTACCCCCGTGGGATATATATTCTACCCACACACATTTGGAACTCTCCTGGGGTACCCTCACACATTTCATTTCCTCATTTAGTGGATATTTTCACAAAAAAGTGAAATTTTCAAAAATTCAGAAAATTGACTGAAAGCAACAAAATATGAAAGACTCATCAGACGAATCGCTCTGGAACTGAAATCGGAACGCTCACTGCCATTTCCCCTATCTGAAAGTCTGATAAACGCGGACAAAATGACTAAGTCCAAAAAAAATTTTTTTTCAACTTTTTTCAATTTTACCCCCGTGGGATATATATTCTACCCACACACATTTGGAACTCTCCTGGGGTACCCTCACACATATTATTCCCTCATTTAGTGGATATTTTCACAAAAAAGTGAAATTTTAAAAAATTCAGAAAATTGGCTGAAAGCGACTAAATATGAAGGACTCATCGGGCGAATCGCTCTGCAACTGAAATCGGAATGCTCACTGACATTTCCCATATCTGAAAGTCTGATAAATGCCGGAAAAATGACTAATTCCAAAAAAAAATTTTTTTCAACTTTTTTCAATTTAACCCCTGTGGGATATATATTCTACCCACACACATTTGGAACTCTCCTGGGGTACCCTCACATATATTATTCTCTCATTTAGTGGATATTTTCACAAAAAAGTGAAATTTTCAAAAATTTAGAAAATTGTCTGAAAACGACTAAATATGAAGGACTCATCGGGCGAATCGCTATGGAACTGAAATCGGAATGCTCACTGACATTTCCCCTATCTGAAAGTCTGATGAACGCCGGAAAAATGACTAAGTCCAAAAAAACATTTTTTTCACTTTTACCCCCGTGGGATATATATTCTACCCACACACATTTGGAACTCTCCTGGGGTACCCTCACACATATTATTCCCTCATTTAGTGGATATTTTCACAAAAGAGTGAAATTTTCAAAAATTCAGAAAATTGGCTGAAAACGACTAAATATCAAGGACTCAACGGGCGAATCGCTCTGGAACTGAAATCGGAACGCTCACTGACATTTCCCCTATCTATCTGAAAGTCTGATAAACGCTGACAAAATGACTAAGTCCAAAAAAAAAATTTTTTCTCCTTTTTTCAGTTTTACCCCCGTGGGATATATATTCTACCCACACACATTTGGAACTCTCCTGGGGTACCCTCACACATATAATTCCCTCATTTAGTGGATGTTTTCACAAAAAAGTGAAATTTTCAAAAATACAGAAAATTGGCTGAAAACGACTAAATATGAAGGACTCATAGGGCGAATTGCTCTGGAACTGAAATCGGAACGCTCACTGACATTTCCCCTATCTGAAAATCTGATAAACGCTGACAAAATGACTAAGTCCCAAAAAAATTTTTTTTTAACTTTTTTCAATTTTACCCCCGTGGGATATATATTCTACCCACACACATTTGCAACTCTCCTGGGGTACCCTCACACATATTATTCCCTCATTTAGTGGATATTTTCACAAAAAAGTGAAATTTTCAAAAATTCTGAAAATTGGCTGAAAATGACTAAATATCAAGGACTCATCGGGCGAATTGCTCTGGAACTGAAATCGGAACGCTCATTGACATTTCCCCTATCTATCTGAAAGTCTAATAAACGCTGACAAAATGACTAAGTCCAAAAAAAATTTTTTTTCAACTTTTTTCAATTTTACCCCCGTGGGATATATGTTCTACCCACACACATTTGGAACTCTCCTGGGGTACCCTCACACATATTATTCCCTCATTTAGTGGATATTTTCACAAAAAAGTGAAGTTTTCAAAAATTCATTAAATTGGCTGAAAACGACTAAATATGAAGGACTCATTGGGCGAATCGCTCTGGAACTGAAATCGGAACGCTCACAGACATTTCCCCTATCTGAAAGTCTGATAAACACCGGAAAAATGACTAAATCCAAAAAAAAATTTTTTTAAACTTTTTTCAATTTAACCCCTGTGGGATATATATTCTACCCACACACATTTGGAACTCTCCTGGGGTACCCTCACACATATTATTCCCTCATTTAGTGGATATTTTCACAAAAAAGTGAAATTTTCAAAAATTCAGAAAATTGGCTGAAAACGGCTAAATATGAAGAACTCATCGGGCGAATCGCTCTGCAACTGAAATCGGAATGCTCACTGACATTTCCCCTATCTGAAAGTCTGATGAACGCCTGAAAAATGACTAAGTCCAAAAAAACATTTTTTTCACTTTTACCCCCGTGGGATATATATTCTACCCACACACATTTGGAACTCTCCTGGGGTACCCTCACACATATTATTCCCTCATTTAGTGGATATTTTCACAAAAGAGTGAAATTTTCCAAAATTCAGAAAATTGGCTGAAAACGACTAAATATCAAGGACTGATCGGGCGAATCGCTCTGGAACTAAAATCGGAACGCTCACTGACATTTCCCCTATCTATCTGAAAGTCTGATAAACGCTGACAAAATGACTAAGTCCAAAAAAAATTTTTTTTCAACTTTTTTCAATTTTACCTCCGTGGGATATATATTCTACCCACACACATTTGGAACTCTCCTGGGGTACCCTCACACATATTATTCGCTCATTTAGTGGATATTTTCACAAAAAAGTGAAATTTTCAAAAATTCAGAAAATTGGCTGAAAACGACTAAATATGAAGGACTCATTGGGCGAAACGCTCTGGAACTGAAATCGGAACGCTCACAGACATTTACCCTATCTGAAAGTCTGATAAACGCCGGAAAAATGACTAAGTCCCAAAAAAATTTTTTTTTCAACTTTTTTCAATTTTACCCCCGTGGGATATATATTCTACCCACACACATTTGGAACTCTCCTGGGGTACCCTCACACATTTCATTTCCTCATTTAGTGGATATTTTCACAAAAAAGTGAAATTTTCAAAAATTCAGAAAATTGACTGAAAGCAACAAAATATGAAAGACTCATCAGACGAATCGCTCTGGAACTGAAATCGGAACGCTCACTGCCATTTCCCCTATCTGAAAGTCTGATAAACGCGGACAAAATGACTAAGTCCAAAAAAAATTTTTTTTCAACTTTTTTCAATTTTACCCCCGTGGGATATATATTCTACCCACACACATTTGGAACTCTCCTGGGGTACCCTCACACATATTATTCCCTCATTTAGTGGATATTTTCACAAAAAAGTGAAATTTTAAAAAATTCAGAAAATTGGCTGAAAGCGACTAAATATGAAGGACTCATCGGGCGAATCGCTCTGCAACTGAAATCGGAATGCTCACTGACATTTCCCATATCTGAAAGTCTGATAAATGCCGGAAAAATGACTAATTCCAAAAAAAATTTTTTTTCAACTTTTTTCAATTTTACCTCCGTGGGATATATATTCTACCCACACACATTTGGAACTCTCCTGGGGTACCCTCACACATATTATTCGCTCATTTAGTGGATATTTTCACAAAAAAGTGAAATTTTCAAAAATTCAGAAAATTGGCTGAAAACGACTAAATATGAAGGACTCATTGGGCGAATCGCTCTGGAACTGAAATCGGAACGCTCACAGACATTTACCCTATCTGAAAGTCTGATAAACGCCGGAAAAATGACTAAGTCCCAAAAAAATTTTTTTTTCAATTTTTTTCAATTTTACCCCCGTGGGATATATATTCTACCCACACACATTTGGAACTCTCCTGGGGTACCCTCACACATTTTATTTCCTCATTTAGTGGATATTTTCACAAAAAAGTGAAATTTTCAAAAATTCAGAAAATTGACTGAAAGCAACAAAATATGAAAGACTCATCAGACGAATCGCTCTGGAACTGAAATCGGAACGCTCACTGCCATTTCCCCTATCTGAAAGTCTGATAAACGCGGACAAAATGACTAAGTCCAAAAAAAAATTTTTTTCAACTTTTTTCAATTTTACCCCCGTGGGATATATATTCTACCCACACACATTTGGAACTCTCCTGGGGTACCCTCACACATATTATTCCCTCATTTAGTGGATATTTTCACAAAAAAGTGAAATTTTAAAAAATTCAGAAAATTGGCTGAAAACGACTAAATATGAAGGACTCATCGGGCGAATCGCTCTGCAACTGAAATCGGAATGCTCACTGACATTTCCCCTATCTGAAAGTCTGATGAACGCCGGAAAAATGACTAAGTCCAAAAAAACATTTTTTTCACTTTTACCCCCGTGGGATATATATTCTACCCACACACATTTGGAACTCTCCTGGGGTACCCTCACACATATTATTCCCTCATTTAGTGGATATTTTCACAAAAGAGTGAAATTTTCAAAAATTCAGAAAATTGGCTGAAAACGACTAAATATCAAGGACTCAACGGGCGAATCGCTCTGGAACTGAAATCGGAACGCTCACTGACATTTCCCCTATCTATCTGAAAGTCTGATAAACGCTGACAAAATGACTAAGTCCAAAAAAAAAATTTTTTCTCCTTTTTTCAGTTTTACCCCCGTGGGATATATATTCTACCCACACACATTTGGAACTCTCCTGGGGTACCCTCACACATATAATTCCCTCATTTAGTGGATATTTTCACAAAAAAGTGAAATTTTCAAAAATACAGAAAATTGGCTGAAAACGACTAAATATGAAGGACTCATAGGGCGAATTGCTCTGGATCTGAAATCGGAACGCTCACTGACATTTCCCCTATCTGAAAATCTGATAAACGCTGACAAAATGACTAAGTCCCAAAAAAATTTTTTTTTAACTTATTTCAATTTTACCCCCGTGGGATATATATTCTACCCACACACATTTGCAACTCTCCTGGGGTACCCTCACACATATTATTCCCTCATTTAGTGGATATTTTCACAAAAAAGTGAAATTTTCAAAAATTCTGAAAATTGGCTGAAAATGACTAAATATCAAGGACTCATCGGGCGAATTGCTCTGGAACTGAAATCGGAACGGTCATTGACATTTCCCCTATCTATCTGAAAGTCTGATAAACGCTGACAAAATGACTAAGTCCAAAAAAAATTTTTTTTCAACTTTTTTCAATTTTACCCCCGTGGGATATATGTTCTACCCACACACATTTGGAACTCTCCTGGGGTACCCTCACACATATTATTCCCTCATTTAGTGGATATTTTCACAAAAAAGTGAAATTTTCAAAAATTTAGAAAATTGTCTGAAAACGACTAAATATGAAGGACTCATCGGGCGAATCGCTCTGGAACTGAAATCGGAATGCTCACTGACATTTCCCCCTATCTGAAAGTCTGATGAACGCCGGAAAAATGACTAAGTCCAAAAAAACATTTTTTTCACTTTTACCCCCGTGGGATATATATTCTACCCACACACATTTGGAACTCTCCTGGGGTACCCTCACACATCTTATTCCCTCATTTAGTGGATATTTTCACAAAAGAGTGAAATTTTCAAAAATTCAGAAAATTGACTGAAAGCAACTAAATATGAAAGACTCATCAGACGAATCGCTCTGGAACTGAAATCGGAACGCTCACTGCCATTTCCCCTATCTGAAAGTCTGATAAACGCGGACAAAATGACTAAGTCCAAAAAAAAATTTTTTTCAACTTTTTTCAATTTTACCCCCGTGGGATATATATTCTACCCACACACATTTGGAACTCTCCTGGGGTACCCTCACACATATTATTCCCTCATTTAGTGGATATTTTCACAAAAAAGTGAAATTTTAAAAAATTCAGAAAATTGGCTGAAAACGACTAAATATGAAGGACTCATCGGGCGAATCGCTCTGCAACTGAAATCGGAATGCTCACTGACATTTCCCCTATCTGAAAGTCTGATAAATGCCGGAAAAATGACTAATTCCAAAAAAAAATTTTTTTCAACTTTTTTCAATTTAACCCCTGTGGGATATATATTCTACCCACACACATTTGGAACTCTCCTGGGGTACCCTCACACATATTATTCCCTCATTTAGTGAATATTTTCACAAAAAAGTGAAATTTTCAAAAATTTAGAAAATTGTCTGAAAACGACTAAATATGAAGGACTCATCGGGCGAATCGCTATGGAACTGAAATCGGAATGCTCACTGACATTTCCCCCTATCTGAAAGTCTGATGAACGCCGGAAAAATTACTAAGTCCAAAAAAACATTTTTTTCACTTTTACCCCCGTGGGATGTATATTCTACCCACACACATTTGGAACTCTCCTGGGGTACCCTCACACATATTATTCCCTCATTTAGTGGATATTTTCACAAAAGAGTGAAATTTTCAAAAATTCAGAAAATTGGCTGAAAACGACTAAATATCAAGGACTCATCGGGCGAATCGCTCTGGAACTGAAATCGGAATGCTCACTGACATTTCCCCTTATCTGAAAGTCTGATAAACGCTGACAAAATGACTAAGTCCAAAAAAAAATTTTTTTCAACTTTTTTCAATTTTACCCCCGTGGGATATTTATTCTACCCACACACATTTGGAACTCTCCTGGGGTACCCTCACACATATTATTCGCTCATTTAGTGGATATTTTCACAAAAAAGTGAAATTTTCAAAAATTCAGAAAATTGGCTGAAAACGGCTAAATATGAAGGACTCATCGGGCGAATCGCTCTGCAACTGAAATCGGAATGCTCACTGACATTTCCCCTATCTGAAAGTCTGATGAACGCCTGAAAAATGACTAAGTCCAAAAAAACGTGTTTGTCACTTTTACCCCCGTGGGATTTATATTCTACCCACACACATTTGGAACTCTCCTGGGGTACCCTCACACATATTATTCCCTCATTTAGTGGATATTTTCACAAAAGAGTGAAATTTTCAAAAATTCAGAAAATTGGCTGAAAACGACTAAATATCAAGGACTCATCGGGCGAATCGCTCTGGAACTAAAATCGGAATGCTCACTGACATTTCCCCTATCTATCTGAAAGTCTGATAAACGATGACAAAATGACTAAGTCCAAAAAAAATTTTTTTTCAACTTTTTTCAATTTTACCCCGTGGGATATATATTCTACCCACACACATTTGGAACTCTCCTGGGGTACCCTCACACATATTATTCCCTCATTTAGTGGATATTTTCACAAAAGAGTGAAATTTTCAAAAATTCAGAAAATTGGCTGAAAACGACTAAATATCAAGGACTCAACGGGCGAATCGCTCTGGAACTGAAATTGGAACGCTCACTGACATTTCCCCTATCTATCTGAAAGTCTGATAAACGCTGACAAAATGACTAAGTCCAAAAAAAAAATTTTTTCTCCTTTTTTCAGTTTTACCCCCGTGGGATATATATTCTACCCACACACATTTGGAACTCTCCTGGGGTACCCTCACACATATAATTCCCTCATTTAGTGGATATTTTCACAAAAAAGTGAAATTTTCAAAAATACAGAAAATTGGCTGAAAACGACTAAATATGAAGGACTCATAGGGCGAATTGCTCTGGAACTGAAATCGGAACGCTCACTGACATTTCCCCTATCTGAAAATCTGATAAACGCTGACAAAATGACTAAGTCCCAAAAAAATTTTTTTTAAACTTTTTTCAATTTTACCCCCGTGGGATATATATTCTACCCACACACATTTGCAACTCTCCTGGGGTACCCTCACACATATTATTCCCTCATTTAGTGGATATTTTCACAAAAAAGTGAAATTTTCAAAAATTCTGAAAATTGGCTGAAAATGACTAAATATCAAGGACTCATCGGGCGAATTGCTCTGGAACTGAAATCGGAACGCTCATTGACATTTCCCCTATCTATCTGAAAGTCTGATAAACGCTGACAAAATGACTAAGTCCAAAAAAAATTTTTTTTCAACTTTTTTCAATTTTACCCCCGTGGGATATATATTCTACCCACACACATTTGGAACTCTCCTGGGGTACCCTCACACATATTATTCCCTCATTTAGTGGATATTTTCACAAAAAAGTGAAATTTTCAAAAATTTAGAAAATTGTCTGAAAACGACTAAATATGAAGGACTCATCGGGCGAATCGCTCTGGAACTGAAATCGGAATGCTCACTGACATTTCCCCCTATCTGAAAGTCTGATGAACGCCGGAAAAATGACTAAGTCCAAAAAAACATTTTTTTCACTTTTACCCCCGTGGGATATATATTCTACCCACACACATTTGGAACTCTCCTGGGGTACCCTCACACATCTTATTCCCTCATTTAGTGGATATTTTCACAAAAGAGTGAAATTTTCAAAAATTCAGAAAATTGACTGAAAGCAACTAAATATGAAAGACTCATCAGACGAATCGCTCTGGAACTGAAATCGGAACGCTCACTGCCATTTCCCCTATCTGAAAGTCTGATAAACGCGGACAAAATGACTAAGTCCAAAAAAAAATTTTTTTCAACTTTTTTCAATTTTACCCCCGTGGGATATATATTCTACCCACACACATTTGGAACTCTCCTGGGGTACCCTCACACATATTATTCCCTCATTTAGTGGATATTTTCACAAAAAAGTGAAATTTTAAAAAATTCAGAAAATTGGCTGAAAACGACTAAATATGAAGGACTCATCGGGCGAATCGCTCTGCAACTGAAATCGGAATGCTCACTGACATTTCCCCTATCTGAAAGTCTGATAAATGCCGGAAAAATGACTAATTCCAAAAAAAAAATTTTTTCAACTTTTTTCAATTTAACCCCTGTGGGATATATATTCTACCCACACACATTTGGAACTCTCCTGGGGTACCCTCACACATATTATTCCCTCATTTAGTGGATATTTTCACAAAAAAGTGAAATTTTCAAAAATTTAGAAAATTGTCTGAAAACGACTAAATATGAAGGACTCATCGGGCGAATCGCTATGGAACTGAAATCGGAATGCTCACTGACATTTCCCCCTATCTGAAAGTCTGATGAACGCCGGAAAAATGACTAAGTCCAAAAAAACATTTTTTTCACTTTTACCCCCGTGGGATATATATTCTACCCACACACATTTGGAACTCTCCTGGGGTACCCTCACACATATTATTCCCTCATTTAGTGGATATTTTCACAAAAGAGTGAAATTTTCAAAAATTCAGAAAATTGGCTGAAAACGACTAAATATCAAGGACTCATCGGGCGAATCGCTCTGGAACTGAAATCGGAATGCTCACTGACATTTCCCCTTATCTGAAAGTCTGATAAACGCTGACAAAATGACTAAGTCCAAAAAAAAATTTTTTTCAACTTTTTTCAATTTTACCCCCGTGGGATATTTATTCTACCCACACACATTTGGAACTCTCCTGGGGTACCCTCACACATCTTATTCCCTCATTTAGTGGATATTTTCACAAAAGAGTGAAATTTTCAAAAATTCAGAAAATTGACTGAAAGCAACTAAATATGAAAGACTCATCAGACGAATCGCTCTGGAACTGAAATCGGAACGCTCACTGCCATTTCCCCTATCTGAAAGTCTGATAAACGCGGACAAAATGACTAAGTCCAAAAAAAAATTTTTTTCAACTTTTTTCAATTTTACCCCCGTGGGATATATATTCTACCCACACACATTTGGAACTCTCCTGGGGTACCCTCACACATATTATTCCCTCATTTAGTGGATATTTTCACAAAAAAGTGAAATTTTAAAAAATTCAGAAAATTGGCTGAAAACGACTAAATATGAAGGACTCATCGGGCGAATCGCTCTGCAACTGAAATCGGAATGCTCACTGACATTTCCCCTATCTGAAAGTCTGATAAATGCCGGAAAAATGACTAATTCCAAAAAAAAATTTTTTTCAACTTTTTTCAATTTAACCCCTGTGGGATATATATTCTACCCACACACATTTGGAACTCTCCTGGGGTACCCTCACACATATTATTCCCTCATTTAGTGGATATTTTCACAAAAAAGTGAAATTTTCAAAAATTTAGAAAATTGTCTGAAAACGACTAAATATGAAGGACTCATCGGGCGAATCGCTATGGAACTGAAATCGGAATGCTCACTGACATTTCCCCCTATCTGAAAGTCTGATGAACGCCGGAAAAATTACTAAGTCCAAAAAAACATTTTTTTCACTTTTACCCCCGTGGGATATATATTCTACCCACACACATTTGGAACTCTCCTGGGGTACCCTCACACATATTATTCCCTCATTTAGTGGATATTTTCACAAAAGAGTGAAATTTTCAAAAATTCAGAAAATTGGCTGAAAACGACTAAATATCAAGGACTCATCGGGCGAATCGCTCTGGAACTAAAATCGGAACGCTCACTGACATTTCCCCTATCTATCTGAAAGTCTGATAAACGATGACAAAATGACTAAGTCCAAAAAAAATTTTTTTTCAACTTTTTTCAATTTTACCCCGTGGGATATATATTCTACCCACACACATTTGGAACTCTCCTGGGGTACCCTCACACATATTATTCGCTCATTTAGTGGATATTTTCACAAAAAAGTGAAATTTTCAAAAATTCAGAAAATTGGCTGAAAACGACTAAATATGAAGGACTCAACGGGCGAATCGCTCTGGAACTGAAATCGGAACGCTCACTGACATTTCCCCTATCTATCTGAAAGTCTGATAAACGCTGACAAAATGACTAAGTCCAAAAAAAAAATTTTTTCTCCTTTTTTCAGTTTTACCCCCGTGGGATATATATTCTACCCACACACATTTGGAACTCTCCTGGGGTACCCTCACACATATAATTCCCTCATTTAGTGGATATTTTCACAAAAAAGTGAAATTTTCAAAAATACAGAAAATTGGCTGAAAACGACTAAATATGAAGGACTCATAGGGCGAATTGCTCTGGAACTGAAATCGGAACGCTCACTGACATTTCCCCTATCTGAAAGTCTGATAAACGCTGACAAAATGACTAAGTCCCAAAAAAATTTTTTTTAAACTTTTTTCAATTTTACCCCCGTGGGATATATATTCTACCCACACACATTTGCAACTCTCCTGGGGTACCCTCACACATATTATTCCCTCATTTAGTGGATATTTTCACAAAAAAGTGAAATTTTCAAAAATTCAGAAAATTGGCTGAAAATGACTAAATATCAAGGACTCATCGGGCGAATTGCTCTGGAACTGAAATCGGAACGCTCATTGACATTTCCCCTATCTATCTGAAAGTCTGATAAACGCTGACAAAATGACTAAGTCCAAAAAAAAATTTTTTTCAACTTTTTTCAATTTTACCCCCGTGGGATATATATTCTACCCACACACATTTGGAACTCTCCTGGGGTACCCTCACACATATTATTCCCTCATTTAGTGGATATTTTCACAAAAAAGTGAAATTTTCAAAAATTTAGAAAATTGTCTGAAAACGACTAAATATGAAGGACTCATCGGGCGAATCGCTCTGGAACTGAAATCGGAATGCTCACTGACATTTCCCCCTATCTGAAAGTCTGATGAACGCCGGAAAAATGACTAAGTCCAAAAAAACATTTTTTTCACTTTTACCCCCGTGGGATATATATTCTACCCACACACATTTGGAACTCTCCTGGGGTACCCTCACACATATTATTCCCTCATTTAGTGGATATTTTCACAAAAAAGTGAAATTTTAAAAAATTCAGAAAATTGGCTGAAAACGACTAAATATGAAGGACTCATCGGGCGAATCGCTCTGCAACTGAAATCGGAATGCTCACTGACATTTCCCCTATCTGAAAGTCTGATAAATGCCGGAAAAATGACTAATTCCAAAAAAAAATTTTTTTCAACTTTTTTCAATTTAACCCCTGTGGGATATATATTCTACCCACACACATTTGGAACTCTCCTGGGGTACCCTCACACATATTATTCCCTCATTTAGTGGATATTTTCACAAAAAAGTGAAATTTTCAAAAATTTAGAAAATTGTCTGAAAACGACTAAATATGAAGGACTCATCGGGCGAATCGCTATGGAACTGAAATCGGAATGCTCACTGACATTTCCCCCTATCTGAAAGTCTGATGAACGCCGGAAAAATTACTAAGTCCAAAAAAACATTTTTTTCACTTTTACCCCCGTGGGATATATATTCTACCCACACACATTTGGAACTCTCCTGGGGTACCCTCACACATATTATTCCCTCATTTAGTGGATATTTTCACAAAAGAGTGAAATTTTCAAAAATTCAGAAAATTGGCTGAAAACGACTAAATATCAAGGACTCATCGGGCGAATCGCTCTGCAACTGAAATCGGAATGCTCACTGACATTTCCCCTTATCTGAAAGTCTGATAAACGCTGACAAAATGACTAAGTCCAAAAAAAAATTTTTTTCAACTTTTTTCAATTTTACCCCCGTGGGATATTTATTCTACCCACACACATTTGGAACTCTCCTGGGGTACCCTCACACATATTATTCGCTCATTTAGTGGATATTTTCACAAAAGAGTGAAATTTTCAAAAATTCAGAAAATTGGCTGAAAACGACTAAATATCAAGGACTCATCGGGCGAATCGCTCTGGAACTAAAATCGGAACGCTCACTGACATTTCCCCTATCTATCTGAAAGTCTGATAAACGATGACAAAATGACTAAGTCCAAAAAAAATTTTTTTTCAACTTTTTTCAATTTTACCCCGTGGGATATATATTCTACCCACACACATTTGGAACTCTCCTGGGGTACCCTCACACATATTATTCGCTCATTTAGTGGATATTTTCACAAAAAAGTGAAATTTTCAAAAATTCAGAAAATTGGCTGAAAACGACTAAATATGAAGGACTCAACGGGCGAATCGCTCTGGAACTGAAATCGGAACGCTCACTGACATTTCCCCTATCTATCTGAAAGTCTGATAAACGCTGACAAATTGACTAAGTCCAAAAAAAAAATTTTTTCTCCTTTTTTCAGTTTTACCCCCGTGGGATATATATTCTACCCACACACATTTGGAACTCTCCTGGGGTACCCTCACACATATAATTCCCTCATTTAGTGGATATTTTCACAAAAAAGTGAAATTTTCAAAAATACAGAAAATTGGCTGAAAACGACTAAATATGAAGGACTCATAGGGCGAATTGCTCTGGAACTGAAATCGGAACGCTCACTGACATTTCCCCTATCTGAAAGTCTGATAAACGCTGACAAAATGACTAAATCCCAAAAAAATTTTTTTTAAACTTTTTTCAATTTTACCCCCGTGGGATATATATTCTACCCACACACATTTGCAACTCTCCTGGGGTACCCTCACACATATTATTCCCTCATTTAGTGGATATTTTCACAAAAAAGTGAAATTTTCAAAAATTCAGAAAATTGGCTGAAAATGACTAAATATCAAGGACTCATCGGGCGAATTGCTCTGGAACTGAAATCGGAACGCTCATTGACATTTCCCCTATCTATCTGAAAGTCTGATAAACGCTGACAAAATGACTAAGTCCAAAAAAAATTTTTTTTCAACTTTTTTCAATTTTACCCCCGTGGGATATATATTCTACCCACACACATTTGGAACTCTCCTGGGGTACCCTCACACATATTATTCCCTCATTTAGTGGATATTTTCACAAAAAAGTGAAATTTTCAAAAATTTAGAAAATTGTCTGAAAACGACTAAATATGAAGGACTCATCGGGCGAATCGCTCTGGAACTGAAATCGGAATGCTCACTGACATTTCCCCCTATCTGAAAGTCTGATGAACGCCGGAAAAATGACTAAGTCCAAAAAAACATTTTTTTCACTTTTACCCCCGTGGGATATATATTCTACCCACACACATTTGGAACTCTCCTGGGGTACCCTCACATATCTTATTCCCTCATTTAGTGGATATTTTCACAAAAGAGTGAAATTTTCAAAAATTCAGAAAATTGGCTGGAAACGACTAAATATCAAGGACTCATCGGGCGAATCGCTCTGGAACTGAAATCGGAATGCTCACTGACATTTCCCCTTATCTGAAAGTCTGATAAACGCTGACAAAATGACTAAGTCCAAAAAAAAATTTTTTTCAACTTTTTTCAATTTTACCCCCGTGGGATATTTATTCTACCCACACACATTTGGAACTCTCCTGGGGTACCCTCACACATATTATTCGCTCATTTAGTGGATATTTTCACAAAAAAGTGAAATTTTCAAAAATTCAGAAAATTGGCTGAAAACGGCTAAATATGAAGGACTCATCGGGCGAATCGCTCTGCAACTGAAATCGGAATGCTCACTGACATTTCCCCTATCTGAAAGTCTGATGAACGCCTGAAAAATGACTAAGTCCAAAAAAATATTTTTTTCACTTTTGCCCCCGTGGGATATATATTCTACCCACACACATTTGGAACTCTCCTGGGGTACCCTCACACATATAATTCCCTCATTTAGTGGATATTTTCACAAAAAAGTGAAATTTTCAAAAATACAGAAAATTGGCTGAAAACGACTAAATATGAAGGACTCATAGGGCGAATTGCTCTGGAACTGAAATCGGAACGCTCACTGACATTTCCCCTATCTATCTGAAAGTCTGATAAACGCTGACAAAATGACTAAGTCCAAAAAAAAAATTTTTTCTCCTTTTTTCAGTTTTACCCCCGTGGGATATATATTCTACCCACACACATTTGGAACTCTCCTGGGGTACCCTCACACATATAATTCCCTCATTTAGTGGATATTTTCACAAAAAAGTGAAATTTTCAAAAATACAGAAAATTGGCTGAAAACGACTAAATATGAAGGACTCATAGGGCGAATTGCTCTGGAACTGAAATCGGAACGCTCACTGACATTTCCCCTATCTGAAAGTCTGATAAACGCTGACAAAATGACTAAGTCCCAAAAAAATTTTTTTTAAACTTTTTTCAATTTTACCCCCGTGGGATATATATTCTACCCACACACATTTGCAACTCTCCTGGGGTACCCTCACACATATTATTCCCTCATTTAGTGGATATTTTCACAAAAAAGTGAAATTTTCAAAAATTCAGAAAATTGGCTGAAAATGACTAAATATCAAGGACTCATCGGGCGAATTGCTCTGGAACTGAAATCGGAACGCTCATTGACATTTCCCCTATCTATCTGAAAGTCTGATAAACGCTGACAAAATGACTAAGTCAAAAAAAAATTTTTTTTCAACTTTTTTCAATTTTACCCCCGTGGGATATATATTCTACCCACACACATTTGGAACTCTCCTGGGGTACCCTCACACATATTATTCCCTCATTTAGTGGATATTTTCACAAAAAAGTGAAATTTTCAAAAATTTAGAAAATTGTCTGAAAACGACTAAATATGAAGGACTCATCGGGCGAATCGCTCTGGAACTGAAATCGGAATGCTCACTGACATTTCCCCCTATCTGAAAGTCTGATGAACGCCGGAAAAATGACTAAGTCCAAAAAAACATTTTTTTCACTTTTACCCCCGTGGGATATATATTCTACCCACACACATTTGGAACTCTCCTGGGGTACCCTCACATATCTTATTCCCTCATTTAGTGGATATTTTCACAAAAGAGTGAAATTTTCAAAAATTCAGAAAATTGGCTGAAAACGACTAAATATCAAGGACTCATCGGGCGAATCGCTCTGGAACTGAAATCGGAATGCTCACTGACATTTCCCCTTATCTGAAAGTCTGATAAACGCTGACAAAATGACTAAGTCCAAAAAAAAATTTTTTTCAACTTTTTTCAATTTAACCCCTGTGGGATATATATTCTACCCACACACATTTGGAACTCTCCTGGGGTACCCTCACACATATTATTCGCTCATTTAGTGGATATTTTCACAAAAAAGTGAAATTTTCAAAAATTCAGAAAATTGGCTGAAAACGGCTAAATATGAAGGACTCATCGGGCGAATCGCTCTGCAACTGAAATCGGAATGCTCACTGACATTTCCCCTATCTGAAAGTCTGATGAACGCCTGAAAAATGACTAAGTCCAAAAAAATATTTTTTTCACTTTTGCCCCCGTGGGATATATATTCTACCCACACACATTTGGAACTCTCCTGGGGTACCCTCACACATATAATTCCCTCATTTAGTGGATATTTTCACAAAAAAGTGAAATTTTCAAAAATACAGAAAATTGGCTGAAAACGACTAAATATGAAGGACTCATAGGGCGAATTGCTCTGGAACTGAAATCGGAACGCTCACTGACATTTCCCCTATCTGAAAGTCTGATAAACGCGGACAAAATGACTAAGTCCAAAAAAAAATTTTTTTCAACTTTTTTCAATTTTACCCCCGTGGGATATATATTCTACCCACACACATTTGGAACTCTCCTGGGGTACCCTCACACATATTATTCCCTCATTTAGTGGATATTTTCACAAAAGAGTGAAATTTTCAAAAATTCAGAAAATTGGCTGAAAACGACTAAATATCAAGGACTCATCGGGCGAATCGCTCTGGAACTGAAATCGGAATGCTCACTGACATTTCCCCTTATCTGAAAGTCTGATAAACGCTGACAAAATGACTAAGTCCAAAAAAAAATTTTTTTCAACTTTTTTCAATTTTACCCCCGTGGGATATTTATTCTACCCACACACATTTGGAACTCTCCTGGGGTACCCTCACACATATTATTCGCTCATTTAGTGGATATTTTCACAAAAAAGTGAAATTTTCAAAAATTCAGAAAATTGGCTGAAAACGGCTAAATATGAAGGACTCATCGGGCGAATCGCTCTGCAACTGAAATCGGAATGCTCACTGACATTTCCCCTATCTGAAAGTCTGATGAACGCCTGAAAAATGACTAAGTCCAAAAAAATATTTTTTTCACTTTTGCCCCCGTGGGATATATATTCTACCCACACACATTTGGAACTCTCCTGGGGTACCCTCACACATATAATTCCCTCATTTAGTGGATATTTTCACAAAAAAGTGAAATTTTCAAAAATACAGAAAATTGGCTGAAAACGACTAAATATGAAGGACTCATAGGGCGAATTGCTCTGGAACTGAAATCGGAACGCTCACTGACATTTCCCCTATCTGAAAGTCTGATAAACGCGGACAAAATGACTAAGTCCAAAAAAAAATTTTTTTCAACTTTTTTCAATTTTACCCCCGTGGGATATATATTCTACCCACACACATTTGGAACTCTCCTGGGGTACCCTCACACATATTATTCGCTCATTTAGTGGATATTTTCACAAAAAAGTGAAATTTTCAAAAATTCAGAAAATTGGCTGAAAACGGCTAAATATGAAGGACTCATCGGGCGAATCGCTCTGCAACTGAAATCGGAATGCTCACTGACATTTCCCCTATCTGAAAGTCTGATGAACGCCTGAAAAATGACTAAGTCTAAAAAAACGTGTTTGTCACTTTTACCCCCGTGGGATTTATATTCTACCCACACACATTTGGAACTCTCCTGGGGTACCCTCACACATATAATTCCCTCATTTAGTGGATATTTTCACAAAAAAGTGAAATTTTCAAAAATACAGAAAATTGGCTGAAAACGACTAAATATGAAGGACTCATTCGGCGAATCGCTCTGCAACTGAAATCGGAATGCTCACTGACATTTCCCCTATCTGAAAGTCTGATAAATGCCGGAAAAATGACTAATTCCAAAAAAAAATTTTTTCAACTTTTTTCAATTTAACCCCTGTGGGATATATATTCTACCCACACACATTTGGAACTCTCCTGGGGTACCCTCACACATATTATTCCCTCATTTAGTGGATATTTTCACAAAAAAGTGAAATTTTCAAAAATTTAGAAAATTGTCTGAAAACGACTAAATATGAAGGACTCATCGGGCGAATCGCTATGGAACTGAAATCGGAATGCTCACTGACATTTCCCCCTATCTGAAAGTCTGATGAACGCCGGAAAAATTACTAAGTCCAAAAAAACATTTTTTTCACTTTTACCCCCGTGGGATATATATTCTACCCACACACATTTGGAACTCTCCTGGGGTACCCTCACACATATTATTCCCTCATTTAGTGGATATTTTCACAAAAGAGTGAAATTTTCAAAAATTCAGAAAATTGGCTGAAAACGACTAAATATCAAGGACTCATCGGGCGAATCGCTCTGGAACTGTAATCGGAATGCTCACTGACATTTCCCCTTATCTGAAAGTCTGATAAACGCTGACAAAATGACTAAGTCCAAAAAAAAATTTTTTTCAACTTTTTTCAATTTTACCCCCGTGGGATATTTATTCTACCCACACACATTTGAAACTCTCCTGGGGTACCCTCACACATATTATTCGCTCATTTAGTGGATATTTTCACAAAAAAGTGAAATTTTCAAAAATTCAGAAAATTGGCTGAAAACGGCTAAATATGAAGGACTCATCGGGCGAATCGCTCTGCAACTGAAATCGGAATGCTCACTGACATTTCCCCTATCTGAAAGTCTGATGAACGCCTGAAAAATGACTAAGTCCAAAAAAACGTGTTTGTCACTTTTACCCCCGTGGGATTTATATTCTACCCACACACATTTGGAACTCTCCTGGGGTACCCTCACACATATTATTCCCTCATTTAGTGGATATTTTCACAAAAGAGTGAAATTTTCAAAAATTCAGAAAATTGGCTGAAAACGACTAAATATCAAGGACTCATCGGGCGAATCGCTCTGGAACTAAAATCGGAACGCTCACTGACATTTCCCCTATCTATCTGAAAGTCTGATAAACGATGACAAAATGACTAAGTTCAAAAAAAATTTTTTTCAACTTTTTTCAATTTTACCCCGTGGGATATATATTCTACCCACACACATTTGGAACTCTCCTGGGGTACCCTCACACATATTATTCGCTCATTTAGTGGATATTTTCACAAAAAAGTGAAATTTTCAAAAATTCAGAAAATTGGCTGAAAACGACTAAATATGAAGGACTCAACGGGCGAATCGCTCTGGAACTGAAATCGGAACGCTCACTGACATTTCCCCTATCTATCTGAAAGTCTGATAAACGCTGACAAAATGACTAAGTCCAAAAAAAAAATTTTTTCTCCTTTTTTCAGTTTTACCCCCGTGGGATATATATTCTACCCACACACATTTGGAACTCTCCTGGGGTACCCTCACACATATAATTCCCTCATTTAGTGGATATTTTCACAAAAAAGTGAAATTTTCAAAAATACAGAAAATTGGCTGAAAACGACTAAATATGAAGGACTCATAGGGCGAATTGCTCTGGAACTGAAATCGGAACGCTCACTGACATTTCCCCTATCTGAAAGTCTGATAAACGCTGACAAAATGACTAAGTCCCAAAAAAATTTTTTTTAAACTTTTTTCAATTTTACCTCCGTGGGATATATATTCTACCCACACACATTTGCAACTCTCCTGGGGTACCCTCACACATATTATTCCCTCATTTAGTGGATATTTTCACAAAAAAGTGAAATTTTCAAAAATTCAGAAAATTGGCTGAAAATGACTAAATATCAAGGACTCATCGGGCGAATTGCTCTGGAACTGAAATCGGAATGCTCACTGACATTTCCCCCTATCTGAAAGTCTGATGAACGCCGGAAAAATGACTAAGTCCAAAAAAACATTTTTTTCACTTTTACCCCCGTGGGATATATATTCTACCCACACACATTTGGAACTCTCCTGGGGTACCCTCACACATCTTATTCCCTCATTTAGTGGATATTTTCACAAAAGAGTGAAATTTTCAAAAATTCAGAAAATTGGCTGAAAACGACTAAATATCAAGGACTCATCGGGCGAATCGCTCTGGAACTGAAATCGGAATGCTCACTGACATTTCCCCTTATCTGAAAGTCTGATAAACGCTGACAAAATGACTAAGTCCAAAAAAAAATTTTTTTCAACTTTTTTCAATTTTACCACCGTGGGATATTTATTCTACCCACACACATTTGGAACTCTCCTGGGGTACCCTCACACATATTTTTCGCTCATTTAGTGGATATTTTCACAAAAAAGTGAAATTTTCAAAAATTCAGAAAATTGGCTGAAAACGACTAAATATGAAGGACTCATCGGGCAAATCGCTCTGGAACTGAAATCGGAACGCTCACTGACATTTCCCCTATCTGAAAGTCTGATAAATGCCGGAAAAATGACTAAGTCCAAAAAAAAATTTTTTTCAACTTTTTTCAATTTAACCCCTGTGGGATATATATTCTACCCACACACATTTGGAACTCTCCTGGGGTACCCTCACACATATTATTCGCTCATTTAGTGGATATTTTCACAAAAAAGTGAAATTTTCAAAAATTCAGAAAATTGGCTGAAAACGGCTAAATATGAAGGACTCATCGGGCGAATCGCTCTGCAACTGAAATCGGAATGCTCACTGACATTTCCCCTATCTGAAAGTCTGATGAACGCCTGAAAAATGACTAAGTCCAAAAAAATATTTTTTTCACTTTTGCCCCCGTGGGATATATATTCTACCCACACACATTTGGAACTCTCCTGGGGTACCCTCACACACATTATTCCTTCATTTAGTGGATATTTTCACAAAAAAGTGACATTTTCAAAAATTTAGAAAATTGGCTGAAAACGACTAAATATAAAGGACTCATCGGGCGAATCGCTCTGGAACTGAAATCGGAATGCTCACTGACATTTCCCCTTATCTGAAAGTCTGATAAACGCGGACAAAATGACTAAGTCCAAAAAAATTTTTTTTTCAACTTTTTTCAATTTTACCCCCGTGGGATATATATTCTACCCACACACATTTGGAACTCTCCTGGGGTACCCTCACACATATTATTCCCTCATTTAGTGGATATTTTCACAAAAAAGTGAAATTTTCAAAAATTCAGAAAATTGGCTGAAAACAACTAAATATGAAGGACTCATCGGGCGAATCGCTCTGGAACTGAAATCGGAACGCTCACTGACATTTCCCCTATCTGAAAGTCTGATGAACGCCTGAAAAATGACTAAGTCCAAAAAAATATTTTTTTCACTTTTGCCACCGTGGGATATATATTCTACCCACACACATTTGGAACTCTCCTGGGGTACCCTCACACATATTATTCCCTCATTTAGTGGATATTTTCACAAAAAAGTGAAATTTTCAAAAATTCAGAAAATTGGCTGAAAACGACTAAATATGAAGGACTCATCGGGCGAATCGCTCTGGAACTGAAATCGGAACGCTCACTGACATTTCCCCTATCTGAAAGTCTGATAAACGCCGGAAAAATGACTAAGTCCAAAAAAACATTTTTTTCACTTTTACCCCCGTGGGATATATATTCTACCCACACACATTTGGAACTCTCCTGGGGTACCCTCACACATATTATTCCCTCATTTAGTGGATATTTTCACAAAAAAGTGAAATTTTCAAAAATTCGGAAAATTGGCTGAAAACGACTAAATATGAAGGACTCATCGGGCAAATCGCTCTGCAACTGAAATCGGAATGCTCACTGACATTTCCCCTATCTGAAAGTCTGATAAATGCCGGAAAAATGACTAAGCCCAAAAAAAATTTTTTTCAACTTTTTTCAATTTTACCCCGTGGGATATATATTCTACCCACACACATTTGGAACTCTCCTGGGGTACCCTCACACATATTATTCGCTCATTTAGTGGATATTTTCACAAAAAAGTGAAATTTTCAAAAATTCAGAAAATTGGCTGAAAACGACTAAATATGAAGGACTCAACGGGCGAATCGCTCTGGAACTGAAATCGGAACGCTCACTGACATTTCCCCTATCTATCTGAAAGTCTGATAAACGCTGACAAAATGACTAAGTCCAAAAAAAAAATTTTTTCTCCTTTTTTCAGTTTTACCCCCGTGGGATATATATTCTACCCACACACATTTGGAACTCTCCTGGGGTACCCTCACACATATAATTCCCTCATTTAGTGGATATTTTCACAAAAAAGTGAAATTTTCAAAAATACAGAAAATTGGCTGAAAACGACTAAATATGAAGGACTCATAGGGCGAATTGCTCTGGAACTGAAATCGGAACGCTCACTGACATTTCCCCTATCTGAAAGTCTGATAAACGCTGACAAAATGACTAAGTCCCAAAAAAATTTTTTTTAAACTTTTTTCAATTTTACCTCCGTGGGATATATATTCTACCCACACACATTTGCAACTCTCCTGGGGTACCCTCACACATATTATTCCCTCATTTAGTGGATATTTTCACAAAAAAGTGAAATTTTCAAAAATTCAGAAAATTGGCTGAAAATGACTAAATATCAAGGACTCATCGGGCGAATTGCTCTGGAACTGAAATCGGAATGCTCACTGACATTTCCCCCTATCTGAAAGTCTGATGAACGCCGGAAAAATGACTAAGTCCAAAAAAAAATTTTTTTCAACTTTTTTCAATTTTACCACCGTGGGATATTTATTCTACCCACACACATTTGGAACTCTCCTGGGGTACCCTCACACATATTTTTCGCTCATTTAGTGGATATTTTCACAAAAAAGTGAAATTTTCAAAAATTCAGAAAATTGGCTGAAAACGACTAAATATGAAGGACTCATCGGGCAAATCGCTCTGGAACTGAAATCGGAACGCTCACTGACATTTCCCCTATCTGAAAGTCTGATAAATGCCGGAAAAATGACTAAGTCCAAAAAAAAATTTTTTTCAACTTTTTTCAATTTAACCCCTGTGGGATATATATTCTACCCACACACATTTGGAACTCTCCTGGGGTACCCTCACACATATTATTCGCTCATTTAGTGGATATTTTCACAAAAAAGTGAAATTTTCAAAAATTCAGAAAATTGGCTGAAAACGGCTAAATATGAAGGACTCATCGGGCGAATCGCTCTGCAACTGAAATCGGAATGCTCACTGACATTTCCCCTATCTGAAAGTCTGATGAACGCCTGAAAAATGACTAAGTCCAAAAAAATATTTTTTTCACTTTTGCCCCCGTGGGATATATATTCTACCCACACACATTTGGAACTCTCCTGGGGTACCCTCACACACATTATTCCTTCATTTAGTGGATATTTTCACAAAAAAGTGACATTTTCAAAAATTTAGAAAATTGGCTGAAAACGACTAAATATCAAGGACTCATCGGGCGAATCGCTCTGGAACTGAAATCGGAATGCTCACTGACATTTCCCCTTATCTGAAAGTCTGATAAACGCTGACAAAATGACTAAGTCCAAAAAAAAATTTTTTTCAACTTTTTTCAATTTTACCACCGTGGGATATTTATTCTACCCACACACATTTGGAACTCTCCTGGGGTACCCTCACACATATTTTTCGCTCATTTAGTGGATATTTTCACAAAAAAGTGAAATTTTCAAAAATTCAGAAAATTGGCTGAAAACGACTAAATATGAAGGACTCATCGGGCAAATCGCTCTGGAACTGAAATCGGAACGCTCACTGACATTTCCCCTATCTGAAAGTCTGATAAATGCCGGAAAAATGACTAAGTCCAAAAAAAAATTTTTTTCAACTTTTTTCAATTTAACCCCTGTGGGATATATATTCTACCCACACACATTTGGAACTCTCCTGGGGTACCCTCACACATATTATTCGCTCATTTAGTGGATATTTTCACAAAAAAGTGAAATTTTCAAAAATTCAGAAAATTGGCTGAAAACGGCTAAATATGAAGGACTCATCGGGCGAATCGCTCTGCAACTGAAATCGGAATGCTCACTGACATTTCCCCTATCTGAAAGTCTGATGAACGCCTGAAAAATGACTAAGTCCAAAAAAATATTTTTTTCACTTTTGCCCCCGTGGGATATATATTCTACCCACACACATTTGGAACTCTCCTGGGGTACCCTCACACACATTATTCCTTCATTTAGTGGATATTTTCACAAAAAAGTGACATTTTCAAAAATTTAGAAAATTGGCTGAAAACGACTAAATATAAAGGACTCATCGGGCGAATCGCTCTGGAACTGAAATCGGAATGCTCACTGACATTTCCCCTTATCTGAAAGTCTGATAAACGCGGACAAAATGACTAAGTCCAAAAAAATTTTTTTTTCAACTTTTTTCAATTTTACCCCCGTGGGATATATATTCTACCCACACACATTTGGAACTCTCCTGGGGTACCCTCACACATATTATTCCCTCATTTAGTGGATATTTTCACAAAAAAGTGAAATTTTCAAAAATTCAGAAAATTGGCTGAAAACAACTAAATATGAAGGACTCATCGGGCGAATCGCTCTGGAACTGAAATCGGAACGCTCACTGACATTTCCCCTATCTGAAAGTCTGATGAACGCCTGAAAAATGACTAAGTCCAAAAAAATATTTTTTTCACTTTTGCCACCGTGGGATATATATTCTACCCACACACATTTGGAACTCTCCTGGGGTACCCTCACACATATTATTCCCTCATTTAGTGGATATTTTCACAAAAAAGTGAAATTTTCAAAAATTCAGAAAATTGGCTGAAAACGACTAAATATGAAGGACTCATCGGGCGAATCGCTCTGGAACTGAAATCGGAACGCTCACTGACATTTCCCCTATCTGAAAGTCTGATAAACGCCGGAAAAATGACTAAGTCCAAAAAAACATTTTTTTCACTTTTACCCCCGTGGGATATATATTCTACCCACACACATTTGGAACTCTCCTGGGGTACCCTCACACATATTATTCCCTCATTTAGTGGATATTTTCACAAAAAAGTGAAATTTTCAAAAATTCGGAAAATTGGCTGAAAACGACTAAATATGAAGGACTCATCGGGCAAATCGCTCTGCAACTGAAATCGGAATGCTCACTGACATTTCCCCTATCTGAAAGTCTGATAAATGCCGGAAAAATGACTAAGCCCAAAAAAAAATTTTTTCAACTTTTTTCAATTTAACCCCTGTGGGATATATATTCTACCCACACACATTTGGAACTCTCCTGGGGTACCCTCACACATATTATTCCCTCATTTAGTGGATATTTTCACAAAAAAGTGAAATTTTCAAAAATTCGGAAAATTGGCTGAAAACGACTAAATATGAAGGACTCATCGGGCAAATCGCTCTGCAACTGAAATCGGAATGCTCACTGACATTTCCCCTATCTGAAAGTCTGATAAATGCCGGAAAAATGACTAAGCCCAAAAAAAAATTTTTTCAACTTTTTTCAATTTAACCCCTGTGGGATATATATTCTACCCACACACATTTGGAACTCTCCTGGGGTACATTCACACATATTATTCCCTCATTTAGTGGATATTTTCACAAAAGAGTGAAATTTTCAAAAATTCAGAAAATTGGCTGAAAACGACTAAATATCAAGGACTCATCGGGCGAATCGCTCTGGAACTGAAATCGGAATGCTCACTGACATTTCCCCTTATCTGAAAGTCTGATAAACGCTGACAAAATGACTAAGTCCAAAAAAAAATTTTTTTCAACTTTTTTCAATTTTACCCCCGTGGGATATTTATTCTACCCACACACATTTGGAACTCTCCTGGGGTACCCTCACACATATTATTCGCTCATTTAGTGGATATTTTCACAAAAGAGTGAAATTTTCAAAAATTCAGAAAATTGGCTGAAAACGACTAAATATGAAGGACTTATGGGCGAATCGCTCTGGAACTGAAATCGGAACGCTCACTGACATTTCCCCTATCTGAAAGTCTGATAAACGCCGGAAAAATGACTAAGTCCAAAAAAAATTTTTTTTTCACCTTTTTTCAATTTTATCCCCGAGGGAGATATATTCTACCCACACACATTTGGAACTCTCCTGGGGTACCCTCACACATATTATTCCCTCATTTAGTGGATATTTTCACAAAAAAGTGAAATTTTCAAAAATTCGGAAAATTGGCTGAAAACGACTAAATATGAAGGACTCATCGGGCGAATCGCTCAGCAACTGAAATCGGAATGCTCACTGACATTTCCCCTATCTGAAAGTCTGATAAATGCCGGAAAAATGACTAAGTCCAAAAAAAAATTTTTTTCAACTTTTTTCAATTTAACCCCTGTGGGATATATATTCTACCCACACACATTTGGAACTCTCCTGGGGTACCCTCACACATATTATTCCCTCATTTAGTGGATATTTTCACAAAAGAGTGAAATTTTCAAAAATTTAGAAAATTGGCTGAAAACGACTAAATATCAAGGACTCATCGGGCGAATCGCTCTGGAACTGAAATCGGAATGCTCACTGACATTTCCCCTATCTGAAAGTCTGATAAACGCTGACAAAATGACTAAGTCCAAAAAAAATTTTTTTTTCACCTTTTTTCAATTTTATCCCCGTGGGAGATATATTCTACCCACACACATTTGGAACTCTCCTGGGGTACCCTCACACATATTATTCCCTCATTTTGTGGATATTTTCACAAAAAAGTGAAATTTTCAAAAATTCAGAAAATTGGCTGAAAACGACTAAATATCAAGGACTCATCTAGCGAATCGCTCTGGAACTGAAATCGGAACGCTCACTGACATTTCCCCTCTTTGAAAGTCTGATAAACGCCGGAAAAATGACTAAGTCCAAAAAAAAATTTTTTCAACTTTTTTCAATTTAACCCCTGTGGGATATATATTCTACCCACACACATTTGGAACTCTCCTGGGGTACCCTCACACATATTTTTCGCTCATTTAGTGGATATTTTCACAAAAAAGTGAAATTTTCAAAAATTCAGAAAATTGGCTGAAAACGACTAAATATGAAGGACTCATCGGGCGAATCGCTCTTCAACGGAAATCGGAACACTCACTGACATTTCCCCTATCTGAAAGTCTGATAAACGCTGACAAAATGACTAAGTCCAAAGAAAAATTTTTTTCAACTTTTTTCAATTTTACCCGCGTGGGATATATATTCTACCCACACACATTTGGAACTCTCCTGGGGTACCCTCACACACATTATTCCTTCATTTAGTGGATATTTTCACAAAAAGTGACATTTTCAAAAATTTCGAAAATTGGCTGAAAACGACTAAATATGAAGGACTCATCGAGCGAATCGCTCTGGAACTGAAATCGGAACGCTCACTGACATTTCCCCTATCTGAAAATCTGATAAACGCCGGAAAAATGACTAAGTCCAAAAAAAAAATTTTTTCAACTTTTTTCAATTTTACCCCCGTGGGATATATATTCTACCCACACACATTTGGATCTCTCCTGGGGTACCCTCACACATATTATTCCCTCATTTAGTGGATATTTTCACAAAAAAGTGAAATTTTCAAAAATTCTAAAAATTGGCTGAAAACGACTAAATATCAAGGACTCATCGGGCGAATCGCTCTGGAACTGAAATCGGAACGCTCACTGACATTTCTCCTATCTGAAAGTCTGCTAAACTCCGGAAAAATGACTAAGTCCAAAGAAAAATTTTTTTCAACTTTTTTCAATTTTACCCGCGTGGGATATATATTCTACCCACACACATTTGGAACTCTCCTGGGGTACCCTCACACACATTATTCCTTCATTTAGTGGATATTTTCACAAAAAAGTGACATTTTCAAAAATTTAGAAAATTGGCTGAAAACGACTAAATATCAAGGACTCATCTGGCGAATCGCTCTGGAACTGAAATCGGAACGCTCACTGACATTTCCGCTATCTGAAAGTCTGATAAACGTTGACAAAATGACTAAGTCCAAACAAAATTTTTTTTCAACTTTTTTCAATTTTACCCCCGTGGGATATATATTCTACGCACACACATTTGGAACTCTCCTGGGGTACCCTCACACATATTATTCGCTCATTTAGTGGATATTTTCACAAAAAAGTGAAATTTTCAAAAATTCAGAAAATTGGCTGAAAACGATTAAATATGAAGGACTCATCGGGCTAATCGCTCTGGAAATGAAATCGGAATGCTCACTGACATTTCCCCTATCTGAAAGTCTGATAAACGCCGGAAAAATGACTAAGTCCAAAAAAAAATTTTTTTCAACTTTTTTCACTTTTACCCCCGTGGGATATATATTCTACCCACACACATTTGGAACTCTCCTGGGGTACCCTCACACATATTATTCCCTCATTTAGTGGATATTTTCACAAAAAAGTGAAATTTTCAAAAATTCTAAAAATTGGCTGAAAACGACTAAATATCAAGGACTCATCGGTCGAATCGCTCTGGAATTGAAATCGGAACGCTCACTGACATTTCCCCTATCTGAAAGTCTGCTAAACGCCGGAAAAATGACTAAGTCCAAAAAAAAATTTTTTTCAACTTTTTTCACTTTTACCCCCGTGGGATATATATTCTACCCACACACATTTGGAACTCTCCTGGGGTACCCTCACACATATTATTCCCTCATTTAGTGGATATTTTCACAAAAAAGTGAAATTTTCAAAAATTCTAAAAATTGGCTGAAAACGACTAAATATCAAGGACTCATCTGGCGAATCGCTCTGGAACTGAAATTGGAACGCTCACTGACATTTCCCCTATCTGAAAGTCTGATAAACGTTGACAAAATGACTAAGTCCAAACAAAATTTTTTTTCAACTTTTTTCAATTTTACCCCCGTGGGATATATATTCTACCCACACACATTTGGAACTCTCCTGGGGTACCCTCACACATATTATTCGCTCATTTAGTGGATATTTTCACAAAAAAGTGAAATTTTCAAAAATTCAGAAAATTGGCTGAAAACGATTAAATATGAAGGACTCATCGGGCGAATCGCTCAGGAACTGAAATCGAAATGCTCACTGACATTTCCCCTATCTGAAAGTCTGATAAACGCCGGAAAAATGACTAAGTCCAAAAAAAAATTTTTTTCAACTTTTTTCACTTTTACCCCCGTGGGATATATATTCTACCCACACACATTTGGAACTCTCCTGGGGTACCCTCACACATATTATTCCCTCATTTTGTGGATATTTTCACAAAAAAGTGAAATTTTCAAAAATTCAGAAAATTGGCTGAAAACGACTAAATATCAAGGACTCATCTAGCGAATCGCTCTGGAACTGAAATCGGAACGCTCACTGACATTTCCCCTCTTTGAAAGTCTGATAAACGCCGGAAAAATGACTAAGTCCAAAAAAAAAATTTTTCAACTTTTTTCAATTTAACCCCTGTGGGATATATATTCTACCCACACACATTTGGAACTCTCCTGGGGTACCCTCACACATATTATTCCCTCATTTTGTGGATATTTTCACAAAAAAGTGAAATTTTCAAAAATTCAGAAAATTGTCTGAAAACGACTAAATATCAAGGACTCATCTGGCGAATCGCTCTGGAACTGGAATCGGAACGCTCACTGACATTTCCCCTATCTGAAAGTCTGATAAACGCTGACAAAATGACTAAGTCCAAACAACATTTTTTTTCAACTTTTTTCAATTTTACCCCCGTGGGATATATATTCTAGCCACACACATTTGGAACTCTCCTGGGGTACCCTCACACATATTTTTTGCTCATTTAGTGGATATTTTCACAAAAAAGTGAAATTTTCAAAAATTCAGAAAATTGGCTGAAAACGACTAAATATGAAGGACTCATCGGGCGAATCGCTCTTCAACGGAAATCGGAACACTCACTGACATTTCCCCTATCTGAAAGTCTGATAAACGCTGACAAAATGACTAAGTCCAAAGAAAAATTTTTTTCAACTTTTTTCAATTTTACCCGCGTGGGATATATATTCTACCCACACACATTTGGAACTCTCCTGGGGTACCCTCACACACATTATTCCTTCATTTAGTGGATATTTTCACAAAAAGTGACATTTTCAAAAATTTCGAAAATTGGCTGAAAACGACTAAATATGAAGGACTCATCGAGCGAATCGCTCTGGAACTGAAATCGGAACGCTCACTGACATTTCCCCTATCTGAAAATCTGATAAACGCCGGAAAAATTACTAAGTCCAAAAAAAAATTTTTTTCAACTTTTTCAATTTAACCCCCGTGGGATATATATTCTACCCACACACATTTGGAACTCTCCTGGGGTACCCTCACACACATTATTCCTTCATTTAGTGGATATTTTCACAAAAAGTGACATTTTCAAAAATTTAGAAAATTGGCTGAAAACGACTAAATATGAAGGACTCATTGGGCAAATCGCTCTGGAACTAAAATCGGAACGCTCACTGACATTTCCCCTATCTGAAAGTCTGATAAACGCCGGAAAAATGACTAAGTCCAAAGAAAAAATTTTTTCAACTTTTTTCAATTTTACCCGCGTGGGATATATAATCTACCCACACACATTTGGAACTCTCCTGGGGTACCCTCACACACATTATTCCTTCATTTAGTGGATATTTTCACAAAAAAGTGAAATTTTCAAAAATTCAGAGAATTGGCTGAAAACGACTAAATATGAAGGACTCATCGGGCGAATCGCTCTTCAACGGAAATCGGAGCACTCACTGACATTTCCCCTATCTGAAAGTCTGATGAACGCCGGAAAAATGATTAAGTCCAAAAAAAATTTTTTTTCAACTTTTTCAATTTAACCCCCGTGGGATATATATTCTACCCACACACATTTGGAACTCTCCTGGGGTACCCTCGCACATATTATTCCCTCATTTTGTGGATATTTTCACAAAAAAATGAAATTTTCAAAAATTCAGAAAATTGGCTGAAAACGACTACATATCAAGGACTCATCTGGCGAATCGCTCTGAAACTGAAATCGGAACGCTCACTGACATTTCCCCTCTTTGAAAGTCTGATAAACGCCGGAAAAATGACTAAGTCCAAACAAAATTTTATTTCAACTTTTTTCAATTTTACCCCCGTGGGATATATATTCTACCCACACACATTTGGAACTCTCCTGGGGTACCCTCACACATATTATTCGCTCATTTAGTGGATATTTTCACAAAAAAGTGAAATTTTCAAAAATTCAGAAAATTGGCTGAAAACGATTAAATATGAAGGACTCATCGGGCGAATCGCTCTGGAACTGAAATCGGAATGCTCACTGACATTTCCCCTATCTGAAAGTCTGATAAACGCCGGAAAAATGACTAAGTCCAAAAAAAAATTTTTTTTAACTTTTTTCACTTTTACCCCCGTGGGATATATATTCTACCCACACACATTTGGAACTCTCCTGGGGTACCCTCACACATATTATTCCCTCATTTTGTGGATATTTTCACAAAAAAGTGAAATTTTCAAAAATTCAGAAAATTGGCTGAAAACGACTAAATATCAAGGACTCATCTAGCGAATCGCTCTGGAACTGAAATCGGAATGCTCACTGACATTTCCCCTATCTGAAAGTCTGATAAACGCCGGAAAAATGACTAAGTCCAAAAAAAAATTTTTTTTAACTTTTTTCACTTTTACCCCCGTGGGATATATATTCTACCCACACACATTTGGAACTCTCCTGGGGTACCCTCACACATATTATTCCCTCATTTTGTGGATATTTTCACAAAAAAGTGAAATTTTCAAAAATTCAGAAAATTGGCTGAAAACGACTAAATATCAAGGACTCATCTAGCGAATCGCTCTGGAACTGAAATCGTAACGCTCACTGACATTTCCCCTCTTTGAAAGTCTGATAAACGCCGGAAAAATGACTAAGTCCAAAAAAAAATTTTTTTCAACTTTTTTCAATTTAACCCCTGTGGGATATATATTCTACCCACACACATTTGGAACTCTCCTGGGGTACCCTCACACATATTATTCCCTCATTTTGTGGATATTTTCACAAAAAAGTGAAATTTTCAAAAATTCAGAAAATTGTCTGAAAACGACTAAATATCAAGGACTCATCTGGCGAATCGCTCTGGAACTGGAATCGGAACGCTCACTGACATTTCCCCTATCTGAAAGTCTGATAAACGCTGACAAAATGACTAAGTCCAAACAAAATTTTTTTTCAACTTTTTTCAATTTTACCCCCGTGGGATATATATTCTAGCCACACACATTTGGAACTCTCCTGGGGTACCCTCACACATATTATTCGCTCATTTAGTGGATATTTTCACAAAAAAGTGAAATTTTCAAAAATTCAGAAAATTGGCTGAAAACGACTAAATATGAAGGACTCATCGGGCGAATCGCTCTTCAACGGAAATCGGAACACTCACTGACATTTCCCCTATCTGAAAGTCTGATAAACGCTGACAAAATGACTAAGTCCAAAGAAAAATTTTTTTCAACTTTTTTCAATTTTACCCGCGTGGGATATATATTCTACCCACACACATTTGGAACTCTCCTGGGGTACCCTCACACACATTATTCCTTCATTTAGTGGATATTTTCACAAAAAGTGACATTTTCAAAAATTTCGAAAATTGGCTGAAAACGACTAAATATGAAGGACTCATCGAGCGAATCGCTCTGGAACTGAAATCGGAACGCTCACTGACATTTCCCCTATCTGAAAATCTGATAAACGCCGGAAAAATGACTAAGTCCAAAAAAAAATTTTTTTCAACTTTTTCAATTTAACCCCCGTGGGATATATATTCTACCCACACACATTTGGAACTCTCCTGGGGTACCCTCACACACATTATTCCTTCATTTAGTGGATATTTTCACAAAAAGTGACATTTTCAAAAATTTAGAAAATTGGCTGAAAACGACTAAATATGAAGGACTCATTGGGCAAATCGCTCTGGAACTAAAATCGGAACGCTCACTGACATTTCCCCTATCTGAAAGTCTGATAAACGCCGGAAAAATGACTAAGTCCAAAGAAAAAATTTTTTCAACTTTTTTCAATTTTACCCGCGTGGGATATATAATCTACCCACACACATTTGGAACTCTCCTGGGGTACCCTCACACACATTATTCCTTCATTTAGTGGATATTTTCACAAAAAAGTGAAATTTTCAAAAATTCAGAGAATTGGCTGAAAACGACTAAATATGAAGGACTCATCGGGCGAATCGCTCTTCAACGGAAATCGGAGCACTCACTGACATTTCCCCTATCTGAAAGTCTGATGAACGCCGGAAAAATGATTAAGTCCAAAAAAAAATTTTTTTCAACTTTTTCAATTTAACCCCCGTGGGATATATATTCTACCCACACACATTTGGAACTCTCCTGGGGTACCCTCGCACATATTATTCCCTCATTTTGTGGATATTTTCACAAAAAAATGAAATTTTCAAAAATTCAGAAAATTGGCTGAAAACGACTACATATCAAGGACTCATCTGGCGAATCGCTCTGGAACTGAAATCGGAACGCTCACTGACATTTCCCCTCTTTGAAAGTCTGATAAACGCCGGAAAAATGACTAAGTCCAAACAAAATTTTATTTCAACTTTTTTCAATTTTACCCCCGTGGGATATATATTCTACCCACACACATTTGGAACTCTCCTGGGGTACCCTCACACATATTATTCGCTCATTTAGTGGATATTTTCACAAAAAAGTGAAATTTTCAAAAATTCAGAAAATTGGCTGAAAACGATTAAATATGAAGGACTCATCGGGCGAATCGCTCTGGAACTGAAATCGGAATGCTCACTGACATTTCCCCTATTTGAAAGTCTGATAAACGCCGGAAAAATGACTAAGTCCAAAAAAAAATTTTTTTTAACTTTTTTCACTTTTACCCCCGTGGGATATATATTCTACCCACACACATTTGGAACTCTCCTGGGGTACCCTCACACATATTATTCCCTCATTTTGTGGATATTTTCACAAAAAAGTGAAATTTTCAAAAATTCAGAAAATTGGCTGAAAACGACTAAATATCAAGGACTCATCTAGCGAATCGCTCTGGAACTGAAATCGTAACGCTCACTGACATTTCCCCTCTTTGAAAGTCTGATAAACGCCGGAAAAATGACTAAGTCCAAAAAAAATTTTTTTTCAACTTTTTTCAATTTAACCCCTGTGGGATATATATTCTACCCACACACATTTGGAACTCTCCTGGGGTACCCTCACACATATTATTCCCTCATTTTGTGGATATTTTCACAAAAAAGTGAAATTTTCAAAAATTCAGAAAATTGTCTGAAAACGACTAAATATGAAGGACTCATCGAGCGAATCGCTCTGGAACTGAAATCGGAACGCTCACTGACATTTCCCCTATCTGAAAATCTGATAAACGCCGGAAAAATGACTAAGTCCAAAAAAAAATTTTTTTCAACTTTTTCAATTTAACCCCCGTGGGATATATATTCTACCCACACACATTTGGAACTCTCCTGGGGTACCCTCACACACATTATTCCTTCATTTAGTGGATATTTTCACAAAAAGTGACATTTTCAAAAATTTAGAAAATTGGCTGAAAACGACTAAATATGAAGGACTCATTGGGCAAATCGCTCTGGAACTAAAATCGGAACGCTCACTGACATTTCCCCTATCTGAAAGTCTGATAAACGCCGGAAAAATGACTAAGTCCAAAGAAAAAATTTTTTCAACTTTTTTCAATTTTACCCGCGTGGGATATATAATCTACCCACACACATTTGGAACTCTCCTGGGGTACCCTCACACACATTATTCCTTCATTTAGTGGATATTTTCACAAAAAAGTGAAATTTTCAAAAATTCAGAGAATTGGCTGAAAACGACTAAATATGAAGGACTCATCGGGCGAATCGCTCTTCAACGGAAATCGGAGCACTCACTGACATTTCCCCTATCTGAAAGTCTGATGAACGCCGGAAAAATGATTAAGTCCAAAAAAAAATTTTTTTCAACTTTTTCAATTTAACCCCCGTGGGATATATATTCTACCCACACACATTTGGAACTCTCCTGGGGTACCCTCGCACATATTATTCCCTCATTTTGTGGATATTTTCACAAAAAAATGAAATTTTCAAAAATTCAGAAAATTGGCTGAAAACGACTACATATCAAGGACTCATCTGGCGAATCGCTCTGGAACTGAAATCGGAACGCTCACTGACATTTCCCCTCTTTGAAAGTCTGATAAACGCCGGAAAAATGACTAAGTCCAAACAAAATTTTATTTCAACTTTTTTCAATTTTACCCCCGTGGGATATATATTCTACCCACACACATTTGGAACTCTCCTGGGGTACCCTCACACATATTATTCGCTCATTTAGTGGATATTTTCACAAAAAAGTGAAATTTTCAAAAATTCAGAAAATTGGCTGAAAACGATTAAATATGAAGGACTCATCGGGCGAATCGCTCTGGAACTGAAATCGGAATGCTCACTGACATTTCCCCTATTTGAAAGTCTGATAAACGCCGGAAAAATGACTAAGTCCAAAAAAAAATTTTTTTTAACTTTTTTCACTTTTACCCCCGTGGGATATATATTCTACCCACACACATTTGGAACTCTCCTGGGGTACCCTCACACATATTATTCCCTCATTTTGTGGATATTTTCACAAAAAAGTGAAATTTTCAAAAATTCAGAAAATTGGCTGAAAACGACTAAATATCAAGGACTCATCTAGCGAATCGCTCTGGAACTGAAATCGTAACGCTCACTGACATTTCCCCTCTTTGAAAGTCTGATAAACGCCGGAAAAATGACTAAGTCCAAAAAAAATTTTTTTTCAACTTTTTTCAATTTAACCCCTGTGGGATATATATTCTACCCACACACATTTGGAACTCTCCTGGGGTACCCTCACACATATTATTCCCTCATTTTGTGGATATTTTCACAAAAAAGTGAAATTTTCAAAAATTCAGAAAATTGTCTGAAAACGACTAAATATCAAGGACTCATCTGTCGAATCGCTCTGGAACTGGAATCGGAACGCTCACTGACATTTCCCCTATCTGAAAGTCTGATAAACGCTGACAAAATGACTAAGTCCAAACAAAATTTTTTTTCAACTTTTTTCAATTTTACCCCCGTGGGATATATATTCTAGCCACACACATTTGGAACTCTCCTGGGGTACCCTCACACATATTATTCGCTCATTTAGTGGATATTTTCACAAAAAAGTGAAATTTTCAAAAATTCAGAAAATTGGCTGAAAACGACTAAATATGAAGGACTCATCGGGCGAATCGCTCTTCAACGGAAATCGGAACACTCACTGACATTTCCCCTATCTGAAAGTCTGATGAACGCCGGAAAAATAACTAAGTCCAAAAAAAAATGTTTTTAAACTTTTTTTACTTTTACCCCCGTGGGATATATATTCTACCCACACACATTTGGAACTCTCCTGGGGTACCCTCACACACATTATTCCTTCATTTAGTGGATATTTTCACAAAAAGTGACATTTTCAAAAATGTAGAAAATTGGCTGAAAACGACTAAATATGAAAGACTCATCAGGCGAATCGCTCTGGAACTGAAATCGGAATGCTCACTCACATTTCCCCTATCTGAAAGTCTGATAAACGGCGGAAAAATGACTAAGTCCAAAAAAAATTTTTTCAACTTTTTTCAATTTAACCCCTGTGGGATATATATTCTACCCACACACATTTGGAACTCTCCTGGGGTACCCTCACACATATTATTCCTTCATTTTGTGGATATTTTCACAAAAAAGTGAAATTTTCAAAAATTCAGAGAATTGGCTGAAAACGACTAAATATGAAGGACTCATCGGGCGAATTGCTCTTCAATGGAAATCGGAACACTCACTGACATTTCCCCTATCTGAAAGTCTGATAAACGCCGGAAAAATGACTAAGTCCAAAAAAAAATTTTTTTCAACTTTTTCAATTTTACACCGTGGGATATATATTCTACCCACACACATTTGGAACTCTCCTGGGGTACCCTCGCACATATTATTCCCTCATTTTGTGGATATTTTCACAAAAAAATGAAATTTTCAAAAATTCAGAAAATTGGCTGAAAACGACTACATATCAAGGACTCATCTGGCGAATCGCTCTGGAACTGAAATCGGAACGCTCACTGACATTTCCCCTCTTTGAAAGTCTGATAAACGCCGGAAAAATGACTAAGTCCAAACAAAATTTTTTTTCAACTTTTTTCAATTTTACCCCCGTGGGATATATATTCTACCCACACACATTTGGAACTCTCCTGGGGTACCCTCACACATATTATTCGCTCATTTAGTGGATATTTTCACAAAAAAGTGAAATTTTCAAAAATTCAGAAAATTGGCTGAAAACGATTAAATATGAAGGACTCATCGGGCGAATCGCTCTGGAACTGAAATCGGAATGCTCACTGACATTTCCCCTATCTGAAAGTCTGATAAACGCCGGAAAAATGACTAAGTCCAAAAAAAAATTTTTTTCAACTTTTTTCACTTTTACCCCTGTGGGATATATATTCTACCCACACACATTTGGAACTCTCCTGGGGTACCCTCACACATATTATTCCCTCATTTTGTGGATATTTTCACAAAAAAGTGAAATTTTCAAAAATTCAGAAAATTGGCTGAAAACGACTAAATATGAAGGACTCATCGGGCGAATCGCTCTTCAACGGAAATCGGAACACTCACTGACATTTCCCCTATCTGAAAGTCTGATAAACGCTGACAAAATGACTAAGTCCAAAGAAAAATTTTTTTCAACTTTTTTCAATTTTACCCGCGTGGGATATATATTCTACCCACACACATTTGGAACTCTCCTGGGGTACCCTCACACACATTATTCCTTCATTTAGTGGATATTTTCACAAAAAGTGACATTTTCAAAAATTTCGAAAATTGGCTGAAAACGACTAAATATGAAGGACTCATCGAGCGAATCGCTCTGGAACTGAAATCGGAACGCTCACTGACATTTCCCCTATCTGAAAATCTGATAAACGCCGGAAAAATGACTAAGTCCAAAAAAAAATTTTTTTCAACTTTTTCAATTTAACCCCCGTGGGATATATATTCTACCCACACACATTTGGAACTCTCCTGGGGTACCCTCACACACATTATTCCTTCATTTAGTGGATATTTTCACAAAAAGTGACATTTTCAAAAATTTAGAAAATTGGCTGAAAACGACTAAATATGAAGGACTCATTGGGCAAATCGCTCTGGAACTAAAATCGGAACGCTCACTGACATTTCCCCTATCTGAAAGTCTGATAAACGCCGGAAAAATGACTAAGTCCAAAGAAAAAATTTTTTCAACTTTTTTCAATTTTACCCGCGTGGGATATATAATCTACCCACACACATTTGGAACTCTCCTGGGGTACCCTCACACACATTATTCCTTCATTTAGTGGATATTTTCACAAAAAAGTGAAATTTTCAAAAATTCAGAGAATTGGCTGAAAACGACTAAATATGAAGGACTCATCGGGCGAATCGCTCTTCAACGGAAATCGGAGCACTCACTGACATTTCCCCTATCTGAAAGTCTGATGAACGCCGGAAAAATGATTAAGTCCAAAAAAAAATTTTTTTCAACTTTTTCAATTTAACCCCCGTGGGATATATATTCTACCCACACACATTTGGAACTCTCCTGGGGTACCCTCGCACATATTATTCCCTCATTTTGTGGATATTTTCACAAAAAAATGAAATTTTCAAAAATTCAGAAAATTGGCTGAAAACGACTACATATCAAGGACTCATCTGGCGAATCGCTCTGGAACTGAAATCGGAACGCTCACTGACATTTCCCCTCTTTGAAAGTCTGATAAACGCCGGAAAAATGACTAAGTCCAAAAAAAAATTTTTTTCAACTTTTTTCAATTTAACCCCTGTGGGATATATATTCTACCCACACACATTTGGAACTCTCCTGGGGTACCCTCACACATATTATTCCCTCATTTTGTGGATATTTTCACAAAAAAGTGAAATTTTCAAAAATTCAGAAAATTGTCTGAAAACGACTAAATATCAAGGACTCATCTGGCGAATCGCTCTGGAACTGGAATCGGAACGCTCACTGACATTTCCCCTATCTGAAAGTCTGATAAACGCTGACAAAATGACTAAGTCCAAACAAAATTTTTTTTCAACTTTTTTCAATTTTGCCCCCGTGGGATATATATTCTAGCCACACACATTTGGAACTCTCCTGCGGTACCCTCACACATATTATTCGCTCATTTAGTGGATATTTTCACAAAAAAGTGAAATTTTCAAAAATTCAGAAAATTGGCTGAAAACGACTAAATATGAAGGACTCATCGGGCGAATCGCTCTTCAACGGAAATCGGAACACTCACTGACATTTCCCCTATCTGAAAGTCTGATAAACGCTGACAAAATGACTAAGTCCAAAGAAAAATTTTTTTCAACTTTTTTCAATTTTACCCGCGTGGGATATATATTCTACCCACACACATTTGGAACTCTCCTGGGGTACCCTCACACACATTATTCCTTCATTTAGTGGATATTTTCACAAAAAGTGACATTTTCAAAAATTTAGAAAATTGGCTGAAAACGACTAAATATGAAGGACTCATCGAGCGAATCGCTCTGGAACTGAAATCGGAACGCTCACTGACATTTCCCCTATCTGAAAATCTGATAAACGCCGGAAAAATGACTAAGTCCAAAGAAAAAATTTTTTCAACTTTTTTCAATTTTACCCGCGTGGGATATATAATCTACCCACACACATTTGGAACTCTCCTGGGGTACCCTCACACACATTATTCCTTCATTTAGTGGATATTTTCACAAAAAAGTGAAATTTTCAAAAATTCAGAGAATTGGCTGAAAACGACTAAATATGAAGGACTCATCGTGCGAATCGCTCTTCAACGGAAATCGGAGCACTCACTGACATTTCCCCTATCTGAAAGTCTGATGAACGCCGGAAAAATGATTAAGTCCAAAAAAACATTTTTTTCAACTTTTTCAATTTAACCCCCGTGGGATATATATTCTACCCACACACATTTGGAACTCTCCTGGGGTACCCTCGCACATATTATTCCCTCATTTTGTGGATATTTTCACAAAAAAATGAAATTTTCAAAAATTCAGAAAATTGGCTGAAAACGACTACATATCAAGGACTCATCTGGCGAATCGCTCTGGAACTGAAATCGGAACGCTCACTGACATTTCCCCTATCTGAAAGTCTGATAAACGCTGACAAAATGACTAAGTCCAAACAATATTTTTTTTCAACTTTTTTCAATTTTACCCCCGTGGGATATATATTCTACCCACACACATTTGGAACTCTCCTGGGGTACCCTCACACATATTATTCCCTCATTTAGTGGATATTTTCACAAAAAAGTGAAATTTTCAAAAATTCCGAGAATTGGCTGAAAACGACTAAATATGAAGGACTCATCGGGCGAATCGCTCTTCAACGGAAATCGGAGCACTCACTGACATTTCCCCTATCTGAAAGTCTGATAAACGCCGGAAAAATGATTAAGTCCAAAAAAAAATTTTTTTCAACTTTTTCAATTTAACCCCCGTGGGATATATATTCTACCCACACACATTTGGAACTCTCCTGGGGTACCCTCAAACATATTATTCCCTCATTTAGTGGATATTTTCACAAAAAAGTGACATTTTCAAAAATTTAGAAAATTGGCTGAAAACGACTAAATAATAAGGACTCATCGGGCGAATCGCTCTTCAATGGAAATCGGAACACTCACTGACATTTCCCCTATCTGAAAGTCTGATAAACGCCAGAAAAATGACTAAGTACCCCAAAAAAAATTTTTTTCAACTTTTTTTACTTTTACCCCCGTGGGATATATATTCTACCCACACACATTTGGAACTCTCCTGGGGTACCCTCACACACATTATTCCTTCATTTAGTGGATATTTTCACAAAAAGTGACATTTTCAAAAATTCATGAAATTGGCTGAAAACGACTAAATATGAAGGACTCATTGGGCGAATCGCTCTGGAACTGAAATCGGAACGCTCACTGAAATTTCCCCTATCTGAAAGTCTGATAAACGCCAGAAAAATGACTAAGTACCCCAAAAAAAATTTTTTAAACTTTTTTCAATTTTACCCCCGTGGGATATATATTCTACCCACACACATTTGGAACTCTCCTGGGGTACCCTCAAACACATTATTCCTTCATTTAGTGGATTTTTCACAAAAAAGTGACATTTTCAAAAATTTAGAAAATTGGCTGAAAACGACTAAATAATAAGGACTCATCGGGCGAATCGCTCTTCAATGGAAATCGGAACACTCACTGACATTTCCCCTATCTGAAAGTCTGATAAACGCCGGAAAAATGACTAAGTCCAAAAAAAAATTTTTTTCAACTTTTTCAATTTTACACCGTGGGATATATATTCCTCCCACACACATTTGGAACTCTTCTGGGGTACCCTCACACATATTATTCCCTCATTTAGTGGATATTTTCACAAAAAAGTGAAATTTTCAACAATTCAGAAAATTGGCTGAAAATGACTAAATATCAAGGACTCATCTGGCGAATCGCTCTGGAACTGAAATCGGAACGCTAACTGACATTTCCCCTATATGAAAGTCTGATAAACAGCGGAAAAATGACTAAGTCCAAACAAAATTTTTTTTCAACTTTTTTTAATTTTGCCACCGTGGGAGATATATTCTACCCACACACATTTGGAACTCTCCTGGGGTACCCTCACACATATTATTCGCTCATTTAGTGGATATTTTCACAAAAAAGTGAAATTTTTAAAAATTCTAAAAATTGGCTGAAAACGACTAAATATGAAGGACTCATCGGGCGAATCGCTCTGGAACTGAAATCGGAACGCTCACTGACATTTCCCCTATCTGAAAGTCTGATAAACGCTGACAAAATGACTAAGTCCCCCCAAAAAATTTTTTTCAACTTTTTTTAATTTTACCCCCGTGGGATATATATTCTACCCACACACATTTGGAACTCTCCTGGGGTACCCTCACACACATTATTCCTTCATTTAGTGGATATTTTCACAAAAAACTGACATTTTCAAAAATTTCGAAAATTGGCTGAAAACGACTAAATAAGAAGGACTCATCGGGCGAATCGCTCTGGAACTGAAATCGGAATGCTCACTGACATTTCCCCTATCTTAAAGTCTGATGAACGCCGTAAAAATGACTAAGTCCAAAAAAAATTTTTTTTAAACTTTTTTCACTTTTACTCCCGTGGGATATATATTCTACCCAAACATATTTGGAACTCTCCTGGGGTACCCTCACACATATTATTTCCTCATTTAGTGGATATTTTCACAAAAAAGTGAAATTTTCAAAAATTAAGAAAATTGGCTGAAAATGACTAAATATCAAGGACTCATCTGGCGAATTGCTCTGGAACTGAAATCGGAACGCTCACTGATATTTCCCCTATCTGAAAGTCTGATAAATGCTGACAAAATGACTAAGTCCAAAAAAAAATTTTTTTCAAGTTTTTCAATTTAACCCCCGTTGGATATATATTCTACCCACACACATTTAGAACTCTCCTGGGGTACCCTCAAACATATTATTCCCTCATTTAGTGGATATTTTCACAAAAAAGTGACATTTTCAAAAATTTAGAAAATTGGCTGAAAACGACTAAATATGAAGGACTCATCGGGCGAATCGCTCTGGAACTGAAATTGGAATCCTCACTGACATTTCCCCTATCTGAAAGTCTGATGAACGCCGGAAAAATGACTAAGTCCAAAAAAAAATTTTTTTCAACTTTTTTCACTTTTACCCCTGTGGGATATATATTCTACCCACACACATTTGGAACTCTCCTGGGGTACCCTCACACATATTATTCCCTCATTTTGTGGATATTTTCACAAAAAAGTGAAATTTTCAAAAATTCAGAAAATTGGCTGAAAACGACTAAATATCAAGGACTCATCTGGCAAATCGCTCTGGAACTGAAATCGGAACGCTCACTGACATTTCCCCTATCTGAAAGTCTGATAAACGCTGACAAAATGACTAAGTCCAAACAAAATTTTTTTTCAACTTTTTTCAATTTTACCCCCGTGGGATATATATTCTACCCACACACATTTGGAACTCTCCTGGGGTACCCTCACACATATTATTCGCTCATTTAGTGGATATTTTCACAAAAAAGTGAAATTTTCAACAATTCAGAAAATTGGCTGAAAATGACTAAATATCAAGGACTCATCTGGCGAATCGCTCTGGAACTGAAATCGGAATGCTCACTGACATTTCCCCTATATGAAAGTCTGATAAACGGCGGAAAAATGAGTAAGTCCAAAAAAAATTTTTTTTCAACTTTTTTCAATTTTACCCCCGTGGGATATTTATTCTAACCACACACATTTGGAACTCTCCTGGGGTACCCTCACACACATTATTCCTTCATTTAGTGGATATTTTCACAAAAAAGTGACATTTTCAAAAATTTAGAAAATTGGCTGAAAACGACTAAATAAGAAAGACTCGTCGGGCTAATCGCTCTGGAACTGAAATCGGAATGCTCATTGACATTTCCCCTATCTGAAAGTCTGATGAACGCCGTAAAAATGACTAAGTCCAAAAAAATTTTTTTTAAACTTTTTTCACTTTTACCCCCGTGGGATATATATTCTACCCACACACATTTGGAACTCTCCTGGGGTACCCTCACACATATTATGTGCTCATTTAGTGGATATTTTCACAAAAAAGTGAAATTTTCAAAAATTCTGAAAATTGGCTGAAAACGACTAAATATGAAGGACTCATCGGTGCGTACCGCTCTGGAACTGAAATCGGAATGCTCACTGACATTTCCCCTATCTGAAAGTCTGATAAACGCTGACAAAATGACTAAGTCCAAAAAAAAATTTTTTTCAACTTTTTCAATTTAACCCCCGTTGGATATATATTCTACCCACACACATTTAGAACTCTCCTGGGGTACCCTCAAGCATATTATTCCCTCATTTAGTGGATATTTTCACAAAAAAGTGACATTTTAAAAAATTTAGAAAATTGGCTGAAAACGACTAAATATGAAGGACTCATCGGGCGAATCGCTCTGGAACTGAAATCGGAATCCTCACTGACATTTCCCCTATCTGAAAGTCTGATGAACGCCGGAAAAATGACTAAGTCCAAAAAAAAATTTTTTTCAACTTTTTTCACTTTTACCCCCGTGGGATATATATTCTACCCACACACATTTGGAACTCTACTGGGGTACCCTCACACATATTATTTCTTCATTTAGTGGATATTTTCACAAAAAAGTGAAATTTTCAAAAATTCAGAAAATTGGCTGAAAGCGACTAAATATGAAAGACTCATCAAGCGAATCGCTCTGGAACTGAAATCGGAACGCTCACTGACATTTCCCCTATCTGAAAGTCTGATGAACGCCGGAAAAATGACTAAGTCCAAAAAAAAATTTTTTCAACTTTTTTCAATTTAACCCCTGTGGGATATATATTCTACCCACACACATTTGGAACTCTCCTGGGGTACCCTCACACATATTATTCCCTCATTTTGTGGATATTTTCACAAAAAAGTGAAATTTTCAAAAATTCTGAAAATTGGCTGAAAACGACTAAATATGAAGGACTCATCGGTGCGAACCGCTCTGGAACTGAAATCGGAACGCTCACTGACATTTCCCCTATCTGAAAGTCTGATAAACGCTGACAAAATGACTAAGTCCCCCAAAAAAATTTTTTTCAACTTTTTTCAATTTTACCCCCGTGGGATATATATTCTACCCACACACATTTGGAACTCTCCTGGGGTACCCTCACACATATTATGTGCTCATTTAGTGGATATTTTCACAAAAAAGTGAAATTTTCAAAAATTCAGAGAATTGGCTGAAAACGACTAAATATGAAGGACTCATCGGGCGAATCGCTCTGGAACGGAAATCGGAACACTCACTGACATTTCCCCTATCTGAAAGTCTGATAAACGCCGGAAAAATGACTAAGTCCAAAAAAAAATTTTTTTCACCTTTTTCAATTTAACCCCCGTTGTATATATATTCTACCCACACACATTTGGAACTCTCCTGGGGTACCCTCACACATATTATTCCCTCATTTAGTGGATATTTTCACAAAAAATTGAAATTTTCAAAAATTGGCTGAAAATTGGCTGAAAACGACTAAATATGAAGGAGTCATCGGGCGAATCGCTCTGGAACTGAAATCGGAACGCTCACTGACATTTCCCCTATCTGAAAGTCTGATAAACGCTGACAAAATGACTAAGTCCCAAAAAAAATGATTTTCAACTTTTTTCAATTTTTCCCCCGTGGGATATATATTCTACCCACACACATTTGGAACTCTCCTGGGGTACCCTCACACACATTATTCCCTCATTTAGTGGATATTTTCACAAAAAAGTGAAATTTTCAAAAATACAGAAAATTGGCTGAAAACGACTAAATATGAAAGACTCATCAGGCAAATCGCTCTGGAACTGAAATCGGAATGCTCACTGACATTTCCCCTATCTGAAAGTCTGATAAATGCTAGAAAAATGACTAAGTCCACCCAAAAAATTTTTTTCAACTTTTTTCAATTTTACGCCCGTGGGATATATATTCTACCCACACACATTTGGAACTCTCCTGGGGTACCCTCACACATATTATACCCTCATTTAGTGGATATTTTCACAAAAAAGTGAAATTTTCAAAAATTCTGAAAATTGGCTGAAAACGACTAAATATCAAGGACTCATCTGGCGAATCGCTGTGGAACTGAAATCGGAACGCTCACTGACATTTCCCCTATCTGAAAGTCTGATAACCGCTGACAAAATGACTAAGTCCGAAAAAAAATTTTTTTCAACTTTTTTCAATTTTACCCCCGTGGGATATATATTCTACCCACACACATTTGGAACTCTCCTGGGGTACCCTCACACACATTATTCCTTCATTTAGTGGATATTTTCACAAAAAAGTGACATTTTCAAAAATTTAGAAAATTGGCTGAAAATGACTAAATAAGAAGGACTCATCGGGCGAATCGCTCTGGAACTGAAATCGGAATGCTCACTGACATTTCCCCTATCTGAAAGTCTGATGAACGCCGTAAAAATGACTAAGTCCAAAAAAAATTTTTTTTAAACTTTTTTCACTTTTACCCCCGTGGGATATATATTCTACCCACACACATTTGGAACTCTCCTGTGGTACCCTCACACATATTATTTGCTCATTTAGTGGATATTTTCACAAAAAAGTGAAATTTTCAAAAATTCAGAGAATTGGCTGAAAACGACTAAATATGATGGACTCATCGGGCGAATCGCTCTGGAACGGAAATCGGAACACTCACTGACATTTCCCCTATCTGAAAGTCTGATGAACGCCGGAAAAATGACTAAGTCCAAAAAAAAATCTTTTTCAACTTTTTTCAATTTAACCCCCGTGGGATATATATTCTACCCACACACATTTGGAACTCTCCTGGGGTACCCTCACACATATTATTCCCTCATTTAGTGGATATTTTCACAAAAAAGTGAAATTTTCAACAATTCAGAAAATTGGCTGAAAATGACTAAATATCAAGGACTCATCTGGCGAATCACTCTGGAGCTGAAATCGGAACGCTAACTGATATTTCCTCTATATGAAAGTCTGATAAATGGCGGAAAAATGACTAAGTCCAAAAAAAATTTTTTTTCAACTTTTTTCAATTTTACCCCCGTGGGATATATATTCTACCCACACACATTTGGAACTCTCCTGGGGTACCCTCACACATATTATTCCCTCATTTAGTGGATATTTTCACAAAAAAGTGAAATTTTCAAAAATTCTGAAAATTGGCTGAAATCGACTAAATATGAAGGACTCATCGGGCGAATAGCTCTGGAACTGAAATCGGAACGCTCACTGACATTTCCCCTATCTGAAAGTCTGATAAACGCTGACAAAATGACTAAGTCCCCCCAAAAATTTTTTTTCAACATTTTTCAATTTTATCCCCGTGGAATATATATTCTACCCACACACATTTGGAACTCTCCTGGGGTACCCTCACACACATTATTCCTTCATTTAGTGGATATTTTCACAAAAAAGTGACATTTTCAAAAATTTTGAAAATTGGCTGAAAACGACTAAGTAAGAAGGACTCATCGGGCGAATCGCTCTGGAATTGAAATCGGAACGCTCACTGACATTTCCCCTATCTGAAAGTCTGATAAACGCTGACAAAATGACTAAGTCCAAACACAATTTTTTTTCAACTTTTTTCAATTTTACCCCCGTGGGATATATATTCTACCCACACACATTTGGAACTCTCCTGGGGTTCCCTCACACATATTATTTGCTCATTTAGTGGATATTTTCACAAAAAAGTGAAATTTTCAAAAATTCAGAGAATTGGCTGAAAACGACTAAATATGATGGACTCATCGGGCTAATCGCTCTGGAACGGAAATCGGAACACTCACTGACATTTCCCCTATCTGAAAGTCTGATGAACGCCGGAAAAATGACTAAGTCCAAAAAAAAATTTTTTTCAACTTTTTTCACTTTTACCCCCGTGGGATATATATTCTGCCCACACACATTTAGAACTCTCCTGGGGTACCCTCACACACATTATTCCTTCATTTGGTGGATATTTTCACTAAAAGTGACATTTTCAAAAATTTAGAAAATTGGCTGAAAACGGCTAAATACGAAGGACTCATCGGGAGAATCGCTCTGGAACTGAAATCGGAATGCTCACTGACATTTCCCCTATCTGAAAGTCTGATAAACGCTGGAAAAATGACTAAGTCTAAAAAAAATTTTTTTTCACCTTTTTTCAATTTAACCCCCGTGGGATATATATTCTACCCACACACATTTGGAACTCTCCTGGGGTACCGTCACACATATTATTCCCTCATTTAGTGGATATTTTCACAAAAAAGTGAAATTTTCAACAATTCAGAAAATTGGCTGAAAATGACTAAATATCAAGGACTCATCTGGCGAATCGCTCTGGAGCTGAAATCGGAACGCTAACTGACATTTCCCCTATATGAAAGTCTGATAAATGGCGGAAAAATGACTAAGTCCAAAAAAAATTTTTTTTCAACTTTTTTCAATTTTATCCCCGTGGAATATATATTCTACCCACACACATTTGGAACTCTCCTGGGGTACCCTCACACACATTATTCCTTCATTTAGTGGATATTTTCACAAAAAAGTGACATTTTCAAAAATTTTGAAAATTGGCTGAAAACGACTAAGTAAGAAGGACTCATCGGGCGAATCGCTCTGGAATTGAAATCGGAATGCTCACTGACATTTCCCCTATCTGAAAGTCTGATAAACGCTAGAAAAATGACTAAGTCCCCCCAAAAAAATTTTTTCAACTTTTTTCAATTTTACCCCCGTGGGATATATATTCTACCCACACACATTTGGAACTCTCCTCGGGTACCCTCACACATATTATTCCCTCATTTAGTGGATATTTTCACAAAAAAGTGAAATTTTCAAAAATTCAGAAAATTGTCTGAAAACGACTAAATATGAAGGACTCATCGGGCAAATCGCTCTGGAACTGAAATCGGAATGCTCACTGACATTTCCCCTATCTGAAAGTCTGATAAACGGCGGAAAAATGACAGTCCAAAAAAAAATTTTTTTCAACTTTTTTCAATTTTACCCCCGTGGGATATATATTCTACCCACACACATTTGGAACTCTCCTGGGGTACCCTCACACATATTATTCCCTCATTTAGTGGATATTTTCATAAAAAAGTGAAATTTTCAAAAATTCTGAAAATTGGCTGAAAACGACTAAATATGAAGGACTCATCGGGCGAATCGTTCTGGAACTGAAATCAGAATGCTCACTCACATTTCCCCTATCTGAAAGTCTGATAAACGCTGACAAAATGACTAAGTCCCAAAAAAAATGTTTTTCAACTTTTTTCAATTTTTCCCCCGTGGGATATATATTCTACCCACACACATTTGGAACTCTCCTGGGGTACCCTCACACATATTATTCCCTCATTTAGTGGATATTTTCACAAAAAAGTGAAATTTTCAAAAATTCTGAAAATTGGCTGAAAACGACTAAATATCAAGGACTCATCTGGCGAATCGCTCTGGAACTGAAATCGGAATGCTCACTGACATTTCCCCTATCTGAAAGTCTGATAAACGCCGGAAAAATGACAGTCCAAAAAAATTTTTTTTTCAACTTTTTTCAATTTTACCCCCGTGGGATATATATTCTACCCACACACATTTGGAACTCTCCTGGGGTAGCCTCACACATATTATTCCTTCGTTTAGTGGATATTTTCACAAAAAAGTGAAATTTTCAAAAATACAGAAAATTGGCTGAAAACGACTAAATATGAAGGACTCATTGGGCGAATCGCTCTGGAACTAAAATCGGAACGCTCACTGACATTTCCCCTATCTGAAAGTCTGATAAACGCCTGAAAAATGACTAAGTCCAAAAAAAAATTTTTTTCAACTTTTTTCAATTTTACCCCCGTGGGATATATATTCTACCCACACACATATGGAACTCTCCTGAGGTACCCTCACACATATTATTCCCTCAGTTAGTGGATATTTTCACAAAAAAGTGAAATTTTCAAAAATTCAGAAAATTGGCTGAAAACGACTAAATATGAAAGACTCATCAGGCGAATCGCTCTGGAACTGAAATCGGAACGCTCACTGACATTTCCCCTATCTGAAAGTCTGATAAACGGCGGAAAAATGACAGTCCAAAAAAATTTTTTTTTCAACTTTTTTCAATTTTACCCCCGTGGGATATATATTCTACCCACACACATTTGGAACTCTCCTGGGTACCCTCACACATATTATTCCCTCATTTAGTGCATATTTTCACAAAAAATTTAAATTTTCAAAAATTCTGAAAATTGGCTGAAAACGACTAATTATCATGGACTCATCTGGCGAATCGCTCTGGAACTGAAATCAGAACGCTCACTGACATTTCCCCTATCTGAAAGTCTGATAAACGCTGACAAAATGACTAAGTCCCAAAAAAAATGTTTTTCAACTTTTTTCAATTTTTCCCCCGTGGGATATATATTCTACCCACACACATTTGGAACTCTCCTGGGGTACCCTCACACATATTATTCCCTCATTTAGTGGATATTTTCACAAAAAAGTGAAATTTTCAAAAATACAGAAAATTGGCTGAAAACGACTAAATATGAAAGACTCATCAGGCAAATCGCTCTGGAACTGAAATCGGAATGCTCACTGACATTTCCCCTATCTGAAAGTCTGATAAACGCTAGAAAAATGACTAAGTCCCCCCAAAAAATTTTTTTCAACTTTTTTCAATTTTACCCCCGTGGGATATATATTCTACCCACACACATTTGGAACTCTCCTCGGGTACCCTCACACATATTATACCCTCATTTAGTGGATATTTTCACAAAAAAGTGAAATTTTCATAAATTCAGAAAATTGTCTGAAAACGACTAAATATGAAGGACTCATCAGGCGAATCGCTCTGGAACTGAAATCGGAATGCTCACTGACATTTCCCCTATATGAAAGTCTGATAAATGGCGGAAAAATGACTAAGTCCAAAAAAAATTTTTTTTCAACTTTTATCAATTTTACCCCCGTGGGATATATATTCTACCCACACACATTTGGAACTCTCCTGGGGTACCCTCACACACATTATTCCTTCATTTAGTGGATATTTTCACAAAAAAGTGACATTTTCAAAAATTTAGAAAATTGGCTGAAAACGACTAAATATGAAGGACTCATTGGGCGAATCGCTCTGGAACTAAAATCGGAACGCTCACTGACATTTCCCCTATCTGAAAGTCTGATAAACGCCGAAAAAATGACTAAGTCCAAAAAAAATTTTTTTTTCAACTTTTTTCAATTTTAACCCCTTGGGATATATATTCTACCCACACACATTTGGAACTCTCCTGGGGTACCCTCACACATATTATTCCCTCATTTAGTGGATATTTTCACAAAAAAGTGAAATTTTCAAAAATTCAGAAAATTGGCTGAAAACGACTAAATATGAAAGACTCATCAGGCGAATCGCTCTGGAACTGAAATCGGAACGGTCACTGACATTTCCCCTATCTGAAAGTCTAATAAACGCTGACAAAATGACTAAGTCCAAAAAAAATTTTTTTTCCATTATTTTCAGTTTTACCCCCGTGGGATATATATTCTACCCACACACATTTGGAACTCTCCTTGGGTACCCTCACACATATTATTTCCTCATTTAGTGGATATTTTCACAAAAAAGTGAAATTTTCAAAAATTCAGAAAATTGGCTGAAAACGACTAAATATGAAGGACTCATCAGGCGAATCGCTCTGGAACTGAAATCGGAATGCTCACTGACATTTCCCCTATCTGAACGTCTGATGAATGCCGGAAAAATGACTAAGTCCAAAAAAAAATTTTTTTCAACTTTTTTCACTTTTATCCCCGTGGGATATATATTCTACCCACACACATTTGGAACTCTCCTGGGGTACCCTCACACATATTATTTCCTCATTTAGTGTATATTTTCACAAAAAAGTGAAATTTTCAAAAATTCTATAAATTTTCTGAAAACGACTCAATATGAAAGACTCATCAGGCGAAACGCTCTGGAACTGAAATCAGAACGCTCACTGACATTTCCCCTATCTGAAAGTCTGATAAACGCTGACAAAATGACTAAGTCCCAAAAAAAATGTTTTTCAACTTTTTTCAATTTTTCCCCCGTGGGATATATATTCTACCCACACACATTTGGAACTCTCCTGGGGTACCCTCACACATATTATTCCCTCATTTAGTGGATATTTTCACAAAAAAGTGATATTTTCAAAAATTCAGAAAATTGTCTGAAAACGACTAAATATCAAGGACTCATCTGGCGAATCGCTCTGGAACTGAAATCGGAACGCTCACTGACATTTCCCCTATCTGAAAGTCTGATAAACGCTGAGAAAATGACTACTTCCAAACAAAATTTTTTTTCAACTTTTTTCAATTTTACCCCCGTGGGATATATATTCTACCCACACACATTTGGAACTCTCCTGGGGTACCCTCACACATATTATTCGCTCATTTAGTGGATATTTTCACAAAAAAGTGAAATTTTCAAAAATTCAGAAAATTGGCTGAAAACGATGAAATATGAAGGACTGATCGGGCGAATCGCTCTGGAACTGAAATCGGAACGCTCTCTGACATTTCCCCTATCTGAAAGTCTGATAAACGCCGGAAAAATGAGTGAGTCCCAAAAAAAATTTTTTTCAACTTTTTTCAATTTAACCCCTGTGGGATATATATTCTACCCACACACATTTGGAACTCTCCTGGGTTACCCTCACACATATTATTCGCTCATTTAGTGGATATTTTCACAAAAAAGTGAAATTTTCAAAAATTCAGAAAATTGGCTGAAAACGACTAAATATGAAAGACTCATCAGGCGAATCGCTCTGGAACTGAAATCGGAACGCTCACTGACATTTCCCCTATCTGAAAGTCTAATAAACGCTGACAAAATGACTAAGTCCAAAAAAAATTTTTTTTCCATTATTTTCAGTTTTACCCCTGTGGGATATATATTCTACCCACACACATTTGGAACTCTCCTTGGGTACCCTCACACATATTATTTCCTCATTTGGTGGATATTTTCACAAAAAAGTGAAATTTTCAAAAATTCAGAAAATTGGCTGAAAACGACTAAATATGAAGGACTCATCAGGCGAATCGCTCTGGAACTGAAATCGGAACGCTCACTGACATTTCCCCTATCTGAAAGTCTGATAAACGGCGGAAAAATGACTAAGTCCAAAGAAAAATTGTTTTCAACTTTTTTCAATTTTACCCGCGTGGGATATATATTCTACCCACACACATTTTTAACTCTCCTGGGGTACCCTCACACACATTATTCCTTCATTTAGTGGATATTTTCACAAAAAAGTGAAATTTTCAAAAATTTAGAAAATTGGCTGAAAACGACTAAATATGAAGGACTCATCAGGCGAATCGCTCTGGAACTGAAATCGGAATGCTCACTGACATTTCCCCTATTCGAAAGTCTGATGAACGCCGGAAAAATGACTAAGTCCAAAAAAAATTTTTTTTCAACTTTTTTCAATTTTACCCCCGTGGGATATATATTCTACCCACACACATTTGGAACTCTCCTGGGGTACCCTCACACATATTATTCGCTCATTTAGTGGATATTTTCACAAAAAAGTGAAATTTTCAAAAATTCAGAAAATTGGCTGAAAACGACTAAATATGAAAGACTCATCAGGCGAATCGCTCTGGAACTGAAATCGGAACGCTCACTGACATTTCCCCTATCTGAAAGTCTAATAAACGCTGACAAAATGACTAAGTCCAAAAAAAATTTTTTTTCCATTATTTTCAGTTTTACCCCCGTGGGATATATATTCTACCCACACACATTTGGAACTCTCCTTGGGTACCCTCACACATATTATTTCCTCATTTAGTGGATATTTTCACAAAAAAGTGAAATTTTCAAAAATTCAGAAAATTGGCTGAAAACGACTAAATATGAAGGACTCATCAGGCGAATCGCTCTGGAACTGAAATCGGAACGCTCACTGACATTTCCCCTATCTGAAAGTCTGATAAACGGCGGAAAAATGACTAAGTCCAAAGAAAAATTGTTTTCAACTTTTTTCAATTTTACCCGCGTGGGATATATATTCTACCCACACACATTTGGAACTCTCCTGGGGTACCCTCACACACATTATTCCTTCATTTAGTGGATATTTTCACAAAAAAGTGACATTTTCAAAAATTTAGAAAATTGGCTGAAAACGACTAAATATGAAGGACTCATCGGGCGAATCGCTCTGGAACTGAAATCGGAATGCTCACTGACATTTCCCCTATCTGAACGTCTGATGAATGCCGGAAAAATGACTAAGTGCAAAAAAAAATTTTTTTCAACTTTTTTCACTTTTATCCCCGTGGGATATATATTCTACCCACACACATTTGGAACTCTCCTGGGGTACCCTCACACATATTATTTCCTCATTTAGTGTATATTTTCACAAAAAAGTGAAATTTTCAAAAATTCTATAAATTTTCTGAAAACGACTAAATATGAAAGACTCATCAGGCGAAACGCTCTGGAACTGAAATCAGAACGCTCACTGACATTTCCCCTATCTGAAAGTCTGATAAACGCTGACAAAATGACTAAGTCCCAAAAAAAATGTTTTTCAACTTTTTTCAATTTTTCCCCCGTGGGATGTATATTCTACCCACACACATTTGGAACTCTCCTGGGGTACCCTCACACATATTATTCCCTCATTTAGTGGATATTTTCACAAAAAAGTGATATTTTCAAAAATTCAGAAAATTGTCTGAAAACGACTAAATATCAAGGACTCATCTGGCGAATGGCTCTGGAACTGAAATCGGAACGCTCACTGACATTTCCCCTATCTGAAAGTCTGATAAACGCTGAGAAAATGACTACTTCCAAACAAAATTTTTTTTCAACTTTTTTCAATTTTACCCCCGTGGGATATATATTCTACCCACACACATTTGGAACTCTCCTGGGGTACCCTCACACATATTATTCGCTCATTTAGTGGATATTTTCACAAAAAAGTGAAATTTTCAAAAATTCAGAAAATTGGCTGAAAACGATGAAATATGAAGGACTGATCGGGCGAATCGCTCTGGAACTGAAATCGGAACGCTCTCTGACATTTCCCCTATCTGAAAGTCTGATAAACGCCGGAAAAATGAGTAAGTCCCAAAAAAAATTTTTTTCAACTTTTTTCAATTTAACCCCTGTGGGATATATATTCTACCCACACACATTTGGAACTCTCCTGGGGTACCCTCACACATATTATTCGCTCATTTAGTGGATATTTTCACAAAAAAGTGAAATTTTCAAAAATTCAGAAAATTGGCTGAAAACGATGAAATATGAAGGACTGATAGGGCGAATCGCTCTGGAACTGAAATCGGAACGCTCACTGACATTTCCCCTATCTGAAAGTCTGATAAACACCAGAAAAATGACTAAGTCCCCCAAAAAAAATTTTTTCAACTTTTTTCAATTTTACCCCCGTGGGATATATATTCTACCCACACACATTTGGAACTCTCCTGGGTTACCCTCACACAAATTATTCGCTCATTTAGTGGATATTTTCACAAAAAAGTGAAATTTTCAAAAATTCAGAAAATTGGCTGAAAACGACTAAATATGCAGGACTCATCTGGCGAATCGCTCTGAACTGAAATCGGAACGCTCACTGACATTTCCCCTATCTGAAAGTCTGATAAACGCTGACAAAATGACTAAGTCCAAACAAAATTTTTTTTCAACTTTTTTCAATTTTACCCCCGTGGGATATATATTCTACCCACACACATTTGGAACTCTCCTGGGGTACCCTCACACATATTATTCCCTCATTTAGTGGATATTTTCACAAAAAAGTGAAATTTTCAAAAATTCTGAAAATTGGCTGAAAACGACTAAATATCAAGGACTCATCGGGCGAATCGCTCTGGAACTGAAATCGGAATGCTCACTGACATTTCCCCTATCTGAAAGTCTGATAAACGCCGGAAAAATGACTAAGTCAAAAAAAAATTTTTTTTCAATTTAACCCCTTTGGGATATATATTCTACCCACACACATTTGGAACTCTCCTGGGGTACCCTCACACATATTATTTGCACATTTAGTGGATATTTTCACAAAAAAGTGAAATTTTCAAAAATTCAGAGAATTGGCTGAAAACGACTAATTATGAAGGACTCATCGGGCGAATCGCTCTGGAACTGACATCGGAACGCTCACTGACATTTCCCCTATCTGAAAGTCTGATAAACGCCGGAAAAATGACTAAGTCCAAAAAAAATTTTTTTTCAACTTTTTTCAATTTTACCCCCGTGGGATATATATTCTACCCACACACATTTGGAACTCTCCTGGGGTACCCTCACACATATTATTCCCTCATTTTGTGGATATTTTCACAAAAAAGTGAAATTTTCAAAAATTCAGAAAATTGGCTGAAAACGACTAAATATCAAGGACTCATCTTCGAATCGCTCTGGAACTGAAATCGGAATGCTCACTGACATTTCCCCTATCTGAAAGTCTGATAAACACCGGAAAAATGACTAAGTCCAAACAAAATTTTTTTTCAACTTTTTCAATTTTACCCCCGTGGGATATATATTCTACCCACACACATTTGGAACTCTCCTGGGGTACCCTCACACATATTATTTGCACATTTAGTGGATATTTTCACAAAAAAGTGAAATTTTCAACAATTCAGAAAATTGGCTAAAAACGACTAAATATCAAGGACTCATTTGGCGAATCGCTCTGGAACTGAAATCGGAATGCTAACTGACATTTCCCCTATATGAAAGTCTGATAAACGGCGGAAAAATGACTAAGTCCAAAAAAAAAATTTTTTAAACTTTTTTCAATTTTACCCCCGTGGGATATATATTCTACCCACACACATTTAGAACTCTCCTGGGGTACCCTCACACATATTATTCCCTCATTTAGTGGATATTTTCACAAAAAAGTGAAATTTTCAAAAATTCTAAAAATTGGCTGAAAACGACTAAATATGAAGGACTCATCGCGCGAATCGCTCTGGAACTGAAATCGGAATGCTCACTGACATTTCCCCTATCTGAAAGTCTGATGAACGCCGGAAAAATGACTAAGTCCAAAAAAAAATTTTTTTCAACTTTTTTCAATTTTAACCCCGTGGGATATATATTCTACCCACACACATTTGGAACTCTCCTGGGGTACCCTCACACATATTATTCCCTCATTTAGTGGATATTTTCACAAAAAAGTGAAATTTTCAAAAATACAGAAAATTGGCTGAAAACGACTAAATATGAAAGACTCATCAGGCGAATCACTCTGGAACTGAAATCGGAACGCTCACTGACATTTCCCCTATCTGAAAGTCTGATAAACGCTGACAAAATGACTAAGTCCAAAAAAAAATTGTTTTCAACTTTTTTCAATTTTATCCCTGTGGGATATATATTCTACCCACACACATTTGGAACTCTCCTGGGGTACCCTCACACATATTATTCCCTCATTTAGTGGATATTTTCATAAAAAAGTGAAATTTTCAAAAATTCAGAAAATTGGCTGAAAACGACTAAATATGAAGGACTCATCGGGCGAATCGCTGTGGAACTAAAATCGGAATGCTCACTGACATTTCCCCTATCTGAAAGTCTGATAAACGCCGGAAAAATGACTAAGTCCAAAAAAAATTTTTTTTCAATTTAACCCCTTTGGGATATATATTCTACCCACACACATTTGGAACTCTCCTGGGGTACCCTCACACATATTATTCGCTCATTTAGTGGATATTTTCACAAAAAAGTGAAATTTTCAAAAATTTAGAAAATTGGCTGAAAACGATTAAATATGAAGGACTCATCGGGTGAATCGCTCTGGAAGTGAAATCGGAATGCTCACTGACATTTCCCCTATCTGAAAGTCTGATAAACACCGGAAAAATGACTTAAGTCCAAAAAAAAATTTTTTTCAACTTTTTTCAATTTAACCCCCGTGGGATATATATTCTACCCACACACATTTGGAACTCTCCTGGGGTACCCTCACACATATTATTCCCTCATTTTGTGGATATTTTCACAAAAAAGTGAAATTTTCAAAAATTCAGAAAATTGGCTGAAAACGACAAAATATCAAGGACTCATCTGGCGAATCGCTCTGGAACTGAAATCGGAACGCTCACTGACATTTCCCCTATCTGAAAGTCTGATAAACACCAGAAAAATGACTAAGTCCCCCAAAAAAATTTTTTTCAACTTTTTTCAATTTTACCCCTGTGGGATATATATTCTACCCACACACATTTGGTACTCTCCTGGGGTACCCTCACACATATTATTTGCACATTTAGTGGATATTTTCACAAAAAAGTGAAATTTTCAACAATTCAGAAAATTGGCTGAAAACGACTAAATATCAAGGACTCATTTGGCGAATCGCTCTGGAACTGAAATCGGAATGCTAACTGACATTTCCCCTATATGAAAGTCTGATAAACGGCGGAAAAATGACTAAGTCCAAAAAAAAAATTTTTTCAACTTTTTTCAATTTTACCCCCGTGGGATATATATTCTACCCACACACATTTAGAACTCTCCTGGGGTACCCTCACACATATTATTCCCTCATTTAGTGGATATTTTCACAAAAAAGTGAAATTTTCAAAAATTCTAAAAATTGGCTGAAAACGACTAAATATGAAAGACTCATCAGGCGAATCACTCTGGTACTGAAATCGGAACGCTCACTGACATTTCCCCTATCTGAAAGTCTGATAAACGCTGACAAAATGACTAAGTCCAAAAAAAAATTGTTTTCAACTTTTTTCAATTTTACCCCTGTGGGATATATATTCTACCCACACACATTTGGAACTCTCCTGGGGTACCCTCACACATATTATTCCCTCATTTAGTGGATATTTTCACAAAAAAGTGAAATTTTCAAAAATTCAGAAAATTGGCTGAAAACCACTAAATATCAAGGACTCATCTGGCGAATCGCTCTGGAACTGAAATCGGAACGCTCACTGACATTTCCCCTATCTGAAAGTCTGATAAACGCCGGAAAAATGAGTAAGTCCCAAAAAAAAATTTTTTCAACTTTTTTCAATTTAACCCCTGTGGGATATATATTCTACCCACACACATTTGGAACTCTCCTGGGGTACCCTCACACATATAATTCCCTCATTTAGTGGATATTTTAACAAAAAAGTGAAATTTTCAAAAATTCAGAAAATTGGCTGAAAACGACTAAATATGAAGGACTCATCTGGCGAATCGCTCTGGAACTGAAATCGGAACGCTCACTGACATTTCCCCTATCTGAAAGTCTGATAAACGCTGACAAAATGACTAAGTCCAAACAAAATTTTTTTTCAACTTTTTTCAATTTTACCCCCGTGGGATATATATTCTACCCACACACATTTGGAACTCTCCTGGGCTACCCTCACACATGTTATTCGCTCATTTAGTGGATATTTTCACAAAAAAGTGAAATTTTCAAAAATTCAGAAAATTGTCTGAAAACGATGAAATATGAAGGACTGATCGGGCGAATCGCTCTGGAACTGAAATCGGAACACTCACTGACATTTCCCCTATCTGAAAGTCTGATAAACACCAGAAAAATGACTAAGTCCCCCAAAAAAAATTTTTTCAACTTTTTTCAATTTTACCCCCGTGGGATATATATTCTACCCACACACATTTGGAACTCTCCTGGTTACCCTCACACATATTATTCGCTCATTTAGTGGATATTTTCACAAAAAAGTGAAATTTTCAAAAATTCAGAAAATTCGCTGAAAACGACTAAATATGAAGGACTCATCGGGCGAATCGCTCTGGAACTGAAATCGGAACGCTCACTGACATTTCCCCTATCTGAAAGTCTGATAAACGCCGGAAAAATGACTAAGTCCAAAAAAAAAATGTTTTCAATTTAACCCCTCTGGGATATATATTCTACCCACACACATTTGGAACTCTCCTGGGGTACCCTCACACATATTATTCCTTCATTTTGTGGATATTTTCACAAAAAAGTGAAATTTTCAAAAATTCAGAAAATTGGCTGAAAACGACTAAATATCAAGGACTCATCTGGCGAATCGCTCTGGAACTGAAATCGGAGCGCTCACTGACATTTCCCCTATCTGAAAGTCTGATAAACGCTGACAAAATGACTAAGTCCAAACAAAATTTTTTTTCAACTTTTTTCAATTTTACCACCGTGGGATATATATTCTAGCCACACACATTTGGAACTCTCCTGGGGTACCCTCACACATATTATTCGCTCATTTAGTGGATATTTTCACAAAAAAGTGAAATTTTCAAAAATTCAGAAAATTGGCTGAAAACGATGAAATATGAACGACTGATCGGGCGAATCGCTCTGGAACTGAAATCGGAACGCTCACTGACATTTCCCCTATCTGAAAGTCTGATAAACGCCGGAAAAATGAGTAAGTCCCAAAAAAAATGTTTTTCAACTTTTTTCAATTTAATCCCTGTGGGATATATATTCTACCCACACACATTTGGAACTCTCCTGGGGTACCCTCACACATATAATTCCCTCATTTAGTGGATATTTTAACAAAAAAGTGAAATTTTCAAAAATTCAGAAAATTGGCTGAAAACGACTAAATATGAAGGACTCATCTGGCGAATCGCTCTGGAACTGAATCGGAACGCTCACTGACATTTCCCCTATCTGAAAGTCTGATAAACGCTGACAAAATGACTAAGTCCAAACAAAATTTTTTTTCAACTTTTTTCAATTTTACCCCCGTGGGATATATATTCTACCCACACACGTTTGGAACTCTCCTGGGGTACCCTCACACATGTTATTCGCTCATTTAGTGGATATTTTCACAAAAAAGTGAAATTTTCAAAAATTCAGAAAATTGGCTGAAAACGATGAAATATGAAGGACTGATCGGGCGAATCGCTCTGGAACTGAAATCGGAACGCTCACTGACATTTCCCCTATCTGAAAGTCTGATAAACACCAGAAAAATGACTAAGTCCCCCAAAAAAAATTTTTTCAACTTTTTTCAATTTTACCCCCGTGGGATATATATTCTACCCACACACATTTGGAACTCTCCTGGTTACCCTCACACATATTATTCGCTCATTTAGTGGATATTTTCACAAAAAAGTGAAATTTTCAAAAATTCTGAAAATTGGCTGAAAACGACTAAATATCAAGGACTTATCGGGCGAATCGCTCTGGAACTGAAATCGGAATGCTCACTGACATTTCCCCTATCTGAAAGTCTGATGAACGCCGGAAAAATGACTAAGTCCAAAGAAAATTTTTTTCAACTATTTTCAATTTTACCCCCTTGGGATATATATTCTACCCACACACATTTGGAACTCTCCTTGAGTACCCTCACACATATTATTCGCTCATTTAGTGGATATTTTCACAAAAAAGTGAAATTTTCAAAAATTAAGAAAATTGGCTGAAAACGATTAAATATCAAGGACTCATCAGGCGAATCGCTCTGGAACTGAAGTGGGAATGCTCACTGACATTTCCCCTATCTGAAAGTCTGATAAACGCTGACAAAATGACTAAGTCCAAAAAAAAATTTTTTTTCAACTTTTTTCAATTTTACCCCCGTGGGATATATATTCTACCCACACACATTTGGAACTCTCCTGGGGTACCCTCACACATATTATTCCCTCATTTAGTGGATATTTTCACAAAAAAGTGAAATTTTCAAAAATTCTGAAAATTGGCTGAAAACGACTAAATATCAAGGACTCATCGAGCGAATCGCTCTGGAACTGAAATCGGAATGCTCACTGACATTTCCCCTATCTGAAAGTCTGATAAACACCAGAAAAATGACTAAGTCGCCCAAAAAAATTTTTTTCAACTTTTTTCAATTTTACCCCCGTGGGATATATATTCTACCCACACACATTTGGAACTCTCCTGGGTTACCCTCACACACATTATTCCTTCATTTAGTGGATATTTTCACAAAAAAGTGAAATTTTCAAAAATTCAGATAATTGGCTGAAAACGACTAAATATGAAGGACTCATCTGGCGAATCGCTCTGGAACTGAAATCGGAACGCTCACTGACATTTCCCCTATCTGAAAGTCTGATAAACGCCGGAAAAATGACTAAGTCCAAAAAAAATTTTTTTTCAATTTAACCCCTTTGGGATATATATTCTACCCACACACATTTGGAACTCTCCTGGGGTACCCTCACACATATTATTCCCACATTTTGTGGATATTTTCACAAAAAAGTGAAATTTTCAAAAATTCAGAAAATTGGCTGAAAACGACTAAATATCAAAGACTCATCTGGCGAATCGCTCTGGAACTGAAAACGGAACGCTCACTGACATTTCCCCTATCTGAAAGTCTGATAAACGCCGGAAAAATGACTAAGTCCAAAAAAAAATTTTTTTCAACTTTTTTCACTTTTACCCCCGTGGGATATATATTCTACCCACACACATTTGGAACTCTCCTGGGGTACCCTCACACATATTATTCGCTCATTTAGTGGATATTTTCACAAAAAAGTGAAATTTTCAAAAATTCAGAAAATTGGCTGAAAACGACTAAATATGAAGGACTCATCGGGTGAATCGCTCTGGAAGTGAAATCGGAATGCTCACTGACATTTCCCCTATCTGAAAGTCTGATAAACACCAGAAAAATGACTAAGTCCAAACAAAATTTTTTTTCAACTTTTTTCAATTTTACCCCCGTGGGATATATATTCTACCCACACACATTTGGAACTCTCCTGGGGTACCCTCACACATATTATTCACTCATTTAGTGGATATTTTCACAAAAAAGTGAAATTTTCAAAAATTCTAAAAATTGGCTGAAAACGACTAAATATGAAGGACTCATCGGGCGAATCGCTCTGGAACTGAAATCGGAATGGTCACTGACATTTCCCCTATCTGAAAGTCTGATGAACGCCGGAAAAATAACTAAGTCCAAAAGAAATGTTTTTTCAACTTTTTTCAATTTTACCCCCGTGGGATATATATTCTACCCACCCACATTTGGAACTCTCCTGGGGTACCCTCACACATATTATTCCCTCATTTAGTGGATATTTTCACAAAAAAGTGAAATTTTCAAAAATTCTAAAAATTGGCTGAAAACGACTAAATATGAAGGACTCATCGGGCGAATCGCTCTGGAACTGAAATCGGAATGGTCACTGACATTTCCCCTATCTGAAAGTCTGATGAACGCCGGAAAAATAACTAAGTCCAAAAGAAATGTTTTTTCAACTTTTTTCAATTTTACCCCCGTGGGATATATATTCTACCCACCCACATTTGGAACTCTCCTGGGGTACCCTCACACATATTATTCCCTCATTTAGTGGATATTTTCACAAAAAAGTGAAATTTTCAAAAATTCAGAAAATTGGCTGAAAATGACTAAATATCAAAGACTCATCTGGCGAATCGCTCTGGAACTGAAAACGGAACGCTCACTGACATTTCCCCTATCTGAAAGTCTGATAAACGCTGACAAAATGACTAAGTTCAAACAAAATTTTTTTACAACTTTTTTCAATTTTACCCCCGTGGGATATATATTCTACCCACACACATTTGGAACTCTCCTGGGGTACCCTCACACATATTATTTGCACATTTAGTGGATATTTTCACAAAAAAGTGAAATTTTCAAAAATTCAGAGAATTGGCTGAAAACGACTAATTATGAAGGACTCATCGGGCGAATCGCTCTGGAACTGAAATCAGAATGCTCACTGACATTTCCCCTATCTGAAAGTCTGATGAACGCCGGAAAAATGACTAAGTCCAAAAAAAAATTTTTTTCAACTTTTTTCACTTTTACCCCCGTGGGATATATATTCTACCCACACACATTTGGAACTCTCCTGGGGTACCCTCACACATATTATTTCCTCATTTAGTGGATATTTTCACAAAAAAGTGAAATTGTCAAAAATTCAGAAAATTGGCTGAAAGCGACTAAATATGAAAGACTCATCAGGCGAATCGCTCTGGAACTGACATCGGAACGCTCACTGACATTTCCCCTATCTGAAAGTCTGATAAACGCCGGAAAAATGACTAAGTCCAAAAAAAATTTTTTTTAAACTTTTTTCAATTTTACCCACGTGGGATATATATTCTACCCACACACATTTGGAACTCTCCTGGGGTACCCTCACACATATTATTCGCTCATTTAGTGGATATTTTCACAAAAAAGTGAAATTTTCAAAAATTCAGAAAATTGGCTGAAAACGATTAAATATGAAGGACTCATCGGGTGAATCGCTCTGGAAGTGAAATCGGAATGCTCACTGACATTTCCCCTATCTGAAAGTCTGATAAACACCGGAAAAATGACTAAGTCCAAACAAAATTTTTTTTCAACTTTTTTCAATTTTACCCCCGTGGGATGTATATTCTACCCACACACATTTGGAACTCTCCTGGGGTACCCTCACACATATTATTCGCTCATTTAGTGGATATTTTCACAAAAAAGTGAAATTTTCAAAAATTCAGAAAATTGGCTGAAAACGATTAAATATGAAGGACTCATCGGGTGAATCGCTCTGGAAGTGAAATCGGAATGCTCACTGACATTTCCCTTATCTGAAAGTCTGATAAACACCGGAAAAATGACTAAGTCCAAACAAAATTTTTTTTCAACTTTTTTCAATTTTACCCCCGTGGGATGTATATTCTACCCACACACATTTGGAACTCTCCTGGGGTACCCTCACACATATTATTCGCTCATTTAGTGGATATTTTCACAAAAAAGTGAAATTTTCAAAAATTCAGAAAATTGGCTGAAAACGATTAAATATGAAGGACTCATGGGGTGAATCGCTCTGGAAGTGAAATCGGAATGCTCACTGACATTTCCCCTATCTGAAGGTCTGATAAACGCCGGAAAAATGACTAAGTCCAAAAAAAAATTTTTTTCAACTTTTTTCACTTTTACCCCCGTGGGATATATATTCTACCCACACACATTTGGAACTCTCCTGGGGTACCCTCACACATATTATTCGCTCATTTAGTGGATATTTTCACAAAAAAGTGAAATTTTCAAAAATTCAGAAAATTGGCTGAAAACGACTAAATATGAAGGACTCAATGGGCGAATCGCTCTGGAACTGAAATCGGAATGCTCACTGACATTTCCCCTATCTGAAAGTCAGATAAACGCTGAAAAAATGACTAAGTTAAAAAAAAAATGTTTTCAACTTTTTTCAATTTTACCCCCGTGGGATATATATTCTACCCACACACATTTGGAACTCTCCTGGGGTACCCTCACACATATTATTCCCTCATTTAGTGGATATTTTCACAAAAAAGTGAATTTTTCAAAAATTCAGAAAATTGGCTGAAAACGACTAAATATGAAGTACTCATCAGGCTAATCGCTCTGGAACTGAAATCGGAACGCTCACTGACATTTCCCCTATCTGAAAGTCTGATAAACACCGGAAAAATGACTAAGTCCAAACAAAATTTTTTTTCAACTTTTTTCAATTTTACCCCCGTGGGATGTATATTCTACCCACACACATTTGGAACTCTCCTGGGGTACCCTCACACATATTATTCGCTCATTTAGTGGATATTTTCACAAAAAAGTGAAATTTTCAAAAATTCAGAAAATTGGCTGAAAACGATTAAATATGAAGGACTCATGGGGTGAATCGCTCTGGAAGTGAAATCGGAATGCTCACTGACATTTCCCCTATCTGAAGGTCTGATAAACGCCGGAAAAATGACTAAGTCCAAAAAAAAATTTTTTTCAACTTTTTTCACTTTTACCCCCGTGGGATATATATTCTACCCACACACATTTGGAACTCTCCTGGGGTACCCTCACACATATTATTCGCTCATTTAGTGGATATTTTCACAAAAAAGTGAAATTTTCAAAAATTCAGAAAATTGGCTGAAAACGACTAAATATGAAGGACTCATCGGGTGAATCGCTCTGGAAGTGAAATCGGAATGCTCACTGACATTTCCCCTATCTGAAAGTCAGATAAACGCCGGAAAAAATGACTAAGTTAAAAAAAAAAAATTTTTCAACTTTTTTCAATTTTACCCCCGTGGGATATATATTCTACCCACACACATTTGGAACTCTCCTGGGGTACCCTCACACATATTGTTCCCTCATTTAGTGGATATTTTCACAAAACAGTGAAATTTTCAAAAATTCAGAAAATTGGCTGAAAACGACTAAATATGAAGGACTCAATGGGCGAATCGCTCTGGAACTGAAATCGGAATGCTCACTGACATTTCCCCTATCTGAAAGTCAGATAAACGCTGAAAAAATGACTAAGTTAAAAAAAAAAAATTATTCAACTTTTTTCAATTTTACCCTAGTGGGATATATATTCTACCCACACACATTTGGAACTCTCCTGGGGTACCCTCACACATATTATTCCCTCATTTAGTGGATATTTTCACAAAAAAGTGAAATTTTCAAAAATTCAGAAAATTGGCTGAAAACGACTAAATATGAAGTACTCATCAGGCTAATCGCTCTGGAACTGAAATCGGAACGCTCACTGACATTTCCCTTATCTGAAAGTCTGATAAACGCCGGAAAAATGACTAAGTTAAAAAAAAAAGATTTTTCAACTTTTTTCAATTTTACCCCCGTGGGATATATATTCTACCCACACACATTTGGAACTCTCCTGGGGTACCCTCACACATATTGTTCCCTCATTTAGTGGATATTTTCACAAAACAGTGAAATTTTCAAAAATTCAGAAAATTGGCTGAAAACGACTAAATATGAAGGACTCAATGGGCGAATCGCTCTGGAACTGAAATCGGAATGCTCACTGACATTTCCCCTATCTGAAAGTCAGATAAACGCTGAAAAAATGACTAAGTTAAAAAAAAAATGTTTTCAACTTTTTTCAATTTTACCCCCGTGGGATATATATTCTACCCACACACATTTGGAACTCTCCTGGGGTACCCTAACACATATTATTCCCTCATTTAGTGGATATTTTCACAAAAAAGTGAATTTTTCAAAAATTCAGAAAATTGGCTGAAAACGACTAAATATGAAGTACTCATCAGGCTAATCGCTCTGGAACTGAAATCGGAACGCTCACTGACATTTCCCCTATCTGAAAGTCTGATAAACGCCGGAAAAATGACTAAGTCTAAAAAAAAAATTTTTTCAATTTAACCCCTCTGGGATATATATTCTACCCACACACATTTGGATCTCTCTTGGCGTACCCTCACACATATTATTCCCTCATTTAGTGGATATTTTCACAAAAAAAGTGAAATTTTCAATAATTCTGAAAATTTTCTGAAAATGACTAAATATCAAGGACTCATCGGGCGAATCGCTCTGGAACTGAAATCGGAATGCTCACTGACATTTCCCCTATCTGAAAGTCTGATAAACGGCGGAAAAATGACAGTCCAAAAAAAAATTTTTTTCAACTTTTTTCAATTTTACCCCCGTGGGATATATATTCTACCCACACACATTTGGAACTCTCCTGGGGTACCCTCACACATATTATTCCCTCATTTAGTGGATATTTTCATAAAAAAGTGAAATTTTCAAAAATTCAGAAAATTGACTGAAAACGACTAAATATGAAGGACTCATCGGGCGAATCGTTCTGGAACTGAAATCAGAACGCTCACTCACATTTCCCCTATCTGAAAGTCTGATAAACGCTGACAAAATGACTAAGTCCCAAAAAAAATGTTTTTCAACTTTTTTCAATTTTTCCCCCGTGGGATATATATTCTACCCACACACATTTGGAACTCTCCTGGGGTACCCTCACACATATTATTCCCTCATTTAGTGGATATTTTCACAAAAAAGTGAAATTTTAAAAATTTCAGAAAATTGGCTGAAAATGACTAAATATCATGGACTCATCTGGCGAATCGCTCTGGAACTGAAATCGGAATGCTCACTGACATTTCCCCTATCTGAAAGTCTGATAAACGCCAGAAAAATGACTAAGTGCTCCAAAAAAATTTTTTTCAACTTTTTTCAATTTACCCCCGTGGGATATATATTCTACCCACACACATTTGGAACTATCCTGGGGTACCCTCACACACATTATTCCTTCATTTAGTGGATATTTTCACAAAAAAGTGACATTTTCAAAAATTTTGAAAATTGTCTGAAAACGACTAAATAAGAAGGACTCATCGGGCGAATCGCTCTGGAACTGAAATCGGAATGCTCACTGACATTTCCCCTATCTGAAAGTCAGATAAACGCTGAAAAAATGACTAAGTTAAAAAAAAAAAATTATTCAACTTTTTTCAATTTTACCCTAGTGGGATATATATTCTACCCACACACATTTGGAACTCTCCTGGGGTACCCTCACACATATTATTCCCTCATTTAGTGGATATTTTCACAAAAAAGTGAAATTTTCAAAAATTCAAAAAATTGGCTGAAAACGACTAAATATGAAGGACTCAATGGGCGAATCGCTCTGGAACTGAAATCGGAATGCTCACTGACATTTCCCCTATCTGAAAGTCAGATAAACGCTGAAAAAATGACTAAGTTAAAAAAAAAAAATTTTTCAACTTTTTTCAATTTTACCCCCGTGGGATATATATTCTACCCACACACATTTGGAACTCTCCTGGGGTACCCTCGCACATATTGTTCCCTCATTTAGTGGATATTTTCACAAAACAGTGAAATTTTCAAAAATTCAGAAAATTGGCTGAAAACGACTAAATATCAAGGACTCATCTGGCGAATCGCTCTGGAACTGAAATCGGAATGCTCACTGACATTTCCCCTATCTGAAAGTCTGATAAACGCTGACAAAATGACTAAGTCCAAACAAAATTTTTTTTCAACTTTTTTCAATTTTACCCCCGTGGGATATATATTCTACCCACACACATTTGGAACTCTCCTGGGGTACCCTCACACATATTATTCCCTCATTTAGTGGATATTTTCACAAAAAAGTGAAATTTTCTAAAATTCTGAAAATTGGCTGAAAACGACTAAATATCAAGGACTCATCGGGCGAATCGCTCTGGAACTGAAATCGGAATGCTCACTGACATTTCCCCTATCTGAAAGTCTGATGAACGCCGGAAAAATTACTAAGTCCAAAAAAAAATTTTTTTCAACTTTTTTCAATTTTACCCCCGTGGGATATATATTCTACCCACACACATTTGGATCTCTCCTGGCGTACCCTCACACATATTATTCCCTCATTTAGTGGATATTTTCACAAAAAAAGTGAAATTTTCAATAATTCTGAAAATTTTCTGAAAACGACTAAATATCAAGGACTCATCGGGCGAATCGCTCTGGAACTGAAATCGGAATGCTCACTGACATTTCCCCTATCTGAAAGTCTGATAAACGGCGGAAAAATGACAGTCCAAAAAAAAATTTTTTTCAACTTTTTTCAATTTTACCCCCGTGGGATATATATTCTACCCACACACATTTGGAACTCTCCTGGGGTACCCTCACACATATTATTCCCTCATTTAGTGGATATTTTCATAAAAAAGTGAAATTTTCAAAAATTCTGAAAATTGGCTGAAAACGACTAAATATGAAGGACTCATCGGGCGAATCGTTCTGGAACTGAAATCGGAATGCCCACTGACATTTCCCCTATCTGAAAGTCTGATAAACGCTGACAAAATGACTAAGTCCAATAAAAAAAATTTTTCAACTTTTTTCAATTTTACCCCCGTGAGATATATATTCTACCCACACACATTTGGAACTCTCCTGGGGTACCCTCACACATATTATTCCCTCATTTAGTGGATATTTTCACAAAAAAGTGAAATTTTCAAAAATTCTGAAAATTGGCTGAAAAAGACTAAATATCAAGGACTAATCAGGCGAATCGCTCTGGAACTAAAATCGGAATGCTCACTGACATTTCCCCTATCTGGAAGTCTGATAAACGCCGGAAAAATGACTAAGTCCCCAAAAAATTTTTTTTTCAACTTTTTTCAATTTTACCCCTGTGGGATATATATTCTACCCAAACACATTTGGAACTCTCCTGGGGTACCCTCACACATATTATTCCCTCATTTAGTGGATATTTTCACAAAAAAGTGAAATTTTCAAAAATTCTGAAAATTGGCTGAAAACGACCAAATATGAAGGACTCATCAGACGAATCGCTCTGGAACTGAAATCGGAACGCTCACTGACATTTCCCCTATCTGAAAGACTGATAACCGCCGGAAAAATGACTAAGTCCAATAAAAAAAATTTTTCAACTTTTTTCAATTTTACCCCCGTGAGATATATATTCTACCCACACACATTTGGAACTCTCCTGGGGTACCATCACACACATTATTTCCTCATTTAGTGGATATTTTCACAAAAAAGTGAAATTTTCAAAAATTCAGAAAATTGGCTGAAAACGACTAAATATGAAGGACTCATCGGGCGAATCGCTCTGGAACTGAAATCGGAATGCTCACTGACATTTCCCCTATCTGAAAGTCTGAAAAACGGCGAAAAAATGACTAAGTCCCAAAAAAAATTTTTTCAACTTTTTTCACTTTTACCCCCGTGGGATATATATTCTACCCACACACATTTGGAACTCTCCTGGGGTACCCTCACACACATTATTCCTTCATTTAGTGGATATTTTCACAAAAAAGTGAAATTTTCGAAAATTCAGAAAATTGGCTGAAAACGACTAAATATCAAGGACTCATCAGGCGAATCGCTCTGGAACTGAAATCGGAATGCTTACTGACATTTCCCCTATCTGAAAGTCAGATAAACGCTGAAAAAATGACTAAGTTAAAAAAAAAAAAAATTTTCAACTTTTTTAAATTTTACCCCAGTGGGATATATATTCTACCCACACACATTTGGAACTCTCCTGGGGTACCCTCACACATATTATTCCCCCATTTAGTGGATATTTTCACAAAAAAGTGAATTTTTCAAAAATTCAGAAAATTGGCTGAAAACGACTAAATATCACGGACTCATCTGGCGAATCGCTCTGGAACTGAAATCGGAACGCTCACTGACATTTCCCCTATCTGAAAGTCTGATAAACGCCGGAAAAATGACTAAGTCCAAAAAAAAAATTTTTTCAACATTTTTCAATTTTACCCCCGTGGGATATATATTCTACCCACACACATTTGGAACTCTCCTGGGGTTCCCTCACACATATTATTCCCTCATTTAGTGGATATTTTCTCAAAAAAGTGAAATTTTCAAAAATTCTGAAAATTGGCTGAAAACGACTAAATATGAAGGACTCATCGGGCTAATCGCTCTGGAACTGAAATCGGAATGCTCACTGACATTTCCCCTATCTGAAAGTCTGATAAACGCCGGAAAAATGACTAAGTCCAAAAAAAAAATTTTTTCAATTTAACCCCTCTGGGATATATATTCTACCCACACACATTTGGAACTCTCCTGGGGTACCCTCACACATATTATTCCCTCATTTTGTGGATATTTTCACAAAAAAGTGAAATTTTCAAAAATTCAGAAAATTGGCTGAAAACGACTAAATATCAAGGACTCATCTGGCGAATCGCTCTGGAACTGAAATCGGAACGCTCACTGACATTTCCCCTATCTGAAAGTCTGATAAACGCTGACAAAATGACTAAGTCCAAACAAAATTTTTTTTCAACTTTTTTCAATTTTACCCCCGTGGGATATATATTCTACCCACACACATTTGGAACTCTCCTGGGGTACCCTCACACATATTATTCCCTCATTTAGTGGATATTTTCACAAAAAAGTGAAATTTTCTAAAATTCTGAAAATTGGCTGAAAACGACTAAATATCAAGGACTCATCGGGCGAATCGCTCTGGAACTGAAATCGGAATGCTCACTGACATTTCCCCTATCTGAAAGTCTGATGAACGCCGGAAAAATTACTAAGTCCAAAAAAAAATTTTTTTTTCAACTTTTTTCAATTTTACCCCCGTGGGATATATATTCTACCCACACACATTTGGATCTCTCCTGGCGTACCCTCACACATATTATTCCCTCATTTAGTGGATATTTTCACAAAAAAAGTGAAATTTTCAATAATTCTGAAAATTTTCTGAAAACGACTAAATATCAAGGACTCATCGGGCGAATCGCTCTGGAACTGAAATCGGAATGCTCACTGACATTTCCCCTATCTGAAAGTCTGATAAACGGCGGAAAAATGACAGTCCAAAAAAAAATTTTTTCAATTTAACCCCTCTGGGATATATATTCTACCCACACACATTTGGAACTCTCCTGGGGTACCCTCACACATATTATTCCCTCATTTTGTGGATATTTTCACAAAAAAGTGAAATTTTCAAAAATTCAGAAAATTGGCTGAAAACGACTAAATATCAAGGACTCATCTGGCGAATCGCTCTGGAACTGAAATCGGAACGCTCACTGACATTTCCCCTATCTGAAAGTCTGATAAACGCTGACAAAATGACTAAGTCCAAACAAAATTTTTTTTCAACTTTTTTCAATTTTACCCCCGTGGGATATATATTCTACCCACACACATTTGGAACTCTCCTGGGGTACCCTCACACATATTATTCCCTCATTTAGTGGATATTTTCACAAAAAAGTGAAATTTTCTAAAATTCTGAAAATTGGCTGAAAACGACTAAATATCAAGGACTCATCGGGCGAATCGCTCTGGAACTGAAATCGGAATGCTCACTGACATTTCCCCTATCTGAAAGTCTGATGAACGCCGGAAAAATTACTAAGTCCAAAAAAAAATTTTTTTTTCAACTTTTTTCAATTTTACCCCCGTGGGATATATATTCTACCCACACACATTTGGATCTCTCCTGGCGTACCCTCACACATATTATTCCCTCATTTAGTGGATATTTTCACAAAAAAAGTGAAATTTTCAATAATTCTGAAAATTTTCTGAAAACGACTAAATATCAAGGACTCATCGGGCGAATCGCTCTGGAACTGAAATCGGAATGCTCACTGACATTTCCCCTATCTGAAAGTCTGATAAACGGCGGAAAAATGACAGTCCAAAAAAAAATTTTTTTCAACTTTTTTCAATTTTACCCCCGTGGGATATATATTCTACCCACACACATTTGGAACTCTCCTGGGGTACCCTCACACATATTATTCCCTCATTTAGTGGATATTTTCATAAAAAAGTGAAATTTTCAAAAATTCTGAAAATTGGCTGAAAACGACTAAATATGAAGGACTCATCGGGCGAATCGTTCTGGAGCTGAAATCAGAACGCTCACTCACATTTCCCCTATCTGAAAGTCTGATAAACGCTGACAAAATGACTAAGTCCCAAAAAAATGTTTTTCAACTTTTTTCAATTTTTCCCCCGTGGGATATATATTCTACCCACACACATTTGGAACTCTCCTGGGCTACCCTCACACATATTATTCCCTCATTTAGTGGATATTTTCACAAAAAAGTGACATTTTCAAAAATTTTGAAAATTGTCTGAAAACGACTAAATAAGAAGGACTCATCGGGCGAATCGCTCTGGAACTGAAATCGGAATGCTCACTGACATTTCCCCTATCTGAAAGTCTGATGAACGCCGGAATAATGACTAAGTCCAAAAAAAATTTTTTTAAACTTTTTTCACTTTTACCCTCGTGGGATATATATTCTACCCACACACATTTGGAACTCTCCTGGGGTACCCTCACACATATTATTTCCTCATTTAGTGGATATTTTCACAAAAAAAGTGAAATTTTCAAAAATTCAGAAAATTGGCTGAAAACGACTAAATATCAAGGACTCATCTGGCGAATCGCTCTGGAACTGAAATCGGAACACTCACTGACATTTCCCCTATCTGAAAGTCTGATAAACGCTGACAAAATGACTAAGTCCAATAAAAAAAAATTTTCAACTTATTTCAATTTTACCCCCGTGAGATATATATTCTACCCACACACATTTGGAACTCTCCTGGGGTACCGTCACACATATTATTCCCTCATTTAGTGGATATTTTCACAAAAAAGTGAAATTTTCAAAAATTCTGAAAATTGGCTGAAAACGACTAAATATCAAGGACTCATCTGGCGAATCGCTCTGGAACTAAAATCGGAATGCTCACTGACATTTCCCCTATCTGAAAGTCTGATAAACGCCGGAAAAATGACTAAGTCCCAAAAAAAATTTTTTTAAACTTTTTTCAATTTTACCCCCGTGGGATACATATTCTACCCACACACATTTGGAACTCTCCTGGGGTACCCTCACACATATTATTCCCTCATTTAGTGGATATTTTCACAAAAAAGTGAAATTTTCAAAAATTCGGAAAATTGGCTCAAAACGACTAAATATGAAGGACTCATCAGACGAATCGCTCTGGAACTGAAATCGGAACGCTCACTGACATTTCCCCTATCTGAAAGACTGATAACCGCCGGAAAAATGACTAAGTCCAAAAAAAAATTTTTTTCAACTTTTTTCACTTTTACCCCCTTGTAATATATATTCTACCCACACACATTTGGAACTCTCCTGGGGTACCCTCACACATATTATTCCCTCATTTAGTGGATATTTTCACAAAAAAAGTGAAATTTTCAAAAATTCAGAAAATTGGCTGAAAACGTCTAGATATGAAAGACTCATCAGGCGAATCGCTCTGGAACTGAAATCGGAACGCTCACTGACATTTCCCCTATCTGAAAGTCTGATAAACGCTGACAAAATGACTAAGTCCAATAAAAAATTTTTTTCAACTTTTTTCAATTTTACCCCCGTGAGATATATATTCTACCCACACACATTTGGAACTCTCCTGGGGTACCATCACACACATTATTTCCTCATTTAGTGGATATTTTCACAAAAAAGTCAAATTTTCAAAAATTCAGAAAATTGGCTGAAAACGACTAAATATGAAGGACTCATCGGGCGAATCGCTCTGGAACTGAAATCGGAATGCTCACTGACATTTCCCCTATCTGAAAGTCTGAAAAACGGCGAAAAAATGACTAAGTCCCAAAAAAAAATTTTTCAACTTTTTTCACTTTTACCCCCGTGGGATATATATTCTACCCACACACATTTGGAACTCTCCTGGGGTACCCTCACACACATTATTCCTTCATTTAGTGGATATTTTCACAAAAAAGAGACATTTTCAAAAATTTAGACAATTGGCTGAAAACGACTAAATATGAAAGGCTCATCAGGCGAATCGCTCTGGAACTGAAATCGGAACGCTCACTGACATTTCCCCTATCTGAAAGTCTGATAAACGCCGGAAAAATGACTAAGTCCAAAAAAAATTTTTTTTCAACTTTTTTCAATTTTACCCCCGTGGGATATATATTCTACCCACACACATTTGGAACTCTCCTGGGGTACCCTCACACATATTATTCCCTCATTTAGTGGATATTTTCACAAAAAAGTGAAATTTTCGAAAATTCAGAAAATTGGCTGAAAACGACGAAATATCAAGGACTCATCGGGCGAATCGCTGTGGAACTGAAATCGGAACGCTCACTGACATTTCCCCTATCTGAAAGTCTGATAAACGCTGACAAAATGACTAACTCCCAAAAAAAATTTTTTGCAACTTTTTTCAATTTTACCCCCGTGGGATATATATTCTACACACTCACATTTGGAACTCTCCTGGGGTACCCTCACACATATTATTCCCTCATTTAGTGGATATTTTCACAAAAAAGTGAAATTTTCAAAAATTCTGAAAATTGGCTGAAAACGACTAAATATCAAGTACTCATCAGGCGAATCGCTCTGGAACTGAAATCGGAATGCTTACTGACATTTCCCCTATCTGAAAGTCAGATAAACGCTGAAAAAATGACTAAGTTAAAAAAAAAAAAAATTTTTCAACTTTTTTCAATTTTACCCCAGTGGGATATATATTCTACCCACACACATTTGGAACTCTCCTGGGGTACCCTCACACATATTATTCCCCCATTTAGTGGATATTTTCACAAAAAAGTGAATTTTTCAAAAATTCAGAAAATTGCCTGAAAACGACTAAATATCACGGACTCATCTGGCGAATCGCTCTGGAACTGAAATCGGAACGCTCACTGACATTTCCCCTATCTGAAAGTCTGATAAACGCCGGAAAAATGACTAAGTCCAAAAAAAAATTTTTTTCAACATTTTTCAATTTTACCCCCGTGGGATATATATTCTACCCACACACATTTGGAACTCTCCTGGGGTTCCCTCACACATATTATTCCCTCATTTAGTGGATATTTTCACAAAAAAGTGAAATTTTCAAAAATTCAGAAAATTGGCTGAAAACGACTAAATATGAAGGACTCATCGGGCTAATCGCTCTGGAACTGAAATCGGAATGCTCACTGACATTTCCCCTATCTGAAAGTCTGATAAACACCGGAAAAATGACTAAGTCCAAAAAAAAATTTTTTTCAACTTTCTGAAATTTTACCCCCGTGGGATATATATTCTACCCACACACATTTGGAACTCGCCTGGGGTACCCTCACACATATTATTCCCTCATTTAGTCGATATTTTCACAAAAAAGTGAAATTTTCAAAAATTCTGAAAATTGGCTGAAAACGACTAAATATCAAGGACTCATCAGGCAAATCGCTCTGGAACTGAAATCGGAATGCTCACTGACATTTCCCCTATCTGAAAGTCAGATAAACGCTGAAAAAATGACTAAGTTAAAAAAAAAAAAATGTTTAACTTTTTTCAATTTTACCCCCGTGGGATATATATTCTACCCACAAACATTTGGAACTCTCCTGGGGTACCCTCACACATATTATTCCCTCATTTAGTGGATATTTTCACAAAAAAGTGAATTTTTCAAAAATTCAGAAAATTGGCTGAAAACGACTAAATATGAAGGACTCATCAGGCTAATCGCTCTGGAACTGAAATCGGAACGCTCACTGACATTTCCCCTATCTGAAAGTCTGATAAACGCCGGAAAAATTACTAAGTTAAAAAAAAAAGATTTTTCAACTTTTTTCAATTTTACCCCCGTGGGATATATATTCTACCCACACACATTTGGAACTCTCCTGGGGTACCCTCACACATATTATTCCATCAATTAGTGGATATTTTCACAAAAAAAGTGAAATTTTCAAAAATTCAGAAAATTCGCTGAAAACGACTAAATATGAAGGACTCATCGGGCTAATCGCTCTGGAACTGAAATCGGAATGCTCACTGACATTTCCCCTATCTGAAAGTCAGATAAACGCTGAAAAAATGACTAAGTTAAAAAAAAAAAATGTTTCAACTTTTTTCAATTTTTCCCCCGTGGGATATATATTCTACCCACACACATTTGGAACTCTCCTGGGGTACCCTCACACATATTATTCCCTCATTTAGTGGATATTTTCACAAAAAAGTGAAATTTTCAAAAATTCAGAAAATTGGCTGAAAACGACTAAATATGAAGGACTCAATGGGCGAATCGCTCTGGAACTGAAATCGGAATGCTCACTGACATTTCCCCTATCTGAAAGTCAGATAAACGCTGAAAAAATGACTAAGTTAAAAAAAAAAAATTTTTCAACTTTTTTCAATTTTACCCCCGTGGGATATATATTCTACCCACACACATTTGGAACTCTCCTGGGGTACCCTCACACATATTATTCCCTCATTAAGTGGATATTTTCACAAAAAAGTGAATTTTTCAAAAATTCCGAAAATTGGCTGAAAACGACTAAATATGAAGTACTCATCAGGCTAATCGCTCTGGAACTGAAATCGGAACGCTCACTGACATTTCCCCTATCTGAAAGTCTGATAAACGCTGGAAAAATGACTAAGTTAAAAAAAAAATGTTTTCAACTTTTTTCAATTTTACCCCCGTGGGATATATATTCTACCCACACACATTTGGAACTCTCCTGGGGTACCCTCACACATATTATTCCCTCATTTAGTGGATATTTTCACAAAAAAGTGAAGTTTTCAAAAATTCTGAAAATTGGCTGAAAACGACTAAATATCAAGGACTCATCGGGCGAATCGCTCTGGAACTGAAATCGGAATGCTCACTGACATTTCCCCTATCTGAAATTCAGATAAACGCTGAAAAAATGACTAAGTCCAAAAAAAAAATTTTTCAACTTTTTTCAATTTTACCCCCGTGGGATATGTATTCTACCCACACACATTTGGAACTCTCCTGGGGTACCCTAACACATATTATTCCCTCATTTAGTGGATATTTTCACAAAAAAGTGAAATTTTCAAAAATTCAGAAAATTGTCTGAAAACGACTAAATATGAACGACTCATCGGGATAACCACTCTGGAACTGAAATCGGAATGCTCACTGACATTTCCCCAATCTGAAAGTCAGATAAACGCTGAAAAAATGACTAAGCTAAAAAAAAAAATTTTTTCAACTTTTTTAAATTTTACCCCCGTGGGATATATATTCTACCCACACACATTTGGAACTCTCCTGGGGTACCCTCACACATATTATTCCTTCATTTAGTGGATATTTTCACAAAAAAGTGAAATTTTCAAAAATTCAGAGAATTGGCTGAAAACGACTAAATATGAAGGACACATCTGGCGAATCGCTCTGGAACTGAAATAGAAATGCTCACTGACATTTCCCCTATCTGAAAGTCTGATAAACGACGGAAAAATGACTAAGCCCAAAAAAAAATTTTTTGCAACTTTTTCAATTTTACCCCCGTGGGATATATATTCTACCCACACACATTTTGAACTCTCCTGGGGTACCCTCACACATATTATTCCCTCATTTAGTGGATATTTTCACAAAAAAGTGAAATTTTCAAAAATTGAGAAAATTGGCTGAAAACGACTAAATATCAAGGACGCATGGGGGAATCGCTCTGGAACTGACATCGGAACCCTCACTGACATTTCCCCTATCTGAAAGTCAGATAAACGCTGAAAAAATGACTAAGTTAAAAAAAAAAATATTTTCAACTATTTTCAATTTTATCCCCGTGGGATATATATTCTACCCACACACATTTGGAACTCTCCTGGGGTACCCTCACACATATTATTCCCTCATTTAGTGGATATTTTCACAAAAAAAGTGAAATTTTCAAAAATTCAGAAATTTGGCTGAAAACGACTAAATATGAAGGACTCATCGGGCGAATCGCTCTGGAACTGAAATCGGAACGCTCACTGACATTTCCCCTATCTGAAAGTCTGATAAATGCGAGAAAAAATGACTAAGTCCAAAAAAAAATTTTTTTCAACTTTTTTCAATTTTACCCCCGTGGGATATATATTCTACCCACACACATTTGGAACTCTCCCGGGGTACCCTCACACATATTATTCCCTCATTTAGTGGATATTTTCACACAAAAAGCGAAATTTTCAAAAATTCAGAAAATTGGCTGAAAACGACTAAATATGAAGGACTCATCGGGCGAATCGCTCTGGAACTGAAATCGGAATGCTCACTGACATTTCCCCTATCTGAAAGTCAGATAAAAGCTGAAAAAATGACTAAGTCCAAAAAAAAAATGTTTTCAACTTTTTTCAATTTTACCCCGTGGGATATATATTCTACCCACACACATTTGGAACTCTCCTGGGGTACCCTCACACATATTATTCCCTCATTTAGTGGATATTTTCACAAAAAAGTGAAATTTTCAAAAATTCAGAAAATTGACTGAAAACGACTAAATATGAAGGACTCATCGGGCGAATCACTCTGGAAATGAAATCGGAACGCTCACTGACATTTCCCCTATCTGAAAGTCTGATAAACGCCATAAAAATGACTAAGTCCAAAAAAAAAATGTTTTCAACTTTTTTCAATTTTACCCCGTGGGATATATATTCTACCCACACACATTTGGAACTCTCCTGGGGTACCCTCACACATATTATTCCCTCATTTAGTGGATATTTTCACAAAAAAGTGAAATTTTCAAAAATTCAGAAAATTGGCTGAAAACGACTAAATATGAAGGACTCATCGGGCGAATCGCTCTGGAACTGAAATCGGAATGCTCACTGACATTTCCCCTATCTGAAAGTCAGATAAAAGCTGAAAAAATGACTAAGTTAAAAAAAAAAATTTTTTCAACTTTTTTCAATTTTACCCCCGTGGGATATATATTCTACACACACACATTTGGAACTCTCCTGGGGTACCCTCACACATATTATTCCCTCATTTAGTGGATATTTTCACAAAAAAGTGAAATTTTCCAAAATTCAGAAAATTGACTGAAAACGACTAAATATGAAGGACTCATCGTGCGAATCGCTGTGGAACTGAAATCGGAACGCTCACTGACAGTTCTCTATCTGAAAGTCTGATAAACGCCGGAAAAATGACTAAGTCCAAAAAAAAATTTTTTCAACTTTTTTCAATTTTACCCCCGTGGGACATATATTCTACCCACACACATTTGGAACTCTCCTGGGGTACCCTCACACATATTATTCCCTCATTTAGTGGATATTTTCACAAAAAAGTGAAATTTTCAAAAATTCAGGAAATTGACTGAAAACGACTAAATATGAAGGACTCATCGGGCGAATCGCTCTGGAACTGATATCGGAACGCTCACTGACATTTCCCCTACCTGAAAGTCTGATAAATGCCATAAAAATGACTGAGTCCAAAAAAAAAATTTTTTTCAACTTTTTTCAATTTTACCCCCGTGGGATATATTTTCTAAAATCACACATTTTGAAATCTCCTGGGGTACCCTCACACATATTATTCCCTCATTTAGTGGATATTTTCACAAAAAAGTGAAATTTTCAAAAATTCTGAAAATTGGCTGAAAACGACTAAATATGAAGGACTCATCGGACGAATCGCTCTGGAACTGAAATCGGAACGCTCACTGACATTTCCCCTATCTGAAAGTCTGATAAACGCCATAAAAATGACTAAGTCCAAAAAAAAATTTTTTTCAACTTTTTTCAATTTTACCCCCGTGGGATATATTTTCTAAAATCACACATTTGGAAATCTCCTGGGGTACCCTCACACATTTTATTCCCTCATTTAGTGGATATTTTCACAAAAAAGTGAAATTTTCAAAAATTCTGAAAATTGGCTGAAAACGATTAAATATGAAGGACTCATCGGGCGAATCGCTCTGGAACTGAAATCGGAATGCTCACTGACATTTCCCCTATCTGAAAGTCTGATAAACGCCGGAAAAATGACTAAGTCCAAAAGAAATGTTTTTTCAACTTTTTTCAATTTTACCCCCGTGGGATATATATTCTACCCACACACATTTGGAACTCTCCTGGCGTACCCTCACACATATTATTCCCTCATTTAGTGGATATTTTCACAAAAAAGTGAATTTTTTAAAAATTCTGAAAATTGGCTGAAAACGACTAAATATGAAGGACTCATCGGGTAAATCGCTCTGGAACCGAAATCGGAATGCTCACTGACATTTCCCCTATCTGAAAGTCTGATAAACGCCGGAAAAATGACTAAGTTAAAAAAAAAAATTTTTTCAACTTTTTTCAATTTTACCCCCGTGGGATATATATTCTACACACACACATTTGGAACTCTCCTGGGGTACCCTCACACATATTATTCCCTCATTTAGTGGATATTTTCACAAAAAAGTGAAATTTTCCAAAATTCAGAAAATTGACTGAAAACGACTAAATATGAAGGACTCATCGTGCGAATCGCTGTGGAACTGAAATCGGAACGCTCACTGACAGTTCTCTATCTGAAAGTCTGATAAACGCCGGAAAAATGACTAAGTCCAAAAAAAAATTTTTTCAACTTTTTTCAATTTTACCCCCGTGGGACATATATTCTACCCACACACATTTGGAACTCTCCTGGGGTACCCTCACACATATTATTCCCTCATTTAGTGGATATTTTCACAAAAAAGTGAAATTTTCAAAAATTCAGGAAATTGACTGAAAACGACTAAATATGAAGGACTCATCGGGCGAATCGCTCTGGAACTGATATCGGAACGCTCACTGACATTTCCCCTACCTGAAAGTCTGATAAATGCCATAAAAATGACTGAGTCCAAAAAAAAAATTTTTTTCAACTTTTTTCAATTTTACCCCCGTGGGATATATTTTCTAAAATCACACATTTTGAAATCTCCTGGGGTACCCTCACACATATTATTCCCTCATTTAGTGGATATTTTCACAAAAAAGTGAAATTTTCAAAAATTCTGAAAATTGGCTGAAAACGACTAAATATGAAGGACTCATCGGACGAATCGCTCTGGAACTGAAATCGGAACGCTCACTGACATTTCCCCTATCTGAAAGTCTGATAAACGCCATAAAAATGACTAAGTCCAAAAAAAAATTTTTTTCAACTTTTTTCAATTTTACCCCCGTGGGATATATTTTCTAAAATCACACATTTGGAAATCTCCTGGGGTACCCTCACACATTTTATTCCCTCATTTAGTGGATATTTTCACAAAAAAGTGAAATTTTCAAAAATTCTGAAAATTGGCTGAAAACGATTAAATATGAAGGACTCATCGGGCGAATCGCTCTGGAACTGAAATCGGAATGCTCACTGACATTTCCCCTATCTGAAAGTCTGATAAACGCCGGAAAAATGACTAAGTCCAAAAGAAATGTTTTTTCAACTTTTTTCAATTTTACCCCCGTGGGATATATATTCTACCCACACACATTTGGAACTCTCCTGGCGTACCCTCACACATATTATTCCCTCATTTAGTGGATATTTTCACAAAAAAGTGAATTTTTTAAAAATTCTGAAAATTGGCTGAAAACGACTAAATATGAAGGACTCATCGGGTAAATCGCTCTGGAACCGAAATCGGAATGCTCACTGACATTTCCCCTATCTGAAAGTCTGATAAACGCCGGAAAAATGACTAAGTCCAAAAGAAATGTTTTTTCAACTTTTTTCAATTTTACCCCCTTGGGATATATATTCTACCCACACACATTTGGAACTCTCCTGGCGTACCCTCACACATATTATTCCCTCATTTAGTGGATATTTTCACAAAAAAGTGAAATTTTCAAAAATTTTGAAAATTGGCTGAAAACGACTAAATATGAAGGACTCATCGGGCGAATCGCTCTGGATCTGAAATCGGAACGCTCGCTGACATTTCCCCTATCTGAAAGTCTGATAAACGCCGGAAAAATGCCTAAGTCCCCAAAAAAAAATGTTTCAACTTTTTTCAATTTTACCCCTGTGGATATATATTCTACCCACACACATTTGAAACTCTCCTGGGGTACCCTCACACATATTATTCCCTCATTTAGTGGATATTTTCACAAAAAAGTGAAATTTTCAAAAATTCAGGAAATTGACTGAAAACGACTAAATATGAAGGACTCATCGGGCGATTCGCTCTGGAACTGATATCGGAACGCTCACTGACATTTCCCCTACCTGAAAGTCTGATAAATGCCATAAAAATGACTAAGTCCAAAAAAAAATTTTTTTCAACTTTTTTCAATTTTACCCCCGTGGGATATATTTTCTAAAATCACACATTTTGAAATCTCCTGGCGTACCCTCACACATATTATTCCCTCATTTAGTGGATATTTTCACAAAAAAGTGAAATTTTCAAAAATTCAGAAAATTGGCTGAAAACGACTAAATATGAAGGACTCATCGGACGAATCGCTCTGAAACTGAAATCGGAACGCTCACTGACATTTCCCCTATCTGAAAGTCTGATAAACGGCGGAAAAATGACTAAGTCCCCAAAAAAAATGTTTTCAACTTTTTTCAATTTTACTTTTGTGGATATATATTCTACCCACACACATTTGGAACTCTCCTGGGGTACCCTCACACATATTATTCCCTCATTTAGTGGATATTTTCACAAAAAAAGTGAAATTTTCAAAAATTCAGAAAATTGGCTGAAAACGACTAAATATGAAGGACTCATCGGGCGAATCGCTCTGGAACTGAAATCGGAACGCTCACTGACATTTCCCCTATCTGAAAGTCTGATAAACGCCGTAAAAATGACTAAGTCCAAAAGAAATATTTTTTCAACTTTTTTCAATTTTACCCCCGTGGGATATATATTCTACCCACACACATTTGGAACTCTCCTGGCGTACCCTCACACATATTATTCCCTCATTTAGTGGATATTTTCACAAAAAACTGAATTTTTTAAAAATTCTGAAAATTGGCTGAAAACGACTAAATATGAAGGACTCATCGGGCGAATCGCTCTGGAACTGAAATCGGAATGCTCACTGACATTTCCCCTATCTGAAAGTCTGATAAATGCCATAAAAATGACTAAGTCCAAAAAAAAATTGTTTTCAACTTTTTTCAATTTTACCCCCATGGGATATATTTTCTACCATCACACATTTGGAAATCTCCTGGGGTACCCTCACACATATTATTCCCTCATTTAGTGGATATTTTCACAAAAAAGTGAAATTTTCAAAAATTCTGAAAATTGGCTGAAAACGACTAAATATGAAGGACTCATCAGGCGAATCGCTCTGGAACTGAAATCGGAACGCTCACTGACATTTCCCCTATCTGAAAGTCTGATAAACGCCATAAAAATGACTAAGTCCAAAAAAAATTTTTTTTCAACTTTTTTCAATTTTACCCCCGTGGATATATTTTCTACCATCACACATTTGGAAATCTCCTGGGTTACCCTCACACATATTATTGTTATGTTCTGCTACCAGAGCTAAGGAAAGAGAGGAGATCTGTCCCTACGATAGAACTCAGCTTGATCCCTACGATGTAACAGGGAACCTGATCCTGCGATCAGACCTGCTAAAGTCCTCAGCTAGTCTGTACGGAGACCTATAGATGTGGGGAAGGAATCCCTACAAGTACTAGGGACTGGGAGCAAAATGGACACCTCCTAACAGAAATAGTAGCAGACAGACAAACAAACAAAATATATAGAACACAGAGGTCCGAAGACCAAGCAAACTAACAGAGTTAGATACTGAGCACAGGCTAGCTAAAGAGTAGTAATACAATGAAGTCCAGCAAAGCCAGAAGGGCGGAGCAGGACTAAATAGGCCAACAAGGTCATGAGACCAGCAATAGAAAAAACCTAAGAGCAAGGTTCTAACAGTACCCCCCCTTCTAAGAGGATCCTCCGGATCCCCTAGGACCAGGCTTATCAGGAAATCTCCTGTGAAACGCTCTGATAAGTCTGGACGCGGAAACATCATCCGACCTCACCAATGAGTTATCCTCGGGTCCGAAACCTTTCCAGGCCACGAGATACTGCAAACTACCTCTATACCGTCTAGAATTAAGGATGCGAGAAATTTCATATTCCCCGTCCTCCACCACCGGAGGAACAGAGGCAGAGGCGTCAGAATCCGACACAACAGCTTTTTTCAACAGAGAGACATGAAACACCGGATTAATTCTCCAGGAGGTAGGAACCTCCAACCTAACAGCAGATTGGTTGACAACCTGAAGCACCTTAAAGGGCCCTACAAACTTGGGACCCAATTTCTTAGAAGGAATCCTCAACCGCAGATTCCTAGAGGACAACCAAACCATGTCACCAACAGCGAACAAAACCTCCTGTCGTTTCCTATCAAAGTAGTCTTTAGATTTTCTGTTAGCCTCCTGAAGATTACCACGCACATCCGTCCAAACTCTCTCCAAATCGCCGGAAAAATTCTCCTCCTCAGGCACGGCAGATACCAACTTGGAGAACGACCCAAATGACGGATGTCTCCCAGAACAAAAAAAAAAGGCGAACAACCAGCAGAAGAAGATGTATGATTGTTCAGAGCAAATTCATCAAGTGGCAGAAACTCAGACCACCCCTCTTGATTGTCTGCCACAAAACAGCGCAAGAACTGCTCAACATCCTGGTTATTCCTTTCTGTCTGGCCATTAGATTCAGGATGATATCCGGATGAGAACGACAAATGAACTCCCAACCTGTCACAAAAGGCGCGCCAAAAACGAGCCACGAACTGAGGTCTCCTATCAGAAACAATGTCAGTAGGAACGCCATGAAGTCTGACAATTTCCTTGACAAAGGCCTTAGCGAGAGTCTTAGCGCAGGGCAGTTTGACGAAGGGAACCAAGTGACACATCTTGCTAAAACGGTCCACGACCACCCAGATGACAGTAAAACCCTCAGAGGGGGGAAGGTCAGTTATAAAGTCCATAGCCAAATGTGTCCAAGGAGCACTGGGAACCTCCAGAGGGCAAAGTAACCCCGCAGAAGGAGCATGTGAGGACTTAGATCTAGCACATATAGTACATTGACGCACCCACTTAATGACTTCCTTCTGCCATCCAGGCAACCAAAAACTGCGACCCACCAGTCTCTTGGTCTCAGAGCTTCCGGGATGACCTGCCAACCGAGATTCGTGACACTCAACAAACAAATCTCTCCTAAAGGTCCCAGGCACAAACAACCTCCCATGGGGAGTGTTAGATGGGGCATTCTCCTGTACTTTAAGAATCTCACCTTCCAAAATGGAGTCCAAAGCAGCTATCACAACACCTTCTTGTAAAATGTTCTCCTCTTTCTCAGCACCGACTATGGGAGAAAAACTGCGAGACAAGGCATCCGCCTTAACATTCTTAGTACCTGGGATGTAAGTAACGGAAAAATTAAACCGCGAGAAAAACAGTGCCCACCTAGCCTGACGGGCATTCAGGCGCTTGGCAGCATCAAGATATATCAGATTTTTATGATCCGTAAAAACCTGAACGGGAAATTCAGCACCTTCCAAGAGGTGGCGCCAGTGTTCAAATGGGAGTTTAATAGCCAATAATTCCCGATTACCAATATCGTAATTCAGTTCAGTCTCCGAAAATTTTTTTGAAAAAAAGGCACAGGGATGTACTCCATCCCCGTTATCCTGAGACAATACTGCGCCAACCCCCACAGAGGAAGCATCAACCTCAACCAAAAACGGCTTAGTCACATCAGGCTGCATAAGGATGGGAGCAGAGGTGAACCTCTCCTTGAGATACACAAAAGCTTCAATGGCCTCAGAAGTCCACTGAACCGCATCAGCACCTTTCCTGGTGAAATCGGTCAGAGGTTTGACAATAATAGAAAAATTTTTAATGAATTTTCTATAATAATTGGCGAAACCCAAAAACCTCTGTATCGATTTCAAACCAATAGGCCTAGGCCATTCCTGCACAGCTTGAACTTTCACCGGGTCCATCTCAAAACCTTCGCTGGAGATAATGTAGCCCAAAAAACTAATTCTCTGTACAGCGAACTCAGATTTCTCCAGCTTAGCAAAAAGCGAATTGTCAATTAATAACTGTAATACTTCACGTACGCTCCGCCAATGAGACTTCAGATCCGGCGAATAAATCAAAATGTCATCCAAATACACAACCACATTTTTGCCAATCAAAGGTCTAAGGATGTCATTAATAAGATTCTGAAAAAATGCAGGAGCATTAGTAAGACCAAAAGGCATAACCAGATTCTCAAAATGACCCACAGGAGTGTTAAAAGCAGTCTTCCATTCGTCACCCTCCTTCATGCGCAACAGATTGTATGCCCCCCGAAGGTCAATTTTAGAGAACCACTTGGCCCCCACTAACTGGTTAAACAGATCAGGAATCAATGGCAGTGGGTAAGGATTGCGTACAGTAATTTTGTTAATCTCACGAAAATCCAGACAAGGACGTAAACCGCCGTCCTTTTTTTTTACAAAAAAAAATCCAACCGCCACAGGAGACTTAGAGGGCCTAATGTGACCGGCGGCCAAACTTGTCTGTATGTATTCCTCCAAAGCCTTTCTCTCAAGAATAGTAAGGTTAAATAAACGACTTTTAGGAAGAGTCGCTTCAGGGACAAATTCAATAGTACAATCATAGTCTCTATGGGGAGGCAAAACCTGCGATTCCTTCTCAGAAAAAACTCTCCAAAAATCCTGAATAGGAACAGGCAATTCCCCCCTATCCACAGCTGCAATACGCCCGTTACAACACTTGTCATAACATTTATGGCTCCAGGATTTAATTTCATTGGTAGACCAATCCAGTACAGGATTGTGCAATTTTAACCAGGGCAATCCCAACACCACCGGAGAAGGCAAGTTATTCAAAACTACCAAATCCAATTTCTCATGGTGAACACCATTAATAGTGAGAGGAAATTCACAGACCTTGAGAGTAACATTCTTCAAAGGGGAGCCATCCACAGAAACCACAGCAATGGGGGATGACAAAGGTTCGGGTTTTAAATTGAGTTTTTCCAAGAATCCCCCATCAATTACATTCAGAGTAGACCCACAATCGACAAACACCCGAAATTCCATTAATTTTCCTGAGCAATAGTGGAAGCAGCTAAAAATACACCCTTGGAATTTAAACAGGCAATACGGGCATGACTGACCATTTTTTTTTCTTTCTTCATACGAAGCACACAGCTTTTAATGAAATGACCAGAATTTCCGCAATAGAAACACAAACCTTCAGAAAATCTGCGGTCCTTTTCTTGAGAGCGAGGTGCCATCGCTCCAATCTCCATCGGCTCTCCACTGTCAGTACACACATACTCATGACCAGAAACTGACATAGCAGAGGATTTGCTCTCATTAACCCTTGCACGCAGTCTCCTATCCACCCGTATAGCTAATTGCATAGCCTGTTGCAAATATTCAGGTGTGGGATAAGCAATTAGCAGGTCTTTAACCCTTTCACTAAGACCAGCAAGAAACAGACTCTTCAGAGCAGAATCGTTCCACCCTATTTGAGTAGACCACCGACGGAAATGAGTACAATATTTTTCCACATTACCTGATCCCTGTCTCAAACGTCTCAACTCAGTCTCAGCAGATGAGACACGGTCAGGATCATCATATAATAGCCCCAAAGCAGAAAAAAAACTATCCACTGAACTAAAGAATGTATCACTAGGTTGCAAAGAAAAGGCCCACTCCTGAGGCTCTTTGCGCAAAAGTGACATTATGAACCCTATGCGCTGGGATTCATCCCCAGAGGACCTGGGTCTCAAACGAAAATACAATAAGCAAGCATTTTTAAATGAAAAAAATTCTTGGTGTTCACCAAAAAATAAATCAGGCAAACGTACCTTAGGCTCCAAGAAATGTGCTCCAGGACAGTTACTCACGTGCTGATGGTGCTCGGCCACCTCCAGAGAGAGTCCCTGCAGGCGTTTAGCCAAATCCAGAACCGACACCATGATGGAACAGAAAAATCTTTCCTTAGAGAATTTGCAGGCTGGACTTACTGTTATGTTCTGCTACCAGAGCTAAGGAAAGAGAGGAGATCTGTCCCTACGATAGAACTCAGCTTGATCCCTACGATGTAACAGGGAACCTGATCCTGCGATCAGACCTGCTAAAGTCCTCAGCTAGTCTGTACGGAGACCTATAGATGTGGGGAAGGAATCCCTACAAGTACTAGGGACTGGGAGCAAAATGGACACCTCCTAACAGAAATAGTAGCAGACAGACAAACAAACAAAATATATAGAACACAGAGGTCCGAAGACCAAGGAAACTTACAGAGTTAGATACTGAGCACAGGCTAGCTAAAGAGTAGTAATACAATGAAGTCCAGCAAAGCCAGAAGGGCGGAGCAGGACTAAATAGGCCAACAAGGTCATGTGACCAGCAATAGAAAAAACCTAAGAGCAAGGTTCTAACAATTATTCCCTCATTTAGTGGATATTTTCACAAAAAAGTGAAATTTTCAAAAATTCCGAAAATTGGCTGAAAACGACTAAATATTAAGGACCCATCGGGCGAATCGCTCTGGAACTGAAATCGGAACGCTCACTGACATTTCCCCTATCTGAATGTCTGATAAACGCCTGAAAAATGACTAAGTCCAAAAACAATTTTTTTTGCAATTTTACCCCCGTGGGATATATATTCTACCTACACACATTTGGAACTCTCCTGGCGTTCCCTCACACATATTATTCCCTCATTTAGTGGATATTTTCACAAAAAAGTGAAATTTTCAAAAATTCTGAAAATTGGCTGAAAACAACTAAATATGAAGGACTCATCGGGCGAATCGCTCTGGAGCTGAAATCGGAACGCTCACTTATATTTCCCCTATCTGAAAGTCTGATAAACGCCGGAAAAATGACTAAGTCCAAAAAAAATGTTTTTTCAATTTTACCCCGTGGGATATATATTCTACCCACACACATTTGGAACTCTCCTGGTATACCCTCACACATATTATTCCCTCATTTAGTGGATATTTTCACAAAAAAGTGAAATTTTCAAAAATTCAGAAAATTGGCTGAAAACGACTAAATATGAAGGACTCATCGGGCGAATCGCTCTGGAACTGAAATCGGAACGCTCACTGACATTTGCCCTATCTGAAAGTCTGATAAACGCCGGAAAAATGCCTAAGTCCCCAAAAAAATTTTTTTCAACTTTTTTCAATTTTACCCTTGTGGATATATATTCTACCCACACACATTTGGAACTCTCCTGGGGTACCCTCACACATATTATTCCCTCATTTAGTGGATATTTTCACAAAAAAGTGAAATTTTCAAAAATTCATAAAATTGGCTGAAAACGACTAAATATGAAGGACCCATCGGGTCAATCGCTCTGGAACTGAAATCGGCACGCTCACTGACATTTCCCCTATCTGAAAGTCTGATAAACGGCGGAAAAATGACTAAGTCCAAAAAAATTTTTTTTCAATTTTACCCCCATGGGATATATATTCTACCCACACACATTTGGAACTCTCCTGAGGTACCCTCACACATATTATTCCCTCATTTAGTGGATATTTTCACAAAAAAGTGAAATTTTCAAAAATTCTGAAAATTGGCTGAAAACGACTAAATATGAAGGACTCATCGGGCGAATCGCTCTGGAACTGAAATCGAAAATCACTGACATTTCCCCTATCTGAAAGTCTGATAAACGCTTGAAAAATGACTAAGTCCAAAAAAAATTTTTTTTAAACTTTTTTTAATTTTACCCCCGTGGGATATATATTCTACCCACACACATTTGGAACTCTCCTGGCGTACCCTCACACATATTATTCCCTCATTTAGTGGATATTTTCACAAAAAAGTGAAATTTTCAAAAATTCAGAAAATTGGCTGAAAACCACTAAATATGAAGGACTCATCGGGCGAATGGCTCTGGAACTGAAATCGGAACGCTCATTGACATTTCCCCTATCTGAAAGTCTGATAAATACAGGAAAAATGACTAAGTCCCCAAAAAAATTTTTTTCAACTTTTTTCAATTTTACCCCCGTGGAAATATATTCTACCCACACACATTTGGAACTCTCCTGGGGTACCCTCACACATATTATTCCCTCATTTAGTGGATATTTTCACAAAAAAGTGAAATTTTCAAAAATTCAGAAAATTGGCTGAAAACTACTAAATATGAAGGACTCATCGGGCGAATCGCTCTGGAACTGAAATCGGCATGCTCACTGACATTTCCCCTATCTGAAAGTTTGATAAACGCCTGAAAAATGAGTAAGTCCAGAAAAAAAAATTTTTCAACTTTTTTCAATTTTACCCCTGTGGGATATATTTTCTACCCACACACATTTGGAGCTCTCCTGGCGTACCCTCACACATATTATTCCCTCATTTAGTGGATATTTTCACAAAAAAGTGAAATTTTCAAAAATTCAGAAAATTGGCTGAAAACGACTAAATATGAAGGACTCATCGGACGAATCGCTCTGAAACTGAAATCGGAACGCTCACTGACATTTCCCCTATCTGAAAGTCTGATAAACGGCGGAAAAATGACTAAGTCCCCAAAAAAAATGTTTTCAACTTTTTTCAATTTTACTTTGGTGGATATATATTCTACCCACACACATTTGGTCTGTCTGTCCTGGGGTACCCTCACACATATTAATCCCTCATTTAGTGGATATTTTCACAAAAAAGTGAAATTTTCAAAAATTCAGAAAATTGGCTGAAAATGACTAAATATGAAGGACTCATCGGGCGAATCGCTCTGGAACTGAAATCGGAAAATCACTCACATTTCCGCTATCTGAAAGTCTGATAAATGCCGGAAAAATGACTAAGTTCAAAAAAAATATTTTTTCAACTTTTTTCAATTTTACCCCCGTGGGATATATATTCTACCCACACACATTTGGATCTCTCCTGGGGTACCCTCACACATATTATTCCCTCATTTAGTGGATATTTTTTTACAAAAAAGTGAAATTTTCAAAAATTCAGAAAATTGTCTGAAAACGACTAAATATGAAGGAGTCATCGGGCGAATCGCTCTGGAATTGAAATCGGAATGCTCGCTGACATTTCCCCTATCTGAAAGTCTGCTAAACGCCTGAAAAATGGCTAAGTCCAAAAAAATTTTTTTTCAATTTTACCCCCGTGGGATATATATTCTACCCACACACATTTGGAACTCTCCTGGCATACCCTCACACATATTATTCCCTCATTTAGTGGATATTTTCACAAAAAAGTGAAATTTTCAAAAATTCAGAAAATTGGCTGAAAACGACTAAATATGAAGGACCCATCGGGCGAATCGCTCTGGATCTGAAATCGGAACGCTCACTGACATTTCCCCTATCTGAAAGTCTGATAAACGTCAGAAAAATGACTAAGTCCAAAAAAATTTTTTTTCAATTTTACCCCCGTGGGATACATATTCTACCCACACACATTTGGAACTCTCCTGGTGTACCCTCACACATATTATTCCCTCATTTAGTGGATATTTTCACAAAAAATTGAAATTTTAAAAAATTCTGAAAATTTGCTGAAATCGACTAAATATGAAGGACTCATCGGGCAAATCGCTCAGGAACTGAAATCGGAATGCTCGCTGACATTTCCCCTATCTGAAAGTCTGATAAACACAGGAAAAATGTATAAGTCCAAAAAAAAATTTTTTTCAACTTTTTCAGTTTTACCCCCGTGGATATATATTCTACCCAAACACATTTGGAACTCTCCTGGGGTACCGTCACACATATTATTCCCTCACTTAGTGGATATTTTCACCAAAAAAGTGAAATTTTCAAAAATTCAGAAAATTGGCTGAAAATGACTAAATATGAAGGACCCATCGGGCAAATCGCTCTGGAGCTGAAATCGGAACGCACTCTGACATTTCCCGTATCTGAAAGTCTGATAAACGCCGGAAAAATGACTAAGTCCAAAAATCATTTTTTCAATTTTACCCCCGTGGGATATATTTTCTACCCACACACATTTGGAACTCTCCTGGCGTACCCTCACACATATTATTCCCTCATTTAGTGGATATTTTCACAATAAAGAGAAATTTTCAAAAATTCTGAAAATTGGCTGAAAACGACTAAATATGAAGGACTCATCGGGCAAATCGCTCTGGAACTGAAATCGGAACGCTCACTGACATTTCCCCTATCTGAAAGTCTGATAAACGCCGGAAAAATGCCTAAGTCCAAAAAAATATTTTTATAAACTTTTTTCAATTTTACCCTTGTGGATATATATTCTACCCACACACCTTTGGAACTCTCCTGGGGTACAATCACACATATTATTCCCTCATTTTGTGGATATTTTCACAAAAAAGTGAAATTTTCAAAAATTCCGAAAATTGGCTGAAAACGACTAAATATGAAGGACTCATCGGGCGAATCGCTCTGGAACTGAAATCGGTATGCTCACTGACATTTCCCCTATCTGAAAGTCTGATAAACGCCGGAAAAATGACTAAGTCGAAAAAAAATTTTTTTTCAATTTTACCCCCGTGGGATATATATTCTACCCACACACATTTTGAACTCTCCTGGCGTACCCTCACACATATTATTCCCTCATTTAGTGGATATTTTCACAAAAAAGTGACATTTTAAAAAATTCGGAAAATTGGCTGAAAACGAATAAATATGAAGGACTCATCGGGTGAATCGCTCTGGAACTGAAATCGGAATGTTCGCTGACATTTTCCCTATCTGAAAGTCTGATAAACACCGGAAAAATGTCTAAGTCCAAAAAAAAATGTTTTCAACTTTTTTCAATTTTACCCCCGTGGGATATATATTCTACCCACACACATTTGGAACTCTCCTGGCGTACCCTCACACATATTATTCCCTCATTTAATGGATATTTTCACAAAAAAGTGAAATTTTCAAAAATTCAGAAAATTGACTGAAAACGACTAAATATGAAGGACTCATCGGGCGAATCACTCTGGAACTGAAATCGGAATGCTCACTGACATTTCCCCTATCTGAAAGTCTGATAAATGGCGGAAAAATGACTAAGTTCAAAAAAAAAATTTTTTCAACTTTTTTCAATTTTACCCCCGTGGGATATATATATTCTACCCACACACATTTGGAACTCTACTGGTGTACCCTCACACATATTATTCCCTCATTTAATGGATATTTTCACAAAAAAGTGAAATTTTCAAAAATTCAGAAAATTGACTGAAAACGACTAAATATGAAGGACTCATCGGGCGAATCACTCTGGAACTGAAATCGGAATGCTCACTGACATTTCCCCTATCTGAAAGTCTGATAAATGGCGGAAAAATGACTAAGTTCAAAAAAAAAATTTTTTAAACTTTTTTCAATTTTACCCCCGTGGGATATATATATTCTACCCACACACATTTGGAACTCTCCTGGTGTACCCTCACACATATTATTCCCTCATTTAGTGGATATTTTCACAAAAAAGTGAAATTTTCAAAAATTCTGAAAATTGGCTGAAAACGACTAAATATGAAGGACCCATCGGGCGAATCGCTCTGGATCTGAAATCGGAATGCTCGCTGACATTTCCCCTATCTGAAAGTCTGATAAACGTCGGAAAAATGACTAAGTCCAAAAAAATTTTTTTTCAATTTTACCCCCGTGGGATATATATTCTACCCACACACATTTGGAACTCTCCTGGCGCACCCTCACACATATTATTCCCTCATTTAGTGGATATTTTCACAAAAAAGTGAAATTTTCAAAAATTCAGAAAATTGGCTGAAAACGACTAAATATGAAGGACTCATCGGACGAATCGCTCTGGAACTGAAATCGGAACGCTCACTGACATTTCCCCTATCTGAAAGTTTGATAAACGCCTGAAAAATTGCTAAGTCCCCCAAAAAAATTTTTTCAACTTTTTTCAATTTTACCCTTGTGGATATATATTCTACCCACACACATTTGGAACTCTCCTGGGGTACCCTCACACATATTATTCCCTCATTTAGTGGATATTTTCACAAAAAGTGAAATTTTCAAAAATTCTGAAAATTGGCTCTAAACGACTAAATATGAAGGACCCATCGGGTGAATCGCTCTGGAACTGAAATCGGCACGCTCACTGACATTTCCCCTATCTGAAAGTCTGATAAACGGCGGAAAAATGACTAAGTCCCCAAAAAAAATGTTTTCAACTTTTTTCAATTTTACTTTTGTGGATATATATTCTACCCACACACATTTGGAACTCTCCTGGGGTACCCTCACACATATGATTCCCTCATTTAGTGGATGTTTTCACAAAAAAAGTGAAATTTTCAAAAATTCAGAAACTTGGCTGAAAACGACTAAATATGAAGGACTCATCGGGCGAATCGCTCTGGAACTGAAATCGGAAAATCACTCACATTTCCGCTATCTGAAAGTCTGATAAACGCTTGAAAAATGACTAAGTCCAAAAAAATTTTTTTTAAACTTTTTTCAATTTTAACCCCGTGGGATATATATTCTACCCACACACATTTGGAACTCTCCTGGCGTACCCTCACACATATTATTCTCTCATTTAGTGGATATTTTCACAAAAAAGTGAAATTTTCAAAAATTCAGAAAATTGGCTGAAAACGACTAAATATGAAGGACTCATCGGGCGAATCGCTCTGGAACTGAAATCGGAACGCTCACTGACATTTCCCCTATCTGAAAGTCTGATAAACGCCGGAAAAATGCCTAAGTCCCCCAAAAAAATTTTCCAACTTTTTTCAATTTTACGCTTGTGGATATATATTCTACCCACACACATTTGGTCTGTCTGTCCTGGGGTACCCTCACACATATTAATCTCTCATTTAGTGGATATTTTCACAAAAAAGTGAAATTTTCAAAAATTCAGAAAATTGGCTGAAAATGACTAAATATGAAGGACTCATCGGGCAAATCGCTCTGGAACTGAAATCGGAAAATCACTCACATTTCCGCTATCTGAAAGTCTGATAAATGCCGGAAAAATGACTAAGTTCAAAAAATAAATTTTTTCAACTTTTTTCAATTTTATCCCCGTGGGATATATATTCTACCCACACACATTTGGAACTCTCCTGGCGTACCCTCACACATATTATTCCCTCATTTAGTGGATATTTTCACAAAAAATTGAAATTTTAAAAAATTATGAAAATTGGCTGAAATCGACTAAATATGAAGGACTCATCGGGCGAATCGCTCTGGAACTGAAATCGGAATGCTCGCTGACATTTCCCCTATCTGAAAGTCTGATAAACACAGGAAAAATGTCTAAGTCCAAAAAAAAATTTTTTTCAACTTTTTCAGTTTTACCCCCGTGGATATATATTCTACCCAAACACATTTGGAACTCTCCTGGGGTACCGTCACACATATTATTCCCTCATTTAGTGGATATTTTCACCAAAAAAGTGAAATTTTCAAAAATTCAGAAAATTGGCTGAAAATGACTAAACATGAAGGACTCATCTGGCGAATCGCGTTGGAACTGAAATCGGAATGCTCACTGACATTTCCCCTATCTGAAAGTCTGATAAACGCCGGAAACATGCCTAAGTCACAAAAAAAAATTTTTCAACTTTTTTCAATTTTACCCCCGTGGGATATATATTCTACCCACACACATTTAGAACTCTCCTGGCGTACCCTCACACATATTATTCCCTCACTTAGTGGATATTTTCACAAAAAAGTGAAATTTTCAAAAATTCAGAAAATTGGCTGAAAATGACTAAATAAGAAGGACCCATCGGGCGAATCGCTCTGGAACTGAAATCGGAACGCTCACTGACATTTCCCCTATCTGAAAGTCTGATAAACGCCGGAAAAATGACTAAGTCCAAGAAAACATTTTTTTCAATTTTACCCCCGTGGGATATACATTCTACCCACACACATTTGGAACTCTCCTGGCGTACCCTCACACATATTATTCCCTCATTTAGTGGATATTTTCACAAAAAAGAGAAATTTTCAAAAATTCAGAAAATTGGCTGAAAACGACTAAATATGAAGGACTCATCGGGCAAATCGCTCTGGAACTGAAATCGGAACGCTCACTGACATTTCCCCTTTCTGAAAGTCTCATAAACGCCGGAAAAATGCCTAAGTCCAAAAAAATATTTTTTTAAACTTTTTTCAATTTTACCCCCGTGGATATATATTCTACCCACACACATTTGGAACTCTCCTGGGGTACCCTCACACATATTATTCCCTCATTTAGTGGATATTTTCACAAAAAAGTGAAATTTTCAAAAATTCAGAAAATTGACTGAAAACGACTAAATATGAAGGACTCATCGGGCGAATCGCTCTGAAACTGAAATCGGAACGCTCACTGACATTTCCCCTCTCTGAAAGTCTGATAAACACTGGAAAAAAGCCTAAGTCCAAAAAAACATTTTTTTAAACTTTTTTTAATTTTACCCCCGTGGGATATATATATATTCTACCACCACACATTTGGAACTCTCCTGGGGTACCCTCACACATATTATTCCCTCATTTAGTGGATATTTTCACAAAAAGTGAAATTTTCAAAAATTCTGAAAATTGGCTGAAAATGACTAAATATGAAGGACCCATCGGGCGAATCGCTCTGGAGCTGAAATCGGAACGCAAACTGACATTTCCCCTATCTGAATGTCTGATAAACGCCGAAAAAATGCCTAAGTCACAAAAAAAAATTTTTCAACTTTTTTCAATTTTGCCCCCGTGGATATATATTCTACCCACACACATTTGGAACTCTCCTGGGGTACCCTCACACATATTATTCCCTTATTTAGTGGATATTTTCACAAAAAAGTGAAATTTTCAAAAATTCAGAAAATTGGCTGAAAACGCCTGAATATAAAGGACTCATCGGTCGAATCGCTCTGGAACTGAAATTGGAACGCTCACTGACATTTCCCCTATCTGAAAGTCTGATAAACGCCGGAAAAGTGACTAAGCCAAAAAAAAATTTTTTTTAAACTTTTTTTAAATTTTACCACCGTGGGATATATATTCTACCCACACACACTTGGAACTCTCCTGGCATACCCTCACACATATTATTCCCTCATTTAGTGGATATTTTCACAAAAAAGTGAAATTTTCAAAAATTCAGAAAATTGGCTGAAAACGACTAAATATAAAGGACTCATCGGGCGAATCGCTCTGGAACTGAAATCGGAACGCTCACTGACATTTTGCTATCTGAAAATCTGATAAATGGCGGAAAAATGACTAAGCCCAAAAAAAAAGTTTTTTTCAACTTTTTTCAATTTTACCCGCGTGGGATATATATATATATTCTACCACCACACATTTGGAACTCTCCTGGGGTACCCTCACACATATTATTCCCTCATTTAGTGGATATTTTCACAAAAAGTGAAATTTTCAAAAATTCTGAAAATTGGCTGAAAATGACTAAATATGAAGGACCCATCGGGCGAATCGCTCTGGAGCTGAAATCGGAACGCACACTGACATTTCCCCTATCTGAATGTCTGATAAACGCCGAAAAAATGCCTAAGTCACAAAAAAAAAATTTTCAACTTTTTTCAATTTTGCCCCCGTGGATATATATTCTACCCACACACATTTGGAACTCTCCTGGGGTACCCTCACACATATTATTCCCTCATTTAGTGGATATTTTCACAAAAAAGTGAAATTTTCAAAAATTCAGAAAATTGGCTGAAAACGACTGAATATAAAGGACTCATCGGTCGAATCGCTCTGGAACTGAAATTGGAACGCTCACTGACATTTCCCCTATCTGAAAGTCTGATAAACGCCGGAAAAGTGACTAAGCCAAAAAAAAATTTTTTTTAAACTTTTTTTAAATTTTACCACCGTGGGATATATATTCTACCCACACACATTTGGATCTCTCCTGGGGTACCCTCACACATATTATTCCCTCATTTAGTGGATATTTTTTTACAAAAAAGTGAAATTTTCAAAAATTCAGAAAATTGTCTGAAAACGACTAAATATGAAGGAGTCATCGGGCGAATCGCTCTGGAATTGAAATCGGAATGCTCGCTGACATTTCCCCTATCTGAAAGTCTGCTAAACGCCTGAAAAATGGCTAAGTCCAAAAAAATTTTTTTTCAATTTTACCCCCGTGGGATATATATTCTACCCACACACATTTGGAACTCTCCTGGCATACCCTCACACATATTATTCCCTCATTTAGTGGATATTTTCACAAAAAAGTGAAATTTTCAAAAATTCAGAAAATTGGCTGAAAACGACTAAATATGAAGGACCCATCGGGCGAATCGCTCTGGATCTGAAATCGGAACGCTCACTGACATTTCCCCTATCTGAAAGTCTGATAAACGTCAGAAAAATGACTAAGTCCAAAAAAATTTTTTTTCAATTTTACCCCCGTGGGATATATATTCTACCCACACACATTTGGAACTCTCCTGGTGTACCCTCACACATATTATTCCCTCATTTAGTGGATATTTTCACAAAAAATTGAAATTTTAAAAAATTCTGAAAATTTGCTGAAATCGACTAAATATGAAGGACTCATCGGGCGAATCGCTCAGGAACTGAAATCGGAATGCTCGCTGACATTTCCCCTATCTGAAAGTCTGATAAACACAGGAAAAATGTATAAGTCCAAAAAAAAATTTTTTTCAACTTTTTCAGTTTTACCCCCGTGGATATATATTCTACCCAAACACATTTGGAACTCTCCTGGGGTACCGTCACACATATTATTCCCTCACTTAGTGGATATTTTCACCAAAAAAGTGAAATTTTCAAAAATTCAGAAAATTGGCTGAAAATGACTAAATATGAAGGACCCATCGGGCAAATTGCTCTGGAGCTGAAATCGGAACGCACTCTGACATTTCCCGTATCTGAAAGTCTGATAAACGCCGGAAAAATGACTAAGTCCAAAAATCATTTTTTCAATTTTACCTCCGTGGGATATATTTTCTACCCACACACATTTGGAACTCTCCTGGCGTACCCTCACACATATTATTCCCTCATTTAGTGGATATTTTCACAATAAAGAGAAATTTTCAAAAATTCTGAAAATTGGCTGAAAACGACTAAATATGAAGGACTCATCGGGCAAATCGCTCTGGAACTGAAATCGGAACGCTCACTGACATTTCCCCTATCTGAAAGTCTGATAAACGCCGGAAAAATGCCTAAGTCCAAAAAAATATTTTTATAAACTTTTTTCAATTTTACCCTTGTGGATATATATTCTACCCACACACCTTTGGAACTCTCCTGGGGTACAATCACACATATTATTCCCTCATTTTGTGGATATTTTCACAAAAAAGTGAAATTTTCAAAAATTCCGAAAATTGGCTGAAAACGACTAAATATGAAGGACTCATCGGGCGAATCGCTCTGGAACTGAAATCGGTATGCTCACTGACATTTCCCCTATCTGAAAGTCTGATAAACGCCGGAAAAATGACTAAGTCGAAAAAAAATTTTTTTTCAATTTTACCCCCGTGGGATATATATTCTACCCACACACATTTTGAACTCTCCTGGCGTACCCTCACACATATTATTCCCTCATTTAGTGGATATTTTCACAAAAAAGTGACATTTTAAAAAATTCGGAAATTTGGCTGAAAACGAATAAATATGAAGGACTCATCGGGTGAATCGCTCTGGAACTGAAATCGGAATGTTCGCTGACATTTTCCCTATCTGAAAGTCTGATAAACACCGGAAAAATGTCTAAGTCCAAAAAAAAATGTTTTCAACTTTTTTCAATTTTACCCCCGTGGGATATATATTCTACCCACACACATTTGGAACTCTCCTGGCGTACCCTCACACATATTATTCCCTCATTTAATGGATATTTTCACAAAAAAAGTGAAATTTTCAAAAATTCAGAAAATTGACTGAAAACGACTAAATATGAAGGACTCATCGGGCGAATCACTCTGGAACTGAAATCGGAATGCTCACTTACATTTCCCCTATCTGAAAGTCTGATAAATGGCGGAAAAATGACTAAGTTCAAAAAAAAAATTTTTTCAACTTTTTTCAATTTTACCCCCGTGGGATATATATATTCTACCCACACACATTTGGAACTCTACTGGTGTACCCTCACACATATTATTCCCTCATTTAATGGATATTTTCACAAAAAAGTGAAATTTTCAAAAATTCAGAAAATTGACTGAAAACGACTAAATATGAAGGACTCATCGGGCGAATCACTCTGGAACTGAAATCGGAATGCTCACTGACATTTCCCCTATCTGAAAGTCTGATAAATGGCGGAAAAATGACTAAGTTCAAAAGAAAAAATTTTTAAACTTTTTTCAATTTTACCCCCGTGGGATATATATATTCTACCCACACACATTTGGAACTCTCCTGGTGTACCCTCACACATATTATTCCCTCATTTAGTGGATATTTTCACAAAAAAGTGAAATTTTCAAAAATTCTGAAAATTGGCTGAAAACGACTAAATATGAAGGACCCATCGGGCGAATCGCTCTGGATCTGAAATCGGAATGCTCGCTGACATTTCCCCTATCTGAAAGTCTGATAAACGTCGGAAAAATGACTAAGTCCAAAAAAATTTTTTTTCAATTTTACCCCCGTGGGATATATATTCTACCCACACACATTTGGAACTCTCCTGGTGTACCCTCACACATATTATTCCCTCATTTAGTGGATATTTTCACAAAAAAGTGAAATTTTCAAAAATTCTGAAAATTGGCTGAAAACGACTAAATATGAAGGACTCATCGGGCGAATCGCTCTGGAACTGAAATCGGAAAATCACTGACATTTCCCCTATCTGAAAGTCTGATAAACGCTTGAAAAATGACTAAGTCCAAAAAAAAATTTTTTAAAACTTTTTTCAATTTTACCCCCGTGGGATATATATTCTACCCACACACATTTGGAACTCTCCTGGCGCACCCTCACACATATTATTCCCTCATTTAGTGGATATTTTCACAAAAAGTGAAATTTTCAAAAATTCTGAAAATTGGCTCTAAACGACTAAATATGAAGGACCCATCGGGTGAATCGCTCTGGAACTGAAATCGGCACGCTCACTGACATTTCCCCTATCTGAAAGTCTGATAAACGGCGGAAAAATGACTAAGTCCCCAAATAAAATGTTTTCAACTTTTTTCAATTTTACTTTTGTGGATATATATTCTACCCACACACATTTGGAACTCTCCTGGGGTACCCTCACACATATGATTCCCTCATTTAGTGGATGTTTTCACAAAAAAAGTGAAATTTTCAAAAATTCAGAAACTTGGCTGAAAACGACTAAATATGAAGGACTCATCGGGCGAATCGCTCTGGAACTGAAATCGGAAAATCACTCACATTTCCGCTATCTGAAAGTCTGATAAACGCTTGAAAAATGACTAAGTCCAAAAAAATTTTTTTTAAACTTTTTTCAATTTTAACCCCGTGGGATATATATTCTACCCACACACATTTGGAACTCTCCTGGCGTACCCTCACACATATTATTCTCTCATTTAGTGGATATTTTCACAAAAAAGTGAAATTTTCAAAAATTCAGAAAATTGGCTGAAAACGACTAAATATGAAGGACTCATCGGGCGAATCGCTCTGGAACTGAAATCGGAACGCTCACTGACATTTCCCCTATCTGAAAGTCTGATAAACGCCGGAAAAATGCCTAAGTCCCCCAAAAAAATTTTCCAACTTTTTTCAATTTTACGCTTGTGGATATATATTCTACCCACACACATTTGGTCTGTCTGTCCTGGGGTACCCTCACACATATTAATCTCTCATTTAGTGGATATTTTCACAAAAAAGTGAAATTTTCAAAAATTCAGAAAATTGGCTGAAAATGACTAAATATGAAGGACTCATCGGGCAAATCGCTCTGGAACTGAAATCGGAAAATCACTCACATTTCCGCTATCTGAAAGTCTGATAAATGCCGGAAAAATGACTAAGTTCAAAAAATAAATTTTTTCAACTTTTTTCAATTTTACCCCCGTGGGATATATATTCTACCCACACACATTTGGAACTCTCCTGGCGTACCCTCACACATATTATTCCCTCATTTAGTGGATATTTTCACAAAAAATTGAAATTTTAAAAAATTCTGAAAATTGGCTGAAATCGACTAAATATGAAGGACTCATCGGGCGAATCGCTCTGGAACTGAAATCGGAATGCTCGCTGACATTTCCCCTATCTGAAAGTCTGATAAACACAGGAAAAATGTCTAAGTCCAAAAAAAAATTTTTTTCAACTTTTTCAGTTTTACCCCCGTGGATATATATTCTACCCAAACACATTTGGAACTCTCCTGGGGTACCGTCACACATATTATTCCCTCATTTAGTGGATATTTTCACCAAAAAAGTGAAATTTTCAAAAATTCAGAAAATTGGCTGAAAATGACTAAACATGAAGGACTCATCTGGCGAATCGCGTTGGAACTGAAATCGGAATGCTCACTGACATTTCCCCTATCTGAAAGTCTGATAAACGCCGGAAACATGCCTAAGTCACAAAAAAAAATTTTTCAACTTTTTTCAATTTTACCCCCGTGGGATATATATTCTACCCACACACATTTAGAACTCTCCTGGCGTACCCTCACACATATTATTCCCTCACTTAGTGGATATTTTCACAAAAAAGTGAAATTTTCAAAAATTCAGAAAATTGGCTGAAAATGACTAAATAAGAAGGACCCATCGGGCGAATCGCTCTGGAACTGAAATCGGAACGCTCACTGACATTTCCCCTATCTGAAAGTCTGATAAACGCCGGAAAAATGACTAAGTCCAAGAAAACATTTTTTTCAATTTTACCCCCGTGGGATATACATTCTACCCACACACATTTGGAACTCTCCTGGCGTACCCTCACACATATTATTCCCTCATTTAGTGGATATTTTCACAAAAAAGAGAAATTTTCAAAAATTCAGAAAATTGGCTGAAAACGACTAAATATGAAGGACTCATCGGGCAAATCGCTCTGGAACTGAAATCGGAACGCTCACTGACATTTCCCCTTTCTGAAAGTCTCATAAACGCCGGAAAAATGCCTAAGTCCAAAAAAATATTTTTTTAAACTTTTTTCAATTTTACCCCCGTGGATATATATTCTACCCACACACATTTGGAACTCTCCTGGGGTACCCTCACACATATTATTCCCTCATTTAGTGGATATTTTCACAAAAAAGTGAAATTTTCAAAAATTCAGAAAATTGACTGAAAACGACTAAATATGAAGGACTCATCGGGCGAATCGCTCTGAAACTGAAATCGGAACGCTCACTGACATTTCCCCTCTCTGAAAGTCTGATAAACACTGGAAAAAAGCCTAAGTCCAAAAAAACATTTTTTTAAACTTTTTTTAATTTTACCCCCGTGGGATATATATATATTCTACCACCACACATTTGGAACTCTCCTGGGGTACCCTCACACATATTATTCCCTCATTTAGTGGATATTTTCACAAAAAGTGAAATTTTCAAAAATTCTGAAAATTGGCTGAAAATGACTAAATATGAAGGACCCATCGGGCGAATCGCTCTGGAGCTGAAATCGGAACGCACACTGACATTTCCCCTATCTGAATGTCTGATAAACGCCGAAAAAATGCCTAAGTCACAAAAAAAAATTTTTCAACTTTTTTCAATTTTGCCCCCGTGGATATATATTCTACCCACACACATTTGGAACTCTCCTGGGGTACCCTCACACATATTATTCCCTTATTTAGTGGATATTTTCACAAAAAAGTGAAATTTTCAAAAATTCAGAAAATTGGCTGAAAACGACTGAATATAAAGGACTCATCGGTCGAATCGCTCTGGAACTGAAATTGGAACGCTCACTGACATTTCCCCTATCTGAAAGTCTGATAAACGCCGGAAAAGTGACTAAGCCAAAAAAAAATTTTTTTTAAACTTTTTTTAAATTTTACCACCGTGGGATATATATTCTACCCACACACACTTGGAACTCTCCTGGCATACCCTCACACATATTATTCCCTCATTTAGTGGATATTTTCACAAAAAAGTGAAATTTTCAAAAATTCAGAAAATTGGCTGAAAACGACTAAATATAAAGGACTCATCGGGCGAATCGCTCTGGAACTGAAATCGGAACGCTCACTGACATTTTGCTATCTGAAAATCTGATAAATGGCGGAAAAATGACTAAGCCCAAAAAAAAAGTTTTTTTCAACTTTTTTCAATTTTACCCGCGTGGGATATATATATATATTCTACCACCACACATTTGGAACTCTCCTGGGGTACCCTCACACATATTATTCCCTCATTTAGTGGATATTTTCACAAAAAGTGAAATTTTCAAAAATTCTGAAAATTGGCTGAAAATGACTAAATATGAAGGACCCATCGGGCGAATCGCTCTGGAGCTGAAATCGGAACGCACACTGACATTTCCCCTATCTGAATGTCTGATAAACGCCGAAAAAATGCCTAAGTCACAAAAAAAAAATTTTCAACTTTTTTAAATTTTGCCCCCGTGGATATATATTCTACCCACACACATTTGGAACTCTCCTGGGGTACCCTCACACATATTATTCCCTCATTTAGTGGATATTTTCACAAAAAAGTGAAATTTTCAAAAATTCAGAAAATTGGCTGAAAACGACTGAATATAAAGGACTCATCGGTCGAATCGCTCTGGAACTGAAATTGGAACGCTCACTGACATTTCCCCTATCTGAAAGTCTGATAAACGCCGGAAAAGTGACTAAGCCAAAAAAAAATTTTTTTTAAACTTTTTTTAAATTTTACCACCGTGGGATATATATTCTACCCACACACATTTGGATCTCTCCTGGGGTACCCTCACACATATTATTCCCTCATTTAGTGGATATTTTTTTACAAAAAAGTGAAATTTTCAAAAATTCAGAAAATTGTCTGAAAACGACTAAATATGAAGGAGTCATCGGGCGAATCGCTCTGGAATTGAAATCGGAATGCTCGCTGACATTTCCCCTATCTGAAAGTCTGCTAAACGCCTGAAAAATGGCTAAGTCCAAAAAAATTTTTTTTCAATTTTACCCCCGTGGGATATATATTCTACCCACACACATTTGGAACTCTCCTGGCATACCCTCACACATATTATTCCCTCATTTAGTGGATATTTTCACAAAAAAGTGAAATTTTCAAAAATTCAGAAAATTGGCTGAAAACGACTAAATATGAAGGACCCATCGGGCGAATCGCTCTGGATCTGAAATCGGAACGCTCACTGACATTTCCCCTATCTGAAAGTCTGATAAACGTCAGAAAAATGACTAAGTCCAAAAAAATTTTTTTTCAATTTTACCCCCGTGGGATATATATTCTACCCACACACATTTGGAACTCTCCTGGTGTACCCTCACACATATTATTCCCTCATTTAGTGGATATTTTCACAAAAAATTGAAATTTTAAAAAATTCTGAAAATTTGCTGAAATCGACTAAATATGAAGGACTCATCGGGCGAATCGCTCAGGAACTGAAATCGGAATGCTCGCTGACATTTCCCCTATCTGAAAGTCTGATAAACACAGGAAAAATGTATAAGTCCAAAAAAAAATTTTTTTCAACTTTTTCAGTTTTACCCCCGTGGATATATATTCTACCCAAACACATTTGGAACTCTCCTGGGGTACCGTCACACATATTATTCCCTCACTTAGTGGATATTTTCACCAAAAAAGTGAAATTTTCAAAAATTCAGAAAATTGGCTGAAAATGACTAAATATGAAGGACCCATCGGGCAAATTGCTCTGGAGCTGAAATCGGAACGCACTCTGACATTTCCCGTATCTGAAAGTCTGATAAACGCCGGAAAAATGACTAAGTCCAAAAATCATTTTTTCAATTTTACCCCCGTGGGATATATTTTCTACCCACACACATTTGGAACTCTCCTGGCGTACCCTCACACATATTATTCCCTCATTTAGTGGATATTTTCACAATAAAGAGAAATTTTCAAAAATTCTGAAAATTGGCTGAAAACGACTAAATATGAAGGACTCATCGGGCAAATCGCTCTGGAACTGAAATCGGAACGCTCACTGACATTTCCCCTATCTGAAAGTCTGATAAACGCCGGAAAAATGCCTAAGTCCAAAAAAATATTTTTATAAACTTTTTTCAATTTTACCCTTGTGGATATATATTCTACCCACACACCTTTGGAACTCTCCTGGGGTACAATCACACATATTATTCCCTCATTTTGTGGATATTTTCACAAAAAAGTGAAATTTTCAAAAATTCCGAAAATTGGCTGAAAACGACTAAATATGAAGGACTCATCGGGCGAATCGCTCTGGAACTGAAATCGGTATGCTCACTGACATTTCCCCTATCTGAAAGTCTGATAAACGCCGGAAAAATGACTAAGTCGAAAAAAAATTTTTTTTCAATTTTACCCCCGTGGGATATATATTCTACCCACACACATTTTGAACTCTCCTGGCGTACCCTCACACATATTATTCCCTCATTTAGTGGATATTTTCACAAAAAAGTGACATTTTAAAAAATTCGGAAAATTGGCTGAAAACGAATAAATATGAAGGACTCATCGGGTGAATCGCTCTGGAACTGAAATCGGAATGTTCGCTGACATTTTCCCTATCTGAAAGTCTGATAAACACCGGAAAAATGTCTAAGTCCAAAAAAAAATGTTTTCAACTTTTTTCAATTTTACCCCCGTGGGATATATATTCTACCCACACACATTTGGAACTCTCCTGGCGTACCCTCACACATATTATTCCCTCATTTAATGGATATTTTCACAAAAAAGTGAAATTTTCAAAAATTCAGAAAATTAACTGAAAACGACTAAATATGAAGGACTCATCGGGCGAATCACTCTGGAACTGAAATCGGAATGCTCACTGCCATTTCCCCTATCTGAAAGTCTGATAAATGGCGGAAAAATGACTAAGTTCAAAAAAAAAATTTTTTCAACTTTTTTCAATTTTACCCCCGTGGGATATATATATTCTACCCACACACATTTGGAACTCTCCTGGTGTACCCTCACACATATTATTCCCTCATTTAGTGGATATTTTCACAAAAAAGTGAAATTTTCAAAAATTCTGAAAATTGGCTGAAAACGACTAAATATGAAGGACCCATCGGGCGAATCGCTCTGGATCTGAAATCGGAATGCTCGCTGACATTTCCCCTATCTGAAAGTCTGATAAACGTCGGAAAAATGACTAAGTCCAAAAAAATTTTTTTTCAATTTTACCCCCGTGGGATATATATTCTACCCACACACATTTGGAACTCTCCTGGCGTACCCTCACACATATTATTCCCTCATTTAGTGGATATTTTCACAAAAAAGTGAAATTTTCAAAAATTCTGAAAATTGGCTGAAAACGACTAAATATGAAGGACTCATCGGGCGAATCGCTCTGGAACTGAAATCGGAAAATCACTGACATTTCCCCTATCTGAAAGTCTGATAAACGCTTGAAAAATGACTAAGTCCAAAAAAAAATTTTTTAAAACTTTTTTCAATTTTACCCCCGTGGGATATATATTCTACCCACACACATTTGGAACTCTCCTGGCGCACCCTCACACATATTATTCCCTCATTTAGTGGATATTTTCACAAAAAAGTGAAATTTTCAAAAATTCAGAAAATTGGCTGAAAACGACTAAATATGAAGGACTCATCGGACGAATCGCTCTGGAACTGAAATCGGAACGCTCACTGACATTTCCCCTATCTGAAAGTTTGATAAACGCCTGAAAAATTGCTAAGTCCCCCAAAAAAATTTTTTCAACTTTTTTCAATTTTACCCTTGTGGATATATATTCTACCCACACACATTTGGAACTCTCCTGGGGTACCCTCACACATATTATTCCCTCATTTAGTGGATATTTTCACAAAAAGTGAAATTTTCAAAAATTCTGAAAATTGGCTCTAAACGACTAAATATGAAGGACCCATCGGGTGAATCGCTCTGGAACTGAAATCGGCACGCTCACTGACATTTCCCCTATCTGAAAGTCTGATAAACGGCGGAAAAATGACTAAGTCCCCAAAAAAAATGTTTTCAACTTTTTTCAATTTTACTTTTGTGGATATATATTCTACCCACACACATTTGGAACTCTCCTGGCGTACCCTCACACATATTATTCTCTCATTTAGTGGATATTTTCACAAAAAAGTGAAATTTTCAAAAATTCAGAAAATTGGCTGAAAACGACTAAATATGAAGGACTCATCGGGCGAATCGCTCTGGAACTGAAATCGGAACGCTCACTGACATTTCCCCTATCTGAAAGTCTGATAAACGCCGGAAAAATGCCTAAGTCCCCCCAAAAATTTTTCCAACTTTTTTCAATTTTACGCTTGTGGATATATATTCTACCCACACACATTTGGTCTGTCTGTCCTGGGGTACCCTCACACATATTAATCTCTCATTTAGTGGATATTTTCACAAAAAAGTGAAATTTTCAAAAATTCAGAAAATTGGCTGAAAATGACTAAATATGAAGGACTCATTGGGCAAATCGCTCTGGAACTGAAATCGGAAAATCACTCACATTTCCGCTATCTGAAAGTCTGATAAATGCCGGAAAAATGACTAAGTTCAAAAAATAAATTTTTTCAACTTTTTTCAATTTTACCCCCGTGGGATATATATTCTACCCACACACATTTTGAACTCTCCTGGCATACCCTCACACATATTATTCCCTCATTTAGTGGATATTTTCACAAAAAGTGAAATTTTCAAAAATTCTGAAAATTGGCTCTAAACGACTAAATATGAAGGACCCATCGGGTGAATCGCTCTGGAACTGAAATCGGCACGCTCACTGACATTTCCCCTATCTGAAAGTCTGATAAACGGCGGAAAAATGACTAAGTCCCCAAAAAAAATGTTTTCAACTTTTTTCAATTTTACTTTTGTGGATATATATTCTACCCACACACATTTGGTCTGTCTGTCCTGGGGTACCCTAACACATATTATTCCCTCATTTAGTGGATATTTTTTTACAAAAAAGTGAAATTTTCAAAAATTCAGAAAATTGTCTGAAAACGACTAAATATGAAGGGCTCATCGGGCGAATCGCTCTGGAATTGAAATCGGAATGCTCGCTGACATTTCCCCTATCTGAAAGTCTGCTAAACGCCTGAAAAATGGCTAAGTCCAAAAAAATTTTTTTTCAATTTTACCCCCGTGGGATATATATTCTACCCACACACATTTGGAACTCTCCTGGGGTACCGTCACACATATTATTCCCTCATTTAGTGGATATTTTCACCAAAAAAGTGAAATTTTCAAAAATTCAGAAAATTGGCTGAAAATGACTAAACATGAAGGACTCATCTGGCGACTCGCGTTGGAACTGAAATCGGAATGCTCACTGACATTTCCCCTATCTGAAAGTCTGATAAACGCCGGAAACATGCCTAAGTCACAAAAAAAAATTTTTCAACTTTTTTCAATTTTACCCCCGTGGGATATATATTCTACCCACACACATTTAGAACTCTCCTGGCGTACCCTCACACATATTATTCCCTCACTTAGTGGATATTTTCACAAAAAAGTGAAATTTTCAAAAATTCAGAAAATTGGCTGAAAATGACTAAATAAGAAGGACCCATCGGGCGAATCGCTCTGGAACTGAAATCGGAACGCTCACTGACATTTCCCCTATCTGAAAGTCTGATAAACGCCGGAAAAATGACTAAGTCCAAGAAAACATTTTTTTCAATTTTACCCCCGTGGGATATACATTCTACCCACACACATTTGGAACTCTCCTGGCGTACCCTCACACATATTATTCCCTCATTTAGTGGATATTTTCACAAAAAAGAGAAATTTTCAAAAATTCAGAAAATTGGCTGAAAACGACTAAATATGAAGGACTCATCGGGCAAATCGCTCTGGAACTGAAATCGGAACGCTCACTGACATTTCCCCTTTCTGAAAGTCTCATAAACGCCGGAAAAATGCCTAAGTCCAAAAAAATATTTTTTTAAACTTTTTTCAATTTTACCCCCGTGGATATATATTCTACCCACACACATTTGGAACTCTCCTGGGGTACCCTCACACATATTATTCCCTCATTTAGTGGATATTTTCACAAAAAAGTGAAATTTTCAAAAATTCAGAAAATTGACTGAAAACGACTAAATATGAAGGACTCATCGGGCGAATCGCTCTGAAACTGAAATCGGAACGCTCACTGACATTTCCCCTCTCTGAAAGTCTGATAAACACTGGAAAAAAGCCTAAGTCCAAAAAAACATTTTTTTAAACTTTTTTTAATTTTACCCCCGTGGGATATATATATATTCTACCACCACACATTTGGAACTCTCCTGGGGTACCCTCACACATATTATTCCCTCATTTAGTGGATATTTTCACAAAAAGTGAAATTTTCAAAAATTCTGAAAATTGGCTGAAAATGACTAAATATGAAGGACCCATCGGGCGAATCGCTCTGGAGCTGAAATCGGAACGCACACTGACATTTCCCCTATCTGAATGTCTGATAAACGCCGAAAAAATGCCTAAGTCACAAAAAAAAATTTTTCAACTTTTTTCAATTTTGCCCCCGTGGATATATATTCTACCCACACACATTTGGAACTCTCCTGGGGTACCCTCACACATATTATTCCCTCATTTAGTGGATATTTTCACAAAAAAGTGAAATTTTCAAAAATTCAGAAAATTGGCTGAAAACGACTGAATATAAAGGACTCATCGGTCGAATCGCTCTGGAACTGAAATTGGAACGCTCACTGACATTTCCCCTATCTGAAAGTCTGATAAACGCCGGAAAAGTGACTAAGCCAAAAAAAAATTTTTTTTAAACTTTTTTTAAATTTTACCACCGTGGGATATATATTCTACCCACACACACTTGGAACTCTCCTGGCATACCCTCACACATATTATTCCCTCATTTAGTGGATATTTTCACAAAAAAGTGAAATTTTCAAAAATTCAGAAAATTGGCTGAAAACGACTAAATATAAAGGACTCATCGGGCGAATCGCTCTGGAACTGAAATCGGAACGCACACTGACATTTTGCTATCTGAAAATCTGATAAATGGCGGAAAAATGACTAAGCCCAAAAAAAAAGTTTTTTTCAACTTTTTTCAATTTTACCCGCGTGGGATATACATTCTACCCACACACATTTGGAACTCTCCTGGCATACCCTCAAAAATATCATTCCCTAATTTAGTGGATATTTTCACAAAAAAGTGAAATTTTCAAAAATTCTGAAAATTGGCTGAAAACGACTAAATATGAAGGACTCAACGGGCGAATCACTCTGGAACTGAAATCGGAACGCTCACTGACATTTCCCCTATGTGAAAGCCTGATAAACGCCGGAAAAATGACTAAGTCCAAAAAAAATTTTTTTCAATTTTACCCCCGTGGGATATATATTCTACCCACACACATTTGGAAGTCTCCTGGCGTACCCTCACACATATTATTCCCTCATTTAGTGGATATTTTCACAAAAAGTGAAATTTTCAAAAATTCTGAAAATTGGCTGAAAACAACTAAATATGAAGGACTCATTGGGCGAAACGCTCTGGAACTGAAATAGGAACGCTCACTGACATTTCCCCTATCTGAAAGTCTGATAAACGCCGGAAAAATGTCTAAGTCCCCAAAAAAATTTTTTTCACCTTTTTTCTATTTTACCGCCGTGGATATATATTCTACCCACACACACTTGGAACTCTCCTATCATACCCTCACACATATTATTCCCTCATTTAGTGGATATTTTCACAAAAAAGTGAAATTTTCAAAAATTCAAAAAATTGGCTGAAAACAACTAAATATGAAGGACTCATTGGGCGAATCGCTCTGGAACTGAAATAGGAACGCTCACTGACATTTCCCCTATCTGAAAGTCTGATAAACGCCGGAAAAATTGCTAAGTCCCCCAAAAAAATTTTTTCAACTTTTTTCAATTTTACCCTTGTGGATATATATTCTACCCACACACATTTGGAACTCTCCTGGGGTACCCTCACACATATTATTCCCTCATTTAGTGGATATTTTCACAAAAAGTGAAATTTTCAAAAATTCTGAAAATTGGCTCTAAAGGACTAAATATGAAGGACACATCGGGTGAATCGCTCTGGAACTGAAATCGGCACGCTCACTGACATTTCCCCTATCTGAAAGTCTGATAAACGGCGGAAAAATGACTAAGTCCCCAAAAAAAATGTTTTCAACTTTTTTCAATTTTACTTTTGTGGATATATATTCTACCCACACACATTTGGAACTCTCCTGGGGTACCCTCACACATATTATTCCCTCATTTAGTGGATATTTTCACAAAAAAAGTGAAATTTTCAAAAATTCAGAAACTTGGCTGAAAACGACTAAATATGAAGGACTCATCGGGCGAATCGCTCTGGAACTGAAATCGGAAAATCACTCACATTTCCGCTATCTGAAAGTCTGATAAACGCTTGAAAAATGACTAAGTCCAAAAAAATTTTTTTTTAAACTTTTTTCAATTTTAACCCCGTGGGATATATATTCTACCCACACACATTTGGAACTCTCCTGGCGTACCCTCACACATATTATTCTCTCATTTAGTGGATATTTTCACAAAAAAGTGAAATTTTCAAAAATTCAGAAAATTGGCTGAAAACGACTAAATATGAAGGAATCATCGGGCGAATCGCTCTGGAACTGAAATCGGAACGCTCACTGACATTTCCCCTATCTGAAAGTCTGATAAACGCCGGAAAAATGCCTAAGTCCCCAAAAAAAATTTTCCAACTTTTTTCAATTTTACGCTTGTGGATATATATTCTACCCACACACATTTGGTCTGTCTGTCCTGGGGTACCCTCACACATATTAATCCCTCATTTAGTGGATATTTTCACAAAAAAGTGAAATTTTCAAAAATTCAGAAAATTGGCTGAAAATGACTAAATATGAAGGACTCATCGGGCGAATCGCTCTGGAACTGAATTCGGAAAATCACTCACATTTCCGCTATCTGAAAGTCTGATAAATGCCGGAAAAATGACTAAGTTCAAAAAATAAATTTTTTCAACTTTTTTCAATTTTACCCCCGTGGGATATATATTCTACCCACACACATTTGGATCTCTCCTGGGGTACCCTCACACATATTATTCCCTCATTTAGTGGATATTTTTTTACAAAAAAGTGAAATTTTCAAAAATTCAGAAAATTGTCTGAAAATGACTAAATATGAAGGACTCATCGGGCGAATCGCTCTGGAATTGAAATCGGAACGCTCACTGACATTTCCCCTATCTGAAAGTCTGATAAACGTCAGAAAAATGACTAAGTCCAAAAAAATTTTTTTTCAGTTTTACCCCCGTGGGATATATATTCTACCCACACACATTTGGAACTCTCCTGGCGTACCCTCACACATATTATTCCCTCATTTAGTGGATATTTTCACAAAAAAGTGAAATTTTCAAAAATTCTGAAAATTGGCTGAAAACGACTAAATATGAAGGACCCATCGGGCGAATCACTCAGGAACTGAAATCGGAACGCTCACTGACATTTCCCCTATCTGAAAGTCTGATAAACGCCGGAAAAGCGACTAAATCCAACAAAAATTTTTTTTCAATTTTACCCTCGTGGGATATATATTCTACCCACACACATTTGGAACTCTCCTGGCGTACCCTCACACATATTATTCCTTCATTTAGTGGATATTTTCACAAAAAAGTGAAATTTTCAAAAATTCACAAAATTTGCTGAAAGCGACTAAATATGAAGTACTCATCGGGCGAATCACTCTGGAACTGAAATCGGAACTCTCACTGATATTTCCCCTATCTGAAAGTCTGATAAACGCCGGAAAAACGACTAAGTCCAACAAAAAATTTTTTCAACTTTTTTCAATTTTACCCCCGTGGGATATATATTCCACCCACACACATTTGGAACTCTCCTGGCGTACCCTCACACATATTATTCCCTCATTTAGTGGATATTTTCACAAAAAAGTGAAATTTTCAAAAATTCGGAAAATTGGTTGAAAACGACTAAATATGAAGGACTCATCGGGCGAATCGCTCTGGAACTGAAATCGGAATGCTCACTTACATTTCCCCTATCTGAAAGTCTGATAAACGCCGGAAAAACGACTAAGTCCAAAAAATAAATTTTTTCAACTTTTTTCAATTTTACCCCCGTGGGATATATATTCTACCCACACACATTTGGAACTCTCCTGGGGTACCCTCACACATATTATTCCCTCATTTAGTGGATATTTTCACAAAAAAAATGAAATTTTCAAAAATTCAGAAAATTGGCTGAAAACGACTTATTATGACGGACTCATCGGGCTAATCGCTCTGGAACTGAAATCGGACCGCTCACTGATATTTCCCCTATCTGAAAGTCTGATAAACGCCGGAAAAACGACTAAGTCCAACAAAAATTTTTTTCAACCTTTTTTAATTTTACCCCCGTGGGATATATATTCCACCCACACACATTTGGAACTCTCCTGGCGTACCCTCACACATATTATTCCCTCATTTAGTGGATATTTTCACAAAAAAGTGAAATTTTCAAAAATTCGGAAAATTGGTTGAAACGACTAAATATGAAGGACTAATCGGGCGAATCACTCTGGAGCTGAAATCGGACCGCTCACTGACATTTGCCCTTTCTGAAAGTCTGATAAATGGCGGAAAAATGCATAAGTCCAAAAAAAAATTTTTTTCAACTTTTTTCAATTTTACCCCCGTGGGATATATATTCTACCCACACACATTTGGTACTCTCCTGGGGTACCCTCACACATATTATTCCCTCATTTAGTGGATATTTTCACAAAAAAGTGAAATTTTCAAAAATTCTGAAAATTGGCTGAAAACGACTAAATATGAAGGACTCATCGGGCGAATCGCTCTGGAACTGAAATCGGAACGCTCACTGACATTTGCCCTTTCTGAAAGTCTGATAAATGCCGGAAAAATGCATAAGTCAAAAAAAAAATTTTTTTCAATTTTATCCCCATGGGATATATATTCTACCCACACACATTTGGTATTCTCCTGGCGTACCCTCACATATATTATTCCCTCATTTAGTGGATATTTTCACAAAAAAGTGAAATTTCAAAAATTCAGAAACTTGGCTGAAAACGACTAAATATGAAGGACTCATCGGGCGAATCACTCTGGAACTGAAATCGGAACGCTCACTGACATTTCCCCTATCTGAAAGTCTGATAAACGCCGGAAAAGCGACTAAATCCAACAAAAATTTTTTTTCAACTTTGTTCAATTTTACCCTCGTGGGATATATATTCTACCCACACACATTTGGAACTCTCCTGGCGTACCCTCACACATATTATTCCTTCATTTAGTGGATATTTTCACAAAAAAGTGAAATTTTCAAAAATTCGGAAAATTGGTTGAAAACGACTAAATATGAAGGACTCATCGGGCGAATCGCTCTGGAACTGAAATCGGAACGCTCACTTACATTTCCCCTATCTGAAAGTCTGATAAACGCCGGAAAAACGACTAAGTCCAAAAAATAAATTTTTTCAACTTTTTTCAATTTTACCCCCGTGGGATATATATTCTACCCACACACATTTGGAACTCTCCTGGGGTACCCTCACACATATTATTCCCTCATTTAGTGGATATTTTCACATAAAAGTGAAATTTTCAAAAATTCAGAAACTTGGCTGAAAACTACTAAATATGAAGGACTCATCGGGCGAATCACTCTGGAGCTGAAATCGGAACGCTCACTGACATTTGCCCTTTCTGAAAGTCTGATAAATGGCGGAAAAATGCATAAGTCCAAAAAAAATTTTTTTTCAACTTTTTTCAATTTTACCCCCGTGGGATATAGATTCTACCCACACACATTTGGTACTCTCCTTGGGTACCCTCACACATATTATTCCCTCATTTAGTGGATATTTTCACAAAAAAGTGAAATTTTCAAAAATTCAGAAAATTGGCTGAAAACGACTTATTATGACGGACTCATCGGGCTAATCGCTCTGGAACTGAAATCGGAACGCTCACTGACATTTCCCCTATCTGAAAGTCTGATAAACGCCGAAAAAATGACTAAGTCCAAAAAAAAATTTTTTTCAATTTTATCCCCATGGGATATATATTCTACCCACACACATTTGGAACTCTCCTGGGGTACCCTCATACATATTATTCCCTCATATAGTGGATATTTTCGCAAAAAAGGGAAATTTTCAAAAATTCAGAAACTTGGCTGAAAACGACTAAATATGAAGGACTCATCGGGCGAATCACTCAGGAACTGAAATCGGAACGCTCACTGACATTTCCCCTATCTGAAAGTCTGATAAACGCCGGAAAAGCGACTAAATCCAACAAAAATTTTTTTCCAACTTTGTTAAATTTTACCCTCGTGGGATATATATTCTACCCACACACATTTGGAACTCTCCTGGCGTACCCTCACACATATTATTCCCTCATTTAGTGGATATTTTCGCAAAAAAGGGAAATTTTCAAAAATTCAGAAACTTGGCTGAAAACGACTAAATAAGAAGGACTCATCGGGTGAATCGCTCTGGAACTGAAATCGGAACACTCACTGACATTTCCCCTATCTGAAAGTCTGATAAACGCCGGAAAAATGACTAAGTCCAAAAAAATTTTTTTTCAACTTTTTTCAATTTTACCCCCGTGGGATATATATTCTACCCACACACATTTGGAACTCTCCTGGCGTACCCTCACATATATTATTCCCTCATTTAGTGGAAATTTTCACAAAAAAGTGAAATTTTCAAAAATTCAGAAACTTGGCTGAAAACGACTAAATATGGAGGACTCATCGGGCGTATCACTCGGAAAATGAAATCGGAATGCTCACTGACATTTCCCCTATCTGAAAGTCTGATAAACTCTGAAAAAATGACAAAGTCCAAAAAAAAATTTTTTTCAACTTTTTTCAATTTTACCCCCGTGATATATTCTACCCACACACATTTGGAACTCTAATAGCGTACCCTCACACATATTATTCCCTCATTTAGTGGATATTTTCACAAAAAAGTGAAATTTCCAAAAATTCAGAAAATTGGCCGAAAACGACTAAATATGAAGGACTCATCGGGAGAAACACTCTGGAACTGAAATCGGAACGCTCACTGACATTTTCCCTATCTGAAAGTCTGAAAAACGCCGGAAAAACGACTAAGTCCCAAAAAAAATGTTTCAACTTTTTTCAATTTTACCCCCGTGGGATATATATTCTACCCAAACACATTTGGAACTCTCCTGGGGTACCCTCACACATATTATTCCCTCATTTAGTGGATATTTTCACAAAAAAGTGAAATTTTCAAAAATTCAGAAAATTGGCTCAAAACGACTAAATATGAAGGACTCATCGGGCGAATCGCTCTGGAACTGAAATCGGAATGGTCACTGACATTTCCTCTCTCTGAAAGTTTGATAAACGCCGGAAAAATGACTAAGTCCAAAAAAAATTTTTTTTCAACTTTTTTCAATTTTACCCCCGTGGGATATATATTCTACCCACACACATTTGGAACTCTCCTGGCATACCCTCACACATATTATTCCCTCATTTAGTGGATATTTTCATAAAAAAGTGAAATTTTCAAAAATTCAGAAGCTTGGCTGAAAACGAATAAATATGAAGGACTCATCGGGCGAATCACTCTGGAACTGAAATCGGAACGCTCACTGACATTTCCCCTATCTGAAAGTCTGATAAACGCCGGACAAATGACTAAGTCCAAAAAAAAAATTTTTTCAACTCTTTCAATTTTACCCCCGTGGGATATATATTCCACCCACACACATTTGGAACTCTCCTGGGGTACCCTCACACATTTTATTCCCTCATTTAGTGGATATTTTCACAAAAAAGTGAAATTTTCAAAAATTCAGAAGCTTGGCTGAAAACGAATAAATATGAAGGACTCATCGGGCGAATCACTCTGGAACTGAAATCGGAACGCTCACTGACATTTCCCCTATCTGAAAGTCTGATAAACGCCGGAAAAATGACTAAGTCCAAAAAAAAAATTTTTTCAACTCTTTCAATTTTACCCCCGTGGGATATATATTCTACCCACACACATTTGGAACTCTCCTGGGGTACCCTCACACATTTTATTCCCTCATTTAGTGGATATTTTCACAAAAAAGTGAAATTTCCAAAAATTCAGAAAATTGGCCGAAAACGACTAAATATGAAGGACTCATCGGGAGAAACACTCTGGAACTGAAATCAGAACGCTCACTGACATTTTCCCTATCTGAAAGTCTGAAAAACGCCGGAAAAACGACTAAGTCCCAAAAAAATATTTCAACTTTTTTCAATTTTACCCCCGTGGGATATATATTCTGCCCACACACATTTGGAACTCTCTTGGGGTACCCTCACACATATAATTCAATCATTTAGTGGATATTTTCATAAAAAAGTGACATTTTCAAAAATTCAGAAACTTGGCTGAAAACGACTAAATATGAAGGACTCATCGGGGTAATAGCTCTGGAACTGAAATCGGAATGCTCACTGATATTTCCCCTATCTGAAAGTCTTATAAACGCCGGAAAAATGACTAAGTCCAAAAAAACCTTTTTTTCTACTTTTTTCAAATTTACCCCCGTGGGATATATATTCTAACCACACACATTTGGAACTCTGCTGGGGTTCCCTCACACATATTATTCCTTCATTTAGTGGATATTTTCACAAAAAAGTGAAATTTCCAAAAATTCAGAAAATTGGCCGAAAACGACTAAATATGAAGGACTCATCGGGAGAAACACTCTGGAACTGAAATCGGAACGCTCAATGACATTTTCCCTATCTGAAAGTCTGAAAAACGCCGGAAAAACGACTAAGTCCCAAAAAAAATGTTTCAACTTTTTTCAATTTTACCCCCGTGGGATATATATTCTGCCCACACAAATTTGGAACTCTCTTGGGGTACCCTCACACATATTATTCCCTCATTTAGTGGATATTTTCATAAAAAAGTGACATTTTCAAAAATTCAGAAACTTGGCTGAAAACGACTAAATATGAAGGACTCATCGGGCTAATAGCTCTGGAACTGAAATCGGAACGCTCACTGATATTTCCCCTATCTGAAAGTCTTATCAACGCCGGAAAAATGACTAAGTCCAAAAAAACCTTTTTTTCTAATTTTTTCAATTTTACCCCCGTGGGATATATATTCTAACCACACACATTTGGAACTCTCCTGGTGTACCCTCACACATATTATTCCCTCATTTAGTGGATATTTTCACCAAAAAGTGAAATTTTCAAAAATTCAGAAACTTGGCTGAAAATGACTAAATATGAAGGACTCATCAGGCTAATCGCTCTAGAACTGAAATCGGAACGCTCACTGACATTTCCCCTATCTGAAAGACTTATAAACGCCGGAAAAATGACTAAGTCCAAAAAAAATTTTTTTCTACTTTTTGCAATTTTACCCCCGTGGGATATATATTCTACCCACACACATTTGGAACTCTCCTGGCGTACCCTCACACATATTATTCCCTCATTTAGTGGATATTTTCACAAAAAAGTGAAATTTTCAAAAATTCAGAAAATTGGCTGAAAATGACTAAATATGAAGGACTCATCGGGCGAATCGCTCTGGAACTGAAATCGGAATGGTCACTGACATTTCCTCTCTCTGAAAGTTTGATAAACGCCGGAAAAATGACTAAGTCCAAAAAAAATTTTTTTTCAACTTTTTTCAATTTTACCCCCGTGGGATATATATTCTACCCACACACATTTGGAACTCTCCTGGCATACCCTCACACATATTATTCCCTCATTTAGTGGATATTTTCATAAAAAAGTGAAATTTTCAAAAATTCAGAAGCTTGGCTGAAAACGAATAAATATGAAGGACTCATCGGGCGAATCACTCTGGAACTGAAATCGGAACGCTCACTGACATTTCCCCTATCTGAAAGTCTGATAAACGCCGGACAAATGACTAAGTCCAAAAAAAAAATTTTTTCAACTCTTTCAATTTTACCCCCGTGGGATATATATTCTACCCACACACATTTGGAACTCTCCTGGGGTACCCTCACACATTTTATTCCCTCATTTAGTGGATATTTTCACAAAAAAGTGAAATTTTCAAAAATTCAGAAGCTTGGCTGAAAACGACTAAATATGAAGGACTCATCGGGCGAATCACTCTGGAACTGAAATCGGAACGCTCACTGACATTTCCCCTATCTGAAAGTCTGATAAACGCCGGAAAAATGACTAAGTCCAAAAAAAAAATTTTTTCAACTCTTTCAATTTTACCCCCGTGGGATATATATTCTACCCACACACATTTGGAACTCTCCTGGGGTACCCTCACACATTTTATTCCCTCATTTAGTGGATATTTTCACAAAAAAGTGAAATTTCCAAAAATTCAGAAAATTGGCCGAAAACGACTAAATATGAAGGACTCATCGGGAGAAACACTCTGGAACTGAAATCGGAACGCTCACTGACATTTTCCCTATCTGAAAGTCTGAAAAACGCCGGAAAAACGACTAAGTCCCAAAAAAATGTTTCAACTTTTTTCAATTTTACCCCCGTGGGATATATATTCTGCCCACACACATTTGGAACTCTCTTGGGGTACCCTCACACATATAATTCAATCATTTAGTGGATATTTTCATAAAAAAGTGACATTTTCAAAAATTCAGAAACTTGGCTGAAAACGACTAAATATGAAGGACTCATCGGGCTAATAGCTCTGGAACTGAAATCGGAATGCTCACTGATATTTCCCCTATCTGAAAGTCTTATAAACGCCGGAAAAATGACTAAGTCCAAAACACCCTTTTTTTCTACTTTTTTCAAATTTACCCCCGTGGGATATATATTCTAACCACACACCTTTGGAACTCTGCTGGGGTTCCCTCACACATATTATTCCTTCATTTAGTGGATATTTTCACAAAAAAGTGAAATTTCCAAAAATTCAGAAAATTGGCCGAAAACGACTAAATATGAAGGACTCATCGGGAGAAACACTCTGGAACTGAAATCGGAACGCTCACTGACATTTTCCCTATCTGAAAGTCTGAAAAACACCGGAAAAACGACTAAGTCCCAAAAAAAATGTTTCAACTTTTTTCAATTTTACCCCCGTGGGATATATATTCTGCCCACACAAATTTGGAACTCTCTTGGGGTACCCTCACACATATTATTCCCTCACTTAGTGGATATTTTCATAAAAAAGTGACATTTTCAAAAATTCAGAAACTTGGCTGAAAACGACTAAATATGAAGGACTCATCGGGCTAATAGCTCTGGAACTGAAATCGGAACGCTCACTGATATTTCCCCTATCTGAAAGTCTTATAAACGCCGGAAAAATGACTAAGTCCAAAAAAACCTTTTTTTCTAATTTTTTCAATTTTACCCCCGTGGGATATATATTCTAACCACACACATTTGGAACTCTCCTGGTGTACCCTCACACATATTATTCCCTCATTTAGTGGATATTTTCACCAAAAAGTGAAATTTTCAAAAATTCAGAAACTTGGCTGAAAATGACTAAATATGAAGGACTCATCAGGCTAATCGCTCTAGAACTGAAATCGGAACGCTCACTGACATTTCCCCTATCTGAAAGACTTATAAACACCGGAAAAATGACTAAGTCCAAAAAAAATTTTTTTCTACTTTTTGCAATTTTACCCCCGTGGGATATATATTCTACCCACACACATTTGGAACTCTCCTGGCGTACCCTCACACATATTATTCCCTCATTTAGTGGATATTTTCACAAAAAAGTGAAATTTTCAAAAATTCAGAAAATTGGCTGAAAATGACTAAATATGAAGGACTCATCGGGCGAATCGCTCTGGAACTGAAATCGGAATGGTCACTGACATTTCCTCTCTCTGAAAGTTTGATAAACGCCGGAAAAATGACTAAGTCCAAAAAAAATTTTTTTTCAACTTTTTTCAATTTTACCCCCGTGGGATATATATTCTACCCACACACATTTGGAACTCTCCTGGCATACCCTCACACATATTATTCCCTCATTTAGTGGATATTTTCATGAAAAAGTGAAATTTTCAAAAATTCAGAAGCTTGGCTGAAAACGAATAAATATGAAGGACTCATCGGGCGAATCACTCTGGAACTGAAATCGGAACGCTCACTGACATTTCCCCTATCTGAAAGTCTGATAAACGCCGGACAAATGACTAAGTCCAAAAAAAAAATTTTTTCAACTCTTTCAATTTTACCCCCGTGGGATATATATTCTACCCACACACATTTGGAACTCTCCTGGGGTACCCTCACACATTTTATTCCCTCATTTAGTGGATATTTTCACAAAAAAGTGAAATTTTCAAAAATTCAGAAACTTGGCTGAAAACGACTAAATATGAAGGACTCATCGGGCGAATCGATCTGAAAATGAAATCAGAACGCTCACTGACATTTCCCCTATCTGAAAGTCTGATAAATGCCGGACAAATGACTAAGTCCAAAAAAAAAATTTTTTCAACTCTTTCAATTTTACCCCCGTGGGATATATATTCTACCCACACACATTTGGAACTCTCCTGGGGTACCCTCACACATTTTATTCCCTCATTTAGTGGATATTTTCACAAAAAAGTGAAATTTTCAAAAATTCAGAAGCTTGGCTGAAAACGAATAAATATGAAGGACTCATCGGGCGAATCACTCTGGAACTGAAATCGGAACGCTCACTGACATTTCCCCTATCTGAAAGTCAGAAAAACGCCGGAAAAACGACTAAGTCCCAAAAAAATGTTTCAACTTTTTTCAATTTTACCCCCGTGGGATATATATTCTGCCCACACACATTTGGAACTCTCTTGGGGTACCCTCACACATATAATTCAATCATTTAGTGGATATTTTCATAAAAAAGTGACATTTTCAAAAATTCAGAAACTTGGCTGAAAACGACTAAATATGAAGGACTCATCGGGCGAATCACTCTGGAACTGAAATCGGAACGCTCACTGACATCTCCCCTATCTGAAAGTCTGATAAACGCCGGAAAAATGACTAAGTCCAAAAAAAAATTTTTTTCAACTTTTTTCAATTTTACCCCCGTGGGATATATATTCTACCCACACACATTTGGAACTCTCCTGGCATACCCTCATACATATTATTCCCTCATTTAGTGGATATTTTCACAAAAAAGTGAAATTTTCAAAAAATTCAGAAAATTGGCTGAAAATGACTAAATATGAAGGACTCATCGGGCGAATCGATCTGAAAATGAAATCGGAACGCTCACTGACATTTCCCCTATCTCAAAGTCTGATAATCGCTAAAAAAATGACTAAGTCCAAGAAAAAAATGTTTTCAACTTTTTTCAATTTTACCCCCGTGGGATATATATTTTACCCAAACACATTTGGAACTCTCCTGGGGTACCCTCACGAATTTTATTCCCTCATTTAGTGGATATTTTCACAAAAAAGTGAAATTTTCAAAAATTCTGAAAATTGGCTGAAAACGACTAAATATGAAGGACTCATCGGGCGAATCGCTCTGGAACTGAAATCGGAACGCTCACTGACATTGCCCCTATCTGAAAGTCTGATAAACGACGGAAAAACAACTAAGTCCAAAAAAAAATTTTTTTCAACTTTTTTCAATTTTTCCCCCGTGGGATATATATTCTAACCACACACATTTGGAACTCTCCTGGGGTACCCTCACACATATTATTCCTTCATTTAGTGGATATTTTCACAAAAAAGTGAAATTTTCAAAAATTCAGAAAATTGGCTGAAAACGACTAAATATGAAGGACTCATCGGGCGAAACACTCTAGAACTGAAATCGGAACGCTCACTGACATTTTCCCTATCTGAAAGTCTGATAAATGCCGGAAAAACTACTAAGTCCAAAAAAAATTTTTGTCAACTTTTTTCAATTTTACCCCCGTGGGATATATATTCTACCCAAACACATTTGGAACTCTCCTGGGGTACCCTCACACATATTATTCCCTCATTTAGTGGATATTTTCACAAAAAAGTGAAATTTTCAAAAATTCAGAAAATTGGCTGAAAACGACTAAATATGAAGGACTCACCGGGCGAAACACTCTGGAGCTGAAATCGCAACGCTCACTGACATTTTCCCTATCTGAAAGTCTGATAAACGCCGGAAAAACGACTAAGTCCAAAAAAATATTTTTTTCAACTTTTTTTAATTTTACCCCCGTGGGATATATATTCTACCCACACACATTTGGAACTCTCCTGGCGTACCCTCACACATATTATTCCCTCATTTAGTGGATATTTTCACAAAAAAGGGAAATTTTCAAAAAATTCAGAAAATTGGGTGAAAATGACTAAATATGAAGGACTCATCGGGCGAATCGATCTGGAAATTAAATCGGAACGCTCACTGACCTTTCCCCAATCTGAAAGTCTGATAATCGCCGGAAAAACGACTAAGTCCAAAAAAATTTTTTTTCAACTTTTTTCATTTTACCCCCGTGGATATAGATTCTACCCACACACATTTGGATCTCTCCTGGGGTACCCTCACACATATTATTCCCTCATTTAGTGGATATTTTCACAAAAAAGTGAAATTTTCAAAAATTCTGAAAATTGGCTGAAAATGAGTAAATATGAAGGACTCATCGGGCGAATCGCTCTGGAACTGAAATCGGAACGCTCACTGACATTTCCCCTATCTGAAAGTCTGAAAAATGGCGGAAAAACGACTAAGTCAAAAAAAAAATTTTTTTCAACTTTTTTCAATTTTACCCCCGTGGGATATATTTTCTACCCACACACATTCGGAACTCTCCTGGGGTATCCTCACACATATTATTCCCTCATTTAGTGGATATTTTCACAAAAAAGTGAAATTTTCAAAAATTCAGAGAATTGGCTGAAAACGACTAAATATGAAGGACTCATCGGGCGAATAACTCTGGAACTGAAATCGGAATGCTCACTGACATTTCCCCTATCTGAAAGTCTGATAATCGCTAAAAAAATGACTAAGTCCAAGAAAAAAATGTTTTCAACTTTTTTCAATTTTACCCCCGTGGGATATATATTCTACCCAAACACATTTGGAACTCTCCTGGGGTACCCTCACACATATTATTCCCTCATTTAGTGGATATTTTCACAAAAAAGTGAAATTTTCAAAAGTTCAGAAAATCGGCTGAAAACGACTAAATATGAAGAACTCATCTGGCGAATCACTCTGGAACTGAAATTGGAACGCTCACTGACATTTCCCCAATCTGAAAGTCTGATAATCGCCGGAAAAACGACTAAGTCCAAAAAAAATTATTTTTCATCTTTTTTCATTTTAACCCCGTGGATATAGATTCTACCCACACACATTTGGAACTCTCCTGGGGTACCCTCACACATATTATTCGCTCATTTAGTGGATATTTTCACAAAAAAGTGAAATTTTCAAAAATTCAGAAAATTGGCTGAAAACGACTAAATATGAAGGACTCATCCGGCGTATCACTCTGGAACTGAAATCGGAATGCTGACTGACATTTCCCCTATCTGAAAGTCGGAAAAACGGCGGAAAAACGACTAAATCCAAAAAAAAATTTTTTTCAACTTTTTTCAATTTTACCCCGTGGGATATATATTCTAACCAAACACATTTGGAACTCTCCTGGGGTACCCTCACACATATTATTCCCTCATTTAGTGGATATTTTCACAAAAAAGTGAAATTTTCAAAAATTCAGAAAATTGGCTGAAAACGACTAAATATGAAGGACTCATCGGGCGAATCGCTCTGCAACTGAAATCGGAACGCTCACTGACATTTCCCATATCTGAAAGTCTGATAAAGGCCGGAAAAATGACTAAGTCCAAAACAAATGTTTTTCAATTTTACCCCCGTGGAATATATATTCTACCCACACACATTTGGAACTCTTCTGGGGTACCCTCACACATATTATTCCCTCATTTAGTGGATATTTTCACAAAAAAGTGACATTTTCAAAAGTTCTGAAAATTGGCTGAAAACGACTAAATATGAAGGACTCATTGTGCGAATCGCTCTGGAACTGAAATCGGAACGCTCATTGACATTTCCCCTATCTGAAAGTCTGATAAACGCCGGAAAAATGACTAAGTCCCTAAAAAATTTTTTTTAAACTTTTTTCAATTTTATCCCCGTGGGATATATATTCTACCCACACACATTTGGAACTATCCTGGCTTACCCTCACACATATTATTCCCTCATTTAGTGGATATTTTCACAAAAAAGTGAAATTTTCAAAAATTCAGAAAATTGGCTGAAAACGACTAAATATGAAGAACTCATTGGGTGAATAGCTCTGCAACTGAAATCGGAACCCTCACTGAAATTTCCCCTATCTGAAATTCTGATAAACGCCGGAAAAATGCCTAAGTCCCCCAAATATTTTTTTTCAACTTTTTTCAATTTTACCCCCGTGGATATATATTCTACCCACACACATTTGGAACTCTTCTGGGGTACCCTCACACATATTATTCCCTCATTTAGTGGATATTTTCACAAAAATGTGAAATTTTCAAAAATTCTGAAAATTGGCTGAAAACTACTAAATATGAAGGACTCATCGGGCGAATCACTCTGGAACTGAAATCGGAACGCTCACTGACATTTCTCCTATCTGAAAGTCTCATAAACGCCGGAAAAATGACTAAGTCCAAAAAATTTTTTTCTCAATTTTACCCCCGTGGGATATATATTCTACCCACATACATTTGGAACTCTCCTGGCGTACCCTCATACATATTATTCCCTCATTTAGTGGATATTTTCACAAAAAAGTGAAATTTTCAAAAATTCAGAAAATTGGCTGAAAATGACTAAATATGAAGGACTCATCGGGAGAATTGCTGTGGAACTGAAATCGGAACGCTCATTGACATTTCCCCTATCTATAAGTCTGCTAAACGCTGGAAAAATGCCTAAGTCCCCAAGTAATTTTTTTTCAACTTTTTTCAATTTTCCCCCGTGGATATATATTCTACCCACACACATTTGGAACTCTCCAGGGGCACCCTCACACATATTATTCCCTCGTTTAGTGGATCTTTTCACAAAAAAGTGAAATTTTCAAAAATTCTAAAAATTGGCTGAAAACGACTAAATATGAAACACTGATCTTTCGAATCGCTCTGGAACTGAAATCGGAACGCTCACTGACATTTCTCCTATCTGAAAGTCTCATAAACGCCGGAAAAATGACTAAGTCCAAAAAAATTTTTTTTTCAATTTTACCCCCGTGGGATATATATTCTACCCACATACATTTGGAACTCTCCTGGCGTACCCTCACACATATTATTCCCTCATTTAGTGGATATTTTCACAAAAAAGTGAATCTTTCAAAAATTCAGAAAATTGGCTGAAAACGACTAAATATGAAGGACTCATCGGGCGAATTGCTCTGGAACTGAAATCGGAATGCTCATTGACATTTCCCCTATCTATAAGTCTGCTAAACGCCGGAAAAATGCCTAAGTCCCCAAATAATTTTTTTTCAACTTTTTTCAATTTTCCCCCGTGGATATATATTCTACCCACACACATTTGGAACTCTCCTGGGGTACCCTCACACATATTATTCCCTCATTTAGTGGATATTTTCACAAAAATGTGAAATTATCTAAAATTCAGAAAATTGGCTGAAAACGACTAAATATGAAAGACTCATCGGGCGAATTGCTCTGGAACTGAAATCGGAACGCTCACTGACATTTCCCCTATCTGAAATTCTGATAAACGCCGGAAAAAAGCCTAAGTCCCCAAAATATTTTTTTTCAACTTTTTTCAATTTTACCCCCGTGGGATATATATTCTACCCACACACATTTGGAACTCTCCTGGGGTACCCTCACACATATTATTCCCTCATTTAGTGGATATTTTCACAAAAAAGTGACATTTTCAAAAATTCAGAAACTTGGCTGAAAACGACTAAATATGAATGACTCATCGGGCGAATCACTCTGGAGCTGAAATCGGAATGCTCACTGACATTTTCCCTATCTGAAAGTCTGATAAACGCCGGAAAAATGCCTGTCTTCCAAAAAAAATTTTTCAACTTTTTTCGTTTTTACCCCCGTGGGTATATATTCTACCCACATATTATTCCCTCATTTAGTGGATATTTTCACAAAAAAGTGAAATTTTGAAAAATTCTGAAAATTGGCTGAAAACGACTAAATATGAAGGACTCATCGGGCGAATCGCTCTGGAACCGAAATCGGAATGCTAACTGACATTTCCCCTATCTGAAAGTCTCATAAACGCCGGAAAAATGACTAAGTCGAGAAAAAGAAAAATTTCAACTTTTTTCAATTTTACCCCCGTGGGATATATATTCTACCCACAAACATTTGGAACTCTCCTTTGGTACCCTCACACATATGATTCCCTCATTTAGTAGATATTTTCACAAAAAAGTGAAATTATCAAAAATTCAGAAAATTGGCTGAAAACGACTAAATATGAAGGACACATCAGGCGAATCGCTCTGGAATTGAAATTGGAATGCTCACTGACATTTCCCCTATCTGAAAGTCTGATAAACGCCGCAAAAATGACTAAGTCCAAAAAATTTTTTTTTAAATTTTACCCCCGTGGGATATATATTCTACCCACACACATTTTAAACTCACCTGGCGTACCCTCACACATATTATTCCCTCATTTAGTGGATATTTTCACAAAAAAGTGAAATTATCAAAAATTCAGAAAATTGGCTGAAAACGACTAAATATGAAGGACACATCAGGCGAATCGCTCTGGAATTGAAATTGGAATGCTCACTGACATTTCCCCTATCTGAAAGTCTGATAAATGCCGGAAAACTGCCTAAGTCACCCAAAAATTTTTTTTTAACTTATTTCAATTTTACCCACGTGGATATATATTCTTCCCATACACATTTGGAACTCTCCTGGGGTACCCTCACACATATTATTCCCACATTTAGTGGATATTTTCACAAAAAAGTGAAATTTTCAAAAATTCTGAAAGTTGGCTGAAAACGACTAAATATGAAGGACTCATCGGGCGAATCAGTCTGGAACTGAAATCGGAATGCTCACTGACATTTCCCCTACCTGAAAGTCTGATAAACGCCGGAAAAATGACTAAGTCCAAAAAAATTTTTTTAAAACTTTTTTCAATTTTACCCCCGTGGATATATATTCTATCCACACACATTTGGAACTCTCCTGGGGTACCCTCACACATATTATTCACTCATTTGGTGGATATTTTCACAAAAAAGTGAAATTTACAAAAATTCAGAAAAATGGCTGAAAACGACTAAATATGAAGGACTCATCGGGCGAATCACTCTGGAACTGAAATCGGAATGCTCACTGACATTTCCCCTACCTGAAAGTCTGATAAACGCCGGAAAAATGCCTAAGTCCCCCAAAAAATTTTTTTTAACTTTTTTCAATTTTACCCCTGTGGATATATATTCTACCCACACACATTTGGAACTCTCCTGGGGTACCCTCACACATATTATTCCCTCATTTAGTGGATATTTTCACAAAAAAGTGAAATTTTCAAAAATCCTGAAAATTGGCTGAAAGCGACTAAACATGAAGGACTCATCGGGCGAATCGCTCTGGAACTGAAATCGGAATGCTCACTGACATTTCCCTTACCTGAAAGTCTGATAAACGCCGGAAAAATGACTAAGTCCAAAAAAATTTTTTTTTTACTTTTTTCAATTTTACCCCCGTGGATATATATTTTACCCACACACATTTGGAACTCTCCTGGCGTACCCTCACACATATTATTACCTCATTTAGTGGATATTTTCACAAAAAAAGTGAAATTTTCAAAAATTCTGAAAATTGGCTGAAAACGACTAAATATTAAGGACTCATCGGTCGAATCGCTCTAGAATTGAAATCGGAATGCTCCTTGACATTTCCCCTATCTGAATGTCTGATAAACGCCGGAAAAATGACTAAGTCCAAAAAAAATATTTTTACAACTTTTTTCAATTTTACCCCCGTGGGATATATATTTTACCCACACACATTTGGAACTCTCCTGGGGTACCCTCACACATATTATTTCCTCATTTAGTGGATATTTTGACAAAAAAGGGAAATTTTCAAAAATTCAGAAAATTGGCTGAAAACATCTAAATATGAAGGAATCATCAGGCGAATCGTTCTGGAACTGAAATCGGAATGCTCATTGACATTTCCCCTATCTGAAAGTCTGATAAATGCTGGAAAAATGCCTAAGTCCCCCAAAAAATTTTTTTTAACTTTTTTCTATTTTACCCCCGTGGATATATATTCTACCCACACACATTTGGAACACTCCTGGGGTACCCTCACACATATTATTCCCTCATTTAGTGGATATTTTCCCAGAAAAGTGAAATTTTCAAAAATTCAGAAAATTGGCTGAAAAGGACTAAATATGAAGGACTCTTCGGGCGAATAACTCTGCAACTGAAATCGGAATGCTCACTGACATGTCCCCTATCTGAATGTGTGATAAACGCAGGAAAAATGACTGAGTCCAAAAAAAATATTTTTACAACTTTTTTCAATTTTTTCCCCGTGGGAAATATATTCTACCCACACACACTTGGAACTCTCCTGGGGTACCCTCACACATATTATTCCCTCATTTAGTGGATATTTTCACAAAAAAGTGAAATTTTCAAAATTTCAGAAAATTGGCTGAAAATGAGTAAATATGAAGGACTCATCGGGCGAATCGCTCTGGAACTGAAATCGGAACGCTCACTGACATTTCCCCTATCTGAAAGTCTGAAAAACGGCGGAAAAACGACTAAGTCAAAAAAAAAATTTTTTTCAATTTTTTTCAATTTTACCCCCGTGGGATATATTTTCTACCCACACACATTCGGAACTCTCCTGGGGTATCCTCACACATATTATTCCCTCATTTAGTGGATATTTTCACAAAAAAGTGAAATTTTCAAAAATTCGGAAAATTGGCTGAAAACGACTAAATATGAAGGACTCATCGGGCGAATCACTCTGGAACTGAAATCGGAATGCTCACTGACATTTCCCCTATCTGAAAGTCTGATAATCGCTAAAAAAATGACTAAGTCCAAGAAAAAAATGTTTTCAACTTTTTTCAATTTTACCCCCGTGGGATATATATTCTACCCAAACACATTTGGAACTCTTCTGGGGTAACCTCACACATATTATTCCCTCATTTAGTGGACATTTTCACAAAAAAGTGACATTTTCAAAAATTCTGAAAATTGGCTGAAAACGACTAAATATGAAGGACTCATTGTGCGAATCGCTCTGGAACTGAAATCGGAACGCTCATTGACATTTCCCCTATCTGAAAGTCTAATAATCGCCGGAAAAACGACTAAGTCCAAAAAAAATTTTTTTTCATCTTTTTTCATTTTAACCCCGTGGATATAGATTCTACCCACACACATTTGGAACTCTCCTGGGGTACCCTCACACATATTATTCCCTCATTTAGTGGATATTTTCACAAAAAAGTGAAATTTTCAAAAATTCAGAAAATTGGCTGAAAACGACTAAATATGAAGGACTCATCCGGCGTATCACTCTGGAACTGAAATCGGAATGCTGACAGACATTTCCCCTATCTGAAAGTCTGAAAAACGGCGGAAAAATGACTAAGTCCAAAAAAAAATTTTTTTCAACTTTTTTCAATTTTACCCCGTGGGATATATATTCTAACCAAACACATTTGGAACTCTCCTGGGGTACCCTCACACATATTATTCCTTCATTTAGTGGATATTTTCACAAAAAAGTGAAATTTTCAAAAATTCAGAAAATTGGCTGAAAACGACTAAATATGAAGGACTCATCGGGCGAATCGCTCTGCAACTGAAATCTGAACGCTCACTGACATTTCCCATATCTGAAAGTCTGATAAAGGCCGGAAAAATGACTAAGTCCAAAACAAATGTTTTTCAATTTTACCCCCGTGGAATATATATTCTACCCACACACATTTGGAACTCTTCTGGGGTAACCTCACACATATTATTCCCTCATTTAGTGGATATTTTCACAAAAATGTGAAATTTTCAAAAATTCTGAAAATTGGCTGAAAACTACTAAATATGAAGGACTCATCGGGCGAATCGCTCTGGAACTGAAATCGGAACGCTCACTGACATTTCTCCTATCTGAAAGTCTCATAAACGCCGGAAAAATGACTAAGTCCAAAAAATTTTTTTCTCAATTTTACCCCCGTGGGATATATATTCTACCCACATACATTTGGAACTCTCCTGGCGTACCCTCACACATATTATTCCCTCATTTAGTGGATATTTTCACAAAAAAGTGAAATTTTCAAAAATTCAGAAAATTGGCTGAAAATGACTAAATATGAAGGACTCATCGGGCGAATTGCTGTGGAACTGAAATCGGAACGCTCATTGACATTTCCCCTATCTATAAGTCTGCTAAACGCTGGAAAAATGCCTAAGTCCCCAAGTAATTTTTTTTCAACTTTTTTCAATTTTCCCCCGTGGATATATATTCTACCCACACACATTTGGAACTCTCCAGGGGCACCCTCACACATATTATTCCCTCGTTTAGTGGATCTTTTCACAAAAAAGTGAAATTTTCAAAAATTCTAAAAATTGGCTGAAAACGACTAAATATGAAACACTGATCTTTCGAATCGCTCTGGAACTGAAATCGGAACGCTCACTGACATTTCTCCTATCTGAAAGTCTCATAAACGCCGGAAAAATGACTAAGTCCAAAAAAATTTTTTTTTCAATTTTACCCCCGTGGGATATATATTCTACCCACACACATTTGGAACTCTCCTGGGGTACCCTCACACATATTATTCCCTCATTTAGTGGATATTTTCACAAAAAAGGGACATTTTCAAAAATTCTGAAAATTGGCTGAAAACGACTAAATATGTAGGACTCATCGGGCGAATCGCTCTGGAACTGAAATCGGAACGCTCACTGACATTTCCCCTATCTGAAAGTCTGATAAACGCCGGAAAAATGCCTAAGTCCCCAAAAAATTTTTTTTAAACTTTTTTCAATTTTACCCCCATGGATATAGATTCTACCCACACACATTTGGAACTCTCCTGGGGTACCCTCACACATATTATTCCCTCATTTAGTGGATATTTTCACAAAAAAGTGAAATTTTCAAAACTTCAGAAACTTGGCTGAAAACGACTAAATATGAATGACTCATCGGGCGAATCACTCTGGAACTGAAATCGGAATGCTCACTGACATTTTCCCTATCTGAAAGTCTGATAAACGCCGGAAAAATGCCTGTCTTCCAAAAAAAATTTTTCAACTTTTTTCATTTTTACCCCCGTGGGATATATATTCTACCCACACACATTTGGAACTCTCCTGGCGTACCCTCACATATTATTCCCTCATTTTGTGGATATTTTCACAAAAAAGTGAAATTTTCAAAAATTCAGAAAATTGGCTGAAAACGACTAAATATGAAGGACTCATCGGGCGAATCACTCTGGAACTGAAATCGGAACGATCATTGACATTTCCCCTATCTGAAAGTCTCATAAACGCCGGAAAAATGACTAAGTCGAGAAAAAGAAAAATTTCAACTTTTTTCAATTTTACCCCCGTGGGATATATATTCTACCAACACACATTTTGAACTCTCATAGCGTACCCTCACACATATTATTCCCTCATTTAGTGGGTATTTTCACAAAAAAGTAAAATTTTCAAAAATTCAGAAATTTGGCTGAAAACGAGTAAATATGAAGGACTCATCGGGAGAATCGCTCTGGAACTGAAATCGGAACGCTCACTGACATTTCCCCTATCTGAAAGTCTGATAAACACTGAAAAAATGACTAAGTCCAAAAAAAAATTTTTTAAAACTTTTTTCAATTTTACCCCCGTGGGATGTATATTCAACCCAAACACATTTGGAACACTCCTGGGGTACCCTCACACATATTATTCCCTCATTTAGTGGATATTTTCACAAAAAAGTGAAATTTTCAAAAATTCTGAAAATTGGCTGAAAACGACTAAATATGAAGGACTCATCGGGCGAATCACTCTGGAACTGAAATCGGAACGCTCACTGACATTTCCCCTATCTGAAAGTCTGATAAACGTCGGAAAAATGACTAAGTCCAAAAAAATTTTTTTTTTACTTTTTTCAATTTTACCCCCGAGGATATATATTCTACCCACACACATTTGGAACTCTCCAGGCGTACCCTCACACATATTATTAACTCATTTAGTGGATATTTTCACAAAAAAAGTGAAATTTTCAAAAATTCTGAAAATTGGCTGAAAACGACTAAATATGAAGGAGGCATCTTTCGAATCGCTCTGGAATCGAAATCGGAATGCTCACTGACATTTCCCCTATCTGATTGTGTGATAAACGCCGGAAAAATGACTAAGTACAAAAAAAATTTTTTTTAAACTTTTTTCAATTTTACCCCCGTGGGATATATATTCTACCCACAAACATTTGGAACTCTCCTGGCGTACCCTCACACATATTATTCCCTCATTTAGTGGGTATTTTCACAAAAAAGTAAAATTTTCAAAAATTCAGAAAATTGGCTGAAAACGACTAAATATGAAGGACTCATCGGGAGAATCGCTCTGGAACTGAAATCGGAATGCTCACTGACATTTCCCCTATCTGAAAGTCTGATAAACGCTGAAAAAATGCTTAAGTCCCCCCCAAATTTTTTTTAAACTTTTTTCAATTTTACCCCCGTGGATATATATTCTACCCACACACATTTGGAACTCTCCTGGCATACCCTCACACATATTATTCCCTCATTTAGTGGATATTTTCACAAAAAAGTGAAATTTTCAAAAATTCAGAAAATTGGCTTAAAACGACTAAATATGAAGGACACATCGGGCGAATCGCTCTGGAACTGAAATCAGAACGCTCACTGACATTTCCCCTATCTGATTGTGTGATAAACGCCGGAAAAATGACTAAGTCCAAAAAAAAAATTTTTTAACCTTTTTTCCATTTTTACCCCTGTGGGATATATATTCTACCCACACACATTTGGAACTCTCCTGGGGTACCCTCACACATATTATTCCCTCATTTAGTGGATATTTACACAAAAACGTGAAATTTTCAAAAATTCAGAAAATTGGCTGAAAACGACTGAATATGAAGGACTCATCTGGCGAATCGCGCTGGAACTGAAATCGGAACGCTCACTGACATTTCCCCTATCTGAAAGTCTGATAAACGTTGAAAAAATGATTAAGTCCAAAAAAAAAATTTTTTTCAACTTTTTTCAATTCTACCCCCGTGGGATATATATTCTACCCACGCACATTTGGAACTCTCCTGGGGTACCCTCACACATATTATTCCCTCATTTAGTGGATATTTACACAAAAAAGTGACATTTTGAAAAATTCAGAAAATTGGCTAAAAACGACTAAATATGAAGGACTCATCGGGCGAATCGCTCTGGAACTGAAATCGGAACGCTCACTGATATTTCCCCTATCTGAAAGTCTGGTAAACGCTGAAAAAATTATTAAGTCCAAAAAAAAATTTTTTCAACTTTTTTCAATTTTACCCCCGTGGGATATATATTCTACCCACACACATTTGGAACTCTCCTGGGGTACCCTCACACATATTATTCCCTCATTTAGTGGATATTTTCACAAAAAAGTGAAATTTTCAAAATATCTGAAAATTGGCTGAAAACGACTAAATATGAAGGACTCATCGGGTGAATCGCTCTGGAACTGAAATTGGAACGCTCACTGACATTTCCCCTATCTGAAAGTCTGATAAACACTGAAAAAATGACTAAGTCCTAAAGAAAAATTTTTTCACCTTTTTTCAATTTTACCCCCGTTGGGTATATATTCTACCCACACACATTTGGAACTCTCCTGGGGTACCCTCACACATATTATTCCCTCATTTAGTGGATATTTTCACAAAAAAGTGAAATTTTGAAAAATTCAGAAAATTGGCTAAAAACTACTAAATATGAAGGACTCATCGGGTGAATCACTCTGGAACTGAAATCGGAACGCTCACTGATATTTCCCCTATCTGAAAGTCTGATAAACGCTGAAAAAATGATTAAGTCCAAAAAAATTTTTTTTTAACTTTTATCATCTTTGCCCCCATGGGATATATATTCTAACCACGCACATTTGGAACACTCCTGGGGTACCCTCACACATAGTATTCCCTCATTTAGTGGATATTTTCACAAAAAAGTGAAATTTTCAAAAATTCAGAAAATTGGCTGAAAACGACTAAATATGAAGGACTCATCGGGCGAATCGCTCTGGAACTGAAATCGGAACGTTCACTGATATTTCCCCTATCTGAAAGTCTGATAAACGCTGAAAAAATCATTAAGTCCAAAAAAAAAATTTTTTCACCTTTTTTCAATTTTACCCCCGTGGGATATATATTCTACCCACACACATTTGGAACTCTCCTGGGGTACCCTCACACATATTATTCCCTCATTTAGTGGATATTTTCACAAAAAAGTGACATTTTAAAAATTCAGAAAATTGGCTGAAAACGACTGAATATGAAGGACTCATCGGGCGAATCGCTCTGGAACTGAAATCGGAACGCTCACTGATATTTCCCCTATCTGAAAGTCTGATAAACGTTGAAAAAATGATTAAGTCCAAAAAAAAAATTTTTTTAAACTTTTTTCAATTCTACCCCCGTGGGATATATATTCTACCCACGCACATTTGGAACTCTCCTGGGGTACCCTCACACATATTATTCCCTCATTTAGTGGATATTTACACAAAAAAGTGAAATTTTCAAAAATTCTGAAAATTGGCTGAAAACAACTAAATATGAAGGACTCATCGGGCGAATCGCTCTGGAACTGAAATCGGAACATTCACTGATATTTCCCTTATCTGAAAGTCTGATAAACGCTGAAAAAATGATTAAGTCCAAAAAAAATTTTTTTCAACTTTTTTCAATTTTACACCCGTGGGATATATATTCTACCCACGCACATTTGGAACACTCCTGGGGTACCCTCACACATATTATTCCCTCATTTAGTGGATATTTTCACAAAAAAAGTGAAATTTTCAAAAATTCTGAAAATTGGCTGAAAACGACTAAATATGAAGGACTCATCGGGCGAATCGCTCTGGAACTGAAATCGGAAGGCTCACTGACATTTCCCCTATCTGAAAGTCTGATAAACGCTGAAAAAATGACTAAGTCCAAAAAAAAAAATTTTTCACCTTTTTTCAATTTTTACCCCTGTGGGATATATATTCTACCCACACACATTTGGAACTCTCCTGGGGTACCCTCACACATATTATTCCCTCATTTAGTGGATATTTTCACAAAAAAGTGAAATTTTGAAAAATTCTGAAAATTGGCTGAAAATGACTAAATATGAAGGACTCATCGGGCGAATCGCTCTGTAACTGACATCGGAACGCTCACTGACATTTCCCCTATCTGAAAGTCTGATAAACGCTGAAAAAATGACTAAGTCCAAAAAAAAAATTTTTTAACCTTTTTTCCATTTTTACCCCTGTGGGATATATATTCTACCCACACACATTTGGAACTCTCCTGGGGTACCCTCACACATATTATTCCCTCATTTAGTGGATATTTACACAAAAAAGTGAAATTTTCAAAAATTCAGAAAATTGGCTGAAAACGACTAAATATGAAGGACTCATCGGGCGAATGGCTCTGGAACTGAAATTGGAATGCTCACTGACTTTTCCCCTATCTGAAAGTCTGATAAATGCTGAAAAAATGACAGTCCAAAAAAAATTTTTTTCACCTTTTTTCAATTTTACCCCCGTGGGATATATATTCTACCCACACACATTTGGAACTCTCCTGGGGTACCCTCACACATATTATTCCCTCATTTAGTGGATATTTTCACAAAAAAGTGAAATTTTGAAAAATTCTGAAAATTGGCTGAAAACGACTAAATATGAAGGACTCATCGGGCGAATCACTCTGGAACTGAAATCGGAACGCTCACTGACATTTCCCCTATCTGAAAGTCTGATAAACGCTGAAAAAATGACTAAGTCCAAAAAAAAAATTTTTTAACCTTTTTTCCATTTTTACCCCTGTGGGATATATATTCTACCCACACACATTTGGAACTCTCCTGGGGTACCCTCACACATAGTATTCCCTCATTTAGTGGATATTTTTACAAAAAAGCGAAATTTTCAAAAATTCTGAAAATTGGCTGAAAACGACTAAATATGAAGGACTCATCGGGCGAATCGCTCTGGAACTGAAATCGGAACGCTCACTGACATTTCCCCTATTTGAAACTCTGATAAATGCTGAAAAAATGACAGTCCAAAAAAAAAAATTTTTAACCTTTTTTCCATTTTTACCCCTTTGGGATATATATTCTACCCAAACACATTTGGAACTCTCCTGGGGTACCCTCACACATATTATTCCCTCATTTAGTGGATATTTTCACAAAAAAGCGAAATTTTCAAAAATTCAGAAAATTAGCTGAAAACGACTAAATATGAAGGACTCATCGGCCGAATCGCTCTGGAACTGAAATCGGAACGCTCATTGACATTTCCCCTATCTGAAAGTCTGATAAACGCTGAAAAAATGACTAAGTACAAAAAAAAATTTTTTTCACCTTTTTCAATTTTACCCCCGTGGGATATATATTCTACCCACACACATTTGGAACTCTCCTGGGTTACCCTCACACATAGTATTCCCTCATTTAGTGGATATTTTCACAAAAAAGTGAAATTTTCAAAAATTCTGAAAATTGGCTGAAAACGACGAAATATGAAGGACTCATCGGGCGAATCGCTCTGGAACTGAAATCGGAACGCTCATTGATATTTCCCCTATCTGAAAGTCTGATAAACGCTGAAAAAATGACTAAGTACAAAAAAAAATTTTTTTCACCTTTTTTCAATTTTACCCCCGTGGGATATATATTCTACCCACACACATTTGGAACTCTCCTGGGGTACCATCACACATAGTATTCCCTCATTTAGTGGATATTTTCACAAAAAAGTGAAATTTTCAAAAATTCTGAAAATTGGCTGAAAACGACTAAATATGAAGGACTCATCGGGCGAATTGCTCTGGAACTGAAATCGGAACGCTCACTGACATTTCCCCTATCTGAAAGTCTGATAAACGCCGGAAAAATGACTAAGTCCAAAAAAAATTTTTTCACCTTTTTTCAATTTTACCCCCGTGGGATATATATTCTACCCAAACACATTTGGAACTCTCCTGGGGTACCCTCACACATATTATTCCCTCATTTAGTGGATATTTTCACAAAAATGTGAAATTTTCAAAAATTCTGAAAATTGGCTGAAAATAACTAAATATGAAGGACTCATCGGGCGAATGGCTCTGGAACTGAAATCAGAACGCTCACTGACTTTTCCCCTATCTGAAAGTCTGATAAATGCTGAAAAAATGACAGTCCAAAAAAAAATTTTTTTCACCTTTTTTCAATTTTACCCCCGTGGGATATGTTTTCTACCCAAACACATTTGGAACTCTCCTGGGGTACCCTCACACATATTATTCTCTCATTTAGTGGATGTTTTCACTAAAAAGTGAAATTTTCAAAAATTCTGAAAATTGGCTGAAAATGACTAAATATGAAGGACTCATCGGGCGAATCACTTTGGAAGTGAAATCGGAACGCTCACTGACATTTCCCCTATCTGAAAGTCTGATAAACGCCAGAAAAATGACTAAGTCCCCCAAAAAATTTTTTTAAACTTTTTTCAATTTTACCCCCGTGGGATATATATTCTACCCAAACACAATTGGAACTCTCCTGGGGTACCCTCACACATATTATTCCCTCATTTAGAGGATATTTTCACAAAAAAGTGAAATTTTCAAAAATTCTGAAAATTGGCTGAAAACGACTAAATATGAAGGGCTCATCGGGCGAATCACTCTGGAACTGAAATCGGAATGCTCACTGACACTTCCCCTATCTGAAAGTATGAAAAACGCTGAAAAAATGACTAAGTCCAAAAAAACATTATTTTCAACTTTTTTCAATTTTACCCCCGTGGGATATATATTCAACCCAAACACATTTGGAACTCTTCTGGGGTACCCTCACACATATTATTCCCTCATTTAGTGGACATTTTCACAAAAAAGTGAAATTTTCAAAAATTCTGAAAATTGGCTGAAAACGACTAAATATGAAGGACTCATCGGGCGAATCGCTCTGGAACTGAAATCGGAATGCTCACTGACATGTCCCCTATCTGAAAATCTGATTAACGCCGGAAAAATGACTAAGTCCAAAAAAAAAATGTTTTTCAACTTTTTTCAATTTTAGCCCCGTGGGATATATATTCTACACAAACACATTTGGAACTCTCCTGGGGTACCCTCACACATATTATTCCCTCATTTAGTGGATATTTTCGCAAAAAAGTGAAATTTTCAAAAATTCAGAAAATTGGCTGAAAACGACTAAATATGAAGGACTCATCGGGCGAATCACTCTGGAACTGAAATCGGAATGCTCACTGACACTTCCCCTATCTGAAAGTCTGATAAACGCCGGAAAAATGACTAAATCCAAAAAAAATGTTTTTCAACTTTTTTCAATTTTACCCCCGTGGGATATATATTCTACCCACACACATTTGGAACTCTTCTGGCGCACCCTCACACATATTATTCCCTCATTTAGTGGACATTTTCACAAAAAAGTGAAATTTTCAAAAATTCTGAAAATTGGCTGAAAACGACTAAATATGAAGGACTCATCGGGCGAATCGCTCTGGAACTGAAATCGAACGCTCACTGACATTTCCCCTATCTGAAAGTATGATAAACGCTGAAAAAATGACTAAGTCCAAAAAAAAAATTTTTAAAACTGTTTTCAATTTTACCCCCGTGGGATATATATTCTACCCACACACATTTGGAACTCTCCTGGGGTACCCTCACACATATTATTCCCTCATTTAGTGGATATTTTCACAAAAAAGTGAAATTTTCAAAAATTCAGAAAATTGGCTGAAAACGACTAAATATGAAGGACTCATCAGGCGAATTGCTCTGGAACTGAAATTGGAACACTCACTGATATTGCCCCTATCTGAAAGTCTGATAAACGCTGAAAAAATGATTAAGTCCAAAAAAAAAAATTTTTAACCATTTTTCAATTTTACCCCTGTGGGATATATATTCTACCCACACACATTTGGAACTCTCCTGGGGTACCCTCACACATATTATTCCCTCATTTAGTGGATATTTTCACAAAAAAGTGAAATTTTCAAAAATTCTGAAAAGTGGCTGAAAACGAATAAATATGAAGGACTCATCGGGCGAATCGCTTTGGAACTGAAATCGGAACGCTCATTGATATTTCCCCTATCTGAAAGTCTGATAAACGCTGAAAAAATGACTAAGTACAAAAAAAAATTTTTTTCACCTTTTTTCAATTTTACCCCCGTGGGATATATATTCTACCCACACACATTTGGAACTCTCCTGCGGTACCCTCACACATATTATTCCCTCATTTAGAGGATATTTTCACAAAAAAGTGAAATTTTCAAAAATTCTGAAAATTGGCTGAAAACGACTAAATATGAAGGACTCATCGGGCGAATCACTCTGGAACTGAAATCGGAATGCTCACTGACACTTCCCCTATCCGAAAGTATGAAAAACGCTGAAAAAATGACTAAGTCCAAAAAAACATTATTTTCAACTTTTTTCAATTTTACCCCCGTGGGATATATATTCAACCCAAACACATTTGGAACTCTTCTGGGGTACCCTCACACATATTATTCCCTCATTAAGTGGATATTTTCACAAAAAAGTGAAATTTTCAAAAATTCTGAAAATTGGCTGAAAACGACTAAATATGAAGGACTCATCGGGCGAATCGCTCTGGAACTGAAATCGGAATGCTCACTGACATTTCCCCTATCTGAAAGTCTGATAAACGCCTGAAAAATGACTAAGTCCCCCAAAAAATTTTTTTAAACTTTTTTCAATTTTACCCCCGTGGGGTATATATTCAAACCAAACACATTTGGAACTCTCCTGGGGTACCCTCACACATATTATTCCCTCATTTAGTGGTTATTTTCACAAAAAAAGTGAAATTTTCAAAAATTCTGAAATTTGGCTGAAAACCACTAAATATGAAGGACTCATCGGGTGAATCACTCTGGAACTGAAATCGGAATGCTAACTGACACTTCCCCTATCTGAAAGTCTGATAAACGCCGGAAAAATGACTAAGTCCAAAAAAAAATTTTTTTTAACTTTTTTCAATTTTACCCCCTTGGGATATATATTCTACCCACACACATTTGGAACTCTCCTGGCATACCCTCACACATATTATTCCCTCATTTAGTGGATATTTTCACAAAAAAGTGACATTTTCAAAAATTCAGAAAATTGGCTGAAAACGACTAAATATGAAGGACTCATCGGGCGAATCGCTCTGGAACTGAAATCGGAACGCTCACTGACATTTCCACTATCTGAAAGTATGATAAACGCTGAAAAAATGACTAAGTCCAAAAAAACATTTTTTTCAACTTTTTTCAACTTTACCCCCGTGGGATATATATTCTACCCAAACACATTTGGAACTCTCCTGGGGTACCCTCACACATGTTATTCCCTCATTTAGTGGATATTTTCACAAAAAAGTGAAATTTTCAAAAATTCTGAAAATTGGCTGAAAACGACTAAATATGAAGGACTCATTGGGCGAATCACTCTGGAACTGAAATCGGAATGCTCACTGACACTTCCCCTATCTGAAAGTCTGATAAACGCCGGAAAAATGACTAAATCCAAAAAAAATGTTTTTCAACTTTTTTCAATTTTACCCCCGTAGGATATATATTCAACCCAAATACATTTGGAATTCTTCTGGGGTACCCTCACACATATTATTCCCTCATTTAGTGGATATTTTCACAAAAAAGTGAAATTTTCAAAAATTCTGAAAATTGGCTGAAAACGACTAAATATGAAGGACTCATCGGGCGAATCACTCTGGAATTGAAATTGGAACGCTCACTGGCATTTCCCCTATCTGAAAGTCTGATAAACGCCAGAAAAATGACTAAGTCCCCCAAACATTTTTTTTAAACTTTTTTCAATTTTACCCCCGTGGGATATATATTCAACCCAAACACATTTGGAACTCTCCTGGGGTACCCTCACACATATTATTCCCTCATTTAGTGGATATTTTCACAAAAAAGTGAAATTTTCAAAAATTCTGAAAATTGGCTGAAAACGACTAAATATGAAGGACTCATCGGGTGAATCACTCTGGTACTGAAATCGGAATGCTCACTGACACTTCCCCTATCTGAAAGTCTGATAAACGCCGGAAAAATGACTAAGTCCAAAAAAATTTTTTTTTTAACTTTTTTCAATTTTATCCCCTTGGGATATATATTCTTCCGAAACACATTTGGAACTCTCCTGGTGAACTCTCACACATATTATTCCCTCATTCAGTGGATATTTTCACAAAAAAGTGAAATTTTCAAAAATTTTGAAAATTGACTGAAAATGACTAAATATGAAGGACTCATCAGGCGAATCGCTCTGGAACTGAAATCGGAACGCTCGCTGACATTTCCCCTATCTGAAAGTATGATAAACGCTGAAAAAATGACTAAGTCCAAAAAAACATTTTTTTTTAACTTTTTTCAATTTTACCCCCGTGGGATATATATTCTTCCGAAACACATTTGGAACTCTCCTGGTGTACTCTCACACATATTATTCCCTCATTCAGTGGATATTTTCACAAAAAAGTGAAATTTTCCAAAATTTTAAAAATTGGCTGAAAATGACTAAATATGAAGGACTCATCGGGCGAATCGCTCTGGAACTGAAATCGGAACGCTCACTGACATTTCCACTATCTGAGAGTCTGATAAACGCCGGAAAAATGCCTAAGTCGAAAAAAAAATTTTTTTCAACTTTTTTCAATTTTACCCCCGTGGGATATATATTCTACCCGCACACATTTGGAACTCTCCTGGCGTACCCTCACACATATTATTCCCTCATTTAGTGGATATTTTCACAAAAAAGTGAAATTTTCAAAAATTCTGAAAATGGGCTGAAAACGACTAAATATGAAGGACTCATCGGGCGAATCGCTCTGGAACTGAAATCGGAACGCTCACTGACATTTCCACTATCTGAAAGTATGATAAACGCTGAAAAAATGACTAAGTCCAAAAAAACATTTTTTTCAACTTTTTTCAATTTTACCCCCGTGGGATATATATTCTACCCAAACACATTTGGAACTCTCCTGGGGTACCCTCACACATGTTATTCCCTCATTTAGTGGATATTTTCACAAAAAAGTGAAATTTTCAAAAATTCTGAAAATTGGCTGAAAACGACTAAATATGAAGGACTCATTGGGCGAATCACTCTGGAACTGAAATCGGAATGCTCACTGACACTTCCCCTATCTGAAAGTCTGATAAACGCCGGAAAAATGACTAAATCCAAAAAAAATGTTTTTCAACTTTTTTCAATTTTACCCCCGTGGGATATATATTCAACCCAAATACATTTGGAATTCTTCTGGGGTACCCTCACACATATTATTCCCTCATTTAGTGGATATTTTCACAAAAAAGTGAAATTTTCAAAAATTCAGAAAATTGGCTGAAAACGACTAAATATGAAGGACTCATCGGGCGAATCGCTCTGGAACTGAAATCGGAACGCTCGCTGACATTTCCCCTATCTGAAAGTATGATAAACGCTGAAAAAATGACTAAGTCCAAAAAAACATTTTTTTTTTAACTTTTTTCAATTTTACCCCCGTGGGATATATATTCTTCCGAAACACATTTGGAACTCTCCTGGTGTACTCTCACACATATTATTCCCTCATTCAGTGGATATTTTCACAAAAAAGTGAAATTTTCCAAAATTTTGAAAATTGGCTGAAAATGACTACATATGAAGGACGCATCGGGCGAATCACTCTGGAACTGAAATCGGAATGGTCAATGACATTTCCCCTATCTGAGAGTCTGATAAACGCCGGAAAAATGACTAAGTCGAAAAAAAAAATTTTTTAAACTTTTTTCAATTTTACCCGCGTGGGATATATATTCTACCCGCACACATTTGGAACTCTCCTGGCGTACCCTCACACATATTATTCCCTCATTTAGTGGATATTTTCACAAAAAAGTGAAATTTTCAAAAATTCTGAAAATTGGCTGAAAACGACTAAATATGAAGGACTCATCGGGTGAATCACTCTGGTACTGAAATCGGAATGCTCACTGACACTTCCCCTATCTGAAAGTCTGATAAACGCCGGAAAAATGACTAAGTCCAAAAAAAATTTTTTTTTAACTTTTTTCAATTTTATCCCCTTGGGATATATATTCTTCCGAAACACATTTGGAACTCTCCTGGTGTACTCTCACACATATTATTCCCTCATTCAGTGGATATTTTCACAAAAAAGTGAAATTTTCAAAAATTTTGAAAATTGACTGAAAATGACTAAATATGAAGGACGCATCGGGCGAATCACTCTGGAACTGAAATCGTAATGGTCAATGACATTTCCCCTATCTGAGAGTCTGATAAACGCCGGAAAAATGACTAAGTCGAAAAAAAAAAATTTTTCGACTTTTTTCAATTTTACCCCCGTGGGATATATATTCTACCCGCACACATTTGGAACTCTCCTGGCGTACCCTCACACATATTATTCCCTCATTTAGTGGATATTTTCACAAAAAAGTGAAATTTTCAAAAATTCTGATATGGGCTGAAAATGACTAAATATGAAGGACTCATCGGGCGAATCACTCTGGAACTGAAATCGGAATGCTCACTGACACTTCCCCTATCTGAAAGTCTGATAAACGCCGGAAAAAAGACTAAGTCCCAAAAAAAATGTTTTTCAACTTTTTTCAATTTTACCCCCGTGGGATATATATTCAACCCAAATACTTTTGGAATTCTTCTGGGGTACCCTCACACATATTATTCCCTCATTTAGTGGATATTTTCACAAAAAAGTGAAATTTTCAAAAATTCTGAAAATTGGCTGAAAACGACTAAATATGAAGGACTCATCGGGCGAATCGCTCTGGAACTGAAATCGGAACGCGCACTGACATTTCCACTATCTGAGAGTCTGATAAACGCCGGAAAAATGCCTAAGTCGAAAAAAAAATTTTTTTCAACTTTTTTCAATTTTACCCCCGTGGGATATATATTCTACCCGCACACATTTGGAACTCTCCTGGCGTACCCTCACACATATTATTCCCTCATTTAGTGGATATTTTCACAAAAAAGTGAAATTTTCAAAAATTCTGAAAATGGGCTGAAAACGACTAAATATGAAGGACTCATTGGGCGAATCACTCTGGAACTGAAATCGGAATGCTCACTGACACTTCCCCTATCTGAAAGTCTGATAAACGCCGGAAAAATGACTAAATCCAAAAAAAATGTTTTTCAACTTTTTTCAATTTTACCCCCGTGGGATATATATTCAACCCAAATACATTTGGAATTCTTCTGGGGTACCCTCACACATATTATTCCCTCATTTAGTGGATATTTTCACAAAAAAGTGAAATTTTCAAAAATTCTGAAAATTGGCTGAAAACGACTAAATATGAAGGACTCATCGGGCGAATCGCTCTGGAACTGAAATCGGAACGCTCACTGACATTTCCACTATCTGAGAGTCTGATAAACGCCGGAAAAATGCCTAAGTCGAAAAAAAAATTTTTTTCAACTTTTTTCAATTTTACCCCCGTGGGATATATATTCTACCCGCACACATTTGGAACTCTCCTGGCGTACCCTCACACATATTATTCCCTCATTTAGTGGATATTTTCACAAAAAAGTGAAATTTTCAAAAATTCTGAAAATTGGATGAAAACGACTAAATATGAAGGACTCATTGGGCAAATCACTCTGGAACTGTAATCGGAATGCTCACTGACACTTCCCCTATCTGAAAGTCTGATAAACGCCGGAAAAATGACTAAGTCCAAAAAAAATGTTTTTCAACTTTTTTCAATTTTACCCCCGTGGGATATATATTCAACCCAAATACATTTGGAATTCTTCTGGGGTACCCTCACACATATTATTCCCTCATTTAGTGGATATTTTCACAAAAAAGTGAAATTTTCAAAAATTCAGAAAATTGGCTGAAAACGACTAAATATGAAGGACTCATTGGGCGAATCACTCTGGAACTGAAATCGGAATGCTCACTGACACTTCCCCTATCTGAAAGTATGATAAACGCTGAAAAAATGACTAAGTCCAAAAAAACATTTTTTTTAACTTTTTTCAATTTTACCCCCGTGGGATATATATTCTTCCGAAACACATTTGGAACTCTCCTGGTGTACTCTCACACATATTATTCCCTCATTCAGTGGATATTTTCACAAAAAAGTGAAATTTTCAAAAATTTTGAAAATTGGCTGAAAATGACTAAATATGAAGGACGCATCGGGCGAATCACTCTGGAACTGAAATCGGAATGGTCAATGACATTTCCCCTATCTGAGAGTCTGATAAACGCCGGAAAAATGACTAAGTCGAAAAAAAAATTTTTTTCAACTTTTTTCAATTTTACCCCCGTGGGATATATATTCTACCCGCACACATTTGGAACTCTTCTGGCGTACCCTCACACATATTATTCCCTCATTTAGTGGATATTTTCACAAAAAAGTGAAATTTTCAAAAATTCTGAAAATGGGCTGAAAACGACTAAATATGAAGGACTCATCGGGCGAATCGCTCTGGAACTGAAATCGGAACGCTCGCTAACATTTCCCCTATCTGAAAGTATGATAAACGCTGAAAAAATGACTAAGTCCAAAATAACATATTTTTCAACTTTTTTCAATTTTACCCCCGTGGGATATATATTCTACCCAAACACATTTGGAACTCTCCTGGGGTACCCTCACACATGTTATTCCCTCATTTAGTGGATATTTTCACAAACAAGTGAAATTTTCAAAAATTCTGAAAATTGGCTGAAAACGACTAAATATGAAGGACTCATTGGGCGAATCACTCTGGAACTGAAATCGGAATGGTCAATGACATTTCCCCTATCTGAGAGTCTGATAAACGCCGGAAAAATGACTAAGTCGAAAAAAAAATTTTTTTCAACTTTTTTCAATTTTACCCCCGTGGAATATATATTCTACCCGCACACATTTGGAATTTTCCTGGCGTACCCTCACACATATTATTCCCTCATTTAGTGGATATTTTCACAAAAAGTGAAATTTTCAAAAATTCAGAAACTTTGCTGAAAACGACTAAATATGAAGGACTCATCGGGCGAATCACTCTGGAACTGAAATCGGAATACTCACTGACACTTCTCCTATCTGAAAGTCTGATAAACGCCGGAAAAATGACTAAGTGCAAAAAAAATTTTTTTTTAAACTTTTTTCAATTTTACCCCCGTGGGATATATATTCTACCCACACACATTTGGAACTCTCCTGGCGTACCCTCACACATATTATTCCCTCATTCAGTGGATATTTTCACAAAAAAGTGAAATTTTCAAAAATTCTGAAAATTGGCTGAAATTGACTAAATGTGAAGGACTCATCGGGCGAATCACTCTGGAACTGAAATCGGAATGCTCACTGACACTTCCCCTATCTGAAAGTCTGATAAACACCGGAAAAATGACTAAGTCCAAAATAATTTATTTTTAAACTTTTTTCAATTTTACCCCCGTGGGATATATATTCTACCCACACACATTTGGAACTCTCCTGGGGTACCCTCACACATATTATTCCCTCATTTAGTGGATATTTTCAAAAAAAAGTGAAATTTTCTAAAATTCTGAAAATTGGCTGAAAACGACTAAATATGAAGCACTCATCGGGCCAATCACTTTGGAACTGAAATCGGAACACTCACTGACATTTCCCCTATCTGAAAGTCTGATAAACGCCGGAAAAATGACTAAGTCCAAAAAAAAATTTTTTTAAACTTTTTTCAATTTTACCCCCGTGGGATATATATTCTACACACACACATTTGGTACTCTCCTGGAGTACTCTCGAACATATTATTCCCTCATTTAGTGGATATTTTCACGAAAAAGTGAAATTTTCAAAAATTTTGAAAATTGGCTGAAAACGACTAAATATGAAGGACTCATCAGGCGAATCGCTCTGGAACTGAAATCGGAATGCTCACTGACATTTCCCCTATCTGAAAGTCTGATAAACGCCGGAAAAATTAATAGGTCCAAAAAAAAATTTTTTTAAACTTTTTTCAATTTTACCCCCGTGGGATATATTCTACCCACACACATTTGGAACTCTCCTGGGGTACCCTCACACATATTATTCCCTCATTTAGTGGATATTTTCACAAAAAAGTGAAATTTTCAAAAATTCAGAAAATTGGCTGAAAATGACTAAATATGAAGGACTCATCAGGCGAATCGCTCTGGAACTGAAATCGGAACGCTCACTGACATTTCCCCTATCTGAAAGTCTGATAAACACTGAAAAAATGACTAAGACCAAAATACATTTTTTTCAACTTTTTTCAATTTTACCCCCGTGGGATATATGTTCTACCCACACACATTTGGAACTCTCCTGGGGTACCCTCACACATATTATTCCCTCATTTAGTGGATATTTTCACAAAAAAGTGAAATTTTCAAAAATTCAGAAACTTGGACTGAAAACGACTAAATATGAAGGACTCATTGGGCGAATCATTCTGGAACTGAAATGGGAACGCTCACTGACATTTCCCCTTTCTGAAAGTCTCATAAACGCTGAAAAAATGACTAAGACCAAAATACATTTTTTTCAACTTTTTTCAATTTTACCCCCGTGGGATATATGTTCTACCCACACACATTTGGAACTCTCCTGGGGTACCCTCACACATATTATTCCCTCATTTAGTGGATATTTTCACGAAAAAGTGAAATTTTCAAAAATTTTGAAAATTGGCTGAAAACGCCTAAATATGAAGGACTCATCGGGCGAATCGCTCTGGAACTGAAATCGGAATGCTCACTGACATTTTCCCTATCTGAAAGTCTCATAAACGCCGGAAAAATGAATAGGTCCAAAAAAAAAATTTTTTAAACTTTTTTTAATTTTACCCCCGTGGGATATATGTTCTACACACACACATTTGGTACTCTCCTGGCGTACTCTCGAACATATCATTCCCTCATTTAGTGGATATTTTCACAAAAAAGAAAAATTTTCAAAAATTCAGACAATTTGCTGTAAACGACTAAATATGAAGGACTTATCGGGCGAATCACTCTGGAACTGAAAATGGAATGCTCACTGACACTTCCACTATCTGAAAGTCTGATAAAAGCCGGAAAAATGACTAAGTCCAAGAAAAAATGTTTTTCAACTTTTTTCAATTTTACCCCCGTGGGATATATATTCAACCCAAACACATTTGGAACTCTCCTGGGGTACCCTCACACATATTATTTCCTCATTTAGTGGATATTTTCACAAAAAAGTGAAATTTTCTAAAATTCAGAAAATTGGCTAAAAATGACTAAGAACGCTCACTGACATTTCCCCTATCTGAAAGTCTGCTGAACGCCGGAAAAATGACTAGGTCAAAAAAAATTTTTTTTTCAACTTTTTTCTATTTTACCCCGTGGGATATATATTCTACCCACACACATTTAGAACTTTCCTGGGGTACCCTCACACATATTATTCCCTCATTTAGTGGATGTTTTCACAAAAAAGTGAAATTTTCAAAAATTCAGAAAATTGGCTGAAAATGACTAAATATGAAGCACTCATCAGGCGAATCGCTCTGGAACTGAAATCGGAACGCTCACTGACATTTCCCCTATCTGAAAGTCTGATAAACGCTGAAAAAATGACTAAGACCAAAATACATTTTTTTCAACTTTTTTCAATTTTACCCCCGTGGGATATATGTTCTACCCACACACATTTGGAACTCTCCTGGGGTACCCTCACACATATTATTCCCTCATTTAGTGGATATTTTCACAAAAAAGTGAAATATTCAAAAATTCAGAAGCTTGGACTGAAAACGACTAAATATGAAGGACTCATTGGGCGAATCATTCTGGAACTGAAATGGGAACGCTCACTGACATTTCCCCTTTCTGAAAGTCTGATAAACGCTGAAAAAATGACTAAGACCAAAATACATTTTTTTCAACTTTTTTCAATTTTACCCCCGTGGGATATATGTTCTACCCACACACATTTGGATCTCTCCTGGGGTACCCTCACACATATTATTCCCTCATTTAGTGGATATTTTCACAAAAAAGTGAAATTTTCAAAAATTCAGAAAATTGGCTGAAAACAACTAAATATGAAGGACTCATTGGGCGAATCACTCTGGAACTGAAATCGGAATGGTCACTGACACTTCCCCTTTCTGAAAGTCTGATAAATGCCCGAAAAATGACTAAGTCCAAAAAAAATTTTTTTTCAACTTTTTTCAATTTTACCCACTTGGGATATATATTCTACCCACACACATTTGGTACTCTCCTGGCATACCCTCACACATATTATTCCCTCATTTAGTGGATATTTTCACAAAAAAGTGAAATTTTCAAAAATTCTGAAAATTTGCTGAAAACGACTAAATATGAAGGACTCATCGGGTGAATCACTCTGGAACTGAAATCGGAATGCTCACTGACACTTCCCCTATCTGAAAGTCTGATAAACGGCGGAAAAATAACTAAGTCCCCAAAACAATTTTTTTCAACCTTTTTAAATTTTACACCCGTGGGATATATATTCTACCCACACACATTTGGTACTCTCCTGGCGTACCCTCGAACATATTATTCCCTCATTTAGTGGATATTTTCACAAAAAAGTGAAATTTTCAAAAATTCTGAAAATTGGCTAAAAACGACTTAATATGAAGGACTCAACGGGCGAATCACTCTGGAACTGAAATCGGAACGCTCACTGACATTTCCCATATATCTGAAAGTCTGATAAACGGCGGAAAAATGACTAAGTCCTCCAAAAAATTTTTTTCAACCTTTTTCAATTTTACACCCGTGGGATATATATTCTACCCACACACATTTGGTACTCTCCTGGCGTACCCTCGAACATATTATTCCCTCATTTAGTGGATATTTTCACAAAAAAGTGAAATTTTCAAAAATTCTGAAAATTGGCTGAAAACGACTTAATATGAAGGACTCATCGAGCGAATCGCTCTGGAACTGAAATTGGAACGCTCACTGACATTTCCCCTAGCTGAAAGTTTGATAAACTGTGAAAAAATGACTAAGTTCAAGAAAAAAAATTTTTCAACTTTTTTAAATTTTACCGCCGTGGTATATATATTCTACCCACACACATTTGGTACTCTGTTGGCGTACCCTCACACATATTATTCCCTCATTTAGTGGATATTTTCACAAAAAAGTGAAATTTTCAAAAATTCAGAAACTTGGCTGAAAATGTCTAAATATGAAGGACTCATCGGTCGAATCACTCTGGAACTGAAATCGGAATGCTCACTGACATTTCCCCTTTCTGAAAGTCTGATAAATGCCCAAAAAATGACTAAGTCCAAAAAAAATTTTTTTTAAACTTTTTTCAATTTTACCGCGGTGGGATATATATTCTACCCACACACTTTTGGTACTCTCCTGGCGTACCCTCACACATATTATTCCCTCATTTAGTGGATATTTTCACAAAAAAGAGAAATTTTCAAAAATTCAGAAAATTGGCTGAAAACGACTTAATATGAAGGACGCATCGGGCTAATCGCTCCGGAACTGAAATCGGAACGCTCACTGACATTTTCCCTATGTGAAAGTCTGATAAACGCTAAAAAAATGACTAAGTCCAAAAAAAAATGTTTTTCAACTTTTTTCAATTTTACCCCCGTGGGATATATATTCAACCCAAACACATTTGGAACTCTCCTGGGGTACCCTCACACATATTATTCCCTCATTTAGTGGATATTTTCACAAAAAAAAGTGAAATTTTCAAAAATTCAGAAACTTGGCTGAAAACGACTAAATATGAAGGACTCCTTGGGCGCATCACTCTGGAACTGAAATCAGAACGCTCACTGACATTTCCCCTTTCTGAGTGTCTGATAAATGCCGGAAAAATGACTAAGCCCAAAAAAAAATGTTTTTCAACTTTTTTCAATTTTACCCCCGTGGGATATATATTCAACCCAAACACATTTGGAACTCTCCTGGGGTACCCTCACACATATTATTCCCTCATTTAGTGGATATTTTCACAAAAAAGTGAAATTTTCAAAAATTCAGAAACTTGGCTGAAAACGACTAAATATGAAGGACTCCTTGGGCGAATCACTCTGGAACTGAAATCAGAACACTCACTGACATTTCCCCTATCTGAAAGTCTGATAAACGCTGAAAAAATGACTAAGACCAAAAAACATTTTTTTCAACTTTTTTCAATTTTACCCCCGTGGGATATATATTCTACCCAAACACATTTGGAACTCTCCTGGGGTACCCCCACACATATTATTCCCTCATTTAGTGGATATTTTCACAAAAAAGTGAAATTTTCAAAAATTCAGAAAATTGGCTGAAAATGACTAAATATGAAGGACTCATCGGGCGAATCGCTCTGGAACTGAAATCGGAACACTCACTGATATTTCCCCTATCTGAAAGTCTAATAAACGCCGGAAAAACGACTAAGTCCAAGAAAAAATTTTTTTCAACTTTTTTCAATTTTACCCCCGTGGGATATATATTCTACCCAAACACATTTGGAACTCTCCTGGGGTACCCTCACACATATTATTCCCTCATTTAGTGGATATTTTCACAAAAAAGTGAAATTTTCAAAAATTCAGAAAATTGGCTGAAAACGACTAAATTTGAAGGACTCATAGGGCAAATCACTCTGGAACTGAAATCAGAATGCTCACTGACAATTCCCCTATCTGAAAGTCTGATAAACGCCGGAAAAATGACTAAGTCCAAAAAAAAATGTTTTTCAACTTTTTTCAATTTTACCCCCGTGGGATATATATTCAACCCAAACACATTTGGAACTCTCCTGGTGTACCCTCACATATATTATTCCCTCATTTAATGGATATTTTCACAAAAAAGTGAAATTTTCAAAAATTCAGAAACTTGGCTGAAAACGATTAAATATGAAGGACTCATTGGGCGAATCACTCTGGAACTGAAATCGGAACGCTCAATGACATTTCCCTTTTCTGAAAGTCTGATAAATGCCGGAAAAATGACTAAGTCCAAAAAAAAATGTTTTTCAACTTTTTTCAATTTTACCCCCGTGGGATATATATTCTACCCAAACACATTTGGAACTCTCCTGGGGTACCCTCACACATATTATTCCCTCATTTAGTTGATATTTTCACAAAAAAGTGAAATTTTCAAAAATTCAGAAACTTGGCTGAAAACGACTAAATATGAAGGACTCATTGGGCGAATCACTCTGGAACTGAAATCGGAACGCTCACTGACATTTCCCCTATCTGAAAGTTTGATAAATGCCCGAAAAATGACTAAGTCCAGAAAAAAATGTTTTTCAACTTTTTTCAATTTTACCCCGTGGGATATATATTCTACCCACAGACATTTGGTACTCTCCTGGCGTACCCTGACACATTTGGAACTCTCCTGGCGTACCCTCACACATATTATTCCCTCATTTAGTGGATATTTTCACAAAAAAGTGAAATTTTCAAAAATTCTGAAAATTGGCTGAAAATGACTAAATATGAAGGACTCATTGGGCGAATCCCTCTGGAACTTAAATCGGAACGCTCACTGACATTTCCCCTATCTGAAAGTTTGATAAACGCCGGAAAAACGACTAAGTCCAAAAAAAAATTTTTTTCAACTTTTTTCAATTTTACCCCCGTGGGATATATGTTCTACCCACACACATTTGGAACTCTCCTGGGGTACCCTCACACATATTATTCCCTCATTTAGTGGATATTTTCACGAAAAAGTGAAATTTTCAAAAATTTTGAAAATTGGCTGAAAACTATTAAATATGAAGGACTCATCGAGCGAATCGCTCTGGAACTGAAATCGGAATGCTCACTGACATTTCCCCTTTCTGAAAGTCTGATAAATGGCGCAAAAATGACTAAGTCCAAAAAAAAATGTTTTTCAACTTTTTTCAATTTTACCCCGTGGGATATATATTCAACCCAAACACATTTGGAACTCTCCTGGGGTACCCTCACACATATTATTCCCTCATTTAGTGGATATTTTCACAAAAAAGTGAAATTTTCAAAAATTCAGAAAATTGGCTGAAAACGACTAAATATGAAGGACTCATCGGGCGAATCACTCTGGAACTGAAATCGGAACACTCACTGACATTTCCCCTATCTGAAAGTCTAATAAACGCCGGAAAAACGACTAAGTCCAAGAAAAAATTTTTTTCAACTTTTTTCAATTTTACCCCCGTGGGATATATATTCTACCCAAACACATTTGGAACTCTCCTGGGGTACCCTCACACATATTATTCCCTCATTTAGTGGATATTTTCACAAAAAAGTGAAATTTTCAAAAATTCAGAAAATTGGCTGAAAACTACTAAATATGAAGGACTCATTGGGCGAATCACTCTGGAACTGAAATCGGAATGCTCACTGACACTTCCCCTTTCTGAAAGTCTGATAAATGCCCGAAAAATGACTAGGTCCAAAAAAAATTTTTTTTCAACTTTTTTCAATTTTACCCACTTGGGATATATATTCTACCCACACACATTTGGTACTCTCCTGGCATACCGTCACACATATTATTCCCTCATTTAGTGGATATTTTCACAAAAAAGTGAAATTTTCAAAAATTTAGAAAATTGGCTGAAAACGACTAAATATGAAGGACTCATCGGGCAAATCACTCTGGAACTGAAATCGGAATGCTCACTGACATTTCCCCTATCTGAAAGTCTGATAAACGTTGAAAAAATGACTAAGACCAAAATACATTTTTTTCAACTTTTTTCAATTTTACCCCCATGGGATATATATTCTACCCAAACACATTTGGAACTCTCCTGGGGTACCCTCACACATATTATTCCCTCATTTAGTGGATATTTTCACAAAAAAGTGAAATTTTCAAAAATTCAGAAACTTGGACTGAAAACGATTAAATATGAAGGACTCATTGGGCGAATCACTCTGGAACTGAAATCGGAACGCTCAATGACATTTCCCCTTTCTGAAAGTCTGATAAATGCCGGAAAAATGACTAAGTCCAAAAAAAAATGTTTTTCAGCTTTTTTCAATTTTACTCCCGTGGGATATATTCTACTCAAACACATTTGGAACTCTCCTGGGGTACCCTCACACATATTATTCCCTCATTTAGTGGATATTTTCACAAAAAAGTGAAATTTTCAAAAATTCAGAAAATTGGCTGAAAACGACTAAGTATGAAGGACTCATCAGGCGAATCGCTCTGGAACTGAAATCGGAACGCTCACTGACATTTCCCCTATCTGAAAGTCTGATAAACGCTGAAAAAATGACTAAGACCAAAATACATTTTTTTCATCTTTTTTCAATTTTACCCCCGTGGGATATATGTTCTACCCACACACATTTGGAACTCTCCTGGGGTACCCTCACACATATTATTCCCTCATTTAGTTGATATTTTCACAAAAAAGTGAAATTTTCAAAAATTCAGAAACTTGGCTGAAAACGACTAAATATGAAGGACTCATTGGGCGAATCACTCTGGAACTGAAATCGGAACGCTCACTGACATTTCCCCTTTCTGAAAGTTTGATAAATGCCCGAAAAATGACTAAGTACAGAAAAAAATGTTTTTCAACTTTTTTCAATTTTACTCCCGTGGGATGTATTCTACCCAAACACACTTGGAACTCTCCTGGGGTACCCTCACACATATTATTCCCTCATTTAGTAGATATTTTCACAAAAAAGTGAAATTTTCAAAAATTCAGAAAATTGGCTGAAAACGACTAAATATGAAGGAATCATTGGGCGAATCACTCTGGAACTGAAATCGGAACGCTCACTGACATTTCCCCTTTCTGAAAGTTTGATAAATGCCCGAAAAATGACTAAGTCCAAAAAAAAATTTTTTTTAACTTTTTTCAATTTTACCCACGTGGGACATATGTTCTACCCACACACATTTGGAACTCTCCTGGGGTACCCTCACACATATTATTCCCTCATTTAGTGGATATTTTCACAAAAAAGTGAAATTTTCAAAAATTTTGAAAATTGGCTGAAAACGACTAAATATGAAGGACTCATCGAGCAAATCGCTCTGGAACTGAAATCGGAATGCTCACTGACATTTCCCCTATCTGAAAGTCTAATAAACGCCGGAAAAACGACTAAGTCCAAAAAAAATTTTTTATCAACTTTTTTCAATTTTACCCCCGTGGGACATATGTTCTACCCACACACATTTGGAACTCTCCTGGGGTACCCTCACACATATTATTCCCTCATTTAGTGGATATTTTCACGAAAAAGTGAAATTTTCAAAAATTTTGAAAATTAGCTGAAAATGACTAAATATGAAGGACTCATCGAGCGAATCACTCTGGAACTGAAATCGGAATGCTCACTGACATTTCCCCTATCTGAAAGTCTGATAAACGCCGGAAAAATGACTAAGTCCAAAAAAAAATTTTTTTAAACTTTTTTCAGTTTTACCCCCGTGGGATATACATTCTACCCACACACATTTGGAACTCTCCTGGGGTACCCTCACACATATTATTCCCTCATTTAGTGGATATTTTCACAAAAAAGTGAAATTTTCAAAAATTCAGAAAATTGGCTGAAAACGACTAAATATGAAGGACTCATCGGGCGAATCACTCAGGAACTGAAATCGGAACGCTCACTGACATTTCGCCTTTCTGGAAGTCTAATAAACGCCGGAAAAACGAATAAGTCCAAGAAAAAAATTTTTTCAACTTTTTTCAATTTTACCCCCGTGGGATATATATTCTACCCACAGATATTTGGTACTCTCCTGGGGTACCCTCACACATATTATTCCCTCATTTAGTGGATATTTTCACAAAAAGTGAAATTTTCAAAAATTCAGAAACATGGCAGAAAATGACTAAATATGAAGGACGCATCGGGTGAATCACTCTGGAACTGAAATGGTAATGCTCACTAACATTTCCCCTATCTGAAAGTTTGATAAACGCCGGAAAAACGACTAAGTCCAACAAAAAAATGTTTTCAACTTTTTTCAATTTTACCCCCGTGGGATATATATTCTACCCACAGACATTTGGTACTCTCCTGGCGTACCCTGACACATTTGGAACTCTCCTGGCGTACCCTCACACATATTATTCCCTCATTTAGTGGATATTTTCACAAAAAAGTGAAATTTTCAAAAATTCTGAAAATTGGCTGAAAATGACTAAATATGAAGGACTCATTGGGCGAATCCCTCTGGAACTTAAATCGGAACGCTCACTGACATTTCCCCTATCTGAAAGTTTGATAAACGCCGGAAAAACGACTAAGTCCAAAAAAAAATTTTTTTCAACTTTTTTCAATTTTACCCCCGTGGGATATATGTTCTACCCACACACATTTGGAACTCTCCTGGGGTACCCTCACACATATTATTCCCTCATTTAGTGGATATTTTCACGAAAAAGTGAAATTTTCAAAAATTTTGAAAATTGGCTGAAAACTACTAAATATGAAGGACTCATCGAGCGAATCGCTCTGGAACTGAAATCGGAATGCTCACTGACATTTCCCCTTTCTGAAAGTCTGATAAATGGCGGAAAAATGACTAAGTCCAAAAAAAAATGTTTTTCAACTTTTTTCAATTTTACCCCGTGGGATATATATTCAACCCAAACACATTTGGAACTCTCCTGGGGTACCCTCACACATATTATTCCCTCATTTAGTGGATATTTTCACAAAAAAGTGAAATTTTCAAAAATTCAGAAAATTGGCTGAAAACGACTAAATATGAAGGACTCATCGGGCGAATCACTCTGGAACTGAAATCGGAACACTCACTGACATTTCCCCTATCTGAAAGTCTAATAAACGCCGGAAAAACGACTAAGTCCAAGAAAAAATTTTTTTCAACTTTTTTCAATTTTACCCCCGTGGGATATATATTCTACCCAAACACATTTGGAACTCTCCTGGGGTACCCTCACACATATTATTCCCTCATTTAGTGGATATTTTCACAAAAAAGTGAAATTTTCAAAAATTCAGAAAATTGGCTGAAAACTACTAAATATGAAGGACTCATTGGGCGAATCACTCTGGAACTGAAATCGGAATGCTCACTGACACTTCCCCTTTCTGAAAGTCTGATAAATGCCCGAAAAATGACTAGGTCCAAAAAAAATTTTTTTTCAACTTTTTTCAATTTTACCCACTTGGGATATATATTCTACCCACACACATTTGGTACTCTCCTGGCATACCGTCACACATATTATTCCCTCATTTAGTGGATATTTTCACAAAAAAGTGAAATTTTCAAAAATTTAGAAAATTGGCTGAAAACGACTAAATATGAAGGACTCATCGGGCAAATCACTCTGGAACTGAAATCGGAATGCTCACTGACACTTCCCCTATCTGAAAGTCTGATAAACGCCGGAAAAATGACTAAGTCCAAAAAAAAATGTTTTTCAACTTTTTTCAATTTTACCCCCGTGGGATATATATTCAACCCAAACACATTGGGAACTCTCCTGGGGTACCCTCACACATATTATTCCCTCATTTAGTGGATATTTTCACAAAAAAGTGAAATTTTCAAAAATTCAGAAACTTGGCTGAAAACGATTAAATATGAAGGACTCATTGGGCGAATCACTCTGGAACTGAAATCGGAACGCTCAATGACATTTCCCCTTTCTGAAAGTCTGATAAATGCCGGAAAAATGACTAAGTCCAAAAAAAAATGTTTTTCAACTTTTTTCAATTTTACCCCCGTGGGATATATATTCAACCCAAACACATTGGGAACTCTCCTGGTGTACCCTCACACATATTATTCCCTCATTTAGTGCATATTTTCACAAAAAAGTGAAATTTTCAAAAATTCTGAAAATTGTCTGAAAATGACTAAATATCAAGGACTCATCGGTCGAATCGCTCTGGAACTGAAATGGGAACGTTCACTGACATTTCCCCTATCTGAAAGTCTGATAAATGCAGGAAAAATGACTAAGTCCAAAAAAAATTTTTTACAACTTTTTTCAATTTTACCCCCGTAGGATATATATTCTACACAAACACATTTGGAACTCTCCTGGGGTACCTTCACACATATTATTCCCTCATTTAGTGGATATTTTCACAAAAAAAGTGAAATTTTCAAAAATTCTGAAAATTGGCTGAAAACGACTAAATATGAAGGACTCATCGGGCGAATCACTCAGGAACTGAAATCGGAACGCTCACTGACATTTCCCCTTTCTGGAAGTCTAATAAACGCCGGAAAAACGAATAAGTCCAAGAAAAAAATTTTTTCAACTTTTTTCAATTTTACCCCCGTGGGATATATATTCTACCCACAGACATTTGGTACTCTCCTGGGGTACCCTCACACATATTATTCCCTCATTTAGTGGATATTTTCACAAAAAGTGAAATTTTCAAAAATTCAGAAACTTGGCAGAAAATGACTAAATATGAAGGACTCATCGGGTGAATCACTCTGGAACTGAAATGGTAATGCTCACTAACATTTCCCCCATCTGAAATTTTGATAAACGCTAGAAAAACGACTAAGTCCAACAAAAAAATGTTTTCAACTTTTTTCAATTTTACCCCCGTGGGATATATATTCTACCCACAGACATTTGGTACTCTCCTGGCGTACCCTGACACATTTGGAACTCTCCTGGCGTACCCTCACACATATTATTCCCTCATTTAGTGGATATTTTCACAAAAAAGTGAAATTTTCAAAAATTCTGAAAATTGGCTGAAAATGACTAAATATGAAGGACTCATTGGGCGAATCCCTCTGGAACTGAAATCGGAACGTTCACTGACATTTCCCCTATCTGAAAGTCTGATAAATGCAGGAAAAATGACTAAGTCCAACAAAAAAATTTTTTCAACTTTTTTCAATTTTACCCCCGTGGGATATATATTCTACCCATACACATTTGGAACTCTCCTGGTGTACCCTCACACATATTATTCCCTCATTTAGTGCATATTTTCACAAAAAAGTGAAATTTTCAAAAATTCTGAAAATTGGCTGAAAATGACTAAATATGAAGGACTCATCGGTCGAATCGCTCTGGAACTGAAATGGGAACGTTCACTGACATTTCCCCTATCTGAAAGTCTGATAAATGCAAGAAAAATGACTAAGTCCAAAAAAAATTTTTTACAACTTTTTTCAATTTTACCCCCGTGGGATATATATTCTACACAAACACATTTGGAACTCTCCTGGGGTACCTTCACACATATTATTCCCTCATTTAGTGGATATTTTCACAAAAAAAGTGAAATTTTCAAAAATTCTGAAAATTGGCTGAAAATGACTAAATATGAAGGACTCATCGGGCGAATCACTCAGGAACTGAAATCGGAACGCTCACTGACATTTCCCCTTTCCGGAAATCTGATAAATGCCGGAAAAACGACTAAGTCCAACAAAAAAATGTTTTCAACTTTTTTCAATTTTACCCCGTGGGATATATATTCTACCCTCACACATTTGGAACTCTCCTGGGGTACCCTCACACACATTATTCCCTCATTTAGTGGATATTTTCACAAAAAAGTGAAATTTTCAAAAATTAAGAAAATTGGCTGGAAAAGACTAAATATGAAGGACACATCGGGCGAATCACTCTGGAACTGAAATTGGAACGCTCACTGACATTTCCCCTATCTGAAAGACTGATAAACGCCGGAAAAACGACTAAGTCCAAAAAAAAAATTCTTTTCAACTTTTCTCAATTTTACCCCCGTGGGATATATATTCTACCCACACACATGTGGAACTCTCCTGGCGTACCCTCACACATATTATTCCCTCATTTAGTGGATATATTCACAAAAAAGTGAAATTTTCAAAAATTCTCAAAATTGGCGGAAAACGACTAAATATTAAGGACTCATCAGGCGAATCGCTCTGGAACTGAAACCGGAACACTCACTGACATTTCCTCTTTCTGAAAGTCAGATAAATGCCGGAAAAACGACTAAGTCCAAAAAAAAAATTCTTTTCAACTTTTCTCAATTTTACCCCCGTGGGATATATATTCTACCCACACACATTTGGAACTCTCCTGGCGTACCCTCACACATATTATTCCCTCATTTAGTGGATATTTTCACAAAAAGTGAAATTTTCAAAAATTCAGAAACTTGGCAGAAAACGACTAAATATGAAGGACTCATCGGGCGAATCACTCTGGAACTGAAATGGGAATGCTCACTGACATTTCCCCTATCTGAAAGTTTGAAAAACGCCGTAAAAACGACTAAGTCCAACAAAAAAATGTTTTCAACTTTTTTCAATTTTACCCCCATGGATATATATTCTACCCACACACATTTGGAACTCTCCTGGGGTACCCTCACACATATTATTCCCTCATTTAGTGGATATTTTCACAAAAAAGTGAAATTTTCAAAAATTCAGAAAATTGGCTGAAAACGACTAAATATAAAGGACTCATTGGGCGAATCGCTCTCGAACTGAAATCGGAACGCTCACTGACATTTCCCCTATCTGAAAGTTTGATAAATGCCGAAAAACGACTAAGTCCAACAAAAAATTTTTTTCAACTTTTTTCAATTTTACCCCCGTGGGATATATATTCTACCCAAACACATTGGGAACTCTCCTGGGGTACCCTCACACATATTATTCCCTCATTTAGTGGATATTTTCACAAAAAAGTGAAATTTTCAAAAATTCAGAAACTTGGCTGAAAACGATTAAATATGAAGGACTCATTGGGCGAATCACTCTGGAACTGAAATCGGAACGCTCAATGACATTTCCCCTTTCTGAAAGTCTGATAAATGCCGGAAAAATGACTAAGTCCAAAAAAAAATGTTTTTCAACTTTTTTCAATTTTACCCCCGTGGGATATATATTCAACCCAAACACATTGGGAACTCTCCTGGTGTACCCTCACACATATTATTCCCTCATTTAGTGCATATTTTCACAAAAAAGTGAAATTTTCAAAAATTCTGAAAATTGTCTGAAAATGACTAAATATCAAGGACTCATCGGTCGAATCGCTCTGGAACTGAAATGGGAACGTTCACTGACATTTCCCCTATCTGAAAGTCTGATAAATGCAGGAAAAATGACTAAGTCCAAAAAAAATTTTTTACAACTTTTTTCAATTTTACCCCCGTAGGATATATATTCTACACAAACACATTTGGAACTCTCCTGGGGTCCCTTCACACATATTATTCCCTCATTTAGTGGATATTTTCACAAAAAAAGTGAAATTTTCAAAAATTCTGAAAATTGGCTGAAAACGACTAAATATGAAGGACTCATCGGGCGAATCACTCAGGAACTGAAATCGGAACGCTCACTGACATTTCCCCTTTCTGGAAGTCTAATAAACGCCGGAAAAACGAATAAGTCCAAGAAAAAAATTTTTTCAACTTTTTTCAATTTTACCCCCGTGGGATATATATTCTACCCACAGACATTTGGTACTCTCCTGGGGTACCCTCACACATATTATTCCCTCATTTAGTGGATATTTTCACAAAAAGTGAAATTTTCAAAAATTCAGAAACTTGGCAGAAAATGACTAAATATGAAGGACTCATCGGGTGAATCACTCTGGAACTGAAATGGTAATGCTCACTAACATTTCCCCCATCTGAAATTTTGATAAACGCTAGAAAAACGACTAAGTCCAACAAAAAAATGTTTTCAACTTTTTTCAATTTTACCCCCGTGGGATATATATTCTACCCACAGACATTTGGTACTCTCCTGGCGTACCCTGACACATTTGGAACTCTCCTGGCGTACCCTCACACATATTATTCCCTCGTTTAGTGGATATTTTCACAAAAAAGTGAAATTTTCAAAAATTCTGAAAATTGGCTGAAAATGACTAAATATGAAGGACTCATTGGGCGAATCCCTCTGGAACTGAAATCGGAACGTTCACTGACATTTCCCCTATCTGAAAGTCTGATAAATGCAGGAAAAATGACTAAGTCCAACAAAAAAATTTTTTCAACTTTTTTCAATTTTACCCCCGTGGGATATATATTCTACCCATACACATTTGGAACTCTCCTGGTGTACCCTCACACATATTATTCCCTCATTTAGTGCATATTTTCACAAAAAAGTGAAATTTTCAAAAATTCTGAAAATTGGCTGAAAATGACTAAATATGAAGGACTCATCGGTCGAATCGCTCTGGAACTGAAATGGGAACGTTCACTGACATTTCCCCTATCTGAAAGTCTGATAAATGCAAGAAAAATGACTAAGTCCAAAAAAAATTTTTTACAACTTTTTTCAATTTTACCCCCGTGGGATATATATTCTACACAAACACATTTGGAACTCTCCTGGGGTACCTTCACACATATTATTCCCTCATTTAGTGGATATTTTCACAAAAAAAGTGAAATTTTCAAAAATTCTGAAAATTGGCTGAAAACGACTAAATATGAAGGACTCATCGGGCGAATCACTCAGGAACTGAAATCGGAACGCTCACTGACATTTCCCCTTTCCGGAAATCTGATAAATGCCGGAAAAACGACTAAGTCCAACAAAAAAATGTTTTCAACTTTTTTTAATTTTTCCCCCGTGGGATATATATTCTACCCACAGACATTTGGTACTCTCCTGGCATACCCTGACACATTTGGAACTCTCCTGGCGTACCCTCACACATATTATTCCCTCATTTAGTGGATATTTTCACAAAAAAGTGAAATTTTCAAAAATTCAGAAAATTGGATGAAAACGACTAAATATGAAGGACTCATCGGGCGAATCACTCTGGAACTGAAATCAGAACGCTCACTCACATTTCCCCTATCTGAAAGTTTGATAAACGCCGGAAAAATGAGAAAGTCCAAAAAAAAATTTTTTCAACTTTTTTCAATTTTACCCCGTGGGATATATATTCTACCCTCACACATTTGGAACTCTCCTGGGGTACCCTCACACACATTATTCCCTCATTTAGTGGATATTTTCACAAAAAAGTGAAATTTTCAAAAATTAAGAAAATTGGCTGGAAAAGACTAAATATGAAGGACACATCGGGCGAATCACTCTGGAACTGAAATTGGAACGCTCACTGACATTTCCCCTATCTGAAAGACTGATAAACGCCGGAAAAACGACTAAGTCCAAAAAAAAAATTCTTTTCAACTTTTCTCAATTTTACCCCCGTGGGATATATATTCTACCCACACACATTTGGAACTCTCCTGGCGTACCCTCACACATATTATTCCCTCATTTAGTGGATATATTCACAAAAAAGTGAAATTTTCAAAAATTCTCAAAATTGGCGGAAAACGACTAAATATTAAGGACTCATCAGGCGAATCGCTCTGGAACTGAAACCGGAACACTCACTGACATTTCCTCTTTCTGAAAGTCAGATAAATGCCGGAAAAACGACTAAGTCCAAAAAAAAAATTCTTTTCAACTTTTCTCAATTTTACCCCCGTGGGATATATATTCTACCCACACACATTTGGAACTCTCCTGGCGTACCCTCACACATATTATTCCCTCATTTAGTGGATATTTTCACAAAAAGTGAAATTTTCAAAAATTCAGAAACTTGGCAGAAAACGACTAAATATGAAGGACTCATCGGGCGAATCACTCTGGAACTGAAATGGGAATGCTCACTGACATTTCCCCTATCTGAAAGTTTGAAAAACGCCGTAAAAACGACTAAGTCCAACAAAAAAATGTTTTCAACTTTTTTCAATTTTACCCCCATGGATATATATTCTACCCACACACATTTGGAACTCTCCTGGGGTACCCTCACACATATTATTCCCTCATTTAGTGGATATTTTCACAAAAAAGTGAAATTTTCAAAAATTCAGAAAATTGGCTGAAAACGACTAAATATAAAGGACTCATTGGGCGAATCGCTCTCGAACTGAAATCGGAACGCTCACTGACATTTCCCCTATCTGAAAGTTTGATAAATGCCGAAAAACGACTAAGTCCAACAAAAAATTTTTTTCAACTTTTTTCAATTTTACCCCCGTGGGATATATATTCTACCCTCACACATTTGGAACTCTTCTGGGGTACCCTCACACATATTATTCCCTCATTTAGTGGATATTTTCACAAAAAGTGAAATTTTCAAAAATTCAGAAACTTGGCAGAAAACGACTAAATATGAAGGACTCATCGGGCGAATCACTCTGGAACTGAAATGGGAATGCTTACTGACATTTCCCCTATCTGAAAGTTTGATAAACGCCGGAAAAACGACTAAGTCCAACAAAAAAATGTTTTAAACTTTTTTCAATTTTACCCCCGTGGGATATATATTCTACCCACAGACATTTGGTACTCTCCTGTCATACCCTGACACATTTGGAACTCTCCTGGCGCACCCTCACACATATTATTCCCTCATTTAGTGGATATTTTCACAAAAAAGTGAAATTTTCAAAAATTCTGAAAATTGGCTGAAAATGACTAAATATGAAGGACTCATCGGGCGAAACACCCTGGAACTGAAATCGGAACGCTCACTGACATTTCCCATATCTGAAAGACTGATAAACGCCGGAAAAACGACTAAGTCCAAAAAAAAAATTCTTTTCAACTTTTCTCAATTTTATCCCCGTGGGATATACATTCTACCCACACACATTTGGAACTCTCCTGGCGTACCCTCACACATTTGGAACTCTCCTGGGGTACCCTCACACATATTATTCCTTCATTTAGTGGATATTTTCACAAAAAGTGAAATTTTCAAAAATTCAGAAACTTTGCTGAAAACGACTAAATATGACGGACTCATCGGGCGAATCACTCTGGAACTGAAATCGGAACGCTCACTGACATTTCCCCTATCTGAAAGACTGATAAACGCCGGAAAAACGACTAAGTCCAAAAAAAAAATTCTTTTCAACTTTTCTCAATTTTATCCCCGTGGGATATACATTCTACCCACACACATTTGGAACTCTCCTGGCATACCCTCACACATTTGGAACTCTCCTGGGGTACCCTCACACATATAATTCACTCATTTAGTGGATATTTTCACAAAAAAGTGAAATTTTCAAAAATTCAGAAAATTGGCTGAAAACGACTAAATATTAAGGACTCATCAGGCGAATCGCTCTCGAACTGAAATCGGAACGCTCACTGACATTTCCCCTATCTGAAAGTTTGATAAATGCCGGAAAAACGACTAAGTCCAAAAAAAATTTTTTTCAATTTTACACCCGTGGGATATATATTCGACCCACACACATTTGGAGCTCTCCTGGGGTACCCTCACACATATTATTTCCTCATTTAGCGGATATTTTCACAAAAAAGTGAAATTTTCAAAAATTCTGAAAATTGGCTGAAAACGACTAAATATGAAGGACTCATCGGGCGAATCGCTCTGGAACTGAAATCGGAATGCTCACTCACATTTCGCCATATCTGAAAGTCTGATAAACGCCGGAAAAATGACTGAGTCCAAAAAAATTTTTTTTTCAATTTTACACCCGTGGGATATATATTCTACCCACACACCTTTGGAACTCTCCTGGGGTACCCTCACACATATAATTCCCTTATTTAGTGGATATTTTCACAAAAAAGTTAAATTTTCAAAAATTCTGAAAATTTGCTGAAAACGACTAAATATGAAGGACTCATCGGGCAAATCGTTCTGGAACTGAAATCGGAACGCTCACTCGCCATATCTGAAAGTCTGATAAACGCCGGAAAAATGACTAAGTCCAAAAAAAATTTTTTTTAATTTTACCCCCGTGGGATATATATTCTACCCACACACATTTGGGACTCTCCTGGCGTACCCTCACACATATTATTCCCTCATTTAGTGGATATTTTCACAAAAAAGTGAAATCTTCAAAAATTCTAAAAATTGGCTGAAAACGACTAAATATGAAGGACTCATCGGGCGAATCGCTCTGGAACTGAAATCGGAACGCTCACTGACATTTCCCCTATCTGAAAGGCTGATAAACGCCGGAAAAAAGACTAAGTCTAAAAAAAAATTTTTTCAACTTTTTTCAATTTTACCCCCGTGGGATATATATTCTACCCACACACATTTGGAACTCTCTTGGGGTACCCTCACACATATTATTCCCTCATTTAGTGGATATTTTCACAAAAAAAGTGAAATTTTCAAAAATTCTGAAAATTGGCTGAAAATGACTAAATATGAAGGACTCATCGGGCGAATCGCACTGGAACTGAAATCGGAATGCTCAATTACATTTCCCCTATCTGAAAGTCTGATAAACGCCGGAAAAATGACTAAGTCCAAAAATTTTTTTTTTTCAATTTTACACCCGTGGGATATATATTCTACCCACACACATTTGGAACTCTCCTGGGGTACCCTCACACATATTATTCCCTCATTTAGTGGATATTTTCACAAAAAAGTGAAATTTTCAAAAATTCTGAAAATTGGCTGAAAACGACTAAATATGAAGGACTCATCGGGCGAATCGCTCTGGAACTGAAATCGGTACGCTGACTGACATTTCCCCTATCTGAAAGTCTGATAAAGGCTGAAAAAATGACTAAGTCCAAAAAAATTTTTTTTTCAATTTTACCCCCGTGGGATATATATTCTACCCACACACATTTGGAACTCTCCAGGCGTACCCTCACACATATTATTCCCTCATTTAGTGGATATTTTCACAAAAAAGTGAAATTTTCAAAAATTCAGAAAATTGGCTGAAAACGACTAAATATGAAGGACTCATCGGGCGAAGCGCTCGGGAACTGAAATCGGAACGCTCACTGACATTTCCCCTATCTGAAAGTCTGATAAACGCTTGAAAAATGACTAAGCGCAAAAAAAAAAAATTTTTTTCAACTTTTTTCAATTTTACCCCCGTGGGATATATATTCTGCTCACACACATTTGGAACTCTCCTGGCGTACCCTCACACATATTATTCCCTCATTTAGTGGATATTTTCACAAAAAAGTGAAATTTTCAAAAATTCTGAAAATTGGCTGAAAACGACTTAATATGAAGGACTCATCGGGCGAATCGCACTGGAACTGAAATCGGAATGCTCACTTACATTTCCCCTATCTGAAATTCTGATAAACGCCGGAAAAATGACTAAGTCCAAAAAAAAATTTTTTTCAATTTTACACCCGTGGGATATATATTCTACCCAAACACATTTGGAACTCTCCTGGGGTACCCTCACACATATTATTCCCTCATTTAGTGGATATTTTCACAAAAAAGTGAAATTTTCTAAAATTCTGAAAATTGGCTGAAAACGACTAAATATGAAGGACTCATCGGGCAAATCGCTCTGGTACTGAAATCGGAACGCTCACTGACATTTCCCCTATCTGAAAGTCTGATAAACGCTTGAAAAATGAATAAGCGCAAAAAAAATAATTTTTTTTCAACTTTTTTCAATTTTACCCCCGTGGGATATATATTCTGCTTACACACATTTGGAACTCTCCTGGTGTACCCTCACACATATTATTCCCTCATTTAGTGGATATTTTCACAAAAAAAGTGAAATTTTCAAAAATTCAGAAAATTGGCTGAAAACGACTAAATATGAAGGCCACATCGGGTGCATCGCTCTGGACCTGAAATCGGAACGCTGACTGACATTTCCCCTATCTGAAAGTCTGATAAACGCTGAAAAAATGACTAAGTCCATTAAAAAAAAATTTTCAACTTTTTTCAATTTTACAGCCGTGGGATATATATTCTACCCACACACATTTGGAACTCTCCTGGTGTACCCTCACACATTTGGAACTCTCCTGGGGTACCCTCACACATATTATTCCTTCATTTAGTGGATATTTTCACAAAAATAGTGACATTTTGAAAAATTCTGAAAATTGACTGAAAACGACTAAATATGAAGGACTCATTGGGCGAATCGCTCTGGAACTGAAATTGGAACGCTCAATGACATTTCCCCTATCTGAAAGTCTGATAAATGCTGGAAAAATGACTAAGTCCAAAAAAAATTTTTTTTCAACTTTTTTCAATTTTACCCCCGTGGGATATATATTATACCCACACACATTTGGAACTCTCCTGGCATACCCTCACACATATTATTCCCTCATTTAGTGGATATTTTCACAAGAAAGTGAAATTTTCAAAAATTCAGAAAATTGGCTGAAAACTTCTAAATATGAAGGAATCATCGGGCGAATCGCTCTGGAACTGAAATCGGAACGCTCACTGACATTTCCCCTATCTGAAAGTCTGATAACCGCCGGAAAAATGACTAAGTCCAAAAAAATAAATGTTTTCAACTTTTTTCAATTTTACCCCTGTGGGATATATATTCTACCCACACACATTTGGAACTCTCCTGGCATACCCTCACACATATTATTCCCTCATTTAGTGGATATTTTCACAAAAAAGTGAAATTTTCAAAAATTCTGAAAATTGGCAGAAAACGACTAAATATGAAGGACTCATCGGGCGCATCGCACTGGAACTGAAATCGGAATGCTCAATTACATTTCCCCTATCTGAAAGTCTGATAAACGCCGGAAAAATGACTAAGTCCAAAAAAATTTTTTTTTCAATTTTACACCCGTGGGATATATATTCTACCCACACACCTTTGGAACTCTCCTGGGGTACCCTCACACATATAATTCCCTTATTTAGTGGATATTTTCACAAAAAAGTTAAATTTTCAAAAATTCTGAAAATTTGCTGAAAACGACTAAATATGAAGGACTCATCGGGCAAATCGTTCTGGAACTGAAATCGGAACGCTCACTCGCCATATCTGAAAGTCTGATAAACGCCGGAAAAATGACTAAGTCCAAAAAAAATTTTTTTTAATTTTACCCCCGTGGGATATATATTCTACCCACACACATTTGGGACTCTCCTGGCGTACCCTCACACATATTATTCCCTCATTTAGTGGATATTTTCACAAAAAAGTGAAATCTTCAAAAATTCTGAAAATTGGCTGAAAACGACTAAATATGAAGGACTCATCGGGCGAATCGCTCTGGAACTGAAATCGGAACGCTCACTGACATTTCCCCTATCTGAAAGGCTGATAAACGCCGGAAAAAAGACTAAGTCTAAAAAAAAATTTTTTCAACTTTTTTCAATTTTACCCCCGTGGGATATATATTCTACCCACACACATTTGGAACTCTCTTGGGGTACCCTCACACATATTATTCCCTCATTTAGTGGATATTTTCACAAAAAAAGTGAAATTTTCAAAAATTCTGAAAATTGGCTGAAAATGACTAAATATGAAGGACTCATCGGGCGAATCGCACTGGAACTGAAATCGGAATGCTCAATTACATTTCCCCTATCTGAAAGTCTGATAAACGCCGGAAAAATGACTAAGTCCAAAAATTTTTTTTTTTCAATTTTACACCCGTGGGATATATATTCTACCCACACACATTTGGAACTCTCCTGGGGTACCCTCACACATATTATTCCCTCATTTAGTGGATATTTTCACAAAAAAGTGAAATTTTCAAAAATTCTGAAAATTGGCTGAAAACGACTAAATATGAAGGACTCATCGGGCGAATCGCTCTGGAACTGAAATCGGTACGCTGACTGACATTTCCCCTATCTGAAAGTCTGATAAAGGCTGAAAAAATGACTAAGTCCAAAAAAATTTTTTTTTCAATTTTACCCCCGTGGGATATATATTCTACCCACACACATTTGGAACTCTCCAGGCGTACCCTCACACATATTATTCCCTCATTTAGTGGATATTTTCACAAAAAAGTGAAATTTTCAAAAATTCAGAAAATTGGCTGAAATCGACTAAATATGAAGGACTCATCGGGCGAAGCGCTCGGGAACTGAAATCGGAACGCTCACTGACATTTCCCCTATCTGAAAGTCTGATAAACGCTTGAAAAATGACTAAGCGCAAAAAAAATAATTTTTTTTCAACTTTTTTCAATTTTACCCCCGTGGGATATATATTCTGCTCACACACATTTGGAACTCTCCTGGCGTACCCTCACACATATTATTCCCTCATTTAGTGGATATTTTCACAAAAAAGTGAAATTTTCAAAAATTCTGAAAATTGGCTGAAAACGACTAAATATGAAGGACTCATCGGGCGAATCGCACTGGAACTGAAATCGGAATGCTCACTTACATTTCCCCTATCTGAAATTCTGATAAACGCCGGAAAAATGACTAAGTCCAAAAAAAAATTTTTTTCAATTTTACACCCGTGGGATATATATTCTACCCAAACACATTTGGAACTCTCCTGGGGTACCCTCACACATATTATTCCCTCATTTAGTGGATATTTTCACAAAAAAGTGAAATTTTCTAAAATTCTGAAAATTGGCTGAAAACGACTAAATATGAAGGACTCATCGGGCAAATCGCTCTGGTACTGAAATCGGAACGCTCACTGACATATCCCCTATCTGAAAGTCTGATAAACGCTTGAAAAATGAATAAGCGCAAAAAAAATAATTTTTTTTCAACTTTTTTCAATTTTACCCCCGTGGGATATATATTCTGCTTACACACATTTGGAACTCTCCTGGTGTACCCTCACACATATTATTCCCTCATTTAGTGGATATTTTCACAAAAAAAGTGAAATTTTCAAAAATTCAGAAAATTGGCTGAAAACGACTAAATATGAAGGCCACATCGGGTGCATCGCTCTGGACCTGAAATCGGAACGCTGACTGACATTTCCCCTATCTGAAAGTCTGATAAACGCTGAAAAAATGACTAAGTCCATTAAAAAAAAATTTTCAACTTTTTTCAATTTTACAGCCGTGGGATATATATTCTACCCACACACATTTGGAACTCTCCTGGCGTACCCTCACACATTTGGAACTCTCCTGGGGTACCCTCACACATATTATTCCTTCATTTAGTGGATATTTTCACAAAAATAGTGACATTTTCAAAAATTCTGAAAATTGACTGAAAACGACTAAATATGAAGGACTCATTGGGCGAATCGCTCTGGAACTGAAATTGGAACGCTCAATGACATTTCCCCTATCTGAAAGTCTGATAAATGCTGGAAAAATGACTAAGTCCAAAAAAAAATTTTTTTCAACTTTTTTCAATTTTACCCCCGTGGGATATATATTATACCCACACACATTTGGAACTCTCCTGGCATACCCTCACACATATTATTCCCTCATTTAGTGGATATTTTCACAAGAAAGTGAAATTTTCAAAAATTCAGAAAATTGGCTGAAAACTTCTAAATATGAAGGAATCATCGGGCGAATCGCTCTGGAACTGAAATCGGAACGCTCACTGACATTTCCCCTATCTGAAAGTCTGATAACCGCCGGAAAAATGACTAAGTCCAAAAAAATAAATGTTTTCAACTTTTTTCAATTTTACCCCTGTGGGATATATATTCTACCCACACACATTTGGAACTCTCCTGGCATACCCTCACACATATTATTCCCTCATTTAGTGGATATTTTCACAAAAAAGTGAAATTTTCAAAAATTCTGAAAATTGGCAGAAAACGACTAATTATGAAGGACTCATCGGGCGCATCGCACTGGAACTGAAATCGGAATGCTCAATTACATTTCCCCTATCTGAAAGTCTGATAAACGCCGGAAAAATGACTAAGTCCAAAAAAATTTTTTTTTCAATTTTACACCCGTGGGATATATATTCTACCCACACACCTTTGGAACTCTCCTGGGGTACCCTCACACATATAATTCCCTTATTTAGTGGATATTTTCACAAAAAAGTTAAATTTTCAAAAATTCTGAAAATTTGCTGAAAACGACTAAATATGAAGGACTCATCGGGCAAATCGTTCTGGAACTGAAATCGGAACGCTCACTCGCCATATCTGAAAGTCTGATAAACGCCGGAAAAATGACTAAGTCCAAAAAAAATTTTTTTTAATTTTACCCCCGTGGGATATATATTCTACCCACACACATTTGGAACTCTCCTGGGGTACCCTCACACATATTATTCCCTCATTTAGTGGATATTTTCACAAAAAAGTGAAATTTTCAAAAATTCAGAAAATTGGCTGGAAACGACTAAATATGAAGGACTCATCGGGCGAATCGCTCTGGAACTGAAATCGGAACGCTCACTGACATTTCCCCTATCTGAAAGTCTGATAAACGCCGGAAAAATGACTTAGTTGAAAAAAAAAAATTTTCAACCTTTTTCAATTTTACCCCCGTGGGATATATATTCTACCCACACACATTTGGGACTCTCCTGGCGTACCCTCACACATATTATTCCCTCATTTAGTGGATATTTTCACAAAAAAGTGAAATTTTCAAAAATTCAGAAAATTGTCTGGAAACGACTAAATATGAAGGACTCATCGGGTGAATCACTCTAGAACTGAAATTGGAACGCTCACTGCCATTTCCCCTAACTGAAAGTCTGATAAACGCCGGAAAAATGACTAAGTCCAAAAAAAATTTTTTTCACCTTTTTTCAATTTTACCCCCTGGGATATATATTCTACCCACACACATTTGGAACTCTCCTGGGGTACCCTCACACATATTATTCCCTCATTTAGTGGATATTTTCACAAAAAAGTGAAATTTTCAAAAATTCAGAAAATTGGCTGAAAATGAATAAATATGAGCGACTCATCGGGCGAATCACTCTGGAACTGAAATTAGAACGCTCACTGACATTTCCCCTAACTGAAAGTCTGATAAACGCCGGAAAAATGACTAAGTCCAAAAAAATTTTTTTTCAACTTTTTTCAATTTTACCCCCGTGGGATATATATTCTGCCCACACACATTTGGAACTCTCCTGGGGTACCCTCACACATTTTATTCCCTCATTTAGTGGATATTTTCACAAAAAAGTGAAATTTTCAAAAATTCTGAAAATTGGTTGAAATTGACTAAATATGAAGGACTCATCGGGCGAATCGCTCTGGAATTGAAATCGGAACGCTCACTGTCATTTCCCCTATCTGAAAGTCTGATAAACGCCGGAAAAATGACTAAGTCCAAAAAAAAATTTTTTCACCTTTTTTCAATTTTACCCCCGTGGGATATATATTCTAACCACACACATTTGGAACTCTCCTGGGGTACCCTCACACATATTATTCCCTCATTTAGTGGATATTTTCACAAAAAAGTGAAATTTTCAAAAATTCAGGAAATTGGCTGAAAACGACTAAATATGAAGGACTCATCGGGCGAATCGCTGTGGAATTGAAATCGGAACGCTCACTGACATTTCCCCTATCTGAAAGTCTGATAAACGCCGGAAAAATGACTAAGTGCAAAAAAAAATGTTTTCACCTTTTTTCAATTTTACCCCCGTGGGATATATATTCTATCCACATACATTTGGAACTCTCCTGGGGTACCCTCACACATATTATTCCCTCATTTAGTGGATATTTTCACAAAAAAGTGAAATTTTCAAAAATTCAGAAAATTGTCTGAAAACGACTAAATATGAAGGACTCATCGGGCGAATCACTCTAGAACTGAAATTGGAATGCTCACTGACATTTCCCCTAACTGAAAGTCTGATAAACGCCGGAAAAATGACTAAGTCCAAAAAAATTTTTTTTTAAACTTTTTTCAATTTTACCCCCGTGGGATATATATTCTACCCAAACACATTTGGATCTCTCCTGGGGTACCCTCACACATATTATTCCCTCATTTAGTGGATATTTTCACAAAAAAGTGAAATTTTCAAAAATTCAGAAAAGTGGCTGAAAATGACTAAATATGAAGGACTCATCAGGCGAATCGCTCTGGAACTGAAATTGGAACGCTCACTGACATTTCCCCTAACTGAAAGTCTGATAAATGCCGTAAAAATGACTAAGTCCAAAAAAATTTTTTTTTCAACTTTTTTCAATTTTACCCCCGTGGTATATATATTCTACCCACACACATTTGGAACTCTCCTGGGGTACCCTCACACAAATTATTCCCTCATTTAGTGGATATTTTCACAAAAAGTGAAATTTTCAAAAATTCAGAAAATTGGCGGGAAACGACTAAATATGAAGGACTCATCGGGTGAATCACTCTAGAACTGAAATTGGAACGCTCACTGCCATTTCCCCTAACTGAAAGTCTGATAAACGCCGGAAAAATGACTAAGTCCAAAAAAATTTTTTTTTACCTTTTTTCAATTTTACCCCCGTGGGATATATATTCTAGCCACACACATTTGGAACTCTTCTGGGGTACCCTCACACATATTATTCCCTCATTTAGTGGATATTTTCACAAAAAAGTGAAATTTTCAAAAATTCAGAAAATTGGCTGAAAATGAATAAATATGAACGACTCATCGGGCGAATCACTCTGGAACTGAAATTGGAACGCTCACTGACATTTCCCCTAACTGAAAGTCTGATAAACGCCGGAAAAATGACTAAGTCCAAAAAATTTTTTTTTTTACCTTTTTTCAATTTTACCCCCGTGGGATATATATTCTATCCACACACATTTGGAACTCTCCTGGGGTACCCTCACACATATTATTCCCTCATTTAGTGGATATTTTCACAAAAAAGTGAAATTTTCAAAAATTCTGAAAATTGGCTGAAAACGACTAAATATGAAGGACTCATCAGGCAAATCGCTCTGGAACTGAAATCGGAACGCTCACTGACATTTGTCCTATCTGAAAGTCTGATAAACGCCGGAAAAATGACTAAGTCCAAAAAAAAAATTTTTTCAACTCTTTTCAATTTTACCCCCGTGGGATATATATTCTACCCACACACATTTGGAACTCTCCTGGGGTACCCTCACACATATTATTCCCTCATTTAGTGGATATTTTCACAAAAAAGTGAAATTTTCAAAAATTCTGGAAATTGGCTGGAAACGACTAAATATGAAGGACTCATCGGGCGAATCACTCTAGAACTGAAATTGGAATGCTCACTGTCATTTCCCCTAACTGAAAGTCTGATAAACGCCGGAAAAATGACTAAGTCCAAAAAAATTTTTTTTTCAACTTTTTTCAATTTTACCCCTGTGGGATATATATTCTACCCAAACACATTTGGAACTCTCCTGGGGTACCCTCACACATATTATTCCCTCATTTAGTGGATATTTTCACAAAAAAGTGAAATTTTCAAAAATTCAGAAAATTGGCTGAAAATGAATAAATATGAACGACTCATCGGGTGAATCACTCTGGAACTGAAATTGGAATGCTCACTGACATTTCCCCTTACTGAAAGTCTGATAAACGCCGGAAAAATGACTAAGTCCAAAAAAATTTTTTTTTCAACTTTTTTCAATTTTACCCCCGTGGGATATATATTCTACCCACACACATTTGGAACTCTCCTGGGGTACCCTCACACATATTATTCCCTCATTTAGTGGATATTTTCACAAAAAAGTGAAATTTTCAAAAATTCAGATAATTGGCTGAAAACGACTAAATATGAAGGACTCATCGGGCGAATCGCTCTGGAACTGAAATTGGAATGCTCACTGACATTTCCCCTTACTGAAAGTCTGATAAACGCCGGAAAAATGACCAAGTCCAAAAAAAATTTTTTTTCAACTTTTTTCAATTTTACCCCCGTGGGATATATATTCTACCCACACACATTTGGAACTCTCCTGGGGTACCCTCACACATATTATTCCCTCATTTAGTGGATATTTTCACAAAAAAGTGAAATTTTCAAAAATTCAGAAAATTGGCTGGAAACGACTAAATATGAAGGACTCATCGGGCGAATCACTCTAGAACTGAAATTGGAATGCTCACTGTCATTTCCCCTATCTGAAAGTCTGATAAACGCCGGAAAAATTACTAAGTCCAAAAAAAATTTTTTTCACCTTTTTTCAATTTTCCCCCCGTGGGATATATATTCTACCCACACACATTTGGAACTCTCCTGGGGTACCCTTACACATATTATTCCCTCATTTAGTGGATATTTTCACAAAAAAGTGAAATTTTCAAAAATTCAGGAAATTGGCTGAAAACGACTAAATATGAAGGACTCATCGGGCGAATCGCTGTGGAATTGAAATCGGAACGCTCACTGACATTTCCCCTATCTGAAAGTCTGATAAACGCCGGAAAAATGACTAAGTGCAAAGAAAAATGTTTTCACCTTTTTTCAATTTTACACCCATGGGATATATATTCTATCCACATACATTTGGAACTCTCCTGGGGTACCCTCACACATATTATTCCCTCATTTAGTGGATATTTTCACAAAAAAGTGAAATTTTCAAAAATTCTGAAAATTGGCTGAAAACGACTAAATATGAAGGACTCATCGGGCGAATCACTCTAGAACTGAAATTGGAATGCTCACTGAAATTTCCCCTAACTGAAAGTCTGATAAATGCCGGAAAAATGACTAAGTCCAAAAAAATATTTTTTCAACTTTTTTAAATTTTACCCCCGTGGGATATATATTCTACCCACACACATTTGGAACTCTCTTGGGGTACCCTCACACATATTATTCCCTCATTTAGTGGATATTTTCACAAAAAAGTGAAATTTTCAAAAATTCAGATACTTGGCTGAAAACGACTAAATATGAAGGACTCAACGGGCGAATCGCTCTGGAATTGAAATCGGAACGCTCACTGACATTTCCCCTAACTGAAAGTCTGATAAATGCCGGAAAAATGACTAAGTCCAAAAAAATTTTTTTTCAACTTTTTTCAATTTTACCCCTGTGGGATATATATTCTACCCACACACATTTGGAACTCTCTTGGGGTACCCTCACACATATTATTCCCTCATTTAGTGGATATTTTCACAAAAAAGTGAAATTTTCAAAAATTCTGAAAATTGGTTGAAAACGACTAAATATGAAGGACTCATCGGGCGAATCGCTCTGGAACTGAAATTGGAATGCTCACTGACATTTCCCCTAACTGAAAGTCTGATAAACGCCGGAAAAATGACTAAGTCCAAAAAAATTTTTTTTTCAACTTTTTTCAATTTTACCCCCGTGGTATATATATTCTACCCATATACATTTGGAACTCTCCTTGGGTACCCTCACACATATTATTCCCTCATTTAGTGGATATTTTCACAAAAAAGTGAAATTTTCAAAAATTTAGAAAATTGGCTGAAAACTACTAAATATGAAGGACTCATCGGGCGAATCACTCTGGAACTTAAATGGGAACGCTCACTGACATTTCCCCTATCTGAAAGTCTGATAAACGCCGGAAAAATGACTAAGTCCAAAAAAAATATTTTTTCAACTCTTTTCAATTTTACCCCCGTGGGATATATATTCTACCCACACACATTTGGAACTCTCCTGGGGTACCCTCACACATATTATTTCCTCATTTAGTGAATATTTTCACAAAAAAGTGAAATTTTCAAAAATTAAGAAAATTCGCTGGAAACGACTAAATATGAAGGACGCATCGGGCGAATCACTCTGGAACTTAAATGGGAACGCTCACTGACATTTCCCCTATCTGAAAGTCTGATAAACGCCGGAAAAATGACTAAGTCCAAAAAAAATTTTTTTCAACTTTACCCCCGTGGGATATATATTCTACCCACACACATTTGGAACTCTCCTGGGGTACCCTCACACATATTATTCCCTCATTTAGTGGATATTTTCACAAAAAAGTGAAATTTTCAAAAATTCTGAAAATTGGCTGCAAACGACTAAATATGAAGGACTCATCGGGCGAATCACTCTGGAACTTAAATGGGAACGCTCACTGACATTACCCCTATCTGAAAGTCTGATAAACGCCGGAAAAATGACTAAGTCTAAAAAAATTTTTTTCACCTTTTTTCAATTTTACCCCCTGGGATATATATTCTACCCACACACATTTGGAACTCTCCTGGGGTACCCTCACACATATTATTCCCTCATTTAGTGGATATTTTCACAAAAAAGTGAAATTTTCAAAAATTCAGATACTTGGCTGAAAACGACTAAATATGAAGGACTCATCGGGCGAATGGCTCTGGAACTGAAATTGGAATGCTCACTGACATTTCCCCTAACTGAAAGTCTGATAAACGCCGGAAAAAACGACTAAGTCCAAAAAAATTTTTTTTCAACTTTTTTCAATTTTACCCCCGTGGGATATATATTCTACCCACACACATTTGGAACTCTCCTGGGGTACCCTCACATATATTATTCCCTCATTTAGTGGATATTTTCACAAAAAAGTGAAATTTTCAAAAATTCTGAAAATTGGTTGAAAATGACTAAATATGAAGGACTCATCGGCGAATCGCTCTGGAATTGAAATCGGAAAGCTCACTGTCATTTCCCCTATCTTAAAGTCTGATAAACGCCGGAAAAATGACTAAGTCCAAAAAAATATTTTTTCACCTTTTTTCAATTTTACCCCCGTGGGATATATATTCTACCCACACACATTTGGAACTCTCCTGGGGTACCCTCACACATATTATTCCCTCATTTAGTGGATATTTTCACAAAAAAGTGAAATTTTCAAAAATTCAGAAAATTGGCTGAAAATGAATAAATATGAACGACTCATCAGGCGAATCACTCTGGAACTGAAATTGGATCGCTCACTGACATTTCCCCTAACTGAAAGTCTGATAAACGCTGGAAAAATGACTAAGTCCAAAAAAATTTTTTTTACCTTTTTTCAATTTTACCCCCGTGGGATATATATTCTACCCACACACATTTGGAACTCTCCTGGGGTACCCTCACACAAATTATTCCCTCATTTAGTGGATATTTTCACAAAAAAGTGAAATTTTCAAAAATTCAGAAAATTGGCTGAAAACGACTAAATATGAAGGACTCATCGGGCGAATCATTCTAGAACTGAAATCGGAACGCTCACTGTCATTTCCCCTATCTGAAAGTCTGATAAACGCCGGAAAAATGACTAAGTCCAAAAAAAATTTTTTTCAACTTTTTTTAATTTTACCCCCTTGGGATATATATATTCTACCCACACACATTTGGAACTCTCCTGGGGTACCCTCACACATATTATTCCCTCATTTAGTGGATATTTTCACAAAAGAGTGAAATTTTCAAAAATTCAGAAAATTGGCTGAAAATGAATAAATATGAACGACTCATCGGGCGAATCACTCTGGAACTGAAATTGGAACGCTCACTGACATTTCCCCTAACTGAAAGTCTGATAAACGCCGGAAAAATGACTAAGTCCAAAAAAAATTTTTTTCAACTTTTTTCAATTTTACCCCCTTGGGATATATATATTCTACCCACACACATTTGGAACTCTCCTGGGGTACCCTCACACATATTATTCCCTCATTTAGTGGATATTTTCACAAAAAAGTGAAATTTTCAAAAATTCTGAAAATTGGCTGCAAACGACTAAATATGAAGGACTCATCGGGCGAATCACACTGGAACTTAAATGGGAATGCTCACTGACATTTCCCCTATCTGAAAGTCTGATAAACGCCGGAGAAATGACTAAGTGTAAAAAAAAAAATTTTTCAACTTTTTTCAATTTTACCCCCGTGGGATATATATTCTACCCACACACATTTGGAACTCTCCTGGGGTACCCTCACACAAATTATTCCCTCATTTAGTGGATATTTTCACAAAAAAGTGAAATTTTAAAAAATTCAGAAAATTGGCTGAAAACGACTAAATATGAAGGACTCATTGGGCGAATCACTCAAGAACTGAAATTGGAATGCTCACTGACATTTCCCCTAACTGAAAGTCTGATAAACGCCGGAAAAATGACTAAGTCCAAAAAAAAATTTTTCAACTTTTTTCAATTTTACCCCCGTGGGATATATATTCTACCCACACACATTTGGAACTCTCCTGGGGTACCCTCACACAAATTATTCCCTCATTTAGTGGATATTTTCACAAAAAAGTGAAATTTTCAAAAATTCTGAAAATTGGCTGAAAACGACTAAATATGAAGGACTCACCGGGCGAATCACTCTAGAACTGAAATTGGAATGCTCACTGACATTTCCCCTAACTGAAAGTCTGATAAACGCCGGAAAAATGACTAAGTCCAAAAAAATTTTTTTTCAACTTTTTTCAATTTTACCCCCGTGGGATATATATTCTACCCACACACATTTGGAACTCTCCTGGGGTACCCTCACATATATTATTCCCTCATTTAGTGGATATTTTCACAAAAAAGTGAAATTTTCAAAAATTCTGAAAATTGGTTGAAAATGACTAAATATGAAGGACTCATCGGGCGAATCGCTCTGGAATTGAAATCGGAAAGCTCACTGTCATTTCCCCTATCTTAAAGTCTGATAAACGCCGGAAAAATGACTAAGTCCAAAAAAATATTTTTTCACCTTTTTTCAATTTTACCCCCGTGGGATATATATTCTACCCACACACATTTGGAACTCTCCTGGGGTACCCTCACACATATTATTCCCTCATTTAGTGGATATTTTCACAAAAAAGTGAAATTTTCAAAAATTCAGAAAATTGGCTGAAAATGAATAAATATGAACGACTCATCAGGCGAATCACTCTGGAACTGAAATTGGATCGCTCACTGACATTTCCCCTAACTGAAAGTCTGATAAACGCTGGAAAAATGACTAAGTCCAAAAAAATTTTTTTTACCTTTTTTCAATTTTACCCCCGTGGGATATATATTCTACCCACACACATTTGGAACTCTCCTGGGGTACCCTCACACAAATTATTCCCTCATTTAGTGGATATTTTCACAAAAAAGTGAAATTTTCAAAAATTTAGAAAATTGGCTGAAAACTACTAAATATGAAGGACTCATTGGGCGAATCGCTCTGGAACTGAAATTGGAACGCTCACTGACATTTCCCCTAACTGAAAGTCTGATAAACGCCGGAAAAATGACTAAGTCCAAAAAAAATTTTTTTTCAACTTTTTTCAATTTTACCCCTGTGGGATATATATTCTACCCACACACATTTGGAACTCTCCTGGGGTACCCTCACACATATTATTCCCTCATTTAGTGGATATTTTCACAAAAAAGTGAAATTTTCAAAAATTCTGAAAATTGGTTGAAAACGACTAAATATGAAGGACTCATCGGGCGAATCGCTCTGAAATTGAAATCAGAACGCTCACTGTCATTTCCCCTATCTGAAAGTCTGATAAACGCCGTAAAAATGACTAAGTCCAAAAAAAATTTTTTTTCAACTTTTTTCAATTTTACCCCCTTGGGATATATATATTCTACCCACACACATTTGGAACTCTCCTGGGGTACCCTCACACAAATTATTCCCTCATTTAGTGGATATTTTCACAAAAAAGTGAAATTTTCAAAAATTCAGAAAATTGGCTGAAAACGACTAAATATGAAGGACTCATCGGGCGAATCATTCTAGAACTGAAATCGGAACGCTCACTGTCATTTCCCATATCTGAAAGTCTGATAAACGCCGGAAAAATGACTAAGTCCAAAAAAAATTTTTTTCAACTTTTTTTAATTTTACCCCCTTGGGATATATATATTGTACCCACACACATTTGGAACTCTCCTGGGGTACCCTCACACATATTATTCCCTCATTTAGTGGATATTTTCACAAAAAGTGAAATTTTCAAAAATTCATAAAATTGGCTGAAAACGACTAAATATGAAGGACTCATCGGGCGAATCACTCTAGAACTGAAATTGGAATGCTCACTGACATTTCCCCTAACTGAAAGTCTGATAAACGCCGGAAAAATGATTAAGTCCAAAAAAAATTTTTTTCAACTTTTTTCAATTTTAGCCCCGTGGAATATATATTCTACCCACACACATTTGGAACTCTCCTGGGGTACCCTCACACAAATTATTCCCTCATTTAGTGGATATTTTCACAAAAAAGTGAAATTTTAAAAAATTCAGAAAATTGGCTGAAAACGACTAAATATGAAGGACTCATCGGGCGAATCACTCAAGAACTGAAATTGGAATGCTCACTGACATTTCCCCTAACTGAAAGTCTGATAAACGCCGGAAAAATGACTAAGTCCAAAAAAAAATTTTTCAACTTTTTTCAATTTTACCCCCGTGGGATATATATTCTACCCACACACATTTGGAACTCTCCTGGGGTACCCTCACACAAATTATTCCCTCATTTAGTGGATATTTTCACAAAAAAGTGAAATTTTCAAAAATTCAGAAAATTGGCTGAAAACGTCTAAATATGAAGGACTCATCGGGCGAATCGCTCTGGAATTGAAATCGGAACGCTCACTGTCATTTCCCCTATCTGAAAGTCTGATAAACGCCGGAAAAATGACTAAGTCCAAAAAAATTTTTTTTCAACTTTTTTCAATTTTACCCCCTTGGGATATATATATTCTACCCACACACATTTGGAACTCTCCTGGGGTACCCTCACACATATTATTCCCTCATTTATTGGATATTTTCACAAAAAAGTGAAATTTTCAAAAATTCTGAAAATTGGCTGCAAACGACTAAATATGAAGGACACATCGGGCGAATCACACTGGAACTTAAATGGGAATGCTCACTGACATTTCCCCTATCTGAAAGTCTGATTAACGCCGGAGAAATGACTAAGTGTAAAAAAAAAAATTTTTCAACTGTTTTCAATTTTACCCCCGTGGGATATATATTCTACCCACACACATTTGGAACTCTCCTGGGGTACCCTTGCACATATTATTCCCTCATTTAGTGGATATTTTCACAAAAAAGTGAAATTTTCAAAAATTCAGAAAATTGGCTGAAAATGACTAAATATGAAGGACTCATCGGGCGAATCGCTCTGGAATTGAAATCGGAACGCTCACTGTCATTTCCCCTATCTGAAAGTCTGATAAACGCTGGAAAAATGACTAAGTCCCAAAAGAAAAAATTTTCTTCTTTTTTCAATTTTACCCCCGTGGGATATATATTCTACACATATACATTTGGAACTCTCCTGGGGAACCCTCACACATATTATTCCCTCATTTAGTGGATATTTTCACAAAAAAGTGAAATTTTCAAAAATTCAGAAAATTGGCTGAAAATGAATAAATATGAACGACTCATCGGGCGAATCACTCTGGAACTGAAATTGGAACGCTCACTGACATTTCCCCTAACTGAAAGCCTGATAAACGGCGGAAAAATGACTAAATCCCCAAAAAAAAAATTTTCACCTTTTTTCAATTTTACCCCCGTGGGATATATATTCTACCCATATACATTTGGAACTCTCCTGGGGAACCCTCACACATATTATTCCCTCATTTAGTGGATATTTTCACAAAAAAGTGAAATTTTCAAAAATTCAGAAAATTGGCTGAAAACGACTAAATATGAAGGACTCATCAGGCGAATCACTCTGGAACTTAAATGGGAATGCTCACTGACATTTCCCCTATCAGAAAGTCTGATAAACGCCGGAAAAATGACTAAGTCGAAAAAAAAAATGTTTTCAACTTTTTTCAATTTTACCCCCGTTGGATATATATTCTACCCACACACATTTGGAACTCTCCTGGGGTACCCTCACACATATTATTCCCTCATTTAGTGGATATTTTCACAAAAAAGTGAAATTTTCAAAAATTCAGAAAATTGGCTGAAAACGACTAAATATGAAGGACTCATCGGGCGAATCGCTCTGAAATTGAAATCGGAACGCTCACTGTCATTTCCCCTATCTGAAAGTCTGATAAACGCCGGAAAAATGACTAAGTCCAAAAAAAAATTTTTTCAACTCTTTTCAATTTTACCCCCGTGGGATATATATTCTACCCACACACATTTGGAACTCTCCTGGGGTACCCTTGCACATATTATTCCCTCATTTAGTGGATATTTTCACAAAAAAGTGAAATTTTCAAAAATTCTGAAAATTGGCTGAAATCGACTAAATATGAAGGAGTCATCGGGCGATTCGCTCTAGAATTGAAATCGGAACGCTCACTGTCATTTCCCCTATCTGAAAGTCTGAAAAACGCTGGAAAAATGACTAAGTCCCAAAAGAAAAAATTTTCTTCTTTTTTCAATTTTACCCCCGTGGGATATATATTCTACCCATATACATTTGGAACTCTCCTGGGGAACTCTCACACATATTATTCCCTCATTTAGTGGATATTTTTACAAAAAAGTGAAATTTTCAAAAATTCAGAAAATTGGCTGAAAATGACTAAATATGAAGGACTCATCAGGCGAATCACTCTGGAACTTAAATGGGAATGCTCACTGACATTTCCCCTATCAGAAAGTCTGATAAACGCTGGAAATATGACTAAGTCCAAAAAAAATTTTTTTTCAACTTTTTTCAATTTTACCCCCGTGGGATATATATTCTACCCAAACACATTTGGAACTCTCCTGGGGTACCCTCACACATATTATTCCCTCATTTAGTGGATATTTTCACAAAAAAGTGAAATTTTCAAAAATTCAGAAAATTGGCTGAAAACGACTAAATATGAAGGACTCATCGGGCAAATCACTCTGGAACTTAAATGTGAATGCTCACTGACATTTCCCCTATCAGAAAGTCTGATAAACGGCGGAAAAATGACTAAGTCCAAAAAAAATTTTTTTCACCTTTTTTCAATTTTACCCCCGTGGGATATATATTCTACCCACACACATTTGGAACTCTCCTGGGGTACCCTCACACAAATTATTCCCTCATTTAGTGGATATTTTCAGAAAAAAGTGAAATTTTCAAAAATTCTGAAAATTGGTTGAAAACGACTAAATATGAAGGACTCATCGGGCGAATCGCTCTGAAATTGAAATCGGAACGCTCACTTGTCATTTCCCCTATCAGAAAGTCTGATAAACGCCGGAAAAATGACTAAGTCGAAAAAAAAAAATTTTTCAACTTTTTTCAATTTTACCCCCGTTGGATATATATTCTACCCACACACATTTGGAACTCTCCTGGGGTACCCTCACACAAATTATTCCCTCATTTAGTGGATATTGTCACAAAAAAGTGAAATTTTCAAAAATTCTGAAAAATGGTTGAAAACGTCTAAATATGAAGGACTCATCGGACGAATCGCTCTGGAATTGAAATCAGAACGCTCACTGTCATTTCCCCTAAATGAAAGTCTGATAAACGCCGGAAAAATGACTAAGTCCAAAAAAATTTTTTTTCACCTTTTTTCAATTTTACCCCCGTGGGATATATATTCTACCACACACATTTGGAACTCTCCTGGGGTACCCTCACACATATTATTCCCTCATTTAGTGGATATTTTCACAAAAAAGTGAAATTTTCAAAAATTCAGAAAAGTGGCTGAAAATGACTAAATATGAAGGACTCATCAGGCGAATCGCTCTGGAACTGAAATCGGAACGCTCACTGACATTTCCCCTATCTGAAAGTCTGAGAAACGCCGGAAAAATGACTAAGTCCAAAAAAAAATTTTTTCATCTTTTTTCAATTTTACCCCGTGGGATATATATTCTACCCACACACATTTGGAACTCTCCTGGGGTACCCTCACACAAATTATTCCCTCATTTAGTGGATATTTTCACAAAAAAGTGAAATTTTCAAAAATTCAGAAAATTGGCTGAAAACGACTAAATATGAAGGACTCATCGGTCGAATCACTCTAGAACTGAAATTGGAATGCTCACTGACATTTCCCCTAACTGAAAGTCTGATAAATGCCGGAAAAATGACTAAGTCCAAAAAAATTTTTTTTCAACTTTTTTCAATTTTACCCCCGTGGGATATATATTCTACCCACACACATTTGGAACTCTCTTGGGGTACCCTCACACATATTATTCCCTCATTTAGTGGATATTTTCACAAAAAAGTGAAATTTTCAAAAATTCTGAAAATTGGTTGAAAACGACTAAATATGAAGGACTCATCGGGCGAATCGCTCTGAAATTGAAATCGGAACGCTCACTGTCATTTCCCCTATCTGAAAGTCTGATAAACGCCGGAAAAATGATTAAGTCCAAAAAAAATTTTTTTCAACTTTTTTCAATTTTACCCCCTTGGGATATATATATTCTACCCACACACATTTGGAACTCTCCTGGGGTACCCTCACACATATTATTCCCTCATTTAGTGGATATTTTCACAAAAAGTGAAATTTTCAAAAATTCATAAAATTGGCTGAAAACGACTAAATATGAAGGAGTCATGGGGCGAATCGCTCTGGAATTGAAATCGGAACGTTCACTGTCATTTTCCCCTATCTGAAAGTCTGATAAACGGTGGAAAACTGACTAAGTCCCAAAAGAAAAAATTTTCTTCTTTTTTCAATTTTACCCCCGTGGGATATATATTCTACCCATATACATTTGGAACTCTCCTGGGGAACTCTCACACATATTATTCCCTCATTTAGTGGATATTTTTACAAAAAAGTGAAATTTTCAAAAATTCAGAAAATTGGCTGAAAACGACTAAATATGAAGGACTCATCAGGCGAATCACTCTAGAACTGAAATTGGAATGCTCACTGACATTTCCCCTTACTGAAAGTCTGATAAACGCCGGAAAAATGACTAAGTCCAAAAAAAATTTTTTTCAACTTTACCCCCGTGGGATATATATTCTACCCACACACATTTGGAACTCTCCTGGGGTACCCTCACACATATTATTCCCTCATTTAGTGGATATTTTCACAAAAAAGTGAAATTTTCAAAAATTCGGAAAATTGGCTGCAAACGACTAAATATGAAGGACTCATTGGGAGAATCGCTCTGGAGCTGAAATTGGAATGCTCACTGACATTTCCCCTAACTGAAAGTCTGATAAACGCCGGAAAAATGACTAAGTCCAAAAAAAAAATTTTTTCAACTTTTTGCAATTTTACCCCCGTGGGATATATATTCTACCCATATACATTTGGAACTCTCCTGAGGTACCCTCACACATATTATTCCCTCATTTAGTGGATATTTTCACAAAAAAGTGAAATTTTCAAAAATTCTGAAAATTGGCTGAAAACTACTAAATATGAAGGACTCATTGGGAGAATCGCTCTGGAGCTGAAATCGGAACGCTCACTGACATTTCCCCTATCTGAAAGTCTGATAAACACTGGAAAAATGACTAAGCCCAAAAAAAAAATTTTTTCAACTTTTTTCAATTTTACCCCCGTGGGATATATATTCTACCCATATACATTTGGAACTCTCCTGGGGTACCCTCACACATATTATTCCCTCATTTAGTGGATATTTTCACAAAAATGTGAAATTTTCAAAAATTCAGAAAATTGACTGAAAACAACTAAATATGAAGGACTCATCGGGCGAATCGCTCTGGAACTGAAATCGGAACGCTCACTGACATTTCTCCTATGTGAAAGTCTGATAAACGCTGAAAAAATGACTAAGTCCAAAAAAATTTTTATTCACCTTTTTTCAAATTTACCCCCGTGGGATATATATTCTACCCACACACATTTGGAACTCTCCTGGGGTACCCTCACACATATTATTCCCTCATTTAGTGGATATTTTCACAAAAAAGTGAAATTTCTCAAAAATTCTGAAAATTGGTTGAAAATGACTAAATATGAACGACTCATTGGTGGGCGAATCGCTCTGGAACTGAAATCGGAACGCTCACTGACATTTCCCCTATCTGAAAGTCTGATAAACGCTGGAAAAATGACTAAGTCCAAAAAAAAAATTTTTTCATCTTTTTTCAATTTTACCCCCGTGGGATATATATTCTACCCATATACATTTGGAACTCTCCTGGGGTACCCTCACACATATTATTCCCTCATTTAGTGGATATTTTCACAAAAAAGTGAAATTTTCAAAAATTCAGAAAATTGGCTGAAAACAACTAAATATGAAGGACTCATCGGGCGAATCGCTCTGGAACTGAAATTGGAATGCTCACTGACATTTCCCCTATCTGAAAGTCTGATAAACGCTGGAAAAATGACTAAGTCCAAAAAAAAAATTTTTTCAACTTTTTGCAATTTTACCCCCGTGGGATATATATTCTACCCATATACATTTGGAACTCTCCTGAGGTACCCTCACACATATTATTCCCTCATTTAGTGGATATTTTCACAAAAAAGTGAAATTTTCAAAAATTCTGAAAATTGGCTGAAAACTACTAAATATGAAGGACTCATTGGGAGAATCGCTCTGGAGCTGAAATCGGAACGCTCACTGACATTTCCCCTATCTGAAAGTCTGATAAACACTGGAAAAATGACTAAGCCCAAAAAAAAAATTTTTTCAACTTTTTTCAATTTTACCCCCGTGGGATATATATTCTACCCATATACATTTGGAACTCTCCTGGGGTACCCTCACACATATTATTCCCTCATTTAGTGGATATTTTCACAAAAAAGTGAAATTTTCAAAAATTCAGAAAATTGACTGAAAACAACTAAATATGAAGGACTCATCGGGCGAATCGCTCTGGAACTGAAATCGGAACGCTCACTAACATTTCTCCTATGTGAAAGTCTGATAAACGCTGAAAAAATGACTAAGTCCAAAAAAATTTTTATTCACCTTTTTTCAAATTTACCCCCGTGGGATATATATTCTACCCACACACATTTGGAACTCTCCTGGGGTACCCTCACACATATTATTCCCTTATTTAGTGGATATTTTCACAAAAAAGTGAAATTTCTCAAAAATTCTGAAAATTGGTTGAAAATGACTAAATATGAACGACTCATTGGTGGGCGAATCGCTCTGGAACTGAAATCGGAACGCTCACTGACATTTCCCCTATCTGAAAGTCTGATAAACGCTGGAAAAATGACTAAGTCCAAAAAAAATATTTTTTCAACTTTTTTCAATTTTACCCCGTGGGATATATATTCTACCCATATACATTTGGAACTCTCCTGGGGTACCCTCACACATATTATTCCCTCATTTAGTGGATATTTTCACAAAAAAGTGAAATTTTCAAAAATTCAGAAAATTGGCTGAAAACAACTAAATATGAAGGACTCATCGGGTGAATCGCTCTGGAACTGAAATCGGAACGCTCACTGATATTTCTCCTATGTGAAAGTCTGATAAACGCTGAAAAAATGACCAAGTCCAAAAAAATTTTTTTTCACCTTTTTTCAAATTTACCCCCGTGGGATATATATTCTACCCACACACATTTGGAACTCTCCTGGGGAACCCTCACACATATTATTCCCTCATTTAGTGGATATTTTCACAAAAGAGTGAAATTTTCAAAAATTCAGAAAATCGGCTGAAAACAACTAAATATGAAGGACTCATCGGGCGAATCGCTCTGGAACTGAAATCGGAACGCTCACTGACATTTCCCCTAACTGAAAGTCTGATAAACGCCGGAAAAATGACTAAGTCTAAAAAAAGTTTTTTTAAAACTTTTTTCAATTTTACCCCCGTGGGATATATATTCTACCCACACACATTTGGAACTCTCCTGGGGTACCCTCACACATATTATTCCCTCATTTAGTGGATATTTTCACAAAAAAGTGAAATTTTCAAAAATTCTGAAAATTGGCAGAAAACGACTAAATATGAAGGACTCATCGGGCGAATCGCTCTGGAACTGAAATCGGAACGCTCACTGAAATTTCTCCTATCTGAAAGTCTGATAAACGCTGAAAAAATGACTAAGTCCCAAAAAATTTTTTTTAAAACTTTCTTCAATTTTACCCCCGTGGGATTTATCTTCTACTCACACACATTTGGAACTCTCCTGGGTTACCCTCACACATATTAATCCCTCATTTAGTGGATATTTTCACAAAAAAGTGAAATTTTCAAAAATTCTGAAAATTGGCTGAAAACAACTAAATATGAAGGACTCATCAGGCGAATCGCTCTGGAACTGAAATCGGAACGCTCACTGACATTTCCCCTATCTGAAAGTCTGATAAACGCTGGAAAAATGACTAAGTCCCCAAAAAAATTTTTTCACCTTTTTTCAATTTTACCCCCGTGGGATATATATTCTACCCATAGACATTTGGAACTCTCCTGGGGTACCCTCACACATATTATTCCCTCATTTAGTGGATATTTTCACAAAAAAGTGAAATTTTCAAAAATTCTGAAAATTGGCAGAAAACGACTAAATATGAAGGACTCATCGGGCGAATCGCTCTGGAACTGAAATCGGAACGCTCACTGAAATTTCTCCTATCTGAAAGTCTGATAAACGCTGAAAAAATGACTAAGTCCCAAAAAATTTTTTTTAAAACTTTCTTCAATTTTACCCCCGTGGGATTTATCTTCTACTCACACACATTTGGAACTCTCCTGGGTTACCCTCACACATATTAATCCCTCATTTAGTGGATATTTTCACAAAAAAGTGAAATTTTCAAAAATTCTGAAAATTGGCTGAAAACGACTAAATATGAAGGACTCATCGGGCGAATCGCTCTGGAACTGAAATCGGAACGCTCACTGACATATCCCCTATCTGAAAGTCTGATAAACGCTGAAAAAATGACTAAGTCCAAAAAAAATTTTTTTTCACCTTTTTTCAATTTTACCCCCGTGGGATATATCTTCTACCCAAACACATTTGGAACTCTCCTAGGGTACCCTCACACATATTATTCCCTCATTTAGTGGATATTTTCACAAAAAAGTGAAATTTTCAAAAATTCTGAAAATTGGCTGAAAGAGAATAAATATGAAGAACTCATCAGGCGAATCGCTCTGGAACTGAAATCGGAATGCTCACTGACATTTCCCCTATCTGAAAGTCTGATAAACGCCGGAAAAATGACTAAGTCCAAAAAAATTTTTTTTTCAACTTTTTTCAATTTTACCCCCGTGGCATATATATTCTACCCACACACATTTGGAACTCTCCTGGGGTACCCTCACACATATTATTCCCTCATTTAGTGGATATTTTCACAAAAAAGTGAAATTTTCAAAAATTCAGAAAATTGACTGAAAACGACTAAATATGAACGACTCATTGGGGAAATCGCTCTGGAACTGAAATTGGAATGCTCACTGACATTTCCCCTAACTGAAAGTCTGATAAACGCCGGAAAAATGACTAAGTCCAAAAAAAAATTTTTTAAAACTTTTTTCAATTTTACCCCCGTGGGATATATATTCCACCCACACACATTTGGAACTCTCCTGGGGTACCCTCACACATATTATTCCCTCATTTAGTGGATATTTTCGCAAAAAAGTGAAATTTTCAAAAATTCTGAAAATTGGCTGAAAACGATTAAATATGAAGGACTCATCGGGCGAATCGCTCAGGAACTGAAATCGGAACGCTCACTGACATTTCCCCTATCTGAAAGTCTGATAAACGCCGGAAAAATGACTAAGTCCAAAAAAATTTTTTTTTCAACTTTTTTCAATTTTACATCGGTGGGATATATATTCTACTCATATACATTTGGAACTCTCCTGGGGTACCCTCACACATATTATTCCCTCATTTAGTGGATATTTTCACAAAAAAGTGAAATTTTCAAAAATTCTGAAAATTGGCTGAAAACGACTAAATATGAACGACTCATCGGGCAAATCGTTCTGGAACTGAAATTGGAACGCTCACTGACATTTCCCCTAACTGAAAGTCTGATGAACGCCGGAAAAATGACTAAGTTGAAAAAATTTTTTTTTCAACTTTTTTCAATTTTACCCCTGTAGGATATAGATTCTATCCACACACATTTGGAACTCTCCTGGGGTACCCTCACACATATTATTCCCTCATTTAGTGGATATTTTCACAAAAAGTGAAATTTTCAAAAATTCTGAAAATTGGCTGAAAGTGACTAAATATGAAGGACTCATCGGGCGATTAGCTTTGGACATGAAATCGGAACGCTCACTGACATTTGCCCAAATTGAAAGTCTGATAAACGCTGGAAAAATGACTAAGTCCAAAAAAATTTTTTTTAAAACTTTCTTCAATTTTACCCCCGTGGGATTTATCTTCTACCCACACACATTTCGAACTCTCCTGGGGTACCCTCACACATATTATTCCCTCATTTAGTGGATATTTTCACAAAAAAGTGAAATTTTCAAAAATTCTGAAAATTGGCTGTAAACGACTAAATATGAACGACTCATTGGGCAAATCGCTCTGGAACTGAAATTGGAATGCTCACTGACATTTCCCCTATCTGAAAGTCTGATAAACGCCAGAAAAATGACAGTCCAAAAAAATTTTTTTTCAACTTTTTTCAATTTTACCCCCGTGGGATATATATTCTACCCAAATACATTTGGAACTCTCCTGGGGGACCCTCACACATATTATTCCCTCATTTAGTGGATATTTTCACAAAAAAGTGAAATTTTCAAAAATTCAGAAAATTGGCTGAAAACAACTAAATATGAAGGACTCATCAGGCGAATCGCTCTGGAACTAAAATCGGAACGCTCACTGACATTTCCCCTAACTGAAAGTCTGATAAACGCCGGAAAAATGACTAAGTCCAAAAAAATTTTTTTAAACTTTTTTCAATTTTACCCATGTGGGATATATATTCTACCCACACACATTTGGAACTCTCCTGGGGTACCCTCACACATATTATTCCCTCATTTAGTGGATATTTTCACAAAAAAGTGAAATTTTCAAAAATTCTGAAAATTGGCTGAAAGCGACTAAATATGAAGGACTCATCAGACGAATCGCTCTGGAACTGAAATCGGAACATTCACTGACATTTGCCCAAATTGAAAGTCTGATAAACGCAGGAAAAATGACTAAGTCCAAAAACAATTTTTTTTCAACTTTTTTCAATTTTACCCCCGTGGGATATATATTCTACCCACACACATTTGGAACTCTCCTGGGGTACCCTCACACATATTATTCCCTCATTTAGTGGATATTTTCACAAAAAAGTGAAATTTTCAAAAATTCTGAAAATTGGCTGGAAACGACTAAATATGAAGGACTCATCGGGCGAATCGCTCTGGTACTGAAATCGGAACGCTCACTGACATTTCCCCTATCTGAAAGTCTGATAAACGCTGAAAAAATGACTAGGTCCAAAAAAAAAAATTTTTCAACTTTTTTCAATTTTACCCCCGTGGGATATATATTCTACCCACACACATTTGGAACTCTCCTGGGGTACCCTCACACATATTATCCCCTCATTTAGTGGATATTTTCACAAAAAAGTGAAATTTTTAAAAATTCAGAAAATTGGCTGAAAACGACTGAATATGAAGGACTCATCGGGCGAATCGAGCTGGAACTGAAATCGGAATGCTCACTGACATTTCCCCTATCTGAAAGTCTGATAAACGGCAGAAAAATGACTAAGTCTAAAAAAATTTTTTTTTCACCTTTTTTCAATTTTACCCCCGTGGGATATATATTCTACCCACACACATTTGGAACTCTCCTGGGGTACCCTCACACATATTATTCCCTCATTTAGTGGATATTTTCACAAAAAAGTAAAATTTTCAAAAATTCTGAAAATTGGCTGAAAACGACTAAATATGAAGGACTCATTGGGCAAATCGCTCTGGAACTGAAATCGGAATGCTCACTGACATTTCCCCTATCTGAAAGTCTGATAAACGGCAGAAAAATGACTAAGTCTAAAAAAATTTTTTTTTCACCTTTTTTCAATTTTACCCCCGTGGGATATATATTCTACCCACACACATTTGGAACTCTCCTGGGGTACCCTCACACATATTATTCCCTCATTTAGTGGATATTTTCACAAAAAAGTAAAATTTTCAAAAATTCTGAAAATTGGCTGAAAACGACTAAATATGAAGGACTCATTGGGCGAATCGCTCTGGAACTGAAATCGGAACGCTCACTGACATTTTCCCTATCTGAAAGTCTGATAAACACCAGAAAAATGACAGTCCAAGAAAAATTTTTTCAAGAAAAATTTTTTCAACTCTTTTCAATTTTACCCCCGTGGGATATATATTCTACCCACGCACATTTGGAACACTCCTGGGGTACCCTCACACATATTATTCCCTCATTTAGTGGATATTTTCACAAAAAAGTGAAATTTTAAAAAATTCAGAAAATTGGCTGAAAACTACTGAATATGAAGGACTCATCGGGCAAATCACGCTGGAACTGAAATTGGAACGCTTACTGACATTTCCCCTATCTGAAAGTCTGATAAACGCTGAAAAAATGACTAAGTCTAAAAAAAATTTTTTTTTTCACCTTTTTTCAATTTTACCCCCGTGGGATATATAATCTACCCATACACATTTGGAACTCTCCTGGGGTATACTCACACATATTATTCCCTCATTTAGTGGATATTTTCACAAAAAAGTGAAATTTTCAAAAATTCTGAAAATTGGCTGAAAACGACTAAATATGAAGGACTCATTGGGCAAATCGCTCTGGAACTGAAATCGGAACGCTCACTGACATTTCCCCTATCTGAAAGTCTGATAAACGCTGAAAAAATGACTAAGTCCAAAAAAAAAATTTTTCACCTTTTTTCAATTTTACCCCCGTGGGATATATATTCTACCCACACACATTTGGAACTCTCCTGGGGTACCCTCACACATATTATTCCCTCATTTAGTGGATATTTTCACAAAAAAGTGAAATTTTCAAAAATTCAGAAAATTGGCTGAAAACTACTGAATATGAAGGACTCATCGGGCGAATCGCGCTGGAACTGAAATCGGAACGCTCACTGACATTTGCCCTAACTGAAAGTCTGATAAACGCTGAAAAAATGACTAAGTCTAAAAAAAATTTTTTTTCACCTTTTTTCAATTTTACCCCCGTGGGATATATAATCTACCCACACACATTTGGAACTCTCCTGGGGTATCCTCACACATATTATTCCCTCATTTAGTGGATATTTTCACAAAAAAGTGAAATTTTCAAAAATTCTGAAAATTGGCTGAAAACGACTAAATATGAAGGACTCATTGGGCAAATCGCTCTGGAACTGAAATCGGAATGCTCAATGACATTTCCCCTATCTGAAAGTCTGATAAACGGCAGAAAAATGACTAAGTCTAAAAAAATTTTTTTTTCACCTTTTTTCAATTTTACCCCCGTGGGATATATATTCTACCCACACACATTTGGAACTCTCCTGGGGTACCGTCACACATATTATTCCCTCATTTAGTGGATATTTTCACAAAAAAGTAAAATTTTCAAAAATTCTGAAAATTGGCTGAAAACGACTAAATATGAAGGACTCATTGGGCGAATCGCTCTGGAACTGAAATCGGAACGCTCACTGACATTTTCGCTATCTGAAAGTCTGATAAACACCAGAAAAATGACAGTACAAAAACAATTTTTTCAACTTTTTTCAACTTTACCACCGTGAGATATATATTCTACCCACACACATTTGGAACTCTCCTGGGGTACCCTCACACATATTATACCCTCATTTAGTGGATATTTTCACAAAAAAGTGAAATTTTCAAAAATTCAGAAAATTGGCTGAAAACGACTAATTATGAAGGATTCATCGGGCGAATCGCTCTGGAACTGAAATCAGAACGCTCACTGACATTTCCCCTATCTGAAAGTCTGATAAACGGCGGAAAAATGACTAAGTCCAAAAAAAAAATTTTTCAACTCTTTTCAATTTTACCCCCGTGGGATATATATTCTACCCACGCACATTTGGAACACTCCTGGGGTACCCTCACACATATTATTCCCTCATTTAGTGGATATTTTCACAAAAAAGTGAAATTTTCAAAAATTCAGAAAATTGGCTGAAAACTACTGAATATGAATGACTCATCGGGCGAATCGCTCGGGAACTGAAATCGGAATGCTCAATGACATTTCCCCTATCTGAAAGTCTGATAAACACCAGAAAAATGACAGTCCAAAAACAATTTTTTCAACTTTTTTCAACTTTACCCCCGTGAGATATATATTCTACCCACACACATTTGGAACTCTCCTGGGGTACCCTCACACATATTATACCCTCATTTAGTGGATATTTTCACAAAAAAGTGAAATTTTCAAAAATTCAGAAAATTGGCTGAAAACTACTAAATATGAATGACTCATCGGGCGAATCGCTCTGGAACTGAAATCGGAATGCTCACTGACATTTCCCCTATCTGAAAGTCTGATAAACGCTGAAAAAATGACTAAGTCCAAAAAAAAAATTTTTCACCTTTTTTCAATTTTACCCCCGTGGGATATATAATCTACCCACACACATTTGGAACTCTCCTGGGGTATACTCACACATATTATTCCCTCATTTAGTGGATATTTTCACAAAAAAGTGAAATTTTCAAAAATTCTGAAAATTGGCTGAAAACGACTAAATATGAAGGACTCATTGGGCAAATCGCTCTGGAACTGAAATCGGAACGCTCACTGACATTTCCTCTAACTGAAAGTCTGATAAACGCCGAAAAAATGACAAAGTCCAAAAAAAATATTTTTCACCTTTTTTCAAGTTTACCCCCGTGGGATATATATTCTACCCACACACATTTGGAACTCTCCTGGGGTACCCTCACACATATTATTCCCTCATTTAGTGGATATTTTCACAAAAAAGTGAAATTTTCAAAAATTCTGAAAATTGGCTGAAAACGACTGAATATGAAGGACTCATCGGGCGAATCGCGCTGGAACTGAAATCGGAACGCTCACTGACATTTCCCCTATCTGAAAGTCTGATAAACGCTGAAAAAATGACTAAGTCTAAAAAAAATTTTTTTTCACCTTTTTTCAATTTTACCCCCGTGGGATATATAATCTACCCACACACATTTGGAACTCTCCTGGGGTATCCTCACACATATTATTCCCTCATTTAGTGGATATTTTCACAAAAAAGTGAAATTTTCAAAAATTCTGAAAATTGGCTGAAAACTACTGAATATGAAGGACTCATCGGGCGAATCTCTCTGGAACTGAAATCGGAACGCTCACTGACATTTCCCCTATCTGAAAGTCTGATAAACGCTGAAAAAATGACTAAGTCCAAAAAAAAAATTTTTCACCTTTTTTCAATTTTACCCCCGTGGGATATATATTCTACCCACACACATTTGGAACTCTCCTGGGGTACCCTCACACATATTATTCCCTCATTTAGTGGATATTTTCACAAAAAAGTGAAATTTTCAAAAATTCAGAAAATTGGCTGAAAACTACTGAACATGAAGGACTCATCGGGCGAATCGCGCTGGAACTGAAATCGGAACGCTCACTGACATTTCCCCTAACTGAAAGTCTGATAAACGCTGAAAAAATGACTAAGTGTAAAAAAAATTTTTTTTCATCTTTTTTCAATTTTACCCCCGTGGGATATATAATCTACCCACACACATTTGGAACTCTCCTGGGGTATACTCACACATATTATTCCCTCATTTAGTGGATATTTTCACAAAAAAGTGAAATTTTCAAAAATTCTGAAAATTGGCTGAAAACGACTAAATATGAAGGACTCATTGGGCAAATCGCTCTGGAACTGAAATCGGAATGCTCACTGACATTTCCCCTAACTGAAAGTCTGATAAACGCTGAAAAAATGACTATGTCCAAAAAAAAAATTTTTCACCTTTTTTCAATTTTACCCCCGTGGGATATATATTCTACCCACACACATTTGGAACTCTCCTGAGGTACCCTCACACATATTATTCCCTCATTTAGTGGATATTTTCACAAAAAAGTGAAATTTTCAAAAATTCAGAAAATTGGCTGAAAACTACTGAATATGAATAACTCATCGGGCGAATCGCTCTGGAACTGAAATCGGAACGCTCACTGACATTTCACCTATCTGAAAGTCTGATAAACGGCGGAAAAATGACTAAGTCCAAAAAAAAAATTTTTCAACTCTTTTCAATTTTACCCCCGTGGGATATATATTCTACCCACGCACATTTGGAACACTCCTGGGGTACCCTCACACATATTATTCCCTCATTTAGTGGATATTTTCACAAAAAAGTGAAATTTTCAAAAATTCAGAAAATTGGCTGAAAACTACTGAATATGAAGGACTCATCGGGCGAATCGCGCTGGAACTGAAATCGGAATGCTCACTGACATTTCCCCTATCTGAAAGTCTGATAAACGCTGAAAAAATGACTAAGTCTAAAAAAAAATTTTTTTCACCTTTTTTCGATTTTACCCCCGTGAGATATATGATCTACCCACACACATTTGGAACTCTCCTGGGGTATGCTCACACATATTATTCCCTCATTTAGTGGATATTTTCACAAAAAAGTGAAATTTTCAAAAATTCAGAAAATTGGCTGAAAACTACTGAATATGAAGGACTCATCGGGCGAATCGCGCTGGAACTGAAATCGGAACGCTCACTGACATTTCCCCTATCTGAAAGTCTGATAAACGCCGGAAAAATGACTAAGCCCAAAAAAAATTTTTTCAACTCTTTTCAATTTTACCCCCGTGGGATATATATTCTACCCACGCACATTTGGAACACTCCTGGGGTACCCTCACACATATTATTCCCTCATTTAGTGGATATTTTCACAAAAAAGTGAAATTTTCAAAAATTCAGAAAATTGGTTGAAAACGCCTAAATATGAAGGACTCATCGGGCGAATCGTTATGGAACTGAAATCAGAACGCTCACTGACATTTCCCCTATCTGAAAGTCTGATAAACGCTGGAAAAACGACTATGTCCAAAAAAAATTTTTTCAACTCTTTTCAATTTTACCCCCTTGGGATATATATTCTACCCACACACATTTGGAACTCTCCTGGGGTACCCTCACACAAATTATTCCCTCATTTAGTGGATATTTTCACAAAAACGTAAAATTTTCCAAAATTCAGAAAATTGGCTGAAAACGACTAAATATGAAGGACACATCGGGCAAATCGCTCTGGAACTGAAATCGGAATGCTCACTGACATTTCCCCTATCTGAAAGTCTGATAAACGCTGAAAAAATGACTAAGTGTAAAAAAACATTTTTTTCACCTTTTTTCAATTTTACCCCCGTGGGATATATATTCTACCCACACACATTTGGAACTCTCCTGGGGTACCCTCACACATATTATTCCCTCATTTAGTGGATATTTTCACAAAAAAGTGACATTTTCAAAAATTCAGAAAATTGGCTGAAAACGACTAAATATGAAGGACTCATTGGGCGAATCGCTCTGGAACTGAAATCGGAACGCTCACTGACATTTTCCCTATCTGAAAGTCTGATAAACGCTGAAAAAATGACTAAGTCCCAAAAAAAAATTTTTCAACTCTTTTCAATTTTACCCCCGTGGGATATATATTCTACCCACGCACATTTGGAACACTCCTGGGGTACCCTCACACATATTATTCCCTCATTTAGTGGATATTTTCACAAAAAAGTGAAATTTTCAAAAATTCAGAAAATTGGCTGAAAGCTACTGAATATGAAGGACTCATCGGGCGAATCACTCTGGAACTGAAATCGGAACGCTCACTGACATTTCCCCTATCTGAAAGTCTGATAAACGCTGAAAAAATGACTAAGTCCCAAAAAAAAATTTTTCAACTTTTTTCAATTTTACCCCCGTGGGATATTTATTCTACCCACGCACATTTGGAACACTCCTGGGGTACTCTCACACTTATTATTCCCTCATTTAGTGGATATTTTCACAAAAAAGTGAAATTTTCAAAAATTCTGAAAATTGGCTGAAAACGACTAAATATGAAGGACTCATTGGGCAAATCGCTCTGGAACTGAAATCGGAATGCTCACTGACATTTCCCCTAACTGAAAGTCTGATAAACGCTGAAAAAATGACTATGTCCAAAAAAAAAATTTTTCACCTTTTTTCAATTTTACCCCCGTGGGATATATATTCTACCCACACACATTTGGAACTCTCCTGAGGTACCCTCACACATATTATTCCCTCATTTAGTGGATATTTTCACAAAAAAGTGAAATTTTCAAAAATTCAGAAAATTGGCTGAAAACTACTGAATATGAAGGACTCATCGGGCGAATCGCGCTGGAACTGAAATTGGAACGCTCACTGACATTTCCCCTATCTGAAAGTCTGATAAACGCTGAAAAAATGACTAAGTCTAAAAAAAAATTTTTTTCACCTTTTTTCAATTTTACCCCCGTGAGATATATGATCTACCCACACACATTTGGAACTCTCCTGGGGTATGCTCACACATATTATTCCCTCATTTAGTGGATATTTTCACAAAAAAGTGAAATTTTCAAAAATTCAGAAAATTGGCTGAAAACTACTGAATATGAAGGACTCATCGGGCGAATCGCGCTGGAACTGAAATCGGAACGCTCACTGACATTTCCCCTATCTGAAAGTCTGATAAACGCCGGAAAAATGACTAAGCCCAAAAAAAATTTTTTCAACTCTTTTCAATTTTACCCCCGTGGGATATATATTCTACCCACGCACATTTGGAACACTCCTGGGGTACCCTCTTACATATTATTCCCTCATTTAGTGGATATTTTCACAAAAAAGTGAAATTTTCAAAAATTCAGAAAATTGGCTGAAAACTACTGAATATGAAGGACTCATCGGGCGAATCGCACTGGAACTGAAATCGGAATGCTCACTGACATCTCCCCGATCTGAAAGTCTGATAAACGCTGAAAAAATGACTAAGTCCAAAAAAAAAATTTTTCAACTCTTTTCAATTTTACCCCCGTGGGATATATATTCTACCCACGCACATTTGGAACACTCCTGGGGTACCCTCACACATATTATTCCCTCATTTAGTGGATATTTTCACAAAAAAGTGAAATTTTCAAAAATTCAGAAAATTGGTTGAAAACGCCTAAATATGAAGGCCTCATCGGGCGAATCGTTATGGAACTGAAATCAGAACGCTCACTGACATTTCCCCTATCTGAAAGTCTGATAAACGCCGGAAAAACGACTATGTCCAAAAAAAATTTTTTCAACTCTTTTCAATTTTACCCCCTTGGGATATATATTCTACCCACACACATTTGGAACTCTCCTGGGGTACCCTCACACAAATTATTCCCTCATTTAGTGGATATTTTCACAAAAACGTAAAATTTTCAAAAATTCAGAAAATTGGCTGAAAACGACTAAATATGAAGGACACATCGGGCAAATCGCTCTGGAACTGAAATCGGAATGCTCACTGACATTTCCCCTATCTGAAAGTCTGATAAACGCTGAAAAAATGACTAAGTGTAAAAAAACATTTTTTTCACCTTTTTTCAATTTTACCCCCGTGGGATATATATTCTACCCACACACATTTGGAACTCTCCTGGGGTACCCTCACACATATTATTCCCTCATTTAGTGGATATTTTCACAAAAAAGTGACATTTTCAAAAATTCAGAAAATTGGCTGAAAACGACTAAATATGAAGGACTCATTGGGCGAATCGCTCTGGAACTGAAATCGGAACGCTCACTGACATTTTCCCTATCTGAAAGTCTGATAAACGCTGAAAAAATGACTAAGTCCCAAAAAAAAATTTTTCAACTCTTTTCAATTTTACCCCCGTGGGATATATATTCTACCCACGCACATTTGGAACACTCCTGGGGTACCCTCACACATATTATTCCCTCATTTAGTGGATATTTTCACAAAAAAGTGAAATTTTCAAAAATTCAGAAAATTGGCTGAAAGCTACTGAATATGAAGGACTCATCGGGCGAATCGCGCTGGAACTGAAATCGGAACGCTCACTGACATTTCCCCTATCTGAAAGTCTGATAAACGCTGAAAAAATGACTAAGTCTAAAAAAAAATTTTTTTCACCTTTTTTCAATTTTACCCCCGTGAGATATATGATCTACCCACACACATTTGGAACTCTCCTGGGGTATGCTCACACATATTATTCCCTCATTTAGTGGATATTTTCACAAAAAAGTGAAATTTTCAAAAATTCAGAAAATTGGCTGAAAACTACTGAATATGAAGGACTCATCGGGCGAATCGCGCTGGAACTGAAATCGGAACGCTCACTGACATTTCCCCTATCTGAAAGTCTGATAAACGCCGGAAAAACGACTAAGTTCAAAAAAAAATTTTTTCACCTTTTTTCAATTTTATCCCCGTGGGATATATATTCTACCCACACACATTTGGAACTCTCCTGGGGTACCCTCACGCATATTATTCCCTCATTTAGTGGATATTTTCACAAAAAAGTGAAATTTTCAAAAATTCAGAAAATTGGCTGAAAACGACTAAATATGAAGGACTCATCGGGCGAATCACTCTGGAACTGAAATCGGAACGCTCACTGACATTTCCCCTATCTGAAAGTCTGATAAACGCTGAAAAAATGACTAAGTCCCAAAAAAAAATTTTTCAACTTTTTTCAATTTTACCCCCGTGGGATATTTATTCTACCCACGCACATTTGGAACACTCCTGGGGTACTCTCACACTTATTATTCCCTCATTTAGTGGATATTTTCACAAAAAAGTGAAATTTTCAAAAATTCAGAAAATTGGCTGAAAACGACTAAATATGAAGGACTCATCGGGCGAATCACTCTGGAACTGAAATCGGAACGCTCACTGACATTTCCCCTATCTGAAAGTCTGATAAACGCTGAAAAAATGACTAAGTCCCAAAAAAAAATTTTTCAACTTTTTTCAATTTTACCCCCGTGGGATATATATTCTACCCACACACATTTGGAACTCTCCTGGGGTACCCTCACACATATTATTCCCTCATTTAGTGGATATTTTCACAAAAAAGTGAAATTTTCCAAAATTCTGAAAATTGGCTGAAAACGACTAAATATGAAGGACTCATCGGGCGAATCGCTCTGGAACTGAAATCGGAACGCTCACTGACATTTCCCCTATCAGAAAGTCTGATAAACGCTGAAAAAATGACTAAGTCCAAAAAAAAAAATTTTTTCAACTCTTTTCAATTTTACCCCCGTGGGATATATATTCTACCCACGCACATTTAGAACACTCCTGGCGTACCCTCACACATATTATTCCCTCATTTAGTGGATATTTTCACAAAAAAGTGAAATTTTCCAAAATTCTGAAAATTGGCTGAAAACGACTAAATATGAAGGACTCATCGGGCGATTCGCTCTGGAACTGAAATCGGAACGCTCACTGACATTTCCCCTATCTGAAAGTCTGATAAACACCGGAAAAATGACAGTCCAAAAAAAAAATTTTTCACCTTTTTCAATTTTACCCCCGTGGGATATATATTCTACCCACACACATTTGGAACTCTCCTGGGGTACCCTCACACATATTATTCCCTCATTTAGTGGATATTTTCACAAAAAAGTGAAATTTTCAAAAATTCTGAAAATTGGCTGAAAACGACTAAATATGAAGGACTCAACGGGCGAATCGCTCTGGAACTGAAATCGGAACGCTCACTGACATTTCCTCTATCTGAAAGTCTGATAAACGCTGAAAAAATGACCAAGTCCAAAAAAAAAAATTTTTCACCTTTTTTCAATTTTGCCCCCATGGGATATATAATCTACCCACACACATTTGGAACTCTCCTGGGGTATCCTCACACATATTATTCCCTCATTTAGTGGATATTTTCACAAAAAAGTGACATTTTCAAAAATTCAGAAAATTGGCTGAAAACGACTAAATATGAAGGACTCATTGGGCGAATCGCTCTGGAACTGAAATCGGAACGCTCACTGACATTTTCCCTATCTGAAAGTCTGATAAACACTGGAAAAATGACAGTCCAAACAAAATTTTTTTCACCTTTTTTCAATTATACCCCCGTGAGATATATATTCTACCCACACACATTTGGAACTCTCCTGGGGTACCCTCACACATATTATTCCCTCATTTAGTGGATATTTTCGCTCTGAAATCGGAACGCTCACTGAAATTTCCCCTATCTGAAAGTCTGATAAACGCTGAAAAAATGACCAAGTCCAAAAAAAAAAATTTTTCACCTTTTTTCAATTTTACCCCCTTGGGATATATAATCTACCTACACACATTTGGAACACTCCTGGCGTACCCTCACACATATTATTCCCTCATTTAGTGGATATTTTCACAAAAAAGTGAAATTTTCAAAAATTCTGAAAATTGTCTGAAAACGACTAAATATGAAGGACTAATCGGGCGAATCGCTCTGGAACTGAAATCGGAACGCTCAATGACATTTCCCCTATCTGAAAGTCTGATAAACGCCGGAAAAATTACTAAGTCCAAAAAAAAATTTTTTCAACTATTTTCAATTTTACCCCCGTGGGATATATATTCTACCCACGCACATTTAGAACACTCCTGGCGTACCCTCACACATATTATTCCCTCATTTTAGTGGATATTTTCACAAAAAAGTGAAATTTTCAAAAATTCAGAAAATTGGCCGAAAACGACTAAATATGAAGGACTCATCGGGCGAATCGCTCTGGAACTGAAATCGGAATGCTCACTGACATTTCCCCTATCTGAAAGTCTGATAAACACCGGAAAAATGACAGTCCAAAAAAAAAATTTTTCACCTTTTTCAATTTTACCCCCGTGGGATATATATTCTACCCACACACATTTGGAACTCTCCTGGGGTACCCTCACACATATTATTCCCTCATTTAGTGGATATTTTCACAAAAAAGTGAAATTTTCAAAAATTCAGAAAATTGGCTGAAAACGACTAAATATGAAGGACTCAACGGGCGAATCGCTCTGGAACTGAAATCGGAACGCTCACTGACATTTCCTCTATCTGAAAGTCTGATAAAAGCTGAAAAGATGACCAAGTCCAAAAAAAAAAATTTTTCACCTTTTTTCAATTTTGCCCCCATGGGATATATAATCTACCCACACACATTTGGAACTCTCCTGGGGTATCCTCACACATATTATTCCCTCATTTAGTGGATATTTTCACAAAAAAGTGAAATTTTCAAAAATTCAGAAAATTGTCTGAAAACGACTAAATATGAAGGACTCATCGGGCGAATCGCTCTGGAACTGAAATCGGAACGCTCAATGACATTTCCCCTATCTGAAAGTCTGATAAACGCCGGAAAAATGACTAAGTCTAAAAAAATTTTTTTTTCCCCTTTTTTAATTTTACCCCCGTGGGATATAAATTCTACCTACGCACATTTGGAACACTCTTGGGGTACCCTCACACATATTATTCCCTCATTTAGTGGATATTTTCACAAAAAAAGTGAAATTTTCAAAAATTCTGAAAATTGGCTGAAAAAGACAAAATATGAAGGACTCATCGAGCGAATCGCTCTGGAACTGAAATCGGAACGCTCACTGACATTTCCCCTATCTGAAAGTCTGATAAACGCTGAAAAAATGACTAAGTCCAAAAAAAATGGTTTTTCACCTTTTTTCAATTTTACCCCCGTGGGATATATATTCTACCCACACACATTTGGAACTCTCCTGGGGTACCCTCACACATATTATTCCCTCATTTAGTGGATATTTTCACAAAAAAGTGACATTTTCAAAAATTCAGAAAATTGGCTGAAAACGACTAAATATGAAGGACTCATTGGGCGAATCGCTCTGGAACTGAAATCGGAACGCTCACTGACATTTTCCCTATCTGAAAGTCTGATAAACGCTGAAAAAATGACTAAGTCCCAAAAAAAAATTTTTTAACTCTTTTCAATTTTACCCCCGTGGGATATATATTCTACCCACGCACATTTGGAACACTCCTGGGGTACCCTCACACATATTATTCCCTCATTTAGTGGATATTTTCACAAAAAAGTGAAATTTTCAAAAATTCAGAAAATTGGCTGAAAGCTACTGAATATGAAGGACTCATCGGGCGAATCGCGCTGGAACTGAAATCGGAACGCTCACTGACATTTCCCCTATCTGAAAGTCTGATAAACGCTGAAAAAATGACTAAGTCTAAAAAAAAATTTTTTTCACCTTTTTTCAATTTTACCCCCGTGAGATATATGATCTACCCACACACATTTGGAACTCTCCTGGGGTATGCTCACACATATTATTCCCTCATTTAGTGGATATTTTCACAAAAAAGTGAAATTTTCAAAAATTCAGAAAATTGGCTGAAAACTACTGAATATGAAGGACTCATCGGGCGAATCGCGCTGGAACTGAAATCGGAACGCTCACTGACATTTCCCCTATCTGAAAGTCTGATAAACGCCGGAAAAACGACTAAGTTCAAAAAAAAATTTTTTCACCTTTTTTCAATTTTATCCCCGTGGGATATATATTCTACCCACACACATTTGGAACTCTCCTGGGGTACCCTCACGCATATTATTCCCTCATTTAGTGGATATTTTCACAAAAAAGTGAAATTTTCAAAAATTCAGAAAATTGGCTGAAAACGACTAAATATGAAGGACTCATCGGGCGAATCACTCTGGAACTGAAATCGGAACGCTCACTGACATTTCCCCTATCTGAAAGTCTGATAAACGCTGAAAAAATGACTAAGTCCCAAAAAAAAATTTTTCAACTTTTTTCAATTTTACCCCCGTGGGATATTTATTCTACCCACGCACATTTGGAACACTCCTGGGGTACTCTCACACTTATTATTCCCTCATTTAGTGGATATTTTCACAAAAAAGTGAAATTTTCAAAAATTCAGAAAATTGGCTGAAAACGACTAAATATGAAGGACTCATCGGGCGAATCACTCTGGAACTGAAATCGGAACGCTCACTGACATTTCCCCTATCTGAAAGTCTGATAAACGCTGAAAAAATGACTAAGTCCCAAAAAAAAATTTTTCAACTTTTTTCAATTTTACCCCCGTGGGATATATATTCTACCCACACACATTTGGAACTCTCCTGGGGTACCCTCACACATATTATTCCCTCATTTAGTGGATATTTTCACAAAAAAGTGAAATTTTCCAAAATTCTGAAAATTGGCTGAAAACGACTAAATATGAAGGACTCATCGGGCGAATCGCTCTGGAACTGAAATCGGAACGCTCACTGACATTTCCCCTATCAGAAAGTCTGATAAACGCTGAAAAAATGACTAAGTCCAAAAAAAAAAATTTTTTCAACTCTTTTCAATTTTACCCCCGTGGGATATATATTCTACCCACGCACATTTAGAACACTCCTGGCGTACCCTCACACATATTATTCCCTCATTTAGTGGATATTTTCACAAAAAAGTGAAATTTTCCAAAATTCTGAAAATTGGCTGAAAACGACTAAATATGAAGGACTCATCGGGCGAATCGCTCTGGAACTGAAATCGGAACGCTCACTGACATTTCCCCTATCTGAAAGTCTGATAAACACCGGAAAAATGACAGTCCAAAAAAAAAATTTTTCACCTTTTTCAATTTTACCCCCGTGGGATATATATTCTACCCACACACATTTGGAACTCTCCTGGGGTACCCTCACACATATTATTCCCTCATTTAGTGGATATTTTCACAAAAAAGTGAAATTTTCAAAAATTCTGAAAATTGGCTGAAAACGACTAAATATGAAGGACTCAACGGGCGAATCGCTCTGGAACTGAAATCGGAACGCTCACTGACATTTCCTCTATCTGAAAGTCTGATAAACGCTGAAAAAATGACCAAGTCCAAAAAAAAAAATTTTTCACCTTTTTTCAATTTTGCCCCCATGGGATATATAATCTACCCACACACATTTGGAACTCTCCTGGGGTATCCTCACACATATTATTCCCTCATTTAGTGGATATTTTCACAAAAAAGTGACATTTTCAAAAATTCAGAAAATTGGCTGAAAACGACTAAATATGAAGGACTCATTGGGCGAATCGCTCTGGAACTGAAATCGGAACGCTCACTGACATTTTCCCTATCTGAAAGTCTGATAAACACTGGAAAAATGACAGTCCAAACAAAATTTTTTTCACCTTTTTTCAATTATACCCCCGTGAGATATATATTCTACCCACACACATTTGGAACTCTCCTGGGGTACCCTCACACATATTATTCCCTCATTTAGTGGATATTTTCGCTCTGAAATCGGAACGCTCACTGAAATTTCCCCTATCTGAAAGTCTGATAAACGCTGAAAAAATGACCAAGTCCAAAAAAAAAAATTTTTCACCTTTTTTCAATTTTACCCCCTTGGGATATATAATCTACCTACACACATTTGGAACACTCCTGGCGTACCCTCACACATATTATTCCCTCATTTAGTGGATATTTTCACAAAAAAGTGAAATTTTCAAAAATTCTGAAAATTGTCTGAAAACGACTAAATATGAAGGACTAATCGGGCGAATCGCTCTGGAACTGAAATCGGAACGCTCAATGACATTTCCCCTATCTGAAAGTCTGATAAACGCCGGAAAAATTACTAAGTCCAAAAAAAAATTTTTTCAACTATTTTCAATTTTACCCCCGTGGGATATATATTCTACCCACGCACATTTAGAACACTCCTGGCGTACCCTCACACATATTATTCCCTCATTTTAGTGGATATTTTCACAAAAAAGTGAAATTTTCAAAAATTCAGAAAATTGGCCGAAAACGACTAAATATGAAGGACTCATCGGGCGAATCGCTCTGGAACTGAAATCGGAATGCTCACTGACATTTCCCCTATCTGAAAGTCTGATAAACACCGGAAAAATGACAGTCCAAAAAAAAAATTTTTCACCTTTTTCAATTTTACCCCCGTGGGATATATATTCTACCCACACACATTTGGAACTCTCCTGGGGTACCCTCACACATATTATTCCCTCATTTAGTGGATATTTTCACAAAAAAGTGAAATTTTCAAAAATTCAGAAAATTGGCTGAAAACGACTAAATATGAAGGACTCAACGGGCGAATCGCTCTGGAACTGAAATCGGAACGCTCACTGACATTTCCTCTATCTGAAAGTCTGATAAAAGCTGAAAAGATGACCAAGTCCAAAAAAAAAAATTTTTCACCTTTTTTCAATTTTGCCCCCATGGGATATATAATCTACCCACACACATTTGGAACTCTCCTGGGGTATCCTCACACATATTATTCCCTCATTTAGTGGATATTTTCACAAAAAAGTGAAATTTTCAAAAATTCAGAAAATTGTCTGAAAACGACTAAATATGAAGGACTCATCGGGCGAATCGCTCTGGAACTGAAATCGGAACGCTCAATGACATTTCCCCTATCTGAAAGTCTGATAAACGCCGGAAAAATGACTAAGTCTAAAAAAATTTTTTTTTCCCCTTTTTTAATTTTACCCCCGTGGGATATAAATTCTACCTACGCACATTTGGAACACTCTTGGGGTACCCTCACACATATTATTCCCTCATTTAGTGGATATTTTCACAAAAAAAGTGAAATTTTCAAAAATTCTGAAAATTGGCTGAAAAAGACAAAATATGAAGGACTCATCGAGCGAATCGCTCTGGAACTGAAATCGGAACGCTCACTGACATTTCCCCTATCTGAAAGTCTGATAAACGCTGAAAAAATGACTAAGTCCAAAAAAAATGGTTTTTCACCTTTTTTCAATTTTACCCCCGTGGGATATATATTCTACCCACACACATTTGGAACTCTCCTGGGGTACCCTCACACACATTATTCCCTCAGTTAGTGGATATTTTCACAAAAAAGTGAAATTTTCAAAAATTCAGAAAATTGGCTGAAAATGACTGAATATGAAGGACTCATCAGGCAAATCGCTCTGGAACTGAAATCGGAATGCTCACTGACATTTCCCCTATCTGAAAATCTGATAAACGCCGGAAAAATGACTAAGTCTAAAAAAAATTTTTTTCAACTTTTTTCAATTTTACCCCCGTGGGATATTTATTCTACCCACACACATTTGGAACTCTCCTGGGATACCCTCACACATATTATTTCCTCATTTAGTGGATATTTTCACAAAAAAGTGAAATTTTCAAAAATTCTGAAAATTGGCTGAAAACGACTAAATATGAAGGACTCATCAGGCGAATCGCTCTGGAACTGAAATCGGAACGCTCACTAACATTTTCCCTATCTGAAAGTCTGATAAACACCGGAAAAATGACAGTCCAAAAAAAAATTTTTTCACATTTTTTCAATTTTACCCCCGTGGGATATTATTCTACCCACACACATTTGGAACTCTCCTGGGGTACCCTCACACATATTATTCCCTCATTTAGTGGGTATTTTCACAAAAAAGTGAAATTTTCAAAAATTCAGAAAATTTGCTGAAAACGGCTAAATATGAAGGACTCATTGGGCGAATCGCTCTGGAAGTGAAATCGGAACGCTCACTTACATTTTCCCTATCTGAAAGTCTGATAAACACCGGAAAAATGACAGTCCAAAAAAAATTTTTTTCACCTTTTAGAATTTTACCCCCGTGAGATATATATTCTACCCACACACATTTGGAACTCTCCTGGGGTACCCTCACACATATTATTCCCTCATTTAGTGGATATTTTCACAAAAAAGTGAAATTTTCAAAAATTCTGAAAATTGGCTGAAAACGACTAAATATGAAGGACTCATCGGGCGAATCGCTCTGGAACTGAAATCGGAACGCTCACTTACATTTTCCCTATCTGAAAGTCTGATAAACACCGGAAAAATGACAGTCCAAAAAAAATTTTTTTCGCCTTTTAGAATTTTACCCCCGTGAGATATAAATTCTACCCACACACATTTGGAACTCTCCTGGGGTACCCTCACACATATTATTCCCTCATTTAGTGGATATTTTCACAAAAAAGTGACATTTTCAAAAATTCTGAAAATTGGCTGAAAACTACTAATAATGAAGGACTCATTGGGCGAATCGCTCTGGAACTGAAATCGGAATGCTCACTGACATTTCCCCTATCTGAAAGTCTGATAAACGCTGTAAAAATGACTAAGTCCAAAAAAAAAATTTTCCGCCTTTTTTCAATATTACCCCGGTGGGATATATATTCTACCCACACACATTTGGAACTCTCCTGGGGTACCCTCACACATATTATTTCCTCATTTAGTGGATATTTTCACAAAAAAGTGAAATTTTCAAAAATTCTGAAAATTGGCTGAAAACGACTAAATATGAAGGACTCATCAGGCGAATCGCTCTGGAACTGAAATCGGAACGCTCACTGACATTTTCCCTATCTGAAAGTCTGATAAACACCGGAAAAATGACAGTCCAAAAAAAAAATTTTTCACCTTTTTTCAATTTTACCCCCGTGGGATATATATTCTACCCACACACATTTGGAACTCTCCTGGGGTACCCTCACACATATTATTCCCTCATTTAGTGGATATTTTCACAAAAAAGTGACATTTTCAAAAATTCTGAAAATTGGCTGAAAACTACTAATAATGAAGGACTCATCGGGCGAATCGCTCTGGAACTGAAATCGGAACGCTCACTGACATTTCCCCTATCTGAAAGTCTGATAAACGCTGAAAAAATGACTAAGTCCCCAAAAAAATTTTTTCACCTTTTTTCAATTTTACCCCCGTGGGATATATATTCTACCCACACACATTTGGACCTCTCCTGGGGTACCCTCACACATATTATTACCTCATTTAGTAGATATTTTCACAAAAAAAGTGAAATTTTCAAAAATTCTGAAAATTGGCTGAAAACGACTAAATATGAAGGACTCATTGGTCGAATCGCTCTGGAACTGAAATCGGAACGCTCACTTACATTTTCCCTATCTGAAAGTCTGATAAAAATCGGAAAAATGACAGTCCAAAAAAATTTTTTTCATCTTTTATAATTTTACCCCCGTGAGATATATATTCTACCCACACACATTTGGAACTCTCCTGGGGTACCCTCACACATATTATTCCCTCATTTAGTGGATATTTTCACAAAAAAGTGACATTTTCAAAAATTCTGAAAATTGGCTGAAAACTACTAATAATGAAGGACTCATCGGGCGAATCGCTCTTTAACTGAAATCGGAACGCTCACTGACATTTCCCCTATCTGAAAGTCTGATAAACGCCGGAAAAAATACTAAGTCCAAAAAAAAATTTTTTCAACTCTTTTCAATTTTACCCCCGTGGGATATATATTCTACCCACGCACATTTAGAACACTCCTGGCGTACCCTCACACATATTATTCCCTCATTTAGGGGATATTTTCACAAAAAAGTGACATTTTAAAAAATTCTGAAAATTGGCTGAAAACGACTGAATATGAATGACCCATCGGGTGAATCACTCTGGAACTGAAATCGGAATGCTCACTGACATTTCCCCTATCTGAAAGTCTGATAAACGCTGTAAAAATGACTAAGTCCAAAAAAAAATTTTTTCGCCTTTTTTCAATATTACCCCGGTGGGATATATATTCTACCCACACACATTTGGAACTCTCCTGGGGTACCCTCACACATATTATTTCCTCATTTAGTGGATATTTTCACAAAAAAGTGAAATTTTCAAAAATTCTGAAAATTGGCTGAAAACGACTAAATATGAAGGACTCATCAGGCGAATCGCTCTGGAACTGAAATCGGAACGCTCACTGACATTTTCCCTATCTGAAAGTCTGATAAACACCGGAAAAATGACAGTCCAAAAAAAAAATTTTTCACCTTTTTTCAATTTTACCCCCGTGGGATATATATTCTACCCACACACATTTGGAACTCTCCTGGGGTACCCTCACACATATTATTCCCTCATTTAGTGGATATTTTCACAAAAAAGTGACATTTTCAAAAATTCTGAAAATTGGCTGAAAACTACTAATAATGAAGGACTCATCGGGCGAATCGCTCTGGAACTGAAATCGGAACGCTCACTGACATTTCCCCTATCTGAAAGTCTGATAAACGCTGAAAAAATGACTAAGTCCCCAAAAAAATTTTTTCACCTTTTTTAAATTTTACCCCCGTGGGATATATATTCTACCCACACACATTTGGACCTCTCCTGGGGTACCCTCACACATATTATTACCTCATTTAGTAGATATTTTCACAAAAAAAGTGAAATTTTCAAAAATTCTGAAAATTGGCTGAAAACGACTAAATATGAAGGACTCATTGGGCGAATCGCTCTGGAACTGAAATCGGAACGCTCACTTACATTTTCCCTATCTGAAAGTCTGATAAACATCGGAAAAATGACAGTCCAAAAAAATTTTTTTCACCTTTTATAATTTTACCCCCGTGAGATATATATTCTACCCACACACATTTGGAACTCTCCTGGGGTACCCTCACACATATTATTCCCTCATTTAGTGGATATTTTCACAAAAAAGTGACATTTTCAAAAATTCTGAAAATTGGCTGAAAACTACTAATAATGAAGGACTCATCGGGCGAATCGCTCTGGAACTGAAATCGGAACGCTCACTGACATTTCCCCTATCTGAAAGTCTGATAAACGCCGGAAAAAATACTAAGTCCAAAAAAAAATTTTTTCAACTCTTTTCAATTTTACCCCCGTGGGATATATATTCTACCCACGCACATTTAGAACACTCCTGGCGTACCCTCACACATATTATTCCCTCATTTAGTGGATATTTTCACAAAAAAGTGACATTTTAAAAAATTCTGAAAATTGGCTGAAAACGACTGAATATGAATGACCCATCGGGTGAATCACTCTGGAACTGAAATCGGAATGCTCACTGACATTTCCCCTATCTGAAAGTCTGATAAACGCTGTAAAAATGACTAAGTCCAAAAAAAAATTTTTTCGCCTTTTTTCAATATTACCCCGGTGGGATATATATTCTACCCACACACATTTGGAACTCTCCTGGGGTACCCTCACACATATTATTTCCTCATTTAGTGGATATTTTCACAAAAAAGTGAAATTTTCAAAAATTCTGAAAATTGGCTGAAAACGACTAAATATGAAGGACTCATCAGGCGAATCGCTCTGGAACTGAAATCGGAACGCTCACTGACATTTTCCCTATCTGAAAGTCTGATAAACACCGGAAAAATGACAGTCCAAAAAAAAAATTTTTCACCTTTTTTCAATTTTACCCCCGTGGGATATATATTCTACCCACACACATTTGGAACTCTCCTGGGGTACCCTCACACATATTATTCCCTCATTTAGTGGATATTTTCACAAAAAAAGTGACATTTTCAAAAATTCTGAAAATTGGCTGAAAACTACTAATAATGAAGGACTCATCGGGCGAATCGCTCTGGAACTGAAATCGGAACGCTCACTGACATTTCCCCTATCTGAAAGTCTGATAAACGCTGAAAAAATGACTAAGTCCCCAAAAAAATTTTTTCACCTTTTTTCAATTTTACCCCCGTGGGATATATATTCTACCCACACACATTTGGACCTCTCCTGGGGTACCCTCACACATATTATTACCTCATTTAGTAGATATTTTCACAAAAAAAGTGAAATTTTCAAAAATTCTGAAAATTGGCTGAAAACGACTAAATATGAAGGACTCATTGGGCGAATCGCTCTGGAACTGAAATCGGAACGCTCACTTACATTTTCCCTATCTGAAAGTCTGATAAACATCGGAAAAATGACAGTCCAAAAAAATTTTTTTCACCTTTTATAATTTTACCCCCGTGAGATATATATTCTACCCACACACATTTGGAACTCTCCTGGGGTACCCTCACACATATTATTCCCTCATTTAGTGGATATTTTCACAAAAAAGTGACATTTTCAAAAATTCTGAAAATTGGCTGAAAACTACTAATAATGAAGGACTCATCGGGCGAATCGCTCTGGAACTGAAATCGGAACGCTCACTGACATTTCCCCTATCTGAAAGTCTGATAAACGCCGGAAAAAATACTAAGTCCAAAAAAAAATTTTTTCAACTCTTTTCAATTTTACCCCCGTGGGATATATATTCTACCCACGCACATTTAGAACACTCCTGGCGTACCCTCACACATATTATTCCCTCATTTAGTGGATATTTTCACAAAAAAGTGACATTTTAAAAAATTCTGAAAATTGGCTGAAAACGACTGAATATGAATGACCCATCGGGTGAATCACTCTGGAACTGAAATCGGAATGCTCACTGACATTTCCCCTATCTGAAAGTCTGATAAACGCCGGAAAAATGACTAAGTCCAAAAAAAATTTTTTTCACCTTTTTTCAATTTTACCCCCGTGGGATATATATTCTACCCACACACATTTGGAATTCTCCTAGGGTACCCTCACACATATTATTTCCTCATTTAGTGGATATTTTCACAAAAAAGTGAAATTTTCAAAAATTCTGAAATTTGGCTGAAAACGACTAAATATGAAGGACTCATCGGGCGAATCGCTCTGGAACTGAAATCGGAATGCTCACTGACATTTCCCCTATCTGAAAGTCTGATAAACGACGGAAAAATGACTAAGTCTAAAAAAAATTTTTTTTCACCTTTTTTCAATTTTACCCCCGTGGTATATATATTCTACCCACACACATTTGGAACACTCCTGGGGTACCCTCACACATATTATTCCCTCATTTAGTGGATATTTTCCCAAAAAATGAAATTTTCAAAAATTCAGAAAATTGGCTGAAAACGACTAAATATGAAGGACTCATTGGGCGAATCGCTCTGGAACTGAAATCGGAACGCTCACTGTCATTTCCCCTATCTGAAAGTCTGATAAACGCCGGAAAAATGACTAAGTCCAAAAAAAATTTTTTTCACCTTTTTTCAATTTTACCCCCGTGGGATATATACTCTACCCACACACATTTGGAACTCTCCTGGGGTACCCTCACACATATTATTTCCTCATTTAGTGGATATTTTCACAAAAAAGTGAAATTTTCAAAAATTCTGAAAATTGGCTGAAAACGACTAAATATGAAGGACTCATCGGGCGAATCGCTCTGGAACTGAAATCTGAATGCTCACTGACATTTCCCCTATCTGAAAGTCTGATAAACGCTGAAAAAATTACTAAGTCCAAAAAAAAAAATTTTTCACCTTTTTTCAATTATACCCCCGTGGGATATATATTCTACCCACACACATTTGGAACTCTCCTGAGGTACCCTCACACATATTATTCCCTCATTTAGTGGATATTTTCACAAAAAAGTGAAATTTTCAAAAATTCAGAAAATTGGCTGAAAACGACTAAATATGAAGGACTCATCGGGTGAATCGCTCTGGAACTGAAATCGGAACGCTCACTGACATTTCCCCTATCTGAAAGTCTGATAAACGCTGAAAAAATGACTAAGTCCAAAAAAAATATATATTTTTCACCTTTATTCAATTTTGCCCCCGTGGGATATATATTCTACCCACACACATTTGGAACTCTCCTGGGGTACCCTCACACATATTATTTCCTCATTTAGTGGATATGTTCACAAAAAAGTGAAATTTTCAAAAATTCAGAAAATTGGCTGAAAACGACTAAATATGAAGGACTCATAGGGCGAATCGCTCTGGAACTGAAATCGGAACGCTCACTGACATTTCCCCTATCTGAAAGTCTGATAAACGCTGAAAAAATGACTAAGTCCAAAAAAAAATTTTTTCACCTTTTTTCAATTTTACCCCCGTGGGATATATATTCTACCCACACACATTTGGAACTCTCCTGGGGTACCCTCACACATATTATTCCCTCATTTAGTGGATATTTTAACAAAAAAGTGAAATTTTCAAAAATTCAGAAAATTGGCTGAAAACGACTAAATATGAAGGACTCATCGGGCGAATCGCTCTGGAACTGAAATCGGAACGCTCACTGACAATTCCCCTATCTGAAAGTCTGAAAAACGCTGAAAAAATGACTAAGTTCCAAAAAAAAATTTTTTCACCTTTTTTCAATTTTACCCCCGTGGGATATATATTCTACCCACACACATTTGGAACTCTCCTGGGGTACCCTCACACATATTATTTCCTCATTTAGTGGATATGTTCACAAAAAAGTGAAATTTTCAAAAATTCTGAAAATTGGCTGAAAACGACTAAATATGAAAGACTTATCGGGTGAATCGCTCTGGAACTTAAATCGGAACGCTCACTGACATTTCCCCTATCTGAAAGTCTGAAAAACTGTGAAAAAATGACTAAGTCCAAAAAAAAAAAAATTTTCACCTTTTTTCAATTTTACCCCCGTGGGATATATATTCTACCCACACACATTTGGAACTCTCCTGGGGTACCCTCACGCATATTATTTCCTCATTTAGTGGATATTTTCACAAAAAAGTGAAATTTTCAAAAATTCAGAAAATTGGCTGAAAACGACTAAATATGAAGGACTCATCGGGCGAATCGCTCTGGAACTGAAATCGGAATGCTCACTGACATTTCCCCTATCTGAAAGTCTGATAAACGCTGAAAAAATTACTAAGTCCAAAAAAAAAAATTTTTCACCTTTTTTCAATTATACCCCCGTGGGATATATATTCTACCCACACACATTTGGAACTCTCCTGAGGTACCCTCACACATATTATTCCCTCATTTAGTGGATATTTTCACAAAAAAGTGAAATTTTCAAAAATTCAGAAAATTGGCTGAAAACGACTAAATAAGAAGGACTCATCGGGCGAATCGCTCTGGAACTGAAATCGGAACGCTCACTGACATTTCCCCTATCTGAAAGTCTGATAAACGCTGAAAAAATGACTAAGTCCAAAAAAAAAAAATATTTTTCACCTTTATTCAATTTTGCCCCCGTGGGATATATATTCTACCCACACACATTTGGAACTCTCCTGGGGTACCCTCACACATATTATTCCCTCATTTAGTGGATATTTTCACAAAAAAGTGAAATTTTCAAAAATTCTGAAAATTGGCTGAAAACGACTAAATATGAAGGACTCATCGGGCGAATCGCTCTGGAACTAAAATCGGAATGCTCACTGACATTTCCCCTATCTGAAAGCCTGATAAACGCTGAAAAAATGACTACGTACAAAAAAAAAAATTTTTCACCTTTTTTCTATTTTGCCCCCGTGGGATATATATTCTACCCACACACATTTTGAACTCTCCTGGGGTACCTTCACACATATTATTCCCTCATTTAGTGGATATTTTCACAAAAAAGTGAAATTTTCAAAAATTCAGAAAATTGGCTGAAAACGACTAAATATGAAGGACTCATCGGGCGAATCGCTCTGGAACTGAAATCGGAACGCTCACTGACATTTCCCCTATCTGAAAGTCTGATAAACGCTGAAAAAATGACTAAGTCCAAAAAAAAAAATTTTTCACCTTTTTTCAATTTTACCCCCGTGTGATATATATTCTACCCACACACATTTGGAACTCTCCTGGGGTACCCTCACACATATTATTCCCTCATTTAGTGGATATTTTCACAAAAAAGTGAAATTTTCAAAAATTCAGAAAATTGGCTGAAAACGACTAAATATGAAGGACTCATCGGGTGAATCGCTCTGGAACTTAAATCGGAACGCTCACTGACATTTCCCCTATCTGAAAGTCCGATAAACGCCGGAAAAATGACTAAGTCCAAAAAAAATTTTTTTTCACCTTTTTTCAATTTTACCCCCGTGGGATATATATTCTACCCACACACATTTGGAACTCTCCTGGGGTACCCTCACACATATTATTCCCTCATTTAGTGGATATTTTCACAAAAAAGTGAAATTTTCAAAAATTCTGAAATTTGGCTGAAAACGACTAAATATGAAGGACACATCAGGCGAATCGCTCTGGAACTTAAATCGGAATGCTCACTGACATTTCTACTATCTGAAAGTCTGAAAAACTGTGAAAAAATGACTAAGTCCAAAAAAAAAAAATTTTTCACCTTTTTTCAATTTTACCCCCGTGGGATATATATTCTACCCACACACATTTGGAACTCTCCTGGGGTACCCTCACACATATTATTCCCTCATTTAGTGGATATGTTCACAAAAAAGTGAAATTTTCAAAAATTCTGAAAATTGGCTGAAAACGACTAAATATGAAGGACTCATCGGGCGAATCGCTCTGGAACTGAATTCGGAATGCTCACTGACATTTCACCTATCTGAAAGTCTGTTAAACGGCGGAAAATGACGAAGTCTAAAAAAAATTTTTTTAAACTTTTTTCAATTTTACCCCGTGGGATATATATTCTACCCACACACATTTGGAACTCTCCTGGGGTACCCTCACACATATTATTCCCTCATTTAGTGGATATGTTCACAAAAAAGTGAAATTTTCAAAAATTCTGAAAATTGGCTGAAAACGACTAAATATGAAGGACTCATCGGGCGAATCGCTCTGGAACTGAAATCGGAATGCTCACTGACATTTCACCTATCTGAAAGTCTGATAAACGCCGGAAAATGACTAAGTCTAAAAAAAATTTTTATTCAACTTTTTTCAATTTTACCCCCGTGGGATATATATTCTACCCACACACATTTGGAACTCTCCTGGGATACCCCCACACATATTATTCCCTCATTTAGTGGATATTTTCACAAAAAAGTGAAATTTTCAAAAATTCAGAAAATTGGCTGAAAACGACTAAATATGAAGGACTCATCGGGCGAATCGCTCTGGAACTGAAATCGGAACGCTCACTGACATTTCCCCTATCTGAAAGTCTGATAAACGCTGAAAAAATGACTAAGTCCAAAAAAAAAAATTTTTCACCTTTTTTCAATTTTACCCCCGTGGGATATATATTCTACCCACACACATTTGGAACTCTCCTGGGGTACCCTCACACATATTATTCCCTCATTTAGTGGATATTTTCACAAAAAAGTGAAATTTTCAAAAATTCAGAAAATTGGCTGAAAACGACTAAATATGAAGGACTCATCGGGCGAATCGCTCTGGAACTGAAATCGGAACGCTCACTGACATTTCCCCTATCTGAAAGTCTGATAAACGCTGAAAAAATGACTAAGTCCAAAAAAAAAAATTTTTCACCTTTTTTCAATTTTACCCCCGTGGGATATATATTCTACCCACACACATTTGGAACTCTCCTGGGGTACCCTCACACATATTATTCCCTCATTTAGTGGATATTTTCACAAAAAAGTGAAATTTTCAAAAATTCAGAAAATTGGCTGAAAACGACTAAATATGAAGGACTCATCGGGCGAATCGCTCTGGAACTAAAATCGGAACGCTCACTGACATTTCCCCTATCTGAAAGCCTGATAAACGCTGAAAAAATGACTACGTACAAAAAAAAAAATTTTTCACCTTTTTTCTATTTTGCCCCCGTGGGATATATATTCTACCCACACACATTTTGAACTCTCCTGGGGTACCTTCACACATATTATTCCCTCATTTAGTGGATATTTTCACAAAAAAGTGAAATTTTCAAAAATTCAGAAAATTGGCTGAAAACGACTAAATATGAAGGACTCATCGGGCGAATCGCTCTGGAACTGAAATCGGAACGCTCACTGACATTTCCCCTATCTGAAAGTCTGATAAACGCTGAAAAAATGACTAAGTCCAAAAAAAAAAATTTTTCACCTTTTTTCAATTTTACCCCCGTGTGATATATATTCTACCCACACACATTTGGAACTCTCCTGGGGTACCCTCACACATATTATTCCCTCATTTAGTGGATATTTTCACAAAAAAGTGAAATTTTCAAAAATTCAGAAAATTGGCTGAAAACGACTAAATATGAAGGACTCATCGGGTGAATCGCTCTGGAACTCAATTCGGAATGCTCACTGACATTTCACCTATCTGAAAGTCTGTTAAACGGCGGAAAATGACGAAGTCTAAAAAAATTTTTTTTAAACTTTTTTCAATTTTACCCCCGTGGGATATATATTCTACCCACACACATTTGGAACTCTCCTGGGGTACCCTCACACATATTATTCCCTCATTTAGTGGATATGTTCACAAAAAAGTGAAATTTTCAAAAATTCTGAAAATTGGCTGAAAACGACTAAATATGAAGGACTCATCGGGCGAATCGCTCTGGAACTGAAATCGGAATGCTCACTGACATTTCACCTATCTGAAAGTCTGATAAACGCCGGAAAATGACTAAGTCTAAAAAAAAATTTTATTCAACTTTTTTCAATTTTACCCCCGTGGGATATATATTCTACCCACACACATTTGGAACTCTCCTGGGATACCCTCACACATATTATTCACTCATTTAGTGGATATTTTCACAAAAAAGTGAAATTTTCAAAAATTCAGAAAATTGGCTGAAAACGACTAAATATGAAGGACTCATCGGGCGAATCGCTCTGGAACTGAAATCGGAACGCTCACTGACATTTCCCCTATCTGAAAGTCTGATAAACGCTGAAAAAATGACAAAGTCCAAAAAAAAAAATTTTTCACCTTTTTTCAATTTTACCCCCGTGGGATATATATTCTACCCACACACATTTGGAACTCTCCTGGGGTACCCTCACACATATTATTCCCTCATTTAGTGGATATTTTCACAAAAAAGTGAAATTTTCAAAAATTCAGAAAATTGGCTGAAAACGACTAAATATGAAGGACTCATCGGGCGAATCGCTCTGGAACTGAAATCGGAACGCTCACTGACATTTCCCCTATCTGAAAGTCTGATAAACGCTGAAAAAATGACTAAGTCCAAAAAAAAAAATTTTTCACCTTTTTTCAATTTTACCCCCGTGGGATATATATTCTACCCACACACATTTGGAACTCTCCTGTGGTACCCTCACACATATTATTCCCTCATTTAGTGGATATTTTCACAAAAAAGTGAAATTTTCAAAAATTCAGAAAATTGGCTGAAAACGACTAAATATGAAGGACTCATCGGGCGAATCGCTCTGGAACTGAAATCGGAACGCTCACTGACATTTCCCCTATCTGAAAGTCTGATAAATGCTGAAAAAATGACTAAGTCTAAAAAAAAAATTTTTTCACCTTTTTTCAATTTTACCCCCGTGGGATATATATTCTACCCACACACATTTGGAACTCTCCTGGGGTACCCTTACACATATTATTCCCTCATTTAGTGGATATTTTCACAAAAAAGTGAAATTTTCAAAAATTCTGAAATTTGTCTGAAAACGACTAAATATGAAGGACACATCGGGCGAATCGCTCTGGAACTCAAATCGGAATGCTCACTGACATTTCTCCTATCTGAAAGTCTGATAAACACCGGAAAAATGACTAAGTCCAAAAAAAAAATGTTTTCAACTTTTTTCATTTTTATCCCCGAGGGATATATATTCTACCCATATATATTTGGAACTCTCCTGGGGTACCCTCACACATATGATTCCCTCATTTAGTGGATATTTTCACAAAAAAGTGAAATATTCAAAAATTCAGAAAATTGGCTGAAAATGATTAAATATGAAGGACTCATTGGGCGAATCGCTCTGGAACTGAAATTGGAACGCTCACTAACATTTGCCCAAATTGAAAGTCTGATAAATGCCGGAAAAATGACTAAGTCCAAAAAAAATTTTTTTTAAACTTTTTTCAATTTTACCCCCGTGGGATATGTATTCTACCCACACACATTTGGAACTCTCCTGGGGTACCCTCACACATATTATTCCCTCATTTAGTGGATATTTTCACAAAAAGTGACATTTTCAAAAATTCAGAAAATTGGCTGAAAACTACTAATAATGAAGGACTCATCGGGCGAATCGCTCTGGAACTGAAATCGGAATGCTCACTGACATTTCTCCTGTCTGAAAGTCTGAAAAACTGTGAAAAAATGACTAAGTCCAAAAAAAAAAAATTTTTCACCTTTTTTCAATTTTATCCCCGTGGGATATATATTCTACCCACACACATTTGGAACTCTCCTGGGGTACCCTCACACATATTATTCCCTCATTTAGTGGATATTTTCACAAAAAAGTGAAATTTTCAAAAATTCAGAAAATTGGCTGAAAACGACTAAATATGAAGGACTCAGCGGGCGAATCGCTCTGGAACTGAAATCGGAACGCTCACTGACATTTCCCCTAACGGAAAGTCTGATAAACGCCGGAAAAATGACTAAGTCTAAAAAAAATTTTTTTCAACTTTTTTCAATTTTACCCCCGTGGGATTTATCTTCTACCCATATACATTTGGAACTCTCCTGGGGTACCCTCACACATATTATTCCCTCATTTAGTGGATATTTTCACAAAAAAGTGAAATTTTCAAACATTCTGAAAATTGGCTGGAAACGACTAAATATGAAGGACTCATCGGGCGAATCGCTCTGGTACTGAAATCGGAACGCTCACTGACATTTGCCCAAATTGAAAGTCTGATAAACGCCGGAAAAATGACTAAGTGCAAAAAAAAAATTTTTTCAACTTTTTTCAATTTTACCCCCGTGGGATATATATTCTACCCACACACATTTGGAACTCTCCTGGGGTACCCTCACACATATTATTCCCTCATTTAGTGGATATTTTCACAAAAAAGTGAAATTTTCAAAAATTCTGAAAATTGGCTGGAAACGACAAAATATGAAGGACTCATCGGGCGAATCGCTCTGGAACTTAAATCGGAATGCTCACTGACATTCCCCCTATCTGAAAGTGTGCTAAACGCTGAAAAAATGACTAAGTCCCAATAAAAAATTTTTTCAACTTTTTTCAATTTTACCGCCGTGGGATATATATTCTACCCACACACATTTGAAACTCTCCTGGGGTACCCTCACACATATTATTCCCTCATTTAGTGGAAATTTTCCCAAAAAAGTGAAATTTTCAAAAATTCAGAAAATTGGCTGAAAAAAACTAAATATGAAGGACTCATCGGGCGAATCGCTCTGGAACTGAAATTGGAACGCTCACTGACATTTCTCCTATCTGAAAGTCTGATAAACGCCGGAAAAATGACTAAGTCCAAAAAAAATTTTTTTCACCTTTTTTCAATTTTACCCCCATGGGATATATATTCTACCCACAAACATTTGGAACTCTCCTGGGGTACCCTCACACATATTATTCCCTCATTCAGTGTATATTTTCACAAAAAAGTGAAATTTTCAAAAATTCAGAAAATTGGCTGAAAATGACTAAATATGAACGACTCATCGGGCGAATCACTCTGGAACTTAAATCGGAATGCTCACTGACATTTCCATTATCTGAAAGTGTGATAAACGCCGGAAAAATGACTAAGTCTAAAAAAAATTTTTTTTCAACTTTTTTCAATTTTACCCCCGTGGGATATATATTCTACCCACACACATTTGGAACTCTCCTGTTGTACCCTCACACATATTATCCCCTCATTTAGTGGATATTTTCACAAAAAAGTGAAATTTTCAAAAATTCAGAAAAATGGCTGAAAATGACTGAATATGAAGGACTCATCGGGCGAATCGAGCTGGAACTGAAATCGGAACGCTCACTGACATTTGCCCTAATTGAAAGTCTGATAAACGCCGGAAAAATGACTAAGTCCAAAAAAAATTTTGTTTCACCTTTTTTCAATTTTACCCCCGTGGGATATATATTCTGCCCACACACATTTGGAACTCTACTGGGGTACCCTCACACATATTATTCCCTCATTTAGTGGATATTTTCACAAAAAAAGTGAAATTTTCAAAAATTCTGAAAATTGGCTGAAAACGACTAAATATGAAGGACTCATCGGGCGAATCACTCTGGAACTGAAATCGGAATGCTCACTGACATTTCCCCTATCTGAAAGTCTGATAAACGCTGAAACAATGACTAATTTAAAAAAAACACTTTTTTTCACCTTTTTTCAATTTTACCCCCGTGGGATATATATTCTACCCACACACATTTGGAGATCTCCTGGGGTACCCTCACACATATTATTCCCTCATTTAGTGGGTATTTTCACAAAAAAGTGAAATTTTCAAAAATTCTGAAAATTGGCTGAAAACGACGAAATATGAAGGACTCATCGGGCGAATCGCTCTGGAACTGAAATCGGAACGCTCACTGACATTTCCCCTGTCTGAAAGTCTGATAAACGCCGGAAAAATGACTAAGTCTAAAAAAAATTTTTTTTCAACTTTTTTCAATTTTACCCCTGTGGGATATATATTCTACCCACACACATTTGGAACTCTCCTGGGGTACCCTCACACATATTATTCCCTCATGTAGTGGATATTTTCACAAAAAAGTGAAATTTTCAAAAATTCAGAAAATTGGCTGAAAACGACTAAATATGAAGGACACATCGGGCAAATCGCTCTTGAACTGAAATCGGAATGCTCATTGACATTTCCCCTATCTGAAAGTCTGATAAACGCTGAAACAATGACTAATTTAAAAAAAACACTTTTTTTCACCTTTTTTCAATTTTAAGCCCGTGGAATATATATTCTACCCACACACATTTGGAAATCTCCTGGGGTACCCTCACACATATTATTCCCTCATTTAGTGGGTATTTTCACAAAAAAGTGAAATATTCAAAAATTCTGAAAATTGGCTGAAAACGACGAAATATGAAGGACTCATCGGGCGAATCGCTCTGGAACTGAAATCGGAACGCTCACTGACATTTCCCCTATCTGAAAGTCTGATAAACGCCGGAAAAATGACTAAGTCTAAAAAAAATTTTTTTTCAACTTTTTTCAATTTTACCCCTGTGGGATATATATTCTACCCACACACATTTGGAACTCTCCTGGGGTACCCTCACACATATTATTCCCTCATGTAGTGGATATTTTCACAAAAAAGTTAAATTTTCAAATATTTAGAAAATTGGCTGAAAACGACTAAATATGAAGGACTCATCGGGCGAATCGCTCTGGAACTGAAATCGGAACGCTCACTGACATTTGCCCTAATTGAAAGTCTGATAAACGTCGGAAAAATGAGTAAGTCCAAAAAAAAATTTTTTCACCTTTTTTCAGTTTTACCCCCGTGGGATATATATTCTACCCACACACATTTGAAACTCTCCTGGGGTACCCTCACACATATTATTCCCTCATTTAGTGGATATTTTCACAAAAAAAGTGAAATTTTCAAAAATTCTGAAAATTGGCTGAAAACGACTAAATATGAAGGACTCATCGGGCGAATCGCTCTGGAACTGAAATCGGAATGCTCACTGACATTTCCCCTATCTGAAAGTCTGATAAACGCTGAAACAATGACTAATTTAAAAAAAACACTTTTTTTCACCTTTTTTCAATTTTACCCCCGTGGGATATATATTCTACCCACACACATTTGGAAATCTCCTGGGGTACCCTCACACATATTATTCCCTCATTTAGTGGGTATTTTCACAAAAAAGTGAAATTTTCAAAAATTCTGAAAATTGGCTGAAAACGACGAAATATGAAGGACTCATCGGTCGAATCGCTCTGGAACTGAAATCGGAACGCTCACTGACATTTCCGCTGTCTGAAAGTCTGATAAACGCCGGAAAAATGACTAAGTCTAAAAAAAATTTTTTTTCAACTTTTTTCAATTTTACCCCTGTTGGATATATATTCTACCCACACACATTTGGAACTCTCCTGGGGTACCCTCACACATATTATTCCCTCATGTAGTGGATATTTTCACAAAAAAGTGAAATTTTCAAAAATTCAGAAAATTGGCTGAAAACGACAAAATATGAAGGACACATCGGACGAATCGCTCTTGAACTGAAATCGGAATGCTCATTGACATTTCCCCTATCTGAAAGTCTGATAAACGCTGAAACAATGACTAATTAAAAAAAAACACTTTTTTTCACCTTTTTTCAATTTTAACCCCGTGGAATATATATTCTACCCACACACATTTGGAAATCTCCTGGGGTACCCTCACACATATTATTCCCTCATTTAGTGGGTATTTTCACAAAAAAGTGAAATATTCAAAAATTCTGAAAATTGGCTGAAAACCACGAAATATGAAGGACTCATCGGGCGAATCGCTCTGGAACTGAAATCGGAACGCTCACTGACATTTCCCCTATCTGAAAGTCTGATAAACGCCGGAAAAATGACTAAGTCTAAAAAAAATTTTTTTTCAACTTTTTTCAATTTTACCCCTGTGGGATATATATTCTACCCACACACATTTGGAACTCTCCTGGGGTACCCTCACACATATTATTCCCTCATGTAGTGGATATTTTCACAAAAAAGTTAAATTTTCAAATATTTAGAAAATTGGCTGAAAACGACTAAATATGAAGGACTCATCGGGCGAATCGCTCTGGAACTGAAATTGGAACGCTCACTGACATTTCCCCTATCTGAAAGTCTGATAAAAGCTGAAAAAATGACTAAGTCCAAAAAAAATATTTTTTCACCTGTTTTCAATTTTACCCCCGTTGGATATATATTCTACCCACACATTTGGAACTCTCCTGGGGTACCCTCACACATATTATTCCCTCATTTAGTGGATATTTTCCCAAAAAAGTGAAATTTTCAAAAATTCTGAAAATTGGCTGAAAACGACTAAATATGAAGGAGTCATCGGGCGAATCGCTCTGGAACTGAAATCGGAACGCTCACTGACATTTGCCCTAATTGAAAGTCTGATAAACGCCGGAAAAATGACTAAGTCCCAAAAAAAATTTTTTAAAACTTTTTTCAATTTTACCCCCGTGGGATATATATTCTACCCACACACATCTGGAACTCTCCTGGGGTATCCTCACACATATTATTCCCTCATTTAGTGGATATTTTCACAAAAAAGTGAAATTTTCAAAAATTCTGAAAATTGGCTGAAAACGACTATATATGAAAGACTCATCAGGCGAATCGCTCTGGAACAGCAATTGGAACGCTCACTGATATTTCCCCTATCTGAAAGTCTGATAAACGCTGAAAAAATGACTAAGTCGAAAAAAAATTTTTTTCACCTTTTTTCAATTTTACCCCCGTGGGATATATATTCTACCCACACACATTTAGAACTCTCCTGGGGTACCCTCACACATATTATTCCCTCATTTAGTGGATATTTTCCCAAAAAAGTGAAATTTTCAAAAATTCAGAAAATTGGCTGAAAACGACTAAATATGAAGAACTCATCGGGCGAATCGCTCTGGAACTGAAATCGGAACGCTCACTGACATTTGCCCTAATTGAAAGTCTGATAAACGCCGGAAAAATGACTAAGTCCAAAAAAAAATGTTTTCCCCTTTTTTCAATTTTACCCCCGTGGGATATATATTCTACCCACACACATTTGGAACTCTCCTGGGGTACCCTCACACATATTATTCCCTCATTTAGTGGATATTTTCCCAAAAAAGTGAAATTTTCAAAAATTCAGAAAATTGGCTGAAAACGACTAAATATGAAGGACTCATCGGGCGAATCGCTCTGGAACTGAAATCGGAACGCTCACTGACATTTGCCCTAATTGAAAGTCTGATAAACGCCGGAAAAATGACTAAGTCCAAAAAAAATTTTTTTTCAACTTTTTTCAATTTTACCCCCGTGGGATATATATTCTACCCACACACATTTGGAACTCTCCTGGGGTACCCTCCCACATATTATTCCCTCATTTAGTGGATATTTTCCCAAAAAAGTGAAATTTTCAAAAATTCTGAAAATTGGCTGAAAACGACGAAATATGAAGGACTCATTGGGTGAATCGCTCTGGAACTGAAATCGGAACGCTCACTGACATTTTCCTTATCTGAAAGACTGATAAACGCTGAAAAAATGACTAAGTCCAAAAAAAAAAATGTTTCACCTTTTTTCAATTTTACCCCCGTGGGATATTTATTCTACCCACACACATTTGGAACTCTCCAGGGGTACCCTCACACATATTATTCCCTCATTTAGTGGATATTTTCCCAAAAAAGTGAAATTTTCAAAAATTCAGAAAATTGGCTGAAAACGACTAAATATGTCGTTCTCATCGGGCGAATCGCTCTGGAACTGAAATCGGAATGCTCACTGACATTTGCCCTAATTGAAAGTCTGATAAACGCCGGAAAAATGACTAAGTCCCAAAAAAATGTTTTTAAAACTTTTTTCAATGTTACCCCCGTGGGATATATATTCTACCCACACACATTTGGAACTCTCCTGGGGTACCCTCACACATATTATTCCCTCATTTAGTGGATATTTTCACAAAAAAGTGAAATTTTCAAAAATTCAGAAAATTGGCTGAAAACGACTAAATATGAAGGACTCATCGGGCGAATCGCTCTGGAACTGAAATCGGAACGCTCACTGACATTTGCTCTAATTGAAAGTCTGATAAACGCCGGAAAAATGACTAAGTCCAAAAAAAATTTTTTTTAAACTTTTTTCAATTTTACCCCCGTGGGATATATATTCTACCCACACACATTTGGAACTCTCCTGGGGTACCCTCACACATATTATTCCCTCATTTAGTGGATATTTTCCCAAAAAAGTGAAATTTTCAAAAATTCAGAAAATTGGCTGAAAACGACTAAATATGTCGTTCTCATCGGGCGAATCGCTCTGGAACTGAAATCGGAATGCTCACTGACATTTGCCCTAATTGAAAGTCTGATAAACGCCGGAAAAATGACTAAGTCCCAAAAAAATGTTTTTAAAACTTTTTTCAATGTTACCCCCGTGGGATATATATTCTACCCACACACATTTGGAACTCTCCTGGGGTACCCTCACACATATTATTCCCTCATTTAGTGGATATTTTCACAAAAAAGTGAAATTTTCAAAAATTCAGAAAATTGGCTGAAAACGACTAAATATGAAGGACTCATCGGGCGAATCGCTCTGGAACTGAAATCGGAACGCTCACTGACATTTGCTCTAATTGAAAGTCTGATAAACGCCGGAAAAATGACTAAGTCCAAAAAAAATTTTTTTTAAACTTTTTTCAATTTTACCCCCGTGGGATATATATTCTACCCACACACATTTGGAACTCTCCTGGGGTACCCTCACACATATTATTCCCTCATTTAGTGGATATTTTCCCAAAAAAGTGAAATTTTCAAAAATTCTGAAAATTGGCTGAAAACGACTAAATATGAAGGACTCATCGGGCGAATCGCTCTGGAACTGAAATCGGAACGCTCACTGACATTTTCCTTATCTGAAAGTCTGATAAACGCTGAAAAAATGACTAAGTCGAAAAAAAAAAATTTTCACCTTTTTTCAATTTTACCCCCGTGGGATATATATTCTACCCACACACATTTGGAACTCTCCTGGGGTACCCTCACACATATTATTCCCTCATTTAGTGGATATTTTCACAAAAAAGTGAAATTTTCAAAAATTCTGAAAATTGGCTGAAAATGACAAAATATGAAGGACTCATCGGGCGAATCGCTCTGGAACTGAAATCGGAACGCTCACTGACATTTCCCCTATCTGAAAGTCTGATAAACGCCGGAAAAATTACTAAGTCCAAAAAAAAATTTTTTCACCTTTTTTCAATTTTACCCCCGTGGGATATATATTCTACCCACACACATTTGGAACTCTCCTGGGGTACCCTCACACATATTATTCCCTCATTTAGTGGATATTTTCCCAAAAAAGTGAAATTTTCAAAAATTCTGAAAATTGGCTGAAAACGACGAAATATGAAGGACTCATCGGGCGAATCGCTCTGGAACTGAAATCGGAACGCTCACTGACATTTCCCCTATCTGAAAGTCTGATAAACGCTGAAAAAATGACTAAGTCCAAAAAAAAAAATTTTTCACCTTTTTTCAATTTTACCCCCGTGGGATATATATTGTACCCACACACATTTGGAACTCTCCTGGGGTACCCTCACACATATTATTCCCTCATTTAGTGGATATTTTCACAAAAAAGAGAAATTTTCAAAAATTCAGAAAATTGGCTGAAAACTACAGAATATGAAGGAATCATTGGGCGAATCGCGCTGGAACTGAAATCGGAACGCTCACTGACATTTCCCCTATCTGAAAGTCTGATAAATGCCGGAAAAATGACAGTCCAAAAAAAATTTTTTTCAACTTTTTTCAATTTTACCCCCGTGAGATATATATTCTACCCACACACATTTGGAACTCTCCTGGGGTACCCTCACACATATTATTCCCTCATTTAGTGGATATATTCACAAAAAAGAGAAATTTTCAAAAATTCAGAAAATTGGCTGAAAACCACTAAATATGAAGGACTCATCGGGCGAATCGCTCTGGAACTGAAATCGGAACGCTCACTGACATTTCCCCTATCTGAAAGTCTGATAAACGCCGGAAAAATGACTAAATCCAAAAAAAAAAAGTTTTTTCAACTTTTTTCAATTTTACCCCCGTGGGATATATATTCTACCCACACACATTTGGAACTCTCCTGGGGTACCCTCACACATATTATTCCCTCATTTAGTGGATATTTTCACAAAAAAGTGACATTTTCAAAAATTCTGAAAATTGGCAGAAAACGACTAAATATGAAGGACTCATCGAGCGAATCGCTCTGGAACTGAAATCGGAACGCTCACTGACATTTCCCCTATCTGAAAGTCTGATAAACACCGGAAAAATGACAGTCCAAAAAAAAATTTTTTCAACTTTTTTCAATTTTACCCCCGTGAGATATATATTCTACCCACACACATTTGGAACTCTCTTGGGGTACCCTCACACATATTATTCCCTCATTTAGTGGATATTTTCACAAAAAAGTGAAATTTTCAAAAATTCAGAAAATTGGCTGAAAACTACTGAATATGAAGGACTCAACGGGCGAATCGCGCTGGAACTGAAATTGGAACGCTCACTGACATTTCCCCTATCTGAAAGTCTGATAAACGCCGGAAAAATGACTAAGTCCAAAAAAAATTTTTTTCAACTCTTTTCAATTTTACCCCCGTGGGATATATATTCTACCCACGCACATTTGGAACACTCCTGGGGTACCGGTACCCTCACACATATTATTCCCTCATTTAGTGGATATTTTCACAAAAAAGCGAAATTTTCAAAAATTCAGAAAATTGGCTTAAAACTACTGAATATGAAGGACTCATCGGGCGAATCGCGCTGGAACTGAAATCGGAACGCTCACTGACATTTCCCCTATCTGAAAGTCTGATAAACGACGGAAAAATGACTAAGTCCAAAAAAAATTTTTTTCAACTCTTTTCAATTTTACCCCCGTGGGATATATATTCTACCCACGCACATTTGGAACACTCCTGGGGTAACCTCACACATATTATTCCCTCATTTAGTGGATATTTTCACAAAAAAGTGAAATTTTCAAAAATTCTGAAAATTGGCTGAAAACGACTAAATATGAAGGACTCATTGGGCGAATCGCTCTGGAACTGAAATCGGAACGCTCACTGACATTTCCCCTATCTGAAAGTCTGATAAATGCTGAAAAAATGACTAAGTCCAAAAAAAAAAATTTTTCACCTTTTTTCAATTTTACCCCCGTGGGATATATATTCTACCCACACACATTTGGAACTCTCCTGGGGTGCCCTCACACATATTATTCCCTCATTTAGTGGATATTTTCACAAAAAAGTGAAATTTTCAAAAATTCAGAAAATTGGCTGAAAACGTCTAAATATGAAGGACTCATCGAGCGAATCGCTCTGGAACTGAAATCGGAACGCTCACTGACATTTCCCCTATCTGAAAGTCTGATAAACGCTGAAAAAATGACTAAGTCCAAAAAAAAAATTTTTCACCTTTTTTCAATTTTACCTCCGCGGGATATATATTCTACCCACACATATTTGGAACTCTCCTGGGGTACCCTCACACATATTATTCCCTCATTTAGTGGATATTTTCACAAAAAAGTGAAATTTTCAAAAATTCAGAAAATTGGCTGAAAACGACTAAATATGAAGGACTCCTCGGGCGAATCGCTCTGGAACTGAAATTGGAACGCTCACTGACATTTCCACTATCTGAAAGTCTGATAAACGCTGGAAAAATGACTAAGTCCAAAAAAAATTTTTTTCAACTCTTTTCAATTTTACCCCCGTGGAATATATATTCTACCCACGCACATTTGGAACACTCCTGGGGTACCCTCACACATATTATTCCCTCATTTAGTGGATATTTTCACAAAAAAGTGAAATTTTAAAAAATTCTGAAAATTGGCTGAAAACGACTAAATATGAAGGACTCATTGGGCGAATCGCTCTGGAACTGAAATCGGAACGCTCACTGACATTCCCCTATCTGAAAGTCTGATAAACGCTGAAAAAATGACTAAGTCTAATAAAAAAAATTTTTCACCTTTTTTCAATTATACCCCCGTGGGATATATAATCTACCCACACACATTTGGCACTCTCCTGGGGTATCCTCACACATATTATTCCCTCATTTAGTGGATATTTTCACAAAAAAGTGAAATTTTCAAAAATTCAGAAAATTGGCTGAAAACGTCTAAATATGAAGGACTCATCGAGCGAATCGCTCTGTAACTGAAATCGGAACGCTCACTGACATTTCCCCTATCTGAAAGTCTGATAAACGCTGAAAAAATGACTAAGTCCAAAAAAAAAAAATTTTTCACCTTTTTTCAATTTTACCCCCGCGGGATATATATTCTACCCACACATATTTGGAACTCTCCTGGGGTACCCTCACACATATTATTCTCTCATTTAGTGGATATTTTCACAAAAAAGTGAAATTTTCAAAAATTCAGAAAATTGGCTGAAAACGACTAAATATGAAGGACTCCTCGGGCGAATCGCTCTGGAACTGAAATTGGAACGCTCACTGACATTTCCACTATCTGAAAGTCTGATAAACGCCGGAAAAATGACTAAGTCCAAAAAAATTTTTTTTCAACTCTTTTCAATTTTACCCCCGTGGGATATATATTCTACCCACGCACATTTGGAACACTCCTGGGGTAACCTCACACATATTATTCCCTCATTTAGTGGATATTTTCACAAAAAAGTGAAATTTTCAAAAATTCTGAAAATTGGCTGAAAACGACTAAATATGAAGGACTCATTGGGCGAATCGCTCTGGAACTGAAATCGGAACGCTCACTGACATTTCCCCTATCTGAAAGTCTGATAAATGCTGAAAAAATGACTAAGTCCAAAAAAAAAAATTTTTCACCTTTTTTCAATTTTACCCCCGTGGGATATATATTCTACCCACACACATTTGGAACTCTCCTGGGGTACCCTCACACATATTATTCCCTCATTTAGTGGATATTTTCACAAAAAAGTGAAATTTTCAAAAATTCAGAAAATTGGCTGAAAACGTCTAAATATGAAGGACTCATCGAGCGAATCGCTCTGGAACTGAAATCGGAACGCTCACTGACATTTCCCCTATCTGAAAGTCTGATAAACGCTGAAAAAATGACTAAGTCCAAAAAAAATTTTTTTCAACTCTTTTCAATTTTACCCCCGTGGAATATATATTCTACCCACGCACATTTGGAACACTCCTGGGGTACCCTCACACATATTATTCCCTCATTTAGTGGATATTTTCACAAAAAAGTGAAATTTTCAAAAATTCTGAAAATTGGCTGAAAACGACTAAATATGAAGGACTCATCGGGCGAATCGCGCTGGAACTGAAATCGGAACGCTCACTGACATTTCCCCTATCTGAAAGTCTGATAAACGCCGGAAAAATTACTAAGTCTAAAAAAAATTTTTTTTCACCTTTTTTCAATTTTACCCCCGTGGGATATATAATCTACCCACACACATTTGGAACTTTCCTGGGGTATCCTCACACATATTATTCCCTCATTTAGTGGATATTTTCACAAAAAAGTGAAATTTTCAAAAATTCTGAAAATTGGCTGAAAACGACTAAATATGAAGGACTCATTGGGCGAATCGCTCTGGAACTGAAATCGGAACGCTCACTGACATTTCCCCTATCTGAAAGTCTGATAAACACTGAAAAAATGACTAAGTCCAGAAAAAATTTTTTTCAACTCTTTTCAATTTTACCCCCGTGGAATATATATTCTACCCACGCACATTTGGAACACTCCTGGGGTACCCTCACACATATTATTCCCTCATTTAGTGGATATTTTCACAAAAAAGTGAAATTTTCAAAAATTCTGAAAATTGGCTGAAAACGACTAAATATGAAGGACTCATTGGGCGAATCGCTCTGGAACTGAAATCGGAACGCTCACTGATATTTCCCCTATGTGAAAGTCTGATAAACGCCGGAAAAATGACTAAGTCCAAAAAAAATTTTTTTCACCTTTTTTCAATTTTACCACCGTGGGATATATCTTCTACCCACACACATTTGGAACTCTCCTGGGGTACCCTCACACATATTATTCCCTCATTTAGTGGATATTTTCACAAAAAAGTGAAATTTTCAAAAATTCAGAAAATTGGCTTAAAACTACTGAATATGAAGGACTCATCGGGCGAATCGCTCTGGAACTGAAATCGGAACGCTCACTGACATTTCCCCTATCTGAAAGTCTGATAAACAATGAAAAAATGACTAAGTCCAAAAAAAAAAATTTTTCACCTTTTTTCAATTTTACCCCCGTGGGATATATATTCTACCCACACACATTTGGAACTCTCCTGGGGTACCCTCACACATATTATTCCCTCATTTACCGGCGCGCGCATTTTGAAGCTTTTTTTTTAAGCTTTTTTCACTGTTTTCAGAACATTAACAATAAGAACATGGAAGAGTCCAGGAGCCATTTGGTGAGCTGCATATCCTGCTACATGTTCACAGACTTGCCAGTGGAAAAGCCAAACTTCACATGCCAGAAATGCAAGCTTGTGTCCATGTTGGAGGAAAAGTTGCGAAATCTAGAAGAGAGGTTAACTACCTTGAAAATCATTAAGGAAGGTGAAGAGTTCTTAGACAGAGCAGAATTATCTCTTCATGATTCAGAAAGAGAAGAAATTCGAACTGCACCTGACGAAACAGAGGAATGGAAGCATGTGACCCACAGAAGCAGGAGGATCGAGAGGCAGTCAGCACCCATACTGCTCAGGAACCAGTACCAGGCTCTCACGCAGGAGAACCATGAAGAAATACAGCAAAATAAGACTTTGCCAGCAATGAATAACCTTGTAAGCCCTCAGAATCCTCCTGGATGGAGAAAGAAGAATGTTGTGAAGAAAAAACGGAGAGTGGTGGTCATGGGGGATTCCCTGTTAAGAGGAACAGAGGCCGCTATCTGCAGACCAGACATAACCTCAAGAGAAATGTGCTGTCTTCCAGGAGCAAAAATTAAAGATGTGTCTGACAGGATATCAAGACTCTTCAGACCTACAGATCACTACCCATTCCTGCTAATACATGTGGGGACAAATGACACCGCAAGAAAGGACCTGGAAACCATCTGCAGTGACTTTGAAGACTTGGGCAAGAAAGTGAAAGAATTGGGAGCGCAGGTGGTCTTCTCATCCATCCTCCCAGTGGATGGCCATGGAACAATGAGGTGGAATAAGATTCTACAGGTGAACAACTGGCTACGTCGATGGTGCCGTCAACAAGGATTTGGATTTCTGGATCACGGAATGAATTACCTATACGATGGACTACTTGCTAGAGATGGGGTACACCTTACGAAGACTGGAAAACATGTATTTGGAAGTCGCCTTGCTACACTCATCAGAAGAGCTTTAAACTAGAACAATGTGGGAAGGGAAGCAAAAGGCCAGAAAAAGCCATACAGCTGACAAATATTATTGAGATCTCTGCTACTGGAAGTGGAAAGGAAGAACAAAGACAAAACAATTTAAATAATAAAAATATGGGAGGAAGAGAAACCAATCACAAACTAAAATGTTTTTATACAAATGCACAAAGCATGGGCAACAAACAAGGAGAATTGGAACTACTAATGCAGGAAAAGGAATATGATGTCATTGGAATCACTGAAACTTGGTGGGACGATACACATGATTGGAATAAAAGGCTAAAAGGATACAACTTATTTGCAAGAAACAGACTTGATAAACGAGGAGGAGGTGTTGCATTGTATGTTAGAAAAGCGTATATCTGCACAGAGATTGAAGCTTCAGAGACTGGGAGTTCTGTGGAAACTGTTTGGGTAAGAATACAAGGAGAGAACAACGGAAAGGACACCATTGTAGGCATTTACTACAGGCCACCTGGGCAAGCTGAAGATATGGATGAACTCTTTATGTATCAAATGACCAAGTTCTCCAAAAAATATGACGTAGTGGTCATGGGAGATTTCAACTATCCAGACATTTGTTGGGAATCTCTCTCAAGTAAAACTAACAGGTCAAGCAAATTCTTATCCTCTCTTGCTGACAACTTTATCTTCCAAAAGGTAGGGGAGAAAACAAGGGGATCTGCTACTTTGGATCTAATCCTTATAAACAGGGAGGAAATGGTTGAGGAGGTAAAGGTGGCTGGGACCCTAGGAGGCAGCGATCATGCTATTATAGAATTTTGGATAACTAGAGGAGGAAGACATGTGAAGACTCAAACTTCAAGGTTAGATTTTAGAAAGGCAGATTTTAAGAGACTCAGAAAGAGAATAGGAGGGATCCAATGGCTGGATGTCCTTAAGGACAAAAATGTCCAGGAAGGATGGGAAATTTTTAAAAATGAGATTCTCAAAGCACAATCGTTAACAATCCCGAAAAGTAGGAAGAATGGGAAGCATTTAAGGAAACCAGGATGGATGAACACAGAACTTAAACACATGCTAAAAAGAAAGAAAGAAATGTTTATTAAATGGAAAGAGGGAGGCATATCTAAAGAAGATTATAATGCAGTCTGCAGATCATGCAGGGCACGTATCAGGTTAGCTAAAGCTGACAATGAATTAAGGCTTGCAAGAGATGTCAAAAGCAATAAAAAAGGATTTTGGGGGTATGTCAAAAGTAAAAGAAAAGTCAAAGATGCTATAGGATTTTTACAGGATGAAAATGGAGAAATGGTAAGAGAGGATGTTGAGAAGGCCGAACTTTTTAATTCCTATTTTGCATCTGTTTTCTCTCAGAAAGAAAATGTAACATCAACTGATCTTCGCTGTCCTTTTAAAGGAATAGAGGAATCCAAGTTATCTGTAAACAGAAAGATTGTGAGGTAATATTTAGCTAACATAAATGAGTTCAAGTCTCCAGGTCCAGATGAATTACACCCCAGAGTACTGAAGGAGATCGTAGAAGAAATTTTAGAACCACTCTCCATAATCTTTGAAAATTCTTGGAGAACAGGAGAAGTCCCAGAAGACTGGAGAAGAGCAAATGTTGTTCCTATCTTCAAAAAGGGGAAGAAGGTGGACCCAGGGAACTATAGGCCGGTGAGTCTGACTTCAATACCAGGAAAGATCTTTGAACAAATTATTAAACAACATGTATGTAAGTACATGGATAAGAATGAAGTGATTAACCAGAGTCAGCATGGGTTTGTAACTAACAAGTCATGTCAGACTAACTTAATTTCCTTCTATGACAGAATCACTGACTGGGTGGATCAGGGAAATGCTGTAGATATAGTATATCTTGACTTCAGCAAAGCATTTGACAAAGTATCTCACACCATCCTTATTGAAAAAATGACCAAGTATGCAATGGACCAGGCAACTGTTAGGTGGATTCATAACTGGCTTAGTGATCGGACTCAAAGGGTGGTTGTAAATGGCTTCACATCCAGCTGGATGAATGTCTCAAGTGGGGTACCACAGGGCTCCGTCCTGGGACCTGTATTGTTCAACATCTTTATCAATGATTTAGATGAAGGAATTGAGGGTAAACTGATTAAATTTGCTGATGACACAAAGCTAGGAGGGATAGCTAATACTAGAGAAGAGAGAGAGAGGATTCAAAAAGACCTAAATAAACTGGAGCAGTGGGCAGCAACCAACAGAATGGTTTTTAGCAGGGAAAAATGCAAAGTACTACATCTGGGCAATAAAAATGAAAAAAGCATATACAGAATGGGAGGAATAGAGCTAAGCAACAGTACATGTGAAAAAGACTTAGGTATACTAATAGATCATAGACTGAACATGAGTCAACAGTGTGATGCAGCAGCAAAAAAGGCAAATACAATTCTGGGATGTATTAACAGAAGCATACAGTCTAGATCACGTGAAGTCATTATCGGTCTTTACTCCTCTTTGGTCAGACCTCATCTGGAATACTGTGTACAGTTTTGGGCACCACATTTTAAAAAAGACATAGACAAACTGGAGCAAGTTCAGAGAAGAGCGACCAGAATGGTGACTGGTCTGCAAACCATGTCCTATGAGGAACGGTTGCAGGATTTGGGAATGTTTAGCTTGCAAAAAAGAAGACTGAGAGGAGACTTAATAGCTGTCTACAAATATGTCAAGGGCTGTCACACTGTAGAAGGATCATCTTTATTCTAATTTGCACAAGGAAAGACTAGAAGCAATGGGATGAAACTAAATGGGAGGAGACACAGATTAGATATTAGAAAAAACTTTTTGACAGTTAGGGTGATTAATGAGTGGAACAGGCTGCCACGAGAGGTGGTGAGTTCCCCTTCAATGGACGTCTTCAAACAGAGGCTGGACAGACATCTGTCTGAGATGATCTAGTGAATCCTGCTTTGAGCAGGGGGTTGGACCAGATGACCCAGGAGGTCCCTTCCAACTCTACCATTCTATGATTCTATGATTCTATGATATTTTCACAAAAAAGTGACATTTTCAAAAATTCTGAAAATTGGCAGAAAACGACTAAATATGAAGGACTCATCGAGCGAATCGCTCTGGAACTGAAATCGGAACGCTCACTGACATTTCCCCTATCTGAAAGTCTGATAAACGCTGAAAAAATAACTAAGTCCAAAAAAAAATTTTTTCACCTTTTTTCAATTTTACCACCGTGGGATATATCTTCTACCCACACACATTTGGAACTCTCCTGGGGTACCCTCACACATATTATTCCCTCATTTAGTGGATATTTTCACAAAAAAGTGAAATTTTCAAAAATTCAGAAAATTGGCTGAAAACGACTAAATATGAAGGACTCCTCGGGCGAATCGCTCTGGAACTGAAATTGGAACGCTCACTGACATTTCCACTATCTGAAAGTATGATAAACGCCGGAAAAATGACTAAGTCCAAAAAAAAATTTTTTCAACTCTTTTCAATTTTCCCCCGTGGGATATATATTCTACCCACGCACATTTGGAACACTCCTGGGGTACCCTCACACATATTATTCCCTCATTTAGTGGATATTTTCACAAAAAAGTGAAATTTTCAAAAATTCAGAAAATTGGCTGAAAACTAGTGAATATGAAGGACTCATCGGGCGAATCGCGCTGGAACTGAAATCGGAACGCTCACTGACATTTCCCCTATCTGAAAGTCTGATAAACGCCGGAAAAATGACTAAGTCCAAAAAAAATTTTTTTCAACTCTTTTCAATTTTTACCCCCGTGGGATATATATTCTACCCAAGCACATTTGGAACACTCCTGGGGAACCCTCACACATATTATTCCCTCATTTAGTGGATATTTTCACAAAAAAGTGAAATTTTCAAAAATTCAGAAAATTGGCTTAAAACTACTGAATATGAAGGACTCATCGGGCAAATCGCGCTGGAACTGAAATCGGTACGCTCACTGACATTTCCCCTATCTGAAAGTCTGATAAACGCCGGAAAAATGACTAAGTCCAAAAAAAATTTTTTTAAACTCTTTTCAATTTTACCCCCGTGGGATATATATTCTACCCACGCACATTTGGAACACTCCTGGGGTACCCTCACACATATTATTCCCTCATTTAGTGGATATTTTCACAAAAAAGTGAAATTTTCAAAAATTCTGAAAATTGGCTGAAAACGTCTAAATATGAAGGACTCATCGAGCAAATCGCTGTGGAACTGAAATCGGAACGCTCACTGACATTTCCCCTATCGGAAATTCTGATAAACACCGGAAAAATGACAGTCCAAAAAAAATTTTTTTCAACTTCTTTCAATTTTACCCTCGTGAGATATATATTCTACCCACACACATTTGGAACTCTCCTGGGGTACCCTCACACATATTATTCCCTTATTTAGTGGATATTTTCACAAAAAAGTGAAATTTTCAAAAATTCTGAAAATTGGCTGAAAACGTCTAAATATGAAGGACTCATCGAGCGAATCGCTCTGGAACTGAAATCGGAACGCTCACTGACATTTCCCCTATCTGAAAGTCTGATAAACGCTGAAAAAATGACTAAGTCCAAAAAAAAAAATTTTTCACCTTTTTTCAATTTTACTCCCGCGGGATATATATTCTACCCACACACATTTGGAACTCTCCTGGGGTACCCTCACACATATTCCCTTATTTAGTGGATATTTTCACAAAAAAGTGAAATTTTCAAAAATTCAGAAAATTGGCTGAAAACGACTAAATATGAAGGACTCATCGGGCGAATCGCTCTGGAGCTGAAATTGGAATGCTCACTGACATTTCCACTATCTGAAAGTCTGATAAACGCCGGAAAAATGACTAAGTCCAAAAAAAAATTTTTTCAACTCTTTTCAATTTTCACCCGTGGGATATATATTCTACCCACGCACATTTGGAACACTCCTGGGGTACCCTCACACATATTATTCCCTCATTTAGTGGATATTTTCACAAAAAAGAGAAATTTTCAAAAATTCAGAAAATTGGCTGAAAACTACTGAATATGATGGACTCATTGGGCGAATCGCTCTGAAACTGAAATCGGAACGCTCACTGACATTTCCCCTATCTGAAAGTCTAATAAACGCTGAAAAAATGACTAAGTCCAAAAAAAAAATTTTTCACCTTTTTTCAATTTTACCCCCGTGGGATATATATTCTACCCACACACATTTGGAACTCTCCTGGGGTACCCTCACACATATTATTCCCTCATTTAGTGGATATTTTCACAAGAAAGTGAAATTTTCAAAAATTCTGACAATTGGCTGAAAACGACTAAATATGAAGGACTCATTGGGCGAATCGCTCTGGAACTGAAATCGGAACGCTCACTGACATTTTCCCTATCGGAAAGTCTGATAAACACCGGAAAAATGACAGTCCAAAAACAATTTTTTTCAACTTCTTTCAATTTTACCCTCGTGAGATATATATTCTACCCACACACATTTGGAACTCTCCTGGGGTACCCTCACACATATTATTCCCTTATTTAGTGGATATTTTCACAAAAAAGTGAAATTTTCAAAAATTCTGAAAATTGGCTGAAAACGTCTAAATATGAAGGACTCATCGAGCGAATCGCTCTGGAACTGAAATCGGAACGCTCACTGACATTTCCCCTATCTGAAAGTCTGATAAACGCCGGAAAAATGACTAAGTCCAAAAAAAAATTTTTTCACCTCTTTTCAATTTTACCCCCGTGGGATATATATTCTACCCACGCACATTTGGAACACTCCTGGGGTACCCTCACACATATTATTCCCTCATTTAGTGGATATTTTTACAAAAAAAGTGAAATTTTCAAAAATTCAGAAAATTGGCTGAAAACTACTGAACATGAAGAACTCATCGGGCGAATCGCGCTGGAACTGAAATCGGAACGCTCACTGACACTTCCCCTGTCTGAAAGTCTGATAAACGCTGAAAAAATGACTAAGTCTAAAAAAAATTTTTTTTCATCTTTTTTCAATTTTACCCCCGTGGGATATATAATCTACCCACACACATTTGGAACTCTCCTGGGGTATCCTCACACATATTATTCCCTCATTTAGTGGATATTTTCACAAAAAAGTGAAATTTTCAAAAATTCTGAAAATTGACTGAAAACGACTAAATATGAAGGACTCATCGGGCGATGCGCTCTGGAACTGAAATCGGAACGCTCACTGACATTTCCCCTATCTGAAAGTCTGATAAATGCCGGAAAAATGACTAAGTCCAAAAAAAAATTTTTCAACTCTTTTCAATTTTACCCCCGTGGGATATATATTCTACCGACGCACATTTGGAACTCTCCTGGGGTATCCTCACACATATTATTCCCTCATTTAGTGGATATTTTCACAAAAAAGTGACATTTTCAAAAATTCAGAAAATTGGCTGAAAACTACTGAATATGAAGGTCTCATTGGGCGAATCGCTCTGAAACTGAAATCGGAACGCTCACTGACATTTCCCCTATCTGAAAGTCTGATAAAAGCTGAAAAAACGACTAAGTCCAAAAAAAAAATGTTTTCACCTTTTTTCAATTTTACCCCCGTGGGATATAAATTCTACACACACACATTTGGAACTCTCCTGGGGTATCCTCACACATATTATTCCCTCATTTAGTGGATATTTTCGCAAAAAAAGTGAAATTTTCAAAAATTCTGAAAATTGGGTGAAAATGACTAAATATGAAGGACTCATCGGGCGAATCGCTCTGGAACTGAAATCGGAACGCTCACTGACATTTCCCCTATCTGAAAGTCTGATAAACGCTGAAAAAATGACTAAGTCCAAAAAAAAAAATTTTTCACCTTTTTTCAATTTTACCCCGTGGGATATATAATCTACCCACACACATTTGGAACTCTCCTGGGGTATCCTCACACATATTATTCCCTCATTTAGTGGATATTTTCACAAAAAAGTGAAATTTTCAAAAATTCAGAAAATTGGCTGAAAACGACTAAATATGAAGGACTCATCGGGCGAATCGCTCTGGAACTGAAATCGGAAAGCTCACTGACATTTCCCCTATCTGAAAGTCTGATAAACGCCGGAAAAATGACTAAGTCCAAAAAAAAAATTTTTTAAACTCTTTTCAATTTTACCCCCGTGGGATATATATTCTACCCACGCACATTTGGAACACTCCTGGGGTACCCTCACACATATTATTCCCTCATTTAGTGGATATTTTCACCAAAAAGTGAAATTTTCTAAAATTCAGAAAATTGGCTGAAAACGACTAAATATGAAGGACTCATCGGGCGAATCGCTCTGGAACTGAAATCGGAACGCTCACTGACATTTCCCCTATCTGAAAGTCTGATAAACGCCGGAAAAATGACTAAGTCCAAAGAAAAATTTTTCAACTCTTTTCAATTTTACCCCCGTGGGATATATATTCTACCCACGCACATTAGGAACACTCCTGGGGTACCCTCACACATATTATTCCCTCATTTAGTGGATATTTTCACAAAAAAGTGAAATTTTCAAAAATTCAGAAAATTGGCTGAAAACGACTAAATATGAAGGACTCATCGGGTGAATCGCTCTGGAACTGAAATCGGAACGCTCACTGACATTTCCCCTACCTGAAAGTCTGATAAACGCTGAAAAAATGACTAAGTCCAAAAAAAATTATTTTTCACCTTTTTTCAATTTTACCCCCGTGGGATATATATTCTACCCACACACATTTGGAACTCTCCTAGGGTACCCTCACACACATTATTCCCTCATTTAGCGGATATTTTCACAAAAAAGTGAAATTTTCAAAAAATTCAGAAAATTGGCTGAAAACGAGTAAATATGAAGGACTCATCGGGCGAATCGCTCTGGAACTGAAATCGGAACGCTCACTGACATTTCCCCTATCTGAAAGTCTGATAAACGCTGAAAAAATGACTAAGTCCCAAAAAAATAATTTTTCACCTTTTTTCAATTTTACCCCCGTGGGATACATATTCTGCCCACGCACATTTGGAACTTTCCTGGGGTACCCTCACACACATTATTCCCTCATTTAGTGGATATTTTCACAAAAAAGTGAAATTTTCAAAAATTCAGAAAATTGGCTGAAAACGACTAAATATGAAGGACTCATCGGGCGAATCGCTCTGGAACTGAAATCGGAAAGCTCACTGACATTTCCCCTATCTGAAAGTCTGATAAACGCCGGAAAAATGACTAAGTCCAAAAAAAAATTTTTTAAACTCTTTTCAATTTTACCCCGGTGGGATATATATTCTACCCACGCACATTTGGAACACTCCTGGGGTACCCTCACACATATTATTCCCTCATTTAGTGGATATTTTCACAAAAAAGTGAAATTTTCAAAAATTCAGAAAATTGTCTGAAAACGACTAAATATGAAGGAGTCATCGGGTGAATCGCTCTGGAACTGAAATCGGAACGCTCACTGACATTTCCCCTACCTGAAAGTCTGATAAACGCTGAAAAAATGACTAAGTCCAAAAAAAAAAATTTTTCACCTTTTTTCAATTTTACCTCCGTGGTATATATATTCTACCCACACACATTTGGAACTCTCCTGGGGTACCCTCACACATATTATTCCCTCATTTAGTGGATATTTTCACAAAAAAGTGAAATTTTCAAAAATTCTGAAAATTGGCTGAAAACTACTAAATATGAAGGACTCATCAGGCGAATCGCTCTGGAACTGAAATCGGAACGCTCACTGACATTTCCCTTATCTGAAAGTCTGATAAACGCTGAAAAAATGACTAAGTCCAAAAAAAATAATTTTTCACCTTTTTTCAATTTTACCCCCGTGGGATATATATCCTACCCACACACATTTGGAACTCTCTTGGGGTACCCTCACACATATTATTCCCTCATTTAGTGGATATTTTCACAAAAAAGTAAAATTTTCAACAATTCAGAAAATTGGCTGAAAACGATTAAATATGAAGGACTCATTGGGCGAATCGCTCTGGAACTGAAATCGGAACACTCACTGACATTTCCCCTATCTGAAAGACTGATAAACGCTGAAAAAATGACTAAGTCCAAAAAAAAAAAAATTTTCACCTTTTTTCAATTTTACCCCCGTGGGATATATATTCTACCCACGCACATTTGGAACACTCCTGGGGTACCCTCACACATATTATTTCCTCATTTAGTGGATATTTTCACAAAAAAGTGAAATTTTCAAAAATTCAGAAAATTGACTGAAAACTACTGAATATGAAGGACTCATCGGACGAATCGCGCTGGAACTGTTATCGGAACGCTCACTGACATTTCCCCTATCTGAAAGTCTGATAAACGCTGAAAAAATGACTAAGTCTAAAAAAAATTTTTTTTCACCTTTTTTCAATTTTACCCCCTTGGGATATATAATCTACCCACACACATTTGGAACTCTCCTGGGGTATCCTCACACATATTATTCCCTCATTTAGTGGATATTTTCACAAAAAAGTGAAAATTTAAAAAAATTCAGAAAATTGGCTGAAAACGACTAAATATGAAGGACTCATCGGGTGAATCGCTCTGGAACTGAAATCGGAACGCTCACTGACATTTCCCCTATCTGAAAGTCTGATAAACGCCGGAAAAATGACTAAGTCCCAAAAAAAATGTTTTCAACTTTTTTCAATTTTACCCCCGTGGGATATATATTCTACCCACGCACATTTGGCACACTCCTGGGGTACCCTCACACTTATTATTCCCTCATTTAGTGGATATTTTCACAAAAAAGTGAAATTTTCAAAAATTCTGAAAATTGGCTGAAAACGACTAAATATGAAGAACTCATCGGGCGAATCGCTCTGGAACTGAAATCGGAACGCTCACTGACATTTCCCCTATCTGAAAGTCTGATAAACGTCGGAAAAATGACTAAGTCTAAAAAAAATTTTTTTTTCACCTTTTTTCAATTTTACCCCCGTGGGATATATATTCTACCCACACACATTTGGAACTCTCCTGGGGTACCATCACACATATTATTCCTTCATTTAGTGGATATTTTCACAAAAAAGTGAAATTTTCAAAAATTCTGAAAATTGGCTGAAAACGACTAAATATGAAGGACTCATCGGGCGAATCGCTCTGGAACTGAAATCGGAACGCTCACTGACATTTCCCCTATCTGAAAGTCTGATAAACGCTGAAAAAATGACTAAGTCCAAAGAAAAATTTTTCAACTCTTTTCAATTTTACCCCCGTGGGATATATATTCTACCCACGCACATTTGGAACTCTCCTGGGGTACCCTCACACATATTATTCCCTCATTTAGTGGATATTTTCACAAAAAAGTGAAATTTTCAAAAATTCTGAAAATTGGCTGAAAACTACTAAATATGAAGGACTCATCAGGCGAATCGCTCTGGAACTGAAATCGGAACGCTCACTGACATTTCCCTTATCTGAAAGTCTGATAAACGCTGAAAAAATGACTAAGTCCAAAAAAAATAATTTTTCACCTTTTTTCAATTTTACCCCCGTGGGATATATATCCTACCCACACACATTTGGAACTCTCTTGGGGTACCCTCACACATATTATTCCCTCATTTAGTGGATATTTTCACAAAAAAGTGAAATTTTCAAAAATTCAGAAAATTGGCTGAAAACGACTAAATATGTAGGACTCATCGGGCGAATCGCTCTGGAACGGAAATCGGAACGCTCACTGACATTTCCCCTATCTGAAAGTCTGATAAACGCCGGAAAAATGACTAAGTCCCAAAAAAAATGTTTTCAACTTTTTTCAATTTTACCCCCGTGGGATATATATTCTACCCACGCACATTTGGCACACTCCTGGGGTACCCTCACACTTATTATTCCCTCATTTAGTGGATATTTTCACAAAAAAGTGAAATTTTCAAAAATTCTGAAAATTGGCTGAAAACGACTAAATATGAAGAACTCATCGGGCGAATCGCTCTGGAACTGAAATCGGAACGCTCACTGACATTTCCCCTATCTGAAAGTCTGATAAACGTCGGAAAAATGACTAAGTCTAAAAAAAATTTTTTTTTCACCTTTTTTCAATTTTACCCCCGTGGGATATATATTCTACCCACACACATTTGGAACTCTCCTGGGGTACCATCACACATATTATTCCTTCATTTAGTGGATATTTTCACAAAAAAGTGAAATTTTCAAAAATTCTGAAAATTGGCTGAAAACAACTAAATATGAAGGACTCATCGGGCGAATCGCTCTGGAACTGAAATCGGAACGCTCACTGACATTTCCCCTATCTGAAAGTCTGATAAACGCTGAAAAAATGACTAAGTCCAAAGAAAAATTTTTCAACTCTTTTCAATTTTACCCCCGTGGGATATATATTCTACCCACGCACATTTGGAACTCTCCTGGGGTACCCTCACACATATTATTCCCTCATTTAGTGGATATTTTCACAAAAAAGTGAAATTTTCAAAAATTCTGAAAATTGGCTGAAAACTACTAAATATGAAGGACTCATCAGGCGAATCGCTCTGGAACTGAAATCGGAACGCTCACTGACATTTCCCTTATCTGAAAGTCTGATAAACGCTGAAAAAATGACTAAGTCCAAAAAAAATAATTTTTCACCTTTTTTCAATTTTACCCCCGTGGGATATATATCCTACCCACACACATTTGGAACTCTCTTGGGGTACCCTCACACATATTATTCCCTCATTTAGTGGATATTTTCACAAAAAAGTGAAATTTTCAAAAATTCAGAAAATTGGCTGAAAACGACTAAATATGTAGGACTCATCGGGCGAATCGCTCTGGAACGGAAATCGGAACGCTCACTGACATTTCCCCTATCTGAAAGTCTGATAAACGCCGGAAAAATGACTAAGTCCAAAGAAAAATTTTTCAACTCTTTTCAATTTTACCCCCGTGGGATATATATTCTACCCACGAACATTTGGAACACTCCTGGGGTACCCTCACACATATTATTCCCTCATTTAGTGGATATTTTCACAAAAAAGTGAAATTTTCAAAAATTCAGAAAATTGACTGAAAACTACTGAATATGAAGGACTCATCGGGCAAATCGCGCTGGAACTGATATCGGAACGCTCACTGACATTTCCCCTATCTGAAAGTCTGATAAACGCTGAAAAAATGACTAAGTCCCAAAAAAAATTTTTTCACCTCTTTTCAATTTTACCCCCGTGGGATATATATTCTAACCACGCACATTTGGAACACTCCTGGGGTACCCTCACACATATTATTCCCTCATTTAGTGGATATTTTCACAAAAAAGTGAAATTTTCAAAAATTCAGAAAATTGGCTGAAAACTACTAAATATGAAGGACTCATCGGGCGAATCGCTCTGGAACTGAAATCGGAATGCTCACTGACATTTCCCCTATCTGAAAGTCTGATAAACGCTGAAAAAATGACTAAGTCCAAAAAAAATTTTTTTTCACCTTTTTTCAATTTTACCCCCGTGGGATATATATTCTACTCACACACATTTGGAACTCTCCTGGGGTACCCTCACACATATTATTCCCTCATTTAGTGGATATTTTCACAAAAAAGTGAAATTTTCAAAAATTCTGAAAATTGGCTGAAAACGACTAAATATGAAGGACTCATCTGGCGAATCGCTCTGGAACTGAAATCGGAACGCTCACTGACATTTCCCCTATCTGAAAGTCTGATAAACGCCGGAAAAATGACTAAGTCCAAAGAAAAATTTTTCAACTCTTTTCAATTTTACCCCCGTGGGATATATATTCTACCCACGCACATTTGGAACACTCCTGGGGTACCCTCACACATATTATTCCCTCATTTAGTGGATATTTTCATAAAAAAGTGAAATTTTCAAAAATTCTGAAAATTGGCTGAAAACGACTAAATATGAAGGACTCATCTGGCGAATCGCTCTGGAACTGAAATCGGAACGCTCACTGAAATTTCCCCTATCTGAAAGTCTGATAAACGTTGAAAAAATGACTAAGTCCAAAAAAAAAAATTTTTCACCTTTTTTCAATTTTACCCCCGTGGGATATATATTCTACCCACACACATTTGGAACTCTCCTGGGGTACCCTCACACATATTATTCCCTCATTTAGTGGATATTTTCACAAAAAAGTGAAATTTTCAAAAATTCAGAAAATTGGCTGAAAACGACTAAATATGAAGGACTCATCGGGTGAATCGCTCTGGAACTGAAATCGAAACGCTCACTGACATTTCCCCTACCTGAAAGTCTGATAAACGCTGAAAAAATGACCAAGTCCAAAAAAAAAAATTTTTCACCTTTTTTCAATTTTACCCCCGTGGTATATATATTCTACCCACACACATTTGGAACTCTCCTGGGGTACCCTCACACATATTATTCCCTCATTTAGTGGATATTTTCACAAAAAAGTGAAATTTTCAAAAATTCTGAAAATTGGCTGAAAACGACTAAATATGAAGGACTCATCGGGCGAATCGCTCTGGAACTGAAATCGGAACGCTCACTGACATTTCCCTGATCTGAAAGACTGATAAACGCTGAAAGAATGACTAAGTCCAAAAAAAAATTTTTTCAACTCTTTTCAATTTTACCCCCGTGGGATATATATCCTACCCACACACATTTGGAACTCTCTTGGGGTACCCTCACACATATTATTCCCTCATTTAGTGGATATTTTCACAAAAAAGTGAAATGTTCAAAAATTCAGAATATTGACTGAAAATGACTAAATATGAAGGACTCATCGGCGAATCGCTCTGGAACTGAAATCGGAATGCTCACTGACATTTCCCCTATCTGAAAGTCTGATAAACGCTGAAAAAATGACTAAGTCTAAAAAAAATTATTTTTCACCTTTTTTCAATTTTACCCCCGTGGGATATATATTCTACCCACACACATTTGGAACTCTCCTGGGGTACCCTCACACATATTATTCCCTCATTTAGTGGATATTTTCACAAAAAAGAGAAATTTTCAAAAATTCAGAAAATTGGCTGAAAACTACTGAATATGAAGGACTCATCGGGCTAATCGCGCTGGAACTGAAATCGGAACGCTCACTGACATTTCCCCTATATCAAAGTCTGATAAACGCTGAAAAAATGACTAAGTCTAAAAAAAATTTATTTTCATCTTTTTTCAATGTTACCCCCGTGGGATATATATTCTACTCACACACATTTGGAACTCTCCTGGGGTACCCTCACACATATTATTCCCTCATTTAGTGGATATTTTCATAAAAAAGTGAAATTTTCAAAAATTCTGAAAATTGGCTGAAAACGACTAAATATGAAGGACTCATCGGGCGAATCGCTCTGGAACTGAAATCGGAATGCACACTGACATTTCCCCTATCTGAAAGTCTGATAAACCCCGGAAAAATTACTAAGTCTAAAAAAAATTTATTTTCAACTTTTTTCAATTTTACCCCCGTGGGATATATATCCTACCCACACACATTTGGAACTCTCTTGGGGTACCCTCACACATATTATTCCCTCATTTAGTGGATATTTTCACAAAAAAGTGAAATTTTCAAAAATTCAGAAAATTGGCTGAAAACGACTAATTATGAAGGACTCATCGGGCGAATCGCTCTGGAACTGAAATTGGAACGCTCACTGACATTTCCCCTATCTGAAAATCTGATAAACGCCGGAAAAATGACTAAGTCCAAAAAAAAATTTTTTCACCTTTTTTCAATTTTACCCCCGTTGGATATATATTCTACCCACACACATTTGGAACTCTCCTGGGGTACCCTCACACATATTATTCCCTCATTTATTGGATATTTTCACAAAAAAGTGAAATTTTCAAAAATTCTGAAAATTGGCTGAAAACGACTAAATATGAAGGACTCATCGGGAGAATCGCTCTGGAACTGAAATCGGAACGCTCACTGACATTTCCCTGATCTGAAAGACTGATAAACGCTGAAAGAATGACTAAGTCCAAAAAAAAATTTTTTCAACTCTTTTCAATTTTACCCCCGTGGGATATATATCCTACCCACACACATTTGGAACTCTCTTGGGGTACCCTCACACATATTATTCCCTCATTTAGTGGATATTTTCACAAAAAAGTGAAATGTTCAAAAATTCAGAATATTGACTGAAAATGACTAAATATGAAGGACTCATCGGCGAATCGCTCTGGAACTGAAATCGGAATGCTCACTGACATTTCCCCTATCTGAAAGTCTGATAAACGCTGAAAAAATGACTAAGTCTAAAAAAAATTATTTTTCACCTTTTTTCAATTTTACCCCCGTGGGATATATATTCTACCCACACACATTTGGAACTTTCCTGGGGTACCCTCACACATATTATTCCCTCATTTAGTGGATATTTTCACAAAAAAGAGAAATTTTCAAAAATTCAGAAAATTGGCTGAAAACTACTGAATATGAAGGACTCATCGGGCTAATCGCGCTGGAACTGAAATCGGAACGCTCACTGACATTTCCCCTATCTGAAAGTCTGATAAACGCTGAAAAAATGACTAAGTCCCAAAAAAATAATTTTTCACCTTTTTTCAATTTTACCCCCGTGGGATACATATTCTGCCCACGCACATTTGGAACTTTCCTGGGGTACCCTCACACACATTATTCCCTCATTTAGTGGATATTTTCACAAAAAAGTGAAATTTTCAAAAATTCAGAAAATTGGCTGAAAACGACTAAATATGAAGGACTCATCGGGCGAATCGCTCTGGAACTGAAATCGGAAAGCTCACTGACATTTCCCCTATCTGAAAGTCTGATAAACGCCGGAAAAATGACTAAGTCCAAAAAAAAATTTTTTAAACTCTTTTCAATTTTACCCCGGTGGGATATATATTCTACCCACGCACATTTGGAACACTCCTGGGGTACCCTCACACATATTATTCCCTCATTTAGTGGATATTTTCACAAAAAAGTGAAATTTTCAAAAATTCAGAAAATTGGCTGAAAACGACTAAATATGAAGGAGTCATCGGGTGAATCGCTCTGGAACTGAAATCGGAACGCTCACTGACATTTCCCCTACCTGAAAGTCTGATAAACGCTGAAAAAATGACTAAGTCCAAAAAAAAAAATTTTTCACCTTTTTTCAATTTTACCTCCGTGGTATATATATTCTACCCACACACATTTGGAACTCTCCTGGGGTACCCTCACACATATTATTCCCTCATTTAGTGGATATTTTCACAAAAAAGTGAAATTTTCAAAAATTCTGAAAATTGGCTGAAAACTACTAAATATGAAGGACTCATCAGGCGAATCGCTCTGGAACTGAAATCGGAACGCTCACTGACATTTCCCTTATCTGAAAGTCTGATAAACGCTGAAAAAATGACTAAGTCCAAAAAAAATAATTTTTCACCTTTTTTCAATTTTACCCCCGTGGGATATATATCCTACCCACACACATTTGGAACTCTCTTGGGGTACCCTCACACATATTATTCCCTCATTTAGTGGATATTTTCACAAAAAAGTAAAATTTTCAACAATTCAGAAAATTGGCTGAAAATGATTAAATATGAAGGACTCATTGGGCGAATCGCTCTGGAACTGAAATCGGAACACTCACTGACATTTCCCCTATCTGAAAGACTGATAAACGCTGAAAAAATGACTAAGTCCAAAAAAAAAAAAATTTTCACCTTTTTTCAATTTTACCCCCGTGGGATATATATTCTACCCACGCACATTTGGAACACTCCTGGGGTACCCTCACACATATTATTTCCTCATTTAGTGGATATTTTCACAAAAAAGTGAAATTTTCAAAAATTCAGAAAATTGACTGAAAACTACTGAATATGAAGGACTCATCGGACGAATCGCGCTGGAACTGATATCGGAACGCTCACTGACATTTCCCCTATCTGAAAGTCTGATAAACGCTGAAAAAATGACTAAGTCTAAAAAAAATTTTTTTTCACCTTTTTTCAATTTTACCCCCTTGGGATATATAATCTACCCACACACATTTGGAACTCTCCTGGGGTATCCTCACACATATTATTCCCTCATTTAGTGGATATTTTCACAAAAAAGTGAAAATTTAAAAAAATTCAGAAAATTGGCTGAAAACGACTAAATATGAAGGACTCATCGGGTGAATCGCTCTGGAACTGAAATCGGAACGCTCACTGACATTTCCCCTATCTGAAAGTCTGATAAACGTCGGAAAAATGACTAAGTCTAAAAAAAATTTTTTTTTCACCTTTTTTCAATTTTACCCCCGTGGGATATATATTCTACCCACACACATTTGGAACTCTCCTGGGGTACCATCACACATATTATTCCTTCATTTAGTGGATATTTTCACAAAAAAGTGAAATTTTCAAAAATTCTGAAAATTGGCTGAAAACGACTAAATATGAAGGACTCATCGGGCGAATCGCTCTGGAACTGAAATCGGAACGCTCACTGACATTTCCCCTATCTGAAAGTCTGATAAACGCTGAAAAAATGACTAAGTCCAAAGAAAAATTTTTCAACTCTTTTCAATTTTAGCCCCGTGGGATATATATTCTACCCACGCACATTTGGAACACTCCTGGGGTACCCTCACGCATATTATTCCCTCATTTAGTGGATATTTTCACAAAAAAGTGAAATTTTCAAAAATTCAGAAAATTGGCTGAAAACGACTAAATATGTAGGACTCATCGGGCGAATCGCTCTGGAACGGAAATCGGAACGCTCACTGACATTTCCCCTATCTGAAAGTCTGATAAACGCCGGAAAAATGACTAAGTCCAAAGAAAAATTTTTCAACTCTTTTCAATTTTACCCCCGTGGGATATATATTCTACCCACGAACATTTGGAACACTCCTGGGGTACCCTCACACATATTATTCCCTCATTTAGTGGATATTTTCACAAAAAAGTTAAATTTTCAAAAATTTTGAAAATTGGCTGAAAACGACTAAATATGAAGGACTCATCTGGCGAATCGCTCTGGAACTGAAATCGGAATGCACACTGACATTTCCCCTATCTGAAAGTCTGATAAACCCCGGAAAAATTACTAAGTCTAAAAAAAATTTATTTTCAACTTTTTTCAATTTTACCCCCGTGGGATATATATCCTACCCACACACATTTGGAACTCTCTTGGGGTACCCTCACACATATTATTCCCTCATTTAGTGGATATTTTCACAAAAAAGTGAAATTTTCAAAAATTCAGAAAATTGGCTGAAAACGACTAATTATGAAGGACTCATCGGGCGAATCGCTCTGGAACTGAAATTGGAACGCTCACTGACATTTCCCCTATCTGAAAATCTTATAAACGCCGGAAAAATGACTAAGTCCCAAAAAAAATTTTTTCACCTTTTTTCAATTTTACCCCCGTTGGATATATATTCTACCCACACACATTTGGAACTCTCCTGGGGTACCCTCACACATATTATTCCCTCATTTATTGGATATTTTCACAAAAAAGTGAAATTTTCAAAAATTCTGAAAATTGGCTGAAAACGACTAAATATGAAGGACTCACCCGGCGAATCGCTCTGGAACTGAAATCGGAACGCTCACTGACATTTCCCCGATCTGAAAGACTGATAAACGCTGAAAGAATGACTAAGTCCAAAAAAAAATTTTTTCAGCTCTTTTCAATTTTACCCCCGTGGGATATATATTCTACCCACGCACATTTGGAACACTCCTGGGGTACCCTCACACATATTATTCCCTCATTTAGTGGATATTTTCACAAAAAAGTGAAATTTTCAAAAATTCAGAAAATTGGCTGAAAACGACTAAATATGTAGGACTCATCGGGCGAATCGCTCTGGAACGGAAATCGGAACGCTCACTGACATTTCCCCTATCTGAAAGTCTGATAAACGCCGGAAAAATGACTAAGTCCAAAGAAAAATTTTTCAACTCTTTTCAATTTTACCCCCGTGGGATATATATTCTACCCACGAACATTTGGAACACTCCTGGGGTACCCTCACACATATTATTCCCTCATTTAGTGGATATTTTCACAAAAAAGTGAAATTTTCAAAAATTCAGAAAATTGACTGAAAACTACTGAATATGAAGGACTCATCGGGCGAATCGCGCTGGAACTGATATCGGAACGCTCACTGACATTTCCCCTATCTGAAAGTCTGATAAACGCTGAAAAAATGACTAAGTCCCAAAAAAAATTTTTTCACCTCTTTTCAATTTTACCCCCGTGGGATATATATTCTAACCACGCACATTTGGAACACTCCTGGGGTACCCTCACACATATTATTCCCTCATTTAGTGGATATTTTCACAAAAAAGTGAAATTTTCAAAAATTCAGAAAATTGGCTGAAAACTACTAAATATGAAGGACTCATCGGGCGAATCGCTCTGGAACTGAAATCGGAATGCTCACTGACATTTCCCCTATCTGAAAGTCTGATAAACGCTGAAAAAATGACTAAGTCCAAAAAAAATTTTTTTTCACCTTTTTTCAATTTTACCCCCGTGGGATATATATTCTACTCACACACATTTGGAACTCTCCTGGGGTACCCTCACACATATTATTCCCTCATTTAGTGGATATTTTCACAAAAAAGTGAAATTTTCAAAAATTCTGAAAATTGGCTGAAAACGACTAAATATGAAGGACTCATCTGGCGAATCGCTCTGGAACTGAAATCGGAACGCTCACTGACATTTCCCCTATCTGAAAGTCTGATAAACGCCGGAAAAATGACTAAGTCCAAAGAAAAATTTTTCAACTCTTTTCAATTTTACCCCCGTGGGATATATATTCTACCCACGCACATTTGGAACACTCCTGGGGTACCCTCACACATATTATTCCCTCATTTAGTGGATATTTTCACAAAAAAGTGAAATTTTCAAAAATTCTGAAAATTGGCTGAAAACGACTAAATATGAAGGACTCATCTGGCGAATCGCTCTGGAACTGAAATCGGAACGCTCACTGAAATTTCCCCTATCTGAAAGTCTGATAAACGTTGAAAAAATGACTAAGTCCAAAAAAAAAAATTTTTCACCTTTTTTCAATTTTACCCCCGTGGGATATATATTCTACCCACACACATTTGGAACTCTCCTGGGGTACCCTCACACATATTATTCCCTCATTTAGTGGATATTTTCACAAAAAAGTGAAATTTTCAAAAATTCAGAAAATTGGCTGAAAACGACTAAATATGAAGGACTCATCGGGTGAATCGCTCTGGAACTGAAATCGGAACGCTCACTGACATTTCCCCTACCTGAAAGTCTGATAAACGCTGAAAAAATGACCAAGTCCAAAAAAAAAAATTTTTCACCTTTTTTCAATTTTACCCCCGTGGTATATATATTCTACCCACACACATTTGGAACTCTCCTGGGGTACCCTCACACATATTATTCCCTCATTTAGTGGATATTTTCACAAAAAAGTGAAATTTTCAAAAATTCTGAAAATTGGCTGAAAACGACTAAATATGAAGGACTCATCGGGCGAATCGCTCTGGAACTGAAATCGGAACGCTCACTGACATTTTCCTGATCTGAAAGACTGATAAACGCTGAAAGAATGACTAAGTCCAAAAAAAAATTTTTTCAACTCTTTTCAATTTTACCCCCGTGGGATATATATCCTACCCACACACATTTGGAACTCTCTTGGGGTACCCTCACACATATTATTCCCTCATTTAGTGGATATTTTCACAAAAAAGTGAAATGTTCAAAAATTCAGAATATTGACTGAAAATGACTAAATATGAAGGACTCATCGGCGAATCGCTCTGGAACTGAAATCGGAATGCTCACTGACATTTCCCCTATCTGAAAGTCTGATAAACGCTGAAAAAATGACTAAGTCTAAAAAAAATTATTTTTCACCTTTTTTCAATTTTACCCCCGTGGGATATATATTCTACCCACACACATTTGGAACTCTCCTGGGGTACCCTCACACATATTATTCCCTCATTTAGTGGATATTTTCAAAAAAAAGAGAAATTTTCAAAAATTCAGAAAATTGGCTGAAAACTACTGAATATGAAGGACTCATCGGGCTAATCGCGCTGGAACTGAAATCGGAACGCTCACTGACATTTCCCCTATATCAAAGTCTGATAAACGCTGAAAAAATGACTAAGTCTAAAAAAAATTTATTTTCATCTTTTTTCAATGTTACCCCCGTGGGATATATATTCTACTCACACACATTTGGAACTCTCCTGGGGTACCCTCACACATATTATTCCCTCATTTAGTGGATATTTTCATAAAAAAGTGAAATTTTCAAAAACTCTGAAAATTGGCTGAAAACGACTAAATATGAAGGACTCATCGGGCGAATCGCTCTGGAACTGAAATCGGAATGCACACTGACATTTCCCCTATCTGAAAGTCTGATAAACCCCGGAAAAATTACTAAGTCTAAAAAAAATTTATTTTCAACTTTTTTCAATTTTACCCCCGTGGGATATATATCCTACCCACACACATTTGGAACTCTCTTGGGGTACCCTCACACATATTATTCCCTCATTTAGTGGATATTTTCACAAAAAAGTGAAATTTTCAAAAATTCAGAAAATTGGCTGAAAACGACTAATTATGAAGGACTCATCGGGCGAATCGCTCTGGAACTGAAATTGGAACGCTCACTGACATTTCCCCTATCTGAAAATCTGATAAACGCCGGAAAAATGACTAAGTCCAAAAAAAAATTTTTTCACCTTTTTTCAATTTTACCCCCGTTGGATATATATTCTACCCACACACATTTGGAACTCTCCTGGGGTACCCTCACACATATTATTCCCTCATTTATTGGATATTTTCACAAAAAAGTGAAATTTTCAAAAATTCTGAAAATTGGCTGAAAACGACTAAATATGAAGGACTCATCGGGCGAATCGCTCTGGAACTGAAATCGGAACGCTCACTGACATTTCCCTGATCTGAAAGACTGATAAACGCTGAAAGAATGACTAAGTCCAAAAAAAAATTTTTTCAACTCTTTTCAATTTTACCCCCGTGGGATATATATCCTACCCACACACATTTGGAACTCTCTTGGGGTACCCTCACACATATTATTCCCTCATTTAGTGGATATTTTCACAAAAAAGTGAAATGTTCAAAAATTCAGAATATTGACTGAAAATGACTAAATATGAAGGACTCATCGGCGAATCGCTCTGGAACTGAAATCGGAATGCTCACTGACATTTCCCCTATCTGAAAGTCTGATAAACGCTGAAAAAATGACTAAGTCTAAAAAAATTATTTTTCACCTTTTTTCAATTTTACCCCCGTGGGATATATATTCTACCCACACACATTTGGAACTCTCCTGGGGTACCCTCACACATATTATTCCCTCATTTAGTGGATATTTTCACAAAAAAGAGAAATTTTCAAAAATTCAGAAAATTGGCTGAAAACTACTGAATATGAAGGACTCATCGGGCTAATCGCGCTGGAACTGAAATCGGAACGCTCACTGACATTTCCCCTATATCAAAGTCTGATAAACGCTGAAAAAATGACTAAGTCTAAAAAAAATTTATTTTCATCTTTTTTCAATGTTACCCCCGTGGGATATATATTCTACTCACACACATTTGGAACTCTCCTGGGGTACCCTCACACATATTATTCCCTCATTTAGTGGATATTTTCACAAAAAAGTGAAATTTTCAAAAATTCTGAAAATTGGCTGAAAACGACTAAATATGAAGGACTCATCGGGCGAATCGCTCTGGAACTGAAATCGGAATGCACACTGACATTTCCCCTATCTGAAAGTCTGATAAACCCCGGAAAAATTACTAAGTCTAAAAAAAATTTATTTTCAACTTTTTTCAATTTTACCCCCGTGGGATATATATCCTACCCACACACATTTGGAACTCTCTTGGGGTACCCTCACACATATTATTCCCTCATTTAGTGGATATTTTCACAAAAAAGTGAAATTTTCAAAAATTCTGAAAATTGGCTGAAAACGACTAATTATGAAGGACTCATCGGGCGAATCGCTCTGGAACTGAAATTGGAACGCTCACTGACATTTCCCCTATCTGAAAATCTGATAAACGCCGGAAAAATGACTAAGTCCAAAAAAAAATTTTTTCACCTTTTTTCAATTTTACCCCCGTTGGATATATATTCTACCCACACACATTTGGAACTCTCCTGGGGTACCCTCACACATATTATTCCCTCATTTATTGGATATTTTCACAAAAAAGTGAAATTTTCAAAAATTCTGAAAATTGGCTGAAAACGACTAAATATGAAGGACTCATCGGGCGAATCGCTCTGGAACTGAAATCGGAACGCTCACTGACATTTCCCCGATCTGAAAGACTGATAAACGCTGAAAGAATGACTAAGTCCAAAAAAAAATTTTTTCAGCTCTTTTCAATTTTACCCCCGTGGGATATATATTCTACCCACGCACATTTGGAACACTCCTGGGGTACCCTCACACATATTATTCCCTCATTTAGTGGATATTTTCACAAAAAAGAGAAATTTTCAAAAATTCAGAAAATTGGCTGAAAACTACTGAATATGAAGGACTCATCAGGCTAATCGCGCTGGAACTGAAATCGGAACGCTCACTGACATTTCCCCTATATCAAAGTCTGATAAACGCCGGAAAAATGACTAAGTCTAAAAAAAATTTATTTTCAACTTTTTTCAATGTTACCCCCGTGGGATATTGTAACGGGTCTGGGAGGCGGAACCTCAGAGCTACTATACAAGGAGGCGGTCCTTGTAAGGGAGCGGGTGGCGACCAGGGAAGACGGGCTGGAAGTCTCAGCAGGTGAACGGGACAGTCTCTGAGTGAACGGGACAGTCTCTGAGTGAACGTGACAGTCTCTGAGTGAACGGGCTGGAGATCACGGCAAGTGACCGGGGCAGTCTCTAGGTATAGGGTTGGTATGACCTGTGGCGGCTGAAGATAGACGTGAGCTCCCAGGTGAGCAGGCGAGAGTCTCTGGATGAACGGGTGGTCACAGCATGTGACGGCGGAGCCTCCAGGAAGACCAGCGGACAGGCGACAGATGAGGGCTCCCAGGTGAGCGGGCAGAAGTCTCTGGACAGGCGGGTGGTCACAGCACGTGACGGCAGAGCCTCCGGGTAGGCAAACAGACAGGTAGCAGAAGAGCGCTCCCAGGTGAGCGGGCAGGAGTCACAGGACAGGCAGGTGGTCACAGCTCGTGACGGCGGAGCCTCCAGGTAGGCTAGCAGCAGATAGCAGATGTGCGCTCCCAGGTGAGCGGGCAAGCTGGTCCATAGACAGACTGACAGGAGTTGGAAGGCAGACCGTCGGACCTCAGGCAGGCAGGCAGGTAGCTAGGTAGCTGATGTGCGCTCCCAGGTGAGCGGGCAGGCTGGTCCTTAGACAGACTGACAGGATTAGTAAGGCAGACCGTCGGACCTCAGACAAGCTGGCAGGTATCTGATGTGCGCTCCCAGGTGAGCGGGCAGGCTGGTCCTTAGACAGACTGACAGGATTAGTAAGGCAGACCGTCGGACCTCAGACTAGCAGGCAGGTAGCAAGTAATCAGGCAGGAATCTGGCAGGTAACTGGCAGGTAACTGGCAACGGGACCTGAGGGCTGAAGCACAGGTGAGACACAGGTGCAAACAACATTGCTCGGGCACCTCCATTTTGGAGGAGGTGCCTTATATACGGTAAAGTCCTCCGGCCATTGGCCGGGGACTCCTTAGGACGGCGCGCGCGGCCCCTTTAAGAGGGAGGGAGGGCGCGCGCGCGCGCCCTAAGCACAGTGGCCGGGAAGGAGCGCGCGCTGCCAGCAAAGCGGGAGAGGGACGCCGGGCTCGGAGCAGAGCGGTGAGGGGAACAGCGTCCCTGCCTAGCAGAGGGCAGGGACGCCGGCACTACAGTCCCCCCCCCCTTTAGGCCCCCCCTTTTTTAGGCCAGATAGAAATTTAGCTAGGATGAGAGGGGCATGGATGTTCTCCCGGGGCTCCCACGTTCTCTCCTCAGGACCAAACCCCTTCCAATCTACCAGAAAAAAGGTCTTTCCTCTTACCCTTTTGGTGGCAAGAATGTTCTCTACCTCAAACTCGTCCTCAGCAGAAACCGGAGCAGGAGGCGTACCTGTAGACTTGGAAAAAGAGTTAAGCACCACGGGTTTGAGGAGAGATACATGGAAGGAGTTGGGGATCCGTAAGTTGGCCGGGAGTTTCAATTTATAGGCCACCGGGTTGATCTGACTGATGACCTCCAGAGGACCGATGAACCGTGGCCCTAACTTGTAAGAAGGTATCTTGAGTCGAACATATTTAGATGAGAGCCAGACTTTATCTCCTCGACGAAATTGTGGAGGATCCAGGCGTTTTTTGTCAGCGTGTCTTTTCATACGCTCGGATGACAGAAGGAGTGCGGACCGGGTACTCTCCCATATGGAGGAAAATTTGCTAACGAGAGATTCTGCAGCCGGATTGTCCACAGAGGTGGAGACAGGAAAAGGAATCCGAGGATGCTGACCAAAGACTACAAAAAACGGGGATTTGGAGGAGGATTCGCTCTCGTGATTATTATAAGAAAACTCGGCCCATGGTAGGAGATCCACCCAGTCAGAATGGTGGGCATTAACGAAGTGCCGGAGGTAACTGGTCAGGTTCTGATTGATCCGCTCCACTTGACCATTGGACTGTGGGTGGTAAGCGGTAGAGAAGTCCAGGGTGACGTCTAGTAGTTTACAAGTGGCTCTCCAGAAACGTGAGGTGAACTGTACCCCACGATCCAATACGATGTGGAGGGGCAGGCCATGAAGACGGAAGATGTGGCGGATAAAGTTTTTAGCCAGCTCGGGTGCAGACGGAAGGCCTGGCAGGGGAATAAAGTGAACCATCTTGGAAAAGCGTTCAGCGACCACCCAAATGACCGTACAACCGGCAGAGACGGGGAGATCAGTTATAAAGTCCATTGCTATATGCTGCCAGGGGGCAGCAGGTACAGGAAGCGGAAGGAGGCGTCCGGCTGGCAGATGTCTCGGGACTTTGTTGCGAGCGCAGGACACACAGGCAGAAACAAAGTCTATTATGTCCTTGTGCAGGGTAGGCCACCAATAGTGCCGGGCAATAAGCTGGATGATCTTTTTCTGACCGGCGTGGCCAGCTAGTTTAGACGAATGGCCCCAGTGTAGGATCTTCTCCCGATCAGGTACTGAAACAAACGTCTTACCGGGAGGGAGACGATTTAGACTCACGGGAGCCACCTGCATTACTCTGGCGGGATCGATGATATGTTTAGGTTCTTCCTCGAGATCGGACACCAGAAAGGATCGGGACAAGGCGTCTGCTTTGACGTTTTTGTCAGCCGGGCGAAAATGAAGAAAAAAATCAAAACGAGCAAAAAACAAGGACCACCGGGCTTGGCGCGGGTTAAGTCTCTGGGCATGCTGGAGGTAAGCCAAGTTCTTGTGGTCAGTGTAAATTATTACCGGATGAAGAGCCCCCTCGAGTAGGTAACGCCACTCCTCCAACGCCAGTTTGATGGCCAAAAACTCTCGGTCTCCTATGGAATAGTTGCGCTCAGAAGAGGAGAAGAGTTTGGAGAAGAAGCCACAAGTTACCATTCTCCCGGAAGATGATTTTTGAGTAAGTACCTCTCCGGCTCCAGAGGAGGAGGCGTCAACTTCCAGGAAGTACTGCTTGTTGCCGTCCGGGCGATGCAGCACCGGGGCGGAAGAGAAGGCCTGTTTTAGGGAAAGAAAGGCCTCCTCTGCTTCGGGCGGCCACTCTTTGGGATTAGTACCCTTACGGGTGAGTGCGGAAATTGGGGCAGTCCGGGAAGAGAAGTGCGGGATGAAGAGGCGGTAATAGTTGGCGAAGCCCAGGAACCGTTGAATAGCCTTCAACCCCTCTGGTCGGGGCCATTTCTCGATGGCAGACAGTTTCTCAGGATCCATTTGTAGGCCGGTCTGAGAGATAATGTAGCCCAGAAACGGAAGCGAGGTCTGCTCAAAGAGGCACTTCTCATATTTAGCGTAAAGATGGTTCTGCCTGAGCAGGACCTGACGAACGTCCCTCCGGTGAGTCTGGAGATCCGGAGAGAAGACCAAGATGTCGTCCAGGTACACCACTACGCAGGAGTAGAGAAGGTCCCGGAAGATGTCATTGACCAACTCTTGAAAGACGGCAGGAGCGTTACAGAGACCAAAGGGCATTACCAGATATTCATAGTGGCCGTCCCGGGTGTTGAATGCCATCTTCCATTCATCCCCCTGACGGATACGAACCAGGTTGTACGCCCCACGGAGGTCCAGTTTGGTGAAGATTCTAGCCCCCCTCAGACGATCAAATAACTCCGGAATGAGCGGAAGGGGGTACTTATTCTTCACCGTGATCTGGTTAAGGCCTCTATAGTCTATACAGGGACGGAGAGAGCCGTCCTTCTTTTTGACGAAAAAGAAGCCTGCTCCCGCCGGGGAGGTAGATTTCCGAATGAATCCCCTAGCCAGATTTTCCTCAATATATTCGGACATCGACCGGGTCTCAGCAGCGGATAATGGATAAATACGCCCACGGGGAGGAGAAGTACCAGGTAACAGGTCGATAGGACAGTCGTATGATCTATGAGGGGGTAGTGTCTCTGCCTCCTTTTTATTAAAGACATCAGCATAAGACCAATAAGGAATCGGAAGTCCAGGTAGATTAGCTGGGGTAGGAGAAGGACGGACGGGATGAACGGGAACCAGACAGGTCTTATGGCAGCCCTGTCCCCAGCGAAGGACTTCTCCGGTCTGCCAGTCAAGAACGGGTGCATGTCTCTGGAGCCAAGGTAGGCCTAGCAAGAGGGCGTGAGAGAGTCCAGGCAGAACATGGAAGGAGATACTTTCAGAATGCAGCATTCCCACCTGCAGAGTAATGGATTCGGTGATGAGTTGGATGGGGCGTGGTAAGAGCCCCCCATCCACGGCAGCAACAGACAAGGGTACAGCCAGAGGTTTGGTGGGGATGCGGTATTTCTCTACCAGGGACTGTGAAATAAGATTCCCGGCTGCTCCAGAGTCCAGTTGGGCTAGTTCGAAATAACGATTCTCCCCGTAGACGATTGAAACTGACAACAGCAGGGATGGAGAGGATTTATTCTTGTCTAGGTGGACCTCTCTGAGCGAACCTAGACACAGGCGTTTCCCGATCTCTCCGGGCAGGCACGGATCCGGTGCTCCTTACTGCCACAGTAGAAACAGGTCCCCTCGGCACGACGTAAGTCCTGACGGGTCTTGACCATCTTGGTCTGGTCGACCTGCATAGGCTCAGGAGGGTGTACCTGGTTAGAGACAGAAGGAGTGACGGGTTTCTGAAAAGTAGGAGCTAGACGTGGTAACCTCCTCTCACGGGTGACCTCTCTGGCACGCTCCTGGAACCGTAGGTCAATCCGGGTGGCAAGAGTTATTAAGTCATCGAGAGTGGTAGGAATGTCCCGACCGGCAAGTTCATCTTTAATACGGCCGGACAGACCCTCCCAGAAGACGGAAACCAGAGCGTCGTTATCCCAGGCCAGCTCCGAGGCAAGGGTACGGAACCGTATGGCATATTGGCCCACGGTGAGACTCTCCTGACGGAGGCGTAGCAACGATGATCCGGATGAGGTCTTCCGTCCGGGTTCGTCGAAGACTTTCCGGAAAGCCGTGAGAAAAACAGGCAAGTTGGACACCAGGGGGTCTCCTCTCTCCCATAGAGGATTTAGCCAGGCCAGGGCCTCCCCGGTGAGATGGGACATGATGAATGCAATTTGGGCTCGGTCGGAGTTAAACTGGTGGGACAAAAGTTCAAAGTGCAGGGTGCACTGATTTATGAAGCCCCGAGCCTGGGCGGAGTCGTCTCCGAAGCGAGGAGGTGCAGAAAGCCGGGGTCCAGGGTAGGATACCATGGTATTAGTGGGCAGCGGAGCTGCCGGATTGCGAGACATGGCACTGGCGGAGGTTGCTGGTGGAGCAGTCAGAGTGTCCAGGCGAGTATTGACATTCCGCAGGTGACCCAGGATGGACTCCTGTTGGGACCTTTGACGGGACAGTTCATGACACAGGTCCGAGAGCGAGGGAGCTTGGGTGCCACCGGGTTCCATGGCCCGAGCAAACTGTAACGGGTCTGGGAGGCGGAACCTCAGAGCTACTATACAAGGAGGCGGTCCTTGTAAGGGAGCGGGTGGCGACCAGGGAAGACGGGCTGGAAGTCTCAGCAGGTGAACGGGACAGTCTCTGAGTGAACGGGACAGTCTCTGAGTGAACGGGACAGTCTCTGAGTGAACGGGACAGTCTCTGAGTGAACGGGCTGGAGATCACGGCAAGTGACCGGGGCAGTCTCTAGGTATAGGGTTGGTACGACCTGTGGCGGCTGAAGATAGACGTGAGCTCCCAGGTGAGCAGGCGAGAGTCTCTGGATGAACGGGTGGTCACAGCATGTGACGGCGGAGCCTCCAGGAAGACCAGCGGACAGGCGACAGATGAGCGCTCCCAGGTGAGCGGGCAGAAGTCTCTGGACAGGCGGGTGGTCACAGCACGTGACGGCAGAGCCTCCGGGTAGGCAAACAGACAGGTAGCAGAAGAGCGCTCCCAGGTGAGCGGGCAGGAGTCACAGGACAGGCAGGTGGTCACAGCTCGTGACGGCGGAGCCTCCAGGTAGGCTAGCAGGCAGATAGCAGATGTGCGCTCCCAGGTGAGCGGGCAAGCTGGTCCATAGACAGACTGACAGGAGTTGGAAGGCAGACCGTCAGACCTCAGGCAGGCAGGCAGGTAGCTGATGTGCGCTCCCAGGTGAGCGGGCAGGCTGGTCCTTAGACAGACTGACAGGATTAGTAAGGCAGACCGTCGGACCTCAGACAAGCTGGCAGGTATCTGATGTGCGCTCCCAGGTGAGCGGGCAGGCTGGTCCTTAGACAGACTGACAGGATTAGTAAGGCAGACCGTCGGACCTCAGACTAGCAGGCAGGTAGCAAGTAATCAGGCAGGAATCTGGCAGGTAACTGGCAGGTAACTGGCAACGGGACCTGAGGGCTGAAGCACAGGTGAGACACAGGTGCAAACAACATTGCTCGGGCACCTCCATTTTGGAGGAGGTGCCTTATATACGGTAAAGTCCTCCGGCCATTGGCCGGGGACTCCTTAGGACGGCGCGCGCGGCCCCTTTAAGAGGGAGGGCGCGTGCACGCGCCCTAAGCACAGTGGCCGGGAAGGAGCGCGCGCTGCCAGCAGAGCGGGAGAGGGACGCCGGGCTCGGAGCAGAGCGGTGAGGGGACCAGCGTCCCTGCCTAGCAGAGGGCAGGGACGCCGGCACTACAGATATATATCCTACCCACACACATTTGGAACTCTCTTGGGGTTTCCTCACACATATTATTCCCTCATTTAGTGGATATTTTCACAAAAAAGTGAAATTTACAAAAATTCAGAAAATTGGCTGAAAACGACTAAATATGAAGGACTCATCGGGCGAATCGCTCTGGAACTGAAATCGTAATGCTCACTGACATTTCCCCTATCTGAAAGTCTGATAAACGCTGAAAAAATGACTAATTTAAAAAAAAAAAATTTTTCACCTTTTTTCAATTTTACCCCCGTGGGATATATATTCTACCCACACACATTTGGAACTCTCCTGGGGTACCCTCACACATATTATTCCCTCATTTAGTGGATATTTTCACAAAAAAAGTGAAATTTTCAAAAATTCTGAGAATTGGCTGAAATTGACTAAATATGAAGGACTCATCGGGTGAATTGCTCTGGAACTGAAATCAGAACGCTCACTGACATTTCCCCTATCTGAAAGTCTGATAAACGCCGGAAAAATGACTAAGTCTAAAAAAAATTTATTTTCAACTTTTTTCAATTTTACCCCCGTGGGATATATATCCTACGCACACACATTTGGAACTCTCTTGGGGTACCCTCACACATATTATTCCCTCATTTAGTGGATATTTTCACAAAAAAGTGAAATTTTCAAAAATTCAGAAAATTGGCTGAAAACGACTAAATATGAAGGACTCATCGGGCGAATCACTCTGGAACTGAAATCGGAATGCTCACTGACATTTCCCCTATCTGAAAGTCTGATAAACGCTGAAAAAATGACTAAGTCCAAAAAAAATTTTTTTTCACCTTTTTTCAATTTTACCCCCGTGGGATATATATTCTACTCACACACATTTGGAACTCTCCTGGGGTACCCTCACACATATTATTCCCTCATTTAGTGGATATTTTCACAAAAAAGTGAAATTTTCAAAAATTCAGAAAATTGACTGAAAACGACTAAATATGAAGGACTCATCGGGAGAATCGCTCTGGAACTGAAATCGGAACGCTCACTGACATTTCCCCTATCTGAAAATCTGATAAACGCCGGAAAAATGACTAAGTCCAAAAAAAAATTTTTTCACCTTTTTTCAATTTTTACCCCCGTGGGATATATATTCTACCCACACACATTTGGAACTCTCCTGGGGTACCCTCACACATATTATACCCTCATTTAGTGGATATTTTCACAAAAAAGTGAAATTTTCAAAAATTCAGAAAATTGGCTGAAAACGACTAAATATGAAGGACTCATCGGGCGAATCGCTCTGGAACTGAAATCGGAATGCTCACTGACATTTCCCCTATCTGAAAGTCTGATAAACGCTAAAAAAATGACCAAGTTCCAAAAAAATTTTTTTTCACCTTTTTCAGTTTTACCCCCGTGGGATATATATTCTACCCACACACATTTGGAACTCTCCTGGGGTACCCTAACAAATATTATTCCCACATTTAGTGGATATTTTCACAAAAAAGTGAAATTTTCAAAAATTCTGAGAATTGGCTGAAATTGACTAAATATGAAGGACTCATCGGTTGAATCGCTCTGGAACTGAAATCGAAATGCTCACTGACATTTCCCCTATCTGAAAGTCTGATAAACGCCGGAAAAATGACTAAGTCTAAAAAAAATTTATTTTCAACTTTTTTCAATTTTACCCCCGTGGGATATATATCCTACCCACACACATTTGGAACTCTCTTGGGGTACCCTCACACATATTATTCCCTCATTTAGTGGATATTTTCACAAAAAAGTGAAATTTTCAAAAATTCTGAAAATTGGCTGAAAACGACTAAATATGAAGGACTCATCGGGCGAATCGCTCTGGAACTGAAATCGTAATGCTCACTGACATTTCCCCTATCTTAAAGTCTGATAAACGCTGAAAAAATGACTAATTTAAAAAAAAAAAATTTTTCACCTTTTTTCAATTTTACCCCCGTGGGATATATATTCTACCCACACACATTTGGAACTCTCCTGGGGTACCCTCACACATATTATTCCCTCATTTAGTGGATATTTTCACAAAAAAGTGAAATTTTCAAAAATTCAGAAAATTGGCTGAAAACGACTAAATATGAAGGACTCATCGGGAGAATCGCTCTGGAACTGAAATCGGAACGCTCACTGACATTTCCCCTATCTGAAAATCTGATAAACGCCGGAGAAATGACTAAGTCCAAAAAAAATTTTTTCACCTTTTTTCAATTTTACCCCCGTGGGATATATATTCTACCCACACACATTTGGAACTCTCCTGGGGTACCCTAACAAATATTATTCCCTCATTTAGTGGATATTTTCACAAAAAAGTGACATTTTCAAAAATTCTGAGAATTGGCTGAAATTGACTAAATATGAAGGACTCATCGGGTGAATCGCTCTGGAACTGAAATCGGAATGCTCACTTACATTTCCCCTATCTGAAAGTCTGATAAACGCCGGAAAAATGACTAAGTCTAAAAAAAATTTATTTTCAACTTTTTTCAATTTTACCCCCGTGGGATATATATCCTACCCACACACATTTGGAACTCTCTTGGGGTACCCTCACACATATTATTCCCTCATTTAGTGGATATTTTCACAAAAAAGTGAAATTTTCAAAAATTCTGAAAATTGGCTGAAAACGACTAAATATGAAGGACTCATCGGGCGAATCGCTCTGGAACTGAAATCGTAATGCTCACTGACATTTCCCCTATCTGAAAGTCTGATAAACGCTGAAAAAATGACTAATTTAAAAAAAAAAAAATTTTTCACCTTTTTTCAATTTTACCCCCGTGGGATATATATTCTACCCACACACATTTGGAACTCTCCTGGGGGTACCCTCACACATATTATTCCCTCATTTAGTGGATATTTTCACAAAAAAGTGAAATTTTCAAAAATTCAGAAAATTGGCTGAAAACGACTAAATATGAAGGACTCATCGGGCGAATCGCTCTGGAACTGAAATCGGAACGCTCACTGACATTTCCCCTATCTGAAAATCTGATAAACGCAGGAAAAATGACTAAGTCCAAAAAAATATATTTTTCACCTTTTTTCAATTTTACCCCCTTGGGATATATATTCTACCCACACACATTTGGAACTCTCCTGGGGTACCCTAACAAATATTATTCCCACATTTAGTGGATATTTTCACAAAAAAGTGAAATTTTCAAAAATTCTGAGAATTGGCTGAAATTGACTAAATATGAAGGACTCATCGGGTGAATCGCTCTGGAACTGAAATCGGAATGCTCACTGACATTTCCCCTATCTGAAAGTCTGATAAACGCCGGAAAAATGACTAAGTCTAAAAAAAATTTATTTTCAACTTTTTTCAATTTTACCCCCGTGGGATATGTATCCTACCCACACACATTTGGAACTCTCTTGGGGTACCCTCACACATATTATTCCCTCATTTAGTGGATATTTTCACAAAAAAGTGAAATTTTCAAAAATTCTGAAAATTGGCTGAAAACGACTAAATATGAAGGACTCATCGGGCGAATCGCTCTGGAACTGAAATCGTAATGCTCACTGACATTTCCCCTATCTGAAAGTCTGATAAACGCTGAAAAAATGACTAATTTAAAAAAAAAAAATTTTTCACCTTTTTTCAATTTTACCCCCGTGGGATATATATTCTACCCACACACATTTGGAACTCTCCTGGGGTACCCTCACACATATTATTCCCTCATTTAGTGGATATTTTCACAAAAAAGTGAAATATTCAAAAATTCAGAAAATTGTCTGAAAACGACTAAATATGAAGGACTCATCGGGCGAATCGCTCTGGAACTGAAATCGGAATGCTCACTGACATTTCCCCTATCTGAAAGTCTGATAAACGCTGAAAAAATGACCAAGTTCAAAAAAAATTTTTTTTCACCTTTTTTCAGTTTTAGCCCCGTGGGATATATATTCTACCCACACACATTTGGAACTTTCCTGGGGTACCCTCACACATATTATTCCCTCATTTAGTGGATATTTTCACAAAAAAGTGACATTTTCAAAAATTCTGAGAATTGGCTGAAATTGACTAAATATGAAGGACTCATCGGGTGAATCGCTCTGGAACTGAAATCAGAACGCTCACAGACATTTCCCCTATCTGAAAGTCTGATAAACGCCGGAAAAATGGCTAAGTCTAAAAAAAATTTATTTTCAACTTTTTTCAATTTTACCCCCGTGGGATATATATCCTACCCACACACATTTGGAACTCTCTTGGGGTACCCTCACACATATTATTCCCTCATTTAGTGGATATTTTCACAAAAAAGTGAAATTTTCAAAAATTCAGAAAATTGGCTGAAAACGACTAAATATGAAGGACTCATCGGGCGAATCGCTCTGGAACTGAAATCGTAATGCTCACTGACATTTCCCCTATCTGAAAGTCTGATAAACGCTGAAAAAATGACTAATTTAAAAAAAAAAATTTTTTCACCTTTTTTCAATTTTACCCCCGTGGGATATATATTCTACCCACACACATTTGGAACTCTCCTGGGGTACCCTCACACATATTATTCCCTCATTTAGTGGATATTTTCACAAAAAAGTGAAATATTCAAAAATTCAGAAAATTGTCTGAAAACGACTAAATATGAAGGACTCATCGGGCGAATCGCTCTGGAACTGAAATCGGAATGCTCACTGACATTTCCCCTATCTAAAAGTCTGATAAACGCTGAAAAAATGACCAAGTTCAAAAAAAATTTTTTTTCACCTTTTTTCAGTTTTACCCCCGTGGGATATATATTCTACCCACACACATTTGGAACTCTCCTGGGGTACCCTCACACATATTATTCCCTCATTTAGTGGATATTTTCACAAAAAAGTGAAATTTTCAAAAATTCTGAGAATTGGCTGAAATTGACTAAATATGAAGGACTCATCGGGTGAATCGCTCTGGAACTGAAATCAGAACGCTCACTGACATTTCCCCTATCTGAAAGTCTGATAAACGCCGGAAAAATGGCTAAGTCTAAAAAAAAATTATTTTCAACTTTTTTCAATTTTACCCCCGTGGGATATATATCCTACCCACACACATTTGGAACTCTCTTGGGGTACCCTCACACATATTATTCCCTCATTTAGTGGATATTTTCACAAAAAAGTGAAATTTTCAAAAATTCAGAAAATTGGCTGAAAACGACTAAATATGAAGGACTCATCGGGCGAATCGCTCTGGAACTGAAATCGGAACGCTCACTGACATTTCCCCTATCTGAAAGTCTAATAAACGCTGAAAAAATGACTAAGTCCAAAAAAATAATTTTTTCACCTTTTTCAATTTTACCCCCGTGGAATATATATTCTACCCACACACATTTGGAACTCTCCTGGGGTACCCACACACATATTATTTCCTCATTTAGTGGATATTTTCATAAAAAAGTGAAATTTTAAAAAATTAAAAAATTGGCTGAAAACGACTAAATATGAAGGACTCATCGGGCGAATCGCTCTGGAACTGAAATCGGAACGCTCACTGACATTTCCCCTATCTGAAAGTCTGATAAACGCTGGAAAAATAACTAAGTCCAAAAAAAAATTTTTTTCAACTTTTTTCAATTTTACCCCCGTGGGATATATATTCTACCCACACACATTTGGAACTCTCCTAGGGTACCCTCACACATATTATTCCCTCATTTAGTGGATATTTTCACAAAAAAGTGAAATTTTCAAAAATTCTGAAAAAATTGGCTGAAAATGACTAAATATGAAGGATTCATCGGGCGAATCGCGCTGGAACTGAAATCGGAACGCTCACTGACATTTCCCCTATCTGAAAGTCTGATAAACGCTGAAAAAATGACTAAGTCTAAAAAAAATTTTTTTCAACTTTTTTCAATTTTACCCCCGTGGGATATATATTCTACCCACACACATTTGGAACTCTTCTGAGGTACCCTCACACATATTATTCCCTCATTTAGTGGATATTTTCACAAAAAGTGAAATTTTCAAAAATTCTGAAAATTGGCTGAAAACGACTAAATATGAAGGACTCATCGGGCGAATCGCTCTGGAACTGAAATCGGAATGCTCACTGACATTTCCCCTATCTGAAAGTCTGATAAACGCCGGAAAAATGACTAAGTCTAAAAAAAATTTTTTTTCAACTTTTTTCAATTTTACCCCCGTGGGACATATATTCTACCCAACACACATTTGGAACTCTCCTGGGGTACCCTCACACATATTATTCCCTCATTTAGTGGATATTTTCACAAAAAAGTGAAATTTTCAAAAATTCTGAAAATTGGCTGAAAACGACAAAATATGAAGGACTCATCGGGCGGATCGCTCTGGAACTGAAATCGGAATGCTCACTGACATTTCCCCTATCTGAAAGTCTGATAAACGGCGGAAAAATAACTAAGTCCAAAAAAAAAATTTTTTCACCTTTTTTCAATTTTACCCCCGTGGGATATATATTCTACCCACACACATTTGGAACTCCTAGGGTACCCTCACACATATTATTCCCTCATTTAGTGGATATTTTCACAAAAAAGTTAAATTTTCAAAAATTCTGAAAATTGGCTGAAAACGACTAAATATGAAGGACTCATCGGGCGAATCGCTCTGGAACTGAAATCGGAACGCTCACTGACATTTCCCCTATCTGAAAGTCTGATAAACGCTGAAAAAATGACTAAGTCCAAAAAAATTTTTTTCAACTTTTTTCAATTTTACCCCGTGGGATATATATTCTACCCACACACATTTGGAACTCTCCTGGGTTACCCTCACACTTATTATTCCCTCATTTAGTGGATATTTTCACAAAAAGGTGAAATTTTCAAAAATTCCGAAAATTGGCTGAAAACGACTAAATATGAAGGACTCATCGGGCGAATCGCTCTGGAACTGAAATCGGAACGCTCACTGACATTTCCCCTATCTGAAAGTCTGATAAACGCTGAAAAAATGACTAAGTCCAAAAAAATAATTTTTTCACCTTTTTTCAATTTTACCCCTGTGGGATATATATTCTACCCACACACATTTCGAACTCTCCTGGGTTACCCTCACACATATTATTCCCTCATTTAGTGGATATTTTCACAAAAAGGTGAAATTTTCAAAAATTCTGAAAAAATTGGCTGAAAACGACAAAATATGAAGGACTCATCGGGCGAATCGCTCTGGAACTGAAATCGGAATGCTCACTGACATTTCCCCTATCTGAAAGTCTGATAAACGCTGAAAAAATGACTAAGTCTAAAAAAAATTTTTTTCAACTTTTTTCAATTTTACCCCCGTGGGATATATATTCTACCCACACACATTTGGAACTCTCCTGGGGTACCCTCACACATATTATTCCCTCATTTAGTGGATATTTTCACAAAAAGTGAAATTTTCAAAAATTCTGAAAATTGGCTGAAAACGACTAAATATGAAGGACTCATCGGGCGAATCGCTCTGGAACTGAAATCGGAACGCTCACTGACATTTCCCCTATCTGAAAGTCTGATAAACGCTGAAAAAATGACTAAGTCCAAAAAAAAAATTTTTTCACCTTTTTTCAATTTTTCCCCCGTGGGATATATATTCTACCCACACACATTTGGAACTCTCCTGGGGTACCCTCACACATATTATTCCCTCATTTAGTGGATATTTTCACAAAAAAGTGAAATTTTCAAAAATTCTGAAAATTGGCTGAAAATGACAAAATATGAAGGACTCATTGGGCAAATCACTCTGGAACTGAAATCGGAACGCTCACTGACATTTCCCCTATCTGAAAGTCTGATAAACACTGAAAAAATGACTAAGTCCAAAAAAATTTTTTTCAACTTTTTTCAATTTTACCCCGTGGGATATATATTCTACCCACACACATTTGGAACTCTCCTGGGTTACCCTCACACTTTTTATTCCCTCATTTAGTGGATATTTTCACAAAAAGGTGAAATTTTCAAAAATTCCGAAAATTGGCTGAAAACGACTAAATATGAAGGACTCATCGGGCGAATCGCTCTGGAACTGAAATCGGAACGCTCACTGACATTTCCCCTATCTGAAAGTCTGATAAACGCTGAAAAAATGACTAAGTCCAAAAAAAAAATTTTTTCACCTTTTTTCAATTTTACCCCCGTGGGATATATATTCTACCCACACACATTTGGAACTCTCCTGGGGTACCCTCACACATATTATTCCCTCATTTAGTGGATATTTTCACAAAAAAGTGACGTTTTCAAAAATTCAGAAAATTGGCTGAAAACGACTAAATATGAAGGACTCATCGGGCAAATCGCTCTGGAACTGAAATCGGAACGCTCACTGACATTTACCCTATCTGAAAGTCTGATAAACGCCGGAAAAATGACTAAGTCCAAAAAAAAATTTTTTCAACTTTTTTCAATTTTACCCCTGTGGGATATATATTCTACCCACACACATTTGTAACTCTCCTGGGGTACCCTCACACATATTATTCCCTCATTTAGTGGATATTTTCACAAAAAAGTGAAATTTTCAAAAATTCAGAAAATTGGCTGAAAACGACTAAATATGAAGGACTCATCGGGCGAATCACGCTGGAACTAAAATCGGAACGCTCACTGACATTTCCCCTATCTGAAAGTCTGATAAACGCTGAAAAAATGACTAAGTCCAAAAAAATTTTTTTCAACTTTTTTCAATTTTACCCCCGTGGGATATATATTCTACCCACACACATTTCGAACTCTCCTGGGTTACCCTCACACATATTATTCCCTCATTTAGTGGATATTTTCACAAAAAGGTGAAATTTTCAAAAATTCTGAAAAAATTGGCTGAAAACGACAAAATATGAAGGACTCATCGGGCGAATCGCTCTGGAACTGAAATCGGAATGCTCACTGACATTTCCCCTATCTGAAAGTCTGATAAACGCTGAAAAAATGACTAAGTCTAAAAAAAATTTTTTTCAACTTTTTTCAATTTTACCCCCGTGGGATATATATTCTACCCACACACATTTGGAACTCTCCTGGGGTACCCTCACACATATTATTCCCTCATTTAGTGGATATTTTCACAAAAAGTGAAATTTTCAAAAATTCTGAAAATTGGCTGAAAACTACTAAATATGAAGGACTCATCGGGCGAATCGCTCTGGAACTGAAATCGGAATGCTCACTGACATTTCCCCTATCTGAAAGTCTGATAAACGCCGGAAAAATGACTAAGTCTAAAAAAAATTTTTTTTCACCTTTTTTCAATTTTTCCCCCGTGGGATATATATTCTACCCACACACATTTGGAACTCTCCTGGGGTACCATCACACATATTATTCCCTCATTTAGTGGATATTTTCACAAAAAAGTGAAATTTTCAAAAATTCTGAAAATTCCCTGAAAATGACAAAATATGAAGGACTCATTGGGCAAATCACTCTGGAACTGAAATCGGAACGCTAACTGACATTTCCCCTATCTGAAAGTCTGATAAACGCCGGAAAAATGACTAAGTCTAAAAAAAATTTTTTTCAACTTTTTTAATTTTACCCCCGTGGGATATATATTCTACCCACACACATTTGGAACTCTCCTGGGGTACCCTCACACATATTATTCCCACATTTAGTGGATATTTTCACAAAAAAGTGAAATTTTCAAAAATTCTGAGAATTGGCTGAAATTGACTAAATATGAAGGACTCATCGGGTGAATCGCTCTGGAACTGAAATCGGAATGCTCACTGACATTTCCCCTATCTGAAAGTCTGATAAATGCCGGAAAAATGACTAAGTCTAAAAAAAATTTATTTTCAACTTTTTTCAATTTTACCCCCGTGGGATATATATCCTACCCACACACATTTGGAACTCTCTTGGGGTACCCTCACACATATTATTCCCTCATTTAGTGGATATTTTCACAAAAAAGTGACATTTTCAAAAATTCTGAGAATTGGCTGAAATTGACTAAATATGAAGGACTCATCGGGTGAATCGCTCTGGAACTGAAATCGGAACGCTCACTGACCTTTCCCCTATCTGAAAGTCTGATAAACGCCGGAAAAATGACTAAGTCTAAAAAAAATTTATTTTCAACTTTTTTCAACTTTACCCCCGTGGGATATATATCCTACCCACACACATTTGGAACTCTCTTGGGGTACCCTCACACATATTATTCCCTCATTTAGTGGATATTTTCACAAAAAAGTGAAATTTTCAAAAATTCAGAAAATTGGCTGAAAACGACTAAATATGAAGGACTCATCGGGCGAATCGCTCTGGAACTGAAATCGTAATGCTCACTGACATTTCCCCTATCTGAAAGTCTGATAAACGCTGAAAAAATGACTAATTTAAAAAAAAAAATTTTTTCACCTTTTTTCAATTTTACCCCCGTGGGATATATATTCTACCCACACACATTTGGAACTCTCCTGGGGTACCCTCACACATATTATTCCCTCATTTAGTGGATATTTTCACAAAAAAGTGAAATATTCAAAAATTCAGAAAATTGTCTGAAAACGACTAAATATGAAGGACTCATCGGGCGAATCGCTCTGGAACTGAAATCGGAATGCTCACTGACATTTCCCCTATCTGAAAGTCTGATAAACGCCGGAAAAATGGCTAAGTCTAAAAAAAAATTATTTTCAACTTTTTTCAATTTTACCCCCGTGGGATATATATCCTACCCACACACATTTGGAACTCTCTTGGGGTACCCTCACACATATTATTCCCTCATTTAGTGGATATTTTCACAAAAAAGTGAAATTTTCAAAAATTCAGAAAATTGGCTGAAAACGACTAAATATGAAGGACTCATCGGGCGAATCGCTCTGGAACTGAAATCGGAACGCTCACTGACATTTCCCCTATCTGAAAGTCTAATAAACGCTGAAAAAATGACTAAGTCCAAAAAAATAATTTTTTCACCTTTTTCAATTTTACCCCCGTGGAATATATATTCTACCCACACACATTTGGAACTCTCCTGGGGTACCCACACACATATTATTTCCTCATTTAGTGGATATTTTCATAAAAAAGTGAAATTTTAAAAAATTAAAAAATTGGCTGAAAACGACTAAATATGAAGGACTCATCGGGCGAATCGCTCTGGAACTGAAATCGGAACGCTCACTGACATTTCCCCTATCTGAAAGTCTGATAAACGCTGGAAAAATAACTAAGTCCAAAAAAAAATTTTTTTCAACTTTTTTCAATTTTACCCCCGTGGGATATATATTCTACCCACACACATTTGGAACTCTCCTAGGGTACCCTCACACATATTATTCCCTCATTTAGTGGATATTTTCACAAAAAAGTGAAATTTTCAAAAATTCTGAAAAAATTGGCTGAAAATGACTAAATATGAAGGATTCATCGGGCGAATCGCGCTGGAACTGAAATCGGAACGCTCACTGACATTTCCCCTATCTGAAAGTCTGATAAACGCTGAAAAAATGACTAAGTCTAAAAAAAATTTTTTTCAACTTTTTTCAATTTTACCCCCGTGGGATATATATTCTACCCACACACATTTGGAACTCTTCTGAGGTACCCTCACACATATTATTCCCTCATTTAGTGGATATTTTCACAAAAAGTGAAATTTTCAAAAATTCTGAAAATTGGCTGAAAACGACTAAATATGAAGGACTCATCGGGCGAATCGCTCTGGAACTGAAATCGGAATGCTCACTGACATTTCCCCTATCTGAAAGTCTGATAAACGCCGGAAAAATGACTAAGTCTAAAAAAAATTTTTTTTCAACTTTTTTCAATTTTACCCCCGTGGGACATATATTCTACCCAACACACATTTGGAACTCTCCTGGGGTACCCTCACACATATTATTCCCTCATTTAGTGGATATTTTCACAAAAAAGTGAAATTTTCAAAAATTCTGAAAATTGGCTGAAAACGACAAAATATGAAGGACTCATCGGGCGGATCGCTCTGGAACTGAAATCGGAATGCTCACTGACATTTCCCCTATCTGAAAGTCTGATAAACGGCGGAAAAATAACTAAGTCCAAAAAAAAAATTTTTTCACCTTTTTTCAATTTTACCCCCGTGGGATATATATTCTACCCACACACATTTGGAACTCCTAGGGTACCCTCACACATATTATTCCCTCATTTAGTGGATATTTTCACAAAAAAGTGAAATTTTCAAAAATTCTGAAAATTGGCTGAAAACGACTAAATATGAAGGACTCATCGGGCGAATCGCTCTGGAACTGAAATCGGAACGCTCACTGACATTTCCCCTATCTGAAAGTCTGATAAACGCTGAAAAAATGACTAAGTCCAAAAAAATTTTTTTCAACTTTTTTCAATTTTACCCCGTGGGATATATATTCTACCCACACACATTTGGAACTCTCCTGGGTTACCCTCACACTTATTATTCCCTCATTTAGTGGATATTTTCACAAAAAGGTGAAATTTTCAAAAATTCCGAAAATTGGCTGAAAACGACTAAATATGAAGGACTCATCGGGCGAATCGCTCTGGAACTGAAATCGGAACGCTCACTGACATTTCCCCTATCTGAAAGTCTGATAAACGCTGAAAAAATGACTAAGTCCAAAAAAATAATTTTTTCACCTTTTTTCAATTTTACCCCTGTGGGATATATATTCTACCCACACACATTTGGAACTCTCCTGGGTACCCTCACACATATTATTCCCTCATTTAGTGGATATTTTCACAAAAAAGTGAAATTTTCAAAAATTCAGAAAATTGGCTGAAAACGACTAAATATGAAGGACTCATCGGGCGAATCACGCTGGAACTGAAATCGGAACGCTCACTGACATTTCCCCTATCTGAAAGTCTGATAAACGCTGAAAAAATGACTAAGTCCAAAAAAATTTTTTTCAACTTTTTTCAATTTTACCCCCGTGGGATATATATTCTACCCACACACATTTCGAACTCTCCTGGGTTACCCTCACACATATTATTCCCTCATTTAGTGGATATTTTCACAAAAAGGTGAAATTTTCAAAAATTCTGAAAAAATTGGCTGAAAACGACAAAATATGAAGGACTCATCGGGCGAATCGCTCTGGAACTGAAATCGGAATGCTCACTGACATTTCCCCTATCTGAAAGTCTGATAAACGCTGAAAAAATGACTAAGTCTAAAAAAAATTTTTTTCAACTTTTTTCAATTTTACCCCCGTGGGATATATATTCTACCCACACACATTTGGAACTCTCCTGGGGTACCCTCACACATATTATTCCCTCATTTAGTGGATATTTTCACAAAAAGTGAAATTTTCAAAAATTCTGAAAATTGGCTGAAAACGACTAAATATGAAGGACTCATCGGGCGAATCGCTCTGGAACTGAAATCGGAACGCTCACTGACATTTCCCCTATCTGAAAGTCTGATAAACGCTGAAAAAATGACTAAGTCCAAAAAAAAAATTTTTTCACCTTTTTTCAATTTTTCCCCCGTGGGATATATATTCTACCCACACACATTTGGAACTCTCCTGGGGTACCCTCACACATATTATTCCCTCATTTAGTGGATATTTTCACAAAAAAGTGAAATTTTCAAAAATTCTGAAAATTGGCTGAAAATGACAAAATATGAAGGACTCATTGGGCAAATCACTCTGGAACTGAAATCGGAACGCTCACTGACATTTCCCCTATCTGAAAGTCTGATAAACACTGAAAAAATGACTAAGTCCAAAAAAATTTTTTTCAACTTTTTTCAATTTTACCCCGTGGGATATATATTCTACCCACACACATTTGGAACTCTCCTGGGTTACCCTCACACTTTTTATTCCCTCATTTAGTGGATATTTTCACAAAAAGGTGAAATTTTCAAAAATTCCGAAAATTGGCTGAAAACGACTAAATATGAAGGACTCATCGGGCGAATCGCTCTGGAACTGAAATCGGAACGCTCACTGACATTTCCCCTATCTGAAAGTCTGATAAACGCTGAAAAAATGACTAAGTCCAAAAAAAAAATTTTTTCACCTTTTTTCAATTTTACCCCCGTGGGATATATATTCTACCCACACACATTTGGAACTCTCCTGGGGTACCCTCACACATATTATTCCCTCATTTAGTGGATATTTTCACAAAAAAGTGACGTTTTCAAAAATTCAGAAAATTGGCTGAAAACGACTAAATATGAAGGACTCATCGGGCAAATCGCTCTGGAACTGAAATCGGAACGCTCACTGACATTTACCCTATCTGAAAGTCTGATAAACGCCGGAAAAATGACTAAGTCCAAAAAAAAATTTTTTCAACTTTTTTCAATTTTACCCCTGTGGGATATATATTCTACCCACACACATTTGTAACTCTCCTGGGGTACCCTCACACATATTATTCCCTCATTTAGTGGATATTTTCACAAAAAAGTGAAATTTTCAAAAATTCAGAAAATTGGCTGAAAACGACTAAATATGAAGGACTCATCGGGCGAATCACGCTGGAACTAAAATCGGAACGCTCACTGACATTTCCCCTATCTGAAAGTCTGATAAACGCTGAAAAAATGACTAAGTCCAAAAAAATTTTTTTCAACTTTTTTCAATTTTACCCCCGTGGGATATATATTCTACCCACACACATTTCGAACTCTCCTGGGTTACCCTCACACATATTATTCCCTCATTTAGTGGATATTTTCACAAAAAGGTGAAATTTTCAAAAATTCTGAAAAAATTGGCTGAAAACGACAAAATATGAAGGACTCATCGGGCGAATCGCTCTGGAACTGAAATCGGAATGCTCACTGACATTTCCCCTATCTGAAAGTCTGATAAACGCTGAAAAAATGACTAAGTCTAAAAAAAATTTTTTTCAACTTTTTTCAATTTTACCCCCGTGGGATATATATTCTACCCACACACATTTGGAACTCTCCTGGGGTACCCTCACACATATTATTCCCTCATTTAGTGGATATTTTCACAAAAAGTGAAATTTTCAAAAATTCTGAAAATTGGCTGAAAACTACTAAATATGAAGGACTCATCGGGCGAATCGCTCTGGAACTGAAATCGGAATGCTCACTGACATTTCCCCTATCTGAAAGTCTGATAAACGCCGGAAAAATGACTAAGTCTAAAAAAAATTTTTTTTCACCTTTTTTCAATTTTTCCCCCGTGGGATATATATTCTACCCACACACATTTGGAACTCTCCTGGGGTACCATCACACATATTATTCCCTCATTTAGTGGATATTTTCACAAAAAAGTGAAATTTTCAAAAATTCTGAAAATTCCCTGAAAATGACAAAATATGAAGGACTCATTGGGCAAATCACTCTGGAACTGAAATCGGAACGCTAACTGACATTTCCCCTATCTGAAAGTCTGATAAACGCCGGAAAAATGACTAAGTCTAAAAAAAATTTTTTTCAACTTTTTTAATTTTACCCCCGTGGGATATATATTCTACCCACACACATTTGGAACTCTCCTGGGGTACCCTCACACATATTATTCCCACATTTAGTGGATATTTTCACAAAAAAGTGAAATTTTCAAAAATTCTGAGAATTGGCTGAAATTGACTAAATATGAAGGACTCATCGGGTGAATCGCTCTGGAACTGAAATCGGAATGCTCACTGACATTTCCCCTATCTGAAAGTCTGATAAATGCCGGAAAAATGACTAAGTCTAAAAAAAATTTATTTTCAACTTTTTTCAATTTTACCCCCGTGGGATATATATCCTACCCACACACATTTGGAACTCTCTTGGGGTACCCTCACACATATTATTCCCTCATTTAGTGGATATTTTCACAAAAAAGTGACATTTTCAAAAATTCTGAGAATTGGCTGAAATTGACTAAATATGAAGGACTCATCGGGTGAATCGCTCTGGAACTGAAATCGGAACGCTCACTGACCTTTCCCCTATCTGAAAGTCTGATAAACGCCGGAAAAATGACTAAGTCTAAAAAAAATTTATTTTCAACTTTTTTCAACTTTACCCCCGTGGGATATATATCCTACCCACACACATTTGGAACTCTCTTGGGGTACCCTCACACATATTATTCCCTCATTTAGTGGATATTTTCACAAAAAAGTGAAATTTTCAAAAATTCAGAAAATTGGCTGAAAACGACTAAATATGAAGGACTCATCGGGCGAATCGCTCTGGAACTGAAATCGTAATGCTCACTGACATTTCCCCTATCTGAAAGTCTGATAAACGCTGAAAAAATGACTAATTTAAAAAAAAAAATTTTTTCACCTTTTTTCAATTTTACCCCCGTGGGATATATATTCTACCCACACACATTTGGAACTCTCCTGGGGTACCCTCACACATATTATTCCCTCATTTAGTGGATATTTTCACAAAAAAGTGAAATATTCAAAAATTCAGAAAATTGTCTGAAAACGACTAAATATGAAGGACTCATCGGGCGAATCGCTCTGGAACTGAAATCGGAATGCTCACTGACATTTCCCCTATCTGAAAGTCTGATAAACGCCGGAAAAATGGCTAAGTCTAAAAAAAAATTATTTTCAACTTTTTTCAATTTTACCCCCGTGGGATATATATCCTACCCACACACATTTGGAACTCTCTTGGGGTACCCTCACACATATTATTCCCTCATTTAGTGGATATTTTCACAAAAAAGTGAAATTTTCAAAAATTCAGAAAATTGGCTGAAAACGACTAAATATGAAGGACTCATCGGGCGAATCGCTCTGGAACTGAAATCGGAACGCTCACTGACATTTCCCCTATCTGAAAGTCTAATAAACGCTGAAAAAATGACTAAGTCCAAAAAAATAATTTTTTCACCTTTTTCAATTTTACCCCCGTGGAATATATATTCTACCCACACACATTTGGAACTCTCCTGGGGTACCCACACACATATTATTTCCTCATTTAGTGGATATTTTCATAAAAAAGTGAAATTTTAAAAAATTAAAAAATTGGCTGAAAACGACTAAATATGAAGGACTCATCGGGCGAATCGCTCTGGAACTGAAATCGGAACGCTCACTGACATTTCCCCTATCTGAAAGTCTGATAAACGCTGGAAAAATAACTAAGTCCAAAAAAAAATTTTTTTCAACTTTTTTCAATTTTACCCCCGTGGGATATATATTCTACCCACACACATTTGGAACTCTCCTAGGGTACCCTCACACATATTATTCCCTCATTTAGTGGATATTTTCACAAAAAAGTGAAATTTTCAAAAATTCTGAAAAAATTGGCTGAAAATGACTAAATATGAAGGATTCATCGGGCGAATCGCGCTGGAACTGAAATCGGAACGCTCACTGACATTTCCCCTATCTGAAAGTCTGATAAACGCTGAAAAAATGACTAAGTCTAAAAAAAATTTTTTTCAACTTTTTTCAATTTTACCCCCGTGGGATATATATTCTACCCACACACATTTGGAACTCTTCTGAGGTACCCTCACACATATTATTCCCTCATTTAGTGGATATTTTCACAAAAAGTGAAATTTTCAAAAATTCTGAAAATTGGCTGAAAACGACTAAATATGAAGGACTCATCGGGCGAATCGCTCTGGAACTGAAATCGGAATGCTCACTGACATTTCCCCTATCTGAAAGTCTGATAAACGCCGGAAAAATGACTAAGTCTAAAAAAAATTTTTTTTCAACTTTTTTCAATTTTACCCCCGTGGGACATATATTCTACCCAACACACATTTGGAACTCTCCTGGGGTACCCTCACACATATTATTCCCTCATTTAGTGGATATTTTCACAAAAAAGTGAAATTTTCAAAAATTCTGAAAATTGGCTGAAAACGACAAAATATGAAGGATTCATCGGGCGGATCGCTCTGGAACTGAAATCGGAATGCTCACTGACATTTCCCCTATCTGAAAGTCTGATAAACGGCGGAAAAATAACTAAGTCCAAAAAAAAAATGTTTTCACCTTTTTTCAATTTTACCCCCGTGGGATATATATTCTACCCACACACATTTGGAACTCCTAGGGTACCCTCACACATATTATTCCCTCATTTAGTGGATATTTTCACAAAAAAGTGAAATTTTCAAAAATTCTGAAAATTGGCTGAAAACGACTAAATATGAAGGACTCATCGGGCGAATCGCTCTGGAACTGAAATCGGAACGCTCACTGACATTTCCCCTATCTGAAAGTCTGATAAACGCTGAAAAAATGACTAAGTCCAAAAAAATTTTTTTCAACTTTTTTCAATTTTACCCCGTGGGATATATATTCTACCCACACACATTTGGAACTCTCCTGGGTTACCCTCACACTTATTATTCCCTCATTTAGTGGATATTTTCACAAAAAGGTGAAATTTTCAAAAATTCCGAAAATTGGCTGAAAACGACTAAATATGAAGGACTCATCGGGCGAATCGCTCTGGAACTGAAATCGGAACGCTCACTGACATTTCCCCTATCTGAAAGTCTGATAAACGCTGAAAAAATGACTAAGTCCAAAAAAATAATTTTTTCACCTTTTTTCAATTTTACCCCTGTGGGATATATATTCTACCCACACACATTTGGAACTCTCCTGGGGTACCCTCACACATATTATTCCCTCATTTAGTGGATATTTTCACAAAAAAGTGAAATTTTCAAAAATTCAGAAAATTGGCTGAAAACGACTAAATATGAAGGACTCATCGGGCGAATCACGCTGGAACTGAAATCGGAACGCTCACTGACATTTCCCCTATCTGAAAGTCTGATAAACGCTGAAAAAATGACTAAGTCCAAAAAAATTTTTTTCAACTTTTTTCAATTTTACCCCCGTGGGATATATATTCTACCCACACACATTTCGAACTCTCCTGGGTTACCCTCACACATATTATTCCCTCATTTAGTGGATATTTTCACAAAAAGGTGAAATTTTCAAAAATTCTGAAAAAATTGGCTGAAAACGACAAAATATGAAGGACTCATCGGGCGAATCGCTCTGGAACTGAAATCGGAATGCTCACTGACATTTCCCCTATCTGAAAGTCTGATAAACGCTGAAAAAATGACTAAGTCTAAAAAAAATTTTTTTCAACTTTTTTCAATTTTACCCCCGTGGGATATATATTCTACCCACACACATTTGGAACTCTCCTGGGGTACCCTCACACATATTATTCCCTCATTTAGTGGATATTTTCACAAAAAGTGAAATTTTCAAAAATTCTGAAAATTGGCTGAAAACGACTAAATATGAAGGACTCATCGGGCGAATCGCTCTGGAACTGAAATCGGAACGCTCACTGACATTTCCCCTATCTGAAAGTCTGATAAACGCTGAAAAAATGACTAAGTCCAAAAAAAAAATTTTTTCACCTTTTTTCAATTTTTCCCCCGTGGGATATATATTCTACCCACACACATTTGGAACTCTCCTGGGGTACCCTCACACATATTATTCCCTCATTTAGTGGATATTTTCACAAAAAAGTGAAATTTTCAAAAATTCTGAAAATTGGCTGAAAATGACAAAATATGAAGGACTCATTGGGCAAATCACTCTGGAACTGAAATCGGAACGCTCACTGACATTTCCCCTATCTGAAAGTCTGATAAACACTGAAAAAATGACTAAGTCCAAAAAAATTTTTTTCAACTTTTTTCAATTTTACCCCGTGGGATATATATTCTACCCACACACATTTGGAACTCTCCTGGGTTACCCTCACACTTTTTATTCCCTCATTTAGTGGATATTTTCACAAAAAGGTGAAATTTTCAAAAATTCCGAAAATTGGCTGAAAACGACTAAATATGAAGGACTCATCGGGCGAATCGCTCTGGAACTGAAATCGGAACGCTCACTGACATTTCCCCTATCTGAAAGTCTGATAAACGCTGAAAAAATGACTAAGTCCAAAAAAAAAATTTTTTCACCTTTTTTCAATTTTACCCCCGTGGGATATATATTCTACCCACACACATTTGGAACTCTCCTGGGGTACCCTCACACATATTATTCCCTCATTTAGTGGATATTTTCACAAAAAAGTGACGTTTTCAAAAATTCAGAAAATTGGCTGAAAATGACTAAATATGAAGGACTCATCGGGCAAATCGCTCTGGAACTGAAATCGGAACGCTCACTGACATTTACCCTATCTGAAAGTCTGATAAACGCCGGAAAAATGACTAAGTCCAAAAAAAAATTTTTTCAACTTTTTTCAATTTTACCCTTGTGGGATATATATTCTACCCACACACATTTGTAACTCTCCTGGGGTACCCTCACACATATTATTCCCTCATTTAGTGGATATTTTCACAAAAAAGTGAAATTTTCAAAAATTCAGAAAATTGGCTGAAAACGACTAAATATGAAGGACTCATCGGGCGAATCACGCTGGAACTAAAATCGGAACGCTCACTGACATTTCCCCTATCTGAAAGTCTGATAAACGCTGAAAAAATGACTAAGTCCAAAAAAATTTTTTTCAACTTTTTTCAATTTTACCCCCGTGGGATATATATTCTACCCACACACATTTCGAACTCTCCTGGGTTACCCTCACACATATTATTCCCTCATTTAGTGGATATTTTCACAAAAAGGTGAAATTTTCAAAAATTCTGAAAAAATTGGCTGAAAACGACAAAATATGAAGGACTCATCGGGCGAATCGCTCTGGAACTGAAATCGGAATGCTCACTGACATTTCCCCTATCTGAAAGTCTGATAAACGCTGAAAAAATGACTAAGTCTAAAAAAAATTTTTTTCAACTTTTTTCAATTTTACCCCCGTGGGATATATATTCTACCCACACACATTTGGAACTCTCCTGGGGTACCCTCACACATATTATTCCCTCATTTAGTGGATATTTTCACAAAAAGTGAAATTTTCAAAAATTCTGAAAATTGGCTGAAAACTACTAAATATGAAGGACTCATCGGGCGAATCGCTCTGGAACTGAAATCGGAATGCTCACTGACATTTCCCCTATCTGAAAGTCTGATAAACGCCGGAAAAATGACTAAGTCTAAAAAAAATTTTTTTTCACCTTTTTTCAATTTTTCCCCCGTGGGATATATATTCTACCCACACACATTTGGAACTCTCCTGGGGTACCATCACACATATTATTCCCTCATTTAGTGGATATTTTCACAAAAAAGTGAAATTTTCAAAAATTCTGAAAATTCCCTGAAAATGACAAAATATGAAGGACTCATTGGGCAAATCACTCTGGAACTGAAATCGGAACGCTAACTGACATTTCCCCTATCTGAAAGTCTGATAAACGCCGGAAAAATGACTAAGTCTAAAAAAAATTTTTTTTCAACTTTTTTCAATTTTACCCCCGTGGGACATATATTCTACCCAACACACATTTGGAACTCTCCTGGGGTACCCTCACACATATTATTCCCTCATTTAGTGGATATTTTCACAAAAAAGTGAAATTTTCAAAAATTCTGAAAATTGGCTGAAAACGACAAAATATGAAGGATTCATCGGGCGGATCGCTCTGGAACTGAAATCGGAATGCTCACTGACATTTCCCCTATCTGAAAGTCTGATAAACGGCGGAAAAATAACTAAGTCCAAAAAAAAAATTTTTTCACCTTTTTTCAATTTTACCCCCGTGGGATATATATTCTACCCACACACATTTGGAACTCCTAGGGTACCCTCACACATATTATTCCCTCATTTAGTGGATATTTTCACAAAAAAGTGAAATTTTCAAAAATTCTGAAAATTGGCTGAAAACGACTAAATATGAAGGACTCATCGGGCGAATCGCTCTGGAACTGAAATCGGAACGCTCACTGACATTTCCCCTATCTGAAAGTCTGATAAACGCTGAAAAAATGACTAAGTCCAAAAAAATTTTTTTCAACTTTTTTCAATTTTACCCCGTGGGATATATATTCTACCCACACACATTTGGAACTCTCCTGGGTTACCCTCACACTTATTATTCCCTCATTTAGTGGATATTTTCACAAAAAGGTGAAATTTTCAAAAATTCCGAAAATTGGCTGAAAACGACTAAATATGAAGGACTCATCGGGCGAATCGCTCTGGAACTGAAATCGGAACGCTCACTGACATTTCCCCTATCTGAAAGTCTGATAAACGCTGAAAAAATGACTAAGTCCAAAAAAATAATTTTTTCACCTTTTTTCAATTTTACCCCTGTGGGATATATATTCTACCCACACACATTTGGAACTCTCCTGGGGTACCCTCACACATATTATTCCCTCATTTAGTGGATATTTTCACAAAAAAGTGAAATTTTCAAAAATTCAGAAAATTGGCTGAAAACGACTAAATATGAAGGACTCATCGGGCGAATCACGCTGGAACTGAAATCGGAACGCTCACTGACATTTCCCCTATCTGAAAGTCTGATAAACGCTGAAAAAATGACTAAGTCCAAAAAAATTTTTTTCAACTTTTTTCAATTTTACCCCCGTGGGATATATATTCTACCCACACACATTTCGAACTCTCCTGGGTTACCCTCACACATATTATTCCCTCATTTAGTGGATATTTTCACAAAAAGGTGAAATTTTCAAAAATTCTGAAAAAATTGGCTGAAAACGACAAAATATGAAGGACTCATCGGGCGAATCGCTCTGGAACTGAAATCGGAATGCTCACTGACATTTCCCCTATCTGAAAGTCTGATAAACGCTGAAAAAATGACTAAGTCTAAAAAAAATTTTTTTCAACTTTTTTCAATTTTACCCCCGTGGGATATATATTCTACCCACACACATTTGGAACTCTCCTGGGGTACCCTCACACATATTATTCCCTCATTTAGTGGATATTTTCACAAAAAGTGAAATTTTCAAAAATTCTGAAAATTGGCTGAAAACGACTAAATATGAAGGACTCATCGGGCGAATCGCTCTGGAACTGAAATCGGAACGCTCACTGACATTTCCCCTATCTGAAAGTCTGATAAACGCTGAAAAAATGACTAAGTCCAAAAAAAAAATTTTTTCACCTTTTTTCAATTTTTCCCCCGTGGGATATATATTCTACCCACACACATTTGGAACTCTCCTGGGGTACCCTCACACATATTATTCCCTCATTTAGTGGATATTTTCACAAAAAAGTGAAATTTTCAAAAATTCTGAAAATTGGCTGAAAATGACAAAATATGAAGGACTCATTGGGCAAATCACTCTGGAACTGAAATCGGAACGCTCACTGACATTTCCCCTATCTGAAAGTCTGATAAACACTGAAAAAATGACTAAGTCCAAAAAAATTTTTTTCAACTTTTTTCAATTTTACCCCGTGGGATATATATTCTACCCACACACATTTGGAACTCTCCTGGGTTACCCTCACACTTTTTATTCCCTCATTTAGTGGATATTTTCACAAAAAGGTGAAATTTTCAAAAATTCCGAAAATTGGCTGAAAACGACTAAATATGAAGGACTCATCGGGCGAATCGCTCTGGAACTGAAATCGGAACGCTCACTGACATTTCCCCTATCTGAAAGTCTGATAAACGCTGAAAAAATGACTAAGTCCAAAAAAAAAATTTTTTCACCTTTTTTCAATTTTACCCCCGTGGGATATATATTCTACCCACACACATTTGGAACTCTCCTGGGGTACCCTCACACATATTATTCCCTCATTTAGTGGATATTTTCACAAAAAAGTGACGTTTTCAAAAATTCAGAAAATTGGCTGAAAATGACTAAATATGAAGGACTCATCGGGCAAATCGCTCTGGAACTGAAATCGGAACGCTCACTGACATTTACCCTATCTGAAAGTCTGATAAACGCCGGAAAAATGACTAAGTCCAAAAAAAAATTTTTTCAACTTTTTTCAATTTTACCCTTGTGGGATATATATTCTACCCACACACATTTGTAACTCTCCTGGGGTACCCTCACACATATTATTCCCTCATTTAGTGGATATTTTCACAAAAAAGTGAAATTTTCAAAAATTCAGAAAATTGGCTGAAAACGACTAAATATGAAGGACTCATCGGGCGAATCACGCTGGAACTAAAATCGGAACGCTCACTGACATTTCCCCTATCTGAAAGTCTGATAAACGCTGAAAAAATGACTAAGTCCAAAAAAATTTTTTTCAACTTTTTTCAATTTTACCCCCGTGGGATATATATTCTACCCACACACATTTCGAACTCTCCTGGGTTACCCTCACACATATTATTCCCTCATTTAGTGGATATTTTCACAAAAAGGTGAAATTTTCAAAAATTCTGAAAAAATTGGCTGAAAACGACAAAATATGAAGGACTCATCGGGCGAATCGCTCTGGAACTGAAATCGGAATGCTCACTGACATTTCCCCTATCTGAAAGTCTGATAAACGCTGAAAAAATGACTAAGTCTAAAAAAAATTTTTTTCAACTTTTTTCAATTTTACCCCCGTGGGATATATATTCTACCCACACACATTTGGAACTCTCCTGGGGTACCCTCACACATATTATTCCCTCATTTAGTGGATATTTTCACAAAAAGTGAAATTTTCAAAAATTCTGAAAATTGGCTGAAAACTACTAAATATGAAGGACTCATCGGGCGAATCGCTCTGGAACTGAAATCGGAATGCTCACTGACATTTCCCCTATCTGAAAGTCTGATAAACGCCGGAAAAATGACTAAGTCTAAAAAAAATTTTTTTTCACCTTTTTTCAATTTTTCCCCCGTGGGATATATATTCTACCCACACACATTTGGAACTCTCCTGGGGTACCATCACACATATTATTCCCTCATTTAGTGGATATTTTCACAAAAAAGTGAAATTTTCAAAAATTCTGAAAATTCCCTGAAAATGACAAAATATGAAGGACTCATTGGGCAAATCACTCTGGAACTGAAATCGGAACGCTAACTGACATTTCCCCTATCTGAAAGTCTGATAAACGCCGGAAAAATGACTAAGTCTAAAAAAAATTTTTTTCAACTTTTTTAATTTTACCCCCGTGGGATATATATTCTACCCACACACATTTGGAACTCTCCTGGGGTACCCTCACACATATTATTCCCACATTTAGTGGATATTTTCACAAAAAAGTGAAATTTTCAAAAATTCTGAGAATTGGCTGAAATTGACTAAATATGAAGGACTCATCGGGTGAATCGCTCTGGAACTGAAATCGGAATGCTCACTGACATTTCCCCTATCTGAAAGTCTGATAAACGCCGGAAAAATGACTAAGTCTAAAAAAAATTTATTTTCAACTTTTTTCAATTTTACCCCCGTGGGATATATATCCTACCCACACACATTTGGAACTCTCTTGGGGTACCCTCACACATATTATTCCCTCATTTAGTGAATATTTTCACAAAAAAGTGAAATTTTCAAAAATTCAGAAAATTGGCTGAAAACGACTAAATATGAAGGACTCATCGGGCGAATCGCTCTGGAACTGAAATTGGAACGCTCACTGACATATCCCCTATCTGAAAATCTGATAAACGCCGGAAAAATGACTAAGTCCAAAAAAAAATTTTTTCACCTTTTTTCAATTTTACCCCCGTGGGATATATATTCTACCCACACACATTTGGAACTCTCCTGGGGTACCCTAACAAATATTATTCCCTCATTTAGTGGATATTTTCACAAAAAAGTGACATTTTCAAAAATTCTGAGAATTGGCTGAAATTGACTAAATATGAAGGACTCATCGGGTGAATCGCTCTGGAACTGAAATCGGAACGCTCACTGACCTTTCCCCTATCTGAAAGTCTGAGAAACGCCGGAAAAATGACTAAGTCTAAAAAAAATTTATTTTCAACTTTTTTCAACTTTACCCCCGTGGGATATATATCCTACCCACACACATTTGGAACTCTCTTGGGGTACCCTCACACATATTATTCCCTCATTTAGTGGATATTTTCACAAAAAAGTGAAATTTTCAAAAATTCAGAAAATTGGCTGAAAACGACTAAATATGAAGGACTCATCGGGCGAATCGCTCTGGAACTGAAATCGTAATGCTCACTGACATTTCCCCTATCTGAAAGTCTGATAAACGCTGAAAAAATGACTAATTTAAAAAAAAAAAATTTTTCACCTTTTTTCAATTTTACCCCCGTGGGATATATATTCTACCCACACACATTTGGAACTCTCCTGGGGGCACCCTCACACATATTATTCCCTCATTTAGTGGATATTTTCACAAAAAAGTGAAATTTTCAAAAATTCAGAAAATTGGCTGAAAACGACTAAATATGAAGGACTCATCGGGCGAATCGCTCTGGAACTGAAATCGGAACGCTCACTGACATTTCCCCTATCTGAAAGTCTGATAAACGCCGGAAAAATGACTAAGTTTAAAAAAAATTTATTTTCAACTTTTTTCAACTTTACCCCCGTGGGATATATATCCTACCCACACACATTTGGAACTCTCTTGGGGTACCCTCACACATATTATTCCCTCATTTAGTGGATATTTTCACAAAAAAGTGAAATTTTCAAAAATTCAGAAAATTGGCTGAAAACGACTAAATATGAAGGACTCATCAGGCGAATCGCTCTGGAACTGAAATTGGAACGCTCACTGACATTTCCCCTATCTGAAAGTCTGATAAACGCTGAAAAAATGACTAAGTCTAAAAAAAAATTATTTTCAACTTTTTTCAATTTTACCCCCGTGGGATATATATTCTACCCACACACATTTGGAACTCTCCTGGGGTACCCTCACACATATTATTCCCTCATTTAGTGGATATTTTCACAAAAAAGTGAAATTTTCAAAATTTCTGAAAATTGGCTGAAAACGACTAAATATGAAGGACTCATCGGGCGAATCGCTCTGGAACTGAAATCGGAACGCTCACTGACATTTCCCCTATCTGAAAGTCTAATAAACGCTGAAAAAATGACTAAGTCCAAAAAAATAATTTTTTCACCTTTTTCAATTTTACCCCCGTGGAATATATATTCTACCCACACACATTTGGAACTCTCCTGGGGTACCCACACACATATTATTTCCTCATTTAGTGGATATTTTCATAAAAAAGTGAAATTTTCAAAAATTAAAAAATTGGCTGAAAACGACTAAATATGAAGGACTCATCGGGCGAATCGCTCTGGAACTGAAATCGGAACGCTCACTGACATTTCCCCTATCTGAAAGTCTGATAAACGCTGGAAAAATAACTAAGTCCAAAAAAAAATTTTTTTCAACTTTTTTCAATTTTACCCCCGTGGGATTTATATTCTACCCACACACATTTCAAACTCTCCTGGGTTACCCTCTCACATATTATTCCCTCATTTAGTGGATATTTTCACAAAAAGGTGAAATTTTCAAAAATTCTGAAAAAATTGGCTGAAAACGACAAAATATGAAGGACTCATCGGGCGAATCGCTCTGGAACTGAAATCGGAATGCTCACTGACATTTCCCCTATCTGAAAGTCTGATAAACGCTGAAAAAATGACTAAGTCTAAAAAAAATTTTTTTCAACTTTTTTCAATTTTACCCCCGTGGGATATATATTCTACCCACACACATTTGGAACTCTCCTGGGGTACCCTCACACATATTATTCCCTCATTTAGTGGATATTTTCACAAAAAGTGAAATTTTCAAAAATTCTGAAAATTGGCTGAAAACTACTAAATATGAAGGACTCATCGGGCGAATCGCTCTGGAACTGAAATCGGAACGCTCACTGACATTTCCCCTATCTGAAAGTCTGATAAACGGCGGAAAAATAACTAAGTCCAAAAAAAAAATTTTTTCACCTTTTTTCAATTTTACCCCCGTGGGATATATATTCTACCCACACACATTTGGAACTCTCCTAGGGTACCCTCACACATATTATTCCCTCATTTAGTGGATATTTTCACAAAAAAGTGAAATTTTCAAAAATTCTGAAAATTGGCTGAAAACGACTAAATATGAAGGACTCATCGGGCGAATCGCTCTGGAGCTGAAATCGGAACGCTCACTGACATTTCCCCTATCTGAAAGTTTGATAAACGCTGAAAAAATGACTAAGTCCAAAAAAAAAATTTTTTCACCTTTTTTCAATTTTTCCCCCGTGGGATATATATTCTACCCACACACATTTGGAACTCTCCTGGGGTACCCTCACACATATTATTCCCTCATTTAGTGGATATTTTCACAAAAAAGTGAAATTTTCAAAAATTCTGAAAATAGGCTGAAAACGACTAAATATGAATGACTCATCGGGCGAATCGCTCTGGAACTGAAATCGGAACGCTCACTGACATTTCCCCTATCTGAAAGTCTGATAAACTCTGAAAAAATGACTAAGTCCAAAAAAATTTTTTTCAACTTTTTTCAATTTTACCCCCGTGGGATATATATTCTACCCACACATATTTGGAACTCTCCTGGGGTACCCTCACACATATTATTCCCTCATTTAGTGGATATTTTCACAAAAAAGTGAAATTTTCAAAAATTCTGAAAATTGGCTGAAAATGACAAAATATGAAGGACTCATCGGGCGAATCGCTCTGGAACTGAAATCGGAATGCTCACTGACATTTCCCCTATCTGAAAGTCTGATAAACGGCGGAAAAATGACTAAGTCCAAAAAAAAATTTTTTCAACTTTTTTCAATTTTACCCCCGTGGGATATATATTCTACCCAAACACATTTGGAACTCTCCTGGGGTACCCTCACACATATTATTCCCTCATTTAGTGGATATTTTCACAAAAAAGTGTAATTTTCAAAAAATCAGAAAATTGGCTGAAAACGACTAAATATGAAGGACTCATTGGGCAAATCACTCTGGAACTGAAATCGGAACGCTAACTGACATTTCCCCTATCTGAAAGTCTGATAAACGCTGAAAAAATGACTAAGTCCAAGAAAAATATTTTTTCACCTTTTTTCAATTTTACCCCCGTGGGCTATATATTCTACCCACACACATTTGGAACTCTCCTGGGGTACCCTCACACATATTATTCCCTCATTTAGTGGATATTTTCACAAAAAAGTGAAATTTTCAAAAATTCTGAAAATTCCCTGAAAATGACAAAATATGAAGGACTCATTGGGCAAATCACTCTGGAACTGAAATCGGAACGCTAACTGACATTTCCCCTATCTGAAAGTCTGATAAACGCCGGAAAAATGACTAAGTCTAAAAAAAATTTTTTTCAACTTTTTTAATTTTACCCCCGTGGGATATATATTCTACCCACACACATTTGGAACTCTCCTGGGGTACCCTCACACATATTATTCCCACATTTAGTGGATATTTTCACAAAAAAGTGAAATTTTCAAAAATTCTGAGAATTGGCTGAAATTGACTAAATATGAAGGACTCATCGGGTGAATCGCTCTGGAACTGAAATCGGAATGCTCACTGACATTTCCCCTATCTGAAAGTCTGATAAATGCCGGAAAAATGACTAAGTCTAAAAAAAATTTATTTTCAACTTTTTTCAATTTTACCCCCGTGGGATATATATCCTACCCACACACATTTGGAACTCTCTTGGGGTACCCTCACACATATTATTCCCTCATTTAGTGGATATTTTCACAAAAAAGTGACATTTTCAAAAATTCTGAGAATTGGCTGAAATTGACTAAATATGAAGGACTCATCGGGTGAATCGCTCTGGAACTGAAATCGGAACGCTCACTGACCTTTCCCCTATCTGAAAGTCTGATAAACGCCGGAAAAATGACTAAGTCTAAAAAAAATTTATTTTCAACTTTTTTCAACTTTACCCCCGTGGGATATATATCCTACCCACACACATTTGGAACTCTCTTGGGGTACCCTCACACATATTATTCCCTCATTTAGTGGATATTTTCACAAAAAAGTGAAATTTTCAAAAATTCAGAAAATTGGCTGAAAACGACTAAATATGAAGGACTCATCGGGCGAATCGCTCTGGAACTGAAATCGTAATGCTCACTGACATTTCCCCTATCTGAAAGTCTGATAAACGCTGAAAAAATGACTAATTTAAAAAAAAAAAATTTTTCACCTTTTTTCAATTTTACCCCCGTGGGATATATATTCTACCCACACACATTTGGAACTCTCCTGGGGTACCCTCACACATATTATTCCCTCATTTAGTGGATATTTTCACAAAAAAGTGAAATATTCAAAAATTCAGAAAATTGTCTGAAAACGACTAAATATGAAGGACTCATCGGGCGAATCGCTCTGGAACTGAAATCGGAATGCTCACTGACATTTCCCCTATCTGAAAGTCTGATAAACGCTGAAAAAATGACTAAGTCCAAAAAAATAATTTTTTCACCTTTTTCAATTTTACCCCCGTGGAATATATATTCTACCCACACACATTTGGAACTCTCCTGGGGTACCCACACACATATTATTTCCTCATTTAGTGGATATTTTCATAAAAAAGTGAAATTTTAAAAAATTAAAAAATTGGCTGAAAACGACTAAATATGAAGGACTCATCGGGCGAATCGCTCTGGAACTGAAATCGGAACGCTCACTGACATTTCCCCTATCTGAAAGTCTGATAAACGCTGGAAAAATAACTAAGTCCAAAAAAAAATTTTTTTCAACTTTTTTCAATTTTACCCCCGTGGGATATATATTCTACCCACACACATTTGGAACTCTCCTAGGGTACCCTCACACATATTATTCCCTCATTTAGTGGATATTTTCACAAAAAAGTGAAATTTTCAAAAATTCTGAAAAAATTGGCTGAAAATGACTAAATATGAAGGATTCATCGGGCGAATCGCGCTGGAACTGAAATCGGAACGCTCACTGACATTTCCCCTATCTGAAAGTCTGATAAACGCTGAAAAAATGACTAAGTCTAAAAAAAATTTTTTTCAACTTTTTTCAATTTTACCCCCGTGGGATATATATTCTACCCACACACATTTGGAACTCTTCTGAGGTACCCTCACACATATTATTCCCTCATTTAGTGGATATTTTCACAAAAAGTGAAATTTTCAAAAATTCTGAAAATTGGCTGAAAACGACTAAATATGAAGGACTCATCGGGCGAATCGCTCTGGAACTGAAATCGGAATGCTCACTGACATTTCCCCTATCTGAAAGTCTGATAAACGCCGGAAAAATGACTAAGTCTAAAAAAAATTTTTTTTCAACTTTTTTCAATTTTACCCCCGTGGGACATATATTCTACCCAACACACATTTGGAACTCTCCTGGGGTACCCTCACACATATTATTCCCTCATTTAGTGGATATTTTCACAAAAAAGTGAAATTTTCAAAAATTCTGAAAATTGGCTGAAAACGACAAAATATGAAGGACTCATCGGGCGGATCGCTCTGGAACTGAAATCGGAATGCTCACTGACATTTCCCCTATCTGAAAGTCTGATAAACGGCGGAAAAATAACTAAGTCCAAAAAAAAAATTTTTTCACCTTTTTTCAATTTTACCCCCGTGGGATATATATTCTACCCACACACATTTGGAACTCCTAGGGTACCCTCACACATATTATTCCCTCATTTAGTGGATATTTTCACAAAAAAGTGAAATTTTCAAAAATTCTGAAAATTGGCTGAAAACGACTAAATATGAAGGACTCATCGGGCGAATCGCTCTGGAACTGAAATCGGAACGCTCACTGACATTTCCCCTATCTGAAAGTCTGATAAACGCTGAAAAAATGACTAAGTCCAAAAAAATTTTTTTCAACTTTTTTCAATTTTACCCCGTGGGATATATATTCTACCCACACACATTTGGAACTCTCCTGGGTTACCCTCATACTTATTATTCCCTCATTTAGTGGATATTTTCACAAAAAGGTGAAATTTTCAAAAATTCCGAAAATTGGCTGAAAACGACTAAATATGAAGGACTCATCGGGCGAATCGCTCTGGAACTGAAATCGGAACGCTCACTGACATTTCCCCTATCTGAAAGTCTGATAAACGCTGAAAAAATGACTAAGTCCAAAAAAATAATTTTTTCACCTTTTTTCAATTTTACCCCTGTGGGATATATATTCTACCCACACACATTTGGAACTCTCCTGGGGTACCCTCACACATATTATTCCCTCATTTAGTGGATATTTTCACAAAAAAGTGAAATTTTCAAAAATTCAGAAAATTGGCTGAAAACGACTAAATATGAAGGACTCATCGGGCGAATCACGCTGGAACTGAAATCGGAACGCTCACTGACATTTCCCCTATCTGAAAGTCTGATAAACGCTGAAAAAATGACTAAGTCCAAAAAAATTTTTTTCAACTTTTTTCAATTTTACCCCCGTGGGATATATATTCTACCCACACACATTTCGAACTCTCCTGGGTTACCCTCACACATATTATTCCCTCATTTAGTGGATATTTTCACAAAAAGGTGAAATTTTCAAAAATTCTGAAAAAATTGGCTGAAAACGACAAAATATGAAGGACTCATCGGGCGAATCGCTCTGGAACTGAAATCGGAATGCTCACTGACATTTCCCCTATCTGAAAGTCTGATAAACGCTGAAAAAATGACTAAGTCTAAAAAAAATTTTTTTCAACTTTTTTCAATTTTACCCCCGTGGGATATATATTCTACCCACACACATTTGGAACTCTCCTGGGGTACCCTCACACATATTATTCCCTCATTTAGTGGATATTTTCACAAAAAGTGAAATTTTCAAAAATTCTGAAAATTGGCTGAAAACGACTAAATATGAAGGACTCATCGGGCGAATCGCTCTGGAACTGAAATCGGAACGCTCACTGACATTTCCCCTATCTGAAAGTCTGATAAACGCTGAAAAAATGACTAAGTCCAAAAAAAAAATTTTTTCACCTTTTTTCAATTTTTCCCCCGTGGGATATATATTCTACCCACACACATTTGGAACTCTCCTGGGGTACCCTCACACATATTATTCCCTCATTTAGTGGATATTTTCACAAAAAAGTGAAATTTTCAAAAATTCTGAAAATTGGCTGAAAATGACAAAATATGAAGGACTCATTGGGCAAATCACTCTGGAACTGAAATCGGAACGCTCACTGACATTTCCCCTATCTGAAAGTCTGATAAACACTGAAAAAATGACTAAGTCCAAAAAAATTTTTTTCAACTTTTTTCAATTTTACCCCGTGGGATATATATTCTACCCACACACATTTGGAACTCTCCTGGGTTACCCTCACACTTTTTATTCCCTCATTTAGTGGATATTTTCACAAAAAGGTGAAATTTTCAAAAATTCCGAAAATTGGCTGAAAACGACTAAATATGAAGGACTCATCGGGCGAATCGCTCTGGAACTGAAATCGGAACGCTCACTGACATTTCCCCTATCTGAAAGTCTGATAAACGCTGAAAAAATGACTAAGTCCAAAAAAAAAATTTTTTCACCTTTTTTCAATTTTACCCCCGTGGGATATATATTCTACCCACACACATTTGGAACTCTCCTGGGGTACCCTCACACATATTATTCCCTCATTTAGTGGATATTTTCACAAAAAAGTGACGTTTTCAAAAATTCAGAAAATTGGCTGAAAACGACTAAATATGAAGGACTCATCGGGCAAATCGCTCTGGAACTGAAATCGGAACGCTCACTGACATTTACCCTATCTGAAAGTCTGATAAACGCCGGAAAAATGACTAAGTCCAAAAAAAAATTTTTTCAACTTTTTTCAATTTTACCCCTGTGGGATATATATTCTACCCACACACATTTGTAACTCTCCTGGGGTACCCTCACACATATTATTCCCTCATTTAGTGGATATTTTCACAAAAAAGTGAAATTTTCAAAAATTCAGAAAATTGGCTGAAAACGACTAAATATGAAGGACTCATCGGGCGAATCACGCTGGAACTAAAATCGGAACGCTCACTGACATTTCCCCTATCTGAAAGTCTGATAAACGCTGAAAAAATGACTAAGTCCAAAAAAATTTTTTTCAACTTTTTTCAATTTTACCCCCGTGGGATATATATTCTACCCACACACATTTCGAACTCTCCTGGGTTACCCTCACACATATTATTCCCTCATTTAGTGGATATTTTCACAAAAAGGTGAAATTTTCAAAAATTCTGAAAAAATTGGCTGAAAACGACAAAATATGAAGGACTCATCGGGCGAATCGCTCTGGAACTGAAATCGGAATGCTCACTGACATTTCCCCTATCTGAAAGTCTGATAAACGCTGAAAAAATGACTAAGTCTAAAAAAAATTTTTTTCAACTTTTTTCAATTTTACCCCCGTGGGATATATATTCTACCCACACACATTTGGAACTCTCCTGGGGTACCCTCACACATATTATTCCCTCATTTAGTGGATATTTTCACAAAAAGTGAAATTTTCAAAAATTCTGAAAATTGGCTGAAAACTACTAAATATGAAGGACTCATCGGGCGAATCGCTCTGGAACTGAAATCGGAATGCTCACTGACATTTCCCCTATCTGAAAGTCTGATAAACGCCGGAAAAATGACTAAGTCTAAAAAAAATTTTTTTTCACCTTTTTTCAATTTTTCCCCCGTGGGATATATATTCTACCCACACACATTTGGAACTCTCCTGGGGTACCATCACACATATTATTCCCTCATTTAGTGGATATTTTCACAAAAAAGTGAAATTTTCAAAAATTCTGAAAATTCCCTGAAAATGACAAAATATGAAGGACTCATTGGGCAAATCACTCTGGAACTGAAATCGGAACGCTAACTGACATTTCCCCTATCTGAAAGTCTGATAAACGCCGGAAAAATGACTAAGTCTAAAAAAAATTTTTTTCAACTTTTTTAATTTTACCCCCGTGGGATATATATTCTACCCACACACATTTGGAACTCTCCTGGGGTACCCTCACACATATTATTCCCACATTTAGTGGATATTTTCACAAAAAAGTGAAATTTTCAAAAATTCTGAGAATTGGCTGAAATTGACTAAATATGAAGGACTCATCGGGTGAATCGCTCTGGAACTGAAATCGGAATGCTCACTGACATTTCCCCTATCTGAAAGTCTGATAAACGCCGGAAAAATGACTAAGTCTAAAAAAAATTTATTTTCAACTTTTTTCAATTTTACCCCCGTGGGATATATATCCTACCCACACACATTTGGAACTCTCTTGGGGTACCCTCACACATATTATTCCCTCATTTAGTGAATATTTTCACAAAAAAGTGAAATTTTCAAAAATTCAGAAAATTGGCTGAAAACGACTAAATATGAAGGACTCATCGGGCGAATCGCTCTGGAACTGAAATTGGAACGCTCACTGACATATCCCCTATCTGAAAATCTGATAAACGCCGGAAAAATGACTAAGTCCAAAAAAAAATTTTTTCACCTTTTTTCAATTTTACCCCCGTGGGATATATATTCTACCCACACACATTTGGAACTCTCCTGGGGTACCCTAACAAATATTATTCCCTCATTTAGTGGATATTTTCACAAAAAAGTGACATTTTCAAAAATTCTGAGAATTGGCTGAAATTGACTAAATATGAAGGACTCATCGGGTGAATCGCTCTGGAACTGAAATCGGAACGCTCACTGACCTTTCCCCTATCTGAAAGTCTGAGAAACGCCGGAAAAATGACTAAGTCTAAAAAAAATTTATTTTCAACTTTTTTCAACTTTACCCCCGTGGGATATATATCCTACCCACACACATTTGGAACTCTCTTGGGGTACCCTCACACATATTATTCCCTCATTTAGTGGATATTTTCACAAAAAAGTGAAATTTTCAAAAATTCAGAAAATTGGCTGAAAACGACTAAATATGAAGGACTCATCGGGCGAATCGCTCTGGAACTGAAATCGTAATGCTCACTGACATTTCCCCTATCTGAAAGTCTGATAAACGCTGAAAAAATGACTAATTTAAAAAAAAAAAATTTTTCACCTTTTTTCAATTTTACCCCCGTGGGATATATATTCTACCCACACACATTTGGAACTCTCCTGGGGTACCCTCACACATATTATTCCCTCATTTAGTGGATATTTTCACAAAAAAGTGAAATATTCAAAAATTCAGAAAATTGTCTGAAAACGACTAAATATGAAGGACTCATCGGGCGAATCGCTCTGGAACTGAAATCGGAATGCTCACTGACATTTCCCCTATCTGAAAGTCTGATAAACGCTGAAAAAATGACCAAGTTCAAAAAAAATTTTTTTTCACCTTTTTTCAGTTTTACCCCCGTGGGATATATATTCTACCCACACACATTTGGAACTCTCCTGGGGTACCCTCACACATATTATTCCCTCATTTAGTGGATATTTTCACAAAAAAGTGAAATTTTCAAAAATTCTGAGAATTGGCTGAAATTGACTAAATATGAAGGACTCATCGGGTGAATCGCTCTGGAACTGAAATCAGAACGCTAACTGACATTTCCCCTATCTGAAAGTCTGATAAACGCCGGAAAAATGGCTAAGTCTAAAAAAAAATTATTTTCAACTTTTTTCAATTTTACCCCCGTGGGATATATATCCTACCCACACACATTTGGAACTCTCTTGGGGTACCCTCACACATATTATTCCCTCATTTAGTGGATATTTTCACAAAAAAGTGAAATTTTCAAAAATTCAGAAAATTGGCTGAAAACGACTAAATATGAAGGACACATCGGGCGAATCGCTCTGGAACTGAAATCGGAACGCTCACTGACATTTCCCCTATCTGAAAATCTGATAAACGCCGGAAAAATGACTAAGTCCAAAAAAAAATTTTTTCACCTTTTTTCAATTTTACCCCCGTGGGATATATATTCTACCCACACACATTTGGAACTCTCCTGGGGGCACCCTCACACATATTATTCCCTCATTTAGTGGATATTTTCACAAAAAAGTGAAATTTTCAAAAATTCAGAAAATTGGCTGAAAACGACTAAATATGAAGGACTCATCGGGCGAATCGCTCTGGAACTGAAATCGGAACGCTCACTGACATTTCCCCTATCTGAAAGTCTGATAAACGCCGGAAAAATGACTAAGTTTAAAAAAAATTTATTTTCAACTTTTTTCAACTTTACCCCCGTGGGATATATATCCTACCCACACACATTTGGAACTCTCTTGGGGTACCCTCACACATATTATTCCCTCATTTAGTGGATATTTTCACAAAAAAGTGAAATTTTCAAAAATTCAGAAAATTGGCTGAAAACGACTAAATATGAAGGACTCATCAGGCGAATCGCTCTGGAACTGAAATTGGAACGCTCACTGACATTTCCCCTATCTGAAAGTCTGATAAACGCTGAAAAAATGACTAAGTCTAAAAAAAAATTATTTTCAACTTTTTTCAATTTTACCCCCGTGGGATATATATTCTACCCACACACATTTGGAACTCTCCTGGGGTACCCTCACACATATTATTCCCTCATTTAGTGGATATTTTCACAAAAAAGTGAAATTTTCAAAATTTCTGAAAATTGGCTGAAAACGACTAAATATGAAGGACTCATCGGGCGAATCGCTCTGGAACTGAAATCGGAACGCTCACTGACATTTCCCCTATCTGAAAGTCTAATAAACGCTGAAAAAATGACTAAGTCCAAAAAAATAATTTTTTCACCTTTTTCAATTTTACCCCCGTGGAATATATATTCTACCCACACACATTTGGAACTCTCCTGGGGTACCCACACACATATTATTTCCTCATTTAGTGGATATTTTCATAAAAAAGTGAAATTTTCAAAAATTAAAAAATTGGCTGAAAACGACTAAATATGAAGGACTCATCGGGCGAATCGCTCTGGAACTGAAATCGGAACGCTCACTGACATTTCCCCTATCTGAAAGTCTGATAAACGCTGGAAAAATAACTAAGTCCAAAAAAAAATTTTTTTCAACTTTTTTCAATTTTACCCCCGTGGGATTTATATTCTACCCACACACATTTCAAACTCTCCTGGGTTACCCTCTCACATATTATTCCCTCATTTAGTGGATATTTTCACAAAAAGGTGAAATTTTCAAAAATTCTGAAAAAATTGGCTGAAAACGACAAAATATGAAGGACTCATCGGGCGAATCGCTCTGGAACTGAAATCGGAATGCTCACTGACATTTCCCCTATCTGAAAGTCTGATAAACGCTGAAAAAATGACTAAGTCTAAAAAAAATTTTTTTCAACTTTTTTCAATTTTACCCCCGTGGGATATATATTCTACCCACACACATTTGGAACTCTCCTGGGGTACCCTCACACATATTATTCCCTCATTTAGTGGATATTTTCACAAAAAGTGAAATTTTCAAAAATTCTGAAAATTGGCTGAAAACTACTAAATATGAAGGACTCATCGGGCGAATCGCTCTGGAACTGAAATCGGAACGCTCACTGACATTTCCCCTATCTGAAAGTCTGATAAACGGCGGAAAAATAACTAAGTCCAAAAAAAAAATTTTTTCACCTTTTTTCAATTTTACCCCCGTGGGATATATATTCTACCCACACACATTTGGAACTCTCCTAGGGTACCCTCACACATATTATTCCCTCATTTAGTGGATATTTTCACAAAAAAGTGAAATTTTCAAAAATTCTGAAAATTGGCTGAAAACGACTAAATATGAAGGACTCATCGGGCGAATCGCTCTGGAGCTGAAATCGGAACGCTCACTGACATTTCCCCTATCTGAAAGTTTGATAAACGCTGAAAAAATGACTAAGTCCAAAAAAAAAATTTTTTCACCTTTTTTCAATTTTTCCCCCGTGGGATATATATTCTACCCACACACATTTGGAACTCTCCTGGGGTACCCTCACACATATTATTCCCTCATTTAGTGGATATTTTCACAAAAAAGTGAAATTTTCAAAAATTCTGAAAATAGGCTGAAAACGACTAAATATGAATGACTCATCGGGCGAATCGCTCTGGAACTGAAATCGGAACGCTCACTGACATTTCCCCTATCTGAAAGTCTGATAAACTCTGAAAAAATGACTAAGTCCAAAAAAATTTTTTTCAACTTTTTTCAATTTTACCCCCGTGGGATATATATTCTACCCACACATATTTGGAACTCTCCTGGGGTACCCTCACACATATTATTCCCTCATTTAGTGGATATTTTCACAAAAAAGTGAAATTTTCAAAAATTCTGAAAATTGGCTGAAAATGACAAAATATGAAGGACTCATCGGGCGAATCGCTCTGGAACTGAAATCGGAATGCTCACTGACATTTCCCCTATCTGAAAGTCTGATAAACGGCGGAAAAATGACTAAGTCCAAAAAAAAATTTTTTCAACTTTTTTCAATTTTACCCCCGTGGGATATATATTCTACCCAAACACATTTGGAACTCTCCTGGGGTACCCTCACACATATTATTCCCTCATTTAGTGGATATTTTCACAAAAAAGTGTAATTTTCAAAAAATCAGAAAATTGGCTGAAAACGACTAAATATGAAGGACTCATTGGGCAAATCACTCTGGAACTGAAATCGGAACGCTAACTGACATTTCCCCTATCTGAAAGTCTGATAAACGCTGAAAAAATGACTAAGTCCAAGAAAAATATTTTTTCACCTTTTTTCAATTTTACCCCCGTGGGCTATATATTCTACCCACACACATTTGGAACTCTCCTGGGGTACCCTCACACATATTATTCCCTCATTTAGTGGATATTTTCACAAAAAAGTGAAATTTTCAAAAATTCTGAAAATAGGCTGAAAACGACTAAATATGAATGACTCATCGGGCGAATCGCTCTGGAACTGAAATCGGATCTCTCACTGACATTTCCCCTATCTGAAAGTCTGATAAACGCTGAAAAAATGACTAAGTCCAAGAAAAATATTTTTTCACCTTTTTTCAATTTTACCCCCGTGGGCTATATATTCTACCCACACACATTTGGAACTCTCCTGGGGTACCCTCACACATATTATTCCCTCATTTAGTGGATATTTTCACAAAAAAGTGAAATTTTCAAAATTTCTGAAAATTGGCTGAAAACGACTAAATATGAAGGACTCATCGGGCGAATCGCTCTGGAACTGAAATCGGAACGCTCACTGACATTTCCCCTATCTGAAAGTCTAATAAACGCTGAAAAAATGACTAAGTCCAAAAAAATAATTTTTTCACCTTTTTCAATTTTACCCCCGTGGAATATATATTCTACCCACACACATTTGGAACTCTCCTGGGGTACCCACACACATATTATTTCCTCATTTAGTGGATATTTTCATAAAAAAGTGAAATTTTCAAAAATTAAAAAATTGGCTGAAAACGACTAAATATGAAGGACTCATCGGGCGAATCGCTCTGGAACTGAAATCGGAACGCTCACTGACATTTCCCCTATCTGAAAGTCTGATAAACGCTGGAAAAATAACTAAGTCCAAAAAAAAATTTTTTTCAACTTTTTTCAATTTTACCCCCGTGGGATTTATATTCTACCCACACACATTTCAAACTCTCCTGGGTTACCCTCTCACATATTATTCCCTCATTTAGTGGATATTTTCACAAAAAGGTGAAATTTTCAAAAATTCTGAAAAAATTGGCTGAAAACGACAAAATATGAAGGACTCATCGGGCGAATCGCTCTGGAACTGAAATCGGAATGCTCACTGACATTTCCCCTATCTGAAAGTCTGATAAACGCTGAAAAAATGACTAAGTCTAAAAAAAATTTTTTTCAACTTTTTTCAATTTTACCCCCGTGGGATATATATTCTACCCACACACATTTGGAACTCTCCTGGGGTACCCTCACACATATTATTCCCTCATTTAGTGGATATTTTCACAAAAAGTGAAATTTTCAAAAATTCTGAAAATTGGCTGAAAACTACTAAATATGAAGGACTCATCGGGCGAATCGCTCTGGAACTGAAATCGGAACGCTCACTGACATTTCCCCTATCTGAAAGTCTGATAAACGGCGGAAAAATAACTAAGTCCAAAAAAAAAATTTTTTCACCTTTTTTCAATTTTACCCCCGTGGGATATATATTCTACCCACACACATTTGGAACTCTCCTAGGGTACCCTCACACATATTATTCCCTCATTTAGTGGATATTTTCACAAAAAAGTGAAATTTTCAAAAATTCTGAAAATTGGCTGAAAACGACTAAATATGAAGGACTCATCGGGCGAATCGCTCTGGAGCTGAAATCGGAACGCTCACTGACATTTCCCCTATCTGAAAGTTTGATAAACGCTGAAAAAATGACTAAGTCCAAAAAAAAAATTTTTTCACCTTTTTTCAATTTTTCCCCCGTGGGATATATATTCTACCCACACACATTTGGAACTCTCCTGGGGTACCCTCACACATATTATTCCCTCATTTAGTGGATATTTTCACAAAAAAGTGAAATTTTCAAAAATTCTGAAAATAGGCTGAAAACGACTAAATATGAATGACTCATCGGGCGAATCGCTCTGGAACTGAAATCGGAACGCTCACTGACATTTCCCCTATCTGAAAGTCTGATAAACTCTGAAAAAATGACTAAGTCCAAAAAAATTTTTTTCAACTTTTTTCAATTTTACCCCCGTGGGATATATATTCTACCCACACATATTTGGAACTCTCCTGGGGTACCCTCACACATATTATTCCCTCATTTAGTGGATATTTTCACAAAAAAGTGAAATTTTCAAAAATTCTGAAAATTGGCTGAAAATGACAAAATATGAAGGACTCATCGGGCGAATCGCTCTGGAACTGAAATCGGAATGCTCACTGACATTTCCCCTATCTGAAAGTCTGATAAACGGCGGAAAAATGACTAAGTCCAAAAAAAAATTTTTTCAACTTTTTTCAATTTTACCCCCGTGGGATATATATTCTACCCAAACACATTTGGAACTCTCCTGGGGTACCCTCACACATATTATTCCCTCATTTAGTGGATATTTTCACAAAAAAGTGTAATTTTCAAAAAATCAGAAAATTGGCTGAAAACGACTAAATATGAAGGACTCATTGGGCAAATCACTCTGGAACTGAAATCGGAACGCTAACTGACATTTCCCCTATCTGAAAGTCTGATAAACGCTGAAAAAATGACTAAGTCCAAGAAAAATATTTTTTCACCTTTTTTCAATTTTACCCCCGTGGGCTATATATTCTACCCACACACATTTGGAACTCTCCTGGGGTACCCTCACACATATTATTCCCTCATTTAGTGGATATTTTCACAAAAAAGTGAAATTTTCAAAAATTCTGAAAATAGGCTGAAAACGACTAAATATGAATGACTCATCGGGCGAATCGCTCTGGAACTGAAATCGGATCTCTCACTGACATTTCCCCTATCTGAAAGTCTGATAAACGCTGAAAAAATGACTAAGTCCAAGAAAAATATTTTTTCACCTTTTTTCAATTTTACCCCCGTGGGCTATATATTCTACCCACACACATTTGGAACTCTCCTGGGGTACCCTCACACATATTATTCCCTCATTTAGTGGATATTTTCACAAAAAAGTGACATTTTCAAAAATTCAGAAAATTGGCTGAAAACGACTAAATATGAAGGACTCATCGGGCGAATCGCTCTGGAACTGAAATCGGAACGCTCACTGACATTTCCCCTATCTGAAAGTCTGATAAACGCTGAAAAAATGACTAAGTCCAAAAAAAAAAATTTTCACCTTTTTTCAATTTTACCCCCGTGGGATATATATTCTACCCACACACATTTGGAACTCTCCTGGGGTACCCTCACACATATTATTCCCTCATTTAGTGGATATTTTCACAAAAAAGTGACATTTTCAAAAATTCAGAAAATTGGCTAAAAACGACTAAATATGAAGGACTCATCGGGCGAATCGCTCTGGAACTGAAATCGGAACGATCACTGACATTTCCCCTATCTGAAAGTCTGATAAACGCCGGAAAAATGACTAAGTCTAAAAAAAAAATTTTTTCACCTTTTTTCAATTTTACCCCCGTGGGATATATATTCTACCCACACACATTTGGACCTCTCCTGGGGTACCCTCACACATATTATTCCCTCATTTAGTGGATATTTTCACAAAAAAGTGAAATTTTCAAAAATTCAGAAAATTGGCTGAAAACGACTAAATATGAAGGACTCATCGGGCGAATCGCTCTGGAACTGAAATCGGAACGCTCATTGACATTTCCCCTATCTGAAAGTCTGATAAACGGCGGAAAAATGACTAAGTCCAAAAAAAATTTTTTCAACTTTTTTCAATTTTACCCCCGTGGGATATATATTCTACCCACACACATTTGGAACTCTCCTGGGGTACCCTCACACATATTATTCCCTCATTTAGTGGATATTTTCACAAAATAGTGAAATTTTCAAACATTCTGAAAATTGGCTGAAAACGACTAAATATGAAGGGCTCATCGGGCGAATCGCTCTGGAACTGAAATCGGAACGCTCACTGACATTTCCCCTATCTGAAAGTCTGATAAACGCCGGAAAAATGACTAAGTCTAAAAAAAAATTTTTTTCAACTTTTTTCAATTTTACCCTTGTGGGATATATATTCTACCCACACACATTTGGAACTCTCCTGGTGTACCCTCACACATATTATTCCCTCATTTAGTGGATATTTTCACAAAAAAGTGACATTTTCAAAAATTCAGAAAATTGGCTAAAAATGACTAAATATGAAGGACTCATCGGGCGAATCGCTCTGGAACTGAAATCGGAACGCTCACTGACATTTCCCCTATCTGAAAGTCTGATAAACGCCGGAAAAATTACTAAGTCTAAAAAAAAAATTTTTTCACCTTTTTTCAATTTTACCCCCGTGGGATATATATTCTACCCACACACATTTGGAACTCTCCTGGGGTACCCTCACACATATTATTCCCTCATTTAGTGGATATTTTCACAAAAAAGTGACATTTTCAAAAATTCAGAAAATTGGCTGAAAACGACTAAATATGAAGGACTCATCGGGCAAATCGCTCTGGAACTGAAATCGGAACGCTCACTGACATTTCCCCTATCTGAAAGTCTGATAAACGCTGAAAAAATGACTAAGTCCAAAAAAAAAAATTTTCACCTTTTTTCAATTTTACCCCCGTGGGATATATATTATACCCACACACATTTGGAACTCTCCTGGGGTACCCTCACACATATTATTCCCTCATTTAGTGGATATTTTCACAAAAAAGTGACATTTTCAAAAATTCAGAAAATTGGCTAAAAACGACTAAATATGAAGGACTCATCGGGCTAATTGCTCTGGAACTGAAATCGTAATGCTCACTGACATTTCCCCTATCTGAAAGTCTGATAAACGCTGAAAAAATGACTAAGTCCAAAAAAAAAATTTTTTCACCTTTTTTCAATTTTACCCCCGTGGGATATATCTTCTACCCACACACATTTGGAACTCTCCTGGGGTACCCTCACACATATTATTCCCTCATTTAGTGGATATTTTCACAAAAAAGTGAAATTTTCAAAAATTCTGAAAATAGGCTGAAAACGACTAAATATGAATGACTCATCGGGCGAATCGCTCTGGATCTGAAATCGGAACTCTCACTGACATTTCCCCTATCTGAAAGTCTGATAAACGCTGAAAAAATGACTAAGTCCAAGAAAAATATTTTTTCACCTTTTTTCAACTTTACCCCCGTGGGCTATATATTCTACCCACACACATTTGGAACTCTCCTGGGGTACCCTCACACATATTATTCCCTCATTTAGTGGATATTTTCACAAAAAAGTGACATTTTCAAAAATTCAGAAAATTGGCTGAAAACGACTAAATATGAAGGACTCATCGGGCAAATCGCTCTGGAACTGAAATTGGAACGCTCACTGACATTTCCCCTATCTGAAAGTCTGATAAACGCCGGAAAAATGACTAAGTCTAAAAAAAAAATTTTTTCACCTTTTTTCAATTTTACCCCCGTGGGATATATATTCTACCCACACACATTTGGAACTCTCCTGGGGTACCCTCACACATATTATTCCCTCATTTAGTGGATATTTTCACAAAAAAGTGAAATTTTCAAAAATTCTGAAAATTGGCTGAAAATGACAAAATATGAAGGACTCATCGGGCGAATCGCTCTGGAACTGAAATCGGAATGCTCACTGACATTTCCCCTATCTGAAAGTCTGATAAACGGCGGAAAAATGACTAAGTCCAAAAAAAATTTTTTTCAACTTTTTTCAATTTTACCCCCGTGGGATATATATTCTACCCAAACACATTTGGAACTCTCCTGGGGTACCCTCACACATATTATTCCCTCATTTAGTGGATATTTTCACAAAAAAGTGTAATTTTCAAAAAATCAGAAAATTGGCTGAAAACGACTAAATATGAAGGACTCATAGGGCAAATCACTCTGGAACTGAAATCGGAACGCTAACTGACATTTCCCCTATCTGAAAGTCTGATAAACGCCGGAAAAATGACTAAGTCTAAAAAAAATTTTTTTCAACTTTTTTCAATTTTACCCCCGTGGGATATATATTCTACCCACACACATTTGGAACTCTCCTGGGGTACCCTCACACATATTATTCCCTCATTTAGTGGATATTTTCACAAAAAAGTGAAATTTTCAAAAATTCTGAAAATAGGCTGAAAACGACTAAATATGAATGACTCATCGGGCGAATCGCTCTGGAACTGAAATCGGAACTCTCACTGACATTTCCCCTATCTGAAAGTCTGATAAACGCTGAAAAAATGACTAAGTCCAAGAAAAATATTTTTTCACCTTTTTTCAACTTTACCCCCGTGGGCTATATATTCTACCCACACACATTTGGAACTCTCCTGGGGTACCCTCACACATATTATTCCCTCTTTTAGTGGATATTTTCACAAAAAAGTGACATTTTCAAAAATTCTGAAAATTGGCTGAAAACGACTAAATATGAAGGACTCATCGGGCAAATCGCTCTGGAACTGAAATCGGAATGCTCACTGACATTTCCCCTATCTGAAAGTCTGATAAACGCCGGAAAAATGACTAAGTCTAAAAAAAAAATTTTTTCACCTTTTTTCAATTTTACCCCCGTGGGATATATATTCTACCCACACACATTTGGTACTCTCCTGGGGTACACTCACACATATTATTCCCTCATTTAGTGGATATTTTCACAAAAAAGTGAAATATTCAAAAATTCAGAAAATTGGCTGAAAACGACTAAATATGAAGGACTCATCGGGCGAATCGCTCTGGAACTGAAATCGGAACGCTCACTGACATTTCCCCTATCTGAAAGTCTGATAAACGCTGAAAAAATGACTAAGTCCAAAAAAAAAAATTTTCACCTTTTTTCAATTTTACCCCCGTGGGATATATATTCTACCCACACACATTTGGAACTCTCCTGGGGTACCCTCACACATATTATTCCCTCATTTAGTGGATATTTTCACAAAAAAGTGACATTTTCAAAAATTCAGAAAATTGGCTAAAAATGACTAAATATGAAGGACTCATCGGGCGAATCGCTCTGGAACTGAAATCGGAACGCTCACTGACATTTCCCCTATCTGAAAGTCTGATAAACGCCGGAAAAATTACTAAGTCTAAAAAAAAAATTTTTTCACCTTTTTTCAATTTTACCCCCGTGGGATATATATTCTACCCACACACATTTGGAACTCTCCTGGGGTACCCTCACACATATTATTCCCTCATTTAGTGGATATTTTCACAAAAAAGTGACATTTTCAAAAATTCAGAAAATTGGCTGAAAACGACTAAATATGAAGGACTCATCGGGCAAATCGCTCTGGAACTGAAATCGGAACGCTCACTGACATTTCCCCTATCTGAAAGTCTGATAAACGCTGAAAAAATGACTAAGTCCAAAAAAAAAAATTTTCACCTTTTTTCAATTTTACCCCCGTGGGATATATATTATACCCACACACATTTGGAACTCTCCTGGGGTACCCTCACACATATTATTCCCTCATTTAGTGGATATTTTCACAAAAAAGTGACATTTTCAAAAATTCAGAAAATTGGCTAAAAACGACTAAATATGAAGGACTCATCGGGCTAATTGCTCTGGAACTGAAATCGTAATGCTCACTGACATTTCCCCTATCTGAAAGTCTGATAAACGCTGAAAAAATGACTAAGTCCAAAAAAAAAAATTTTCACCTTTTTTCAATTTTACCCCCGTGGGATATATATTCTACCCACACACATTTGGAACTCTCCTGGGGTACCCTCACACATATTATTCCCTCATTTAGTGGATATTTTCACAAAAAAGTGACATTTTCAAAAATTCAGAAAATTGGCTAAAAACGACTAAATATGAAGGACTCATCGGGCGAATCGCTCTGGAACTGAAATCGGAACGATCACTGACATTTCCCCTATCTGAAAGTCTGATAAACGCCGGAAAAATGACTAAGTCTAAAAAAAAAATTTTTTCACCTTTTTTCAATTTTACCCCCGTGGGATATATATTCTACCCACACACATTTGGACCTCTCCTGGGGTACCCTCACACATATTATTCCCTCATTTAGTGGATATTTTCACAAAAAAGTGAAATTTTCAAAAATTCAGAAAATTGGCTGAAAACGACTAAATATGAAGGACTCATCGGGCGAATCGCTCTGGAACTGAAATCGGAACGCTCATTGACATTTCCCCTATCTGAAAGTCTGATAAACGGCGGAAAAATGACTAAGTCCAAAAAAAATTTTTTCAACTTTTTTCAATTTTACCCCCGTGGGATATATATTCTACCCACACACATTTGGAACTCTCCTGGGGTACCCTCACACATATTATTCCCTCATTTAGTGGATATTTTCACAAAATAGTGAAATTTTCAAACATTCTGAAAATTGGCTGAAAACGACTAAATATGAAGGGCTCATCGGGCGAATCGCTCTGGAACTGAAATCGGAACGCTCACTGACATTTCCCCTATCTGAAAGTCTGATAAACGCCGGAAAAATGACTAAGTCTAAAAAAAAATTTTTTTCAACTTTTTTCAATTTTACCCTTGTGGGATATATATTCTACCCACACACATTTGGAACTCTCCTGGTGTACCCTCACACATATTATTCCCTCATTTAGTGGATATTTTCACAAAAAAGTGACATTTTCAAAAATTCAGAAAATTGGCTAAAAATGACTAAATATGAAGGACTCATCGGGCGAATCGCTCTGGAACTGAAATCGGAACGCTCACTGACATTTCCCCTATCTGAAAGTCTGATAAACGCCGGAAAAATTACTAAGTCTAAAAAAAAAATTTTTTCACCTTTTTTCAATTTTACCCCCGTGGGATATATATTCTACCCACACACATTTGGAACTCTCCTGGGGTACCCTCACACATATTATTCCCTCATTTAGTGGATATTTTCACAAAAAAGTGACATTTTCAAAAATTCAGAAAATTGGCTGAAAACGACTAAATATGAAGGACTCATCGGGCAAATCGCTCTGGAACTGAAATCGGAACGCTCACTGACATTTCCCCTATCTGAAAGTCTGATAAACGCTGAAAAAATGACTAAGTCCAAAAAAAAAAATTTTCACCTTTTTTCAATTTTACCCCCGTGGGATATATATTATACCCACACACATTTGGAACTCTCCTGGGGTACCCTCACACATATTATTCCCTCATTTAGTGGATATTTTCACAAAAAAGTGACATTTTCAAAAATTCAGAAAATTGGCTAAAAACGACTAAATATGAAGGACTCATCGGGCTAATTGCTCTGGAACTGAAATCGTAATGCTCACTGACATTTCCCCTATCTGAAAGTCTGATAAACGCTGAAAAAATGACTAAGTCCAAAAAAAAAATGTTTTCACCTTTTTTCAATTTTACCCCCGTGGGATATATCTTCTACCCACACACATTTGGAACTCTCCTGGGGTACCCTCACACATATTATTCCCTCATTTAGTGGATATTTTCACAAAAAAGTGAAATTTTCAAAAATTCTGAAAATAGGCTGAAAACGACTAAATATGAATGACTCATCGGGCGAATCGCTCTGGATCTGAAATCGGAACTCTCACTGACATTTCCCCTATCTGAAAGTCTGATAAACGCTGAAAAAATGACTAAGTCCAAGAAAAATATTTTTTCACCTTTTTTCAACTTTACCCCCGTGGGCTATATATTCTACCCACACACATTTGGAACTCTCCTGGGGTACCCTCACACATATTATTCCCTCATTTAGTGGATATTTTCACAAAAAAGTGACATTTTCAAAAATTCAGAAAATTGGCTGAAAACGACTAAATATGAAGGACTCATCGGGCAAATCGCTCTGGAACTGAAATTGGAACGCTCACTGACATTTCCCCTATCTGAAAGTCTGATAAACGCCGGAAAAATGACTAAGTCTAAAAAAAAAATTTTTTCACCTTTTTTCAATTTTACCCCCGTGGGATATATATTCTACCCACACACATTTGGAACTCTCCTGGGGTACCCTCACACATATTATTCCCTCATTTAGTGGATATTTTCACAAAAAAGTGAAATTTTCAAAAATTCTGAAAATTGGCTGAAAATGACAAAATATGAAGGACTCATCGGGCGAATCGCTCTGGAACTGAAATCGGAATGCTCACTGACATTTCCCCTATCTGAAAGTCTGATAAACGGCGGAAAAATGACTAAGTCCAAAAAAAATTTTTTTCAACTTTTTTCAATTTTACCCCCGTGGGATATATATTCTACCCAAACACATTTGGAACTCTCCTGGGGTACCCTCACACATATTATTCCCTCATTTAGTGGATATTTTCACAAAAAAGTGTAATTTTCAAAAAATCAGAAAATTGGCTGAAAACGACTAAATATGAAGGACTCATAGGGCAAATCACTCTGGAACTGAAATCGGAACGCTAACTGACATTTCCCCTATCTGAAAGTCTGATAAACGCCGGAAAAATGACTAAGTCTAAAAAAAATTTTTTTCAACTTTTTTCAATTTTACCCCCGTGGGATATATATTCTACCCACACACATTTGGAACTCTCCTGGGGTACCCTCACACATATTATTCCCTCATTTAGTGGATATTTTCACAAAAAAGTGAAATTTTCAAAAATTCTGAAAATAGGCTGAAAACGACTAAATATGAATGACTCATCGGGCGAATCGCTCTGGAACTGAAATCGGAACTCTCACTGACATTTCCCCTATCTGAAAGTCTGATAAACGCTGAAAAAATGACTAAGTCCAAGAAAAATATTTTTTCACCTTTTTTCAACTTTACCCCCGTGGGCTATATATTCTACCCACACACATTTGGAACTCTCCTGGGGTACCCTCACACATATTATTCCCTCTTTTAGTGGATATTTTCACAAAAAAGTGACATTTTCAAAAATTCTGAAAATTGGCTGAAAACGACTAAATATGAAGGACTCATCGGGCAAATCGCTCTGGAACTGAAATCGGAATGCTCACTGACATTTCCCCTATCTGAAAGTCTGATAAACGCCGGAAAAATGACTAAGTCTAAAAAAAAAATTTTTTCACCTTTTTTCAATTTTACCCCCGTGGGATATATATTCTACCCACACACATTTGGTACTCTCCTGGGGTACACTCACACATATTATTCCCTCATTTAGTGGATATTTTCACAAAAAAGTGAAATATTCAAAAATTCAGAAAATTGGCTGAAAACGACTAAATATGAAGGACTCATCGGGCGAATCGCTCTGGAACTGAAATCGGAACGCTCACTGACATTTCCCCTATCTGAAAGTCTGATAAACGCTGAAAAAATGACTAAGTCCAAAAAAAAAAATTTTCACCTTTTTTCAATTTTACCCCCGTGGGATATATATTCTACCCACACACATTTGGAACTCTCCTGGGGTACCCTCACACATATTATTCCCTCATTTAGTGGATATTTTCACAAAAAAGTGACATTTTCAAAAATTCAGAAAATTGGCTAAAAATGACTAAATATGAAGGACTCATCGGGCGAATCGCTCTGGAACTGAAATCGGAACGCTCACTGACATTTCCCCTATCTGAAAGTCTGATAAACGCCGGAAAAATTACTAAGTCTAAAAAAAAAATTTTTTCACCTTTTTTCAATTTTACCCCCGTGGGATATATATTCTACCCACACACATTTGGAACTCTCCTGGGGTACCCTCACACATATTATTCCCTCATTTAGTGGATATTTTCACAAAAAAGTGACATTTTCAAAAATTCAGAAAATTGGCTGAAAACGACTAAATATGAAGGACTCATCGGGCAAATCGCTCTGGAACTGAAATCGGAACGCTCACTGACATTTCCCCTATCTGAAAGTCTGATAAACGCTGAAAAAATGACTAAGTCCAAAAAAAAAAATTTTCACCTTTTTTCAATTTTACCCCCGTGGGATATATATTATACCCACACACATTTGGAACTCTCCTGGGGTACCCTCACACATATTATTCCCTCATTTAGTGGATATTTTCACAAAAAAGTGACATTTTCAAAAATTCAGAAAATTGGCTAAAAACGACTAAATATGAAGGACTCATCGGGCTAATTGCTCTGGAACTGAAATCGTAATGCTCACTGACATTTCCCCTATCTGAAAGTCTGATAAACGCTGAAAAAATGACTAAGTCCAAAAAAAAAATTTTTTCACCTTTTTTCAATTTTACCCCCGTGGGATATATCTTCTACCCACACACATTTGGAACTCTCCTGGGGTACCCTCACACATATTATTCCCTCATTTAGTGGATATTTTCACAAAAAAGTGAAATTTTCAAAAATTCTGAAAATAGGCTGAAAACGACTAAATATGAATGACCCATCGGGCGAATCGCTCTGGAACTGAAATCGGAACTCTCACTGACATTTCCCCTATCTGAAAGTCTGATAAACGCTGAAAAAATGACTAAGTCCAAGAAAAATATTTTTTCACCTTTTTTCAACTTTACCCCCGTGGGCTATATATTCTACCCACACACATTTGGAACTCTCCTGGGGTACCCTCACACATATTATTCCCTCATTTAGTGGATATTTTCACAAAAAAGTGACATTTTCAAAAATTCAGAAAATTGGCTGAAAACGACTAAATATGAAGGACTCATCGGGCAAATCGCTCTGGAACTGAAATCGGAACGCTCACTGACATTTCCCCTATCTGAAAGTCTGATAAACGCCGGAAAAATGACTAAGTCTAAAAAAAAAATTTTTTCACCTTTTTTCAATTTTACCCCCGTGGGATATATATTCTACCCACACACATTTGGAACTCTCCTGGGGTACCCTCACACATATTATTCCCTCATTTAGTGGATATTTTCACAAAAAAGTGAAATTTTCAAAAATTCTGAAAATTGGCTGAAAATGACAAAATATGAAGGACTCATCGGGCGAATCGCTCTGGAACTGAAATCGGAATGCTCACTGACATTTCCCCTATCTGAAAGTCTGATAAACGGCGGAAAAATGACTAAGTCCAAAAAAAATTTTTTTCAACTTTTTTCAATTTTACCCCCGTGGGATATATATTCTACCCAAACACATTTGGAACTCTCCTGGGGTACCCTCACACATATTATTCCCTCATTTAGTGGATATTTTCACAAAAAAGTGTAATTTTCAAAAAATCAGAAAATTGGCTGAAAACGACTAAATATGAAGGACTCATAGGGCAAATCACTCTGGAACTGAAATCGGAACGCTAACTGACATTTCCCCTATCTGAAAGTCTGATAAACGCCGGAAAAATGACTAAGTCTAAAAAAAATTTTTTTCAACTTTTTTCAATTTTACCCCCGTGGGATATATATTCTACCCACACACATTTGGAACTCTCCTGGGGTACCCTCACACATATTATTCCCTCATTTAGTGGATATTTTCACAAAAAAGTGAAATTTTCAAAAATTCTGAAAATAGGCTGAAAACGACTAAATATGAATGACTCATCGGGCAAATCGCTCTGGAACTGAAATCGGAACTCTCACTGACATTTCCCCTATCTGAAAGTCTGATAAACGCTGAAAAAATGACTAAGTCCAAGAAAAATATTTTTTCACCTTTTTTCAACTTTACCCCCGTGGGCTATATATTCTACCCACACACATTTGGAACTCTCCTGGGGTACCCTCACACATATTATTCCCTCTTTTAGTGGATATTTTCACAAAAAAGTGACATTTTCAAAAATTCTGAAAATTGGCTGAAAACGACTAAATATGAAGGACTCATCGGGCAAATCGCTCTGGAACTGAAATCGGAATGCTCACTGACATTTCCCCTATCTGAAAGTCTGATAAACGCCGGAAAAATGACTAAGTCTAAAAAAAAAATTTTTTCACCTTTTTTCAATTTTACCCCCGTGGGATATATATTCTACCCACACACATTTGGTACTCTCCTGGGGTACACTCACACATATTATTCCCTCATTTAGTGGATATTTTCACAAAAAAGTGAAATATTCAAAAATTCAGAAAATTGGCTGAAAACGACTAAATATGAAGGACTCATCGGGCGAATCGCTCTGGAACTGAAATCGGAACGCTCACTGACATTTCCCCTATCTGAAAGTCTGATAAACGCTGAAAAAATGACTAAGTCCAAAAAAAAAAATTTTCACCTTTTTTCAATTTTACCCCCGTGGGATATATATTCTACCCACACACATTTGGAACTCTCCTGGGGTACCCTCACACATATTATTCCCTCATTTAGTGGATATTTTCACAAAAAAGTGACATTTTCAAAAATTCAGAAAATTGGCTAAAAATGACTAAATATGAAGGACTCATCAGGCGAATCGCTCTGGAACTGAAATCGGAACGCTCACTGACATTTCCCCTATCTGAAAGTCTGATAAACGCCGGAAAAATTACTAAGTCTAAAAAAAAAATTTTTTCACCTTTTTTCAATTTTACCCCCGTGGGATATATATTCTACCCACACACATTTGGAACTCTCCTGGGGTACCCTCACACATATTATTCCCTCATTTAGTGGATATTTTCACAAAAAAGTGACATTTTCAAAAATTCAGAAAATTGGCTGAAAACGACTAAATATGAAGGACTCATCGGGCAAATCGCTCTGGAACTGAAATCGGAACGCTCACTGACATTTCCCCTATCTGAAAGTCTGATAAACGCTGAAAAAATGACTAAGTCCAAAAAAAAAAATTTTCACCTTTTTTCAATTTTACCCCCGTGGGATATATATTATACCCACACACATTTGGAACTCTCCTGGGGTACCCTCACACATATTATTCCCTCATTTAGTGGATATTTTCACAAAAAAGTGACATTTTCAAAAATTCAGAAAATTGGCTAAAAACGACTAAATATGAAGGACTCATCGGGCTAATTGCTCTGGAACTGAAATCGTAATGCTCACTGACATTTCCCCTATCTGAAAGTCTGATAAACGCTGAAAAAATGACTAAGTCCAAAAAAAAAATTTTTTCACCTTTTTTCAATTTTACCCCCGTGGGCTATATATTCTACCCACACACATTTGGAACTCTCCTGGGGTACCCTCACACATATTATTCCCTCATTTAGTGGATATTTTCACAAAAAAGTGACATTTTCAAAAATTCAGAAAATTGGCTGAAAACGACTAAATATGAAGGACTCATTGGGCAAATCGCTCTGGAACTGAAATCGGAACGCTCACTGACATTTCCCCTATCTGAAAGTCTGATAAACGCCGGAAAAATGACTAAGTCTAAAAAAAAAAATTTTTCACCTTTTTTCAATTTTACCCCCGTGGGATATATATTCTACCCACACACATTTGGAACTCTCCTGGGGTACACTCACACATATTATTCCCTCATTTAGTGGATATTTTCACAAAAAAGTGAAATTTTCAAAAATTCAGAAAATTGGCTGAAAACGACTAAATATGAAGGACTCATCGGGCGAATCGCTCTGGAACTGAAATCGGAACGCTCACTGACATTTCCCCTATCTGAAAGTCTGATAAACGCTGAAAAAATGACTAAGTCTAAAAAAAAAATGTTTTCACCTTTTTTCAATTTTACCCCCGTGGGATATAAATTCTACCCACACACATTTGGAACTCTCCTGGGGTACCCTCACACATATTATTCCCTCATTTAGTGGATATTTTCACAAAAAAGTGACATTTTCAAAAATTCAGAAAATTGGCTGAAAACGAATAAATATGAAGGACTCATCGGCCGAATCGCTCTGGAACTGAAATCGGAACGCTCACTGACATTTCCCCTATCTGAAAGTCTGATAAACGCCAGAAAAATGACTAAGTCCAAAAAAAAATTTTTTCACCTTTTTTCAATTTTACCCCCGTGTGATATATATTCTACCCACACACATTTGGAACTCTCCTGGGGTACCCTCACACATATTATTCCCTCATTTAGTGGATATTTTCACAAAAAAGTGACATTTTCAAAAATTCAGAAAATTGGCTGAAAACGACTAAATATGAAGGACTCATCGGGCGAATCGCTCTGGAACTGAAATCGGAACGCTCACTGACATTTCCCCTATCTGAAAGTCTGATAAACGCCGGAAAAATGACTAAGTCTAAAAAAAAAATTTTTTCAACTTTTTTCAATTTTACCCCCGTGGGATATATATTCTACCCACACACATTTGGAACTCTCCTGGGGTACCCTCACACATATTATTCCCTCATTTAGTAGATATTTTCACAAAAAAGTGAAATTTTCAAAAATTCAGAAAATTGTCTGAAAACGACTAAATATGAAGGACTCCTTGGGCGAATCGCTCTGGAACTATAATCGGAACGCTCACTGATATTTCCCCTATCTGAAAGTCTGATAAACGCCGGAAAAATGACTAAGTCCAAAAAAAATTTGTTTCACCTTTTTTCAATTTTACCCCAGTGGGATATATATTCTACCCACACACATTTGGAACTCTCCTGGGGTACCCTCACACATATTATTCCCTCATTTAGCGGATATTTTCACAAAAAAATGAAATTTTCAAAAATTCAGAAAATTGTCTGAAAACGACTAAATATGAAGGACTCCTTGGGCGAATCGCTCTGGAACTATAATCGGAACGCTCACTGATATTTCCCCTATCTGAAAGTCTGATAAACGGCGGAAAAATGACTAAGTCCAAAAAAAATTTTTTTCAACTTTTTTCAATTTTACCCCCGTGGGATATATATTCTACCTACGCACATTTGGAACACTCCTGGGGTACCCTCACACATATTATTCCCTCATTTTGTGGATATTTTCACAAAAAAGTGAAATTTTCAGAAATTCTGAAAATTGGCTGAAAACGACTGAATATGAAGGACTCATGTGGCGAATCGCGCTGGAACTGAAATCGGAACGCTCACTGACATTTCCCCTATCTGAAAGTCTGATACACGCCGGAAAAAAGACTAAGTCTAAAAAAAATTTTTTTTCAACTTTTTTCAATTTTACCCCCGTGGGATATATATTCTACCCACACACATTTGGAACTCTCCTGGGGTACCCTCACACATATTATTCCCTCATTTAGGGGATATTTTCACAAAAAAGTGAAATTTTCAAAAATTCTGAAAACTGGCTGAAAACGATTAAATATGAAGGACTCATCGGGCGAATCGCTCTGGAACTGAAATCGGAACGCTCACTGACATTTCCCCTATCTGAAAGTCTGATAAACGCTGAAAAAATGACAAAGTCCAAAAAAAAAATTTTTTTTTCACCTTTTTTCAATTTTACCCCCGTGGGATATATATTCTACCCACACACAATTGGAACTCTCCTGAGGTACCCTCACACATATTATTCCCTCATTTAGTGGATATTTTCACAAAAAAGTGAAATTTTCAAAATTCAGAAAATTGGCTGAAAACGACTAAATATGAAGGACTAATCGGGCGAATCGCTCTGGAACTGAAACGGGAACGCTCACTGACATTTCCCCTATCTGAAAGTCTGATAAACGCTGTAAAAATGACTAAGTCCAAAAAAAAAAATTTTTCACCTTTTTTCAATTTTACCCCCGTGGGATATATATTCTACCCACACACATTTCGAACTCTCCTGGGGTACCCTCACACATATTATTTCCTCATTTAGTGGATATTTTCACAAAAAAGAGAAATTTTCAAAAATTCTGAAAATTGGCTGAAAACGACTAAATATGAAGGACTCATTGGGCGAATCGCTCTGGAACTGAAATCGGAATGCTCACAGACATTTCCCCTATCTGAATGTCTGATAAACGCTGAAAAAATGACTAAGTCCAAAAAAAAATATTTTCACCTTTTTTCAATTTTACCCCCGTGGGATATATAATCTACCCACACACATTTGGAACTCTCCTGGGGTACCCTCACACATATTATTCCCTCATTTAGTGGATATTTTCACAAAAAAGTGAAATTTTCAAAAATTCAGAAAATTGGCTGAAAATGACTAAATATGAAGGACTCATCGGGCGAATCACTCTAGAACTGAAATTGGAACGCTCACTGACATTTCCCCTATCTGAAAGTCTGATAAACGCTGAAAAAATGACTAAGTCCAAAAAAAATAATTTTTCACCTTTTTTCAATTTTACCCCCGTGGGATATATATTCTACCCACACACATTTGGAACTCTCCTGGGGTACCCTCACACATATTATTCCCTCATTTAGTGGATATTTTCACAAAAAAAGTGAAATTTTCAAAAATTCAGAAAATTGGCTGAAAACGACTGAATATGAAGGACTCATCGGGTGAATCGCGCTGGAACTGAAATCGGAACGCTCACTGACATTTCCCCTATCTGAAAGTCTGATAAACGCTGAAAAAATGACTAAGTAAAAAAAAAAAATGTTTTCACCTTTTTTCAATTTTACCCCCGTGGGATATATATTCTACCCACACACATTTGGAACTCTCCTGGGGTACCCTCACACATATTATTCCCTCATTTAGTGGATATTTTCACAAAAAAGTGAAATTTTCAAAAATTCAGAAAATTGGCTGAAAAAAATTAAATATGAAGGGTTCATCGGGCGAATCGCTCTGGAACTGAAATCGGAACGCTCACTGATATTTCCCCTATCTGAAAGTCTGATAAACGCTGAAAAAATGACTAAGTCCAAAAAAAAAATTTTTCACCTTTTTTCAATTTTACCCCCGTGGGATATATATTCTACCCACACACATTTGGAACTCTCCTGGGGTACCCTCACACATATTATTCCCTCATTTAGTGGATATTTTCACAAAAAAGTGAAATTTTCAAAAATTCAGAAAATTGGCTGAAAACGACTAAATATGAAGGACTCATCGGGCGAATCGCTCTGGAACTGAAATCAGAACGCTCACTGACATTTCCCCTATCTGAAAGTCTGATAAACGCTGAAAAAATGACTAAGTCCAAAAAAAAAATTTTTTCACCTTTTTTCAATTTTACCCCCGTGGGATATATATTCTACCCACACACATTTGGAACTCTCCTGGGGTACCCTCACACATATTATTCCCTCATTTAGTGGATATTTTCACAAAAAAGTGACATTTTCAAAAATTCAGAAAATTGGCTGAAAACGACTAAATATGAAGGACTCATCGGGCAAATCGCTCTGGAACTGAAATCGGAACGCTCACTGACATTTCCCCTATCTGAAAGTCTGATAAACGCTGAAAAAATGACTAAGTCCAAAAAAAAAAATTTTCACCTTTTTTCAATTTTACCCCCGTGGGATATATATTATACCCACACACATTTGGAACTCTCCTGGGGTACCCTCACACATATTATTCCCTCATTTAGTGGATATTTTCACAAAAAAGTGACATTTTCAAAAATTCAGAAAATTGGCTAAAAACGACTAAATATGAAGGACTCATCGGGCTAATTGCTCTGGAACTGAAATCGTAATGCTCACTGACATTTCCCCTATCTGAAAGTCTGATAAACGCTGAAAAAATGACTAAGTCCAAAAAAAAAATTTTTTCACCTTTTTTCAATTTTACCCCCGTGGGCTATATATTCTACCCACACACATTTGGAACTCTCCTGGGGTACCCTCACACATATTATTCCCTCATTTAGTGGATATTTTCACAAAAAAGTGACATTTTCAAAAATTCAGAAAATTGGCTGAAAACGACTAAATATGAAGGACTCATTGGGCAAATCGCTCTGGAACTGAAATCGGAACGCTCACTGACATTTCCCCTATCTGAAAGTCTGATAAACGCCGGAAAAATGACTAAGTCTAAAAAAAAAAATTTTTCACCTTTTTTCAATTTTACCCCCGTGGGATATATATTCTACCCACACACATTTGGAACTCTCCTGGGGTACACTCACACATATTATTCCCTCATTTAGTGGATATTTTCACAAAAAAGTGAAATTTTCAAAAATTCAGAAAATTGGCTGAAAACGACTAAATATGAAGGACTCATCGGGCGAATCGCTCTGGAACTGAAATCGGAACGCTCACTGACATTTCCCCTATCTGAAAGTCTGATAAACGCTGAAAAAATGACTAAGTCTAAAAAAAAAATGTTTTCACCTTTTTTCAATTTTACCCCCGTGGGATATAAATTCTACCCACACACATTTGGAACTCTCCTGGGGTACCCTCACACATATTATTCCCTCATTTAGTGGATATTTTCACAAAAAAGTGACATTTTCAAAAATTCAGAAAATTGGCTGAAAACGAATAAATATGAAGGACTCATCGGCCGAATCGCTCTGGAACTGAAATCGGAACGCTCACTGACATTTCCCCTATCTGAAAGTCTGATAAACGCCAGAAAAATGACTAAGTCCAAAAAAAAATTTTTTCACCTTTTTTCAATTTTACCCCCGTGTGATATATATTCTACCCACACACATTTGGAACTCTCCTGGGGTACCCTCACACATATTATTCCCTCATTTAGTGGATATTTTCACAAAAAAGTGACATTTTCAAAAATTCAGAAAATTGGCTGAAAACGACTAAATATGAAGGACTCATCGGGCGAATCGCTCTGGAACTGAAATCGGAACGCTCACTGACATTTCCCCTATCTGAAAGTCTGATAAACGCCGGAAAAATGACTAAGTCTAAAAAAAAAATTTTTTCAACTTTTTTCAATTTTACCCCCGTGGGATATATATTCTACCCACACACATTTGGAACTCTCCTGGGGTACCCTCACACATATTATTCCCTCATTTAGTAGATATTTTCACAAAAAAGTGAAATTTTCAAAAATTCAGAAAATTGTCTGAAAACGACTAAATATGAAGGACTCCTTGGGCGAATCGCTCTGGAACTATAATCGGAACGCTCACTGATATTTCCCCTATCTGAAAGTCTGATAAACGCCGGAAAAATGACTAAGTCCAAAAAAAATTTGTTTCACCTTTTTTCAATTTTACCCCAGTGGGATATATATTCTACCCACACACATTTGGAACTCTCCTGGGGTACCCTCACACATATTATTCCCTCATTTAGTGGATATTTTCACAAAAAAATGAAATTTTCAAAAATTCAGAAAATTGTCTGAAAACGACTAAATATGAAGGACTCCTTGGGCGAATCGCTCTGGAACTATAATCGGAACGCTCACTGATATTTCCCCTATCTGAAAGTCTGATAAACGGCGGAAAAATGACTAAGTCCAAAAAAAATTTTTTTCAACTTTTTTCAATTTTACCCCCGTGGGATATATATTCTACCTACGCACATTTGGAACACTCCTGGGGTACCCTCACACATATTATTCCCTCATTTTGTGGATATTTTCACAAAAAAGTGAAATTTTCAGAAATTCTGAAAATTGGCTGAAAACGACTGAATATGAAGGACTCATGTGGCGAATCGCGCTGGAACTGAAATCGGAACGCTCACTGACATTTCCCCTATCTGAAAGTCTGATACACGCCGGAAAAAAGACTAAGTCTAAAAAAAATTTTTTTTCAACTTTTTTCAATTTTACCCCCGTGGGATATATATTCTACCCACACACATTTGGAACTCTCCTGGGGTACCCTCACACATATTATTCCCTCATTTAGGGGATATTTTCACAAAAAAGTGAAATTTTCAAAAATTCTGAAAACTGGCTGAAAACGATTAAATATGAAGGACTCATCGGGCGAATCGCTCTGGAACTGAAATCGGAACGCTCACTGACATTTCCCCTATCTGAAAGTCTGATAAACGCTGAAAAAATGACAAAGTCCAAAAAAAAAATTTTTTTTTCACCTTTTTTCAATTTTACCCCCGTGGGATATATATTCTACCCACACACAATTGGAACTCTCCTGAGGTACCCTCACACATATTATTCCCTCATTTAGTGGATATTTTCACAAAAAAGTGAAATTTTCAAAATTCAGAAAATTGGCTGAAAACGACTAAATATGAAGGACTAATCGGGCGAATCGCTCTGGAACTGAAACGGGAACGCTCACTGACATTTCCCCTATCTGAAAGTCTGATAAACGCTGTAAAAATGACTAAGTCCAAAAAAAAAAATTTTTCACCTTTTTTCAATTTTACCCCCGTGGGATATATATTCTACCCACACACATTTCGAACTCTCCTGGGGTACCCTCACACATATTATTTCCTCATTTAGTGGATATTTTCACAAAAAAGAGAAATTTTCAAAAATTCTGAAAATTGGCTGAAAACGACTAAATATGAAGGACTCATTGGGCGAATCGCTCTGGAACTGAAATCGGAATGCTCACAGACATTTCCCCTATCTGAATGTCTGATAAACGCTGAAAAAATGACTAAGTCCAAAAAAAAATATTTTCACCTTTTTTCAATTTTACCCCCGTGGGATATATAATCTACCCACACACATTTGGAACTCTCCTGGGGTACCCTCACACATATTATTCCCTCATTTAGTGGATATTTTCACAAAAAAGTGAAATTTTCAAAAATTCAGAAAATTGGCTGAAAATGACTAAATATGAAGGACTCATCGGGCGAATCACTCTAGAACTGAAATTGGAACGCTCACTGACATTTCCCCTATCTGAAAGTCTGATAAACGCTGAAAAAATGACTAAGTCCAAAAAAAATAATTTTTCACCTTTTTTCAATTTTACCCCCGTGGGATATATATTCTACCCACACACATTTGGAACTCTCCTGGGGTACCCTCACACATATTATTCCCTCATTTAGTGGATATTTTCACAAAAAAAGTGAAATTTTCAAAAATTCAGAAAATTGGCTGAAAACGACTGAATATGAAGGACTCATCGGGTGAATCGCGCTGGAACTGAAATCGGAACGCTCACTGACATTTCCCCTATCTGAAAGTCTGATAAACGCTGAAAAAATGACTAAGTAAAAAAAAAAAATGTTTTCACCTTTTTTCAATTTTACCCCCGTGGGATATATATTCTACCCACACACATTTGGAACTCTCCTGGGGTACCCTCACACATATTATTCCCTCATTTAGTGGATATTTTCACAAAAAAGTGAAATTTTCAAAAATTCAGAAAATTGGCTGAAAAAAATTAAATATGAAGGGTTCATCGGGCGAATCGCTCTGGAACTGAAATCGGAACGCTCACTGATATTTCCCCTATCTGAAAGTCTGATAAACGCTGACAAAATGACTAAGTCCAAAAAAAAAATTTTTCACCTTTTTTCAATTTTACCCCCGTGGGATATATATTCTACCCACACACATTTGGAACTCTCCTGGGGTACCCTCACACATATTATTCCCTCATTTAGTGGATATTTTCACAAAAAAGTGAAATTTTCAAAAATTCAGAAAATTGGCTGAAAACGACTAAATATGAAGGACTCATCGGGCGAATCGCTCTGGAACTGAAATCAGAACGCTCACTGACATTTCCCCTATCTGAAAGTCTGATAAACGCTGAAAAAATGACTAAGTCCAAAAAAAAAATTTTTTCACCTTTTTTCAATTTTACCCCCGTGGGATATATATTCTACCCACACACATTTGGAACTCTCCTGGGGTACCCTCACACATATTATTCCCTCATTTAGTGGATATTTTCACAAAAAAGTGACATTTTCAAAAATTCAGAAAATTGGCTGAAAATGACTAAATATGAAGGACTCATCGGGCGAATCACTCTGGAACTGAAATTGGAACGCTCACTGACATTTCCCCTATCTGAAAGTCTGATAAACGCTGAAAAAATGACTAAGTCTAAAAAAAAAAATGTTTCACCTTTTTTCAATTTTACCCCCGTGGGATATATATTCTACCCACACACATTTGGAACTCTCCTGGGGTACCCTCACACATATTATTCCCTCATTTAGTGGATATTTTCACAAAAAAAGTGAAATTTTCAAAAATTCTGAAAATTGGCTGAAAACGACTGAATATGAAGGACTCATCGGGTGAATCGCGCTGGAACTGAAATCGGAACGCTCACTGACATTTCCCCTATCTGAAAGTCTGATAAACGCCGAAAAAATGACTAAGTAAAAAAAAAAAATGTTTTCACCTTTTTTCAGTTTTACCCCCGTGGGATATATATTCTACCCACACACATTTGGAACTCTCCTGGGGTACCCTCACACATATTATTCCCTCATTTAGTGGATATTTTCACAAAAAAGTGACATTTTCAAAAATTCAGAAAATTGGCTGAAAACGACTAAATATGAAGGACTCATTGGGCGAATCGCTCTGGAACTGAAATCGGAACTCTCACTGACATTTCCCCTATCTGAAAGTCTGATAAACGCTGAAAAAATGATTAAGTCCAAAAAAAAATTTTTTCAACTTTTTTCAATTTTACCCCCGTGGGATATATATTCTACCCACACACATTTGGAACTCTCCTGGGGTACCCTCACACATATTGTTCCCTCATTTAGTGGATATTTTCACAAAAAAGTGAAATTTTCAATAATTCAGAAAATTGGCTGAAAATGACTAAATATGAAGGACTCATCGGGCGAATCGCTCTGGAACTGAAATCGGAATGTTCACTGATATTTCCCCTATCTGAAAGTCTGATAAACGCTGAAAAAATGATTAAGTCTAAAAAAAATTTTTTTTCACCTTTTTTCAATTTTACCCCCGTGGGATATATATTCTACCCACACAAATTTGGAACTCTCCTGGGGTACCCTCACACATATTATTCCCTCATTTAGTGGATATTTTCACAAAAAAAGTGAAATTTTCAAAAATTCAGAAAATTGGCTGAAAACGACTAAATATGAAGACTCATCAGGCGAATCGCTCTGGAACTGAAATCGGAACGCTCACTGACATTTCCCCTATCTGAAAGTCTGATAAACGCTGAAAAAATGATTAAGTCCAAAAAAAAATTTTTTCAACTTTTTTCAATTTTACCCCCGTGGGATATATATTCTACCCACACACATTTGGAACTCTCCTGGGGTACCCTCACACATATTATTCCCTCATTTAGTGGATATTTTCACAAAAAAGTGACATTTTCAAAAATTCAGAAAATTGGCTAAAAATGACTAAATATGAAGGACTCATCGGGCGAATCGCTCTGGAACTGAAATCGGAACGCTCACTGACATTTCCCCTATCTGAAAGTCTGATAAACGCCGGAAAAATTACTAAGTCTAAAAAAAAAATTTTTTCACCTTTTTTCAATTTTACCCCCGTGGGATATATATTCTACCCACACACATTTGGAACTCTCCTGGGGTACCCTCACACATATTATTCCCTCATTTAGTGGATATTTTCACAAAAAAGTGACATTTTCAAAAATTCAGAAAATTGGCTGAAAACGACTAAATATGAAGGACTCATCGGGCAAATCGCTCTGGAACTGAAATCGGAACGCTCACTGACATTTCCCCTATCTGAAAGTCTGATAAACGCTGAAAAAATGACTAAGTCCAAAAAAAAAAATTTTCACCTTTTTTCAATTTTACCCCCGTGGGATATATATTATACCCACACACATTTGGAACTCTCCTGGGGTACCCTCACACATATTATTCCCTCATTTAGTGGATATTTTCACAAAAAAGTGACATTTTCAAAAATTCAGAAAATTGGCTAAAAACGACTAAATATGAAGGACTCATCGGGCAAATCGCTCTGGAACTGAAATCGGAACGCTCACTGACATTTCCCCTATCTGAAAGTCTGATAAACGCCGGAAAAATGACTAAGTCTAAAAAAAAAATTTTTTCACCTTTTTTCAATTTTACCCCCGTGGGATATATATTCTACCCACACACATTTGGAACTCTCCTGGGGTACCCTCACACATATTATTCCCTCATTTAGTGGATATTTTCACAAAAAAGTGAAATTTTCAAAAATTCTGAAAATTGGCTGAAAATGACAAAATATGAAGGACTCATCGGGCGAATCGCTCTGGAACTGAAATCGGAATGATCACTGACATTTCCCCTATCTGAAAGTCTGATAAACGGCGGAAAAATGACTAAGTCCAAAAAAAATTTTTTTCAACTTTTTTCAATTTTACCCCCGTGGGATATATATTCTACCCAAACACATTTGGAACTCTCCTGGGGTACCCTCACACATATTATTCCCTCATTTAGTGGATATTTTCACAAAAAAGTGTAATTTTCAAAAAATCAGAAAATTGGCTGAAAACGACTAAATATGAAGGACTCATTGGGCAAATCACTCTGGAACTGAAATCGGAACGCTAACTGACATTTCCCCTATCTGAAAGTCTGATAAACGCCGGAAAAATGACTAAGTCTAAAAAAAATTTTTTTCAACTTTTTTCAATTTTACCCCCGTGGGATATATATTCTACCCACACACATTTGGAACTCTCCTGGGGTACCCTCACACATATTATTCCCTCATTTAGTGGATATTTTCACAAAAAAGTGAAATTTTCAAAAATTCTGAAAATAGGCTGAAAACGACTAAATATGAATGACTCATCGGGCGAATCGCTCTGGAACTGAAATCGGAACTCTCACTGACATTTCCCCTATCTGAAAGTCTGATAAACGCTGAAAAAATGACTAAGTCCAAGAAAAATATTTTTTCACCTTTTTTCAACTTTACCCCCGTGGGCTATATATTCTACCCACACACATTTGGAACTCTCCTGGGGTACCCTCACACATATTATTCCCTCTTTTAGTGGATATTTTCACAAAAAAGTGACATTTTCAAAAATTCAGAAAATTGGCTGAAAACGACTAAATATGAAGGACTCATCGGGCAAATCGCTCTGGAACTGAAATCGGAATGCTCACTGACATTTCCCCTATCTGAAAGTCTGATAAACGCCGGAAAAATGACTAAGTCTAAAAAAAAAATTTTTTCACCTTTTTTCAATTTTACCCCCGTGGGATATATATTCTACCCACACACATTTGGTACTCTCCTGGGGTACACTCACACATATTATTCCCTCATTTAGTGGATATTTTCACAAAAAAGTGAAATATTCAAAAATTCAGAAAATTGGCTGAAAACGACTAAATATGAAGGACTCATCGGGCGAATCGCTCTGGAACTGAAATCGGAACGCTCACTGACATTTCCCCTATCTGAAAGTCTGATAAACGCTGAAAAAATGACTAAGTCCAAAAAAAAAAATTTTCACCTTTTTTCAATTTTACCCCCGTGGGATATATATTCTACCCACACACATTTGGAACTCTCCTGGGGTACCCTCACACATATTATTCCCTCATTTAGTGGATATTTTCACAAAAAAGTGACATTTTCAAAAATTCAGAAAATTGGCTAAAAATGACTAAATATGAAGGACTTATCGGGCGAATCGCTCTGGAACTGAAATCGGAACGCTCACTGACATTTCCCCTATCTGAAAGTCTGATAAACGCCGGAAAAATTACTAAGTCTAAAAAAAAAATTTTTTCACCTTTTTTCAATTTTACCCCCGTGGGATATATATTCTACCCACACACATTTGGAACTCTCCTGGGGTACCCTCACACATATTATTCCCTCATTTAGTGGATATTTTCACAAAAAAGTGACATTTTCAAAAATTCAGAAAATTGGCTGAAAACGACTAAATATGAAGGACTCATCGGGCAAATCGCTCTGGAACTGAAATCGGAACGCTCACTGACATTTCCCCTATCTGAAAGTCTGATAAACGCTGAAAAAATGACTAAGTCCAAAAAAAAAAATTTTCACCTTTTTTCAATTTTACCCCCGTGGGATATATATTATACCCACACACATTTGGAACTCTCCTGGGGTACCCTCACACATATTATTCCCTCATTTAGTGGATATTTTCACAAAAAAGTGACATTTTCAAAAATTCAGAAAATTGGCTAAAAACGACTAAATATGAAGGACTCATCGGGCTAATTGCTCTGGAACTGAAATCGTAATGCTCACTGACATTTCCCCTATCTGAAAGTCTGATAAACGCTGAAAAAATGACTAAGTCCAAAAAAAAAATTTTTTCACCTTTTTTCAATTTTACCCCCGTGGGATATATCTTCTACCCACACACATTTGGAACTCTCCTGGGGTACCCTCACACATATTATTCCCTCATTTAGTGGATATTTTCACAAAAAAGTGAAATTTTCAAAAATTCTGAAAATAGGCTGAAAACGACTAAATATGAATGACTCATCGGGCGAATCGCTCTGGAACTGAAATCGGAACTCTCACTGACATTTCCCCTATCTGAAAGTCTGATAAACGCTGAAAAAATGACTAAGTCCAAGAAAAATATTTTTTCACCTTTTTTCAATTTTACCCCCGTGGGCTATATATTCTACCCACACACATTTGGAACTCTCCTGGGGTACCCTCACACATATTATTCCCTCATTTAGTGGATATTTTCACAAAAAAGTGACATTTTCAAAAATTCAGAAAATTGGCTGAAAACGACTAAATATGAAGGACTCATTGGGCAAATCGCTCTGGAACTGAAATCGGAACGCTCACTGACATTTCCCCTATCTGAAAGTCTGATAAACGCCGGAAAAATGACTAAGTCTAAAAAAAAAAATTTTTCACCTTTTTTCAATTTTACCCCCGTGGGATATATATTCTACCCACACACATTTGGAACTCTCCTGGGGTACACTCACACATATTATTCCCTCATTTAGTGGATATTTTCACAAAAAAGTGAAATTTTCAAAAATTCAGAAAATTGGCTGAAAACGACTAAATATGAAGGACTCATCGGGCGAATCGCTCTGGAACTGAAATCGGAACGCTCACTGACATTTCCCCTATCTGAAAGTCTGATAAACGCTGAAAAAATGACTAAGTCTAAAAAAAAAATTTTTTCACCTTTTTTCAATTTTACCCCCGTGGGATATAAATTCTACCCACACACATTTGGAACTCTCCTGGGGTACCCTCACACATATTATTCCCTCATTTAGTGGATATTTTCACAAAAAAGTGACATTTTCAAAAATTCAGAAAATTGGCTGAAAACGACTAAATATGAAGGACTCATCGGGCGAATCGCTCTGGAACTGAAATCGGAACGCTCACTGACATTTCCCCTATCTGAAAGTCTGATAAACGCCAGAAAAATGACTAAGTCCAAAAAAAATTTTTTTCACCTTTTTTCAATTTTACCCCCGTGGGATATATATTCTACCCACACACATTTGGAACTCTCCTGGGGTACCCTCACACATATTATTCCCTCATTTAGTGGATATTTTCACAAAAAAGTGAAATTTTCAAAAATTCAGAAAATTGGCTGAAAACGACTAAATATGAAGGACTCATCGGGCGAATCGCTCTGGAACTGAAATCAGAACGCTCATTGACATTTCCCCTATCTGAAAGTCTGATAAACGCCGGAAAAATGACTAAGTCTAAAAAAAAAATTTTTTCAACTTTTTTCAATTTTACCCCCGTGGGATATATATTCTACCCACACACATTTGGAACTCTCCTGGGGTACCCTCACACATATTATTCCCTCATTTAGTGGATATTTTCACAAAAAAGTGAAATTTTCAAAAATTCAGAAAATTGTCTGAAAACGACTAAATATGAAGGACTCCTTGGGCGAATCGCTCTGGAACTATAATCGGAACGCTCACTGATATTTCCCCTATCTGAAAGTCTGATAAACGCCGGAAAAATGACTAAGTCCAAAAAAAATTTTTTTCACCTTTTTTCAATTTTACCCCCGTGGGATATATATTCTACCCACACACATTTGGAACTCTCCTGGGGTACCCTCACACATATTATTCCCTCATTTAGTGGATATTTTCACAAAAAAGTGAAATTTTCAAAAATTCAGAAAATTGGCTGAAAACGACTAAATATGAAGGACTCATCGGGCGAATCGCTCTGGAACTGAAATCAGAACGCTCATTGACATTTCCCCTATCTGAAAGTCTGATAAACGCCGGAAAAATGACTAAGTCTAAAAAAAAAATTTTTTCAACTTTTTTCAATTTTACCCCCGTGGGATATATATTCTACCCACACACATTTGGAACTCTCCTGGGGTACCCTCACACATATTATTCCCTCATTTAGTGGATATTTTCACAAAAAAGTGAAATTTTCAAAAATTCAGAAAATTGTCTGAAAACGACTAAATATGAAGGACTCCTTGGGCGAATCGCTCTGGAACTATAATCGGAACGCTCACTGATATTTCCCCTATCTGAAAGTCTGATAAACGCCGGAAAAATGACTAAGTCCAAAAAAAATTTGTTTCACCTTTTTTCAATTTTACCCCAGTGGGATATATATTCTACCCACACACATTTGGAACTCTCCTGGGGTACCCTCACACATATTATTCCCTCATTTAGTGGATATTTTCACAAAAAAATGAAATTTTCAAAAATTCAGAAAATTGTCTGAAAACGACTAAATATGAAGGACTCCTTGGGCGAATCGCTCTGGAACTATAATCGGAACGCTCACTGATATTTCCCCTATCTGAAAGTCTGATAAACGGCGGAAAAATGACTAAGTCCAAAAAAAATTTTTTTCAACTTTTTTCAATTTTACCCCCGTGGGATATATATTCTACCTACGCACATTTGGAACACTCCTGGGGTACCCTCACACATATTATTCCCTCATTTCGTGGATATTTTCACAAAAAAGTGAAATTTTCAGAAATTCTGAAAATTGGCTGAAAACGACTGAATATGAAGGACTCATGTGGCGAATCGCGCTGGAACTGAAATCGGAACGCTCACTGACATTTCCCCTATCTGAAAGTCTGATACACGCCGGAAAAAAGACTAAGTCTAAAAAAAATTTTTTTTCAACTTTTTTCAATTTTACCCCCGTGGGATATATATTCTACCCACACACATTTGGAACTCTCTTGGGGTACCCTCACACATATTATTCCCTCATTTAGTGGATATTTTCACAAAAAAGTGAAATGTTCAAAAATTCTGAAAACTGGCTGAAAACGATTAAATATGAAGGACTCATCGGGCGAATCGCTCTGGAACTGAAATCGGAACGCTCACTGACATTTCCCCTATCTGAAAGTCTGATAAACGCTGAAAAAATGACAAAGTCCAAAAAAAAAATTTTTTTTTCACCTTTTTTCAATTTTACCCCCGTGGGATATATATTCTACCCACACACAATTGGAACTCTCCTGAGGTACCCTCACACATATTATTCCCTCATTTAGTGGATATTTTCACAAAAAAGTGAAATTTTCAAAATTCAGAAAATTGGCTGAAAACGACTAAATATGAAGGACTAATCGGGCGAATCGCTCTGGAACTGAAACGGGAACGCTCACTGACATTTCCCCTATCTGAAAGTCTGATAAACGCTGTAAAAATGACTAAGTCCAAAAAAAAAAATTTTTCACCTTTTTTCAATTTTACCCCCGTGGGATATATATTCTACCCACACACATTTGGAACTCTCCTGGGGTACCCTCACACATATTATTTCCTCATTTAGTGGATATTTTCACAAAAAAGTGAAATTTTCAAAAATTCGGAAAATTGGCTGCAAACGACTAAATATGAAGGACTCATCGGGCGAATCGCTCTGGAACTGAAATCGGAACGCTCACTGACATTTCCCCTATCTGAAAGTCTGAAAAACGCTGAAAAAAAGACTAAGTGCAAAAAAAAAATTTTTTCACCTTTTTTCAATTTTACCCCCGTGGGATATATATTCTACCCACACACATTTGGAACTCTCCTAGGGTACCTTCACACATATTATTCCCTCATTTAGTGGATATTTTCACAAAAAAGTGAAATTTTCAAAAATTCAAAAAATTGGCTGAAAACGACTAAATATGAAGGACTAATCGGGCGAATCGCTCTGGAACTGAAATCGGAACGCTCACTGACATTTCCCCTATCTGAAAGTCTGATAAACGCTGAAAAAATGACAGTTCAAAAAAAAAAATTTTTCACCTTTTTTCAATTTTACCCCCGTGGGATATATATTCTACCCACACACATTTCGAACTCTCCTGGGGTACCCTCACACATATTATTTCCTCATTTAGTGGATATTTTCACAAAAAAGAGAAATTTTCAAAAATTCTGAAAATTGGCTGAAAACGACTAAATATGAAGGACTCATTGGGCGAATCGCTCTGGAACTGAAATCGGAATGCTCACAGACATTTCCCCTATCTGAATGTCTGATAAACGCTGAAAAAATGACTAAGTCCAAAAAAAAATATTTTCACCTTTTTTCAATTTTACCCCCGTGGGATATATAATCTACCCACACACATTTGGAACTCTCCTGGGGTACCCTCACACATATTATTCCCTCATTTAGTGGATATTTTCACAAAAAAGTGAAATTTTCAAAAATTCAGAAAATTGGCTGAAAATGACTAAATATGAAGGACTCATCGGGCGAATCACTCTAGAACTGAAATTGGAACGCTCACTGACATTTCCCCTATCTGAAAGTCTGATAAACGCTGAAAAAATGACTAAGTCCAAAAAAAATAATTTTTCACCTTTTTTCAATTTTACCCCCGTGGGATATATATTCTACCCACACACATTTGGAACTCTCCTGGGGTACCCTCACACATATTATTCCCTCATTTAGTGGATATTTTCACAAAAAAAGTGAAATTTTCAAAAATTCAGAAAATTGGCTGAAAACGACTGAATATGAAGGACTCATCGGGTGAATCGCGCTGGAACTGAAATCGGAACGCTCACTGACATTTCCCCTATCTGAAAGTCTGATAAACGCTGAAAAAATGACTAAGTAAAAAAAAAAAATGTTTTCACCTTTTTTCAATTTTACCCCCGTGGGATATATATTCTACCCACACACATTTGGAACTCTCCTGGGGTACCCTCACACATATTATTCCCTCATTTAGTGGATATTTTCACAAAAAAGTGAAATTTTCAAAAATTCAGAAAATTGGCTGAAAACGATTAAATATGAAGGGTTCATCGGGCGAATCGCTCTGGAACTGAAATCGGAACGCTCACTGATATTTCCCCTATCTGAAAGTCTGATAAACGCTGAAAAAATGACTAAGTCCAAAAAAAAAATTTTTCACCTTTTTTCAATTTTACCCCCGTGGGATATATATTCTACCCACACACATTTGGAACTCTCCTGGGGTACCCTCACACATATTATTCCCTCATTTAGTGGATATTTTCACAAAAAAGTGAAATTTTCAAAAATTCAGAAAATTGGCTGAAAACGACTAAATATGAAGGACTCATCGGGCGAATCGCTCTGGAACTGAAATCAGAACGCTCACTGACATTTCCCCTATCTGAAAGTCTGATAAACGCTGAAAAAATGACTAAGTCCAAAAAAAAAATTTTTTCACCTTTTTTCAATTTTACCCCCGTGGGATATATATTCTACCCACACACATTTGGAACTCTCCTGGGGTACCCTCACACATATTATTCCCTCATTTAGTGGATATTTTCACAAAAAAGTGACATTTTCAAAAATTCAGAAAATTGGCTGAAAATGACTAAATATGAAGGACTCATCGGGCGAATCACTCTGGAACTGAAATTGGAACGCTCACTGACATTTCCCCTATCTGAAAGTCTGATAAACGCTGAAAAAATGACTAAGTCTAAAAAAAAAAATGTTTCACCTTTTTTCAATTTTACCCCCGTGGGATATATATTCTACCCACACACATTTGGAACTCTCCTGGGGTACCCTCACACATATTATTCCCTCATTTAGTGGATATTTTCACAAAAAAAGTGAAATTTTCAAAAATTCTGAAAATTGGCTGAAAACGACTGAATATGAAGGACTCATCGGGTGAATCGCGCTGGAACTGAAATCGGAACGCTCACTGACATTTCCCCTATCTGAAAGTCTGATAAACGCCGAAAAAATGACTAAGTAAAAAAAAAAAATGTTTTCACCTTTTTTCAGTTTTACCCCCGTGGGATATATATTCTACCCACACACATTTGGAACTCTCCTGGGGTACCCTCACACATATTATTCCCTCATTTAGTGGATATTTTCACAAAAAAGTGACATTTTCAAAAATTCAGAAAATTGGCTGAAAACGACTAAATATGAAGGACTCATTGGGCGAATCGCTCTGGAACTGAAATCGGAACTCTCACTGACATTTCCCCTATCTGAAAGTCTGATAAACGCTGAAAAAATGATTAAGTCCAAAAAAAAATTTTTTCAACTTTTTTCAATTTTACCCCCGTGGGATATATATTCTACCCACACACATTTGGAACTCTCCTGGGGTACCCTCACACATATTGTTCCCTCATTTAGTGGATATTTTCACAAAAAAGTGAAATTTTCAATAATTCAGAAAATTGGCTGAAAATGACTAAATATGAAGGACTTATCGGGCGAATCGCTCTGGAACTGAAATCGGAATGTTCACTGATATTTCCCCTATCTGAAAGTCTGATAAACGCTGAAAAAATGATTAAGTCTAAAAAAAATTTTTTTTCACCTTTTTTCAATTTTACCCCCGTGGGATATATATTCTACCCACACAAATTTGGAACTCTCCTGGGGTACCCTCACACATATTATTCCCTCATTTAGTGGATATTTTCACAAAAAAAGTGAAATTTTCAAAAATTCAGAAAATTGGCTGAAAACGACTAAATATGAAGACTCATCAGGCGAATCGCTCTGGAACTGAAATCGGAACGCTCACTGACATTTCCCCTATCTGAAAGTCTGATAAACGCTGAAAAAATGATTAAGTCCAAAAAAAAATTTTTTCAACTTTTTTCAATTTTACCCCCGTGGGATATATATTCTACCCACACACATTTGGAACTCTCCTGGGGTACCCTCACACATATTATTCCCTCATTTAGTGGATATTTTCACAAAAAAGTGACATTTTCAAAAATTCAGAAAATTGGCTGAAAACGACTAAATATGAAGGACTCATCGGGGGAATCGCTCTGGAACTGAAATCGGAATGCTCACTGACATTTCCTCTATCTGAAAGTCTGATAAACGCCGGAAAAATGACTAAGTCTAAAAAAAATTTTTTTTCACCTTTTTTCAATTTTACCCCCGTGGGATATATATTCTACCCACACACATTTGGAACTCTCCTGGGGTACCCTCACACATATTATTCCCTCATTTAGTGGATATTTTCACAAAAAAGTGAAATTTTCAAAAATTCAGAAAATTGGCTGAAAACGACTAAATATGAAGAACTCATCAGGCGAATGCTCTGGAACTGAAATCGGAACGCTCACTGACATTTCCCCTATCTGAAAGTCTGATAAACGCTGAAAAAATGACTAAGGCCCAAAAAAAAATTTTTTCACCTTTTTTCAATTTTACCCCTGTGGGATATATATTCTACCCACACACATTTGGAACTCACCTGGGGTACCCTCACACATATTATTCCCTCATTTAGTGGATATTTTCACAAAAAAGTGACATTTTCAAAAATTCAGAAAATTGGCTGAAAATGACTAAATATGAAGGACTCATCGGGCGAATCACTCTGGAACTGAAATTGGAACGCTCACTGACATTTCCCCTATCTGAAAGTCTGATAAACGCTGAAAAAATGACTAAGTCCGAAAAAAATAATTTTTCACCTTTTTTCAATTTTACCCCCGTGGGATATATATTCTACCCACACACATTTGGAACTCTCCTGGGGTACCCTCACACATATTATTCCCTCATTTAGTGGATATTTTCACAAAAAAAGTGAAATTTTCAAAAATTCAGAAAATTGGCTGAAAACGACTGAATATGAAGGACTCATCGGGTGCATCGCGCTGGAACTGAAATCGGAACGCTCACTGACATTTCCCCTATCTGAAAGTCTGATAAACGCTGAAAAAATGACTAAGTAAAAAAAAAAAATGTTTTCACCTTTTTTCAATTTTACCCCCGTGGGATATATATTCTACCCACACACATTTGGAACTCTCCTGGGGTACCCTCACACATATTATTCCCTCATTTAGTGGATATTTTCACAAAAAAGTGAAATTTTCAAAAATTCAGAAAATTGGCTGAAAACGACTAAATATGAAGGACTCATCGGGCGAATCGCTCTTGAACTGAAATCGGAACGCTCACTGACATTTCCCCTATCTGAAAGTCTGATAAACGCTGAAAAAATGACTAAGTCCAAAAAAAATATGTTTTCACCTTTTTTCAATTTTACCCCCGTGGGATATATATTCTACCCACACACATTTGGAACTCTCCTGGGGTACCCTCACACATATTATTCCCTCATTTAGTGGATATTTTCACAAAAAAGTGAAATTTTCAAAAATTCAGAAAATTGGCTGAAAACGATTAAATATGAAGGGTTCATCGGGCGAATCGCTCTGGAACTGAAATCGGAACGCTCACTGATATTTCCCCTATCTGAAAGTCTGATAAACGCTGAAAAAATGACTAAGTCTAAAAAAAAAAATGTTTCACCTTTTTTCAATTTTACCCCCGTGGGATATATATTCTACCCACACACATTTGGAACTCTCCTGGGGTACCCTCACACATATTATTCCCTCATTTAGTGGATATTTTCACAAAAAAAGTGAAATTTTCAAAAATTCTGAAAATTGGCTGAAAACGACTGAATATGAAGGACTCATCGGGTGAATCGCGCTGGAACTGAAATCGGAACGCTCACTGACATTTCCCCTATCTGAAAGTCTGATAAACGCCGAAAAAATGACTAAGTAAAAAAAAAAAATGTTTTCACCTTTTTTCAGTTTTACCCCCGTGGGATATATATTCTACCCACACACATTTGGAACTCTCCTGGGGTACCCTCACACATATTATTCCCTCATTTAGTGGATATTTTCACAAAAAAGTGACATTTTCAAAAATTCAGAAAATTGGCTGAAAACGACTAAATATGAAGGACTCATTGGGCGAATCGCTCTGGAACTGAAATCGGAACTCTCACTGACATTTCCCCTATCTGAAAGTCTGATAAACGCTGAAAAAATGATTAAGTCCAAAAAAAAATTTTTTCAACTTTTTTCAATTTTACCCCCGTGGGATATATATTCTACCCACACACATTTGGAACTCTCCTGGGGTACCCTCACACATATTATTCCCTCATTTAGTGGATATTTTCACAAAAAAGTGAAATTTTCAATAATTCAGAAAATTGGCTGAAAATGACTAAATATGAAGGACTCATCGGGCGAATCGCTCTGGAACTGAAATCGGAATGTTCACTGATATTTCCCCTATCTGAAAGTCTGATAAACGCTGAAAAAATGATTAAGTCTAAAAAAAATTTTTTTTCACCTTTTTTCAATTTTACCCCCGTGGGATATATATTCTACCCACACAAATTTGGAACTCTCCTGGGGTACCCTCACACATATTATTCCCTCATTTCGTGGATATTTTCACAAAAAAGTGAAATTTTCAAAAATTCAGAAAATTGGCTGAAAACGACTAAATATGAAGACTCATCAGGCGAATCGCTCTGGAACTGAAATCGGAACGCTCACTGACATTTCCCCTATCTGAAAGTCTGATAAACGCTGAAAAAATGATTAAGTCCAAAAAAAAATTTTTTCAACTTTTTTCAATTTTACCCCCGTGGGATATATATTCTACCCACACACATTTGGAACTCTCCTGGGGTACCCTCACACATATTATTCCCTCATTTAGTGGATATTTTCACAAAAAAGTGACATTTTCAAAAATTCAGAAAATTGGCTGAAAACGACTAAATATGAAGGACTCATCGGGGGAATCGCTCTGGAACTGAAATCGGAATGCTCACTGACATTTCCTCTATCTGAAAGTCTGATAAACGCCGGAAAAATGACTAAGTCTAAAAAAAATTTTTTTTCACCTTTTTTCAATTTTACCCCCGTGGGATATATATTCTGCCCACACACATTTGGAACTCTCCTGGGGTACCCTCACACATATTATTCCCTCATTTAGTGGATATTTTCACAAAAAAGTGAAATTTTCAAAAATTCAGAAAATTGGCTGAAAACGACTAAATATGAAGAACTCATCAGGCGAATGCTCTGGAACTGAAATCGGAACGCTCACTGACATTTCCCCTATCTGAAAGTCTGATAAACGCTGAAAAAATGACTAAGGCCCAAAAAAAAATTTTTTCACCTTTTTTCAATTTTACCCCTGTGGGATATATATTCTACCCACACACATTTGGAACTCACCTGGGGTACCCTCACACATATTATTCCCTCATTTAGTGGATATTTTCACAAAAAAGTGACATTTTCAAAAATTCAGAAAATTGGCTGAAAATGACTAAATATGAAGGACTCATCGGGCGAATCACTCTGGAACTGAAATTGGAACGCTCACTGACATTTCCCCTATCTGAAAGTCTGATAAACGCTGAAAAAATGACTAAGTCCGAAAAAAATAATTTTTCACCTTTTTTCAATTTTACCCCCGTGGGATATATATTCTACCCACACACATTTGGAACTCTCCTGGGGTACCCTCACACATATTATTCCCTCATTTAGTGGATATTTTCACAAAAAAGTGAAATTTTCAAAAATTCAGAAAATTGGCTGAAAACGACTAAATATGAAGGACTCATCGGGCGAATCGCTCTTGAACTGAAATCGGAACGCTCACTGACATTTCCCCTATCTGAAAGTCTGATAAACGCTGTAAAAATGACTAAGTCCAAAAAAAAAAATTTTTCACCTTTTTTCAATTTTACCCCCGTGGGATATATATTCTACCCACACACATTTGGAACTCTCCTGGGGTACCCTCACACATATTATTTCCTCATTTAGTGGATATTTTCACAAAAAAGTGAAATTTTCAAAAATTCGGAAAATTGGCTGCAAACGACTAAATATGAAGGACTCATCGGGTGAATCGCTCTGGAACTGAAATCGGAACGCTCACTGACATTTCCCCTATCTGAAAGTCTGAAAAACGCTGAAAAAGTGACTAAGTGCAAAAAAAAAATTTTTTCACCTTTTTTCAATTTTACCCCCGTGGGATATATATTCTACCCACACACATTTGGAACTCTCCTAGGGTACCTTCACACATATTATTCCCTCATTTAGTGGATATTTTCACAAAAAAGTGAAATTTTCAAAAATTCAAAAAATTGGCTGAAAACGACTAAATATGAAGGACTAATCGGGCGAATCGCTCTGGAACTGAAATCGGAACGCTCACTGACATTTCCCCTATCTGAAAGTCTGATAAACGCTGAAAAAATGACAGTTCAAAAAAAAAAATTTTTCACCTTTTTTCAATTTTACCCCCGTGGGATATATATTCTACCCACACACATTTGGAACTCTCCTGGGGTACCCTCACACATATTATTTCCTCATTTAGTGGATATTTTCACAAAAAAGAGAAATTTTCAAAAATTCTGAAAATTGGCTGAAAATGACTAAATATGAAGGACTCATCGGGCGAATCGCTCTGGAACTGAAATCGGAACGCTCACTGACATTTCCCCTATCTGAAAGTCTGATAAACGCTGAAAAAATGACTAAGTCCAAAAAAAAAAATTTTTCACCTTTTTTCAATTTTACCCCCGTGGGCTATATATTCTACCCACACACATTTGGAACTCTCCTGGAGAACCCTCACACATATTATTCCCTCATTTAGTGGATATTTTCACAAAAAAGTGAAATTTTCAAAAATTCTGAAAATTGGCTGAAAACGACTAAATATGAAGGACTCATTGGGCGAATCGCTCTGGAACTGAAATCGGAATGCTCACAGACATTTCCCCTATCTGAATGTCTGATAAACGCTGAAAAAATGACTAAGTCCAAAAAAAAATATTTTCACCTTTTTTCAATTTTACCCCCGTGGGATATATATTCTACCCACACACATTTGGAACTCTCCTGGGGTACCCTCACACATATTATTCCCTCATTTAGTGGATATTTTCACAAAAAAAGTGAAATTTTCAAAAATTCAGAAAATTGGCTGAAAACGACTGAATATTAAGGACTCATCGGGTGAATCGCTCTGGAACTGAAATCGGAACGCTCACTGACATTTCCCCTATCTGAAAGTCTGAAAAACGCTGAAAAAGTGACTAAGTGCAAAAAAAAAATTTTTTCACCTTTTTTCAATTTTACCCCCGTGGGATATATATTCTACCCACACACATTTGGAACTCTCCTAGGGTACCTTCACACATATTATTCCCTCATTTAGTGGATATTTTCACAAAAAAGTGAAATTTTCAAAAATTCAAAAAATTGGCTGAAAACGACTAAATATGAAGGACTAATCGGGCGAATCGCTCTGGAACTGAAATCGGAACGCTCACTGACATTTCCCCTATCTGAAAGTCTGATAAACGCTGAAAAAATGACAGTTCAAAAAAAAAAATTTTTCACCTTTTTTCAATTTTACCCCCGTGGGATATATATTCTACCCACACACATTTGGAACTCTCCTGGGGTACCCTCACACATATTATTTCCTCATTTAGTGGATATTTTCACAAAAAAGAGAAATTTTCAAAAATTCTGAAAATTGGCTGAAAACGACTAAATATGAAGGACTCATCGGGCGAATCGCTCTGGAACTGAAATCGGAACGCTCACTGACATTTCCCCTATCTGAAAGTCTGATAAACGCTGAAAAAATGACAGTCCAAAAAAAAAAATTTTTCACCTTTTTTCAATTTTACCCCCGTGGGCTATATATTCTACCCACACACATTTGGAACTCTCCTGGAGAACCCTCACACATATTATTCCCTCATTTAGTGGATATTTTCACAAAAAAGTGAAATTTTCAAAAATTCTGAAAATTGGCTGAAAACGACTAAATATGAAGGACTCATTGGGCGAATCGCTCTGGAACTGAAATCGGAATGCTCACAGATATTTCCCCTATCTGAATGTCTGATAAACGCTGAAAAAATGACTAAGTCCAAAAAAAAATATTTTCACCTTTTTTCAATTTTACCCCCGTGGGATATATATTCTACCCACACACATTTGGAACTCTCCTGGGGTACCCTCACACATATTATTCCCTCATTTAGTGGATATTTTCACAAAAAAAGTGAAATTTTCAAAAATTCAGAAAATTGGCTGAAAACGACTGAATATGAAGGACTCATCGGGTGAATCGCGCTGGAACTGAAATCGGAACGCTCACTGACATTTCCCCTATCTGAAAGTCTGATAAACGCTGAAAAAATGACTAAGTAAAAAAAAAAAATGTTTTCACCTTTTTTCAATTTTACCCCCGTGGGCTATATATTCTACCCACACACATTTGGAACTCTCCTGGAGAACCCTCACACATATTATTCCCTCATTTAGTGGATATTTTCACAAAAAAGTGAAATTTTCAAAAATTCAGAAAATTGGCTGAAAACGATTAAATATGAAGGGTTCATCGGGCGAATCGCTCTGGAACTGAAATCAGAACGCTCACTGATATTTCCCCTATCTGAAAGTCTGATAAACGCTGAAAAAATGACTAAGTCCAAAAAAAAAATGTTTTCACCTTTTTTCAATTTTACCCCCGTGGGATATATATTCCACCCACACACATTTGGAACTCTCCTGTGGTACCCTCACACATATTATTTCCTCATTTAGTGGATATTTTCACAAAAAAGTGAAATTTTCAATAATTCAGAAAATTGGCTGAAAACGACTAAATATGAAGGACTCATCGGGGGAATCGCTCTGGAACTGAAATCGGAACGCTCACTGACATTTCCTCTATCTGAAAGTCTGATAAACGCCGGAAAAATGACTAAGTCTAAAAAAAAATTTTTTTCACCTTTTTTCAATTTTACCCCCGTGGGATATATATTCTACCCACACACATTTTGAACTCTCCTGGGGTACCCTCACACATATTATTCCCTCATTTAGTGGATATTTTCACAAAAAAGTGACATTTTCAAAAATTCAGAAAATTGGCTGAAAATGACTAAATATGAAGAACTCATCAGGCGAATCGCTCTGGAACTGAAATCGGAACGCTCACTGACATTTCCCCTATCTGAAAGTCTGATAAACGCTGAAAAAATGACTAAGTCTAAAAAAAAAAAATGTTTCACCTTTTTTCAATTTTACCCCCGTGGGATATATATTCTACCCACACACATTTGGAACTCTCCTGGGGTACCCTCACACATATTATTCCCTCATTTAGTGGATATTTTCACAAAAAAAGTGAAATTTTCAAAAATTCAGAAAATTGGCTGAAAACGACTGAATATGAAGGACTCATCGGGTGAATCGCGCTGGAACTGAAATCGGAACGCTCACTGACATTTCCCCTATCTGAAAGTCTGATAAACGCCGAAAAAATGACTAAGTAAAAAAAAAAAATGTTTTCACCTTTTTTCAGTTTTACCCCCGTGGGATATATATTCTACCCACACACATTTGGAACTCTCCTGGGGTACCCTCACACATATTATTCCCTCATTTAGTGGATATTTTCACAAAAAAGTGACATTTTCAAAAATTCAGAAAATTGGCTGAAAACGACTAAATATGAAGGACTCATTGGGCGAATCGCTCTGGAACTGAAATCGGAACTCTCACTGACATTTCCCCTATCTGAAAGTCTGATAAACGCTGAAAAAATGATTAAGTCCAAAAAAAAATTTTTTCAACTTTTTTCAATTTTACCCCCGTGGGATATATATTCTACCCACACACATTTGGAACTCTCCTGGGGTACCCTCACACATATTATTCCCTCATTTAGTGGATATTTTCACAAAAAAGTGAAATTTTCAATAATTCAGAAAATTGGCTGAAAATGACTAAATATGAAGGACTCATCGGGCGAATCGCTCTGGAACTGAAATCGGAATGTTCACTGATATTTCCCCTATCTGAAAGTCTGATAAACGCTGAAAAAATGATTAAGTCTAAAAAAAATTTTTTTTCACCTTTTTTCAATTTTACCCCCGTGGGATATATATTCTACCCACACAAATTTGGAACTCTCCTGGGGTACCCTCACACATATTATTCCCTCATTTAGTGGATATTTTCACAAAAAAGTGACATTTTCAAAAATTCAGAAAATTGGCTGAAAACGACTAAATATGAAGGACTCATCGGGGGAATCGCTCTGGAACTGAAATCGGAATGCTCACTGACATTTCCCCTATCTGAAAGTCTGATAAACGCTGAAAAAATGACTAAGTAAAAAAAAAAAATGTTTTCACCTTTTTTCAATTTTACCCCCGTGGGATATATATTCTACCCACACACATTTGGAACTCTCCTGGGGTACCCTCACACATATTATTCCCTCATTTAGTGGATATTTTCACAAAAAAGTGAAATTTTCAAAAATTCAGAAAATTGGCTGAAAACGACTAAATATGAAGGACTCATCGGGCGAATCGCTCTTGAACTGAAATCGGAACGCTCACTGACATTTCCCCTATCTGAAAGTCTGATAAACGCTGAAAAAATGACTAAGTCCAAAAAAAATATGTTTTCACCTTTTTTCAATTTTACCCCCGTGGGATATATATTCTACCCACACACATTTGGAACTCTCCTGGGGTACCCTCACACATATTATTTCCTCATTTAGTGGATATTTTCACAAAAAAGTGAAATTTTCAATAATTCAGAAAATTGTCTGAAAACGACTAAATATGAAGGACTCATCGGGCGAATCGCTCTGGAACTGAAATCGGAATGCTCACTGATATTTCCCCTATCTGAAAGTCTGATAAACGCTGAAAAAATGATTAAGTCCAAAAAAAAATGTTTTCACCTTTTTTCAATTTTACCCCCGTGGGATATATATTCTACCCACACACATTTGGAACTCTCCTGGGGTACCCTCACACATATTATTCCCTCATTTAGTGGATATTTTCACAAAAAAGTGAAATTTTCAAAAATTCAGAAAATTGGCTGAAAACGACTGAATATGAAGGACTCATCGGGTGCATCGCGCTGGAACTGAAATCGGAACGCTCACTGACATTTCCCCTATCTGAAAGTCTGATAAACGCTGAAAAAATGACTAAGTAAAAAAAAAAAATGTTTTCAACTTTTTTCAATTTTACCCCCGTGGGATATATATTCTACCCACACACATTTGGAACTCTCCTGGGGTACCCTCACACATATTATTCCCTCATTTAGTGGATATTTTCACAAAAAAGTGAAATTTTCAATAATTCAGAAAATTTGCTGAAAACGACTAAATATGAAGGACTCATCGGGCGAATCGCTCTGGAACTGAAATCGGAATGCTCACTGATATTTCCCCTATCTGAAAGTCTGATAAACGCTGAAAAAATGACTAAGTCTAAAAAAATTTTTTTTTCACCTTTTTTCAATTTTACCCCCGTGGGATATATATTCTACCCACACACATTTGGAACTCTCCTGGGGTACCCTCACACATATTATTCCCTCATTTAGTGGATATTTTCACAAAAAAAGTGAAATTTTCAAAAATTCAGAAAATTGGCTGAAAACGACTAAATATGAAGAACTCATCAGGCGAATCGCTCTGGAACTGAAATCGGAACGCTCACTGACATTTCCCCTATCTGAAAGTCTGATAAACGCTGAAAAAATGACTAAGTCCAAAAAAAAAATTTTTTCACCTTTTTTCAATTTTACCCCCGTGGGATATATATTCTACCCACACACATTTGGAACTCTCCTGGGGTACCCTCACACATATTATTCCCTCATTTAGTGGATATTTTCACAAAAAAGAGACATTTTCAAAAATTCAGAAAATTGGCTGAAAATGACTAAATATGAAGGACTCATCGGGCGAATCACTCTGGAACTGAAATTGGAACGCTCACTGACATTTCCCCTATCTGAAAGTCTGATAAACGCTGAAAAAATGACTAAGTCTAAAAAAAAAAATGTTTCACCATTTTTCAATTTTACCCCCGTGGGATATATATTCTACCCACACACATTTGGAACTCTCCTGGGGTACCCTCACACATATTATTCCCTCATTTAGTGGATATTTTCACAAAAAAAGTGAAATTTTCAAAAATTCAGAAAATTGGCTGAAAACGACTGAATATGAAGGACTCATTGGTTGAATCGCGCTGGAACTGAAATCGGAACGCTCACTGACATTTCCCCTATCTGAAAGTCTGATAAACGCCGAAAAAATGACTAAGTAAAAAAAAAAAATGTTTTCACCTTTTTTCAGTTTTACCCCCGTGGGATATATATTCTACCCACACACATTTGGAACTCTCCTGGGGTACCCTCACACATATTATTCCCTCATTTAGTGGATATTTTCACAAAAAAAGTGACATTTTCAAAAATTCAGAAAATTGGCTGAAAACGACTAAATATGAAGGACTCATTGGGCGAATCGCTCTGGAACTGAAATCGGAACTCTCACTGACATTTCCCCTATCTGAAAGTCTGATAAACGCTGAAAAAATGATTAAGTCCAAAAAAAAATTTTTTCAACTTTTTTCAATTTTACCCCCGTTCGATATATATTCTACCCACACACATTTGGAACTCTCCTGGGGTACCCTCACACATATTATTCCCTCATTTAGTGGATATTTTCACAAAAAAGTGAAATTTTCAATAATTCAGAAAATTGGCTGAAAATGACTAAATATGAAGGACTCATCGGGCGAATCGCTCTGGAACTGAAATCGGAATGTTCACTGATATTTCCCCTATCTGAAAGTCTGATAAACGCTGAAAAAATGATTAAGTCTAAAAAAAATTTTTTTTCACCTTTTTTCAATTTTACCCCCGTGGGATATATATTCTACCCACACAAATTTGGAACTCTCCTGGGGTACCCTCACACATATTATTCCCTCATTTAGTGGATATTTTCACAAAAAAAGTGAAATTTTCAAAAATTCAGAAAATTGGCTGAAAACGACTAAATATGAAGAACTCATCAGGCGAATCGCTCTGGAACTGAAATCGGAACGCTCACTGACATTTCCCCTATCTGAAAGTCTGATAAACGCTGAAAAAATGATTAAGTCCAAAAAAAAATTTTTTCAACTTTTTTCAATTTTACCCCCGTGGGATATATATTCTACCCACACACATTTGGAACTCTCCTGGGGTACCCTCACACATATTATTCCCTCATTTAGTGGATATTTTCACAAAAAAGTGACATTTTCAAAAATTCAGAAAATTGGCTGAAAATGACTAAATATGAAGGACTCATCGGGCGAATAACTCTGGAACTGAAATTGGAACGCTCACTGACATTTCCCCTATCTGAAAGTCTGATAAACGCTGAAAAAATGACTAAGTCCGAAAAAAATAATTTTTCACCTTTTTTCAATTTTACCCCCGTGGGATATATATTCTACCCACACACATTTGGAACTCTCCTGGGGTACCCTCACACATATTATTCCCTCATATAGTGGATATTTTCACAAAAAAAGTGAAATTTTCAAAAATTCAGAAAATTGGCTGAAAACGACTGAATATGAAGGACTCATCGGGTGAATCGCGCTGGAACTGAAACCGGAACGCTCACTGACATTTCCCCTATCTGAAAGTCTGATAAACGCTGAAAAAATGACTAAGTAAAAAAAAAAAATGTTTTCACCTTTTTTCAATTTTACCCCCGTGGGATATATATTCTACCCACACACATTTGGAACTCTCCTGGGGTACCCTCACACATATTATTCCCTCATTTAGTGGATATTTTCACAAAAAAGTGAAATTTTCAAAAATTCAGAAAATTGGCTGAAAATGACTAAATATGAAGGACTCATCGGGCGGATCGCTCTGGAACTGAAATCGGAACGCTCACTGACATTTGCCCTATCTGAAAGTCTGATAAACGCTGAAAAAATGACTAAGTCCAAAAAAAAAATGTTTTCACCTATTTTCAATTTTACCCCCGTGGGATATATATTCTACCCACACACATTTGGAACTCTCCTGTGGTACCCTCACACATATTATTTCCTCATTTAGTGGATATTTTCACAAAAAAGTGACATTTTCAAAAATTCAGAAAATTGGCTGAAAACGACTAAATATGAAGGACTCATTGGGCGAATCGCTCTGGAACTGAAATCGGAACTCTCACTGACATTTCCCCTATCTGAAAGTCTGATAAACGCTGAAAAAATGATTAAGTCCAAAAAAAAATTTTTTCAACTTTTTTCAATTTTACCCCCGTGGGATATATATTCTACCCACACACATTTGGAACTCTCCTGGGGTACCCTCACACATATTATTCCCTCATTTAGTGGATATTTTCACAAAAAAGTGAAATTTTCAATAATTCAGAAAATTGGCTGAAAATGACTAAATATGAAGGACTCATCGGGCGAATCGCTCTGGAACTGAAATCGGAATGTTCACTGATATTTCCCCTATCTGAAAGTCTGATAAACGCTGAAAAAATGATTAAGTCTAAAAAAAATTTTTTTTCACCTTTTTTCAATTTTACCCCCGTGGGATATATATTCTACCCACACAAATTTGGAACTCTCCTGGGGTACCCTCACACATATTATTCCCTCATTTAGTGGATATTTTCACAAAAAAGTGACATTTTCAAAAATTCAGAAAATTGGCTGAAAACGACTAAATATGAAGGACTCATCGGGGGAATCGCTCTGGAACTGAAATCGGAATGCTCACTGACATTTCCCCTATCTGAAAGTCTGATAAACGCTGAAAAAATGACTAAGTAAAAAAAAAAAATGTTTTCACCTTTTTTCAATTTTACCCCCGTGGGATATATATTCTACCCACACACATTTGGAACTCTCCTGGGGTACCCTCACACATATTATTCCCTCATTTAGTGGATATTTTCACAAAAAAGTGAAATTTTCAAAAATTCAGAAAATTGGCTGAAAACGACTAAATATGAAGGACTCATCGGGCGAATCGCTCTTGAACTGAAATCGGAACGCTCACTGACATTTCCCCTATCTGAAAGTCTGATAAACGCTGAAAAAATGACTAAGTCCAAAAAAAATATGTTTTCACCTTTTTTCAATTTTACCCCCGTGGGATATATATTCTACCCACACACATTTGGAACTCTCCTGGGGTACCCTCACACATATTATTTCCTCATTTAGTGGATATTTTCACAAAAAAGTGAAATTTTCAATAATTCAGAAAATTGTCTGAAAACGACTAAATATGAAGGACTCATCGGGCGAATCGCTCTGGAACTGAAATCGGAATGCTCACTGATATTTCCCCTATCTGAAAGTCTGATAAACGCTGAAAAAATGATTAAGTCCAAAAAAAAATGTTTTCACCTTTTTTCAATTTTACCCCCGTGGGATATATATTCTACCCACACACATTTGGAACTCTCCTGGGGTACCCTCACACATATTATTCCCTCATTTAGTGGATATTTTCACAAAAAAGTGAAATTTTCAAAAATTCAGAAAATTGGCTGAAAACGACTGAATATGAAGGACTCATCGGGTGCATCGCGCTGGAACTGAAATCGGAACGCTCACTGACATTTCCCCTATCTGAAAGTCTGATAAACGCTGAAAAAATGACTAAGTAAAAAAAAAAAATGTTTTCAACTTTTTTCAATTTTACCCCCGTGGGATATATATTCTACCCACACACATTTGGAACTCTCCTGGGGTACCCTCACACATATTATTCCCTCATTTAGTGGATATTTTCACAAAAAAGTGAAATTTTCAATAATTCAGAAAATTTGCTGAAAACGACTAAATATGAAGGACTCATCGGGCGAATCGCTCTGGAACTGAAATCGGAATGCTCACTGATATTTCCCCTATCTGAAAGTCTGATAAACGCTGAAAAAATGACTAAGTCTAAAAAAATTTTTTTTTCACCTTTTTTCAATTTTACCCCCGTGGGATATATATTCTACCCACACACATTTGGAACTCTCCTGGGGTACCCTCACACATATTATTCCCTCATTTAGTGGATATTTTCACAAAAAAAGTGAAATTTTCAAAAATTCAGAAAATTGGCTGAAAACGACTAAATATGAAGAACTCATCAGGCGAATCGCTCTGGAACTGAAATCGGAACGCTCACTGACATTTCCCCTATCTGAAAGTCTGATAAACGCTGAAAAAATGACTAAGTCCAAAAAAAAAATTTTTTCACCTTTTTTCAATTTTACCCCCGTGGGATATATATTCTACCCACACACATTTGGAACTCTCCTGGGGTACCCTCACACATATTATTCCCTCATTTAGTGGATATTTTCACAAAAAAGAGACATTTTCAAAAATTCAGAAAATTGGCTGAAAATGACTAAATATGAAGGACTCATCGGGCGAATCACTCTGGAACTGAAATTGGAACGCTCACTGACATTTCCCCTATCTGAAAGTCTGATAAACGCTGAAAAAATGACTAAGTCTAAAAAAAAAAATGTTTCACCATTTTTCAATTTTACCCCCGTGGGATATATATTCTACCCACACACATTTGGAACTCTCCTGGGGTACCCTCACACATATTATTCCCTCATTTAGTGGATATTTTCACAAAAAAAGTGAAATTTTCAAAAATTCAGAAAATTGGCTGAAAACGACTGAATATGAAGGACTCATTGGTTGAATCGCGCTGGAACTGAAATCGGAACGCTCACTGACATTTCCCCTATCTGAAAGTCTGATAAACGCCGAAAAAATGACTAAGTAAAAAAAAAAAATGTTTTCACCTTTTTTCAGTTTTACCCCCGTGGGATATATATTCTACCCACACACATTTGGAACTCTCCTGGGGTACCCTCACACATATTATTCCCTCATTTAGTGGATATTTTCACAAAAAAAGTGACATTTTCAAAAATTCAGAAAATTGGCTGAAAACGACTAAATATGAAGGACTCATTGGGCGAATCGCTCTGGAACTGAAATCGGAACTCTCACTGACATTTCCCCTATCTGAAAGTCTGATAAACGCTGAAAAAATGATTAAGTCCAAAAAAAAATTTTTTCAACTTTTTTCAATTTTACCCCCGTTCGATATATATTCTACCCACACACATTTGGAACTCTCCTGGGGTACCCTCACACATATTATTCCCTCATTTAGTGGATATTTTCACAAAAAAGTGAAATTTTCAATAATTCAGAAAATTGGCTGAAAATGACTAAATATGAAGGACTCATCGGGCGAATCGCTCTGGAACTGAAATCGGAATGTTCACTGATATTTCCCCTATCTGAAAGTCTGATAAACGCTGAAAAAATGATTAAGTCTAAAAAAAATTTTTTTTCACCTTTTTTCAATTTTACCCCCGTGGGATATATATTCTACCCACACAAATTTGGAACTCTCCTGGGGTATCCTCACACATATTATTCCCTCATTTAGTGGATATTTTCACAAAAAAAGTGAAATTTTCAAAAATTCAGAAAATTGGCTGAAAACGACTAAATATGAAGAACTCATCAGGCGAATCGCTCTGGAACTGAAATCGGAACGCTCACTGACATTTCCCCTATCTGAAAGTCTGATAAACGCTGAAAAAATGATTAAGTCCAAAAAAAAATTTTTTCAACTTTTTTCAATTTTACCCCCGTGGGATATATATTCTACCCACACACATTTGGAACTCTCCTGGGGTACCCTCACACATATTATTCCCTCATTTAGTGGATATTTTCACAAAAAAGTGACATTTTCAAAAATTCAGAAAATTGGCTGAAAATGACTAAATATGAAGGACTCATCGGGCGAATAACTCTGGAACTGAAATTGGAACGCTCACTGACATTTCCCCTATCTGAAAGTCTGATAAACGCTGAAAAAATGACTAAGTCCGAAAAAAATAATTTTTCACCTTTTTTCAATTTTACCCCCGTGGGATATATATTCTACCCACACACATTTGGAACTCTCCTGGGGTACCCTCACACATATTATTCCCTCATATAGTGGATATTTTCACAAAAAAAGTGAAATTTTCAAAAATTCAGAAAATTGGCTGAAAACGACTGAATATGAAGGACTCATCGGGTGAATCGCGCTGGAACTGAAACCGGAACGCTCACTGACATTTCCCCTATCTGAAAGTCTGATAAACGCTGAAAAAATGACTAAGTAAAAAAAAAAAATGTTTTCACCTTTTTTCAATTTTACCCCCGTGGGATATATATTCTACCCACACACATTTGGAACTCTCCTGGGGTACCCTCACACATATTATTCCCTCATTTAGTGGATATTTTCACAAAAAAGTGAAATTTTCAAAAATTCAGAAAATTGGCTGAAAATGACTAAATATGAAGGACTCATCGGGCGGATCGCTCTGGAACTGAAATCGGAACGCTCACTGACATTTGCCCTATCTGAAAGTCTGATAAACGCTGAAAAAATGACTAAGTCCAAAAAAAAAATGTTTTCACCTATTTTCAATTTTACCCCCGTGGGATATATATTCTACCCACACACATTTGGAACTCTCCTGTGGTACCCTCACACATATTATTTCCTCATTTAGTGGATATTTTCACAAAAAAGTGAAATTTTCAAAAATTCAGAAAATTGGCTGAAAACGACTAAATATGAAGGACTCATTGGTCGAATCGCTCTGGAACTGAAATCGGAACTCTCACTGACATTTCCCGTATCTGAAAGTCTGATAAACGCTGAAAAAATGATTAAGTCCAAAAAAAAATTTTTCAACTTTTTTCAATTTTACCCCCGTGGGATATATATTCTACCCACAAACATTTGGAACTCTCCTGGGGTACCCTCACACATATTATTCCCTCATTTAGTGGATATTTTCACAAAAAAGTGAAATTTTCAAAAATTCTGAAAATTGGCTGAAAACGACTAAATATGAAGGACTCATTGGGCGAATCGCTCTGGAACTGAAATCGGAATGCTCACAGACATTTCCCCTATCTGAATGTCTGATAAACGCTGAAAAAATGAATAAGTCCAAAAAAAAATATTTTCACCTTTTTTCAATTTTACCCCTGTGGGATATATATTCTACCCACACACATTTGGAACTCTCCTGGGGTACCCTCACACATATTATTCCCTCATTTAGTGGATATTTTCACAAAAAAGTGAAATGTTCAAAAATTCAGAAAATTGGCTGAAAACGACTAAATATGAAGGGTTCATCGGGCGAATCGCTCTGGAACTGAAATCGGAACGCTCACTGATATTTCCCCTATCTGAAAGTCTGATAAACGCTGAAAAAATGACAAAGTCCAAAAAAAATTTTTTCACCTTTTTTCAATTTTACCCCCGTGGGATATATATTCTACCCACACACATTTGGAACTCTCCTGGGGTACCCTCACACATATTATTCCCTCATTTAGTGGATATTTTCACAAAAAAGTGAAATTTTCAAAAATTCAGAAAATTTACTGAAAACGACTAAATATGAAGAACTCATCAGGCGAATCGCTCTGGAACTGAAATCGGAATGCTCACTGATATTTCCCCTATCTGAAAGTCTGATAAACGCTGAAAAAATGATTAAGTGCAAAAAAATAATTTTTTCACCTTTTTTCAATTTTACCCCCGTGGGATATATATTCTACCCACACACATTTGGAACTCTCCTGGGGTACCCTCACACATATTATTCCCTCATTTAGTGGATATTTTCACAAAAAAAGTGAAATTTTCAAAAATTCAGAAAATTGGCTGAAAACGACTAAATATGAAGGACTCATTGGGCGAATAGCTCTGGAACTCAAATCGGAACTCTCACTGATATTTCCCCTATCTGAAAGTCTGATAAACGCTGAAAAAATGATTAAGTGCAAAAAAATAATTTTTTCACTTTTTTTCAATTTTACCCCCGTGGGATATATATTCTACCCACACAAATTTGGAACTCTCCTGGGGTACCCTCACACATATTATTCCCTCATTTAGTGGATATTTTCACAAAAAAGTGCAATTTTCAAAAATTCAGAAAATTGGCTGAAAACGACTAAATATGAAGGACTCATCGGGCGAATCGCTCTGGAACTGAAATCGGAACACTCACTGACATTTCCCCTATCTGAAAGTCTGATAAACGCCGGAAAAATGACTAAGTCCAAAAAAAAAATGTTTTCACCTTTTTTCAATTTTACCCCCGTGGGATATATATTCTACCCACACACATTTGGAACTCTCCTAGGGTACCTTCACACATATTATTCCCTCATTTAGTGGATATTTTCACAAAAAAGTGAAATTTTCAAAAATTCAAAAAATTGGCTGAAAACAACTAAATATGAAGGACTCATTGGGCGAATCGCTCTGGAACTGAAATCGGAACTCTCACTGACATTTCCCCTATCTGAAAGTCTGATAAACGCTGAAAAAATGATTAAGTCCAAAAAAAAATTTTTTCAACTTTTTTCAATTTTACCCCCGTGGGATATATATTCTACCCACACACATTTAGAACTCTCCTGGGGTACCCTCACACATATTATTCCCTCATTTAGTGGATATTTTCACAAAAAAAGTGAAATTTTCAAAAATTCAGAAAATTGGCTGAAAACGACTGAATATGAAGGACTCATCGGGTGAATCGCGCTGGAACTGAAATCGGAACGCTCACTGACATTTCCCCTATCTGAAAGTCTGATAAACGCTGAAAAAATGACTAAGTAAAAAAAAAAAATGTTTTCACCTTTTTTCAGTTTTACCCCCGTGGGATATATATTCTACCCACACACATTTGGAACTCTCCTGGGGTACCCTCACACATATTATTCCCTCATTTAGTGGATATTTTCACAAAAAAGTGAAATTTTCAAAAATTCAGAAAATTGGCTGAAAACGACTAAATATGAAGGACTCATTGGGCGAATCGCTCTGGAACTGAAATCGGAACTCTCACTGACATTTCCCCTATCTGAAAGTCTGATAAACGCTGAAAAAATGACTAAGTCCAAAAAAAAATGTTTTCACCTTTTTTCAATTTTACCCCCGTGGGATATATATTCTACCCACACACATTTGGAACTCTCCTGGGGTACCCTCACACATATTATTCCCTCATTTAGTGGATATTTTCACAAAAAAGTGAAATTTTCAAAAATTCAGAAAATTGGCTGAAAACGAGTAAATATGAAGGACTCATCGGGCGGATCGCTCTGGAACTGAAATCGGAACGCTCACTGACATTTCCCCTATCTGAAAGTCTGATAAACGCTGAAAAAATGACTAAGTCCAAAAAAAAAATTTTTTCAACTTTTTTCAATTTTACCCCCGTGGGATATATATTCTACCCACACACATTTGGAACTCTCCTGGGGTACCCTCACACATATTATTCCCTCATTTAGTGGATATTTTCACAAAAAAGTGAAATTTTCAATAATTCAGAAAATTGGCTGAAAACGAATAAATATGAAGGACTCATCGGGAGAATCGCTCTGGAACTGAAATCGGAATGCTCACTGATATTTCCCCTATCTGAAAGTCTGATAAACGCTGAAAAAATGATTAAGTCTAAAAAAATTTTTTCACCTTTTTTCAATTTTACCCCCGTGGGATATATATTCTACCCACACACATTTGGAACTCTCCTGGGGTACCCTCACACATATTATTCCCTCATTTAGTGGATATTTTCACAAAAAAGTGACATTTTCAAAAATTCAGAAAATTGGCTGAAAATGACTAAATATGAAGGACTCATCGGGCGAATCACTCTGGAACTGAAATTGGAACGCTCACTGACATTTCCCCTATCTGAAAGTCTGATAAACGCTGAAAAAATGACTAAGTCTAAAAAAAAAAATGTTTCACCTTTTTTCAATTTTACCCCCGTGGGATATATATTGTACCCACACACATTTGGAACGCTCCTGGGGTACCCTCACACATATTATTCCCTCATTTAGTGGATATTTTCACAAAAAAGTGAAATTTTCAAAAATTCAGAAAATTGGCTGAAAACGACTAAATATGAAGGACTCATCGGGGGAATCGCTCTGGAACTGAAATCGCAATGCTCACTGATATTTCCCCTATCTGAAAGTCTGATAAACGCTGAAAAAATGATTAAGTCCAAAAAAAAATTTTTTCAACTTTTTTCAATTTTACCCCCGTGGGATATATATTCTACCCACACACATTTGGAACTCTCCTGGGGTACCCTCACACATATTATTCCCTCATTTAGTGGATATTTTCACAAAAAAGTGAAATTTTCAAAAATTCAGAAAATTGGCTGAAAACGACTAAATATGAAGGACTCATCGGGTGAATCGCTCTGGAACTGAAATCGGAATGCTCACTGATATTTCCCCTATCTGAAAGTCTGATAAACGCTGAAAAAATGATTAAGTCTAAAAAAATTTTTTTTTCACCTTTTTTCAATTTTACCCCCGTGGGATATATATTCTACCCACACACATTTGGAACTCTCCTGGGGTACCCTCACACATATTATTCCCTCATTTAGTGGATATTTTCACAAAAAAGTGAAATTTTCAAAAATTCAGAAAATTTACTGAAAACGACTAAATATGAAGAACTCGTCAGGCGAATCGCTCTGGAACTGAAATCGGAATGCTCACTGATATTTCCCCTATCTGAAAGTCTGATAAACGCTGAAAAAATGATTAAGTGCAAAAAAATAATTTTTTCACCTTTTTTCAATTTTACCCCCGTGGGATATGTATTCTACCCACACACATTTGGAACTCTCCTGGGGTACCCTCACACATATTATTCCCTCATTTAGTGGATATTTTCACAAAAAAGTGAAATTTTCAAAAATTCAGAAAATTGGCTGAAAACGACTAAATATGAAGGACTCATTGGGCGAATCGCTCTGGAACTCAAATCGGAACTCTCACTGATATTTCCCCTATCTGAAAGTCTGATAAACGCTGAAAAAATGATTAAGTGCAAAAAAATAATTTTTTCACCTTTTTTCAATTTTACGCCCGTGGGATATATATTCTACCCACACAAATTTGGAACTCTCCTGGGGTACCCTCACACATATTATTCCCTCATTTAGTGGATATTTTCACAAAAAAGTGAAATTTTCAAAAATTCAGAAAATTGGCTGAAAACGACTAAATATGAAGGACTCATCGGGCGATTCGCTCTGGAACTGAAATCGGAACACTCACTGACATTTCCCCTATCTGAAAGTCTGATAAACGCCGGAAAAATGACTAAGTCCAAAAAAAAATTTTTTCACCTTTTTTCAATTTTACCCCCGTGGGATATATATTCTACCCACACACATTTGGAACTCTCCTGGGGTACCCTCACACATATTATTCCCTCATTTAGTGGATATTTTCGCAAAAAAGTGAAATTTTCAAAAATTCAGAAAATTGGCTGAAAACGACTAAATATGAAGGACTCATCGGGCGAATCGCTCTGGAACTGAAATCGGAACGCTCACTGACATTTCCCCTATCTGAAAGTCTGATAAACGCTGAAAAAATGACTAAGTCCAAAAAATAATTTTTTCACCTTTTTTCAATTTTACCCCCGTGGGATATATATTCTACCCACACACATTTGGAACTCTCCTAGGGTACCTTCACACATATTATTCCCTCATTTAGTGGATATTTTCACAAAAAAGTGAAATTTTCAAAAATTCTGAAAATTGGCTGAAAACGACTAAATATGAAGGACTCATCAGGCGAATCGCTCTGGAACTGAAATCGGAATGCTCACTTACATTTCCCTTATCTGAATGTCTGATAAACGCTGAAAAAATGACTAAGTCCAAAAAAAAATCTTTTCACCTTTTTTCAATTTTACCCCGTGGGATATATATTCTACCCACACACATTTGGAACTCTCCTGGGGTACCCTCACACATATTATTCCCTCATTTAGTGGATATTTTCACAAAAAAGTGAAATTTTCAAAAATTCTGAAAATTGGCTGAAAATGACTAAATATGAAGGACTCATCGGGCGACTCCCTCTGGAACTGAAATTGGAACGCTCACTGACCTTTCCCCTATCTGAAAGTCTGATAAACGCTGAAAAAATGACTAAGTCCAAAAAAAATAATTTTTCACCTTTTTTCAATTTTACCCCCGTGGGATATATATTCTACCCACACACATTTGGAACTCTCCTGGGGTACCCTCACACATATTATTCCCTCATTTAGTGGATATTTTCACAAAAAAGTGAAATTTTCAAAAATTCTGAAAATTGGCTAAAAACGACTAAATATGAAGGACTCATCGGGCGAATCGCTCTGGAACTGAAATCGGAACGCTCACTGATATTTCCCCTATCTGAAAGTCTGATAAATGCTGAAAAAATTATTAAGTCCAAAAAAAAATGTTTTCAACTTTTTTCAATTTTACCCCCGTGTGATATATATTCTACCCACACACATTTGGAACTCTCCTGGGGTACCCTCACACATATTATTCCCTCATTTAGTGGATATTTTCACAAAAAAGTGAAATTTTCAAAAATTCAGAAAATTGGCTGAAAACGACTGAATATGAAGGACTCATCGGGCGAATCGCGCTGGAACTGAAATCGGAACGCTCACTGACATTTCCCCTATCTGAAAGTCTGATAAACGCTGAAAAAATGATTAAGTAAAAAAAAAATTTTTTCAACTTTTTTCAATTTTACCCCCGTGGGATATATATTCTACCCACACACATTTGGAACACTCCTGGGGTACCCTCACACATCTTATTCCCTCATTTAGTGGATATTTTCACAAAAAAGTGAAATTTTCAAAAATTCAGAAAATTGGCTGAAAACGACTGAATATGAAGGACTCATCGGGCGAATCGCGCTGGAACTGAAATCGGAACGCTCACTGACATTTCCCCTATCTGAAAGTCTGATAAACGCTGAAAAAAAAACGAAGTCCAAAAAAAATTTTTTTTTCCCCTTTTTTCAATTTTACCCCCGTGGGATATATATTCTACCCACACACATCTGGAACTCTCCTGGGGTACCGTCACACATATTATTCCCTCATTTAGTGGATATTTTCAAAAAAAAAGTGAAATTTTGAAAAATTCAGAAAATTGGCTAAAAACGACTAAATATGAAGGACTCATCGGGCGAATAGCTCTGGAACTGAAATCGGAACGCTCACTGATATTTCCCCTATCTGAAAGTCTGGTAAACGCTGAAAAAATGATTAAGTCCAAAAAAAAATTTTTTCACCTTTTTTCAATTTTACCCCCGTGGGATATATATTCTACCCACACACATTTGGAACTCTCCTGGGGTACCCTCACACATATTATTCCCTCATTTAGTGGATATTTTCACAAAAAAGTGAAATTTTCAAAAATTCTGAAAATTGGCTGAAAATGACTAAATATGAAGGACTCATCGGGCGACTCCCTCTGGAACTGAAATTGGAACGCTCACTGACCTTTCCCCTATCTGAAAGTCTGATAAACGCTGAAAAAATGACTAAGTCCAAAAAAAATAATTTTTCACCTTTTTTCAATTTTACCCCCGTGGGATATATATTCTACCCACACACATTTGGAACTCTCCTGGGGTACCCTCACACATATTATTCCCTCATTTAGTGGATATTTTCACAAAAAAGTGAAATTTTCAAAAATTCTGAAAATTGGCTAAAAACGACTAAATATGAAGGACTCATCGGGCGAATCGCTCTGGAACTGAAATCGGAACGCTCACTGATATTTCCCCTATCTGAAAGTCTGATAAATGCTGAAAAAATTATTAAGTCCAAAAAAAAATGTTTTCAACTTTTTTCAATTTTACCCCCGTGTGATATATATTCTACCCACACACATTTGGAACTCTCCTGGGGTACCCTCACACATATTATTCCCTCATTTAGTGGATATTTTCACAAAAAAGTGAAATTTTCAAAAATTCAGAAAATTGGCTGAAAACGACTGAATATGAAGGACTCATCGGGCGAATCGCGCTGGAACTGAAATCGGAACGCTCACTGACATTTCCCCTATCTGAAAGTCTGATAAACGCTGAAAAAATGATTAAGTAAAAAAAAAATTTTTTCAACTTTTTTCAATTTTACCCCCGTGGGATATATATTCTACCCACACACATTTGGAACACTCCTGGGGTACCCTCACACATCTTATTCCCTCATTTAGTGGATATTTTCACAAAAAAGTGAAATTTTCAAAAATTCAGAAAATTGGCTGAAAACGACTGAATATGAAGGACTCATCGGGCGAATCGCGCTGGAACTGAAATCGGAACGCTCACTGACATTTCCCCTATCTGAAAGTCTGATAAACGCTGAAAAAAAAACGAAGTCCAAAAAAAATTTTTTTTTCCCCTTTTTTCAATTTTACCCCCGTGGGATATATATTCTACCCACACACATCTGGAACTCTCCTGGGGTACCGTCACACATATTATTCCCTCATTTAGTGGATATTTTCAAAAAAAAAGTGAAATTTTCAAAAATTCTGAAAATTGGCTGAAAACGACTAAATATGAAGGACTCATCGGGCGAATCACTCTGGAACTGAAATTGGAACGCTAACTGACATTTCCCCTATCTGAAAGTCTGATAAACGCTGAAAAAATGACTAAGTCCAAAAAAAAATGTTTTCACCTTTTTTCAATTTTACCCCCGTGGGATATATATTCTACCCACACACATTTGGAACTCTCCTGGGGTACCCTCACACATATTATTCCCTCATTTAGTGGATATTTTCACAAAAAAGTGAAATTTTCAAAAATTCAGAAAATTGGCTGAAAACGACTAAATATAAAGGACTCATTGGGCGAATCGCTCTGGAACTGAAATCGGAACTCTCACTGACATTTCCCCTATCTGAAAGTCTGATAAACGCTGAAAAAATGACTAAGTCCAAAAAAAAATGTTTTCACCTTTTTTCAATTTTACCCCCGTGGGATATATATTCTACCCACACACATTTGGAACTCTCCTGGGGTACCCTCACACATATTATTCCCTCATTTAGTGGATATTTTCACAAAAAAGTGAAATTTTCAAAAATTCAGAAAATTGGCTGAAAACGACTAAATATGAAGGACTCATTGGGCGAATCGCTCTGGAACTGAAATCGGAACTCTCACTGACATTTCCCCTATCTGAAAGTCTGATAAACGCTGAAAAAATGACTAAGTCCAAAAAAAAATGTTTTCACCTTTTTTCAATTTTACCCCCGTGGGATATATATTCTACCCACACACATTTGGAACTCTCCTGGGGTACCCTCACACATATTATTCCCTCATTTAGTGGATATTTTCACAAAAAAGTGAAATTTTCAAAAATTCAGAAAATTGGCTGAAAACGAGTAAATATGAAGGACTCATCGGGCGGATCGCTCTGGAACTGAAATCGGAACGCTCACTGACATTTCCCCTATCTGAAAGTCTGATAAACGCTGAAAAAATGACTAAGTCCAAAAAAAAAATTTTTTCAACTTTTTTCAATTTTACCCCCGTGGGATATATATTCTACCCACACACATTTGGAACTCTCCTGGGGTACCCTCACACATATTATTCCCTCATTTAGTGGATATTTTCACAAAAAAGTGAAATTTTCAATAATTCAGAAAATTGGCTGAAAACGAATAAATATGAAGGACTCATCGGGAGAATCGCTCTGGAACTGAAATCGGAATGCTCACTGATATTTCCCCTATCTGAAAGTCTGATAAACGCTGAAAAAATGATTAAGTCTAAAAAAATTTTTTCACCTTTTTTCAATTTTACCCCCGTGGGATATATATTCTACCCACACACATTTGGAACTCTCCTGGGGTACCCTCACACATATTATTCCCTCATTTAGTGGATATTTTCACAAAAAAGTGACATTTTCAAAAATTCAGAAAATTGGCTGAAAATGACTAAATATGAAGGACTCATCGGGCGAATCACTCTGGAACTGAAATTGGAACGCTCACTGACATTTCCCCTATCTGAAAGTCTGATAAACGCTGAAAAAATGACTAAGTCTAAAAAAAAAAATGTTTCACCTTTTTTCAATTTTACCCCCGTGGGATATATATTCTACCCACACACATTTGGAACGCTCCTGGGGTACCCTCACACATATTATTCCCTCACTTAGTGGATATTTTCACAAAAAAGTGAAATTTTCAAAAATTCAGAAAATTTACTGAAAACGACTAAATATGAAGAACTCATCAGGCGAATCGCTCTGGAACTGAAATCGGAAAGCTCACTGATATTTCCCCTATCTGAAAGTCTGATAAACGCTGAAAAAATGATTAAGTGCAAAAAAATAATTTTTTCACCTTTTTTCAATTTTACCCCCGTGGGATATATATTCTACCCACACACATTTGGAACTCTCCTGGGGTACCCTCACACATATTATTCCCTCATTTAGTGGATATTTTCACAAAAAAGTGAAATTTTCAAAAATTCAGAAAATTGGCTGAAAACGAATAAATATGAAGGACTCATCGGGAGAATCGCTCTGGAACTGAAATCGGAATGCTCACTGATATTTCCCCTATCTGAAAGTCTGATAAACGCTGAAAAAATGATTAAGTCTAAAAAAATTTTTTCACCTTTTTTCAATTTTACCCCCGTGGGATATATATTCTACCCACACACATTTGGAACTCTCCTGGGGTACCCTCACACATATTATTCCCTCATTTAGTGGATATTTTCACAAAAAAGTGAAATTTTCAATAATTCAGAAAATTGGCTGAAAACGAATAAATATGAAGGACTCATCGGGAGAATCGCTCTGGAACTGAAATCGGAATGCTCACTGATATTTCCCCTATCTGAAAGTCTGATAAACGCTGAAAAAATGATTAAGTCTAAAAAAATTTTTTCACCTTTTTTCAATTTTACCCCCGTGGGATATATATTCTACCCACACACATTTGGAACTCTCCTGGGGTACCCTCACACATATTATTCCCTCATTTAGTGGATATTTTCACAAAAAAGTGACATTTTCAAAAATTCAGAAAATTGGCTGAAAATGACTAAATATGAAGGACTCATCGGGCGAATCACTCTGGAACTGAAATTGGAACGCTCACTGACATTTCCCCTATCTGAAAGTCTGATAAACGCTGAAAAAATGACTAAGTCTAAAAAAAAAAATGTTTCACCTTTTTTCAATTTTACCCCCGTGGGATATATATTCTACCCACACACATTTGGAACGCTCCTGGGGTACCCTCACACATATTATTCCCTCACTTAGTGGATATTTTCACAAAAAAGTGAAATTTTCAAAAATTCAGAAAATTTACTGAAAACGACTAAATATGAAGAACTCATCAGGCGAATCGCTCTGGAACTGAAATCGGAAAGCTCACTGATATTTCCCCTATCTGAAAGTCTGATAAACGCTGAAAAAATGATTAAGTGCAAAAAAATAATTTTTTCACCTTTTTTCAATTTTACCCCCGTGGGATATATATTCTACCCACACACATTTGGAACTCTCCTGGGGTACCCTCACACATATTATTCCCTCATTTAGTGGATATTTTCACAAAAAAGTGAAATTTTCAAAAATTCAGAAAATTGGCTGAAAACGACTAAATATGAAGGACTCATTGGGCGAATCGCTCTGGAACTCAAATCGGAACTCTCACTGATATTTCCCCTATCTGAAAGTCTGATAAACGCTGAAAAAATGATTAAGTGCAAAAAAATAATTTTTTCACCTTTTTTCAATTTTACGCCCGTGGGATATATATTCTACCCACACAAATTTGGAACTCTCCTGGGGTACCTTCACACATATTATTCCCTCATTTAGTGGATATTTTCACAAAAAAGTGAAATTTTCAAAAATTCAGAAAATTGGCTGAAAACGACTAAATATGAAGGACTCATCGGGCGAATCGCTCTGGAACTGAAATCGGAATGCTCACTGACATTTCCCCTATCTGAAAGTCTGATAAACGCTGAAAAAATGACTAAGTCCAAAAAATAATTTTTTCACCTTTTTTCAATTTTACCCCCGTGGGATATATATTCTACCCACACACATTTGGAACTCTCCTAGGGTACCTTCACACATATTATTCCCTCATTTAGTGGATATTTTCACAAAAAAGTGAAATTTTCAAAAATTCTGAAAATTGGCTGAAAACGACTAAATATGAAGGACTCATCAGGCGAATCGCTCTGGAACTGAAATCGGAATGCTCACTTACATTTCCCTTATCTGAATGTCTGATAAATGCTGAAAAAATGACTAAGTCCAAAAAAAAATCTTTTCACCTTTTTTCAATTTTACCCCGTGGGATATATATTCTACCCACACACATTTGGAACTCTCCTGGGGTACCCTCACACATATTATTCCCTCATTTAGTGGATATTTTCACAAAAAAGTGAAATTTTCAAAAATTCTGAAAATTGGCTGAAAATGACTAAATATGAAGGACTCATCGGGCGAATCCCTCTGGAACTGAAATTGGAACGCTCACTGACCTTTCCCCTATCTGAAAGTCTGATAAACGCTGAAAAAATGACTAAGTCCAAAAAAAATAATTTTTCACCTTTTTTCAATTTTACCCCCGTGGGATATATATTCTACCCACACACATTTGGAACTCTCCTGGGGTACCCTCACACATATTATTCCCTCATTTAGTGGATATTTTCACAAAAAAGTGAAATTTTCAAAAATTCTGAAAATTGGCTAAAAACGACTAAATATGAAGGACTCATCGGGCGAATCGCTCTGGAACTGAAATCGGAACGCTCACTGATATTTCCCCTATCTGAAAGTCTGATAAATGCTGAAAAAATTATTAAGTCCAAAAAAAAATGTTTTCAACTTTTTTCAATTTTACCCCCGTGTGATATATATTCTACCCACACACATTTGGAACTCTCCTGGGGTACCCTCACACATATTATTCCCTCATTTAGTGGATATTTTCACAAAAAAGTGAAATTTTCAAAAATTCAGAAAATTGGCTGAAAACGACTGAATATGAAGGACTCATCGGGCGAATCGCGCTGGAACTGAAATCGGAACGCTCACTGACATTTCCCCTATCTGAAAGTCTGATAAACGCTGAAAAAATGATTAAGTAAAAAAAAAATTTTTTCAACTTTTTTCAATTTTACCCCCGTGGGATATATATTCTACCCACACACATTTGGAACACTCCTGGGGTACCCTCACACATCTTATTCCCTCATTTAGTGGATATTTTCACAAAAAAGTGAAATTTTCAAAAATTCAGAAAATTGGCTGAAAACGACTGAATATGAAGGACTCATCGGGCGAATCACTCTGGAACTGAAATTGGAACGCTAACTGACATTTCCCCTATCTGAAAGTCTGATAAACGCTGAAAAAATGACTAAGTCCAAAAAAAATAATTTTTCACCTTTTTTCAATTTTACCCCCGTGGGATATATATTCTACCCACACACATTTGGAACTCTCCTGGGGTACCCTCACACATATTATTCCCTCATTTAGTGGATATTTTCACAAAAAAGTGAAATTTTCAAAAATTCAGAAAATTGGCTGAAAACGACTGAATATGAAGGACTCATCGGGCGAATCGCGCTGGAACTGAAATCGGAACGCTCACTGACATTTCCCCTATCTGAAAGTCTGATAAACGCTGAAAAAATGATTAAGTAAAAAAAAAATGTTTTCAACTTTTTTCAATTTTACCCCCGTGGGATATATATTCTACCCACGCACATTTGGAACACTCCTGGGGTACCCTCACACATATTATTCCCTCATTTAGTGGATATTTTCACAAAAAAGTGACATTTTCAAAAATTCAGAAAATTGGCTGAAAACGACTGAATATGAAGGACTCATCGGGCGAATCGCGCTGGAACTGAAATCGGAACGCTCACTGACATTTCCCCTATCTGAAAGTCTGATGAACGCCGGAAAAATGACTAAGTCTAAAAAAAATTTTTTCACCTTTTTTCAATTTTACCCCCGTGGGATATATATTCTACCCACACACATTTGGAACTCTCCTGGGGTACCCTCACACATATTATTCCCTCATTTAGTGGATATTTTAACAAAAAAGTGAAATTTTCAAAAATTCAGAAAATTGGCTGAAAACGACTAAATATGAAGGACTCATCGGGCGAATCGCTCTGGAACTGAAATCGGAATGCTCACTGACATTTCCCTTATCTGAATGTCTGATAAACGCTGAAAAAATGACTAAGTCCAAAAAAAAATGTTTTCACCTTTTTTAAATTTTACCCCCGTGGGATATATATTCTACCCACACACATTTGGAACTCTCCTGGGGTACCCTCACACATATTATTCCCTCATTTAGTGGATATTTTCACAAAAAAAGTGAAATTTTCAAAAATTCAGAAAATTGGCTAAAAACGACTAAATATGAAGGACTCATCGGGCGAATCGCTCTGGAATTGAAATCGGAACGCTCACTGATATTTCCCCTATCTGAAAGTCTGATAAATGCTGAAAAAATTATTAAGTCCAAAAAAAAATGTTTTCAACTTTTTTCAATTTTACCCCCGTGGGATATATATTCTACCCACACACATTTGGAACACTCCTGGGGTACCCTCACACATCTTATTCCCTCATTTAGTGGATATTTTCACAAAAAAGTGAAATTTTCAAAAATTCAGAAAATTGGCTGAAAAGGACTGAATATGAAGGACTCATCGGGCGAATCGCGCTGGAACTGAAATCGGAATGCTCACTGACATTTCCCTTATCTGAATGTCTGATAAACGCTGAAAAAATGACTAAGTCCAAAAAAAAATTTTTTCACCTTTTTTCAATTTTACCCCCGTGGGATATATATTCTACCCACACACATTTGGAACTCTCCTGGGGTACCCTCACACATATTATTCCCTCATTTAGTGGATATTTTCACAAAAAAGTGAAATTTTCAAAAATTCAGAAAATTGGCTGAAATCGACTGAATATGAAGGACTCATCGGGCGAATCGCGCTGGAACTGAAATCGGAACGCTCACTGACATTTCGCCTATCTGAAAGTCTGATAAACGCTGAAAAAATGATTAAGTAAAAAAAAAATTTTTTCAACTTTTTTCAATTTTACCCCCGTGGGATATATATTCTACCCACACACATTTGGAACACTCCTGGGGTACCCTCACACATCTTATTCCCTCATTTAGTGGATATTTTCACAAAAAAGTGAAATTTTCAAAAATTCAGAAAATTGGCTGAAAACGAATGAATATGAAGGACTCATCGGGCGAATCGCGCTGGAACTGAAATCGGAATGCTCACTGACATTTCCCCTATCTGAAAGTCTGATAAACGCTGAAAAAAAGACTAAGTCCAAAAAAAATTTTTTTTTCCCCTTTTTTCAATTTTACCCCCGTGGGATATATATTCTACCCACACACATTTGGAACTCTCCTGGGGTACCCTCACACATATTATTCCCTCATTTAGTGGATATTTTCACAAAAAAGTGAAATTTTCAAAAATTCTGAAAATTGGCTGAAAACAACTAAATATGAAGGACTCATCGGGCGAATCGCTCTGGAACTGAAATCGGAATGCTCACTGACATTTCTCTTATCTGAATGTCTGAAAATCGCTGAAAAAAAGACTAAGTCCAAAAAAAAATTTTTTTTCCCCTTTTTTCAATTTTACCCCCGTGGGATATATATTCTACCCACACACATTTGGAACTCTCCTGGGGTACCCTCACACATATTATTCCCTCATTTAGTGGATATTTTCACAAAAAAGTGAAATTTTCAAAAATTCTGAAAATTGGCTGAAAACGACTAAATATGAAGGACTCATCGGGCGAATCGCTCTGGAACTGAAATCGGAACGCTCACTGATATTTCCCCTATCTGAAAGTCTGATAAATGCTGAAAAAATTATTAAGTCCAAAAAAAAATGTTTTCAACTTTTTTCAATTTTACCCCCGTGGGATATATATTCTACCCACACACATTTGGAACACTCCTGGGGTACCCTCACACATCTTATTCCCTCATTTAGTGGATATTTTCACAAAAAAGTGAAATTTTCAAAAATTCAGAAAATTGGCTGAAAACAACTGAATATGAAGGACTCATCGGGCAAATCGCGCTGGAACTGAAATCGGAACGCTCACTGACATTTCCCCTATCTGAAAGTCTGATAAACGCTGAAAAAATGACTAAGTCCAAAAAAAAAATTTTTTCACCTTTTTTCATTTTTACCCGCGTGGGATATATATTCTACCCACACACATTTGGAACTCTCCTGGGGTACCCTCACACATATTATTCCCTCATTTAGTGGATATTTTCACAAAAAAGTGAAATTTTCAAAAATTCAGAAAATTGGCTGAAAACAACTAAATATGAAGGGTTCATCGGGCGAATCGCTCTGGAACTGAAATTGGAATGCTCACAGACATTTCCCCTATCTGAATGTCTGATAAACGCTGAAAAAATGACTAAGTCCAAAAAAAAATATTTTCACCTTTTTTCAATTTTACCCCCGTGGGATATATATTCTACCCACACACATTTGGAACTCTCCTGGGGTACCCTCACACATATTATTCCCTCATTTAGTGGATATTTTCACAAAAAAGTGAAATTTTCAAAAATTCAGAAAATTGGCTGAAAATGACTAAATATGAAGGACTCATCGGGCAAATCGCTCTGGAACTGAAATCGGAATGCTCACTGACATTTCCCTTATCTGAATGTCTGATAAACGCTGAAAAAATGACTAAGTCCAAAAAAAAATGTTTTCAACTTTTTTCAATTTTACCCCTGTGGGATATATATTCTACCCACACACATTTGGAACACTCCTGGGGTACCCTCACACATCTTATTCCCTCATTTAGTGGATATTTTCACAAAAAAGGGAAATTTTCAAAAATTCAGAAAATTGGCTGAAGACGACTAAATATGAAGGACTCATCGGGCGAATCGCTCTGGAACTGAAATCGGAACGCTCACTGATATTTCCCCTATCTGAAAGTCTGATAAACGCTGAAAAAAAGACTAAGTCCAAAAAAAAATTTTTTTTCCCCTTTTTTCAATTTTACCCCCGTGGGATATATATTCTACCCACACACATTTGGAACTCTCCTGGGGTACCCTCACACATATTATTCCCTCATTTAGTGGATATTTTCACAAAAAAGTGAAATTTTCAAAAATTCTGAAAATTGGCTGAAAACGACTAAATATGAAGGACTCATCGGGCGAATCGCTCTGGAACTGAAATCGGAGCGCTCACTGACATTTCCCCTATCTGAAAGTCTGATAAACGCTGAAAAAATGATTAAGTAAAAAAAAAATTTTTTCAACTTTTTTCAATTTTACCCCCGTGGGATATATATTCTACCCACACACATTTGGAACACTCCTGGGGTACCCTCACACATCTTATTCCCTCATTTAGTGGATATTTCCACAAAAAAGTGAAATTTTCAAAAATTCAGAAAATTGGCTGAAAACGACTGAATATGAAGGACTCATCGGGCGAATCGCGCTGGAACTGAAATCGGAACGCTCACTGACATTTCCCCTATCTGAAAGTCTGATAAACGCTGAAAAAAAGACTAAGTCCACAAAAAAATTTTTTTTCCCCTTTTTTCAATTTTACCCCCGTGGGATATATATTCTACCCACACACATTTGGAACTCTCCTGGGGTACCCTCACACATATTATTCCCTCATTTAGTGGATATTTTCACAAAAAAGTGAAATTTTCAAAAATTCTGAAAATTGGCTGAAAACGACTAAATATGAAGGACTCATCGGGCGAATCGCTCTGGAACTGAAATCGGAATGCTCACTGACATTTCCCTTATCTGAATGTCTGATAAACGCTGAAAAAATGACTAAGTCCAAAAAAAAATGTTTTCACCTTTTTTCAATTTTACCCCCGTGGGATATATATTCTACCCACACACATTTGGAACTCTCCTGGGGTACCCTCACGCATATTATTCCCTCATTTAGTGGATATTTTCACAAAAAAGTGAAATTTTCAAAAATTCAGAAAATTGGCTGAAAATGACTAAATATGAAGGACTCATCGGGCGAATCACTCTGGAACTGAAATTGGAACGCTCACTGACATTTCCCCTATCTGAAAGTCTGATAAACGCTGAAAAAATGACTAAGTCCAAAAAAAATAATTTTTCACCTTTTTTCAATTTTACCCCCGTGGGATATATATTCTACCCACACACATTTGGAACTCTCCTGGGGTACCCTCACACATATTATTCCCTCATTTAGTGGATATTTTCACAAAAAAGTGAAATTTTCAAAAATTCAGAAAATTGGCTGAAAACGACTGAATATGAAGGACTCATCGGGCAAATCGCACTGGAACTGAAATCGGAACGCTCACTGACATTTCCCCTATCTGAAAGTCTGATAAACGCTGAAAAAATGACTAAGTCCAAAAAAAAAATTTTTTCACCTTTTTTCATTTTTACCCGCGTGGGATATATATTCTACCCACACACATTTGGAACTCTCCTGGGGTACCCTCACACATATTATTCCCTCATTTAGTGGATATTTTCACAAAAAAGTGAAATTTTCAAAAATTCAGAAAATTGGCTGAAAACAACTAAATATGAAGGGTTCATCGGGCGAATCGCTCTGGAACTGAAATTGGAATGCTCACAGACATTTCCCCTATCTGAATGTCTGATAAACGCTGAAAAAATGACTAAGTCCAAAAAAAAATATTTTCACCTTTTTTCAATTTTACCCCCGTGGGATGTATATTCTACCCACACACATTTGGAACTCTCCTGGGGTACCCTCACACATATTATTCCCTCATTTAGTGGATATTTTCACAAAAAAGTGAAATTTTCAAAAATTCAGAAAATTGGCTGAAAATGACTAAATATGAAGGACTCATCGGGCAAATCGCTCTGGAACTGAAATCGGAATGCTCACTGACATTTCCCTTATCTGAATGTCTGATAAACGCTGAAAAAATGACTAAGTCCAAAAAAAAATGTTTTCAACTTTTTTCAATTTTACCCCTGTGGGATATATATTCTACCCACACACATTTGGAACACTCCTGGGGTACCCTCACACATCTTATTCCCTCATTTAGTGGATATTTTCACAAAAAAGGGAAATTTTCAAAAATTCAGAAAATTGGCTGAAGACGACTAAATATGAAGGACTCATCGGGCGAATCGCTCTGGAACTGAAATCGGAACGCTCACTGATATTTCCCCTATCTGAAAGTCTGATAAACGCTGAAAAAAAGACTAAGTCCAAAAAAAAATTTTTTTTCCCCTTTTTTCAATTTTACCCCCGTGGGATATATATTCTACCCACACACATTTGGAACTCTCCTGGGGTACCCTCACACATATTATTCCCTCATTTAGTGGATATTTTCACAAAAAAGTGAAATTTTCAAAAATTCTGAAAATTGGCTGAAAACGACTAAATATGAAGGACTCATCGGGCGAATCGCTCTGGAACTGAAATCGGAGCGCTCACTGACATTTCCCCTATCTGAAAGTCTGATAAACGCTGAAAAAATGATTAAGTAAAAAAAAAATTTTTTCAACTTTTTTCAATTTTACCCCCGTGGGATATATATTCTACCCACACACATTTGGAACACTCCTGGGGTACCCTCACACATCTTATTCCCTCATTTAGTGGATATTTCCACAAAAAAGTGAAATTTTCAAAAATTCAGAAAATTGGCTGAAAACGACTGAATATGAAGGACTCATCGGGCGAATCGCGCTGGAACTGAAATCGGAACGCTCACTGACATTTCCCCTATCTGAAAGTCTGATAAACGCTGAAAAAAAGACTAAGTCCACAAAAAAATTTTTTTTCCCCTTTTTTCAATTTTACCCCCGTGGGATATATATTCTACCCACACACATTTGGAACTCTCCTGGGGTACCCTCACACATATTATTCCCTCATTTAGTGGATATTTTCACAAAAAAGTGAAATTTTCAAAAATTCTGAAAATTGGCTGAAAACGACTAAATATGAAGGACTCATCGGGCGAATCGCTCTGGAACTGAAATCGGAATGCTCACTGACATTTCCCTTATCTGAATGTCTGATAAACGCTGAAAAAATGACTAAGTCCAAAAAAAAATGTTTTCACCTTTTTTCAATTTTACCCCCGTGGGATATATATTCTACCCACACACATTTGGAACTCTCCTGGGGTACCCTCACGCATATTATTCCCTCATTTAGTGGATATTTTCACAAAAAAGTGAAATTTTCAAAAATTCAGAAAATTGGCTGAAAATGACTAAATATGAAGGACTCATCGGGCGAATCACTCTGGAACTGAAATTGGAACGCTCTCTGACATTTCCCCTATCTGAAAGTCTGATAAACGCTGAAAAAATGACTAAGTCCAAAAAAAATAATTTTTCACCTTTTTTCAATTTTACCCCCGTGGGATATATATTCTACCCACACACATTTGGAACTCTCCTGGGGTACCCTCACACATATTATTCCCTCATTTAGTGGATATTTTCACAAAAAAGTGAAATTTTCAAAAATTCAGAAAATTGGCTGAAAACGACTGAATATGAAGGACTCATCGGGCAAATCGCGCTGGAACTGAAATCGGAACGCTCACTGACATTTCCCCTATCTGAAAGTCTGATAAACGCTGAAAAAATGACTAAGTCCAAAAAAAAAATTTTTCACCTTTTTTCAATTTTACCCGCGTGGGATATATATTCTACCCACACACATTTGGAACTCTCCTGGGGTACCCTCACACATATTATTCCCTCATTTAGTGGACATTTTCACAAAAAAGTGAAATTTTCAAAAATTCTGAAAATTGGCTGAAAACGACTAAATATGAAGGACTCATTGGGCGAATCGCTCTGGAACTGAAATTGGAATGCTCACAGACATTTCCCCTATCTGAATGTCTGATAAACGCTGAAAAAATGACTAAGTCCAAAAAAAAATATTTTCACCTTTTTTCAATTTTACCCCCATGGGATATATATTCTACCCACACACATTTGGAACTCTCCTGGGATACCCTCACACATATTATTCCCTCATTTAGTGGATATTTTCACAAAAAAGTGAAATTTTCAAAAATTCAGAAAATTGGCTGAAAACGAGTAAATATGAAGGGTTCATCGGGCGAATCGCTCTGGAACTGAAATCGGAACGCTCACTGATATTTCCCCTATCTGAAAGTCTGATAAACGCTGAAAAAATGACTAAGTCCAAAAAAAATGTTTTCACCTTTTTTCAATTTTACCCCCGTGGGATATATATTCTACCCACACACATTTGGAACTCTCCTGGGGTACCCTCACACATATTATTCCCTCATTTAGTGGATATTTTCACAAAAAAGTGAAATTTTCAAAAATTCTGAAAATTGGCTGAAAACGACTAAATATGAAGGACTCATTGAGCAAATCGCTCTGGAACTGAAATTGGAATGCTCACAGACATTTCCCCTATCTGAATGTCTGATAAACGCTGAAAAAATGACTAAGTCCAAAAAAAAAATTTTTTCTCCTTTTTTCAATTTTACCCGCGTGGGATATATATTCTACCCACACACATTTGGAACTCTCCTGGGGTACCCTCACACATATTATTCCCTCATTTAGTGGATATTTTCACAAAAAAGTGAAATTTTCAAAAATTCAGAAAATTGGCTGAAAACAACTAAATATGAAGGGTTCATCGGGCGAATCGCTCTGGAACTGAAATTGGAATGCTCACAGACATTTCCCCTATCTGAATGTCTGATAAACGCTGAAAAAATGACTAAGACCAAAAAAAAATATTTTCACCTTTTTTCAATTTTACCCCCGTGGGATATATATTCTACCCACACACATTTGGAACTCTCCTGGGGTACCCTCACACATATTATTCCCTCATTTAGTGGATATTTTCACAAAAAAGTGAAATTTTCAAAAATTCAGAAAATTGGCTGAAAATGACTAAATATGAAGGACTCATCGGGCGAATCACTCTGGAACTGAAATTGGAACGCTAACTGACATTTCCCCTATCTGAAAGTCTGATAAACGCTGAAAAAATGAATAAGTCCAAAAAAAAAATTTTTTCACCTTTTTTCAATTTTACCCCCGTGGGATATATATTCTACCCACACACATTTGGAACTCTCCTGGGGTACCCTCACACATATTATTCCCTCATTTAGTGGATATTTTCACAAAAAAGTGAAATTTTCAAAAATTCAGAAAATTGGCTGAAAACGACTAAATATGAAGGACTCATCGGGCAAATCGCTCTGGAACTGAAATTGGAATCCTCACTGACATTTCCCTTATCTGAATGTCTGATAAACGCTGAAAAAATGACTAAGTCCAAAAAAAAATGTTTTCAACTTTTTTCAATTTTACCCCTGTGGGATATATATTCTACCCACAAACATTTGGAACACTCCTGGGGTACCCTCACACATCTTATTCCCTCATTTAGTGGATATTTTCACAAAAAAGGGAAATTTTCAAAAATTCAGAAAATTGGCTGAAGACGACTAAATATGAAGGACTCATCGGGCGAATCGCTCTGGAACTGAAATCGAAACGCTCACTGATATTTCCCCTATCTGAAAGTCTGATAAACGCTGAAAAAAAGACTAAGTCCAAAAAAAAATTTTTTTTCCCCTTTTTTCAATTTTACCCCCGTGGGATATATATTCTACCCACACACATTTGGAACTCTCCTGGGGTACCCTCACACATATTATTCCCTCATTTAGTGGATATTTTCACAAAAAAGTGAAATTTTCAAAAATTCTGAAAATTGGCTGAAAACGACTAAATATGAAGGACTCATCGGGCGAATCGCTCTGGAACTGAAATCGGAATGCTCACTGACATTTCCCTTATCTGAATGTCTGATAAACGCTGAAAAAATGACTAAGTCAAAAAAAAATGTTTTCACCTTTTTTCAATTTTACCCCCGTGGGATATATATTCTACCCACACACATTTGGAACTCTCCTGGGGTACCCTCACACATATTATTCCCTCATTTAGTGGATATTTTCACAAAAAAAGTGAAATTTTCAAAAATTCAGAAAATTGGCTAAAAACGACTAAATATGAAGGACTCATCGGGCGAATCGCTCTGGAACTGAAATCGGAACGCTCACTGATATTTCCCCTATCTGAAAGTCTGATAAATGCTGAAAAAATTATTAAGTCCAAAAAAAAATGTTTTCAACTTTTTTCAATTTTACCCCCGTGGGATATATATTCTACCCACACACATTTGGAACACTCCTGGGGTACCCTCACACATCTTATTCCCTCATTTAGTGGATATTTTCACAAAAAAGTGAAATTTTCAAAAATTCAGAAAATTGGCTGAAAACAACTGAATATGAAGGACTCATCGGGCAAATCGCGCTGGAACTGAAATCGGAACGCTCACTGACATTTCCCCTATCTGAAAGTCTGATAAACGCTGAAAAAATGACTAAGTCCAAAAAAAAAATTTTTTCTCCTTTTTTCAATTTTACCCGCGTGGGATATATATTCTACCCACACACATTTGGAACTCTCCTGGGGTACCCTCACACATATTATTCCCTCATTTAGTGGATATTTTCACAAAAAAGTGAAATTTTCAAAAATTCAGAAAATTGGCTGAAAACAACTAAATATGAAGGGTTCATCGGGCGAATCGCTCTGGAACTGAAATTGGAATGCTCACAGACATTTCCCCTATCTGAATGTCTGATAAACGCTGAAAAAATGACTAAGACCAAAAAAAAATATTTTCACCTTTTTTCAATTTTACCCCCGTGGGATATATATTCTACCCACACACATTTGGAACTCTCCTGGGGTACCCTCACACATATTATTCCCTCATTTAGTGGATATTTTCACAAAAAAGTGAAATTTTCAAAAATTCAGAAAATTGGCTGAAGACGACTAAATATGAAGGACTCATCGGGCGAATCGCTCTGGAACTGAAATCGAAACGCTCACTGATATTTCCCCTATCTGAAAGTCTGATAAACGCTGAAAAAAAGACTAAGTCCAAAAAAAAATTTTTTTTCCCCTTTTTTCAATTTTACCCCCGTGGGATATATATTCTACCCACACACATTTGGAACTCTCCTGGGGTACCCTCACACATATTATTCCCTCATTTAGTGGATATTTTCACAAAAAAGTGAAATTTTCAAAAATTCTGAAAATTGGCTGAAAACGACTAAATATGAAGGACTCATCGGGCGAATCGCTCTGGAACTGAAATCGGAACGCTCACTGACATTTCCCCTATCTGAAAGTCTGATAAACGCTGAAAAAATGATTAAGTAAAAAAAAAATTTTTTCAACTTTTTTCAATTTTACCCCCGTGGGATATATATTCTACCCACACACATTTGGAACACTCCTGGGGTACCCTCACACATCTTATTCCCTCATTTAGTGGATATTTTCACAAAAAAGTGAAATTTTCAAAAATTCAGAAAATTGGCTGAAAACGACTGAATATGAAGGACTCATCGGGCGAATCACTCTGGAACTGAAATTGGAACGCTCACTGACATTTCCCCTATCTGAAAGTCTGATAAACGCTGAAAAAATGACTAAGTCCAAAAAAAATAATTTTTCACATTTTTTCAATTTTACCCCCGTGGGATATATATTCTACCCACACACATTTGGAACTCTCCTGGGGTACCCTCACACATATTATTCCCTCATTTAGTGGATATTTTCACAAAAAAGTGAAATTTTCAAAAATTCAGAAAATTGGCTGAAAACGACTGAATATGAAGGACTCATCGGGCAAATCGCGCTGGAACTGAAATCGGAACGCTCACTGACATTTCCCCTATCTGAAAGTCTGATAAACGCTGAAAAAATGACTAAGTCCAAAAAAAAAATTTTTTCACCTTTTTTCAATTTTACCCGCGTGGGATATATATTCTACCCACACACATTTGGAACTCTCCTGGGGTACCCTCACACATATTATTCCCTCATTTAGTGGATATTTTCACAAAAAAGTGAAATTTTCAAAAATTCAGAAAATTGGCTGAAAACGACTAAATATGAAGGGTTCATCGGGCGAATCACTCTGGAACTGAAATCGGAATGCTCACTGACATTTCCCTTATCTGAATGTCTGATAAACGCTGAAAAAATGACTAAGTCCAAAAAAAAATGTTTTCACCTTTTTTCAATTTTACCCCCGTGGGATATATATTCTACCCACACACATTTGGAACTCTCCTGGGGTACCCTCACACATATTATTCCCTCATTTAGTGGATATTTTCACAAAAAAAGTGAAATTTTCAAAAATTCAGAAAATTGGCTAAAAACGACTAAATATGAAGGACTCATCGGGCGAATCGCTCTGGAACTGAAATCGGAACGCTCACTGACATTTCCCCTATCTGAAAGTCTGATAAACGCTGAAAAAATGATTAAGTAAAAAAAAAATTTTTTCAACTTTTTTCAATTTTACCCCCATGGGATATATATTCTACCCACACACATTTGGAACACTCCTGGGGTACCCTCACACATCTTATTCCCTCATTTAGTGGATATTTTCACAAAAAAGTGAAATTTTCAAAAATTCAGAAAATTGGCTGAAAACGACTGAATATGAAGGACTCATCGGGCGAATCGTGCTGGAACTGAAATCGGAACGCTCACTGACATTTCCCCTATCTGAAAGTCTGATAAACGCTGAAAAAAAGACTAAGTCCAAAAAAAAATTTTTTTTCCCCTTTTTTCAATTTTACCCCCGTGGGATATATATTCTACCCACACACATTTGGAACTCTCCTGGGGTACCCTCACACATATTATTCCCTCATTTAGTGGATATTTTCACAAAAAAGTGAAATTTTCAAAAATTCTGAAAATTGGCTGAAAACGACTAAATATGAAGGACTCATTGGGCGAATCGCTCTGGAACTGAAATTGGAATGCTCACAGACATTTCCCCTATCTGAATGTCTGATAAACGCTGAAAAAATGACTAAGTCCAAAAAAAAATATTTTCACCTTTTTTTCAATTTTACCCCCATGGAATATATATTCTACCCACACACATTTGGAACTCTCCTGGGGTACCCTCACACATATTATTCCCTCATTTAGTGGATATTTTCACAAAAAAGTGAAATTTTCAAAAATTCTGAAAATTGGCTGAAAACGACTAAATATGAAGGACTCATCGGGCGAATCGCTCTGGAACTGAAATCGGAATGCTCACTGACATTTCCCTTATCTGAATGTCTGATAAACGCTGAAAAAATGACAAAGTCCAAAAAAAAATGTTTTCACCTTTTTTCAATTTTACCCCCGTGGGATATATATTCTACCCACACACATTTGGAACTCTCCTGGGGTACCCTCACGCATATTATTCCCTCATTTAGTGGATATTTTCACAAAAAAGTGAAATTTTCAAAAATTCAGAAAATTGGCTGAAAATGACTAAATATGAAGGACTCATCGGGCGAATCACTCTGGAACTGAAATTGGAACGCTCACTGACATTTCCCCTATCTGAAAGTCTGATAAACGCTGAAAAAATTACTAAGTCCAAAAAAAAAATTTTTTCACCTTTTTTCAATTTTACCCGCGTGGGATATATATTCTACCCACACACATTTGGAACTCTCCTGGGGTACCCTCACACATATTATTCCCTCATTTAGTGGATATTTTCACAAAAAAGTGAAATTTTCAAAAATTCAGAAAATTGGCTGAAAACGACTAAATATGAAGGGTTCATCGGGCGAATCACTCTGGAACTGAAATCGGAATGCTCACTGACATTTCCCTTATCTGAATGTCTGATAAACGCTGAAAAAATGACTAAGTCCAAAAAAAAATGTTTTCACCTTTTTTCAATTTTACCCCCGTGGGATATATATTCTACCCACACACATTTGGAACTCTCCTGGGGTACCCTCACACATATTATTCCCTCATTTAGTGGATATTTTCACAAAAAAAGTGAAATTTTCAAAAATTCAGAAAATTGGCTAAAAACGACTAAATATGAAGGACTCATCGGGCGAATCGCTCTGGAACTGAAATCGGAACGCTCACTGATATTTCCCCGATCTGAAAGTCTGATAAATGCTGAAAAAATTATTAAGTCCAAAAAAAAATGTTTTCAACTTTTTTCAATTTTACCCCCGTGGGAGATATATTCTACCCACACACATTTGGAACACTCCTGGGGTACCCTCACACATCTTATTCCCTCATTTAGTGGATATTTTCCCAAAAAAGTGAAATTTTCAAAAATTCAGAAAATTGGCTGAAAACGACTGAATATGAAGGACTCATCGGGCGAATCGCGCTGGAACTGAAATTGGAACGCTCACTGACATTTCCCCTATCTGAAAGTCTGATAAACGCTGAAAAAAAGACTAAGTCCAAAAAAAAAATTTTTTCACCTTTTTTCAATTTTACCCCCGTGGGATATATATTCTACCCACACACATTTGGAACTCTCCTGGGGTACCCTCACACATATTATTCCCTCATTTAGTGGATATTTTCACAAAAAAGTGAAATTTTCAAAAATTCAGAAAATTGGCTGAAAACGACTGAATATGAAGGACTCATCAGGCGAATCGCGCTGGAACTGAAATCGGAACGCTCACTGACATTTCCCCTATCTGAATGTCTGATAAACGCTGAAAAAATGACTAAGTCCAAAAAAAAATATTTTCACCTTTTTTTCAATTTTACCCCCATGGAATATATATTCTACCCACACACATTTGGAACTCTCCTGGGGTACCCTCACACATATTATTCCCTCATTTAGTGGATATTTTCACAAAAAAGTGAAATTTTCAAAAATTCAGAAAATTGGCTGAAAACGACTGAATATGAAGGACTCATCGGGCGAATCGCGCTGGAACTGAAATCGGAACGCTCACTGACATTTCCCCTATCTGAAAGTCTGATAAACGCTGAAAAAATGATTAAGTAAAAAAAAAAATTTTTCAACTTTTTTCAATTTTACCCCCGTGGGATATATATTCTACCCACACACATTTGGAACACTCCTGGGGTACCCAAACACATCTTATTCCCTCATTTAGTGGATATTTTCACAAAAAAGTGAAATTTTCAAAAATTCAGAAAATTGGCTGAAAACGACTGAATATGAAGGACTCATCGGGCGAATCGCGCTGGAACTGAAATCGGAACGCTCACTGACATTTCCCCTATCTGAAAGTCTGATAAACGCTGAAAAAAAGACTAAGTCCAAAAAAAATTTTTTTTTCCCCTTTTTTCAATTTTACCCCCGTGGGATATATATTCTACCCACACACATTTGGAACTCTCCTGGGGTACCCTCACACATATTATTCCCTCATTTAGTGGATATTTTCACAAAAAAGTGAAATTTTCAAAAATTCTGAAAATTGGCTGAAAACGACTAAATATGAAGGACTCATCGGGCGAATCGCTCTGGAACTGAAATCGGAATGCTCACTGACATTTCCCTTATCTGAATGTCTGATAAACGCTGAAAAAATGACTAAGTCCAAAAAAAAATCTTTTCACCTTTTTTCAATTTTACCCCCGTGGGATATATATTCTACCCACACACATTTGGAACTCTCCTGGGGTACCCTCACACATATTATTCCCTCATTTAGTGGATATTTTCACAAAAAAGTGAAATTTTCAAAAATTCAGAAAATTGGCTGAAAACGACTGAATATGAAGGACTCATCGGGCGAATCGCGCTGGAACTGAAATCGGAACGCTCACTGACATTTCCCCTATCTGAAAGTCTGATAAACGCTGAAAAAAAGACTAAGTCCAAAAAAAAATTTTTTTTCCCCTTTTTTCAATTTTACCCCCGTGGGATATATATTCTACCCACACACATTTGGAACTCTCCTGGGGTACCCTCACACATATTATTCCCTCATTTAGTGGATATTTTCACAAAAAAGTGAAATTTTCAAAAATTCTGAAAATTGGCTGAAAACGACTAAATATGAAGGACTCATCGGGCGAATCGCTCTGGAACTGAAATCGGAATGCTCACTGACATTTCCCTTATCTGAATGTCTGATAAACGCTGAAAAAATGACTAAGTCCAAAAAAAAATGTTTTCACCTTTTTTCAATTTTACCCCCGTGGGATATATATTCTACCCACACACATTTGGAACTCTCCTGGGGTACCCTCACACATATTATTCCCTCATTTAGTGGATATTTTCACAAAAAAGTGAAATTTTCAAAAATTCAGAAAATTGGCTGAAAATGACTAAATATGAAGGAATCAACGGGCGAATCACTCTGGAACTGAAATTGGAACGCTAACTGACATTTCCCCTATCTGAAAGTCTGATAAACGCTGAAAAAATGATTAAGTAAAAAAAAAATTTTTTCAACTTTTTTCAATTTTACCCCCGTGGGATATATATTCTACCCACACACATTTGGAACACTCCTGGGGTACCCTCACACATCTTATTCCCTCATTTAGTGTATATTTTCACAAAAAAGTGAAATTTTCAAAAATTCAGAAAATTGGCTGAAAACGACTGAATATGAAGGACTCATCGGGCGAATTGCGCTGGAACTGAAATCGGAACGCTCACTGACATTTCCCCTATCTGAATGTCTGATAAACGCTGAAAAAATGACTAAGTCTAAAAAAAAATTTTTTTTCCCCTTTTTTCAATTTTACCCCCGTGGGATATATATTCTACCCACACACATTTGGAACTCTCCTGGGGTACCCTCACACATATTATTCCCTCATTTAGTGGATATTTTCACAAAAAAGTGAAATTTTCAAAAATTCAGAAAATTGGCTGAAAACGACTGAATATGAAGGACTCATCGGGCGAATCGCGCTGGAACTGAAATCGGAACGCTCACTGACATTTCCCCTATCTGAAAGTCTGATAAACGCTGAAAAAATGATTAAGTAAAAAAAAATTTTTTTCAACTTTTTTCAATTTTACCCCCGTGGGATATATATTCTACCCACACACATTTGGAACACTCCTGGGGTACCCTCACACATCTTATTCCCTCATTTAGTGGATATTTTCACAAAAAAGTGAAATTTTCAAAAATTCAGAAAATTGGCTGAAAACGACTGAATATGAAGGACTCATCGGGCGAATCGCGCTGGAACTGAAATCGGAACGCTCACTGACATTTCCCCTATCTAAAAGTCTGATAAACGCTGAAAAAAATACTAAGTCCAAAAAAAAATTTTTTTTCCCCTTTTTTCAATTTTACCCCCGTGGGATATATATTCTACCCACACACATTTGGAACTCTCCTGGGGTACCCTCACACATATTATTCCCTCATTTAGTGGATATTTTCACAAAAAAGTGAAATTTTCAAAAATTCTGAAAATTGGCTGAAAACGACTAAATATGAAGGACTCATCGGGCGAATAGCTCTGGAACTGAAATCGGAATGCTCACTGACATTTCCCTTATCTGAATGGCTGATAAACGCTGAAAAAATGACTAAGTCCAAAAAAAAATCTTTTCACCTTTTTTCAATTTTACCCCCGTGGGATATATATTCTACCCACACACATTTGGAACTCTCCTGGCGTACCCTCACACATATTATTCCCTCATTTAGTGGATATTTTCACAAAAAAGTGAAATTTTCAAAAATTCAGAAAATTGGCTGAAAACGACTGAATATGAAGGACTCATCGGGCGAATCGCGCTGGAACTGAAATCGGAACGCTCACTGACATTTCCCCTATCTGAAAGTCTGATAAACGCTGAAAAAATGATTAAGTAAAAAAAAATTTTTTTCAACTTTTTTCAATTTTACCCCCGTGGGATATATATTCTACCCACACACATTTGGAACACTCCTGGGGTACCCTTACACATCTTATTCCCTCATTTAGTGTATATTTTCACAAAAAAGTGAAATTTTCAAAAATTCAGAAAATTGGCTGAAAACGACTGAATATGAAGGACTCATCGGGCGAATCGCGCTGGAACTGAAATCGGAACGCTCACTGACATTTCCCCTATCTGAAAGTCTGATAAACGCTGAAAAAAAGACAGTCTAAAAAAAAATTTTTTTTCCCCTTTTTTCAATTTTACCCCCGTGGGATATATATTCTACCCACACACATTTGGAACTCTCCTGGGGTACCCTCACACATATTATTCCCTCATTTAGTGGATATTTTCACAAAAAAGTGAAATTTTCAAAAATTCTGAAAATTGGCTGAAAACGACTGAATATGAAGGACTCATCGGGCGAATCGCGCTGGAACTGAAATCGGAACGCTCACTGACATTTCCCCTATCTGAAAGTCTGATAAACGCTGAAAAAAAGACTAAGTCCAAAAAAAAATTTTTTTTCCCCTTTTTTCAATTTTACCCCCGTGGGATATATATTCTACCCACACACATTTGGAACTCTCCTGGGGTACCCTCACACATATTATTCCCTCATTTAGTGGATATTTTCACAAAAAAGTGAAATTTTCAAAAATTCTGAAATTGGCTGAAAACGACTAAATATGAAGGACTCATCGGGCGAATCACTCTGGAACTGAAATTGGAACGCTAACTGACATTTCCCCTATCTGAAAGTCTGATAAACGCTGAAAAAAAGACTAAGTCCAAAAAAAAATTTTTTTTCCCCTTTTTTCAATTTTACCCCCGTGGGATATATATTCTACCCACACACATTTGGAACTCTCCTGGGGTACCCTCACACATATTATTCCCTCATTTAGTGGATATTTTCACAAAAAAGTGAAATTTTCAAAAATTCTGAAAATTGGCTGAAAACGACTAAATATGAAGGACTCATCGGGCGAATCGCTCTGGAACTGAAATCGGAATGCTCACTGACATTTCCCTTATCTGAATGTCTGATAAACGCTGAAAAAATGACTAAGTCCAAAAAAAATGTTTTCACCTTTTTTCAATTTTACCCCCGTGGGATATATATTCTACCCACACACATTTGGAACTCTCCTGGGGTACCCTCACACATATTATTCCCTCATTTAGTGGATATTTTCACAAAAAAGTGAAATTTTCAAAAATTCTGAATATTGGCTAAAAACGACTAAATATGAAGGACTCATCGGGCGAATCGCTCTGGAACTGAAATCGGAACGCTCACTGATATTTCCCCTATCTGAAAGTCTAATAAATGATGAAAAAATTATTAAGTCCAAAAAAAAATTTTTTCACCTTTTTTCAATTTTACCCCCGTGGGATATATATTCTACCCACACACATTTGGAACTCTCCTGGGGTACCCTCACACATATTATTCCCTCATTTAGTGGATATTTTCACAAAAATGTGAAATTTTCAAAAATTCAGGAAATTGGCTGAAAACGACTAAATATGAAGGACTCATCGGGCGAATCGCTCTGGAACTGAAATCGGAACGTTCACTGATATTTCCCCTATCTGAAAGTCTGATAAACGCTGAAAAAATGATTAAGTAAAAAAAAAAATTTTTCAACTTTTTTCAATTTTACCCCCGTGGGATATATATTCTACCCACACACATTTGGAACTCTCCTGGGGTACCCTCACACATATTATTCCCTCATTTAGTGGATATTTTCACAAAAAAGTGAAATTTTCAAAAATTCTGAAAATTGGCTGAAAACGACTAAATATGAAGGACTCATCGGGCGAATCGCTCTGGAACTGAAATCGGAACGTTCACTGATATTTCCCCTATCTGAAAGTCTGATAAACGCTGAAAAAATGATTAAGTTAAAAAAAAAATTTTTTCAACTTTTTTCAATTTTACCCCCGTGGGATATATATTCTACCCACGCACATTTGGAACACTCCTGGGGTACCATCACATATATTATTCCCTCATTTAGTGGATATTTTCACAAAAAAGTGAAATTTTCAAAAATTCAGAAAATTGGCTGAAAATGACTAAATATGAAGGACTCATCGGGCGAATCACTCTGGAACTGAAATTGGAACGCTAACTGACATTTCCCCTATCTGAAAGTCTGATAAACGCTGAAAAAATGATTAAGTAAAAAAAAAATTTTTTCAACTTTTTTCAATTTTACCCCCGTGGGATATATATTCTACCCACACACATTTGGAACACTCCTGGGGTACCCTCACACATCTTATTCCCTCATTTAGTGGATATTTTCACAAAAAAGTGAAATTTTCAAAAATTCAGAAAATTGGCTGAAAACGACTGAATATGAAGGACTCATCGGGCGAATCGCGCTGGAACTGAAATCGGAACGCTCACTGACATTTCCCCTATCTGAAAGTCTGATAAACGCTGAAAAAAAGACAGTCTAAAAAAAAATTTTTTTTCCCCTTTTTTCAATTTTACCCCCGTGGGATATATATTCTACCCACACACATTTGGAACTCTCCTGGGGTACCCTCACACATATTATTCCCTCATTTAGTGGATATTTTCACAAAAAAGTGAAATTTTCAAAAATTCTGAAAATTGGCTGAAAACGACTGAATATGAAGGACTCATCGGGCGAATCGCGCTGGAACTGAAATCGGAACGCTCACTGACATTTCCCCTATCTGAAAGTCTGATAAACGCTGAAAAAAAGACTAAGTCCAAAAAAAAATTTTTTTTCCCCTTTTTTCAATTTTACCCCCGTGGGATATATATTCTACCCACACACATTTGGAACTCTCCTGGGGTACCCTCACACATATTATTCCCTCATTTAGTGGATATTTTCACAAAAAAGTGAAATTTTCAAAAATTCTGAAATTGGCTGAAAACGACTAAATATGAAGGACTCATCGGGCGAATCGCTCTGGAACTGAAATCGGAATGCTCACTGACATTTCCCTTATCTGAATGTCTGATAAACGCTGAAAAAATGACTAAGTCCAAAAAAAAATGTTTTCACCTTTTTTCAATTTTACCCCCGTGGGATATATATTCTACCCACACACATTTGGAACTCTCCTGGGGTACCCTCACACATATTATTCCCTCATTTAGTGGATATTTTCAAAAAAAAGTGAAATTTTCAAAAATTCAGAAAATTGGCTGAAAATGACTAAATATGAAGGACTCATCGGGCGAATCACTCTGGAACTGAAATTGGAACGCTAACTGACATTTCCCCTATCTGAAAGTCTGATAAACGCTGAAAAAAAGACTAAGTCCAAAAAAAAATTTTTTTTCCCCTTTTTTCAATTTTACCCCCGTGGGATATATATTCTACCCACACACATTTGGAACTCTCCTGGGGTACCCTCACACATATTATTCCCTCATTTAGTGGATATTTTCACAAAAAAGTGAAATTTTCAAAAATTCTGAAAATTGGCTGAAAACGACTAAATATGAAGGACTCATCGGGCGAATCGCTCTGGAACTGAAATCGGAATGCTCACTGACATTTCCCTTATCTGAATGTCTGATAAACGCTGAAAAAATGACTAAGTCCAAAAAAAAATGTTTTCACCTTTTTTCAATTTTACCCCCGTGGGATATATATTCTACCCACACACATTTGGAACTCTCCTGGGGTACCCTCACACATATTATTCCCTCATTTAGTGGATATTTTCACAAAAAAGTGAAATTTTCAAAAATTCTGAATATTGGCTAAAAACGACTAAATATGAAGGACTCATCGGGCGAATCGCTCTGGAACTGAAATCGGAACGCTCACTGATATTTCCCCTATCTGAAAGTCTAATAAATGATGAAAAAATTATTAAGTCCAAAAAAAAATTTTTTCACCTTTTTTCAATTTTACCCCCGTGGGATATATATTCTACCCACACACATTTGGAACTCTCCTGGGGTACCCTCACACATATTATTCCCTCATTTAGTGGATATTTTCACAAAAATGTGAAATTTTCAAAAATTCAGGAAATTGGCTGAAAACGACTAAATATGAAGGACTCATCGGGCGAATCGCTCTGGAACTGAAATCGGAACGTTCACTGATATTTCCCCTATCTGAAAGTCTGATAAACGCTGAAAAAATGATTAAGTAAAAAAAAAAATTTTTCAACTTTTTTCAATTTTACCCCCGTGGGATATATATTCTACCCACACACATTTGGAACTCTCCTGGGGTACCCTCACACATATTATTCCCTCATTTAGTGGATATTTTCACAAAAAAGTGAAATTTTCAAAAATTCTGAAAATTGGCTGAAAACGACTAAATATGAAGGACTCATCGGGCGAATCGCTCTGGAACTGAAATCGGAACGTTCACTGATATTTCCCCTATCTGAAAGTCTGATAAACGCTGAAAAAATGATTAAGTTAAAAAAAAAATTTTTTCAACTTTTTTCAATTTTACCCCCGTGGGATATATATTCTACCCACGCACATTTGGAACACTCCTGGGGTACCATCACATATATTATTCCCTCATTTAGTGGACATTTTCACAAAAAAGTGAAATTTTCAAAAATTCAGAAAATTGGCTGAAAACGACTAAATATGAAGGAAACCAGGGGAGGAGTCCTGAGGAGATAATTTGCATATTCCCACTGCATTTTGGGGTAAGTGAAGAGTCTCCGCGAGCTCAAAGAACACTGGATTTTGGCTGTTGGAGCTGAAAAGAGGACATCGGTAAACCAGGGGAGGAGTCCTGAGGAGATAATTTGCATATTCCCACTGCATTTTGGGGTAAGTGAAGAGTCTCCGCGAGCTCAAAGAACACTGGATTTTGGCTGTTGGAGCAGAAAAGAGGACATCGGTAAACCAAGGGAGGAGTCCTGAGGAGATAATTTGCATATTCCCACTGCATTTTGGGGTAAGTGAAGAGTCTCCGCGAGCTCAAAGAACACTGGATTTTGGCTGTTGGAGCTGAAAAGAGGACATCGGTAAACCAGGGGAGGAGTCCTGAGGAGATAATTTGCATATTCCCACTGCATTTTGGGGTAAGTGAAGAGTCTCCGCGAGCTCAAAGAACACTGGATTTTGGCTGTTGGAGCTGAAAAGAGGACATCGGTAAACCAGGGGAGGAGTCCTGAGGAGATAATTTGCATATTCCCACTGCATTTTGGGGTAAGTGAAGAGTCTCCGCGAGCTCAAAGAACACTGGATTTTGGCTGTTGGAGCTGAAAAGAGGACATCGGTAAACCAGGGAAGGAGTCCTGAGGAGATAATTTGCATATTCCCACTGCATTTTGGGGTAAGTGAAGAGTCTCCGCGAGCTCAAAGAACACTGGATTTTGGCTGTTGGAGCTGAAAAGAGGACATCGGTAAACCAGGGAAGGAGTCCTGAGGAGATAATTTGCATATTCCCACTGCATTTTGGGGTAAGTGAAGAGTCTCCGCGAGCTCAAAGAACACTGGATTTTGGCTGTTGGAGCTGGACATCGGTAAGCTTTTTTTTTAAGCTTTTTTCACTGTTTTCAGAACATTAACAATAAGAACATGGAAGGGTACAGAAGCCATTTGGTGAGCTGCATATCCTGCTACATGTTCACAGACTTGCCAGTGGAAAAGCCAGACTTCACATGCCAGAAATGCAAGCTTGTGTCCATGTTGGAGGAAAAGTTGCGAAATCTAGAAGAGAGGTTAACTACCTTGAAAATCATTAAGGAAGGTGAAGAGTTCTTAGACAGAGCAGAATTATCTCTTCATGATTCAGAAAGAGAAGAAATTCGAACTGCACCTGACGAAACAGAGGAATGGAAGCATGTGACCCACAGAAGCAGGAGGATCGAGAGGCAGTCAGCACCCATACTGCTCAGGAACCAGTACCAGGCTCTCACACAGGAGAACCATGAAGAAATACAGCAAGATAAGACTTTGCCAGCAATGAATAACCTTGTAAGCCCTCAGAATCCTCCTGGATGGAGAAAGAAGAATGTTGTGAAGAAAAAACGGAGAGTGGTGGTCATGGGGGATTCCCTGTTAAGAGGAACAGAGGCCGCTATCTGCAGACCAGACATAACCTCAAGAGAAATGTGCTGTCTTCCAGGAGCAAAAATTAAAGATGTGTCTGACAGGATATCAAGACTCTTCAGACCTACAGATCACTACCCATTCCTGCTAATACATGTGGGGACAAATGACACCGCAAGAAAGGACCTGGAAACCATCTGCAGTGACTTTGAAGACTTAGGCAAGAAAGTGAAAGAATTGGGAGCGCAGGTGGTCTTCTCATCCATCCTCCCAGTGGATGGCCATGGAACAATTAGGTGGAATAAGATTCTACAGGTGAACAACTGGCTACGTCGATGGTGCCGTCAACAAGGATTTGGATTTCTGGATCACGGAATGAATTATCTATACGATGGACTACTTGCTAGAGATGGGGTGCACCTTACGAAGACTGGAAAACATGTATTTGGAAGTCGCCTTGCTACACTCATCAGAAGAGCTTTAAACTAGAACAATGTGGGAAGGGAAGCAAAAGGCCAGAAAAAGCCATACAGCTGACAAATACTATTGAGATCTCTGCTACTGGAAGCGGAAAAGAAGAACAAAGACAAAAAAATCTAAATAATAAAAATATGGGAGGAAGAGAAACCAATCACAAACTAAAATGTTTTTATACAAATGCACAAAGCATGGGCAACAAACAAGGAGAATTGGAACTACTAATGCAGGAAAAGGAATATGATGTCATTGGAATCACTGAAACTTGGTGGGACGATACACATGATTGGAATAAAAGGCTAAAAGGATACAACTTATTTGCAAGAAACAGACTTGATAATCGAGGAGGAGGTGTTGCATTGTATGTTAGAAAAGCGTATATCTGCACAGAGATTGAAGCTTCAGAGACTGGGAGTTCTGTGGAAACTGTTTGGGTAAGAATACAAGGAGAGAACAACGGAAAGGACACCATTGTAGGCATTTACTACAGGCCACCTGGGCAAGCTGAAGATATGGATGAACTCTTTATGTATCAAATGACCAAGTTCTCCAAAAAATATGACGTAGTGGTCATGGGAGATTTCAACTATCCAGACATTTGTTGGGAATCTCTCTCAAGTAAAACTAACAGGTCAAGCAAATTCTTATCCTCTCTTGCTGACAACTTTATCTTCCAAAAGGTAGGGGAGAAAACAAGGGGATCTGCTACTTTGGATCTAATCCTTATAAACAGGGAGGAAATGGTTGAGGAGGTAAAGGTGGCTGGGACCCTAGGAGGCAGCGATCATGCTATTATAGAATTTTGGATAACTAGAGGAGGAAGACATGTGAAGACTCAAACTTCAAGGTTAGATTTTAGAAAGGCAGATTTTAAGAGACTCAGAAAGAGAATAGGAGGGATCCAATGGCTGGATGTCCTTAAGGACAAAAATGTCCAGGAAGGATGGGAAATTTTTAAAAATGAGATTCTCAAAGCACAATCGTTAACAATCCCGAAAAGTAGGAAGAATGGGAAGCATTTAAGGAAACCAGGATGGATGAACACAGAACTTAAACACATGCTAAAAAGAAAGAAAGAAATGTTTATTAAATGGAAAGAGGGAGGCATATCTAAAGAAGATTATAATGCAGTCTGCAGATCCTGCAGGGCACGTATCAGGTTAGCTAAAGCTGACAATGAATTAAGGCTTGCAAGAGATGTCAAAAGCAATAAAAAACGATTTTGGGGGTATGTCAAAAGTAAAAGAAAAGTCAAAGATGCTATAGGATTTTTACAGGATGAAAATGGAGAAATGGTAAGAGAGGATGTTGAGAAGGCCGAACTTTTTAATTCCTATTTTGCATCTGTTTTCTCTCAGAAAGAAAATGTAACATCAACTGATCTTCACTGTCCTTTTAAAGGAATAGAGGAATCCAAGTTATCAGTAAACAGAAAGATTGTGAGGGAATATTTAGCTAACATAAATGAGTTCAAGTCTCCAGGTCCAGATGAATTACACCCCATAGTACTGAAGGAGATTGTAGAAGAAATTTTAGAACCACTCTCCATAATCTTTGAAAATTCTTGGAGAACAGGAGAAGTCCCAGAAGATTGGAGAAGAGCAAATGTTGTTCCTATCTTCAAAAAGGGGAAGAAGGTGGACCCAGGGAACTATAGGCCGGTGAGTCTGACTTCTATACCAGGAAAGATCTTTGAACAAATTATTAAACAACATGTATGTAAGTACATGGATAAGAATGAAGTGATTAACCAGAGTCAGCATGGGTTTGTAACTAACAAGTCATGTCAGACTAACTTAATTTCCTTCTATGACAGAATCACTGACTGGGTGGATCAGGGAAATGCTGTAGATATAGTATATCTTGACTTCAGCAAAGCATTTGACAAAGTATCTCACATCATCCTTATTGAAAAAATGACCAAGTATGCAATGGACCAGGCAACTGTTAGGTGGATTCATAACTGGCTTAGTGATCGGACTCAAAGGGTGGTTGTAAATGGCTTCACATCCAGCTGGATGAATGTCTCAAGTGGGGTACCACAGGGCTCCGTCCTGGGACCTGAATTGTTCAACATCTTTATCAATGATTTAGATGAAGGAATTGAGGGTAAACTGATTAAATTTGCTGATGACACAAAGCTAGGAGGAATAGCTAATACTAGAGAAGAGAGAGAGAGGATTCAAAAAGACCTAAATAAACTGGAGCAGTGGGCAGCAACCAACAGAATGGTTTTTAACAGGGAAAAATGCAAAGTACTACATCTGGGCAATAAAAATGAAAAAAGCATATACAGAATGGGAGGAATAGAGCTAAGCAACAGTACATGTGAAAAAGACTTAGGTATACTAATAGATCATAGACTGAACATGAGTCAACAGTGTGATGCAGCAGCAAAAAAGGCAAATACAATTCTGGGATGTATTAACAGAAGCATACAGTCTAGATCACGTGAAGTCATTATCGGTCTTTACTCCTCTTTGGTCAGACCTCATCTGGAATACTGTGTACAGTTTTGGGCACCACATTTTAAAAAAGACATAGACAAACTGGAGCAAGTTCAGAGAAGAGCGACCAGAATGGTGACTGGTCTGCAAACCATGTCCTATGAGGAACGGTTGCAGGATTTGGGAATGTTTAGCTTGCAAAAAAGAAGACTGAGAGGAGACTTAATAGCTGTCTACAAATATGTCAAGGGCTGTCACATTGTAGAAGGATCATCTTTATTCTCATTTGCACAAGGAAAGACTAGAAGCAATGGGATGAAACTAAATGGGAGGAGACACAGATTAGATATTAGAAAAAACTTTTTGACAGTTAGGGTGATTAATGAGTGGAACAGGCTGCCACGAGAGGTGGTGAGTTCCCCTTCAATGGACGTCTTCAAACAGAGGCTGGACAGACATCTGTCTGAGATGATCTAGTGAATCCTGCGTTGAGCAGGGGGTTGGACCAGATGACCCAGGAGGTCCCTTCCAACTCTACCATTCTATGATTCTATGACTCATCGGGCGAATCGCGCTGGAACTGAAATCGGAACGCTAACTGATATTTCCCCTATCTGAAAGTCTGATAAACGCTGAAAAAATGACTAAGTCCAAAAAAAATTTTTTTTCACCTTTTTTCAATTTTACCCCCGTGGGATATATATTCTACTAACACACATTTGGAACTCTCCTGGGGTACCCTAACACATATTATTCCCTCATTTAGTGGATATTTTCACAAAAAAGTGACATTTTCAAAAATTCAGAAAATTGGCTGAAAACGACTGAATATGAAGGACTCATCGGGCGAATCGCTCTGGAACTGAAATCGGAACGCTCACTGACATTTCCCCTATCTGAAAGTCTGATAAACGCTGAAAAAATGACTAAGTCCAAAAAAAAAATTTTTTCACCTTTTTTCAATTTTACCCCGTGGGATATATATTCTACCCACACACATTTGGAACTCTCCTGGGGTACCCTCACACATATTATTCCCTCATTTAGTGGATATTTTCACAATAAAGTGAAATTTTCAAAAATTCAGAAAATTGGCTGAAAACGACTAAATATGAAGGACTCATCGGGCGAATCGCTCTGGAACTGAAATCGGAATGTTCACTGATATTTCCCCTATCTGAAAGTCTGATAAACGCTGAAAAAATTATTAAGTAAAAAAAAATTTTTTCAACTTTTTTCAATTTTACCCCCGTGGGATATATATTCTACCCACGCACATTTGGAACACTCCTGGGGTACCCTCACACATATTATTCCCTCATTTAGTGGATATTTTCACAAAAAAGTGACATTTTCAAAAATTCAGAAAATTGGCTGAAAACGACTGAATACGAAGGACTCATCGGGCGAATCGCGCTGGAACTGAAATCGGAATGCTCACTGACATTTCCCCTATCTGAATGTCTGATAAACGCTGAAAATATGACTAAGTCCAAAAAAAAATGTTTTCACCTTTTTTCAATTTTACCCCCGTGGGATATACATTCTACCCACACACATTTGGAACTCTCCTGGGGTACCCTCACACATATTATTCCCTCATTTAGTGGATATTTTCACAAAAAAGTGAAATTTTCAAAAATTCAGAAAATTGGCTGAAAACGACTAAATATGAAGGACTCATCGGGCGAATCGCTCTGGAACTGAAATCGGAACGCTCACTGATATTTCCCCTATCTGAAAGTCTGATAAACGCTGAAAAAATGATTAAGTCCAAAAAAAAATTTTTTCAACTTTTTTCAATTTTACCCCCGTGGGATATATATTCTACCCACACACATTTGGAACTCTCCTGGGGTACCCTCACACATATTATTCCCTCATTTAGTGGATATTTTCACAAAAAAGTGAAATTTTCAAACATTCAGAAAATTGGCTGAAAACGACTAAATATGAAGGACTCATCGGGCGAATCGCTCTGGAACTGAAATCGGAATGTTCACTGATATTTCCCCTATCTGAAAGTCTGATACACGCTGAAAAAATGATTAAGTAAAAAAAAATTTTTTCAACTTTTTTCAATTTTACCCCCGTGGGATATATATTCTACCCACGCACATTTGGAACACTCCTGGGGTACCCTCACACATATTATTCCCTCATTTAGTGGATATTTTCACAAAAAAGTGACATTTTCAAAAATTCAGAAAATTGGCTGAAAACGACTGAATACGAAGGACTCATCGGGCGAATCGCGCTGGAACTGAAATCGGAATGCTCACTGACATTTCCCCTATCTGAATGTCTGATAAACGCTGAAAAAAATGACTAAGTCCAAAAAAAAATGTTTTCACCTTTTTTCAATTTTATCCCCGTGGGATATATATTCTACCCACACACAATTGGAACTCTCCTGGGGTACCCTCACACATATTTTTCCCTCATTTAGTGGATATTTTCACAAAAAAGTGAAATTTTCAAAAATTCAGAAAATTGGCTGAAAACGACTAAATATGAAGGACTCATCGGGCGAATCGCTCTGGAACTGAAATCGGAATGTTTACTGATATTTCCCCTATCTGAAAGTCTGATAAACGCTGAAAAAATGATTAAGTAAAAAAAAATTTTTTCAACTTTTTTCAATTTTACCCCCGTGGGATATATATTCTACCCAAGCACTTTTGGAACACTCCTGGGGTACCCTCACACATATTATTCCCTCATTTAGTGGATATTTTCACAAAAAAGTGACATTTTCAAAAATTCAGAAAATTGGCTGAAAACGACTGAATACGAAGGACTCATCGGGCGAATCGCGCTGGAACTGAAATCGGAATGCTCACTGACATTTCCCCTATCTGAATGTCTGATAAACGCTGAAAAAATGACTAAGTCCAAAAAAAAATGTTTTCACCTTTTTTCAATTTTACCCCCGTGGGATATATATTCTACCCACACACATTTGGAACTCTCCTGGGGTACCCTCACACATATTATTCCCTCATTTAGTGGATATTTTCACAAAAAAGTGAAATTTTCAAAAATTCAGAAAATTGGCTGAAAACGACTAAATATGAAGGACTCATCGGGCGAATCGCTCTGGAACTGAAATCGGAACGCTCACTGATATTTCCCCTATCTGAAAGTCTGATAAACGCTAAAAAAATTATTAAGTCCAAAAAAAAATTTTTTCAACTTTTTTCAGTTTTACCCCCGTGGGATGTATATTCTACCCACACACATTTGGAACTCTCCTGGGGTACCCTCACACATATTATTCCCTCATTTAGTGGATATTTTCACAAAAAAGTGAAATTTTCAAAAATTCTGAAAATTGGCTGAAAACGACTAAATATGAAGGACTCATCGGGCGAATAACTCTGGAACTGAAATCGGAATGTTTACTGATATTTTCCCTATCTGAAAGTCTGATAAACGCTGAAAAAATGATTAAGTAAAAAAAAATGTTTTCAACTTTTTTCAATTTTACCCCCGTGGGATATATATTCTACCCACGCACATTTGGAACACTCCTGGGGTACCCTCACACATATTATTCCCTCATTTAGTGGATATTTTCACAAAAAAGTGACATTTTCAAAAATTCAGAAAATTGGCTGAAAACGACTGAATACGAAGGACTCATCGGGCGAATCGCGCTGGAACTGAAATCGGAATGCTCACTGACATTTCCCCTATCTGAATGTCTGATAAACGCTGAAAAAATGACTAAGTCCAAAAAAAAATGTTTTCACCTTTTTTCAATTTTACCCCCGTGGGATATATATTCTACCCACACACATTTGGAACTCTCCTGGGGTACCCTCACACATATTATTCCCTCATTTAGTGGATATTTTCACAAAAAAGTGACATTTTCAAAAATTCAGAAAATTGGCTGAAAACGACTAAATATGAAGGACTCATCGGGCGAATCGCTCTGGAACTGAAATCGAAACGCTCACTGATATTTCCCCTATCTGAAAGTCTGATAAACTCTGAAAAAATGATTAAGTCCAAAAAAAAATGTTTTCAACTTTTTTCAATTTTACCCCCGTGGGATATATATTCTACCCACACACATTTGGAACTCTCCTGGGGTACCCTCACACATATTATTCCCTCATTTAGTGGATATTTTCACAAAAAAGTGACATTTTCAAAAATTCAGAAAATCGGCTGAAAACGACTGAATATGAAGGACTCATCGGGCGAATCACGCTGGAACTGAAATCGGAATGCTCACTGACATTTCCCCTATCTGAATGTCTGATAAATGCTGAAAAAATGACTAAGTCCAAAAAAAAATGTTTTCACCTTTTTTCAATTTTACCCCCGTGGGATATATATTCTACCCACACACATTTGGAACTCTCCTGGGGTACCCTCACACATATTATTCCCTCATTTAGTGGATATTTTCACAAAAAAGTGAAATTTTCAAAAATTGAGAAAATTGGCTGAAAACGACTAAATGTGAAGGACTCATCGGGCGAATCGCTCTGGAACTGAAATCGGAACGCTCACTGATATTTCCCTTATCTGAAAGTCTGATAAACGCTGAAAAAATTATTAAGTCCAAAAAAAAATTTTTTCAACTTTTTTCAATTTTACCCCCGTGGGATATATATTCTACCCACACACATTTGGAACTCTCCTGGGGTACCCTCACACATATTATTCCCTGATTTAGTGGATATTTTCACAAAAAAGTGAAATTTTCAAAAATTCAGAAAATTGGCTGAAAACGACTAAATATGAAGGACTTATCGGGCGAATCGCTCTGGAACTGAAATCGGAACGCTCACTGATATTTCCCCTATCTGAAAGTCTGATAAACGCTGAAAAAATTATTAAGTCCAAAAAAAAATTTTTTCAACTTTTTTCAGTTTTACCCCCGTGGGATGTATATTGTACCCACACACATTTGGAACTCTCCTGGGGTACCCTCACACATATTATTCCCTCATTTAGTGGATATTTTCACAAAAAAGTGAAATTTTCAAAAATTCTGAAAATTGGCTGAAAACGACTAAATATGAAGGACTCATCGGGCGAATCACTCTGGAACTGAAATCGGAATGTTCACTGATATTTCCCCTATCTGAAAGTCTGATAAACGCTGAAAAAATTATTAAGTAAAAAAAAATGTTTTCAACTTTTTTCAATTTTACCCCCGTGGGATATATATTCTACCCACGCACATTTGGAACACTCCTGGGGTACCCTCACACATATTATTCCCTCATTTAGTGGATATTTTCACAAAAAAGTGACATTTTCAAAAATTCAGAAAATTGGCTGAAAACGACTGAATACGAAGGACTCATCGGGCGAATCGCGCTGGAACTGAAATCGGAATGCTCACTGACATTTCCCCTATCTGAATGTCTGATAAACGCTGAAAAAATGACTAAGTCCAAAAAAAAATGTTTTCACCTTTTTTCAATTTTACCCCCGTGGGATATATATTCTACCCACACACATTTGGAACTCTCCTGGGGTACCCTCACACATATTATTCCCTCATTTAGTGGATATTTTCACAAAAAAGTGAAATTTTCAAAAATTCAGAAAATTGGCTGAAAACGACTAAATATGAAGGACTCATCGGGCGAATCGCTCTGGAACTGAAATCGGAACGCTCACTGATATTTCCCCTATCTGAAAGTCTGATAAACGCTGAAAAAATTATTAAGTCCAAAAAAAAAATTTTTCAACTTTTTTCAATTTTACCCCCGTGGGATATATATTCTACCCACACACATTTGGAACTCTCCTGGGGTACCCTCACACATATTATTCCCTCATTTAGTGGATATTTTCACAAAAAAGTGACATTTTCAAAAATTCAGAAAATTGGCTGAAAACGACTAAATATGAAGGACTCATCGGGCGAATCGCTCTGGAACTGAAATCGGAATGCTCACTGACATTTCCCCTATCTGAAAGTCTGATAAACGCCGGAAAAATGACTAAGTCTAAAAAAAATTTTTTTTCAACTTTTTTCAATTTTACCCCCGTGGGATATATATTCTACCCACACACATTTGGAACTCTCCTAGAGAACCCTCACACATATTATTCCCTTATTTAGTGGATAATTTCACAAAAAAGTGAAATTTCAAAAATTCAGAAAATTGGCTGAAAACGACTAAATATGAAGGACTCATCGGGCGAATCGCTCTGGAACTGAAATCGGAACGCTCACTGATATTTCCCCTATCTGAAAGTCTGATAAACGCTGAAAAAATGACTAAGTCCAAAAAAAAATTTTTTTCACCTTTTTTCAATTTTACCCCTGTTGGGTATAAATTCTACCCACACACATTTGGAACTCTCCTGGGGTACCCTCACACATATTATTCCCTCATTTAGTGGATATTTTCACAAAAAAGTGAAATTTTCAAAAATTCTGAAAATTGGCTGAAAACGACTAAATATGAAGGACTCATCGGGTGAATCGCTCTGGAACTGAAATCGGAACGCTCACTGACATTTCCCCTATCTGAAAGTCTGATAAACGCTGAAAAAATGACTAAGTCCAAAAAAAAAATTTTTTCACCTTTTTTCAATTTTACCCCCGTTGGGTATATATTCTACCCACACACATTTGGAACTCTCCTGCGGTACCCTCACACATATTATTCCCTCATTTAGTGGATATTTTCACAAAAAAGTGAAATTTTCAAAAATTCTGAAAATTGGCTGAAAACGACTAAATATGAAGGACTCATCGGGTGAATCGCTCTGGAACTGAAATCGGAACGCTTACTGACATTTCCCCTATGTGAAAGTCTGATAAACGCTGAAAAAATGACTAAGTCCAAAAAAAAAATTTTTTCACCTTTTTTCAATTTTACCCCCGTTGGGTATATATTCTACCCACACACATTTGGAACTCTCCTGGGGTACCCTCACACATATTTTTCCCTCATTTAGTGGATATTTTCACAAAAAAGTGAAATTTTGAAAAATTCTGAAAATTGGCTAAAAACGACTAAATATGAAAGACTCATCGGGCGAATAGCTCTGGAACTGAAATCGGAACGCTCACTGATATTTCCCCTATCTGAAAGTCTGGTAAACGCTGAAAAAATGATTAAGTCCAAAAAAAAAATTTTTTCACCTTTTTTCAATTTTACCCCCGTTGGGTATATATTCTACCCACACACATTTGGAACTCTCCTGGGGTACCCTCACACATATTATTCCCTCATTTAGTGGATATTTTCACAAAAAAGTGAAATTTTCAAAAATTCTGAAAATTGGCTGAAAACGACTAAATATGAAGGACTCATCGGGTGAATCGCTCTGGAACTGAAATCGGAACGCTCACTGACATTTCCCCTATCTGAAAGTCTGATAAACGCTGAAAAAATGACTAAGTCCAAAAAAAAAATTTTTTCACCTTTTTTCAATTTTACCCCCGTGGGATATATATTCTACCCACACACATTTGGAACTCTCCTGGGGTACCCTCACACATATTATTCCCTATTTTAGTGGATATTTTCACAAAAAAGTGAAATTTTCAAAAATTCAGAAAATTGGCTGAAAACGACTAAATATCAAGGACTCATCAGGCGATTCGCTCTGGAACTGAAATCGGAACGCTCACTAACATTTCCCCTATCTGAAAGTCTGATAAACGCCGGAAAAATGACTTAGTCCAAAAAAAATTTTTTTTCAACTCTTTTGAATTTTACCCCCATGGGATATATGTTGTACCCAAACAAATTTAGAACTCTACTGGGGTACCCTCAAATATATTATTCCCTCATTTAGTGGATATTTTCACAAAAAAAGTGAAATTTTCAAAAATTCTGAAAATTGGCTGAAAACGACTAAATATGAAGGACTCATCGGGTGTATCGCTCTGGAACTGAAATCGGAACGCTCACTGACATTTCCCCTATCTGAAAGTCTGATAAACGCTGAAAAAATGACTAAGTCCAAAAAAAAAATTTTTTCACCTTTTTTCAATTTTACCCCCGTGGGATATATATTCTACCCACACACATTTGGAACTCTCCTGGGGTACCCTCACACATATTATTCCCTATTTTAGTGGATATTTTCACAAAAAAAGTGAAATTTTCAAAAATTCAGAAAATTGGCTGAAAACGACTAAATGTGAAGGACTCATCGGGCGAATCTCTCTGGAACTGAAATCGGAACGCTCACTGACATTTCCCCTATCTGAAAGTCTGATAAACGCCTGAAAAATGACTAAGTCTAAAAAAAATTTTTTTTCAACTTTTTTCAATTTTACCCCCGTGGGATATATATTCTACCCACACACATTTGGAACTCTCCTGGGGTACCCTCACACATATTATTCCCTCATTTAGTGGATATTTTCACAAAAAAGTGAAATTTCAAAAATTCAGAAAATTGGCTGAAAACGACTGAATATGAAAGATTCATCGGGCGAATCGCGCTGGAACTGAAATCGGAACGCTCACTGACATTTCCCCTATCTGAAAGTCTGATAAACGCTGAAAAAATTACTAAGTCCAAAAAAAATAATTTTTCACCTTTTTTCAATTTTACCCCCGTGGGATATATATTCTACCCACACACATTTGGAACTCTCCTGGGGTACCCTCACACATATTATTCCCTCATTTAGTGGATATTTTCACAAAAAAGTGAAATTTTGAAAAATTCAGAAAATTGGCTAAAAACGACTAAATATGAAGGACTCATCGGGCGAATAGCTCTGGAACTGAAATCGGAACGCTCACTGATATTTCCCCTATCTGAAAGTCTGGTAAACGCTGAAAAAATGATTAAGTCCAAAAAAAAATTTTTTCACCTTTTTTCAATTTTACCCCCGTGGGATATATATTCTACCCACACACATTTGGAACTCTCCTGCGGTACCCTCACACATATTATTCCCTCATTTAGTGGATATTTTCACAAAAAAGTGAAATTTTCAAAAATTCTGAAAATTGGCTGAAAACGACTAAATATGAAGGACTCATCGGGCGAATCGCTCTGGAACTGAAATCGGAATGCTCACTGACATTTCCTCTATCTGAAAGTCTGATAAACGCCTGAAAAATGACTAAGTCTAAAAAAAATTTTTTTTCAACTTTTTCAATTTTACCCCCGTGGGATATATATTCTACCCACACACATTTGGAACTTTCCTGTGGTACCCTCACACATATTATTCCCTCATTTAGTGGATATTTTCACAAAAATTGAAATTTCAAAAATTCAGAAAATTGGCTGAAAACGACTGAATATGAAAGATTCATCGGGCGAATCGCGCTGGAACTGAAATCGGAACGCTCACTGACATTTCCCCTATCTGAAAGTCTGATAAACGCTGAAAAAATTACTAAGTCCAAAAAAAAAATTTTTTCACCTTTTTTCAATTTTACCGCCGTTGGGTATATATTCTACCCACACACATTTGGAACTCTCCTGGGGTACCCTCACACATATTATTCCCTCATTTAGTGGATATTTTCACAAAAAAGTGAAATTTTGAAAAATTCTGAAAATTGGCTAAAAACGACTAAATATGAAAGACTCATCGGGCGAATAGCTCTGGAACTGAAATCAGAACGCTCACTGATATTTCCCCTATCTGAAAGTCTGGTAAACGCTGAAAAAATGATTAAGTCCAAAAAAAAATTTTTTCAACTTTTTTCAATTTTACCCCCGTGGGATATATATTCTACCCACACACATTTGGAACTCTCCTGGGGTACCCTCACACATATTATTCCCTCATTTAGTGGATATTTTCACAAAAAAGTGAAATTTTCAAAAATTCTGAAAATTGGCTGAAAACGACTAAATATGAAGGACTCATCGGGTGAATCGCTCTGGAACTGAAATCGGAACACTCACTGACATATCCCCTATCTGAAAGTCTGATAAACGCTGAAAAAATGACTAAGTCCAAAAAAAAAATTTTTTCACCTTTTTTCAATTTTACCCCCGTTGGGTATATATTCTACCCACACACATTTGGAACTCTCCTGGGGTACCCTCACACATATTATTCCCTCATTTAGTGGATATTTTCACAAAAAAGTGAAATTTTCAAAAATTCTGAAAATTGGCTGAAAACGACTAAATATGAAGGACTCATCGGGTGAATCGCTCTGGAACTGAAATCGGAACGCTCACTGACATTTCCCCTATCTGAAAGTCTGATAAACGCTGAAAAAATGACTAAGTCCAAAAAAAAAATTTTTTCACCTTTTTTCAATTTTACCCCCGTGGGATATATATTCTACCCACACACATTTGGAACTCTCCTGGGGTACCCTCACACATATTATTCCCTATTTTAGTGGATATTTTCACAAAAAAGTGAAATTTTCAAAAATTCAGAAAATTGGCTGAAAACGACTAAATATCAAGGACTCATCAGGCGATTCGCTCTGGAACTGAAATCGGAACGCTCACTAACATTTCCCCTATCTGAAAGTCTGATAAACGCCGGAAAAATGACTTAGTCCAAAAAAAATTTTTTTTCAACTCTTTTGAATTTTACCCCCATGGGATATATGTTGTACCCAAACAAATTTAGAACTCTACTGGGGTACCCTCAAATATATTATTCCCTCATTTAGTGGATATTTTCACAAAAAAAGTGAAATTTTCAAAAATTCTGAAAATTGGCTGAAAACGACTAAATATGAAGGACTCATCGGGTGTATCGCTCTGGAACTGAAATCGGAACGCTCACTGATATTTCCCCTATCTGAAAGTCTGATAAACGCTGAAAAAATGACTAAGTCCAAAAAAAAAAATTTTTTCACCTTTTTTCAATTTTACCCCCGTGGGATATATATTCTACCCACACACATTTGGAACTCTCCTGGGGTACCCTCACACATATTATTCCCTATTTTAGTGGATATTTTCACAAAAAAAGTGAAATTTTCAAAAATTCAGAAAATTGGCTGAAAACGACTAAATGTGAAGGACTCATCGGGTGAATCTCTCTGGAACTGAAATCGGAACGCTCACTGACATTTCCCCTATCTGAAAGTCTGATAAACGCCTGAAAAATGACTAAGTCTAAAAAAAATTTTTTTTCAACTTTTTTCATTTTTACCCCCGTGGGATATATATTCTACCCACACACATTTGGAACTCTCCTGGGGTACCCTCACACATATTATTCCCTCATTTAGTGGATATTTTCACAAAAAAGTGAAATTTCAAAAATTCAGAAAATTGGCTGAAAACGACTGAATATGAAAGATTCATCGGGCGAATCGCGCTGGAACTGAAATCGGAACGCTCACTGACATTTCCCCTATCTGAAAGTCTGATAAACGCTGAAAAAATTACTAAGTCCAAAAAAAATAATTTTTCACCTTTTTTCAATTTTACCCCCGTGGGATATATATTCTACCCACACACATTTGGAACTCTCCTGGGGTACCCTCACACATATTATTCCCTCATTTAGTGGATATTTTCACAAAAAAGTGAAATTTTGAAAAATTCAGAAAATTGGCTAAAAACGACTAAATATGAAGGACTCATCGGGCGAATAGCTCTGGAACTGAAATCGGAACGCTCACTGATATTTCCCCTATCTGAAAGTCTGGTAAACGCTGAAAAAATGATTAAGTCCAAAAAAAAATTTTTTCACCTTTTTTCAATTTTACCCCCGTGGGATATATATTCTACCCACACACATTTGGAACTCTCCTGGGGTACCCTCACACATATTATTCCCTCATTTAGTGGATATTTTCACAAAAAAGTGAAATTTTCAAAAATTCAGAAAATTGGCTGAAAACGACTAAATATGAAGGACTCATTGGGCAAATCGCTCTGGAACTGAAATCGGAACGCTCACTGACATTTCCCCTATCTGAAAGTCTGATAAACGCTGGAAAAATGACTAAGTCCAAAAAAAAATTTTTTTCACCTTTTTTCAATTTTACAACCGTGGGATATATATTCTACCCACACACATTTGGAACTCTCCTGGGGTACCCTCACACATATTATTCCCTCATTTAGTGGATATTTTCACAAAAAAGTGAAATTTCAAAAATTCTGAAAATTGGCTGAAAACGACTGAATATGAAAGACTCATCGGGCGAATCGCGCTGGAACTGAAATCGGAACGCTCACTGACATTTCCCCTATCTGAAAGTCTGATAAACGCTGAAAAAATGACTAAGTCCAAAAAAAAAATTTTTTCACCTTTTTTCAATTTTACCCCTGTTGGGTATATAGTCTACCCACACACATTTGGAACTCTCCTGGGGTACCCTCACACATATTATTCCCTCATTTAGTGGATATTTTCACAAAAAAGTGAAATTTTCAAAAATTCTGAAAATTGGCTGAAAACGACTAAATATGAAGGACTCATCAGGCGATTCGCTCTGGAACTGAAATCGGAACGCTCACTAACATTTCCCCTATCTGAAAGTCTGATAAACGCCGGAAAAATGACTTAGTCCAAAAAAAATTTTTTTTCAACTCTTTTCAATTTTACCCCCATGGGATATATGTTGTACCCAAACACATTTAGAACTCTACTGGGGTACCCTCAAATATATTATTCCCTCATTTAGTGGATATTTTCACAAAAAAAGTGAAATTTTCAAAAATTCTGAAAACTGGCTGAAAACGACTAAATATGAAGGACTCATCGGGTGTATCGCTCTGGAACTGAAATCGGAACGCTCACTGACATTTCCCCTATCTGAAAGTCTGATAAACGCCTAAAAAATGACTAAGTCTAAAAAAAATTTTTTTTCAACTTTTTTCAATTTTACCCCTGTGGGATATATATTCTACCCACACACATTTGGAAAGCTCCTGGGGTACCCTCACACATATTATTCCCTCATTTAGTGGATATTTTCACAAAAAAGTGAAATTTCAAAAATTCAGAAAATTGGCTGAAAATGACTGAATATGAAAGATTCATCGGGCGAATCGTGCTGGAACTGAAATCGGAACGCTCACTGACATTTCCCCTATCTGAAAGTCTGATAAACGCTGAAAAAATTACTAAGTCCAAAAAAAATAATTTTTCACCTTTTTTCAATTTTACCCCCGTGGGATATATATTCTACCCACACACATTTGGAACTCTCCTGGGGTACCCTCACACATATTATTCCCTCATTTAGTGGATATTTTCACAAAAAAGTGAAATTTTGAAAAATTCAGAAAATTGGCTAAAAACGACTAAATATGAAGGACTCATCGGGCAAATCGCTCTGGAACTGAAATCGGAACGCTCACTGACATTTCCCCTATCTGAAAGTCTGATAAACGCTGGAAAAATGACTAAGTCCAAAAAAAAATTTTTTTCACCTTTTTTCAATTTTACCCCCGTGGGATATATATTCTACCCACACACATTTGGAACTCTCCTGGGGTACCCTCACACATATTATTCCCTCATTTAGTGGATATTTTCACAAAAAAGTGAAATTTCAAAAATTCTGAAAATTGGCTGAAAACGACTGAATATGAAAGACTCATCGGGCGAATCGCGCTGGAACTGAAATCGGAACGCTCACTGACATTTCCCCTATCTGAAAGTCTGATAAACGCTGAAAAAATGACTAAGTCCAAAAAAAAAATTTTTTCACCTTTTTTCAATTTTACCCCTGTTGGGTATATAGTCTACTCACACACATTTGGAACTCTCCTGGGGTACCCTCACACATATTATTCCCTCATTTAGTGGATATTTTCACAAAAAAGTGAAATTTTCAAAAATTCTGAAAATTGGCTGAAAACGACTAAATATGAAGGACTCATCGGGTGAATCGCTCTGGAACTGAAATCGGAACACTCACTGACATTTCCCCTATCTGAAAGTCTGATAAACGCTGAAAAAATGACTAAGTCCAAAAAAAAAATTTTTTCACCTTTTTTCAATTTTACCCCTGTTGGGTATATAGTCTACCCACACACATTTGGAACTCTCCTGGGGTACCCTCACACATATTATTCCCTCATTTAGTGGATATTTTCACAAAAAAGTGAAATTTTCAAAAATTCTGAAAATTGGCTGAAAACGACTAAATATGAAGGACTCATCGGGTGAATCGCTCTGGAACTGAAATCGGAACACTCACTGACATTTCCCCTATCTGAAAGTCTGATAAACGCTGAAAAAATGACTAAGTCCAAAAAAAAAATTTTTCAACTTTTTTCAATTTTACCCCCGTGGCATATATATTCTACCCACACACATTTGGAACTCTCCTGGGGTACCCTCACACATATTATTCCCTCATTTAGTGGATATTTTCACAAAAAAGTGAAATTTTGAAAAATTCAATAAATTGGCTAAAAACGACTAAATATGAAGGACTCATCGGGCGAATCGCTCTGGAACTGAAATCGGAATGCTCACTGATATTTCCCCTATCTGAAAGTCTGATAAACGCTGAAAAAATGACTAAGTCCAAAAAAAAAATTTTTTCACCTTTTTTCAATTTTACCCCCGTTGGGTATATATTCTACCCACACACATTTGGAACTCTCCTGCGGTACCCTCACACATATTATTCCCTCATTTAGTGGATATTTTCACAAAAAAGTGAAATTTTCAAAAATTCTGAAAATTGGCTGAAAACGACTAAATATGAAGGACTCATCGGGCGAATCGCTCTGGAACTGAAATCGGAATGCTCACTGACATTTCCTCTATCTGAAAGTCTGATAAACGCCTGAAAAATGACTAAGTCCAAAAAAAATAATTTTTCACCTTTTTTCAATTTTACCCCCGTGGGATATATATTCTACCCACACACATTTGGAACTCTCCTGGGGTACCCTCACACATATTATTCCCTCATTTAGTGGATATTTTCACAAAAAAGTGAAATTTTGAAAAATTCAGAAAATTGGCTAAAAACGACTAAATATGAAGGACTCATCGGGCAAATCGCTCTGGAACTGAAATCGGAACGCTCACTGACATTTCCCCTATCTGAAAGTCTGATAAACGCTGGAAAAATGACTAAGTCCAAAAAAAAATTTTTTTCACCTTTTTTCAATTTTACCCCCGTGGGATATATATTCTACCCACACACATTTGGAACTCTCCTGGGGTACCCTCACACATATTATTCCCTCATTTAGTGGATATTTTCACAAAAAAGTGAAATTTCAAAAATTCTGAAAATTGGCTGAAAACGACTGAATATGAAAGACTCATCGGGCGAATCGCGCTGGAACTGAAATCGGAACGCTCACTGACATTTCCCCTATCTGAAAGTCTGATAAACGCTGAAAAAATGACTAAGTCCAAAAAAAAAATTTTTTCACCTTTTTTCAATTTTACCCCTGTTGGGTATATAGTCTACTCACACACATTTGGAACTCTCCTGGGGTACCCTCACACATATTATTCCCTCATTTAGTGGATATTTTCACAAAAAAGTGAAATTTTCAAAAATTCTGAAAATTGGCTGAAAACGACTAAATATGAAGGACTCATCGGGTGAATCGCTCTGGAACTGAAATCGGAACACTCACTGACATTTCCCCTATCTGAAAGTCTGATAAACGCTGAAAAAATGACTAAGTCCAAAAAAAAAATTTTTTCACCTTTTTTCAATTTTACCCCTGTTGGGTATATAGTCTACCCACACACATTTGGAACTCTCCTGGGGTACCCTCACACATATTATTCCCTCATTTAGTGGATATTTTCACAAAAAAGTGAAATTTTCAAAAATTCTGAAAATTGGCTGAAAACGACTAAATATGAAGGACTCATCGGGTGAATCGCTCTGGAACTGAAATCGGAACACTCACTGACATTTCCCCTATCTGAAAGTCTGATAAACGCTGAAAAAATGACTAAGTCCAAAAAAAAAATTTTTCAACTTTTTTCAATTTTACCCCCGTGGCATATATATTCTACCCACACACATTTGGAACTCTCCTGGGGTACCCTCACACATATTATTCCCTCATTTAGTGGATATTTTCACAAAAAAGTGAAATTTTGAAAAATTCAATAAATTGGCTAAAAACGACTAAATATGAAGGACTCATCGGGCGAATCGCTCTGGAACTGAAATCGGAACGCTCACTGATATTTCCCCTATCTGAAAGTCTGATAAACGCTGAAAAAATGACTGAGTCCAAAAAAAAAATTTTTTCACCTTTTTTCAATTTTACCCCCGTTGGGTATATATTCTACCCACACACATTTGGAACTCTCCTGCGGTACCCTCACACATATTATTCCCTCATTTAGTGGATATTTTCACAAAAAAGTGAAATTTTCAAAAATTCTGAAAATTGGCTGAAAACGACTAAATATGAAGGACTCATCGGGCGAATCGCTCTGGAACTGAAATCGGAATGCTCACTGACATTTCCTCTATCTGAAAGTCTGATAAACGCCTGAAAAATGACTAAGTCTAAAAAAAATTTTTTTTCAACTTTTTTCAATTTTACCCCCGTGGGATATATATTCTACCCACACACATTTGGAACTTTCCTGTGGTACCCTCACACATATTATTCCCTCATTTAGTGGATATTTTCACAAAAAAGTGAAATTTTGAAAAATTCAGAAAATTGGCTGAAAACGACTAAATATGAAGGACTCATCTGGTGAATCGCTCTAGAACTGAAATCGGAACGCTCACTGACATTTCCCCTATCTGAAAGTCTGATAAACGCTGAAAAAATGACTAAGTCCAAAAAAAAAATTTTTTCACCTTTTTTCAATTTTACCCCCGTTGGGTATATATTCTACCCACACACATTTGGAACTCTCCTGCGGTACCCTCACACATATTATTCCCTCATTTAGTGGATATTTTCACAAAAAAGTGAAATTTTCAAAAATTCTGAAAATTGGCTGAAAACGACTAAATATGAAGGACTCATCGGGTGAATCGCTCTGGAACTGAAATCGGAACGCTCACTGACATTTCCCCTATGTGAAAGTCTGAGAAACGCTGAAAAAATGACTAAGTCCAAAAAAAAAATTTTTTCAACTTTTTTCAATTTTACCCCCGTGGGATATATATTCTACCCACACACATTTGGAACTCTCCTGGGGTACCCTCACACATATTATTCCCTCATTTAGTGGATATTTTCACAAAAAAGTGAAATTTTCAAAAATTCTGAAAATTGGCTGAAAACGACTAAATATGAAGGACTCATCGGGTGAATCGCTCTGGAACTGAAATCGGAACACTCACTGACATATCCCCTATCTGAAAGTCTGATAAACGCTGAAAAAATGACTAAGTCCAAAAAAAAAATTTTTTCACCTTTTTTCAATTTTACCCCCGTTGGGTATATATTCTACCCACACACATTTGGAACTCTCCTGGGGTACCCTCACACATATTATTCCCTCATTTAGTGGATATTTTCACAAAAAAGTGAAATTTTCAAAAATTCTGAAAATTGGCTGAAAACGACTAAATATGAAGGACTCATCGGGTGAATCGCTCTGGAACTGAAATCGGAACGCTCACTGACATTTCCCCTATCTGAAAATCTGATAAACGCTGAAAAAATGACTAAGTCCAAAAAAAAAATTTTTTCACCTTTTTTCAATTTTACCCCCGTGGGATATATATTCTACCCACACACATTTGGAACTCTCCTGGGGTACCCTCACACATATTATTCCCTATTTTAGTGGATATTTTCACAAAAAAGTGAAATTTTCAAAAATTCAGAAAATTGGCTGAAAACGACTAAATATCAAGGACTCATCAGGCGATTCGCTCTGGAACTGAAATCGGAACGCTCACTAACATTTCCCCTATCTGAAAGTCTGATAAACGCCGGTAAAATGACTTAGTCCAAAAAAAATTTTTTTTCAACTCTTTTGAATTTTACCCCCATGGGATATATGTTGTACCCAAACACATTTAGAACTCTACTGGGGTACCCTCAAATATATTATTCCCTCATTTAGTGGATATTTTCACAAAAAAAGTGAAATTTTCAAAAATTCTGAAAATTGGCTGAAAACGACTAAATATGAAGGACTCATCGGGTGTATCGCTCTGGAACTGAAATCGGAACGCTCACTGACATTTCCCCTATCTGAAAGTCTGATAAACGCTGAAAAAATGACTAAGTCCAAAAAAAAAATTTTTTCACCTTTTTTCAATTTTACCCCTGTTGGGTATATAGTCTACCCACACACATTTGGAACTCTCCTGGGGTACCCTCACACATATTATTCCCTCATTTAGTGGATATTTTCACAAAAAAGTGAAATTTTCAAAAATTCTGAAAATTGGCTGAAAACGACTAAATATGAAGGACTCATCAGGCGATTCGCTCTGGAACTGAAATCGGAACGCTCACTAACATTTCCCCTATCTGAAAGTCTGATAAACGCCGGAAAAATGACTTAGTCCAAAAAAAATTTTTTTTCAACTCTTTTCAATTTTACCCCCATGGGATATATGTTGTACCCAAACACATTTAGAACTCTACTGGGGTACCCTCAAATATATTATTCCCTCATTTAGTGGATATTTTCACAAAAAAAGTGAAATTTTCAAAAATTCTGAAAATTGGCTGAAAACGACTAAATATGAAGGACTCATCGGGTGTATCGCTCTGGAACTGAAATCGGAACGCTCACTGACATTTCCCCTATCTGAAAGTCTGATAAACGCCTGAAAAATGACTAAGTCTAAAAAAAATTTTTTTTCAACTTTTTTCAATTTTACCCCCGTGGGATATATATTCTACCCACACACATTTGGAACGCTCCTGGGGTACCCTCACACATATTATTCCCTCATTTAGTGGATATTTTCACAAAAAAGTGAAATTTCAAAAATTCAGAAAATTGGCTGAAAACGACTGAATATGAAAGATTCATCGGGCGAATCGCGCTGGAACTGAAATCGGAACGCTCACTGACATTTCCCCTATCTGAAAGTCTGATAAACGCTGAAAAAATTACTAAGTCCAAAAAAAATAATTTTTCACCTTTTTTCAATTTTACCCCCGTGGGATATATATTCTACCCACACACATTTGGAACTCTCCTGGGGTACCCTCACACATATTATTCCCTCATTTAGTGGATATTTTCACAAAAAAGTGAAATTTTGAAAAATTCAGAAAATTGGCTAAAAACGACTAAATATGAAGGACTCATCGGGCGAATAGCTCTGGAACTGAAATCGGAACGCTCACTGATATTTCCCCTATCTGAAAGTCTGGTAAACGCTGAAAAAATGATTAAGTCCAAAAAAAAATTTTTTCACCTTTTTTCAATTTTACCCCCGTGGGATATATATTCTACCCACACACATTTGGAACTCTCCTGGGGTACCCTCACACATATTATTCCCTCATTTAGTGGATATTTTCACAAAAAAGTGAAATTTTCAAAAATTCAGAAAATTGGCTGAAAACGACTAAATATGAAGGACTCATTGGGCAAATCGCTCTGGAACTGAAATCGGAACGCTCACTGACATTTCCCCTATCTGAAAGTCTGATAAACGCTGGAAAAATGACTAAGTCCAAAAAAAAATTTTTTTCACCTTTTTTCAATTTTACCCCCGTGGGATATATATTCTACCCACACACATTTGGAACTCTCCTGGGGTACCCTCACACATATTGTTCCCTCATTTAGTGGATATTTTCACAAAAAAGTGAAATTTCAAAAATTCTGAAAATTGGCTGAAAACGACTGAATATGAAAGACTCATCGGGCGAATCGCGCTGGAACTGAAATCGGAACGCTCACTGACATTTCCCCTATCTGAAAGTCTGATCAACGCTGAAAAAATGACTAAGTAAAAAAAAAAAATTTTTTCACCTTTTTTCAATTTTACCCCTGTTGGGTATATAGTCTACTCACACACATTTGGAACTCTCCTGGGGTACCCTCACACATATTATTCCCTCATTTAGTGGATATTTTCACAAAAAAGTGAAATTTTCAAAAATTCTGAAAATTGGCTGAAAACGACTAAATATGAAGGACTCATCGGGTGAATCGCTCTGGAACTGAAATCGGAACACTCACTGACATTTCCCCTATCTGAAAGTCTGATAAACGCTGAAAAAATGACTAAGTCCAAAAAAAAAATTTTTTCACCTTTTTTCAATTTTACCCCTGTTGGGTATATAGTCTACCCACACACATTTGGAACTCTCCTGGGGTACCCTCACACATATTATTCCCTCATTTAGTGGATATTTTCACAAAAAAGTGAAATTTTCAAAAATTCTGAAAATTGGCTGAAAACGACTAAATATGAAGGACTCATCGGGTGAATCGCTCTGGAACTGAAATCGGAACACTCACTGACATTTCCCCTATCTGAAAGTCTGATAAACGCTGAAAAAATGACTAAGTCCAAAAAAAAAAATTTTTCAACTTTTTTCAATTTTACCCCCGTGGCATATATATTCTACCCACACACATTTGGAACTCTCCTGGGGTACCCTCACACATATTATTCCCTCATTTAGTGGATATTTTCACAAAAAAGTGAAATTTTCAAAAATTCTGAAAATTGGCTGAAAACGACTAAATATCAAGGACTCATCGGGTGTATCGCTCTGGAACTGAAATCGGAACGCTCACTGACATTTCCCCTATCTGAAAGTCTGATAAACGCCTGAAAAATGACTAAGTCTAAAAAAAATTTTTTTTCAACTTTTTTCAATTTTACCCCCGTGGGATATATATTCTACCCACACACATTTGGAACTCTCCTGGGGTACCCTCACACATATTATTCCCTCATTTAGTGGATATTTTCACAAAAAAGTGAAATTTCAAAAATTCAGAAAATTGGCTGAAAACGACTGAATATGAAAGATTCATCGGGCGAATCGCGCTGGAACTGAAATCGGAACGCTCACTGACATTTCCCCTATCTGAAAGTCTGATAAACGCTGAATAAATTACTAAGTCCAAAAAAAATAATTTTTCACCTTTTTTCAATTTTACCCCCGTGGGATATATATTCTACCCACACACATTTGGAACTCTCCTGGGGTACCCTCACACATATTATTCCCTCATTTAGTGGATATTTTCACAAAAAAGTGAAATTTTCAAAAATTCTGAAAATTGGCTGAAAACGACTAAATATGAAGGACTCATTGGGTGAATCACTCTGGAACTGAAATCGGAACGCTCACTGACATTTCCCCTATCTGAAAGTCTGATAAACGCTGAAAAAATGACTAAGTCCAAAAAAAAATTTTTTTCACCTTTTTTCAATTTTACCCCTGTTGGGTATATATTCTACCCACACACATTTGGAACTCTCCTGGGGTACCCTCACACATATTATTCCCTCATTTAGTGGATATTTTCACAAAAAAGTGAAATTTTCAAAAATTCTGAAAATTGGCTGAAAATGCCTAAATATGAAGGACTCATCGGGTGAATCGCTCTGGAACCGAAATCGGAACGCTCACTGACATTTCCCCTATCTGAAAGTCTGATAAACGCTGAAAAAATGACTAAGTCCAAAAAAAAAAATTTTTCACCTTTTTTCAATTTTACCGCCGTTGGGTATATATTCTACCCACACACATTTGGAACTCTCCTGGGGTACCCTCACACATATTATTCCCTCATTTAGTGGATATTTTCACAAAAAAGTGAAATTTTGAAAAATTCAGAAAATTGGCTGAAAACGACTAAATATGAAGGACTCATCGGGTGAATCGCTCTGGAACCGAAATCGGAACGCTCACTGACATTTCCCCTATCTGAAAGTCTGGTATACGCTGAAAAAATGATTAAGTCCAAAAAAAAATTTTTTCAACTTTTTTCAATTTTACCCCCGTGGGATATATATTCTACCCACACACATTTGGAACTCTCCTGGGGTACCCTCACACATATTATTCCCTCATTTAGTGGATATTTTCACAAAAAAGTGAAATTTTCAAAAATTCTGAAAATTGGCTGAAAACGACTAAATATGAAGGACTCATCGGGTGAATCGCTCTGGAACTGAAATCGGAACGCTCACTGACATTTCCCCTATCTGAAAGTCTGATAAACGCTGAAAAAATAACTAAGTCCAAAACAAAAAATTTTTTCACCTTTTTTCAATTTTACCCCCGTTAGGTATATATTCTACCCACACACATTTGGAACTCTCCTGGGGTACCCTCACACATATTATTCCCTCATTTAGTGGATATTTTCACAAAAAAGTGAAATTTTGAAAAATTCAGAAAATTGGCTAAAAACGACTAAATATGAAGGACTCATCGGGCGAATAGCTCTGGAACTGAAATCGGAACGCTCACTGATATTTCCCCTATCTGAAAGTCTGGTATACGCTGAAAAAATGATTAAGTCCAAAAAAAAATTTTTTCAACTTTTTTCAATTTTACCCCCGTGGGATATATATTCTACCCACACACATTTGGAACTCTCCTGGGGTACCCTCACACATATTATTCCCTCATTTAGTGGATATTTTCACAAAAAAGTGAAATTTTCAAAAATTCTGAAAATTGGCTGAAAACGACTAAATATGAAGGACTCATCGGGTGAATCGCTCTGGAACCGAAATCGGAACGCTCACTGACATTTCCCCTATCTGAAAGTCTGATAAACGCTGAAAAAATGACTAAGTCCAAAAAAAAAATTTTTTCACCTTTTTTCAATTTTACCGCCGTTGGGTATATATTCTACCCACACACATTTGGAACTCTCCTGGGGTACCCTCACACATATTATTCCCTCATTTAGTGGATATTTTCACAAAAAAGTGAAATTTTGAAAAATTCAGAAAATTGGCTGAAAACGACTAAATATGAAGGACTCATCGGGTGAATCGCTCTGGAACCGAAATCGGAACGCTCACTGACATTTCCCCTATCTGAAAGTCTGGTATACGCTGAAAAAATGATTAAGTCCAAAAAAAAATTTTTTCAACTTTTTTCAATTTTACCCCCGTGGGATATATATTCTACCCACACACATTTGGAACTCTCCTGGGGTACCCTCACACATATTATTCCCTCATTTAGTGGATATTTTCACAAAAAAGTGAAATTTTGAAAAATTCAGAAAATTGGCTAAAAACGACTAAATATGAAGGACTCATCGGGCGAATAGCTCTGGAACTGAAATCGGAACGCTCACTGATATTTCCCCTATCTGAAAGTCTGGTAAACGCTGAAAAAATGATTAAGTCCAAAAAAAAATTTTTTCACCTTTTTTCAATTTTACCCCCGTGGGATATATATTCTACCCACACACATTTGGAACTCTCCTGGGGTACCCTCACACATATTATTCCCTCATTTAGTGGATATTTTCACAAAAAAGTGAAATTTTGAAAAATTCAATAAATTGGCTAAAAACAACTAAATATGAAGGACTCATCGGGCGAATCGCTCTGGAACTGAAATCGGAACGCTCACTGATATTTCCCCTATCTGAAAGTCTGATAAACGCTGAAAAAATGATTAAGTCTAAAAAAAAATTTTTTCAACTTTTTTCAATTTTACCCCCGTGGGATATATATTCTACCCACACACATTTGGAACTCTCCTGGGGTACCCTCACACATATTATTCCCTCATTTCGTGGATATTTTCACAAAAAAGTGAAATTTTCAAAAATTCTGAAAATTGGCTGAAAACGACTAAATATCAAGGACTCATCAGGCGATTCGCTCTGGAACTGAAATCGGAACGCTCACTAACATTTCCCCTATCTGAAAGTCTGATAAACGCCGGAAAAATGACTTAGTCCAAAAAAAATTTTTTTTCAACTCTTTTCAATTTTACCCCCATGGGATATATGTTGTACCCAAACACATTTAGAACTCTACTGGGGTACCCTCAAATATTTTATTCCCTCATTTAGTGGATATTTTCAAAAAAAAAGTGAAATTTTCAAAAATTCTGAAAATTGGCTGAAAACGACTAAATATGAAGGACTCATCGGGTGTATCGCTCTGGAACTGAAATCGGAACGCTCACTGACATTTCCCCTATCTGAAAGTCTGATAAACGCCTGAAAAATGACTAAGTCTAAAAAAAATTTTTTTTCAACTTTTTTCAATTTTACCCCCGTGGGATATATATTCTACCCACACACATTTGGAACTCTCCTGGGGTACCCTCACACATATTATTCCCTCATTTAGTGGATATTTTCACAAAAAAGTGAAATTTCAAAAATTCAGAAAATTGGCTGAAAACGACTGAATATGAAAGATTCATCGGGCGAATCGCGCTGGAACTGAAATCGGAACGCTCACTGACATTTCCCCTATCTGAAAGTCTGATAAACGCTGAATAAATTACTAAGTCCAAAAAAAATAATTTTTCACCTTTTTTCAATTTTACCCCCATGGGATATATATTCTACCCACACACATTTGGAACTCTCCTGGGGTACCCTCACACATATTATTCCCTCATTTAGTGGATATTTTCACAAAAAAGTGAAATTTTCAAAAATTCAGAAAATTGGCTGAAAACGACTAAATATGAAGGACTCATTGGGTGAATCACTCTGGAACTGAAATCGGAACGCTCACTGACATTTCCCCTATCTGAAAGTCTGATAAACGCTGAAAAAATGACTAAGTCCAAAAAAAAATTTTTTTCACCTTTTTTCAATTTTACCCCTGTTGGGTATATATTCTACCCACACACATTTGGAACTCTCCTGGGGTACCCTCACACATATTATTCCCTCATTTAGTGGATATTTTCACAAAAAAGTGAAATTTTGAAAAATTCAGAAAATTGGCTGAAAACGACTAAATATGAAGGACTCATCTGGTGAATCGCTCTGGAACTGAAATCGGAACGCTCACTGACATTTCCCCTATCTGAAAGTCTGATAAACGCTGAAAAAATGACTAAGTCCAAAAAAAAAATTTTTTCACCTTTTTTCAATTTTACCCCCGTTAGGTATATATTCTACCCACACACATTTGGAACTCTCCTGGGGTACCCTCACACATATTATTCCCTCATTTAGTGGATATTTTCACAAAAAAGTGAAATTTTGAAAAATTCAGAAAATTGGCTAAAAACGACTAAATATGAAGGACTCATCGGGCGACTAGCTCTGGAACTGAAATCGGAACGCTCACTGATATTTCCCCTATCTGAAAGTCTGGTAAACGCTGAAAAAATGATTAAGTCCAAAAAAAATTTTTTTAAACTTTTTTCAATTTTACCCCCGTGGGATATATATTCTACCCACACACATTTGGAACTCTCCTGGGGTACCCTCACACATATTATTCCCTCATTTCGTGGATATTTTCACAAAAAAGTGAAATTTTCAAAAATTCTGAAAATTGGCTGAAAACGACTAAATATCAAGGACTCATCAGGCGATTCGCTCTGGAACTGAAATCGGAACGCTCACTAACATTTCCCCTATCTGAAAGTCTGATAAACGCCGGAAAAATGACTTAGTCCAAAAAAAATTTTTTTTCAACTCTTTTCAATTTTACCCCCATGGGATATATGTTGTACCCAAACACATTTAGAAATCTACTGGGGTACCCTCAAATATATTATTCCCTCATTTAGTGGATATTTTCAAAAAAAAAGTGAAATTTTCAAAAATTCTGAAAATTGGCTGAAAACGACTAAATATGAAGGACTCATCGGGTGTATCGCTCTGGAACTGAAATCGGAACGCTCACTGACATTTCCCCTATCTGAAAGTCTGATGAACGCCTGAAAAATGACTAAGTCTAAAAAAAATTTTTTTTCAACTTTTTTCAATTTTACCCCCGTGGGATATATATTCTACCCACACACATTTGGAACTCTCCTGGGGTACCCTCACACATATTATTCCCTCATTTAGTGGATATTTTCACAAAAAAGTGAAATTTCAAAAATTCAGAAAATTGGCTGAAAACGACTAAATATGAAGGACTCATCGGGTGAATCGCTCTGGAACCGAAATCGGAACGCTCACTGACATTTCCCCTATCTGAAAGTCTGGTATACGCTGAAAAAATGATTAAGTCCAAAAAAAAATTTTTTCAACTTTTTTCAATTTTACCCCCGTGGGATATATATTCTACCCACAGACATTTGGAACTCTCCTGGGGTACCCTCACACATATTATTCCCTCATTTAGTGGATATTTTCACAAAAAAGTGAAATTTTCAAAAATTCTGAAAATTGGCTGAAAACGACTAAATATGAAGGACTCATCTGGTGAATCGCTCTGGAACTGAAATCGGAACGCTCACTGACATTTCCCCTATCTGAAAGTCTGATAAACGCTGAAAAAATAACTAAGTCCAAAAAAAAAAATTTTTTCACCTTTTTTCAATTTTACCCCCATTAGGTATATATTCTACCCACACACATTTGGAACTCTCCTGGGGTACCCTCACACATATTATTCCCTCATTTAGTGGATATTTTCACAAAAAAGTGAAATTTTGAAAAATTCAGAAAATTGGCTAAAAACGACTAAAGATGAAGGACTCATCGGGCGAATAGCTCTGGAACTGAAATCGGAACGCTCACTGATATTTCCCCTATCTGAAAGTCTGGTATACGCTGAAAAAATGATTAAGTCCAAAAAAAAATTTTTTCAACTTTTTTCAATTTTACCCCCGTGGGATATATATTCTACCCACACACATTTGGAACTCTCCTGGGGTACCCTCACACATATTATTCCCTCATTTAGTGGATATTTTCACAAAAAAGTGAAATTTTGAAAAATTCAGAAAATTGGCTAAAAACGACTAAATATGAAGGACTCATCGGGCGAATAGCTCTGGAACTGAAATCGGAATGCTCACTGATATTTCCCCTATCTGAAAGTCTGGTAAACGCTGAAAAAATGATTAAGTCCAAAAAAAAATTTTTTCACCTTTTTTCAATTTTACACTAGAGGGATATATATTCTACCCACACACATTTGGAACTCTCCTGGGGTACCCTCACACATATTATTCCCTCATTTAGTGGATATTTTCACAAAAAAGTGAAATTTTGAAAAATTCAATAAATTGGCTAAAAACAACTAAATATGAAGGACTCATCGGGCGAATCGCTCTGGAACTGAAATCGGAACGCTCACTGATATTTCCCCTATCTGAAAGTCTAATAAACGCTGAAAAAATGATTAAGTCTAAAAAAAAATTTTTTCAACTTTTTTCAATTTTACCCCCGTGGGATATATATTCTACCCACACACATTTGGAACTCTCCTGGGGTACCCTCACACATATTATTCCCTCATTTCGTGGATATTTTCACAAAAAAGTGAAATTTTCAAAAATTCTGAAAATTGGCTGAAAACGACTAAATATCAAGGACTCATCAGGCGATTCGCTCTGGAACTGAAATCGGAACGCTCACTAACATTTCCCCTATCTGAAAGTCTGATAAACGCCGGAAAAATGACTTAGTCCAAAAAAAATTTTTTTTCAACTCTTTTCAATTTTACCCCCATGGGATATATGTTGTACCCAAACACATTTAGAACTCTACTGGGGTACCCTCAAATATATTATTCCCTCATTTAGTGGATATTTTCAAAAAAAAAGTGAAATTTTCAAAAATTCTGAAAATTGGCTGAAAAGGACTAAATATGAAGGACTCATCGGGTGTATCGCTCTGGAACTGAAATCGGAACGCTCACTGACATTTCCCCTATCTGAAAGTCTGATAAACGCCTGAAAAATGACTAAGTCTAAAAAAAATTTTTTTTCAACTTTTTTCAATTTTACCCCCGTGGGATATATATTCTACCCACACACATTTGGAACTCTCCTGGGGTACCCTCACACATATTATTCCCTCATTTAGTGGATATTTTCACAAAAAAGTGAAATTTCAAAAATTCAGAAAATTGGCTGAAAACGACTGAATATGAAAGATTCATCGGGCGAATCGCGCTGGAACTGAAATCGGAACGCTCACTGACATTTCCCCTATCTGAAAGTCTGATAAACGCTGAATAAATTAATAAGTCCAAAAAAAATAATTTTTCACCTTTTTTCAATTTTACCCCCGTGGGATATATATTCTACCCACACACATTTGGAACTCTCCTGGGGTACCCTCACACATATTATTCCCTCATTTAGTGGATATTTTCACAAAAAAGTGAAATTTTCAAAAATTCAGAAAATTGGCTGAAAACGACTAAATATGTAGGACTCATTGGGTGAATCACTCTGGAACTGAAATCGGAACGCTCACTGACATTTCCCCTATCTGAAAGTCTGATAAACGCTGAAAAAATGACTAAGTCCAAAAAAAAATTTTTTTCACCTTTTTTCAATTTTACCCCTGTTGGGTATATATTCTACCCACACACATTTGGAACTCTCCTGGGGTACCCTCACACATATTATTCCCTCATTTAGTGGATATTTTCACAAAAAAGTGAAATTTTGAAAAATTCAGAAAATTGGCTAAAAACGACTAAATATGAAGGACTCATCGGGCGAATAGCTCTGGAACTGAAATCGGAACGCTCACTGATATTTCCCCTATCTGAAAGTCTGGTAAACGCTGAAAAAATGATTAAGTCCAAAAAAAATTTTTTTCAACTTTTTTCAATTTTACCCCCGTGGGATATATATTCTACCCACACACATTTGGAACTCTCCTGGGGTACCCTCACACATATTATTCCCTCATTTCGTGGATATTTTCACAAAAAAGTGAAATTTTCAAAAATTCTGAAAATTGGCTGAAAACGACTAAATATCAAGGACTCATCAGGCGATTCGCTCTGGAACTGAAATCGGAACGCTCACTAACATTTCCCCTATCTGAAAGTCTGATAAACGCCGGAAAAATGACTTAGTCCAAAAAAAATTTTTTTTCAACTCTTTTCAATTTTACCCCCATGGGATATATGTTGTACCCAAACACATTTAGAACTCTACTGGGGTACCCTCAAATATATTATTCCCTCATTTAGTGGATATTTTCACAAAAAAAGTGAAATTTTCAAAAATTCTGAAAATTGGCTGAAAACGACTAAATATGAAGGACTCATCTGGTGAATCGCTCTGGAACTGAAATCGGAACGCTCACTGACATTTCCCCTATCTGAAAGTCTGATAAACGCTGAAAAAATGACTAAGTCCAAAAAAAAAATTTTTTCACCTTTTTTCAATTTTACCCCCGTTAGGTATATATTCTACCCACACACATTTGGAACTCTCCTGGGGTACCCTCACACATATTATTCCCTCATTTAGTGGATATTTTCACAAAAAAGTGAAATTTTGAAAAATTCAGAAAATTGGCTAAAAACGACTAAATATGAAGGACTCATCGGGCGAATAGCTCTGGAACTGAAATCGGAACGCTCACTGATATTTCCCCTATCTGAAAGTCTGGTAAACGCTGAAAAAATGATTAAGTCTAAAAAAAATTTTTTTCACCTTTTTTCAATTTTACCCCTGTTGGGTATATATTCTACCCACACACATTTGGAACTCTCCTGGGGTACCCTCACACATATTATTCCCTCATTTAGTGGATATTTTCACAAAAAAGTGAAATTTCAAAAATTCAGAAAATTGGCTGAAAACGACTGAATATGAAAGACTCATCGGGCGAATCGCGCTGGAACTGAAATTGGAACGCTCACTGACATTTCCCCTATCTGAAAGTCTGATAAACGCTGAAAAAATGACTAAGTCCAAAAAAATATTTTTTTCACCTTTTTTCAATTTTACCCCCGTTGGGTATATATTCTACCCACACACATTTGGAACTCTCCTGGGGTACCCTCACACATATTATTCCCTCATTTAGTGGATATTTTCACAAAAAAGTGAAATTTTCAAAAATTCTGAAAATTGGCTGAAAACGACTAAATATGAAGGACTCATCGGGTGAATCGCTCTGGAACTGAAATCGGAATGCTCACTGACATTTCCCCTATCTGAAAGTCTGATAAACGCTGAAAAAATGACTAAGTCCAAAAAAAAAATTTTTTCACCTTTTTTCAATTTTACCCCCGTGGGATATATATTCTACCCACACACATTTGGAACTCTCCTGGGGTACCCTCACACATATTATTCCCTATTTTAGTGGATATTTTCACAAAAAATTGAAATTTTCAAAAATTCAGAAAATTGGCTGAAAACGACTAAATATGAAGGACTCATCGGGCGAATCTCTCTGGAACTGAAATCGGAACGCTCACTGACATTTCCCCTATCTGAAAGTCTGATAAACGCCTGAAAAATGACTAAGTCTAAAAAAAATTTTTTTTCAACATTTTTCAATTTTACCCCCGTGGGATATACATTCTACCAACACACATTTGGAACTCTCCTGGGGTACCCTCACACATATTATTCCCTCATTTAGTGGATATTTTCACAAAAAAGTGAAATTTTGAAAAATTCAGAAAATTGGCTAAAAACGACTAAATATGAAGGACTCATCGGGCGAATAGCTCTGGAACTGAAATCGGAACGCTCACTGACATTTCCCCTATCTGAAAGTCTGATAAACGCTGAAAAAATTACTAAGTCCAAAAAAAATAATTTTTCACCTTTTTTCAATTTTACCCCCGTGGGATATATATTCTACCCACACACATTTGGAACTCTCCTGGGGTACCCTCACACATATTATTCCCTCATTTAGTGGATATTTTCACAAAAAAGTGAAATTTCAAAAATTCAGAAAATTGGCTGAAAACGACTGAATATGAAAGACTCATCGGGCGAATCGCGCTGGAACTGAAATCGGAACGCTCACTGACATTTCCCCTATCTGAAAGTCTGATAAACGCTGAAAAAATTACTAAGTCCAAAAAAAATAATTTTTCACCTTTTTTTAATTTTACCCCCGTGGGATATATATTCTACCCACACACATTTGGAACTCTCCTGGGGTACCCTCACACATATTATTCCCTCATTTAGTGGATATTTTCACAAAAAAGTGAAATTTTCAAAAATTCAGAAAATTGGCTGAAAACGACTAAATATGAAGGACTCATTGGGTGAATCGCTCTGGAACTGAAATCGGAACGCTCACTGACATTTCCCCTATCTGAAAGTCTGATAAACGCTGAAAAAATGACTAAGTCCAAAAAAATATTTTTTTCACCTTTTTTCAATTTTACCCCCGTTGGGTATATATTCTACCCACACACATTTGGAACTCTCCTGGGGTACCCTCACACATATTATTCCCTCATTTAGTGGATATTTTCACAAAAAAGTGAAATTTTCAAAAATTCTGAAAATTGGCTGAAAACGACTAAATATGAAGGACTCATCGGGTGAATCGCTCTGGAACTGAAATCGGAATGCTCACTGACATTTCCCCTATCTGAAAGTCTGATAAACGCTGAAAAAATGACTAAGTCCAAAAAAAAAATTTCTTCACCTTTTTTCAATTTTACCCCCGTGGGATATATATTCTACCCACACACATTTGGAACTCTCCTGGGGTACCCTCACACATATTATTCCCTATTTTAGTGGATATTTTCACAAAAAAGTGAAATTTTCAAAAATTCAGAAAATTGGCTGAAAACGACTAAATATGAAGGACTCATCGGGCGAATCTCTCTGGAACTGAAATCGGAACGCTCACTGACATTTCCCCTATCTGAAAGTCTGATAAACGCTGAAAAAATTACTAAGTCCAAAAAAAATAATTTTTCACCTTTTTTTAATTTTACCCCCGTGGGATATATATTCTACCCACATACATTTGGAACTCTCCTGGGGTACCCTCACACATATTATTCCCTCATTTAGTGGATATTTTCACAAAAAAGTGAAATTTTCAAAAATTCAGAAAATTGGCTGAAAACGACTAAATATGAAGGACTCATTGGGCAAATCGCTCTGGAACTGAAATCGGAACGCTCACTGACATTTCCCCTATCTGAAAGTCTGATAAACGCTGAAAAAATGACTAAGTCCAAAAAAAAAATTTTTTCACCTTTTTTCAATTTTACCCCCGTTGGGTATATATTCTACCCACACACATTTGGAACTCTCCTGGGGTACCCTCACACATATTATTCCCTCATTTAGTGGATATTTTCACAAAAAAGTGAAATTTTGAAAAATTCAGAAAATTGGCTAAAAACGACTAAATATGAAGGACTCATCGGGCGAATAGCTCTGGAACTGAAATCGGAACGCTCACTGACATTTCCCCTATCTGAAAGTCTGATAAACGCTGAAAAAATTACTAAGTCCAAAAAAAATAATTTTTCACCTTTTTTCAATTTTACCCCCGTGGGATATATATTCTACCCACACACATTTGGAACTCTCTTGGGGTACCCTCACACATATTATTCCCTCATTTTGTGGATATTTTCACAAAAAAGTGAAATTTCAAAAATTCAGAAAATTGGCTGAAAACGACTGAATATGAAAGACTCATCGGGTGAATCGCTCTGGAACCGAAATCGGAACGCTCACTGACATTTCCCCTATCTGAAAGTCTGGTATACGCTGAAAAAATGATTAAGTCCAAAAAAAAATTTTTTCAACTTTTTTCAATTTTACCCCCGTGGGATATATATTCTACCCACACACATTTGGAACTCTCCTGGGGTACCCTCACACATATTATTCCCTCATTTAGTGGATATTTTCACAAAAAAGTGAAATTTTCAAAAATTCTGAAAATTGGCTGAAAACGACTAAATATGAAGGACTCATCTGGTGAATCGCTCTGGAACTGAAATCGGAACGCTCACTGACATTTCCCCTATCTGAAAGTCTGATAAACGCTGAAAAAATGACTAAGTCCAAAAAAAAAATTTTTTCACCTTTTTTCAATTTTACCCCCGTTAGGTATATATTCTACCCACACACATTTGGAACTCTCCTGGGGTACCCTCACACATATTATTCCCTCATTTAGTGGATATTTTCACAAAAAAGTGAAATTTTGAAAAATTCAGAAAATTGGCTAAAAACGACTAAATATGAAGGACTCATCGGGCGAATAGCTCTGGAACTGAAATCGGAACGCTCACTGATATTTCCCCTATCTGAAAGTCTGGTAAACGCTGAAAAAATGATTAAGTCTAAAAAAAATTTTTTTCACCTTTTTTCAATTTTACCCCTGTTGGGTATATATTCTACCCACACACATTTGGAACTCTCCTGGGGTACCCTCACACATATTATTCCCTCATTTAGTGGATATTTTCACAAAAAAGTGAAATTTCAAAAATTCAGAAAATTGGCTGAAAACGACTGAATATGAAAGACTCATCGGGCGAATCGCGCTGGAACTGAAATTGGAACGCTCACTGACATTTCCCCTATCTGAAAGTCTGATAAACGCTGAAAAAATGACTAAGTCCAAAAAAATATTTTTTTCACCTTTTTTCAATTTTACCCCCGTTGGGTATATATTCTACCCACACACATTTGGAACTCTCCTGGGGTACCCTCACACATATTATTCCCTCATTTAGTGGATATTTTCACAAAAAAGTGAAATTTTCAAAAATTCTGAAAATTGGCTGAAAACGACTAAATATGAAGGACTCATCGGGCGAATCTCTCTGGAACTGAAATCGGAACGCTCACTGACATTTCTCCTATCTGAAAGTCTGATAAACGCCTGAAAAATGACTAAGTCTAAAAAAAATTTTTTTTCAACTTTTTTCAATTTTACCCCCGTGGGATATATATTCTACCAACACACATTTGGAACTCTCCTGGGGTACCCTCACACATATTATTCCCTCATTTAGTGGATATTTTCACAAAAAAGTGAAATTTTGAAAAATTCAGAAAATTGGCTAAAAACGACTAAATATGAAGGACTCATCGGGCGAATAGCTCTGGAACTGAAATCGGAACGCTCACTGACATTTCCCCTATCTGAAAGTCTGATAAACGCTGAAAAAATTACTAAGTCCAAAAAAAATAATTTTTCACCTTTTTTCAATTTTACCCCCGTGGGATATATATTCTACCCACACACATTTGGAACTCTCCTGGGGTACCCTCACACATATTATTCCCTCATTTAGTGGATATTTTCACAAAAAAGTGAAATTTCAAAAATTCAGAAAATTGGCTGAAAACGACTGAATATGAAAGACTCATCGGGCGAATCGCGCTGGAACTGAAATCGGAACGCTCACTGACATTTCCCCTATCTGAAAGTCTGATAAACGCTGAAAAAATTACTAAGTCCAAAAAAAATAATTTTTCACCTTTTTTTAATTTTACCCCCGTGGGATATATATTCTACCCACACACATTTGGAACTCTCCTGGGGTACCCTCACACATATTATTCCCTCATTTAGTGGATATTTTCACAAAAAAGTGAAATTTTCAAAAATTCAGAAAATTGGCTGAAAACGACTAAATATGAAGGACTCATTGGGTGAATCGCTCTGGAACTGAAATCGGAACGCTCACTGACATTTCCCCTATCTGAAAGTCTGATAAACGCTGAAAAAATGACTAAGTCCAAAAAAATATTTTTTTCACCTTTTTTCAATTTTACCCCCGTTGGGTATATATTCTACCCACACACATTTGGAACTCTCCTGGGGTACCCTCACACATATTATTCCCTCATTTAGTGGATATTTTCACAAAAAAGTGAAATTTTCAAAAATTCTGAAAATTGGCTGAAAACGACTAAATATGAAGGACTCATCGGGTGAATCGCTCTGGAACTGAAATCGGAATGCTCACTGACATTTCCCCTATCTGAAAGTCTGATAAACGCTGAAAAAATGACTAAGTCCAAAAAAAAAATTTCTTCACCTTTTTTCAATTTTACCCCCGTGGGATATATATTCTACCCACACACATTTGGAACTCTCCTGGGGTACCCTCACACATATTATTCCCTATTTTAGTGGATATTTTCACAAAAAAGTGAAATTTTCAAAAATTCAGAAAATTGGCTGAAAACGACTAAATATGAAGGACTCATCGGGCGAATCTCTCTGGAACTGAAATCGGAACGCTCACTGACATTTCCCCTATCTGAAAGTCTGATAAACGCTGAAAAAATTACTAAGTCCAAAAAAAATAATTTTTCACCTTTTTTTAATTTTACCCCCGTGGGATATATATTCTACCCACATACATTTGGAACTCTCCTGGGGTACCCTCACACATATTATTCCCTATTTTAGTGGATATTTTCACAAAAAAGTGAAATTTTCAAAAATTCAGAAAATTGGCTGAAAACGACTAAATATGAAGGACTCATCGGGCGAATCTCTCTGGAACTGAAATCGGAATGCTCACTGACATTTCCCCTATCTGAAAGTCTGATAAACGCCTGAAAAATGACTAAGTCTAAAAAAAATTTTTTTTCAACTTTTTTCAATTTTACCCCCGTGGGATATATATTCTACCCACACACATTTGGAACTCTCCTGGGGTACCCTCACACATATTATTCCCTCATTTAGTGGATATTTTCACAAAAAAAGTGAAATTTCAAAAATTCAGAAAATTGGCTGAAAACGACTGAATATGAAAGATTCATCGGGCGAATCGCGCTGGAACTGAAATCGGAACGCTCACTGACATTTCCCCTATCTGAAAGTCTGATAAACGCTGAAAAAATGACTAAGTCCAAAAAAATATTTTTTTCACCTTTTTTCAATTTTACCCCCGTTGGGTATATATTCTACCCACACACATTTGGAACTCTCCTGGGGTACCCTCACACATATTATTCCCTCATTTAGTGGATATTTTCACAAAAAAGTGAAATTTTCAAAAATTCTGAAAATTGGCTGAAAACGACTAAATATGAAGGACTCATCGGGTGAATCGCTCTGGAACTGAAATCGGAATGCTCACTGACATTTCCCCTATCTGAAAGTCTGATAAACGCTGAAAAAATGACTAAGTCCAAAAAAAAAATTTCTTCACCTTTTTTCAATTTTACCCCCGTGGGATATATATTCTACCCACACACATTTGGAACTCTCCTGGGGTACCCTCACACATATTATTCCCTATTTTAGTGGATATTTTCACAAAAAAGTGAAATTTTCAAAAATTCAGAAAATTGGCTGAAAACGACTAAATATGAAGGACTCATCGGGCGAATCTCTCTGGAACTGAAATCGGAACGCTCACTGACATTTCCCCTATCTGAAAGTCTGATAAACGCTGAAAAAATTACTAAGTCCAAAAAAAATAATTTTTCACCTTTTTTTAATTTTACCCCCGTGGGATATATATTCTACCCACATACATTTGGAACTCTCCTGGGGTACCCTCACACATATTATTCCCTATTTTAGTGGATATTTTCACAAAAAAGTGAAATTTTCAAAAATTCTGAAAATTGGCTGAAAACGACTAAATATGAAGGACTCATCGGGCGAATCTCTCTGGAACTGAAATCGGAACGCTCACTGACATTTCCCCTATCTGAAAGTTTGATAAACGCCTGAAAAATGACTAAGTCTAAAAAAAATTTTTTTTCAACTTTTTTCAATTTTACCCCCGTGGGATATATATTCTACCCACACACATTTGGAACTCTCCTGGGGTACCCTCACACATATTATTCCCTCATTTAGTGGATATTTTCACAAAAAAGTGAAATTTTTAAAAATTCAGAAAATTGGCTAAAAACGACTAAATATGAAGGACTCATCGGGCGAATAGCTCTGGAACTGAAATCGGAACGCTCACTGATATTTCCTCTATCTAAAAGTCTGGTAAACGCTGAAAAAATGATTAAGTCCAAAAAAAAATTTTTTCAACTTTTTTCAATTTTACCCCCGTGGGATATATATTCTACCCACACACATTTGGAACTCTCCTGGGGTACCCTCACACATATTATTCCCTCATTTAGTGGATATTTTCACAAAAAAGTGAAATTTTCAAAAATTCAGAAAATTGGCTGAAAACGACTAAATATGAAGGACTCATTGGGTGAATCGCTCTGGAACTGAAATCGGAACGCTCACTGACATTTCCCCTATCTGAAAGTCTGATAAACGCTGAAAAAATGACTAAGTAAAAAAAAATATTTTTTTCACCTTTTTTCAATTTTACCCCCGTTGGGTATATATTCTACCCACACACATTTGGAACTCTCCTGGGGTACCCTCACACATATTATTCCCTCATTTAGTGGATATTTTCACAAAAAAGTGAAATTTTGAAAAATTCAGAAAATTGGCTGAAAACGACTAAATATGAAGGACTCATCGGGTGAATCGCTCTGGAACCGAAATCGGAACGCTCACTGACATTTCCCCTATCTGAAAGTCTGATAAACGCTGAAAAAATGACTAAGTCCAAAAAAAAAAATTTTTCACCTTTTTTCAATTTTACCCACGTTGGGTATATATTCTACCCACACACATTTGGAACTCTCCTGGGGTACCCTCACACATATTATTCCCTCATTTAGTGGATATTTTCACAAAAAAGTGAAATTTTGAAAAATTCAGAAAATTGGCTAAAAACGACTAAATATGAAGGACTCATCGGGCGAATAGCTCTGGAACTGAAATCGGAACGCTCACTGATATTTCCCCTATCTGAAAGTCTGGTAAACGCTGAAAAAATGATTAAGTCCAAAAAAAAATTTTTTTAACTTTTTTCAATTTTACCCCCGTGGGATATATATTCTACCCACACACATTTGGAACTCTCCTGGGGTACCCTCACACATATTATTCCCTCATTTAGTGGATATTTTCACAAAAAAGTGAAATTTTCAAAAATTCAGAAAATTGGCTGAAAACGACTAAATATGAAGGACTCATTGGGCAAATCGCTCTGGAACTGAAATCGGAACGCTCACTGACATTTCCCCTATCTGAAAGTCTGATAAACGCTGAAAAAATGACTAAGTCCAAAAAAAAAATTTTTTCACCTTTTTTCAATTTTACCCCTGTTGGGTATATAGTCTACCCACACACATTTGGAACTCTCCTGGGGTACCCTCACACATATTATTCCCTCATTTAGTGGATATTTTCACAAAAAAGTGAAATTTTCAAAAATTCTGAAAATTGGCTGAAAACGACTAAATATGAAGGACTCATCGGGTGAATCGCTCTGGAACTGAAATCGGAACACTCACTGACATTTCCCCTATCTGAAAGTCTGATAAACGCTGAAAAAATGACTAAGTCCAAAAAAAAAATTTTTCAACTTTTTTCAATTTTACCCCCGTGGGATATATATTCTACCCACACATATTTGGAACTCTCCTGGGGTACCCTCACACATATTATTCCCTCATTTAGTGGATATTTTCACAAAAAAGTGAAATTTTCAAAAATTCAGAAAATTGGCTAAAAACGACTAAATATGAAGGACTCATCGGGCGAATAGCTCTGGAACTGAAATCGGAACGCTCACTGATATTTCCCCTATCTGAAAGTCTGGTAAACGCTGAAAAAATGAATAAGTCCAAAAAAAAATTTTTTCAACTTTTTTCAATTTTACCCCCGTGGGATATATATTCTACCCACACACATTTGGAACTCTCCTGGGGTACCCTCACACATATTATTCCCTCATTTAGTGGATATTTTCACAAAAAAGTGAAATTTTCAAAAATTCTGAAAATTGGCTGAAAACGACTAAATATGAAGGACTCATCGGGTGAATCGCTCTGGAACTGAAATTGGAATGCTCACTGACATTTCCCCTATCTGAAAGTCTGATAACGCTGAAAAAATGATTAAGTCCAAAAAAAAATTTTTTCAACTTTTTTCAATTTTACCCCCGTGGGATATATATTCTACCCACACACATTTGGAACTCTCCTGGGGTACCCTCACACATATTATTCCCTATTTTAGTGGATATTTTCACAAAAAAAGTGAAATTTTCAAAAATTCAGAAAATTGGCTAAAAACGACTAAATATGAAGGACTCATCGGGCGAATAGCTCTGGAACTGAAATCGGAACGCTCACTGATATTTCCCCTATCTGAAAGTCTGGTAAACGCTGAAAAAATGATTAAGTCCAAAAAAAAATTTTTTCAACTTTTTTCAATTTTACCCCCGTGGGATATATATTCTACCCACACACATTTGGAACTCTCCTGGGGTACCCTCACACATATTATTCCCTATTTTAGTGGATATTTTCACAAAAAAGTGAAATTTTCAAAAATTCAGAAAATTGGCTGAAAACGACTAAATATGAAGGACTCATCGGTCGAATCTCTCTTGAACTGAAATCGGAACGCTCACTGACATTTCCCCTATCTGAAAGTCTGATAAACGCCTGAAAAATGACTAAGTCTAAAAAAAATTTTTTTTCAACTTTTTTCAATTTTACCCCCGTGGGATATATATTCTACCCACACACATTTGGAACTCTCCTGGGGTACCCTCACACATATTATTCCCTCATTTAGTGGATATTTTCATAAAAAAGTGAAATTTCAAAAATTCAGAAAATTGGCTGAAAACGACTGAATATGAAAGATTCATCGGGCGAATCGCGCTGGAACTGAAATCGGAACGCTCACTTACATTTCCCCTATCTGAAAGTCTGATAAACGCTGAAAAAATTACTAAGTCCAAAAAAAATAATTTTTCACCTTTTTTCAATTTTACCCCCGTGGGATATATATTCTACCCACACACATTTGGAACTCTCCTGGGGTACCCTCACACATATTATTCCCTCATTTAGTGGATATTTTCACAAAAAAGTGAAATTTTCAAAAATTCAGAAAATTGGCTGAAAACGACTAAATATGAAGGACTCATTGGGTGAATCGCTCTGGAACTGAAATCGGAACGCTCACTGACATTTCCCCTATCTGAAAGTCTGATAAACGCTGAAAAAATGACTAAGTCCAAAAAAAAATTTTTTTCACCTTTTTTCAATTTTACCCCTGTTGGGTATATATTCTACCCACACACATTTGGAACTCTCCTGGGGTACCCTCACACATATTATTCCCTCATTTAGTGGATATTTTCACAAAAAAGTGAAATTTTCAAAAATTCTGAAAATTGGCTGAAAACGACTAAATATGAAGGACTCATTGGGCAAATCGCTCTGGAACTGAAATCGGAACGCTCACTGACATTTCCCCTATCTGAAAGTCTGATAAACGCTGGAAAAATGACTAAGTCCAAAAAAAATTTTTTTTCACCTTTTTTCAATTTTACCCCCGTGGGATATATATTCTACCCACACACATTTGGAACTCTCCTGGGGTACCCTCACACATATTATTCCCTCATTTAGTGGATATTTTCACAAAAAAGTGAAATTTCAAAAATTCAGAAAATTGGCTGAAAACGACTGAATATGAAAGACTCATCGTGCGAATCGCGCTGGAACTGAAATCGGAACGCTCACTGACATTTCCCCTATCTGAAAGTCTGATAAACGCTGAAAAAATGACTAAGTAAAAAAAAATATTTTTTTCACCTTTTTTCAATTTTACCCCCGTTGGGTATATATTCTACCCACACACATTTGGAACTCTCCTGGGGTACCCTCACACATATTATTCCCTCATTTAGTGGATATTTTCACAAAAAAGTGAAATTTTGAAAAATTCAGAAAATTGGCTGAAAACGACTAAATATGAAGGACTCATCGGGTGAATCGCTCTGGAACCGAAATCGGAACGCTCACTGACATTTCCCCTATCTGAAAGTCTGATAAACGCTGAAAAAATGACTAAGTCCAAAAAAAAAATTTTTTCACCTTTTTTCAATTTTACCCACGTTGGGTATATATTCTACCCACACACATTTGGAACTCTCCTGGGGTACCCTCACACATATTATTCCCTCATTTAGTGGATATTTTCACAAAAAAGTGAAATTTTGAAAAATTCAGAAAATTGGCTAAAAACGACTAAATATGAAGGACTCATCGGGCGAATAGCTCTGGAACTGAAATCGGAACGCTCACTGATATTTCCCCTATCTGAAAGTCTGGTAAACGCTGAAAAAATGATTAAGTCCAAAAAAAAATTTTTTTAACTTTTTTCAATTTTACCCCCTTGGGATATATATTCTACCCACACACATTTGGAACTCTCCTGGGGTACCCTCACACATATTATTCCCTCATTTAGTGGATATTTTCACAAAAAAGTGAAATTTTCAAAAATTCAGAAAATTGGCTGAAAACGACTAAATATGAAGGACTCATTGGGCAAATCGCTCTGGAACTGAAATCGGAACGCTCACTGACATTTCCCCTATCTGAAAGTCTGATAAACGCTGAAAAAATGACTAAGTCCAAAAAAAAAATTTTTTCACCTTTTTTCAATTTTACCCCTGTTGGGTATATAGTCTACCCACACACATTTGGAACTCTCCTGGGGTACCCTCACACATATTATTCCCTCATTTAGTGGATATTTTCACAAAAAAGTGAAATTTTCAAAAATTCTGAAAATTGGCTGAAAACGACTAAATATGAAGGACTCATCGGGTGAATCGCTCTGGAACTGAAATTGGAATGCTCACTGACATTTCCCCTATCTGAAAGTCTGATAACGCTGAAAAAATGATTAAGTCCAAAAAAAAATTTTTTCAACTTTTTTCAATTTTACCCCCGTGGGATATATATTCTACCCACACACATTTGGAACTCTCCTGGGGTACCCTCACACATATTATTCCCTATTTTAGTGGATATTTTCACAAAAAAGTGAAATTTTCAAAAATTCAGAAAATTGGCTGAAAACGACTAAATATGAAGGACTCATTGGGCAAATCGCTCTGGAACTGAAATCGGAACGCTCACTGACATTTCTCCTATCTGAAAGTCTGATAAACGCTGAAAAAATTACTAAGTCCAAAAAAAATAATTTTTCACCTTTTTTTAATTTTACCCCCGTGGGATATATATTCTACCCACACACATTTGGAACTCTCCTGGGGTACCCTCACACATATTATTCCCTCATTTAGTGGATATTTTCACAAAAAAGTGAAATTTTAAAAAATTCAGAAAATTGGCTGAAAACGACTAAATATGAAGGACTCATTGGGTGAATCGCTCTGGAACTGAAATCGGAACGCTCACTGACATTTCCCCTATCTGAAAGTCTGATAAACGCTGAAAAAATGACTAAGTCCAAAAAAAAAATTTTTTCACCTTTTTTCAATTTTACCCCCGTTGGGTATATATTCTACCCACACACATTTGGAACTCTCCTGGGGTACCCTCACACATATTATTCCCTCATTTAGTGGATATTTTCACAAAAAAGTGAAATTTTGAAAAATTCAGAAAATTGGCTAAAAACGACTAAATATGAAGGACTCATCGGGCGAATCTCTCTGGAACTGAAATCGGAACGCTCACTGACATTTCCCCTATCTGAAAGTCTGATAAACGCCTGAAAAATGACTAAGTCTAAAAAAAATTTTTTTTCAACTTTTTTCAATTTTACCCCCGTGGGATATATATTCTACCCACACACATTTGGAACTCTCCTGGGGTACCCTCACACATATTATTCCCTCATTTAGTGGATATTTTCACAAAAAAGTGAAATTTTCAAAAATTCAGAAAATTGGCTAAAAACGACTAAATATGAAGGACTCATCGGGCGAATAGCTCTGGAACTGAAATCGGAACGCTCACTGATACTTCCCCTATCTGAAAGTCTAGTAAACGCTGAAAAAATGATTAAGTCCAAAAAAAAATTTTTTCAACTTTTTTCAATTTTACCCCCGTGGGATATATATTCTACCCACACACATTTGGAACTCTCCTGGGGTACCCTCACACATATTATTCCCTCATTTAGTGGATATTTTCACAAAAAAGTGAAATTTTCAAAAATTCAGAAAATTGGCTGAAAACGACTAAATATGAAGGACTCATCGGGTGAATCGCTCTGGAACTGAAATTGGAATGCTCACTGACATTTCCCCTATCTGAAAGTCTGATAACGCTGAAAAAATGATTAAGTCCAAAAAAAAATTTTTTCAACTTTTTTCAATTTTACCCCCGTGGGATATATATTCTACCCACACACATTTGGAACTCTCCTGGGGTACCCTCACACATATTATTCCCTATTTTAGTGGATATTTTCACAAAAAAGTGAAATTTTCAAAAATTCAGAAAATTGGCTGAAAACGACTAAATATGAAGGACTCATTGGGCAAATCGCTCTGGAACTGAAATCGGAACGCTCACTGACATTTCTCCTATCTGAAAGTCTGATAAACGCTGAAAAAATTACTAAGTCCAAAAAAAATAATTTTTCACCTTTTTTTAATTTTACCCCCGTGGGATATATATTCTACCCACACACATTTGGAACTCTCCTGGGGTACCCTCACACATATTATTCCCTCATTTAGTGGATATTTTCACAAAAAAGTGAAATTTTAAAAAATTCAGAAAATTGGCTGAAAACGACTAAATATGAAGGACTCATTGGGTGAATCGCTCTGGAACTGAAATCGGAACGCTCACTGACATTTCCCCTATCTGAAAGTCTGATAAACGCTGAAAAAATGACTAAGTCCAAAAAAAAATTTTTTTCACCTTTTTTCAATTTTACCCCCGTTGGGTATATATTCTACCCACACACATTTGGAACTCTCCTGGGGTACCCTCACACATATTATTCCCTCATTTAGTGGATATTTTCACAAAAAAGTGAAATTTTGAAAAATTCAGAAAATTGGCTAAAAACGACTAAATATGAAGGACTCATCGGGCGAATCTCTCTGGAACTGAAATCGGAACGCTCACTGACATTTCCCCTATCTGAAAGTCTGATAAACGCCTGAAAAATGACTAAGTCTAAAAAAAATTTTTTTTCAACTTTTTTCAATTTTACCCCCGTGGGATATATATTCTACCCACACACATTTGGAACTCTCCTGGGGTACCCTCACACATATTATTCCCTCATTTAGTGGATATTTTCACAAAAAAGTGAAATTTTCAAAAATTCAGAAAATTGGCTAAAAACGACTAAATATGAAGGACTCATCGGGCGAATAGCTCTGGAACTGAAATCGGAACGCTCACTGATACTTCCCCTATCTGAAAGTCTAGTAAACGCTGAAAAAATGATTAAGTCCAAAAAAAAATTTTTTCAACTTTTTTCAATTTTACCCCCGTGGGATATATATTCTACCCACACACATTTGGAACTCTCCTGGGGTACCCTCACACATATTATTCCCTCATTTAGTGGATATTTTCACAAAAAAGTGAAATTTTCAAAAATTCTGAAAATTGGCTGAAAACGACTAAATATGAAGGACTCATCTTGTGAATCGCTCTGGAACTGAAATCGGAATGCTCACTGACATTTCCCCTATCTGAAAGTCTGATAAACGCTGAAAAAATGACTACTCCAAAAAAAAAATTTTTTCACCTTTTTTCAATTTTATCCCCGTGGGATATATATTCTACCCACACGCATTTGGAACTCTCCTGGGGTACCCTCACACATATTATTCCCTATTTTAGTGGATATTTTCACAAAAAAGTGAAATTTCAAAAATTCAGAAAATTGGCTGAAAACGACTGAATATGAAAGATTCATCGGGCGAATCGCGCTGGAACTGAAATCGGAACGCTCACTGACATTTCCCCTATCTGAAAGTCTGATAAACGCTGAAAAAATGACTAAGTCCAAAAAAAAATTTTTTTCACCTTTTTTCAATTTTACCCCTGTTGGGTATATATTCTACCCACACACATTTGGAACTCTCCTGGGGTACCCTCACACATATTATTCCCTCATTTAGTGGATATTTAGACAAAAAAGTGAAATTTTCAAAAATTCTGAAAATTGGCTGAAAACGACTAAATATGAAGGACTCATCGGGTGAATCGCTCTGGAACCGAAATCGGAACGCTCACTGACATTTCCCCTATCTGAAAGTCTGGTATACGCTGAAAAAATTATTAAGTCCAAAAAAAAATATTTTCAACTTTTTTCAATTTTACCCCCGTGGGATATATATTCTACCCACACACATTTGGAACTCTCCTGGGGTACCCTCACACATATTATTCCCTCATTTAGTGGATATTTTCACAAAAAAGTGAAATTTTCAAAAATTCTGAAAATTGGCTGAAAACGACTAAATATGAAGGACTCATTGGGCAAATCGCTCTGGAACTGAAATCGGAACGCTCACTGACATTTCCCCTATCTGAAAGTCTGATAAACGCTGGAAAAATGACTAAGTCCAAAAAAAAATTTTTTTCACCTTTTTTCAATTTTACCCCCGTGGGATATATATTCTACCCACACACATTTGGAACTCTCCTGGGGTACCCTCACACATATTATTCCCTCATTTAGTGGATATTTTCACAAAAAAGTGAAATTTTCAAAAATTCAGAAAATTGGCTGAAAACGACTATATATGAAGCACTCATTGGGTGAATCGCTCTGGAACTGAAATCGGAACGCTCACTGACATTTCCCTATCTGAAAGTCTGATAAACGCTGAAAAAATGACTAAGTCCAAAAAAAAATTTTTTTCACCTTTTTTCAATTTTACCCCCGTGGGATATATATTCTACCCACACACATTTGGAACTCTCCTGGGGTACCCTCACACATATTATTCCCTCATTTAGTGGATATTTTCACAAAAAAGTGAAATTTTCAAAAATTCAGAAAATTGGCTGAAAACGACTAAATATGAAGGACTCATTGGGCAAATCGCTCTGGAACTGAAATCGGAACGCTCACTGACATTTCCCCTATCTGAAAGTCTGGTAAACGCTGAAAAAATGATTAAGTCCAAAAAAAAATTTTTTCAACTTTTTTCAATTTTACCCCCGTGGGATATATATTCTACCCACACACATTTGGAACTCTCCTGGGGTACCCTCACACATATTATTCCCTCATTTAGTGGATATTTTCACAAAAAAGTGAAATTTTCAAAAATTCAGAAAATTGGCTGAAAACGACTATATATGAAGCACTCATTGGGTGAATCGCTCTGGAACTGAAATCGGAACGCTCACTGACATTTCCCCTATCTGAAAGTCTGATAAACGCCTGAAAAATGACTAAGTCTAAAAAAAAATTTTTTTCAACTTTTTTCAATTTTACCCCCGTGGGATATATATTCTACCCACACACATTTGGAACTCTCCTGGGGTACCCTCACACATATTATTCCCTCATTTAGTGGATATTTTCACAAAAAAGTGAAATTTTGAAAAATTCAGAAAATTGGCTAAAAACGACTAAATATGAAGGACTCATCGGGCGAATAGCTCTGGAACTGAAATCGGAACGCTCACTGATATTTCCCCTATCTGAAAGTCTGGTAAACGCTGAAAAAATGATTAAGTCCAAAAAAAAATTTTTTCAACTTTTTTCAATTTTACCCCCGTGTGATATATATTCTACCCACACACATTTGGAACTCTCCTGGGGTACCCTCACACATATTATTCCCTCATTTAGTGGATATTTTCACAAAAAAGTGAAATTTTCAAAAATTCTGAAAATTGGCTGAAAACGACTAAATATGAAGGACTCATCGGGTGAATCGCTCTGGAACTGAAATCGGAATGCTCACTGACATTTCCCCTATCTGAAAGTCTGATAAACGCTGAAAAAATGACTAAGTCCAAAAAAAAAATTTTTTCACCTTTTTTCAATTTTACCCCCGTGGGATATATATTCTACCCACACACATTTGGAACTCTCCTGGGGTACCCTCACACATATTATTCCCTATTTTAGTGGATATTTTCACAAAAAAGTGAAATTTTAAAAAATTCAGAAAATTGGCTGAAAACGACTAAATATGAAGGACTCATCGGGCGAATCTCTCTGGAACTGAAATCGGAACGCTCACTGACATTTCCCCTATCTGAAAGTCTGATAAACGCCTGAAAAATGAATAAGTCTAAAAAAAATTTTTTTTCAACTTTTTTCAATTTTACCCCCGTCTGATATATATTCTACCCACACACATTTGGAACTCTCCTGGGGTACCCTCACACATATTATTCCCTCATTTAGTGGATATTTTCACAAAAAAGTGAAATTTTCAAAAATTCAGAAAATTGGCTAAAAACGACTAAATATGAAGGACTCATCGGGCGAATAGCTCTGGAACTGAAATCGGAACGCTCACTGATATTTCCCCTATCTGAAAGTCTGGTAAACGCTGAAAAAATGATTAAGTCCAAAAAAAAATTTTTTCAACTTTTTTCAATTTTACCCCCGTGGGATATATATTCTACCCACACACATTTGGAACTCTCCTGGGGTACCCTCACACATATTATTCCCTCATTTAGTGGATATTTTCACAAAAAAGTGAAATTTTCAAAAATTCTGAAAATTGGCTGAAAACGACTAAATATGAAGGACTCATCGGGTGAATCGCTCTGGAACTGAAATCGGAATGCTCACTGACATTTCCCCTATCTGAAAGTCTGATAAACGCTGAAAAAATGACTAAGTCCAAAAAAAAAATTTTTTCACCTTTTTTCAATTTTATCCCCGTGGGATATATATTCTACCCACACACATTTGGAACTCTCCTGGGGTACCCTCACACATATTATTCCCTATTTTAGTGGATATTTTCACAAAAAAAGTGAAATTTCAAAAATTCAGAAAATTGGCTGAAAACAACTGAATATGAAAGATTCATCGGGCGAATCGCGCTGGAACTGAAATCGGAACGCTCACTGACATTTCCCCTATCTGAAAGTCTGATAAACGCTGAAAAAATTACCAAGTCCAAAAAAAATAATTTTTCACCTTTTTTCAATTTTACCCCCGTGGGATATATATTCTACCCACACACATTTGGAACTCTCCTGGGGTACCCTCACACATATTATTCCCTCATTTAGTGGATATTTTCACAAAAAAGTGAAATTTTCAAAAATTCAGAAAATTGGCTGAAAACGACTAAATATGAAGGACTCATTGGGTGAATCGCTCTGGAACTGAAATCGGAACGCTCACTGACATTTCCCCTATCTGAAAGTCTGATAAACGCTGAAAAAATGACTAAGTCCAAAAAAAAAATTTTTTCACCTTTTTTCAATTTTACCCCTGTTGGGTATATATTCTACCCACACACATTTGGAACTCTCCTGGGGTACCCTCACACATATTATTCCCTCATTTAGTGGATATTTTCACAAAAAAGTGAAATTTTCAAAAATTCAGAAAATTGGCTGAAAACGCCTAAATATGAAGGACTCATCGGGTGAATCGCTCTGGAACCGAAATCGGAACGCTCACTGACATTTCCCCTATCTGAAAGTCTGGTATACGCTGAAAAAATTATTAAGTCCAAAAAAAAATATTTTTAACTTTTTTCAATTTTACCCCCGTGGGATATATATTCTACCCACACACATTTGGAACTCTCCTGGGGTACCCTCACACATATTATTCCCTCATTTAGTGGATATTTTCACAAAAAAGTGAAATTTTCAAAAATTCTGAAAATTGGCTGAAAACGACTAAATATGAAGGACTCATTGGGCAAATCGCTCTGGAACTGAAATCGGAACGCTCACTGACATTTCCCCTATCTGAAAGTCTGATAAACGCTGGAAAAATGACTAAGTCCAAAAAAAAATTTTTTTCACCTTTTTTCAATTTTACCCCCGTGGGATATATATTCTACCCACACACATTTGGAACTCTCCTGGGGTACCCTCACACATATTATTCCCTCATTTAGTGGATATTTTCACAAAAAAGTGAAATTTCAAAAATTCAGAAAATTGGCTGAAAACGACTGAATATGAAAGATTCATCGGGCGAATCGCGCTGGAACTGAAATCGGAACGCTCACTGACATTTCCCCTATCTGAAAGTCTGATAAACGCTGAAAAAATTACTAAGTCCAAAAAAAATAATTTTTCACCTTTTTTCAATTTTACCCCCGTGGGATATATATTCTACCCACACACATTTGGAACTCTCCTGGGGTACCCTCACACATATTATTCCCTCATTTAGTGGATATTTTCACAAAAAAGTGAAATTTTCAAAAATTCAGAAAATTGGCTGAAAACGACTATATATGAAGCACTCATTGGGTGAATCGCTCTGGAACTGAAATCGGAACGCTCACTGACATTTCCCCTATCTGAAAGTCTGATAAACGCTGAAAAAATGACTAAGTCCAAAAAAAAATTTTTTTCACCTTTTTTCAATTTTACCCCCGTGGGATATATATTCTACCCACACACATTTGGAACTCTCCTGGGGTACCCTCACACATATTATTCCCTCATTTAGTGGATATTTTCACAAAAAAGTGAAATTTTCAAAAATTCAGAAAATTGGCTGAAAACGACTAAATATGAAGGACTCATCGGGTGAATCGCTCTGGAACTGAAATCGGAACACTCACTGACATTTCCCCTATCTGAAAGTCTGATAAACGCTGAAAAAATGACTAAGTCCAAAAAAAAATTTTTTCAACTTTTTTCAATTTTACCCCCGTGGGATATATATTCTACCCACACACATTTGGAACTCTCCTGGGGTACCCTCACACATATTATTCCCTCATTTAGTGGATATTTTCACAAAAAAGTGAAATTTCAAAAATTCAGAAAATTGGCTGAAAACGACTGAATATGAAAGATTCATGGGGCGAATCGCGCTGGAACTGAAATCGGAACGCTCACTGACATTTCCCCTATCTGAAAGTCTGATAAACGCTGAAAAAATTACTAAGTCCAAAAAAAATAATTTTTCACCTTTTTTCAATTTTACCCCCGTGGGATATATATTCTACCCACACACATTTGGAACTCTCCTGGGGTACCCTCACACATATTATTCCCTCATTTAGTGGATATTTTCACAAAAAAGTGAAATTTTCAAAAATTCAGAAAATTGGCTGAAAACGACTAAATATGAAGGACTCATTGGGCAAATCGCTCTGGAACTGAAATCGGAACGCTCACTGACATTTCCCCTATCTGAAAGTCTGATAAACGCTGAAAAAATGACTAAGTCCAAAAAAAAAATTTTTTCACCTTTTTTCAATTTTACCCCTGTTTGGTATATAGTCTACCCACACACATTTGGAACTCTCCTGGGGTACCCTCACACATATTATTCCCTCATTTAGTGGATATTTTCACAAAAAAGTGAAATTTTCAAAAATTCTGAAAATTGGCTGAAAACGACTAAATATGAAGGACTCATCGGGTGAATCGCTCTGGAACTGAAATCGGAACACTCACTGACATTTCCCCTATCTGAAAGTCTGATAAACGCTGAAAAAATGACTAAGTCCAAAAAAAAATTTTTTCAACTTTTTTCAATTTTACCCCCGTGGGATATATATTCTACCCACACACATTTGGAACTCTCCTGGGGTACCCTCACACATATTATTCCCTCATTTAGTGGATATTTTCACAAAAAAGTGAAATTTTCAAAAATTCTGAAAATTGGCTGAAAACGACTAAATATGAAGGACTCATTGGGCAAATCGCTCTGGAACTGAAATCGGAACGCTCACTGACATTTCCCCTATCTGAAAGTCTGATAAACGCTGGAAAAATGACTAAGTCCAAAAAAAAATTTTTTTCACCTTTTTTCAATTTTACCCCCGTGGGATATATATTCTACCCACACACATTTGGAACTCTCCTGGGGTACCCTCACACATATTATTCCCTCATTTAGTGGATATTTTCACAAAAAAGTGAAATTTCAAAAATTCAGAAAATTGGCTGAAAACGACTGAATATGAAAGATTCATCGGGCGAATCGCGCTGGAACTGAAATCGGAACGCTCACTGACATTTCCCCTATCTGAAAGTCTGATAAACGCTGAAAAAATTACTAAGTCCAAAAAAAATAATTTTTCACCTTTTTTCAATTTTACCCCCGTGGGATATATATTCTACCCACACACATTTGGAACTCTCCTGGGGTACCCTCACACATATTATTCCCTCATTTAGTGGATATTTTCACAAAAAAGTGAAATTTTCAAAAATTCTGAAAATTGGCTGAAAACGACTAAATATGAAGGACTCATTGGGCAAATCGCTCTGGAACTGAAATCGGAACGCTCACTGACATTTCCCCTATCTGAAAGTCTGATAAACGCTGGAAAAATGACTAAGTCCAAAAAAAAATTTTTTTCACCTTTTTTCAATTTTACCCCCGTGGGATATATATTCTACCCACACACATTTGGAACTCTCCTGGGGTACCCTCACACATATTATTCCCTCATTTAGTGGATATTTTCACAAAAAAGTGAAATTTCAAAAATTCAGAAAATTGGCTGAAAACGACTGAATATGAAAGATTCATCGGGCGAATCGCGCTGGAACTGAAATCGGAACGCTCACTGACATTTCCCCTATCTGAAAGTCTGATAAACGCTGAAAAAATTACTAAGTCCAAAAAAAATAATTTTTCACCTTTTTTCAATTTTACCCCCGTGGGATATATATTCTACCCACACACATTTGGAACTCTCCTGGGGTACCCTCACACATATTATTCCCTCATTTAGTGGATATTTTCACAAAAAAGTGAAATTTTCAAAAATTCAGAAAATTGGCTGAAAACGACTATATATGAAGCACTCATTGGGTGAATCGCTCTGGAACTGAAATTGGAACGCTCACTGACATTTCCCCTATCTGAAAGTCTGATAAACGCTGAAAAAATGACTAAGTCCAAAAAAAAATTTTTTTCACCTTTTTTCAATTTTACCCCCGTGGGATATATATTCTACCCACACACATTTGGAACTCTCCTGGGGTACCCTCACACATATTATTCCCTCATTTAGTGGATATTTTCACAAAAAAGTGAAATTTTCAAAAATTCAGAAAATTGGCTGAAAACGACTAAATATGAAGGACTCATTGGGCAAATCGCTCTGGAACTGAAATCGGAACGCTCACTGACATTTCCCCTATCTGAAAGTCTGATAAACGCTGAAAAAATGACTAAGTCCAAAAAAAAAATTTTTTCACCTTTTTTCAATTTTACCCCTGTTGGGTATATAGTCTACCCACACACATTTGGAACTCTCCTGGGGTACCCTCACACATATTATTCCCTCATTTAGTGGATATTTTCACAAAAAAGTGAAATTTTCAAAAATTCTGAAAATTGGCTGAAAACGACTAAATATGAAGGACTCATCGGGTGAATCGCTCTGGAACTGAAATCGGAACACTCACTGACATTTCCCCTATCTGAAAGTCTGATAAACGCTGAAAAAATGACTAAGTCCAAAAAAAAATTTTTTCAACTTTTTTCAATTTTACCCCCGTGGGATATATATTCTACCCACACACATTTGGAACTCTCCTGGGGTACCCTCACACATATTATTCCCTCATTTAGTGGATATTTTCACAAAAAAGTGAAATTTTGAAAAATTCAGAAAATTGGCTGAAAACGACTAAATATGAAGGACTCATCGGGTGAATCGCTCTGGAACCGAAATCGGAACGCTCACTGACATTTCCCCTATCTGAAAGTCTGATAAACGCTGAAAAAATGACTAAGTCCAAAAAAAAAATTTTTTCACCTTTTTTCAATTTTACCGCCGTTGGGTATATATTCTACCCACACACATTTGGAACTCTCCTGGGGTACCCTCACACATATTATTCCCTCATTTAGTGGATATTTTCACAAAAAAGTGAAATTTTGAAAAATTCAGAAAATTGGCTGAAAACGACTAAATATGAAGGACTCATCGGGTGAATCGCTCTGGAACCGAAATCGGAACGCTCACTGACATTTCCTCTATCTGAAAGTCTGGTATACGCTGAAAAAATTATTAAGTCCAAAAAAAAATATTTTCAACTTTTTTCAATTTTACCCCCGTGGGATATATATTCTACCCACACACATTTGGAACTCTCCTGGGGTACCCTCACACATATTATTCCCTCATTTAGTGGATATTTTCACAAAAAAGTGAAATTTTCAAAAATTCTGAAAATTGGCTGAAAACGACTAAATATGAAGGACTCATTGGGCAAATCGCTCTGGAACTGAAATCGGAACGCTCACTGACATTTCCCCTATCTGAAAGTCTGATAAACGCTGAAAAAATGACTAAGTCCAAAAAAAAAAATTTTTCACCTTTTTTCAATTTTACCCCTGTTGGGTATATAGTCTACCCACACACATTTGGAACTCTCCTGGGGTACCCTCACACATATTATTCCCTCATTTAGTGGATATTTTCACAAAAAAGTGAAATTTTCAAAAATTCTGAAAATTGGCTGAAAACGACTAAATATGAAGGACTCATCGGGTGAATCGCTCTGGAACTGAAATCGGAACACTCACTGACATTTTCCCTATCTGAAAGTCTGATAAACGCTGAAAAAATGACTAAGTCCAAAAAAAAATTTTTTCAACTTTTTTCAATTTTACCCCCGTGGGATATATATTCTACCCACACACATTTGGAACTCTCCTGGGGTACCCTCACACATATTATTCCCTCATTTAGTGGATATTTTCACAAAAAAGTGAAATTTTCAAAAATTCTGAAAATTGGCTGAAAACGACTAAATATGAAGGACTCATTGGGCAAATCGCTCTGGAACTGAAATCGGAACGCTCACTGACATTTCCCCTATCTGAAAGTCTGATAAACGCTGGAAAAATGACTAAGTCCAAAAAAAAATTTTTTTCACCTTTTTTCAATTTTACCCCCGTGGGATATATATTCTACCCACACACATTTGGAACTCTCCTGGGGTACCCTCACACATATTATTCCCTCATTTAGTGGATATTTTCACAAAAAAGTGAAATTTCAAAAATTCAGAAAATTGGCTGAAAACGACTGAATATGAAAGATTCATCGGGCGAATCGCGCTGGAACTGAAATCGGAACGCTCACTGACATTTCCCCTATCTGAAAGTCTGATAAACGCTGAAAAAATTACCAAGTCCAAAAAAAATAATTTTTCACCTTTTTTCAATTTTACCCCCGTGGGATATATATTCTACCCACACACATTTGGAACTCTCCTGGGGTACCCTCACACATATTATTCCCTCATTTAGTGGATATTTTCACAAAAAAGTGAAATTTTCAAAAATTCAGAAAATTGGCTGAAAACGACTAAATATGAAGGACTCATTGGGTGAATCGCTCTGGAACTGAAATCGGAACGCTCACTGACATTTCCCCTATCTGAAAGACTGATAAACGCTGAAAAAATGACTAAGTCCAAAAAAAAATTTTTTTCACCTTTTTTTCAATTTTACCCCTGTTGGGTATATATTCTACCCACACACATTTGGAACTCTCCTGGGGTACCCTCACACATATTATTCCCTCATTTAGTGGATATTTTCACAAAAAAGTGAAATTTTCAAAAATTCTGAAAATTGGCTGAAAACGCCTAAATATGAAGGACTCATCGGGTGAATCGCTCTGGAACCGAAATCGGAATGCTCACTGACATTTCCCCTATCTGAAAGTCTGATAAACGCTGAAAAAATGAATTAAGTCCAAAAAAAATATTTTTTCACCTTTTTTCAATTTTACCGCCGTTGGGTATATATTCTACCCACACACATTTGGAACTCTCCTGGGGTACCCTCACACATATTATTCCCTCATTTAGTGGATATTTTCACAAAAAAGTGAAATTTTCAAAAATTCTGAAAATTGGCTGAAAACGACTAAATATGAAGGACTCATCGGGTGAATCGCTCTGGAACTGAAATCGGAACACTCACTGACATTTCCCCTATCTGAAAGTCTGATAAACGCTGAAAAAATGACTAAGTCCAAAAAAAAAATTTTTCAACTTTTTTCAATTTTACCCCCGTGGGATATATATTCTACCCACACACATTTGGAACTCTCCTGGGGTACCCTCACACATATTATTCCCTCATTTAGTGGATATTTTCACAAAAAAGTGAAATTTTGAAAAATTCTGAAAATTGGCTGAAAACGACTAAATATGAAGGACTCATTGGGCAAATCGCTCTGGAACTGAAATCGGAACGCTCACTGACATTTCCCCTATCTGAAAGTCTGATAAACGCTGGAAAAATGACTAAGTCCAAAAAAAAATTTTTTTCACCTTTTTTCAATTTTACCCCCGTGGGATATATATTCTACCCACACACATTTGGAACTCTCCTGGGGTACCCTCACACATATTATTCCCTCATTTAGTGGATATTTTCACAAAAAAGTGAAATTTCAAAAATTCAGAAAATTGGCTGAAAACGACTGAATATGAAAGACTCATCGTGCGAATCGCGCTGGAACTGAAATCGGAACGCTCACTGACATTTCCCCTATCTGAAAGTCTGATAAACGCTGAAAAAATTACTAAGTCCAAAAAAAATAATTTTTCACCTTTTTTCAATTTTACCCCCGTGGGATATATATTCTACCCACACACATTTGGAACTCTCCTGGGGTACCCTCACACATATTATTCCCTCATTTAGTGGATATTTTCACAAAAAAGTGAAATTTTCAAAAATTCAGAAAATTGGCTGAAAACGACTAAATATGAAGGACTCATTGGGCAAATCGCTCTGGAACTGAAATCGGAACGCTCACTGACATTTCCCCTATCTGAAAGTCTGATAAACGCTGAAAAAATGACTAAGTCCAAAAAAAAAATTTTTTCACCTTTTTTCAATTTTACCCCTGTTGGGTATATAGTCTACCCACACACATTTGGAACTCTCCTGGGGTACCCTCACACATATTATTCCCTCATTTAGTGGATATTTTCACAAAAAAGTGAAATTTTCAAAAATTCTGAAAATTGGCTGAAAACGACTAAATATGAAGGACTCATCGGGTGAATCGCTCTGGAACTGAAATCGGAACACTCACTGACATTTCCCCTATCTGAAAGTCTGATAAACGCTGAAAAAATGACTAAGTCCAAAAAAAAAATTTTTCAACTTTTTTCAATTTTACCCCCGTGGGATATATATTCTACCCACACACATTTGGAACTCTCCTGGGGTACCCTCACACATATTATTCCCTCATTTAGTGGATATTTTCACAAAAAAGTGAAATTTTGAAAAATTCAGAAAATTGGCTGAAAACGACTAAATATGAAGGACTCATCGGGTGAATCGCTCTGGAACCGAAATCGGAACGCTCACTGACATTTCCCCTATCTGAAAGTCTGGTATACGCTGAAAAAATGATTAAGTCCAAAAAAAAATATTTTCAACTTTTTTCAATTTTACCCCCGTGGGATATATATTCTACCCACACACATTTGGAACTCTCCTGGGGTACCCTCACACATATTATTCCCTCATTTAGTGGATATTTTCACAAAAAAGTGAAATTTTGAAAAATTCAGAAAATTGGCTGAAAACGACTAAATATGAAGGACTCATCGTGCGAATCGCGCTGGAACCGAAATCGGAACGCTCACTGACATTTCCCCTATCTGAAAGTCTGATAAACGCTGAAAAAATTACTAAGTCCAAAAGAAATAATTTTTCACCTTTTTTCAATTTTACCCCCGTGGGATATATATTCTACCCACACACATTTGGAACTCTCCTGGGGTACCCTCACACATATTATTCCCTCATTTAGTGGATATTTTCACAAAAAAGTGAAATTTTCAAAAATTCAGAAAATTGGCTGAACACGACTAAATATGAAGGACTCATTGGGCAAATCGCTCTGGAACTGAAATCGGAACGCTCACTGACATTTCCCCTATCTGAAAGTCTGATAAACGCTGAAAAAATGACTAAGTCCAAAAAAAAAATTTTTTCACCTTTTTTCAATTTTACCCCTGTTGGGTATATAGTCTACCCACACACATTTGGAACTCTCCTGGGGTACCCTCACACATATTATTCCCTCATTTAGTGGATATTTTCACAAAAAAGTGAAATTTTCAAAAATTCTGAAAATTGGCTGAAAACGACTAAATATGAAGGACTCATCGGGTGAATCGCTCTGGAACTGAAATCGGAACACTCACTGACATTTCCCCTATCTGAAAGTCTGATAAACGCTGAAAAAATGACTAAGTCCAAAAAAAAATTTTTTCAACTTTTTTCAATTTTACCCCCGTGGGATATATATTCTACCCACACACATTTGGAACTCTCCTGGGGTACCCTCACACATATTATTCCCTCATTTAGTGGATATTTTCACAAAAAAGTGAAATTTTGAAAAATTCAGAAAATTGGCTGAAAACGACTAAATATGAAGGACTCATCGGGCGAATCTCTCTTGAACTGAAATAGGAACGCTCACTGACATTTCCCCTATCTGAAAGTCTGATAAACGCCTGAAAAATGACTAAGTCTAAAAAAAATTTTTTTTCAACTTTTTTCAATTTTACCCCCGTGGGATATATATTCTACCCACACACATTTGGAACTCTCCTGGGGTACCCTCACACATATTATTCCCTCATTTAGTGGATATATTCACAAAAAAGTGAAATTTCAAAAATTCAGAAAATTGGCTGAAAACGACTGAATATGAAAGATTCATCGGGCGAATCGCGCTGGAACTGAAATCGGAACGCTCACTGACATTTCCCCTATCTGAAAGTCTGATAAACGCTGAAAAAATTACCAAGTCCAAAAAAAATAATTTTTCACCTTTTTTCAATTTTACCCCCGTGGGATATATATTCTACCCACACACATTTGGAACTCTCCTGGGGTACCCTCACACATATTATTCCCTCATTTAGTGGATATTTTCACAAAAAAGTGAAATTTTCAAAAATTCTGAAAATTGGCTGAAAACGACTAAATATGAAGGACACATTGGGCAAATCGCTCTGGAACTGAAATCGGAACGCTCACTGACATTTCCCCTATCTGAAAGTCTGATAAACGCTGGAAAAATGACTAAGTCCAAAAAAAAATTTTTTTCACCTTTTTTCAATTTTACCCCCGTGGGATATATATTCTACCCACACACATTTGGAACTCTCCTGGGGTACCCTCACACATATTATTCCCTCATTTAGTGGATATTTTCACAAAAAAGTGAAATTTCAAAAATTCAGAAAATTGGCTGAAAACGACTAAATATGAAGGACTCATTGGGCAAATCGCTCTGGAACTGAAATCGGAACGCTCACTGACATTTCCCCTATCTGAAAGTCTGATAAACGCTGAAAAAATGACTAAGTCCAAAAAAAAAATTTTTTCACCTTTTTTCAATTTTACCCCCGTGGGATATATATTCTACCCACACACATTTGGAAATCTCCTGGGGTGCCCTCACACATATTATTCCCTCATTTAGTGGATATTTTCACAAAAAAGTGAAATTTTCAAAAATTCTGAAAATTGGCTGAAAACGACTAAATATGAAGGACTCATCGGGTGAATCGCTCTGGAACTGAAATCGGAACACTCACTGACATTTCCCCTATCTGAAAGTCTGATAAACGCTGAAAAAATGACTAAGTCAAAAAAAAAATTTTTCAACTTTTTTCAATTTTACCCCCGTGGGATATATATTCTACCCACACACATTTGGAACTCTCCTGGGGTACCCTCACACATATTATTCCCTCATTTAGTGGATATTTTCACAAAAAAGTGTAATTTTGAAAAATTCTGAAAATTGGCTGAAAACGACTGAATATGAAAGACTCATCGTGCGAATCGCGCTGGAACTGAAATCGGAATGCTCACTGACATTTCCCCTATCTGAAAGTCTGATAAACGCTGAAAAAATGACTAAGTCCAAAAAAAAATTTTTTTCACCTTTTTTCAATTTTACCCCTGTTGGGTATATAGTCTACCCACACACATTTGGAACTCTCCTGGGGTACCCTCACACATATTATTCCCTCATTTAGTGGATATTTTCACAAAAAAGTGAAATTTTCAAAAATTCTGAAAATTGGCTGAAAACGACTAAATATGAAGGACTCATCGGGTGAATCGCTCTGGAACTGAAATCGGAACACTCACTGACATTTCCCCTATCTGAAAGTCTGATAAACGCTGAAAAAATGACTAAGTCCAAAAAAAAAATTTTTCAACTTTTTTCAATTTTACCCCCGTGGGATATATATTCTACCCACACACATTTGGAACTCTCCTGGGGTACCCTCACACATATTATTCCCTCATTTAGTGGATATTTTCACAAAAAAGTGAAATTTTGAAAAATTCAGAAAATTGGCTGAAAACGACTAAATATGAAGGACTCATCGGGTGAATCGCTCTGGAACCGAAATCGGAACGCTCACTGACATTTCCCCTATCTGAAAGTCTGGTATACGCTGAAAAAATGATTAAGTCCAAAAAAAAATTTTTTTCACCTTTTTTCAATTTTACCCCTGTTGGGTATATAGTCTACCCACACACATTTGGAACTCTCCTGGGGTACCCTCACACATATTATTCCCTCATTTAGTGGATATTTTCACAAAAAAGTGAAATTTTCAAAAATTCTGAAAATTGGCTGAAAGCGACTAAATATGAAGGACTCATCGGGTGAATCGCTCTGGAACTGAAATCGGAACACTCACTGACATTTCCCCTATCTGAAAGTCTGATAAACGCTGAAAAAATGACTAAGTCCAAAAAAAAATTTTTTCAACTTTTTTCAATTTTACCCCCGTGGGATATATATTCTACCCACACACATTTGGAACTCTCCTGGGGTACCCTCACACATATTATTCCCTCATTTAGTGGATATTTTCACAAAAAAGTGAAATTTTCAAAAATTCTGAAAATTGGCTGAAAACGACTAAATATGAAGGACTCATTGGGCAAATCGCTCTGGAACTGAAATCGGAACGCTCACTGACATTTCCCCTATCTGAAAGTCTGATAAACGCTGGAAAAATGACTAAGTCCAAAAAAAAATTTTTTTCACCTTTTTTCAATTTTACCCCCGTGGGATATATATTCTACCCACACACATTTGGAACTCTCCTGGGGTACCCTCACACATATTATTCCCTCATTTAGTGGATATTTTCACAAAAAAGTGAAATTTCAAAAATTCAGAAAATTGGCTGAAAACGACTGAATATGAAAGATTCATCGGGCGAATCGCGCTGGAACTGAAATCGGAACGCTCACTGACATTTCCCCTATCTGAAAGTCTGATAAACGCTGAAAAAATTACTAAGTCCAAAAAAAATAATTTTTCACCTTTTTTCAATTTTACCCCCATGGGATATATATTCTACCCACACACATTTGGAACTCTCCTGGGGTACCCTCACACATATTATTCCCTCATTTAGTGGATATTTTCACAAAAAAGTGAAATTTTCAAAAATTCAGAAAATTGGCTGAAAACGACTATATATGAAGCACTCATTGGGTGAATCGCTCTGGAACTGAAATCGGAACGCTCACTGACATTTCCCCTATCTGAAAGTCTGATAAACGCTGGAAAAATGACTAAGTCCAAAAAAAAATTTTTTTCACCTTTTTTCAATTTTACCCCCGTGGGATATATATTCTACCCACACACATTTGGAACTCTCCTGGGGTACCCTCACACATATTATTCCCTCATTTAGTGGATATTTTCACAAAAAAGTGAAATTTCAAAAATTCAGAAAATTGGCTGAAAACGACTAAATATGAAGGACTCATTGGGCAAATCGCTCTGGAACTGAAATCGGAACGCTCACTGACATTTCCCCTATCTGAAAGTCTGATAAACGCTGAAAAAATGACTAAGTCCAAAAAAAAAATTTTTTCACCTTTTTTCAATTTTACCCCCGTGGGATATATATTCTACCCACACACATTTGGAAATCTCCTGGGGTGCCCTCACACATATTATTCCCTCATTTAGTGGATATTTTCACAAAAAAGTGAAATTTTCAAAAATTCTGAAAATTGGCTGAAAACGACTAAATATGAAGGACTCATCGGGTGAATCGCTCTGGAACTGAAATCGGAACACTCACTGACATTTCCCCTATCTGAAAGTCTGATAAACGCTGAAAAAATGACTAAGTCAAAAAAAAAATTTTTCAACTTTTTTCAATTTTACCCCCGTGGGATATATATTCTACCCACACACATTTGGAACTCTCCTGGGGTACCCTCACACATATTATTCCCTCATTTAGTGGATATTTTCACAAAAAAGTGTAATTTTGAAAAATTCTGAAAATTGGCTGAAAACGACTAAATATGAAGGACTCATTGGGCAAATCGCTCTGGAACTGAAATCGGAACGCTCACTGACATTTCCCCTATCTGAAAGTCTGATAAACGCTGGAAAAATGACTAAGTCCAAAAAAAAATTTTTTTCACCTTTTTTCAATTTTACCCCCGTGGGATATATATTCTACCCACACACATTTGGAACTCTCCTGGGGTACCCTCACACATATTATTCCCTCATTTAGTGGATATTTTCACAAAAAAGTGAAATTTCAAAAATTCAGAAAATTGGCTGAAAACGACTGAATATGAAAGACTCATCGTGCGAATCGCGCTGGAACTGAAATCGGAACGCTCACTGACATTTCCCCTATCTGAAAGTCTGATAAACGCTGAAAAAATTACTAAGTCCAAAAAAAATAATTTTTCACCTTTTTTCAATTTTACCCCCGTGGGATATATATTCTACCCACACACATTTGGAACTCTCCTGGGGTACCCTCACACATATTATTCCCTCATTTAGTGGATATTTTCACAAAAAAGTGAAATTTTCAAAAATTCAGAAAATTGGCTGAAAACGACTAAATATGAAGGACTCATTGGGCAAATCGCTCTGGAACTGAAATCGGAACGCTCACTGACATTTCCCCTATCTGAAAGTCTGATAAACGCTGAAAAAATGACTAAGTCCAAAAAAAAATTTTTTTCACCTTTTTTCAATTTTACCCCTGTTGGGTATATAGTCTACCCACACACATTTGGAACTCTCCTGGGGTACCCTCACACATATTATTCCCTCATTTAGTGGATATTTTCACAAAAAAGTGAAATTTTCAAAAATTCTGAAAATTGGCTGAAAACGACTAAATATGAAGGACTCATCGGGTGAATCGCTCTGGAACTGAAATCGGAACACTCACTGACATTTCCCCTATCTGAAAGTCTGATAAACGCTGAAAAAATGACTAAGTCCAAAAAAAAAATTTTTCAACTTTTTTCAATTTTACCCCCGTGGGATATATATTCTACCCACACACATTTGGAACTCTCCTGGGGTACCCTCACACATATTATTCCCTCATTTAGTGGATATTTTCACAAAAAAGTGAAATTTTGAAAAATTCAGAAAATTGGCTGAAAACGACTAAATATGAAGGACTCATCGGGTGAATCGCTCTGGAACCGAAATCGGAACGCTCACTGACATTTCCCCTATCTGAAAGTCTGGTATACGCTGAAAAAATGATTAAGTCCAAAAAAAAATTTTTTTCACCTTTTTTCAATTTTACCCCTGTTGGGTATATAGTCTACCCACACACATTTGGAACTCTCCTGGGGTACCCTCACACATATTATTCCCTCATTTAGTGGATATTTTCACAAAAAAGTGAAATTTTCAAAAATTCTGAAAATTGGCTGAAAGCGACTAAATATGAAGGACTCATCGGGTGAATCGCTCTGGAACTGAAATCGGAACACTCACTGACATTTCCCCTATCTGAAAGTCTGATAAACGCTGAAAAAATGACTAAGTCCAAAAAAAAATTTTTTCAACTTTTTTCAATTTTACCCCCGTGGGATATATATTCTACCCACACACATTTGGAACTCTCCTGGGGTACCCTCACACATATTATTCCCTCATTTAGTGGATATTTTCACAAAAAAGTGAAATTTTCAAAAATTCTGAAAATTGGCTGAAAACGACTAAATATGAAGGACTCATTGGGCAAATCGCTCTGGAACTGAAATCGGAACGCTCACTGACATTTCCCCTATCTGAAAGTCTGATAAACGCTGGAAAAATGACTAAGTCCAAAAAAAAATTTTTTTCACCTTTTTTCAATTTTACCCCCGTGGGATATATATTCTACCCACACACATTTGGAACTCTCCTGGGGTACCCTCACACATATTATTCCCTCATTTAGTGGATATTTTCACAAAAAAGTGAAATTTCAAAAATTCAGAAAATTGGCTGAAAACGACTGAATATGAAAGATTCATCGGGCGAATCGCGCTGGAACTGAAATCGGAACGCTCACTGACATTTCCCCTATCTGAAAGTCTGATAAACGCTGAAAAAATTACTAAGTCCAAAAAAAATAATTTTTCACCTTTTTTCAATTTTACCCCCATGGGATATATATTCTACCCACACACATTTGGAACTCTCCTGGGGTACCCTCACACATATTATTCCCTCATTTAGTGGATATTTTCACAAAAAAGTGAAATTTTCAAAAATTCAGAAAATTGGCTGAAAACGACTATATATGAAGCACTCATTGGGTGAATCGCTCTGGAACTGAAATCGGAACGCTCACTGACATTTCCCCTATCTGAAAGTCTGATAAACGCTGAAAAAATGACTAAGTCCAAAAAAAAATTTTTTTCACCTTTTTTCAATTTTACCCCCGTGGGATATATATTCTACCCACACACATTTGGAACTCTCCTGGGGTACCCTCACACATATTATTCCCTCATTTAGTGGATATTTTCACAAAAAAGTGAAATTTTCAAAAATTCAGAAAATTGGCTGAAAACGACTAAATATGAAGGACTCATTGGGCAAATCGCTCTGGAACTGAAATCGGAACGCTCACTGACATTTCCCCTATCTGAAAGTCTGATAAACGCTGAAAAAATGACTAAGTCCAAAAAAAAAATTTTTTCACCTTTTTTCAATTTTACCCCTGTTGGGTATATAGTCCACCCACACACATTTGGAACTCTCCTGGGGTACCCTCACACATATTATTCCCTCATTTAGTGGATATTTTCACAAAAAAGTGAAATTTTCAAAAATTCTGAAAATTGGCTGAAAACGACTAAATATGAACGACTCATCGGGTGAATCGCTCTGGAACTGAAATCGGAACACTCACTGACATTTCCCCTATCTGAAAGTCTGATAAACGCTGAAAAAATGACTAAGTCCAAAAAAAAATTTTTTCAACTTTTTTCAATTTTACCCCCGTGGGATATATATTCTACCCACACACATTTGGAACTCTCCTGGGGTACCCTCACACATATTATTCCCTCATTTAGTGGATATTTTCACAAAAAAGTGAAATTTTGAAAAATTCAGAAAATTGGCTGAAAACGACTAAATATGAAGGACTCATCGGGCGAATCTCTCTTGAACTGAAATAGGAACGCTCACTGACATTTCCCCTATCTGAAAGTCTGATAAACGCCTGAAAAATGACTAAGTCTAAAAAAAATTTTTTTTCAACTTTTTTCAATTTTACCCCCGTGGGATATATATTCTACCCACACACATTTGGAACTCTCCTGGGGTACCCTCACACATATTATTCCCTCATTTAGTGGATATTTTCACAAAAAAGTGAAATTTCAAAAATTCAGAAAATTGGCTGAAAACGACTGAATATGAAAGATTCATCGGGCGAATCGCGCTGGAACTGAAATCGGAACGCTCACTGACATTTCCCCTATCTGAAAGTCTGATAAACGCTGAAAAAATTACCAAGTCCAAAAAAAATAATTTTTCACCTTTTTTCAATTTTACCCCCGTGGGATATATATTCTACCCACACACATTTGGAACTCTCCTGGGGTACCCTCACACATATTATTCCCTCATTTAGTGGATATTTTCACAAAAAAGTGAAATTTTCAAAAATTCAGAAAATTGGCTGAAAACGACCAAATATGAAGGACTCATTGGGTGAATCGCTCTGGAACTGAAATCGGAATGCTCACTGACATTTCCCCTATCTGAAAGACTGATAAACGCTGAAAAAATGACTAAGTCCAAAAAAAAATTTTTTTCACCTTTTTTCAATTTTACCCCTGTTGGGTATATATTCTACCCACACACATTTGGAACTCTCCTGGGGTACCCTCACACATATTATTCCCTCATTTAGTGGATATTTTCACAAAAAAGTGAAATTTTCAAAAATTCTGAAAATTGGCTGAAAACGCCTAAATATGAAGGACTCATCGGGTGAATCGCTCTGGAACCGAAATCGGAATGCTCACTGACATTTCCCCTATCTGAAAGTCTGATAAACGCTTAAAAAATGACTAAGTCCAAAAAAAAAATTTTTTCACCTTTTTTCAATTTTACCGCCGTTGGGTATATATTCTACCCACACACATTTGGAACTCTCCTGGGGTACCCTCACACATATTATTCCCTCATTTAGTGGATATTTTCACAAAAAAGTGAAATTTTGAAAAATTCAGAAAATTGGATGAAAACGACTAAATATGAAGGACTCATCGGGTGAATCGCTCTGGAACCGAAATCGGAACGCTCACTGACATTTCCCCTATCTGAAAGTCTGATATACGCTGAAAAAATGTTTAAGTCCAAAAAAAAATATTTTCAACTTTTTTCAATTTTACCCCCGTGGGATATATATTCTACCCACACACATTTGGAACTCTCCTGGGGTACCCTCACACATATTATTCCCTCATTTAGTGGATATTTTCACAAAAAAGTGAAATTTTCAAAAATTCTGAAAATTGGCTGAAAACGACTAAATATGAAGGACTCATTGGGCAAATCACTCTGGAACTGAAATCGGAACGCTCACTGACATTTCCCCTATCTGAAAGTCTGATAAACGCTGGAAAAATGACTAAGTCCAAAAAAAAATTTTTTTCACCTTTTTTCAATTTTACCCCCGTGGGATATATATTCTACCCACACACATTTGGAACTCTCCTGGGGTACCCTCACACATATTATTCCCTCATTTAGTGGATATTTTCACAAAAAAGTGAAATTTCAAAAATTCAGAAAATTGGCTGAAAACGACTAAATATGAAGGACTCATTGGGCAAATCGCTCTGGAACTGAAATCGGAACGCTCACTGACATTTCCCCTATCTGAAAGTCTGATAAACGCTGAAAAAATGACTAAGTCCAAAAAAAAAAATTTTTTCACCTTTTTTCAATTTTACCCCCGTTGGGTATATATTCTACCCACACACATTTGGAACTCTCCTGGGGTACCCTCACACATATTATTCCCTCATTTAGTGGATATTTTCACAAAAAAGTGAAATTTTGAAAAATTCTGAAAATTGGCTGAAAACGACTAAATATGAAGGACTCATTGGGCAAATCGCTCTGGAACTGAAATCGGAACGCTCACTGACATTTCCCCTATCTGAAAGTCTGATAAACGCTGGAAAAATGACTAAGTCCAAAAAAAAATTTTTTTCACCTTTTTTCAATTTTACCCCCGTGGGATATATATTCTACCCACACACATTTGGAACTCTCCTGGGGTACCCTCACACATATTATTCCCTCATTTAGTGGATATTTTCACAAAAAAGTGAAATTTTCAAAAATTCTGAAAATTGGCTGAAAACGACTAAATATGAAGGACTCATTGGGCAAATCACTCTGGAACTGAAATCGGAACGCTCACTGACATTTCCCCTATCTGAAAGTCTGATAAACGCTGGAAAAATGACTAAGTCCAAAAAAAAATTTTTTTCACCTTTTTTCAATTTTACCCCCGTGGGATATATATTCTACCCACACACATTTGGAACTCTCCTGGGGTACCCTCACACATATTATTCCCTCATTTAGTGGATATTTTCACAAAAAAGTGAAATTTTCAAAAATTCTGAAAATTGGCTGAAAACGACTAAATATGAAGGACTCATTGGGCAAATCACTCTGGAACTGAAATCGGAACGCTCACTGACATTTCCCCTATCTGAAAGTCTGATAAACGCTGGAAAAATGACTAAGTCCAAAAAAAAATTTTTTTCACCTTTTTTCAATTTTACCCCCGTGGGATATATATTCTACCCACACACATTTGGAACTCTCCTGGGGTACCCTCACACATATTATTCCCTCATTTAGTGGATATTTTCACAAAAAAGTGAAATTTCAAAAATTCAGAAAATTGGCTGAAAACGACTAAATATGAAGGACTCATTGGGCAAATCGCTCTGGAACTGAAATCGGAACGCTCACTGACATTTCCCCTATCTGAAAGTCTGATAAACGCTGAAAAAATGACTAAGTCCAAAAAAAAAAATTTTTTCACCTTTTTTCAATTTTACCCCTGTTGGGTATATATTCTACCCACACACATTTGGAACTCTCCTGGGGTACCCTCACACATATTATTCCCTCATTTAGTGGATATTTTCACAAAAAAGTGAAATTTTGAAAAATTCTGAAAATTGGCTGAAAACGACTAAATATGAAGGACTCATTGGGCAAATCGCTCTGGAACTGAAATCGGAACGCTCACTGACATTTCCCCTATCTGAAAGTCTGATAAACGCTGGAAAAATGACTAAGTCCAAAAAAAAATTTTTTTCACCTTTTTTCAATTTTACCCCCGTGGGATATATATTCTACCCACACACATTTGGAACTCTCCTGGGGTACCCTCACACATATTATTCCCTCATTTAGTGGATATTTTCACAAAAAAGTGAAATTTTCAAAAATTCTGAAAATTGGCTGAAAACGACTAAATATGAAGGACTCATTGGGCAAATCGCTCTGGAACTGAAATCGGAACGCTCACTGACATTTACCCTATCTGAAAGTCTGATAAACGCTGGAAAAATGACTAAGTCCAAAAAAAAATTTTTTTCACCTTTTTTCAATTTTACCCCCGTGGGATATATATTCTACCCACACACATTTGGAACTCTCCTGGGGTACCCTCACACATATTATTCCCTCATTTAGTGGATATTTTCACAAAAAAGTGAAATTTCAAAAATTCAGAAAATTGGCTGAAAACGACTGAATATGAAAGATTCATCGGGCGAATCGCGCTGGAACTGAAATCGGAACGCTCACTGACATTTCCCCTATCTGAAAGTCTGATAAACGCTGAAAAAATTACTAAGTCCAAAAAAAATAATTTTTCACCTTTTTTCAATTTTACCCCCGTGGGATATATATTCTACCCACACACATTTGGAACTCTCCTGGGGTACCCTCACACATATTATTCCCTCATTTAGTGGATATTTTCACAAAAAAGTGAAATTTTCAAAAATTCAGAAAATTGGCTGAAAACGACTATATATGAAGCACTCATTGGGTGAATCGCTCTGGAACTGAAATCGGAACGCTCACTGACATTTCCCCTATCTGAAAGTCTGATAAACGCTGAAAAAATGACTAAGTCCAAAAAAAAATTTTTTTCACCTTTTTTCAATTTTACCCCCGTGGGATATATATTCTACCCACACACATTTGGAACTCTCCTGGGGTACCCTCACACATATTATTCCCTCATTTAGTGGATATTTTCACAAAAAAGTGAAATTTTCAAAAATTCAGAAAATTGGCTGAAAACGACTAAATATGAAGGACTCATTGGGCAAATCGCTCTGGAACTGAAATCGGAACGCTCACTGACATTTCCCCTATCTGAAAGTCTGATAAACGCTGAAAAAATGACTAAGTCCAAAAAAAAAATTTTTTCACCTTTTTTCAATTTTACCCCTGTTGGGTATATAGTCTACCCACACACATTTGGAACTCTCCTGGGGTACCCTCACACATATTATTCCCTCATTTAGTGGATATTTTCACAAAAAAGTGAAATTTTCAAAAATTCTGAAAATTGGCTGAAAACGACTAAATATGAACGACTCATCGGGTGAATCGCTCTGGAACTGAAATCGGAACACTCACTGACATTTCCCCTATCTGAAAGTCTGATAAACGCTGAAAAAATGACTAAGTCCAAAAAAAAATTTTTTCAACTTTTTTCAATTTTACCCCCGTGGGATATATATTCTACCCACACACATTTGGAACTCTCCTGGGGTACCCTCACACATATTATTCCCTCATTTAGTGGATATTTTCACAAAAAAGTGAAATTTTGAAAAATTCAGAAAATTGGCTGAAAACGACTAAATATGAAGGACTCATCGGGCGAATCTCTCTTGAACTGAAATCGGAACGCTCACTGACATTTCCCCTATCTGAAAGTCTGATAAACGCCTGAAAAATGACTAAGTCTAAAAAAAATTTTTTTTCAACTTTTTTCAATTTTACCCCCGTGGGATATATATTCTACCCACACACATTTGGAACTCTCCTGGGGTACCCTCACACATATTATTCCCTCATTTAGTGGATATTTTCACAAAAAAGTGAAATTTCAAAAATTCAGAAAATTGGCTGAAAACGACTGAATATGAAAGATTCATCGGGCGAATCGCGCTGGAACTGAAATCGGAACGCTCACTGACATTTCCCCTATCTGAAAGTCTGATAAACGCTGAAAAAATTACCAAGTCCAAAAAAAATAATTTGTCACCTTTTTTCAATTTTACCCCCGTGGGATATATATTCTACCCACACACATTTGGAACTCTCCTGGGGTACCCTCACACATATTATTCCCTCATTTAGTGGATATTTTCACAAAAAAGTGAAATTTTCAAAAATTCAGAAAATTGGCTGAAAACGACCAAATATGAAGGACTCATTGGGTGAATCGCTCTGGAACTGAAATCGGAACGCTCACTGACATTTCCCCTATCTGAAAGACTGATAAACGCTGAAAAAATGACTAAGTCCAAAAAAAAATTTTTTTCACCTTTTTTCAATTTTACCCCCGTGGGATATATATTCTACCCACACACATTTGGAACTCTCCTGGGGTACCCTCACACATATTATTCCCTCATTTAGTGGATATTTTCACAAAAAAGTGAAATTTCAAAAATTCAGAAAATTGGCTGAAAACGACTAAATATGAAGGACTCATTGGGCAAATCGCTCTGGAACTGAAATCGGAACGCTCACTGACATTTCCCCTATCTGAAAGTCTGATAAACGCTGGAAAAATGACTAAGTCCAAAAAAAAATTTTTTACACCTTTTTTCAATTTTACCCCCGTGGGATATATATTCTACCCACACACATTTGGAACTCTCCTGGGGTACCCTCACACATATTATTCCCTCATTTAGTGGATATTTTCACAAAAAAGTGAAATTTTGAAAAATTCAGAAAATTGGCTAAAAACGACTAAATATGAAGGACTCATCGGGCGAATCGCTCTGGAACTGAAATCGGAACGCTCACTGATATTTCCCCTATCTGAAAGTCTGATAAACGCTGAAAAAATGATTAAGTCCAAAAAAAAATATTTTCAACTTTTTTCAATTTTACACCCGTGGGATATATATTCTACCCACACACATTTGGAACTCTCCTGGGGTACCCTTACACATATTATTCCCTCATTTAGTGGATATTTTCACAAAAAAGTGAAATTTTCAAAAATTCTGAAAATTGGCTGAAAACGACTAAATATGAAGGACTCATCTGGTGAATCGCTCTGGAATTGAAATCGGAACGCTCACTGACATTTCCCCTATCTGAAAGTCTGATAAACGCTGAAAAAATGACTAAGTCCAAAAAAAAAATTTTTTCACCTTTTTTCAATTTTACCCCCGTTGGGTATATATTCTACCCACACACATTTGGAGCTCTCCTGGGATACCCTCACACATATTATTCCCTCATTTAGTGGATATTTTCACAAAAAAGTGAAATTTTGAAAAATTCAGAAAATTGGCTGAAAACGACTAAATATGAAGGACTCATCTGGTGAATCGCTCTGGAATTGAAATCGGAACGCTCACTGACATTTCCCCTATCTGAAAGTCTGGTATACGCTGAAAAAATGATTAAGTCCAAAAAAAAATATTTTCAACTTTTTTCAATTTTACCCCCGTGGGATATATATTCTACCCACACACATTTGGAACTCTCCTGGGGTACCCTCACACATATTATTCCCTCATTTAGTGGATATTTTCACATAAAAGTGAAATTTTCAAAAATTCAGAAAATTGGCTGAAAACGACTGAATATGAAGGACTCATCTGGCGAATCGCGCTGGAACTGAAATCGGAATGCTCACTGACATTTCCCCTATCTGAAAGTCTGATAAACGCTGAAAAAATGACGAAGTCCAAAAAAAAAATTTTTTCACCTTTTTTCAATTTTACCCCCGTGGGATATATATTCTACCCACACACAGTTGTAACTCTCCTGGGGTACCCTCACACATATTATTCCCTCATTTAGTGGATATTTTCACAAAAAAGTGAAATTTTCAAAAATTCTGAAACTTGGCTGAAAACGACTAAATATGAAGGACTCATCGGGCGAATCGCTCTGGAACTGAAATCGGAACGCTCACTGACATTTCCCCTATCTGAAAGTCTGATAAACGCTGAAAAAATGACTAAGTCCAAAAAAAAAATTTTTTCACCTTTTTTCAATTTTACCCCCGTTGGGTATATATTCTACCCACACACATTTGGAACTCTCCTGGGGTACCCTCACACATATTATTCCCTCATTTAGTGGATATTTTCACAAAAAAGTGAAATTTTCAAAAATTCTGAAAATTGGCTGAAAACGACTGAATATGAAGGACTCATCTGGCGAATCGCGCTGGAACTGAAATCGGAATGCTCACTGACATTTCCCCTATCTGAAAGTCTGATAAACGCTGAAAAAATGACGAAGTCCAAAAAAAAAATTTTTTCACCTTTTTTCAATTTTACCCCCGTGGGATATATATTCTACCCACACACATTTGTAACTCTCCTGGGGTACCCTCACACATATTATTCCCTCATTTAGTGGATATTTTCACAAAAAAGTGAAATTTTCAAAAATTCTGAAAATTGGCTGAAAACGACTGAATATGAAGGACTCATCTGGCGAATCGCGCTGGAACTGAAATCGGAATGCTCACTGACATTTCCCCTATCTGAAAGTCTGATAAACGCTGAAAAAATGACGAAGTCCAAAAAAAAAATTTTTTCACCTTTTTTCAATTTTACCCCCGTGGGATATATATTCTACCCACACACATTTGTAACTCTCCTGGGGTACCCTCACACATATTATTCCCTCATTTAGTGGATATTTTCACAAAAAAGTGAAATTTTCAAAAATTCTGAAACTTGGCTGAAAACGACTAAATATGAAGGACTCATCGGGCGAATCGCTCTGGAACTGAAATCGGAACGCTCACTGACATTTCCCCTATCTGAAAGTCTGATAAACGCTGAAAAAATGACTAAGTCCAAAAAAAAAATTTTTTCACCTTTTTTCAATTTTACCCCCGTTGGGTATATATTCTACCCACACACATTTGGAACTCTCCTGGGGTACCGTCACACATATTATTCCCTATTTTAGTGGATATTTTCACAAAAAAGTGAAATTTTCAAAAATTCAGAAAATTGGCTGAAAACGACTAAATATGAAGGACTCATCGGGCGAATCTCTCTGGAACTGAAATCGGAACGCTCACTGACATTTCCCCTATCTGAAAGCATGATAAACGCCGGAAAAATGACTAAGTCTAAAAAAAATTTTTTTTAAACTTTTTTCAATTTTACCCCCGTGGGATATATATTCTACCCACACACATTTGGAACTCTCCTGGGGTACCCTCACACATATTATTCCCTCATTTAGTGGATATTTTCACAAAAAAGTGAAATTTTCAAAAATTCAGAAAATTGGCTGAAAACGACTAAATATGAAGGACTCATCGGGCGAATCGCTCTGGAACTGAAATCGAAACGCTCACTGATATTTCCCCTATCTGAAAGTCTGATAAATACTGAAAAAATGATTAAGTCCAAAAAAAATTTTTTCAACTTTTTTCAATTTTACCCCTGTGGGATTTATATTCTACCCACACACATTTGGAACTCTCCTGGGGTACCCTCACACATATTATTCCCTCATTTAGTGGATATTTTCACAAAAAAGTGAAATTTTCAAAAATTCTGAAAATTGGCTGAAAACGACTAAATATGAAGGACTCATCTGGTGAATCGCTCTGGAATTGAAATCGGAACGCTCACTGACATTTCCCCTATCTGAAAGTCTGATATACGCTGAAAAAATGTTTAAGTCCAAAAAAAAATATTTTCAACTTTTTTCAATTTTACCCCCGTGGGATATATATTCTACCCACACACATTTGGAACTCTCCTGGGGTACCCTCACACATATTATTCCCTCATTTAGTGGATATTTTCACAAAAAAGTGAAATTTTCAAAAATTCTGACAATTGGCTGAAAACGACTAAATATGAAGGACTCATTGGGCAAATCGCTCTGGAACTGAAATCGGAACGCTCACTGACATTTCCCCTATCTGAAAGTCTGATAAACGCTGGAAAAATGACTAAGTCCAAAAAAAAATTTTTTTCACCTTTTTTCAATTTTACCCCCGTGGGATATATATTCTACCCACACACATTTGGAACTCTCCTGGGGTACCCTCACACATATTATTCCCTCATTTAGTGGATATTTTCACAAAAAAGTGAAATTTCAAAAATTCAGAAAATTGGCTGAAAACGACTAAATATGAAGGACTCATTGGGCAAATCGCTCTGGAACTGAAATCGGAACGCTCACTGACATTTCCCCTATCTGAAAGTCTGATAAACGCTGGAAAAATGACTAAGTCCAAAAAAAAATTTTTTACACCTTTTTTCAATTTTACCCCCGTGGGATATATATTCTACCCACACACATTTGGAACTCTCCTGGGGTACCCTCACACATATTATTCCCTCATTTAGTGGATATTTTCACAAAAAAGTGAAATTTTGAAAAATTCAGAAAATTGGCTAAAAACGACTAAATATGAAGGACTCATCGGGCGAATCGCTCTGGAACTGAAATCGGAACGCTCACTGATATTTCCCCTATCTGAAAGTCTGATAAACGCTGAAAAAATGATTAAGTCCAAAAAAAAATATTTTCAACTTTTTTCAATTTTACACCCGTGGGATATATATTCTACCCACACACATTTGGAACTCTCCTGGGGTACCCTTACACATATTATTCCCTCATTTAGTGGATATTTTCACAAAAAAGTGAAATTTTCAAAAATTCTGAAAATTGGCTGAAAACGACTAAATATGAAGGACTCATCTGGTGAATCGCTCTGGAATTGAAATCGGAACGCTCACTGACATTTCCCCTATCTGAAAGTCTGATAAACGCTGAAAAAATGACTAAGTCCAAAAAAAAAATTTTTTCACCTTTTTTCAATTTTACCCCCGTTGGGTATATATTCTACCCACACACATTTGGAGCTCTCCTGGGATACCCTCACACATATTATTCCCTCATTTAGTGGATATTTTCACAAAAAAGTGAAATTTTGAAAAATTCAGAAAATTGGCTAAAAACGACTAAATATGAAGGACTCATCGGGCGAATCGCTCTGGAACTGAAATCGGAACGCTCACTGATATTTCCCCTATCTGAAAGTCTGATAAACGCTGAAAAAATGATTAAGTCCAAAAAAAAATATTTTCAACTTTTTTCAATTTTACACCCGTGGGATATATATTCTACCCACACACATTTGGAACTCTCCTGGGGTACCCTTACACATATTATTCCCTCATTTAGTGGATATTTTCACAAAAAAGTGAAATTTTCAAAAATTCTGAAAATTGGCTGAAAACGACTAAATATGAAGGACTCATCTGGTGAATCGCTCTGGAATTGAAATCGGAACGCTCACTGACATTTCCCCTATCTGAAAGTCTGATAAACGCTGAAAAAATGACTAAGTCCAAAAAAAAAATTTTTTCACCTTTTTTCAATTTTACCCCCGTTGGGTATATATTCTACCCACACACATTTGGAGCTCTCCTGGGATACCCTCACACATATTAATCCCTCATTTAGTGGATATTTTCACAAAAAAGTGAAATTTTGAAAAATTCAGAAAATTGGCTGAAAACGACTAAATATGAAGGACTCATCTGGTGAATCGCTCTGGAATTGAAATCGGAACGCTCACTGACATTTCCCCTATCTGAAAGTCTGGTATACGCTGAAAAAATGATTAAGTCCAAAAAAAAATATTTTCAACTTTTTTCAATTTTACCCCCGTGGGATATATATTCTACCCACACACATTTGGAACTCTCCTGGGGTACCCTCACACATATTATTCCCTCATTTAGTGGATATTTTCACATAAAAGTGAAATTTTCAAAAATTCAGAAAATTGGCTGAAAACGACTGAATATGAAGGACTCATCTGGCGAATCGCGCTGGAACTGAAATCGGAATGCTCACTGACATTTCCCCTATCTGAAAGTCTGATAAACGCTGAAAAAATGACGAAGTCCAAAAAAAAAATTTTTTCACCTTTTTTCAATTTTACCCCCGTGGGATATATATTCTACCCACACACATTTGTAACTCTCCTGGGGTACCCTCACACATATTATTCCCTCATTTAGTGGATATTTTTACAAAAAAGTGAAATTTTCAAAAATTCTGAAAATTGGCTGAAAACGACTAAATATGAAGGACTCATCGAGCGAATCGCTCTGGAACTGAAATCGGAATGCTCACTGACATTTCCCCTATCTGAAAGTCTGATAAACGCTGAAAAAATGACTAAGTCCAAAAAAAAAAATTTTTCACCTTTCTTCAATTTTACCCCCGTGGGATATATATTCTACCCACACACATTTGGAACTCTCCTGGGGTACCCTCACACATATTATTCCCTCATTTAGTGGATATTTTCACAAAAAAGTTAAATTTTCAAAAATTCTGAAAATTGGCTGAAAACGACTAAATATGAAGGACTCATCGGGCGAATCGCTCTAGAACTGAAATCGGAACGCTCACTGACTTTTCCCCTATCTGAAATTCTGATAAACGCTGAAAAAATGACTAAGTCTAAAAAAAATTTTTTTTCAACTTTTTTCAATTTTACCCCCGTGGGATATATATTCTACCCACACACATTTGGAACTCTCCTGGGGTACCCTCACACATATTATTCCCTCATTTAGTGGATATTTTCACAAAAAAGTGAAATTTTCAAAAATTCAGAAAATTGGCTGAAAACGAATAAATATGAAGGACTCATCGGGCGAATCGCTCTGGAACTGAAATCGGAACGCTCACTGATATTTCCCCTATCTGAAAGTCTGATAAACGCTGAAAAAATGATTAAGTCCAAAAAATAATTTTTTCAACTTTTTTCAATTTTACCCCCGTGGGATATATATTCTACCCACACACATTTGGAACTCTCCTGGGGTACCCTCACACATATTATTCCCTCATTTAGTGGATATTTTCACAAAAAAGTGAAATTTTCAAAAATTCTGAAAATTGGCTGAAAACGACTAAATATGAAGGACTCATCGGGAGAATCGCTCTGGAACTGAAATCGGAACGCTCACTGACATTTCCAGTATCTGAAAGTCTGATAAACGCTGAAAAAATGACTAAGTCCAAAAAAAAAATTTTTTCACCTTTTTTCAATTTTACCCCCGTGGGATATATATTCTACCCACACACATTTGGAACTCTCCTGGGGTACCCTCACACATATTATTCCCTCATTTAGTGGATATTTTCACAAAAAAGTGAAATTTTCAAAAATTCAGAAAATTGGCTGAAAACGACTAAATATGAAGGACTCATCGGGCGAATCGCTCTGGAACTGAAATCGGAACGCTCACTGATATTTCCCCTATCTGAAAGTCTGATAAACGCTGAAAAAATGATTAAGTCCAAAAAAAAATTTTTTCAACTTTTTTCAATTTTATCCCCGTGGGATATATATTCTACCCACACACATTTGGAACTCTCCTGGGGTACCCTCACACATATTATTCCCTCATTTAGTGGATATTTTCACAAAAAAGTGAAATTTTCATAAGTTCTGAAAATTGGCTGAAAACGACTAAATATGAAGGACTCATCGGACGAATCGCTCTGGAACTGAAATCGGAACGCTCACTGACATTTCCCCTATCTGAAAGTCTGATAAACGCTGAAAAAATGACTAAGTCCAAAAAAAATTTTTTTTCACCTTTTTTCAATTTTACCCCCGTGGGATATATATTCTACCCACACACATTTGGAACTCTCCTGGGGTACCCTCACACATATTATTCCCTCATTTAGTGGATATTTTCACAAAAAAGTGAAATTTTCAAAAATTCTGAAACTTGGCTGAAAACGACTAAATATGAAGGAATCATCGGGCGAATCGCTCTGGAACTGAAATCGGAATGCTCACTGACATTTCCCCTATCTGAAAGTCTGATAAACGCTGAAAAAATGACTAAATCCAAAAAAAAAATGTTTTCACCTTTTTTCAATTTTACTCCTGTGGGATATATATTCTACCCAAACACATTTGGAACTCTCCTGGGGTACCCTCACACATAGTATTCCCTCATTTAGTGGATATTTTCACAAAAAAGTGAAATTTTCAAAAATTCTGAAAATTGGCTGAAAACGACTAAATATGAAGGACTCATCGGGCGAATCGCTCTGGAACTGAAATCGGAACGTTCACTGATATTTCCCCTATCTGAAAGTCTGATAAACGCTGAAAAAATGATTAAGTCCAAAAAAAAATTTTTTTCACCTTTTTTCAATTTTACCCCCGTGGGATATATATTCTACCCACACACATTTGTAACTCTCCTGGGGTACCCTCACACCTATTATTCCCTCATTTAGTGGATATTTTCACAAAAAAGTGAAATTTTCAAAAATTCTGAAACTTGGCTGAAAACGACTAAATATGAAGGACTCATCGGGCGAATCGCTCTGGAACTGAAATCGGAACGCTCACTGACATTTCCCCTATCTGAAAGTCTGATAAACGCTGAAAAAATGACTAAATCCCAAAAAAAAATTTTTTCACCTTTTTTCAATTTTACTCCTGTGGGATATATATTCTACCCAAACACATTTGGAACTCTCCTGGGGTATCCTCACACATATTATTCCCTCATTTAGTGGATATTTTCACAAAAAAGTGAAATTTTCAAAAATTCTGAAAATTGGCTGAAAACGAATAAATATGAAGGACTCATCGGGCGAATCTCTCTGGAACTGAAATCGGAATGCTCACTGATATTTCCCCTATCTGAAAGTCTGATAAATACTGAAAAAATGATTAAGTCCAAAAAAAAATTTTTCAACTTTTTTCAATTTTACCCCCATGGGATATATATTCTACACACACACATTTGGAGCTCTCCTGGGGTACCCTCACACATATTATTCCCTCATTTAGTGGATATTTTCACAAAAAAGTGAAATTTTCAAAAATTCAGAAAATTGGCTGAAAACGACTAAATATGAAGGACTCATCGGGAGAATCGCTCTGGAACTGAAATCGGAACGCTCACTGATATTTCCCCTATCTGAAAGTCTGATAAACGCTGAAAAAATGATTAAGTCCAAAAAAAAATTTTTTCAACTTTTTTCAATTTTATCCCCGTGGGATATATATTCTACCCACACACATTTGGAACTCTCCTGGGGTACCCTCACACATATTATTCCCTCATTTAGTGGATATTTTCACAAAAAAGTGAAATTTTCAAAAGTTCTGAAAATTGGCTGAAAACGACTAAATATGAAGGACTCATCGGACGAATCGCTCTGGAACTGAAATCGGAACGCTCACTGACATTTCCCCTATCTGAAAGTCTGATAAACGCTGAAAAAATGACTAAGTCCAAAAAAAATTTTTTTTCACCTTTTTTCAATTTTACCCCCGTGGGATATATATTCTACCCACACACATTTGGAACTCTCCTGGGGTACCCTCACACATATTATTCCCTCATTTAGTGGATATTTTCACAAAAAAGTGAAATTTTCAAAAATTCTGAAACTTGGCTGAAAACGACTAAATATGAAGGAATCATCGGGCGAATCGCTCTGGAACTGAAATCGGAACGCTCACTGACATTTCCCCTATCTGAAAGTCTGATAAACGCTGAAAAAATGACTAAATCCAAAAAAAAAATGTTTTCACCTTTTTTCAATTTTACTCCTGTGGGATATATATTCTACCCAAACACATTTGGAACTCTCCTGGGGTACCCTCACACATAGTATTCCCTCATTTAGTGGATATTTTCACAAAAAAGTGAAATTTTCAAAAATTCTGAAAATTGGCTGAAAACGACTAAATATGAAGGACTCATCGGGCGAATCGCTCTGGAACTGAAATCGGAACGTTCACTGATATTTCCCCTATCTGAAAGTCTGATAAACGCTGAAAAAATGATTAAGTCCAAAAAAAAATTTTTTTCACCTTTTTTCAATTTTACCCCCGTGGGATATATATTCTACCCACACACATTTGGAACTCTCCTGGGGTACCCTCACACATATTATTCCCTCATTTAGTGGATATTTTCACAAAAAAGTGACATTTTAAAAATTCAGAAAATTGGCTGAAAACGACTGAATATGAAGGACTCATCTGGCGAATCGCGCTGGAACTGAAATCGGAATGCTCACTGACATTTCCCCTATCTGAAAGTCTGATAAACGCTGAAAAAATGACTAAGTCCAAAAAAAAAAATTTTTCACCTTTCTTCAATTTTACCCCCGTGGGATATATATTCTACCCACACACATTTGGAACTCTCCTGGGGTACCCTCACACATATTATTCCCTCATTTAGTGGATATTTTCACAAAAAAGTGAAATTTTCAAAAATTCTGAAAATTGGCTGAAAACGACTAAATATGAATGACTCATCGGGTGAATCACTCTGGAACTGAAATCGGAATGCTCACTGACATTTCCCCTATCTGAAAGTCTGCTAAATGCTGAAAAAATGACTAAGTCCAAAAAAAAATATTTTTTTACCTTTTTTAAATTTTACCCCCGTGGGATATATATTCTACCCACACACATTTGGAACTCTCCTGGGGTACCCTCACACATATTATTCCCTCATTTAGTGGATATTTTCACAAAAAAGTTAAAATTTCAAAAATTCTGAAAATTGGCTGAAAAAGACTAAATATGAAGGACTCATCGGGCGAATCGCTCTAGAACTGAAATCGGAACGCTCACTGACATTTCCCCTATCTGAAATTCTGATAAACGCTGAAAAAATGACTAAGTCTAAAAAAAATTTTTTTTCAACTTTTTTCAATTTTACCCCCGTGGGATATATATTCTACCCACACACATGTGGAACTCTCCTGGGGTACCCTCACACATATTATTCCCTCATTTAGTGGATATTTTCACAAAAAAGTGAAATTTTCAAAAATTCAGAAAATTGGCTGAAAACGACTAAATATGAAGGACTCATCGGGCGAATCGCACTGGAACTGAAATCGGAACGCTCACTGATATTTCCCCTATCTGAAAGTCTTATAAATACTGAAAAAATGATTAAGTCCAAAAAAAAATTTCTCAACTTTTTTCAATTTTACCCCCGTGGGATATATATTCTTCCCACACACATTTGGAACTCTCCTGGGGTACCCTCACACATATTATTCCCTCATTTAGTGGATATTTTCACAAAAAAGTGAAATTTTCAAAAATTCAGAAAATTGGCTGAAAACGACTAAATATGAAGGACTCATCGGGCGAATCGCTCTGGAACTGAAATCGGAACGCTCACTGATATTTCCCCTATCTGAAAGTCTGATAAACGCTGAAAAAATGATTAAGTCCAAAAAAAAATTTTTTCAACTTTTTTCAATTTTACCACCGTGGGATATATATTCTACCGACACACATTTGGAACTCTCCTGGGGTACCCTCACACATATTATTCCCTCATTTAGTGGATATTTTCACAAAAAAGTGAAATTTTCAAAAATTCTGAAAATTGGCTGAAAACGACTAAATATGAAGGACTCATCGTGTGAATCGCTCTGGAACTGAAATCGGAACGCTCACTGACATTTCCCCTATCTGAAAGTCTGATAAACGCTGAAAAAATGACTAAGTCCAAAAAAAATTTTTTTTCACCTTTTTTCAATTTTACCCCCGTGGGATATATATTCTACCCACACACATTTGGAACTCTCCTGGGGTACCCTCACACATATTATTCCCTCATTTAGTGGATATTTTCACAAAAAAGTGAAATTTTCAAAAATTCAGAAAATTGGCTGAAAACGACTAAATATGAAGGACTCATCAGGCGAATCGCTCTGGAACTGAAATCGGAACGTTCACTGATATTTCCCCTATCTGAAAGTCTGATAAACGCTGAAAAAATGATTAAGTCCAAAAAAAATTTTTTTCAAATTTTTTCAATTTTACCCCGTGGGATATATATTCTACCCACGCACATTTGGAACACTCCTGGGGTACCCTCACACATATTATTCCCTCATTTAGTGGATATTTTCACAAAAAAGTTAAATTTTCAAAAATTCTGAAAATTGGCTGAAAACGACTAAATATGAAGGACTCATCGGGCGAATCGCTCTGGAACTGAAATCGGAATGCTCACTGACATTTCCCCTATCTGAAAGTCTGATAAACGCTGAAAAAATGACTAAGTTGAAAAAAAAATTTTTTTAACCTTTTTTCAATTTTACCCCCGTGGGATATATATTCTACCCACACACATTTGGAACTCTCCTGGGGTACCCTCACACATATTATTCCCTCATTTAGTGGATATTTTCACAAAAAAGTGAAATTTTCAAAAATTCTGAAAATTGGCTGAAAACGACTAAATATGAAGGACTCATCGGGCGAATCGCTCTGGAACTGAAATCGGAATGCTCACTGATATTGCCCCTATCTGAAAGTCTGATAAACGTTGAAAAAATGATTAAGTCCAAAAAAAAAATTTTTTTCAACTTTTTTCAATTTTACCCCCGTGGGATATATATTCTACCCACACACATTTGGAACTCTCCTGGGGTACCCTCACACATATTATTCCCTCATTTAGTGGATATTTTCACAAAAAAGTTAAATTTTCAAAAATTCTGAAAATTGGCTGAAAACGACTAAATATGAAGGACTCATCAGGCGAATTGCTCTGGAACTGAAATCGGAACACTCACTGATATTGCCCCTATCTGAAAGTCTCATAAATGCTGAAAAAATGATTAAGTCCAAAAAAAAAATTTTTTCAAATTTTTTCAATTTTAACCCGTGGGATATATATTCTACCCAGGCACATTTGGAACACTCCTGGGGTACCCTCACACATATTATTCCCTCATTTAGTGGATATTTTCACAAAAAAGTGAAATTTTCCAAAATTCTGAAAATTGGCTGAAAACGACTGAATATGATGGACTCATCGGGCGAATCGCGCTGGAGCTGAAATTGGAACGCTCACTGACATTTCCCCTATCTGAAAGTCTGATAAACGCTGAAAAAATGACTAAATCCAAAAAAAAAATTTTTTCACCTTTTTTCAATTTTACTCCTGTGGGATATATATTCTACCCACACACATTTGGAACTCTCCTGGGGTACCCTCACACATATTATTCCCTCATTTAGTGGATATTTTCACAAAAAAGTGAAATTTTCAAAAATTCAGAAAATTGGCTGAAAACAACTAAGTATGAAGGACTCATCGGGCGAATCGCTCTGGAACTGAAATCGGAACATTCACTGATATTTCCCCTATCTGAAAGTCTGATAAACGCTGAAAAAATGATTAAGACCAAAAAAAAATTTTTTAACTTTTTTCATCTTTGCCCCCGTGGGATATATATTCTAACCACGCACATTTGGAACACTCCTGTGGTACCCTCACACATATTATTCCCTCATTTAGTGGATATTTTCACAAAAAAGTGAAATTTTCAAAAATTCTGAAAATTGGCTGAAAACGACTAAATATGAAGGACTCATCGGGCAATCGCTCTGGAGCTGAAATCGGAACGCTCACTGACATTTCCCCTATCTGAAAGTATGATAAACGCCGGAAAAATGACTAAGTCTAAAAAAAATTTTTTTCAACTTTTTTCAATTTTACCCCGTGGGATATATATTCTACCCACACACATTTGGAACTTTCCTGGGGTACCCTCACACATATTATTCCCTCATTTAGTGGATATTTTCACAAAAAAGTGAAATTTTCAAAAATTCAGAAAATTGGCTGAAAACGACTGAATATGAAGGACTCATCGGGCGAATCGCTCTGGAACTGAAATCGGAACGCTCACTGACATTTCCCCTATCTGAAAGTCTGATAAACGCTGAAAAAATGACTAAATCCAAAAAAAAAATTTTTTCACCTTTTTTCAATTTTACTCCTGTGGGATATATATTCTACCCACACACATTTGGAACTCTCCTGGGGTACCCTCACACATATTATTCCCTCATTTAGTGGATATTTTCACAAAAAAGTGAAATTTTCAAAATTTCAGAAAATTGGCTGAAAACGACTAAATATGAAGGACTCATCAGGCGAATCGCTCTGGAACTGAAATCGGAACGTTCACTGATATTTCCCCTATCTGAAAGTCTGATAAACGCTGAAAAAATGATTAAGTCCAAAAAAAATTTTTTTCAAATTTTTTCAATTTTACCCCGTGGGATATATATTCTACCCACGCACATTTGGAACACTCCTGGGGTACCCTCACACATATTATTCCCTCATTTAGTGGATATTTTCACAAAAAAGTTAAATTTTCAAAAATTCTGAAAATTGGCTGAAAACGACTAAATATGAAGGACTCATCGGGCGAATCGCTCTGGAACTGAAATCGGAATGCTCACTGACATTTCCCCTATCTGAAAGTCTGATAAACGCTGAAAAAATGACTAAGTTGAAAAAAAAATTTTTTTAACCTTTTTTCAATTTTACCCCCGTGGGATATATATTCTACCCACACACATTTGGAACTCTCCTGGGGTACCCTCACACATATTATTCCCTCATTTAGTGGATATTTTCACAAAAAAGTGAAATTTTCAAAAATTCTGAAAATTGGCTGAAAACGACTAAATATGAAGGACTCATCGGGCGAATCGCTCTGGAACTGAAATCGGAATGCTCACTGATATTGCCCCTATCTGAAAGTCTGATAAACGTTGAAAAAATGATTAAGTCCAAAAAAAAAATTTTTTTCAACTTTTTTCAATTTTACCCCCGTGGGATATATATTCTACCCACACACATTTGGAACTCTCCTGGGGTACCCTCACACATATTATTCCCTCATTTAGTGGATATTTTCACAAAAAAGTTAAATTTTCAAAAATTCTGAAAATTGGCTGAAAACGACTAAATATGAAGGACTCATCAGGCGAATTGCTCTGGAACTGAAATCGGAACACTCACTGATATTGCCCCTATCTGAAAGTCTCATAAATGCTGAAAAAATGATTAAGTCCAAAAAAAAAAATTTTTTCAAATTTTTTCAATTTTAACCCGTGGGATATATATTCTACCCAGGCACATTTGGAACACTCCTGGGGTACCCTCACACATATTATTCCCTCATTTAGTGGATATTTTCACAAAAAAGTGAAATTTTCCAAAATTCTGAAAATTGGCTGAAAACGACTGAATATGATGGACTCATCGGGCGAATCGCGCTGGAGCTGAAATTGGAACGCTCACTGACATTTCCCCTATCTGAAAGTCTGATAAACGCTGAAAAAATGACTAAATCCAAAAAAAAAATTTTTTCACCTTTTTTCAATTTTACTCCTGTGGGATATATATTCTACCCACACACATTTGGAACTCTCCTGGGGTACCCTCACACATATTATTCCCTCATTTAGTGGATATTTTCACAAAAAAGTGAAATTTTCAAAAATTCAGAAAATTGGCTGAAAACAACTAAGTATGAAGGACTCATCGGGCGAATCGCTCTGGAACTGAAATCGGAACATTCACTGATATTTCCCCTATCTGAAAGTCTGATAAACGCTGAAAAAATGATTAAGACCAAAAAAAAATTTTTTAACTTTTTTCATCTTTGCCCCCGTGGGATATATATTCTAACCACGCACATTTGGAACACTCCTGTGGTACCCTCACACATATTATTCCCTCATTTAGTGGATATTTTCCCAAAAAAGTGAAATTTTCAAAAATTCTGAAAATTGGCTGAAAACGACTAAATATGAAGGACTCATCGGGCGAATCGCTCTGGAACTGAAATCGGAACGCTCACTGACATTTCCCCTATCTGAAAGTCTGATAAACGCTGAAAAAATGACTAAATCCCCAAAAAAAATTTTTTCACCTTTTTTCAATTTTACTCCTTTGGGATATATATTCTACCCACACACATTTGGAACTCTCCTGGGGTACCCTCACACATATTATTCCCTCATTTAGTGGATATTTTCACAAAAAAGTGAAATTTTCAAAAATTCAGAAAATTGGCTGAAAACGACTAAATATGAAGGACTCATCAGGCGAATCGCTCTGGAACTGAAATCGGAACGTTCACTGATATTTCCCCTATCTGAAAGTCTGATAAACGCTGAAAAAATGATTAAGTCCAAAAAAAAAATTTTTTCACCTTTTTTCAATTTTACCCCCGTGGGATATATATTCTACCCACGCATATTTGGAACTCTCCTGGGGTACCCTCACACATATTATTCCCTCATTTAGTGGATATTTTCACAAAAAAAGTGAAATTTTCAAAAATTCAGAAAATTGGCTGAAAACAACTAAATATGAAGGACTCATCGGTCGAATCGCTCTGGAACTGAAATCGGAACGCTCACTGACATTTCCCCTATCTGAAAGTCTGATAAACGCTGAAAAAATGACTAAGTCCAAAAAAAAAATTTTTAACCTTTTTTCCATTTTTACCCCTGTGGGATATATATTCTACCCACACACATTTGGAACTCTCCTGGGGTACCCTCACACATATTATTCCCTCATTTAGTGGATATTTTCACAAAAAAGTGAAATTTTCAAAAATTCTGAAAATTGGCTGAAAACGACTAAATATGAAGGGCTCATCGGGCGAATCGCTCTGGAACTGAAATCGGAACGCTCACTGACATTTCCCCTATCTGAAAGTCTGATAAACGCTGAAAAAATGACTAAATCCAAAAAAAAAATTTTTTCACCTTTTTTCAATTTTACTCCTGTGGGATATATATTCTACCCACACACATTTGGAACTCTCCTGGGGTACCCTCACACATATTATTCCCTCATTTAGTGGATATTTTCACAAAAAAGTGAAATTTTCAAAAATTCTGAAAATTGGCTGAAAACGACTGAATATGAAGGACTCATCAGGCGAATCGCTCTGGAACTAAAATCGGAACGCTCACTGATATTTCCCCTCTCTGAAAGTCTGATAAACGCTGAAAAAATGATTAAGTCCAAAAAAAATTTTTTTTTACTTTTTTCAATTTTACCCCCGTGGGATATATATTCTACCCACGCACATTTGGAACACTCCTGGGGTACCCTCACACATATTATTCCCTCATTTAGTGGATATTTTCACAAAAGAGTGAAATTTTCAAAAATTCAGAAAATTGGCTGAAAACGACTGAATATGAAGGACTCATCGGGCGAAACGCGCTGGAACTGAAATCGGAATGCTCACTGACATTTCCCCTATCTGAAAGTCTGATAAACGCTGAAAAAATGACTAAGTCCAAAAAAAAAAATGTTTCACCTTTCTTCAATTTTACCCCCGTGGGATATATATTCTACCCACACACATTTGGAACTCTCCTGGGGTACCCTCACACATATTATTCCCTCATTTAGGGGATATTTTCATAAAAAAGTGAAATTTTGAAAAATTCTGAAAATTGGCTGAAAATGACTAAATATGAAGGACTCATCGGGCGAATAGCTCTGGAACTGAAATCGGAACGCTCACTGACATTTCCCCTATCTGAAAGTCTGATAAACGCTGAAAAAATGACTAAGTCCAAAAAAAAAAATTTTTAACCTTTTTTCCATTTTTACCCCCGTGGGATATATATTCTACCCACACACATTTGGAACTCTCCTGGGGGAACCCTCACACATATTATTCCCTCATTTAGTGGATATTTACTCAAAAAAGTGAAATTTTCAAAAATTCAGAAAATTGGCTGAAAACGACTGAATATGAAGGACTCATCGGACGAATCGCTCTAGAACTGAAATCGGAACGCTCACTGACATTTCCCCTATCTGAAAGTCTGATAAATGCTGAAAAAATGACAGTCCAAAAAAAAATTTTTTTCACCTTTTTTCAATTTTACCCCCGTGGGATATATATTCTACCCACACACATTTGGAACTCTCCTGGGGTACCCTCACACATATTATTCCCTCATTTAGTGGATATTTTCACAAAAAAGTGAAATTTTCAAAAATTCTGAAAATTGGCTGAAAACGACTGAATATGAAGGACTCATCGGGCGAATCGCTCTGGAACTGAAATCGGAACGCTCATTGATATTTCCCCTATCTGAAAGTCTGATAAACGCTGAAAAAATGACTAAGTACAAAAAAAAATTTTTTTCACCTTTTTTCAATTTTACCCCCGTGGGATATATATTCTACCCACACACATTTGGAACTCTCCTGGGGTACCCTCACACATAGTATTCCCTCATTTAGTGGATATTTTCACAAAAAAGTGAAATTTTCAAAAATTCTAAAAATTGGCTGAAAACGACTAAATATGAAGAACTCATCGGGCGAATTGCTCTGGAACTGAAATCGGAACGCTCACTGACATTTCCCCTATCTGAAAGTCAGATAAATGCTGAAAAAATGACAGTCCAAAAAAACATTTTTTTCACCTTTTTTCAATTTTACCCCCGTGGGATATATATTCTACCCACACACATTTGGAACTCTCCTGGGGTACCCTCACACATATTATTCCCTCATTTAGTGGATATTTTCACAAAAAAGTGAAATTTTGAAAAATTCAGAAAATTGGCTAAAAACGACTAAATATGAAGGACTCATCGGGCGAATCGCTCTGGAACTGAAATCGGAACGCTCACTGATATTTCCCCTATCTGAAAGTCTGATAAACGCTGAAAAAATTATTAAGTCCAAAAAAAATTTTTTTCAACTTTTTTCAATTTTACCCCCGTGGGATATATATTCTACCCAAACACATTTGGAACTCTCCTGGGGTACCCTCACACATATTATTCCCTCATTTAGTGGATATTTTCACAAAAAAGTGAAATTTTGAAAACTTCAGAAAATTGGCTAAAAACGACTAAATATGAAGGACTCATCAGGCGAATCGCTCTGGAACTGAAATCGGAACGCTCACTGATATTTCCCCTATCTGAAAGTCTGATAAACGCTGAAAAAATGACTAAGTACAAAAAAAAATTTTTTTCACCTTTTTTCAATTTTACCCCCGTGGGATATATATTCTACCCACACACATTTGGAACTCTCCTGGGGTACCCTCACACATAGTATTCCCTCATTTAGTGGATATTTTCACAAAAAAGCGAAATTTTCAAAAATTCTGAAAATTGGCTGAAAACGACTAAATATGAAGGACTCATCGGGCGAATCGCTCTGGAACTGAAATCGGAACGCTCACTGATATTTCCCCTATCTGAAAGTCTGATAAACGCTGAAAAAATGATTAAGTCCAAAAAAAATTTTTTTCAACTTTTTTCAATTTTACCCCCGTGGGATATATATTCTACCCACACACATTTGGGACACTCCTGGGGTACCCTCACACATATTATTCCCTCATTTAGTGGATATTTTCTCAAAAAAGTGAAATTTTCAAAAATTCTGAAAATTGGCTGAAAACGACTAAATATGAAGGACTCATCGGGTGAATCGCTCTGGAACTGAAATCGGAATCCTCACTCACATTTCCCCTATCTGAAAGTCTGATAAACGCTGAAAAAATTATTAAGTCCAAAAAAAAATTTTTTCAACTTTTTTCAATTTTACCCCCGTGGGATATATATTCTACCCAAACACATTTGGAACTCTCCTGGGGTACCCTCACACATATTATTCCCTCATTTAGTGGATATTTTCACAAAAAAGTGAAATATTGAAAAATTCAGAAAATTGGCTGAAAACGACTAAATATGAAGGACTCATCGGGTGAATCGCTCTGGAACTGAAATCGGAATGCTCACTCACATTTCCCCTATCTGAAAGTCTGATAAACGCTGAAAAAATTATTAAGTCCAAAAAAAAATTTTTTCAACTTTTTTCAATTTTACCCCGTGGGATATATATTCTACCCACACACATTTGGAACTCTCCTGGGGTACCCTCACACATATTATTCCCTCATTTAGTGGATATTTTCACAAAAAAGTGAAATTTTGAAAAATTCAGAAAATTGGCTAAAAACGACTAAATATGAAGGACTCATCAGGCGAATCGCTCTGGAACTGAAATCGGAACGCTCACTGATATTTCCCCTATCTGAAAGTCTGATAAACGCTGAAAAAATGATTAAGTCCAAAAAAAAATTTTTTCAACTTTTTTCAATTTTACCCCCGTGGGATATATATTCTACCCACACACATTTGAAACTCTCCTGGGGTACCCTCACACATAGTATTCCCTCATTTAGTGGATATTTTCACAAAAAAGTGAAATTTTGAAAAATTCAGAAAATTGGCTAAAAACGACTAAATATGAAGGACTCATCAGGCGAATCGCTCTGGAACTGAAATCGGAACGCTCACTGATATTTCCCCTATCTGAAAGTCTGATAAACGCTGAAAAAATGATTAAGTCCAAAAAAAAATTTTTTCAACTTTTTTCAATTTTACCCCCGTGGGATATATATTCTACCCACACACATTTGAAACTCTCCTGGGGTACCCTCACACATAGTATTCCCTCATTTAGTGGATATTTTCACAAAAAAGTGAAATTTTGAAAAATTCAGAAAATTGGCTAAAAACGACTAAATATGAAGGACTCATCAGGCGAATCGCTCTGGAACTGAAATCGGAACGCTCACTGATATTTCCCCTATCTGAAAGTCTGATAAACGCTGAAAAAATGATTAAGTCCAAAAAAAAATTTTTTCAACTTTTTTCAATTTTACCCCCGTGGGATATATATTCTACCCACACACATTTGAAACTCTCCTGGGGTACCCTCACACATAGTATTCCCTCATTTAGTGGATATTTTCACAAAAAAGCGAAATTTTCAAAAATTCTGAAAATTGGCTGAAAACGACTAAATATGAAGGACTCATCGGGCGAATCACTCTGGAACTGAAATCGGAATGCTCACTGATATTTCCCCTATCTGAAAGTCTGATAAACGCTGAAAAAATGATTAAGTCCAAAAAAAAATTTTTTCAACTTTTTTCAATTTTACCCCCGTGGGATATATATTCTACCCAAACACATTTGGAACTCTCCTGGGGTACCCTCACACATATTATTCCCTCATTTAGTGGATATTTTCACAAAAAAGTGAAATATTGAAAAATTCAGAAAATTGGCTGAAAACGACTAAATATGAAGGACTCATCGGGTGAATCGCTCTGGAACTGAAATCGGAATGCTCACTCACATTTCCCCTATCTGAAAGTCTGATAAACGCTGAAAAAATGACTAAGTACAAAAAAAAATTTTTTTCACCTTTTTTCAATTTTACCCCCGTGGGATATATATTCTACCCACACACATTTGGAACTCTCCTGGGGTACCCTCACACATAGTATTCCCTCATTTAGTGGATATTTTCACAAAAAAGCGAAATTTTCAAAAATTCTGAAAATTGGCTGAAAACGACTAAATATGAAGGACTCATCGGGCGAATCGCTCTGGAACTGAAATCGGAACGCTCACTGATATTTCCCCTATCTGAAAGTCTGATAAACGCTGAAAAAATGATTAAGTCCAAAAAAAATTTTTTTCAACTTTTTTCAATTTTACCCCCGTGGGATATATATTCTACCCACACACATTTGGAACACTCCTGGGGTACCCTCACACATATTATTCCCTCATTTAGTGGATATTTTCTCAAAAAAGTGAAATTTTCAAAAATTCTGAAAATTGGCTGAAAACGACTAAATATGAAGGACTCATCGGGTGAATCGCTCTGGAACTGAAATCGGAATCCTCACTCACATTTCCCCTATCTGAAAGTCTGATAAACGCTGAAAAAATTATTAAGTCCAAAAAAAAATTTTTTCAACTTTTTTCAATTTTACCCCCGTGGGATATATATTCTACCCAAACACATTTGGAACTCTCCTGGGGTACCCTCACACATATTATTCCCTCATTTAGTGGATATTTTCACAAAAAAGTGAAATATTGAAAAATTCAGAAAATTGGCTGAAAACGACTAAATATGAAGGACTCATCGGGTGAATCGCTCTGGAACTGAAATCGGAATGCTCACTCACATTTCCCCTATCTGAAAGTCTGATAAACGCTGAAAAAATTATTAAGTCCAAAAAAAAATTTTTTCAACTTTTTTCAATTTTACCCCGTGGGATATATATTCTACCCACACACATTTGAAACTCTCCTGGGGTACCCTCACACATAGTATTCCCTCATTTAGTGGATATTTTCACAAAAAAGCGAAATTTTCAAAAATTCTGAAAATTGGCTGAAAACGACTAAATATGAAGGACTCATCGGGCGAATCACTCTGGAACTGAAATCGGAATGCTCACTGATATTTCCCCTATCTGAAAGTCTGATAAACGCTGAAAAAATGATTAAGTCCAAAAAAAAATTTTTTTCACCTTTTTTCAATTTTACCCCCGTGGGATATATATTCTACCCACACACATTTGGAACTCTCCTGGGGTACCCTCACACATAGTATTCCCTCATTTAGTTGATATTTTCACAAAAAAGCGAAATTTTCAAAAATTCTGAAAATTGGCTGAAAACGACTAAATATGAAGGACTCATCGGGCGAATCGCTCTGGAACTGAAATCGGAACGCTCACTGATATTTCCCCTATCTGAAAGTCTGATAAACGCTGAAAAAATGATTAAGTCCAAAAAAAATTTTTTTCAACTTTTTTCAATTTTACCCCCGTGGGATATATATTCTACCCACACACATTTGGAACTCTCCTGGGGTACCCTCACACATATTATTCCCTCATTTAGTGGATATTTTCACAAAAAAGTGAAATTTTCAAAAATTCTGAAAATTGGCTGAAAACGACTAAATATGAAGGACTCATCGGGTGAATCGCTCTGGAACTGAAATCGGAATGCTCACTCACATTTCCCCTGTCTGAAAGTCTGATAAACGCTGAAAAAATGACTAATTCCAAAAAAAAAAATTTTTTCACCTTTTTTTAATTTTACCCCCTTTGGGTATATATTCTACCCACACACATTTGGAACTCTCCTGGGGTACCCTCACACATATTATTCCCTCATTTAGTGGATATTTTCACAAAAAAGTGAAATTTTCAAAAATTCTGAAAATTGGCTGAAAACGACTAAATATGAAGGACTCATCGGGTGAATCGCTCTGGAACTGAAATCGGAACGCTCACTGACATTTCCCCTATCTGAAAGTCTGATAAACGCTGAAAAAATGACTAAGTCCAAAAAAAAAATTTTTTCACCTTTTTTCAATTTTACCCCCGTTGGGTATATATTCTACCCACACACATTTGGAACTCTCCTGGGGTACCCTCACACATATTATTCCCTCATTTAGTGGATATTTTCACAAAAAAGTGAAATTTTCAAAAATTCAGAAAATTGGCTAAAAACGACTAAATATGAAGGACTCATCGGGCGAATCGCTCTGGAACTGAAATCGGAACGCTCACTGATATTTCCCCTATCTGAAAGTCTGATAAACGCTGAAAAAATTATTAAGTCCAAAAAAAAATTTTTTCAACTTTTTTCAATTTTACCCCCGTGGGATATATATTCTACCCAAACACATTTGGAACTCTCCTGGGGTACCCTCACACATATTATTCCCTCATTTAGTGGATATTTTCACAAAAAAGTGAAATTTTGAAAAATTCAGAAAATTGGCTAAAAACGACTAAATATGAAGGACTAATCGAGCGAATCGCTCTGGAACTGAAATCGGAATGCTCACTGACATTTCCCCTATCTGAAAGTCTGATAAACGCTGAAAAAATGACTAAGTCCAAAAAAAAAAATTTTTCACCTTTCTTCAATTTTACCCACGTGGGATATATATTCTACCCACACACATTTGGAACTCTCCTGGGGTACCCTCACACATATTATTCCCTCATTTAGTGGATATTTTCACAAAAAAGTGAAATTTTCAAAAATTCAGAAAATTGGCTGAAAACGACTAAATATGAAGGACTCATCGGGCGAATCGCTCTGGAACTGAAATCGGAACGTTCACTGATATTTCCCCTATCTGAAAGTCTGATAAACGCTGAAAAAATGATTAAGACCAAAAAAAATTTTTTTTTACTTTTTTCATCTTTGCCCCCGTGGGATATATATTCTAACCACGCACATTTGGAACACTCCTGGGGTACCCTCACACATATTATTCCCTCATTTAGTGGATATTTTCACAAAAAAGTGAAATTTTCAAAACTTCTGAAAATTAGCTGAAAACGACTGAATATGAAGGACTCATCGGGCGAATCGCTCTGGAACTGAAATCGGAACGCTCACTGATATTTCCCCTCTCTGAAAGTCTGATAAACGCTGAAAAAATGATTAAGTCCAAAAAAAAATTTTTTTTACTTTTTTCAATTTTACCCCCGTGGGATATATATTCTACCCACGCAAATTTGGAACACTCCTGGGGTACCCTCACACATATTATTCCCTCATTTAGTGGATATTTTCACAAAAGAGTGAAATTTTCAAAAATTCAGAAAATTGGCTGAAAACGACTGAATATGAAGGACTCATCGGGCGAAACGCCCTGGAACTGAAATCGGAATGCTCACTGACATTTCCCCTATCTGAAAGTCTGATAAACGCTGAAAAAATGACTAAGTCCAAAAAAAAAAAATGTTTCACCTTTCTTCAATTTTACCCCCGTGGGATATATATTCTACCCACACACATTTGGAACTCTCCTGGGGTACCCTCACACATATTATTCCCTCATTTAGTGGATATTTTCACAAAAAAGTGAAATTTTGAAAAATTCTGAAAATTGGCTGAAAGTGACTAAATATGAAGGACTCATCGGGCGAATCGCTCTGGAACTGAAATCGGAACGCTCACTGACATTTCCCCTATCTGAAAGCATGATAAACGCCGGAAAAATGACTAAGTCTAAAAAAAATTTTTTTTAAACATTTTTCAATTTTACCCCCGTGGGATATATATTCTACCCACACACATTTGGAACTCTCCTGGGGTACCCTCACACATATTATTCCCTCATTTAGTGGATATTTTCACAAAAAAGTGAAATTTTCAAAAATTCAGAAAATTGGCTGAAAACGACTAAATATGAAGGACTCATCGGGCGAATCGCTCTGGAACTGAAATCGGAACGCTCACTGATATTTCCCCTATCTGAAAGTCTGATAAATACTGAAAAAATGATTAAGTCCAAAAAAAATTTTTTCAACTTTTTTCAATTTTACCCCGTGGGATATATATTCTACCCACACATATTTGGAACTCTCCTGGGGTACCCTCACACATATTATTCCCTCATTTAGTGGATATTTTCACAAAAAAGTGAAATTTTCAAAAATTCTGAAAATTGGCTGAAAACGACTAAATATGAAGGACTCATCGGGTGAATCACTCTGGAACTGAAATCGGAATGCTCACTGACATTTCCCCTATCTGAAAGTCTGCTAAACGCTGAAAAAATGACTAAGTCCAAAAAAAAACATTTTTTTACCTTTTTTCAATTTTACCCCCGTGGGATATATATTCTACCAAAACATATTTGGAACTCTCCTGGGGTACCCTCACACATATTATTCCCTCATTTAGTGGATATTTTCACAAAAAAGTGAAATTTTCAAAAATTCTGAAAATTGGCTGAAAACGACTGAATATGAAGGACTCATCGGGCGAATCGCTCTGGAACTGAAATCGGAACGCTCACTGACATTTCCCCTATCTGAAAGTCTGATAAACGCTGAAAAAATGACTAAGTTCAAAAAAAGTTTTTTTTCACCTTTTTTCAATTTTACCCCCGTGGGATATATATTCTACCCACACACATTTGGAACTCTCCTGGGGTACCCTCACACATATTATTCCCTCATTTAGTGGATATTTTCACAAAAAAGTGAAATTTTGAAAAATTCAGAAAATTGGCTGAAAACGACTAAATATGAAGGACTCATCGGGCGAATCGCTCTGGAACTGAAATCGGAACGCTCACTGACATTTCCCCTATCTGAAAGTCTGATAAACGCTGAAAAAATGACTAAGTCCAAAAAAAATTTTTTTTCACCTTTTTTCAATTTTACCCTGTGGGATATATATTCTACCCACACACATTTGGAACTCTCCTGGGGTACCCTCACACATATTATTCCCTCATTTAGTGGATATTTTCACAAAAAAGTGAAATTTTCAAAAATTCTGAAAATTGGCTGAAAACGACTAAATATGAAGGACTCATCGGGTGAATCGCTCTGGAACTGAAATCGGAACGCTCACTGATATTTCCCCTATCTGAAAGTCTGATAAATACTGAAAAAATGATTAAGTCCAAAAAAAATTTTTTCAACTTTTTTCAATTTTACCCCCGTGGGATATATATTCTACCCACACATATTTGGAACTCTCCTGGGGTACCCTCACACATATTATTCCCTCATTTAGTGGATATTTTCACAAAAAAGTGAAATTTTCAAAAATTCTGAAAATTGGCTGAAAACGACTAAATATGAAGGACTCATCGGGTGAATCACTCTGGAACTGAAATCAGAATGCTCACTGACATTTCCCCTATCTGAAAGTCTGCTAAACGCTGAAAAAATGACTAAGTTCAAAAAAAATTTTTTTTCACCTTTTTTCAATTTTACCCCCGTGGGATATATATTCTACCCACACACATTTGGAACTCTCCTGGGGTACCCTCACACATATTATTCCCTCATTTAGTGGATATTTTCACAAAAAAGTGAAATTTTCAAAAATTCTGAAAATTGGCTGAAAACGACTAAATATGAAGGACTCATCGGGCGAATCGCTCTGGAACTGAAATCGGAACACTCACTGACATTTCCCCTATCTGAAAGTCTGATAAACGCTGAAAAAATGACTAAATCCAAAAAAAAATTTTTTTTACCTTTTTTCAATTTTACTCCTGTGGGATATATATTCTACCCAAACACATTTGGAACTCTCCTGGGGTACCCTCACACATAGTATTCCCTCATTTAGTGGATATTTTCACAAAAAAGTGAAATTTTCAAAAATTCAGAAAATTGGCTGAAAACGACTAAATATGAAGGACTCATCGGGCGAATCGCTCTGGAACTGAAATCGGAATGCTCACTGACATTTCCCCTATCTGAAAGTCTGATAAACGCTGAAAAAATGACTAAATCCCCCAAAAAATTTTTTTTACCTTTTTTCAATTTTACTCCTGTGGGATATATATTCTACCCAAACAGATTTGGAACTCTCCTGGGGTACCCTCACACATAGTATTCCCTCATTTAGTGGATAATTTCACAAAAAAGTGAAATTTTTAAAAATTCTGAAAATTAGCTGAAAATGACTAAATATGAAGGACTCATCGGGCGAATCGCTCTGGAATTGAAATCGGAACGTTCACTGATATTTCCCCTATCTGAAAGTCTGATAAACGCTGAAAAAATGATTAAGTATAAAAAAAATTTTTTTTCACCTTTATTCAATTTTACCCCCGTGGGATATATATTCTACCCACACACATTTGTAACTCTCCTGGGGTACCCTCACACATATTATTCCCTCATTTAGTGGATATTTTCACAAAAAAGTGAAATTTTCAAAAATTCTGAAACTTGGCTGAAAACGACTAAATATGAAGGACTCATCGGGCGAATCGCTCTGGAACTGAAATCGGAACGCTCACTGACATTTCCCCTATCTGAAAGTCTGATAAACGCTGAAAAAATGACTAAATCACCAAAAAAAAATTTTTCACCTTTTTTCAATTTTACTCCTGTGGGATATATATTGTACCCACACACATTTGGAACTCTCCTGGGGTACCCTCACACATATTATTCCCTCATTTAGTGGATATTTTCACAAAAAAGTGAAATTTTCAAAAATTCAGAAAATTGGCTGAAAACGACTGAATATGAAGGACTCATCGGGCGAATCGCTCTGGAACTGAAATCGGAACGCTCACTGATATTTCCCCTCTCTGAAAGTCTGATAAACGCTGAAAAAATGATGAAGTCCAAAAAAAAATGTTTTTTACTTTTTTCAATTTTACCCCCGTGGGATATATATTCTACCCACGCACATTTGGAACACTCCTGGGGTACCCTCACACATATTATTCCCTCATTTAGTGGATATTTTCACAAAAGAGTGAAATTTTCAAAAATTCAGAAAATTGGCTGAAAACGACTGAATATGAAGGACTCATCGGGCGAAACGCTCTGGAACTGAAATCGGAATGCTCACTGACATTTCCCCTATCTGAAAGTCTGATAAACGCTGAAAAAATGAATAAGTCCAAAAAAAAAAAATGTTTCACCTTTCTTCAATTTTACCCCCGTGGGATATATATTCTACCCACACACATTTGGAACTCTCCTGGGGTACACACATATTATTCCCTCATTTAGTGGATATTTTCACAAAAAAGTGAAATTTTGAAAAATTCTGAAAATTGGCTGAAAGTGACTAAATATGAAGGACTCATCGGGCGAATCGCTCTGGAACTGAAATCGGAACGCTCACTGACATTTCCCCTATCTGAAAGTCTGATAAACGCTGAAAAAATGACTAAGTCCAAAAATAAAAATTTTTAACCTTTTTTCCATTTTTACCCCTGTGGGATATATATTCTACCCACACACATTTGGAACTCTCCTGGGGTACCCTCACACATATTATTCCCTCATTTAGTGGATATTTACTCAAAAAAGTGAAATTTTCAAAAATTCTGAAAATTGGCTGAAAACGACTGAATATGAAGGACTCATCTGGCGAATCGCGCTGGAACTGAAATCGGAATGCTCACTGACATTTCCCCTATCTGAAAGTCTGATAAACGCTGGAAAAATGACTAAATCCCCCCAAAAAATTTTTTAACTTTTTTCATCTTTGCCCCCGTGGGATATATATTCTAACCACGCACATTTGGAACACTCCTGGGGTACCCTCACACATATTATTCCCTCATTTAGTGGATATTTTCACAAAAAAGTGAAATTTTAAAAAATTCAGAAAATTGGCTGAAAACGACTGAATATGAAGGACTCATCTGGTGAATCGCTCTGAAACTGAAATCGGAACGCTTACTGACATTTCCCCTATCTGAAAGTCTGATAAACGCTGAAAAAATGATTAAATCCAAAAAAAAAATTTTTTCACCTTTTTTAAATTTTACCCCCGTGGGATATATATTCTACCCACACACATTTGTAACTCTCCTGGGGTACCCTCACATATTATTCCCTCATTTAGTGGATATTTTCCCAAAAAAGTGAAATTTTCAAAAATTCTGAAAATTGGCTGAAAACGACTAAATATGAAGGACTCATCGAGCGAATCCCTCTGGAACTGAAATCGGAACGCTCCCTGACATTTCCCCTATCTGAAAGTCTGATAAACGCTGAAAAATGACTAAATCCAAAAAAAAAATTTTTTCACCTTTTTTCAATTTTACTCCTGTGGGATATATATTCTACCCACACACATTTGTAACTCTCCTGGGGTACCCTCACATATTATTCCCTCATTTAGTGGATATTTTCCCAAAAAAGTGAAATTTTCAAAAATTCTGAAAATTGGCTGAAAACGACTAAATAAGAAGGACTCATCGAGCGAATCCCTCTGGAACTGAAATCGGAACGCTCACTGACATTTCCCCTATCTGAAAGTCTGATAAACGCTGAAAAATGACTAAATCCAAAAAAAAAATTTTTTCACCTTTTTTCAATTTTACTCCTGTGGGATATATATTCTACCCACACACATTTGTAACTGTCCTGGGGTACCCTCACATATTATTCCCTCATTTAGTGGATATTTTCCCAAAAAAGTGAAATTTTCAAAAATTCTGAAAATTGGCTGAAAACGACTAAATATGAAGGACTCATCGGGCGAATCCCTCTGGAACTGAAATCGGAACGCTCACTGACATTTCCCCTATCTGAAAGTCTGATAAACGCTGAAAAAATGACTAAATCCAAAAAAAAAAATTTTTCACCTTTTTTCAATTTTACTCCTGTGGGATATATATTCTACCCACACACATTTGGAACTATCCTGGGGTACCCTCACACATATTATTAGCTCATTTAGTGGATATTTTCACAAAAAAGTGAAATTTTCAAAAATTCTGAAAATTGGCTGAAAACGACTAAATATGAAGGACTCATCGGGCGAATCGCTCTGGAACTGAAATCGGAATGCTCACTGATATTGCCCCTATCTGAAAGTCTGATAAACGTTGAAAAAATGATTAAGTCCAAAAAAAAAATTTTTTTCAACTTTTTTCAATTCTACCCCCGTGGGATATATATTCTACCCACGCACATTTGGAACTCTCCTGGGGTACCCTCACACATATTATTCCCTCATTTAGTGGATATTTTCACAAAAAAGTGAAATTTTCCAAAATTCTGAAAATTAGCTGAAAACGACTGAATATGATGGACTCATCGGGCGAATCGCGCTGGAGCTGAAATCGGAACACTCACTGACATTTCCCCTATCTGAAAGTATGATAAACGCTGAAAAAATGACTAAGTCCAAAAAAAAAATTTTTTCACCTTTTTTCAATTTTACCCCCGTGGGATATATATTCTACCCACGCATATTTGGAACTCTCCTGGGGTACCCTCACACATATTATTCCCTCATTTAGTGGATATTTTCACAAAAAAGTGAAATTTTCAAAAATTCAGAAAATTGGCTGAAAACGACTAAATATGAAGGACTTATCGGGCGAATCGCTCTGGAACTGAAATCGGAACGCTCACTGACATTTCCCCTATCTGAAAGTCTGATAAACGCTGAAAAAATGATTAAATCCAAAAAAAAAATTTTTTCACCTTTTTTCAATTTTACCCCCGTGGGATATATTCTACCCACACACATTTGGAACTCTCCTGGGGTACCCTCACACATATTATTCCCTCATTTAGTGGATATTTTCACAAAAAAGTGAAATTTTCAAAAATTCCGAAAATTGGCTGAAAACGACTAAATATGATGGACACATCGGGCGAATCGCTCTGGAACTGAAATCGGAACGCTCACTGACATTTCCCCTATCTGAAAGTCTGATAAACACTGAAAAAATGACTAAGTCCAAAAAAAAAATTTTTTCACCTTTTTTCAATTTTACCCCCGTGGGATATATATTCTACCCACACACATTTGTAACTCTCCTGAGGTACCCTCACATATTATTCCCTCATTTAGTGGATATTTTCCCAAAAAAGTGAAATTTTCAAAAATTCTGAAAATTGGCTGAAAACGACTGAATATGATGGACTCATCGGGCGAATCGCGCTGGAGCTGAAATCGGAACGCTCACTGACATTTCCCCTATCTGAAAGTCTGATAAACGCTGAAAAAATGAGTAAGTCCAAAAAAAAAATTTTTTCACCTTTTTTCAATTTTACCCCGTGGGATATATATTCTACCCACGCATATTTGGAACTCTCCTGGGGTACCCTCACACATATTATTCCCTCATTTAGTGGATATTTTCACAAAAAAGTGAAATTTTCAAAAATTCAGAAAATTGGCTGAAAACGACTAAATATGAAGGACTCATCGGGCGAATCGCTCTGGAACTGAAATCGGAATGCTCACTGACATTTCCCCTATCTGAAAGTCTGATAAACGCTGAAAAAATGACTAAGTTGAAAAAAAAAATTTTTTAACCTTTTTTCAATTTTACCCCCGTGGGATATATATTCTACCCACACACATTTGGAACTCTCCTGGGGTACCCTCACACATATTATTCCCTCATTTAGTGGATATTTTCACAAAAAAGTGAAATTTTCAAAAATTCAGAAAATTGGCTGAAAACGACTAAATATGAAGGACTCATCGGGCGAATCGCTCTGGAACTGAAATCGGAGCGCTCACTGACATTTCCCCTATCTGAAAGTCTGATAAACGCTGAAAAAATTACTAAGTCCAAAAAAAAAATTTTTAACCTTTTTTCCATTTTTACCCCTGTGGGATATATATTCTACCCACACACATTTGGAACTCTCCTGGGGTACCCTCACACATTTTATTCCCTCATTTAGTGGATATTTTCACAAAAAAGTGAAATTTTCAAAAATTCTGAAAATTGGCTGAAAACGACTAAATATGAAGGACTCATCAGGCGAATTGCTCTGGAACTGAAATCGGAACACTCACTGATATTGCCCCTATCTGAAAGTCTGATAAACGCTGAAAAAATGATTAAGTCCAAAAAAAAAATTTTTTTCAACTTTTTTCAATTTTACCCCTGTGGGATATATATTCTACCCGCGCACATTTGGAACACTCCTGGGGTACCCTCACACATATTATTCCCTCATTTAGTGGATATTTTCACAAAAAAGTGAAATTTTCAAAAATTCTGAAAATTGGCTGAAAACGACTAAATATGAAGTACTCATCGGGCGAATCGCTCTGGAACTGAAATCGGAACGCTCACTGATATTTCCCCTATCTGAAAGTCTGATAAACGCTGAAAAAATGATTAAGTCCAAAAAAAAATTTTTTCAACTTTTTTCAATTTTACCCCCATGGGATATATATTCTACCCACATACATTTGGAACTCTCCTGGGGTACCCTCACACATATTATTCCCTCATTTAGTGGATATTTTCACAAAAAAGTGAAATTTTCAAAAATTCTGAAAATTGGCTGAAAACGACTAAATATGAAGGACTCATCGGGCGAATCTCTCTGGAACTGAAATCGGAATGCTCACTGACATTTCCCCTATCTGAAAGTCTGATAAACGCTGGAAAAATGACTAAATCCCCCAAAAATTTTTTTTTACTTTTTTCATCTTTGCCCCCGTGGGATATATATTCTAACCACGCACATTTGGAACACTCCTGGGGTACCCTCACACATATTATTCCCTCATTTAGTGGATATTTTCACAAAAAAGTGAAATTTTAAAAATTTCAGAAAATTGGCTGAAAACGACTGAATATGAAGGACTCATCTGGCGAATCGCTCTGAAACTGAAATCGGAACGCTCACTGACATTTCCCGAATCTGAAAGTCTGATAAACGCTGAAAAAATGATTAAATCCAAAAAAAAAATTTTTTCACCTTTTTTCAATTTTACCCCCGTGGGATATATTCTACCCACACACATTTGGAACTCTCCTGGGGTACCCTCACACATATTATTCCCTCATTTAGTGGATATTTTCACAAAAAAGTTAAGTTTTCAAAAATTCAGAAAATTGGCTGAAAACGACTAAATATGAAGGACTCATCGGGCGAATCGCTCTGGAACTTAAATCGGTACGCTCACTGACATTTCCCCTATCTGAAAGTCTGATAAACGCTGAAAAAATGACTAAGTCCAAAAAAAAAAAATTTTTCACCTTTTTTCAATTTTACCCCCGTGGGATATATATTCTACCCACACACATTTGGAACTCTCCTGGGATACCCTCACACATATTATTCCCTCATTTAGTGGATATTTTCACAAAAAAGTGAAATTTTCAAAAATTCAGAAAATTGGCTGAAAACGACTAAATATGAAGGACTCATCGGGCGAATCGCTCTGGAACTGAAATCGGAACGCTCACTGACATTTCCCCTATCTGAAAGTCTGATAAACGCTGAAAAAATGACTAAGTTGAAAAAAAAAATTTTTTAACCTTTTTTCAATTTTACCCCCGTGGGATATATATTCTACCCACACACATTTGGAACTCTCCTGGGATACCCTCACACATATTATTCCCTCATTTAGTGGATATTTTCACAAAAAAGTGAAATTTTCAAAAATTCTGAAAATTGGCTGAAAACGACTAAATATGAAGGACTCATCGGGCGAATCGCTCTGGAACTGAAATCGGAATGCTCACTGATATTGCCCCTATCTGAAAGTCTGATAAACGTTGAAAAAATGATTAAGTCCAAAAAAAAAATTTTTTTAAACTTTTTTCAATTCTACCCCCGTGGGATATATATTCTACCCACGCACATTTGGAACTCTCCTGGGGTACCCTCACACATATTATTCCCTCATTTAGTGGATATTTTCACAAAAAAGAGAAATTTTCAAAAATTCAGAAAATTGGCTGAAAACGACTAAATATGAAGGACTCATCTGGCGAATCGCTCTGGAACTGAAATCGGAACGTTCACTGATATTTCCCCTATCTGAAAGTCTGATAAACGCTGAAAAAATGATTAAATCCCCAAAAAAAATTTTTTCACCTTTTTTCAATTTTACCCCCATGGGATATATTCTACCCACACACATTTGTAACTCTCCTGGGGTACCCTCACATATTATTCCCTCATTTAGTGGAAATTTTCCCAAAAAAGTGAAATTTTCAAAAATTCTGAAAATTGGCTGAAAACGATTAATATGAAGGACTCATCGGGCGAATCCCTCTGGAACTGAAATCGGAACGCTCACTGACATTTCCCCTATCTGAAAGTCTGATAAACGCTGAAAAAATGACTAAATCCAAAAAAAAAAATTTTTTCACCTTTTTTCAATTTTACTCCTGTGGGATATATATTCTACCCACACACATTTGGAACTCTCCTGGGGTACCCTCACACATATTATTCCCTCATTTAGTGGATATTTTCACAAAAAAGTGAAATTTTCAAAAATTCAGAAAATTGGCTGAAAACGACTAAATATGAAGGACTCATCGGGCGAATCGCTCTGGAACTGAAATCGGAACGCTCACTGACATTTCCCCTATCTGAAAGTCTGATAAACGCTGAAAAAATGACTAAGTTGAAAAAAAAAAATTTTTAACCTTTTTTCAATTTTACCCCGTGGGATATATATTCTACCCACGCACATTTGGAACACTCCTGGGGTACCCTCACACATATTATTCCCTCATTTAGTGGATATTTTCACAAAAAAGTTAAATTTTCAAAAATTCTGAAAATTGGCTGAAAACGACTAAATATGAAAGACTTATCGGGCGAATCGCTCTGGAACTGAAATTGGAACGCTCACTGACATTTCCCCTATCTGAAAGTCTGATAAACGCTGAAAAAATGACTAAGTCCAAAAAAAATTTTTTTTCACCTTTTTTCAATTTTACCCTGTGGGATATATATTCTACCCACACACATTTGGAACTCTCCTGGGGTACCCTCACACATATTATTCCCTCATTTAGTGGATATTTTCACAAAAAAGTGAAATTTTCAAAAATTCTGAAAATTGGCTGAAAACGACTAAATATGAAGGACTCATCGGGTGAATCGCTCTGGAACTGAAATCGGAACGCTCACTGATATTTCCCCTATCTGAAAGTCTGATAAATACTGAAAAAATGATTAAGTCCAAAAAAAATTTTTTCAACTTTTTTCAATTTTACCCCCGTGGGATATATATTCTACCCACACACATTTGGAACTCTCCTGGGGTACCCTCACACATATTATTCCCTCATTTAGTGGATATTTTCACAAAAAAGTGAAATTTTCAAAAATTCTGAAAATTGGCTGAAAACGACTAAATATGAAGGACTCATCGGGCGAATCTCTCTGGAACTGAAATCGGAACGCTCACTGACATTTCCCCTATCTGAAAGCATGATAAACGCCGGAAAAATGACTAAGTCTAAAAAAAATTTTTTTTAAACATTTTTCAATTTTACCCCCGTGGGATATATATTCTACCCACACACATTTGGAACTCTCCTGGGGTACCCTCACACATATTATTCCCTCATTTAGTGGATATTTTCACAAAAAAGTGAAATTTTCAAAAATTCAGAAAATTGGCTGAAAACGACTAAATATGAAGGACTCATCGGGCGAATCGCTCTGGAACTGAAATCGGAACGCTCACTGATATTTCCCCTATCTGAAAGTCTGATAAATACTGAAAAAATGATTAAGTCCAAAAAAAATTTTTTCAACTTTTTTCAATTTTACCCCCGTGGGATATATCTTCTACCCACACATATTTGGAACTCTCCTGGGGTACCCTCACACATATTATTCCCTCATTTAGTGGATATTTTCACAAAAAAGTGAAATTTTCAAAAATTCTGAAAATTGGCTGAAAACGACTAAATATGAAGGACTCATCGGGTGAATCACTCTGGAACTGAAATCGGAATGCTCACTGACATTTCCCCTATCTGAAAGTCTGCTAAACGCTGAAAAAATGACTAAGTCCAAAAAAAAACATTTTTTTACCTTTTTTCAATTTTACCCCCGTGGGATATATATACTACCAACACATATTTGGAACTCTCCTGGGGTACCCTCACACATATTATTCCCTCATTTAGTGGATATTTTCACAAAAAAGTGAAATTTTCAAAAATTCTGAAAATTGGCTGAAAACGACTGAATATGAAGGACTCATCGGGCGAATCGCTCTGGAACTGAAATCGGAACGCTCACTGACATTTCCCCTATCTGAAAGTCTGATAAACGCTGAAAAAATGACTAAGTTCAAAAAAAGTTTTTTTTCACCTTTTTTCAATTTTACCCCCGTGGGATATATATTCTACCCACACACATTTGGAACTCTCCTGGGGTACCCTCACACATATTATTCCCTCATTTAGTGGATATTTTCACAAAAAAGTGAAATTTTCAAAAATTCTGAAAATTGGCTGAAAACGACTAAATATGAAGGACTCATCGGGCGAATCGCTCTGGAACTGAAATCGGAACGTTCACTGATATTTCCCCTATCTGAAAGTCTGATAAAAGCTGAAAAAACGATTAAGTCCAAAAAAAAATTTTTTAACCTTTTTTCAATTTTACCCCCGTGGGATATATATTCTACCCACGCATATTTGGAACTCTCCTGGGGTACCCTCACACATAATATTCCCTCATTTAGTGGATATTTTCACAAAAAAGTGAAATTTTCAAAAATTCAGAAAATTGGCTGAAAACGACTAAATATGAAGGACTCATCGGGCGAATCGCTCTGGAACTGAAATCGGAACGCTCACTGACATTTCCCCTATCTGAAAGTCTGATAAATGCTGAAAAAATGATTAAATCCCCAAAAAAAAATTTTTCACCTTTTTTCAATTTTACCCCCATGGGATATAGTCTACCCACACACATTTGTAACTCTCCTGGGGTACCCTCACATATTATTCCCTCATTTAGGGGATATTTTCCCAAAAAAGTGAAATTTTCAAAAATTCTGAAAATTGGCTGAAAACGACTAATATGAAGGACTCATCGGGCGAATCCCTCTGGAACTGAAATCGGAACGCTCACTGACATTTCCCCTATCTGAAAGTCTGATAAACGCTGAAAAAATGACTAAATCCAAAAAAAAAATTTTTTCACCTTTTTTCAATTTTACTCCTGTGGGATATATATTCTACCCACACACATTTGGAACTCTCCTGGGGTACCCTCACACATATTATTCCCTCATTTAGTGGATATTTTCACAAAAAAGTGAAATTTTCAAAAATTCAGAAAATTGGCTGAAAACGACTAAATATGAAGGACTCATCAGGCGAATCGCTCTGGAACTGAAATCGGAACGTTCACTGATATTTCCCCTATCTGAAAGTCTGATAAACGCTGAAAAAATGACTAAATCCAAAAAAAAAATTTTTTCACCTTTTTTCAATTTTACCCCCGTGGGATATATATTCTACCCACACACATTTGGAACTCTCCTGGGGTACCCTCACACATATTATTCCCTCATTTAGTGGATATTTTCACAAAAAAGTGAAATTTTCAAAAATTCAGAAAATTGGCTGAAAACGACTAAATATGAAGGACTCATCGGGCGAATCGCTCTGGAACTGAAATCGGAACGCTCACTGACATTTCCCCTATCTGAAAGTCTGATAAACGCTGAAAAAATGACTAAGTTGAAAAAAAAAAATTTTTAACCTTTTTTCAATTTTACCCCCGTGGGATATATATTCTACCCACACACATTTGGAACTCTCCTGGGGTACCCTCACACATATTATTCCCTCATTTAGTGGATATTTTCACAAAAAAGTGAAATTTTCCAAAATTCTGAAAATTGGCTGAAAACGACTGAATATGATGGACTCATCGGGCGAATCGCGCTGGAGCTGAAATCGGAACGCTCACTGACATTTCCCCTATCTGAAAGTCTGATAAACGCTGAAAAAATGACTAAATCCCAAAAAAAAATTTTTTTACCTTTTTTCAATTTTACTCCTGTGGGATATATATTCTACCCAAACACATTTGGAACTCTCCTGGGGTACCCTCACACATAGTATTCCCTCATTTAGTGGATAATTTCACAAAAAAGTGAAATTTTCAAAAATTCTGAAAATTAGCTGAAAATGACTAAATATGAAGGACTCATCGGGCGAATCGCTCTGGAATTGAAATCGGAACGTTCACTGATATTTCCCCTATCTGAAAGTCTGATAAACGCTGAAAAAATGATTAAGTATAAAAAAAATTTTTTTTCACCTTTATTCAATTTTACCCCCGTGGGATATATATTCTACCCACGCACATTTGGAACACTCCTGGGGTACCCTCACACATATTATTCCCTCATTTAGTGGATATTTTCACAAAAGAGTGAAATTTTCAAAACTTCAGAAAATTGGCTGAAAACGACTGAATATGAAGGACTCATCGGGCGAAACGCTCTGGAACTGAAATCGGAATGCTCACTGACATTTCCCCTATCTGAAAGTCTGATAAACGCTGAAAAAATGAATAAGTCCAAAAAAAAAAAATGTTTCACCTTTCTTCAATTTTACCCCCGTGGGATATATATTCTACCCACACACATTTGGAACTCTCCTGGGGTACACACATATTATTCCCTCATTTAGTGGATATTTTCACAAAAAAGTGAAATTTTGAAAAATTCTGAAAATTGTCTGAAAGTGACTAAATATGAAGGACTCATCGGGCGAATCGCTCTGGAACTGAAATCGGAACGCTCACTGACATTTCCCCTATCTGAAAGTCTGATAAACGCTGAAAAAATGACTAAGTCCAAAAATAAAAATTTTTAACCTTTTTTCCATTTTTACCCCTGTGGGATATATATTCTACCCACACACATTTGGAACTCTCCTGGGGTACCCTCACACATATTATTCCCTCATTTAGTGGATATTTACTCAAAAAAGTGAAATTTTAAAAAATTCAGAAAATTGGCTGAAAACGACTAAATATGAAGGACTCATTGGGCGAATCGCTCTGGAACTGAAATCGGAACGCTCACTGACATTTCCCCTATCTGAAAGTCTGATAAACGCTGGAAAAATGACTAAATCCCCCAAAAAATTTTTTTAACTTTTTTCATCTTTGCCCCCGTGGGATATATATTCTAACCACGCACATTTGGAACACTCCTGGGGTACCCTCACACATATTATTCCCTCATTTAGTGGATATTTTCACAAAAAAGTGAAATTTTAAAAAATTCAGAAAATTGGCTGAAAACGACTGAATATGAAGGACTCATCTGGCGAATCGCTCTGAAACTGAAATCGGAACGCTCACTGACATGTCCCCTATCTGAAAGTCTGATAAACGCTGAAAAAATGATTAAATCTAAAAAAAAAATTTTTTCACCTTTTTTAAATTTTACCCCCGTGGGATATATATTCTACCCACACACATTTGTAACTCTCCTGGGTACCCTCACATATTATTCCCTCATTTAGTGGATATTTTCCCAAAAAAGTGAAATTTTCAAAAATTCTGAAAATTGGCTGAAAACGACTAAATATGAAGGACTCATCGAGCGAATCCCTCTGGAACTGAAATCGGAACGCTCACTGACATTTCCCCTATCTGAAAGTCTGATAAACGCTGAAAAATGACTAAATCCCAAAAAAAAAATTTTTCACCTTTTTTCAATTTTACTCCTGTGGGATATATATTCTACCCACACACATTTGTAACTGTCCTGGGGTACCCTCACATATTATTCCCTCATTTAGTGGATATTTTCCCAAAAAAGTGAAATTTTCAAAAATTCTGAAAATTGGCTGAAAACGACTAAATATGAAGGACTCATCGGGCGAATCCCTCTGGAACTGAAATCGGAACGCTCACTGACATTTCCCCTATCTGAAAGTCTGATAAACGCTGAAAAAATGACTAAATCCAAAAAAAAAAATTTTTCACCTTTTTTCAATTTTACTCCTGTGGGATATATATTCTACCCACACACATTTGGAACTCTCCTGGGGTACCCTCACACATATTATTAGCTCATTTAGTGGATATTTTCACAAAAAAGTGAAATTTTCAAAAATTCTGAAAATTGGCTGAAAACGACTAAATATGAAGGACTCATCGGGCGAATCGCTCTGGAACTGAAATCGGAATGCTCACTGATATTGCCCCTATCTGAAAGTCTGATAAACGTTGAAAAAATGATTAAGTCCAAAAAAAAAATTTTTTTCAACTTTTTTCAATTCTACCCCCGTGGGATATATATTCTACCCACGCACATTTGGAACTCTCCTGGGGTACCCTCACACATATTATTCCCTCATTTAGTGGATATTTTCACAAAAAAGTGAAATTTTCCAAAATTCTGAAAATTAGCTGAAAACGACTGAATATGATGGACTCATCGGGCGAATCGCGCTGGAGCTGAAATCGGAACACTCACTGACATTTCCCCTATCTGAAAGTATGATAAACGCTGAAAAAATGACTAAGTCCAAAAAAAAAATTTTTTCACCTTTTTTCAATTTTACCCCCGTGGGATATATATTCTACCCACACACATTTGGAACTCTCCTGGGGTACCCTCACACATATTATTCCCTCATTTAGTGGATATTTTCACAAAAAAGTGAAATTTTCAAAAATTCAGAAAATTGGCTGAAAACGACTAAATATGAAGGACTCATCGGGCGAATCGCTCTGGAACTGAAATCGGAACGCTCACTGATATTTCCCCTATCTGAAAGTCTGATAAATACTGAAAAAATGATTAAGTCCAAAAAAAATTTTTTCAACTTTTTTCAATTTTACCCCCGTGGGATATATCTTCTACCCACACATATTTGGAACTCTCCTGGGGTACCCTCACACATATTATTCCCTCATTTAGTGGATATTTTCACAAAAAAGTGAAATTTTCAAAAATTCTGAAAATTGGCTGAAAACGACTAAATATGAAGGACTCATCGGGTGAATCACTCTGGAACTGAAATCGGAATGCTCACTGACATTTCCCCTATCTGAAAGTCTGCTAAACGCTGAAAAAATGACTAAGTCCAAAAAAAAACATTTTTTTACCTTTTTTCAATTTTACCCCCGTGGGATATATATACTACCAACACATATTTGGAACTCTCCTGGGGTACCCTCACACATATTATTCCCTCATTTAGTGGATATTTTCACAAAAAAGTGAAATTTTCAAAAATTCTGAAAATTGGCTGAAAACGACTGAATATGAAGGACTCATCGGGCGAATCGCTCTGGAACTGAAATCGGAACGCTCACTGACATTTCCCCTATCTGAAAGTCTGATAAACGCTGAAAAAATGACTAAGTTCAAAAAAAGTTTTTTTTCACCTTTTTTCAATTTTACCCCCGTGGGATATATATTCTACCCACACACATTTGGAACTCTCCTGGGGTACCCTCACACATATTATTCCCTCATTTAGTGGATATTTTCACAAAAAAGTGAAATTTTCAAAAATTCTGAAAATTGGCTGAAAACGACTAAATATGAAGGACTCATCGGGCGAATCGCTCTGGAACTGAAATCGGAACGTTCACTGATATTTCCCCTATCTGAAAGTCTGATAAAAGCTGAAAAAACGATTAAGTCCAAAAAAAAATTTTTTAACCTTTTTTCAATTTTACCCCCGTGGGATATATATTCTACCCACGCATATTTGGAACTCTCCTGGGGTACCCTCACACATAATATTCCCTCATTTAGTGGATATTTTCACAAAAAAGTGAAATTTTCAAAAATTCAGAAAATTGGCTGAAAACGACTAAATATGAAGGACTCATCGGGCGAATCGCTCTGGAACTGAAATCGGAACGCTCACTGACATTTCCCCTATCTGAAAGTCTGATAAATGCTGAAAAAATGATTAAATCCCCAAAAAAAAATTTTTCACCTTTTTTCAATTTTACCCCCATGGGATATAGTCTACCCACACACATTTGTAACTCTCCTGGGGTACCCTCACATATTATTCCCTCATTTAGGGGATATTTTCCCAAAAAAGTGAAATTTTCAAAAATTCTGAAAATTGGCTGAAAACGACTAATATGAAGGACTCATCGGGCGAATCCCTCTGGAACTGAAATCGGAACGCTCACTGACATTTCCCCTATCTGAAAGTCTGATAAACGCTGAAAAAATGACTAAATCCAAAAAAAAAATTTTTTCACCTTTTTTCAATTTTACTCCTGTGGGATATATATTCTACCCACACACATTTGGAACTCTCCTGGGGTACCCTCACACATATTATTCCCTCATTTAGTGGATATTTTCACAAAAAAGTGAAATTTTCAAAAATTCAGAAAATTGGCTGAAAACGACTAAATATGAAGGACTCATCAGGCGAATCGCTCTGGAACTGAAATCGGAACGTTCACTGATATTTCCCCTATCTGAAAGTCTGATAAACGCTGAAAAAATGACTAAATCCAAAAAAAAAATTTTTTCACCTTTTTTCAATTTTACCCCCGTGGGATATATATTCTACCCACACACATTTGGAACTCTCCTGGGGTACCCTCACACATATTATTCCCTCATTTAGTGGATATTTTCACAAAAAAGTGAAATTTTCAAAAATTCAGAAAATTGGCTGAAAACGACTAAATATGAAGGACTCATCGGGCGAATCGCTCTGGAACTGAAATCGGAACGCTCACTGACATTTCCCCTATCTGAAAGTCTGATAAACGCTGAAAAAATGACTAAGTTGAAAAAAAAAAATTTTTAACCTTTTTTCAATTTTACCCCCGTGGGATATATATTCTACCCACACACATTTGGAACTCTCCTGGGGTACCCTCACACATATTATTCCCTCATTTAGTGGATATTTTCACAAAAAAGTGAAATTTTCCAAAATTCTGAAAATTGGCTGAAAACGACTGAATATGATGGACTCATCGGGCGAATCGCGCTGGAGCTGAAATCGGAACGCTCACTGACATTTCCCCTATCTGAAAGTCTGATAAACGCTGAAAAAATGACTAAATCCCAAAAAAAAATTTTTTTACCTTTTTTCAATTTTACTCCTGTGGGATATATATTCTACCCAAACACATTTGGAACTCTCCTGGGGTACCCTCACACATAGTATTCCCTCATTTAGTGGATAATTTCACAAAAAAGTGAAATTTTCAAAAATTCTGAAAATTAGCTGAAAATGACTAAATATGAAGGACTCATCGGGCGAATCGCTCTGGAATTGAAATCGGAACGTTCACTGATATTTCCCCTATCTGAAAGTCTGATAAACGCTGAAAAAATGATTAAGTATAAAAAAAATTTTTTTTCACCTTTATTCAATTTTACCCCCGTGGGATATATATTCTACCCACGCACATTTGGAACACTCCTGGGGTACCCTCACACATATTATTCCCTCATTTAGTGGATATTTTCACAAAAGAGTGAAATTTTCAAAACTTCAGAAAATTGGCTGAAAACGACTGAATATGAAGGACTCATCGGGCGAAACGCTCTGGAACTGAAATCGGAATGCTCACTGACATTTCCCCTATCTGAAAGTCTGATAAACGCTGAAAAAATGAATAAGTCCAAAAAAAAAAAATGTTTCACCTTTCTTCAATTTTACCCCCGTGGGATATATATTCTACCCACACACATTTGGAACTCTCCTGGGGTACACACATATTATTCCCTCATTTAGTGGATATTTTCACAAAAAAGTGAAATTTTGAAAAATTCTGAAAATTGTCTGAAAGTGACTAAATATGAAGGACTCATCGGGCGAATCGCTCTGGAACTGAAATCGGAACGCTCACTGACATTTCCCCTATCTGAAAGTCTGATAAACGCTGAAAAAATGACTAAGTCCAAAAATAAAAATTTTTAACCTTTTTTCCATTTTTACCCCTGTGGGATATATATTCTACCCACACACATTTGGAACTCTCCTGGGGTACCCTCACACATATTATTCCCTCATTTAGTGGATATTTACTCAAAAAAGTGAAATTTTAAAAAATTCAGAAAATTGGCTGAAAACGACTAAATATGAAGGACTCATTGGGCGAATCGCTCTGGAACTGAAATCGGAACGCTCACTGACATTTCCCCTATCTGAAAGTCTGATAAACGCTGGAAAAATGACTAAATCCCCCAAAAAATTTTTTTAACTTTTTTCATCTTTGCCCCCGTGGGATATATATTCTAACCACGCACATTTGGAACACTCCTGGGGTACCCTCACACATATTATTCCCTCATTTAGTGGATATTTTCACAAAAAAGTGAAATTTTAAAAAATTCAGAAAATTGGCTGAAAACGACTGAATATGAAGGACTCATCTGGCGAATCGCTCTGAAACTGAAATCGGAACGCTCACTGACATGTCCCCTATCTGAAAGTCTGATAAACGCTGAAAAAATGATTAAATCTAAAAAAAAAATTTTTTCACCTTTTTTAAATTTTACCCCCGTGGGATATATATTCTACCCACACACATTTGTAACTCTCCTGGGTACCCTCACATATTATTCCCTCATTTAGTGGATATTTTCCCAAAAAAGTGAAATTTTCAAAAATTCTGAAAATTGGCTGAAAACGACTAAATATGAAGGACTCATCGAGCGAATCCCTCTGGAACTGAAATCGGAACGCTCACTGACATTTCCCCTATCTGAAAGTCTGATAAACGCTGAAAAATGACTAAATCCCAAAAAAAAAATTTTTCACCTTTTTTCAATTTTACTCCTGTGGGATATATATTCTACCCACACACATTTGTAACTGTCCTGGGGTACCCTCACATATTATTCCCTCATTTAGTGGATATTTTCCCAAAAAAGTGAAATTTTCAAAAATTCTGAAAATTGGCTGAAAACGACTAAATATGAAGGACTCATCGGGCGAATCCCTCTGGAACTGAAATCGGAACGCTCACTGACATTTCCCCTATCTGAAAGTCTGATAAACGCTGAAAAAATGACTAAATCCAAAAAAAAAAATTTTTCACCTTTTTTCAATTTTACTCCTGTGGGATATATATTCTACCCACACACATTTGGAACTCTCCTGGGGTACCCTCACACATATTATTAGCTCATTTAGTGGATATTTTCACAAAAAAGTGAAATTTTCAAAAATTCTGAAAATTGGCTGAAAACGACTAAATATGAAGGACTCATCGGGCGAATCGCTCTGGAACTGAAATCGGAATGCTCACTGATATTGCCCCTATCTGAAAGTCTGATAAACGTTGAAAAAATGATTAAGTCCAAAAAAAAAATTTTTTTCAACTTTTTTCAATTCTACCCCCGTGGGATATATATTCTACCCACGCACATTTGGAACTCTCCTGGGGTACCCTCACACATATTATTCCCTCATTTAGTGGATATTTTCACAAAAAAGTGAAATTTTCCAAAATTCTGAAAATTAGCTGAAAACGACTGAATATGATGGACTCATCGGGCGAATCGCGCTGGAGCTGAAATCGGAACACTCACTGACATTTCCCCTATCTGAAAGTATGATAAACGCTGAAAAAATGACTAAGTCCAAAAAAAAAATTTTTTCACCTTTTTTCAATTTTACCCCCGTGGGATATATATTCTACCCACGCATATTTGGAACTCTCCTGGGGTACCCTCACACATATTATTCCCTCATTTAGTGGATATTTTCACAAAAAAGTGAAATTTTCAAAAATTCAGAAAATTGGCTGAAAACGACTAAATATGAAGGACTCATCGGGCGAATCGCTCTGGAACTGAAATCGGAACGCTCACTGACATTTCCCCTATCTGAAAGTCTGATAAACGCTGAAAAAATGATTAAATCCAAAAAAAAAATTTTTTCACCTTTTTTCAATTTTACCCCCGTGGGATATATTCTACCCACACACATTTGGAACTCTCCTGGGGTACCCTCACACATATTATTCCCTCATTTAGTGGATATTTTCACAAAAAAGTGAAATTTTCAAAAATTCCGAAAATTGGCTGAAAACGACTAAATATGATGGACACATCGGGCGAATCGCTCTGGAACTGAAATCGGAACGCTCACTGACATTTCCCCTATCTGAAAGTCTGATAAACACTGAAAAAATGACTAAGTCCAAAAAAAAAATTTTTTCACCTTTTTTCAATTTTACCCCCGTGGGATATATATTCTACCCACACACATTTGTAACTCTCCTGGGGTACCCTCACATATTATTCCCTCATTTAGTGGATATTTTCCCAAAAAAGTGAAATTTTCAAAAATTCTGAAAATTGGCTGAAAACGACTGAATATGATGGACTCATCGGGCGAATCGCGCTGGAGCTGAAATCGGAACGCTCACTGACATTTCCCCTATCTGAAAGTCTGATAAACGCTGAAAAAATGAGTAAGTCCAAAAAAAAAATTTTTTCACCTTTTTTCAATTTTACCCCGTGGGATATATATTCTACCCACGCATATTTGGAACTCTCCTGGGGTACCCTCACACATATTATTCCCTCATTTAGTGGATATTTTCACAAAAAAGTGAAATTTTCAAAAATTCAGAAAATTGGCTGAAAACGACTAAATATGAAGGACTCATCGGGCGAATCGCTCTGGAACTGAAATCGGAATGCTCACTGATATTGCCCCTATCTGAAAGTCTGATAAATGTTGAAAAAATGATTAAGTCCAAAAAAAAAATTTTTTTCAACTTTTTTCAATTCTACCCCCGTGGGATATATATTCTACCCACGCACATTTGGAACTCTCCTGGGGTACCCTCACACATATTATTCCCTCATTTAGTGGATATTTTCACAAAAAAGTGAAATTTTCAAAAATTCAGAAAATTGGCTGAAAACGACTAAATATGAAGGACTCATCGGGCGAATCGCTCTGGAACTGAAATCGGAACGTTCACTGATATTTCCCCTATCTGAAAGTCTGATAAACGCTGAAAAAATGATTAAGTCCACAAAAATTTTTTTTAACCTTTTTTCAATTTTACCCCCGTGGGATATATATTCTACCCACACACATTTGGAACTCTCCTGGGGTACCCTCACACATATTATTCCCTCATTTAGTGGATATTTTCACAAAAAAGTGAAATTTTCAAAAATTCTGAAAATTGGCTGAAAACGGCTGAATATGATGGACTCATCGGGCGAATCGCGCTGGAGCTGAAATCGGAACGCTCACTGACATTTCCCCTATCTGAAAGTCTGATAAACGCTGAAAAAATGACTAAGTCCAAAAAAAAAATTTTTTCACCTTTTTTCAATTTTACCCCCGTGGGATATATATTCTACCCACGCATATTTGGAACTCTCCTGGGGTACCCTCACACATATTATTCCCTCATTTAGTGGATATTTTCACAAAAAAGTGAAATTTTCAAAAATTCAGAAAATTGGCTGAAAACGACTAAATATGAAGGACTCATCGGGCGAATCGCTCTGGAACTGAAATCGGAGCGCTCACTGATATTGCCCCTTTCTGAAAGTCTGATAAACGTTGAAAAAATAATTAAGTCCAAAAAAAAAATTTTTTTCAACTTTTTTCAATTCCACCCCCTTTGGGATATATATTCTACCCACGCATATTTGGAACTCTCCTGGGGTAACCTCACACATATTATTCCCTTATTTAGTGGATATTTTCACAAAAAAGTGAAATTTTCAAAAATTCAGAAAATTGGCTGAAAACGACTAAATATGAAGGACTCATCGGGCGAATCGCTCTGGAACTGAAATCGGAACGTTCACTGATATTTCCCCTATCTGAAAGTCTGATAAACGCTGAAAAAATGACTAAGTTGAAAAAAAAAATTTTTTAACCTTTTTTCAATTTTACCCCCGTGGGATATATATTCTACCCACACACATTTGGAACTCTCCTGGGGTACCCTCACACATATTATTAGCTCATTTAGTGGATATTTTCACAAAAAAGTGAAATTTTCAAAAATTCTGAAAATTGGCTGAAAACGACTAAATATGAAGGACTCATCGGGCGAATCGCTCTGGAACTGAAATCGGAATGCTCACTGATATTGCCCCTATCTGAAAGTCTGATAAACGTTGAAAAAATGATTAAGTCCAAAAAAAAAATTTTTTTCAACTTTTTTCAATTCTACCCCCGTGGGATATATATTCTACCCACGCACATTTGGAACTCTCCTGGGGTACCCTCACACATATTATTCCCTCATTTAGTGGATATTTTCACAAAAAAGTGAAATTTTCAAAAATTCAGAGAATTGGCTGAAAACGACTAAATATGAAGGACTCATCGGGCGAATCGCTCTGGAACTGAAATCGGAATGTTCACTGATATTTCCCCTATCTGAAAGTCTGATAAACGCTGAAAAAACGATTAAGTCCAAAAAAAAATTTTTTCACCTTTTTTCAATTTTACTCCTGTTGGATATATATTCTACCCACACACATTTGGAACTCTCCTGGGGTACCCTCACACATATTATTCCCTCATTTAGTGGATATTTTCACAAAAAAGTGAAATTTTCAAAAATTCAGAAAATTGGCTGAAAACGACTAAATATGAAGGACTCATCGGGCGAATCGCTCTGGAACTGAAATCGGAACGCTCACTGACATTTCCCCTATCTGAAAGTCTGATAAACGCTGAAAAAATGACTAAGTCCAAAAAAAAAAAATTTTTCACCTTTTTTCAATTTTACCCCCGTGGGATATATATTCTACCCACACACATTTGGAACTCTCCTGGGGTACCCTCACACATATTATTCCCTCATTTAGTGGATATTTTCACAAAAAAGTGAAATTTTCAAAAATTCAGAAAATTGGCTGAAAACGACTAAATATGAAGGACTCATCGGGCGAATCGCTCTGGAACTGAAATCGGAACGCTCACTGACATTTCCCCTATCTGAAAGTCTGATAAACGCTGAAAAAATGACTAAGTCCAAAAAAAAAATTTTTTCACCTTTTTTCAATTTTACCCCCGTGGGATATATATTCTACCCACGCATATTTGGAACTCTCCTGGGGTACCCTCACACATATTATTCCCTCATTTAGTGGATATTTTCACAAAAAAGTGAAATTTTCAAAAATTCAGAAAATTGGCTGAAAACGACTAAATATGAAGGACTCATCGGGCGAATCGCTCTGGAACTGAAATCCGAACGCTCACTGACATTTCCCCTATCTCAAAGTCTGATAAACGCTGAAGAAATGACTAAGTCCAAAAAAAAATTTTTTAACCTTTTTTCCATTTTTACCCCTGTGGGATATATATTCTACCCACACACATTTGGAACTCTCCTGGGGTACCCTCACACATATTATTCCCTCATTTAGTGGATATTTTCACAAAAAAGTGAAATTTTCAAAAATTCAGAAAATTGGCTGAAAACGACTAAATATGAAGGACTTATCGGGCGAATCGCTCTGGAACTGAAATCGGAACGCTCACTGACATTTCCCCTATCTGAAAGTCTGATAAACGCTGAAAAAATGACTAAGTTGAAAAAAAAAATTTTTTAACCTTTTTTCAATTTTACCCCCGTGGGATATATATTCTACCCACACACATTTGGAACTCTCCTGGGGTACCCTCACACATATTATTAGCTCATTTAGTGGATATTTTCACAAAAAAGTGAAATTTTCAAAAATTCAGAGAATTGGCTGAAAACGACTAAATATGAAGGACTCATCGGGCGAATCGCTCTGGAACTGAAATCGGAACGTTCACTGATATTTCCCCTATCTGAAAGTCTGATAAACGCTGAAAAAACGATTAAGTCCAAAAAAAATTTTTTTAACCTTTTTTCAATTTTACCTCCGTGGGATATATATTCTACCCACACACATTTGGAAGTCTCCTGGGGTACCCTCACACATATTATTCCCTCATTTAGTGGATATTTTCACAAAAAAGTGAAATTTTCCAAAATTCTGAAAATTGGCTGAAAACGACTGAATATGATGGACTCATCCGGCGAATCGCGCTGGAGCTGAAATCGGAACGCTCAATGACAATTCCCCTATCTGAAAGTCTGATAAACGCTGAAAAAATGACTAAGTCCAAAAAAAAAAATTTTTCACCTTTTTCAATTTTACCCCCGTGGGATATATATTCTACCCACGCATATTTGGAACTCTCCTGGGGTACCCTCACACATATTATTCCCTCATTTAGTGGATATTTTCACAAAAAAGTGAAATTTTCAAAAATTCAGAAAATTGGCTGAAAACGGCTAAATATGAAGGACTCATCGGGCGAATCGCTCTGGAACTGAAATCGGAACGCTCACTGACATTTCCCCTATCTGAAAGTCTGATAAACGCTGAAAAAATGATTAAATCCCAAAAAAAAATTTTTTCACCTTTTTTCAATTTTACCCCCGTGGGATATATTCTACCCACACACATTTGGAACTCTCCTGGGGTACCCTCACACATATTATTCCCTCATTTAGTGGATATTTTCACAAAAAAGTGAAATTTTCAAAAATTCCGAAAATTGGCTGAAAACGACTAAATATGATGGACTCATCGGGCGAATCGCTCTGGAACTGAAATCGGAACGCTCACTGACATTTCCCCTATCTGAAAGTCTGATAAACGCTGAAAAAATGACTAAATCCAAAAAAAAAATTTTTTCACCTTTTTTCAATTTTACTCCTGTGGGATATATATTCTACCCACACACATTTGGAACTCTCCTGGGGTACCCTCACATATTATTCCCTCATTTAGTGGATATTTTCCCAAAAAAGTGAAATTTTCAAAAATTCTGAAAATTGGCTGAAAACGACTAAATATGAAGGACTCATCGGGCGAATCCCTCTGGAACTGAAATCGGAACGCTCACTGACATTTCCCCTATCTGAAAGTCTGATAAACGCTGAAAATATGACTAAATCCAAAAAAAAAATTTTTTCACCTTTTTTCAATTTTACTCCTGTGGGATATATATTCTACCCACACACATTTGGAACTCTCCTGGGGTACCCTCACATATTATTCCCTCATTTAGTGGATATTTTCCCAAAAAAGTGAAATTTTCAAAAATTCTGAAAATTGGCTGAAAACGACTAAATATGAAGGACTCATCAGGCGAATCGCTCTGGAACTGAAATCGGAACGTTCACTGATATTTCCCCTATCTGAAAGTCTGATAAACACTGAAAAAACGATTAAGTCCAAAAAAAAATTTTTTAACCTTTTTTCAATTTTACCCCCGTGGGATATATATTCTACCCACACACATTTGGAACTCTCCTGGGGTACCCTCACACATATTATTCCCTCATTTAGTGGATATTTTCACAAAAAAGTGAAATTTTCCAAAATTCTGAAAATTGGCTGAAAACGACTGAATATGATGGACTCATCCGGCGAATCGCGCTGGAGCTGAAATCGGAACGCTCACTGACAATTCCCCTATCTGAAAGTCTGATAAACGCTGAAAAAATGACTAAGTCCAAAAAAAAATTTTTTTCACCTTTTTCAATTTTACCCCCGTGGGATATATATTCTACCCACGCATATTTGGAACTCTCCTGGGGTACCCTCACACATATTATTCCCTCATTTAGTGGACATTTTCACAAAAAAGTGAAATTTTCAAAAATTCAGAAAATTGGCTGAAAACGACTAAATATGATGGACTCATCGGGCGAATCGCTCTGGAACTGAAATCGGAACGCTCACTGACATTTCCCCTATCTGAAAGTCTGATAAACGCTGAAAAAATGACTAAGTCCAAAAAAAAAATTTTTTCACCTTTTTTCAATTTTACCCCCGTGGGATATATATTCTACCCACACACATTTGTAACTCTCCTGGGGTACCCTCACATATTATTCCCTCATTTAGTGGATATTTTCCCAAAAAAGTGAAATTTTCAAAAATTCTGAAAATTGGCTGAAAACGACTAAATATGAAGGACTCATCGGGCGAATCCCTCTGGAACTGAAATCGGAACGCTCACTGACATTTCCCCTATCTGAAAGTCTGATAAACGCTGAAAAAATGACTAAATCCAAAAAAAAAATTTTTTCACCTTTTTTCTATTTTACTCCTGTGGGATATATATTCTACCCACACACATTTGGAACTCTCCTGGCGTACCCTCACACATATTATTCCCTCATTTAGTGGATATTTTCACAAAAAAGTGAAATTTTCAAAAATTCAGAAAATTGGCTGAAAACGACTAAATATGAAGGACTCATCAGGCGAATCGCTCTGGAACTGAAATCGGAACGTTCACTGATATTTCCCCTATCTGAAAGTCTGATAAACGCTGAAAAAACGATTAATTCCAAAAAAAAAATTTTTCAACTTTTTTCAATTTTACCCCGTGGGATATATATTCTACCCACGCACATTTGGAACTCTCCTGGGGTACCCTCACACATATTATTCCCTCATTTAGTGGATATTTTCACAAAAAAGTGAAATTTTCAAAAATTCTGAAAATTGGCTGAAAACGACTAAATATGAAGGACTCATCGGGCGAATCGCTCTGGAACTGAAATCTGAACGCTCACTGACATTTCCCCTATCTGAAAGTCTGATAAACGCTGAAAAAATGACTAAGTCCAAAAAAAAAATTTTTAACCTTTTTTCCATTTTTACCCCTGTGGGATATATATTCTACCCACACACATTTGGAACTCTCCTGGAGTACCCTCACACATATTATTCCCTCATTTAGTGGATATTTTCACAAAAAAGTGAAATTTTCAAAAATTCTGAAAATTGGCTGAAAACGACTAAATATGAAGGACTCATCGGACGAATCGCTCTGGAACTGAAATCGGAATGCTCACTGATATTGCCCCTATCTGAAAGTCTGATAAACGTTGAAAAAATGATTAAGTCCAAAAAAAAAATTTTTTTCAACTTTTTTCAATTCTACCCCCGTGGGATATATATTCTACCCACGCACATTTGGAACTCTCCTGGGGTACCCTCACACATATTATTCCCTCATTTAGTGGATATTTTCACAAAAAAGTGAAATTTTCCAAAATTCTGAAAATTGGCTGAAAACGACTGAATATGATGGACTCATCGGGCGAATCGCGCTGGAGCTGAAATCGGAACGCTCACTGACAATACCCCTATCTGAAAGTCTGATAAACGCTGAAAAAATGACTAAGTCCAAAAAAAAAATTTTTTCACCTTTTTCAATTTTACCCCCGTGGGATATATATTCTACCCACGCATATTTGGAACTCTCCTGGGGTACCCTCACACATATTATTCCCTCATTTAGTGGATATTTTCACAAAAAAGTGAAATTTTCAAAAATTCAGAAAATTTGCTGAAAACGACTAAATATGAAGGACTCATCGGGCGAATCGCTCTGGAACTGAAATCGGAACGCTCACTGACATTTCCCCTATCTGAAAGTCTGATAAACGCTGAAAAAATGATTAAATCCCAAAAAAAAATTTTTTCACCTTTTTTCAATTTTACCCCCGTGGGATATATTCTACCCACACACATTTGTAACTCTCCTGGGGTACCCTCACATATTATTCCCTCATTTAGTGGATATTTTCCCAAAAAAGTGAAATTTTCAAAAATTCTGAAAATTGGATGAAAACGTCTAAATATGAAGGACTCATCGGGCGAATCCCTCTGGAACTGAAATCGGAACGCTCACTGACATTTCCCCTATCTGAAAGTCTGATAAACGCTGAAAAAATGACTAAATCCCAAAAAAAAAATTTTTCACCTTTTTTCAATTTTACTCCTGTGGGATATATATTCTACCCACACACATTTGGAACTCTCCTGGGGTACCCTCACACATATTATTCCCTCATTTAGTGGATATTTTCACAAAAAAGTGAAATTTTCAAAAATTCAGAGAATTGGCTGAAAACGACTAAATATGAAGGACTCATCGGGCGAATCGCTCTGGAACTGAAATCGGAACGCTCACTGACATTTCCCCTATCTGAAAGTCTGATAAACGCTGAAAAAATGACTAAATCCAAAAAAAAATTTTTTTCACCTTTTTTCAATTTTACTCCTGTGGGATATATATTCTACCCACACACATTTGGAACTCTCCTGGGGTACCCTCACACATATTATTCCCTCATTTAGTGGATATTTTCACAAAAAAGTGAAATTTTCAAAAATTCAGAAAATTGACTGAAAACGACTAAATATGAAGGACTCATCAGGCGAATCGCTCTGGAACTGAAATCAGAACGTTCACTGATATTTCCCCTATCTGAAAGTATGATAAACGCTGAAAAAACGATTAAGTCCAAAAAAAAATTTTTTCAACTTTTTTCAATTTTACCCCGTGGGATATATATTCTACCCACGCACATTTGGAACACTCCTGGGGTACTCTCACACATATTATTCCCTCATTTAGTCTATATTTTCACAAAAAAGTTAAATTTTCAAAAATTCTGAAAATTGGCTGAAAACGACTAAATATGAAGGACTCATCGGGCGAATCGCTCTGGAACTGAAATCGGAACGCTCACTGACATTTCCCCTATCTGAAAGTCTGATAAACGCTGAAAAAATGACTAAGTCCAAAAAAAAATAATTTTTCACCTTTTTTCAATTTTACCCCCTTGGGATATATATTCTACCCACACACATTTGGAACTCTCCTGGGGTACCCTCACACATATTATTCCCTCATTTAGTGGATATTTTCACAAAAAAGTGAAATTTTCAAAAATTCTGAAAATTGGCTGAAAACGACTAAATATGAAGGACTCATCAGGCGAATCGCTCTGGAACTGAAATCGGAATGCTCACTGATATTGGCCCTATCTGAAAGTCTGATAAACGCTGAAAAAATGATTAAGTCCAAAAAAAAAAATTTTTTCAACTTTTTTCAATTTTACTCCCGTGGGATATATATTCTACCCGCGCACATTTGGAACACTCCTGGGGTACCCTCACACATATTATTCCCTCATTTAGTGGATATTTTCACAAAAAAGTGAAATTTTCAAAAATTCTGAAAATTGGCTGAAAACGACTGAATATGATGGACTTATCGGGCGAATCGCGCTGGAACTGAAATCGGAACGCTCACTGACATTTCCCCTATCTGAAAGTCTGATAAACGCTGAAAAAATGACTAAGTCCAAAAAAAAAATTTTTAACCTTTTTTCCATTTTTACCCCTGTGGGATATATATTCTACCCACACACATTTGGAACTCTCCTGGGGTACCCTCACACATATTATTCCCTCATTTAGTGGATATTTTCACAAAAAAGTGAAATTTTCAAAAATTCAGAAAATTGGCTGAAAACGACTAAATATGAAGGACTCATCAGGCGAATCGCTCTGGAACTGAAATCGGAACGTTCACTGATATTTCCCCTATCTGAAAGTCTGATAAACGCTGAAAAAACGATTAAGTCCAAAAAAAAATTTTTTCAACTTTTTTCAATTTTACCCCGTGGGATATATATTCTACCCACGCACATTTGGAACACTCCTGGGGTACCCTCACACATATTATTCCCTCATTTAGTGGATATTTTCACAAAAAAGTTAAATTTTCAAAAATTCTGAAAATTGGCTGAAAACGACTAAATATGAAGGACTCATCGGGCGAATCGCTCTGGAACTGAAATCGGAACGCTCACTGACATTTCCCCTATCTGAAAGTCTGCTAAACGCTGAAAAAATGACTAAGTCCAAAAAAAAATAATTTTTCACCTTTTTTCAATTTTACCCCCGTGGGATATATATTCTACCCAAACACATTTGGAACTCTCCTGGGGTACCCTCACACATATTATTCCCTCATTTAGTGGATATTTTCACAAAAAAGTGAAATTTTCAAAAATTCAGAAAATTGGCTGAAAACGACTAAATATGAAGGACTCATCGGGCGAATCGCTCTGGAACTGAAATCGGAACGCTCACTGACATCTCCCCTATCTGAAAGTCTGATAAACGCTGAAAAAATGACTAAGTTGAAAAAAAAAATTTTTTAACCTTTTTTCAATTTTACCCCCGTGGGATATATATTCTACCCACACACATTTGGAACTCTCCTGGGGTACCCTCACACATATTATTCCCTCATTTAGTGGATATTTTCACAAAAAAGTGAAATTTTCAAAAATTCTGAAAATTGGCTGAAAACGACTGAATATGATGGACTCATCCGGCGAATCGCGCTGGAGCTGAAATCGGAACGCTCACTGACAATTCCCCTATCTGAAAGTCTGATAAACGCTGAAAAAATGACTAAGTCCCAAAAAAAATTTTTTTCACCTTTTTCAATTTTACCCCCGTGGGATATATATTCTACCCACGCATATTTGGAACTCTCCTGGGGTACCCTCACACATATTATTCCCTCATTTAGTGGATATTTTCACAAAAAAGTGAAATTTTCAAAAATTCAGAAAATTGGCTGAAAACGACTAAATATGATGGACTCATGGGGCGAATCGCTCTGGAACTTAAATCGGAACGCTCACTGACATTTCCCCTATCTGAAAGTCTGATAAACGCTGAAAAAATGACTAAGTCCAAAAAAAAATAATTTTTCACCTTTTTTCAATTTTACCCCCGTGGGATATATATTCTACCCAAACACATTTGGAACTCTCCTGGGGTACCCTCACACATATTATTCCCTCATTTAGTGGATATTTTCACAAAAAAGTGAAATTTTCAAAAATTCAGAAAATTGGCTGAAAACGACTGAATATGATGGACTCATCCGGCGAATCGCGCTGGAGCTGAAATCGGAACGCTCACTGACAATTCCCCTATCTGAAAGTCTGATAAACGCTGAAAAAATGACTAAGTCCAAAAAAAATTTTTTTTCACCTTTTTCAATTTTACCCCCGTGGGATATATATTCTACCCACGCATATTTGGAACTCTCCTGGGGTACCCTCACACATGTTATTCCCTCATTTAGTGGATATTTTCACAAAAAAGTGAAATTTTCAAAAATTCAGAAAATTGGCTGAAAACGACTAAATATGATGGACTCATCGGGCGAATCGCTCTGGAACTTAAATCGGAACGCTCACTGACATTTCCCCTATCTGAAAGTCTGATAAACGCTGAAAAAATGACTAAGTCCAAAAAAAAAATTTTTTCACCTTTTTTCAATTTTACCCCCGTGGGATATATATTCTACCCACACACATTTGTAACTCTCCTGGGGTACCCTCACATATTATTCCCTCATTTAGTGGATATTTTCCCAAAAAAGTGAAATTTTCAAAAATTCTGAAAATTGGCTGAAAACGACTAAATATGAAGGACTCATCGGGCGAATCCCTCTGGAACTGAAATCGGAACGCTCACTGACATTTCCCCTATCTGAAAGTTTGATAAACGCTGAAAAAATGACTAAATCCAAAAAAAAAATTTTTTCACCTTTTTTCAATTTTACTCCTGTGGGATATATATTCTACCCACACACATTTGGAACTCTCCTGGGGTACCCTCACACATATTATTCCCTCATTTAGTGGATATTTTCACAAAAAAGTGAAATTTTCAAAAATTCAGAAAATTGGCTGAAAACGACTAAATATGAAGGACTCATCAGGCGAATCGCTCTGGAACTGAAATCGGAACGTTCACTGATATTTCCCCTATCTGAAAGTCTGATAAACGCTGAAAAAACGATTAATTCCAAAAAAAAAATTTTTCAACTTTTTTCAATTTTACCCCGTGGGATATATATTCTACCCACGCACATTTGGAACACTCCTGGGGTACCCTCACACATATTATTCCCTCATTTAGTGGATATTTTCACAAAAAAGTGAAATTTTCAAAAATTCTGAAAATTGGCTGAAAACGACTAAATATGAAGGACTCATCGGGCGAATCGCTCTGGAACTGAAATCGGAATGCTCACTGATATTGCCCCTATCTGAAAGTCTGATAAACGTTGAAAAAATGATTAAGTCCAAAAAAAAAATTTTTTTCAACTTTTTTCAATTCTACCCCCGTGGGATATATATTCTACCCACGCACATTTGGAACTCTCCTGGGGTACCCTCACACATATTATTCCCTCATTTAGTGGATATTTTCACAAAAAAGTGAAATTTTCAAAAATTCAGAGAATTGGCTGAAAACGACTAAATATGAAGGACTCATCGGGCGAATCGCTCTGGAACTGAAATCGGAACGTTCACTGATATTTCCCCTATCTGAAAGTCTGATAAACGCTGAAAAAACGATTAAGTCCAAAAAAAAAATTTTTTCACCTTTTTCAATTTTACCCCCGTGGGATATATATTCTACCCACGCATATTTGGAACTCTCCTGGGGTACCCTCACACATATTATTCCCTCATTTAGTGGATATTTTCACAAAAAAGTGAAATTTTCAAAAATTCAGAAAATTGGCTGAAAACGACTAAATATGAAGGACTCATCGGGCGAATCGCTCTGGAACTGAAATCGGAACGCTCACTGACATTTCCCCTATCTGAAAGTCTGATAAACGCTGAAAAAATGACTAAATCCAAAAAAAAATTTTTTTCACCTTTTTTCAATTTTACTCCTGTGGGATATATATTCTACCCACACACATTTGGAACTCTCCTGGGGTACCCTCACACATATTATTCCCTCATTTAGTGGATATTTTCACAAAAAAGTGAAATTTTCAAAAATTTAGAAAATTGGCTGAAAACGACTAAATATGAAGGACTCATCAGGCGAATCGCTCTGGAACTGAAATCAGAACGTTCACTGATATTTCCCCTATCTGAAAGTCTGATAAACGCTGAAAAAACGATTAAGTCCAAAAAAAAATTTTTTCAACTTTTTTCAATTTTACCCCGTGGGATATATATTCTACCCACGCACATTTGGAACACTCCTGGGGTACCCTCACACATATTATTCCCTCATTTAGTCTATATTTTCACAAAAAAGTTAAATTTTCAAAAATTCTGAAAATTGGCTGAAAACGACTAAATATGAAGGACTCATCGGGCGAATCGCTCTGGAACTGAAATCGGAACGCTCACTGACATTTCCCCTATCTGAAAGTCTGATAAACGCTGAAAAAATGACTAAGTCCAAAAAAAAATAATTTTTCACCTTTTTTCAATTTTACCCCCGTGGGATATATATTCTACCCACACACATTTGGAACTCTCCTGGGGTACCCTCACACATATTATTCCCTCATTTAGTGGATATTTTCACAAAAAAGTGAAATTTTCAAAAATTCTGAAAATTGGCTGAAAACGACTAAATATGAAGGACTCATCAGGCGAATCGCTCTGGAACTGAAATTTGAATGCTCACTGATATTGGCCCTATCTGAAAGTCTGATAAACGCTGAAAAAATGATTAAGTCCAAAAAAAAAAATTTTTTCAACTTTTTTCAATTTTACTCCCGTGGGATATATATTCTACCCGCGCACATTTGGAACACTCCTGGGGTACCCTCACACATATTATTCCCTCATTTAGTGGATATTTTCACAAAAAAGTGAAATTTTCAAAAATTCTGAAAATTGGCTGAAAACGACTGAATATGATGGACTTATCGGGCGAATCGCGCTGGAACTGAAATCGGAACGCTCACTGACATTTCCCCTATCTGAAAGTCTGATAAACGCTGAAAAAATGACTAAGTCCAAAAAAAAAAATTTTTTCACCTTTTTTCAATTTTACCCCCGTGGGATATATATTCTACCCACGCATATTTGGAACTCTCCTGGGGTACCCTCACACATATTATTCCCTCATTTAGTGGATATTTTCACAAAAAAGTGAAATTTTCAAAAATTCAGAAAATTGGCTGAAAACGACTAAATATGAAGGACTCATCGGGCGAATCGCTCTGGAACTGAAATCCGAACGCTCACTGACATTTCCCCTATCTGAAAGTCTGATAAACGCTGAAAAAATGACTAAGTCCAAAAAAAAATTTTTTAACCTTTTTTCCATTTTTACCCCTGTGGGATATATATTCTACCCACACACATTTGGAACTCTCCTGGAGTACCCTCACACATATTATTCCCTCATTTAGTGGATATTTTCACAAAAAAGTGAAATTTTCAAAAATTCTGAAAATTGGCTGAAAACGACTAAATATGAAGGACTCATCGGGCGAATCGCTCTGGAACTGAAATCGCAATGCTCACTGATATTGCCCCTATCTGAAAGTCTGATAAACGTTGAAAAAATGATTAAGTCCAAAAAAAAAATTTTTTTCAACTTTTTTCAATTCTACCCCCATGGGATATATATTCTACCCACGCACATTTGGAACTCTCCTGGGGTACCCTCACACATATTATTCCCTCATTTAGTGGATATTTTCACAAAAAAGTGAAATTTTCAAAAATTCAGAGAATTGGCTGAAAACGACTAAATATGAAGGACTCATCGGGCGAATCGCTCTGGAACTGAAATCGGAACGCTCACTGACATTTCCCCTATCTGAAAGTCTGATAAACGCTGAAAAAATGACTAAGTCCAAAAAAAAAATTTTTTCACCTTTTTTCAATTTTACCCCCGTGGGATATATATTCTACCCACACACATTTGTAACTCTCCTGGGGTACCCTCACATATTATTCCCTCATTTAGTGGATATTTTCCCAAAAAAGTGAAATTTTCAAAAATTCTGAAAATTGGATGACAACGTCTAAATATGAAGGACTCATCGGGCGATTCCCTCTGGAACTGAAATCGGAACGCTCACTGACATTTCCCCTATCTGAAAGTCTGATAAACGCTGAAAAAACGATTAAGTCCAAAAAAAAATTTTTTCAACTTTTTTCAATTTTACCCCGTGGGATATATATTCTACCCACGCACATTTGGAACACTCCTGGGGTACCCTCACACATATTATTCCCTCATTTAGTGGTTATTTTCACAAAAAAGTGAAATTTTCAAAAATTCAGAAAATTGGCTGAAAACGACTAAATATGAAGGACTCATCGGGCGAATCGCTCTGGAACTGAAATCGGAACGCTCACTGACATCTCCCCTATCTGAAAGTCTGATAAACGCTGAAAAAATGACTAAGTTGAAAAAAAAAATTTTTTAACCTTTTTTCAATTTTACCCCCGTGGGATATATATTCTACCCACACACATTTGGAACTCTCCTGGGGTACCCTCACACATATTATTCCCTCATTTAGTGGATATTTTCACAAAAAAGTGAAATTTTCAAAAATTCTGAAAATTGGCTGAAAACGACTGAATATGATGGACTCATCCGGCGAATCGCGCTGGAGCTGAAATCGGAACGCTCACTGACAATTCCCCTATCTGAAAGTCTGATAAACGCTGAAAAAATGACTAAGTCCAAAAAAAAATTTTTTTCACCTTTTTCAATTTTACCCCCGTGGGATATATATTCTACCCACGCATATTTGGAACTCTCCTGGGGTACCCTCACACATATTATTCCCTCATTTAGTGGATATTTTCACAAAAAAGTGAAATTTTCAAAAATTCAGAAAATTGGCTGAAAACGACTAAATATGATGGACTCATGGGGCGAATCGCTCTGGAACTTAAATCGGAACGCTCACTGACATTTCCCCTATCTGAAAGTCTGATAAACGCTGAAAAAATGACTAAGTCCAAAAAAAAATAATTTTTCACCTTTTTTCAATTTTACCCCCGTGGGATATATATTCTACCCACACACATTTGGAACTCTCCTGGGGTACCCTCACACATATTATTCCCTCATTTAGTGGATATTTTCACAAAAAAGTGAAATTTTCAAAAATTCTGAAAATTGGCTGAAAACGACTAAATATGAAGGACTCATCAGGCGAATCGCTCTGGAACTGAAATTTGAATGCTCACTGATATTGGCCCTATCTGAAAGTCTGATAAACGCTGAAAAAATGATTAAGTCCAAAAAAAAAAATTTTTTCAACTTTTTTCAATTTTACTCCCGTGGGATATATATTCTACCCGCGCACATTTGGAACACTCCTGGGGTACCCTCACACATATTATTCCCTCATTTAGTGGATATTTTCACAAAAAAGTGAAATTTTCAAAAATTCTGAAAATTGGCTGAAAACGACTGAATATGATGGACTTATCGGGCGAATCGCGCTGGAACTGAAATCGGAACGCTCACTGACATTTCCCCTATCTGAAAGTCTGATAAACGCTGAAAAAATGACTAAGTCCAAAAAAAAAAATTTTTTCACCTTTTTTCAATTTTACCCCCGTGGGATATATATTCTACCCACGCATATTTGGAACTCTCCTGGGGTACCCTCACACATATTATTCCCTCATTTAGTGGATATTTTCACAAAAAAGTGAAATTTTCAAAAATTCAGAAAATTGGCTGAAAACGACTAAATATGAAGGACTCATCGGGCGAATCGCTCTGGAACTGAAATCCGAACGCTCACTGACATTTCCCCTATCTGAAAGTCTGATAAACGCTGAAAAAATGACTAAGTCCAAAAAAAAATTTTTTAACCTTTTTTCCATTTTTACCCCTGTGGGATATATATTCTACCCACACACATTTGGAACTCTCCTGGAGTACCCTCACACATATTATTCCCTCATTTAGTGGATATTTTCACAAAAAAGTGAAATTTTCAAAAATTCTGAAAATTGGCTGAAAACGACTAAATATGAAGGACTCATCGGGCGAATCGCTCTGGAACTGAAATCGGAATGCTCACTGATATTGCCCCTATCTGAAAGTCTGATAAACGTTGAAAAAATGATTAAGTCCAAAAAAAAAATTTTTTTCAACTTTTTTCAATTCTACCCCCATGGGATATATATTCTACCCACGCACATTTGGAACTCTCCTGGGGTACCCTCACACATATTATTCCCTCATTTAGTGGATATTTTCACAAAAAAGTGAAATTTTCAAAAATTCAGAGAATTGGCTGAAAACGACTAAATATGAAGGACTCATCGGGCGAATCGCTCTGGAACTGAAATCGGAACGCTCACTGACATTTCCCCTATCTGAAAGTCTGATAAACGCTGAAAAAATGACTAAGTCCAAAAAAAAAATTTTTTCACCTTTTTTCAATTTTACCCCCGTGGGATATATATTCTACCCACACACATTTGTAACTCTCCTGGGGTACCCTCACATATTATTCCCTCATTTAGTGGATATTTTCCCAAAAAAGTGAAATTTTCAAAAATTCTGAAAATTGGATGACAACGTCTAAATATGAAGGACTCATCGGGCGATTCCCTCTGGAACTGAAATCGGAACGCTCACTGACATTTCCCCTATCTGAAAGTCTGATAAACGCTGAAAAAATGACTAAATCCCAAAAAAAAATTTTTTCACCTTTTTTCAATTTTACTCCTGTGGGATATATATTCTACCCACACACATTTGGAACTCTCCTGGGGTACCCTCACACATATTATTCCCTCATTTAGTGGATATTTTCACAAAAAAGTGAAATTTTCAAAAATTCAGAAAATTGGCTGAAAACGACTAAATATGAAGGACTCATCAGGCGAATCGCTCTGGAACTGAAATCGGAACGTTCACTGATATTTCCCCTATCTGAAAGTCTGATAAACGCTGAAAAAACGATTAAGTCCAAAAAAAAATTTTTTCAACTTTTTTCAATTTTACCCCGTGGGATATATATTCTACCCACGCACATTTGGAACACTCCTGGGGTACCCTCACACATATTATTCCCTCATTTAGTGGTTATTTTCACAAAAAAGTGAAATTTTCAAAAATTCAGAAAATTGGCTGAAAACGACTAAATATGAAGGACTCATCGGGCGAATCGCTCTGGAACTGAAATCGGAACGCTCACTGACATCTCCCCTATCTGAAAGTCTGATAAACGCTGAAAAAATGACTAAGTTGAAAAAAAAAATTTTTTAACCTTTTTTCAATTTTACCCCCGTGGGATATATATTCTACCCACACACATTTGGAACTCTCCTGGGGTACCCTCACACATATTATTCCCTCATTTAGTGGATATTTTCACAAAAAAGTGAAATTTTCAAAAATTCTGAAAATTGGCTGAAAACGACTGAATATGATGGACTCATCCGGCGAATCGCGCTGGAGCTGAAATCGGAACGCTCACTGACAATTCCCCTATCTGAAAGTCTGATAAACGCTGAAAAAATGACTAAGTCCAAAAAAAAATTTTTTTCACCTTTTTCAATTTTACCCCCGTGGGATATATATTCTACCCACGCATATTTGGAACTCTCCTGGGGTACCCTCACACATATTATTCCCTCATTTAGTGGATATTTTCACAAAAAAGTGAAATTTTCAAAAATTCAGAAAATTGGCTGAAAACGACTAAATATGATGGACTCATGGGGCGAATCGCTCTGGAACTTAAATCGGAACGCTCACTGACATTTCCCCTATCTGAAAGTCTGATAAACGCTGAAAAAATGACTAAGTCCAAAAAAAAATAATTTTTCACCTTTTTTCAATTTTACCCCCGTGGGATATATATTCTACCCAAACACATTTGGAACTCTCCTGGGGTACCCTCACACATATTATTCCCTCATTTAGTGGATATTTTCACAAAAAAGTGAAATTTTCAAAAATTCAGAAAATTGGCTGAAAACGACTGAATATGATGGACTCATCCGGCGAATCGCGCTGGAGCTGAAATCGGAACGCTCACTGACAATTCCCCTATCTGAAAGTCTGATAAACGCTGAAAAAATGACTAAGTCCAAAAAAAATTTTTTTTCACCTTTTTCAATTTTACCCCCGTGGGATATATATTCTACCCACGCATATTTGGAACTCTCCTGGGGTACCCTCACACATGTTATTCCCTCATTTAGTGGATATTTTCACAAAAAAGTGAAATTTTCAAAAATTCAGAAAATTGGCTGAAAACGACTAAATATGATGGACTCATCGGGCGAATCGCTCTGGAACTTAAATCGGAACGCTCACTGACATTTCCCCTATCTGAAAGTCTGATAAACGCTGAAAAAATGACTAAGTCCAAAAAAAAAATTTTTTCACCTTTTTTCAATTTTACCCCCGTGGGATATATATTCTACCCACACACATTTGTAACTCTCCTGGGGTACCCTCACATATTATTCCCTCATTTAGTGGATATTTTCCCAAAAAAGTGAAATTTTCAAAAATTCTGAAAATTGGCTGAAAACGACTAAATATGAAGGACTCATCGGGCGAATCCCTCTGGAACTGAAATCGGAACGCTCACTGACATTTCCCCTTTCTGAAAGTTTGATAAACGCTGAAAAAATGACTAAATCCAAAAAAAAAATTTTTTCACCTTTTTTCAATTTTACTCCTGTGGGATATATATTCTACCCACACACATTTGGAACTCTCCTGGGGTACCCTCACACATATTATTCCCTCATTTAGTGGATATTTTCACAAAAAAGTGAAATTTTCAAAAATTCAGAAAATTGGCTGAAAACGACTAAATATGAAGGACTCATCAGGCGAATCGCTCTGGAACTGAAATCGGAACGTTCACTGATATTTCCCCTATCTGAAAGTCTGATAAACGCTGAAAAAACGATTAATTCCAAAAAAAAAATTTTTCAACTTTTTTCAATTTTACCCCGTGGGATATATATTCTACCCACGCACATTTGGAACACTCCTGGGGTACCCTCACACATATTATTCCCTCATTTAGTGGATATTTTCACAAAAAAGTGAAATTTTCAAAAATTCTGAAAATTGGCTGAAAACGACTAAATATGAAGGACTCATCGGGCGAATCGCTCTGGAACTGAAATCGGAATGCTCACTGATATTGCCCCTATCTGAAAGTCTGATAAACGTTGAAAAAATGATTAAGTCCAAAAAAAAAATTTTTTTCAACTTTTTTCAATTCTACCCCCGTGGGATATATATTCTACCCACGCACATTTGGAACTCTCCTGGGGTACCCTCACACATATTATTCCCTCATTTAGTGGATATTTTCACAAAAAAGTGAAATTTTCAAAAATTCAGAGAATTGGCTGAAAACGACTAAATATGAAGGACTCATCGGGCGAATCGCTCTGGAACTGAAATCGGAACGTTCACTGATATTTCCCCTATCTGAAAGTCTGATAAACGCTGAAAAAATGACTAAGTCCAAAAAAAAAATTTTTTCACCTTTTTTCAATTTTACCCCCGTGGGATATATATTCTACCCACACACATTTGTAACTCTCCTGGGGTACCCTCACATATTATTCCCTCATTTAGTGGATATTTTCACAAAAAAGTGAAATTTTCAAAAATTCAGAAAATTGGCTGAAAACGACTAAATATGAAGGACTCATCGGGCGAATCGCTCTGGAACTGAAATCGGAACGCTCACTGACATTTCCCCTATCTGAAAGTCTGATAAACGCTGAAAAAATGACTAAGTCCAAAAAAAAATAATTTTTCACCTTTTTTCAATTTTACCCCCGTGGGATATATATTCTACCCAAACACATTTGGAACTCTCCTGGGGTACCCTCACACATATTATTCCCTCATTTAGTGGATATTTTCACAAAAAAGTGAAATTTTCAAAAATTCAGAAAATTGGCTGAAAACGACTGAATATGATGGACTCATCCGGCGAATCGCGCTGGAGCTGAAATCGGAACGCTCACTGACAATTCCCCTATCTGAAAGTCTGATAAACGCTGAAAAAATGACTAAGTCCAAAAAAAATTTTTTTTCACCTTTTTCAATTTTACCCCCGTGGGATATATATTCTACCCACGCATATTTGGAACTCTCCTGGGGTACCCTCACACATGTTATTCCCTCATTTAGTGGATATTTTCACAAAAAAGTGAAATTTTCAAAAATTCAGAAAATTGGCTGAAAACGACTAAATATGATGGACTCATCGGGCGAATCGCTCTGGAACTTAAATCGGAACGCTCACTGACATTTCCCCTATCTGAAAGTCTGATAAACGCTGAAAAAATGACTAAGTCCAAAAAAAAAATTTTTTCACCTTTTTTCAATTTTACCCCCGTGGGATATATATTCTACCCACACACATTTGTAACTCTCCTGGGGTACCCTCACATATTATTCCCTCATTTAGTGGATATTTTCCCAAAAAAGTGAAATTTTCAAAAATTCTGAAAATTGGCTGAAAACGACTAAATATGAAGGACTCATCGGGCGAATCCCGCTGGAACTGAAATCGGAACGCTCACTGACATTTCCCCTATCTGAAAGTTTGATAAACGCTGAAAAAATGACTAAATCCAAAAAAAAAATTTTTTCACCTTTTTTCAATTTTACTCCTGTGGGATATATATTCTACCCACACACATTTGGAACTCTCCTGGGGTACCCTCACACATATTATTCCCTCATTTAGTGGATATTTTCACAAAAAAGTGAAATTTTCAAAAATTCAGAAAATTGGCTGAAAACGACTAAATATGAAGGACTCATCAGGCGAATCGCTCTGGAACTGAAATCGGAACGTTCACTGATATTTCCCCTATCTGAAAGTCTGATAAACGCTGAAAAAACGATTAATTCCAAAAAAAAAATTTTTCAACTTTTTTCAATTTTACCCCGTGGGATATATATTCTACCCACGCACATTTGGAACACTCCTGGGGTACCCTCACACATATTATTCCCTCATTTAGTGGATATTTTCACAAAAAAGTGAAATTTTCAAAAATTCTGAAAATTGGCTGAAAACGACTAAATATGAAGGACTCATCGGGCGAATCGCTCTGGAACTGAAATCGGAATGCTCACTGATATTGCCCCTATCTGAAAGTCTGATAAACGTTGAAAAAATGATTAAGTCCAAAAAAAAAATTTTTTTCAACTTTTTTCAATTCTACCCCCGTGGGATATATATTCTACCCACGCACATTTGGAACTCTCCTGGGGTACCCTCACACATGTTATTCCCTCATTTAGTGGATATTTTCACAAAAAAGTGAAATTTTCAAAAATTCAGAAAATTGGCTGAAAACGACTAAATATGATGGACTCATCGGGCGAATCGCTCTGGAACTTAAATCGGAACGCTCACTGACATTTCCCCTATCTGAAAGTCTGATAAACGCTGAAAAAATGACTAAGTCCAAAAAAAAAATTTTTTCACCTTTTTTCAATTTTACCCCCGTGGGATATATATTCTACCCACACACATTTGTAACTCTCCTGGGGTACCCTCACATATTATTCCCTCATTTAGTGGATATTTTCCCAAAAAAGTGAAATTTTCAAAAATTCTGAAAATTGGCTGAAAACGACTAAATATGAAGGACTCATCGGGCGAATCCCGCTGGAACTGAAATCGGAACGCTCACTGACATTTCCCCTATCTGAAAGTTTGATAAACGCTGAAAAAATGACTAAATCCAAAAAAAAAATTTTTTCACCTTTTTTCAATTTTACTCCTGTGGGATATATATTCTACCCACACACATTTGGAACTCTCCTGGGGTACCCTCACACATATTATTCCCTCATTTAGTGGATATTTTCACAAAAAAGTGAAATTTTCAAAAATTCAGAAAATTGGCTGAAAACGACTAAATATGAAGGACTCATCAGGCGAATCGCTCTGGAACTGAAATCGGAACGTTCACTGATATTTCCCCTATCTGAAAGTCTGATAAACGCTGAAAAAACGATTAATTCCAAAAAAAAAATTTTTCAACTTTTTTCAATTTTACCCCGTGGGATATATATTCTACCCACGCACATTTGGAACACTCCTGGGGTACCCTCACACATATTATTCCCTCATTTAGTGGATATTTTCACAAAAAAGTGAAATTTTCAAAAATTCTGAAAATTGGCTGAAAACGACTAAATATGAAGGACTCATCGGGCGAATCGCTCTGGAACTGAAATCGGAATGCTCACTGATATTGCCCCTATCTGAAAGTCTGATAAACGTTGAAAAAATGATTAAGTCCAAAAAAAAAATTTTTTTCAACTTTTTTCAATTCTACCCCCGTGGGATATATATTCTACCCACGCACATTTGGAACTCTCCTGGGGTACCCTCACACATATTATTCCCTCATTTAGTGGATATTTTCACAAAAAAGTGAAATTTTCAAAAATTCAGAGAATTGGCTGAAAACGACTAAATATGAAGGACTCATCGGGCGAATCGCTCTGGAACTGAAATCGGAACGTTCACTGATATTTCCCCTATCTGAAAGTCTGATAAACGCTGAAAAAATGACTAAGTCCAAAAAAAAAATTTTTTCACCTTTTTTCAATTTTACCCCCGTGGGATATATATTCTACCCACACACATTTGTAACTCTCCTGGGGTACCCTCACATATTATTCCCTCATTTAGTGGATATTTTCCCAAAAAAGTGAAATTTTCAAAAATTCTGAAAATTGGCTGAAAACGACTAAATATGAAGGACTCATCGGGCGAATCCCTCTGGAACTGAAATCGGAACGCTCACTGACATTTCCCCTATCTGAAAGTTTGATAAACGCTGAAAAAATGACTAAATCCAAAAAAAAAATTTTTTCACCTTTTTTCAATTTTACTCCTGTGGGATATATATTCTACCCACACACATTTGGAACTCTCCTGGGGTACCCTCACACATATTATTCCCTCATTTAGTGGATATTTTCACAAAAAAGTGAAATTTTCAAAAATTCAGAAAATTGGCTGAAAACGACTAAATATGAAGGACTCATCAGGCGAATCGCTCTGGAACTGAAATCGGAACATTCACTGATATTTCCCCTATCTGAAAGTCTGATAAACGCTGAAAAAACGATTAATTCCAAAAAAAAAATTTTTCAACTTTTTTCAATTTTACCCCGTGGGATATATATTCTACCCACGCACATTTGGAACACTCCTGGGGTACCCTCACACATATTATTCCCTCATTTAGTGGATATTTTCACAAAAAAGTGAAATTTTCAAAAATTCTGAAAATTGGCTGAAAACGACTAAATATGAAGGACTCATCGGGCGAATCGCTCTGGAACTGAAATCGGAATGCTCACTGATATTGCCCCTATCTGAAAGTCTGATAAACGTTGAAAAAATGATTAAGTCCAAAAAAAAAATTTTTTTCAACTTTTTTCAATTCTACCCCCGTGGGATATATATTCTACCCACGCACATTTGGAACTCTCCTGGGGTACCCTCACACATATTATTCCCTCATTTAGTGGATATTTTCACAAAAAAGTGAAATTTTCAAAAATTCAGAGAATTGGCTGAAAACGACTAAATATGAAGGACTCATCGGGCGAATCGCTCTGGAACTGAAATCGGAACGTTCACTGATATTTCCCCTATCTGAAAGTCTGATAAACGCTGAAAAAACGATTAAGTCCAAAAAAAAAATTTTTTCACCTTTTTCAATTTTACCCCCGTGGGATATATATTCTACCCACGCATATTTGGAACTCTCCTGGGGTACCCTCACACATATTATTCCCTCATTTAGTGGATATTTTCACAAAAAAGTGAAATTTTCAAAAATTCAGAAAATTGGCTGAAAACGACTAAATATGAAGGACTCATCGGGCGAATCGCTCTGAAACTGAAATCGGAACGCTCACTGACATTTCCCCTATCTGAAAGTCTGATAAACGCTGAAAAAATGACTAAATCCAAAAAAAAATTTTTTTCACCTTTTTTCAATTTTACTCCTGTGGGATATATATTCTACCCACACACATTTGGAACTCTCCTGGGGTACCCTCACACATATTATTCCCTCATTTAGTGGATATTTTCACAAAAAAGTGAAATTTTCAAAAATTTAGAAAATTGGCTGAAAACGACTAAATATGAAGGACTCATCAGGCGAATCGCTCTGGAACTGAAATCAGAACGTTCACTGATATTTCCCCTATCTGAAAGTCTGATAAACGCTGAAAAAACGATTAAGTCCAAAAAAAAATTTTTTCAACTTTTTTCAATTTTACCCCGTGGGATATATATTCTACCCACGCACATTTGGAACACTCCTGGGGTACCCTCACACATATTATTCCCTCATTTAGTGGATATTTTCACAAAAAAGTTAAATTTTCAAAAATTCTGAAAATTGGCTGAAAACGACTAAATATGAAGGACTCATCAGGCGAATCGCTCTGGAACTGAAATTTGAATGCTCACTGATATTGGCCCTATCTGAAAGTCTGATAAACGCTGAAAAAATGATTAAGTCCAAAAAAAAAAATTTTTTCAACTTTTTTCAATTTTACTCCCGTGGGATATATATTCTACCCGCGCACATTTGGAACACTCCTGGGGTACCCTCACACATATTATTCCCTCATTTAGTGGATATTTTCACAAAAAAGTGAAATTTTCAAAAATTCTGAAAATTGGCTGAAAACGACTGAATATGATGGACTTATCGGGCGAATCGCGCTGGAACTGAAATCGGAACGCTCACTGACATTTCCCCTATCTGAAAGTCTGATAAACGCTGAAAAAATGACTAAGTCCAAAAAAAAAAATTTTTTCACCTTTTTTCAATTTTACCCCCGTGGGATATATATTCTACCCACGCATATTTGGAACTCTCCTGGGGTACCCTCACACATATTATTCCCTCATTTAGTGGATATTTTCACAAAAAAGTGAAATTTTCAAAAATTCAGAAAATTGGCTGAAAACGACTAAATATGAAGGACTCATCGGGCGAATCGCTCTGGAACTGAAATCCGAACGCTCACTGACATTTCCCCTATCTGAAAGTCTGATAAACGCTGAAAAAATGACTAAGTCCAAAAAAAAAATTTTTAACCTTTTTTCCATTTTTACCCCTGTGGGATATATATTCTACCCACACACATTTGGAACTCTCCTGGAGTACCCTCACACATATTATTCCCTCATTTAGTGGATATTTTCACAAAAAAGTGAAATTTTCAAAAATTCTGAAAATTGGCTGAAAACGACTAAATATGAAGGACTCATCGGGCGAATCGCTCTGGAACTGAAATCGGAATGCTCACTGATATTGCCCCTATCTGAAAGTCTGATAAACGTTGAAAAAATGATTAAGTCCAAAAAAAAAATTTTTTTCAACTTTTTTCAATTCTACCCCCATGGGATATATATTCTACCCACGCACATTTGGAACTCTCCTGGGGTACCCTCACACATATTATTCCCTCATTTAGTGGATATTTTCACAAAAAAGTGAAATTTTCAAAAATTCAGAGAATTGGCTGAAAACGACTAAATATGAAGGACTCATCGGGCGAATCGCTCTGGAACTGAAATCGGAACGCTCACTGACATTTCCCCTATCTGAAAGTCTGATAAACGCTGAAAAAATGACTAAGTCCAAAAAAAAAATTTTTTCACCTTTTTTCAATTTTACCCCCGTGGGATATATATTCTACCCACACACATTTGTAACTCTCCTGGGGTACCCTCACATATTATTCCCTCATTTAGTGGATATTTTCCCAAAAAAGTGAAATTTTCAAAAATTCTGAAAATTGGATGACAACGTCTAAATATGAAGGACTCATCGGGCGATTCCCTCTGGAACTGAAATCGGAACGCTCACTGACATTTCCCCTATCTGAAAGTCTGATAAACGCTGAAAAAATGACTACATCCCAAAAAAAAATTTTTTCACCTTTTTTCAATTTTACTCCTGTGGGATATATATTCTACCCACACACATTTGGAACTCTCCTGGGGTACCCTCACACATATTATTCCCTCATTTAGTGGATATTTTCACAAAAAAGTGAAATTTTCAAAAATTCAGAAAATTGGCTGAAAACGACTAAATATGAAGGACTCATCAGGCGAATCGCTCTGGAACTGAAATCGGAACGTTCACTGATATTTCCCCTATCTGAAAGTCTGATAAACGCTGAAAAAACGATTAAGTCCAAAAAAAAATTTTTTCAACTTTTTTCAATTTTACCCCGTGGGATATATATTCTACCCACGCACATTTGGAACACTCCTGGGGTACCCTCACACATATTATTCCCTCATTTAGTGGTTATTTTCACAAAAAAGTTAAATTTTCAAAAATTCTGAAAATTGGCTGAAAACGACTAAATATGAAGGACTCATCGGGCGAATCGCTCTGGAACTGAAATCGGAACGCTCACTGACATTTCCCCTATCTGAAAGTCTGCTAAACGCTGAAAAAATGACTAAGTCCAAAAAAAAATAATTTTTCACCTTTTTTCAATTTTACCCCCGTGGGATATATATTCTACCCAAACACATTTGGAACTCTCCTGGGGTACCCTCACACATATTATTCCCTCATTTAGTGGATATTTTCACAAAAAAGTGAAATTTTCAAAAATTCAGAAAATTGGCTGAAAACGACTAAATATGAAGGACTCATCGGGCGAATCGCTCTGGAACTGAAATCGGAACGCTCACTGACATCTCCCCTATCTGAAAGTCTGATAAACGCTGAAAAAATGACTAAGTTGAAAAAAAAAATTTTTTAACCTTTTTTCAATTTTACCCCCGTGGGATATATATTCTACCCACACACATTTGGAACTCTCCTGGGGTACCCTCACACATATTATTCCCTCATTTAGTGGATATTTTCACAAAAAAGTGAAATTTTCAAAAATTCTGAAAATTGGCTGAAAACGACTAAATATGAAGGACTCATCGGGCGAATCGCTCTGGAACTGAAATCGGAATGCTCACTGATATTGCCCCTATCTGAAAGTCTGATAAACGTTGAAAAAATGATTAAGTCCAAAAAAAAAATTTTTTTCAACTTTTTTCAATTCTACCCCCGTGGGATATATATTCTACCCACGCACATTTGGAACTCTCCTGGGGTAACCTCACACATATTATTCCCTCATTTAGTGGATATTTTCACAAAAAAGTGAAAATTTCAAAAATTCAGAAAATTGGCTGAAAACGACTAAATATGAAGGACTCATCAGGCGAATCGCTCTGGAACTGAAATCGGAACGTTCACTGATATTTCCCCTATCTGAAAGTCTGATAAACGCTGAAAAAATGATTAAGTCCAAAAAAAAATTTTTTAACCTTTTTTCAATTTTACCCCCGTGGGATATATATTCTACCCACACACATTTGGAACTCTCCTGGGGTACCCTCACACATATTATTCCCTCATTTAGTGGATATTTTCACAAAAAAGTGAAATTTTCCAAAATTCTGAAAATTGGCTGAAAACGACTGAATATGATGGACTCATCGGGCGAATCGCGCTGGAGCTGAAATCGGAACGCTCACTGACATTTCCCCTATCTGAAAGTCTGATAAACGCTGAAAAAATGACTAAGTCCAAAAAAAAAATTTTTTCACCTTTTTTCAATTTTACCCCCGTGGGATATATATTCTACCCACGCATATTTGGAACTCTCCTGGGGTACCCTCACACATATTATTCCCTCATATAGTGGATATTTTCACAAAAAAGTGAAATTTTCAAAAATTCAGAAAATTGGCTGAAAACGACTAAATATGAAGGACTCATCGGGCGAATCGCTCTGGAACTGAAATCCGAACGCTCACTGACATTTCCCCTATCTGAAAGACTGATAAACGCTGAAAAAATGACTAAGTCCAAAAAAAAATTTTTTAACCTTTTTTCCATTTTTAACCCTGTGGGATATATATTCTACCCACACACATTTGGAACTCTCCTGGGGTACCCTCACACATATTATTCCCTCATTTAGTGGATATTTTCACAAAAAAGTGAAATTTTCAAAAATTCTGAAAATTGGCTGAAAACGACTAAATATGAAGGACTCATCGGGCGAATCGCTCTGGAACTGAAATCGGAATGCTCACTGATATTGCCCCTATCTGAAAGTCTGATAAACGTTGAAAAAATGATTAAGTCCAAAAAAAAAATTTTTTTCAACTTTTTTCAATTCTACCCCCGTGGGATATATATTCTACCCACGCACATTTGGAACTCTCCTGGGGTACCCTCACACATATTATTCCCTCATTTAGTGGATATTTTCACAAAAAAGTGAAATTTTCAAAAATTCAGAGAATTGGCTGAAAACGACTAAATATGAAGGACTCATCGGGCGAATCGCTCTGGAACTGAAATCGGAACGTTCACTGATATTTCACCTATCTGAAAGTCTGATAAACGTTGAAAAAATGATTAAGTCCAAAAAAAAAATTTTTTCACCTTTTTTCAATTTTACCCCCGTGGGATATATATTCTACCCACACACATTTGTAACTCTCCTGGGGTACCCTCACATATTATTCCCTCATTTAGTGGATATTTTCCCAAAAAAGTGAAATTTTCAAAAATTCTGAAAATTGGATGAAAACGTCTAAATATGAAGGACTCATCGGGCGAATCCCTCTGGAACTGAAATCGGAACGCTCACTGACATTTCCCCTATCTGAAAGTCTGATAAACGCTGAAAAAATGACTAAATCCCAAAAAAAAATTTTTTCACCTTTTTTCAATTTTACTCCTGTGGGATATATATTCTACCCACACACATTTGGAACTCTCCTGGGGTACCCTCACACATATTATTCCCTCATTTAGTGGATATTTTCACAAAAAAGTGAAATTTTCCAAAATTCTGAAAATTGGCTGAAAACGACTGAATATGATGGACTCATCGGGCGAATCGCGCTGGAGCTGAAATCGGAACGCTCACTGACATTTCCCCTATCTGAAAGTCTGATAAACGCTGAAAAAATGACTAAGTCCAAAAAAAAAATTTTTTCACCTTTTTTCAATTTTACCCCCGTGGGATATATATTCTACCCACGCATATTTGGAACTCTCCTGGGGTACCCTCACACATATTATTCCCTCATATAGTGGATATTTTCACAAAAAAGTGAAATTTTCAAAAATTCAGAAAATTGGCTGAAAACGACTAAATATGAAGGACTCATCGGGCGAATCGCTCTGGAACTGAAATCCGAACGCTCACTGACATTTCCCCTATCTGAAAGACTGATAAACGCTGAAAAAATGACTAAGTCCAAAAAAAAATTTTTTAACCTTTTTTCCATTTTTAACCCTGTGGGATATATATTCTACCCACACACATTTGGAACTCTCCTGGGGTACCCTCACACATATTATTCCCTCATTTAGTGGATATTTTCACAAAAAAGTGAAATTTTCAAAAATTCTGAAAATTGGCTGAAAACGACTAAATATGAAGGACTCATCGGGCGAATCGCTCTGGAACTGAAATCGGAATGCTCACTGATATTGCCCCTATCTGAAAGTCTGATAAACGTTGAAAAAATGATTAAGTCCAAAAAAAAAATTTTTTTCAACTTTTTTCAATTCTACCCCCGTGGGATATATATTCTACCCACGCACATTTGGAACTCTCCTGGGGTACCCTCACACATATTATTCCCTCATTTAGTGGATATTTTCACAAAAAAGTGAAATTTTCAAAAATTCAGAGAATTGGCTGAAAACGACTAAATATGAAGGACTCATCGGGCGAATCGCTCTGGAACTGAAATCGGAACGTTCACTGATATTTCCCCTATCTGAAAGTCTGATAAACGTTGAAAAAATGATTAAGTCCAAAAAAAAAATTTTTTCACCTTTTTTCAATTTTACCCCCGTGGGATATATATTCTACCCACACACATTTGTAACTCTCCTGGGGTACCCTCACATATTATTCCCTCATTTAGTGGATATTTTCCCAAAAAAGTGAAATTTTCAAAAATTCTGAAAATTGGATGAAAACGTCTAAATATGAAGGACTCATCGGGCGAATCCCTCTGGAACTGAAATCGGAACGCTCACTGACATTTCCCCTATCTGAAAGTCTGATAAACGCTGAAAAAATGACTAAATCCCAAAAAAAAATTTTTTCACCTTTTTTCAATTTTACTCCTGTGGGATATATATTCTACCCACACACATTTGGAACTCTCCTGGGGTACCCTCACACATATTATTCCCTCATTTAGTGGATATTTTCACAAAAAAGTGAAATTTTCAAAAATTCAGAAAATTGGCTGAAAACGACTAAATATGAAGGACTCATCGGGCGAATCGCTCTGGAACTGAAATCCGAATGCTCACTGACATTTCCCCTATCTGAAAGTCTGATAAACGCTGAAAAAATGACTAAGTCCAAAAAAAAATTTTTTAACCTTTTTTCCATTTTTAACCCTGTGGGATATATATTCTACCCACACACATTTGGAACTCTCCTGGGGAACCCTCACACATATTATTCCCTCATTTAGTGGATATTTTCACAAAAAAGTGAAATTTTCAAAAATTCAGAAAATTGGCTGAAAACGACTAAATATGAAGGACTCATCATGCGAATTGCTCTGGAACTGAAATCGGAACACTCACTGATATTGCCCCTATCTGAAAGTCTGATAAACGCTGAAAAAATGACTAAGTCCAAAAAAAAAATTTTTTCACCTTTTTTCAATTTTACCCCCGTGGGATATATATTCTACCCAAGCATATTTGGAACTCTCCTGGGGTACCCTCACACATATTATTCCCTCATATAGTGGATATTTTCACAAAAAAGTGAAATTTTCAAAAATTCAGAAAATTGGCTGAAAACGACTAAATATGAAGGACTCATCGGGCGAATCGCTCTGGAACTGAAATCCGAACGCTCACTGACATTTCCCCTATCTGAAAGACTGATAAACGCTGAAAAAATGACTAAGTCCAAAAAAAAATTTTTTAACCTTTTTTCCATTTTTAACCCTGTGGGATATATATTCTACCCACACACATTTGTAACTCTCCTGGGGTACCCTCACATATTATTCCCTCATTTAGTGGATATTTTCCCAAAAAAGTGAAATTTTCAAAAATTCTGAAAATTGGATGAAAACGTCTAAATATGAAGGACTCATCGGGCGAATCCCTCTGGAACTGAAATCGGAACGCTCACTGACATTTCCCCTATCTGAAAGTCTGATAAACGCTGAAAAAATGACTAAATCCCAAAAAAAAATTTTTTCACCTTTTTTCAATTTTACTCCTGTGGGATATATATTCTACCCACACACATTTGGAACTCTCCTGGGGAACCCTCACACATATTATTCCCTCATTTAGTGGATATTTTCACAAAAAAGTGAAATTTTCAAAAATTCAGAAAATTGGCTGAAAACGACTAAATATGAAGGACTCATCGGGCGAATCGCTCTGGAACTGAAATCCGAATGCTCACTGACATTTCCCCTATCTGAAAGTCTGATAAACGCTGAAAAAATGACTAAGTCCAAAAAAAAATTTTTTAACCTTTTTTCCATTTTTAACCCTGTGGGATATATATTCTACCCACACACATTTGGAACTCTCCTGGGGAACCCTCACACATATTATTCCCTCATTTAGTGGATATTTTCACAAAAAAGTGAAATTTTCAAAAATTCAGAAAATTGGCTGAAAACGACTAAATATGAAGGACTCATCATGCGAATTGCTCTGGAACTGAAATCGGAACACTCACTGATATTGCCCCTATCTGAAAGTCTGATAAACGCTGAAAAAATGACTAAGTCCAAAAAAAAAATTTTTTCACCTTTTTTCAATTTTACCCCCGTGGGATATATATTCTACCCAAGCATATTTGGAACTCTCCTGGGGTACCCTCACACATATTATTCCCTCATATAGTGGATATTTTCACAAAAAAGTGAAATTTTCAAAAATTCAGAAAATTGGCTGAAAACGACTAAATATGAAGGACTCATCGGGCGAATCGCTCTGGAACTGAAATCCGAACGCTCACTGACATTTCCCCTATCTGAAAGACTGATAAACGCTGAAAAAATGACTAAGTCCAAAAAAAAATTTTTTAACCTTTTTTCCATTTTTAACCCTGTGGGATATATATTCTACCCACACACATTTGGAACTCTCCTGGGGTACCCTCACACATATTATTCCCTCATTTAGTGGATATTTTCACAAAAAAGTGAAATTTTCAAAAATTCTGAAAATTGGCTGAAAACGACTAAATATGAAGGACTCATCGGGCGAATCGCTCTGGAACTGAAATCGGAATGCTCACTGATATTGCCCCTATCTGAAAGTCTGATAAACGTTGAAAAAATGATTAAGTCCAAAAAAAAAATTTTTTTCACCTTTTTTCAATTCTACCCCCGTGGGATATATATTCTACCCACGCACATTTGGAACTCTCCTGGGGTACCCTCACATATTATTCCCTCATTTAGTGGATATTTTCCCAAAAAAGTGAAATTTTCAAAAATTCTGAAAATTGGATGACAACGTCTAAATATGAAGGACTCATCGGGCGATTCCCTCTGGAACTGAAATCGGAACGCTCACTGACATTTCCCCTATCTGAAAGTCTGATAAACGCTGAAAAAATGACTAAATCCCAAAAAAAAATTTTTTCACCTTTTTTCAATTTTACTCCTGTGGGATATATATTCTACCCACACACATTTGGAACTCTCCTGGGGTACCCTCACACATATTATTCCCTCATTTAGTGGATATTTTCACAAAAAAGTGAAATTTTCAAAAATTCAGAAAATTGGCTGAAAACGACTAAATATGAAGGACTCATCAGGCGAATCGCTCTGGAACTGAAATCGGAACGTTCACTGATATTTCCCCTATCTGAAAGTCTGATAAACGCTGAAAAAACGATTAAGTCCAAAAAAAAATTTTTTCAACTTTTTTCAATTTTACCCCGTGGGATATATATTCTACCCACGCACATTTGGAACACTCCTGGGGTACCCTCACACATATTATTCCCTCATTTAGTGGTTATTTTCACAAAAAAGTTAAATTTTCAAAAATTCTGAAAATTGGCTGAAAACGACTAAATATGAAGGACTCATCGGGCGAATCGCTCTGGAACTGAAATCGGAACGCTCACTGACATTTCCCCTATCTGAAAGTCTGCTAAACGCTGAAAAAATGACTAAGTCCAAAAAAAAATAATTTTTCACCTTTTTTCAATTTTACCCCCGTGGGATATATATTCTACCCAAACACATTTGGAACTCTCCTGGGGTACCCTCACACATATTATTCCCTCATTTAGTGGATATTTTCACAAAAAAGTGAAATTTTCAAAAATTCAGAAAATTGGCTGAAAACGACTAAATATGAAGGACTCATCGGGCGAATCGCTCTGGAACTGAAATCGGAACGCTCACTGACATCTCCCCTATCTGAAAGTCTGATAAACGCTGAAAAAATGACTAAGTTGAAAAAAAAAATTTTTTAACCTTTTTTCAATTTTACCCCCGTGGGATATATATTCTACCCACACACATTTGGAACTCTCCTGGGGTACCCTCACACATATTATTCCCTCATTTAGTGGATATTTTCACAAAAAAGTGAAATTTTCAAAAATTCTGAAAATTGGCTGAAAACGACTAAATATGAAGGACTCATCGGGCGAATCGCTCTGGAACTGAAATCGGAATGCTCACTGATATTGCCCCTATCTGAAAGTCTGATAAACGTTGAAAAAATGATTAAGTCCAAAAAAAAAATTTTTTTCAACTTTTTTCAATTCTACCCCCGTGGGATATATATTCTACCCACGCACATTTGGAACTCTCCTGGGGTAACCTCACACATATTATTCCCTCATTTAGTGGATATTTTCACAAAAAAGTGAAAATTTCAAAAATTCAGAAAATTGGCTGAAAACGACTAAATATGAAGGACTCATCAGGCGAATCGCTCTGGAACTGAAATCGGAACGTTCACTGATATTTCCCCTATCTGAAAGTCTGATAAACGCTGAAAAAATGATTAAGTCCAAAAAAAAATTTTTTAACCTTTTTTCAATTTTACCCCCGTGGGATATATATTCTACCCACACACATTTGGAACTCTCCTGGGGTACCCTCACACATATTATTCCCTCATTTAGTGGATATTTTCACAAAAAAGTGAAATTTTCCAAAATTCTGAAAATTGGCTGAAAACGACTGAATATGATGGACTCATCGGGCGAATCGCGCTGGAGCTGAAATCGGAACGCTCACTGACATTTCCCCTATCTGAAAGTCTGATAAACGCTGAAAAAATGACTAAGTCCAAAAAAAAAATTTTTTCACCTTTTTTCAATTTTACCCCCGTGGGATATATATTCTACCCACGCATATTTGGAACTCTCCTGGGGTACCCTCACACATATTATTCCCTCATATAGTGGATATTTTCACAAAAAAGTGAAATTTTCAAAAATTCAGAAAATTGGCTGAAAACGACTAAATATGAAGGACTCATCGGGCGAATCGCTCTGGAACTGAAATCCGAACGCTCACTGACATTTCCCCTATCTGAAAGACTGATAAACGCTGAAAAAATGACTAAGTCCAAAAAAAAATTTTTAACCTTTTTTCCATTTTTAACCCTGTGGGATATATATTCTACCCACACACATTTGGAACTCTCCTGGGGTACCCTCACACATATTATTCCCTCATTTAGTGGATATTTTCACAAAAAAGTGAAATTTTCAAAAATTCTGAAAATTGGCTGAAAACGACTAAATATGAAGGACTCATCGGGCGAATCGCTCTGGAACTGAAATCGGAATGCTCACTGATATTGCCCCTATCTGAAAGTCTGATAAACGTTGAAAAAATGATTAAGTCCAAAAAAAAAATTTTTTTCAACTTTTTTCAATTCTACCCCCGTGGGATATATATTCTACCCACGCACATTTGGAACTCTCCTGGGGTACCCTCACACATATTATTCCCTCATTTAGTGGATATTTTCACAAAAAAGTGAAATTTTCAAAAATTCAGAGAATTGGCTGAAAACGACTAAATATGAAGGACTCATCGGGCGAATCGCTCTGGAACTGAAATCGGAACGTTCACTGATATTTCACCTATCTGAAAGTCTGATAAACGTTGAAAAAATGATTAAGTCCAAAAAAAAAATTTTTTCACCTTTTTTCAATTTTACCCCCGTGGGATATATATTCTACCCACACACATTTGTAACTCTCCTGGGGTACCCTCACATATTATTCCCTCATTTAGTGGATATTTTCCCAAAAAAGTGAAATTTTCAAAAATTCTGAAAATTGGATGAAAACGTCTAAATATGAAGGACTCATCGGGCGAATCCCTCTGGAACTGAAATCGGAACGCTCACTGACATTTCCCCTATCTGAAAGTCTGATAAACGCTGAAAAAATGACTAAATCCCAAAAAAAAATTTTTTCACCTTTTTTCAATTTTACTCCTGTGGGATATATATTCTACCCACACACATTTGGAACTCTCCTGGGGTACCCTCACACATATTATTCCCTCATTTAGTGGATATTTTCACAAAAAAGTGAAATTTTCCAAAATTCTGAAAATTGGCTGAAAACGACTGAATATGATGGACTCATCGGGCGAATCGCGCTGGAGCTGAAATCGGAACGCTCACTGACATTTCCCCTATCTGAAAGTCTGATAAACGCTGAAAAAATGACTAAGTCCAAAAAAAAAATTTTTTCACCTTTTTTCAATTTTACCCCCGTGGGATATATATTCTACCCAAGCATATTTGGAACTCTCCTGGGGTACCCTCACACATATTATTCCCTCATATAGTGGATATTTTCACAAAAAAGTGAAATTTTCAAAAATTCAGAAAATTGGCTGAAAACGACTAAATATGAAGGACTCATCGGGCGAATCGCTCTGGAACTGAAATCCGAACGCTCACTGACATTTCCCCTATCTGAAAGACTGATAAACGCTGAAAAAATGACTAAGTCCAAAAAAAAATTTTTTAACCTTTTTTCCATTTTTAACCCTGTGGGATATATATTCTACCCACACACATTTGGAACTCTCCTGGGGTACCCTCACACATATTATTCCCTCATTTAGTGGATATTTTCACAAAAAAGTGAAATTTTCAAAAATTCTGAAAATTGGCTGAAAACGACTAAATATGAAGGACTCATCGGGCGAATCGCTCTGGAACTGAAATCGGAATGCTCACTGATATTGCCCCTATCTGAAAGTCTGATAAACGTTGAAAAAATGATTAAGTCCAAAAAAAAAATTTTTTTCAACTTTTTTCAATTCTACCCCCGTGGGATATATATTCTACCCACGCACATTTGGAACTCTCCTGGGGTACCCTCACACATATTATTCCCTCATTTAGTGGATATTTTCACAAAAAAGTGAAATTTTCAAAAATTCAGAGAATTGGCTGAAAACGACTAAATATGAAGGACTCATCGGGCGAATCGCTCTGGAACTGAAATCGGAACGTTCACTGATATTTCCCCTATCTGAAAGTCTGATAAACGTTGAAAAAATGATTAAGTCCAAAAAAAAAATTTTTTCACCTTTTTTCAATTTTACCCCCGTGGGATATATATTCTACCCACACACATTTGTAACTCTCCTGGGGTACCCTCACACATATTATTCCCTCATTTAGTGGATATTTTCACAAAAAAGTGAAATTTTCAAAAATTCAGAAAATTGGCTGAAAACGACTAAATATGAAGGACTCATCGGGCGAATCGCTCTGGAACTGAAATCCGAATGCTCACTGACATTTCCCCTATCTGAAAGTCTGATAAACGCTGAAAAAATGACTAAGTCCAAAAAAAAATTTTTGAACCTTTTTTCCATTTTTAACCCTGTGGGATATATATTCTACCCACACACATTTGGAACTCTCCTGGGGTACCCTCACACATATTATTCCCTCATTTAGTGGATATTTTCACAAAAAAGTGAAATTTTCAAAAATTCAGAAAATTGGCTGAAAACGACTAAATATGAAGGACTCATCAGGCGAATTGCTCTGGAACTGAAATTGGAACACTCACTGATATTGCCCCTATCTGAAAGTCTGATAAACGCTGAAAAAATGATTAAGTCCAAAAAAAAAAATTTTTTCAACTTTTTTCAATTTTACCCCCGTGGGATATATATTCTACCCGCGCACATTTGGAACACTCCTGGGGTACCCTCACACATATTATTCCCTCATTTAGTGGATATTTTCACAAAAAAGTGAAATTTTCAAAAATTCTGAAAATTGGCTGAAAACGACTGAATATGATGGACTCATCGGGCGAATCGCGCTGGAACTGAAATCGGAACGCTCACTGACATTTCCCCTATCTGAAAGTCTGATAAACGCTGAAAAAATGACTAAGTCCAAAAAAAAAATGTTTAACCTTTTTTCAGTTTTACCCCCCGTGGGATATATATTCTACCCACACACATTTGGAACTCTCCTGGGGTACGCTCACATATATTATTCCCTAATTTAGTGGATATTTTCACAAAAAAGTGAAATTTTCAAAAATTCAGAAAATTGGCTGAAAACGACTAAATATGATGGACTCATCGGGCAAATCGCTCTGGAACTGAAATCGGAATTCTCACTGACATTTCCCCTATCTGAAAGTCTGATAAACGCTGAAAAAATGACTAAGTCCAAAAAAAAAATTTTTTCACCTTTTTTCAATTTTACCCCCGTGGGATATATATTCTACCCACGCATATTTGGAACTCTCCTGGGGTACCCTCACACATATTATTCCCTCATTTAGTGGATATTTTCACAAAAAAGTGAAATTTTCAAAAATTCAGAAAATTGGCTGAAAACGACTAAATATGATGGACTCATCGGGCAAATCGCTCTGGAACTGAAATCGGAATTCTCACTGACATTTCCCCTATCTGAAAGGCTGATAAACGCTGAAAAAATGACTAAGTCCAAAAAAAAAATTTTTTCACCTTTTTTCAATTTTACCCCCGTGGGATATATATTCTACCCACGTATATTTGGAACTCTCCTGGGGTACCCTCACACATATTATTCCCTCATTTAGTGGATATTTTCACAAAAAAGTGAAATTTTCAAAAATTCAGAAAATTGGCTGAAAACGACTAAATATGAAGGACTCATCGGGCGAATCGCTCTGGAACTGAAATCCGAACGCTCACTGACATTTCCCCTATCTGAAAGTCTGATAAACGCTGAAAAAATGACTAAGTCCAAAAAAAAATTTTTTAACCTTTTTTCCATTTTTACCCCTGTGGGATATATATTCTACCCACACACATTTGGAACTCTCCTGGGGTACCCTCACACATATTATTCCCTCATTTAGTGGATATTTTCACAAAAAAGTGAAATTTTCAAAAATTCAGAAAATTAGCTGAAAACGAATAAATATGAAGGACTCATCGGGTGAATCACTCTGGAAGTGAAATCGGAACGCTCACTGACATTTTCCCTATCTGAAAGTCTGATAAACGCTGAAAAAATGACTAAGTTGAAAAAAAAAATTTTTTAACCTTTTTTCAATTTTACCCCCGTGGGATATATATTCTACCCACACACATTTGGAACTCTCCTGGGGTACCCTCACACATATTATTCCCTCATTTAGTGGATATTTTCACAAAAAAGTGAAATTTTCAAAAATTCAGAAAATTGGCTGAAAACGACTAAATATGAAGGACTCATCAGGCGAATTGCTCTGGAACTGAAATCGGAACACTCACTGATATTGCCCCTATCTGAAAGTCTGATAAACGCTGAAAAAATGATTAAGTCCAAAAAAAAAAATTTTTTCAACTTTTTTCAATTTTACCCCCGTGGGATATATATTCTACCCGCGCACATTTGGAACACTCCTGGGGTACCCTCACACATATTATTCCCTCATTTAGTGGATATTTTCACAAAAAAGTGAAATTTTCAAAAATTCTGAAAATTGGCTGAAAACGACTGAATATGATGGACTCATCGGGCGAAACGCGCTGGAACTGAAATCGGAACGCTCACTGACATTTCCCCTATCTGAAAGTCTGATAAACGCTGAAAAAATGACTAAGTCCAAAAAAAAAATGTTTAACCTTTTTTCAGTTTTACCCCCGTGGGATATATATTCTACCCACACACATTTGGAACTCTCCTGGGGTACGCTCACACATATTATTCCCTAATTTAGTGGATATTTTCACAAAAAAGTGAAATTTTCAAAAATTCAGAAAATTGGCTGAAAACGACTAAATATGATGGACTCATCGGGCAAATCGCTCTGGAACTGAAATCGGAATTCTCACTGACATTTCCCCTATCTGAAAGTCTGATAAACGCTGAAAAAATGACTAAGTCCAAAAAAAAAATTTTTTCACCTTTTTTCAATTTTACCCCCGTGGGATATATATTCTACCCACGCATATTTGGAACTCTCCTGGGGTACCCTCACACATATTATTCCCTCATTTAGTGGATATTTTCACAAAAAAGTGAAATTTTCAAAAATTCAGAAAATTGGCTGAAAACGACTAAATATGATGGACTCATCGGGCAAATCGCTCTGGAACTGAAATCGGAATTCTCACTGACATTTCCCCTATCTGAAAGTCTGATAAACGCTGAAAAAATGACTAAGTCTAAAAAAAAAATTTTTTCACCTTTTTTCAATTTTACCCCCGTGGGATATATATTCTACCCACGCATATTTGGAACTCTCCTGGGGTACCCTCACACATATTATTCCCTCATTTAGTGGATATTTTCACAAAAAAGTGAAATTTTCAAAAATTCAGAAAATTGGCTGAAAACGACTAAATATGATGGACTCATCGGGCAAATCGCTCTGGAACTGAAATCGGAATTCTCACTGACATTTCCCCTATCTGAAAGGCTGATAAACGCTGAAAAAATGACTAAGTCCAAAAAAAAAATTTTTTCACCTTTTTTCAATTTTACCCCCGTGGGATATATATTCTACCCACGCATATTTGGAACTCTCCTGGGGTACCCTCACACATATTATTCCCTCATTTAGTGGATATTTTCACAAAAAAGTGAAATTTTCAAAAATTCAGAAAATTGGCTGAAAACGACTAAATATGAAGGACTCATCAGGCGAATTGCTCTGGAACTGAAATCGGAACACTCACTGATATTGCCCCTATCTGAAAGTCTGATAAACGCTGAAAAAATGATTAAGTCCAAAAAAAAAAATTTTTTCAACTTTTTTCAATTTTACCCCCGTGGGATATATATTCTACCCGTGCACATTTGGAACACTCCTGGGGTACCCTCACACATATTATTCCCTCATTTAGTGGATATTTTCACAAAAAAGTGAAATTTTCAAAATTCTGAAAATTGGCTGAAAACGACTGAATATGATGGACTCATCGGGCGAATCGCGCTGGAACTGAAATTGGAACGCTCACTGACATTTCCCGTATCTGAAAGTCTGATAAACGCTGAAAAAATGACTAAGTCCAAAAAAAAAAATGTTTAACCTTTTTTCAGTTTTACCCCCGTGGGATATATATTCTACCCACACACATTTGGAACTCTCCTGGGGTACGCTCACACATATTATTCCCTAATTTAGTGGATATTTTCACAAAAAAGTGAAATTTTCAAAAATTCAGAAAATTGGCTGAAAACGACTAAATATGATGGACTCATCGGGCAAATCGCTCTGGAACTGAAATCGGAATTCTCACTGACATTTCTCCTATCTGAAAGTCTGATAAACGCTGAAAAAATGACTAAGTCCAAAATAAAAATTTTTGCACCTTTTTTCAATTTTACCCCCGTGGGATATATATTCTACCCACGCATATTTGGAACTCTCCTGGGGTACCCTCACACATATTATTCCCTCATTTAGTGGATATTTTCACAAAAAAGTGAAATTTTCAAAAATTCAGAAAATTGGCTGAAAACGACTAAAGATGAAGGACTCATCGGGCGAATCGCTCTGGAACTGAAATCGGAACGCTCACTGATATTTCCCCTATCTGAAAGTCTGATAAACGCTGAAAAAATAATTAAGTCCAAAAAAAATTTTTTTTAACTTTTTTCAATTTACCCCCGTGGGATATATATTCTACCCACGCACATTTGGAACACTCCTGGGGTACCCTCACACATATTATTCCCTCATTTAGTGGATATTTTCACAAAAAAGTGAAATTTTCAAAAATTCAGAAAATTGGCTGAAAACGACTGAATATGAAGGACTCATCGGGCGAATCGCGCTGGAACTGAAATCGGAATGCTCACTGACATTTTCCCTATCTGAAAGTCTGATAAACGCTGATAAAATGACTAAGTCCAAAAAAAAAAATGTTTCACCTTTTTTCAATTTTACCCCCGTGGGATATATATTCTACCCACACACATTTGGAACTCTCCTGGGGTACCCTCACACATATTATTCCCTCATTTAGTGGATATTTTCACAAAAAAGTGAAATTTTGAAAAATTCTGAAAATTGGCTGAAAACGACTAAATATGAAGGACTCATCGGGCGAATCGCTCTGGAACTGAAATCGGAACTCTCACTGACATTTCCCCTATCTGAAAGTCTGATAAATGCTGAAAAAATGACTAAGTCCAAAAAAAAAATTTTTTAACCTTTTTTCCATTTTTACCCCTGTGGGATATATATTCTACCCACACACATTTGGAACTCTCCTGGGGTACCCTCACACATATTATTCCCTCATTTAGTGGATATTTTCACAAAAATGTGAAATTTTCAAAAATTCTGAAAATTGGCTGAAAACGACTAAATATGAAGGACTCATCGGGCTCTGGAACTGAAATCGGAACGCTCACTGACATTTCCCCTATCTGAAAGTCTGATAAATGCTGAAAAAATGACCGTCCAAAAAAAAAATTTTTTAACCATTTTTCAATTTTACCCCCTTGGGATATATATTCTACCCACACACATTTGGAACTCTCCTGGGGTACCCTCACACATATTATTCCCTCATTTAGTGGATATTTTCACAAAAAAGTGAAATTTTCAAAAATTCTGAAAATTGGCTGAAAACGACTAAATATGAAGGACTCATCGGGCGAATCGCTCTGGAACTGAAATCGGAACACTCATTGATATTTCCCTTATCTGAAAGTCTGATAAAAGCTGAAAAAATGACTAAGTACAAAAAAAAATTTTTTTCACCTTTTTTCAATTTTACCCCCGTGGGATATATATTCTACCCACACACATTTGGAACTCTCCTGGGGTACCCTCACACATATTATTCCCTCATTTAGTGGATATTTTCAAAAAAAGCAAAATTTTCAAAAATTCTGAAAATTAGCTGAAAGCGACTAAATATGAAGGACTCATCGGGCGAATCGCTCTGGAACTGAAATCGGAACGCTCATTGACATTTCCCCTATCTGAAAGTCTGATAAACGCTGAAAAAATGACTAAGTCAAAAAAAAATTTTTTTCACCTTTTTTCAATTTTACCCCCGTGGGATATATATTCTACCCAAACACATTTGGAACTCTCCTTTGGTACCCTCACACATATTATTCCCTCATTTAGTGGATATTTTCACAAAAATGTGAAATTTTCAAAAATTCTGAAAATTGGGTGAAAACGACTAAATATGAAGGACTCATCGCGCTCTGGAACTGAAATCGGAACGCTCACTGACATTTCCCCTATCTGAAAGTCTGATAAATGCTGAAAAAATGACAGTCCAAAAAAAAAAAGACTAAATATGAAGGACTCATTGGGCTCTGGAACTGAAATCGGAACGCTCACTGACATTTCCCCTATCTGAAAGTCTGATAGATGCTGAAAAAATGACAGTCCAAAAAAAAAAGACTAAATATGAAGGACTCATCGGGCTCTGGAACTGAAATCGGAACGCTCACTGACATTTCCCCTATCTGAAAGTCTGATAAATGCTAAAAAAATGACAGTCCAAAAAAAATTTTTTTCACCTTTTTTCAATTTTACCCCTGTGGGATATATATTCTACCCACACACATTTGGAACTCTCCTGGGGTACCCTCACACATATTATTCCCTCATTTAGTGGATATTTTCACAAAAAAGTGAAATTATCAAGAATTCTGAAAATTGGTTGAAAACGACTGAATATGAAGGACTCATCGGGCGAATCGTGCTGGAACTGAAATCGGAACGCTCACTGACATTTCCCCTATCTGAAAGTCTGATAAACGCTGAAAAAATGACTAAGTACAAAAAAAAATTTTTTTCACTTTTTTTCAATTTTACCCCCGTGGGATATATATTCTACCCACACACATTTGGAACTCTCCTGGGGTACCCTCACACATAGTATTCCCTCATTTAGTGGATATTTTCACAAAAAAGTGAAATTTTGAAAAATTCTGAAAATTGGCTGAAAACGACTAAATATGAAGGACTCATCGGGCGAATTGCTCTGGAACTGAAATCGGAACGCTCACTGACAATTCCCCTATCTGAAAGTCTGATGAACGCCGGAAAAATGACTAAGTCCAAAAAAAATTTTTTTCACCTTTTTTCAATTTTACCCCCGTGGGATATATATTCTACCCAAACACATTTGGAACTCTCCTGGGGTACCCTCACACATATTATTCCCTCATTTAGTGGATATTTTCACAAAAATGTGAAATTTTCAAAAATTCTGAAAATTGGCTGAAAACGACTAAATATGAAGGACTCATCGGGCGAATCGCTCTGGAACTGAAATCGGAACGCTCACTGACATTTCCCCTATCTGAAAGTCTGATAAACGCCGGAAAAATGACTAAGTCCAAAAAAAAATTTTTTCAACTTTTTTCAATTTTACCCCCGTGGGATATATATTCTACCCACACACATTTGGAACTCTTCTGGGGTACCCTCACACATATTATTCCCTCATTTAGTGGATATTTTCACAAAAAAGTGAAATTTTCAAAAATTCTGAAAATTGGCTGAAAACGACTAAATATGAAGGACTCATCGGGCGAATCGCTCTGGAACTGAAATCGGAACACTCATTGATATTTCCCTTATCTGAAAGTCTGATAAAAGCTGAAAAAATGACTAAGTACAAAAAAAAATTTTTTTCACCTTTTTTCAATTTTACCCCCGTGGGATATATATTCTACCCACACACATTTGGAACTCTCCTGGGGTACCCTCACACATATTATTCCCTCATTTAGTGGATATTTTCAAAAAAAGCAAAATTTTCAAAAATTCTGAAAATTAGCTGAAAGCGACTAAATATGAAGGACTCATCGGGCGAATCGCTCTGGAACTGAAATCGGAACGCTCATTGACATTTCCCCTATCTGAAAGTCTGATAAACGCTGAAAAAATGACTAAGTCAAAAAAAAATTTTTTTCACCTTTTTTCAATTTTACCCCCGTGGGATATATATTCTACCCAAACACATTTGGAACTCTCCTTTGGTACCCTCACACATATTATTCCCTCATTTAGTGGATATTTTCACAAAAATGTGAAATTTTCAAAAATTCTGAAAATTGGGTGAAAACGACTAAATATGAAGGACTCATCGCGCTCTGGAACTGAAATCGGAATGCTCACTGACATTTCCCCTATCTGAAAGTCTGATAAATGCTGAAAAAATGACAGTCCAAAAAAAAAAAGACTAAATATGAAGGACTCATTGGGCTCTGGAACTGAAATCGGAACGCTCACTGACATTTCCCCTATCTGAAAGTCTGATAGAGGCTGAAAAAATGACAGTCCAAAAAAAAAAGACTAAATATGAAGGACTCATCGGGCTCTGGAACTGAAATCGGAACGCTCACTGACATTTCCCCTATCTGAAAGTCTGATAAATGCTAAAAAAATGACAGTCCAAAAAAAATTTTTTTCACCTTTTTTCAATTTTACCCCTGTGGGATATATATTCTACCCACACACATTTGGAACTCTCCTGGGGTACCCTCACACATATTATTCCCTCATTTAGTGGATATTTTCACAAAAAAGTGAAATTATCAAAAATTCTGAAAATTGGCTGAAAACGACTGAATATGAAGGACTCATCGGACGAATCGCGCTGGAACTGAAATCGGAACGCTCACTGACATTTCCCCTATCTGAAAGTCTGATAAATGCTGAAAAAATGACAGTCCAAAAAAAAATTTTTTTCACCTTTTTTCAATTTTACCCCCGTGGGATATATATTCTACCCACACACATTTGGAACTCTTCTGGGGTACCCTCACACATATTATTCCCTCATTTAGTGGATATTTTCACAAAAAAGTGAAATTTTCAAGAATTCTGAAAATTGGTTGAAAACGACTGAATATGAAGGACTCATCGGGCGAATCGTGCTGGAACTGAAATCGGAACGCTCACTGACATTTCCCCTATCTGAAAGTCTGATAAACGCTGAAAAAATGACTAAGTACAAAAAAAAATTTTTTTCACTTTTTTTCAATTTTACCCCCGTGGGATATATATTCTACCCACACACATTTGGAACTCTCCTGGGGTACCCTCACACATAGTATTCCCTCATTTAGTGGATATTTTCACAAAAAAGTGAAATTTTGAAAAATTCTGAAAATTGGCTGAAAACGACTAAATATGAAGGACTCATCGGGCGAATTGCTCTGGAACTGAAATCGGAACGCTCACTGACAATTCCCCTATCTGAAAGTCTGATGAACGCCGGAAAAATGACTAAGTCCAAAAAAAATTTTTTTCACCTTTTTTCAATTTTACCCCCGTGGGATATATATTCTACCCAAACACATTTGGAACTCTCCTGGGGTACCCTCACACATATTATTCCCTCATTTAGTGGATATTTTCACAAAAATGTGAAATTTTCAAAAATTCAGAAAATTGGCTGAAAACGACTGAATATGAAGGACACATCGGGCGAATCGCGCTGGAACTGAAATCGAAACGCTCACTGACATTTCTCCTATCTGAAAGTCTGATAAATGCTGAAAAAATGACAGTCCAAAAAAAAATTTTTTTCACCTTTTTTCAATTTTACCCCCGTGGGATATATATTCTACCCAAACACATTTGGAACTCTCCTGGGGTACCCTCACACATATTATTCCCTCATTTAGTGGATATTTTCACAAAAATGTGAAATTTTCAAAATTTCTGAAAATTGGCTGAAAACAACTAAATATGAAGGACTCATCGGGCGAATCGCTCTGGAACTGAAATCGGAACGCTCACTGACATTTCCCCTATCTGAAAGCCTGATAAACGCTGAAAAAATGACAGTCCAAAAAAAAAATTTTTTCACCATTTTTCAATTTTACCCCCGTGGGATATATATTCTACCCACACACATTTGGAACTCTTCTGGGGTACCCTCACACATATTATTCCCTCATTTAGTGGATATTTTCACAAAAAAGTGAAATTTTCAAGAATTCTGAAAATTGGCTGAAAACGACTGAATATGAAGGACTCATCGGGCGTATCGCGCTGGAACTGAAATCGGAACGCTCACTGACATTTCCCCTATCTGAAAGTCTGATAAACGCCGGAAAAATGACTAAGTCCCAAAAAAATTTTTTTCACCTTTTTTCAATTTTACCCCCGTGGGATATATATTCTACCCACGCACATTTGGAACACTCCTGGGGTACCCTCACACATATTATTCCCTCATTTAGTGGATATTTTCACAAAAAAGTGAAATTTTCAAAAATTCAGAAAATTGGCTGAAAACGACTGAATATGAAGGACACATCGGGCGAATCGCGCTGGAACTGAAATCGAAACGCTCACTGACATTTCTCCTATCTGAAAGTCTGATAAATGCCGAAAAAATGACTAAGATCCCAAAAAAAATTTTTTCACCTTTTTTCAATTTTACCCCCGTGGGATATATATTCTACCCACACACATTTTGAACTCTTCTGGGGTACCCTCACACATATTATTCCCTCATTTAGTGGATATTTTCCCAAAAAAGAGAAATTTTCAAAAATTCAGAAAATTGGCTGAAAACGACTAAATATGAAGGACTCATCGGGCAAATCGCTCTGGAACTGAAATCGGAACGCTCACTGACATTTCCCCTATCTGAAAGTCTGATAAACGCCGGAAAAATGACTAAGTCCAAAAAAAATTTTTTTAAACTTTTTTCAATTTTAACCCCGTGGGATATATATTCTACCCACACACATTTGGAACTCTCCTGGGGTACCCTCACACATATTATTCCCTCATTGAGTGGATATTTTCACAAAAAAGTGAAATTTTCAAAAATTCAGAAAATTGGCTGAAAATGACTGAATATGAAGGACTCATCGGGCGAATCGTGCTGGAACTGAAATCGGATCGCTCACTGACATTTCCCCTATCTGAAAGTCTGATAAACGCTGAAAACATGACTAAGTCCAAAAAAATTTTTTTTCACCTTTTTTCAATTTTACCCCCGTGGGATATATATTCTACCCACACACATTTGGAACTCTCCTGGGGTACCCTCACACATATTATTCCCTCATTTAGTGGATATTTTCACAAAAAGTGAAATTTTCAAAAATTCTGAAAATTGGCTGAAAACGACTAAATATGAAGGACTCATCGGGCGAATCGCTCTGGAACTGAAATCGGAACGCTCACTGACATTTCCCCTGTCTGAAAGTTTGATAAACGCCGGAAAAATGACTAAGTCGAAAAAATAATTTTTTTTCAACTTTTTTCAATTTTACCCCCGTGGGATATATCTTCTACCCACACACATTTGGAACTCTCCTGGGGTACCCTCACACATATTATTCCCTCATTTAGTGGATATTTTCCCAAAAAAGTGAAATTTTCAAAAATTCTGAAAATTGGCTGAAAACGACTAAATATGAAGGACTCATCGGGCGAATCGCTCTGGAACTGAAATCGGAACGCTCACTGACATTTCCCCTATCTGAAAGTCTGATAAACGCTGAAAAAAAGACTAAGTCCAAAAAAAAAATTTTTTCAACTTTTTTCAATTTTACCCCCGTGGGATATATATTCTACACACACACATTTGGAACTCTCCTGTTGTACCCTCACACATATTATTCCATCATTTAGTGGATATTTTCCCAAAAAAGTGAAATTTTCAAAAATTCTGAAAATTGGCTGAAAACGACTAAATATGAAGGACTCATCGGGCGAATCGCTCTGGAACTGAAATCGGAACACTCACTGACATTTCCCCTATCTGAAAGTCTGATAAACGCCGGAAAAATGACAAAGTCCAAAAGAAAATTTTTTTCACCTTTTTTCAATTTTACCCCCGTGGGCTATATATTCTACCCACACACATTTGGAACTCTCCTGTTGTACCCTCACACATATTATTCCCTCATTGAGTGGATATTTTCACAAAAAAAGTGAAATTTTCAAAAATTCAGAAAATTTGCTGAAAACAACTAAATATGAAGGACTCATCGGGCGAATCGCTCTGGAACTGAAATCGGAACGCTCACTGACATTTCCCCTATCTGAAAGTCTGATAAACGCCGGAAAAATGACTAAGTCAAAAAAAAAATTTTTTAAACTTTTTTCAATTTTACCCCCGTGGGATATATATTCTACCCACACACATTTTGAACTCTTCTGGGGTACCCTCACACATATTATTCCGTCATTTAGTGGATATTTTCCCAAAAAAGAGAAATTTTCAAAAATTCAGAAAATTGGCTGAAAACGACTAAATATGAAGGACTCATCGGGCAAATCGCTCTGGAACTGAAATCGGAACGCTCACTGACATTTCCCCTATCTGAAAGTCTGATAAACGCCGGAAAAATGACTAAGTCCAAAAAAAAATGTTTTAAACTTTTTTCAATTTTACCCCCGTGGGATATATATTCTACCCACACACATTTGGAACTCTCCTGGGGTACCCTCACACATATTATTCCCTCATTTAGTGGATATTTTCACAAAAAAGTGAAATTTTCAAAAATTCTGAAAATTGTCTGAAAACGACTAAATATGAAGGACTCATCGGGCGAATCGCTCTGGAACTAAAATCGGAATGCTCACTGACATTTCCACTATCTGAAAGTCTGATAAACGCCGGAAAAATGACTAAGTCAAAAAAAAAATTTTTTAAACTTTTTTCAATTTTACCCCCGTGGGATATATATTCTACCCACACACATTTTGAACTCTTCTGGGTACCCTCACACATATTATTCCCTCATTTAGTGGATATTTTCCTATTTTCCCAAAAAAGTAAAATTTTCAAAAATTCAGAAAATTGGCTGAAAACGACTAAATATGAAGGACTCATCGGGCGAATCGCTCTGGAACTGAAATCGGAACGCTCACTGACATTTCCCCTATCTGAAAGTCTGATAAACGCCGGAAAAATGACTAAGTCCAAAAAAAAAATTTTTCAACTTTTTTCAATTTTACCCCCGTGGGATATGTTTTCTAGCCAAACACATTTGGAACTCTCCTGGGGTACCCTCACACATATTATTCCCTCATTTAGTGGATGTTTTCACTAAAAAGTGAAATTTTCAAAAATTCTGAAAATTGGCTGAAAATGACTAAATATGAAGGACTCATCGGGCGAATCACTTTGTAAGTGAAATCGGAACGCTCACTGACATTTCCCCTATCTGAAAGTCTGATAAATGCTGGAAAAATGACTAAGTCCAAAAAATTTTTTTTTTTAACTTTTTTTAATTTTACCCCAGTGGGATATGTTTTCTACCCAAACACATTTGGAACTCTCCTGGTGTACCCTCACACATATTATTCCCTCATTTAGTGGATGTTTTCACAAAAAAGTGAAAATTTCAAAAATTCAGAAAATTGGCTGAAAACGACTAAATATGATGGACTCATTGGGCGAATCACTCTGGAACTGAAATCGGAACGCTCACTGACATTTCCCCTATCTGAAAGTCTGATAAACGCCGGAAAAATGACTAAGTCCAAAAAAATTTTTTTTTTAACTTTTTTTAATTTTACCCCAGTGGGATATATATTCTACCCACACACATTTGGAACTCTCCTGGCTTACCCTCACACATATTATTCCCTCATTTAGTGGATATTTTCACAAAAAAGTGAAATTTTCAAAAATTCAGAAAATTGGCTGAAAACGACTAAATATCAAGGACTCATCAGGCGAATCACTCTGGAACTGAAATAGGAATGCTCACTGACATTTCCCCTGTCTGAAAGTCTGATAAACGCCAGAAAAATGACTAAGTCCCCCAAAAAATTTTTTTCAATTTTTTTCAATTTTACCCCCGTGGGATATGTTTTCTACCCAAACACATTTGGAACTCTCCTGGGGTACCCTCACACATATTATTCTCTCATTTAGTGGATGTTTTCACTAAAAAGTGAAATTTTCAAAAATTCTGAAAATTGGCTGAAAATGACTAAATATGAAGGACTTATCGGGCGAATCACTTTGGAAGTGAAATCGGAACGCTCACTGACATTTCCCCTATCTGAAAGTCTGATAAATGCCGGAAAAATGACTAAGTCCAAAAAAATTTTTTTTTTTACTTTTTTTAATTTTACCCCAGTGGGATATATATTCTACCCAGAAACATTTGGAACTGTCCTGGCGTACCGTCACACATATTATTCCCTCATTTAGTGGATATTTTCACAAAAAATTGAAATTTTCAAAAATTCAGAAAATTGTCTGAAAACGACTAAATATCAAGGACTCATCGGGCGAATCACTCTGGAACTGAAATAGGAATGCTCACTGACACTTCCCCTATCTGAAAGTCTGATAAATGCCGGAAAAATGACTAAATCCCAAAAAAATGTTTTTCAACTTTTTTCAATTTTACCCCCGTGGGATATATATTCAACCCAAACACATTTGGAATTCTTCTGGGGTACCCTCACACATATTATTCCCTCATTTAGTGGATATTTTCACAAAAAATTGAAATTTTCAAAAATTCAGAAAATTGTCTGAAAACGACTAAATATCAAGGACTCATCGGGCGAATCACTCTGGAACTGAAATAGGAATGCTCACTGACATTTCCACTATCTGAAAGTATGATAAACGCTGAAAAAATGACTAAGTCCAAAAAAACATTTTTTTTCAACTTTTTTCAATTTTACCCCCGTGGGATATATATTCTTCCCAAACACATTTGGAACTCTCCTGGTGTACTCTCACACATATTATTCCCTCATTCAGTGGATATTTTCACAAAAAAGTGAAATTTTCAAAAATTCAGAAAATTGGCTGAAAACGAATAAATATGAAGGACTCATCGGGCGAATCTCTCTGGAACTGAAATCGGAATGCTCACTGATATTTCCCCTATCTGAAAGTCTCATAAATACTGAAAAAATGATTAAGTCCAAAAAAAATTTTTTCAACTTTTTTCAATTTTACCCCCGTGGGATATATATTCTTCCCAAACACATTTGGAACTCTCCTGTTGTACCCTCACACATATTATTCCCTCATTCAGTGGATATTTTCACAAAAAAGTGAAATTTTCAAAAATTTTGAAAATTGGCTGAAAATGACTAAATATGAAGGACTCATCGGGCGAATCACTCTGGAACTGAAATCGGAATGCTTACTGACATTTCCCCTATCTGAGAGTCTGATAAACGCCGGAAAAATGCCTAAGTCGAAAAAAAAAATTTTTTCAACTTTTTTCAATTTTACCCCCGTGGGATATATATTCTACCCGCACACATTTGGAACTCTCCTGGCGTACCCTCACACATATTATTCCCTCATTTAGTGGATATTTTCACAAAAAAGTGAAATTTTCAAAAATTCAGAAAATTGGCTGAAAACGACTAAATATGAAGGACTCATCAGGCAAATCGCACTGGAACTGAAATCGGAACGCTCACTGATATTTCCCCTATCTGAAAGTCTGATAAATACTGAAAAAATGATTAAGTCCAAAAAAAATTTTTCAACTTTTTTCAATTTTACCCCCGTGGGATATATATTTTACCCACACACATTTGGAACTCTCCTGGGGTACCCTCACACATATTATTCCCTCATTTAGTGGATATTTTCACAAAAAAGTGAAATTTTCAAAAATTCAGAAAATTGGCTGAAAACGAATAAATATGAAGGACTCATCGGGCGAATCGCTCTGGAACTGAAATCGGAACGCTCACTGATATTTCCCCTATCTGAAAGTCTCATAAATACTGAAAAAATGATTAAGTCCAAAAAAAATTTTTTCAACTTTTTTCAATTTTACCCCCGTGGGATATATATTCTACCCACACACATTTGGAACTCTCCTGGGGTACCCTCACACATATTATTCCCTCATTTAGTGGATATTTTCACAAAAAAGTGAAATTTTGAAAAATTCAGAAAATTGGCTGAAAACGACTAAATATGAAGGACTCATCGGGCGAATCGCTCTGGAACTGAAATCGGAACGCTCACTGATATTTCCCCTATCTGAAAGTCTGATAAATACTGAAAAAATGATTAAGTCCAAAAAAAATTTTTTCAACTTTTTTCAATTTTACCCCCGTGGGATATATATTCTACCCACACACATTTGGAACTCTCCTGGGGTACCCTCACACATATTATTCCCTCATTTAGTGGATATTTTCACAAAAAAGTGAAATTTTCAAAAATTCTGAAAATTGGCTGAAAACGACTAAATATGAAGGACTCATCGGTTGAATCACTCTGGAACTGAAATCGGAATGCTCACTGACATTTCCCCTATCTGAAAGTCTGCTAAACGCTGAAAAATGACTAAGTCCAAAAAAAACCATTTTTTTACCTTTTTTCAATTTTACCCCCGTGTGATATATATTCTACCCACACACATTTGTAACTCTCCTGGGGTACCCTCACACATATTATTCCCTCATTTAGTGGATATTTTCACAAAAAAGTGAAATTTTCAAAAATTCTGAAACTTGGCTGAAAACGACTAAATATGAAGGACTCATCGGGCGAATCGCTCTGGAACTGAAATCGGAACGCTCACTGACATTTCCCCTATCTGAAAGTCTGATAAACGCTGAAAAAATGACTAAATCCAAAAAAAAATTTTTTCACCTTTTTTCAATTTTACTCCTGTGGGATATATATTCTACCCACACACATTTGGAACTCTCCTGGGGTACCCTCACACATATTATTCCCTCATTTAGTGGATATTTTCACAAAAAAGTGAAATTTTCAAAAATTCAGAAAATTGGCTGAAAACGACTAAATATGAAGGACTCATCGGGCGAATCACTCTGGAACTGAAATCGGAACGTTCACTGATATTTCCCCTATCTGAAAGTCTGATAAACGCTGAAAAAATGATTAAGTCCAAAAAAAAATTTTTTTCACCTTTTTTCAATTTTACCCCCGTGGGATATATATTCTACCCACACACATTTGGAACTCTCCTGGGGTACCCTCACACATATTATTCCCTCATTTAGTGGATATTTTCACAAAAAAGTGAAACTTTCAAGAATTCTGAAAATTGGCTGAAAACGACTGAATATGAAGGACTCATCGGGCGAATCACGCTGGAACTGAAATCGGAACGCTCACTGACATTTCCCCTATCTGAAAGTCTGATAAATGCTGAAAAAATGACAGTCCAAAAAAAAAAAGACTAAATATGAAAGACTCATCGGGCTCTGGAACTGAAATCGGAACGCTCACTGACATTTCCCCTATCTGAAAGTCTGATAAATGCTGAAAAAATGACAGTCCAAAAAAAAATTTTTTTCACCTTTTTTCAATTTTACCCCCGTGGGATATATATTCTACCCACACACATTTGGAACTCTTCTGGGGTACCCTCACACATATTATTCCCTCATTTAGTGGATATTTTCACAAAAAAGTGAAATTTTCAAGAATTCTGAAAATTGGCTGAAAACGACTGAATATGAAGGACTCATCGGGCGAATCACGCTGGAACTGAAATCGGAACGCTCACTGACATTTCCCCTATCTGAAAGTCTGATAAACGCTGAAAAAATGACTAAGTACAAAAAAAAATTTTTTTCACTTTTTTTCAATTTTACCCCCGTGGGATATATATTCTACCCACACACATTTGGAACTCTCCTGGGGTACCCTCACACATAGTATTCCCTCATTTAGTGGATATTTTCACAAAAAAGTGAAATTTTCAAAAATTCTGAAAATTGGCTGAAAACGACTAAATATGAAGGACTCATCGGGCGAATCGCTCTGGAACTGAAATCGGAACGCTCACTGACATTTCCCCTATCTGAAAGTCTGATAAACGCCGGAAAAATGACTAAGTCCAAAAAAAAATGTTTTAAACTTTTTTCAATTTTACCCCCGTGGGATAAATATTCTACCCACACACATTTGGAACTCTCCTGGGGTGCCCTCACACATATTGTTCCCTCATTTAGTGGATATTTTCCCAAAAAAGTGAAATTTTCAAAAATTCAGAAAATTGGCTGAAAACGACTAAATATGAAGGACTCATCGGGCGAATCGCTCTGGAACTGAAATCGGAACACTCACTGACATTTCCCCTATCTGAAAGTCTGATAAACGCCGGAAAAATGACAAAGTCCAAAAGAAAATTTTTTTCACCTTTTTTCAATTTTACCCCCGTGGGATATATATTCTACCCACGCACATTTGGAACTCTCCTGTTGTACCCTCACACATATTATTCCCTCATTTAGTGGATATTTTCCCAAAAAAGAGAAATTTTCAAAAATTCAGAAAATTGGCTGAAAACAACTAAATATGAAGCACTCATCGGGCAAATCGCTCTGGAACTGAAATCGGAATGCTCACTGACATTTCCCCTATCTGAAAGTCTGATAAACGCTGAAAAAATGACTAAGTACAAAAAAAAATTTTTTTCACTTTTTTTCAATTTTACCCCCGTGGGATATATATTCTACCCACACACATTTGGAACTCTCCTGGGGTACCCTCACACATATTATTCCCTCATTTAGTGGATATTTTCACAAAAAAGTGACATTTTAAAAATTCTGAAAATTGGCTGAAAACGACTGAATATGAAGGACTCATCTGGCGAATCGCGCTGGAACTGAAATCGGAACGCTCACTGACATTTCCCCTATCTGAAAGTCTGATAAACGCTGATAAATGACTAAGTCCAAAAAAAAACATTTTTTTACCTTTTTTCAATTTTACCCCCGTGGGATATATATTCTACCAACACACATTTGTAACTCTCCTGGGGTACCCTCACACATATTATTCCCTCATTTAGTGGATATTTTCACAAAAAAGTGAAATTTTCAAAAATTCTGAAACTTGGCTGAAAACGACTAAATATGAAGGACTCATCGGGCGAATCGCTCCGGAACTGAAATCGGAACGTTCACTGAAATTTCCCCTATCTGAAAGTCTGATAAACGCTGAAAAAATGACTAAGTCCCAAAAAAAAATTTTTTCACCTTTTTTCAATTTTACCCCCGTGGGATATATATTCTACCCACACACATTTGTAACTCTCCTGGGGTACCCTCACACATATTATTCCCTTATTTAGTGGATATTTTCACAAAAAAGTGAAATTTTGAAAAATTCTGAAAATTGGCTGAAAATGACTAAATATGAAGGACTCATCGGGCGAATCGCTCTGGAACTGAAATCGGAACGCTCACTGACATTTCCCCTATCTGAAAGTCTGATAAACGCTGAAAAAATGACTAAGTTGAAAAAAAAAAATTTTTAACCTTTTTTCAATTTTACCCCCGTGGGATATATATTCTACTCACACACATTTGGAACTCTCCTGGGGTACCCTCACACATATTATTCCCTCATTTAGTGGATATTTTCATAAAAAAGTGAAATTTTCAAAAATTCTGAAAATTGGCTGAAAACGACTAAATATGAAGGACTCATCGGGCGAATCGCGCTGGAACTGAAATCGGAATGCTCACTGACATTTCCCCTATCTGAAAGTCTGATAAACGCTGAAAAAATAATTAAGTCCAAAAAAAATTTTTTTTAACTTTTTTCAATTTTACCCCCGTGGGATATATATTCTACCCACGCACATTTGGAACACTCCTGGGGTACCCTCACACATATTATTCCCTCATTTAGTGGATATTTTCACAAAAAAATGAAATTTTCAAAAATTCAGAAAATTGGCTGAAAACGACTGAATATGAAGGACTCATCGGGCGAATCGCGCTGGAACTGAAATCGGAATGCTCACTGACATTTCCCCTATCTGAAAGTCTGATAAACGGTGAAAAAATGACTAAGTCCAAAAAAAAAAAATGTTTCACCTTTCTTCAATTTTACCCCCGTGGGATATATATTCTACCCAAACACATTTGGAACTCTCCTGGGGTACCCTCACACATATTATTCCCTCATTTATTGGATATTTTCACAAAAATGTGAAATTTTCAAAAATTCTGAAAATTGGCTGAAAACGACTAAATATGAAGGACTCATCGGGCTCTGGAACTGAAATCGGAACGCTCACTGACATTTCCCCTATCTGAAAGTCTGATAAATGCTGAAAAAATGACAGTCCAAAAAAAAATTTTTTTCACTTTTTTTCAATTTTACCCCCGTGGGATATATATTCTACCCACACACATTTGGAACTCTCCTGGGGTACCCTCACACATATTATTCCCTCATTTAGTGGATATTTTCACAAAAAAGTGAAATTTTCAAAAATTCTGAAAATTGGCTGAAAACGACTAAATATGAAGGACTCATCGGGCGAATTGCTCTGGAACTGAAATCGGAACGCTCACTGACATTTCCCCTATCTGAAAGTCTGATAAACGCCGGAAAAATGACAGTCCAAAAAAAATTTTTTTTAACCTTTTTTCAATTTTACCCCCGTGGGATATATATTCTACCCAAACACATTTGGAACTCTCCTGGGGTACCCTCACACATATTATTCCCTCATTTAGTGGATATTTTCACAAAAATGTGAAATTTTCAAAAATTCTGAAAATTGGCTGAAAACGACTAAATATGAAGGACTCATCGGGCTCTGGAACTGAAATCGGAACGCTCACTGACATTTCCCCTATCTGAAAGTCTGATAAATGCTGAAAAAATGACAGTCCAAAAAAAAAACGACTAAGTATGAAGGACTCATCGGGCTCTGGAACTGAAATCGGAACGCTCACTGACATTTCCCCTATCTGAAAGTCTGATAAATGCTAAAAAAATGACAGTCCAAAAAAAATTTTTTTTCACCTTTTTTCAATTTTCAACCTGTGGGATATATATTCTACCCACACACATTTGGAACTCTCCTGGGGTACCCTCACACATATTATTCCCTCATTTAGTGGATATTTTCACAAAAAAGTGAAATTTTGAAAAATTCTGAAAATTGGCTGAAAACGACTAAATATGAAGGACTCATCGGGCGAATCGCTCTGGAACTGAAATCGGAACTCTCACTGACATTTCCCCTATCTGAAAGTCTGATAAACGCTGAAAAAATGACTAAGTCCAAAAAAAAAAATTTTTAACCTTTTTTCCATTTTTACCCCTGTGGGATATATATTCTACCCACACACATTTGAAACTCTCCTGGGGTACCCTCACACATATTATTCCCTCATTTATTGGATATTTTCACAAAAATGTGAAATTTTCAAAAATTCTGAAAATTGGCTGAAAACGACTAAATATGAAGGACTCATCGGGCTCTGGAACTGAAATCGGAACGCTCACTGACATTTCCCCTATCTGAAAGTCTGATAAATTCTGAAAAAATGACAGTCCAAAAAAAAATTTTTTTCACCTTTTTTCAATTTTACCCCCGTGGGATATATATTCTACCCACACACATTTGGAACTCTCCTGGGGTACCCTCACACATATTATTCCCTCATTTAGTGGATATTTTCACAAAAAAGTGAAATTTTCAAAAATTCTGAAAATTGGCTGAAAACGACTGAATATGAAGGACTCATCGGGCGAATCGCTCTGGAACTGAAATCGGAACTCTCAATGCCATTTCCCCTATCTGAAAGTCTGATAAACGCTGAAAAAATGACTAAGTCCAAAAAAAAAATTGTTTAACCTTTTTTCCATTTTTACCCCTGTGGGATATATATTCTACCCACACACATTTGAAACTCTCCTGGGGTACCCTCACACATATTATTCCATCATTTAGTGGATATTTTCACAAAAAAGTGAAATTTTCAAAAATTCTGAAAATTGGCTGAAAACGACTAAATATGAAGGACTCATCGGGCGAATTGCTCTGGAACTGAAATCGGAACGCTCACTGACATTTCCCCTATCTGAAAGTCTGATAAACGCCGGAAAAATGACAGTCCAAAAAAAATTTTTTTTAACCTTTTTTCAATTTTACCCCCGTGGGATATATATTCTACCCAAACACATTTGGAATTCTCCTGGTGTACCCTCACACATATTATTCCCTCATTTAGTGGATATTTTCACAAAAATGTGAAATTTTCAAAAATTCTGAAAATTGGCTGAAAACGACTAAATATGAAGGACTCATCGGGCTCTGGAACTGAAATCGGAACGCTCACTGACATTTCCCCTATCTGAAAGTCTGATAAATGCTGAAAAAATGACAGTCCAAAAAAAAAACGACTAAGTATGAAGGGCTCATCGGGCTCTGGAACTGAAATCGGAACGCTCACTGACATTTCCCCTATCTGAAAGTCTGATAAATGCTAAAAAAATGACAGTCCAAAAAAATTTTTTTTTCACCTTTTTTCAATTTTACCCCTGTGGGATATATATTCTACCCACACACATTTGGAACTCTCCTGGGGTACCCTCACACATATTATTCCCTCATTTAGTGGATATTTTTACAAAAAAGTGAAATTATCAAAAATTCTGAAAATTGGCTGAAAACGACTGAATATGAAGGACTCATCGGACGAATCGCGCTGGAACTGAAATCGGAACGCTCACTGACATTTCCCCTATCTGAAAGTCTGATAAATGCTGAAAAAATGACAGTCCAAAAAAAAATTTTTTTCACCTTTTTTCAATTTTACCCCCGTGGGATATATATTCTACCCACACACATTTGGAACTCTTCTGGGGTACCCTCACACATAGTATTCCCTCATTTAGTGGATATTTTCACAAAAAAGTGAAATTTTCAAAAATTCTGAAAATTGGCTGAAAACGACTAAATATGAAGGACTCATCGGTTAATTGCTCTGGAACTGAAATCGAAATGCTCACTGACATTTCCCCTATCTGAAAGTCTGATAAATGCCGGAAAAATGACTAAGTCCAAAAAAAATTTTTTTCACCTTTTTTCAATTTTACCCCCGTGGGATATATATTCTACCCAAACACATTTGGAACTCTCCTGGGGTACCCTCACACATATTATTCCCTCATTTAGTGGATATTTTCACAAAAAAGTGAAATTTTCAAAAATTCTGAAAATTGGCTGAAAACGACTAAATATGAAGGACTCATCGGGCAAATCGCTCTGGAACTGAAATCGGAACGCTCACTGACATTTCCCCTATCTGAAAGTCTGATAAATGCTGAAAAAATGACAGTCCAAAAAAAAATTTTTTTCACCTTTTTTCAATTTTACCCCCGTGGGATATATATTCTACCCAAACACATTTGGAACTCTCCTGGGGTACCCTCACACATATTATTCCCTCATTTAGTGGATATTTTGCCAAAAAAGTGATATTTTCAAAATTTCTGAAAATTGGCTGAAAACGACTAAGTGTGAAGGACTCATCGGGCGAATCGCTCTGGAACTGAAATCGGAACACTCACTGATATTTCCCCTATCTGAAAGTCTGATAAATGCCGGAAAAATGACTAAGTCCAAAAAAATTTTTTTTTTTACTTTTTTTAATTTTACCCCAGTGGGATATGTTTTCTACCCAAACACATTTGGAACTCTCCTGGTGTACCCTCACACATATTATTCCCTCATTTAGTGGATGTTTTCACAAAAAAGTGAAAATTTCAAAAATTCAGAAAATTGGCTGAAAACGACTAAATATGAAGGACTCATTGGGCGAATCACTCTGGAACTGAAATCGGAACGCTCACTGACATTTCCCCTATCTGAAAGTCTGATAAACGCCGGAAAAATGACTAAGTCCAAAAAATTTTTTTTTTTTACTTTTTTTAATTTTACCCCAGTGGGATATATATTCTACCCACACACATTTGGAACTCTCCTGGCTTACCCTCACACATATTATTCCCTCATTTAGTGGATATTTTCACAAAAAAGTGAAATTTTCAAAAATTCAGAAAATTGGCTGAAAACGACTAAATATCAAGGACTCATCAGGCGAATCACTCTGGAACTGAAATAGGAATGCTCACTGACATTTCCCCTATCTGAAAGTATGATAAACGCTGAAAAAATGACTAAGTCCAAAAAAAAATTTTTTTAAACTTTTTTCAATTTTACCCCCGTGGGATATATATTCTACCCACACACATTTTGAACTCTTCTGGGGTACCCTCACACATATTATTCCCTCATTTAGTGGATATTTTCACAAAAAAGTGAAATTTTCAAAAATTCAGAAAATTGGCTGAAAACGACTAAATATGGAGGACTCATTGGGCGAATCACTCTGGAACTGAAATCGGAATGCTCACTGACACTTCCCCTATCTGAAAGTCTGATAAATGCCGGAAAAATGACTAAATCCCAAAAAAATGTTTTTCAACTTTTTTCAATTTTACCCCCGTGGGATATATATTCAACCCAAACACATTTGGAATTCTTCTGGGGTACCCTCACACATATTATTCCCTCATTTAGTGGACATTTTCACAAAAAAAGTGAAATTTTCAAAAATCCTGAAAATTGGCTGAAAACGACTAAATATGAAGGACTCATCGGGTGAATCACTCTGGAACTGAAATCGGAATGCTCACTGACACTTCCCCTATCTGAAAGTCTGATAAACGCCGGAAAAATGACTAAGTCCAAAAAAAAATTTTTTTTAACTTTTTTCAATTTTACCCCCTTGGGATATATATTCTACCCACACACATTTGGAACTCTCCTGGCATACCCTCACACATATTATTCCCTCATTTAGTGGATATTTTCACAAAAAAGTGAAATTTTCAAAAATTCAGAAAATTTCCCTGAAAACGACTAAATATGAAGGACTCATCGGGCGAATCGCTCTGGAACTGAAATCGGAACGCTCACTGACATTTCCACTATCTGAAAGTATGATAAACGCTGAAAAAATGACTAAGTCCAAAAAAACATTTTTTTCAACTTTTTTCAATTTTACCCCCGTGGGATATATATTCTTCCCAAACACATTTGGAACTCTCCTGGTGTACTCTCACACATATTATTCCCTCATTCAGTGGATATTTTCACGAAAAAGTGAAACTTTCAAAAATTTTGAAAATTGACTGAAAATGACTAAATATGAAGGACTCATCGGGCGAATCACTCTGGAACTGAAATCGGAATGGTCACTGACATTTCCCCTATCTGAGAGTCTGATAAACGCCGGAAAAATGCCTAAGTCGAAAAAAAAATTTTTTTCAACTTTTTTCAATTTTACCCCCGTGGGATATATATTCTACCCGCACACATTTGGAACTCTCCTGGCGTACCCTCACACATATTATTCCCTCATTTAGTGGATATTTTCACAAAAAGTGAAATTTTCAAAAATTCAGAAACTTTGCTGAAAACGACTAAATATGAAGGACTCATCGGGCGAATCACTCTGGAACTGAAATCGGAATGCTCACTGACACTTCCCCTATCTGAAAGTCTGATAAACGCCGGAAAAATGACTAAGTCCAAAAAAAAATGTTTTTCAACTTTTTTCAATTTTACCCCCGTGGGATATATATTCAACCCAAACAGATTTGGAATTCTCCTGGGGTACCCTCACACATATTATTCCCTCATTTAGTGGATATATTCACAAAAAAGTGAAATTTTCAAAAATTCTGAAAATTGGCTGAAAACGAATAAATATGAAGGACTCATCGGTCGAATCGCTCTGGAACTGAAATCGGATCGCTCTCTGACATTTCCCCTATCTGAAAGTCTGATAAACGCCGGAAAAATGACTAAGTAAAAAAAAAAATAATTTTAAACTTTTTTCAATTTTACCCCCGTGGGATATATATTCTACCCGCACACATTTGGAACTCTCCTGGCGTACCCTCACACATATTATTCCCTCATTTAGTGGATATTTTCACAAAAAAGTGAAATTTTCAAAAATTCTGAAAATTGGCTGAAAACGAATAAATATGAAGGACTCATCGGTCGAATCACTCTGGAACTGAAATCGGAATGCTCACTGACATTTCCCCTATCTGAAAGTCTGATAAACGCTGAAAAAATAATTAAGTCCAAAAAAAATTTTTTTTAACTTTTTTCAATTTTACCCCCGTGGGATATATATTCTACCCACGCACATTTGGAACACTCCTGGGGTACCCTCACACATATTATTCCCTCATTTAGTGGATATTTTCACAAAAAAATGAAATTTTCAAAAATTCAGAAAATTGGCTGAAAACGACTGAATATGAAGGACTCATCGGGCGAATCGCGCTGGAACTGAAATCGGAATGCTCACTGACATTTCCCCTATCTGAAAGTCTGATAAACGGTGAAAAAATGACTAAGTCCAAAAAAAAAAAATGTTTCACCTTTCTTCAATTTTACCCCCGTGGGATATATATTCTACCCAAACACATTTGGAACTCTCCTGGGGTACCCTCACACATATTATTCCCTCATTTATTGGATATTTTCACAAAAATGTGAAATTTTCAAAAATTCTGAAAATTGGCTGAAAACGACTAAATATGAAGGACTCATCGGGCTCTGGAACTGAAATCGGAACGCTCACTGACATTTCCCCTATCTGAAAGTCTGATAAATGCTGAAAAAATGACAGTCCAAAAAAAAATTTTTTTCACTTTTTTTCAATTTTACCCCCGTGGGATATATATTCTACCCACACACATTTGGAACTCTCCTGGGGTACCCTCACACATATTATTCCCTCATTTAGTGGATATTTTCACAAAAAAGTGAAATTTTCAAAAATTCTGAAAATTGGCTGAAAACGACTAAATATGAAGGACTCATCGGGCGAATTGCTCTGGAACTGAAATCGGAACGCTCACTGACATTTCCCCTATCTGAAAGTCTGATAAACGCCGGAAAAATGACAGTCCAAAAAAAATTTTTTTTAACCTTTTTTCAATTTTACCCCCGTGGGATATATATTCTACCCAAACACATTTGGAACTCTCCTGGGGTACCCTCACACATATTATTCCCTCATTTAGTGGATATTTTCACAAAAATGTGAAATTTTCAAAAATTCTGAAAATTGGCTGAAAACGACTAAATATGAAGGACTCATCGGGCTCTGGAACTGAAATCGGAACGCTCACTGACATTTCCCCTATCTGAAAGTCTGATAAATGCTGAAAAAATGACAGTCCAAAAAAAAAACGACTAAGTATGAAGGACTCATCGGGCTCTGGAACTGAAATCGGAACGCTCACTGACATTTCCCCTATCTGAAAGTCTGATAAATGCTAAAAAAATGACAGTCCAAAAAAAATTTTTTTTCACCTTTTTTCAATTTTCAACCTGTGGGATATATATTCTACCCACACACATTTGGAACTCTCCTGGGGTACCCTCACACATATTATTCCCTCATTTAGTGGATATTTTCACAAAAAAGTGAAATTTTGAAAAATTCTGAAAATTGGCTGAAAACGACTAAATATGAAGGACTCATCGGGCGAATCGCTCTGGAACTGAAATCGGAACTCTCACTGACATTTCCCCTATCTGAAAGTCTGATAAACGCTGAAAAAATGACTAAGTCCAAAAAAAAAAATTTTTAACCTTTTTTCCATTTTTACCCCTGTGGGATATATATTCTACCCACACACATTTGAAACTCTCCTGGGGTACCCTCACACATATTATTCCCTCATTTATTGGATATTTTCACAAAAATGTGAAATTTTCAAAAATTCTGAAAATTGGCTGAAAACGACTAAATATGAAGGACTCATCGGGCTCTGGAACTGAAATCGGAACGCTCACTGACATTTCCCCTATCTGAAAGTCTGATAAATTCTGAAAAAATGACAGTCCAAAAAAAAATTTTTTTCACCTTTTTTCAATTTTACCCCCGTGGGATATATATTCTACCCACACACATTTGGAACTCTCCTGGGGTACCCTCACACATATTATTCCCTCATTTAGTGGATATTTTCACAAAAAAGTGAAATTTTCAAAAATTCTGAAAATTGGCTGAAAACGACTGAATATGAAGGACTCATCGGGCGAATCGCTCTGGAACTGAAATCGGAACTCTCAATGCCATTTCCCCTATCTGAAAGTCTGATAAACGCTGAAAAAATGACTAAGTCCAAAAAAAAAATTGTTTAACCTTTTTTCCATTTTTACCCCTGTGGGATATATATTCTACCCACACACATTTGAAACTCTCCTGGGGTACCCTCACACATATTATTCCATCATTTAGTGGATATTTTCACAAAAAAGTGAAATTTTCAAAAATTCTGAAAATTGGCTGAAAACGACTAAATATGAAGGACTCATCGGGCGAATTGCTCTGGAACTGAAATCGGAACGCTCACTGACATTTCCCCTATCTGAAAGTCTGATAAACGCCGGAAAAATGACAGTCCAAAAAAAATTTTTTTTAACCTTTTTTCAATTTTACCCCCGTGGGATATATATTCTACCCAAACACATTTGGAATTCTCCTGGTGTACCCTCACACATATTATTCCCTCATTTAGTGGATATTTTCACAAAAATGTGAAATTTTCAAAAATTCTGAAAATTGGCTGAAAACGACTAAATATGAAGGACTCATCGGGCTCTGGAACTGAAATCGGAACGCTCACTGACATTTCCCCTATCTGAAAGTCTGATAAATGCTGAAAAAATGACAGTCCAAAAAAAAAACGACTAAGTATGAAGGGCTCATCGGGCTCTGGAACTGAAATCGGAACGCTCACTGACATTTCCCCTATCTGAAAGTCTGATAAATGCTAAAAAAATGACAGTCCAAAAAAATTTTTTTTTCACCTTTTTTCAATTTTACCCCTGTGGGATATATATTCTACCCACACACATTTGGAACTCTCCTGGGGTACCCTCACACATATTATTCCCTCATTTAGTGGATATTTTTACAAAAAAGTGAAATTATCAAAAATTCTGAAAATTGGCTGAAAACGACTGAATATGAAGGACTCATCGGACGAATCGCGCTGGAACTGAAATCGGAACGCTCACTGACATTTCCCCTATCTGAAAGTCTGATAAATGCTGAAAAAATGACAGTCCAAAAAAAAATTTTTTTCACCTTTTTTCAATTTTACCCCCGTGGGATATATATTCTACCCACACACATTTGGAACTCTTCTGGGGTACCCTCACACATAGTATTCCCTCATTTAGTGGATATTTTCACAAAAAAGTGAAATTTTCAAAAATTCTGAAAATTGGCTGAAAACGACTAAATATGAAGGACTCATCGGTTAATTGCTCTGGAACTGAAATCGAAATGCTCACTGACATTTCCCCTATCTGAAAGTCTGATAAATGCCGGAAAAATGACTAAGTCCAAAAAAAATTTTTTTCACCTTTTTTCAATTTTACCCCCGTGGGATATATATTCTACCCAAACACATTTGGAACTCTCCTGGGGTACCCTCACACATATTATTCCCTCATTTAGTGGATATTTTCACAAAAAAGTGAAATTTTCAAAAATTCTGAAAATTGGCTGAAAACGACTAAATATGAAGGACTCATCGGGCAAATCGCTCTGGAACTGAAATCGGAACGCTCACTGACATTTCCCCTATCTGAAAGTCTGATAAATGCTGAAAAAATGACAGTCCAAAAAAAAATTTTTTTCACCTTTTTTCAATTTTACCCCCGTGGGATATATATTCTACCCAAACACATTTGGAACTCTCCTGGGGTACCCTCACACATATTATTCCCTCATTTAGTGGATATTTTGCCAAAAAAGTGATATTTTCAAAATTTCTGAAAATTGGCTGAAAACGACTAAGTGTGAAGGACTCATCGGGCGAATCGCTCTGGAACTGAAATCGGAACACTCACTGATATTTCCCCTATCTGAAAGTCTGATAAATGCCGGAAAAATGACTAAGTCCAAAAAAATTTTTTTTTTTACTTTTTTTAATTTTACCCCAGTGGGATATGTTTTCTACCCAAACACATTTGGAACTCTCCTGGTGTACCCTCACACATATTATTCCCTCATTTAGTGGATGTTTTCACAAAAAAGTGAAAATTTCAAAAATTCAGAAAATTGGCTGAAAACGACTAAATATGAAGGACTCATTGGGCGAATCACTCTGGAACTGAAATCGGAACGCTCACTGACATTTCCCCTATCTGAAAGTCTGATAAACGCCGGAAAAATGACTAAGTCCAAAAAATTTTTTTTTTTTACTTTTTTTAATTTTACCCCAGTGGGATATATATTCTACCCACACACATTTGGAACTCTCCTGGCTTACCCTCACACATATTATTCCCTCATTTAGTGGATATTTTCACAAAAAAGTGAAATTTTCAAAAATTCAGAAAATTGGCTGAAAACGACTAAATATCAAGGACTCATCAGGCGAATCACTCTGGAACTGAAATAGGAATGCTCACTGACATTTCCCCTATCTGAAAGTATGATAAACGCTGAAAAAATGACTAAGTCCAAAAAAAAATTTTTTTAAACTTTTTTCAATTTTACCCCCGTGGGATATATATTCTACCCACACACATTTTGAACTCTTCTGGGGTACCCTCACACATATTATTCCCTCATTTAGTGGATATTTTCACAAAAAAGTGAAATTTTCAAAAATTCAGAAAATTGGCTGAAAACGACTAAATATGGAGGACTCATTGGGCGAATCACTCTGGAACTGAAATCGGAATGCTCACTGACACTTCCCCTATCTGAAAGTCTGATAAATGCCGGAAAAATGACTAAATCCCAAAAAAATGTTTTTCAACTTTTTTCAATTTTACCCCCGTGGGATATATATTCAACCCAAACACATTTGGAATTCTTCTGGGGTACCCTCACACATATTATTCCCTCATTTAGTGGACATTTTCACAAAAAAAGTGAAATTTTCAAAAATCCTGAAAATTGGCTGAAAACGACTAAATATGAAGGACTCATCGGGTGAATCACTCTGGAACTGAAATCGGAATGCTCACTGACACTTCCCCTATCTGAAAGTCTGATAAACGCCGGAAAAATGACTAAGTCCAAAAAAAAATTTTTTTTAACTTTTTTCAATTTTACCCCCTTGGGATATATATTCTACCCACACACATTTGGAACTCTCCTGGCATACCCTCACACATATTATTCCCTCATTTAGTGGATATTTTCACAAAAAAGTGAAATTTTCAAAAATTCAGAAAATTTCCCTGAAAACGACTAAATATGAAGGACTCATCGGGCGAATCGCTCTGGAACTGAAATCGGAACGCTCACTGACATTTCCACTATCTGAAAGTATGATAAACGCTGAAAAAATGACTAAGTCCAAAAAAACATTTTTTTCAACTTTTTTCAATTTTACCCCCGTGGGATATATATTCTTCCCAAACACATTTGGAACTCTCCTGGTGTACTCTCACACATATTATTCCCTCATTCAGTGGATATTTTCACGAAAAAGTGAAACTTTCAAAAATTTTGAAAATTGACTGAAAATGACTAAATATGAAGGACTCATCGGGCGAATCACTCTGGAACTGAAATCGGAATGGTCACTGACATTTCCCCTATCTGAGAGTCTGATAAACGCCGGAAAAATGCCTAAGTCGAAAAAAAAATTTTTTTCAACTTTTTTCAATTTTACCCCCGTGGGATATATATTCTACCCGCACACATTTGGAACTCTCCTGGCGTACCCTCACACATATTATTCCCTCATTTAGTGGATATTTTCACAAAAAGTGAAATTTTCAAAAATTCAGAAACTTTGCTGAAAACGACTAAATATGAAGGACTCATCGGGCGAATCACTCTGGAACTGAAATCGGAATGCTCACTGACACTTCCCCTATCTGAAAGTCTGATAAACGCCGGAAAAATGACTAAGTCCAAAAAAAAATGTTTTTCAACTTTTTTCAATTTTACCCCCGTGGGATATATATTCAACCCAAACAGATTTGGAATTCTCCTGGGGTACCCTCACACATATTATTCCCTCATTTAGTGGATATATTCACAAAAAAGTGAAATTTTCAAAAATTCTGAAAATTGGCTGAAAACGAATAAATATGAAGGACTCATCGGTCGAATCGCTCTGGAACTGAAATCGGATCGCTCTCTGACATTTCCCCTATCTGAAAGTCTGATAAACGCCGGAAAAATGACTAAGTAAAAAAAAAAATAATTTTAAACTTTTTTCAATTTTACCCCCGTGGGATATATATTCTACCCGCACACATTTGGAACTCTCCTGGCGTACCCTCACACATATTATTCCCTCATTTAGTGGATATTTTCACAAAAAAGTGAAATTTTCAAAAATTCTGAAAATTGGCTGAAAACGAATAAATATGAAGGACTCATCGGTCGAATCACTCTGGAACTGAAATCGGAATGCTCACTGACACTTCCCCTATCTGAAAGTCTGATAAACACCGGAAAAATGACTAAGTCCAAAATAATTTATTTTTAAACTTTTTTCAATTTTACCCCCGTGGGATATATATTCTACCCACACACATTTGAAACTCTCCTGGCGTACCCTCACACATATTATTCCCTCATTTAGTGGATATTTTCACAAAAAGTGAAATTTTCAAAAATTCAGAAACTTTGCTGAAAACGACTAAATATGAAGGACTCATCTGGCGAATCACTCTGGAACTGAAATCGGAATGCTCACTGACACTTCCCCTATATGAAAGTCTGATAAACGCCGGAAAAAAGACTAAGTCCAAAAAAAAATGTTTTTCAACTTTTTTCAATTTTACCCCCGTGGGATATAGATTCAACCCAAACACATTTGGAACTCTCCTGGGGTACCCTCACACATATTATTCCCTCATTTAGTGGATATTTTCACAAAAAAGTGAAATTTTCAAAAATTCTGAAAATTGGCTGAAAATTACTAAATATGAAGGACTCTTCAGGCGAATCACTTTGGAACTGAAATCGGAACGCTCACTGACATTTCCCCTATCTGAAAGTCTGATAAACGCTGAAAAAATGACTAAGTCCAAAAAAACATTTTTTTCAACTTTTTTCAATTTTACCCCCGTGGGATATATATTCTACCCAAACACATTTGGAACTCTCCTGGGGTACCCTCACACATATTATTCCCTCATTTAGTGGATATTTTCACAAAAAAGTGAAATTTTCAAAAATTCTGAAAATTGGCTGAAAACGACTAAATATGAAGGACTCATCGGGCAAATCGCTCTGGAACTGAAATCGGAACGCTCACTGACATTTCCCCTATCTGAAAGTTTAATAAACGCTGAAAAAATGACTAAGTCCAAAAAATCATTTTTTTCAACTTTTTTCAATTTTACCCATGTGGGGTATATATTCTACCCAAACACATTTGGAACTCTCCTGGTGTACCCCCACACATATTATTCCCTCATTCAGTGGATATTTTCACAAAAAAGTGAAATTCTCAAAAATTCTGAAAATTGGCTGAAAACGAATAAATTTGAAGGACTCATGGCTCGAATCGCTCTGGAACTGAAATCGGATCGCTCTCTGACATTTCCCCTATCTGAAAGTCTGATAAACGCCGGAAAAATGACTAATTAAAAAAAAAATAATTTTAAACTTTTTTCAATTTTACCCCCATGGGATTTATATTCTACCCACACACATTTGGAACTCTCCTGGCATACCCTCACACATATTATTCCCTCATTTAGTGGATATTTTCATAAAAAAGTGAAATTTTCAAAAATTCTGAAAATGGGCTGAAAACGACTAAATATGAAGGACTCATCGGGCGAATCACTCTGGAACTGAAATCGGAATGCTCACTGACACTTCCCCTATCTGAAAGTCTGATAAATGCCGGAAAAATGACTAAGTCCAAAAAAATTTTTTTTTAAAACTTTTTTCAATTTTACCCCCGTGGGATATATATTCAACCCAAACACATTTGGAACTCTCCTGGGGTACCCTCACACATAATATTCCCTCATTTAGTGGATATTTTCACAAAAAAGTGAAATTTTCAAAAATTCTGAAAATTGGCTGAAAACGAATAAATATGAAGGACTCATCGGTCGAATCGCTCTGGAACTGAAATCGGATCGCTCTCTGACATTTCCCCTATCTGAAAGTCTGATAAACGCCGGAAAAATGACTATGTAAAAAAAATAATAATTTTAAACTTTTTTCAATTTTACCCCCGTGGGATATATATTCTACCCACACACATTTGAAACTCTCCTGGCGTACCCTCACACATATTATTCCCTCATTTAGTGGATATTTTCACAAAAAGTGAAATTTTCAAAAATTCAGAAACTTTGCTGAAAACGACTAAATATGAAGGACTCATCGGGCGAATCACTCTGGAACTGAAATCGGAATGCTCACTGACACTTCCCCTATCTGAAAGTCTGATAAACGCCGGAAAAAAGACTAAGTCCAAAAAAAAATGTTTTTCAACTTTTTTCAATTTTACCCCCGTGGGATATATATTCAACCCAAACACATTTGGAACTCTCCTGGGGTACCCTCACACATATTATTCCCTCATTTAGTGGATATTTTCACAAAAAAGTGAAATTTTCAAAAATTCTGAAAATTGGCTGAAACTTACTAAATATGAAGGACTCTTCGGGCGAATCACTTTGGAACTGAAATCGGAACGCTCACTGACATTTCCCCTATCTGAAAGTCTGATAAACGCCGGAAAAATGACTAAGTGAAAAAAAAAATTTTTTTTAAACTTTTTTCAATTTTACCCCCGTGGGATATATATTCTACCCACACATATTTGGAACTCTCCTGGGGTACCCTCACACATATTATTCCCTCATTTAGTGGATATTTTCACAAAAAAGTGAAATTTTCAAAAATTCAGAAAATTGGCTGAAAACGACAAAACATGATGGACTCATCGGGCGAATCACTCTGGAACTGAAATCGGAATGCTCACTGACACTTCCCCTATCTGAAAGTCTGATAAACGCCGGAAAAATGACTAAGTCCAAAAAAACATTTTTTTAAACTTTTTTCAATTTTACCCCCGTGGGATATATATTCTACACACACACATTTGGTACTCTCCTGGAGTACTCTCGAACATATTATTCCCTCATTTAGTGGATATTTTCACGAAAAAGTGAAATTTTCAAAAATTTTGAAAATTGGCTGAAAATGACTAAATATGAAGGACTCATCAGGCGAATCACTCTGGAACTGAAATCGGAATGCTCCTGACATTTCCCCTATCTGAAAGTCTGATAAACGCTGAAAAAATGACTAAGACCAAAATACATTTTTTTCAACTTTTTTCAATTTTACCCCTGTGGGATATATGTTCTACCCACACACATTTGGAACTCTCCTGGGGTACCCTCAAACAGATTATTCCCTCATTTAGTGGATATTTTCACAAAAAAGTGAAATTTTCAAAAATTCTGAAAATTGGCTGAAAACGACTTAATATGAAGGACTCATCGAGCGAATCGCTCTGGAACTGAAATTGGAACGCTCACTGACATTTCCCCTATCTGAAAGTTTGATAAACTCTGAAAAAATGACTAAGTCCAAAAAAAAATGTTTTTCAACTTTTTTCAATTTTACCCCCGTGGGATATATATTCAACCCAAACACATTTGGAACTCTCCTGGGGTACCCTCACACATATTATTCCATCATTTAGTGGATATTTTCACAAAAAAGTGAAATTTTCAAAAATTCAGAAACTTGGCTGAAAACGACTAAATATGAAGTACTCCTTGGGCGAATCACTCTGGAACTGAAATCAGAACGCTCACTGACATTTCCCCTTTCTGAAAGTCTGATAAATGCCGGAAAAATGACTAAGTCCAAAAAAAAATGTTTTTCAACTTTTTTCAATTTTACCCCCGTGGGATATATATTCAACCCAAACACATTTGGACCTCTCCTGGGGTACCCCCACACATATTATTCCCTCATTTAGTGGATATTTTCACAAAAAAGTGAAATTTTCAAAAATTCTGAAAATTGGCTGAAAACGACTAAATATGAAGGACTCATCGGGCGAATCACTCTGGAACTGAAATCGGAATGCTCACTGACACTTCCCCTATCTGAGAGTCTGATAAACGCCGGAAAAATGACTAAGTCCAAAAAAAAATTTTTTTCAACTTTTTTCAATTTTACCCCCGTGGGATATATGTTGTACCCACACACATTTGGAACTCTCCTGGGGTACCCTCACACATATTATTCCCTCATTTAGTGGATGTTTTCACGAAAAAGTGAAATTTTCAAAGATTTTGAAAATTGGCTGAAAACGACTAAATATGAAGGACTCATTGAGCGAATCGCTCTGGAACTGAAATCGGAATGCTCACTGACATTTCCCCTATCTGAAAGTCCGATAAATGGCGGAAAAATGACTAAGTCCAAAAAAAAATGTTTTTCAACTTTTTTCAATTTTACCCCCGTGGGATATATATTCAACCCAAACACATTTGGAACTCTCCTGGGGTACCCTCACACATATTATTCCCTCATTTAGTGGATATTTTCACAAAAAAGTGAAATTTTCAAAAATTCAGAAAATTGGCTGAAAACGACTAAACATGAAGGACTCATCGGGCGAATCGCTCTGGAACTGAAATCGGAACGCTCACTGACATTTCCCCTATCTGAAAGTCTGATAAACGCCGGAAAAATGACTAAGTCCAAAAAAAAATTTTTTTCAACTTTTTTCAATTTTACCCCCATGGGATATATATTCTACCCAAACACATTTGGAACTCTCCTGGGGTACCCTCACACATATTATTCCCTCATTTAGTTGATATTTTCACAAAAAAGTGAAATTTTCCAAAATTCAGAAACTTGCCTGAAAACGACTAAATATGAAGGACTCATTGGGCGAATCACTCTGGAACTGAAATCGGAACGCTCACTGACATTTCCCCTTTCTGAAAGTTTGATAAATGCCCGAAAAATGACTAAGTCCAGAAAAAAATGATTTTCAACTTTTTTCAATTTTACTCCCGTGGGATGTATTCTACCCAAACACACTTGGAACTCTCCTGGGGTACCCTCACACATATTATTCCCTCATTTAGTAGATATTTTCACAAAAAAGTGAAATTTTCAAAAATTCAGAAAATTGGCTGAAAACGACTAAATATGAAGGACTCATCGGGCGAATCACTCTGGAACTGAAATCGGAATGCTCACTGACATTTCCCCTATCTGAAAGTCTGATAAACGCCCGAAAAATGACTAAGTCCAAAAAAAAATGTTTTTCAACTTTTTTCTATTTTACCCCGTGGGATATATATTCTACCCACACACATTTAGAACTCTCCTGGCGCACCCTCACACATATTATTCCCTCATTTAGTGGATATTTTCACAAAAAAGTGAAATTTTCAAAAATTCAGAAAATTTGCTGAGAACGACTAAATATGAAGGACTCATCGGGTGAATCACTCTGGAACTGAAATCGGAATGCTCACTGACACTTCCCCTTTCTGAAAGTCTGATAAATGCCCGAAAAATGACTAAGTCCAAAAAAAATTTTTTTTCATCTTTTTTCAATTTTACCCACTTGGGATATATATTCTACCCACACACATTTGGTACTCTCCTGGCATACCCTCACACATATTATTCCCTCATTTAGTGGATATTTTCACAAAAAAGTGAAATTTTCAAAAATTCAGAAAATTTGCAGAAAACGACTAAATATGAAGGACTCATCGGGTGAATCACTCTGGAACTGAAATCGGAATGCTCACTGACACTTCCCCTATGTGAAAGTCTGATAAACGGCGGAAAAATAACTAAGTCCCCAAAACAATTTTTTTCAACATTTTTCAATTTTACACCCGTGGGATATATATTCTACCCACACACATTTGGTACTCTCCTGGCGTACCCTCAAACAGATTATTCCCTCATTTAGTGGATATTTTCACAAAAAAGTGAAATTTTCAAAAATTCTGAAAATTGGCTGAAAACGACTTAATATGAAGGACTCATCGAGCGAATCGCTCTGGAACTGAAATTGGAACGCTCACTGACATTTCCCCTATCTGAAAGTTTGATAAACTCTGAAAAAATGACTAAGTCCAAGAAAAAAATGTTTTCAACTTTTTTAAATTTTACCGCCGTGGTATATATATTCTACCCACACACATTTGGTACTCTGATGGCGTACCCTCACACATATTATTCCCTCATTTAGTGGATATTTTCACAAAAAAGTGAAATTTTCAAAAATTCAGAAACTTGGCTGAAAACGACTAAATATGAAGGACTCCTTGGGCGAATCACTCTGGAACTGAAATCAGAACGCTCACTGACATTTCCCCTATCTGAAAGTCTGATAAACGCTGAAAAAATGACTAAGACCAAAAAACATTTTTTTCAACTTTTTTCAATTTTACCCCCGTGGGATATATGTTGTACCCACACACATTTGGAACTCTCCTGGGGTACCCTCACACATATTATTCCCTCATTTAGTGGATATTTTCACGAAAAAGTGAAATTTTCAAAAATTTTGAAAATTGGCTGAAAACGACTAAATATGAAGGACTCATTGAGCGAATCGCTCTGGAACTGAAATCGGAATGCTCACTGACATTTCCCCTATCTGAAAGTCCGATAAATGGCGGAAAAATGACTAAGTCCAAAAAAAAATGTTTTTCAACTTTTTTCAATTTTACCCCCGTGGGATATATATTCAACCCAAACACATTTGGAACTCTCCTGGGGTACCCTCACACATATTATTCCCTCATTTAGTGGATATTTTCACAAAAAAGTGAAATTTTCAAAAATTCAGAAAATTGGCTGAAAACGACTAAATATGAAGGACTCATCGGGCGAATCGCTCTGGAACTGAAATCGGAACGCTCACTGACATTTCCCCTATCTGAAAGTCTGATAAACGCCGGAAAAATGACTAAGTCCAAAAAAAAATTTTTTTCAACTTTTTTCAATTTTACCCCCATGGGATATATATTCTACCCAAACACATTTGGAACTCTCCTGGGGTACCCTCACACATATTATTCCCTCATTTAGTTGATATTTTCACAAAAAAGTGAAATTTTCCAAAATTCAGAAACTTGGCTGAAAACGACTAAATATGAAGGACTCATTGGGCGAATCACTCTGGAACTGAAATCGGAACGCTCACTGACATTTCCCCTTTCTGAAAGTTTGATAAATGCCCGAAAAATGACTAAGTCCAGAAAAAAATGATTTTCAACTTTTTTCAATTTTACTCCCGTGGGATGTATTCTACCCAAACACACTTGGAACTCTCCTGGGGTACCATCACACATATTATTCCCTCATTTAGTAGATATTTTCACAAAAAAGTGAAATTTTCAAAAATTCAGAAAATTGGCTGAAAACGACTAAATATGAAGTACTCATCAGGCGAATCGCTCTGCAACTGAAATCGGAACGCTCACTGACATTTCCCCTATCTGAAAGTCTGATAAACGCCGGAAAAATGACTAAGTCCAAAAAAAAATTTTTTTCAACTTTTTTCAATTTTACCCCCATGGGATATATATTCTACCCAAACACATTTGGAACTCTCCTGGGGTACCCTCACACATATTATTCCCTCATTTAGTTGATATTTTCACGAAAAAGTGAAATTTTCCAAAATTCAGAAACTTGGCTGAAAACGACTAAATATGAAGGACTCATTGGGCGAATCACTCTGGAACTGAAATCGGAACGCTCACTGACATTTCCCCTTTCTGAAAGTTTGATAAATGCCCGAAAAATGACTAAGTCCAGAAAAAAATGATTTTCAACTTTTTTCAATTTTACTCCCGTGGGATGTATTCTACCCAAACACACTTGGAACTCTCCTGGGGTACCCTCACACATATTATTCCCTCATTTAGTGGATATTTTCACAAAAAAGTGAAATTTTCAAAAATTCAGAAACTTGGCTGAAAACAATTAAATATGAAGGACTCATTGGGCGAATCACTCTGGAACTGAAATCGGAACGCTCAATGACATTTCCCCTTTCTGAAAGTCTGATAAATGCCGGAAAAATGACTAAGTCCATAAAAAAATGTTTTTCAACTTTTTTCAATTTTACTCCCGTGGGATATATTCTACTCAAACACATTTGGAACTCTCCTGGGGTACCCTCACACATATTATTTCCTCATTTAGTGGATATTTTCACAAAAAAGTGAAATTTTCAAAAATTCAGAAAATTGGCTGAAAACGACTAAATATGAAGTACTCATCAGGCGAATCGCTCTGCAACTGAAATCGGAACGCTCACTGACATTTCCCCTATCTGAAAGTCTGATAAACGCCGGAAAAATGACTAAGTCCAAAAAAAAATGTTTTTCAACTTTTTTCAATTTTACCGCGGTGGGATATATATTCTACCCACAAACTTTTGGTATTCTCCTGGCGTACCCTCACACATATTATTCCCTCATTTAATGGATATTTTCACAAAAAAGTGAAATTTTCAAAAATTCAGAAACTTGGCTGAAAACGACTAAATATGAAGGACTTCTTGGGCGAATCACTCTGGAACTGAAATCAGAACGCTCACTGACATTTCCCCTTTCTGAAAGTCTGATAAACGCCCGAAAAATGACTAAGTCCAAAAAAAAATGTTTTTCAACTTTTTTCTATTTTACCCCGTGGGATATATATTCTACCCACACACATTTAGAACTCTCCTGGCGCACCCTCACACATATTATTCCCTCATTTAGTGGATATTTTCACAAAAAAATGAAATTTTCAAAAATTTAGAAAATTGGCTGAAAACGACTAAATATGAAGGACTCATAGGGCAAATCACTCTGGAACTGAAATCGGAATGCTCACTGACACTTCCCCTATCTGAAAGTCTGATAAACGCCGGAAAAATGACAGTCCAAAAAAAAATGTTTTTCAACTTTTTTCAATTTTACCCCCGTGGGATATATGTTCTACCCACACACATTTGGAACTCTCCTGGGGTACCCTCACACATATTATTCCCTCATTTAGTGGATATTTTCACAAAAAAGTGAAATTTTCAAAAATTCAGAAACTTGGACTGAAAACGACTAAATATGAAGGACTCATTGGGCAAATCACTCTGGAACTGAAATCGGAATGCTCACTGACACTTCCCCTTTCTGAAAGTCTGATAAATGTCCGAAAAATGACTAAGTCCAAAAAAAATTTTTTTTCAACTTTTTTCAATTTTACCCACTTGGGATATATATTCTACCCACACACATTTGGTAATCTACTGGCATACCCTCACACATATTATTCCCTCATTTAGTGGATATTTTCACAAAAAAGTGAAATTTTCAAAAATTCAGAAAATTTGCTGAAAACGACTAAATATGAAGGTCTCATCGGAGAATCACTCTGGAACTGAAATCGGAATGCTCACTTACACTTCCCCTATCTGAAAGTCTGATAAATGCCGGAAAAATGACTAAGTCCACCAAAACATTTTTTTCAACCTTTTTCAATTTTACACCCGTGGGATATATATTCTACCCACACACATTTGGTACTCTCCTGGCATACCCTCACACATATTATTCCCTCATTTAGTGGATATTTTCACAAAAAAGTGAAATTTTCAAAAATTCAGAAAATTTGCTGAAAACGATTAAATATGAAGGACTCATCGGGTGAATCACTCTGGAACTGAAATCGGAATGCTCACTGACATTTCCCATTTCTGAAAGTCTGATAAATGCACAAAAAATGACTAAGTCCAAAAAAAATTTTTTTTAAACTTTTTTCAATTTTACCGCGGTGGGATATATATTCTACCCACAAACTTTTGGTATTCTCCTGGCGTACCCTCACACATATTATTCCCTCATTTAATGGATATTTTCACAAAAAAGTGAAATTTTCAAAAATACAGAAAATTGGCTGAAAATGCCTAAATATGAAGGACTCATTAGGCGAATCACTCTGGAACTGAAATCGGAACGCTCACTGACATTTCCCCTATCTGAAAGACTGATAAACGCCGGAAAAACGACTAAGTCCAAAAAAAAAATTCTTTTCAACTTTTCTCAATTTTATCCCCGTGGGATATATATTCTACCCACACACATTTGTAACTCTCCTGGCGTACCCTCACACATATTATTCCCTCATTTAGAGGATGTTTTCGCAAAAAAGTGAAATTTTCAAAAATTCTGAAAATTGGCTGAAAATGACTAAATATGAAGGACTCATCAGGCGAATCACTCTGGAACTGAAATCGGAACGCTCACTGACATTTCCCCTATCTGAAAGACTGATAAACGCCGGAAAAACGACTAAGTCCAAAAAAAAAATTCTTTTCAACTTTTCTCAATTTTATCCCCGTGGGATATATTTTCTACCCACACACATTTGGAACTCTCCTGGGGTACCCTCACACATATAATTCCCTTATTTAGTGGATATTTTCACAAAAAAGTGAAATTTTCAAAAATTCTGAAAATTGGCTGAAAACGACTAAATATGAAAGACTCATCGGGCGAATCGCTCTGGAACTGAAATCGGAACGCTGACTGACATTTCCAGTATCTGAAAGTCTGATAAAGGCTGGAAAAATGACTAAGTCCAAAAAAATTTTTTTTTAATTTTACCCCCGTGGGATATATATTCTACCCACACACATTTGGGACTCTCTTGGGGTACCCTCACACATATTATTCCCTCATTTAGTGGATATTTTCACAAAAAAGTGAAATTTTCAAAAATTCTGAAAATTGGCTGAAAACGACTAAATATGAAGGACTCATCGGGCGAATCGCACTGGAACTGAAATCAGAATGCTCAATTACATTTCCCCTATCTGAAAGTCTGATAAACGCCGGAAAAATGACTAAGTCAAAAAAATTTTTCTTTTCAATTTTACACCCGTGGGATATATATTCTACCCACACACATTTGGAACTCTCCTGGGGTACACTCACACATATAATTCCCTTATTTAGTGGATATTTTCACAAAAAAGTGAAATTTTCAAAAATTCAGAAAATTGGCTGAAAACGACTAAATATGAAGGACTCATCGGGCGAATCGCTCTGGAACTGAAATCGGAACGCTCACTGACATTTCCCCTATCTGAAAGTCTGATAAACGCTTGAAAAATGACTAAGCGCAAAAAAAAAAATTTTTTTTCAACTTTTTTCAATTTTACCCCCGTGGGATATATATTCTGCTTATACACATTTGGAACTCTCCTGGTGTACCCTCACACAAATTATTCCCTCATTTAGTGGATATTTTCACAAAAAAAGTGAAATTTTCAAAAATTCAGAAAATTGGCTGAAAACGACTAAATATGAAGGCCACATCGGGTGCATCGCTCTGGAACTGAAATCGGAACGCTGACTGACATTTCCCCTATCTGAAAGTCTGATAAACGCTGAAAAAATGACTGAGTCTAAAAAAATTTTTTTCAACTTTTTTCAATTTTACCCCCGTGGGATATATATTCTACCCACACACATTTGGAACTCTCCTGGGGTACCCTCACACATATTATTCCTTCATTTAGTGGATATTTTCACAAAAAAGTGAAATTTTCAAAAATTCAGAAAATTGGCTGAAAACGACTAAATATGAAGGACTCATCGGGCGAATCGCTCTGGAACTGAAATCGGAACGCTCACTGACATTTCCCCTATCTGAAAGTCTGATAAACGCTTGAAAAATGACTAAGCGCAAAAAAAAAAATTTTTTTTAAACTTTTTTCAATTTTACCCCCGTGGGATATATATTCTGGTCACACACATTTGGAACTCTCCTGGCGTACCCTCACACATATTATTCCCTCATTTAGTGGATATTTTCACAAAAAAGTGAAATTTTGAAAAATTCTGAAAATTGGCTGAAAACGACTAAATATGAAGGACTCATCGGGCGAATCGCACTGGAACTGAAATCGGAATGCTCACTTACATTTCCCCTATCTGAAATTCTGATAAACGCCGGAAAAATGACTAAGTCCAAAAAAAAATTTTTTTCAATTTTACACCCGTGGGATATATATTCTACCCAAACACATTTGGAACTCTCCTGGGGTACCCTCACACATATAATTCCCTCATTTAGTGGATATTTTCACTAAAAAGTGAAATTTTCTAAAATTCTGAAAATTGGCTGAAAACGACTAAATATGAAGGACTCATCGGGCGAATCGCTCTGGAACTGAAATCGGAACGTTGACTGACATTTCCCCTATCTGAAAGTCTGATAAACGCTGGAAAAATGACTAAGTCCATTAAAAAAAAATTTTCAACTTTTTTCAATTTTACAGCCGTGGGATATATATTCTACCCACACACATTTGGAACTCTCCTGGCGTACCCTCACACATTTGGAACTCTCCTGGGGTACCCTCACACATATTATTCCTTCATTTAGTGGATATTTTCACAAAAAGTGAAATTTTCAAAAATTCCGAAACTTTGCTGAAAACGACTAAATATGAAGTACTCATCGGGCGAATCACTCTGGAACTGTAATCGGAATGCTCACTGACATTTCCCCTATCTGAAAGACTGATAAACGCCGGAAAAACGACTAAGTCCAAAAAAAAAATTATTTTCAACTTTTCTCAATTTTACCCCCGTGGGATATATATTCTACCCACACACATTTGGAACTCTCCTGGCGTACCCTCACACATTTGGAACTCTCCTGGGGTACCCTCACACATATTATTCCCTCATTTAGTTTATATTTTCACAAAAAACTGAAATTTTCAAAAATTCTGAAAATTGACTGAAAACGACTAAATATGAAGGACTCATTGGGCGAATCGCTCTGGAACTGAAATCGGAACGCTCAATGACATTTCCCCTATCTGAAAGTCTGATAAACGCCGGAAAAATGACTAAGTCCAAAAAAATAAATGTTTTCAACTTTTTTCAATTTTACCCCCGTGGGATATATATTATACCCACACACATTTGGAACTCTCCTGGCATACCCTCACACATATTATTCCCTCATTTAGTGGATACTTTCACAAAAAAGTGAAATTTTCAAAAATTTAGAAAATTGGCTGAAAACGACTAAATATGAAGGACTCATCGGGCAAATCATTCTGGAACTGAAATCGGAACGCTCACTGACATTTCCCCTATCTGAAAGTCTGATAAAGGCCAGAAAAATGACTAAGTCCGAAAAAAAAAAATGTTTTCAACTTTTTTCAATTTTACCCCCGTGGGATATATATTCTACCCACACACATTTGGAACTCTCCTGGGGTACCCTCACACATATAATTCACTCATTTAGTGGATATTTTCACAAAAAAGTAAAATTTTCAAAAATTCAGAAAATTGGCTGAAAACTACTAAATATGAAGGACTCATTGGGCGAATCGCTCTGGAACTGAAATCGGAATGCACACTCACATTTCCCATATCTGAAAGTCTGATAAACGCCGGAAAAATGGCTAAGTCCAAAAAATTTTTTTTTAATTTTACCCCCGTGGGATATATATTCTACCCACACACATTTGGAACTCTCCTGGCGTACCCTCACACATATTATTCCCTCATTTAGTGGATATTTTCACAAAAAAGTGAAATTTTCAAAAATTCAGAAAATTGGCTGAAAACGACTAAATGTGAAGGACTCATCGAGCGAATCGCTCTGGAACTGAAATCGGAACGCTCACTGACATTTCCCCTATCTGAAAGTCTGATAAACGCCGGAAAAATGACTAAGTCCAAAAAAATTTTTTTTTAAATTTTACCCCCGTGGGATATATATTCTACCCACACACATTTGGGACTCTCCTGGCGTACCCTCACACATATTATTCCCTCATTTAGTGGATATTTTCACAAAAAAGTGAAATTTTCAAAAATTCTGAAAATTGGCTGAAAACTACTAAATATGAAGGACTCATCCGGCAAATCATTCTGGAACTGAAATCGGAATGCTCACTGACATTTCCCCTATCTGAAAGTCTGATAAAGGCCAGAAAAATGACTAAGTCCAAAAAAAAATTTTTTTTCAACTTTTTTCAATTTTACCCCTGTGGGATATATATTCTACCCACACACATTTGGAACTCTCCTGGGGTACCCTCACACATATAATTCACTCATTTAGTGGATATTTTCACAAAAAAAGTGAAATTTTCAAAAATTTAGAAAATTGGCTGAAAACGACTAAATATGAAGGACTCATCGGGCAAATCATTCTGGAACTGAAATCGGAACGCTCACTGACATTTCCCCTATCTGAAAGTCTGATAAAGGCCAGAAAAATGACTAAGTCCGAAAAAAAAAAAAATTTTCAACTTTTTTCAATTTTACCCCCGTGGGATATAAATTCTACCCACACACATTTGGAACTCTCCTGGGGTACCCTCACACATATAATTCACTCATTTAGTGGATATTTTCACAAAAAAGTAAAATTTTCAAAAATTCAGAAAATTGGCTGAAAACTACTAAATATGAAGGACTCATTGGGCGAATCGCTCTGGAACTGAAATCGGAATGCACACTCACATTTCCCATATCTGAAAGTCTGATAAACGCCGGAAAAATGGCTAAGTCCAAAAAAATTTTTTTTTAATTTTACCCCCGTGGGATATATATTCTACCCACACACATTTGGAACTCTCCTGGCGTACCCTCACACATATTATTCCCTCATTTAGTGGATATTTTCACAAAAAAGTGAAATTTTCAAAAATTCAGAAAATTGGCTGAAAACGACTAAATGTGAAGGATTCATCGAGCGAATCGCTCTGGAACTGAAATCGGAACGCTCACTGACATTTCCCCTATCTGAAAGTCTGCTAAACGCCGGAAAAATGACTAAGTCCAAACAATTTTTTTTTTAAATTTTACCCCCGTGGGATATATATTCTACCCACACACATTTGGGACTCTCCTGGCGTACCCTCACACATATTATTCCCTCATTTAGTGGATATTTTCACAAAAAAGTGAAATTTTCAAAAATTCTGAAAATTGGCTGAAAACGACTAAATATGAAGGACTCATCGGGCAAATCATTCTGGAACTGAAATCGGAACGCTCACTGACATTTCCCCTATCTGAAAGTCTGATAAAGGCCAGAAAAATGACTAAGTCCAAAAAAAAATTTTTTTTCAACTTTTTTCAATTTTACCCCTGTGGGATATATATTCTACCCAAACACACAAAAAAGTGAATTTTTCAAAAATTTAGAAAATTGGCTGAAAACGACTAAATATGAAGGACTCATCGGGCAAATCATTCTGGAACTGAAATCGGAACGCTCACTGACATTTCCCCTATCTGAAAGTCTGATAAACGCCGGAAAAATGACTAAGTCCAAAAAAATTTTTTTTTAAATTTTACCCCCGTGGGATATATATTCTACCCACACACATTTGGAACTCTCCTGGGGTACCCTCACACATATTATTCCCTCATTTAGTGGATATTTTCACAAAAAAGTGACATTTTCAAAAATTCAGAAAATTGTCTGAAAATGACTAAATATGAATTACTCATCGGGCGAATAGCTCTGAGCTGAAATCGCAATGCTCACTGACATTTCCCCTATCTGAAAGTCTGATAAAGGCCGGAAAAATGACTAAGTCCCCAAAAAAAATTTTTTAAACTTTTTTCAGTTTTACCCCCGTGGGATATATATTCTACCCACGCACATTTGGAACTTTCCTGGGGTACCCTCACACATATTATTCCCTCATTTAGTGGATATTTTCACAAATAAGTGAAATTTTCAAAAATTCAGAAAATTGGCTGAAAACGACTAAATGTGAAGGATTCATCGAGCGAATCGCTCTGGAACTGAAATCGGAACGCTCACTGACATTTCCCCTATCTGAAAGTCTGCTAAACGCCGGAAAAATGACTAAGTCCAAAAAATTTTTTTTTTAAATTTTACCTCCGTGGGATATATATTCTACCCACACACATTTGGGACTCTCCTGGCGTACCCTCACACATATTATTCCCTCATTTAGTGGATATTTTCACAAAAAAGTGAAATTTTCAAAAATTCGGAAAATTGGCTGAAAACGACTAAATATGAAGGACTCATCGGGCAAATCATTCTGGAACTGAAATCGGAACGCTCACTGACATTTCCCCTATCTGAAAGTCTGATAAAGGCCAGAAAAATGACTAAGTCCGAAAAAAAAAAATGTTTTCAACTTTTTTCAATTTTACCCCCGTGGGATATATATTCTACCCACACACATTTGGAAATCTCCTGGGGTACCCTCACACATATAATTCACTCATTTAGTGGATATTTTCACAAAAAAGTAAAATTTTCAAAAATTCAGAAAATTGGCTGAAAACTACTAAATATGAAGGACTCATTGGGCGAATCGCTCTGGAACTGAAATCGGAATGCACACTCACATTTCCCATATCTGAAAGTCTGATAAACGCCGGAAAAATGGCTAAGTCCAAAAAATTTTTTTTTAATTTTACCCCCGTGGGATATATATTCTACCCACACACATTTGGAACTCTCCTGGCGTACCCTCACACATATTATTCCCTCATTTAGTGGATATTTTCACAAAAAAGTGAAATTTTCAAAAATTCAGAAAATTGGCTGAAAACGACTAAATGTGAAGGACTGATCGAGCGAATCGCTCTGGAACTGAAATCGGAACGCTCACTGACATTTCCCCTATCTGAAAGTCTGATAAACGCCGGAAAAATGACTAAGTCCAAAAAAATTTTTTTTTAAATTTTACCCCCGTGGGATATATATTCTACCCACACACATTTGGGACTCTCCTGGCGTACCCTCACACATATTATTCCCTCATTTAGTGGATATTTTCACAAAAAAGTGAAATTTTCAAAAATTCTGAAAATTGGCTGAAAACTACTAAATATGAAGGACTCATCCGGCAAATCATTCTGGAACTGAAATCGGAATGCTCACTGACATTTCCCCTATCTGAAAGTCTGATAAAGGCCAGAAAAATGACTAAGTCCAAAAAAAAATTTTTTTTCAACTTTTTTCAATTTTACCCCTGTGGGATATATATTCTACCCACACACATTTGGAACTCTCCTGGGGTACCCTCACACATATAATTCACTCATTTAGTGGATATTTTCACAAAAAAAGTGAAATTTTCAAAAATTTAGAAAATTGGCTGAAAACGACTAAATATGAAGGACTCATCGGGCAAATCATTCTGGAACTGAAATCGGAACGCTCACTGACATTTCCCCTATCTGAAAGTCTGATAAAGGCCAGAAAAATGACTAAGTCCGAAAAAAAAAAAATTTTTCAACTTTTTTCAATTTTACCCCCGTGGGATATAAATTCTACCCACACACATTTGGAACTCTCCTGGGGTACCCTCACACATATAATTCACTCATTTAGTGGATATTTTCACAAAAAAGTAAAATTTTCAAAAATTCAGAAAATTGGCTGAAAACTACTAAATATGAAGGACTCATTGGGCGAATCGCTCTGGAACTGAAATCGGAATGCACACTCACATTTCCCATATCTGAAAGTCTGATAAACGCCGGAAAAATGGCTAAGTCCAAAAAAATTTTTTTTTAATTTTACCCCCGTGGGATATATATTCTACCCACACACATTTGGGACTCTCCTGGCGTACCCTCACACATATTATTCCCTCATTTAGTGGATATTTTCACAAAAAAGTGAAATTTTCAAAAATTCTGAAAATTGGCTGAAAACGACTAAATATGAAGGACTCATCGGGCAAATCATTCTGGAACTGAAATCGGAACGCTCACTGACATTTCCCCTATCTGAAAGTCTGATAAAGGCCAGAAAAATGACTAAGTCCAAAAAAAAATTTTTTTTCAACTTTTTTCAATTTTACCCCTGTGGGATATATATTCTACCCAAACACACAAAAAAGTGAATTTTTCAAAAATTTAGAAAATTGGCTGAAAACGACTAAATATGAAGGACTCATCGGGCAAATCATTCTGGAACTGAAATCGGAACGCTCACTGACATTTCCCCTATCTGAAAGTCTGATAAACGCCGGAAAAATGACTAAGTCCAAAAAAATTTTTTTTTAAATTTTACCCCCGTGGGATATATATTCTACCCACACACATTTGGAACTCTCCTGGGGTACCCTCACACATATTATTCCCTCATTTAGTGGATATTTTCACAAAAAAGTGACATTTTCAAAAATTCAGAAAATTGTCTGAAAATGACTAAATATGAATTACTCATCGGGCGAATAGCTCTGAGCTGAAATCGCAATGCTCACTGACATTTCCCCTATCTGAAAGTCTGATAAAGGCCGGAAAAATGACTAAGTCCCCAAAAAAAATTTTTTAAACTTTTTTCAGTTTTACCCCCGTGGGATATATATTCTACCCACGCACATTTGGAACTTTCCTGGGGTACCCTCACACATATTATTCCCTCATTTAGTGGATATTTTCACAAATAAGTGAAATTTTCAAAAATTCAGAAAATTGGCTGAAAACGACTAAATGTGAAGGATTCATCGAGCGAATCGCTCTGGAACTGAAATCGGAACGCTCACTGACATTTCCCCTATCTGAAAGTCTGCTAAACGCCGGAAAAATGACTAAGTCCAAAAAATTTTTTTTTTAAATTTTACCTCCGTGGGATATATATTCTACCCACACACATTTGGGACTCTCCTGGCGTACCCTCACACATATTATTCCCTCATTTAGTGGATATTTTCACAAAAAAGTGAAATTTTCAAAAATTCTGAAAATTGGCTGAAAACGACTAAATATGAAGGACTCATCGGGCAAATCATTCTGGAACTGAAATCGGAACGCTCACTGACATTTCCCCTATCTGAAAGTCTGATAAAGGCCAGAAAAATGACTAAGTCCAAAAAAAAATTTTTTTTCAACTTTTTTCAATTTTACCCCTGTGGGATATATATTCTACCCAAACACACAAAAAAGTGAATTTTTCAAAAATTTAGAAAATTGGCTGAAAACGACTAAATATGAAGGACTCATCGGGCAAATCATTCTGGAACTGAAATCGGAACGCTCACTGACATTTCCCCTATCTGAAAGTCTGATAAACGCCGGAAAAATGACTAAGTCCAAAAAAATTTTTTTTTAAATTTTACCCCCGTGGGATATATATTCTACCCACACACATTTGGAACTCTCCTGGGGTACCCTCACACATATTATTCCCTCATTTAGTGGATATTTTCACAAAAAAGTGACATTTTCAAAAATTCAGAAAATTGTCTGAAAATGACTAAATATGAATTACTCATCGGGCGAATCGCTCTGAGCTGAAATCGCAATGCTCACTGACATTTCCCCTATCTGAAAGTCTGATAAAGGCCGGAAAAATGACTAAGTCCCCAAAAAAAAATTTTTAAACTTTTTTCAGTTTTACCCCCGTGGGATATATATTCTACCCACGCACATTTGGAACTTTCCTGGGGTACCCTCACACATATTATTCCCTCATTTAGTGGATATTTTCACAAATAAGTGAAATTTTCAAAAATTCTGAAAATTGGCTGAAAACGACTAAATATGAAGGACTCATTGGGCGAATCGCTCTGGAACTGAAATCGGAATGCACACTCACATTTCCCATATCTGAAAGCCTGATAAACGCCGGAAAAATGGCTAAGTCCAAAAAAATGTTTTTTAAAATTTTACCCCCGTGGGATATATATTCTACCCACACACATTTGGGACTCTCCTGGCGTACCCTCACACATATTATTCCCTCATTTAGTGGATATTTTCACAAAAAAGTGAAATTTTCAAAAATTCTGAAAATTGGCTGAAAACGACTAAATATGAAGGACTCATCGGGCGAATCGCTCTGGAACTGAAATCGGAACGCTCACTGACATTTCCCCTATCTGAAAGTCTGATAAACGCCGGAAAAATGACTAAGTCCAAAAAAATTTTTTTTTAAATTTTACCCCCGTGGGATATATATTCTACCCACACACATTTGGGACTCTCCTGGCGTAATCTCACACATATTATTCCCTCATTTAGTGGATATTTTCACAAAAAAGTGAAATTTTCAAAAATTCTGAAAATTGGCTGAAAACGATTAAATATGAAGGACTCATCGGGCAAATCATTCTGGAACTGAAATTGGAACGCTCACTGACATTTCCCCTATCTGAAAGTCTGATAAAGGCCAGAAAAATGACTAAGTCCAAAAAAAAATTTTTTTTCAACTTTTTTCAATTTTACCCCTGTGGGATATAAATTCTACCCACACACATTTGGAACTCTCCTGGGGTACCCTCACACATATAATTCACTCATTTAGTGGATATTTTCACAAAAAAGTGAAATTTTCAAAAATTTAGAAAATTGGCTGAAAACGACTAAATATGAAGGACTCATCGGGCAAATCATTCTGGAACTGAAATCGGAACGCTCACTGACATTTCCCCTATCTGAAAGTCTGATAAAGGCCAGAAAAATGACTAAGTCCGAAAAAAAAAATTTTTTTCAACTTTTTTCAATTTTACCCCCGTGGGATATATATTCTACCCACACACATTTGGAACTCTCCTGGGGTACCCTCACACATATAATTCACTCATTTAGTGGATATTTTCACAAAAAAGTGAAATTTTCAAAAATTTAGAAAATTGGCTGAAAACGACTAAATATGAAGGACTCATCGGGCAAATCATTCTGGAACTGAAATCGGAACGCTCACTGACATTTCCCCTATCTGAAAGTCTGATAAACGCCGGAAAAATGACTAAGTCCAAAAAATTTTTTTTTTAAATTTTACCCCCGTGGGATATATATTCTACCCACACACATTTGGAACTCTCCTGGGGTACCCTCACACATATTATTCCCTCATTTAGTGGATATTTTCACAAAAAAGTGAAATTTTCAAAAATTCAGAAAATTGTCTGAAAATGACTAAATATGAATTACTCATCGGGCGAATCGCTCTGGAGCTGAAATCGCAATGCTCACTGACATTTCCCCTATCTGAAAGTCTGATAAAGGCCGGAAAAATGACTAAGTCCCCAAAAAAATTTTTTTAAACTTTTTTCAGTTTTACCCCCGTGGGATATATATTCTACCCACACACATGTGGAACTCTCCTGGGGTACCCTCACACATATTATTGCCTCATTTAGTGGATATTTTCACAGATAAGTGAAATTTTCAAAAATTCTGAAAATTGGCTGAAAACAACTAAATATGAAGGACTCATCGGGCAAATCATTCTGGAACTGAAATCGGAACGCTCACTGACATTTCCCCTATCTGAAAGTCTGATAAAGGCCAGAAAAATGACGAAGTCCAAAAAAAAAATTTTTTTCAACTTTTTTCAATTTTACCCCGTGGGATATATATTCTACCCACACACATTTGGAACTCTCCTGGGGTACCCTCACACATATAATTCCCTCATTTAGTGGATATTTTCACAAAAAAGTGAAATTTTCAAAAATTCAGAAAATTGGCTGAAAACGACTAAATATGAAGGACTCATCGGGCAAATCATTCTGGAACTGAAATCGGAACGCTCACTGACATTTCCCCTATCTGAAAGTCTGATAAAGGCCAGAAAAATGACGAAGTCCAAAAAAAAATTTTTTTTCAACTTTTTTCAATTTTACCCCCGTGGGATATATATTCTACCCACAGACATTTGGTACTCTCCTGGCGTACCCTGACACATTTGGAACTCTCCTGGCGCACCCTCACACATATTCCCTCATTTAGTGGATATTTTCACAAAAAAGTGAAATTTTCAAAAATTCAGAAAATTGGCTGAAAACGACTAAATATGAAGGACTCATCGGGCGAATCGCTCTGGAACTGAAATCGGAACGCTCACTGACATTTCCCCTATCTGAAAGTCTCATAAATGCCGGAAAAATGACTAAGTCCGAAAAAAAAAATTTTTTTCAACTTTTTTCAATTTTACCCCCGTGGGATATATATTCTACCCACACACATTTGGAACTCTCCTGGGGTACCCTCACACATATAATTCACTCATTTAGTGGATATTTTCACAAAAAAGTAAAATTTTCAAAAATTCAGAAAATTGGCTGAAAACTACTAAATATGAAGGACTCATTGGGCGAATCGCTCTGGAACTGAAATCGGAATGCACACTCACATTTCCCATATCTGAAAGTCTGATAAACGCCGGAAAAATGGCTAAGTCCAAAAAAATTTTTTTTTAATTTTACCCCCGTGGGATATATATTCTACCCACACACATTTGGGACTCTCCTGGCGTACCCTCACACATATTATTCCCTCATTTAGTGGATATTTTCACAAAAAAGTGAAATTTTCAAAAATTCTGAAAATTGGCTGAAAACGATTAAATATGAAGGACTCATCCGGCAAATCATTCTGGAACTGAAATCGGAACGCTCACTGACATTTCCCCTATCTGAAAGTCTGATAAAGGCCAGAAAAATGACTAAGTCCGAAAAAAAAAATGTTTTTCAACTTTTTTCAATTTTCCCCCTGTGGGATATATATTCTACCCACACACATTTGGAACTCTCATGGGGTACCCTCACACATATAATTCACTCATTTAGTGGATATTTTCACAAAAAAGTAAAATTTTCAAAAATTCAGAAAATTGGCTGAAAACTACTAAATATGAAGGACTCATTGGGCGAATCGCTCTGGAACTGAAATCGGAATGCACACTCACATTTCCCATATCTGAAAGTCTGATAAACGCCGGAAAAATGGCTAAGTCCAAAAAAATTTTTTTTTAGTTTTACCCCCGTGGGATATATATTCTACCCACACACATTTGGAACTCTCCTGGCGTACCCTCACACATATTATTCCCTCATTTAGTGGATATTTTCACAAAAAAGTGAAATTTTCAAAAATTCAGAAAATTGGCTGAAAACGACTAAATGTGAAGGACTCATCGAGCGAATCGCTCTGGAACTGAAATCGGAGCGCTCACTGACATTTCCCTTATCTGAAAGTCTGATAAACGCCGGAAAAATGACTAAGTCCAAAAAAATTTTTTTTTAAATTTTACCCCCGTGGGATATATATTCTACCCACACACATTTGAAACTCTCCTGGGGTACCCTCACACATATTATTCCCTCATTTAGTGGATATTTTCACAAAATAGTGAAATTTTAAAAAATTCAGATAATTGGCTGAAAACGACTAAATATGAAGGACTCATCGGGCGACTCGCTCTGGAACTGAAATCGGAACGCTCACTGACATTTCCCCTATCTGAAAGTCTGATAAATGACTAAGTCTGATAAATGACTAAGTCCCCAAAAAGTGGGAAAAATGACTAAGTCCCCCAAAAAATTTTTTTAAACTTTTTTCAATTTTTCCCCCGTGGGATATATATTCTACCCACACACATTTGGAACTCTCCTGGGGTACCCTCACACATATTATTCCCTCATTTAGTAGATATTTTCACAAAAAAGTGAAATTTTCAAAAATTCAGAAAATTGTCTGAAAACGAATAAATATGAAGGACTCATCGGGCGAATCGCTCTGGAACTGAAATCGCAATGCTCACTGACATTTCCCCTATCTGAAAGTCTGATAAATGCTGGAAAAATGACTAAGTCCAAAAAAATTATTTTTTAAACATTTTTCAATCTTACCCCCGTGGGATATATATTCTACCCACACTCATTTGGAACTCTCCTGGGGTACCCTCACACATATTATTCCCTCATTTAGTGGATATTTTCACAAAAAAGTGAAATTTTCAAAAATTCTGAAAATTGGCTGAAAACGAATAAATATGAAGGACTCATCGAGCGAATCGCTCTGCAACTGAAATAGGAACGCTCACTGACATTTCCACTATGTGAAAGTCTGATAAACGCTGAAAAAATGACTAAGTCCAAAACAAATTTTTTTTCACCTTTTTTCAATTTTACCCCTGTGGGATATATATTCTACCCACACACATTTGGAACTCTCCTGGGGTACCCTCACACATATTATTCCCTCATTTAGTGGATATTTTCACAAAAAAGTGAAATTTTCAAAAATTCAGAAAATTGGCTGAAAACGACTAAATATGAAGGACTCATCGGGTGAATTGCTCTGGAACAGAAATCGGAACGCTCACTGACATTTCCCCTATCTGAAAGCCTGATAAACGGCGGAAAAAGGACTAAGTCCAAATAAAAATTTTTTCAATTTTTTTCAATTTTACCCCCGTGGGATATATATTCTACCCACACACATTTGGAAGTCTCCTGGGGTACCCTCACACAAAGTATTCCCTCATTTAGTGGATATTTTCACAAAAAAGTGAAATTTTCAAAAATTCAGAAAATTGGCTGAAAACGACTAAATATGAAGGAATCACAGGGCGAATCGCTCTGGAACTGAGATCGGATTGCTCACTGACATTTCCCCTATCTGAAAGTCTGATAAACGCTGAAAAAATGACTAAGTCCCAAAAAAAATGTATTCAACTTTTTTCAATTTTACCCCCGTGGGATATATATTCTACCCACACACATTTGGAAGTCTCCTGGGGTACCCTCACACATATTATTCCCTCATTTAGTGGATATTTTCACAAAAAAGTGACATTTTCAAAAATTCAGAAAATTGGCTGAAAACGACTAAATATGAAGGACTCACAGGGCGAATCGCTCTGGAACTGAGATCGGAACGCTCACTGACATTTCCCCTATCTGAAAGTCTGATAAATGCAGAAAAAATGACTAAGTCCAAAAAAAATTTTTTTCAACTTTTTTCAATTTTACCCCCATGGGATATATATTCTACCCACAGACATTTGGAACTCTCCTGGGGTACCCTCACACATATTATTCCCTCATTTAGTGGATATTTTCACAAAAAAGTAAAATTTTCAAAAATTCTGAAAATTGGCTGAAAACGACTAAATATGAAGGACTCTTCGGGCGAATCGCTCTGGAACTGAATCGGAATGCTCACTGACATTTCCTCTATCTGAAAGTCTGATAAATGCCGGAAAAATGACTAAGTCGAACAAAAAATTTTTTTCAAATTATTTCAATTTTACCCCCGTGGGATATGTATTCTACCCACACACATTTGGAAGTCTCCTGGGGTACCCTCACACATATTATTCCCTCATTTAGTGGATATTTTCACAAAAAAGTGAAATTTTCAAAAATTCAGAAAATTGGCTGAAAACGATAAATATGAAGGACTCATCGGGTGAATCGCTCTGGAACTGAAATCGGAACGCTCACTGACATTTCCCCTATCTGAAAGTCTGATAAACGCTGAAAAAATGACTAGGTCGAAAAAACAATTTTTTTCTCCTTTTTTCAATTTTACCACCGTGGGATATATATTCTACCCACACACATTTGGAACTCTCCTGGGGTACCCTCACACATATTATTCCCTCATTTAGTGGATATTTTCACAAAAAAGTAAAATTTTCAAAAATTCTGAAAATTGGCTGAAAATGACTAAATATGAAGGACTCTTCGGGCGAATCGCTCTGGAGCTGAAATCGGAACGCTCACTGACATTTCCCCTATCTGAAAGTCTGATAAACGCTGAAAGAATGACTAAGTCCAAAAAAAAATTTTTTTCAACTTTTTTCAAATTTACCCCCGTGGGATATATACTCTACCTACACACATTTGGAACTCTCCTGGGGTACCCTCACACATATTATTCCCTCATTTAGTGGATATTTTCACAAAAAAGTGAAATTTTCAAAAATTCTGAAAATTGGCTGAAAACGACTAAATATGAAGGACTCGCAGGGCAAATCGCTCTGGAACTGAGATAGGAAAGCTCACTGATATTTCCCCTATCTGAAAGTCTGATAAACGCTGAAAAAATGACTAGGTCGAAAAGAAATAAATTTTCACCTTTTTTCAATTTTACCCCCGTGGGATATATATTCTACCCACACACATTTGGAACTCTCCTGGGGTACCCTCACACATATTATTCCCTCATTTAGTGGATATTTTCACAAAAAAGTAAAATTTTAAAAAATTCTGAAAATTGGCTGAAAACGACTAAATATAAAGGACTCATCGGGTGAATCGCTCTGGATCTGAAATCGGAACGCTCACTGACATTTCCCCTATCTGAAAGGCTGATAAATGCCGAAAAATGACTAAGTCCAAAAAAAATTTTTTTTAAACTTTTTTCAAATTTACCCCCGTGGGATATATATTCTACCCACACACATTTGGAACTCTCCTGGGGTACCCTCACACATATTATTCCCTCATTTAGTGAATATTTTCACAAAAAAGTGAAATTTTAAAAAATTCAGAGAATTGGCTGAAAACGACTAAATATGAAGGACTCATAGGGCGAATCGCTCTGGAACTGAGATCGGAACGCTCACTGATATTTCCCCTCTCTGAAAGTCTGATAAACGCTGAAAAAATGACTAGGTCGAAAAAAAATTTTTTTTTCAACTTTTTTCAAATTTACCCCCGTGGGATATATATTCTACCCATACACATTTGGAACTCTCCTGGGGTACCCTCACACATATTATTCCCTCATTTAGTGGATATTTTCACAAAAAAGTGAAAAGTTCAAAAATTCAGAAAATTGGCTGAAAAAGACTAAATATTAAGGACTCATCGGTAGTGTTGAGCATTCCGATACTGTAATATCGGGTATCGGCCGATATTCGCGGTATCGGAATTCCGATACTTAATTACGATGCTTTTACAATATCGAATACCGTAATCGGAAGTTCCCATAATGCCTGCGCTCTGCAGTGTCTGTGAAGGATGACAAGTTGGATGGCAGCGCGATCCAGCCTGTCATCAGAATGCCATCCCAGCGGGGGAGAATTCTCCTGATTGTTTAAAAGCCGGCGCGCGGTAAAAAGCCGCCGGCTTTTAAACAATCACACAGCCCCATACTGCTTCCCCGCAGCCTCCCACCCTGATCCTCCGCTCCCCTCGCCACCTCCAATCCCAATCGTAAATTAGGACCGGGCGGGGAGCGCAGCACCAAGGAGCAAAGGACCCGGGCGGGGAAGCCGGCAGTGAAAAGACTTCACCGCCAGCTTTCCCGTTCTGTGCTGCACTTTCCCGCCGGTTATTTCAAATGAACAGCTGAGGTATCAGCTGATGCCGATCAGCTGTTCATTTGAAGTAGCCGCGGTGCCCTCAGAGGGTTCATGTGAGTTCATGCTTGACTGCATGAACTCACATGAACTTTCCCACGGCCGCACAGGTCAGCCTCACCTCCCAGACCATCAGACCCGTCATGATGGGTGTGTGTGCGGGGTGTGTGTGCGGGGTGTGTGTGCGGGTGTGTGTGTGCGGGTGTGTGTGCGGGGTGTGTGTGCGGGGTGTGTGTGCGGGGGTGTGTGTGCGGGGTGTGTGTGTGCGGGGTGTGTGTGTGCGGGTGTGTGTGTGCGGGGTGTGTGTGCGGGGTGTGTGTGCGGGGTGTGTGTGCGGGTGTGTGTGCGGGGTGTGTGTGCAGGTGTGTGTGTGCGGGGTGTGTGTGCGGGGTGTGTGTGCGGGGTGTGTGCGCGGGTGTGTGTGCGCAGGTGTGTGTGCGCGGGTGTGTGTTCGCGGGATGTGTGTGCGGGGTGTGTGTGCGGGGTGTGTGTGTGCGGGTGTGTGTGTGCGTGTGTGTGTGTGCGGTGTGTGTGTGCGGGGTGTGTGTGTGCGGGTGTGTGTGTGCGGGTGTGTGTGTGTGGGTTTGTGTGTGCGGTGTGTGCGGGGTGTGTGTGCGGGGGGGTGTGTGTGCGGGGTGTGTGTGCGGGGTGTGTGTGTGCGGGTGTGTGTGTGCGGGTGTGTGTGTGCGGTGTGTGTGTGCGGGGTGTGTGTGCGGGGGTGTGTGTGCGCGGGTGTGTGTGCGGGGTGTGTGTGCGGGGTGTGTGTGCGGGGTGTGTGTGCGGGTGTGTGTGTGCGGGTGTGTGTGTGCGGGGTGTGTGTGCGGGGTGTGTGTGCGGGGGTGTGTGTGCGGGGTGTGTGTGCGGGTGTGTGTGCGGGTGTGTGTGCGGGGTGTGTGTGCGGGGGTGTGTTTGCGGGGTGTGTGTGCGGGGTGTGTGCGCGGGTGTGTGTGCGCGGGTGTGTGTGCGCGGGTGTGTGTGCGCGGGTGTGTGTGTGCGCGGGGTGTGTGTGCGGGGTGTGTGTGCGTGTGTGTGTGCGGGTGTGTGTGCGGGGTGTGTGTGCGGGGGTGTGTGTGCGGGGTGTGTGCGCGGGTGTGTGTGCGCAGGTGTGTGTGCGCGGGTGTGTGTGTGCGGGTGTGTGTGTGCGGGGTGTGTGTGCGGGGTGTGTGTGCGGGGGTGTGTGTGCGGGGTGTGTGTGCGGGTGTGTGTGCGGGTGTGTGTGCGGGGTGTGTGTGCGGGGGTGTGTTTGCGGGGTGTGTGTGCGGGGTGTGTGCGCGGGTGTGTGTGCGCGGGTGTGTGTGCGCGGGTGTGTGTGCGCGGGTGTGTGTGTGCGGGGGGGTGTGTGCGGGGTGTGTGTGCGTGTGTGTGTGCGGGTGTGTGTGCGGGGTGTGTGTGCGGGGGTGTGTGTGCGGGGTGTGTGTGCGGGGTGTGTGCGCGGGTGTGTGTGCGCAGGTGTGTGTGCGCGGGTGTGTGTGCGTGGGTGTGTGTGTGCGGGGTGTGTGTGCGGGGTGTGCGTGCGGGGGTGTGTGTGCAGGGTGTGTGTGCGGGGTGTGCGTGCGGGGTGTGTGTGCGGGTGTGTGTGTGTGGGGTGTGTGTGCGGGGTGTGTGCGTGGGGTGTGTGTGCGGGGGTGTGTGTGCAGGGTGTGTGTGCGGGGTGTGTGTGCGGGGTGTGTGCGCGGGGTGTGTGTGCGGGTGTGTGCGCGGGGTGTGTGTGCGGAGTGTGTGCGCGGGGTGTGTGTGCGGGAGAGTGTGTGCGGGGTGTGTGTGCGGGGTGTGTGTGCGGGTGTGTGTGTGCGGGTGTGTGTGCGGGGTGTGTGTGCGGGGTGTGTGTGCGGGGGTGTGTGTGCGGGGTGTGTGTGTGCGGGGTGTGTGTGTGCGGGTGTGTGTGTGCAGGTGTGTGTGCGGGGTGTGTGTGTGGGGTGTGTGTGTGGGGTGTGTGTGCGGGTGTGTGTGCGGGGTGTGTGCGGGTGTGTGTGTGCGGGGTGTGTGTGTGGGGGTGTGTGTGCGGGGTGTGTGTGCGGGGTGTGTGCGCGGGTGTGTGTGCGCGGGTGTGTGTGCGCGGGTGTGTGTGCGGGGTGTGTGTGCGGGGTGTGTGTGTGCGGGTGTGTGTGTGCGTGTGTGTGTGTGCGGTGTGTGTGTGCGGGTGTGTGTGTGCGGGGTGTGTGTGTGCGGGTGTGTGTGTGCGGGTGTGTGTGTGCGGTGTGTGTGTGCGGGGTGTGTGTGCGGGGGTGTGTGTGTGCGGGGTGTGTGTGCGGGGTGTGTGTGTGCGGGTGTGTGTGTGCGGGTGTGTGTGTGCGGTGTGTGTGTGCGGGGTGTGTGTGCGGGGGTGTGTGTGCGTGGGTGTGTGTGCGCATGTGTGTGTGTGCGGGGTGTGTGTGCGGGGTGTGTGTGCGGGTGTGTGTGTACGGGTGTGTGTGTGCGGGGTGTGTGCGGGGGTGTGTGTGCGGGGTGTGTGTGCGGGGTGTGTGCGCGGGTGTGTGTGCGCGGGTGTGTGTGCGCGGGTGTGTGTGCGCGGGTGTGTGTGTGCGGGGTGTGTGTGCGGGGTGTGCGTGCGGGGTGTGTGTGCAGGTGTGTGTGTGCGGGGTGTGTGTGCGGGGTGTGTGCGCGGGGTGTGTGTGCGGGGGTGTGTGTGCGGGGTGTGTGCGCGGGGTGTGTGTGCGGGTGTGTGCGCGGGGTGTGTGTGCGGGGTGTGTGCGCGGGGTGTGTGTGCGGGTGTGTGTGTGCGGGGTGTGTGTGCGGGGTGTGTGCGCGGGGTGTGTGTGCGGGTGTGTGTGCGGGGTGTGTGTGCGGGGTGTCTGTGCGATGTTTGTGCGGGTGTGCGCGGTGTCTGTGCGTGCAGGCAGACATAGGCCGATGTGACACTACTACTCCCATCGGCCTATGTCTGTCTCCCGTCCACTCGTGCCAGCAGGATCAGCTTGATGGGAGCAGTAGTTCCCATCAGCCTGATCCTGCTATTTAAATTACCCTACTGTGTCCCCAATAAATGTTAGATACATGTCATTGGTGGCCAGTGGTTACCTAAAAGAAATTAGTTCATACATTACCTGTCCCCGCCGAACGCCACCTAAAATAAAGTAAAAAATAAAAAACTACACCTATACTCACCTAGACACCTAATTCCCCGAAGCCATCGATCTCCTGTAATAAAATATAAAATAATAAACCACAACCTTATCCTTACCCCTCCGGAGTAGTCCACGAGTGTCCCACGAAGATCTCCAGTTCAGAGCAGCCACATAGAATGTGACCGCTGTGAACCGCTGCCGCCGCTAGAATGACGGGGCCGTAAGGGTTCACCGGAGCTCAGGCAGCGCTGCTCCGGTTAGCTCCTTTACGGCCCTGCTGTATCGTGAGAAATTCCCACGGTACAGCAGTGCCGTAAAGGAGGTCTCCGGAGCTGCGCTGCCTGAATGCACTCCGGTGACCTCAGTCAGTGGCTCCCGCTGCCGGGAGCGGACGTGTTCCCGGCAGCGTGAGCTTACAGCAGCCATGCACAGCTGTCACCATCTCCAGATGTGACAGCTGTGCATGGGAGATCAGCGCAGGAACGTGGACAGGTAACTATTATTTTTAGTAAACTAAGAATTAAATAAAATGGTGTGTTTTATTTCAAATAAATTATTTTTTTCTGGGTGTAGTGTGTTTTTTCTTTTTAACACTTTGTAGGTTAGTAATGGGGGTGTCTTATAGACGCCATCATTACTAACCTGGGCTTCATGGCAGCTGGCGCTGACATGAACCCCACCACTATTACCCCCTGCCACCGCACCAGGGCAGCGTGGAAGAGCGAGGCTAAGTGCCAGAATTGGCGCATCCTATGGATGTGCCATTTCTGGGGCGGCTGACGGCTGGTGTTTCTAGCCTGGGAGGGGGCCATTATTCATGGCACCCTTCCTGGGCTATTAATATCAGCCCCCAGCTGTCTGCCTAGCCTTTGCTAGCTATTAAAATAGGGGGGACCCCACGTCATTTTTTTGGGGGGGTCCCCCATTTTAATAGCTAGTAAAGGCTAGGTATTCAGCTGGGGGCTGATATTAGTAGCCTGGGAAGCTCCGTGGGTTTTACCCCCTTCCCAGGCTTCAAACATCTGCCCCAGTCGTCTGCTTAACCTCCGCTAGAGACTAAAATTATGGGGGATCCCACGCCATTTTTTTTAAAATAAATCCTTTATTTTAACACTAAATGACATTTGAGGAGTTAATAAAGATGCAGTCCCTAAATTATTATTTATTATTTAATTAATTTTTCCCAAAACTTTTGACGTGGGCTTCGCCATATTTTTGTACGCCAGCCAGGTACAGCATCCAGCTTCTATGAACGCGCCATTTTCCGGGGCGGCTGCAGACTGCAATTTTCAGTGGGGGGGGGGCAGAAAGCTTGGGCCTCCCTGCGCTGCAGATTCCATCCCCCAGCTGCCTAGTTGTACCTGGCTGGACACAAAAATAGGGAGAAGCTCCAAGTTTTTTTTTTTTTAATTATTTCATGAAATTCATGGAATAATTAAGAAAAAAAGGGCTTCCCTATATTGTTGTGTCCAACCAGGTACAAATAGGCAGCTGGTGGTTGGGGGCAGCCCGTTCCTGCCTGCTGTACCTGGCTGGACACAAATATAGTGCAAAGCCCCACGTCAATTTTTTTTTAATTATTTCAAGAAATTCATGAAATAATTAAAAAAAAATTATGTGGGGCTTCGCCCTATATTTGTGTCCAGTCAGGTACAGCAGGCAGGAACGGGCTGCCCTCAACCACCAGCTGCCTATTTGTACCTAGCCGGACACAACAATATAGGGAAGCCCTTTTTTTCTTAATTATTCCATGAATTTCATGAAATAATTAAAAAAAAAATACGTGGGGCTTCGCCCTATTTTTGTGTCCAGCCAGGTACAACAAGGCAGCTGGGGGCTGGAATCCGCAGCGCAGGGAGGCCCAAGCTTTCTGGGCCCCACCCGCTGCAAATTGCAGTCCGCAGCCGCCCCGGAAAATGGCGCGTTCATAGAAGCGCCATCTTCTGGCGCTGTACCCAACTCATCCAGGGCCCTGGTGCGGTGGCTCACTGGGTAATAAAGGGGTTAAGGCCAGCTTGGCATTATCAGCTGGCCCTAAGCCCGAAATTCATGGGGTCACGCCAATATTAGACATGACCGCCATGAATTTCTAGTAAAGTATTTTAAAAAAACACAAACAACCAGAAAAAAGTCCTTTAATTGAAATAAAGACACAATTCTTTATTGTTCTAAATTAAACCATACTTACAGTCACGCCCATTACAGCTGAAGCCAACGATCTCCTTCAATAAAAGAAAAATAATAAAGCAACCTCATCCTTACCTTTCCATGGTTCCCACGACAGCTTCAGCTCTGCTACATCGAGATGACAGGCTGGACCAAAGCAGAACGCTGCCATCCAGCCTGTCATCCCGCAGACACTGAGAAGCGCAGGCATGCTTGCGCTCCTCAGTGTCTGGCTGTGACGGCATCCAGATGAGCCGAGGTCATGTCCAATGAACTCAGCTCACCTCATGCACGTCACTGACAGCGTGGGAAAATTCTCCTGCACTCAGCGCTTCAGCGTGAGACTTCTCCCACGCTGTCAGTGACATACATGAGGTGAGGTCATGTCCAATGAACTCAGCTCACCTCATGCACGTCACTGACAGCGTGGGAAAATTCTCCTGCACTCAGCGCTTCAGCGTGAGAATTTTCCCACGCTGTCAGTGACGTGCATGAGGTGCGCCGAGTTCATTGGACATGACCTCGGCTCATCTGGATGCCGTCACAGCCAGACACTGAGGAGTGCAAGCATGTCTGCGCTTCTCAGTGTCTGCGGGATCACAGGCTGGATGGCAGCGTTCTGCTGCGGTCCAGCCTGTCATCTCGATGTAGCAGAGCTGAAGCTGTCGTGGGAGCCATGGAAAGGTAAGGATGATGTTGCTTTATTATTTTACTTTTATTGCAGGAGATCGTTGGCTTCAGCTGGAATGGGCGTGACTGTAAGTATGGTTTAATTTAGAACAATAAAGAATTGTGTGTTTATTTCAATTAAAGGACTTTTTTCTGGGTGTTTGTGTTTTTTTTAAATACTTTACTAGAAATTCATGGTGGTCATGTCTAATATTGGCGTGACCCCATGAATTTCGGGCTTAGGGCCAGCTGATAATGCCAAGCTGGCCTTAACCCCTTTATTACCCAGTCAGCCACCGCACCAGGGCCCTGGATGAGTTGGGTACAGCGCCAGAAGATGGCGCTTCTATGAACGCGCCATTTTCCGGGGCGGCTGCGGACTGCAATTTGCAGCGGGTGGGGCCCAGAAAGCTTGGGCCTCCCTGCGCTGCAGATTCCAGCCCCCAGCTGCCTAGTTGTACCTGGCTGGACACAAAAATAGGGCGAAGCTCCACATATTTTTTTTTTAAATTCATGAAATTCATGGAATAATTAAGAAAAAAAGGGCTTCCCTATATTGTTGTGTCCGGCTAGGTACAAATAGGCAGCTGGTGGTTGGGGGCAGCCCGTTCCTGCCTGCTGTACCTGACTGGACACAAATATAGGGCGAAGCCCCACATCAATTTTTTTTAATTATTTCATGAATTTCCTGAAATGATTTAAAAAAAATTGACGTGGGGCTTCGCACTATATTTGTGTCCAGCCAGGTACAGCAGGCAGGAACGGGCTGCCCCCAACCACCAGCTGCCTATTTGTACCTGGTTGGACACAACAATATAGGGAAGCCCTTTTTTTCTTAATTATTTCATGAATTTCATGAAATAATTAAAAAAAAAAAATACGTGAAGCTTCTCCCTATTTTTGTGTCCAGCCAGGTACAACTAGGCAGCTGGGGGATGGAATCTGCAGCGCAGGGAGGCCCAAGCTTTCTGCCCCCCCCCGCTGAAAATTGCAGTCCACAGCCACCCCGGAAAATGACGCGTTCATAGAAGCTGGATGCTGTACCTGGCTGGCATACAAAAATATGGCGAAGCCCACGTCAAAAGTTTTGGGAAAAATTAATTAAAAAATAAATAATAATTTAGGGACTGCATCTTTATTAACTCCTCAAATGTCATTTAGTGTTAAAATAAAGGATTTATTTAAAAAAAAATTGATGTGGGGCTTCGCCCTATATTTGTGTCCAGCCAGGTACAGCAGGCAGGAACAGGCTGCCCCCAACCACCAGCTGCCTATTTGTACCTGGCTGGACACAACAATATAGGGAAGCCCTTTTTTAAAAAAATTATTTCATGAAATAATTAAAAAAAAATTGACGTGGGGCTTCGCACTATATTTGTGTCCAGCCAGGTACAGCAGGCAGGAATGGGCTGCCCCCAACCACCAGCTGCCTATTTGTACCTGGTTGGACACAACAATATAGGGAAGCCCTTTTTTTCTTAATTATTCCATAAATTTCATGAAATAATTTAAAAAAAAAATGCGTGGGGCTTCGCCCTATTTTTGTGCCCAGCCAGGTACAACTCGGCAGCTGGGGGCTGGAATCCGCAGCGCAGGGAGACCCAAGCTTTCTGGGCCACCCCCGCTGCAAATTGCAGTCCGCAGCCGCCCCAGAAAATGGCGCGTTCATAGAAGCGCCATCTTCTGGCGCTGTACCCAACTCATCCAGGGGCCTGGTGCGGTGGCTCACTGGGTAATAAAGGGGTTAAGGCCAGCTTGGCATTATCAGCTGGCCCTAAGCCCGAAATTCATGGGGTCACGCCAATATTAGACATGACCACCATGAATTTCTAGTAAAGTATTTAAAAAAACACAACACCCAGAATAAAGTACTTTAATTGAAATAAACACACAATTCTTTATTGTTCTAAATTAAACCATACTTACCGTCACGCCCATTCCAGCTGAAGCCAATGATCTCCTGCAATAAAAGTAAAATAATAAAGCAACCTCATCCTTACCTTTCCATGGCTCCCACGACAGCTTCAGCTCTGCTACATCGAGATGACAGGCTGGACCGCAGCAGAACGCTGCCATCCAGCCTGTCATCCCGCAGACACTGAGAAGCGCAGGCATACTTCCACTCCTCAGTGTCTGGCTGTGACGGCATAAAGATGAGCCGAGGTCATGTCCAATGAACTCAGCTCACCTCATGCACGTCACTGACAGCGTGGGAAAATTCTCCTGCACTCAGCACTTCAGAGTGAGAATTTTCCCACGCTGTCAGTGACGTGCATGAGGTGAGCTGAGTTCATTGGACATGACCTCACCTCATGTATGTCACTGACAGCGTGGGAGAATTCTCACGCTGAAGCGCTGAGTGCAGGAGAATTTTCCCACGCTGTCAGTGACGTGCATGAGGTGAGCTGAGTTCATTGGACATGAACTCGGCTCATCTGGATGACGTCACAGAGAGACACTTCGGAGCGCAAGCAAGCCTGCGCTTCTCAGTGTCTGCGGGATGACAGGCTGGATGGCAGCGTTCTGCTGCGGTCCAGCCTGTCATCTCGATGTAGCAGAGCTGGAGCTGTCCTGGGAACCATCGAAAGGTAAGGATGATGTTGCTTTATTATTTTTCTTTTATTGCAGGAGATCGTTGGCTTCAGCTGGAATGGGCGTGATGGTAAGTATGGTTTAATTTAGAACAATAAAGAATTGTGTGTTTATTTCAATTAAAGGACTTTATTCTGGGTGTTTGTGTTTTTCTTTAACTTTGACTATGGGGTTAGTAATGGGGGTGTCTTATAGACGCCTCTCCATTACTAACCTGGGCTTGATGTCATCTGCCATTATAAGCTGACATCAACCCCAGCCCTATTACCCCACTGCCACCGCTACAGGGCAGTGGGAAGAGCGAGGCTAAGTGCCAGAATTGGCGCATCCTATGGATGCGCCATTTCTGGGGCGGCTGACGGCTGGTGTTTCTAGCCTGGGAGGGGGCCAATATTCATGGCACCCTTCCTGGGCTATTAAAATCAGCCCCCAGCTGTCTGCCTAGCCTTTGCTAGCTATTAAATTAGGGGGGACCCCACGTTATTTTTTTGGGGGGGTTCCCCCATTTTAATAGCTAGTAAAGGCTAGGTATTCAGCTGGGGGCTGATATTAGATGCCTGGGAAGCTCCGTGGGTATTACCCCCTTCCCAGGCTTCAAACATTTGCCCCAGCTGTCTGCTTAACCTCCGCTAGAGCCTAAAATTAAGGGGAACCCCACGCCAATTTTTTTTTAAATAAATCCTTTATTTTAACACTAAATGACAAGTACAGTAATCAACACTGTCACTGTACTTCATATATATGTGACTGACATGTTTCTATCTATCTAATCTATGTATGATTCTCTATTCTTTCTATTCTAAATTGTCGGGTACAGATGCTGATTTGCCGGACGGCTTTCTTAAAGAGACGGTGCACGAAAACACTAATATTTTTTTAAATAAATCCTTTACACTAAATGACAAGTACAGTAAGCAACACTGTCACAGTACTTCATATATATGTGACTGACATGTTTCTATCTATCTAATCTATGTGTGAAGCTCTATTCTGTCTGTTATAAATTGTCGGGTACAGATGCTGAATTGCCGGCCGGCTTTTTTAAAGAGACGGTGCATGAAAACACTAATATTTTTTAAAATAAATCCTTTACACTAAATGACAAGTACAGTAAGCAACACTGTCACTGTACTTCATATATATGTGACTGACATGGTTCTATCTACCTAATCTATATGTGAAGCTCTATTCTTTCTGTTGTAAATTGTCGGGTACCGGTGAATGCCGCTGATGAATTGCCGGCTTTTCATGTCATTCTACATTATTCTTAGTTGTTTTACTTCATGTAGAATTAACCTACAAGGAAAGAAAGGGTTTATTTTCATTCCGATATTTGTGTCCCATTGACTTGCATTGGTTTCCGGTATCGGAATCGGCGATATCCGATACTTTTTGGGTATCGGCCGATCCAATCCGATACGATATTTCCTGATATCGGAAGGTATCGCTCAACACTACTCATCGGGCGAATCGCTCTGGAACTGAAATCGGAACGCTCACTGAAATTTCCCCTATCTGAAAGTCTGATAAACACTGAAAAAATGACTAAGTCCAAAAAAAATTTTTTTTTTACTTTTTTCAATTTTACCCCCGTGGGATATATATTCTACCCACACACATTTGGAACTCTCCTGGGGTACCCTCACACATATTATTCCCTCATTTAGTGAATATTTTCACAAAAAAGTGAAATTTTAAAAAATTCAGAAAATTTTCTGAAAACGACTAAATATGAAGGACTCACAGGGCGAATCGCTCTGGAACTGAGATCGGAACGCTCACTGATATTTTTCCTATCTGAAAGTCTGATAAACGCTGAAAAAATGACTAGGTCGAAAAAACAATTTTTTTCACCTTTTTTCAATTTTACCCCCGTGGGATATATAGTCTACGCACACACATTTGGAACTCTCCTGGGGTACCCTCACACATATTATTCCCTCATTTAGTGGATAATTTCACAAAAAAGTAAAATTTTAAAAAATTCAGAAAATTGGCTGAAAACGACTAAATATGAAGGACTCACAGGGCGAATCGTTCTGGAACTGAGATCGGAATGCTCACTGATATTTTCCCTATCTGAAAGTCTGATAAATGCTGAAAAAATGACTAGGCGAAAAAAAAAAATTTTTTTTTTACTTTTTTCAATTTTACCCCCGTGGGATATATATTCTACCCACACACATTTGGAACTCTCCTGGGGTACCCTCACACATATTATTCCCTCATTTAGTGAATATTTTCACAAAAAAGTGAAATTTTAAAAAATTCAGAAAATTTTCTGAAAACGACTAAATATGAAGGACTCACAGGGCGAATCGCTCTGGAACTGAGATCGGAACGCTCACTGATATTTTTCCTATCTGAAAGTCTGATAAACGCTGAAAAAATGACTAGGTCGAAAAAACAATTTTTTTCACCTTTTTTCAATTTTACCCCCGTGGGATATATATTCTACGCACACACATTTGGAACTCTCCTGGGGTACCCTCACACATATTATTCCCTCATTTAGTGGATAATTTCACAAAAAAGTAAAATTTTAAAAAATTCAGAAAATTGGCTGAAAATGACTAAATATGAAGGACTCACAGGGCGAATCGTTCTGGAACTGAGATCGGAATGCTCACTGATATTTTCCCTATCTGAAAGTCTGATAAATGCTGAAAAAATGACTAGGCGAAAAAAAAAAATTTTTCACCTTTTTTCAATTTTACCCCCGTGGGATATATATTCTACCCACACACATTGGGAACTCTCCTGGGGTACCCTCACACATATTATTCCCTCATTTAGTGGATATTTTCACAAAAAAGTAAAATTTTCAAAAATTCAGAAAATTGGCTGAAAACGAATAAATATGAAGGACTCTTCGGACGAATCGCTCTGGAGCTGAAATCGGAACGCTCACTGACATTTCCCCTATCTGAAAGTCTGATAAACGCTGAAAAAATAACTAGGTCGAAAAAAAAAAAATTTTCACCTTTTTTCAATTTTACCCCCGTGGGATATATATTCTACCCACACACATTTGGAACTCTCCTGGGGTACCCTCACACATATTATTCCCTCATTTAGTGGATATTTTCACAAGAAAGTAAAATTTTCAAAAATTCTGAAAATTGGCTGAAAACGACTAAATATGAAAGACTCATCGGGCGAATCGCTCTGGAACTGAAATCGGAACGCTCACTGACATTTCCCCTATCTGAAAGTCTGATAAATGCCGAAAAATGACTAAGACGAACAAAAATTTTTTTCAACTTTTTTCAATTTTACCCCCGTGGGATATATATTCTACCCACACACAGCTGGAACTCTCCTGGGGTACCCTCACCCATATAATTCCCTCATTTAGTGGATATTTTCACAAAAAAGTGAAAAGTTCAAAAATTCAGAAAATTGGCTGAAAAAGACTAAATATTAAGGACTCATCGGGCGAATCGCTCTGGAACTGAAATCGGAACGCTCACTGACATTTCCCCTATCTGAAAGTCTGATAAACGCTGAAAGAATGACAGTCCAAAAAAAAATTTTTTTCAACTTTTTTCAAATTTACCCCCGTGGGATATATATTCTACCCACACACATTTGGAACTCTCCTGGGGTACCCTCACACATATTATTCCCTCATTTAGTGGATATTTTCACAAAAAAGTGAAATTTTCAAAAATTCTGAAAATTGGCTGAAAACGACTAAATATGAAGTACTCACAGGGCGAATCGCTCTGGAACTGAGATCGGAACGCTCACTGATATTTCCCCTCTCTGAAAGTCTGATAAACGCTGAAAAAATGACTAGGTTTAAAAAAAATTTTTTTTCACCTTTTTTCAATTTTACCCCCGTGGGATATATATTCTACCCACACACATTTGGAACTCTCCTGGGGTACCCTCACACATATTATTCGCTCATTTAGTGAATATTTTCACAAAAAAGTGAAATTTTCAAAAATTCAGAAAATTGGCTGAAAACGACTAAATATGAAGGACTCACTTGGCGAATCGCTCTGGAACTGAGATCGGAACGCTCACTGATATTTCCCCTATGTGAAAGTCTGATAAACGCTGAAAAAATGACTAGGTCAAAAAAAAAAAAAATTTCACCTTTTTTCAATTTTACCCACGTGGGATATATATTCTACCCACACACATTTGGAACTCTCCTGGGGTACCCTCACACATATTATTCCCTCATTTAGTGGATATTTTCACAAAAAAGTAAAACTTTCAAAAATTCAGAAAATTGGCTGAAAACGAATAAATATGAAGGACTCTTCGGGCGAATCGCTCTGGAGTTGAAATCGGAACGCTCACTGACATTTCCCCTATCTGAAAGTCTAATAAACGCTGAAAAAATAACTAGGTCGAAAAAAAAAAAATTTTCACCTTTTTTCAATTTTACCCCCGTGGGATATATATTCTACCCACACACATTTGGAACTCTCCTGGGGTACCCTCACACATATTATTCCCTCATTTAGTGGATATTTTCACAAGAAAGTAAAATTTTCAAAAATTCTGAAAATTGGCTGAAAACGACTAAATATGAAAGACTCATCGGGCGAATCGCTCTGGAACTGAAATCGGAACGCTCACTGACATTTCCCCTATCTGAAAGTCTGATAAATGCCGAAAAATGACTAAGACGAACAAAAAATTTTTTCAACTTTTTTCAATTTTACCCCCGTGGGATATATATTCTACCCACACACATTTGGAACTCTCCTGGGGTACCCTCACACATATTATTCCCTCATTTAGTGGATATTTTCACAAAAAAAGTGAAATTTTCAAAAATTCAGAAACTTGGCTGAATACAACTAAATATGAAGGACTCATCGGGCGAATCGCTCTGGAACTGAAATCGGAACACTCACTGACATTTCTCCTATCTGAAAGTCTGATAAACGCCGGAAAAATAAGGAAGTCCAAAAAAAATTTTTTTCACCTTTTTTCAATTTTACCCCATTGGGATATATATTCTACCCACACACATTTGGAACTCTCCTGGGGTACCCTCACACATATTATTGCCTCATTTAGTGGATATTTTCACAAAAAAGTGAAATTTTCAAAAATTCTGAAAATTGGCTGAAAATGAATAAATATGAAGGACTCATCGGGCGAATCGCTCTGGAACTGAAATCAGAACGCTCACTGACATTTCCCCTATCTGAAAGTCTGATAAACGCCGGAAAAATGACTAAGTCCCCAAAACATTTTTTTTTCAACTTTTTTCAATTTTACCCCCGTGGGATATATATTCTACCCACACGCATTTGTAACTCTCCTGGGGTACCCTCACATATTTTATTCCCTCATTTAGTGGATATTTTCACAAAAAAGTGAAATTTTCATAAATTCAGAAAATTGGCTGAAAACGACTAAATATGAAGGACTCATCGGGCGAATCGCTCTGGAACTGAGATCGGAACGCTCACTGATATTTCCCCTCTCTGAAAGTCTGATAAACGCTGAAAAAATGACTAGGTTGAAAAAAAAAATTTTTTCACCTTTTTTCAATTTTACCCCCGTGGGATATATATTCTACCCACACACATTTGGAACTCTCCTGGGTTACCCTCACACATATTATTCGCTCATTTAGTGGATATTTTCACAAAAAAGTGAAATTTTCAAAAATTCTGAAAATTGGCTGAAAACGACTAAATATGAATGACTCACAGGGCGAATCGCTCTGGAACTGAGATCGGAACGCTCACTGACATTTCCCCTATCTCAAAGTCTGATAAACGCTGAAAAAATGACTAGGTTGAAAAAAAAATTTTTTTCACCTTTTTTCAATTTTACCCCCGTAGGATATATATTCTACCCACACACATTTGGAACTCTCCTGGGGTACCCTCACACATATTATTCGCTCATTTAGTGGATATTTTCACAAAAAAGTGAAATTTTCAAAAATTCAGAAAATTGGCTGGAAACGACAAAATATGAGGGACTCTTCGGGCGAATCACTCTGGATCTGAAATTGGAACGCTCACTGTACATTTCCCCTATCTGAAAGTCTATTAAACGCCGGAAAAATGACTAACTCGAAAAAAAACTTTTTTTTCAACTTTTTTCAATTTTACCCCTGTGGGATATATATTCTACCCACACACATTTGGAACTCTCCTGGGGTACCCTCACACATATTATTCCCTCATTTATAGGATATTTTCACAAAAAAGTGAAACTTTCAAAAATTCTGAAAATTGGCTGAAAATGTATAAATATGAAGGACTCATCGGGCGAATCGCTCTGGAACTGAAATCGTAACGCTCACTGACATTTCCCCTATCTGAAAGTCTGATAAACGCCGGAAAAATAACTAAGTCCAAAAAACTTTTTTTTCAACTTTTTTCAATTTTACCCCCGTGGGATATATATTCTACCCACACACATTTGGAACTCTCCTGGGGTACCCTCACACATATTATTCCCTCATTTAGTGGATATTTCCACAAAAAAGTGAAATTTTCAAAAATTCTGAAAATTGACTGAAAATGACTAAATATGAAGGACTCATCGGGCGAATCGCTCTGGAACTGAAATCGGAACGCTCGCTGACATTTCCCCTATCTGAAAGTCTGATAAACGCCGGAAAAATGACTAAGTTGAAAAAAAAAAAATTTTCAACTTTTTTCAATTTTACCCCCATGGGATATATATTCTACCCACAAACATTTGGAACTCTCCTGGGGTACCCTCACATATATTATTCCCTCATTTAGTGGATATTTTCACAAAAAAGTGAAATTTTCAAAAATTCAGAAAATTGGCTGAAAACGACTAAATATGAAGGACTCATCGGGCGAATCGCTCTGGAACTGAAATCGGAATGCTCACTGACATTTCCCCTAACTGAAAGTCTGATAAACGCTGAAAAAATGACTAAGTCCCAAATAAATTTTTTTTCACCTTTTTTCAATTTTACCCCCGTGGGATATATATTCTACCCACACACATTTGGAAATCTCTTGGGGTACCGTCACACATATTATTCCCTCATTTAGTGGATATTTTCACAAAAAAGTGAAATTTTCAAAAATTCAGAAAATTAGCTGGAAACGACTAAATATGAAGGACTCTTCGGGCGAATCGCTCTGGATCTGAAATTGGAACGCTCTCTGACATTTCCCCTATCTGAAAGTCTGATAAACGCCGTAAAAATGACTAAGTCGAAAAAAAACTATTTTTTCAACTTTTTTCAATTTTACCCCTGTGGGATATATATTCTACCCACACACATTTGGAACTCTCCTGGGGTACCCTCACACATATTATTCCCTCATTTAGTGGATATTTTCACAAAAAAGTGAAATTTTCAAAAATTCTGAAAATTGGCTGAAAACGACTAAATATGAAGGACTCTTCGGGCGAATTGCTCTGGAACTGAAATCGAAACGCTCACTGACATTTCTCCTATCTGAAAGCCTGATAAACGCCGGAAAAATGACTAAGTCGAAAAAAAAAAATTTTTCAACTTTTTTCAATTTTACCCCCATGTGATATATATTCTACCCACACACATTTGGAACTCTCCTGGGGTACCCTCACATATATTATTCCCTCATTTAGTGGATATTTTCACAAAAAAGTGAAATTTTCAAAAATTCAGAAAATTGGCTGAAAACGACTAAATATGAAGGACTCATCGGGCGAATCGCTCTGGAACTGAAATCGGAATGCTCACTGACATTTCCCCTATCTGAAAGTCTGATATACGCCGGAAAAATGACTAAGTCGAAAAAAAACTTTTTTTTCAACTTTTTTCAATTTTACCCCCGTGGGATATATATTCTACCCACACACATTTGGAACTCTCCTGGGGTACCCTCACACATATTATTCCCTCATTTAGTGTATATTTTCACAAAAAAGTGAAATTTTCAAAAATTCAGAAAATTGGCTGGAAACGACTAAATATGAAGGACTCTTCGGGCGAATCACTCTGGATCTGAAATTGGAATGCTCACTGTACATTTCCCCTATCTGAAAGTCTATTAAACGCCGGAAAAATGACTAAGTCGAAAAAAAACTTTTTTTTCAACTTTTTTCAATTTTACCCCTGTGGGATATATATTCTACCCACACACCTTTGGAACTCTCCTGGGGTACCCTCACACATATTATTCCCTCATTTATAGGATATTTTCACAAAAAAGTGAAATTTTCAAAAATTCTGAAAATTGGCTGAAAATGAATAAATATGAAGGACTCATCGGGCGAATCGCTCTGGAATTGAAATCGGAACGCTCACTGACATCTCCCCTAACTGAAAGTCTATTAAACGCCGGAAAAATGACTAAGTCCAAAACATTTTTTTTTCAACTTTTTTCAATTTTACCCCCGTGGGATATATATTTTACCCACAACAAATTGGAACTCTCCTGGGGTACCCTCACACATATTATTCCCTCATTTAGTGGATATTTTCACAAAAAAGTGAAATTTTCAAAAATTCAGAAAATTGTCTGGAAACGACTAAATATGAAGGACTCATCGGGCGAATGGCTCTGGAACTGAAATCGGAACGCTCACTGACATTTCTCCTATCTGAAAGTCTGATAAACGCCGGAAAAATGACTAAGTCGAAAAAAAAAAATTTTTCAAATTTTTTCAATTTTACCCCCGTGGGATATATATTCTACCCACACACATTTGGAACTCTCCTGGGGTACCCTCACACATATTATTCCCTCATTTAGTGGATAATTTTATAAAAAAGTGAAATTTTCAAAAATTCAGAAAAGTGGCTGAAAATGACTAAATATGAACGACTCATCGGGCGAATCGCTCTGGAACTGAAATCAGAACGCTCACTGACATCTCCCCTAACTGAAAGTCTGATAAACACCGGAAAAATGACTAAGTCCAAAACATTTTTTTTTAAACTTTTTTCAATTTTACCCCCGTGGGATATATATTCTATCCACACACATTTGGAACTCTCCTGGGGTACCCTCACACATATTATTCCCTCATTTAGTGGATATTTTCACAAAAAAGTGAAATTTTCAAAAATCCAAAATATTGGCTGAAAATGACTAAATATCAAGGACTCATCTGGCGAATCGCTCTGGAACTGAAATCGGAATGCTCACTGACATTTGCCCTATCTGAAAGTCTGATAAACGCCGAAAAAATGACTAAGTCCATTAAAAAATTTTTCACCTTTTTTCAATTTTACCCCCGTGGGATATATATTCTACCCACACACATTTGGAACTCTCCTGGGGTACCCTCACACATATTATTCCCTCATTTAGTGGATATTTTCACAAAAAAGTGAAATTTTCAAAAATTCAGATAATTGGCTGAAAAGGACTAAATATGAAGGACTCAGCGGGCGAATCGCTCTGGAACTGAAATCGGAATGCTCACTGACATCTCCCCTAACTGAAAGTCTGATAAACGCCGGAAAAATGACTAAGTTGAAAAAAAAAAAATTTTCAACTTTTTTCAATTTTACCCCCGTGGGATATATATTCTACCAACACACATTTGGAACTCTCCTGGGGTACCCTCACACACATTATTCCCTCATTTAGTGGATATTTTCACAAAAAAGTGAAATTTTCAAAAATCCAAAATATTGGCTGAAAACGACTAAATATCAAGGACTCATCTGGCGAATCGCTCTGGAACTGAAATCGGAACGCTCACTGACATTTGCCCTATCTGAAAGTCTGATAAACGCCGGAAAAATGACTAAGTCGAAAAAAAACTTTTTTTTCAACTTTTTTCAATTTTACCCCCGTGGGATATATATTCTACCCACACACATTTGGAACTCTCCTGGGGTACCCTCACATATATTATTCCCTCATTTAGTGGATTTTTCACAAAAAAGTGAAATTTTCAAAAATTCAGAAAATTGGCTGAAAACGACTAAATATAAAGGACTCATCGGGCGAATCGCTCTGGAACTGAAATCGGAATGCTCACTGACATTTCCCCTATCTGAAAGTCTGATAAACGCCGGAAAAATAACTAAGTCCAAAAAAAATTTTTTCAACTTTTTTCAATTTTACCCCCGTGGGATATATATTCTACCCACACACATTTGGAACTCTCCTGGGGTACCCTCACACATATTATTCCCTCATTTAGTGGATATTTTCACAAAAAAGTGAAATTTTCAAAAATTCAGAAAATTGGCTGGAAACGACTAAATATGAAGGACTCTTCGGGCGAATCGCTCTGGATCTGAAATTGGAACGCTCTCTGACATTTCCCCTATCTGAAAGTCTGATAAACGCCGGAAAAATGACTAAGTCGAAAAAAAACTTTTTTTTCAACTTTTTTCAATTTTACCCCCGTGGGATATATATTCTACCCACACACATTTGGAACTCTCCTGGGGTACCCTCACACATATTATTCCCTCATTTAGTGGATATTTTCACAAAAAAGTGAAATTTTCAAAAATTCTGAAAATTGGCTGAAAACGACTAAATATGAAGGACTCTTCGGGCGAATTGCTCTGGAACAGAAATCGAAACGCTCACTGACATTTCTCCTATCTGAAAGTCTGATAAACGCCGGAAAAATGACTAAGTTGAAAAAAAAAAAATTTTCAACTTTTTTCAATTTTACCCCCGTGGGATATATATTCTACCCACAAACATTTGGAACTCTCCTGGGGTACCCTCACATATATTATTCCCTCATTTAGTGGATATTTTCACAAAAAAGTGAAATTTTCAAAAATTCAGAAAAGTGGCTGAAAACGACTAAATATGAAGGACTCATCGGGCGAATCGCTCTGGAACTGAAATCGGAATGCTCACTGACATTTCCCCTATCTGAAAGTCTGATAAACGCCGGAAAAATAACTAAGTCCAAATAAAATTTTTTTCAACTTTTTTCAATTTTACCCCCGTGGGATATATATTCTACCCACACACATTTGGAACTCTCCTGGGGTACCCTCACACATATTATTCCCTCATTTAGTGGATATTTTCACAAAAAAGTGAAATTTTCAAAAATTCAGAAAATTGGCTGGAAACGATTAAATATGAAGGATTCTTCGGGCGAATCGCTCTGGATCTGAAATTGGAACGCTCTCTGACATTTTCCCTATCTGAAAGTGTGATTAACGCCGGAAAAATGACTAAGTCGAAAAAAAACTTTTTTTTCAACTTTTTTCAATTTTACCCCCGTGGGATATATATTCTACCCACACACATTTGGAACTCTCCTGGGGTACCCTCACACATATTATTCCCTCATTTAGTGGATATTTTCACAAAAAAGTGAAATTTTCAAAAATTCAGAAAATTGGCTGGAAACGACTAAATATGAAGGACTCTTCGGGCGAATCGTTCTGGATCTGAAATTGGAACGCTCACTGTACATTTCCCCTATCTGAAAGTCTATTAAACACCGGAAAAATGACTAAGTCCAAAACATTTTTTTTTCAACTTTTTTCAATTTTACCCCCGTGGGATATATATTTTACCCACAACAAATTGGAACTCTCCTGGGGTACCCTCACACATATTATTCCCTCATTTAGTGGATATTTTCACAAAAAAGTGAAATTTTCAAAAATTCAGAAAATTGGCTGGAAACGACTAAATATGAAGGACTCATCGGGCGAATGGCTCTGGAACTGAAATCAGAACGCTCACTGACATCTCCCCTAACTGAAAGTCTGATAAACACCGGAAAAATGACTAAGTCCAAAACATTTTTTTTTAAACTTTTTTCAATTTTACCCCCGTGGGATATATATTCTACCCACACACATTTGGAACTCTCCTGGGGTACCCTCACACATATTATTCCCTCATTTAGTGGATATTTTCACAAAAAAGTGAAATTTTCAAAAATTCAGAAAATTGGCTGGAAACGACTAAATATGAAGGACTCTTCGGGCGAATCGCTCTGGATCTGAAATTGGAACGCTCTCTGACATTTCCCCTATCTGAAAGTCTGATAAACGCCGGAAAAATGACTAAGTCGAAAAAAAACTTTTTTTTCAACTTTTTTCAATTTTACCCCCGTGGGATATATATTCTACCCACACACATTTGGAACTCTCCTGGGGTACCCTCACACATATTATTCCCTCATTTAGTGGATATTTTCACAAAAAAGTGAAATTTTCAAAAATTCTGAAAATTGGCTGAAAACGACTAAATATGAAGGACTCTTCGGGCGAATTGCTCTGGAACAGAAATCGAAACGCTCACTGACATTTCTCCTATCTGAAAGTCTGATAAACGCCGGAAAAATGACTAAGTTGAAAAAAAAAAATTTTCAACTTTTTTCAATTTTACCCCCGTGGGATATATATTCTACCCACAAACATTTGGAACTCTCCTGGGGTACCCTCACATATATTATTCCCTCATTTAGTGGATATTTTCACAAAAAAGTGAAATTTTCAAAAATTCAGAAAAGTGGCTGAAAACGACTAAATATGAAGGACTCATCGGGCGAATCGCTCTGGAACTGAAATCGGAATGCTCACTGACATTTCCCCTATCTGAAAGTCTGATAAACGCCGGAAAAATAACTAAGTCCAAATAAAATTTTTTTCAACTTTTTTCAATTTTACCCCCGTGGGATATATATTCTACCCACACACATTTGGAACTCTCCTGGGGTACCCTCACACATATTATTCCCTCATTTAGTGGATATTTTCACAAAAAAGTGAAATTTTCAAAAATTCAGAAAATTGGCTGGAAACGATTAAATATGAAGGATTCTTCGGGCGAATCGCTCTGGATCTGAAATTGGAACGCTCTCTGACATTTTCCCTATCTGAAAGTGTGATTAACGCCGGAAAAATGACTAAGTCGAAAAAAAACTTTTTTTTCAACTTTTTTCAATTTTACCCCCGTGGGATATATATTCTACCCACACACATTTGGAACTCTCCTGGGGTACCCTCACACATATTATTCCCTCATTTAGTGGATATTTTCACAAAAAAGTGAAATTTTCAAAAATTCAGAAAATTGGCTGGAAACGACTAAATATGAAGGACTCTTCGGGCGAATTGTTCTTGGTCTGAAATTGGAACGCTCACTGTACATTTCCCCTATCTGAAAGTCTATTAAACACCGGAAAAATGACTAAGTCCAAAACATTTTTTTTTCAACTTTTTTCAATTTTACCCCCGTGGGATATATATTTTACCCACAACAAATTGGAACTCTCCTGGGGTACCCTCACACATATTATTCCCTCATTTAGTGGATATTTTCACAAAAAAGTGAAATTTTCAAAAATTCAGAAAATTGGCTGGAAACGACTAAATATGAAGGACTCATCGGGCGAATGGCTCTGGAACTGAAATCGGAACGCTCACTGACATTTCTCCTATCTGAAAGTCTGATAAACGCCGGAAAAATGACTAAGTCGAAAAAAAAAATGTTTTCAACTTTTTTCAATTTTACCCCCGTGGGATATATATTCTACCCACACACATTTGGAACTCTCCTGGGGTACCCTCACACACATTATTCCCTCATTTAGTGGATAATTTTACAAAAAAGTGAAATTTTCAAAAATTCAGAAAAGTGGCTGAAAATGACTAAATATGAACGACTCATCGGGCGAATCGCTCTGGAACTGAAATCAGAACGCTCACTGACATCTCCCCTAACTGAAAGTCTGATAAACACCGGAAAAATGACTAAGTCCAAAAAAAAATTTTTTTTCAACTTTTTTCAATTTTACCCTCCTGGGATATATATTCTACCCACACACATTTGGAACTCTCCTGGGGTACCCTCACACATATTATTCCCTCATTTAGTGGATATTTTCGCAAAAAAGTGAAATTTTCAAAAATTCAGAAAATTGGCTGGAAACGACTAAATATGAAGGACTCTTCGGGCGAATCGCTCTGGATCTGAAATTGGAACGCTCTCTGACATTTCCCCTATCTGAAAGTCTGATAAACGCCGGAAAAATGACTAAGTCGAAAAAAAACTTTTTTTTCAACTTTTTTCAATTTTACCCCCGTGGGATATATATTCTACCCACACACATTTGGAACACTCCTGGGGTACCCTCACACATATTATTCCCTCATTTAGTGGATATTTTCACAAAAAAGAGAAAATTTCAAAAATTCTGAAAATTGGCTGAAAATGACCAAATATGAACGACTCATCGGGCGAATCGCTCTGGAACTGAAATCGGAATGCTCACTGACATCTTCCCTAACTGAAAGTCTGATAAACGCCGGAAAAATGACTAAGTCCAAAACATTTTTTTTTCAACTTTTTTCAATTTTACCTCCGTGGGATATATATTCTACCCACACACATTTGGAACTCTCCTGGGGTACCCTCACACATATTATTCCCTCATTTAGTGGATATTTTCGCAAAAAAGTGAAATTTTCAAAAATTCAGATAATTGGCTGAAAATGACTAAATATGAAGGACTCATCAGGCGAATCGCTCTGGAACTGAAATTGGAACGCTCACTGACATTTCCCCTAACTGAAAGTCTGATAAACGCCGGAAAAATGATTAATTCCAAAAAAATTTTTTTTCAACTTTTTTCAATTTTACCCCCGTGGGATATATATTCTACCCACACACATTTGGAACTCTCCTGGGGTACCCTCACGCATATTATTCCCTCATTTAGTGGATATTTTCACAAAAAAGTGAAATTTTCAAAAATTCAGAAAATTGGCTGAAAACTAATAAATATGAAGGACTTATCGGGCGAATCGCTCTGGAACTGAAATCGAAACGCTCACTGACATTTCTCCTATCTGAAAGTGTGATAAATGCCGGAAAAATGACTAAGTCGAAAAAAACATTTTTTTCAACTTTTTTCATTTTTAACCCCGTGTGATATATATTTTCTACCCACACACATTTGGAACTCTCCTGGGGTACCCTCACACATATTATTCCCTCATTTAGTGGATATTTTTACAAAAAAGTGAAATTTTCAAAAATTCAGAAAATTGGCTGAAAATGAATAAATATGAAGGACTCATCGGGCGAATCGCTCTGGAACTGAAATCGGAACGCTCACTGACATTTCCCCTATCTGAAAGTCTGATAAACGCCGGAAAAATGACTAAGTCCCAAAAAAAATTTTTTTCAACTCTTTTCAATTTTACCCCCGTGGGATATATATTCTACCCACACACATTTGGAACTCTCCTGGGGTACCCTCACACATATTATTCCCTCATTTAGTGGATATTTTCACAAAAAAGTGAAATTTTCAAAAATTCAGAAAATTGGCTGAAAACGACTAAATATGAAGGACTCATTGGGCGAATCGCTCTGAAATTGAAATCGGAATGCTCACTGTCATTTCCCCTATCTGAAAGTATGATAAACGCCGGAAAAATGACTGTCCAAAAAAAATTTTTTTTACCTTTTTTCAATTTTACCCCCATGGGATATATATTCTACCCACACACATTTGGAACTCTCCTGGGGTACCCTCACACATATTATTCCCTCATTTAGTGGATATTTTCACAAAAAAGTGAAATTTTCAAAAATTCAGAAAATTGTCTGAAAACGACTAAATATGAAGGACTCAACGGGCGAATCGCTGTGGAACTGAAATCGGAACGCTCACTGACATTTCCCCTATCTGAAAGTCTGATAAACCCCGGAAAAATGACTAAGTCCAAAAAAAAATTTTTTCAACTTTTTTCAATTTTACCCCCGTGGGATATATATTCTACCCACACACATTTGGAACTCTCCTGGGGTACCCTCACACACATTATTCCCTCATTTAGTGGATATTTTCACAAAAAAGTGAAATTTTCAAAAATCCAAAATATTGGCTGAAAACGACTAAATATCAAGGACTCATCTGGCGAATCGCTCTGGAACTGAAATCGGAACGCTCACTGACATTTGCCCTATCTGAAAGTCTGATAAACGCCGGAAAAATGACTAAGTCGAAAAAAAACTTTTTTTTCAACTTTTTTCAATTTTACCCCCGTGGGATATATATTCTACCCACACACATTTGGAACTCTCCTGGGGTACCCTCACATATATTATTCCCTCATTTAGTGGATTTTTCACAAAAAAGTGAAATTTTCAAAAATTCAGAAAATTGGCTGAAAACGACTAAATATAAAGGACTCATCGGGCGAATCGCTCTGGAACTGAAATCGGAATGCTCACTGACATTTCCCCTATCTGAAAGTCTGATAAACGCCGGAAAAATAACTAAGTCCAAAAAAAATTTTTTCAACTTTTTTCAATTTTACCCCCGTGGGATATATATTCTACCCACACACATTTGGAACTCTCCTGGGGTACCCTCACACATATTATTCCCTCATTTAGTGGATATTTTCACAAAAAAGTGAAATTTTCAAAAATTCAGAAAATTGGCTGGAAACGACTAAATATGAAGGACTCTTCGGGCGAATCGCTCTGGATCTGAAATTGGAACGCTCTCTGACATTTCCCCTATCTGAAAGTCTGATAAACGCCGGAAAAATGACTAAGTCGAAAAAAAACTTTTTTTTCAACTTTTTTCAATTTTACCCCCGTGGGATATATATTCTACCCACACACATTTGGAACTCTCCTGGGGTACCCTCACACATATTATTCCCTCATTTAGTGGATATTTTCACAAAAAAGTGAAATTTTCAAAAATTCTGAAAATTGGCTGAAAACGACTAAATATGAAGGACTCTTCGGGCGAATTGCTCTGGAACAGAAATCGAAACGCTCACTGACATTTCTCCTATCTGAAAGTCTGATAAACGCCGGAAAAATGACTAAGTTGAAAAAAAAAAAATTTTCAACTTTTTTCAATTTTACCCCCGTGGGATATATATTCTACCCACAAACATTTGGAACTCTCCTGGGGTACCCTCACATATATTATTCCCTCATTTAGTGGATATTTTCACAAAAAAGTGAAATTTTCAAAAATTCAGAAAAGTGGCTGAAAACGACTAAATATGAAGGACTCATCGGGCGAATCGCTCTGGAACTGAAATCGGAATGCTCACTGACATTTCCCCTATCTGAAAGTCTGATAAACGCCGGAAAAATAACTAAGTCCAAATAAAATTTTTTTCAACTTTTTTCAATTTTACCCCCGTGGGATATATATTCTACCCACACACATTTGGAACTCTCCTGGGGTACCCTCACACATATTATTCCCTCATTTAGTGGATATTTTCACAAAAAAGTGAAATTTTCAAAAATTCAGAAAATTGGCTGGAAACGATTAAATATGAAGGATTCTTCGGGCGAATCGCTCTGGATCTGAAATTGGAACGCTCTCTGACATTTTCCCTATCTGAAAGTGTGATTAACGCCGGAAAAATGACTAAGTCGAAAAAAAACTTTTTTTTCAACTTTTTTCAATTTTACCCCCGTGGGATATATATTCTACCCACACACATTTGGAACTCTCCTGGGGTACCCTCACACATATTATTCCCTCATTTAGTGGATATTTTCACAAAAAAGTGAAATTTTCAAAAATTCAGAAAATTGGCTGGAAACGACTAAATATGAAGGACTCTTCGGGCGAATCGTTCTGGATCTGAAATTGGAACGCTCACTGTACATTTCCCCTATCTGAAAGTCTATTAAACACCGGAAAAATGACTAAGTCCAAAACATTTTTTTTTCAACTTTTTTCAATTTTACCCCCGTGGGATATATATTTTACCCACAACAAATTGGAACTCTCCTGGGGTACCCTCACACATATTATTCCCTCATTTAGTGGATATTTTCACAAAAAAGTGAAATTTTCAAAAATTCAGAAAATTGGCTGGAAACGACTAAATATGAAGGACTCATCGGGCGAATGGCTCTGGAACTGAAATCAGAACGCTCACTGACATCTCCCCTAACTGAAAGTCTGATAAACACCGGAAAAATGACTAAGTCCAAAACATTTTTTTTTAAACTTTTTTCAATTTTACCCCCGTGGGATATATATTCTACCCACACACATTTGGAACTCTCCTGGGGTACCCTCACACATATTATTCCCTCATTTAGTGGATATTTTCACAAAAAAGTGAAATTTTCAAAAATTCAGAAAATTGGCTGGAAACGACTAAATATGAAGGACTCTTCGGGCGAATCGCTCTGGATCTGAAATTGGAACGCTCTCTGACATTTCCCCTATCTGAAAGTCTGATAAACGCCGGAAAAATGACTAAGTCGAAAAAAAACTTTTTTTTCAACTTTTTTCAATTTTACCCCCGTGGGATATATATTCTACCCACACACATTTGGAACTCTCCTGGGGTACCCTCACACATATTATTCCCTCATTTAGTGGATATTTTCACAAAAAAGTGAAATTTTCAAAAATTCTGAAAATTGGCTGAAAACGACTAAATATGAAGGACTCTTCGGGCGAATTGCTCTGGAACAGAAATCGAAACGCTCACTGACATTTCTCCTATCTGAAAGTCTGATAAACGCCGGAAAAATGACTAAGTTGAAAAAAAAAAATTTTCAACTTTTTTCAATTTTACCCCCGTGGGATATATATTCTACCCACAAACATTTGGAACTCTCCTGGGGTACCCTCACATATATTATTCCCTCATTTAGTGGATATTTTCACAAAAAAGTGAAATTTTCAAAAATTCAGAAAAGTGGCTGAAAACGACTAAATATGAAGGACTCATCGGGCGAATCGCTCTGGAACTGAAATCGGAATGCTCACTGACATTTCCCCTATCTGAAAGTCTGATAAACGCCGGAAAAATAACTAAGTCCAAATAAAATTTTTTTCAACTTTTTTCAATTTTACCCCCGTGGGATATATATTCTACCCACACACATTTGGAACTCTCCTGGGGTACCCTCACACATATTATTCCCTCATTTAGTGGATATTTTCACAAAAAAGTGAAATTTTCAAAAATTCAGAAAATTGGCTGGAAACGATTAAATATGAAGGATTCTTCGGGCGAATCGCTCTGGATCTGAAATTGGAACGCTCTCTGACATTTTCCCTATCTGAAAGTGTGATTAACGCCGGAAAAATGACTAAGTCGAAAAAAAACTTTTTTTTCAACTTTTTTCAATTTTACCCCCGTGGGATATATATTCTACCCACACACATTTGGAACTCTCCTGGGGTACCCTCACACATATTATTCCCTCATTTAGTGGATATTTTCACAAAAAAGTGAAATTTTCAAAAATTCAGAAAATTGGCTGGAAACGACTAAATATGAAGGACTCTTCGGGCGAATTGTTCTTGGTCTGAAATTGGAACGCTCACTGTACATTTCCCCTATCTGAAAGTCTATTAAACACCGGAAAAATGACTAAGTCCAAAACATTTTTTTTTCAACTTTTTTCAATTTTACCCCCGTGGGATATATATTTTACCCACAACAAATTGGAACTCTCCTGGGGTACCCTCACACATATTATTCCCTCATTTAGTGGATATTTTCACAAAAAAGTGAAATTTTCAAAAATTCAGAAAATTGGCTGGAAACGACTAAATATGAAGGACTCATCGGGCGAATGGCTCTGGAACTGAAATCGGAACGCTCACTGACATTTCTCCTATCTGAAAGTCTGATAAACGCCGGAAAAATGACTAAGTCGAAAAAAAAAATGTTTTCAACTTTTTTCAATTTTACCCCCGTGGGATATATATTCTACCCACACACATTTGGAACTCTCCTGGGGTACCCTCACACACATTATTCCCTCATTTAGTGGATAATTTTACAAAAAAGTGAAATTTTCAAAAATTCAGAAAAGTGGCTGAAAATGACTAAATATGAACGACTCATCGGGCGAATCGCTCTGGAACTGAAATCAGAACGCTCACTGACATCTCCCCTAACTGAAAGTCTGATAAACACCGGAAAAATGACTAAGTCCAAAAAAAAATTTTTTTTCAACTTTTTTCAATTTTACCCTCCTGGGATATATATTCTACCCACACACATTTGGAACTCTCCTGGGGTACCCTCACACATATTATTCCCTCATTTAGTGGATATTTTCGCAAAAAAGTGAAATTTTCAAAAATTCAGAAAATTGGCTGGAAACGACTAAATATGAAGGACTCTTCGGGCGAATCGCTCTGGATCTGAAATTGGAACGCTCTCTGACATTTCCCCTATCTGAAAGTCTGATAAACGCCGGAAAAATGACTAAGTCGAAAAAAAACTTTTTTTTCAACTTTTTTCAATTTTACCCCCGTGGGATATATATTCTACCCACACACATTTGGAACACTCCTGGGGTACCCTCACACATATTATTCCCTCATTTAGTGGATATTTTCACAAAAAAGAGAAAATTTCAAAAATTCTGAAAATTGGCTGAAAATGACCAAATATGAACGACTCATCGGGCGAATCGCTCTGGAACTGAAATCGGAATGCTCACTGACATCTTCCCTAACTGAAAGTCTGATAAACGCCGGAAAAATGACTAAGTCCAAAACATTTTTTTTTCAACTTTTTTCAATTTTACCTCCGTGGGATATATATTCTACCCACACACATTTGGAACTCTCCTGGGGTACCCTCACACATATTATTCCCTCATTTAGTGGATATTTTCGCAAAAAAGTGAAATTTTCAAAAATTCAGATAATTGGCTGAAAATGACTAAATATGAAGGACTCATCAGGCGAATCGCTCTGGAACTGAAATTGGAACGCTCACTGACATTTCCCCTAACTGAAAGTCTGATAAACGCCGGAAAAATGATTAATTCCAAAAAAATTTTTTTTCAACTTTTTTCAATTTTACCCCCGTGGGATATATATTCTACCCACACACATTTGGAACTCTCCTGGGGTACCCTCACGCATATTATTCCCTCATTTAGTGGATATTTTCACAAAAAAGTGAAATTTTCAAAAATTCAGAAAATTGGCTGAAAACTAATAAATATGAAGGACTTATCGGGCGAATCGCTCTGGAACTGAAATCGAAACGCTCACTGACATTTCTCCTATCTGAAAGTGTGATAAATGCCGGAAAAATGACTAAGTCGAAAAAAACATTTTTTTCAACTTTTTTCATTTTTAACCCCATGTGATATATATTTTCTACCCACACACATTTGGAACTCTCCTGGGGTACCCTCACACATATTATTCCCTCATTTAGTGGATATTTTTACAAAAAAGTGAAATTTTCAAAAATTCAGAAAATTGGCTGAAAATGAATAAATATGAAGGACTCATCGGGCGAATCGCTCTGGAACTGAAATCGGAACGCTCACTGACATTTCCCCTATCTGAAAGTCTGATAAACGCCGGAAAAATGACTAAGTCCCAAAAAAAATTTTTTTCAACTCTTTTCAATTTTACCCCCGTGGGATATATATTCTACCCACACACATTTGGAACTCTCCTGGGGTACCCTCACACATATTATTCCCTCATTTAGTGGATATTTTCACAAAAAAGTGAAATTTTCAAAAATTCAGAAAATTGGCTGAAAACGACTAAATATGAAGGACTCATTGGGCGAATCGCTCTGAAATTGAAATCGGAATGCTCACTGTCATTTCCCCTATCTGAAAGTATGATAAACGCCGGAAAAATGACTGTCCAAAAAAAATTTTTTTTACCTTTTTTCAATTTTACCCCCATGGGATATATATTCTACCCACACACATTTGGAACTCTCCTGGGGTACCCTCACACATATTATTCCCTCATTTAGTGGATATTTTCACAAAAAAGTGAAATTTTCAAAAATTCAGAAAATTGTCTGAAAACGACTAAATATGAAGGACTCAACGGGCGAATCGCTGTGGAACTGAAATCGGAACGCTCACTGACATTTCCCCTATCTGAAAGTCTGATAAACCCCGGAAAAATGACTAAGTCCAAAAAAAAATTTTTTCAACTTTTTTCAATTTTACCCCCGTGGGATATATATTCTAACCACACACATTTGGAACTCTCCTGGGGTACCCTCACACAAATTATTCCCTCATTTAGTGGATATTTTCACAAAAAAGTGAAATTTTCAAAAATTCAGAAAATTGGCTGAAAACGACTAAATATGAAGGACTCATCGGGCGAATCACTCTAGAACTGAAATTGGAATGCTCACTGACATTTCCCCTAACTGAAAGTCTGATAAATGCCGGAAAAATGACTAAGTCCAAAAAAATTTTTTTTCAACTTTTTTCAATTTTACCCCCGTGGGATACAGTTATATGAAAAAGTTTGGGCACCCCTATTAATCTTAAGCTTATTGTTTTATAAAAATTCGTGTTTTTGCAACAGCTATTTCAGTTTGATATATGTAATAACTGTTGGACACAGTAATGTTTCTGCCTTGAAATGAGGTTTATTGTACTAACAGAAAATGTGCAATCTGCATTCAAACAAAATTTGACAGGTGCATAAGTATGGGCACCTCACCAGAAAAGTGACATTAATATTTAGTAGAGCCTCCTTTTGCAAAAATAACAGCCTCTAGTCGCTTCCTGTAGCTTTTAATGAGTTCCTGGAACCTGGATGAAGGTATTTTTGACCATTCCTCTTTACAAAACAATTCCAGTTCAGTTAAGTTTGATGGTCGCAGAGCATGGACAGCCCTCTTCAAATGATCCCACAGATGTTCAATGATATTCAGGTCTGGGGACTGGGATGGCCATTCCAGAACATTGTCATTGTTCCTCTGCATGAATGCCTGAGTAGATTTGGAGCGGTGTTTTGGATCATTGTCTTGCTGAAAGATCCATCCCCTGCATAACTTCAACTTTATCACTGATTCTTGAACATTATTGTCAAGAATCTGCTGATACTGAGTGGAATCCATGCGTCCCTCAACTTTAACAAGATTCCCGGTGCCGGCATTGGCCACACAGCCCCAAAGCATGATGGAACCTCCACCAAATTTTACTGTGGGTAGCAAGTGTTTTTCTTGGAATGCTGTGTTTTTTTGCCGCCATGCATAACGCCTTTTTGTATGACCAAACAACTCAATCTTGGTTTCATCAGTCCACAGGACCTTCCTCCAAAAAGAAATTGGCTTCTCCAAATGTGCTTTTGCATACCTCAGCCGACTCTGTTTGTGGCGTGCTTGCAGAAATGGCTTCTTTTGCATCACTCTCCCATACAGCTTCTCCTTGTGCAAAGTGCGTTGTATAGTTGACCGATGCACAGTGACACCATCTGCAGCAAGTTGATGCTGCAGCTCTCTGGAGGTGGTCTGAGGATTGTCCTTGACTGATCTCACCATTCTTCTTCTCTGCCTTTCTGATGTTTTTCTTGGCCTGCCACTTCTGGCCTTAACAAGAACTGTCCCTGTGTTCTTCCATTTCCTTACTATGTTCCTCACAGTGGAAACTGACAGGTTAAATCACTGAGACAGCTTTTTGTATCCTTCCCCTGAACAACTATGTTGAATAATCTTTGTTTTCAGATCATTTGACAGTTGTTTTGAGGAGCCCATGATGCCACTCTTCAGAGGAGATTCAAAGAGGAGAACAACTTGCAAGTGGCCACTTTAAGTAGCTTTTCTCATGATTGCATAAACCTGGCTATGAAGTTCAAAGCTCAATGAGGTTACAAAACAAAAAAAAGTGCTTTAGTAAGTCAGTAAAAAGTAGGTAGGAGTATTTAAAACAAGAAAATGATAAGGGTGCCCATACTTATGCACCTGTCAAATTTTGTTTGAATGCAGATTGCACATTTTCTGTTAGTACAATAAACCTCATTTCAAGGCAGAAACATTACTCTGTCCAACAGTTATTACATATATCAAACTGAAATAGCTGTTGCAAAAACACCAATTTTTATAAAACATTAAGCTTAAGATTAATAGGGGTGCCCAAACTTTTTCATATAACTGTATATATTCTACCCACACACATTTGGAACTCTCCTGGGGTACCCTCACACATATTATTCCCTCATTTAGTGGATATTTTCACAAAAAAGTGAAATTTTCAAAAATTCAGAAAAGTGGCTGAAAATGACTAAATATGAAGGACTCATCAGGCGAATCGCTCTGGAACTGAAATTGGAAAGCTCACTGACATTTCCCCTAACTGAAAGTCTGATAAACGCCAGAAAAATGACTAAGTCCAAAAAAATTTTTTTTTCAACTTTTTTCAATTTTACCCCCGTGGTATATATATTCTACCCACACACATTTGGAACTCTCCTGGGGTACCCTCACACATATTATTCCCTCATTTAGTAGATATTTTCACAAAAAAGTGAAATTTTCAAAAATTCAGAAAATTGGCTGGAAACAACTAAATATGAAGGACTCATCGGGCGAATCACTCTAGAACTGAAATTGGAATGCTCACTGACATTTCCCCTAACTGAAAGTCTGATAAACGCCGGAAAAATGACTAAGTCCCAAAAAAAAAAATTTTCTTCTTCTTTCAATTTTACCCCCGTGGGATATATATTCTACCCATTTACATTTGGAACTCTCCTGGGGTACCCTCACACATATTATTCCCTCATTTAGTGGATATTTTCACAAAAAAGTGAAATTTTCAAAAATTCAGATACTTGTCTTAAAACGACTAAATATGAAGGACTCATCGGGCGAATGGCTCTGGAACTGAAATTGGAATGCTCACTGACATTTCCCCTAACTGAAAGTCTGATAAACGCCGGAAAAATGACTAAGTCCAAAAAAATTTTTTTTTCAACTTTTTTCAATTTTAACCCCGTGGGATATATATTCTACCCACACACATTTGGAACTCTCCTGGGGTACCCTCACACATATTATTCCCTCATTTAGTGGATATTTTCACAAAAAAGTGAAATTTTCAAAAATTCAGAAAAGTGGCTGAAAATGAATAAATATGAACGACTCATCGGGCGAAGCACTCTGGAACTGAAATTGGAACGCTCACTGACATTTCCCCTAACTGAAAGTCTGATAAACGCCGGAAAAATGACTAAGTCCAAAAAATTTTTTTTTACCTTTTTTCAATTTTACCCCCATGGGATATATATTCTACCCACACACATTTGCAACTCTCCTGGGGTACCCTCACACATATTATTCCCTCATTTCGTGGATATTTTCACAAAAAAGTGAAATTTTCAAAAATTCAGAAAATTGGCTGAAAACGACTAAATATGAAGGACTCATCAGGCAAATCGCTCTGGAACTGAAATCGGAACGCTCACTGACATTTCTCCTATCTGAAAGTCTGATAAACGCCGGAAAAATGACTAAGTCCAAAAAAAAATTTTTTTCAACTCTTTTCAATTTTACCCCCGTGGGATATATATTCTACCCACACACATTTGGAACTCTCCTGGGGTACCCTCACACATATTATTCCCTCATTTAGTGGATATTTTCACAAAAAAGTGAAATTTTCAAAAATTCAGAAAATTGGCTGGAAACGACTAAATATGAAGGACTCATCGGGCGAATCACTCTAGAACTGAAATTGGAATGCTCACTGACATTTCCCCTAACTGAAAGTGTGATAAACGCCGGAAAAATGACTAAGTCAAAAAAAAATTTTTTTCAACTTTTTCCAATTTTACCCCCGTGGGATATATATTCTACCCACACACATTTGGAACTCTCCTGGGGTACCCTTACACATATTATTCCCTCATTTAGTGGATATTGTCACAAAAAAGTGAAATTTTCAAAAATTCAGGAAATTGGCTGAAAACGACTAAATATGAAGGACTCATCGGGCGAATCGCTCTGAAATTGAAATCGGAATGCTCACTGTCATTTCCCCTATCTGAAAGTATGATAAACGCCGGAAAAATGACTGTCCAAAAAAAATTTTTTTTACCTTTTTTCAATTTTACCCCCATGGGATATATATTCTACTCACACACATTTGGAACTCTCCTGGGGTACCCTCACACATATTATTCCCTCATTTAGTGGATATTTTCACAAAAAAGTGAAATTTTCAAAAATTCAGAAAAGTGGCTGAAAATGACTAAATATGAAGGACTCATCAGGCGAATCGCTCTGGAACTGAAATTGGAAAGCTCACTGACATTTCCCCTAACTGAAAGTCTGATAAACGCCGGAAAAATGACTAAGTCCAAAAAAATTTTTTTACCTTTTTTCAATTTTACCCCCGTGGGATATATATTCTACCCACACACATTTGGAACTCTCCTGGGGTACCCTCACACATATTATTCCCTCATTTAGTGGATATTTTCACAAAAAAGTGAAATTTTGAAAAATTCAGAAAATTGGCTGGAAACGACTAAATATGAAGGACTCAACGGGCGAATCACTCTAGAACTGAAATTGGAATGCTCACTGACATTTCCCCTAACTGAAAGTCTGATAAACGCCGGAAAAATGACTAAGTCAAAAAAATTTTTTTTCAACTTTTTCCAATTTTACCCCCGTGGGATATATATTCTACCCACACACATTTGGAACTCTCCTGGGGTACCCTTACACATATTATTCCCTCATTTAGTGGATATTGTCACAAAAAAGTGAAATTTTCAAAAATTCAGGAAATTGGCTGAAAACGACTAAATATGAAGGACTCATCGGGCGAATCGCTCTGAAATTGAAATCGGAATGCTCACTGTCATTTCCCCTATCTGAAAGTATGATAAACGCCGGAAAAATGACTGTCCAAAAAAAATTTTTTTTACCTTTTTTCAATTTTACCCCCATGGGATATATATTCTACCCACACACATTTGGAACTCTCCTGGGGTACCCTCACACATATTATTCCCTCATTTAGTGGATATTTTCACAAAAAAGTGAAATTTTCAAAAATTCAGAAAATTGTCTGAAAACGACTAAATATGAAGGACTCAACGGGCGAATCGCTGTGGAACTGAAATCGGAACGCTCACTGACATTTCCCCTATCTGAAAGTCTGATAAACCCCGGAAAAATGACTAAGTCCAAAAAAAAATTTTTTCAACTTTTTTCAATTTTACCCCCGTGGGATATATATTCTAACCACACACATTTGGAACTCTCCTGGGGTACCCTCACACAAATTATTCCCTCATTTAGTGGATATTTTCACAAAAAAGTGAAATTTTCAAAAATTCAGAAAATTGGCTGAAAACGACTAAATATGAAGGACTCATCGGGCAAATCACTCTAGAACTGAAATTGGAATGCTCACTGACATTTCCCCTAACTGAAAGTCTGATAAATGCCGGAAAAATGACTAAGTCCAAAAAAATTTTTTTTCAACTTTTTTCAATTTTACCCCCGTGGGATACAGTTATATGAAAAAGTTTGGGCACCCCTATTAATCTTAAGCTTATTGTTTTATAAAAATTCGTGTTTTTGCAACAGCTATTTCAGTTTGATATATGTAATAACTGTTGGACACAGTAATGTTTCTGCCTTGAAATGAGGTTTATTGTACTAACAGAAAATGTGCAATCTGCATTCAAACAAAATTTGACAGGTGCATAAGTATGGGCACCTCACCAGAAAAGTGACATTAATATTTAGTAGAGCCTCCTTTTGCAAAAATAACAGCCTCTAGTCGCTTCCTGTAGCTTTTAATGAGTTCCTGGAACCTGGATGAAGGTATTTTTGACCATTCCTCTTTACAAAACAATTCCAGTTCAGTTAAGTTTGATGGTCGCAGAGCATGGACAGCCCTCTTCAAATGATCCCACAGATGTTCAATGATATTCAGGTCTGGGGACTGGGATGGCCATTCCAGAACATTGTCATTGTTCCTCTGCATGAATGCCTGAGTAGATTTGGAGCGGTGTTTTGGATCATTGTCTTGCTGAAAGATCCATCCCCTGCATAACTTCAACTTTATCACTGATTCTTGAACATTATTGTCAAGAATCTGCTGATACTGAGTGGAATCCATGCGTCCCTCAACTTTAACAAGATTCCCGGTGCCGGCATTGGCCACACAGCCCCAAAGCATGATGGAACCTCCACCAAATTTTACTGTGGGTAGCAAGTGTTTTTCTTGGAATGCTGTGTTTTTTTGCCGCCATGCATAACGCCTTTTTGTATGACCAAACAACTCAATCTTGGTTTCATCAGTCCACAGGACCTTCCTCCAAAAAGAAATTGGCTTCTCCAAATGTGCTTTTGCATACCTCAGCCGACTCTGTTTGTGGCGTGCTTGCAGAAATGGCTTCTTTTGCATCACTCTCCCATACAGCTTCTCCTTGTGCAAAGTGCGTTGTATAGTTGACCGATGCACAGTGACACCATCTGCAGCAAGTTGATGCTGCAGCTCTCTGGAGGTGGTCTGAGGATTGTCCTTGACTGATCTCACCATTCTTCTTCTCTGCCTTTCTGATGTTTTTCTTGGCCTGCCACTTCTGGCCTTAACAAGAACTGTCCCTGTGTTCTTCCATTTCCTTACTATGTTCCTCACAGTGGAAACTGACAGGTTAAATCACTGAGACAGCTTTTTGTATCCTTCCCCTGAACAACTATGTTGAATAATCTTTGTTTTCAGATCATTTGACAGTTGTTTTGAGGAGCCCATGATGCCACTCTTCAGAGGAGATTCAAAGAGGAGAACAACTTGCAAGTGGCCACTTTAAGTAGCTTTTCTCATGATTGCATAAACCTGGCTATGAAGTTCAAAGCTCAATGAGGTTACAAAACAAAAAAAAGTGCTTTAGTAAGTCAGTAAAAAGTAGGTAGGAGTATTTAAAACAAGAAAATGATAAGGGTGCCCATACTTATGCACCTGTCAAATTTTGTTTGAATGCAGATTGCACATTTTCTGTTAGTACAATAAACCTCATTTCAAGGCAGAAACATTACTCTGTCCAACAGTTATTACATATATCAAACTGAAATAGCTGTTGCAAAAACACCAATTTTTATAAAACATTAAGCTTAAGATTAATAGGGGTGCCCAAACTTTTTCATATAACTGTATATATTCTACCCACACACATTTGGAACTCTCCTGGGGTACCCTCACACATATTATTCCCTCATTTAGTGGATATTTTCACAAAAAAGTGAAATTTTCAAAAATTCAGAAAAGTGGCTGAAAATGACTAAATATGAAGGACTCATCAGGCGAATCGCTCTGGAACTGAAATTGGAAAGCTCACTGACATTTCCCCTAACTGAAAGTCTGATAAACGCCAGAAAAATGACTAAGTCCAAAAAAAAATTTTTTCAACTTTTTTCAATTTTACCCCCGTGGTATATATATTCTACCCACACACATTTGGAACTCTCCTGGGGTACCCTCACACAAATTATTCCCTCATTTAGTGGATATTTTCACAAAAAAGTGAAATTTTCAAAAATTCAGAAAATTGGCTGAAAACGACTAAATATGAAGGACTCATCGGGCGAATCACTCTAGAACTGAAATTGGAATGCTCACTGACATTTCCCCTAACTGAAAGTCTGATAAACGCCGGAAAAATGACTAAGTCCCAAAAAAAAAAATTTTCTTCTTCTTTCAATTTTACCCCCGTGGGATATATATTCTACCCATTTACATTTGGAACTCTCCTGGGGTACCCTCACACATATTATTCCCTCATTTAGTGGATATTTTCACAAAAAAGTGAAATTTTCAAAAATTCAGATACTTGTCTTAAAACGACTAAATATGAAGGACTCATCGGGCGAATGGCTCTGGAACTGAAATTGGAATGCTCACTGACATTTCCCCTAACTGAAAGTCTGATAAACGCCGGAAAAATGACTAAGTCCAAAAAAATTTTTTTTTCAACTTTTTTCAATTTTAACCCCGTGGGATATATATTCTACCCACACACATTTGGAACTCTCCTGGGGTACCCTCACACATATTATTCCCTCATTTAGTGGATATTTTCACAAAAAAGTGAAATTTTCAAAAATTCAGAAAAGTGGCTGAAAATGAATAAATATGAACGACTCATCGGGCGAAGCACTCTGGAACTGAAATTGGAACGCTCACTGACATTTCCCCTACCTGAAAGTCTGATAAACGCCGGAAAAATGACTAAGTCCAAAAAATTTTTTTTTACCTTTTTTCAATTTTACCCCCATGGGATATATATTCTACCCACACACATTTGCAACTCTCCTGGGGTACCCTCACACATATTATTCCCTCATTTCGTGGATATTTTCACAAAAAAGTGAAATTTTCAAAAATTCAGAAAATTGGCTGAAAACGACTAAATATGAAGGACTCATCAGGCAAATCGCTCTGGAACTGAAATCGGAACGCTCACTGACATTTCTCCCATCTGAAAGTCTGATAAACGCCGGAAAAATGACTAAGTCCAAAAAAAAATTTTTTTCAACTCTTTTCAATTTTACCCCCGTGGGATATATATTCTACCCACACACATTTGGAACTCTCCTGGGGTACCCTCACACATATTATTCCCTCATTTAGTGGATATTTTCACAAAAAAGTGAAATTTTCAAAAATTCAGAAAATTGGCTGAAAACGACTAAATATGAAGGACTCATCGGGCAAATCACTCTAGAACTGAAATTGGAATGCTCACTGACATTTCCCCTATCTGAAAGTATGATAAACGCCGGAAAAATGACTGTCCAAAAAAAATTTTTTTTACCTTTTTTCAATTTTACCCCCATGGGATATATATTCTACCCACACACATTTGGAACTCTCCTGGGGTACCCTCACACATATTATTCCCTCATTTAGTGGATATTTTCACAAAAAAGTGAAATTTTCAAAAATTCAGAAAAGTGGCTGAAAATGACTAAATATGAAGGACTCATCAGGCGAATCGCTCTGGAACTGAAATTGGAAAGCTCACTGACATTTCCCCTAACTGAAAGTCTGATAAACGCCGGAAAAATGACTAAGTCCAAAAAAATTTTTTTTACCTTTTTTCAATTTTACCCCCGTGGGATATATATTCTACCCACACACATTTGGAACTCTCCTGGGGTACCCTCACACATATTATTCCCTCATTTAGTGGATATTTTCACAAAAAAGTGAAATTTTCAAAAATTAAGAAAATTGGCTGGAAATGACTAAATATGAAGGACGCATCGGGCGAATCACTCTGGAACTTAAATGGGAACGCTCACTGACATTTCTCCTATCTGAAAGTCTGATAAACGCCGGAAAAATGACTAAGTTCAAAAAAAATTTTTTTCACCTTTTTTCAATTTTACCCCCGTGGGATATATATTCTACCCACACACATTTGGAACTCTCTTGGGGTACCCTCACACATATTAATCCCTCATTTAGTGGATATTTTCACAAAAAAGTGAAATTTCCAAAAATTCTGAAAATTGGTTGAAAACGACTAAATATGAAGGACTCATCGGGCGAATCGCTCTGAAATTGAAATCGGAACGCTCACTGTCATTTCCCCTATCTGAAAGTCTGATAAACGCCGGAAAAATGACTAAGTCCAAAAAAAATTTTTTTCAACTTTTTTCAATTTTACCCCCGTAGGATATATATTCTACCCATACACATTTGGAACTCTCCTGGGGTACCCTCACACAAATTATTCCCTCATTTAGTGGATATTTTCACAAAAAAGTGAAATTTTAAAAAATTCCGAAAATTGGCTGAAAACGACTAAATATGAAGGACTCATCGGGCGAATCGCTCTGGAAATGAAATCGGAACGCTCACTGACATTTCCCCTATCTGAAAGTCTGATAAACGCCGGAAAAATGACTAAGTCTAAAAAAAAAAATTTTTCAACTTTTTTCAATTTTACCCCCGTGGGATATATATTCTACCCACACACATTTGGAACTCTCCTGGGGTACCCTCACACATATTATTCCCTCATTTAGTGGATATTTTCACAAAAAAGTGAAATTTTCAAAAATTCTGAAAATTGGTTGAAACTGACTAAATATGAAGGACTCATCGGGCGAATCGCTCTGGAATTGAAATCGGAACGCTCACTGTCATTTCCCCTATCTGAAAGTCTGATAAACGCCGGAAAAATGACTAAGTCCAAAAAAATTTTTTTTTACCTTTTTTCAATTTTACCCCCGTGGGAAATATATTCTACCCACACACATTTGGAGCTCTCCTGGGGTACCCTCACACATATTATTCCCTCATTTAGTGGATATTTTCACAAAAAAGTGAAATTTTCAAAAATTCAGAAAATTGGCTGAAAATGAATAAATATGAACGACTCATCGGGCGAATCACTCTGGAACTGAAATTGGAACGCTCACTGACATTTCCCCTAACTGAAAGTCTGATAAACGCCGGAAAAATGACTAAGTCCAAAAAAATTTTTTTTTCAACTTTTTTCAATTTTACCCCTGTGGGATATATATTCTACCCACACACATTTGGAACTCTCTGGGGGTAACCTCACACATATTATTCCCTCATTTAGTGGATATTTTCACAAAAAAGTGAAATTTCCAAAAATTCTGAAAATTGGTTGAAAACGACTAAATATGAAGGACTCATCGGGCGAATCGCTCTGAAATTGAAATCGGAACGCTCACTGTCATTTCCCCTATCTGAAAGTCTGATAAACGCCGGAAAAATGACTAAGTCCAAAAAAAATTTTTTTCAACTTTTTTCAATTTTACCCCCTTGGGATATATATATTCTACCCACACACATTTGGAACTCTCCTGGGGTACCCTCACACATATTATTCCCTCATTTAGTGGATATTTTCACAAAAAGTGAAATTTTCAAAAATTCATAAAATTGGCTGAAAACGACTAAATATGAAGGACTCATCGGGCGAATCACTCTAGAACTTAAATGGGAATGGTCACTGACATTTCCCCTATCTGAAAGTCTGATAAACGCCGGAAAAATGACTAAGTCTAAAAAAAAAAAATTTTTCAACTTTTTTCAATTTTACCCCCGTGGGATATATATTCTACCCACACACATTTGGAACTCTCCTGGGGTACCCTCACACAAATTATTCCCTCATTTAGTGGATATTTTCACAAAAAAGTGAAATTTTAAAAAATTCAGAAAATTGGCTGAAAACGACTAAATATGAAGGACTCATCGGGCGAATCACTCTAGAACTGAAATTGGAATGCTCACTGACATTTCCCCTAACTGAAAGTCTGATAAACGCTGGAAAAATGACTAAGTCCAAAAAAAAATTTTTTCAACATTTTTCAATTTTACCCCCGTGGGATATATATTCTACCCACACACATTTGGAACTCTCCTGGTGTACCCTCACACATATTATTCCCTCATTTAGTGGATATTTTCACAAAAAAGTGAAATTTTCAAAAATTCTGAAAATTGGCTGCAAACGACTAAATATGAAGGACTCATCGGGCGAATCACTCTGGAACTTAAATCGGAATGCTCACTGACATTTCCCCTATCTGAAAGTCTGATAAACGCCGGAAAAATGACTAAGTCTAAAAAAAAAAATTTTTCAACTTTTTTCAATTTTACCCCCGTGGGATATACATTCTACCCACACACATTTGGAACTCTCCTGGGGTACCCTCACACATATTATTCCCTCATTTAGTGGATATTTTCACAAAAAAGTGAAATTTTCAAAAATTAAGAAAATTGGCTGGAAACGACTAAATATGAAGGACGCATCGGGCGAATCACTCTGGAACTTAAATGGGAACGCTCACTGACATTTCCCCTATCTGAAAGTCTGATAAACGCCGGAAAAATGACTAAGTCCAAAAAAAAATTTTTTCAACTTTTTTCAATTTTACCCCAGTGGGATATATATTCTACCCACACACATTTGGAACTCTCCTGGGGTACCCTCACACATATTATTCCCTCATTTAGTGGATATTTTCACAAAAAAGTGAAATTTTCAAAAATTCTGAAAATTGGCTGCAAACGACTAAATATGAAGGACTCATCGGGCGAATCAATCTGAAACTTAAATGGGAATGCTCACTGACATTTCCCCTATCTGAAAGTCTGAAAAACGCCGGAAAAATGACTAAGTCGAAAAAAAAATTTTTCAACATTTTTCAATTTTACCCCCGTGGGATATATATTCTACCCACACTCATTTGGAACTCTCCTGGGGTACCCTCACACAAATTATTCCCTCATTTAGTGGATATTTTCACAAAAAAGTGAAATTTTCAAAAATTCTGAAAATTGGCTGAAAACGACTAAATATGAAGGACTCATCGGGCGAATCACTCTAGAACTGAAATTGGAATGCTCACTGACATTTCCCCTAACTGAAAGTCTGATAAACGCCGGAAAAATGACTAAGTCCAAAAAAAATTTTTTAAAACTTTTTCCAATTTTACCCCCGTGGGATATATATTCTACCCACACACATTTGGAACTCTCCTGGGGTACCCTTACACATATTATTCCCTCATTTAGTGGATATTTTCACAAAAAAGTGAAATTTTCAAAAATTCAGGAAATTGGCTGAAAACGACTAAATATGAAGGACTCATCGGGCGAATCGCTCTGGAATTGAAATCGGAACGCTCACTGATATTTCCCCTATCTGAAAGTCTGATAAACGCCGGAAAAATGACTAAGTGCAAAAAAAAATTTTTTCACCTTTTTTCAATTTTACCCCCGTGGGATATATATTCTATCCACACACATTTGGAACTCTCCTGGGGTACCCTCACACATATTATTCCCTCATTTAGTGGATATTTTCACAAAAAAGTGAAATTTTCAAAAATTCAGAAAATTGTCTGAAAACGACTAAATATGACGGACTCAACGGGCGAATCGCTCTGGAACTGAAATCGGAACGCTCACTGACATTTCCCCTATCTGAATGTCTGATAAACGCCGGAAAAATGACTAAGTCCAAAAAAAAATTTTTTCAACTTTTTTCAATTTTACCCCCGTGGGATATATATTTTACCCACACACATTTGGAACTCTCCTGGGGTACCCTCACACAAATTATTCCCTCATTTAGTGGATATTTTCACAAAAAAGTGAAATTTTAAAAAATTCTGAAAATTGGCTGAAAACGACTAAATATGAAGGACTCATCGGGCGAATCACTCTAGAACTGAAATTGGAATGCTCACTGACATTTCCCCTAACTGAAAGTCCGATAAACGCTGGAAAAATGACTAAGTCCAAAAAAAAATTTTTTCAACATTTTTCAATTTTACCCCCGTGGGATATATATTCTACCCACACACATTTGGAACTCTCCTGGTGTACCCTCACACATATTATTCCCTCATTTAGTGGATATTTTCACAAAAAAGTGAAATTTTCAAAAATTCTGAAAATTGGCTGCAAACGACTAAATATGAAGGACTCATCGGGCGAATCACTCTGGAACTTAAATCGGAATGCTCACTGACATTTCCCCTATCTGAAAGTCTGATAAACGCCGGAAAAATGACTAAGTGCAAAAAAAAATTTTTTCACCTTTTTTCAATTTTACCCCCGTGGGATATATATTCTATCCACACACATTTGGAACTCTCCTGGGGTACCCTCACACATATTATTCCCTCATTTAGTGGATATTTTCACAAAAAAGTGAAATTTTCAAAAATTCAGAAAATTGTCTGAAAACGACTAAATATGACGGACTCAACGGGCGAATCGCTCTGGAACTGAAATCGGAACGCTCACTGACATTTCCCCTATCTGAAAGTCTGATAAACGCCGGAAAAATGACTAAGTCCAAAAAAAAATTTTTTCAACTTTTTTCAATTTTACCCCCGTGGGATATATATTCTACCCACACACATTTGGAACTCTCCTGGGGTACCCTCACACAAATTATTCCCTCATTTAGTGGATATTTTCACAAAAAAGTGAAATTTTCAAAAATTCAGAAAATTGTCTGAAAACGACAAAATATGAAGGACTCAAAGGGCGAATCGCTCTGGAACTGAAATCGGAACGCTCACTGACATTTCCCCTATCTGAATGTCTGATAAACGCCGGAAAAATGACTAAGTCCAAAAAAAAATTTTTTCAACTTTTTTCAATTTTACCCCCGTGGGATATATATTTTACCCACACACATTTGGAACTCTCCTGGGGTACCCTCACACAAATTATTCCCTCATTTAGTGGATATTTTCACAAAAAAGTGAAATTTTAAAAAATTCTGAAAATTGGCTGAAAACGACTAAATATGAAGGACTCATCGGGCGAATCACTCTAGAACTGAAATTGGAATGCTCACTGACATTTCCCCTAACTGAAAGTCCGATAAACGCTGGAAAAATGACTAAGTCCAAAAAAAAATTTTTTCAACATTTTTCAATTTTACCCCCGTGGGATATATATTCTACCCACACACATTTGGAACTCTCCTGGTGTACCCTCACACATATTATTCCCTCATTTAGTGGATATTTTCACAAAAAAGTGAAATTTTCAAAAATTCTGAAAATTGGCTGCAAACGACTAAATATGAAGGACTCATCGGGCGAATCACTCTGGAACTTAAATCGGAATGCTCACTGACATTTCCCCTATCTGAAAGTCTGATAAACGCCGGAAAAATGACTAAGTCTAAAAAAAAAAAATTTTTCAACTTTTTTCAATTTTACCCCCGTGGGATATATATTCTACCCACACACATTTGGAACTCTCCTGGGGTACCCTCACACAAATTATTCCCTCATTTAGTGGATATTTTCACAAAAAAGTGAAATTTTAAAAAATTCAGAAAATTGGCTGAAAACGACTAAATATGAAGGAATCATCGGGCGAATCACTCTAGAACTGAAATTGGAATGCTCACTGACAATTCCCCTAACTGAAAGTCTGATAAACGCTGGAAAAATGACTAAGTCCAAAAAAAAATTTTTTCAACATTTTTCAATTTTACCCCCGTGGGATATATATTCTACCCACACACATTTGGAACTCTCCTGGTGTACCCTCACACATATTATTCCCTCATTTAGTGGATATTTTCACAAAAAAGTGAAATTTTCAAAAATTCTGAAAATTGGCTGCAAACGACTAAATATGAAGGACTCATCGGGCGAATCACTCTGGAACTTAAATCGGAATGCTCACTGACATTTCCCCTATCTGAAAGTCTGATAAACGCCGGAAAAATGACTAAGTCTAAAAAAAAAAATTTTTCAACTTTTTTCAATTTTACCCCCGTGGGATATACATTCTACCCACACACATTTGGAACTCTCCTGGGGTACCCTCACACATATTATTCCCTCATTTAGTGGATATTTTCACAAAAAAGTGAAATTTTCAAAAATTAAGAAAATTGGCTGGAAACGACTAAATATGAAGGACGCATCGGGCGAATCACTCTGGAACTTAAATGGGAACGCTCTCTGACATTTCCCCTATCTGAAAGTCTGATAAACGCCGGAAAAATGACTAAGTCCAAAAAAAAATTTTTTCAACTTTTTTCAATTTTACCCCAGTGGGATATATATTCTACCCACACACATTTGGAACTCTCCTGGGGTACCCTCACACATATTATTCCCTCATTTAGTGGATATTTTCACAAAAAAGTGAAATTTTCAAAAATTCTGAAAATTGGCTGCAAACGACTAAATATAAAGGACTCATCGGGCGAATCAATCTGAAACTTAAATGGGAATGCTCACTGACATTTCCCCTATCTGAAAGTCTGAAAAACGCCGGAAAAATGACTAAGTCGAAAAAAAAATTTTTCAACATTTTTCAATTTTACCCCCGTGGGATATATATTCTACCCACACTCATTTGGAACTCTCCTGGGGTACCCTCACACAAATTATTCCCTCATTTAGTGGATATTTTCACAAAAAAGTGAAATTTTCAAAAATTCTGAAAATTGGCTGAAAACGACTAAATATGAAGGACTCATCGGGCGAATCACTCTAGAACTGAAATTGGAATGCTCACTGACATTTCCCCTAACTGAAAGTCTGATAAACGCCGGAAAAATGACTAATTCCAAAAAAAATTTTTTAAAACTTTTTCCAATTTTACCCCCGTGGGATATATATTCTACCCACACACATTTGGAACTCTCCTGGGGTACCCTTACACATATTATTCCCTCATTTAGTGGATATTTTCACAAAAAAGTGAAATTTTCAAAAATTCAGGAAATTGGCTGAAAACGACTAAATATGAAGGACTCATCGGGCGAATCGCTCTGGAATTGAAATCGGAACGCTCACTGACATTTCCCCTATCTGAAAGTCTGATAAACGCCGGAAAAATGACTAAGTGCAAAAAAAAATTTTTTCACCTTTTTTCAATTTTACCCCCGTGGGATATATATTCTATCCACACACATTTGGAACTCTCCTGGGGTACCCTCACACATATTATTCCCTCATTTAGTGGATATTTTCACAAAAAAGTGAAATTTTCAAAAATTCAGAAAATTGTCTGAAAACGACTAAATATGACGGACTCAACGGGCGAATCGCTCTGGAACTGAAATCGGAACGCTCACTGACATTTCCCCTATCTGAAAGTCTGATAAACGCCGGAAAAATGACTAAGTCCAAAAAAAAATTTTTTCAACTTTTTTCAATTTTACCCCAGTGGGATATATATTCTACCCACACACATTTGGAACTCTCCTGGGGTACCCTCACACATATTATTCCCTCATTTAGTGGATATTTTCACAAAAAAGTGAAATTTTCAAAAATTCTGAAAATTGGCTGCAAACGACTAAATATGAAGGACTCATCGGGCGAATCAATCTGAAACTTAAATGGGAATGCTCACTGACATTTCCCCTATCTGAAAGTCTGAAAAACGCCGGAAAAATGACTAAGTCGAAAAAAAAATTTTTCAACATTTTTCAATTTTACCCCCGTGGGATATATATTCTACCCACACTCATTTGGAACTCTCCTGGGGTACCCTCACACAAATTATTCCCTCATTTAGTGGATATTTTCACAAAAAAGTGAAATTTTCAAAAATTCTGAAAATTGGCTGAAAACGACTAAATATGAAGGACTCATCGGGCGAATCACTCTAGAACTGAAATTGGAATGCTCACTGACATTTCCCCTAACTGAAAGTCTGATAAACGCCGGAAAAATGACTAAGTCCAAAAAAAATTTTTTAAAACTTTTTCCAATTTTACCCCCGTGGGATATATATTCTACCCACACACATTTGGAACTCTCCTGGGGTACCCTTACACATATTATTCCCTCATTTAGTGGATATTTTCACAAAAAAGTGAAATTTTCAAAAATTCAGGAAATTGGCTGAAAACGACTAAATATGAAGGACTCATCGGGCGAATCGCTCTGGAATTGAAATCGGAACGCTCACTGACATTTCCCCTATCTGAAAGTCTGATAAACGCCGGAAAAATGACTAAGTGCAAAAAAAAATTTTTTCACCTTTTTTCAATTTTACCCCCGTGGGATATATATTCTATCCACACACATTTGGAACTCTCCTGGGGTACCCTCACACAAATTATTCCCTCATTTAGTGGATATTTTCACAAAAAAGTGAAATTTTAAAAAATTCAGAAAATTGGCTGAAAACGACTAAATATGAAGGAATCATCGGGCGAATCACTCTAGAACTGAAATTGGAATGCTCACTGACAATTCCCCTAACTGAAAGTCTGATAAACGCTGGAAAAATGACTAAGTCCAAAAAAAAATTTTTTCAACATTTTTCAATTTTACCCCCGTGGGATATATATTCTACCCACACACATTTGGAACTCTCCTGGGGTACCCTCACACATATTATTCCCTCATTTAGTGGATATTTTCACAAAAAAGTGAAATTTTCAAAAATTCTGAAAATTGGCTGCAAACGACTAAATATGAAGGACTCATCGGGCGAATCAATCTGAAACTTAAATGGGAATGCTCACTGACATTTCCCCTATCTGAAAGTCTGAAAAACGCCGGAAAAATGACTAAGTCGAAAAAAAAATTTTTCAACATTTTTCAATTTTACCCCCGTGGGATATATATTCTACCCACACTCATTTGGAACTCTCCTGGGGTACCCTCACACAAATTATTCCCTCATTTAGTGGATATTTTCACAAAAAAGTGAAATTTTCAAAAATTCTGAAAATTGGCTGAAAACGACTAAATATGAAGGACTCATCGGGCGAATCACTCTAGAACTGAAATTGGAATGCTCACTGACATTTCCCCTAACTGAAAGTCTGATAAACGCCGGAAAAATGACTAAGTCCAAAAAAAATTTTTTAAAACTTTTTCCAATTTTACCCCCGTGGGATATATATTCTATCCACACACATTTGGAACTCTCCTGGGGTACCCTCACACATATTATTCCCTCATTTAGTGGATATTTTCACAAAAAAGTGAAATTTTCAAAAATTCAGAAAATTGTCTGAAAACGACTAAATATGACGGACTCAACGGGCGAATCGCTCTGGAACTGAAATCGGAACGCTCACTGACATTTCCCCTATCTGAAAGTCTGATAAACGCCGGAAAAATGACTAAGTCCAAAAAAAAATTTTTTCAACTTTTTTCAATTTTACCCCCGTGGGATATATATTCTACCCACACACATTTGGAACTCTCCTGGGGTACCCTCACACAAATTATTCCCTCATTTAGTGGATATTTTCACAAAAAAGTGAAATTTTCAAAAATTCAGAAAATTGTCTGAAAACGACAAAATATGAAGGACTCAAAGGGCGAATCGCTCTGGAACTGAAATCGGAACGCTCACTGACATTTCCCCTATCTGAATGTCTGATAAACGCCGGAAAAATGACTAAGTCCAAAAAAAAATTTTTTCAACTTTTTTCAATTTTACCCCCGTGGGATATATATTTTACCCACACACATTTGGAACTCTCCTGGGGTACCCTCACACAAATTATTCCCTCATTTAGTGGATATTTTCACAAAAAAGTGAAATTTTAAAAAATTCAGAAAATTGGCTGAAAACGACTAAATATGAAGGACTCATCGGGCGAATCACTCTAGAACTGAAATTGGAATGCTCACTGACATTTCCCCTAACTGAAAGTCCGATAAACGCTGGAAAAATGACTAAGTCCAAAAAAAAATTTTTTCAACATTTTTCAATTTTACCCCCGTGGGATATACATTCTACCCACACACATGTGTAACTCTCCTGGGGTACCCTCACACATATTATTCCCTCATTTAGTGGATATTTTCACAAAAAAGTGAAATTTTCAAAAATTAAGAAAATTGGCTGGAAACGACTAAATATGAAGGACGCATCGGGCGAATCACTCTGGAACTTAAATGGGAACGCTCACTGACATTTCCCCTATCTGAAAGTCTGATAAACGCCGGAAAAATGACTAAGTCCAAAAAAAAATTTTTTCAGCTTTTTTCAATTTTACCCCAGTGGGATATATATTCTACCCACACACATTTGGAACTCTCCTGGGGTACCCTCACACATATTATTCCCTCATTTAGTGGATATTTTCACAAAAAAGTGAAATTTTCAAAAATTCTGAAAATTGGCTGCAAACGACTAAATATGAAGGACTCATCGGGCGAATCAATCTGAAACTTAAATGGGAATGCTCACTGACATTTCCCCTATCTGAAAGTCTGAAAAACGCCGGAAAAATGACTAAGTCGAAAAAAAATTTTTCAACATTTTTCAATTTTACCCCCGTGGGATATGTATTCTACCCACACTCATTTGGAACTCTCCTGGGGTACCCTCACACAAATTATTCCCTCATTTAGTGGATATTTTCACAAAAAAGTGAAATTTTGAAAAATTCTGAAAATTGGCTGAAAACGACTAAATATGAAGGACTCATCGGGCGAATCACTCTAGAACTGAAATTGGAATGCTCACTGACATTTCCCCTAACTGAAAGTCTGATAAACGCCGGAAAAATGACTAAGTCCAAAAAAAATTTTTTAAAACTTTTTCCAATTTTACCCCCGTGGGATATATATTCTACCCACACACATTTGGAACTCTCCTGGGGTACCCTTACACATATTATTCCCTCATTTAGTGGATATTTTCACAAAAAAGTGAAATTTTCAAAAATTCAGGAAATTGGCTGAAAACGACTAAATATGAAGGACTCATCGGGCGAATCGCTCTGGAATTGAAATCGGAACGCTCACTGACATTTCCCCTATCTGAAAGTCTGATAAACGCCGGAAAAATGACTAAGTGCAAAAAAAAATTTTTTCACCTTTTTTCAATTTTACCCCCGTGGGATATATATTCTATCCACACACATTTGGAACTCTCCTGGGGTACCCTCACACATATTATTCCCTCATTTAGTGGATATTTTCACAAAAAAGTGAAATTTTCAAAAATTCAGAAAATTGTCTGAAAACGACTAAATATGAAGGACTCAACGGGCGAATCGCTCTGGAACTGAAATCGGAACGCTCACTGACATTTCCCCTAACTGAAAGTCTGATAAACGCTGGAAAAATGACTAAGTCCAAAAAAAAATTTTTTCAACATTTTTCAATTTTACCCCCGTGGGATATATATTCTACCCACACACATTTGGAACTCTCCTGGTGTACCCTCACACATATTATTCCCTCATTTAGTGGATATTTTCACAAAAAAGTGAAATTTTCAAAAATTCTGAAAATTGGCTGCAAACGACTAAATATGAAGGACTCATCGGGCGAATCACTCTGGAACTTAAATCGGAATGCTCACTGACATTTCCCCTATCTGAAAGTCTGATAAACGCCGGAAAAATGACTAAGTCTAAAAAAAAAAATTTTTCAACTTTTTTCAATTTTACCCCCGTGGGATATACATTCTACCCACACACATTTGGAACTCTCCTGGGGTACCCTCACACATATTATTCCCTCATTTAGTGGATATTTTCACAAAAAAGTGAAATTTTCAAAAATTAAGAAAATTGGCTGGAAACGACTAAATATGAAGGACGCATCGGGCGAATCACTCTGGAACTTAAATGGGAACGCTCTCTGACATTTCCCCTATCTGAAAGTCTGATAAACGCCGGAAAAATGACTAAGTCCAAAAAAAAATTTTTTCAACTTTTTTCAATTTTACCCCAGTGGGATATATATTCTACCCACACACATTTGGAACTCTCCTGGGGTACCCTCACACATATTATTCCCTCATTTAGTGGATATTTTCACAAAAAAGTGAAATTTTCAAAAATTCTGAAAATTGGCTGAAAACGACTAAATATGAAGGACTCATCGGGCGAATCACTCTAGAACTGAAATTGGAATGCTCACTGACATTTCCCCTAACTGAAAGTCTGATAAACGCCGGAAAAATGACTAAGTCCAAAAAAAATTTTTTAAAACTTTTTCCAATTTTACCCCCGTGGGATATATATTCTACCCACACACATTTGGAACTCTCCTGGGGTACCCTTACACATATTATTCCCTCATTTAGTGGATATTTTCACAAAAAAGTGAAATTTTCAAAAATTCAGGAAATTGGCTGAAAACGACTAAATATGAAGGACTCATCGGGCGAATCGCTCTGGAATTGAAATCGGAACGCTCACTGACATTTCCCCTATCTGAAAGTCTGATAAACGCCGGAAAAATGACTAAGTGCAAAAAAAAATTTTTTCACCTTTTTTCAATTTTACCCCCGTGGGATATATATTCTATCCACACACATTTGGAACTCTCCTGGGGTACCCTCACACATATTATTCCCTCATTTAGTGGATATTTTTACAAAAAAGTGAAATTTTCAAAAATTCAGAAAATTGTCTGAAAACGACTAAATATGACGGACTCAACGGGCGAATCGCTCTGGAACTGAAATCGGAACGCTCACTGACATTTCCCCTATCTGAAAGTCTGATAAACGCCGGAAAAATGACTAAGTCCAAAAAAAAATTTTTTCAACTTTTTTCAATTTTACCCCCGTGGGATATATATTCTACCCACACACATTTGGAACTCTCCTGGGGTACCCTCACACAAATTATTCCCTCATTTAGTGGATATTTTCACAAAAAAGTGAAATTTTCAAAAATTCAGAAAATTGTCTGAAAACGACAAAATATGAAGGACTCAAAGGGCGAATCGCTCTGGAACTGAAATCGGAATGCTCACTGACATTTCCCCTATCTGAATGTCTGATAAACGCCGGAAAAATGACTAAGTCCAAAAAAAAATTTTTTCAACTTTTTTCAATTTTACCCCCGTGGGATATATATTTTACCCACACACATTTGGAACTCTCCTGGGGTACCCTCACACAAATTATTCCCTCATTTAGTGGATATTTTCACAAAAAAGTGAAATTTTAAAAAATTCAAAAAATTGGCTGAAAACGACTAAATATGAAGGACTCATCGGGCGAATCACTCTAGAACTGAAATTGAAATGCTCACTGACATTTCCCCTAACTGAAAGTCCGATAAACGCTGGAAAAATGACTAAGTCCAAAAAAAAATTTTTTCAACATTTTTCAATTTTACCCCCATGGGATATATATTCTACCCACACACATTTGGAACTCTCCTGGTGTACCCTCACACATATTATTCCCTCATTTAGTGGATATTTTCACAAAAAAGTGAAATTTTCAAAAATTCTGAAAATTGGCTGCAAACGACTAAATATGAAGGACTCATCGGGCGAATCACTCTGGAACTTAAATCGGAATGCTCACTGACATTTCCCCTATCTGAAAGTCTGATAAACGCCGGAAAAATGACTAAGTCTAAAAAAAAAAATTTTTCATCTTTTTTCAATTTTACCCCCGTGGGATATACATTCTACCCACACACATGTGTAACTCTCCTGGGGTACCCTCACACATATTATTCCCTCATTTAGTGGATATTTTCACAAAAAAGTGAAATTTTCAAAAATTAAGAAAATTGGCTGGAAACGACTAAATATGAAGGACGCATCGGGCGAATCACTCTGGAACTTAAATGGGAACGCTCACTGACATTTCCCCTATCTGAAAGTCTGATAAACGCCGGAAAAATGACTAAGTCCAAAAAAAAATTTTTTCAACTTTTTTCAATTTTACCCCAGTGGGATATATATTCTACCCACACACATTTGGAACTCTCCTGGGGTACCCTCACACATATTATTCCCTCATTTAGTGGATATTTTCACAAAAAAGTGAAATTTTCAAAAATTCTGAAAATTGGCTGCAAACGACTAAATATGAAGGACTCATCGGGCGAATCAATCTGAAACTTAAATGGGAATGCTCACTGACATTTCCCCTATCTGAAAGTCTGAAAAACGCCGGAAAAATGACTAAGTCGAAAAAAAAATTTTTCAACATTTTTCAATTTTACCCCCGTGGGATATGTATTCTACCCACACTCATTTGGAACTCTCCTGGGGTACCCTCACACAAATTATTCCCTCATTTAGTGGATATTTTCACAAAAAAGTGAAATTTTGAAAAATTCTGAAAATTGGCTGAAAACGACTAAATATGAAGGACTCATCGGGCGAATCACTCTAGAACTGAAATTGGAATGCTCACTGACATTTCCCCTAACTGAAAGTCTGATAAACGCCGGAAAAATGACTAAGTCCAAAAAAAATTTTTTAAAACTTTTTCCAATTTTACCCCCGTGGGATATATCTTCTACCCACACACATTTGGAACTCTCCTGGGGTACCCTTACACATATTATTCCCTCATTTAGTGGATATTTTCACAAAAAAGTGAAATTTTCAAAAATTCAGGAAATTGGCTGAAAACGACTAAATATGAAGGACTCATCGGGCGAATCGCTCTGGAATTGAAATCGGAACGCTCACTGACATTTCCCCTATCTGAAAGTCTGATAAACGCCGGAAAAATGACTAAGTGCAAAAAAAAATTTTTTCACCTTTTTTCAATTTTACCCCCGTGGGATATATATTCTATCCACACACATTTGGAACTCTCCTGGGGTACCCTCACACATATTATTCCCTCATTTAGTGGATATTTTCACAAAAAAGTGAAATTTTCAAAAATTCAGAAAATTGTCTGAAAACGACTAAATATGAAGGACTCAACGGGCGAATCGCTCTGGAACTGAAATCGGAACGCTCACTGACATTTCCCCTATCTGAAAGTCTGATAAACGCCGGAAAAATGACTAAGTCCAAAAAAAAATTTTTTCAACTTTTTTCAATTTTACCCCCGTGGGATATATATTCTACCCACACACATTTGGAACTCTCCTGGGGTACCCTCACACAAATTATTCCCTCATTTAGTGGATATTTTCACAAAAAAGTGAAATTTTCAAAAATTCAGAAAATTGTCTGAAAACGACAAAATATGAAGGACTCAAAGGGCGAATCGCTCTGGAACTGAAATCGGAACGCTCACTGACATTTCCCCTATCTGAAAGTCTGATAAACGCCGGAAAAATGACTAAGTCCAAAAAAAAATTTTTTCAACTTTTTTCAATTTTACCCCCGTGGGATATATATTTTACCCACACACATTTGGAACTCTCCTGGGGTACCCTCACACAAATTATTCCCTCATTTAGTGGATATTTTCACAAAAAAGTGAAATTTTAAAAAATTCAGAAAATTGGCTGAAAACGACTAAATATGAAGGACTCATCGGGCGAATCACTCTAGAAATGAAATTGGAATGCTCACTGACATTTCCCCTAACTGAAAGTCCGATAAACGCTGGAAAAATGACTAAGTCCAAAAAAAAATTTTTTCAACATTTTTCAATTTTACCCCCGTGGGATATATATTCTACCCACACACATTTGGAACTCTCCTGGTGTACCCTCACACATATTATTCCCTCATTTAGTGGATATTTTCACAAAAAAGTGAAATTTTCAAAAATTCTGAAAATTGGCTGCAAACGACTAAATATGAAGGACTCATCGGGCGAATCACTCTGGAACTTAAATCGGAATGCTCACTGACATTTCCCCTATCTGAAAGTCTGATAAACGCCGGAAAAATGACTAAGTCTAAAAAAAAAAATTTTTCAACTTTTTTCAATTTTACCCCCGTGGGATATACATTCTACCCACACACATGTGTAACTCTCCTGGGGTACCCTCACACATATTATTCCCTCATTTAGTGGATATTTTCACAAAAAAGTGAAATTTTCAAAAATTAAGAAAATTGGCTGGAAACGACTAAATATGAAGGAAGCATCGGGCGAATCACTCTGGAACTTAAATGGGAACGCTCACTGACATTTCCCCTATCTGAAAGTCTGATAAACGCCGGAAAAATGACTAAGTCCAAAAAAAAATTTTTTCAACTTTTTTCAATTTTACCCCAGTGGGATATATATTCTACCCACACACATTTGGAACTCTCCTGGGGTACCCTCACACATATTATTCCCTCATTTAGTGGATATTTTCACAAAAAAGTGAAATTTTCAAAAATTCTGAAAATTGGCTGCAAACGACTAAATATGAAGGACTCATCGGGCGAATCAATCTGAAACTTAAATGGGAATGCTCACTGACATTTCCCCTATCTGAAAGTCTGAAAAACGCCGGAAAAATGACTAAGTCGAAAAAAAAATTTTTCAACATTTTTCAATTTTACCCCCGTGGGATATGTATTCTACCCACACTCATTTGGAACTCTCCTGGGGTACCCTCACACAAATTATTCCCTCATTTAGTGGATATTTTCACAAAAAAGTGAAATTTTGAAAAATTCTGAAAATTGGCTGAAAACGACTAAATATGAAGGACTCATCGGGCGAATCGCTCTGGAATTGAAATCGGAACGCTCACTGTCATTTCCCCTATCTGAAAGTCTGATAAACGCTGGAAAAATGACTAAGTCCCAAAAAAAAAATTTTCTTCTTTTTTCAATTTTACCCCCATGGGATATATATTCTACCCACACACATTTGGAACTCTCCTGGGGAACCCTCACACATATTATTCCCTCATTTAGTGGATATTTTCACAAAAAAGTGAAATTTTCAAAAATTCTGAAAATTGGCTGCAAACGACTAAATATGAAGGACTCATCGGGCGAATCACTCTGGAACTTAAATGGGAATGCTCACTGACATTTCCCCTATCTGAAAGTCTGAAAAACGCCGGAAAAATGACTAAGTTGAAAAAAAAAATTTTCAACTTTTTTCAATTTTACCCCCGTGGGATATAAATTCTACCCACACACATTTGGAACTCTCCTGGGGTACCCTCACACAAATTATTCCCTCATTTAGTGGATATTTTCACAAAAAAGTGAAATTTTCAAAAATTCAGAAAATTGGCTGAAAACGACTAAATATGAAGGACACATCAGGCGAATCACTCTAGAACTGAAATTGGAATGCTCACTGACATTTCCCCTAGCTGAAAGTCTGATAAACGCCGGAAAAATGACTAAGTCCAAAAAAAATTTTTTTCAACTTTACCCCCGTGGGATATATATTCTACCCACACACATTTGGAACTCTCCTGAGGAACCCTCACACATATTATTCCCTCATTTAGTGGATATTTTCACAAAAAAGTGAAATTTTCAAAAATTCAGAAAAGTGGCTGAAAATGACTAAATATGAAGGACTCATCAGGCGAATCGCTCTGGAACTGAAATCGGAAGGCTCACTGACATTTCTCCTATCTGAAAGTCTGATAAACGCCGGAAAAATGAGTAAGTCCCAAAAAAAAAAATGTTCTTCTTTTTTCAATTTTACCCCCGCGGGATATATATTCTACCCATATACATTTGGAACTCTCCTGGGGTACCCTCACGCATATTATTCCCTCATTTAGTAGATATTTTCACAAAAAAGTGAAATTTTCAAAAATTCAGAAAATTGGCTGAAAACGACTAAATATGAAGGACTCAACGGGCGAATCGCTCTGGAACTGAAATCGGAAGGCTCACTGACATTTCCCCTATCTGAAAGTCTGATAAACGCCGGAAAAATGACTAAGTCCAAAAAAAATTTTTTTCACCTTTTTTCAATTTTACCTACTTGGGATATATATTCTACCCACACACATTTGGAACTCTCCTGGGGTACCCTCACACATATTATTCCCTCATTTAGTGGATATTTTCACAAAAAAGTGAAATTTTCAAAAATTCAGAAAAGTGGCTGAAAATGACTAAATATGAAGGACTCATCAGGCGAATCGCTCTGGAACTGAAATTGGAACGCTCACTGACATTTCCTCTAACTGAAAGTCTGATAAACGCCGGAAAAATGACTAAGTCGAAAGAAAAAAATTTTTCAACTTTTTTCAATTTTACCCCCGTGGGATATATATTCTACCCATATACATTTGGAACTCTCCTGGGGTACCCTCACACATATTATTCCCTCATTTAGTGGATATTTTCACAAAAAAGTGAAATTTTCAAAAATTCAGATAATTGGCTGAAAACGACTAAATATGAAGGACTCATCGGGCGAATCGCTCTGGAACTGAAATTGGAACGCTCACTGACATTTCCTCTAACTGAAAGTCTGATAAACGCTGGAAAAATGACTAAGTCCAAAAAAAAAATTTTTTTCACCTTTTTTCAATTTTACCCCCGTGGGATATATATTCTACCCACACACATTTGGAACTCTCCTGGGGTACCCTCACACATATTATTCCCTCATTTAGTGGATATTTTAACAAAAATGTGAAATTTTCAAAAATTCAGAAAATTGGCTGAAAACGACTAAATATGAAGGACTCATCGGGCGAATAAGTCTAGAACTGAAATTGGAACGCTCACTGACATTTCCCCTAACTTTAAGTCTTATAAACGCCGTAAAAATGACTAAGTCCAAAAAAAATTTTTTTCAACTTTTTTCAATTTTACCCCCGTGGGATATATATTCTACCCACACACATTTGGAACTCTCCTGGGGTACCGTCACACATATTATTCCCTCATTTAGTGGATATTTTCACAAAAAAGTGAAATTTTCAAAAATTCAGAAAATTGGCTGAAAACGACTAAATATGAAGGACTCATCGGGCGAATCACTCTAGAACTGAAATTGGAATGCTCACTGACATTTCCCCTAACTGAAAGTCTGATAAACGCCGGAAAAATGACTAAGTCCAAAAAAAATTTTTTTCAACTTTTTTCAATTTTACCCCCTTGGGATATATATTCTACCCACACACATTTGGAACTCTCCTGGGGTACCGTCACACATATTATTCCCTCATTTAGTGGATATTTTCACAAAAAAGTGAAATTTTCAAAAATTCGGAAAATTGGTTGAAAACGACTAAATATGAAGGACTCATCGGGCGAATCGCTCTGGAATTGAAATCGGAACGCTCACTGTCATTTCCCCTATCTTAAAGTCTGATAAACGCTGGAAAAATGACTAAGTCCAAAAAAAATTTTTTTTCAACTTTTTTCAATTTTACCCCCGTGGGATATATATTCTACTCACACACACATTTGGAACTCTCCTGGGGTACCCTCACACATATTATTCCCTCATTTAGTGGATATTTTCACAAAAAAGTGAAATTTTCAAAAATTCTGAAAATTGGCTGAAAACTACTAAATATGAAGGACTCATCGGGCGAATCGCTCTGGAACTGAAATCGGAACGCTCACTGACATTTCCCCTATCTTAAAGTCTGATAAACGCTGGAAAAATGACTAAGTCCAAAAAAAAAAATTTTTTCAATTTTTCCCCCGTGGGATATATATTCTACCCACACACATTTGGAACTCTCCTGGGGTACCCTCACACATATTATTCCCTCATTTAGTGGATATTTTCACAAAAAAGTGAAATTTCTCAAAAATTCTGAAAATTGGCTGAAAATGACTAAATATGAACGACTCATTGGTGGGCGAATCGCTCTGGAACTGAAATCGGAACGCTCACTGACATTTCTCCTATGTGAAAGTCTGATAAACACTGAAAAAATGACTAAGTCCAAAAAAAAAATTTTTTCAACTTTTTTCAATTTTACCCCCGTGGGATATATATTCTACCCATATACATTTGGAACTGTCCTGAGGTACCCTCACACATATTATTCCCTCATTTAGTGGATATTTTCACAAAAAAGTGAAATTTTCAAAAATTCAGAAAATTGGCTGAAAACAACTAAATATGAAGGACTCATTGGGCGAATCGCTCTGGAACTGAAATTGGAACGCTCACTGACATTTCCTCTATCTGAAAGTCTGATAAACGCTGGAAAAATGACTAAGTCCAAAAAAAAAATTTTTTCAACTTTTTTCAATTTTACCCCCGTGGGATATATATTCTACCCATATACATTTGGAACTCTCCTGGGGTACCCTCACACATATTATTCCCTCATTTAGTGGATATTTTCACAAAAAAGTGAAATTTTCAAAAATTCAGAAAATTGACTGAAAACAACTAAATATGAAGGACTCATCGGGCGAATCGCTCTGGAACTGAAATCGGAACGCTCACTGACATTTCTCCTATGTGAAAGTCTGATAAACGCTGAAAAAATGACTAAGTCCAAAAAATTTTTTATTCACCTTTTTTCAAATTTACCCCGGTGGGATATATATTCTACCCACACACATTTGGAACTCTCCTGGGGTACCCTCACACATATTATTCCCTCATTCAGTGGATATTTTCACAAAAAAGTGAAATTTCTCAAAAATTCTGAAAATTGGCTGAAAATGACTAAATATGAACGACTCATTGGTGGGCGAATCGCTCTGGAACTGAAATCGGAACGCTCACTGACATTTCTCCTATGTGAAAGTCTGATAAACACTGAAAAAATGACTAAGTCCAAAAAAAAAATTTTTTCAACTTTTTTCAATTTTACCCCCGTGGGATATATATTCTACCCATATACATTTGGAACTGTCCTGAGGTACCCTCACACATATTATTCCCTCAGTTAGTGGATATTTTCACAAAAAAGTGACATTTTCAAAAATTCTGACAATTGGCTGAAAATGATTAAATATGGAGGACTCATCGGGCGAATCGCTCAGGAACTGAAATCGGAACGCTCACTGACATTTCCCTTAACTGAAAGTCTGATAAACGCCGGAAAAATGACTAAGTCCAAAAAAATTTTTTTTTAAACTTTTTTCAATTTTACCCCCGTGGGATATATATTCTACCCACACACATCTGGAACTCTCCTGGGGTACCCTCACACATATTATTCCCTCATTTAGTGGATATTTTCACAAAAAAGTGAAATTTCTCAAAAATTCTGAAAATTGGCTGAAAATGACTAAATATGAACGACTCAATGGTGGGCGAATCGCTCTGGAACTGAAATCGGAACGCTCACTGACATTTCCCCTATCTGAAAGTCTGATAAACGCCGGAAAAATGACTAAGTCCAAAAAAAATTTTTTTTCAACTTTTTTCAATTTTACCCCCGTGGGATATATATTCTACTCACACACACATTTGGAACTCTCCTGGGGTACCCTCACACATATTATTCCCTCATTTAGTGGATATTTTCACAAAAAAGTGAAATTTTCAAAAATTCTGAAAATTGGCTGAAAACTACTAAATATGAAGGACTCATCGGGCGAATCGCTCTGGAACTGAAATCGGAACGCTCACTGACATTTCTCCTATGTGAAAGTCTGATAAACGCTGAAAAAACGACTAAGTCCAAAAAATTTTTTATTCACCTTTTTTCAAATTTACCCCCGTGGGATCTATATTCTACCCACACACATTTGGAACTCTCCTGGGGTACCCTCACACATATTATTCCCTCATTTAGTGGATATTTTAACAAAAAAGTGAAAATTCTCAAAAATTCTGAAAATTGGCTGAAAATGACTAAATATGAACGACTCATTGGTGGGCGAATCGCTCTGGAACTGAAATCGGAACGCTCACTGACATTTCCCCTATCTGAAAGTCTGATAAACACTGAAAAAATGACTAAGTCCAAAAAAAAAAATTTTTTCAATTTTACCCCCGTAGGATATATATTCTACCCATATACATTTGGAACTCTCCTGGGGTACCCTCACACATATTATTCCCTCATTTAGTGGATATTTTCACAAAAAAGTGAAATTTTCAAAAATTCAGAAAATCGGCTGAAAAAAACTAAATATGAAGGACTCATCGGGCGAATCGCTCTGGAACTGAAATCGGAACGCTCACTGACATTTCCCCTATCTGAAAGTCTGATAAACGCCGGAAAAATGACTAAGTCCAAAAAAAATTTTTTTTCAACTTTTTTCAATTTTACCCCCGTGGGATATATATTCTACTCACACACACATTTCAACTCTCCTGGGGTACCCTCACACATATTATTCCCTCATTTAGTGGATATTTTCACAAAAAAGTGAAATTTTCAAAAATTCTGAAAATTGGCTGAAAACTACTAAATATGAAGGACTCATTGGGCGAATCGCTCTGGAGCTGAAATCGGAACGCTCACTGACATTTCCCCTATCTGAAAGTCTGATAAACGCTGGAAAAATGACTAAGTCCAAAAAAAAAATTTTTTTTAAACTTTTTTCAATTTTACCCCCGTGGGATATTCTACCCACACACATTTGGAACTCTCCTGGGGTACCCTCACACATATTATTCCCTCATTTAGTGGATATTTTAACAAAAAAGTGAAAATTCTCAAAAATTCTGAAAATTGGCTGAAAATGACTAAATATGAACGACTCATTGGTGGGCGAATCGCTCTGGAACTGAAATCGGAACGCTCACTGACATTTCTCCTATGTGAAAGTCTGATAAACACTGAAAAAATGACTAAGTCCAAAAAAAAAATTTTTTCAACTTTTTTCAATTTTACCCCCGTGGGATATATATTCTACCATATACATTTGGAACTGTCCTGAGGTACCCTCACACATATTATTCCCTCAGTTAGTGGATATTTTCACAAAAAAGTGACATTTTCAAAAATTCTGACAATTGGCTGAAAACGATTAAATATGGAGGACTCATCGGGCGAATCGCTCTGGAACTGAAATCGGAATGCTCACTGACATTTCCCCTATCTGAAAATCTGATAAACGCTGGAAAAATGACTAAGTCCAAAAAAATTTTTTTTTAAACTTTTTTCAATTTTACCCCGGTGGGATATATATTCTACTCATATACATTTGGAACTCTCCTGGGGTACCCTCACACATATTATTCCCTCATTTAGTGGATATTTTCACAAAAAAGTGAAATTTTCAAAAAATCTGAAAATTGGCTGAAAACGACTAAATATGAACGACTCATCAGGCAAATCGCTCTGGAACTGAAATTGGAACGCTCACTGACATTTCCCCTAACTGAATGTCTGATAAACGCCGGAAAAAGACTAAGTCCCAAAAAAATTTTTTTAAAACTTTTTTCAATTTTACCCCCGTGGGATATATATTCTACCCACACACATTTGGAACTCTCCTGGGGTACCCTCACACATATTATTCCCTCATTTAGTGGATATTTTCACAAAAAAGTGAAATTTTCAAAAATTCTGAAAATTGGCTGAAAGAGACTAAATATGAAGGACTCATCGGGTGAATCGCTCTGGAACTGAAATCGGAACGCTCACTGACATTTCCCCTAACTGAAAGTCTGATAAACGCCGGAAAAATGACTAAGTCCAAAAAAAATTTTTTTTAAACTTTTTTCAATTTTACCCCCGTGGGATATATATTCTACCCACACACATTTGGAACTCTCCTGGGGTACCCTCACACATATTATTCCCTCATTTAGTGGATATTTTCACAAAAAAGTGAAATTTTCAAAAATCTGAGAATTGGCTGAAAACGATTAAATATGAAGGACTCATCGGGCGAATCGCTCAGGAACTGAAATCGGAACGCTCACTGACATTTCCCCTATCTGAAAGTCTGATAAACGCCGGAAAAGTGACTAAGTCCCAAAAAATTTTTTTTTCAACTTTTTTCAATTTTACCCCGGTGGGATATATATTCTACTCATATACATTTGGAACTCTCCTGGGGTACCCTCACACATATTATTCCCTCATTTAGTGGATATTTTCACAAAAAAGTGAAATTTTCAAAAATTCAGAAAATTGGCTGAAAACGACTAAATATGAACGACTCATCGGGCAAATCGCTCTGGAACTGAAATTGGAACGCTCACTGACATTTCCCCTAACTGAAAGTCTGATAAACGCCAGAAAAATGACAGTGCAAAAAAATTTTTTTTCAACTTTTTTCAATTTTACCCCCGTGGGATATATATTCTACCTATATACATTTGGAACTCTCCTGGGGTACCCTCACACATATTATTCCCTCATTTAGTGGATATTTTCACAAAAAAGTGAAATTTTCAAAAATTCAGAAAATTGGCTGAAAACGACTAAATATGAACGACTCATCGGGCAAATCGCTCTGGAACTGAAATTGGAACGATCACTGACATTTCCCCTAACTGAAAGTCTGATGAACGCCGGAAAAATGACTAAGTCCAAAAACAATTTTTTTAAAACTTTTTTCAATTTTACCCCCGTGGGATATATATTCTACCCACACACATTTGGAACTCTCCTGGGGTACCCTCACACATATTATTCCCTCATTTAGTGGATATTTTCACAAAGAAGTTAAATTTTTAAAAATTCAGAAAATTGGCTGAAAACAACTACATATGAAGGACTCATCAGGCGAATCGCTCTGGAACTGAAATCGGAACGCTCACTGACATTTCTCCTATCTGAAAGTCTGATAAATGCTGAAAAAATGACTAAGTCCAAAAAAAATTTTTTTAAAACTTTTTCAATTTTGCCCCCGTGGGATATATCTTCTACCCACACACATTTGGAACTCTCCTGGGGTACCCTCACACATATTATTCCCTCATTTAGTGGATATTTTCACAAAAAAGTGAAATTTTCAAAAATTCTGAAAATTGGCTGAAAGAGACTAAATATGAAGGACTCATCGGGCGAATCGCTCTGGAACTGAAATCGGAATGCTCACTGACATTTCCCCTATCTGAAAGTCTGATAAACGCCGGAAAAATGACTAAGTCCCCAAAAATTTTTTTTTCAACTTTTTTCAATTTTACCCTGGTGGGAGATATATTCTACTCATATACATTTGGAACTCTCCTGGGGTACCCTCACACATATTATTCCCTCATTTAGTGTATATTTTCACAAAGAAGTTAAATTTTCAAAAATTCTGAAAATTGGCTGAAAACGACTAAATATGAACGACTCATCGGGCAAATCGTTCTGGAACTGAAATTGGAACGCTCACTGATATTTCCCCTAACTGAAAGTCTGATGAACGCCGGAAAAATGACTAAGTCCAAAAAAATTTTTTTTCAACTTTTTTCAATTTTACCCCCGCGGGATATATCTTCTACCCACACTCATTTGGAACTCTCCTGGGGTACCCTCACACATAATATTCCCTCATTTAGTGGATATTTTCACAAAAAAGTGAAATCTTCAAAAATTCTGAAAATTGGCTGAAAACTACTAAATATGAAGGACTCATTGGGCGAATCGCCCTGGAACTGAAATCGGAACACTCACTGACATTTCTCCTATGTGAAAGTCTGATAAACGCCGGAAAAATGACTAAGTCCCAAAAAAATTTTTTTAAAACTTTTTTCAATTTTGCCCCCGTGGGATATATCTTCTACCCACACACATTTGGAACTCTCCTGGGGTACCCTCACACATATTATTCCCTCATTTAGTGGATATTTTCACAAAAAAGTGAAATTTTCAAAAATTCTGAAAATTGGCTGAAAGAGACTAAATATGAAGGACTCATCGGGCGAATCGCTCTGGAACTGAAATCGGAACGCTCACTGACATTTCTCCTATGTGAAAGTCTGATAAACGCTGAAAAAATGACTAAGTCCAAAAAAAATTTTTTTTCACCTTTTTTCAAATTTACCCCCGTGGGATATATATTCTACCCACACACATTTGGAACTCTCCTGGGTTACCCTCACACATATTATTCCCTCATTTAGTGGATATTTTCACAAAAAAGTGAAATTTTCAAAAATTCTGAAAATTGGCTGAAAGAGACTAAATATGAAGGACTCATCGGGCGAATCGCTCTGGAACTGAAATCGGAATGCTCACTGACATTTCCCCTATCTGAAAGTCTGATAAACGCCGGAAAAATGACTAAGTCCAAAAAAAATTTTTTTTCAACTTTTTTCAATTTTACCCATGTGGGATATATATTCTACCCACACACATTTGGAACTCTCCTGGGGTACACTCACATATATTATTCCCTCATTTAGTGGATATTTTCACAAAAAAGTGAAATTTTCAAAAATTCAGAAAATTGGCTGAAAATGACTAAATATGAAGGACTCATCGGGCGAATCGCTCTGGAACTGAAATCGGAACTCTCACTAACATTTGCCCAAATTGAAAGTCTGATAAACGCCGGAAAAATGACTAAGTCCAAAAAAAATTTTTTTAAAACTTTCTTCAATTTTACCCCCGTGGGATTTATCTTCTACCCACACACATTTGGGACTCTCCTGGGGTACCCTCACACATATTAATCCCTCATTTAGTGGATATTTTCACAAAAAAGTGAAATTTTCAAAAATTCTGAAAATTGGCTGAAAACGACTAAATATGAAGGACTCATCGGGCGAATCGCTCTGGAACTGAAATCGGAACGCTCACTGACATTTCCCCTATCTGAAAGTCTGATAAACGCCGGAAAAATGACTAAGTCCAAAAAAAATTTTTTTTCAACTTTTTTAAATTTTACCCCGGTGGGATATATATTCTACTCATATACATTTGGAACTCTCCTGGGGTACCATCACACATATTATTCCCTCATTTAGTGGATATTTTCACAAAAACGTGAAATTTTCCAAAATTCTGAAAATTGGCTGAAAACGAATAAATATGAAGGACTCATTGGGCGAATTGCTCTGGAACTGAAATCGGAACGCTCACTGACATTTCCCCTAACTGAAAGTCTGATAAACGCCGGAAAAATGACTAAGTCCAAAAAAAATTTTTTTAAAACTTTCTTCAATTTTACCCCCGTGGGATTTATCTTCTACCCACACACATTTGGGACTCTCCTGGGGTACCCTCACACATATTAATCCCTCATTTAGTGGATATTTTCACAAAAAAGTGAAATTTTCAAAAATTCTGAAAATTGGCTGAAAACGACTAAATATGAAGGACTCATCGGGCGAATCGCTCTGGAACTGAAATCGGAACGCTCACTGACATTTCCCCTATCTGAAAGTCTGATAAACGCCGGAAAAATGACTAAGTCCAAAAAAAATTTTTTTTCAACTTTTTTAAATTTTACCCCGGTGGGATATATATTCTACTCATATACATTTGGAACTCTCCTGGGGTACCATCACACATATTATTCCCTCATTTAGTGGATATTTTCACAAAAACGTGAAATTTTCCAAAATTCTGAAAATTGGCTGAAAACGAATAAATATGAAGGACTCATTGGGCGAATTGCTCTGGAACTGAAATCGGAACGCTCACTGACATTTCCCCTAACTGAAAGTCTGATAAACGCCAGAAAAATGACAGTCCCAAAAAATTTTTTTTCAACTTTTTTCAATTTTACCCCCGTGGCATATATATTCTACCCATATACATTTGGAACTCTCCTGGGGTACCCTCACACATATTATTCCCTCATTTAGTGGATATTTTCACAAAAAAGTGAAATTTTCAAAAATTCTGAAAATTGGCTGAAAGAGACTAAATATGAAGGACTCATAGGGCGAATCGCTCTGGAACTGAAATCGGAACGCTCACTGACATTTACCCTATCTGAAAGTCTGATAAACGCCGGAAAAATGACTAAGTCCAAAAAAAATTTTTTGTCACGTTTTTTCAAATTTACCCCCGTGGGATATATATTCTACCCACACACATTTGGAACTCTCCTGGGGTACCCTCACACATATTATTCCCTCATTTAGTGGATATTTTCACAAAAAAGTGAAATTTTCAAAAATTTTGAAAATTGGCTGAAAGCGACTAAATATGAAGGACTCATCGGGCGAATCGCTCTGGAACTGAAATTGGAACACTCACTGACATTTCCCCTAACTGAAAGTCTGATAAACGCCGGAAAAATGACTAAGTCCAAAAAAAATTTTTTAAAACTTTTTTCAATTTTACCCCCGTGGGATATATATTCTACTCATATACATTTGGAACTCTCCTTGGGTACCCTCACACATATTATTCCCTCATTTAGTGGATATTTTCACAAAAAAGTGAAATTTTCAAAAATTCTGAAAATTGGCTGAAAACGACTAAATATGAACGACTCATCGGGCAAATCACTCTGGAACTGAAATTGGAACACTCACTGACATTTCCCCTAACTGAAAGTCTGATAAACGCCGGAAAAATGACTAAGTCCAAAAAAAATTTTTTTAAAACTTTTTTCAATTTTACCCCCGTGGGATATATTTTCTACCCACACACATTTGGAACTCTCCTGGGGTACCCTCACACATATTATTCCCTCATTTAGTGGATATTTTCACAAAAAAGTGAAATTTTCAAAAATTCTGAAAATTGGCTGAAAACTAGTAAATATGAAGGACTCATTGGGTGAATCGCCCTGGAACTGAAATCGGAACGCTCACTGACATTTCTCCTATGTGAAAGTCTGATAAACGCTGAAAAAATGACTAAGTCCAAAAAAATTTTTTTTAAAACTTTTTTCAATTTTACCCGCGTGGGATATATCTTCTACCCACACTCATTTGGAACTCTCCTGGGGTACCCTCACACATATTATTCCCTCATTTAGTGGATATTTTCACAAAAAAGTGAAATTTTCAAAAATTCTGAAAATTGGCTGAAATAAACTAAATATGAAGGACTCATCGGGCGAATCGCTGCGGAACTGAAATAGGAACGCTCACTGACATTTCCCCTATCTGAAAGTCTGATATACGCCGGAAAAATGACTAAGTCCAAAAAAAAAATTTTTTCACCTTTTTTCAATTTTACTCCCGTGGGATATATATTCTACCCATATACATTTGGAACTCTCCTGGGGTACCCTCACACATATTATTCCCTCATTTAGTGGATATTTTCACAAAAAAGTGAAATTTTCAAAAATTCTGACAATTGGCTGAAAATGACTAAATATGAACGACTCATCGGGCGAATCCCTTTGGAACTGAAATCGGAACGCACACTGAGATTTCCCGTAACTGAAAGTCTGATAAACGCCGGAAAAATGACTAAGTAAAAAAAAATTTTTTTTCAACTTTTTTCAATTTTACCCCCGTGGGATCTATCTTCTACCCACACACATTTTGTACTCTCCTGGGGTACCCTCACACATATTATTCCCTCATTTAGTGGATATTTTCACAAAAAAGTGAAATTTTCAAAAATTCTGAAAATTGGCTGAAAACGATTAAATATGGAGGACTCATCGGGCGAATCGCTCTGGAACTGAAATCGGAATGCTCACTGACATTTCCCCTATCTGAAAGTCTGATAAACGCTGGAAAAATGACTAAGTCCAAAAAAATTTTTTTCTAAACTTTTTTCAATTTTACCCCGGTGGGATATATATTCTACTCATATACATTTGGAACTCTCCTGGGGTACCCTCACACATATTATTCCCTCATTTAGTGGATATTTTCACAAAAAAGTGAAATTTTCAAAAATTCTGAAAATTGGCTGAAAACGACTAAATATGAACGACTCATCGGGCAAATCGCTCTGGAACTGAAATTGGAACGCTCACTGACATTTCCCCTAACTGAAAGTCTGATAAACGCCGGAAAAAGACTAAGTCCAAAAAAAATTTTTTTAAAACTTTTTTCAATTTTACCCCCGTGGGATATATATTCTACCCACACACATTTGGTACTCTCCTGGGGTACCCTCACACATATTATTCCCTCATTTAGTGGATATTTTCACAAAAAAGTGAAATTTTCAAAAATTCAGAAAATTGGCTGAAAATGACTAAATATGAACGACTCATCGGGCGAATCGCTTTGGAACTGAAATCGGAACGCACACTGACATTTCCCGTAACTGAAAGTCTGATAAACGCCGGAAAAATGACTAAGTAAAAAAAAATTTTTTTTCAACTTTTTTCAATTTTACCCCCGTGGGATCTATCTTCTACCCACACACATTTTGAACTCTCCTGGGGTACCCTCACACATATTATTCCCTCATTTAGTGGATATTTTCACAAAAAAGTGAAATTTTCAAAAATTCTGAAAATTGGCTGAAAACGACTAAATATGAACGACTCATCGGGCAAATCGCTCTGGAACTGAAATTGGAACGCTCACTGACATTTCCCCTAACTGAAAGTCTGATGAACGCCGGAAAAATGACTAAGTCCAAAAACAATTTTTTTAAAACTTTTTTCAATTTTACCCCCGTGGGATATATATTCTACCCACACACATTTGGAACTCTCCTGGGGTACCCTCACACATATTATTCCATCATTTAGTGGATATTTTCACAAAAAAGTGAAATTTTCAAAAATTCAGAAAATTGGCTGAAAATGACTAAATATGAACGACTCATCGGGCAAATCGCTCTGGAACTGAAATTGGAACGCTCACTGACATTTCCCCTAACTGAAAGTCTGATAAACGCCGGAAAAATGACTAAGTCCAAAAAAAAATTTTTTAAAACTTTTTTCAATTTTACCCCCGTGGGATATATTTTCTACCCACACACATTTGGAACTCTCCTGGGGTACCCTCACACATATTATTCCCTCATTTAGTGGATATTTTCACAAAAAAGTGAAATTTTCAAAAATTCTGAAAATTGGCTGAAATAAACTAAATATGAAGGACTCATCGGGCGAATCGCTGCGGAACTGAAATAGGAACGCTCACTGACATTTCCCCTATCTGAAAGTCTGATATACGCCGGAAAAATGACTAAGTCCAAAAAAAATTTTTTTTCAACTTTACCCCCGTTAGATATATATTCTACCCATATACATTTGGAACTCTCCTGGGGTACCCTCACACATATAATTCCCTCATTTAGTTGATATTTTCACAAAAAAGTGACATTTTCAAAAATTCAGAAAATTGGCTGAAATAAACTAAATATGAAGGACTCATCGGGCGAATTGCTCTGGAACTGAAATCGGAACGCTCACTGACATTTCCCCTATCTGAAAGTCTGATAAACGCCGGAAAAATGACTAAGTCCAAAAAAAAAATTTTTTCACCTTTTTTCAATTTTACTCCCGTGGGATATATATTCTACCCATATACATTTGGAACTCTCCTGGGGTACCCTCACACATATTATTCCCTCATTTAGTGGATATTTTCACAAAAAAGTGAAATTTTCAAAAATTCTGAAAATTGGCTGAAAACGATTAAATATGGAGGACTCATCGGGCGAATCGCTCTGGAACTGAAATCGGAATGCTCACTGACATTTCCCCTATCTGAAAGTCTGATAAACGCTGGAAAAATGACTAAGTCCAAAAAAATTTTTTTCTAAACTTTTTTCAATTTTACCCCGGTGGGATATATATTCTACTCATATACATTTGGAACTCTCCTGGGGTACCCTCACACATATTATTCCCTCATTTAGTGGATATTTTCACAAAAAAGTGAAATTTTCAAAAATTCTGAAAATTGGCTGAAAACGACTAAATATGAACGACTCATCGGGCAAATCGCTCTGGAACTGAAATTGGAACGCTCACTGACATTTCCCCTAACTGAAAGTCTGATAAACGCCGGAAAAAGACTAAGTCCAAAAAAAATTTTTTTAAAACTTTTTTCAATTTTACCCCCGTGGGATATATATTCTACCCACACACATTTGGTACTCTCCTGGGGTACCCTCACACATATTATTCCCTCATTTAGTGGATATTTTCACAAAAAAGTGAAATTTTCAAAAATTCAGAAAATTGGCTGAAAATAACTAAATATGAACGACTCATCGGGCGAATCGCTTTGGAACTGAAATCGGAACGCACACTGACATTTCCCGTAACTGAAAGTCTGATAAACGCCGGAAAAATGACTAAGTAAAAAAAAATTTTTTTTCAACTTTTTTCAATTTTACCCCCGTGGGATATATCTTCTACCCACACACATTTGGAACTCTCCTGGGGTACCCTCACACATATTATTCCCTCATTTAGTGGATATTTTCACAAAAAAGTGAAATTTTCAAAAATTCTGAAAATTGGCTGAAAGAGACTAAATATGAAGGACTCATCGGGTGAATCGCTCTGGAACTGAAATCGGAACGCTCACTGACATTTCCCCTAACTGAAAGTCTGATAAACGCCAGAAAAATGACTAAGTCCAAAAAAAATTTTTTTAAACTTTTTTCAATTTTACCCCCGTGGGATATATATTCTACCCACACACATTTGGAACTCTCCTGGGGTACCCTCACACATATTATTCCCTCATTTAGTGGATATTTTCACAAAAAAGTGAAATTTTCAAAAATTCTGAAAATTGGCTGAAAACGATTAAATATGAAGGACTCATCGGGCGAATCGCTCAGGTACTGAAATCGGAACACTCACTGACATTTCCCCTAACTGAAAGTCTGATAAACGACGGAAAAGTGACTAAGTCCCAAAAAATTTTTTTTTCAACTTTTTTCAATTTTACCCCGGTGGGATATATATTCTACTCATATACATTTGGAACTCTCCTGGGGTACCCTCACACATATTATTCCCTCATTTAGTGGATATTTTCACAAAAAAGTGAAATTTTCAAAAATTCTGAAAATTGGCTGAAAACGACTAAATATGAACGACTCATCGGGCAAATCGCTCTGGAACTGAAATTGGAACGCTCACTGACATTTCCCCTAACTGAAAGTCTGATAAACGCTGGAAAAAGACTAAGTCAAAAAAAAATTTTTTTAAAACTTTTTTCAATTTTACCCCTGTGGGATATATATTCTACCCACACACATTTGGAGCTCTCCTGGGGTACCCTCACACATATTATTCCCTCATTTAGTGGATATTTTCACAAAAAAGTGAAATTTTCAAAAATTCAGAAAATTGGCTGAAAACAACTAAATATGAAGGACTCATCGGGCGAATCGCTCAGGAACTGAAATCGGAACGCTCACTGACATTTCTCCTATGTGAAAGTCTGATAAACGCTGAAAAAATGACTAAGTCCAAAAAAATTTTTTTTAAAACTTTTTTCAATTTTACCCCCGTGGGATATATCTTCTACCCACACTCATTTGGAACTCTCCTGGGGTACCCTCACACATATTATTCCCTCATTTAGTGGATATTTTCACAAAAAAGTGAAATTTTCAAAAATTCTGAAAATTGGCTGAAAATGACTAAATATGAACGACTCATCAGGCGAATCGCTCTGGAACTGAAATCGGAATGCTCACTGACATTTCCCCTATCTGAAAGTCTGATAAATGCCAGAAAAATAACTAAGTCTAAAAAAAAAATTTTTTCAACTTTTTTCAATTTTACCCTGTGGGATATATATTCTACCCACACACATTTGGAACCCTCCTGGGGTACCCTCACACATATTATTCCCTCATTTAGTGGATATTTTCACAAAAACGTGAAATTTTCAAAAATTCTAAAAATTGGCTGAAAACTACTAAATATGAAGGACTCATCGGGCGAATCGCTCTGGAACTGAAATCGGAACGCTCACTGACATTTCCCCTAACTGAAAGTCTGATAAACGCCAGAAAAATGACAGTCCAAAAAAATTTTTTTTAAACTTTTTTCAATTTTACCCCCGTGGGATACATATTCTACCCACACACATTTGGAACTCTCCTGGGGTACCCTCACACATATTATTCCCTCATTTAGTGGATATTTTCACAAAAAAGTGAAATTTTCAAAAATTCTGAAAATTGGCTGAAAACGACTAAATATGAACGACTCATCGGGCAAATCGCTCTGGAACTGAAATTGGAACGCTCACTGACATTTCCCCTAACTGAAAGTCTGATAAACGCCGGAAAAAGACTAAGTCCAAAAAAAATTTTTTTAAAACTTTTTTCAATTTTACCCCCGTGGGATATATATTCTACCCACACACATTTGGTACTCTCCTGGGGTACCCTCACACATATTATTCCCTCATTTAGTGGATATTTTCACAAAAAAGTGAAATTTTCAAAAATTCAGAAAATTGGCTGAAAATGACTAAATATGAACGACTCATCGGGCGAATCGCTTTGGAACTGAAATCGGAACGCACACTGACATTTCCCGTAACTGAAAGTCTGATAAACGCCGGAAAAATGACTAAGTAAAAAAAAATTTTTTTTCAACTTTTTTCAATTTTACCCCCGTGGGATCTATCTTCTACCCACACACATTTTGAACTCTCCTGGGGTACCCTCACACATATTATTCCCTCATTTAGTGGATATTTTCACAAAAAAGTGAAATTTTCAAAAATTCTGAAAATTGGCTGAAAACGACTAAATATGAACGACTCATCGGGCAAATCGCTCTGGAACTGAAATTGGAACGCTCACTGACATTTCCCCTAACTGAAAGTCTGATGAACGCCGGAAAAATGACTAAGTCCAAAAACAATTTTTTTAAAACTTTTTTCAATTTTACCCCCGTGGGATATATATTCTACCCACACACATTTGGAACTCTCCTGGGGTACCCTCACACATATTATTCCATCATTTAGTGGATATTTTCACAAAAAAGTGAAATTTTCAAAAATTCAGAAAATTGGCTGAAAATGACTAAATATGAACGACTCATCGGGCAAATCGCTCTGGAACTGAAATTGGAACGCTCACTGACATTTCCCCTAACTGAAAGTCTGATAAACGCCGGAAAAATGACTAAGTCCAAAAAAAAATTTTTTAAAACTTTTTTCAATTTTACCCCCGTGGGATATATTTTCTACCCACACACATTTGGAACTCTCCTGGGGTACCCTCACACATATTATTCCCTCATTTAGTGGATATTTTCACAAAAAAGTGAAATTTTCAAAAATTCTGAAAATTGGCTGAAATAAACTAAATATGAAGGACTCATCGGGCGAATCGCTGCGGAACTGAAATAGGAACGCTCACTGACATTTCCCCTATCTGAAAGTCTGATATACGCCGGAAAAATGACTAAGTCCAAAAAAAATTTTTTTTCAACTTTACCCCCGTTAGATATATATTCTACCCATATACATTTGGAACTCTCCTGGGGTACCCTCACACATATAATTCCCTCATTTAGTTGATATTTTCACAAAAAAGTGACATTTTCAAAAATTCAGAAAATTGGCTGAAATAAACTAAATATGAAGGACTCATCGGGCGAATTGCTCTGGAACTGAAATCGGAACGCTCACTGACATTTCCCCTATCTGAAAGTCTGATAAACGCCGGAAAAATGACTAAGTCCAAAAAAAAAATTTTTTCACCTTTTTTCAATTTTACTCCCGTGGGATATATATTCTACCCATATACATTTGGAACTCTCCTGGGGTACCCTCACACATATTATTCCCTCATTTAGTGGATATTTTCACAAAAAAGTGAAATTTTCAAAAATTCTGAAAATTGGCTGAAAACGATTAAATATGGAGGACTCATCGGGCGAATCGCTCTGGAACTGAAATCGGAATGCTCACTGACATTTCCCCTATCTGAAAGTCTGATAAACGCTGGAAAAATGACTAAGTCCAAAAAAATTTTTTTCTAAACTTTTTTCAATTTTACCCCGGTGGGATATATATTCTACTCATATACATTTGGAACTCTCCTGGGGTACCCTCACACATATTATTCCCTCATTTAGTGGATATTTTCACAAAAAAGTGAAATTTTCAAAAATTCTGAAAATTGGCTGAAAACGACTAAATATGAACGACTCATCGGGCAAATCGCTCTGGAACTGAAATTGGAACGCTCACTGACATTTCCCCTAACTGAAAGTCTGATAAACGCCGGAAAAAGACTAAGTCCAAAAAAAATTTTTTTAAAACTTTTTTCAATTTTACCCCCGTGGGATATATATTCTACCCACACACATTTGGTACTCTCCTGGGGTACCCTCACACATATTATTCCCTCATTTAGTGGATATTTTCACAAAAAAGTGAAATTTTCAAAAATTCAGAAAATTGGCTGAAAATAACTAAATATGAACGACTCATCGGGCGAATCGCTTTGGAACTGAAATCGGAACGCACACTGACATTTCCCGTAACTGAAAGTCTGATAAACGCCGGAAAAATGACTAAGTAAAAAAAAATTTTTTTTCAACTTTTTTCAATTTTACCCCCGTGGGATATATCTTCTACCCACACACATTTGGAACTCTCCTGGGGTACCCTCACACATATTATTCCCTCATTTAGTGGATATTTTCACAAAAAAGTGAAATTTTCAAAAATTCTGAAAATTGGCTGAAAGAGACTAAATATGAAGGACTCATCGGGTGAATCGCTCTGGAACTGAAATCGGAACGCTCACTGACATTTCCCCTAACTGAAAGTCTGATAAACGCCAGAAAAATGACTAAGTCCAAAAAAAATTTTTTTAAACTTTTTTCAATTTTACCCCCGTGGGATATATATTCTACCCACACACATTTGGAACTCTCCTGGGGTACCCTCACACATATTATTCCCTCATTTAGTGGATATTTTCACAAAAAAGTGAAATTTTCAAAAATTCTGAAAATTGGCTGAAAACGATTAAATATGAAGGACTCATCGGGCGAATCGCTCAGGTACTGAAATCGGAACACTCACTGACATTTCCCCTAACTGAAAGTCTGATAAACGACGGAAAAGTGACTAAGTCCCAAAAAATTTTTTTTTCAACTTTTTTCAATTTTACCCCGGTGGGATATATATTCTACTCATATACATTTGGAACTCTCCTGGGGTACCCTCACACATATTATTACCTCATTTAGTGGATATTTTCACAAAAAAGTGAAATTTTCAAAAATTCTGAAAATTGGCTGAAAACGACTAAATATGAACGACTCATCGGGCAAATCGCTCTGGAACTGAAATTGGAACGCTCACTGACATTTCCCCTAACTGAAAGTCTGATAAACGCCGGAAAAAGACTAAGTCAAAAAAAAATTTTTTTAAAACTTTTTTCAATTTTACCCCTGTGGGATATATATTCTACCCACACACATTTGGAGCTCTCCTGGGGTACCCTCACACATATTATTCCCTCATTTAGTGGATATTTTCACAAAAAAGTGAAATTTTCAAAAATTCAGAAAATTGGCTGAAAACAACTAAATATGAAGGACTCATCGGGCGAATCGCTCAGGAACTGAAATCGGAACGCTCACTGACATTTCTCCTATGTGAAAGTCTGATAAACGCTGAAAAAATGACTAAGTCCAAAAAAATTTTTTTTAAAACTTTTTTCAATTTTACCCCCGTGGGATATATCTTCTACCCACACTCATTTGGAACTCTCCTGGGGTACCCTCACACATATTATTCCCTCATTTAGTGGATATTTTCACAAAAAAGTGAAATTTTCAAAAATTCTGAAAATTGGCTGAAAATGACTAAATATGAACGACTCATCAGGCGAATCGCTCTGGAACTGAAATCGGAATGCTCACTGACATTTCCCCTATCTGAAAGTCTGATAAATGCCAGAAAAATAACTAAGTCTAAAAAAAAAATTTTTTCAACTTTTTTCAATTTTACCCTGTGGGATATATATTCTACCCACACACATTTGGAACCCTCCTGGGGTACCCTCACACATATTATTCCCTCATTTAGTGGATATTTTCACAAAAACGTGAAATTTTCAAAAATTCTAAAAATTGGCTGAAAACTACTAAATATGAAGGACTCATCGGGCGAATCGCTCTGGAACTGAAATCGGAACGCTCACTGACATTTCCCCTAACTGAAAGTCTGATAAACGCCAGAAAAATGACAGTCCAAAAAAATTTTTTTTAAACTTTTTTCAATTTTACCCCCGTGGGATACATATTCTACCCACACACATTTGGAACTCTCCTGGGGTACCCTCACACATATTATTCCCTCATTTAGTGGATATTTTCACAAAAAAGTGAAATTTTCAAAAATTCTGAAAATTGGCTGAAAACGATTAAATATGAAGGACTCATCGGGCGAATCGCTCAGGAACTGAAATTGGAACGCTCACTGACATTTCCCCTAACTGAAAGTCTGATGAATGCCGGAAAAATGACTAAGTCCAAAAACAATTTTTTTAAAACTTTTTTCAATTTTACCCCCGTGGGATATATATTCTACCCACACACATTTGGAACTCTCCTGGGGTACCCTCACACATATTATTCCCTCATTTAGTGGATATTTTCACAAAAAAGTGAAATTTTCAAAAATTCAGAAAATTGGCTGAAAATGACTAAATATGAACGACTCATCGGGCGAATCGCTCTGGAACTGAAATCGGAACGCTCACTGACATTTCTCCTATGTGAAAGTCTGATAAACGCCGGAAAAATAACTAAGTCTAAAAAAAAAATTTTTTCAACTTTTTTCAATTTTACCCCCGTGGGATATATATTCTACCCATATACATTTGGAACTCTCCTGGGGTGCCCTCACACATATTATTCCCTCATTTAGTGGATATTTTCACAAAAAAAATTCAGAAAATTGGCTGAAAATGACTAAATATGAACGACTCATCGGGCAAATCGCTCTGGAACTGAAATTGGAACGATCACTGACATTTCCCCTAACTCAAAGTCTGATGAACGCCGGAAAAATGACTAAGTCCAAAAACAATTTTTTTAAAACTTTTTTCAATTTTACCCCCGTGGGATATATATTCTACCCACACACATTTGGAACTCTCCTGGGGTACCCTCACACATATTATTCCCTCATTTAGTGGATATTTTCACAAAGAAGTTAAATTTTCAAAAATTCAGAAAATTGGCTGAAAACAACTACATATGAAGGACTCATCAGGCGAATCGCTCTGGAACTGAAATCGGAACGCTCACTGACATTTCTCCTATCTGAAAGTCTGATAAACGCTGAAAAAATGACTAAGTCCAAAAAAAAATTTTTTTAAACTTTTTTCAATTTTACCCCCGTGGGATATATCTTCTACCCACACTCATTTGGAACTCTCCTGGGGTACCCTCACACATATTATTCCCTCATTTAGTGGATATTTTCACAAAAAAGTGAAATTTTCAAAAATTCTGAAAATTGGCTGAAAACTACTAAATATGAAGGACTCATCGGGCGAATCGCTCTGGAACTGAAATCGGAACGCTCACTGACATTTCCCCTATCTGAAAGTCTGATAAACGCCGGAAAAATGACTAAGTCGAAAAAAAAAAATTTTTCAACTTTTTTCAATTTTACCCTGTGGGATATATATTCTACCCACACACATTTGGAACTCTCCTGGGGTACCCTCACACATATTATTCCCTCATTTAGTGGATATTTTCACAAAAACGTGAAATTTTCAAAAATTCTAAAAATTGGCTGAAAACTACTAAATATGAAGGACTCATCGGGCGAATCGCTCTGGAACTGAAATCGGAACGCTCACTGACATTTCCCCTAACTGAAAGTCTGATAAACGCCAGAAAAATGACAGTCCAAAAAAATTTTTTTTCAACTTTTTTCAATTTTACCCCCGTGGGATATATATTCTACCCATATACATTTGGAACTCTCCTGGGGTACCCTCACACATATTATTCCCTCATTTAGTGGATATTTTCACAAAAAAAATTCAGAAAATTGGCTGAAAATGACTAAATATGAACGAGTCATCGGGCAAATCGCTCTGGAACTGAAATTGGAACGATCACTGACATTTCCCCTAACTGAAAGTCTGATGAACGCCGGAAAAATGACTAAGTCCAAAAACAATTTTTTTAAAACTTTTTTCAATTTTACCCCCGTGGGATATATATTCTACCCACACACATTTGGAACTCTCCTGGGGTACCCTCACACATATTATTCCCTCATTTAGTGGATATTTTCACAAAAAAGTGAAATTTTCAAAAATTCTGAAAATTGGCTGAAAGAGACTAAATATGAAGGACTCATCGGGCGAATCGCTCTGGAACTGAAATCGGAATGCTCACAGACATTTCCCCTATCTGAAAGTCTGATAAACGCCGGAAAAATGACTAAGTCCAAAAAAATTTTTTTTCAACTTTTTTCAATTTTACCCCCGTGTCATATATATTCTACCCACACACATTTGGAACTCTCCTGGGGTACCCTCACACATATTATTCCCTCATTTAGTGGATATTTTCACAAAAAAGTGAAATTTTCAAAAATTCTGAAAATTGGCTGAAAACGATTAAATATGAAGGACTCATCGGGCGAATCGCTCAGGAACTGAAATCGGAAGACTCACTGACATTTCCCCTATCTGAAAGTCTGATAAACGCCGGAAAAATGACTAAGTCCCAAAAAATTTTTTTTTCAACTTTTTTCAATTTTACCCTGGTGGGAGATATATTCTACTCATATACATTTGGAAATCTCCTGGGGTACCCTCACACATATTATTCCCTCATTTAGTGTATATTTTCACAAAGAAGTTAAATTTTCAAAAATTCTGAAAATTGGCTGAAAACGACTAAATATGTAGGACTCATCGGGCGAATCGCTCTGGAACTGAAATCGGAACGCTCACTGACATTTCTCCTATGTGAAAGTCTGATAAACGCTGAAAAAATGACTAAGTCCAAAAAAAATTTTTTTTCACCTTTTTTCAAATTTACCCCCGTGGGATATATGTTCTACCCACACACATTTGGAACTCTCCTGGGTTACCCTCACACATATTATTCCCTCATTTAGTGGATATTTTCACAAAAAAGTGAAATTTTCAAAAATTCTGAAAATTGGCTGAAAGAGACTAAATATGAAGGACTCATCTGGCGAATCGCTCTGGAACTGAAATCGGAATGCTCACTGACATTTCCCCTATCTGAAAGTCTGATAAACGCCGGAAAAATGACTAAGTCCAAAAAAAATTTTTTTTCAACTTTTTTCAATTTTACCCATGTGGGATATATATTCTACCCACACACATTTGGAACTCTCCTGGGGTACACTCACATATATTATTCCCTCATTTAGTGGATATTTTCACAAAAAAGTGAAATTTTCAAAAATTCAGAAAATTGGCTGAAAATGACTAAATATGAAGGACTCATCGGGCGAATCGCTCTGGAACTGAAATCGGAACGCTCACTAACATTTGCCCAAATTGAAAGTCTGATAAATGCCGGAAAAATGACTAAGTCCAAAAAAAATTTTTTTAAAACTTTCTTCAATTTTACCCCTGTGGGATTTATCTTCTACCCACACACATTTGGAACTCTCCTGGGGTACCCTCACACATATTAATCCCTCATTTAGTATATATTTTCACAAAAAAGTGAAATTTTCAAAAATTCTGAAAATTGGCTGAAAACGACTAAATATGAAGGACTCATTGGGCGAATCGCTCTGGAACTGAAATCGGAACGCTCACTGACATTTGCCCTAATTGAAAGTCTGATAAATGCTGGAAAAATGACTAAGTCCAAAAAAATTTTTTTTTCAACTTTTTTCAATTTTACCCCTGTGGGATATATATTCTACCCACACACATTTGGAACTCTCCTGGGGTACCCTCACACATATTATTCCCTCATTTAGTGGATATTTTCACAAAAAAGTGAAATTTTCAAAAATTGTGAAAATTGGCTGAAAGCGACTAAATATGAAGGACTCATCGGGCGAATCGCTCTGGAACTGAAATCGGAACGCTCACTGACATTTACCCTATCTGAAAGTCTGATAAACGCCGGAAAAATGACTAAGTCCAAAAAAAATTTTTTGTCACGTTTTTTCAAATTTACCCCCGTGGGATATATATTCTACCCACACACATTTGGAACTCTCCTGGGGTACCCTCACACATATTATTCCCTCATTTAGTGGATATTTTCACAAAAAGTGACATTTTCAAAAATTCTGAAAATTGGATGAAAATAACTAAATATGAAGGACTCATCGGGCGAATCGCTCTGGAACTGAAATCGGAATGCTCACTGACATTTCTCCTATCTGAAAGTCTGATAAACGCTGAAAAAATGACTAAGTCCCCAATAAATTTTTTTTCAACTTTTTTCAATTTTACTCCCGTGGGATATATTTTCTACCCACACACATTTGGAACTCTCCTGGGGTACCCTCACACATATTATTCCTTCATTTAGTGGATATTTTCACAAAAAAGTGAAATTTTCAAAAATTCTGAAAATTGGCTGAAAACTACTAATAATGAAGGACTCATCGGGCGAATCGCTCTGGAACTGAAATCGGAACGCTCACTGACATTTCCCCTATCTGAAAGTCTGATAAACGCCGGAAAAATGACTAAGTTCAAAAAAAAAATTTTTTCACCTTTTTTCAAATTTACCCCCGTGGGATATATATTCTACCCACAGACATTTGGAACTCTCCTGGGGTACCCTCACACATATTATTCCCTCATTTAGTGGATATTTTCACAAAAAGTGACATTTTCAAAAATTCTGAAAATTGGCTGAAAACGACTAAATATGAAGGACTCATCGGGCGAATCGCTCAGGAACTGAAATTGGAACGCTCACTGACATTTCCCCTAACTGAAAGTCTGATGAATGCCGGAAAAATGACTAAGTCCAAAAACAATTTTTTTAAAACTTTTTTCAATTTTACCCCCGTGGGATATATATTCTACCCACACACATTTGGAACTCTCCTGGGGTACCCTCACACATATTATTCCCTCATTTAGTGGATATTTTCACAAAAAAGTGAAATTTTCAAAAATTCAGAAAATTGGCTGAAAATGACTAAATATGAACGACTCATCGGGCGAATCGCTCTGGAACTGAAATCGGAACGCTCACTGACATTTCTCCTATGTGAAAGTCTGATAAACGCCGGAAAAATAACTAAGTCTAAAAAAAAAATTTTTTCAACTTTTTTCAATTTTACCCCCGTGGGATATATATTCTACCCATATACATTTGGAACTCTCCTGGGGTGCCCTCACACATATTATTCCCTCATTTAGTGGATATTTTCACAAAAAAAATTCAGAAAATTGGCTGAAAATGACTAAATATGAACGACTCATCGGGCAAATCGCTCTGGAACTGAAATTGGAACGATCACTGACATTTCCCCTAACTCAAAGTCTGATGAACGCCGGAAAAATGACTAAGTCCAAAAACAATTTTTTTAAAACTTTTTTCAATTTTACCCCCGTGGGATATATATTCTACCCACACACATTTGGAACTCTCCTGGGGTACCCTCACACATATTATTCCCTCATTTAGTGGATATTTTCACAAAGAAGTTAAATTTTCAAAAATTCAGAAAATTGGCTGAAAACAACTACATATGAAGGACTCATCAGGCGAATCGCTCTGGAACTGAAATCGGAACGCTCACTGACATTTCTCCTATCTGAAAGTCTGATAAACGCTGAAAAAATGACTAAGTCCAAAAAAAAATTTTTTTAAACTTTTTTCAATTTTACCCCCGTGGGATATATATTCTACCCACACACATTTGGAACTCTCCTGGGGTACCCTCACACATATTATTCCCTCATTTAGTGGATATTTTCACAAAAAAGTGAAATTTTCAAAAATTCTGAAAATTGGCTGAAAACGATTAAATATGAAGGACTCATCGGGCGAATCGCTCAGGAACTGAAATTGGAAGACTCACTGACATTTCCCCTATCTGAAAGTCTGATAAACGCCGGAAAAATGACTAAGTCCCAAAAAATTTTTTTTTCAACTTTTTTCAATTTTACCCTGGTGGGAGATATATTCTACTCATATACATTTGGAAATCTCCTGGGGTACCCTCACACATATTATTCCCTCATTTAGTGTATATTTTCACAAAGAAGTTAAATTTTCAAAAATTCTGAAAATTGGCTGAAAACGACTAAATATGTAGGACTCATCGGGCGAATCGCTCTGGAACTGAAATCGGAACGCTCACTGACATTTCTCCTATGTGAAAGTCTGATAAACGCTGAAAAAATGACTAAGTCCAAAAAAAATTTTTTTTCACCTTTTTTCAAATTTACCCCCGTGGGATATATGTTCTACCCACACACATTTGGAACTCTCCTGGGTTACCCTCACACATATTATTCCCTCATTTAGTGGATATTTTCACAAAAAAGTGAAATTTTCAAAAATTCTGAAAATTGGCTGAAAGAGACTAAATATGAAGGACTCATCTGGCGAATCGCTCTGGAACTGAAATCGGAATGCTCACTGACATTTCCCCTATCTGAAAGTCTGATAAACGCTGAAAAAATGACTAAGTCCAAAAAAAATTTTTTTTCAACTTTTTTCAATTTTACCCATGTGGGATATATATTCTACCCACACACATTTGGAACTCTCCTGGGGTACACTCACATATATTATTCCCTCATTTAGTGGATATTTTCACAAAAAAGTGAAATTTTCAAAAATTCAGAAAATTGGCTGAAAATGACTAAATATGAAGGACTCATCGGGCGAATCGCTCTGGAACTGAAATCGGAACGCTCACTAACATTTGCCCAAATTGAAAGTCTGATAAACGCCGGAAAAATGACTAAGTCCAAAAAAAATTTTTTTAAAACTTTCTTCAATTTTACCCCTGTGGGATTTATCTTCTACCCACACACATTTGGAACTCTCCTGGGGTACCCTCACACATATTAATCCCTCATTTAGTATATATTTTCACAAAAAAGTGAAATTTTCAAAAATTCTGAAAATTGGCTGAAAACGACTAAATATGAAGGACTCATTGGGCGAATCGCTCTGGAACTGAAATCGGAACGCTCACTGACATTTGCCCTAATTGAAAGTCTGATAAATGCTGGAAAAATGACTAAGTCCAAAAAAATTTTTTTTTCAACTTTTTTCAATTTTACCCCTGTGGGATATATATTCTACCCACACACATTTGGAACTCTCCTGGGGTACCCTCACACATATTATTCCCTCATTTAGTGGATATTTTCACAAAAAAGTGAAATTTTCAAAAATTGTGAAAATTGGCTGAAAGCGACTAAATATGAAGGACTCATCGGCCGAATCGCTCTGGAACTGAAATCGGAACGCTCACTGACATTTACCCTATCTGAAAGTCTGATAAACGCCGGAAAAATGACTAAGTCCAAAAAAAATTTTTTGTCACGTTTTTTCAAATTTACCCCCGTGGGATATATATTCTACCCACACACATTTGGAACTCTCCTGGGGTACCCTCACACATATTATTCCCTCATTTAGTGGATATTTTCACAAAAAGTGACATTTTCAAAAATTCTGAAAATTGGATGAAAATAACTAAATATGAAGGACTCATCGGGCGAATCGCTCTGGAACTGAAATCGGAATGCTCACTGACATTTCTCCTATCTGAAAGTCTGATAAACGCTGAAAAAATGACTAAGTCCCCAATAAATTTTTTTTCAACTTTTTTCAATTTTACTCCCGTGGGATATATTTTCTACCCACACACATTTGGAACTCTCCTGGGGTACCCTCACACATATTATTCCTTCATTTAGTGGATATTTTCACAAAAAAGTGAAATTTTCAAAAATTCTGAAAATTGGCTGAAAACTACTAATAATGAAGGACTCATCGGGCGAATCGCTCTGGAACTGAAATCGGAACGCTCACTGACATTTCCCCTATCTGAAAGTCTGATAAACGCCGGAAAAATGACTAAGTTCAAAAAAAAAATTTTTTCACCTTTTTTCAAATTTACCCCCGTGGGATATATATTCTACCCACAGACATTTGGAACTCTCCTGGGGTACCCTCACACATATTATTCCCTCATTTAGTGGATATTTTCACAAAAAGTGACATTTTCAAAAATTCTGAAAATTGGCTGAAAACGACTAAATATGAAGGACTCATCGGGCGAATCGCTCAGGAACTGAAATTGGAACGCTCACTGACATTTCCCCTAACTGAAAGTCTGATGAATGCCGGAAAAATGACTAAGTCCAAAAACAATTTTTTTAAAACTTTTTTCAATTTTACCCCCGTGGGATATATATTCTACCCACACACATTTGGAACTCTCCTGGGGTACCCTCACACATATTATTCCCTCATTTAGTGGATATTTTCACAAAAAAGTGAAATTTTCAAAAATTCAGAAAATTGGCTGAAAATGACTAAATATGAACGACTCATCGGGCGAATCGCTCTGGAACTGAAATCGGAACGCTCACTGACATTTCTCCTATGTGAAAGTCTGATAAACGCCGGAAAAATAACTAAGTCTAAAAAAAAAATTTTTTCAACTTTTTTCAATTTTACCCCCGTGGGATATATATTCTACCCATATACATTTGGAACTCTCCTGGGGTGCCCTCACACATATTATTCCCTCATTTAGTGGATATTTTCACAAAAAAAATTCAGAAAATTGGCTGAAAATGACTAAATATGAACGACTCATCGGGCAAATCGCTCTGGAACTGAAATTGGAACGATCACTGACATTTCCCCTAACTCAAAGTCTGATGAACGCCGGAAAAATGACTAAGTCCAAAAACAATTTTTTTAAAACTTTTTTCAATTTTACCCCCGTGGGATATATATTCTACCCACACACATTTGGAACTCTCCTGGGGTACCCTCACACATATTATTCCCTCATTTAGTGGATATTTTCACAAAGAAGTTAAATTTTCAAAAATTCAGAAAATTGGCTGAAAACAACTACATATGAAGGACTCATCAGGCGAATCGCTCTGGAACTGAAATCGGAACGCTCACTGACATTTCTCCTATCTGAAAGTCTGATAAACGCTGAAAAAATGACTAAGTCCAAAAAAAAATTTTTTTAAACTTTTTTCAATTTTACCCCCGTGGGATATATATTCTACCCACACACATTTGGAACTCTCCTGGGGTACCCTCACACATATTATTCCCTCATTTAGTGGATATTTTCACAAAAAAGTGAAATTTTCAAAAATTCTGAAAATTGGCTGAAAACGATTAAATATGAAGGACTCATCGGGCGAATCGCTCAGGAACTGAAATTGGAACGCTCACTGACATTTCCCCTATCTGAAAGTCTGATAAACGCCGGAAAAGTGACTAAGTCCAAAAAAATTTTTTTTTCAACTTTTTTCAATTTTACCCCGGTGGGATATATATTCTACTCATATACATTTGGAACTCTCCTGGGGTACCCTCACACATATTATTCCCTCATTTAGTGGATATTTTCACAAAAAAGTGAAATTTTCAAAAATTCAGAAAATTGGCTGAAAACAACTAAATATGAAGGACTCATCAGGCGAATCGCTCTGGAACTGAAATCGGAACGCTCACTGACATTTCTCCTATGTGAAAGTCTGATAAACGCTGAAAAAATGACTAAGTCTAAAAAAATTTTTTTTAAAACTTTTTTCAATTTTACCCCCGTGGGATATATCTTCTACCCACACTCATTTGGAACTCTCCTGGGGTACCCTCACACATATTATTCCCTCATTTAGTGGATATTTTCACAAAAAAGTGAAATTTTCAAAAATTCTGAAAATTGGCTGAAAACTACTAAATATGAAGGACTCATCGGGCGAATCGCTCTGGAACTGAAATCGGAACGCTCACTGACATTTCCCCTATCTGAAAGTCTGATAAACGCCGGAAAAATGACTAAGTCGAAAAAAAAAAATTTTTCAACTTTTTTCAATTTTACCCTGTGGGATATATATTCTACCCACACACATTTGGAACTCTCCTGGGGTACCCTCACACATATTATTCCCTCATTTAGTGGATATTTTCACAAAAACGTGAAATTTTCAAAAATTCTAAAAATTGGCTGAAAACTACTAAATATGAAGGACTCATCGGGCGAATCGCTCTGGAACTGAAATCGGAACGCTCACTGACATTTCCCCTAACTGAAAGTCTGATAAACGCCAGAAAAATGACAGTCCAAAAAAATTTTTTTTCAACTTTTTTCAATTTTACCCCCGTGGGATATATATTCTACCCATATACATTTGGAACTCTCCTGGGGTACCCTCACACATATTATTCCCTCATTTAGTGGATATTTTCACAAAAAAAATTCAGAAAATTGGCTGAAAATGACTAAATATGAACGAGTCATCGGGCAAATCGCTCTGGAACTGAAATTGGAACGATCACTGACATTTCCCCTAACTGAAAGTCTGATGAACGCCGGAAAAATGACTAAGTCCAAAAACAATTTTTTTAAAACTTTTTTCAATTTTACCCCCGTGGGATATATATTCTACCCACACACATTTGGAACTCTCCTGGGGTACCCTCACACATATTATTCCCTCATTTAGTGGATATTTTCACAAAAAAGTGAAATTTTCAAAAATTCTGAAAATTGGCTGAAAGAGACTAAATATGAAGGACTCATCGGGCGAATCGCTCTGGAACTGAAATCGGAATGCTCACAGACATTTCCCCTATCTGAAAGTCTGATAAACGCCGGAAAAATGACTAAGTCCAAAAAAATTTTTTTTCAACTTTTTTCAATTTTACCCCCGTGTCATATATATTCTACCCACACACATTTGGAACTCTCCTGGGGTACCCTCACACATATTATTCCCTCATTTAGTGGATATTTTCACAAAAAAGTGAAATTTTCAAAAATTCTGAAAATTGGCTGAAAACGATTAAATATGAAGGACTCATCGGGCGAATCGCTCAGGAACTGAAATCGGAAGACTCACTGACATTTCCCCTATCTGAAAGTCTGATAAACGCCGGAAAAATGACTAAGTCCCAAAAAATTTTTTTTTCAACTTTTTTCAATTTTACCCTGGTGGGAGATATATTCTACTCATATACATTTGGAAATCTCCTGGGGTACCCTCACACATATTATTCCCTCATTTAGTGTATATTTTCACAAAGAAGTTAAATTTTCAAAAATTCTGAAAATTGGCTGAAAACGACTAAATATGTAGGACTCATCGGGCGAATCGCTCTGGAACTGAAATCGGAACGCTCACTGACATTTCTCCTATGTGAAAGTCTGATAAACGCTGAAAAAATGACTAAGTCCAAAAAAAATTTTTTTTCACCTTTTTTCAAATTTACCCCCGTGGGATATATATTCTACCCACACACATTTGGAACTCTCCTGGGTTACCCTCACACATATTATTCCCTCATTTAGTGGATATTTTCACAAAAAAGTGAAATTTTCAAAAATTCTGAAAATTGGCTGAAAGAGACTAAATATGAAGGACTCATCTGGCGAATCGCTCTGGAACTGAAATCGGAATGCTCACTGACATTTCCCCTATCTGAAAGTCTGATAAACGCCGGAAAAATGACTAAGTCCAAAAAAAATTTTTTTTCAACTTTTTTCAATTTTACCCATGTGGGATATATATTCTACCCACACACATTTGGAACTCTCCTGGGGTACACTCACATATATTATTCCCTCATTTAGTGGATATTTTCACAAAAAAGTGAAATTTTCAAAAATTCAGAAAATTGGCTGAAAATGACTAAATATGAAGGACTCATCGGGCGAATCGCTCTGGAACTGAAATCGGAATGCTCACTAACATTTGCCCAAATTGAAAGTCTGATAAACGCCGGAAAAATGACTAAGTCCAAAAAAAATTTTTTTAAAACTTTCTTCAATTTTACCCCTGTGGGATTTATCTTCTACCCACACACATTTGGAACTCTCCTGGGGTACCCTCACACATATTAATCCCTCATTTAGTATATATTTTCACAAAAAAGTGAAATTTTCAAAAATTCTGAAAATTGGCTGAAAACGACTAAATATGAAGGACTCATTGGGCGAATCGCTCTGGAACTGAAATCGGAACGCTCACTGACATTTGCCCTAATTGAAAGTCTGATAAATGCTGGAAAAATGACTAAGTCCAAAAAAATTTTTTTTTCAACTTTTTTCAATTTTACCCCTGTGGGATATATATTCTACCCACACACATTTGGAACTCTCCTGGGGTACCCTCACACATATTATTCCCTCATTTAGTGGATATTTTCACAAAAAAGTGAAATTTTCAAAAATTGTGAAAATTGGCTGAAAGCGACTAAATATGAAGGACTCATCGGGCGAATCGCTCTGGAACTGAAATCGGAACGCTCACTGACATTTACCCTATCTGAAAGTCTGATAAACGCCGGAAAAATGACTAAGTCCAAAAAAAATTTTTTGTCACGTTTTTTCAAATTTACCCCCGTGGGATATATATTCTACCCACACACATTTGGAACTCTCCTGGGGTACCCTCACACATATTATTCCCTCATTTAGTGGATATTTTCACAAAAAGTGACATTTTCAAAAATTCTGAAAATTGGATGAAAATAACTAAATATGAAGGACTCATCGGGCGAATCGCTCTGGAACTGAAATCGGAATGCTCACTGACATTTCTCCTATCTGAAAGTCTGATAAACGCTGAAAAAATGACTAAGTCCCCAATAAATTTTTTTTCAACTTTTTTCAATTTTACTCCCGTGGGATATATTTTCTACCCACACACATTTGGAACTCTCCTGGGGTACCCTCACACATATTATTCCTTCATTTAGTGGATATTTTCACAAAAAAGTGAAATTTTCAAAAATTCTGAAAATTGGCTGAAAACTACTAATAATGAAGGACTCATCGGGCGAATCGCTCTGGAACTGAAATCGGAACGCTCACTGACATTTCCCCTATCTGAAAGTCTGATAAACGCCGGAAAAATGACTAAGTTCAAAAAAAAAATTTTTTCACCTTTTTTCAAATTTACCCCCGTGGGATATATATTCTACCCACAGACATTTGGAACTCTCCTGGGGTACCCTCACACATATTATTCCCTCATTTAGTGGATATTTTCACAAAAAGTGACATTTTCAAAAATTCTGAAAATTGGCTGAAAACGACTAAATATGAAGGACTCATCGGGCGAATCGCTCAGGAACTGAAATTGGAACGCTCACTGACATTTCCCCTAACTGAAAGTCTGATGAATGCCGGAAAAATGACTAAGTCCAAAAACAATTTTTTTAAAACTTTTTTCAATTTTACCCCCGTGGGATATATATTCTACCCACACACATTTGGAACTCTCCTGGGGTACCCTCACACATATTATTCCCTCATTTAGTGGATATTTTCACAAAAAAGTGAAATTTTCAAAAATTCAGAAAATTGGCTGAAAATGACTAAATATGAACGACTCATCGGGCGAATCGCTCTGGAACTGAAATCGGAACGCTCACTGACATTTCTCCTATGTGAAAGTCTGATAAACGCCGGAAAAATAACTAAGTCTAAAAAAAAAATTTTTTCAACTTTTTTCAATTTTACCCCCGTGGGATATATATTCTACCCATATACATTTGGAACTCTCCTGGGGTGCCCTCACACATATTATTCCCTCATTTAGTGGATATTTTCACAAAAAAAATTCAGAAAATTGGCTGAAAATGACTAAATATGAACGACTCATCGGGCAAATCGCTCTGGAACTGAAATTGGAACGATCACTGACATTTCCCCTAACTCAAAGTCTGATGAACGCCGGAAAAATGACTAAGTCCAAAAACAATTTTTTTAAAACTTTTTTCAATTTTACCCCCGTGGGATATATATTCTACCCACACACATTTGGAACTCTCCTGGGGTACCCTCACACATATTATTCCCTCATTTAGTGGATATTTTCACAAAGAAGTTAAATTTTCAAAAATTCAGAAAATTGGCTGAAAACAACTACATATGAAGGACTCATCAGGCGAATCGCTCTGGAACTGAAATCGGAACGCTCACTGACATTTCTCCTATCTGAAAGTCTGATAAACGCTGAAAAAATGACTAAGTCCAAAAAAAAATTTTTTTAAACTTTTTTCAATTTTACCCCCGTGGGATATATATTCTACCCACACACATTTGGAACTCTCCTGGGGTACCCTCACACATATTATTCCCTCATTTAGTGGATATTTTCACAAAAAAGTGAAATTTTCAAAAATTCTGAAAATTGGCTGAAAACGATTAAATATGAAGGACTCATCGGGCGAATCGCTCAGGAACTGAAATTGGAACGCTCACTGACATTTCCCCTATCTGAAAGTCTGATAAACGCCGGAAAAGTGACTAAGTCCAAAAAAATTTTTTTTTCAACTTTTTTCAATTTTACCCCGGTGGGATATATATTCTACTCATATACATTTGGAACTCTCCTGGGGTACCCTCACACATATTATTCCCTCATTTAGTGGATATTTTCACAAAAAAGTGAAATTTTCAAAAATTCAGAAAATTGGCTGAAAACAACTAAATATGAAGGACTCATCGGGCGAATCGCTCTGGAACTGAAATCGGAACGCTCACTGACATTTCTCCTATGTGAAAGTCTGATAAACGCTGAAAAAATGACTAAGTCTAAAAAAATTTTTTTTAAAACTTTTTTCAATTTTACCCCCGTGGGATATATCTTCTACCCACACTCATTTGGAACTCTCCTGGGGTACCCTCACACATATTATTCCCTCATTTAGTGGATATTTTCACAAAAAAGTGAAATTTTCAAAAATTCTGAAAATTGGCTGAAAACTACTAAATATGAAGGACTCATCGGGCGAATCGCTCTGGAACTGAAATCGGAACGCTCACTGACATTTCCCCTATCTGAAAGTCTGATAAACGCCGGAAAAATGACTAAGTCGAAAAAAAAAAATTTTTCAACTTTTTTCAATTTTACCCTGTGGGATATATATTCTACCCACACACATTTGGAACTCTCCTGGGGTACCCTCACACATATTATTCCCTCATTTAGTGGATATTTTCACAAAAACGTGAAATTTTCAAAAATTCTAAAAATTGGCTGAAAACTACTAAATATGAAGGACTCATCGGGCGAATCGCTCTGGAACTGAAATCGGAACGCTCACTGACATTTCCCCTAACTGAAAGTCTGATAAACGCCAGAAAAATGACAGTCCAAAAAAATTTTTTTTCAACTTTTTTCAATTTTACCCCCGTGGGATATATATTCTACCCATATACATTTGGAACTCTCCTGGGGTACCCTCACACATATTATTCCCTCATTTAGTGGATATTTTCACAAAAAAAATTCAGAAAATTGGCTGAAAATGACTAAATATGAACGAGTCATCGGGCAAATCGCTCTGGAACTGAAATTGGAACGATCACTGACATTTCCCCTAACTGAAAGTCTGATGAACGCCGGAAAAATGACTAAGTCCAAAAACAATTTTTTTAAAACTTTTTTCAATTTTACCCCCGTGGGATATATATTCTACCCACACACATTTGGAACTCTCCTGGGGTACCCTCACACATATTATTCCCTCATTTAGTGGATATTTTCACAAAAAAGTGAAATTTTCAAAAATTCTGAAAATTGGCTGAAAGAGACTAAATATGAAGGACTCATCGGGCGAATCGCTCTGGAACTGAAATCGGAATGCTCACAGACATTTCCCCTATCTGAAAGTCTGATAAACGCCGGAAAAATGACTAAGTCCAAAAAAATTTTTTTTCAACTTTTTTCAATTTTACCCCCGTGTCATATATATTCTACCCACACACATTTGGAACTCTCCTGGGGTACCCTCACACATATTATTCCCTCATTTAGTGGATATTTTCACAAAAAAGTGAAATTTTCAAAAATTCTGAAAATTGGCTGAAAACGATTAAATATGAAGGACTCATCGGGCGAATCGCTCAGGAACTGAAATCGGAAGACTCACTGACATTTCCCCTATCTGAAAGTCTGATAAACGCCGGAAAAATGACTAAGTCCCAAAAAATTTTTTTTTCAACTTTTTTCAATTTTACCCTGGTGGGAGATATATTCTACTCATATACATTTGGAAATCTCCTGGGGTACCCTCACACATATTATTCCCTCATTTAGTGTATATTTTCACAAAGAAGTTAAATTTTCAAAAATTCTGAAAATTGGCTGAAAACGACTAAATATGTAGGACTCATCGGGCGAATCGCTCTGGAACTGAAATCGGAACGCTCACTGACATTTCTCCTATGTGAAAGTCTGATAAACGCTGAAAAAATGACTAAGTCCAAAAAAAATTTTTTTTCACCTTTTTTCAAATTTACCCCCGTGGGATATATATTCTACCCACACACATTTGGAACTCTCCTGGGTTACCCTCACACATATTATTCCCTCATTTAGTGGATATTTTCACAAAAAAGTGAAATTTTCAAAAATTCTGAAAATTGGCTGAAAGAGACTAAATATGAAGGACTCATCTGGCGAATCGCTCTGGAACTGAAATCGGAATGCTCACTGACATTTCCCCTATCTGAAAGTCTGATAAACGCCGGAAAAATGACTAAGTCCAAAAAAAATTTTTTTTCAACTTTTTTCAATTTTACCCATGTGGGATATATATTCTACCCACACACATTTGGAACTCTCCTGGGGTACACTCACATATATTATTCCCTCATTTAGTGGATATTTTCACAAAAAAGTGAAATTTTCAAAAATTCAGAAAATTGGCTGAAAATGACTAAATATGAAGGACTCATCGGGCGAATCGCTCTGGAACTGAAATCGGAATGCTCACTAACATTTGCCCAAATTGAAAGTCTGATAAACGCCGGAAAAATGACTAAGTCCAAAAAAAATTTTTTTAAAACTTTCTTCAATTTTACCCCTGTGGGATTTATCTTCTACCCACACACATTTGGAACTCTCCTGGGGTACCCTCACACATATTAATCCCTCATTTAGTATATATTTTCACAAAAAAGTGAAATTTTCAAAAATTCTGAAAATTGGCTGAAAACGACTAAATATGAAGGACTCATTGGGCGAATCGCTCTGGAACTGAAATCGGAACGCTCACTGACATTTGCCCTAATTGAAAGTCTGATAAATGCTGGAAAAATGACTAAGTCCAAAAAAATTTTTTTTTCAACTTTTTTCAATTTTACCCCTGTGGGATATATATTCTACCCACACACATTTGGAACTCTCCTGGGGTACCCTCACACATATTATTCCCTCATTTAGTGGATATTTTCACAAAAAAGTGAAATTTTCAAAAATTGTGAAAATTGGCTGAAAGCGACTAAATATGAAGGACTCATCGGGCGAATCGCTCTGGAACTGAAATCGGAACGCTCACTGACATTTACCCTATCTGAAAGTCTGATAAACGCCGGAAAAATGACTAAGTCCAAAAAAAATTTTTTGTCACGTTTTTTCAAATTTACCCCCGTGGGATATATATTCTACCCACACACATTTGGAACTCTCCTGGGGTACCCTCACACATATTATTCCCTCATTTAGTGGATATTTTCACAAAAAGTGACATTTTCAAAAATTCTGAAAATTGGATGAAAATAACTAAATATGAAGGACTCATCGGGCGAATCGCTCTGGAACTGAAATCGGAATGCTCACTGACATTTCTCCTATCTGAAAGTCTGATAAACGCTGAAAAAATGACTAAGTCCCCAATAAATTTTTTTTCAACTTTTTTCAATTTTACTCCCGTGGGATATATTTTCTACCCACACACATTTGGAACTCTCCTGGGGTACCCTCACACATATTATTCCCTCATTTAGTGGATATTTTCACAAAAAAGTGAAATTTTCAAAAATTCTGAAAATTGGCTGAAAACTACTAATAATGAAGGACTCATCGGGCGAATCGCTCTGGAACTGAAATCGGAACGCTCACTGACATTTCCCCTATCTGAAAGTCTGATAAACGCCGGAAAAATGACTAAGTTCAAAAAAAAAATTTTTTCACCTTTTTTCAAATTTACCCCCGTGGGATATATATTCTACCCACAGACATTTGGAACTCTCCTGGGGTACCCTCACACATATTATTCCCTCATTTAGTGGATATTTTCACAAAAAGTGACATTTTCAAAAATTCTGAAAATTGGCTGAAAACGACTAAATATGAAGGACTCATCGGGCGAATCGCTCTGGACATGAAATCGGAACGCTCACTGACATTTGCCCAAATTGAAAGTCTGATAAACGCCGGAAAAATGACTAAGTCCAAAAAAAATTTTTTTTAAACTTTTTTCAATTTTACCCCCGTGGGATATATATTCTACCCACACACATTTGGAACTCTCCTGGGGTACCCTCACACATATTATTCCCTCATTTAGTGGATATTTTCACAAAAAAGTGAAATTTTCAAAAATTCTGATAATTGGCTGAAAACTACTAATAATGAAGGACTCATTGGGCGAATCGCTCTGGAACTGAAATCGGAACGCTCACTGACATTTCCCCTATCTGAAAGTCTGATAAACGCTGGAAAAATGACTAAGTCCAAAAAAAAAATTTTTCAACTTTTTTCAATTTTACCCCCGTGGGATATATATTCTACCCACACACATTTGGAACTCTCCTGTTGTACCCTCACACATATTATTCCCTCATTTAGTGGATATTTTCACAAAAAACTGAAATTTTCAAAAATTCAGAAAATTGGCTAAAAACAACTAAATATGAAGGACTCATCGGGCGAATCGCTCTTGAACTGAAATCGGAACGCTCACTGACATTTCTCCTATCTGAAAGTCTGATAAACGCTGGAAAAATGACTAAGTCCAAAAAAATTTTTTTTTCAACTTTTTTCAATTTTACCCCTGTGGGATATATATTCTACCCACACACATTTGGAACTCTCCTGGGGTACCCTCACACATAATATTCCCTCATTTAGTGGATATTTTCACAAAATTGAAATTTGCAAAAATTCTGAAAATTGGCTGAAAGCGACTAAATATGAAGGACTCATCAGGCGAATCGCTCTGGAACTGAAATCGGAACACTCACTGACATTTGCCCAAATTGAAAGTCTGATAAGCGCAGGAAAAATGACTAAGTCCAAAAAAAATTTTTTTTCAACTTTTTTCAATTTTACCCCCGTGGGATATATATTCTACCCACACACATTTGGAACTCTCCTGGGGTACCCTCACACATATTATTCCCTCATTTAGTGGATATTTTCACAAAAAAGTGACATTTTCAAAAATTCTAAAAATTGGCTGAAAATGACTAAATATGAACGACTCATCGGGCAAATCACTCTGGAACGTAAATTGGAATGCTCACTGACATTTCCCCTAACTGAAAATCTGATAAACGCCGGAAAAATGACTAAGTCCAAAAAAAATTTTTTAAAACTTTTTTCAATTTTACCCCCGTGGGATATATCTTCTACCCACACACATTTGGAACTCTCCTGGGGTACCCTCACACATATTATTCCCTCATTTAGTGGGTATTTTCACAAAAAAGTGAAATTTTCAAAAATTCTGAAAATTGGCTGAAAATGACTGAATATGAAGGACTCATTGGGCGAATCGCGCTGGAACTGAAATCGGAACGCTCACTGACATTTCCCCTATCTGAAAGTCTGATAAACGCTGAAAAAATGACTAAGTCCCCAAAAAAAAATTTTCACCTTTTTTCAATTTTACCCCCGTGGGATATATATTCTACCCACACACATTTGGAACTCTCCTGGGGTACCCTCACACATATTATTCCCTCATTTAGTGGATATTTTCACAAAAAAGTGAAATTTTCAAAAATTCTGAAAATTGGCTGAAAACAAATAAATATGAAGGACACATCGGGCAAATCGCTCTGGAACTGAAATCGGAATGCTCACTGACATTTCCCCTATCTGAAAGTCTGATAAACGCCAGAAAAATGACTAAGTCTAAAAAAAATTTTTTTTCACCTTTTTTCAATTTTACCCCCGTGGGATATATATTCTACCCACACATTTGGAACTCTCCTGGGGTACCCTCACACATATTATTCCCTCATTTAGTGGATATTTTCACAAAAAAGTAAAATTTTCAAAAATTCAGAAAATTGGCTGAAAACTACTGAATATGAAGGACTCATCGGGCGAATCGCGCTGGAACTGAAATCGGAACGCTCACTGACATCTCCCCGATCTGAAAGTCTGATAAACGCTGAAAAAATGACTATGTCCAAAAAAAAAATTTTTCAACTCTTTTCAATTTTACCCCCGTGGGATATATATTCTACCCACGCACATTTGGAACACTCCTGGGGTACCCTCACACATATTATTCCCTCATTTAGTGGATATTTTCACAAAAAAGTGAAATTTTCAAAAATTCAGAAAATTGGTTGAAAACGACTAAATATGAAGGACTCATCGGGCGAATCGCTATGGAACTGAAATCAGAACGCTCACTGACATTTCCCCTATCTGAAAGTCTGATAAACGCCGGAAAAACGACTATGTCCAAAAAAAAATTTTTTCAACTCTTTTCAATTTTACCCCCGTGGGATATATATTCTACCCACGCACATTTGGAACACTCCTGGGGTACCCTCACACATATTATTCCCTCATTTAGTGGATATTTTCACAAAAAAGTGAAATTTTCAAAAATTCAGAAAATTGGCAGAAAACTACTGAATATGAAGGACTCATCGGGCGAATCGCGCTGGAACTGAAATCGGAACGCTCACTGACATTTCCCCGATCTGAAAGTCTGATAAACGCTGAAAAAATGACTAAGTCCAAAAAAAAAAATTTTCAACTCTTTTCAATTTTACCCACGTGGGATATATATTCTACCCACACACATTTGGAACTCTCCTGGGGTACCCTCACACATATTATTCCCTCATTTAGTGGATATTTTCACAAAAAAGTGAAAGTTTCAAAAATTCTGAAAATTGGCTGAAAACAAATAAATATGAAGGACTCATCGGGCGAATCGCTCTGGAACTGAAATCGGAATGCTCACTGACATTTCCCCTATCTGAAAGTCTGATAAACGCCAGAAAAATGACTAAGTCTAAAAAAAATTTTTTTTCACCTTTTTTCAATTTTACCCCCGTGGGATATATATTCTACCCACGCACATTTGGAACACTCCTGGGGTGCCCTCACACATACTATTCCCTCATTTAGTGGATATTTTCACAAAAAAGTAAAATTTTCAAAAATTCAGAAAATTGGCTGAAAACGACTAAATATGAAGGACACATCGGGCAAATCGCTCTGGAACTGAAATCGGAATGCTCATTGACATTTCCCCTATCTGAAAGTCTGATAAACGCTGAAAAAATGACTAAGTGTAAAAAAAAATTTTTTTCACCTTTTTTCAATTTTACCCCCGTGGGATATATATTCTACCCACGCACATTTGGAACACTCCTGGGGTATCCTCACACATATTATTCCCTCATTTAGTGGATATTTTCACAAAAAAGTGAAATTTTCAAAAATTCTGAAAATTGGCTGAAAATGACTAAATATGAAGGACTCATTGGGCAAATCGCTCTGGAACTGAAATCGGAACGCTCACTGACATTTCCCCTATCTGAAAGTCTGATAAACGCTGAAAAAATGACTAAGTCCAAAAAAAAAAATTTTTCACCTTTTTTCAATTTTACCCACGTGGGATATATATTCTACCCACACACATTTGGAACTCTCCTGGGGTACCCTCACACATATTATTCCCTCATTTAGTGGATATTTTTGCAAAAAATTGAAAGTTTCAAAAATTCTGAAAATTGGCTGAAAACGACTAAATATGAAGGACTCATCGGGCGAATCGCTCTGGAACTGAAATCGGAACGCTCACTGACATTTCCCCTATCTGAAAGTCTGATAAACGCTGAAAAAATGACTAAGTCCAAAAAAAATAATTTTTCACCTTTTTTCAATTTTACCCCCGTGGGATATATATTCTATTCTACTCACACACATTTGGAACTCTCCTGGGGTACCCTCATACATATTATTCCCTCATTTAGTGGATATTTTCACAAAAAAGTGAAATTTTCAAAAATTCTGAAAATTGGCTGAAAACGACTAAATATGAAGGACTCATCGGGCGAATTGCTCTGGAACTGAAATTGGAATGCTCACTGACATTTCCCCTATCTGAAAGTCTGATAAACGCCGGAAAAATGACTAAGTCTAAAAAAAATTTTTTTTCACCTTTTTTCAATTTTACCCCCGTGGGATATATATTCTACCCACACACATTTGGAACTCTCCTGGGGTACCCTCACACATATTATTCCCTCATTTAGTGGATATTTTCACAAAAAAGTGAAATTTTCAAAAATTCAGAAAATTGGCTGAAAACGACTAAATATGAAGGACTCATTGGGCGAATCGCACTGGAACTGAAATCGGAACGCTCACTGACATTTTCCCTATCTGAAAGTCTGATAAACACCGGAAAAATGACAGTCCAAACAAAATTTTTTTCACCTTTTTTCAATTATACCCCCTTGAGATATATATTCTACCCACACACATTTGGAACTCTCCTGGGGTACCCTCACACATATTATTCCCTCATTTAGTGGATATTTTCACAAAAAAGTGAAATTTTCAAAAATTCTGAAAATTAGCTGAAAACGACTAAATATGAAGGACTCATCGGGGGAATCGCTCTGGAACTGAAATTGGAACGCTCAGTGACATTTCCCCTATCTGAAAGTCTGATAAACGCTGAAAAAATGACTAAGTCAAAAAAAAATTTTTTTCACCTTTTTTCAATTTTACCCCCGTGGGATATATCTTCTACCCACACACATTTGGAACTCTCCTGGGGTACCCTCACACATATTATTCCCTCATTTAGTGGATATTTTTGCTCTGAAATCGGAACGCTCACTGAAATTTCCCCTATCTGAAAGTCTGATAAACGGTGAAAAAATGACTAAGTCAAAAAAAAAAATGTTTCACCTTTTTTCAATTTTACCCCCGTGGGATATATATTCTACCCACACACATTTGGAACACTCCTGGGGTAGCCTCGCACTTATTATTCCCTCATTTAGTGGATATTTTCACAAAAAAGTGAAATTTTCAAAAATTCAGAAAATTGGCTGAAAACGACTGAATATGAATGACTCATCGGGTGAATCACTCTGGAACTGAAATCGGAATGCTCACTGACATTTCCCCTATCTGAAAGTCTGATAAACGCCGGAAAAATGACTAAGTTCAAAAAAAATTTTTTGCAACTTTTTTCAATTTTACCCCCGTGGGATATATATTCTACCCACACACATTTGGAACTCTCCTGGCGTACCCTCACACATATTATTCCCTCATTTAGTGGATATTTTCACAAAAAAGTGAAATTTTCAAAAATTCAGAAAATTGGCTGAAAACGACTAAATATGAAGGACTCATCAGGCGAATCGCTCTGGAACTGAAATTGGAACGCTCACTGACATTTCCCCTATCTGAAAGTCTGATAAACACCGGAAAAATGACAGTCCAAAAAAAAATTTTTCCACCTTTTTTCAATTTTACCCCCGTGGGATATTTATTCTACCCACGCACATTTGGAACACTCCTGGGGTACCCTCACACTTATTATTCCCTCATTTAGTGGATATTTTCACAAAAAAGTGAAATTTTCAAAAATTCAGAAAATTGGCTGAAAACTACTAATAATGAAGAACTCATCGGGCGAATCGCTCTGGAACTGAAATGGGAACGCTCACTGACATTTCCCCTATCTGAAAGTCTGACAAACGCTGAAAAAATGACTAAGTCCAAAAAAAAAAATTTTTCACCTTTTTTCAATTTTACCCCCGTGGTATATATAATCTACCCACACACATTTGGAACTCTCCTGGGGTATCCTCACACATATTATTCCCTCATTTAGTGGATATTTTCACAAAAAAGTGAAATTTTCAAAAATTCTGAAAATTGTCTGAAAACGACTAAATATGAATGACTCATCGGGCGAATCGCTCTGGAACTGAAATCGGAACGCTCAATGACATTTTCCCTATCTGAAAGTCTGATAAACGCCGGAAAAATTACTAAGTCCAAAAAAAATGTTTTCACCTTTTTTCAATTTTACCCCCGTGGGATATTTATTATACCCACGCACATTTGGAACACTCCTGGGGTACCCTCACACTTATTATTCCCTCATTTAGTGGATATTTTCACAAAAAAGTGAAATTTTCAAAAATTCAGAAAATTGGCTGAAAACTACTAATAATGAAGGACTCATCGGGCGAATCGCTCTGGAACTGAAATCGGAACGCTCACTGACATTTCCCCTATCTGAAAGTCTGATAAACGCTGAAAAAATGACTAAGTCCCCAAAAAAATTTTTTCAACTTTTTTCAATTTTACCCCCGTGGGATATATATTCCACCCACACACATTTGGAACTCTCCTGGGGTACCCTCACACATATTATTCCCTCATTTAGTGGATATTTTCACAAAAAAGTGAAATTTTCCAAAATTCTGAAAATTGGCTGAAAACGGCTAAATATGAAGGACTCATCGGGCGAATCGCTCTGGAACTGAAATCGGAACGCTCACTGACATTTCCCCTATCTGAAAGTCTGATAAACGCAGGAAAAATGACTAAGTCTAAAAAAAATTTTTTTTCAAATGTTTTCAATTTTACCGCCGTGGGATATATATTCTACCCACACACATTTGGAACTCTCCTGGGGTACCCTCACACATATTATTCCCTCATTTAGTGGATATTTTCACAAAAAAGTGACATTTTCAAAAATTCTGAAAATTGGCTGAAAACGACTGAATATGAATGACTCATCGGGTGAATCACTCTGGAACTGAAATCGGAACGCTCACTAACATTTCCCCTATCTGAAAGTCTGATAAACACCGGAAAAATGACAGTCCAAAAAAAATTTTTTTCACCTTTTTTCAATTTTACCCCCGTGGGATATATATTCTACCCACACACATTTGGAACTCTCCTGGGGTACCCTCACACATATTATTCCCTCATTTAGTGGATATTTTCACAAAAAAGTGAAATTTGCAAAAATTCAGAAAAATGTCTGAAAACGACTAAATATGAATGACTCATCGGGCGAATCGCTCTGGAACTGAAATCGGAACGCTCAATGACATTTCCCCTATCTGAAAGTCTGATAAACGCCGGAAAAATGACTAAGTCCAAAAAAAAATGTTTTCACCTTTTTTCAATTTTACCCCCGTGGGATATTTATTCTAACCACGCACATTTGGAACACTCCTGGGGTATCCTCACACTTATTATTCCCTCATTTAGTGGATATTTTCACAAAAAAGTGAAATTTTCAAAAATTCAGAAAATTGGCTGAAAACGACTGAATATGAATGACTCATCGGGTGAATCACTCTGGAACTGAAATCGGAACGCTCACTAACATTTCCCCTATCTGAAAGTCTGATAAACGCTGAAAAAATGACTAAGTCCCAAAAAAAAATTTTTCAACTTTTTTCAATTTTACCCCCGTGGGATATATATTCTACCCACACACATTTAGAACTCTCCTGGGGTACCCTCACACATATTATTCCCTCATTTAGTGGATATTTTCACAAAAAAGTGAAATTTTCAAAAATTCTGAAAATTGGCTGAAAACGACTAAATATGAAGGACTCATCGGGCGAATCGCTCTGGAACTGAAATCGGAACGCTCACTGACATTTCCCCTATCTGAAAGTCTGATAAACGCTGAAAAAATGACTAAGTCCAAAAAGAAAAATTTTTCACCTTTTTTCAATTTTACCCCCGTGGGATATATATTCTACCCACACACATTTGGATCTCTCCTGGGATACCCTCACACATATTATTCCCTCATTTAGTGGATATTTTCACAAAAAAGTGAAATTTTCAAAAATTCAGAAAATTGGCTGAAAACGACTAAATATGAAGGACTCATCGGGCGAATCGCTCTGGAACTGAAATTGGAACGCTCACTGACATTTCCCCTATCTGAAAGTCTGATAAACGCTGAAAAAATGACTAAGTCCAAAAAAAATAGTTTTTCACCTTTTTTCAATTTTACCCCCGTGGGATATATATTCTACCCACACACATTTGGAACTCTCCTGGGGTACCCTCACACATATTATTCCCTCAGTTAGTGGATATTTTCACAAAAAAGTGTAATTTTCAAAAATTCAGAAAATTGGCTGAAAATGACTAAATATGAAGGACTCATCAGGCAAATCGCTCTGGAACTGAAATTGGAACGCTCACTGACAATTCCCCTATCTGAAAATCTGATAAACGCCGGAAAAATGACTAAGTTCCAAAAAAAAATTTTTTCACCTTTTTTCAATTTTACCCCAGTGGGATATATATTCTACCCACACACATTTGGAACTCTCCTGGGGTACCCTCACACATATTATTCCCTCATTTAGTGGATATTTTCACAAAAAAGTGAAATTTTCAAAAATTCAGAAAATTGGCTGAAAACGACTAAATATGAAGGACTCATCGGGCGAATCGCTCTGGAACTGAAATCGGAACGCTCACTGACATTTCCCCTATCTGAAAGTCTGATAAACGCTGAAAAAATGACTAAGTCCAAAAAAAAATTTTTTCACCTTTTTTCAATTTTACGACCGTGGGATATATATTCTACCCACACACATTTGGAACTCTCCTGAGGTACCCTCACACATATTATTCCCTCATTTAGTGGATATTTTCACAAAAAAGTGAAATTTTCAAAAATTCAGAAAATTGGCTGAAAACGACTAAATATGAAGGACTCATCGGGCGAAGCGCTCTGGAACTGAAATCGGAACGCTCACTGACATTTCCCCTATCTGAAAGTCTGAAAAACGCTGAAAAAATGACTAAGTTCAAAAAAAAAATTTTTTCACCTTTTTTCAATTTTACCCCCGTGGGATATATATTCTACCCACACACATTTGGTACTCTCCTGGGGTACCTTCACACATATTATTCCCTCATTTAGTGGATATTTTCACAAAAAAGTGAAATTTTAAAAAATTCTGAAATTTGGCTGAACACGAATAAATATGAAGGACTCATCGGGCGAATCGCTCTGGAACTGAAATCGGAACGCTCACTGACATTTCCCCGATCTGAAAGTCTGATAAACGCTGAAAAAATGACTAAGTTCAAAAAAAAAATTTTTTAACCTTTTTTTAATTTTACCCCCGTGGGATATATACTATACCCACACACATTTGGAACTCTCCTGGGGTACCCTCACACATATTATTTCCTCATTTAGTGGATATTTTCACAAAAAAGTGAAATTTTCAAAAATTCAGAAAATTGGCTGAAAACGACTAAATATGAAGGACTCATCGGGCGAATCGCTCTGGAACTGAATTCGGAATGCTCACTGACATTTCACGTATCTGAAAGTCTGTTAAACGCCGGAAAATGACTAAGTCTAAAAAAAATTTTTTTAAACTTTTTTCAATTTTACCCCCGTGGGATATATATTCTACCCACACACATTTGGAACTCTCCTGGGGTACCCTCACACATATTATTCCCTCATTTAGTGGATATTTTCACAAAAAAGTGAAATTTTCAAAAATTCTGAAATTTGGCTGAAAACGACTAAATATGAAGGACTCATCAGGCGAATCGCTCTGGAACTGAAATCGGAACGCTCACTGACATTTCCCCTATCTGAAAGTCTGATAAACGCCGGAAAATGTCTAAGTCTAAAAAAAAATTTTTTTCAACTTTTTTCAATTTTACCCCCGTGGGATATATATTCTACCCACACACATTTGGAACTCTCCTGGGGTACCCTCACACATATTATTCCCTCATTTAGTGGATATTTTCACAAAAAAGTGAAATTTTCAAAAATTCAGAAAATTGGCTGAAAACGACTAAATATGAAGAACTCATCGGCGAATCGCTCTGGAACTGAAATCGGAACGCTCACTGACATTTCCCCTATCTGAAAGTCTGAAAAACGCTGAAAAAATGACTAAGTTCCAAAAAAAAATTTTTTCACCTTTTTTCAATTTTACCCCAGTGGGATATATATTCTACCCACACACATTTGGAACTCTCGTGGGGTACCCTCACACATATTATTCCCTCATTTAGTGGATATTTTCACAAAAAAGTGAAATTTTCAAAAATTCAGAAAATTGGCTGAAAACGACTAAATATGAAGGACTCATCGGGCGAATCGCTCTGGAACTGAAATCGGAACGCTCACTGACATTTCCCCTATCTGAAAGTCTGATAAACACTGAAAAAAGGACTAAGTCTAAAAAAAAAATTTTTTCACCTTTTTTCAATTTTACCCCCGTGGGATATATATTCTACCCACACACATTTGGAACTCTCCTGGGGTACCCTCACACATATTATTCCCTCATTTAGTGGATATTTTCACAAAAAAGTGAAATTTTAAAACATTCTGAAATTTGGCTGAACACGACTAAATATGAAGGACTCATCGGGCGAATCGCTCTGGAACTGAAATCGGAACGCTCACTGACATTTCCCCTATCTGAAAGTCTGATAAACGCTGAAAAAATGACTAAGTCCAAAAAAAATTTTTTCATCTTTTTTCAATTTTACCCCCGTGGGATATATATTCTACCCACACACATTTGGAACTCTCCTGGGGTACCCTCACACATATTATTTCCTCATTTAGTGGATATTTTCACAAAAAAGTGAAATTTTCAAAAATTCAGAAAATTGGCTGAAAATGACTAAATATGAAGGACTCATCGGGCGAATCGCTCTGGAACTGAAATCGGAACGCTCACTGACATTTCCCCTATCTGAAAGTCTGATAAACGCTGAAAAAATGACTAAGTCCAAAAAAAAATTTTTTTCACCTTTTTTCAATTTTACCCCCGTGGGATATATATTCTACCCACACACATTTGGAACTCTCCTGGGGTACCCTCACACATATTATTCCCTCATTTAGTGGATATTTTCACAAAAAAGTGAAATTTTCAAAAATTCTGAAATTTGGCTGAAAACGACTAAATATGAAGGACTCATCGGGCGAATCGCTCTGGAACTTAAATCGGAATGCTCACTGACATTTCTACTATCTGAAAGTCTGATAAACGCTGAAAAAATGACTAAGTCCAAAAAAAAATTTTTTCACCTTTTTTCAATTTTACCCCCGTGGGATATATATTCTACCCACACACATTTGGAACTCTCCTGGGGTACCCTTACACATATTATTCCCTCATTTAGTGGATATTTTCACAAAAAAGTGAAATTTTCAAAAATTCAGAAAATTGGCTGAAAACAACTAAATATGAAGGACTCATCGGGCGAATCGCTCTGGAACTGAAATCGGAACGCTCACTGACATTTCCCCTATCTGAAAGTCTGATAAACGCTGAAAAAATGACTAAGTCCAAAAAAAAAATGTTTTTCACCTTTTTTCAATTATACCCCCGTGGGATATATATTCTACCCACACACATTTGGAACTCTCCTGAGGTACCCTCACACATATTATTCCCTCATTTAGTGGATATTTTCACAAAAAAGTGAAATTTTCAAAAATTCAGAAAATTGGCTGAAAACGACTAAATATGAAGAACTCATCGGGCGAATCGCTCTGGAACTGAAATCGGAACGCTCACTGACATTTCCCCTATCTGAAAGTCTGATAAACACTGAAAAAATGACTAAGTCCAAAAAAAATTTTTTCATCTTTTTTCAATTTTACCCCCGTGGGATATATATTCTACCCACACACATTTGGAACTCTCCTGGGGTACCCTCACACATATTATTCCCTCATTTAGTGGATATTTTCACAAAAAAGTGAAATTTTAAAAAATTCTGAAATTTGGCTGAAAACGACTAAATATGAAGGACTCATCGGGCGAATCGCTCTGGAACTTAAATCGGAATGCTCACTGACATTTCTACTATCTGAAAGTCTGATAAACGCTGAAAAATGACTAAGTCCAAAAAAAAATTTTTTCACCTTTTTTCAATTTTACCCCCGTGGGATATATATTCTACCCACACACATTTGGAACTCTCCTGGGGTACCCTTACACATATTATTCCCTCATTTAGTGGATATTTTCACAAAAAAGTGAAATTTTCAAAAATTCAGAAAATTGGCTGAAAACAACTAAATATGAAGGACTCATCGGGCGAATCGCTCTGGAACTGAAATCGGAACGCTCACTGACATTTCCCCTATCTGAAAGTCTGATAAACGCTGAAAAAATGACTAAGTCCAAAAAAAAAATTTTTTCACCTTTTTTCAATTATACCCCCGTGGGATATATATTCTACCCACACACATTTGGAACTCTCCTGAGGTACCCTCACACATATTATTCCCTCATTTAGTGGATATTTTCACAAAAAAGTGAAATTTTCAAAAATTCAGAAAATTGGCTGAAAACGACTAAATATGAAGAACTCATCGGGCGAATCGCTCTGGAACTGAAATCGGAACGCTCACTGACATTTCCCCTATCTGAAAGTCTGAAAAACGCTGAAAAAATGACTAAGTTCCAAAAAAAAATTTTTTCACCTTTTTTCAATTTTACCCCAGTGGGATATATATTCTACCCACACACATTTGGAACTCTCCTGGGGTACCCTCACACATATTATTCCCTCATGTAGTGGATATTTTCACAAAAAAGTGAAATTTTCAAAAATTCAGAAAATTGGCTGAAAACGACTAAATATGAAGGACTCATCGGGCGAATCGCTCTGGAACTGAAATCGGAACGCTCACTGACATTTCCCCTATCTGAAAGTCTGATAAACACTGAAAAAATGACTAAGTCCAAAAAAAATTTTTTCATCTTTTTTCAATTTTACCCCCGTGGGATATATATTCTACCCACACACATTTGGAACTCTCCTGGGGTACCCTCACACATATTATTCCCTCATTTAGTGGATATTTTCACAAAAAAGTGAAATTTTAAAAAATTCTGAAATTTGGCTGAACACGAATAAATATGAAGGACTCATCGGGCGAATCGCTCTGGAACTGAAATCGGAACGCTCACTGACATTTCCCCGATCTGAAAGTCTGATAAACACTGAAAAAATGACTAAGTCCAAAAAAAATTTTTTCATCTTTTTTCAATTTTACCCCCGTGGGATATATATTCTACCCACACACATTTGGAACTCTCCTGGGGTACCCTCACACATATTATTTCCTCATTTAGTGGATATTTTCACAAAAAAGTGAAATTTTCAAAAATTCAGAAAATTGGCTGAAAATGACTAAATATGAAGGACTCATCGGGCGAATCGCTCTGGAACTGATTTCGGAATGCTCACTGACATTTCACGTATCTGAAAGTCTGTTAAACGCCGGAAAATGACTAAGTCTAAAAAAATTTTTTTTTAACTTTTTTCAATTTTACCCCCGTGGGATATATATTCTACCCACACACATTTGGAACTCTCCTGGGGTACCCTCACACATATTATTCCCTCATTTAGTGGATATTTTCACAAAAAAGTGAAATTTTCAAAAATTCTGAAATTTGGCTGAAAACGACTAAATATGAAGGACTCATCAGGCGAATCGCTCTGGAACTGAAATCGGAACGCTCACTGACATTTCCCATATCTGAAAGTCTGATAAACGCTGAAAAAATGACTAAGTTCAAAAAAAAAATTTTTTAACCTTTTTTTAATTTTACCCCCGTGGGATATATACTATACCCACACACATTTGGAACTCTCCTGGGGTACCCTCACACATATTATTTCCTCATTTAGTGGATATTTTCACAAAAAAGTGAAATTTTCAAAAATTCAGAAAATTGGCTGAAAACGACTAAATATGAAGGACTCATCGGGCGAATCGCTCTGGAACTGAAATCGGAACGCTCACTGACATTTCCCCTATCTGAAAGTCTGAAAAACGCTGAAAAAATGACTAAGTCCAAAAAAAAATTTTTTCACCTTTTTTCAATTTTACCCCCGTGGGATATATATTCTACCCACACACATTTGGAACTCTCCTGAGGTACCCTCACACATATTATTCCCTCATTTAGTGGATATTTTCACAAAAAAGTGAAATTTTCAAAAATTCAGAAAATTGGCTGAAAACGACTAAATATGAAGGACTCATCGGGCGAAGCGCTCTGGAACTGAAATCGGAACGCTCACTGACATTTCCCCTATCTGAAAGTCTGAAAAACGCTGAAAAAATGACTAAGTTCAAAAAAAAAATTTTTCCACCTTTTTTCAATTTTACCCCCGTGGGATATATATTCTACCCACACACATTTGGTACTCTCCTGGGGTACCTTCACACATATTATTCCCTCATTTAGTGGATATTTTCACAAAAAAGTGACATTTTCAAAAATTCAGAAAATTGGCCGAAAACGACTAAATATGAAGGACTCATCGGGCGAATCGCTCTGGAACTGAAATCGGAACGCTCACTGACATTTCACCTATCTGAAAGTCTGATAAACGCCGGAAAATGACTAAGTCTAAAAAAAAATTTTTTCAACTTTTTTCAATTTTACCCCCGTGGGATATATATTCTACCCACACACATTTGGAACTCTCCTGGGGTACCCTCACACATATTATTTCCTCATTTAGTGGATATTTTCACAAAAAAGTGAAATTTTCAAAAATTCAGAAAATTGGCTGAAAATGACTAAATATGAAGGACTCATCGGGCAAATCGCTCTGGAACTGAAATCGGAACGCTCACTGACATTTCCCCTATCTGAAAGTCTGATAAACGCTGAAAAAATGACTAAGTCCAAAAAAAAATTTTTTTCACCTTTTTTCAATTTTACCCCCGTGGGATATATATTCTACCCACACACATTTGGAACTCTCCTGGGGTACCCTCACACATATTATTCCCTCATTTAGTGGATATTTTCACAAAAAAGTGAAATTTTCAAAAATTCTGAAATTTGGCTGAAAACGACTAAATATGAAGGACTCATTGGGCGAATCGCTCTGGAACTGAAATCGGAACGCTCACTGACATTTCCCCTATCTGAAAGTCTGATAAACGCTGAAAAAATGACTAAGTCCAAAAAAAAAATTTTTTCACCTTTTTTCAATTATACCCCCGTGGGATATATATTCTACCCACACACATTTGGAACTCTTCTGAGGTACCCTCACACATATTATTCCCTCATTTAGTGGATATTTTCACAAAAAAGTGAAATTTTCAAAAATTCTGAAAATTGGCTGAAAACGACTAAATATGAAGGACTCATCGGGCGAATCGCTCTGGAACTGAAATCGGAACGCGCACTGACATTTCCCCTATCTGAAAGTCTGAAAAACGCTGAAAAAATGACTAAGTCCAAAAAAAAATTTTTTCACCTTTTTTCAATTTTACCCCCATGGGATATATATTCTACCCACACACATTTGGAACTCTCCTGAGGTACCCTCACACATATTATTCCCTCATTTAGTGGATATTTTCACAAAAAAGTGAAATTTTCAAAAATTCAGAAAATTGGCTGAAAACGACTAAATATGAAGGACTCATCGGGCGAATCGCTCTGGAACTGAAATCGGAACGCTAACTGACATTTCCCCTATCTGAAAGTCAGAAAAACGCTGAAAAAATGACTAAGTCCAAAAAAAAATTTTTTCACCTTTGTTCAATTTTACCCCCGTGGGATATATATTCTACCCACACACATTTGGAACTCTCCTGAGGTACCCTCACACATATTATTCCCTCATTTAGTGGATATTTTCACAAAAAAGTGAAATTTTCAAAAATTCAGAAAATTGGCTGAAAACGACTAAATATGAAGGACTCATCGGGCGAAGCGCTCTGGAACTGAAATCGGAACGCTCACTGACATTTCCCCTATCTGAAAGTCTGAAAAACGCTGAAAAAATGACTAAGTTAAAAAAAAAAATTTTTCCACCTTTTTTCAATTTTACCCCCGTGGGATATATATTCTACCCACACACATTTGGTACTCTCCTGGGGTACCTTCACACATATTATTCCCTCATTTAGTGGATATTTTCACAAAAAAGTGACATTTTCAAAAATTCAGAAAATTGGCCGAAAACGACTAAATATGAAGGACTCATCGGGCGAATCGCTCTGGAACTGAAATCGGAACGCTCACTGACATTTCACCTATCTGAAAGTCTGATAAACGCCGGAAAATGACTAAGTCTAAAAAAAAATTTTTTTCAACTTTTTTCAATTTTACCCCCGTGGGATATATATTCTACCCACACACATTTGGAACTCTCCTGGGGTACCCTCACACATATTATTCCCTCATTTAGTGGATATTTTCACAAAAAAGTGAAATTTTAAAAAATTCTGAAATTTGGCTGAACACGACTAAATATGAAGGACTCATCGGGCGAATCGCTCTGGAACTGAAATCGGAACGCTCACTGACATTTCCCCTATCTGAAAGTCTGATAAACGCTGAAAAAATGACTAAGTCCAAAAAAATTTTTTTCATCTTTTTTCAATTTTACCCCCGTGGGATATATATTCTACCCACACACATTTGGAACTCTCCTGGGGTAGCCTCACACATATTATTTCCTCATTTAGTGGATATTTTCACAAAAAAGTGAAATTTTCAAAAATTCAGAAAATTGGCTGAAAATGACTAAATATGAAGGACTCATCGGGCGAATCGCTCTGGAACTGAAATCGGAACGCTCACTGACATTTCCCCTATCTGAAAGTCTGATAAACGCTGAAAAAATGACTAAGTCCAAAAAAAAATTTTTTTCACCTTTTTTCAATTTTACCCCCGTGGGAAATATATTCTACCCACACACATTTGGAACTCTCCTGGGGTACCCTCACACATATTATTCCCTCATTTAGTGGATATTTTCACAAAAAAGTGAAATTTTCAAAAATTCTGAAATTTGGCTGAAAACGACTAAATATGAATGACTCATCGGGCGAATCGCTCTGGAACTTAAATCGGAATGCTCACTGACATTTCTACTATCTGAAAGTCTGATAAACGCTGAAAAAATGACTAAGTCCAAAAAAAAATTTTTTCACCTTCTTTCAATTTTACCCCCGTGGGATATATATTCTACCCACACACATTTGGAACTCTCCTGGGGTACCCTCACACATATTATTTCCTCATTTAGTGGATATTTTCACAAAAAAGTGAAATTTTCAAAAATTCAGAAAATTGGCTGAAAATGACTAAATATGAAGGACTCATCGGGCGAATCGCTCTGGAACTGAAATCGGAACGCTCACTGACATTTCCCCTATCTGAAAGTCTGATAAACGCTGAAAAAATGACTAAGTTCAAAAAAAAATTTTTTTCACCTTTTTTCAATTTTACCCCCGTGGGAAATATATTCTACCCACACACATTTGGAACTCTCCTGGGGTACCCTCACACATATTATTCCCTCATTTAGTGGATATTTTCACAAAAAAGTGAAATTTTCAAAAATTCAGAAAATTGGCTGAAAACGACTAAATATGAAGGACTCATCGGGCCAATCGCTCTGGAACTTAAATGGGAACGCTCACTGACATTTCTACTATCTGAAAGTCTAAAAAACGGTGAAAAAATGACTAAGTCCAAAAAAAAAAAATTTTTCACCTTTTTTCAATTTTACCCCCGTGTGATATATATTCTACCCACACACATTTGGAACTCTCCTGGGGTACCCTCACACATATTATTCCCTCATTTAGTGGGTATTTTCACAAAAAAGTGAAATTTTCAAAAATTCAGAAAATTGGCTGAAAACGACTAAATATGAAGGACTCATCGGGCGAATCGCTCTGGAACTGAAATCGGAACGATCACTGACATTTCCCCTATCTGAAAGTCTGATAAACACTGAAAAAATGACTAAGTCCAAAAAAAAATTTTTTTAACCTTTTTCAATTTTACCCCCGTAGGATATATATATTCTACCCACACACATTTGGAACTCTCCTGGGGTACCCTCACACATATTATTCCCTCATTTAGTGGATATTTTCACAAAAAAGTGAAATTTTCAAAAATTCTGAAATTTGGCTGAAAACGACTAAATATGAAGGACTCATCGGGCGAATCGCTCTGGAACTGAAATCGGAACGCTCACTGACATTTCCCCTATCTGAAAGTCTGATAAACGCTGAAAAAATGACTAAGTCCAAAAAAAAAAATTTTTCACCTTTTTTCAATTTTACCCCCGTGTGATATATATTCTACCCACACACATTTGGAACTCTCCTGGGGTACCCTCACACATATTATTCCCTCATTTAGTGGATATTTTCACAAAAAAGTGAAATTTTCAAAAATTCAGAAAATTGGCTGAAAACGACTAAATATGAAGGACTCATCGGGCGAATCGCTCTGAAATTGAAATCGGAACGCTCACTGACATTTCCCCTATCTGAAAGTCTGATAAACGCTGAAAAAATGACTAAGTCCAAAAAAAAATTTTTTCACCTTTTTTCAATTTTACCCCCGTGGGATATATATTCTACCCACACACATTTGGAACTCTCCTGGGGTACCCTCACACATATTATTCCCTCATTTAGTGGATATTTTCACAAAAAAGTGAAATTTTCAAAAATTCTGAAATCTTGCTGAAAACGACTAAATATGAAGGACTCATCGGGCGAATCGCTCTGGAACTGAAATCGGAACGCTCACTGACATTTCCCCTATCTGAAAGTCTGATAAACGCTGAAAAAATGACTAAGTCCAAAAAAAAATTATTTTCACCTTTTTTCAATTTTACCCCCGTGGGATATATATTCTACCCACACACATTTGGAACTCTCCTGGGGTAACCTCACACATATTATTCCCTCATTTAGTGGATATTTTCACAAAAAAGTGAAATTTTCAAAAATTCTGAAATTTGGCTGAAAACGACTAAATATGAAGGACTCATAGGGCGAATCGCTCTGGAACTGAAATCGGAACGCTCACTGACATTTCCCCTATCTGAAAGTCTGATAAACGCTGAAAAAATAACTAAGTTCAAAAAAAAAAATTTTTCACCTTTTTTCAATTTTACCCCCGTGGGATATATATTCTACCCACACACATTTGGAGCTCTCCTGGGGTACCTTCACACATATTATTCCCTCATTTAGTGGATATTTTCACAAAAAAGTGAAATTTTCAAAAATTCTGAAAATTGGCTGAAAACGACTAAATATGAAGGACTCATCGGGCGAATCGCTCTGGAACTGAATTCGGAATGCTCACTGACATTTCACCTATCTGAAAGTCTGTTAAACGCCGGAAAATGACTAAGTCTAAAAAAAATTTTTTTAAACTTTTTTCAATTTTACCCCCGTGGGATATATATTCTACCCACACACATTTGGAACTCTCCTGGGGTACCCTCACACATATTATTCCCTCATTTAGTGGATATTTTCACAAAAAAATGAAATTTTCAAAAATTCTGAAAATTGGCTGAAAACGACTAAATATGAAGGACTCATCGGGCGAATCGCTCTGGAACTGAAATCAGAACGCTCACTGATATTTCCCCTATCTGAAAGTCTGATAAACGCTGAAAAAATGACTAAGTCCAAAAAAAAAAATTTTTCACCTTTTTTCAATTTTAACCAAGTAGGATATATATTCTACCCACACACATTTGGAACTCTCCTGGGGTACCCTCACGCATATTATTTCCTCATTTAGTGGATATTTTCACAAAAAAGTGAAATTTTCAAAAATTCAGAAAATTTCCTGAAAACGACTAAATATGAAGGACTCATCGGGCGAATCGCTCTGGACCTGAAATCGGAACGCTCACTGACATTTCCCCTATCTGAAAGTCTGATAAACGCTGAAAAAATGACTAAGTCCAAAAAAAAATTTTTTTCACCTTTTTTCAATTTTACCCCCGTGGGATATATATTCTACCCACACACATTTGGAACTCTCCTGGGGTACCCTCACACATATTATTCCCTCATTTAGTGGATATTTTCACAAAAAAGTGAAATTTTCAGAAATTCTGAAATTTGGCTGAAAACGACTAAATATGAAGGACTCATCGGGCGAATCGCTCTGGAACTGAAATCGGAACGCTCACTGACATTTCCCCTATCTGAAAGTCTGATACACGCTGAAAAAATGACTAAGTCCAAAAAAAAATATTTTTCACCTTTTTTCAATTTTACCCCCGTGGGATATATATTCTACCCACACACATTTGGAAATCTCTTGGGGTACCTTCACACATATTATTCCCTCATTTAGTGGATATTTTCACAAAAAAGTGAAATTTTCAAAAATTCAGAAAATTGGCTGAAAATGACTAAATATGAAGGACTCATCGGGCGAATCGCTCTGGACCTGAAATCGGAACGCTCACTGACATTTCCCCTATCTGAAAGTCTGATAAACGCTGAAAAAATGACTAAGTCCAAAAAAAAAAATTTTTCACCTTTCTTCAATTTTACCCCCGTGGGATATATATTCTACCCACACACATTTGGAACTCTCCTGGGGTACCCTCACACATATTATTCCCTCATTTAGTGGATATTTTCACAAAAAAGAGAAATTTTCAGAAATTCTGAAATTTGGCTGAAAACTACTAAATATGAAGGACTCATCGGGCGAATCGCTCTGGAACTGAAATCGGAACGCTCACTGACATTTCCCCTATCTGAAAGTCTGATAAACGCTGAAAAAATAACTAAGTCAAAAAAAAAAAATTTTTCACCTTTTTTCAATTTTACCCCCATGTGATATATATTCTACCCACACACATTTGGAACTCTCCTGGGGTACCCTCACACATATTATTCCCTCATTTAGTGGATATTTTCACAAAAAAGTGAAATTTTCAAAAATTCTGAAAATTGGCTGAAAACGACTAAATATGAAGGACTCATCGGGCGCATCGCTCTGGAACTGAAATCGGAACGCTCACTGACATTTCCCCTATCTGAAAGTCTGATAAACGCTGAAAAAATGACTAAGTCCAAAAAAATTTTTTTCATCTTTTTTCAATTTTACCCCCGTGGGATATATATTCTACCCACACACATTTGGAACTCTCCTGGGGTAGCCTCACACATATTATTTCCTCATTTAGTGGATATTTTCACAAAAAAGTGAAATTTTCAAAAATTCAGAAAATTGGCTGAAAATGACTAAATATGAAGGACTCATCGGGCGAATCGCTCTGGAACTGAAATCGGAACGCTCACTGACATTTCCCCTATCTGAAAGTCTGATAAACGCTGAAAAAATGACTAAGTCCAAAAAAAAATTTTTTTCACCTTTTTTCAATTTTACCCCCGTGGGAAATATATTCTACCCACACACATTTGGAACTCTCCTGGGGTACCCTCACACATATTATTCCCTCATTTAGTGGATATTTTCACAAAAAAGTGAAATTTTCAAAAATTCTGAAATTTGGCTGAAAACGACTAAATATGAATGACTCATCGGGCGAATCGCTCTGGAACTTAAATCGGAATGCTCACTGACATTTCTACTATCTGAAAGTCTGATAAACGCTGAAAAAATGACTAAGTCCAAAAAAAAATTTTTTCACCTTCTTTCAATTTTACCCCCGTGGGATATATATTCTACCCACACACATTTGGAACTCTCCTGGGGTACCCTCACACATATTATTTCCTCATTTAGTGGATATTTTCACAAAAAAGTGAAATTTTCAAAAATTCAGAAAATTGGCTGAAAATGACTAAATATGAAGGACTCATCGGGCGAATCGCTCTGGAACTGAAATCGGAACGCTCACTGACATTTCCCCTATCTGAAAGTCTGATAAACGCTGAAAAAATGACTAAGTTCAAAAAAAAATTTTTTTCACCTTTTTTCAATTTTACCCCCGTGGGAAATATATTCTACCCACACACATTTGGAACTCTCCTGGGGTACCCTCACACATATTATTCCCTCATTTAGTGGATATTTTCACAAAAAAGTGAAATTTTCAAAAATTCAGAAAATTGGCTGAAAACGACTAAATATGAAGGACTCATCGGGCCAATCGCTCTGGAACTTAAATGGGAACGCTCACTGACATTTCTACTATCTGAAAGTCTAAAAAACGGTGAAAAAATGACTAAGTCCAAAAAAAAAAAATTTTTCACCTTTTTTCAATTTTACCCCCGTGTGATATATATTCTACCCACACACATTTGGAACTCTCCTGGGGTACCCTCACACATATTATTCCCTCATTTAGTGGGTATTTTCACAAAAAAGTGAAATTTTCAAAAATTCAGAAAATTGGCTGAAAACGACTAAATATGAAGGACTCATCGGGCGAATCGCTCTGGAACTGAAATCGGAACGATCACTGACATTTCCCCTATCTGAAAGTCTGATAAACACTGAAAAAATGACTAAGTCCAAAAAAAAATTTTTTTAACCTTTTTCAATTTTACCCCCGTAGGATATATATATTCTACCCACACACATTTGGAACTCTCCTGGGGTACCCTCACACATATTATTCCCTCATTTAGTGGATATTTTCACAAAAAAGTGAAATTTTCAAAAATTCTGAAATTTGGCTGAAAACGACTAAATATGAAGGACTCATCGGGCGAATCGCTCTGGAACTGAAATCGGAACGCTCACTGACATTTCCCCTATCTGAAAGTCTGATAAACGCTGAAAAAATGACTAAGTCCAAAAAAAAAAATTTTTCACCTTTTTTCAATTTTACCCCCGTGTGATATATATTCTACCCACACACATTTGGAACTCTCCTGGGGTACCCTCACACATATTATTCCCTCATTTAGTGGATATTTTCACAAAAAAGTGAAATTTTCAAAAATTCAGAAAATTGGCTGAAAACGACTAAATATGAAGGACTCATCGGGCGAATCGCTCTGAAATTGAAATCGGAACGCTCACTGACATTTCCCCTATCTGAAAGTCTGATAAACGCTGAAAAAATGACTAAGTCCAAAAAAAAATTTTTTCACCTTTTTTCAATTTTACCCCCGTGGGATATATATTCTACCCACACACATTTGGAACTCTCCTGGGGTACCCTCACACATATTATTCCCTCATTTAGTGGATATTTTCACAAAAAAGTGAAATTTTCAAAAATTCTGAAATCTTGCTGAAAACGACTAAATATGAAGGACTCATCGGGCGAATCGCTCTGGAACTGAAATCGGAACGCTCACTGACATTTCCCCTATCTGAAAGTCTGATAAACGCTGAAAAAATGACTAAGTCCAAAAAAAAATTATTTTCACCTTTTTTCAATTTTACCCCCGTGGGATATATATTCTACCCACACACATTTGGAACTCTCCTGGGGTAACCTCACACATATTATTCCCTCATTTAGTGGATATTTTCACAAAAAAGTGAAATTTTCAAAAATTCTGAAATTTGGCTGAAAACGACTAAATATGAAGGACTCATAGGGCGAATCGCTCTGGAACTGAAATCGGAACGCTCACTGACATTTCCCCTATCTGAAAGTCTGATAAACGCTGAAAAAATAACTAAGTTCAAAAAAAAAAATTTTTCACCTTTTTTCAATTTTACCCCCGTGGGATATATATTCTACCCACACACATTTGGAGCTCTCCTGGGGTACCTTCACACATATTATTCCCTCATTTAGTGGATATTTTCACAAAAAAGTGAAATTTTCAAAAATTCTGAAAATTGGCTGAAAACGACTAAATATGAAGGACTCATCGGGCGAATCGCTCTGGAACTGAATTCGGAATGCTCACTGACATTTCACCTATCTGAAAGTCTGTTAAACGCCGGAAAATGACTAAGTCTAAAAAAAATTTTTTTAAACTTTTTTCAATTTTACCCCCGTGGGATATATATTCTACCCACACACATTTGGAACTCTCCTGGGGTACCCTCACACATATTATTCCCTCATTTAGTGGATATTTTCACAAAAAAATGAAATTTTCAAAAATTCTGAAAATTGGCTGAAAACGACTAAATATGAAGGACTCATCGGGCGAATCGCTCTGGAACTGAAATCAGAACGCTCACTGATATTTCCCCTATCTGAAAGTCTGATAAACGCTGAAAAAATGACTAAGTCCAAAAAAAAAAATTTTTCACCTTTTTTCAATTTTAACCAAGTAGGATATATATTCTACCCACACACATTTGGAACTCTCCTGGGGTACCCTCACGCATATTATTTCCTCATTTAGTGGATATTTTCACAAAAAAGTGAAATTTTCAAAAATTCAGAAAATTTCCTGAAAACGACTAAATATGAAGGACTCATCGGGCGAATCGCTCTGGACCTGAAATCGGAACGCTCACTGACATTTCCCCTATCTGAAAGTCTGATAAACGCTGAAAAAATGACTAAGTCCAAAAAAAAATTTTTTTCACCTTTTTTCAATTTTACCCCCGTGGGATATATATTCTACCCACACACATTTGGAACTCTCCTGGGGTACCCTCACACATATTATTCCCTCATTTAGTGGATATTTTCACAAAAAAGTGAAATTTTCAGAAATTCTGAAATTTGGCTGAAAACGACTAAATATGAAGGACTCATCGGGCGAATCGCTCTGGAACTGAAATCGGAACGCTCACTGACATTTCCCCTATCTGAAAGTCTGATACACGCTGAAAAAATGACTAAGTCCAAAAAAAAATATTTTTCACCTTTTTTCAATTTTACCCCCGTGGGATATATATTCTACCCACACACATTTGGAAATCTCTTGGGGTACCTTCACACATATTATTCCCTCATTTAGTGGATATTTTCACAAAAAAGTGAAATTTTCAAAAATTCAGAAAATTGGCTGAAAATGACTAAATATGAAGGACTCATCGGGCGAATCGCTCTGGACCTGAAATCGGAACGCTCACTGACATTTCCCCTATCTGAAAGTCTGATAAACGCTGAAAAAATGACTAAGTCCAAAAAAAAAAATTTTTCACCTTTCTTCAATTTTACCCCCGTGGGATATATATTCTACCCACACACATTTGGAACTCTCCTGGGGTACCCTCACACATATTATTCCCTCATTTAGTGGATATTTTCACAAAAAAGAGAAATTTTCAGAAATTCTGAAATTTGGCTGAAAACTACTAAATATGAAGGACTCATCGGGCGAATCGCTCTGGAACTGAAATCGGAACGCTCACTGACATTTCCCCTATCTGAAAGTCTGATAAACGCTGAAAAAATAACTAAGTCAAAAAAAAAAAATTTTTCACCTTTTTTCAATTTTACCCCCATGTGATATATATTCTACCCACACACATTTGGAACTCTCCTGGGGTACCCTCACACATATTATTCCCTCATTTAGTGGATATTTTCACAAAAAAGTGAAATTTTCAAAAATTCTGAAAATTGGCTGAAAACGACTAAATATGAAGGACTCATCGGGCGCATCGCTCTGGAACTGAAATCGGAACACTCACTGACATTTCCCCTATCTGAAAGTCTGATAAACGCTGAAAAAATGACTAAGTCCAAAAAAAAAAATTTTTCACCTTTTTTCAATTTTACCCCCGTAGGATACATATATTCTACCCACACACATTTGGAACTCTCCTGGGGTACCCTCACACATATTATTCCCTCATTTAGTGGATATTTTCACAAAAAAGTGAAATTTTCAAAAATTCTGAAAATTGGCTGAAAACGACTAAATATGAAGGACTCATCGGGCGAATCGCTCTGGAACTGAATTCGGAATGCTCACTGACATTTCACCTATCTGAAAGTCTGATAAACGCTGAAAAAATGACTAAGTCCAAAAAAAAAAATTTTTTTCACCTTTTTTCAATTTTACCCCCGTGTGATATATATTCTACCCACACACATTTGGAACTCTCCTGGGGTACCCTCACACATATTATTCCCTCATTTAGTGGATATTTTCACAAAAAAGTGAAATTTTCAAAAATTCAGAAAATTGGCTGAAAACGACTAAATATGAAGGACTCATCGGGTGAATCGCTCTGGAACTGAAATCGGAACACTCACTGACATTTCCCGTATCTGAAAGTCTGATAAACGCCGGAAAAATGACTAAGTCCAAAAAAAAAAATTTTTCACCTTTTTTCAATTTTACCCCCGTAGGATATATATATTCTACCCACACACATTTGGAGCTCTCCTGGGGTACCCTCACACATATTATTCCCTCATTTAGTGGATATTTTCACAAAAAAGTGAAATTTTCAAAAATTCTGAAAATTGCCTGAAAACGACTAAATATGAAGGACTCATCGGGCGAATCGCTCTGGAACTGAAATCGGAACGCTCACTGACATTTCCCCTATCTGAAAGTCTGATAAATGCTGAAAAAATGACTAAGTCCAAAAGAAAAAATTTTTCACCTTTTTTCAATTTTACCCCCGTGGGATATGTATTCTACCCACACACATTTGGAACTCTCCTGGGGTACCCTCACACATATTATTCCCCCATTTAGTGGATATTTTCACAAAAAAGTGAAATTTTCAAAAATTCTGAAATTTGGCTGAAAACGAATAAATATGAAGGACGAATCGCTCTGGAACTGAAATCGGAACGCTCAGTGACATTTCCCCTATCTGAAAGTCTGATAAACGCTGAAAAAATGACTAAGTTCAAAAAAAAAAATTTTTCACCTTTTTTCAATTTTACCTCCGTAGGATATATATATTCTACCCACACACATTTGGAACTCTCCTGGGGTACCCTCACGCATATTATTTCCTCATTTAGTGGATATTTTCACAAAAAAGTGAAATTTTCAAAAATTCAGAAAATTGGCTGAAAACGACTAAATATGAAGGACTCATCAGGCGAATCGCTCTGGAACTGAAATCGGAACGCTCACTGACATTTCCCCTATCTGAAAGTCTGATAAATGCTGAAAAAATGACTAAGTCCAAAAAAAAAAACTTATCACCTTTTCTCAATTTTACCCCCGTGGGATATATATTCTACCCACACACATTTGGTACTCTCCTGGGGTACCTTCACACATATTATTCCCTCATTTAGTGGATATTTTCACAAAAAAGTGACATTTTCAAAAATTCAGAAAATTGGCTGAAAACGACTAAATATGAAGGACTCATCGGGCGAATAGCTCTGGAACTGAAATCGGAACGCTCACTGACATTTCACCTATCTGAAAGTCTGATAAACGCTGAAAAAATGACTAAGTCCAAAAAAAAAATTTTTCACCTTTTTTCAATTTTACCCCCGTGGGATATATATTCTACCGACACACATTTGGAACTCTCCTGGGGTACCTACACACATATTATTCCCTCATTTAGTGGATATTTTCACAAAAAAGTGACATTTTCAAAAATTCAGAAAATTGGCTGAAAACGGCTAAATATGAAGGACTCATCGGGCGAATCGCTCTGGAACTGAAATCGGAACGCTCACTGACATTTCACCTATCTGAAAGTCTGATAAACGCCGGAAAATGACTAAGTCTAAAAAAAAATTTTTTTTCAACTTTTTTCAATTTTACCCCCGTGGGATATATATTCTACCCACACACATTTGGAACTCTCCTCGGGTACCCTCACACATATTATTCCCTCATTTAGTGGATATTTTCACAAAAAAGTGAAATTTTCAAAAATTCAGAAAATTGGCTGAAAACGACTAAATATGAAGGACTCATCGGGCGAATCGCTCTGGAACTGAAATCGGAACGCTTACTGACATTTCCCCTATCTGAAAGTCTGAAAAACGCTGAAAAATGACTAAGTTCCCCAAAAAAATTTTTTCACCTTTTTTAAATTTTACCCCCGTGGGATATATATTCTACCCACACCCATTTGGTACTCTCCTGGGGTACCTTCACACATATTATTCCCTCATTTAGTGGATATTTTCACAAAAAAGTGAAATTTTCAAAAATTCAGAAAATTGGCTGAAAACGACTAAATATGAAGGACTCATTGGGTGAATCGGTCTGGAACTGAAATCGGAACGCTCACTGACATTTCCCCTATCTGAAAGTCTGATAAACGCCGGAAAAATGACTAAGTCCAAAAAAATTTTTTTCACCTTTTTTCAATTTTACCCCCGTGGGATATATATTCTACCCACACACATTTGGAACTCTCTTGGGGTACCTTCACACATATTATTCCCTCATTTAGTGGATATTTTCACAAAAAAGTGAAATTTTCAAAAATTCAGAAAATTGGCTGAAAACGACTAAATATGAAGGACTCATCGGGTGAATCGCTCTGGAACTTAAATCGGAACACTCTCTCACATTTCCCCTATCTGAAAGTCTGATAAACGCCGGAAAAATGACTAAGTCCAAAAAAATTTTTTTCACCTTTTTTCAATTTTACCCCCGTGGGATATATATTCTACCCACACACATTTGGAACTCTCCTGGTGTACCCTCACACATATTATTTCCTCATTTAGTGGATATTTTCACAAAAAAGTGAAATTTTCAAAAATTCAGAAAATTGGCTGAAAACGACTAAACATGAAGGACTCATTGGGCGAATCGCTCTGGAACTGAAATCGGAACGCTCACTGACATTTCCCCTATCTGAAAGCCTGATAAACGCTGAAAAAATGACTAAGTCCAAAAAAAATTTTTTTTCACCTTTTTTCAATTTTACCCCCGTGGGATATATATTCTACCCACACACATTTGGAACTCTCCTGGTGTACCCTCACACATATTATTTCCTCATTTAGTGGATATTTTCACAAAAAGTGAAATTTTCAAAAATTCAGAAAATTGGCTGAAAACGACTAAATATGAAGGACTCATCGGGCGAATCGCTCTGGAACTGAAATCGGAACGCGCACTGACATTTCCCCTATCTGAAAGCCTGATAAACGCTGAAAAAATGACTAAGTCTAAAAAAAAATTTTTTTCACCTTTTTTCAATTTTACCCCCGTGGGATATATATTCTACCCACACACATTTGGAACTCTCCTGAGGTACCCTCACACATATTATTCCCTCATTTAGTGGATATTTTCACAAAAAAGTGAAATTTTCAAAAATTCAGAAAATTGGCTGAAAACGACTAAATATGAAGGACTCATCGGGTGAATCGCTCTGGAACTTAAATCGGAACGCTCACTGACATTTCCCCTATCTGAAAGTCTAATAAACGCCGGAAAAATGACTAAGTCCCAAAAAATTTTTTTCACCTTTTTTCAATTTTAACCCCGTGGGATATATATTCTACCCACACACATTTGGAACTCTCTTGGGGTACCTTCACACATATTATTCCCTCATTTAGTGGATATTTTCACAAAAAAGTGAAATTTTCAAAAATTCAGAAAATTGGCTGAAAACGACTAAATATGAAGGACTCATCGGGTGAATCGCTCTGGAACTTAAATCGGAACGCTCTCTGACATTTCCCCTATCTGAAAGTCTGATAAACGCCGGAAAAATGACTAAGTCCAAAAAAATTTTTTTCACCTTTTTTCAATTTTACCCCCGTGGGATATATATTCTACCCACACACATTTGGAACTCTCCTGGTGTACCCTCACACATATTATTTCCTCATTTAGTGGATATTTTCACAAAAAAGTGAAATTTTCAAAAATTCAGAAAATTGGCTGAAAACGACTAAATATGAAGGACTCATTGGGCGAATCGCTCTGGAACTGAAATCGGAACGCTCACTGACATTTCCCCTATCTGAAAGCCTGATAAACGCTGAAAAAATGACTAAGTCCAAAAAAAATTTTTTTTCACCTTTTTTCAATCTTACCCCCGTGGGATATATATTCTACCCACACACATTTGGAACTCTCCTGAGGTACCCTCACACATATTATTCCCTCATTTAGTGGATATTTTCAAAAAAAAGTGAAATTTTCAAAAATTCAGAAAATTGGCTGAAAACGACTAAATATGAAGGACTCATCGGGCGAATCGCTCTGGAACTGAAATCGGAACGCTCACTGACATTTCCCCTATCTGAAAGTCTGATAAACGCTGAAAAAATGACTAAGTCCAAAAAAAATTTTTTCACCTTTTTTCAATTTTACCCCCGTGGGATATATATTCTACCCACACACATTTGGAACTCTCCTGGGGTACCCTCACACATATTATTCCCTCATTTAGTGGATATTTTCACAAAAAAGAGACATTTTCAAAAATTCAGAAAATTGGCTGAAAACGATTAAATATGAAGGACTCATCGGGCGAATCGCTCTGGAACTGAAATCGGAATGCTCACTGAAATTTCACCTATCTGAAAGTCTGATAAACGCCGGAAAATGACTAAGTCTAAAAAAAATTTTTTTTCAACTTTTTTCAATTTTACCCCCGTGGGATATATATTCTACCCACACACATTTGGAACTCTCCTGGTGTACCCTCACACATATTATTTCCTCATTTAGTGGATATTTTCACAAAAAAGTGAAATTTTCAAAAATTCAGAAAATTGGCTGAAAACGACTAAATATGAAGGACTCATCGGGCGAATCGCTCTGGAACTGAAATCGGAACGTGCACTGACATTTCCCCTATCTGAAAGCCTGATAAACGCTGAAAAAATGACTAAGTCCAAAAAAAAATTTTTTTCACCTTTTTTCAATTTTACCCCCGTGGGATATATATTCTACCCACACACATTTGGAACTCTCCTGAGGTACCCTCACACATATTATTCCCTCATTTAGTGGATATTTTCACAAAAAAGTGAAATTTTCAAAAATTCAGAAAATTGGCTGAAAACGACTAAATATGAAGGACTCATCGGGCGAATCGCTCTGGAACTGAAATCGGAATGCTCACTGACATTTCCCCTATCTGAAAGTCTGATAAACGCTGAAAAAATGACTAAGTCCAAAAAAAAATTTTTTCACCTTTTTTCAATTTTACCCCCGTGGGATATATATTCTACCCACACACATTTGGAACTCTCCTGGGGTACCCTCACACATATTATTCCCTCATTTAGTGGATATTTTCACAAAAAAGTGAAATTTTCAAAAATTCTGAAATTTGGCTGAAAACGAATAAATATGAAGGACTCATCGGGCGAATCGCTCTGGAACTGAAATCGGAACGCTCACTGACATTTCCCCTATCTGAAAGTCTGATAAACGCTGAAAAAATGACTAAGTCCCAAAAAAAATTTTTTCACCTTTTTTCAATTTTACCCCCGTGGGATATATATTCTACCCACACACATTTGGAACTCTCCTGGGGTACCCTCACACATATTATTCCCTCATTTAGTGGATATTTTCACAAAAAAGTGACATTTTCAAAAATTCAGAAAATTGGCTGAAAACGACTAAATATGAAGGACTCATGGGGCGAATCGCTCAGGAACTGAAATCGGAATGCTCACTGACATTTCACCTATCTGAAAGTCTGATAAACGCCGGAAAATGACTAAGTCTAAAAAAAATTTTTTTTCAACTTTTTTCAATTTTACCCCGTGGGATATATATTCTACCCACACACATTTGGAACTCTCCTGGTGTACCCTCACACATATTATTTCCTCATTTAGTGGATATTTTCACAAAAAAGTGAAATTTTCAAAAATTCAGAAAATTGTCTGAAAACGACTAAATATGAAGGACTCATCGGGCGAATCGCTCTGGAACTGAAATCGGAACGCTCACTGACATTTCCCCTATCTGAAAGCCTGATAAACGCTGAAAAAATGACTAAGTCCAAAAAAAAATGTTTTTCACCTTTTTTCAATTTTACCCCCGTGGGATATATATTCTACCCACACACATTTGGAACTCTCCTGAGGTACCCTCACACATATTATTCCCTCATTTAGTGGATATTTTCACAAAAAAGTGAAATTTTCAAAAATTCAGAAAATTGGCTGAAAACGACTAAATATGAAGGACTCATCGGGCGAATCGCTCTGGAACTGAAATCGGAACGCTCACTGACATTTCCCCTATCTGAAAGTCTGATAAACGCTGAAAAAATGACTAAGTCCAAAAAAAAAAATTTTTCACCTTTTTTCAATTTTACCCCCGTGTGATATATATTCTACCCACACACATTTGGAACTCTCCTGGGGTACCCTCACACATATTACTCCCTCATTTAGTGGATATTTTCACAAAAAAGTGAAATTTTCAAAAATTCAGAAAATTGGCTGAAAACGACTAAATATGAAGGACTCATCGGGTGAATCGCTCTGGAACTTAAATCGGAACGCTCACTGACATTTCCCCTAACTGAAAGTCTGATAAACGCCGGAAAAATGACTAAGTCCGAAAAAAATTTTTTTTCACCTTTTTTCAATTTTACCCCCGTGGGATATATATTCTACCCACACACATTTGGAACTCTCTTGGGGTACCTTCACCCATATTATTCCCTCATTTAGTGGATATTTTCACAAAAAAGTGAAATTTTCGAAAATTGGCTGAAAACGACTAAATATGAAGGACTCATCGGGCGAATCGCTCTGGAACTGAAATCGGAACGCTCACTGACATTTCCCCTATCTGAAAGTCTGATAAACGCTGAAAAAATGACTAAGTCCAAAAAAAAATTTTTTCACCTTTTTTCAATTTTACCCCCGTGGGATATATATTCTACCCACACACATTTGGAACTCTCCTGGGGTACCCTCACACATATTATTTCCTCATTTAGTGGATATTTTCACAAAAAAGTGAAATTTTCAAAAATTCAGAAAATTGGCTGAAAACGACTAAATATGAAGGACTCATCGGGCGAATCGCTCTGGAACTGAAATCGGAACGCTCACTGACATTTCCCCTATCTGAAAGTCTGATAAACGCTGAAAAAATGACTAAGTCCAAAAAAATTTTTTTTTCACCTTTTTTCAATTTTACCCCCGTGGGATATATATTCTACCCACACACATTTGGAACTCTCTGTCACGGGTGTGTCGCCACGAAGATCGTCACGATTACACAGCCTGACTTCTCGCAGCTGACTTTTTGGTGCTTTGTGTTTTCGGCAGTGAGGGAGTTAATTCTCTCTCTCTCTGTGCTAGACGAGGTCCAGCCTCGCCCAGCTGCAATCAATGCTGCTGTAGTGAGACTCCTTCAAATGCCTGCTGGTCTGTTTGGGAAGTGTCGGTGAAAGCATTTCATGCAGACTAACAGAGCGGATCGTGGTATTTGGAGTTTCTGAGATAAGTGTATTTGGAGTGTTTTTTCCCTTCCTCGCTTTATCATTTATCTCCTTTCCCGTTGGTGTTCCCTCTGTTGTAGTTGTGTAGTTTTTGTATGCAAGGTGGTTTTGGTTTTTCCCTTGTACTGTCTCGTTCGTCTAAGTACTGTGTGTGGGCATATTATTACTTGTCCCCTTTTGTTGTGATCGGTGTCCTTCTCAGGACTAGATTACTTAGGTGCAGGGATCCTCAGGAGGTAGGGGTTACGCTGGCGGCCTGGACCTCTGTACCTTTAACAGTACCTCCAGGTTGAGGGATTAGTCAGGGCCCCAGCTTAGGGTCAGCTTAGGCCCCCTACCTCCAGTATACAGTGACAGCGTGACATTTTCACCGACCCACTTAGTTTTTCTCCAGCTACCATGGATCCAGTAGCCGGTCTAGCTCGGCAGTTGCAGAGTTTGTCCATGGAGCTGGCGGACTTTAGGTCCAAGGTTTTGCATCCTCAGGAGCAAGCCGGACCAGAACCTAAAGTAGCTCTCCCTGACAGGTTCACTGGGGGGCGGGACAAGTTTTTTGTTTTCCGGGAGGCATGCAAGTTGTACTTTCCGCTGCGGCCTCGGTCATCGGGGAGTGAAGAACAAAGGGTGGGAATTGTCATCTCGCTCCTACAAGGGGACCCACAATCTTGGGCGTTCTCTCTTCCCCCGGGCTCCCCGGCTCTCCAGTCAGTGGATAGGTTTTTCGCTGCTCTGGGACTCGTATATGATGACCGAAATCGGATCTCCCTTGCTGAGTCTAAGTTACGTAGGATCCAGCAGGGAGATCGTCCGGCGGAGGAATTCTGTTCGGAGTTCCGTAGGTGGGCCACGGACACCCAGTGGAATGACCCGGCTTTTAGGAGCCAGTTTTGTCAAGGTTTATCCGACAAATTACAGGATGTGTTGGCACAGTATGACTCTCCCGCGTCACTGGAAGCCGCTATGGCCCTTGCTATTCGCGTTGACAGACGGCTTCGGGAGAGGTGCGGGATAACTCTACCCCCTGTGATGACTCCACCTCCTACAAGGTCCCCTCATATGGTGGTTCCCCTGGTCAGTCCAGAGGAGCCTATGCAATTAGGAGGGACATCATTTCGGGGGAGGGGACCGGTGGTGCGCCATAAGACATGAAGGTGTTTCTTCTGCGGGAGAAAGGGACATTTTATTGGGGGGTGTCCATCCCGTCCCTTGCAGAGTGAAGAGTCGTCGGAAAACTGTTGATCCCAGGTTGTGTGGTGGACGGCAATCTGGGAGTAGGTATTTCGTCCCTAGGTTCGTCTCAGTTTCTCGTACCGGCGGAGGTGGTGGTGGGTACGAGAACTGAGAGGATATCTGTTCTTCTGGATAGTGGGGCCAGGGCTAATCTGGTTGATGCTCGGTTTGCCCGGGTTCAAGGTATGCGATTGAGTGAGTTGGCTAAACCCATCCCCATATTCTCGATCGATGCCAGGCCTCTCGGTCAGGGAAGTTTTTTGCAAGCTGTGCATGACGTAAAACTTCAAGTGGGGGCGATACATAAAGAACTGTTGTCTTGCTACGTGTTGGAGGGTCTTCCCACTCCTATAGTGTTGGGCCTTCCTTGGTTAACTAAGCATAACCCGGTTATTAATTGGCAAACCAGAGAGATAAGCCAATGGAGTAAATTCTGTAATAAAAACTGCATGAACACGGTCATCGGTGCGGTTACTCCTTGGGTCTTACCTCCATTTCTGGCGGACTTTGACGATGTATTCTCGGAGAAAGGGTGTCAGGAACTACCTCCTCATCGCGAGTAAGACTGTTCTGTAAAACTGCTCCCTGAGGCCAAGCTACCTAAAGCTAGGTTGTATAACCTTTCTGGTCCTGAGAGGCAGGCCATGAAGGATTATATTTCAGAAAGTCTGGCTAAGGGGCATATTAGACCTTCATCTTCACCGGTGGCTGCGGGGTTCTTCTTTGTTAAGAAGAAAGATGGAGGCCTACGCCCTTGCCTGGATTTCCGTGAACTTAATCGGATTACGGTCCGAGATCCGTATCCGCTCCCACTTATTCCCGATCTCTTTAATCAGATCGTGGGCGCAAAATGGTTCTCTAAGTTGGATCTCAGGGGGGCGTACAATCTGATTAGGATGAAGGAGGGGGATGAGTGGAAGACGGCGTTTAACACTCCGGAGGGGCATTATGAGAACCTTGTCATGCCATTCGGTCTGACTAATGCCCCGGCGGTGTTCCAACACTTTGTTAATGACATTTTTCGCCGCCTGGTGGGACAGTTTGTTGTCATATATCTGGATGATATCTTAATTTACTCGCCGGATCTGGTGTCTCATCAGGAGCACGTTAGGCAGGTGTTACAGATCTTGCGGGATAATAAACTATATGCCAAATGGGAAAAGTGTGTGTTCGCCGTACAGGAACTCCAGTTTTTAGGCTTCCTGGTTTCAGCGTCCGGTTTTCGTATGGACCCTGGGAAAGTGCGGGCAGTTCTTGAGTGGGATCGGCCAGAGAATCTTAAGGCACTACAATGTTTCCTGGGGTTTGCTAATTATTACCGGAAGTTCATTCGTAATTTCTCGTCCATGGTTAAGCCTCTCACAGACATGACTAAAAAGGGGACGGATTTTTCTAGGTGGTCTGACAAGGCTTGTCAAGCATTCTCCTCCTTGAAAAAATGTTTTGCCTCGGCACCCATACTCATTCAACCTGATGCGTCACAGCCATTCATTGTAGAGGTAGACGCTTCCGAGGTAGGGGTGGGAGCAGTATTGTCACAGGGTTCGTCCCCTGGTAAGTGGCATCCGTGCGCCTTTTTCTCTAAAAAATTGTCGTCCGCTGAGAGGAATTACGATGTCGGCAATAGGAAACTCTTGGCCATTAAGTTAGCTTTTGAGGAGTGGCGCCATTTTTTGGAGGGGGCAGTCCATCCGGTCACCGTCATCACCGATCACAAGAACCTGCTATATCTGGAGTCCGCGAAACGTCTGAATCCCAGACAAGCTAGGTGGTCATTGTTTTTTACCAGGTTTAATTTTGTCGTTACATATCGTCCTGGGTCAAAAAATGTAAAGGCGGATGCCTTATCTCGTAGTTTCCCTGGGGCCGGGAATACGGACGACCCGATTCCTATCCTTCAGGAGGGGGTGGTGGTTTCGGCAGTATGCTCTGAGCTGGAGGAGGAGGTATTGGAGGCTCAGGGGGACGCCCCTGTTGGACCTCCGGGGAGACTGTTTGTTCCAGATCAGTTCGACAAAAGGTGATCGAGGCAGACCATAACTCAGTTTTGGCAGGACACCCGGGGAGTAAAGCAACTGTGGATCTCCTCTCGCGTCGGTTTTGGTGGCCTAACTTACATAAGGAGGTGGTAACTTTTGTCGCGTCCTGTGGGGTTTGTGCGCGCTCTAAGACCTCACATACCCGTCCGTCTGGGGCCCTCTTACCTTTGAAGATCCCGGAGCGTCCTTGGACTCATCTGTCTATGGACTTTATTACGGACCTCCCTCCGTCTTCGGGTAAAACGGTCATACTCGTTGTAGTGGACAGGTTCAGCAAGATGGCACATTTTATCGCTCTTCCGGCTCTCCCTAATGCTAAAACTCTTGCGCAGGTGTTCATTGGGGAGATTGTGAGGCTTCACGGGGTACCCTCCGAGGTGGTGTCTGATCGGGGGTCTCAGTTTGTGTCCAAGTTCTGGAAGGCGTTTTGTGCACGGCGGGGGATGCATTTGTCATTCTCATCGGCTTTTCATCCTCAGACCAATGGTCAGACGGAACGTATGAACCAGAGCTTGGAGACATATCTCCGGTGTTTTGTGTCAGAGAACCAGGAGGACTGGGCTTCTTTCTTACCTCTGGCAGAGTTTGCTCTTAATAATAGGCGGAGCGAGTCCACTGGTAAGTCCCCGTTTTTTGGGGCATATGGCGGCTTTCACCCCCAGTTTTATACTTTCAGTAGGGGGGGCTCTTCGGGGGTTCCTGAGGAGGAACGATTTTCCTCATCACTCGCTTCAGTATGGAGAGGGGTGCTGAAGAATCTGAATACTATGGGGAACCGATACAAACGTATGGCTGATAGGAGGAGAGTGTCTGGTCCGGACCTAAGTGTGAACGATCGGGTATGGTTGTCTACCAGGAATATAAAACTTAAGGTTCCCTCCTGGAAACTGGGTCCCAGGTTCATCTGGCCGTACAGAGTCAGTTCTATTATTAATCCGGTGGCATTCCGTCTTGACCTCCCCCCTACGTTTAAAATTCACAACGTGTTCCACAGATCGTTGCTTAAGAGGTATGTGGCGCCGGTGGTACCGTCACCTTTACCACCCCCTCCAGTGGTGGTCAATGGTAACTTGGAGTTCCAGGTATCGAGGGTCATCGATTCACGCTTTAATCGCCGGTCCCTTCAGTACCTGGTTCATTGGAAAGGGTATGGTCCTGAGGAGAGGATGTGGGTTCCTGCGTCGGATATTAACGCAGACCGATTAGTTCAGGCCTTCCACACGACTCACCCGGATAAACCTGGCCCTGAGGGTCCGGAGGCCCCTCGTAGAAGGGGGGGTACTGTCACGGGTGTGTCGCCACGAAGATCGTCACGATTACACAGCCTGACTTCTCGCAGCTGACTTTTTGGTGCTTTGTGTTTTCGGCAGTGAGGGAGTTAATTCTCTCTCTCTCTGTGCTAGACGAGGTCCAGCCTCGCCCAGCTGCAATCAATGCTGCTGTAGTGAGACTCCTTCAAATGCCTGCTGGTCTGTTTGGGAAGTGTCGGTGAAAGCATTTCATGCAGACTAACAGAGCGGATCGTGGTATTTGGAGTTTCTGAGATAAGTGTATTTGGAGTGTTTTTTCCCTTCCTCGCTTTATCATTTATCTCCTTTCCCGTTGGTGTTCCCTCTGTTGTAGTTGTGTAGTTTTTGTATGCAAGGTGGTTTTGGTTTTTCCCTTGTACTGTCTCGTTCGTCTAAGTACTGTGTGTGGGCATATTATTTCTTGTCCCCTTTTGTTGTGATCGGTGTCCTTCTCAGGACTAGATTACTTAGGTGCAGGGATCCTCAGGAGGTAGGGGTTACGCTGGCGGCCTGGACCTCTGTACCTTTAACAGTACCTCCAGGTTGAGCGATTAGTCAGGGCCCCAGCTTAGGGTCAGCTTAGGCCCCCTACCTCCAGTATAAAGTGACAGCGTGACACTCTCCTGGGGTACCCTCACACATATTATTCCCTCATTTAGTGGATATTTTCACAAAAAAGTGAAATTTTCAAAAATTCAGAAAATTGGCTGAAAACGACTAAATATGAAGGACTCATCGGGCGAATCGCTCTGGAACTGAAATCGGAACGCTCACTGACATTTCCCCTATCTGAAAGTCTGATAAACGCTGAAAAAATGACTAAGTCCAAAAAAAAAATTTTTTCACCTTTTTTCAATTTTACCCCCGTGTGATATATATTCTACCCACACACATTTGGAACTCTCCTGGGGTACCCTCACACATATTATTCCCTCATTTAGTGGATATTTTCACAAAAAAGTGAAATTTTCAAAAATTCAGAAAATTGGCTGGAAACGACTAAATATGAAGGACTCATCGGGTGCATCGCTCTGGAACTGAAATCGGAACGCTCACTGACATTTCCCCTATCTGAAAGTCTGATAAACGCTGAAAAAATGACTAAGTCCAAAAAAAAATTTTTTCACCTTTTTTCAATATTACCCCCGTGGGATATATATTCTACCCAAACACATTTGGAACTCTCCTGGGGTACCCTCACACATATTATTCCCTCATTTAGTGGATATTTTCACAAAAAAAGTGAAATTTTCAAAAATTCTGAAATTTGGCTGAAAACGACTAAATATGAAGGACTCATCGGGCGAATCGCTCTGGAACTGAAATCGGAACGCTCACTGACATTTCCCCTATCTCAAAGTCTGATAAACGCTGAAAAAATGACTAAGTCCAAAAAAAAAATTTTTTCACCTTATTTCAATTTTACCCCCGTGGGATATATATTCTACCCACACACATTTGGAACTCTCCTGAGGTACCCTCACATATATTATTCCCTCATTTAGTGGATATTTTCACAAAAAAGTGACATTTTCAAAAATTCAGAAAATTGGCTGAAAAAGACTAAATATGAAGGACTCATCGGGCGAATCGCTCTGGAATTGAAATCGGAACGCTCACTGACATTTCCCCTATCTGAAAGTCTGAAAAAACGGTGAAAAAAATGAGTAAGTCCAACAAAAAATAATTTTTCACCTTTTTTCAATTTTACCCCCGTGGGATATATATTCTACCCACACACATTTGGAACTCTCCTGGGGTACCTTCACACATATTATTCCCTCATTTAGTGGATATTTTCACAAAAAAGTGACATTTTCAAAAATTCAGAAAATTGGCTGAAAACGACTAAATATGAAGGACTCATCGGGCGAATCGCTCTGGAACTGAAATCGGAACGCTCACTGACATTTCACCTATCTGAAAGTCTGATAAACGCCGGAAAATGACTAAGTCGAAAAAAAAAATTTTTCAACTTTTTTCAATTTTACCCCCGTGGGATATATATTCTACCCACGCACATTTGGAACACTCCTGGGGTACCCTCACACATATTGTTCCCTCATTTAGTGGATATTTTCAGAAAAAAGTGAAATTTTCAAAAATTCAGAAAATTGGCTGAAAACGACTGAATATGAAGGACTCATCGGGCGAATCGCGCTGGAACTGAAACCAGAACGCTCACTGACATTTCCCCTATCTGAAAGTCTGATAAACGCTGAAAAAATGACTAAGCCCAAAAAAAAAAATTTTTCAGCTTTTTTCAATTTTAACCCCGTGGGATATATATTCTACCCACACACATTTGGAACTCTCTTGGGGTACCCTCACACATTATTTCCTCATTTAGTGGATATTTTCACAAAAAAGTGAAATTTTCAAAAATTCTGAAAATTGGCTGAAAACGACTAAATATGAAGGACTCATCGGGCGAATCGCTCTGGAACTAAAATCCGAACGCTCACTGACATTTCTCCTATCTGAAAGTCTGATAAACGCTGAAAAAATGACTAAGTCCAAAAAAAAATATTTTTCACCTTTTTTCAATTTTACCCCCGTGGGATGTATATTCTACCCACACACATTTGGAACTCTCCTGGGGTAACCTCACACATATTATTTCCTCATTTAGTGGATATTTTCACAAAAAAGTGAAATTTTCAAAAATTCTGAAATTTTTCTGAAAATGACTAAATATGAAGGACTCATCGGGCGAATCGCTCTGGAACTGAAATCGGAATGCTCACTGACATTTCCCCTATCTCAAAGTCTGATAAACGCTGAAAAAATGACTAAGTCCAAAAAAAAAATTTTTTCACCTTTTTTCAATTTTACCCCCGTGGGATATATATTCTACCCACACACATTTGGAACTCTCCTGAGGTACCCTCACACATATTATTCCCTCATTTAGTGGATATTTTCACAAAAAAGTGAAATTTTCAAAAATTCAGAAAATTGGCTGAAAACGACTAAATATGAAGGACTCATCGGGCGAATCGCTCTGGAACTGAAATCGGAACGCTCACTGACATTTCCCCTATCTGAAAGTCTGATAAACGCTGAAAAAATGACTAAGTCCAAAAAAAAAATTTTTTCACCTTTTTTCAATTTTACCCCCGTGTGATATATATTCTACCCACACACATTTGGAACTCTCCTGGGGTACCCTCACACATATTATTCCCTCATTTAGTGGATATTTTCACAAAAAAGTGAAATTTTCAAAAATTCAGAAAATTGGCTGAAAACGACTAAATATGAAGGACTCATCGGGCGAATCGCTCTGGAACTGAAATCGGAACGCTCACTGACATTTCCCCTATCTCAAAGTCTGATAAACGCTGAAAAAATGACTAAGTCCAAAAAAAAAATTTTTTCACCTTATTTCAATTTTACCCCCGTGGGATATATATTCTACCCACACACATTTGGAACTCTCCTGAGGTACCCTCACACATATTATTCCCTCATTTAGTGGATATTTTCACAAAAAAGTGACATTTTCAAAAATTCAGAAAATTGGCTAAAAAAGAATAAATATGAAGGACTCATCGGGCGAATCGCTCTGGAATTGAAATCGGAACGCTCACTGACATTTCCCCTATCTGAAAGTCTGAAAAAACGGTGAAAAAATGAGTAAGTCCAACAAAAAATAATTTTTCACCTTTTTTCAATTTTACCCCCGTGGGATATATATTCTACCCACACACATTTGGAACTCTCCTGGGGTACCTTCACACATATTATTCCCTCATTTAGTGGATATTTTCACAAAAAAGTGACATTTTCAAAAATTCAGAAAATTGGCTGAAAACGACTAAATATGAAGGACTCATCGGGCGAATCGCTCTGGAACTGAAATCGGAACGCTCACTGACATTTCACCTATCTGAAAGTCTGATAAACGCCGGAAAATGACTAAGTCGAAAAAAAAAATTTTTCAACTTTTTTCAATTTTACCCCCGTGGGATATATATTCTACCCAAGCACATTTGGAACACTCCTGGGGTACCCTCACACATATTGTTCCCTCATTTAGTGGATATTTTCAGAAAAAAGTGAAATTTTCAAAAATTCAGAAAATTGGCTGAAAACGACTGAATATGAAGGACTCATCGGGCGAATCGCGCTGGAACTGAAACCAGAACGCTCACTGACATTTCCCCTATCTGAAAGTCTGATAAACGCTGAAAAAATGACTAAGCCCAAAAAAAAAAATTTTTCAGCTTTTTTCAATTTTAACCCCGTGGGATATATATTCTACACACACACATTTGGAACTCTCTTGGGGTACCCTCACACATATTATTTCCTCATTTAGTGGATATTTTCACCAAAAAGTGTAATTTTCAAAAATTCTGAAAATTGGCTGAAAACGACTAAATATGAAGGACTCATTCGGCGAATCGCTCTGGAATTGAAATCGGAACGCTCACTGACATTTCCCCTATCTGAAAGTCTGAAAAACGGTCAAAAAATGACTAAGTCCAAAAAAAAATAATTTTTCACCTTTTTTCAATTTTACCCCCGTGGGATATATATTCTACCCACACACATTTGGAACTCTCCTGGGGTACCTTCACACATATTATTCCCTCATTTAGTGGATATTTTCACAAAAAAGTGAAATTTTCAAAAATTCTGAAATTTTTCTGAAAACGACTAAATATGAAGGACTCATCGGGCGAATCGCTCTGGAACTGAAATCGGAACGCTCACTGACATTTCCCCTATCTCAAAGTCTGATAAACGCTGAAAAAATGACTAAGTCCAAAAAAAAAATTTTTTCACCTTTTTTCAATTTTACCCCCGTGGGATATATATTCTACCCACACACATTTGGAACTCTCCTGAGGTACCCTCACACATATTATTCCCTCATTTAGTGGATATTTTCACAAAAAAGTGACATTTTCAAAAATTCAGAAAATTGGCTGAAAACGACTAAATATGAAGGACTCATCGGGCGAATCGCTCTGGAACTGAAATCGGAACGCTCACTGACATTTCACCTATCTGAAAGTCTGATAAACGCCGGAAAATGACTAAGTCGAAAAAAAAAAATTTTCAACTTTTTTCAATTTTACCCCCGTGGGATGTATATTCTACCCACACACATTTGGAACTCTCTTGGGTTAACCTCACACATATTATTTCCTCATTTAGTGGATATTTTCACCAAAAAGTGTAATTTTCAAAAATTCTGAAAATTGGCTGAAAACGACTAAATATGAAGGACTCATTCGGCGAATCGCTCTGGAATTGAAATCGGAACGCTCACTGACATTTCCCCTATCTGAAAGTCTGAAAAACGGTCAAAAAATGACTAAGTCCAAAAAATAATAATTTTTCACCTTTTTTCAATTTTACCCCCGTGGGATATATATTCTACCCACACACATTTGGAACTCTCCTGGGGTACCTTCACACATATTATTCCCTCATTTAGTGGATATTTTCACAAAAAAGTGACATTTTCAAAAATTCTGAAAATTGGCTGAAAACGACTGAATATGAAGGACTCATCGGGAGAATCGCTCTGGAACTGAAATCGGAACGCTCACTGACATTTCACCTATCTGAAAGTCTGATAAACGCCGGAAAATGACTAAGTCGAAAAAAAAAATTTTTTCAACTTTTTTCAATTTTACACCCGTGGGATATATATTCTACCCACGCACATTTGGAACTCTCCTGGGGTACCCTCACACATATTATTTCCTCATTTAGTGGATATTTTCACAAAAAAGTGAAATTTTCAAAAATTCTGAAAATTGGCTGAAAACGACTAAATATGAAGGACTCATCAGGCGAATCGCTCTGGAACTGAAATCGGAACGCTCACTGACATTTCCCCTATCTGAAAGTCTGATAAATGCTGAAAAAATGACTAAGTCAAAAAAAAAAATTTTTTCACCTTTTTTCAATTTTACCCCCGTGTGATATATATTGTACCCACACACATTTGGAACTCTCCTGGGGTACCCTCACACATATTATTCCCTCATTTAGTGGATATTTTCACAAAAAAGTGAAATTTTCAAAAATTCAGAAAATTGGCTGAAAACCACTAAATATGAAGGACTCATCGGGTGAATCGCTCTGGAACTTAAATCGGAACGCTCACTGACATTTTCCCTATATGAAAGTCTGATAAACGGCGGAAAAATGACAAAGTCCCAAAAAATTTTTTCCACCTTTTTTCAATTTTACCCCCGTGGGATATATATTCTACCCACACACATTTGGAACTCTCTTGGGGTACCCTCACACATATTATTCCCTCATTTAGTGGATATTTTCACAAAAAAGTGAAATTTTCAAAAATTATGAAAATTGGCTGAAAACGACTGAATATGAAGGACTCATCAGGCGAATCGCGCTGGAACTGAAATCGGAACTCTCACTGACATTTCCCCTTTCTGAAAGTCTGATAAACGCTGAAAAAATGACTAAGTCCAAAAAAAAAAATTTTTCACCTTTTTTCAATTTTACCCCTGCGGGATATATATTCTACCCACACAACATTTGGAACTCTCCTGGGGTACCCTCACACATATTATTCCCTCATTTAGTGGATATTTTCACAAAAAAGTGACATTTTCAAAAATTCAGAAAATTGGCTGAAAACGAATGAATATGAAGGACTCATCGGGCGAATCGCGCTGGAACTGAAATCGGAACGCTCACTGACATTTCCCCTATCTGAAAGTCTGATAAACGCTGAAAAAATGACTAATTCTAAAAAAAAATTTTTTTCAACTTATTTCAATTTTACCCCCGTGGGATGTATATTCTACCCACGCACATTTGGAACACTCCTGGGGTACCCTCACACATATTATTCCCTCATTTAGTGGATAATTTCACAAAAAGTGAAATTTTCAAAAATTCAGAAAATTGGCTGAAAACGACTGAATATGAAGGACTCATCGGGCGAATCGCGCTGGAATTGAAATCGGAACGCTCACTGACATTTCCCCTATCTGAAAGTCTGATAAACGCTGAAAAAGTGACAGTCCAAAAAAAAAAATTTTTCACCTTTTTCAATTTTACCCCCGTGGGATAAATATTCTACCCACACCCATTTGGAACTCTCCTGGGGTACCCTCACACATATTATTCCCTCATTTAGTGGATATTTTCACTAAAAAGTGAAATTTTCAAAAATTCAGAAAATTGGCTGAAAACGACTAAATATGAAGGACTCATCAGGCGAATCGCGCTGGAACTGAAATCGGAACTCTCACTGACATTTCCCCTTTCTGAAAGTCTGATAAACGCTGAAAAAATGACTAAGTCCAAAAAAAAAATTTTTCACCTTTTTTCAATTTTACCCCTGCGGGATATATATTCTACCCACACAACATTTGGAACTCTCCTGGGGTACCCTCACACATATTATTCCCTCATTTAGTGGATATTTTCACAAAAAAGTGACATTTTCAAAAATTCAGAAAATTGGCTGAAAACGAATGAATATGAAGGACTCATCGGGCGAATCGCGCTGGAACTGAAATCGGAACGCTCACTGACATTTCCCCTATCTGAAAGTCTGATAAACGCTGAAAAAATGACTAATTCTAAAAAAAAAATTTTTTTCAACTTATTTCAATTTTACCCCCGTGGGATATATATTCTACCCACGCACATTTGGAACACTCCTGGGGTACCCTCACACATATTATTCCCTCATTTAGTGGATAATTTCACAAAAAGTGAAATTTTCAAAAATTCAGAAAATTGGCTGAAAACGACTGAATATGAAGGACTCATCGGGCGAATCGCGCTGGAATTGAAATCGGAACGCTCACTGACATTTCCCCTATCTGAAAGTCTGATAAACGCTGAAAAAGTGACAGTCCAAAAAAAAAAATGTTTCACCTTTTTCAATTTTACCCCGTGGGATAAATATTCTACCCACACCCATTTGGAACTCTCCTGGGGTACCCTCACACATATTATTCCCTCATTTAGTGGATATTTTCACCAAAAAGTGAAATTTTCAAAAATTCAGAAAATTGGCTGAATACGACTGAATATGAAGGACTCATCGGGAGAATCGCGCTGGAACTGAAATCGGAACGCTCACTGACATTTCCCCTATCTGAAAGTCTGATAAACGCTGAAAAAATGACTAAATCCCCAAAAAAAAATTTTTCACCTTTTTTCAATTTTACCCCCGTGGGATATATATTCTACCCACACCCATTTGGAACTCTCCTGGGGTACCCTCACACATATTATTCCCTCATTTAGTGGATATTTTCACAAAAAAGTGAAATTTTCAAAAATTCAGAAAATTGGCTGAGAACGACTAAATATGAAGGACTCATCGGGCGAATCGCTCTGGAACTGAAATCGGAACGCTCACTGACATTTCCCCTATCTAAAAGTCTGATAAACGCTGAAAAAATGACTAATCCGCAAAAAATTTTTTTTCACCTTCTTTCAATTTTACCACGTGGGATATATATTCTACCCACACACATTTGGAACTCTCCTGGGGTACCCTCACACATATTATTCCCTCATTTAGTGAATATTTTCACAAAAAAGTAAAATTTTCAAAAATTGAGAAAATTGGCTGAAAACGGCTAAATATGAAGGACTCATCGGGCGAATCGCTCTGGAACTGAAATCGGAATGCTCACTGACATTTCCCCTATCTGAAAGTCTGATAAACGCTGAAAAAATGACTAAGTCGAAAAAAAAATTTTTTTCAACTTTTTTCAATTTTACCCCCGTGGGATATATATTCTACCCACACACATTTGGAACTCTCCTGGGGTACCCTCACACATATTATTCCCTCATTTAGTGGATATTTTCACAAAAAAGTGAAATTTTCAAAAATTCTGAAAATTGGCTGAAAACGACTGAATATGAAGGACTCATCGGGCGAATCGCGCTGGAATTGAAATCGGAACGCTCACTGACATTTCCCCTATCTGAAAGTCTGATAAACGCTGAAAAAATGACTAAGTCCAAAAAAAAAATTTTTCACCTTTTTTCAATTTTACCCCCGTGGGATATATATTCTACCCACACCCATTTGGAACACTCCTGGGGTACCCTCACACATATTATTCCCTCATTTAGTGGATATTTTCACAAAAAAGTGAAATTTTCAAAAATTCTGAAAATTGGCTGAAAACGATTGAATATGAAGGACTCATCGGGCGAATCGCGCTGGAACTGAAATCGGAACGCTCACTGACATTTCCCCTATCTGAAAGTCTAATAAACGCTGAAAAAATGACAGTCCAAAAAAAAAAATTTTTCACCTTTTTTCAATTTTACCCCCGTGGGATATATATTCTACCCACACCAATTTGGAACTCTCCTGGGGTACCCTCACACATATTATTCCCTCATTTAGTGGATATTTTCACAAAAAAGTGAAATTTTCAAAAATTCAGAAAATTGGCTGAATACGACTGAATATGAAGGACTCATCGGGAGAATCGCGCTGGAACTGAAATCGGAACGCTCACTGACATTTCCCCTATCTGAAAGTCTGATAAACGCTGAAAAAAATGACTAAATCCAAAAAAAAAATTTTTTCACCTTTTTTCAATTTTACCCCCGTGGGATATATATTCTACCCACACCCATTTAGAACTCTCCTGGGGTACCCTCACACATATTATTCCCTCATTTAGGGGATATTTTCACAAAAAAGTGAAATTTTCAAAAATTCAGAAAATTGGCTGAATACGACTGGATATGAAGGACTCATCGGGAGAAACGCGCTGGAACTGAAATCGGAACGCTCACTGACATTTCCTCTATCTGAAAGTCTAATAAACGCTGAAAAAATGACAGTCCAAAAAAAAAAATGTTTCACCTTTTTTCAATTTTACCCCCGTGGGATATATATTCTACCCACACCCATTTGGAACTCTCCTGGGGTACCCTCACACATATTATTCCCTCATTTAGTGGATATTTTCACAAAAAAGTGAAATTTTCAAAAATTCAGAAAATTGGCTGAATACGACTGAATATGAAGGACTCATCGGGAGAATCGCGCTGGAACTGAAATCGGAACGCTCACTGACATTTCCCCTATCTGAAAGTCTGATAAACGCTGAAAAAAATGACTAAATCCCCCAAAAAAAATTTTTCACCTTTTTTCAATTTTACCCCCGTGGGATATATATTCTACCCACACACATTTGGAACTCTCCTGGGGTACCCTCACACATATTATTCCCTCATTTAGTGGATATTTTCACAAAAAAGTGACATTTTCAAAAATTCAGAAAATTGGCTGAAAACGACTGAATATGGAGGACTCATCGGGCGAATCGCGCTGGAACTGAAATCGGAACGCTCACTCTTTCCCCTATCTGAAAGTCTGATAAATGCTGAAAAAATGACTAAGTCCAAAAAAAATTTTTTTTTAACTTTTTTCAATTTTACCCCCGTGGGATATATATTCTACCCACGCACATTTGGAACACTCCTGGGGTACCCTCACACATATTATTCCCTCATTTAGTGGATATTTTCACAAAAAGTGAAATTTTCAAAAATTCAGAAAATTGGCTGAAAACGACTGAATATGTAGGACTCATCGGGCGAATCGCGCTTGAACTGAAATCGGAACGCTCACTGACATTTCCCCTCTCTGAAAGTCTGATAAACGCTGAAAAAATGACAGTCCAAAAAAAAAAATGTTTCACCTTTTTTCAATTTTACCCCCGTGGGATATATATTCTACCCACACCCATTTGGAACTCTCCTGGGGTACCCTCACACATATTATTCCCTCATTTAGTGGATATTTTCACAAAAAAGTGAAATTTTCAAAAATTCAGAAAATTGGCTGAATACGACTGAATATGAAGAACTCATCGGGAGAATGGCGCTGGAACTGAAATCGGAACGCTCACTGACATTTCCCCTATCTGAAAGTCTGATAAACGATGAAAAAATGACTAAGTCCAAAAAAAAAAATTTTTCACCTTTTTTCAATTTTACCCCCGTGGGATATATATTCTACCCACGCACATTTGGAACACTCCTGGGGTACCCTCACACATATTATTCCCTCATTTAGTGGATATTTTCACAAAAAGTGAAATTTTCAAAAATTCAGAAAATTGGCTGAATACGACTGAATATGAAGGACTCATCGGGAGAATCGCGCTGGAACTGAAATCGGAACGCTCACTGACATTTCCCCTATCTGAAAGTCTGATAAACGCTGAAAAAATGACTAAATCCCCAAAAAAAAATTTTTCACCTTTTTTCAATTTTACCCCCGTGGGATATATATTCTACCCACACCCATTTGGAACTCTCCTGGGGTACCCTCACACATATTATTCCCTCATTTAGTGGATATTTTCACAAAAAAGTGAAATTTTCAAAAATTCAGAAAATTGGCTGAGAACGACTAAATATGAAGGACTCATCGGGCGAATCGCTCTGGAACTGAAATCGGAACGCTCACTGACATTTCCCCTATCTAAAAGTCTGATAAACGCTGAAAAAATGACTAATCCGCAAAAAATTTTTTTTCACCTTCTTTCAATTTTACCACGTGGGATATATATTCTACCCACACACATTTGGAACTCTCCTGGGGTACCCTCACACATATTATTCCCTCATTTAGTGAATATTTTCACAAAAAAGTAAAATTTTCAAAAATTGAGAAAATTGGCTGAAAACCGCTAAATATGAAGGACTCATCGGGCGAATCGCTCTGGAACTGAAATCGGAATGCTCACTGACATTTCCCCTATCTGAAAGTCTGATAAACGCTGAAAAAATGACTAAGTCGAAAAAAAAATTTTTTTCAACTTTTTTCAATTTTACCCCCGTGGGATATATATTCTACCCACACCCATTTGGAACTCTCCTGGGGTACCCTCACACATATTATTCCCTCATTTAGTGGATATTTTCACAAAAAAGTGAAATTTTCAAAAATTCTGAAAATTGGCTGAAAACGACTGAATATGAAGGACTCATCGGGCGAATCGCGCTGGAATTGAAATCGGAACGCTCACTGACATTTCCCCTATCTGAAAGTCTGATAAACGCTGAAAAAATGACTAAGTCCAAAAAAAAAAATTTTTCACCTTTTTTCAATTTTACCCCCGTGGGATATATATTCTACCCACACCCATTTGGAACACTCCTGGGGTACCCTCACACATATTATTCCCTCATTTAGTGGATATTTTCACAAAAAAGTGAAATTTTCAAAAATTCTGAAAATTGGCTGAAAACGATTGAATATGAAGGACTCATCGGGCGAATCGCGCTGGAACTGAAATCGGAACGCTCACTGACATTTCCCCTATCTGAAAGTCTAATAAACGCTGAAAAAATGACAGTCCAAAAAAAAAAATTTTTCACCTTTTTTCAATTTTACCCCCGTGGGATATATATTCTACCCACACCAATTTGGAACTCTCCTGGGGTACCCTCACACATATTATTCCCTCATTTAGGGGATATTTTCACAAAAAAGTGAAATTTTCAAAAATTCAGAAAATTGGCTGAATACGACTGAATATGAAGGACTCATCGGGAGAATCGCGCTGGAACTGAAATCGGAACGCTCACTGACATTTCCCCTATCTGAAAGTCTGATAAACGCTGAAAAAAATGACTAAATCCAAAAAAAAAATTTTTTCACCTTTTTTCAATTTTACCCCCGTGGGATATATATTCTACCCACACCCATTTAGAACTCTCCTGGGGTACCCTCACACATATTATTCCCTCATTTAGGGGATATTTTCACAAAAAAGTGAAATTTTCAAAAATTCAGAAAATTGGCTGAATACGACTGGATATGAAGGACTCATCGGGAGAAACGCGCTGGAACTGAAATCGGAACGCTCACTGACATTTCCTCTATCTGAAAGTCTGATAAACGCTGAAAAAATGACAGTCCAAAAAAAAAAATGTTTCACCTTTTTTCAATTTTACCCCCGTGGGATATATATTCTACCCACACCCATTTGGAAGTCTCCTGGGGTACCCTCACACATATTATTCCCTCATTTAGTGGATATTTTCACAAAAAAGTGAAATTTTCAAAAATTCAGAAAATTGGCTGAATACGACTGAATATGAAGGACTCATCGGGAGAATCGCGCTGGAACTGAAATCGGAACGCTCACTGACATTTCCCCTATCTGAAAGTCTGATAAACGCTGAAAAAAATGACTAAATCCCCCAAAAAAAATTTTTCACCTTTTTTCAATTTTACCCCCGTGGGATATATATTCTACCCACACACATTTGGAACTCTCCTGGGGTACCCTCACACATATTATTCCCTCATTTAGTGGATATTTTCACAAAAAAGTGACATTTTCAAAAATTCAGAAAATTGGCTGAAAACGACTGAATATGAAGGACTCATCGGGCGAATCGCGCTGGAACTGAAATCGGAACGCTCACTCTTTCCCCTATCTGAAAGTCTGATAAATGCTGAAAAAATGACTAAGTCCAAAAAAAATTTTTTTTTAACTTTTTTCAATTTTACCCCCGTGGGATATATATTCTACCCACGCACATTTGGAACACTCCTGGGGTACCCTCACACATATTATTCCCTCATTTAGTGGATATTTTCACAAAAAGTGAAATTTTCAAAAATTCAGAAAATTGGCTGAAAACGACTGAATATGTAGGACTCATCAGGCGAATCGCGCTTGAACTGAAATCGGAACGCTCACTGACATTTCCCCTCTCTGAAAGTCTGATAAACGCTGAAAAAATGACAGTCCAAAAAAAAAAATGTTTCACCTTTTTTCAATTTTACCCCCGTGGGATATATATTCTACCCACACCCATTTGGAACTCTCCTGGGGTACCCTCACACATATTATTCCCTCATTTAGTGGATATTTTCACAAAAAAGTGAAATTTTCAAAAATTCAGAAAATTGGCTGAATACGACTGAATATGAAGAACTCATCGGGAGAATGGCGCTGGAAATGAAATCGGAACGCTCACTGACATTTCCCCTATCTGAAAGTCTGATAAACGATGAAAAAATGACTAAGTCCAAAAAAAAAAATTTTTCACCTTTTTTCAATTTTACCCCCGTGGGATATATATTCTACCCACGCACATTTGGAACACTCCTGGGGTACCCTCACACATATTATTCCCTCATTTAGTGGATATTTTCACAAAAAGTGAAATTTTCAAAAATTCAGAAAATTGGCTGAATACGACTGAATATGAAGGACTCATCGGGCGAATCGCGCTGGAACTGAAATCGGAACTCTCACTGACATTTCCCCTTTCTGAAAGTCTGATAAACGCTGAAAAAATGACAAGGTCCAAAAAAAAAAATTTTTCACCTTTTTTCAATTTTACCCCTGCGGGATATATATTCTACCCACACAACATTTGGAACTCTCCTGGGGTACCCTCACACATATTATTCCCTCATTTAGTGGATATTTTCACAAAAAAGTGACATTTTCAAAAATTCAGAAAATTGGCTGAAAACGAATGAATATGAAGGACTCATCGGGCGAATCGCGCTGGAACTGAAATCGGAACGCTCACTGACATTTCCCCTATCTGAAAGTCTGATAAACGCTGAAAAAATGACTAATTCTAAAAAAAAATTTTTTTCAACTTATTTCAATTTTACCCCCGTGGGATATATATTCTACCCACGCACATTTGGAACACTCCTGGGGTACGCTCACACATATTATTCCCTCATTTAGTGGATAATTTCACAAAAAGTGAAATTTTCAAAAATTCAGAAAATTGGCTGAAAACGACTGAATATGAAGGACTCATCGGGCGAATCGCGCTGGAATTGAAATCGGAACGCTCACTGACATTTCCCCTATCTGAAAGTCTGATAAACGCTGAAAAAGTGACAGTCCAAAAAAAAATTTTTTTCACCTTTTTTCAATTTTACCCCTGTGGGATATATATTCTACCCACACACATTTGGAACTCTCCTGGGGTACCCTCACACATATTATTCCCTCATTTAGTGGATATTTTCACAAAAAGTGAAATTTTCAAAAATTCAGAAAATTGGCTGAAAACGACTGAATATGAAGGACTCATCGGGAGAATCGCGCTGGAACTGAAATCGGAACACTCACTGACATTTCCCCTATCTGAAAGTCTGATAAACGCTGAAAAAATGACTAAATACCCAAAAAAAAATTTTTCACCTTTTTTCAATTTTACCCCCGTGGGATATATATTCTACCCACACCCATTTGGAACTCTCCTGGGGTACCCTCACACATATTATTCCCTCATTTAGTGGATATTTTCACAAAAAAGTGAAATTTTCAAAAATTCAGAAAATTGGCTGAGAACGACTAAATATGAAGGACTCATCGGGCGAATCGCTCTGGAACTGAAATCGGAACGCTCACTGACATTTCCCCTATCTGAAAGTCTGATAAACGCTGAGAAAATGACTAATCCCCAAAAAATTTTTTTTCACCTTCTTTCAATTTTACCACGTGGGATATATATTCTACCCACACACATTTGGAACTCTCCTGGGGTACCCTCACACATATTATTCCCTCATTTAGTGAATATTTTCACAAAAAAGTAAAATTTTCAAAAATTCAGAAAATTGGCTGAAAACGGCTAAATATGAAGGACTCATCGGGCGAATCGCTCTGGAACTGAAATCGGAACGCTCACTGACATTTCCCCTATCTGAAAGTCTGATAAACGCTGAAAAAATGACTAAGTCGAAAAAAAAATTTTTTTCAACTTTTTTCAATTTTACCCCCGTGGGATATATATTCTACCCACACCCATTTGGAACTCTCCTGGGGTACCCTCACACATATTATTCCCTCATTTAGTGGATATTTTCACAAAAAAGTGAAATTTTCAAAAATTCTGAAAATTGGCTGAAAACGACTGAATATGAAGGACTCATCGGGCGAATCGCGCTGGAATTGAAATCGGAACGCTCACTGACATTTCCCCTATCTGAAAGTCTGATAAACGCTGAGAAAATGACTAATCCCCAAAAAATTTTTTTTCACCTTCTTTCAATTTTACCACGTGGGATATATATTCTACCCACACACATTTGGAACTCTCCTGGGGTACCCTCACACATATTATTCCCTCATTTAGTGAATATTTTCACAAAAAAGTAAAATTTTCAAAAATTCAGAAAATTGGCTGAAAACGGCTAAATATGAAGGACTCATCGGGCGAATCGCTCTGGAACTGAAATCGGAACGCTCACTGACATTTCCCCTATCTGAAAGTCTGATAAACGCTGAAAAAATGACTAAGTCGAAAAAAAAAAATTTTTCACCTTTTTTCAATTTTACCCCCGTGGGATATATATTCTACCCACACCCATTTGGAACACTCCTGGGGTACCCTCACACATATTATTCCCTCATTTAGTGGATATTTTCACAAAAAAGTGAAATTTTCAAAAATTCTGAAAATTGGCTGAAAACGATTGAATATGAAGGACTCATCGGGCGAATCGCGCTGGAACTGAAATCGGAACGCTCACTGACATTTCCCCTATCTGAAAGTCTAATAAACGCTGAAAAAATGACAGTCCAAAAAAAAAAATTTTTCACCTTTTTTCAATTTTACCCCCGTGGGATATATATTCTACCCACACCAATTTGGAACTCTCCTGGGGTACCCTCACACATATTATTCCCTCATTTAGTGGATATTTTCACAAAAAAGTGAAATTTTCAAAAATTCAGAAAATTGGCTGAATACGACTGAATATGAAGGACTCATCGGGAGAGTCGCGCTGGAACTGAAATCGGAACGCTCACTGACATTTCCCCTATCTGAAAGTCTGATAAACGCTGAAAAAAATGACTAAATCCAAAAAAAAAATTTTTTCACCTTTTTTCAATTTTACCCCCGTGGGATATATATTCTACCCACACCCATTTAGAACTCTCCTGGGGTACCCTCACACATATTATTCCCTCATTTAGGGGATATTTTCACAAAAAAGTGAAATTTTCAAAAATTCAGAAAATTGGCTGAATACGACTGGATATGAAGGACTCATCGGGAGAATCGCGCTGGAACTGAAATCGGAACGCTCACTGACATTTCCTCTATCTGAAAGTCTGATAAACGCTGAAAAAATGACAGTCCAAAAAAAAAAATGTTTCACCTTTTTTCAATTTTACCCCCGTGGGATATATATTCTACCCACACCCATTTGGAACTCTCCTGGGGTACCCTCACACATATTATTCCCTCATTAAGTGGATATTTTCACAAAAAAGTGAAATTTTCAAAAATTCAGAAAATTGGCTGAATACGACTGAATATGAAGGACTCATCGGGAGAATCGCGCTGGAACTGAAATCGGAACGCTCACTGACATTTCCCCTATCTGAAAGTCTGATAAACGCTGAAAAAAATGACTAAATCCCCCAAAAAAATTTTTTCACCTTTTTTCAATTTTACCCCCGTGGGATATATATTCTACCCACACACATTTGGAACTCTCCTGGGGTACCCTCACACATATTATTCCCTCATTTAGTGGATATTTTCACAAAAAAGTGACATTTTCAAAAATTCAGAAAATTGGCTGAAAACGACTGAATATGAAGGACTCATCGGGCGAATCGCGCTGGAACTGAAATCGGAACGCTCACTCTTTCCCCTATCTGAAAGTCTGATAAATGCTGAAAAAATGACTAAGTCCAAAAAAAATTTTTTTTTAACTTTTTTCAATTTTACCCCCGTGGGATATATATTCTACCCACGCACATTTGGAACACTCCTGGGGTACCCTCACACATATTATTCCCTCATTTAGTGGATATTTTCACAAAAAGTGAAATTTTCAAAAATTCAGAAAATTGGCTGAAAACGACTGAATATGAAGGACTCATCGGGCGAATCGCGCTTGAACTGAAATCGGAACGCTCACTGACATTTCCCCTCTCTGAAAGTCTGATAAACGCTGAAAAAATGACAGTCCAAAAAAAAAAATGTTTCACCTTTTTTCAATTTTACCCTCGTGGGATATATATTCTACCCACACCCATTTGGAACTCTCCTGGGGTACCCTCACACATATTATTCCCTCATTTAGTGGATATTTTCACAAAAAAGTGAAATTTTCAAAAATTCAGAAAATTGGCTGAATACGACTGAATATGAAGAACTCATCGGGAGAATGGCGCTGGAACTGAAATCGGAACGCTCACTGACATTTCCCCTATCTGAAAGTCTGATAAACGATGAAAAAATGACTAAATCCAAAAAAAAAAATTTTTCACCTTTTTTCAATTTTACCCCCGTGGGATATATATTCTACCCACGCACATTTGGAACACTCCTGGGGTACCCTCACACATATTATTCCCTCATTTAGTGGATATTTTCACAAAAAGTGAAATTTTCAAAAATTCAGAAAATTGACTGAATACGACTGAATATGAAGGACTCATCGGGCGAATCGCGCTGGAACTGAAATCGGAACGCTCACTGACATTTCCCCTATCTGAAAGTCTGATAAATGCTGAAAAAATGACAGTCCAAAAAAAATAATTTTTCACCTTTTTTCAATTTTACCCCTGTGGGATATATATTCTACCCAAACACATTTGTAACTCTCCTGGGTTACCCTCACACATATTATTCCCTCATTTAGTGGATATTTTCACAAAAAAGTGACATTTTCAAAAATTCAGAAAATTGGCTGAAAACGACTGAATATGAAGGACTCATCGGGCGAATCGCGCTGGAACTGAAATCGGAACGCTCACTGACATTTTCCCTATCTGAAAGTCTGATAAACGCTGAAAAAATGACTAAGTCCAAAAAAAATTTTTTTTCAACTTTTTCCAATTTTACCCCCGTGGAATATATATACTACCCACGCACATTTGGAACACTCCTGGGGTAACCTCACACATATTATTCCCTCATTTAGTGGATATTTTCACAAAAAGTGAAATTTTCAAAAATTCAGAAAATTGGCTGAAAACGACTGAATATGAAGGACTCATCGGGCGAATCGCGCTGGAACTGAAATCGGAACGCTCACTGACATTTCCCCTATCTGAAAGTCTGATAAACGCTGAAAAAATGACTAAGTCCAAAAAAAAAATTTTTCACCTTTTTTCAATTTTCCCCCCGTGGGATATATATTCTACCCACACACATTTGGAACTCTCCTGGGGTACCCTCACACATATTATTCCCTCATTTAGTGGATATCTTCACAAAAAAGTGAAATTTTCAAAAATTCAGAAAATTGGCTGAAAACGGCTAAATATGAAGGACTCATCTGGCGAATCGCTCTGGAACTGAAATCGGAACGCTCACTGATATTGCCCCTATCTGAAAGTCTGATAAACGCTGAAAAAATGATTAAGTCCAAAAAAAAAATTTTTTTCAACTTTTTTCAATTTTTTCCCCCGTGGGATATATATTCAACCCACGCACATTTGGAACACTCCTGGGGTACCCTCACACATATTATTCCCTCATTTAGTGGATATTTTCACAAAAAAGTGAAATTTTAAAAAATTCTGAAAATTGGCTGAAAACGACTAAATATGAAGGACTCATCGGGCGAATCGCTCTGGAACTGAAATCGGAACGCTCACTGATATTGCCCCTATCTGAAAGTCTGATAAACGCTGAAAAAATGATTAAGTCCAAAAAAAATTTTTTAACCTTTTTTCAATTTTACCCCCGTGGGATATATATTCTACCCACACACATTTGGAACTCTCCTGGGATACCCTCACACATATTATTCCCTTACTTAGTGGATATTTTCACAAAAAAGTGAAATTTTCAAAAATTCAGAAAATTGGCTGAAAACGACTGAATATGAAGGACTCATCGCAAGAATCGCGCTGGAACTGAATTCGGAACGCTCACTGACATTTCCTCTATCTGAAATTCTGATAAACGCTGAAAAAATGACTAAGTCCAAAAAAAAAATTTTTTAACCTTTTTTCAATTTTACCCCCGTGGGATATATATTCTACCCACGCACATTTGGAACACTCCTGGGGTACCCGCACACATATTATTCCCTCATTTAGTGGATATTTTCACAAAAAGTGAAATTTTCAAAAATTCAGAAAATTGGCTGAATACGACTGAATATGAAGGACTCATCGGGAGAATCGCGCTGGAACTGAAATCAGAACGCTCACTGACATTTCCCCTATCTGAAAGTCTGATAAACGCTGAAAAAGTGACTAAGTCCAAAAAAAAAATTTTTCACCTTTTTTCAATTTCCCCCCCGTGGGATATATATTCTACCCACACACATTTGGAACTCTCCTGGGGTACCCTCACACATATTATTCCCTCATTTAGTGGATATCTTCACAAAAAAGTGAAATTTTCAAAAATTCAGAAAATTGGCTGAAAACGACTAAATATGAAGGACTCATCTGGCGAATCGCTCTGGAACTGAAATCGGAACGCTCACTGATATTGCCCCTATCTGAAAGTCTGATAAACGCTGAAAAAATGATTAAGTCCAAAAAAAAAAATTTTTTCAACTTTTTTCAATTTTACCCCCGTGGGATATATATTCTACACACGCACATTTGGAACACTCCTGGGGTACCCTCACACATATTATTCCCTCATTTAGTGGATATTTTCACAAAAAAGTGAAATTTTCAAAAATTCAGAAAATTGGCTGAAAACGACTGAATATGAAGGACTCATCGGGCGAATCGCGCTGGAACTTAACTCGGAACGCTCACTGACATTTCTCCTATCTGAAAGTCTGATAAACGCTGAAAAAATGACTAAGTCCAAAAAAAAAAAATTTTTCACCTTTTTTCAATTTTACCCCTGTGGGATATATATTCTACCCACACACATTTGGAACTCTCCTGGGTTACCCTCACACATATTATTCCCTCATTTAGTGGATATTTTCACAAAAAAGTGAAATTTTCAAAAATTCAGAAAATTGGCTGAAAACGACTGAATATGAAGGACTCATCGGGCGAATCGCGCTGGAACTGAAATCGGAACGCTCACTGACATTTCCCCTATCTGAAAGTCTGATAAACGCTGAAAAAATGACTAAGTCCAAAAAAAAAATTTTTCACCTTTTTTCAATTTCCCCCCGTGGGATATATATTCTACCCACACACATTTGGAACTCTCCTGGGGTACCCTCACACATATTATTCCCTCATTTAGTGGATATCTTCACAAAAAAGTGAAATTTTCAAAAATTCAGAAAATTGGCTGAAAACGACTAAATATGAAGGACTCATCGGGCGAATCGTTCTGGAACTGAAATCGGAACGCTCACTGATATTGCCCCTATCTGAAATTCTGATAAACGCTGAAAAAATGACTAAGTCCAAAAAAAAAATTTTTTAACCTTTTTTCAATTTTACCCCCGTGGGATATATATTCTACCCACGCACATTTGGAACACTCCTGGGGTACCCTCACACATATTATTCCCTCATTTAGTGGATATCTTCACAAAAAAGTGAAATTTTCAAAAATTCAGAAAATTGGCTGAAAACGACTGAATATGAAGGACTCATCGGGCGAATCGCGCTGGAACTGAAATCGGAACGCTCACTGACATTTCCCCTATCTGAAAGTCTGATAAACGCTGAAAAAATGACTAAGTCCAAAAAAAATTTTTTTTCAACTTTTTTCAATTTTACCCCCGTGGAATATATATACTACCCACGCACATTTGGAACACTCCTGGGGTACCCTCACACATATTATTCCCTCATTTAGTGGATATTTTCACAAAAAGTGAAATTTTCAAAAATTCAGAAAATTGGCTGAATACGACTGAATATGAAGGACTCATCGGGAGAATCGCGCTGGAACTGAAATCGGAACGCTCACTGACATTTCCCCTATCTGAAAGTCTGATAAACGCTGAACAAATGATTAAGTCCAAAAAAAAAATTTTTTTCAACTTTTTTCAATTTTACCCCCGTGGGATATATATTCTACACACGCACATTTGGAACACTCCTGGGGTACCCTCACACATATTATTCCCTCATTTAGTGGATATTTTCACAAAAAAGTGAAATTTTCAAAAATTCTGAAAATTGGCTGAAAACGACTAAATATGAAGGACTCATCGGGCGAATCGTTCTGGAACTGAAATCGGAACGATCACTGACATTTCCCCTATCTGAAAGTCTGATAAACGCTGAAAAAATGATTAAGTCCAAAAAAAATTTTTTAACCTTTTTTCAATTTTACCCCCGTGGGATATATATTCTACCCACACACATTTGGACCTCTCCTGGGGTACCCTCACACATATTATTCCCTCATTTAGTGGATATTTTCACAAAAAAGTGAAATTTTCAAAAATTCAGAAAATTGGCTGAAAACGACTGAATATGAAGGACTCATCGGGCGAATCGCTCTGGAACTGAAATCGGAACGCTCACTGATATTGCCCCTATCTGAAAGTCTGATAAACGCTGAAAAAAATGACTAAATCCAAAAAAAAAATTTTTTCACCTTTTTTCAATTTTACCCCGTGGGATATATATTCTACCCACACCCATTTGGAACTCTCCTGGGATACCCTCACACATATTATTCCCTCATTTAGGGGATATTTTCACAAAAAAGTGAAATTTTCAAAAATTCTGAAAATTGGCTGAATACGACTGAATATGAAGGACTCATCGGGAGAATCGCGCTGGAACTGAAATCGGAACGCTCACTGACATTTCCTCTATCTGAAAGTCTGATAAACGCTGAAAAAATGACAGTCCAAAAAAAAAAATTTTTCACCTTTTTTCAATTTTACCCCCGTGGGATATATATTCTACCCACACCCATTTGGAACTCTCCTGGGGTACCCTCACACATATTATTCCCTCATTTAGTGGATATTTTCACAAAAAAGTGAAATTTTCAAAAATTCAGAAAATTGGCTGAATACGACTGAATATGAAGGACTCATCGGGAGAATCGCGTTGGAACTGAAATCGGAACGCTCACTGACATTTCCCCTATCTGAAAGTCTGATAAACGCTGAAAAAAATGACTAAATCCCCAAAAAAAATTTTTTCACCTTTTTTCAATTTTACCCCCGTGGGATATATATTCTAACCACGCACATTTGGAACACTCCTGGGGTACCCTCACACATATTATTCCCTCATTTAGTGGATATCTTCACAAAAAAGTGAAATTTTCAAAAATTCAGAAAATTGGCTGAAAACGACTGAATATGAAGGACTCATCGGGCGAATCGCGCTGGAACTGAAATCGGAACGCTCACTGACATTTCCCCTATCTGAAAGTCTGATAAACGCTGAAAAAATGACTAAGTCCAAAAAAAATTTTTTTTCAACTTTTTTCAATTTTACCCCTGTGGAATATATATACTACCCACGCACATTTGGAACACTCCTGGGGTACCCTCACACATATTATTCCCTCATTTAGTGGATATTTTCACAAAAAGTGAAATTTTCAAAAATTCAGAAAATTGGCTGAAAACGACTAAATATGAAGGACTCATCGGGCGAATCGTTCTGGAACTGAAATCGGAACGCTCACTGATATTGCCCCTATCTGAAATTCTGATAAACGCTGAAAAAATGACTAAGTCCAAAAAAAAAATTTTATAACCTTTTTTCAATTTTACCCCCGTGGGATATATATTCTACCCACGCACATTTGGAACACTCCTGGGGTACCCTCACACATATTATTCCCTCATTTAGTGGATATCTTCACAAAAAAGTGAAATTTTCAAAAATTCAGAAAATTGGCTGAAAACGACTGAATATGAAGGACTCATCGGGCGAATCGCGCTGGAACTGAAATCGGAACGATCACTGACATTTCCCCTATCTGAAAGTCTGATAAACGCTGAAAAAATGATTAAGTCCAAAAAAAATTTTTTAACCTTTTTTCAATTTTACCCCCGTGGGATATATATTCTACCCACACACATTTGGACCTCTCCTGGGGTACCCTCACACATATTATTCCCTCATTTAGTGGATATTTTCACAAAAAAGTGAAATTTTCAAAAATTCAGAAAATTGGCTGAAAACGACTGAATATGAAGGACTCATCGGGCGAATCGCGCTGGAACTTAACTCGGAACGCTCACTGACATTTCTCCTATCTGAAAGTCTGATAAACGCTGAAAAAATGACTAAGTCCAAAAAAAAAAAATTTTTCACCTTTTTTCAATTTTACCCCTGTGGGATATATATTCTACCCACACACATTTGGAACTCTCCTGGGTTACCCTCACACATATTATTCCCTCATTTAGTGGATATCTTCACAAAAAAGTGAAATTTTCAAAAATTCAGAAAATTGGCTGAAAACGACTGAATATGAAGGACTCATCGGGCGAATCGCGCTGGAACTGAAATCGGAACGATCACTGACATTTCCCCTATCTGAAAGTCTGATAAACGCTGAAAAAATGATTAAGTCCAAAAAAAATTTTTTAACCTTTTTTCAATTTTACCCCCGTGGGATATATATTCTACCCACACACATTTGGACCTCTCCTGGGGTACCCTCACACATATTATTCCCTCATTTAGTGGATATTTTCACAAAAAAGTGAAATTTTCAAAAATTCAGAAAATTGGCTGAAAACGACTGAATATGAAGGACTCATCGGGCGAATCGCGCTGGAACTTAACTCGGAACGCTCACTGACATTTCTCCTATCTGAAAGTCTGATAAACGCTGAAAAAATGACTAAGTCCAAAAAAAAAAAATTTTTCACCTTTTTTCAATTTTACCCCTGTGGGATATATATTCTACCCACACACATTTGGAACTCTCCTGGGTTACCCTCACACATATTATTCCCTCATTTAGTGGATATCTTCACAAAAAAGTGAAATTTTCAAAAATTCAGAAAATTGGCTGAAAACGACTGAATATGAAGGACTCATCGGGCGAATCGCGCTGGAACTGAAATCGGAACGATCACTGACATTTCCCCTATCTGAAAGTCTGATAAACGCTGAAAAAATGATTAAGTCCAAAAAAAATTTTTTAACCTTTTTTCAATTTTACCCCCGTGGGATATATATTCTACCCACACACATTTGGACCTCTCCTGGGGTACCCTCACACATATTATTCCCTCATTTAGTGGATATTTTCACAAAAAAGTGAAATTTTCAAAAATTCAGAAAATTGGCTGAAAACGACTGAATATGAAGGACTCATCGGGCGAATCGCGCTGGAACTTAACTCGGAACGCTCACTGACATTTCTCCTATCTGAAAGTCTGATAAACGCTGAAAAAATGACTAAGTCCAAAAAAAAAAAATTTTTCACCTTTTTTCAATTTTACCCCTGTGGGATATATATTCTACCCACACACATTTGGAACTCTCCTGGGGTACCCTCACACATATTATTCCCTCATTTAGTGGATATCTTCACAAAAAAGTGAAATTTTCAAAAATTCAGAAAATTGGCTGAAAACGGCTAAATATGAAGGACTCATCTGGCGAATCGCTCTGGAACTGAAATCGGAACGCTCACTGATATTGCCCCTATCTGAAAGTCTGATAAACGCTGAAAAAAATGACTAAATCCAAAAAAAAAATTTTTTCACCTTTTTTCAATTTTACCCCGTGGGATATATATTCTACCCACACCCATTTGGAACTCTCCTGGGATACCCTCACACATATTATTCCCTCATTTAGGGGATATTTTCACAAAAAAGTGAAATTTTCAAAAATTCTGAAAATTGGCTGAATACGACTGAATATGAAGGACTCATCGGGAGAATCGCGCTGGAACTGAAATCGGAACGCTCACTGACATTTCCTCTATCTGAAAGTCTGATAAACGCTGAAAAAATGACAGTCCAAAAAAAAAAATTTTTCACCTTTTTTCAATTTTACCCCCGTGGGATATATATTCTACCCACACCCATTTGGAACTCTCCTGGGGTACCCTCACACATATTATTCCCTCATTTAGTGGATATTTTCACAAAAAAGTGAAATTTTCAAAAATTCAGAAAATTGGCTGAATACGACTGAATATGAAGGACTCATCGGGAGAATCGCGCTGGAACTGAAATCGGAACGCTCACTGACATTTCCCCTATCTGAAAGTCTGATAAACGCTGAAAAAAATGACTAAATCCCCCAAAAAAATTTTTTCACCTTTTTTCAATTTTACCCCCGTGGGATATATATTCTACCCACACACATTTGGAACTCTCCTGGGGTACCCTCACACATATTATTCCCTCATTTAGTGGATATTTTCACAAAAAAGTGACATTTTCAAAAATTCAGAAAATTGGCTGAAAACGACTGAATATGAAGGACTCATCGGGCGAATCGCGCTGGAACTGAAATCGGAACGCTCACTCTTTCCCCTATCTGAAAGTCTGATAAATGCTGAAAAAATGACTAAGTCATAAAAAAATTTTTTTTTAACTTTTTTCAATTTTACCCCCGTGGGATATATATTCTACCCACGCACATTTGGAACACTCCTGGGGTACCCTCACACATATTATTCCCTCATTTAGTGGATATCTTCACAAAAAAGTGAAATTTTCAAAAATTCAGAAAATTGGCTGAAAACGACTAAATATGAAGGACTCATCTGGCGAATCGCTCTGGAACTGAAATCGGAACGCTCACTGACATTTCCCCTATCTGAAAATCTGATAAACGCTGAAAAAATGACTAAGTCCAAAAAAAATTTTTTTTCAACTTTTTTCAATTTTACCCCCGTGGAATATATATACTACCCACGCACATTCGGAACACTCCTGGGGTACCCTCACACATATTATTCCCTCATTTAGTGGATATTTTCACAAAAAGTGAAATTTTCAAAAATTCAGAAAATTGGCTGAATACGACTGAATATGAAGGACTCATCGGGAGAATCGCGCTGGAACTGAAATCGGAACGCTCACTGACATTTCCCCTATCTGAAAGTCTGATAAACGCTGAAAAAATGACTAAGTCCAAAAAAAAAATTTTTCACCTTTTTTCAATTTCCCCCCCGTGGGATATATATTCTACCCACACACATTTGGAACTCTCCTGGGGTACCCTCACACATATTATTCCCTCATTTAGTGGATATCTTCACAAAAAAGTGAAATTTTCAAAAATTCAGAAAATTGGCTGAAAACGACTAAATATGAAGGACTCATCTGGCGAATCGCTCTGGAACTGAAATCGGAACGCTCACTGATATTGCCCCTATCTGAAAGTCTGATAAACGCTGAAAAAATGATTAAGTCCAAAAAAAAAATTTTTTTCAACTTTTTTCAATTTTACCCCCGTGGGATATATATTCTACACACGCACATTTGGAACACTCCTGGGGTACCCTCACACATATTATTCCCTCATTTAGTGGATATTTTCACAAAAAAGTGAAATTTTCAAAAATTCTGAAAATTGGCTGAAAACGACTAAATATGAAGGACTCATCGGGCGAATCGTTCTGGAACTGAAATCGGAACGATCACTGACATTTCCCCTATCTGAAAGTCTGATAAACGCTGAAAAAATGATTAAGTCCAAAAAAAATTTTTTAACCTTTTTTCAATTTTACCCCCGTGGGATATATATTCTACCCACACACATTTGGAACTCTCCTGGGGTACCCTCACACATATTATTCCCTCATTTAGTGGATATCTTCACAAAAAAGTGAAATTTTCAAAAATTCAGAAAATTGGCTGAAAACGACTAAATATGAAGGACTCATCTGGTGAATCGCTCTGGAACTTAAATCGGAACGCTCACTGATATTGCCCCTATCTGAAAGTCTGATAAACGCTGAAAAAATGATTAAGTCCAAAAAAAAAATTTTTTTCAACTTTTTTCAATTTTACCCCCGTGGGATATATATTCTACACACGCACATTTGGAACACTCCTGGGGTACCCTCACACATATTATTCCCTCATTTAGTGGATATTTTCACAAAAAAGTGAAATTTTCAAAAATTCTGAAAATTGGCTGAAAACGACTAAATATTAAGGACTCATCGGGCGAATCGTTCTGGAACTGAAATCGGAACGATCACTGACATTTCCCCTATCTGAAAGTCTGATAAACACTGAAAAAATGATTAAGTCCAAAAAAAATTTTTTAACCTTTTTTCAATTTTACCCCCGTGGGATATATATTCTACCCACACACATTTGGACCTCTCCTGGGGTACCCTCACACATATTATTCCCTCATTTAGTGGATATTTTCACAAAAAAGTGAAATTTTCAAAAATTCAGAAAATTGGCTGAAAACGACTGAATATGAAGGACTCATCGGGCGAATCGCGCTGGAACTTAACTCGGAACGCTCACTGACATTTCTCCTATCTGAAAGTCTGATAAACGCTGAAAAAATGACTAAGTCCAAAAAAAAAAAATTTTTCACCTTTTTTCAATTTTACCCCTGTGGGATATATATTCTACCCACACACATTTGGAACTCTCCTGGGTTACCCTCACACATATTATTCCCTCATTTAGTGGATATTTTCACAAAAAAGTGAAATTTTCAAAAATTCAGAAAATTGGCTGAAAACGACTGAATATGAAGGACTCATCACAAGAATCGCGCTGGAACTGAATTCAGAACGCTCACTGACATTTCCCCTATCTGAAATTCTGATAAACGCTGAAAAAATGACTAAGTCCAAAAAAAAAATTTTTTAACCTTTTTTCAATTTTACCACCGTGGGATATATATTCTACCCACGCACATTTGGAACACTCCTGGGGTACCCTCACACATATTATTCCCTCATTTAGTGGATATCTTCACAAAAAAAGTGAAATTTTCAAAAATTCAGAAAATTGGCTGAAAACGGCTAAATATGAAGGACTCATCTGGCGAATCGCTCTGGAACTGAAATCGGAACGCTCACTGATATTGCCCCTATCTGAAAGTCTGATAAACGCTGAAAAAAATGACTAAATCCAAAAAAAAAATTTTTTCACCTTTTTTCAATTTTACCCCGTGGGATATATATTCTACCCACACCCATTTGGAACTCTCCTGGGATACCCTCACACATATTATTCCCTCATTTAGTGGATATCTTCACAAAAAAGTGAAATTTTCAAAAATTCAGAAAATTGGCTGAAAACGACTGAATATGAAGGACTCATCGGGCGAATCGCGCTGGAACTGAAATCGGAACGCTCACTGACATTTCCCCTATCTGAAAGTCTGATAAACGCTGAAAAAATGACTAAGTCCAAAAAAAATTTTTTTTCAACTTTTTTCAATTTTACCCCTGTGGAATATATATACTACCCACGCACATTTGGAACACTCCTGGGGTACCCTCACACATATTATTCCCTCATTTAGTGGATATTTTCACAAAAAGTGAAATTTTCAAAAATTCAGAAAATTGGCTGAATACGACTGAATATGAAGGACTCATCGGGAGAATCGCGCTGGAACTGAAATCGGAACGCTCACTGACATTTCCCCTATCTGAAAGTCTGATAAACGCTGAAAAAATGACTAAGTCCAAAAAAAAAATTTTTCACCTTTTTTCAATTTCCCCCCGTGGGATATATATTCTACCCACACACATTTGGAACTCTCCTGGGGTACCCTCACACATATTATTCCCTCATTTAGTGGATATCTTCACAAAAAAGTGAAATTTTCAAAAATTCAGAAAATTGGCTGAAAACGACTAAATATGAAGGACTCATCGGGCGAATCGTTCTGGAACTGAAATCGGAACGCTCACTGATATTGCCCCTATCTGAAAGTCTGATAAACGCTGAAAAAATGATTAAGTCCAAAAAAAATTTTTTAACCATTTTTCAATTTTACCCCCGTGGGATATATATTCTACCCACACACATTTGGACCTCTCCTGGGGTACCCTCACACATATTATTCCCTCATTTAGTGGATATTTTCACAAAAAAGTGAAATTTTCAAAAATTCAGAAAATTGGCTGAAAACGACTGAATATGAAGGACTCATCGGGCGAATCGCGCTGGAACTTAACTCGGAACGCTCACTGACATTTCTCCTATCTGAAAGTCTGATAAACGCTGAAAAAATGACTAAGTCCAAAAAAAAAAAATTTTTCACCTTTTTTCAATTTTACCCCTGTGGGATATATATTCTACCCACACACATTTGGAACTCTCCTGGGTTACCCTCACACATATTATTCCCTCATTTAGTGGATATCTTCACAAAAAAGTGAAATTTTCAAAAATTCAGAAAATTGGCTGAAAACGACTGAATATGAAGGACTCATCGGGCGAATCGCGCTGGAACTGAAATCGGAACGATCACTGACATTTCCCCTATCTGAAAGTCTGAAAAACGCTGAAAAAATGATTAAGTCCAAAAAAAATTTTTTAACCTTTTTTCAATTTTACCCCCGTGGGATATATATTCTACCCACACACATTTGGACCTCTCCTGGGGTACCCTCACACATATTATTCCCTCATTTAGTGGATATTTTCACAAAAAAGTGAAATTTTCAAAAATTCAGAAAATTGGCTGAAAACGACTGAATATGAAGGACTCATCGGGCGAATCGCGCTGGAACTTAACTCGGAACGCTCACTGACATTTCTCCTATCTGAAAGTCTGATAAACGCTGAAAAAATGACTAAGTCCAAAAAAAAAAAATTTTTCACCTTTTTTCAATTTTACCCCTGTGGGATATATATTCTACCCACACACATTTGGAACTCTCCTGGGTTACCCTCACACATATTATTCCCTCATTTAGTGGATATCTTCACAAAAAAGTGAAATTTTCAAAAATTCAGAAAATTGGCTGAAAACGGCTAAATATGAAGGACTCATCTGGCGAATCGCTCTGGAACTGAAATCGGAACGCTCACTGATATTGCCCCTATCTGAAAGTCTGATAAACGCTGAAAAAATGATTAAGTCCAAAAAAAAAATTTTTTTCAACTTTTTTCAATTTTACCCCCGTGGGATATACATTCTACCCACGCACATTTGGAACACTCCTGGGGTACCCTCACACATATTATTCCCTCATTTAGTGGATATTTTCACAAAAAGTGAAATTTTCAAAAATTCAGAAAATTGGCTGAATACGACTGAATATGTAGGACTCATCGGGCGAATCGCGCTGGAACTGAAATCGGAACGCTCAGTGACATTTCCCTTATCTGAAAGTCTGATAAACGCTGAAAAAATGACTAAGTCCAAAAAAAAAAAATTTTTCACCTTTTTTCAATTTTACCCCTGTGGGATATATATTCTACCCACACACATTTGGAACTCTCCTGGGGTACCCTCACACATATTATTCCCTCATTTAGTGGATATCTTCACAAAAAAGTGAAATTTTCAAAAATTCAGAAAATTGGCTGAAAACGGCTAAATATGAAGGACTCATCTGGCGAATCGCTCTGGAACTGAAATCGGAACGCTCACTGATATTGCCCCTATCTGAAAGTCTGATAAACGCTGAAAAAAATGACTAAATCCAAAAAAAAAATTTTTTCACCTTTTTTCAATTTTACCCCGTGGGATATATATTCTACCCACACCCATTTGGAACTCTCCTGGGATACCCTCACACATATTATTCCCTCATTTAGGGGATATTTTCACAAAAAAGTGAAATTTTCAAAAATTCTGAAAATTGGCTGAATACGACTGAATATGAAGGACTCATCGGGAGAATCGCGCTGGAACTGAAATCGGAACGCTCACTGACATTTCCTCTATTTGAAAGTCTGATAAACGCTGAAAAAATGACAGTCCAAAAAAAAAAATTTTTCACCTTTTTTCAATTTTACCCCCGTGGGATATATATTCTACCCACACCCATTTGGAACTCTCCTGGGGTACCCTCACACATATTATTCCCTCATTTAGTGGATATTTTCACAAAAAAGTGAAATTTTCAAAAATTCAGAAAATTGGCTGAATACGACTGAATATGAAGGACTCATCGGGAGAATCGCGCTGGAACTGAAATCGGAACGCTCACTGACATTTCCCCTATCTGAAAGTCTGATAAACGCTGAAAAAAATGACTAAATCCCCAAAAAAAATTTTTTCACCTTTTTTCAATTTTACCCCCGTGGGATATATATTCTACCCACACACATTTGGAACTCTCCTGGGGTACCCTCACACATATTATTCCCTCATTTAGTGGATATTTTCACAAAAAAGTGACATTTTCAAAAATTCAGAAAATTGGCTGAAAACGACTGAATATGAAGGACTCATCGGGCGAATCGCGCTGGAACTGAAATCGGAACGCTCACTCTTTCCCCTATCTGAAAGTCTGATAAATGCTGAAAAAATGACTAAGTCCAAAAAAAATTTTTTTTTAACTTTTTTCAATTTTACCCCCGTGGGATATATATTCTACCCACGCACATTTGGAACACTCCTGGGGTACCCTCACACATATTATTCCCTCATTTAGTGGATATCTTCACAAAAAAGTGAAATTTTCAAAAATTCAGAAAATTGGCTGAAAACGACTAAATATGAAGGACTCATCTGGCGAATCGCTCTGGAACTGAAATCGGAACGCTCACTGATATTGCCCCTATCTGAAAGTCTGATAAACGCCGAAAAAATGATTAAGTCCAAAAAAAAAATTTTTTTCAACTTTTTTCAATTTTACCCCTGTGGGATATATATTCTACCCACCCACATTTGGAACACTCCTGGGGTACCCTCACACATATTATTCCCTCATTTAGTGGATATCTTCACAAAAAAGTGAAATTTTCAAAAATTCAGAAAATTGGCTGAAAACGGCTAAATATGAAGGACTCATCTGGCGAATCGCTCTGGAACTGAAATCGGAACGCTCACTGACATTTCCCCTATCTGAAAGTCTGATAAACACTGAAAAAAATGACTAAATCCCAAAAAAAAATTTTTTCACCTTTTTTCAATTTTACCCCCGTGGGATATATATTCTACCCACACACATTTGGAACTCTCCTGGGGTACCCTCACACATATTATTCCCTCATTTAGTGGATATTTTCACAAAAAAGTGACATTTTCAAAAATTCAGAAAATTGGCTGAAAACGACTGAATATGAAGGACTCATCGGGCGAATCGCGCTGGAACTGAAATCGGAACGCTCACTCTTTCCCCTATCTGAAAGTCTGATAAATGCTGAAAAAATGACTAAGTCCAAAAAAAATTTTTTTTTAACTTTTTTCAATTTTACCCCAGTGGGATATATATTCTACCCACGCACATTTGGAACACTCCTGGGGTACCCTCACACATATTATTCCCTCATTTAGTGGATATCTTCACAAAAAAGTGAAATTTTCAAAAATTCAGAAAATTGGCTGAAAACGACTAAATATGAAGGACTCATCTGGCGAATCGCTCTGGAACTGAAATCGGAACGCTCACTGATATTGCCCCTATCTGAAAGTCTGATAAACGCTGAAAAAATGATTAAGTCCAAAAAAAAAATTTTTTTCAATTTTACCCCTGTGGGATATATATTCTACCCACGCACATTTGGAACACTCCTGGGGTACCCTCACACATATTATTCCCTCATTTAGTGGATATCTTCACAAAAAAGTGAAATTTTCAAAAATTCAGAAAATTGGCTGAAAACGGCTAAATATGAAGGACTCATCTGGCGAATCGCTCTGGAACTGAAATCGGAACGCTCACTGATATTGCCCCTATCTGAAAGTCTGATAAACGCTGAAAAAAATGACTAAATCCAAAAAAAAAATTTTTTCACCTTTTTTCAATTTTACCCCCGTGGGATATATATTCTACCCACACACATTTGGAACTCTCCTGGGGTACCCTCACACATATTATTCCCTCATTTAGTGGATATCTTCACAAAAAAGTGAAATTTTCAAAAATTCAGAAAATTGGCTGAAAACGGCTAAATATGAAGGACTCATCTGGCGAATCGCTCTGGAACTGAAATCGGAATGCTCACTGATATTGCCCCTATCTGAAAGTCTGATAAACGCTGAAAAAATGATTAAGTCCAAAAAAAATTTTTTAACCTTTTTTCAATTTTACCCCCGTGGGATATATATTCTTCCCACACACATTTGGAACTCTCCTGGGATACCCTCACACATATTATTCCCTCATTTAGGGGATATTTTCACAAAAAAGTGAAATTTTCAAAAATTCAGAAAATTGGCTGAATACGACTGAATATGAAGGACTCATCGGGAGAATCGCGCTGGAACTGAAATCGGAACGCTCACTGACATTTCCTCTATCTGAAAGTCTGATAAACGCTGAAAAAATGACAGTCCAAAAAAAAAAATTTTTCACCTTTTTTCAATTTTACCCCCGTGGGATATATATTCTACCCACACCCATTTGGCACTCTCCTGGGGTACCCTCACACATATTATTCCCTCATTTAGTGGATATTTTCACAAAAAAGTGAAATTTTCAAAAATTCAGAAAATTGGCTGAATACGACTGAATATGAAGGACTCATCGGGAGAATCGCGCTGGAACTGAAATCGGAACGCTCACTGACATTTCCCCTATCTGAAAGTCTGATAAACGCTGAAAAAAATGACTAAATCCAAAAAAAAAATTTTTTCACCTTTTTTCAATTTTACACCCGTGGGATATATATTCTACCCACACACATTTGGAACTCTCCTGGGGTACCCTCACACATATTATTCCCTCATTTAGTGGATATTTTCACAAAAAAGTGACATTTTCAAAAATTCAGAAAATTGGCTGAAAACGACTGAATATGAAGGACTCATCGGGCGAATCGCGCTGGAACTGAAATTGGAACGCTCACTCTTTCCCCTATCTGAAAGTCTGATAAATGCTGAAAAAATGACTAAGTCCAAAAAAAATTTTTTTTTAACTTTTTTCAATTTTACCCCCGTGGGATATATATTCTACCCACGCACATTTGGAACACTCCTGGGGTACCCTCACACATATTATTCCCTCATTTAGTGGATATTTTCACAAAAAAGTGAAATTTTCAAAAATTCAGAAAATTGGCTGAATACGACTGAATATGAAGGACTCATCGGGAGAATCGCGCTGGAACTGAAATCGGAACGCTCACTGACATTTCCCCTATCTGAAAGTCTGATAAACGATGAAAAAATGACTAAATCCAAAAATAAAAATTTTTCACCTTTTTTCAATTTTACCCCCGTGGGATATATATTCTACCCACGCACATTTGGAACACTCCTGGGGTACCCTCACACATATTATTCCCTCATTTAGTGGATATTTTCACAAAAAGTGAAATTTTCAAAAATTCAGAAAATTGGCTGAATACGACTGAATATGAAGGACTCATCGGGCGAATCGCGCTGGAACTGAAATCGGAACGCTCACTGATATTGCCCCTATCTGAAAGTCTGATAAACGCTGAAAAAATGATTAAGTCCAAAAAAAATAATTTTTCACCTTTTTTCAATTTTACCCCTGTGGGATATATATTCTACCCACACACATTTGTAACTCTCCTGGGTTACCCTCACACATATTATTCCCTCATTTAGTGGATATTTTCACAAAAAAGTGAAATTTTCAAAAATTCAGAAAATTGGCTGAAAACGACTGAATATGAAGGACTCATCGGGCGAATCGCGCTGGAACTGAAATCGGAACGCTCACTGACATTTCCCCTATCTGAAAGTCTGATAAACGCTGAAAAAATGACAGTCCAAAAAAAAAATTTTTCACCTTTTTTCAATTTTCCCCCCCGTGGGATATATATTCTACCCACACACATTTGGAACTCTCCTGGGGTACCCTCACACATATTATTCCCTCATTTAGTGGATATCTTCACAAAAAAGTGAAATTTTCAAAAATTCAGAAAATTGGCTGAAAACCGCTAAATATGAAGGACTCATCAGGCGAATCGCTCTGGAACTGAAATCGGAACGCTCACTGATATTGCCCCTATCTGAAAGTCTGATAAACGCTGAAAAAATGATTAAGTCCAAAAAAAAAATTTTTTTCAACTTTTTTCAATTTTACCCCCGTGGGATATATATTCAACCCACGCACATTTGGAACACTCCTGGGGTACCCTCACACATATTATTCCCTCATTTAGTGGATATTTTCACAAAAAAGTGAAATTTTAAAAAATTCTGAAAATTGGCTGAAAACGACTAAATATGAAGGACTCATCGGGCGAATCGCTCTGGAACTGAAATCGGAATGCTCACTGATATTGCCCCTATCTGAAAGTCTGATAAACGCTGAAAAAATGATTAAGTCCAAAAAAAATTTTTTAACCTTTTTTCAATTTTACCCCCGTGGGATATATATTCTACCCACACACATTTGGAACTCTCCTGGGATACTCTCACACATATTATTCCCTCACTTAGTGGATATTTTCACAAAAAAGTGAAATTTTCAAAAATTCAGAAAATTGGCTGAAAACGACTGAATATGAAGGACTCATCGCAAGAATCGCGCTGGAACTGAATTCGGAACGCTCACTGACATTTCCCCTATCTGAAATTCTGATAAACGCTGAAAAAATGACTAAGTCCAAAAAAAAAAATTTTTAACCTTTTTACAATTTTACCCCCGTGGGATATATATTCTACCCACGCACATTTGGAACACTCCTGGGGTACCCTCACACATATTATTCCCTCATTTAGTGGATATTTTCACAAAAAAGTGAAATTTTCAAAAATTCTGAAAATTGGCTGAAAACGACTAAATATGAAGGACTCATCAGGCGAATCGCTCTGGAACTGAAATCGGAACGCTCACTGATATTGCCCCTATCTGAAAGTCTGATAAACGCTGAAAAAATGATTAAGTACAAAAAAAAAAAATTTTTCACCTTTTTTCAATTTTACCCCTGTGGGATATATATTCTACCCACACACATTTGGAACTCTCCTGGGTTACCCTCACACATATTATTCTCTCATTTAGTGCATATTTTCACAAAAAAGTGACATTTTCAAAAATTCAGAAAATTGGCTGAAAACGACTGAATATGAAGGACTCATCGGGCGAATCGCTCTGGAACTGAAATCGGAACGCTCACTGATATTGCCCCTATCTGAAAGTCTGATAAACGCTGAAAAAATGATTAAGTCCAAAAAAAAAATTTTTTTCAACTTTTTTCAATTTTACCCCCGTGGGATATATATTCAACCAACGCACATTTGGAACACTCCTGGGGTACCCTCACACATATTATTCCCTCATTTAGTGGATATTTTCACAAAAAAGTGAAATTTTAAAAAATTCTGAAAATTGGCTGAAAACGACTAAATATGAAGGACTCATCGGGCGAATCGCTCTGGAACTGAAATCGGAACGCTCACTGATATTGCCCCTATCTGAAAGTCTGATAAACGCTGAAAAAATGATTAAGTCCAAAAAAAATTTTTTAACCTTTTTTCAATTTTACCCCCGTGGGATATATATTCTACCCACACACATTTGGAACTCTCCTGGGATACCCTCACACATATTATTCCCTCACTTAGTGGATATTTTCACAAAAAAGTGAAATTTTCAAAAATTCAGAAAATTGGCTGAAAATGACTGAATATGAAGGACTCATCGCAAGAATCGCGCTGGAACTGAATTCGGAACGCTCACTGACATTTCCCCTATCTGAAATTCTGATAAACGCTGAAAAAATGACTAAGTCCAAAAAAAAAAATTTTTAACCTTTTTTCAATTTTACCCCCGTGGGATATATATTCTACCCACGCACATTTGGAACACTCCTGGGGTACCCTCACACATATTATTCCCTCATTTAGTGGATATCTTCACAAAAAAGTGAAATTTTCAAAAATTCAGAAAATTGGCTGAAAACGACTAAATATGAAGGACTCATCTGGCGAATCGCTCTGGAACTGAAATCGGAACGCTCACTGATATTGCCCCTATCTGAAAGTCTGATAAACGCTGAAAAAATGATTAAGTCCAAAAAAAAAATTTTTTTCAACTTTTTTCAATTTTACCCCTGTGGGATATATATTCTACCCACGCACATTTGGAACACTTCTGGGGTACCCTCACACATATTATTCCCTCATTTAGTGGATATTTTCACAAAAAAGTGAAATTTTCAAAAATTCTGAAAATTGGCTGAAAACGACTAAATATGAAGGACTCATTGGGCGAATCGCTCTGGAACTGAAATCGGAACGCTCACTGATATTGCCCCTATCTGAAAGTCTGATAAACGCTGAAAAAATGATTAAGTCCAAAAAAATTTTTTTAACCTTTTTTCAATTTTACCCCCGTGGGATATATATTCTACCCACACACATTTGGACCTCTCCTGGTGTACCCTCACACATATTATTCCCTCATTTAGTGGATATTTTCACAAAAAAGTGAAATTTTCAAAAATTCTGAAAATTGGCTGAAAACGACTGAATATGAAGGACTCATCGGGCGAATCGCGCTGGAACTGAAATCGGAACGCTCACTGACATTTCTCCTATCTGAAAGTCTGATAAACGCTGAAAAAATGACTAAGTCAAAAAAAAAAAAATTTTTCACCTTTTTTCAATTTTACCCCTGTGGGATATATATTCTACCCACACACATTTGGAACTCTCCTGGGTTACCCTCACACATATTATTCCCTCATTTAGTGGATATTTTCACAAAAAAGTGACATTTTCAAAAATTCAGAAAATTGGCTGAAAACGACTGAATATGAAGGACTCATCGGGCGAATCGCCCTGGAACTGAAATCGGAACGCTCACTGACATTTCCCCTATCTGAAAGTCTGATAAACGCTGAAAAAATGACTAAGTCCAAAAAAAATTTTTTTTCAACTTTTTTCAATTTTACCCCCGTGGAATATATATACTACCCACGCACATTTGGAACACTCCTGGGGTACCCTCACACATATTATTCCCTCATTTAGTGGATATTTTCACAAAAAGTGAAATTTTCAAAAATTCAGAAAATTGGCTGAATACGACTGAATATGAAGGACTCATCGGGAGAATCGCGCTGGAACTGAAATTGGAACGCTCACTGACATTTCCCCTATCTGAAAGTCTGATAAACGCTGAAAAAATGATTAAGTCCAAAAAAAAAATTTTTTTCAACTTTTTTCAATTTTACCCCCGTGGGATATATATTCTACCCACACACATTTGGACCTCTCCTGGGGTACCCTCACACATATTATTCCCTCATTTAGTGGATATTTTCACAAAAAAGTGAAATTTTCAAAAATTCAGAAAATTGGCTGAAAACGACTGAATATGAAGGACTCATCGGGCGAATCGCGCTGGAACTGAAATCGGAATGCTCACTGACATTTCTCCTATCTGAAAGTCTGATAAACGCTGAAAAAATGACTAAGTCCAAAAAAAAAAAATTTTTCACCTTTTTTCAATTTTACCCCTGTGGGATATATATTCTACCCACACACATTTGGAACTCTCCTGGGTTACCCTCACACATATTATTCCCTCATTTAGTGGATATCTTCACAAAAAAGTGAAATTTTCAAAAATTCAGAAAATTGGCTGAAAACGACTGAATATGAAGGACTCATCGGGAGAATCGCGCTGGAACTGAAATCGGAACGCTCACTGACATTTCCCCTATCTGAAAGTCTGATAAACGCTGAAAAAATGACTAAGTCCAAAAAAAATTTTTCACCTTTTTTCAATTTTCCCCCCGTGGGATATATATTCTACCCACACACATTTGGAACACTCCTGGGGTACCCTCACACATATTATTCCCTCATTTAGTGGATATTTTCACAAAAAAGTGAAATTTTAAAAAATTCTGAAAATTGGCTGAAAACGACTAAATATGAAGGACTCATCGGGCGAATCGCGCTGGAACTGAAATCGGAACACTCACTGATATTGCCCCTATCTGAAAGTCTGATAAATGCTGAAAAAATGACAGTCAAAAAAAAAAAATTTTTCACCTTTTTTCAATTTTACCCCTGTGGGATATATATTCTACCCACACACATTTGTAACTCTCCTGGGTTACCCTCACACATATTATTCCCTCATTTAGTGGATATTTTCACAAAAAAGTGAAATTTTCAAAAATTCAGAAAATTGGCTGAAAACGACTGAATATGAAGGACTAATCGGGCGAATCTCGCTGGAACTGAAATCGGAACGCTCACTGACATTTCTCCTATCTGAAAGTCTGATAAACGCTGAAAAAATGACTAAGTCCAAAAAAAAAAAATTTTTCACCTTTTTTCAATTTTACCCCTGTGGGATATATATTCTACCCACACACATTTGGAACTCTCCTGGGTTACCCTCACACATATTATTCCCTCATTTAGTGGATATTTTCACAAAAAAGTGAAATTTTAAAAAATTCTGAAAATTGGCTGAAAACGACTAAATATGAAGGACTCATCGGGCGAATCGCTCTGGAACTGAAATCGGAACGCTCACTGATATTGCCCCTATCTGAAAGTCTGATAAACGCTGAAAAAATGATTAAGTCCAAAAAAAAATTTTTCAACTTTTTTCAATTTCCCCCCCGTGGGATATATATTCTACCCACACACATTTGGAACTCTCCTGGGGTACCCTCACACATATTATTCCCTCATTTAGTGGATATTTTCACAAAAAGTGAAATTTTCAAAAATTCAGAAAATTGGCTGAAAACGACTGAATGTGAAGGACTCATCGGGCGAATCGCGCTGGAACTGAAATCGGAACGCTCACTGACATTTCCCCTATCTGAAAGTCTGATAAATGCTGAAGAAATAACAGTCCAAAAAAAAAAATTTTTCACCTTTTTTCAATTTTACCCCTGTGGGATATATATTCTACCCACACACATTTGTAACTCTCCTGGGTTACCCTCACACATATTATTCCCTCATTTAGTGGATATTTTCACAAAAAAGTGAAATTTTCAAAAATTCAGAAAATTGGCTAAAACCACTGAATATGAAGGACTAATCGGGCGAATCGCGCTGGAACTGAAATCGGAACGCTCACTGACATTTCTCCTATCTGAAAGTCTGATAAACGCTGAAAAAATGACTAAGTCCAAAAAAAAAAAATTTTTCACCTTTTTTCAATTTTACCCCTGTGGGATATATATTCTACCCACACACATTTGGAACTCTCCTGGGTTACCCTCACACATATTATTCCCTCATTTAGTGGATATTTTCACAAAAAAGTGACATTTTCAAAAATTCAGAAAATTGGCTGAAAACGACTGAATATGACGGACTCATCGGGCGAATCGCGCTGGAACTGAAATCGGAACGCTCACTGACATTTCCCCTATCTGAAAGTCTGATAAACGCTGAAAAAATGACTAAGTCCAAAAAAAATTTTTTTTCAACTTTTTTCAATTTTACCCCCGTGGAATATATATACTACCCACGCACATTTGGAACACTCCTGGGGTAACCTCACACATATTATTCCCTCATTTAGTGGATATTTTCACAAAAAGTGAAATTTTCAAAAATTCAGAAAATTGGCTGAAAACGACTGAATATGAAGGACTCATCGGGCGAATCGCGCTGGAACTGAAATCGGAACACTCACTGATATTGCCCCTATCTGAAAGTCTGATAAATGCTGAAAAAATGACAGTCCAAAAAAAAAAATTTTTCACCTTTTTTCAATTTTACCCCTGTGGGATATATATTCTACCCACACACATTTGTAACTCTCCTGGGTTACCCTCACACATATTATTCCCTCATTTAGTGGATATTTTCACAAAAAAGTGAAATTTTCAAAAATTCAGAAAATTGGCTGAAAACGACTGAATATGAAGGACTAATCGGGCGAATCGCGCTGGAACTGAAATCGGAACGCTCACTGACATTTCTCCTATCTGAAAGTCTGATAAACGCTGAAAAAATGACTAAGTCCAAAAAAAAAAAATTTTTCACCTTTTTTCAATTTTGCCCCTGTGGGATATATATTCTACCCACACACATTTGGAACTCTCCTGGGTTACCCTCACACATATTATTCCCTCATTTAGTGGATATTTTCACAAAAAAGTGAAATTTTAAAAAATTCTGAAAATTGGCTGAAAACTACTAAATATGAAGGACTCATCGGGCGAATCGCTCTGGAACTGAAATCGGAACGCTCACTGATATTGCCCCTATCTGAAAGTCTGATAAACGCTGAAAAAATGATTAAGTCCAAAAAAAAATTTTTCAACTTTTTTCAATTTCCCCCCCGTGGGATATATATTCTACCCACACACATTTGGAACTCTCCTGGGGTACCCTCACACATATTATTCCCTCATTTAGTGGATATTTTCACAAAAAGTGAAATTTTCAAAAATTCAGAAAATTGGCTGAAAACGACTGAATATGAAGGACTCATCGGGCGAATCGCGCTGGAACTGAAATCGGAACGCTCACTGACATTTCCCCTATCTGAAAGTCTGATAAATGCTGAAGAAATGACAGTCCAAAAAAAAAAATTTTTCACCTTTTTTCAATTTTACCCCTGTGGGATATATATTCTACCCACACACATTTGTAACTCTCCTGGGTTACCCTCACACATATTATTCCCTCATTTAGTGGATATTTTCACAAAAAAGTGAAATTTTCAAAAATTCAGAAAATTGGCTGAAAACGACTGAATATGAAGGACTAATCGGGCGAATCGCGCTGGAACTGAAATCGGAACGCTCACTGACATTTCTCCTATCTGAAAGTCTGATAAACGCTGAAAAAATGACTAAGTCCAAAAAAAAAAAATTTTTCACCTTTTTTCAATTTTACCCCTGTGGGATATATATTCTACCCACACACATTTGGAACTCTCCTGGGTTACCCTCACACATATTATTCCCTCATTTAGTGGATATTTTCACAAAAAAGTGACATTTTCAAAAATTCAGAAAATTTACTGAAAACGACTGAATATGACGGACTCATCGGGCGAATCGCGCTGGAACTGAAATCGGAACGCTCACTGACATTTCCCCTATCTGAAAGTCTGATAAACGCTGAAAAAATGACTAAGTCCAAAAAAAATTTTTTTTCAACTTTTTTCAATTTTACCCCCGTGGAATATATATACTACCCACGCACATTTGGAACACTCCTGGGGTAACCTCACACATATTATTCCCTCATTTAGTGGATATTTTCACAAAAAGTGAAATTTTCAAAAATTCAGAAAATTGGCTGAATACGACTGAATATGAAGGACTCATCGGGAGAATCGCGCTGGAACTGAAATCAGAACGCTCACTGACATTTCCCTTATCTGAAAGTCTGATAAACGCTGAAAAAAATGACTAAGTCCAAAAAAAAAAATTTTTCACCTTTTTTCAATTTTACCCCTGTGGGATATATATTCTACCCACACACATTTGTAACTCTCCTGGGTTACCCTCACACATATTATTCCCTCATTTAGTGGATATTTTCACAAAAAAGTGAAATTTTCAAAAATTCAGAAAATTGGCTGAAAACGACTGAATATGAAGGACTCATCAGGCGAATCGCGCTGGAACTGAAATCGGAACGCTCACTGACATTTCCCCTATCTGAAAGTCTGATAAACGCTGAAAAAATGACTAAGTCCAAAAAAAAAATTTTTCACCTTTTTTCAATTTTCCCCCCGTGGGATATATATTCTACCCACACACATTTGGAACTCTCCTGGGGTACCCTCACACATATTATTCCCTCATTTAGTGGATATCTTCACAAAAAAGTGAAATTTTCAAAAATTCAGAAAATTGGCTGAAAACGGCTAAATATGAAGGACTCATCTGGCGAATCGCTCTGGAACTGAAATCGGAACGCTCACTGATATTGCCCCTATCTGAAAGTCTGATAAACGCTGAAAAAATGATTAAGTCCAAAAAAAACTTTTTAACCTTTTTTCAATTTTACCCCCGTGGGATATATATTCTACCCACACACATTTGGAACTCTCCTGGGATACCCTCACACATATTATTCCCTCACTTAGTGGATATTTTCACAAAAAAGTGAAATTTTCAAAAATTCTGAAAATTGGCTGAAAACGACTAAATATGAAGGACTCACCGGGCGAATCGCTCTGGAACTGAAATCGGAATGCTCACTGATATTGCCCCTATCTGAAAGTCTGATAAACGCTGAAAAAATGATTAAGTCCAAAAAAAAAAAATTTTTCACCTTTTTTCAATTTTACCCCTGTGGGATATATATTCTACCCACACACATTTGGACCTCTCCTGGGGTACCCTCACACATATCATTCCCTCATTTAGTGGATATCTTCACAAAAAAGTGAAATTTTCAAAAATTCAGAAAATTGGCTGAAAACGGCTAAATATGAAGGACTCATCTGGCGAATCGCTCTGGAACTGAAATCGGAACGCTCACTGATATTGCCCCTATCTGAAAGTCTGATAAACGCTGAAAAAATGATTAAGTCCAAAAAAAAAATTTTTTTCAACTTTTTTAAATTTTACCCCCGTGGGATATATATTCTACCCACGCACATTTGGAACACTCCTGGGGTACCCTCACACATATTATTCCCTCATTTAGTAGATATTTTCACAAAAAGTGAAATTTTCAAAAATTCAGAAAATTGGCTGAATACGACTGAATATGAAGGACTCATCGGGCGAATCGCGCTGGAACTGAAATCGGAACGCTCAGTGACATTTCTCCTATCTGAAAGACTGATAAACGCTGAAAAAATGACTAAGTCCAAAAAAAAAAAATTTTTCACCTTTTTTCAATTTTACCCCTGTGGGATATATATTCTACCGACACACATTTGGAACTCTCCTGGGGTACCCTCACACATATTATTCCCTCATTTAGTGGATATCTTCACAAAAAAGTGAAATTTTCAAAAATTCAGAAAATTGGCTGAAAACGGCTAAATATGAAGGACTCATCTGGCGAATCGCTCTGGAACTGAAATCGGAACGCTCACTGATATTGCCCCTATCTGAAAGTCTGATAAACGCTGAAAAAATGATTAAGTCCAAAAAAAAAATTTTTTTCAACTTTTTTCAATTTTACCCCCGTGGGATATATATTCTACCCACGCACATTTGGAACACTCCTGGGGTACCCTCACACATATTATTCCCTCACTTAGTGGATATTTTCACAAAAAAGTGAAATTTTAAAAAATTCTGAAAATTGGCTGAAAACGACTGAATATGAAGGACTCATCGCAAGAATCGCGCTGGAACTGAATTCGGAACGCTCACTGACATTTCCCCTATCTGAAATTCTGATAAACGCTGAAAAAATGACTAAGTCCAAAAAAAAAATTTTTCACCTTTTTTCAATTTTCCCCCCGTGGGATATATATTCTACCCACACACATTTGGAACTCTCCTGGGATACCCTCACACATATTATTCCCTCATTTAGTGGATATCTTCACAAAAAAGTGAAATTTTCAAAATTCAGAAAATTGGCTGAAAACGGCTAAATATGAAGGACTCATCTGGCGAATCGCTCTGGAACTGAAATCGGAACGCTCACTGATATTGCCCCTATCTGAAAGTCTGATAAACGCTGAAAAAATGATTAAGTCCAAAAAAAAAAATTTTTTCAACTTTTTTCAATTTTACCCCCGTGGGATATATATTCTACCCACGCACATTTGGAACACTTCTGGGGTACCCTCACACATATTATTCCCTCATTTAGTGGATATTTTCACAAAAAAGTGAAATTTTCAAAAATTCAGAAAATTGGCTGAAAACGACTAAATATGAAGGACTCATCGGGCGAATTGCTCTGTAACTGAAATCGGAACGCTCACTGATATTGCCCCTATCTGAAAGTCTGATAAACGCAGAAAAAATGATTAAGTCCAAAAAAAAATTTTTCAACTTTTTTCAATTTTACCCCCGTGGGATATATATTCTACCCACGCACATTTGGAACACTCCTGTTGTACCCTCACACATATTATTCCCTCATTTAGTGGATATTTTCACAAAAAAGTGAAATATTCAAAAATTCAGAAAATTGGCTGAAAATGACTGAATATGAAGGACTCATCGGGCGAATCGCGCTGGAACTGAAATCGGAACGCTCAGTGACATTTCCCTTATCTGAAAGTCTGATAAACGCTGAAAAAATGACTAAGTCCAAAAAAAAAATTTTTTCACCTTTTTTCAATTTTACCCCTGTGGGATATATATTCTACCCACACACATTTGTAACTCTCCTGGGTTACCCTCACACATATTATTCCCTCATTTAGTGGATATTTTCACAAAAAAGTGAAATTTTCAAAAATTCAGAAAATTGGCTGAAAACGACTAAATATGAAGGACTCATCGGGCGAATCGCTCTGGAACTGAAATCGGAACGCTCACTGACATTTCTCCTATCTGAAAGACTGATAAACGCTGAAAAAATGACTAAGTCCAAAAAAAAAAAATTTTTCACCTTTTTTCAATTTTACCCCTGTGGGATATATATTCTACCCACACACATTTGGAACTCTCCTGGGTTACCCTCACACATATTATTCCCTCATTTAGTGGATATCTTCACAAAAAAGTGAAATTTTCAAAAATTCAGAAAATTGGCTGAAAACGGCTAAATATGAAGGACTCATCTGGCGAATCGCTCTGGAACTGAAATCGGAACGCTCACTGATATTGCCCCTATCTGAAAGTCTGATAAACGCTGAAAAAATGATTAAGTCCCAAAAAAAAATTTTTCAACCTTTTTTCAATTTTACCCCCGTGGGATATATATTCTACCCACACACATTTGGAACTCTCCTGGGATACCCTCACACATATTATTCCCTCACTTAGTGGATATTTTCACAAAAAAGTGAAATTTTCAAAAATTCAGAAAATTGGCTGAAAACGACTGAATATGAAGGACTCATCGCAAGAATCGCGCTGGAACTGAATTCGGAACGCTCACTGACATTTCCCCTATCTGAAATTCTGATAAACGCTGAAAAAATGACTAAGTCCAAAAAAAAAATTTTTCACCTTTTTTCAATTTTCCCCCCGTGGGATATATATTCTACCCACACACATTTGGAACTCTCCTGGGGTACCCTCACACATATTATTCCCTCATTTAGTGGATATCTTCACAAAAAAGTGAAATTTTCAAAAATTCAGAAAATTGGCTGAAAACGGCTAAATATGAAGGACTCATCTGGCGAATCACTCTGGAACTGAAATCGGAACGCTCACTGATATTGCCCCTATCTGAAAGTCTGATAAACGCTGAAAAAATGATTAAGTCCAAAAAAAAAAATTTTTTCAACTTTTTTCAATTTTACCCCCGTGGGATATATATTCTACCCACGCACATTTGGAACACTTCTGGGGTACCCTCACACATATTATTCCCTCATTTAGTGGATATTTTCACAAAAAAGTGAAATTTTCAAAAATTCAGAAAATTGGCTGAAAACGACTAAATATGAAGGACTCATCGGGCGAATTGCTCTGCAACTGAAATCGGAACGCTCACTGACATTTCTCCTATCTGAAAGTCTGATAAACGCTGAAAAAATGACTAAGTCCAAAAAAAAAAAATTTTTCACCTTTTTTCAATTTTACCCCTGTGGGATATATATTCTACCCACACACATTTGGAACTCTCCTGGGTTACCCTCACACATATTATTCCCTCATTTAGTGGATATCTTCACAAAAAAGTGAAATTTTCAAAAATTCAGAAAATTGGCTGAAAACGGCTAAATATGAAGGACTCATCTGGCGAATCGCTCTGAAACTGAAATCGGAACGCTCACTGATATTGCCCCTATCTGAAAGTCTGATAAACGCTGAAAAAATGATTAAGTCCAAAAAAAAAAAATTTTTCACCTTTTTTCAATTTTACCCCTGTGGGATATATATTCTACCCACGCACATTTGGAACACTCCTGGGGTACCCTCACACATATCATTCCCTCATTTAGTGGATATCTTCACAAAAAAGTGAAATTTTAAAAAATTCTGAAAATTGGCTGAAAACGACTAAATATGAAGGACTCATCGGGCGAATCGCTCTGGAACTGAAATCGGAACGCTCACTGACATTTCTCCTATCTGAAAGTCTGATAAACGCTGAAAAAATGATTAAGTCCAAAAAAAAATTTTTCAACTTTTTTCAATTTCCCCCCCGTGGGATATATATTCTACCCACACACATTTGGAACTCTCCTGGGGTACCCTCACACATATTATTCCCTCATTTAGTGGATATTTTCACAAAAAGTGAAATTTTCAAAAATTCAGAAAATTGGCTGAAAACGACTGAATATGAAGGACTCATCGGGCGAATCGCGCTGGAACTGAAATCGGAACGCTCACTGACATTTCCCCTATCTGAAAGTCTGATAAATGCTGAAGAAATGACAGTCCAAAAAAAAAAATTTTTCACCTTTTTTCAATTTTACCCCTGTGGGATATATATTCTACCCACACACATTTGTAACTCTCCTGGGTTACCCTCACACATATTATTCCCTCATTTAGTGGATATTTTCACAAAAAAGTGAAATTTTCAAAAATTCAGAAAATTGGCTGAAAACGACTGAATATGAAGGACTAATCGGGCGAATCGCGCTGGAACTGAAATCGGAACGCTCACTGACATTTCTCCTATCTGAAAGTCTGATAAACGCTGAAAAAATGACTAAGTCCAAAAAAAAAAAATTTTTCACCTTTTTTCAATTTTACCCCTGTGGGATATATATTCTACCCACACACATTTGGAACTCTCCTGGGTTACCCTCACACATATTATTCCCTCATTTAGTGGATATTTTCACAAAAAAGTGACATTTTCAAAAATTCAGAAAATTGGCTGAAAACGACTGAATATGACGGACTCATCGGGAGAATCGCGCTGGAACTGAAATCAGAACGCTCACTGACATTTCCCTTATCTGAAAGTCTGATAAACGCTGAAAAAAATGACTAAGTCCAAAAAAAAAAATTTTTCACCTTTTTTCAATTTTACCCCTGTGGGATATATATTCTACCCACACACATTTGTAACTCTCCTGGGTTACCCTCACACATATTATTCCCTCATTTAGTGGATATTTTCACAAAAAAGTGAAATTTTCAAAAATTCAGAAAATTGGCTGAAAACGACTGAATATGAAGGACTCATCGGGCGAATCGCGCTGGAACTGAAATCGGAACGCTCACTGACATTTCCCCTATCTGAAAGTCTGATAAACGCTGAAAAAATGACTAAGTCCAAAAAAAAAATTTTTCACCTTTTTTCAATTTTCCCCCCGTGGGATATATATTCTACCCACACACATTTGGAACTCTCCTGGGGTACCCTCACACATATTATTCCCTCATTTAGTGGATATCTTCACAAAAAAGTGAAATTTTCAAAAATTCAGAAAATTGCCTGAAAACGGCTAAATATGAAGGACTCATCTGGCGAATCGCTCTGGAACTGAAATCGGAACGCTCACTGATATTGCCCCTATCTGAAAGTCTGATAAACGCTGAAAAAATGATTAAGTCCAAAAAAAACTTTTTAACCTTTTTTCAATTTTACCCCCGTGGGATATATATTCTACCCACGCACATTTGGAACACTCCTGGGGTACCCTCACACATATTATTCCCTCATTTAGTGGATATTTTCACAAAAAAGTGAAATTTTCAAAAATTCTGAAAATTGGCTGAAAACGACTAAATATGAAGGACTCACCGGGCGAATCGCTCTGGAACTGAAATCGGAACGCTCACTGATATTGCCCCTATCTGAAAGTCTGATAAACGCTGAAAAAATGATTAAGTCCAAAAAAAAAAAATTTTTCACCTTTTTTCAATTTTACCCCTGTGGGATATATATTCTACCCACGCACATTTGGAACACTCCTGGGGTACCCTCACACATGTTATTCCCTCATTTAGTGGATATTTTCACAAAAAAGTGAAATTTTAAAAAATTCTGAAAATTGGCTGAAAACGACTAAATATGAAGGACTCATCGGGCGAATCGCTCTGGAACTGAAATCGGAACGCTCACTGATATTGCCCCTATCTGAAAGTCTGATAAACGCAGAAAAAATGATTAAGTCCAAAAAAAAATTTTTCAACTTTTTTCAATTTTACCCCCGTGGGATATATATTCTACCCACGCACATTTGGAACACTCCTGTTGTACCCTCACACATATTATTCCCTCATTTAGTGGATATCTTCACAAAAAAGTGAAATTTTCAAAAATTCAGAAAATTGGCTGAAAACGGCTAAATATGAAGGACTCATCTGGCGAATCGCTCTGGAACTGAAATCGGAACGCTCACTGATATTGCACCTATCTGAAAGTCTGATAAACGCTGAAAAAATGATTAAGTCCAAAAAAAAAAATTTTTTCAACTTTTTTCAATTTTACCCCCGTGGGATATATATTCTACCCACGCACATTTGGAACACTTCTGGGGTACCCTCACACATATTATTCCCTCATTTAGTGGATATTTTCACAAAAAAGTGAAATTTTCAAAAATTCAGAAAATTGGCTGAAAACGACTAAATATGAAGGACTCATCGGGCGAATTGCTCTGGAACTGAAATCGGAACGCTCACTGACATTTCTCCTATCTGAAAGTCTGATAAACGCTGAAAAAATGACTAAGTCCAAAAAAAAAAAATTTTTCACCTTTTTTCAATTTTACCCCTGTGGGATATATATTCTACCGACACACATTTGGAACTCTCCTGGGGTACCCTCACACATATTATTCCCTCATTTAGTGGATATCTTCACAAAAAAGTGAAATTTTCAAAAATTCAGAAAATTGGCTGAAAACGGCTAAATATGAAGGACTCATCTGGCGAATCGCTCTGGAACTGAAATCGGAACGCTCACTGATATTGCCCCTATCTGAAAGTCTGATAAACGCTGAAAAAATGATTAAGTCCAAAAAAAAAATTTTTTTCAACTTTTTTCAATTTTACCCCCGTGGGATATATATTCTACCCACGCACATTTGGAACACTCCTGGGGTACCCTCACACATATTATTCCCTCATTTAGTGGATATTTTCACAAAAAAGTGAAATTTTAAAAAATTCTGAAAATTGGCTGAAAACGACTAAATATGAAGGACTCATCGGGCGAATCGCTCTGGAACTGAAATCGGAACGCTCACTGATATTGCCCCTATCTGAAAGTCTGATAAACGCAGAAAAAATGATTAAGTCCAAAAAAAAATTTTTCAACTTTTTTCAATTTTACCCCCGTGGGATATATATTCTACCCACGCACATTTGGAACACTCCTGTTGTACCCTCACACATATTATTCCCTCATTTAGTGGATATTTTCACAAAAAAGTGAAATATTCAAAAATTCAGAAAATTGGCTGAAAACGACTGAATATGAAGGACTCATCGGGCGAATCGCGCTGGAACTGAAATCGGAACGCTCAGTGACATTTCCCTTATCTGAAAGTCTGATAAACGCTGAAAAAATGACTAAGTCCAAAAAAAAAAATTTTTCACCTTTTTTCAATTTTACCCCTGTGGGATATATATTCTACCCACACACATTTGTAACTCTCCTGGGTTACCCTCACACATATTATTCCCTCATTTAGTGGATATTTTCACAAAAAAGTGAAATTTTCAAAAATTCAGAAAATTGGCTGAAAACGACTAAATATGAAGGACTCATCGGGCGAATCGCTCTGGAACTGAAATCGGAACGCTCACTGACATTTCTCCTATCTGAAAGACTGGTAAACGCTGAAAAAATGACTAAGTCCAAAAAAAAAAAATTTTTCACCTTTTTTCAATTTTACCACTGTGGGATATATATTCTACCCACACACATTTGGAACTCTCCTGGGGTACCCTCACACATATTATTCCCTCATTTAGTGGATATCTTCACAAAAAAGTGAAATTTTCAAAAATTCAGAAAATTGGCTGAAAACGGCTAAATATGAAGGACTCATCTGGCGAATCGCTCTGGAACTGAAATCGGAACGCTCACTGATATTGCCCCTATCTGAAAGTCTGATAAACGCTGAAAAAATGATTAAGTCCAAAAAAAAAAATTTTTTCAACTTTTTTCAATTTTACCCCCGTGGGATATATATTCTACCCACGCACATTTGGAACACTTCTGGGGTACCCTCACACATATTATTCCCTCATTTAGTGGATATTTTCACAAAAAAGTGAAATTTTCAAAAATTCAGAAAATTGGCTGAAAACGACTAAATATGAAGGACTCATCGGGCGAATTGCTCTGGAACTGAAATCGGAACGCTCACTGACATTTCTCCTATCTGAAAGTCTGATAAACGCTGAAAAAATGACTAAGTCCAAAAAAAAAAAAATTTTCACCTTTTTTCAATTTTACCCCTGTGGGATATATATTCTACCCACACACATTTGGAACTCTCCTGGGTTACCCTCACACATATTATTCCCTCATTTAGTGGATATCTTCACAAAAAAGTGAAATTTTCAAAAATTCAGAAAATTGGCTGAAAACGGCTAAATATGAAGGACTCATCTGGCGAATCGCTCTGGAACTGAAATCGGAACGCTCACTGATATTGCCCCTATCTGAAAGTCTGATAAACGCTGAAAAAATGATTAAGTCCCAAAAAAAAATTTTTTTCAACTTTTTTCAATTTTACCCCCGTGGATATATATTCTACCCACGCACATTTGGAACACTCCTGGGGTACCCTCACACATATTATTCCCTCATTTAGTGGATATTTTCACAAAAAGTGAAATTTTCAAAAATTCAGAAAATTGGCTGAATACGACTGAATATGAAGGACTCATCTGGCGAATCGCGCTGGAACTGAAATCGGAACGCTCAGTGACATTTCCCTTATCTGAAAGTCTGATAAACGCTGAAAAAATGACTAAGTCCAAAAAAAAAAAATTTTTCACCTTTTTTCAATTTTACCCCTGTGGGATATATATTCTACCCACACACATTTGGAACTCTCCTGGGTTACCCTCACACATATTATTCCCTCATTTAGTGGATATTTTCACAAAAAAGTGACATTTTCAAAAATTCAGAAAATTGGCTGAAAACGACTGAATATGAAGGACTCATCGGGCGAATCGCTCTGGAACTGAAATCGGAACGCTCACTGACATTTCCCCTATCTGAAAGTCTGATAAACGCTGAAAAAATGACTAAGTCCAAAAAAAATTTTTTTTCAACTTTTTTCAATTTTACCCCCGTGGAATATATATACTACCCATGCACATTTGGAACACTCCTGGGGTACGCTCACACATATTATTCCCTCATTTAGTGGATATTTTCACAAAAAGTGAAATTTTCAAAAATTCAGAAAATTGGCTGAATACGACTGAATATGAAGGACTCATCGGGAGAATCGCGCTGGAACTGAAATCGGAACGCTCACTGACATTTCCCCTATCTGAAAGTCTGATAAACGCTGAAAAAATGACTAAGTCCAAAAAAAAATTTTTTCACCTTTTTTCAATTTCCCCCCCGTGGGATATATATTCTACCGACACACATTTGGAACTCTAGTGGGGTACCCTCACACATATTATTCCCTCATTTAGTGGATATCTTCACAAAAAAGTGAAATTTTCAAAAATTCAGAAAATTGGCTGAAAACGGCTAAATATGAAGGACTCATCTGGCGAATCGCTCTGGAACTGAAATCGGAACGCTCACTGATATTGCCCCTATCTGAAAGTCTGATAAACGCTGAAAAAATGATTAAGTCCAAAAAAAAAAATTTTTTCAACTTTTTTCAATTTTACCCCCGTGGGATATATATTCTACCCACGCACATTTGGAACACTTCTGGGGTACCCTCACACATATTATTCCCTCATTTAGTGGATATTTTCACAAAAAAGTGAAATTTTCAAAAATTCAGAAAATTGGCTGAAAACGACTAAATATGAAGGACTCATCGGGCGAATTGCTCTGGAACTGAAATCGGAACGCTCACTGACATTTCTCCTATCTGAAAGTCTGATAAACGCTGAAAAAATGACTAAGTCCAAAAAAAAAAAAATTTTCACCTTTTTTCAATTTTACCCCTGTGGGATATATATTCTACCCACACACATTTGGAACTCTCCTGGGTTACCCTCACACATATTATTCCCTCATTTAGTGGATATCTTCACAAAAAAGTGAAATTTTCAAAAATTCAGAAAATTGGCTGAAAACGGCTAAATATGAAGGACTCATCTGGCGAATCGCTCTGGAACTGAAATCGGAACGCTCACTGATATTGCCCCTATCTGAAAGTCTGATAAACGCTGAAAAAATGATTAAGTCCCAAAAAAAAATTTTTTTCAACTTTTTTCAATTTTACCCCCGTGGATATATATTCTACCCACGCACATTTGGAACACTCCTGGGGTACCCTCACACATATTATTCCCTCATTTAGTGGATATTTTCACAAAAAGTGAAATTTTCAAAAATTCAGAAAATTGGCTGAATACGACTGAATATGAAGGACTCATCTGGCGAATCGCGCTGGAACTGAAATCGGAACGCTCAGTGACATTTCCCTTATCTGAAAGTCTGATAAACGCTGAAAAAATGACTAAGTCCAAAAAAAAAAAATTTTTCACCTTTTTTCAATTTTACCCCTGTGGGATATATATTCTACCCACACACATTTGGAACTCTCCTGGGTTACCCTCACACATATTATTCCCTCATTTAGTGGATATTTTCACAAAAAAGTGACATTTTCAAAAATTCAGAAAATTGGCTGAAAACGACTGAATATGAAGGACTCATCGGGCGAATCGCTCTGGAACTGAAATCGGAACGCTCACTGACATTTCCCCTATCTGAAAGTCTGATAAACGCTGAAAAAATGACTAAGTCCAAAAAAAATTTTTTTTCAACTTTTTTCAATTTTACCCCCGTGGAATATATATACTACCCATGCACATTTGGAACACTCCTGGGGTACGCTCACACATATTATTCCCTCATTTAGTGGATATTTTCACAAAAAGTGAAATTTTCAAAAATTCAGAAAATTGGCTGAATACGACTGAATATGAAGGACTCATCGGGAGAATCGCGCTGGAACTGAAATCGGAACGCTCACTGACATTTCCCCTATCTGAAAGTCTGATAAACGCTGAAAAAATGACTAAGTCCAAAAAAAAATTTTTTCACCTTTTTTCAATTTCCCCCCCGTGGGATATATATTCTACCGACACACATTTGGAACTCTAGTGGGGTACCCTCACACATATTATTCCCTCATTTAGTGGATATCTTCACAAAAAAGTGAAATTTTCAAAAATTCAGAAAATTGGCTGAAAACGGCTAAATATGAAGGACTCATCTGGCGAATCGCTCTGGAACTGAAATCGGAACGCTCACTGATATTGCCCCTATCTGAAAGTCTGATAAACGCTGAAAAAATGATTAAGTCCAAAAAAAAAAATTTTTTCAACTTTTTTCAATTTTACCCCCGTGGGATATATATTCTACCCACGCACATTTGGAACACTCCTGGGGTACCCTCACACATATTATTCCCTCATTTAGTGGATATTTTCACAAAAAAGTGAAATTTTAAAAAATTCTGAAAATTGGCTGAAAACGACTAAATATGAAGGACTCATCGGGCGAATCGCTCTGGAACTGAAATCGGAACGCTCACTGATATTGCCCCTATCTGAAAGTCTGATAACCGCTGAAAAAATGACTAAGTCCAAAAAAAAATTTTTTTCACCTTTTTTCAATTTTACCCCTGTGGGATATATAGTCTACCCACACACATTTGTAACTCTCCTGGGTTACCCTCACACATATTATTCCCTCATATAGTGGATATTTTCACAAAAAAGTGAAATTTTCAAAAATTCAGAAAATTGGCTGAAAACGACTGAATATGAAGGACTCATCGGGCGAATCGCGCTGGAACTGAAATCGGAATGCTCACTGACATTTCCCCTATCTGAAAGTCTGATAAACGCTGAAAAAATGACTAAGTCCAAAAAAAAAATTTTTCACCTTTTTTCAATTTCCCCCCCGTGGGATATATATTCTACCCACACACATTTGGAACTCTCCTGGGGTACCCTCACACATATTATTCCCTCATTTAGTGGATATCTTCAGAAAAAAGTGAAATTTTCAAAAATTCAGAAAATTGGCTGAAAACGACTAAATATGAAGGACTCATCTGGCGAATCACTCTGGAACTGAAATCGGAACGCTCACTGATATTGCCCCTATCTGAAAGTCTGATAAACGCTGAAAAAATGACTAAGTCCCAAAAAAAAATTTTTCACCTTTTTTCAATTTTACCCCTGTGGGATATATATTCTAAACACACACATTTGTAACTCTCCTGGGTTACCCTCACACATATTATTCCCTCATTTAGTGGATATCTTCACAAAAAAGTGAAATTTTCAAAAATTCAGAAAATTGGCTGAAAACGGCTAAATATGAAGGACTCATCTGGCGAATCGCTCTGGAACTGAAATCGGAACGCTCACTGATATTGCCCCTATCTGAAAGTCTAATAAACGCTGAAAAAATGATTAAGTCCAAAAAAAAAATTTTTTTCAACTTTTTTCAATTTTACCCCCGTGGGATATATATTCTACCCACGCACATTTGGAACACTTCTGGGGTACCCTCACACATATTATTCCCTCATTTAGTGGATATTTTCACAAAAAAGTGAAATTTTCAAAAATTCTGAAAATTGGCTGAAAACGACTAAATATGAAGGACTCATCGGGCGAATCGCTCTGGAACTGAAATCGGAACGCTCACTGATATTGCCCCTATCTGAAAGTCTGATAAACGCTGAAAAAATGATTAAGTCCAAAAAAAATTTTTTAACCTTTTTTCAATTTTACCCCCGTGGGATATATATTCTACCCACACACATTTGGAACTCTCCTGGGGTACCCTCACACATATTATTCCCTCATTTAGTGGATATTTTCACAAAAAAGTGAAATTTTCAAAAATTCTGAAAATTGGCTGAAAACGACTGAATATGAAGGACTCATCGCGAGAATCGCGCTGGAACTGAATTCGGAATGCTCACTGACATTTCCCCTATCTGAAAGTCTGATAAACGCTGAAAAAATGACTAAGTCCAAAAAAAAAATTTTTCACCTTTTTTCAATTTTCCCCCCGTGGGATATATATTCTACCCACACACATTTGGAACTCTCCTGGGGTACCCTCACACATATTATTCCCTCATTTAGTGGATATCTTCACAAAAAAGTGAAATTTTCAAAAATTCAGAAAATTGGCTGAAAACGACTAAATATGAAGGACTCATCTGGCGAATCGCTCTGGAACTGAAATCGGAACGCTCACTGATATTGCCCCTATCTGAAAGTCTGATAAACGCTGAAAAAATGATTAAGTCCAAAAAAAAAATTTTTTTCAACTTTTTTCAATTTTACCCCCGTGGGATATATATTCTACCCAAACACATTTGGAACTCTCCTGGGGTACCCTCACACATATTATTCCCTCATTTAGTGGATATTTTCACAAAAAAGTGAAATTTTCAAAAATTCTGAAAATTGGCTGAAAACGACTAAATATGAAGGACTCATCGGGCGAATCGCTCTGGAACTGAAATCGGAACGCTCACTGATATTGCCCCTATCTGAAAGTCTGATAAACGCTGAAAAAATGATTAAGTCCAAAAAAATTTTTTTAACTTTTTTTCAATTTTACCCCCGTGGGATATATATTCTACCCACACACATTTGGAACACTCCTGGGGTACCCTCACACATATTATTCCCTCATTTAGTGGATATTTTCACAAAAAGTGAAATTTTCAAAAATTCAGAAAATTGGCTGAATACGACTGAATATGAAGGACTTATCGGGAGAATCGCGCTGGAACTGAAATTGGAACGCTCAGTGACATTTCCCTTATCTGAAAGTCTGATAAACGCTGAAAAAATGACTAAGTCCAAAAAAAAATTTTTTTCACCTTTTTTCAATTTTACCCCTGTGGGATATATATTCTACCCACACACATTTGTAACTCTCCTGGGTTACCCTCACACATATTATTCCCTCATTTAGTGGATATTTTCACAAAAAAGTGAAATTTTCAAAAATTCAGAAAATTGGCTGAATACGACTGAATATGAAGGACTCATCGGGCGAATCGCGCTGGAACTGAAATCGGAACGCTCACTGACATTTCCCCTATCTGAAAGTCTGATAAACGCTGAAAAAATGACTAAGTCCAAAAAAAAAATTTTTCACCTTTTTTCAATTTTCCCCCCGTGGGATATATATTCTACCCACACACATTTGGAACACTCCTGGGGTACCCTCACACATATTATTCCCTCATTTAGTGGATATTTTCCCAAAAAAGTGAAATTTTAAAAAATTCTGAAAATTGGCTGAAAACGACTAAATATGAAGGACTCATCGGGCGAATCGCTCTGGAACTGAAATCGGAACGCTCACTGATATTGCCCCTATCTGAAAGTCTGATAAACGCTGAAAAAATGATTAAGTCCAAAAAAAATTTTTTAACCTTTTTTCAATTTTACCCCCGTGGGATATATATTCTATCCACACACATTTGGAAGTCTCCTGGGATACCCTCACACATATTATTCCCTCACTTAGTGGATATTTTCACAAAAAAGTGAAATTTTCAAAAATTCAGAAAATTGGCTGAAAACGACTGAATATGAAGGACTCATCGCAAGAATCGCGCTGGAACTGAATTCGGAACGCTCACTGACATTTCCCCTATCTGAAATTCTGATAAACGCTGAAAAAATGACTAAGTCCAAAAAAAAAATTTTTCACCTTTTTTCAATTTTCCCCCCGTGGGATATATATTCTACCCACGCACATTTGGAACACTTCTGGGGTACCCTCACACATATTATTCCTTCATTTAGTGGATATTTTCACAAAAAAGTGAAATTTTCAAAAATTCTGAAAATTGGCTGAAAACGACTAAATATGAAGGACTCATCGGGCGAATCGCTCTGGAACTGAAATCGGAACGCTCACTGATATTGCCCCTATCTGAAAGTCTGATAAACGCTGAAAAAATGACTAAGTCCAAAAAAAAAATTTTTTAACCTTTTTTCAATTTTACCCCCGTGGGATATATATTCTACCCACACACATTTGGAACTCTCCTGGGGTACCCTCACACATATTATTCCCTCATTTAGTGGATATTTTCACAAAAAAGTGAAATTTTCAAAAATTCAGAAAATTGGCTGAAAACGACTGAATATGAAGGACTCATCGCGAGAATCGCGCTGGAACTGAATTCGGAACGCTCACTGACATTTCCCCTATCTGAAATTCTGATAAACGCTGAAAAAATGACTAAGTCCAAAAAAAAAATTTTTCACCTTTTTTCAATTTTACCCCCGTGGGATATATATTCTACCCACACACATTTGGAACTCTACTCGGGTACCCTCACACATATTATTCCCTCATTTAGTGGTTATTTTCACAAAAAAGTGAAATTTTCAAAAATTCAGAAAATTGGCTGAAAACGACTAAATATGAAGGACTCATCGGGCGAATCGCTCTGGAACTGAAATCGGAACGCTCACTGATATTGCCCCTATCTGAAAGTCTGATAAACGCTGAAAAAATGACTAAGTCCAAAAAAAATTTTTTTTCAACTTTTTTCAATTTTACCCCCGTGGAATATATATACTACCCACGCACATTTGGAACACTCCTGGGGTACCCTCATACATATTATTCCCTCATTTAGTGGATATTTTCACAAAAAGTGAAATTTTCAAAAATTCAGAAAATTGGCTGAATACGACTGAATATGAAGGACTCATCGGGAGAATCGCGCTGGAACTGAAATCGGAACGCTCACTGACATTTCCCCTATCTGAAAGTCTGATAAACGCTGAAAAAATGACTAAGTCCAAAAAAAAAATTTTTCACCTTTTTTCAATTTTCCCCCCGTGGGATATATATTCTACCCACACACATTTGGAACTCTCCTGGGGTACCCTCACACATATTATTCCCTCATTTAGTGGATATCTTCACAAAAAAGTGAAATTTTCAAAAATTCAGAAAATTGGCTGAAAACGGCTAAATATGAAGGACTCATCTGGCGAATCGCTCTGGAACTGAAATCGGAACGCTCACTGATATTGCCCCTATCTGAAAGTCTGATAAATGCTGAAAAAATGATTAAGTCCAAAAAAAAAAATTTTTTCAACTTTTTTCAATTTTACCCCCGTGGGATATATATTCTACCCACGCACATTTGGAACACTCCTGGGGTACCCTCACACATATTATTCCCTCATTTAGTGGATATTTTCACAAAAAGTGAAATTTTCAAAAATTCAGAAAATTGGCTGAATACGACTGAATACGAAGGACTCATCGGGAGAATCGCGCTGGAACTGAAATTGGAACGCTCAGTGACATTTCCCTTATCTGAAAGTCTGATAAACGCTGAAAAAATGACTAAGTCCAAAAAAAAATTTTTTTCACCTTTTTTCAATTTTACCCCTGTGGGATATATATTCTACCCACACACATTTGTAACTCTCCTGGGTTACCCTCACACATATTATTCCCTCATTTAGTGGATATTTTCACAAAAAAGTGAAATTTTCAAAAATTCAGAAAATTGGCTGAATACGACTGAATATGAAGGACTCATCGGGCGAATCGCGCTGGAACTGAAATCGGAACGCTCACTGATATTGCCCCTATCTGAAAGTCTGATAAACGCTGAAAAAATGATTAAGTCCAAAAAAAATTTTTTAACCTTTTTTCAATTTTACCCCCGTGGGATATATATTCTATCCACACACATTTGGAACTCTCCTGGGATACCCTCACACATATTATTCCCTCACTTAGTGGATATTTTCACAAAAAAGTGAAATTTTCAAAAATTCAGAAAATTGGCTGAAAACGACTGAATATGAAGGACTCATCGCAAGAATCGCGCTGGAACTGAATTCGGAACGCTCACTGACATTTCCCCTATCTGAAATTCTGATAAACGCTGAAAAAATGACTAAGTCCAAAAAAAAAATTTTTCACCTTTTTTCAATTTTCCCCCCGTGGGATATATATTCTACCCACACACATTTGGAACTCTCCTGGGGTACCCTCACACATATTATTCCCTCATTTAGTGGATATCTTCACAAAAAAGTGAAATTTTCAAAAATTCAGAAAATTGGCTGAAAACGGCTAAATATGAAGGACTTATCTGGCGAATCGCTCTGGAACTGAAATCGGAACGCTCACTGACATTTCCCCTATCTGAAATTCTGATAAACGCTGAAAAAATGACTAAGTCCAAAAAAAAAATTTTTCACCTTTTTTCAATTTTACCCCCGTGGGATATATATTCTACCCACACACATTTGTAACTTTCCTGGGTTACCCTCACACATATTATTCCCTCATTTAGTGGATATTTTCACAAAAAAGTGAAATTTTCAAAAATTCAGAAAATTGGCTGAAAACGACTGAATATGAAGGACTCATCGGGCGAATCGCGCTGGAACTGAAATCGGAACGCTCACTCACATTTCCCCTATCTGAAAGTCTGATAAACGCTGAAAAAATGACTAAGTCCAAAAAAAAAATTTTTCACCTTTTTTCAATTTTCCCCTCGTGGGATATATATTCTACCCACACACATTTGGAACTCTCCTGGGGTACCCTCACACATATTATTCCCTCATTTAGTGGATATCTTCACAAAAAAGTGAAATTTTCAAAAATTCTGAAAATTGGCTGAAAACGACTAAATATGAAGGACTCATGTGGCGAATCGCTCTGGAACTGAAATCGGAATGCTCACTGATATTGCCCCTATCTGAAAGTCTGATAAACGCTGAAAAAATGATTAAGTCCAAAAAAAAAATTTTTTTCAACTTTTTTCAATTTTACGCCCGTGGGATATATATTCTACCCACGCACATTTGGAACACTCCTTAGGTACCCTCACACATATTATTCCCTCATTTAGTGGATATTTTCACAAAAAAGTGAAATTTTCCAAAATTCTGAAAATTGGCTGAAAACGACTAAATATGAAGGACTCATCGGGCGAATCGCTCTGGAACTGAAATCGGAACGCTCACTGATATTGCCCCTATCTGAAAGTCTGATAAACGCTGAAAAAATGATTAAGTCCAAAAAAAAATTTTTAACCTTTTTTCAATTTTACCCCCGTGAGATATATATTCTACCCACACACATTTGGAACTCTCCTGGGGTACCCTCACACATATTATTCCCTCATTTAGTGGATATTTTCACAAAAAAGTGAAATATTCAAAAATTCAGAAAATTGGCTGAAAACGACTGAATATGAAGGACTCATCGGGCGAATCGCGCTGGAACTGAAATCTGAACGCTCTCTGACATTTCCCCTATCTGAAAGTCTGATAAACGCTGAAAAAATGACTAAATCCCAAAAAAAAAATTTTTCACCTTTTTTCAATTTTACCCCCGTGGGATATATATTCTACCCACACACATTTGGAACTCTCCTGGGGTACCCTCACACATATTATTCCCTCATTTAGTGGATATTTTCACAAAAAAGTGAAATTTTCAAAATTCAGAAAATTGGCTGAAAACGACTAAATATGAAGGACTCATCGGGCGAATCGCTCTGGAACTGAAATCGGAACGCTCACTGATATTGCCCCTATCTGAAAGTCTGATAAACGCTGAAAAAATGATTAAGTCCAAAAAAAAATTTTTTCAACTTTTTTCAATTTTACCCCCGTGGGATATATATTCTACCCACGCACATTTGGAACTCTCCTGGGGTACCCTCACACATATTATTCCCTCATTTAGTGGATATTTTCACAAAAAAGTGAAATATTCAAAAATTCAGAAAATTGGCTGAAAACGACTGAATATGAAGGACTCATCGGGCGAATCGCGCTGGAACTGAAATCTGAACGCTCTCTGACATTTCCCCTCTCTGAAAGTCTGATAAACGCTGAAAAAATGACTAAATCCCAAAAAAAAATTTTTTCACCTTTTTTCAATTTTACCCCCGTGGGATATATATTCTACCCACACACATTTGGAACTCTCCTGGGGTACCCTCACACATATTATTCCCTCATTTAGTGGATATTTTCACAAAAAAGTGAAATTTTCAAAATTCAGAAAATTGGCTGAAAACGACTAAATATGAAGGACTCATCGGGCGAATCGCTCTGGAACTGAAATTGGAACGCTCACTGATATTGCCCCTATCTGAAAGTCTGATAACCGCTGAAAAAATGACTAAGTCCAAAAAAAAATTTTTTTCACCTTTTTTCAATTTTACCCCTGTGGGATATATAGTCTACCCACACACATTTGTAACTCTCCTGGGTTACCCTCACACATATTATTCCCTCATATAGTGGATATTTTCACAAAAAAGTGAAATTTTCAAAAATTCAGAAAATTGGCTGAAAACGACTGAATATGAAGGACTCATCGGGCGAATCGCGCTGGAACTGAAATCGGAATGCTCACTGACATTTCCCCTATCTGAAAGTCTGATAAACGCTGAAAAAATGACTAAGTCCAAAAAAAAAATTTTTCACCTTTTTTCAATTTCCCCCCCGTGGGATATATATTCTACCCACACACATTTGGAACTCTCCTGGGGTACCCTCACACATATTATTCCCTCATTTAGTGGATATCTTCAGAAAAAAGTGAAATTTTCAAAAATTCAGAAAATTGGCTGAAAACGACTAAATATGAAGGACTCATCTGGCGAATCACTCTGGAACTGAAATCGGAACGCTCACTGATATTGCCCCTATCTGAAAGTCTGATAAACGCTGAAAAAATGACTAAGTCCCAAAAAAAAATTTTTCACCTTTTTTCAATTTTACCCCTGTGGGATATATATTCTAAACACACACATTTGTAACTCTCCTGGGTTACCCTCACACATATTATTCCCTCATTTAGTGGATATCTTCACAAAAAAGTGAAATTTTCAAAAATTCAGAAAATTGGCTGAAAACGGCTAAATATGAAGGACTCATCTGGCGAATCGCTCTGGAACTGAAATCGGAACGCTCACTGATATTGCCCCTATCTGAAAGTCTAATAAACGCTGAAAAAATGATTAAGTCCAAAAAAAAAATTTTTTTCAACTTTTTTCAATTTTACCCCCGTGGGATATATATTCTACCCACGCACATTTGGAACACTTCTGGGGTACCCTCACACATATTATTCCCTCATTTAGTGGATATTTTCACAAAAAAGTGAAATTTTCAAAAATTCTGAAAATTGGCTGAAAACGACTAAATATGAAGGACTCATCGGGCGAATCGCTCTGGAACTGAAATCGGAACGCTCACTGATATTGCCCCTATCTGAAAGTCTGATAAACGCTGAAAAAATGATTAAGTCCAAAAAAAATTTTTTAACCTTTTTTCAATTTTACCCCCGTGGGATATATATTCTACCCACACACATTTGGAACTCTCCTGGGGTACCCTCACACATATTATTCCCTCATTTAGTGGATATTTTCACAAAAAAGTGAAATTTTCAAAAATTCTGAAAATTGGCTGAAAACGACTGAATATGAAGGACTCATCGCGAGAATCGCGCTGGAACTGAATTCGGAATGCTCACTGACATTTCCCCTATCTGAAAGTCTGATAAACGCTGAAAAAATGACTAAGTCCAAAAAAAAAATTTTTCACCTTTTTTCAATTTTCCCCCCGTGGGATATATATTCTACCCACACACATTTGGAACTCTCCTGGGGTACCCTCACACATATTATTCCCTCATTTAGTGGATATCTTCACAAAAAAGTGAAATTTTCAAAAATTCAGAAAATTGGCTGAAAACGACTAAATATGAAGGACTCATCTGGCGAATCGCTCTGGAACTGAAATCGGAACGCTCACTGATATTGCCCCTATCTGAAAGTCTGATAAACGCTGAAAAAATGATTAAGTCCAAAAAAAAAATTTTTTTCAACTTTTTTCAATTTTACCCCCGTGGGATATATATTCTACCCAAACACATTTGGAACTCTCCTGGGGTACCCTCACACATATTATTCCCTCATTTAGTGGATATTTTCACAAAAAAGTGAAATTTTCAAAAATTCTGAAAATTGGCTGAAAACGACTAAATATGAAGGACTCATCGGGCGAATCGCTCTGGAACTGAAATCGAAACGCTCACTGATATTGCCCCTATCTGAAAGTCTGATAAACGCTGAAAAAATGATTAAGTCCAAAAAAATTTTTTTAACTTTTTTTCAATTTTACCCCCGTGGGATATATATTCTACCCACACACATTTGGAACACTCCTGGGGTACCCTCACACATATTATTCCCTCATTTAGTGGATATTTTCACAAAAAGTGAAATTTTCAAAAATTCAGAAAATTGGCTGAATACGACTGAATATGAAGGACTTATCGGGAGAATCGCGCTGGAACTGAAATTGGAACGCTCAGTGACATTTCCCTTATCTGAAAGTCTGATAAACGCTGAAAAAATGACTAAGTCCAAAAAAAAATTTTTTTCACCTTTTTTCAATTTTACCCCTGTGGGATATATATTCTACCCACACACATTTGTAACTCTCCTGGGTTACCCTCACACATATTATTCCCTCATTTAGTGGATATTTTCACAAAAAAGTGAAATTTTCAAAAATTCAGAAAATTGGCTGAATACGACTGAATATGAAGGACTCATCGGGCGAATCGCGCTGGAACTGAAATCGGAACGCTCACTGACATTTCCCCTATCTGAAAGTCTGATAAACGCTGAAAAAATGACTAAGTCCAAAAAAAAAATTTTTCACCTTTTTTCAATTTTCCCCCCGTGGGATATATATTCTACCCACACACATTTGGAACACTCCTGGGGTACCCTCACACATATTATTCCCTCATTTAGTGGATATTTTCCCAAAAAAGTGAAATTTTAAAAAATTCTGAAAATTGGCTGAAAACGACTAAATATGAAGGACTCATCGGGCGAATCGCTCTGGAACTGAAATCGGAACGCTCACTGATATTGCCCCTATCTGAAAGTCTGATAAACGCTGAAAAAATGATTAAGTCCAAAAAAAATTTTTTAACCTTTTTTCAATTTTACCCCCGTGGGATATATATTCTATCCACACACATTTGGAAGTCTCCTGGGATACCCTCACACATATTATTCCCTCACTTAGTGGATATTTTCACAAAAAAGTGAAATTTTCAAAAATTCAGAAAATTGGCTGAAAACGACTGAATATGAAGGACTCATCGCAAGAATCGCGCTGGAACTGAATTCGGAACGCTCACTGACATTTCCCCTATCTGAAATTCTGATAAACGCTGAAAAAATGACTAAGTCCAAAAAAAAAATTTTTCACCTTTTTTCAATTTTCCCCCCGTGGGATATATATTCTACCCACGCACATTTGGAACACTTCTGGGGTACCCTCACACATATTATTCCTTCATTTAGTGGATATTTTCACAAAAAAGTGAAATTTTCAAAAATTCTGAAAATTGGCTGAAAACGACTAAATATGAAGGACTCATCGGGCGAATCGCTCTGGAACTGAAATCGGAACGCTCACTGATATTGCCCCTATCTGAAAGTCTGATAAACGCTGAAAAAATGACTAAGTCCAAAAAAAAAATTTTTTAACCTTTTTTCAATTTTACCCCCGTGGGATATATATTCTACCCACACACATTTGGAACTCTCCTGGGGTACCCTCACACATATTATTCCCTCATTTAGTGGATATTTTCACAAAAAAGTGAAATTTTCAAAAATTCAGAAAATTGGCTGAAAACGACTGAATATGAAGGACTCATCGCGAGAATCGCGCTGGAACTGAATTCGGAACGCTCACTGACATTTCCCCTATCTGAAATTCTGATAAACGCTGAAAAAATGACTAAGTCCAAAAAAAAAATTTTTCACCTTTTTTCAATTTTACCCCCGTGGGATATATATTCTACCCACACACATTTGGAACTCTACTCGGGTACCCTCACACATATTATTCCCTCATTTAGTGGATATTTTCACAAAAAAGTGAAATTTTCAAAAATTCAGAAAATTGGCTGAAAACGACTAAATATGAAGGACTCATCGGGCGAATCGCTCTGGAACTGAAATCGGAACGCTCACTGATATTGCCCCTATCTGAAAGTCTGATAAACGCTGAAAAAATGACTAAGTCCAAAAAAAATTTTTTTTCAACTTTTTTCAATTTTACCCCCGTGGAATATATATACTACCCACGCACATTTGGAACACTCCTGGGGTACCCTCATACATATTATTCCCTCATTTAGTGGATATTTTCACAAAAAGTGAAATTTTCAAAAATTCAGAAAATTGGCTGAATACGACTGAATATGAAGGACTCATCGGGAGAATCGCGCTGGAACTGAAATCGGAACGCTCACTGACATTTCCCCTATCTGAAAGTCTGATAAACGCTGAAAAAATGACTAAGTCCAAAAAAAAAATTTTTCACCTTTTTTCAATTTTCCCCCCGTGGGATATATATTCTACCCACACACATTTGGAACTCTCCTGGGGTACCCTCACACATATTATTCCCTCATTTAGTGGATATCTTCACAAAAAAGTGAAATTTTCAAAAATTCAGAAAATTGGCTGAAAACGGCTAAATATGAAGGACTCATCTGGCGAATCGCTCTGGAACTGAAATCGGAACGCTCACTGATATTGCCCCTATCTGAAAGTCTGATAAATGCTGAAAAAATGATTAAGTCCAAAAAAAAAAATTTTTTCAACTTTTTTCAATTTTACCCCCGTGGGATATATATTCTACCCACGCACATTTGGAACACTCCTGGGGTACCCTCACACATATTATTCCCTCATTTAGTGGATATTTTCACAAAAAGTGAAATTTTCAAAAATTCAGAAAATTGGCTGAATACGACTGAATATGAAGGACTCATCGGGAGAATCGCGCTGGAACTGAAATTGGAACGCTCAGTGACATTTCCCTTATCTGAAAGTCTGATAAACGCTGAAAAAATGACTAAGTCCAAAAAAAAATTTTTTTCACCTTTTTTCAATTTTACCCCTGTGGGATATATATTCTACCCACACACATTTGTAACTCTCCTGGGTTACCCTCACACATATTATTCCCTCATTTAGTGGATATTTTCACAAAAAAGTGAAATTTTCAAAAATTCAGAAAATTGGCTGAATACGACTGAATATGAAGGACTCATCGGGCGAATCGCGCTGGAACTGAAATCGGAACGCTCACTGACATTTCCCCTATCTGAAAGTCTGATAAACGCTGAAAAAATGACTAAGTCCAAAAAAAAAATTTTTCACCTTTTTTCAATTTTCCCCCCGTGGGATATATATTCTACCCACACACATTTGGAACACTCCTGGGGTACCCTCACACATATTATTCCCTCATTTAGTGGATATTTTCCCAAAAAAGTGAAATTTTAAAAAATTCTGAAAATTGGCTGAAAACGACTAAATATGAAGGACTCATCGGGCGAATCGCTCTGGAACTGAAATCGGAACGCTCACTGATATTGCCCCTATCTGAAAGTCTGATAAACGCTGAAAAAATGATTAAGTCCAAAAAAAATTTTTTAACCTTTTTTCAATTTTACCCCCGTGGGATATATATTCTATCCACACACATTTGGAACTCTCCTGGGATACCCTCACACATATTATTCCCTCACTTAGTGGATATTTTCACAAAAAAGTGAAATTTTCAAAAATTCAGAAAATTGGCTGAAAACGACTGAATATGAAGGACTCATCGCAAGAATCGCGCTGGAACTGAATTCGGAACGCTCACTGACATTTCCCCTATCTGAAATTCTGATAAACGCTGAAAAAATGACTAAGTCCAAAAAAAAAATTTTTCACCTTTTTTCAATTTTCCCCCCGTGGGATATATATTCTACCCACACACATTTGGAACTCTCCTGGGGTACCCTCACACATATTATTCCCTCATTTAGTGGATATCTTCACAAAAAAGTGAAATTTTCAAAAATTCAGAAAATTGGCTGAAAACGGCTAAATATGAAGGACTTATCTGGCGAATCGCTCTGGAACTGAAATCGGAACGCTCACTGACATTTCCCCTATCTGAAATTCTGATAAACGCTGAAAAAATGACTAAGTCCAAAAAAAAAATTTTTCACCTTTTTTCAATTTTACCCCCGTGGGATATATATTCTACCCACACACATTTGTAACTTTCCTGGGTTACCCTCACACATATTATTCCCTCATTTAGTGGATATTTTCACAAAAAAGTGAAATTTTCAAAAATTCAGAAAATTGGCTGAAAACGACTGAATATGAAGGACTCATCGGGCGAATCGCGCTGGAACTGAAATCGGAACGCTCACTCACATTTCCCCTATCTGAAAGTCTGATAAACGCTGAAAAAATGACTAAGTCCAAAAAAAAAATTTTTCACCTTTTTTCAATTTTCCCCTCGTGGGATATATATTCTACCCACACACATTTGGAACTCTCCTGGGGTACCCTCACACATATTATTCCCTCATTTAGTGGATATCTTCACAAAAAAGTGAAATTTTCAAAAATTCTGAAAATTGGCTGAAAACGACTAAATATGAAGGACTCATGTGGCGAATCGCTCTGGAACTGAAATCAGAATGCTCACTGATATTGCCCCTATCTGAAAGTCTGATAAACGCTGAAAAAATGATTAAGTCCAAAAAAAAAATTTTTTTCAACTTTTTTCAATTTTACGCCCGTGGGATATATATTCTACCCACGCACATTTGGAACACTCCTTAGGTACCCTCACACATATTATTCCCTCATTTAGTGGATATTTTCACAAAAAAGTGAAATTTTCCAAAATTCTGAAAATTGGCTGAAAACGACTAAATATGAAGGACTCATCGGGCGAATCGCTCTGGAACTGAAATCGGAACGCTCACTGATATTGCCCCTATCTGAAAGTCTGATAAACGCTGAAAAAATGATTAAGTCCAAAAAAAAATTTTTAACCTTTTTTCAATTTTACCCCCGTGAGATATATATTCTACCCACACACATTTGGAACTCTCCTGGGGTACCCTCACACATATTATTCCCTCATTTAGTGGATATTTTCACAAAAAAGTGAAATATTCAAAAATTCAGAAAATTGGCTGAAAACGACTGAATATGAAGGACTCATCGGGCGAATCGCGCTGGAACTGAAATCTGAACGCTCTCTGACATTTCCCCTATCTGAAAGTCTGATAAACGCTGAAAAAATGACTAAATCCCAAAAAAAAAATTTTTCACCTTTTTTCAATTTTACCCCCGTGGGATATATATTCTACCCACACACATTTGGAACTCTCCTGGGGTACCCTCACACATATTATTCCCTCATTTAGTGGATATTTTCACAAAAAAGTGAAATTTTCAAAATTCAGAAAATTGGCTGAAAACGACTAAATATGAAGGACTCATCGGGCGAATCGCTCTGGAACTGAAATCGGAACGCTCACTGATATTGCCCCTATCTGAAAGTCTGATAAACGCTGAAAAAATGATTAAGTCCAAAAAAAAATTTTTTCAACTTTTTTCAATTTTACCCCCGTGGGATATATATTCTACCCACGCACATTTGGAACTCTCCTGGGGTACCCTCACACATATTATTCCCTCATTTAGTGGATATTTTCACAAAAAAGTGAAATATTCAAAAATTCAGAAAATTGGCTGAAAACGACTGAATATGAAGGACTCATCGGGCGAATCGCGCTGGAACTGAAATCTGAACGCTCTCTGACATTTCCCCTCTCTGAAAGTCTGATAAACGTTGAAAAAATGACTAAATCCCAAAAAAAAATTTTTTCACCTTTTTTCAATTTTACCCCCGTGGGATATATATTCTACCCACACACATTTGGAACTCTCCTGGGGTACCCTCACACATATTATTCCCTCATTTAGTGGATATTTTCACAAAAAAGTGAAATTTTCAAAATTCAGAAAATTGGCTGAAAACGACTAAATATGAAGGACTCATCGGGCGAATCGCTCTGGAACTGAAATTGGAACGCTCACTGATATTGCCCCTATCTGAAAGTCTGATAACCGCTGAAAAAATGACTAAGTCCAAAAAAAAATTTTTTTCACCTTTTTTCAATTTTACCCCTGTGGGATATATAGTCTACCCACACACATTTGTAACTCTCCTGGGTTACCCTCACACATATTATTCCCTCATATAGTGGATATTTTCACAAAAAAGTGAAATTTTCAAAAATTCAGAAAATTGGCTGAAAACGACTGAATATGAAGGACTCATCGGGCGAATCGCGCTGGAACTGAAATCGGAATGCTCACTGACATTTCCCCTATCTGAAAGTCTGATAAACGCTGAAAAAATGACTAAGTCCAAAAAAAAAATTTTTCACCTTTTTTCAATTTCCCCCCCGTGGGATATATATTCTACCCACACACATTTGGAACTCTCCTGGGGTACCCTCACACATATTATTCCCTCATTTAGTGGATATCTTCAGAAAAAAGTGAAATTTTCAAAAATTCAGAAAATTGGCTGAAAACGACTAAATATGAAGGACTCATCTGGCGAATCACTCTGGAACTGAAATCGGAACGCTCACTGATATTGCCCCTATCTGAAAGTCTGATAAACGCTGAAAAAATGACTAAGTCCCAAAAAAAAATTTTTCACCTTTTTTCAATTTTACCCCTGTGGGATATATATTCTAAACACACACATTTGTAACTCTCCTGGGTTACCCTCACACATATTATTCCCTCATTTAGTGGATATCTTCACAAAAAAGTGAAATTTTCAAAAATTCAGAAAATTGGCTGAAAACGGCTAAATATGAAGGACTCATCTGGCGAATCGCTCTGGAACTGAAATCGGAACGCTCACTGATATTGCCCCTATCTGAAAGTCTAATAAACGCTGAAAAAATGATTAAGTCCAAAAAAAAAATTTTTTTCAACTTTTTTCAATTTTACCCCCGTGGGATATATATTCTACCCACGCACATTTGGAACACTTCTGGGGTACCCTCACACATATTATTCCCTCATTTAGTGGATATTTTCACAAAAAAGTGAAATTTTCAAAAATTCTGAAAATTGGCTGAAAACGACTAAATATGAAGGACTCATCGGGCGAATCGCTCTGGAACTGAAATCGGAACGCTCACTGATATTGCCCCTATCTGAAAGTCTGATAAACGCTGAAAAAATGATTAAGTCCAAAAAAAATTTTTTAACCTTTTTTCAATTTTACCCCCGTGGGATATATATTCTACCCACACACATTTGGAACTCTCCTGGGGTACCCTCACACATATTATTCCCTCATTTAGTGGATATTTTCACAAAAAAGTGAAATTTTCAAAAATTCTGAAAATTGGCTGAAAACGACTGAATATGAAGGACTCATCGCGAGAATCGCGCTGGAACTGAATTCGGAATGCTCACTGACATTTCCCCTATCTGAAAGTCTGATAAACGCTGAAAAAATGACTAAGTCCAAAAAAAAAATTTTTCACCTTTTTTCAATTTTCCCCCCGTGGGATATATATTCTACCCACACACATTTGGAACTCTCCTGGGGTACCCTCACACATATTATTCCCTCATTTAGTGGATATCTTCACAAAAAAGTGAAATTTTCAAAAATTCAGAAAATTGGCTGAAAACGACTAAATATGAAGGACTCATCTGGCGAATCGCTCTGGAACTGAAATCGGAACGCTCACTGATATTGCCCCTATCTGAAAGTCTGATAAACGCTGAAAAAATGATTAAGTCCAAAAAAAAAATTTTTTTCAACTTTTTTCAATTTTACCCCCGTGGGATATATATTCTACCCAAACACATTTGGAACTCTCCTGGGGTACCCTCACACATATTATTCCCTCATTTAGTGGATATTTTCACAAAAAAGTGAAATTTTCAAAAATTCTGAAAATTGGCTGAAAACGACTAAATATGAAGGACTCATCGGGCGAATCGCTCTGGAACTGAAATCGGAACGCTCACTGATATTGCCCCTATCTGAAAGTCTGATAAACGCTGAAAAAATGATTAAGTCCAAAAAAATTTTTTTAACTTTTTTTCAATTTTACCCCCGTGGGATATATATTCTACCCACACACATTTGGAACACTCCTGGGGTACCCTCACACATATTATTCCCTCATTTAGTGGATATTTTCACAAAAAGTGAAATTTTCAAAAATTCAGAAAATTGGCTGAATACGACTGAATATGAAGGACTTATCGGGAGAATCGCGCTGGAACTGAAATTGGAACGCTCAGTGACATTTCCCTTATCTGAAAGTCTGATAAACGCTGAAAAAATGACTAAGTCCAAAAAAAAATTTTTTTCACCTTTTTTCAATTTTACCCCTGTGGGATATATATTCTACCCACACACATTTGTAACTCTCCTGGGTTACCCTCACACATATTATTCCCTCATTTAGTGGATATTTTCACAAAAAAGTGAAATTTTCAAAAATTCAGAAAATTGGCTGAATACGACTGAATATGAAGGACTCATCGGGCGAATCGCGCTGGAACTGAAATCGGAACGCTCACTGACATTTCCCCTATCTGAAAGTCTGATAAACGCTGAAAAAATGACTAAGTCCAAAAAAAAAATTTTTCACCTTTTTTCAATTTTCCCCCCGTGGGATATATATTCTACCCACACACATTTGGAACACTCCTGGGGTACCCTCACACATATTATTCCCTCATTTAGTGGATATTTTCCCAAAAAAGTGAAATTTTAAAAAATTCTGAAAATTGGCTGAAAACGACTAAATATGAAGGACTCATCGGGCGAATCGCTCTGGAACTGAAATCGGAACGCTCACTGATATTGCCCCTATCTGAAAGTCTGATAAACGCTGAAAAAATGATTAAGTCCAAAAAAAATTTTTTAACCTTTTTTCAATTTTACCCCCGTGGGATATATATTCTATCCACACACATTTGGAAGTCTCCTGGGATACCCTCACACATATTATTCCCTCACTTAGTGGATATTTTCACAAAAAAGTGAAATTTTCAAAAATTCAGAAAATTGGCTGAAAACGACTGAATATGAAGGACTCATCGCAAGAATCGCGCTGGAACTGAATTCGGAACGCTCACTGACATTTCCCCTATCTGAAATTCTGATAAACGCTGAAAAAATGACTAAGTCCAAAAAAAAAATTTTTCACCTTTTTTCAATTTTCCCCCCGTGGGATATATATTCTACCCACGCACATTTGGAACACTTCTGGGGTACCCTCACACATATTATTCCTTCATTTAGTGGATATTTTCACAGAAAAGTGAAATTTTCAAAAATTCTGAAAATTGGCTGAAAACGACTAAATATGAAGGACTCATCGGGCGAATCGCTCTGGAACTGAAATCGGAACGCTCACTGATATTGCCCCTATCTGAAAGTCTGATAAACGCTGAAAAAATGACTAAGTCCAAAAAAAAAATTTTTTAACCTTTTTTCAATTTTACCCCCGTGGGATATATATTCTACCCACACACATTTGGAACTCTCCTGGGGTACCCTCACACATATTATTCCCTCATTTAGTGGATATTTTCACAAAAAAGTGAAATTTTCAAAAATTCAGAAAATTGGCTGAAAACGACTGAATATGAAGGACTCATCGCGAGAATCGCGCTGGAACTGAATTCGGAACGCTCACTGACATTTCCCCTATCTGAAATTCTGATAAACGCTGAAAAAATGACTAAGTCCAAAAAAAAAATTTTTCACCTTTTTTCAATTTTACCCCCGTGGGATATATATTCTACCCACACACATTTGGAACTCTACTCGGGTACCCTCACACATATTATTCCCTCATTTAGTGGATATTTTCACAAAAAAGTGAAATTTTCAAAAATTCAGAAAATTGGCTGAAAACGACTAAATATGAAGGACTCATCGGGCGAATCGCTCTGGAACTGAAATCGGAACGCTCACTGATATTGCCCCTATCTGAAAGTCTGATAAACGCTGAAAAAATGACTAAGTCCAAAAAAAATTTTTTTTCAACTTTTTTCAATTTTACCCCCGTGGAATATATATACTACCCACGCACATTTGGAACACTCCTGGGGTACCCTCATACATATTATTCCCTCATTTAGTGGATATTTTCACAAAAAGTGAAATTTTCAAAAATTCAGAAAATTGGCTGAATACGACTGAATATGAAGGACTCATCGGGAGAATCGCGCTGGAACTGAAATCGGAACGCTCACTGACATTTCCCCTATCTGAAAGTCTGATAAACGCTGAAAAAATGACTAAGTCCAAAAAAAAAATTTTTCACCTTTTTTCAATTTTCCCCCCGTGGGATATATATTCTACCCACACACATTTGGAACTCTCCTGGGGTACCCTCACACATATTATTCCCTCATTTAGTGGATATCTTCACAAAAAAGTGAAATTTTCAAAAATTCAGAAAATTGGCTGAAAACGGCTAAATATGAAGGACTCATCTGGCGAATCGCTCTGGAACTGAAATCGGAACGCTCACTGATATTGCCCCTATCTGAAAGTCTGATAAATGCTGAAAAAATGATTAAGTCCAAAAAAAAAAATTTTTTCAACTTTTTTCAATTTTACCCCCGTGGGATATATATTCTACCCACGCACATTTGGAACACTCCTGGGGTACCCTCACACATATTATTCCCTCATTTAGTGGATATTTTCACAAAAAGTGAAATTTTCAAAAATTCAGAAAATTGGCTGAATACGACTGAATATGAAGGACTCATCGGGAGAATCGCGCTGGAACTGAAATTGGAACGCTCAGTGACATTTCCCTTATCTGAAAGTCTGATAAACGCTGAAAAAATGACTAAGTCCAAAAAAAAATTTTTTTCACCTTTTTTCAATTTTACCCCTGTGGGATATATATTCTACCCACACACATTTGTAACTCTCCTGGGTTACCCTCACACATATTATTCCCTCATTTAGTGGATATTTTCACAAAAAAGTGAAATTTTCAAAAATTCAGAAAATTGGCTGAATACGACTGAATATGAAGGACTCATCGGGCGAATCGCGCTGGAACTGAAATCGGAACGCTCACTGACATTTCCCCTATCTGAAAGTCTGATAAACGCTGAAAAAATGACTAAGTCCAAAAAAAAAATTTTTCACCTTTTTTCAATTTTCCCCCCGTGGGATATATATTCTACCCACACACATTTGGAACACTCCTGGGGTACCCTCACACATATTATTCCCTCATTTAGTGGATATTTTCCCAAAAAAGTGAAATTTTAAAAAATTCTGAAAATTGGCTGAAAACGACTAAATATGAAGGACTCATCGGGCGAATCGCTCTGGAACTGAAATCGGAACGCTCACTGATATTGCCCCTATCTGAAAGTCTGATAAACGCTGAAAAAATGATTAAGTCCAAAAAAAATTTTTTAACCTTTTTTCAATTTTACCCCCGTGGGATATATATTCTATCCACACACATTTGGAACTCTCCTGGGATACCCTCACACATATTATTCCCTCACTTAGTGGATATTTTCACAAAAAAGTGAAATTTTCAAAAATTCAGAAAATTGGCTGAAAACGACTGAATATGAAGGACTCATCGCAAGAATCGCGCTGGAACTGAATTCGGAACGCTCACTGACATTTCCCCTATCTGAAATTCTGATAAACGCTGAAAAAATGACTAAGTCCAAAAAAAAAATTTTTCACCTTTTTTCAATTTTCCCCCCGTGGGATATATATTCTACCCACACACATTTGGAACTCTCCTGGGGTACCCTCACACATATTATTCCCTCATTTAGTGGATATCTTCACAAAAAAGTGAAATTTTCAAAAATTCAGAAAATTGGCTGAAAACGGCTAAATATGAAGGACTTATCTGGCGAATCGCTCTGGAACTGAAATCGGAACGCTCACTGACATTTCCCCTATCTGAAATTCTGATAAACGCTGAAAAAATGACTAAGTCCAAAAAAAAAATTTTTCACCTTTTTTCAATTTTACCCCCGTGGGATATATATTCTACCCACACACATTTGTAACTTTCCTGGGTTACCCTCACACATATTATTCCCTCATTTAGTGGATATTTTCACAAAAAAGTGAAATTTTCAAAAATTCAGAAAATTGGCTGAAAACGACTGAATATGAAGGACTCATCGGGCGAATCGCGCTGGAACTGAAATCGGAACGCTCACTCACATTTCCCCTATCTGAAAGTCTGATAAACGCTGAAAAAATGACTAAGTCCAAAAAAAAAATTTTTCACCTTTTTTCAATTTTCCCCTCGTGGGATATATATTCTACCCACACACATTTGGAACTCTCCTGGGGTACCCTCACACATATTATTCCCTCATTTAGTGGATATCTTCACAAAAAAGTGAAATTTTCAAAAATTCTGAAAATTGGCTGAAAACGACTAAATATGAAGGACTCATGTGGCGAATCGCTCTGGAACTGAAATCGGAATGCTCACTGATATTGCCCCTATCTGAAAGTCTGATAAACGCTGAAAAAATGATTAAGTCCAAAAAAAAAATTTTTTTCAACTTTTTTCAATTTTACGCCCGTGGGATATATATTCTACCCACGCACATTTGGAACACTCCTTAGGTACCCTCACACATATTATTCCCTCATTTAGTGGATATTTTCACAAAAAAGTGAAATTTTCCAAAATTCTGAAAATTGGCTGAAAACGACTAAATATGAAGGACTCATCGGGCGAATCGCTCTGGAACTGAAATCGGAACGCTCACTGATATTGCCCCTATCTGAAAGTCTGATAAACGCTGAAAAAATGATTAAGTCCAAAAAAAAATTTTTAACCTTTTTTCAATTTTACCCCCGTGAGATATATATTCTACCCACACACATTTGGAACTCTCCTGGGGTACCCTCACACATATTATTCCCTCATTTAGTGGATATTTTCACAAAAAAGTGAAATATTCAAAAATTCAGAAAATTGGCTGAAAACGACTGAATATGAAGGACTCATCGGGCGAATCGCGCTGGAACTGAAATCTGAACGCTCTCTGACATTTCCCCTATCTGAAAGTCTGATAAACGCTGAAAAAATGACTAAATCCCAAAAAAAAAATTTTTCACCTTTTTTCAATTTTACCCCCGTGGGATATATATTCTACCCACACACATTTGGAACTCTCCTGGGGTACCCTCACACATATTATTCCCTCATTTAGTGGATATTTTCACAAAAAAGTGAAATTTTCAAAATTCAGAAAATTGGCTGAAAACGACTAAATATGAAGGACTCATCGGGCGAATCGCTCTGGAACTGAAATCGGAACGCTCACTGATATTGCCCCTATCTGAAAGTCTGATAAACGCTGAAAAAATGATTAAGTCCAAAAAAAAATTTTTTCAACTTTTTTCAATTTTACCCCCGTGGGATATATATTCTACCCACGCACATTTGGAACTCTCCTGGGGTACCCTCACACATATTATTCCCTCATTTAGTGGATATTTTCACAAAAAAGTGAAATATTCAAAAATTCAGAAAATTGGCTGAAAACGACTGAATATGAAGGACTCATCGGGCGAATCGCGCTGGAACTGAAATCTGAACGCTCTCTGACATTTCCCCTCTCTGAAAGTCTGATAAACGCTGAAAAAATGACTAAATCCCAAAAAAAAATTTTTTCACCTTTTTTCAATTTTACCCCCGTGGGATATATATTCTACCCACACACATTTGGAACTCTCCTGGGGTACCCTCACACATATTATTCCCTCATTTAGTGGATATTTTCACAAAAAAGTGAAATTTTCAAAATTCAGAAAATTGGCTGAAAACGACTAAATATGAAGGACTCATCGGGCGAATCGCTCTGGAACTGAAATTGGAACGCTCACTGATATTGCCCCTATCTGAAAGTCTGATAAACGCTGAAAAAATGATTAAGTCCAAAGAAAAATTTTTTCAACTTTTTTCAATTTTACCCCCGTGGGATATATATTCTACCCACGCACATTTGGAACACTCCTGGGGTACCCTCACACATATTATTCCCTCATTTAGTGGATATTTTCACAAAAAAGTGAAATTTTCAAAAATTCTGAAAATTGGCTGAAAAGGACTAAATATGAAGGACTCATCGGGCGAATCGCTCTGGAACTGAAATCGGAACGCTCACTGACATTTCCCCTATCTGAAAGTCTGATAAACGCTGAAAAAATGACTAAGTCCAAAAAAAAAAATTTTTAACCTTTTTTCAATTTTACCCCCGTGGGATATATATTCTACCCACACACCTTTGGAACTCTCCTGGGGTACCCTCACACATATTATTCCCTCATTTAGTGGATATTTTCACAAAAAAGTGAAATTTTCAAAAATTCAGAAAATTGGCTGAAAACGACTGAATATGAAGGACTCATCGGGCGAATCGCTCTGGAACTGAAATCGGAACGCTCACTGATATTGCCCCTATCTGAAAGTCTGATAAACGCTGAAAAAATGATTAAGTCCAAAAAAAAATATTTTTTTCAACTTTTTTCAATTTTACCCTCATGGGATATATATTCTACCCACGCACATTTGGAACACTCCTGGGGTACCCTCACACATATTATTCCCTCATTTAGTGGATATTTTCACAAAAAAGAGAAATTTTCAAAAATTCTGAAAATTGGCTGAAAATGACTAAATATGAAGGAATCATCGGGCGAATCGCTCTGGAACTGAAATCGGAATGCTCACTGATATTGCCCCTATCTGAAAGTCTGATAAACGCTGAAAAAATGATTAAGTCCAAAAAAAAAAATTTTTCACCTTTTTTCAATTTTACCCCCGTGGGATATATATTCTACCCACACACATTTGGAACTCTCCTGGGGTACCCTCACACATATTATTCCCTCATTTAGTGGATATTTTCACAAAAAAGTGAAATTTTCAAAATTCAGAAAATTGGCTGAAAACGACTAAATATGAAGGACTCATCGGGCGAATCGCTCTGGAACTGAAATTGGAACGCTCACTGATATTGCCCCTATCTGAAAGTCTGATAAACGCTGAAAAAATGATTAAGTCCAAAGAAAAATTTTTTCAACTTTTTTCAATTTTACCCCCGTGGGATATATATTCTACCCACGCACATTTGGAACACTCCTGGGGTACCCTCACACATATTATTCCCTCATTTAGTGGATATTTTCACAAAAAAGTGAAATTTTCAAAAATTCTGAAAATTGGCTGAAAAGGACTAAATATGAAGGACTCATCGGGCGAATCGCTCTGGAACTGAAATCGGAACGCTCACTGACATTTCCCCTATCTGAAAGTCTGATAAACGCTGAAAAAATGACTAAGTCCAAAAAAAAAAATTTTTAACCTTTTTTCAATTTTACCCCCGTGGGATATATATTCTACCCACACACCTTTGGAACTCTCCTGGGGTACCCTCACACATATTATTCCCTCATTTAGTGGATATTTTCACAAAAAAGTGAAATTTTCAAAAATTCAGAAAATTGGCTGAAAACGACTGAATATGAAGGACTCATCGGGCGAATCGCTCTGGAACTGAAATCGGAACGCTCACTGATATTGCCCCTATCTGAAAGTCTGATAAACGCTGAAAAAATGATTAAGTCCAAAAAAAAATATTTTTTTCAACTTTTTTCAATTTTACCCTCATGGGATATATATTCTACCCACGCACATTTGGAACACTCCTGGGGTACCCTCACACATATTATTCCCTCATTTAGTGGATATTTTCACAAAAAAGAGAAATTTTCAAAAATTCTGAAAATTGGCTGAAAATGACTAAATATGAAGGAATCATCGGGCGAATCGCTCTGGAACTGAAATCGGAATGCTCACTGATATTGCCCCTATCTGAAAGTCTGATAAACGCTGAAAAAATGATTAAGTCCAAAAAAAAAAATTTTTCACCTTTTTTCAATTTTACCCCCGTGGGATATATATTCTACCCACACACATTTGGAACTCTCCTGGGGTACCCTCACACATATTATTCCCTCATTTAGTGGATATTTTCACAAAAAAGTGAAATTTTCAAAAATTCAGAAAATTGGCTGAAAACGACTGAATATGAAGGACTCATCGGGCGAATCGCGCTGGAACTGAAATCTGAACGCTCTCTGACATTTCCCCTATCTGAAAGTCTGATAAACGCTGAAAAAATGACTAAATCCCAAAAAAAAATTTTTTCACCTTTTTTCAATTTTACCCCCGTGGGATATATATTCTACCCACACACATTTGGAACTCTCCTGGGGTACCCTCACACATATTATTCCCTCATTTAGTGGATATTTTCACAAAAAAGGGAAATTTTCAAAAATTCAGAAAATTTTGCTGAAAACGACTGAATATGAAGGACTCATCGGGAGAATCGCGCTGGAACTGAAATCGGAACGCTCACTGACATTTCCCCTATCTGAAAGTCTGATAAACGCTGAAAAAATGACTAAGTCCAAAAAAAAAATTTTTTCACCTTTCTTCAATTTTACCCCCGTGGGATATATATTCTACCCACACACATTTGGAACTCTCCTGGGGTACCCTCACACATATTATTCCCTCATTTAGTGGATATTTTCACAAAAAAGTGAAATTTTCAAAAATTCTGAAAATTGGCTGAAAACGACTAAATATGAAGAAATCATCGGGCGAATCACTCTGGAACTGAAATCGGAACGCTCACTGATATTTCCCCTATCTGAAAGTCTGATAAACGCTGAAAAAATGATTAAGTCCAAAAAAAAATTTTTTCAACTTTTTTCAATTTTACCCCCGTGGGATATAAATTCTACCCACCACATTTGGAACACTCCTGGGGTACTCTCACACATATTATTCCCTCATTTAGTGGATATTTTCACAAAAAAGTGAAATTTTCAAAAATTCAGAAAAATTGGCTGAAAACGACTAAATATGAAGGACTCATCGGGCGAATCGCTCTGGAACTGAAGTCGGAACGCTCACTGATATTGCCCCTATCTGAAAGTCTGATAAACGCTGAAAAAATGAATAAGTCCAAAAAAAAAATTTTAACCTTTTTTCAATTTTACCCCCGTGGGATATATATTCTACCCGCACACATTTGGAACTCTCCTGGGGTACCCTCACACATATTATTCCCTCATTTAGTGGATATTTTCACAAAAATGTGAAATTTTCAAAAATTCAGAAAATTGGCTGAAAACGACTGAATATGAAGGACTCATCGGGAGAATCGCGCTGGAACTGAAATCGGAACGCTCACTGACATTTCCCCTATCTGAAATTCTGATAAACGCTGAAAAAATGATTAAGTCCAAAAAAAAATTTTTTCAACTTTTTTCAATTTTACCCCCGTGGGATATAAATTCTACCCACCACATTTGGAACACTCCTGGGGTACTCTCACACATATTATTCCCTCATTTAGTGGATATTTTCACAAAAAAGTAAAATTTTCAAAAATTCAGAAAATTGGCTGAATACGACTGAATATGAAGGACTCATCGGGAGAATCGCGCTGGAACTGAAATCGGAACGCTCACTGACATTTCCCCTATCTGAAAGTCTGATAAACGCTGAAAAAATGACTAAGTCCAAAAAAAAAATTTTTTCACCTTTCTTCAATTTTACCCCCGTGGGATATATATTCTACCCACACACATTTGGAACTCTCCTGGGGTACCCTCACACATATTATTCCCTCATTTAGTGGATATTTTCACAAAAAAGTGAAATTTTCAAAAATTCTGAAAATTGGCTGAAAACGACTAAATATGAAGAAATCATCGGGCGAATCACTCTGGAACTGAAATCGGAACGCTCACTGATATTTCCCCTATCTGAAAGTCTGATAAACGCTGAAAAAATGATTAAGTCCAAAAAAAAATTTTTTCAACTTTTTTCAATTTTACCCCCGTGGGATATAAATTCTACCCACCACATTTGGAACACTCCTGGGGTACTCTCACACATATTATTCCCTCATTTAGTGGATATTTTCACAAAAAAGTGAAATTTTCAAAAATTCAGAAAAATTGGCTGAAAACGACTAAATATGAAGGACTCATCGGGCGAATCGCTCTGGAACTGAAGTCGGAGCGCTCACTGATATTGCCCCTATCTGAAAGTCTGATAAACGCTGAAAAAATGATTAAGTCCAAAAAAAAAATTTTAACCTTTTTTCAATTTTACCCCCGTGGGATATATATTCTACCCGCACACATTTGGAACTCTCCTGGGGTACCCTCACACATATTATTCCCTCATTTAGTGGATATTTTCACAAAAATGTGAAATTTTCAAAAATTCAGAAAATTGGCTGAAAACGACTGAATATGAAGGACTCATCGGGAGAATCGCGCTGGAACTGAAATCGGAACGCTCACTGACATTTCCCCTATCTGAAATTCTGATAAACGCTGAAAAAATGATTAAGTCCAAAAAAAAATTTTTTCAACTTTTTTCAATTTTACCCCCGTGGGATATATATTCTACCCACGCACATTTGGAACACTCCTGGGGTACCCTCACACATATTATTCCCTCATTTAGTGGATATTTCACAAAAAAGTGAAATTTTCAAAAATTCTGAAAATTGGCTGAAAACGACTAAATATGAAGGAATCATCGGGCGAATCACTCTGGAACTGAAATCGGAACGCTCACTGATATTTCCCCTATCTGAAAGTCTGATAAACGCTGAAAAAATGACTAAGTCAAAAAAAAAAAAATGTTTCACCTTTCTTCAATTTTACCCCCGTGGGATATATATTCTACCCACACACATTTGGAACTCTCCTGGGGTACCCTCACACATATTATTCCCTCATTTAGTGGATATTTTCACAAAAAAGTGAAATTTTCAAAAATTCAGAAAATTGGCTGAAAACGACTGAATATGAAGGACTCATCGGGAGAATCGCGCTGGAACTGAAATCGGAACGCTCACTGACATTTCCCCTATCTGAAAGTCTGATAAACGCTGAAAAAATGACTAAGTCCAAAAAAAAAAATTTTTCACCTTTCTTCAATTTTACCCCCGTGGGATATATATTCTACCCACACACATTTGGAACTCTCCTGGGGTACCCTCACACATATTATTCCCTCATTTAGTGGATATTTTCACAAAAAAGTGAAATTTTCAAAAATTCAGAAAATTGGCTGAAAACGACTGAATATGAAGGACTCATCGAGCGAATCGCGCTGGAACTGAAATCGGAACGCTCACTGACATTTCACCTATCTGAAAGTCTGATAAACGCTGAAAAAATGACTAAGTCCAAAAAAAAAAATTTTTCATCTTTTTTCAATTTTACCCCCGTGGGATATATATTCTACCCACACACATTTGGAACTCTCCTGGGGTACCCTCACACATATTATTCCCACATTTAGTGCATATTTTCACAAAAAAGTGAAATTTTCAAAAATTCAGAAAATTGGCTGAATACGACTGAATATGAAGGACTCATCGGGAGAATCGCGCTGGAACTGAAATCGGAACGCTCACTGACATTTCCCCTATCTGAAAGTCTGATAAACGCTGAAAAAATGACTAAGTCCAAAAAAAAAAATTTTTCACCTTTCTTCAATTTTACCCCCGTGGGATATAAATTCTACCCACCACATTTGGAACACTCCTGGGGTACTCTCACACATATTATTCCCTCATTTAGTGGATATTTTCACAAAAAAGTGAAATTTTCAAAAATTCAGAAAATTGGCTGAAAACGACTGAATATGAAGGACTCATCGGGCGAATCGCGCTGGAACTGAAATCGGAACGCTCACTGACATTTCCCCTATCTGAAAGTCTGATAAACGCTGAAAAAATGACTAAGTCCAAAAAAAAAAAATTTTCACCTTTTTTCAATTTTACCCCCGTGGGATATATATTCTACCCACACACATTTGGAACTCTCCTGGGGTACCCTCACACATATTATTCCCTCATTTAGTGGATATTTTCACAAAAAAGTGAAATTTTCAAAAATTCAGAAAATTGGCTGAAAACGACTAAATATGAAGGACTCATCGGGCGAATCGCTCTGGAACTGAAATCGGAACGCTCACTGATATTGCCCCTATCTAAAAGTCTGATAAACGCTGAAAAAATGATTAAGTCCAAAAAAAATTTTTTTCAATTTTACCCCCGTGGGATATATATTCTACCCACGCACATTTGGAACACTCCTGGGGTACCCTCACACATATTATTCCCTCATTTAGTGGATATTTTCACAAAAAAGTGAAATTTTCAAAAATTCTGAAAATTGGCTGAAAAGGACTAAATATGAAGGACTCATCGGGCGAATCGCTCTGGAACTGAAATCGGAACGCTCACTGACATTTCCCCTATCTGAAAGTCTGATAAACGCTGAAAAAATGACTAAGTCCAAAAAAAAAAAATTTTTAACCTTTTTTCAATTTTACCCCCGTGGGATATATATTCTACCCACACACATTTGGAACTCTCCTGGGGTACCCTCACACATATTATTCCCTCATTTAGTGGATATTTTCACAAAAAAGTGAAATTTTCAAAAATTCAGAAAATTGGCTGAAAGCGACTGAATATGAAGGACTCATCGGGCGAATCGCGCTGGAACTGAAATCGGAACGCTCACTGACATTTCCCCTATCTGAAAGTCTGATAAAAGCTGAAAAAATGACTAAGTCCAAAAAAAAAAAATTTTCACCTTTTTTCAATTTTACCCCCGTGGGATATATATTCTACCCACACACATTTGGAACTCTCCTGGGGTACCCTCACACATATTATTCCCTCATTTAGTGGATATTTTCACAAAAAAGTAAAATTTTCAAAAATTCAGAAAATTGGCTGAAAACGACTAAATATGAAGGACTCATCTGGCGAATCACTCTGGAACTGAAATCGGAACGCTCACTGATATTGCCCCTATCTGAAAGTCTGATAAACGCTGAAAAAATGATTAAGTCCAAAAAAAAAATTTTTTTCAACTTTTTTCAATTTTACCCCTGTGGGATATATATTCTACCCACGCACATTTGGAACACTCCTGGGGTACCCTCACACATATTATTCCCTCATTTAGTGGATATTTTCACAAAAAAGTGAAATTTTCAAAAATTCTGAAAATTGACTGAATACGACTGAATATGAAGGACTCATCGGGAGAATCGCGCTGGAACTGAAATCGGAACGCTCACTGACATTTCCCCTATCTGAAAGTCTGATAAACGCTGAAAAAATGACTAAGTCCAAAAAAAAAAATTTTTCACCTTTCTTCAATTTTACCCCCGTGGGATATATATTCTACCCACGCACATTTGGAACACTCCTGGGGTACCCTCACACATATTATTCCCTCATTTAGTGGATATTTTCACAAAAAAGTGAAATTTTCAAAAATTCAGAAAATTGGCTGAATACGACTGAATATGAAGGACTCATCGGGCGAATCGCTCTGGAACTGAAATCGGAACGCTCACTGATATTGCCCCTATCTGAAAGTCTGATAAACGCTGAAAAAATGACTAAGTCCAAAAAAAAAAATTTTTCACCTTTCTTCAATTTTACCCCCGTGGGATATAAATTCTACCCACCACATTTGGAACACTCCTGGGGTACTCTCACACATATTATTCCCTCATTTAGTGGATATTTTCACAAAAAAGTGAAATTTTCAAAAATTCAGAAAATTGGCTGAAAACGACTGAATATGAAGGACTCATCGGGCGAATCGCGCTGGAACTGAAATCGGAACGCTCACTGACATTTCCCCTATCTGAAAGTCTGATAAACGCTGAAAAAATGACTAAGTCCAAAAAAAAAAAATTTTCACCTTTTTTCAATTTTACCCCCGTGGGATATATATTCTACCCACACACATTTGGAACTCTCCTGGGGTACCCTCACACATATTATTCCCTCATTTAGTGGATATTTTCACAAAAAAGTGAAATTTTCAAAAATTCAGAAAATTGGCTGAAAACGACTAAATATGAAGGACTCATCGGGCGAATCGCTCTGGAACTGAAATCGGAACGCTCACTGATATTGCCCCTATCTAAAAGTCTGATAAACGCTGAAAAAATGATTAAGTCCAAAAAAAATTTTTTTCAATTTTACCCCCGTGGGATATATATTCTACCCACGCACATTTGGAACACTCCTGGGGTACCCTCACACATATTATTCCCTCATTTAGTGGATATTTTCACAAAAAAGTGAAATTTTCAAAAATTCTGAAAATTGGCTGAAAAGGACTAAATATGAAGGACTCATCGGGCGAATCGCTCTGGAACTGAAATCGGAACGCTCACTGACATTTCCCCTATCTGAAAGTCTGATAAACGCTGAAAAAATGACTAAGTCCAAAAAAAAAAAATTTTTAACCTTTTTTCAATTTTACCCCCGTGGGATATATATTCTACCCACACACATTTGGAACTCTCCTGGGGTACCCTCACACATATTATTCCCTCATTTAGTGGATATTTTCACAAAAAAGTGAAATTTTCAAAAATTCAGAAAATTGGCTGAAAGCGACTGAATATGAAGGACTCATCGGGCGAATCGCGCTGGAACTGAAATCGGAACGCTCACTGACATTTCCCCTATCTGAAAGTCTGATAAAAGCTGAAAAAATGACTAAGTCCAAAAAAAAAAAATTTTCACCTTTTTTCAATTTTACCCCCGTGGGATATATATTCTACCCACACACATTTGGAACTCTCCTGGGGTACCCTCACACATATTATTCCCTCATTTAGTGGATATTTTCACAAAAAAGTAAAATTTTCAAAAATTCAGAAAATTGGCTGAAAACGACTAAATATGAAGGACTCATCTGGCGAATCACTCTGGAACTGAAATCGGAACGCTCACTGATATTGCCCCTATCTGAAAGTCTGATAAACGCTGAAAAAATGATTAAGTCCAAAAAAAAAATTTTTTTCAACTTTTTTCAATTTTACCCCTGTGGGATATATATTCTACCCACGCACATTTGGAACACTCCTGGGGTACCCTCACACATATTATTCCCTCATTTAGTGGATATTTTCACAAAAAAGTGAAATTTTCAAAAATTCTGAAAATTGACTGAATACGACTGAATATGAAGGACTCATCGGGAGAATCGCGCTGGAACTGAAATCGGAACGCTCACTGACATTTCCCCTATCTGAAAGTCTGATAAACGCTGAAAAAATGACTAAGTCCAAAAAAAAAAATTTTTCACCTTTCTTCAATTTTACCCCCGTGGGATATATATTCTACCCACGCACATTTGGAACACTCCTGGGGTACCCTCACACATATTATTCCCTCATTTAGTGGATATTTTCACAAAAAAGTGAAATTTTCAAAAATTCAGAAAATTGGCTGAATACGACTGAATATGAAGGACTCATCGGGCGAATCGCTCTGGAACTGAAATCGGAACGCTCACTGATATTGCCCCTATCTGAAAGTCTGATAAACGCTGAAAAAATGACTAAGTCCAAAAAAAAAAATTTTTTCAACTTTTTTCAATTTTACCCCGTGGGATATAAATTCTACCCACCACATTTGGAACACTCCTGGGGTACTCTCACACATATTATATCCTCATTTAGTGGATATTTTCACAAAAAAGTGAAATTTTCAAAAGTTCAGAAAATTGGCTGAAAACGACTGAATATGAAGGACTCATCGGGCGAATCGCGCTGGAACTGAAATCGGAACGCTCACTGACATTTCCCCTATGTGAAAGTCTGATAAAAGCTGAAAAAATGACTAAGTCCAAAAAAAAAAAATTTTCACCTTTTTTCAATTTTACCCCCGTGGGATATATATTCTACCCACACACATTTGGAACTCTCCTGGGGTACCCTCACACATATTATTCCCTCATTTAGTGGATATTTTCACAAAAAAGTGAAATTTTCAAAAATTCAGAAAATTGGCTGAAAACGACTAAATATGAAGGACTCATCTGGCGAATCGCTCTGGAACTGAAATCGGAACGCTCACTGATATTGCCCCTATCTGAAAGTCTGATAAACGCTGAAAAAATGATTAAGTCCAAAAAAAAAATTTTTTTCAATTTTTTTCAATTTTACCCCCGTGGGATATATATTCTACCCACGCACATTTGGAACACTCCTGGGGTACCCTCACACATATTATTCCCTAATTTAGTGGATATTTTCACAAAAAAGTGAAATTTTCAAAAATTCAGAAAATTGACTGAATACGACTGAATATGAAGGACTCATCGGGAGAATCGCGCTGGAACTGAAATCGGAACGCTCACTGACATTTCCCCTATCTGAAAGTCTGATAAACGCTGAAAAAATGATTAAGTCCAAAAAAAAAAAATTTTCACCTTTTTTCAATTTTACCCCCGTGGGATACATATTCTACCCACACACATTTGGAACTCTCCTGGGGTACCCTCACACATATTATTCCCACATTTAGTGCATATTTTCACAAAAAAGTGAAATTTTCAAAAATTCAGAAAATTGGCTGAATACGACTGAATATGAAGGACTCATCGGGAGAATCGCGCTGGAACTGAAATCGGAACGCTCACTGACATTTCCCCTATCTGAAAGTCTGATAAACGCTGAAAAAATGACTAAGTCCAAAAAAAAAAATTTTTCATCTTTCTTCAATTTTACCCCCGTGGGATATAAATTCTACCCACCACATTTGGAACACTCCTGGGGTACTCTCACACATATTATTCCCTCATTTAGTGGATATTTTCACAAAAAAGTGAAATTTTCAAAAATTCAGAAAATTGGCTGAAAACGACTGAATATGAAGGACTCATCGGGCGAATCGCGCTGGAACTGAAATCGGAACGCTCACTGACATTTCCCCTATCTGAAAGTCTGATAAACGCTGAAAAAATGACTAAGTCCAAAAAAAAAAAATTTTCACCTTTTTTCAATTTTACCCCCGTGGGATATATATTCTACCCACACACATTTGGAACTCTCCTGGGGTACCCTCACACATATTATTCCCTCATTTAGTGGATATTTTCACAAAAAAGTGAAATTTTCAAAAATTCAGAAAATTGGCTGAAAACGACTAAATATGAAGGACTCATCGGGCGAATCGCTCTGGAACTGAAATCGGAACGCTCACTGATATTGCCCCTATCTAAAAGTCTGATAAACGCTGAAAAAATGATTAAGTCCAAAAAAAATTTTTTTCAATTTTACCCCCGTGGGATATATATTCTACCCACGCACATTTGGAACACTCCTGGGGTACCCTCACACATATTATTCCCTCATTTAGTGGATATTTTCACAAAAAAGTGAAATTTTCAAAAATTCTGAAAATTGGCTGAAAAGGACTAAATATGAAGGACTCATCGGGCGAATCGCTCTGGAACTGAAATCGGAACGCTCACTGACATTTCCCCTATCTGAAAGTCTGATAAACGCTGAAAAAATGACTAAGTCCAAAAAAAAAAAATTTTTAACCTTTTTTCAATTTTACCCCCGTGGGATATATATTCTACCCACACACATTTGGAACTCTCCTGGGGTACCCTCACACATATTATTCCCTCATTTAGTGGATATTTTCACAAAAAAGTGAAATTTTCAAAAATTCAGAAAATTGGCTGAAAGCGACTGAATATGAAGGACTCATCGGGCGAATCGCGCTGGAACTGAAATCGGAACGCTCACTGACATTTCCCCTATCTGAAAGTCTGATAAAAGCTGAAAAAATGACTAAGTCCAAAAAAAAAAAATTTTCACCTTTTTTCAATTTTACCCCCGTGGGATATATATTCTACCCACACACATTTGGAACTCTCCTGGGGTACCCTCACACATATTATTCCCTCATTTAGTGGATATTTTCACAAAAAAGTAAAATTTTCAAAAATTCAGAAAATTGGCTGAAAACGACTAAATATGAAGGACTCATCTGGCGAATCACTCTGGAACTGAAATCGGAACGCTCACTGATATTGCCCCTATCTGAAAGTCTGATAAACGCTGAAAAAATGATTAAGTCCAAAAAAAAAATTTTTTTCAACTTTTTTCAATTTTACCCCTGTGGGATATATATTCTACCCACGCACATTTGGAACACTCCTGGGGTACCCTCACACATATTATTCCCTCATTTAGTGGATATTTTCACAAAAAAGTGAAATTTTCAAAAATTCTGAAAATTGACTGAATACGACTGAATATGAAGGACTCATCGGGAGAATCGCGCTGGAACTGAAATCGGAACGCTCACTGACATTTCCCCTATCTGAAAGTCTGATAAACGCTGAAAAAATGACTAAGTCCAAAAAAAAAAATTTTTCACCTTTCTTCAATTTTACCCCCGTGGGATATATATTCTACCCACGCACATTTGGAACACTCCTGGGGTACCCTCACACATATTATTCCCTCATTTAGTGGATATTTTCACAAAAAAGTGAAATTTTCAAAAATTCAGAAAATTGACTGAATACGACTGAATATGAAGGACTCATCGGGAGAATCGCGCTGGAACTGAAATCGGAACGCTCACTGACATTTCCCCTATCTGAAAGTCTGATAAACGCTGAAAAAATGATTAAGTCCAAAAAAAAATTTTTTAAACTTTTTTCAATTTTACCCCCGTGGGATATAAATTCTACCCACCACATTTGGAACACTCCTGGGGTACTCTCACACATATTATATCCTCATTTAGTGGATATTTTCACAAAAAAGTGAAATTTTCAAAAATTCAGAAAATTGGCTGAAAACGACTGAATATGAAGGACTCATCGGGCGAATCGCGCTGGAACTGAAATCGGAACGCTCACTGACATTTCCCCTATCTGAAAGTCTGATAAAAGCTGAAAAAATGACTAAGTCCAAAAAAAAAAAATTTTCACCTTTTTTCAATTTTACCCCCGTGGGATATATATTCTACCCACACACATTTGGAACTCTCCTGGGGTACCCTCACACATATTATTCCCTCATTTAGTGGATATTTTCACAAAAAAGTGAAATTTTCAAAAATTCAGAAAATTGGCTGAAAACGACTAAATATGAAGGACTCATCTGGCGAATCGCTCTGGAACTGAAATCGGAACGCTCACTGATATTGCCCCTATCTGAAAGTCTGATAAACGCTGAAAAAATGATTAAGTCCAAAAAAAAAATTTTTTTCAATTTTTTTCAATTTTACCCCCGTGGGATATAAATTCTACCCACGCACATTTGGAACACTCCTGGGGTACCCTCACACATATTATTCCCTCATTTAGTGGATATTTTCACAAAAAAGTGAAATTTTCAAAAATTCAGAAAATTGGCTGAATACGACTGAATATGAAGGACTCATCGGGCGAATCGCTCTGGAACTGAAATCGGAACGCTCACTGATATTGCCCCTATCTGAAAGTCTGATAAACGCTGAAAAAATGACTAAGTCCAAAAAAAAAAATTTTTTAACCTTTTTTCAATTTTACCACCGTGGGATATATATTCTACCCACACATATTTGGAACTCTCCTGGGGTACCCTCACACATATTATTCCCTCATTTAGTGGATATTTTCACAAAAAAGTGAAATTTTCAAAAATTCAGAAAATTGGCTGAAAACGACTAAATATGAAGGAATCATCGGGCGAATCACTCTGGAACTGAAATCGGAACGCTCACTGATATTTCCCCTATCTGAAAGTCTGATAAACGCTGAAAAAATGATTAAGTCCAAAAAAAAATTTTTTCAGCTTTTTTCAATTTTACCCCCGTGGGATATAAATTCTACCCACCACATTTGGAACACTCCTGGGGTACTCTCACACATATTATTCCCTCATTTAGTGGATATTTTCACAAAAAAGTGAAATTTTCAAAAATTCAGAAAATTGGCTGAATACGACTGAATATGAAGGACGCATCGGGAGAATCGCGCTGGAACTGAAATCGGAACGCTCACTGATATTGCCCCTATCTGAAAGTCTGATAAACGCTGAAAAAATGATTAAGTCCAAAAAAAAATTTTTAACCTTTTTTCAATTTTACCCCCGTGGGATATATATTCTACCCACACACATTTGGAACTCTCCTGGGGTACCCTCACACATATTATTCCCTCATTTAGTGGATATTTTCACAAAAAAGTGAAATTTTCAAAAATTCAGAAAATTGGCTGAAAACGACTAAATATGAAGGACTCATCGGGCGAATCGCTCTGGAACTGAAATCGGAACGCTCACTGATATTTCCCCTATCTAAAAGTCTGATAAACGCTGAAAAAATGATTAAGTCCAAAAAAAATTTTTTTCAATTTTACCCCCGTGGGATATATATTCTACCCACGCACATTTGGAACACTCCTGGGGTACCCTCACACATATTATTCCCTCATTTAGTGGATATTTTCACAAAAAAGTGAAATTTTCAAAAATTCTGAAAATTGGCTGAAAAGGACTAAATATGAAGGACTCATCGGGCGAATCGCTCTGGAACTGAAATCGGAACGCTCACTGACATTTCCCCTATCTGAAAGTCTGATAAACGCTGAAAAAATGACTAAGTCCAAAAAAAAAAATTTTTAACCTTTTTTCAATTTTACCCCCGTGGGATATATATTCTACCCACACACATTTGGAACTCTCCTGGGGTACCCTCACACATATTATTCCCTCATTTAGTGGATATTTTCACAAAAAAGTGAAATTTTCAAAAATTCAGAAAATTGGCTGAAAACGACTGAATATGAAGGACTCATCGGGCGAATCGCGCTGGAACTGAAATCGGAACGCTCACTGACATTTCCCCTATCTGAAAGTCTGATAAAAGCTGAAAAAATGACTAAGTCCAAAAAAAAAAAATTTTCACCTTTTTTCAATTTTACCCCTGTGGGATACATATTCTACCCACACACATTTGGAACTCTCCTGGGGTACCCTCACACATATTATTCCCTCATTTAGTGGATATTTTCACAAAAAAGTGAAATTTTCAAAAATTCAGAAAATTGACTGAATACGACTGAATATGAAGGACTCATCGGGAGAATCGCGCTGGAACTGAAATCGGAACGCTCACTGACATTTCCCCTATCTGAAAGTCTGATAAACGCTGAAAAAATGACTAAGTCCAAAAAAAAAAAATTTTTCACCTTTCTTCAATTTTACCCCCGTGGGATATATATTCTACCCACGCACATTTGGAACACTCCTGGGGTACCCTCACACATATTATTCCCTCATTTAGTGGATATTTGCACAAAAAAGTGAAATTTTCAAAAATTCAGAAAATTGGCTGAATACGACTGAATATGAAGGACTCATCGGGCGAATCGCTCTGGAACTGAAATCGGAACGCTCACTGATATTGCCCCTATCTGAAAGTCTGATAAACGCTGAAAAAATGACTAAGTCCAAAAAAAAAATTTTTTTAACCTTTTTTCAATTTTACCACCGTGGGATATATATTCTACCCACACACATTTGGAACTCTCCTGGGGTACCCTCACACATATTATTCCCTCATTTAGTGGATATTTTCACAAAAAAGTGAAATTTTCAAAAAATCTGAAAATTGGCTGAAAACGACTAAATATGAAGGAATCATCGGGCGAATCACTCTGGAACTGAAATCGGAACGCTCACTGATATTTCCCCTATCTGAAAGTCTGATAAACGCTGAAAAAATGATTAAGTCCAAAAAAAAATTTTTTCAACTTTTTTCAATTTTACCCCCGTGGGATATAAATTCTACCCACCACATTTGGAACACTCCTGGGGTACTCTCACACATATTATTCCCTCATTTAGTGGATATTTTCACAAAAAAGTGAAATTTTCAAAAATTCAGAAAATTGGCTGAAAACGACTGAATATGAAGGACTCATCGGGCGAATCGCGCTGGAACTGAAATCGGAACGCTCACTGACATTTCCCCTATCTGAAAGTCTGATAAAAGCTGAAAAAATGACTAAGTCCAAAAAAAAAAAATTTTCACCTTTTTTCAATTTTACCCCCGTGGGATACATATTCTACCCACACACATTTGGAACTCTCCTGGGGTACCCTCACACATATTATTCCCTCATTTAGTGGATATTTTCACAAAAAAGTAAAATTTTCAAAAATTCAGAAAATTGGCTGAAAACGACTAAATATGAAGGACTCATCTGGCGAATCACTCTGGAACCCGAAATCGGAACGCTCACTGATATTGCCCCTATCTGAAAGTCTGATAAACGCTGAAAAAATGATTAAGTCCAAAAAAAAAATTTTTTTCAACTTTTTTCAATTTTACCCCTGTGGGATATATATTCTACCCACGCACATTTGGAACACTCCTGGGGTACCCTCACACATATTATTCCCTCATTTAGTGGATATTTTCACAAAAAAGTGAAATTTTCAAAAATTCTGAAAATTGACTGAATACGACTGAATATGAAGGACTCATCGGGAGAATCGCGCTGGAACTGAAATCGGAACGCTCACTGACATTTCCCCTATCTGAAAGTCTGATAAACGCTGAAAAAATGACTAAGTCCAAAAAAAAAAATTTTTCACCTTTCTTCAATTTTACCCCCGTGGGATATATATTCTACCCACGCACATTTGGAACACTCCTGGGGTACCCTCACACATATTATTCCCTCATTTAGTGGATATTTTCACAAAAAAGTGAAATTTTCAAAAATTCAGAAAATTGGCTGAATACGACTGAATATGAAGGACTCATCGGGCGAATCGCTCTGGAACTGAAATCGGAACGCTCACTGATATTGCCCCTATCTGAAAGTCTGATAAACGCTGAAAAAATGACTAAGTCCAAAAAAAAAAATTTTTTCAACTTTTTTCAATTTTACCCCGTGGGATATAAATTCTACCCACCACATTTGGAACACTCCTGGGGTACTCTCACACATATTATATCCTCATTTAGTGGATATTTTCACAAAAAAGTGAAATTTTAAAAAATTCAGAAAATTGACTGAATACGACTGAATATGAAGGACTCATCGGGAGAATCGCGCTGGAACTGAAATCGGAACGCTCACTGACATTTCCCCTATCTGAAAGTCTGATAAACGCTGAAAAAATGATTAAGTCCAAAAAAAAATTTTTTCAACTTTTTTCAATTTTACCCCCGTGGGATATAAATTCTACCCACCACATTTGGAACACTCCTGGGGTACTCTCACACATATTATATCCTCATTTAGTGGATATTTTCACAAAAAAGTGAAATTTTCAAAAATTCAGAAAATTGGCTGAAAACGACTGAATATGAAGGACTCATCGGGCGAATCGCGCTGGAACTGAAATCGGAACGCTCACTGACATTTCCCCTATCTGAAAGTCTGATAAAAGCTGAAAAAATGACTAAGTCCAAAAAAAAAAATTTTCACCTTTTTTCAATTTTACCCCCGTGGGATATATATTCTACCCACACACATTTGGAACTCTCCTGGGGTACCCTCACACATATTATTCCCTCATTTAGTGGATATTTTCACAAAAAAGTGAAATTTTCAAAAATTCAGAAAATTGGCTGAAAACGACTAAATATGAAGGACTCATCTGGCGAATCGCTCTGGAACTGAAATCGGAACGCTCACTGATATTGCCCCTATCTGAAAGTCTGATAAACGCTGAAAAAATGATTAAGTCCAAAAAAAAAATTTTTTTCAATTTTTTTCAATTTTACCCCCGTGGGATATATATTCTACCCACGCACATTTGGAACACTCCTGGGGTACCCTCACACATATTATTCCCTCATTTAGTGGATATTTTCACAAAAAAGTGAAATTTTCAAAAATTCAGAAAATTGACTGAATACGACTGAATATGAAGGACTCATCGGGAGAATCGCGCTGGAACTGAAATCGGAACGCTCACTGATATTGCCCCTATCTGAAAGTCTGATAAACGCTGAAAAAATGACTAAGTCCAAAAAAAAAAATTTTTTTACCTTTTTTCAATTTTACCACCGTGGGATATATATTCTACCCACACACATTTGGAACTCTCCTGGGGTACCCTCACACATATTATTCCCTCATTTAGTGGATATTTTCACAAAAAAGTGAAATTTTCAAAAATTCAGAAAATTTGCTGAAAACGACTAAATATGAAGGAATCATTGGGCAAATCACTCTGGAACTGAAATCGGAACGCTCACTGATATTTCCCCTATCTGAAAGTCTGATAAACGCTGAAAAAATGATTAAGTCCAAAAAAAAATTTTTTCAGCTTTTTTCAATTTTACCCCGTGGGATATAAATTCTACCCACCACATTTGGAACACTCCTGGGGTACTCTCACACATATTATTCCCTCATTTAGTGGATATTTTCACAAAAAAGTGAAATTTTCAAAAATTCAGAAAATTGGCTGAAAACGACTGAATATGAAGGACTCATCGGGCGAATCGCGCTGGAACTGAAATCGGAACGCTCACTGACATTTCCCCTATCTGAAACTCAGATAAACGCTGAAAAAATGACTAAGTCCAAAAAAAAAAATTTTTCACCTTTTTTCAATTTTACCCCCGTGGGATATATATTCTATCCACACACATTTGGAACTCTCCTGGGGTACCCTCACACATATTATTCTCTCATTTAGTGGATATTTTCACAAAAAAGTGAAATTTTCAAAAATTCAGAAAATTGGCTGAATACGACTGAATATGAAGGACTCATCGGGAGAATCGCGCTGGAACTGAAATCGGAACGCTCACTGATATTGCCCCTATCTGAAAGTCTGATAAACGCTGAAAAAATGATTAAGTCCAAAAAAAAATTTTTAACCTTTTTTCAATTTTACCCCCGTGGGATATATATTCTACCCACACACATTTGGAACTCTCCTGGGGTACCCTCACACATATTATTCCCTCATTTAGTGGATATTTTCACAAAAAAGTGAAATTTTCAAAAATTCAGAAAATTGGCTGAATACGACTGAATATGAAGGACTCATCGGGCGAATCGCTCTGGAACTGAAATCGGAACGCTCACTGATATTGCCCCTATCTGAAAGTCTGATAAACGCTGAAAAAATGACTAAGTCCAAAAAAAAAAATTTTTTAACCTTTTTTCAATTTTACCACCGTGGGATATATATTCTACCCACACACATTTGGAACTCTCCTGAGGTACCCTCACACATATTATTCCCTCATTTAGTGGATATTTTCACAAAAAAGTGAAATTTTCAAAAATTCTGAAAATTGGCTGAAAACGACTAAATATGAAGGAATCATCGGGCGAATCACTCTGGAACTGAAATCGGAACGCTCACTGATATTTCCCCTATCTGAAAGTCTGATAAACGCTGAAAAAATGATTAAGTCCAAAAAAAAATTTTTTCAACTTTTTTCAATTTTACCCCCGTGGGATATAAATTCTACCCACCACATTTGGAACACTCCTGGGGTACTCTCACACATATTATTCCCTCATTTAGTGGATATTTTCACAAAAAAGTGAAATTTTCAAAAATTCAGAAAATTGGCTGAAAACGACTGAATATGAAGGACTCATCGGGCGAATCGCGCTGGAACTGAAATCGGAACGCTCACTGACATTTCCCCTATCTGAAATTCTGATAAACGCTGAAAAAATGACTAAGTCCAAAAAAAATTTTTTTAACCTTTTTTCAATTTTACCCCCGTGGGATATATATTCTACCCACACACATTTGGAACTCTCCTGGGGTACCCTCACACATATTATTCCCTCATTTAGTGGATATTTTCACAAAAAAGTGAAATTTTCAAAAATTCAGAAAATTGGCTGAAAACGACTAAATATGAAGGAATCATCGGGCTAATCACTCTGGAACTGAAATCGGAACGCTCACTGATATTTCCCCTATCTGAAAGTCTGATAAACGCTGAAAAAATGATTAAGTCCAAAAAAAATTTTTTTAACCTTTTTTCAATTTTACCCCCGTGGGATATATATTCTACCCACACACATTTGGAACTCTCCTGGGGTACCCTCACACATATTATTCCCTCATTTAGTGGATATTTTCACAAAAAGTGAAATTTTCAAAAATTCAGAAAATTGGCTGAAAACGACTAAATATGAAGGAATCATCCGGCGAATCACTCTGGAACTGAAATCGGAACGCTCACTGATATTTCCCCTATCTGAAAGTCTGATAAACGCTGAAAAAATGATTAAGTCCAAAAAAAATTTTTTAACCTTTTTTCAATTTTACCCCCGTGGGATATATATTCTACCCACACACATTTGGAACTCTCCTGGGGTACCCTCACACGTATTATTCCCTCATTTAGTGGATATTTTCACAAAAAAGTGAAATTTTCAAAAATTCAGAAAATTGGCTGAAAACGACTGAATATGAAGGACTCATCGGGAGAATCGCGCTGGAACTGAAATCGGAACGCTCACTGACATCTCCCCTATCTGAAATTCTGATAAACGCTGAAAAAATGACTAAGTCCAAAAAAAAAATTTTTTAACCTTTTTTCAATTTTACCCCCGTGGGATATATATTCTACCCACGCACATTTGGAACACTCCTGGGGTACCCTCACACATATTATTCCCTCATTTAGTGGATATTTTCACAAAAAAGTGAAATTTTCAAAAATTCAGAAAATTGGCTGAATACGACTGAAAATGAAGGACTCATCGGGCGAATCGCTCTGGAACTGAAATCGGAACGCTCACTGATATTGCCCCTATCTGAAAGTCTGATAAACGCTGAAAAAATGACTAAGTCCAAAAAAAAAAATTTTTTAACCTTTTTTCAATTTTACCACCGTGGGATATATATTCTACCCACACACATTTGGAACTCTCCTGGGGTACCCTCACACATATTATTCCCTCATTTAGTGGATATTTTCACAAAAAAGTGAAATTTTCAAAAATTCTGAAAATTGGCTGAAAACGACTAAATATGAAGGAATCATCGGGCGAATCACTCTGGAACTGAAATCGGAACGCTCACTGATATTTCCCCTAGCTGAAAGTCTGATAAACGCTGAAAAAATGATTAAGTCCAAAAAAAAATTTTTTCAACTTTTTTCAATTTTACCCCCGTGGGATATAAATTCTACCCACCACATTTGGAACACTCCTGGGGTACTCTCACACATATTATTCCCTCATTTAGTGGATATTTTCACAAAAAAGTGAAATTTTCTAAAATTCAGAAAATTGGCTGAAAACGACTGAATATGAAGGACTCATCGGGCGAATCGCGCTGGAACTGAAATCGGAACGCTCACTGCCATTTCCCCTATCTGAAAGTCAGATAAACGCTGAAAAAATGACTAAGTCCAAAAAAAAAAATGTTTCACCTTTTTTCAATTTTACCCCCGTGGGATATATATTCTACCCACACACATTTGGAACTCTCCTGGGGTACCCTCACACATATTATTCCCTCATTTAGTGGATATTTTCACAAAAAAGTGAAATTTTCAAAAATTCTGAAAATTGGCTGAAAACGACTAAATATGAAGGACTCATCGGGCGAATCGCTCTGGAACTGAAATCGGAACGCTCACTGATATTGCCCCTATCTGAAAGTCTGATAAACGCTGAAAAAATGATTAAGTCCAAAAAAAATTTTTTAACCTTTTTTCAATTTTACCCCCGTGGGATATATATTCTACCCACACACATTTGGAACTCTCCTGGGGTACCCTCACACATATTATTCCCTCATTTAGTGGATATTTTCACAAAAAAGTGAAATTTTCAAAAATTCAGAAAATTGGCTGAAAACGACTGAATATGAAGGACTCATCGGGAGAATCGCGCTGGAACTGAAATCGGAACGCTCACTGACATCTCCCCTATCTGAAATTCTGATAAACGCTGAAAAAATGACTAAGTCCAAAAAAAAAATTTTTTAACCTTTTTTCAATTTTACCCCCGTGGGATATATATTCTACCCACGCACATTTGGAACACTCCTGGGGTACCCTCACACATATTATTCCCTCATTTAGTGGATATTTTCACAAAAAAGTGAAATTTTCAAAAATTCAGAAAATTGGCTGAATACGACTGAAAATGAAGGACTCATCGGGCGAATCGCTCTGGAACTGAAATCGGAACGCTCACTGAAATTGCCCCTATCTGAAAGTCTGATAAACGCTGAAAAAATGACTAAGTCCAAAAAAAAAAATTTTTTAACCTTTTTTCAATTTTACCACCGTGGGATATATATTCTACCCACACACATTTGGAACTCTCCTGGGGTACCCTCACACATATTATTCCCTCATTTAGTGGATATTTTCACAAAAAAGTGAAATTTTCAAAAATTTTGAAAATTGGCTGAAAACGACTAAATATGAAGGAATCATCGGGCGAATCACTCTGGAACTGAAATCGGAACGCTCACTGATATTTCCCCTAGCTGAAAGTCTGATAAACGCTGAAAAAATGATTAAGTCCAAAAAAAAATTTTTTCAACTTTTTTCAATTTTACCCCCGTGGGATATAAATTCTACCCACCACATTTGGAACACTCCTGGGGTACTCTCACACATATTATTCCCTCATTTAGTGGATATTTTCACAAAAAAGTGAAATTTTCTAAAATTCAGAAAATTGGCTGAAAACGACTGAATATGAAGGACTCATCGGGCGAATCGCGCTGGAACTGAAATCGGAACGCTCACTGCCATTTCCCCTATCTGAAAGTCAGATAAACTCTGAAAAAATGACTAAGTCCAAAAAAAAAAATGTTTCACCTTTTTTCAATTTTACCCCCGTGGGATATATATTCTACCCACACACATTTGGAACTCTCCTGGGGTACCCTCACACATATTATTCCCACATTTAGTGGATATTTTCACAAAAAAGTGAAATTTTCAAAAATTCTGAAAATTGGCTGAAAACGACTAAATATGAAGGACTCATCGGGCGAATCGCTCTGGAACTGAAATCGGAACGCTCACTGATATTGCCCCTATCTGAAAGTCTGATAAACGCTGAAAAAATGATTAAGTCCAAAAAAAATTTTTTAACCTTTTTTCAATTTTACCCCCGTGGGATATATATTCTACCCACACACATTTGGAACACTCCTGGGGTACTCTCACACATATTATACCCTCATTTAGTGGATATTTTCACAAAAAAGTGAAATTTTCAAAAACTCTGAAAATTGGCTGAATACGACTGAATATGAAGGACTCATCGGGAGAATCGCGCTGGAACTGAAATCGGAACGCTCACTGACATTTCCCCTATCTGAAAGTCTGATAAACGCTGAAAAAATGACTAAGTCCAAAAAAAAAAATTTTTCACCTTTCTCAATTTTACCCCCGTGGGATATATATTCTACCCACACACATTTGGAACTCTCCTGGGGTACCCTCACACATATTATTCCCTCATTTAGTGGATATCTTCACAAAAAAGTGAAATTTTCAAAAATTCAGAAAATTGGCTGAAAACGACTAAATATGAAGGACTCATCGGGCGAATAACTCTGGAACTGAAATCGGAACGCTCACTGACATTTCTCCTATCTGAAAGTCTGATAAACGCTGAAAAAATGACTAAGTCCAAAAAAAAATTTTTTTCACCTTTTTTAAATTTTACCCCCGTGGGATATATATTCTACCCACACACATTTGGAACTCTCCTGGGGTACCCTCACACATATTATTCCCTCATTTAGTGGATATTTTCACAAAAAAGTGAAATTTTCAAAAATTCAGAAAATTGGCTGAATACGACTGAATATGAAGGACTCATCGGGAGAATCGCGCTGGAACTGAAATCGGAACACTCACTGACATTTCCCCTATCTGAAAGTCTGATAAACGCTGAAAAAATGACTAAGTCCAAAAAAAATTTTTTTTCAACTTTTTTCAATTTTACCCCCGTGGGATATATATTCTACCCACGCACATTTGGAACACTCCTGGGGTACCCTCACACATATTATTCCCTCATTTAGTGGATATTTTCACAAAAAAAGTGAAATTTTCAAAAATTCTGAAAATTGGCTGAAAACGACTAAATATGAAGGACTCATCGGGCGAATCGCTCTGGAACTGAAATCGGAACGCTCACTGACATTGCCCCTATCTGAAAGTCTGATAAACGCTGAAAAAATGATTAAGTCCAAAAAAAAATTTTTTTTCAACTTTTTTCAATTTTACCCCCGTGGGATATACAGTACAGACCAAAAGTTTGGACACACCTTCTCATTTAATGATTTTTCAATATTTTCATGACTTTGAAAATTGTACATTCACACTGAAGGCATCAAAACTATGAATTAACACATGTGGAAATATATACTTAACAAAAAAGTATGAAACAACTGAAAATATGTCTTATATTCTAGGTTCTTCAAAGTAGCTACCTTTTGCTTTGAGGACTGTTTTGCACACTCTTGGCATTCTCTTGATGAGCTTCAAGAGGTAGTCATGGGAAATGGTCTTCCAACAATCTTGAAGGAGTTCACAGAGATGCTTAGCACTTGTTGGCCCTTTTGCCTGCACTCTGGGGTCCAGCTCACTCCAAACCATTTCGATTGGGTTCAGGTCTGGTGACTGTGGAGGCCAGGTCATCTGGCGTAGCACCCCTTCACTCTCCTTCTTGGTCAAATAGCCCTTACACAGCCAGGAGGTGTGTTTGGGGTCATTGTCCTGTTGAAAAATAAATGATGGTCCAACTAAACGCAAACCGGATGGAATAGCATGCCGCTGCAAGATGCTGTGGTAGCCATGCTGGTTCAGTATGCCTTCAATTTTGAATAAATCCCCAACAGTGTCACCAGCAAAGCACCCCGACACCATCACACCTCCTCCTCCATGCTTCATGGTGTGAACCAGGCATGTAGAGTCCATCCGTTCACCTTTTCTGCGTCGCACAAAGACACGGTGGTTGGAACCAAAGATCTAAAATTTGGACTCATCAGACCAAAGCACAGATTTCCACTGGTCTAATGTCCATTCCTTGTGTTCTTTAGCCCAAACAAGTCTCTTCTGCTTGTTGCCTGTCCTTAGCAGTGGTTTCCTAGCAGCTATTTTACCATGAAGGCCTGCTGCACAAAGTCTCCTCTTAACAGTTGTTGAAGAGATGTATCTGCTGCTAGAACTCTGTGTGGCATTGACCTGGTCTCTAATCTGAGCTGTTGTTAACCTGCGATTTCTGAGGCTGGTGACTCAGATAAACTTATCCTCAGAAGCAGAGATGACTCTTGGTCTTCCTTTCCTGGGGCGGCCCTCATGTGAGCCAGTTTCTTTGTAGCGCTTGATGGTTTTTGTAACTGCACTTGGGGACACTTTCAAAGTTTTCCAAATTTTCGGACTGACTGACCTTCATCTCTTAAAGTAATGATTGCCACTTGTTTTTCTTTACTTAGCTGCTTTTTTCTTGCAATAATACAAATTCTAACAGTCTATTCAGTAGCACTATCAGCTGTGTATCCAACAGACTTCTGCACAACCCAACTGATGGTCCCAACCCCATTTATAAGGCAAGAAATCCCACTTATTAAACCTGACAGGGCACACCTGTGAAGTGAAAACCATTTCCGGTGACTACCTCTTGAAGCTCATCAACAGAATGCCAAGAGTGTGCAAAGCAGTCATCAAAGCAAAAGGAGGCTACTTTGAAGAACCTAGAATATAAGACATATTTTCAGTTGTTACACACTTTTTTGTTAAGTATATAATTCCACATGTGTTAATTCATAGTTTTGATGCCTTCAGTGTGAATGTACAATTTTCATAGTCATGAAAATACAGAAAAATCTTTAAATGAGAAGGTGTGTCCAAACTTTTGGTCTGTACTGTATATTCTACCCACGCACATTTGGAACACTCCTGGGGTACCCTCACACATATTATTCCCTCATTTAGTGGATATTTTCACAAAAAAGTGAAATTTTCAAAAATTCTCAAAATTGGCTGAAAACGACTAAATATGAAGGACTCATTGGGCGAATCGCTCTGGAACTGAAATCGGAACTCTCACTGACATTTCCCCTATCTGAAAGTCTGATAAACACCGCAAAAATGACTAAGTCCCCCAAAAAATTTTTTTAAACTTTTTTCAATTTTACCCCTGTGGATATATATTCTACCCACACGTTTGGAACTCTCCTGGGGTGCCCTCACACATATTATTCCCTCATTTAGTGGATATTTTCACAAAAAAGTGAAATTTTCAAAAATTCAGAAAATTGGCTGAAAACGACTAAATATGAAGGACTCATCGGGCGAATCGCTCTGGAACTGAAATCGGAACGCTCACTGACATTTCCCCTATCTGAAAGTATTATAAACGCCGGAGAAATGACTAAGTCCCCAAAAAAAAATTTTTCAACTTTTTTCAATTTTACCCCTGTGGATATATATTCTACCCACACACATTTGTAACTCTCCTGGGGTACCCTCACACATATTATTCCCTCATTTAGTGGATATTTTCACAAAAAAGTGAAATTTTCAAAAATTCAGAAAATTGGCTGAAAACGACTAAATATGAAGGACTCATCGGGCGAATCGCTCTGGAACTGAAATCGGAACGCTCACTGACATTTACCCTATTTGAAAGTCTGATAAACGCCGGAAAAATGACTAAGTCCCCAAAAAATTTTTTGTCAACGTTTTTCAATTTTACCCCTGTGGATATATATTCTACCCACACACATTTGTAACTCTCCTGGGGTACCCTCACACATATTATTCCCTCATTTAGTGGATATTTTCACAAAAAAGTGAAATTTTCAAAAATTCAGAAAATTGGCTGAAAACAACTAAATATGAAGGACTCATTGGGCGAATCGCTCTGGAACTGAAATCAGAACGCTCACTGACATTTCCCCTATCTGAAAGTCTGATAAACGCCGGAAAAAAGACTAAGTCCCCAAAAAATTTTTTTTAAACTTTTTTTCAATTTTACCGCTGTGGATATATATTCTACCCACACACATTTGTAACTCTCCTGGGGTACCCTCACACATATTATTCCCTCATTTAGTGGATATTTTCACAAAAAAGTGAAATTTTCAAAAATTCAGAAAATTGGCTGAAAACGACTAAATATGAAGGACTCATTGGGCGAATCGCTCTAGAACTGAAATCAGAACGCTCACTGACATTTCCCCTATCTGAAAGTCTGATAAACGCCGAAAAAATGACTAAGTCCCAAAAAAAATTTTTTTCAACTTTTTTCAATTTTTACCCCCGTGGGATATATATTCTACCCACACACATTTGGAACTCTCCTGGGGTACCCTCACACATATTATTCCCTCATTTAGTGGATATTTTCATAAAAAAGTGAAATTTTCAAAAATTCAGAAAATTGGCTGAAAACGACTAAATATGAAGGACTCATCGGGCGAATCGCTCTAGAACTGAAATCGGAACGCTCACTGACATTTCCCCTATCTGAAAGTCTGATAAACGCCGGAAAAATGACTATGTCCCCAAAAAAATGTTTTAAACTTTTTTCATTTTACCCCTGTGGATATATATTCTACCCACACTTTTGGAACTCTCCTGGGGTGCCCTCACACATATTATTCCCTCATTTAGTGCATATTTTCACAAAAAAGTGAAACCTTCAAAAATTCAGAAAATTGGCTGAAAACGACTAAATATGAAGGACTCATCGGGCGAATCGCTCTGGAACTGAAATCGGAATGCTAACTGACATTTCCCCTATCTGAAAGTCTGATAAACGCCGGAAAAAAGACTAAGTCCCAAAAAAAAATTTTTTTCAACTTTTTTTCAATTTTTACCCCCGTGGGATATATATTCTACCCACACACATTTGGAACTCTCCAGGGGTACCCTCACACATATTATTCCCTCATTTAGTGGATATTTTCACATAAAAGTGAAATTTTCAAAAATTCTGAAAATTGGCTGAAAACGACTAAATATGAAGGACTCATCGGGCGAATCGCTCTGGAACTGAAATCAGAACGCTCACTGACATTTCCCCTATCTGAAAGTCTGATAAACGCCGGAAAAATGACTAAGTCCCCAAAAAAAATTTTTTCAACTTTTTTCAATTTTACCCCTGTCGATATATATTCTACCCACACTTTTGGAACTCTCCTGGGGTGCCCTCACACATATTATTCCCTCATTTAGTGGATATTTTCACAAAAAAGTGAAACCTTCAAAAATTCAGAAAATTGGCTGAAAACGACTAAATATGAAAGACTCATTGGGCGAATCGCTCTGGAACTGAAATCGGAGAGCTCACTGACATTTCCCCTATTTGAAAGTCTAATAAACGCCGGAAAAATGACTAAGTCCCCAAAAAAATTTTTATCAACTTTTTTCAATTTTTCCCCTGTGGATATATATTCTACCCACACTTTTGGAACTCTCCTGGGGTACCTTCACACATATTATTCCATCATTTAGTGGATATTTAAAAAAAAAAGTTAAATTTTCAAAAATTCAGAAAATTGGCTGAAAACGACTAAATATGAAGGACTCATCGGGCGAATCGCTCTGGAACTGAAATCGGAACGCTCACTGACATTTCCCCAATCTGAAAGTCTGATAAACGCCGGAAAAATGACTAAGTCCAAAAAAATTTTTTTTTCAATTTTACCCCCGTGGGATATATATTCTACCCACACACGTTCGGTACTCTCCTGACTTACTCTCACACATATTATTCCCTCATTTAGTGGCTATTTTCACAAAAAAGTGAAATTTTCAAAAATTCTGAAAATTGGCTGAAAACGACTAAATATGAAGGACTCATCGGGCGAATCGCTCTGGAACTGAAATCGGAACGTTCACTGACATTTACCCTATCTGAAAGTCTGATAAACGCCGGAAAAATGACTAAGTCCAAAAAAAAATTTTTTAAAAATTTTTTCAATATTACCCCCATGCGACATATATTCTACCCACACACATTTGGAACTCTCCTGGGGTACCCTCACACATATTATTCCCTCATTAAGTGGATATTTTCACAAAAAAGTAAAATTTTCAAAAATTCAGAAAACTGGCTGAAAACGACTAAATATGAAGGACTCATTGGGCGAATCGCTCTGGAACTGAAATCGGAACGCTCACTGACATTTCCCCTATCTGAAAGTCTGATAAACGCCGGAAAAAAGACTAAGTCCCCCAAAAAATTTTTTTCAACTTTTTACAATTTTTCCCCAGTGGATATATATTCTACCCACACTTTTGTAACTCTCCTGGGGTACCCTCACACATATTATTCCATCATTTAGTGGATATTTTCACAAAAAAGTGAAATTTTCAAAAATTCAGAAAATTGGCTGAAAACGACTAAATATGAAGGACTCATCGGGCGAATCGCTCTGGAACTGAAATCGGAACGCTTACTGACATTTCCCCAATCTGAAAGTCTGATAAACGCCGGAAAAATGAAAAGTCCAAAAAAAATTTTTTTTCAATTTTACCCCCGTGGATATATATTCTACCCACACACTTTTGGAACTCTCCTGGCTTACCCTCACACATATTATTCCCTCATTTAGTGGCTATTTTCACAAAAAAAGTGAAATTTTTAAAAATTCAGAAAATTGGCTGAAAACGACTAAATATGAAGGACTCATCGGGCGAATCACTCTGGAACTGAAATCGGAATGCTCACTGACATTTCCCGTATCTGAAAATCTGATAAACGCCGGAAAAATGAAAAGTCCAAAAAACCTTTTTTTTCAACTTTTTTCAATTTTACCCCCATGGGATATATATACTACCCACACACATTTGGAACTCTCCTGGGGTATCCTCACACATATTATTCCCTCATTTAGTGGATATTTTCACAAAAAAGTGAAATTTTCAAAAATTCAGAAGATTGGCTGAAAACGACTAAATATGAAGGACTCATTGGGCGAATCGCTCTGGAACTGAAATCGGAGCGCTCACTGACATTTCCCCAATCTGAAAGTCTAATAAACGCCGAAAAAATGACTAAGTCCCCAAAAAAATTTTTAGCAACTTTTTTCAATTATACCCCTGTGGATACATACTCTACCACACTTTTGGAACTCTCCTGGGGTACCCTCACACATATTATTCCATCATTTAGTGGATATTTTCACAAAAAAGTGAAATTTTCAAAAATTCAGAAAATTGGCTGAAAACGACTAAATCGGGCGAATCGCTCTGGAACTGAAATCGGAGTGTTCACTGACATTTCCCCTATCTGAAAGTCTGATAAACGCCAGAAAATGACTAAGTCCAAAAAAAATTTTTTTTCAACTTTTTTCAATTTTACCCCCGTGGGATATATATTCTACCCACACACATTTGGACCTCTCCTGGGGTACCCTCACACATATTATTCCCTCATTTAGTGGATATTTTCACAAAAAAGTAAAATTTTCAAAAATTCAGAAAATTGGCTGAAAATGACTAAATATGATGGAATCATCAGGCGAATCGCTCTGGCACTGAAATCGGAATGGTCACTGACATTTCCCCTATCTGAAAGTCTGATAAACGCTGGAAAAACGACTAAGTCCAAAAAAAATTTTTTCAACTTTTTTCAATTTTACGCATGTGGATATATATTCTACCCACACTTTTGGAACTCTCCTGGGGTACCCTCACACATATTATTCCCTCATTTAGTGGATATTTTCACAAAAAAGTGAAATTTTCAAAAATTCAGAAAATTGGCTGAAAACGACTAAATATGATGGAATCATCGGGCGAATCGCTCTGGAACTGAAATCGGAACGCTCACTGACATTTCCCCTATCTGAAAGTCTGATAAACGCTGGAAAAATGACTAAGTCTAAAAAAAATTTTTTCAACTTTTTTCAATTTTACGCATGTGGATATATATTCTACCCACACACATTTGGAACTCTCCTGGGGTACCCTCACACATATTATTCCCTCATTTAGTGGATATTTTCACAAAAAAGTAAAATTTTCAAAAATTCAGAAAATTGGCTGAAAACTACTAAATATGATGGAATAATCGGGCGAATCGCTCTGGAACTGAAATTGGAACGCTCACTGACATTTCCCCTATCTGAAAGTCTGATAAACGCCGTAAAAATGACTAAGTCCCCAAAAAAAAATTTTTAAACTTTTTTCAATTTTACCCCTGTGGATATATATTCTATCCACACTTTTGGAACTCTCCTGGGGTACCCTCACACATATTATTCCCTCATTTAGTGGATATTTTCACAAAAAAGTGAAATTTTCAAAAATTCAGAAAGTTGGCTGAAAACTACTAAATATGAGGGAATCATCGGGCGAATCGCTCTGGAACTGAAATCGGAATGCTCACTGACATTTCCCCTATCTGAAAGTCTGATAAACGCCGTAAAAATTACTAAGTCCAAAAAAAAAATTTTTTCAACTTTTTTCAGTTTTACCCCCATGGGATATATATTCTACCCACACACATTTGGAACTCTCCTGGGGTACCCTCACACATATTATTCCCTCATTTAGTGGATATTTTCACAAAAAAGTGACATTTTCAAAAATTCAGAAAATTGGCTGAAAACGACTAATTATGAAGGACTCATCGGGCGAATCGCTCTGGAGCTGAAATCGGAACGCTCACTGACATTTCCCTCTCTGAAAGTCTGATACGCGCCGGAAAAATGACTAAGTCCCCAAAAAGAATTTTTTCAACTTTTTTCAATTTTACCCCTGTGGATATATATTCTACCCACACTTTTGGAACTCTCCTGGGGTACCCTCACACATATTATTCTCTCATTTAGTGGATATTTTCACAAAAAAGTGAAATTTTCAAAAATTCAGAAAATTGGCTGAAAACGACTAAATATGACGGAATCATCGGGCGAATCGCTCTGGAACTGAAATCGGAATGCTCACTGACATTTCCCCTATCTGAAAGTCTGATGAACGCCGGAAAAATGACTAAGTCCCCCCAAATTTTTTTTTTTCCTTTTTTCAATTTTACCCATGTGGATATATATTCTACCCACACTTTTGGAACTCTCCTGGGGTACCCTCACACATATTATTCCCTCATTTAGTGGATATTTTCACAAAAAAGTGAAATTTTCAAAAATTCAGAAAATTGGCTGAAAACGACTAATTATGAAGGATTCATCGGGCGAATCGCTCTGGAACTGAAATCGGAACGCTCACTGACATTTCCCTTCTCTGAAAGTCTGTTAAACGCCGGAAAAATGACTACGTCCCCAAAAAATTTTTTTTCAACTTTTTTCAATTTTACCCCTGTGGATATATATTCTACCCACACTTTTGGAACTCTCCTGGGGTACCCTCACACATATTATTCTCTCATTTAGTGGATATTTTCACAAAAAAGTGAAATTTTCAAAAATTCAGAAAATTGGCTGAAAACGACTAAATATGACGGAATCATCGGGCGAATCGCTCTGGAACTGAAATCGGAATGCTCACTGACATTTCCACTATCTGAAAGTCTGATGAACGCCGGAAAAATGACTAAGTTCCCAAAAAATTTTTTTTTTACTTTTTTCAATTTTACCCATGTGGATATATATTCTACCCACACTTTTGGAACTCTCCTGGGGTACCCTCACACATATTATTCCCTCATTTAGTGGATATTTTCACAAAAAAGTGAAATTTTCAAAAATTCAGAAAATTGGCTGAAAATGACTAATTATGAAGGATTCATCGGGCGAATCGCTCTGGAACTGAAATCGGAACGCTCACTGACATTTCCCCTATCTGAAAGTCTGATAAACGCCTGAAAAATGACTAAGTCCCAAAAAAATTTTTTTTAAACTTTTTTCAATTTTACCCCTGTGGGATATATATTCTACCCACACACATTTGGAACTCTACTGGGGTACCCTCACACATATTATTCCCTCATTTAGTGGATATTTTAACAAAAAAGTGAAATTTCCAAAAATTCAGAAAATTGGCTGAAAACGACTAATTGTGAAGGACTCATCGGGCGAATCGCTCTGGAACTGAAATCGGAACTCTCACTGACATTTCCCCTCTCTGAAAGTCTGATAAACGCCGGAAAAATGACTAAGTCCCCCAAAAAAATTTTTTCAACTTTTTTCAATTTTACCCCTGTGGATATATATTCTACCCACACTTTTGGAACTTTCCTGGGGTACCCTCACACATATTATTCCCTCATTTAGTGGATATTTTCACAAAAAAGTGAAATTTTCAAAAATTCAGAAAATTGGCTGAAAACGACTAAATATGATGGAATCATCGGGCGAATCGCTCTGGAACTGAAATCGGAACGCTCACTGACATTTCCCCTATCTGAAAGTCTGATAAACGCCGTAAAAATGACTAAGTCCAAAAAAAAAATTTTTTCAACTTTTTTCAATTTTACCCCTGTCGATATATATTCTACCCACACTTTTGGAACTCTCCTGGGGTACCCTCACACATATTATTTCCTCATTTAGTGGATATTTTCACAAAAACGTGAAATTTTCAAAAATTCAGAAAATTGGCTGAAAACAACTAAATATGATGGAATCATCGGGCGAATCGCTCTGGAATTGAAATCGGAACGCTCACTGACATTTCCCCTCTCTGAAAGTCTGATAAACGCCGGAAAAATGACTAAGTCCCCAAAAAAAATTTTTTAAACTTTTTCAATTTTACCCCCGTGGGATATATATTCTACTCACACACATTTGGAACTCTACTGGGGTACCCTCACACATATTATTCCCTCATTTAGTGGATATTTTCACAAAAAAGTGAAATTTCCAAAAATTCAGAAAATTGGCTGAAAACGACTAATTATGAAGGACTCATCGGGCGAATCGCTCTGGAACTGAAATCGGAACTCTCACTGACATTTCCCCTCTCTGAAAGTCTGATAAACGCCGGAAAAATGACTAAGTCCCCAAAAAAAATTTTTTCAACTTTTTTCAATTTTCCCCCTGTGGATATATATTCTACCCACACTTTTGGAACTTTCCTGGGGTACCCTCACAGATATTATTCCCTCATTTAGTGGATATTTTCACAAAAAAGTGAAATTTCCAAAAATTCAGAAAATTGGCTGAAAACGACTAAATATGATGGAATCATCGGGAGAATCGCTGTGGAACTGAAATCGGAACGCTCACTGACATTTCCCCTATCTGAAAGTCTGATAAACGCCGGAAAAATGACTAAGTCCCCAAAAAAAATTTTTTAAACTTTTTTCAATTTTACCCCTGTGGATATATATTCTACCCACACTTTTGGAACTCTCCTGGGGTACCCTCACACATATTATTCCCTCATTTAGTGGATATTTTCACAAAAAAGTGAAATTTTCAAAAATTCAGAAAATTTGCTGAAAACGACTAAATATGATGGAATCATCGGGCGAATCGCTCTGGAACTGAAATCGGAACGCTCACTGACATTTCCCCTATCTGAAAGTCTGATAAACGCCGGAAAAATGACTAAGTCCCCCAAAAATTTTTTTTCAACTTTTTTCAATTTTACCCCCGTGGGATATATATTCTACCCACACTTTTGGAACTCTCCTGGGGTACCCTCACACATATTATTCCCTCATTTAGTGGATATTTTCACAAAAAAGTGAAATTTCCAAAAATTCAGAAAATTGGCTGAAAACGACTAATTATGAAGGACTCATCGGGCGAATCGCTCTGGAACTGAAATCGGAACGCTCACTGACATTTCCCCTCTCTGAAAGTCTGATAAACGCCGGAAAAATGACTAAGTCCCCAAAAATATTTTTTTCAACTTTTTTCAATTTTACCCCTGTGGATATATATTCTACCCACACTTTTGGAACTTTCCTGGGGTACCCTCACACATATTATTCCCTCATTTAGTGGATATTTTCACAAAAAAGTGAAATTTTCAAACATTCAGAAAATTGACTGAAAACGACTAAATATGATGGAATCATCTTGCGAATCGCTCAGGAACTGAAATCGGAACGCTCACTGACATTTCCCCTATCTGAAAGTCTGATAAACGCCGGAAAAATGACTAAGTCCCCCAAAAATTTTTTTTCAACTTTTTTCAATTTTACCCCCGTGGGATATATATTCTACCCACACTTTTGGAACTCTCCTGGGGTACCCTCACACATATTATTCCCTCATTTAGTGGATATTTTCACAAAAAAGTGAAATTTTCAAAAATTCAGAAAGTTGGCTGAAAACTACTAAATATGATGGAATCATCGGGCGAATCGCTCTGGAACTGAAATCGGAATGCTCACTGACATTTCCCCTATCTGAAAGTCTGATAAACGCCGTAAAAATTACTAAGTCCAAAAAAAAAAATTTTTCAACTTTTTTCAGTTTTACCCCCATGGGATATATATTCTACTCACACACATTTGAAACTGTACTGGGGTACCCTCACACATATTATTCCCTCATTTCGTGGATATTTTCACAAAAAAGTGAAATTTCCAAAAATTCAGAAAATTGGCTGAAAACGACTAATTATGAAGGACTCATCGGGCGAATCGCTCTGGAACTGAAATCGGAACTCTCACTGACATTTCCCCTCTCTGAAAGTCTGATAAACGCCGGAAAAATGACTAAGTACCCCAAAAAAATGTTTTCAACTTTTTTCAATTTTACCCCTGTGGATATATATTCTATGCACACTTTTGGAACTTTCCTGGGGTACCCTCACACATATTATTCTCTCACTTAGTGGATATTTTCACAAAATAGAGAAATTTTCTAAAATTCAGAAAATTGGCTGAAAACGACTAAATATGATGGAATCATCGAGCTAATCGCTCTGGAACTGAAATCGGAACGCTCACTTACATTTCCCCTATCTGAAAGTCTGATAAACGCCGGAAAAATGACTAAGTCCCCAAAAAAAATTTTTTCAACTTTTTTCAATTTTACCCCTGTGGATATATATTCTACCCACACTTTTGGAACTCTCCTGGGGTACCCTCACACATATTATTCCCTCATTCAGTGGATATTTTCACAAAAAAGTGAAATTTTCAAAAATTCAGAAAATTGGCTGAAAACGACTAAATATGATGGAATCATCGGGCGAATCGCTCTGGAACTGAAATCGGAACGCTCACTGACATTTCCCCTATCTGAAAGTCTGATAAACGCCGTAAAAATGACTAAGTCCAAAAAAAAAATTTTTTCAACTTTTTTCAATTTTACCCCTGTCGATATATATTCTACCCACACTTTTGGAACTCTCCTGGGGTACCCTCACACATATTATTTCCTCATTTAGTGGATATTTTCACAAAAACGTGAAATTTTCAAAAATTCAGAAAATTGGCTGAAAACAACTAAATATGATGGAATCATCGGGCGAATCGCTCTGGAATTGAAATCGGAACGCTCACTGACATTTCCCCTCTCTGAAAGTCTGATAAACGCCGGAAAAATGACTAAGTCCCCAAAAAAAATTTTTTAAACTTTTTCAATTTTACCCCCGTGGGATATATATTCTACTCACACACATTTGGAACTCTACTGGGGTACCCTCACACATATTATTCCCTCATTTAGTGGATATTTTCACAAAAAAGTGAAATTTCCAAAAATTCAGAAAATTGGCTGAAAACGACTAATTATGAAGGACTCATCGGGCGAATCGCTCTGGAACTGAAATCGGAACTCTCACTGACATTTCCCCTCTCTGAAAGTCTGATAAACGCCGGAAAAATGACTAAGTCCCCAAAAAAAATTTTTTCAACTTTTTTCAATTTTCCCCCTGTGGATATATATTCTACCCACACTTTTGGAACTTTCCTGGGGTACCCTCACAGATATTATTCCCTCATTTAGTGGATATTTTCACAAAAAAGTGAAATTTCCAAAAATTCAGAAAATTGGCTGAAAACGACTAAATATGATGGAATCATCGGGAGAATCGCTGTGGAACTGAAATCGGAACGCTCACTGACATTTCCCCTATCTGAAAGTCTGATAAACGCCGGAAAAATGACTAAGTCCCCAAAAAAAATTTTTTAAACTTTTTTCAATTTTACCCCTGTGGATATATATTCTACCCACACTTTTGGAACTCTCCTGGGGTACCCTCACACATATTATTCCCTCATTTAGTGGATATTTTCACAAAAAAGTGAAATTTTCAAAAATTCAGAAAATTTGCTGAAAACGACTAAATATGATGGAATCATCGGGCGAATCGCTCTGGAACTGAAATCGGAACGCTCACTGACATTTCCCCTATCTGAAAGTCTGATAAACGCCGGAAAAATGACTAAGTCCCCCAAAAATTTTTTTTCAACTTTTTTCAATTTTACCCCCGTGGGATATATATTCTACCCACACTTTTGGAACTCTCCTGGGGTACCCTCACACATATTATTCCCTCATTTAGTGGATATTTTCACAAAAAAGTGAAATTTCCAAAAATTCAGAAAATTGGCTGAAAACGACTAATTATGAAGGACTCATCGGGCGAATCGCTCTGGAACTGAAATCGGAACGCTCACTGACATTTCCCCTCTCTGAAAGTCTGATAAACGCCGGAAAAATGACTAAGTCCCCAAAAATATTTTTTTCAACTTTTTTCAATTTTACCCCTGTGGATATATATTCTACCCACACTTTTGGAACTTTCCTGGGGTACCCTCACACATATTATTCCCTCATTTAGTGGATATTTTCACAAAAAAGTGAAATTTTCAAACATTCAGAAAATTGACTGAAAACGACTAAATATGATGGAATCATCTTGCGAATCGCTCAGGAACTGAAATCGGAACGCTCACTGACATTTCCCCTATCTGAAAGTCTGATAAACGCCGGAAAAATGACTAAGTCCCCCAAAAATTTTTTTTCAACTTTTTTCAATTTTACCCCCGTGGGATATATATTCTACCCACACTTTTGGAACTCTCCTGGGGTACCCTCACACATATTATTCCCTCATTTAGTGGATATTTTCACAAAAAAGTGAAATTTTCAAAAATTCAGAAAGTTGGCTGAAAACTACTAAATATGATGGAATCATCGGGCGAATCGCTCTGGAACTGAAATCGGAATGCTCACTGACATTTCCCCTATCTGAAAGTCTGATAAACGCCGTAAAAATTACTAAGTCCAAAAAAAAAAATTTTTCAACTTTTTTCAGTTTTACCCCCATGGGATATATATTCTACTCACACACATTTGAAACTCTACTGGGGTACCCTCACACATATTATTCCCTCATTTCGTGGATATTTTCACAAAAAAGTGAAATTTCCAAAAATTCAGAAAATTGGCTGAAAACGACTAATTATGAAGGACTCATCGGGCGAATCGCTCTGGAACTGAAATCGGAACTCTCACTGACATTTCCCCTCTCTGAAAGTCTGATAAACGCCGGAAAAATGACTAAGTACCCCAAAAAAATGTTTTCAACTTTTTTCAATTTTACCCCTGTGGATATATATTCTACGCACACTTTTGGAACTTTCCTGGGGTACCCTCACACATATTATTCTCTCACTTAGTGGATATTTTCACAAAATAGAGAAATTTTCTAAAATTCAGAAAATTGGCTGAAAACGACTAAATATGATGGAATCATCGAGCTAATCGCTCTGGAACTGAAATCGGAACGCTCACTTACATTTCCCCTATCTGAAAGTCTGATAAACGCCGGAAAAATGACTAAGTCCCCAAAAAAAATTTTTTCAACTTTTTTCAATTTTACCCCTGTGGATATATATTCTACCCACACTTTTGGAACTCTCCTGGGGTACCCTCACACATATTATTCCCTCATTCAGTGGATATTTTCACAAAAAAGTGAAATTTTCAAAAATTCAGAAAATTGGCTGAAAACGACTAAATATGATGGAATCATCGGGCGAATCGCTCTGGAACTGAAATCGGAACGCTCACTGACATTTCCCCTATCTGAAAGTCTGATAAACGCCGTAAAAATGACTAAGTCCAAAAAAAAAATTTTTTCAACTTTTTTCAATTTTACCCCTGTCGATATATATTCTACCCACACTTTTGGAACTCTCCTGGGGTACCCTCACACATATTATTTCCTCATTTAGTGGATATTTTCACAAAAACGTGAAATTTTCAAAAATTCAGAAAATTGGCTGAAAACAACTAAATATGATGGAATCATCGGGCGAATCGCTCTGGAATTGAAATCGGAACGCTCACTGACATTTCCCCTCTCTGAAAGTCTGATAAACGCCGGAAAAATGACTAAGTCCCCAAAAAAAATTTTTTAAACTTTTTCAATTTTACCCCCGTGGGATATATATTCTACTCACACACATTTGGAACTCTACTGGGGTACCCTCACACATATTATTCCCTCATTTAGTGGATATTTTCACAAAAAAGTGAAATTTTCAAAAATTCAGAAAGTTGGCTGAAAACTACTAAATATGATGGAATCATCGGGCGAATCGCTCTGGAACTGAAATCGGAATGCTCACTGACATTTCCCCTATCTGAAAGTCTGATAAACGCCGTAAAAATTACTAAGTCCAAAAAAAAAAATTTTTCAACTTTTTTCAGTTTTACCCCCATGGGATATATATTCTACTCACACACATTTGAAACTCTACTGGGGTACCCTCACACATATTATTCCCTCATTTCGTGGATATTTTCACAAAAAAGTGAAATTTCCAAAAATTCAGAAAATTGGCTGAAAACGACTAATTATGAAGGACTCATCGGGCGAATCGCTCTGGAACTGAAATCGGAACTCTCACTGACATTTCCCCTCTCTGAAAGTCTGATAAACGCCGGAAAAATGACTAAGTACCCCAAAAAAATGTTTTCAACTTTTTTCAATTTTACCCCTGTGGATATATATTCTACGCACACTTTTGGAACTTTCCTGGGGTACCCTCACACATATTATTCTCTCACTTAGTGGATATTTTCACAAAATAGAGAAATTTTCTAAAATTCAGAAAATTGGCTGAAAACGACTAAATATGATGGAATCATCGAGCTAATCGCTCTGGAACTGAAATCGGAACGCTCACTTACATTTCCCCTATCTGAAAGTCTGATAAACGCCGGAAAAATGACTAAGTCCCCAAAAAAAATTTTTTCAACTTTTTTCAATTTTACCCCTGTGGATATATATTCTACCCACACTTTTGGAACTCTCCTGGGGTACCCTCACACATATTATTCCCTCATTCAGTGGATATTTTCACAAAAAAGTGAAATTTTCAAAAATTCAGAAAATTGGCTGAAAACGACTAAATATGATGGAATCATCGGGCGAATCGCTCTGGAACTGAAATCGGAACGCTCACTGACATTTCCCCTATCTGAAAGTCTGATAAACGCCGTAAAAATGACTAAGTCCAAAAAAAAAATTTTTTCAACTTTTTTCAATTTTACCCCTGTCGATATATATTCTACCCACACTTTTGGAACTCTCCTGGGGTACCCTCACACATATTATTTCCTCATTTAGTGGATATTTTCACAAAAACGTGAAATTTTCAAAAATTCAGAAAATTGGCTGAAAACAACTAAATATGATGGAATCATCGGGCGAATCGCTCTGGAATTGAAATCGGAACGCTCACTGACATTTCCCCTCTCTGAAAGTCTGATAAACGCCGGAAAAATGACTAAGTCCCCAAAAAAAATTTTTTAAACTTTTTCAATTTTACCCCCGTGGGATATATATTCTACTCACACACATTTGGAACTCTACTGGGGTACCCTCACACATATTATTCCCTCATTTAGTGGATATTTTCACAAAAAAGTGAAATTTCCAAAAATTCAGAAAATTGGCTGAAAACGACTAATTATGAAGGACTCATCGGGCGAATCGCTCTGGAACTGAAATCGGAACTCTCACTGACATTTCCCCTCTCTGAAAGTCTGATAAACGCCGGAAAAATGACTAAGTCCCCAAAAAAAATTTTTTCAACTTTTTTCAATTTTCCCCCTGTGGATATATATTCTACCCACACTTTTGGAACTTTCCTGGGGTACCCTCACAGATATTATTCCCTCATTTAGTGGATATTTTCACAAAAAAGTGAAATTTCCAAAAATTCAGAAAATTGGCTGAAAACGACTAAATATGATGGAATCATCGGGAGAATCGCTGTGGAACTGAAATCGGAACGCTCACTGACATTTCCCCTATCTGAAAGTCTGATAAACGCCGGAAAAATGACTAAGTCCCCAAAAAAAATTTTTTAAACTTTTTTCAATTTTACCCCTGTGGATATATATTCTACCCACACTTTTGGAACTCTCCTGGGGTACCCTCACACATATTATTCCCTCATTTAGTGGATATTTTCACAAAAAAGTGAAATTTTCAAAAATTCAGAAAATTTGCTGAAAACGACTAAATATGATGGAATCATCGGGCGAATCGCTCTGGAACTGAAATCGGAACGCTCACTGACATTTCCCCTATCTGAAAGTCTGATAAACGCCGGAAAAATGACTAAGTCCCCCAAAAATTTTTTTTCAACTTTTTTCAATTTTACCCCCGTGGGATATATATTCTACCCACACTTTTGGAACTCTCCTGGGGTACCCTCACACATATTATTCCCTCATTTAGTGGATATTTTCACAAAAAAGTGAAATTTCCAAAAATTCAGAAAATTGGCTGAAAACGACTAATTATGAAGGACTCATCGGGCGAATCGCTCTGGAACTGAAATCGGAACGCTCACTGACATTTCCCCTCTCTGAAAGTCTGATAAACGCCGGAAAAATGACTAAGTCCCCAAAAATATTTTTTTCAACTTTTTTCAATTTTACCCCTGTGGATATATATTCTACCCACACTTTTGGAACTTTCCTGGGGTACCCTCACACATATTATTCCCTCATTTAGTGGATATTTTCACAAAAAAGTGAAATTTTCAAACATTCAGAAAATTGACTGAAAACGACTAAATATGATGGAATCATCTTGCGAATCGCTCAGGAACTGAAATCGGAACGCTCACTGACATTTCCCCTATCTGAAAGTCTGATAAACGCCGGAAAAATGACTAAGTCCCCCAAAATTTTTTTTTCAACTTTTTTCAATTTTACCCCCGTGGGATATATATTCTACCCACACTTTTGGAACTCTCCTGGGGTACCCTCACACATATTATTCCCTCATTTAGTGGATATTTTCACAAAAAAGTGAAATTTTCAAAAATTCAGAAAGTTGGCTGAAAACTACTAAATATGATGGAATCATCGGGCGAATCGCTCTGGAACTGAAATCGGAATGCTCACTGACATTTCCCCTATCTGAAAGTCTGATAAACGCCGTAAAAATGACTAAGTCCAAAAAAAAAAATTTTTCAACTTTTTTCAGTTTTACCCCCATGGGATATATATTCTACTCACACACATTTGAAACTCTACTGGGGTACCCTCACACATATTATTCCCTCATTTCGTGGATATTTTCACAAAAAAGTGAAATTTCCAAAAATTCAGAAAATTGGCTGAAAACGACTAATTATGAAGGACTCATCGGGCGAATCGCTCTGGAACTGAAATCGGAACTCTCACTGACATTTCCCCTCTCTGAAAGTCTGATAAACGCCGGAAAAATGACTAAGAACCCCAAAAAAATGTTTTCAACTTTTTTCAATTTTACCCCTGTGGATATATATTCTACGCACACTTTTGGAACTTTCCTGGGGTACCCTCACACATATTATTCTCTCACTTAGTGGATATTTTCACAAAATAGAGAAATTTTCTAAAATTCAGAAAATTGGCTGAAAACGACTAAATATGATGGAATCATCGAGCTAATCGCTCTGGAACTGAAATCGGAACGCTCACTTACATTTCCCCTATCTGAAAGTCTGATAAACGCCGGAAAAATGACTAAGTCCCCAAAAAAAATTTTTTCAACTTTTTTCAATTTTACCCCTGTGGATATATATTCTACCCACACTTTTGGAACTCTCCTGGGGTACCCTCACACATATTATTCCCTCATTCAGTGGATATTTTCACAAAAAAGTGAAATTTTCAAAAATTCTGAAAATTGGCTGAAAACGACTAAATATGATGGAATCATCGGACGAATCGCTCTGGAACTGAAATCGGAACGCTCACTGACATTTCCCCTATCTGAAAGTCTGATAAACGCCGTAAAAATGACTAAGTCCAAAAAAAAATTTTTTTCAACTTTTTTCAGTTTTACCCCCGTGGGATATATATTCTACCCACACACATTTGGAACTCTACTGGGGTACCCTCACACATATTATTCCCTCATTTAGTGGATATTTTCACAAAAAAGTGAAATTTTCAAAAATTCAGAAAATTGGCTGAAAATGACTTATTATGAAGGACTCATCGGGCGAATCGCTCTGGAACTGAAATCGGAACGCTCACTGACATTTCCCCTATCTGAAAGTCTGATAAACGCCGGAAAAATGACTAAGTCCCCAAAAAAATTTTTTCAACTTTTTTCAATTTTACCCCTGTGGATATATATTCTACCCACACTTTTGGAACTCTCCTGGGGTACCCTCACACATATTATTCCCTCATTTAGTGGATATTTTCACAAAAAAGTGAAATTTTCAAAAATTCTGAAAATTGGCTGATAACGATTAAATATGATGGAATCATCGGACGAATCGCTCTGGAACTGAAATCGGAACGCTCACTGACATTTCCCCTATCTGAAAGTCTGATAAACGCCGTAAAAATGACTAAGTCCAAAAAAAAATTTTTTTCAGTTTTACCCCCGTGGGATATATATTCTACCCACACACATTTGGAACTCTACTGGGGTACCCTCACACATATTATTCCCTCATTTAGTGGATATTTTCACAAAAAAGTGAAATTTTCAAAAATTCAGAAAATTGGCTGAAAATGACTTATTATGAAGGACTCATCGGGCGAATCGCTCTGGAACTGAAATCGGAACGCTCACTGACATTTCCCCTATCTGAAAGTCTGATAAACGCCAGAAAAATGACTAAGTCCCCAAAAAAATTTTTTTCAACTTTTTTCAATTTTACCCCTGTGGATATATATTCTACCCACACTTTTGGAACTCTCCTGGGGTACCCTCACACATATTATTCCCTCATTTAGTGGATATTTTCACAAAAAAGTGAAATTTTCAAAAATTCAGAAAATTGGCTGAAAACGACTAATTATGAAGGATTCATCCGGCGAATCGCTCTGGAACTGAAATCGGAACGCTCACTGAAACGCTATCTGAAAGTCTGATAAACGCCGGAAAAATGACTAAGTCCCCCCAAATTTTTTTTTTTCCTTTTTTCAATTTTACCCATGTGGATATATATTCTACCCACACTTTTGGAACTCTCCTGGGGTACCCTCACACATATTATTCCCTCATTTAGTGGATATTTTCACAAAAAAGTGAAATTTTCAAAAATTCAGAAAATTGGCTGAAAACGACTAATTATGAAGGATTCATCGGGCGAATCGCTCTGGAACTGAAATCGGAACGCTCACTGACATTTCCCTTCTCTGAAAGTCTGTTAAACGCCGGAAAAATGACTACGTCCCCAAAAAATTTTTTTTCAACTTTTTTCAATTTTACCCCTGTGGATATATATTCTACCCACACTTTTGGAACTCTCCTGGGGTACCCTCACGCATATTATTCTCTCATTTAGTGGATATTTTCACAAAAAAGTGAAATTTTCAAAAATTCAGAAAATTGGCTGAAAACGACTAAATATGACGGAATCATCGGGCGAATCGCTCTGGAACTGAAATCGGAATGCTCACTGACATTTCCACTATCTGAAAGTCTGATGAACGCCGGAAAAATGACTAAGTTCCCAAAAAATTTTTTTTTTACTTTTTTCAATTTTACCCATGTGGATATATATTCTACCCACACTTTTGGAACTCTCCTGGGGTACCCTCACACATATTATTCCCTCATTTAGTGGATATTTTCACAAAAAAGTGAAATTTTCAAAAATTCAGAAAATTGGCTGAAAATGACTAATTATGAAGGATTCATCGGGCGAATCGCTCTGGAACTGAAATCGGAACGCTCACTGACATTTCCCCTATCTGAAAGTCTGATAAACGCCTGAAAAATGACTAAGTCCCCAAAAAAAATTTTTTCAACTTTTTTCAATTTTACCCCTGTGGATATATATTCTACCCACACTTTTGGAACTTTCCTGGGGTACCCTCACACATATTATTCCCTCATTTAGTGGATATTTTCACAAAAAAGTGAAATTTTCAAAAATTCAGAAAATTGGCTGAAAACGACTAAATATGATGGAATCATCGGGCGAATCACTCTGGAACTGAAATCGGAACGCTCACTGACATTTCCCCTATCTGAAAGTCTGATAAACGCCGGAAAAATGACTAAGTCCCCAAAAAAAATTTTTTAAACTTTTTTCAATTTTACCCCTGTGGATATATATTCTACCCACACTTTTGGAACTCTCCTGGGGTACCCTCACACATATTATTCCCTCATTTAGTGGATATTTTCACAAAAAAGTGAAATTTTCAAAAATTCAGAAAATTTGCTGAAAACGACTAAATATGATGGAATCATCGGGCGAATCGCTCTGGAACTGAAATCGGAACGCTCACTGACATTTCCCCTATCTGAAAGTCTGATAAACGCCGGAAAAATGACTAAGTCCCCCAAAAAATTTTTTTCAACTTTTTTCAATTTTACCCCCGTGGGATATATATTCTACCCACACTTTTGGAACTCTCCTGGGGTACCCTCACACATATTATTCCCTCATTTAGTGGATATTTTCACAAAAAAGTGAAATTTCCAAAAATTCAGAAAATTGGCTGAAAACGACTAATTATGAAGGACTCATCGGGCGAATCGCTCTGGAACTGAAATCGGAACGCTCACTGACATTTCCCCTCTCTGAAAGTCTGATAAACGCCGGAAAAATGACTAAGTCCCCAAAAATATTTTTTTCAACTTTTTTGAATTTTACCCCTGTGGATATATATTCTACCCACACTTTTGGAACTTTCCTGGGGTACCCTCACACATATTATTCCCTCATTTAGTGGATATTTTCACAAAAAAGTGAAATTTTCAAACATTCAGAAAATTGACTGAAAACGACTAAATATGATGGAATCATCTTGCGAATCGCTCAGGAACTGAAATCGGAACGCTCACTGACATTTCCCCTATCTGAAAGTCTGATAAACGCCGGAAAAATGACTAAGTCCCCCAAAAATTTTTTTTCAACTTTTTTCAATTTTACCCCCGTGGGATATATATTCTACCCACACTTTTGGAACTTTCCTGGGGTACCCTCACACATATTATTCCCTCATTTAGTGGATATTTTCACAAAAAAGTGAAATTTTCAAAAATTCAGAAAGTTGGCTGAAAACTACTAAATATGATGGAATCATCGGGCGAATCGCTCTGGAACTGAAATCGGAATGCTCACTGACATTTCCCCTATCTGAAAGTCTGATAAACGCCGTAAAAATTACTAAGTCCAAAAAAAAAAATTTTTCAACTTTTTTCAGTTTTACCCCCATGGGATATATATTCTACTCACACACATTTGAAACTCTACTGGGGTACCCTCACACATATTATTCCCTCATTTCGTGGATATTTTCACAAAAAAGTGAAATTTCCAAAAATTCAGAAAATTGGCTGAAAACGACTAATTATGAAGGACTCATCGGGCGAATCGCTCTGGAACTGAAATCGGAACTCTCACTGACATTTCCCCTCTCTGAAAGTCTGATAAACGCCGGAAAAATGACTAAGTACCCCAAAAAAATGTTTTCAACTTGTTTCAATTTTACCCCTGTGGATATATATTCTACGCACACTTTTGGAACTTTCCTGGGGTACCCTCACACATATTATTCTCTCACTTAGTGGATATTTTCACAAAAAAGAGAAATTTTCTAAAATTCAGAAAATTGGCTGAAAACGACTAAATATGATGGAATCATCGAGCTAATCGCTCTGGAACTGAAATCGGAACGCTCACTTACATTTCCCCTATCTGAAAGTCTGATAAACGCCGGAAAAATGACTAAGTCCCCAAAAAAAATTTTTTCAACTTTTTTCAATTTTACCCCTGTGGATATATATTCTACCCACACTTTTGGAACTCTCCTGGGGTACCCTCACACATATTATTCCCTCATTCAGTGGATATTTTCACAAAAAAGTGAAATTTTCAAAAATTCTGAAAATTGGCTGAAAACGACTAAATATGATGGAATCATCGGACGAATCGCTCTGGAACTGAAATCGGAACGCTCACTGACATTTCCCCTATCTGAAAGTCTGATAAACGCCGTAAAAATGACTAAGTCCAAAAAAAAATTTTTTTCAACTTTTTTCAGTTTTACCCCCGTGGGATATATATTCTACCCACACACATTTGGAACTCTACTGGGGTACCCTCACACATATTATTCCCTCATTTAGTGGATATTTTCACAAAAAAGTGAAATTTTCAAAAATTCAGAAAATTGGCTGAAAATGACTTATTATGAAGGACTCATCGGGCGAATCGCTCTGGAACTGAAATCGGAACGCTCACTGACATTTCCCCTATCTGAAAGTCTGATAAACGCCGGAAAAATGACTAAGTCCCCAAAAAAATTTTTTTCAACTTTTTTCAATTTTACCCCTGTGGATATATATTCTACCCACACTTTTGGAACTCTCCTGGGGTACCCTCACACATATTATTCCCTCATTTAGTGGATATTTTCACAAAAAAGTGAAATTTTCAAAAATTCTGAAAATTGGCTGAAAACGATTAAATATGATGGAATCATCGGACGAATCGCTCTGGAACTGAAATCGGAACGCTCACTGACATTTCCCCTATCTGAAAGTCTGATAAACGCCGTAAAAATGACTAAGTCCAAAAAAAAATTTTTTTCAGTTTTACCCCCGTGGGATATATATTCTACCCACACACATTTGGAACTCTACTGGGGTACCCTCACACATATTATTCCCTCATTTAGTGGATATTTTCACAAAAAAGTGAAATTTTCAAAAATTCAGAAAATTGGCTGAAAACGACTAATTATGAAGGATTCATCCGGCGAATCGCTCTGGAACTGAAATCGGAACGCTCACTGAAACGCTATCTGAAAGTCTGATAAACGCCGGAAAAATGACTAAGTCCCCAAAAATTTTTTTTTAAACTTTTTTCAATTTTACCCTCGTGGGATATATATTCTACCCACACACATTTGGAACTCTACTGGGGTACCCTCACACATATTATTCCCTCATTTAGTGGATATTTTCACAAAAAAAGGGAAATTTCCAAAAATTCAGAAAATTGGCTGAAAACGACTAATTATGAAGGACTCATCGGGCGAATCGCTCTGGAACTGAAATCGGAATGCTCACTGACATTTCCCCTCTCTGAAAGTCTGATAAACGCCGAAAAAATGACTAAGTCCCCAAAAAAAATTTTTTCAACTTTTTTCAATTTTACCCCTGTGGATATATATTCTACCCACACTTTTGGAACTTTCCTGGGGTACCCTCACACATATTATTCCCTCATTTAGTGGATATTTTCACAAAAAAGTGAAATTTTCATACATTCAGAAAATTGGCTGAAAACGACTAAATATAATGGAATCATCTTGCGAATCGCTCTGGAACTGAAATCGGAACGCTCACTGACATTTCCCCTATCTGAAAGTCTGATAAACGCCAGAAAAATGACTAAGTCCCCAAAAAAAATTTTTTCAACTTTTTTCAATTTTACCCATGTGGATATATATTCTACCCACACTTTTGGAACTCTCCTGGGGTACCCTCACACATATTATTACCTCATTTAGTGGATATTTTCACAAAAAAGTGAAATTTTCAAAAATTCAGAAAATTGGCTGAAAACGACTAAATATGATGGAATCATCGGGCGAATCGCTGTGGAACTGTAATCGGAACGCTCACTGACATTTCCCCTATCTGAAAGTCTGATAAACGCCGTAAAAATTACTAAGTCAAAAAAAAATTTTTTTTCAACTTTTTTCAGTTTTACCCCCGTGGGATATATATTCTACCCACACACATTTGGAACTCTCCTGGGGTACCCTCACACATATTATTCCCTCATTTAGTGGATATTTTCACAAAAAAGTGAAATTTTCAAAAATTCAGAAAATTGGCTGAAAACGACTAAATATGATGGAATCATCGGGCGAATCGCTCTGGAACTGAAATCGGAACGCTCACTGACATCTCCCCTATCTGAAAGTCTGATAAACGCCGGAAAAATGACTAAGTCCCCAAAAAATTTTTTTTAAACTTTTTTCAATTTTACCCATGTGGATATATATTCTACCCACACTTTTGGAACTCTCCTGGGGTACCCTCACACATATTATTCCCTCATTTAGTGGATATTTTCACAAAAAAGTGAAATTTCCAAAAATTCAGAAAATTGGCTGAAAACGACTAATTATGAAGGACTCATCGGGCGAATCGCTTTGGAACTGAAATCGGAACGCTCACTGACATTTCCCCTCTCTGAAAGTCTGATAAACGCCGGAAAAATGACTAAGTCCCCAAAAAAATTTTTTTCAAGTTTTTTCAATTTTACCCCTGTGGATATATATTCTACCCACACACATTTGGAACTCTACTGGGGTACCCTCACACATATTATTCCCTCATATAGTGGATATTTTCACAAAAAAGTGAAATTTTCAAAAATTCAGAAAATTGGCTGAAAACGACTAAATATGATGGAATCATCGGGCGAATCGCTCTGGAACTGAAATCGGAGCGCTCACTGACATTTCCCCTATCTGAAAGTCTGATAAACGCCGTAAAAATGACTAAGTCCAAAAAAAAATTTTTTTCAGTTTTACCCCCGTGGGATATATATTCTACCCACACACATTTGGAACTCTACTGGGGTACCCTCACACATATTATTCCCTCATTTAGTGGATATTTTCACAAAAAAGTGAAATTTTCAAAAATTCAGAAAATTGGCTGAAAACGACTAATTATGAAGGATTCATCCGGCGAATCGCTCTGGAACTGAAATCGGAACGCTCACTGAAACGCTATCTGAAAGTCTGATAAACGCCGGAAAAATGACTAAGTCCCCAAAAATTTTTTTTTAAACTTTTTTCAATTTTACCCTCGTGGGATATATATTCTACCCACACACATTTGGAACTCTACTGGGGTACCCTCACACATATTATTCCCTCATTTAGTGGATATTTTCACAAAAAAAGGGAAATTTCCAAAAATTCAGAAAATTGGCTGAAAACGACTAATTATGAAGGACTCATCGGGCGAATCGCTCTGGAACTGAAATCGGAATGCTCACTGACATTTCCCCTCTCTGAAAGTCTGATAAACGCCGAAAAAATGACTAAGTCCCCAAAAAAAATTTTTTCAACTTTTTTCAATTTTACCCCTGTGGATATATATTCTACCCACACTTTTGGAACTTTCCTGGGGTACCCTCACACATATTATTCCCTCATTTAGTGGATATTTTCACAAAAAAGTGAAATTTTCATACATTCAGAAAATTGGCTGAAAACGACTAAATATAATGGAATCATCTTGCGAATCGCTCTGGAACTGAAATCGGAACGCTCACTGACATTTCCCCTATCTGAAAGTCTGATAAACGCCAGAAAAATGACTAAGTCCCCAAAAAAAATTTTTTCAACTTTTTTCAATTTTACCCATGTGGATATATATTCTACCCACACTTTTGGAACTCTCCTGGGGTACCCTCACACATATTATTACCTCATTTAGTGGATATTTTCACAAAAAAGTGAAATTTTCAAAAATTCAGAAAATTGGCTGAAAACGACTAAATATGATGGAATCATCGGGCGAATCGCTGTGGAACTGTAATCGGAACGCTCACTGACATTTCCCCTATCTGAAAGTCTGATAAACGCCGTAAAAATTACTAAGTCCAAAAAAAATTTTTTTTCAACTTTTTTCAGTTTTACCCCCGTGGGATATATATTCTACCCACACACATTTGGAACTCTCCTGGGGTACCCTCACACATATTATTCCCTCATTTAGTGGATATTTTCACAAAAAAGTGAAATTTTCAAAAATTCAGAAAATTGGCTGAAAACGACTAAATATGATGGAATCATCGGGCGAATCGCTCTGGAACTGAAATCGGAACGCTCACTGACATCTCCCCTATCTGAAAGTCTGATAAACGCCGGAAAAATGACTAAGTCCCCAAAAAATTTTTTTTAAACTTTTTTCAATTTTACCCATGTGGATATATATTCTACCCACACTTTTGGAACTCTCCTGGGGTACCCTCACACATATTATTCCCTCATTTAGTGGATATTTTCACAAAAAAGTGAAATTTCCAAAAATTCAGAAAATTGGCTGAAAACGACTAATTATGAAGGACTCATCGGGCGAATCGCTTTGGAACTGAAATCGGAACGCTCACTGACATTTCCCCTCTCTGAAAGTCTGATAAACGCCGGAAAAATGACTAAGTCCCCAAAAAAATTTTTTTCAAGTTTTTTCAATTTTACCCCTGTGGATATATATTCTACCCACACACATTTGGAACTCTACTGGGGTACCCTCACACATATTATTCCCTCATATAGTGGATATTTTCACAAAAAAGTGAAATTTTCAAAAATTCAGAAAATTGGCTGAAAACGACTAAATATGATGGAATCATCGGGCGAATCGCTCTGGAACTGAAATCGGAGCGCTCACTGACATTTCCCCTATCTGAAAGTCTGATAAACGCCGTAAAAATGACTAAGTCCAAAAAAAAAATTTTTTTCAACTTTTTTCAATTTTACCCCAGTGGGATATATATTCTACCCACACACATTTGGAACTCTCCTGGGGTACCCTCACACATAGTATTCCCTCATTTAGTGGATATTTTCACAAAAAAGTGAAATTTTCAAAAATTCAGAAAATTGGCTGAAAACGACTAATTATGAAGGACTCATCGGGCGAATCGCTCTGGAACTGAAATCAGAATGCTCACTGACATTTCCCCTATCTGAAAGTCTGATAAACGCTGAAAAAATGACTAAGTCCCCCCAAAAAATTTTTTCAACTTTTTTCAATTTTACCCCTGTGGATATATATTCTACCCACACATTTGGAACTCTCCTGGGGTACCCTCACACATATTATTCCCTCATTTAGTGGATATTTTCACAAAAAAGTGAAATTTTCAAAAATTCAGAAAATTGGCTGAAAACGACTAAATATGATGGAATTATCAGGCGAATCGCTCTGGAGCTGAAATCGGAACGCTCACTGATATTTCCCCTATCTGAAAGTCTGATAAATGCCGGAAAAATGACTAAGTCCCCAAAAAAAATTTTTTAAACTTTTTTCAATTTTACCCCTGTGGGATATATATTCTACCCACACTTTTGGAACTCTCCTGGGGTACCCTCACACATATTATTCCCTCATTTAGTGGATATTTTCACAAAAAAGTGAAATTTTCAAAAATTCAGAAAATTGGCTGAAAACGACTAATTATGAAGGACTCATCGGGCGAATCGCTCTGGAACTGAAATCGGAACGCTCACTTACATTTCCCCTATCTGAAAGTCTGATAAACGCCGGAAAAATGACTAAGTCCGCAAAAAAATTTTTTTCAACTTTTTTCAATTTTACCCCTGTGGATATATATTCTAACCACACTTTTGGAACTCTCCTGGGGTACCCTCACACATATTATTCTCTCATTTAGTGGATATTTTCACAAAAAAGTGAAATTTTCAAAAATTCAGAAAATTGGCTGAAAACGACTATATATGATGGAATCATCGGGCGAATCGCTTTGGAACTGAAATCGGAATGCTCACTGACAATTTCCCTATCTGAAAGTCTGATAAACGCCGTAAAAATTACTAAGTCCAAAAAAAAATTTTTTTCAACTTTTTTCAGTTTTACCCCCGTGGGATATATATTCTACCCACACACATTTGGAACTCTCCTGGGGTACCCTCACACATATTATTCCCTCATTTAGTGGACATTTTCACAAAAAAGTGAAATTTTCAAAAATTCAGAAAATTGGCTGAAAACGACTAATTATGAAGGACTCATCGGGCGAATCGCTCTGGAACTGAAATCGGAATGCTCACTGACATTTCCCCTATCTGAAAGTCTGATAAACGCCGGAAAAATGACTAAGTCCCCAAAAATTTTTTTTTAAACTTTTTTCAATTTTTCCCTCGTGGGATATATATTCTACCCACACACATTTGGAACTCTACTGGGGTACCCTCACACATATTATTCCCTCATTTAGTGGATATTTTCACAAAAAAAGTGAAATTTCCAAAAATTCAAAAAATTGGCTGAAAACGACTAATTATGAAGGACTCATCGGGCGAATCGCTCTGGAACTGAAATCGGAATGCTCACTGACATTTCCCCTCTCTGAAAGTCTGATAAACGCCGAAAAAATGACTAAGTCCCCAAAAAAAATTTTTGCAACTTTTTTCAATTTTACCCCTGTGGATATATATTCTACCCACACTTTTGGAACTTTCCTGGGGTACCCTCACACATATTATTCCCTCATTTAGTGGATATTTTCACAAAAAAGTGAAATTTTCATACATTCAGAAAATTGGCTGAAAACGACTAAATATGATGGAATCATCTTGCGAATCGCTCTGGAACTGAAATCGGAACGCTCACTGACATTTCCCCTATCTGAAAGTCTGATAAACGCCGGAAAAATGACTAAGTCCCCAAAAAAAATTTTTTCAACTTTTTTCAATTTTACCCATGTGGATATATATTCTACCCACACTTTTGGAACTCTCCTGGGGTACCCTCACACATATTATTACCTCATTTAGTGGATATTTTCTCAAAAAAGTGAAATTTTCAAAAATTCAGAAAATTGGCTGAAAACGACTAAATATGATGGAATCATCGGGCGAATCGCTGTGGAACTGTAATCGGAACGCTCACTGACATTTCCCCTATCTGAAAGTCTGATAAACGCTGTAAAAATGACTAAGTCCCCAAAAAATTTTTTTTAAACTTTTTTCAATTTTACCCATGTGGATATATATTCTACCCACACTTTTGGAACTCTCCTGGGGTACCCTCACACATATTATTCCCTCATTTAGTGGATATTTTCACAAAAAAGTGAAATTTTCAAAAATTCAGAAAATTGGCTGAAAACGACTAAATATGATGGAATCATCGGGCGAATCGCTCTGGAACTGAAATAGGAACGCTCACTGACATTTCCCCTATCTGAAAGTCTGATAAACGCCGGAAAAATGACTAAGTCCCCCAAAAAAATTTTTCAACTTTTTTCAATTTTACCCCTGTGGATATATATTCTACCAACACTTTTGGAACTCTCCTGGGGTACCCTCACACATATTATTCCCTCATTTAGAGGATATTTAAAAAAAAAAGTGAAATTTTCAAAAATTCAGAAAGTTGGCTGAAAACGACTAAATATGAAGAACGCATCGGGCGAATCGCTCTGGAACTGAAATCGGAACGCTCACTGACATTTCCCCTATCTGAAAGTCTGATAAACGCCGTAAAAATGACTAAGTCCAAAAAAAGATTTTTTTCAACTTTTTTCAATTTTACCCCAGTGGGATATATATTCTACCCACACACATTTTGAACTCTCCTGGGGTACCCTCACACACAGTATTCCCTCATTTAGTGGATATTTTCACAAAAAAGTGAAATTTTCAAAAATTCAGAAAATTGGCTGAAAACGACTAAATATGATGGAATCATCGGGTGTATCGCTCTGGAACTGAAATCGGAACGCTCACTGACATTTCCCCTATCTGAAAGTCTGATAAACGCAGTAAAAATGACTAAGTCCAAAAAAAAATTTTTTTTTAACTTTTTTCAATTTTACCCCCGTGGGATATATATTCTACCCACACACATTTGGAACTCTCCTGGGGTACCCTCACACATATTATTCCCTCATTTAGTGGATATCTTCACAAAAAAGTGAAATTTTCAAAAATTCAGAAAATTGGCTGATAACGACTAATTATGAAGGACTCATCTGGCGAATCGCTCTGGAACTGAAATCGGAACGCTCACTGATATTGCCCCTATCTGAAAGTCTGATAAACGCTGAAAAAATGATTAAGTCCAAAAAAAAATTTTTTTTCAACTTTTTTCAATTTTACCCCCGTGGGATATATATTCTACCCACGCACATTTGGAACACTCCTGGGGTACCCTCACACATATTATTCCCTCATTTAGTGGATATTTTCACAAAAAAAGTGAAATTTTCAAAAATTCTGAAAATTGGCTGAAAACGACTAAATATGAAGGACTCATCGGGCGAATCGCTCTGGAACTGAAATCGGAACGCTCACTGACATTGCCCCTATCTGAAAGTCTGATAAACGCTGAAAAAATGATTAAGTCCAAAAAAAAATTTTTTTTCAACTTTTTTCAATTTTACCCCCGTGGGATATACAGTACAGACCAAAAGTTTGGACACACCTTCTCATTTAATGATTTTTCAATATTTTCATGACTTTGAAAATTGTACATTCACACTGAAGGCATCAAAACTATGAATTAACACATGTGGAAATATATACTTAACAAAAAAGTATGAAACAACTGAAAATATGTCTTATATTCTAGGTTCTTCAAAGTAGCTACCTTTTGCTTTGAGGACTGTTTTGCACACTCTTGGCATTCTCTTGATGAGCTTCAAGAGGTAGTCATGGGAAATGGTCTTCCAACAATCTTGAAGGAGTTCACAGAGATGCTTAGCACTTGTTGGCCCTTTTGCCTGCACTCTGGGGTCCAGCTCACTCCAAACCATTTCGATTGGGTTCAGGTCTGGTGACTGTGGAGGCCAGGTCATCTGGCGTAGCACCCCTTCACTCTCCTTCTTGGTCAAATAGCCCTTACACAGCCAGGAGGTGTGTTTGGGGTCATTGTCCTGTTGAAAAATAAATGATGGTCCAACTAAACGCAAACCGGATGGAATAGCATGCCGCTGCAAGATGCTGTGGTAGCCATGCTGGTTCAGTATGCCTTCAATTTTGAATAAATCCCCAACAGTGTCACCAGCAAAGCACCCCGACACCATCACACCTCCTCCTCCATGCTTCATGGTGGGAACCAGGCATGTAGAGTCCATCCGTTCACCTTTTCTGCGTCGCACAAAGACACGGTGGTTGGAACCAAAGATCTAAAATTTGGACTCATCAGACCAAAGCACAGATTTCCACTGGTCTAATGTCCATTCCTTGTGTTCTTTAGCCCAAACAAGTCTCTTCTGCTTGTTGCCTGTCCTTAGCAGTGGTTTCCTAGCAGCTATTTTACCATGAAGGCCTGCTGCACAAAGTCTCCTCTTAACAGTTGTTGAAGAGATGTATCTGCTGCTAGAACTCTGTGTGGCATTGACCTGGTCTCTAATCTGAGCTGTTGTTAACCTGCGATTTCTGAGGCTGGTGACTCAGATAAACTTATCCTCAGAAGCAGAGATGACTCTTGGTCTTCCTTTCCTGGGGCGGCCCTCATGTGAGCCAGTTTCTTTGTAGCGCTTGATGGTTTTTGTAACTGCACTTGGGGACACTTTCAAAGTTTTCCAAATTTTCGGACTGACTGACCTTCATCTCTTAAAGTAATGATTGCCACTTGTTTTTCTTTACTTAGCTGCTTTTTTCTTGCAATAATACAAATTCTAACAGTCTATTCAGTAGCACTATCAGCTGTGTATCCAACAGACTTCTGCACAACCCAACTGATGGTCCCAACCCCATTTATAAGGCAAGAAATCCCACTTATTAAACCTGACAGGGCACACCTGTGAAGTGAAAACCATTTCCGGTGACTACCTCTTGAAGCTCATCAACAGAATGCCAAGAGTGTGCAAAGCAGTCATCAAAGCAAAAGGAGGCTACTTTGAAGAACCTAGAATATAAGACATATTTTCAGTTGTTACACACTTTTTTGTTAAGTATATAATTCCACATGTGTTAATTCATAGTTTTGATGCCTTCAGTGTGAATGTACAATTTTCATAGTCATGAAAATACAGAAAAATCTTTAAATGAGAAGGTGTGTCCAAACTTTTGGTCTGTACTGTATATTCTACCCACGCACATTTGGAACACTCCTGGGGTACCCTCACACATATTATTCCCTCATTTAGTGGATATTTTCACAAAAAAGTGAAATTTTCAAAAATTCTCAAAATTGGCTGAAAACGACTAAATATGAAGGACTCATTGGGCGAATCGCTCTGGAACTGAAATCGGAACTCTCACTGACATTTCCCCTATCTGAAAGTCTGATAAACACCGCAAAAATGACTAAGTCCCCCAAAAAATTTTTTTAAACTTTTTTCAATTTTACCCCTGTGGATATATATTCTACCCACACGTTTGGAACTCTCCTGGGGTATCCTCACACATATTATTCCCTCATTTAGTGGATATTTTCACAAAAAAGTGAAATTTTCAAAAATTCAGAAGATTGGCTGAAAACGACTAAATATGAAGGACTCATTGGGCGAATCGCTCTGGAACTGAAATCGGAGCGCTCACTGACATTTCCCCAATCTGAAAGTCTAATAAACGCCGAAAAAATGACTAAGTCCCCAAAAAAATTTTTAGCAACTTTTTTCAATTATACCCCTGTGGATATATATTCTACCACACTTTTGGAACTCTCCTGGGGTACCCTCACACATATTATTCCATCATTTAGTGGATATTTTCACAAAAAAGTGAAATTTTCAAAAATTCAGAAAATTGGCTGAAAACGACTAAATATGAAGGACTCATCGGGCGAAAAGCTCTGGAACTGAAATCGGAACGCTCACTGGCATTTCCCCAATCTGAAAGTCTGATGAACGCCGGAAAAATGACTAAGTCCAAAAAAAACATTTTTTCAATTTTACCCCCGTGGGATATATATTCTACCCACACACGTTTGGAACTCTCCTGGCTTACCCTCACACATATTATTCCCTCATTTAGTGGCTATTTTCACAAAAAAGTGAAATTTTCAAAAATTCAGAAAATTGGCTGAAAACGACTAAATCGGGCGAATCGCTCTGGAACTGAAATCGGAGTGTTCACTGACGTTTCCCCTATCTGAAAGTCTGATAAACGCCAGAAAATGACTAAGTCCCCCAAAAAATTTTTATCAACTTTTTTCAAATTTACCCATGTGGATATATATTCTGCCCATACTTTTGGACCTCTCCTGGGGTACCCTCACACATATTATTCCCTCATTTAGTCGATATTTTCACAAAAAAGTAAAATTTTCAAAAATTCAGAAAATTGGCTGAAAACTACTAAATATGATGGAATAATCGGGCGAATCGCTCTGGAACTGAAATTGGAACGCTCACTGACATTTCCCCTATCTGAAAGTCTGATAAACGCCGTAAAAATGACTAAGTCCCCAAAAAAAAATGTTTAAACTTTTTTCAATTTTACCCCTGTGGATATATATTCTATCCACACTTTTGGAACTCTCCTGGGGTACCCTCACACATATTATTCCCTCATTTAGTGGATATTTTCACAAAAAAGTGAAATTTTCAAAAATTCAGAAAATTGGCTGAAAACGACTAAATATGATGGAATCATCGGGCGAATCGCTCTGGAACTGAAATCGGAACGCTCACTGACATTTCCCCTATCTGAAAGTCTGATAAACGCCGGAAAAATGACTAAGTCCCCAAAAAGTTTTTTTTAAACTTTTTTCAATTTTACCCCCGTGGGATATATATTCTACCCACACACATTTGGAACTCTACAGGGGTACCCTCACACATATTATTCCCTCATTTAGTGGATATTTTCACAAAAAAGTGAAATTTTCAAAAATTCAGAAAGTTGGCTGAAAACTACTAAATATGATGGAATCATCGGGCGAATCGCTCTGGAACTGAAATCGGAATGCTCACTGACATTTCCCCTATCTGAAAGTCTGATAAACGCCGTAAAAATTACTAAGTCCAAAAAAAAAATTTTTTCAACTTTTTTCAGTTTTACCCCCATGGGATATATATTCTACCCACACACATTTGGAACTCTCCTGGGGTACCCTCACACATATTATTCCCTCATTTAGTGGATATTTTCACAAAAAAGTGAAATTTTCAAAAATTCAGAAAATTGGCTGAAAACGACTAAATATGACGGAATCATCGGGCGAATCGCTCTGGAACTGAAATCGGAATGCTCACTGACATTTCCCCTATCTGAAAGTCTGATGAACGCCGGAAAAATGACTAAGTCCCCAAAAAATTTTTTTTTTACTTTTTTCAATTTTACCCATGTGGATATATATTCTACCCACACTTTTGGAACTCTCCTGGGGTACCCTCACACATATTATTCCCTCATTTAGTGGATATTTTCACAAAAAAGTGAAATTTTCAAAAATTCAGAAAATTGGCTGAAAACGACTAATTATGAAGGATTCATCGGGCGAATCGCTCTGCAACTGAAATCGGAACGCTCACTGACATTTCCCTTCTCTGAAAGTCTGATAAACGCCGGAAAAATGACTACGTCCCCCAAAAATTTTTTTTCAACTTTTTTCAATTTTACTCCTGTGGATATATATTCTACCCACACTTTTGGAACTCTCCTGGGGTACCCTCACACATATTATTCTCTCATTTAGTGGATATTTTCACAAAAAAGTGAAATTTTCAAAAATTCAGAAAATTAGCTGAAAACGACTAAATATGACGGAATCATCGGGCGAATCGCTCTGGAACTGAAATCGGAATGCTCACTGACATTTCCCCTATCTGAAAGTCTGATGAACGCCGGAAAAATGACTAAGTCCCCAAAAAATTTTTTTTTTACTTTTTTCAATTTTACCCATGTGGATATATATTCTACCCACACTTTTGGAACTCTCCTGGGGTACCCTCACACATATTATTCCCTCATTTAGTGGATATTTTCACAAAAAAGTGAAATTTTCAAAAATTCAGAAAATTGGCTGAAAATGACTAATTATGAAGGATTCATCGGGAGAATCGCTCTGGAACTGAAATCGGAACGCTCACTGACATTTCCCTTCTCTGAAAGTCTGATAAACGCCGGAAAAATGACTAAGTCCAAAAAAAAATTTTTTTTAAATTTTTTCAATATTACCCCCATGCGACATATATTCTACCCACACACATTTGGAACTCTCCTGGGGTACCCTCACACATATTATTCCCTCATTAAGTGGATATTTTCACAAAAAAGTAAAATTTTCAAAAATTCAGAAAACTGGCTGAAAACGACTAAATATGAAGGACTCATTGGGCGAATCGCTCTGGAACTGAAATCGGAACGCTCACTGACATTTCCCCTATCTGAAAGTCTGATAAACGCCGGAAAAAAGACTAAGTCCCCCAAAAAATTTTTTTCAACTTTTTACAATTTTTCCCCTGTGGATATATATTCTACCCACACTTTTGGAACTCTCCTGGGGTACCCTCACACATATTATTCCATCATTTAGTGGATATTTTCACAAAAAAGTGAAATTTTCAAAAATTCAGAAAATTGGCTGAAAACGACTAAATATGAAGGACTCATTGGGCGAATCGCTCTGGAACTGAAATCGGAACGCTCACTGACATTTCCCCTATCTGAAAGTCTGATAAACGCCGGAAAAAAGACTAAGTCCCCAAAAAATTTTTTTCAACTTTTTACAATTTTTCCCCTGTGGATATATATTCTACCCACACTTTTGGAACTCTCCTGGGGTACCCTCACACATATTATTCCATCATTTAGTGGATATTTTCACAAAAAAGTGAAATTTTCAAAAATTCAGAAAATTGGCTGAAAACGACTAAATATGAAGGACTCATCGGGCGAATCGCTTTGGAACTGAAATCGGATCGCTTACTGACATTTCCCCAATCTGAAAGTCTGATAAACGCCGGAAAAATGAAAAGTCCAAAAAAAATTTTTTTTCAACTTTTTTCAATTTTACCCCCGTGGGATATATATTCTACCCACACACATTTGGACCTCTCCTGGGGTACCCTCACACATATTATTCCCTCATTTAGTCGATATTTTCACAAAAAAGTAAAATTTTCAAAAATTCAGAAAATTGGCTGAAAACTACTAAATATGATGGAATAATCGGGCGAATCGCTCTGGAACTGAAATTGGAACGCTCACTGACATTTCCCCTATCTGAAAGTCTGATAAACGTCGTAAAAATGACTAAGTCCCCAAAAAAAAATGTTTAAACTTTTTTCAATTTTACCCCTGTGGATATATATTCTATCCACACTTTTGGAACTCTCCTGGGGTACCCTCACACATATTATTCCCTCATTTAGTGGATATTTTCACAAAAAAGTGAAATTTTCAAAAATTCAGAAAATTGGCTGAAAACGACTAATTATGAAGGACTCATCGGGCGAATCGCTCTGGAACTGAAATCGGAACGCTCACTGACATTTCCCTCTCTGAAAGTCTGATACGCGCCGGAAAAATGACTAAGTCCCCAAAAAGAATTTTTTCAACTTTTTTCAATTTTACCGCTGTGGATATATATTCTACCCACACTTTTGGAACTCTCCTGGGGTACCCTCACACATATTATTCTCTCATTTAGTGGATATTTTCACAAAAAAGTGAAATTTTCAAAAATTCAGAAAATTGGCTGAAAACGACTAAATATGACGGAATCATCGGGCTAATCGCTCTGGAACTGAAATCGGAATGCTCACTGACATTTCCCCTATCTGAAAGTCTGATGAACGCCGGAAAAATGACTAAGTCCCCAAAAATTTTTTTTTTTCCTTTTTTCAATTTTACCCATGTGGATATATATTCTACCCAAACTTTTGGAACTCTCCTGGGGTACCCTCACACATATTATTCCCTCATTTAGTGGATATTTTCACAAAAAAGTGAAATTTTCAAAAATTCAGAAAATTGGCTGAAAACGACTAATTATGAAGGATTCATCGGGCGAATCGCTCTGGAACTGAAATCGGAACGCTCACTGACATTTCCCTTCTCTGAAAGTCTGATAAACGCCGGAAAAATGACTACGTCCCCAAAAAATTTTTTTTCAACTTTTTTCAATTTTACCCCTGTGGATATATATTCTACCCACACTTTTGGAACTCTCCTGGGGTACCCTCACACATATTATTCTCTCATTTAGTGGATATTTTCACAAAAAAGTGAAATTTTCAAAAATTCAGAAAATTGGCTGAAAACGACTAAATATGACGGAATCATCGGGCGAATCGCTCTGGAACTGAAATCGGAATGCTCACTGACATTTCCCCTATCTGAAAGTCTGATGAACGCAGGAAAAATGACTAAGTTCCCAAAAAATTTTTTTTTTACTTTTTTCAGTTTTACCCATGTGGATATATATTCTACCCACACTTTTGGAACTCTCCTGGGGTACCCTCACACATATTATTCCCTCATTTAGTGGATATTTTCACAAAAAAGTGAAATTTTCAAACATTCAGAAAATTGGCTGAAAACGACTAAATATGATGGAATCATCTTGCGAATCGCTCTGGAACTGAAATCGGAACGCTCACTGACATTTCCCCTATCTGAAAGTCTGATAAACGCCGGAAAAATGACTAAGTTCCCCAAAAAAAATTTTTCAACTTTTTTCAATTTTACCCCTGTGGATATATATTCTACCCACACTTTTGGAACTCTCCTGGGGTACCCTCACACATATTAGTCCCTCATTTAGTGGATATTTTCACAAAAAAATAAAATTTTCAAAAATTCAGAAAATTGGCTGAAAACGACTAAATATGATGGAATCATTGGGCGAATCGCTCTGGAACTGAAATCGGAACGCTCACTGACATTTCCCCTATCTGAAAGTCTGATAAACGCCGTAAAAATGACTAAGTCCAAAAAAAAAATTTTTTCAACTTTTTTCAATTTTACCCCTGTGGATATATATTCTACCCACACTTTTGGAACTCTCCTGGGGTACCCTCACACATATTAGTCCCTCATTTAGTGGATATTTTCACAAACAAATAAAATTTTCAAAAATTCAGAAAATTGGCTGAAAACGACTAAATATGATGGAATCATCGGGCGAATCGCTCTGGAACTGAAATCGGAACGCTCACTGACATTTCCCCTATCTGAAAGTCTGATAAACGCCGTAAAAATGACTAAGTCCAAAAAAAAAATTTTTTCAACTTTTTTCAATTTTACCCCTGTGGATATATATTCTACCCACACTTTTGGAACTCTCCTGGGGTACCCTCACACATATTATTTCCTCATTTAGTGGATATTTTCACAAAAACGTGAAATTTTCAAACATTCAGAAAATTGGCTGAAAACGACTAAATATGATGGAATCATCTTGCGAATCGCTCTGGAACTGAAATCGGAACGCTCACTGACATTTCCCCTCTCTGAAAGTCTGATAAACGCCGTAAAAATTACTAAGTCCAAAAAAAAAAATTTTTTCAACTTTTTTCAGTTTTGCCCCCGTGGGATATATATTCTACCCACACACATTTGGAACTCTCCTGGGGTACCCTCACACATATTATTCCCTCATTTAGTGGATATTTTCACAAAAAAGTGAAATTTTCAAAAATTCAGAAAATTGGCTGAAAATGACTAATTATGAAGGACTCATCGGGCGAATCGCTCTGGAACTGAAATCAGAACGCTCACTGACATTTCCCCTATCTGAAAGTCTGATAAACGCCGGAAAAATGACTAAGTCCAAAAAAAACATTTTTTCAATTTTACCCCCGTGGGATATATATTCTACCCACACACGTTTGGAACTCTCCTGGCTTACCCTCACACATATTATTCCCTCATTTAGTGGCTATTTTCACAAAAAAGTGAAATTTTCAAAAATTCAGAAAATTGGCTGAAAACGACTAAATCGGGCGAATCGCTCTGGAACTGAAATCGGAGTGCTCACTGACATTTCCCCTATCTGAAAGTCTGATAAACGCCAGAAAATGACTAAGTCCCCCAAAAAATTTTTATCAACTTTTTTCAATTTTACCCCTGTGGATATATATTCTACCCACACTTTTGGAACTCTCCTGGGGTACCCTCACACATATTATTCCCTCATTTAGTGGATATTTTCACAAGAAAGTGAAATTTTCAAAAATTCAGAAAATTGGCTGAAAACCACTAAATATGAAGGACTCATCGGGCGAATCGCTTTGGAACTGAAATCGGAACGCTCACTGACATTTCCCCAAACTGAAAGTCTGATAAACGCCGGAAAAATGACTAAGTCTAAAAAAATTTTTTTTTAAATTTTACCCCCGTGGGATATATATTCTACCCACACACATTTGAAACTCTCCTGGCTTACCCTCACACATATTATTCCCTCATTTAGTGGCTATTTTCACAAACAAGTGAAATTTTTAAAAATTCAGAAAATTGGCTGAAAACGACTAAATATGAAGGACTCATCGGGCGAATAACTCTGGCACTGAAATCGGAATGCTCACTGACATTTCCCCTATCTGAAAGTCTGATAAACGACGGAAAAATGACTAGTTCCAAAAAAAATTTTTTTTCAACTTTTTTCAATTTTACCCCTCTGGATATATATTCTACCCACACTTTTGGATCTCTTCTGGGGTACCCTCACACATATTATTCCCTCATTTAGTGGATATTTTCACAAAAAAGTGAAATTTTCAAAAATTCAGAAAATTGGCTGAAAATGACTAATTATGAACGATTCATCGGGCGAATCGCTCTGGAACTGAAATCGGAACGCTCACTGACATTTCCCTTCTCTGAAAGTCTGATAAACGCCGGAAAAATGACTAAGTCCCCAAAAAAATTTTTTTCAACTTTTTTCAATTTTACCCCTGTGGATATATATTCTACCCAGACTTTTGGAACTTTCCTGGGGTACCCTCACACATATTATTCCCTCATTTAGTGGATATTTTCACAAAAAAGTGAAATTTTCAAACATTCAGAAAATTGGCTGAAAACGACTAAATATGATGGAATCATCTTGCGAATCGCTCTGGAACTGAAATCGGAACGCTCACTGACATTTCCCCTATCTGAAAGTCTGATAAACGCCGGAAAAATGACTAAGTCCCCTAAAAAAAATTTTTCAACTTTTTTCAATTTTACCCCTGTGGATATATATTCTACCCACACTTTTGGAACTCTCCTGGGGTACCCTCACACATATTAGTCCCTCATTTAGTGGATATTTTCACAAAAAAATAAAATTTTCAAAAATTCAGAAAATTGGCTGAAAACGACTAAATATGATGGAATCATTGGGCGAATCGCTCTGGAACTGAAATCGGAACGCTCACTGACATTTCCCCTATCTGAAAGTCTGATAAACGCCGTAAAAATGACTAAGTCCAAAAAAAAAATTTTTTCAACTTTTTTCAATTTTACCCCTGTGGATATATATTCTACCCACACTTTTGGAACTCTCCTGGGGTACCCTCACACATATTAGTCCCTCATTTAGTGGATATTTTCACAAACAAATAAAATTTTCAAAAATTCAGAAAATTGGCTGAAAACGACTAAATATGATGGAATCATCGGGCGAATCGCTCTGGAACTGAAATCGGAACGCTCACTGACATTTCCCCTATCTGAAAGTCTGATAAACGCCGTAAAAATGACTAAGTCCAAAAAAAAAATTTTTTCAACTTTTTTCAATTTTACCCCTGTGGATATATATTCTACCCACACTTTTGGAACTCTCCTGGGGTACCCTCACACATATTATTTCCTCATTTAGTGGATATTTTCACAAAAACGTGAAATTTTCAAACATTCAGAAAATTGGCTGAAAACGACTAAATATGATGGAATCATCTTGCGAATCGCTCTGGAACTGAAATCGGAACGCTCACTGACATTTCCCCTATCTGAAAGTCTGATAAACGCCGGAAAAATGACTAAGTCCCCAAAAAAAAATTTTTCAACTTTTTTCAATTTTACCCCTGTGGATATATATTCTACCCACACTTTTGGAACTCTCCTGGGGTACCCTCACACATATTAGTCCCTCATTTAGTGGATATTTTCACAAAAAAATAAAATTTTCAAAAATTCAGAAAATTGGCTGAAAACGACTAAATATGATGGAATCATCGGGCGAATCGCTCTGGAACTGAAATCGGAACGCTCACTGACATTTCCCCTATCTGAAAGTCTGATAAACGCCGTAAAAATGACTAAGTCCAAAAAAAAAATTTTTTCAACTTTTTTCAATTTTACCCCTGTGGATATATATTCTACCCACACTTTTGGAACTCTCCTGGGGTACCCTCACACATATTATTTCCTCATTTAGTGGATATTTTCACAAAAACGTGAAATTTTCAAAAATTCAGAAAATTGGCTGAAAACAACTAAATATGATGGAATCATCGGGCGAATCGCTCTGGAACTGAAATCGGAACGCTCACTGACATTTCCCCTATCTGAAAGTCTGATAAACGCCGGAAAAATCACTAAGTCCCCAAAAAAAATTTTTTAAACTTTTTCAATTTTACCCCCGTGGGATATATATTCTACTCACACACATTTGGAACTCTACTGGGGTACCCTCACACATATTATTCCCTCATTTAGTGGATATTTTCACAAAAAAGTGAAATTTCCAAAAATTCAGAAAATTGGCTGAAAACGACTAATTATGAAGGACTCATCGGGCGAATCGCTCTGGAACTGAAATCGGAACTCTCACTGACATTTCCCCTCTCTGAAAGTCTGATAAACGCCAGAAAAATGACTAAGTCCCCAAAAAAAATTTTTTCAACTTTTTTCAATTTTCCCCCTGTGGATATATATTCTACCCACACTTTTGGAACTTTCATGGGGTACCCTCACAGATATTATTCCCTCATTTAGTGGATATTTTCACAAAAAAGTGAAATTTCCAAAAATTCAGAAAATTGGCTGAAAACGACTAAATATGATGGAATCATCGGGAGAATCGCTGTGGAACTGAAATCGGAACGCTCACTGACATTTCCCCTATCTGAAAGTCTGATAAACGCCGGAAAAATGACTAAGTCCCCCAAAAAAATTTTTTAAACTTTTTTCAATTTTACCCCTGTGGATATATATTCTACCCACACTTTTGGAACTCTCCTGGGGTACCCTCACACATATTATTCCCTCATTTAGTGGATATTTTCACAAAAAAGTGAAATTTTCAAAAATTCAGAAAATTTGCTGAAAACGACTAAATATGATGGAATCATCGGGCGAATCGCTCTGGAACTGAAATCGGAACGCTCACTGACATTTCCCCTATCTGAAAGTCTGATAAACGCCGGAAAAATGACTAAGTCCCCCAAAAATTTTTTTTCAACTTTTTTCAATTTTACCCCTGTGGATATATATTCTACCCACACTTTTGGAACTCTCCTGGGGTACCCTCACACATATTATTCCCTCATTTAGTCGATATTTTCACAAAAAAGTGAAATTTTCAAAAATTCAGAAAATTGGCTGAAAATGACTAAATATGAAGGACTCATCGGGCGAATCGCTCTGGAACTGAAATCGGAACGCTCACTGACATTTCCCCTCTCTGAAAGTCTGATAAACGCCGTAAAAATTACTAAGTCCAAAAAAAAAAATTTTTTCAACTTTTTTCAGTTTTGCCCCCGTGGGATATATATTCTACCCACACACATTTGGAACTCTCCTGGGGTACCCTCACACATATTATTCCCTCATTTAGTGGATATTTTCACAAAAAAGTGAAATTTTCAAAAATTCAGAAAATTGGCTGAAAATGACTAATTATGAAGGACTCATCGGGCGAATCGCTCTGGAACTGAAATCAGAACGCTCACTGACATTTCCCCTATCTGAAAGTCTGATAAACGCCGGAAAAATGACTAAGTCCAAAAAAAACATTTTTTCAATTTTACCCCCGTGGGATATATATTCTACCCACACACGTTTGGAACTCTCCTGGCTTACCCTCACACATATTATTCCCTCATTTAGTGGCTATTTTCACAAAAAAGTGAAATTTTCAAAAATTCAGAAAATTGGCTGAAAACGACTAAATCGGGCGAATCGCTCTGGAACTGAAATCGGAGTTCTCACTGACATTTCCCCTATCTGAAAGTCTGATAAACGCCAGAAAATGACTAAGTCCCCCAAAAAATTTTTTTCAACTTTTTTCAATTTTACCCCCGTGGGATACATATTCAACCCACACACACTTGATACTCTCCTGGGGTATCCTCACACAAATTATTCCCTCATTTATTGGATATTTTCACAAAAAAGTGAAATTTTCAAAAATTCTGAAAATTGGCTGAAAACGACTAAATATGAAGGACTCAATGGGCGAATCACTCTGGAACTGAAATCGGAATGCTCACTGACATTTCCCCTATCTGAAAGTCTGATAAACGCCGGAAAAATGACTAAGTCGAAAAAAAAAAAATTTTCACCTTTTTTCAATTTTACCCCCGTGGGATATATATTCTACCCACACACATTTGGAACTCTCCTGGGGAACCCTCACACATATTATTCCCTCATTTAGTGGATATTTTCACAAAAAAGTGAAATTTTCAAAAATTCAGAAAATTGGCTGAAAACGACTAATTATGAAGGACTCATTGGGCGAATCGCTCTGGAACTGAAATCGGAACTCTCACTGACATTTCCCCTATCTGAAAGTCTGATAAACGCCGGAAAAATGACTAAGTCCAAAAAAAATAATTTTTTCACCTTTTTTCAATTTTACCCCCGTGGGATATATATTCTACCCACACACATTTGGAACTCTCCTGGTGAACCCTCACACATATTATTCCCTCATTTAGTGGATATTTTCACAAAAACGTGAAATTTTCAAAAATTCTGAAAATTGGCTGAAATTGACTAAATATGAAGGACTCACCGGGCGAATGGCTCTGGAACTGAAATCGGAACGCTCACTGACATTTCCCCTATCTGAAAGTCTGATAAACGCCGGAAAAATGACTAAGTCTAAAAAAAAATATTTTTCAACTTTTTTCAATTTTACCCCCGTGGGATATATATACTACCCACACACATTTGGAACTCTCCTGGGGTACCCTCACACATATTATTCCCTCATTTAGTGGATATTTTCGCAAAAACGTGAAATTTTCAAAAATTCTGAAAATTGGCTGAAAACGACTAAATATGAAGGACTCATCGGGCGAATCGCTCTGGAACTGAAATCGGAACGCTCACTGACATTTCCCCTATCTGAAAGTCTGATAAACGCCGGAAAAATGACTAAGTCCAAAAAAAATAATTTTTTCACCTTTTTTCAATTTTACCCCCGTGGGATATATATTCTACCCACACACATTTGGAACTCTCCTGGGGTACCCTCACACATATTATTCCCTCATTTAGTGGATATTTTCACAAAAAAGTGAAATTTACAAAAATTCAGAAAATTGGCTGAAAATGACTAAATATGAACGACTCATCGGGTGAATCGCTCTGGAACTTAAATCGGAATGCTCACTGACATTTCCCCTATCTGAAAGTATGATAAACGCCGGAAAAATGACTAAGTCCAAAAAAAAAATTTTTTTCACCTTTTTTCAATTTTACCCCCGTGGGATATATATTCTGCCCATATATGTTTGGAACTCTCTTGGGGTACCCTCACACATATTATTCCCTCATTTAGTGGATATTTTTGCAAAAAAGTGAAATTTTCAAAAAATTCAGAAAATTGGCTGAAAACTACTAAATATGAAGGACTCATCGGGCGAATCGCTCTGGAACTGAAATCGGAACGCTCACTGACATTTCCCCTATCTGAAAGTCTGATAAACGCCGGAAAAATGACTAAGTCCCAAAAAAAAATTTTAGCAACTTTTTTCAATTTTACCCCCGTGGGATATATCTTCTACCCACACACATTTGGAACTCTCCTGGGGTACCCTCACACATATTATTCCCTCATTTAGTGGATATTTTAAAAAAAAAGTGAAATTTTCAAAAATTCTGAAAATTGGCTGAAAACTACTAAATATGAAGGACTCATCGGGCGAATCGCTCTGGAACTGAAATCGGAACGCTCACTGACATTTCCCCTAACTGAAAGTCTGATAAATGCCAGGAAAATGACTAAGTCCAAAAAAAATTTTTTTTCAACTTTTTTCAATTTTACCCCCGTGGGATACATATTCAACCCACACACACTTGGTACTCTCCTGGGGTACCCTCACACATATTATTCCCTCATTTAGTTGATATTTTCACAAAAAAGTGAAATTTTCAAAAATTCTGAAAATTGGCTGAAAACTACTAAATATGAAGGACTCATCGGGCGAATCGCTCTGGAACTGAAATCGGAACGCTCACTGACATTTCCCCTATCTGAAAGTCTGATAAATGCTGAAAAAATGACTAAGTCCAAAAAAAAATTATTTTTCACCTTTTTTCAATTTTACCCCGTGGGATATATATTCTACCCACACACATTTGAAACTCTCCTGGGGAACCCTCACACATATTATTCCCTCATTTAGTGGATATTTTCACAAAAAAGTGAAATTTTCAAAAAATGAGAAAATTGGCTGAAAATGACTAAATATGAACGACTCATCGGGCTAATAGCTCTGGAACTGAAATCGGAATGCTCACTGACAGTTCCCCTAACTGAAAGTCTGATAAACGCCAGAAAAATTAATAAGTCCCCAAAAAAATTTTTAGCAACTTTTTTCAATTTTACCCCCGTGGGATATATCTTCTACCCACACACATTTGGAACTCTCCTGGGATACCCTCACACATATTATTCCCTCATTTAGTGGATATTTTCACAAAAAAGTGAAATTTTCAAAAATTCTGAAAATTGGCTGAAAACGACTAAATATGAAGGACTCACCGGGCGAATCGCTCTGGAACTGAAATCGGAACGCTCACTGACATTTCCCTTATCTGAAAGTCTGATAAATGCCGGAAAAATGACTGTCGAAAAAAAAAAAATTTTCACCTTTTTTCAATTTTACCCCCGTGGGATATATATTCTACCCACACACATTTGGAACTCTCCTGGGGAACCCTCACACAAATTATTCCCTCATTTAGTGGATATTTTCACAAAAAAGTGAAATTTTCAAAAATTCAGAAAATTGGCTGAAAATGACTAAATATGAAGGACTCATCGGGCGAATCGTTCTGGAACTGAAATCGGAACGCTCACTGACATTTCCCCTATCTGAAAGTCTGATAAACGCTGGAAAAATGACTAAGTAGAAAAAAAAAAAAATTTCAATTTTTTTCAATTTTACCCCCGTGGGACATATATTCTACAGACACACATTTGGAACTCTCCTGGGGGACCCTCACACATATTATTCCCTCATTTAGTGGATATTTCCACAAAAAAGTGAAATTTTCAAAAATTCTGAAAATTGGCTGAAAATGACTAAATATGAACGACTCATCGGGCGAATCGCTCTGGAACTTAAATCGGAATGCTCACTGACATTTCCCCTATCTGAAAGTCTGATAAACGCCGGAAAAATGACTAAGTCCAAAAAAATTTTTTTTTCAACTTTTTTAAATTTTACCCCCGTAGGATATATATTCTACCCACACCCATTTGGAACTCTCTTGGGGTACCCTCACACATATTATTCCCTCATTTAGTGGATATTTTTGCAAAAAAGTAAAATTTTCAAAAAATTCAGAAAATTGGCTGAAAACTACTAAATATGAAGGACTCATCGGGCGAATGACTCTGGAACTGAAATCGGAACGCTCACTGACATTTCCCCTATCTGAAAGTCTGATAAACGCCGGAAAAATGACTAAGTCCAAAAAAAATTTTTTTTCAACTTTTTTCAATTTTACCCCCGTGGGATACATATTCAACCCACACACACTTGATACTCTCCTGGGGTACCCTCACACATATTATTCCCTCATTTAGTGGATATTTTCACAAAAAAGTGAAATTTTCAAAAAATGAGAAAATTGGCTGAAAATGACTAAATATGAACGACTCATCGGGCTAATAGCTCTGGAACTGAAATCGGAATGCTCACTGACATTTCCCCTAACTGAAAGTCTGATAAACGCCAGAAAAATTAATAAGTCCCAAAAAAAATTTTTAGCAACTTTTTTCAATTTTACCCCCGTGGGATATATCTTCTACCCACACACATTTGGAACTCTCCTGGGATACCCTCACACATATTATTCCCTCATTTAGTGGATATTTTCACAAAAAAGTGAAATTTTCAAAAATTCTGAAAATTGGCTGAAAATGACTAAATATGAACGACTCATCGGGCTAATAGCTCTGGAACTGAAGTCGGAACGCTCACTGACATTTCCCCTAACTGAAAGTCTGATAAATGCCGGAAAAATGACTGTCGAAAAAAAAAAAATTTTCACCTTTTTTCAATTTTACCCCCGTGGGATATATATTCTACCCACACACATTTGGAACTCTCCTGGGGTACCCTCACACATATTATTCCCTCATTTAGTGGATATTTTCACAAAAAAGTGAAATTTACAAAAATTCAGAAAATTGGCTGAAAATGACTAAATATGAACGACTCATCGGGTGAATCGCTCTGGAACTTAAATCGGAATGCTCACTGACATTTCCCCATCTGAAAGTATGATAAATGCCGGAAAAATGACTAAGTCCAAAAAAAAAATTTTTTTCAACTTTTTTCAATTTTACCCCCGTGGGATATATATTCTGCCCATATACGTTTGGAACTCTCTTGGGGTACCCTCACACATATTATTCCCTCATTTAGTGGATATTTTTGCAAAAAAGTGAAATTTTCAAAAAATTCAGAAAATTGGCTGAAAACTACTAAATATGAAGGACTCATCGGGCGAATCGCTCTGGAACTGAAATCGGAACGCTCACTGACATTTCCCCTATCTGAAAGTCTGATAAACGCCGGAAAAATGACTAAGTCCCAAAAAAAAATTTTAGCAACTTTTTTCAATTTTACCCCCGTGGGATATATCTTCTACCCACACACATTTGGAACTCTCCTGGGGTACCCTCACACATAGTATTCCCTCATTTAGTGGATATTTTCAAAAAAAAGTGAAATTTTCAAAAATTCTGAAAATTGGCTGAAAACGACTAAATATGAAGGACTCATCGGGCTAATCGCTCTGGAACTGAAATCGGAACACTCACTGAGATTTCCCCTATCTGAAAGTCTGATAAAAGGCAGAAAAATGACTAAGTCCAAAAAAAAATTTTTTTCAACTTTTTTCAATTTTACCCCCGTGGGATACATATTCAACCCACACACACTTGATACTCTCCTGGGGTACCCTCACACATATTATTCCCTCATTTAGTGGATATTTTCACAAAAAAGTGAAATTTTCAAAAATTCTGAAAATTGGCTGAAAACGACTAAATATGAAGGACTCATTGGGCGAATCACTCTGGAACTGAAATCGGAATGCTCACTGACATTTCCCCTATCTGAAAGTCTGATAAACGCCGGAAAAATGACTAAGTCGAAAAAAAAAAAATTTTCACCTTTTTTCAATTTTACCCCCGTGGGATATATATTCTACCCACACACATTTGGAACTCTCCTGGGGAACCCTCACACATATTATTCCCTCATTTAGTGGATATTTTCACAAAAAAGTGAAATTTTCAAAAATTCAGAAAATTGGCTGAAAACGACTAATTATGAAGGACTCATTGGGTGAATCGCTCTGGAACTGAAATCGGAACTCTCACTGACATTTCCCCTATCTGAAAGTCTGATAAACGCCGGAAAAATGACTAAGTCCAAAAAAAATAATTTTTTCACCTTTTTTCAATTTTACCCCCGTGGGATATATATTCTACCCACACACATTTGGAACTCTCCTGGTGAACCCTCACACATATTATTCCCTCATTTAGTGGATATTTTCACAAAAACGTGAAATTTTCAAAAATTCTGAAAATTGGCTGAAATTGACTAAATATGAAGGACTCACCGGGCGAATGGCTCTGGAACTGAAATCGGAACGCTCACTGACATTTCCCCTATCTGAAAGTCTGATAAACGCCGGAAAAATGACTAAGTCTAAAAAAAAATTTTTTTAAACTTTTTTCAATTTTACCCCCGTGGGATATATATACTACCCACACACATTTGGAACTCTCCTGGGGTACCCTCACACATATTATTCCCTCATTTAGTGGATATTTTCGCAAAAACGTGAAATTTTCAAAAATTCTGAAAATTGGCTGAAAACGACTAAATATGAAGGACTCATCGGGCGAATCGCTCTGGAACTGAAATCGGAACGCTCACTGACATTTCCCCTATCTGAAAGTATGATAAACGCCGGAAAAATGACTAAGTCCAAAAAAAAAATTTTTTTCACCTTTTTTCAATTTTACCCCCGTGGGATATATATTCTGCCCATATATGTTTGGAACTCTCTTGGGGTACCCTCACACATATTATTCCCTCATTTAGTGGATATTTTTGCAAAAAAGTGAAATTTTCAAAAAATTCAGAAAATTGGCTGAAAACTACTAAATATGAAGGACTCATCGGGCGAATCGCTCTGGAACTGAAATCGGAACGCTCACTGACATTTCCCCTATCTGAAAGTCTGATAAACGCCGGAAAAATGACTAAGTCCCAAAAAAAAATTTTAGCAACTTTTTTCAATTTTACCCCTGTGGGATATATCTTCTACCCACACACATTTGGAACTCTCCTGGGGTACCCTCACACATATTATTCCCTCATTTAGTGGATATTTAAAAAAAAAGTGAAATTTTCAAAAATTCTGAAAATTGGCTGAAAATGACTAAATATGAACGACTTATTGGGCAAATCGCTCTGGAACTGAAATTGGAACGCTCACTGACATTTCCCCTAACTGAAAGTCTGATAAATGCCAGGAAAATGACTAAGTCCAAAAAAAAATAATTTTTCACCTTTTTTCAATTTTACCCCGTGGGATATATATTCTACCCACACACATTTGAAACTCTCCTGGGGAACCCTCACACATATTATTCCCTCATTTAGTGGATATTTTCACAAAAAAGTGAAATTTTCAAAAAATGAGAAAATTGGCTGAAAATGACTAAATATGAACGACTCATCGGGCTAATAGCTCTGGAACTGAAATCGGAATGCTCACTGACATTTCCCCTAACTGAAAGTCTGATAAACGCCAGAAAAATTAATAAGTCCCAAAAAAAATTTTTAGCAACTTTTTTCAATTTTACCCCCGTGGGATATATCTTCTACCCACACACATTTGGAACTCTCCTGGGATACCCTCACACATATTATTCCCTCATTTAGTGGATATTTTCACAAAAAAGTGAAATTTTCAAAAATTCTGAAAATTGGCTGAAAACGACTAAATATGAAGGACTCACCGGGCGAATCGCTCTGGAACTGAAATCGGAACGCTCACTGACATTTCCCTTATCTGAAAGTCTGATAAATGCCGGAAAAATGACTGTCGAAAAAAAAAAAATTTTCACCTTTTTTCAATTTTACCCCCGTGGGATATATATTCTACCCACACACATTTGGAACTCTCCTGGGGAACCCTCACACAAATTATTCCCTCATTTAGTGGATATTTTCACAAAAAAGTGAAATTTTCAAAAATTCAGAAAATTGGCTGAAAATGACTAAATATGAAGGACTCATCGGGCAAATCGCTCTGGAACTGAAATCGGAATGCTCACTGACATCTCCCCTATCTGAAAGTCTGATAAATGCCGGAAAAATGACTGTCGAAAAAAAAAAAAAATTCACCTTTTTTCAATTTTACCCCCGTGGGATATATATTCTACCCACACACATTTGGAACTCTCCTGGGGAACCCTCACACAAATTATTCCCTCATTTACTGGATATTTTCACAAAAAAGTGAAATTTGCAAAAATTCTGAAAATTGGCTGCAAATGACTAAATATGAAGGACTCATCGGGCGAATCGTTGTGGAACTGAAATCGGAACGGTCACTGACATTTCCCCTATCTGAAAGTCTGATAAACGCTGGAAAAATGACTGTCGAAAAAAAAAAAATTTCACCTTTTTTCAATTTTACCCCCGTGGGATATATATTCTACCCACACACATTTGGAACTCTCCTGGGGAACCCTCACACAAATTATTCCCTCATTTAGTGGATATTTTCACAAAAAAGTGAAATTTTCAAAAATTCAGAAAATTGGCTGAAAATGACTAAATATGAAGGACTCATCGGGCGAATCGTTCTGGAACTGAAATCGGAACGCTCACTGACATTTCCCCTATCTGAAAGTCTGATAAACGCTGGAAAAATGACTAAGTAGAAAAAAAAAAAAATTTCAATTTTTTTCAATTTTACCCCCGTGGGACATATATTCTACAGACACACATTTGGAACTCTCCTGGGGGACCCTCACACATATTATTCCCTCATTTAGTGGATATTTCCACAAAAAAGTGAAATTTTCAAAAATTCTGAAAATTGGCTGAAAATGACTAAATATGAACGACTCATCGGGCGAATCGCTCTGGAACTTAAATCGGAATGCTCACTGACATTTCCCCTATCTGAAAGTCTGATAAACGCCGGAAAAATGACTAAGTCCAAAAAAATTTTTTTTTCAACTTTTTTAAATTTTACCCCCGTAGGATATATATTCTACCCACACCCATTTGGAACTCTCTTGGGGTACCCTCACACATATTATTCCCTCATTTAGTGGATATTTTCACAAAAACGTGAAATTTTCAAAAATTCTGAAAATTGGCTGAAATTGACTAAATATGAAGGACTCACCGGGCGAATGGCTCTGGAACTGAAATCGGAACGCTCACTGACATTTCCCCTATCTGAAAGTCTGATAAACGCCGGAAAAATGACTAAGTCTAAAAAAAAATTTTTTTAAACTTTTTTCAATTTTACCCCCGTGGGATATATATACTACCCACACACATTTGGAACTCTCCTGGGGTACCCTCACACATATTATTCCCTCATTTAGTGGATATTTTCGCAAAAACGTGAAATTTTCAAAAATTCTGAAAATTGGCTGAAAACGACTAAATATGAAGGACTCATCGGGCGAATCGCTCTGGAACTGAAATCGGAACGCTCACTGACATTTCCCCTATCTGAAAGTATGATAAACGCCGGAAAAATGACTAAGTCCAAAAAAAAAATTTTTTTCACCTTTTTTCAATTTTACCCCCGTGGGATATATATTCTGCCCATATATGTTTGGAACTCTCTTGGGGTACCCTCACACATATTATTCCCTCATTTAGTGGATATTTTTGCAAAAAAGTGAAATTTTCAAAAAATTCAGAAAATTGGCTGAAAACTACTAAATATGAAGGACTCATCGGGCGAATCGCTCTGGAACTGAAATCGGAACGCTCACTGACATTTCCCCTATCTGAAAGTCTGATAAACGCCGGAAAAATGACTAAGTCCCAAAAAAAAATTTTAGCAACTTTTTTCAATTTTACCCCTGTGGGATATATCTTCTACCCACACACATTTGGAACTCTCCTGGGGTACCCTCACACATATTATTCCCTCATTTAGTGGATATTTAAAAAAAAAGTGAAATTTTCAAAAATTCTGAAAATTGGCTGAAAATGACTAAATATGAACGACTTATTGGGCAAATCGCTCTGGAACTGAAATTGGAACGCTCACTGACATTTCCCCTAACTGAAAGTCTGATAAATGCCAGGAAAATGACTAAGTCCAAAAAAAAATAATTTTTCACCTTTTTTCAATTTTACCCCGTGGGATATATATTCTACCCACACACATTTGAAACTCTCCTGGGGAACCCTCACACATATTATTCCCTCATTTAGTGGATATTTTCACAAAAAAGTGAAATTTTCAAAAAATGAGAAAATTGGCTGAAAATGACTAAATATGAACGACTCATCGGGCTAATAGCTCTGGAACTGAAATCGGAATGCTCACTGACATTTCCCCTAACTGAAAGTCTGATAAACGCCAGAAAAATTAATAAGTCCCAAAAAAAATTTTTAGCAACTTTTTTCAATTTTACCCCCGTGGGATATATCTTCTACCCACACACATTTGGAACTCTCCTGGGATACCCTCACACATATTATTCCCTCATTTAGTGGATATTTTCACAAAAAAGTGAAATTTTCAAAAATTCTGAAAATTGGCTGAAAACGACTAAATATGAAGGACTCACCGGGCGAATCGCTCTGGAACTGAAATCGGAACGCTCACTGACATTTCCCTTATCTGAAAGTCTGATAAATGCCGGAAAAATGACTGTCGAAAAAAAAAAAATTTTCACCTTTTTTCAATTTTACCCCCGTGGGATATATATTCTACCCACACACATTTGGAACTCTCCTGGGGAACCCTCACACAAATTATTCCCTCATTTAGTGGATATTTTCACAAAAAAGTGAAATTTTCAAAAATTCAGAAAATTGGCTGAAAATGACTAAATATGAAGGACTCATCGGGCAAATCGCTCTGGAACTGAAATCGGAATGCTCACTGACATCTCCCCTATCTGAAAGTCTGATAAATGCCGGAAAAATGACTGTCGAAAAAAAAAAAAAATTCACCTTTTTTCAATTTTACCCCCGTGGGATATATATTCTACCCACACACATTTGGAACTCTCCTGGGGAACCCTCACACAAATTATTCCCTCATTTACTGGATATTTTCACAAAAAAGTGAAATTTGCAAAAATTCTGAAAATTGGCTGCAAATGACTAAATATGAAGGACTCATCGGGCGAATCGTTGTGGAACTGAAATCGGAACGGTCACTGACATTTCCCCTATCTGAAAGTCTGATAAACGCTGGAAAAATGACTGTCGAAAAAAAAAAAATTTCACCTTTTTTCAATTTTACCCCCGTGGGATATATATTCTACCCACACACATTTGGAACTCTCCTGGGGTACCCTCACACATATTATTCCCTCATTTAGTGGATATTTTCACAAAAAAGTGAAATTTTCAAAAATTCTGAAAATTGGCTGAAAACTACTAAATATGAAGGACTCATCGGGCGAATCGCTCTGGAACGGAAATCGGAACGCTCACTGACATTTCCCCTATCTGAAAGTCTGATAAACGCCGGAAAAATGACTAAGTCTAAAAAAAATTTTTTTTCAACTTTTTTAAATTTTACCCCCGTAGGATATATATTCTACCCACACCCATTTGGAACTCTCTTGGGGTACCCTCACACATATTATTCCCTCATTTAGTAGATATTTTTGCAAAAAAGTAAAATTTTCAAAAAATTCAGAAAATTGGCTGAAAACTACTAAATATGAAGGACTCATCGGGCGAATCGCTCTGGAACTGAAATCGGAACGCTCACTGACATCTCCCCTATCTGAAAGTCTGATAAATGCCGGAAAAATGACTGTGAAAAAAAAAAAAAATTCACCTTTTTTCAATTTTACCCCCGTGGGATATATATTCTACCCACACACATTTGGAACTCTCCTGGGGAACCCTCACACAAATTATTCCCTCATTTACTGGATATTTTCACAAAAAAGTGAAATTTGCAAAAATTCAGAAAATTAGCTGCAAATGACTAAATATGAAGGACTCATCGGGCGAATCGTTCTGGAACTGCAATCGGAACGGTCACTGACTTTTCCCCAATCTGAAAGTCTGATAAACGCTGGAAAAATGACTGTCGAAAAAAAAAAAATGTCACCTTTTTTCAATTTTACCCCCGTGGGATATATATTCTACCCACACACATTTGGAACTCTCCTGGGGTACCCTCACACATATTATTCCCTCATTTAGTGGATATTTTCACAAAAAAGTGAAATTTTCAAAAATTCTGAAAATTGGCTGAAAACTACTAAATATGAAGGACTCATTGGGCGAATCGCTCTGGAACTGAAATCGGAACGCTCACTGACATTTCCCCTATCTGAAAGTCTGATAAACGCTGAAAAAATGACTAAGTCCAAAAAAAAATAATTTTTCACCTTTTTTCAATTTTACCCCGTGGGATATATATTCTACCCACACACATTTAAAACTCTCCTGGGGAACCCTCACAAATATTATTCCCTCATTTAGTGGATATTTTCACAAAAAAGTGAAATTTTCAAAAAATGAGAAAATTTGCTGAAAATGACTAAATATGAACGACTCATCGGGCTAATAGCTCTGGAACTGAAATCGGAATGCTCACTGACATTTCCCCTAACTGAAAGTCTGATAAACGCCAGAAAAATTAATAAGTCCCAAAAAAAATTTTTAGCAACTTTTTTCAATTTTACCCCCGTGGGATATATCTTCTACCCACACACATTTGGAACTCTCCTGGGATACCCTCACACATATTATTCCCTCATTTAGTGGATATTTTCACAAAAAAGTGAAATTTTCAAAAATTCTGAAAATTGGCTGAAAACGACTAAATATGAAGGACTCACCGGGCGAATCGCTCTGGAACTGAAATCGGAATGCTCACTGACATTTCCCTTATCTGAAAGTCTGATAAATGACGGAAAAATGACTAAGTCGAAAAAAAAAATTTTTCAACTTTTTTCAATTTTACCCCCGTGGGATATATATTCTACCCACACACATTTGGAACTCTCCTGGGGTGCCCTCACACATATTATTCCCTCATTTAGTGGATATTTTCACAAAAAGTGAAATTTTCAAAAATTTTGAAAATTGGCTGAAAACTATTAAATATGAAGGACTCATCGGGCGAATCGCTCTGGAACTGAAATCGGAATGCTCACTGACATTTCCCCTATCTGAAAGTGTGATAAACGCAGGAAAAATTACTAAGTCCCAAAAAAAATTTTTAGCAACTTTTTTCAATTTTACCCCCGTGGGATATATCTTCTACCCACACACATTTGGAACTCTCCTGGGATACTCTCACACATATTATTCCCTTATTTAGTGGATATTTTCACAAATAAGTGAAATTTTCAAAAATTCTGAAAATTGGCTTAAAATGACTAAATATGAACGACTCATCGGGCTAATAGCTCTGGAACTGAAATCGGAACGCTCACTGACATTTCCCCTAACTGAAAGTCTGATAAATGCCGGAAAAATGACTAAGTTTAAAAAAAAATTTTTTCAACTTTTTTCAATTTTACCCCCGTGGGATATATCTTCTACCCACACACATTTGGAACTCTCCTGGGGTACCCTCACACATATTATTCCCTCATTTAGTGGATATTTTCACAAAAAAGTGAAATTTTCAAAAATTCAGAAAATTGGCTGAAAATTACTAAATATGAAGGACTCATCGGGCGAATCGCTCTGGAACTGAAATCGGAATGCTCACTGAGATTTCCCCTATCTGAAAGTCTGATAAACGCCGGAAAAATGACTAAGTCCAAAAAAAATTTTTTTTCAACTTTTTTCAATTTTACCCCCGTAGGATATATATTCTACGCACACACATTTGGAACTCTCTTGGGGTACCCTCACACATATTATTCCCTCATTTAGTGGATATTTTCGCAAAAAAGTGAAATTTTCAAAAATTCTGAAAATTGGCTGAAAACGACTAAATATGAAGGACTCATCGGGCAAATCGCTCTGGAACTGAAATCGGAATGCTCACTGACATCTCCCCTATCTGAAAGTCTGATAAATGCCGGAAAAATGACTGTGAAAAAAAAAAAAAATTCACCTTTTTTCAATTTTACCCCCGTGGGATATATATTCTACCCACACACATTTGGAACTCTCCTGGGGAACCCTCAAACAAATTATTCCCTCATTTACTGGATATTTTCACAAAAAAGTGAAATTTGCAAAAATTCAGAAAATTGGCTGCAAATGACTAAATATGAAGGACTCATCGGGCGAATCGTTCTGGAACTGAAATCGGAACGGTCACTGACATTTCCCCTATCTGAAAGTCTGATAAACGCTGGAAAAATGACTGTCGAAAAAAAAAAAATTTCACCTTTTTTCAATTTTACCCCCGTGGGATATATATTCTACCCACACACATTTGGAACTCTCCTGGGGTACCCTCACACATATTATTCCCTCATTTAGTGGATATTTTCACAAAAAAGTGAAATTTTCAAAAATTCTGAAAATTGGCTGAAAACTACTAAATATGAAGGACTCATCCGGCGAATCGCTCTGGAACGGAAATCGGAACGCTCACTGACATTTCCCCTATCTGAAAGTCTGATAAACCCCGGAAAAATGACTAAGTCCAAAAAAAATTTTTTTTCAACTTTTTTCAATTTTACCCCCGTAGGATATATATTCTACCCACACCCATTTGGAACTCTCTTGGGGTACCCTCACACATATTATTCCCTAATTTAGTGGATATTTTTGCAAAAAAGTAAAATTTTCAAAAAATTCAGAAAATTGGCTGAAAACTACTAAATATGAAGGACTCATCGGGCGAATCGCTCTGGAACTGAAATCGGAACGCTCACTGACATTTCCCATATCTGAAAGTCTGATAAACGCCGGAAAAATGACTAAGTCCCAAAAAAAAATTTTAGCAACTTTTTTCAATTTTACCCCCGTGGGATATATCTTCTACCCACAAACATTTGGAACTCTCCTGGGGTACCCTCACACATATTATTCCCTCATTTAGTGGATATTTTCACAAAAAAGTGAAATTTTCAAAAATTCTGAAAATTGGCTGAAAATGACTAAATATGAACGACTTATTGGGCAAATCGCTCTGGAACTGAAATCGGAACACTCACTGAGATTTCCCCTATCTGAAAGTCTGATAAAAGGCAGAAAAATGACTAAGTCCAAAAAAAAATTTTTTTCAACTTTTTTCAATTTTACCCCCGTGGGATATATCTTCTACCCACACACATTTGGAACTCTCCTGGGGTACCCTCACACATATTATTCCCTCATTTAGTGGATATTTTCACAAAAAAGTGAAATTTTCAAAAATTCTGAAAATTGGCTGAAAACTACTAAATATGAAGGACTCATTGGGCGAATCGCTCTGGAACTGAAATCGGAACGCTCACTGACATTTCCCCTATCTGAAAGTCTGATAAACGCTGAAAAAATGACTAAGTCCAAAAAAAAATAATTTTTCACCTTTTTTCAATTTTACCCCGTGGGATATATATTCTACCCACATACATTTAAAACTCTCCTGGGGAACCCTCACAAATATTATTCCCTCATTTAGTGGATATTTTCACAAAAAAGTGAAATTTTCAAAAAATGAGAAAATTGGCTGAAAATGACTAAATATGAACGACTCATCGGGCTAATAGCTCTGGAACTGAAATCGGAATGCTCACTGACATTTCCCCTAACTGAAAGTCTGATAAACGCCAGAAAAATTAATAAGTCCCCAAAAAAATTTTTAGCAACTTTTTTCAATTTTACCCCCGTGGGATATATCTTCTACCCACACACATTTGGAACTCTCCTGGGATACCCTCACACATATTATTCCCTCATTTAGTGGATATTTTCACAAAAAAGTGAAATTTTCAAAAATTCTGAAAATTGGCTGAAAACGACTAAATATGAAGGACTCACCGGGCGAATCGCTCTGGAACTGAAATCGGAACGCTCACTGACATTTCCCTTATCTGAAAGTCTGATAAATGACGGAAAAATGACTAAGTCGAAAAAAAAAATTTTTCAACTTTTTTCAATTTTACCCCCGTGGGATATATATTCTACCCACACACATTTGGAACTCTCCTGGGGTACCCTCACACATATTATTCCCTCATTTAGTGGATATTTTCACAAAAAGTGAAATTTTCAAAAATTTTGAAAATTGTCTGAAAACTACTAAATATGAAGGACTCATCGGGCGAATCGCTCTGGAACTAAAATCGGAATGCTCACTGACATTTCCACTATCTGAAAGTGTGATAAACGCAGGAAAAATTACTAAGTCCCAAAAAAATTTTTTAGCAACTTTTTTCAATTTTACCCCCGTGGGATATATCTTCTACCCACACACATTTGGAACTCTCCTGGGATACTCTCACACATATTATTCCCTCATTTAGTGGATATTTTCACAAATAAGTGAAATTTTCAAAAATTCTGAAAATTGGCTTAAAATGACTAAATATGAACGACTCATCGGGCTAATAGCTCTGGAACTGAAATCGGAACGCTCACTGACATTTCCCCTAACTGAAAGTCTGATAAATGCCGGAAAAATGACTAAGTTTAAAAAAAAATTTTTTCAACTTTTTTCAATTTTACCCCCGTGGGATATATCTTCTACCCACACACATTTGGAACTCTCCTGGGGTACCCTCACACATATTATTCCCTCATTTAGTGGATATTTTCACAAAAAAGTGAAATTTTCAAAAATTCAGAAAATTGGCTGAAAATGACTAAATATGAAGGACTCATCGGGCGAATCGCTCTGGAACTGAAATCGGAACGCTCACTGAGATTTCCCCTATCTGAAAGTCTGATAAACGCCGGAAAAATGACTAAGTCCAAAAAAAATTTTTTTTCAACTTTTTTCAATTTTACCCCCGTAGGATATATATTCTACCCACACACATTTGGAACTCTCTTGGGGTACCCTCACACATATTATTCCCTCATTTAGTGGATATTTTCGCAAAAAAGTGAAATTTTCAAAAATTCTGAAAATTGGCTGAAAACGACTAAATATGAAGGACTCATCGGGCGAATCGCTCTTGAACTGAAATCGGAATGCTCACTGACATTTCCCCTATCTGAAAGTCTGATAAATGCCGGAAAAATGACTGTCGAAAAAAAAAATTTTTTCACCTTTTTTCAATTTTACCCCCGTGGGATATATATTCTACCCACACACATTTGAAACTCTCCTGGGGTACCCTCACACATATTATTCCCTCATTTAGTGGATATTTTCACAAAAAAGTGAAATTTTCAAAATTTCAGAAAATTGGCTGAAAATGACTAAATATGAACGACTCATCGGGCGAATTGCTCTGGAACTTAAATCGGAATGCTCACTGACATTTCCTCTATCTGAAAGTCTGATAAACGCCGGAAAAATGACTAAGTCCAAAAAAATTTTTTTAGCAACTTTTTTCAATTTTACCCCCGTGGGATATATCTTCTACCCACACACATTTGGAACTCTCCTGGGGTACCCTCACACATATTATTCCCTCATTTAGTGGATATTTTCACAAAAAAGTGACATTTTCAAAAATTCAGAAAATTGGCTGAAAATGACTAAATATGAACGACTCATCGGGCAAATCACTCTGGAACTTAAATCGGAATGCTCACTGACATTTCCCCTATCTGAAAGTCTGATAAACGCCGGAAAACTGACTAAGTCTAAAAAAAAATTTTTTTCAACTTTTTTCAATTTTACCCCCCGTGGGACATATATTCTACCCACACACATTTGGAACTCTCCTGGGGTACCCTCACACATATTATTCCCTCATTTAGTGGATATTTTCACAAAAAAGTGAAATTTTCAAAAATTCAGAAAATTGGCTGAAAATGATTAAATATGAAGGACTCATTGGGAGAATCACTCTGGAACTGAAATCGGAACGCTCACTGACATTTCCCCTATCTGAAAGTGTGATAAACGCTGAATAAATGACTAAGTCCAAAAAAAAAAATTTTTTTCACCTTTTTTCAATTTTACCCCGGTGGGATATATATTCTACCCACACACATTTGGAACTCTCCTGGGGTACCCTCACACATATTATTCCCTCATTTAGTGGATATTTCCACAAAAAAGTGAAATTTTCAAAAATTCAGAAAATTGGCTGAAAATGACTAAATATGAACGACTCATCGGGCGAATCGCTCTGGAACTTAAATCGGAATGCTCACTGACATTTCCCCTATCTGAAAGTCTGATAAACACCGGAAAAATGACTAAGTCTAAAAAAAAAATTTTTTCACCTTTTTTCAATTTTACCCCCGTGGGATATATATTCTACCCACACACATTTGGAACTCTCTTGGGGTACCCTCACACATATTATTCCCTCATTTAGTGGATATTTTCACAAAAAAGTGAAATTTTCAAAAATTCAGAAAATTGGCTGAAAACGACTAAATATGAAGGACTCATCAGGCGAATCGCTCTGGAACTGAAATCGGAATGCTCACTGACATTTCCCCTAACTGAAAGTCTCATAAACGCCGGAAAAATGACTGTCGAAAAAAAAAAATTTTCACCTTTTTTAAATTTTACCCCCTTGAGATATATATTCTACCCACACACATTTGGAACTCTCCTGGGGAACCCTCACAGAAATTATTCCCTCATTTACTGGATATTTTCACAAAAAAGTGAAATTTTCAAAAATTCTGAAAATTGGCTGAAAACGACTAAATATGAAGGACTCATCGGGCGAATCGCTCTGGAACTGAAATCGGAATGCTCACTGACATTTCTCCTATCTGAAAGTCTGATAAATGCCGGAAAAATGAATGTCGAAAAAAAAAAAATTTTCACCTTTTTTCAATTTTACCCCCGTGGTATATATATTCTACCCACACACATTTGGAACTCTCCAGGGGAACCCTCACACATATTATTCCCTCATTTAGTGGATATTTTCACAAAAAATTGAAATTTTCAAAAATTCAGAAAATTGGCTGAAAATGACTAAATATGAACGACTCATCGGGCTAATAGCTCTGGAACTGAAATCGGAACGCTCACTGACATTTCCCCACTCTGAAAGTCTGATAAACGCTGGAAAAATGACTAAGTCTAAAAAAAAAAATTTTTTCACCTTTTTTCAATTTTACCCCCGTGGGATATATATTCTACCCACACACATTTGGAACTCTCTGGGGGTACCCTCACACATATTATTCCCTCATTTAGTGGATATTTCCACAAAAAAGTGAAATTTTCAAAAATTCTGAAAATTGGCTGAAAATGGCAAAATATGAAGGACTCATCGGGCGAATCGCTCTGGAACTGAAATCGGAATGCTCACTGACATTTCCCCTATCTGAAAGTCTGATAAACGCCGGAAAAATGACTAAGTCTAAAAAAAAAATTTTCACCTTTTTTCAATTTTACCCCCGGGGTATATATATTCTACCCACACACATTTGGAACTCTCCTGGGGAACCCTCACACATATTATTCCCTCATTTAGTGGATATTTTCACAAAAAAGTGAAATTTTCAAAAATTCTGAAAATTGGATGAAAATGACTAAATATGAAGGACTCATCGGGCGAATCGCTCTGGAACTTAAATCGGAATGATCACTGACATTTCCCCTATCTGAAAGTCTGATAAACGCCGGAAAAATGACTAAGTCGAAAAAAAAAAATTTTTCAACTTTTTTCAATTTTACCCCCGTGGGATATATCTTCTACCCACACACATTTGGAACTCTCCTGGGGTAACCTCACACATATTATTCCCTTATTTAGTGGATATTTTCACAAAAAAGTGAAATTTTCAAAAATTCTGAAAATTGGCTGAAAACGACTAAATATGAAGGACTCATTGGGCGAATCGCTCTGGAACTGAAATCGGAACGCTCACTGACATTTCCCCTATCTGAAAGTCTGATAAATGCCGGAAAAATGACTAAGTCGAAAAAACATTTTTTTTCAACTTTTTTCAATTTTACCCCCGTGGGATATATATTCTACCCACACACATTTGGAACTCTCCTGGGGTACCCTCACACATATTATTCCCTCATTTTGTGGATATTTTCACAAAAAAGTGTAATTTTCAAAAATTCTGAAAATTGGCTGAAAATGACTAAATATGAAGGACTCATCGGGCGAATTGCTCTGGAACTGAAATCGGAACGCTCACTGACATTTCCCCTATCTGAAAGTCTGATAAACGCCGGAAAAATGACTAAGTAAAAAAAAAAAATTTTTTTCAACTTGTTTCAATTTTACCCCCGTGGGATATATATTCTACCCACACACATTTGGAACTCTCCTGGGGTACCCTCACTCATATTATTCCCTCATTTAGTTTATATTTTCACTAAAAAGTGAAATTTTCAAAAATTCTGAAAATTGGCTGAAAACGACTAAATATGATGGACTCATCGGGCGAATCGCTCTGGAACTGAAATCGCAATGCTCACTGACATTTCCTCTATCTGAAAGTCTGATAAATGCCGGAAAAATGACTAAGTCGATAAAAAAATTTTTAGCAACTTTTTTCAGTTTTACCCCCGTGGGATATATCTTCTACCCACACACATTTGGAACTCTCCTGGGGTACCCTCACACATATTATTCCCTCATTTTGTGGATATTTTCACAAAAAAGTGAAATTTTCAAAAATTCAGAAAATTGGCTGAAAATGACTAAATATGAAGGACTCATCGGGCGAATCGCTCTGGAACTGAAATCGGAATGCTCACTGACATTTCCCCTATCTGAAATTCTGATAAACGCTGGAAACATGACTAAGTCTAAAAAAAAAAATTTTTTCACCTTTTTTCAATTTTACCCCCGTGGGATATATATTCTACCCACAAACATTTGGAACTCTCTTGGGGTACCCTCACACATATTATTCCCTCATTTAGTGGATATTTTCGCAAAAAAGTGAAATTTTCAAAAATTCTGAAAATTGGCTGAAAACGACTAAATATGAAGGACTCATCGGGCGAATCGCTCTGGAACTGAAATCGGAATGCTCACTGACATCTCCCCTATCTGAAAGTCTGATAAATGCCGGAAAAATGACTGTCGAAAAAAAAAAAAAATTCACCTTTTTTCAATTTTACCCCCGTGGGATATATATTCTACCCACACACATTTGGAACTCTCCTGGGGAACCCTCACACAAATTATTCCCTCATTTACTGGATATTTTCACAAAAAAGTGAAATTTGCAAAAATTCTGAAAATTGGCTGCAAATGACTAAATATGAAGGACTCATCGGGCGAATCGCTCTGGAACTTAAATCGGAATGATCACTGACATTTCCCCTATCTGAAAGTCTGATAAATGCCGGAAAAATGACTGTCGAAAAAAAAAATTTTTTCACCTTTTTTCAATTTTACCCCCGTGGGATATATATTCTACCCACACACATTTGAAACTCTCCTGGGGTACCCTCACACATATTATTCCCTCATTTAGTGGATATTTTCACAAAAAAGTGAAATTTTCAAAATTTCAGAAAATTGGCTGAAAATGACTAAATATGAACGACTCATCGGGCGAATTGCTCTGGAACTTAAATCGGAATGCTCACTGACATTTCCTCTATCTGAAAGTCTGATAAACGCCGGAAAAATGACTAAGTCCAAAAAAATTTTTTTAGCAACTTTTTTCAATTTTACCCCCGTGGGATATATCTTCTACCCACACACATTTGGAACTCTCCTGGGGTACCCTCACACATATTATTCCCTCATTTAGTGGATATTTTCACAAAAAAGTGACATTTTCAAAAATTCAGAAAATTGGCTGAAAATGACTAAATATGAACGACTCATCGGGCAAATCACTCTGGAACTTAAATCGGAATGCTCACTGACATTTCCCCTATCTGAAAGTCTGATAAACGCCGGAAAACTGACTAAGTCTAAAAAAAAATTTTTTTCAACTTTTTTCAATTTTACCCCCCGTGGGACATATATTCTACCCACACACATTTGGAACTCTCCTGGGGTACCCTCACACATATTATTCCCTCATTTAGTGGATATTTTCACAAAAAAGTGAAATTTTCAAAAATTCAGAAAATTGGCTGAAAATGATTAAATATGAAGGACTCATTGGGAGAATCACTCTGGAACTGAAATCGGAACGCTCACTGACATTTCCCCTATCTGAAAGTGTGATAAACGCTGAATAAATGACTAAGTCCAAAAAAAAAAATTTTTTTCACCTTTTTTCAATTTTACCCCGGTGGGATATATATTCTACCCACACACATTTGGAACTCTCCTGGGGTACCCTCACACATATTATTCCCTCATTTAGTGGATATTTCCACAAAAAAGTGAAATTTTCAAAAATTCAGAAAATTGGCTGAAAATGACTAAATATGAACGACTCATCGGGCGAATCGCTCTGGAACTGAAATCGGAATGCTCACTGACATTTCCCCTAACTGAAAGTCTCATAAACGCCGGAAAAATGACTGTCGAAAAAAAAAAATTTTCACCTTTTTTAAATTTTACCCCCTTGAGATATATATTCTACCCACACACATTTGGAACTCTCCTGGGGAACCCTCACAGAAATTATTCCCTCATTTACTGGATATTTTCACAAAAAAGTGAAATTTTCAAAAATTCTGAAAATTGGCTGAAAACGACTAAATATGAAGGACTCATCGGGCAAATCGCTCTGGAACTGAAATCGGAATGCTCACTGACATTTCTCCTATCTGAAAGTCTGATAAATGCCGGAAAAATGAATGTCGAAAAAAAAAAAATTTTCACCTTTTTTCAATTTTACCCCCGTGGTATATATATTCTACCCACACACATTTGGAACTCTCCAGGGGAACCCTCACACATATTATTCCCTCATTTAGTGGATATTTTCACAAAAAATTGAAATTTTCAAAAATTCAGAACATTGGCTGAAAATGACTAAATATGAACGACTCATCGGGCTAATAGCTCTGGAACTGAAATCGGAACGCTCACTGACATTTCCCCACTCTGAAAGTCTGATAAACGCTGGAAAAATGACTAAGTCTAAAAAAAAAAATTTTTTCACCTTTTTTCAATTTTACCCCCGTGGGATATATATTCTACCCACACACATTTGGAACTCTCTGGGGGTACCCTCACACATATTATTCCCTCATTTAGTGGATATTTCCACAAAAAAGTGAAATTTTCAAAAATTCTGAAAATTGGCTGAAAATGGCAAAATATGAAGGACTCATCGGGCGAATCGCTCTGGAACTGAAATCGGAATGCTCACTGACATTTCCCCTATCTGAAAGTCTGATAAACGCCGGAAAAATGACTAAGTCTAAAAAAAAAATTTTCACCTTTTTTCAATTTTACCCCCGGGGTATATATATTCTACCCACACACATTTGGAACTCTCCTGGGGAACCCTCACACATATTATTCCCTCATTTAGTGGATATTTTCACAAAAAAGTGAAATTTTCAAAAATTCTGAAAATTGGATGAAAATGACTAAATATGAAGGACTCATCGGGCGAATCGCTCTGGAACTTAAATCGGAATGATCACTGACATTTCCCCTATCTGAAAGTCTGATAAACGCCGGAAAAATGACTAAGTCGAAAAAAAAAAATTTTTCAACTTTTTTCAATTTTACCCCCGTGGGATATATCTTCTACCCACACACATTTGGAACTCTCCTGGGGTAACCTCACACATATTATTCCCTTATTTAGTGGATATTTTCACAAAAAAGTGAAATTTTCAAAAATTCTGAAAATTGGCTGAAAACGACTAAATATGAAGGACTCATTGGGCGAATCGCTCTGGAACTGAAATCGGAACGCTCACTGACATTTCCCCTATCTGAAAGTCTGATAAATGCCGGAAAAATGACTAAGTCGAAAAAACATTTTTTTTCAACTTTTTTCAATTTTACCCCCGTGGGATATATATTCTACCCACACACATTTGGAACTCTCCTGGGGTACCCTCACACATATTATTCCCTCATTTTGTGGATATTTTCACAAAAAAGTGTAATTTTCAAAAATTCTGAAAATTGGCTGAAAATGACTAAATATGAAGGACTCATCGGGCGAATTGCTCTGGAACTGAAATCGGAACGCTCACTGACATTTCCCCTATCTGAAAGTCTGATAAACGCCGGAAAAATGACTAAGTAAAAAAAAAAAATTTTTTTCAACTTGTTTCAATTTTACCCCCGTGGGATATATATTCTACCCACACACATTTGGAACTCTCCTGGGGTACCCTCACACATATTATTCCCTCATTTAGTGGATATTTTCACAAAAAAGTGAAATTGTCAAAAATTCAGAAAATTGGCTGAAAATGACTAAATATAAACGACTCATCGAGCGAATCGCACTGGAACTTAAATCGGAATGCTCACTGACATTTCCCCTATCTGAAAGTCTGATAAACGCCGGAAAAATGACTAACTCTAAAAAAAAAATTTTTTCAACTTTTTTCAATTTTACCCCCGTGGGATATATATTCTACCCACACACATTTGGAACTCTCCTGGGGTACCCTCACTCATATTATTCCCTCATTTAGTTTATATTTTCACTAAAAAGTGAAATTTTCAAAAATTCAGAAAATTGGCTGAAAACGACTAAATATGATGGACTCATCGGGCGAATCGCTCTGGAACTGAAATCGCAATGCTCACTGACATTTCCTCTATCTGAAAGTCTGATAAATGCCGGAAAAATGACTAAGTCGATAAAAAAATTTTTAGCAACTTTTTTCAGTTTTACCCCCGTGGGATATATCTTCTACCCACACACATTTGGAACTCTCCTGGGGTACCCTCACACATATTATTCCCTCATTTTGTGGATATTTTCACAAAAAAGTGAAATTTTCAAAAATTCAGAAAATTGGCTGAAAATGACTAAATATGAAGGACTCATCGGGCGAATCGCTCTGGAACTGAAATCGGAATGCTCACTGACATTTCCCCTATCTGAAATTCTGATAAACGCTGGAAAAATGACTAAGTCTAAAAAAAAAAATTTTTTCACCTTTTTTCAATTTTACCCCCGTGGGATATATATTCTACCCCCAAACATTTGGAACTCTCTTGGGGTACCCTCACACATATTATTCCCTCATTTAGTGGATATTTTCGCAAAAAAGTGAAATTTTCAAAAATTCTGAAAATTGGCTGAAAACGACTAAATATGAAGGACTCATCGGGCGAATCGCTCTGGAACTGAAATCGGAATGCTCACTGACATCTCCCCTATCTGAAAGTCTGATAAATGCCGGAAAAATGACTGTCGAAAAAAAAAAAAAATTCACCTTTTTTCAATTTTACCCCCGTGGGATATATATTCTACCCACACACATTTGGAACTCTCCTGGGGAACCCTCACACAAATTATTCCCTCATTTACTGGATATTTTCACAAAAAAGTGAAATTTGCAAAAATTCTGAAAATTGGCTGCAAATGACTAAATATGAAGGACTCATCGGGCGAATCGCTCTGGAACTTAAATCGGAATGATCACTGACATTTCCCCTATCTGAAAGTCTGATAAACGCCGGAAAAATGACTAAGTCGAAAAAAAAAAATTTTTCAACTTTTTTCAATTTTACCCCCGTGGGATATATCTTCTACCCACACACATTTGGAACTCTCCTGGGGTAACCTCACACATATTATTCCCTTATTTAGTGGATATTTTCACAAAAAAGTGAAATTTTCAAAAATTCTGAAAATTGGCTGAAAACGACTAAATATGAAGGACTCATTGGGCGAATCGCTCTGGAACTGAAATCGGAACGCTCACTGACATTTCCCCTATCTGAAAGTCTGATAAATGCCGGAAAAATGACTAAGTCGAAAAAACATTTTTTTTCAACTTTTTTCAATTTTACCCCCGTGGGATATATATTCTACCCACACACATTTGGAACTCTCCTGGGGTACCCTCACACATATTATTCCCTCATTTTGTGGATATTTTCACAAAAAAGTGTAATTTTCAAAAATTCTGAAAATTGGCTGAAAATGACTAAATATGAAGGACTCATCGGGCAAATTGCTCTGGAACTGAAATCGGAACGCTCACTGACATTTCCCCTATCTGAAAGTCTGATAAACGCCGGAAAAATGACTAAGTAAAAAAAAAAAATTTTTTTCAACTTGTTTCAATTTTACCCCCGTGGGATATATATTCTACCCACACACATTTGGAACTCTCCTGGGGTACCCTCACACATATTATTCCCTCATTTAGTGGATATTTTCACAAAAAAGTGAAATTGTCAAAAATTCAGAAAATTGGCTGAAAATGACTAAATATAAACGACTCATCGAGCGAATCGCACTGGAACTTAAATCGGAATGCTCACTGACATTTCCCCTATCTGAAAGTCTGATAAACGCCGGAAAAATGACTAACTCAAAAAAAAAAATTTTTTCAACTTTTTTCAATTTTACCCCCGTGGGATATATATTCTACCCACACACATTTGGAACTCTCCTGGGGTACTCTCACTCATATTATTCCCTCATTTAGTTTATATTTTCACTAAAAAGTGAAATTTTCAAAAATTCTGAAAATTGGCTGAAAACGACTAAATATGATGGACTCATCGGGCGAATCGCTCTGGAACTGAAATCGCAATGCTCACTGACATTTCCTCTATCTGAAAGTCTGATAAATGCCGGAAAAATGACTAAGTCGATAAAAAAAATTTTAGCAACTTTTTTCAGTTTTACCCCCGTGGGATATATCTTCTACTCACACACATTTGGAACTCTCCTGGGGTACCCTCACACATATTATTCCCTCATTTAGTGGATATTTTCACAAAAAAGTGAAATTTTCAAAAATTCAGAAAATTGGCTGAAAATGACTAAATATGAAGGACTCATCGGGCGAATCGCTCTGGAACTGAAATCGGAATGCTCACTGACATTTCCCCTATCTGAAAGTCTGATAAACGTCGGAAAAATGACTAAGTCGAAAAAAAAAAATTTTTCAACTTTTTTCAATTTTATCCCCGTGGGATATATATTCTACCCACAAACATTTGGAACTCTTCTGGGGTACCCTCACACATATTATTCCCTCATTTTGTGGATATTTTCACAAAAAAGTGAAATTTTCAAAAATTCTGAAAAATGGCTGAAAATGACTTAATATGAAGGACTCATCGGGCGAATTGCTCTGGAACTGAAATCGGAACGCTCACTGACATTTCCCCTATCTGAAAGTCTGATAAACGCCGGAAAAATGACTAAGTCCAAAAAAAATGTTTTTCAACTTTTTTCAATTTTATCCCCGTGGGATATATATTCTACGCACACACATTTGGAACTCTTCTGGGGTACCTTCACACATATTTTTCCCTCATTTTGTGGATATTTTCACAAAAAAGTGAAATTTTCAAAAATTCTGAAAATTGGCTGAAAATGACTAAATATGAAGGACTCATCGGGCGAATTGCTCTGGAACTGAAATCGGAACGCTCACTGACATTTCCCCTATCTGAAAGTCTGATAAAAGCCGGAAAAATGACTAAGTCCAAAAAAAAATTTTTAGCAACTTTTTTCAATTTTACCCCCGTGGGATATATCTTCTACCCACACACATTTGGAACTCTCCTGGGGTACCCTCACACATATTATTCCCTCATTTAGTGGATATTTTCACAAAAAAGTGCAATTTTCAAAAATCCTGAAAATTGTCTGAAAACGACTTAATATCAAGGACTCATTGGACAAATCGCTCTGGAACTGAAATCGGAACGCTCACTGACATTTGCCCTATCTGAAAGTCTGATAAAAGCCGGAAAAATGACTAAATAAAAAAAAATTTTTTTTTTCAACTTTTTTCAATTTTACCTCCGTGGGATATATATTCTACCCACACACATTTGGACCTCTCCTGGGGTACCCTCACACATATTATTCCCTTATTTAGTGGATATTTTCACAAAAAAGTGAAATTTTCAAAAATCCAAAATATTGGCTGAAAACAACTATATATCAAGGACTCATTTGGCGAATCGCTCTAGAACTGAAATCGGAGCACTCACTGACATTTCCCCTATCTGAAAGTCTGATAAACGTCGGAAAAATGACTAAGTCGAAAAAAAAAAATTTTCACCTTTTTTCAATTTTACCCCGTGGGATATTTTTTCTACCCACACACATTTGGAACTCTCCTGGGGTACCATCACACATATTATTCCCTCATTTAGTGGATATTTTCACAAAAAAGTGAAATTTTCAAAAATCCAGAAAATTGACTGAAAACGACTAAATATCAAGGACTCGTTGGGCGAATCACTCTGGAACTGAAATCGGAACGCTCACTGAAATTTGCCCTATCTGAAAGTCTGATAAACGCCGGAAAAATAACTAAATCCAGCAAAAAAAAATTTTCAACTTTTTTCAATTTTACCCCCGTGGGATATATATTCTACCCACACACATTTGGAACTCTCCTGGGGTACCCTCACACATATTATTCCCTCATTTAGTGGATATTTTCACAAAAAAGTGAAATTTTCAAAAATCTAGAAAATTGGCTGAAAACGACTAAATATCAAGGGATCATTGGTCGAATTGCTCTGGAACTGAAATCGGAACGCTCACTGAAATTTGCCCTATCTGAAAGTCTGATAAACGCCGGAAAAATGACTAAGTCCAAAAAAAAAATTTTTTTCAACTTTTTTCAATTTTACCCCCATGGGATATATCTTCTACCCACACACATTTGGAACTCTTCTGGGGTACCCTCACACATATTATTCCCTCATTTTGTGGATATTTTCACAAGAAAGTGAAATTTTCAAAAATTCTGAAAATTGGCTGAAAATGACAAAATATGAAGGACTCATCGGGCGAATCACTCTGGAACTGAAATCGGAACGATCACTGACATTTCCCCTATCTGAAAGTCTGATAAACGCTGGACAAATGACTAAGACCAAAAAATTTTTTTTATCAACTTTGTTCAATTTTACCCCCGTGGGATATATCTTCTACCCACACACATTTGGAACTCTTCTGGGGTACCCTCACACATATTATTCCCTCATTTAATGGATATTTTCACAAAAAAGTGAAATTTTCAAAAATTCAGAAAATTGGCTGAAAATGACTAAATATGAACGACTCATCGGGCGAATCGTTTTGGAACTGAAATCGGAGCGCTCATTGACATTTCCCAGAACTGAAAGTCTGATAAACGCTGGAAAAATGACAGTTCAAAAAAATTTTTTTTTAAACTTTTTTCAATTTTACCCCCGTGGGATATATCTTCTACCCACACACATTTGGAACTCTTCTGGGGTACCCTCACACATATTATTCCCTCATTTAGTGGATATTTTCACAAGAAAGTGAAATTTTCAAAAATTCTGAAAATTGGCTGAAAATGACTAAATATGAAGGACTCATCGGGCGAATCGTTTTGGAACTGAAATCGGAGCGCTCACTGACATTTCCCTTAACTGAAAGTCTGATAAACGCTGGAAAAATGACTAAGACCAAAAAAAAAATTTTTATCAACCTTTTTCAATTTTACCCCCGTGGGATATATCTTCTACCCACACACATTTGGAACTCTCCTGGGGTACCCTCACACATATTATTCCCTCATTTAGTGGATATTTTCACAAAAAAAGTGAAATTGTCAAAAATTCAGAAAATTGGCTGAAAATGACTAAATATAAACGACTCATCGAGCGAATCGCACTGGAACTTAAATGGGAATGCTCACTGACATTTCCCCTATCTGAAAGTCTGATAAACGCCGGAAAAATGACTAAGTCTAAAAAAAAAATTTTTTCAACTTTTTTCAATTTTACCCCCGTGGGATATATATACTACCCACACACATTTGGAACTCTCCTGGGGTACCCTCACACATATTATTCCCTCATTTAGTGGATATTTTCACAAAAGAGTGAAATTTTCAAAAATTCAGAAAATTGGCTGAAAATGACTAAATATGAACGACTCATCGGGCAAATCGCTCTGGAACTGAAATCGGAATGCTCACTGACATTTCTCCTAACTGAAAGTCTGATAAACGCCGGAAAAATGACAGTCCAAAAAAAATTTTTTTTCAACTTTTTTCAATTTTACCACCGTGGGATATATATTCTACCCACACACATTTGGAACTCTCCTGGGGAACCCTCACACATATTATTCCCTCATTTAGTGGATATTTTCACAAAAAAGTGAAATTTTCAAAAATTCAGAAAATTGGCTGAAAATGACTAAATATGAACGACTCATCGGGCGAATCGTTCTGGAACTGAAATCGGAACGCTCACTGACATTTCCCCTAACTGAAAGTCTGATAAACGCCGGAAAAATGACAGTCCAAAAAAAATTTTTTTTCAACTTTTTTCAATTTTACCACCGTGGGATATATATTCTACCCACACACATTTGGAACTCTCCTGGGGAACCCTCACACATATTATTCCCTCATTTAGTGGATATTTTCACAAAAAAGTGAAATTTTCAAAAATTCAGAAAATTGGCTGAAAATGACTAAATATGAACGACTCATCGGGCGAATCGTTCTGGAACTGAAATCGGAACGCTCACTGACATTTCCCCTAACTGAAAGTCTGATAAACGCCGGAAAAATGACAGTCCAAAAAAAATTTTTTTTCAACTTTTTTCAATTTTACCACCGTGGGATATATATTCTACCCACACACATTTGGAACTCTCCTGGGGAACCCTCACACATATTATTCCCTCATTTAGTGGATATTTTCACAAAAAAGTGAAATTTTCAAAAATTCAGAAAATTGGCTGAAAATGACTAAATATGAACGACTCATCGGGCGAATCGTTCTGGAACTGAAATCGGAACGCTCACTGACATTTCCCCTAACTGAAAGTCTGATAAACGCCGGAAAAATGACAGTCCAAAAAAAATTTTTTTTCAACTTTTTTCAATTTTACCACCGTGGGATATATATTCTACCCACACACATTTGGAACTCTCCTGGGGAACCCTCACACATATTATTCCCTCATTTAGTGGATATTTTCACAAAAACGTGAAATTTTCAAAAGTTCAGAAAATTGGCTGAAAACAACTAAATATGAAGGACTCACCGGGCGAATCGCTCTGGAACTGAAATCGGAACGCTCACTGACATTTTCCCTATCTGAAAGTCTGATAAATGCCGGAAAAATGACTAAGTCGAAAAAAAAATTTTTACAACTTTTTTCAATTTTACCCCCGTGGGATATATCTTCTACCCACACACATTTGGAACTCTCCTGGGATACCCTCACACATATTATTCCCTCATTTAGTGGATATTTTCACAAAAAAGTGAAATTTTCAAAAATTCAGAAAATTGGCTGAAAATGACTAAATATGAACGACTCATCGGGCGAATCACTCTGGAACTGAAATCGGAACGCTCACTGACATTTCCCCTATCTGAAAGTCTGATAAACGCTGAACAAATGACAAAGTCCAAAAAAAATAATTTTTTCACCTTTTTTCAATTTTACCCCCGTGGCATATATATTCTACCGACACACATTTGGAACTCTCCTGGGGAACCCTCACACATATTATTCCCTCATTTAGTGGATATTTTCGCAAAAAAGTGACATTTTCAAAAATTCTGAAAATTGGCTGAAAACGACTAAATATGAAGGACTCACCAGGCGAATGGCTCTGGAACTCAAATCGGAATGCTCACTGACATTTCCCCTATCCAAAAAAAAAAATTTTTTCAACTTTTTTCAATTTTACCCCCGTGGGATATATATTCTACCCATATACGTTTGGAACTCTCCTGGGGTACCCTCACACATATTATTCCCTCATTTAGTGGATATTTTCACAAAAAAGTGAAATTTTCAAAAATTCTGAAAATTGGCTGAAAACGACTAAATATGAAGGACTCACCGGGCGAATCGCTCTGGAACTGAAATCGGAACGCTCACTGACATTTCCCCTATCTGAAAGTCTGATAAATGCCGGAAAAATGACTAAGTCGAAAAAAAAATTTTTACAACTTTTTTCAATTTTACCCCCGTGGGATATATCTTCTACCCACACACATTTGGAACTCTCCTGGGATACCCTCACACATATTATTCCCTCATTTAGTGGATATTTTCACAAAAACGTGAAATTTTCAAAAATTCTGAAAATTGGCTGAAAACGACTAAATATGAAGGACTCATCGGGCGAATCGCTCTGGAACTAAAATCGGAATGCTCACTGACATTTCCCCTATCTGAAAGTCTGATAAACGCCGGAAAAATGACTAAGACCAAAAAAAAATTTTTATCAACTTTTTTCAATTTTACCCCCGTGGGATATATCTTCTACCCACACACATTTGGAACTCTCCTGGGGTACCCTCACACATATTATTCCCTCATTTAGTGGATATTTTCACAAAAAAGTGAAATTGTCAAAAATTCTATAAATTGGCTGAAAACGACTAAATATGAAGGACTCATTGGGCGAATCACTCTGGAACTGAAATCGGAATGCTCACTGACATTTCCCCTATCTGAAAGTCTGATAAACGCCGGAAAAATGACTAAGTCGAGAAAAAAAATGTTTCAACTTTTTTCAATTTTACCCCCGTGGGATATATCTTCTACCCACACACATTTGGAACTCTCCTGGGGTACCCTCACACATATTATTCCCTCATTTAGTGGATATTTTCACAAAAAAGTGAAATTTTCAAAAATTCTGAAAATTGGCTGAAAACGACTAAATATGAAGGACTCACCGGGCGAATCGCTCTGGAACTGAAATCGGAACGCTCACTGACATTTCCCCTATCTGAAAGTCTGATAAATGCCGGAAAAATGACTAAGTCGAAAAAAAAATTTTTACAACTTTTTTCAATTTTACCCCCGTGGGATATATCTTCTACCCACACACATTTGGAACTCTCCTGGGATACCCTCACACATATTATTCCCTCATTTAGTGGATATTTTCACAAAAACGTGAAATTTTCAAAAATTCTGAAAATTGGCTGAAAACGACTAAATATGAAGGACTCATCGGGCGAATCGCTCTGGAACTAAAATCGGAATGCTCACTGACATTTCCCCTATCTGAAAGTCTGATAAACGCCGGAAAAATGACTAAGACCAAAAAAAAATTTTTATCAACTTTTTTCAATTTTACCCCCGTGGGATATATCTTCTACCCACACACATTTGGAACTCTCCTGGGGTACCCTCACACATATTATTCCCTCATTTAGTGGATATTTTCACAAAAAAGTGAAATTGTCAAAAATTCTATAAATTGGCTGAAAACGACTAAATATGAAGGACTCATTGGGCGAATCACTCTGGAACTGAAATCGGAATGCTCACTGACATTTCCCCTATCTGAAAGTCTGATAAACGCCGGAAAAATGACTAAGTCGAGAAAAAAAATGTTTCAACTTTTTTCAATTTTACCCCCGTGGGATATATCTTCTACCCACACACATTTGGAACTCTCCTGGGGTACCCTCACACATATTATTCCCTCATTTAGTGGATATTTTCACAAAAAAGTGAAATTTTCAAAAATTCTGAAAATTGGCTGAAAACTACTAAATATGAAGGACTCATCGGGTGAATCGCTCTGGAACTGAAATCGGAACGCTCACTGACATTTCCCCTATCTGAAAGTCTGATAAACGCTGAAAAAATGACTAAGTCCAAAAAAAAATAATTTTTCACCTTTTTTCAATTTTACCCCGTGGGATATATATTCTACCCACACACATTTGAAACTCTCCTGGGGAACACTCACACATATTATTCCCTCATTTAGTGGATATTTTCACAAAAAAGTGAAATTTTCAAAAAATGAGAAAATTGGCTGAAAATGACTAAATATGAACGACTCATCGGGCTAATAGCTCTGGAACTGAAATCGGAATGCTCACTGACATTTCCCCTAACTGAAAGTCTGATAAACGCCAGAAAAATTAATAAGTCCCAAAAAAAATTTTAAGCAACTTTTTTCAATTTTACCCCCGTGGGATATATCTTCTACCCACACACATTTGGAACTCTCCTGGGATACCCTCACACATATTATTCCCTCATTTAGTGGATATTTTCACAAAAAAGTGAAATTGTCAAAAATTCTATAAATTGGCTGAAAACGACTAAATATCAAGGACTCATTGGGCGAATCACTCTGGAACTGAAATCGGAATGCTCACTGACATTTCCCCTATCTGAAAGTCTGATAAACGCCGGAAAAATGACTAAGTCGAGAAAAAAAATGTTTCAACTTTTTTCAATTTTACCCCCGTGGGATATATATTCTACCCACACACATTTGGAACTCTCCTGGGGTACCCTCACACATAGTATTCACTCATTTAGTGGATATTTTTGCAAAAAAGTGAAATTTTCAAAAAATTCAGAAAATTGGCTGAAAACTACTAAATATGAAGGACTCATCGGGCGAATCGCTCTGGAACTGAAATCGGAACGCTCACTGACATTTCCCCTATCTGAAAGTCTGATAAACGCCGGAAAAATGACTAAGTCCCAAAAAAAAATTTTAGCAACTTTTTTCAATTTTACCCCCGTGGGATATATCTTCTACCCACACACATTTGGAACTCTCCTGGGGTACCCTCACACATAGTATTCCCTCATTTAGTGGATATTTTCAAAAAAAAGTGAAATTTTCAAAAATTCTGAAAATTGGCTGAAAATGACTAAATATGAACGACTTATTGGGGAAATCGCTCTGGAACTGAAATTGGAACGCTCACTGACATTTCCCCTAACTGAAAGTCTGATAAATGCCAGAAAAATGACTAAGTCCAAAAAAAATTTTTTTTCAACTTTTTTCAATTTTACCCCCGTGGGATACATATTCAACCCACACACACTTGATACTCTCCTGGGGTACCCTCACACATATTATTCCCTCATTTAGTGGATATTTTCACAAAAAAGTGAAATTTTCAAAAATTCTGAAAATTGGCTGAAAACGACTAAATATGAAGGACTCATCGGGCTAATAGCTCTGGAACTGAAATCGGAACGCTCACTGACATTTCCCCTAACTGAAAGTCTGATAAATGCCGGAAAAATGACTGTCGAAAAAAAAAAAATTTTCACCTTTTTTCAATTTTACCCCCGTGGGATATATATTCTACCCACACACATTTGGAACTCTCCTGGGGTACCCTCACACATATTATTCCCTCATTTAGTGGATATTTTCACAAAAAAGTGAAATTTACAAAAATTCAGAAAATTGGCTGAAAATGACTAAATATGAACGACTCATCGGGTGAATCGCTCTGGAACTTAAATCGGAATGCTCACTGACATTTCCCCATCTGAAAGTATGATAAATGCCGGAAAAATGACTAAGTCCAAAAAAAAAATTTTTTTCAACTTTTTTCAATTTTACCCCCGTGGGATATATATTCTGCCCATATACATTTGGAACTCTCTTGGGGTACCCTCACACATATTATTCCCTCATTTAGTGGATATTTTTGCAAAAAAGTGAAATTTTCAAAAAATTCAGAAAATTGGCTGAAAACTACTAAATATGAAGGACTCATCGGGCGAATCGCTCTGGAACTGAAATCGGAACGCTCACTGACATTTCCCCTATCTGAAAGTCTGATAAACGCCGGAAAAATGACTAAGTCCCAAAAAAAAATTTTAGCAACTTTTTTCAATTTTACCACCGTGGGATATATCTTCTACCCACACACATTTGGAACTCTCCTGGGGTACCCTCACACATAGTATTCCCTCATTTAGTGGATATTTTCAAAAAAAAGTGAAATTTTCAAAAATTCTGAAAATTGGCTGAAAACGACTAATTATGAAGGACTCATTGGGCGAATCGCTCTGGAACTGAAATCGGAACTCTCACTGACATTTCCCCTATCTGAAAGTCTGATAAACGCCGGAAAAATGACTAAGTCCAAAAAAAATAATTTTTTCACCTTTTTTCAATTTTACCCCCGTGGGATATATATTCTACCCACACACATTTGGAACTCTCCTGGGGTACCCTCACACATATTATTCCCTCATTTAGTGGATATTTTCGCAAAAACGTGAAATTTTCAAAAATTCTGAAAATTGGCTGAAAACGACTAAATATGAAGGACTCATCGGGCGAATCGCTCTGGAACTGAAATCGGAACGCTCACTGACATTTCCCCTATCTGAAAGTCTGATAAACGCCGGAAAAATGACTAAGTCCAAAAAAAATAATTTTTTCACCTTTTTTCAATTTTACCCCCGTGGGATATATATTCTACCCACACACATTTGGAACTCTCCTGGGGTACCCTCACACATATTATTCCCTCATTTAGTGGATATTTTCACAAAAAAGTGAAATTTACAAAAATTCAGAAAATTGGCTGAAAATGACTAAATATGAACGACTCATCGGGTGAATCACTCTGGAACTTAAATCGGAATGCTCACTGACATTTCCCCTATCTGAAAGTCTGATAAACGCCGGAAAAATGACTAAGTCCAAAAAAAAAATTTTTTTCACCTTTTTTCAATTTTACCCCCGTGGGATATATATTCTGCCCATATATGTTTGGAACTCTCTTGGGGTACCCTCACACATATTATTCCCTCATTTAGTGGATATTTTTGCGAAAAAAGTGAAATTTTCAAAAAATTCAGAAAATTGGCTGAAAACTACTAAATATGAAGGACTCATCGGGCGAATCGCTCTGGAACTGAAATCGGAACGCTCACTGACATTTCCCCTATCTGAAAGTCTGATAAACGCCGGAAAAATGACTAAGTCCCAAAAAAAAATTTTAGCAACTTTTTTCAATTTTACCCCCGTGGGATATATCTTCTACCCACACACATTTGGAACTCTCCTGGGGTACCCTCACACATATTATTCCCTCATTTAGTGGATATTTTAAAAAAAAAGTGAAATTTTCAAAAATTCTGAAAATTGGCTGAAAATGACTAAATATGAACGACTTATTGGGCAAATCGCTCTGGAACTGAAATTGGAACGCTCACTGACATTTCCCCTAACTGAAAGTCTGATAAATGCCAGGAAAATGACTAAGTCCCAAAAAAATTTTTTTTCAACTTTTTTCAATTTTACCCCCGTGGGATACATATTCAACCCACACACACTTGGTACTCTCCTGGGGTACCCTCACACATATTATTCCCTCATTTAGTTGATATTTTCACAAAAAAGTGAAATTTTCAAAAATTCTGAAAATTGGCTGAAAACTACTAAATATGAAGGACTCATCGGGCGAATCGCTCTGGAACTGAAATCGGAACGCTCACTGACATTTCCCCTATCTGAAAGTCTGATAAACGCTGAAAAAATGACTAAGTCCAAAAAAAAATTATTTTTCACCTTTTTTCAATTTTACCCCGTGGGATATATATTCTACCCACACACATTTGAAACTCTCCTGGGGAACCCTCACACATATTATTCCCTCATTTAGTGGATATTTTCACAAAAAAGTGAAATTTTAAAAAAATGAGAAAATTGGCTGAAAATGACTAAATATGAACGACTCATCGGGCTAATAGCTCTGGAACTGAAATCGGAATGCTCACTGACATTTCCCCTAACTGAAAGTCTGATAAACGCCAGAAAAATTAATAAGTCCCAAAAAAAATTTTTAGCAACTTTTTTCAATTTTACCCCCGTGGGATATATCTTCTACCCACACACATTTGGAACTCTCCTGGGATACCCTCACACATATTATTCCCTCATTTAGTGGATATTTTCACAAAAAAGTGAAATTTTCAAAAATTCTGAAAATTGGCTGAAAACGACTAAATATGAAGGACTCACCGGGCGAATCGCTCTGGAACTGAAATCGGAACGCTCACTGACATTTCCCTTATCTGAAAGTCTGATAAATGCCGGAAAAATGACTGTCGAAAAAAAAAAAATTTTCACCTTTTTTCAATTTTACCCCCGTGGGATATATATTCTACCCACACACATTTGGAACTCTCCTGGGGAACCCTCACACAAATTATTCCCTCATTTAGTGGATATTTTCACAAAAAAGTGAAATTTTCAAAAATTCAGAAAATTGGCTGAAAATGACTAAATATGAAGGACTCATCGGGCGAATCGTTCTGGAACTGAAATCGGAACGCTCACTGACATTTCCCCTATCTGAAAGTCTGATAAACGCTGGAAAAATGACTAAGTAGAAAAAAAAAAAATTTCAATTTTTTTCAATTTTACCCCCGTGGGACATATATTCTACAGACACACATTTGGAACTCTCCTGGGGGACCCTCACACATATTATTCCCTCATTTAGTGGATATTTCCACAAAAAAGTGAAATTTTCAAAAATTCTGAAAATTGGCTGAAAATGACTAAATATGAACGACTCATCGGGCGAATCGCTCTGGAACTTAAATCGGAATGCTCACTGACATTTCCCCTATCTGAAAGTCTGATAAACGCCGGAAAAATGACTAAGTCCAAAAAAATTTTTTTTTCAACTTTTTTAAATTTTACCCCCGTAGGATATATATTCTACCCACACCCATTTGGAACTCTCTTGGGGTACCCTCACACATATTATTCCCTCATTTAGTGGATATTTTTGCAAAAAAGTAAAATTTTCAAAAAATTCAGAAAATTGGCTGAAAACTACTAAATATGAAGGACTCATCGGGCGAATCGCTCTGGAACTGAAATCGGAACGCTCACTGACATTTCCCCTATCTGAAAGTCTGATAAATGCCAGAAAAATGACTAAGTCCAAAAAAAATTTTTTTTCAACTTTTTTCAATTTTACCCCCGTGGGATATATCTTCTACCCACACACATTTGGAACTCTCCTGGGATACTCTCACACATATTATTCCCTCATTTAGTGGATATTTTCACAAATAAGTGAAATTTTCAAAAATTCTGAAAATTGGCTTAAAATGACTAAATATGAACGACTCATCGGGCTAATAGCTCTGGAACTGAAATCGGAACGCTCACTGACATTTCCCCTAACTGAAAGTCTGATAAATGCCGGAAAAATGACTAAGTTTAAAAAAAAATTTTTTCAACTTTTTTCAATTTTACCCCCGTGGGATATATCTTCTACCCACACACATTTGGAACTCTCCTGGGGTACCCTCACACATATTATTCCCTCATTTAGTGGATATTTTCACAAAAAAGTGAAATTTTCAAAAATTCAGAAAATTGGCTGAAAATTACTAAATATGAAGGACTCATCGGGCGAATCGCTCTGGAACTGAAATCGGAACGCTCACTGAGATTTCCCCTATCTGAAAGTCTGATAAACGCCGGAAAAATGACTAAGTCCAAAAAAAATTTTTTTTCAACTTTTTTCAATTTTACCCCCGTAGGATATATATTCTACCCACACACATTTGGAACTCTCTTGGGGTACCCTCACACATATTATTCCCTCATTTAGTGGATATTTTCGCAAAAAAGTGAAATTTTCAAAAATTCTGAAAATTGGCTGAAAACGACTAAATATGAAGGACTCATCGGGCAAATCGCTCTGGAACTGAAATCGGAATGCTCACTGACATCTCCCCTATCTGAAAGTCTGATAAATGCCGGAAAAATGACTGTGAAAAAAAAAAAAATTCACCTTTTTTCAATTTTACCCCCGTGGGATATATATTCTACCCACACACATTTGGAACTCTCCTGGGGAACCCTCACACAAATTATTCCCTCATTTACTGGATATTTTCACAAAAAAGTGAAATTTGCAAAAATTCAGAAAATTGGCTGCAAATGACTAAATATGAAGGACTCATCGGGCGAATCGTTCTGGAACTGAAATCGGAATGGTCACTGACATTTCCCCTATCTGAAAGTCTGATAAACGCTGGAAAAATGACTGTCGAAAAAAAAAAATTTTCACCTTTTTTCAATTTTACCCCCGTGGGATATATATTCTACCCACACACATTTGGAACTCTCCTGGGGTACCCTCACACATATTATTCCCTCATTTAGTGGATATTTTCACAAAAAAGTGAAATTTTCAAAAATTCTGAAAATTGGCTGAAAACTACTAAATATGAAGGACTCATCCGGCGAATCGCTCTGGAACGGAAATCGGAACGCTCACTGACATTTCCCCTATCTGAAAGTCTGATAAACGCCGGAAAAATGACTAAGTCCAAAAAAAATTTTTTTTCAACTTTTTTCAATTTTACCCCCGTAGGATATATATTCTACCCACACCCATTTGGAACTCTCTTGGGGTACCCTCACACATATTATTCCCTCATTTAGTGGATATTTTTGCAAAAAAGTAAAATTTTCAAAAAATTCAGAAAATTGGCTGAAAACTACTAAATATGAAGGACTCATCGGGCGAATCGCTCTGGAACTGAAATCGGAACGCTCACTGACATTTCCCCTATCTGAAAGTCTGATAAATGCCAGAAAAATGACTAAGTCCAAAAAAAATTTTTTTTCAACTTTTTTCAATTTTACCCCCGTGGGATATATCTTCTACCCACACACATTTGGAACTCTCCTGGGATACTCTCACACATATTATTCCCTCATTTAGTGGATATTTTCACAAATAAGTGAAATTTTCAAAAATTCTGAAAATTGGCTTAAAATGACTAAATATGAACGACTCATCGGGCTAATAGCTCTGGAACTGAAATCGGAACGCTCACTGACATTTCCCCTAACTGAAAGTCTGATAAATGCCGGAAAAATGACTAAGTTTAAAAAAAAATTTTTTCAACTTTTTTCAATTTTACCCCCGTGGGATATATCTTCTACCCACACACATTTGGAACTGTCCTGGGGTACCCTCACACATATTATTCCCTCATTTAGTGGATATTTTCACAAAAAAGTGAAATTTTCAAAAATTCAGAAAATTGGCTGAAAATTACTAAATATGAAGGACTCATCGGGCGAATCGCTCTGGAACTGAAATCGGAACGCTCACTGAGATTTCCCCTATCTGAAAGTCTGATAAACGCCGGAAAAATGACTAAGTCCAAAAAAAATTTTTTTTCAACTTTTTTCAATTTTACCCCCGTAGGATATATATTCTACCCACACACATTTGGAACTCTCTTGGGGTACCCTCACACATATTATTCCCTCATTTAGTGGATATTTTCGCAAAAAAGTGAAATTTTCAAAAATTCTGAAAATTGGCTGAAAACGACTAAATATGAAGGACTCATCGGGCAAATCGCTCTGGAACTGAAATCGGAATGCTCACTGACATCTCCCCTATCTGAAAGTCTGATAAATGCCGGAAAAATGACTGTGAAAAAAAAAAAAATTCACCTTTTTTCAATTTTACCCCCGTGGGATATATATTCTACCCACACACATTTGGAACTCTCCTGGGGAACCCTCACACAAATTATTCCCTCATTTACTGGATATTTTCACAAAAAAGTGAAATTTGCAAAAATTCAGAAAATTGGCTGCAAATGACTAAATATGAAGGACTCATCGGGCGAATCGTTCTGGAACTGAAATCGGAATGGTCACTGACATTTCCCCTATCTGAAAGTCTGATAAACGCTGGAAAAATGACTGTCGAAAAAAAAAAAATTTCACCTTTTTTCAATTTTACCCCCGTGGGATATATATTCTACCCACACACATTTGGAACTCTCCTGGGGTACCCTCACACATATTATTCCCTCATTTAGTGGATATTTTCACAAAAAAGTGAAATTTTCAAAAATTCTGAAAATTGGCTGAAAACTACTAAATATGAAGGACTCATCCGGCGAATCGCTCTGGAACTAAAATCGGAATGCTCACTGACATTTCCCCTATCTGAAAGTGTGATAAACGCAGGAAAAATTACTAAGTCCCAAAAAAATTTTTTAGCAACTTTTTTCAATTTTACCCCCGTGGGATATATCTTCTACCCACACACATTTGGAACTCTCCTGGGATACTCTCACACATATTATTCCCTCATTTAGTGGATATTTTCACAAATAAGTGAAATTTTCAAAAATTCTGAAAATTGGCTTAAAATGACTAAATATGAACGACTCATCGGGCTAATAGCTCTGGAACTGAAATCGGAACGCTCACTGACATTTCCCCTAACTGAAAGTCTGATAAATGCCGGAAAAATGACTAAGTTTAAAAAAAATTTTTTTCATCTTTTTTCAATTTTACCCCCGTGGGATATATCTTCTACCCACACACATTTGGAACTCTCCTGGGGTACCCTCACACATATTATTCCCTCATTTAGTGGATATTTTCACAAAAAAGTGAAATTTTCAAAAATTCAGAAAATTGGCTGAAAATGACTAAATATGAACGACTCATCGGGCGAATCACTCTGGAACTTAAATCGGAATGCTCACTGACATTTCCCCTATCTGAAAGTCTGATAAACGCCGGAAAACTGACTAAGTCTAAAAAAAAAATTTTTTCAACTTTTTTCAATTTTACCCCCCGTGGGACATATATTCTACCCACACACATTTGGAACTCTCTTGGGGTACCCTCACACATATTATTCCCTCATTTAGTGGATATTTTCACAAAAAAGTGAAATTTTCAAAAATTCAGAAAATTGGCTGAAAACGACTAAATATGAAGGACTCATCAGGCGAATCGCTCTGGAACTGAAATCGGAATGCTCACTGACATTTCCCCTAACTGAAAGTCTCATAAACGCCGGAAAAATGACTGTCGAAAAAAAAAAATTTTCACCTTTTTTAAATTTTACCCCCTTGAGATATATATTCTACCCACACACATTTGGAACTCTCCTGGGGAACCCTCACAGAAATTATTCCCTCATTTACTGGATATTTTCACAAAGAAGTGAAATTTTCAAAAATTCTGAAAATTGGCTGAAAACGACTAAATATGAAGGACTCATCGGGCGAATCGCTCTGGAACTGAAATCGGAATGCTCACTGACATTTCCCCTATCTGAAAGTCTGATAAATGCCGGAAAATGAATGTCGAAAAAAAAAAAATTTTCACCTTTTTTCAATTTTACCCCCATGGGATATATATTCTACCCACACACATTTGGAACTCTCCTGGGGAACCCTCACACAAATTATTCCCTCATTTAGTGGATATTTTCACAAAAATGTGAAATTTTCAAAAATTCAGAAAATTGGCTGCAAATGACAAAATATGAAGGACTCATCGGGCGAATCGCTCTGGAACTTAAATCGGAATGCTCACTGACATTTCCCCTATCTGAAAGTCTGATAAACGCCGGAAAAATGACTAAGTCTAAAAAAAAAAAATTTTCACCTTTTTTCAATTTTACCCCCGTGGTATATATATTCTACCCACACACATTTGGAACTCTCCAGGGGAACCCTCACACATATTATTCCCTCATTTAGTGGATATTTTCACAAAAAATTGAAATTTTCAAAAATTCAGAAAATTGGCTGAAAATGACTAAATATGAACGACTCATCGGGCTAATAGCTCTGGAACTGAAATCGGAACGCTCACTGACATTTCCCCACTCTGAAAGTCTGATAAACGCTGGAAAAATGACTAAGTCTAAAAAAAAAAATTTTTTCACCTTTTTTCAATTTTACCCCCGTGGGATATATATTCTACCCACACACATTTGGAACTCTCTGGGGGTACCCTCACACATATTATTCCCTCATTTAGTGGATATTTTCGCAAAAAAGTGAAATTTTCAAAAATTCTGAAAATTGGCTGCAAATGACTAAATATGAAGGACTCATCGGGCGAATCGTTCTGAAACTGAAATCGGAACGGTCACTGACATTTCCCCTATCTGAAAGTCTGATAAACGCTGGAAAAATGACTAAGTCTAAAAAAAAAAATTTTTTCACCTTTTTTCAATTTTACCCCGTGGGATATATATTCTACCCACACACATTTGGAACTCTCTTGGGGTACCCTCACACATATTATTCCCTCATTTAGTGGATATTTTCGCAAAAAAGTGAAATTTTCAAACATTCTGAAAATTGGCTGAAAATGACTAAATATGAAGGACTCATCGGGCGAATCGCTCTGGAACTGAAATCGGAATGTTCACTGACATTTCCCCTATCTGAAAGTCTGATAAATGCCGGAAAAATGACTGTCGAAAAAAAAAAAAATTCACCTTTTTTCAATTTTACCCCCGTGGGATATATATTCTACCCACACACATTTGGAACTCTCCTGGGGTACCCTCACACATATTATTCCCTCATTTAGTGGATATTTCCACAAAAAAGTGAAATTTTCAAAAATTCTGAAAATTGGCTGAAAATGGCAAAATATGAAGGACTCATCGGGCGAATCGCTCTGGAACTGAAATCGGAATGCTCACTGACATTTCCCCTATCTGAAAGTCTGATAAATGCCGGAAAAATGAATGTCGAAAAAAAAAAAAATTTCACCTTTTTTCAATTTTACCCCCATGGGATATATATTCTACCCACACACATTTGGAACTCTCCTGGGGAACCCTCACACAAATTATTCCCTCATTTAGTGGATATTTTCACAAAAATGTGAAATTTTCAAAAATTCAGAAAATTGGCTGCAAATGACAAAATATGAAAGACTCATCGGGCGAATCGCTCTGGAACTTAAATCGGAATGCTCACTGACATTTCCCCTATCTGAAAGTCTGATAAACGCCGGAAAAATGACTAAGTCTAAAAAAAAAAAATTTTCACCTTTTTTCAATTTTACCCCCGTGGTATATATATTCTACCCACACACATTTGGAACTCTCCAGGGGAACCCTCACACATATTATTCCCTCATTTAGTGGATATTTTCACAAAAAATTGAAATTTTCAAAAATTCAGAAAATTGGCTGAAAATGACTAAATATGAACGACTCATCGGGCTAATAGCTCTGGAACTGAAATCGGAACGCTCACTGACATTTCCCCACTCTGAAAGTCTGATAAACGCTGGAAAAATGACTAAGTCTAAAAAAAAAAATTTTTTCACCTTTTTTCAATTTTACCCCCGTGGGATATATATTCTACCCACACACATTTGGAACTCTCTGGGGGTACCCTCACACATATTATTCCCTCATTTAGTGGATATTTTCGCAAAAAAGTGAAATTTTCAAAAATTCTGAAAATTGGCTGAAAACGACTAAATATGAAGGACTCATCGGGCGAATCGCTCTGGAACTGAAATCGGAATGCTCACTGACATCTCCCCTATCTGAAAGTCTGATAAATGCCGGAAAAATGACTGTCGAAAAAAAAAAAAAATTCACCTTTTTTCAATTTTACCCCCGTGGGATATATATTCTACCCACACACATTTGGAACTCTCCTGGGGAACCCTCACACAAATTATTCCGTCATTTACTGGATATTTTCACAAAAAAGTGAAATTTGCAAAAATTCAGAAAATTGGCTGCAAATGACTAAATATGAAGGACTCATCGGGCGAATCGTTCTGAAACTGAAATCGGAACGGTCACTGACATTTCCCCTATCTGAAAGTCTGATAAACGCTGGAAAAATGACTAAGTCTAAAAAAAAAAATTTTTTCACCTTTTTTCAATTTTACCCCCGTGGGATATATATTCTACCCACACACATTTGGAACTCTCTTGGGGTACCCTCACACATATTATTCCCTCATTTAGTGGATATTTTCGCAAAAAAGTGAAATTTTCAAACATTCTGAAAATTGGCTGAAAATGACTTAATATGAAGGACTCATCGGGCGAATCGCTCTGGAACTGAAATCGGAATGTTCACTTACATTTCCCCTATCTGAAAGTCTGATAAATGCCGGAAAAATGACTGTCGAAAAAAAAAAAATTCACCTTTTTTCAATTTTACCCCCGTGGGATATATATTCTACCCACACACATTTGGAACTCTCCTGGGGTACCCTCACACATATTATTCCCTCATTTAGTGGATATTTCCACAAAAAAGTGAAATTTTCAAAAATTCTGAAAATTGGCTGAAAATGGCAAAATATGAAGGACTCATCGGGCGAATCGCTCTGGAACTGAAATCGGAATGCTCACTGACATTTCCCCTATCTGAAAGTCTGATAAATGCCGGAAAAATGAATGTCGAAAAAAAAAAAATTTTCACCTTTTTTCAATTTTACCCCCATGGGATATATATTCTACCCACACACATTTGGAACTCTCCTGGGGAACCCTCACACAAATTATTCCCTCATTTAGTGGATATTTTCACAAAAAAGTGAAATTTTCAAAAATTCTGAAAATTGGCTGAAAATGACTAAATATGAACGTCTCATAGGGCGAATTGCTCTGGAACTTAAATCGGAATGCTCACTGACATTTCCCCTATCTGAAAGTCTGATAAACGCCGGAAAAATGACTAAGTCGAAAAAAAAAAATTTTTTCGACTTTTTTCAATTTTACCCCCGTGGGATAAATATTCTACCCACACACATTTGGATCTCTCCTGGGGCACCCTCACACATATTATTCCCTCATTTAGTGGATATTTTCACAAAAAAGTGAAATTTTCAAAAATTCTGAAAATTGGCTGAAAACTACTAAATATGAAGGACTCATCGGGCAAATCGCTCTGGAACTGAAATCGGAACGCTCACTGAGATTTCCCCTATCTGAAAGTCTGATAAAAGGCGGAAAAATGAATAAGTCCAAAAAAAATTTTTTTTTAACTTTTTTCAATTTTACCCCTGTGGGATATATATTCTACCCACACACATTTGGAACTCTCCTGGGGTACCCCCCTCACACATATTATTCCCTCATTTAGTGGATATTTTCACAAAAAAGTGAAATTTTTAAAAATTCTGAAAAGTGGCTGAAAACGACTAAATATGAAGGACTCATCGGGCAAATCGCTCTGGAACTGAAATCGGAACGCTCACTGACATTTCCCCTATCTGAAAGTCTGATAAAAGGCGGAAAAATGAATAAGTCCAAAAAAATTTTTTTTTAAATTTTTTCAATTTTACCCCCGTGGGATATATCTTCTACCCACACACATTTGGAACTCTCCTGGGGTACCCTCACACATATTATTCCCTCATTTAGTGGATATTTTCACAAAAAAGTGAAATTTTCAAAAATTCTGAAAATTGGCTGAAAACTACTAAATATGAAGGACTCATCGGGCGAATCGCTCTGGAACTGAAATTGGAATGCTCACTGACATTTCCCCTATCTGAAAGTCTGATAAATGCCGGAAAAATGACTAAGTCGAAAAAAAAATTTTTTAACCTTTTTTCAATTTTACCCCCGTGGGATATATCTTCTACCCACACACATTTGGAACTCTCCTGGGGTACCCTCACACATATTATTCCCTCATTTAGTGGATATTTTCGCAAAAAAGTGAAAATTTAAAAAATTCGGAAAATTGGCTGAAAACGACTAAATATGAAGGACTCATCGGGCGAATCGCTCTGGAACTGAAATCGGAATGCTCACTGACATTTCCCCTATCTGAAAGTCTGATAAATGCCGGAAAAATGACTGTCGAAAAAAAAAAAATTTTTTCACCTTTTTTCAATTTTACCCCCGTGGGATATATATTCTACCCACACACATTTGGAACTCTCCTGGGGTACCCTCACACATATTATTCCCTCATTTAGTGGATATTTTCACAAAAAAGTGAAATTTTCAAAAATTCTGAAAATTGGCTGAAAACGACTAAATATGAAGGACTCATCGGGCAAATCGCTCTGGAACTGAAATCGGAACGCTCACTGAGATTTCCCCTATCTGAAAGTCTGATAAAAGGCGGAAAAATGAATAAGTCCAAAAAAATTTTCTATTTTAACTTTTTTCAATTTTACCCCCGTGGGATATATATTCTACCCACACACATTTGGAACTCTCCTGGGGTACCCCCCTCACACATATTATTCCCTCATTTAGTGGATATTTTCACAAAAAAGTGAAATTTTTAAAATTTCTGAAAAGTGGCTGAAAACGACTAAATATGAAGGACTCATCGGGCAAATCGCTCTGGAACTGAAATCGGTACGCTCACTGAGATTTCCCCTATCTGAAAGTCTGATAAAAGGCGGAAAAATGAATAAGTCCAAAAAAATTTTTTTTTAAATTTTTTCAATTTTACCCCCGTGGGATATATCTTCTACCCACACACATTTGGAACTCTCCTGGGGTACCCTCACACATATTATTCCCTCATTTAGTGGATATTTTCACAAAAAAGTGAAATTTTCAAAAATTCTGAAAATTGGCTGAAAACTACTAAATATGAAGGACTCATCGGGCGAATCGCTCTGGAACTGAAATTGGAATGCTCACTGACATTTCCCCTATCTGAAAGTCTGATAAATGCCGGAAAAATGACTAAGTCGAAAAAAAATTTTTTTAACCTTTTTTCAATTTTACCCCCGTGGGATATATCTTCTACCCACACACATTTGGAACTCTCCTGGGGTACCCTCACACATATTATTCCCTCATTTAGTGGATATTTTCGCAAAAAAGTGAAAATTTAAAAAATTCGGAAAATTGGCTGAAAACGACTAAATATGAAGGACTCATCGGGCGAATCGCTCTGGAACTGAAATCGGAATGCTCACTGACATTTCCCCTATCTGAAAGTCTGATCAATGCCGGAAAAATGACTGTCGAAAAAAAAAAAAATTTTTCATCTTTTTTCAATTTTACCCCCGTGGGATATATCTTCTACCCACACACATTTGGAACTCTCCTGGGGTACCCTCACACATATTATTCCCTCATTTAGTGGATATTTTCACAAAAAAGTGAAATTTTCAAAAATTCTGAAAATTGGCTGAAAACGACTAAATATGAAGGACTCATTGGGCGAATCACTCTGGAACTGAAATCGGAACGCTCACTGACATTTCCCCTATCTGAAAGTCTGATAAACGCTTAATAAATGACTAAGTCCAAAAAAAATGTTTTTTCACTTTTTTTCAATTTTACCCCCGTGGGATATATATTCTACCCACACACATTTGGAACTCTCCTGGTGAACCCTCACACATATTATTCCCTCATTTAGTGGATATTTTCACAAAAAAGTGAAATTTTCAAAAATTCAGAAAATTGGCTGAAAATGAATAAATATGAACGTCTCATAGGGCGAATTGCTCTGGAACTTAAATCGGAATGCTCACTGACATTTCCCCTATCTGAAAGTCTGATAAATGCCGGAAAAATGACTAAGTCGAAAAAAAAAAAATTTTCACCTTTTTTCAATTTTACCCTCGTGGTATATATATTCTACCCACACACATTTGGAACTCTCCTGGGGAACCCTCACACATATTAGTCCCTCATTTAGTGGATATTTTCACAAAAAAGTGAAATTTTCAAAAATTCAGAAAATTGGCTGAAAATGACTAAATATTAACGACTCATCGGGCGAATTGTTCTGGAACTGAAATCGGAACGCTTCCTGACATTTACCCTAACTGAAAGTCTGATAAACGCCGGAAAAATGACTAAGTCCAAAAAAATTTTTTTAGCAACTTTTTGCAATTTTACCCCCGCGGGATATATCTTCTACCCACACACATTTGGAACTCTCCTGGGGTACCCTCACACATATTATTCCCTCATTTAGTGGATATTTTCACAAAAAGGTGAAATTTTCAAAAATTCTGAAAATTGGCTGAAAACGACTAAATATGAAGGACTCATCGGGCGAATCGCTCTGGAACTGAAATCGGAACGCTCACTGACATTTCCCCTATCTGAAAGTCTGATAAACGCTGGAAAAATGACTAAGTCGAAAAAAAGTTTTTTCAATTTTTTTCAATTTTACCCCCGTGGGATATATCTTCTACCCACACACATTTAGAACTCTCCTGGGGTACCCTCACACATATTATTCCCTCATTTAGTGGATATTTTCACAAAAAAGTGAAATTTTCAAAAATTCTGAAAATTGGCTGAAAACGACTAAATATGAAGGACTCATTGGGCGAATCACTCTGGAATTGAAATCGGAACGCTCACTGACATTTCCCCTATCTGAAAGTCTGATAAACGCTTAATAAATGACTAAGTCCAAAAAAAAATGTTTTTTCACTTTTTTTCAATTTTACCCCCGTGGGATATATATTCTACCCACACACATTTGGAACTCTCCTGGTGAACCCTCACACATATTATTCCCTCATTTAGTGGATATTTTCACAAAAAAGTGAAATTTTCAAAAATTCTGAAAATTGGCTGAAAACGACTAAATATGAAGGAATCATCGGCGAATCGCTCTGGAACTGAAATCGGAACGCTCACTGAGATTTCCCCTATCTGAAAGTCTGATAAATGCCGGAAAAATGACTAAGTCGAAAAAAAAAAAATTTTCACCTTTTTTCAATTTTACCCTCGTGGTATATATATTCTACCCACACACATTTGGAACTCTCCTGGGGAACCCTCACACATATTAGTCCCTCATTTAGTGGATATTTTCACAAAAAAGTGAAATTTTCAAAAATTCAGAAAATTGGCTGAAAATGACTAAATATTAACGACTCATCGGGCGAATTGTTCTGGAACTGAAATCGGAACGCTTCCTGACATTTACCCTAACTGAAAGTCTGATAAACGCCGGAAAAATGACTAAGTCCAAAAAAATTTTTTTAGCAACTTTTTGCAATTTTACCCCCGCGGGATATATCTTCTACCCACACACATTTGGAACTCTCCTGGGGTACCCTCACACATATTATTCCCTCATTTAGTGGATATTTTCACAAAAAGGTGAAATTTTCAAAAATTCTGAAAATTGGCTGAAAACGACTAAATATGAAGGACTCATCGGGCGAATCGCTCTGGAACTGAAATCGGAACGCTCACTGACATTTCCCCTATCTGAAAGTCTGATAAACGCTGGAAAAATGACTAAGTCGAAAAAAAATTTTTTCAATTTTTTTCAATTTTACCCCCGTGGGATATATCTTCTACCCACACACATTTAGAACTCTCCTGGGGTACCCTCACACATATTATTCCCTCATTTAGTGGATATTTTCACAAAAAAGTGAAATTTTCAAAAATTCTGAAAATTGGCTGAAAACGACTAAATATGAAGGACTCATTGGGCGAATCACTCTGGAACTGAAATCGGAACGCTCACTGACATTTCCCCTATCTGAAAGTCTGATAAACGCTTAATAAATGACTAAGTCCAAAAAAAAATGTTTTTTCACTTTTTTTCAATTTTACCCCCGTGGGATATATATTCTACCCACACACATTTGGAACTCTCCTGGTGAACCCTCACACATATTATTCCCTCATTTAGTGGATATTTTCACAAAAAAGTGAAATTTTCAAAAATTCAGAAAATTGGCTGAAAATGACTAAATATGAACGTCTCATAGGGCGAATTGCTCTGGAACTTAAATTGGAATGCTCACTGACATTTCCCCTATCTGAAAGTCTGATAAATGCCGGAAAAATGACTAAGTCGAAAAAAAATTTTTTCAATTTTTTTCAATTTTACCCCCGTGGGATATATATTCTACCCACACACATTTGGAACTCTCCTGGGGTACCCTCACACATATTATTCCCTCATTTAGTGGATATTTTCACAAAAACGTGAAATTTTCAAAAATTCTGAAAATTGGCTGAAAATTACTAAATATGAAGGACTCATCGTGCGAATCGCTCTGGAACTGAAATCGGAACGCTCACTGAGATTTCCCCTATCTGAAAGTCTGATAAAAGGCGGAAAAATGAATAAGTCCAAAAAAAATTTTTTTTAAACTTTTTTCAATTTTACCCCCGTGGGATATATCTTCTACCCACACATATTTGGAACTCTCCTGGGGTACCCTCACACATATTATTCCCTCATTTAGTGGATATTTTCACAAAAAAGTGACATTTTCAAAAATTCTGAAAATTGTCTGAAAACTACTAAATATGAAGGACTCATCGGGCGAATCGCTCTGGAACTGAAATCGGAATGCTCACTGACATTTCCCCTATCTGAAAGTCTGATAAACGCTGAAAAAATGACTAAGCCGAAAAAAAAAAATTTAAACTTTTTTCAATTTTACCCCCGTGGGATATATATTCTACCCACACACATTTGGAACTCTCCTGGGGTACCCTCACACATGTTATTCCCTCATTTAGTGAATATTTTCACAAATAAATGAAATGTTCAAAAATTCAGAAAATTGGCTGAAAATGACTAAATATGAACGACTCATCGGGCGAATCGCTCTGGAACTTAAATCGGAATGCTCACTGACATTTCCCCTATCTGAAAGTCTGATAAACGCAGGAAAAATGACCAAGTCGAAAAAAAAAATTTTTTTCAACTTTTTTCAATTTTACCCCCGTGGGATATATCTTCTACCCACACACCTTTGGAACTCTCCTGGGGTACCCTCACACATATTATTCCCTCATTTAGTGGATATTTTCGCAAAAAAGTGAAATTTTCAAAAATTCTGAAAATTCGCTGAAAACTACTAAATATAAAGGACTCATCGGGCGAATCGCTCTGGAACTGAAATCGGAACGCTCACTGGCATTTCCCCTATCTGAAAGTCTGATAAACGCTGAATAAATGACTAAGTCCAAAAAAAAAATTTTTTCACCTTTTTTCAATTTTACCCCCGTGGGATATATATTCTACCCACACACATTTGGAACTCTCCTGGGGTACCCTCACACATATTATTCCCTCATTTAGTGGATATTTTCACAAAAAAGTGAAATTTTCAATAATTCTGAAAATTGGCTGAAAATTACTAAATATGAACGACTCATTGGGTGAATCACTCTGGAACTGAAATCGGAACGCTCACTGACATTTCCCCTATCTGAAAGTCTGATAAACGCCGGAAAAATGACTAAGTCGAAAAAAAAAAAAATTTCACCTTTTTTCAATTTTACCCCCGTGGGATATATATTCTACCCACACACATTTGGAACTCTCCTGGGGAACCCTCTCACATATTATTCCCTCATTTAGTGGATATTTTCACAAAAAAGTGAAATTTTCAAAAATTCAGAAAATTGTCTGAAAATGACTAAATATGAACGACTCATCGGGCTAATCACTCTGGAACTGAAATCGGAACGCTCACTGACATTTCCCCTATCTGAAAGTCTGATAAACGCAGGAAAAATGACTAAGTCGAAAAAAAAAATGTTTTCAATTTTTTTCAATTTTACCCCCGTGGGATATATATTCTACCCACACACATTTGGAACTCTCCTGGGGTACCCTCACACATATTATTCCCTCATTTAGTGAATATTTTCACAAAAAAGTGAAATTTTCAAAAATTCGGAAAATTGGCTGAAAACGACTAAATATGAAGGACTCATTTTGCGAATCACTCTGGAACTGAAATCGGAACGCTCACTGACATTTCCCCTATCTGAAAGTCTGATAAACGCTGAATAAATGACTAAGTCCAAAAAAAAAATTTTTTCACCTTTTTTCAATTTTACCCCCGAGGGATATATATTCTACCCACACACATTTGGAACTCTCCTGGGGTACCCTCACACATATTATTCCCTCATTTAGTGGATATCTTCACAAAAAAGTGAAATTTTCAAAAATTCTATAAATTGGCTGAAAACGACTAAATATGAAGGACTCATCGGGCAAATCACTCTGGAACTGAAATCGGAACGCTCACTGACATTTCCCCTATCTGAAAGTCTGATAAACGCTGAATAAATGACAAAGTCCAAAAAAAAATTTTTTCACCTTTTTTCAATTTTACCCCCGTTGGATATATATTCTACCCACAAACATTTGGAACTCTCCTGGGGTACCCTCACACATATTATTCCCTCATTTAGTGGATATTTTCACAAAAAAGTGAAATTTTCAAAAATTCTGAAAATTGGCTGAAAACGAATAAATATGAAGGACTCATCGGGTGAATCGCTCTGGAACTTAAATCGGAATGCTCATTGACATTTCCCCTATCTGAATGTCTGATAAACGCTGAATAAATGACTAAGTCCAAAAAAAAAATTTTTTCACCTTTTTTCAATTTTGCTCCCGTGGGATATATATTCTACCCACACACATTTGGAACTCTCCTGGGGTACCCTCACACATATTATTCCCTCATTTAGTGGATATTTTCACAAAAAAGTGAAATTTTCAATAATTCTGAAAATTGGCTGAAAATTACTAAATATGAACGACTCATTGGGTGAATCACTCTGGAACTGAGATTGGAACGCTCACTGACATTTCCCCTATCTGAAAGTCTGATAAACGCTGAATAAATGACTAAGTCCAAAAAAAAAATTTTTTCACCTTTTTTCAATTTTACCCCCGTGGGATATATATTCTACCCACACACATTTGGAACTCTCCTGGGGTACCCTCACACATATTATTCCCTCATTTAGTGGATATTTTCACCAAAAAGTGAAATTTTCAAAAATTCTATAAATTGGCTGAAAACGACTAAATATGAAGGACTCATCGGGCGAATCACTCTGGAACTGAAATCGGAACGCTCACTGACATTTCCCCTATCTGAAAGTCTGATAAACGCCGGAAAAATGACTAAGTCGAAAAAAAATAAATTTTCACCTTTTTTCAATTTTACCCCCGTGGGATATATATTCTACCCACACACATTTGGAACTCTCCTGGGGAACCCTCTCACATATTATTCCCTCATTTAGTGGATATTTTCACAAAAAAGTGAAATTTTCAAAAATTCAGAAAATTGTCTGAAAATGACTAAATATGAAGGACTCATCGGGCTAATAGCTCTGGAACTGAAATCAGAACGCTCACTGACATTTCCCCTGTCTGAAAGTCTGATAAACGCAGGAAAAATGACTAAGTCTAAAAAAAAAATTTTTTCAACTTTTTTCAATTTTACCCCCGTGGGATATATATTCTACCCACACACCTTTGGAACTCTCCTGGGGTACCCTCACACATATTATTCCCTCATTTAGTGGATATTTTCGCAAAAAAGTGAAATTTTCAAAAATTCTGAAAATTGGCTGAAAACGACTAAATATGAAGGACTCATCGGGCGAATCACTCTGGAACTGAAATCGGAACGCTCACTGACATTTCCCCTATCTGAAAGTCTGATAAACGCTGGAAAAATGACTAAGTCGAAAAAAAAAATGTTTTCAATTTTTTTCAATTTTACCCCCGTGGGATATATATTCTACCCACACACATTTGGAACTCTCCTGGGGTACCCTCACACATATTATTCCCTCATTTAGTGGATATTTTCACAAAAAAGTGAAATTTTAAAAAATTCAGAAAATTGGCTGAAAATGACTAAATATGAACGACTCATCGGGCGAATCGCTCTGGAACTTAAATCGGAATGCTCACTGACATTTCCCCTATCTGAAAGTCTGATAAACGCAGGAAAAATGACTAAGTCTGAAAAAAATAATTTTTCACCTTTTTTCAATTTTACCCCCGTGGGAGATATCTTCTACCCACACACATTTGGAACTCTCCTGTGGTACCCTCACAAATATTATTCCCTCATTTAGTGGATATCTTCACAAAAAAGTGAAATTTTCAAAAATTCTATAAATTGGCTGAAAACGACTAAATATGAACGACTCATCTGGCTAATAGCTCTGGAACTGAAATCGGAATGCTCACTGACATTTCCCCTATCTGAAAGTCTGATAAACGCCGGAAAAATGACTAAGTCCCAAAAAAATTTTTTAGCAACTTTTTTCAATTTTACCCCCGTGGGATATATATTCTACCCACACACATTTGGAACTCTCCTGGGGTACCCTCACACATATTATTCCCTCATTTAGTGGATATTTTCACAAAAAAGTGAAATTTTAAAAAATTCAGAAAATTGGCTGAAAATGACTAAATATGAACGACTCATCGGGCGAATCGCTCTGGAACTTAAATCGGAATGCTCACTGACATTTCCCCTATCTGAAAGTCTGATAAACGCAGGAAAAATGACTAAGTCTGAAAAAAAAAATTTTCTCAACTTTTTTCAATTTTACCCCCGTGGGAGATATCTTCTACCCACACACATGTGGAACTCTCCTGGGGAACCCTCACACATATTATTACCTCATTTAGTGGATATTTTCACAAAAAAGTGAAATTTTCAAAAATTCTGAAAATTGGCTGAAAACGACTTAATATGAAGGACTCATTGGGCGAATCACTCTGGAACTGAAATCGGAACGCTCACTGACATTTCCCCTATCTGAAAGTTTGATAAACGCTGAATAAATGACTAAGTCCAAAAAAAAAAATTTTTCACCTTTTTTCAATTTTGCTCCCGTGGGATATATATTCTACCCACACACATTTGGAACTCTCCTGGGGTACCCTCACACATATTATTCCCTCATTTAGTGGATATTTTCACAAAAAAGTGAAATTTTCAAAAATTCTATAAATTGGCTGAAAACAACTAAATATGAAGGACTCATTGGGCGAATCACTCTGGAACTGAAATCGGAACGCTCACTGACATTTCCCCTATCTGAAAGTCTGATAAATGCCGGAAAAATGACTAAGTCGAAAAAAAAAATTTTCAACTTTTTTCAATTTTACCCCCGTGGGATATATATTCTACCCACACACATTTGGAACTCTCCTGGGGTACCCTCACACATATTATTCCCTCATTTAGTGAATATTTTCACAAAAAAGTGAAATTTTCAAAAATTCTGAAAATTTCCTGAAAACGACTAAATATGAAGGACTCACCGGGAGAATCGCTCTGGAACTTAAATCGGAATGCTCACTGACATTTCCCCTATCTGAAATTCTGATAAACGCAGGAAAAATGACTAAGTCTGAAAAAAAATTTTTTTTTAACTTTTTTCAATTTTACCCCCGTGGGAGATATGTTATACCCACACACATTTGGAACTCTCATGGGGAACCCTCACACATATTATTCCCTCATTTAGTGGATATTTTCACAAATAAGTGAAATTTTCAAAAATTTTGAAAATTGGCTGAAAACGACTAAATGTGAAGGACTCATCGGGCGAATCGCTCTGGAACTGAAATCAGAACGCTCACTGACATTTCCCCTATCTGAAAGTCTGATAAACGCTGAAAAAATGACTAAGTCCAAAAAAAAATATTTTTTCACCTTTTTTCAATTTTACCACCGTGGGATATATATTATACCCACACACATTTGGAACTCTCCTGGGGAACCCGCACACATATTATTTCCTCATTTAGTGGATATTTTCACAAAAAAGTGAAATTTTCAAAAATTCTATAAATTGGCTGAAAACGACTAAATATGAAGGACTCATCGCGCGAATCACTCTGGAACTGAAATCGGAATGCTCACTGACATTTCCCGTATCTGAAAGTCTGATAAACGCCGGAAAAATGACTAAGTCGAAAAAAAAAATTTTTTCACCTTTTTTCAATTTTACCCCCATGGGATATATATTCTACCCACACACATTTGGAACTCTCCTGGGATACCCTCACACATATTATTCCCTCATTTAGTGGATATTTTCACAAAAAAGTGAAATTTACAAAAATTCTGAAAATTGGCTGAAAACGACTAAATATGAAGGACTCACCGGGCAAATTGCTCTGGAACTGAAATCGGAACACTCACTGACATTTCCCCTATCTGAAAGTCTGATAAACGCTGAATAAATGACTAAGTCAAAAAAAAAAAATGTTTTCACCTTTTTTCAATTTTACCCCGTGGGATATATATTCCACCCACACACATTTGGAACTCTCCTGGGGTACCCTCACACATATTATTCCGTCATTTAGTGGATATTTTCACAAAAAAGTGAAATTTTCAAAAATTCTGAAAATTGTCTGAAAACGACTAAATATGAAGGACTCATCGGGCGAATCGCTCTGGAACTGAAATCGGAACGCTCACTGAGATTTCCCCTTTCTGAAAGTCTGATAAAAGGCGGAAAAATGACTAAGTCCAAAAAAAATTTTTTTTCACCTTTTTTCAATTTTACCCCCGTGGGATATATCTTCTACCCACACACATTTGGAACTCTCCTGGGGTACCCTCACGCATATTATTCCCTCATTTAGTGGATATTTTCACAAAAAAGTGAAATTTACAAAAATTCTGAAAATTGGCTGAAAACGACTAAATATGAAGGACTCACCGGGCAAATCGCTCTGGAACTGAAATCGGAACGCTCACTGACATTTCCCCTATCTGAAAGTCTGATAAATGCCGGAAAAATGACTAAGTCGAAAAAAAAAAAATTTCAACTTTTTTAAATTTTACCCCTGTGGGGTTTATATTCTATCCACACACATTTGGAACTCTCCTGGGATACCCTCACACTTATTATTCCCTCATTTAGTGGATATTTTCACAAAAAAGTGAAATTTTCAAAAATTCAGAAAATTGGCTGAAAATGACGAAATATGAACGACTCATCGGGCGAATCGCTCTAGAACTTAAATCGGAATGCTCACTGACATTTCCCCTATCTGAAAGTCTGATAAACGCAGGAAAAATGACTAAGTCCAAAAAAAATTTTTTTTTCAACTTTTTTCAATTTTACCACCGTGGGATATATGTTATACCCACACACATTTGGAACTCTCCTGGGGAACCCTCACACATATTATTCCCTCATTTAGTGGATATTTTCACAAAAAAGTTAAATTTTCAAAAATTCTGAAAATTGGCTGAAAACGACTGAATATGAAGGATTCATTGGGCGAATCGCTCTGGAACTGAAATTGGAATGCTCACTGACATTTCCCCTATCTGAAAGTCTGATAAACGCCGGAAAAATGACTAAGTCTAAAAAAAAAATTTTTTCAACTTTTTTCAATTTTACCCTCGTGGGATATATCTTCTACCCACACACATTTGGAATTCTCCTGGGGTACCCTCACACATATTATTCCCTCATTTAGTGGATATTTTCACAAAAAAGTGAAATTTTCAAAAATTCTGAAAATTGGCTGAAAAGACTAAATATGAAGGACTCACCGGGCGAATCGCTCTGGAACTGAAATCGGAAAGCTCACTGACATTTCCCCTATCTGAAAGTCTGATAAATGCCGGAAAAATGACTAAATTGAAAAAAAAAATTTTTCAACTTTTTTCAATTTTACCCCTGTGGGGTTTATATTCTACCCACACACATTTGGAACTCTCCTGGTGTACCCTCACACATATTATTCCCTCATTTAGTGGATAATTTCACAAAAAAGTGAAATTTTCAAAAATTCAGAAAATTGGCTGAAAATGACTAAATATGAACGACTCATCGGGCGAATCGCTCTGGAACTTAAATCGGAATGCTCACTGACATTTCCCCTATCTGAAAGTCTGATAAACGCCGGAAAAATGACTAAGTCGAAAAAAATAAAATTTTCACCTTTTTTCAATTTTACCCCCGTGGGATATATCTTCTACCCACACACATTTGGAACTCTCCTGGGGAAAGCTCACACATATTATTCCCTCATTTAGTGGATATTTTCACAAAAAAGTGAAATTTTCAAAAATTCTGAAAATTGGCTGAAAACGAATAAATATGAACGACTCATTGGGCGAATCGCTCTGGAACTGAAATCGTAATGCTCACTGACATTTCCCCTATCTGAAAGTCTGATAAACGCCGGAAAAATGACTAAGTCTAAAAAAAAAATTTTTTCAACTTTTTTTAATTTTACCCCGTGGGATATATCTTCTACCCACACACATTTGGAACTCTCCTGGGGTACCCTCACACATATTATTCCCTCATTTAGTGCATATTTTCACAAAAAAGTGAAATTTTCAAAAATTCTGAAAATTGGCTGAAAACGTCTAGATATGAAGGACTCACCTGGTGAATCGCTCTGGAACTGAAATTGGAACGCTCACTGACATTTCCCCTATCTGAAAGTCTGATAAATGCCGGAAAAATGACTAAGTCGAAAAAAACAATTTTTCAACTTTTTTCAATTTTACACCCGTGGGATATATATTCGACCCACACACATTTGGAACTCTCCTGGGGTAACCTCACACATATTATTCCCTCATTTAGTGGATATTTTCACAAAAAAGTGAAATTTTCAAAAATTCTGAAAATTGGCTGAAAATGACTAAATATGAAGGACTCATCGGGCGAATCGCTCTGGAACTGAAATCGGAACGCTCACTGACATTTCCCCTATCTGAAAGTCTGATAAACGCTGAAAAAATGACGAAGTCGAAAAATTTTTTTTTTTTTTACCTTTTTTCAAATTTACCCCCGTGGGATATATATTCTACCCACACACATTTGGAACTCTCTTGGGGTACCCTCACACATATTATTCCCTCATTTAGAGAATATTTTCACAAAAAAGTGAAATTTTCAAAAATTCGGAAAATTGGCTGAAAACTACTAAATATGAAGGACTCTCCGGGCGAATCGCTCTGGAACTGAAATCGGAACGCTCACTGACATTTCCCCTATCTGAAAGTCTGATAAACGTCGGAAAAATTACTAAGTCTAAAAAAAATTATTTTTCAACTTTTTTCAATTTTACCCCCGTGGGATATATATTCTACCCACACACATTTGAAACTCTCCTGGGGTACCCTCACACATATTATTCCCTCATTTAGTGGATATTTTCACAAAAAAGTGAAATTTTCAAAAATTCAGAAAATTGGCTGAAATGACTAAATATGAACGCCTCATCGGGCTAATATCTCTGGAACTGAACTCGGAACACTCACTTACATTTCCCCTACCTGAAAGTCTGATAAACGCCGGAAAAATGACTAAGTCCCAAAAAATTTTTTAGCAACTTTTTTCAATTTTACCCCCGTGGGATATATCTTCTACTCACACACATATGGAACTCTCCTGGGATACCCTCACACATATTATTCCCTCATTTAGTGGATATTTTCACAAAAAAGTGAAATTTTAAAAAATTCAGAAAATTGGTTAAAATGACTAAATATGAACGACTCATCAGGCTAATAGCTCTGGAACTGAAATCGGAATGCTCACTGACATTTCCCCTATCTGAAAGTCTGATAAACGCCGGAAAAATGACTAAGTCTAAAAAAAAAATGTTTTCAACTTTTTTCAATTTTACCCCCGTGGGATATATATTCTACCCACACACATTTGGAACTCTCTTGGGGTACCCTCACACATATTATTCCCTCATTTAGTGGATATTTTCGCAAAAAAGTGAAATTTTCAAAAATTAAGAAAATTGGCTGAAAATGACTAAATATGAAGGACTCATCGGGCGAATCGCTCTGGAACTGAAATCGGAACGCTCACTGACATTTCCCCTATCTGAAAGTCTGATAAACGCTGAAAAAATGACTAAGTCCAAAAAATTTTTTTTTTTACCTTTTTTCAAATTTACCCCCGTGGGATATATATTCTACCCACACACATTTGGAACTCTCCTGGGGTACCCTCACACATATTATTCCCTCATTTAGTGGATATTTTCACAAAAACGTGAAATTTTCAAACATTCTGAAAATTGGCTGAAAACTGCTAAATATGAAGGACTCATCGGGCGAATCGGTCTGGAACTGAAATCAGAACGCTCACTGAGATTTCCCCTATCTGAAAGTCTGATAAACGTCGGAAAAATTACTAAGTCTAAAAAAAATTATTTTTCAACTTTTTTCAATTTTACCCCCGTGGGATATATATTCTACCCACACACATTTGAAACTCTCCTGGGGTACCCTCACACATATTATTCCCTCATTTAGTGGATATTTTCACAAAAAAGTGAAATTTTCAAAAATTCAGAAAATTGGCTGAAATGACTAAATATGAACGCCTCATCGGGCTAATATCTCTGGAACTGAAATCGGAACACTCACTTACATTTCCCCTTCCTGAAAGTCTGATAAACGCCGGAAAAATGACTAAGTCCCAAAAATTTTTTTAGCAACTTTTTTCAATTTTACCCCCGTGGGATATATCTTCTACTCACACACATATGGAACTCTCCTGGGATACCCTCACACATATTATTCCCTCATTTAGTGGATATTTTCACAAAAAAGTGAAATTTTAAAAAATTCAGAAAATTGGCTGAAATGACTAAATATGAACGACTCATCAGGCTAATAGCTCTGGAACTGAAATCGGAATGCTCACTGACATTTTCCCTATCTGAAAGTCTGATAAACGCCGGAAAAATGACTAAGTCTAAAAAAAAATGTTTTCAACTTTTTTCAATTTTACCCCCGTGGGATATATATTCTACCCACACATATTTGGAACTCTCGTGGGGTACCCTCACACATATTATTCCCTCATTTAGTGGATATTTTCGCAAAAAAAGTGAAATTTTCAAAAATTCAGAAAATTGGCTGAAAACGTCTAAATATGAAGGACTCTCCGGGCGAATCGCTCTGGAACTGAAATCGGAACGCTCACTGACATTTCCCCTATCTGAAAGTCTGATAAATTCCGGAAAAATGACTAAGTCTAAAAAAAAAATTTTTTAAACCTTTTTCAATTTTACCCCCGTGGGATATATATTCTACCCACACATATTTGGAACTCTCGTGGGGTACCCTCACACATATTATTCCCTCATTTAGTGGATATTTTCACAAAAAAGTGAAATTTTCAAAAATTCTGAAAATTGGCTGAAAACGGCTAAATATGAAGGACTCATCGGACGAATCGCTCTGGAACTGAAATCGGAACGCTCACTGACATTTCCCCTATCTGAAAGTCTGACAAACGCCGGAAAAATGACTAAGTCTAAAAAAAAAATTTTTAAACCTTTTTCAATTTTACCCCCGTGGGATATATATTCTACCCACACACATTTGGAACTCTCTTGGGGTACCCTCACACATATTATTCCCTCATTTAGTGGATATTTTCACAAAAAAGTGAAATTTTCAAAAATTCTTAAAATTGGCTGAAAACGACTAAATATGAAGGACTCTCCGGGCGAATCGCTCTGGAACTGAAATCGGAACGCTCACTGACATTTCCCCTATCTGAAAGTCTGATAAACGCTGAAAAAATGACTAAGTCGAAAAAATAAATATTTTTTCACCTTTTTTCAATTTTACCCACGTGGGATATATATTCTACCCACACACATTTGGAACTCTCCTGGGGAACCCGCACACATATTATTTCCTCATTTAGTGGATATTTTCACAAAAAAGTGAAATTTTCAAAAATTCAGAAAATTGGCTGAAAATGACTAAATATGAACGACTCATGGGGCTAATAGCTCTGGAACTGAAATCGGAACACTCACTGACATTTACCCTAACTGAAAGTCTGATAAACGCCGGAAAAATGACTAAGTCCCAAAAAAAATTTTTAGCAACTTTTTTCAATTTTACCCCCGTGGGATATATATTCTACCCACACACATTTGAAACTCTCTTGGGGTACCCTCACACATATTATTCCCTCATTTAGTGGATATTTTCACAAAAAAGTGAAATTTTCAAAAATTCTGAAAATTGGCTGAAAACGACTAAATATGAAGGACTCTCCGGGCGAATCGCTCTGGAACCGAAATCGGAACGCTCACTGACATTTCCCCTATCTGAAACTCTGATAAATGCCGGAAAAATGACTAAGTCGAAAAAAAAAATTTTTCTACTTTTTTCAGTTTTACCCCCGTGGGATATATATTCGACCCACACACATTTGGAACTCTCCTGGGGAACCCTCACGCATATTATTCCCTCATTTAGTGGATATTTTCACAAAAAAGTGAAATTTTCAAAAATTCTGAAAATTGGCTGAAAATGATTAAAATTAACGGCTCATCAGGCTAATAGCTCTGGAACTGAAATCAGAACGCTCACTGACATTTCCCCTAACTGAAAGTCTGATAAACGCTGAAAAAATGACTAAGTCCAAAAAATTTTTTTTTTTTACCTTTTTTCAAATTTACCCCAGTGGGATTTATATTCCACCCACACACATTTGGAAATCTCCTGGGGTACCCTCACACATATTATTCCCTCATTTAGTGGATATTTTCACAAAAACGTGAAATTTTCAAAAATTCTGAAAATTGGCTGAAAACGACTAAATATGAAGGACTCATCGGGCGAATCGCTCTGGAACTGAAATCAGAACGCTCACTGAGATTTCCCCTATCTGAAAGTCTGATAAATGCCGGAAAAATGACTAAGTCGAAAAAAAAAAATTTTCAAATTTTTTCAATTTTACCCCCGTGGGATATATATTCGACCCACACACATTTGGAACTCTCCTGGGGTACCCTCACACATATTATTCCCTCATTTAGTGGAAATTTTCACAAAAAAGTGAAATTTTCAAAAATTCAGAAAATTGGCTGAAAACGACTAAATATGAAGGACTCATCGGGCGAATCGCTCTGGAACTGAAATCGGAACGCTCACTGACATTTCCCCTATCTGAAAGTCTGATAAACGCTGAAAAAATGACTAAGTCGAAAAAAAAAATATTTTTTCACCTTTTTTCAATTTTACCCACGTGGGATATATATTCTACCCACACACATTTGGAACTCTCCTGGGGAACCCTCACGCATATTATTTCCTCATTTAGTGGATATTTTCACAAAAAAGTGAAATTTTCAAAAATTCAGAAAATTGGCTGAAAACGACTAAATATGATGGACTCATCGGGCGAATCGCTCTGGAACTGAAATCGGAACGCTCACTGACATTTCCCCTATCTGAAAGTCTGATAAACGCCGGAAAAATGACTAAGTCCCAAAAAAAATTTTTAGCAACTTTTTTCAATTTTACCCCCGTGGGATATATATTCTACCCACACACATTTGGAACTCTCTTGGGGTACCCTCACACATATTATTCCCTCATTTAGTGGATATTTTCACAAAAAAGTGAAATTTTCAAAAATTCTGAAAATTGGCTGAAAACGACTAAATATGAAGGACTCTCCGGGCGAATCGCTCTGGAACCGAAATCGGAACGCTCACTGACATTTCCCCTATCTGAAAGTCTGATAAACGCTGAAAAAATGACTAAGTCTAAAAAATTTTTTTTTTTACCTTTTTTCAAATTTACCCCAGTGGGATTTATATTCCACCCACACACATTTGGAACTCTCCTGGGGTACCCTCACACATATTATTCCCTCATTTAGTGGATATTTTCACAAAAACGTGAAATTTTCAAAAATTCTGAAAATTGGCTGAAAACGACTAAATATGAAGGACTCATCGGGCGAATCGCTCTGGAACTGAAATCGGAACGATCACTGATATTTCCCCTATCTGAAAGTCTGATAAACGCTGGAAAAATGACTAAGTCCAAAAAAAAAAATTTTTTCAACTTTTTTCAATTTTACCCCCGTGGGATATATATTCTACCTATTTACATTTGGAACTCTCCTGGGGTACACTCACACATATTATTCCCTCATTTAGTGGATATTTTCACAAAAAAGTGAAATTTTCAAAAATTCAGAAAATTGGCTGAAAATGACTAAATATGAACGGCTCATCAGGTTAATAGCTCTGGAACTGAAATCGGAAAGCTCACTGACATTTCCCCTAACTGAAAGTCTGATAAACGCCGGAAAAATGACTAAGTAACAAAAAAAATTTTTAGCAACTTTTTTCAATTTTACCCCCGTGGGATATATCTTCTACCCACACACATTTGGAACTCTCCTGGGATACCCTCACACATATTATTCCCTCATTTAGTGGATATTTTCACAAAAAAAGTGAAATTTTCAAAAATTCTGAAAATTGGCTGAAAACGACTAAATATGAAGGACTCATCGGACGAATCGCTCTGGAACTGAAATCGGAACGCTCACTGACATTTCCCCTATCTGAAAGTCTGACAAACGCCGGAAAAATGACTAAGTCTAAAAAAAAAATTTTTTAAACCTTTTTCAATTTTACCCCCGTGGGATATATATTCTACCCACACACATTTGGAACTCTCTTGGGGTACCCTCACACATATTATTCCCTCATTTAGTGGATATTTTCGCAAAAAAAGTGAAATTTTCAAAAATTCAGAAAATTGGCTGAAAACGTCTAAATATGAAGGACTCTCCGGGCGAATCGCTCTGGAACTGAAATCGGAACGCTCACTGACATTTCCCCTATCTGAAAGTCTGATAAATTCCGGAAAAATGACTAAGTCTAAAAAAAAAATTTTTTAAACCTTTTTCAATTTTACCCCCGTGGGATATATATTCTACCCACACATATTTGGAACTCTCGTGGGGTACCCTCACACATATTATTCCCTCATTTAGTGGATATTTTCACAAAAAAGTGAAATTTTCAAAAATTCTGAAAATTGGCTGAAAACGGCTAAATATGAAGGACTCATCGGACGAATCGCTCTGGAACTGAAATCGGAACGCTCACTGACATTTCCCCTATCTGAAAGTCTGACAAACGCCGGAAAAATGACTAAGTCTAAAAAAAAAATTTTTAAACCTTTTTCAATTTTACCCCCGTGGGATATATATTCTACCCACACACATTTGGAACTCTCTTGGGGTACCCTCACACATATTATTCCCTCATTTAGTGGATATTTTCACAAAAAAGTGAAATTTTCAAAAATTCTTAAAATTGGCTGAAAACGACTAAATATGAAGGACTCTCCGGGCGAATCGCTCTGGAACTGAAATCGGAACGCTCACTGACATTTCCCCTATCTGAAAGTCTGATAAACGCTGAAAAAATGACTAAGTCGAAAAAATAAATATTTTTTCACCTTTTTTCAATTTTACCCACGTGGGATATATATTCTACCCACACACATTTGGAACTCTCCTGGGGAACCCGCACACATATTATTTCCTCATTTAGTGGATATTTTCACAAAAAAGTGAAATTTTCAAAAATTCAGAAAATTGGCTGAAAATGACTAAATATGAACGACTCATGGGGCTAATAGCTCTGGAACTGAAATCGGAACACTCACTGACATTTACCCTAACTGAAAGTCTGATAAACGCCGGAAAAATGACTAAGTCCCAAAAAAAATTTTTAGCAACTTTTTTCAATTTTACCCCCGTGGGATATATATTCTACCCACACACATTTGAAACTCTCTTGGGGTACCCTCACACATATTATTCCCTCATTTAGTGGATATTTTCACAAAAAAGTGAAATTTTCAAAAATTCTGAAAATTGGCTGAAAACGACTAAATATGAAGGACTCTCCGGGCGAATCGCTCTGGAACCGAAATCGGAACGCTCACTGACATTTCCCCTATCTGAAACTCTGATAAATGCCGGAAAAATGACTAAGTCGAAAAAAAAAATTTTTCTACTTTTTTCAGTTTTACCCCCGTGGGATATATATTCGACCCACACACATTTGGAACTCTCCTGGGGAACCCTCACGCATATTATTCCCTCATTTAGTGGATATTTTCACAAAAAAGTGAAATTTTCAAAAATTCTGAAAATTGGCTGAAAATGATTAAAATTAACGGCTCATCAGGCTAATAGCTCTGGAACTGAAATCAGAACGCTCACTGACATTTCCCCTAACTGAAAGTCTGATAAACGCTGAAAAAATGACTAAGTCCAAAAAATTTTTTTTTTTTACCTTTTTTCAAATTTACCCCAGTGGGATTTATATTCCACCCACACACATTTGGAAATCTCCTGGGGTACCCTCACACATATTATTCCCTCATTTAGTGGATATTTTCACAAAAACGTGAAATTTTCAAAAATTCTGAAAATTGGCTGAAAACGACTAAATATGAAGGACTCATCGGGCGAATCGCTCTGGAACTGAAATCAGAACGCTCACTGAGATTTCCCCTATCTGAAAGTCTGATAAATGCCGGAAAAATGACTAAGTCGAAAAAAAAAAATTTTCAAATTTTTTCAATTTTACCCCCGTGGGATATATATTCGACCCACACACATTTGGAACTCTCCTGGGGTACCCTCACACATATTATTCCCTCATTTAGTGGAAATTTTCACAAAAAAGTGAAATTTTCAAAAATTCAGAAAATTGGCTGAAAACGACTAAATATGAAGGACTCATCGGGCGAATCGCTCTGGAACTGAAATCGGAACGCTCACTGACATTTCCCCTATCTGAAAGTCTGATAAACGCTGAAAAAATGACTAAGTCGAAAAAAAAAATATTTTTTCACCTTTTTTCAATTTTACCCACGTGGGATATATATTCTACCCACACACATTTGGAACTCTCCTGGGGAACCCTCACGCATATTATTTCCTCATTTAGTGGATATTTTCACAAAAAAGTGAAATTTTCAAAAATTCAGAAAATTGGCTGAAAACGACTAAATATGATGGACTCATCGGGCGAATCGCTCTGGAACTGAAATCGGAACGCTCACTGACATTTCCCCTATCTGAAAGTCTGATAAACGCCGGAAAAATGACTAAGTCCCAAAAAAAATTTTTAGCAACTTTTTTCAATTTTACCCCCGTGGGATATATATTCTACCCACACACATTTGGAACTCTCTTGGGGTACCCTCACACATATTATTCCCTCATTTAGTGGATATTTTCACAAAAAAGTGAAATTTTCAAAAATTCTGAAAATTGGCTGAAAACGACTAAATATGAAGGACTCTCCGGGCGAATCGCTCTGGAACCGAAATCGGAACGCTCACTGACATTTCCCCTATCTGAAAGTCTGATAAACGCTGAAAAAATGACTAAGTCTAAAAAATTTTTTTTTTTACCTTTTTTCAAATTTACCCCAGTGGGATTTATATTCCACCCACACACATTTGGAACTCTCCTGGGGTACCCTCACACATATTATTCCCTCATTTAGTGGATATTTTCACAAAAACGTGAAATTTTCAAAAATTCTGAAAATTGGCTGAAAACGACTAAATATGAAGGACTCATCGGGCGAATCGCTCTGGAACTGAAATCGGAACGATCACTGATATTTCCCCTATCTGAAAGTCTGATAAACGCTGGAAAAATGACTAAGTCCAAAAAAAAAAATTTTTTCAACTTTTTTCAATTTTACCCCCGTGGGATATATATTCTACCTATTTACATTTGGAACTCTCCTGGGGTACACTCACACATATTATTCCCTCATTTAGTGGATATTTTCACAAAAAAGTGAAATTTTCAAAAATTCAGAAAATTGGCTGAAAATGACTAAATATGAACGGCTCATCAGGTTAATAGCTCTGGAACTGAAATCGGAAAGCTCACTGACATTTCCCCTAACTGAAAGTCTGATAAACGCCGGAAAAATGACTAAGTAACAAAAAAAATTTTTAGCAACTTTTTTCAATTTTACCCCCGTGGGATATATCTTCTACCCACACACATTTGGAACTCTCCTGGGATACCCTCACACATATTATTCCCTCATTTAGTGGATATTTTCACAAAAAAAGTGAAATTTTCAAAAATTCTGAAAATTGGCTGAAAACGACTAAATATGAAGGACTCATCGGACGAATCGCTCTGGAACTGAAATCGGAACGCTCACTGACATTTCCCCTATCTGAAAGTCTGACAAACGCCGGAAAAATGACTAAGTCTAAAAAAAAAATTTTTTAAACCTTTTTCAATTTTACCCCCGTGGGATATATATTCTACCCACACACATTTGGAACTCTCTTGGGGTACCCTCACACATATTATTCCCTCATTTAGTGGATATTTTCACAAAAAAGTGAAATTTTCAAAAATTCTGAAAATTGGCTGAAAACGACTAAATATGAAGGACTCTCCGGGCGAATCGCTCTGGAACTGAAATCGGAACGCTCACTGACATTTCCCCTATCTGAAAGTCTGATAAATGCCGGAAAAATGACTAAGTCAAAAAAAAAAATTTTCAACTTTTTTCAATTTTACCCCCGTGGGATATATATTCGACCCACACACATTTGGAACTCTCCTGGGGTACCCTCACACATATTATTCCCTCATTTAGTGGATATTTTCACAAAAAAGTGAAATTTTCAAAAATTCTGAAAATTAGCTGAAAACGACTAAATATGAAGGACTCATCGGGCGAATCGCTCTGGAACTGAAATCGGAACGATCACTGATATTTCCCCTATCTGAAAGTCTGATAAACGCTGGAAAAATGACTAAGTCCAAAAAAAAAAATTTTTTCAACTTTTTTCAATTTTACCCCCGTGGGATATATATTCTACCTATTTACATTTGGAACTCTCCTGGGGTACACTCACACATATTATTCCCTCATTTAGTGGATATTTTTACAAAAAAGTGAAATTTTCAAAAATTCAGAAAATTGGCTGAAAACGACTAAATATGAAGGACTCATCGGGCGAATCGCTCTGGAACTGAAATCGGAACGCTCACTGACATTTCCCCTATCTGAAAGTCTGATAAACGCTGAAAAAATGACTAAGTCGAAAAAAATATATATTTTTTCACCTTTTTTCAATTTTACCCACGTGGGATATATATTCTACCCACACACATTTGGAACTCTCCTGGGGAACCCTCACGCATATTATTCCCTCATTTAGTGGATATTTTCACAAAAAAGTGAAATTTTCAAAAATTCAGAAAATTGGCTGAAAATGACTAAATATGAACGGCTCATCAGGCTAATAGCTCTGGAACTGAAATCGGAAAGCTCACTGACATTTCCCCTAACTGAAAGTCTGATAAACGCCGGAAAAATGACTAAGTAACAAAAAAAATTTTTAGCAACTTTTTTCAATTTTACCCCCGTGGGATATATCTTCTACCCACACACATTTGGAACTCTCCTGGGGAACCCTCACGCATATTATTCCCTCATTTAGTGGATATTTTCACAAAAAAGTGAAATTTTCAAAAATTCTGAAAATTGGCTGAAAACGACTAAATATGAAGGACTCATCGGGCGAATCGCTCTGGAACTGAAATTGGAACGCTCACTGACATTTCCCCTATCTGAAAGTCTGACAAACGCCGGAAAAATGACTAAGTCTAAAAAAAAAATTTTTTAAACCTTTTTCAATTTTACCCCCGTGGGATATATATTCTACCCAAACACATTTGGAACTCTCTTGGGGTACCCTCTGTAGCGCTGGCGTCCCTGCCCTCTGCTAGGCAGGGACGCTGCTCCCCTCACCGCTCTGCTCCGTGCCCGGCGTCCTCTCCCCGCTCTGCTGTCAGCGCGCGCTCCTTCCCGGCGTCCTCCTCCCGCTCTGCTCTCAGCGCGCGCTCCTTCCCGGCCCCTGTGCTTAGGGCGCGCGCGCGCGCGCTCCCCTCCTCTTAAAGGGGCCGCGCGCCGTCCTAAGGAGTCCCCGGCCAATGGCCGGAGGACTTCATCATATATAAGGCACCTCCTCCAAAATGGAGGTACCCGAGCAATGTTGTTTGCACCTGTGTCTCACCTGTGCTTCAGCCCTCAGGTCCCGTTGCCAGTTACCTGCCAGTTTCCTGCCAGTTTCCTGCTAGTTACCTGCCAGTTACCTGCCTGATTCCTGCCTGAATACTTGTTACCTGTCTGCTAGTCTGAGGTCCGACGGTCTGCCTTACTACTCCGGTCAGTCTGTCTATGGACCAGCTTGCCCGCTCACCTGGGAGCTCTTCTCCGTTATCTGCCTGCTTGCCAGCCCGGAGGCTCCGTTGTCACGTGCTGTGACCACCAGCTATCTCAGAGACTCTTGCCCGCTCACCTGGGAGCGCATCTCCGTTACCTGCCTGCTTGCCAGCCCGGAGGTCCCGTTGTCACGTGCGGTGACCACCAGCTATTCCAGAGACTCTTGCCCGCTCACCTGGGAGCGCTTCTCCGTTACCTACCTGCCTGCCAGCCCGGAGGTTCCGCCGTCACGTGCCGTGACCACCTGCTATTCCAGAGACTCTCGCTTGCTCACCTGGGAGCACACATCTACCATCTGCCTGCTAGCCTACCCGGAGGCTCTGCCATCACAGGTCGTACCTACCCCTTACCCAGAGACTGCCCTGATCACTTGCCGTAACTCCCTGTCCGTTCACCCAGAGACTGCCACCCGCTCCCTTACAAGGGCCGCCCCCTTGTATAGTAGCTCAGAGGTTCCGCCTCCCGGATCCGTTACAGTTTGCTCGGGCCATGGAACCCGGTGGCACCCAAGCTCCCTCGCTCACGGACCTGTGTCATGAACTGTCCCGTCAAAGGTCCCAACAGGAGTCCATCCTGGGTCACCTGCGGAATGTCAATACTCGCCTGGACACTCTGACTGCACCACCTGCAGCCACTGCCAGTACCATGACTCGCAACCCGGCAGCTCCGCTACCCACTAATACCATGGTAACCTATCCCGGTCCCCGGCTGTCTGCACCTCCTCGCTTCGGAGGCGACTCCGTCCAGGCTCGGGGCTTCATAAATCAGTGCACCCTGCACTTTGAACTTTTGTCCCATCAGTTTAATTCCGACCGGGCCAAAATTGCCTTTATCATGTCCCATCTCACCGGGGAGTCCCTGGCCTGGCTAAATCCTCTATGGGAGAGAGGAGACCCCCTGGTGTCCAACTTGCCTGCTTTTCTCTCGGCTTTCCGGAAAGTCTTCGACGAACCCGGACGGAAGACCTCATCCGCATCCTCTCTGCTACGCCTCCGTCAGGAGGGTCTCACCGTGGGCCAATATGCCATACGGTTCCGCACCCTTGCCTCGGAGCTGGCCTGGGATAACGACGCTCTGGTATCCGTCTTCTGGGAGGGTCTGTCCGGTCGTATTAAAGATGAACTTGCTGGTCGGGACATTCCTACCTCTCTCGATGATCTAATAACCCTTGCCACCCGGATTGACCTACGGTTCCAGGAGCGTGCCAAAGAGGTCACCCGTGAGAGAAGGATTCCACGTTTAGCTCCTACTTTCCAGAAACCCGTCATTCCCTCCATCTCTCCCCAGGTACACTCTCCTGAGCCTATGCAGGTCGACCAGACCAAGATGGTCAAAACCCGTCAGGACTCACGCCATGCCGAGGGGAGCTGCTTCTACTGTGGCAGTAAGGAGCACCGGATCCGTGCCTGCCCGGAGAGGTCGGGAAACGCCTGTGTCTAGGTTCGCTCAGAGAGGTCCACCTAGACAAGAATAAATCCTCTCCATCCCTGCTGTTGTCAGTTTCGATCATGTACGGGGAGAACCGTTATTTCGAACTAGCCCAACTTGACTCTGGAGCAGCCGGGAACCTTATTTCACAGTCCCTGGTTGAGAAATACCGCATCCCCACCAAACCTCTGGCTGTACCCTTGTCTGTCGCTGCCGTGTATGGGGGCCTCTTACCTCGCCCCATTCAACTCATCACCGAATCCATTACCCTGCAGGTGGGAATGCTGCATTCTGAAAGTATCTCCTTTCATGTTCTGCCTGGACTCTCTCACGCCCTCTTGCTAGGTCTGCCCTGGCTCCAGAGACATGCACCCGTGCTAGACTGGCAAACCGGAGAGGTCCTTCGCTGGGAACAAGACTGTCATAAAACCTGCCTGGTTCCCGTCCATCCCGTCCGTCCCTCTCCTACCCCAGCTAATCTACCTGGACTTCCGATTCCTTATTGGTCTTATGCAGATGTCTTTAATAAAAAGGAGGCAGAGACATTACCACCACATAGACCATACGACTGTCCCATCGATCTGCTACCCGGTACTACTCCTCCCCGTGGGCGTATCTATCCTTTATCCGCTGCTGAGACCCTGTCAATGTCCGAATATATTGAGGAGAATCTGGCCAGAGGATTCATCCGGAAATCTACCTCCCCGGCGGGAGCAGGCTTCTTTTTCGTCAAAAAGAAGGACGGCTCTCTCCGTCCCTGTATAGACTATAGAGGCCTAAACCTGATCACGGTGAAGAATAAGTACCCCCTTCCGCTCATTCCAGAATTATTTGATCGCCTGAGGGGGGCTAGGATCTTCACCAAACTGGACCTTCGTGGGGCGTACAACCTGGTTCGTATTCGTCAGGGGGATGAATGGAAGACGGCATTCAACACCCGGGACGGCCACTATGAATACCTGGTAATGCCCTTTGGTCTCTGTAACGCTCCTGCCGTCTTTCAAGAGTTGGTCAATGACATCTTCCGGGACCTTCTCTACTCCTGCGTAGTGGTGTACCTGGACGACATCTTGGTCTTCTCTCCGGATCTCCAGACTCACCGGAGGGACGTTCGTCAGGTCCTGCTCAGGCTAAGGCAGAACCATCTCTACGCTAAATTTGAGAAGTGCCTCTTTGAGCAGACCTCGCTTCCGTTTCTGGGCTACATTATCTCTCAGACCGGCCTACAAATGGATCCTGAGAAACTGTCTGCCATCGAGAAATGGCCCCGACCGGAGGGGTTGAAGGCCATTCAGCGATTCCTGGGCTTCGCCAACTACTACCGCCTCTTCATACCACACTTCTCTTCCCGGACGGCCCCAATTTCTGCGCTCACCCGTAAAGGTACTAATCCCAAAGAGTGGCCACCCGAAGCAGAGGAGGCCTTTCTTTCCCTTAAACAGGCCTTCTCTTCCGCCCCGGTGCTGCATCGCCCAGATGGCAACAAGCAGTTCTTCCTGGAAGTTGACGCCTCCTCCTCTGGAGCCGGAGCGGTACTTACTCAAAAATCATCTTCCGGGAGGATGGTAACTTGTGGCTTCTTCTCTAAACTCTTCTCCTCCTCTGAGCGCAACTATTCCATAGGAGACCGAGAGTTATTGGCCATCAAACTGGCATTGGAGGAGTGGCGTTACCTGCTCGAGGGGGCTCTTCACCCGGTAATAATTTACACTGACCACAAGAACTTGGCTTACCTCCAGCATGCCCAGAGACTTAACCCGCGCCAAGCCCGGTGGTCCTTGTTTTTTGCTCGTTTTGATTTTGTCCTTCATTTTCGCCCGGCTGACAAAAACGTCAAGGCGGACGCCTTGTCTCGGTCCTTTCTGGTGTCTGATCTCGAGGAGGATCCGAAACATATCATCGATCCCGCCAGAGTAATGCAGGTGGCTCCCGTGAGTCTAAATCGTCTTCCTCCTGGTAAGACGTTCGTACCAGTACCTGATCGGGAGAAGATCCTACACTGGGGTCATTCGTCTAAACTAGCTGGCCACGCCGGTCAGAAAAAGACCCTCCAGCTTATTACCCGGCACTACTGGTGGCCTAACCTGCACAAGGATGTAATAGACTTTGTTTCTGCCTGTGTGTCCTGCGCCCGCAACAAAGTTCCGAGACACCTGCCGGCCGGCCGCCTCCTACCTCTGCCAGTACCTGCTGCCCCCTGGCAGCATATAGCGATGGACTTCATTACTGATCTACCCGTCTCTGCCGGTTGTACGGTCATTTGGGTGGTCGCTGACCACTTCTCCAAGATGGCTCACTTCATTCCACTGCCAGGTCTTCCGTCTGCACCCGAGCTGGCTAAAGACTTTATCCGCCACATCTTCCGTCTTCATTCCCTGCCCCGTCACATCGTGTCGGATCGTGGGGTACAGTTCACTTCCCGTTTCTGGAGAGCCACTTGTAAATTGCTGGACGTCACCCTGGACTTCTCCTCCGCTTACCACCCACAGTCTAATGGTCAAGTGGAGCGGATCAATCAGAACCTGACCAGTTACCTTCGGCACTTCGTTAATGCCCACCATTCTGACTGGGTGGATCTCCTGCCATGGGCCGAATTCTCGTACAACAATCACGAGAGCGAGTCTTCCTCCAAATCCCCGTTTTTTGTAGTCTACGGTCAGCATCCTCGGATCCCGTTTCCCGTCCCCACCTCGGCGGACAATCCGGCTGCGGAATCTCTTGTTAACAAATTTTCCTCCATATGGGAGAGTACCCGGTCCGCACTCCTTCTGTCATCCGAGCGTATGAAAAGACACGCTGACAAAAGACGTCTGGACCCTCCTCAATTCCGCCCTGGGGATAAAGTCTGGCTCCCGTCCAAATATGTCCGGCTCAAGATCCCTTCCTATAAGTTAGGGCCTCGGTTCATCGGCCCACTGGAGGTCATCAGTCAGATCAACCCGGTGGCCTATAAATTGAAACTCCCGGCCAATTTACGGATCCCTAACTCCTTCCATGTGTCTCTCCTCAAACCTGTGGTGCTTAACTCTTTTTCCAAGTCTACAGGTACGCCTCCTGCTCCGGATTCTGCTGAGGACGAGTTTGAGGTAGAGAACATTCTTGCCACCAAAAGGGTAAGAGGAAAGACCTTTTTTCTGGTAGATTGGAAGGGGTTTGGTCCTGAGGAGAGAACGTGGGAGCCCCGGGAGAATATCCATGCCCCTCTCATCCTAGCTAAATTTCTGTCTGGCCTAAAAAAGGGGGGCCTAAAGGGGGGGGTACTGTAGCGCTGGCGTCCCTGCCCTCTGCTAGGCAGGGACGCTGCTCCCCTCACCGCTCTGCTCCGTGCCCGGCGTCCTCTCCCCGCTCTACTGTCAGCGCGCGCTCCTTCCCGGCGTCCTCCTCCCGCTCTGCTCTCAGCGCGCGCTCCTTCCCGGCCCCTGTGCTTAGGGCGCGCGCGCGCTCCCCTCCTCTTAAAGGGGCCGCGCGCGCCGTCCTAAGGAGTCCCCGGCCAATGGCCGGAGGACTTCATCATATATAAGGCACCTCCTCCAAAATGGAGGTGCCCGAGCAATGTTGTTTGCACCTGTGTCTCACCTGTGCTTCAGCCCTCAGGTCCCGTTGCCAGTTACCTGCCAGTTTCCTGCCAGTTTCCTGCTAGTTACCTGCCAGTTACCTGCCTGATTCCTGCCTGAATACTTGTTACCTGTCTGCTAGTCTGAGGTCCGACGGTCTGCCTTACTACTCCGGTCAGTCTGTCTATGGACCAGCTTGCCCGCTCACCTGGGAGCGCTTCTCCGTTATCTGCCTGCTTGCCAGCCCGGAGGCTCCGTTGTCACGTGCTGTGACCACCAGCTATCTCAGAGACTCTTGCCCGCTCACCTGGGAGCGCATCTCCGTTACCTGCCTGCTTGCCAGCCCGGAGGTCCCGTTGTCACGTGCGGTGACCACCAGCTATTCCAGAGACTCTAGCCCGCTCACCTGGGAGCGCTTCTCCGTTACCTACCTGCCTGCCAGCCCGGAGGTTCCGCCGTCACGTGCCGTGACCACCTGCTATTCCAGAGACTCTCGCTTGCTCACCTGGGAGCACACATCTACCATCTGCCTGCTAGCCTACCCGGAGGCTCTGCCATCACAGGTCGTACCTACCCCTTACCCAGAGACTGCCCTGATCACTTGCCGTAACTCCCTGTCCGTTCACCCAGAGACTGCCACCCGCTCCCTTACAAGGGCCGCCCCCTTGTATAGTAGCTCAGAGGTTCCGCCTCCCGGACCCGTTACACCCTCACACATATTATTCCCTCATTTAGTGGATATTTTCGCAAAAAAGTGAAATTTTCGAAAATTGGCTGAAAACTACTAAATATGAAGGACTCATCGGGCGAATCGCTCTGGAACTGAAATCGGAACGCTCACTGACATTTCCCCTATCTGAAAGTCTGATAAATGCTGAAAAAATGACTAAGTCGAAAAAATATATATTTTTTCACCTTTTTTCAATTTTACCCACGTGGGATATATATTCTACCCACACACATTTGGAACTCTCCTGGGGAACCCGCACACATATTATTTCCTCATTTAGTGGATATTTTCACAAAAAAGTGAAATTTTCAAAAATTCAGAAAATTGGCTGAAAATGACTAAATATGAATGACTCATCGGGCTAACAGCTCTGGAACTGAAATCGGAACACTCACTGACATTTCCCCTAACTGAAAGTCTGATAAACGCCGGAAAAATGACTAAGTCCCAAAAAAATTTTTTAGCAACTTTTTTCAATTTTACCCCCGTAGGATATATCTTCTACCCACACACATTTGGAACTCTCCTGGGATACCCTCACACATATTATTCCCTCATTTAGTGGATATTTTCACAAAAAAGTGAAATTTTCAAAAATTCTGAAAATTGGCTGAAAACGTCTAGATATGAAGAACTCACCGGGCGAATCGCTCTGGAACTGAAATTGGAATGCTCACTGACATTTCCCCTATCTGAAAGTCTGATAAATGCCGGAAAAATGACTAAGTCGAAAAAAAACAATTTTCAACTTTTTTCAATTTTACCCCCGTGGGATATATATTCGACCCACACACATTTGGAACTCTCCTGGGGTACCCTCACACATATTATTCCCTCATTTAGTGGATATTTTCACAAAAAAGTGAAATTTTCAAAAATTCTGAAAATTGGCTGAAAACGACTAAATATGAAGGACTCATTGGGCGAATCGCTCTGGAACTGAAATCGGAACGCTCACTGACATTTCCCCTATCTGAAAGTCTGATAAACGCTGAAAAAATGACTAAGTCCAAAAAAATTTTTTTTTTACCTTTTTTCAAATTTACCCCCGTGGGATATATATTCTACCCACACACATTTGGAAATCTCCTGGGGTACCCTCACACATATTATTCCCTCATTTAGTGGATATTTTCACAAAAAAATGAAATTTTCAAAAATTCTGAAAATTGGCTGAAAACGACTAAATATGAAGGACTCATCGGGCGAATCGCTCTGGAACTGAAATCGGAACGCTCACTGAGATTTCCCCTATCTGAAAGTCTGATAAAAGGCGGAAAAATGACTAAGTCCAAAAAAAATTTTTTTTTCAACTTTTTTCAATTTTACCCCCGTGGGATATATATTCTACCCACACACATTTGGAACTCTCTTGGGGTACCCTCACACATATTATTCCCTCATTTAGTGGATATTTTCACAAAAAAGTGAAATTTTCAAAAATTCTGAAAATTGGCTGAAAACGACTAAATATGAAGGACTCTCCGGGCGAATCGCTCTGGAACTGAAATCGGAACGCTCACTGACATTTCCCCTATCTGAAAGTCTGATAAATGCCGGAAAAATGACTAAGTCGAAAAAAAAAAATTTTCAACTTTTTTCAATTTTACCCCCGTGGGATATATATTCGACCCACACACATTTGGAACTCTCCTGGGGTACCCTCACACATATTATTCCCTCATTTAGTGGATATTTTCACAAAAAAGTGAAATTTTCAAAAATTCTGAAAATTGGCTGAAAACGACTAAATATGAAGGACTCATCAGGCGAATCGCTCTGGAACTGAAATCGGAACGATCACTGATATTTCCCCTATCTGAAAGTCTGATAAACGCTGGAAAAATGAAGTCCAAAAAAAAAAATTTTTTCAACTTTTTTCAATTTTACCCCCGTGGGATATATATTCTACATATTTACATTTGGAACTCTCCTGGGGTACCCTCACACATATTATTCCCTCATTTAGTGGATATTTTCACAAAAAAGTGAAATTTTCAAAAATTCAGAAAATTGGCTGAAAACGACTAAATATGAAGGACTCATCGGGCGAATCGCTCTGGAACTGAAATCGGAACGCTCAGTGACATTTCCCCTATCTGAAAGTCTGATAAACGCTGAAAAAATGACTAAGTCGAAAAAAAAAATATTTTTTCACCTTTTTTCAATTTTACCCACGTGGGATATATATTCTACCCACACACATTTGGAACTCTCCTGGGGAACCCTCACGCATATTATTCCCTCATTTAGTGGATATTTTCACAAAAAAGTGAAATTTTCAAAAATTCAGAAAATTGGCTGAAAACGACTAAATATGAAGGACTCATCGGGCGAATCGCTCTGGAACTGAAATCGGAACGCTCACTGAGATTTCCCCTATCTGAAAGTCTGATAAAAGGCGGAAAAATGACTAAGTCCAAAAAAAATTTTTTTTCAACTTTTTTCAATTTTACCCCCGTGGGATATATATTCTACCCACACACATTTGAAACTCTCTTGGGGTACCCTCACACATATTATTCCCTCATTTAGTGGATATTTTCGCAAAAAAGTGAAATTTTCAAAAATTCAGAAAATTGGCTGAAAACTACTAAATATGAAGGACTCATCGGGCGAATCGCTCTGGAACTGAAATCGGAACGCTCACTGAGATTTCCCCTATCTGAAAGTGTGATAAAAGGCGGAAAAATGACTAAGTCCAAAAAAAAAATATTTTTCAACTTTTTTCAATTTTACCCCCGTGGGATATATATTCTACCCACACACATTTGGAACTCTCTTGGGGTACCCTCACACATATTATTCCCTCATTTAGTGGATATTTTCACAAAAAAGTGAAATTTTCAAAAATTCTGAAAATTGGCTGAAAACGACTAAATATGAAGGACTCATCGGGCGAATCGCTCTGGAACTGAAATCGGAACGATCACTGATATTTCCCCTATCTGAAAGTCTGATAAACGCTGGAAAAATGACTAAGTCCAAAAAAAAAATTTTTTTCAACTTTTTTCAATTTTACCCCCGTGGGATATATATTCGACCCACACACATTTGGAACTCTCCTGGGGTACCCTCACACATATTATTCCCTCATTTAGTGGATATTTTCACAAAAAAGTGAAATTTTCAAAAATTCTGAAAATTGGCTGAAAACGACTAAATATGAAGGACTCATCGGGCGAATCGCTCTGGAACTGACATCGGAACGATCACTGATATTTCCCCTATCTGAAAGTCTGATAAACGCTGGAAAAATGACTAAGTCCAAAAAAAAATTTTTTTTCAACTTTTTTCAATTTTACCCCCGTGGGATATATATTCTACCTATTTACATTTGGAACTCTCCTGGGGTACCCTCACACATATTATTCCCTCATTTAGTGGATATTTTCACAAAAAAGTGAAATTTTCAAAAATTCAGAAAATTGGCTGAAAATGACTAAATATGAAGGACTCATCGGGCGAATCGCTCTGGAACTGAAATCGGAACGCTCACTGACATTTCTCCTAACTGAAAGTCTGATAAACGCCGGAAAAATGACTAAGTAACAAAAAAAATTTTTAGCAACTTTTTTCAATCTTACCCCCGTGGGATATATCTTCTACCCACACACATTTGGAACTCTCCTGGGATACCCTCACACATATTATTCCCTCATTTAGTGGATATTTTCACAAAAAAGTGAAATTTTCAAAAATTCAGAAAATTGGCTGAAAGTGACTAAATATGAATGACTCATCGGGCTAATAGCTCTGGAACTGAAATCGGAACACTCACTGACATTTCCCCTAACTGAAAGTCTGATAAACGCCGGAAAAATGACTAAGTCCCAAAAAAATTTTTTAGCAACTTTTTTCAATTTTACCCCCGTAGGATATATCTTCTACCCACACACATTTGGAACTCTCCTGGGATACCCTCACACATATTATTCCCTCATTTATTGGATATTTTCACAAAAAAGTGAAATTTTCAAAAATTCTGAAAATTGGCTGAAAACGACTAAATATGAAGGACTCATCGGGCGAATCGCTCTGGAACTGAAATCGGAACGCTCACTGACATTTCCCCTATCTGAAAGTCTGATAAACGCTGAAAAAATGACTAAGTCCAAAAAAATTTTTTTTTGACCTTTTTTCAAATTTACCCCCGTGGGATATATATTCTACCCACTCACATTTGGTACTCTCCTGGGGTACCCTCACACATATTATTCCCTCATTTAGTGGATATTTTCACAAAAACGTGAAATTTTCAAAAATTCTGAAAATTGGCTGAAAACTACTAAATATGAAGGACTCATCGGGCGAATCGCTCTGGAACTGAAATCGGAACGCTCACTGAGATTTCCCCTATCTGAAAGTCTGATAAAAGGCGGAAAAATGACTTAAGTCCAAAAAAAAATTTTTTTTCAACTTTTTTCAATTTTACCCCCGTGGGATATATATTCGACCCACACACATTTGGAACTCTCCTGGGGTACCCTCACACATATTATTCCCTCATTTAGTGGATATTTTCACAAAAACGTGAAATTTTTAAAAATTCGGAAAATTGGCTGAAAACGACTAAATATGAAGGACTCATCGGGCGAATCGCTCTGGAACTGAAATCGGAACGCTCACTGAGATTTCCCTATCTGAAAGTCTGATAAAAGGCGGAAAAATGACTAAGTCCAAAAAAAATTTTTTTTTCAACTTTTTTCAATTTTACCCCCGTGGGATATATATTCTACCCATTTACATTTGGAACTCTCCTGGGGTACCCTCACACATATTATTCCCTCATTTAGTAGATATTTTCACAAAAAAGTGAAATTTTCAAAAATTCAGAAAATTGGCTGAAAATGACTAAATATGAACGACTCATCGAGCGAATCGCTCTGGAACTGAAATCGGAACGCTCGCTGACATTTCCCCTAACTGAAAGTCTGATAAACGCCGGAAAAAAGACTAAGTCCCAAAAAAATTTTTTAGCAACTTTTTTCAATTTTACCCCCGTGGGATATATCTTCTACTCACACACATTTGGAACTCTCCTGGGGTACCCTCACACATATTATTCCCTCATTTAGTAGATATTTTCCCAAAAAAGTGAAATTTTAAAAAATTCAGAAAATTGGCTGAAAACGACTAAATATGAAGGACTCATCGGGCGAATCGCTCTGGAACTGAAATCGGAACGCTCACTGACATTTGCCCTAATTGAAAGTCTGATAAACGCTGAAAAAATGACAGTCCAAAAAATTTTTTTTTTTACCTTTTTTCAAATTTACCCCCGTGGGATATATATTCTACCCACATACATTTGGAACTCTCTTGGGGTACCCTCACACATATTATTCCCTCATTTAGTGGATATTTTCACAAAAACGTGAAATTTTCAAAAATTCTGAAAATTGGCTGAAAACTACTAAATATGAAGGACTCATCGGGCGAATCGCTCTGGAACTGAAATCGGAACGCTCACTGACATTTGCCCTAATTGAAAGTCTGATAAACGCCGTAAAAATGACCAAGTCCAAAAAAAATTTTTTTTAAACTTTTTTCAATTTTACCCCGTGGGATATATATTCTACCCACACACATTTGTAACTCTCCTGGGGTACCCTCACACATATTATTCCCTCATTTAGTGGATATATTCACAAAAAAGTGAAATTTTCAAAAATTCTGAAAATAGGCTGAAAACTACTAAATATGAAGGACTCATCGGGCGAATCGCTCTGGAACTGAAATCGGAACGCTCACTGACATTTGCCCTAATTGAAAGTCTGATAAACGCCGGAAAAATGACTAAGGCTAAAAAAAATTATTTTTCAACTTTTTTCAATTTTACCGCCGTGGGATATATATTCTACCCTCACACATTTGGAACTCTCCCGGGGAACCCTCACACATATTATTCCCTCATTTAGTGGATATTTTCCCAAAAAAGAGAAATTTTCAAAAATTCAGAAAATTGGCTGAAAATGACTAAATATGAACGACTCATCGGGCTAATAGCTCTGGAACTGAAATCGGAACACTCACTGACATTTCCCCTAACTGAAAGTCTGATAAACGCCGGAAAAATGACTAAGTCCCCAAAAAATTTTTTAGCAACTTTTTTCAATTTTACCCCCGTGGGATATATATTCTACCCACACACATTTGGAACTCTCCTGGGATAGCCTCACACATATTATTCCCTCATTTAGTGGATATTTTCACAAAAAAGTGACATTTTCAAAAATTCTGAAAATTGGCTGAAAATGACTAAATATGAACGACTCATCGGGCGAATCGCTCTGGAACTTAAATCTGAATGCTCAATGACATTTCCCCTATCTGAAAGTCTGATAAACGCTGGAAAAATGACTAAGTCTAAAAAAAAAATTTTTTCAACATTTTTCAATTTTACCCCGTGGGATATATATTCTACCCACACACATTTGGAACTCTCCTGGGGTACCCTCACACATATTATTCCCTCATTTAGTGGATATTTTAACAAAAACGTGAAATTTTCAAAAATTCTGAAAATTGGCTGAAAATTACTAAATATGAAGGACTCATCGGGCGAATCGCTCTGGAACTGAAATTGGAATGCTCACTGACATTTCTCCTATTTGAAAGTCTGATAAACGCCGGAAAAATTACTAAGTCTAAAAAAAAATATTTTTCAACTTTTTTCAATTTTACCCCCGGTGGGATATATATTCTACCCACACACATTTGAAACTCTCCTGGGGTACCCTCACACATATTGTTCCCTCATTTAGTGGATATCTTCACAAAAAAGTTAAATTTTCAAAAATTCAGAAAATTGGCTGAAAATGACTAAATATGAACGACTCATCGGGCGAATCGCTCTGGAACTGAAATCGGAACGCTCACTGACATTTCCCCTAACTGAAAGTCTGATAAATGCTGGAAAAATGACTAAGTCGAAAAAAAAATTTTTCAACTTTTTTCAATTTTACCCCGTGGGATATATATTTGACCCACACACATTTGGAACTCTCCTGGGGTACCCTCACACATATTATTCCCTCATTTAGTGGATATTTTCACAAAAAAGTGAAATTTTCAAAAATTCTGAAAATTGGCTGAAAACGACTAAATATGAAGGACTCATCGGGCGAATCGCTCTGGAACTGAAATCGGAACGCTCACTGACATTTCCCCTAACTGAAAGTCTGATAAATGCCGGAAAAATGACTAAGTCGAAAAAAAAATTTTTCAACTTTTTTCAATTTTACCCCGTGGGATATATATTTGACCCACACACATTTGGAACTCTCCTGGGGTACCCTCACACATATTATTCCCTCATTTAGTGGATATTTTCACAAAAAAGTGAAATTTTCAAAAATTCTGAAAATTGGCTGAAAACGACTAAATATGAAGGACTCATCGGGCGAATCGCTCTGGAACTGAAATCGGAACGCTCACTGACATTTCCCCTATCTGAAAGTCTGATAAACGCTGGAAAAATGACTAAGTCCAAAAAAAAATTTTTTTTCAACTTTTTTCAATTTTACCCCCGAGTGATATATATTCTACCCATTTACATTTGGAACTCTCCTGGGGTACCCTCACACATATTATTCCCTCATTTAGTGGATATTTTCACAAAAAAGTGAAATTTTCAAAAATTCAGAAAATTGGCTGAAAACGACTAAATATGAAGGACTCATTGGGCGAATCGCTCTGGAACTGAAATTGGAACGCTCACTGACATTTCCCGTATCTGAAAGTCTGATAAACGCCGGAAAAATAACTAAGTCTAAAAAAAATTTTTTTTCAACTTTTTTCAATTTTACCCCCGTGGGATATATATTCTACCCACGCACATTTGGAACTCTCCTGGGGTACCCTCACACATATTATTCCCTCATTTAGTGGATATTTTCCCAAAAAAGTGAAATTTTCAAAAATTCAGAAAATTGGCTGAAAACGACTAAATATGAAGGACTCATCGGGCGAAGAGCTCTGGAACTGAAATCGGAACGCTCACTGACATTTGCCCTAATTGAAAGTCTGATAAACGCCGGAAAAATGACTAAGTCCAAAAAAAATTTTTTTCAACTTTTTTCAATTTTACCGCCGTGGGATATATATTCTACCCACACACATTTGGAACTCTCCTGGGGAACCCTCACACATATTATTCCCTCATTTAGTGGATATTTTCACAAAAAAGAGAAATTTTCAAAAATTCAGAAAATTGGCTGAAAACGACTAAATATGAACGACTCATCGGGCGAATCGCTCTGGAACTTAAATCGGAATGCTCACTGACATTTCCCCTATCTGAAAGTCTGATAAACGCCGGAAAAATGACTAAGTCTAAAAAAAAAATTTTTTCAACTTTTTTCAATTTTACCCCGTGGGATATATATTCTACCCACACACATTTGGAACTCTCCTGGGGTACCCTCACACATGTTATTCCCTCATTTAGTGGATATTTTAACAAAAACTTGAAATTTTCAAAAATTCTGAAAATTGGCTGAAAACTACTAAATATGAAGGACTTATCGGGCGAATCGCTCTGGAACTGAAATCGGAACGCTCACTGAGATTTCCCCTATCTGAAAGTCTGATAAAAGGCGGAAAAATGACTAAGTCCCAAAAAAAATTTTTTCAACTTTTTTCAATTTTACCCCCGTGGGATATATCTTCTACCCACACACATTTGGAACTCTCCTGGGGTACCCTCACACATATTATTCCCTCATTTAGTGGATATTTTCACAAAAAAGTGAAATTTTAAAAAATTCAGAAAATTGGCTGAAAATGACTAAATATGAACGACTCATCGGGCGAATCGTTGTGGAACTGAAATCAGAACGCTCACTGACATTTCCCCTAACTGAAAGTCTGATAAACGCTGGAAAAATGACTAAGTCCAAAAAAAAAAAATGTTTTCAACTTTTTTCAATTTTACCCCGTGGGATATATATTCTACCCATATACATTTGGAAATCTCCTGGGACACCCTCACACATATTATTCCCTCATTTAGTGGATATTTTCACAAAAAAGTGAAATTTTCAAAAATTCTGAAAATTGGCTGAAAACAACTAAATATGAAGGACTCATCGGGCGAATCGCTCTGGAACTGAAATCGGAACGCTCACTGACATTTGCCCTAATTGAAAGTCTGATAAACGCCGGAAAAATGAAGTCCAAAAAAAATTTTTTTAAACTTTTTTCAATTTTACCCCCAGTGGGATATATATTCTACCCACACACATTTGGAACTCTCCTGGGGTACCCTCACACATATTATTCCCTCATATAGTGGATATTTTCCCAAAAAAGTGAAATTTTAAAAAATTCAGAAAATTGGCTGAAAACGACTAAATATGAAGGACTCATCGGGCGAATCGCTCTGGAACTGAAATCGGAACGCTCACTGACATTTGCCGTAATTGAAAGTGTGATAAACGCCGGAAAAATGACTAAGTCCAAAAAAAAATTTTTTTCAACTTTTTTCAATTTTACCCCCGGTGGGATATATATTCTACCCACACACATTTAGAACTCTCCTGGGGTGCCCTCACACATATTATTCCCTCATTTAGTGGATATTTTCACAAAAAAGTGAAATTTTCAAAAATTCAGAAAATTGGCTGAAAACGACTAAATATGAAGGACTCATCGGGCGAATCGCTCTGGAACTGAAATTGGAACGCTCAATGACATTTCCCCTATCTGAAAGTCTGATAAACGCCGGAAAAATGACAAAGTCCAAAAAAAAAATTTTTTCACCTTTTTTCAATTTTACCCCCGTGGGATATATATTCTTCCCACACACATTTGGATCTCTCCTGGGGTACCCTCACACATATTATTCCCTCATTTAGTGGATATTTTCACAAAAAAGTGAAATTTTCAAAAATTCTGAAAATTGTCTGAAAACGACTAAATATGAACGACTCATCGGGCGAATCGCTCTGGAACTTAAATCGGAATGCTCACTGACATTTCCCCTATCTGAAAGTCTGATAAACGCCGGAAAAATGACTAAGTCTAAAAAAAAAATTTTTTCAACTTTTTTCAATTTTACCCCGTGGGATATATATTCTACCCACACACATTTGGAACTCTCCTGGGGTACCCTCACACATGTAATTCCCTCATTTAGTGGATATTTTAACAAAAACTTGAAATTTTCAAAAATTCTGAAAATTGGCTGAAAACTACTAAATATGAAGGACTCATCGGGCGAATCGCTCTGGAACTGAAATCGGAACGCTCACTGAGATTTCCCCTATCTGAAAGTCTGATAAAAGGCGGAAAAATGACTAAGTCCCAAAAAAAATTTTTTTAACTTTTTTCAATTTTACCCCCGTGGGATATATCTTCTACCCACACACATTTGGAACTCTCCTGGGGTAACCTCACACATATTATTCCCTCATTTAGTGGATATTTTCACAAAAAAGTGAAATTTTAAAAAATTCTGAAAATTGGCTGAAAATGACTAAATATGAACGACTCATTGGGCGAATCGCTGTGTAACTGAAATCAGAACGCTCACTGACATTTCCCCTAACTGAAAGTCTGATAAACGCCGGAAAAATGAGTAAGTCTAAAAAAAATTTTTTTCAACTTTTTTCAATTTTACCCCGTGGGATATATCTTCTACCCACACACATTTGGAAATCTCCTGGGGTACCCTCACACATATTATACCCTCATTTAGTGGATATTTTCACAAAAAAGTTAAATTTTCAAAAATTCTGAAAATTGGCTGAAAACTACTAAATATGAAGGAGTCATCGGGCAAATCGCTCTGGAACTGAAATCGGAACGCTCACTGACATTTGCCCCTATCTGAAAGTCTGATAAACGCTGGAAAAATGACTAAGTCCAAAAAAAAAAAAATTTTTCAACTTTTTTCAATTTTACCCCCAAGGGATATATATTCTACCCATATACATTTGGAAATCTCCTGGGACACCCTCACACATATTATTCCCTCATTTAGTGGATATTTTCACAAAAAAGTGAAATTTTCAAAAATTCAGAAAATTGGCTGAAAACAACTAAATATGAAGGACTCATCGGGCGAATCGCTCTGGAACTGAAATCGGAACGCTCACTGACATTTGCCCTAATTGAAAGTCTGATAAACGCCGGAAAAATGAAGTCCAAAAAAAATTTTTTTTAAACTTTTTTCAATTTTACCCCCAGTGGGATATATATTCTACCCACACACATTTGGAACTCTCCTGGGGTGCCCTCACACATATTATTCCCTCATTTAGTGGATATTTTCACAAAAAAGTGAAATTTTCAAAAATTCAGAAAATTGGCTGAAAACGACTAAATATGAAGGACTCATCGGGCGAATCGCTCTGGAACTGAAATTGGAACTCTCAATGACATTTCCCCTATCTGAAAGTCTGATAAACGCCGGAAAAATGACAAAGTCCAAAAAAAAAATTTTTTCACCTTTTTTCAATTTTACCCCCGTGGGATATATATTCTTCCCACACACATTTGGATCTCTCCTGGGGTAAACTCACACATATTATTCCCTCATTTAGTGGATATTTTCACAAAAAAGTGAAATTTTCAAAAATTCTGAAAATTGGCTGAAAACGACTAAATATGAAGGACTCATCGGGCGAATCGCTCTGGAACTGAGATTGGATCGCTCACTGACATTTCCCCTATCTGAAAGTCTGATAAACGCCGCAAAAATTACTAAGTCTAAAAAAAATTTTATGTAAACTTTTTTCAATTTTACCCCCGGTGGGATATATATTCTACCCACACACATTTTTAAATCTCCTGGGGTACCTGTTAGAACCTTGCTCTTAGGTTTTTTCCTTTGCTGGTCACATGACCTTGTTGGCCTATTTAATCCTGCTCCGCCCTTCTGGCTTTGCTGGACTTCATTGTATAACTACTTTCTAGCTAGCCTGTGTTCTGTATCTAACTCTGTTAGTTTGCTTTGTCTACGGACCTCTATGTTCTTTATATTTTGTTTGTTCGTCTGTCTGCTACTATTTCTGTTAGGAGGTGTCCCATATTCCTCCCAGTCCTTAGTACTTGTAGGGATTCCTTCCCCACATCTATAGGTCTCCGTACAGACTAGCTTAGGACTTTAGCAGGTCTGATCGCAGGATCAGGTTCCCTGTTACATCGTAGGGATTCAGCTGAGTTCTATCGTAGGGACAGATCTCCTCTCTTTCCTTAGCTCTGGTAGCAGAACATAACAGTAAGTCCAGCCTGCAAATTCTCTAAGGAAAGATTTTTCTGTTCCATCATGGTGTCGGTTCAGGATTTGGCTAAACACCTGCAGGGACTCTCTGTGGAAGTGGCCGAGCTCCGTCAGCACGTGAGTAACTGTCCTGGAGCACATTTCTTGGAGCCTAAGGTATGTTTGCCGGATTTATTTTTTGGTGAACACCGAGATTTTTTTTCATTTAAAAATACTTGCTTATTGTATTTTCGTTTGAGACCCAAGTCCTCTGGGGATGAATCCCAGCGCATAGGGTTCATAATGTCACTTTTGCGCAAAGAGCCTCAGGAGTGGGCCTTTTCTTTACAACCTAGTGATACATGCTTCAGATCAGTGGATAGTTTTTTTTCTGCTTTGGGACTGTTATATGATGATCCTGACCGTGTTGCATCAGCTGAGACTGAGTTGAGACGTTTGAAACAGGGATTAGGTAATGTGGAAAAATATTGTACTCATTTCCGTCGTTGGTCTACTCAAACAGGGTGGAACGATTCTGCTCTGAAAAATCTATTTCTTGCTGGGCTCAATGAAAGGGTTAAAGACCTGCTAATTGCTTATCCTACACCTGAAGATTTGCAACAGGCTATGCAATTAGCTATACGGGTGGATAGGAGACTGCGTGCAAGGGTTAATGAGAGCAAATCCTCTGCTATGTCAGTTTCTGGTTATGAGAATGTGTGTGCTAACAGTGATGAACTGATGGAGATTGGATCGGTGGCACCTCGCTCTCAAGAAAAAGACCGTGGATTTTCTGAAGGCTTGTGTTTCTATTGCGGAAAATCTGGTCATTTGATTAAAGGCTGTGAGCTTCGTATGAAGAAAGAAAAAAAATGGTCAGTCATGCCCGTATTGCCTGTTTAAATTCCAAGGGTGTATTTTTAGCTGCTTCCACGATTGCTCAGGAAAAATTAATGGAATTTCGGGTGTTTGTTGATTGTGGGTCTACTCTGAATGTAATTGATGGGGGATTCTTGGAAAGACTCAATTTAAAACCCGAACCTTTATCATCCCCCATTGCTGTGGTTTCTGTGGATGGTTCCCCTTTGAAGAATATTACTCTCAAGGTCTGTGAATTTCCTCTCACTATTAATGGTGTTCACCATGAGAAATTGGATTTGGTAGTTTTGAATAACTTGCCTTCTCCAGTAATATTGGGATTGCCCTGGTTAAAATTTCACAATCCTGTACTGGATTGGTCTACCAATGAAATTAAATCTTGGAGCCATAAATGTTATGACAAGTGTTGTAACGGGCATATTGCAGCTGTGGATAGGGGGGAATTACCTGTTCCTATTCAGGATTTTTGGAGAGTTTTTTCTGAGAAGGAATCGCAGGTTTTGCCTCCCCATAGAGACTATGATTGTTCTATTGAATTTGTCCCTGGAGCGACTCTTCCTAAAAGTCGTTTATTTAACCTTACTATTCCTGAGAGGAAGGCTTTGGAGGAATACATACAGACAAGTTTGGCCGCCGGTCACATTAGGCCCTCTAAGTCTCCTGTGGCGGTTGGATTTTTTTTTGTAAAAAAAAAGGACGGCGGTTTACGTCCTTGTCTGGATTTTCGTGAGATTAACAAAATTACTGTACGCAATCCTTACCCACTGCCATTGATTCCTGATCTGTTTAACCAGTTAATGGGGGCCAAGTGGTTCTCTAAAATTGACCTTAAGGGGGCATACAATCTGTTGCGCATGAAGGAGGGTGACGAATGGAAGACTGCTTTTAACACTCCTGTGGGTCATTTTGAGAATCTGGTTATGCCTTTTGGTCTTACTAATGCTCCTGCATTTTTTCAGAATCTTATTAATGACATCCTTAGACCTTTGATCGGCAAAAATGTGGTTGTGTATTTGGATGACATTTTGATTTATTCGCCGGATCTGGAGTCTCATTGGCGGAGCGTATGTGAGGTATTACAGTTATTAATGGACAATTCGCTTTTTGCTAAGCTGGAGAAATGTGAGTTCGCTGTACAGAGAATTAGTTTTTTGGGCTACATTATCTCCAGCGAAGGTTTTGAGATGGACCCGGTTAAAGTTCAAGCTGTACAGGAATGGCCTAGGCCTATTGGTTTGAAATCGATACAGAGGTTTTTAGGTTTCGCCAATTATTACAGAAAATTCATAAAAAATTTTTCTAGTATTGTCAAACCTCTGACCGATCTCACCAGGAAAGGTGCTGATGCGGTTCAGTGGTCTTCTGAGGCCATTGAAGCTTTTGTGTATCTCAAGGAGAGGTTCACCTCTGCTCCCATCCTTATGCAGCCTGATGTGACTAAGCCGTTTTTGGTTGAGGTTGATGCTTCCTCTGTGGGGGTTGGCGCAGTATTGTCTCAGGATAACGGGGATGGATTACATCCCTGTGCCTTTTTTTCAAAAAAATTTTCGGAGACTGAACTGAATTACGATATTGGTAATCGGGAATTATTGGCTATTAAACTCGCATTTGAACACTGGCGCCACTTCTTGGAAGGTGCGGAATTTCCCGTTCAAGTTCTTACGGATCATAAAAATCTGATATATCTTGATGCTGCCAAGCGCCTGAATGCAAGTCAGGCTAGGTGGGCACTGTTTTTCTCGCGGTTTAATTTCTCCGTTATTTACATCCCTGGTACTAAGAATGTTAAGGCGGATGCCTTGTCTCGCAGTTTTTCTCCCATAGTCGGTGCTGAGAAAGAGGAGAACATTTTACAAGAAGGTGTTGTGATAGCTGCTTTGGACTCCGTTTTGGAAGATGAGATTCTTAAAGCACAGGAGAATGCCCCATCTAACACTCCTCATGGGAGGTTGTTTGTGCCTGGGACCTTTAGGAGAGATTTGTTTGTTGAGTGTCACGAATCTCGGTTGGCAGGTCATCCCGGAATCTCTGAGACCAAGAGACTGGTGGGTCGCAGTTTTAGGTGGCCTGGATGGCAGAAGGAAGTCATTAAGTGGGTGCGTCAATGTACTATATGTGCTAGATCTAAGTCCTCACATACTCCTGCTGCGGGGTTGCTTTGTCCTTTGGAGGTTCCCAGTGCTCCTTGGACACATTTGGCTATGGACTTTATAACTGACCTTCCCCCCTCTGAGGGTTTTACTGTCATCTGGGTGGTCGTGGACCGTTTTAGCAAGATGTGTCACTTGGTTCCCTTCGTCAAACTGCCCTGCGCTAAAACTCTCGCTAAGGCCTTTGTCAAGGAAATTGTCAGACTTCATGGCGTTCCTACTGACATTGTTTCTGATAGGGGTCCACAGTTCGTGGCTCGTTTTTGGCGTGCCTTTTGTGACAGGTTGGGAGTTCATTTGTCGTTCTCGTCCGGATATCATCCTGAATCTAATGGCCAGACAGAAAGGAAAAACCAGGATGTTGAGCAGTTCTTGCGTTGTTTTGTGGCAGACAATCAAGAGGGGTGGTCTGAGTTTCTGCCACTTGCTGAATTTGCTCTGAACAATCATACATCTTCTTCTGCTGGTTGTTCGCCTTTTTTTTGTTGTTCTGGGAGACATCCGTCGTTTGGGTCGTTCTCCAAGTTGGGATCTGCCGTGCCTGAGGAGGAGAATTTTTCCGGTGATTTGGAGAGAGTTTGGACGGAGGTGAGTGGTAATCTTCAGGAGGCCAACAGAAAATCTAAAGACTACTTTGATAGGAAACGACAGGAGATTTTGTTCGCTGTTGGTGACATGGTTTGGTTGTCCTCTAGGAATCTGCGGTTGAGGATTCCTTCTAAGAAATTGGGTCCCAAGTTTGTAGGGCCCTTTAAGGTGCTTCAGGTTGTCAACCAATCTGCTGTTAGGTTGGAGGTTCCTACCTCCTGGAGAATTAATCCGGTATTTCATGTCTCTCTGTTAAAAAAAGCTGTTGTGTCGGATGGTGATGCCTCTGCCTCTGTTCCTCCGGTGGTGGAGGACGGGGAATATGAAATTTCTCGCATCCTTAACTCTAGACGGTATAGAGGTAGTTTGCAGTATCTTGTGGCCTGGAAAGGTTTCGGACCCGAGGATAACTCTTGGGTGAGGTCAGATGATGTTTCCGCGTCCAGACTTATCAGAGCGTTTCACAGGAGATTTCCTGATAAGCCTGGTCCTAGGGGATCCGGAGGATCCTCTTAGAAGGGGGGGTACTGTTAGAACCTTGCTCTTAGGTTTTTTCCTTTGCTGGTCACATGACCTTGTTGGCCTATTTAATCCTGCTCCGCCCTTCTGGCTTTGCTGGACTTCATTGTATAACTACTTTCTAGCTAGCCTGTGTTCTGTATCTAACTCTGTTAGTTTGCTTGGTCTACGGACCTCTATGTTCTATATATTTTGTTTGTTCGTCTGTCTGCTACTATTTCTGTTAGGAGGTGTCCCATATTCCTCCCAGTCCTTAGTACTTGTAGGGATTCCTTCCCCACATCTATAGGTCTCCGTACAGACTAGCTTAGGACTTTAGCAGGTCTGATCGCAGGATCAGGTTCCCTGTTACATCGTAGGGATTCAGCTGAGTTCTATCGTAGGGACAGATCTCCTCTCTTTCCTTAGCTCTGCTAGCAGAACATAACAGTACCCTCACACATATTATTCCCTCATTTAGTGGATATTTTCACAAAAAAGTGAAATTTTCAAAAATTCAGAAAATTGGCTGAAAACGACTAAATATGAAGGACTCATCGGGCGAATCGCTCTGGAACTGAGATTGGAACGCTCACTGACATTTCCCCTATCTGAAAGTCTGATAAACGCCGGAAAAATTACTAAGTCTAAAAAAAATTCTTTTTAAACTTTTTTCAATTTTACCCCCGGTGGGATATATATTGTACCCACACACATTTGGAACTCTCCTGGGGTACCCTCACACATATTATTCCCTCATTTAGTGGATATTTTCACAAAAAAGAGAAATTTTCAAAAATTCAGAAAATTGGCTGAAAACGACTAAATATGAAGGACTCATCGGGCGAATCGCTCTGGAACTGAAATCGTAACGCTCACTGACATTTCCCCTACCTGAAAGTCTGATAAACGCCGGAAAAATGACTAAGTCCAAAAAAAAATTTTTTCACCTTTTTTCAATTTTACCCCGTGGGATATATATTCTACCCACGCACATTTGTAACAATCCTGGGGTACCCTCACACATATTATTCCCTCATTTAGTGGATATTTTCACAAAAAAGTGACATTTTCAAAAATTCTGAAAATTGGCTGAAAACGACTAAATATGAAGGACTCATTGGGCGAATCGCTCTGGAACTGAAATCGGAGCGCTCACTGACATTTCCCCTACCTGAAAGTCTGATAAACGCTGAAAAAATGACTAAGTCCAAAAAAAAATAATTTTCACCTGTTTTCAATTTTACCCCCGTGGGATATATATTCTACTCACACAGATTTGGAACTCTCCTGGAGTACCCTCACACATATTATTCAATCATTTAGTGGATATTTTCACAAAAAAGTGAAATTTTCAAATATTTAGAAAATTGGCTGAAAACGACTAAATATGAAGGACTCATCGGGTGAATCGCTCTGGAACTGAAATCGGAACGCTCACTGACATTTCCCCTATCTGAAAGTCTGATAAACGCCGGAAAAATGACTAAGTCCAAAAAAAAATTTTTTCAACTTTTTTCAATTTTACCCCGTGGGATATAAATTCTACCCACGCACATTTGGAACAATCCTGGGGTACCCTCACACATATTAATTACCTCATTTAGTGGATATTTTCACAAAAAAGTGAAATTTTCAAAAATTCAGAAAATTGGCTGAAAACGACTAAATATGAAGGACTCATCGGGCGAATCGCGCTGGAAATGAAATCGGAACGCTCACTGACATTTCCCCTATCTGAAAGTCTGATAAACGCTGAAAAAATGACTAAGTCCAAAAAAAAATTTTTTCAACTTTTTTCAATTTTACCCCGTGGGATATATATTCTACCCACACACATTTGGAACTCTCCTCGGTACCCTCACACATATTATTCAATCATTTAGTGGATATTTTCACAAAAAAGTGAAATTTTCAAATATTTAGAAAATTGGCTGAAAACGACTAAATATGAAGGACTCATCGGTTGAATCGCTCTGGAACTGAAATCGGAACGCTCACTGACATTTCCCCTATCTGATTGTCTGATAAACGCCGGAAAAATGACTAAGTCCAAAAAAAAATTTTTTCAACTTTTTTCAATTTTACCCCGTGGGATATATATTCTACCCACACACATTTGGAACTCTCCTGGGGTACCCTCACACATATTATTCCCTCATTTAGTGGATATTTTCACAAAAAAGTGACATTTTCAAAAATTCTGAAAACGACTAAATATGAAGGACTCATCGGGCGAATCGCTCTGGAACTGAAATCGGAACGCTCACTGACATTTCCCCTACCTGAAAGTCTGATAAACGCCGGAAAAATGACTAAGTCCAAAAAAAATTTTTTTTACCTTTTTTCAATTTTACCCCCGTGGGATATATATTCTACCCACACACATTTGGAACTCTCCTGGGGTACCCTCACAGATATTATTCCCTCAGTTACTGGATATTTTCACAAAAAAGAGAAATTTTCAAAAATTCTGAAAATTGGCTGAAAACGACTAAATATGAAGGACTCATCGTGCGAATCACTCTGGAACTGAAATCGGAATGCTCACTGACACTTCTCCTGTCTGGAAGTCTGATAAATGGCAGAAAAATGACTAAGTCGAAAAAAAAAATTTTTTCAACTTTTTTCAATTTTTTTCCCCGTGGGATATATATTCTACCCACACACATTTGGAACTCTCCTGGCATACCCTCACACATATTATTCCCTCATTTAGTGGATATTTTCACAAAAAAGTGAAATTTTCAAAAATTCAGAAAATTGGCTGAAAACGACTAAATATGAAGGACTCATCGGGCAAATCGCTCTGGAACTGAAATCGGAATGCTAACTGACATTTCCCCTATCTGAAAGTCTGATAAACGCCAGAAAAATGAGTAAGTCAACAAAAATTTTTTTTTCAACTTTTTTCAATTTTACCCCCGTGGGATATATATTCTACCCACACACATTTGGAACTCTCCTGGGGTACCCTCACACATATTATTCCCTCATTTAGTGGATATTTTCACAAAAAAGTGAAATTTTCAACAATTCTGAAATTTGGCTGAAAACGACTAAATATGAAGGTCTCATCGGTCTAATCGCTCTGGAACTGAAATTGGATCGCTCACTGACATTTCCCCTCTCTGAAAGTCTGATAAACGCCGGAAAAATGACTAAGTACAAAAAAAAATGTTTTTTAACTTTTTTCAATTTTACCCCCGTGGGATATACATTCTACCCAAACACATTTGGAACTCTCCTGGTATACCCTCACACATATTATTCCCTCATTTAGTGGATATTATCACAAAAAAGTGAAATTTTCAAAAATTCTGAAAATTGGCTGAAAACGACTAAATATGAAGGACTCATCTTGCAAATCTTTCTGGAACTGAAATCGGAACGCTCACTGACATTTCCCCTATCTGAAAGTCTGATAAACGCCAGAAAAATGAGTAAGTCAACAAAAATATTTTTTTCAACTTTTTTCAATTTTACCCCCGTGGGATATATATTCTACCCACACACATTTGGAACTCTCCTGGGGTACCCTCACACATATTATTCCCTCATTTAGTGGATATTTTCACAAAAAAGTGAAATTTTCAACAATTCTGAAAATTGGCTGAAAACGACTAAATATGAAGGACTCATCGGTCTAATCGCTCTGGAACTGAAATTGGATCGCTCACTGACATTTCCCCTCTCTGAAAGTCTGATAAACGCCGGAAAAATGACTAAGTACAAAAAAAAAAAAATTTTTTAAACTTTTTTCAATTTTACCCCCATGGGATTTATATTCTACCCACACACATTTGGAACTCTCCTGGGGTACCCTCACACATATTATTCCCTCATTTAAGTGGATATTTTCACAAAAAAGTGAAATTTTCAAAAATTCTGAAAATTGTCTGAAAACGACTAAATATGAAGGACTCATCGGGCGAATCACTCTGGAGCTGAAATCGGTATGCTCACTGACATTTCCCCTATCTGAAAGTCTGATAAACGCCAGAAAAATGACTAAGTTCCCAAAAAATTTTTTTTAAACTTTTTTCAATTTTACCCCCGTGGGATATATATTCTACCCACACACATTTGGAACTCTCCTGGGGTACCCTCACACATATTATTCCCTCATTTAGTGGATATTTTCACAAAAAAGTGAAATTTTCAAAAATTCCGAAACTTGGCTGAAAACGACTAAATATGAAGGACTCATTGGGCGAATCACTCTGGAACTGAAATCGGAATGCTCACTGACATTTCCCCTATCTGAAAGTCTGATAAACGCCGGAAAAATGACTAAGTCCAAAAAAAAATTTTTTTCTACTTTTTTCAATTTTACCCCCGTGGGATATATATTCTACCCAAACACATTTGGAACTCTCCTGGGGTACCCTCACACATATTATTCCCTCATTTAGTGGATATTTTCACAAAAAAGTGACATTTTCAAAAATTCTGAAAATTGGCTGAAAATGACTAAATATGAAGGATTTATCGGGCGAATCACTCTGGAACTGAAATCGGAACGCTCACTGACATTTCCCCTATCTGAAAGTCTGATAAACGCCAGAAAAATGAGTAAGTCAACAAAAATTTTTTTTTCAACTTTTTTCAATTTTACCCCCGTGTGATATATATTCTACCCACACACATTTGGAACTCGCCTGGGGTACCCTCACACATATTATTCCCTCATTTAGTGGATATTTTCACAAAAAAGTGAAATTTTCAACAATTCTGAAAATTGGCTGAAAACGACTAAATATGAAGGACTCATCGGTCTAATCGCTCTGGAACTGAAATTGGATCACTCACTGACATTTCCCCTCTCTGAAAGTCTGATAAACGCCGGAAAAATGACTAAGTACAAAAAAAAATGTTTTTTAACTTTTTTCAATTTTGCCCCCGTGGGATATACATTCTACCCAAACACATTTGGAACTCTCCTGGTATACCCTCACACATATTATTCCCTCATTTAGTGGATATTTTCACAAAAAAGTGAAATTTTCAAAAATTCTGAAAATTGGCTGAAAACGACTAAATATGAAGGACTCATCTTGCGAATCTTTCTGGAACTGAAATCGGAACGCTCACTGACATTTCCCCTATCTGAAAGTCTGATAAACGCCAGAAAAATGAGTAAGTGAACAAAAATTTTTTTTTCAACTTTTTTCAATTTTACCCCCGTGGGATATATATTCTACCCACACACATTTGGAACTCTCCTGGGGTACCCTCACACATATTATTCCCTCATTTAGTGGATATTTTCACAAAAAAGTGAAATTTTCAACAATTCTGAAAATTGGCTGAAAACGACTAAATATGAAGGACTCATCGGTCTATTCGCTCTGGAACTGAAATTGGATCGCTCACTGACATTTCCCCTCTCTGAAAGTCTGATAAACGCCGGAAAAATGACTAAGTACAAAAAAAAAAATTTTTAAACTTTTTTCAATTTTACCCCCATGGGATTTATTTTCTACCCACACACATTTGGAACTCTCCTGGGGTACCCTCACACATATTATTCCCTCATTTAGTGGATATTTTCACAAAAAAGTGAAATTTTCAAAAATTAAGAAAATTGGCTGAAAACGAATAAATATGAAGGACTCATCGGGCGAATCACTCTTTAACTGAAATTGGAACGCTCACTGACATTTCCCCTATCTGAAAGTCTGATAAACGCCGGAAAAATGACTAAGTCCAAAAAAATTTTTTTTAAACTTTTTTCAATTTTACCCCCGTGGGATATATATTCTACCCACACACATTTGGAACTCTCCTGGCGTACCCTCACACATATTATTCCCTCATTTAGTGGATATTTTCACAAAAAAGTGAAATTTTCAAAAATTCTGAAAATTGGCTGAAAATGACTAAATATGAAGGACTCATCGGTCGAATCGCTCTGGAACTGAAATCGGAATGCTCACTGACACTTCCCCTATCTGAAAGTCTGATAAACGCCGGAAAAATGACTAAGTCCAGAAAAAAATGTTTTTCAACTTATTTCAATTTTACCCCTGTGGGATGTATATTCAACCCAAACACATTTGGAACTTTCCTGTGGTACCCTCACAAATATTATTCCCTCATTTAGTGGATATTTTCACAAAATAGTGAAATTTTCAAAAATTCTGAAAAATGGCTGAAAATTACTAAATATGAGGGACTCATCGGGCGAATCACTTTGGAACTGAAATCGGAACGCTCACTGACATTTCCCCTATCTGCAAGTCTGATAAACGCCGGAAGAATGACTAAGTCCAAAAAAAAATTTTTTTAAACTTTTTTCAATTTTACCCCCGTGGGATATATATTCTACCCAAACACATTTGGAACTCTCCTGGGGTACCCTCACACATATTATTCCCTCATTTAGTGGATATTTTCACAAAAAAGTGAAATTTTCAAAAATTCTGAAAATTGGCTGAAAACGACTAAATATGAAGGACTCATCGGGCGAATAACTCTGGAACTGACATCAGAACACTCACAGACATTTCCCCTATCTGAAAGTCTGATAAACGACGGAAAAATGACTAGGTCCCAAAAAAAAATTTTTTCAACTTTTTTCAATTTTACTCCCGTGGGATATATATTCTACCCAAACACATTTGGAACTCTCCTGGGGTACCATCACACATTTTATTCCCTCATTTAGTGGATATTTTCTCAAAAAAATGAAATTTTCAAAAATTCTGAAAATTGGCTGAAAACGACTAAACATCAAGGACTCATCAGGCGAATCACTTTGGAACTGAAATCGGAATGCTCACTGACACTTCCCCTATCTGAAAGTCTGATAAACGCCGGAAAAATGACTAAGTCCAAAAAAAAATGTTTTTCAACTTTTTTCAATTTTACCCCCGTGGGATATATATTCTACCCAAACACATTTGGAACTCTCCTGTGGTACCCTCACACATATTATTCCCTCATTTAGTGGATATTTTCACAAAAAAGTGAAATTTTCAAAAATTCTGAAAATTGGCTGAAAACGACTAAATATGAAGGACTCATCGGGCGAATCACTCTGGAACTGAAATCGGAATGCTCACTGACACTTCCCCTATCTGAAAGTCTGATAAACGCCGTAAAAATGACTAAGTCCAGAAAAAAATGTTTTTCAACTTATTTCAATTTTACCCCCGTGGGATGTATATTCAACCCAAACACATTTGGAACTTTCCTGTGGCACATATTATTCCCTCATTTAGTGGATATTTTCACAAAAAAGTGAAATTTTCAAAAATTCTGAAAATTGGCTGAAAATGACTAAATAGGAAGGACTCATCGGTCGAATCGCTCTGGAACTGAAATCGGAATGCTGACTGACACTTCCCCTATCTGAAAGTCTGATAAACGCCGGAAAAATGACTAAGTCCCAAAAAAAATTTTTTTCAACTTTTTTCAATTTTACCCCTGTGGGATATATATTCTACCCAAACACATTTGGAACTCTCCTGGGGTACCCTCACACATATTATTCCCTCATTTAGTGGATATTTTCACAAAAAAGTGAAATTTTCAAAAATTCTGAAAATTGGCTGAAAACGACTAAATAAATATGAAGGACTCATCTGGCGAATCACTTTGGAACTATAATCGAAACGCTCACTGACATTTCCCCTATCTGAAAGTCTGATAAACGCCGGAAAAATGACTAAGTCCAAAAAAAAATTTTTTTCAACTTTTTTCAATTTTACCCCCGTGGGATATATATTCTACCCAAACACATTTGGAACTCTCCTGGGGTACCCTCACACATATTATTCCCTCATTTATTGGATATTTTCACAAAAAAGTGAAATTTTCAAAAATTCAGATAATTGCCTGAGAACGACTAAATATGAAGGACTCATTTGGCGAATCACTCTGGACCTGAAATCGGAACGCTCACTGACACTTTCCCTTTCTGAAAGTCTGATAAATGCCGGAAAAATGACTAAGTCCAAAAAAAAAATTTTTTTTTAATTTTTTTCAATTTTACCCCCGTGGGATATATATTCTACCCACACACATTTGGTACTCTCCTGGCGTACCCTCACACATATTATTCCCTCATTTAGTGGATATTTTCACAAAAAAGTGAAATTTTCAAAAATTCAGAAAATTGGCTGAAAATGACTAAATAAATATGAAGGACTCATCGGGCGAATCACTCTGGAACTGTAATCGGAACGCTCACTGACATTTCCGCTATCTGAAAGTCTGATAAACGCCAGAAAAATGACTAGGTCCCCCAAGAATTTTTTTTCAACTTTTTTCAATTTTTATCCCCGTGGGATATATATTCTACCCAAACACATTTGGAACTCTCCTGGGGTACCCTCACACATATTATTCCCTCATTTAGTGGATATTTTCACAAAAAAGTGAAATTTTCAAAAATTCTGAAAAATTGGCTGAAAATGACTAAATATGAAGGACTCATCGGGCGAATCACTCTGGAACTGAAATCGGAACGCTCACTGACATTTCCCCTATCTGAAAGTCTGATAAACGCCAGAAAAATGACTAAGTCCCCAAAAAATTTTTTTCAACTTTTTTCAATTTTACCCCCGTGGGATATATATTAAACCAAAACACATTTGGAACTCAAACCAGGGGAGAAGTCCTGAGGAGATAATTTGCATATTCCCACTGCATTTTGGGGTAAGTGAAGAGTCTCCGCGAGCTCAAAGAACACTGGATTTTGGCTGTTGGAGCTGAAAAGAGGACATCGGTAAACCAGGGGAGGAGTCCTGAGGAGATAATTTGCATATTCCCACTGCATTTTTGGGTAAGTGAAGAGTCTCCGCGAGCTCAAAGAACACTGGATTTTGGCTGTTTCAGCTGAAAAGAGGACATCGGTAAACCAGGGGAGGAGTCCTGAGGAGATAATTTGCATATTCCCACTGCATTTTGGGGTAAGTGAAGAGTCTCCGCGAGCTCAAAGAACACTGGATTTTGGCTGTTGGAGCTGAAAAGAGCACATCGGTAAACCGCGCGCCTATTGGCGCGCGCATTTTGAAGCTTTTCTTTTAAGCCTTTTTCACTGTTTTCAGAACATTAACAATAAGAACATGGAAGAGTCCAGGAGCCATTTGGTGAGCTGCATATCCTGCTACATGTTCACAGACTTGCCAGTGGAAAAGCCAAACTTCACATGCCAGAAATGCAAGCTTGTGTCCCTGTTGGAGTAAAAGTTGCGAAATCTAGAAGAGAGGTTAACTACCTTGAAAATCATTAAGGAAGGTGAAGAGTTCTTAGACAGAGCAGAATTATCTCTTCATGATTCAGAAAGAGAAGAAATTCGAACTGCACCTGACGAAACAGAGGAATGGAAGCATGTGACCCACAGAAGCAGGAGGATCGAGAGGCAGTCAGCACCCATACTGCTCAGGAACCAGTACCAGGCTCTCACGCAGGAGAACCATGAAGAAATACAGCAAAATAAGACTTTGCCAGCAATGAATAACCTTGTAAGCCCTCAGAATCCTCCTGGATGGAGAAAGAAGAATGTTATGAAGAAAAAACGGAGAGTGGTGGTCATGGGGGATTCCCTGTTAAGAGGAACAGAGGCCGCTATCTGCAGACCAGACATAACCTCAAGAGAAATGTGCTGTCTTCCAGGAGCAAAAATTAAAGATGTGTCTGACAGGATATCAAGACTCTTCAGACCTACAGATCACTACCCATTCTTGCTAATACATGTGGGGACAAATGACACCACAAGAAAGGACCTGGAAACCATCTGCAGTGACTTTGAAGACTTAGGCAAGAAAGTGAAAGAATTGGGAGCGCAGGTGGTCTTCTCATCCATCCTCCCAGTGGATGGCCATGGAACAATGAAGTGGAATAAGATTCTACAGGTGATCAACTGGCTACGTCGATGGTGCCGTCAACAAGGATTTGGATTTCTGGATCACGGAATGAATTACCTATACGATGGACTACTTGCTAGAGATGGGGTGCACCTTACGAAGACTGGAAAACATGTATTTGGAAGTCGCCTTGCTACACTCATCAGAAGAGCTTTAAACTAGAACAATGTGGGAAGGGAAGCAAAAGGCCAGAAAAAGCCATACAGCTGACAAATACTATTGAGATCTCTGCTACTGGAAGTGGAAAGGAAGATCAAAGACAAAACAATTTAAATAATAAAAATATGGGAGGAAGAGAAACCAATCACAAACTAAAATGTTTTTATACAAATGCACAAAGCATGGGCAACAAACAAGGAGAATTGGAACTACTAATGCAGGAAAAGGAGTATGATGTCATTGGAATCACTGAAACTTGGTGGGACGATACACATGATTGGAATAAAAGGCTAAAAGGATACAACTTATTTGCAAGAAACAGACTTGATAAACGAGGAGGAGGTGTTGCATTGTATGTTAGAAAAGCGTATATCTGCACAGAGATTGAAGCTTCAGAGACTGGGAGTTCTGTGGAAACTGTTTGGGTAAGAATACAAGGAGAGAACAACGGAAAGGACACCATTGTAGGCATTTACTACAGGCCACCTGGGCAAGCTGAAGATATGGATGAACTCTTTATGTATCAAATGACCAAGTTCTCCAAAAATATGACGTAGTGGTCATGGGAGATTTCAACTATTCAGACATTTGTTGGGAATCTCTCTCAAGTAAAACTAACAGGTCAAGCAAATTCTTATCCTCTCTTGCTGACAACTTTATCTTCCAAAAGGTAGGGGGGAAAACAAGGGGATCTGCTACTTTGGATCTAATCCTTATAAACAGGGAGGAAATGGTTGAGGAGGTAAAGGTGGCTGGGACCCTAGGAGGCAGCGATCATGCTATTATAGAATTTTGGATAACTAGAGGAGGAAGACATGTGAAGACTCAAACTTCAAGGTTAGATTTTAGAAAGGCAGATTTTAAGAGACTCAGAAAGAGAATAGGAGGGATCAAATGGCTGGATGTCCTTAAGGACAAAAATGTCCAGGAAGGATGGGAAATTTTTAAAAATGAGATTCTCAAAGCACAATCGTTAACAATCCCGAAAAGTAGGAAGAATGGGAAGCATTTAAGGAAACCAGGATGGATGAACACAGAACTTAAACACATGCTGAAAAGAAAGAAAGAAATGTTTATTAAATGGAAAGAGGGAGGCATATCTAAAGAAGATTATAATGCAGTCTGCAGATCCTGCAGGGCACGTATCAGGGTAGCTAAAGCTGACAATGAATTAAGGATTGCAAGAGATGTCAAAAGCAATAAAAAAGGATTTTGGGGGTATGTCAAAAGTAAAAGAAAAGTCAAAGATGCTATAGGATTTTTACAGGATGAAAATGGAGAAATGGTGAGAGAGGATGTTGAGAAGGCCGAACTTTTTAATTTCTATTTTGCATCTGTTTTCTCTCAGAAAGAAAATGTAACATCAACTGATCTTCACTGTCCTTTTAAAGGAATAGAGGAATCCAAGTTATCTGTAAACAGAAAGATTGTGAGGGAATATTTAGCTAACATAAATGAGTTCAAGTCTCCAGGTCCAGATGAATTACACCCCAGAGTACTGAAGGAGACCGTAGAAGAAATTTTAGAACCACTCTCCATAATCTTTGAAAATTCTTGGAGAACAGGAGAAGTCCCAGAAGACTGGAGAAGAGCAAATGTTGTTCCTATCTTCAAAAAGGGGAAGAAGGTGGACCAAGGGAACTATAGGCCGGTGAGTCTGACTTCTATACCAGGAAAGATCTTTGAACAAATTATTAAACAATATGTATGTAAGTACATGGATAAGAATGAAGTGATTAACCAGAGTCAGCATGGGTTTGTAACTAACAAGTCATGTCAGACTAACTTAATTTCCTTCTATGACAGAATCACTGACTGGGTAGATCAGGGAAATGCTGTAGATATAGTATATCTTGACTTCAGCAAAGCATTTGACAAAGTATCTCACACCATCCTTATTGAAAAAATGACCAAGTATGCAATGGACCAGGCAACTGTTAGGTGGATTCATAACTGGCTTAGTGATCGGACTCAAAGGGTGGTTGTAAATGGCTTCACATCCAGCTGGATGAATGTCTCAAGTGGGGTACCACAGGGCTCCGTCTTGGGACCTGTATTGTTCAACATCTTTATCAATGATTTAGATGAAGGAATTGAGGGTAAACTGATTAAATTTGCTGATGACACAAAGCTAGGAGGGATAGCTAATACTAGAGAAGAGAGAGAGAGGATTCAAAAAGACCTAAATAAACTGGAGCAGTGGGCAGCAACCAACAGAATGGTTTTTCACAGGGAAAAATGCAAAGTACTACATCTGGGCAATAAAAATGAAAAAAGCATATACAGAATGGGAGGAAAAGAGCTAAGCAACAGTACATGTGAAAAAGACTTAGGTATACTAATAGATCATAGACTGAACATGAGTCAACAGTGTGATGCAGCAGCAAAAAAGGCAAATACAATTCTGGGATGTATTAACAGAAGCATACAGTCTAGATCACGTGAAGTCATTATCGGTCTTTACTCCTCTTTGATCAGACCTCATCTGGAATACTGTGTACAGTTTTGGGCACCACATTTTAAAAAAGACATAGACAAACTGGAGCAAGTTCAGAGAAGAGCGACCAGAATGGTGACTGGTCTGCAAACCATGTCCTATGCGGAACGGTTGCAGGATTTGGGAATGTTTAGCTTGCAAAAAAGAAGACTGAGAGGAGACTTAATAGCTGTCTACAAATATGTCAAGGGCTGTCACATTGTAGAAGGATCATCTTTATTCTCATTTGCACAAGGAAAGACTAGAAGCAATGGGATGAAACTAAATGGGAGGAGACACAGATTAGATATTAGAAAAAACTTTTTGACAGTTAGGGTGATTAATGAGTGGAACAGGCTGCCACGAGAGGTGGTGAATTCCCCTTCAAAGGACGTCTTCAAACAGAGGCTGGACAGACATCTGTCTGAGATGATCTAGTGAATCCTGCTTTGAGCAGGGGGTTGGACCAGATGACCCAGGAGGTCCCTTCCAACTCTACCATTCTATTCTATTCTATTCTAGCTCTCCTGGGGTACCCTCACACATATTATTCCCTCATTTAGTGGATATTTTCACAAAAAAGTGAAATTTTCAAAAATTCTAAAAATTGGCTGAAAACGACTAAATATGAAGGACTCATCGGGCGAATCACTCTGGAACTGTAATCGGAACGTTCACTGACATTTCCCCTATCTGAAAGTCTGATAAATGCCAGAAAAATGACTAAGTCCCCCAAAAAATTTTTTTCAACTTTTTTCAATTTTTATCCCCGTGGGATATATATTCAACCCAAACACATTTGGAACTCTCCTGGGGTACCCTGCCACATATTATTCCCTCATTTAGTAAATATTTTCACAAAAAAGTGAAATTTTCAAAAATTCTGAAAATTGGCTGAAAACGACTAAATATGAAGGACTCATCGGGCGAATCACTCTGGAACTGAAATCGGAATGCTCACTGACACTTCCCCTATCTGAAAGTCTGATAAACGCCGGAAAAATGACCAAGTCCAAAAAAAAATTTTTTTCTACTTTTTTCGATTTTATCCCCGTGGGATATATATTCTACCCAAACACATTTGGTACTCTCCTGTGGTACCCTCACACATATTATTCCCTCATTTAGTGGATATTTTCACAAAAAAGTGAAATTTTCAAAAATTCAGAAAATTGGCTGAAAATGACTAAATATGAAGGACTCATCGGGCGAATCACTCTGGAACTGTAATCGGAACGCTCACTGACATTTCCCCTATCTGAAAGTCTGATAAACGCCAGAAAAATGACTAAGTCCCCCAAAATTTTTTTTTCAACTTTTTTCAATTTTTATCCCCGTGGGATATATATTCAACCCAAACACATTTGGAACTCTCCTGGGGTACCCTGACACATTATTCCCTCATTTAGTAAATATTTTCACAAAAAAGTGAAATTTTCAAAAATTCTGAAAATTGGCTGAAAACGACTAAATATGAACGACTCATCGGGCGAATCACTCTGGAACTGAAATCGGAATGCTCACTGACACTTCCCCTATCTGAAAGTCTGATAAACGGCGGAAAAATGACTAAGTCCAAAAAAAAATTTTTTTCAACTTATTTCAATTTTACCCCCGTGAGATATATATTCAACGCAAACACATTTGGAACTTTCCTGTGGTACCCTCACACATATTATTCCCTCATTTAGTAGATATTTTCACAAAAAAGTGAAATTTTCAAAAATTCTGAAAATTGGCTGAAAATGACTAAATATGAAGGACTCATCGGGCGAATCACTTTGGAACTGAAATCGGAACGCTCACTGACATTTCCCCTATCTGAAAGTGTGATAAACGCTGAAAAAATGACTAAGTCCAAAAAAAAATGTTTTTCAACTTATTTCAATTTTACCCCCGTGGGATATATATTCAACCCAAACACATTTGGAACTTTCCTGTGGTACCCTCGCACATATCATTCCCTCATTTAGTAGATATTTTCACAAAAAAGTGAAATTTTCAAAAATTCTGAAAATTGGCTGAAAATGACTAAATATGAAGGACTCATCAGGCGAATCACTCTGAAACTGAAACCGGAATGCTCACTGACACTTCCCCTATCTGAAAGTCTGATAAACGCCGGAAAAATGACTAAGTCCAAAAAAAATTTTTTTAAAACTTTTTTCAATTTTACCCCCGTGGGATATATATTCTACCCACACACATTTTTAACTCTCCTGGCGTACCATCACACATATTATTCCCTCATTTAGTGGATATTTTCACAAAAAAGTGAAATTTTCAAAAATTCTGAAAATTGGCTGAAAACGACTAAATATGAAAGACTCATCGGGCGAATCACTCTGAAACTGAAATCGGAATGCTCACTGACACTTCCCCTATCTGAAAGTCTGATAAACGCCGGAAAAATGACTAAGTCCAAAAAAAATGTTTTTCAACTTATTTCAATTTTACCCCCGTGGGATATATATTCAACGCAAACACATTTGGAACTTTCCTGTGGTACCCTCACACATATTATTCCCTCATTTAGTGGATATTTTCACAAAAAAGTGAAATTTTCAAAAATTCTGAAAATTGGCTGAAAACGACTAAATATGAAGGACTCATCGGGCAAATCACTCTGGAACTGAAATCAGAATGCTCACAGACATTTCCCCTATCTGAAAGTCTGATAAACGCCGGAAAAATGACTAGGTCCCAAAAAAAAATTTTTTCAACTTTTTTCAATTTTACCCCCGTGGGATATATATTCTACCCACACACATTTGGAAATCTCCTGGTGTACCCTCACACATATTATTCCCTCATTTAGTGGATATTTTCACAAAAAAAGTGAAATTTTCAAAAATTCAGAAAATTGGCTGAAAATGACTAAATATAAAGCACTCATCGGGCGAATCACTCTGAAACTGAAATCGGAATGCTCACTGACACTTCCCCTAACTGAAAGTCTGTTAAACGCAGGAAAAATGACTAGGTCCCAAAAAAAAATGTTTTTCAACTTTTTTCAATTTTACCCCCGTGGGATATATATTCTACCCACACACATTTGGAACTCTCCTGGGGTACCCTCACACATATTATTCCCTCATTTAGTGGATATTTTTACAAAAAAGTGAAATTTTGAAAAATTCTGAAAATTGGCTGAAAATTACTAAATATGAGGGACTCATCGGGCAAATCACTTTGGAACTGAAATCGGAACGCTCACTGACATTTCCCCTATCTGAAAGTCTGATAAACGCCGGAAAAATGACTAAGTCCAAAAAAAAATGCTTTTCAACTTTTTTCAATTTTACCCCCGTGGGATATATATTCTACCCACACACATTTGGAACTCTCCTGGGGTACCCTCACACATATTATTCCCTCATTTAGTGGATATTTTCACAAAAAAGTGAAATTTTCAAAAATTCTGAAACTTGGCTGAGAACGACTAAATATGAAGGACTCATTGGGCGAATCACTCTGGAACTGAAATCGGAACGCTCACTGACACTTTCCCTTTCTGAAAGTCTGATAAATGCCGGAAAAATGACTAAGTCCAAAAAAAATTTTTTTTCAACTTTTTTAAATTTTACCCCCGTGGGATATATATTCTACCCACACAGATTTGGTACTCTCCTGGCGTACCCTCACACATTTTATTCCCTCATTTAGTGGATATTTTCACAAAAAAGTGAAATTTTCAAAAATTCTGAAACTTGGCTGAGAACGACTAAATATGAAGGACTCATTGGGCGAATCACTCTGGAACTGAAATTGGAACGCTCACTGACACTTTCCCTTTCTGAAAGTCTGATAAATGCCGGAAAAATGACTAAGTCCAAAAAAAATTTTTTTTCAACTTTTTTAAATTTTACCCCCGTGGGATATATATTCTACCCACACAGATTTGGTACTCTCCTGGCGTACCCTCACACATATTACTCCCTCATTTAGTGGATATTTTCACAAAAAAGTGACATTTTCAAAAATTCAGAAAATTGCCTGAAAACGCCTAAATATGAAGGACTCATCGGGCGAATCGCTCTGGAACTGAAATCGGAACGCTCACTGATATTTCCCCTAACTGAAAGTCTGATAAACGCCGTAAAAACGACTAAGTCCAAAAAAAATTTTTTTCAACTTTTTTCAATTTTACCCACACACATTTGGAACTCTCCTGGCCTACACTCACACATGTTATTCCCTCATTTAGTGGATATTTTCACAGAAAAGTGAAATTTTCAAAAATTCAGAAACTTGGCTAAAAACGACTAAATATGAAGGACTCATCGGGCGAATCGCTCTGGAACTGAAATCGGAACGCTCACTGACATTTCCCCAATCTGAAAGTCTGAAAACCGCCGGAAAAACGACTAAGTCCAAAAAACATTTTTTTTCAACTTTTTTCAATTTTACCCCCGTGGGATATATATTCTACCCACACACATTTGGAACTCTCCTGGCGTACCCTCACACATATTATTCCCTCATTTAGTGGATATTTTCACAAAAAATTGAAATTTTCAAAAATTCAGAAAATTGGCTGAAAACGACTAAATATGAAGGACTCATCGGGCGTATCGCTCTGGAACTGAAATCGGAAAGCTCACTGACATTTCCCCTATCTGAAAGTCGGAAAAACGGCGGAAAAACGACTAAGTCCAAAAAAATATTTTTTTCAACTTTTTTCAATTTTACCCCCGTGGGATATATATTCTACCCAAACACATTTCGAACTCTCCTGGGGTACCCTCACACATATTATTCCCTCATTTAGTGGATATTTTCACAAAAAAGTGAAATTTTCAAAAATTCAGAAACTTGGCTGAAAACGACTAAATATGAAGGACTCATCGGGCGAATCGCTCTGGAACTGAAATCGGAACGCTCACTGACATTTCCCCTATCTGAAAGTCTGATAAACTCTGAAAAAATGACTTAAGTCCAAAAAAAAATTTTTTTCAACTTTTTTCAATTTTACCCCCGTGGGATATATATTCTACCCACACACATTTGGAACTCTCCTGGCGTACCCACACACATATTATTCCCTCGTTTAGTGGATATTTTCACAAAAAAGAGAAATTTTCAAAAATTCAGAAAATTGGCTGAAAACGACTAAATATGAAGGAGTCATCGGGCGAATCACTCTGGAACTGAAATTGGAACGCTCACTGACATTTCCCCTATCTGAAAGTCGGAAAAACGACTAAGTCCAAAAAAATATTTTTTCAACTTTTTTCAATTTTACCCCGTGGGATATATATTCTACCCAAACACATTTGGAACTCTCCTGGGGTACCCACACACATATTATTCCCTCACTTAATGGATATTTTCACAAAAAAGTGAAATTTTCAAAAATTCTGAAAATTGGCTGAAAACGACTAAATATGAAGGTCACATCGGGTGCATCGCTCGGGAACTGAAATCGGAATGCTGACTGACATTTCCCCTATCTGAAAGTCTAATAAATGCCAGAAAAATGACTAGGTCTAAAAAAAATTTTTTTTCAACTTTTTTCAATTTTACCCCTGTGGGATATATATTCTACCCACACACATTTGGAACTCTCCTGGGGTACCCTCACACATATAGTTCCCTCATTTAGTGGATATTTACACAAAAAAGTGAAATTTTCAAAAATTCTGAAAATTGGCTGAAAATGACTAAATATGAAGGACACATCGGGCGAATCGCTCTGGAACTGAAATCGGAACGCTCACTGACATTTCCCCTATCTGAAAGTCTGATAAACGCTGGAAAAATGCCTAAGTAACCAAAAAAAATTTTTCAACTTTTTTCAATTTTACCCCTGTGGGATATATATTCTACCCACACACATTTGGAACTCTCCTGGGGTACCCTCACACATATTATTCCCTCATTTAGTGGATATTTTCACAAAAAAGTGAAATTTTCAAAAATTCAGAAACTTGGCTGAAAACGACTAAATATGAAGGATTCATCGGACGAATCGCTCTGGAACTGAAATCGGAACCCTCACTGACATTTCCCCTATCTGAAAGTCTGAAAAATGGCGGAAAAACGACTAAGTCAAAAAAAAAATTTTTTCAACTTTTTTCAATTTTACCCCCGTGGGATATATATTCTACCCAAACACATTTGGAACTCTCCTGGGGTACCCTCACACATATTATTCCCTCATTTAGTGGATATTTTCGTAAAAAAAGTGAAATTTTCAAAATTTCTGAAAATTGTCTGAAAACGACTAAATATGAAGCACTCATCGGGCGAATCGCTTTGGAACTGAAATCGGAACGCTCACTGACATTTCCCCTATCTGAAAGTCTGATAAACGCTAGAAAAATGCCTAAGTACCCAAAAAAAATTTTTTCAACTTTTTTTGAATTTTACCCCCGTGGATAAAGATTCTACCCACACACCTTTGGAACTCTCCTGGGGTACCCTCACACATATTATTCCCTCATTTAGTGGATATTTTCACAAAAAAGTGAAATTTTCAAAAATTCTCAAAATTGGCTGAAAAAGACTAAATATGAAGGACTCATCGGGCGAATAACTCTGGAACTGAAATCGGAACGCTCACTGACATTTCCCCTATCTGAAAGTCGGATAAACGCCTAAAAAATGACTAAGTCCAAAGAAAAAAATGTTTCAACTTTTTTCAATTTTACCCCCGTGGGATATATATTCTACCCACACACATTTGGAACTCTCCTTGGGTACGCTCACACATATTATGCCCTCATTTAGTGGATATTTTCACAAAAAAGTGAAATTTTCAAAAATTCAGAAAATCGGCTGAAAACGACTAAATATGAAGGACTCATCGGGCGAATGACTCTGGAACTGAAATCAGAACGCTCACTGACATTTCCTCTATCTGAAAGTCTGATAAAAGCCGGAAAAACGACTAAGTCCAAAAAAAAATTTTTTCAACTTTTTTCAATTTTACCCCCGTGGGATATATATTCTACCCAAACACATTTGGAACTCTCCTGGGGTACCCTCACAAATATTATTCCCTCATTTACTGGATGTTTTCACAAAAAAGTGAAATATTCAAAAATTCTGAAAATTGGCTGAAAACATCTAAATATGTAGGATTCAATCGACGAATCACTCTGGAACTGAAATCGGAACACTCACTGACACTTCCCCTATCTGATAGTCTGATAAACTCTGAAAAAATGACTAAGTCCAAAAAATTTTTTTTTTAACTTTTTTCACTTTTACCCCTATGGGATATATATTCTACCGAAACACATTTGTAACTCTCCTGGGGTACCCTCACACATATTATTCCCTCGTTTAGTGGATATTTTCACAAAAAAGTGAAATTTTCAAAAATTCTGAAAATTGGCTGAAAACGACTAAATATGAAGCACTCATCGGGCGAATCGCTTTGGAACTGAAATCGGAATGCTCACTGGCATTTCCCCTATCTGAAAGTCTGATAAACTCTGAAAAAATGACAGTCCAAAAAAAAATTTTTTTCAACTTTTTTCAATTTTACCCCCGTGGGATATATATTCTACCCACACACATTTGGAACTCTCCTGGCGTACTCTCACACATATTACTCCCTCATTTAGTGGATATTTTCACAAAAAAGTGAAATTTTCAAAAATTCAGAAAATTGGCTGAAACCGACTAAATATGAAGGACTCATCGGGCCAATAACTCTGGAACTGAAATCGCAATACTCACTGACATTTCCCCTATCTGAAAATCTGATAAACGCCTAAAAAACGACTAAGTCCAAAAAAAAAAATTTTTCAACTTTTTTCAATTTTACCCCCGTGGGATATATATTCTACCCACACACATTTGGAACTCTCCTGGGGTACCCTCACACATAATATTCCCTCATTTAGTGGATATTTTCACAAAACAGTGAAATTTTCAAAAATTCTCAAAATTGGCTGAAAAAGACTAAATATGAAGGACTCATCGGGCGAATAACTCTGGAACTGAATTCGGAATGCTCACTGACATTTCCCCTATCTGAAAGTCTGATAAACACTGAAAAAATGACTAAGTCCAAGAAAAAATTTTTTTCAACTTTTTTCAATTTTACCCCAGTGGGATATATATTCTACCCAAACCCATTTGGAACACTCCTGGGGTACCCTCACAAATATTATTCCCTCATTTAGTGGATATTTTCACAAAAAAGTGAAATTTTCAAAAATTCTGAAAATTGGCTGAAAACGACTAAATATGAAGGACTCATCGGGCGAATCGCTCTGGAACTCAAATCGGAACGCTCACTGACATTTCCCCTATCTGAAAGTCTGATAAATGCTGGAAAAATGACAGTTCAAAAAAAATTTTTTTTAAACTTTTTTCAATTTTACCCCCGTGGGATATATATTCTACCCACACACATTTGGAACTCTCCTGGCATACCCTCACACATATTATTCCCTCAATTAGGGGATATTTTCACAAGAAAGTGACATTTTAAAAAATTCAGAAAATTGGCTGAAAACTTCTAAATATGAAGGACTCATCGGGCGAATCGCTCTGGAACTGAAATCGGAATGCTCACTGACATTTCCCCTATCTGAAAGTCTGATAAACGCCGGAAAAATGACTAAGTCCAAAAAAAAATTTTTTCAACTTTTTTCAATTTTACCCCCTGGGATATATATTCTACCCACACACATTTGGAACTCTCCTGGCATACCCTCACACATATTATTCCCTCATTTAGTCGATATTTTCACAAAAAAGTAAAATTTTTAAAAATTCTGAAAATTGGCTGAAAACGACTAAATATGAAGGACTCATCGGACGAATCGCTCTGGAACTGAAATCGGAACGCTCACTGACATTTCCCCTATCTGAAAGTCTGACAAATGCTGAAAAAATGACTAAGTCCGAAAAAAAAAAATTTTCAACTTTTTTCAATTTTACCCCCGTGGGATACATATTCTACCCACACACATTTGGAACTCTCCTGGCGTACCCTCACACATATAATTCCCTCATTTAGTGGATATTTTCACAAAAAGGTGAAATTTTCAAAAATTCTGAAAATTGGCTGAAAACAACTAAATATGAAGGACTCATTGGGCAAATCGTTCTGGAACTGAAATCGCAACGCTCACTGACATTTCCCCTATCTGAAAGTCTGATAAACGCCGGAAAAATAACTAAGTCTAAAGAAAAATGTTTTCAACTTTTTTCAATTTTACCCCCGTGAGATATATATTCTACCCACACACATTTGCAACTCTCCTGGCGTACCCTCACACATATTAGTCCCTCATTTAGTGGATATTTTCACAAAAAAGTGAAATTTTCAAAAATTTAGAAAATTGGCTAAAAACTACTAAATATGAAGGTCTCATCGGGCGAATCACTCTGGAACTGAAATCGGAACGCTCACTGACATTTCCCCTATCTGAAAGTCTGATAAACGCCGGAAAAACGACTAAGTCCAAAAAAAATTTTTTTTAAACTTTTTTCAAGTGTACCCCCGTGGGATATATATTCTACCTACACACATTTGGAACTCTCCTGGGGTACCCTCACACATATTATTCCCTCACTTAATGGATATTTTCACAAAAAAGTGAAATTTTCAAAAATTCTGAAAATTGGCTGAAAACGACTAAATATGAAGGTCACATCGGGTGCATCGCTCGGGAACTGAAATCGGAATGCTGACTGACATTTCCCCTATCTGAAAGTCTAATAAATGCCAGAAAAATGACTAGGTCTAAAAAAAATTTTTTTTCAACTTTTTTCAATTTTACCCCTGTGGGATATATATTCTACCCACACACATTTGGAACTCTCCTGGGGTACCCTCACACATATAGTTCCCTCATTTAGTGGATATTTACACAAAAAAGTGAAATTTTCAAAAATTCTGAAAATTGGCTGAAAATGACTAAATATGAAGGACACATCGGGCGAATCGCTCTGGAACTGAAATCGGAACGCTCACTGACATTTCCCCTATCTGAAAGTCTGATAAAGGCCGGAAAAATGACTAAGTCCAAAAAATTTTTTTTTTAAATTTTTCCCCGTGGGATATATATTCCACCCACACACATTTGGAACTCTCCTGGTGTACCCTCACACATATTATTCCCTCATTTAGTGGATATTTTCACAAAAAATTGAAATTTTTGAAAAATTCAGAAAATTGGCTGAAAACGATTTAATATGAAGGACTCATCGGGCGAATCGCTCCGGAACTGAAATCGGAATGCTCACTGACATTTCCCCTATCTGAAAGTCTGATAAACGCCGGAAAAATGACTAAGTTCATAAAAAAAAATTTTTAAACGTTTTTCAATTTTACTCCCGTGGGATATATATTCTACCCACACACATTTGGAACTCTCCTGGGGGTTTCCTCACACATATTATTCCCTCATTTAGTGGATATTTTCATAAAAAAGTGAAATTTTCAAAAATTCTGAAAATTGGCTGAAAATGACTAAATATGAAGGACTCATCGGGCTAATCGCTCTGGAACTGAAATCGGAACGCTCACTGACATTTCCCCTATCTGAAAGTCTGATAAACACCGGAAAAATGACTAAGTCCAAAAAAAAATTTTTTTAAATTTTACCCCCGTGGGATATATATTCTACCCACACACATTTGGAACTCTCCAGGCGTACCCTCACACATATTATTCCCTCATTTAGTGGATATTTTCACAAAAAAGTGAAATTTTCAAAAATTCCGAAAATTGTCTGAAAACGACTAAATATGAAGGACTCATCGGGCGAATCGCTCTGGAACTGAAATCGGAACGCTCACTGACATTACCCCTATCTGAAAGTCTGATAAACGCCGGAAAAATGACTAAGTCCAAAAAAATATTTTTTTCAACTTTTTTCAATTTTACCCCCGTGGGATATATATTCTACCCACACACATTTGGAACTCTCCTGGAGTACCCTCACACATATTATTCCCTCATTTAGTGGATATTATCACAAAAAAGTGAAATTTTCAAAAATTCCGAAAATTGTCTGAAAACGACTAAATATGAAGGACTCATCGGGCGAATCGCTCTGGAACTGAAATCGGAACGCTCACTGACATTTCCCCTATCTGAAAGTCTGATAAAGGCCGGAAAAATGACTAAGTCCAAAAAAATATTTTTTTCAACTTTTTTCAATTTTACCCCCGTGGGATATATATTCTACCCACACACATTTGGAACTCTCCTGGAGTACCCTCACACATATTATTCCCTCATTTAGTGGATATTATCACAAAAAAGTGAAATTTTCAAAAATTCAGAAAATTGGCTGAAAACGACTAAATATGAAGGACTCATTGGGCGTATCGCTGTGGAACTGAAATCGGAATGCTCACTGACATTTCCTCTATCTGAAAGTCTGATAAAGGCCGGAAAAATGACTAAGTCCAAAAAAAATTTTTTTTCAACTTTTTTCAGTTTTACCCCCGTGGGATACATATTCTACCCACACACATTTGGAAATCTCCTGGAGTACCCTCACACATATTATTCCCTCATTTAGTGGATATTTTCACAAAATAGTGAAATTTTTAAAAATTCTGAAAATTGGCTGAAAACGACTAAATATGAAGGACTCATCGGGCAAATCGCTCTGGAACTGAAATCGGAACGCTCCCTGACATTTCCCCTATCTGAAAGTTTGATAAACGCCGGAAAAATGACTAAGTCCAAAAAAAATTTGTTTTCAATTTTACCCCCGTGGGATATATATTCTACCCACACACATTTGGAACTCTCCTGGCGTACCCTCACACATTTAGTGGATATTTTCACAAAAAAGTGAAATTTTCAAAAATTCTGAAAATTGGCTGAAAACGACTAAATATGAAGGACTCATCGGGCGAATCACTCTGGAACTGAAATCGGAACGCTCACTGACATTTCCCCTATCTGAAAGTCTGATAAACGCCGGAAAAATGACTAAGTTCAAAAAATTTTTTTTTTAAATTTTACCCCCGTGGGATATATATTCTAGCCACACACATTTGGAACTCTCCTGGGGTACCCTCACACATATTATTCCCTCATTTAGTGGATATTTTCACAAAAAAGTGAAATTTTCAAAAAATTAAGAAAATTGGCTGAAAACTACTAAATATGAAGGACTCATCGGGCGAATCGCTCTGGAACTGAAATTGGAACACTCACTGACATTTCCCCTATCTGAAAGTCTGATAAATGACTAAGTCTGATAAATGACTAAGTCCCCAAAAAGTCGGAAAATTGACTAAGTCCCCCAAAAAATTTTTTTAAACTTTTTTCAATTTTTCCCCCGTGGGATATATATTCTACCCACACACATTTGGACCTCTCCTGGGGTACCCTCACCCATATTATTCCCTCATTTAGTGGATATTTTCACAAAAAAGTGAAATTTTTAAAAATTCCGAAAATTGTCTGAAAACGACTAAATATGAAGGACTCATCGGGCGAATCGCTCTGGAACTGAAATCGGAACTGTCACTGACATTTCCCCTATCTGAAAGTCTGATAAAGGCCGGAAAAATGACTAAGTCCAAAAAAAAATTTTTTTAAACTTTTTTCAATTTTTCCCCCGTGGGATATATATTCTACCCACACACATTTGGAACTCTCCTGGCGTACCCTCACACATACTGTATTATTCCCTCATTTAGTGGATATTTTCACAAAAAAGTGACATTTTCAAAAATTCTGAAAATTGGCTGAAAATGACTAAATATAAAGGACTCAACGGGCGACTCGCTCTGGAACTGAAATTGGAACGCTCACTGACATTTCCCCTATCTGAAAGTCTGATAAAGGCCGGAGAAATGACTAAGTTCAAAAAAAATTTTTTTAAACTTTTTTCAATTTTACCCCCATGGGATATATATTCTACCCACACACATTTGGAACTCTCCTGGCGTACCCTCACACATACTGTATTATTCCCTCATTTAGTGGATATTTTCACAAAAAAGTCAAATTTTCAAAAATTCAGAAAATTGGCTGAAAATGACTAAATATGAAGGACTCATCGGGCGACTCGCTCTGGAACTGAAATCGGAACGCTCACTGACATTTCCCCTATCTGAAAGTCTGATAAACGCTGAAAAAATGACTAAGTCCCCAAAAATGTTTTTTTAAACTTTTTTCAATTTTACCCCCGTGGAATATATATTCTACCCACACACAGTTGGAACTCTCCTGGGGTACCCTAACACATATTATTCCCTCATTTAGTGGATATTTTCACAAAAATGTGAAATTTTCAAAAATTCAGAAAATTGGCTGAAAACGACTAAATATATAGGACTCATCAGGCGAATCGCTCTGTATCTGAAATCAGAACACTCACTGACATTTCCCCTATCTGAAAGTCTGATAAACTCCGGAAAAATGACTAGATCCAAAAAAAAAATATTTTCAACTTTTTTCAATTTTTCCCCCGTGGGATATATATTCTACCCACACACATTTGGAACTCTCCTGGCATACCCTCACACATACTGTATTATTCCCTCATTTAGTGGATATTTTCACAAAAAAGTGAAATTTTCAAAAATTCAGAAAATTGGCTGAAAACGACTAAATATGAAAGACTAAAGGGGCGAATCGCTCTGGAACTGAATTCGGAAGGCTCACTAACATTTCCCCTATGTGAAAGTGTGATAAACGCCGCAAAAATGACTAAGTCCCCAAAAAATTTTTTTTAAACTTTTTTCAATTTTACCCCCGTGGGATATATATTCTACCCAAACACATTTGGAACTCTCCTGGGGTACCCTCACACATATTATTCCCTCATTTAGTGGATATATTCACAAAAAAGTGAAATTTTCAAAAATTCAGAAAATTGGCTGAAAATGACTAAATATGAAGAACTCATCGGGCGAACTGCTCTGGAACTGAAATCGGAACGCTCACTGACATTTCCCCTATCTGAAAGTCTGATAAATGCCGGAAAAGTTACTATGTCCAAAAAAAATTTTTTTTCAACTTTTTTAAATTTTACCCCCGTGGGATATATATTCTACCCACACACATTTGGAACTCTCCTGGGGTACCCTCACACATATTATTCCCTCATTTAGTGGATATTTTCACAAAAAAGTGAAAATTTCAAAAATTCAGAAAATTGGCTGAAAACGACTAAATATGAAGGACTCATCGGGCGTCTCGCTCTGGAACTGAAATCGGAACGCTCACTGACATTTCCCCTATCTGAAAGTCTGATAAACGCCGGAACAATGACTAAGTCCAAAAACAATTTTTTTTCAATTTTACCCCCGTGGGATATATATTCTACCTACACACAGTTGGAACTCTCCTGGGGTACCCTCACACATATTATTCCATCATTTAGTGGATATTTTCACAAAAAAGTGAAATTTTCAAAAATTCAGAAAATTGACCCAAAATGACTAAATATGAAGGACTCATCGGGCGTCTCGCTCTGGAACTGAAATCGGAACGCTCACTGACATTTCCCCTATCTGAAAGTCTGATAAATGCCGGAACAATGACTAAGTCCAAAAAAAATTATTTTTCAATTTTACCCCCGTGGGATATATATTCTAAAAACACACATTTGGAACTCTCCTGGGGTACCCTCACACATATTATTCCCTCATTTAGTGGATATTTTCACAAAAAAGTGAAATTTTAAAAAATTCTGAAAATTTGCTCAACATGACTAAATATGAAGGACTCATTGGGCAAATCGCTCTGGAACTGAAATCGGAACGCTCTCTGACATTTCCCCTATCTGAAAGTCTGATAAACGCTGAATAAATGACTAAGTCCAAAAAAATTTTTTTTTCAACTTTTTTCAATTTTACCCCCGTGGGATATATATTCTACCCACACACATTTCGAACTCTCCTGGGGAACCCTCACACATATTATTCCCTCATGTAGTGGATATTTTCACAAAAAAGTTAAATTTTCAAAAATTCTGAAAATTGGCTGAAAACGACTAAATATGAAGGACTCATCGGGCAAATCGCTCTAGAATTGAAATCGGAACCCTCACTGACATTTCCCCTATCTGAAAGTCTGATAAAGGCCGGAAAAATGAGTAAGTCCAAAAAAAAATTTTTTTCAACTTTTTTCAATTTTACCCCCGTGGGATATATATTCTACCCACACACATTTGGACCTCTCCTGGGGTACCCTCACACATATTATTCCCTCATTTAGTGGATATTTTCACAAAAAAGTGAAATTTTCAAAAATTCTGAAAATTGGCTGAAAACTACTAAATATAAAGGACTCATCGGGCGAATCGCTCTGGAACTGAAATTGGAACACTCATTGACATTTCTCCTATCTGAAAGTCTGATAAATGACTAAGTCTGATAAATGACTAAGTCCCCAAAAAGTCGGAAAAATGACTAAGTCCCCCAAAAATTTTTTGTTAAACTTTTTTCAATTTTTCCCCCGTGGGATATTTATTCTAACCACACACATTTGGAACTCTCCTGGGGTACCCTCACACATATTATTCCCTCATTTAGTGGATATTTTCACAAAAAAAGTGAAATTTTCAAAAATTCAGAAAATTGGCTGAAAACTACTAAATATGAAGGACTCATCGGGCGAATCGCTCTGGAACTGAAATTGGAACACTCACTGACATTTCCCCTATCTGAAAGTCTGATAAAGGCCGGAAAAATGACTAAGTCCAAAAAAAAAATATTTTCAACTTTTTTCTATTTTTCCCCCGTGGGATATATATTCTACCCACACACATTTGGAACTCTCCTGGCGTACCCTCACACATACTGTATTATTCCCTCATTTAGTGGATATTTTCACAAAAAAGTGAAATTTTCAAAAATTCTGAAAATTGGCTGAAAATCACTAAATTTAAAGGACTCAACGGGCGACTCACTCTGGAACTGATATTGGAACGCTCACTGACATTTCCCCTATCTGAAAGTCTGATAAATGACTAAGTCTGATAAATGACTAAGTCCCCAAAAAGTCGGAAAAATGACGAAGTCCCCCAAAATTTTTTTTTAAACTTTTTTCAATTTTTCCCCCGTGGGATATATATTCTAACCACACACATTTGGAACTCTCCTGGGGTACCCTCACACTTATTATTCCCTCATTTAGTGGATATTTTCACAAAAAAGTGAAATTTTCAAAAATTCAGATAATTATCTGAAAACGACTAAATAAGAAACGACTCATCGGGCGAATCGCTCTGGATCTGAAATCAGAACACTCACTGACATTTCCCCTATCTGAAAGTCTGATAAACGCCGGAAAAATGACTAAGTCCAAAAAAAAATTTTTTCAACTTTTTTCAATTTTTCCCCCGTGGGATATATATTCTACCCACACACATTTGGAACTCTCCTGGCGTACCCTCACACATACTGTATTATTCCCTCATTTAGTGGATATTTTCACAAAAAAGTGAAATTTTCAAAAATTCAGAAAATTGGCTGAAAACGACTAAATATGAAGGACTCATCGGGCGAATCGCTCTGGAACTGAAATCGGAATGCTCACTGACATTTCCCCTATCTGAAAGTCTGATAAACGCCGGAAAAATGACTTAATCCCAAAAAATATTTTTTTCAACTTTTTTCAATTTTGCCCCCCTTTGATATATATTCTACCCACACACATTTGGAACTCTCCTGGGGTACCCTCACACATATTATTCCCTCATTTAGTGGATATTTTTGCAAAAAAGTGAAATTTTCAAAAATTCAGAAAATTGGCTGAAAACGACTAAATAAGAAGGACTCATCAGGCGAATCGCTCTGGAACTGAAATCGGAACGCTCACTGACATTTCCCCTATCTGAAAGTCTGATAAAAGCCGGAAAAATGACTAAGTCCAAAAACAATTTTTTTTCAATTTTACCCCCGTGGGATATATATCCTACCCACACACATTTGGAACTCTCCTGGCGTACCCTCACACATATTATTCCCTCATTTAGTGGATATTTTCACAAAAAAGTGAAATTTTCATAAATTCTGAAAATTGGCTGAAAATGACTAAATATAAAGGACTCATCGGGCGACTCGCTCTGGAACTGAAATTGGAACCCTCACTGACATTTCCCCTATCTAAAAGTCTGATAAAGGCCGGAAAAATGACTAAGTCCAAAAAAAAAATTTTTTCAACTTTTTTCAATTTTACCCCCGTGGGATATATATTCTACCCACACACATTTGGAACTCTCCTGGGGTACCCTCACACATATTATTCCCTCATTTAGTGGATATTTTCACAAAAAAGTGAAATTTTCAAAAATTCAGAAAATTGGCTGAAAACTACTAAATATGAAGGACTCATCGGGCGAATCGCTCTGGAACTGAAATTGGAACACTCACTGACATTTCCCCTATCTGAAAGTGTGATAAACGCTGAAAAAATGACTAAGTCCCGAAAAAAAATTTTTTAAACTTTTTTCAATTTTACCCCAGTGGGATATATATTCTACCCACACACAGTTGGAACTCTCCTGGGGTACCCTCACACATATTATTCCCTCATTTAGTGGATATTTTCACAAAAACGTGAAATTTTCAAAAATTCTAAAAATTGGCTGAAAACGACTAAGTATGAAGGACTCATCGGGCGAATTGCTCTGGAGCTGAAATCGGAACGCTCACTGACATTTCCCCTATCTGAAAGTCTGATAAACGCTGGAAAAATGACTAAGTAAAAAAGTTATTTTTTCAACTTTTTTCAATTTTACCCCCGTGAGATATATATTCTACCCACACACATTTGGAACTCTCCTGGGGTACCCTCACACATATTATTCCCTCATTTAGTGGATATTTTCACAAAAAAGTGAAATTTTCAAAAATTCTGAGAATTGGATGAAAACGACTAAATATGAAGGACTCATCGGGCGAATCGCTCTGGAACTGAAATCGGAAGGCTCACTGACATTTCCCCTATCTGAAAGTCTGATAAAAGCCGGAAAAATGACTAAGTCCAAAAACAATTTTTTTTTCAATTTTACCCCCGTGGGATATATATCCTACCCACACACATTTGGAACTCTCCTGGCGTACCCTCACACATACTGTATTATTCCCTCATTTAGTGGATATTTTCACAAAAAAGTGAAATTTTCAAAAATTCTGAAAATTGGCTGAAAATGACTAAATATAAAGGACTCATCGGGCGACTCGCTCTGGAACTGAAATTGGAACGCTCACTGACATTTCCCCTATCTGAAAGTTTGATAAATGACTAAGTCTGATAAATGACTAAGTCCCCAAAAAGTCGGAAAAATGACGAAGTCCCCCAAAAATTTTTTTTAAACTTTTTTCAATTTTTCCCCCGTGGGATTTATATTGTAACCACACACATTTGGAACTCTCCTGGGGTACCCTCACACTTATTATTCCCTCATTTAGTGGATATTTTCACAAAAAAGTGACATTTTCAAAAATTCAGATAATTGTTTGAAAATGACTAAATAAGAAAGGACTCATCGGGCGAAGCGCTCTGGATCTGAAATCAGAACACTCACTGACATTTCCCCTATCTGAAAGTCTGATAAATGCCGGAAAAATGACTAAGTCCAAAAAAAAAATTTTTCAACTTTTTTCAATTTTTCCCCCTTGGGATATATATTCTACCCACACACATTTGGAACTCTCCTGGCGTACCCTCACACATACTGTATTATTCCCTCATTTAGTGGATATTTTCACAAAAAAGTGAAATTTTCAAAAATTCAGAAAATTGGCTGAAAACGACTAAATATGAAGGACTCATCGGGCGAATCGCTCTGGAACTGAAATCGGAATGCTCACTGACATTTCCCCTATCTGAAAGTCTGATAAACGCCGGAAAAATGACTTAATCTCAAAAAATATTTTTTTCAACTTTTTTCAATTTTGCCCCCGTTTGATATATATTCTACCCACACACATTTGGAACTCTCCTGGGGTACCCTCACACATATTATTCCCTCATTTAGTGGATATTTTCACAAAAAAGTGAAATTTTCAAAAATTCAGAAAATTGGCTGAAAACGACTAAATATGAAGGACTCATTGGGCGAATCGCTCTGGAACTGAAATCGGAAGGCTCACTGACATTTCCCCTATCTGAAAGTCTGATAGCCGGAAAAATGACTAAGTCCAAAAACAATTTTTTTTCAATTTTACCCCTGTGGGATATATATTCTACCCACACACAGTTGGAACTCTCCTGGGGTACCCTCACACATATTATTCCCTCATTTAGTGGATATTTTCACAAAAAAGTGAAATTTTCAAAAATTCAGAAAATCGGCTGAAAACGACTAAATATGAAGGACTCATCGGGCGACTCGCTCTGGAACTGAAATCGGAACACTCACTGACATTTCCCCTATCTGAAAGTCTGATAAATGATTAAGTCTGATAAATAACTAAGTCCCCAAAAAGTCAGAAAAATGACTAAGTCCCCAAAAAATTTTTTTTAAACTTTTTTCAATTTTTTCCACGTGGGTTATATATTCTACCCACACACATTTGGAACTCTCCTGGGGTACCCTCACGCATATTATTCCCTCATTTAGTAGATATTTTCACAAAAAAGTGAAATTTTCAAAAATTCAGAAAATTGGCTTAAAACGACTAAATATGAAGGACTCATCGGGCAAATCGCTCTGGAACTGAAATCGGAACCCTCACTGACATTTCCCCTATCTGAAAGTCTGAGAAAGGCCTGAAAATGAGTAAGTCCAAAAAAAATTTTTTTTCAACTTTTTTCAATTTTACCCTCGTGGGATATATATTCTACCCACACACATTTGGACCTCTCCTGGGGTACCCTCACACATATTATTCCCTCATTTAGTGGATATTTTCACAAAAAAGTTAAATTTTCAAAAATTCAGAAAATTCGCTGAAAACGACTAAATATATAGGACTCATCGGGCGAATCGCTCTGGAGCTTAAATCGGAACGCTCACTGACATTTCCCCTATCTGAAAGTCTGATAAAGGCCGGAAAAATGAGTAAATCCAAAAAAAATTTTTTTAAACTTTTTTCAATTTTACCCCCGTGGGATATATATTCTACCCACACACATTTGGAACTCTCCTGGCGTACATTCACACATATTATTCCATTATTTAGTGGATATTTTCACAAAAAAAGTGAAATTTTCAAAAATTCAGAAAATTGGCTGAAAACGACTAAATATGAAGGACTCATCGGGCAAATCGCTCTGGAACTGAAATCGGAACTCTCACTGACATTTCCCCTATCTGAAAGTCTGAGAAAGGCCTGAAAATGAGTAAGTCCAAAAAAAATTTTTTTTCAACTTTTTTCAATTTTACCCCCGTGGGGTATATATTCTACCCACACACATTTGGACCTCTCCTGGGGTACCCTCACACATATTATTCCCTCATTTAGTGGATATTTTCACAAAAAAGTTAAATTTTCAAAAATTCAGAAAATTCGCTGAAAACGACTAAATATATAGGACTCATCGGGCGAATCGCTCTGGAGCTTAAATCGGAACGCTCACTGACATTTCCCCTATCTGAAAGTCTGATAAAGTCCGGAAAAATGAGTAAATCCAAAAAAAATTTTTTTTCAACTTTTTTCAATTTTACCACCGTGGGATATATATTCTACCCACACACATTTGGATCTCTCCTGGGGTATCCTCACACATATTATTCCCTCATTTAGTGGATATTTTCACAAAAAAAGTGAAATTTTCAAAAATTCAGAAAATTGGCTGAAAACGAGTAAATATATAGGACTCATCGGGCGAATCGCTTTGGAGCTGAAATCGGAACGCTCACTGACATTTCCCCTATCTGAAAGTCTGATAAACGCTGGAAAAATGACTAAGTCCAAAAAAAAATTTTTTTAAACTTTTTTCAATTTTACCCCCGTGGGATATATATTCTACCCAAACACATTTGGAACTCTCCTGACGTACCCTCACACATATTATTCCCTTATTTAGTGGATATTTTCACAAAAAAAAGTGAAATTTTCAAAAATTCAGAAAATTCGCTGAAAACGACTAAATATATAGGACTCATCGGGCGAATCGCTCTGGAGCTTAAATCGAAACGCTCACTGACATTTCCCCTATCTGAAAGTCTGATAAAGGCCGGAAAAATGAGTAAGTCCAAAAAAAATTTTTTTTCACCTTTTTTCAATTTTACCACCGTGGGATATATATTCTACCCACACACATTTGGATCTCTCCTGGGGTACCCTCACACATATTATTCCCTCATTTAGTGGATATTTTCACAAAAAAAGTGAAATTTTCAAAAATTCAGAAAATTCGCTGAAAACGACTAAATATATAGGACTCATCGGGCGAATCGCTCTGGAGCTTAAATCGGAACGCTCAATGACATTTCCCCTATCTGAAAGTCTGATAAAGGCCGGAAAAATGAGTAAGTCCAAAAAAAATTTTTTTTCTACTTTTTTCAATTTTACCACCGTGGGATATATATTCTACCCACACACATTTGGATCTCTCCTGGGGTACCCTCACACATATTATTCCCTCATTTAGTGGATATTTTCACAAAAAAAGTGAAATTTTCAAAAATTCAGAAAATTGGCTGAAAACGACTAAATATGAAGGACTCATCGGGCGAATCGCTCTGGAACTGAAATCGGAATGCTCACTGACATTTCCCCTATCTGAAAGTCTGATAAACGCCGGAAAAATGACTTAATCCCAAAAAATATTTTTTTCAACTTTTTTCAATTTTGCCCCCGTTTGATATATATTCTACCCACACACATTTGGAACTCTCCTGGGGTACCCTCACACATATTATTCCCTCATTTAGTGGATATTTTCACAAAAAAAGTGAAATTTTCAAAAATTCAGAAAATTGGCTGAAAACGACTAAATATGAAGGACTCATCGGGCGAATCGCTCTGGAACTGAAATCGGAAGGCTCACTGACATTTCCCCTATCTGAAAGTCTGATAGCCGGAAAAATGACTAAGTCCAAAAACAATTTTTTTTCAATTTTACCCCTGTGGGATATATATTCTACCCACACACAGTTGGAACTCTCCTGGGGTACCCTCACACTTATTATTCTCTCATTTAGTGGATATTTTCACAAAAAAGTAAAATTTTCAAAAATTCAGAAAATTGGCTGAAAACGACTAAATATGAAAGACTCAAGGGGCGAATCGCTCTGGAACTGAAATCGGAAGGATCACTAACATTTCCCCTATCTGAAAGTCTGATAAACGCCGCAAAAATGACTAAGTCCCCCAAAAATTTTTTTTAAACTTTTTTCAATTTTACCCCCGTGGGATATATATTCTACCCACACACATTTGGAACTCTCCTGGGGTACCCTTACACATATTATTCCCTCATTTAGTGGATATTTTCACAAAAAAGTGAAATTTTCAAAAATTCAGAAAATCGGCTGAAAATGACTAAATATGAAGGACCAATCGGGCGAATCGCTCTGGAACTCAAATCGGAATGCTCACTGACATTTCCCCTATCTGAAAGTCTGATAAATGGCAGAAAAATGACTAAGTCCAAAAAAAATTTTTTTCAACTTTTTTCAATTTTACCCCGTGGGATATATATTCTACCCACACATATTTGGAACTCTCCTGGGGTACCCTCACACATATTATTCCCTCATTTAGTGGATATTTTCACAAAAAAAGTGAAATTTTCAAAAATTCAGAAAATTGGCTGAAAACGACTAAATATGAAGGACTCATTGGGCGAATAGCTCTGGAACTGAAATCGGAATGCTCACTAACATTTCCCCTATCTGAAAGTCTGATAAACGGCAGAAAAATGACTAAGTCCAAAAAAATTTTTTTTCAATTTTAACCCGTGGGATATATATTCTACCCACACATATTTGGAACTCTCCTGGGGTACCCTCACACATATTATTCCCTCATTTAGTGGATATTTTCACAAAAAAGTGACATTTTCAAAAATTGGCTGAAAATGACTAAATATGAAGGACTCATCGGGCGAATTGCTCTGGAACTGAAATCTGAACACTCACTGACATTTCCCCTATCTGAAAGTCTGATAAACGCTGAAAAAATGACTAAGTCCAAAAAAAAATTTTTTTCAACTTCTTTCAATTTTACCCCCGTGGGATATATATTCTACCCACACACATTTGGAACTCTCCTGGGGTACCCTCACACATATTATTCCCTTATTTAGTGGATATTTTCACAAAAAAGTGAAATTTTAAAAAATTCAGAAAATTGGCTGAAAACGACTAAATATGAAGGACTCATCGGGCGAATAGCTCTGGAACTGAAATCGGAATGCTCACTGACATTTCCCCTATCTGAAAGTCTGATAAACGGCAGAAAAATGACTAAGTCCAAAAAAATTTTTTTTCTATTTTAACCCGTGGGATATATATTCTACCCACACATATTTGGAACTCTCCTGGGGTACCCTCACACGTATTATTCCCTCATTTAGTGGATATTTTCACAAAAAAGTGAAATTTTCAAAAATTCAGAAAATTGGCTGAAAATGACTAAATATGAAGGACTCATTGGACGAATCGCTCTGGAACTGAAATCTGAATGCTCACTGACACTTTCCCTATCTGAAAGTCTGATAAACACCGGAAAAATGACTAAGTCCCAAAAAAAAATTTTTTAAACTTTTTTCAATTTTACCCCGTGGGATATATATTCTACCCACACACATTTGAAACTCTCCTGGGGTACCCTCACACATATTATTCCCTCATTTAGTGGATATTTTCACAAAAAAGTGAAATTTTCAAAAATTCAGAAAATTGGCTGAAAACGACTAAATATGAAGGACTCACAGGGCGAATCGCTCTGGAAGTGAGATCGGTACGCTGACTGACATTTCCCCTATCTGAAAGTCTGATAAACGCTGAAAAAATGACTAGGTCGAAAAAACAATTTTTTTCACCTTTTTTCAATTTTACCCTCGTGGGATATATATTCTACCCACACACAGTTGGAACTCTCCTGGGGTACCCTCACACATATAATTCCCTCATTTAGTGGATATTTTCACAAACAAGTGAAAAGTTCAAAAATTCTGAAAATTGTCTGAAAACGACTAAATATGAAGGACTCATCGGGCGACTCGCTCTGGAACTGAAATCGGAACGCTCACTGACATTTCCCCTATCTGAAAGTCTGATAAACGCCGGAATAATGACTAAGTCCAAAAAAAAGTTTTTTCAACTTTTTCAATTTTACCCCCGTGGGATATTTATTCTACCCACACACATTTGGAACTCTCCTGGGGTACCCTCACACATGTTATTCCCTCAATTAGTGGATATTTTCACAAAAAAGTGAAATTTTCAAAAATTCAGAAAATTGGCAGAAAACGACTAAATATGAAGGACTCATCGGGCGAATCGCTCTGGAACTGAAATCGGAATGCTCACTGACATTTACCCTATCTGAAAGTCTGATAAACGCTGAAAAAATGACTAAGTCCCAAAAAAAAATTTTTCACCTTTTTTCAATTTTACCCCCTTGGGATATATATTCTACCCACACACATTTGGAACTCTCCTGGCGTACCCTCACACATATTATTCCCTCATTTAGTGGATATTTTCACAAAAAAGTGAAATTTTCAAAAATTCAGAAAATTGGCTGAAAATGACTAAATATGAAGGTCTAATCGGGCGAATCGCTCTGGAACTCAAATCGGAATGCTCACTGACATTTCCCCTATCTGAAAGTCTGATAAATGCTGGAAAAATGACTATGTTCCCCCCAAATTTTTTTTTTACTTTTTTCAATTTTACCCCCGTGGGATATATATTCTACCCACACACATTTGGAACTCTCCTGGGGTACCCTCACACATATTATTCCCTCATTTAGTGGATATTTTCACAAAAAAGTGAAATTTTCAAAAATTCAGAAAATTGGCTGAAAACGACTAAATATGAAGGACTCATTGGGCGAATAGCTCTGGAACTGAAATCGGAATGCTCACTGACATTTCCCCTATCTGAAAGTCTGATAAACGGTAGAAAAATGAATAAGTCCAAAAAAAATTTTTTTCAACTTTTTTCAATTTTACCCCGTGGGATATATATTCTACCCACACATATTTGGAACTCTCCTGGGGTACCCTCACACATATTATTCCCTCATTTAGTGGATATTTTCACAAAAAAGTGACATTTTCAAAAATACAGAAAATTGGCTGAAAACGACTAAATATGAAGAACTCATCGGGCGAATCGCTCTGGAACTGAAATCGGAATCCACACTGACATTTCCCCTATCTGAAAGTCTGATAAACGCTGAAAAAATGACTAAGTCCAAAAAAAAATTTTTTTCAACTTCTTTCAGTTTTACCCCCGTGGGATATATATTCTACCCACACACATTTGGAACTCTCCTGGGGGACCCTCACACATATTATTCCCTCAATTAGTGGATATTTTCACAAAAAAGTGAAATTTTCAAAAATTCAGAAAATTGGCTAAAAAGGACTAAATATGAAGGACTCATCGGGTGAATCGCTCTAGAACTGAAATCGGAATGCTCACTGACACTTTCCCTATCTGAAAGTCTGATAAACGCCGGAAAAATGACTAAGTCCCAAAAAAAATTTTTTTAAACTTTTTTCAATTTTACCCCCGTGGGATATATATTCTACCCACACAGATTTGGAACTCTCCTGGGGTACCCTCACACATATTGTTCCCTCATTTAGTGGATATTTTCACAAAAAAGTGAAATTTTCAAAAATTCAGAAAATTGGCTGAAAACGACTAAATATGAAGAACTCATGGGGCGAATCGCTCTGGAACTGAAATCGGAATGCACACTGACATTTCCCCTATCTGAAAGTCTGATAAACGCTGAAAAAATGACTAAGTCCAAAAAAAAATTTTTTCACCTTTTTTCAATTTTACCCCCGCGGGATATATATTCTACCCAAACACATTTGGAACTCTCCTGGTGTACCCTCACACATATTATTCCCTCATTTAGTGGATATTTTCACAAAAAAGTGAAATTTTCAAAAATTCAGAAAATTGGCTGAAAATGACTAAATATGAAGGACTCATCGGGCGAATCTCTCTGGAACTGAAATCGGAATGCTCACTGACATTTCCCCTATCTGAAAGTCTGATAAACGCTGAAAAAATGACTAAGACCCCAAAAAAATTTTTTCACCTTTTTTCAATTTTACCCCCGTGGGATATATATTCTACCCACACACATTTGGAACTCTCCTGGCGTACCCTCACACATATTATTCCCTCATTTAGTGGATATTTTCACAAAAAAGTGAAATTTTCAAAAATTCTGAAAATTGGCTGAAAACGACTAAATATGAAGGACTCATCGGGAGAATCGCTCTGGAACTGAAATCGTAATGCTCACTGACACTTCCCCTATCTGAAAGTCTGATAAACGCTGAAAAAATGACTAAGTCCAAAAAAAAATTTTTTTCAACTTCTTTCAGTTTTACCCCCGTGGGATATATATTCTACCCACACACATTTGGAACTCTCCTGGGGGACCCTCACACATATTATTCCCTCATTTAGTGGATATTTTCACAAAAAAGTGAAATTTTCAAAAATTCTGAAAATTGGCTGAAAACGACTAAATATGAAGGACTCATCGGGAGAATCGCTCTGGAACTGAAATCGTAATGCTCACTGACACTTTCCCTATCTGAAAGTCTGATAAACGCCGGAAAAATGACTAAGTCCCAAAAAAATTTTTTTTCAACTTTTTTCAATTTTACCCCCGTGGGATATATATTCTACCCAAACACATTTGGAACTCTCCTGGGGTACCCTCACACATATTATTCCCTCAATTAGTGGAAATTTTCACAAAAAAGTGAAATTTTCAAAAATTCAGAAAATTGGCAGAAAACGACTAAATATGAAGGACACATCGGTCCAATTGCTCTGGAACTGAAATCGGAACGCTCACTGACATTTCCCCTATCTGAAAGTCTGATAAACGCTGAAAAAATGACTAGGTCGAAAAAAAAATGATTTTCACCTTTTTTCAATTTTACCCCCGTGGGATATATATTCTACCCACACAGATTTGGAACTCTCCTGGGGTACCCTCACAAATATTATTCCCTCAATTAGTGGATATTTTCACAAAGAAGTGAAATTTTCAAAAATTCAGAAAATTGGCTGAAAAAAAACTAAATATGAAGGACTCATCGGGCGAATCGCTCTGGAACTGAAATCGGTATGCTCACTGACACTTTCCCTATCTGAAAATCTGATAAACGCCGGAAAAATGACTAAGTCCCCAAAAAATTTTTTTTAAACTTTTTTCAATTTTACCCCCGTGGGATATATATTCTACCCACACACATTTGGAACTCTCCTGGGGAACACTCACACATATTATTCCCTCAATTAGTTGATATTTTCACAAAAAAGTGAAATTTTCAAAAATTCAGAAAATTGACTGAAAATGACTAAATATGAAGGACTCATCGGCCGAATCGCTCTGGAACTGAAATCGGAACGCTCACTGACATTTCCCCTATCTGAAAGTCTGATAAACGCTGAAAAAATGACTAAGTCCCAAAAAAATTTTTTTCACCTGTTTTCAATTTTACCCCCGTGGGATATATATTCTACCCACACACATTTTGAACTCTCCTGGCGTACCCTCACACATATTATTCCCTCATTTAGTGGATATTTTCACAAAAAAGTGAAATTTTCAAAAATTCAGAAAATTGGCTAAAAATGACTAAATATGAAGGACTCATCGGGCGAATCGCTCTGGAACTGAAATCGGAATGCTCACTGACACTTTCCCTATCTGAAAGTCTGATAAACGCCGGAAAAATGACTAAGTCCCAAAAAAATTTTTTTTCAACTTTTTTCAATTTTACCCCCGTGGGATATATATTCTACCCACACACATTTGGAACTCTCCTTGGGTACCCTCACACATATTATTCCCTCATTTAGTGGATACTTTCACAAAAAAGTGAAATTTTCAAAAATTCAGAAAATTGGCTGAAAATGACTAAATATGAAGGACTCATCGGGCGAATCGCTCTGGAAGTGAAATTGGAATGCTCAATGACATTTCCTCTATCTGAAAGTCTGATAAACGCCGGAAAAATGACTAAGTCCCAAAAAAAATTTTTTTAAACTTTTTTCAATTTTACCCCCGTGGGATATAAATTCTACCCACACAGATTTGGAACTCTCCTGGGGTACCCTCACACATATTATTCCCTCATTTAGTGGATATTTTCACAAAAAAGAGAAATTTTCAAAAATTCAGAAAATTGGCTGAAAACTGTAGCTTCGGCATCCCTGCCCTCTGCTAGGCAGGGACGCTGTTCCCCTCACCTCTCTGCTCCGAGCCCGGCGTCCTCCTCCCGCTCTGCTGGCAGCGTGCGCTCCTTCCCGGCCACTGTGCTTAGGGCACGTGCGCACGCGCTCCCTCCCTCTTAAAGGGGCCGCGCGCGCCGTCCTAAGGAGTCCCCGGCCAATGGCCGGAGGACTTCACCATATATAAGGCACCTCCTCCAAAATGGAGGTGCCCGAGCAATGTTGTTGCACTGTTCACTACTCTGCTTCAGCCCTCAGGTCCCGTTGCCAGTTACCTGCCAGTTACCTGCCTGATTCCTGCCAGAGTCCTGCCAGTTTGCTGTCTGTTTCCTGCCTGATATTCCTGCTACCTGCTTGCTAGCCTGAGGTCCGACGGTCTGCCTTCCTACTCCTGTCAGTTTGTCTATGGACCAGCTTGCACGCTCACCTGGGAGCGCTCCTCTGCTACCTGCCTGTTAGCCTACCTGGAGGCTCCGCCGTCACGTGCTGTGACCACCTGCTATTCCAGAGACTCTTGCCCGCTCACCTGGGAGCGCTCCTCCGCTACCTGCCTGCTTGCCTACCTGGAGGCTCCGCCGTCACGTGCTGTGACCACCTGCTATTCCAGAGACTCTTGCCCGCTCACCTGGGAGTGCTCCTCCGCTACCTGCCTGCTTGCCTACCTGGAGGCTCTGCTGTCACGTGCTGTGACCACCTGCTATTCCAGAGACTCTCGCTTGCTCACCTGGGAGCACACATCTTCCATCTGCCTGCTAGCCTACCTGGAGGTTCAGCCATCACAGGTCGTACCTACCCTTTACCCAGAGACTGCCCCGGTCACTTGCCGTGACCTCCTGCCCGTTCACCCAGAGACTGTCCCGGTCACCTGCTGTGACTGCCTGCCCGTCTTCCCTGGTCGCCACCCGCTCCCTTACAAGGACCGCCCCCTTGTATAGTAGCTCAGAGGTTCCGCCAACCAGACCCGTTACAGTTTGCTCGGGCCATGGAACCCGGTGGCACCCAAGCTCCCTCGCTCTCGGACCTCTGTTATGAACTGTCCCGTCAGAGGTCCCAACAGGAGTCCATCCTGGGTCACCTGCAGAATGTCAATTCTCGCCTGGACACTGACTGCTCCACCAGCAACCACCGCCAGTGCCATGACTCGCAACCCGGCAGCTCCGCTGCCCACCAATACCATGGTATCCTACCCTGGACCCCGGCTTTCTGCACCTCCTCGCTTCGGAGGCGACTCCGCTCAGGCTCGGGGCTTCATAAATCAGTGCACCCTGCACTTTGAACTCCTGTCCCACCAGTTTAACTCCGACCGGGCCAAAATTGCCTTCATCATGTCCCATCTCACCGGGGAGGCCCTGGCCTGGCTAAATCCTCTATGGGAGAGAGGAGACCCCCTGGTGTCCGATTTGCCTGCCTTTCTCACGGCTTTCCGGAAAGTCTTCGACGAACCCGGACGGAAGACCTCATCCGCATCATCTCTGCTACGCCTCCACCAGGGAAATCTCACCGTGGGCCAATATGCCATACGGTTCCGTACCCTTGCCTCGGAGCTGGCTTGGGATAACGACGCTCTGGTATCTGTCTTCTGGGAGGGTCTGTCCGGCCGTATTAAAGATGAACTCGCCGGTCGGGACATTCCAACCACTCTCGATGACTTAATAACCCTTGCCACCCGGATTGACCTACGGTTCCAGGAGCGTGCCAAAGAGGTCACCCGTGAGAGGAGGTTTCCACGTCTAGCTCCTACTTTTCAGAAACCCGTCACTCCCTCCGTTTCTCCCCAGGTACACTCTCCTGAGCCTATGCAGGTCGACCAGACCAAGATGGTCAAAACCCGTCAGGACTTACGCCGTGCCGAAGGGAGCTGCTTCTACTGTGGCAGTAAGGAGCACCGGATCCGTACCTGCCTGGAGAGGTCGGGAAACGCCTGTGTCTAGGTTCGCTCATAGAGGTCCACCTAGACAAGAATAAATCCTCTCCATCTCTGCTACTGTCAGTCTCTATTATCTGCGGGGAGAATCGTTATTTCGAACTAGCCCAACTTGACTCTGGAGCGGCCGGGAATCTTATTTCACAGTCCCTGGTAGAAAAATACCGCATTCCCACCAAACCTCTGGCTGTACCATTATCTGTCGCTGCTGTGGATGGGGGCCTCTTACCACGTCCCATCCAACTCATCACCGAATCCATAACTCTGCAGGTGGGAATGCTGCATTCTGAGAGCATCTCTTTTCATGTTCTACCTGGACTCTCTCACGCCCTCTTACTAGGTCTACCTTGGCTCCAGAGACATGCACCCGTGCTTGACTGGCAGACCGGAGAAGTCCTTCGCTGGGGACAGGACTGTCATAAGACTTGTTTGGTTCCTGTTCATCCCGTCCGTCCTTCTCCTACCCCAACTAATCTACCTGGACTTCCGATTCCCTATTGGTCATTTGCTGATGTCTTTAATAAAAAGGAGGCAGAGACATTACCCCCTCATAGACCATACGACTGTCCTATCGACCTGTTACCCGGTACTACTCCTCCCCGTGGGCGTATTTACCCATTGTCCGATGCTGAGACCTGGTCGATGTCCGAATATATTGAGGAGAATTTGGCCAGGGGATTCATCCGGAAATCTACCTCCCCGGTGGGAGCAGGCTTCTTCTTCGTAAAAAAGAAGGACGGCTCTCTCCGTCCCTGTATAGACTATAGAGGCCTTAACCAGATCACGGTGAAGAATAAGTACCCCCTTCCGCTCATTCCAGAATAATTTGATCGCCTGAGGGGGGCTAGAGTCTTCACCAAACTGGACCTCCGTGGGGCGTACAACCTGGTCCGTATCCGTCAAGGGGATGAATGGAAGACTGCATTCAACACCCGGGACGGCCACTATGAATATCTGGTAATGCCTTTTGGTCTCTGTAACGCTCCTGCCGTCTTTCAAGAGTTGGTCAATGACATCTTCCGGGACCTTCTCTACTCCTGCGTTGTGGTGTACCTGGACGACATCTTGGTCTTCTCTCCGGATCTCCAGACTCACCGGAGGGAAGTTCGTCAGGTCGTGCTCAGGCTCAGGCAGAATCACCTCTTCGCTAAATATGAGAAGTGCCTCTTTGAGCAGACCTCGCTTCCGTTTTTGGGCTACATTATTTCTCAGACCGGCCTACGAATGGATCCAGAGAAACTGTCTGCCATCGAGAAATGGCCCCGACCGGAGGGGTTGAAGGCCATTCAGCGGTTCCTGGGCTTCGCCAACTACTACCGCCTCTTCATACCACACTTCTCTTCCCGGACTGCCCCAATTTCCGCGCTCACCCGTAAGGGTACTAATCCCAAGGAGTGGCCGTCCGAAGCAGAGGAGGCCTTTCTTTCCTTAAAACAGGCCTTCTCTTCCGCCCCGGTGCTGCATCGTCCGGACGGCAACAAGCAGTTCTTCCTGGAGGTTGACGCCTCCTCCTCTGGAGCCGGAGCTGTACTTACTCAAAAATCATCTTCCGGGAGGATGGTAACTTGCGGCTTTTTCTCCAAACTCTTCTCCTCTTCTGAGCGCAATTATTCCATAGGAGACCGAGAGTTATTGGCCATCAAGCTGGCATTGGAGGAGTGGCGTTACCTACTCGAGGGGGCTCTTCATCCGGTAATAATTTACACTGACCACAAGAACTTGGCTTATCTCCAGCATGCCCAGAGACTTAACCCGCGCCAAGCCCGGTGGTCCTTGTTTTTTGCTCGCTTTGATTTTGTTCTACATTTTTGCCCGGCTGACAAGAACATCAAAGCGGACGCCTTGTCCCGATCCTTTCTGGTATCTGACCTCGAGGAGGAACCTAAACATATCATCGATCCCGCCAGAGTAATGCAGGTGGCTCCCGTGAGTCTAAATTGTCTCCCTCCCGGTAAGACGTTCGTATCGGTACCTGATCGGGAGAAGATCCTACACTGGGGTCATTCATCTAAACTAGCTGGCCACGCCGGTCAGAAAAAGACCCTCCAGCTTATTACCCGGCACTACTGGTGGCCTAACCTGCACAAGGATGTAATAGACTTTGTTTCTGCCTGTGTGTCCTGCGCCCGCAACAAAGTTCCGAGACACCTGCCAGCCGGTCGCCTCCTTCCTCTGCCAGTACCTGCTGCCCCCTGGCAGCATATAGCGATGGACTTCATAACTGATCTTCCCGTCTCTGCCGGTTGTACGGTCATTTGGGTGGTAGCTGACCGCTTTTCCAAGATGGCTGACTTCATTCCCCTGCCAGGCCTCCCGTCTGCACCCGAGCTGGCTAAAGACTTTATCCGTCACATCTTCCGTCTTCATGGCCTGCCCCGTCACATCGTGTCGGATCGTGGGGTACAGTTCACTTCTCGTTTCTGGAGAGCCACTTGTAAATTGCTAGACGTCACCCTGGACTTCTCCTCCGCTTACCACCCACAGTCTAATGGTCAAGTGGAGCGGATCAATCAGATCCTGACCAGTTACCTCCGGCACTTCGTTAATGCCCACCATTCTGACTGGGTGGATCTCCCGCCATGGGCCGAATTCTCGTACAACAATCACGAGAGCGAATCCTCCTCCAAATCCCCGTTTTTTGTAGTCTTCGGTCAGCATCCTCGGATCCCGTTTCCCGTCTCCACCTCGGTGGACAATCCGGCTGCGGAATCTCTTGTTAACAAATTTTCCTCCATATGGGAGAGTACCCGGTCCGCACTCCTTCTGTCATCCGAGCGTATGAAAAGACATGCTGACAAAAAAACGTCTGGATCCTCCTCAATTCCGTCCAGGGGATAAGGTCTGGCTCTCGTCCAAGTATGTCCGGCTCAAGATTCCTTCCTATAAGTTAGGGCCTCGGTTCATCGGTCCTCTGGAGGTCATCAGTCAGATCAACCCGGTGGCCTATAAATTGAAACTCCCGGCCAACTTGCGGATCCCTAACTCCTTCCATGTATCTCTCCTCAAACCCGTGGTACTTAACTCTTTTTACAAGTCTACAGGTACGCCTCCTGCTCCGGTTTCCGCTGAAAACGAATTTGAGGTAGAGAACATTCTGGCCACCAAAAGGGTAAGAGGGAAGACCTTTTTTCTAGTAGATTGGAAGGGGTTTGGTCCTGAAGAGAGAACGTGGGAGCCCCAGGAGAACATCCATGCCCCTCTCATCCTTGCTAAATTTCTGTCTGGCCTAAAAAAGGGGGGGCCTAAAGGGGGGGTACTGTAGCGTCGACGTCCCTGCCCTCTGCTAGGCAGGGACGCTGTTCCCCTCACCTCTCTGCTCCGAGCCCGGCGTCCTCCTCCCGCTCTGCTGGCAGCGCGCGCTCCTTCCCGGCCACTGTGCTTAGGGCGCGCGCGCGCGCACTCCCTCCCTCTTAAAGGGGCCGCGCGCGCCGTCCTAAGGAGTCCCCGGCCAATGGCCGGAGGACTTCACCATATATAAGGCACCTCCTCCAAAATGGAGGTGCCCGAGCAATGTTGTTGCACTGTTCACTACTCTGCTTCAGCCCTCAGGTCCCGTTGCCAGTTACCTGCCAGTTACCTGCCTGATTCCTGCCAGAGTCCTGCCAGTTTGCTGTCTGTTTCCTGCCTGATATTCCTGCTACCTGCTTGCTAGCCTGATGTCCGACGGTCTCCCTTCCTACTCCTGTCAGTCTGTCTATGGACCAGCTTGCCCGCTCACCTGGGAGCGCTCCTCTGCTACCTGCCTGCTAGCCTACCTGGAGGCTCCGCCGTCACGTGCTGTGACCACCTGCTATTCCAGAGACTCTTGCCCGCTCACCTGGGAGCGCTCCTCCGCTACCTGCCTGCTTGCCTACCTGGAGGCTCCGCCGTCACGTGCTGTGACCACCTGCTATTCCAGAGACTCTTGCCCGCTCACCTGGGAGCGCTCCTCCGCTACCTGCCTGCTTGCCTACCTGGAGGCTCTGCCGTCAAGTGCTGTGACCACCTGCTATTCCAGAGACTCTCGCTTGCTCACCTGGGAGCACACATCTTCCATCTGCCTGCTAGCCTACCTGGAGGTTCAGCCATCACAGGTCCTACCTACCCTTTACCCAGAGACTGCCCCGGTCACTTGCCGTGACCTCCTGCCCGTTCACCCAGAGACTGTCCCGGTCACCTGCTGTGACTGCCTGCCCATCTTCCCTGGTCGCCACCCGCTCCCTTACAAGGACCGCCCCCTTGTATAGTAGCTCAGAGGTTCCGCCTACCAGACCCGTTACAAAAACGACTAAATATGAAGAACTCATCGGGCGAATCGCTCTGGAACTGAAATCGGAACGCACACTGACATTTCCCCTATCTGAAAGTCTGATAAACGCTGAAAAAATGACTAAGTCCCCAAAAAAAATTTTTTCACCTTTTTTCAATTTTACCCCAGTGGGATATATATTCTACCCACACACATTTGGAATGCTCCTGGCATACCCTCACACATATTATTCCCTCATTTAGTGGATATTTTCACAAAAAAGTGAAATTTTCAAAAATTCTGAAAATTGGCTGAAAACGACTAAATATGAAGGACTCATCAGGAGAATCGCTCTGGAACTGAAATCGGAACGCTCACTGACATTTCCCCTATCTGAAAGTCTGATAAACGCTGAAAAAATGACTAAGTCCAAAAAAAAATTTTTTTCATCTTTTTTCAATTTTACCCCCGTGGGATATATATTCTACCCACACACATTTGGAACTCTCCTGTCATACCGTCACACATATTATTCCCTCATTTAGTGGATATTTTCACAAAAAAAGTGAAATTTTCAAAAATTCAGAAAATTGGCTAAAAAAGACTAAATATGAAGGACTCATCGGGCGAATCGCTCTGGAACTGAAACGGGAATGCTCACTGACACTTTCCCTATCTGAAAGTCTGATAAACGCCAGAAAAATGACTAAGTCCAAAAAAAAATTTTTTTCAACTTCTTTCAATTTTACCGCCGTGGGATATATATTCTACCCACACACATTTGGAACTCTCCTGGGGTACCCTCACACATATTATTCCCTCATTTAGTGGATATTTTCACAAAAAAGTGAAATTTTCAAAAATTCAGAAAATTGGCTGAAAACGACTAAATATGAAGAACTCATCGGGCGAATCGCTCTGGAACTGAAATCGGAATGCACACTGACATTTCCCCTATCTGAAAGTCTGATAAACGCCGGAAAAATGACTAAGTCCCAAAAAAAAAAATGTTTTACCTTTTTTCAATTTTACCCCAGTGGGATATATATTCTACCCACACACATTTGGAACGCTCCTGGCGTACCCTCACACATATTATTCCCTCATTTAGTGGATATTTTCACAAAAAAGTGAAATTTTCAAAAATTCTGGAAATTGACAGAAAACGACTAAATATGAAGGACACATCGGGCCAATTGCTCTGGAACTGAAATCGTTACACTCACTGACATTTCCCCTATCTGAAAGTCTGATAAACGCTGAAAAAATGACTAAGTCCAAAAAAAAATTTTTTTCAACTTCTTTAAATTTTACCCCCGTGGGATATATATTTTACCCACACACATTTGGAACTCTCCTGGGGGACCCTCACACATATTATTCCCTCAATTAGTGGATATTTTCACAAAAAAGTGAAATTTTCAAAAATTCTGAAAATTGGCTGAAAAAAAACTAAATATGAAGGACTCATCGGGCGAATCGCTCTGGAACTGAAATCGGAATGCTCACTGACACTTTCCCTATCTGAAAGTCTGATAAACGCTGAAAAAATGACTAAGTCCCAAAAAAAAAAATGTTTTACCTTTTTTCAATTTTACCCCCGTGGGATATATATTCTACCCACACACATTTGGAACTCTCCTGGGGTACCCTCACACATGTTATTCCCTCAATTAGTGGATATTTTCACAAAAAAGTGAAATTTTCAAAAATTCTCAAAAATTGGCAGAAAATGACTAAATATGAAGGACACATCAGGCCAATCGCTCTGGAACTGAAATCGAAACACTCACTGACATTTCCCCTATCTGAAAGTCTGATAAACGCTGAAAAAATGACTAAGTCCCAAAAAAAAAATTTTTAACCTATTTTCAAATTTACCCCCGTGGTATGCATATTCTACCCACACACATTTGGAACTCTCCTGGCGTACCGTCACACATATTATTCCCTCATTTAGTGGATATTTTCACAAAAAAGTGAAATTTTCAAGAATTCAGAAAATTGGCTAAAAAAGACTAAATATGAAGGACTCATCGGGCGAATCGCTCTGGAACTGAAATCGGAATGCTCACTGACACTTTCCCTATCTGAAAGTCTGAGAAACGCCGGAAAAATGACTAAGTCCCAAAAAAATTTTTTTTCAACTTTTTTCAATTTTACCCCCGTGGGATATATATTCTACCCACACACATTTGGAACTCTCCTGGGGTACCCTCACACATATTATTCCCTCAATTAGTGGATATTTTCACAAAAAATTGAAATTTTCAAAAATTCAGAAAATTGGCTAAAAACGACTAAATATGAAGGACTCATCGGGCGAATCGCTCTGGAACTGAAATCGGAACGCTCACTGACATTTCCCCTATCTGAAAGTCTGATAAACGCTGAAAAAATGACTAAGTCCCCCAAAAAAAATGTTTTACCTTTTTTCAATTTTACCCCAGTGGGATATATATTCTACCCACACACATTTGGGACGCTCCTAGCGTACCCTCACACATATTATTCCCTCATTTAGTGGATATTTTCACAAAAAAGTGAAATTTTCAAAAATTCAGAAAATTGGCTGAAAACGACTAAATATGAAGGATTCATCGGGCGAATCGCTCTGGAACTGAAATCGGAATGCTCACTGACATTTCCCCTATCTGAAAGTCTGATAAACGCCGGAAAAATGACTAAGTCCAAAAAGAATTTTTTTTATACTTTTTTCAATTTTACCCCCGTGAGATATATATTCTACTCACACACATTTGGAACTCTCCTGGGGTATCCTCACACATTTTATTCCCTCATTTAGTGGATATTTTCCCAAAAAAGTGAAATTTTCAATAATTCTGAAAATGGTCTGAAAACGACTAAATATGAAGGACTCATCGGGCGAATCGCTCTGGAACTGAAATTGGAATGCTCACTGACATTTCCCCTATCTGAAAGTCTGATAAATGCCGGAAAAATGACTAAGTCAAAAAAAAAATTATTTTCAATTTTGCCCCCTTGGGATATATATTCTACACACACACATTTGGAACTCTCCTGGGGTACCCTCACACATATTATTCCCTCATTTAGTGGATATTTTCACAAAAAATTAAAATTTTCAAAAATTCAGAAAATTGGCTAAAAACGACTAAATATGAAGGACTCATCGGGCGAATCGCTCTGGAACTGAAATCGGAACGCTCACTGACATTTCCCCTATCTGAAAGTCTGATAAACGCTGAAAAAATGACTAAGTCCCCCAAAAAAAATGTTTTACCTTTTTTCAATTTTACCCCAGTGGGATATATATTCTACCCACACACATTTGGAACGCTCCTAGCGTACCCTCACACATATTATTCCCTCATTTAGTGGATATTTTCACAAAAAAGTGAAATTTTCAAAAATTCAGAAAATTGGCTGAAAACGACTAAATATGAAGGATTCATCGGGCGAATCGCTCTGGAACTGAAATCGGAATGCTCACTGACATTTCCCCTATCTGAAAGTCTGATAAACGCCGGAAAAATGACTAAGTCCAAAAAGAATTTTTTTTATACTTTTTTCAATTTTACCCCCGTGAGATATATATTCTACTCACACACATTTGGAACTCTCCTGGGGTATCCTCACACATTTTATTCCCTCATTTAGTGGATATTTTCCCAAAAAAGTGAAATTTTCAATAATTCTGAAAATGGTCTGAAAACGACTAAATATGAAGGACTCATCGGGCGAATCGCTCTGGAACTGAAATTGGAATGCTCACTGACATTTCCCCTATCTGAAAGTCTGATAAATGCCGGAAAAATGACTAAGTCAAAAAAAAAATTATTTTCAATTTTGCCCCCTTGGGATATATATTCTACACACACACATTTGGAACTCTCCTGGGGTACCCTCACACATATTATTCCCTCATTTAGTGGATATTTTCACAAAAAATTGAAATTTTCAAAAATTCAGAAAATTGGCTAAAAACGACTAAATATGAAGGACTCATCGGGCGAATCGCTCTGGAACTGAAATCGGAACGCTCACTGACATTTCCCCTATCTGAAAGTCTGATAAACGCTGAAAAAATGACTAAGTCCCCCAAAAAAAATGTTTTACCTTTTTTCAATTTTACCCCAGTGGGATATATATTCTACCCACACACATTTGGAACGCTCCTAGCGTACCCTCACACATATTATTCCCTCATTTAGTGGATATTTTCACAAAAAAGTGAAATTTTCAAAAATTCAGAAAATTGGCTGAAAACGACTAAATATGAAGGATTCATCTGGCGAATCGCTCTGGAACTGAAATCGGAATGCTCACTGACATTTCCCCTATCTGAAAGTCTGATAAACGCCGGAAAAATGACTAAGTCCAAAAAGAATTTTTTTTATACTTTTTTCAATTTTACCCCCGTGAGATATATATTCTACTCACACACATTTGGAACTCTCCTGGGGTATCCTCACACATTTTATTCCCTCATTTAGTGGATATTTTCCCAAAAAAGTGAAATTTTCAATAATTCTGAAAATGGTCTGAAAACGACTAAATATGAAGGACTCATCGGGCGAATCGCTCTGGAACTGAAATTGGAATGCTCACTGACATTTCCCCTATCTGAAAGTCTGATAAATGCCGGAAAAATGACTAAGTCAAAAAAAAAATTATTTTCAATTTTGCCCCCTTGGGATATATATTCTACACACACACATTTGGAACTCTCCTGGGGTACCCTCACACATATTATTCCCTCATTTAGTGGATATTTTCACAAAAAATTGAAATTTTCAAAAATTCAGAAAATTGGCTAAAAACGACTAAATATGAAGGACTCATCGGGCGAATCGCTCTGGAACTGAAATCGGAACGCTCACTGACATTTCCCCTATCTGAAAGTCTGATAAACGCTGAAAAAATGACTAAGTCCCCCAAAAAAAATGTTTTACCTTTTTTCAATTTTACCCCAGTGGGATATATATTCTACCCACACACATTTGGAACGCTCCTAGCGTACCCTCACACATATTATTCCCTCATTTAGTGGATATTTTCACAAAAAAGTGAAATTTTCAAAAATTCAGAAAATTGGCTGAAAACGACTAAATATGAAGGATTCATCGGGCGAATCGCTCTGGAACTGAAATCGGAATGCTCACTGACATTTCCCCTATCTGAAAGTCTGATAAACGCCGGAAAAATGACTAAGTCCAAAAAGAATTTTTTTTATACTTTTTTCAATTTTACCCCCGTGAGATATATATTCTACTCACACACATTTGGAACTCTCCTGGGGTATCCTCACACATTTTATTCCCTCATTTAGTGGATATTTTCCCAAAAAAGTGAAATTTTCAATAATTCTGAAAATGGTCTGAAAACGACTAAATATGAAGGACTCATCGGGCGAATCGCTCTGGAACTGAAATTGGAATGCTCACTGACATTTCCCCTATCTGAAAGTCTGATAAATGCCGGAAAAATGACTAAGTCAAAAAAAAAATTATTTTCAATTTTGCCCCCTTGGGATATATATTCTACACACACACATTTGGAACTCTCCTGGGGTACCCTCACACATATTATTCCCTCATTTAGTGGATATTTTCACAAAACAGTGAAATTCTCAAAAATTCAGAAAATTGGCTGAAAACGACTAAATATGAAGAACTCATCGGGTGAATCGCTCTGGAACTGAAATCGGAATGCTCACTGACATTTCCCCTTTCTGAAAGTCTGATAAATGCCGGAAAAATGACTAAGTCCAAAAAAAATATTTTTTCAACTTTTTTCAATTTTACCCCCGTGAGATATATATTCTACCCACACACATTTGGAACTCTCCTGGGGTATCCTCACACATATTATTCCCTCAGTTAGTGGATATTTTCCCAAAAAAGTGAAATTTTCAAAAATTCAGAAAATTGGCTGAAAACGACTAAATATGAAGGACACATCGGGCGAATCACTCTGGAACTGAAATCAGAACGTTCACTGACATTTCCCCTAACCGAAAGTCTGATAAACGCTGAAAAAATGACTAAGTCCAAAAAAAAATTTTTTTCAACTTTTTTCAATTTTACCACTGTGGGATATATATTCTACCCACACACATTTGGAACTCTCCTGGCGTACCCTCACACATATTATTCCCTCATTTAGTGGATATTTTCACAAAAAAGTGAAATTTTCAAAAATTCTGAAAATTGGCTGAAAACGACTAAATATGAAGGACTCATCGGGCGAATTGCTCTGGAACTGAAATCGGAACGCTCACTGACATTTCCCCTATCTGAAAGTCTGATAAACGCTGAAAAAATGACTAAGTCCCAAAAAAAAAATTTTTCACCTTTTTTCAATTTTACCCCCGTGGGATATATATTCTACCCACACACATTTGGAACTCTCCTATCGTACCCTCACACATATTATTCCCTCATTTAGTGGATATTTTCACAAAACAGTGAAATTCTCAAAAATTCAGAAAATTGGCTGAAAACGACTAAATATGAAGAACTCATCGGGTGAATCGCTCTGGAACTGAAATCGGAATGCTCACTGACATTTCCCCTATCTGAAAGTCTGATAAACGCTGAAAAAATGACTAAATTCAAAAAAAAAATTTTTTCAACTTTTTTCAATTTTACCGCCGTGGGGTATATATTCAGCCCACACACATTTGGAACTCTCCTGGGGTGCCCTCACACATATTATTCCCTCATTTAGTGGATATTTTCACAAAAAAGTGAAATTTTCAAAAATTCTGGAAATTGGCTGAAAACGACTAAATATGAAGGACTCATCGGGCGAATCGCTCTGGAACTGAAATTGGAATGCTCACTGACATTTCCCCTACCTTAAAGTCTGATAAACACTGAAAAAATGACTAAGTCCAAAAAAAATTTTATTTTTACTTTTTTCAATTTTACCCCCGTGAGATATATATTCTACCCACACACATTTGGAACTCTCCTGGGGGACCCTCACACATATTATTCCCTCAATTAGTGGATATTTTCACAAAAAAGTGAAATTTTCAAAAATTCAGAAAATTGGCTGAAAACGACTAAATATGAAGGACTCATCGGGCGAATCGCTCTGGAACTTAAATAGGAACGCTCACTGACATTTCCCCTATCTGAAAGTCTGATAAACGCTGAAAAAATGAGTAAGTTCCAAAAAAAAATTTTTTCACCTTTTTTCAATTTTACCCCAGTGGGATATATATTCTACCCACACACATTTGGAACTCTCCTGGGGTGCCCTCACACATATTATTCCCTCATTTAGTGGATATTTTCCCAAAAAAGTGAAATTTTCAAAAATTCAGAAAATTGGCTGAAAATGACTAAATATGAAGGGCTCATTGGGCGAATCGCTCTGGAACTGAAATCGGAATGCTGACTGACATTTCCCCTTTCTGAAAGTCTGATAAATGCCGGAAAAATGACTAAGTCCAAAAAAAATATTTTTTCAACTTTTTTCAATTTTACCCCCGTGAGATATATATTCTACCCACACATTTGGAACTCTCCTGGGGTATCCTCACACATATTATTCCCTCAGTTAGTGGATATTTTCACAAAAAAGTGAAATTTTCAAAAATTCAGAAAATTGGCTGAAAACGACTAAATATGAAGGACACATCGGGTGAATCACTCTGGAACTGAAATCAGAACGTTCACTGACATTTCCCCTATCCGAAAGTCTGATAAACGCTGAAAAAATGACTAAGTCCAAAAAAAATTTTTTTTCAACTTTTTTCAATTTTACCCCCGTGGGATATATATTCTACCCACACACATTTGGAACTCTCCTAGGGTACTCTCACACATATTATTCCCTCAGTTAGTGGATATTTTCACAAAAAAGTGAAATTTTCAAAAATTCAGAAAATTGGCTGAAATCTACTAAATATGAAGGACTAATCAGTCGAATCGCTCTGGAACTGAAATCGGAATGCTCACTGACATTTCCCCTATCTGAAAGTCTGATAAACGCTGAAAAAATGACTAAGTCCAAAAAAAAAATTTTTTTAAACTTTTTTCAATTTTACCCCCGTGGGGTATATATTCAACCCACACACATTTGGAACTCTCCTGGGGTGCCCTCACACAGATTATTCCCTTATTTAGTGGATATTTTCACAAAAAAGTGAAATTTTCAAAAATTCTGGAAATTGGCTGAAAACGACTAAATATGAAGGACTCATCGGGCGAATCGCTCTGCAACTGAAATCGGAATGCTCACTGACATTTCCCCTATCTGAAAGTCTGATAAACGCTGAAAAAATGACTAAGTCCAAAAAAAAGTTTTTTCAACTTTTTTCAATTTTGCCCCCGTGGGATATATATTCTACCACACACATTTGGAACTCTCCTGGGGTACCCTCACACATATTATTCCCTCATTTAGTGGATATTTTCACAAAAAAGTGAAATTTTCAAAAATTCAGAAAATTGGCTGAAAACGACTAAATAGGAAGAACTCATCGGGCGAATTGCTCTGGAACTGAAATCGGAACCCTCACTGACATTTCCCCTATCTGAAAGTCTGATAAACGCTGAAAAAATGACTAAGTCCCAAAAAAAAAATTTTTCACCTTTTTTCAATTTTACCCCCGTGGGATATATATTCTACCCACACACATTTGGAACTCTCCTAGGGTACCCTCACTCATATTATTCCCTCATTTAGTGGATATTTTCACAAAAAAGTGAAATTTTCAAAAATTCAGAAAATTGGCTGAAAACGACTAAATATGAAGAACTCATCGGGCGAATCGCTCTGGAACTGAAATCGGAATGCTCACTGACATTTTCCCTATCTGAAAGTCTGATAAACGCTAAAAAAATGACTAAGTTCAAAAAAAAATTTTTTTCAACTTTTTTCAATTTTACCCCCGTGGGATATATATTCTACCCACACACATTTGGAACTCTCCTGGGGTACCCTCACACATATTATTCCCTCATTTAGTGGATATTTTCACAAAAAATTTTGTTCAAAAATTCAGAAAATTGGCTGAAAATGACTAAATATGAAGGACTCATCGGGCGAATCGCTCTGGAACTGAAATCGGAATGCTCACTGACATTTCCTCTATCTGAAAGTCTGATAAACCCTGGAAAAATGACTAAGTCCCAAAAATTTTTTTTTCAACTTTTTTCAATTTTACCCCCGTGGGATATATATTCTACCCACACACATTTGGAACTCTCCTGGGTACCCTCACACATATTATTCCCTCATTTATTGGATATTTTCACAAAAAAGTGAAATTTTCAAAAATTCAGAAAATTGGCTGAAAGCGACTAAGTATGAAGAACTCATCGGGCGAATCGCTCTGGAACTGAAATGGGAATGCTCACTGACATTTCCCCTATCTGAAAGTCTGATAAACGCTGAAAAAATGACTAAGTTCCAAAAAAAAATTTTTTCACCTTTTTTCAATTTTACCCCCGTGGTATTTATATTCTATCCACACACGTTTGGAACTCTCCTGGCGTACCCTCACACATATTATTCCCTCATTTAGTGGATATTTTCACAAAAAAGTGAAATTTTCAAAAATTCAGAAAATTGGCTGAAAACGACTAAATATGAAGGACTCATCGGGCGAATCGCTCTGGAACTGAAATCGGAACGCTCACTGACATTTCCCCTATCTGAAAGTCTGATAAACGCTGAAAAAATGACTAAGTTCCAAAAAAAAATTTTTTCACCTTTTTTCAATTTTACCCCCGTGGGATATATATTCTACCCACACATATTTGGAACTCTCCTGGGGTACCCTCACACATATTATTCCCTCATTTAGTGGATATTTTCACAAAAAAAGTGAAATTTTCAAAAATTCTGAAAATTGTCTGAAAACGACTAAATATGAAGGACTCATCGGGCGAATCGCTATGGAACTGAAATCGGAACGCTCACTGACATTTCCCCTATCTGAAAGTCTGATAAACGCTGAAAAAATGATTAACTCCCGAAAAAAAAATTTTTTTCAACTTTTTTCAATTTTACCCCCGTGGGATATATATTCTACCCACACACATTTGCAACTCTCCTGGGGTACCCTCACGCATATTATTCCCTCATTTAGTGGATATTTTCACAAAATAGTGAAATTTTCAAAAATTCGGAAAATTGTCTGAAAACTACTAAATATGAAGGACTCATCGGGCGAATCGCTCTGGAACTGAAATCGGAATGCTCACTGACATTTTCCCTATCTGAAAGTCTGATAAACGCTGAAAAAATGACAGTCCAAAAAAAAATGTTTTTCAACTTTTTTCAATTTTACCACCGCGGGATATATATTCTACCCACACACATTTGCAACTCTCCTGGGGTGCCATCACACATATTATTCCCTCATTTAGTGGCTATTTTCACAAAAAAGTGAAATTTTCAAAAATTCAGAAATTTGGCTGAAAACGACTAAATATGAAGGACTCATCGGGCGAATCGCTCTTGAATTGAAATCGGAAGGCTCACTGACATTCCCCCTATCTGAAAGTCTGGTAAACGCCGGAAAAATGACTAAGTCCAAAAAAAATATTTTTTCAACTTTTTTCAATTTTACCCCCGTGGGATATATCTTCTACCAACACACATTTGGAATTCTCCTGGTGTACCCTCACACATATTATTCCCTCATTTAGTGGATATTTTCACAAAAAAGTAAAATTTTCAAAAATTCAGAAAATTGGCTGAAAACGACTAAATATGAAGGACTCATCGGGCGAATTGCTCTGGAACTGAAATCAGAATGTTCACTGACATTTCCCCTATCTGAAAGTCTGATAAACGCTGAAAAAATGACAGTCCCAAAAATATTTTTTTTAAACTTTTTTCAATTTTTCCACTGTGGGATATATATTCTACCCACACACAGTTGGAACTCTCCTGGGGTACCCTCACACATATTATTCCCTCATCTAGTGGATATTTTCACAAAAAAGTGAAATTTTCAAAAATTCAGAAAATTGGCTGAAAACGACTAAATATGAAGGACTCATCGGGCGAATTGCTCTGGAACTGAAATCAGAATGCTCACTGACATTTCCCCTATCTGAAAGTCTGTTAAACGCGATAAAAATGACTAAGTCCAAAAAAAAATGCTTTAAACTTTTTTTAATTTTACCCCCGCGGGATATATATTCTACCCACACACATTTGGAACTCTCCTGGGGTACCCTCACACATATTATTCCCTCATTTCGTGGATATTTTCACAAAAAAGCGAAATTTTCAAAAATTCTGAAAATTGGCTGAAAACGACTAAATATGAAGGACTCATCGGGCGAATCGCTCTGGAACTGAAATCGGAACGCTCACTGACATTTCCACTATCTGAAAGTCTGATAAACGCTGAAAAAATGACAGTCCAAAAAAAAATTTTTTTCAACTTTTTTCAATTTTACCACCGTGGGATATATATTCTACCCAAACACATTTGGAACTCTCCTGGGGTGCCCTCACACATATTATTCCCTCATTTAGTGGATATTTTCACAAAAAAGTAAAATTTTCAAAAATTCAGAAAATTGGCTGAAAACGACTAAATATGAAGGACTCATCGGGCGAATTGCTCTGGAACTGAAATCAGAATGTTCACTGACATTTCCCCTATCTGAAAGTCTGATAAACGCTGAAAAAATGACAGTCCCAAAAATATTTTTTTTAAACTTTTTTCAATTTTTCCACTGTGGGATATATATTCTACCCACACACAGTTGGAACTCTCCTGGGGTACCCTCACACATATTATTCCCTCATCTAGTGGATATTTTCACAAAAAAGTGAAATTTTCAAAAATTCAGAAAATTGGCTGAAAACGACTAAATATGAAGGACTCATCGGGCGAATTGCTCTGGAACTGAAATCAGAATGCTCACTGACATTTCCCCTATCTGAAAGTCTGTTAAACGCGATAAAAATGACTAAGTCCAAAAAAAAATGCTTTAAACTTTTTTTAATTTTACCCCCGCGGGATATATATTCTACCCACACACATTTGGAACTCTCCTGGGGTACCCTCACACATATTATTCCCTCATTTAGTGGATATTTTCACAAAAAAGCGAAATTTTCAAAAATTCTGAAAATTGGCTGAAAACGACTAAATATGAAGGACTCATCGGGCGAATCGCTCTGGAACTGAAATCGGAACGCTCACTGACATTTCCACTATCTGAAAGTCTGATAAACGCTGAAAAAATGACAGTCCAAAAAAAAATTTTTTTCAACTTTTTTCAATTTTACCACCGTGGGATATATATTCTACCCAAACACATTTGGAACTCTCCTGGGGTGCCCTCACACATATTATTCCCTCAGTTAGTGGATATTTTCACAAAAAAGTGAAATTTTCAAAAATTCAGAAATTTGTCTGAAAACGACTAAATATGAAGGACTCATCGGGCGAATCGGTCTGGAATTGAAATCGGAAGGCTCACTGACATTCCCCCTATCTGAAAGTCTGGTAAACGCCTGAAAAATGACTAAGTCCAAAAAAAATATTTTTTCAACTTTTTCAATTTTACCCCCATGGGATATATATTCTACCAACACACATTTGGAATTCTCCTGGTGTACCCTCACACATATTATTCCCTCATTTAGTGGATATTTTCACAAAAAAGTGAAATTTTCAAAAATTCTGAAAATTGACTGAAAACGTCTAAATATGAAGGACTAATCGGGCGAATCGCTCTGGAACTGAAATCGGAATGCTCACTGACATTTCCCCTATCTGAAAGTCTGATAAACGCTGAAAAAATGACAGTCTAAAAAAAAAATTTTTTCAACTTTTTTCAATTTTCCCCCCGTGGGATATATATTCTAACCACACACATTTGGAACTCTCCTGGGGTACCCTCACACATATTATTCCCTCATTTAGTGGATATTTTCACACAAAAGTGAAATTTTCAAAAATTCTGAAAATTGTCTGAAAACGACTAAATATGAAGGACTAATCAGGCGAATCGCTCTGGAACTGAAATCGGAATGCTCACTGACATTTCCCCTATCTGAAAGTCTGATAAACGCTGAAAAAATGACAGTCCAAAAAAAAATTTTTTTCAACTTTTTTCAATTTTACCACCGCGGGATATATATTCTACCCACACATTTGGAACTCTCCTGGGGTGCCCTCACACATATTATTCCCTCAGTTAGTGGATATTTTCACAAAAAAGTGACATTTTCAAAAATTCAGAAAATTGGCTGAAAACGACTAAATATGAAGGACTTATCGGGCGATTCGCTCTGGAATTGAAATCGGAAGGCTCACTGACATTTCCCCTATCTGAAAGTCTGATAAACGCCGGAAAAATGACTAAGTCCAAAAAAAATATTTTTTCAACTTTTTTCAATTTTACCCCCGTGGGATATATATTCTACCAGCACACTTTTGGAACTCTCCTGGGGTACCCTCACGCATATTATTCCCTCATTTAGTGAATATTTTCACAAAAAAGTGAAATTTTCAAAAATTCAGAAAATTGGCTGAAAACGAATAAATATGAAGGAATCATCAGGCGAATTGCTCTGGAACTGAAATCGGAATGCTCACTGACATTTCCCCTATCTGAAAGTCTGATAAACGCCGGAAAAATGACTAAGTCCAAAAAATAATTTTTTTCAACTTTTTTCAATTTTACCCCCTCGGGATACATATTCTACCCACACACATTTGGAACTCTCCTGGGGTACCCTCACACATATTATTCCCTCATTTAGTGGATATTTTCACAAAAAAGTGAAATTTTCAAAAATTCAGAAAATTGGCTGAAAACGACTAAATATGAAGGACTCATCGTTGAATCGCTATGGAACTGAATTTGGAACGCTCCATGACATTTCTCATATCTGAAAGTCTGATAAACGATGAAAAAATGACAGTCCAAAAAAAATTTTTTTTCAACTTTTTTCAATTTTACCACCGTGGGATATATATTCTACCCACACACATTTGGAACTCTCCTGGGGTACCCTCACACATATTATTCCCTCATTTAGTGGATATTTTCACAAAAAAGTGAAATTTTCAAAAATTCAGAAAATTGTCTGAAAACGACTAAATATGAAGGACTCATCGGGCGATTCGCTCTGGAACTGAAATCGGAACGCTCACTGACATTTCCCCTATCTGAAAGTCTGCTAAACGCTGAAAAAATGACAGTCTCAAAAAAATTTTTTTTAACTTTTTTCAATTTTTCCCCTGTGGGATATATATTCTACCCAGACACATTTGGAACTCTCCTGGGGTACCCTCACACATATTATTCCCTCATTTAGTGGATATTTTCACAAAAAAGTGAAATTTTCAAAAATTCTGAAAATTGTCTGAAAACGACTAAATATGAAGGACTCATCGGGCGAATCGCTCTGGAACTGAAATCGGAACGCTCACTGACATTTCCCCTATCTGGAAGTCTGATAAACGCTGAAAAAATGACTAAGTCCAAAAAAATATTTTTTCAACTTTTTTCAATTTTAACCCCGTGGGATATATATTCTAAGCACACACATTTGGAACTCTCCTAGGGTACCCTCACACATATTATTCCCTCATTTAGTGGATATTTTCACAAAAAAGTGAAATTTTCAAAAATTCAGAAAATTGGCTGAAAATGACTAAATATGAAGGACTCATCGGGCGAATCGCTCTGGAATTGAAATCGGAAGGCTCACTGTCATTTCCCCTATCTGAAAGTCTGATAAACGCCGGAAAAATTACTAAGTCTAAAAAATTTTTTTTTTTACTTTCTTCAACTTTACCCCCGTGGGATATATATTCTACCCACACACATTTGGAACTCTCCTGGGGTACCCTAACACATATTATTCCCTCATTTAGTGGATATTTTCACAAAAAAGTGAAATTTTCAAAAATTCGGAAAATTGTCTGAAAACGACTAAATATGAAGGACTCATCGGGCGAATCGCTCTGGAACTGAAATTGCAACGCTCACTGACATTTCCCCTATCTGAAAGTCTGATAAACGCTGAAAAAATGACAGTCCAAAAAAAAATTTTTTTCTACTTTTTTCAATTTTACCACCGCGGGATATATATTCTACCCACACACATTTGGAACTCTCCTGGGGTGCCCTCACACATATTATTCCCTCATTTAGTGTATATTTTCACAAAAAAGTGAAATTTTCAAAAATTCAGAAATTTGGCTGAAAACGACTAAATATGAAGGACTCATCGGGCGAATCGCTCTGGAATTTAAATCGGAAGGCTCACTGACATTACCCCTATCTGAAAGTCTGATAAACGCCGGAAAAATGACTAAGTCCAAAAAAAATATTTTTTAAATTTTTTCAATTTTACCCCCGTGGGATATATATTCTACCAACACACATTTGGAACTCTCCTGGGGTACCCTCACACATATTATTCCCTCATTTAGTGGATATTTTCACAAAAAAGTGAAATTTTCAAAAATTCAGAAAATTGGCTGAAAACGACTAAATATGAAGGACTCATCGGGCTAATTGCTCTGAAACTGAAATCGGTATGCTCACTGACATTTCCCCTATCTGAAAGTCTGATAAACGCCGGAAAAATGACTAAGTCCAAAAAAAATATTTTTTAAACTTTTTTCAATTTTACCCCCGTGGGATATATATTCTACCACACACATTTGGAACTCTCCTGGGGTACCCTAACACATATTATTCCCTCATTTAGTAGATATTTTCACAAAAAAGTGAAATTTTCAAAAATTCGGAAAATTGTCTGAAAACGACTAAATATGAAGGACTCATCGGGCGAATCGCTCTGGAACTGAAATCGGAACGCTCACTGACATTTCCCCTATCTGAAAGTCTGATAAACGCTGAAAAAATGACAGTCCAAAAAAAAATTGTTTTCAACTTTTTTCAATTTTACCATTGCGGGATACATATATTCTACCCACACACATTTGGAACTCTCCTGGGGTGCCCTCACACATATTATTCCCTCATTTAGTGGATATTTTCACAAAAAAGTGAAATTTTCAAAAATTCAGAAATTTGGCTGAAAACGACTAAATATGAAGGACTCATCGGGCGAATCGCTCTGGAATTTAAATCGGAAGGCTCACTGACATTACCCCTATCTGAAAGTCTGATAAACGCCGGAAAAATGACTAAGTCCAAAAAAAATATTTTTTAAATTTTTTCAATTTTACCCCCGTGGGATATATATTCTACCAACACACATTTGGAACTCTCCTGGGGTACCCTCACACATATTATTCCCTCATTTAGTGGATATTTTCACAAAAAAGTGAAATTTTCAAAAATTCAGAAAATTGGCTGAAAACGACTAAATATGAAGGACTCATCGGGCTAATTGCTCTGAAACTGAAATCGGTATGCTCACTGACATTTCCCCTATCTGAAAGTCTGATAAACGCCGGAAAAATGACTAAGTCCAAAAAAAATATTTTTTAAACTTTTTTCAATTTTACCCCCGTGGGATATATATTCTACCCACACACATTTGGAACTCTCCTGGGGTACCCTAACACATATTATTCCCTCATTTAGTAGATATTTTCACAAAAAAGTGAAATTTTCAAAAATTCGGAAAATTGTCTGAAAACGACTAAATATGAAGGACTCATCGGGCGAATCGCTCTGGAACTGAAATCGGAACGCTCACTGACATTTCCCCTATCTGAAAGTCTGATAAACGCTGAAAAAATGACAGTCCAAAAAAAAATTTTTTTCAACTTTTTTCAATTTTACCATTGCGGGATATATATTCTACCCACACACATTTGGAACTCTCCTGGGGTGCCCTCACACATATTATTCCCTCATTTAGTGGATATTTTCACAAAAAAGTGAAATTTTCAAAAATTCAGAAATTTGGCTGAAAACGACTAAATATGAAGGACTCATCGGGCGAATCGCTCTGGAACTGAAATCGGAAGGCTCACTGTCATTTCCCCTATCTGAAAGTCTGATAAACGCCGGAAAAAGACTAAGTCCAAAAAAAATTTTTTTAAACTTTTTTCAACTTTACCCCCGGTGGGATATAAATTCCACCCACACACATTTGGAACTCTCCTGGGGTACCCTAACACATATTATTCCCTCATTTAGTGGATATTTTCACAAAAAAGTGAAATTTTCAAAAATTCGGAAAATTGTCTGAAAACGACTAAATATGAAGGACTCATCGGGTGAATCGCTCTGGAACTGAAATCGGAACGCTCACTGACATTCCCCCTATCTGAAAGTCTGATAAACGCCGGCAAAATGACTAAGTCCAAAAAAAATATTTTTTCACCTTTTTTCAATTTTGCCCCCGTGGGATATATATTCTACCAACACACATTTGGAACTCTCCTGGGGTACCCTCACACATATTATTCCCTCATTTAGTGGATATTTTCACAAAAAAGTTAAATTTTCAAAAATTCTGAAAATTGTCTCAAAAACGACTAAATATGAAGGACTCATCGGGCGATTCGCTCTGGAACTGAAATCGGAACGCTCACTGACATTTCCCCTATCTGAAAGTCTGCTAAACGCTGAAAAAATGACAGTCTCAAAAAAAATTTTTTTAACTTTTTTCAATTTTTCCCCTGTGGGATATATATTCTTCCCAAACACATTTGGAACTCTCCTGGGGTACCCTCACACATATTATTCCCTCATTTAGTGGATATTTTCACAAAAAAGTGAAATTTTCAAAAATTCTGAAAATTGGCTGAAAACGACTAAATATGAAGGACTCATCGGGCGAATCGCTCTGGAACTGAAATCGGAACGCTCACTGACATTTCCCCTATCTGGAAGTCTGATAAACGCTGAAAAAATGACTAAGTCCAAAAAAATATTTTTTCAACTTTTTTCAATTTTAACCCCGTGGGATATATATTCTAAGCACACACATTTGGAACTCTCCTAGGGTACCCTCACACATATTATTCCCTCATTTAGTGGATATTTTCACAAAAAAGTGAAATTTTCAAAAATTCAGAAAATTGGCTGAAAATGACTAAATATGAAGGACTCATCGGGCGAATCGCTCTGGAATTGAAATCGGAAGGCTCACTGTCATTTCCCCTATCTGAAAGTCTGATAAACGCCGGAAAAATGACTAAGTCTAAAAAAAATATTTTTTTTTACTTTCTTCAACTTTACCCCCGTGGGATATATATTCTACCCACACACATTTGGAACTCTCCTGGGGTACCCTAACACATATTATTCCCTCATTTAGTGGATATTTTCACAAAAAAGTGAAATTTTCAAAAATTCGGAAAATTGTCTGAAAACGACTAAATATGAAGGACTCATCGGGCTAATCGCTCTGGAACTGAAATCGGAACGCTCACTGACATTTCCCCTATCTGAAAGTCTGATAAACGCTGAAAAAATGACAGTCCAAAAAAAAATTTTTTTCAACTTTTTTCAATTTTACCACCGCGGGATATATATTCTACCCACACACATTTGGAACTCTCCTGGGGTGCCCTCACACATATTATTCCCTCATTTAGTGGATATTTTCACAAAAAAGTGAAATTTTCAAAAATTCAGAAATTTGGCTGAAAACGACTAAATATGAAGGACTCATCGGGCGAATCGCTCTGGAATTTAAATCGGAAGGCTCACTGACATTACCCCTATCTGAAAGTCTGATAAACGCCGGAAAAATGACTAAGTCCAAAAAATAATTTTTTTCAACTTTTTTCAATTTTACCCCCTCGGGATATACATTCTACCCACACACATTTGGAACTCTCCTGGGGTACCCTCACACATATTATTCCCTCATTTAGTGGATATTTTCACAAAAAAGTGAAATTTTCAAAAATTCAGAAAATTGGCTGAAAACGACTAAATATGAAGGACTCATCGGGCGAATCGCTCTGGAACTGAAATCGGAATGCTCAATGACATTTCCCCTATCTGAAAGTCTGATAAACGCTGAAAAAATGACAGTCCAAAAAAAAATTTTTTCAACTTGTTTCAATTTTACCACCGCGGGATATATATTCTACCCACACACATTTGGAACTCTCCTGGGGTACCCTCACACATATTATTCCCTCATTTAGTGGATATTTTCACAAAAAAGTGAAATTTTCAAAAATTCAGAAAATTGGCTGAAAACGACTAAATATGAAGGACTCATCGGGCGAATCGCTCTGGAACTGAAATCGGAATGCTCAATGACATTTCCCCTATCTGAAAGTCTGATAAATGCTGAAAAAATGACAGTCCAAAAAAAAATTTTTTCAACTTGTTTCAATTTTACCACCGCGGGATATATATTCTACCCACACACATTTGGAACTCTCCTGGGGTACCCTCACACATATTATTCCCTCATTTAGTGGATATTTTCACAAAAAAGTGAAATTTTCAAAAATTCAGAAATTTGGCTGAAAACGACTAAATATGAAGGACTCATCAGGCGAATCGCTCTGGAATTGAAATCGGAAGGCTCACTGACATTCCCCCTATCTGAAAGTCTGATAAATGCCGGAAAAATGACTAAGTCCAAAAAAAATATTTTTTAAATTTTTTCAATTTTACCCCCGTGGGATATATATTCTACCAACACACATTTGGAACTCTCCTGGGGTACCCTCACACATATTATTCCCTCATTTAGTGGATATTTTCACAAAAAAGTGAAATTTTCAAAAATTCAGAAAATTGGCTGAAAACGACTAAATATGAAGGACTCATCGGGCTAATTGCTCTGAAACTGAAATCGGTATGCTCACTGACATTTCCCCTATCTGAAAGTCTGATAAATGCCGGAAAAATGACTAAGTTCAAAAAAAATTTTTTCAACTTTTTTCAATTTTACCACCGCGGGATATATATTCTACCCACACACATTTGGAACTCTCCTGGGGTGCCCTCACACATATTATTCCCTCATTTAGTGGATATTTTCACAAAAAAGTGAAATTTTCAAAAATTCAGAAATTTGGCTGAAAACAACTAAATATGAAGGACTCATCGGGCGAATCGCTCTGGAACTGAAATCGGAACGCTCACTGACATTTCCCCTATCTGGAAGTCTGATAAACGCTGAAAAAATGACTAAGTCCAAAAAAATATTTTTTCAACTTTTTTCAATTTTAACCCCGTGGGATATATATTCTAAGCACACACATTTGGAACTCTCCTAGGGTACCCTCACACATATTATTCCCTCATTTAGTGGATATTTTCACAAAAAAGTGAAATTTTCAAAAATTCAGAAAATTGGCTGAAAATGACTAAATATGAAGGACTCATCGGGCGAATCGCTCTGGAATTGAAATCGGAAGGCTCACTGTCATTTCCCCTATCTGAAAGTCTGATAAACGCCGGAAAAATGACTAAGTCTAAAAAAATTTTTTTTTTACTTTCTTCAACTTTACCCCCGTGGGATATATATTCTACCCACACACATTTGGAACTCTCCTGGGGTACCCTAACACATATTATTCCCTCATTTAGTGGATATTTTCACAAAAAAGTGAAATTTTCAAAAATTCGGAAAATTGTCTGAAAACGACTAAATATGAAGGACTCATCGGGCTAATCGCTCTTGAACTGAAATCGGAACGTTCACTGACATTTCCCCTATCTGAAAGTCTGATAAACGCTGAAAAAATGACAGTCCAAAAAAAAAATTTTTTCAACTTTTTTCAATTTTACCACCGCGGGATATACAGTTATATGAAAAAGTTTGGGCACCCCTATTAATCTTAAGCTTAATGTTTTATAAAAATTGGTGTTTTTGCAACAGCTATTTCAGTTTGATATGTGTAATAACTGTTGGACACAGTAATGTTTCTGCCTTCAAATGCGGTTTATTGTACTAACAGAAAATGTGCAATCTGCATTCAAACAAAATTTGACAGGTGCATAAGTATGGGCACCCTTATCATTTTCTTGTTTTAAATACTCCTACCTACTTTATACTGACTTACTAAAGCACTTTTTTTGGTTTTGTAACCTCATTGAGCTTTGAACTTCATAGCCAGGTGTATGCAATCATGAGAAAAGCTACTTAAAGTGGCCACTTGCAAGCTGTTCTCCTGTTTGAATCTCCTCTGAAGAGTGGCATCACGGGCTCCTCAAAACAACTGTCAAATGATCTGAAAACAAAGATTATTCAACATAGTTGTTCACGGGAAAGATACAAAAAGCTGTCTCAGAGATTTAACCTGTCAGTTTCCACTGTGAGGAACATAGTAAGGAAATGGAAGAACACTGGGACAGTTCTTGTTAAGGCCAGAAGTGGCAGGCCAAGAAAAACATCAGAAAAGCAGAGAAGAAGAATGGTGAGATCAGTCAAGGACAATCCTCAGACCACCTCCAGAGAGCTGCAGCATCAACTTGCTGCAGATGGTGTCACTGTGCATCGGTCAACTATACAACGCACTTTGCACAAGGAGAAGCTGTATGGGAGAGTGATGTGAAAGAAGCCGTTTCTGCAAGCACGCCACAAACAAAGTCGGCTGAGGTATGCAAAAGCACATTTGGAGAAGCCAATTTCTTTTTGGAAGAAGGTCCTGTGGACTGATGAAACCAAGATTGAGATGTTTGGTCATACAAAAAGGCGTTATGCATTGCGGCAAAAAAACACAGCATTCCATGAAAAACACTTGCTACCCACAGTAAAATTTGGTGGAGGTTCCATCATGGTTTGGGGCTGTGTGGCCAATGCCGGCACCGGGAATCTTGTTAAAGTTGAGGGACGCATGGATTCCACTCAGTATCAGCAGATTCTTGACAGTAATGTTCAAGAATCAGTGACAAAGTTGAAGTTACGCAGGGGATGGATCTTTCAGCAAGACAATGATCCAAAACACCGCTCCAAATCTACTCAGGCATTCATGCAGAGGAACAATTACAATGTTCTGGAATGGCCATCCCAGTCCCCAGACCTGAATATCATTGAACATCTGTGGGATCAATTGAAGAGGGCTGTCCATGCTCGGCGACCATCAAACTTAACTGAACTGGAATTGTTTTGTAAAGAGGAATGGTCAAAAATACCTTCATCCAGGATCCAGGAACTCATTAAAAGCTACAGGAAGTGACTAGAGGCTGCTATTTTGGCAAAAGGAGGATCTACTAAATATTAATGCCACTTTTCTGGTGAGGTGCCCATACTTATGCACCTGTCAAATTTTGTTTGAATGCAGATTGCACATTTTCTGTTAGTACAATAAACCTCATTTCAAGGCAGAAACATTACTGTGTCCAACAGTTATTACATGTATCAAACTGAAATAGCTGTTGCAAAAACACCAATTTTTATAAAACATTAAGCTTAAGATTAATAGGGGTGCCCAAACTTTTTCATATAACTGTATATTCTACCCACACACATTTGGAACTCTCCTGGGGTACCCTCACACATATTATTCCCTCATTTAGTGGATATTTTCACAAAAAAGTGAAATTTTCAAAAATTCAGAAAATTGGCTGAAAACGACTAAATATGAAGGACTCATCGGGCGAATCGCTCTGGAACTGAAATCGGAATGCTCACTGACATTTCCCCTATCTGAAAGTCTGATAAACGCCGGAAAAATGACTAAGTCCAAAAAATATTTTTTTTCAACTTTTTTCAATTTTACCCCCTCGGGATATATATTCTACCCACACACATTTGGAACTCTCCTGGGGTACCCTCACACATATTATTCCCTCATTTAGTGGATATTTTCACAAAAAAGTGAAATTTTCAAAAATTCAGAAAATTGGCTGAAAACGACTAAATATGAAGGACTCATCGGGCGAATCGCTCTGGAACTGAAATCGGAATGCTCAATGACATTTCCCCTATCTGAAAGTCTGATAAACGCTGAAAAAATGACAGTCCAAAAAAAAATTTTTTCAACTTGTTTCAATTTTACCACCGCGGGATATATATTCTACCCACACACATTTGGAACTCTCCTGGGGTACCCTCACACATATTATTCCCTCATTTAGTGGATATTTTCACAAAAAAGTGAAATTTTCAAAAAATTCAGAAATTTGGCTGAAAACGACTAAATATGAAGGACTCATCAGGCGAATCGCTCTGGAATTGTAATCGGAAGGCTCACTGACATTCCCCCTATCTGAAAGTCTGATAAACGCCGGAAAAATGACTAAGTCCAAAAAAAATATTTTTTAAATTTTTTCAATTTTACCCCCGTGGGATATATATTCTACCAACACACATTTGGAACTCTCCTGGGGTACCCTCACACATATTATTCCCTCATTTAGTGGATATTTTCACAAAAAAGTGAAATTTTCAAAAATTCTGAAAATTGGCTGAAAACGACTAAATATGAAGGACTCATCGGGCGAATCGCTCTGGAACTGAAATCGGAACGCTCACTGATATATCCCCTATCTGGAAGTCTGATAAACGCTGAAAAAATGACTAAGTCCAAAAAAATATTTTTTCAACTTTTTTCAATTTTACCCCCGTGGGATATATATTCTACACACACACATTTGGAACTCTCCTAGGGTACCCTCACACATATTATTCCCTCATTTAGTGGATATTTTCACAAAAAAGTGAAATTTTCAAAAATTCGGAAAATTGTCTGAAAACGACTAAATATGAAGGACTCATCGGGCGAATCGCTCTGGAACTGACATCGGAACGCTCACTGACATTTCCCCTATCTGAAAGTCTGATAAACGCTGAAAAAATGACAGTCCAAAAAAAAATTTTTTTCAACTTTTTTCAATTTTACCACCGCGGGATATATATTCTACCCACACACATTTGGAACTCTCCTGGGGTGCCCTCACACATATTATTCCCTCATTTAGTGGATATTTTCACAAAAAAGTGAAATTTTCAAAAATTCAGAAATTTGGCTGAAAACGACTAAATATGAAGGACTCATCGGGCGAATCGCTCTGGAACTGAAATCGGAACGCTCACTGACATTTCCCCTATCTGGAAGTCTGATAAACGCTGAAAAAATGACTAAGTCCAAAAAAATATTTTTTCAACTTTTTTCAATTTTAACCCCGTGGGATATATATTCTAAGCACACACATTTGGAACTCTCCTAGGGTACCCTCACACATATTATTCCCTCATTTAGTGGATATTTTCACAAAAAAGTGAAATTTTCAAAAATTCAGAAAATTGGCTGAAAACGACTAAATATGAAGGACTCATCGGGCGAATCGCTCTGGAACTGAAATCGGAATGCTCACTGACATTTCCCCTATCTGAAAGTCTGATAAACGCCGGAAAAATGACTAAGTCCAAAAAATAATTTTTTTCAACTTTTTTCAATTTTACCCCCTCGGGATATATATTCTACCCACACACATTTGGAACTCTCCTGGGGTGCCCTCACACATATTATTCCCTCATTTAGTGGATATTTTCACAAAAAAGTGAAATTTTCAAAAATTCAGAAATTTGGCTGAAAACGACTAAATATGAAGGACTCATCGGGCGAATCGCTCTGGAACTGAAATCGGAACGCTCACTGACATTCCCCCTATCTGAAAGTCTGATAAACGCCGGCAAAATGACTAAGTCCAAAAAAATATTTTTTCAACTTTTTTCAATTTTACCCCCGTGGGATATATATTCTACACACACACATTTGGAACTCTCCTAGGGTACCCTCACACATATTATTCCCTCATTTAGTGGATATTTTCACAAAAAAGTGAAATTTTCAAAAATTCGGAAAATTGTCTGAAAACGACTAAATATGAAGGACTCATCGGGCGAATCGCTCTGGAACTGACATCGGAACGCTCACTGACATTTCCCCTATCTGAAAGTCTGATAAACGCTGAAAAAATGACAGTCCAAAAAAAAATTTTTTTCAACTTTTTTCAATTTTACCACCGCGGGATATATATTCTACCCACACACATTTGGAACTCTCCTGGGGTGCCCTCACACATATTATTCCCTCATTTAGTGGATATTTTCACAAAAAAGTGAAATTTTCAAAAATTCAGAAATTTGGCTGAAAACGACTAAATATGAAGGACTCATCGGGCGAATCGCTCTGGAACTGAAATCGGAACGCTCACTGACATTTCCCCTATCTGGAAGTCTGATAAACGCTGAAAAAATGACAGTCCAAAAAAAAATTTTTTTCAACTTTTTTCAATTTTACCACCGCGGGATATATATTCTACCCACACACATTTGGAACTCTCCTGGGGTGCCCTCACACATATTATTCCCTCATTTAGTGGATATTTTCACAAAAAAGTGAAATTTTCAAAAATTCAGAAATTTGGCTGAAAACGACTAAATATGAAGTACTCATCGGGCGAATCGCTCTGGAACTGAAATCGGAACGCTCACTGACATTCCCCCTATCTGAAAGTCTGATAAACGCCGGCAAAATGACTAAGTCCAAAAAAATATTTTTTCAACTTTTTTCAATTTTACCCCCGTGGGATATAAATTCTACCAACACACATTTGGAACTCTCCTGGGGTACCCTCACACATATTATTCCCTCATTTAGTGGATATTTTCACAAAAAAGTGAAATTTTCAACAATTCTGAAAATTGGCTGAAAATGACTAAATATGAAGGACTCATTGGGCGAATCACTCTGGAACTGAAATCGGAACGCTCACTGACATTTCCCCTATCTGAAAGTCTGCTAAACGCTGAAAAAATGACAGTCCCCCAAAAATTTTTTTTCAACTTTTTTCTATTTTTCCCCTGTGGGATATATATTCTACCAGCACACATTTGGAACTCTCCTGGGGTACCCTCACGCATATTATTCCCTCATTTAGTGGATATTTTCACAAAAAAGTGAAATTTTCAAAAATTCAGAAAATTGGCTGAAAACGACTAAATATGAAGGATTCATCGGGCGAATCGCTTTGGAACTGAAATCGGTAAGCTCACTTACATTTCCCCTATCTGAAAGTCTGATAAACGCCGGAAAAATGACTAAGTCCAAAAAATAATTTTTTTCAACTTTTTTCAATTTTACCCCCGTGGGATATATATTCTACCCACACACATTTGGAACTCTCTTGGGGTACCCTCACACATATTATTCCCTCATTTAGTGGATATTTTCACAAAAAAGTGACATTTTCAAAAATTCAGAAAATTGGCTGAAAACGACTAAATATGAAGGACTCATCGGGCGAATCGCTCTGGAACTGAAATCGGAACGCTCACTGATATATCCCCTATCTGGAAGTCTGATAAACGCTGAAAAAATGACTAAGTCCAAAAAAATATTTTTTCAACTTTTTTCAATTTTACCCCCGTGGGATATATATTCTACACACACACATTTGGAACTCTCCTAGGGTACCCTCACACATATTATTCCCTCATTTAGTGGATATTTTCACAAAAAAGTGAAATTTTCAAAAATTCGGAAAATTGTCTGAAAACGACTAAATATGAAGGACTCATCGGGCGAATCGCTCTGGAACTGACATCGGAACGCTCACTGACATTTCCCCTATCTGAAAGTCTGATAAACGCTGAAAAAATGACAGTCCAAAAAAAAATTTTTTTCAACTTTTTTCAATTTTACCACCGCGGGATATATATTCTACCCACACACATTTGGAACTCTCCTGGGGTGCCCTCACACATATTATTCCCTCATTTAGTGGATATTTTCACAAAAAAGTGAAATTTTCAAAAATTCAGAAATTTGGCTGAAAACGACTAAATATGAAGGACTCATCGGGCGAATCGCTCTGGAACTGAAATCGGAACGCTCACTGACATTTCCCCTATCTGGAAGTCTGATAAACGCTGAAAAAATGACTAAGTCCAAAAAAATATTTTTTCAACTTTTTTCAATTTTAACCCCGTGGGATATATATTCTAAGCACACACATTTGGAACTCTCCTAGGGTACCCTCACACATATTATTCCCTCATTTAGTGGATATTTTCACAAAAAAGTGAAATTTTCAAAAATTCAGAAAATTGGCTGAAAACGACTAAATATGAAGGACTCATCGGGCGAATCGCTCTGGAACTGAAATCGGAATGCTCACTGACATTTCCCCTATCTGAAAGTCTGATAAACGCCGGAAAAATGACTAAGTCCAAAAAATAATTTTTTTCAACTTTTTTCAATTTTACCCCCTCGGGATATATATTCTACCCACACACATTTGGAACTCTCCTGGGGTGCCCTCACACATATTATTCCCTCATTTAGTGGATATTTTCACAAAAAAGTGAAATTTTCAAAAATTCAGAAATTTGGCTGAAAACGACTAAATATGAAGGACTCATCGGGCGAATCGCTCTGGAACTGAAATCGGAACGCTCACTGACATTCCCCCTATCTGAAAGTCTGATAAACGCCGGCAAAATGACTAAGTCCAAAAAAATATTTTTTCAACTTTTTTCAATTTTACCCCCGTGGGATATATATTCTACACACACACATTTGGAACTCTCCTAGGGTACCCTCACACATATTATTCCCTCATTTAGTGGATATTTTCACAAAAAAGTGAAATTTTCAAAAATTCGGAAAATTGTCTGAAAACGACTAAATATGAAGGACTCATCGGGCGAATCGCTCTGGAACTGACATCGGAACGCTCACTGACATTTCCCCTATCTGAAAGTCTGATAAACGCTGAAAAAATGACAGTCCAAAAAAAAATTTTTTTCAACTTTTTTCAATTTTACCACCGCGGGATATATATTCTACCCACACACATTTGGAACTCTCCTGGGGTGCCCTCACACATATTATTCCCTCATTTAGTGGATATTTTCACAAAAAAGTGAAATTTTCAAAAATTCAGAAATTTGGCTGAAAACGACTAAATATGAAGGACTCATCGGGCGAATCGCTCTGGAACTGAAATCGGAACGCTCACTGACATTTCCCCTATCTGGAAGTCTGATAAACGCTGAAAAAATGACAGTCCAAAAAAAAATTTTTTTCAACTTTTTTCAATTTTACCACCGCGGGATATATATTCTACCCACACACATTTGGAACTCTCCTGGGGTGCCCTCACACATATTATTCCCTCATTTAGTGGATATTTTCACAAAAAAGTGAAATTTTCAAAAATTCAGAAATTTGGCTGAAAACGACTAAATATGAAGTACTCATCGGGCGAATCGCTCTGGAACTGAAATCGGAACGCTCACTGACATTCCCCCTATCTGAAAGTCTGATAAACGCCGGCAAAATGACTAAGTCCAAAAAAATATTTTTTCAACTTTTTTCAATTTTACCCCCGTGGGATATAAATTCTACCAACACACATTTGGAACTCTCCTGGGGTACCCTCACACATATTATTCCCTCATTTAGTGGATATTTTCACAAAAAAGTGAAATTTTCAACAATTCTGAAAATTGGCTGAAAATGACTAAATATGAAGGACTCATTGGGCGAATCACTCTGGAACTGAAATCGGAACGCTCACTGACATTTCCCCTATCTGAAAGTCTGCTAAACGCTGAAAAAATGACAGTCCCCCAAAAATTTTTTTTCAACTTTTTTCTATTTTTCCCCTGTGGGATATATATTCTACCAGCACACATTTGGAACTCTCCTGGGGTACCCTCACGCATATTATTCCCTCATTTAGTGGATATTTTCACAAAAAAGTGAAATTTTCAAAAATTCAGAAAATTGGCTGAAAACGACTAAATATGAAGGATTCATCGGGCGAATCGCTTTGGAACTGAAATCGGTAAGCTCACTTACATTTCCCCTATCTGAAAGTCTGATAAACGCCGGAAAAATGACTAAGTCCAAAAAATAATTTTTTTCAACTTTTTTCAATTTTACCCCCGTGGGATATATATTCTACCCACACACATTTGGAACTCTCTTGGGGTACCCTCACACATATTATTCCCTCATTTAGTGGATATTTTCACAAAAAAGTGACATTTTCAAAAATTCAGAAAATTGGCTGAAAACGACTAAATATGAAGGACTTATCGGGCGATTCGCTCTGGAATTGAAATTGGAAGGCTCACTGACATTTCCCCTATCTGAAAGTCTGATAAACGCCGGAAAAATGACTAAGTCCCAAAAAAATATTTTTTCAACTTTTTTCAATTTTACCCCCGTGGGATATATATTCTACCAGCACACATTTGGAACTCTCCTGGGGTACCCTCACGCATGTTATTCCCTCATTTAGTGGATATTTTCACAAAAAAGTGAAATTTTCAAAAATTCTGAAAATTGGCTGAAAACGACTAAATATGAAGGACTCATCGGGCGAATCGCTCTGGAACTGAAATCGGTATGCTCACTGACATTTCCTATATCTGAAAGTCTGATAAACGCCGGAAAAATGACTAAGTCCAAAAAATAATTTTTTTCAACTTTTTTCAATTTTACCCCTGTGGGAAATATATTCTACCCACACACATTTTGAACTCTCCTGGGGTACCCTCACACATATTATTCCCTCATTTAGTGGATATTTTCCCAAAAAAGTGAAATTTTCAAAAATTCAGAAAATTGGCTGAAAACGACTAAATATGAAGGACTCATCAGGCGAATCGCTCTGGAACTGAAATTGGAACGCTCACTGACATTTCCCCTATCTGAAAGTCTGATAAATGCCATAAAAATGACAGTCCAAAAAAATTTTTTTTTCAACTTTTTTCAATTTTACCCCCGCGGGATGTATATTCTACCCACACACATTTGGAACTCTCCTGGGGTACCCTCACACATATTATTCCCTCAATTAGTGGATTTTTTCACAAAAAAGTGAAATTTTCAAAAATTCTGAAAATTGGCTGAAAACGACTAAATATGAAGGACTCATCGGGCGAATCGCTCTGGAACTGAAATTGGAACGCTCACTGACATTTCCCCCATCTGAAAGTCTGATAAACGCTGAAAAAATGACTAAGTCCAAAAAAAATATTTTTTCACCTTTTTTCAATTTTATCCCTGTGGGATATATATTCTACCCACACACATTTTGAACTCTCCTGGGGTACCCTCACACATATTATTCCCTCATTTAGTGGATATTTTCACAAAAAAGTGAAATTTTCAAAAATTCAGAAAATTGGCTGAAAACGACTAAATATGAAGGACTCATCAGGCGAATCGCTCTGGAACTGAAATCGGAATGCTCACTGACATTTCCCCTATCTGAAAGTCTGATAAACGGCATAAAAATGACTAAGTCGAAAAAATTTTTTTTTTTAACTTTTTTCAATTTGACCCCCGTGGGATATATATTCTACCCACACACATTTGGAACTCTCCTGGGGTACCCTCACACATATTATTCCCTCATTTAGCAGATATTTTCACAAAAAAGTGAAATTTTCAAAAATTCAGAAAATTGGCTGAAAACGACTAAATATGAAGGACTCATCAGGCGAATCGCTCTGGAACTGAAATCGGAACACTCACTAACATTTCCCCTATTTGAAAGTCTGATAAACGCCATAAAAATGACTAAGTCCCAAAAAATTTTTTTTTTAACTTTTTTCAATTTGACCCCCGTGGGATATATATTCTACCCACACACATTTGGAACTCTCCTGGGGTACCCTCACACATATTATTCCCTCATTTAGCAGATATTTTCACAAGAAAGTGAAATTTTCAAAAATTCAGAAAATTGGCTGAAAACGACTAAATATGAAGGACTCATCAGGCGAATCGCTCTGGAACTGAAATCGGAATGCTCACTGACATTTCCCCTATCTGAAAGTCTGATAAACGCTGGAAAAATGACTAAGTCCAAAAAAAAAAAGTTTTAAACTTTTTTCAATTTTACCCCCGTGGGATATATATTCTACCCACACACATTTGGAACTCTCCTGGGGTACTCTCACACATATTATTCCCTCATTTAGTGGATATTTTCACAAAAAAGTGAAATTTTCAAAAATTCAGAAAATTGGCTGAAAACGACTAAATATGAAGGACTCATCGGGCGAATCGCTCTGGAACTGAAATCGGTATGCTCACTGACATTTCCTATGTCTGAAAGTCTGATAAATGCCATAAAAATGACAGTCCAAAAAATTTTTTTTTTCAACTTTTTTCAATTTTACCCCCGCGGGATATATATTCTACCCACACACATTTGGAACTCTCCTGGGGTACCCTCACACATATTATTCCCTCAATTAGTGGATTTTTTCACAAAAAAGTGAAATTTTCAAAAATTCTGAAAATTGGCTGAAAACGACTAAATATGATGGACTCATCGGGCGAATCGCTCTGGAACTGAAATTGGAACGCTCACTGACATTTCCCCCATCTGAAAGTCTGATAAACGCTGAAAAAATGACTAAGTCCAAAAAAAAAATTTTTTCACCTTTTTTCAATTTTACCCCTGTGGGATATATATTCTACCCACACACATTTTGAACTCTCCTGGCGTACCCTCACACATATTATTCCCTCATTTAGTGGATATTTTCACAAAAAAGTGAAATTTTCAAAAATTCAGAAAATTGGCTGAAAACGACTAAATATGAAGGACTCATCGGGCGAATCGCTCTGGAACTGAAATTGGAACGCTCACTGACATTTCCTCTCTCTGAAAGTCTGATAGACGCTGAAAAAATGACTAAGTCCAAAAAAAAAATTTTTTCACCTTTTTTCAATTTTACCCCTGTGGGATATATATTCTACCCACACACATTTGGAACTCTCCTGGGGTACCCTCACACATATTATTCCCTCATTTAGTGGATATTTTCACAAAAAAGTGAAATTTTCAAAAATTCTGAAAATTGGCTGAAAACGACTAAATATGAAGGAATCATCGGGCGAATCGCTCTGGAACTGAAATCGGAACACTCACTGACATTTCCCCTATCTGAAAGTCTGATAAACGGCATAAAAATGACTAAGTCGAAAAAAAAAATTTTTTAAACTTTTTTCAATTTGACCCCCGTGGGATATATATTCTACCCAAACACATTTGGAACTCTCCTGGGGTACCCTCACACATATTATTCCCTCATTTAGCAGATATTTTCACAAAAAAGTGAAATTTTCAAAAATTTAGAAAATTGGCTGAAAACGACTAAATATGAAGGACTCATCAGGCGAATCGCTCTGGAACTGAAATCGGAATGCTCACTGACATTTCCCCTATCTGAAAGTCTGATAAACGCTGGAAAAATGACTAAGCCCAAAAAAAAAATGTTTTAAACTTTTTTCAATTTTACCCCCGTGGGATATATATTCTACCCACACACATTTGGAACTCTCCTGGGGTACCCTCACACATATTATTCCCTCATTTAGTGGATATTTTCACAAAAAAGTGAAATTTTCAAAAATTCAGAAAATTGGCTGAAAACGACTAAATATGAAGGACTCAACGGGCGAATCGCTCTGGAACTGAAATCGGAATGCTCACTGACATTTCCACTATCTGAAAGTCTGATAAACGCCGGAAAAATGACTAATTGAAAAAAAATTATTTTTTTCAACTTTTTTCAATTATACCCCCGCAGGATATATATTCTACCGACACACATTTGGAACTCTCCTGGGGTACCCTCACACATATTATTCCCTCATTTAGTGGATTTTTTCACGAAAAAGTGAAATTTTCAAAAATTCAGAAAATTGGCTGAAAATGACTAAATATGAAGGACTCATCGGGCGAATCGCTCTGGAACTGAAATTGGAACGCTCACTGACATTTCCCCTATCTGAAAGTCTGATAAACGCTGAAAAAATGACTAAGTCCAAAAAAAAAATTTTTTCACCTTTTTTCAATTTTACCCCCGTGGGATATATATTCTACCCACACACATTTGGAACTCTCCTGGGGTACCCTCACACATATTATTCCCTCATTTAGTGGATATTTTCACAAAAAAGTGAAATTTTCAAAAATTCTGAAAATTGGCTGAAAACGACTAAATAGGAAGGACTCATTGGATGAATCGCTCTGGAACTGAAATCGGAACACTCACTGACATTTCCCCTATCTGAAAGTCTGATAAATGCCATAAAAATGACAGTTCAAAAAAATTTTTTTTTCAACTTTTTTCAATTTTACCCCCGCGGGATATATATTCTACCCACACACATTTGGAACTCTCCTGGGGTACCCTCACACATATTATTACCTCAATTAGTGGATTTTTTCACAAAAAAGTGAAATTTTCAAAAATTCTGAAAATTGGCTGAAAACGACTAAATATGAAGGACTCATCGGGCGAATCGCTCTGGAACTGAAATTGGAACGCTCACTGACATTTCCACCATCTGAAAGTCTGATAAACGCTGAAAAAATGACTAAGTCCAAAAAAAAAATTTTTTCACCTTTTTTCAATTTTACCCCTGTGGGATATATATTCTACCCACACACATTTTGAACTCTCCTGGGGTACCCTCACACATATTATTCCCTCATTTAGTGGATATTTTCACAAAAAAGTGAAATTTTCAAAAATTCAGAAAATTGGCTGAAAACGACTAAATATGAAGGACTCATCAGGCGAATCGCTCTGGAACTGAAATCGGAATGCACACTGACATTTCCCCTATCTGAAAGTCTGATAAACGCTGGAAAAATGACTAAGTCCAAAAAAAAAATGTTTTAAACTTTTTTCAATTTTACCCCCGTGGGATATATATTCTACCCACACACATTTGGAACTCTCCTGGGGTACCCTCACACATATTATTCCCTCATTTAGTGGATATTTTCACAAAAAAGTGAAATTTTCAAAAATTCAGAAAATTGGCTGAAAACGACTAAATATGAAGGACTCAACGGGCGAATCGCTCTGGAACTGAAATCGGAATGCTCACTGACATTTCCACTATCTGAAAGTCTGATAAACGCCGGAAAAATGACTAATTGAAAAAAAAATATTTTTTTCAACTTTTTTCAATTTTACCCCCGCGGGATATATATTCTACCGACACACATTTGGAACTCTCCTGGGGTACCCTCACACATATTATTCCCTCATTTAGTGGATATTTTCACAAAAAAAGTGAAATTTTCAAAAATTCAGAAAATTGGCTGAAAACGACTAAATATGAAGGACTCATCGGACGAATCGCTCTGGAACTGAAATCGGAACACTCACTGACATTTCCCCTATCTGAAAGTCTGATAAACGCCATATAAATGACTAAGTCCAAAAAAAATTTTTTTTAAACTTTTTTCAATTTTACTCCCGTGGGATATATAGATTCTGCCGACACACATTTGGAACTCTCCTGGGGTACCCTCACACATATTATTCCCTCATTTAGTGGATATTTTCACAAAAAAGTGAAATTTTCAAAAATTCTGAAAATTGGCTGAAAACGACTAAATATGAAGGACTCATCGGGCGAATCGCTCTGGAACTGAAATCGGAATGCTCACTGATATTTCCCCTATCTGAAAGTCTGATAAACGCCATAAAAATGACTAAGTCCCAAAAAATTTTTTTTTCAACTTTTTTCAATTTTACCCCCGTGGGATATATATTCTACCCACACACATTTGGAACTCTCCTGGGGTACCCTCACACATATTATTCCCTCATTTAGTGGATATTTTCACAAAAAAGTGAAATTTTCAAAAATTCTGAAAATTGGCTGAAAACGACTAAATATGAAGGACTCATCGGGCGAATCGCTCTGGAATTGAAATTGGAACGCTCACTGACATTTCCCCTATCTGAAAGTCTGATAAACGCTGAAAAAATAACTAAGTCCAAAATAAAAATTTTTTCACCTTTTTTAAATTTTACCCCTGTGGGATATATATTCTACCCACAAACATTTGGAACTCTCCTGGGGTACCCTCACACATATTATTCCCTCATTTAGTGGATATTTTCACAAAAAAGTGAAATTTTCAAAAATTCAGAAAATTGGCTGAAAACGACTAAATATGAAGGACTTATCGGGCGAATCGCTCTGGAACTAAAATCGGAATGCTCACTGACATTTCCACTATCTGAAAGTCTGATAAACGCCAGAAAAATGACTAAGTCCAAAAAATTATTTTTTTCAACTTTTTTCAATTTTACCCCCGCGGGATATATATTCTACCCACACACGTTTGGAACTCTCCTGGGGTACCCTCACACATATTATTCCCTCATTTAGTGGATATTTTCACAAAAAAGTGAAATTTTCAAAAATTCAGAAAACTGGCTGAAAACGACTAAATATGAAGGACTCATCGGGCGAATCACTCTGGAACTGAAATTGGAACGCTCACTGACATTTCCCCTATCTGAAAGTCTGATAAACGCTGAAAAAATGACTAAGTCCAAAAAAAAAAATTTTTCACCTTTTTTCAATTTTACCCCTGTGGGATATATATTCTACCCACACACATTTGGAACTCTCCTGGGGTACCCTCACACATAATATTCCCTCATTTAGTGGATATTTTCACAAAAAAGTGAAATTTTCAAAAATTCTGAAAATTGGCTGAAAACGACTAAATATGAAGGACTCATCGGGCGAATCGCTCTGGAACTGAAATCGGAACACTCACTGACATTTCCCCTATGTGAAAGTCTGATAAACGCCATAAAAATGACTAAGTCCCAAAAAATTATTTTTTTCAACTTTTTTCAATTTTACCCCTGTGGGATATATATTCTACCCACACACATTTGGAACTCTCCTGGGGTACCCTCACACAGTGGATATTTTCACAAAAAAGTGAAATTTTCAAAAATTCAGAAAATTGGCTGAAAACGACTAAATATGAAGGACTCATCGGGCGAATCGCTCTGGAACTGAAATTGGAACGCTCACTGACATTTCCCCTATCTGAAAGTCTGATAAACGATGAAAAAATGACTAAGTCCAAAAAAAAAAATTTTTCAACTTTTTTCAATTTTACCCCCGTGGGATATATATTCTACCCACACACATTTGGAAATCTCCTGGGGTACCCTCACACAAATTATTCCCTCATTTAGTGGATATTTTCACAAAAAAGTGAAATTTTCAAAAATTCAGAAAATTGGCTGAAAACGACTAAATATGAAGGACTCATCGGGCGAATCGCTCTGGAACTGAAATCGGAATGCTCACTGACATTTCCACTACCTGAAAGTCTGATAAACGCCGGAAAAATGACTAAGTCCAAAAAATTATTTTTTTCAACTTTATTCAATTTTACCACCGTGGGATATATATTCTACCCACACACATTTGGAACTCTCCTGGGGTACCCTCACACATATTATTAATTCATTTAGTGGATATTTTCACAAAAAAGTGAAATTTTCAAAAATTCAGAAAATTGGCTGAAAACGACTAAATATGGACTCATCGGGCGAATCGCTCTGGAACTGAAATTATAACGCTCACTGACATTTCCCCTATCTGAAAGTCTGATAAACGCTGAAAAAATGGCTAAGTCCAAAAAAATAATTTTTTCACCTTTTTTCAATTTTACCCCTGTGGGATCTATATTCTACCGACACACATTTGGAACTCTCCTGGAGTACCCTCACACATATTATTCCCTCATTTAGTGGATATTTTCACAAAAAAGTGAAATTTTCAAAAATTCTGAAAAATGGCTGAAAACGACTAAATATGAAGGACTCATCAGGCGAATCGCTCTGGAACTGAAATCGGAACACTCACTGACATTTCCCCTATCTGAAAGTCTGATAAACGCCATAAAAATGAATAAGTCCAAAAAAATTTTTTTTTCAACTTTTTTCAATTTTACTCACGTGGGATATATATTCTACCGACACACATTTGGAACTCTCCTGGGGTACCCTCACACATATTATTCCCTCATTTAGTGGATATTTTCACAAAAAAGTGAAATTTTCAAAAATTCAGAAAATTGGCTGAAAACGACTAAATATGAAGGACCCATCGGGCGAATCGCTCTGGAACTGAAATTGTAATGCTCACTGACATTTCCCCTATCTGAAAGTCTGATAAACGCTGAAAAAATGACTAATTCCAAAAAAAAAAAATTTTCACCGTTTTTCAATTTTACCCCTGTGGGATATATATTCTACCCACACACATTTGGAACTCTCCTGGGGTACCCTCACACAAATTATTCCCTCATTTAGTGGATATTTTCACAAAAAAGTGAAATTTTCAAAAATTCAGAAAATTGGCTGAAAACGACTAAATATGAAGGACTCATCGGGCGAATCACTCTGGAACTGAAATCGAAACACTCACTGACATTTCCCCTATCTGAAAGTCTGATAAACGCCATAAAAATGACTAAGTCCAAAAAAAATTTTTTTTCAACTTTTTTCAATTTTACCCCCGTGGGATATATATTCTACCGACACACATTTGGAACTCTCCTGGGGTACCCTCACACATATTATTCCCTCATTTAGTGGATATTTTCACAAAAAAGTGAAATTTTCAAAAATTCAGAAAATTGGCTGAAAACGTCTAAATATGAACGACTCATCGGGCGAATCGCTCTGGAACTGAAATCGGAATGCTCACTGACATTTCCACTATCTGAAAGTCTGATAAACGCCGAAAAAATGACTAAGTCCAAAAAATTATTTTTTTAAACTTTTTTCAATTTTACTCCCGTGGGATATATATTCTACCCACACACATTTGGAACTCTCCTGGGGTACCCTCACACATATTATTCCCTCATTTAGTGAATATTTTCACAAAAAAGTGAAATTTTCAAAAATTCTGAAAATTGGCTGAAAACGACTAAATATGAAGGACTCATCGGGCGAATCGCTCTGGAACTGAAATCGGAACACTCACTGACATTTCCCCTATCTGAAAGTCTGCTAAACGCCATAAAAATGACTAAGTCCCCAAAAAATTTTTTTTCAACTTTTTTCAATTTTATTCCCGTGGGATATATATTCTACCGACAAACAATTGGAACTCTCCTGGGGTATTCACACACATATTATTCCCTCATTTAGTGGATATTTTCACAAAAAAGTGAAATTTTCAAAAATTCAGAAAATTGGCTGAAAACGACTAAATATGAAGGACTCAACAGGCGAATCGCTCTAGAACTGAAATCGGAATGCTCACTGACATTTCCCCTATCTGAAAGTCTGATAAACGCTGGAAAAATGAATAAGTCCAAAAAAAAATGTTTTAAACTTTTTTCAATTTTACTCCCGTGGGATATATATTCTACCGACACACAATTGGAACTCTCCTGGGGTACCCTCACACATATTATTCCCTCATTTAGTGGATATTTTCACAAAAAAGTGAAATTTTCAAAAATTCAGAAAATTGGCTGAAAACGACTAAATATGAAGGACTCATCGGGCGAATCGCTCTGGAACTGAAATCGGAATGCTCACTGACATTTCCCCTATCTGAAAGTCTGATAAACGCCATAAAAATGACTAAGTCCAAAAAAATTTTTTTTTCAACTTTTTTCAATTTTACCCCCGTGGGATATATATTCTACCCACACACATTTGAAACTTTCCTGGGGTACCCTCACACATATTATTCCCTCATTTAGCAGATATTTTCACAAAAAAGTGAAATTTTCAAAAATTCAGAAAATTGGCTGAAAATGACTAAATATGAAGGACTCATCAGGCGAATCGCTCTGGAACTGAAATCGGAATGCTCACTGACATTTCCCCTATCTGAAAGTCTGATAAACGCCATAAAAATGACTAAGTCCAAAAAAAAAATTTTTTTTCAACTTTTTTCAATTTTACCCGTGTGGGATATATATTCTACCCACACACATTTGGAACTCTCCTGGGGTACCCTCACACAGTGGATATTTTCACAAAAAAGTGAAATTTTCAAAAATTCAGAAAATTGGCTGAAAACGACTAAATATGAAGGACTCATCGGGCGAATCGCTCTGGAACTGAAATTGGAACGCTCACTGACATTTCCCCTATCTGAAAGTCTGATAAACGATGAAAAAATGACTAAGTCCAAAAAAAAAAATTTTTCAACTTTTTTCAATTTTACCCCCGTGGGATATATATTCTACCCACACACATTTGGAACTCTCCTGGGGTACCCTCACACAAATTATTCCCTCATTTAGTGGATATTTTCACAAAAAAGTGAAATTTTCAAAAATTCAGAAAATTGGCTGAAAACGACTAAATATGAAGGACTCATCGGGCGAATCGCTCTGGAACTGAAATCGGAATGCTCACTGACATTTCCACTACCTGAAAGTCTGATAAACGCCGGAAAAATGACTAAGTCCAAAAAATTATTTTTTTCAACTTTATTCAATTTTACCACCGTGGGATATATATTCTACCCACACACATTTGGAACTCTCCTGGGGTACCCTCACACATATTATTAATTCATTTAGTGGATATTTTCACAAAAAAGTGAAATTTTCAAAAATTCAGAAAATTGGCTGAAAACGACTAAATATGGACTCATCGGGCGAATCGCTCTGGAACTGAAATTATAACGCTCACTGACATTTCCCCTATCTGAAAGTCTGATAAACGCTGAAAAAATGGCTAAGTCCAAAAAAATAATTTTTTCACCTTTTTTCAATTTTACCCCTGTGGGATCTATATTCTACCGACACACATTTGGAACTCTCCTGGAGTACCCTCACACATATTATTCCCTCATTTAGTGGATATTTTCACAAAAAAGTGAAATTTTCAAAAATTCTGAAAAATGGCTGAAAACGACTAAATATGAAGGACTCATCAGGCGAATCGCTCTGGAACTGAAATCGGAACACTCACTGACATTTCCCCTATCTGAAAGTCTGATAAACGCCATAGAAATGAATAAGTCCAAAAAAATTTTTTTTTCAACTTTTTTCAATTTTACTCACGTGGGATATATATTCTACCGACACACATTTGGAACTCTCCTGGGGTACCCTCACACATATTATTCCCTCATTTAGTGGATATTTTCACAAAAAAGTGAAATTTTCAAAAATTCAGAAAATTGGCTGAAAACGACTAAATATGAAGGACTCATCGGGCGAATCGCTCTGGAACTGAAATTGTAATGCTCACTGACATTTCCCCTATCTGAAAGTCTGATAAACGCTGAAAAAATGACTAATTCCAAAAAAAAAAAATTTTCACCGTTTTTCAATTTTACCCCTGTGGGATATATATTCTACCCACACACATTTGGAACTCTCCTGGGGTAACCTCACACAAATTATTCCCTCATTTAGTGGATATTTTCACAAAAAAGTGAAATTTTCAAAAATTCAGAAAATTGGCTGAAAACGACTAAATATGAAGGACTCATCGGGCGAATCACTCTGGAACTGAAATCGAAACACTCACTGACATTTCCCCTATCTGAAAGTCTGATAAACGCCATAAAAATGACTAAGTCCAAAAAAAATTTTTTTTCAACTTTTTTCAATTTTACCCCCGTGGGATATATATTCTACCGACACACATTTGGAACTCTCCTGGGGTACCCTCACACATATTATTCCCTCATTTAGTGGATATTTTCACAAAAAAGTGAAATTTTCAAAAATTCAGAAAGTTGTCTGAAAACGACTAAATATGAAGGACTCATCGGGCGAATCGCTCTGGAACTGAAATCGGAATGCTCACTGACATTTCCACTATCTGAAAGTCTGATAAACGCCGGAAAAATGACTAAGTCCAAAAAATAATTTTTTTCAACTTTTTTCAATTTTACCCCCGTGGGATATATATTCTACCCACACACATTTGGAACTCTCCTGGGGTACCCTCACACCAATTATTCCCTCATTTAGTGGATATTTTCACAAAAAAGTTAAATTTTCAAAAATTCAGAAAGTTGGCTGAAAACGACTAAATATGAACGACTCATCGGGCGAATCGCTCTGGAACTGAAATCGGACTGGTCACTGACATTTCCACTATCTGAAAGTCTGATAAACGCTGGAAAAATGACTAAGTCCAAAAAATAAATTTTTTCAACTTTTTTCAATTTTACCCCTGTGGGATATATATTCTACCCACACACATTTGGAACTCTCCTGGGGTACCCTCACACATATTATTCCCTCATTTAGTGGATATTTTCACAAAAAAGTGAAATTTTCAAAAATTCTGAAAATTGGCTGAATACGACTAAATATGAAGGACTCATCGGGCGAATCGCTCTGGAACTGAAATCGGAACACTCACTGACATTTCCCCTATCTGAAAGTCTGCTAAACGCCATAAAAATGACTAAGTCCCCAAAAAATTTTTTTTCAACTTTTTTCAATTTTATTCCCGTGGGATATATATTCTACCGACAAACAATTGGAACTCTCCTGGGGTATCCTCACACATATTATTCCCTCATTTAGTGGATATTTTCACAAAAAAGTGAAATTTTCAAAAATTCAGAAAATTGGCTGAATACGACTAAATATGAAGGACTCATCAGGCGAATCGCTCTGGAACTGAAATCGGAATGCTCACTGACATTTCCCCTATCTGAAAGTCTGAAAAACGCTGGAAAAATGAATAAGTCCAAAAAAAAATGTTTTAAACTTTTTTCAATTTTACTCCCGTGGGATATATATTCTACCGACACACAATTGGAACTCTCCTGGGGTACCCTCACACATATTATTCCCTGATTTAGTGGATATTTTCACAAAAAAGTGAAATTTTCAAAAATTCAGAAAATTGGCTGAAAACGACTAAATATGAAGGACTCATCGGGCGAATCGCTCTGGAACTGAAATCGGAATGCTCACTGACATTTCCCCTATCTGAAAGTCTGATAAACGCCATAAAAATGACTAAGTCCAAAAAAATTTTTTTTTCAACTTTTTTCAATTTTACCCCCGTGGGATATATATTCTACCCACACACATTTGAAACTCTCCTGGGGTACCCTCACACATATTATTCCCTCATTTAGCAGATATTTTCACAAAAAAGTGAAATTTTCAAAAATTCTGAAAATTGGCTGAAAATGACTAAATATGAAGGACTCATCAGGCGAATCGCTCTGGAACTGAAATCGGAATGCTCACTGACATTTCCTATATCTGAAAGTCTGATAAACGCTGGAAAAATAAATAAGTCCAAAAAAAAAATGTTTTAAACTTTTTTCAATTTTACTCCCGTGGGATATATATTCTACCGGCACACAATTGGAACTCTCCTGGGGTACCCTCACACATATTATTCCCTCATTTAGTGGATATTTTCACAAAAAAGTGAAATTTTCAAAAATTCAGAAAATTGGCTGAAAACGACTAAATATGAAGGACTCATCGGGCGAATCGCTCTGGAACTGAAATCGGAATGCTCACTGACATTTCCCCTATCTGAAAGTCTGCTAAACGCCATAAAAATGACTAAGTCCAAAAAAAATTTTTTTTCAACTTTTTTCAATTTTACTCCCGTGGGATATATAGATTCTACCGACACACATTTGGAACTCTCCTGGGGTACCCTCACACATATTATTCCCTCATTTAGTGGATATTTTCACAAAAAAGTGAAATTTTCAAAAATTCAGAAAATTGGCTGAAAACGACTAAATATGAAGGACTCATCGGGCGAATCGCTCTGGAACTGAAATCGGAATGCTCACTGACATTTCCCCTATCTGAAAGTCTGATAAACGCCATAAAAATGACTAAGTCCCAAAAAAATTTTTTTTCAACTTTTTTCAATTTTACCCGTGTGGGATATATATTCTACCCACACACATTTGGAACTCTCCTGGGGTACCCTCACACAGTGGATATTTTCACAAAAAAGTGAAATTTTCAAAAATTCAGAAAATTGGCTGAAAACGACTAAATATGAAGGACTCATCGGGCGAATCACTCTGGAACTGAAAGCGAAACACTCACTGACATTTCCCCTATCCGAAAGTCTGATAAACGCCATAAAAATGACTAAGTCCAAAAAAATTTTTTTTTCAACTTTTTTCAATTTTACCCCCGTGGGATATATATTCTACTGACACACATTTGGAACTCTCCTGGGGTACCCTCACACATATTATTCCCTCATTTAGTGGATATTTTCACAAAAAAGTGAAATTTTCAAAAATTCAGAAAATTGGCTGAAAACGTCTAAATATGAACGACTCATCGGGCGAATCGCTGTGGAACAGAAATCGGAATGCTCACTGACATTTCCACTATCTGAAAGTCTGATAAATGCCGGAAAAATGATTAAGTCCCAAAAAAAATTTTTTTCAACTTTTTTCAATTTTACCCCCGCGGGATATATATTCTACCCACACACATTTGGAACTCTCCTGGGGTACCCTCACACATATTATTCCCTCATTTAGCAGATATTTTCACAAAAAAGTGAAATTTTCGAAAATTCAGAAAATTGGCTGAAAACGACTAAATATGAAGGACTTATCGGGCGAATCGCTCTGGAACTGAAATCGGAATGCTCACTGACATTTCCACTATCTGAAAGTCTGATAAACGCCAGAAAAATGACTAAGTCCAAAAAATTATTTTTTTCAACTTTTTTCAATTTTACACCTGTGGGATATATATTCTACCCACACACATTTGGAACTCTCCTGGGGTACCCTCACACATATTATTCCCTCATTTAGTGGATATTTTCACAAAAAAGTGAAATTTTCAAAAATTCAGAAAATTGGCTGAAAACGACTAAATATGAAGGACTCATCAGGCGAATCACTCTGGAACTGAAATTGGAACGCTCACTGACATTTCCCCTATCTGAAAGTCTGATAAACGCTGAAAAAATGACTAAGTCCAAAAGATAATTTTTTTAAACTTTTTTCAATTTTACCCCCGCGGGATATATATTCTACCCACACACATTTGGAACTCTCCTGGGGTACCCTCACACATATTATTCCCTCATTTAGTGGATATTTTCACAAAAAAGTGAAATTTTCAAAAATTCAGAAAATTGGCTGAAAACGACTAAATATGAAGGACTCATCGGGCGAATCGCTCTGGAACTGAAATCGGAATGCTCACTGACATTTCCACTATCTGAAAGTCTGATAAACGCTGGAAAAATGACTAAGTCCAAAAAAAAAAATGTTTTAAACTTTTTTCAATTTTACCCCCGTGGGATATATATTCTACCCACACACATTTGGAACTCTCCTGGGGTACCCTCACACATATTATTCCCTCATTTAGTGGATTTTTTCACAAAAAAGTGAAATTTTTAAAAATTCTGAAAATTGACTGAAAACAATTAAATATGAAGGACTCACCGGGCGAATCGCTCTGGAACTGAAATCGGAATGCTCACTGACATTTCCCCTATCTGAAAGTCTGATAAACGCCGAAAAAATGACTAAGTCCCCAAAAAATTTTTTTTCAACTTTTTTCAATTTTATTCCCGTGGGATATATATTCTACCGACAAACAATTGGAACTCTCCTGGGGTATCCTCACACATATTATTCCCTCATTTAGTGGATATTTTCACAAAAAAGTGAAATTTTCAAAAATTCAGAAAATTGGCTGAAAACGACTAAATATGAAGGACTCATCAGGCGAATCGCTCTGGAACTGAAATCGGAATGCTCACTGACATTTCCCCTATCTGAAAGTCTGATAAACGCTGGAAAAATGAATAAGTCCAAAAAAAAATGTTTTAAACTTTTTTCAATTTTACTCCCGTGGGATATATATTCTACCGACACACAATTGGAACTCTCCTGGGGTACCCTCACACATATTATTCCCTCATTTAGTGGATATTTTCACAAAAAAGTGAAATTTTCAAAAATTCAGAAAATTGGCTGAAAACGACTAAATATGAAGGACTCATCGGGCGAATCGCTCTGGAACTGAAATCGGAATGCTCACTGACATTTCCCCTATCTGAAAGTCTGATAAACGCCATAAAAATGACTAAGTCCCAAAAAAAATTTTTTTCAACTTTTTTCAATTTTACCCGTGTGGGATATATATTCTACCCACACACATTTGGAACTCTCCTGGGGTACCCTCACACAGTGGATATTTTCACAAAAAAGTGAAATTTTCAAAAATTCAGAAAATTGGCTGAAAACGACTAAATATGAAGGACTCATCGGGCGAATCACTCTGGAACTGAAATCGAAACACTCACTGACATTTCCCCTATCCGAAAGTCTGATAAACGCCATAAAAATGACTAAGTCCAAAAAAATTTTTTTTTCAACTTTTTTCAATTTTACCCCCGTGGGATATATATTCTACCGACACACATTTGGAACTCTCCTGGGGTACCCTCACACATATTATTCCCTCATTTAGTGGATATTTTCACAAAAAAGTGAAATTTTCAAAAATTCAGAAAATTGGCTGAAAACGTCTAAATATGAACGACTCATCGGGCGAATCGCTGTGGAACTGAAATCGGAATGCTCACTGACATTTCCACTATCTGAAAGTCTGATAAATGCCGGAAAAATGATTAAGTCCCAAAAAAAATTTTTTTCAACTTTTTTCAATTTTACCCCCGCAGGATATATATTCTACCCACACACATTTGGAACTCTCCTGGGGTACCCTCACACATATTATTCCCTCATTTAGCAGATATTTTCACAAAAAAGTGAAATTTTCGAAAATTCAGAAAATTGGCTGAAAACGACTAAATATGAAGGACTTATCGGGCGAATCGCTCTGGAACTGAAATCGGAATGCTCACTGACATTTCCACTATCTGAAAGTCTGATAAACGCCGAAAAAATGACTAAGTCCAAAAAATTATTTTTTTAAACTTTTTTCAATTTTACTCCCGTGGGATATATATTCTACCCACACACATTTGGAACTCTCCTGGGGTACCCTCACACATATTATTCCCTCATTTAGTGAATATTTTCACAAAAAAGTGAAATTTTCAAAAATTCTGAAAATTGGCTGAAAACGACTAAATATGAAGGACTCATCGGGCGAATCGCTCTGGAACTGAAATCGGAACACTCACTGACATTTCCCCTATCTGAAAGTCTGCTAAACGCCATAAAAATGACTAAGTCCCCAAAAAATTTTTTTTCAACTTTTTTCAATTTTATTCCCGTGGGATATATATTCTACCGACAAACAATTGGAACTCTCCTGGGGTATTCACACACATATTATTCCCTCATTTAGTGGATATTTTCACAAAAAAGTGAAATTTTCAAAAATTCAGAAAATTGGCTGAAAACGACTAAATATGAAGGACTCAACAGGCGAATCGCTCTAGAACTGAAATCGGAATGCTCACTGACATTTCCCCTATCTGAAAGTCTGATAAACGCTGGAAAAATGAATAAGTCCAAAAAAAAATGTTTTAAACTTTTTTCAATTTTACTCCCGTGGGATATATATTCTACCGACACACAATTGGAACTCTCCTGGGGTACCCTCACACATATTATTCCCTCATTTAGTGGATATTTTCACAAAAAAGTGAAATTTTCAAAAATTCAGAAAATTGGCTGAAAACGACTAAATATGAAGGACTCATCGGGCGAATCGCTCTGGAACTGAAATCGGAATGCTCACTGACATTTCCCCTATCTGAAAGTCTGATAAACGCCATAAAAATGACTAAGTCCAAAAAAATTTTTTTTTCAACTTTTTTCAATTTTACCCCCGTGGGATATATATTCTACCCACACACATTTGAAACTTTCCTGGGGTACCCTCACACATATTATTCCCTCATTTAGCAGATATTTTCACAAAAAAGTGAAATTTTCAAAAATTCAGAAAATTGGCTGAAAATGACTAAATATGAAGGACTCATCAGGCGAATCGCTCTGGAACTGAAATCGGAATGCTCACTGACATTTCCCCTATCTGAAAGTCTGATAAACGCCATAAAAATGACTAAGTCCAAAAAAAAAATTTTTTTTCAACTTTTTTCAATTTTACCCGTGTGGGATATATATTCTACCCACACACATTTGGAACTCTCCTGGGGTACCCTCACACAGTGGATATTTTCACAAAAAAGTGAAATTTTCAAAAATTCAGAAAATTGGCTGAAAACGACTAAATATGAAGGACTCATCGGGCGAATCGCTCTGGAACTGAAATTGGAACGCTCACTGACATTTCCCCTATCTGAAAGTCTGATAAACGATGAAAAAATGACTAAGTCCAAAAAAAAAAATTTTTCAACTTTTTTCAATTTTACCCCCGTGGGATATATATTCTACCCACACACATTTGGAACTCTCCTGGGGTACCCTCACACAAATTATTCCCTCATTTAGTGGATATTTTCACAAAAAAGTGAAATTTTCAAAAATTCAGAAAATTGGCTGAAAACGACTAAATATGAAGGACTCATCGGGCGAATCGCTCTGGAACTGAAATCGGAATGCTCACTGACATTTCCACTACCTGAAAGTCTGATAAACGCCGGAAAAATGACTAAGTCCAAAAAATTATTTTTTTCAACTTTATTCAATTTTACCACCGTGGGATATATATTCTACCCACACACATTTGGAACTCTCCTGGGGTACCCTCACACATATTATTAATTCATTTAGTGGATATTTTCACAAAAAAGTGAAATTTTCAAAAATTCAGAAAATTGGCTGAAAACGACTAAATATGGACTCATCGGGCGAATCTCTCTGGAACTGAAATTATAACGCTCACTGACATTTCCCCTATCTGAAAGTCTGATAAACGCTGAAAAAATGGCTAAGTCCAAAAAAATAATTTTTTCACCTTTTTTCAATTTTACCCCTGTGGGATCTATATTCTACCGACACACATTTGGAACTCTCCTGGAGTACCCTCACACATATTATTCCCTCATTTAGTGGATATTTTCACAAAAAAGTGAAATTTTCAAAAATTCTGAAAAATGGCTGAAAACGACTAAATATGAAGGACTCATCAGGCGAATCGCTCTGGAACTGAAATCGGAACACTCACTGACATTTCCCCTATCTGAAAGTCTGATAAACGCCATAAAAATGAATAAGTCCAAAAAAATTTTTTTTTCAACTTTTTTCAATTTTACTCACGTGGGATATATATTCTACCGACACACATTTGGAACTCTCCTGGGGTACCCTCACACATATTATTCCCTCATTTAGTGGATATTTTCACAAAAAAGTGAAATTTTCAAAAATTCAGAAAATTGGCTGAAAACGACTAAATATGAAGGACTCATCGGGCGAATCGCTCTGGAACTGAAATTGTAATGCTCACTGACATTTCCCCTATCTGAAAGTCTGATAAACGCTGAAAAAATGACTAATTCCAAAAAAAAAAAATTTTCACCGTTTTTCAATTTTACCCCTGTGGGATATATATTCTACCCACACACATTTGGAACTCTCCTGGGGTACCCTCACACAAATTATTCCCTCATTTAGTGGATATTTTCACAAAAAAGTGAAATTTTCAAAAATTCAGAAAATTGGCTGAAAACGACTAAATATGAAGGACTCATCGGGCGAATCACTCTGGAACTGAAATCGAAACACTCACTGACATTTCCCCTATCTGAAAGTCTGATAAACGCCATAAAAATGACTAAGTCCAAAAAAAATTTTTTTTCAACTTTTTTCAATTTTACCCCCGTGGGATATATATTCTACCGACACACATTTGGAACTCTCCTGGGGTACCCTCACACATATTATTCCCTCATTTAGTGGATATTTTCACAAAAAAGTGAAATTTTCAAAAATTCAGAAAGTTGTCTGAAAACGACTAAATATGAAGGACTCATCGGGCGAATCGCTCTGGAACTGAAATCGGAATGCTCACTGACATTTCCACTATCTGAAAGTCTGATAAACGCCGGAAAAATGACTAAGTCCAAAAAATAATTTTTTTCAACTTTTTTCAATTTTACCCCCGTGGGATATATATTCTACCCACACACATTTGGAACTCTCCTGGGGTACCCTCACACCAATTATTCCCTCATTTAGTGGATATTTTCACAAAAAAGTTAAATTTTCAAAAATTCAGAAAGTTGGCTGAAAACGACTAAATATGAACGACTCATCGGGAGAATCGCTCTGGAACTGAAATCGGACTGGTCACTGACATTTCCACTATCTGAAAGTCTGATAAACGCTGGAAAAATGACTAAGTCCAAAAAATAAATTTTTTCAACTTTTTTCAATTTTACCCCTGTGGGATATATATTCTACCCACACACATTTGGAACTCTCCTGGGGTACCCTCACACATATTATTCCCTCATTTAGTGGATATTTTCACAAAAAAGTGAAATTTTCAAAAATTCTGAAAATTGGCTGAAAACGACTAAATATGAAGGACTCATCGGGCGAATCGCTCTGGAACTGAAATCGGAACACTCACTGACATTTCCCCTATCTGAAAGTCTGATAAACGCCATAAAAATGACTAAGTCCCAAAAAATTTTTTTTTCAACTTTTTTCAATTTTACCCCCGTGGGATATATATTCTACCCACACACATTTGGAACTCTCCTGGGGTACCCTCACACATATTATTCCCTCATTTAGTGGATATTTTCACAAAAAAGTTAAATTTTCAAAAATTCAGGAAGTTGGTTGAAAACGACTAAATATGAACGACTCATCGGGCGAATCGCTCTGGAACTGAAATCGGAATGCTCACTGACGTTTCCACTATCTGAAAGTCTGATAAACGCCGGAAAAATGACTAAGTCCAAAAAATAAATTTTTTCAACTTTTTTCAATTTTACCCCCGTGGGATATATATTCTACCCACACACATTTGAAACTTTCCTGGGGTACCCTCACACATATTATTCCCTCATTTAGCAGATATTTTCACAAAAAAGTGAAATTTTCAAAAATTCAGAAAATTGGCTGAAAATGACTAAATATGAAGGACTCATCAGGCGAATCGCTCTGGAACTGAAATCGGAATGCTCACTGACATTTCCCCTATCTGAAAGTCTGATAAACGCCATAAAAATGACTAAGTCCAAAAAAAAAATTTTTTTTCAACTTTTTTCAATTTTACCCGTGTGGGATATATATTCTACCCACACACATTTGGAACTCTCCTGGGGTACCCTCACACAGTGGATATTTTCACAAAAAAGTGAAATTTTCAAAAATTCAGAAAATTGGCTGAAAACGACTAAATATGAAGGACTCATCGGGCGAATCGCTCTGGAACTGAAATTGGAACGCTCACTGACATTTCCCCTATCTGAAAGTCTGATAAACGATGAAAAAATGACTAAGTCCAAAAAAAAAAATTTTTCAACTTTTTTCAATTTTACCCCCGTGGGATATATATTCTACCCACACACATTTGGAACTCTCCTGGGGTACCCTCACACAAATTATTCCCTCATTTAGTGGATATTTTCACAAAAAAGTGAAATTTTCAAAAATTCAGAAAATTGGCTGAAAACGACTAAATATGAAGGACTCATCGGGCGAATCGCTCTGGAACTGAAATCGGAATGCTCACTGACATTTCCACTACCTGAAAGTCTGATAAACGCCGGAAAAATGACTAAGTCCAAAAAATTATTTTTTTCAACTTTATTCAATTTTACCACCGTGGGATATATATTCTACCCACACACATTTGGAACTCTCCTGGGGTACCCTCACACATATTATTAATTCATTTAGTGGATATTTTCACAAAAAAGTGAAATTTTCAAAAATTCAGAAAATTGGCTGAAAACGACTAAATATGGACTCATCGGGCGAATCTCTCTGGAACTGAAATTATAACGCTCACTGACATTTCCCCTATCTGAAAGTCTGATAAACGCTGAAAAAATGGCTAAGTCCAAAAAAATAATTTTTTCACCTTTTTTCAATTTTACCCCTGTGGGATCTATATTCTACCGACACACATTTGGAACTCTCCTGGAGTACCCTCACACATATTATTCCCTCATTTAGTGGATATTTTCACAAAAAAGTGAAATTTTCAAAAATTCTGAAAAATGGCTGAAAACGACTAAATATGAAGGACTCATCAGGCGAATCGCTCTGGAACTGAAATCGGAACACTCACTGACATTTCCCCTATCTGAAAGTCTGATAAACGCCATAAAAATGAATAAGTCCAAAAAAATTTTTTTTTCAACTTTTTTCAATTTTACTCACGAGGGATATATATTCTACCGACACACATTTGGAACTCTCCTGGGGTACCCTCACACATATTATTCCCTCATTTAGTGGATATTTTCACAAAAAAGTGAAATTTTCAAAAATTCAGAAAATTGGCTGAAAACGACTAAATATGAAGGACTCATCGGGCGAATCGCTCTGGAACTGAAATTGTAATGCTCACTGACATTTCCCCTATCTGAAAGTCTGATAAACGCTGAAAAAATGACTAATTCCAAAAAAAAAAAATTTTCACCGTTTTTCAATTTTACCCCTGTGGGATATATATTCTACCCACACACATTTGGAACTCTCCTGGGGTACCCTCACACAAATTATTCCCTCATTTAGTGGATATTTTCACAAAAAAGTGAAATTTTCAAAAATTCAGAAAATTGGCTGAAAACGACTAAATATGAAGGACTCATCGGGCGAATCACTCTGGAACTGAAATCGAAACACTCACTGACATTTCCCCTATCTGAAAGTCTGATAAACGCCATAAAAATGACTAAGTCCAAAAAAAATTTTTTTTCAACTTTTTTCAATTTTACCCCCGTGGGATATATATTCTACCGACACACATTTGGAACTCTCCTGGGGTACCCTCACACATATTATTCCCTCATTTAGTGGATATTTTCACAAAAAAGTGAAATTTTCAAAAATTCAGAAAGTTGTCTGAAAACGACTAAATATGAAGGACTCATCGGGCGAATCGCTCTGGAACTGAAATCGGAATGCTCACTGACATTTCCACTATCTGAAAGTCTGATAAACGCCGGAAAAATGACTAAGTCCAAAAAATAATTTTTTTCAACTTTTTTCAATTTTACCCCCGTGGGATATATATTCTACCCACACACATTTGGAACTCTCCTGGGGTACCCTCACACCAATTATTCCCTCATTTAGTGGATATTTTCACAAAAAAGTTAAATTTTCAAAAATTCAGAAAGTTGGCTGAAAACGACTAAATATGAACGACTCATCGGGCGAATCGCTCTGGAACTGAAATCGGACTGGTCACTGACATTTCCACTATCTGAAAGTCTGATAAACGCTGGAAAAATGACTAAGTCCAAAAAATAAATTTTTTCAACTTTTTTCAATTTTACCCCTGTGGGATATATATTCTACCCACACACATTTGGAACTCTCCTGGGGTACCCTCACACATATTATTCCCTCATTTAGTGGATATTTTCACAAAAAAGTGAAATTTTCAAAAATTCTGAAAATTGGCTGAAAACGACTAAATATGAAGGACTCATCGGGCGAATCGCTCTGGAACTGAAATCGGAACACTCACTGACATTTCCCCTATCTGAAAGTCTGATAAACGCCATAAAAATGACTAAGTCCCAAAAAATTTTTTTTTCAACTTTTTTCAATTTTACCCCCGTGGGATATATATTCTACCCACACACATTTGGAACTCTCCTGGGGTACCCTCACACATATTATTCCCTCATTTAGTGGATATTTTCACAAAAAAGTTAAATTTTCAAAAATTCAGGAAGTTGGTTGAAAACGACTAAATATGAACGACTCATCGGGCGAATCGCTCTGGAACTGAAATCGGAATGCTCACTGACGTTTCCACTATCTGAAAGTCTGATAAACGCCGGAAAAATGACTAAGTCCAAAAAATAAATTTTTTCAACTTTTTTCAATTTTACCCCTGTGGGATATATATTCTACCCACACACATTTGGAACTCTCCTGGGGTACCCTCACACATATTATTCCCTCATTTAGTGGATATTTTCACAAAAAAGTGAAATTTTCAAAAATTCTGAAAATTGGCTGAAAACGACAAAATATGAAGGACTCATCGGGCGAATCGCTCTGGAACTGAAATTGGAACGCTCACTGACATTTCCCCTATCTGAAAGTCTGATAAACGCTGAAAAAATGACTAAGTCCAAAAAAAATAATTTTTCACCTTTTTTTCAATTTTACCCCTGTGGGATATATATTCTACCCAAACACATTTGGAACTCTCCTGGGGTACCCTCACACAAATTATTCCCTCATTTAGTGGATATTTTCACAAAAAGTTAAATTTTCAAAAATTCAGAAAGTTAGCTGAAAACCACTAAATATGAACGACTCATCGGGCAAATCGCTCTGGAACTGAAATCGGAATGCTCACTGACATTTCCCCTATCTGAAAGTCTGATAAACGCCATAAAAATGACTAAGTCCAAAAAAATTTTTTTTTCAACTTTTTTCAATTTTACCCCCGTGGGATATATATTCTACCGACACACATTTGGAACTCTCCTGGGGTACCCTCACACATATTATTCCCTCATTTAGTGGATATTTTCACAAAAAAGTTAAATTTTCAAAAATTCAGAAAGTTGGTTGAAAACGACTAAATATGAACGACTCATCGGGCGAATCGCTCTGGAACTGAAATCGGAATGCTCACTGACATTTCCACTATCTGAAAGTCTGATAAACGCCGGAAAAATGACTAAGTCCAAAAAATAAATTTTTTCAACTTTTTTCAATTTTACCCCTGTGGGATATATATTCTACCCACACACATTTGGAACTCTCCTGGGGTACCCTCACACATATTATTCCCTCATTTAGTGGATATTTTCACAAAAAAGTGAAATTTTCAAAAATTCTGAAAATTGGCTGAAAACGACTAAATATGAAGGACTCATCCGGCGAATCGCTCTGGAACTGAAATCGGAACACTCACTGACATTTCCCCTATCTGAAAGTCTGATAAACGCCATAAAAATGAATAAGTCCAAAAAATTTTTTTTTCAACTTTTTTCAATTTTACTCCCGTGGGATATATATTCTACCGACACACATTTGGAACTCTCATGGGGTACCCTCACACATATTATTCCCTCATTTAGTGGATATTTTCACAAAAAAGTGAAATTTTCAAAAATTCAGAAAATTGGCTGAAAACGACTAAATATGAAGGACTCATCGGGCGAATCGCTCTGGAACTGAAATTGGAACGCTCACTGACATTTCCCCTATCTGAAAGTCTGATAAACGCTGAAAAAATGACTAAGTCCAAAAAAAAAAATTTTTCACCATTTTTTCAATTTTACCCCTGTGGGATATATATTCTACCCACACACATTTGGAACTCTCCTGGGGTACCCTCACACAAATTATTCCCTCATTTAGTGGATATTTTCACAAAAAGTTAAATTTTCAAAAATTCAGAAAGTTAGCTGAAAACCACTAAATATGAACGACTCATCGGGCAAATCGCTCTGGAACTGAAATCGGAATGCTCACTGACATTTCCACTATCTGAAAGTCTGATAAACGCCGGAAAAATGACTAAGTCCAAAAAATAATTTTTTTCAACTTTTTTCAATTTTACCCCCGTGGGATATATATTCTACCCACACACATTTGGAACTCTCATGGGGTACCCTCACACATATTATTCCCTCATTTAGTGGATATTTTCACAAAAAAGTGAAATTTTCAAAAATTCAGAAAATTGACTGAAAACGACTAAATATGAAGGACTCATTGGGCGAAACGCTCTGGAATTGAAATCGGAAGGCTCACTGACATTTCCCCTATCTGAAAGTCTGATAAACGCCGGAAAAATGACTAAGTCCCCCAAAAAATTTTTTTCAACTTTTTTCAATTTTACCCCCGTGGGATATATATTCTACCCACACACATTTGGAACTCTCCTGGGGTACCCTCACACATATTATTCCCTCATTTAGTGGATATTTTCACAAAAAAGTGAAATTTTCAAAAATTCAGAAAATTGGCTGAAAACGACTAAATATGAAGGACTCATAGGGCGAAACGCTCTGGAACTGAAATCGGAATGCTCACTGACATTTCCACTATCTGAAAGTCTGATAAACGCCGGAAAAATGACTAAGTCCAAAAAATTATTTTTTTCAACTTTTTTCAATTTTACTCCCGTGGGATATATATTCTACCGACACACATTTGGAACTCTCATGGGGTACCCTCACACATATTATTCCCTCATTTAGTGGATATTTTCACAAAAAAGTGAAATTTTCAAAAATTCAGAAAATTGGCTGAAAACGACTAAATATGAAGGACTCATCGGGCGAATCGCTCTGGAACTGAAATTGGAACGCTCACTGACATTTCCCCTATCTGAAAGTCTGATAAACGCTGAAAAAATGACTAAGTCCAAAAAAAAAAATTTTTCACCTTTTTTCAATTTTACCCCTGTGGGATATATATTCTACCCACACACATTTGGAACTCTCCTGGGGTACCCTCACACATATTATTCCCTCATTTAGTGGATATTTTCACAAAAAAGTGAAATTTTCAAAAATTCAGAAAATTGACTGAAAACGACTAAATATGAAGGACTCATCGGGCGAAACGCTCTGGAATTGAAATCGGAAGGCTCACTGACATTTCCCCTATCTGAAAGTCTGATAAACGCCGGAAAAATGACTAAGTCCCCAAAAAAAATTTTTTCAACTTTTTTCAATTTTACCCCCGTGGGATATATATTCTACCCACACACATTTGGAACTCTCCTGGGGTACCCTCACACAAATTATTCCCTTATTTAGTGGATATTTTCACAAAAAAGTGAAATTTTCAAAAATTCAGAAAATTGGCTGAAAACTACAAAATATGAAGGACTCATCGGGCGAATCGCTCTGGAACTGAGATCGGAATGCTCACTGACATTTCCACTATCTGAAAGTCTGATAAACGCCGGAAAAATGACTAAGTCCAAAAAATTATTTTTTTCAACTTTATTCAATTTTACCCCCGCGGGCTATATATTCTACCCACACACATTTGGAACTCTCATGGGGTACCCTCACACATATTATTCCCTCATTTAGTGGATATTTTCACAAAAAAGTGAAATTTTCAAAAATTCTGAAAATTGGCTGAAAACGACTAAATATGAAGGACTCATCGGGCGAATCACTCTGGAACTGAAATCGGAACACTCACTGACATTTCCCCTATCTGAAAGTCTGATAAACGCCATAAAAATGAATAAGTCCAAAAAAAATTTTTTTTCAACTTTTTTCAATTTTACTCCCGTGGGATATATATTCTACCGACACACATTTGGAACTGTCCTGGGGTACCCTCACACATATTATTCCCTCATTTAGTGGATATTTTCACAAAAAAGTGAAATTTTCAAAAATTCAGAAAATTGGCTGAAAACGACTAAATATGAAGGACTCATCGGGCGAATCACTCTGGAACTGAAATCGGAACACTCACTGACATTTCCCCTATCTGAAAGTCTGATAAACGCCATAAAAATGACTAAGTCCCAAAAAATTTTTTTTTTAACTTTTTTCAATTTTACCCCTGTGGGATATATATTCTACCCACACACATTTGGAACTCTCCTGGGGTACCCTCACAAATATTATTCCCTCATTTAGTGGATATTTTCACAAAAAAGTGAAATTTTCAAAAATTCAGAAAATTGACTGAAAACGACTAAATATGAAGGACTCATTGGGCGAAACGCTCTGGAATTGAAATCGGAAGGCTCACTGACATTTCCCCTATCTGAAAGTCTGATAAACGCCGGAAAAATGACTAAGTCCCCCAAAAAATTTTTTTCAACTTTTTTCAATTTTACCCCTGTGGGATATATATTCTACCCACACACATTTGGAACTCTCCTGGGGTACCCTCACACATATTATTCCCTCATTTAGTGGATATTTTCACAAAAAAGTGAAATTTTCAAAAATTCAGAAAATTGGCTGAAAACGACTAAATATGAAGGACTCATCGGGCGAATCGCTCTGGAACTGAAATCGGAACACTCACTGACATTTCCCCTATCTGAAAGTCTGATAAACGCCATAAAAATAACTAAGTCCCAAAAAAATTTTTTTTAAACTTTTTTCAATTTTACCCCCGTGGGATATATATTCTACCCACACACATTTGGAACTCTCCTGGGGTACCCTCACACATATTATTCCCTCATTTAGTGGATATTTTCACAAAAAAGTGAAATTTTCAACAATTCAGAAAATTGGCTGAAAACTACAAAATATGAAGGACTCATCGGGCGAATCGCTCTGGAACTGAAATCGGAATGCTCACTGACATTTCCACTATCTGAAAGTCTGATAAACGCCGGAAAAATGACTAAGTCCAAAAAATTATTTTTTTCAACTTTATTCAATTTTACCCCCGCGGGCTATATATTCTACCCACACACATTTGGAACTCTCATGGGGTACCCTCACACATATTATTCCCTCATTTAGTGGATATTTTCACAAAAAAGTGAAATTTTCAAAAATTCTGAAAATTGGCTGAAAACGACTAAATATGAAGGACTCATCGGGCGAATCACTCTGGAACTGAAATCGGAACACTCACTGACATTTCCCCTATCTGAAAGTCTGATAAACGCCATAAAAATGAATAAGTCCAAAAAAAATTTTTTTTCAACTTTTTTCAATTTTACTCCCGTGGGATATATATTCTACCGACACACATTTGGAACTGTCCTGGGGTACCCTCACACATATTAATCCCTCATTTAGTGGATATTTTCACAAAAAAGTGAAATTTTCAAAAATTCAGAAAATTGGCTGAAAACGACTAAATATGAAGGACTCATCGGGCGAATCACTCTGGAACTGAAATCGGAACACTCACTGACATTTCCCCTATCTGAAAGTCTGATAAACGCCATAAAAATGACTAAGTCCCAAAAAATTTTTTTTTTAACTTTTTTCAATTTTACCCCTGTGGGATATATATTCTACCCACACACATTTGGAACTCTCCTGGGGTACCCTCACACATATTATTAATTCATTTAGTGGATATTTTCACAAAAAAGTGAAATTTTCAAAAATTCAGAAAATTGGCTGAAAACGACTAAATATGGACTCATCGGGCGAATCGCTCTGGAACTGAAATTATAACGCTCACTGACATTTCCCCTATCTGAAAGTCTGATAAACGCTGAAAAAATGGCTAAGTCCAAAAAAATAATTTTTTCACCTTTTTTCAATTTTACCCCTGTGGGATCTATATTCTACCGACACACATTTGGAACTCTCCTGGAGTACCCTCACACATATTATTCCCTCATTTAGTGGATATTTTCACAAAAAAGTGAAATTTTCAAAAATTCTGAAAAATGGCTGAAAACGACTAAATATGAAGGACTCATCAGGCGAATCGCTCTGGAACTGAAATCGGAACACTCACTGACATTTCCCCTATCTGAAAGTCTGATAAACGCCATAAAAATGAATAAGTCCAAAAAAATTTTTTTTTCAACTTTTTTCAATTTTACTCACGTGGGATATATATTCTACCGACACACATTTGGAACTCTCCTGGGGTACCCTCACACATATTATTCCCTCATTTAGTGGATATTTTCACAAAAAAGTGAAATTTTCAAAAATTCAGAAAATTGGCTGAAAACGACTAAATATGAAGGACTCATCGGGCGAATCGCTCTGGAACTGAAATTGTAATGCTCACTGACATTTCCCCTATCTGAAAGTCTGATAAACGCTGAAAAAATGACTAATTCCAAAAAAAAAAAATTTTCACCGTTTTTCAATTTTACCCCTGTGGGATATATATTCTACCCACACACATTTGGAACTCTCCTGGGGTACCCTCACACAAATTATTCCCTCATTTAGTGGATATTTTCACAAAAAAGTGAAATTTTCAAAAATTCAGAAAATTGGCTGAAAACGACTAAATATGAAGGACTCATCGGGCGAATCACTCTGGAACTGAAATCGAAACACTCACTGACATTTCCCCTATCTGAAAGTCTGATAAACGCCATAAAAATGACTAAGTACAAAAAAAATTTTTTTTCAACTTTTTTCAATTTTACCCCCGTGGGATATATATTCTACCGACACACATTTGGAACTCTCCTGGGGTACCCTCACACATATTATTCCCTCATTTAGTGGATATTTTCACAAAAAAGTGAAATTTTCAAAAATTCAGAAAGTTGTCTGAAAACGACTAAATATGAAGGACTCATCAGGCGAATCGCTCTGGAACTGAAATCGGAATGCTCACTGACATTTCCACTATCTGAAAGTCTGATAAACGCCGGAAAAATGACTAAGTCCAAAAAATAATTTTTTTCAACTTTTTTCAATTTTACCCCCGTGGGATATATATTCTACCCACACACATTTGGAACTCTCCTGGGGTACCCTCACACCAATTATTCCCTCATTTAGTGGATATTTTCACAAAAAAGTTAAATTTTCAAAAATTCAGAAAGTTGGCTGAAAACGACTAAATATGAACGACTCATCGGGCGAATCGCTCTGGAACTGAAATCGGACTGGTCACTGACATTTCCACTATCTGAAAGTCTGATAAACGCTGGAAAAATGACTAAGTCCAAAAAATAAATTTTTTCAACTTTTTTCAATTTTACCCCTGTGGGATATATATTCTACCCACACACATTTGGAACTCTCCTGGGGTACCCTCACACATATTATTCCCTCATTTAGTGGATATTTTCACAAAAAAGTGAAATTTTCAAAAATTCTGAAAATTGGCTGAAAACGACTAAATATGAAGGACTCATCGGGCGAATCGCTCTGGAACTGAAATCGGAACACTCACTGACATTTCCCCTATCTGAAAGTCTGATAAACGCCATAAAAATGACTAAGTCCCAAAAAATTTTTTTTTCAACTTTTTTCAATTTTACCCCCGTGGGATATATATTCTACCCACACACATTTGGAACTCTCCTGGGGTACCCTCACACATATTATTCCCTCATTTAGTGGATATTTTCACAAAAAAGTTAAATTTTCAAAAATTCAGGAAGTTGGTTGAAAACGACTAAATATGAACGACTCATCGGGCGAATCGCTCTGGAACTGAAATCGGAATGCTCACTGACGTTTCCACTATCTGAAAGTCTGATAAACGCCGGAAAAATGACTAAGTCCAAAAAATAAATTTTTTCAACTTTTTTCAATTTTACCCCTGTGGGATATATATTCTACCCACACACATTTGGAACTCTCCTGGGGTACCCTCACACATATTATTCCCTCATTTAGTGGATATTTTCACAAAAAAGTGAAATTTTCAAAAATTCTGAAAATTGGCTGAAAACGACAAAATATGAAGGACTCATCGGGCGAATCGCTCTGGAACTGAAATCGGAACACTCACTGACATTTCCCCTATCTGAAAGTCTGATAAACGCCATAAAAATGAATAAGGCAAAAAAATTTTTTTTTCAACTTTTTTCAATTTTACTCCCGTGGGATATATATTCTACCGACACACATTTGGAACTCTCATGGGGTACCCTCACACATATTATTCCCTCATTTAGTGGATATTTTCGCAAAAAAGTGAAATTTTCAAAAATTCAGAAAATTGGCTGAAAACGACTAAATATGAAGGACTCATCGGGCGAATCGCTCTGGAACTGAAATTGGAACGCTCACTGACATTTCCCCTATCTGAAAGTCTGATAAACGCTGAAAAAATGACTAAGTCCAAAAAAAATAATTTTTCACCTTTTTTTCAATTTTACCCCTGTGGGATATATATTCTACCCACACACATTTGGAACTCTCCTGGGGTACCCTCACACAAATTATTCCCTCATTTAGTGGATATTTTCACAAAAAGTTAAATTTTCAAAAATTCAGAAAGTTAGCTGAAAACCACTAAATATGAAGGAGTCATCCGGCGAATCGCTCTGGAACTGAAATCGGAACACTCACTGACATTTCCCCTATCTGAAAGTCTGATAAACGCCATAAAAATGAATAAGTCCAAAAAATTTTTTTTTCAACTTTTTTCAATTTTACTCCCGTGGGATATATATTCTACCGACACACATTTGGAACTCTCATGGGGTACCCTCACACATATTATTCCCTCATTTAGTGGATATTTTCACAAAAAAGTGAAATTTTCAAAAATTCAGAAAATTGGCTGAAAACGACTAAATATGAAGGACTCATCGGGCGAATCGCTCTGGAACTGAAATTGGAACGCTCACTGACATTTCCCCTATCTGAAAGTCTGATAAACGCTGAAAAAATGACTAAGTCCAAAAAAAAAAATTTTTCACCATTTTTTCAATTTTACCCCTGTGGGATATATATTCTACCCACACACATTTGGAACTCTCCTGGGGTACCCTCACACAAATTATTCCCTCATTTAGTGGATATTTTCACAAAAAGTTAAATTTTCAAAAATTCAGAAAGTTAGCTGAAAACCACTAAATATGAACGACTCATCGGGCAAATCGCTCTGGAACTGAAATCGGAATGCTCACTGACATTTCCACTATCTGAAAGTCTGATAAACGCCGGAAAAATGACTAAGTCCAAAAAATAATTTTTTTCAACTTTTTTCAATTTTACCCCCGTGGGATATATATTCTACCCACACACATTTGGAACTCTCCTGGGGTACCCTCACACATATTATTCCCTCATTTAGTGGATATTTTCACAAAAAAGTGAAATTTTCAAAAATTCTGAAAATTGGCTGAAAACGACTAAATATGAAGGACTCATCGGGCGAAACGCTCTGGAACTGAAATCGGAATGCTCACTGACATTTCCACTATCTGAAAGTCTGATAAACGCCGGAAAAATGACTAAGTCCAAAAAATTATTTTTTTCAACTTTATTCAATTTTACCCCCACGGGCTATATATTCTACCCACACACATTTGGAACTCTCATGGGGTACCCTCACACATATTATTCCCTCATTTAGTGGATATTTTCACAAAAAAGTGAAATTTTCAAAAATTCAGAAAATTGACTGAAAACGACTAAATATGAAGGACTCATTGGGCGAAACGCTCTGGAATTGAAATCGGAAGGCTCACTGACATTTCCCCTATCTGAAAGTCTGATAAACGCCGGAAAAATGACTAAGTCCCCCAAAAAATTTTTTTCAACTTTTTTCAATTTTACCCCCGTGGGATATATATTCTACCCACACACATTTGGAACTCTCCTGGGGTACCCTCACACATATTATTCCCTCATTTAGTGGATATTTTCACAAAAAAGTGAAATTTTCAAAAATTCAGAAAATTGGCTGAAAACGACTAAATATGAAGGACTCATAGGGCGAAACGCTCTGGAACTGAAATCGGAATGCTCACTGACATTTCCACTATCTGAAAGTCTGATAAACGCCGGAAAAATGACTAAGTCCAAAAAATTATTTTTTTCAACTTTTTTCAATTTTACTCCCGTGGGATATATATTCTACCGACACACATTTGGAACTCTCATGGGGTACCCTCACACATATTATTCCCTCATTTAGTGGATATTTTCACAAAAAAGTGAAATTTTCAAAAATTCAGAAAATTGACTGAAAACGACTAAATATGAAGGACTCATCGGGCGAAACGCTCTGGAATTGAAATCGGAAGGCTCACTGACATTTCCCCTATCTGAAAGTCTGATAAACGCCGGAAAAATGACTAAGTCCCCAAAAAAAATTTTTTCAACTTTTTTCAATTTTACCCCCGTGGGATATATATTCTACCCACACACATTTGGAACTCTCCTGGGGTACCCTCACACAAATTATTCCCTCATTTAGTGGATATTTTCACAAAAAAGTGAAATTTTCAAAAATTCAGAAAATTGGCTGAAAACTACAAAATATGAAGGACTCATCGGGCGAATCGCTCTGGAACTGAAATCGGAATGCTCACTGACATTTCCACTATCTGAAAGTCTGATAAACGCCGGAAAAATGACTAAGTCCAAAAAATTATTTTTTTCAACTTTATTCAATTTTACCCCCGCGGGCTATATATTCTACCCACACACATTTGGAACTCTCATGGGGTACCCTCACACATATTATTCCCTCATTTAGTGGATATTTTCACAAAAAAGTGAAATTTTCAAAAATTCAGAAAATTGGCTGAAAACGACTAAATATGAAGGACTCATCGGGCGAATCACTCTGGAACTGAAATCGGAACACTCACTGACATTTCCCCTATCTGAAAGTCTGATAAACGCCATAAAAATGACTAAGTCCCAAAAAATTTTTTTTTTAACTTTTTTCAATTTTACCCCTGTGGGATATATATTCTACCCACACACATTTGGAACTCTCCTGGGGTACCCTCACAAATATTATTCCCTCATTTAGTGGATATTTTCACAAAAAAGTGAAATTTTCAAAAATTCAGAAAATTGACTGAAAACGACTAAATATGAAGGACTCATTGGGCGAAACGCTCTGGAATTGAAATCGGAAGGCTCACTGACATTTCCCCTATCTGAAAGTCTGATAAACGCCGGAAAAATGACTAAGTCCCCCAAAAAATTTTTTTCAACTTTTTTCAATTTTACCCCCGTGGGATATATATTCTACCCACACACATTTGGAACTCTCCTGGGGTACCCTCACACATATTATTCCCTCATTTAGTGGATATTTTCACAAAAAAGTGAAATTTTCAAAAATTCAGAAAATTGGCTGAAAACGACTAAATATGAAGGACTCATCGGGCGAATCGCTCTGGAACTGAAATCGGAACACTCACTGACATTTCCCCTATCTGAAAGTCTGATAAACGCCATAAAAATAACTAAGTCCCAAAAAAAATTTTTTTAAACTTTTTTCAATTTTACCCCCGTGGGATATATATTCTACCCACACACATTTGGAACTCTCCTGGGGTACCCTCACACATATTATTCCCTCATTTAGTGGATATTTTCACAAAAAAGTGAAATTTTCAACAATTCAGAAAATTGGCTGAAAACGACTAAATATGAAGGACTCATCGGGCGAATCGCTCTGTAACTGAAATCGGAATGCTCACTGACATTTCCCCTATCTGAAAGTCTGATAAACGCCGGAAAAATGACTAAGTCCAAAAAATAATTTTTTTCAACTTTTTTCAATTTTACCCCGTGGGATATATATTCTACCGACACACATTTGGAACTCTCCTGGGGTACCCTCACACATATTATTCCCTCATTTAGTGGATATTTTCACAAAAAAGTGAAATTTTCAAAAATTCAGAAAATTGGCTGAAAACTACAAAATATGAAGGACTCATCGGGCGAATCGCTCTGGAACTGAAATCGGAATGCTCACTGACATTTCCACTATCTGAAAGTCTGATAAACGCCGGAAAAATGACTAAGTCCAAAAAATTATTTTTTTCAACTTTATTCAATTTTACCCCCGCGGGCTATATATTCTACCCACACACATTTGGATCTCTCATGGGGTACCCTCACACATATTATTCCCTCATTTAGTGGATATTTTCACAAAAAAGTGAAATTTTCAAAAATTCAGAAAATTGGCTGAAAACGACTAAATATGAAGGACTCATCAGGCGAATCGCTCTGGAACTGAAATCGGAATGCTCACTGACATTTCCCCTATCTGAAAGTCTGATAAACGCCGGAAAAATTACTAAGTCCAAAAAATATTTTTTTTCAACTTTTTTCAATTTTACCCCCGTGGGATATATATTCTACCGACACACATTTGGAACTCTCCTGGGGTACCCTCACACATATTATTCCCTCATTTAGTGGATATTTTCACAAAAAAGTGAAATTTTCAAAAATTCTGAAAATTGGCTGAAAATGACTAAATATGAAGGACTCATCGGGCGAATCGCTCTGGAACTGAAATCGGAACACTCACTGACATTTCCCCTATCTGAAAGTCTGATAAACACCATAAAAATGACTAAGTCCAAAAAAAATTTTTTTTTTACTTTTTTCAATTTTACCCCCGTGGGATATATATTCTACCGACACACATTTGGAGCTCTCCTGGGGTACCCTCACACATATTATTCCCTCATTTAGTGGATATTTTCACAAAAAAGTGAAATTTTCAAAAATTCAGAAAATTGACTGAAAACGACTAAATATGATGGACTCATTGGGCGAAACGCTCTGGAATTGAAATCGGAAGGCTCACTGACATTTCCCCTATCTGAAAGTCTGATAAACGCCGGAAAAATGACTAAGTCCCCCAAAAAATTTTTTTCAACTTTTTTCAATTTTACCCCCGTGGGATATATATTCTACCCACACACATTTGGAACTCTCCTGGGGTACCCTCACACATATTATTCCCTCATTTAGTGGATATTTTCACAAAAAAGTGAAATTTTCAAAAATTCTGAAAATTGGCTGAAAACGACTAAATATGAAGGACTCATCGGGCGAATCGCTCTGGAACTGAAATCGGAACACTCACTGACATTTCCCCTATCTGAAAGTCTGATAAACGCCATAAAAATAACTAAGTCCCAAAAAAATTTTTTTTAAACTTTTTTCAATTTTACCCCCGTGGGATATATTTTCTACCCACACACATTTGGAACTCTCCTGGGGTAACCTCACACATATTATTCCCTCATTTAGTGGATATTTTCACAAAAAAGTGAAATTTTCAAAAATTCAGAAAATTGACAGAAAACGACTAAATATGAAGGACTCATCGGGCGAATCGCTCTGGAACTGAAATCGGAATGCTCACTGACATTTCCCCTATCTGAAAGTCTGATAAACGACGGAAAAATGACTAAGTCCAAAAAATAATTTTTTTCAACTTTTTTCAATTTTACCCCGTGGGATATATATTCTACCGACACACATTTGGAACTCTCCTGGGGTACCCTCACACATATTATTCCCTCATTTAGTGGATATTTTCACAAAAAAGTGAAATTTTCAAAAATTCAGAAAATTGGCTGAAAACGACTAAATATGAAGGACTCATTAGGCGAATCGCTCTGGAACTGAAATCGGAATGCTCACTGACATTTCCCCTATCTGAAAGTCTGATAAACGCCGGAAATATTACTAAGTCCCCCAAAAAATTTTTTTCAACTTTTTTCAATTTTACCCCCGTGGGATATATATTCTACCCACACACATTTGGAACTCTCCTGGGGTACCCTCACACATATTATTCCCTCATTTAGTGGATATTTTCACAAAAAAGTGAAATTTTCAAAAATTCAGAAAATTGGCTGAAAACGACTAAATATGAAGGACTCATCGGGCGAATCGCTCTGGAACTGAAATCGGAACACTCACTGACATTTCCCCTATCTGAAAGTCTGATAAACGCTGAAAAAATGACTAAGTCCAAAAAAAAAAATTTTTCACCTTTTTTCAATTTTACCCCTGTGGGATATATATTCTACCCACACACATTTGGAGCTCTCCTGGGGTACCCTCACACATATTATTCCCTCATTTAGTGGATATTTTCACAAAAAAGTGAAATTTTCAAAAATTCAGAAAATTGACTGAAAACGACTAAATATGAAGGACTCATCGGGCGAAACGCTCTGGAATTGAAATTGGAAGGCTCACTGACATTTCCCCTATCTGAAAGTCTGATAAACGCCGGAAAAATGACTAAGTCCAAAAAATTATTTTTTTCAACTTTATTCAATTTTACCCCCGCTGGCTATATATTCTACCCACACACATTTGGAACTCTCATGGGGTACCCGCACACATATTATTCCCTCATTTAGTGGATATTTTCACAAAAAAGTGAAATTTTCAAAAATTCTGAAAATTGGCTAAAAACGACTAAATATGAAGGACTCATCGGGCGAATCGCTCTGGAACTGAAATCGGAACACTCACTGACATTTCCCCTATCTGAAATTCTGATAAACGCCATAAAAATGAATAAGTCCAAAAAAAATTTTTTTTCAACTTTTTTCAATTTTACTCCCGTGGGATATATATTCTACCGACACACATTTGAAACTGTCCTGGGGTACCCTCACACATATTATTCCCTCATTTAGTGGATATTTTCACAAAAAAGTGAGATTTTCAAAAATTCAGAAAATTGGCTGAAAACGACTAAATATGAAGGACTCATCGGGCGAATCACTCTGGAACTGAAATCGGAACACTCACTGACATTTCCCCTATCTGAAAGTCTGATAAACGCCATAAAAATGACTAAGTCCCAAAAATTTTTTTTTTTAACTTTTTTCAATTTTACCCCTGTGGGATATATATTCTACCCACACACATTTGGAACTCTCCTGGGTTACCCTCACACATATTATTCCCTCATTTAGTGGATATTTTCACAAAAAAGTGAAATTTTCAAAAATTCAGAAAATTGAGTGAAAACGACTAAATATGAAGGACTCATTGGGCGAAACGCTCTGGAATTGAAATCGGAAGGCTCACTGACATTTCCCCTATCTGAAAGTCTGATAAACGCCGGAAAAATGACTAAGTCCCCCAAAAAATTTTTTTCAACTTTTTTCAATTTTACCCCCGTGAGATATATATTCTACCCACACACATTTGGAACTCTCCTGGGGTGCCCTCACACATATTATTCCCTCATTTAGTGGATATTTTCACAAAAAAGTGAAATTTTCAAAAATTCAGAAAATTGGCTGAAAACGACTAAATATGAAGGACTCATCGGGCGAATCGCTCTGGAACTGAAATCGGAACACTCACTGACATTTCCCCTATCTGAAAGTCTGATAAACGCCGGAAAAATGACTAAGTCCAAAAAATAATTTTTTTCAACTTTTTTCAATTTTACCCCGTGGGATATATATTCTACCGACACACATTTGGAACTCTCCTGGGGTACCCTCACACATATTATTCCCTCATTTAGTGGATATTTTCACAAAAAAGTGAAATTTTCAAAAATTCAGAAAATTGGCTGAAAACGACTAAATATGAAGGACTCATCAGGCGAATCGCTCTGGAACTGAAATCGGAATGCTCACTGACATTTCCCCTATCTGAAAGTCTGATAAACGCCGGAAAAATTACTAAGTCCAAAAAATAATTTTTTTCAATTTTACCCCCGTGGGATATATATTCTACCGACACACATTTGGAACTCTCCTGGGGTACCCTCACACATATTATTCCCTCATTTAGTGGATATTTTCACAAAAAAGTGAAATTTTCAAAAATTCTGAAAATTGGCTGAAAATGACTAAATATGAACGACTCATCGGGCTTATCGCTCTGGAACTGAAATCGGAACACTCACTGACATTTCTCCTATCTGAAAGTCTGATAAACGCCATAAAAATGACTAAGTCCAAAAAAAATTTTTTTTTTACTTTTTTCAATTTTACCCCCGTGGGATATATATTCTACCGACACACATTTGGAGCTCTCCTGGGGTACCCTCACACATATTATTCCCTCATTTAGTGGATATTTTCACAAAAAAAGTGAAATTTTCAAAAATTCAGAAAATTGGCTGAAAACGAATAAATATGAAGGACTCATCGGGCGAATCACTCTGGAACTGAAATCGGAACACTCACTGACATTTCCCCTATCTGAAAGTCTGATAAACGCCATAAAAATGACTAAGTCCCAAAAAAATTTTTTTTCAACTTTTTTCAATTTTACCCCCATGGGATATATATTCTACCCACACACATTTGGAACTCTCCTGGGGTACCCTCACACAAATTATTCCCTCATTTAGTGGATATTTTCACAAAAAAGTGAAATTTTCAAAAATTCAGAAAATTGGCTGAAAACGACTAATTATGAAGGTCTCATCGGGCGAATCGCTCTGGAACTGAAATCGGAATGCTCACTGACATTTCCACTATCTGAAAGTCTGATAAACGCCGGAAAAATGACTAAGTCCAAAAAATTATTTTTTTCAACTTTATTCAATTTTACCCCCGCGGGATATATATTCTACCCACACACATTTGGAACTCTCATGGGATACCCTCACACATATTATTCCCTCATTTAGTGGATATTTTCAGAAAAAAGTGAAATTTTCAAAAATTCAGAAAATTGGCTGAAAACGACTAAATATGAAGGACTCATCGGGCGAATCACTCTGGAACTGAAATCGGAACACTCACTGACATTTCCCCTATCTGAAAGTCTGATAAACGCCATAAAAATGACTAAGTCCAAAAAAAATTTTTTTTTTACTTTTTTCAATTTTACCCCCGTGGGATATATATTCTACCGACACACATTTGGAGCTCTCCTGGGGTACCCTCACACATATTATTCCCTCATTTAGTGGATATTTTCACAAAAAAAGTGAAATTTTCAAAAATTCAGAAAATTGGCTGAAAACGACTAAATATGAAGGACTCATCAGGCGAATCGCTATGGAACTGAAATTGGAACGCTCACTGACATTTCCCCTATCTGAAAGTCTGATAGACGCTGAAAAAATGACTAAGTCCAAAAAAAAAAATTTTTCACCTTTTTTCAATTTTACCCCTGTGGGATATATATTCTACCCACACACATTTGGAACTCTCCTGGGGTACCCTCACACATATTATTCCCTCATTTAGTGGATATTTTCACAAAAAAGTGAAATTTTCAAAAATTCAGAAAATTGACTGAAAACGACTAAATATGAAGGACTCATCGGGCGAAACGCTCTGGAATTGAAATCGGAAGGCTCACTGACATTTCCCCTATCTGAAAGTCTGATAAACGCCGGAAAAATGACTAAGTCCCCAAAAAAAATTTTTTCAACTTTTTTCAATTTTACCCCCGTGGGATATATATTCTACCCACACACATTTGGAACTCTTCTGGGGTACCCTCACACATATTATTCCCTCATTTAGTGGATATTTTCACAAAAAAGTGAAATTTTCAAAAATTCAGAAAATTGGCTGAAAACTACTAAATATGAAGGACTCATCGGGCGAATCGCTCTGGAACTGAAATCGGAATGCTCACTGACATTTCCACTATCTGAAAGTCTGATAAACGCCGGAAAAATGACTAAGTCCAAAAAATTATTTTTTTCAACTTTATTCAATTTTACCCCCGCTGGCTATATATTCTACCCACACACATTTGGAACTCTCATGGGGTACCCTCACACATATTATTCCCTCATTTAGTGGATATTTTCACAAAAAAGTGAAATTTTCAAAAATTCTGAAAATTGGCTGAAAACGACTAAATATCAAGGACTAATCGGGCGAATCGCTCTGGAACTGAAATCGGAACACTCACTGACATTTCCCCTATCTGAAAGTCTGATAAACGCCATAAAAATAAGTAAGTCCCAAAAAAATTTTTTTTAAACTTTTTTCAATTTTACCCCCGTGGGATATATATTCTACCCACACACATTTGGAACTCTCCTGGGGTACCCTCACACATATTATTCCCTCATTTAGTGGATATTTTCACAAAAAAGTGAAATTTTCAAAAATTCAGAAAATTGACAGAAAACGACTAAATATGAAGGACTCATCGGGCGAATCGCTCTGGAACTGAAATCGGAATGCTCACTGACATTTCCCCTATCTGAAAGTCTGATAAACGCCGGAAAAATGACTAAGTCCAAAAAATAATTTTTTTCAACTTTTTTCAATTTTACCCCGTGGGATATATATTCTACCGACACACATTTGGAACTCTCCTGGGGTACCCTCACACATATTATTCCCTCATTTAGTGGATATTTTCACAAAAAAGTGAAATTTTCAAAAATTCAGAAAATTGGCTGAAAACGACTAAATATGAAGGACTCATCAGGCGAATCGCTCTGGAACTGAAATCGGAATGCTCACTGACATTTCCACTATCTGAAAGTCTGATAAACGCCATAAAAATGACTAAGTCCAAAAAAAATTTTTTTCAACTTTATTCAATTTTACCCCCGCTGGCTATATATTCTACCCACACACATTTGGAACTCTCATGGGGTACCCTCACACATATTATTCCCTCATTTAGTGGATATTTTCACAAAAAAGTGAAATTTTCAAAAATTCTGAAAATTGGCTGAAAATGACTAAATATGAAGGACTCATCGGGCGAATCGCTCTGGAACTGAAATCGGAACACTCACTGACATTTCCCCTATCTGAAAGTCTGATAAACGCCATAAAAATGACTAAGTCCAAAAAAAATTTTTTTTTTACTTTTTTCAATTTTACCCCCGTGGGATATATATTCTACCCACACACATTTGGAACTCTTCTGGGGTACCCTCACACATATTATTCCCTCATTTAGTGGATATTTTCACAAAAAAGTGAAATTTTCAAAAATTCAGAAAATTGGCTGAAAACGACTAAATATGAAGGACTCATCAGGCGAATCGCCCTGGAACTGAAATCGGAATGCTCACTAACATTTCCCCTATCTGAAAGTCTGATAAACGCCATAAAAATGACTAAGTCCAAAAAAAATTTTTTTTAAACTTTTTTCAATTTTACCCCCGTGGGATATATATTCTACCGAAACACATTTGGAACTGTCCTGGGGTACCCTCACACATATTATTCCCTCATTTAGTGGATATTTTCACAAATAAGTGAAATTTTCAAATATTCAAAAAATTGACTGAAAACGACTAAATATGAAGAACTCATCGGGAAAATCTCTCTTGAACTGAAATCGGAACGCTCACTCACATTTCCCCTATCTGAAAGTCTGATAAACACCGGAAAAATGAGTAAGTCCAAAACAAAATTTTTTTCAATTTTTTTCAATTTTACCCCCGTGGGACATATATTCTACCCACACACATTTGGAACTCTCCTGGGGTACCCTCACACATATTATTCCCTCATTTAGTGGATATTTTCACAAATAAGTGAAATTTTCAAAAATTCAAAAAATTGACTGAAAACGACTAAATATGAAGAACTCATCGGGAAAATCGCTCTTGAACTGAAATCGGAACGCTCACTGACATTTCCCCTATCTGAAAATCTGATAAACGCTGAAAAAATGACTAAGTCCAAAAAAAAAATTTTTTTCAACTGTTTTCAATTTTACCCCCGTGGGATATATATTCTACCCACACACATTTGGAACTCTCCTGGGGTACCCTCACACATATTATTTCCTCATTTAGTGGATATTTTCACAAAAAAGTGAAATTTTCAAAAATTCCAAAAATTGGCTGAAAACGACTAAATATGAAAGACTCATCGGGCGATTCGCTCTGGAATCGAAATCGGAAGGCTCCCTGACATTTCCCCTATCTGAAAGTCTGATAAACGCCAGAAAAATTACTAAGTCCAAAAAATAATTTTTTTCAACTTTTTTAAATTTTACCCCCGTGGGATATATATTCTACCCACACACATTTGGAACTCTCCTGGGGTACCCTCACACATATTATTCCCTCATTTAGTGGATATTTTCACAAAACAGTGAAATTTTCAAAAATTCAGAAAATTGGCTGAAAACAACTAAATATGAAGGACTCATCGGGCGAATCGCTCTGGAACTGAAATCGGAACACTCACTGACATTTACCCTATCTGAAAGTCTGATAAACGCCATAAAAATGACTAAGTCCAAAAAAAATTTTTTTTCAACTTTTTTCAATTTTACCCCCGTGGGATATATATTCTACCGACACACATTTGGAACTCTCCTGGGGTACCCTCACACATATTATTCCCTCATTTAGTGGATATTTTCACAAAAAAGTGAAATTTTCAAAAATTCTGAAAATTGGCTGAAAATGACTAAATATGAAGGACTCATCGGGCGAATCGCTCTGGAACTGAAATCGGAACACTCACTGACATTTCCCCTATCTGAAAGTCTGATAAACGCCATAAAAATGACTAAGTCCAAAAAAAATTTTTTTTTTACTTTTTTCAATTTTACCCCCGTGGGATATATATTCTACCCACACACATTTGGAACTCTCCTGGGGTACCCTCACACATATTATTCCCTCATTTAGCTGATATTTTCATAAAAAGTGAAATTTTCAAAAATTCAGAAAATTGACTGAAAACGACTAAATATGAAGGACTCATCGGGCGAATCGCTCTGGAACTGAAATCGGAACGCTCACTGACATTTCCCCTATCTGGAAGTCTGATAAACGCTGAATAAATGACTAAGTCCAAAAAAAAATTTTTTTAAACTTTTTTCAATTTTACACCCGTGGGATATATATTCTACCCACACACATTTGGAACTCTCCTGGGGTACCCTCCCACATATTATTCCCTCATTTAGTGGATATTTTCACAAAAAAAAGTGAAGTTTTCAAAAATTCAGAAAATTGTCTATAAACGACTAAATATGAAGGACTCATTGGGCGAATCGCTCTGGAAGTGAAATCGGAACGCTCACTGACATTTCCCCTATCTGAAAGTCTGATAAACGCTGAAAAAATGACTAGGTCGAAAAAAAAATTTTTTTCACCTTTTTTCAATTTTATCCCCGTGGGATATATATTCTACCCACACACATTTGGAACTCTCCTGGGGTACCCTCACACATATTATTCCCTTATTTAGTGGATATTTTCACAAAAAAGTGAAATTTTCAAAAATTCAGAAAATTGGCTGAAAACAACTAATTATGAAGGACTCATCGGGCGACTCGCTCTGGAACTGAAATCGGAACACTCACTGACACTTCCCCTCTCTGAAAGTCTGATAAACGCTGAAAAAATCACTAGGTCGAAAAAAGAAATGTTCACCTTTTTTTAATTTTACCCCCGTGGGATATATATTCTACCCACACACATTTGGATCTCTCCTGGGGTACCCTCACACATATTATTCCCTCATTTAGTGGATATTTTCACAAAAAAGTGACATTTTCAAAAATTCAGAAAACTGTCTGAAAACGACGAAATATGAAGGACTCAACAGGCGACTTGATCTGGAACTGAAATCGGTACACTCACTGACATTTCCCCTATCTGAAAGTCTGATAAACGCTAAAAAAATGACTAGGTCGAAAAAAAAATTGTTTTCACCTTTTTTCAATTTTACCCCCGTGGGATATATATTCTACCCACACACATTTGGATCTCTTCTGGGGTACCCTCACACATATTATTCCCTCATTTAGTGGATATTTTCACAAAAAAGTGACATTTTCAAAAATTCAGAAAATAGGCTGAAATCGCCTAAATATGAAGGACTCATCGGGCGAATAGCTCTGGGACTGAAATCGGAACGCTCACTGACATTTCCCCTATCTGAAAGTCTGATAAACGCTGAAAAAATGACTAGGTCGAAAAAAAAAAAATTTTCACCCTTTTTTAATTTTACCCCGTGGGATATATATTCTACCCACACACATTTGGATCTCTCCTGGGGTACCCTCACACATATTATTCCCTCATTTAGTGGATATTTTCACAAAAAAGTGACATTTTCAAAAATTCTGAAAATTGGCTGAAAACGACTAAATATGAAGGACTCATCGGGCGAATCACTCTGGAACTGAAATCGCATTGCTCACTGACATTTCCCCTATCTGAAAGTCTGATAAATGCTGAAAAAATGACTAAGTCCAAAACCAATTTTTTTTTTCAACTTTTTTCAATTTTACCTCCGTGGGATATATATTGTACCCACACACATTTGGAACTCTCCTGGGGTACCCTCACACATATTATTCCCTCATTTAGTGGATATTTTCACAAAAAAGTGACATTTTCAAAAATTCAGAAAACTGTCTGAAAACGACGAAATATGAAGGACTCAACAGGCGACTCGCTCTGGAACTGAAATCGGTACACTCACTGACATTTCCCCTATCTGAAAGTCTGATAAACGCTAAAAAAATGACTAGGTCGAAAAAAAAAATGTTTTCACCTTTTTTCAATTTTACCCTCTTGGGATATATATTCTACCCACACACATTTGGATCTCTCCTGGGGTACCCTCACACATATTATTTCCACATTTAGTGGATATTTTCACAAAAAAGTGAAATTTTCAAAAATTCAGAAAATTGGCTGAAAACGACTAAATATGAAGGACTCATCGGGCGAATCACTCTGGAACTGAAATCGGAACGCTCACTTACATTTCCCCTATCTGAAAGTCTGATAAACGCTGAAAAAATGACTAAGTCCAAAACAAATTTTTTTTCAACTTCTTTCAAATTTACCCCCGTGGGATATATATTGTACCCACACACATTTGGATCTCTCCTGGGGTACTCTCACACATATTATTCCCTCATTTAGTGGATATTTTCACAAAAAAGTGAAATTTTCAAACATTCTGAAAATTGGCTGAAAACGACTAAATATGAAGGACTCATCGGGTGAACAGCTCTGGAACTGAAATCGGAACGCTCACTGACATTTCCCCTATCTGAAAGTCTGATAAACGCTGAAAAAATGACTAGGTCGAAAAAAAATTTTTTTTCACCTTTTTTTAATTTTACCCCCGTGGGATATATATTCTACCCACACACATTTGGATCTCTCCTGGGGTACCCTCACACATATTATTCCCTCATTTAGTGGATATTTTCACAAAAAAGTGAAATTTTCAAAAATTCTGAAAATTGGCTGAAAACGACTAAATATGAAGGACTCATCGGGCGAATCACTCTGGAACTGAAATCGCATTGCTCACTGACATTTCCCCTATCTGAAAGTCTGATAAATGCTGAAAAAATGACTAAGTCCAAAACCAATTTTTTTTTTCAACTTTTTTCAATTTTACCTCCGTGGGATATATATTGTACCCACACACATTTGGAACTCTCCTGGGGTACCCTCACACATATTATTCCCTCATTTAATGGATATTTTCACAAAAAAGTGACATTTTCAAAAATTCAGAAAACTGTCTGAAAACGACGAAATATGAAGGACTCAACAGGCGACTCGCTCTGGAACTGAAATCGGTACACTCACTGACATTTCCCCTATCTGAAAGTCTGATAAACGCTAAAAAAATGACTAGGTCGAAAAAAAAAATGTTTTCACCTTTTTTCAATTTTACCCCCGTGGGATATATATTCTACCCACACACATTTGGATCTCTCCTGGGGTACCCTCACACATATTATTTCCACATTTAGTGGATATTTTCACAAAAAAGTGAAATTTTCAAAAATTCTGAAAATTGGCTGAAAACGACTAAATATGAAGGACTCATCGGGCGAATCACTCTGGAACTGAAATCGGAACGCTCACTGACATTTCCCCTATCTGAAAGTCTGATAAATGCTGAAAAAATGACTAAGTCCAAAACAATTTTTTTTTCAACTTTTTTCAATTTTACCCCCGTGGGATATATATTGTACCCACACACATTTGGATCTCTCCTGGGTTACCCTCACACATATTATTCCCTCATTTAGTGGATATTTTCACAAAAAAGTGAAATTTTCAAAAATTCTGAAAATTGACTGAAAACGCCTAAATATGAAGGACTCATCGGGCGAATCGCTCTTGAACTGAAATCGGAATGCTCACTGACATGTCCCCTATCTGAAAGTCTGATAAACGCCGGAAAAATGACTAAGTCGAAAAAATATTTGTTTTCAACTTTTTTCAATTTTACCCCCGTGGGATATATATTCTACCCACACACATTTGGAACTCTCCTGGGGTACCCTCACACATATTATTCCCTCATTTAGCTGATATTTTCATAAAAAGTGAAATTTTCAAAAATTCAGAAAATTGACTGAAAACGACTAAATATGAAGGACTCATCGGGCGAATAGCTCTGGAATTGAAATCGGAACACTCACTGACACTTCCCCTATCTGAAAGTCTTATAAATGCTGAAAAAATGACTAAGTCCAAAACAAATTTTTTTTCAACTTTTTTCAATTTTACCCCCGTGGGATATATATTGTACCCACACACATTTGGAACTCTGCTGGGGTACCCTCACACATATTATTCCCTTATTTAGTGGATATTTTCACAAAAAAGTGAAATTTTCAAAAATTCAGAAAATTGGCTGAAAACAACTAATTATGAAGGACTCATCGGGCGACTCGCTCTGGAACTGAAATCGGAACACTCACTGACACTTCCCCTCTCTGAAAGTCTGATAAACGCTGAAAAAATCACTAGGTCGAAAAAAAAAAATGTTCACCTTTTTTTAATTTTACCCCCGTGGGATATATATTCTACCCACACACATTTGGATCTCTCCTGGGGTACCCTCACACATATTATTCCCTCATTTAGTGGATATTTTCACAAAAAAGTGACATTTTCAAAAATTCAGAAAACTGTCTGAAAACGACGAAATATGAAGGACTCAACAGGCGACTTGCTCTGGAACTGAAATCGGTACACTCACTGACATTTCCCCTATCTGAAAGTCTGATAAACGCTAAAAAAATGACTAGGTCGAAAAAAAAATTGTTTTCACCTTTTTTCAATTTTACCCCCGTGGGATATATATTCTACCCACACACATTTGGATCTCTTCTGGGGTACCCTCACACATATTATTCCCTCATTTAGTGGATATTTTCACAAAAAAGTGACATTTTCAAAAATTCAGAAAATAGGCTGAAATCGCCTAAATATGAAGGACTCATCGGGCGAATAGCTCTGGGACTGAAATCGGAACGCTCACTGACATTTCCCCTATCTGAAAGTCTGATAAACGCTGAAAAAATGACTAGGTCGAAAAAAAAAAAATTTTCACCCTTTTTTAATTTTACCCCGTGGGATATATATTCTACCCACACACATTTGGATCTCTCCTGGGGTACCCTCACACATATTATTCCCTCATTTAGTGGATATTTTCACAAAAAAGTGACATTTTCAAAAATTCTGAAAATTGGCTGAAAACGACTAAATATGAAGGACTCATCGGGCGAATCACTCTGGAACTGAAATCGCATTGCTCACTGACATTTCCCCTATCTGAAAGTCTGATAAATGCTGAAAAAATGACTAAGTCCAAAACCAATTTTTTTTTTCAACTTTTTTCAATTTTACCTCCGTGGGATATATATTGTACCCACACACATTTGGAACTCTCCTGGGGTACCCTCACACATATTATTCCCTCATTTAGTGGATATTTTCACAAAAAAGTGACATTTTCAAAAATTCAGAAAACTGTCTGAAAACGACGAAATATGAAGGACTCAACAGGCGACTCGCTCTGGAACTGAAATCGGTACACTCACTGACATTTCCCCTATCTGAAAGTCTGATAAACGCTAAAAAAATGACTAGGTCGAAAAAAAAAATGTTTTCACCTTTTTTCAATTTTACCCCCGTGGGATATATATTCTACCCACACACATTTGGATCTCTCCTGGGGTACCCTCACACATATTATTTCCACATTTAGTGGATATTTTCACAAAAAAGTGAAATTTTCAAAAATTCAGAAAATTGGCTGAAAACGACTAAATATGAAGGACTCATCGGGCGAATCACTCTGGAACTGAAATCGGAACGCTCACTTACATTTCCGATATCTGAAAGTCTGATAAACGCTGAAAAAATGACTAAGTCCAAAACAAATTTTTTTTCAACTTCTTTCAAATTTACCCCCGTGGGATATATATTGTACCCACACACATTTGGATCTCTCCTGGGGTACTCTCACACATATTATTCCCTCATTTAGTGGATATTTTCACAAAAAAGTGAAATTTTCAAACATTCTGAAAATTGGCTGAAAACGACTAAATATGAAGGACTCATCGGGTGAACAGCTCTGGAACTGAAATCGGAACGCTCACTGACATTTCCCCTATCTGAAAGTCTGATAAACGCTGAAAAAATGACTAGGTCGAAAAAAAATTTTTTTTCACCTTTTTTTAATTTTACCCCCGTGGGATATATATTCTACCCACACACATTTGGATCTCTCCTGGGGTACCCTCACACATATTATTCCCTCATTTAGTGGATATTTTCACAAAAAAGTGAAATTTTCAAAAATTCTGAAAATTGGCTGAAAACGACTAAATATGAAGGACTCATCGGGCGAATCACTCTGGAACTGAAATCGCATTGCTCACTGACATTTCCCCTATCTGAAAGTCTGATAAATGCTGAAAAAATGACTAAGTCCAAAACCAATTTTTTTTTTCAACTTTTTTCAATTTTACCTCCGTGGGATATATATTGTACCCACACACATTTGGAACTCTCCTGGGGTACCCTCACACATATTATTCCCTCATTTAGTGGATATTTTCACAAAAAAAGTGACATTTTCAAAAATTCAGAAAACTGTCTGAAAACGACGAAATATGAAGGACTCAACAGGCGACTCGCTCTGGAACTGAAATCGGTACACTCACTGACATTTCCCCTATCTGAAAGTCTGATAAACGCTAAAAAAATGACTAGGTCGAAAAAAAAAATGTTTTCACCTTTTTTCAATTTTACCCCTGTGGGATATATATTCTACCCACCCACATTTGGAACTCTCCTGGGGTACCCTCACACATATTATTCCCTCATTTAGTGGATATTTTCATAAGAAGTGAAATTTTCAAAAATTCAGAAAATTGGCTGAAAACGACTAAATATGAAGGACTCATCGTGCGAATAGCATTGGAACTGAAATCGAACACTCACTGACATTTCCAATATCTGAAAGTCTGATAAACGACGGAAAAATGACTAAGTCCAAAAAAAATTTTTTTTCAACTTTTTTCAATTTTATCCCCGTGGGATATATATTCTACCCACACACATTTGGAACTCTCCTGGGGTACCCTCACAAATATTATTCCCTCATTTAGTGGATATTTTCACCAAAAAGTGAAATGTTCAAAAATTCTGAAAATTGGCTGAAAACAACTAAATATGAAGGTCTCATCGGGCGAATAGCTCTGGAACTGAAATCGGAACACTCACTGACATTTCCCCTATCTGAAAGTCTGATAAATGCTGAAAAAATGACTAAGTCCAAAAAAAATTTTTTTTCAACTTTTTTCAATTTTACCCCCGTGGGATATATATTCTACCCACACCCATTTGGAACTCTCCTGGGGTACCCTCACACATATTATTCCCTGATTTAGTGGATATTTTCACCAAAAAGTGAAATGTTCAAAAATTCTGAAAATTGGCTGAAAACGACGAAATATGAAGGACTCATCAGGCGAATAGCTCTGGAGCTGAAATCGGAACACTCTCTGACATTTCCCCTATCTGAAAGTCTGATAAACGCTGAAAAAATGACTAAGTCGAAAACCAATTTTTTTTTCAACTTTTTTCAATTTTACCCCCGTGGGATATATATTGAACCCACACACATTTGGATCTCTCCTGGGGTACCCTCACACATATTATTCCCTCATTTAGTGGATATTTTCACAAAAAACTGACATTTTCAAAAATTCAGAAAATTGGCAACAACTAAATATGAAGGACGCATCGGGCGAGTCACTCTGGAACTGAAATCGGAATGCTCACTGACATTTCCCCTATCTGAAAGTCTGATAAACGCCGGAAAAATGACTAAGTCCAAAAAAAATTTTTTTTCAACTTTTTTCAATTTTACCCCCGTGGGATACATATTCTACCCACACACATTTGTAACTCTCCTAGGGTACCCTCACGCATATTATTCCCTCATTTAGTGGATATTTTCACAAAAAAGTGACATTTTCAAAAATTCAGAAAATTGGCTGAAAACGACTAAATATGAAAGATTCATCGGGCGAATAGCTCTGGAACAGAAATCGGAATGCTCACTGACATTTCCCCTATCTGAAAGTCTGATAAACGCTGAAAAAATGACTAGGTCGAAAAAAAAAAATTTTTCACCTTTTTTTAATTTTACCCCCGTGGGATATATATTCTACCCACACCCATTTGGAACTCTCCTGGGGTACCCTCACACGTATTATTCCCTCATTTAGTGGATATTTTCACAAAAAAGGGAAATTTTCAAAAATTCTGAAAATTGGCTGAAAACGACTAAATATGAAGGACTAATCGGGCGAATAGCTCTGGAACTGAAATCGGAACACTCACTGACATTTCCCCTATCTGAAAGTCTGATAAACGCCGGAAAAATGACTAAGTCCCAAAAAATTTTTTTTTTCAACTTTTTTCAATTTTACCCCCGTGGTATATATATTCTACCCACACACATTTGGATCTCTCCTGGGGTACCCTCACACATATTATTCCCTCATTTAGTGGATATTTTCACAAAAAAGTGAAATTTTCAAAAATTCTGAAAATTGGCTGAAAACGACTAAATATGAAGGACTCATCGGGCGAATCACTCTAGAACTGAAATCGCATTGCTCACTGACATTTCCCCTATCTGAAAGTCTGATAAATGCTGAAAAAATGACTAAGTCCAAAACAAATTTTTTTTCAACTTTTTTCAATTTTACCCCCGTGGGATATATATTCTACCCACACACATTTGGAACTCTCCTGGGGTACCCTCACACATATTATTCCCTCATTTAGTTGATATTATCACAAAAAAGTGAAATTTTCAAAAATTCAGAATATTGACTGAAAACGACTAAATATGAAGGACTCATCGGGCGACTTGCTCTGGAACAGAAATCGGAATGCTCACTGACATTTCCCCTATCTGAAAGTCTGATAAATGCTGAAAAAATGACTGAGTCCAAAACAAATTTTTTTTAAACTTTTTTCAATTTTACACCCGTGGGATATATATTCTACCCACACACATTTGGATCTCTCCTGGGGTACCCTCACACGTATTATTCCCTCATTTAGTGGATATTTTCACAAAAAAGTGAAATTTTCAAAAATTCTGAAAATTGGCTGAAAACGACTAAATATGAAGGACTCATCGAGCGAATCACTCTGGAACTGAAATCGGAACGCTCACTGACATTTCCCCTATCTGAAAGTCTGATAAATGCTGAAAAAATGACTAAGTCCAAAACAAATTTTTTTTCAACTTTTTTCAATTTTACCCCCGTGGGATATATATTCTACCCACACACATTTGGAACTCTCCTGGGGTACCCTCACACATATTATTCCATCATTTAGTTGATATTATCACAAAAAAGTGAAATTTTCAAAAATTCAGAAAATTGACTGAAAACGACTAAATATGAAGGACTCATCGGGCGACTTGCTCTGGAACAGAAATCGGAATGCTCACTGACATTTCCCCTATCTGAAAGTCTGATAAATGCTGAAAAAATGACTAAGTCCAAAACAAATTTTTTTTCAACTTTTTTCAATTTTACCCCCGTGGGATATATATTCTACCCACACACATTTGGATCTCTCCTGGGGTACCCTCACACATATTATTCCCTCATTTAGTGGATATTTTCATAAGAAGTGAAACTTTCAAAAATTCAGAAAATTGACTGAAAACGACTAAATATGAAGGACTCATCGTGCGAATAGCTTTGGAACTGAAATCGAACACTCACTGACATTTCCCATATCTGAAAGTCTGATAAACGCCGGAAAAATGACTAAGTCCAAAAAAAATTTTTTTTCAACTTTTTTCAATTTTACCCCCGTGGGATATATATTCTACCCACACACATTTGGAACTCTCCTGGGGTACCCTCACAAATATTATTCCCTCATTTAGTGGATATTTTCACCAAAAAGTGAAATGTTCAAAAATTCAGAAAATTGGCTGAAAACAACTAAATATGAAGGACTCATCAGGCGAATAGCTCTGGAACTGAAATCGGAACACTCACTGACATTTCCCCTATCTGAAAGTCTGATAAACGCCGGAAAAATGACTAAGTCCCAAAAAAAATTTTTTTCACCTTTTTTCAATTTTACCCCCGTGGAATATATATTCTACCCACACACATTTGGATCTCTCCTGGGGTACCCTCACACATATTATTCCCTCATTTAGTGGATATTTTCACAAAAAAGTGAAATTTTCAAAAATTCTGAAAATTGGCTGAAAATGACTAAATATGAAGGACTCATCGGGCGAATCACTCTGGAACTGAAATCGGAACGCTCACTGACATTTCCCCTATCTGAAAGTCTGATAAATGATGAAAAAATGACTAAGTCCAAAAAAAATTTTTTTTAAACTTTTTTCAATTTTACCCCCATCGGATATATATTCTACCCACACACATTTGGAACTCTCCTGGGGTACCCTCACACATATTATTCCCTCATTTAGTGGATATTTTCACAAAAAATTGACATTTTCAAAAATTCAGAAAATTGGCTGAAAACGCCTAAATATGAAGGACTCATCGTGCGAATAACTTTGGAACTGAAATCGAACACTCACTGACATTTCCCATATCTGAAAGTCTGATAAACGCCGGAAAAATGACTAAGTCCAAAACAAATTTTTTTAAAACTTTTTTCAATTTTACCCCCGTGGAATATATATTCTACCCACACACATTTGGAACTCTCCTGGGGCACCCTCACACATATTATTCCCTCATTTAGTGGATATTTTCATAAGAAGTGACATTTTCAAAAATTCAGAAAATTGGCTGAAAACAAATAAATATGAAGGACTCAACGGGCGAATAGCTCTGGAATTGAAATCGGAATGCTCACTGACATTTCCGCTATCTGAAAGTCTGATAAACGCTGAAAAAATGACTAGGTCGAAAAAAAAAAAATTTTCACCTTTTTTTAATTTTACCTCCGTGGGATATATATTCTACCCACACACATTTGGATCTCTCCTGGGGTACCCTCACACATATTATTCCCTCATTTAGTGGATATTTTCACAAAAAAGTGAAATTTTCAAAAATTCTGAAAATTGGCTGAAAACGACTAAATATGAAGGACTCATCGGGCGAATCACTCTGGAACTGAAATCGGAATGCTCACTGACATTTCCCCTATCTGAAAGTCTGATAAATGCTGAAAAAATGACTAAGTCCAAAACCAATTTTTTTTTTCAACTTTTTTCAATTTTACCTCCGTGGGATATATATTGAACCCACACACATTTGGAACTCTCCTGGGGTACCCTCACACATATTATTCCCTCATTTAGTGGATATTTTCACAAAAAAGTGACATTTTCAAAAATTCAGAAAATTGGCTGAAAACGCCTAAATATGAAGGACTAATCGGTCGACTTGCTCTGGAACAGAAATCGGAATGCTCACTGACATTTCCCCTATCTGAAAGTCTGATAAATGCTGAAAAAATGACTAAGTCCAAAACAATTTTTTTTTCAACTTTTTTCAATTTTACCCCGTGGGATATATATTGTACCCACACACATTTGGAACTCTCCTGGGGTACCCTCACACATATTATTCCCTCATTTAGTGGATATTTTCACAAAAAAGTGAAATTTTCAAAAATTCTGAAAATTGGCTGAAAACGACTAAATATGAAGGACTAATCGGGCGAATAGCTCTGGAACTGAAATCGGAACACTCACTGACATTTCCCCTATCTGAAAGTCTGATAAACGCCGGAAAAATGACTAAGTCCCAAAAAAATTTTTTTTCAACTTTTTTCAATTTTACCCCCGTGGTATATATATTCTACCCACACACATTTGGATCTCTCCTGGGGTACCCTCACACATATTATTCCCTCATTTAGTGGATATTTTCACAAAAAAGTGAAATTTTCAAAAATTCTGAAAATTGGCTGAAAACGACTAAATATGAAGGACTCATCGGGCGAATCACTCTAGAACTGAAATCGCATTGCTCACTGACATTTCCCCTATCTGAAAGTCTGATAAATGCTGAAAAAATGACTAAGTCCAAAACAAATTTTTTTTCAACTTTTTTCAATTTTACCCCCGTGGGATATATATTCTACCCACACACATTTGGAACTCTCCGGTGGTACCCTCACACATATTATTCCCTCATTTAGTTGATATTATCACAAAAAAGTGAAATTTTCAAAAATTCAGAATATTGACTGAAAACGACTAAATATGAAGGACTCATCGGGCGACTTGCTCTGGAACAGAAATCGGAATGCTCACTGACATTTCCCCTATCTGAAAGTCTGATAAATGCTGAAAAAATGACTAAGTCCAAAACAAATTTTTTTTAAACTTTTTTCAATTTTACACCCGTGGGATATATATTCTACCCACACACATTTGGATCTCTCCTGGGGTACCCTCACACGTATTATTCCCTCATTTAGTGGATATTTTCACAAAAAAGTGAAATTTTCAAAAATTCTGATAATTGGCTGAAAACGACTAAATATGAAGGACTCATCGAGCGAATCACTCTGGAACTGAAATCGGAACGCTCACTGACATTTCCCCTATCTGAAAGTCTGATAAATGCTGAAAAAATGACTAAGTCCAAAACAAATTTTTTTTCAACTTTTTTCAATTTTACCTCCGTGGTATATATATTCTACCCACACACATTTGGATCTCTCCTGGGGTACCCTCACACATATTATTCCCTCATTTAGTGGATATTTTCACAAAAAAGTGAAATTTTCAAAAATTCTGAAAATTGGCTGAAAACGACTAAATATGAAGGACTCATCGGGCGAATCACTCTAGAACTGAAATCGCATTGCTCACTGACATTTCCCCTATCTGAATGTCTGATAAATGCTGAAAAAATGACTAAGTCCAAAACAAATTTTTTTTCAACTTTTTTCAATTTTACCCCCGTGGGACATATATTCTACCCACACACATTTGGATCTCTCCTGGGGTACCCTCACACGTATTATTCCCTCATTTAGTGGATATTTTCACAAAAAAGTGAAATTTTCAAAAATTCTGAAAATTGGCTGAAAACGACTAAATATGAAGGACTCCTCGAGCGAATCACTCTGGAACTGAAATCGGAACGCTCACTGACATTTCCCCTATCTGAAAGTCTGATAAATGCTGAAAAAATGACTAAGTCCAAAACAAATTTTTTTTCAACTTTTTTCAATTTTACCTCCGTGGGATATATATTGTACCCACACACATTTGGAACGCTCCTGGGGTACCCTCACACATATTATTCCCTCATTTAGTGGATATTTTCATAAGAAGTGAAATTTTCAAAAATTCAGAAAATTGGCTGAAAACGACTAAATATGAAGGACTCATCGTGCGAATAGCTTTGGAACTGAAATCGAACACTCACTGACATTTCCCATATCTGAAAGTCTGATAAACGCCGGAAAAATGACTAAGTCCAAAAAAAATTTTTTTTCAACTTTTTTCAATTTTACCCCCGTGGGATATATATTCTACCCACACACATTTGGAACTCTCCTGGGGTACCCTCACAAATATTATTCCCTCATTTAGTGGATATTTTCACCAAAAAGTGAAATGTTCAAAAATTCAGAAAATTGGCTGAAAACAACTAAATATGAAGGACTCATCGGGCGAATAGCTCTGGAACTGAAATCGGAACACTCACTGACATTTCCCCTATCTGAAAGTCTGATAAACGCCGGAAAAATGGCTAAGTCCAAAAAAAATTTTTTTTCACCTTTTTTCAATTTTACCCCCGTGGAATATATATTCTACCCACACACATTTGGATCTCTCCTGGGGTACCCTCACACATATTATTCCCTCATTTAGTGGATATTTTCACAAAAAAGTGAAATTTTCAAAAATTCTGAAAATTGGCTGAAAACGACTAAATATGAAGGACTCATCGGGCGAATCACTCTGGAACTGAAATCGCATTGCTCACTGACATTTCCCCTATCTGAAAGTCTGATAAATGCTGAAAAAATGACTAAGTCCAAAACCAATTTTTTTTTTCAACTTTTTTCAATTTTACCTCCGTGGGATATATATTGTACCCACACACATTTGGAACTCTCCTGGGGTACCCTCACACATATTATTCCCTCATTTAGTGGATATTTTCACAAAAAAGTGACATTTTCAAAAATTCAGAAAACTGTCTGAAAACGACGAAATATGAAGGACTCATCAGGCGACTCGCTCTGGAACTGAAATCGGTACACTCACTGACATTTCCCCTATCTGAAAGTCTGATAAACGCAAAAAAAATGACTAGGTCGAAAAAAAAATTGTTTTCACCTTTTTTCAATTTTACCCCCGTGGGATATATATTCTACCCACACACATTTGGATCTCTCCTGGGGTACCCTCACACATATTATTCCCTCATTTAGTGGATATTTTCACAAAAAAGTGAAATTTTCAAAAATTCAGAAAATTGGCTGAAAACAACTAAATATGAAGGACTCAACGGGCGAATAGCTCTGGAACTGAAATCGGAACGCTCACTGACATTTCCCCTATCTGAAAGTCTGATAAACGCTGAAAAAATGACTAGGTCGAAGAAAAAAAAATTTTCACCTTTTTTTAATTTTACCTCCGTGGGATATATATTCTACCCACACACATTTGGATCTCTCCTGGGGTACCCTCACACATATTATTCCCTCATTTAGTGGATATTTTCACAAAAAAGTGAAATTTTCAAAAATTCTGAAAATTGGCTGAAAACGACTAAATATGAAGGACTCATCGGGCGACTCGCTCTGGAACAGAAATCGGAATGCTCACTGACATTTCCCCTATCTGAAAGTCTGATAAATGCTGAAAAAATGATTAAGTCCAAAACAAATTTTTTTTCAACTTTTTTCAATTTTACCCCCGTGGGATATATATTCTACCCACCCACATTTGGAACTCTCCTGGGGTACCCTCACACATATTATTCCCTCATTTAGTGGATATTTTCATAAGAAGTGAAATTTTCAAAAATTCAGAAAATTGGCTGAAAACGACTAAATATGAAGGACTCATCGTGCGAATAACTTTGGAACTGAAATCGAACACTCACTGACATTTCCCATATCTGAAAGTCTGATAAACGCCGGAAAAATGACTAAGTCCAAAACAAATTTTTTTAAAACTTTTTTCAATTTTACCCCCGTGGAATATATATTCTACCCACACCCATTTGGAACTCTCCTGGGGTACCCTCACACATATTATTCCCTCATTTAGTGGATATTTTCACAAAAAAGTGAAATTTTCAAAAATTCTGAAAATTGGCTGAAAACGACTAAATATGAAGGACTCATCGGGCGAATCACTCTGGAACTGAAATCGGAATGCTCACTGACATTTCCCCTATCTGAAAGTCTGATAAATGCTGAAAAAATGACTAAGTCCAAAACCAATTTTTTTTTTCAACTTTTTTCAATTTTATCTCCGTGGGATATATATTGTACCCACACACATTTGGAACTCTCCTGGGGTACCCTCACACATATTATTCCCTCATTTAGTGGATATTTTCACAAAAAAGTGAAATTTTCAAAAATTCTGAAAATTGGCTGAAAACGACTAAATATGAAGGACTCATCGGGCAAATCACTCTAGAACTGAAATCGCATTGCTCACTGACATTTCCCCTATCTGAAAGTCTGATAAATGCTGAAAAAATGACTAAGTCCAAAACAAATTTTTTTCAACTTTTTTCAATTTTACCCCCGTGGGATATATATTCTACCCACACACATTTGGAACTCTCCTGTGGTACCCTCACACATATTATTCCCTCATTTACTTGATATTATCACAAAAAAGTGAAATTTTCAAAAATTTAGAATATTGACTGAAAACGACTAAATATGAAGGACTCATCGGGCGACTTGCTCTGGAACAGAAATCGGAATGCTCACTGACATTTCCCCTATCTGAAAGTCTGATAAATGCTGAAAAAATGACTAAGTCCAAAACAAATTTTTTTTAAACTTTTTTCAATTTTACACCCGTGGGATATATATTCTACCCACACACATTTGGATCTCTCCTGGGGTACCCTCACACGTATTATTCCCTCATTTAGTGGATATTTTCACAAAAAAGTGAAATTTGCAAAAATTCTGAAAATTGGCTGAAAACGACTAAATATGAAGGACTCATCGAGCGAATCACTCTGGAACTGAAATCGGAACGCTCACTGACATTTCCCCTATCTGAAAGTCTGATAAATGCTGAAAAAATGACTAAGTCCAAAACAAATTTTTTTTCAACTTTTTTCAATTTTACCTCCGTGGGATATATATTGTACCCACACACATTTGGAACTCTCCTGGGGTTGCCTCACACATATTATTCCCTCATTTAGTGGATATTTTCACAAAAAAGTGAAATTTACAAAAATTCTGAAAATTGGCTGAAAACGACTAAATATGAAGGACTCATCGGGCGAATCACTCTAGAACTGAAATCGCATTGCTCACTGACATTTCCCCTATCTGAAAGTCTGATAAATGCTGAAAAAATGACTAAGTCCAAAACAAATTTTTTTTCAACTTTTTTCAATTTTACCTCCGTGGGATATATATTGTACCCACACACATTTGGAACGCTCCTGGGGTACCCTCACACATATTATTCCCTCATTTAGTGGATATTTTCATAAGAAGTGAAATTTTCAAAAATTCAGAAAATTGGCTGAAAACGACTAAATATGAAGGACTCATCGGACGAATCACTCTGGAACTGAAATCGGAATGCTCACTGACATTTCCCCTATCTGAAAGTCTGATAAATGCTGAAAAAATGACTAAGTCCAAAAAAAATTTTTTTTAAACTTTTTTCAATTTTACCCCCATGGGATATATATTCTACCCACACACATTTGGAACTCTCCTGGGGTACCCTCACACATATTATTCCCTCATTTAGTGGATATTTTCACAAAAAATTGACATTTTCAAAAATTCAGAAAATTGGCTGAAAACGCCTAAATATGAAGGACTCATCGGGCGAATAGCTCTGGAACTGAAATCGCAAGACTCACTGACATTTCCCCTATCTGAAAGTCTGATAAACGTCGGAAAAATGACTAAGTCCAAAAAAAATTTTTTTTAAACTTTTTTCAATTTTACCCCCATGGGATATATATTCTACCCACAAACATTTGGAACTCTCCTGGGGTACCCTCACACATATTATTCCCTCATTTAGTGGATATTTTCACAAAAAAGTGACATTTTCAAAAATTCAGAAAATTGGCTAAAAACAACTAAATATGAAGGACTCAACGGGCGAATAGCTCTGGAACTGAAATCGGAACGCTCACTGACATTTCCCCTATCTGAAAGTCTGATAAATGCTGAAAAAATGACTAGGTCGAAAAAAAAAAATTTTCACCTTTTTTTAATTTTACCCCGTGGGATATATATTCTACCCACACACATTTGAATCTCTCCTGGGGTACCCTCACACATATTATTCCCTCGTTTAGTGGATATTTTCACAAAAAAGTGACATTTTCAAAAATTCTGAAAATTGGCTGAAAACGACTAAATATGAAGGACTCATCGGGCGAATCACTCTGGAACTGAAATCGCATTGCTCACTGACATTTCCCCTATCTGAAAGTCTGATAAATGCTGAAAAAATGACTAAGTCCAAAACCAATTTTTTTTTTCAACTTTTTTCAATTTTACCTCCGTGGGATATATATTGTACCCACACACATTTGGAACTCTCCTGGGGTACCCTCACACATATTATTCCCTCATTTAGTGGATATTTTCACAAAAAAGTGACATTTTCAAAAATTCAGAAAACTGTCTGAAAACGACGAAATATGAAGGACTCATCAGGCGACTCGCTCTGGAACTGAAATCGGTACACTCACTGACATTTCCCCTATCTGAAAGTCTGATAAACGCAAAAAAAATGACTAGGTCGAAAAAAAAATTGTTTTCACCTTTTTTCAATTTTACCCCCGTGGGATATATATTCTACCCACACACATTTGGATCTCTCCTGGGGTACCCTCACACATATTATTCCCTCATTTAGTGGATATTTTCACAAAAAAGTGAAATTTTCAAAAATTCAGAAAATTGGCTGAAAACAACTAAATATGAAGGACTCAACGGGCGAATAGCTCTGGAACTGAAATCGGAACGCTCACTGACATTTCCCCTATCTGAAAGTCTGATAAACGCTGAAAAAATGACTAGGTCGAAGAAAAAAAAATTTTCACCTTTTTTTAATTTTACCTCCGTGGGATATATATTCTACCCACACACATTTGGATCTCTCCTGGGGTACCATCACACATATTATTCCCTCATTTAGTGGATATTTTCACAAAAAAGTGAAATTTTCAAAAATTCTGAAAATTGGCTGAAAACGACTAAATATGAAGGACTCATCGGGCGACTCGCTCTGGAACAGAAATCGGAATGCTCACTGACATTTCCCCTATCTGAAAGTCTGATAAATGCTGAAAAAATGATTAAGTCCAAAACAAATTTTTTTTCAACTTTTTTCAATTTTACCCCCGTGGGATATATATTCTACCCACCCACATTTGGAACTCTCCTGGGGTACCCTCACACATATTATTCCCTCATTTAGTGGATATTTTCATAAGAAGTGAAATTTTCAAAAATTCAGAAAATTGGCTGAAAACGACTAAATATGAAGGACTCATCGTGCGAATAACTTTGGAACTGAAATCGAACACTCACTGACATTTCCCATATCTGAAAGTCTGATAAACGCCGGAAAAATGACTAAGTCCAAAACAAATTTTTTTAAAACTTTTTTCAATTTTACCCCCGTGGAATATATATTCTACCCACACCCATTTGGAACTCTCCTGGGGTACCCTCACACATATTATACCCTCATTTAGTGGATATTTTCATAAGAAGTGACATTTTCAAAAATTCAGAAAATTGGCTGAAAACGCCTAAATATGAAGGACTCATTGGGCAAATAGCTCTGGAACTGAAATCGGAAGACTCACTGACATTTCCCCTATCTGAAAGTCTGATAAACGCCGAAAAAATGACTAGGTCGAAAAAAAAAAAATTTTCACCTTTTTTTAATTTTACCTCCGTGGGATATATATTCTACCCACACACATTTGGAACTCTCCTGGGGTACCCTCACACATATTATTCCCTCATTTAGTGGATATTTTCACCAAAAAGTGAAATGTTCAAAAATTCTGAAAATTGGCTGAAAACAACTAAATATGAAGGACTCATCGGGCGAATAGCTCTGGAACTGAAATCGGAACACTCACTGACATTTCCCCTATCTGAAAGTCTGATAAACGCCGGAAAAATGACTAAGTCCAAAAAATATTTGTTTTCAACTTTTTTCAATTTTACCCCCGTGGGATATATATTCTACCCACACACATTTGGAACTCTCCTGGGGTACCCTCACACATTTTTTTCCCTCATTTAGCTGATATTTTCATAAAAAGTGAATTTTTCAAAAATTCAGAAAATTGTCTGAAAACGACGAAGTATGAAGGACTCATCAGGCGAATAGCTCTGGAGCTGAAATCGGAACACTCTCTGACATTTCCCCTATCTGAAAGTCTGATAAACGCTGAAAAAATGACTAAGTCCAAAACCAATTTTTTTTTCAATTTTTTTCAATTTTACCCCCGTGGGATATATATTGTACCCACACACATTTGGATCTCTCCTGGGGTACCCTCACACATATTATTCCCTCATTTAGTGGATATTTTCACAAAAAACTGACATTTTCAAAAATTCAGAAAATTGGCTGAAAACAACTAAATATGAAGGACTCATCGGGCGAATAGCTCTGGAACTGAAATCGGAACGCTCACTGACATTTCCCCTATCTGAAAGTCTGATAAACGCTGAAAAAATGACTAGGTCGAAAAAAAAAAAAATTTCACCTTTTTTTAATTTTACCCCCGTGGGATATATATTCTACCCACACACATTTGGATCTCTCCTGGGGTACCCTCACACATATTATTCCCTCATTTAGTGGATATTTTCACAAAAAAGTGAAATTTTCAAAAATTCTGAAAATTGGCTGAAAACGACTAAATATGAAGGACTCATCGGAGGAATTACTCTGGAACTGAAATCGGAACGCTCACTGACATTTCCCCTATCTGAAAGTCTGATAAATGCTGAAAAAATGACTAAGTCCAAAACAAATTTTTTTTCAACTTTTTTCAATTTTACCCCCGTGGGATATATATTCTACCCACACACATTTGGAACTCTCCTGGGGTACCCTCACACATATTATTTCCTCATTTAGCTGATATTTTCATAAAAAGTGAATTTTTCAAAAATTCAGAAAATTGTCTGAAAACGACGAAATATGAAGGACTCATCAGGTGAATAGCTCTGGAGCTGAAATCGGAACAATCTCTGACATTTCCCCTATCTGAAAGTCTGATAAACGCCGGAAAAATGACTAAGTCCAAAAAAAATTTTTTTTCACCTTTTTTCAATTTTACCCCCGTGGAATATATATTCTACCCACACACATTTGGATCTCTCCTGGGGTACCCTCACACATATTATTCCCTCATTTAGTGGATATTTTCACAAAAAAGTGAAATTTTCAAAAATTCAGAAAATTGGCTGAAAACGACTAAATATGAAAGATTCATCGGGCGAATAGCTCTGGAACTGAAATCAGAATGCTCACTGACATTTCCCCTATCTGAAAGTCTGATAAACGCTGAAAAAATGACTAGGTCGAAAAAAAATAATTTTTCACCTGTTTTTAATTTTACCCCCGTGGGATATATATTCTACCCACACCCATTTGGAACTCTCCTGGGGTACCCTCACACATATTATTCCCTCATTTAGTGGATATTTTCACAAAAAAGTTAAATTTTCAAAAATTCTGAAAATTGACTGAAAACGACTGAATATGATGGACTCATCGGGCGAATCGCTCTTGAACTGAAATCTGAACGCTCACTGACATGTCCCCTATCTGAAAGTCTGATAAACGGCGGAAAAATGACTAAGTCCAAAAAAAATTTTTTTTTCAACTTTTTTAAATTTTACCCCTGTGGGATGTATATTCTAACCACACACATTTGGATCTCTCTTGGGGTACCCTCACACATATTATTCCCTCATTTAGTGGATATTTTCACAAAAAAGTGAAATTTTCAAAAATTCTGAAAATTGGCTGAAAACGACTAAATATGAAGGACTCATCGGGCGAATCGCTCTGGAACTGAAATAGGAATGCTCACTGACATTTCCCCTATCTGAAAGTCTGATAAATGCCAGAAAAATGACTAAGTCCAAAAAAAAAATTTTTTCAACTTTTTTCAATTTTACCCCCGTGGGATATATATTCTACCCACACACATTTGGAACTCTCCTGGGGTACCCTCACACATATTATTCCCTCATTTAGTTGATATTATCACAAAAAAGTGAAATTTTCAAAAATTCAGAATATTGACTGAAAACGACTAAATATGAAGGACTCATCGAGCGACTTGCTCTGGAACAGAAATCGGAATGCTCACTGACATTTCCCCTATCTGAAAGTCTGATAAATGCTGAAAAAATGACTAAGTCCAAAACAAATTTTTTTTCAACTTTTTTCAATTTTACCCCTGTGGGATATATATTCTACCCACACACATTTGGAACTCTCCTGGGGTACCCTCACACATATTATTCCCTCATTTAGTGGATATTTTCACAAAAAAGTGAAATTTTCAAAAATTCTGAAAATTGGCTGAAAACGACTAAATATGAAGGACTAATCGGGCGAATACCTCTGGAACTGAAATCGGAACACTCACTGACATTTCCCCTATCTGAAAGTCTGATAAACGCCGGAAAAATGACTAAGTCCAAAACAAATTTTTTTTCAACTTTTTTCAATTTTACCTCCGTGGGATATATATTGTACCCACACACATTTGGAACTCTCCTGGGGTACCCTCACACATATTATTCCTTCATTTAGTGGATATTTTCATAAGAAGTGAAATTTTCAAAAATTCAGAAAATTGGCTGAAAACGACTAAATATGAAGGACTCATCGTGCGAATAGCTTTGGAACTGAAATCGAACACTCACTGACATTTCCCATATCTGAAAGTCTGATAAACGCCGGAAAAATGACTAAGTCCAAAAAAAATTTTTTTTCAACTTTTTTCAATTTTACCCCCGTGGAATATATATTCTACCCACACACATTTGGATCTCTCCTGGGGTACCCTCACACATATTATTCCCTCATTTAGTGGATATTTTCACCAAAAAGTGAAATGTTCAAAAATTCAGAAAATTGGCTGAAAACAACTAAATATGAAGGACTCATCGGGCGAATAGCTCTGGAACTGAAATCGGAACACTCACTGACATTTCCCCTATCTGAAAGTCTGATAAACGCCGGAAAAATGACTAAGTCCAAAAAAAATTTTTTTTCACCTTTTTTCAATTTTACCCCCGTGGAATATATATTCTACCCACACACATTTGGATCTCTCCTGGGGTACCCTCACACATATTATTCCCTCATTTAGTGGATATTTTCACAAAAAAGTGAAATTTTCAAAAATTCTGAAAATTGGCTGAAAATGACTAAATATGAAGGACTCATCGGGCGAATCACTCTGGAACTGAAATCGGAATGCTCACTGACATTTCCGCTATCTGAAAGTCTGATAAACGCCGGAAAAATTACTAAGTCCAAAAAAAATTTTTTTTCAACTTTTTTCAATTTTACCCCCGTGGGATACATATTCTACCCACACACATTTGGAACTGTCCTGGGGTTCCCTCACGCATATTATTCCCTCATTTAGTGGATATTTTCACAAAAAAGTGACATTTTCAAAAATTCAGAAAATTGGCTGAAAACGACTAAATATGAAGGACTAATCGGGCGAATAGCTCTGGAACTGAAATCGGAACGCTCACTGACATTTCCCCTATCTGAAAGTCTGATAAATGCTGAAAAAATGACTAAGTCCAAAACAAATTTTTTTTCAACTTTTTTCCATTTTACCTCCGTGGGATATATATTGTACCCACACACATTTGGAACTCTCCTGGGGTACCCTCACACATATTATTCCCTCATTTAGTGGATATTTTCACAAAAAAGTGAAATTTTCAAAAATTCTGAAAATTGGCTGAAAACGACTAAATATGAAGGACTCATCGGGCGAATCACTCTGGAACTGAAATCGGAATGCTCACTGACATTTCCCCTATCTGAAAGTCTGATAAATGCTGAAAAAATGACTAAGTCCAAAAAAAATTTTTATTAAACTTTTTTCAATTTTACCCCCATGGGATATATATTCTACCCACACACATTTGGAACTCTCCTGGGGTACCCTCACACATATTATTCCCTCATTTAGTGGATATTTTCACAAAAAATTGACATTTTCAAAAATTCAGAAAATTGGCTGAAAACGCCTAAATATGAAGGACTCATCGGGCGAATAGCTCTGGAACTGAAATCGGAAGACTCACTGACATTTCCCCTATCTGAAAGTCTGATAAACGTCGGAAAAATGACTAAGTCCCAAAAAATTTTTTTTAAACTTTTTTAAATTTTACCCCCGTGGGATATATATTCTACCCACACACATTTGGTACTCTCCTGGGGTACCCTCACACATATTATTCCCTCATTTAGTGGATATTTTCACAAAAAAGTGAAATTTTCAAAAATTCTGAATATTGGCTGAAAACGACTAAATATGAAGGACTCATCGGGCGAATCACTCTGAAACTGAAATCGGAATGCTCACTGACATTTCCCCTATCTGAAAGTCTGATAAATGCTGAAAAAATGACTAGGTCGAAAAAAAAAAATTTTCACCTTTTTTTAATTTTACCCCGTGGGATATATATTCTACCCACACACATTTGAATCTCTCCTGGGGTACCCTCACACATATTATTCCCTCATTTAGTGGATATTTTCACAAAAAAGTGACATTTTCAAAAATTCTGAAAATTGGCTGAAAACGACTAAATATGAAGGACTCATCGGGCGAATCACTCTGGAACTGAAATCGCATTGCTCACTGACATTTCCCCTATCTGAAAGTCTGATAAATGCTGAAAAAATGACTAAGTCCAAAACCAATTTTTTTTTTCAACTTTTTTCAATTTTACCTCCGTGGGTTATATATTGTACCCACACACATTTGGAACTCTCCTGGGGTACCCTCACACATATTATTCCCTCATTTAGTGGATATTTTCACAAAAAAGTGACATTTTCAAAAATTCAGAAAACTGTCTGAAAACGACGAAATATGAAGGACTCATCAGGCGACTCGCTCTGGAACTGAAATCGGTACACTCACTGACATTTCCCCTATCTGAAAGTCTGATAAACGCAAAAAAAATGACTAGGTCGAAAAAAAAATTGTTTTCACCTTTTTTCAATTTTACCCCCGTGGGATATATATTCTACCCACACACATTTGGATCTCTCCTGGGGTACCCTCACACATATTATTCCCTCATTTAGTGGATATTTTCACAAAAAATTGACATTTTCAAAAATTCAGAAAATTGGCTGAAAACGCCTAAATATGAAGGACTCATCGGGCGAATAGCTCTGGAACTGAAATCGGAAGACTCACTGACATTTCCCCTATCTGAAAGTCTGATAAACGTCGGAAAAATGACTAAGTCCCAAAAAATTTTTTTTAAACTTTTTTAAATTTTACCCCCGTGGGATATATATTCTACCCACACACATTTGGTACTCTCCTGGGGTACCCTCACACATATTATTCCCTCATTTAGTGGATATTTTCACAAAAAAGTGAAATTTTCAAAAATTCTGAATATTGGCTGAAAACAACTAAATATGAAGGACTCAACGGGCGAATAGCTCTGGAACTGAAATCGGAACGCTCACTGACATTTCCCCTATCTGAAAGTCTGATAAACGCTGAAAAAATGACTAGGTCGAAGAAAAAAAAATTTTCACCTTTTTTTAATTTTACCTCCGTGGGATATATATTCTACCCACACACATTTGGATCTCTCCTGGGGTACCCTCACACATATTATTCCCTCATTTAGTGGATATTTTCACAAAAAAGTGAAATTTTCAAAAATTCTGAAAATTGGCTGAAAACGACTAAATATGAAGGACTCATCGGGCGACTCGCTCTGGAACAGAAATCGGAATGCTCACTGACATTTCCCCTATCTGAAAGTCTGATAAATGCTGAAAAAATGATTAAGTCCAAAACAAATTTTTTTTCAACTTTTTTCAATTTTACCCCCGTGGGATATATATTCTACCCACCCACATTTGGAACTCTCCTGGGGTACCCTCACACATATTATTCCCTCATTTAGTTGATATTTTCATAAGAAGTGAAATTTTCAAAAATTCAGAAAATTGGCTGAAAACGACTAAATATGAAGGACTCATCGTGCGAATAGCTTTGGAACTGAAATCGAACACTCACTGACATTTCCCATATCTGAAAGTCTGATAAACGCCGGAAAAATGACTAAGTCCAAAACAAATTTTTTTAAAACTTTTTTCAATTTTACCCCCGTGGAATATATATTCTACCCACACCCATTTGGAACTCTCCTGGGGTACCCTCACACATATTATTCCCTCATTTAGTGGATATTTTCATAAGAAGTGACATTTTCAAAAATTCAGAAAATTGGCTGAAAACGCCTAAATATGAAGGACTCATCGGGCAAATAGCTCTGGAACTGAAATCGGAAGACTCACTGACATTTCCCCTATCTGAAAGTCTGATAAACGCCGAAAAAATGACTAAGTAGAAAAAAAAATTTTTTTCAACTTTTTTCAATTTTACCCCCGTGGGATACATATTCTACCCACACACATTTGGAACTCTCCTGGGGTACCCTCACACATATTATTCCCTCATTTAGTGGATATTTTCACAAAAAAGTGACATTTTCAAAAATTCAGAAAATTGGCTGAAAACAACTAAATATGAAGGACTCAACGGGCGAATAGCTCTGGAATTGAATTCGGAATGCTCACTGACATTTCCCCTATCTGAAAGTCTGATAAACGCTGAAAAAATGACTAGATCGAAAAAAAAAAAATTTTCACCTTTTTTTAATTTTACCTCCGTGGGATATATATTCTACCCACACACATTTGGATCTCTCCTGGGGTACCCTCACACATATTATTCCCTCATTTAGTGGATATTTTCACAAAAAAGTGGAATTTTCAAAAATTCTGAAAATTGGCTGAAAACGCCTAAATATGAAGGACTAATCGGTCGACTTGCTCTGGAACAGAAATCGGAATGCTCACTGACATTTCCCCTATCTGAAAGTCTGATAAATGCTGAAAAAATGACTAAGTCCAAAACAAATTTTTTTTCAACTTTTTTCAATTTTACCCCCGTGGGATATATATTCTACCCACCCACATTTGGAACTCTCCTGGGGTACCCTCACACATATTATTCCCTCATTTAGTTGATATTTTCATAAGAAGTGAAATTTTCAAAAATTCAGAAAATTGGCTGAAAACGACTAAATATGAAGAACTCATCGGGCGAATAGCTCTGGAACTGAACTCGGAACACTCTCTGACATTTCCCCTATCTGAAAGTCTGATAAATGCTGAAAAAATGACCAAGTCCAAAACAAATTTCTTTCAACTTTTTTCAATTTTACCCCGTGGGATATATTTTCTACCGAAACACATTTGCAACTCTCCTGGGGTACCCTCACACATATTATTCCCTCATTTAGTGGATATTTTCACAAAAAGTGAAATTTTCAAAAATTCTGAAAATTGGCCGAAAACGACTAAATATGTAGGACTCATCGGGCGAATCACTCTGGAAGTGAAATCGGAACGCTCACTGACATTTCCCCTATCTGAAAGTCTGATAAATGCTGAAAAAATGACCAAGTTCACAAAAAAAATTTTTCAACTTTTTTCAATTTTACCCCCGTGGGATATATATTCTACCCACACACATTTGGATCTCACCTGGGGTACCCTCACACATATTATTCCCTCATTTAGTGGATATTTTCACAAAAAAGGGAAATTTTCCAAAATTCTGAAAATTGGCTGAAAACGACTAAATATGAAGGACTCATCGGGCGAATCACTCTGGAACTGAAATCGGAATGCTCACTGACGTTTCACCTATCTGAAAGTCTGATAAATGCTGAAAAAATGACCAAGTCCAAAAAAAAATTTTTTTCACCTTTTTTCAATTTTACCCCCGTGGGATATATATTCTACCCACACACATTTGGAACTCTCCTGGGGTACCCTCACACATATTATTCCCTCATTTAGTGGATATTTTCACAAAAAAGTTAAATTTTCAAAAATTTTGAAAATTGACTGAAAACGACTAAATATGAAGGACTCATTGGGCGAATCGCTCTGGAACTGAAATCGGAACGCTCACTGACATTTCCCCTATCTGAAAGTCTGATAAACGCCGGAGAAATGACTAAGTCTAAAAAAACTTTTTTTTCAACTTTTTTCAATTTTACCCACGTGGGATATATATTCTACCCACACACATTTGGAACTCTCCTGGGGTACCCTCACACATATTATTCCCTCATTTAGTGGATATTTTCACAAAAAAGTGAAATTTTCAAAAATTCTGAATATTGGCTGAAAACAACTAAATATGAAGGACTCAACGGGCGAATAGCTCTGGAACTGAAATCGGAACGCTCACTGACATTTCCCCTATCTGAAAGTCTGATAAACGCTGAAAAAATGACTAGGTCGAAGAAAAAAAAATTTTCACCTTTTTTTAATTTTACCTCCGTGGGATATATATTCTACCCACACACATTTGGATCTCTCCTGGGGTACCCTCACACATATTATTCCCTCATTTAGTGGATATTTTCACAAAAAAGTGAAATTTTCAAAAATTCTGAAAATTGGCTGAAAACGACTAAATATGAAGGACTCATCGGGCGACTCGCTCTGGAACAGAAATCGGAATGCTCACTGACATTTCCCCTATCTGAAAGTCTGATAAATGCTGAAAAAATGATTAAGTCCAAAACAAATTTTTTTTCAACTTTTTTCAATTTTACCCCCGTGGGATATATATTCTACCCACCCACATTTGGAACTCTCCTGGGGTACCCTCACACATATTATTCCCTCATTTAGTTGATATTTTCATAAGAAGTGAAATTTTCAAAAATTCAGAAAATTGGCTGAAAACGACTAAATATGAAGGACTCATCGTGCGAATAGCTTTGGAACTGAAATCGAACACTCACTGACATTTCCCATATCTGAAAGTCTGATAAACGCCGGAAAAATGACTAAGTCCAAAACAAATTTTTTTAAAACTTTTTTCAATTTTACCCCCGTGGAATATATATTCTACCCACACCCATTTGGAACTCTCCTGGGGTACCCTCACACATATTATTCCCTCATTTAGTGGATATTTTCATAAGAAGTGACATTTTCAAAAATTCAGAAAATTGGCTGAAAACGCCTAAATATGAAGGACTCATCGGGCAAATAGCTCTGGAACTGAAATCGGAAGACTCACTGACATTTCCCCTATCTGAAAGTCTGATAAACGCCGAAAAAATGACTAAGTAGAAAAAAAAATTTTTTTCAACTTTTTTCAATTTTACCCCCGTGGGATACATATTCTACCCACACACATTTGGAACTCTCCTGGGGTACCCTCACACATATTATTCCCTCATTTAGTGGATATTTTCACAAAAAAGTGACATTTTCAAAAATTCAGAAAATTGGCTGAAAACAACTAAATATGAAGGACTCAACGGGCGAATAGCTCTGGAATTGAATTCGGAATGCTCACTGACATTTCCCCTATCTGAAAGTCTGATAAACGCTGAAAAAATGACTAGATCGAAAAAAAAAAAATTTTCACCTTTTTTTAATTTTACCTCCGTGGGATATATATTCTACCCACACACATTTGGATCTCTCCTGGGGTACCCTCACACATATTATTCCCTCATTTAGTGGATATTTTCACAAAAAAGTGGAATTTTCAAAAATTCTGAAAATTGGCTGAAAACGCCTAAATATGAAGGACTAATCGGTCGACTTGCTCTGGAACAGAAATCGGAATGCTCACTGACATTTCCCCTATCTGAAAGTCTGATAAATGCTGAAAAAATGACTAAGTCCAAAACAAATTTTTTTTCAACTTTTTTCAATTTTACCCCCGTGGGATATATATTCTACCCACCCACATTTGGAACTCTCCTGGGGTACCCTCACACATATTATTCCCTCATTTAGTTGATATTTTCATAAGAAGTGAAATTTTCAAAAATTCAGAAAATTGGCTGAAAACGACTAAATATGAAGAACTCATCGGGCGAATAGCTCTGGAACTGAACTCGGAACACTCTCTGACATTTCCCCTATCTGAAAGTCTGATAAATGCTGAAAAAATGACCAAGTCCAAAACAAATTTCTTTCAACTTTTTTCAATTTTACCCCGTGGGATATATTTTCTACCGAAACACATTTGCAACTCTCCTGGGGTACCCTCACACATATTATTCCCTCATTTAGTGGATATTTTCACAAAAAGTGAAATTTTCAAAAATTCTGAAAATTGGCCGAAAACGACTAAATATGTAGGACTCATCGGGCGAATCACTCTGGAAGTGAAATCGGAACGCTCACTGACATTTCCCCTATCTGAAAGTCTGATAAATGCTGAAAAAATGACCAAGTTCACAAAAAAAATTTTTCAACTTTTTTCAATTTTACCCCCGTGGGATATATATTCTACCCACACACATTTGGATCTCACCTGGGGTACCCTCACACATATTATTCCCTCATTTAGTGGATATTTTCACAAAAAAGGGAAATTTTCCAAAATTCTGAAAATTGGCTGAAAACGACTAAATATGAAGGACTCATCGGGCGAATCACTCTGGAACTGAAATCGGAATGCTCACTGACGTTTCACCTATCTGAAAGTCTGATAAATGCTGAAAAAATGACCAAGTCCAAAAAAAAATTTTTTTCACCTTTTTTCAATTTTACCCCCGTGGGATATATATTCTACCCACACACATTTGGAACTCTCCTGGGGTACCCTCACACATATTATTCCCTCATTTAGTGGATATTTTCACAAAAAAGTTAAATTTTCAAAAATTTTGAAAATTGACTGAAAACGACTAAATATGAAGGACTCATTGGGCGAATCGCTCTGGAACTGAAATCGGAACGCTCACTGACATTTCCCCTATCTGAAAGTCTGATAAACGCCGGAGAAATGACTAAGTCTAAAAAAACTTTTTTTTCAACTTTTTTCAATTTTACCCACGTGGGATATATATTCTACCCACACACATTTGGAACTCTCCTGGGGTACCCTCACACATATTATTCCCTCATTTAGTGGATATTTTCACAAAAAAGTGAAATTTTCAAAAAATCAGAAAATTGACTGAAAACGACTAAATATGAAGGACTCATCGGGCGAATCGCTCTGGAACTGAAATCGGAATGCTCACTGACATTTCCCCTATCTGAAAGTCTGATAAATGCTGAAAAAATGACCAAGTCCAAAACAAATTTTTTTCAACTTTTTTCAATTTTACCCCGTGGGATATATATTCTACCGAAACACATTTGCAACTCTCCTGGGGTACCCTCACACATATTATTCCCTCATTTAGTGGATATTTTCACAAAAAAGAGAAATTTTCATTCAGAAAATTGACTGAAAACGACTAAATATGAAGGACTCATCGGGCGAATAGCTCTGGAACTGAAATCGGAACACTCTCTGACATTTCCCCTATCTGAAAGTCTGATAAACGGCGGAAAAATGACTAAGTCCAAAAAAAAATTTTTTTCAATTTTACCCCCGTGGGATATATATTCTACCCACACACATTTGGAACTCTCCTGGGGTACCCTCACACATATTATTCCCTCATTTAGTGGATATTTTCACAAAAAAGTGAAATTTTCAAAAATTCAGAAAATTGGCTGAAAACGACTAAATATGAAGGACTCATCGGGCGAATCGCTCTGGAACTGAAATCGGAACGCTCACTGACATTTCCCCTATCTGAAAGTCTGATAAACGCCGGAAAAATGACTGTCGAAAAAAAAATTTTTTTTAACTTTTTTCAATTTTACCCCTGTGGGATATATATTCTACCCACACAGATTTGGAACTCTCCTGGGGTACCCTCACACATATTATTCCCTCATTTAGTGGATATTTTCACAAAAAAGTGAAATTTTCAAAAATTCTGAAAATTGGCTGAAAATGACTAAATATGAAGGACTCATCGGGCGAATCACTCTGGAACTGAAATCGGAACGCTCACTGACATTTCCCCTATCTGAAAGTCTGATAAATGCTGAAAAAATGACCAAGTCCAAAAAAAAATTTTTTTCAACTTTTTTAAATTTTACCCCCGTGGGATATATATTCTACCCACACACATTTGGAACTCTCCTGGGGTACCCTCACACATATTATTCCCTCATTTAGTGGATATTTTCACAAAAAAGTGAAATTTTCAAAAATTCAGAAAATTGGCTGAAAACGACTAAATATGAAGGACTCATCGGGCGAATCGCTCTGGAACTGAAATCGGAACGCTCACTGACATTTCCCCTATCTGAAAGTCTGATAAACGCCGGAAAAATGTCGAAAAAAAATTTTTTTTCAACTTTTTTCAATTTTAACCCTGTGGGATATATATTCTACCCACACAGATTTGGAACTCTCCTGGGGTACCCTCACACATATTATTCCCTCATTTAGTGGATATTTTCACAAAAAAGTTAAATTTTCAAAAATTCTGAAAATTGACTGAAAACGACTAAATATGAAGGACTCATTGGGCGAATCGCTCTGGAACTGAAATCGGAACGCTCACTGACATTTCCCCTATCTGAAAGTCTGATAAACGCCGGAGAAATGACTAAGTCTAAAAAAACTTTTTTTTCAACTTTTTTCAATTTTACCCACGTGGGATATATATTCTACCCACACACATTTGGAACTCTCCTGGGGTACCCTCACACATATTATTCCCTCATTTAGTGGATATTTTCACAAAAAAGTGAAATTTTCAAAAATTCTGAAAATTGGCTGAAAACGACTAAATACGAAGGAATCATCGGGCGAATCACTCTGGAACTGAAATCGGAATGGTCACTGACATTTCCCCTATCTGAAAGTCTGATAAATGCTGAAAAAATGACCAAGTCCAAAACAAATTTTTTTCAACTTTTTTCAATTTTACCCCGTGGGATATATATTCTACCGAAACACATTTGCAACTCTCCTGGGGTACCCTCACACATATTATTCCCTCATTTAGTGGATATTTTCACAAAAAAGTGAAATTTTCATTCAGAAAATTGACTGAAAACGACTAAATATGAAGGACTCATCGGGCGAATCGCTCTGGAACTGAAATCGGAATGCTCACTGACATTTCCCCTATCTGAAAGTCTGATAAACGTCGGAAAAATGACTAAGTCCAAAAAGAAATTTTTTTCAACTTTTTTCAATTTTACCCCCGTGGGATATATATTCTACCCACACACATTTGGAACTCTCCTGGGGTACCCTCACACATATTATTCCCTCATTTAGTAGATGTTTTCACAAAAAGTGAAATTTTCAAAAATTCTGAAAATTGGCTGAAAACGACTAAATATGTAGGACTCATCAGGCGAATCACTCTGGAACTGAAATCGGAACGCTCACTGACATTTCCCCTATCTGAAAGTCTGATAAATGCTGAAAAAATGACCAAGTTTACAAAAAAATTTTTTCAACTTTTTTCAATTTTACCCCCGTGGGATATATTCTACCCACACACATTTGGATCTCACCTGGGGTACCCTCACACATATTATTCTCTCATTTAGTGGATATTTTCACAAAAAAGGGAAATTTTCAAAAATTCTGAAAATTGGCTGAAAACGACTAAATATGAAGGAATCATCGGGCGAATCACTCTGGAACTGAAATCGGAACGCTCACTGACGTTTCACCTATCTGAAAGTCTGATAAATGCTGAAAAAATGACCAAGTCCAAAAAGAAATTTTTTTCAACTTTTTTCAATTTTACCCCCGTGGGATATATATTCTACCCACACACATTTGGAACTCTCCTGGGGTACCCTCACACATATTATTCCCTCATTTAGTGGATATTTTCACAAAAAAGTTAAATTTTCAAAAATTCTGAAAATTGACTGAAAACGACTAAATATGAAGGACTCATTGGGCGAATCGCTCTGGAACTGAAATCAGAACGCTCACTGACATTTCCCCTATCTGAAAGTCTGATAAACGCCGGAGAAATGACTAAGTCTAAAAAAACTTTTTTTCAACTTTTTTCAATTTTACCCACGTGGGATATATATTCTACCCACACACATTTGGAACTCTCCTGGGGTACCCTCACACATATTATTCCTTCATTTAGTGGATAATTTCACAAAAAAGTGAAATTTTCAAAAAATCAGAAAATTGACTGAAAACGACTAAATATGAAGGACTCATCGGGCGAATCGCTCTGGAACTGAAATCGGAATGCTCGCTGACATTTCCCCTATCTGAAAGTCTGATAAACGCTGAAAAAATGACTAGGTCGAAAAAAAAAAAATTTTCACCTTTTTTCAATTTTTCCCCCGTAGGATATATATTCTACCCACACACATTTGGAACTCTCCTGGTGTACCCTCTCACATATTATTCCCTCATTTAGTGTATATTTTCACAAAAAAGTTAAATTTTCAAACATTCTGAAAATTAGCTGAAAACGACTAAATATGAAGGACTCATCGGGCGAATCGCTCTGGAACTGAAATCGTAACGCTCACTGACATTTCCTCTATCTGAAAGTCTGATAAATGCCGGAAAAATGACTAAGTCCAAAAAAAATTTTTTTTCAACTTTTTTCAATTTTACCCCCGTGGGATATATATTCTACCCACACACATTTGGAACTCTCCTGGGGTACCCTCACACATATTATTCTCTCTTTTAGTGGATATTTTCACAAAAAAGTGAAATTTTCAAAAATTCAGAAAATTGGCTGAAAACGACTAAATATGAAGGACTCATCGGGTGACTTGCTCTGGAACTGAAATCGGAATTCTCACTAACATTTCCCCTATCTGAAAGTCTGATAAATGCTGAAAAAATGACTAAGTCCAAAACAAATTTTTTTTCAACTTTTTTCAATTTTACCCTGTGGGATATATATTGTACCCACACACATTTGGAACTCTACTGGCGTACCCTCACACATATTATTCCCTCATTTAGTGGATATTTTCACAAAAAAGTGAAATTTTCAAAAATTCAGAAAATTGGCTGAAAACGACTAAATATGAAGGACTCATCGGGCGAATAGCTCTGGAACTGAAATCGGAACACTCTCTGACATTTCCCCTATCTGAAAGTCTGATAAACGCCGGAAAAATGACTGTTGAAAAAAAATTTTTTTTCAACTTTTTTCAATTTTACCCCTGTGGGATATATATTCTACCCACACAGATTTGGAACTCTCCTGGGGTACCCTCACACATATTATTCCCTCATTTAGTGGATATTTTCACAAAAAAGTTAAATTTTCAAAAATTCTGAAAATTGACTGAAAACGACTAAATATGAAGGACTCATTGGGCGAATCGCTCTGGAACTGAAATCGGAACGCTCACTGACATTTCCCCTATCTGAAAGTCTGATAAACGCCGGAGAAATGACTAAGTCTAAAAAAACTTTTTTTTCAACTTTTTTCAATTTTACCCACGTGGGATATATATTCTACCCACACACATTTGGAACTCTCCTGGGGTACCCTCACACATATTATTCCCTCATTTAGTGGATATTTTCACAAAAAAGTGAAATTTTCAAAAATTCTGAAAATTGGCTGAAAACGACTAAATACGAAGGAATCATCGGGCGAATCACTCTGGAACTGAAATCGGAATGCTCACTGACATTTCCCCTATCTGAAAGTCTGATAAATGCTGAAAAAATGACCAAGTCCAAAACAAATTTTTTTCAACTTTTTTCAATTTTACCCCGTGGGATATATATTCTACCGAAACACATTTGCAACTCTCCTGGGGTACCCTCACACATATTATTCCCTCATTTAGTGGATATTTTCACAAAAAAGTGAAATTTTCATTCAGAAAATTGACTGAAAACGACTAAATATGAAGGACTCATCGGGCGAATCGCTCTGGAACTGAAATCGGAATGCTAACTGACATTTCCCCTATCTGAAAGTCTGATAAACGTCGGAAAAATGACTAAGTCCAAAAAGAAATTTTTTTCAACTTTTTTCAATTTTACCCCCGTGGGATATATATTCTACCCACACACATTTGGAACTCTCCTGGGGTACCCTCACACATATTATTCCCTCATTTAGTAGATGTTTTCACAAAAAGTGAAATTTTCAAAAATTCTGAAAATTGGCTGAAAACGACTAAATATGTAGGACTCATCAGGCGAATCACTCTGGAACTGAAATCGGAACGCTCACTGACATTTCCCCTATCTGAAAGTCTGATAAATGCTGAAAAAATGACCAAGTTTAAAAAAAAATTTTTTCAACTTTTTTCAATTTTACCCCCTTGGGATATATATTCTACCCACACACATTTGGATCTCACCTGGGGTACCCTCACACATATTATTCCCTCATTTAGTGGATATTTTCACAAAAAAGGGAAATTTTCAAAAATTCTGAAAATTGGCTGAAAACGACTAAATATGAAGGACTCATCGGGCGAATCACTCTGGAACTGAAATCGGAACGCTCACTGACGTTTCACCTATCTGAAAGTCTGATAAATGCTGAAAAAATGACCAAGTCCAAAAAGAAATTTTTTTCAACTTTTTTCAATTTTACCCCCGTGGGATATATATTCTACCCACACACATTTGGAACTCTCCTGGGGTACCCTCACACATATTATTCCCTCATTTAGTGGATATTTTCACATAAAAGTTAAATTTTCAAAAATTCTGAAAATTGACTGAAAACGACTAAATATGAAGGACTCATTGGGCGAATCGCTCTGGAACTGAAATCGGAACGCTCACTGACATTTCCCCTATCTGAAAGTCTGATAAACGCCGGAGAAATGACTAAGTCTAAAAAAACTTTTTTTCAACTTTTTTCAATTTTACCCACGTGGGATATATATTCTACCCACACACATTTGGAACTCTCCTGGGGTACCCTCACACATATTATTCCTTCATTTAGTGGATAATTTCACAAAAAAGTGAAATTTTCAAAAAATCAGAAAATTGACTGAAAACGACTAAATATGAAGGACTCATGGGGCGAATCGCTCTGGAACTGAAATCGGAACGCTCGCTGACATTTCCCCTATCTGAAAGTCTGATAAACGCTGAAAAAATGACTAGGTCGAAAAAAAAAAAATTTTCACCTTTTTTCAATTCTACCCCCGTAGGATATATATTCTACCCACACACATTTGGAACTCTCCTGGTGTACCCTCTCACATATTATTCCCTCATTTAGTGTATATTTTCACAAAAAAGTTAAATTTTCAAACATTCTGAAAATTAGCTGAAAACGACTAAATATGAAGGACTCATCGGGCGAATCGCTCTGGAACTGAAATCGTAACGCTCACTGACATTTCCTCTATCTGAAAGTCTGATAAATGCCGGAAAAATGACTAAGTCCAAAAAAAATTTTTTTTCAACTTTTTTCAATTTTACCCCCGTGGGATATATATTCTACCCACACACATTTGGAACTCTCCTGGGGTACCCTCACACATATTATTCCCTCTTTTAGTGGATATTTTCACAAAAAAGTGAAATTTTCAAAAATTCAGAAAATTGGCTGAAAACGACTAAATATGAAGGACTCATCGGGTGACTTGCTCTGGAACTGAAATCGGAATTCACACTAACATTTCCCCTATCTGAAAGTCTGATAAATGCTGAAAAAATGACTAAGTCCAAAACAAATTTTTTTTCAACTTTTTTCAATTTTACCCTGTGGGATATATATTGTACCCACACACATTTGGAACTCTACTGGCGTACCCTCACACATATTATTCCCTCATTTAGTGGATATTTTCACAAAAAAGTGAAATTTTCAAAAATTCAGAAAATTGGCTGAAAACGACTAAATATGAAGGACTCATCGGGCGAATAGCTCTGGAACTGAAATCGGAACACTCTCTGACATTTCCCCTATCTGAAAGTCTGATAAACGGCGGAAAAATGACTAAGTCCAAAAAAAAATTTTTTTCAATTTTACCCCCGTGGGATATATATTCTACCCACACAGATTTGGAACTCTCCTGGGGTACCCTCACACATATTATTCCCTCATTTAGTGGATATTTTCACATAAAAGTTAAATTTTCAAAAATTCTGAAAATTGGCTGAAAACGACTAAATATGAAGGACTCATCGGGCGAATCGCTCTGGAACTGAAATCGGAACACTCTCTGACATTTCCCCTATCTGAAAGTCTGATAAATGCTGAAAAAATGACCAAGTCCAAAACAAATTTTTTTTCAACTTTTTTCAATTTTACCCCCGTGGGATATATATTCTACCGACACACATTTGGAACTCTCCTGGGGTACTATCACACATATTATTCCCTCATTTAGTTGATATTTTCACAAAAAAGTGAAATTTTCTAAAATTCTGAAAATTGGCTGAAAACGACTAAATATGAAGGACTCATCGGGCGAATCGCTCTGGAACTGAAATCGGAACACTCACTGACATTTCCCCTATCTGAAAGTCTGATACACGCCGGAAAAATGACTAAGTCGAAAAAAAAATTTTTTTCAACTTTTTTACATTTTACCCCTGTGGGATGCATATTTTACCCACACACATTTGGAACTCTGCTGGTGTACCCTCTCACATATTATTCCCTCATTTAGTGTATATTTTCACAAAAAAGTTAAATTTTCAAACATTCTGAAAATTAGCTGAAAACGACTAAATATGAAGGACTCATCGGGCGAATCGCTCTGGAACTGAAATCGTAACGCTCACTGACATTTCCCCTATCTGAAAGTCTGATAAATGCCGGAAAAATGACTAAGTCCAAAAAAAATTTGTTTTCACCTTTTTTCAATTTTACCCCCGTGGGATATATATTCTACCCACACACATTTGGAACTCTCCTGGGGTACCCTCACACATATTATTCCATCATTTAGTGGAGATTTTCACAAAAAAGTGAAATTTTCAAAAATTCTGAAAATTGGCTGAAAACGACTAAATATGAAGGACTCATCAGGCGAATCACTCTGGATCTGAAATCGGAATGCTCACTGACATTTCCCTTATCTGAAAGTCTGATAAATGCTGAAAAAATGACTAAGTCCAAAACAAATATTTTTTCAACTTTTTTCAATTTTACCTCCGTGGGATATATATTCTACCCACATACATTTGGAGCTCTCCTGGTGTAAACTCACACACATTATTCCCTCATTTAGTGGATATTTTCACAAAAAAGTTAAATTTTCAAAAATTCTGAAAATTGGCTGAAAGCGACTAAATATGAAGGACTCATCGGGCGAATCACTCTGGAACTGAAATCGGAATGCTCACTGACATTTCCCCTACCTGAAAGTCTGATAAATGCTGAAAAAATGACCAAGTCCAAAACAAATTTTTTTCAAACTTTTTTCAATTTTACCCCCGTGGGATATATATTCTACCGACACACATTTGCAACTCTCCTGGGGTACCCTCACACATATTATTCCCTCATTTAGTTGATATTTTCACAAAAAAGTGAAATTTTCAAAAATTCTGAAAATTGGCTGAAAACGACTAAATATGAAGGACTCATCGGGCGAATCACTCTGGAACTGAATTCGGAACGCTCACTGACATTTCCCCTATCTGAAAGTCTGATAAAGGCCGGAAAAATGACTAAGTCCAAAACAAATTTTTTTTCAACTTTTTTCAATTTTACCCCCGTGGAATATATATTCTACCCACACACATTTGGATCTCTCCTGGGGTACCCTCACACATATTATTCCCTCATTTAGTGGATATTTTCACAAAAAAGTGAAATTTTCATTCAGAAAATTGACTGAAAACGACTAAATATGAAGGACTCATCGGGCGAATCGCTCTGGAACTGAAATCGGAACGCTCGCTGACATTTCCCCTATCTGAAAGTCTGATAAACGCTGAAAAAATGACTAGGTCGAAAAAAAAAATTTTTTCACCTTTTTTCAATTTTACCCCCGTAGGATATATATTCTACCCACACACATTTGGAACTCTGCTGGTGTACCCTCTCACATATTATTCCCTCATTTAGTGTATATTTTCACAAAAAAGTTAAATTTTCAAACATTCTGAAAATTAGCTGAAAACGACTAAATATGAAGGACTCATCGGGCGAATCGCTCTGGAACTGAAATCGTAACGCTCACTGACATTTCCCCTATCTGAAAGTCTGATAAATGCCGGAAAAATGACTAAGTCCAAAAAAAATTTTTTTCCACCTTTTTTCAATTTTACCCCCGTGGGATATATATTCTACCCACACACATTTGGAACTCTCCTGGGGTACCCTCACACATATTATTCCATCATTTAGTGGAGATTTTCACAAAAAAGTGAAATTTTCAAAAATTCTGAAAATTGGCTGAAAACGACTAAATATGAAGGACTCATCAGGCGAATCACTCTGGATCTGAAATCGGAATGCTCACTGACATTTCCCTTATCTGAAAGTCTGATAAATGCTGAAAAAATGACTAAGTCCAAAACAAATATTTTTTCAACTTTTTTCAATTTTACCTCCGTGGGATATATATTCTACCCACATACATTTGGAGCTCTCCTGGTGTAAACTCACACACATTATTCCCTCATTTAGTGGATATTTTCACAAAAAAGTTAAATTTTCAAAAATTCTGAAAATTGGCTGAAAGCGACTAAATATGAAGGACTCATCGGGCGAATCACTCTGGAACTGAAATCGGAATGCTCACTGACATTTCCCCTACCTGAAAGTCTGATAAATGCTGAAAAAATGACCAAGTCCAAAACAAATTTTTTTCAAACTTTTTTCAATTTTACCCCCGTGGGATATATATTCTACCGACACACATTTGCAACTCTCCTGGGGTACCCTCACACATATTATTCCCTCATTTAGTTGATATTTTCACAAAAAAGTGAAATTTTCAAAAATTCTGAAAATTGGCTGAAAACGACTAAATATGAAGGACTCATCGGGCGAATCACTCTGGAACTGAATTCGGAACGCTCACTGACATTTCCCCTATCTGAAAGTCTGATAAAGGCCGGAAAAATGACTAAGTCCAAAACAAATTTTTTTTCAACTTTTTTCAATTTTACCCCCGTGGAATATATATTCTACCCACACACATTTGGATCTCTCCTGGGGTACCCTCACACATATTATTCCCTCATTTAGTGGATATTTTCACAAAAAAGTGAAATTTTCATTCAGAAAATTGACTGAAAACGACTAAATATGAAGGACTCATCGGGCGAATCGCTCTGGAACTGAAATCGGAACGCTCGCTGACATTTCCCCTATCTGAAAGTCTGATAAACGCTGAAAAAATGACTAGGTCGAAAAAAAAAATTTTTTCACCTTTTTTCAATTTTACCCCCGTAGGATATATATTCTACCCACACACATTTGGAACTCTGCTGGTGTACCCTCTCACATATTATTCCCTCATTTAGTGTATATTTTCACAAAAAAGTTAAATTTTCAAACATTCTGAAAATTAGCTGAAAACGACTAAATATGAAGGACTCATCGGGCGAATCGCTCTGGAACTGAAATCGTAACGCTCACTGACATTTCCCCTATCTGAAAGTCTGATAAATGCCGGAAAAATGACTAAGTCCAAAAAAATTTTTTTTCCACCTTTTTTCAATTTTACCCCCGTGGGATATATATTCTACCCACACACATTTGGAACTCTCCTGGGGTACCCTCACACTTATTATTCCCTCATTTAGTAGATGTTTTCACAAAAAGTGAAATTTTCAAAAATTCTGAAAATTGGCTGAAAACGACTTAATATGAAGGACTCATCGGGCGAATCACTCTGGAACTGAAATCGGAACACTCACTGACATTTCCCCTATCTGAAAGTCTGATAGATGCTGAAAAAATGACTAAGTCCAAAACAAATTTTTTTTCAACTTTTTTCAATTTTACCCTCGTGGGATATATATTCTACCCACACACATTTGGATCTCTCCTGGGGTACCCTCACACATATTATTCCATCATTTAGTGGAGATTTTCACAAAAAAGTGAAATTTTCAAAAATTCTGAAAATTGGCTGAAAACGACTAAATATGAAGGACTCATCGGGCGAATCACTCTGGAACTGAAATTGGAATGCTCACTGACATTTCCCCTATCTGAAAGTCTGATAAATGCTGAAAAAATGACCAAGTCCAAAACAAATTTTTTTTCAACTTTTTTCAATTTTACCCCCTTGGGATATATATTCTACCGACACACATTTGCAACTCTCGTGGGGTACCCTCACACATAATATTCCCTCATTTAGTTGATGTTTTCACAAAAAAGTGAAATTTTCAAAAATTCTGAAAATTGGCTGAAAATGACTAAATATGAAGGACTCATCGGGCGAATCGCTCTGGAACTGAAATCGGAACACTCACTGACATTTCCCTTATCTGAAAGTCTGATAAACGCTGAAAAAATGACTAAGTACAAAACAAATATTTTTTCAACTTTTTTCAATTTTACCTCCGTGGGATATATATTCTACCCACACACATTTGGAGCTCTCCTGGTGTACCCTCACACATATTATTCCCTCATTTAGTGGATATTTTCACAAAAAAGTTAAATTTTCAAAAATTCTGAAAATTGGCTGAAAACGACTAAATATGAATGACTCATCGGGCGAATCACTCTGGAACTGAAATCGGAATGCTCACTGACATTTCCCCTGTCTGAAAGTCTGATAAATGCTGAAAAAATGACCAAGTCCAAAACAAATTTTTTTTAAACTTTTTTCAATTTTTCCCCCGTGGGATATATATTCTACCGACACACATTTGCAACTCTCCTGGGGTACCCTCACACATATTATTCCCTCATTTAGTTGATATTTTCACAAAAAAGTGAAATTTTCAAAAATTTTGAAAATTGGCTGAAAATGACTAAATATGAAGGACTCATCGGGCGAATCGCTCTGGAACTGAAATCGGAACACTCACTGACATTTCCCTTATCTGAAAGTCTGATAAACGCTGAAAAAATGACTAAGTCCAAAACAAATGTTTTTTTAAAATTTTTTCAATTTTACCCCCGTGGAATATATATTCTACCCACACACATTTGGATCTCTCCTGGGGTAGCCTCACACATATTATTCCCTCATTTAGTGGATATTTTCACAAAAAAGTGAAATTTTCAAAAATTCTGAAAATTGGCTGAAATCGACTAAATATGAAGGACTCATCGGGTGAATCACTCTGGAACTGAAATCGGAACGCTCACTGACATTTCCCCTATGTGAAAGTTTGATACACGCCGGAAAAATGACTAAGTCCAAAAAAAAAATTTTTTCAACTTTTTTCAATTTTACCCACGTGGGATATATATTCTTCCCACACACATTTGGAGCTCTCCTGGGGTACCCTCACACTTATTATTCCCTCATTTAGTGGATATTTTCACAAAAAAGTGAAATTTTCATTCAGAAAATTGACTGAAAACGACTAAATATGAAGGACTCATCAGGCGAATCGCTCTGGAACTGAAATCGTAACGCTCACTGACATTTCCCCTATCTGAAAGTCTGATAAATGCCGGAAAAATGACTAACTCCCAAAAAAAATTTTTTTCACCTTTTTTCAATTTTACCCCCGTGGGATATATATTCTACCCACACACATTTGGAACTCTCCTGGGGTACCCTCACACATATTATTCCCTCATTTAGTAGATGTTTTCACAAAAAGTGAAATTTTCAAAAATTCTGAAAATTGGCTGAAAACGACTTAATATGAAGGACTCATCGGGCGAATCACTCTGGAACTGAAATCGGAACGCTCACTGACATTTCCCCTATCTGAAAGTCTGATAAATGCTGAAAAAATGACTAAGTCCAAAACAAATTTTTTTTCAACTTTTTTCAATTTTACCCCCGTGGGATATATGTTTCACCCACACACATTTGGATCTCTCCTGGGGTACCCTCACACATATTATTCCATCATTTAGTGGAGATTTTCACAAAAAAGTGAAATTTTCAAAAATTCTGAAAATTGGCTGAAAACGACTAAATATGAAGGACTCATCGGGCGAATCACTCTGGATCTGAAATCGGAATGCTCACTGACATTTCCCCTATCTAAAAGTCTGATAAATGCTGAAAAAATGACCAAGTCCAAAACAATTTTTTTTTCAACTTTTTTCAATTTTACCCCCTTGGGATATATATTCTACCGACACACATTTGCAACTCTCGTGGGGTACCCTCACACATAATATTCCCTCATTTAGTTGATATTTTCACAAAAAAGTGATATTTTCAAAAATTCTGAAAATTGGCTGAAAATGACTAAATATGAAGGACTCATCGGGCGAATCGCTCTGGAACTGAAATCGGAACACTCACTGACATTTCCCTTATCTGAAAGTCTGATAAATGCTGAAAAAATGACCAAGTCCAAAACAAAGGTTTTTTTCTAATTTTTTCAATTTTACCCTCGTGGGATATATGTTTCACCCACACACATTTGGATCTCTCCTGGGGTACCCTCACACATATTATTCCATCATTTAGTGGAGATTTTCACAAAAAAGTGAAATTTTCAAAAATTCTGAAAATTGGCTGAAAACGACTAAATATGAAGGACTCATCGGGCGAATCACTCTGGATCTGAAATCGGAATGCTCACTGACATTTCCCCTATCTGAAAGTCTGATAAATGCTGAAAAAATGACCAAGTCCAAAACAAATTTTTTTTCAACTTTTTTCAATTTTACCCCCTTGGGATATAAATTCTACCGACACACATTTGCAACTCTCGTGGGGTACCCTCACACATATTATTCCCTCATTTAGTTGATATTTTCACAAAAAAGTGAAATTTTCAAAAATTCTGAAAATTGGCTGAAAATGACTAAATATGAAGGACTCATCGAGCGAATCGCTCTGGAACTGAAATCGGAACACTCACTGACATTTCCCTTATCTGAAAGTCTGATAAACGCTGAAAAAATGACTACGTCCAAAAAAAAAAATTTTTCACCTTTTTTCAATTTTACCCCCGTGGGATATATATTCTACCCACACACATTTGGATCTCTCCTGGGGTATCCTCACACATATTATTCCCTCATTTAGTGGATATTTTCACAAAAAAGTGAAATTTTCAAAAATTCTGAAAATTGTCTGAAAACGACTAAATATGAAGTTCTCATCGGGCGACTCGCTCTGGAACTGAAATCGGAACGCTCACTGACATTTCCCCTATCTGAAAGTCTGATAAATGCCGGAAAAATGACTAAGTCCAAAAAAAAATTTTTTTCAACTTTTTTCAATCTTACCCCCGTGGGATATATATTCTACCCACACAAATTTGGATCTCTCCTGGGGTACCCTCACACATATTATTCCATCATTTAGTTCATATTTTCGCAAAAAAGTGAAATTTTCAAAAATTCTGAAAATTGGCTGAAAACGACTAAATACGAATCACTCATCGGGCGAATCACTCTGGAACTGAAATCGGAATGCTCACTGACATTTCCCCTATCTGAAAGTCTGATAAATGCTGAAAAAATGACCAAGTCCAAAACAAATTTTTTTTCAACTTTTTTCAATTTTACCCCCGTGGGATATATATTCTACCGACACACATTTGCAACTCTCCTGGGGTACCCTCACACATATTATTCCCTCATTTAGTTGATATTTTCACAAAAAAGTGAAATTTTCAAAAATTCTGAAAATTGGCTGAAAATGACTAAATATGAAGGACTCATCGGGCGAATCACTCTGGAACTGAAATCGGAATGCTCATTGACATTTCCCCTATCTGAAAGTCTGATAAATGCCGGAAAAATGACTAAGTCCAAAAAAAAATTTTTTTCAACTTTTTTCAATTTTACCCCGTGGGATATATATTCTACCCACACACATTTGGAACTCTCCTGGGGTACCCTCACACATATTATTCCCTCATTTAGTGGATATTTTCACAAAAAAGTGAAATTTTCAAAAATTCTGAAAATTGTCTGAAAACGACTAAATATGAAGGTCTCATCGGGCGACTCGCTCTGGAACTGAAATCGGAACGCTCACTGACATTTCCCCTATCTGAAGTCTGATAAATGGCGGAAAAATGACTAAGTCCAAAAAAAATTTTTTTACAACTTTTTTCAATTTTACCCCCGTAGGATATATATTCTACCCACACACATTTGGAACTCTCCTGGTGTACCCTCTCACATATTATTCCCTCATTTAGTGTATATTTTCACAAAAAAAGTGAAATTTTCAAACATTCTGAAAATTAGCTGAAAGCGACTAAATATGAAGGACTCATCGGGCGAATCGCTCTGGAACTGAAATCGTAACGCTCACTGACATTTCCCCTATCTGAAAGTCTGATAAACGCTGAAAAAATTACTAGGTCGAAAAAAAAAAAATTTTCACCTTTTTTCAATTTTACCCCCGTAGGATATATATTATACCCACACACATTTGGAACTCTCCTGGTGTACCCTCACACATATTATTCCATCATTTATTGGATATTTTCACAAAAAAGTGAAATTTTCAAAAATTCTGAAAATTGGCTGAAAACGACTAAATATGAAGGACTCTTCGGGCGAATCACTCTGGAACTGAAATCGGAATGCTCACTGACATTTCCCTTATCTGAAAGTCTGATAAACGCTGAAAAAATGACTAAGTCCAAAACAAATATTTTTTCAACTTTTTTCAATTTTACCCTCGTGGGATATATATTGTACCCACACACATTTGGAGCTCTCCTGGTGTACCCTCACACATATTATTCCCTCATTTAGTGGATATTTTCACAAAAAAGTTAAATTTTCAAAAATTCTGAAAATTGGCTGAAAACGACTAAATATGAAGGACTCATCGGGCGAATCACTCTGGAACTGAAATCGGAATGCTCACTGACATTTCCCCTATCTGAAAGTCTGATAAATGCTGAAAAAATGACCAAGTCCAAAACAAATTTTTTTTCAACTTTTTTCAATTTTACCCCCGTGGGATATATATTCTACCGACACACATTTGCAACTCTCCTGGGGTACCCTCACACATATTATTCCCTCATTTCATTGATATTTTCACAAAAAAGTGAAATTTTCAAAAATTTTGAAAATTGGCTGAAAATGACTAAATATGAAGGACTCATCAGGCGAATCGCTCTGGAACTGAAATCGGAACACTCACTGACATTTCCGTTATCTGAAAGTTTGATAAACGCTGAAAAAATGACTAAGTCCAAAACAAATGTTTTTTTCAAATTTTTTCAATTTTACCCCCGTGGAATATATATTCTACCCACACACATTTGGATCTCTCCTGGGGTACCCTCACACATATTATTCCCTCATTTAGTGGATATTTTCACAAAAAAGTGAAATTTTCAAAAATTCTGAAAATTGACTGAAAACGACTAAATATGAAGGACTCATCGGGCGAATCACTCTGGAACTGAAATCGGAACGCTCACTGACATTTCCCCTATCTGAAAGTCTGATACACGCCGGAAAAATGACTAAGTCCAAAAAAAAATTTTTTTCAACTTTTTTCAATTTTACCCACGTGGGATATATATTCTACCCACACACATTTGGAACTTTCCTGGGGTACCCTCACACATATTATTCCCTCATTTAGTGGATATTTTCACAAAAAAGTGAAATTTTCATTCAGAAAATTGACTGAAAACAACTAAATATGAAGGACTCATCGGGCGAATCGCTCTGGAACTGAAATCGGAGCGCTCACTGACATTTCCCCTATCTGAAAGTCTGATACACGCCGGAAAAATGACTAAGTCCAAAAAAAATATTTTTTAACCTTTTTTCAATTTTACCCCCGTGGGATATATATTCTACCCACACACATTTGGAACTCTTCTGGGGTACCCTCATACATATTATTCCCTCATTTAGTGGATATTTTTGCAAAAAAGTGAAATTTTGAAAAATTCAGAAAATTAGCTGAAAATGACTAAATATGAAGGACTCATCGGGCGAATCGCTCTGGAACTGAAATCGGAACGCTCACTGACATTTCCCCTATCTGAAAGTCTGATAAACGCCGGAAAAATGACTAAGTCGAAAAAAAATTCTTTTTCACCTTTTTTCAATTTTACCCCCGTGGGATATATATTCTACCCACACACATTTGGAACTCTCCTGGGGTACCCTCACACATATTATTCCCTCATTTAGTGGATATTTTCACAAAAAAGTGATATTTTCAAAAATTCTGAAAATTGGCTGAAAACGAATAAATATGAAGGACTCATCGGGCGAATCACTCTGGAACTGAAATCGGAACGCTCACTGACATTTCCCCTATCTGAAAGTCTGATAAACGCCGGAAAAATAAGTCCCTAAAAAATATTTTTTCACCTTTTTTCAATTTTACTCCCGTGGGATATATATTCTACCCACACACATTTGGAACTCTTCTGGGGTACCCTAATACATATTATTCCCTCATTTAGTGGATATTTTCACAAAAAAGTGAAATTTTCAAAAATTCAGAAAAGTGTCTGAAAATGACTAAATATGAAGGACTCATCGGGCGAATCGCTCTGGAACTGAAATTGAACGCTCACTGACATTTCCCCTATCTGAAAGTCTGATAAACGCTGAAAAAACGACTAAGTCTAAAAAAAATTTTTTTTCACCTTTTTTCAATTTTACCCCCGTGGGATATATATTCTACCCAAACACATTTGGAACTCTCCTGGGGCACCCTCACACATATTATTCCCTCATTTAGTGGATATTTTCACAAAAAAGTGAAATTTTCAAAAATTCTGAAAATTGGCTGAAAACGAATAAATATGAAGGACTCATCGGGCGAATCGCTCTGGAACTGAAATCGGAACGCTCACTGACATTTCCCCTAAATGAAAGTCTGATAAACGCCTGAAAAATGACTAAGTCCCAAAAAAAAATTTTTCAACTTTTTTCAATTTTACCCCCGTGGGATATATATTCTACCCACACACATTTGGAACTCTCCTGGCGCACCCTCACACATATTATTCCCTCATTTAGTGGATATTTTCACAAAAAAGTGAAATTTTCAAAAATTCTGAAAATTGGCTGAAAACGACTAAATATGAAGGACTCATCAGGCGAATCACTCTGGAACTGAAATCGGAATGCTCACTGACATTTCCTCTATCTGAAAGTGTGATAAACACCGGAAAAATGCCTAAGTCCCCCAAAAAATTTTTTTCAACTTTTTTCAATTTTACCCCTGTGGATATATATTCTACCCACACACATTTGGAACTCTCCTGGGGTACCCTCACACATATTATTCCCTCATTTAGTGGATATTCTGACAAAAAAGTTAAATTTTCAAAAATTCAGAAAATTGGCTGAAAACGACTAAATATGAAGGACTCATCGGGCGAATCGCTTTGGAACTGAAATCGGAAAGCTCACTGACATTTCCCCTATCTGAAAGTCTGATAAACGCTGAAAAAATGAGTAAGTCCAAAAAAAAATATTTTTTCACCTTTTTTCAATTTTAGCCCCGTGGGATATATATTCTACCCACAAACATTTGGAACTCTTCTGGGGTACCCTCATACATATTATTCCCTCATTTAGTGGATATTTTCACAAAAAAGTGAAATTTTCAAAAATTCACAAAAGTGTCTGAAAATGACTAAATATGTAGGACTCATCGGGCGAATCGCTCTGGAACTGAAATTGGAACGCTCACTGACATTTCCCCTATCTGAAAGTCTGATAAACGCTGAAAAAATGACTAAGTCCAAAAAAAATTTTTTTTCACCTTTTTTCAATTTTACCCCCGTGGGATATATATTCTACCCAAACACATTTGGAACTCTCCTGGGGCACCCTCACACATATTATTCCCTCATTTAGTGGATATTCTGACAAAAAAGTGAAATTTTCAAAAATTCAGAAAATTGGCTGAAAATGACTAAATATGAAGGACTCATCGGGCGAATCGCTCTGGAACTGTAATCGGAATGCTCACTGACATTTCCCCTATCTGAAAGTCTGATAAACGCCGGAAAAATGACTAAGTCCAAAAAAAATTTTTTTAAACTTTTTTAAATTTTACCCCCGTGGATATATATTCTACCCACACACATTTGGAACTCTCCTGGTGTACCCTCACACATATTATTCCCTCATTTAGTGGATACTTTGACAAAAAAGTGAAATTTTCAAAAATTCTGAAAATTGGCTTAAAACGACTAAATATGAAGAACTCATCGGGCGAATCGCTCTGGAACTGAAATCGTAAAGCTCACTGACATTTCCCCTATCTGAAAGTCTGATAAACGCTGGAAAAATGACTAAGTCCAAACAAAAAAATTTTTCAACTTTTTTCAATTTTACCCCCATGGGATATATATTCTACCAACACACATTTGGAACTCTCCTGGGGTACCCTCACACATATTATTCCCTCATTTAGTGGATATTTTCACAAAAAAGTGAAATTTTCAAAAATTCAGAAAATTGGCTGAAATCGACTAAATATGAAGGACTCATCGGGCGAATCGCTCTGGAACTGAAATCGGAACGCTCACTGACATTTCCCCTATCTGAAAGTCTGATAAACGCTGAAAAAATGACTAAGTCCAAAAAAAAATATTTTTTCAACTTTTTTCAATTTTACCTCCGTGGGATATATATTCTACCCACACACATTTGGAACTCTCCTTGGGTACCCTCACACATATTATTCCCTCATTTAGTGGATATTCTGACAAAAAAGTTAAATTTTCAAAAATTCAGAAAATTGGCTGAAAACGACTAAATATGAAGGACTCATCGGGCGAATCGCTTTGGAACTGAAATCGGAAAGCTCACTGACATTTCCCCTATCTGAAAGTCTGATAAACGCTGAAAAAATGACTAAGTCCAAAAAAATATATTTTTTCACCTTTTTTCAATTTTAGCCCCGTGGGATATATATTCTACCCACACACATTTGGAACTCTTCTGGGGTACCCTCATACATATTATTCCCTCATTTAGTGGATATTTTCACAAAAAAGTGAAATTTTCAAAAATTCAGAAAAGTGTCTGAAAATGACTAAATATGTAGGACTCATCGGGCGAATCGCTCTGGAACTGAAAATGGAACGCTCACTGACATTTCCCCTATCTGAAAGTCTGATAAACGCTGAAAAAATGACTAAGTCTAAAAAAAATTTTTTTTCACCTTTTTTCAATTTTACCCCCGTGGGATATATATTCTACCCAAACACATTTGGAACTCTCCTTGGTCACCCTCACACATATTATTCCCTCATTTAGTGGATATTTTGACAAAAAAGTGAAATTTTCAAAAATTCTGAATATTGGCTTAAAACGACTAAATATGAAGGACTCATCAGGCGAATTGCTCTGGAACTGAAATCGGAACGCTCACTGACATTTCCCCTATCTGAAAGTCTGATAAACTCCGGAAAAATGACCAAGTCTAAAAAAAAATTTTTTAAACTTTTTTCAATTTTACCCCCGTGGGATATATATTCTACCCACACACATTTGGAACTCTCCTGGGGTACCCTCACACATATTATTCCCTCATTTAGTGCATATTTTCACAAAAAAGTGAAATTTTCAAAAATTCAGATAATTGGTTAAAAACGACTAAATATGTAGGACTCAATGGGCAAATCGCTCTGGAACTGAAATTGGAACGCTCACTGACATTTCCCCTTTCTGAAAGTCTGATAAACGCTGAAAAAATAACTAAGTCCCAAAAAAATATTTTTTCACCTTTTATCAATTTTACCCCCGTGGGATATATATTCTACCCACACACATTTGGAACTCTCCTGGGGTACCCTCACACATATTATTCTGTCATTTAGTGGATATTTTCACAAAAAAGTGAAATTTTCAAAAATTCTTAAAATTGGCTGAAAACGACTAAATATGAAGGACTCATCAGGCGAATCACACTGGAACTGAAATCGGAAAGCTCACTGACATTTCCCCTATCTGAAAGTCTGATAAACACCGGAAAAATGCCTAAGTCCCCCCAAAAAATTTTTTAAACTTTTTTCAATTTTACCCCGTGGATATATATTCTACCCACACACATTTGGAACTCTCCTGGGGTACCCTCACACATATTATTCCCTCATTTAGTGGATATTTTGACAAAAAAGTGAAATTTTCAAAAATTCAGAAAATTGGCTTAAAACGACTAAATATGAAGAACTCATTAGGAGAATCGCTCTGGAACTGAAATCGGAAAGCTCACTGACATTTCCCCTATCTGAAAGTCTAATAAACACCGGAAAAATGCCTAAGTCCCTCAAAAAAATTTTTTCAACTTTTTTCAGTTTTACCCCCGTGGGATATATATTTTACGCACACACATTTGGAACTCTCCTGGGGTACCCTCACACATATTATTCCCTCATGTAGTGGCTATTCTCACAAAAAAGTGAAATTTTCAAAAATTCAGAAAATTGGCTGAAAACGACTAAATATGAAGGACTCATCGGGCGAATCGCTCTGGAACTGAAATCTAAACGCTCACTGACATTTCCCCTATCTGAAAGTCTGATAAACGCTGAAAAAATGACTAAGTCTAAAAAAAATTTTTTTTCACCTTTTTTCAATTTTACCCCCGTGGGATATATATTCTACCCAAACACATTTGGAACTCTCCTGGGGCACCCTCACACATATTATTCCCTTATTTAGTGGATATTTTCACAAAAAAGTGAAATTTTCAAAAATTCTGAAAATTGGCTGAAAACGACTAAGTATGAAGGACTCATCAGGCGAATCACTCTGGAACTGAAATCGGAAAGCTCACTGACATTTCCCCTATCTGAAAGTCTGATAAACACCGGAAAAATGCCTAAGTCCCCCAAAAAATTTTTTTCAACTTTTTTCAATTTTACCCCGTGGATATATATTCTACCCACACACATTTGGAACTCTCCTGGGGTACCCTCACACATATTATTCCCTCATTTAGTGGATATTTTGACAAAAAAGTGAAATTTTCAAAAATTCTGAAAATTGGCTGAAAACGACTAAATATGAAGGACTCATCGGGCGAATCGCTATGGAACTGAAATCAGAACGCTCATTGACATTTCCCCTATCTGAAAGTCTGATAAACACCGCAAAAATGCCTAAGTCCCCCAAAAAAATTTTTTCAACTTTTTTCAATTTTACCCCCGTGGGATATATATTCTACGCACACACATTTGGAACTCTCCTGGGGTACCCTCACACATATTATTCCCTCATGTAGTGGCTATTCTCACAAAAAAGTGAAATTTTCAAAAATTCAGAAAATTGGCTGAAAACGACTTAATATGAAGGACTCATCGGGCGAATCGCTCTGGAACTGAAATCGGAACGCTCACTGACATTTCCCCTATCTGAAAGTCTGATAAACGCTGAAAAAATGACTAAGTCTAAAAAAAATTTTTTTTCACCTTTTTTCAATTTTACCCCCGTGGGATATATATTCTACCCAAACACATTTGGAACTCTCCTGGGGCACCCTCACACATATTATTCCCTTATTTAGTGGATATTTTCACAAAAAAGTGAAATTTTCAAAAATTCTGAAAATTGGCTGAAAACGACTAAATATGAAGGACTCATCAGGCGAATCACTCTGGAACTGAAATCGGAAAGCTCACTGACATTTCCCCTATCTGAAAGTCTGATAAACACCGGAAAAATGCCTAAGTCCCCCAAAAAATTTTTTTCAACTTTTTTCAATTTTACCCCGTGGATATATATTCTACCCACACACATTTGGAACTCTCCTGGGGTACCGTCACACATATTATTCCCTCATTTAGTGGATATTTTGACAAAAAAGTGAAATTTTCAAAAATTCTGAAAATTGGCTGAAAACGACTAAATATGAAGGACTCATCGGGCGAATCGCTATGGAACTGAAATCGGAACGCTCATTGACATTTCCCCTATCTGAAAGTCTGATAAACACCGGAAAAATGCCTAAGTCCCCCAAAAAAATTTTTTCAACTTTTTTCAATTTTAGCCCCATGGGATATATATTCTACCCACACACATTTCGAACTCTCCTGGGGTACCCTCACACATATTATTCCCTCATTTAGTGGATATTTTCACAAAAAAGTGAAATTTTCAAAAATTCAGAAAATTGGCTGAAAACGACTAAATATGAAGGACTCATCGGGCGAATCGCTCTGGAACTGAAATCGGAACGCTCATTGACATTTCCCCTATCTGAAAGTCTGATAAACACCGGAAAAATGCCTAAGTCCCCCAAAAAAATTTTTTCAACTTTTTTCAATTTTACCGCCGTGGGATATATATTCTACGCACACACATTTGGAACTCTCCTGGGGTACCCTCACACATATTGTTCCGTCATTTAGTGGATATTTTGACAAAAAAGTGAAATTTTCAAAAATTCTGAATATTGGCTTAAAACGACTAAATATGAAGAACTCATTGGGCGAATTGCTCTGGAACTGAAATCGGAATGCTCACTGACATTTCCCCTATCTGAAAGTCTGATAAACGCCGGAAAAATGCCTAAGTCCCCCACAAAATTTTTTTCAACTTTTTTCAATTTTACCCCGTGGATATATATTCTACCCACACACATTTGGAACTCTCCTGGGGTACCCTCACACATATTATTCCCTCATTTAGTGGATATTCTGACAAAAAAGTGAAATTTTCAAAAATTCAGAAAATTGGCTGAAAACGACTAAATATGAAGGACTCATCGGGCGAATCGCTCTGGAACTGAAATCGGAACGCTCACTGACATTTCCCCTATCTGAAAGTCTGATAAACGCCGGAAAATTGACTAAGTCCAAAAAAAATTTTTTTTAACTTTTTTCAATTATACCCCCGTGGGATATATATTCTACCCACACACATTTGGAACTCTCCTGGGGTACCCTCACACATATTATTCCCTCATTTAGTGGATATTTTCACAAAAAAGTGAAATTTTCAAAAATTCTTAACATTGGCTGAAAACGACTAAATATGAAGGACTCATCAGGCGAATCACTCTGGAACTGAAATCGGAAAGCTCACTGACATTTCCCCTATCTGAAAGTCTGATAAACACCGGAAAAATGCCTATGTTCCCCAAAAAATTTTTTTCAACTTTTTTCAATTTTACCCCCGTGGGATATATATTCTACCCACACACATTTGGAACTCTCCTTGGGTGCCCTCACACATATTATTCCCTCATTTAGTGGAAATTCTGACAAAAAAGTAAAATTTTCAAAAATTCAAAAAATTGCCTGAAAACGACTAAATATGAAGGACTCATCGGGCGAATAACTCTGGCACTGAAATCGGAATGCTCACTGACATTTCCCCTATCTGAAAATTCGATAAACGCCGGAAAAATGACTAAGTCCAAACAAAAATTTTTTTCAACTTTTTTCAATTTTACCCCCATGGGATATATATTCTACGAACACACATTTGGAACTCTCCTGGGGTACCCTCACACATATTATTCCGTCATTTAGTGGATATTTTGACAAAAAAGTGAAATTTTCAAAAATTCTGAATATTGGCTTAAAACTACTAAATATGAAGAACTCATCGGGCGAATTGCTCTGGAACTGAAATCGGAATGCTCACTGACATTTCCCCTATCTGAAAGTCTGATAAACGCCGGAAAAACGACTAAGTCCAAAAAAAATTTTTTTCAACTTTTTTCAATTTTACCCCCGTGGGATATATATTCTACTCACACACATTTGGAACTCTCCTGGGGTACCCTCACACATATTATTCCCTCATTTAGTGGATATTTTCACTAAAAAGTGAAATTTTCAAAAATTCAGAAAATTGCCTGAAAACGACTAAATATGAAGGACTCATCGGGCGAATCGCTCTGGAACTGAAATCGGAACGCTCATTGACATTTCCCCTATCTGAAAGTCTGATAAACACCGGAAAAATGCCTAAGTCCCCCCAAAAAATGTTTTCAACTTTTTTCAATTTTACCCCCGTGGATATATATTCTACCCACACACATTTGGAACTCTCCTGGGGTACCCTCACACATATTATTCCGTCATTTAGTGGATATTTTGACAAAAAAGTGAAATTTTCAAAAATTCTGAATATTGGCTTAAAACTACTAAATATGAAGAACTCATCGGGCGAATTGCTCTGGAACTGAAATCGGAATGCTCACTGACATTTCCCCTATCTGAAAGTCTGATAAACGCCGGAAAAACGACTAAGTCCAAAAAAAATTTTTTTCAACTTTTTTCAATTTTACCCCCGTGGGATATATATTCTACTCACACACATTTGGAACTCTCCTGGGGTACCCTCACACATATTATTCCCTCATTTAGTGGATATTTTCACTAAAAAGTGAAATTTTCAAAAATTCAGAAAATTGCCTGAAAACGACTAAATATGAAGGACTCATCGGGCGAATCGCTCTGGAACTGAAATCGGAACGCTCATTGACATTTCCCCTATCTGAAAGTCTGATAAACACCGGAAAAATGCCTAAGTCCCCCCAAAAAATGTTTTCAACTTTTTTCAATTTTACCCCCGTGGATATATATTCTACCCACACACATTTGGAACTCTCCTGGGGTACCCTCACACATATTATTCCGTCATTTAGTGGATATTTTCACAAAAAAGTGAAATTTTCAAAATTTCAGAAAATTGGCTGAAAACGACTAAATATGAAGGATTCAACGGGCGAATCATTATGGAACTGAAATCGGAATGCTCACTGACATTTCCCCTATCTGAAAGTCTGATGAACGCTGGAAAAATGTCTAAGTCCAAAAAAAAAATTTTTTCAACTTTTTTTAATTTTACCCCCGTGGGATATATATTCTACCCACACACATTTGGAACTCTCCTGGGGTACCCTCACACATATTATTCCCTCATTTAGTGGATATTTTCACAAAAAAGTGAAATTTTCAAAAATTCTTAACATTGGCTGAAAACGACTAAATATGAAGGACTCATCAGGCGAATCACTCTGGAACTGAAATCGGAAAGCTCACTAACATTTCCCCTATCTGAAAGTCTGATAAACACCGGAAAAATGCCTAAGTTCCCCAAAAAATTTTTTTCAACTTTTTTCAATTTTACCCCGTGAATATATATTCTACCCACACACATTTGGAACTCTCCTGGGGTACCCTCACACATATTATTCCCTCATTTAGTGGATATTTTGACAAAAAAGTGAAATTTTCAAAAATTCAGAAAATTGGCTGAAAACGACTAAATATGAAGGACTCATCGGGCGAATCGCTCTGGAACTGAAATCGGAACACTCAATGACATTTCCCCTATCTGAAAGTCTGATAAACGCCGGAAAATGACTAAGTCCAAACAAAACATTTTTTCAACTTTTTTCAATTTTACCCCCATGGGATATATATTCTACCCACACACATTTGGAACTCTCCTGGGGTACCCTCACACATATTATTCCCTCATTTAGTGGATATTTTCATAAAAAAGTGAAATTTTCAAAAATTCAGAAAATTGGCTGAAAACGACTAAATATGAAGGACTCATTGGGCGAATCGCTCTGGAACTGAAATCGGAACGCTCACTGACATTTCCCCTATCTGAAAGTCTAATAAATGCTGAAAAAATGACTAAGTCCAAAAAAAAATATTTTTTCAACTTCTTTCAATTTTACCTCCGTGGGATATATATTCTACCCAAACACATTTGGAACTCTCCTTGGGTACCCTCACACATATTATTCCCTCATTTAGTGGATATTCTGACAAAAAAGTTAAATGTTCAAAAATTCAGAAAATTGGCTGAAAACGACTAAATATGAAGGACTCATCAGGCGAATCACTCTGGAACTGAAATCGGAACGCTCACTCACATTTCCCCTATCTGAAAGTCTGATAAACGCTGGAAAAATGATTATATCCAAAAAAAAAATGTTTTTAACTTTTTTTGAACTTTAGCCCCATGGGATATATATTCTACCCACACACATTTGGAACTCTCCTGGGGTACCCTCACACATATTATTCCCTCATTTAGTGGATATTTTCACAAAAAAGTGAAATTTTCTAAAATTCAGAAAATTTTCTGAAAACGACTAAATATGAAGGACTCATCGGGCGAATCGCTCTGGAACTGAAATCGGAACGCTCATTGACATTTCCCCTATCTGAAAGTCTGATAAACACCGGAAAAATGCCTAAGTCCTCCAAAAAAATGTTTTCAACTTTTTTCAATTTTACCCCGTGGGATATATATTCTACCCACACACATTTGGAACTCTCCTGGCGCACCCTCACACATATTATTCCCTCATTTAGTGGATATTTTCACAAAAAAGTGAAATTTTCAAAAATTCAGAAAATTGGCTGAAAACTACTAAATATGAAGGACTCATAAGGCGAATGACTCTGGAACTGAAATCGGAACGCTCATTGACATTTCCCCTATCTGAAAGTCTGATAAACACCGGAAAAATGCCTAAGTCCTCCAAAAAATTTTTTTCAACTTTTTTCAATTTTACCCCCGTGGTTATATATTCTACCCACACACATTTGGAACTCTCCTGGGGTACCCTCACACATATTATTCCCTCATTTAGTGGATATTTTGACAAAAAAGTGAAATTTTCAAAAATTCAGAAAATTGGCTTAAAACGACTAAATATGAAGAACTCATTGAGCGAATCGCTCTGGAACTGAAATCTGAAAGCTCACTGACATTTCCCCTATCTGAAAGTCTAATAAACACCGGAAAAATGCCTAAGTCCCTCAAAAAAATTTTTTCAACTTTTTTCAGTTTTACCCCCGTGGGATATATATTTTACGCACACACATTTGGAACTCTCATGGGGTACCCTCACACATATTATTCCCTCATGTAGTGGCTATTCTCACAAAAAAGTGAAATTTTCAAAAATTCAGAAAATTGGCTGAAAACGACTAAATATGAAGGACTCATCGGGCGAATCGCACTGGAACTGAAATCTAAACGCTCACTGACATTTCCCCTATCTGAAAGTCTGATAAACGCTGAAAAAATGACTAAGTCTAAAAAAAATTTTTTTTCACCTTTTTTCAATTTTACCCCCGTGGGATATATATTCTACCCAAACACATTTGGAACTCTCCTGGGGCACCCTCACACATATTATTCCCTTATTTAGTGGATATTTTCACAAAAAAGTGAAATTTTCAAAAATTCTTAACATTGGCTGAAAACGACTAAATATGAAGGACTCATCAGGCGAATCACTCTGGAACTGAAATCGGAAAGCTCACTAACATTTCCCCTATCTGAAAGTCTGATAAACACCGGAAAAATGCCTAAGTTCCCCAAAAAATTTTTTTCAACTTTTTTCAATTTTACCCCGTGAATATATATTCTACCCACACACATTTGGAACTCTCCTGGGGTACCCTCACACATATTATTCCCTCATTTAGTGGATATTTTGACAAAAAAGTGAAATTTTCAAAAATTCAGAAAATTGGCTGAAAACGACTAAATATGAAGGACTCATCGGGCGAATCGCTCTGGAACTGAAATCGGAACACTCAATGACATTTCCCCTATCTGAAAGTCTGATAAACGCCGGAAAATGACTAAGTCCAAACAAAACATTTTTTCAACTTTTTTCAATTTTACCCCCATGGGATATATATTCTACCCACACACATTTGGAACTCTCCTGGGGTACCCTCACACATATTATTCCCTCATTTAGTGGATATTTTCATAAAAAAGTGAAATTTTCAAAAATTCAGAAAATTGGCTGAAAACGACTAAATATGAAGGACTCATTGGGCGAATCGCTCTGGAACTGAAATCGGAACGCTCACTGACATTTCCCCTATCTGAAAGTCTAATAAATGCTGAAAAAATGACTAAGTCCAAAAAAAAATATTTTTTCAACTTTTTTCAATTTTACCTCCGTGGGATATATATTCTACCCAAACACATTTGGAACTCTCCTTGGGTACCCTCACACATATTATTCCCTCATTTAGTGGATATTCTGACAAAAAAGTTAAATGTTCAAAAATTCAGAAAATTGGCTGAAAACGACTAAATATGAAGGACTCATCAGGCGAATCACTCTGGAACTGAAATCGGAACGCTCACTCACATTTCCCCTATCTGAAAGTCTGATAAACGCTGGAAAAATGATTATATCCAAAAAAAAAATGTTTTTAACTTTTTTCAACTTTAGCCCCATGGGATATATATTCTACCCACACACATTTGGAACTCTCCTGGGGTACCCTCACACATATTATTCCCTCATTTAGTGGATATTTTCACAAAAAAGTGAAATTTTCTAAAATTCAGAAAATTTTCTGAAAACGACTAAATATGAAGGACTCATCGGGCGAATCGCTCTGGAACTGAAATCGGAACGCTCATTGACATTTCCCCTATCTGAAAGTCTGATAAACACCGGAAAAATGCCTAAGTCCCCCAAAAAAATGTTTTCAACTTTTTTCAATTTTACCCCGTGGGATATATATTCTACCCACACACATTTGGAACTCTCCTGGCGCACCCTCACACATATTATTCCCTCATTTAGTGGATATTTTCACAAAAAAGTGAAATTTTCAAAAATTCAGAAAATTGGCTGAAAACTACTAAATATGAAGGACTCATAAGGCGAATGACTCTGGAACTGAAATCGGAACGCTCATTGACATTTCCCCTATCTGAAAGTCTGATAAACACCGGAAAAATGCCTAAGTCCTCCAAAAAATTTTTTTCAACTTTTTTCAATTTTACCCCCGTGGTTATATATTCTACCCACACACATTTGGAACTCTCCTGGGGTACCCTCACACATATTATTCCCTCATTTAGTGGATATTTTGACAAAAAAGTGAAATTTTCAAAAATTCAGAAAATTGGCTTAAAACGACTAAATATGAAGAACTCATTGAGCGAATCGCTCTGGAACTGAAATCTGAAAGCTCACTGACATTTCCCCTATCTGAAAGTCTAATAAACACCGGAAAAATGCCTAAGTCCCTCAAAAAAATTTTTTCAACTTTTTTCAGTTTTACCCCCGTGGGATATATATTTTACGCACACACATTTGGAACTCTCCTGGGGTACCCTCACACATATTATTCCCTCATGTAGTGGCTATTCTCACAAAAAAGTGAAATTTTCAAAAATTCAGAAAATTGGCTGAAAACGACTAAATATGAAGGACTCATCGGGCGAATCGCTCTGGAACTGAAATCTAAACGCTCACTGACATTTCCCCTATCTGAAAGTCTGATAAACGCTGAAAAAATGACTAAGTCTAAAAAAAATTTTTTTTCACCTTTTTTCAATTTTACCCCCGTGGGATATATATTCTACCCAAACACATTTGGAACTCTCCTGGGGCACCCTCACACATATTATTCCCTTATTTAGTGGATATTTTCACAAAAAAGTGAAATTTTCAAAAATTCTGAAAATTGGCTGAAAACGACTAAATATGAAGGACTCATCAGGCGAATCACTCTGGAACTGAAATCGGAAAGCTCACTGACATTTCCCCTATCTGAAAGTCTGATAAACACCGGAAAAATGCCTAAGTCCCCCAAAAAATTTTTTTCAACTTTTTTCAATTTTACCCCGTGGATATATATTCTACCCACACACATTTGGAACTCTCCTGGGGTACCCTCACACATATTATTCCCTCATTTAGTGGATATTTTGACAAAAAAGTGAAATTTTCAAAAATTCTGAAAATTGGCTGAAAACGACTAAATATGAAGGACTCATCGGGCGAATCGCTATGGAACTGAAATCAGAACGCTCATTGACATTTCCCCTATCTGAAAGTCTGATAAACACCGCAAAAATGCCTAAGTCCCCCAAAAAAATTTTTTCAACTTTTTTCAATTTTACCCCCGTGGGATATATATTCTACGCACACACATTTGGAACTCTCCTGGGGTACCCTCACACATATTATTCCCTCATGTAGTGGCTATTCTCACAAAAAAGTGAAATTTTCAAAAATTCAGAAAATTGGCTGAAAACGACTTAATATGAAGGACTCATCGGGCGAGTCGCTCTGGAACTGAAATCGGAACGCTCACTGACATTTCCCCTATCTGAAAGTCTGATAAACGCTGAAAAAATGACTAAGTCTAAAAAAAATTTTTTTTCACCTTTTTTCAATTTTACCCCCGTGGGATATATATTCTACCCAAACACATTTGGAACTCTCCTGGGGCACCCTCACACATATTATTCCCTTATTTAGTGGATATTTTCACAAAAAAGTGAAATTTTCAAAAATTCTGAAAATTGGCTGAAAACGACTAAATATGAAGGACTCATCAGGCGAATCACTCTGGAACTGAAATCGGAAAGCTCACTGACATTTCCCCTATCTGAAAGTCTGATAAACACCGGAAAAATGCCTAAGTCCCCCAAAAAATTTTTTTCAACTTTTTTCAATTTTACCCCGTGGATATATATTCTACCCACACACATTTGGAACTCTCCTGGGGTACCGTCACACATATTATTCCCTCATTTAGTGGATATTTTGACAAAAAAGTGAAATTTTCAAAAATTCTGAAAATTGGCTGAAAACGACTAAATATGAAGGACTCATCGGGCGAATCGCTATGGAACTGAAATCGGAACGCTCATTGACATTTCCCCTATCTGAAAGTCTGATAAACACCGCAAAAATGCCTAAGTCCCCCAAAAAAATTTTTTCAACTTTTTTCAATTTTACCCCGTGGATATATATTCTACCCACACACATTTGGAACTCTCCTGGGGTACCCTCACACATATTATTCCCTCATTTAGTGGATATTCTGACAAAAAAGTGAAATTTTCAAAAATTCAGAAAATTGGCTGAAAACGACTAAATATGAAGGACTCATCAGGCGAATCACTCTGGAACTGAAATCGGAAAGCTCACTGACATTTCCTCTATCTGAAAGTGTGATAAACACCGGAAAAATGATTAAGTCCAAAAAAAAAATGTTTTCAACTTTTTTCAACTTTAGCCCCATGGGATATATATTCTACCCACACACATTTCGAACTCTCCTGGGGTACCCTCACACATATTATTCCCTCATTTAGTGGATATTTTCACAAAAAAGTGAAATTTTCAAAAATTCAGAAAATTGGCTGAAAACGACTAAATATGAAGGACTCATCGGGCGAATCGCTCTGGAACTGAAATCGGAACGCTCATTGACATTTCCCCTATCTGAAAGTCTGATAAACACCGGAAAAATGCCTAAGTCCCCCAAAAAAATTTTTTCAACTTTTTTCAATTTTACCGCCGTGGGATATATATTCTACGCACACACATTTGGAACTCTCCTGGGGTACCCTCACACATATTGTTCCGTCATTTAGTGGATATTTTGACAAAAAAGTGAAATTTTCAAAAATTCTGAATATTGGCTTAAAACGACTAAATATGAAGAACTCATTGGGCGAATTGCTCTGGAACTGAAATCGGAATGCTCACTGACATTTCCCCTATCTGAAAGTCTGATAAACGCCGGAAAAATGCCTAAGTCCCCCACAAAATTTTTTTCAACTTTTTTCAATTTTACCCCGTGGATATATATTCTACCCACACACATTTGGAACTCTCCTGGGGTACCCTCACACATATTATTCCCTCATTTAGTGGATATTCTGACAAAAAAGTGAAATTTTCAAAAATTCAGAAAATTGGCTGAAAACGACTAAATATGAAGGACTCATCGGGCGAATCGCTCTGGAACTGAAATCGGAACGCTCACTGACATTTCCCCTATCTGAAAGTCTGATAAACGCCGGAAAATTGACTAAGTCCAAAAAAAATTTTTTTTAACTTTTTTCAATTATACCCCCGTGGGATATATATTCTACCCACACACATTTGGAACTCTCCTGGGGTACCCTCACACATATTATTCCCTCATTTAGTGGATATTTTCACAAAAAAGTGAAATTTTCAAAAATTCTTAACATTGGCTGAAAACGACTAAATATTAAGGACTCATCAGGCGAATCACTCTGGAACTGAAATCGGAAAGCTCACTGACATTTCCCCTATCTGAAAGTCTGATAAACACCGGAAAAATGCCTATGTTCCCCAAAAAATTTTTTTCAACTTTTTTCAATTTTACCCCCGTGGGATATATATTCTACCCACACACATTTGGAACTCTCCTTGGGTGCCCTCACACATATTATTCCCTCATTTAGTGGAAATTCTGACAAAAAAGTTAAATTTTCAAAAATTCAGAAAATTGGCTGAAAACGACTAAATATGAAGGACTCATCGGGCGAATCGCTCTGGAACTGAAATCGCAACGCTCACTGACATTTCCCCTATCTGAAAGTCTGATAAACGCCGGAAAAATGACTAAGTCCAAAAAAAATTTTTTTTAACTTATTTCAATTTTACCCCCGTGGGATATATATTCTACCCACACACATTTGGAACTCTCCTGGGGTACCCTCACACATATTATTCTCTCATTTAGTGGATATTTTCACAAAAAAGTGAAATTTTCTAAAATTCAGAAAATTGGTTGAAAACGACTAAATATGAAGGACTCATCGGGCGAATCGCTCTGGAACTGAAATCGGAACGCTCATTGACATTTCCCCTTTCTGAAAGTCTGATAAACACCGGAAAAATGCCTAAGTCCCCCAAAAAAATTTTTTCAACTTTTTTCAATTTTACCCCTGTGGATATATATTCTACCCACACACATTTGGAACTCTCCTGGGGTACCCTCACACATATTATTCCCTCAAGTAGTGGATATTCTCACAAAAAAGTAAAATTTTCAAAAATTCAAAAAATTGCCTGAAAACGACTAAATATGAAGGACTCATCGGGCGAATAACTCTGGCACTGAAATCGGAATGCTCACTGACATTTCCCCTATCTGAAAATTCGATAAACGCCGGAAAAATGACTAAGTCCAAACAAAAATTTTTTTCAACTTTTTTCAATTTTACCCCCATGGGATATATATTCTACGAACACACATTTGGAACTCTCCTGGGGTACCCTCACACATATTATTCCGTCATTTAGTGGATATTTTGACAAAAAAGTGAAATTTTCAAAAATTCTGAATATTGGCTTAAAACTACTAAATATGAAGAACTCATCGGGCGAATTGCTCTGGAACTGAAATCGGAATGCTCACTGACATTTCCCCTATCTGAAAGTCTGATAAACGCCGGAAAAACGACTAAGTCCAAAAAAAATTTTTTTCAACTTTTTTCAATTTTACCCCCGTGGGATATATATTCTACTCACACACATTTGGAACTCTCCTGGGGTACCCTCACACATATTATTCCCTCATTTAGTGGATATTTTCACTAAAAAGTGAAATTTTCAAAAATTCAGAAAATTGCCTGAAAACGACTAAATATGAAGGACTCATCGGGCGAATCGCTCTGGAACTGAAATCGGAACGCTCATTGACATTTCCCCTATCTGAAAGTCTGATAAACACCGGAAAAATGCCTAAGTCCCCCCAAAAAATGTTTTCAACTTTTTCAATTTTACCCCCGTGGATATATATTCTACCCACACACATTTGGAACTCTCCTGGGGTACCCTCACACATATTATTCCGTCATTTAGTGGATATTTTGACAAAAAAGTGAAATTTTCAAAAATTCTGAATATTGGCTTAAAACTACTAAATATGAAGAACTCATCGGGCGAATTGCTCTGGAACTGAAATCGGAATGCTCACTGACATTTCCCCTATCTGAAAGTCTGATAAACGCCGGAAAAACGACTAAGTCCAAAAAAAATTTTTTTCAACTTTTTTCAATTTTACCCCCGTGGGATATATATTCTACTCACACACATTTGGAACTCTCCTGGGGTACCCTCACACATATTATTCCCTCATTTAGTGGATATTTTCACTAAAAAGTGAAATTTTCAAAAATTCAGAAAATTGCCTGAAAACGACTAAATATGAAGGACTCATCGGGCGAATCGCTCTGGAACTGAAATCGGAACGCTCATTGACATTTCCCCTATCTGAAAGTCTGATAAACACCGGAAAAATGCCTAAGTCCCCCCAAAAAATGTTTTCAACTTTTTTCAATTTTACCCCCGTGGATATATATTCTACCCACACACATTTGGAACTCTCCTGGGGTACCCTCACACATATTATTCCGTCATTTAGTGGATATTTTCACAAAAAAGTGAAATTTTCAAAATTTCAGAAAATTGGCTGAAAACGACTAAATATGAAGGATTCAACGGGCGAATCATTATGGAACTGAAATCGGAATGCTCACTGACATTTCCCCTATCTGAAAGTCTGATGAACGCTGGAAAAATGTCTAAGTCCAAAAAAAAAATTTTTTCAACTTTTTTTAATTTTACCCCCGTGGGATATATATTCTACCCACACACATTTGGAACTCTCCTGGGGTACCCTCACACATATTATTCCCTCATTTAGTGGATATTTTCACAAAAAAGTGAAATTTTCAAAAATTCTTAACATTGGCTGAAAACGACTAAATATGAAGGACTCATCAGGCGAATCACTCTGGAACTGAAATCGGAAAGCTCACTAACATTTCCCCTATCTGAAAGTCTGATAAACACCGGAAAAATGCCTAAGTTCCCCAAAAAATTTTTTTCAACTTTTTTCAATTTTACCCCGTGAATATATATTCTACCCACACACATTTGGAACTCTCCTGGGGTACCCTCACACATATTATTCCCTCATTTAGTGGATATTTTGACAAAAAAGTGAAATTTTCAAAAATTCAGAAAATTGGCTGAAAACGACTAAATATGAAGGACTCATCGGGCGAATCGCTCTGGAACTGAAATCGGAACACTCAATGACATTTCCCCTATCTGAAAGTCTGATAAACGCCGGAAAATGACTAAGTCCAAACAAAACATTTTTTCAACTTTTTTCAATTTTACCCCCATGGGATATATATTCTACCCACACACATTTGGAACTCTCCTGGGGTACCCTCACACATATTATTCCCTCATTTAGTGGATATTTTCATAAAAAAGTGAAATTTTCAAAAATTCAGAAAATTGGCTGAAAACGACTAAATATGAAGGACTCATTGGGCGAATCGCTCTGGAACTGAAATCGGAACGCTCACTGACATTTCCCCTATCTGAAAGTCTAATAAATGCTGAAAAAATGACTAAGTCCAAAAAAAAATATTTTTTCAACTTTTTTCAATTTTACCTCCGTGGGATATATATTCTACCCAAACACATTTGGAACTCTCCTTGGGTACCCTCACACATATTATTCCCTCATTTAGTGGATATTCTGACAAAAAAGTTAAATGTTCAAAAATTCAGAAAATTGGCTGAAAACGACTAAATATGAAGGACTCATCAGGCGAATCACTCTGGAACTGAAATCGGAACGCTCACTCACATTTCCCCTATCTGAAAGTCTGATAAACGCTGGAAAAATGATTATATCCAAAAAAAAAATGTTTTTAACTTTTTTCAACTTTAGCCCCATGGGATATATATTCTACCCACACACATTTGGAACTCTCCTGGGGTACCCTCACACATATTATTCCCTCATTTAGTGGATATTTTCACAAAAAAGTGAAATTTTCTAAAATTCAGAAAATTGGCTGAAAACGACTAAATATGAAGGACTCATCGGGCGAATCGCTCTGGAACTGAAATCGGAACGCTCATTGACATTTCCCCTATCTGAAAGTCTGATAAACACCGGAAAAATGCCTAAGTCCCCCAAAAAAATGTTTTCAACTTTTTTCAATTTTACCCCGTGGGATATATATTCTACCCACACACATTTGGAACTCTCCTGGCGCACCCTCACACATATTATTCCCTCATTTAGTGGATATTTTGACAAAAAAGTGAAATTTTCAAAAATTCTGAAAATTGGCTGAAAACGACTAAATATGAAGGACTCATCGGGCGAATCGCTATGGAACTGAAATCGGAACGCTCATTGACATTTCCCCTATCTGAAAGTCTGATAAACACCGCAAAAATGCCTAAGTCCCCCAAAAAAATTTTTTCAACTTTTTTCAATTTTACCCCGTGGATATATATTCTACCCACACACATTTGGAACTCTCCTGGGGTACCCTCACACATATTATTCCCTCATTTAGTGGATATTCTGACAAAAAAGTGAAATTTTCAAAAATTCAGAAAATTGGCTGAAAACGACTAAATATGAAGGACTCATCAGGCGAATCACTCTGGAACTGAAATCGGAAAGCTCACTGACATTTCCTCTATCTGAAAGTGTGATAAACACCGGAAAAATGATTAAGTCCAAAAAAAAAATGTTTTCAACTTTTTTCAACTTTAGCCCCATGGGATATATATTCTACCCACACACATTTCGAACTCTCCTGGGGTACCCTCACACATATTATTCCCTCATTTAGTGGATATTTTCACAAAAAAGTGAAATTTTCAAAAATTCAGAAAATTGGCTGAAAACGACTAAATATGAAGGACTCATCGGGCGAATCGCTCTGGAACTGAAATCGGAACGCTCATTGACATTTCCCCTATCTGAAAGTCTGATAAACACCGGAAAAATGCCTAAGTCCCCCAAAAAAATTTTTTCAACTTTTTTCAATTTTACCGCCGTGGGATATATATTCTACGCACACACATTTGGAACTCTCCTGGGGTACCCTCACACATATTGTTCCGTCATTTAGTGGATATTTTGACAAAAAAGTGAAATTTTCAAAAATTCTGAATATTGGCTTAAAACGACTAAATATGAAGAACTAATTGGGCGAATTGCTCTGGAACTGAAATCGGAATGCTCACTGACATTTCCCCTATCTGAAAGTCTGATAAACGCCGGAAAAATGCCTAAGTCCCCCACAAAATTTTTTTCAACTTTTTTCAATTTTACCCCGTGGATATATATTCTACCCACACACATTTGGAACTCTCCTGGGGTACCCTCACACATATTATTCCCTCATTTAGTGGATATTCTGACAAAAAAGTGAAATTTTCAAAAATTCAGAAAATTGGCTGAAAACGACTAAATATGAAGGACTCATCGGGCGAATCGCTCTGGAACTGAAATCGGAACGCTCACTGACATTTCCCCTATCTGAAAGTCTGATAAACGCCGGAAAATTGACTAAGTCCAAAAAAAATTTTTTTTAACTTTTTTCAATTATACCCCCGTGGGATATATATTCTACCCACACACATTTGGAACTCTCCTGGGGTACCCTCACACATATTATTCCCTCATTTAGAGGATATTTTCACAAAAAAGTGAAATTTTCAAAAATTCTTAACATTGGCTGAAAACGACTAAATATGAAGGACTCATCAGGCGAATCACTCTGGAACTGAAATCGGAAAGCTCACTGACATTTCCCCTATCTGAAAGTCTGATAAACACCGGAAAAATGCCTATGTTCCCCAAAAAATTTTTTTCAACTTTTTTCAATTTTACCCCCGTGGGATATATATTCTACCCACACACATTTGGAACTCTCCTTGGGTGCCCTCACACATATTATTCCCTCATTTAGTGGAAATTCTGACAAAAAAGTTAAATTTTCAAAAATTCAGAAAATTGGCTGAAAACCACTAAATATGAAGGACTCATCGGGCGAATCGCTCTGGAACTGAAATCGCAACGCTCACTGACATTTCCCCTATCTGAAAGTCTGATAAACGCCGGAAAAATGACTAAGTCCAAAAAAAATTTTTTTTAACTTATTTCAATTTTACCCCCGTGGGATATATATTCTACCCACACACATTTGGAACTCTCCTGGGGTACCCTCACACATATTATTCTCTCATTTAGTGGATATTTTCACAAAAAAGTGAAATTTTCTAAAATTCAGAAAATTGGTTGAAAACGACTAAATATGAAGGACTCATCGGGCGAATCGCTCTGGAACTGAAATCGGAACGCTCATTGACATTTCCCCTTTCTGAAAGTCTGATAAACACCGGAAAAATGCCTAAGTCCCCCAAAAAAATTTTTTCAACTTTTTTCAATTTTACCCCTGTGGATATATATTCTACCCACACACATTTGGAACTCTCCTGGGGTACCCTCACACATATTATTCCCTCAAGTAGTGGATATTCTCACAAAAAAGTAAAATTTTCAAAAATTCAAAAAATTGCCTGAAAACGACTAAATATGAAGGACTCATCGGGCGAATAACTCTGGCACTGAAATCGGAATGCTCACTGACATTTCCCCTATCTGAAAATTCGATAAACGCCGGAAAAATGACTAAGTCCAAACAAAAATTTTTTTCAACTTTTTTCAATTTTACCCCCATGGGATATATATTCTACGAACACACATTTGGAACTCTCCTGGGGTACCCTCACACATATTATTCCGTCATTTAGTGGATATTTTGACAAAAAAGTGAAATTTTCAAAAATTCTGAATATTGGCTTAAAACTACTAAATATGAAGAACTCATCGGGCGAATTGCTCTGGAACTGAAATCGGAATGCTCACTGACATTTCCCCTATCTGAAAGTCTGATAAACGCCGGAAAAACGACTAAGTCCAAAAAAAATTTTTTTCAACTTTTTTCAATTTTACCCGCGTGGGATATATATTCTACTCACACACATTTGGAACTCTCCTGGGGTACCCTCACACATATTATTCCCTCATTTAGTGGATATTTTCACTAAAAAGTGAAATTTTCAAAAATTCAGAAAATTGCCTGAAAACGACTAAATATGAAGGACTCATCGGGCGAATCGCTCTGGAACTGAAATCGGAACGCTCATTGACATTTCCCCTATCTGAAAGTCTGATAAACACCGGAAAAATGCCTAAGTCCCCCCAAAAAATGTTTTCAACTTTTTTCAATTTTACCCCCGTGGATATATATTCTACCCACACACATTTGGAACTCTCCTGGGGTACCCTCACACATATTATTCCGTCATTTAGTGGATATTTTGACAAAAAAGTGAAATTTTCAAAAATTCTGAATATTGGCTTAAAACTACTAAATATGAAGAACTCATCGGGCGAATTGCTCTGGAACTGAAATCGGAATGCTCACTGACATTTCCCCTATCTGAAAGTCTGATAAACGCCGGAAAAACGACTAAGTCCAAAAAAAATTTTTTTCAACTTTTTTCAATTTTACCCCCGTGGGATATATATTCTACTCACACACATTTGGAACTCTCCTGGGGTACCCTCACACATATTATTCCCTCATTTAGTGGATATTTTCACTAAAAAGTGAAATTTTCAAAAATTCAGAAAATTGCCTGAAAACGACTAAATATGAAGGACTCATCGGGCGAATCGCTCTGGAACTGAAATCGGAACGCTCATTGACATTTCCCCTATCTGAAAGTCTGATAAACACCGGAAAAATGCCTAAGTCCCCCCAAAAAATGTTTTCAACTTTTTTCAATTTTACCCCCGTGGATATATATTCTACCCACACACATTTGGAACTCTCCTGGGGTACCCTCACACATATTATTCCGTCATTTAGTGGATATTTTCACAAAAAAGTGAAATTTTCAAAATTTCAGAAAATTGGCTGAAAACGACTAAATATGAAGGATTCAACGGGCGAATCATTATGGAACTGAAATCGGAATGCTCACTGACATTTCCCCTATCTGAAAGTCTGATGAACGCTGGAAAAATGTCTAAGTCCAAAAAAAAAATTTTTTCAACTTTTTTTAATTTTACCCCCGTGGGATATATATTCTACCCACACACATTTGGAACTCTCCTGGGGTACCCTCACACATATTATTCCCTCATTTAGTGGATATTTTCACAAAAAAGTGAAATTTTCAAAAATTCTTAACATTGGCTGAAAACGACTAAATATGAAGGACTCATCAGGCGAATCACTCTGGAACTGAAATCGGAAAGCTCACTAACATTTCCCCTATCTGAAAGTCTGATAAACACCGGAAAAATGCCTAAGTTCCCCAAAAAATTTTTTTCAACTTTTTTCAATTTTACCCCGTGAATATATATTCTACCCACACACATTTGGAACTCTCCTGGGGTACCCTCACACATATTATTCCCTCATTTAGTGGATATTTTGACAAAAAAGTGAAATTTTCAAAAATTCAGAAAATTGGCTGAAAACGACTAAATATGAAGGACTCATCGGGCGAATCGCTCTGGAACTGAAATCGGAACACTCAATGACATTTCCCCTATCTGAAAGTCTGATAAACGCCGGAAAATGACTAAGTCCAAACAAAACATTTTTTCAACTTTTTTCAATTTTACCCCCATGGGATATATATTCTACCCACACACATTTGGAACTCTCCTGGGGTACCCTCACACATATTATTCCCTCATTTAGTGGATATTTTCATAAAAAAGTGAAATTTTCAAAAATTCAGAAAATTGGCTGAAAACGACTAAATATGAAGGACTCATTGGGCGAATCGCTCTGGAACTGAAATCGGAACGCTCACTGACATTTCCCCTATCTGAAAGTCTAATAAATGCTGAAAAAATGACTAAGTCCAAAAAAAAATATTTTTTCAACTTTTTTCAATTTTACCTCCGTGGGATATATATTCTACCCAAACACATTTGGAACTCTCCTTGGGTACCCTCACACATATTATTCCCTCATTTAGTGGATATTCTGACAAAAAAGTTAAATGTTCAAAAATTCAGAAAATTGGCTGAAAACGACTAAATATGAAGGACTCATCAGGCGAATCACTCTGGAACTGAAATCGGAACGCTCACTCACATTTCCCCTATCTGAAAGTCTGATAAACGCTGGAAAAATGATTATATCCAAAAAAAAAATGTTTTTAACTTTTTTCAACTTTAGCCCCATGGGATATATATTCTACCCACACACATTTGGAACTCTCCTGGGGTACCCTCACACATATTATTCCCTCATTTAGTGGATATTTTCACAAAAAAGTGAAATTTTCTAAAATTCAGAAAATTGGCTGAAAACGACTAAATATGAAGGACTCATCGGGTGAATCGCTCTGGAACTGAAATCGGAACGCTCATTGACATTTCCCCTATCTGAAAGTCTGATAAACACCGGAAAAATGCCTAAGTCCCCCAAAAAAATGTTTTCAACTTTTTTCAATTTTACCCCGTGGGATATATATTCTACCCACACACATTTGGAACTCTCCTGGCGCACCCTCACACATATTATTCCCTCATTTAGTGGATATTTTCACAAAAAAGTGAAATTTTCAAAAATTCAGAAAATTGGCTGAAAACTACTAAATATGAAGGACTCATAAGGCGAATGACTCTGGAACTGAAATCGGAACGCTCATTGACATTTCCCCTATCTGAAAGTCTGATAAACACCGGAAAAATGCCTAAGTCCTCCAAAAAATTTTTTTCAACTTTTTTCAATTTTACCCCCGTGGTTATATATTCTACCCACACACATTTGGAACTCTCCTGGGGTACCCTCACACATATTATTCCCTCATTTAGTGGATATTTTGACAAAAAAGTGAAATTTTCAAAAATTCAGAAAATTGGCTTAAAACGACTAAATATGAAGAACTCATTGAGCGAATCGCTCTGGAACTGAAATCTGAAAGCTCACTGACATTTCCCCTATCTGAAAGTCTGATAAACGCCTGAAAAATGACTAAGTCCAAAAAAAATTTTTTTCAACTTTTTTCAATTTTACCCCCGTGGGATATATATTCTACCCACACACATTTGGAACTCTACTGGGGTACCCTCACACATATTATTCCCTCATTTAGTGGATATTTTCACAAAAAAGTAAAATTTTCAAAAATTCTTAAAATTGGCTGAAAACGACTAAATATGAAGGACTCATCGGGCGAATCGCTCTGGAACTGAAATCGGAACTCTCACTGACATTTCCCCCATCTGAAAGTCTGATAAACGCTAAAAAAATGACTAGGTCCAAAAAAAAATATTTTTTCAACTTTTTTCAATTTTACCCCTGTGGGATATATATTCTACCCACACACATTTGGAACTCTCCTTGGGTACCCTTACACGTATTATTCCCTCATTTAGTGGATATTCTGACAAAAAAGTAAAATTTTCAAAAATTCTTAAAATTGGCTGAAAACGACTAAATATGAAGGACTCATCAGGCGAACCACTCTGGAACTGAAAGCGGAACGCTCACTGACATTTCCCCTATCTGAAAGTCTGATAAACGTCGGAAAAATGATTAAGTCCAAAAAAAAATGTTTTCAACTTTTTTCAATTTTACCCCCGTGGGATATAAATTCTACCCCCACACATTTGGAACTCTCCTGGGGTACCCTCACACATATTATTCCCTCATTTAGTGGATATTCTGACAAAAAAGTGAAATTTTCAAAAATTCAGAAAATTGGCTGAAAACGACTAAATATGAAGGACTCATCGGGTGAATCGCTCTGGAACTGAAATCGGAACGCTCACTGACATTTCCCCTATCTGAAAGTCTGATAAACACTGAAAAAATGACTAGGTCGAAAAAAAAAAATTTTTCACCTTTTTTCAATTTTACCCCCGTAGGATATATATTCTACCCACACACATTTGGAACTCTTCTGGGGTACCCTCACACATATTATTCCCTCATTTAGTGGATATTTTCACAAAAAAGCAAAATTTTCAAAAATTCTGAAAATTGGCTGAAAACGACTAAATATGAAGGACTCATCGTGCGAATCGCTCTGGAACTGAAATCGGAAAGCTCGCTGACATTTCCCCTATCTGAAAGTCTGATAAACGCCGGAAAAATGATTAAGTCCAAAAAAAATTTTTTTCAACTTTTTTCAATTTTAACCCCATGGGATATATATTCTACCCACACACATTTGGAACTCTCCTGGGGTACCCTCACACATATTATTCCCTCATTTAGTGGATATTTTCACAAAAAAGTAAAATTTTCAAAAATTCTTAAAATTGGCTGAAAACGACTAAATATGAAGGACTCATCGGGTGAATCGCTCTGGAACTGAAATCAGAACGCTCGCTGACATTTCCACTATCTGTAAGTCTGATAAACGCCGGAAAAATGACTAAGTCCAAAAAAAAATTTTTTCAACTTTTTTCAATTTTACCCCCGTGGGATATATATTCTACCCACGCACATTTGGAACTCTCCTGGGGTACCCTCACACATATTATTCCCTCATTTAGTGGATATTTTCACAAAAAAAGTGAAATTTTCAAAAATTTAGAAAATTGGCTGAAAACGACTAAATATGAAGGACTCATCAGGCGAACCACTCTGGAACTGAAATCGGAACGCTCACTGACATTTCCCCTATCTGAAAGTCTGATAAACGCTGAAAAAATGACTAAGTCCAAAAAAAAATAATTTTTCAACTTTTTTCAATTTTACCTCCGTGGGATATATATTCTACCCACACACATTTGTAACTCTCCTTGGGTACCCTCACACATATTATTCCCTCATTTAATGGATATTTTCAAAAAAAAGCAAAATTTTCAAAAATTCTGAATATTGGCTTAAAACGACTAAATATGAAGAACTCATTGGGCGAATTGCTCTGGAACTGAAATCGGAATGCTCACTGACATTTCCCCTATCTGAAAATCTGATAAACGCCGGAAAAACGACTAAGTCCCAAAAAAATTTTTTTCAACTTTTTTCAATTTTACCCCCGTGGGATATATATTCTACCCACACACATTTGGAACTCTCCTGGCGCACCCTCACACATATTATTCCCTCATTTAGTGGATATTTTCACAAAAAAGTGAAATTTTCAAAAATTCAGAAAATTGGCTGAAAACGACTAAATATGAAGGACTCATCAGGCGAATCACTCTGGAACTGAAATCGGAACGCTCATTGACATTTCCCCTATCTGAAAGTCTGATAAACACTGGAAAAATGCCTAAGTCCTCCAAAAAATTTTTTTCAACTTTTTTCAATTTTACCCCCGTGGTTATATATTCTACCTACACACATTTGGAACTCTCCTGGGGTACCCTCACACATATTATTCCCTCATTTAGTGGATATTTTGTCAAAAAAATGAAATTTTCAAAAATTCAGAAAATTGGCTTAAAACGACTAAATATGAAGAACTCATTGAGCGAATCGCTCTGGAACTGAAATCTGAAAGCTCACTGACATTTCCCCTATCTGAAAGTCTGATAAACGCCTGAAAAATGACTAAGTCCAAAAAAAAATTTTTTCAACTTTTTTCAATTTTACCCCCGTGGGATATAAATTCTACCCACACACATTTGGAACTCTACTGGGGTACCCTCACACATATTATTCCCTCATTTAGTGGATATTTTCACAAAAAAGTGAAATTTTCAAAAATTCTTAACATTTCCTGAAAACGACTAAATATGAAGGACTCATCGGGCGAATCGCTGTGGAACTGAAATCGGAACACTCACTGACATTTCCCCTATCTGAAAGTCTGATAAACGCCGGAAAATGACTAAGTCCAAACAAAACATTTTTTCAACTTTTTTCAGTTTTACCCCCATGGGATATATATTTTACCCACACACATTTGGAACTCTCCTGGGGTACCCTCACACATATTATTCCCTCATTTAGTGGATATTTTCACAAAAAAGTGAAATTTTCAAAAATTCAGAAAATTGGCTGAAAACGACTAAATATGAAGGACTCATCGGGCGAATCGCTCTGGAACTGAAATCGGAACGCTCACTGACATTTCCCCTATCTGAAAGTCTGATAAACGCTGAAAAAATGACTAAGTCCAAAAAAAAATATTTTTTCAACTTTTTTCAATTTTACCTCCGTGGGATATATATTCTACCCACACACATTTGGAACTCTCCTTGGGTACCCTTACACATATTATTCCCTCATTTAGTGGATATTTTCAAAAAAAAGCAAAATTTTCAAAAATTCTGAAAATTGGCTGAAAACGACTAAATATGAAGGACTCATCGTGCGAATCGCTCTGGAACTGAAATCGGAAAGCTCGCTGACATTTCCCCTATCTGAAAGTCTGATAAACGCCGGAAAAATGATTAAGTCCAAAAAAAATTTTTTTCAACTTTTTTCAATTTTAGCCCCATGGGATATATATTCTACCCACACATATTTGGAACTCTCCTGGGGTACCCTCACACATATTATTCCCTCATTTAGTGGATATTCTGACAAAAAAGTGAAATTTTCAAAAATTCAGAAAATTGGCTTAAAACGACTAAATATGAAGGACTCATCGGGTGAATCGCTCTGGAACTGAAATCAGAACGCTCGCTGACATTTCCACTATCTGTAAGTCTGATAAACGCCGGAAAAATGACTATGTCCAAAAAAAAAATTTTTTCAACTTTTTTCAATTTTACCCCCGTGGGATATATATTCTACCCACGCACATTTGGAACTCTCCTGGGGTACCCTCACACATATTATTCCCTCATTTAGTGGATATTTTCACAAAAAAAGTGAAATTTTCAAAAATTTAGAAAATTGGCTGAATACGACTAAATATGAAGGACTCATCGGGTGAATCGCTCTGGAACTGAAATCGGAACACTCACTGGCATTTCCCCTATCTGAAAGTCTGATAAACGCCGGAAAAATGACTAAGTCCAAACAAAAAAATTTTTCAACTTTTTTCAATTTTACCCCCATGGGATATATATTCTACCCACACACATTTGGAACTCTCCTGGGGTACCCTCACACATATTATTCCCTTATTTAGTGGATATTTTCACAAAAAAGTGAAATTTTCAAAAATTCTGAAAATTGGCTGAAAACGACTAAATATGAAGGACTCATCAGGCGAATCACTCTGGAACTGAAATCAGAAAGCTCATTGACATTTCACCTATCTGAAAGTCTGATAAATGCCGGAAAAATGATTAAGTCCAAAAAAAATTTTTTTTAACTTTTTTAAATTTTAGCCCCATGGGATATATATTCTACCCACACACATTTGGAACTCTCCTGGGGTACCCTCACACATATTATTCCCTCATTTAGTGGATATTTTCACAAAAAAGTGAAATTTTCAAAAATTTAGAAAATTGGCTGAAAACGACTAAATATGAAGGACTCATCGGGCGACTCGCTCTGGAACTGAAATCGGAACGCTCATTGACATTTCCCCTATCTGAAAGTCTGATAAACACCGGAAAAATGCCTAAGTCCTCCCAAAAAAATTTTTCAACTTTTTTCAATTTTACCCCCGTGGGATATATATTCTACCCACACTCATTTGGAACTCTCCTGGGGTACCCTCACACATATTATTCCCTCATTTAGTGGATATTCTGACAAAAAAGTGAAATTTTCAAAAATTCAGAAAATTGGCTGAATACGACTAAATATGAAGGACTCATCGGGCGAATCGCTCTGGAACTGAAATCGGAACGCTCACTGACATTTCCCCTATCTGAAAGTCTGATAAACGCTGAAAAAATGACTAAGTCCAAAAAAATATATATTTTCAACTTTTTTCAAATTTACCTCCGTGGGAAAAATATTCTACCCACACACATTTGGAACTCTCCTTGGGTGCCCTCACACATATTATTCCCTCATTTAGTGGATATTCTGAAAAAAAAGTGAAATTTTCAAAAATTCAGAAAATTGGCTGAAAAAGACTAAATATGAAGGACTCATCGGGCGAATCGCTCTGGAACTGAAATCAGAACGCTCGCTGACATTTCCCCTATCTGTAAGTCTGATAAACGCCAGAAAAATGACTAAGTCCAAAAAAAAATATTTTTTCAACTTTTTTCAATTTTACCTCCGTGGGATATATATTCTACCCACACACATTTGGAACTCTCCTTGGGTACCCTCACACATATTATTCCCTCATTTAGTGGATATTCTGACAAAAAAGTAAAATTTTCAAAAATTTTTAAAATTGGCTGAAAACGACTAAATATGAAGGACTCATCAGGCGAACCACTCTGGAACTGAAATCGGAACGCTCACTGATATTTCCTCTATCTGAAAGTCTGATAAACGCCAGAAAAATGATTAAGTCCAAAAAAAAAATTTTTTCAACTTTTTTCAATTTTAGCTCCATGGGATATATATTCTACCCACACACATTTGGAACTCTCCTGGGGTACCCTCACACATATTATTCCCTCATTTAGTGGATATTCTGACAAAAAAGTGAAATTTTCAAAAATTCAGAAAATTGGCTGAAAACGACTAAATATGAAGGACTCATCGGGTGAATCGCTCTGGAACTGAAATCAGAACGCTCGCAGACATTTCCACTATCTGTAAGACTGATAAACGCCGGAAAAATGACTAAGTCCAAAAAAAAAATTTTTTCAACTTTTTTCAATTTTACCCCCGTGGGATATATATTCTACCCACGCACATTTGGAACTCTCCTGGGGTACCCTCACACATATTATTCCCTCATTTAGTGGATATTTTCACAAAAAAAGTGAAATTTTCAAAAATTTAGAAAATTGGCTGAAAACGACTAAATATGAAGGACTCATCAGGCGAACCACTCTGGAACTGAAATCGGAACGCTCACTGACATTTCCCCTATCTGAAAGTCTGATAAATGCTGAAAAAATGACTAAGTCCAAAAAAATATATTTTTTCAACTTTTTTCAATTTTACCTCCGTGGGATATATATTCTACCCACACACATTTGGAACTCTCCTTGGGTACCCTCACACATATTATTCCCTCATTTAGTGGATATTCTGACAAAAAAGTTAAATTTTCAAAAATTCTTAAAATTGGCTGAAAACGACTAAATATGAAGGACTCATCAGGCGAACCACTCTGGAACTGAAATCGGAACACTCACTGACATTTCCCCTATCTGAAAGTCTGATAAACGCCAGAAAAATGATTAAGTCCAAAAAAAAAATTTTTTCAACTTTTTTCAATTTTAGCCCCATGGGATATATATTCTACCGACACACATTTGGAACTCTCCTGGGGTACCCTCACACATATTATTCCCTCATTTAGTGGATATTCTGACAAAAAAGTGAAATTTTCAAAAATTCTGAAAATTGGCTGAAAACGACTAAATATGAAGGACTCATCGGGCGAATCGCTCTGGAACTGAAATCGGAATGCTCACTGACATTTCCCCTATCTGAAAGTCTGATAAACGCTGAAAAAATGACTAAGTTCAAAAAAAAAAATTTTTTCAACTTTTTTCAATTTTAGCCCCATGGGATATATATTCTACCCACACACATTTGGAACTCTCCTGGGGCACTCTCACACATATTATTCCCTCATTTAGTGGATATTTTCACAAAAAAGTGAAATTTTCAAAAATTCAGAAAATTGGCTGAAAACGACTAAATATGAAGAACTCATCGGGCGAATCGCTCTGGAACTGAAATCGGAAAGCTCACTGACATTTCCCCTATCTGAAAGTCTGATAAACACCGGAAAAATGCCTAAGTCCCTCCCAAAAAATTTTTCAACTTTTTCAATTTTACCTCCGTGGGATATATATTCTACCCACACACATTTGGAACTCTTCTTGGGTACCCTCACACATATTATTCCCTCATTTAGTGGATATTCTGACAAAAAAAGTGAAATTTTCAAAAATTCAGAAAATTGGCTGAAAACGACTAAATATGAAGGACTCATTGGGCGAATCGCTCTGGAACTGAATTTGGAACGCTCACTGACATTTCCCCTATCTGAAAGTCTGATAAACGCCGGAAAAATGACTAAGTCCAAAAAAAATTTTTTCAACTTTTTTCAATTTTACCCCCATGGGATATATATTCTACCCACACACATTTGGAACTCTCCTGGGGTACCCTCACACATATTATTCCCTCATTTAGTGGATATTTTCAGAAAAAAGTGACATTTTCAAAAATTCAGAAAATTGGCTGAAAATGACTAAATATGAAGGACTAATCGGGCGAATCGCTCTGGAACTGAAATCGGAACGCTCACTGACATTTCCCCTATCTGAAAGTCTCATAAACGCCTTAAAAATGACTAAGTCCAAAAAAAATTTTTTTGCAACTTTTTTCAACTTTAGCCTCATGGGATATATATTCTACCCACACACATTTGGAACTCTCCTGGGGTACCCTCACACATATTATTCCCTCATTTAGTGGATATTTTCACAAAAAAGTGAGATTTTCAAAAAATCTGAAAATTGGCTGAAAACGACTAAATATGAAGGACTCATCGGGCGAATCACTCTGGAACTGAAATCGGAATGCTCACTCACATTTCCCCTATCTGATAGTCTGATAAACGCTGGAAAAATGACTAAGTCCAAAAAAAAAAATTTTTCAACTTTTTTAAATTTTACACCCGTGGGATATACATTCTACCCACACACATTTGGAACTCTCCTGGGGTACCCTCACATATATTATTCCCTCATTTAGTGGATATTTTCACAAAAAAGTGAAATTTTCAAAAATTCAGAAAATTGGCTGAAAACGACTAAATATGAAGGACTCATCGGGCGAATCGCTCTGGAACTGAAATCGGAACGCTCACTGACATTTCCCCTATCTGAAAGTCTGATAAACGCTGAAAAAATAAAGAAGTCCAAAAAAAAATATTTTTTCAACTTTTTTCAATTTTACCTCCGTGGGATATATATTCTACCCACACACATTTGGAACTCTCCTTGGGTACCCTCACACATATTATTCCCTCATTTAGTGGAAATTTTCACAAAAAAGTGAAATTTTCAAAAATTCAGAAAATTGGCTGAAAACGACTAAATTTGAAGGACTCATCGGGCGAATCGCTCTGGAACTGAAATCGGAACGCTCATTGATATTTCCCCTATCTGAAAGTCTGATAAACACCGGAAAAATGCCTAAGTCCCCCCAAAAAATTTTTTCAACTTTTTTCAATTTTACCCCTGTGGATATATATTCTACCCACACACATTTGGAACTCTCCTGGGGTACCCTCACACATATTATTCCCTCATTTAGTGGATATTTTCACAAAAAAGTGAAATTTTCAAAGATTCAGAAAATTGGCTGAAAACGACTAAATATGAAGGACTCATCGGGCGAATCGCTCTGGAACTGAAATCGGAACGCTCACTGACATTTCCCCTATCTGTAAGTCTGATAAACGCGGGAAAAATGACGAAGTACAAAAAAAAAATTTTTTCAACTTTTTTCAATTTTACCCCCGTGGGATATATATTCTACCCACACACATTTGGAACTCTCCTGGGGTACCCTCACACATATTATTCCCTCATTTAGTGGATATTTTCACAAAAAAGTGAAATTTTCAAAAATTCAGAAAATTGGCTGAAAACGACTAAATATGAAGGACTCATCAGGCGAATCGCTTTGGAACTGAAATCGGAAGGCTCACTGGCATTTCCCCTATCTGAAAGTCTGATAAACGCTGAAAAAATGACTAAGTCTAAAAAAAAATATTTTTTCAACTTTTTTCAATTTTACCTCCGTGGGATATATATTCTACGCACACACATTTGGAACTCTCCTTGGGTACCCTCACACATATTATTCCCTCATTTAGTGGATATTCTGACAAAAAAGTTCAATTTTCAAAAATTCAGAAAATTGGCTGAAAACGACTAAATATGAAGGACTCATCGGGTGAATCGCTCTGGAACTGAAATCAGAACGCTCGCTGACATTTCCCCTATCTGTAAGTCTGATAAACGCCGGAAAAATGACTAAGTCCAAAAAAAAATTTTTTCAACTTTTTTCAATTTTACCCCCGTGGGATATATATTCTACCCACACACATTTGGAACTCTCCTGGGGTACCCTCACACATATTATTCCCTCATTTAGTGGATATTTTCACAAAAAAGTGAAATTTTCAAAAATTCAGAAAATTGGCTGAAAACGACTAAATTTGAAGGACTCATCGGGCGAATCGCTCTGGAACTGAAATCGGAACGCTCATTGACATTTCCCCTATCTGAAAGTCTGATAAACACCGGAAAAATGCCTAAGTCCCCCCAAAAAAATTTTTCAACTTTTTTTAATTTTACCCCCGTGGATATATATTCTACCCACACACATTTGGAACTTTCCTATAGGTACCCTCACACATATTATTCCCTCATTTAGTTGATATTTTCCCAAAAAAGTGAAATTTTCAAAAATTCTGAAAATTGTCTGAAAACGACTAAATATGAAGGACTCAACGGGCGACTCGCTCTGGAACTGAAATACCAACACTCACTGACATTTCCCCTATCTGAAAGTCTGATAAACGCCAGAAAAATGACTAAGTCCAAAAAAAAATTTTTTTCAACTTTTTTTAATTTTACCCCCGTGGGATACATATTCTACCCACACACATTTGGAACTCTCCTGGGGTACCCTCACACATATTATTCCCTCATTTAGTGGATATATTCACAAAAAAGTGAAATTTTCAAAAATTCAGAAAATTGGCTGAAAACGACTAAATATGAAGGACTCATCGTCGAATAGCTCTGGAACTGAAATCAGAACGATCACTGACATTTCCCCTATCTGAAAGTCTGATAAACGCTGAAAAAATGACTAGGTCGAAAAACAAAAATTTTTTCACCTTTTTTCAATTTTACCCCTGTGGGATATATATTCTACCCACACACATTTCGATCTCTCCTGGGGTACCCTCAAACATATTATTCCCTCATTTAGTGGATATTTTCACAAAAAAGTGAAATTTTCAAAAATTCAGAAAATTGACTGAAAACGACTAAATATGAAGGAATCATCGGGCGAATCGCTCTTGAACTGAAATCGGAACGCTCACTGACATTTCCCCTATCTGAAAGTCTGATAAACGCCGGAAAAATGACTAAGTCCAAAAAATTTTATTTTAAACTTTTTTCAATTTTACCCCCATGGGATCTATATTCTACCCACACACATGTGGAACTCTCCTGAGGTACCCTCACACATATTGTTCCCTCATTTAGTGGATATTTTCACAAAAAAGTGAAATTTTCAAAAATTCAGAAAATTGGCTGAAAACGACTAAATATGAAGGACTCATCGTCGAATCGCTCTGGAACTGAAATCGGAACGCTCACTGACATTTCCCCTATCTGAAAGTCTGATAAACGCTGAAAAAATGACTAGGTCGAAAAAAAAAAAATTTTCACCTTTTTTCAATTTTACCCCCGTGGGATATATATTCTACCCACACACATTTGGATCTCTCCTGGGGTACCCTCACACATATTATTCCCTCATTTAGTGGATATTTTCACAAAAAAGTGAAATTTTCAAAAATTCAGAAAATTGACTGAAAACGACTAAATATGAAGGACTCATCGTCAAATCGCTCTGGAACTGAAATCGGAACGCTCACTGACATTTCCCCTATCTGAAAGTCTGATAAACGCAGAAAAAATGACTAGGTCGAAAAAAAAAAAATTTTCACCTTTTTTCAATTTTACCCCCGTGGGATATATATTCTACCCACACACATTTGGAACTCTCCTGGGGTACCCTCACACATATTATTCCCTCATTTAGTTAATATTTTCACAAAAAAGTGAAATTTTCAAAAATTCAGAAAATTGGCTGAAAACGACTAAATATGAAGGACTCATCGGGCGATTCGCTCTGGAATCGAAATCGGAAGGCTCCCTGACATTTCCCCTATCTGAAAGTCTGATAAACGCCGGAAAAATGACTAAGTCCAAAAAATATTTTTTTTCAACTTTTTTCAATATTACCCCCGTGGGATATATATCCTACCCACACAAATTTGGAACTCTCCTGGGGTACCCTCACACATATTATTCCCTCATTTAGTGGATATTTTCACAAAAAAGTGAAATTTTCAAAAATTCAGAAAATTGGCTGAAAATGACTAAATATGAAGGACTCATTGGGCGAATCGCTCTGGAACTGAAATCGGAATGCTCACTGACATTTCCCCTATCTGAAAGTCTGATAAACGCCGGAAAAATGACTAAGTCCAAAAAATAATTTTTTTCAACTTTTTTCAATTTTACCCCCGTGGGATATATATTCTACCCACACACATTTGGAACTCTCCTGGTCTACCATCACACATATTATTCCCTCATTTAGTTGATATTTTCACAAAAAAGTGAAATTTTCAAAAATTCAGAAAATTGTCTGAAAACGACTAAATATGAAGGAATCATCGGGCGACTCACTTTGGAACGGAAATAGGAACACTCACTGACATTTCCCCCATCTGAAAGTCTGATAAACGCCGGAAAAATGACTAAGTCCAAAAAAATTTTTTTTCAACTTTTTTCAATTTTACCCCCGTGGGATACATATTCTACCCACACACATTTGGATCTCTCCTGGGGTACACTCACACATATTATTCCCTCATTTAGTGGATATTTTCACAAAAAAGTGAAATTTTCAAAAATTCAGAAAATTGGCTGAAAATGACTAGGACACATCGGTCGAATCACTCTGGAACTGAAATCGGAACGCTCACTGACATTTCCCCTTTCTGAAAGTCTGATAAATGCTGAAAAGATGACTAAGTCCAAAACAATTTTTTTTTCAACTTTTTTCAATTTTACCCAGGTGGGATATATATTCTACCCACACACATTTGGAACTCTACTGGGGTACCCTCACACATATTATTCCCTCATTTAGTGGATATTTTCACAAAAAAGTGAAATTTTCAAAAATTCAGAAAATTGGTTGAAAACGACTAAATATGAAGGACTCATTGCGCGAATCGCTCTGGAACTGAAATCGGAACGCTCACTGACATTTCCCCTATCTGAAAGTCTGATAAACGCTGATAAAATGACTAGGTCAAAAAAAAAAAATTTTTCACGTTTTTTCAATTTTATCCCCGTGGGATATATATGCTACCCACACACATTTGGATCTCTCCTGGGGTACCCTCACACATATTATTCCCTCATTTAGGGGATATTTTCACAAAAAAGTGAAATTTTCAAAAATTCGGAAAATTGGCTGAAAACGACTAAATACAAAGGACTCATCGGGCGAATCACTCTGGAACTAAAATCGGAATGCTCACTGACATTTCCCCTATCTGAAAGTCTGATAAATGTTGAAAAGATGACTAAGTCCAAAACAATTTTTTTTCAAATTTTTTCAATTTTACCCCCGTGGGATATATATTGTACCCACACACATTTAGAACTCTCCTGGGGTACCCTCACACATATTATTCCCTCATTTAGTGGATATTTTCACAAAAAAGTGAAATTTTCAAAAATTCAGAAAATTGGCTGAAAACGACTAAATATGAAGGACTCATCGGGCGAATCGCTCTTGAACTGAAATCGGAACGCTCACTGACATTTCCCCTATCTGAAAGTCTGATAAACGCCGGAAAAATGACTAAGTCCAAAAAAAAAATTTTTTAAACTTTTTTCAATTTTACCCCCGTGGGATATATATTCTACCCACACACATTTGGATCTCTCCTGGGATACCCTCACACATATTATTCCCTCATTTAGTGGATATTTTCACAAAAAAGTGAAATTTTCAAAAATTCTGAAAATTGTCTGAAAATGACTAAACATAAATTACTCATCGGGCGACTCGCTCTGGATCTGAAATCGGAATGCTCACTGAAATTTCCCCTATCTGAAAGTCTGATAAACGGCGGAAAAATGACTAAGTCCAAAAAATAATTTTTTTCAACTTTTTTCAATTTTACCCCCGCGGGATATATATTCTACCCACACACATTTGGAACTCTCCTGGTGTACCCTCACACATATAATTCCCTCATTTAGTGGATATTTTCACAAAAAAGTGAAATTTTAAAAAATTCAGAAAATTGGCTGAAAACAACTAAATGTGAAGGACTCATCGGGCGAATAGCTCTGGAACTGAAATCGGAACACTCTCTGACATTTCCCCTATCTGAAAGTCTGATAAATGCCGGAAAAAATGACTAAGTCCAAAAAAAATTTTTTTTCAACTTTTTTCAATTTTACCCCCGTGGGATATATATTCTACCCACACACATTTGGAACTCTCCTGGGGTACCCTCACACATATTATTCCCTCAGTTGGTGGATATTTTCACAAAAAAGTGACATTTTAAGAAATTCAGAAAATTGGCTGAAAACGACTAAATATGAAGGACTCATCGGGCGAATAGCTCTGGAACTGAAATCGGAACGCTCACTGACATTTCCCCTATCTGAAAGTCTGATAAACGCTGAAAAAATGACTTGGTCGAAAAAAAAAAGAATTTCACCTTTTTTCAATTTTAACCCCGTGGGATATATATTCTACCCACACCCATTTGGAACTCTCCTGGGGTACTCTCACAAATATTATTCCCTCATTTAGTGGATATTTTCACAAAAAAGTGAAATTTTCAAAAATTCAGAAAATTGGCTGAAAACGACTAAATATGAAGGACTCATCGGGCGAATAGCTCTGGAACTGAAATTGGAAGGCTCACTGACATTTCCCCTATTTGAAAGTATGATAAACGGCGGAAAAATGACTAAGTCCAAAAAATAATTTTTTTCAACTTTTTTCAATTTTACCCCCGCGGGATATACATTCTACCCACACACATTTGGAACTCTCCTGGTGTACCCTCACACATATTATTCCCTCATTTAGTGGATATTTTCACAAAAAAGTGAAATTTTCAAAAATTCAGAAAATTGGCTGAAAACAACTAAATATGAAGGACTCATCGGGCAAATAGCTCTGGAACTGAAATTGGAACACTCTCTGACATTTCACCTATCTGAAAGTCTGATAAACGCTGAAAAAATGACTAAGTCCAAAACAAATGTTTTTTCAACTTTTTTCAATTTTACCCCCGTGGGATATATATTCTACCGACACACATTTTTAACTCTCCTGGGGTGCCCTCACTCATATTATTCCCTCATTAATGGATATTTTCACAAAAAAGTGACATTTTCAAAAATTCAGAAAATTGGCTGAAAACGACTAAATATGAAGGACTCTTTAGGCGAATCGCTGTGGAACTGAAATTGGAACGCTCACTGACATTTCCCCTATCTGAAAGTCTGATTAACGCTGAAAACATGACTAAGTCCCAAAAAAAATCTTTTTAAACTTTTTTCAATCTTACCCCCGTGGGCTATGTATTCTACCCACACACAGTTGGAACTCTCCTTGGGTACCCTCACACATATAATTCCCTCATTTAGTGGATATTTTCACAAAAAAGTGAAAAGTTCAAAAATTCAGAAAATTGGCTGAAAAAGACTAAATATGAAGGACTCATTGGGCGAATCGCTCTGGAACTGAAATCGGAATGCTTACTGACATTTCTCCTATCTGAAAGTCTGATAAACGCCGGAAAAATGACTAAGTCGAAAAAAAAATTTTTTTGAACTTTTTTCAATTTTACTCCCATGGGATATATATTCTACCCACACACATTTGGAACTCTCCTGGGGTACCCTCACACATATTATTCCCTCATTTAGTGGATATTTTCACAAAAAAGTAAAATTTTCAAAAATTCTGAAAATTGGCTGAAAACGACTAAATATGAAGGACTCTTGGGGCGCATCGCTCAGGAACTGAAATCGGAACGCTCACTGACATTTCCCCTATCTGAAAGACTGATAAACGCTGAAAAAATGACTAAGTCCCAAAAAATTTTTTTTCACCTTTTTTCAATTTTAGCCCCGTGGGATATATATTCTACCCACACACATTTGGAACTCTCCTGGGGTACCCTCTTACATATTATTCCCTCATTTAATGGATATTTTCACAAAAAAGTGAAATTTTCAAAAATTCAGAAAATTGGCTGAAAACGACTAAATATGAAGGACTCAGGTGAATCGCTCTGGAACAGAAATCGGAACGCTCACTGACATTTCCCCTATCTGAAAGTCTGATAAACGCCGGAAAAATGACTAAGTCCAGAAAAAAATTTTTTCAACTTTTTTCAATTTTACCACCGTGGGATATATATTCTACCCACACACATTTGGAACTCTCCTGGGGTACCCTCACACATATTATTCCCTCTTTTAGTGGATATTTTCACAAAAAAGTGAAATTTTCAAAAATTCTGAAAATTGCCTGAAAAAGACTAAATATGAAGGACTCAACGGATGAATCGCTCTGGAACTGAAATCGGAATGCTCACTGACATTTAACCTATCTGAAAGTCTGATAAACGCTGAAAAAATGACTAAGTCCAAAAAAAAATTTTTTCACCTTTTTTCAATTTTACCCCCGTGGGGGATATATATTCTACCCACACACATTTGGAACTCTCCTGGGGTACCCTCACACATATTATTCCCTCATTTAGTGGATATTTTCACAAAAAAGTGAAATTTTCAAAATTTCAGAAAATTGGCTGAAAACGACTAAATATGAAGGACTCATCGCGCGAATCGCTCTGGAATTGAAATCGGAACGCTCACTGACATTTCCCCTATCTGAAAGTCTGATAAACGCTGGAAAAATGACTAAGTCCAAAAAAAAAATTTTTCACCTTTTTTCAATTTTACCCCCGTTGGATATATATTCTACCCACACACATTTGGAACTCTCCTGGGATACCCTCACACATATTATTCCCTCATTTAGTGGATATTTTCACAAAAAAGTGAAATTTTCAAAAATTCAGAAAATTGGCTGAAAGCGACTAAATATGAAGGACTCATCGGGCGAATCACTCTGGAACTGAAATCGGAACGCTCACTGAAATTTCTCCTATCTGAAAGTCTGATCAACGCCGGAAAAATGACTAAGTCCAAAAAAAAATTTTTTCACCTTTTTTCAATTTTACCCCCGTGGGATATATATTCTACCCACACACATTTAGAACTCTCCTGGGGTACCCTCACACATATTATTCCCTCATATAGTGGATATTTTCACAAAAAAGTGAAATTTTCAAAAATTCAGAAAATTGGCTGAAAACGACTAAATATGAAGGACTCATCGGGCGAATCGCTCTGGAACTGAAATTGGAACGCTCACTGACATTTCCCCTATCTGAAAGTCTGATAAACGCCGGAAAAATAACTAAGTCCAAAAAAAAAATTTTTCAACTATTTTCAATTTTACCCCCGTGGGATATATATTCTACCCAAACACATTTGGAACTTTCCTGGGGTACCCGCACACATATTATTCCCTCATTAAGTGGATATTTTCACAAAAAAGTGAAATTTTCAAAAATTCAGAAAAGTGGCTGAAAATGACTAAATATGAGCAACTCATCAGGCGAATCGCTCTGGAACTGAAATCGGAACGCTCACTGACATTTCTCCTATCTAAAAGTCTGATCAACGCCGGAAAAATGACTAAGTCCAAAAAAAATTTTTTTCACCTTTCTTCAATTTTACCCCCGTGGGATATATATTCTACCCACACACATTTGGAACTCTCCTGGGGTACCCTCACACATATTATTCCCTCATTTAGTGGATATGTTCACAAAAAAGTGAAATTTTCAAAAATTCTGAAAATTGGCTGAAAACGACTAAATATGAAGGACTCATCGGGCGAATCGCCCTGGAGCTGAAAATGTAACGCTCACTGACATTTCTCCTATCTGAAAGTCTGATAAACGCCGGAAAAATGACTAAGTAGAAAGAAAAACATTTTTCAACTCTTTTCAATTTTACCCCCGTGGGATATATATTCTACCCACACACATTTGGAACTCTCCTGGGGTACCCTCACACATATTATTCCCTCATTTAGTGGATATTTTCACAAAAAAGTGAAATTTTCAAAAATTCTGAAAATTGGCTGAAAACGAATAAATATGAAGGACTCATCGGGCGAATTGCTCTGGAACTGAAATCGGAAGGCTCACTGACATTTCCCCTATCTGAAAGTCTGATAAACGCCGGAAAAATGACTAAGTACCAAAAAAAATTTTTTTCAACTTTTTTCAATTTTACCCCTGTGGGATATATATTCTACCCACACACATTTGGAACTCTCCTGGGGTACCCTCACACATATTATTCCCTCATTTAGTGGATTTTTTCACAAAAAAGTGAAATTTTCAAAAATTCTGAAAATTGGCTGAAAACGACTAAATATGAAGGACTCATCGGGCGAATCGCTCTGGAACTGAAATCGGAACGCTCACAGACATTTCTCCTATCTGAAAGTCTGATAAATGCCGGAAAAATGACTAAGTAGAAAAAAAAACATTTTTTAACTCTTTTCAATTTTACCCCCGTGGGATATATATTCTACCCACACACATTTGGAACTCTCCTGGGGTACCCTCACACATATTATTCCCTCATTTAGTGGATATTTTCACAAAAAAGTGAAATTTTCAAAAATTCAGAAAAGTGGCTGAAAATGACTAAATATGATCGACTCATCAGGGCGAATCGCTCTGGAACTGAAATCGGAACGCTCACTGATATTTCCCCTATCTGAAAGTCTGATAAACGCTGAAAAAATGACTAAGTCTAAAAAAAATTTTTTTCACCTTTTTTCAATTTTACCCCCGTGGGATATATATTCTACCCACACACATTTGGAACTCTCCTGGGGTTCCCTCACACATATTATTCCCTCATTTAGTGGATATTTGCACAAAAAAGTGAAATTTTCAAAAATTCTGAAAATTGGCTGAAAACGACCAAATATGAAGGACTCATCAGGCGAATCGCTCTGGAACTGAAATTGGAACGCTCACTGACATTTCCCCTATCTGAAAGTCTGATAAACGCTGAAAAAATGACTAAGTCCCAAAAAAAATTTTCTTCACCTTTTTTCAATTTTACCCCCGTGGGATATATATTCTACCCACACACATTTGGAACTCTCCTGGGGTACCCTCACACATATTATTCCCTCATTTAGTGGATATTTTCGCAAAAAAGTGAAATTTTCAAAAATTCAGAAAATTGGCTGGAAACGACTAAATATGAAGGACTCATCGGGCGAATCACTCTGGAACTTAAATGGGAACGCTCACTGACATTTCCCCTATCAGAAAGTCTGATAAACGCCGGAAAAAGGACTAAGTCTAAAAAAAATTTTTTTTCACCTTTTTTCAATTTTACCCCCGTGGGATATATATTCTACCCACACACATTTGGAACTCTCCTGGGGTATCCTCACACATATTATTCCCTCATTTAGTGAATATTTTCGCAAAAAAGTGAAATTTTCAAAAATTCTGAAAATTGGCTGAAAACGACTAAATATGAACGACTCATCGGGCGAATCACTCTGGAACTGAAATTGGAATGCTCACTGACATTTCCCCTAACTGAAAGTCTGATAAACGCCGGAAAAATGACTAAGTCCAAAAAACACTTTTTTTCACCTTTTTTCAATTTTACCCCCGTGGGATATATATTCTACCCACACACATTTGGAACTCTCCTGGGGTACCCTCACACATATTATTCCCTCATTAAGTGGATATTTTCACAAAAAAGTGAAATTTTCAAAAATTCTGTAAATTGGCTGAAATGACTAAATATAAAGGACTCATCGGGCGAATCGCTCTGGAACTGAAATCGGAACGCTCACTGACATTTCTCCTATCTGAAAGTCTGATAAACGCCGGAAAAATGACTAAGTCGAAAAAAAAAAATTTTTCACCTTTTTTCAATTTTACCCCCGTGGGATATATATTCTACCCACACACATTTGGAACTCTCCTGGGGTACCCTCACACATATTATTCCCTCATTTAGTGGATATTTTCACAAAAAAGTGAAATTTTCAAAAATTCAGAAAATTGGCTGGAAACGACTAAATATGAAGGACTCATCGGGCGAATCACTCTGGAACTTAAATGGGAACGCTCACTGACATTTCCCCTATCAGAAAGTCTGATAAACGCCGGAAAAATGACTAAGTCTAAAAAAAATTTTTTTTCACCTTTTTTCAATTTTACCCCCGTGGGATATATATTCTACCCACACACATTTGGAACTCTCCTGGGGTACCCTCACACATATTATTCCTTCATTTAGTGGATATTTTCACAAAAAAGTGAAATTTTCAAAAATTCAGAAAATTGGCTGAAAAAGACTAAATATGTAGGACTCATCGGGCGAATCGCTCTGGAACTGAAATCGGTACGCTCACTGACATTTCCCCTATCTGAAAGTCTGATAAACGCTGAAAAAATGACTAAGTCTAAAAAAAATTTTTTTTCACCTTTTTTCAATTTTACCCCCGTGGGATATATATTCTACCCATATACATTTGGAACTCTCCTGGGGTATCCTCACACATATTATTCCCTCATTTAGTGGATATTTTCACAAAAAAGTGAAATTTTCAAAAATTCAGAAAATTGGCTGAAAACTACGAAATATGAAGGACTCATCGGGCGAATCGCTCTGGAACTGAAATCGGAACGCTCACTGACATTTCCCCAATCTGAAAGTCTGATAAACGCCGGAGAAATGACTAAGTCCAAAAAAAATTTTTTTTAACTTTTTTCAATTTTAACCCCTGTGAGATATATATGCTACCCACACACATTTGGAACTCTCCTGGGGTACCCTCACACATATTATTCCCTCATTTAGTGGATATTTTCACAAAAAAGTGAAATTTTCAAAAATTCAGAAAATTGGCTGAAAATGACTAAATATGAACGACTCATCGGGCGAATCGCTTTGGAGCTGAAACGGGAACGCTCACTGACATTTCCCCTAACTGAAAGTCTGATAAACGCCGGAAAAATGACTAAGTCCAAAAAAAATTTTTTTTAAACTTTTTTTAATTTTACCCCCTGTGGGATATATATTCTACCCACACACATTTGGAACTCTCCTGGGGTACCCTCACACATATTATTACCTCATTTAGTGGATATTTTCACAAAAAAGTGAAATTTTCAAAAATTCAGAAAATTGGCTGAAAATGACTAAATTTGAAGGACTCATCGGGCGAATCGCTCTGGAACTGATATCGGAATGCTCACTGATATTTCCGCTATTTGAAAGTCTGATAAACGCTGAAAAAATGACTATGTCCCAAAAAAAATGTTTTCACCTTTTTTCAATTTTACCCCGTGGGATACATATTATACCCAAACACATTTGGAACTCTCCTGGGGTACCCTCACGCATATTATTCCCTCATTTAGTGGATATTTTCACAAAAAAGTGAAATTTTCAAAAATTCAGATAATTGGCTGAAAACGACTAAATATGAAGGACTCATCGGGCAAATCGCTCTGGAACTGAAATCGGAACGCTCACTGACATTTCCCCTATCTGAAAGTCTGATAAACGCTGAAAAAATGACTAAGTCCAAAAAAAATTTTTAAACTTTTTTCAGTTTTTACCCCCGTGGGATATATATTCTACCCACTCACATTTGGAACTCTCCTGGGATACCCTCACACATATTATTCCCTCATTTAGTGGATATTTTCACAAAAAAGTGAAATTTTCAAAAATTCAGAAAATTGGCTGAAAACGACTAAATATGAAGGACTCATCGGGCGAATCGCTCTGGAACTGAAATCGGAACGCTCACTGATATTTCCCCTATCTGAAAGTCTGATAAACGCTGAAAAAATGACTAAGTCCAAAAAAATTTTTTAAACTTTTTTCAGTTTTTACCCCCGTGGGATATATATTCTAACCACTCACATTTGGAACTCTCCTGGGATACCCTCACACATATTATTCCCTCATTTAGTGGATATTTTCACAAAAAAGTGAAATTTTCAAAAATTCAGAAAATTGGCTGAAAACAACTAAATATGAAGGACTCATCGGGCGAATCGCTCTGGAACTGAAATCGGAACGCTCACTGATATTTCCCCTATCTGAAAGTCTGATAAACGCTGAAAAAATGACTAAGTCGAAAAAAAAATTTTTTTAAACTTTTTTCAATTTTACCCCCGTGGGATATATATTCTACTCACACACATTTGGAACTCTCCTGGGGTACCCTCACACATATTATTCCCTCATTTAGTGGATATTTTCACAAAAAAGTGAAATTTTCAAAAATTCAGAAAATTGGCTGGAAATGACTAAATATAAAGGAATCATCGGGCGAATCACTCTGGAACTGAAATGGGAACGCTCACTGACATTTCCCCTATCTGAAAGTCTGATAAACGCTGAAAAAATGACTAAGTCTAAAAACATTTTTTTCAACTTTTTTTAATTTTACCCCCGTGGGATATATATTCTACCCACACACATTTGGAACTCTCCTGGGGTACCCTCACACATATTATTCCCTCATTAAATGGATATTTACACAAAAAAGTGAAATTTTCAAAAATTCTGAAAATTGGCTGAAAATGACTAAATATGAACGACTCATTGGGCGAATCGCTCTGGAACTGAAATCGGAACACTCACTGACATTTCTCCTATCTGAAAGTCTGGTAAACGCCGGAAAAATGACTAAGTCCAAAAAATTTTTTTTTCAACTTTTTTCAATTTTACCCCCGTGGGATATATATTCTACCCACACACATTTGGAACTCTCCTGGGGTACCCTCACACATATTATTCCCTCATTTAGTGGATATTTTCACAAAAAAGTGAAATTTTCAAAAATTCAGAAAATTGGCTGAAAATGACTAAATATGAACGACTCATCGGGCGAATCCCTCGGGAGCTGAAATTGGAATGCTCACTGACATTTCCCCTAACTGAAAGTCTAATAAACGCCGGAAAAATGACTTAGTCCAAAAAATTTTTTTTTCAACTTTTTTCAATTTTACCCCGTGGGATATATATTCTACCCACACACATTTGGAACTCTCCTGGGGTACCCTCACACATATTATTCCCTCATTTAGTGGATATTTTCACAAAAAAGTGAAATTTTCAAAAATTCAGAAAATTGGCTGAAAACGACTAAATATGAAGGACTCATTGGGCGAATCGCTCTGGAACTGAAATCGGAATGCTCACTGACATTTCCGCTATTTGAAAGTCTGATAAATGCCGGAAAAATGACTAAGTCCAAAAAAAATTTTTTTTCACCTTTTTTCAATTTTACCCCCGTGGGATATATATTCTACCCACACACATTTGGAACTCTCCTGGGGTACCCTCACACATATTATTCCTTCATTTAGTGGATATTTTCACAAAAAAGTGAAATTTTCAAAAATTCAGAAAATTGGCTGAAAAAGACTAAATATGTAGGACTCATCGGGCGAATCGCTCTGGAACTGAAATCGGTACGCTCACTGACATTTCCCCTATCTGAAAGTCTGATAAACGCTGAAAAAATGACTAAGTCTAAAAAAAATTTTTTTTCACCTTTTTTCAATTTTACCCCCGTGGGATATATATTCTACCCATATACATTTGGAACTCTCCTGGGGTATCCTCACACATATTATTCCCTCATTTAGTGGATATTTTAACAAAAAAGTGAAATTTTCAAAAATTCAGAAAATTGGCTGAAAACTACGAAATATGAAGGACTCATCGGGCGAATCGCTCTGGAACTGAAATCGGAACGCTCACTGACATTTCCCCAATCTGAAAGTCTGATAAACGCCGGAGAAATGACTAAGTCCAAAAAAAATTTTTTTTAACTTTTTTCAATTTTAACCCCTGTGAGATATATATGCTACCCACACACATTTGGAACTCTCCTGGGGTACCCTCACACATATTATTCCCTCATTTAGTGGATATTTTCCCAAAAAAGTGAAATTTTCAAAAATTCAGAAAATTGGCTGAAAATGACTAAATATGAACGACTCATCGGGCGAATCGCTCTGGAGCTGAAACGGGAACGCTCACTGACATTTCCCCTAACTGAAAGTCTGATAAACGCTGGAAAAATGACTAAGTCCAAAAAAAATTTTTTTTAAACTTTTTTCAATTTTACCCCCTGTGGGATATATATTCTACCCACACACATTTGGAACTCTCCTGGGGTACCCTCACACATATTATTACCTCATTTAGTGGATATTTTCACAAAAAAGTGAAATTTTCAAAAATTCAGAAAATTGGCTGAAAATGACTAAATTTGAAGGACTCATCGGGCGAATCGCTCTGGAACTGATATCGGAATGCTCACTGATATTTCCGCTATTTGAAAGTCTGATAAACGCTGAAAAAATGACTATGTCCCAAAAAAAATGTTTTCACCTTTTTTCAATTTTACCCCGTGGGATATATATTATGCCCAAACACATTTGGAACTCTCCTGGGGTACCCTCACGCATATTATTCCCTCATTTAGTGGATATTTTCATAAAAAAGTGAAATTTTCAAAAATTCAGATAATTGGCTGAAAACGACTAAATATGAAGGACTCATCGAGCAAATCGCTCTGGAACTGAAATCGGAATGCTCACTGACATTTCCGCTATTTTAAAGTCTGATAAACTCCGGAAAAATGACTAAGTCCCCAAAAAATTTTTTTTAAACTTTTTATAATTTTACCCACGTGGGATATATATTCTACCCACACACATTTGGAACTCTCCTGGGGTACCCTCACACATATTATTCCCTCATTTAGTGGATATTTTCACAAAAAAGTGAAATTTTCAAAAATTCTGAAAATTGGCTGAAAATGACTAAATATGAACAACTCATTGGGCGAATCGCTCTGGAGTTGAAATTGGAACGCTCACGGACATTTCCCATAACTGAAAGTCTGATAAACGCCGGAAAAATTACTAAGTCCAAAAAAAAATTTTTTAAACTTTTTTCAATTTTACCCCCGTGGGATATATATTCTACCCACACACATTTGGAACTCTCCTGGGGTACCCTCACACATATTATTCCCTCATTTAGTGGATATTGTCACAAAAAAGTGAAATTTTCAAAAATTCAGAAAATTGGCTGAAAACGCCTAAAGATGAAGGATTCATCGGCAAATCGCTCTGGAACTGAAATCGGAACGCTCACTGACATTTCCCCTATCTGAAAGTCTGATAAACGCTGAAAAAATGACTAAGTCCAAAAAAAATTTTTAAACTTTTTTCAGTTTTTACCCCCGTGGGATATATATTCTACCCACTCACATTTGGAACTCTCCTGGGATACCCTCACACATATTATTCCCTCATTTAGTGGATATTTTCACAAAAAAGTGAAATTTTCAAAAATTCAGAAAATTGGCTGAAAACGACTAAATATGAAGGACTCATCGGGCGAATCGCTCTGGAACTGAAATCGGAACGCTCACTGATATTTCCCCTATCTGAAAGTCTGATAAACGCTGAAAAAATGACTAAGTCCAAAAAAATTTTTTAAACTTTTTTCAGTTTTTACCCCCGTGGGATATATATTCTACCCACTCACATTTGGAACTCTCCTGGGATACCCTCACACATATTATTCCCTCATTTAGTGGATATTTTCACAAAAAAGTGAAATTTTCAAAAATTCAGAAAATTGGCTGAAAACAACTAAATATGAAGGACTCATCGGGCGAATCGCTCTGGAACTGAAATCGGAACGCTCACTGATATTTCCCCTATCTGAAAGTCTGATAAACGCTGAAAAAATGACTAAGTCGAAAAAAAATTTTTTTTAAACTTTTTTCAATTTTACCCCCGTGGGATATATATTCTACTCACACACATTTGGAACTCTCCTGGGGTACCCTCACACATATTATTCCCTCATTTAGTGGATATTTTCACAAAAAAGTGAAATTTTCAAAAATTCAGAAAATTGGCTGAAAACGACTAAATATGAAGAACTCATCGGGCGAATCGCTCTGGAACTGAAATCGGAATCCTCACTGACATTTCCGCTATTTGAAAGTCTGATAAACGCTGAAAAAATGACTAAGTCTAAAAAAAAATTTTTTCACCTTTTTTCAATTTTACCCTCGTGGGATATATATTCTACCCACACACATTTGGAACTCTCCTGGGGTACCCTCACACATATTATTCCCTCATTAAGTGGATATTTACACAAAAAAGTGAAATTTTCAAAAATTCTGAAAATTGGCTGAAAATGACTAAATATGAACGACTCATTGGGCGAATCGCTCTGGAACTGAAATCGGAACACTCACTGACATTTCTCCTATCTGAAAGTCTGGTAAACGCCGGAAAAATGACTAAGTCCAAAAAATTTTTTTTTCAACTTTTTTCAATTTTACCCCCGTGGGATATATATTCTACCCACACACATTTGGAACTCTCCTGGGGTACCCTCACACATATTATTCCCTCATTTAGTGGATATTTTCACAAAAAAGTGAAATTTTCAAAAATTCAGAAAATTGGCTGAAAATGACTAAATATGAACGACTCATCGGGCGAATCCCTCGGGAGCTGAAATTGGAATGCTCACTGACATTTCCCCTAACTGAAAGTCTAATAAACGCCGGAAAAATGACTAAGTCCAAAAAAATTTTTTTTCAACTTTTTTCAATTTTACCCCGTGGGATATATATTCTACCCACACACATTTGGAACTCTCCTGGGGTACCCTCACACATATTATTCCCTCATTTAGTGGATATTTTCACAAAAAAGTGAAATTTTCAAAAATTCAGAAAATTGGCTGAAAACGACTAAATATGAAGGACTCATTGGGCGAATCGCTCTGGAACTGAAATCGGAATGCTCACTGACATTTCCGCTATTTGAAAGTCTGATAAATGCCGGAAAAATGACTAAGTCCAAAAAAAATTTTTTTTCACCTTTTTTCAATTTTACCCCCGTGGGATATATATTCTACCCACACACATTTGGAACTCTCCTGGGGTACCCTCACACATATTATTCCCTCATTTAGTGGATATTTTCGCAAAAAAGTGAAATTTTCAAAAATTCAGAAAATTGGCTGAAAATGACTAAATATGAACGACTCATCGGGCGAATCCCTCGGGAGCTGAAATTGAAATGCTCACTGACATTTCCCCTAACTGAAAGTCTAATAAACGCCGGAAAAATGACTAAGTCGAAAAAAAAATTTTTTCAACTTTTTTCCATTTTACCCCCGTGGGATATATATTCTACCCACACACATTTGGAACTCTCCTGGGGTACCCTCACACATATTATTCCCTCATTTAGTGGATATTTTCACAAAAAAGTGAAATTTTCAAAAATTCAGAATATTGGCTGGAAATGACTAAATATAAAGGAATCATCGGACGAATCACTCTGGAACTGAAATGGGAATGCTCACTGACATTTCCCCTATCTGAAAGTCTGATAAACGCTGAAAAAATGACTAAGTCTAAAAACATTTTTTTCAACTTTTTTTAATTTTACCCCCGTGGGATATATATTCTACCCACACACATTTGGAACTCTCCTGAGGTACCCTCACACATATTATTCCCTCATTTAGTGGATATTTTCCCAAAAAAGTGAAATTTTCAAAAATTCAGAAAATTGGCTGAAAATGCCTAAATATGATCGACTCATTGGGCAAATCCGTCTGGAGCTGAAATTGGAATGCTCACTGACATTTCCCCTATCTGAAAGTCTGATAAACGCCGGAAGAATGACTAACTCCCAAAAAAAAAATTTTTCACCTTTTTTCAATTTTACCCCCGTGGGATATATATTCTACACATATACATTTGGAACTCTCCTGGGGTACCCTCACACATATTATTCCCTCATTTAGTGGATATTTTCACAAAAAAGTGAAATTTTCAAAAATTCAAAAAAATTGGCTGAAAACGACTAAATATGAAGGACTCATCAGGCGAATCGCTCTGGAACTGAAATCGGAATGTTCACTGATATTTCCGCTATTTGAAAGTCTGATAAACGCCGGAAAAATGACTAAGTCCAAAAAAAAATTTTTTAAACTTTTTTCAATTTTAACCCCCGTGAGATATATATGCTACCCACACACATTTGGAACTCTCCTGGGGTACCCTCACACATATTATTCCCTCATTTAGTGGATATTTTCACAAAAAAGTGAAATTTTCAAAAATTCAGAAAATTGGCTGAAAACGACTAAATATGAAGGACTCATCGGGCGAATCGCTCTGGAACTGAAATCGGAACGCTCACTGACATTTCCCCTATCTGAAAGTCTTATAAACGCCGGAAAAATGACTAAGTTCAAAAAAAATTTTTTCAACTTTTTTCAATTTTACCCCCGTGGGATATATATTCTACCCACAAACATTTGGAACTCTCCTGGGGTATCCTCACACATATTATTCCCTCATTTAGAGGATATTTTCACAAAAAAGTGAAATTTTCAAAAATTCAGAAAATTGGCTGAAAACGACTAAATATGAACGACTCATTGGGCGAATCGCTCTGGAGCTGAAATTGGAACGCTCACTGACATTTCCCCTATCTGAAAGTCTGATAAACGCCGGAAGAATGACTAACTCCCAAAAAAAAATTTTTTCACCTTTTTTCAATTTTACCCCCGTGGGATATATATTCTACCCACACACATTTGGAACTCTCCTGGGGTACCCTCACACATATTATTCCCTCATTTAGTGGATATTTTCACAAAAAAGTGAAATTTTCAAAAATTCAGAAAATTGGCTGAAAATGACTAAATATGAACGACTCATCGGGCGAATCACTCTGGAGCTGAAACGGGAATGCTCACTGACATTTCCCCTAACTGAAAGTCTGATAAACGCCGGAAAAATGACTAAGTAAAAAAAAAAAATTTTTTTCAACTTTTTTCAATTTTACCCCCTGTGGGATATATATTCTACCCACACACATTTGGAACTCTCCTGGGGTACCCTCACACATATTATTCCCTCATTTAGTGGATATTTTCACAAAAAAGTGAAATTTTCAAAAATTCAGAAAATTGGCTGAAAACGACTAAATATGAAGGACTCATCGGGCGAATCGCTCTGGAACTGAAATCGAAACGCTCACTGACATTTCTCCTATCTGAAAGTCTGATAAACGCCGGGAAAATGACTAAGTCGAAAAAAAAAAAATTTTCAACTTTTTTCAATTTTACCCCCGTGGGATATATATTCTACCCATATACATTTGGAACACTCCTGGGGTACCCTCACACCTATTATTCCCTCATTGAGAGGATATTTTCACAAAAAAGTGAAATTTTCAAAAATTCAGAAAATTGGCTGAAAACGACTAAATATGAAGGACTCATTGGACGAATCGCTCTGGAACTGAAATCGGAACGCTCACTGACATTTCCCCTATCTGAAAGTCTTATAAACGCCGGAAAAATGACTAAGTTCAAAAAAAATTTTTTCAACTTTTTTCAATTTTACCCCCGTGGGATATATATTCTACCCACAAACATTTGGAACTCTCCTGGGGTATCCTCACACATATTATTCCCTCATTTAGTGGATATTTTCACAAAAAAGTGAAATTTTCAAAAATTCAGAAAATTGGCTGAAAATGACTAAATATGAACGACTCATCGAGCGAATCACTCTGGAGCTGAAACGGGAACGCTCACTGACATTTCCCCTAACTGAAATCTGATAAACGCCGGAAAAATGACTAAGTCAAAAAAAAAATTTTTTTCAACTTTTTTCAATTTTACCCCCTGTGGGATATATATTCTACCCACACACATTTGGAACTCTCCTGGGGTACCCTCACACATATTATTCCCTCAGTTAGTGGATATTTTCACAAAAAAGTGAAATTTTCAAAAATTCAGAAAATTGGCTGAAAACGACTAAATATGAAGGACTCATCGGGCGAATCGCTCTGGAACTGAAATCGGAATGCTCACTGATATTTCCCTATTTGAAAGTCTGATAAACGCTGAAAAAATGACTAAGTCCCAAAAAAAATTTTTTTCACCTTTTGTCAATTTTACCCCCATGGGATATATATTCTACCCACACACATTTGGAACTCTCCTGGGGTACCCTCACACATATTATTCCCTCAGTTAGAGGATATTTTCACAAAAAAGTGAAATTTTCAAAAATTCAGAAAATTGGCTGAAAACGACTAAATATGAACGACTCATTGGGCGAATCGCTCTGGAGCTGAAATTGGAACGCTCACTGACATTTCCCCTATCTGAAAGTCTGATAAACGCCGGAAGAATGACTAACTCCCAAAAAAAAATTTTTTCACCTTTTTTCAATTTTACCCCCGTGGGATATATATTCTACCCACACACATTTGAAACTCTCCTGGGGTACCCTCACACATATTATTCCCTCATTTAGTGGATATTTTCACAAAAAAGTGAAATTTTCAAAAATTCAGAAAATTGGCTGAAAACGACTAAATATGAAGGACTCATTGGGCGAATCGCTCTGGAACTGAAATCGGAATGTTCACTGATATTTCCGCTATTTGAAAGTCTGATAAACGCTTAAAAAATGACTAAGTCCAAAAAAATTTTTTTTCAACTTTTTTAAGTTTTTACCCCCGTGGGATATTTATTCTACCCACACACATTTGGAACTCTCCTGGGGTACCCTCACACATATTATTCCCTCATTTAGTGGATATTTTCACAAAAAAGTGAAATTTTCAAAAATTCAAAAAATTGGCTGAAAACGACGAAATATGAACGACTCATCGGGCGAATTGCTCTGGAGCTGAAATTGGAACGCTCACTGACATTTCCCCTATCTGAAAGTCTGATAAACGCCGGAAGAATGACTAACTCCCAAAAAAAAAATTTTTCACCTTTTTTCAATTTTACCCCCGTAGGATATATATTCTACCCACACACATTTGGAACTCTCCTGGGGTACCCTCACACATATTATTCCCTCATTTAGTGGATATTTTCACAAAAAAGTGAAATTTTCGAAAATTGGCTGAAAAAGACTAAATATGAAGGACTCATCGGGCGAATCGCTCTGGAACTGAAATCGGAATGTTCACTGATATTTCCGCTATTTGAAAGTCTGATAAACGCTTAAAAAATGACTAAGTCCAAAAAAAAATTTTTTCAACTTTTTTCAATTTTTACCCCCGTGGGATATATATTCTACCCACACACATTTGGAACTCTCCTGGGGTACCCTCACACATATTATTCCCTCATTTAGTGGATATTTTCACAAAAAAGTGAAATTTTCAAAAATTCTGAAAACTGGCTGAAAATGACTAAATATGAACGACTCATCGGGCGAATCGCTCTGGAGCTGAAATTGGAACGCTCAATGACATTTCCGCTATTTGAAAGTCTGATAAACGCTGAAAAAATGACTAAGTCCCAAAAAAAATTTTTTTCACCTTTTTTCAATTTTACCCCCGTGGGATATATATTCTACCCACACACATTTGGAACTCTCCTGGGGTACCCTCACACATATTATTCCCTCATTTAGTGGATATTTTCACAAAAAAGTGAAATTTTCAAAAATTCAGAAAATTGGCTGAAAACGACTACATATGAAGGACTCATCGGGCGAATCGCTCTGGAACTGAAATGGGAACGCTCACTGACATTTCCGCTATTTGAAAGTCTGATAAACGCCGGAAAAATGACTAAGTCTCAAAAAAATTTTTTTAAAACTTTTTTCAATTTTACCCCCGTGGGATATATATTCTACCCACACACATTTGGAACTCTCCTGGGGTACCCTCACACATCTTATTCCCTCATTTAGTGGATATTTTCACAAAAAAGTGAAATTTTCAAAAATTCAGAAAATTGGCTGAAAACGAATAAATATGAAGGACTCATCGGGCGAATCGCTCTGGAACTGAAATCGGAACGCTCACTGACATTTCCCCTATCTGAAAGTCTGATAAACGCCGGAAAAATGACTAAGTTCAAAAAAAATTTTTTCAACTTTTTTCAATTTTACCCCGTGGGATATATATTCTACCCACACACATTTGGAACTCTCCTGGGGTACCCTCACACATATTATTCCCTCATTTAGTGGATATTTTCACAAAAAAGTGAAATTTTCAAAAATTCAGAAAATTGGCTGAAAACGACTAAATATGAAGGACTCATTGGGCGAATCGCTCTGGAACTGAAATCGGAATGTTCACTGATATTTCCGCTATTTGAAAGTCTGATAAACGCTTAAAAAATGACTAAGTCCAAAAAAATTTTTTTTCAACTTTTTTAAGTTTTTACCCCCGTGGGATATTTATTCTACCCACACACATTTGGAACTCTCCTGGGGTACCCTCACACATATTATTCCCTCATTTAGTGGATATTTTCACAAAAAAGTGAAATTTTCAAAAATTCAAAAAATTGGCTGAAAACGACGAAATATGAACGACTCATCGGGCGAATTGCTCTGGAGCTGAAATTGGAACGCTCACTGACATTTCCCCTATCTGAAAGTCTGATAAACGCCGGAAGAATGACTAACTCCCAAAAAAAAAATTTTTCACCTTTTTTCAATTTTACCCCCGTAGGATATATATTCTACCCACACACATTTGGAACTCTCCTGGGGTACCCTCACACATATTATTCCCTCATTTAGTGGATATTTTCACAAAAAAGTGAAATTTTCAAAAATTGGCTGAAAAAGACTAAATATGAAGGACTCATCGGGCGAATCGCTCTGGAACTGAAATCGGAATGTTCACTGATATTTCCGCTATTTGAAAGTCTGATAAACGCTTAAAAAATGACTAAGTCTCAAAAAAATTTTTTTAAAACTTTTTTCAATTTTACCCCCGTGGGATATATATTCTACCCACACACATTTGGAACTCTCCTGGGGTACCCTCACACATCTTATTCCCTCATTTAGTGGATATTTTCACAAAAAAGTGAAATTTTCAAAAATTCAGAAAATTGGCTGAAAACGAATAAATATGAAGGACTCATCGGGCGAATCGCTCTGGAACTGAAATCGGAATGTTCACGGATATTTCCGCTATTTGAAAGTGTGATAAACGCCGGAAAAATGACTAAGTCCCAAAAAAAATTTTTAAAACTTTTTTAAATTTTACCCCCGTGGGATATATATTCTACCCACTCACATTTGGAACTCTCCTGGGGTACCCTCACACATATTCCCTCATTTAGTGGATATTTTCACAAAAAGGTGAAATTTTCAAAAATTCAGAAAATTGGCTGAAAACGACTAAATATGAAGGACTCATAGGGCGAATCGCTCTGGAACTGAAATCGGAACGCTCACTGACATTTCCCCTAACTGAAAGTCTGATAAACGCCGGAAAAATGACTAAGTCTAAAAAAGATTTTTTTTCAACTTTTTTCAATTTTACCCCCGTGGTATATATATTCTACCCACACACATTTGGAACTCTCCTGGGGTACCCTCACACATATTATTCCCTCATTTAGTGGATATTTTCACAAAAAAGTGAAATTTTCAAAAATTCAGAAAATTGGCTGAAAACGAATAAATATGAAGGACTCATCGGGCGAATCGCTCTGGAACTGAAATCGGAATGTTCACTGATATTTCCGCTATTTGAAAGTGTGATAAACGCCGGAAAAATGACTAAGTCCCAAAAAAATTTTTTTAAAACTTTTTTAAATTTTACCCCCGTGGGATATATATTCTACCCACTCACATTTGGAACTCTCCTGGGGTACCCTCACACATATTATTCCCTCATTTAGTGGATATTTTCACAAAAAAGTGAAATTTTCAAAAATTCAGAAAGTTAGCTGAAAATGACTAAATATGAACGACTCATTGGGCGAATCGATCTGGAGCTGAAATTGGAACGCTCACTGACATTTCCGCTAACTGAAAGTCTGATAAACGCCGGAAACATTGCTAAGTCCAAAAAAAAAATTTTTTCAACTTTTTTCAATTTTACCCCCGTGGGATATATCTTCTAACCACACACATTTGGAATTCTCCTGGGGTACCGTCACGCATATTATTCCCTCATTTAGTGGATATTTTCACAAAAAAGTGAAATTTTCAAAAATTCAGAAAATTGGCTGAAAACGACTAAATATGAAGGACTCATTGGGCAAATCGCTCTGGAACTGAAATCAGAATGCTCACTGACATTTCCGCTATTTGAAAGTCTGATAAACGCTGAAAAAATGACTAAGTCCCCCCAAAAAAATTTTTTTCACCTTTTTTCAATTTTACCCCCATGGGATATATATTCTACCCACTCACATTTGGAACTCTCCTGGGGTACCCTCACACATATTATTCCCTCATTTAGTGGATATTTTCACAAAAAGTGAAATTTTCAAAAATTCAGAAAATTGGCTGAAAACGCCTAAACATGAAGGACTCATCGGGCGAATGACTCTGGAACTGATATCGGAACGCTCACTGACATTTCCCCTATCTGAAAGTCTGATAAACGCTGAAAAAATGACTAAGTCCAAAAAAATTTTTTTCAACTTTTTTCAGTTTTTACCCCCGCGGGATATATATTCTACCCACTCACATTTGGAACTCTCCTGGGTTACCCTCACACATATTATTCCCTCATTTAGTGGATATTTTCACAAAAAAGTGAAATTTTCAAAAATTCAGAAAGTTGGCTGAAAATGACTAAATATGAACGACTCATTGGGCGAATCGATCTGGAGCTGAAATTGGAACGCTCACTGACATTTCCGCTAACTGAAAGTCTGATAAATGCCGGAAACATTACTAAGTCCAAAAAAAAAAATTTTTCGACTTTTTTCAATTTTACCCCCGTGGGATATATCTTCTAACCACACACATTTGGAATTCTCCTGGGGTACCCTCACACATATTATTCCCTCATTTAGTGTATATTTTCACAAAAAAGTGAAATTTTCAAAAATTCTGAAAATTGGCTGAAAACGACTAAATATGAAGGACTCATCTGGCGAATCGCTCTGGAACTGAAATCGGAACGCTCACTGACATTTCTCCTATCTGAAAGTCTGATAAACATCGGAAAAATGACTAAGTCTAAAAAAGATTTTTTTTCAACTTTTTTCAATTTTACCCCCGTGGTATATATATTCTACCCACACACATTTGGAACTCTCCTGGGGTACCCTCACACATATTATTCCCTCATTTAGTGGATATTTTCACAAAAAAGTGAAATTTTCAAAAATTCAGAAAATTGGCTGAAAACGACTAAATATGAAGGACTCATCGGGCGAATCGCTCTGGAACTGAAATCGGAATGCTCACTGACATTTCCGCTATTTTAAAGTCTGATAAACTCCGGAAAAATGACTAAGTCCCAAAAAAATTTTTTTTAAACTTCTTAGAATTTTACCCCCGTGGGATATATATTCTACCCACACACATTTGGAACTCTCCTGGGGTACACTCACACATATTATTCCCTCATTTAGTGGATATTTTCACAAAAAAGTGACATTTTCAAAAATTCTGAAAATTGGCTGAAAATGACTAAATATGAACAACTCATTGGGCGAATCGCTCTGGAGTTGAAATTGGAACGCTCACTGACATTTCTCCTATCTGAAAGTCTGATAAACGCCAGAAAAATGACTAAGTCCAAAAAAAATTTTTTTCAACTTTTTTCAATTTTACCCCCGTGGGATATCTATTCTACCAACACACATTTGGAACTCTCCTGGGGTACCCTCACACATATTATTCCCTCATTTAGTGGATATTTTCACAAAAAAGTGAAATTTTCAAAAATTCAGAAAATTGGCTGGAAATGACTAAATATAAAGGAATCATCGGGCGAATCACTCTGGAACTGAAATGGGAACGCTCACTGACATTTCCCCTATCTGAAAGTCTGATAAACGCTGAAAAAATGACTAAGTCTAAAAACATTTTTTTCAACTTTTTTTAATTTTACCCCCGTGGGATATATATTCTACCCACACACATTTGGAACTCTCCTGAGGTACCCTCACACATATTATTCCCTCATTTAGTGTATATTTTCCCAAAAAAGTGAAATTTTCAAAAATTCAGAAAATTGGCTGAAAATGCCTAAATATGAACGACTCATTGGGCAAATCCCTCTGGAGCTGAAATTGGAATGCTCACTGACATTTCCCCTAACTGAAAGTCTGATAAACGCCGGAAAAATGACTAAGTGTAAAAAAAAAATTTTTTACATTTTTTTCAATTTTACCCCCGTGAGATATATATTCTACCCACACACATTTGGAACTCTCCTGGGGTACCCTCACACATATTATTCCCTCATTTAGTGGATATTTTCACAAAAAAGTGAAATTTTCAAAAATTCAAAAAATTGGCTGAAAACGACGAAATATGAACGACTCATCGGGCGAATTGCTCTGGAGCTGAAATTGGAACGCTCACTGACATTTCCCCTATCTGAAAGTCTGATAAACGCCGGAAGAATGACTAACTCCCAAAAAAAAAATTTTTCACCTTTTTTCAATTTTACCCCCGTAGGATATATATTCTACCCACACACATTTGGAACTCTCCTGGGGTACCCTCACACATATTATTCCCTCATTTAGTGGATATTTTCACAAAAAAGTGAAATTTTCAAAAATTGGCTGAAAAAGACTAAATATGAAGGACTCATCGGGCGAATCGCTCTGGAACTGAAATCGGAATGTTCACTGATATTTCCGCTATTTGAAAGTCTGATAAACGCTTAAAAAATGACTAAGTCTCAAAAAAATTTTTTTAAAACTTTTTTCAATTTTACCCCCGTGGGATATATATTCTACCCACACACATTTGGAACTCTCCTGGGGTACCCTCACACATCTTATTCCCTCATTTAGTGGATATTTTCACAAAAAAGTGAAATTTTCAAAAATTCAGAAAATTGGCTGAAAACGAATAAATATGAAGGACTCATCGGGCGAATCGCTCTGGAACTGAAATCGGAATGTTCACGGATATTTCCGCTATTTGAAAGTGTGATAAACGCCGGAAAAATGACTAAGTCCCAAAAAAAATTTTTAAAACTTTTTTAAATTTTACCCCCGTGGGATATATATTCTACCCACTCACATTTGGAACTCTCCTGGGGTACCCTCACACATATTCCCTCATTTAGTGGATATTTTCACAAAAAGGTGAAATTTTCAAAAATTCAGAAAATTGGCTGAAAACGACTAAATATGAAGGACTCATAGGGCGAATCGCTCTGGAACTGAAATCGGAACGCTCACTGACATTTCCCCTAACTGAAAGTCTGATAAACGCCGGAAAAATGACTAAGTCTAAAAAAGATTTTTTTTCAACTTTTTTCAATTTTACCCCCGTGGTATATATATTCTACCCACACACATTTGGAACTCTCCTGGGGTACCCTCACACATATTATTCCCTCATTTAGTGGATATTTTCACAAAAAAGTGAAATTTTCAAAAATTCAGAAAATTGGCTGAAAACGAATAAATATGAAGGACTCATCGGGCGAATCGCTCTGGAACTGAAATCGGAATGTTCACTGATATTTCCGCTATTTGAAAGTGTGATAAACGCCGGAAAAATGACTAAGTCCCAAAAAAATTTTTTTAAAACTTTTTTAAATTTTACCCCCGTGGGATATATATTCTACCCACTCACATTTGGAACTCTCCTGGGGTACCCTCACACATATTATTCCCTCATTTAGTGGATATTTTCACAAAAAAGTGAAATTTTCAAAAATTCAGAAAGTTAGCTGAAAATGACTAAATATGAACGACTCATTGGGCGAATCGATCTGGAGCTGAAATTGGAACGCTCACTGACATTTCCGCTAACTGAAAGTCTGATAAACGCCGGAAACATTGCTAAGTCCAAAAAAAAAATTTTTTCAACTTTTTTCAATTTTACCCCCGTGGGATATATCTTCTAACCACACACATTTGGAATTCTCCTGGGGTACCGTCACGCATATTATTCCCTCATTTAGTGGATATTTTCACAAAAAAGTGAAATTTTCAAAAATTCAGAAAATTGGCTGAAAACGACTAAATATGAAGGACTCATTGGGCAAATCGCTCTGGAACTGAAATCAGAATGCTCACTGACATTTCCGCTATTTGAAAGTCTGATAAACGCTGAAAAAATGACTAAGTCCCCCCAAAAAAATTTTTTTCACCTTTTTTCAATTTTACCCCCATGGGATATATATTCTACCCACTCACATTTGGAACTCTCCTGGGGTACCCTCACACATATTATTCCCTCATTTAGTGGATATTTTCACAAAAAGTGAAATTTTCAAAAATTCAGAAAATTGGCTGAAAACGCCTAAACATGAAGGACTCATCGGGCGAATGACTCTGGAACTGATATCGGAACGCTCACTGACATTTCCCCTATCTGAAAGTCTGATAAACGCTGAAAAAATGACTAAGTCCAAAAAAATTTTTTTCAACTTTTTTCAGTTTTTACCCCCGCGGGATATATATTCTACCCACTCACATTTGGAACTCTCCTGGGTTACCCTCACACATATTATTCCCTCATTTAGTGGATATTTTCACAAAAAAGTGAAATTTTCAAAAATTCAGAAAGTTGGCTGAAAATGACTAAATATGAACGACTCATTGGGCGAATCGATCTGGAGCTGAAATTGGAACGCTCACTGACATTTCCGCTAACTGAAAGTCTGATAAATGCCGGAAACATTACTAAGTCCAAAAAAAAAAATTTTTCGACTTTTTTCAATTTTACCCCCGTGGGATATATCTTCTAACCACACACATTTGGAATTCTCCTGGGGTACCCTCACACATATTATTCCCTCATTTAGTGTATATTTTCACAAAAAAGTGAAATTTTCAAAAATTCTGAAAATTGGCTGAAAACGACTAAATATGAAGGACTCATCTGGCGAATCGCTCTGGAACTGAAATCGGAACGCTCACTGACATTTCTCCTATCTGAAAGTCTGATAAACATCGGAAAAATGACTAAGTCTAAAAAAGATTTTTTTTCAACTTTTTTCAATTTTACCCCCGTGGTATATATATTCTACCCACACACATTTGGAACTCTCCTGGGGTACCCTCACACATATTATTCCCTCATTTAGTGGATATTTTCACAAAAAAGTGAAATTTTCAAAAATTCAGAAAATTGGCTGAAAACGACTAAATATGAAGGACTCATCGGGCGAATCGCTCTGGAACTGAAATCGGAATGCTCACTGACATTTCCGCTATTTTAAAGTCTGATAAACTCCGGAAAAATGACTAAGTCCCAAAAAAATTTTTTTTAAACTTCTTAGAATTTTACCCCCGTGGGATATATATTCTACCCACACACATTTGGAACTCTCCTGGGGTACACTCACACATATTATTCCCTCATTTAGTGGATATTTTCACAAAAAAGTGACATTTTCAAAAATTCTGAAAATTGGCTGAAAATGACTAAATATGAACAACTCATTGGGCGAATCGCTCTGGAGTTGAAATTGGAACGCTCACTGACATTTCTCCTATCTGAAAGTCTGATAAACGCCAGAAAAATGACTAAGTCCAAAAAAAATTTTTTTCAACTTTTTTCAATTTTACCCCCGTGGGATATCTATTCTACCAACACACATTTGGAACTCTCCTGGGGTACCCTCACACATATTATTCCCTCATTTAGTGGATATTTTCACAAAAAAGTGAAATTTTCAAAAATTCAGAAAATTGGCTGGAAATGACTAAATATAAAGGAATCATCGGGCGAATCACTCTGGAACTGAAATGGGAACGCTCACTGACATTTCCCCTATCTGAAAGTCTGATAAACGCTGAAAAAATGACTAAGTCTAAAAACATTTTTTTCAACTTTTTTTAATTTTACCCCCGTGGGATATATATTCTACCCACACACATTTGGAACTCTCCTGAGGTACCCTCACACATATTATTCCCTCATTTAGTGTATATTTTCCCAAAAAAGTGAAATTTTCAAAAATTCAGAAAATTGGCTGAAAATGCCTAAATATGAACGACTCATTGGGCAAATCCCTCTGGAGCTGAAATTGGAATGCTCACTGACATTTCCCCTAACTGAAAGTCTGATAAACGCCGGAAAAATGACTAAGTGTAAAAAAAAAATTTTTTACATTTTTTTCAATTTTACCCCCGTGAGATATATATTCTACCCACACACATTTGGAACTCTCCTGGGGTACCCTCACACATATTATTCCCTCATTTAGTGGATATTTTCACAAAAAAGTGAAATTTTCAAAAATTCTGAAAATTGGCTGAAAATGACTAAATATGAACGACTCATTGGGCGAATCGCTCTGGAACTGAAATCGGAACGCTCACTGACATTTCTCCTATCTGAAAGTCTGGTAAACGCCGGAAAAATGACTAAGTCCAAAAAATTTTTTTTTCAACTTTTTTCAATTTTACCCCCGTGGGATATATATTCTACCCACACACATTTGGAACTCTCCTGGGGTACCCTCACACATATTATTCCCTCATTTAGTGGATATTTTCGCAAAAAAGTGAAATTTTCAAAAATTCAGAAAATTGGCTGAAAACGTATAAATATGAAGGACTCATTGGGCGAATCGCTGTGGAACTGAAATCGGAATGTTCACTGATATTTCCGCTATTTGAAAGTCTGATAAACGCTTAAAAAATGACTAAGTCCAAAAAAAATTTTTTTCAACTTCTTTCAATTTTTACCCCCGTGGGATATTTATTCTATCCACACACATTTGGAACTCTCCTGCGGTACCCTCACACATATTATTCCCTCATTTAGTGGATATTTTCACAAAAAAGTGAAATTTTCAAAAATTCAGAAAATTGGCTGAAAACGACTAAATATGAAGGACTCATTGGGCGAATCGCTCTGGAACTGAAATCGGAACGCTCACTGACATTTCCCCTATCTGAAAGTCTGATAAACGCCGGAAAAATGACTAAGTTCAAAAAAAATTTTTTTAAACTTTTTTCAATTTTACCCCGTGGGATATATATTCTACCCACACACATTTGGAACTCTCCTGGGGTACCCTCACACATATTATTCCCTCATTTAGTGGATATTTTCACAAAAAAGTGAAATTTTCAAAAATTCAGAAAATTTGCTGAAAACGACGAAATATGAAGGACTCATCGGGCGAATCGCTCTGGAACTAAAATCGGAACGCTCACTGACATTTCCCCTATCTGAAAGTCTGATAAACGCCGGAAAAATGACTAAGTCCAAAAAAAATTTTTTTAAACATTTTTCAATTTTAACCCCCGTGAGATATATATGCTACCCACACACATTTGGAACTCTCCTGGGGTACCCTCACACATATTATTCCCTCATTTAGTGGATATTTTCACAAAAAAGTGAAATTTTCAAAAATTCTGAAAACTGGCTGAAAATGACTAAACATGAACGACTCATCGGGCGAATCGCTCTGGAGCTGAAATTGGAACGCTCAATGACATTTCCGCTATTTGAAAGTCTGATAAACGCTGAAAAAATGACTAAGTCCCCAAAAAAAATTTTTTCACCTTTTTTCAATTTTACCCCCGTGGGATATATATTCTACCCACACACATTTGGAACTCTCCTGGGGTACCCTCACACATATTATTCCCTCATTTAGTGGATATTTTCACAAAAAAGTGAAATTTTCAAAAATTCAGAAAATTGGCTGAAAACGACGAAATATGAAGGACTCATCGGGCGAATCGCTCTGGAACTGAAATGGGAACGCTCACTGACATTTCCGCTATTTGAAAGTCTGATAAACGCCGGAAAAATGACTAAGTCTCAAAAAAATTTTTTTAAAACTTTTTTCAATTTTACCCCCGTGGGATATATATTCTACCCACACACATTTGGAACTCTCCTGGGGTACCCTCACACATATTATTCCCTCATTTAGTGGATATTTTCACAAAAAGGTGAAATTTTCAAAAATTCAGAAAATTGGCTGAAAACGACTAAATATGAAGGACTCATCGGGCGAATCGCTCTGGAACTGAAATCGGAACGCTCACTGACATTTCCCCTATCTGAAAGTCTGATAAACGCTGAAAAAATGACTAAGTCCAAAAAAATTTTTTTCAACTTTGTTCAGTTTTTACCCCGGCGGGATATATATTCTACCCACTCACATTTGGAACTCTCCTGGGGTACCCTCACACATATTATTCCCTCATTTAGTGGATATTTTCACAAAAAAGTGAAACTTTCAAAAATTCAGAAAGTTGGCTGAAAATGACTAAATATGAACGACTCATCGGGCGAATCGCTCTGGAGCTGAAATTGGAACGCTCACTGACATTTCCCCTAACTGAAAGTCTGATAAACGCCGGAAAAATGACTAAGGCCAAAAAAATTTTTTCAACTTTTTTCAATTTTACCCCCGTGGGATATATCTTCTAACCACACACATTTGGAACTCTCCTGGGGTACCTTCACACATATTATTCCCTCATTTAGTGGATATTTTCACAAAAAGTGAAATTTTCAAAAATTCAAAAAATTGGCTGAAAATGACTAAATATGAAGAACTCATCGGGCGAATCGCTCTGGAACTGAAATCGGAAAGCTAACTGACATTTCTCCTATCTGAAAGTCTGAAAAACGCCGGAAAAATTACTAAGTCTAAAAAAAAAAATTTTTTATCAACTTTTTTCAATTTTACCCCTGTGGTATATATATTCTACCCACACACATTTGGAACTCTCCTGGGGTACCTTCACACATATTATTCCCTCATTTAGTGGATATTTTCACAAAAAGTGAAATTTTCAAAAATTAAAAAAATTGGCTGAAAATGACTAAATATGAAGGACTCATCGGGCGAATCGCTCTGGAACTGAAATCGGAAAGCTAACTGACATTTCTCCTATCTGAAAGTCTGATAAACGTCGGAAAAATGACTAAGTCTAAAAAAGATTTTTTTTCAACTTTTTTCAATTTTACCCCCGTGGTATATATATTCTACCCACACACATTTGGAACTCTCCTGGGGTACCCTCACACATATTATTCCCTCATTTAGTGGATATTTTCACAAAAAAGTGAAATTTTCAAAAATTCAGAAAATTGGCTGAAAACGAATAAATATGAAGGACTCATCGGGCGAATCGCTCTGGAACTGAAATCGGAACGCTCACTGACATTTCTCCTATCTGAAAGTCTGATAAACGCCAGAAAAATGACTAAGTCCAAAAAAAATTTTTTTCAACTTTTTTCAATTTTACCCCCGTGGGATATATATTCTACCCACACACATTTGGAACTCTCCTGGTGTACCCTCACACATATTATTCCCTCATTTAGTGGATATTTTCACAAAAAAGTGAAATTTTCAAAAATTCAGAAAATTGGCTGAAAACGACTAAATATGAAGGACTCATCGGGCGAATCGCTCTGGAACTGAAATCGGAATGTTCACTGATATTTCCGCTATTTGAAAGTCTGATAAACGCTTAAAAAATGACTAAGTCCAAAAAAAATTTTTTTCAACTGTATCAATTTTTACCCCCGTGGGATATATATTCTACCCACACACATTTGGAACTCTCCTGGGGTACCCTCACACATATTATTCCCTCATTTAGTGGATATTTTCACAAAAAAGTGAAATTTTCAAAAATTCTGAAAATTGGCTGAAAATGACTAAATATGAAGGACTCATCGGGCGAATCGCTCTGGAACTGAAATGGGAACGCTCACTGACATTTCCGCTATTTGAAAGTGTGATAAACGCCGGAAAAATGAGTAAGTCCCAAAAAAATTTTTTTAAAACTTTTTTAAATTTTACCCCCGTGGGATATATATTCTACCCACACACATTTGGAACTCTCCTGGGGTACCCTCACACATATTATTCCCTCATTTAGTGGATATTTTCACAAAAAGTGAAATTTTCAAAAATTCAGAAAATTGGCTGAAAACGCCTAAACATGAAGGACTCATCGGGCGAATCACTCTGGAACTGATATCGGAACGCTCACTGACATTTCCCCTATCTGAAAGTCTGATAAACGCTGAAAAAATGACTAAGTCCAAAAAAATTTTTTTCAACTTTTTTCAGTTTTTACCCCCGCGGGATATATATTCTACCCACTCACATTTGGAACTCTCCTGGGGTACCCTCACACATATTATTCCCTCATTTAGTGTATATTTTCACAAAAAAGTGAAATTTTCAAAAATTCTGAAAATTGGCTGAAAACGACTAAATATGAAGGACTCATCTGGCGAATCGCTCTGGAACTGAAATCGGAACGCTCACTGACATTTCTCCTATCTGAAAGTCTGATAAACGTCGGAAAAATGACTAAGTCTAAAAAAGATTTTTTTTCAACTTTTTTCAATTTTACCCCCGTGGTATATATATTCTACCCACACACATTTGGAACTCTCCTGGGGTACCCTCACACATATTATTCCCTCATTTAGTGGATATTTTCACAAAAAAGTGAAATTTTCAAAAATTCAGAAAATTGGCTGAAAATGAATAAATATGAAGGACTCATCGGGCGAATCGCTCTGGAACTGAAATCGGAACGCTCACTGACATTTCCCCTAACTGAAAGTCTGATAAACGCCAGAAAAATGACTAAGTCCAAAAAAAATTTTTTTCAACTGTTTTCAATTTTACCCCCGTGGGATATATATTCTACCCACTCACATTTGGAACTCTCCTGCGGTACCATCACACATATTATTCCCTCATTTAGTGGATATTTTCACAAAAAAGAGAAATTTTCAAAAATTCAGAAAGTTGGCTGAAAATGACTAAATATGAACGACTCATCGGGCGAATCGCTCTTAAGCTGAAATTGGAACGCTCACTGACATTTCCCCTAACTGAAAGTCTGATAAACGGCGGAAAAATTAATAAGTCCAAAAAAAAAATTTTTCAACTTTTTTCAATTTTACCCCCGTGGTATATATCTTCTAACCACACACATTTGGAACTCTCCTGGGGTACCTTTACACATATTATTCCCTCATTTAGTGGATATTTTCACAAAAAAGTGAAATTTTCAAAAATTCAGAAAATTGGCTGAAAACGACTAAATATGAAGGACTCATTGGGCGAATCGCTCTGGAACTGAAATCGGAATTCTCACTGACATTTCCGCTATTTGAAAGTCTGATAAACGCTGAAAAAATGACTAAGTCCCCAAAAAATTTTTTTTTCACCTTTTTTCAATTTTACCCCCGTGGGATATATATTCTACCCACTCACATTTGAAACTCTCCTGGGGTACCCTCACACATATTATTCCCTCATTTAGTGGATATTTTCACAAAAAAGTGAAATTTTCAAAAATTCTGAAAATTGGCTGAAAATGACTAAATATGAAGGACTCATCGGGCGAATCGCTCTGGAACTGAAATCGGAATGCTCACTGACATATCCACTATTTGAAAGTCTGATAAACGCTGAAAAAATGACTAAGTCTAAAAAAATATTTTTTTCAACTTTTTTCAACTTTACCCCCGTGGTATATATATTCTACCCACACACATTTGGAACTCTCCTGGGGTACCCTCACACATATTATTCACTCATTTAGTGGACATATTCACAAAAAAGTGAAATTTTCAAAATTTCAGAAAATTGGCTGAAAACGAGTAAATATGAAGGACTCATCGGGCGAATCGCTCTGGAACTGAAATCGGAACGCTCACTGACATTTCTCCTATCTGAAAGTCTGATAAACGCCGGAAAAATTACTAAGTCTAAAAAAAAAATTTTTTCAACTTTTTTCAATTTTACCCCCGTGGGATATATCTTCTAACCACACACATTTGGAATTCTACTGGGGTACCTTCACACATATTATTCCCTCATTTAGTGGATATTTTCAAAAAAAAGTGAAATTTTCAAAAATTCAGAAAATTGGCTGAAAACGACTAAATATGAAGGACTCATTGGGCAAATCGCTCTGGAACTGAAATCGGAATGCTCACTGACATTTCCGCTATTTGAAAGTCTGATAAACGCTGAAAAAATGACTAAGTCCCCAAAAAAATTTTTTTTTCACCTTTTTTCAATTTTACCCCCGTGGGATATATATTCTACCCACTCACATTTGGAACTCTCCTGGGGTACCCTCACACATATTATTCCCTCATTTAGTGGATATTTTCACAAAAAGTGAAATTTTCAAAAATTCAAAAAATTGGCTGAAAATGACTAAATATGAAGGACTCATCGGGCGAATCGCTCTGGAACTGAAATCGGAATGCTCACTGACATATCCGCTATTTGAAAGTCTGATAAACGCTGAAAAAATGACTAAGTCTAAAAAAATATTTTTTTCAACTTTACCCCCGTGGTATATATATTCTACCCACACACATTTGGAACTCTCCTGTGGTACCCTCACACATATTATTCCCTCATTTAGTGTATATTTTCACAAAAAAGTGAAATTTTCAAAAATTCTGAAAATTGGCTGAAAACGACTAAATATGAAGGACTCATTGGGCGAATCGATCTGGAGCTGAAATTTGAACGCTCACTGACATTTCCCCTAACTGAAAGTCTGATAAACGCCGGAAAAATTACTAAGTCCAAAAAAAAAATTTTTTCAACTTTTTTCAATTTTACCCCCGTGGTATATATCTTCTAACCACACACATTTGGAACTCTCCTGGGGTACCTTTACACATATTATTCCCTCATTTAGTGGATATTTTCACAAAAAAGTGAAATTTTCAAAAATTCAGAAAATTGGCTGAAAACGACTAAATATGAAGGACTCATTGGGCAAATCGCTCTGGAACTGAAATCGGAATGCTCACTGACATTTCCGCTATTTGAAAGTCTGATAAACGCTGAAAAAATGACTAAGTCCCCAAAAAAATTTTTTTTCACCTTTTTTCAATTTTACCCCCGTGGGATATATATTCTACCCACTCACATTTGGAACTCTCCTGGGGTACCCTCACACATATTATTCCCTCATTTAGTGGATATTTTCACAAAAAAGTGAAATTTTCAAAAATTCTGAAAATTGGCTGAAAATGACTAAATATGAAGGACTCATCGGGCGAATCGCTCTGGAACTGAAATGGGAACGCTCACTGACACTTCTCCTATCTGAAAGTCTGAAAAACGCCAGAAAAATTACTAAGTCTAAAAAAAAAATTTTTTTATCAACTTTTTTCAATTTTACCCCCGTGGTATATATATTCTACCCACACACATTTGGAACTCTCCTGGGGTACCTTCACACATATTATTCCCTCATTTAGTGGATATTTTCACAAAAAAGTGAAATTTTCAAAAATTCAAAAAATTGGCTGAAAATGACTAAATATGAAGGACTCATCGGGCGAATAGCTCTGGAACTGAAATCGGAATGCTCACTGATATTTCCGCTATTTGAAAGTCTGATAAACGCTGAAAAAATGACTAAGTCTAAAAAAAATTTTTTTCAACTTTTTTCAACTTTACCCCCGTGGTATATATATTCTACCCACACACATTTGGAACTCTCCTGTGGTACCCTCACACATATTATTCCCTCATTGAGTGTATATTTTCAGAAAAAAGTGAAATTTTCAAAAATTCAGAAAATTGGCTGAAAACGACTAAATATGAAGGACTCATCGGGCGAATCGCTCTGGAACTGAAATCGGAACGCTCACTGACATTTCTCCTATCTGAAAGTCTGATAAACGTCGGAAAAATGACTAAGTCTAAAAAAGATTTTTTTTCAACTTTTTTCAATTTTACCCCCGTGGTATATATATTCTACCCACACACATTTGGAACTCTCCTGGGGTACCCTCACACATATTATTCCCTCATTTAGTGGATATTTTCACAAAAAAGTGAAATTTTCAAAAATTCAGAAAATTGACTGAAAATGAATAAATATGAAGGACTCATCGGGCGAATCGCTCTGGAACTGAAATCGGAACGCTCACTGACATTTCTCCTATCTGAAAGTCTGATAAACGCCAGAAAAATGACTAAGTCCAAAAAAAATTTTTTTCAACTGTTTTCAATATTACCCCCGTGGGATATATATTCTACCCACTCACATTTGGAACTCTCCTGCGGTACCATCACACATATTATTCCCTCATTTAGTGGATATTTTCACAAAAAAGAGAAATTTTCAAAAATTCAGAAAGTTGGCTGAAAATGACTAAATATGAACGACTCATCGGGCGAATCGCTCTGGAGCTGAAATTGGAACGCTCACTGACATTTCCCCTAACTGAAAGTCTGATAAACGCCGGAAAAATTACTAAGTCCAAAAAAAAAATTTTTTCAATTTTACCCCCGTGGTATATATCTTCTAACCACACACATTTGGAACTCTCCTGGGGTACCTTTACACATATTATTCCCTCATTTAGTGGATATTTTCACAAAAAAGTGAAATTTTCAAAAATTCAGAAAATTGGCTGAAAACGACTAAATATGAAGGACTCATTGGGCGAATCGCTCTGGAACTGAAATCGGAATGCTCACTGACATTTCCGCTATTTGAAAGTCTGATAAACGCTGAAAAAATGACTAAGTCCAAAAAAAAATTTTTTTTTCACCTTTTTTCAATTTTACCCCCGTGGGATATATATTCTACCCACTCACATTTGGAACTCTCCTGGGGTACCCTCACACATATTATTCCCTCATTTAGTGGATATTTTCACAAAAAAGTGAAATTTTCAAAAATTCTGAAAATTGGCTGAAAATGACTAAATATGAAGGACTCATCGGGCGAATCGCTCTGGAACTGAAATCGGAATGCTCACTGATATTTCCGCTATTTGAAAGTCTGATAAACGCTGAAAAAATGACTAAGTCCAAAAAAAAATTTTTTTTTCACCTTTTTTCAATTTTACCCCCGTGGGATATATATTCTACCCACTCACATTTGGAACTCTCCTGGGGTACCCTCACACATATTATTCCCTCATTTAGTGGATATTTTCACAAAAAAGTGAAATTTTCAAAAATTCTGAAAATTGGCTGAAAATGACTAAATATGAAGGACTCATCGGGCGAATCGCTCTGGAACTGAAATCGGAACGCTCACTGACATTTCTCCTATCTGAAAGTCTGATAAACGCCAGAAAAATGACTAAGTCCAAAAAAAATTTTTTTCAACTGTTTTCAATTTTACCCCCGTGGGATATATATTCTACCCACTCACATTTGGAACTCTCCTGCGGTACCATCACACATATTATTCCCTCATTTAGTGGATATTTTCACAAAAAAGAGAAATTTTCAAAAATTCAGAAAGTTGGCTGAAAATGACTAAATATGAACGACTCATCGGGCGAATCGCTCTGGAGCTGAAATTGGAACGCTCATTGACATTTCCCCTAACTGAAAGTCTGATAAACGCCGGAAAAATTACTAAGTCCAAAAAAAAAATTTTTTCAACTTTTTTCAATTTTACCCCCGTGGTATATACCTTCTAACCACACACATTTGGAACTCTCCTGGGGTACCTTCACACATATTATTCCCTCATTTAGTGGATATTTTCACAAAAAGTGAAATTTTCAAAAATTCAAAAAATTGGCTGAAAATGACTAAATATGAAGGACTCATCGGGCGAATCGCTCTGGAACTGAAATCGGAATGCTCACTGACATTTCCGCTATTTGAAAGTCTGATAAACGCTGAAAAAATGACTAAGTCGAAAAAAAAAAATTTTTCACCTTTTTTCAATTTTACCCCCGTGGGATATATATTCTACCCACACACATTTGGAACTCTCCTGGTGTACCCTCACACATATTATTCCCTCATTTAGTGGATATTTTCACAAAAAAGTGAAATTTTCAAAAATTCTGAAAATTGGCTGAAAATGAGTAAATATGAAGGACACATCGGGCGAATCGCTCTGGAGCTGAAATTGGAAAGCTCACTGACATTTATCCTATTTGAAAGTCTGATAATCGCCGAAAAAATGACTAAGTCCAAAAAATATTTTTTTTCAGATTTTTTCAATTTTTCCCCCGTGATATACATATTCTACCCACACACATTTGGAACTCTGCTGGGGTACTCTCACACATATTATTCCCTCATTTAGTGGATATTTTCACAAAAAGTGAAATTTTCAAAAATTCAAAAAATTGGCTGAAAATTACTAAATATGAAGAACTCATCGGGCGAATCGCTCTGGAACTGAAATCGGAATGCTCACTGACATTTCCGCTATTTGAAAGTCTGATAAACGCTGAAAAAATGACTAAGTCGAAAAAAAAAATTTTTTCACCTTTTTTCAATTTTACCCCCGTGGGATATATATTCTACCCACACACATTTGGAACTCTCCTGGTGTACCCTCACACATATTATTCCCTCATTTAGTGGATATTTTCACAAAAAAGTGAAATCTTAAAAAATTCAGAAAATTGGCTGAAAATGACTAAGTATGAAGGACTCATCGGGCGAATCGATCTGGAGCTGAAATTGGAACGCTCACCGACATTTCCCCTAACTGAAAGTCTGATAAACGCCGGAAAAATTACTAAGTCCCAAAAAAAAATGTTTTAAAACTTTTTTCAATTTTACCCGCTTTTGATATATATTCTACCCACACACATTTGGAACTCTCCTGGGGTACCCTCATACATATTATTCCCTCATTTAGTGGATATTTTCACAAAAAAGTGAAATATTCAAAACTTCAGAAAATTGGCTGAAAACGAATAAATATGAAGGACTCATCGGGCGAATCGCTCTGGAACTGAAATCGGAACGCTCACTGACATTTCCCCTATCTGAAAGTCTGAAAAACGCCGGAAAAATGACTAAGACTAAAAAAAATTTTTTTTCAACTTTTTTCAATTTTACCCCCGTGGTATATATATTCTACCCACACACATTTGGAACTCTCCTGGGGTACCCTCATACATATTATTCCCTCATTTAGTGGATATTTTCACAAAAAAGTGAAATTTTCAAAAATTCAGAAAATTGGCTGAAATTGACTAAATATGAAGGACTCATTGGGAGAATCGCTCTGGAACTGAAATCGGAACGCTCACTGACATTTCCCCTATCTGAAAGTCTGATAAACGCCGGAAAAATGACTAAGTCCAAAAAAATTTTTTAAAACTTTTTTCAATTTTACCCCCTTGGGATATATATTCTACCCACACACATTTGGAACTCTCCTGGGGTACCCTCACACATATTATTCCCTCATTTAGTCGACATTTTCACAAAAAAGTGAAATTTTCAAAAATTCAGAAAATTGGCTGAAAATGAATAAATATGAAGGACTCATCGGGCGAATCGCTCTGGATCTGAAATCGGAACGCTCACTGACATTTCCCGTATCTGAAAGTCTGATAAACGCCGGAAAAATGACTAAGACCCAAAAAAAATTTTTTAAAACTTTTTTCAATTTTACCCCCTTGGGATATATATTCTACCTACACACATTTGGAACTCTCCTGGGGTACCCTCATACATATTATTCCCTCATTTAGTGGATATTTTCACAAAAAAAGTGAAATTTTCAAAAATTCAGAAAATTGGCTGAAAACGACTAAATATGAAGGACTCATCGGGCGAATCGCTCTGGAACTGAAATCGGAACGCTCACTGACATTTCCCCTATCTGAAAGTCTGATAAACGCCGGAAAAATGACTAAGTCCAAAAAAATTTTTTTTAAACTTTTTTCAATTTTACCCCCGTGGTATATATATTCTACGCACACACATTTGGAACTCTCCTGGGGTACCCTCATACATATTATTCCCTAATTTAGTGGATATTTTCACAAAAAATGTGAAATTTTCAAAAATTCAGAAAATTGGCTGAAAACGACTAAATATCAAGGACTCATCGGGCGAATCGCTCTGGAACTGAAATCGGAACGCTCACTGACATTTCCCCTATCTGAAAGTCTGATAAACGCCGGAAAAATGACTAAGTCCAAAAAATTTTTTTTCAACTTTTTTCAATTTTACCCCCGTGGGATATATATTCTACCCACACACATTTGGAACTCTCCTGGGGTTCCCTCACACATATTATTCCCTCATTTAGTGGATATTTTCACAAAAAAAGTGAAATTTTCAAAAATTCAGAAAAGTGGCTGAAAACGACTAAATATGAAGGACTCATCGGGCGAATCGCTCTGGAACTGAAATCGGAACGCTCACTGACATTTCCCCTATCTGAAAGTCTGATAAACGCTAGAAAAATGACTAAGTCCGAAAAAAATTTTTTTTAAACTTTTTTAAATTTTACCCCCATGGGATATATATTTAACCTACACACATTTGGAACTCTCCTGGGGTTCCCTCACACATATTATTCCCTCATTTAGTGGATATTTTCACAAAAAAGTGAAATTTTCAAAAATTCAGAAAATTGGCTGAAAATGAATAAATATGAAGGACTCATCGGGCGAATCGCTCTGGAACTGAAATCGGAACGCTCACTGACATTTCCCCTATCTGAAAGTCTGATAAACGCCGGAAAAATGACTAAGACCCAAAAAAAATTTTTTAAAACTTTTTTCAATTTTACCCCCTTGGGATATATATTCTACGCACACACATTTGGAACTCTCCTGGGGTTCCCTCACACATATTATTCCCTCATTTAGTGGATATTTTCACAAAAAAGTGAAATTTTAAAAATTCAGAAAATTGGCTGAAAATGAATAAATATGAAGGACTCATCGGGCGAATCGCTCTGGAACTGAAATCGGAACGCTCACTGACATTTCCCCTATCTGAAAGTCTGATAAATGCCAGAAAAATGACTAAGTCCCAAAAAAATTTTTTTTAAACTTTTTTCAATTTTACCCCGTGGTATATATATTCTACCCACACACATTTGGTACTCTCCTGGGGTACCCTCATACATATTATTCCCTCATTTAGTGGATATTTTCACAAAAAAGTGAAATTTTAAAAATTCAGAAAATTGGCTGAAAATGAATGAATATGAAGGACTCATCGGGCGAATCGCTCTGGAACTGAAATCGGAACGCTCACTGACATTTCCCGTATCTGAAAGTCTGATAAACGCCGGAAAAATGACTAAGACCCAAAAAAAATTTTTTAAAACTTTTTTCAATTTTACCCCCTTGGGATATATATTCTACCTACACACATTTGGAACTCTCCTGGGGTACCCTCATACATATTATTCCCTCATTTAGTGGATATTTTCACAAAAAAAGTGAAATTTTCAAAAATTCAGAAATTGGCTGAAAACGACTAAATATCAAGGACTCATCGGGCGAATCGCTCTGGAACTGAAATCGGAACGCTCACTGACATTTCCCCTATCTGAAAGTCTGATAAACGCCGGAAAAATGACTAAGTCCAAAAAAATTTTTTTCAACTTTTTTCAATTTTACCCCCGTGGGATATATATTCTACCCACACACATTTGGAACTCTCCTGGGGTTCCCTCACACATATTATTCCCTCATTTAGTGGATATTTTCACAAAAAAAGTGAAATTTTCAAAAATTCAGAAAATTGGCTGAAAACGACTAAATATGAAGGACTCATCGGGCGAATCGCTCTGGAACTGAAATCGGAATGCTCACTGACATTTCCCCTATCTGAAAGTCTGATAAACGCTAGAAAAATGACTAAGTCCGAAAAAAAAATTTTTTAAACTTTTTTAAATTTTACCCCCATGGGATATATATTTAACCTACACACATTTGGAACTCTCCTGGGGTTCCCTCACACATATTATTCCCTCATTTAGTGGATATTTTCACAAAAAAGTGAAATTTTCAAAAATTCAGAAAATTGGCTGAAAATGAATAAATATGAAGGACTCATCGGGCGAATCGCTCTGGAACTGAAATCGGAACGCTCACTGACATTTCCCCTAACTGAAAGTCTGATAAACGCCGGAAAAATGACTAAGTCTAAAAAAATTTTTTTTTCAACTTTTTTCAATTTTACCCCCGTGGTATATATATTCTACCCACACACATTTGGAACTCTCCTGGGGCACCCTCATACATATTATTCCCTCATTTAGTGGATATTTTCACAAAAAAGTGAAATTTTCAAAAATTTAGAAAATTGGCTGAAAACGACTAAATATGAAGGACTCATCGGGCGAATCGCTCTGGAACTGAAATCGGAACGCTCTCTGACATTTCCGCTATTTTAAAGTCTGATAAACGATGAAAAAATGACTAAGTCCAAAAAAAATTTTTTTTCACCTTTTTTCAATTTTTCCCCCGTGGGATATATATTCTACACACACACATTTGGAACTCTCCTGGGGTTCCCTCACACATATTATTCCCTCATTTAGTGGATATTTTCACAAAAAAGTGAAATTTTCAAAAATTCAGAAAATTGGCTGAAAATGAATAAATATGAAGGACTCATCGGGCGAATCGCTCTGGAACTGAAATCGGAACGCTCACTGACATTTCCCCTATCTGAAAGTCTGATAAACGCCGGAAAAATGACTAAGACCCAAAAAAAAATTTTTAAAACTTTTTTCAATTTTACCCCCTTGGGATATATATTCTACCCACACACATTTGGAACTCTCCTGGGGTACCCTCACACATATTATTCCCTCATTTAGTGGATATTTTCACAAAAAAAGTGAAATTTTCAAAAATTCAGAAAATTGGCTGAAATTGACTAAATATGAAGGACTCATCGGGCGAATCGCTCTGGAACTGAAATCGGATCGCTCACTGACATTTCCCCTATCTGAAAGTCTGATAAACGCCGGAAAAATGACTAAGTCCAAAAAAATTTTTTTTCAACTTTTTTCAATTTTACCCCCGTGGTATATATATTCTATGCACACACATTTGGAACTCTCCTGGGGTACCCTCATACATATTATTCCCTCATTTAGTGGATATTTTCACAAAAAAGTGAAATTTTCAAAAATTCAGAAAATTGGCTGAAAACGAATAAATATGAAGGACTCATCGGGCGAATCGCTCTGGAACTGAAATCGGAACGCTCACTGACATTTCCCCTATCTGAAAGTCTGATAAAAGCCGGAAAAATGACTAAGTCCCCCAAAAAATTTTTTTAAACTTTTTTCAATTTTACCCCCTTGGGATATATATTCTACCCACACACATTTGGAACTCTCCTGGGGTACCCTCACACATATTATTCCCTCATTTAGTCGATATTTTCACAAAAAAAGTGAAATTTTCAAAAATTCAGAAAATTGGCTGAAATTGACTAAATATGAAGGACTCATCGGGCGAATCGCTCTGGAACTGAAATCGGAACGCTCACTGACATTTCCCCTATCTGAAAGTCTGATAAACGGCGGAAAAATGACTAAGTCCAAAAAAATTTTTTTTAACTTTTTTCAATTTTACCCCCGTGGGATATATATTCTACCCACGCACATTTGGAACTCTCCTGGGGTTCCCTCACACATATTATTCCCTCATTTAGTGGATATTTTCACAAAAAAGTGAAATTTTCAAAAATTCAGAAAATTGGCTGAAAACGACTAAATATGAAGGACTCATCGGGCGAATCGCTCTGGAACTGAAATCGGAACGCTCACTGACATTTCCCCTATCTGAAAGTCTGATAAACGCCGGAAAAATGACTAAGTCCCCCAAAAAATTTTTTAAAACTTTTTTCAATTTTACCCCCGTGGGATATATATTCTACCCACACACATTTGGAACTCTCCTGGGGTACCCTCACACATATTATTCCCTCATTTAGTCGATATTTTCACAAAAAATGTGAAATTTTCAAAAATTCAGAAAATTGGCTGAAAACGACTAAATATCAAGGACTCATCGGGCGAATCGCTCTGGAACTGAAATCGGAACGCTCACTGACATTTCCCCTATCTGAAAGTCTGATAAACGCTAGAAAAATGACTAAGTCCGAAAAAAAAATTTTTAAAACTTTTTTAAATTTTACCCCCATGGGATATATATTCTACCTACACACATTTGGAACTCTCCTGGGGTTCCCTCACACATATTATTCCCTCATTTAGTGGATATTTTCACAAAAAAGTGAAATTTTCAAAAATTCAGAAAATTGGCTGAAAATGAATAAATATGAAGGACTCATCAGGCGAATCGCTCTGGAACTGAAATCGGAACGCTCACTGACATTTCCCCTATCTGAAAGTCTGATAAACGCCGGAAAAATGACTAAGACCCAAAAAAAATTTTTTAAAACTTTTTTCAATTTTACCCCCTTGGGATATATATTCTACCCACACACATTTGGAACTCTCCTGGGGTACCCTCACACATATTATTCCCTCATTTAGTGGATATTTTCACAAAAAAAGTGAAATTTTCAAAAATTCAGAAAATTGGCTGAAATTGACTAAATATGAAGGACTCATCGGGCGAATCGCTCTGGAACTGAAATCGGATCGCTCACTGACATTTCCCCTATCTGAAAGTCTGATAAACGCCGGAAAAATGACTAAGTCCAAAAAAATTTTTTTCAACTTTTTTGAATTTTACCCCCGTGGTATATATATTCTACCCACACACATTTGGAACTCTCCTGGGGTACCCTCATACATATTATTCCCTCATTTAGTCGATATTTTCACAAAAAAAGTGAAATTTTCAAAAATTCAGAAAATTGGCTGAAAACGAATAAATATGAAGGACTCATCGGGCGAATCGCTCTGGAACTGAAATCGGAACGCTCACTGACATTTCTCCTATCTGAAAGACTGATAAACGCCGGAAAAATGACTAAGTCTAAAAAAATTTTTTTTTAAACTTTTTTCAATTTTACCCCCGTGGTATATATATTCTACCCACACACATTTGGAACTCTCCTGGGGTACCCTCATACATATTATTCCCTCATTTAGTGGATATTTTCACAAAAAAGTGAAATTTTCAAAAATTCAGAAAATTGGTGAAAACGACTAAATATGAAGGACTCATCGGGCGAATCGCTCTGGAACTGAAATCGGAACGCTCTCTGACATTTCCGCTATTTTAAAGTCTGATAAACGATGAAAAAATGACTAAGTCCAAAAAAAATTTTTTTTCACCTTTTTTCAATTTTTCCCCCGTGGGATATATATTCTACCCACACACATTTGGAACTCTCCTGGGGTACCCTCACACATATTATTCCCTCATTTAGTGGATATTTTCACAAAAAAGTGAAATTTTCAAAAATTCAGAAAATTGGCTGAAAACGACTAAATATGAAGGACTCATCGGGCGAATCGCTCTGGAACTGAAATCGGATCGCTCACTGACATTTCCCCTATCTGAAAGTCTGATAAACGCCGGAAAAATGACTAAGTCCAAAAAAATTTTTTTTAAACTTTTTTCAATTTTACCCCCGTGGTATATATATTCTATGCACACACATTTGGAACTCTCCTGGGGTACCCTCATACATATTATTCCCTCATTGAGTGGATATTTTCACAAAAAAGTGAAATTTTCAAAAATTCAGAAAATTGGCTGAAAACGAATAAATATGAAGGACTCATCGGGCGAATCGCTCTGGAACTGAAATCGGAACGCTCACTGACATTTCCCCTATCTGAAAGTCTGATAAACGCCGGAAAAATGATTAAGTCCCCCAAAAAATTTTTTAAAACTTTTTTCAATTTTACCCCCGTGGGATATATATTCTACCCACACACATTTGGAACTCTCCAGGGGGTCCCTCACACATATTATTCCCTCATTTCGTGGATATTTTCACAAAAAAAGGGAAATTTTCAAAAATTCAGAAAATTGTCTGAAAACGACTAAATATCAAGGACTCATCGGGCGAATCGCTCTGGAACTGAAATCGGAACGCTCACTGACATTTCCCCTATCTGAAAGTCTGATAAACGCCGGAAAAATGACTAAGTCCAAAAAAATTTTTTTCAACTTTTTTGAATTTTACCCCCGTGGTATATATATTCTACCCACACACATTTGGAACTCTCCTGGGGTACCCTCATACATATTATTCCCTCATTTAGTGGATATTTTCACAAAAAAAGTGAAATTTTCAAAAATTCAGAAAATTGGCTGAAAACGAATAAATATGAAGGACTCATCGGGCGAATCGCTCTGGAACTGAAATCGGAACGCTCACTGACATTTCTCCTATCTGAAAGACTGATAAACGCCGGAAAAATGACTAAGTCCAAAAAAATTTTTTTCAACTTTTTTGAATTTTACCCCCGTGGTATATATATTCTACCCACACACATTTGGAACTCTCCTGGGGTACCCTCATACATATTATTCCCTCATTTAGTGGATATTTTCACAAAAAAAGTGAAATTTTCAAAAATTCAGAAAATTGGCTGAAAACGACTAAATATGAAGGACTCATCGGGCGAATCGCTCTGGAACTGAAATCGGAACGCTCTCTGACATTTCCGCTATTTTAAAGTCTGATAAACGATGAAAAAATGACTAAGTCCAAAAAAAATTTTTTTTCACCTTTTTTCAATTTTTCCCCCGTGGGATATATATTCTACCCACACACATTTGGAACTCTCCTGGGGTACCCTCACACATATTATTCCCTCATTTAGTGGATATTTTCACAAAAAAGTGAAATTTTCAAAAATTCAGAAAATTGGCTGAAAACGACTAAATATGAAGGACTCATCGGGCGAATCGCTCTGGAACTGAAATCGGAACGCTCTCTGACATTTCCGCTATTTTAAAGTCTGATAAACGATGAAAAAATGACTAAGTCCAAAAAAAATTTTTTTTCACCTTTTTTCAATTTTTCCCCCGTGGGATATATATTCTACACACACACATTTGGAACTCTCCTGGGGTTCCCTCACACATATTATTCCCTCATTTAGTGGATATTTTCACAAAAAAGTGAAATTTTCAAAAATTCAGAAAATTGGCTGAAAATGAATAAATATGAAGGACTCATCGGGCAAATCGCTCTGGAACTGAAATCGGAACGCTCACTGACATTTCCCCTATCTGAAAGTCTGATAAACGCCGGAAAAATGGCTAAGACCCAAAAAAAATTTTTTAAAACTTTTTTCAATTTTACCCCCTTGGGATATATATTCTACCCACACATATTTGGAACTCTCCTGGGGTACCCTCACACATATTATTCCCTCATTTAGTGGATATTTTCACAAAAAAAGTGAAATTTTCAAAAATTCAGAAAATTGGCTGAAATTGACTAAATATGAAGGACTCATCGGGCGAATCGCTCTGGAACTGAAATCGGAACGCTCACTGACATTTCCCCTATCTGAAAGTCTGATAAACGCCGGAAAAATGACTAAGTCCAAAAAAATTTATTTCAACTTTTTTGAATTTTACCCCCGTGGTATATATATTCTACCCACACACATTTGGAATTCTCCTGGGGTACCCTCATACATATTATTCCCTCATTTAGTGGATATTTTCACAAAAAAGTGAAATTTTCAAAAATTCAGAAAATTGGCTGAAAACGAATAAATATGAAGGACTCATCGGGCGAATCGCTCTGGAACTGAAATCGGAACGCTCACTGACATTTCCCCTATCTGAAAGTCTGATAAACGCCGGAAAAATGACGAAGTCCAAAAAAATTTTTTTCAACTTTTTTGAATTTTACCCCCGTGGGATATATATTCTACCCACACACATTTGGAACTCTCCTGGGGTTCCCTCACACATATTATTCCCTCATTTAGTGGATATTTTCATAAAAAAGTGAAATTTTCAAAAATTCAGAAAATTGGCTTAAAACGACTAAATATGAAGGACTCATCGGGCGAATCGCTCTGGAACTGAAATCGGAACGCTCACTGACATTTCTCCTATCTGAAAGACTGATAAACGCCGGAAAAATGACTAAGTCTAAAAAAATTTTTTTTTCAACTTTTTTCAATTTTACCCCCGTGGTATATATATTCTACCCACACACATTTGGAACTCTCCTGGGGTACCCTCATAAATATTATTCCCTCATTTAGTGGATATTTTCACAAAAAAGTGAAATTTTCAAAAATTCAGAAAATTGGCTGAAAACGACTAAATATGAAGGACTCATCGGGCGAATCGCTCTGGAACTGAAATCGGAACGCTCACTGACATTTCTCCTATCTGAAAGACTGATAAACGCCGGAAAAATGACTAAGTCTAAAAAAATTTTTTTTTCAACTTTTTTCAATTTTACCCCCGTGGTATATATATTCTACCCACACACATTTGGAACTCTCCTGGGGTACCCTCATACATATTATTCCCTCATTTAGTGGATATTTTCACAAAAAAGTGAAATTTTCAAAAATTCAGAAAATTGGCTGAAAACGACTAAATATGAAGGACTCATCGGGCGAATCGCTCTGAAACTGAAATCGGAACGCTCTCTGACATTTCCGCTATTTTAAAGTCTGATAAACGATGAAAAAATGACTAAGTCCAAAAAAAATTTTTTTTCACCTTTTTTCAATTTTTCCCCCGTGGGATATATATTCTACCCACACACATTTGGAACTCTCCTGGGGTACCCTCATACATATTATTCCCTCATTTAGTAGATATTTTCACAAAAAAAGTGAAATTTTCAAAAATTCAGAAAAATTGGCTGAAAACGAATAAATATGAAGGACTCATCGGGCGAATCGCTCTGGAACTGAAATCGGAATGCTCACTGACATTTCTCCTTTCTGAAAGACTGATAAACGCCGGAAAAATGACTAAGTCCCAAAAAATTTTTTTCAACTTTTTTCAATTTTACCCCCGTGGGACATATATTCTACACACACACATTTGGAACTCTCCTGGGGTTCCCTCACACATATTATTCCCTCATTTAGTGGATATTTTCACAAAAAAGTTAAATTTTAAAAAATTCAGAAAATTGGCTGAAAACGACTAAATATGAAGGACTCATCAGGATAACCGCTCTGGAACTGAAATCGGAACACTCACTAATATTTCCCCTATCTGAAAGTCTGATAAACGCCAGAAAAATGACTAAGTCCCAAAAAAATTTTTTTTAAACTTTTTTCAATTTTACCCCCATGGGATATATATTCTACCTACACACATTTGGAACTCTCCTGGGGTACCCTCACACATATTATTCCCTCATTTAGTGGATATTTTCACAAAAAAGTGAAATTTTCAAAAATTCAGAAAATTGGCTGAAATTGACTAAATATGAAGGACTCATCGGGAGAATCGCTCTGGAACTGAAATCGGAACGCTCACTGACACTTCCCCTATCTGAAAGTCTGATAAACGTCGGAAAAATGACTAAGTCTAAAAAAATTTTTTTTTCAATTTTACCCCCGTGGTATATATATTCTACCCACACACATTTGGAACTCTCCTGGGGTACCCTCATACATATTATTCCCTCATTTAGTGGATATTTTCACAAAAAAGTGAAATTTTCAAAAATTCAGAAAATTGGCTGAAAACGAATAAATATGAAGGACTCATCGGGCGAATCGCTCTGGAACTGAAATCGGAACGCTCACTGACATTTCCCCTATGTGAAAGTCTGATAAACGCCGGAAAAATGACTAAGTCCAAAAAAATTTTTTTCAACTTTTTTCAATTTTACCCCCGTGGGATATATATTCTACCCACACACATTTGGAACTCTCCTGGGGTTCCCTCACACATATTATTCCCTCATTTAGTGGATATTTTCACAAAAAAGTGAAATTTTCAAAAATTCTGTAAATTGGCTGAAAACGACTAAATATGAAGGACTCATCGGGCGAATCGCTCAGGAACTGAAATCGGAACGCTCTCTGACATTTCCGCTATTTGAACGTCTGATAAATCGCTGAAAAAATGACTAAGTCCAAAAAAAAATTTTTTTCACCTTTTTTCAATTTTACCCCCGTGGGATATATATTCTACCCACACACATTTGGAACTCTACTGGGATACCCTCACACATATTATTCCCTCATTTAGTGGATATTTTCACAAAAAAGTGAAATTTTCAAAAATTCAGAAAATTGGCTGAAAACGACTAAATGTGAAGGACTCATCGGGCGAATCGCTCTGGAACTGAAATCGGAACACTCACTGACATTTCCCCTATCTGAAAGTCTGATAAACGCCGGAAAAATGACTAAGTCCAAAAAAATTTTTTTCAACTTTTTTGAATTTTACCCCCGTGGGATATATATTCTACCCACACACATTTGGAACTCTCCTGGGGTACCCTCACACATATTATTCCCTCATTTAGTCGATATTTTCACAAAAAATGCGAAATTTTCAAAAATTCAGAAAATTGGCTGAAATTGACTAAATATGAAGGACTCATCGGGCGAATCGCTCTGGAACTAAAATCGGAACGCTCACTGACATTTCCCCTATCTGAAAGTCTGATAAACGGCGGAAAAATGACTAAGTCCCAAAAAAATTTTTTTTAAACTTTTTTAAATTTTACCCCCATGGGATATATATTCTACCTACACACATTTGGAACTCTCCTGGGGTTCCCTCACACATATTATTCCCTCATTTAGTGGATATTTTCACAAAAAAGTGAAATTTTCAAAAATTCAGAAAATTGGCTGAAAACGAATAAATATGAAGGACTCATCGGGCGAATCGCTCTGGAACTGAAATCGGAATGCTCAATGACATTTCCCCTATCTGAAAGTCTGATAAACGCCGGAAAAATGACTAAGTCCAAAAAATTTTTTTTCAACTTTTTTCAATTTTACCCCCGTGGTATATATATTCTACCCACACACATTTGGAACTCTCCTGGGGTACCCTCACACATATTATTCCCTCATTTAGTGGATATTTTCACAAAAAAGTGAAATTTTCAAAAATTCAGAAAATTGGCTGAAAACGAATAAATATGAAGAACTCATCGGGCGAATCGCTCTGGAACTGAAATCAGAACGCTCACTGACATTTCCCCTATCTGAAAGTCTGATAAACGCCGGAAAAATGACTAAGTCCCCCAAAAAATTTTTTAAAACTTTTTTCAATTTTACCCCCGTGGGATATATATTCTACCCACACACATTTGGAACTCTCCTGGGGTACCCTCACACATATTATTCCCTCATTTAGTCGATATTTTCACAAAAAATGTGAAATTTTCAAAAATTCAGAAAATTGGCTGAAATTGTCTAAATATGAAGGACTCATCGGGCGAATCGCTCTGGAACTAAAATCGGAACGCTCACTGACATTTCCCCTATCTGAAAGTCTGATAAACTGTGGAAAAATGACTAAGTCCAAAAAAATTTTTTTCAACTTTTTTCAATTTTACCCCCGTGGGATATATATTCTACCCACACACATTTGGAACTCTCCTGGGGTTCCCTCACACATATTATTCCCTCATTTAGTGGATATTTTCACAAAAAAGTGAAATTTTCAAAAATTCAGAAAATTGTCTGAAAACGACTAAATATGAAGGACTCATAGGGCTAATCGCTCTGGAACTGAAATCGGAATGCTCACTGACACTTCCCCTATCTGAAAGTCTGATAAACGTCGGAAAAATGACTAAGTCTAAAAAAATTTTTTTTTCAATTTTACCCCCGTGGTATATATATTCTACCCACACAAATTTGGAACTCTCCTGGGGTACCCTCATACATATTATTCCCTCATTTAGTGGATATTTTCACAAAAAAGTGAAATTTTCAAAAATTCAGAAAATTGGCTGAAAACGAATAAATATGAAGGACTCATCGGGCGAATCGCTCTGGAACTGAAATCGGAAGGCTCACTGACATTTCCCCTATCTGAAAGTCTGATAAACGCCAGAAAAATGACTAAGTCCAAAAAAATTTTTTTTAAACTTTTTTCAATTTTACCCCCATGGGATATATATTCTACCTACACACATTTGGAACTCTCCTGGGGTACCCTCACACATATTATTCCCTCATTTAGTGGATATTTTCACAAAAAAGTGAAATTTTCAAAAATTCAGAAAATTGGCTGAAATTGACAAAATATGAAGGACTCATCGGGAGAATCGCTCTGGAACTGAAATCGGAACGCTCACTGACACTTCCCCTATCTGAAAGTCTGATAAACGGCGGAAAAATTACTAAGTATAAAAAAAAATTTTTTTCAATTTTACCCCCGTGGTATATATATTCTACCCACACACATTTGGAACTCTCCTGGGGTACCCTCATACATATTATTCCCTTATTTAGTGGATATTTTCACAAAAAAGTGAAATTTTCAAAAATTCAGAAAATTGGCTGAAAACGACTAAATATGAAGGACTCATCGGGCGAATCGCTCTGGAACTGAAATCGGAACGCTCACTGACATTTCCCCTATCTGAAAGTCTGATAAACGCCGGAAAAATGACTAAGTCCAAAAAATTTTTTTTCAACTTTTTTCAATTTTACCCCCGTGGTATATATATTCTACCCACACACATTTGGAACTCTCCTGGGGTACCCTCACACATATTATTCCCTCATTTAGTCGATATTTTCACAAAAAATGTGAAATTTTCAAAAATTCAGAAAATTGGCTGAAATTGACTAAATATGAAGGACTCATCGGGCGAATCGCTCTGGAACTAAAATCGGAACGCTCACTGACATTTCCCCTATCTGAAAGTATGATAAACGGCGGAAAAATGACTAAGTCCCAAAAAAATTTTTTTTAAACTTTTTTAAATTTTACCCCCATGGGATATATATTCTACCTACACACATTTGGAACTCTCCTGGGGTTCCCTCACACATATTATTCCCTCATTTAGTGGATATTTTCACAAAAAAAGTGAAATTTTCAAAAATTCTGAAAATTGTCTGAAAACGACTAAATATGAAGGACTCATCGGCGAATCGCTCTGGAACTGAAATCGGAATGCTCACTGACATTTCTCCTATCTGAAAGATTGATAAACGCCGGAAAAATGACTAAGTCTAAAAAAAATTTTTTTTCAACTTTTTTCAATTTCACCCCCGTGGGATATATATTCTACCCCCACACATTTGGAACTCTCCTGGGGTACCCTCATACATATTATTCCCTCATTTAGCGGATATTTTCACAAAAAAGTGAAATTTTCAAAAATTCAGAAAATTGGCTGAAAACGACTAAATATGAAGGACTCATCGGGCGAATCGCTCTGGAACTGAAATCGGAACGCTCTCTGACATTTCCGCTATTTTAAAGTCTGATAAACGATGAAAAAATGACTAAGTCTAAAAAAAATTTTTTCAACTTTTTTCAATTTTACCCCCGTGGGATATATATTCTACCCACACACATTTGGAACTCTCCTGGGGTTCCCTCACACATATTATTCCATCATTTAGTGGATATTTTCACAAAAAGTGAAATTTTCAAAAATTCAGAAAATTGGCTGAAAACGAATAAATATGAAGGACTCATCGGGCGAATCGCTCTGGAACTGAAATCGGAATGCTCACTGGCATTTCCCCTATCTGAAAGTCTGATAAACGCCGGAAAAATGACTTAGTCCCAAAAAAATTTTTTTTAAACTTTTTTCAATTTTACCCCCGTTGGATATATATTCTACCCACACACATTTAGAACTTTCCTGGGGTACCCTCACACATATTATTCCCTCATTTAGTGGATATTTTCACAAAAAAGTGAAATTTTCAAAAATTCAGAAAATTGGCTGAAATTGACTAAATATGAAGGACTCATCGGGCGAATCGCTCTGGAACTGAAATCGGAACGCTCACTGATATTTCCCCTATCTGAAAGTCTGATAAACGCCGGAAAAATGACTAAGCCCAAAAAAATTTTTTTCAACTTTTTTCAATTTTACCCCCGTGGGATATATATTCTACCCACACACATTTGGAACTCTCCTGGGGTTCCCTCACACATATTGTTCCCTCATTTAGTGGATATTTTCACAAAAAAGTGAAATTTTCAAAAATTCAGAAAATTGGCTGAAAACTACTAAATATGAAGGACTCATCGGTCGAATCGCTCTGGAGCTGAAATTGGAAAGCTCACTGACATTTATCCTATCTGAAAGTCTGATAAACGCCGGAAAAATGACTAAGTCCAAAAAAAATTTTTTTCAGCTTTTTTCAATTTTACCCATGTGGTATACATATTCTACCCACACACATTTGGAACTCTCCTGGGGTACCCTCACACATATTATTCCCTCATTTAGTGGATATTTTCACAAAAAAGTGAAATTTTCAAAAATTCAGAAAATTGGCTGAAAACAACTAAATATGAAGGACTCATCGGGCGAATCGCTCTGGAACTGAAATCGGAATGCTCACTGACATTTCCGCTATTTGAAAGTCTGATAAACGCTTAAAAAATGACTAAGTCCAAAAAAAATTTTTTTTCACCTTTTTTCAATTTTACCCCCGTGGGATATATATTCTACCCACACACATTTGGAACTCTCCTGGGGTACCCTCACACATATTATTCCCTCATTTAGTGGATATTTTCACAAAAAAGTGAAATTTTCAAAAATTCAGAAAATTGGCTGAAAACGACTAAATATGAAGGACTCATCGGGCGAATCGCTCTGGAACTGAAATCGGAATGCTCACTGACATTTCCGCTATTTGAAAGTCTGATAAACGCTGAAAAAATGACTAAGTACAAAAAATATTTTTTTTCACCTTTTTTCAATTTTACCCCCGTGGGATATATATTCTACCCACACACATTTGGAACTCTCCTGGGGTACCCTCACACATATTATTCCCTCATTTAATGGATATTTTCACAAAAAAGTTAAATTTTCAAAAATTCAGAAAATTGGCTGAAAACGACTAAATATGAAGGACTCATTGGGCGAATCACTCTGGAACTGAAATCGGAATGCTCTCTGACATTTCCCCTATCTGAAAGTCTGATAAAAGCCAGAAAAATGACTAAGTCCAAAAAAAATTTTTTTTCACCTTTTTTCAATTTTACCCCCGTGGGATATATATTCTACCCACACGCATTTGGAACTCTCCTGTTGTACCCTCACACATATTATTCCCTCATTTAGTGGATATTTTCACAAAAAAGTGAAATTTTCAAAAATTCAGAAAATTGGCTGAAATTGACTAAATATGAAGGACTCATCGGGCGAATCGCTCTGGAACTGAAATCGGAACGCTCACTGACATTTCCACTAACTGAAAGCCTGATAAACGCCATAAAAATGACTAAGTCCAACAACATATTTTTTTCAACTTTTTTCAATTTTACCCCCGTGGGATATATATTCTACCCACACACATTTGAAGCTCTCCTGGAGTACCCTCACACATATTATTCCCTCATTTAGTGGATATTTTCACAAAAAAGTGAAATTTTCAAAAATTCAGAAAATTGGCTGAAAACGACTAAATATGCAGGACTCATCAGGCGAATCGCTCTGGAACTGAAATCGGAACGATCACTGACATTTCTCCTATCTGAAAGTCTGATAAACGCCGGAAAAATGACTAAGTCTAAAAAAAAATTGTTTTCAACTTTTTTCAATTTTACCCCCGTGGTATATATATTCTACCCACACACATTTGGAACTCTCCTGGGGTACCCTCACACATATTATTCCCTCATTTAGTGGATATTTTCACAAAAAAGTGAAATTTTCAAAAATTCTGAAAATTGGCTGAAAACGACTTAATATGAAGGACTCATCGGGCGAATCGCTGTGGAACTGAAATCGGACCACTCTCTGACATTTCCCCTATCTGAAAGTCTGATAAACGCCAGAAAAATTACTAAGTCCAAAAAAAATTTTTTTCAACTTTTTTCAATTTTACCCCCGTGGGATATATATTCTACCCACACACATTTGGAACTCTCCTGAGGTACCCTCACACATATTATTCCCTCATTTAGTGGATATTTTCACAAAAATGTGAAATTTCCAAAAATTTTTAAACTTGGCTGAAAACGACTAAATATGAAGGACTCATCGGGCGAATCGCTCTGGAACTGAAATCGGAATGCTCACTGACATTTCCGCTATTTGAAAGTCTGATAAACTCTGAAAAAATGACTAAGTCCCAAAAAAATTTTTTTTCACCTTTTTTCAATTTTACCATCGTGGGATATATATTCTACCCACACACATTTGGAACTCTCCTGGGGTACCCTCACACATATTTATTCCCTCATTTAGTGGATATTTTCACAAAAAGTGAAATTTTCAAAAATTCTGAAAAGTGGCTGAAAATGACTAAATATGAACGACTCATCGGGCAAATCGCTCTGGAACTGAAATCGGAACGCTCACTGACATTTCCCCTATCTGAAAGTCTGATAAACGCCGGAAAAATGACTAAGTCCAAAAACATTTTTTTTCAACTTTTTTCAATTTTACCCCCGTGGGATATATATTCTACCCACACACGTTTGGAACTCTCCTGGGGTACCCTCACACATATTATTCCCTCATTTAGTGGATATTTTCACAAAAAAGTGAAATTTTCAAAAATTTTGAAACTTGGCTGAAAACGACTAAAAATGAAGGACTCATCGGGCGAATCGCTCTGGAACTGAAATCGGAATGCTCACTGACATTTCCGCTATTTGAAAGTCTGATAAACGCTGAAAAAATGACTAAGTACAAAAAATATTTTTTTTCACCTTTTTTCAATTTTACCCCCGTGGGATATATATTCTACCCACACACATTTGGAACTCTCCTGGGGTACCCTCACACATATTATTCCCTCATTTAATGGATATTTTCACAAAAAAGTTAAATTTTCAAAAATTCAGAAAATTGGCTGAAAACGACTAAATATGAAGGACTCATTGGGCGAATCACTCTGGAACTGAAATCGGAATGCTCTCTGACATTTCCCCTATCTGAAAGTCTGATAAAAGCCAGAAAAATGACTAAGTCCAAAAAAAATTTTTTTTCACCTTTTTTCAATTTTACCCCCGTGGGATATATATTCTACCCACACGCATTTGGAACTCTCCTGTTGTACCCTCACACATATTATTCCCTCATTTAGTGGATATTTTCACAAAAAAGTGAAATTTTCAAAAATTCAGAAAATTGGCTGAAATTGACTAAATATGAAGGACTCATCGGGCGAATCGCTCTGGAACTGAAATCGGAACGCTCACTGACATTTCCACTAACTGAAAGCCTGATAAACGCCATAAAAATGACTAAGTCCAACAACATATTTTTTTCAACTTTTTTCAATTTTACCCCCGTGGGATATATATTCTACCCACACACATTTGAAGCTCTCCTGGAGTACCCTCACACATATTATTCCCTCATTTAGTGGATATTTTCACAAAAAAGTGAAATTTTCAAAAATTCAGAAAATTGGCTGAAAACGACTAAATATGCAGGACTCATCAGGCGAATCGCTCTGGAACTGAAATCGGAACGATCACTGACATTTCTCCTATCTGAAAGTCTGATAAACGCCGGAAAAATGACTAAGTCTAAAAAAAAATTGTTTTCAACTTTTTTCAATTTTACCCCCGTGGTATATATATTCTACCCACACACATTTGGAACTCTCCTGGGGTACCCTCACACATATTATTCCCTCATTTAGTGGATATTTTCACAAAAAAGTGAAATTTTCAAAAATTCTGAAAATTGGCTGAAAACGACTTAATATGAAGGACTCATCGGGCGAATCGCTGTGGAACTGAAATCGGACCACTCTCTGACATTTCCCCTATCTGAAAGTCTGATAAACGCCAGAAAAATTACTAAGTCCAAAAAAAATTTTTTTCAACTTTTTTCAATTTTACCCCCGTGGGATATATATTCTACCCACACACATTTGGAACTCTCCTGAGGTACCCTCACACATATTATTCCCTCATTTAGTGGATATTTTCACAAAAATGTGAAATTTCCAAAAATTTTTAAACTTGGCTGAAAACGACTAAATATGAAGGACTCATCGGGCGAATCGCTCTGGAACTGAAATCGGAATGCTCACTGACATTTCCGCTATTTGAAAGTCTGATAAACTCTGAAAAAATGACTAAGTCCCAAAAAAATTTTTTTTCACCTTTTTTCAATTTTACCATCGTGGGATATATATTCTACCCACACACATTTGGAACTCTCCTGGGGTACCCTCACACATATTTATTCCCTCATTTAGTGGATATTTTCACAAAAAGTGAAATTTTCAAAAATTCTGAAAAGTGGCTGAAAATGACTAAATATGAACGACTCATCGGGCAAATCGCTCTGGAACTGAAATCGGAACGCTCACTGACATTTCCCCTATCTGAAAGTCTGATAAACGCCGGAAAAATGACTAAGTCCAAAAACATTTTTTTTCAACTTTTTTCAATTTTACCCCCGTGGGATATATATTCTACCCACACACGTTTGGAACTCTCCTGGGGTACCCTCACACATATTATTCCCTCATTTAGTGGATATTTTCACAAAAAAGTGAAATTTTCAAAAATTTTGAAACTTGGCTGAAAACGACTAAAAATGAAGGACTCATCGGGCGAATCGCTCTGGAACTGAAATCGGAATGCTCACTGACATTTCCGCTATTTGAAAGTCTGATAAACGCTGAAAAAATGACTACGTCCAAAAAAATTTTTTTTTCACCTTTTTTCAATTTTACCCCGTGGGATATATCTTCTACCCACACCCATTTGGAACTCTCCTGGGGTACCCTCACACATATTACTCCCTCATTTAGTGGATATTTTCACAAAAAAGTGAAATTTTCAAAAATTTAGAAAATTGGCTGAAAACAACTAAATATGAAGGACTCATCGGGCGAATCGCTCTGGAACTGAAATCGGAACGCTCACTGACATTTCCCCTATCTAAAAGTCTCATAAACGCCGGAAAAATGACTAAGTCTAAAAAAAAAATTTTTCAACTTTTTTCAATTTTACCCCCGTGGGATATATATTCCACCCACACACATTTGGAGCACTCCTGGGGTACCCTCACACATATTATTCCCTCATTTAGTGGATATTTTCACAAAAAAGTGAAATTTTCAAAAATTCAGAAAAGTGGCTGAAAATGACTAAATATGAACGACTCATCGGGCGAATCGCTCTGGAACTGAAATCGGAACGCTCACTGACATTTCCACTAACTGAAAGTCTGATAAACGCCGGAAAAATGACTAAGACCAACAACATTTTTTTTTCAACTTTTTTCAATTTTACCCCCGTGGTGTATATATTCTACCCACACACATTTAGAACTTTCCTGGTGCTCCCTCACACATATTATTCCCTCATTTAGTGGATATTTTCACAAAAAAGTGAAATTTTCAAAAATTCAGAAAATTGGCTGAAATTGACTAAATATGAAGGACTCATCGGGCGAATCGCTCTGGAACTGAAATCGGAACGCTCACTGACATTTCCCCTATCTGAAAGTCTGATAAATGCCGGAAAAATGACTAAGTCCAAAAAAATTTTTTTCAACTTTTTTCAATTTTACCCCGTGGGATATATATTCTACCCACACACATTTGGAACTCTCCTGGAGTACCCTCACACATATTATTCCCTCATTTACTGGATATTTTCACAAAAAAGTGAAATTTTCAAAAATTCAGAAAATTGGCTGGAAACGACTAAATATGAAGGACTCATCGGGCGAATCGCTCTGGAACTGAAATCGGAACGCTCACTGACATTTCCCCTATCTGAAAGTCTGATAAACGCCGGAAAAATTACTAAGTCCAAAAAAAATTTTTTTAAAACTTTTTTCAATTTTACCCCCGTGGGATATATCTTCTAACCACACACATTTGGAACTCTCCTGGGGTACCCTCACACATATTATTCCCTCATGTAGTGGATATTTTCACAAAAAAGTGAAATTTTCAAAAATTCAGAAAAGTGGCTGAAAATGACTAAATATGAACGACTCATCGGGCGAATCGCTCTGGAACTGAAATCGGAACGCTCACTGACATTTCCACTAACTGAAAGTCTGATAAACGCCGGAAAAATGACTAAGACCAACAACATTTTTTTTTCAACTTTTTTCAATTTTACCCCCGTGGTGTATATATTCTACCCACACACATTTAGAACTTTCCTGGTGTTCCCTCACACATATTATTCCCTCATTTAGTGGATATTTTCACAAAAAAGTGAAATTTTCAAAAATTCAGAAAAGTGGCTGAAAATGACTAAATATGAACGACTCATCGGGCGAATCGCTCTGGAACTGAAATCGGAACGCTCACTGACATTTCCACTAACTGAAAGCCTGATAAACGCCAGAAAAATGACTAAGTCCAACAACATATTTTTTTCAACTTTTTTCAATTTTACCCCTGTGGGATATATATTCTACCCACACACATTTGAAGCTCTCCTGGAGTACCCTCATACATATTATTCCCTCATTTAGTGGATATTTTCACAAAAAAGTGAAATTTCCAAAAATTCAGAAAATTGGCTGAAAACGACTAAATATGCAGGACTCAACGGGCGAATCGCTCTGGAACTGAAATCGGAACGCTCACTGACATTTCTCCTATCTGAAAGTCTGATAAACGCCGGAAAAATGACTAAGTCTAAAAAAAAATTGTTTTCACCTTTTTTCAATTTTACCATCGTGGGATATATATTCTACCCACACACATTTGGAACTCTCCTGGGGTACCCTCACACATATTTATTCCCTCATTTAGTGGATATTTTCACAAAAAGTGAAATTTTCAAAAATTCTGAAAAGTGGCTGAAAATGACTAAATATGAACGACTCATCGGGCAAATCGCTCTGGAACTGAAATCGGAACGCTCACTGACATTTCCCCTATCTGAAAGTCTGATAAACGCCGGAAAAATTACTAAGTCCAAAAACATTTTTTTTTCAACTTTTTTCAATTTTACCCCCGTGGGATATATATTCTACCCACACACGTTTGGAACTCTCCTGGGGTACCCTCACACATATTATTCCCTCATTTAGTGGATATTTTCACAAAAAAGTGAAATTTTCAAAAATTTTGAAACTTGTCTGAAAACGACTAAATATGAAGGACTCATCGGGCGAATCGCTCTGGAACTGAAATCGGAATGCTCACTGACATTTCTACTATTTGAAAGTCTGATAAACGCTGAAAAAATGACTACGTCCAAAAAAATTTTTTTTTCACCTTTTTTCAATTTTACCCCGTGGGATATATCTTCTACCCATACCCATTTGGAACTCTCCTGGGGTACCCTCACACATATTACTCCCTCATTTAGTGGATATTTTCACAAAAAAGTGAAATTTTCAAAAATTTAGAAAATTGGCTGAAAACAACTAAATATGAAGGACTCATCGGGCGAATCACTCTGGAACTGAAATCGGAACGCTCACTGACATTTCCCCTATCTAAAAGTCTCATAAACGCCGGAAAAATGACTAAGTCTAAAAAAAAAATTTTTCAACTTTTTTCAATTTTACCCCCGTGGGATATATATTCCACCCACACACATTTGGAGCACTCCTGGGGTACCCTCACACATATTATTCCCTCATTTAGTGGATATTTTCACAAAAAAGTGAAAATTTCAAAAATTCAGAAAATGACTAAATATGAAGAACTCATCGGGCGAATCGCTCTGGAACTGAAATCGGACCGTTCTCTTACATTTCCCCTATCTGAAAGTCTGATAAATGGCAGAAAAATGACTACGTCCAAAAAAAATTTTTTTCAACTTTTTTCAATTTTACCCCCGTGGGATATATATTCTACCCACACACATTTGAAACTCTCCTGGGGTACCCTCACACATATTATTCCCTCATGTAGTGGATATTTTCACAAAAAAAGTGACATTTTCAAAAATTCAGAAAATTGGCTGAAAATGACTAAATATGAACGACTCATCGGGCGAATCGCTCTGGATCTGAAATTGGAATGCTCACTGACATTTCCCCCAACTGAAAGTCTAATAAACGCCGGAAAAATTACTAAGTCCAAAAAAAATTTTTTTAAAACTTTTTTCAATTTTACCCCCGTGGGATATATCTTCTAACCACACACATTTGGAACTCTCCTGGGGTACCCTCACACATATTATTCCCTCATGTAGTGGATATTTTCACAAAAAAGTGAAATTTTCAAAAATTCATAAAAGTGGCTGAAAATGACTAAATATGAACGACTCATCGGGCGAATCGCTCTGGAACTGAAATCGGAACGCTCACTGACATTTCCACTAACTGAAAGTCTGATAAACGCCGGAAAAATGACTAAGACCAACAACATTTTTTTTTCAACTTTTTTCCAATTTTACCCCCGTGGGATATATATTCTACCCAAACACATTTGGAACTCTCCTGGGGTACCCTTACACATATTATTCCCTCATTTAGTGGATATTTTCACAAAAAAGTGTAATTTTCAAAAATTCAGAAAATTGGCTGGAAACGACTAAATATGAAGGACTCATCGGACGAATCGCTCTGGAACTGAAATTGGAACGCTCACTGACATTTCCCCTATCTGAAAGTCTGATAAAAGCCGGAAAAATGACAAAGTCCAAAAAAAAATTTTTTTCAACTTTTTTCAATTTTACCCCCGTGGTGTATATATTCTACCCACACACATTTAGAACTTTCCTGGTGTTCCCTCACACATATTATTCCCTCATTTAGTGGATATTTTCACAAAAAAGTGAAATTTTCAAAAATTCAGAAAATTGGCTGAAATTGACTAAATATGAAGGACTCATCGGGCGAATCGCTCTGGAACTGAAATCGGAACGCTCACTGACATTTCCCCTATCTGAAAGTCTGATAAATGCCGGAAAAATGACTAAGTCCAAAAAAATTTTTTTCAACTTTTTTCAATTTTACCCCGTGGGATATATATTCTACCCACACACATTTGGAACTCTCCTGGAGTACCCTCACACATATTATTCCCTCATTTAGTGGATATTTTCACAAAAAAGTGAAATTTTCAAAAATTCAGAAAATTGGCTGAAAACTACTAAATATGAAGGACTCATCGGGCGAATCGCTCTGGAGCTGAAATTGGAAAGCTCACTGACATTTCTCCTATCTGAAAGTCTGATAAACGCCGGAAAAATTACTAAGTCTAAAAAAAAATTGTTTTCAACTTTTTTCAATTTTACCCCCGTGGTATATATATTCTACCCACACACATTTGGAACTCTCCTGGGGTACCCTCACACATATTATTCCCTCATTTAGTGGATATTTTCACAAAAAAGTGAAATTTTCAAAAATTCTGAAAATTGGCTGAAAACGACTTAATATGAAGGACTCATCGGGCGAATCGCTCTGGAACTGAAATCGGACCACTCTCTGACATTTCCCCTATCTGAAAGTCTGATAAACGCCAGAAAAATTACTAAGTCCAAAAAAAATTTTTTTCAACTTTTTTCAATTTTACCCCCGTGGGATATATATTCTACCCACACACATTTGGAACTCTCCTGGGGTACCCTCACACATATTATTCCCTCATTTAGTGGATATTTTCACAAAAAAGTGAAATTTCCAAAAATTTTGAAACTTGGCTGAAAACGACTAAATATGAAGGACTCATCGGGCGAATCGCTCTGGAACTGAAATCGGAATGCTCACTGACATTTCCGCTATTTGAAAGTCTGATAAACTCTGAAAAAATGACTAAGTCCCAAAAAAATTTTTTTTCACCTTTTTTCAATTTTACCATCGAGGGATATATATTCTACCCACACACATTTGGAACTCTTCTGGGGTACCCTCACACATATTTATTCCCTCATTTAGTGGATATTTTCACAAAAAGTGAAATTTTCAAAAATTCAGAAAATTGACTGAAAACTACTAAATATGAAGGACTCATCGGACGAATCGCTCTGGAACTGAAATCGGAACGCTCACTGACATTTCCCCTATCTGAAAGTCTGATAAACGCCGGAAAAATGACTAAGTCCAAAAAAAAATTTTTTTCAACTTTTTTCAATTTTACCCCCGTGGTGTATATATTCTACCCACACACATTTAGAACTTTCCTGGTGTTCCCTCACACATATTATTCCCTCATTTAGTGGATATTTTCACAAAAAAGTGAAATTTTCAAAAATTCAGAAAATTGGCAGAAATTGACTAAATATGAAGGACTCATCGGGCGAATCGCTCTGGAACTGAAATCGGAACGCTCACTGACATTTCCCCTATCTGAAAGTCTGATAAATGCCGGAAAAATGACTAAGTCCAAAAAAAATTTTTTCAACTTTTTTCAATTTTACCTCGTGGGATATATATTCTACCCACACACATTTGGAACTCTCCTGGAGTACCCTCACACATATTATTCCCTCATTTTGTGGATATTTTCACAAAAAAGTGAAATTTTCAAAAATTCAGAAAATTGGCTGAAAACTACTAAATATGAAGGACTCATCGGGCGAATCGCTCTGGAGCTGAAATTGGAAACCTCACTGACATTTATCCTATCTGAAAGTCTGATAAACGCCAGAAAAATGACTAAGTCCAAAAAAAAATTTTTTTCACCTTTTTTCAATTTTACCCCCGTGGGATATATATTCTACCCACACGCATTTGGAACTCTCCTGTTGTACCCTCACACATATTATTCCCTCATTTAGTGGATATTTTCACAAAAAAGTGAAATTTTCAAAAATTCAGAAAAGTGGCTGAAAATGACTAAATATGAACGACTCATCGGGCGAATCGCTCTGGAACTGAAATCGGAACGCTCACTGACATTTCCACTAACTGAAAGCCTGATAAACGCCCGAAAAATGACTAAATCCAACAACATATTTTTTTCAACTTTTTTCAATTTTACCCCCGTGGGATATATATTCTACCCACACACATTTGAAGCTCTCCTGGAGTACCCTCACACATATTATTCCCTCATTTAGTGGATATTTTCACAAAAAAGTGAAATTTTCAAAAATTCAGAAAATTGGCTGAAAACGACTAAATATGCAGGACTCATCGGGCGAATCGCTCTGGAACTGAAATCGGAACGCTCACTGACATTTCTCCTATCTGAAAGTCTGATAAACGCCGGAAAAATGACTAAGTCCAAAAACATTTTTTTTTTAACTTTTTTCAATTTTACCCCCGTGGGATATATATTCTACCCACACGCATTTGGAACTCTCCTGTTGTACCCTCACACATATTATTCCCTCATTTAGTGGATATTTTCACAAAAAAGTGAAATTTTCAAAAATTCAGAAAAGTGGCTGAAAATGACTAAATATGAACGACTCATCGGGCGAATCGCTCTGGAACTGAAATCTGAACGCTCACTGACATTTCCACTAACTGAAAGCCTGATAAACGCCAGAAAAATGACTAAATCCAACAACATATTTTTTTCAACTTTTTTCAATTTTACCCCCGTGGGATATATATTCTACCCACACACATTTGAAGCTCTCCTGGAGTACCCTCACACATATTATTCCCTCATTTAGTGGATATTTTCACAAAAAAGTGAAATTTTCAAAAATTTTGAAACTTGGCTGAAAACGACTAAATATGAAGGACTCATCGGGCGAATCGCTCTGGAACTGAAATCGGAATGCTCACTGACATTTCTGCTATTTGAAAGTCTGATAAACGCTGAAAAAATGACTACGTCCAAAAAAAATTTTTTTTCACCTTTTTTCAATTTTACCCCGTGGGATATATCTTCTACCCATACCCATTTGGAACTCTCCTGGGGTACCCTCACACATATTATTCCCTCATTTAGTGGATATTTTCACAAAAAAGTGAAATTTTCAAAAATTCAGAAAATTGGCTGAAAACGACTAAATATGCAGGACTCATCGCGCGAATCGCTCTGGAACTGAAATCGGAACGCTCACTGACATTTCTCCTATCTGAAAGTCTGATAAACGCCGGAAAAATGACTAAGTCTAAAAAAAAATTGTTTTCAACTTTTTTCAATTTTACCCCCGTGGTATATATATTCTACCCACACACATTTGGAACTCTCCTGGGGTACACTCACACATATTATTCCCTCATTTAGTGGATATTTTCACAAAAAAGTGAAGTTTTCAAAAATTCTGAAAATTGGCTGAAAACGACTTAATATGAAGGACTCATCGGGCGAATCGCTCTGGAACTAAAATCGGACCACTCTCTGACATTTCCCCTATCTGAAAGTCTGATAAACGCCAGAAAAATTACTAAGTCCAAAAAAAATTTTTTTCAACTTTTTTCAATTTTACCCCCGTGGGATATATATTCTACCCACACACATTTGGAACTCTCCTGGGGTACCCTCACACATATTTATTCCCTCATTTAGTGGATATTTTCACAAAAAGTGAAATTTTCAAAAATTCTGAAAAGTGGCTGAAAATGACTAAATATGAACGACTCATCGGGCAAATCGCTCTGGAACTGAAATCGGAACGCTCACTGACATTTCCCCTATCTGAAAGTCTGATAAACGCCGGAAAAATGACTAAGTCCAAAAACATTTTTTTTTCAACTTTTTTCAATTTTACCCCCGTGGGATATATATTCTACCCACACACGTTTGGAACTCTCCTGGGGTACCCTCACACATATTATTCCCTCATTTAGTGGATATTTTCACAAAAAAGTGAAATTTTCAAAAATTTAGAAAATTGGCTGAAAACAACTAAATATGAAGGACTCATCGGGCGAATCGCTCTGGAACTGAAATCGGAACGCTCACTGACATTTCCCCTATCTAAAAGTCTCATAAACGCCGGAAAAATGACTAAGTCTAAAAAAAAAATTTTTCAACTTTTTTCAATTTTACCCTCGTGGGATATATATTCCACCCACACACATTTGGAGCACTCCTGGGGTACCCTCACACATATTATTCCCTCATTTAGTGGATATTTTCACAAAAAAGTGAAAATTTCAAAAATTTAGAAAATTGGCTGAAAACGACTAAATATGAAGAACTCATCGGGCGAATCGCTCTGGAACTGAAATCGGACCGTTCTCTTACATTTCCCCTATCTGAAAGTCTGATAAATGCCAGAAAAATGACTACGTCCAAAAAAAATTTTTTTCAACTTTTTTCAATTTTACCCCCGTGGGATATATATTCTACCCACACACATTTGGAACTCTCCTGGGGTACCCTCACACATATTATTCCCTCATGTAGTGGATATTTTCACAAAAAAGTGACATTTTCAAAAATTCAGAAAATTGGCTGAAAATGACTAAATATGAACGACTCATCGGGCGAATCGCTCTGGATCTGAAATTGGAATGCTCACTGACATTTCCCCTATCTGAAAGTCTAATAAACGCCGGAAAAATTACTAAGTCCAAAAAAAATTTTTTTAAAACTTTTTTCAATTTTACCCCCGTGGGATATATCTTCTAACCACACACATTTGGAACTCTCCTGGGGTACCCTCACACATATTATTCCCTCATGTAGTGGATATTTTCACAAAAAAGTGAAATTTTCAAAAATTCAGAAAAGTGGCTGAAAATGACTAAATATGAACGACTCATCGGGCAAATCGCTCTGGAACTGAAATCGGAACGCTCACTGACATTTCCACTAACTGAAAGTCTGATAAACGCCGGAAAAATGACTAAGACCAACAACATTTTTTTTTCAACTTTTTTCAATTTTACCCCGTGGGATATATATTCTACCCACACACATTTGGAACTCTCCTGGAGTACCCTCACACATATTATTCCCTCATTTAGTGGATATTTTCACAAAAAAGTGAAATTTTCAAAAATTCAGAAAATTGGCTGGAAACGACTAAATATGAAGGACTCATCGGGCGAATCGCTCTGGAACTGAAATCGGAACGCTCACTGACATTTCCCCTATCTGAAAGTCTGATAAACGCCGGAAAAATGACTAAGTCCAAAAAAATTTTTTTTTCAACTTTTTTCAATTTTACCCCCGTGGTATATATATTCTACCCACACACATTTAGAACTTTCCTGGTGTACCCTCACACATATTATTCCCTCATTTAGTGGATATTTTCACAAAAAAGTGAAATTTTCAAAAATTCAGAAAATTGGCTGAAAACTACTAAATATGAAGGACTCATCGGGCGAATCGCTCTGGAACTGAAATCGGAATGCTCACTGACATTTCCACTAACTGAAAGCCTGATAAACGCCCGAAAAATGACTAAATCCAACAACATATTTTTTTCAACTTTTTTCAATTTTACCCCCGTGGGATATATATTCTACCCACACACATTTGAAGCTCTCCTGGAGTACACTCACACATATTATTCCCTCATTTAGTGGATATTTTCACAAAAAAGTGAAATTTTCAAAAATTCAGAAAATTGGCTGAAAACGACTAAATATGCAGGACTCATCGGGCGAATCGCTCTGGAACTGAAATCGGAACGCTCACTGACATTTCTCCTATCTGAAAGTCTGATAAACGCCGGAAAAATGACTAAGACCCAAAAAAAAATTTTTAAAACTTTTTTCAATTTTACCCCCTTGGGATATATATTCTACCCACACACATTTGGAACTCTCCTGGGGTACCCTCACACATATTATTCCCTCATTTAGTGGATATTTTCACAAAAAAGTGAAATTTTCAAAAATTCTGAAAATTGGCTGAAAACGACTTAATATGAAGGACTCATCGGGCGAATCGCTCTGGAACTGAAATCGGAATGCTCACTGACATTTCCGCTATTTCAAAGTCTGATAAACTCTGAAAAAATGACTAAGTCCCAAAAAAATTTTTTTTCACCTTTTTTCAATTTTACCATCGTGGGATATATATTCTACCCACACACATTTGGAACTCTTCTGGGGTACCCTCACACATATTTATTCCCTCATTTAGTGGATATTTTCACAAAAAGTGAAATTTTCAAAAATTCAGAAAATTGACTGAAAACTACTAAATATGAAGGACTCATCGGGCGAATCGCTCTGGAACTGAAATCGGAACGCTCACTGACATTTCCCCTATCTGAAAGTCTGATAAACGCCGGAAAAATGACTAAGTCCAAAAAAAAATTTTTTTCAACTTTTTTCAATTTTACCCCCGTGGTGTATATATTCTACCCACACACATTTAGAACTTTCCTGGTGTTCCCTCACACATATTATTCCCTCATTTAGTGGATATTTTCACAAAAAAGTGAAATTTTCAAAAATTCAGAAAATTGGCTGAAATTGACTAAATATGAAGGACTCATCGGGCGAATCGCTCTGGAACTGAAATCGGAACGCTCACTGACATTTCCCCTATCTGAAAGTCTGATAAATGCCGGAAAAATGACTAAGTCCAAAAAAATTTTTTTCAACTTTTTTCAATTTTACCTCGTGGGATATATATTCTACCCACACACATTTGGAACTCTCCTGGAGTACCCTCACACATATTATTCCCTCATTTTGTGGATATTTTCACAAAAAAGTGAAATTTTCAAAAATTCAGAAAATTGGCTGGAAACGACTAAATATGAAGGACTCATTGGGCGAATCGCTCTGGAACTGAAATCGGAACGCTCACTGACATTTCCCCTATCTGAAAGTCTGATAAACGCCGGAAAAATGACTAAGTCCAAAAAAAAATTTTTTTCACCTTTTTTCAATTTTACCCCCGTGGGATATATATTCTACCCACACGCATTTGGAACTCTCCTGTTGTACCCTCACACATATTATTCCCTCATTTAGTGGATATTTTCACAAAAAAGTGAAATTTTCAAAAATTCAGAAAAGTGGCTGAAAATGACTAAATATGAACGACTAATCGGGCGAATCGCTCTGAACTGAAATCGGAACGCTCACTGACATTTCCACTAACTGAAAGCCTGATAAATGCCAGAAAAATGACTAAATCCAACAACATATTTTTTTCAACTTTTTTCAATTTTACCCCCGTGGGATATATATTCTACCCACACACATTTGAAGCTCTCCTGGAGTACCCTCACACATATTATTCCCTCATTTAGTGGATATTTTCACAAAAAAGTGAAATTTTCAAAAATTCTGAAAATTGGCTGAAAACGACTAAATATGCAGGACTCATCGGGCGAATCGCTCTGGAACTGAAATCGGAACGCTCACTGACATTTCTCCTATCTGAAAGTCTGATAAACGCCGAAAAAATGACTAAGTCTAAAAAAAAATTGTTTTCAACTTTTTTAAATTTTACCCCCGTGGTATATATATTCTACCAACACACATTTGGAACTCTCCTGGGGTACCCTCACACATATTATTCCCTCATTTAGTGGATATTTTCACAAAAAAGTGAAATTTTCAAAAATTCTGAAAATTGGCTGAAAACGACTTAATATGAAGGACTCATCGGGCGAATCGCTCTGGAACTGAAATCGGACCACTCTCTGACATTTCCCCTATCTGAAAGTCTGATAAACGCCAGAAAAATTACTAAGTCCAAAAAAAATTTTTTTCAACTTTTTTCAATTTTACCCCCGTGGGATATATATTCTACCCACACACATTTGGAACTCTCCTGGGGTACCCTCACACATATTATTCCCTCATTTAGTGGATATTTTCACAAAAAAGTGAAATTTCCAAAAATTTTGAAACTTGGCTGAAAACGACTAAATATGAAGGACTCATCGGGCGAATCGCTCTGGAACTGAAATCGGAATGCTCACTGACATTTCCGCTATTTGAAAGTCTGATAAACTCTGAAAAAATGACTAAGTCCCAAAAAAATTTTTTTTCACCTTTTTTCAATTTTACCATCGTGGGATATATATTCTACCCACACACATTTGGAACTCTTCTGGGGTACCCTCACACATATTTATTCCCTCATTTAGTGGATATTTTCACAAAAAGTGAAATTTTCAAAAATTCAGAAAATTGACTGAAAACTACTAAATATGAAGGACTCATCGGGCGAATCGCTCTGGAACTGAAATCGGAACGCTCACTGACATTTCCCCTATCTGAAAGTCTGATAAACGCCGGAAAAATGACTAAGTCCAAAAAAAAATTTTTTTCAACTTTTTTCAATTTTACCCCCGTGGTGTATATATTCTACCCACACACATTTGGAACTCTCCTGGAGTACCCTCACACATATTATTCCCTCATTTTGTGGATATTTTCACAAAAAAGTGAAATTTTCAAAAATTCAGAAAATTGGCTGGAAACGACTAAATATGAAGGACTCATCGGGCGAATCGCTCTGGAACTGAAATCGGAACGCTCACTGACATTTCCCCTATCTGAAAGTCTGATAAACGCCGGAAAAATGACTAAGTCCAAAAAAAAATTTTTTTCACCTTTTTTCAATTTTACCCCCGTGGGATATATATTCTACCCACACGCATTTGGAACTCTCCTGTTGTACCCTCACACATATTATTCCCTCATTTAGTGGATATTTTCACAAAAAAGTGAAATTTTCAAAAATTCAGAAAAGTGGCTGAAAATGACTAAATATGAACGACTCATCGGGCGAATAGCTCTGGAACTGAAATCAGAACGCTCACTGACATTTCCACTAACTGAAAGCCTGATAAACGCCAGAAAAATGACTAAATCCAACAACATATTTTTTTCAACTTTTTTCAATTTTACCCCCGTGGGATATATATTCTACCCACACACATTTGAAGCTCTCCTGGAGTACCCTCACACATATTATTCCCTCATTTAGTGGATATTTTCACAAAAAAGTGAAATTTTCAAAAATTCAGAAAATTGGCTGAAAACGACTAAATATGCAGGACTCATCGGGCGAATCGCTCTGAAACTGAAATCGGAACGCTCACTGACATTTCTCCTATCTGAAAGTCTGATAAACGCCGGAAAAATGACTAAGTCTAAAAAAAAATTGTTTTCAACTTTTTTCAATTTTACCCCCGTGGTATATATATTCTACCAACACACATTTGGAACTCTCCTGGGGTACCCTCACACATATTATTCCCTCATTTAGTGGATATTTTCACAAAAAAGTGAAATTTTCAAAAATTCTGAAAATTGGCTGAAAACGACTTAATATGAAGGACTCATCGGGCGAATCGCTCTGGAACTGAAATCGGACCACTCTCTGACATTTCCCCTATCTGAAAGTCTGATAAACGCCAGAAAAATTACTAAGTCCAAAAAAAATTTTTTTCAACTTTTTTCAATTTTACCCCCGTGGGATATATATTCTACCCACACACATTTGGAACTCTCCTGGGGTACCCTCACACATATTTATTCCCTCATTTAGTGGATATTTTCACAAAAAGTGAAATTTTCAAAAATTCTGAAAAGTGGCTGAAAATGACTAAATATGAACGACTCATCGGGCAAATCGCTCTGGAACTGAAATCGGAACGCTCACTGACATTTCCCCTATCTGAAAGTCTGATAAACGCCGGAAAAATGACTAAGTCCAAAAACATTTTTTTTTCAACTTTTTTCAATTTTACCCCCGTGGGATATATATTCTACCCACACACGTTTGGAACTCTCCTGGGGTACCCTCACACATATTATTCCCTCATTTAGTGGATATTTTCACAAAAAAGTGAAATTTTCAAAAATTTTGAAACTTGGCTGAAAACGACTAAATATGAAGGACTCATCGGGCGAATCGCTCTGGAACTGAAATCGGAATGCTCACTGACATTTCTGCTATTTGAAAGTCTGATAAACGCTGAAAAAATGACTAAGTCCAAAAAAATTTTTTTTTCACCTTTTTTCAATTTTACCCCGTGGGATATATCTTCTACCCATACCCATTTGGAACTCTCCTGGGGTACCCTCACACATATTATTCCCTCATTTAGTGGATATTTTCACAAAAAAGTGAAATTTCCAAAAATTTTGAAACTTGGCTGAAAACGACTAAATATGAAGGACTCATCGGGCGAATCGCTCTGGAACTGAAATCGGAATGCTCACTGACATTTCCGCTATTTGAAAGTCTGATAAACTCTGAAAAAATGACTAAGTCTCAAAAAAATTTTTTTTCACCTTTTTTCAATTTTACCATCGTGGGATATATATTCTACCCACACACATTTGGAACTCTCCTGCGGTACCCTCACACATATTATTCCCTCATTTAGTGGATATTTTCACAAAAAAAGTGAAATTTTCAAAAATTCAGAAAATTGACTGAAAACTACTAAATATGAAGGACTCATCGGGCGAATCGCTCTGGAACTGAAATCGGAACGCTCACTGACATTTCCCCTATCTGAAAGTCTGATAAATGCCGGAAAAATGACTAAGTCCAAAAAAAAATTTTTTTCAACTTTTTTCAATTTTACCCCCGTGGTGTATATATTCTACCCACACACATTTAGAACTTTCCTGGTGTTCCCTCACACATATTATTCCCTCATTTAGTGGATATTTTCACAAAAAAGTGAAATTTTCAAAAATTCAGAAAATTGGCTGGAAACGACTAAATATGAAGGATAAGTAGAAAGATAGGGGCGCAATAGCGCTCTTATCCAACAACAACCAAGTGGGTAAAAAGAAAATGTGCTCACCTTAATGAGTTGTGAAATGCACAACTCATGTAAGAATTAGTGACGAAGGGCTGCAGACAGCACAGAATCCCTAGGGATCTTGTAGGTAGTCTGTAGTAGGATGAAGTAGGTGCTGGTAAAAAATCCGCGCTCCTCCGTAGTGAAGAAATATGACGAGAGATTGTATAATTAAACAATCTTGTAGTTTATTGTTAAAAGCTACTATTACTACGCGTTTCGTGGACGTCCCGTCCACTTCCTCAGGTACATAGCTGATGTAGACCGATTTATCAAACGGTCTTATATACATAAAACTACACGTGGTGAAAAAAAAAAAAAGAAAAGCCCGCTGTTATTCTTGGCGCCAAGACCAACCAACGGTTTACAGAGAGACAGTGAAATTATTTATAAATAGATTAAATAAAATTATTGGTCGACTAATTACACTCTTATGCAAATAAAATGAAAACCATAGAACAAATAATTAAAATGAACTCTGAAATGTAATGATCCAAATGTATTATTACATTTATATTAAAGCACATGGGATAAAACATTTGTAGTTGATCGAGGACCGCAGTGTATGCGATCCCAAAGTCCTAGCTCTATTGTATCATGTGTGAAAGATCAGAGCGTCCAGACCGCTCTGCCAGACCTCACACCTCGTCGGCTGACAGGCAGAAAACCAAGAGCTGAAGGAATGGCAGAAGGTGCAAGCCTGCTACTAGTGTATTGGGTATGAGGTGTTTGTCAGTGAGGAAAGGGGGGGAAGGAGGGAGGACGGGCATGGAGAGATGACTGAGGACCGCAAGTGTGTAAACTCCTGAACGATTGGTATATTACAATGTATTGAAGATAAGATCTTCCAGATCACTGTGCTGGATCTCACACCTCGTCGGCTGACTGACAGAGGACAGGGAACTAAAGGAAGAGAAGAAAATGCAAACTAGTCTCCGTGGGACGTACTAGTCTGCTAAAGGTATATTATGTATGTTATCAGTAGCAGTGTAAATAGAAGGGGGCAGGTTGTAGGAAAGAGTGGGGGAATGAGGAGATGGCTGTGTGGCTGTAGAATGCTGAGATACTTAGTTCTTATTATGTGCTGTGGCATATGTATATAGATGTTAGTGTAGAAGACCTCGGGAAATGCATGGAAGGAATTGGTATGCTGAATTACAAGGCTAGAAATCTTGCTGTTCTGTTATCATCAATATATATAATATGTATGGCAGGAATAAGGACGATAACGAATTTTGTGTTGTAGGAATTGTGGGGTTTGAGCCATGTGTCAGAATACATTGGGAATAAAAAAGGGGGGTGGGGTGGACATATGATATATAATTGAATTAGAAATGTATATAATGGGTATATGTGATAACTGACCTCAAGATTCATATAAAAACCTCTGTGATTTCATTTAGCCCTTGTGGCTTCAAAGTGTTGAGTTTATACATCCAATAAATTTATTTCCGATTCAGACATTGCACCCTATTAGGGGTGTCAGGCAAAACATGTTCAATAGGTAAGATCTTAAGATCCCTGTAATCCTGCTTGTGTTGCAGGACCATATGTCGGGACAGCCCATGTTTCATGAATCCTGTGGTTATATTATGTCTATGTGAATTGAGTCTATTATGTAGTGCCTGAGTCGTCCTGCCCACATATTGTTTAGGGCAACTACATTCAATAACGTATATCACATAATCTGTTTCACATGACATGGGATATGACATTTTGAAATTTTCACCAGTGGCCACCGAAGTGAAATTATCAGTGGAATGTATAATGGATTTACAACACATGCAGCTCTTCTTACCACATTTAGTAACTAAGTATTTTTTTCCCTCTACCACAATATTTGGTTCCTGCCTACGTAATTTACTCGGAGCCAATATATTTCTTAATGTAGGTGCTCTCCTGAATATTATGGAGGGATTTCTTGGTAAGACCTGATTTAATAAACGGTCATTTTGAAGAATATGCCAATTTTTTTGAAGAATTTCTCTGATTTCCCTATGTTGTTGATTATATGTGGTGATGAATTTTAGTTCATGCTCAAAAATATCATTCTTTTTTCGTGCTGGTTCCCTCAGTAATGAACTTTGATTATTTTTTTCCCTCACCTGTTTGAATGAATTGAATACCAAATCTTTGGGATATTTCTGCTGTATAAATCTCTGTTTCAGAACCTCTGATTGTTTGTCATAATCTATTTCAGTGGTACAGTTTCTACGGATTCTTTGGAATTGATTGTGCGGAATATTAGTAAGCCATTTTTTATAATGTCCACTGGAAAAATGGATGTAACTATTGGTATCCACTGATTTAAAATAAGTTTTAGTGAAAATTCTGTCATCTTTTACATATAAAACAAGATCCAGAAAATTAATAGATTCTTCACCACTATCCTTATTAAAAGAAATACCCCAATTGTTATTGTTGAGAAAGCAGAAAAACGTAGTGGGGTCTATAATTTTCCTGTCAATGATGAAGATTAGGTCATCTATATATCTTCTATAAAAGATGATCCCCTTATTAAAAATCCCCTGGAAGATAAAAACTTGCTCAAACAATCCCATAAAAATGTTAGCGAAGGTCGGTGCTACTTTAGAGCCCATAGCCACTCCCTTAATCTGCTGGTAAGTTTTTTTCAGAAAATTAAAATAATTATTTTTCAAGATAAAAGTGAGCCCTGCTAAAATAAAGGATCTATGGTTGGAGGACAGGCGAGTATCTCTGGAAATGATGTATTCCACGCACAACAGACCAATATCTATGTCAATGTTAGTATATAGAGAAGATACATCCAGGCTTAAAAAGACATATGATTTTTCCCATCTGATGGTTTGCACTAATTTGATAAGGTGTGCAGAATCCTGGAGATAGCTTCTAAGGTTTCTAACGTGGGGTTGTAAAAGCACGTCCAAGTATTGAGCCAAATTGGATGTAAGGGAGCCTATCCCCGATATAATGGGTCTCCCAGGGGGGTTTCTGGTATCCTTGTGTATTTTAGGGAGATGATAAAAAAATGGCATGCATGGACTCTGAATAGTCAGGAATTTCCTTTCGTTATCATTTAAAATGTTCTCATCCCGTGCTTTGGAGATAAGTTTCTTATATGTGGGAATCATGTTTAAGAGTGGATTGGAAAAAACTTCTCTGTAATAATTATTGTCACTTAGTATCCTATGTGCTTCCTCCACATATACATTGTAGTCTTGGATGACTATTCCCCCCCCCTTGTCTGCCGATCTAAGAACTATATTCTTATTCTTTCTTAGATTATTTAGTGCAGTAATTTCGTTACGGCTCAAGTTGTTATTTCTAGATGGCAGTGGTGCCGCAATTATTTCTTTGAGATCTTGCAGGGTAATGTCACAAAAAGTATCTATCTGGTGACTCTTACTTTCTATAGGATAGAAGTTTGATTTTTTTCTTAAGTCAACATGACATGCCCTATTAGATGGGGAGCACTCCATACCATCATTAATTCCCTCTGCGGGATATTTGTCTGGTTTTGTAATAAAATGTCTTTTTAGGGTTAATTTCCTGATGAAAGTCTGTAAATCCAAAAAGATATCAAAATCTCTCGATTTGTAGGTAGGGCAGAAGGACATACCCTTGGATAATAATTTTTTCTCATCATCATCGGGTGTGTACGATGATAAGTTATAGATATTGGATTTCCCTTCTTTTTCTTTTAATATTTTTTCTCTTTTGTTAGTCTTTTTGCGTTTAGTCCCTCCTCTAACTCCTCTGTGGGATTTTTTCTTTTTCCCAGTCTGTGGAAGAACCGGTCTATGGTTTCCTGGCCTGGAGGCATAGCCTGGGGTAAAAAATCTGTGACACAGATGGAGTTATCAACCCTTGTATTGTCCACCAGAATCCTATTGTCATTTTTAGGACTGATGGAATTAGTCCATTTTTCTATTTCCTCTGAAGGAGAGGATGTGATTGTAATAGGAGTGCAATGTAATGATAAATTGAGTAGATCTGTGATGTCTGCTGGCATATGATTTGGAGACATATTACTGTTAACCATTGTGAGGGATCTTCTCCTCTCTTCCTGTATTTGATTTATTTGTATCTTTATATCCTCTAAATTTTTCTTAGTTTTTGCCAGTGTCTGGTACGCTATAAAGGAGTTAAGGGTTTTGGTAGGACCCTTGTCAGTGCAAACAGGTTTCTGGACTAATGTGGGAATAGGATTAGTATTGATACCTTTGTATACCCCTGTGTCCATTCTAGATTGTTTTCCATTAACTGGAGTGTCTTGTATGTTATTCCCAGGCAATATGGGGGCTGCTGTTGTTTTTGTGTTGTCAATAGGGGAAGAACTGATAAGTTCACCTCTATTGATGCTATTTCTCTGAGGAGAGACAATAGTGATGGATATGTCAGTAGTCACTTTGTCCATCTCTATGGAGGGACATGGAGTTGGCACAGCTGTTTTTTCTGTGTACTCCGAAGTAGATTGCTCCTTCTGACGAGCACTGGACGGGGCATAGTGCTTATCTTTGCTATTATTATTTCTCCTGTGGTAATTGCTATTGGAGAATGTTTTTATTTTTTTGGGTAATCCATGAGAATGTATCCTCTTAGGAGGGCTCACTGTCTTTACTCTTAATTGGACCGGCACTATAGTACTAACAGATCTTTTATAGTCATCCCTATCTCTTTGGAGTTTTTTTGCTTTTTTTATAATGGTTTCATGTTCATTTTGCAGAATAGTTGTGGTAATATTGTTATTAATCTTCCCAAAATCAGGGTGTGTTTCAAATGCTAATAAATTTCTAGCAGTTTCAAAAACTCTATTTGTAGTAGCTATACATAGTTCTGACCTTTTTGTGTGGATGCTTTTTAGCAAACTTTGCATGCAAGAGTCTAAAATAGTTGTCCATTCGTTACTAAACTGTTTGTCTTCAGGAAACGGTGGGGGCATTGTAATCCTCAATCCCCGTGGACATAGTTTTTCTTCCATGTAAATGGTTAGAAAACGGATATCAAGTTCTAATCGTAGTTCATCTTTGAGCGCTTCTTCAAGATCATGAAATAAGTTTTTCATGATACTGGTATCATTCTCATTAAAGTTTACAGTATTTTCAGTAGATGTTACCTCAGGAATACGGGTGGTAATTCCTATGGCTTGTCTAATTAGCCGTTCTCTAGATGACATACGGCTATTGAAATATTCCATAGTGTGGATACAGAACCGCTGATGCTGCTCCCAAGAACGACCAGACTGAACTGTCCCCAGCCCAGTCAGTGGTAACTGAAAATAAGTAGAAAGATAGGGGCGCAATAGCGCTGTTATCCAACAACAACCAAGTGGGTAAAAAGAAAATGTGCTCACCTTAATGAGTTGTGAAATGCACAACTCATGTAAGAATTAGTGACGAAGGGCTGCAGACAGCACAGAATCCCTAGGGATCTTGTAGGTAGTCTGTAGTAGGATGAAGTAGGTGCTGGTAAAAAATCCGCGCTCCTCCGTAGTGAAGAAATATGACGAGAGATTGTATAATTAAACAATCTTGTAGTTTAGTGTTAAAAGCTACGATTACTATGCGTTTCGTGGACGTCCCGTCCACTTCCTCAGGTACATAGCTGATGTAGACCGATTTATCAAACGGTCTTATATACATAAAACTACACGTGGTGAAAAAAAAAAAAGAAAAGCCCGCTGTTATTCTTGGCGCCAAGACCAACCAACGGTTTACAGAGAGACAGTGAAATTATTTATAAATAGATTAAATAAAATTATTGGTCGACTAATTACACTCTTATGAAAATAAAATGAAAACCATAGAACAAATAATTAAAATGAACTCTGAAATGTAATGATCCAAATGTATTATTACATTTATATTAAAGCACATGGGATAAAACATTTGTAGTTGATCGAGGACCGCAGTGTATGCGATCCCAAAGTCCTAGCTCTATTGTATCAGGTGTGAAAGATCAGAGCGTCCAGACCGCTCTGCCAGACCTCACACCTCGTCGGCTGACAGGCAGAAAACCAAGAGCTGAAGGAATGGCAGAAGGTGCAAGCCTGCTACTAGTGTAGCAGACTAGTATGTCCCACGGAGACTAGTTTGCATTTTCTTCTCTTCCTTTAGTTCCCTGTCCTCTGTCAGTCAGCCGACGAGGTGTGAGATCCAGCACAGTGATCTGGAAGATCTTATCTTCAATACATTGTAATATACCAATCGTTCAGGAGTTTACACACTTGCGGTCCTCAGTCATCTCTCCATGCCCGTCCTCCCTCCTTCCCCCCCTTTCCTCACTGACAAACACCTCATACCCAATACACTAGTAGCAGGCTTGCACCTTCTGCCATTCCTTCAGCTCTTGGTTTTCTGCCTGTCAGCCGACGAGGTGTGAGGTCTGGCAGAGCGGTCTGGATGCTCTGATCTTTCACACATGATACAATAGAGCTAGGACTTTGGGATCGCATACACTGCGGTCCTCGATCAACTACAAATGTTTTATCCCATGTGCTTTAATATAAATGTAATAATACATTTGGATCATTACATTTCAGAGTTCATTTTAATTATTTGTTCTATGGTTTTCATTTTATTTGCATAAGAGTGTAATTAGTCGACCAATAATTTTATTTAATCTATTTATAAATAATTTCACTGTCTCTGTAAACCGTTGGTTGGTCTTGGCGCCAAGAATAACAGCGGGCTTTTCTTTTTCACCACGTGTAGTTTTATGTATATAAGACCGTTTGATAAATCGGTCTACATCAGCTATGTACCTGAGGAAGTGGACGGGACGTCCACGAAACGCGTAGTAATCGTAGCTTTTAACAATAAACTACAAGATTGTTTAATTATACAATCTCTCGTCATATTTCTTCACTACGGAGGAGCGCGGATTTTTTACCAGCACCTATTTCATCCTACTACAGACTAAATATGAAGGACTCATCGGGCGAATCGCTCTGGAACTGAAATCGGAACGCTCACTGACATTTCCCCTATCTGAAAGTCTGATAAACGCCGGAAAAATGACTAAGTCCAAAAAAAATTTTTTTTCAACTTTTTTCAATTTTACCCCCGTGGTATATATATTCTACCCACACACATTTAGAACTTTCCTGGTGTACCCTCACACATATTATTCCCTCATTTAGTTGATATTTTCACAAAAAAGTGAAATTTTCAAAAATTCAGAAAATTGGCTGAAAACTACTAAATATGAAGGACTCATCGGGCGAATCTCTCTGGAGCTGAAATTGGAAAGCTCACTGACATTTATCCTATCTGAAAGTCTGATAAATGCCAGAAAAATGACTAAGTCCAAAAAAATATTTATTTCACCTTTTTTCAATTTTACCCCCGTGGGATATATATTCTACCCACACGCATTTGGAACTCTCCTGTTGTACCCTCACACATATTATTCCCTCATTTAGTGGATATTTTCACAAAAAAGTGAAATTTTCAAAAATTCAGAAAAGTGGCTGAAAATGACTAAATATGAACGACTCATCGGGCGAATCGCTCTGGAACTGAAATCGGAACGCTCACTGACATTTCCACTAACTGAAAGCCTGATAAACGCCAGAAAAATGACTAAGTCCAACAACATCTTTTTTTCAACTTTTTTCAATTTTACCCCCGTGGGATATATATTCTACCCACACACATTTGAAGCTCTCCTGGAGTACCCTCACACATATTATTCCCTCATTTAGTGGATATTTTCACAAAAAAGTGAAATTTTCAAAAATTCAGAAAATTGGCTGAAAACGACTAAATATGCAGGACTCATCGGGCGAATCGCTCTGGAACTGAAATCGAAACGCTCACTGACATTTCTCCTATCTGAAAGTCTGATAAACGCCGGAAAAATGACTAAGTCTAAAAAAAAATTGTTTTCAACTTTTTTCAATTTTACCCCCGTGGTATATATATTCTACCCACACACATTTGGAACTCTCCTGGGGTACCTTCACACATATTATTCCCTCATTTAGTGGATATTTTCACAAAAAAGTGAAATTTTCAACAATTCTGAAAATTGGCTGAAAACGACTTAATATGAAGGACTCATCAGGCGAATCGCTCTGGAACTGAAATCGGACCACTCTCTGACATTTCCCCTATCTGAAAGTCTGATAAACGCCAGAAAAATTACTAAGTCCAAAAAAAATTTTTTTCAACTTTTTTCAATTTTACCCCCGTGGGATATATATTCTACCCACACACATTTGGAACTCTCCTGGGGTACCCTCACACATATTATTCCCTCATTTAGTGGATATTTTCACAAAAAAAGTGAAATTTTCAAAAATTCTGAAAAGTGGATGAAAATGACTAAATATGAACGACTCATCGGGCAAATCGCTCTGGAACTGAAATCGGAACGCTCACTAACATTTCCCCTGTCTGAAAGTCTTATAAACGCCGGAAAAATGACTAAGTCCAAAAAAAAATTTTTTTAAACTTTTTTCAATTTTACCCCCGTGGGATATATATTCTACCCACACACATTTGGAACTCTTCTGGGGTACCCTCACACATATTTATTCCCTCATTTAGTGGATATTTTCACAAAAAGTGAAATTTTCAAAAATTCAGAAAATTGACTGAAAACTACTAAATATGAAGGACTCATCGGGCGAATCACTCTGGAACTGAAATCGGAACGCTCACTGACATTTCCCTATCTGAAAGTCTGATAAACGCCGGAAAAATGACTAAGTCCAACAACATTTTTTTTCAACTTTTTTCAATTTTACCCCGTGGGATATATCTTCTACCCACACACATTTGGAACTCTCCTAGGGTACCCTCACACATATTATTCCCTCATTTAGTGGATATTTTCACAAAAAAGTGAAATTTTCAAAAATTCAGAAAATTGGCTGAAAACGACTAAATATGAACGACTCATCGGGCGAATCGCTCTGGAGCTTAAATTGGAACGCTCACTGACATTTCCCCTAACTGAAAGTCTAATAAACGCCGGAAAAATTACTAAGTCCAAAAAAAATTTTTTTTAAACTTTTTTCAATTTTACCGCCGTGGGATTTATATTCTACCCACACACATTTGGAACTCTCCTGTTGTACCCTCACACATATTATTCCCTCATTTAGTGGATATTTTCACAAAAAAGTGAAATTTTCAAAAATTCAGAAAAGTGGCTGAAAATGACTAAATATGAAGGACTCATCGGGCGGATCGCTCTGGAACTGAAATTGGAACGCTCACTGACATTTCTCCTATCTGAAAGTCTGATAAACGCCGGAAAAATGACTAAGTTTAAAAAAAAATTGTTTTCAACTCTTTTCAATTTTACCCCCGTGATATATATATTCAACCCACACACATTTTGAACTCTCCTGGGGTACCCTCACACATATTATTCCCTCGTTTAGTGGATATTTTCACAAAAAAGTGAAATTTTCAAAAATTCTGAAAATTGGCTGAAAACGATTTAATATGAAGGAGTCATCGGGCGAATCGCTCTGGAACTGAAATCGGAATGCTCACTGACATTTCCGCTATTTGAAAGCCTGATAAACGCTGAAAAAATGACTACGTCCAAAAAAATTTTTTTTTAAACTTTTTTCAATTTTACCCCTGTGGGATATATATTCTACCCACACACATTTGGAAATCTCCTGGGGTAATCGCACACATATTATTCCCTCATTTAGTGGATATTTTCACAAAAAAGTGAAATTTTCAAAAATTCAGAAAATTGGTTGAAAATGACTAAATATGAAGGACTCATCGGGCGAATCGCTCTGGAACTGAAATCGGAATGCTCACTGACATTTTCTCTAACTGAAAGTCTGATAAACGCCGGAAAAATGACTAAGTCCCAAAAAATTTTTTTTTCAACTTTTTTCAATTTTACCCCCGTGGGATATATATTCTACCTACACACATTTGGAACTCTCCTGGGTTACCCTCACACATATTATTCCCTCATTTAGTGGATATTTTCACAAAAAAGTGAAATTTTCAAAATTCAGAAAATTGGCTGAAAATTACTAAATATAAAAGACTCATTGGGCGAATCGCTCTGGAACTGAAATCGGAACGCTCACTGACATTTCTCCTATCTGAAAGTCTGATAAACGCCGGAAAAATGACTAAGTCTAAAAAAAAATTGTTTTAAACTTTTTTCAATTTTACCCCCGTGGTATATATATTCTACACACACACATTTGGAACTCTCCTGGGGTACCCTCACACATATTATTCCCTCATTTAGTGTATATTTTCACCAAAAAGTGAAATTTTCAAAAATTCAGAAATTGGCTGAAAACGACTAAATATGAAGGACTCATTGGTCGAATCGCTCTGGAACTAAAATCGGAATGTTCACTGACATTTCCCCTATCTGAAAGTCTGATAAACGCCGGAAAAATTACTAAGTCCCTAAAAAATATTTTTTCACCTTTTTTCAATTTTACCCCCGTGGGATATATATTCTACCCACACACATTTGGAACTCTCCTGGGGTACCCTCACACATATTATTCCCTCATTTAGTGGATATTTTCTCAAAAAAGTGATATTTTCAAAAATTCAGAAAATTGGCTGAAAATGACTAAATATGAAGGACTCATCGGGCGAATCGCTCTGGTACTGAAATCGGAACGCTCACTGACATTTCCCCTGTCTGAAAGTCTGATAAACGCCGGAAAAATGACTAAGTGCAAAAAAAATTTTTTTTCAACTTTTTTCAATTTTACCCCCGTGGTGTATATATTCTACCCACACACATTTAGAACTTTCCTGGTGTACCCTCACACATATTATTCCCTCATTTAGTGGATATTTTCACAAAAAAGTGAAATTTTCAAAAATTCTGAAAATTGGCTGAAAACGACTAAATATGAAGGACTCATCGGGCGACTCGCTCTGGAACTGAAATCGGAACGCTCACTGACATTTCCTCTAACTGAAAGTCTGATAAACGCCGGAAAAATGACTAAGTCCCAAAAAATTTTTTTTTCAACTTTTTTCAATTTTACCCCCGTGGGATATATATTCTACCTACACACATTTGGAACACTCCTGGGTTACCCTCACACATATTATTCCCTCATTTAGTGGATATTTTCACAAAAAAGTGAAATTTTCAAAATTCAGAAAATTGGCTGAAAATTACTAAATATAAAGGACTCATCGGGCGAATCGCTCTGGAACTGAAATCGGAACGCTCACTGACATTTCTCCTATCTGAAAGTCTGATAAACACCGGAAAAATGACTAAGTCTAAAAAAAAATTGTTTTAAACTTTTTTCAATTTTACCCCCGTGGTATATATATTCTACACACACACATTTGGAACTCTCCTGGGGTACCCTCACACATATTATTCCCTCATTTAGTGTATATTTTCACCAAAAAGTGAAATTTTCAAAAATTCAGAAATTGGCTGAAAACGACTAAATATGAAGGACTCATTGGTCGAATCGCTCTGGAACTAAAATCGGAATGTTCACTGACATTTCCCCTATCTGAAAGTCTGATAAACGCCGGAAAAATGACTAAGTCCCAAAAAAAATATTTTTTCACCTTTTTTCAATTTTACCCCCGTGGGATATATATTCTACCCACACACATTTGGAACTCTCCTGGGGTACCCTCACACATATTATTCCCTCATTCAGTGGATATTTTCTCAAAAAAGTGATATTTTCAAAAATTCAGAAAATTGGCTGAAAATTACTAAATATGAAGGACTCATCGGGCGAATCGCTCTGGTACTGAAATCGGAACGCTCACTGACATTTCCCCTGCCTGAAAGTCTGATAAACGCCAGAAAAATGACTAAGTCCAACAACATATTTTTTTCAACTTTTTTCAATTTTACCCCCTTGGTATATATATTCTACCCACACACATTTGGAACTCTCCTGGGGTACCCTCACACATATTATTCCCTCATTTAGTGGATATTTTCACAAAAAAGTGAAATTTTCAAAAATTCTGAAAATTGGCTGAAAACGACTTAATATGAAGGACTCATCGGGCGAATCGCTCTGGAACTGAAATCGGAACGATCACTGACATTTCCCCTATCTGAAAGTCTGATAAACGCCGGAAAAATGACTAAGTCCAAAAAAAAATTTTTTTCAACTTTTTTCAATTTTACCCCCGTGGTATATATATTCTACCCAAACACATTTAGAACTTTCCTGGTGTACCCTCACACTTATTATTCCCTCATTTAGTGGATATTTTCACAAAAAAGTGAAATTTTCAAAAATTCAGAAAATTGGCTGAAAACTACTAAATATGAAGGACTCATCGGGCGAATTGCTCTGGAGCTGAAATTGGAAAGCTCACTGACATTTATCCTATCTGAAAGTCTGATAAACGCCAGAAAAATGACTAAGTCCAAAAAAAATTTTTTTTCACCTTTTTTCAATTTTACCCCGTGGGATATATCTTCTACCCACACACGTTTGGAACTCTCCTGGGGTACCCTCACACATATTATTCCCTCATTTAGTGGATATTTTCACAAAAAAGTGAAATTTTCAAAAATTCTGAAAATTGGCTGAAAACGACTAAATATGAAGGACTCATCGGGCGAATCGCTCTGGAACTGAAATCGGAATGCTCACTGACATTTCCGCTATTTGAAAGTCTGATAAACGCTGAAAAAATGACTAAGTCCATAAAAAAATTAATTTCACCTTTTTTCAATTTTACCCCCGTGGGATATATATTCTACCCACACACATTTGGAACTCTCCTGGGGTACCCTCACACATATTATTCCCTCATTTAGTGGATATTTTCACAAAAAAGTGAAATTTTCAAAAATTCAGAAAATTGGCTGAAAACGACTAAATATGAAGGACTCATCGGGCGAATCGCTCTGGAACTGAAATCGGAATGCTCACTGACATTTCCGCTATTTGAAAGTCTGATAAACGCTGAAAAAATGACTAAGTCCAAAAAAAAATTAATTTCACCTTTTTTCAATTTTACCCCCGTGGGATATATATTCTACCCACACACATTTGGAACTCTCCTGGGGTACCCTCACACATATTATTCCCTCATTTAGTGGATATTTTCACAAAAAAGTGAAATTTTCAAAAATTCAGAAAATTGGCTGAAAACGACTAAATATGAAGGACTCATCGGGCGAATCGCTCTGGAACTGAAATCGGAATGCTCACTGACATTTCCGCTATTTGAAAGTCTGATAAACGCTGAAAAAATGACTAAGTCCAAAAAAAAATTAATTTCACCTTTTTTCAATTTTACCCCCGTGGGATATATATTCTACCCACACACATTTGGAACTCTCCTGGGGTACCCTCACACATATTATTCCCTCATTTAGTGGATATTTTCACAAAAAAGTGAAATTTTCAAAAATTCAGAAAATTGGCTGAAAACGACTAAATATGAAGGACTCATCGGTCGAATCGCTCTGGAACTGAAATCGGAATGCTCTCTGACATTTCCCCTATCTGAAAGTCTGATAAACGCCGGAAAAATGACTAAGTCTAAAAAAAAATTGTTTTCAACTTTTTTCAATTTTACCCCCGTGGTATATATATCCTACCCACATGCATTTGGAACTCTCCTGTTGTACCCTCACACATATTATTCCCTCATTTAGTGAATATTTTCACAAAAAAGTGAAATTTTCAAAAATTCAGAAAAGTGGCTGAAAATGACTAAATATGAACGACTCATCGGGCGAATCACTCTGGAACTGAAAACGGAACGCTCACTGACATTTCCACTAACTGAAAGTCTGATAAACGCCGGAAAAATGACTAAGTCCAACAACATTTTTTTTTCAACTTTTTTCAATTTTACCCCCGTGGGATATATCTTCTACCCACACACATTTGGAACTCTCCTAGGGTACCCTCACACATATTATTCCCTCATTTAGTGGATATTTTCACAAAAAAGTGAAATTTTCAAAAATTCTGAAAATTGGCTGAAAACGACTAAATATGAAGGACTCATCGGGCGACTCGCTCTGGAACTGAAATGGGAACGCTCACTGACATTTCTCCTATCTGAAAGTCTGATAAACGCCGGAAAAATGACTAAGTCCAAAAACATTTTTTTTTAAACTTTTTTCAATTTTACCCATGTGGGATGTATATTCTACCCACACACATTTGGAACTCTCCTGGGGTACCCTCACACATATTATTCCCTCATTTAGTGGATATTTTCACAAAAAAGTGAAATTTTCAAAAATTCAGAAAATTGGCTGAAAATTACTAAATATGAAGGACTCATCGGGCGAATCGCTCTGGAACTGAAATCGGAACGCTCACTGATATTTCCCCTATCTGAAAGTCTGATAAACGCTGGAAAAATGACTAAGTCCAAAAAAAATTTTTTTTCAACTTTCTTCAATTTTACCCCCGTGGGATATGTATTCTACCCACACACATTTGGAACTCTCCTGGGGTACCCTCACACATATTATTCCCTCATTTAGTGGATATTTTCACAAAAAAGTGAAATTTTCAAAAATTCTGAAAATTGGCTGAAAACGACTAAATATGAAGGACTCATCGGGCGACTCGCTCTGGAACTGAAATGGGAACGCTCACTGACATTTCCCCTATCTGAAAGTCTGATAAACGCCGGAAAAATGACTAAATCCCCCCCAAATTTTTTTTCAACTTTTTTCAATTTTACCCCCGTGGGATATATATTCTACCTACACACATTTGGAACTCTCCTGGGTTACCCTCACACATATTATTCCCTCATTTAGTGGATATTTACACAAAAAAGTGAAATTTTCAAAAATTCAGAAACTTGGCTGAAAATGACTAAATATGAACGACTCATCGGGCGAATCGCTCTGGAGCTGAAATTGGAACGCTCACTGACATTTCCCCTAACTGAAAGTCTAATAAACGCCGGAAAAATTACTAAGTCCAAAAAAAATTTTTTTTAAACTTTTTTCAATTTTACCCCCGTGGGATATATATTCTACCCACACACATTTGGAACTCTCCTGTTGTACCCTCACACATATTATTCCCTCATTTAGTGGATATTTTCACAAAAAAGTGAAATTTTCAAAAATTCTGAAAATTGGCTGAAAACGACTAAATATGAAGGACTCATCGGGCGACTCGCTCTGGAACTGAAATGGGAACGCTCACTGACATTTCTCCTATCTGAAAGTCTGATAAACGCCGGAAAAATGACTAAGTCCAAAAACATTTTTTTTTAAACTTTTTTCAATTTTACCCATGTGGGATATATATTCTACCCACACACATTTGGAACTCTCCTAGGGTACCCTCACACATATTATTCCCTCATTTAGTGGATATTTTCACAAAAAAGTGAAATTTTCAAAAACTCAGAAATTGGCTGAAAACGACTAAATATGAAGGACTCATTGGTCGAATGGCTCTGGAACTAAAATCGGAACGTTCACTGACATTTCCCCTATCTGAAAGTGTGATAAACGCCGGAAAAATGACTAAGTCCCAAAAAAATATTTTTTCACCTTTTTTCAATTTTACCCCCGTGGGATATATATTCTACCCACACACATTTGGAACTCTCCTGGGGTACCCTCCCACATATTATTCCCTCATTTAGTGGATATTTCCACAAAAAAGTGAAATTTTCAAAAATTCAGAAAATTGGCTGAAAATGACTAAATATGAAGGACTCATTGGGCGAATCGCTCTGGAACTGATATCGGAACGCTCACTGACATTTCCCCTATCTGAAAGTCTGATAAACGCCGGAAAAATGACTAAGTCCAAAAAAAATTTTTTTTCAACTTTCTTCAATTTTACCCCCGTGGGATATGTATTCCACCCACACACATTTGGAACTCTCCTGGGGTACCCTCACACATATTATTCCCTCATTTAGTGGATATTTTCACAAAAAAGTGAAATTTTCAAAAATTCAGAAAATTGGCTGAAAATTACTAAATATGAAGGACTCATCGGGCGAATCGCTCTGGAACTGAAATCGGAACGCTCACTGATATTTCCCCTATCTGAAAGTCTGATAAACGCTGGAAAAATGACTAAGTCCAAAAAAAATTTTTTTTCAACTTTCTTCAATTTTACCTCCGTGGGATATGTATTCTACCCACACACATTTGGAACTCTCCTGGGGTACCCTCACACATATTATTCCCTCATTTAGTGGATATTTTCACAAAAAAGTGAAATTTTCAAAAATTCAGAAAATTGGCTGAAAATTACTAAATATGAAGGACTCATCGGGCGAATCGCTCTGGAACTGAAATCGGAACGCTCACTGACATTTCCTCTAACTGAAAGTCTGATAAACGCCGGAAAAATGACTATATCCCCAAAAAATTTTTTTTCAACTTTTTTCAATTTTACCCCCGTGGGATATATATTCTACCTACACACATTTGGAACTCTCCTGGGTTACCCTCACACATATTATTCCCTCATTTAGTGGATATTTACACAAAAAAGTGAAATTTTCAAAAATTCAGAAACTTGGCTGAAAATGACTAAATATGAACGACTCATCGGGCGAATCGCTCTGGAGCTGAAATTGGAACGCTCACTGACATTTCCTCTAACTGAAAGTCTGATAAACGCCGGAAAAATGACTAAGTCCCAAAAAAATTTTTCTTAAACTTTTTTCAATTTTACCCCCGTGGGATATATATTCTACCCACACACATTTGGAACTCTCCTGGGGTACCCTCACACATATTATTCCCTCATTTAGTGGATATTTTCACAAAAAAGTGAAATTTTCAAAAATTCAGAAAATTGGTGAAAATTACTAAATATGAAGAACTCATCGGGCGAATCGCTCTGGAACTGATATCGGAACGCTCACTGACATTTCCCCTATCTGAAAGTCTGATAAACTCCGGAAAAATGACTAAGTCCAAAAAAAAAATTTTTTCAACTTTTTTAAATTTTACCCCCGTGGGATGTATATTCTACCCACACACATTTGGAACTCTCCTGGGGTACCCTCACACATATTATTCCCTCATTTAGTGGATATTTTCACAAAAAAGTGAAATTTTCAAAAATTCTGAAAATTGGCTGAAAACGACTAAATATGAAGGACTCATCGGGCGAATCGCTCTGGAGCTGAAATTGGAACGCTCACTGACATTTCCTCTAACTGAAAGTCTGATAAACGCCGGAAAAATGACTAAGTCCCAAAAAAATTTTTTTTAAACTTTTTTCAATTTTACCCCCGTGGGATATATATTCTACCCACACACATTTGGAACTCTCCTGGGGTACCCTCACACATATTATTCCCTCATTTAGTGGATATTTTCACAAAAAAGTGAAATTTTCAAAAATTCTGAAAATTGGCTGAAAATTACTAAATATGAAGGACTCATCGGGCGAATCGCTCTGGAACTGAAATCGGAACGCTCACTGATATTTCCCCTATCTGAAAGTCTGATAAACGCTGGAAAAATGACTAAGTCCAAAAAAAATTTTTTTTCAACTTTCTTCAATTTTACCCCCGTGGGATATGTATTCTACCCACACACATTTGGAACTCTCCTGGGGTACTCTCACACATATTATTCCCTCATTTAGTGGACATTTTCACAAAAAAAGTGAAATTTTCAAAAATTCAGAAAATTGGCTGAAAATGACAAAATATGAACGACTCATCGGGCGAATCGCTCTGGAACTGAAATCGGAATGCTCCCTGACATTTCCCATATCTGAAAGTCTGATAAACGCCGGAAAAATGACTAAGTCCCAAAAAAATTTTTTTTCAACTTTTTTCAATTTTACCCCCGTGGGATATATATTCTACCCACACACATTTGGAACTCTCTTGGGGTACCCTCACACATATTATTCCCTCATTTAGTGGATATTTCCACAAAAAAGTGAAATTTTCAAAAATTCAGAAAATTGGCTGAAAATTACTAAATATGAAGGACTCATCGGGCGAATCGCTCTGGAACTGAAATCGGAACGCTCACTGACATTTCCTCTAACTGAAAGTCTGATAAACGCGGGAAAAATGACTATATCCCCCAAAAATTTTTTTTCAACTTTTTTCAATTTTACCCCCGTGGGATATATATTCTACCTACACACATTTGGAACTCTCCTGGGTTACCCTCACACATATTATTCCCTCATTTAGTGGATATTTACACAAAAAAGTGAAATTTTCAAAAATTCAGAAACTTGGCTGAAAATGACTAAATATGAAGGACTCATCGGGCGAATCGCTCTGGAACTGAAATCGGAACGCTCACTGACATTTCCCCTATCTGAAAGTCTGATAAACGTCGGAAAAATGACTAAGACCAAAAAAAATTTTTTTTCAACATTTTTCAATTTTACCCCCGTGGGATATATATTCTACCCACACACATTTGGAACTCTCCTGGGGTACCCTCGCACATATTATTCCCTCATTTAGTGGATATTTTCACAAAAAAGTGAAAATTTCAAAAATTCAGAAAATTGGTGAAAATTACTAAATATGAAGGACTCATCGGGCGAATCGCTCTGGAACTGAAATCGGAACGCGCACTGACATTTCCCTATCTGAAAGTCTGATAAACTCCGGAAAAATGACTAAGTCCAAAAAAAAATTTTTTTCAACTTATTTAAATTTTACCCCCGTGGGTTATATATTCTACCCACACACATTTGGAACTCTCCTGGGGTACCCTCACACATATTATTCCCTCATTTAGTGGATATTTTCACAAAAAGTCAAATTTTCAAAAATTCAGAAAATTAGCTGAAAATTACTAAATATGAAGGACTCATCGGGCGAATCGCTCTGGAACTGAAATCGGAACGCTCACTGACATTTCCTCTAACTGAAAGTCTGATAAACGCCAGAAAAATGAATAAGTCCAAAAAAAAATTTTTTTCAACTTTTTTCAATTTTACCTCCGTGGGATATATATTCGCCCCCCCACATTTGGAACTCTCCTGGGGTACCCTCACACATATTATTCCCTCATTTAGTGCATATTTCCACAAAAAAGTGAAATTTTCAAAAATTCAGAAAATTGGCTGAAAATGACTAAATATGAAGGACTCATCGGGCGACTCGCTCTGGAGCTGAAATTGGAACGCTCACTGACATTTCCCCTAACTGAAAGTCTAATAAACGCCGGAAAAATTACTAAGTCCAAAAAAAATTTTTTTTTAAACTTTTTTCAATTTTACCCCCGTGGGATATATATTCTACCCACACACATTTGGAACTCTCCTGTTGTACCCTCACACATATTATTCCCTCATTTAGTGGATATTTTCACAAAAAAGTGAAATTTTCAAAAATTCTGAAAATTGGCTGAAAACGACTAAATATGAAGGACTCATCGGGCGACTCGCTCTGGAACTGGAATGGGAACGCTCACTGACATTTCCCCTATCTGAAAGTCTGATAAACGCCGGAAAAATGACTAAGTCCAAAAACATTTTTTTTTAAACTTTTTTCAATTTTACCCCTGTGGGATATATATTCTACCCACACACATTTGGATATCTCCTGGGGTAATCTCACACATATTATTCCCTCATTTAGTGGATATTTTCACAAAAAAGTGAAATTTTCAAAAATTCTGAAAATTGGCTGAAAATGACTAAATATGAAGGACTCATTGGGCGAATCGCTCTGGAACTGAAATCGGAATGCTCCCTGACATTTCCCCTATCTGAAAGTCTGATAAACGTCGGAAAAATGACTAAGTCCAAAAAAAATTTTTTTTCAGCTTTTTTCAATTTTACCCCCGTGGGTTATATATTCTACCCACACACATTTGGAACTCTCCTGGGGTACCCTCACACATATTATTCCCTCATTTAGTGGATATTTACACAAAAAAGTGAAATTTTCAAAAATTCAGAAACTTGGATGAAAATGACTAAATATGAACGACTCATCGGGCGAATCGCTCTGGAGCTGAAATTGGAACGCTCACTGACATTTCCTCTAACTGAAAGTCTGATAAACGCCGGAAAAATGACTAAGTCCCAAAAAAATTTTTTTTAAACTTTTTCAATTTTACCCCCGTGGGATATATATTCTACCCACACACATTTGGAACTCTCCTGGGGTACCCTCACACATATTATTCCCTCATTTAGTGGATATTTTCACAAAAAAGTGAAATTTTCAAAAATTCAGAAAATTGGTGAAAATTACTAAATATGAAGAACTCATCGGGCGAATCTCTCTGGAACTGATATCGGAACGCTCACTGACATTTCCCCTATCTGAAAGTCTGATAAACTCCGGAAAAATGACTAAGTCCAAAAAAAAAATTTTTTCAACTTTTTTAAATTTTACCCCCGTGGGATGTATATTCTACCCACACACATTTGGAACTCTCCTGGGGTACCCTCACACATATTATTCCCTCATTTAGTGGATATTTTCACAAAAAAGTGAAATTTTCAAAAATTCAGAAAATTGGCTGAAAATTACTAAATATGAAGGACTCATCGGGCGAATCGCTCTGGAACTGAAATCGTAACGCTCACTGACATTTCCCCTATCTGAAAGTCTGATAAACGCCGGAAAAATGACTAAGTGCAAAAAAAATTTTTTTTCAACTTTCTTCAATTTTACCCCCGTGGGATATGTATTCTACCCATACACATTTGGAACTCTCCTGGGGTACCCTCACACATATTATTCCCTCATTTAGTGGATATTTTCACAAAAAAGTGAAATTTTCAAAAATTCAGAAAATTGGTGAAAATTACTAAATATGAAGGACTCATCGGGCGAATCGCTCTGGAACTGAAATCGGAACGCTCACTGACATTTCCCCTATCTGAAAGTCTGATAAACTCCGGAAAAATGACTAAGTCCAAAAAAAATTTTTTTTCAACTTTTTTAAATTTTACCCCCGTGGGTTATATATTCTACCCACACACATTTGGAACTCTCCTGTGGTACCCTCACACATATTATTCCCTCATTTAGTGGATATTTTCACAAAAAAGTGAAATTTTCAAAAATTCAGAAAATTGGCTGAAAATTACTAAATATGAAGGACTCATCGGGCGAATCGCTCTGGAACTGAAATCGGAATGCTCACTGACATTTCCTCTAACTGAAAGTCTGATAAACGCCAGAAAAATGACTTAAGTCCAAAAAAAATTTTTTTTCAACTTTCTTCAATTTTACCCCCGTGGGATATGTATTCTACCCATACACATTTGGAACTCTCCTGGGGTACCCTCACACATATTATTCCCTCATTTAGTGGATATTTTCACAAAAAAGTGAAATTTTCAAAAATTCAGAAAATTGGTGAAAATTACTAAATATGAAGGACTCATCGGGCGAATCGCTCTGGAACTGAAATCGGAACGCTCACTGACATTTCCCCTATCTGAAAGTCTGATAAACTCCGGAAAAATGACTAAGTCCAAAAAAAATTTTTTTTCAACTTTTTTAAATTTTACCCCCGTGGGTTATATATTCTACCCACACACATTTGGAACTCTCCTGTGGTACCCTCACACATATTATTCCCTCATTTAGTGGATATTTTCACAAAAAAGTGAAATTTTCAAAAATTCAGAAAATTGGCTGAAAATTACTAAATATGAAGGACTCATCGGGCGAATCGCTCTGGAACTGAAATCGGAATGCTCACTGACATTTCCTCTAACTGAAAGTCTGATAAACGCCAGAAAAATGACTTAAGTCCAAAAAAAATTTTTTTTCAACTTTTTTCAATTTTACCTCCGTGGGATATATATTCTACCCACACACATTTGGAACTCTCCTGGGGTACCCTCACACATATTATTCCCTCATTTAGTGGATATTTTCACAAAAAAGTGAAATTTTCAAAAATTCAGAAAATTGGCTGAAAATGACTAAATATGAAGGACTCATTGGGCGAATCGCTCTGGAACTAAAATCGGAACGCTCACTGACATTTCCCCTATCTGAAAGTCTGATAAACGCCGGAAAAATGACTAAGTCCAAAAAAAATTTTTTTTCAACTTTCTTCAATTTTACCCCCGTGGGATATCTATTCTACCCACACACATTTGGAACTCTCCTGGGGTACCCTCACACATATTATTCCCTCATTTAGTGGACATTTTCACAAAAAAGTGAAATTTTCAAAAATTCAGAAAATTGGCTGAAAATGACTAAATATGAACGACTCATCGGGTGAATCGCTCTGGAACTGAAATCGGAACGCTCACTGACATTTCCCCTATCTGAAAGTCAGATAAACTCCGGAAAAATGACTAAGTCCAAAAAAAAATTTTTTTAAACTTTTTTCAATTTTACCCCCGTGGGATATATATTCTACCCACACACATTTGGAACTCTCCTGGGGTACCCTCACACATATTATTCCCTCATTTAGTGGATATTTTCACAAAAAAGTGAAATTTTCAAAAATTCAGAAAATTGGTGAAAATTACTAAATATGAAGGACTCATCGGGCGAATCGCTCTGGAACTGAAATCGGAACGCTCACTGACATTTCCCCTATCTGAAAGTCTGATAAACTCCGGAAAAATGACTAAGTCCAAAAAAAAAATTTTTTCAACTTTTTTAAATTTTACCCCCGTGGGATATATATTCTACCCACACACATTTGGAGCTCTCCTGGGGTACCCTCACACATATTATTCCCTCATTTAGTGGATATTTCCACAAAAAAGTGAAATTTTCAAAAATTCAGAAAATTGGCTGAAAATTACTAAATATGAAGGACTCATCGGGCGAATCGCTCTGGAACTGAAATCGGAATGCTCACTGACATTTCCTCTAACTGAAAGTCTGATAAACGCCAGAAAAATGACTAAGTCCAAAAAATAATTTTTTTCAACTTTTTTCAATTTTACCTCCGTGGGATATATATTCGACCCACACACATTTGGAACTCTCCTGGGGTACCCTTACACATATTATTCCCTCATTTAGTGGATATTTCCACAAAAAAGTGAAATTTTCAAAAATTCAGAAAATTGGCTGAAAATGACTAAATATGTAGGTCTCATTGGGCGAATCGCTCTGGAACTGAAATCTGAACGCTCACTGACATTTCCCCTATCTGAAAGTCTGATAAACTCCGGAAAAATGACTAAGTCCAAAAAAAAATTTTTTTAAACTTTTTTCAATTTTACCCCCGTGGGATATATATTCTACCCACACACATTTGGAACTCTCCTGGGGTACCCTCACACATATTATTCCCTCATTTAGTGGATATTTTCACAAAAAAGTGAAATTTTCAAAAATTCAGAAAATTGGTGAAAATTACTAAATATGAAGGACTCATCGGGCGAATCGCTCTGGAACTGAAATCGGAACGCTCACTGACATTTCCCCTATCTGAAAGTCTGATAAACTCCGGAAAAATGACTAAGTCCAAAAAAAAAATTTTTTCAACTTTTTTAAATTTTACCCCCGTGGGATATATATTCTACCCACACACATTTGGAGCTCTCCTGGGGTACCCTCACACATATTATTCCCTCATTTAGTGGATATTTCCACAAAAAAGTGAAATTTTCAAAAATTCAGAAAATTGGCTGAAAATTACTAAATATGAAGGACTCATCGGGCGAATCGCTCTGGAACTGAAATCGGAATGCTCACTGACATTTCCTCTAACTGAAAGTCTGATAAACGCCAGAAAAATGACTAAGTCCAAAAAATAATTTTTTTCAACTTTTTTCAATTTTACCTCCGTGGGATATATATTCGACCCACACACATTTGGAACTCTCCTGGGGTACCCTCACACATATTATTCCCTCATTTAGTGGATATTTCCACAAAAAAGTGAAATTTTCAAAAATTCAGAAAATTGGCTGAAAATGACTAAATATGTAGGTCTCATTGGGCGAATCGCTCTGGAACTGAAATCTGAATGCTCACTGACATTTCCCCTATCTGAAAGTCTGATAAACTCCGGAAAAATGACTAAGTCCAAAAAAAAATTTTTTTCAACTTTTTTAAATTTTACCCCCGTGGGATATATATTCTACCCACACACATTTGGAACTCTCCTGGGGTACCCTCACACATATTATTCCCTCATTTAGTGGATATTTTCACAAAAAAGTGAAATTTTCAAAAATTCAGAAAATTGGCTGAAAATTACTAAATATGAAGGACTCATCGGGCGAATCGCTCTGGAACTGAAATCGTAACGCTCACTGACATTTCCCCTATCTGAAAGTCTGATAAACGCCGGAAAAATGACTAAGTCCAAAAAAAATTTTTTTTCAACTTTCTTCAATTTTACCCCCGTGGGATATGTATTCTACCCATACACATTTGGAACTCTCCTGGGGTACCCTCACACATATTATTCCCTCATTTAGTGGATATTTTCACAAAAAAGTGAAATTTTCAAAAATTCAGAAAATTGGTGAAAATTACTAAATATGAAGGACTCATCGGGCGAATCGCTCTGGAACTGAAATCGGAACGCTCACTGACATTTCCCCTATCTGAAAGTCTGATAAACTCCGGAAAAATGACTAAGTCCAAAAAAAATTTTTTTTCAACTTTTTTAAATTTTACCCCCGTGGGTTATATATTCTACCCACACACATTTGGAACTCTCCTGTGGTACCCTCACACATATTATTCCCTCATTTAGTGGATATTTTCACAAAAAAGTGAAATTTTCAAAAATTCAGAAAATTGGCTGAAAATTACTAAATATGAAGGACTCATCGGGCGAATCGCTCTGGAACTGAAATCGGAATGCTCACTGACATTTCCTCTAACTGAAAGTCTGATAAACGCCAGAAAAATGACTTAAGTCCAAAAAAAATTTTTTTTCAACTTTTTTCAATTTTACCTCCGTGGGATATATATTCTACCCACACACATTTGGAACTCTCCTGGGGTACCCTCACACATATTATTCCCTCATTTAGTGGATATTTTCACAAAAAAGTGAAATTTTCAAAAATTCAGAAAATTGGCTGAAAATGACTAAATATGAAGGACTCATTGGGCGAATCGCTCTGGAACTAAAATCGGAACGCTCACTGACATTTCCCCTATCTGAAAGTCTGATAAACGCCGGAAAAATGACTAAGTCCAAAAAAAATTTTTTTTCAACTTTCTTCAATTTTACCCCCGTGGGATATGTATTCTACCCACACACATTTGGAACTCTCCTGGGGTACCCTCACACATATTATTCCCTCATTTAGTGGACATTTTCACAAAAAAGTGAAATTTTCAAAAATTCAGAAAATTGGCTGAAAATGACTAAATATGAACGACTCATCGGGTGAATCGCTCTGGAACTGAAATCGGAACGCTCACTGACATTTCCCCTATCTGAAAGTCAGATAAACTCCGGAAAAATGACTAAGTCCAAAAAAAAATTTTTTTAAACTTTTTTCAATTTTACCCCCGTGGGATATATATTCTACCCACACACATTTGGAACTCTCCTGGGGTACCCTCACACATATTATTCCCTCATTTAGTGGATATTTTCACAAAAAAGTGAAATTTTCAAAAATTCAGAAAATTGGTGAAAATTACTAAATATGAAGGACTCATCGGGCGAATCGCTCTGGAACTGAAATCGGAACGCTCACTGACATTTCCCCTATCTGAAAGTCTGATAAACTCCGGAAAAATGACTAAGTCCAAAAAAAAAATTTTTTCAACTTTTTTAAATTTTACCCCCGTGGGATATATATTCTACCCACACACATTTGGAGCTCTCCTGGGGTACCCTCACACATATTATTCCCTCATTTAGTGGATATTTTCACAAAAAAGTGAAATTTTCAAAAATTCAGAAAATTGGCTGAAAATGACTAAATATGAAGGACTCATTGGGCGAATCGCTCTGGAACTGAAATCGGAACGCTCACTGACATTTCCCCTATCTGAAAGTCTGATAAATGCCGGAAAAATGACTAAGTCCAAAAAAAATTTTTTTTCAACTTTTTTCAATTTTACCCCCGTGGGATATATATTCTACCCACACACATTTGGAACTCTCCTGGGGTACCCTCACACATATTATTCCCTCATTTAGTGGATATTTTCACAAAAAAGTGAAAATTTCAAAAATTCAGAAAATTGGTGAAAATTACTAAATATGAAGGACTCATCGGGCGAATCGCTCTGGAACTGAAATCGGAACGCGCACTGACATTTCCCCTATCTGAAAGTCTGATAAAAGCTGGAAAAATGACTAAGTCCAAAAAAAAATTTTTTCAACTTTTTTAAATTTTACCCCCGTGGGTTATATATTCTACCCACACACATTTGGAACTCTCCTGGGGTACCCTCACACATATTATTCCCTCATTTAGTGGATATTTCCACAAAAAAGTGAAATTTTCAAAAATTCAGAAAATTGGCTGAAAATTACTAAATATGAAGGACTCATCGGGCGAATTGCTCTGGAACTGAAATCGGAATGCTCACTGACATTTCCTCTAACTGAAAGTCTGATAAACGCCAGAAAAATGACTAAGTCCAAAAAATAATTTTTTTCAACTTTTTTCAATTTTACCTCCGTGGGATATATATTCGACCCACACACATTTGGAACTCTCCTGGGGTACCCTCACACATATTATTCCCTCATTTAGTGGATATTTCCACAAAAAAGTGAAATTTTCAAAAATTCAGAAAATTGGCTGAAAATGACTAAATATGTAGGTCTCATTGGGCGAATCGCTCTGGAACTGAAATCTGAACGCTCACTGACATTTCCCCTATCTGAAAGTCTGATAAACTCCGGAAAAATGACTAAGTCCAAAAAAAAATTTTTTTCAACTTTTTTAAATTTTACCCCCGTGGGATATATATTCTACCCACACACATTTGGAACTCTCCTGGGGTACCCTCACACATATTATTCCCTCATTTAGTGGATATTTTCACAAAAAAGTGAAATTTTCAAAAATTCAGAAAATTGGCTGAAAATTACTAAATATGAAGGACTCATCGGGCGAATCGCTCTGGAACTGAAATCGTAACGCTCACTGACATTTCCCCTATCTGAAAGTCTGATAAACGCCGGAAAAATGACTAAGTCCAAAAAAAATTTTTTTTCAACTTTCTTCAATTTTACCCCCGTGGGATATGTATTCTACCCATACACATTTGGAACTCTCCTGGGGTACCCTCACACATATTATTCCCTCATTTAGTGGATATTTTCACAAAAAAGTGAAATTTTCAAAAATTCAGAAAATTGGTGAAAATTACTAAATATGAAGGACTCATCGGGCGAATCGCTCTGGAACTGAAATCGGAACGCTCACTGACATTTCCCCTATCTGAAAGTCTGATAAACTCCGGAAAAATGACTAAGTCCAAAAAAAAATTTTTTTAAACTTTTTTCAATTTTACCCCCGTGGGATATATATTCTACCCACACACATTTGGAACTCTCCTGGGGTACCCTCACACATATTATTCCCTCATTTAGTGGATATTTTCACAAAAAAGTGAAATTTTCAAAAATTCAGAAAATTGGTGAAAATTACTAAATATGAAGGACTCATCGGGCGAATCGCTCTGGAACTGAAATCGGAACGCTCACTGACATTTCCCCTATCTGAAAGTCTGATAAACTCCGGAAAAATGACTAAGTCCAAAAAAAAAATTTTTTCAACTTTTTTAAATTTTACCCCCGTGGGATATATATTCTACCCACACACATTTGGAGCTCTCCTGGGGTACCCTCACACATATTATTCCCTCATTTAGTGGATATTTTCACAAAAAAGTGAAATTTTCAAAAATTCAGAAAATTGGCTGAAAATGACTAAATATGAAGGACTCATTGGGCGAATCGCTCTGGAACTGAAATCGGAACGCTCACTGACATTTCCCCTATCTGAAAGTCTGATAAATGCCGGAAAAATGACTAAGTCCAAAAAAAATTTTTTTTCAACTTTTTTCAATTTTACCCCCGTGGGATATATATTCTACCCACACACATTTGGAACTCTCCTGGGGTACCCTCACACATATTATTCCCTCATTTAGTGGATATTTTCACAAAAAAGTGAAAATTTCAAAAATTCAGAAAATTGGTGAAAATTACTAAATATGAAGGACTCATCGGGCGAATCGCTCTGGAACTGAAATCGGAACGCGCACTGACATTTCCCCTATCTGAAAGTCTGATAAAAGCTGGAAAAATGACTAAGTCCAAAAAAAAATTTTTTCAACTTTTTTAAATTTTACCCCCGTGGGTTATATATTCTACCCACACACATTTGGAACTCTCCTGGGGTACCCTCACACATATTATTCCCTCATTTAGTGGATATTTCCACAAAAAAGTGAAATTTTCAAAAATTCAGAAAATTGGCTGAAAATTACTAAATATGAAGGACTCATCGGGCGAATTGCTCTGGAACTGAAATCGGAATGCTCACTGACATTTCCTCTAACTGAAAGTCTGATAAACGCCAGAAAAATGACTAAGTCCAAAAAATAATTTTTTTCAACTTTTTTCAATTTTACCTCCGTGGGATATATATTCGACCCACACACATTTGGAACTCTCCTGGGGTACCCTCACACATATTATTCCCTCATTTAGTGGATATTTCCACAAAAAAGTGAAATTTTCAAAAATTCAGAAAATTGGCTGAAAATGACTAAATATGTAGGTCTCATTGGGCGAATCGCTCTGGAACTGAAATCTGAACGCTCACTGACATTTCCCCTATCTGAAAGTCTGATAAACTCCGGAAAAATGACTAAGTCCAAAAAAAAATTTTTTTCAACTTTTTTAAATTTTACCCCCGTGGGATATATATTCTACCCACACACATTTGGAACTCTCCTGGGGTACCCTCACACATATTATTCCCTCATTTAGTGGATATTTTCACAAAAAAGTGAAATTTTCAAAAATTCAGAAAATTGGCTGAAAATTACTAAATATGAAGGACTCATCGGGCGAATCGCTCTGGAACTGAAATCGTAACGCTCACTGACATTTCCCCTATCTGAAAGTCTGATAAACGCCGGAAAAATGACTAAGTCCAAAAAAAATTTTTTTTCAACTTTCTTCAATTTTACCCCCGTGGGATATGTATTCTACCCATACACATTTGGAACTCTCCTGGGGTACCCTCACACATATTATTCCCTCATTTAGTGGATATTTTCACAAAAAAGTGAAATTTTCAAAAATTCAGAAAATTGGTGAAAATTACTAAATATGAAGGACTCATCGGGCGAATCGCTCTGGAACTGAAATCGGAACGCTCACTGACATTTCCCCTATCTGAAAGTCTGATAAACTCCGGAAAAATGACTAAGTCCAAAAAAAATTTTTTTTCAACTTTTTTAAATTTTACCCCCGTGGGTTATATATTCTACCCACACACATTTGGAACTCTCCTGTGGTACCCTCACACATATTATTCCCTCATTTAGTGGATATTTTCACAAAAAAGTGAAATTTTCAAAAATTCAGAAAATTGGCTGAAAATTACTAAATATGAAGGACTCATCGGGCGAATCGCTCTGGAACTGAAATCGGAATGCTCACTGACATTTCCTCTAACTGAAAGTCTGATAAACGCCGGAAAAATGACTAAGTCCAAAAAAAATTTTTTTTCAACTTTCTTCAATTTTACCCCCGTGGGATATGTATTCTACCCACACACATTTGGAACTCTCCTGGGGTACCCTCACACATATTATTCCCTCATTTAGTGGACATTTTCACAAAAAAGTGAAATTTTCAAAAATTCAGAAAATTGGCTGAAAATGACTAAATATGAACGACTCATCGGGCGAATCGCTCTGGAACTGAAATCGGAACGCTCACTGACATTTCCCCTATCTGAAAGTCAGATAAACTCCGGAAAAATGACTAAGTCCAAAAAAAAATTTTTTTAAACTTTTTTCAATTTTACCCCCGTGGGATATATATTCTACCCACACACATTTGGAACTCTCCTGGGGTACCCTCACACATATTATTCCCTCATTTAGTGGATATTTTCACAAAAAAGTGAAATTTTCAAAAATTCAGAAAATTGGTGAAAATTACTAAATATGAAGGACTCATCGGGCGAATCGCTCTGGAACTGAAATCGGAACGCTCACTGACATTTCCCCTATCTGAAAGTCTGATAAACTCCGGAAAAATGACTAAGTCCAAAAAAAAAATTTTTTCAACTTTTTTAAATTTTACCCCCGTGGGATATATATTCTACCCACACACATTTGGAGCTCTCCTGGGGTACCCTCACACATATTATTCCCTCATTTAGTGGATATTTTCACAAAAAAGTGAAATTTTCAAAAATTCAGAAAATTGGCTGAAAATGACTAAATATGAAGGACTCATTGGGCGAATCGCTCTGGAACTGAAATCGTAACGCTCACTGACATTTCCCCTATCTGAAAGTCTGATAAACGCTGGAAAAATGACTAAGTCCAAAAAAAATTTTTTTTCAACTTTTTTCAATTTTACCTCCGTGGGATATATATTCGACCCACACACATTTGGAACTCTCCTGGGGTACCCTCACACATATTATTCCCTCATTTAGTGGATATTTCCACAAAAAAGTGAAATTTTCAAAAATTCAGAAAATTGGCTGAAAATGACTAAATATGTAGGTCTCATTGGGCGAATCGCTCTGGAACTGAAATCGGAACGCTCACTGACATTTCCTCTATCTGAAAGTCTGATAAACTCCGGAAAAATGACTAAGTCCAAAAAAAAATATTTTTCAACTTTTTTAAATTTTACCCCCGTGGGATATATATTCTACCCACACACATTTGGAACTCTCCTGGGGTACCCTCACACATATTATTCCCTCATTTAGTGGATATTTTCACAAAAAAGTGAAATTTTCAAAAATTCAGAAAATTGGCTGAAAATTACTAAATATGAAGGACTCATCGGGCGAATCGCTCTGGAACTGAAATCGTAACGCTCACTGACATTTCCCCTATCTGAAAGTCTGATAAACGCCGGAAAAATGACTAAGTCCAAAAAAAATTTTTTTTCAACTTTTTTCAATTTTACCCCCGTGGGATATATATTCTACCCACACACATTTGGAACTCTCCTGGGGTACCCTCACACATATTATTCCCTCATTTAGTGGATATTTCCACAAAAAAGTGAAATTTTCAAAAATTCAGAAAATTGGCTGAAAATTACTAAATATGAAGGACTCATCGGGCGAATCGCTCTGGAACTGAAATCGGAACGCTCACTGACATTTCCTCTAACTGAAAGTCTGATAAACGCCAGAAAAATGACTAAGTCCAAAAAAAAATTTTTTTCAACTTTTTTCAATTTTACCTCCGTGGGATATATATTCGACCCACACACATTTGGAACTCTCCTGGGGTACCCTCACACATATTATTCCCTCATTTAGTGGATATTTCCACAAAAAAGTGAAATTTTCAAAAATTCAGAAAATTGGCTGAAAATGACTAAATATGAAGGACTCATTGGGCGAATCGCTCTGGAACTGAAATCGGAACGCTCACTGACATTTCCCCTATCTGAAAGTCTGATAAATGCCGGAAAAATTACTAAGTCCAAAAAAAATTTTTTTTCAACTTTTTTCAACTTTACCCCCGTGGGATATATATTCTTCCCACACACATTTGGAACTCTCCTGGGGAACCCTCACACATATTATTCCCTCATTTAGTGGATATTTTCACAAAAAAGTGAAATTTTCAAAAATTCAGAAAATTGGCTGAAAATTACTAAATATGAAGGACTCATCGGGCGAATCGCTCTGGAACTGAAATCGTAACGCTCACTGACATTTCCCCTATCTGAAAGTCTGATAAACGCCGGAAAAATGACTAAGTCCAAAAAAAATTTTTTTTCAACTTTTTTCAATTTTACCCCCGTGGGATATATATTCTACCCACACACATTTGGAACTCTCCTGGGGTACCCTCACACATATTATTCCCTCATTTAGTGAATATTTCCACAAAAAAGTGAAATTTTCAAAAATTCAGAAAATTGGTGAAAATTACTAAATATGAAGGACTCATCGGGCGAATCGCTCTGGAACTGAAATCGGAACGCTCACTGACATTTCCCCTATCTGAAAGTCTGATAAACTCCGGAAAAATGACTAAGTCCAAAAAAAAATTTTTTTCAACTTTTTTAAATTTTACCCCCGTGGGATATATATTCTACCCACACACATTTGGAACTCTCCTGGGGTACCCTCACACATATTATTCCCTCATTTAGTGGATATTTTCAAAAAAAAGTGAAATTTTCAAAAATTCAGAAAATTGGCTGAAAATGACTAAATATGAAGGACTCATTGGGCGAATCGCTCTGGAACTGAAATCGTAACGCTCACTGACATTTCCCCTATCTGAAAGTCTGATAAACGCCGGAAAAATGACTAAGTCCAAAAAAAATTTTTTTTTAACTTTTTTCAATTTTACCTCCGTGGGATATATATTCGACCCACACACATTTGGAACTCTCCTGGGGTACCCTCACACATATTATTCCCTCATTTAGTGGATATTTCCACAAAAAAGTGAAATTTTCAAAAATTCAGAAAATTGGCTGAAAATGACTAAATATGAAGGTCTCATTGGGCGAATCGCTCTGGAACTGAAATCGGAACGCTCACTGACATTTCCCCTATCTGAAAGTCTGATAAACTCCGGAAAAATGACTAAGTCCAAAAAAAAATTTTTTTCAACTTTTTTAAATTTTACCCCCGTGGGATATATATTCTACCCACACACATTTGGAACTCTCCTGGGGTACCCTCACACATATTATTCCCTCATTTAGTGGATATTTTCACAAAAAAGTGAAATTTTCAAAAATTCAGAAAATTGGCTGAAAATTACTAAATATGAAGGACTCATCGGGCGAATCGCTCTGGAACTGAAATCGGAACGCTCACTGACATTTCCTCTAACTGAAAGTCTGATAAACGCCAGAAAAATGACTAAGTCCAAAAAAAAATTTTTTTCAACTTTTTTCAATTTTACCTCCGTGGGATATATATTCGACCCACACACATTTGGAACTCTCCTGGGGTACCCTCACACATATTATTCCCTCATTTAGTGGATATTTCCACAAAAAAGTGAAATTTTCAAAAATTCAGAAAATTGGCTGAAAATGACTAAATATGAAGGACTCATTGGGCGAATCGCTCTGGAACTGAAATCGGAACGCTCACTGACATTTCCCCTATCTGAAAGTCTGATAAATGCCGGAAAAATTACTAAGTCCAAAAAAAATTTTTTTTCAACTTTTTTCAACTTTACCCCCGTGGGATATATATTCTTCCCACACACATTTGGAACTCTCCTGGGGAACCCTCACACATATTATTCCCTCATTTAGTGGATATTTTCACAAAAAAGTGAAATTTTCAAAAATTCAGAAAATTGGCTGAAAATTACTAAATATGAAGGACTCATCGGGCGAATCGCTCTGGAACTGAAATCGTAACGCTCACTGACATTTCCCCTATCTGAAAGTCTGATAAACGCCGGAAAAATGACTAAGTCCAAAAAAAATTTTTTTTCAACTTTTTTCAATTTTACCCCCGTGGGATATATATTCTACCCACACACATTTGGAACTCTCCTGGGGTACCCTCACACATATTATTCCCTCATTTAGTGAATATTTCCACAAAAAAGTGAAATTTTCAAAAATTCAGAAAATTGGTGAAAATTACTAAATATGAAGGACTCATCGGGCGAATCGCTCTGGAACTGAAATCGGAACGCTCACTGACATTTCCCCTATCTGAAAGTCTGATAAACTCCGGAAAAATGACTAAGTCCAAAAAAAAATTTTTTTCAACTTTTTTAAATTTTACCCCCGTGGGATATATATTCTACCCACACACATTTGGAACTCTCCTGGGGTACCCTCACACATATTATTCCCTCATTTAGTGGATATTTTCAAAAAAAAGTGAAATTTTCAAAAATTCAGAAAATTGGCTGAAAATGACTAAATATGAAGGACTCATTGGGCGAATCGCTCTGGAACTGAAATCGTAACGCTCACTGACATTTCCCCTATCTGAAAGTCTGATAAACGCCGGAAAAATGACTAAGTCCAAAAAAAATTTTTTTTTAACTTTTTTCAATTTTACCTCCGTGGGATATATATTCGACCCACACACATTTGGAACTCTCCTGGGGTACCCTCACACATATTATTCCCTCATTTAGTGGATATTTCCACAAAAAAGTGAAATTTTCAAAAATTCAGAAAATTGGCTGAAAATGACTAAATATGAAGGTCTCATTGGGCGAATCGCTCTGGAACTGAAATCGGAACGCTCACTGACATTTCCCCTATCTGAAAGTCTGATAAACTCCGGAAAAATGACTAAGTCCAAAAAAAAATTTTTTTCAACTTTTTTAAATTTTACCCCCGTGGGATATATATTCTACCCACACACATTTGGAACTCTCCTGGGGTACCCTCACACATATTATTCCCTCATTTAGTGGATATTTTCACAAAAAAGTGAAATTTTCAAAAATTCAGAAAATTGGCTGAAAATTACTAAATATGAAGGACTCATCGGGCGAATCGCTCTGGAACTGAAATCGTAACGCTCACTGACATTTCCCCTATCTGAAAGTCTGATAAACGCCGGAAAAATGACTAAGTCCAAAAAAAATTTTTTTTCAACTTTTTTCAATTTTACCCCCGTGGGATATATATTCTACCCACACACATTTGGAACTCTCCTGGGGTACCCTCACACATATTATTCCCTCATTTAGTGGATATTTCCACAAAAAAGTGAAATTTTCAAAAATTCAGAAAATTGGCTGAAAATGACTAAATATGAAGGACTCATTGGGCGAATCGCTCTGGAACTGAAATCGGAACGCTCACTGTCATTTCCCCTATCTGAAAGTCTGATAAATGCCGGAAAAATGACTAAGTCCAAAAAAAATTTTTTTTCAACTTTTTTCAACTTTACCCCCGTGGGATATATATTCTTCCCACACACATTTGGAACTCTCCTGGGGAACCCTCACACATATTATTCCCTCATTTAGTGGATATTTTCACAAAAAAGTGAAATTTTCAAAAATTCAGAAAATTGGCTGAAAATTACTAAATATGAAGGACTCATCGGGCGAATCGCTCTGGAACTGAAATCGTAACGCTCACTGACATTATCTAAAAGTCTGATAAACGCCGGAAAAATGACTAAGTCCAAAAAAAATTTTTTTTCAACTTTCTTCAATTTTACCCCCGTGGGATATGTATTCTACCCATACACATTTGGAACTCTCCTGGGGTACCCTCACACATATTATTCCCTCATTTAGTGGACATTTACACAAAAAAGTGAAATTTTCAAAAATTCAGAAAATTGGCTGAAAATGACTAAATATGAACGACTCATCGGGCGAATCGCTCTGGAACTGAAATCGGAACGCTCACTGACATTTCCCCTATCTGAAAGTCTGATAAACGCCGGAAAAATGACTAAGTCCAAAAAAAAATTTTTTTTCAACTTTTTTCAATTTTACCCCCGTGGGATATATATTCTACCCACACACATTTGGAACTCTCCTGGGGTACCCTCACACATATTATTCCCTCATTTAGTGGATATTTTCACAAAAAAGTGAAATTTTCAAAAATTCTGAAAATTGGCTGAAAATTACTAAATATGAAGGACTCATCGGGAGAATCGCTCTGGAACTGAAATCGGAACGCTCACTGACATTTCCCCTATCTGAAAGTCTGATAAACGCCGGAAAAATGACTAAGTCCAAAAAAAATTTTTTTTCAACTTTTTTCAATTTTACCCCCGTGGGATATATATTCTACCCACACACATTTGGAACTCTCCTGGGGTACCCTCACACATATTATTCCCTCATTTAGTGGATATTTCCACAAAAAAGTGAAATTTTCAAAAATTCAGAAAATTGGCTGAAAATGACTAAATATGAAGGACTCATTGGGCGAATCGCTCTGGAACTGAAATCGGAACGCTCACTGACATTTCCCCTATCTGAAAGTCTGATAAATGCCGGAAAAATGACTAAGTCCAAAAAAAATTTTTTTTCAACTTTTTTCAACTTTACCCCCGTGGGATATATATTCTTCCCACACACATTTGGAACTCTCCTGGGGAACCCTCACACATATTATTCCCTCATTTAGTGGATATTTTCACAAAAAAGTGAAATTTTCAAAAATTCAGAAAATTGGCTGAAAATTACTAAATATGAAGGACTCATCGGGCGAATCGCTCTGGAACTGAAATCGTAATGCTCACTGACATTTCCCCTATCTGAAAGTCTGATAAACGCCGGAAAAATGACGAAGTCCAAAAAAAATTTTTTTTCAACTTTTTTCAATTTTACCCCCGTGGGATATATATTCTACCCACACACATTTGGAACTCTCCTGGGGTACCCTCACACATATTATTCCCTCATTTAGTGGATATTTCCACAAAAAAGTGAAATTTTCAAAAATTCAGAAAATTGGCTGAAAATTACTAAATATGAAGGACTCATCGGGCGAATCGCTCTGGAACTGAAATCGGAACGTTCACTGACATTTCCTCTAACTGAAAGTCTGATAAACGCCAGAAAAATGACTAAGTCCAAAAAAAAATTTTTTTCAACTTTTTTCAATTTTACCTCCGTGGGATATATATTCTACCCACACACATTTGGAACTCTCCTGGGGTACCCTCACACATATTATTCCCTCATTTAGTGGATATTTTCACAAAAAAGTGAAATTTTCAAAAATTCAGAAAATTGGCTGAAAATTACTAAATATGAAGGACTCATCGGGCGAATTGCTCTGGAACTGAAATCGGAACGCTCACTGACATTTCCCCTATTTGAAAGTCTGATAAACGCCGGAAAAATGACTAAGTCCAAAAAAAATTTTTTTTCAACTTTCTTCAATTTTACCCCCGTGGGATATGTATTCTACCCATACACATTTGGAACTCTCCTGGGGTACCCTCACACATATTATTCCCTCATTTAGTGGACATTTACACAAAAAAGTGAAATTTTCAAAAATTCAGAAAATTGGCTGAAAATGACTAAATATGAACGACTCATCGGGCGAATCGCTCTGGAACTGAAATCGGAACGCTCACTGACATTTCCCCTATCTGAAAGTCTGATAAACGCCGGAAAAATGACTAAGTCCAAAAAAAAATTTTTTTTCAACTTTTTTCAATTTTACCCCCGTGGGATATATATTCTACCCACACACATTTGGAACTCTCCTGGGGTACCCTCACACATATTATTCCCTCATTTAGTGGATATTTCCACAAAAAAGTGAAATTTTCAAAAATTCAGAAAATTGGCTGAAAATGACTAAATATGAAGGACTCATTGGGCGAATCGCTCTGGAACTGAAATCGGAACGCTCACTGACATTTCCCCTATCTGAAAGTCTGATAAATGCCGGAAAAATTACTAAGTCCAAAAAAAATTTTTTTTCAACTTTTTTCAACTTTACCCCCGTGGGATATATATTCTTCCCACACACATTTGGAACTCTCCTGGGGAACCCTCACACATATTATTCCCTCATTTAGTGGATATTTTCACAAAAAAGTGAAATTTTCAAAAATTCAGAAAATTGGCTGAAAATTACTAAATATGAAGGACTCATCGGGCGAATCGCTCTGGAACTGAAATCGTAACGCTCACTGACATTTCCCCTATCTGAAAGTCTGATAAACGCCGGAAAAATGACTAAGTCCAAAAAAAATTTTTTTTCAACTTTTTTCAATTTTACCCCCGTGGGATATATATTCTACCCACACACATTTGGAACTCTCCTGGGGTACCCTCACACATATTATTCCCTCATTTAGTGAATATTTCCACAAAAAAGTGAAATTTTCAAAAATTCAGAAAATTGGTGAAAATTACTAAATATGAAGGACTCATCGGGCGAATCGCTCTGGAACTGAAATCGGAACGCTCACTGACATTTCCCCTATCTGAAAGTCTGATAAACTCCGGAAAAATGACTAAGTCCAAAAAAAAATTTTTTTCAACTTTTTTAAATTTTACCCCCGTGGGATATATATTCTACCCACACACATTTGGAACTCTCCTGGGGTACCCTCACACATATTATTCCCTCATTTAGTGGATATTTTCAAAAAAAAGTGAAATTTTCAAAAATTCAGAAAATTGGCTGAAAATGACTAAATATGAAGGACTCATTGGGCGAATCGCTCTGGAACTGAAATCGTAACGCTCACTGACATTTCCCCTATCTGAAAGTCTGATAAACGCCGGAAAAATGACTAAGTCCAAAAAAAATTTTTTTTTAACTTTTTTCAATTTTACCTCCGTGGGATATATATTCGACCCACACACATTTGGAACTCTCCTGGGGTACCCTCACACATATTATTCCCTCATTTAGTGGATATTTCCACAAAAAAGTGAAATTTTCAAAAATTCAGAAAATTGGCTGAAAATGACTAAATATGAAGGTCTCATTGGGCGAATCGCTCTGGAACTGAAATCGGAACGCTCACTGACATTTCCCCTATCTGAAAGTCTGATAAACTCCGGAAAAATGACTAAGTCCAAAAAAAAATTTTTTTCAACTTTTTTAAATTTTACCCCCGTGGGATATATATTCTACCCACACACATTTGGAACTCTCCTGGGGTACCCTCACACATATTATTCCCTCATTTAGTGGATATTTTCACAAAAAAGTGAAATTTTCAAAAATTCAGAAAATTGGCTGAAAATTACTAAATATGAAGGACTCATCGGGCGAATCGCTCTGGAACTGAAATCGGAACGCTCACTGTCATTTCCCCTATCTGAAAGTCTGATAAATGCCGGAAAAATGACTAAGTCCAAAAAAAATTTTTTTTCAACTTTTTTCAACTTTACCCCCGTGGGATATATATTCTTCCCACACACATTTGGAACTCTCCTGGGGAACCCTCACACATATTATTCCCTCATTTAGTGGATATTTTCACAAAAAAGTGAAATTTTCAAAAATTCAGAAAATTGGCTGAAAATTACTAAATATGAAGGACTCATCGGGCGAATCGCTCTGGAACTGAAATCGTAACGCTCACTGACATTATCTGAAAGTCTGATAAACGCCGGAAAAATGACTAAGTCCAAAAAAAATTTTTTTTCAACTTTCTTCAATTTTACCCCCGTGGGATATGTATTCTACCCATACACATTTGGAACTCTCCTGGGGTACCCTCACACATATTATTCCCTCATTTAGTGGACATTTACACAAAAAAGTGAAATTTTCAAAAATTCAGAAAATTGGCTGAAAATGACTAAATATGAACGACTCATCGGGCGAATCGCTCTGGAACTGAAATCGGAACGCTCACTGACATTTCCCCTATCTGAAAGTCTGATAAACGCCGGAAAAATGACTAAGTCCAAAAAAAAATTTTTTTTCAACTTTTTTCAATTTTACCCCCGTGGGATATATATTCTACCCACACACATTTGGAACTCTCCTGGGGTACCCTCACACATATTATTCCCTCATTTAGTGGATATTTTCACAAAAAAGTGAAATTTTCAAAAATTCTGAAAATTGGCTGAAAATTACTAAATATGAAGGACTCATCGGGAGAATCGCTCTGGAACTGAAATCGGAACGCTCACTGACATTTCCCCTATCTGAAAGTCTGATAAACGCCGGAAAAATGACTAAGTCCAAAAAAAATTTTTTTTCAACTTTTTTCAATTTTACCCCCGTGGGATATATATTCTACCCACACACATTTGGAACTCTCCTGGGGTACCCTCACACATATTATTCCCTCATTTAGTGGATATTTCCACAAAAAAGTGAAATTTTCAAAAATTCAGAAAATTGGCTGAAAATGACTAAATATGAAGGACTCATTGGGCGAATCGCTCTGGAACTGAAATCGGAACGCTCACTGACATTTCCCCTATCTGAAAGTCTGATAAATGCCGGAAAAATGACTAAGTCCAAAAAAAATTTTTTTTCAACTTTTTTCAACTTTACCCCCGTGGGATATATATTCTTCCCACACACATTTGGAACTCTCCTGGGGAACCCTCACACATATTATTCCCTCATTTAGTGGATATTTTCACAAAAAAGTGAAATTTTCAAAAATTCAGAAAATTGGCTGAAAATTACTAAATATGAAGGACTCATCGGGCGAATCGCTCTGGAACTGAAATCGTAATGCTCACTGACATTTCCCCTATCTGAAAGTCTGATAAACGCCGGAAAAATGACGAAGTCCAAAAAAAATTTTTTTTCAACTTTTTTCAATTTTACCCCCGTGGGATATATATTCTACCCACACACATTTGGAACTCTCCTGGGGTACCCTCACACATATTATTCCCTCATTTAGTGGATATTTCCACAAAAAAGTGAAATTTTCAAAAATTCAGAAAATTGGCTGAAAATTACTAAATATGAAGGACTCATCGGGCGAATCGCTCTGGAACTGAAATCGGAACGTTCACTGACATTTCCTCTAACTGAAAGTCTGATAAACGCCAGAAAAATGACTAAGTCCAAAAAAAAATTTTTTTCAACTTTTTTCAATTTTACCTCCGTGGGATATATATTCTACCCACACACATTTGGAACTCTCCTGGGGTACCCTCACACATATTATTCCCTCATTTAGTGGATATTTTCACAAAAAAGTGAAATTTTCAAAAATTCAGAAAATTGGCTGAAAATTACTAAATATGAAGGACTCATCGGGCGAATTGCTCTGGAACTGAAATCGGAACGCTCACTGACATTTCCCCTATTTGAAAGTCTGATAAACGCCGGAAAAATGACTAAGTCCAAAAAAAATTTTTTTTCAACTTTCTTCAATTTTACCCCCGTGGGATATGTATTCTACCCATACACATTTGGAACTCTCCTGGGGTACCCTCACACATATTATTCCCTCATTTAGTGGACATTTACACAAAAAAGTGAAATTTTCAAAAATTCAGAAAATTGGCTGAAAATGACTAAATATGAACGACTCATCGGGCGAATCGCTCTGGAACTGAAATCGGAACGCTCACTGACATTTCCCCTATCTGAAAGTCTGATAAACGCCGGAAAAATGACTAAGTCCAAAAAAAAATTTTTTTTCAACTTTTTTCAATTTTACCCCCGTGGGATATATATTCTACCCACACACATTTGGAACTCTCCTGGGGTACCCTCACACATATTATTCCCTCATTTAGTGGATATTTCCACAAAAAAGTGAAATTTTCAAAAATTCAGAAAATTGGCTGAAAATGACTAAATATGAAGGACTCATTGGGCGAATCGCTCTGGAACTGAAATCGGAACGCTCACTGACATTTCCCCTATCTGAAAGTCTGATAAATGCCGGAAAAATGACTAAGTCCAAAAAAAATTTTTTTTCAACTTTTTTCAACTTTACCCCCGTGGGATATATATTCTTCCCACACACATTTGGAACTCTCCTGGGGAACCCTCACACATATTATTCCCTCATTTAGTGGATATTTTCACAAAAAAGTGAAATTTTCAAAAATTCAGAAAATTGGCTGAAAATTACTAAATATGAAGGACTCATCGGGCGAATCGCTCTGGAACTGAAATCGTAATGCTCACTGACATTTCCCCTATCTGAAAGTCTGATAAACGCCGGAAAAATGACTAAGTCCAAAAAAAATTTTTTTTCAACTTTTTTCAATTTTACCCCCGTGGGATATATATTCTACCCACACACATTTGGAACTCTCCTGGGGTACCCTCACACATATTATTCCCTCATTTAGTGGATATTTCCACAAAAAAGTGAAATTTTCAAAAATTCAGAAAATTGGCTGAAAATTACTAAATATGAAGGACTCATCGGGCGAATCGCTCTGGAACTGAAATCGGAACGTTCACTGACATTTCCTCTAACTGAAAGTCTGATAAACGCCAGAAAAATGACTAAGTCCAAAAAAAAATTTTTTTCAACTTTTTTCAATTTTACCCCCGTGGGATATGTATTCTACCCATACACATTTGGAACTCTCCTGGGGTACCCTCACACATATTATTCCCTCATTTAGTGGACATTTACACAAAAAAGTGAAATTTTCAAAAATTCAGAAAATTGGCTGAAAATGACTAAATATGAACGACTCATCGGGCGAATCGCTCTGGAACTGAAATCGGAACGCTCACTGACATTTCCCCTATCTGAAAGTCTGATAAACGCCGGAAAAATGACTAAGTCCAAAAAAAAATTTTTTTTCAACTTTTTTCAATTTTACCCCCGTGGGATATATATTCTACCCACACACATTTGGAACTCTCCTGGGGTACCCTCACACATATTATTCCCTCATTTAGTGGATATTTTCACAAAAAAGTGAAATTTTCAAAAATTCAGAAAATTGGTGAAAATTACTAAATATGAAGGACTCATCGGGCGAATCGCTCTGGAACTGAAATCGGAACGCTCACTGACATTTCCCCTATCTTAAAGTCTGATAAACTCCGGAAAAATGACTAAGTCCAAAAAAAATTTTTTTTCAACTTTTTTAAATTTTACCCCCGTGGGTTATATATTCTACCCACACACATTTGGAACTCTCCTGTGGTACCCTCACACATATTATTCCCTCATTTAGTGGATATTTTCACAAAAAAGTGAAATTTTCAAAAATTCAGAAAATTGGCTGAAAATTACTAAATATGAGGGACTCATCGGGCGAATCGCTCTGGAACTGAATTCGGAATGCTCACTGACATTTCCTCTAACTGAAAGTCTGATAAACTCCGGAAAAATGACTAAGTCCAAAAAAAAAATTTTTTCAACTTTTTTAAATTTTACCCCCGTGTGATATATATTCTACCCACACACATTTGGAACTCTCCTGGGGTACCCTCACACATATTATTCCCTCATTTAGTGGATATTTTCACAAAAAAGTGAAATTTTCAAAAATTCAGAAAATTGGCTGAAAATGACTAAATATGAAGGACTAATTGGGCGAATCGCTCTGGAACTGAAATCGGAACGCTCACTGACATTTCCCCTATCTGAAAGTCTGATAAACTCCGGAAAAATGACTAAGTCCAAAAAAAAAATTTTTTCAACTTTTTTAAATTTTACCCCCGTGGGATATATATTCTACCCACACACATTTGGAACTATCCTGGGGTACCCTCACACATATTATTCCCTCATTTAGTGGATATTTTCACAAAAAAGTGAAATTTTAAAAAATTCTGAAAATTGGCTGAAAATTACTAAATATGAAGGACTCATCGGGCGAATCACTCTGGAACTGAAATCGGAACGCTCACTGACATTTCCTCTAACTGAAAGTCTGATAAACGCCAGAAAAATGACTAAGTCCAAAAAAAATTTTTTTTCAACTTTCTTCAATTTTACCCCCGTGGGATATGTATTCTACCCACACACATTTGGAACTCTCCTGGGGTACCCTCACACATATTATTCCCTCATTTAGTGGACATTTTCACAAAAAAGTGAAATTTTCAAAAATTCAGAAAATTGGCTGAAAATGACTAAATATGAACGACTCATCGGGCGAATCGCTCTGGAACTGAAATCGGAACGCTCTCTGACATTTCCCCTATCTGAAAGTCAGATAAACTCCGGAAAAATGACTAAGTCCAAAAAAAAATTTTTTTCAACTTTTTTCAATTTTACCCCCGTGGGATATATATTCTACCCACACACATTCGGAACTCTCCTGGGGTACCCTCACACATATTATTCCCTCATTTAGTGGATATTTTCACAAAAAAGTGAAATTTTCAAAAATTCAGAAAATTGGTGAAAACTACTAAATATGAAGGACTCAGCGGACGAATCGCTCTGGAACTGAAATCGGAACGCTCACTGACATTTCCCCTATCTGAAAGTCTGATAAACGCCGGAAAAATGACTAAGTCCAAAAAAATTTTTTTTTCAACTTTTTTCAATTTTACCCCCGTGGAATATATATTCTACCCACACACATTGGAACTCTCCTGGGGTACCCTCACACATATTATTCCCTCATTTAGTGGATATTTTCACAAAAAAAGTGAAATTTTCAAAAATTCAGAAAAGTGGCTGAAAATGACTAAATATGAACAATTCATCGGGCGAATCGCTCTGGAACTGAAATCGGAACGCTCACTGACATTTCCCCTATCTGAAAGTCTGATAAACTCCGGAAAAATGACTAAGTCCAAAAAAAAATTTTTTTCAACTTTTTTAAATTTTACCCCCGTGGGATATATATTCTACCCACCCACATTTGGAACTCTCCTGGGGTACCCTCACACATATTATTCCCTCATTTAGTGGATATTTCCACAAAAAAGTGAAATTTTCAAAAATTCAGAAAATTGGCTGAAAATGACTAAATATGAAGGACTCATTGGGCGAATCGCTCTGGAACTGAAATCGGAATGCTCACTGACATTTCCCCTATCTGAAAGTCTGATAAACGCCGGAAAAATGACTAAGTCCAAAAAAAATTTTTTTTCAACTTTTTTCAATTTTACCCCCGTGGAATATATATTCTACCCACACACATTTGGAACTCTCCTGGGGTACCCTCACACATATTATTCCCTCATTTAGTGGATATTTCCACAAAAAAGTGAAATTTTCAAAAATTCAGAAAATTGGCTGAAAATGACTAAATATGAAGGACTCATTGGGCGAATCGCTCTGGAACTGAAATCGGAACGCTCACTGACATTTCCTCTGACTGAAAGTCTGATAAATGCCAGAAAAATGACTAAGTCCAAAAAAAATTTTTTTTCAACTTTTTTCAATTTTACCTCCGTGGGATATATATTCTACCCACACACATTTGGAACTCTCCTGGGGTACTCTCACACATATTATTCCCTCATTTAGTGGATATTTCCACAAAAAAGTGAAATTTTCAAAAATTCAGAAAATTGGCTGAAAATGACTAAATATGAAGGACTCATTGGGCGAATCGCTCTGGAACTGAAATCGGAACGCTCACTGACATTTCCCCTATCTGAAAGTCTGATAAACGCCGGAAAAATGACTAAGTCCAAAAAAAATTTTTTTTCAACTTTTTTCAATTTTACCCCCGTGGGATATATATTCTTCCCACACACATTTGGAACTCTCCTGGGGTACCCTCACACATATTATTCCCTCATTTAGTGGACATTTTCACAAAAAAGTGAAATTTTCAAAAATTCAGAAAATTGGATGAAAATGACTAAATATGAAGAACTCATTGGGCGAATCGCTCTGGAACTCAAATCGGAACGCTCACTGACATTTCCCCTATCTGAAAGTCTGATAAACGCCGGAAAAATGACTAAGTCCAAAAAAAATTTTTTTTCAACTTTTTTCAATTTTACCCCCGTGGAATATATATTCTACCCACACACATTTGGAACTCTCCTGGGGTACCCTCACACATATTATTCCCTCATTTAGTGGATATTTTCACAAAAAAAGTGAAATTTTCAAAAATTCAGAAAAGTGGCTGAAAATGACTAAATATGAAGGACTCATCGGGCGAATCGCTCTGGAACTGAAATCGGAACGCTCACTGACATTTCCTCTAACTGAAAGTCTGATAAACGCCAGAAAAATGACTAAGTCCAAAAAAATTTTTTTTTCAACTTTTTTCAATTTTACCTCCGTGGGATATATATTCTACCCACACACATTTGGAACTCTCCTGGGGTACCCTCACACATATTATTCCCTCATTTAGTGGATATTTTCACAAAAAAGTGAAATTTTCAAAAATTCAGAAAATTGGCTGAAAATTACTAAATATGAAGGACTCATCGGGCGAATCGCTCTGGAACTGAAATCGGAACGCTCACTGACATTTCCTCTAGCTGAAAGTCTGATAAACGCCAGAAAAATGACTAAGTCCAAAAAAAATTTTTTTTCAACTTTTTTCAATTTTACCCCCGTGGAATATATATTCTACCCACACACATTTGGAACTCTCCTGGGGTACCCTCACACATATTATTCCCTCATTTAGTGGATATTTTCACAAAAAAGTGAAATTTTCAAAAATTCAGAAAATTGGCTGAAAATTACTAAATATGAAGGACTCATCGGGCGAATCGCTCTGGAACTGAAATCGGAACGCTCACTGACATTTCCTCTAACTGAAAGTCTGATAAACGCCAGAAAAATGACTAAGTCCAAAAAAAATTTTTTTTCAACTTTTTTCAATTTTACCTCCGTGGGATATATATTCTACCCACACACATTTGGAACTCTCCTGGGGTACCCTCACACATATTATTCCCTCATTTAGTGGATATTTCCACAAAAAAGTGAAATTTTCAAAAATTCAGAAAATTGGCTGAAAATGACTAAATATGAAGGACTCATTGGGCGAATCGCTCTGGAACTGAAATCGGAACGCTCACTGCCATTTCCCCTATCTGAAAGTCTGATAAACTCCGGAAAAATGACTAAGTCCAAAAAAAAATTTTTTTCAACTTTTTTAAATTTTACCCCCGTGGGATATATATTCTACCCACACACATTTGGAACTCTCCTGGGGTACCCTCACACATATTATTCCCTCATTTAGTGGATATTTTCACAAAAAAGTGAAATTTTCAAAAATTCAGAAAATTGGCTGAAGATTACTAAATATGAAGGACTCATCGGGCGAATTGCTCTGGAACTGAAATCGGAACGCTCACTGACATTTCCTCTAACTGAAAGTCTGATAAACGCCAGAAAAATGACTAAGTCCAAAAAAAATTTTTTTTCAACTTTTTTCAGTTTTACCTCCGTGGGATATATATTCTACCCACACACATTTGGAACTCTCCTGGGGTACCCTCATACATTTTATTCCCTCATTTAGTGGATATTTCCACAAAAAAGTGAAATTTTCAAAAATTCAGAAAATTGGCTGAAAATGACTAAATATGAAGGACTCATTGGGCGAATCGCTCTGGAACTGAAATCGGAATGCTCACTGACATTTCACCTATCTGAAAGTCTGATAAACGCCGGAAAAATGACTAAGTCCAAAAAAAATTTTTTTTCAACTTTTTTCAATTTTACCCCCGTGGGATATATATTCTTCCCACACACATTTGGAACTCTCCTGGGGTACCCTCACACATATCATTCCCTCATTTAGTGGATATTTTCACAAAAAAGTGAAATTTTCAAAAATTCAGAAAATTGGCTGAAAATTACTAAATATGAAGGACACATCGGGCGAATCGCTCTGGAACTGAAATCGGAACGCTCACTGACATTTCACCTATCTGAAAGTCTGATAAACGCCGGAAAAATGACTAAGTCCAAAAAAAATTTTTTTTCAACTTTTTTCAATTTTACCCCCGTGGGATATATATTCTACCCACACACATTTGGAACTCTCCTGGGGTACCCTCACACATATTATTCCCTCATTTAGTGGATATTTTCACAAAAAAGTGAAATTTTCAAAAATTCAGAAAATTGGCTGAAGATTACTAAATATGAAGGACTCATCGGGCGAATTGCTCTGGAACTGAAATCGGAACGCTCACTGACATTTCCTCTAACTGAAAGTCTGATAAACGCCAGAAAAATGACTAAGTCCAAAAAAAATTTTTTTTCAACTTTTTTCAGTTTTACCCCCGTGGGATATATATTCTTCCCACACACATTTGGAACTCTCCTGGGGTACCCTCACACATATCATTCCCTCATTTAGTGGATATTTTCACAAAAAAGTGAAATTTTCAAAAATTCAGAAAATTGGCTGAAAATGACTAAATATGAAGGACACATCGGGCGAATCGCTCTGGAACTGAAATCGGAACGCTCACTGACATTTCCCCTATCTGAAAGTCTGATAAACGCCGGAAAAATGACTAAGTCCAAAAAAAATTTTTTTTCAACTTTTTTCAATTTTACCCCCGTGGAATATATATTCTACCCATACACATTTGGAACTCTCCTGGGGTACCCTCACACATATTATTCCCTCATTTAGTGGATATTTTCACAAAAAAAGTGAAATTTTCAAAAATTCAGAAAAGTGGCTGAAAATGACTAAATATGAACAATTCATCGGGCAAATCGCTCTGGAACTGAAATCGGAACGCTCACTAACATTTCCTCTAACTGAAAGTGTGATAAAGGCCGGAAAAATGACTAAGTCCAAAAAAAAATTTTTTTAAACTTTTTTCAATTTTACCCCCGTGGGATATATATTCTACCCACACACATTTGGAACTCTCCTGGGGTACCCTCACACATATTATTCCCTCATTTAGTGGATATTTTCACAAAAAAGTGAAATTTTCAAAAATTCTGAAAATTGGCTGAAAATTACTAAATATGAAGGACTCATCAGGCGAATCGCTTTGGAACTGAAATCGGAATGCTCACTGACATTTCCTCTAGCTGAAAGTCTGATAAACGCCAGAAAAATGACTAAGTCCAAAAAAAATTTTTTTTCAACTTTTTTCAATTTTACCCCCGTGGAATATATATTCTACCAACACACATTTGGAACTCTCCTGGGGTACCCTCACACATATTATTCCCTCATTTAGTGGATATTTTCACAAAAAAAGTGAAATTTTCAAAAATTCAGAAAAGTGACTGAAAATGACTAAATATGAACAATTCATCGGGCGAATCGCTCTGGAACTGAAATCGGAACGCTCACTGACATTTCCTCTAACTGAAAGTCTGATAAACGCCAGAAAAATGACTAAGTCCAAAAAAAATTTTTTTTCAACTTTTTTCAATTTTACCCCCGTGGGATATATATTCTTCCCACACACATTTGGAACTCTCCTGGGGTACCCTCACACATATTATTCCCTCATTTAGTGGATATTTTCACAAAAAAGTGAAATTTTCAAAAATTCAGAAAATTGGCTGAAAATTACTAAATATGAAGGACTCAATGGGAGAATCGCTCTGGAACTGAAATCGGAACGCTCACTGACATTTCCTCTAACTGAAAGTCTGATAAACGCCAGAAAAATGACTAAGTCCAAAAAAAAATTTTTTTTCAACTTTCTTCAATTTTACCCCCGTGGGATATATATTCTCCCCACACACATTTGGAACTCTCCTGGGGTACCCTCACACATACTATTCCCTCATTTAGTGGACATTTTCACAAAAAAGTGAAATTTTCAAAAATTCAGAAAATTGGCTGAAAATTACTAAATATGAAGGACTCATCGGGCGAATCGCTCTGGAACTGAAATCGGAACGCTCACTGACATTTCCTCTAGCTGAAAGTCTGATAAACGCCAGAAAAATGACTAAGTCCAAAAAAAATTTTTTTTCAACTTTTTTCAATTTTACCCCCGTGGAATATATATTCTACCCACACACATTTGGAACTCTCCTGGGGTACCCTCACACATATTATTCCCTCATTTAGTGGATATTTTCACAAAAAAGTGAAATTTTCAAAAATTCAGAAAATTGGCTGAAAATTACTAAATATGAAGGACTCATCGGGCGAATCGCTCTGGAACTGAAATCGGAACGCTCACTGACATTTCCTCTAACTGAAAGTCTGATAAACGCCAGAAAAATGACTAAGTCCCAAAAAAATTTTTTTTCAACTTTTTTCAATTTTATCTCCGTGGGATATATATTCTACCCACACACATTTGGAACTCTCCTGGGGTACCCTCACACATATTATTCCCTCATTTAGTGGATATTTTCACAAAAAAGTGAAATTTTCAAAAATTCAGAAAATTGGCTGAAGATTACTAAATATGAAGGACTCATCGGGCGAATTGCTCTGGAACTGAAATCGGAACGCTCACTGACATTTCCTCTAACTGAAAGTCTGATAAACGCCAGAAAAATGACTAAGTCCAAAAAAAATTTTTTTTCAACTTTTTTCAGTTTTACCTCCGTGGGATATATATTCTACCCACACACATTTGGAACTCTCCTGGGGTACCCTCATACATTTTATTCCCTCATTTAGTGGATATTTCCACAAAAAAGTGAAATTTTCAAAAATTCAGAAAATTGGCTGAAAATTACTAAATATGAAGGACACATCGGGCGAATCGCTCTGGAACTGAAATCGGAACGCTCACTGACATTTCTCCTATCTGAAAGTCTGATAAACGCCGGAAAAATGACTAAGTCCAAAAAAAATTTTTTTTCAACTTTTTTCAATTTTACCCCCGTGGAATATATATTCTACCCATACACATTTGGAACTCTCCTGGGGTACCCTCACACATATTATTCCCTCATTTAGTGGATATTTTCACAAAAAAAGTGAAATTTTCAAAAATTCAGAAAAGTGGCTGAAAATGACTAAATATGAACAATTCATCGGGCAAATCGCTCTGGAACTGAAATCGGAACGCTCACTAACATTTCCTCTAACTGAAAGTGTGATAAAGGCCGGAAAAATGACTAAGTCCAAAAAAAAATTTTTTTAAACTTTTTTCAATTTTACCCCCGTGGGATATATATTCTACCCACACACATTTGGAACTCTCCTGGGGTACCCTCACACATATTATTCCCTCATTTAGTGGATATTTTCACAAAAAAGTGAAATTTTCAAAAATTCAGAAAATTGGCTGAAAATTACTAAATATGAAGGACTCATCAGGCGAATCGCTTTGGAACTGAAATCGGAATGCTCACTGACATTTCCTCTAGCTGAAAGTCTGATAAACGCCAGAAAAATGACTAAGTCCAAAAAAAATTTTTTTTCAACTTTTTTCAATTTTACCCCCGTGGAATATATATTCTACCAACACACATTTGGAACTCTCCTGGGGTACCCTCACACATATTATTCCCTCATTTAGTGGATATTTTCACAAAAAAAGTGAAATTTTCAAAAATTCAGAAAAGTGACTGAAAATGACTAAATATGAACAATTCATCGGGCGAATCGCTCTGGAACTGAAATCGGAACGCTCACTGACATTTCCTCTAACTGAAAGTCTGATAAACGCCAGAAAAATGACTAAGTCCAAAAAAAATTTTTTTTCAACTTTTTTCAATTTTACCCCCGTGGGATATATATTCTTCCCACACACATTTGGAACTCTCCTGGGGTACCCTCACACATATTATTCCCTCATTTAGTGGATATTTTCACAAAAAAGTGAAATTTTCAAAAATTCAGAAAATTGGCTGAAAATTACTAAATATGAAGGACTCAATGGGAGAATCGCTCTGGAACTGAAATCGGAACGCTCACTGACATTTCCTCTAACTGAAAGTCTGATAAACGCCAGAAAAATGACTAAGTCCAAAAAAAAATTTTTTTCAACTTTTTTCAATTTTACCCCAGTGGGATATATATTCTTCCCACACACATTTGGAACTCTCCTGGGGTACCCTCACACATATTATTCCCTCATTTAGTGGATATTTTCACAAAAAAGTGAAATTTTCAAAAATTCAGAAAATTGGCTGAAAATTACTAAATATGAAGGACTCAATGGGAGAATCGCTCTGGAACTGAAATCGGAACGCTCACTGACATTTCCTCTAACTGAAAGTCTGATAAACGCCAGAAAAATGACTAAGTCCAAAAAAAATTTTTTTTCAACTTTCTTCAATTTTACCCCCGTGGGATATATATTCTCCCCACACACATTTGGAACTCTCCTGGGGTACCCTCACACATACTATTCCCTCATTTAGTGGACATTTTCACAAAAAAGTGAAATTTTCAAAAATTCAGAAAATTGGCTGAAAATTACTAAATATGAAGGACTCATCGGGCGAATCGCTCTGGAACTGAAATCGGAACGCTCACTGACATTTCCTCTAGCTGAAAGTCTGATAAACGCCAGAAAAATGACTAAGTCCAAAAAAAATTTTTTTTCAACTTTTTTCAATTTTACCCCCGTGGAATATATATTCTACCCACACACATTTGGAACTCTCCTGGGGTACCCTCACACATATTATTCCCTCATTTAGTGGATATTTTCACAAAAAAGTGAAATTTTCAAAAATTCAGAAAATTGGCTGAAGATTACTAAATATGAAGGACTCATCGGGCGAATTGCTCTGGAACTGAAATCGGAACGCTCACTGACATTTCCTCTAACTGAAAGTCTGATAAACGCCAGAAAAATGACTAAGTCCAAAAAAAATTTTTTTTCAACTTTTTTCAGTTTTACCTCCGTGGGATATATATTCTACCCACACACATTTGGAACTCTCCTGGGGTACCCTCATACATTTTATTCCCTCATTTAGTGGATATTTCCACAAAAAAGTGAAATTTTCAAAAATTCAGAAAATTGGCTGAAAATGACTAAATATGAAGGACTCATTGGGCGAATCGCTCTGGAACTGAAATCGGAATGCTCACTGACATTTCACCTATCTGAAAGTCTGATAAACGCCGGAAAAATGACTAAGTCCAAAAAAAATTTTTTTTCAACTTTTTTCAATTTTACCCCCGTGGGATATATATTCTTCCCACACACATTTGGAACTCTCCTGGGGTACCCTCACACATATTATTCCCTCATTTAGTGGATATTTTCACAAAAAAGTGAAATTTTCAAAAATTCAGAAAATTGGCTGAAAATTACTAAATATGAAGGACTCATCAGGCGAATCGCTCTGGAACTGAAATCGGAACGCTCACTGACATTTCCTCTAGCTGAAAGTCTGATAAACGCCAGAAAAATGACTAAGTCCAAAAAAAATTTTTTTTCAACTTTTTTCAATTTTACCCCCGTGGAATATATATTCTACCAACACACATTTGGAACTCTCCTGGGGTACCCTCACACATATTATTCCCTCATTTAGTGGATATTTTCACAAAAAAAGTGAAATTTTCAAAAATTCAGAAAAGTGACTGAAAATGACTAAATATGAACAATTCATCGGGCGAATCGCTCTGGAACTGAAATCGGAACGCTCACTGACATTTCCTCTAACTGAAAGTCTGATAAACGCCAGAAAAATGACTAAGTCCAAAAAAAATTTTTTTTCAACTTTTTTCAATTTTACCCCCGTGGGATATATATTCTTCCCACAAACATTTGGAACTCTCCTGGGGTACCCTCACACATATTATTCCCTCATTTAGTGGATATTTTCACAAAAAAGTGAAATTTTCAAAAATTCAGAAAATTGGCTGAAAATTACTAAATATGAAGGACACATCGGGCGAATCGCTCTGGAACTGAAATCGGAACGCTCACTGACATTTCCCCTATCTGAAAGTCTGATAAACGCCGGAAAAATGACTAAGTCCAAAAAAAATTTTTTTTCAACTTTCTTCAATTTTACCCCCGTGGGATATATATTCTCCCCACACACATTTGGAACTCTCCTGGGGTACCCTCACACATATTATTCCCTCATTTAGTGGATATTTTCACAAAAAAGTGAAATTTTCAAAAATTCAGAAAATTGGCTGAAAATTACTAAATATGAAGGACACATCGGGCGAATCGCTCTGGAACTGAAATCGGAACGCTCACTGACATTTCCCCTATCTGAAAGTCTGATAAACGCCGGAAAAATGACTAAGTCCAAAAAAAATTTTTTTTCAACTTTCTTCAATTTTACCCCCGTGGGATATGTATTCTACCCACACACATTTGGAACTCTCCTGGGGTACCCTCACACATATTATTCCCTCATTTAGTGGATATTTTCACAAAAAAAGTGAAATTTTCAAAAATTCAGAAAAGTGGCTGAAAATGACTAAATATGAACAATTCATCGGGCAAATCGCTCTGGAACTGAAATCGGAACGCTCACTAACATTTCCTCTAACTGAAAGTCTGATAAAGGCCGGAAAAATGACTAAGTCCAAAAAAAATTTTTTTTAAACTTTTTTCAATTTTACCCCCGTGGGATATATATTCTCCCCACACACATTTGGAACTCTCCTGGGGTACCCTCACACATACTATTCCCTCATTTAGTGGACATTTTCACAAAAAAGTGAAATTTTCAAAAATTCAGAAAATTGGCTGAAAATGACTAAATATGAAGGACTCATCGGGCGAATTGCTCTGGAACTGAAATCGGAACGCTCACTGACATTTCCTCTAACTGAAAGTCTGATAAACGCCAGAAAAATGACTAAGTCCAAAAAAAATTTTTTTTCAACTTTTTTCAGTTTTACCTCCGTGGGATATATATTCTACCCACACACATTTGGAACTCTCCTGGGGTACCCTCACACATATTATTCCCTCATTTAGTGGATATTTTCACAAAAAAGTGAAATTTTCAAAAATTCAGAAAATTGGCTGAAAATTACTAAATATGAAGGACACATCGGGCGAATCGCTCTGGAACTGAAATCGGAACGCTCACTGACATTTCCCCTATCTGAAAGTCTGATAAACGCCGGAAAAATGACTAAGTCCAAAAAAAATTTTTTTTTCAACTTTTTTCAATTTTACCCCCGTGGGATATATATTCTACCCACACACATTTGGAACTCTCCTGGGGTACCCTCACACATACTATTCCCTCATTTAGTGGACATTTTCACAAAAAAGTGAAATTTTCAAAAATTAAGAAAATTGGCTGAAAATGACTAAATATGAAGGACTCATTGGGCGAATCGCTCTGGAACTGAAATCGGAACGCTCACTGACATTTCCCCTATCTGAAAGTCTGATAAACTCCGGAAAAATGAGTAAGTCCCAAAAAAATTTTTTTTCAACTTTTTTAAATTTTACCCCCGTGGGATATATATTCTACCCACACACATTTGGAACTCTCCTGGGGTACCCTTACACATATTATTCCCTCATTTAGTGGATATTTTCACAAAAAAGTGAAATTTTCAAAAATTCAGAAAATTGGCTGAAGATTACTAAATATGAAGGACTCATCGGGCGAATCGCTCTGGAACTGAAATCGGAACGCTCACTGACATTTCCTCTAATGGAAAGTCTGATAAACGAATGAAAAATGACTAAGTCCAAAAAAAAATTTTTTTCAACTTTTTTCAATTTTACCTCCGTGGGATATATATTCTACCCATACACATTTGGAACTCTCCTGGGGTACCCTCACACATATTATTCCCTCATTTAGTGGATATTTCACAAAAAAAGTGAAATTTTCAAAAATTCAGAAAAGTGGCTGAAAATGACTAAATATGAACAATTCATCGGGCAAATCGCTCTGGAACTGAAATCGGAACGCTCACTAACATTTCCTCTAACTGAAAGTGTGATAAAGGCCGGAAAAATGACTAAGTCCAAAAAAAATTTTTTTTAAACTTTTTTCAATTTTACCCCCGTGGGATATATATTCTACCCACACACATTTGGAACTCTCCTGGGGTACCCTCACACATATTATTCCCTAATTTAGTGGATATTTTCACAAAAAAGTGAAATTTTCAAAAATTCAGAAAATTGGCTGAAAATTACTAAATATGAAGGACTCATCAGGCGAATCGCTCTGGAGCTGAAATTGGAACGTTCACTGACATTTCCTCTAACTGAAAGTATGATAAACGCCGGAAAAATGACTAAGTCCAAAAAAAATTTTTTTTCAACTTTTTTCAATTTTACCCCCGTGGGATATATATTCTTCCCACACACATTTGGAACTCTCCTGGGGTACCCTCACACATACTATTCCCTCATTTAGTGGACATTTTCACAAAAAAGTGAAATTTTCAAAAATTCTGAAAATTGGCTGAAAATGACTAAATATGAAGGACTCATTGGGCGAATCGCTCTGGAACTGAAATCGGAACGCTCACTGACATTTCCCCTATCTGAAAGTCTGATAAACTCCGGAAAAATGACTAAGTCCAAAAAAAATTTTTTTTCAACTTTTTTAAATTTTACCCCCGTGGGATATATATTCTACCCACACACATTTGGAACTCTCCTGGGGTACCCTCACACATATTATTCCCTCATTTAGTGGATATTTTCACAAAAAAGTGAAATTTTCAAAAATTCTGAAAATTGGCTGAAGATTACTAAGTATGAAGGACTCATCGGGCGAATCGCTCTGGAACTGAAATCGGAACGCTCACTGACATTTCCTCTAACTGAAAGTCTGATAAACGCCAGAAAAATGACTAAGTCCAAAAAAAATTTTTTTTCAACTTTTTTCAGTTTTACCTCCGTGGGATATATATTCTACCCACACACATTTGGAACTCTCCTGGGGTACCCTCACACATATTATTCCCTCATTTAGTGGATATTTCCACAAAAAAGTGAAATTTTCAAAAATTCAGAAAATTGGCTGAAAATTACTAAATATGAAGGACACATCGGGCGAATCGCTCTGGAACTGAAATCGGAACGCTCACTGACATTTCCCCTATCTGAAAGTCTGATAAACGCCGGAAAAATGACTAAGTCAAAAAAAAATTTTTTTTCAACTTTTTTCAATTTTACCCCCGTGGAATATATATTCTACCCATACACATTTGGAACTCTCCTGGGGTACCCTCACACATATTATTCCCTCAGTTAGTGGATATTTTCACAAAAAAAGTGAAATTTTCAAAAATTCAGAAAAGTGGCTGAAAATGACTAAATATGAACAATTCATCGGGCAAATCGCTCTGGAACTGAAATCGGAACGCTCACTAACATTTCCTCTATCTGAAAGTCTGATAAACTCCGGAAAAATGACTAAGTCCAAAAAAAAATTTTTTTCAACTTTTTTAAATTTTACCCCCGTGGGATATATATTCTACCCACACACATTTGGAACTCTCCTGGGGTACCCTCACACATATTATTCCCTCATTTAGTGGATATTTTCACAAAAAAGTGAAATTTTCAAAAATTCAGAAAATTGGCTGAAGATTACTAAATATGAAGGACTCATCGGGAAAATCGCTCTGGAACTGAAATCGGAACGCTCACTGATATTTCCTCTAACTGAAAGTCTGATAAACGCCAGAAAAATGACTAAGTCCAAAAAAAATTTTTTTTCAACTTTTTTCAATTTTACCTCCGTGGGATATATATTCTACCCACACACATTTGGAACTCTCCTGGGGTACCCTCACACATATTATTCCCTCATTTAGTGGATATTTCCACAAAAAAGTGAAATTTTCAAAAATTCAGAAAATTGGCTGAAAATGACTAAATATGAAGGACTCATTGGGCGAATCGCTCTGGAACTGAAATCGGAACGCTCACTGACATTTCACCTATCTGAAAGTCTGATAAACGCCGGAAAAATGACTAAGTCCAAAAAAAATTTTTTTTCAACTTTTTTCAATTTTACCCCCGTGGGATATATATTCTTCCCACACACATTTGGAACTCTCCTGGGGTACCCTCACACATATTATTCCCTCATTTAGTGGATATTTTCACAAAAAAGTGAAATTTTGAAAAATTCAGAAAATTGGCTGAAAATTACTAAATATGAAGGACACATCGGGCGAATCGCTCTGGAACTGAAATCGGAACGCTCACTGACATTTCCCCTATCTGAAAGTCTGATAAACACCGGAAAAATGACTAAGTCCAAAAAAAATTTTTTTTTCAACTTTTTTCAATTTTACCCCCGTGGAATATATATTCTACCCATACACATTTGGAACTCTCCTGGGGTACCCTCACACATATTATTCCCTAATTTAGTGGATATTTTCACAAATAAGTGAAATTTTCAAAAATTCAGAAAATTGGCTGAAAATTACTAAATATGAAGGACTCATCAGGCGAATCGCTCTGGAGCTGAAATTGGAACGTTCACTGACATTTCCTCTAACTGAAAGTATGATAAACGCCGGAAAAATGACTAAGTCCAAAAAAAATTTTTTTTCAACTTTCTTCAATTTTACCCCCGTGGGATATATATTCTACCCACACACATTTGGAACTCTCCTGGGGTACCCTCACACATACTATTCCCTCATTTAGTGGACATTTTCACAAAAAAGTGAAATTTTCAAAAATTAAGAAAATTGGCTGAAAATGACTAAATATGAAGGACTCATTGGGCGAATCGCTCTGGAACTGAAATCGGAACGCTCACTGACATTTCCCCTATCTGAAAGTCTGATAAACTCCGGAAAAATGACTAAGTCCAAAAAAAATTTTTTTTCAACTTTTTTAAATTTTACCCCCGTGGGATATATATTCTACCCACACACATTTGGAACTCTCCTGGGGTACCCTCACACATATTATTCCCTCATTTAGTGGATATTTTCACAAAAAAGTGAAATTTTCAAAAATTCTGAAAATTGGCTGAAAATTACTAAATATGAAGGACACATCGGGCGAATCGCTCTGGAACTGAAATCGGAACGCTCACTGACATTTCCCCTATCTGAAAGTCTGATAAACACCGGAAAAATGACTAAGTCCAAAAAAAATTTTTTTTTCAACTTTTTTCAATTTTACCCCCGTGGAATATATATTCTACCCATACACATTTGGAACTCTCCTGGGGTACCCTCACACATATTATTCCCTAATTTAGTGGATATTTTCACAAATAAGTGAAATTTTCAAAAATTCAGAAAATTGGCTGAAAATTACTAAATATGAAGGACTCATCAGGCGAATCGCTCTGGAGCTGAAATTGGAACGTTCACTGACATTTCCTCTAACTGAAAGTATGATAAACGCCGGAAAAATGACTAAGTCCAAAAAAAATTTTTTTTCAACTTTCTTCAATTTTACCCCCGTGGGATATATATTCTACCCACACACATTTGGAACTCTCCTGGGGTACCCTCACACATACTATTCCCTCATTTAGTGGACATTTTCACAAAAAAGTGAAATTTTCAAAAATTAAGAAAATTGGCTGAAAATGACTAAATATGAAGGACTCATTGGGCGAATCGCTCTGGAACTGAAATCGGAACGCTCACTGACATTTCCCCTATCTGAAAGTCTGATAAACTCCGGAAAAATGACTAAGTCCCAAAAAAATTTTTTTTCAACTTTTTTAAATTTTACCCCCGTGGGATATATATTCTACCCACACACATTTGGAACTCTCCTGGGGTACCCTTACACATATTATTCCCTCATTTAGTGGATATTTTCACAAAAAAGTGAAATTTTCAAAAATTCAGAAAATTGGCTGAAGATTACTAAATATGAAGGACTCATCGGGCAAATCGCTCTGGAACTGAAATCGGAACGCTCACTGACATTTCCTCTAACTGAAAGTCTGATAAACGCCAGAAAAATGACTAAGTCCAAAAAAAAATTTTTTTCAACTTTTTTCAATTTTACCTCCGTGGGATATATATTCTACCCACACACATTTGGAACTCTCCTGGGGTACCCTCACACATATTATTCCCTCATTTAGTGGATATTTCCACAAAAAAGTGAAATTTTCAAAAATTCAGAAAATTGGCTGAAAATGACTAAATATGAAGGACTCATTGGGCGAATCGCTCTGGAACTGAAATCGGAACGCTCACTGACATTTCCCCTATCTGAAAGTCTGATAAACTCCGGAAAAATGACTAAGTCCAAAAAAAATTTTTTTTCAACTTTTTTAAATTTTACCCCCGTGGGATATATATTCTACCCACACACATTTGGAACTCTCCTGGGGTACCCTCACACATATTATTCCCTCATTTAGTGGATATTTTCACAAAAAAGTGAAATTTTCAAAAATTCTGAAAATTGGCTGAAAATTACTAAATATGAAGGACACATCGGGCGAATCGCTCTGGAACTGAAATCGGAACGCTCACTGACATTTCCCCTATCTGAAAGTCTGATAAACGCCGGAAAAATGACTAAGTCCAAAAAAAATTTTTTTTCAACTTTTTTCAATTTTACCCCCGTGGAATATATATTCTACCCATACACATTTGGAACTCTCCTGGGGTACCCTCACACATATTATTCCCTCATTTAGTGGATATTTCACAAAAAAAGTGAAATTTTCAAAAATTCAGAAAAGTGGCTGAAAATGACTAAATATGAACAATTCATCGGGCAAATCGCTCTGGAACTGAAATCGGAACGCTCACTAACATTTCCTCTAACTGAAAGTGTGATAAAGGCCGGAAAAATGACTAAGTCCAAAAAAAATTTTTTTTAAACTTTTTTCAATTTTACCCCCGTGGGATATATATTCTACCCACACACATTTGGAACTCTCCTGGGGTACCCTCACACATATTATTCCCTAATTTAGTGGATATTTTCACAAAAAAGTGAAATTTTCAAAAATTCAGAAAATTGGCTGAAAATTACTAAATATGAAGGACTCATCAGGCAAATCGCTCTGGAGCTGAAATTGGAACGTTCACTGACATTTCCTCTAACTGAAAGTATGATAAACGCCGGAAAAATGACTAAGTCCAAAAAAAAATTTTTTTCAACTTTTTTCAATTTTACCCCCGTGGGATATATATTCTTCCCACACACATTTGGAACTCTCCTGGGGTACCCTCACACATACTATTCCCTCATTTAGTGGACATTTTCACAAAAAAGTGAAATTTTCAAAAATTCTGAAAATTGGCTGAAAATGACTAAATATGAAGGACTCATTGGGCGAATCGCTCTGGAACTGAAATCGGAACGCTCACTGACATTTCCCCTATCTGAAAGTCTGATAAACTCCGGAAAAATGACTAAGTCCAAAAAAAATTTTTTTTCAACTTTTTTAAATTTTACCCCCGTGGGATATATATTCTACCCACACACATTTGGAACTCTCCTGGGGTACCCTCACACATATTATTCCCTCATTTAGTGGATATTTTCACAAATAAGTGAAATTTTCAAAAATTCAGAAAATTGGCTGAAAATTACTAAATATGAAGGACTCATCAGGCGAATCGCTCTGGAGCTGAAATTGGAACGTTCACTGACATTTCCTCTAACTGAAAGTATGATAAACGCCGGAAAAATGACTAAGTCCAAAAAAAATTTTTTTTCAACTTTCTTCAATTTTACCCCCGTGGGATATATATTCTACCCACACACATTTGGAACTCTCCTGGGGTACCCTCACACATACTATTCCCTCATTTAGTGGACATTTTCACAAAAAAGTGAAATTTTCAAAAATTAAGAAAATTGGCTGAAAATGACTAAATATGAAGGACTCATTGGGCGAATCGCTCTGGAACTGAAATCGGAACGCTCACTGACATTTCCCCTATCTGAAAGTCTGATAAACTCCGGAAAAATGACTAAGTCCCAAAAAAATTTTTTTTCAACTTTTTTAAATTTTACCCCCGTGGGATATATATTCTACCCACACACATTTGGAACTCTCCTGGGGTACCCTTACACATATTATTCCCTCATTTAGTGGATATTTTCACAAAAAAGTGAAATTTTCAAAAATTCAGAAAATTGGCTGAAGATTACTAAATATGAAGGACTCATCGGGCGAATCGCTCTGGAACTGAAATCGGAACGCTCACTGACATTTCCTCTAACTGAAAGTCTGATAAACGCCAGAAAAATGACTAAGTCCAAAAAAAAATTTTTTTCAACTTTTTTCAATTTTACCTCCGTGGGATATATATTCTACCCACACACATTTGGAACTCTCCTGGGGTACCCTCACACATATTATTCCCTCATTTAGTGGATATTTCCACAAAAAAGTGAAATTTTGAAAAATTCAGAAAATTGGCTGAAAATTACTAAATATGAAGGACACATCGGGCGAATCGCTCTGGAACTGAAATCGGAACGCTCACTGACATTTCCCCTATCTGAAAGTCTGATAAACACCGGAAAAATGACTAAGTCCAAAAAAAATTTTTTTTTCAACTTTTTTCAATTTTACCCCCGTGGAATATATATTCTACCCATACACATTTGGAACTCTCCTGGGGTACCCTCACACATATTATTCCCTAATTTAGTGGATATTTTCACAAATAAGTGAAATTTTCAAAAATTCAGAAAATTGGCTGAAAATTACTAAATATGAAGGACTCATCAGGCGAATCGCTCTGGAGCTGAAATTGGAACGTTCACTGACATTTCCTCTAACTGAAAGTATGATAAACGCCGGAAAAATGACTAAGTCCAAAAAAAATTTTTTTTCAACTTTCTTCAATTTTACCCCCGTGGGATATATATTCTACCCACACACATTTGGAACTCTCCTGGGGTACCCTCACACATACTATTCCCTCATTTAGTGGACATTTTCACAAAAAAGTGAAATTTTCAAAAATTAAGAAAATTGGCTGAAAATGACTAAATATGAAGGACTCATTGGGCGAATCGCTCTGGAACTGAAATCGGAACGCTCACTGACATTTCCCCTATCTGAAAGTCTGATAAACTCCGGAAAAATGACTAAGTCCAAAAAAAATTTTTTTTCAACTTTTTTAAATTTTACCCCCGTGGGATATATATTCTACCCACACACATTTGGAACTCTCCTGGGGTACCCTCACACATATTATTCCCTCATTTAGTGGATATTTTCACAAAAAAGTGAAATTTTCAAAAATTCTGAAAATTGGCTGAAAATTACTAAATATGAAGGACACATCGGGCGAATCGCTCTGGAACTGAAATCGGAACGCTCACTGACATTTCCCCTATCTGAAAGTCTGATAAACACCGGAAAAATGACTAAGTCCAAAAAAAATTTTTTTTTCAACTTTTTTCAATTTTACCCCCGTGGAATATATATTCTACCCATACACATTTGGAACTCTCCTGGGGTACCCTCACACATATTATTCCCTAATTTAGTGGATATTTTCACAAATAAGTGAAATTTTCAAAAATTCAGAAAATTGGCTGAAAATTACTAAATATGAAGGACTCATCAGGCGAATCGCTCTGGAGCTGAAATTGGAACGTTCACTGACATTTCCTCTAACTGAAAGTATGATAAACGCCGGAAAAATGACTAAGTCCAAAAAAAATTTTTTTTCAACTTTCTTCAATTTTACCCCCGTGGGATATATATTCTACCCACACACATTTGGAACTCTCCTGGGGTACCCTCACACATACTATTCCCTCATTTAGTGGACATTTTCACAAAAAAGTGAAATTTTCAAAAATTAAGAAAATTGGCTGAAAATGACTAAATATGAAGGACTCATTGGGCGAATCGCTCTGGAACTGAAATCGGAACGCTCACTGACATTTCCCCTATCTGAAAGTCTGATAAACTCCGGAAAAATGACTAAGTCCCAAAAAAATTTTTTTTCAACTTTTTTAAATTTTACCCCCGTGGGATATATATTCTACCCACACACATTTGGAACTCTCCTGGGGTACCCTTACACATATTATTCCCTCATTTAGTGGATATTTTCACAAAAAAGTGAAATTTTCAAAAATTCAGAAAATTGGCTGAAGATTACTAAATATGAAGGACTCATCGGGCGAATCGCTCTGGAACTGAAATCGGAACGCTCACTGACATTTCCTCTAACTGAAAGTCTGATAAACGCCAGAAAAATGACTAAGTCCAAAAAAAAATTTTTTTCAACTTTTTTCAATTTTACCTCCGTGGGATATATATTCTACCCACACACATTTGGAACTCTCCTGGGGTACCCTCACACATATTATTCCCTCATTTAGTGGATATTTCCACAAAAAAGTGAAATTTTCAAAAATTCAGAAAATTGGCTGAAAATGACTAAATATGAAGGACTCATTGGGCGAATCGCTCTGGAACTGAAATCGGAACGCTCACTGACATTTCCCCTATCTGAAAGTCTGATAAACTCCGGAAAAATGACTAAGTCCAAAAAAAATTTTTTTTCAACTTTTTTAAATTTTACCCCCGTGGGATATATATTCTACCCACACACATTTGGAACTCTCCTGGGGTACCCTCACACATATTATTCCCTCATTTAGTGGATATTTTCACAAAAAAGTGAAATTTTCAAAAATTCTGAAAATTGGCTGAAAATTACTAAATATGAAGGACACATCGGGCGAATCGCTCTGGAACTGAAATCGGAACGCTCACTGACATTTCCCCTATCTGAAAGTCTGATAAACGCCGGAAAAATGACTAAGTCCAAAAAAAATTTTTTTTCAACTTTTTTCAATTTTACCCCCGTGGAATATATATTCTACCCATACACATTTGGAACTCTCCTGGGGTACCCTCACACATATTATTCCCTCATTTAGTGGATATTTCACAAAAAAAGTGAAATTTTCAAAAATTCAGAAAAGTGGCTGAAAATGACTAAATATGAACAATTCATCGGGCAAATCGCTCTGGAACTGAAATCGGAACGCTCACTAACATTTCCTCTAACTGAAAGTGTGATAAAGGCCGGAAAAATGACTAAGTCCAAAAAAAATTTTTTTTAAACTTTTTTCAATTTTACCCCCGTGGGATATATATTCTACCCACACACATTTGGAACTCTCCTGGGGTACCCTCACACATATTATTCCCTAATTTAGTGGATATTTTCACAAAAAAGTGAAATTTTCAAAAATTCAGAAAATTGGCTGAAAATTACTAAATATGAAGGACTCATCAGGCAAATCGCTCTGGAGCTGAAATTGGAACGTTCACTGACATTTCCTCTAACTGAAAGTATGATAAACGCCGGAAAAATGACTAAGTCCAAAAAAAAATTTTTTTCAACTTTTTTCAATTTTACCCCCGTGGGATATATATTCTTCCCACACACATTTGGAACTCTCCTGGGGTACCCTCACACATACTATTCCCTCATTTAGTGGACATTTTCACAAAAAAGTGAAATTTTCAAAAATTCTGAAAATTGGCTGAAAATGACTAAATATGAAGGACTCATTGGGCGAATCGCTCTGGAACTGAAATCGGAACGCTCACTGACATTTCCCCTATCTGAAAGTCTGATAAACTCCGGAAAAATGACTAAGTCCAAAAAAAATTTTTTTTCAACTTTTTTAAATTTTACCCCCGTGGGATATATATTCTACCCACACACATTTGGAACTCTCCTGGGGTACCCTCACACATATTATTCCCTCATTTAGTGGATATTTTCACAAATAAGTGAAATTTTCAAAAATTCAGAAAATTGGCTGAAAATTACTAAATATGAAGGACTCATCAGGCGAATCGCTCTGGAGCTGAAATTGGAACGTTCACTGACATTTCCTCTAACTGAAAGTATGATAAACGCCGGAAAAATGACTAAGTCCAAAAAAAATTTTTTTTCAACTTTCTTCAATTTTACCCCCGTGGGATATATATTCTACCCACACACATTTGGAACTCTCCTGGGGTACCCTCACACATACTATTCCCTCATTTAGTGGACATTTTCACAAAAAAGTGAAATTTTCAAAAATTAAGAAAATTGGCTGAAAATGACTAAATATGAAGGACTCATTGGGCGAATCGCTCTGGAACTGAAATCGGAACGCTCACTGACATTTCCCCTATCTGAAAGTCTGATAAACTCCGGAAAAATGACTAAGTCCCAAAAAAATTTTTTTTCAACTTTTTTAAATTTTACCCCCGTGGGATATATATTCTACCCACACACATTTGGAACTCTCCTGGGGTACCCTTACACATATTATTCCCTCATTTAGTGGATATTTTCACAAAAAAGTGAAATTTTCAAAAATTCAGAAAATTGGCTGAAGATTACTAAATATGAAGGACTCATCGGGCGAATCGCTCTGGAACTGAAATCGGAACGCTCACTGACATTTCCTCTAACTGAAAGTCTGATAAACGCCAGAAAAATGACTAAGTCCAAAAAAAAATTTTTTTCAACTTTTTTCAATTTTACCTCCGTGGGATATATATTCTACCCACACACATTTGGAACTCTCCTGGGGTACCCTCACACATATTATTCCCTCATTTAGTGGATATTTCCACAAAAAAGTGAAATTTTCAAAAATTCAGAAAATTGGCTGAAAATGACTAAATATGAACAATTCATCGGGCAAATCGCTCTGGAACTGAAATCGGAACGCTCACTAACATTTCCTCTAACTGAAAGTGTGATAAAGGCCGGAAAAATGACTAAGTCCAAAAAAAATTTTTTTTAAACTTTTTTCAATTTTACCCCCGTGGGATATATATTCTACCCACACACATTTGGAACTCTCCTGGGGTACCCTCACACATATTATTCCCTAATTTAGTGGATATTTTCACAAAAAAGTGAAATTTTCAAAAATTCAGAAAATTGGCTGAAAATTACTAAATATGAAGGACTCATCAGGCGAATCGCTCTGGAGCTGAAATTGGAACGTTCACTGACATTTCCTCTAACTGAAAGTATGATAAACGCCGGAAAAATGACTAAGTCCAAAAAAAATTTTTTTTCAACTTTTTTCAATTTTACCCCCGTGGGATATATATTCTTCCCACACACATTTGGAACTCTCCTGGGGTACCCTCACACATACTATTCCCTCATTTAGTGGACATTTTCACAAAAAAGTGAAATTTTCAAAAATTCTGAAAATTGGCTGAAAATGACTAAATATGAAGGACTCATTGGGCGAATCGCTCTGGAACTGAAATCGGAACGCTCACTGACATTTCCCCTATCTGAAAGTCTGATAAACTCCGGAAAAATGACTAAGTCCAAAAAAAATTTTTTTTCAACTTTTTTAAATTTTACCCCCGTGGGATATATATTCTACCCACACACATTTGGAACTCTCCTGGGGTACCCTCACACATATTATTCCCTCATTTAGTGGATATTTTCACAAAAAAGTGAAATTTTCAAAAATTCTGAAAATTGGCTGAAGATTACTAAGTATGAAGGACTCATCGGGCGAATCGCTCTGGAACTGAAATCGGAACGCTCACTGACATTTCCTCTAACTGAAAGTCTGATAAACGCCAGAAAAATGACTAAGTCCAAAAAAAATTTTTTTTCAACTTTTTTCAGTTTTACCTCCGTGGGATATATATTCTACCCACACACATTTGGAACTCTCCTGGGGTACCCTCACACATATTATTCCCTCATTTAGTGGATATTTCCACAAAAAAGTGAAATTTTCAAAAATTCAGAAAATTGGCTGAAGATTACTAAATATGAAGGACTCATCGGGTGAATCGCTCTGGAACTGAAATCGGAACGCTCACTGACATTTCCTCTAACTGAAAGTCTGATAAACGCCAGAAAAATGACTAAGTCCAAAAAAAAATTTTTTTCAACTTTTTTCAATTTTACCTTCGTGGGATATATATTCTACCCACACACATTTGGAACTCTCCTGGGGTACCCTCACACATATTATTCCCTCATTTAGTGGATATTTCCACAAAAAAGTGAAATTTTCAAAAATTCAGAAAATTGGCTGAAAATGACTAAATATGAAGGACTCATTGGGCGAATCGCTCTGGAACTGAAATCGGAACGCTCACTGACATTTCACCTATCTGAAAGTCTGATAAACGCCGGAAAAATGACTAAGTCCAAAAAAAATTTTTTTTCAACTTTTTTCAATTTTACCCCCGTGGGATATATATTCTTCCCACACACATTTGGAACTCTCCTGGGGTACCCTCACACATACTATTCCCTCATTTAGTGGACATTTTCACAAAAAAGTGAAATTTTCAAAAATTCTGAAAATTGGCTGAAAATGACTAAATATGAAGGACTCATTGGGCGAATCGCTCTGGAACTGAAATCGGAATGCTCACTGACATTTCCCCTATCTGAAAGTCTGATAAACTCCGGAAAAATGACTAAGTCCAAAAAAAAATTTTTTTCAACTTTTTTAAATTTTACCCCCGTGGGATATATATTCTACCCACACACATTTGGAACTCTCCTGGGGTACCCTCACACATATTATTCCCTCATTTAGTGGATATTTTCACAAAAAAGTGAAATTTTCAAAAATTCAGAAAATTGGCTGAAGATTACTAAATATGAAGGACTCATCGGGCAAATCGCTCTGGAACTGAAATCGGAACGCTCACTGATATTTCCTCTAACTGAAAGTCTGATAAACGCCAGAAAAATGACTAAGTCCAAAAAAAATTTTTTTTCAACTTTTTTCAATTTTACCTCCGTGGGATATATATTCTACCCACACACATTTGGAACTCTCCTGGGGTACCCTCACACATATTATTCCCTCATTTAGTGGATATTTCCACAAAAAAGTGAAATTTTCAAAAATTCAGAAAATTGGCTGAAAATGACTAAATATGAAGGACTCATTGGGCGAATCGCTCTGGAACTGAAATCGGAACGCTCACTGACATTTCACCTATCTGAAAGTCTGATAAACGCCGGAAAAATGACTAAGTCCAAAAAAAATTTTTTTTCAACTTTTTTCAATTTTACCCCCGTGGGATATATATTCTTCCCACACACATTTGGAACTCTCCTGGGGTACCCTCACACATATTATTCCCTCATTTAGTGGATATTTTCACAAAAAAGTGAAATTTTCAAAAATTCAGAAAATTGGCTGAAAATGACTAAATATGAAGGACTCATCGGGCAAATCGCTCTGGAACTGAAATCGGAACGCTCACTGACATTTCCTCTAACTGAAAGTCTGATAAACGCCGGAAAAATGACTAAGTCCAAAAAAAATTTTTTTTCAACTTTTTTCAATTTTACCCCCGTGCAATATATATTCTACCCACACACATTTGGAACTCTCCTGGGGTACCCTCACACATATTATTCCCTAATTTAGTGGATATTTTCACAAAAAAGTGAAATTTTCAAAAATTCAGAAAATTGGCTGAAAATTACTAAATATGAAGGACTCATCAGGCGAATCGTTCTGGAGCTGAAATTGGAACGTTCACTGACATTTCCTCTAACTGAAAGTCTGATAAATGCCGGAAAAATGACTAAGTCCAAAAAAAATTTTTTTTCAACTTTCTTCAATTTTACCCCCGTGGGATATATATTCTACCCACACACATTTGGAACTCTCCTGGGGTACCCTCACACATACTATTCCCTCATTTAGTGGACATTTTCACAAAAAAGTGAAATTTTCAAAAATTCAGAAAATTGGCTGAAAATGACTAAATATGAAGTACTCATTGGGCGAATCGCTCTGGAACTGAAATCGGAACGCTCACTGACATTTCCCCTATCTGAAAGTCTTATAAACTCCGGAAAAATGACTAAGTCCAAAAAAAAATTTTTTTCAACTTTTTTAAATTTTACCCCCGTGGGATATATATTCTACCCACACACATTTGGAACTCTCCTGGGGTACCCTCACACATATTATTCCCTCATTTAGTGGATATTTTCACAAAAAAGTGAAATTTTCAAAAATTCAGAAAATTGGCTGAAGATTACTAAATATGAAGGACTCATCGGGCGAATCGCTCTGGAACTGAAATCGGAACGCTCACTGACATTTCCTCTAACTGAAAGTCTGATAAACGCCAGAAAAATGACTAAGTCCAAAAAAAATTTTTTTTCAACTTTTTTCAATTTTACCTCCGTGGGATATATATTCTACCCACACACATTTGGAACTCTCCTGGGGTACCCTCACACATATTATTCCCTCATTTAGTGGATATTTCCACAAAAAAGTGAAATTTTCAAAAATTCAGAAAATTGGCTGAAAATGACTAAATATGAAGGACTCATTGGGCGAATCGCTCTGGAACTGAAATCGGAACGCTCACTGACATTTCACCTATCTGAAAGTCTGATAAACGCCGGAAAAATGACTAAGTCCAATAAATTTTTTTTCAACTTTTTTCAATTTTACCCCCGTGGGATATATATTCTTCCCACACACATTTGGAACTCTCCTGGGGTACCCTCACACATATTATTCCCTCATTTAGTGGATATTTTCACAAAAAAGTGAAATTTTCAAAAATTCAGAAAATTGGCTGAAAATTACTAAATATGAAGGACACATCGGGCGAATCGCTCTGGAACTGAAATCGGAACGCTCACTGACATTTCCCCTATGTGAAAGTCTGATAAACGCCGGAAAAATGACTAAGTCCAAAAAAAATTTTTTTTCAACTTTTTTCAATTTTACCCCCGTGGAATATATATTCTACCCACACACATTTGGAACTCTCCTGGGGTACCCTCACACATATTATTCCCTCATTTAGTGGATATTTTCACAAAAAAAGTGAAATTTTCAAAAATTCAGAAAAGTGGCTGAAAATGACTAAATATGAACAATTCATCGGGCAAATCGCTCTGGAACTGAAATCGGAACGCTCACTAACATTTCCTCTAACTGAAAGTCTGATAAAGGCCGGAAAAATGACTAAGTCCAAAAAAATTTTTTTTTAAACTTTTTTCAATTTTACCCCCGTGGGATATATATTCTACCCACACACATTTGGAACTCTCCTGGGGTACCCTCACACATATTGTTCCCTAATTTAGTGGATATTTTCACAAAAAAGTGAAATTTTCAAAAATTCAGAAAATTGGCTGAAAATTACTAAATATGAAGGACACATCGGGCGAATCGCTCTGGAACTGAAATCGGAACGCTCACTGACATTTCCCCTATCTGAAAGTCTGATAAACGCCGGAAAAATGACTAAGTCCAAAAAAAATTTTTTTTCAACTTTTTTCAATTTTACCCCCGTGGGATATATATTCTTCCCACACACATTTGGAACTCTCCTGGGGTACCCCCACACATATTATTCCCTCATTTAGTGGATATTTTCACAAAAAAGTGAAATTTTCAAAAATTCAGAAAATTGGCTGAAAATTACTAAATATGAAGGACACATCGGGCGAATCGCTCTGGAACTGAAATCGGAACGCTCACTGACATTTCCCCTATCTGAAAGTCTGATAAACGCCGGAAAAATGACTAAGTCCAAAAAAATTTTTTTTCAACTTTCTTCAATTTTACCCCCGTGGGATATGTATTCTACCTACACACATTTGGAACTCTCCTGGGTTACCCTCACACATATTATTCCCTCATTTAGTGGATATTTTCACAAAAAAGTGAAATTTTCAAAAATTCAGAAAATTGGCTGAAAATTACTACATATGAAGGACTCATCGGGCGAATCGCTCTGGAACTGAAATCAGAACGCTCACTGACATTTCCCCTATCTGAAAGTCTGATAAACGCCGGAAAAATGACTAAGTCTAAAAAAAATTTTTTTTCAACTTTTTTCAATTTTACCCCCGTGGGATATATATTCTTCCCACACACATTTGGAACTCTCCTGGGGTACCCTCACACATATTATTCCCTCATTTAGTGGATATTTTCACAAAAAAGTGAAATTTTCAAAAATTCAGAAAATTGGCTGAAAATTACTAAATATGAAGGACACATCGGGCGAATCGCTCTGGAACTGAAATCGGAACGCTCACTGACATTTCCTCTAACTGAAAGTCTGATAAAGGCCGGAAAAATGACTAAGTCCAAAAAAAATTTTTTTTCATCTTTTTTCAATTTTACCTCCGTGGGATATATATTCTACCCACACACATTTGGAACTCTCCTGGGGTACCCTCACACATATTATTCCCTCATTTAGTGGATATTTTCACAAAAAAGTGAAATTTTCAAAAATTCAGAAAATTGGCTGAAAATTACTAAATATGAAGGACACATCGGGCGAATCGCTCTGGAACTGAAATCGGAACGCTCACTGACATTTCCCCTATCTGAAAGTCTGATAAACGCCGGAAAAATGACTAAGTCCAAAAAAATTTTTTTTCAACTTTCTTCAATTTTACCCCCGTGGGATATGTATTCTACCTACACACATTTGGAACTCTCCTGGGTTACCCTCACACATATTATTCCCTCATTTAGTGGATATTTTCACAAAAAAGTGAAATTTTCAAAAATTCAGAAAATTGGCTGAAAATTACTACATATGAAGGACTCATCGGGCGAATCGCTCTGGAACTGAAATCGGAACGCTCACTGACATTTCCTCTAACTGAAAGTCTGATAAACGCCAGAAAAATGACTAAGTCCAAAAAAAATTTTTTTTCAACTTTTTTCAATTTTACCCCCGTGCAATATATATTCTACCCACACACATTTGGAACTCTCCTGGGGTACCCTCACACATATTATTCCCTCATTTAGTGGATATTTTCACAAAAAAAGTGAAATTTTCAAAAATTCAGAAAATTGGCTGAAAATGGCTAAATATGAAGGACTCATTGGGCGAATCGCTCTGGAACTGAAATCAGAACGCTCACTGACATTTCCCCTATCTGAAAGTCTGATAAACGCCGGAAAAATGACTAAGTCTAAAAAAAATTTTTTTTCAACTTTTTTCAATTTTACCCCCGTGGGATATATATTCTTCCCACACACATTTGGAACTCTCCTGGGGTACCCTCACACATATTATTCCCTCATTTAGTGGATATTTTCACAAAAAAGTGAAATTTTCAAAAATTCTGAAAATTGGCTGAAAATTACTAAATATGAAGGACACATCGGGCGAATCGCTCTGGAACTGAAATCGGAACGCTCACTGACATTTCCTCTAACTGAAAGTCTGATAAAGGCCGGAAAAATGACTAAGTCCAAAAAAAATTTTTTTTCAACTTTTTTCAATTTTACCTCCGTGGGATATATATTCTACCCACACACATTTGGAACTCTCCTGGGGTACCCTCACACATATTATTCCCTCATTTAGTGGATATTTCCACAAAAAAGTGAAATTTTCAAAAATTCAGAAAATTGGCTGAAAATGACTAAATATGAAGGACTCATTGGGCGAATCGCTCTGGAACTGAAATCGGAACGCTCACTGACATTTCACCTATCTGAAAGTCTGATAAACGCCGGAAAAATGACTAAGTCCAAAAAAAATTTTTTTTCAACTTTTTTCAATTTTACCCCCGTGGGATATATATTCTTCCCACACACATTTGGAACTCTCCTGGGGTACCCTCACACATATTATTCCCTCATTTAGTGGATATTTTCACAAAAAAGTGAAATTTTCAAAAATTCAGAAAATTGGCTGAAAATTACTAAATATGAAGGACTCATCGGGCAAATCGCTCTGGAACTGAAATCGGAACGCTCACTGACATTTCCTCTAACTGAAAGTCTGATAAACGCCGGAAAAATGACTAAGTCCAAAAAAAATTTTTTTTCAACTTTTTTCAATTTTACCCCCGTGCAATATATATTCTACCCACACACATTTGGAACTCTCCTGGGGTACCCTCACACATATTATTCCCTAATTTAGTGGATATTTTCACAAAAAAGTGAAATTTTCAAAAATTCAGAAAATTGGCTGAAAATTACTAAATATGAAGGACTCATCAGGCGAATCGTTCTGGAGCTGAAATTGGAACGTTCACTGACATTTCCTCTAACTGAAAGTCTGATAAATGCCGGAAAAATGACTAAGTCCAAAAAAAATTTTTTTTCAACTTTCTTCAATTTTACCCCCGTGGGATATATATTCTACCCACACACATTTGGAACTCTCCTGGGGTACCCTCACACATACTATTCCCTCATTTAGTGGACATTTTCACAAAAAAGTGAAATTTTCAAAAATTCAGAAAATTGGCTGAAAATGACTAAATATGAAGTACTCATTGGGCGAATCGCTCTGGAACTGAAATCGGAACGCTCACTGACATTTCCCCTATCTGAAAGTCTTATAAACTCCGGAAAAATGACTAAGTCCAAAAAAAAAATTTTTTCAACTTTTTTAAATTTTACCCCCGTGGGATATATATTCTACCCACACACATTTGGAACTCTCCTGGGGTACCCTCACACATATTATTCCCTCATTTAGTGGATATTTTCACAAAAAAGTGAAATTTTCAAAAATTCAGAAAATTGGCTGAAGATTACTAAATATGAAGGACTCATCGGGCGAATCGCTCTGGAACTGAAATCGGAACGCTCACTGACATTTCCTCTAACTGAAAGTCTGATAAACGCCAGAAAAATGACTAAGTCCAAAAAAAATTTTTTTTCAACTTTTTTCAATTTTACCTCCGTGGGATATATATTCTACCCACACACATTTGGAACTCTCCTGGGGTACCCTCACACATATTATTCCCTCATTTAGTGGATATTTCCACAAAAAAGTGAAATTTTCAAAAATTCAGAAAATTGGCTGAAAATGACTAAATATGAAGGACTCATTGGGCGAATCGCTCTGGAACTGAAATCGGAACGCTCACTGACATTTCACCTATCTGAAAGTCTGATAAACGCCGGAAAAATGACTAAGTCCAATAAATTTTTTTTCAACTTTTTTCAATTTTACCCCCGTGGGATATATATTCTTCCCACACACATTTGGAACTCTCCTGGGGTACCCTCACACATATTATTCCCTCATTTAGTGGATATTTTCACAAAAAAGTGAAATTTTCAAAAATTCAGAAAATTGGCTGAAAATTACTAAATATGAAGGACACATCGGGCGAATCGCTCTGGAACTGAAATCGGAACGCTCACTGACATTTCCCCTATGTGAAAGTCTGATAAACGCCGGAAAAATGACTAAGTCCAAAAAAAATTTTTTTTCAACTTTTTTCAATTTTACCCCCGTGGAATATATATTCTACCCACACACATTTGGAACTCTCCTGGGGTACCCTCACACATATTATTCCCTCATTTAGTGGATATTTTCACAAAAAAAGTGAAATTTTCAAAAATTCAGAAAAGTGGCTGAAAATGACTAAATATGAACAATTCATCGGGCAAATCGCTCTGGAACTGAAATCGGAACGCTCACTAACATTTCCTCTAACTGAAAGTCTGATAAAGGCCGGAAAAATGACTAAGTCCAAAAAAATTTTTTTTTAAACTTTTTTCAATTTTACCCCCGTGGGATATATATTCTACCCACACACATTTGGAACTCTCCTGGGGTACCCTCACACATATTGTTCCCTAATTTAGTGGATATTTTCACAAAAAAGTGAAATTTTCAAAAATTCAGAAAATTGGCTGAAAATTACTAAATATGAAGGACACATCGGGCGAATCGCTCTGGAACTGAAATCGGAACGCTCACTGACATTTCCCCTATCTGAAAGTCTGATAAACGCCGGAAAAATGACTAAGTCCAAAAAAAATTTTTTTTCAACTTTCTTCAATTTTACCCCCGTGGGATATATATTCTACCCACACACATTTGGAACTCTCCTGGGGTACCTTCACACATACTATTCCCTCATTTAGTGGACATTTTCACAAAAAAGTGAAATTTTCAAAAATTCAGAAAATTGGCTGAAGATTACTAAATATGAAGGACTCATCGGGCGAATCGCTCTGGAACTGAAATCGGAACGCTCACTTACATTTCCTCTAACTGAATGTCTGATAAACGCCAGAAAAATGACTAAGTCCAAAAAAAATTTTTTTTCAACTTTTTTCAATTTTACCTCCGTGGGATATATATTCTACCCACACACATTTGGAACTCTCCTGGGGTACCCTCACACATATTATTCCCTCATTTAGTGGATATTTCCACAAAAAAGTGAAATTTTCAAAAATTCAGAAAATTGGCTGAAAATGACTAAATATGAAGGACTCATTGGGCGAATCGCTCTGAAACTGAAATCGGAACGCTCACTGACATTTCACCTATCTGAAAGTCTGATAAACGCCGGAAAAATGACTAAGTCCAAAAAAAATTTTTTTTCAACTTTTTTCAATTTTACCCCCGTGGGATATATATTCTTCCCACACACATTTGGAACTCTCCTGGGGTACCCCCACACATATTATTCCCTCATTTAGTGGATATTTTCACAAAAAAGTGAAATTTTCAAAAATTCAGAAAATTGGCTGAAAATTACTAAATATGAAGGACACATCGGGCGAATCGCTCTGGAACTGAAATCGGAACGCTCACTGACATTTCCCCTATCTGAAAGTCTGATAAACGCCGGAAAAATGACTAAGTCCAAAAAAATTTTTTTTCAACTTTCTTCAATTTTACCCCCGTGGGATATGTATTCTACCTACACACATTTGGAACTCTCCTGGGTTACCCTCACACATATTATTCCCTCATTTAGTGGATATTTTCACAAAAAAGTGAAATTTTCAAAAATTCAGAAAATTGGCTGAAAATTACTACATATGAAGGACTCATCGGGCGAATCGCTCTGGAACTGAAATCAGAACGCTCACTGACATTTCCCCTATCTGAAAGTCTGATAAACGCCGGAAAAATGACTAAGTCTAAAAAAAATTTTTTTTCAACTTTTTTCAATTTTACCCCCGTGGGATATATATTCTTCCCACACACATTTGGAACTCTCCTGGGGTACCCTCACACATATTATTCCCTCATTTAGTGGATATTTTCACAAAAAAGTGAAATTTTCAAAAATTCAGAAAATTGGCTGAAAATTACTAAATATGAAGGACACATCGGGCGAATCGCTCTGGAACTGAAATCGGAACGCTCACTGACATTTCCTCTAACTGAAAGTCTGATAAAGGCCGGAAAAATGACTAAGTCCAAAAAAAATTTTTTTTCAACTTTTTTCAATTTTACCTCCGTGGGATATATATTCTACCCACACACATTTGGAACTCTCCTGGGGTACCCTCACACATATTATTCCCTCATTTAGTGGATATTTTCACAAAAAAGTGAAATTTTCAAAAATTCAGAAAATTGGCTGAAAATTACTAAATATGAAGGACACATCGGGCGAATCGCTCTGGAACTGAAATCGGAACGCTCACTGACATTTCCCCTATCTGAAAGTCTGATAAACGCCGGAAAAATGACTAAGTCCAAAAAAATTTTTTTTCAACTTTCTTCAATTTTACCCCCGTGGGATATGTATTCTACCTACACACATTTGGAACTCTCCTGGGTTACCCTCACACATATTATTCCCTCATTTAGTGGATATTTTCACAAAAAAGTGAAATTTTCAAAAATTCAGAAAATTGGCTGAAAATTACTACATATGAAGGACTCATCGGGCGAATCGCTCTGGAACTGAAATCGGAACGCTCACTGACATTTCCTCTAACTGAAAGTCTGATAAACGCCAGAAAAATGACTAAGTCCAAAAAAAATTTTTTTTCAACTTTTTTCAATTTTACCCCCGTGCAATATATATTCTACCCACACACATTTGGAACTCTCCTGGGGTACCCTCACACATATTATTCCCTCATTTAGTGGATATTTTCACAAAAAAAGTGAAATTTTCAAAAATTCAGAAAATTGGCTGAAAATGGCTAAATATGAAGGACTCATTGGGCGAATCGCTCTGGAACTGAAATCAGAACGCTCACTGACATTTCCCCTATCTGAAAGTCTGATAAACGCCGGAAAAATGACTAAGTCTAAAAAAAATTTTTTTTCAACTTTTTTCAATTTTACCCCCGTGGGATATATATTCTTCCCACACACATTTGGAACTCTCCTGGGGTACCCTCACACATATTATTCCCTCATTTAGTGGATATTTTCACAAAAAAGTGAAATTTTCAAAAATTCTGAAAATTGGCTGAAAATTACTAAATATGAAGGACACATCGGGCGAATCGCTCTGGAACTGAAATCGGAACGCTCACTGACATTTCCTCTAACTGAAAGTCTGATAAAGGCCGGAAAAATGACTAAGTCCAAAAAAAATTTTTTTTCAACTTTTTTCAATTTTACCTCCGTGGGATATATATTCTACCCACACACATTTGGAACTCTCCTGGGGTACCCTCACACATATTATTCCCTCATTTAGTGGATATTTTCACAAAAAAGTGAAATTTTCAAAAATTCAGAAAATTGGCTGAAAATTACTAAATATGAAGGACACATCGGGCGAATCGCTCTGGAACTGAAATCGGAACGCTCACTGACATTTCCCCTATCTGAAAGTCTGATAAACGCCGGAAAAATGACTAAGTCCAAAAAAATTTTTTTTCAACTTTCTTCAATTTTACCCCCGTGGGATATGTATTCTACCTACACACATTTGGAACTCTCCTGGGTTACCCTCACACATATTATTCCCTCATTTAGTGGATATTTTCACAAAAAAGTGAAATTTTCAAAAATTCAGAAAATTGGCTGAAAATTACTACATATGAAGGACTCATCGGGCGAATCGCTCTGGAACTGAAATCGGAACGCTCACTGACATTTCCTCTAACTGAAAGTCTGATAAACGCCAGAAAAATGACTAAGTCCAAAAAAAATTTTTTTTCAACTTTTTTCAATTTTACCCCCGTGCAATATATATTCTACCCACACACATTTGGAACTCTCCTGGGGTACCCTCACACATATTATTCCCTCATTTAGTGGATATTTTCACAAAAAAAGTGAAATTTTCAAAAATTCAGAAAATTGGCTGAAAATGGCTAAATATGAAGGACTCATTGGGCGAATCGCTCTGGAACTGAAATCAGAATGCTCACTGACATTTCCCCTATCTGAAAGTCTGATAAACGCCGGAAAAATGACTAAGTCTAAAAAAAATTTTTTTTCAACTTTTTTCAATTTTACCCCCGTGGGATATATATTCTTCCCACACACATTTGGAACTCTCCTGGGGTACCCTCACACATATTATTCCCTCATTTAGTGGATATTTTCACAAAAAAGTGAAATTTTCAAAAATTCAGAAAATTGGCTGAAAATTACTAAATATGAAGGACACATCGGGCGAATCGCTCTGGAACTGAAATCGGAACGCTCACTGACATTTCCTCTAACTGAAAGTCTGATAAAGGCCGGAAAAATGACTAAGTCCAAAAAAAATTTTTTTTCAACTTTTTTCAATTTTACCTCCGTGGGATATATATTCTACCCACACACATTTGGAACTCTCCTGGGGTACCCTCACACATATTATTCCCTCATTTAGTGGATATTTTCACAAAAAAGTGAAATTTTCAAAAATTCAGAAAATTGGCTGAAAATTACTAAATATGAAGGACACATCGGGCGAATCGCTCTGGAACTGAAATCGGAACGCTCACTGACATTTCCCCTATCTGAAAGTCTGATAAACGCCGGAAAAATGACTAAGTCCAAAAAAATTTTTTTTCAACTTTCTTCAATTTTACCCCCGTGGGATATGTATTCTACCTACACACATTTGGAACTCTCCTGGGTTACCCTCACACATATTATTCCCTCATTTAGTGGATATTTTCACAAAAAAGTGAAATTTTCAAAAATTCAGAAAATTGGCTGAAAATTACTACATATGAAGGACTCATCGGGCGAATCGCTCTGGAACTGAAATCGGAACGCTCACTGACATTTCCTCTAACTGAAAGTCTGATAAACGCCAGAAAAATGACTAAGTCCAAAAAAAATTTTTTTTCAACTTTTTTCAATTTTACCCCCGTGGGATATATATTCTACCCACACACATTTGGAACTCTCCTGGGGTACCCTCACACATATTATTCCCTCATTTAGTGGATATTTTCACAAAAAAAGTGAAATTTTCAAAAATTCAGAAAATTGGCTGAAAATGGCTAAATATGAAGGACTCATTGGGCGAATCGCTCTGGAACTGAAATCAGAACGCTCACTGACATTTCCCCTATCTGAAAGTCTGATAAACGCCGGAAAAATGACTAAGTCTAAAAAAAATTTTTTTTCAACTTTTTTCAATTTTACCCCCGTGGGATATATATTCTTCCCACACACATTTGGAACTCTCCTGGGGTACCCTCACACATATTATTCCCTCATTTAGTGGATATTTTCACAAAAAAGTGAAATTTTCAAAAATTCAGAAAATTGGCTGAAAATTACTAAATATGAAGGACACATCGGGCGAATCGCTCTGGAACTGAAATCGGAACGCTCACTGACATTTCCCCTATCTGAAAGTCTGATAAACGCCGGAAAAATGACTAAGTCCAAAAAAATTTTTTTTCAACTTTCTTCAATTTTACCCCCGTGGGATATGTATTCTACCTACACACATTTGGAACTCTCCTGGGTTACCCTCACACATATTATTCCCTCATTTAGTGGATATTTTCACAAAAAAGTGAAATTTTCAAAAATTCAGAAAATTGGCTGAAAATTACTACATATGAAGGACTCATCGGGCGAATCGCTCTGGAACTGAAATCGGAACGCTCACTGACATTTCCTCTAACTGAAAGTCTGATAAACGCCAGAAAAATGACTAAGTCCAAAAAAAATTTTTTTTCAACTTTTTTCAATTTTACCCCCGTGCAATATATATTCTACCCACACACATTTGGAACTCTCCTGGGGTACCCTCACACATATTATTCCCTCATTTAGTGGATATTTTCACAAAAAAAGTGAAATTTTCAAAAATTCAGAAAATTGGCTGAAAATGGCTAAATATGAAGGACTCATTGGGCGAATCGCTCTGGAACTGAAATCAGAATGCTCACTGACATTTCCCCTATCTGAAAGTCTGATAAACGCCGGAAAAATGACTAAGTCTAAAAAAAATTTTTTTTCAACTTTTTTCAATTTTACCCCCGTGGGATATATATTCTTCCCACACACATTTGGAACTCTCCTGGGGTACCCTCACACATATTATTCCCTCATTTAGTGGATATTTTCACAAAAAAGTGAAATTTTCAAAAATTCAGAAAATTGGCTGAAAATTACTAAATATGAAGGACACATCGGGCGAATCGCTCTGGAACTGAAATCGGAACGCTCACTGACATTTCCTCTAACTGAAAGTCTGATAAAGGCCGGAAAAATGACTAAGTCCAAAAAAAATTTTTTTTCAACTTTTTTCAATTTTACCTCCGTGGGATATATATTCTACCCACACACATTTGGAACTCTCCTGGGGTACCCTCACACATATTATTCCCTCATTTAGTGGATATTTTCACAAAAAAGTGAAATTTTCAAAAATTCAGAAAATTGGCTGAAAATTACTAAATATGAAGGACACATCGGGCGAATCGCTCTGGAACTGAAATCGGAACGCTCACTGACATTTCCCCTATCTGAAAGTCTGATAAACGCCGGAAAAATGACTAAGTCCAAAAAAATTTTTTTTCAACTTTCTTCAATTTTACCCCCGTGGGATATGTATTCTACCTACACACATTTGGAACTCTCCTGGGTTACCCTCACACATATTATTCCCTCATTTAGTGGATATTTTCACAAAAAAGTGAAATTTTCAAAAATTCAGAAAATTGGCTGAAAATTACTACATATGAAGGACTCATCGGGCGAATCGCTCTGGAACTGAAATCAGAACGCTCACTGACATTTCCTCTAACTGAAAGTCTGATAAACGCCAGAAAAATGACTAAGTCCAAAAAAAATTTTTTTTCAACTTTTTTCAATTTTACCCCCGTGCAATATATATTCTACCCACACACATTTGGAACTCTCCTGGGGTACCCTCACACATATTATTCCCTCATTTAGTGGATATTTTCACAAAAAAAGTGAAATTTTCAAAAATTCAGAAAATTGGCTGAAAATGGCTAAATATGAAGGACTCATTGGGCGAATCGCTCTGGAACTGAAATCAGAACGCTCACTGACATTTCCCCTATCTGAAAGTCTGATAAACGCCGGAAAAATGACTAAGTCTAAAAAAAATTTTTTTTCAACTTTTTTCAATTTTACCCCCGTGGGATATATATTCTTCCCACACACATTTGGAACTCTCCTGGGGTACCCTCACACATATTATTCCCTCATTTAGTGGATATTTTCACAAAAAAGTGAAATTTTCAAAAATTCTGAAAATTGGCTGAAAATTACTAAATATGAAGGACACATCGGGCGAATCGCTCTGGAACTGAAATCGGAACGCTCACTGACATTTCCTCTAACTGAAAGTCTGATAAAGGCCGGAAAAATGACTAAGTCCAAAAAAAATTTTTTTTCAACTTTTTTCAATTTTACCTCCGTGGGATATATATTCTACCCACACACATTTGGAACTCTCCTGGGGTACCCTCACACATATTATTCCCTCATTTAGTGGATATTTTCACAAAAAAGTGAAATTTTCAAAAATTCAGAAAATTGGCTGAAAATTACTAAATATGAAGGACACATCGGGCGAATCGCTCTGGAACTGAAATCGGAACGCTCACTGACATTTCCCCTATCTGAAAGTCTGATAAACGCCGGAAAAATGACTAAGTCCAAAAAAATTTTTTTTCAACTTTCTTCAATTTTACCCCCGTGGGATATGTATTCTACCTACACACATTTGGAACTCTCCTGGGTTACCCTCACACATATTATTCCCTCATTTAGTGGATATTTTCACAAAAAAGTGAAATTTTCAAAAATTCAGAAAATTGGCTGAAAATTACTACATATGAAGGACTCATCGGGCGAATCGCTCTGGAACTGAAATCGGAACGCTCACTGACATTTCCTCTAACTGAAAGTCTGATAAACGCCAGAAAAATGACTAAGTCCAAAAAAAATTTTTTTTCAACTTTTTTCAATTTTACCCCCGTGCAATATATATTCTACCCACACACATTTGGAACTCTCCTGGGGTACCCTCACACATATTATTCCCTCATTTAGTGGATATTTTCACAAAAAAAGTGAAATTTTCAAAAATTCAGAAAATTGGCTGAAAATGGCTAAATATGAAGGACTCATTGGGCGAATCGCTCTGGAACTGAAATCAGAATGCTCACTGACATTTCCCCTATCTGAAAGTCTGATAAACGCCGGAAAAATGACTAAGTCTAAAAAAAATTTTTTTTCAACTTTTTTCAATTTTACCCCCGTGGGATATATATTCTTCCCACACACATTTGGAACTCTCCTGGGGTACCCTCACACATATTATTCCCTCATTTAGTGGATATTTTCACAAAAAAGTGAAATTTTCAAAAATTCAGAAAATTGGCTGAAAATTACTAAATATGAAGGACACATCGGGCGAATCGCTCTGGAACTGAAATCGGAACGCTCACTGACATTTCCTCTAACTGAAAGTCTGATAAAGGCCGGAAAAATGACTAAGTCCAAAAAAAATTTTTTTTCAACTTTTTTCAATTTTACCTCCGTGGGATATATATTCTACCCACACACATTTGGAACTCTCCTGGGGTACCCTCACACATATTATTCCCTCATTTAGTGGATATTTTCACAAAAAAGTGAAATTTTCAAAAATTCAGAAAATTGGCTGAAAATTACTAAATATGAAGGACACATCGGGCGAATCGCTCTGGAACTGAAATCGGAACGCTCACTGACATTTCCCCTATCTGAAAGTCTGATAAACGCCGGAAAAATGACTAAGTCTAAAAAAAATTTTTTTTCAACTTTTTTCAATTTTACCCCCGTGGGATATATATTCTTCCCACACACATTTGGAACTCTCCTGGGGTACCCTCACACATATTATTCCCTCATTTAGTGGATATTTTCACAAAAAAGTGAAATTTTCAAAAATTCTGAAAATTGGCTGAAAATTACTAAATATGAAGGACACATCGGGCGAATCGCTCTGGAACTGAAATCGGAACGCTCACTGACATTTCCTCTAACTGAAAGTCTGATAAAGGCCGGAAAAATGACTAAGTCCAAAAAAAATTTTTTTTCAACTTTTTTCAATTTTACCTCCGTGGGATATATATTCTACCCACACACATTTGGAACTCTCCTGGGGTACCCTCACACATATTATTCCCTCATTTAGTGGATATTTTCACAAAAAAGTGAAATTTTCAAAAATTCAGAAAATTGGCTGAAAATTACTAAATATGAAGGACACATCGGGCGAATCGCTCTGGAACTGAAATCGGAACGCTCACTGACATTTCCCCTATCTGAAAGTCTGATAAACGCCGGAAAAATGACTAAGTCCAAAAAAATTTTTTTTCAACTTTCTTCAATTTTACCCCCGTGGGATATGTATTCTACCTACACACATTTGGAACTCTCCTGGGTTACCCTCACACATATTATTCCCTCATTTAGTGGATATTTTCACAAAAAAGTGAAATTTTCAAAAATTCAGAAAATTGGCTGAAAATTACTACATATGAAGGACTCATCGGGCGAATCGCTCTGGAACTGAAATCGGAACGCTCACTGACATTTCCTCTAACTGAAAGTCTGATAAACGCCAGAAAAATGACTAAGTCCAAAAAAAATTTTTTTTCAACTTTTTTCAATTTTACCCCCGTGCAATATATATTCTACCCACACACATTTGGAACTCTCCTGGGGTACCCTCACACATATTATTCCCTCATTTAGTGGACATTTTCACAAAAAAAGTGAAATTTTCAAAAATTCAGAAAATTGGCTGAAAATGGCTAAATATGAAGGACTCATTGGGCGAATCGCTCTGGAACTGAAATCAGAATGCTCACTGACATTTCCCCTATCTGAAAGTCTGATAAACGCCGGAAAAATGACTAAGTCTAAAAAAAATTTTTTTTCAACTTTTTTCAATTTTACCCCCGTGGGATATATATTCTTCCCACACACATTTGGAACTCTCCTGGGGTACCCTCACACATATTATTCCCTCATTTAGTGGATATTTTCACAAAAAAGTGAAATTTTCAAAAATTCAGAAAATTGGCTGAAAATTACTAAATATGAAGGACACATCGGGCGAATCACTCTGGAACTGAAATCGGAACGCTCACTGACATTTCCCCTATCTGAAAGTCTGATAAACGCCGGAAAAATGACTAAGTCCAAAAAAATTTTTATTCAACTTTCTTCAATTTTACCCCCGTGGGATATGTATTCTACCTACACACATTTGGAACTCTCCTGGGTTACCCTCACACATATTATTCCCTCATTTAGTGGATATTTCCACAAAAAAGTGAAATTTTCAAAAATTCAGAAAATTGGCTGAAAATTACTAAATATGAAGGACACATCGGGCGAATCGCTCTGGAACTGAAATCGGAACGCTCACTGACATTTCCCCTATCTGAAAGTCTGATAAACGCCGGAAAAATGACTAAGTCTAAAAAAAATTTTTTTTCAACTTTTTTCAATTTTACCCCCGTGGGATATATATTCTTCCCACACACATTTGGAACTCTCCTGGGGTACCCTCACACATATTATTCCCTCATTTAGTGGATATTTTCACAAAAAAGTGAAATTTTCAAAAATTCTGAAAATTGGCTGAAAATTACTAAATATGAAGGACACATCGGGCGAATCGCTCTGGAACTGAAATCGGAACGCTCACTGACATTTCCTCTAACTGAAAATCTGATAAAGGCCGGAAAAATGACTAAGTCCAAAAAAAATTTTTTTTCAACTTTTTTCAATTTTACCTCCGTGGGATATATATTCTACCCACACACATTTGGAACTCTCCTGGGGTACCCTCACACATATTATTCCCTCATTTAGTGGACATTTTCACAAAAAAGTGAAATTTTCAAAAATTCAGAAAATTGGCTGAAAATTACTAAATATGAAGGAAACATCGGGCGAATCGCTCTGGAACTGAAATCGGAACGCTCACTGACATTTCCCCTATCTGAAAGTCTGATAAACGCCGGAAAAATGACTAAGTCCAAAAAAATTTTTTTTCAACTTTCTTCAATTTTACCCCCGTGGGATATGTATTCTACCTACACACATTTGGAACTCTCCTGGGTTACCCTCACACATATTATTCCCTCATTTAGTGGATATTTTCACAAAAAAGTGAAATTTTCAAAAATTCAGAAAATTGGCTGAAAATTACTACATATGAAGGACTCATCGGGCGAATCGCTCTGGAACTGAAATCGGAACGCTCACTGACATTTCCTCTAACTGAAAGTCTGATAAACGCCAGAAAAATGACTAAGTCCAAAAAAAATTTTTTTTCAACTTTTTTCAATTTTACCCCCGTGCAATATATATTCTACCCACACACATTTGGAACTCTCCTGGGGTACCCTCACACATATTATTCCCTCATTTAGTGGATATTTTCACAAAAAAAGTGAAATTTTCAAAAATTCAGAAAATTGGCTGAAAATGGCTAAATATGAAGGACTCATTGGGCGAATCGCTCTGGAACTGAAATCAGAATGCTCACTGACATTTCCCCTATCTGAAAGTCTGATAAACGCCGGAAAAATGACTAAGTCTAAAAAAAATTTTTTTTCAACTTTTTTCAATTTTACCCCCGTGGGATATATATTCTTCCCACACACATTTGGAACTCTCCTGGGATACCCTCACACATATTATTCCCTCATTTAGTGGATATTTTCACAAAAAAGTGAAATTTTCAAAAATTCAGAAAATTGGCTGAAAATTACTAAATATGAAGGACACATCGGGCGAATCGCTCTGGAACTGAAATCGGAACGCTCACTGACATTTCCTCTAACTGAAAGTCTGATAAAGGCCGGAAAAATGACTAAGTCCAAAAAAAATTTTTTTTCAACTTTTTTCAATTTTACCTCCGTGGGATATATATTCTACCCACACACATTTGGAACTCTCCTGGGGTACCCTCACACATATTATTCCCTCATTTAGTGGATATTTTCACAAAAAAGTGAAATTTTCAAAAATTCAGAAAATTGGCTGAAAATTACTAAATATGAAGGACACATCGGGCGAATCGCTCTGGAACTGAAATCGGAACGCTCACTGACATTTCCCCTATCTGAAAGTCTGATAAACGCCGGAAAAATGACTAAGTCCAAAAAAATTTTTTTTCAACTTTCTTCAATTTTACCCCCGTGGGATATGTATTCTACCTACACACATTTGGAACTCTCCTGGGTTACCCTCACACATATTATTCCCTCATTTAGTGGATATTTTCACAAAAAAGTGAAATTTTCAAAAATTCAGAAAATTGGCTGAAAATTACTACATATGAAGGACTCATCGGGCGAATCGCTCTGGAACTGAAATCGGAACGCTCACTGACATTTCCTCTAACTGAAAGTCTGATAAACGCCAGAAAAATGACTAAGTCCAAAAAAAATTTTTTTTCAACTTTTTTCAATTTTACCCCCGTGCAATATATATTCTACCCACACACATTTGGAACTCTCCTGGGGTACCCTCACACATATTATTCCCTCATTTAGTGGATATTTTCACAAAAAAAGTGAAATTTTCAAAAATTCAGAAAATTGGCTGAAAATGGCTAAATATGAAGGACTCATTGGGCGAATCGCTCTGGAACTGAAATCAGAATGCTCACTGACATTTCCCCTATCTGAAAGTCTGATAAACGCCGGAAAAATGACTAAGTCTAAAAAAAATTTTTTTTCAACTTTTTTCAATTTTACCCCCGTGGGATATATATTCTTCCCACACACATTTGGAACTCTCCTGGGGTACCCTCACACATATTATTCCCTCATTTAGTGGATATTTTCACAAAAAAGTGAAATTTTCAAAAATTCAGAAAATTGGCTGAAAATTACTAAATATGAAGGACACATCGGGCGAATCGCTCTGGAACTGAAAGCGGAACGCTCACTGACATTTCCTCTAACTGAAAGTCTGATAAAGGCCGGAAAAATGACTAAGTCCAAAAAAAATTTTTTTTCAACTTTTTTCAATTTTACCTCCGTGGGATATATATTCTACCCACACACATTTGGAACTCTCCTGGGGTACCCTCACACATATTATTCCCTCATTTAGTGGATATTTTCACAAAAAAGTGAAATTTTCAAAAATTCAGAAAATTGGCTGAAAATTACTAAATATGAAGGACACATCGGGCGAATCGCTCTGGAACTGAAATCGGAACGCTCACTGACATTTCCCCTATCTGAAAGTCTGATAAACGCCGGAAAAATGACTAAGTCCAAAAAAATTTTTTTTCAACTTTCTTCAATTTTACCCCCGTGGGATATGTATTCTACCTACACACATTTGGAACTCTCCTGGGTTACCCTCACACATATTATTCCCTCATTTAGTGGATATTTCCACAAAAAAGTGAAATTTTCAAAAATTCAGAAAATTGGCTGAAAATTACTAAATATGAAGGACTCATCGGGCGAATCGCTCTGGAACTGAAATCGGAATGCTCACTGACATTTCCCCTATCTGAAAGTCTGATAAACGCCGGAAAAATGACTAAGTCCAAAAAAATTTTTTTCAACTTTCTTCAATTTTACCCCCGTGGGATATGTATTCTACCTACACACATTTGGAACTCTCCTGGGTTACCCTCACACATATTATTCCCTCATTTAGTGGATATTTCCACAAAAAAGTGAAATTTTCAAAAATTCAGAAAATTGGCTGAAAATGACTAAATATGAAGGACTCATTGGGCGAATCGCTCTGGAACTGAAATCGGAACGCTCACTGACATTTCACCTATCTGAAAGTCTGATAAACGCCGGAAAAATGACTAAGTCCAAAAAAAATTTTTTTTCAACTTTTTTCAATTTTACCCCCGTGGGATATATATTCTTCCCACACACATTTGGAACTCTCCTGGGGTACCCTCACACATATTATTCCCTCATTTAGTGGATATTTTCACAAAAAAGTGAAATTTTCAAAAATTCAGAAAATTGGCTGAAGATTACTAAATATGAAGGACTCATCGGGCGAATCGCTCTGGAACTGAAATCGGAACGCTCACTGACATTTCCCCTATCTGAAAGTCTGATAAACGCCGGAAAAATGACTAAGTCCAAAAAAAATTTTTTTTCAACTTTTTTCAATTTTACCCCCGTGGAATATATATTCTACCCACACACATTTGGAACTCTCCTGGGGTACCCTCACACATATTATTCCCTCATTTAGTGGATATTTTCACAAAAAAAGTGAAATTTTCAAAAATTCAGAAAAGTGGCTGAAAATGACTAAATATGAACAATTCATCGGGCAAATCGCTCTGGAACTGAAATCGGAACGCTCACTAACATTTCCTCTAACTGAAAGTCTGATAAAGGCCGGAAAAATGACTAAGTCCAAAAAAATTTTTTTTTAAACTTTTTTCAATTTTACCCCCGTGGGATATATATTCTACCCACACACATTTGGAACTCTCCTGGGGTACCCTCACACATATTATTCCCTAATTTAGTGGATATTTTCACAAAAAAGTGAAATTTTCAAAAATTCAGAAAATTGGCTGAAAATTACTAAATATGAAGGACTCATCAGGCGAATCGCTCTGGAGCTGAAATTGGAACGTTCACTGACATTTCCTCTAACTGAAAGTCTGATAAACGCCAGAAAAATGACTAAGTCCAAAAAAAATTTTTTTTTAAACTTTTTTCAATTTTACCCCCGTGGGATATATATTCTACCCACACACATTTGGATCTCTCCTGGGGTACCCTCACACATATTATTCCCTAATTTAGTGGATATTTTCACAAAAAAGTGAAATTTTCAAAAATTCAGAAAAGTGGCTGAAAATGACTAAATATGAACAATTCATCGGGCAAATCGCTCTGGAACTGAAATCGGAACGCTCACTAACATTTCCTCTAACTGAAAGTCTGATAAAGGCCGGAAAAATGACTAAGTCCAAAAAAATTTTTTTTTAAACTTTTTTCAATTTTACCCCCGTGGGATATATATTCTACCCACACACATTTGGAACTCTCCTGGGGTACCCTCACACATATTATTCCCTAATTTAGTGGATATTTTCACAAAAAAGTGAAATTTTCAAAAATTCAGAAAATTGGCTGAAAATTACTAAATATGAAGGACTCATCAGGCGAATCGCTCTGGAGCTGAAATTGGAACGTTCACTGACATTTCCTCTAACTGAAAGTCTTATAAACGCCGGAAAAATGACTAAGTCCAAAAAAAATTTTTTTTCAACTTTCTTCAATTTTACCCCCGTGGGATATATATTCTACCCACACACATTTGGAACTCTCCTGGGGTACCCTCACACATACTATTCCCTCATTTAGTGGACATTTTCACAAAAAAGTGAAATTTTCAAAAATTCAGAAAATTGGCTGAAAATGACTAAATATGAAGGACTCATTGGGCGAATCGCTCTGGAACTGAAATCGGAACGCTCACTGACATTTCACCTATCTGAAAGTCTGATAAACGCCGGAAAAATGACTAAGTCCAAAAAAAATTTTTTTTCAACTTTTTTCAATTTTACCCCCGTGGGATATATATTCTTCCCACACACATTTGGAACTCTCCTGGGGTACCCTCACACATATTATTCCCTCATTTAGTGGATATTTTCACAAAAAAGTGAAATTTTCAAAAATTCAGAAAATTGGCTGAAAATTACTAAATATGAAGGACACATCGGGCGAATCGCTCTGGAACTGAAATCGGAACGCTCACTGACATTTCCCCTATCTGAAAGTCTGATAAACGCCGGAAAAATGACTAAGTCCAAAAAAAATTTTTTTTCAACTTTTTTCAATTTTACCCCCGTGCAATATATATTCTACCCACACACATTTGGAACTCTCCTGGGGTACCCTCACACATATTATTCCCTCATTTAGTGGATATTTTCACAAAAAAAGTGAAATTTTCAAAAATTCAAAAAGTGGCTGAAAATGACTAAATATGAACAATTCATCGGGCAAATCGCTCTGGAACTGAAATCGGAACGCTCACTAACATTTCCTCTAACTGAAAGTCTGATAAAGGCCGGAAAAATGACTAAGTCCAAAAAAATTTTTTTTTAAACTTTTTTCAATTTTACCCCCGTGGGATATATATTCTACCCACACACATTTGGAACTCTCCTGGGGTACCCTCACACATATTATTCCCTAATTTAGTGGATATTTTCACAAAAAAGTGAAATTTTCAAAAATTCAGAAAATTGGCTGAAAATTACTAAATATGAAGGACTCATCAGGCGAATCGCTCTGGAGCTGAAATTGGAACGTTCACTGACATTTCCTCTAACTGAAAGTCTGATAAACGCCAGAAAAATGACTAAGTCCAAAAAAAATTTTTTTTTAAACTTTTTTCAATTTTACCCCCGTGGGATATATATTCTACCCACACACATTTGGATCTCTCCTGGGGTACCCTCACACATATTATTCCCTAATTTAGTGGATATTTTCACAAAAAAGTGAAATTTTCAAAAATTCAGAAAAGTGCCTGAAAATGACTAAATATGAACAATTCATCGGGCAAATCGCTCTGGAACTGAAATCGGAACGCTCACTAACATTTCCTCTAACTGAAAGTCTGATAAAGGCCGGAAAAATGACTAAGTCCAAAAAAATTTTTTTTTAAACTTTTTTCAATTTTACCCCCGTGGGATATATATTCTACCCACACACATTTGGAACTCTCCTGGGGTACCCTCACACATATTATTCCCTAATTTAGTGGATATTTTCACAAAAAAGTGAAATTTTCAAAAATTCAGAAAATTGGCTGAAAATTACTAAATATGAAGGACTCATCAGGCGAATCGCTCTGGAGCTGAAATTGGAACGTTCACTGACATTTCCTCTAACTGAAAGTCTGATAAACGCCGGAAAAATGACTAAGTCCAAAAAAAATTTTTTTTCAACTTTCTTCAATTTTACCCCCGTGGGATATATATTCTACCCACACACATTTGGAACTCTCCTGGGGTACCCTCACACATACTATTCCCTCATTTAGTGGACATTTTCACAAAAAAGTGAAATTTTCAAAAATTCAGAAAATTGGCTGAAAATGACTAAATATGAAGGACTCATTGGGCGAATCGCTCTGGAACTGAAATCGGAACGCTCACTGACATTTCACCTATCTGAAAGTCTGATAAACGCCGGAAAAATGACTAAGTCCAAAAAAAATTTTTTTTCAACTTTTTTCAATTTTACCCCCGTGGGATATATATTCTTCCCACACACATTTGGAACTCTCCTGGGGTACCCTCACACATATTATTCCCTCATTTAGTGGATATTTTCACAAAAAAGTGAAATTTTCAAAAATTCAGAAAATTGGCTGAAAATTACTAAATATGAAGGACACATCGGGCGAATCGCTCTGGAACTGAAATCGGAACGCTCACTGACATTTCCCCTATCTGAAAGTCTGATAAACGCCGGAAAAATGACTAAGTCCAAAAAAAATTTTTTTTCAACTTTTTTCAATTTTACCCCCGTGCAATATATATTCTACCCACACACATTTGGAACTCTCCTGGGGTACCCTCACACATATTATTCCCTCATTTAGTGGATATTTTCACAAAAAAAGTGAAATTTTCAAAAATTCAAAAAGTGGCTGAAAATGACTAAATATGAACAATTCATCGGGCAAATCGCTCTGGAACTGAAATCGGAACGCTCACTAACATTTCCTCTAACTGAAAGTCTGATAAAGGCCGGAAAAATGACTAAGTCCAAAAAAATTTTTTTTTAAACTTTTTTCAATTTTACCCCCGTGGGATATATATTCTACCCACACACATTTGGAACTCTACTGGGGTACCCTCACACATATTATTCCCTAATTTAGTGGATATTTTCACAAAAAAGTGAAATTTTCAAAAATTCAGAAAATTGGCTGAAAATTACTAAATATGAAGGACTCATCAGGCGAATCGCTCTGGAGCTGAAATCGGAATGCTCACTGACATTTCCCCTATCTGAAAGTCTGATAAACTCCGGAAAAATGACTAAATCCAAAAAAAATTTTTTTTCAACTTTCTTCAATTTTACCCCCGTGGGATATATATTCTACCCACACACATTTGGAACTCTCCTGGGGTACCCTCACACATACTATTCCCTCATTTAGTGGATATTTTCACAAAAAAGTGAAATTTTCAAAAATTCAGAAAATTGGCTGAAGATTACTAAATATGAAGGACTCATCGGGCGAATCGCTCTGGAACTGAAATCGGAACGCTCACTGACATTTCCTCTAACTGAAAGTCTGATAAACGCCAGAAAAATGACTAAGTCCAAAAAAAATTTTTTTTCAACTTTTTTCAATTTTACCTCCGTGGGATATATATTCTACCCACACACATTTGGAACTCTCCTGGGGTACCCTCACACATATTATTCCCTCATTTAGTGGATATTTCCACAAAAAAGTGAAATTTTCAAAAATTCAGAAAATTGGCTGAAAATGACTAAATATGAAGGACTCATTGGGCAAATCGCTGTGGAACTGAAATCGGAATGCTCACTGACATTTCCCTTATCTGAAAGTCTGATAAACGCCGGAAAAATGACTAAGTCCAAAAAAAATTTTTTTTCAACTTTCTTCAATTTTACCCCCGTGGGATATGTATTCTACCTACACACATTTGGAACTCTCCTGGGTTACCCTCACACATATTATTCCCTCATTTAGTGGATATTTTCACAAAAAAGTGAAATTTTCAAAAATTCAGAAAATTGGCTGAAAATTACTAAATATGAAGGACTCATCGGGCGAATCGCTCTGGAACTGAAATCGGAACGCTCACTGACATTTCCTCTAACTGAAAGTCTGATAAACGCCGGAAAAATGACTAAGTCCAAAAAAAATTTTTTTTCAACTTTTTTCAATTTTACCCCCGTGCAATATATATTCTACCCACACACATTTGGAACTCTCCTGGGGTACCCTCACACATATTATTCCCTCATTTAGTGGATATTTTCACAAAAAAAGTGAAATTTTCAAAAATTCAGAAAATTGGCTGAAAATGGCTAAATATGAAGGACTCATTGGGCGAATCGCTCTGGAACTGAAATCAGAACGCTCACTGACATTTCCCCTATCTGAAAGTCTGATAAACGCCGGAAAAATGACTAAGTCTAAAAAAAATTTTTTTTCAACTTTTTTCAATTTTACCCCCGTGGGATATATATTCTTCCCACACACATTTGGAACTCTCCTGGGGTACCCTCACACATATTATTCCCTCATTTAGTGGATATTTTCACAAAAAAGTGAAATTTTCAAAAATTCAGAAAATTGGCTGAAAATTACTAAATATGAAGGACACATCGGGCGAATCGCTCTGGAACTGAAATCGGAACGCTCACTGACATTTCCTCTAACTGAAAGTCTGATAAAGGCCGGAAAAATGACTAAGTCCAAAAAAAATTTTTTTTAAACTTTTTTCAATTTTACCCCCGTGGGATATATATTCTACCCACACACATTTGGAACTCTCCTGGGGTACCCTCACACATATTATTCCCTAATTTAGTGGATATTTTCACAAAAAAGTGAAATTTTCAAAAATTCAGAAAATTGGCTGAAAATTACTAAATATGAAGGACTCATCGGGCGAATCGCTCTGGAACTGAAATCGGAACGCTCACTGACATTTCCCCTATCTGAAAGTCTGATAAACTCCGGAAAAATGACTAAGTCCAAAAAAAAATTTTTTTCAACTTTTTTAAATTTTACCCCCGTGGGATATATATTCTACCCACACACATTTGGAACTCTCCTGGGGTACCCTCACACATATTATTCCCTCATTTAGTGGATATTTTCACAAAAAAGTGAAATTTTCAAAAATTCTGAAAATTGGCTGAAAATTACTAAATATGAAGGACACATCGGGCGAATCGCTCTGGAACTGAAATCGGAACGCTCACTGACATTTCCCCTATCTGAAAGTCTGATAAACGCCGGAAAAATGACTAAGTCCAAAAAAAAATTTTTTTCAACTTTTTTAAATTTTACCCCCGTGGGATATATATTCTACCCACACACATTTGGATCTCTCCTGGGGTACCCTCACACATATTATTCCCTCATTTAGTGGATATTTTCACAAAAAAGTGAAATTTTCAAAAATTCAGAAAATTGGCTGAAAATGACTAAATATGAAGGACTCATTGGGCGAATCGCTCTGGAACTGAAATCGGAACGCTCACTGACATTTCCCCTATCTGAAAGTCTGATAAACGCCGGAAAAATGACTAAGTCCAAAAAAAATTTTTTTTCAACTTTTTTCAATTTTACCCCCGTGGTATATATATTCTTCCCACACACATTTGGAACTCTCCTGGGGTACCCTCACACATATTATTCCCTCATTTAGTGGACATTTTCACAAAAAAGTGAAATTTTCAAAAATTCAGAAAATTGGCTGAAAATGACTAAATATGAACAATTCATCGGGCAAATCGCTCTGGAACTGAAATCGGAACGCTCACTAACATTTCCTCTAACTGAAAGTCTGATAAAGGCCGGAAAAATGACTAAGTCCAAAAAAATTTTTTTTTAAACTTTTTTCAATTTTACCCCCGTGGGATATATATTCTACCCACACACATTTGGAACTCTCCTGGGGTACCCTCACACATATTATTCCCTAATTTAGTGGATATTTTCACAAAAAAGTGAAATTTTCAAAAATTCAGAAAATTGGCTGAAAATTACTAAATATGAAGGACTCATCAGGCGAATCGCTCTGGAGCTGAAATTGGAACGTTCACTGACATTTCCTCTAACTGAAAGTCTGATAAACGCCAGAAAAATGACTAAGTCCAAAAAAAATTTTTTTTTAAACTTTTTTCAATTTTACCCCCGTGGGATATATATTCTACCCACACACATTTGGATCTCTCCTGGGGTACCCTCACACATATTATTCCCTAATTTAGTGGATATTTTCACAAAAAAGTGAAATTTTCAAAAATTCAGAAAAGTGGCTGAAAATGACTAAATATGAACAATTCATCGGGCAAATCGCTCTGGAACTGAAATCGGAACGCTCACTAACATTTCCTCTAACTGAAAGTCTGATAAAGGCCGGAAAAATGACTAAGTCCAAAAAAATTTTTTTTTAAACTTTTTTCAATTTTACCCCCGTGGGATATATATTCTACCCACACACATTTGGAACTCTCCTGGGGTACCCTCACACATACTATTCCCTCATTTAGTGGACATTTTCACAAAAAAGTGAAATTTTCAAAAATTCAGAAAATTGGCTGAAAATGACTAAATATGAAGGACTCATTGGGCGAATCGCTCTGGAACTGAAATCGGAATGCTCACTGACATTTCCCCTATCTGAAAGTCTGATAAACTCCGGAAAAATGACTAAGTCCAAAAAAAATTTTTTTTCAACTTTCTTCAATTTTACCCCCGTGGGATATATATTCTACCCACACACATTTGGAACTCTCCTGGGGTACCCTCACACATACTATTCCCTCATTTAGTGGACATTTTCACAAAAAAGTGAAATTTTCAAAAATTCAGAAAATTGGCTGAAAATTACTAAATATGAAGGACACATCGGGCGAATCGCTCTGGAACTGAAATCGGAACGCTCACTGACATTTCCCCTATCTGAAAGTCTGATAAACGCCGGAAAAATGACTAAGTCCAAAAAAAATTTTTTTTCAACTTTTTTCAATTTTACCCCCGTGGAATATATATTCTACCCACACACATTTGGAACTCTCCTTGGGTACCCTCACACATATTATTCCCTCATTTAGTGGATATTTTCACAAAAAAAGTGAAATTTTCAAAAATTCAGAAAAGTGGCTGAAAATGACTAAATATGAACAATTCATCGGGCAAATCGCTCTGGAACTGAAATCGGAACGCTCACTAACATTTCCTCTAACTGAAAGTCTGATAAAGGCCGGAAAAATGACTAAGTCCAAAAAAATTTTTTTTTAAACTTTTTTCAATTTTACCCCCGTGGGATATATATTCTACGCACACACATTTGGAACTCTCCTGGGGTACCCTCACACATATTATTCCCTAATTTAGTGGATATTTTCACAAAAAAGTGAAATTTTCAAAAATTCAGAAAATTTGCTGAAAATTACTAAATATGAAGGACTCATCAGGCGAATCGCTCTGGAGCTGAAATCGGAATGCTCACTGACATTTCCCCTATCTGAAAGTCTGATAAACTCCGGAAAAATGACTAAGTCCAAAAAAAATTTTTTTTCAACTTTCTTCAATTTTACCCCCGTGGGATATATATTCTACCCACACACATTTGGAACTCTCCTGGGGTACCCTCACACATACTATTCCCTCATTTAGTGGATATTTTCACAAAAAAGTGAAATTTTCAAAAATTCAGAAAATTGGCTGAAGATTACTAAATATGAAGGACTCATCGGGCGAATCGCTCTGGAACTGAAATCGGAACGCTCACTGACATTTCCTCTAACTGAAAGTCTGATAAACGCCAGAAAAATGACTAAGTCCAAAAAAAATTTTTTTTCAACTTTTTTCAATTTTACCTCCGTGGGATATATATTCTACCCACACACATTTGGAACTCTCCTGGGGTACCCTCACACATATTATTCCCTCATTTAGTGGATATTTCCACAAAAAAGTGAAATTTTCAAAAATTCAGAAAATTGGCTGAAAATGACTAAATATGAAGGACTCATTGGGCGAATCGCTCTGGAACTGAAATCGGAACGCTCACTGACATTTCACCTATCTGAAAGTCTGATAAACGCCGGAAAAATGACTAAGTCCAAAAAAAATTTTTTTTCAACTTTCTTCAATTTTACCCCCGTGGGATATGTATTCTACCTACACACATTTGGAACTCTCCTGGGTTACCCTCACACATATTATTCCCTCATTTAGTGGATATTTTCACAAAAAAGTGAAATTTTCAAAAATTCAGAAAATTGGCTGAAAATTACTAAATATGAAGGACTCATCGGGCGAATCGCTCTGGAACTGAAATCGGAACGCTCACTGACATTTCCTCTAACTGAAAGTCTGATAAACGCCGGAAAAATGACTAAGTCCAAAAAAAATTTTTTTTCAACTTTTTTCAATTTTACCCCCGTGGAATATATATTCTACCCACACACATTTGGAACTCTCCTGGGGTACCCTCACACATATTATTCCCTCATTTAGTGGATATTTTCACAAAAAAAGTGAAATTTTCAAAAATTCAGAAAAGTGGCTGAAAATGACTAAATATGAACAATTCATCGGGCAAATCGCTCTGGAACTGAAATCGGAACGCTCACTAACATTTCCTCTAACTGAAAGTCTGATAAAGGCCGGAAAAATGACTAAGTCCAAAAAAATTTTTTTTTAAACTTTTTTCAATTTTACCCCCGTGGGATATATATTCTACCCACACACATTTGGAACTCTACTGGGGTACCCTCACACATATTATTCCCTAATTTAGTGGATATTTTCACAAAAAAGTGAAATTTTCAAAAATTCAGAAAATTGGCTGAAAATTACTAAATATGAAGGACTCATCAGGCGAATCGCTCTGGAGCTGAAATCGGAATGCTCACTGACATTTCCCCTATCTGAAAGTCTGATAAACTCCGGAAAAATGACTAAGTCCAAAAAAAATTTTTTTTCAACTTTCTTCAATTTTACCCCCGTGGGATATATATTCTACCCACACACATTTGGAACTCTCCTGGGGTACCCTCACACATACTATTCCCTCATTTAGTGGATATTTTCACAAAAAAGTGAAATTTTCAAAAATTCAGAAAATTGGCTGAAGATTACTAAATATGAAGGACTCATCGGGCGAATCGCTCTGGAACTGAAATCGGAACGCTCACTGACATTTCCTCTAACTGAAAGTCTGATAAACGCCAGAAAAATGACTAAGTCCAAAAAAAATTTTTTTTCAACTTTTTTCAATTTTACCCCCGTGGGATATATATTCTTCCCACACACATTTGGAACTCTCCTGGGGTACCCTCACACATATTATTCCCTCATTTAGTGGATATTTTCACAAAAAAGTGAAATTTTCAAAAATTCAGAAAATTGGCTGAAAATTACTAAATATGAAGGACACATCGGGCGAATCGCTCTGGAACTGAAATCGGAATGCTCACTGACATTTCCCCTATCTGAAAGTCTGATAAACGCCGGAAAAATGACTAAGTCCAAAAAAAATTTTTTTTCAACTTTCTTCAATTTTACCCCCGTGGGATATGTATTCTACCTACACACATTTGGAACTCTCCTGGGTTACCCTCACACATATTATTCCCTCATTTAGTGGATATTTTCACAAAAAAGTGAAATTTTCAAAAATTCAGAAAATTGGCTGAAAATTACTAAATATGAAGGACTCATCGGGCGAATCGCTCTGGAACTGAAATCGGAACGCTCACTGACATTTCCTCTAACTGAAAGTCTGATAAACGCCGGAAAAATGACTAAGTCCAAAAAAAATTTTTTTTCAACTTTTTTCAATTTTACCCCCGTGCAATATATATTCTACCCACACACATTTGGAACTCTCCTGGGGTACCCTCACACATATTATTCCCTCATTTAGTGGATATTTTCACAAAAAAAGTGAAATTTTCAAAAATTCAGAAAAGTGGCTGAAAATGACTAAATATGAACAATTCATCGGGCAAATCGCTCTGGAACTGAAATCGGAACGCTCACTAACATTTCCTCTAACTGAAAGTCTGATAAAGGCCGGAAAAATGACTAAGTCCAAAAAAATTTTTTTTTAAACTTTTTTCAATTTTACCCCCGTGGGATATATATTCTACCCACACACATTTGGAACTCTACTGGGGTACCCTCACACATATTATTCCCTAATTTAGTGGATATTTTCACAAAAAAGTGAAATTTTCAAAAATTCAGAAAATTGGCTGAAAATTACTAAATATGAAGGACTCATCAGGCGAATCGCTCTGGAGCTGAAATCGGAATGCTCACTGACATTTCCCCTATCTGAAAGTCTGATAAACTCCGGAAAAATGACTAAGTCCAAAAAAAATTTTTTTTCAACTTTCTTCAATTTTACCCCCGTGGGATATATATTCTACCCACACACATTTGGAACTCTCCTGGGGTACCCTCACACATACTATTCCCTCATTTAGTGGATATTTTCACAAAAAAGTGAAATTTTCAAAAATTCAGAAAATTGGCTGAAGATTACTAAATATGAAGGACTCATCGGGCGAATCGCTCTGGAACTGAAATCGGAACGCTCACTGACATTTCCTCTAACTGAAAGTCTGATAAACGCCAGAAAAATGACTAAGTCCAAAAAAAATTTTTTTTCAACTTTTTTCAATTTTACCTCCGTGGGATATATATTCTACCCACACACATTTGGAACTCTCCTGGGGTACCCTCACACATATTATTCCCTCATTTAGTGGATATTTCCACAAAAAAGTGAAATTTTCAAAAATTCAGAAAATTGGCTGAAAATGACTAAATATGAAGGACTCATTGGGCGAATCGCTGTGGAACTGAAATCGGAATGCTCACTGACATTTCCCCTATCTGAAAGTCTGATAAACGCCGGAAAAATGACTAAGTCCAAAAAAAATTTTTTTTCAACTTTCTTCAATTTTACCCCCGTGGGATATGTATTCTACCTACACACATTTGGAACTCTCCTGGGTTACCCTCACACATATTATTCCCTCATTTAGTGGATATTTTCACAAAAAAGTGAAATTTTCAAAAATTCAGAAAATTGGCTGAAAATTACTAAATATGAAGGACTCATCGGGCGAATCGCTCTGGAACTGAAATCGGAACGCTCACTGACATTTCCTCTAACTGAAAGTCTGATAAACGCCGGAAAAATGACTAAGTCCAAAAAAAATTTTTTTTCAACTTTTTTCAATTTTACCTCCGTGGGATATATATTCTACCCACACACATTTGGAACTCTCCTGGGGTACCCTCACACATATTATTCCCTCATTTAGTGGATATTTCCACAAAAAAGTGAAATTTTCAAAAATTCAGAAAATTGGCTGAAAATGACTAAATATGAAGGACTCATTGGGCGAATCGCTGTGGAACTGAAATCGGAATGCTCACTGACATTTCCCCTATCTGAAAGTCTGATAAACGCCGGAAAAATGACTAAGTCCAAAAAAAATTTTTTTTCAACTTTCTTCAATTTTACCCCCGTGGGATATGTATTCTACCTACACACATTTGGAACTCTCCTGGGTTACCCTCACACATATTATTCCCTCATTTAGTGGATATTTTCACAAAAAAGTGAAATTTTCAAAAATTCAGAAAATTGGCTGAAAATTACTAAATATGAAGGACTCATCGGGCGAATCGCTCTGGAACTGAAATCGGAACGCTCACTGACATTTCCTCTAACTGAAAGTCTGATAAACGCCGGAAAAATGACTAAGTCCAAAAAAAATTTTTTTTCAACTTTTTTCAATTTTACCCCCGTGCAATATATATTCTACCCACACACATTTGGAACTCTCCTGGGGTACCCTCACACATATTATTCCCTCATTTAGTGGATATTTTCACAAAAAAAGTGAAATTTTCAAAAATTCAGAAAATTGGCTGAAAATGGCTAAATATGAAGGACTCATTGGGCGAATCGCTCTGGAACTGAAATCAGAACGCTCACTGACATTTCCCCTATCTGAAAGTCTGATAAACGCCGGAAAAATGACTAAGTCTAAAAAAAATTTTTTTTCAACTTTTTTCAATTTTACCCCCGTGGGATATATATTCTTCCCACACACATTTGGAACTCTCCTGGGGTACCCTCACACATATTATTCCCTCATTTAGTGGATATTTTCACAAAAAAGTGAAATTTTCAAAAATTCAGAAAATTGGCTGAAAATTACTAAATATGAAGGACACATCGGGCGAATCGCTCTGGAACTGAAATCGGAACGCTCACTGACATTTCCTCTAACTGAAAGTCTGATAAAGGCCGGAAAAATGACTAAGTCCAAAAAAAATTTTTTTTAAACTTTTTTCAATTTTACCCCCGTGGGATATATATTCTACCCACACACATTTGGAACTCTCCTGGGGTACCCTCACACATATTATTCCCTAATTTAGTGGATATTTTCACAAAAAAGTGAAATTTTCAAAAATTCAGAAAATTGGCTGAAAATTACTAAATATGAAGGACTCATCGGGCGAATCGCTCTGGAACTGAAATCGGAACGCTCACTGACATTTCCTCTAACTGAAAGTCTGATAAACGCCGGAAAAATGACTAAGTCCAAAAAAAATTTTTTTTCAACTTTCTTCAATTTTACCCCCGTGGGATATATATTCTCCCCACACACATTTGGAACTCTCCTGGGGTACCGTCACACATACTATTCCCTCATTTAGTGGACATTTTCACAAAAAATTGAAATTTTCAAAAATTCAGAAAATTGGCTGAAAATGACTAAATATGAAGGACTCATTGGGCGAATCGCTGTGGAACTGAAATCGGAATGCTCACTGACATTTCCCCTATCTGAAAGTCTGATAAACGCCGGAAAAATGACTAAGTCCAAAAAAAATTTTTTTTCAACTTTCTTCAATTTTACCCCCGTGGGATATGTATTCTACCTACACACATTTGGAACTCTCCTGGGTTACCCTCACACATATTATTCCCTCATTTAGTGGATATTTTCACAAAAAAGTGAAATTTTCAAAAATTCAGAAAATTGGCTGAAAATTACTAAATATGAAGGACTCATCGGGCGAATCGCTCTGGAACTGAAATCGGAACGCTCACTGACATTTCCTCTAACTGAAAGTCTGATAAACGCCGGAAAAATGACTAAGTCCAAAAAAAATTTTTTTTCAACTTTTTTCAATTTTACCTCCGTGGGATATATATTCTACCCACACACATTTGGAACTCTCCTGGGGTACCCTCACACATATTATTCCCTCATTTAGTGGATATTTCCACAAAAAAGTGAAATTTTCAAAAATTCAGAAAATTGGCTGAAAATGACTAAATATGAAGGACTCATTGGGCGAATCGCTGTGGAACTGAAATCGGAATGCTCACTGACATTTCCCCTATCTGAAAGTCTGATAAACGCCGGAAAAATGACTAAGTCCAAAAAAAATTTTTTTTCAACTTTCTTCAATTTTACCCCCGTGGGATATGTATTCTACCTACACACATTTGGAACTCTCCTGGGTTACCCTCACACATATTATTCCCTCATTTAGTGGATATTTTCACAAAAAAGTGAAATTTTCAAAAATTCAGAAAATTGGCTGAAAATTACTAAATATGAAGGACTCATCGGGCGAATCGCTCTGGAACTGAAATCGGAACGCTCACTGACATTTCCTCTAACTGAAAGTCTGATAAACGCCGGAAAAATGACTAAGTCCAAAAAAAATTTTTTTTCAACTTTTTTCAATTTTACCCCCGTGCAATATATATTCTACCCACACACATTTGGAACTCTCCTGGGGTACCCTCACACATATTATTCCCTCATTTAGTGGATATTTTCACAAAAAAAGTGAAATTTTCAAAAATTCAGAAAATTGGCTGAAAATGGCTAAATATGAAGGACTCATTGGGCGAATCGCTCTGGAACTGAAATCAGAACGCTCACTGACATTTCCCCTATCTGAAAGTCTGATAAACGCCGGAAAAATGACTAAGTCTAAAAAAAATTTTTTTTCAACTTTTTTCAATTTTACCCCCGTGGGATATATATTCTTCCCACACACATTTGGAACTCTCCTGGGGTACCCTCACACATATTATTCCCTCATTTAGTGGATATTTTCACAAAAAAGTGAAATTTTCAAAAATTCAGAAAATTGGCTGAAAATTACTAAATATGAAGGACACATCGGGCGAATCGCTCTGGAACTGAAATCGGAACGCTCACTGACATTTCCTCTAACTGAAAGTCTGATAAAGGCCGGAAAAATGACTAAGTCCAAAAAAAATTTTTTTTAAACTTTTTTCAATTTTACCCCCGTGGGATATATATTCTACCCACACACATTTGGAACTCTCCTGGGGTACCCTCACACATATTATTCCCTAATTTAGTGGATATTTTCACAAAAAAGTGAAATTTTCAAAAATTCAGAAAATTGGCTGAAAATTACTAAATATGAAGGACTCATCGGGCGAATCGCTCTGGAACTGAAATCGGAACGCTCACTGACATTTCCTCTAACTGAAAGTCTGATAAACGCCGGAAAAATGACTAAGTCCAAAAAAAATTTTTTTTCAACTTTCTTCAATTTTACCCCCGTGGGATATATATTCTCCCCACACACATTTGGAACTCTCCTGGGGTACCGTCACACATACTATTCCCTCATTTAGTGGACATTTTCACAAAAAATTGAAATTTTCAAAAATTCAGAAAATTGGCTGAAAATGACTAAATATGAAGGACTCATTGGGCGAATCGCTCTGGAACTGAAATCGGAACGCTCACTGACATTTCCCCTATCTGAAAGTCTGATAAACTCCGGAAAAATGACTAAGTCCAAAAAAAAATTTTTTTCAACTTTTTTAAATTTTACCCCCGTGGGATATATATTTTACCCACACACATTTGGAACTCTCCTGGGGTACCCTCACACATATTATTCCCTCATTTAGTGGATATTTTCACAAAAAAGTGAAATTTTCAAAAATTCTGAAAATTGGCTGAAAATTACTAAATATGAAGGACACATCGGGCGAATCGCTCTGGAACTGAAATCGGAACGCTCACTGACATTTCCCCTATCTGAAAGTCTGATAAACGCCGGAAAAATGACTAAGTCCAAAAAAAAATTTTTTTCAACTTTTTTAAATTTTACCCCCGTGGGATATATATTCTACCCACACACATTTGGATCTCTCCTGGGGTACCCTCACACATATTATTCCCTCATTTAGTGGATATTTTCACAAAAAAGTGAAATTTTCAAAAATTCAGAAAATTGGCTGAAAATGACTAAATATGAAGGACTCATTGGGCGAATCGCTCTGGAACTGAAATCGGAACGCTCACTGACATTTCCCCTATCTGAAAGTCTGATAAACGCCGGAAAAATGACTAAGTCCAAAAAAATTTTTTTTTAAACTTTTTTCAATTTTACCCCCGTGGGATATATATTCTACCCACACACATTTGGAACTCTCCTGGGGTACCCTCACACATATTATTCCCTAATTTAGTGGATATTTTCACAAAAAAGTGAAATTTTCAAAAATTCAGAAAATTGGCTGAAAATTACTAAATATGAAGGACTCATCGGGAGAATCGCTCTGGAACTGAAATCGGAACGCTCACTGACATTTCCTCTAACTGAAAGTCTGATAAACGCCAGAAAAATGACTAAGTCCAAAAAAAATTTTTTTTCAACTTTTTTCAATTTTACCCCCGTGGATATATATTCTTCCCACACACATTTGGAACTCTCCTGGGGTACCCTCACACATATTATTCCCTCATTTAGTGGATATTTTCACAAAAAAGTGAAATTTTCAAAAATTCAGAAAATTGGCTGAAAATTACTAAATATGAAGGACACATCGGGCGAATCGCTCTGGAACTGAAATTGGAATGCTCACTGACATTTCCCCTATCTGAAAGTCTGATAAACGCCGGAAAAATGACTAAGTCCAAAAAAAATTTTTTTTCAACTTTTTTCAATTTTACCCCCGTGGAATATATATTCTACCCACACACATTTGGAACTCTCCTGGGGTACCCTCACACATATTATTCCCTCATTTAGTGGATATTTTCACAAAAAAAGTGAAATTTTCAAAAATTCAGAAAAGTGGCTGAAAATGACTAAATATGAACAATTCATCGGGCAAATCGCTTTGGAACTGAAATCGGAACGCTCACTAACATTTCCTCTAACTGAAAGTCTGATAAAGGCCGGAAAAATGACTAAGTCCAAAAAAAATTTTTTTTAAACTTTTTTCAATTTTACCCCCGTGGGATATATATTCTCCCCACACACATTTGGAACTCTCCTGGGGTACCCTCACACATACTATTCCCTCATTTAGTGGACATTTTCACAAAAAAGTGAAATTTTCAAAAATTCAGAAAATTGGCTGAAAATGACTAAATATGAAGGACTCATTGGGCGAATCGCTCTGGAACTGAAATCGGAACGCTCACTGACATTTCCCCTATCTGAAAGTCTGATAAACTCCGGAAAAATGACTAAGTCCAAAAAAAAATTTTTTTCAACTTTTTTAAATTTTACCCCCGTGGGATATGTATTCTACCCACACACATTTGGAACTCTCCTGGGTTACCCTCACACATATTATTCCCTCATTTAGTGGATATTTTCACAAAAAAGTGAAATTTTCAAAAATTCAGAAAATTGGCTGAAAATTACTAAATATGAAGGACTCATAGGGCGAATCGCTCTGGAACTGAAATCGGAACGCTCACTGACATTTCCTCTAACTGAAAGTCTGATAAACGCCGGAAAAATGACTAAGTCCAAAAAAAAATTTTTTTCAACCTTTTTCAATTTTACCTCCGTGGGATATATATTCTACCCACACACATTTGGAACTCTCCTGGGGTACCCTCACACATATTATTCCCTCATTTAGTGGATATTTCCACAAAAAAGTGAAATTTTCAAAAATTCAGAAAATTGGCTGAAAATGACTAAATATGAAGGACTCATTGGGCGAATCGCTCTGGAACTGAAATCGGAATGCTCACTGACATTTCACCTATCTGAAAGTCTGATAAACGCCGGAAAAATGACTAAGTCCAAAAAAAATTTTTTTTCAACTTTTTTCAATTTTACCCCCGTGGGATATATATTCTTCCCACACACATTTGAAACTCTCCTGGGGTACCCTCACACATATTATTCCCTCATTTAGTGGATATTTTCACAAAAAAGTGAAATTTTCAAAAATTCAGAAAATTGGCTGAAAATTACTAAATATGAAGGACACATCGGGCGAATCGCTCTGGAACTGAAATCGGAACGCTCACTGACATTTCCCCTATCTGAAAGTCTGATAAACGCCGGAAAAATGACTAAGTCCAAAAAAAATTTTTTTTCAACTTTTTTCAATTTTACCCCGTGGAATATATATTCTACCCATACACATTTGGAACTCTCCTGGGGTACCCTCACACATATTATTCCCTCATTTAGTGGATATTTTCACAAAAAAAGTGAAATTTTCAAAAATTCAGAAAAGTGGCTGAAAATGACTAAATATGAACAATTCATCGGGCAAATCGCTCTGGAACTGAAATCGGAACGCTCACTAACATTTCCTCTAACTGAAAGTGTGATAAAGGCCGGAAAAATGACTAAGTCCAAAAAAAATTTTTTTTAAACTTTTTTCAATTTTACCCCCGTGGGATATATATTCTACCCACACACATTTGGAACTCTCCTGGGGTACCCTCACACATATTATTCCCTAATTTAGTGGATATTTTCACAAAAAAGTGAAATTTTCAAAAATTCAGAAAATTGGCTGAAAATTACTAAATATGAAGGACTCATCAGGCGAATCGCTCTGGAGCTGAAATTGGAACGTTCACTGACATTTCCTCTAACTGAAAGTATGATAAACGCCGGAAAAATGAGTAAGTCCCAAAAAAATTTTTTTTCAACTTTTTTAAATTTTACCCCCGTGGGATATATATTCTACCCACACACATTTGGAACTCTCCTGGGGTACCCTTACACATATTATTCCCTCATTTAGTGGATATTTTCACAAAAAAGTGAAATTTTCAAAAATTCTGAAAATTGGCTGAAGATTACTAAATATGAAGGACTCATCGGGCGAATCGCTCTGGAACTGAAATCGGAACGCTCACTGACATTTCCTCTAACTGAAAGTCTGATAAACGCCAGAAAAATGACTAAGTCCAAAAAAAATTTTTTTTCAACTTTTTTCAATTTTACCTCCGTGGGATATATATTCTACCCACACACATTTGGAACTCTCCTGGGGTACCCTCACACATATTATTCCCTCATTTAGTGGATATTTCCACAAAAAAGTGAAATTTTCAAAAATTCAGAAAATTGGCTGAAAATGACTAAATATGAAGGACTCATTGGGCGAATCGCTCTGGAACTGAAATCGGAACGCTCACTGACATTTCCCCTATCTGAAAGTCTGATAAACTCCGGAAAAATGACTAAGTCCAAAAAAAAATTTTTTTCAACTTTTTTAAATTTTACCCCCGTGGGATATATATTCTGCCCACACACATTTGGAACTCTCCTGGGGTACCCTCACACATATTATTCCCTCATTTAGTGGATATTTTCACAAAAAAGTGAAATTTTCAAAAATTCAGAAAATTGACTGAAAATTACTAAATATGAAGGACACATCGGGCGAATCGCTCTGGAACTGAAATCGGAACGCTCACTGACATTTCCCCTATCTGAAAGTCTGATAAACTCCGGAAAAATGACTAAGTCCAAAAAAAATTTTTTTTCAACTTTTTTAAATTTTACCCACGTGGGATATATATTCTACCCACACACATTTGGAACTCTCCTGGGGTACCCTCACACATATTATTCCCTCATTTAGTGGATATTTTCACAAAAAAGTGAAATTTTCAAAAATTCAGAAAATTGGCTGAAGATTACTAAATATGAAGGACTCATCGGGCGAATCGCTCTGGAACTGAAATCGGAACGCTCACTGACATTTCCCCTATCTGAAAGTCTGATAAACGCCGGAAAAATGACTAAGTCCAAAAAAAATTTTTTTTCAACTTTTTCCAATTTTACCCCGTGGAATATATATTCTACCCATACACATTTGGAACTCTCCTGGGGTACCCTCACACATATTATTCCCTCATTTAGTGGATATTTTCACAAAAAAAGTGAAATTTTCAAAAATTCAGAAAAGTGGCTGAAAATGACTAAATATGAACAATTCATCGGGCAAATCGCTCTGGAACTGAAATCGGAACGCTCACTAACATTTCCTCTAACTGAAAGTGTGATAAAGGCCGGAAAAATGACTAAGTCCAAAAAAAATTTTTTTTAAACTTTTTTCAATTTTACCCCCGTGGGATATATATTCTACCCACACACATTTGGAACTCTCCTGGGGTACCCTCACACATATTATTCCCTCATTTAGTGGATATTTCCACAAAAAAGTGAAATTTTCAAAAATTCAGAAAATTGGCTGAAAATGACTAAATATGAAGGACTCATTGGGCAAATCGCTCTGGAACTGAAATCGGAACGCTCACTGACATTTCACCTATCTGAAAGTCTGATAAACGCCGGAAAAATGACTAAGTCCAAAAAAAATTTTTTTTCAACTTTTTTCAATTTTACCCCCGTGGGATATATATTCTTCCCACACACATTTGGAACTCTCCTGGGTTACCCTCACACATATTATTCCCTCATTTAGTGGATATTTTCACAAAAAAGTGAAATTTTCAAAAATTCAGAAAATTGGCTGAAAATTACTAAATATGAAGGACTCATCGGGCGAATCGCTCTGGAACTGAAATCGGAACGCTCACTGACATTTCCTCTAACTGAAAGTCTGATAAACGCCGGAAAAATGACTAAGTCCAAAAAAAAATTTTTTTCAACCTTTTTCAATTTTACCTCCGTGGGATATATATTCTACCCACACACATTTGGAACTCTCCTGGGGTACCCTCACACATATTATTCCCTCATTTAGTGGATATTTCCACAAAAAAGTGAAATTTTCAAAAATTCAGAAAATTGGCTGAAAATGACTAAATATGAAGGACTCATTGGGCGAATCGCTCTGGAACTGAAATCGGAATGCTCACTGACATTTCACCTATCTGAAAGTCTGATAAACGCCGGAAAAATGACTAAGTCCAAAAAAAATGTTTTTTCAACTTTTTTCAATTTTACCCCCGTGGGATATATATTCTTCCCACACACATTTGAAACTCTCCTGGGGTACCCTCACACATATTATTCCCTCATTTAGTGGATATTTTCACAAAAAAGTGAAATTTTCAAAAATTCAGAAAATTGGCTGAAAATTACTAAATATGAAGGACACATCGGGCGAATCGCTCTGGAACTGAAATCGGAACGCTCACTGACATTTCCCCTATCTGAAAGTCTGATAAACGCCGGAAAAATGACTAAGTCCAAAAAAAATTTTTTTTCAACTTTTTTCAATTTTACCCCGTGGAATATATATTCTACCCATACACATTTGGAACTCTCCTGGGGTACCCTCACACATATTATTCCCTCATTTAGTGGATATTTTCACAAAAAAAGTGAAATTTTCAAAAATTCAGAAAAGTGGCTGAAAATGACTAAATATGAACAATTCATCGGGCAAATCGCTCTGGAACTGAAATCGGAACGCTCACTAACATTTCCTCTAACTGAAAGTGTGATAAAGGCCGGAAAAATGACTAAGTCCAAAAAAAATTTTTTTTAAACTTTTTTCAATTTTACCCCCGTGGGATATATATTCTACCCACACACATTTGGAACTCTCCTGGGGTACCCTCACACATATTATTCCCTAATTTAGTGGATATTTTCACAAAAAAGTGAAATTTTCAAAAATTCAGAAAATTGGCTGAAAATTACTAAATATGAAGGACTCATCAGGCGAATCGCTCTGGAGCTGAAATTGGAACGTTCACTGACATTTCCTCTAACTGAAAGTATGATAAACGCCGGAAAAATGACTAAGTCCCAAAAAAATTTTTTTTCAACTTTTTTAAATTTTACCCCCGTGGGATATATATTCTACCCACACACATTTGGAACTCTCCTGGGGTACCCTTACACATATTATTCCCTCATTTAGTGGATATTTTCACAAAAAAGTGAAATTTTCAAAAATTCTGAAAATTGGCTGAAGATTACTAAATATGAAGGACTCATCGGGCGAATCGCTCTGGAACTGAAATCGGAACGCTCACTGACATTTCCTCTAACTGAAAGTCTGATAAACGCCAGAAAAATGACTAAGTCCAAAAAAAATTTTTTTTCAACTTTTTTCAATTTTACCTCCGTGGGATATATATTCTACCCACACACATTTGGAACTCTCCTGGGGTACCCTCACACATATTATTCCCTCATTTAGTGGATATTTCCACAAAAAAGTGAAATTTTCAAAAATTCAGAAAATTGGCTGAAAATGACTAAATATGAAGGACTCATTGGGCGAATCGCTCTGGAACTGAAATCGGAACGCTCACTGACATTTCCCCTATCTGAAAGTCTGATAAACTCCGGAAAAATGACTAAGTCCAAAAAAAAATTTTTTTCAACTTTTTTAAATTTTACCCCCGTGGGATATATATTCTGCCCACACACATTTGGAACTCTCCTGGGGTACCCTCACACATATTATTCCCTCATTTAGTGGATATTTTCACAAAAAAGTGAAATTTTCAAAAATTCAGAAAATTGACTGAAAATTACTAAATATGAAGGACACATCGGGCGAATCGCTCTGGAACTGAAATCGGAACGCTCACTGACATTTCCCCTATCTGAAAGTCTGATAAACTCCGGAAAAATGACTAAGTCCAAAAAAAATTTTTTTTCAACTTTTTTAAATTTTACCCACGTGGGATATATATTCTACCCACACACATTTGGAACTCTCCTGGGGTACCCTCACACATATTATTCCCTCATTTAGTGGATATTTTCACAAAAAAGTGAAATTTTCAAAAATTCAGAAAATTGGCTGAAGATTACTAAATATGAAGGACTCATCGGGCGAATCGCTCTGGAACTGAAATCGGAATGCTCACTGACATTTCCCCTATCTGAAAGTCTGATAAACGCCGGAAAAATGACTAAGTCCAAAAAAAATTTTTTTTCAACTTTTTTCAATTTTACCCCGTGGAATATATATTCTACCCATACACATTTGGAACTCTCCTGGGGTACCCTCACACATATTATTCCCTCATTTAGTGGATATTTTCACAAAAAAAGTGAAATTTTCAAAAATTCAGAAAAGTGGCTGAAAATGACTAAATATGAACAATTCATCGGGCAAATCGCTCTGGAACTGAAATCGGAACGCTCACTAACATTTCCTCTAACTGAAAGTGTGATAAAGGCCGGAAAAATGACTAAGTCCAAAAAAAATTTTTTTTAAACTTTTTTCAATTTTACCCCCGTGGGATATATATTCTACCCACACACATTTGGAACTCTCCTGGGGTACCCTCACACATATTATTCCCTCATTTAGTGGATATTTCCACAAAAAAGTGAAATTTTCAAAAATTCAGAAAATTGGCTGAAAATGACTAAATATGAAGGACTCATTGGGCAAATCGCTCTGGAACTGAAATCGGAACGCTCACTGACATTTCACCTATCTGAAAGTCTGATAAACGCCGGAAAAATGACTAAGTCCAAAAAAAATTTTTTTTCAACTTTTTTCAATTTTACCCCCGTGGGATATATATTCTTCCCACACACATTTGGAACTCTCCTGGGTTACCCTCACACATATTATTCCCTCATTTAGTGGATATTTTCACAAAAAAGTGAAATTTTCAAAAATTCAGAAAATTGGCTGAAAATTACTAAATATGAAGGACTCATCGGGCGAATCGCTCTGGAACTGAAATCGGAACGCTCACTGACATTTCCTCTAACTGAAAGTCAGATAAACGCCGGAAAAATGACTAAGTCCAAAAAAAATTTTTTTTCAACTTTTTTCAATTTTACCCCCGTGCAATATATATTCTACCCACACACATTTGGAACTCTCCTGGGGTACCCTCACACATATTATTCCCTCATTTAGTGGATATTTTCACAAAAAAGTGAAATTTTCAAAAATTCAGAAAATTGGCTGAAAATGACTAAATATGAAGGACTCATTGGGCGAATCGCTCTGGAACTGAAATCGGAACGCTCACTGACATTTCCCCTATCTGAAAGTCTGATAAACGCCGGAAAAATGACTAAGTCCAAAAAAAATTTTTTTTCAACTTTTTTCAATTTTACCCCCGTGGTATATATATTCTTCCCACACACATTTGGAACTCTCCTGGGGTACCCTCACACATATTATTCCCTCATTTAGTGGACATTTTCACAAAAAAGTGAAATTTTCAAAAATTCAGAAAATTGGCTGAAAATGACTAAATATGAACGACTCATCGGGCGAATCGCTCTGGAACTGAAATCAGAACGCTCACTGACATTTCCCCTATCTGAAAGTCTGATAAACTCCGGAAAAATGAATAAGTCCAAAAAAAAAATTTTTTCAACTTTTTTAAATTTTACCCCCGTGGGATATATATTCTACCCACACACATTTGGAACTCTCCTGGGGTACCCTCACACATATTATTCCCTCATTTAGTGGATATTTTCACAAAAAAGTGAAATTTTCAAAAATTCAGAAAATTGGCTGAAAATTACTAAATATGAAGGACTCATCGGGAGAATCGCTCTGGAACTGAAATCGGAACGCTCACTGACATTTCCTCTAACTGAAAGTCTGATAAACGCCAGAAAAATGACTAAGTCCAAAAAAAATTTTTTTCCAACTTTTTTCAATTTTACCCCCGTGGATATATATTCTTCCCACACACATTTGGAACTCTCCTGGGGTACCCTCACACATATTATTCCCTCATTTAGTGGATATTTTCACAAAAAAGTGAAATTTTCAAAAATTCAGAAAATTGGCTGAAAATTACTAAATATGAAGGACACATCGGGCGAATCGCTCTGGAACTGAAATTGGAATGCTCACTGACATTTCCCCTATCTGAAAGTCTGATAAACGCCGGAAAAATGACTAAGTCCAAAAAAAATTTTTTTTCAACTTTTTTCAATTTTACCCCCGTGGAATATATATTCTACCCACACACATTTGGAACTCTCCTGGGGTACCCTCACACATATTATTCCCTCATTTAGTGGATATTTTCACAAAAAAAGTGAAATTTTCAAAAATTCAGAAAAGTGGCTGAAAATGACTAAATATGAACAATTCATCGGGCAAATCGCTTTGGAACTGAAATCGGAACGCTCACTAACATTTCCTCTAACTGAAAGTCTGATAAAGGCCGGAAAAATGACTAAGTCCAAAAAAAATTTTTTTTAAACTTTTTTCAATTTTACCCCCGTGGGATATATATTCTCCCCACACACATTTGGAACTCTCCTGGGGTACCCTCACACATACTATTCCCTCATTTAGTGGACATTTTCACAAAAAAGTGAAATTTTCAAAAATTCAGAAAATTGGCTGAAAATGACTAAATATGAAGGACTCATTGGGCGAATCGCTCTGGAACTGAAATCGGAACGCTCACTGACATTTCCCCTATCTGAAAGTCTGATAAACTCCGGAAAAATGACTAAGTCCAAAAAAAAATTTTTTTCAACTTTTTTAAATTTTACCCCCGTGGGATATATATTCTACCCACACACATTTGGAACTCTCCTGGGGTACCCTCACACATATTATTCCCTCATTTAGTGGATATTTTAACAAAAAAGTGAAATTTTCAAAAATTCAGAAAATTGGCTGAAAATTACTAAATATGAAGGACACATCGGGCGAATCGCTCTGGAACTGAAATCGGAACGCTCACTGACATTTCCCCTATCTGAAAGTCTGATAAACGCCGGAAAAATGACTAAGTCCAAAAAAAATTTTTTTTTCAACTTTCTTCAATTTTACCCCCGTGGGATATGTATTCTACCCACACCCATTTGGAACTCTCCTGGGTTACCCTCACACATATTATTCCCTCATTTAGTGGATATTTTCACAAAAAAGTGAAATTTTCAAAAATTCAGAAAATTGGCTGAAAATTACTAAATATGAAGGACTCATCGGGCGAATCGCTCTGGAACTGAAATCGGAACGCTCACTGACATTTCCCCTATCTGAAAGTCTGATAAACGCCGGAAAAATGACTAAGTCCAAAAAAAATTTTTTTTTCAACTTTCTTCAATTTTACCCCCGTGGGATATGTATTCTACCCACACCCATTTGGAACTCTCCTGGGTTACCCTCACACATATTATTCCCTCATTTAGTGGATATTTTCACAAAAAAGTGAAATTTTCAAAAATTCAGAAAATTGGCTGAAAATTACTAAATATGAAGGACTCATCGGGCGAATCGCTCTGGAACTGAAATCGGAACGCTCACTGACATTTCCTCTAACTGAAAGTCTGATAAACGCCGGAAAAATGACTAAGTCCAAAAAAAAATTTTTTTCAACCTTTTTCAATTTTACCTCCGTGGGATATATATTCTACCCACACACATTTGGAACTCTCCTGGGGTACCCTCCCACATATTATTCCCTCATTTAGTGGATATTTCCACAAAAAAGTGAAATTTTCAAAAATTCAGAAAATTGGCTGAAAATGACTAAATATGAAGGACTCATTGGGCGAATCGCTCTGGAACTGAAATCGGAATGCTCACTGACATTTCACCTATCTGAAAGTCTGATAAACGCCGGAAAAATGACTAAGTCCAAAAAAAATTTTTTTTCAACTTTTTTCAATTTTACCCCCGTGGGATATATATTCTTCCCACACACATTTGGAACTCTCCTGGGGTACCCTCACACATATTATTCCCTCATTTAGTGGATATTTTCACAAAAAAGTGAAATTTTCAAAAATTCAGAAAATTGGCTGAAAATTACTAAATATGAAGGACACATCGGGCGAATCGCTCTGGAACTGAAATCGGAACGCTCACTGACATTTCCCCTATCTGAAAGTCTGATAAACGCCGGAAAAATGACTAAGCCCAAAAAAAATTTTTTTTCAACTTTTTTCAATTTTACCCCCGTGGGATATATATTCTTCCCACACACATTTGGAACTCTCCTGGGTTACCCTCACACATATTATTCCCTCATTTAGTGGATATTTTCACAAAAAAGTGAAATTTTCAAAAATTCAGAAAATTGGCTGAAAATTACTAAATATGAAGGACTCATCGGGCGAATCGCTCTGGAACTGAAATCGGAACGCTCACTGACATTTCCTCTAACTGAAAGTCAGATAAACGCCGGAAAAATGACTAAGTCCAAAAAAAATTTTTTTTCAACTTTTTTCAATTTTACCCCCGTGCAATATATATTCTACCCACACACATTTGGAACTCTCCTGGGGTACCCTCACACATATTATTCCCTAATTTAGTGGATATTTTCACAAAAAAGTGAAATTTTCAAAAATTCAGAAAATTGGCTGAAATTTACTAAATATGAAGGACTCATCAGGCGAATCGCTCTGGAGCTGAAATTGTAACGTTCACTGACATTTCCTCTAACTGAAAGTCTGATAAATGCCGGAAAAATGACTAAGTCCGAAAAAAAATTTTTTTCAACTTTCTTCAATTTTACCCCCGTGGGATATATATTCTATTCACACACATTTGGAACTCTCCTGGGGTACCCTCACACATACTATTCCCTCATTTAGTGGACATTTTCACAAAAAAGTGAAATTTTCAAAAATTCAGAAAATTGGCTGAAAATGACTAAATATGAAGGACTCATTGGGCGAATCGCTCTGGAACTGAAATCGGAACGCTCACTGACATTTCCCCTATCTGAAAGTCTGATAAACTCCGGAAAAATGACTAAGTCCAAAAAAAAATTTTTTTCAACTTTTTTCAATTTTACCCCCGTGGGATATATATTCTTCCCACACACATTTGGAACTCTCCTGGGGTACCCTCACACATATTATTCCCTCATTTAGTGGATATTTTCACAAAAAAGTGAAATTTTCAAAAATTCAGAAAATTGGCTGAAAATTACTAAATATGAAGGACTCATCGGGCGAATCGCTCTGGAACTGAAATCGGAACGCTCACTGACATTTCCTCTAACTGAAAGTCAGATAAACGCCGGAAAAATGACTAAGTCCAAAAAAAATTTTTTTTCAACTTTTTTCAATTTTACCCCCGTGCAATATATATTCTACCCACACACATTTGGAACTCTCCTGGGGTACCCTCACACATATTATTCCCTAATTTAGTGGATATTTTCACAAAAAAGTGAAATTTTCAAAAATTCAGAAAATTGGCTGAAAATTACTAAATATGAAGGACTCATCAGGCGAATCGCTCTGGAGCTGAAATTGTAACGTTCACTGACATTTCCTCTAACTGAAAGTCTGATAAATGCCGGAAAAATGACTAAGTCCGAAAAAAAATTTTTTTCAACTTTCTTCAATTTTACCCCCGTGGGATATATATTCTATTCACACACATTTGGAACTCTCCTGGGGTACCCTCACACATACTATTCCCTCATTTAGTGGACATTTTCACAAAAAAGTGAAATTTTCAAAAATTCAGAAAATTGGCTGAAAATTACTAAATATGAAGGACACATCGGGCGAATCGCTCTGGAACTGAAATTGGAATGCTCACTGACATTTCCCCTATCTGAAAGTCTGATAAACGCCGGAAAAATGACTAAGTCCAAAAAAAATTTTTTTTCAACTTTTTTCAATTTTACCCCCGTGGAATATATATTCTACCCACACACATTTGGAACTCTCCTGGGGTACCCTCACACATATTATTCCCTCATTTAGTGGATATTTTCACAAAAAAAGTGAAATTTTCAAAAATTCAGAAAAGTGGCTGAAAATGACTAAATATGAACAATTCATCGGGCAAATCGCTTTGGAACTGAAATCGGAACGCTCACTAACATTTCCTCTAACTGAAAGTCTGATAAAGGCCGGAAAAATGACTAAGTCCAAAAAAAATTTTTTTTAAACTTTTTTCAATTTTACCCCCGTGGGATATATATTCTCCCCACACACATTTGGAACTCTCCTGGGGTACCCTCACACATACTATTTCCTCATTTAGTGGACATTTTCACAAAAAAGTGAAATTTTCAAAAATTCAGAAAATTGGCTGAAAATGACTAAATATGAAGGACTCATTGGGCGAATCGCTCTGGAACTGAAATCGGAACGCTCACTGACATTTCCCCTATCTGAAAGTCTGATAAACTCCGGAAAAATGACTAAGTCCAAAAAAAAATTTTTTTCAACTTTTTTAAATTTTACCCCCGTGGGATATATATTCTACCCACACACATTTGGAACTCTCCTGGGGTACCCTCACACATATTATTCCCTCATTTAGTGGATATTTTAACAAAAAAGTGAAATTTTCAAAAATTCAGAAAATTGGCTGAAAATTACTAAATATGAAGGACACATCGGGCGAATCGCTCTGGAACTGAAATCGGAATGCTCACTGACATTTCCCCTATCTGAAAGTCTGATAAACGCCGGAAAAATGACTAAGTCGAAAAAAAATTTTTTTTTCAACTTTCTTCAATTTTACCCCCGTGGGATATGTATTCTACCCACACCCATTTGGAACTCTCCTGGGTTACCCTCACACATATTATTCCCTCATTTAGTGGATATTTTCACAAAAAAGTGAAATTTTCAAAAATTCAGAAAATTGGCTGAAAATTACTAAATATGAAGGACTCATCGGGCGAATCGCTCTGGAACTGAAATCGGAACGCTCACTGACATTTCCTCTAACTGAAAGTCTGATAAACGCCGGAAAAATGACTAAGTCCAAAAAAAAATTTTTTTCAACCTTTTTCAATTTTACCTCCGTGGGATATATATTCTACCCACACACATTTGGAACTCTCCTGGGGTACCCTCACACATATTATTCCCTCATTTAGTGGATATTTCCACAAAAAAGTGAAATTTTCAAAAATTCAGAAAATTGGCTGAAAATGACTAAATATGAAGGACTCATTGGGCGAATCGCTCTGGAACTGAAATCGGAATGCTCACTGACATTTCACCTATCTGAAAGTCTGATAAACGCCGGAAAAATGACTAAGTCCAAAAAAAATTTTTTTTCAACTTTTTTCAATTTTACCCCCGTGGGATATATATTCTTCCCACACACATTTGGAACTCTCCTGGGGTACCCTCACACATATTATTCCCTCATTTAGTGGATATTTTCACAAAAAAGTGAAATTTTCAAAAATTCAGAAAATTGGCTGAAAATTACTAAATATGAAGGACACATCGGGCGAATCGCTCTGGAACTGAAATCGGAACGCTCACTGACATTTCCCCTATCTGAAAGTCTGATAAACGCCGGAAAAATGACTAAGTCCAAAAAAAATTTTTTTTCAACTTTTTTCAATTTTACCCCGTGGAATATATATTCTACCCTTACACATTTGGAACTCTCCTGGGGTACCCTCACACATATTATTCCCTCATTTAGTGGATATTTTCACAAAAAAAGTGAAATTTTCAAAAATTCAGAAAAGTGGCTGAAAATGACTAAATATGAACAATTCATCGGGCAAATCGCTCTGGAACTGAAATCGGAACGCTCACTAACATTTCCTCTAACTGAAAGTGTGATAAAGGCCGGAAAAATGACTAAGTCCAAAAAAAATTTTTTTTAAACTTTTTTCAATTTTACCCCCGTGGGATATATATTCTACCCACACACATTTGGAACTCTCCTGGGGTACCCTCACACATATTATTCCCTAATTTAGTGGATATTTTCACAAAAAAGTGAAATTTTCAAAAATTCAGAAAATTGGCTGAAAATTACTAAATATGAAGGACTCATCAGGCGAATCGCTCTGGAGCTGAAATTGGAACGTTCACTGACATTTCCTCTAACTGAAAGTATGATAAACGCCGGAAAAATGACTAAGTCCCAAAAAAATTTTTTTTCAACTTTTTTAAATTTTACCCCCGTGGGATATATATTCTACCCACACACATTTGGAACTCTCCTGGGGTACCCTTACACATATTATTCCCTCATTTAGTGGATATTTTCACAAAAAAGTGAAATTTTCAAAAATTCAGAAAATTGGCTGAAGATTACTAAATATGAAGGACTCATCGGGCGAATCGCTCTGGAATTGAAATCGGAACGCTCACTGACATTTCCTCTAACTGAAAGTCTGATAAACGCCAGAAAAATGACTAAGTCCAAAAAAAAATTTTTTTCAACTTTTTTCAATTTTACCTCCGTGGGATATATATTCTACCCACACACATTTGGAACTCTCCTGGGGTACCCTCACACATATTATTCCCTCATTTAGTGGATATTTCCACAAAAAAGTGAAATTTTCAAAAATTCAGAAAATTGGCTGAAAATGGCTAAATATGAAGGACTCATTGGGCGAATCGCTCTGGAACTGAAATCGGAACGCTCACTGACATTTCCCCTATCTGAAAGTCTGATAAACTCCGGAAAAATGACTAAGTCCAAAAAAAATTTTTTTTCAACTTTTTTAAATTTTACCCCCGTGGGATATATATTCTACCCACACACATTTAGAACTCTCCTGGGGTACCCTTACACATATTATTCCCTCATTTAGTGGATATTTTCACAAAAAAGTGAAATTTTCAAAAATTCTGAAAATTGGCTGAAGATTACTAAATATGAGGGACTCATCGGGCGAATCGCTCTGGAACTGAAATCGGAACGCTCACTGACATTTCCTCTAACTGAAAGTCTGATAAACGCCAGAAAAATGACTAAGTCCAAAAAAAATTTTTTTTCAACTTTTTTCAATTTTACCTCCGTGGGATATATATTCTACCCACACACATTTGGAACTCTCCTGGGGTACCCTCACACATATTATTCCCTCATTTAGTGGATATTTCCACAAAAAAGTGAAATTTTCAAAAATTCAGAAAATTGGCTGAAAATGACTAAATATGAAGGACACATCGGGCGAATCGCTCTGGAACTGAAATCGGAACGCTCACTGACATTTCCCCTATCTGAAAGTCTGATAAACTCCGGAAAAATGACTAAGTCCAAAAAAAATTTTTTTTCAACTTTTTTAAATTTTACCCACGTGGGATATATATTCTACCCACACACATTTGGAACTCTCCTGGGGTACCCTCACACATATTATTCCCTCATTTAGTGGATATTTTCACAAAAAAGTGAAATTTTCAAAAATTCAGAAAATTGGCTGAAGATTACTAAATATGAAGGACTCATCGGGCGAATCGCTCTGGAACTGAAATCGGAATGCTCACTGACATTTCACCTATCTGAAAGTCTGATAAACGCCGGAAAAATGACTAAGTCCAAAAAAAATTTTTTTTCAACTTTTTTCAATTTTACCCCCGTGGGATATATATTCTTCCCACACACATTTGGAACTCTCCTGGGGTACCCTCACACATATTATTCCCTCATTTAGTGGATATTTTCACAAAAAAGTGAAATTTTCAAAAATTCAGAAAATTGGCTGAAAATTACTAAATATGAAGGACACATCGGGCGAATCGCTCTGGAACTGAAATCGGAACGCTCACTGACATTTCCCCTATCTGAAAGTCTGATAAACGCCGGAAAAATGACTAAGTCCAAAAAAAATTTTTTTTCAACTTTTTTCAATTTTACCCCGTGGAATATATATTCTACCCTTACACATTTGGAACTCTCCTGGGGTACCCTCACACATATTATTCCCTCATTTAGTGGATATTTTCACAAAAAAAGTGAAATTTTCAAAAATTCAGAAAAGTGGCTGAAAATGACTAAATATGAACAATTCATCGGGCAAATCGCTCTGGAACTGAAATCGGAACGCTCACTAACATTTCCTCTAACTGAAAGTGTGATAAAGGCCGGAAAAATGACTAAGTCCAAAAAAAATTTTTTTTAAACTTTTTTCAATTTTACCCCCGTGGGATATATATTCTACCCACACACATTTGGAACTCTCCTGGGGTACCCTCACACATATTATTCCCTAATTTAGTGGATATTTTCACAAAAAAGTGAAATTTTCAAAAATTCAGAAAATTGGCTGAAAATTACTAAATATGAAGGACTCATCAGGCGAATCGCTCTGGAGCTGAAATTGGAACGTTCACTGACATTTCCTCTAACTGAAAGTATGATAAACGCCGGAAAAATGACTAAGTCCCAAAAAAATTTTTTTTCAACTTTTTTAAATTTTACCCCCGTGGGATATATATTCTACCCACACACATTTGGAACTCTCCTGGGGTACCCTTACACATATTATTCCCTCATTTAGTGGATATTTTCACAAAAAAGTGAAATTTTCAAAAATTCAGAAAATTGGCTGAAGATTACTAAATATGAAGGACTCATCGGGCGAATCGCTCTGGAATTGAAATCGGAACGCTCACTGACATTTCCTCTAACTGAAAGTCTGATAAACGCCAGAAAAATGACTAAGTCCAAAAAAAAATTTTTTTCAACTTTTTTCCATTTTTCCTCCGTGGGATATATATTCTACCCACACACATTTGGAACTCTCCTGGGGTACCCTCACACATATTATTCCCTCATTTAGTGGATATTTCCACAAAAAAGTGAAATTTTCAAAAATTCAGAAAATTGGCTGAAAATGGCTAAATATGAAGGACTCATTGGGCGAATCGCTCTGGAACTGAAATCGGAACGCTCACTGACATTTCCCCTATCTGAAAGTCTGATAAACTCCGGAAAAATGACTAAGTCCAAAAAAAATTTTTTTTCAACTTTTTTAAATTTTACCCCCGTGGGATATATATTCTACCCACACACATTTAGAACTCTCCTGGGGTACCCTTACACATATTATTCCCTCATTTAGTGGATATTTTCACAAAAAAGTGAAATTTTCAAAAATTCTGAAAATTGGCTGAAGATTACTAAATATGAAGGACTCATCGGGCGAATCGCTCTGGAACTGAAATCGGAACGCTCACTGACATTTCCTCTAACTGAAAGTCTGATAAACGCCAGAAAAATGACTAAGTCCAAAAAAAATTTTTTTTCAACTTTTTTCAATTTTACCTCCGTGGGATATATATTCTACCCACACACATTTGGAACTCTCCTGGGGTACCCTCACACATATTATTCCCTCATTTAGTGGATATTTCCACAAAAAAGTGAAATTTTCAAAAATTCAGAAAATTGGCTGAAAATGACTAAATATGAAGGACACATCGGGCGAATCGCTCTGGAACTGAAATCGGAACGCTCACTGACATTTCCCCTATCTGAAAGTCTGATAAACTCCGGAAAAATGACTAAGTCCAAAAAAAATTTTTTTTCAACTTTTTTAAATTTTACCCACGTGGGATATATATTCTACCCACACACATTTGGAACTCTCCTGGGGTACCCTCACACATATTATTCCCTCATTTAGTGGATATTTTCACAAAAAAGTGAAATTTTCAAAAATTCAGAAAATTGGCTGAAAATTACTAAATATGAAGGACACATCGGGCGAATCGCTCTGGAACTGAAATCGGAACGCTCACTGACATTTCCCCTATCTGAAAGTCTGATAAACGCCGGAAAAATGACTAAGTCCAAAAAAAATTTTTTTTCAACTTTTTTCAATTTTACCCCGTGGAATATATATTCTACCCATACACATTTGGAACTCTCCTGGGGTACCCTCACACATATTATTCCCTCATTTAGTGGATATTTTCACAAAAAAAGTGAAATTTTCAAAAATTCAGAAAAGTGGCTGAAAATGACTAAATATGAACAATTCATCGGGCAAATCGCTCTGGAACTGAAATCGGAACGCTCACTAACATTTCCTCTAACTGAAAGTGTGATAAAGGCCGGAAAAATGACTAAGTCCAAAAAAAATTTTTTTTAAACTTTTTTCAATTTTACCCCCGTTGGATATATATTCTACCCACACACATTTGGAACTCTCCTGGGGTACCCTCACACATATTATTCCCTCATTTAGTGGATATTTTCACAAAAAAGTGAAATTTTCAAAAATTCTGAAAATTGGCTGAAGATTACTAAATATGAAGGACTCATCGGGCGAATCGCTCTGGAACTGAAATCGGAACGCTCACTGACATTTCCTCTAACTGAAAGTCTGATAAACGCCAGAAAAATGACTAAGTCCAAAAAAAATTTTTTTTCAACTTTTTTCAATTTTACCTCCGTGGGATATATATTCTACCCACACACATTTGGAACTCTCCTGGGGTACCCTCACACATATTATTCCCTCATTTAGTGGATATTTTCACAAAAAAGTGAAATTTTCAAAAATTCAGAAAATTGGCTGAAGATTACTAAATATGAAGGACTCATCGGGCGAATCGCTCTGGAACTGAAATCGGTACGCTCACTGACATTTCCCCTATCTGAAAGTCTGATAAACGCCGGAAAAATGACTAAGTCCAAAAAAAATTTTTTTTTCAACTTTCTTCAATTTTACCCCCGTGGGATATGTATTCTACCCACACACATTTGGAACTCTCCTGGGTTACCCTCACACATATTATTCCCTCATTTAGTGGATATTTTCACAAAAAAGTGAAATTTTCAAAAATTCAGAAAATTGGCTGAAAATTACTAAATATGAAGGACTCATTGGGCGAATCGCTCTGGAACTGAAATCGGAACGCTCACTGACATTTCCCCTATCTGAAAGTCTGATAAACTCCGGAAAAATGACTAAGTCCAAAAAAAATTTTTTTTAAACTTTTTTCAATTTTACCCCCGTGGGATATATATTCTTCCCACACACATTTGGAACTCTCCTGGGGTACCCTCACACATACTATTCCCTCATTTAGTGGACATTTTCACAAAAAAGTGAAATTTTCAAAAATTCTGAAAATTGGCTGAAAATGACTAAATATGAAGGACTCATTGGGCGAATCGCTCTGGAACTGAAATCGGAACGCTCACTGACATTTCCCCTATCTGAAAGTCTGATAAACTCCGGAAAAATGACTAAGTCCAAAAAAAAATTTTTTTCAACTTTTTTAAATTTTACCCCCGTGGGATATATATTCTACCCACACACATTTGGAACTCTCCTGGGGTACCCTCACACATATTATTCCCTCATTTAGTGGATATTTTCACAAAAAAGTGAAATTTTCAAAAATTCAGAAAATTGGCTGAAAATTACTAAATATGAAGGACACATCGGGCGAATCGCTCTGGAACTGAAATCGGAACGCTCACTGACATTTCCCCTATCTGAAAGTCTGATAAACTCCGGAAAAATGACTAAGTCCAAAAAAAATTTTTTTTCAACTTTTTTAAATTTTACCCACGTGGGATATATATTCTACCCACACACATTTCGAACTCTCCTGGGGTACCCTCACACATATTATTCCCTCATTTAGTGGATATTTTCACAAAAAAGTGAAATTTTCAAAAATTCAGAAAATTGGCTGAAGATTACTAAATATGAAGGACTCATCGGGCGAATCGCTCTGGAACTGAAATCGGAACGCTCACTGACATTTCCTCTAACTGAAAGTCTGATAAACGCCAGAAAAATGACTAAGTCCAAAAAAAATTTTTTTTCAACTTTTTTCAATTTTACCTCCGTGGGATATATATTCTACCCACACACATTTGGAACTCTCCTGGGGTACCCTCACACATATTATTCCCTCATTTAGTGGATATTTTCACAAAAAAGTGAAATTTTCAAAAATTCAGAAAATTGGCTGAAGATTACTAAATATGAAGGACTCATCGGGCGAATCGCTCTGGAACTGAAATCGGAACGCTCACTGACATTTCCTCTAACTGAAAGTCTGATAAACGCCAGAAAAATGACTAAGTCCAAAAAAAATTTTTTTTCAACTTTTTTCAATTTTACCTCCGTGGGATATATATTCTACCCACACACATTTGGAACTCTCCTGGGGTACCCTCACACATATTATTCCCTCATTTAGTGGATATTTTCACAAAAAAGTGAAATTTTCAAAAATTCAGAAAATTGGCTGAAAATTACTAAATATGAAGGACACATCGGGCGAATCGCTCTGGAACTGAAATCGGTACGCTCACTGACATTTCCCCTATCTGAAAGTCTGATAAACGCCGGAAAAATGACTAAGTCCAAAAAAAATTTTTTTTTCAACTTTCTTCAATTTTACCCCCGTGGGATATGTATTCTACCCACACACATTTGGAACTCTCCTGGGTTACCCTCACACATATTATTCCCTCATTTAGTGGATATTTTCACAAAAAAGTGAAATTTTCAAAAATTCAGAAAATTGGCTGAAAATTACTAAATATGAAGGACTCATCGGGCGAATCGCTCTGGAACTGAAATCGGAACGCTCACTGACATTTCCTCTAACTGATAGTCTGATAAACGCCGGAAAAATGACTAAGTCCAAAAAAAATTTTTTTTCAACTTTTTTCAATTTTACCCCCGTGGGATATATATTCTTCCCACACACATTTGGAACTCTCCTGGGGTACCCTCACACATACTATTCCCTCATTTAGTGGACATTTTCACAAAAAAGTGAAATTTTCAAAAATTCTGAAAATTGGCTGAAAATGACTAAATATGAAGGACTCATTGGGCGAATCGCTCTGGAACTGAAATCGGAACGCTCACTGACATTTCCCCTATCTGAAAGTCTGATAAACTCCGGAAAAATGACTAAGTCCAAAAAAAAATTTTTTTCAACTTTTTTAAATTTTACCCCCGTGGGATATATATTCTACCCACACACATTTGGAACTCTCCTGGGGTACCCTCACACATATTATTCCCTCATTTAGTGGATATTTTCACAAAAAAGTGAAATTTTCAAAAATTCAGAAAATTGGCTGAAAATTACTAAATATGAAGGACACATCGGGCGAATCGCTCTGGAACTGAAATCGGAACGCTCACTGACATTTCCCCTATCTGAAAGTCTGATAAACTCCGGAAAAATGACTAAGTCCAAAAAAAATTTTTTTTCAACTTTTTTAAATTTTACCCCCGTGGGATATATATTCTACCCACACACATTTGGAACTCTCCTGGGGTACCCTCACACATATTATTCCCTCATTTAGTGGATATTTTCACAAAAAAGTGAAATTTTCAAAAATTCAGAAAATTGGCTGAAGATTACTAAATATGAAGGACTCATCGGGCGAATCGCTCTGGAACTGAAATCGGAACGCTCACTGACATTTCCTCTAACTGAAAGTCTGATAAACGCCAGAAAAATGACTAAGTCCAAAAAAAATTTTTTTTCAACTTTTTTCAATTTTACCTCCGTGGGATATATATTCTACCCACACACATTTGGAACTCTCCTGGGGTACCCTCACACATATTATTCCCTCATTTAGTGGATATTTCCACAAAAAAGTGAAATTTTCAAAAATTCAGAAAATTGGCTGAAAATGACTAAATATGAAGGACTCATTGGGCGAATCGCTCTGGAACTGAAATCGGAACGCTCACTGACATTTCACCTATCTGAAAGTCTGATAAACGCCGGAAAAATGACTAAGTCCAAAAAAAATTTTTTTTCAACTTTTTTCAATTTTACCCCCGTGGGATATATATTCTTCCCACACACATTTGGAACTCTCCTGGGTTACCCTCACACATATTATTCCCTCATTTAGTGGATATTTTCACAAAAAAGTGAAATTTTCAAAAATTCAGAAAATTGGCTGAAAATTACTAAATATGAAGGACTCATCGGGCGAATCGCTCTGGAACTGAAATCGGAACGCTCACTGACATTTCCTCTAACTGAAAGTCAGATAAACGCCGGAAAAATGACTAAGTCCAAAAAAAATTTTTTTTCAACTTTTTTCAATTTTACCCCCGTGCAATATATATTCTACCCACACACATTTGGAACTCTCCTGGGGTACCCTCACACATATTATTCCCTAATTTAGTGGATATTTTCACAAAAAAGTGAAATTTTCAAAAATTCAGAAAATTGGCTGAAAATTACTAAATATGAAGGACTCATCAGGCGAATCGCTCTGGAGCTGAAATTGTAACGTTCACTGACATTTCCTCTAACTGAAAGTCTGATAAATGCCGGAAAAATGACTAAGTCCGAAAAAAAATTTTTTTCAACTTTCTTCAATTTTACCCCCGTGGGATATATATTCTACCCACACACATTTGGAACTCTCCTGGGGTACCCTCACACATATTATTCCCTCATTTAGTGGATATTTTCACAAAAAAGTGAAATTTTCAAAAATTCAGAAAATTGGCTGAAGATTACTAAATATGAAGGACTCATCGGGCGAATCGCTCTGGAACTGAAATCGGTACGCTCACTGACATTTCCCCTATCTGAAAGTCTGATAAACGCCGGAAAAATGACTAAGTCCAAAAAAAATTTTTTTTTCAACTTTCTTCAATTTTACCCCCGTGGGATATGTATTCTACCCACACACATTTGGAACTCTCCTGGGTTACCCTCACACATATTATTCCCTCATTTAGTGGATATTTTCACAAAAAAGTGAAATTTTCAAAAATTCAGAAAATTGGCTGAAAATTACTAAATATGAAGGACTCATTGGGCGAATCGCTCTGGAACTGAAATCGGAACGCTCACTGACATTTCCCCTATCTGAAAGTCTGATAAACTCCGGAAAAATGACTAAGTCCAAAAAAAATTTTTTTTAAACTTTTTTCAATTTTACCCCCGTGGGATATATATTCTTCCCACACACATTTGGAACTCTCCTGGGGTACCCTCACACATACTATTCCCTCATTTAGTGGACATTTTCACAAAAAAGTGAAATTTTCAAAAATTCTGAAAATTGGCTGAAAATGACTAAATATGAAGGACTCATTGGGCGAATCGCTCTGGAACTGAAATCGGAACGCTCACTGACATTTCCCCTATCTGAAAGTCTGATAAACTCCGGAAAAATGACTAAGTCCAAAAAAAAATTTTTTTCAACTTTTTTAAATTTTACCCCCGTGGGATATATATTCTACCCACACACATTTGGAACTCTCCTGGGGTACCCTCACACATATTATTCCCTCATTTAGTGGATATTTTCACAAAAAAGTGAAATTTTCAAAAATTCAGAAAATTGGCTGAAAATTACTAAATATGAAGGACACATCGGGCGAATCGCTCTGGAACTGAAATCGGAACGCTCACTGACATTTCCCCTATCTGAAAGTCTGATAAACTCCGGAAAAATGACTAAGTCCAAAAAAAATTTTTTTTCAACTTTTTTAAATTTTACCCACGTGGGATATATATTCTACCCACACACATTTCGAACTCTCCTGGGGTACCCTCACACATATTATTCCCTCATTTAGTGGATATTTTCACAAAAAAGTGAAATTTTCAAAAATTCAGAAAATTGGCTGAAGATTACTAAATATGAAGGACTCATCGGGCGAATCGCTCTGGAACTGAAATCGGAACGCTCACTGACATTTCCTCTAACTGAAAGTCTGATAAACGCCAGAAAAATGACTAAGTCCAAAAAAAATTTTTTTTCAACTTTTTTCAATTTTACCTCCGTGGGATATATATTCTACCCACACACATTTGGAACTCTCCTGGGGTACCCTCACACATATTATTCCCTCATTTAGTGGATATTTTCACAAAAAAGTGAAATTTTCAAAAATTCAGAAAATTGGCTGAAGATTACTAAATATGAAGGACTCATCGGGCGAATCGCTCTGGAACTGAAATCGGAACGCTCACTGACATTTCCTCTAACTGAAAGTCTGATAAACGCCAGAAAAATGACTAAGTCCAAAAAAAATTTTTTTTCAACTTTTTTCAATTTTACCTCCGTGGGATATATATTCTACCCACACACATTTGGAACTCTCCTGGGGTACCCTCACACATATTATTCCCTCATTTAGTGGATATTTTCACAAAAAAGTGAAATTTTCAAAAATTCAGAAAATTGGCTGAAAATTACTAAATATGAAGGACACATCGGGCGAATCGCTCTGGAACTGAAATCGGTACGCTCACTGACATTTCCCCTATCTGAAAGTCTGATAAACGCCGGAAAAATGACTAAGTCCAAAAAAAATTTTTTTTTCAACTTTCTTCAATTTTACCCCCGTGGGATATGTATTCTACCCACACACATTTGGAACTCTCCTGGGTTACCCTCACACATATTATTCCCTCATTTAGTGGATATTTTCACAAAAAAGTGAAATTTTCAAAAATTCAGAAAATTGGCTGAAAATTACTAAATATGAAGGACTCATCGGGCGAATCGCTCTGGAACTGAAATCGGAACGCTCACTGACATTTCCTCTAACTGATAGTCTGATAAACGCCGGAAAAATGACTAAGTCCAAAAAAAATTTTTTTTCAACTTTTTTCAATTTTACCCCCGTGGGATATATATTCTTCCCACACACATTTGGAACTCTCCTGGGGTACCCTCACACATACTATTCCCTCATTTAGTGGACATTTTCACAAAAAAGTGAAATTTTCAAAAATTCTGAAAATTGGCTGAAAATGACTAAATATGAAGGACTCATTGGGCGAATCGCTCTGGAACTGAAATCGGAACGCTCACTGACATTTCCCCTATCTGAAAGTCTGATAAACTCCGGAAAAATGACTAAGTCCAAAAAAAAATTTTTTTCAACTTTTTTAAATTTTACCCCCGTGGGATATATATTCTACCCACACACATTTGGAACTCTCCTGGGGTACCCTCACACATATTATTCCCTCATTTAGTGGATATTTTCACAAAAAAGTGAAATTTTCAAAAATTCAGAAAATTGGCTGAAAATTACTAAATATGAAGGACACATCGGGCGAATCGCTCTGGAACTGAAATCGGAACGCTCACTGACATTTCCCCTATCTGAAAGTCTGATAAACTCCGGAAAAATGACTAAGTCCAAAAAAAATTTTTTTTCAACTTTTTTAAATTTTACCCCCGTGGGATATATATTCTACCCACACACATTTGGAACTCTCCTGGGGTACCCTCACACATATTATTCCCTCATTTAGTGGATATTTTCACAAAAAAGTGAAATTTTCAAAAATTCAGAAAATTGGCTGAAGATTACTAAATATGAAGGACTCATCGGGCGAATCGCTCTGGAACTGAAATCGGAACGCTCACTGACATTTCCTCTAACTGAAAGTCTGATAAACGCCAGAAAAATGACTAAGTCCAAAAAAAATTTTTTTTCAACTTTTTTCAATTTTACCTCCGTGGGATATATATTCTACCCACACACATTTGGAACTCTCCTGGGGTACCCTCACACATATTATTCCCTCATTTAGTGGATATTTCCACAAAAAAGTGAAATTTTCAAAAATTCAGAAAATTGGCTGAAAATGACTAAATATGAAGGACTCATTGGGCGAATCGCTCTGGAACTGAAATCGGAACGCTCACTGACATTTCACCTATCTGAAAGTCTGATAAACGCCGGAAAAATGACTAAGTCCAAAAAAAATTTTTTTTCAACTTTTTTCAATTTTACCCCCGTGGGATATATATTCTTCCCACACACATTTGGAACTCTCCTGGGTTACCCTCACACATATTATTCCCTCATTTAGTGGATATTTTCACAAAAAAGTGAAATTTTCAAAAATTCAGAAAATTGGCTGAAAATTACTAAATATGAAGGACTCATCGGGCGAATCGCTCTGGAACTGAAATCGGAACGCTCACTGACATTTCCTCTAACTGATAGTCTGATAAACGCCGGAAAAATGACTAAGTCCAAAAAAAATTTTTTTTCAACTTTTTTCAATTTTACCCCCGTGGGATATATATTCTTCCCACACACATTTGGAACTCTCCTGGGGTACCCTCACACATACTATTCCCTCATTTAGTGGACATTTTCACAAAAAAGTGAAATTTTCAAAAATTCTGAAAATTGGCTGAAAATGACTAAATATGAAGGACTCATTGGGCGAATCGCTCTGGAACTGAAATCGGAACGCTCACTGACATTTCCCCTATCTGAAAGTCTGATAAACTCCGGAAAAATGACTAAGTCCAAAAAAAAATTTTTTTCAACTTTTTTAAATTTTACCCCCGTGGGATATATATTCTACCCACACACATTTGGAACTCTCCTGGGGTACCCTCACACATATTATTCCCTCATTTAGTGGATATTTTCACAAAAAAGTGAAATTTTCAAAAATTCAGAAAATTGGCTGAAAATTACTAAATATGAAGGACACATCGGGCGAATCGCTCTGGAACTGAAATCGGAACGCTCACTGACATTTCCCCTATCTGAAAGTCTGATAAACTCCGGAAAAATGACTAAGTCCAAAAAAAATTTTTTTTCAACTTTTTTAAATTTTACCCCCGTGGGATATATATTCTACCCACACACATTTGGAACTCTCCTGGGGTACCCTCACACATATTATTCCCTCATTTAGTGGATATTTTCACAAAAAAGTGAAATTTTCAAAAATTCAGAAAATTGGCTGAAGATTACTAAATATGAAGGACTCATCGGGCGAATCGCTCTGGAACTGAAATCGGAACGCTCACTGACATTTCCTCTAACTGAAAGTCTGATAAACGCCAGAAAAATGACTAAGTCCAAAAAAAATTTTTTTTCAACTTTTTTCAATTTTACCTCCGTGGGATATATATTCTACCCACACACATTTGGAACTCTCCTGGGGTACCCTCACACATATTATTCCCTCATTTAGTGGATATTTCCACAAAAAAGTGAAATTTTCAAAAATTCAGAAAATTGGCTGAAAATGACTAAATATGAAGGACTCATTGGGCGAATCGCTCTGGAACTGAAATCGGAACGCTCACTGACATTTCACCTATCTGAAAGTCTGATAAACGCCGGAAAAATGACTAAGTCCAAAAAAAATTTTTTTTCAACTTTTTTCAATTTTACCCCCGTGGGATATATATTCTTCCCACACACATTTGGAACTCTCCTGGGTTACCCTCACACATATTATTCCCTCATTTAGTGGATATTTTCACAAAAAAGTGAAATTTTCAAAAATTCAGAAAATTGGCTGAAAATTACTAAATATGAAGGACTCATCGGGCGAATCGCTCTGGAACTGAAATCGGAACGCTCACTGACATTTCCTCTAACTGAAAGTCAGATAAACGCCGGAAAAATGACTAAGTCCAAAAAAAATTTTTTTTCAACTTTTTTCAATTTTACCCCCGTGCAATATATATTCTACCCACACACATTTGGAACTCTCCTGGGGTACCCTCACACATATTATTCCCTAATTTAGTGGATATTTTCACAAAAAAGTGAAATTTTCAAAAATTCAGAAAATTGGCTGAAAATTACTAAATATGAAGGACTCATCAGGCGAATCGCTCTGGAGCTGAAATTGTAACGTTCACTGACATTTCCTCTAACTGAAAGTCTGATAAATGCCGGAAAAATGACTAAGTCCGAAAAAAAATTTTTTTCAACTTTCTTCAATTTTACCCCCGTGGGATATATATTCTACCCACACACATTTGGAACTCTCCTGGGGTACCCTCACACATACTATTCCCTCATTTAGTGGACATTTTCACAAAAAAGTGAAATTTTCAAAAATTCAGAAAATTGGCTGAAAATGACTAAATATGAAGGACTCATTGGGCGAATCGCTCTGGAACTGAAATCGGAACGCTCACTGACATTTCCCCTATCTGAAAGTCTGATAAACTCCGGAAAAATGACTAAGTCCAAAAAAAAATTTTTTTCAACTTTTTTCAATTTTACCCCCGTGGGATATATATTCTTCCCACACACATTTGGAACTCTCCTGGGGTACCCTCACACATATTATTCCCTCATTTAGTGGATATTTTCACAAAAAAGTGAAATTTTCAAAAATTCAGAAAATTGGCTGAAAATTACTAAATATGAAGGACACATCGGGCGAATCGCTCTGGAACTGAAATCGGAACGCTCACTGACATTTCCCCTATCTGAAAGTCTGATAAACGCCGGAAAAATGACTAAGTCCAAAAAAACATTTTTTTCAACTTTTTTCAATTTTACCCCCGTGGGATATATCTTCTACCCACACACATTTGGAACTCTCCTGGGGTGCCCTCACACATATTATTCCCTCATTTAGTGGATATTTCCACAAAAAAGTGAAATTTTCAAAAATTCAGAAATTGGCTGAAAATGACTAAATATGAAGGACTCATCGGGCGAATCGCTCTGGAACTGAAATCGGAACGCTCACTGACATTTCCTCTAACTGAAAGTCTGATAAACGCCGGAAAAATGACTAAGTCCAAAAAAAATTTTTTTTCAACTTTTTTCAATTTTACCCCCGTGCAATATATATTCTACCCACACACATTTGGAACTCTCCTGGGGTACCCTCACACATATTATTCCCTCATTTAGTGGATATTTTCACAAAAAAAGTGAAATTTTCAAAAATTCAGAAAATTGGCTGAAAATGGCTAAATATGAAGGACTCATTGGGCGAATCGCTCTGGAACTGAAATCAGAACGCTCACTGACATTTCCCCTATCTGAAAGTCTGATAAACGCCGGAAAAATGACTAAGTCTAAAAAAAATTTTTTTTCAACTTTTTTCAATTTTACCCCCGTGGGATATATATTCTTCCCACACACATTTGGAACTCTCCTGGGGTACCCTCACACATATTATTCCCTCATTTAGTGGATATTTTCACAAAACAGTGAAATTTTCAAAAATTCAGAAAATTGGCTGAAAATTACTAAATATGAAGGACACATCGGGCGAATCGCTCTGGAACTGAAATCGGAACGCTCACTGACATTTCCCCTATCTGAAAGTCTGATAAACGCCGGAAAAATGACTAAGTCCAAAAAAAATTTTTTTTCAACTTTCTTCAATTTTACCCCCGTGTGATATGTATTCTACCCACACACATTTGGATCTCTCCTTGGGTACCCTCACACATATTATTCCCTCATTTAGTGGACATTTTCACAAAAAAGTGAAATTTTCAAAAATTCAGAAAATTGGCTGAAAATTACTAAATATGAAGGACTCATCGGGCGAATCGCTCTGGAACTGAAATCGGAATGCTCACTGACATTTCCTCTAACTGAAAGTCTGATAAATGCCGGAAAAATGACTAAGTCCGAAAAAAAAATTTTTTCAACTTTCTTCAATTTTACCCCCGTGGGATATATATTCTACCCACACACATTTGGAACTCTCCTGGGGTACCCTCACACATACTATTCCCTCATTTAGTGGACATTTTCACAAAAAAGTGAAATTTTCAAAAATTCAGAAAATTGGCTGAAAATGACTAAATATGAAGGACTCATTGGGCGAATCGCTCTGGAACTGAAATCGGAACGCTCACTGACATTTCCCCTATCTGAAAGTCTGATAAACGCCGGAAAAATGACTAAGTCCAAAAAAACATTTTTTTCAACTTTTTTCAATTTTACCCCCGTGGGATATATCTTCTACCCACACACATTTGGAACTCTCCTGGGGTGCCCTCACACATATTATTCCCTCATTTAGTGGACATTTTCACAAAAAAGTGAAATTTTCAAAAATTCAGAAAATTGGCTGAAAATTACTAAATATGAAGGACTCATCGGGCGAATCGCTCTGGAACTGAAATCGGAATGCTCACTGACATTTCCTCTAACTGAAAGTCTGATAAATGCCGGAAAAATGACTAAGTCCGAAAAAAAATTTTTTTCAACTTTCTTCAATTTTACCCCCGTGGGATATATATTCTACCCACACACATTTGGAACTCTCCTGGGGTACCCTCACACATACTATTCCCTCATTTAGTGGACATTTTCACAAAAAAGTGAAATTTTCAAAAATTCAGAAAATTGGCTGAAAATGACTAAACATGAAGGACTCATTGGGCGAATCGCTCTGGAACTGAAATCGGAACGCTCACTGACATTTCCCCTATCTGAAAGTCTGATAAACGCCGGAAAAATGACTAAGTCCAAAAAAACATTTTTTTCAACTTTTTTCAATTTTACCCCCGTGGGATATATCTTCTACCCACACACATTTGGAACTCTCCTGGGGTGCCCTCACACATATTATTCCCTCATTTAGTGGATATTTCCACAAAAAAGTGAAATTTTCAAAAATTCAGAAATTGGCTGAAAATGACTAAATATGAAGGACTCATCGGGCGAATTGCTCTGGAACTGAAATCGGAACGCTCACTGACATTTCCTCTAACTGAAAGTCTGATAAACGCCGGAAAAATGACTAAGTCCAAAAAAAATTTTTTTTCAACTTTTTTCAATTTTACCCCCGTGCAATATATATTCTACCCACACACATTTGGAACTCTCCTGGGGTACCCTCACACATATTATTCCCTCATTTAGTGGATATTTTCACAAAAAATGTGAAATTTTCAAAAATTCAGAAAATTGGCTGAAAATGGCTAAATATGAAGGACTCATTGGGCGAATCGCTCTGGAACTGAAATCAGAACGCTCACTGACATTTCCCCTATCTGAAAGTCTGATAAACGCCGGAAAAATGACTAAGTCTAAAAAAAATTTTTTTTCAACTTTTTTCAATTTTACCCCCGTGGGATATATATTCTTCCCACACACATTTGGAACTCTCCTGGGGTACCCTCACACATATTATTCCCTCATTTAGTGGATATTTTCACAAAACAGTGAAATTTTCAAAAATTCAGAAAATTGGCTGAAAATTACTAAATATGAAGGACACATCGGGCGAATCGCTCTGGAACTGAAATCGGAACGCTCACTGACATTTCCCCTATCTGAAAGTCTGATAAACGCCGGAAAAATGACTAAGTCCAAAAAAAATTTTTTTTCAACTTTCTTCAATTTTACCCCCGTGTGATATGTATTCTACCCACACACATTTGGATCTCTCCTTGGGTACCCTCACACATATTATTCCCTCATTTAGTGGACATTTTCACAAAAAAGTGAAATTTTCAAAAATTCAGAAAATTGGCTGAAAATTACTAAATATGAAGGACTCATCGGGCGAATCGCTCTGGAACTGAAATCGGAATGCTCACTGACATTTCCTCTAACTGAAAGTCTGATAAATGCCAGAAAAATGACTAAGTCCAAAAAAAATTTTTTTTCAACTTTTTTCAATTTTACCCCCGTGGGATATATATTCTTCCTACACACATTTGGAACTCTCCTGGTGTACCCTCACACATATTATTCCCTCATTTAGTGGATATTTTCACAAAAAAGTGAAATTTTCAAAAATTCAGAAAATTGGCTGAAAATTACTAAATATGAAGGACTCATCGGGCGAATCGCTCTGGAACTGAAATGGGAACGCTCACTGACATTTCCCCTATCTGAAAGTCTGATAAACGCCCGAAAAATGTCTAAGTCCAAAAAAAAATTTTTTTCAACTTTTTTCAATTTTACCCTCGTGGGATATATCTTCTACCCACACACATTTGGAACTCTCCTGGGGTGCCCTCACACATATTATTCCCTCATTTAGTGGATATTTTCACAAAAAAGTGAAATTTTCAAAAATTCAGAAAATTGGCTGAAAATTACTAAATATGAAGGACTCATCGGGCGAATCGCTCTGGAACTGAAATGGGAACGCTCACTGACATTTCCCCTATCTGAAAGTCTGATAAACGCCGGAAAAATGTCTAAGTCCAAAAAAACATTTTTTTTAACTTTTTTCAATTTTACCCCCGTGGGATATATCTTCTACCCACACACATTTGGAACTCTCCTGGGGTGCCCTCACACATATTATTCCCTCATTTAGTGGATATTTCCACAAAAAAGTGAAATTTTCAAAAATTCAGAAATTGGCTGAAAATGACTAAATATGAAGGACTCATTGGGCGAATCGCTCTGGAACTGAAATGGGAACGCTCACTGACATTTCCCCTGTCTGAAAGTCGGATAAACGCCGGAAAAATGACTAAGTCCAAAAAAAATTTTTTTCAACTTTTTTCAATTTTACCCCCGTGGGATATATATTCTTCCCACACACATTTGGAACTCTCCTGGGGTACCCTCACACATATTATTCCCTCATTTAGTGGATATTTTCACAAAAAAGTGAAATTTTCAAAAATTCAGAAAATTGGTTGAAAATTACTAAATATGAAGGACACATCGGGCGAATCGCTCTGGAACTGAAATTGGAACGCTCACTGACATTTCCCCTATCTGAAAGTCTGATAAACGCCGGAAAAATGACTAAGTCCAAAAAAAATTTTTTTTCAACTTTCTTCAATTTTACCCCCGTGGGATATGTATTCTACCTACACACATTTGGAACTCTCCTGGGTTACCCTCACACATATTATTCCCTCATTTAGTGGATATTTTCACAAAAAAGTGAAATTTTCAAAAATTCTGAAAATTGGCTGAAAATTACTAAATATGAAGGACTCATAGGGCGAATCGCTCTGGAACTGAAATCGGAACGCTCACTGACATTTCCTCTAACTGAAAGTCTGATAAACGCCGGAAAAATGACTAAGTCCAAAAAAAATTTTTTTTCAACTTTTTTCAATTTTACCCCCGTGCAATATATATTCTACCCACACACATTTGGAACTCTCCTGGGGTACCCTCACACATATTATTCCCTCATTTAGTGGATATTTTCACAAAAAAAGTGAAATTTTCAAAAATTCAGAAAATTGGCTGAAAATGGCTAAATATGAAGGACTCATTGGGCGAATCGCTCTGGAACTGAAATCAGAACGCTCACTGACATTTCCCCTATCTGAAAGTCTGATAAACGCCGGAAAAATGACTAAGTCTAAAAAAAATTTTTTTTCAACTTTTTTCAATTTTACCCCCGTGGGATATTTATTCTTCCCACACACATTTGGAACTCTCCTGGGGTACCCTCACACATATTATTCCCTCATTTAGTGGATATTTTCACAAAAAAGTGAAATTTTCAAAAATTCAGAAAATTGGCTGAAAATTACTAAATATGAAGGACACATCGGGCGAATCGCTCTGGAACTGAAATCGGAACGCTCACTGACATTTCCCCTATCTGAAAGTCTGATAAACGCCGGAAAAATGACTAAGTCCAAAAAAAATTTTTTTTCAACTTTTTTCAATTTTACCCCCGTGGGATATATATTCTTCCTACACACATTTGGAACTCTCCTGGGGTACCCTCACACATATTATTCCCTCATTTAGTGGATATTTTCACAAAAAAGTGAAATTTTCAAAAATTCAGAAAATTGGCTGAAAATTACTAAATATGAAGGACTCATCGGGCGAATCGCTCTGGAACTGAAATGGGAACGCTCACTGACATTTCCCCTATCTGAAAGTCTGATAAACGCCCGAAAAATGTCTAAGTCCAAAAAAAAATTTTTTTCAACTTTTTTCAATTTTACCCTCGTGGGATATATCTTCTACCCACACACATTTGGAACTCTCCTGGGGTGCCCTCACACATATTATTCCCTCATTTAGTGGATATTTTCACAAAAAAGTGAAATTTTCAAAAATTCAGAAAATTGGCTGAAAATTACTAAATATGAAGGACTCATCGGGCGAATCGCTCTGGAACTGAAATGGGAACGGTCACTGACATTTCCCCTATCTGAAAGTCTGATAAACGCCGGAAAAATGTCTAAGTCCAAAAAAACATTTTTTTCAACTTTTTTCAATTTTACCCCCGTGGGATATATCTTCTACCCACACATATTTGGAACTCTCCTGGGGTGCCCTCACACATATTATTCCCTCATTTAGTGGATATTTCCACAAAAAAGTGAAATTTTCAAAAATTCAGAGAATTGGCTGAAAATGACTAAATATGAAGGACTCATTGGGCGAATCGCTCTGGAACTGAAATGGGAACGCTCACTGACATTTCCCCTGTCTGAAAGTCGGATAAACGCCGGAAAAATGACTAAGTCCAAAAAAAATTTTTTTCAACTTTTTTCAATTTTACCCCCGTGGGATATATCTTCTACCCACACACATTTGGAACTCTCCTGTTGTGCCCTCACACATATTATTCCCTCATTTAGTGGATATTTCCACAAAAAAGTGAAATTTTCAAAAATTCAGAAAATTGGCTGAAAATGACTAAATATGAAGGACTCATCGGGCGAATCGCTCTGGAACTGAAATGGGACCGCTCACTGACATTTCCCCTATCTGAAAGTCTGATAAACGCCGGAAAAATGACTAAGTTCAAAAAAAAATTTTTTTCAACTTTTTTCAATTTTACCCCCGTGGGATATATATTCTACCAACACACATTTGGAACTCTCCTGGGGTACCCTCACACATATTATTCCCTCATTTAGTGGATATTTTCACAAAAAAGTGAAATTTTCAAAAATTCTGAAAATTGGCTGAAAATGACTAAATATGAAGGACTCATCGTGCGAATCGCTCTGGAACTGAAATCGGAACGCTCACTGACATTTCCCCTGTCTGAAAGTCGGATAAACGCCGGAAAAATGACTAAGTCCAAAAAAATTTTTTTTCAACTTTTTTCAATTTTACCCCCGTGAGATATATCTTCTACCCAAACACATTTGGAACTCTCCTGGGGTGCCCTCACACATATTATTCCCTCATTTAGTGGATATTTTCACAAAAAAGTGAAATTTTCAAAAATTCAGAAAATTGGCTGAATATTACTAAATATGAAGGACTCATCGGGCGAATCGCTCTGGAACTGAAATCGGAACGCTCACTGACATTTCCTCTAACTGAAAGTCTGATAAAGGCCGGAAAAATGACTAAGTCCAAAAAAAATTTTTTTTCAACTTTTTTCAATTTTACCCCCGTGGGATATATATTCTACCCACACACATTTGGAACTCTCCTGGGGTACCCTCACACATATTATTCCCTCATTTAGTGGATATTTTCACAGAAAAGTGAAATTTTCAAAAATTCAGAAAATTAGCTGAAAACGACTAAATATGAAGGAATCATCAGGCGAATCGCTCTGGAACTGAAATCAAAACGCTCACTGACATTTTCCCTATCTGAAAGTCTGATAAACGCTGAAAAAATGACTAAGTCCGAAAAAAAAATGTTTTCACCTTTTTTCAATTTTACCCCCGTGGGATATATCTTCTACCCACACACATTTGGAACTCTCCTGGGGTACCCTCACACATATTATTCCCTCATTTAGTGGATATTTTCACAAAAAAGTGAAATTTTCAAAAATTCAGAAAATTGGCTGAAAATGACTAAATATGAACGACTCATCGGGCGAATCGCTCTGGAACTGAAATCGGAACGCTCACTGACATTTCCCCTAACTGAAAGTCTGATAAACACCAGAAAAATGACTAAGTCCAAAAAAAAATTTTTTCAACTTTTTTCAATTTTACCCCCGTGGGATATATATTCTACCCACACACATTTGGAACTGTCCTGGGGTACCCTCACACATATTATTCCCTCATTTAGTGGATATTTTCACAAAAAAGTGAAATTTTCAAAAATTCAGAAAATTGGCTGAAAATGACTAAATATGAAGGACTCATCGGGCGAATCACTCTGGAACTGAAATCGGAACGCTCACTGACATTTCCCCTATCTGAAAGTCTGATAAACGCCGGAAAAATGACTAAGTCCCCAAAAAATTTTTTTACAACTTTTTTCAATTTTACCCCCGTGGGATATATATTCTACCCACACACATTTGGAACTCTCCTGGGGTACCCTCACACATATTATTCCCTCATTTAGTGGATATTGTCACAAAAAAGTGAAATTTTCAAAAATTCAGAAAAGTGGCTGAAAATGACTAAATATGAACGACTCATCGGGCGAATCGCTTTGGAACTGAAATCGGAACGCTCACTGACATTTCTCCTGTCTGAAAGTCTGATAAACGCCGGAAAAATTACTAAGTCTAAAAAAAAATTTTTTTAGCAACTTTTTTCAATTTTATCCCCGTGGTATATATAGTCTACCCACACAGATTTGGAACTCTCCTGGGGTACCCTCACACATATTATTCCCACATTTAGTGGATATTTTCACAACAAAGTGAAATTTTAAAAAATTCAGAAAAGTGGCTGAAAACGACTAAATATGAAGGACTCATCGGGCGAATCGCTCTTTAACTGAAATCGGAACGCTCACTGACATTTCCCCTATCTGAAAGTCTGATAAACGGTGAAAAAATGTCTAAGTCTGAAAAAAAATGTTTTCACCTTTTTTCAATTTTACCCCCGTGGGATATATATTCTACCCACAAACATTTGGAACTCTCCTGCGGTACCCTCACACATATTATTCCCTCATTTAGTGGATATTTTCACAAAAAAGTTAAATTTTCAAAAATTCTGAAAATTGGCTGAAAACGACTAAATATGAAGGACTCATCGGGCGAATCGCTCTGGAACTGAAATCGGAACGCTCACTGACATTTCCCTAACTGAAAGTTTTATAAACGTCCGAAAAATGACTAAGTCCAAAAAAATATTTTTTTCAACTTTTTTCAATTTTACCCCCGTGGGATATATATTCTACCCACACACATTTGGAACTCTCCTGGGGTACCCTCACACATATTATTCCCTCATTTAGTGGATATTTTCACAAAAAAGTGACATTTTCAAAAATTCAGAAAATTGGCTGAAAACGACTAAATATGAAGGACTCATCGGGCGAGTCGCTCTGGAACTGAAATCGGAACGCTCACTGACATTTCCCCTATCTGAAAGTCTGATAAACGCTGAAAAAATGACTAAGTCTGAGAAAAAAATGTTTTCACCTTATTTCAATTTTACCCCCGTGGGATATGTATTCTACTCACACACATTTGGAACTCTCCTGGGGTACCCTCACACATATTATTCCCTCATTTAGTGGATATTTTCATAAAAAAAGTGAAATTTTCAAAAATTCAGAAAAGTGGCTGAAAATGAGTAAATATGAACGACTCATCGGGCGAATCGCTCTGGAACTGAAATCGGAACGCTCATTGACATTTCTCCTATCTGAAAGTTTGATAAACGCCGGAAAAATGACTAAGTCTAAAAAAAAATTTTTTTCAACTTTTTTCAATTTTACCCCCGTGGTATATATATTCTACCCACACACATTTGGTACTCTCCTGGGGTACCCTCACACATATTATTCCCTCATTTAGTGGATATTTTCACAAAAAAGTAAAATTTTCAAAAATTCAGAAAATTGGCTGAAAACGACTAAATATGAAGGACTCATCGGACGAGTCGCTCTGGAACTGAAATCGGAACGCTCACTGAAATTTCCCCTATCTGAAAGTCTGATAAACGCTGAAAAAATGACTAAGTCCGAAAAAAAAATGTTTTCACCTTTTTTCAATTTTACCCCCATGGGATATATATTCTACCCACACACATTTGGAACTCTCCTGGGGTACCCTCACACATATTACTCCCTCATTTAGAGGATATTTTCACAAAAAAGTGAAATTTTCAAAAATTCAGAAAATTGGCTGAAAACGACTAAATATGAAGGACTCATCGGGAGAATCGCTCTGGAACTGAAATCGGAACGCTCACTGACATTTCCCCTAACTGAAAGTTTTATAAACGTCGGAAAAATGACTAAGTCCAAAACAATGTTTTTTTCAACTTTTTTCAATTTTACCACCGTGGGATATATATTCTACCCACACACATTTGGAACTCTCCTGGGGTACCCTCACACATATTATTCCCTCATTTAGTGGATATTTTCACAAAAAAGTGAAATTTTCAAAAATTCAGAAAATTGGCTGAAAACGACTAAATATGAAGGACTCATCGGGCGAATCGCTCTGGAACTGAAATCGGAACGCTCACTGACATTTCCCCTATCTGAAAGTCTGATAAACGCTGAAAAAATGACTAAGTCCGAAAAGAAAATGTTTTCACCTTTTTTCAATTTTACCCCCGTGGGATATATATTCTACCCACACACATTTGGAACTCTCCTGGGGTACCCTCACACAAATTATTCCCTCATTTAGTGGATATTTTCACAAAAAAAGTGAAATTTTCAAAAATTCAGAAAATTGGCTGAAAACGACTAAATATGAAGGACTCATCGGGCGAGTCGCTCTGGAAATGAAATCGGAACGCTCACTGACATTTCCCCTATCTGAAAGTCTGATAAACGCTGAAAAAATGACTTAGTCCAAAAAAATTTTTTTAGCAACTTTTTTCAATTTTACCCCTGTGGGATATATATTCTACCCAAACACCTTTGGAACTCTCCTGGGGTACCCTCACACATATTATTCCCTCATTTAGTGGATATTTTCACAAAAAAGTGAAATTTTCAAAAATTCTGAAAATTGGCTGAAAACGACTAAATATGAAGGACTCATGGGGCGAATCGCTCTGGAACTGAAATCAGAACGCTCACTGACATTTCCCCTATCTGAAAGTCTGATAAACGCCGGAAAAATGACTAAGTCAAAAAAATAATTTTTTAAAACTTTTTTCAATTTTACCCCCGTGGGATATATATTCTACCCACACATATTTGGAACTCTCCTGGGGTACCCTCACACATATTATTCCCTCATTTAGTGGATATTTTCACAAAAAAGTGAAATTTTCAAAAATTCTGAAAATTTCCTGAAAACGACTAAATATGAAGGACTCATCGGGCGAATCGCTCTGGAACTGAAATCGGAACGCTCACTGACATTTCCCCTATCTGAAAGTCTGATAAACGCCGGAAAAATGACTAAGTCAAAAAAAAATTTTTTTTCAACTTTTTTCAATTTTACCACCGTGGGATATATATTCTACCCACACACATTTGGAACTCTCCTGGGGTACCTGTTATGTTCTGCTACCAGAGCTAAGGAAAGAGAGGAGATCTGTCCCTACGATAGAACTCATCTTGATCCCTACGATGTAACAGGGAACCTGATCCTGCGATTAGACCTGCTAAAGTCCTCAGCTAGTCTGTACAGAGACCTATAGATGTGGGGAAGGAATCCCTGCAAGTACTAGGGACTGGGAGCAAAATGGACACCTCCTAACAGAAATAGTAGCAGACAGACGAACAAACAAAATATATAGAACACAGAGGTTCGAAGACCAAGCAAACTAACAGAGGTAGATACTGAGCACAGGCTAGCTAAAGAGTAGTAATACAATGAAGTCCAGCAAAGCCAGAAGGGCGGAGCAGGACAAAATAGGCCAACAAGGTCATGTGACCAGCAATAGAAAAAACCTAAGAGCAAGGTTCTAACAGTACCCCCCCTTCTAAGAGGATCCTCCGGATCCCCTAGGACCAGGCTTATCAGGAAATCTCCTGTGAAACGCTCTGATAAGTCTGGACGCGGAAACATCATCCGACCTCACCCATGAGTTATCCTCGGGTCCGAAACCTTTCCAGGCCACGAGATACTGCAAACTACCTCTATACCGTCTAGAATTAAGGATGCGAGAAATTTCATATTCCCCGTCCTCCACCACCGGAGGAACAGAGGCAGAGGCATCACAATCCGACACAACAGCTTTTTTCAACAGAGAGACATGAAACACCGGATTAATTCTCCAGGAGGTAGGAACCTCCAACCTAACAGCAGATTGGTTGACAACCTGAAGCACCTTAAAGGGCCCTACAAACTTGGGACCCAATTTCTTAGAAGGAATCCTCAACCGCACATTCCTAGAGGACAACCAAACCATGTCACCAACAGCGAACAAAACCTCCTGTCGTTTCCTATCAAAGTAGTCTTTAGATTTTCTGTTAGCCTCCTGAAGATTACCACGCACATCCGTCCAAACTCTCTCCAAATCGCCGGAAAAATTCTCCTCCTCAGGCACGGCAGATACCAACTTGGAGAACGACCCAAACGACGGATGTCTCCCAGAACAACAAAAAAAAGGCGAACAACCAGCAGAAGAAGATGTATGATTGTTCAGAGCAAATTCAGCAAGTGGCAGAAACTCAGACCACCCCTCTTGATTGTCTGCCACAAAACAACGCAAGAACTGCTCAACATCCTAGTTTTTCCTTTCTGTCTGGCCATTAGATTCAGGATGATATCCGGATGAGAACGACAAATGAACTCCCAACCTGTCACAAAAGGCGCGCCAAAAACGAGCCACGAACTGATTTCCCCTATCAGAAACAATGTCAGTAGGAACGCCATGAAGTCTGACAATTTCCTTGACAAAGGCCTTAGCGAGATTCATAGCGCAGGGCAGTTTGACGAAGGGAACCAAGTGACACATCTTGCTAAAACGGTCCACGACCACCCAGATGACAGTAAAACCCTCAGAGGGAGGAAGGTCAGTTATAAAGTCCATAGCCAAATGTGTCCAAGGAGCACTGGGAACCTCCAGAGGGCAAAGTAACCCCGCAGAAGGAGTATGTGAGGACTTAGATCTAGCACATATAGTACATTGACGCACCCACTTAATGACTTCCTTCTGCCATCCAGGCCACCAAAAAGTGCGACCCACCAGTCTCTTGGTCTCAGAGATTCCGGGATGACCTGCCAACCGAGATTCGTGACACTCAACAAACAAATCTCTCCTAAAGGTCACAGGCACAAACAACCTCCCATGGGGAGTGTTAGATGGGGCATTCTCCTGTGCTTTAAGAATCTCATCTTCCAAAACGGAGTCCAAAGCAGCTATCACAACACCTTCTTGTAAAATGTTCTCCTCTTTCTCAGCACCGACTATGGGAGAAAAACTGCGAGACAAGGCATCCGCCTTAACATTCTTAGTACCTGGGATGTAAGTAACGGAAAAATTAAACCGCGAGAAAAACAGTGCCCACCTAGCCTGACGGGCATTCAGGCGCTTGGCAGCATCAAGATATATCAGATTTTTATGATCCGTAAAAACCTGAACGGGAAATTCAGCACCTTCCAAGAGGTGGCGCCAGTGTTCAAATGCAAGTTTAATAGCCAATAATTCCCGATTACCAATATCGTAATTCAGTTCAGTCTCCGAAAAATTTTTTGAAAAAAAGGCACAGGGATGTACTCATCCCCGTTATCCTGAGACAATACTGCGCCAACCCCCACAGAGGAAGCATCAACCTCAACCAAAAACGGCTTAGTCACATCAGGCTGCATAAAGATGGGAGCAGAGGTGAACCTCTCCTTGAGATACACAAAAGCTTCAATGGCCTCAGCAGTCCACTGAACCGCATCAGCACCTTTCCTGGTGAGATCGGTCAGAGATTTGACAATAATAGAAAATTTTTTAATGAATTTTCTATAATAATTGGCGAAACCCAAAAACCTCTGTATCGATTTCAAACCAATAGGCCTAGGCCATTCCTGCACAGCTTGAACTTTCTCCGGGTCCATCTCAAAACCTTCGCTGGAGATAATGTACCCCAAAAAACTAATTCTCTGTACAGCGAACTCACATTTCTCCAGCTTAGCAAAAAGCGAATTGTCAATTAATAACTGTAATACTTCACGTACGCTCCGCCAATGAGATTCCAGATCCGGCGAATAAATCAAAATGTCATCCAAATACACAACCACATTTTTGCCGATCAAAGGTCTAAGGATGTCATTAATAAGATTCTGAAAATATGAAGGAGCATTAGTAAGACCAAAAGGCATAACCAAATTCTCAAAATGACCCACAGGAGTGTTAAAAGCAGTCTTCCATTCGTCACCCTCCTTCATGCGCAACAGATTGTATGCCCCCCGAAGGTCAATTTTAGAGAACCACTTGGCCCCCACTAACTGGTTAAACAGATCAGGAATCAATGGCAGTGGGTAAGTATTGCGTACAGTAATTTTGTTAATCTCACGAAAATCCAGACAAGGATGTAAACCGCTGTCCTTTTTTTTTACAAAAAAAAATCCAACCGCCACAGGAGACTTGGAAGGCCTAATGTGACCGGCGGCCAAACTTGTCTGTATGTATTCCTCCAAAGCCTTTCTCTCAGGAATAGTAAGGTTAAATAAACGACTTTTAGGAAGAGTCGCTCCAGGGACAAATTCAATAGTACAATCATAGTCTCTATGGGGAGGCAAAACCTGCGATTCCTTCTCAGAAAAAACTCTCCAAAAATCCTGAATAGGTACAGGTAATTCCCCTCTATCCACAGCTGCAATACGCCCGTTACAACACTTGTCATAACATTTATGGCTCCAGGATTTAATTTCATTGGTAGACCAATCCAGTACAGGATTGTGCAATTTTAACCAGGGCAATCCCAACACCACCGGAGAAGGCAAGTTATTCAAAACTACCAAATCCAATTTCTCATGGTGAACACCATTAATAGTGAGAGGAAATTCACAGACCTTGAGAGTAACATTCTTCAAAGGGGAGCCATCCACAGAAACCACAGCAATGGGGGATGACAAAGGTTCGGGTTTTAAATTGAGTTTTTCCAAGAATCCCCCATCAATTACATTCAGAGTAGACCCACAATCGACAAACACCCGAAATTCCATTAATTTTTCCTGAGCAATAGTGGAAGCAGCTAAAAATACACCCTTGGAATTTAAACAGGCAATACGGGCATGACTGACCATTTTTTTTTTCTTTCTTCATACGAAGCACACAGATTTTAATGAAATGACCAGAATTTCCGCAATAGAAACACAAACCTTCAGAAAAACTGCGGTCCTTTTCTTGAGAGCGAGGTGCCATCGCTCCAATCTCCATCGGCTCTCCACAGTCAGTACACACATTCTCATGACCAGAAACTGACATAGCAGAGGATTTGCTCTCATTAACCCTTGCACGCAGTCTCCTATCCACCCGTACAGCTAATTGCATAGCCTGTTGCAAATCTTCAGGTGTGGGATAAGCAATTAGCAGGTCTTTAACCCTTTCACTAAGCCCAGCAAGAAACAGACTCTTCAGAGCAGAATCGTTCCACCCTATTTGAGTTGACCACCGACGGAAATGAGTACAATATTTTTCCACATTACCTGATCCCTGTCTCAAATGTCTCAACTCAGTCTCAGCAGATGAGACACGGTCAGGATCATCATATAATAGCCCCAAAGCAGAAAAAAAACTATCCATTGATCTAAAGCATGTATCACTAGGTTGCAAAGAAAAGGCCCACTCCTGAGGCTCTTTGCGCAAAAGTGACATTATGAACCCTATGCGCTGGGATTCATCCCCAGAGGACCTGGGTCTCAAACGAAAATACAATAAGCAAGCATTTTTAAATGAAAAAAATTCTTGGTGTTCACCAAAAAATAAATCAGGCAAACGTACCTTAGGCTCCAAGAAATGTGCTCCAGGACAGTTACTCACGTGCTGATGGAGCTCGGCCACCTCCAGAGAGAGTCCCTGCAGGCGTTTAGCCAAATCCAGAACCGACACCATGATGGAACAGAAAAATCTTTCCTTAGAGAATTTGCAGGCTGGACTTACTGTTATGTTCTGCTACCAGACCTAAGGAAAGAGAGGAGATCTGTCCCTACGATAGAACTCAGCTTGATCCCTACGATGTAACAGGGAACCTGATCCTGCGATCAGACCTGCTAAAGTCCTCAGCTAGTCTGTACGGAGACCTATAGATGTGGGGAAGGAATCCCTACAAGTACTAGGGACTGGGAGCAAAATGGACACCTCCTAACAGAAATAGTAGCAGACAGACGAACAAACAAAATATACAGAACACAGAGGTCCGAAGACCAAGCAAACTAACAGAGTTAGATACTGAGCACAGGCTAGCTAAAGAGTAGTAATACAATGAAGTCCAGCAAAGCCAGAAGGGCGGAGCAGGACTAAATAGGCCAACAAGATCATGTGACCAGCAATAGAAAAAACCTAAGAGCAAGGTTCTAACAGTACCCTCACACATATTATTCCCTCATTTAGTGGATATTTTCACAAAAAAGTGAAATTTTCAAAAATGCAGAAAATTGGCTTAAAATGACTAAATATGAACGACTCATCGGGCAAATCGCTCTGGAACTGAAATGGGAAAGCTCACTGACATTTATCCTATCTAAAAGTCTGATAAACGCCGGAAAAATGACTAAGTCTAAAAAAAAATATTTTTCAACTTTTTTCAATTTTACCCCCGTGGGATGTATATTCTACCCACACACATTTGGAACTCTCCTGGGGTACCCTCACACATATTATTCCCTCATTTAGTGGATATTTTCACAAAAAAGTGAAATTTTCAAAAATTCTGAAAATTGGCTGAAAACGACTAAATATGAAGGACTCATCGGGCGAATCGCTCTGGAACTGAAATGGGAAAGCTCACTGACATTTATCCTATCTAAAAGTCTGATAAACGCCGGAAAAATGACTAAGTCTAAAAAAAAATATTTTTCAACTTTTTTCAATTTTACCTCCGTGGTATATATATTCTACCCACACAGATTTGGAACTCTCCTGGGGTACCCTCACACATATTATTCCCTCATTTAGTGGATATTTTCACAAAAAAGTGAAATTTTCAAAAATTCAGAAAATTGGTTGAAAACAACTAAATATGATGGACTCATCGGGCGAGTCGCTCTGGAACTGAAATTGGAACGCTCACTGACATTTCCCCTATCTGAAAGTCTGATAAACGCTGAAAAAATGACTAAGTCCGAAAAAAAAATGTTTTCACCTTTTTTCAATTTTACCCCTGTGAGATATATATTCTACCCACACACATTTGGAACTCTCCTGGGGTACCCTCACACATATTATTCCCTCATTTAGTGGATATTTTCACAAAAAAAGTGAAATTTTCAAAAATTCAGAAAAGTGGCTGAAAACGACTAAATATGAAGGAATCATCGGGCGAATCGCTCTGGAACTGAAATCGGAACGCTCACTGACATTTCCCCTATCTGAAAGTCTGATAAACGCCGCAAAAATGACTAAGTTCAAAAAAAATTTTTTTTCAACTTTTTTCAACTTTACCCCCGTGGGATATATCTTCTACCCACACACATTTGGAACTCTCCTGGGGTACCCTCACACATATTATTCCCTCATTTAGTGGATATTTTCACAAAAAAGTGAAATTTTCAAAAATTCTGAAAATTGGCTCAAAACTACTAAATATGAAGGACTCATCGGGCGAATGGCTCTGGAACTGAAATCGGAATGCTCACTGACATTTCCCCTATCTGAAAGTCTGATAAACGCCGGAAAAATGACTAAGTTCAAAAAAATTTTTTTTAAAACTTTTTTCAATTTTACCCCCGTGGGATATATCTTCTACACACACACATTTGGAACTCTTCTGGGGTACCCTCACACATATTATTCCCTCATTTAGTGGATATTTTCACAAAAAAGTGAAATTTTCAAAAATTCTGAAAATTGGCTGAAAACGACTGAATATGAACGACTCATCGGGCAAATCGCTCTGGAACTGAAATCGGAACGCTCACTGACATTTCCCCTATCTGAAAGTCTGATAAACGCTGAAAAAATGACTAAGTCCCCAAAAAAATTTTTTCACCTTTTTTCAATTTTACCCCCGTGGGATATATATTCTACCCACACACATTTGGAACTCTCCTGGGGTACCCTCACACATATTATTCCCTCATTGAGTGGATATTTTCACAAAAAAGTGAAATTTCCAAAATTCTGAAAATTGGCTGAAAACGACTAAATATGAAGGACTCATCGGGCAAATCGCTCTGGAACTGAAATTGGAACGCTCACTGACATTTCCCCTATCTGAAAGTCTGATAAACGCTGAAAAAATGACTAAGTCCCAAAAAAAATTTTTTCACCTTTTTTCAATTTTACCCCCGAGGGATATATATTCTACCCACACACATTTGGAACTCTCCTGGGGTACACATATTATTCCCTCATTTAGTGGATATTTTCACAAAAAAGTGAATTTTTAAAAAATTCTGAAAATTGGCTGAAAATGACTAAATATGAAGGACTCATCGGGCGAATCGCTCTGGAACTGAAATCGGAACGCTCACTGACATTTCTTCTATCTGAAAGTCTGATAAACGCCGGAAAAATGACTAAGTCCAAAAAAAATTTTTTTTAACTTTTTTCAATTTTACCCCCGTGGGATATATCTTCTACCCACTCACATTTGGAACTCTCCTGGGGTACCCTCACACATATTATTCCCTCATTTAGTGGATATTTTCCCAAAAAAGTGAAATTTTCAAAAATTCAGAAAATTGGCTGGAAACAACTAAATATGAAGGACTCATCGGGCGAATCGCTCTAGAACTGAAATCGGAACGCTCACTGACATTTCCCCTATCTGAAAGTCTGATAAACGCCGGAAAAATGACTAAATCCAAAAAAAAACTTTTTCAACTTTTTTCAATTTTACCCCCGTGGGATATATATTCTACCCACACACATTTGGAACTCTCCTGGGGTACCCTCACACATATTATTCCCTCATTTAGTGGATATTTTCACAAAAATGTGACAATTTCAAAAATTCTGAAAATTGGCTGAAAATGACTAAATATGAAGGACTCATTGGGCGAATCGCTCTGGAACAGAAATCGGAACGCTCACTGACATTTCCCCTATCTGAAAGTCTGATAAACGCCGGAAAAATGATTAAGTCCAAAAAAAAAAATTTTCACCTTTTTTCAATTTTACCCTTGTGGGATATATATTTTACCCCCACACATTTGGAACTCTCCTGGGGTACCCTCACACATATTATTCCCTCATTTAGTGGATATTTTCACAAAAAAGTGAAATTTTCAAAAATTTAGAAAATTGGCTGAAAACGACTAAATATGAAGGGCTCATCGGGCGAATCGCTCTGGAACTGAAATCGGAACGCTCACTGACATTTCCCCTATCTGAACGTCTGATAAACGCTAAAAAAATGACTAAGTCCCAAAAAAAAATTTTTCACCTTTTTTCAATTTTACCCCCGTGGGATATATATTCTACCGACACACATTTGGAACTCTACTGGGGTACACATATTATTCCCTCATTTAATGGATATTTTCACAAAAAAGTGAATTTTTAAAAAATTCTGAAAATTGGCTGAAATTGACTAAATATGAAGGACTCATCGGGCGAATCGCTCTGGAACTGAAATCGGAACGCTCACTGACATTTCTTCTATCTGAAAGTCTGATAAACGCCGGAAAAATGACTAAGTCCAAAAAAAATTTTTTTTACCTTTTTTCAATTTTACCCCCGTGGGATATATCTTCTACCAACACACACATTTTGAACTCTCTTGGGGTACCCTCACACATATTATTCCCTCAGTTAGTGGATATTTTCACAAAAAGTGAAATTTTCAAAAATTCAGAAAATTGGCTGAAAACGACTAAATATGAAGGACTCATCGGGCGAATCGCTCTGGAACTGAAATCGGAACGCTCACTGACATTTCCCCTATCTGAAAGTCTGATAAACGCCGGAAAAATGACTAAGTCCAAAAAAAATTTTTTTTAAACTTTTTTCAATTTTACCACTGTTGGATATATATTCTACCCACACACATTTGGAACTCTCCTGGGGTAGCCTCACACATATTATTCCCTCATTTAGTGGATATTTTCACAAAAAAGTGAAATTTTCAAAAATTCAGAAAATTGGCTGAAAACAACTAAATATGAAGGACTCATCGGGCAAATCGCTCTGGAACTGAAATTGGAACGCTCACTGCCATTTCTCCTATCTGAAAGTCTGATAAACGCTGAAAAAATGACTAAGTCCCAAAAAAAATTTTTTCACCTTTTTTCAATTTTACCCCCGTGGGATATATATTCTACCCACACACATTTGGAACTCTCCTGGGGTACCCTCACACATATTATTCCCTCATTGAGTGGATATTTTCACAAAAAAGTGAAATTTTCAAAAATTCTGAAAATTGGCTGAAAACGACTAAATATGAAGGACTCATCGGGCAAATCGCTCTGGAACTGAAATTGGAACGCTCACTGACATTTCCCCTATCTGAAAGTCTGATAAACGCTGAAAAAATGACTAAGTCCCCAAAAATTTTTTTTCACCTTTTTTCAATTTTTCCCCCGTGGGATATATATTCTACCCACACACATTTGGAACTCTCCTGGGGTACACATATTATTCCCTCATTTAGTGGATATTTTCACAAAAAAGTGAAATTTTCAAAAATTCTGAAAATTGACTGAAAACGACTAAATATGAAGGACTCATCGGGCGAATCGCTCTGGAACTGAAATTGGAACGCTCACTGACATTTCCCCTATCTGAAAGTCTAATAAACGCCGGAAAAATGACAAAGTCCAAAAAAAAACTTTTTCAACTTTTTTCAATTTTACCCCCGTGGGATATATATTCTACCGACACACATTTGGAACTCTCCTGGGGTACCCTCACACATATTATTCCCTCATTTAGTGGATATTTTCCCAAAAAAGTGAAATTTTCAAAAATTCAGAAAAATGGCTGGAAACAACTAAATATGAAGGACTCATCGGGCGAATCGCTCTAGAACTGAAATCGGAACGCTCACTGACATTTCCCCTATCTGAAAGTCTGATAAACACCGGAAAAATGACTAAGTCTAAAAAAAAATTTTTTTCAACTTTTTTCAATATTACCCCCTTGGGATATATATTCTACCCACACACATTTGGAACTCTCCTGGGATACCCTCACACATATTATTCCCTCATTTAGTGGATATTTTCACAAAAAAGTGAAATTTTCAAAAATTCAGAAAATTGGCTGAAAATGACTAAATATGAAGGACTCATTGGGCGAATCACTCTGGAACTGAAATCGGAATGCTCACTGACATTTCCCCTATCTGAAAGTCTGATAAACGCCGGAAAAATGACTAAGTCCAAAAAAAAACTTTTTCAACTATTTTTAATTTTACCCCCGTGGGATATATATTCTACCCACACACATTTGGAACTCTCCTGGGGTACCCTCACACATATTATTCCCTCATTTAGTGGATATTTTCACAAAAATGTGAAATTTTCAAAAATTCTGAAAATTGGCTGAAAATGACTAAATATGAAGGACTCATTGGGCGAATGGCTCTGGAACTGAAATCGGAATGCTCACTGACATTTCCCCTATCTGAAAGTCTGATAAACGCCAGAAAAATGACTAAGTCCAAAAAAAAATTTTTTCAACTTTTTTCAATTTAACCCCCGTGGGATATATCTTCTACCCACACACATTTTGAACTCTCTTGGGGTACCCTCACACATATTATTCCCTCAGTTAGTGGATATTTTCACAAAAAAGTGAAATTTTCAAAAATTCAGAAAATTGGCTGAAAACGACTAAATATGAAGGACTCATCGGGCGAATCGCTCTGGAACTGAAATCGGAACACTCACTGACATTTCCCCTATCTGAAAGTCTGATAAACGCCGGAAAAATGACAAAGTCCAAAAAAATATTTTTTTCAACTTTTTTCAATTTTACCCCCGTGGGATATATCTTCTACCCACACACATTTTGAACTCTCTTGGGGTACCCTCACACATATTATTCCCTCAGTTAGTGGATATTTTCACAAAAAAGTGACATTTTCAAAAATTCAGAAAATTGGCTGAAAATGACTAAATATGAAGGACTCATTGGGCGAATCGCTCTGGAACTGAAATCGGAACGCTCACTGACATTTCCCCTATCTGAAAGTCTGATAAAGGCCGGAAAATGACTAAGTCCAAAAAAAAAAAATTTTCACCTTTTTTCAATCTTACCCTTGTGGGATATATATTCTACCCACACACATTTGGAACTCTCCTGGGGTACCCTCACACATATTATTCCCTCATTTAGTGGATATTTTCACAAAAAAGTGAAATTTTCAAAAATTCAGAAAATTGGCTGAAAATGACTAAATATGAAGGACTCATTGGGCGAATCGCTCTGGAACTGAAATCGGAACGCTCACTGACATTTCCCCTATCTGAAAGTCTGATAAACGCCGGAAAAATGTCTAAGTCCAAAAAAATATTTTTTTCACCTTTTTTCAATTTTACCCCCGTGGGATATATATTCTATCCACACACATTTGTAACTCTCCTGGGGTACCCTCACACATATTATTCCCTCATTTAGTGGATATTTTCACAAAAAAGTGACATTTTCAAAAATTCTGAAAATTGGCTGAAAACGACTAAATATGAAGGACTCATCGGGCGAATCGCTCTCGAACTGAAATCGGAACGCTCACTGAAATTTCCCCTATCTGAAAGTCTGATAAACACCGGAAAAATGACTAAGTCTAAAAAAAAATTTTTTTCAACTTTTTTCAATATTACCCACGTGGGATATATATTCTACCCACACACATTTGGAACTCTCCTGGGATACCCTCACACATATTATTCCCTCATTTAGTGGATATTTTCACAAAAATGTGAAATTTTCAAAAATTCAGAAAATTGGCTGAAAATGACTAAATATGAAGGACTCATTGGGTGAATCACTCTGGAACTGAAATCGGAACGCTCACTGACATTTCCCCTGTCTGAAAGTCTGATAAACGCCGGAAAAATGACTAAGTCCAAAAAAAAATTTTTATACCTTTTTTCAATTTTACCCCCGTGGGATATATATTCTACCCACACACATTTGGAACTCTCCTGGGGTACCCTCACACATATTATTCCCTCATTGAGTGGATATTTTCACAAAAAAGTGAAATTTTCAAAAATTCAGAAAATTGGCTGGAAACGACTAAATATGAAGGACTCATCGGGCGAATCGCTCTGGAACTGAAATTGGAACGATCACTGACATTTCCCCTATCTGAAAGTCTGAGAAACGCTGAAAAAATGACTAAGTCCCAAAAAATTTTTTTTCACCTTTTTTCAATTTTTCCCCCGTGGGATATATATTCTACCCACACACATTTGGAACTCTCCTGGTGTACACATATTATTCCCTCATTTAGTGGATATTTTCACAAAAAAAGTGAAATTTTCAAAAATTCTGAAAATTGGCTGAAAACGACTAAATATGAAGGACTCATCGGGCGAATCGCTCTGGAACTGAAATCGGAACACTCACTGAAATTTCCCCTATCTGAAAGTCTGATAAACGCCGGAAAAATGACTAAGTCCAAAAAAAAATTTTTTCAACTTTTTTCAATTTAACCCCCGTGGGATATATATTCTACCCACACACATTTTGAACTCTCTTGGGGTACCCTCACACATATCATTCCCTCAGTTAGTGGATATTTTCACAAAAAAGTGAAATTTTCAAAAATTCAGAAAATTGGCTGAAAACGACTAAATATGAAGGACTCATCGGGCGAATCGCTCTGGAACTGAAATCGGAACGCTCACTGACATTTCCCCTATCTGAAAGTCTGATAAACGCCGGAAAAATGACAAAGTCCAAAAAAATATTTTTTTCACCTTTTTTCAATTTTACCCCCGTGGGATATATATTCTATCCACACACATTTGGAACTCTCCTGTTGTATCCTCACACATATTATTCCCTCATTTAGTGGATATTTTCCCAAAAAAGTGAAATTTTCAAAAATTCAGAAAATTCATAGAATCATAGAATGGTAGAGTTGGAAGGGACCTCCTGGGTCATCTGGTCCAACCCCCTGCTCAAAGCAGGATTCACTAAATCATCTCAGACAGATGTCTGTCCAGCCTCTGTTTGAAGACATCCATTGAAGGGGAACTCACCACCTCTCGTGGCAGCCTGTTCCACTCATTAATCACCCTAACTGTCAAAAAGTTTTTTCTAATATCTAATCTGTGTCTCCTCCCATTTAGTTTCATCCCGTTGCTTCTAGTCTTTCCCTGTGCAAATGAGAATAAAGATGATCCTTCTACAATGTGACAGCCCTTGACATATTTGTAGACAGCTATTAAGTCTCCTCTCAGTCTTCTTTTTTGCAAGCTAAACATTCCCAAATCCTGCAACCGTTCCTCATAGGACATGGTTTGCAGACCAGTCACCATTCTGGTCGCTCTTCTCTGAACTTGTTCCAGTTTGTCTATGTCTTTTTTAAAATGTGGTGCCCAAAACTGTACACAGTATTCCAGATGAGGTCTGACCAAAGAGGAGTAAAGACCGATAATGACTTCACGTGATCTAGACTGTATGCTTCTGTTAATACATCCCAGAATTGTATTTGCCTTTTTTGCTGCTGCATCACACTGTTGACTCATGTTCAGTCTATGATCTATTAGTATACCTAAGTCTTTTTCACATGTACTGTTGCTTAGCTCTATTCCTCCCATTCTGTATATGCTTTTTTCATTTTTATTGCCCAGATGTAGTACTTTGCATTTTTCCCTGTTAAAAACCATTCTGTTGGTTGCTGCCCACTGCTCCAGTTTATTTAGGTCTTTTTGAATCCTCTCTCTCTCTTCTCTAGTATTAGCTATCCCTCCTAGCTTTGTGTCATCAGCAAATTTAATCAGTTTACCCTCAATTCCTTCATCTAAATCATTGATGAAGATGTTGAACAATACAGGTCCCAGGACAGAGCCCTGTGGTATCCCACTTGAGACATTCATCCAGCTGGATGTGAAGCCATTTACAACCACCCTTTGAGTCCGATCACTAAGCCAGTTATGAATCCACCTAACAGTTGCCTGGTCCATTGCATACTTGGTCATTTTTTCAATAAGGATGGTGTGAGATACTTTGTCAAATGCTTTGCTGAAGTCAAGATATACTATATCTACAGCATTTCCCTGATCCACCCAGTCAGTGATTCTGTCATAGAAGGAAATTAAGTTAGTCTGACATGACTTGTTAGTTACAAACCCATGCTGACTCTGGTTAATCACTTCATTCTTATCCAGGTACTTACATACATGATGTTTAATAATTTGTTCAAAGATCTTTCCTGGTATAGAAGTCAGACTCACCGGCCTATAGTTCCCTGGGTCCACCTTCTTCCCCTTTTTGAAGATAGGAACAACATTTGCTCTTCTCCAGTCTTCTGGGACTTCTCCTGTTCTCCAAGAATTTTCAAAGATTATGGAGAGTGGTTCTAAAATTTCTTCTACGATCTCCTTCAGTACTCTGGGGTGTAATTCATCTGGACCTGGAGACTTGAACTCATTTATGTTAGCTAAATATTCCCTCACAATCTTTCTGTTTACAGATAACTTGGATTCTTCTATTCCTTTAAAAGGACAGTGAAAATCAGTTGATGTTACATTTTCTTTCTGAGAGAAAACAGATGCAAAATAGGAATTAAAAAGTTCGGCCTTCTCAACATCCTCTCTTACCATTTCTCCATTTTCATCTTGTAAAAATCCTATAGCATCTTTGACTTTTCTTTTACTTTTGACATACCCCCAAAATCCTTTTTTATTGCTTTTGACATCTCTTGCAAGCCTTAATTCATTGTCAGCTTTAGCTAACCTGATACGTGCCCTACAGGATCTGCAGACTGCATTCTAATCTTCTTTAGATATGCCTCCCTCTTTCCATTTAATAAACATTTCTATCTTTCTTTTTAGCATGTGTTTAAGTTCTGTGTTCATCCATCCTGGTTTCCTTAAATGCTTCCGATTCTTCCTACTTTTCGGGATTGTTAACAATTGTGCTTTGAGAATCTCATTTTTAAAAATTTCCCATCCTTCCTGGACATTTTTGTCCTTAAGGACATCCAGCCATTGGATCCCTCCTATTCTCTTTCTGAGTCTCTTAAAATCTGCCTTTCTAAAATCTAACCTTGAAGTTTGAGTCTTCACATGTCTTCCTCCTCTAGTTATCCAAAATTCTATAATAGCATGATCGCTGCCTCCTAGGGTCCCAGCCACCTTTACCTCCTCAACCATTTCCTCCCTGTTTATAAGGATTAGATCCAAAGTAGCAGATCCCCTTGTTTTCTCCCCTACCTTTTGGAAGATAAAGTTGTCAGCAAGAGAGGATAAGAATTTGCTTGACCTGTTAGTTTTACTTGAGAGAGATTCCCAACAAATGTCTGGATAGTTGAAATCTCCCATGACCACTACGTCATATTTTTTGGAGAACTTGGTCATTTGATACATAAAGAGTTCATCCATATCTTCAGCTTGCCCAGGTGGCCTGTAGTAAATGCCTACAATGGTGTCCTTTCCGTTGTTCTCTCCTTGTATTCTTACCCAAACAGTTTCCACAGAACTCCCAGTCTCTGAAGCTTCAATCTCTGTGCAGATATACGCTTTTCTAACATACAATGCGACACCTCCTCCTCGTTTATCAATTCTGTTTCTTGCAAATAAGTTGTATCCTTTTAGCCTTTTATTCCAATCATGTGTATCGTCCCACCAAGTTTCAGTGATTCCAATGACATCATATTTCTTTTCCTGCATTAGTAGTTCCAATTCTCCTTGTTTGTTGCCCATGCTTTGTGCATTTGTATAAAAACATTTTAGTTTGTGATTGGTTTCTCTTCCTCCCATATTTTTATTTAGATTTTTTTGTCTTTGTTCTTTCTTTCCACTTCCAGTAGCAGAGATCTCAATAGTATTTGTCAGCTGTATGGCTTTTTCTGGCCTTTTGCTTCCCTTCCCACATTGTTCTAGTTTAAAGCTCTCCTGATGAGTGTAGCAAGGCGACTTCCAAATACATGTTTTCCAGTCTTCGTAAGGTGCACCCCATCTCTAGCAAGTAGTCCATCGTATAGGTAATTTATCCCGTGATCCAGAAATCCAAATCCTTGTTGACGGCACCATCGACGTAGCCAGTTGTTCACCTGTAGAATCTTATTCCACCTCATTGTTCCATGGTCATCCACTGGGAGGATGGATGAGAAGACCACCTGCGCTCCCAATTCTTTCACTTTCTTGCCTAAGTCTTCAAAGTCACTGCAGATGGTTTCCAGGTCCTTTCTTGCGGTGTCAATTGTCCCCACATGTATTAGCAGGAATGGGTAGTGATCTGTAGGTCTGAAGAGTCTTGATATCCTGTCAGACACATCTTTAATTTTTGCTCCAGGAAGACAGCACATTTCTCTTGAGGTTATGTCTGGTCTGCAGATAGCGGCCTCTGTTCCTCTTAACAGGGAATCCCCCATGACCACCACTCTTCGTTTTTTCTTCACAACATTCTTCTTTCTCCATCCAGGAGGATTCTGAGGACTTACAAGGTTATTCATTGCTGGCAAAGTCTTATCTTGCTGTATTTCTTCAAGGTTCTCCTGCGTGAGAGCCTGGTACTGGTTCCTGAGCAGTATGGGTGCTGACTGCCTCTCGATCCTCCTGCTTCTGTGGGTCACATGCTTCCATTCCTCTGTTTCGTCAGGTGCAGTTCGAATTTCTTCTCTTTCTGAATCATGAAGAGATAATTCTGCTCTGTCTAAGAACTCTTCACCTTCCTTATGTTAGAACCTTGCTGTTAGGTTTTTTTTCCTTTGCTGGTCACATGACCTTGTTGGCCTATTTAATCCTGCTCCGCCCTTCTGGCTTTGCTGGACTTCATTGTATATCTACTTTCTAGCTAGCCTGTGCTCTGTATCTAACTCTGTTAGTTTGCTTGGTCTACGGACCTCTAGGTTCTATCTATTTTGTTTGTTCGTCTGTCTGCTGCTATTTCTGTTAGGAGGTGTCCCATATTCCTCCCAGTCCTTAGTACTTGTAGGGATTCCCTCCCCAAATCTATAGGTCTCCGTACAGACTAGATTAGGACTTTAGCAGGTCTGATCGCAGGATCAGGTTCCCTGTTACATCGTAGGGATTCAGCTGAGTCTTATAGTAGGGACAGATCTCCTCTCTTTCCTTAGCTTTGGTAGCAGAACATAACAGTAAGTCCAGCCTGTAAATTCTCTAAGGAAAGATTTTTTTTTGTTCCATCATGGTGTCGGTTCAGGATTTGGCTAAACACCTGCAGGGACTCTCTCTGGAAGTGGCCGAGCTCCGTCAGCACGTGAGTAACTGTCCTGGAGCATATTTCTTGGAGCCTAAGGTATGTTTGCCGGATTTATTTTTTGGTGAACATCGAGAATTTTTTTCATTTAAAAATGCTTGCTTATTGTATTTTCGTTTGAGACCCAAGTCCTCTGGGGATGAATCCCAGCGCGTAGGGTTCATAATGTCACTTTTGCGCAAAGAGCCTCAGGAGTGGGCCTTTTCTTTGCAACCTAGTGATACATGCTTCAGATCAGTGGATAGTTTTTTTTCTGCTTTAGGACTATTATATGATGATCCTGACCGTGTGGCATCAGCTGAGACTGAGTTGAGACGTTTAAAACAAGGATCAGGTAATATGGAAAAATATTGTACACATTTTCGTCGTTGGTCCACTCAAACAGGGTGGAACGATTCTGCTCTGAAAAGTCTATTTCTTGCTGGGCTCAGTGAAAGGGTTAAAGACCTGCTAATTGCTTATCCTACACCTGAGGATTTGCAACAGGCTATGCAATTAGCTATACGGGTGGACAGAAGACTGCGTGCTAGGGTTAATGAGAGCAAATCCTCTGCTATGTCAGTTTCTGGTTATGATAATGTGTGTACTAACAGTGGTGAACCGATGGAGATTGGATCGGTGGCACCTCGCTCTCAAGAAAAACACCGTCGTTTTTCAGAAGGCTTGTGTTTCTATTGTGGAAAATCTGGTCATTTGATTAAAGGCTGTGAGCTTCGTATGAAGAAAGAAAAAAAAAATGGTCAGTCACGCCCGTATTGCCTGTTTAAATTCCAAGGGTATATTTTTAGCTGCTTCCACGATTGCTCAGGAAAAATTAATGGAATTTCGGGTGTTTGTTGATTGCGGGTCTACACTGAATGTTATTGATGGGGGATTCGTGGAAAAACTCAATTTAAAACCTGAACCTTTATCATCCCCCATTGCTGTGGTTTCTGTGGATGGCTCCCCTTTGAAGAATATTACTCTCAAGGTCAGTGAATTTCCTCTCACTATTAATGGTGTTCACCATGAGAAATTGGATTTGGTAGTGTTGAATAACTTGCCTTCTCCAGTAATATTGGGTTTGCCCTGGTTAAAATTTCACAATCCTGTACTGGATTGGTCTACCAGTGAAATTAAATCCTGGAGCCATAAATGTTATGACAAGTGTTGTAACGGGCGTATTGCAGCTTTGGATAGGGGAGAATTGCCTGTTCCTATTCAGGATTTTTGGAGAGTTTTTTCTGAGAAAGAATCGCAGGTTTTGCCTCCCCATAGAGACTATGATTGTTCTATTGAATTTGTCCCTGGAGCGACTCTTCCTAAAAGTCGTTTATTTAACCTTACTATTCCTGAGAGGAAGGCTTTGGAGGAATACATACAGACAAGTTTGGCCGCCGGTCACATTAGGCCCTCTAAGTCTCCTGTGGCGGTTGGATTTTTTTTTGTAAAAAAAAAGGACGGCGGTTTACGTCCTTGTCTGGATTTTCGTGAGATTAACAAAATTACGGTACGCAATCCTTACCCACTGCCATTGATTCCTGATCTGTTTAACCAGTTATTGGGGGCCAAGTGGTTCTCTAAAATTGACCTTAAGGGGGCATACAATCTGTTGCGCATGAAGGAGGGTGATGAATGGAAGACTGCTTTTAACACTCCTGTGGGTCATTTTGAGAATCTGGTTATGCCTTTTGGTCTTACTAATGCTCCTGCATTTTTTCAGAATCTGATTAATGACATCCTTAGACCTTTGATCGGTAAAAATGTGGTTGTGTATTTGGATGACATTTTGATTTATTCGCCAGATCTGGAGTCTCATTGGCGGAGCGTGCGTGAGGTATTACAGTTATTAATGGACAATTCGCTTTTTGCTAAGCTGGAGAAATGTGAGTTCGCTGTACAGAGAATTAGTTTTTTGGGCTACATTATCTCCAGCAAAGGTTTTGAGATGGATCCGGTTAAGGTTCAGGCTGTGCAGGAATGGCCTAGGCCTATTGGTTTGAAATCAATACAGAGGTTTTTGGGTTTTGCCAATTACTATAGAAAATTCATAAAAAAATTTTCTAGTATTGTCAAACCTCTGACTGATCTCACCGGGAAAGGTGCTGATGCGGTTCAGTGGTCTTCTGAGGCCATTGAAGCTTTTGTGTATCTCAAGGAGAGGTTCACCTCTGCTCCCATCCTTATGCAGCCTGATGTTACTAGGCCGTTTTTGGTTGAGGTTGATGCTTCCTCTGTGGGGGTTGGCGCAGTATTGTCTCAGGATAACGGGGATGGATTACATCCCTGTGCCTTTTTTTCAAAAAAATTTTCGGAGACTGAATTGAATTACGATATTGGTAATCGGGAATTATTGGCTATTAAACTCGCATTTGAACACTGGCGCCACTTCTTGGAAGGTGCGGAATTTCCCGTTCAGGTTCTTACGGATCATAAAAATCTGATATATCTTGACGCTGCCAAGCGCCTGAATGCCCGTCAGGCTAGGTGGGCACTGTTTTTCTCGCGGTTTAATTTCTCCGTTACTTACATCCCTGGTACTAAGAATGTTAAGGCGGATGCCTTGTCTCGCAGTTTTTCTCCCATAGTCGGTGCTGAGAAAGAGGAAAACATTTTACAAGAAGGTGTTGTGATAGCTGCTTTAGACTCCGTTTTGGAAGATGAGATTCTTAAAGCTCAGGAGAATGCCCCATCTAACACTCCTCATGGGAGGTTGTTTGTGCCTGGGACCTTTAGGAGAGATTTGTTTGTTGAGTGTCACGAATCTCGGTTGGCAGGTCATCCCGGAATCTCTGAGACCAAGAGACTGGTGGGTCGCAGTTTTTGGTGGCCTGGATGGCAGAAGGAAGTCATTAAGTGGGTGCGCCAATGTACTATATGTGCTAGATCTAAGTCCTCACATACTCCTGCTGCGGGGTTGCTTTGTCCTTTGGAGGTCCCCAGTGCTCCTTGGACACATTTGGCTATGGACTTTATAACTGACCTTCCCCCCTCTGAGGGTTTTACTGTCATCTGGGTGGTCGTGGACCGTTTTAGCAAGATGTGTCACTTGGTTCCCTTCGTCAAACTGCCCTGCGCTAAAACTCTCGCTAAGGCCTTTGTCAAGGAAATTGTCAGACTTCATGGCGTTCCTACTGACATTGTTTCTGATAGGGGTCCTCAGTTCGTGGCTCGTTTTTGGCGTGCCTTTTGTGACAGGTTGGGAATTCATTTGTCGTTTTCGTCCGGATATCATCCTGAATCTAATGGCCAGACAGAAAGGAAAAACCAGGATGTTGAGCAGTTCTTGCGTTGTTTTGTGGCAGACAATCAAGAGGGGTGGTCTGAGTTTCTGCCACTTGCCGAATTTGCTCTGAACAATCATACATCTTCTTCTGCTGGTTGTTCGCCTTTTTTTTGTTGTTCTGGGAGACATCCGTCGTTTGGGTCGTTCTCCAAGTTGGGATCTGCCGTGCCTGAGGAGGAGAATTTTTCCGGTGATTTGGAAAGAGTTTGGACGGATGTGCGTGGTAATCTTCAGGAGGCCAACAGAAAATCTAAAGACTACTTTGATAGGAAACGACAGGAGGTTTTGTTCGCTGTTGGTGACATGGTTTGGTTGTCCTCTAGGAATCTGCGGTTGAGGATTCCTTCTAAGAAATTGGGTCCCAAGTTTGTAGGGCCCTTTAAGGTGCTTCAGGTTGTCAACCAATCTGCTGTTAGGTTGGAGGTTCCTACCTCCTGGAGAATTAATCCGGTCTTTCATGTCTCTCTGTTAAAAAAAGCTGTTGTGTCGGATGGTGACGCCTCTGCCTCTGTTCCTCCGGTGGTGGAGGACGGGGAATATGAAATTTCTCGCATCCTTGACTCTAGACGGTATAGAGGTAGTTTGCAGTATCTTGTGGCCTGGAAAGGTTTCGGACCCGAGGATAACTCTTGGGTGAGGTCAGATGATGTTTCCGCGTCCAGACTTATCAGAGCGTTTCACAGGAGATTTCCTGATAAGCCTGGTCCTAGGGGATCCGGAGGATCCTCTTAGAAGGGGGGGTACTGTTAGAACCTTGCTGTTAGGTTTTTTTTCCTTTGCTGGTCACATGACCTTGTTGACCTATTTAATCCTGCTCCGCCCTTCTGGCTTTGCTGGACTTCATTGTATATCTACTTTCTAGCTAGCCTGTGCTCTGTATCTAACTCTGTTAGTTTGCTTGGTCTACGGACCTCTAGGTTCTATCTATTTTGTTTGTTCGTCTGTCTGCTGCTATTTCTGTTAGGAGGTGTCCCATATTCCTCCCAGTCCTTAGTACTTGTAGGGATTCCCTCCCCAAATCTATAGGTCTCCGTACAGACTAGATTAGGACTTTAGCAGGTCTGATCGCAGGATCAGGTTCCCTGTTACATCGTAGGGATTCAGCTGAGTCTTATAGTAGGGACAGATCTCCTCTCTTTCCTTAGCTTTGGTAGCAGAACATAACACCTTAATGATTTTCAAGGTAGTTAACCTCTCTTCTAGATTTCGCAACTTTTCCTCCAACAGGGACACAAGCTTGCATTTCTGGCATGGTAAGTTTGGCTTTTCCACTGGCAAGTCTGTGAACATGTAGCAGGATATGCAGCTCACCAAATGGCTCCTGGACTCTTCCATAATCTTACTGTTAATGTTCTGAAAACAGTGAAAAATGCTTAAAAATGCGCGCGCTGTTAGGCGCGCGGTTTACCGATGTCCTCTTTTCAGCTCCAACAGCCAAAATCCAGTGTTCTTTGACCTCGCGGAGACTCTTCACTTACCCCAAAATGCAGTGGAAATATGCAAATTATCTCCTCAGGACTCCTCCCCTGGTTTACCGATGTCCTCTTTTCAGCTCCAACAGCCAAAATCCAGTGTTCTTTGAGCTCGCGGAGACTCTTCACTTACCCCAAAATGCAGTGGAAATATGCAAATTATCTCCTCAGGACTCCTCCCCTGGTTTACCGATGTCCTCTTTTCAGCTCCAACAGCCAAAATCCAGTGTTCTTTGAGCTCGCGGAGACTCTTCACTTACCCCAAAATGCAGTGGAAATATGCAAATTATCTCCTCAGGACTCCTCCCCTGGTTTACCGATGTCCTCTTTTCAGCTCCAACAGCCAAAATCCAGTGTTCTTTGAGCTCGCGGAGACTCTTCACTTACCCCAAAATGCAGTGGAAATATGCAAATTATCTCCTCAGGACTCCTCCCCTGGTTTACCGATGTCCTCTTTTCAGCTCCAACAGCCAAAATCCAGTGTTCTTTGAGCTCACGGAGACTCTTCACTTACCCCAAAATGCAGTGGAAATATGCAAATTATCTCCTCAGGACTCCTCCCCTGGTTTACCGATGTCTTCTTTTCAGCTCCAACAGCCAAAATCCAGTGTTCTTTGAGCTCGCGGAGACTCTTCACTTACCCCAAAATGCAGTGGAAATATGCAAATTATGTCCTCAGGACTCCTCCCCTGGTTTACCGATGTCCTCTTTTCAGCTCCAACAGCCAAAATCCAGTGTTCTTTGAGCTCGCGGAGACTCTTCACTTACCCCAAAATGCAGTGGAAATATGCAAATTATCTCCTCAGGACTCCTCCCCTGGTTTACCGATGTCCTCTTTTCAGCTCCAACAGCCAAAATCCAGTGTTCTTTGAGCTCGCGGAGACTCTTCACTTACCCCAAAATGCAGTGGAAATATGCAAATTATCTCCTCAGCACTCCTCCCCTGGTTTACCGATGTCCTCTTTTCAGCTCCAACAGCCAAAATCCAGTGTTCTTTGAGCTCGCGGAGACTCTTCACTTACCCCAAAATGCAGTGGAAATATGCAAATTATCTCCTCAGGACTCCTCCCCTGGTTTACCGATGTCCTCTTTTCAGCTCCAACAGCCAAAATCCAGTGTTCTTTGAGCTCGCGGAGACTCTTCACTTACCCCAAAATGCAGTGGAAATATGCAAATTATCTCCTCAGGACTCCTCCCCTGGTTTACCGATGTCCTCTTTTCAGCTCCAACAGCCAAAATCCAGTGTTCTTTGAGCTCGCGGAGACTCTTCACTTACCCCAAAATGCAGTGGAAATATGCAAATTATCTCCTCAGGACTCCTCCCCTGGTTTACCGATGTCCTCTTTTCAGCTCCAACAGCCAAAATCCAGTGTTCTTTGAGCTCGCGGAGACTCTTCACTTACCCCAAAATGGAGTGGAAATATGCAAATTATCTCCTCAGGACTCCTCCCCTGGTTTACCGATGTCCTCTTTTCAGCTCCAACAGCCAAAATCCAGTGTTCTTTGAGCTCGCGGAGACTCTTCACTTACCCCAAAATGCAGTGGAAATATGCAAATTATCTCCTCAGGACTCCTCCCCTGGTTTACCGATGTCCTCTTTTCAGCTCCAACAGCCAAAATCCAGTGTTCTTTGAGCTCGCGGAGACTCTTCACTTACCCCAAAATGCAGTGGAAATATGCAAATTATCTCCTCAGGACTCCTCCCCTGGTTTACCGATGTCCTCTTTTCAGCTCCAACAGCCAAAATCCAGTGTTCTTTGAGCTCGCGGCGACTCTTCACTTACCCCAAAATGGAGTGGAAATATGCAAATTATCTCCTCAGGACTCCTCCCCTGGTTTACCGATGTCCTCTTTTCAGCTCCAACAGCCAAAATCCAGTGTTCTTTGAGCTCGCGGAGACTCTTCACTTACCCCAAAATGCAGTGGAAATATGCAAATTATCTCCTTAGGACTCCTCCCCTGGTTTACCGATGTCCTCTTTTCAGCTCCAACAGCCAAAATCCAGTGTTCTTTGAGCTCGCGGAGACTCTTCACTTACCCCAAAATGCAGTGAAAATATGCAAATTATCTCCTCAGGACTCCTCCCCTGGTTTACCGATGTCCTCTTTTCAGCTCCAACAGCCAAAATCCAGTGTTCTTTGAGCTCGCGGAGACTCTTCACTTACCCCAAAATGCAGTGGAAATATGCAAATTATCTCCTCAGGACTCCTCCCCTGGTTTACCGATGTCCTCTTTTCAGCTCCAACAGCCAAAATCCAGTGTTCTTTGAGCTCGCGGAGACTCTTCACTTACCCCAAAATGCAGTGGAAATATGCAAATTATCTCCTCAGGACTCCTCCCCTGGTTTACCGATGTCCTCTTTTCAGCTCCAACAGCCAAAATCCAGTGTTCTTTGAGCTCACGGAGACTCTTCACTTACCCCAAAATGCAGTGGAAATATGCAAATTATCGCTCTGGAACTGAAATCGGAATGCTCACTGACATTTCCCCTATCTGAAAGTCTGATAAACGCCGGAAAAATGACTAAGTCTAAAAAAAAAATTTTTTCAACTTTTTTCAATTTTACCCCCGTGGGATATATATTCTACCCACACACATTTGGAACTCTCCTGGGGTACCCTCAAACATATTATTCCCTCATTTAGTGGATATTTTCACAAAAAAGTGAAATTTTCAAAAATTCAGAAAATTGGCTGAAAACTACTAAATATGAAGGACACATCGGACAAATCGCTCTGGAACTGAAATCGGAACGCTCACTGACATTTCCCCTTTCTGAAAGTCTGATAAACGCCAGAAAAATGACTAAGTCCCCCAAAAAATTTTTTTCAACTTTTTTCAATTTTACCCCTGTGGATATATATTCTACCCACACACATTTGGAACTCTCCTGGGGTACCCTCACACATATTATTCCCTCATTTAGTGGATATTTTCACAAAAAAGTGAAATTTTCAAAAATTCAGAAAATTGGCTGAAACCGTCTAAATATGAAGGACTCATCGGGCGAATCGCTCTGGAACTGAAATCGGTACGCTCACTGACATTTATCCTATCTGATAAACGCCGGAAAAATGACTAAGTCCAAAAAAATTTTTTTTTCAACTTTTGTCAATTTTACCCCCGTGGGATATATATTCTACCCACACACATTTGGAACTCTCCTGGGGTACCCTCACACATATTATTCCCTCATTTAGTGGATATTTTCACAAAAAAAGTGAAATTTTCAAAAATTCTGAAAATTGGCTGAAAACGACTAAATATGAAGGACTCATCGGGCGAATCGCTCTGGAACTGAAATCGGAACGCTCACTGATATTTCCCCTATCTGAAAGTCTGACAAACGCCGGAAAAATGACAAAGTCCAAAAAAATATTTTTTTCACCTTTTTTCAATTTTACCCCCGTGGGATATATATTCTATCCACACACATTTGGAACTCTCCTGTTGTATCCTCACACATATTATTACCTCATTTAGTGGATATTTTCCCAAAAAAGTGAAATTTTCAAAAATTCAGAAAATTGGCTGGAAACGACTAAATATGAAGGACTCATCGGGCGAACCGTTCTGGAACTGAAATCGGAACGCTCACTGACATTTCCCCTATCTGAAAGTCTGATAAACGCCGGAAAAATGACTAAGTCTAAAAAAAAAAATTTTTCAACTTTTTTCAATTTTACCCCCGTGGGATATATATTCCACCCACACACATTTGGAACTCTCCTGGGATACCCTCACACATATTATTCCCTCATTTAGTGGATATTTTCACAAAAAAGTGAAATTTTCAAAAATTCAGAAAATTGTCTGAAAATGACTAAATATTAAGGACTCATCGGGCGAATCGCTCTGGAACTGAAATCTGAACGCTCACTGACATTTCCCCTATCTGAAAGTCTGATAAACGCTGAAAAAATGACTACGTCCAAAAAAAAAAATTTTTCACCTTTTTTCAATTTTACCCCCGTGGGATATATATTCTACCCACACACATTTGGAACTCTCCTGGGGTACCCTCACACATATTATTCCCTCATTTAGTGGATATTTTCACAAAAAAGTGAAATTTTCAAAAATTCAGAAAATTGGCTGAAAACTACTAAATATGAAGGACTCATCGGGCGAATCGCTCTGGAACTGAAATCGGAACGCTCACTGACATTTCCCCTTTCTGAAAGTCTGATAAACGCCAGAAAAATGACTAAGTCCCCCAAAAAATTTTTTTCAACTTTTTTCAATTTTACCCCTGTGGATATATATTCTACCCACACACATTTGGAACTCTCCTGGGGTACCCTCACACATATTATTCCCTCATTTAGTGGATATTTTCACAAAAAAGTGAAATTTTCAAAAATTCAGAAAATTGGCTGAAACCTTCTAAATATGAAGGACTCATCGGGCGAATCGCTCTGGAACTGAAATCGGTACGCTCACTGACATTTATCCTATCTGATAAACGCCGGAAAAATGACTAAGTCCAAAAAAATTTTTTTTTCAACTTTTGTCAATTTTACCCCCGTGGGATATATATTCTACCCACACACATTTGGAACTCTCCTGGGGTACCCTCACACATATTATTCCCTCATTTAGTGGATATTTTCACAAAAAAAGTGAAATTTTCAAAAATTCTGAAAATTGGCTGAAAACGACTAAATATGAAGGACTCATCGGGCGAATCGCTCTGGAACTGAAATCGGAACGCTCACTGATATTTCCCCTATCTGAAAGTCTGACAAACGCCGGAAAAATGACAAAGTCCAAAAAAATATTTTTTTCACCTTTTTTCAATTTTACCCCCGTGGGATATATATTCTATCCACACACATTTGGAACTCTCCTGTTGTATCCTCACACATATTATTACCTCATTTAGTGGATATTTTCCCAAAAAAGTGAAATTTTCAAAAATTCAGAAAATTGGCTGGAAACGACTAAATATGAAGGACTCATCGGGCGAACCGTTCTGGAACTGAAATCGGAACGCTCACTGACATTTCCCCTATCTGAAAGTCTGATAAACGCCGGAAAAATGACTAAGTCTAAAAAAAAAAATTTTTCAACTTTTTTCAATTTTACCCCTGTGGGACATATATTCCACCCACACACATTTGGAACTCTCCTGGGATACCCACACACATATTATTCCCTCATTTAGTGGATATTTTCACAAAAAAGTGAAATTTTCAAAAATTCAGAAAATTGTCTGAAAATGACTAAATATTAAGGACTCATCGGGCGAATCGCTCTGGAACTGAAATCTGAACGCTCACTGACATTTCCCCTATCTGAAAGTCTGATAAACGCTGAAAAAATGACTACGTCCAAAAAAAAAAATTTTTCACCTTTTTTCAATTTTACCTCCGTGAGATATATCTTCTACCCACACACATTTGGAACTCTCCTGGGGTACCCTCACACATATTATTCCCTCTTTGAGTGGATATTTTCACAAAAAAGTGAAATTTTCAAAAATTCAGAAAATTGGCTGAAAACGACTAAATATGAAGGACTCATCGGGCGAATCGCTCTGGAACTGACATAGGAACGCTCACTGACATTTCCCCTATCTGAAAGTCTGATAAACGCCGGAAAAATGACTAAGTCCCCCAAAAAGTTTTTTTCAACTTCTTTCAATTTTACCCCCGTGGGATATATATTCTAACCACACACATTTGGAACTCTCCTGGGGTACCCTCACACATAATATTCCCTCATTTAGTGGATATTTTCACAAAAAAGTGAAATTTTCAAAAATTCTCAAAAAATTGGCTGAAAACGACTAAATATGAAGGATGCATCGGGCGAATCGCTCTGGAACTGAAATCGAAATGCTCACTCACATTTCCCCTATCTGAAAGTCTGATAAATGCCGGAAAAATGACTAAGTCTAAAAAAAAATTTTTTTTCAACTTTTTTCAATTTTACCCCCGTGGGATATATATTCTAACCACACACATTTGGAACTCTCCTGGGGTACCCTCACACATATTATTCCCTCATTTAGTGGATATTTTCACAAAAAAGTGAAATTTTCAAAAATTCAGAAAATTGGCTGAAAACGACTAAATATGAAGGACTCATCTGGCGAATCGCTCTGAAATGAAATCGAAACGCTCACTGACATTTCCCCTATCTGAAAGTCTGATAAACGCCGGAAAAATGACTATGTCCCCCCAAAAATTTTTTTCAACTTTTTTCAATTTTACCCCTGTGGATATATATTCTACTCACACACATTTGGAACTCTCCTGGCATACCCTCACACATATTATTCCCTCATTTAGTGGATATTTTCACAAAAAAGTGAAATTTTAAAAAATTCAGAAAATTGGCTGAAAACGACTAAATATGAAGGACTCATCGGGCGAATCGCTCTGGAACTGAAATTGGAATGCTCACTGACATTTCCCCAATCTGGAAGTCTGATAAACACCGGAAAAATGACTAAGTCAAAAAAAAATTTTTTTTCAACTTTTTGCAATTTTACCCCCGTGGGATATATATTCTACCCACACACATTTGGAACTCTCCTGGGGTACCCTCACACATATTATTCCCTCATTTAGTGGATATTTTCACAAAAAAGTGAAATTTTCAAAAATTCTGAAAATTGGCTGAAAACAACTAAATATGAAGGACTCATCGGGCGAATGGTTCTGGAACTGAAATCGGAACGCTCACTGACATTTCCCCTATCTGAAAGTCTGATAAACGCCAGAAAAATGACTAAGTCCCCCAAAAAATTTTTTTCAACTTTTTTCAATTTTACCCCTGTGGATATATATTCTACCCACACACATTTGGAACTCTCCTGGGGTACCCTCACACATATTATTCCTTCATTTAGTGGATATTTTCACAAAAAAGAGAAATTTTCAAAAATTCAGAAAATTGGCTGAAACCTTCTAAATATGAAGGACTCATCGGGCGAATCGCTCTGGAACTGAAATCGGTATGCTCACTGACATTTATCCTATCTGATAAACGCCGGAAAAATGACTAAGTACAAAAAAATTTTTTTTTCAACTTTTGTCAATTTTACCCCCTTGGGATATAGATTCTACCCACACACATTTGGAACTCTCCTGGGGTACCCTCACACATATTATTCCCTCATTTAGTGGATATTTTCACAAAAAAAGTGAAATTTTCAAAAATTCTGAAAATTGGCTGAAAACGACTAAATATGAAGGACTCATCGGGCGAATCGCTCTGGAACTGAAATCGGAACGCTCACTGACATTTCCCCTATCTGAAAGTCTGATAAACGCCAGAAAAATGACTAAGTCCCCCAAAAAATTTTTTTCAACTTTTTTCAATTTTACCCCTGTGGATATATATTCTACCCACACACATTTGGAACTCTCCTGGGGTACCCTCACACATATTATTCCTTCATTTAGTGGATATTTTCACAAAAAAGAGAAATTTTCAAAAATTCAGAAAATTGGCTGAAACCTTCTAAATATGAAGGACTCATCGGGCGAATCGCTCTGGAACTGAAATCGGTATGCTCACTGACATTTATCCTATCTGATAAACGCCGGAAAAATGACTAAGTACAAAAAAATTTTTTTTTCAACTTTTGTCAATTTTACCCCCTTGGGATATAGATTCTACCCACACACATTTGGAACTCTCCTGGGGTACCCTCACACATATTATTCCCTCATTTAGTGGATATTTTCACAAAAAAAGTGAAATTTTCGAAAATTGGCTGAAAACGACTAAATATGAAGGACTCATCGGGCGAATCGCTCTGGAACTGAAATCGGAACGCTCACTGACATTTCCCCTATCTGAAAGTCTGATAAACGCCGGAAAAATGACTAAGTCCCCCCAAAAATTTTTTTCAACTTTTTTCAATTTTACCCCTGTGGATATATATTCTACCCACACACATTTGGAACTCTGCTGGCGTACCCTCACATATATTATTCCCTCATTTAGTGGATATTTTCACAAAAAAGTGAAATTTTCAAAAATTCTGAAAATTGGCTGAAAACAACTAAATATGAAGGACTCATCGGGCGAATGGTTCTGGAACTGAAATCGGAACGCTCACTGACATTTCCCCTATCTGAAAGTCTGATAAACGCCAGAAAAATGACTAAGTCCCCCAAAAAATTTTTTTCAACTTTTTTCAATTTTACCCCTGTGGATATATATTCTACCCACACACATTTGGAACTCTCCTGGGGTACCCTCACACATATTATTCCTTCATTTAGTGGATATTTTCACAAAAAAGAGAAATTTTCAAAAATTCAGAAAATTGGCTGAAACCTTCTAAATATGAAGGACTCATCGGGCGAATCGCTCTGGAACTGAAATCGGTATGCTCACTGACATTTATCCTATCTGATAAACGCCAGAAAAATGACTAAGTCCCCCAAAAAATTTTTTTCAACTTTTTTCAATTTTACCCCTGTGGATATATATTCTACCCACACACATTTGGAACTCTCCTGGGGTACCCTCACACATATTATTCCTTCATTTAGTGGATATTTTCACAAAAAAGAGAAATTTTCAAAAATTCAGAAAATTGGCTGAAACCTTCTAAATATGAAGGACTCATCGGGCGAATCGCTCTGGAACTGAAATCGGAACGCTCACTGACATTTCCCCTATCTGAAAGTCTGATAAACGCCAGAAAAATGACTAAGTCCCCCCAAAAATTTTTTTCAACTTTTTTCAATTTTACCCCTGTGGATATATATTCTACCCACACACATTTGGAACTCTGCTGGCGTACCCTCACATATATTATTCCCTCATTTAGTGGATAGTTTCACAAAAAAGTGACATTTTCAAAAATTCAGAAAATTGGCTGAAATCGACTAAATATGAAGGACTCATCGGGCGAATCGCTCTGGAACTGAAATTGGAATGCTCACTGACATTTCCCCTATCTGGAAGTCTGATAAACACCGGAAAAATGACTAAGTCCAAAAAAAAATTTTTTTCAACTTTTTGCAATTTTACCCCCGTGGGATATATATTCTACCCACACACATTTGGAACTCTCCTGGGGTACCCTCACACATATTATTCCCTCATTTAGTGGATATTTTCACAAAAAAGTGAAATTTTCAAAAATTCAGAAAATTGGCTGAAAACGACTAAATATGAAGGACTCATAGGGCGAATCGCTCTGGAACTGAAATCGGAACGCTCACTGACATTTCCCATATCTGAAAGTCTGATAAACGCCGGAAAAATGAGTAAGTCCCCAAAAAAAAAATTTTCAACTTTTTTCAATTTTACCCCTGTGGATATATATTCTACCCACACACATTTGGAACTCTCCTGGGGTACCCTCACACATATTATTCCCTCATTTAGTGGATATTTTCACAAAAAAGTGAAATTTTCAAAAATTCAGAAAATTGGCTGAAAACTACTAAATATGAAGGACTCATCAGGCGAATCGCTCTGGAACTGAAATTCTAAAGCTCACTGACATTTCCCCTATCTGAAAGTCTGATAAATGCCAGAAAAATGACTAAGTCCAAAAAAAATTTTTTTTCAACTTTTTTCAATTTTACCCCCGTGGGATATATATTCTAACCACACACATTTGGAACTCTCCTGGGGTACCCTCACACATATAATTCCCTCATTTAGTGGATATTTTCACAAAAAAGTGAAATTTTCAAAAATTCTGAAAATTGGCTGAAAATGACTAAATATGAAGGACTCATCGGGCGAATCGCTCTGGAACTGAAATCGCAACGCTCACTGACATTTCCCCTATCTGAAAGTCTGATAAACACCGGAAAAATGAGTAAGTCCCCCCAAAAAAAATGTTCAACTTTTTTCAATTTTACCCCTGTGGATATATATTCTACCCACACACATTTGGAACTCTCCTGGGGTACCCTCACACATATTATTCCCTCATTTAGTGGATATTTTCACAAAAAAAGTGAAATTTTCAAAAATACTGAAAATTGACTGAAAACGACTAAATATGAAGGTCTCATCGGGCGAATCGCTCTGGAACTGAAATCGGAATGCTCACTGACATTTCCCCTATCTGAAAGTCTGATAAACGCCGGAAAAATGACTAAGTCCAAAAAAAAAATTTTTTAAACTTTTTTCAATTTTACCCCCGTGGGATATATATTCTACCCACACACATTTGGAACTCTCCTGGGGTACCCTCACACATATTATTCCCTCATTTAGTGGATATTTTCACAAAAAAGTGAAATTTTCAAAAATTGAGAAAATTGGCTGAAAACTACTAAATATGAAGGACTCATCGGGCGAATCGCTCTGGAACTGAAATCGGAACGCTCACTGACATTTCCCCTATCTGAAAGTCTGATAAACGCCGGAAAAATGACTAAGTCCCCCAAAAAGTTTTTTTCAACTTCTTTCAATTTTACCCCCGTGGGATATATATTCTAACCACACACATTTGGAACTCTCCTGGGGTACCCTCACACATAATATTCCCTCATTTAGTGGATATTTTCACAAAAAAGTGAAATTTTCAAAAATTCTCAAAAAATTGGCTGAAAACGACTAAATATGAAGGATGCATCGGGCGAATCGCTCTGGAACTGAAATCGAAATGCTCACTCACATTTCCCCTATCTGAAAGTCTGATAAACGCCGGAAAAATGACTAAGTCCCCCCAAAAATTTTTTTCAACTTTTTTCAATTTTACCCCTGTGGATATATATTCTACCCACACACATTTGGAACTCTGCTGGCGTACCCTCACATATATTATTCCCTCATTTAGTGGATAGTTTCACAAAAAAGTGACATTTTCAAAAATTCAGAAAATTGGCTGAAATCGACTAAATATGAAGGACTCATCGGGCGAATCGCTCTGGAACTGAAATTGGAATGCTCACTGACATTTCCCCTATCTGGAAGTCTGATAAACACCGGAAAAATGACTAAGTCCAAAAAAAAATTTTTTTCAACTTTTTGCAATTTTACCCCCGTGGGATATATATTCTACCCACACACATTTGGAACTCTCCTGGGGTACCCTCACACATATTATTCCCTCATTTAGTGGATATTTTCACAAAAAAGTGAAATTTTCAAAAATTCAGAAAATTGGCTGAAAACGACTAAATATGAAGGACTCATAGGGCGAATCGCTCTGGAACTGAAATCGGAACGCTCACTGACATTTCCCATATCTGAAAGTCTGATAAACGCCGGAAAAATGAGTAAGTCCCCAAAAAAAAAATTTTCAACTTTTTTCAATTTTACCCCTGTGGATATATATTCTACCCACACACATTTGGAACTCTCCTGGGGTACCCTCACACATATTATTCCCTCATTTAGTGGATATTTTCACAAAAAAGTGAAATTTTCAAAAATTCAGAAAATTGGCTGAAAACTACTAAATATGAAGGACTCATCAGGCGAATCGCTCTGGAACTGAAATTCTAAAGCTCACTGACATTTCCCCTATCTGAAAGTCTGATAAATGCCAGAAAAATGACTAAGTCCAAAAAAAATTTTTTTTCAACTTTTTTCAATTTTACCCCCGTGGGATATATATTCTAACCACACACATTTGGAACTCTCCTGGGGTACCCTCACACATATAATTCCCTCATTTAGTGGATATTTTCACAAAAAAGTGAAATTTTCAAAAATTCTGAAAATTGGCTGAAAATGACTAAATATGAAGGACTCATCGGGCGAATCGCTCTGGAACTGAAATCGCAACGCTCACTGACATTTCCCCTATCTGAAAGTCTGATAAACACCGGAAAAATGAGTAAGTCCCCCCAAAAAAAATGTTCAACTTTTTTCAATTTTACCCCTGTGGATATATATTCTACCCACACACATTTGGAACTCTCCTGGGGTACCCTCACACATATTATTCCCTCATTTAGTGGATATTTTCACAAAAAAAGTGAAATTTTCAAAAATACTGAAAATTGACTGAAAACGACTAAATATGAAGGTCTCATCGGGCGAATCGCTCTGGAACTGAAATCGGAATGCTCACTGACATTTCCCCTATCTGAAAGTCTGATAAACGCCGGAAAAATGACTAAGTCCAAAAAAAAATTTTTTTAAACTTTTTTCAATTTTACCCCCGTGGGATATATATTCTACCCACACACATTTGGAACTCTCCTGGGGTACCCTCACACATATTATTCCCTCATTTAGTGGATATTTTCACAAAAAAGTGAAATTTTCAAAAATTGAGAAAATTGGCTGAAAACTACTAAATATGAAGGACTCATCGGGCGAATCGCTCTGGAACTGAAATCGGAACGCTCACTGACATTTCCCCTATCTGAAAGTCTGATAAACGCCGGAAAAATGACTAAGTCCCCCAAAAAGTTTTTTTCAACTTCTTTCAATTTTACCCCCGTGGGATATATATTCTAACCACACACATTTGGAACTCTCCTGGGGTACCCTCACACATAATATTCCCTCATTTAGTGGATATTTTCACAAAAAAGTGAAATTTTCAAAAATTCTCAAAAAATTGGCTGAAAACGACTAAATATGAAGGATGCATCGGGCGAATCGCTCTGGAACTGAAATCGAAATGCTCACTCACATTTCCCCTATCTGAAAGTCTGATAAACGCCGGAAAAATGACTAAGTCCCCCCAAAAATTTTTTTCAACTTTTTTCAATTTTACCCCTGTGGATATATATTCTACCCACACACATTTGGAACTCTCCTGGCATACCCTCACACATATTATTCCCTCATTTAGTGGATATTTTCACAAAAAAGTGAAATTTTAAAAAATTCAGAAAATTGGCTGAAAACGACTAAATATGAAGGACTCATCAGGCGAATCGCTCTGGAACTGAAATTGGAATGCTCACTGACATTTCCCCTATCTGGAAGTCTGATAAACAACGGAAAAATGACTAAGTCAAAAAAAAATTTTTTTTCAACTTTTTGCAATTTTACCCCCGTGGGATATATATTCTACCCACACACATTTGGAACTCTCCTGGGGTACCCTCACACATATTATTCCCTCATTTACTGGATATTTTCACAAAAAAGTGAAATTTTCAAAAATTCTGAAAATTGGCTGAAAACAACTAAATATGAAGGACTCATCGGGCGAATGGTTCTGGAACTGAAATCGGAACGCTCACTGACATTTCCCCTATCTGAAAGTCTGATAAACGCCAGAAAAATGACTAAGTCCCCATAAAAATTTTTTTCAACTTTTTTCAATTTTACCCCTGTGGATATATATTCTACCCACACACATTTGGAACTCTCCTGGGGTACCCTCACACATATTATTCCTTCATTTAGTGGATATTTTCACAAAAAAGTGAAATTTTCAAAAATTCAGAAAATTGGCTGAAACCTTCTAAATATGAAGGACTCATCGGGCGAATCGCTCTGGAACTGAAATCGGTATGCTCACTGACATTTATCCTATCTGGTAAACGCCGGAAAAATGACTAAGTACAAAAAAATTTTTTTTACAACTTTTGTCAATTTTACCCCCTTGGGATATAGATTCTACCCACACACATTTGGAACTCTCCTGGGGTACCCTCACACATATTATTCCCTCATTTAGTGGATATTTTCACAAAAAAAGTGAAATTTTCAAAAATTCTGAAAATTGGCTGAAAACGACTAAATATGAAGGACTCATCGGGCGAATCGCTCTGGAACTGAAATCGGAACGCTCACTGACATTTCCCCTATCTGAAAGTCTGATAAACGCCGGAAAAATGACTAAGTCCCCCCAAAAATTTTTTTCAACTTTTTTCAATTTTACCCCTGTGGATATATATTCTACCCACACACATTTGGAACTCTGCTGGCGTACCCTCACACATATTATTCCCTCATTTAGTGGATAGTTTCACAAAAAAGTGACATTTTCAAAAATTCAGAAAATTGGCTGAAATCGACTAAATATGAAGGACTCATCGGGCGAATCGCTCTGGAACTGAAATTGGAATGCTCACTGACATTTCCCCTATCTGGAAGTCTGATAAACACCGGAAAAATGACTAAGTCCAAAAAAAAATTTTTTTCAACTTTTTTCAATTTTACCCCCGTGGGATATATATTCTAACCACACACATTTGGAACTCTCCTGGGGTACCCTCACACATATAATTCCCTCATTTAGTGGATATTTTCACAAAAAAGTGAAATTTTCAAAAATTCTGAAAATTGGCTGAAAATGACTAAATATGAAGGACTCATCGGGCGAATCGCTCTGGAACTGAAATCGCAGCGCTCACTGACATTTCCCCTATCTGAAAGTCTGATAAACACCGGAAAAATGAGTAAGTCCCCCGAAAAAAAAATGTTCAACTTTTTTCAATTTTACCCCTGTGGATATATATTCTACCCACACACATTTGGAACTCTCCTGGGGTACCCTCACACATATTATTCCCTCATTTAGTGGATATTTTCACAAAAAAAGTGAAATTTTCAAAAATTCTGAAAATTGGCTGAAAACGACTAAATATGAAGGTCTCATCGGGCGAATAGCTCTGGAACTGAAATCGGAATGCTCACTGACATTTGCCCTATCTGAAAGTCTGATAAACGACGGAAAAATGACTAAGTCGAAAAAAAAAAATTTTTTCAACTTTTTTCAATTTTACCCCCGCGGGATATATATTCTACCCACACACATTTGGAACTCTCCTGGGGTACCATCACACATATTATTCCCTCATTTAGTGGATATTTTCACAAAAAAGTGAAATTTTCAAAAATTCTGAAAATTGGCTGAAAATGACTAAATATGAAGGACTCATCGGGCGAATCGCTCTGGAACTGAAACCGAAACGCTCACTGACATTTCCCCTATCTGAAAGTCTGATAAACGCCGGAAAAATGAGTAAATCACCAAAAAAAAATGTTCAGCTTTTTTCAATTTTACCCCTGTGGATATATATTCTACCCACACACATTTGGAACTCTCCTGGGGTACCCTCACACATATTATTCCCTCATTTAGTGGATATTTTCACAAAAAAGTGACATTTTCAAAAATTCAGAAAATTGGCTGAAAACTGCTAAATATGAAGGACTCATCGGTCGAATCGCTCTGGAACTGAAATCGGAAAGCTCACTGACATTTCCCCTATCTGAAAGTCTGATAAACGCCGGAAAAATGAGTAAATCCCCAAAAAAAAATGTTCAGCTTTTTTCAATTTTACCCCTGTGGATATATATTCTACCCACACACATTTGGAACTCTCCTGGGGTACCCTCACACATATTATTCCCTCATTTAGTGGATATTTTCACAAAAAAGTGACATTTTCAAAAATTCAGAAAATTGGCTGAAAACGACTAAATATGAAGGACTCATCGGGCGAATCGCTCTGGAACTGAAATGGAAACACTCACTGACATTTCCCCTATCTGAAAGTCTGATAAACACTGGAAAAATGACTAAGTCAAAAAAAATTTTTTTTTCAACTTTTTTCAATTTTACCCCCGTGGAATATATATTCTAACCACACACATTTGAAACTCTCCTGGGGTACCCTCACACATATTATTCCCTCATTTAGTGGATATTTTCACAAAAAAGTTAAATTTTCAAAAATTCTGAAAATTGGCTGAAAACGACTAAATATGAAGGACTCATCGGGCGAATCGCTCTGGAACTGAAATCGGAATGCTCACTGACATTTCCCCTATCTGAAAGTCTGATAAACGCCGGAAAAATAAGTAAGTCCCCCAAAAAAAAATGTTAAACTTTTTTCAATTTTACCCCTGTGGATATATATTCTACCCACACACATTTGGAACTCTCCTGGGGTACCCTCACACATATCATTCCCTCATTTAGTGGATATTTTCACAAAAAAGTGAAATTTTCAAAAATTCAGAAAATTGGCTGAAAACGACTAAATATGAAGGACTCATCAGGCGAATCGCTCTGGAACTGAAATTCTAAAGCTCACTGACATTTCCCCTATCTGAAAGTCTGATAAACGCCGGAAAAATGACTATGTCCAAAAAAAAATTTTTTTCAACTTTTTGCAATTTTACCCCCGTGGGATATATATTCTACCCACACACATTTGGAACTCTCCTGGGGTACCCTCACACATATTATTCCCTCATTTAGTGGATATTTTCACAAAAAAGTGAAATTTTCAAAAATTCAGAAAATTGGCTGAAAACTACTAAATATGAAGGACTCATCAGGCGAATCGCTCTGGAACTGAAATCGGTACGCTCACTGACATTTCCCCTATCTGAAAGTCTGATAAACGCCGGAAAAATGACTAAGTCCAAAAAAAATTTTTTTTCAACTTTTTTCAATTTTACCCCCGTGGGATATATATTCTACCCACACACATTTGGAACTCTCCTGGTGTACCCTCACACATATTATTCCCTCATTTAGTGGATATTTTCACAAAAAAAGTGAAATTTCCAAAAATTCTGAAAATTGGCTGAAAACTACTAAATATGAAGGTCTCATCGGGCGAATCGCTCTGGAACTGAAATCGGAATGCTCACTGACATTTCCCCTATCTGAAAGTCTGATAAACGCCGGAAAAATTACTAAGTCCAAAAAAAAATTTTTTTAAACTTTTTTCAATTTTACCCCCGTGGGATATATATTCTACCCACACACATTTGGAACTCTCCTGGGGTACCCTCACACATATTATTCCCTCATTTAGTGGATATTTTCACAAAAAAGTGAAATTTTCAAAAATTCAGAAAATTGGCTGAAAACTACTAAATATGAAGGACTCATCGGGCGAATCGCTATGGAACTGAAATCGGAACGCTCACTGACATTTCCCCTATCTGAAAGTCTGATAAACGCCGGAAAAATGACTAAGTCCCCCAAAAAGTTTTTTTCAACTTCTTTCAATTTTACCCCCGTGGGATATATATTCTAACCACACACATTTGGAACTCTCCTGGGGTACCCTCACACATAATATTCCCTCATTTAGTGGATATCTTCACAAAAAAGTGAAATTTTCAAAAATTCTCAAAAAATTGGCTGAAAACGACTAAATATGAAGGATGCATTGGGGGAATCGCTCTGGAACTGAAATCGAAATGCTCACTCACATTTCCCCTATCTGAAAGTCTGATAAATGCCGGAAAAATGACTAAGTCTAAAAAAAAATTTTTTTTAAACTTTTTTTCAATTTTACCCCCGTGGGATATATATTCTAACCACACACATTTGGAACTCTCCTGGGGTACCCTCACACATATTATTCCCTCATTTAGTGGATATTTTCACAAAAAAGTGAAATTTTCAAAAATTCAGAAAATTGGCTGAAAACGACTAAATATGAAGGACTCATCTGGCGAATCGCTCTGAACTGAAATCGAAATGCTCACTGACATTTCCCCTATCTGAAAGTCTGATAAATGCCGGAAAAATGACAAAATCCAAAAAAATTTTTTTTCAACTTTTTTCAATTTTACCCCCGTGGGATATATATTCTAACCACACACATTTGGAACTCTCCTGGGGTATCCTCACACATATTATTCCCTCATTTAGTGGATATTTTCACAAAAAAGTGAAATTTTCAAAAATTCTGAAAATTGGCTGAAAACGACTAAATATGAAGGACTCATCGGGCGAATCGCTCTGGAACTGAAATCGGAACGCTCACTGACATTTCCCCTATCTGAAAGTCTGATAAACGCCGGAAAAATGAGTAAGTCCCCAAAAAAAAAATTTTCAACTTTTTTCAATTTTACCCCTGTGGATATATATTCTACCCACACACATTTGGAACTCTCCTGGGGTACCCTCACACATATTATTCCCTCATTTAGTGGATATTTTCACAAAAAAGTGAAATTTTCAAAAATTCAGAAAATTGGCTGAAAACTACTAAATATGAAGGACTCATCAGGCGAATCGCTCTGGAACTGAAATTCTAAAGCTCACTGACATTTCCCCTATCTGAAAGTCTGATAAACGATGGAAAAATGACTAAGTCCAAAAAAAAATTTTTTTTCAACTTTTTTCAATTTTACCCCCATGGGATATATATTCTACCCACACACATTTGGAACTCTCCTGGGGTACGCTCACACATATTATTCCCTCATTTAGTGGATATTTTCACAAAAAAGTGAAATTTTCAAAAATTCTGAAAATTTCCTGAAAACTACTAAATATAAAGGACTCATCGGGCGAATCGCTCTGGAACTGAAATTGGAATGCTCACTGACATTTCCCCTATCTGAAAGTCTGATAAACGACGGAAAAATGACTAAGTCGAAAAAAAAAAATTTTTTCAACTTTTTTCAATTTTACCCCCGTGGGATATATATTCTAACCACACACATTTGGAACTCTCCTGGGGTACCATCACACATATTATTCCCTCATTTAGTGGATATTTTCACAAAAAAGTGAAATTTTCAAAAATTCTGAAAATTGGCTGAAAATGACTAAATATGAAGGACTCATCGGGCGAATCGCTCTGGAACTGAAATCGAAACGCTCACTGACATTTCCCCTATCTGAAAGTCTGATAAATGGCGGAAAAATGACTAAGTCCCAAAAAATTTTTTTAAAACTTTTTTCAATTTTACCCCCGTGGGATATATATTCTACCCACACACATTTGGAACTCTCCTGGGGTACCATCACACATATTATTCCCTCATTTAGTGGATATTTTCACAAAAAAGTGAAATTTTCAAAAATTCTGAAAATTTCCTGAAAACTACTAAATATGAAGGACTCATCGGGCGAATCGCTCTGGAACTGAAATTGGAATGCTCACTGACATTTCCCCTATCTGGAAGTCTGATAAACACCGGAAAAATGACTAAGTCCAAAAAAAACTTTTTTTCAACTTTTTGCAATTTTACGCCCGTGGGATATATATTCTACCCACACACATTTGGAACTCTCCTGTTGTACCCTCACACAAATTATTCCCTCATTTAGTGGATATTTTCACAAAAAAGTGAAATTTTCAAAAATTCTGAAAATTGGCTGAAAACGACTAAATATGAAGGACTCATCGGGCGAATCGCTCTGGAACTGAAATCGGAACGCTCACTGACATTTCCCCTATCTGAAAGTCTGATAAACGCCGGAAAAATGAGTAAGTCCCCCCAAAAAAAATGTTCAACTTTTTTCAATTTTACCCCTCTGGATATATATTCTACCCACACACATTTGGAACTCTCCTTGGGTACCCTCACACATATCATTCCCTCATTTAGTGGATATTTTCACAAAAAAGTGAAATTTTCAAAAATTCAGAAAATTGGCTGAAAACTACTAAATATGAAGGACTCATCGGTCGAATCGCTCTGGAACTGAAATCGGAAAGCTCACTGACATTTCCCCTATCTGAAAGTCTGATAAACGACGGAAAAATGACTAAGTCGAAAAAAAAAATTTTTTTCAACTTTTTTCAATTTTACCCCCGCGGGATATATATTCTACCCACACACATTTGGAACTCTCCTGGGGTACCATCACACATATTATTCCCTCATTTAGTGGATATTTTCACAAAAAAGTGAAATTTTCAAAAATTCTGAAAATTGGCTGAAAATGACTAAATATGAAGGACTCATCGGGCGAATCGCTCTGGAACTGAAACCGAAACGCTCACTGACATTTCCCCTATCTGAAAGTCTGATAAACGCCGGAAAAATTAGTAAGTCCCCCCAAAAAAAATGTTCAACTTTTTTCAATTTTACCCCTGTGGATATATATTCTACCCACACACATTTGGAACTCTCCTGGGGTACCCTCACACGTATTATTCCCTCATTTAGTGGATATTTTCACAAAAAAGTGAAATTTTCAAAAATTCTGAAAATTGGCTGAAAATGACTAAATATGAAGGACTCATCGGGCGAATCGCTCTGGAACTGAAATCGAAACGCTCACTGACATTTCCCCTCTCTGAAAGTCTGATAAACACTGGAAAAATGACTAAGTCCAAAAAAATTTTTTTTTCAACTTTTTTCAATTTTACCCCCGTGGAATATATATTCTAACCACACACATTTCAAACTCTCCTGGGGTACCCTCACACATATTATTCCCTCATTTAGTGGATATTTTCACAAAAAAGTTAAATTTTCAAAAATTCTGAAAATTGGCTGAAAACGACTAAATATGAAGGACTCATCGGGCGAATCGCTCTGGAACTGAAATCGGAACGCTCACTGACATTTCCCCTATCTGAAAGTCTGATAAATGGCGGAAAAATGACTAAGTCCCAAAAAATTTTTTTAAAACTTTTTTCAATTTTACCCCCGTGGGATATATATTCTACCCACACACATTTGGAACTCTCCTGGGGTACCATCACACATATTATTCCCTCATTTAGTGGATATTTTCACAAAAAAGTGAAATTTTCAAAAATTCTGAAAATTGGCTGAAAATGACTAAATATGAAGGACTCATCGGGCGAATCGCTCTGGAACTGAAACCGAAACGCTCACTGACATTTCCCCTATCTGAAAGTCTGATAAACGCCGGAAAAATTAGTAAATCCCCCAAAAAAAATGTTCAGCTTTTTTCAATTTTACCCCTGTGGATATATATTCTACCCACACACATTTGGAACTCTCCTGGGGTACCCTCACACATATTATTCCCTCATTTAGTGGATATTTTCACAAAAAAGTGACATTTTCAAAAATTCAGAAAATTGGCTGAAAACGACTAAATATGAAGGACTCATCGGGCGAATCGCTCTGGAACTGAAATGGAAACACTCGCTGACATTTCCCCTATCTGAAAGTCTGATAAACACTGGAAAAATGACTAAGTCCAAAAAAATTTTTTTTCAACTTTTTTCAATTTTACCCCCGTGGGATATATATTCTAACCACACACATTTGGAACTCTCCTGGGGTACCCTCACACATATTATTCCCTCATTTAGTGGATATTTTCACAAAAAAGTGAAATTTACAAAATCTCAGAAAATTGGCTGAAAACGACTAAATATGAAGGACTCATCGGGCCAATCGCTCTGGAACTGAAATCGGAACGCTCACTGACATTTCCCCTATCTGAAAGTCTGATAAACGCCGGAAAAATGAGTAAGTCCCCAAAAAAAAAATGTTCAACTTTTTTCAATTTTACCCCTGTGGATATATATTCTACCCACACACATTTGGAACTCTCCTGGGGTACCCTCACACATATTATTCCCTCATTTAGTGGATATTTTCACAAAAAAGTGAAATTTTCAAAAATTCTGAAAATTTGCTGAAAACGACTAAATATGAAGGACTCATAAGGCGAATCGCTCTGGAACTGAAATCGGAACGCTCACTGACATTTCCCCTATCTGAAAGTCTGATAAACACCGGAAAAATGACTAAGTCCCCCGAAAAAAATTTTTCAACTTTTTTCAATTTTACCCCCGTGGGATATATATTCTAACCCCACACATTTGGAACTCTCCTGGGGTACCCTCACACATATAATTCCCTCATTTAGTGGATATTTTCCCAAAAAAGTGAAATTTTAAAAAATTCTGAAAATTGGCTGAAAACGACTAAATATGAAGGACTCATCGGGCGAATCGCTCTGGAACTGAAATCGGAACGCTCACTGACATTTCCCCTATCTGAAAGTCTGATAAACGCCGGAAAAATGAGTAAGTCCCCCCAAAAAAAATGTTCAACTTTTTTCAATTTTACCCCTGTGGATATATATTCTACCCACACACATTTGGAACTCTCCTTGGGTACCCTCACACATATCATTCCCTCATTTAGTGGATATTTTCACAAAAAAGTGAAATTTTCAAAAATTCAGAAAATTGGCTGAAAACTACTAAATATGAAGGACTCATCGGTCGAATCGCTCTGGAACTGAAATCGGAAAGCTCACTGACATTTCCCCTATCTGAAAGTCTGATAAACGACGGAAAAATGACTAAGTCGAAAAAAAAAAATTTTTTCAACTTTTTTCAATTTTACCCCCGCGGGATATATATTCTAACCACACACATTTGGAACTCTCCTGGGGTACCCTCACACGTATTATTCCCTCATTTAGTGGATATTTTCACAAAAAAGTGAAATTTTCAAAAATTCTGAAAATTGGCTGAAAATGACTAAATATGAAGGACTCATCGGGCGAATCGCTCTGGAACTGAAATCGAAACGCTCACTGACATTTCCCCTATCTGAAAGTCTGATAAATGGCGGAAAAATGACTAAGTCCCAAAAAATTTTTTTAAAACTTTTTTCAATTTTACCCCCGTGGGATATATATTCTACCCACACACATTTGGAACTCTCCTGGGGTACCATCACACATATTATTCCCTCATTTAGTGGATATTTTCACAAAAAAGTGAAATTTTCAAAAATTCTGAAAATTGGCTGAAAATGACTAAATATGAAGGACTCATCGGGCGAATCGCTCTGGAACTGAAACCGAAACGCTCACTGACATTTCCCCTATCTGAAAGTCTGATAAACGCCGGAAAAATGAGTAAATCCCCCAAAAAAAATGTTCAGCTTTTTTCAATTTTACCCCTGTGGATATATATTCTACCCACACACATTTGGAACTCTCCTGGGGTACCCTCACACATATTATTCCCTCATTTAGTGGATATTTTCACAAAAAAGTGAAATTTTCAAAAATTCTGAAAATTGGCTGAAAACGACTAAATATGAAGGACTCATCGGGCGAATCGCTCTGGAACTGAAATCGGAATGCTCACTGACATTTCCCCTATCTGAAAGTCTGATAAACGCTGGAAAAATGATTAAGTCCCCCGAAAAAAAATTTTCAACTTTTTTCAATTTTACCCCCGTGGTATATATATTCTACCCACACATTTGGAACTCTCCTGGGGTACCCTCACACATATTATTCCCTCATTTAGTGGATATTTTCACAAAATAGTGAAATTTTCAAAAATTCAGAAAATTGGCTGAAAACGACTAAATATGAAGGACTCATCGGGCGAATCGCTCTGGAACTGAAATCGAAACGCTCACTGACATTTCCCCTATCTGAAAGTCTGATAAATGCCGGAAAAATGACTAAGTCCAAAAAAATTTTTTTTCAACTTTTTTCAATTTTACCCCCGTGGGATATATATTCTAACCACACACATTTGGAACTCTCCTGGGGTACCCTCACACATATTATTCCCTCATTTAGTGGATATTTTCACAAAAAAGTGAAATTTTCAAAAATTCTGAAAATTGGCTGAAAACGACTAAATATGAAGGACTCATCGGGCGAATCGCTCTGGAACTGAAATCGGAATGCTCACTGACATTTCCCCTATCTGAAAGTCTGATAAACACCGGAAAAATGACTAAGTCCCCCGAAAAAAATTTTTCAACTTTTTTCAATTTTAACACCGTGGGATATATATTCTAACCCCACACATTTGGAACTCTCCTGGGGTACCCTCACACATATAATTCCCTCATTTAGTGGATATTTTCCCAAAAAAGTGAAATTTTAAAAAATTCTGAAAATTGGCTGAAAACGACTAAATATGAAGGACTCATCGGGCGAATCGCTCTGGAACTGAAATCGGAACGCTCACTGACATTTCCCCTATCTGAAAGTCTGATAAATGCCGGAAAAATGACTAAGTGAAAAAAATTTTTTTTTTTTTACTTTTTTCATATTTACCCCCGTGGGATATATATTCTACCCACACACATTTGGAACTCTCCTGGGTTACCCTCACAGATATTATTCCCTCATTTAGTGGATATTTTCACAAAAAAGTGAAATTTTCAAAAATTCTGAAAATTGGCTGAAAACGACTAAATATGGACTCATCGGGCGAATCGCTCTGGAACTGAAATCGGAACGCTCACTGACATTTCCCCTATCTGAAAGTCAGATAAACTTTATAAAAATGACTAAGTCCTCAAAAAAATGTTTTTCAACTTTTTTCAATTTTACCCCTGTGGATATATATTCTACCCACACACATTTGGAACTCTCCTGGGGTACCCTCACACATATTATTCCCTTATTTAGTGGATATTTTCACAAAAAAGTGAAATTTTCAAAATTTCAGAAAATTGGCTGAAAACGACTAAATATGAAAGACTCATCGGGCGAATCGCTCTGGAACTGAAATCGAAACGCTCACTGACATTTCCCTTATCTGAAAGTCAGATAAACTCTATATAAATGACTAAGCCCAAAAAAAATTTTTTTTCAACTTTTTTCAATTTTGCCCTCGTGGGATATAAATTCTACCCACACACATTTAGAACTCTCCTGGCATACCTTCACACATATTATTCCCTCATTTAGTGGATATTTTCACAAAAAAGTGAAATTTTCAAAAATTCAGAAAATTGACTGAAAACGACTAAATATGAAGGACTCATCGGTCTAATCGCTCTGTAACTGAAATCGGAATGCTCACTGACATTTCCCCTATCTGAAGGTCTGATAAACACCGGAAAAATGACTAAGTCCCCCAAAAAAATTTTTTAAACTTTTTTCAATTTTACACCTGTGGATATATATTCTACCCACACACATTTGGAACTCTCCTGGGGTACCCTAACACATATTATTCCCTTATTTAGTGGATATTTTCACAAAAAAGTGAAATTTTCAAAAATTCAGAAAATTGGCTGAAAATGACTAAATATGAAGGACTCATCGGGCAAATCGCTCTGGAACTGAAATCGGAACGCTCACTGACATTTCCCCTATCTGAAAGTCAGATAAACTCTATATAAATGACTAAGTCCAAAAAATATTTTTTTTCAACTTTTTTCAATTTTACCCCCGTGGGATATAAATTCTACCCACACACATTTGGAACTCTACTGGTGTACCTTCACACATATTATTCCCTCATTTAGTGGATATTTTCACAAAAAAGTGAAATTTTCAAAAATTCAGAAAATTGGTTGAAAACAACTAAATATGAAGGACTCATCGGGCGAATCGCTCTGGAACTGAAATCGGAACGCTCACTGACATTTCCCCTATCTGAAAGTCAGATAAACTCTATATAAATGACTAAGTCCAAAAAAAATTTTTTTTCAACTTTTTTCAATTTTACCCCCGTGGGATATATATTCTACCCACACACATTTGGAACTCTCCTGGGGTACCCTCACACATATTATTCCCTCATTTAGTGGATATTTTCACAAAAAAGTGAAATTTTCAAAAATTCTAAAAATGGCTGAAAACGAGTAAATATGAAGGACTCATCGGGCGAATCGCTCTGGAACTGAAATTGGAACGCTCACTGACATTTCCCCATCTGAAAGTCTGATAAATGCCGGAAAAATGACTAAATCCAAAAAATATTTTTTTTCAACTTTTTTCAATTTTGCCCCCATGGGATATATATTCTACCCACACACATTTGGAACTCTCCTGGCATACCTTCACACATATTATTCCCTCATTTAGTGGATATTTTCACAAAAAAGTGAAATTTTCAAAAATTCAGAAAATTGGCTGAAAACGACTAAATATGAAGGACTCATCGGGCGAATCGCTCTGGAACTGAAATCCGAACGCTCAGTGACATTTCCCTATCTGAAAGTTAGATAAACTCTATAAAAATGACTAAGTCCTCAAAAAAATGTTTTTCAACTTTTTTCAATTTTACCCCTGTGGATATATATTCTACCCAAACACATTTGGAACTCTCCTGGGGTACCCTCACACATTTTAGTCCCTCATTTAGTGGATATTTTCACAAAAAAGTGAAATTTTCAAAAATTCTGAAAATTGGCTGAAAACGACTAAATGTGAAGGACTCATCGGGCGAATCGCTCTGGAACTGAAATCGGAATGCTTACTGACATTTCCCTTATCTGAAAGTCTGAAAAAACGCCGGAAAAATGATTAAGTCCCCCCAAAAAATTTTTTAAACTCTTTTCAATTTTACACCTGTGGATATATATTCTACCCACACACATTTGGAACTCTCCTGGGGTACCCTCACACATATTATTCCCTTATTTAGTGGATATTTTCACAAAAAAGTGAAATTTTCAAAAATTCAGAAAATTGGCTGAAAATGACTAAATATGAAGGACTCATCGGGCAAATCGCTCTGGAACTGAAATCGGAACGCTCACTGACATTTCCCCTATCTGAAAGTCAGATAAACTCTATATAAATGACTAAGTCCAAAAAATATTTTTTTTCAACTTTTTTCAATTTTACCCCCGTGGGATATAAATTCTACCCACACACATTTGGAACTCTACTGGTGTACCTTCACACATATTATTCCCTCATTTAGTGGATATTTTCACAAAAAAGTGAAATTTTCAAAAATTCAGAAAATTGGCTGAAAACGAGTAAATATGAAGGACTCATCGGGCGAATCGCTCTGGAACTGAAATCGGAACGCTCACTGACATTTCCCCTATCTGAAAGTCTGATAAACTCTATAAAAATGACTAAATCCTCAAAAAAATGTTTTTCAACTTTTTTCAATTTTACCCCTGTGGATATATATTCTACCCACACACATTTGGAACTCTCCTGGGGTACCCTCACACATTTTATTCCCTCATTTAGTGGATATTTTCACAAAAAAGTGAAATTTTCAAAAATTCTGAAAATTGGCTGAAAACGACTAAATTTGAAGGACTCATCGGGCGAATTGCTCTGGAACTGAAATCGGAACGCTCACTGACATTTCCCCTATCTGAAAGTCTGATAAACTCTATAAAAATGACTAAGTCCCCCAAAAAAAATTTTTAAACTTTTTTCAATTTTACCCCTGTGGATATAAATTCTACCCACACACATTTGGAACTCTCCTGGGGTACCCTCACACATATTATTCCCTCATTTAGTGGATATTTTCACAAAAAAGTGAAATTTTCAAAAATTCAGAAAATTGGCTGAAAACGACTAAATATGAAGGACTCATCGGGCGAATCGCTCTGGAACTGAAATCGGAATGCTCACTGACATTTCCCTTATCTGAAAGTCAGATAAACTCTATATAAATGACTAAGTCCAAAAAATATTTTTTTTCAACTTTTTTCAATTTTACCCCCGTGGAATATATATTCTACCCACACACATTTGGAACTCTCCTGTTGTACCTTCACACATATTATTCCCTCATTTAGTGGATATTTTCACAAAAAAGTGAAATTTTCAAAAATTCTGAAAATTGGCTGAAAACAACTAAATATGAAGGACTCATCGGGCGAATCGTTCTGGAACTGAAATCGGAACGCTCACTGACATTTCCCCTATCTGAAAGTCTGATAAACGCCGGAAAAATGACTAAGTCCAAAAAAAATTTTTTTTAAACTTTTTTCAATTTTACCCCCATGGGATATATATTCTACCCACACACATTTGTAACTCTCCTGGGGTACCCTCACACATATTATTCCCTCATTTAGTGGATATTTTCACAAAAAAGTGAAATTTTCAAAAATTCAGAAAATTGGCTGAAAATGACTAAATATGAAGGACTCATCGGGTGAATCGCTCAGGAACTGAAATTGGAACGCTCACTGTCATTTCCCCTATCTGAAAGTCTGATAAACGCCGGAAAAATGACTAAGTCCAAAAAATATTTTTTTTCAACTTTTTTCAATTTTACCCCCATGGGATATATATTCTACCCACACACATTTGTAACTCTCCTGGGGTACCCTCACACATATTATTCCCTCATTTAGTGGATATTTTCACAAAAAAGTGAAAATTTCAAAAATTCAGAAAATTGGCTGAAAACGACTAAATATGAAGGACTCATCGGGCGAATCGCTCTGGAACTGAAATCGGAATGCTTACTGACATTTCCCTTATCTGAAAGTCTGAAAAAACGCCGGAAAAATGACTAAATCCCCCCCAAAAATTTTTTAAACTTTTTTCAATTTTACCCCTGTGGATATATATTCTACCCAAACACATTTGGAACTCTCCTGGGATACCCTCACACATATTATTCCCTCATTTAGTGGATATTTTCACAAAAAAGTGAAATTTTCAAATATTCAGAAAATTGGCTGAAAACGACTAAATATGAAGGACTCATCGGGCGAATCGCTCTGGAACTGAAATGGAAACACTCACTGACATTTCCCCTATCTGAAAGTCTGATAAACACTGGAAAAATGACTAAGTCCAAAAAAAAATTTTTTTCAACTTTTTTCAATTTTACCCCCGTGGGATATAAATTCTACCCACACACATTTGGAACTCTCCTGGGGTACCCTCACACATATAATTCCCTCATTTAGTGGATATTTTCACAAAAAAGTGAAATTTTCAAAAATTCAGAAAATTGGCTGAAAACGACTAAATATGAAGGACTCATCGGGCGAATCGCTCTGGAACTGAAATCGGAATGCTCACTGACATTTCCCTTATCTGAAAGTCAGATAAACTCTATATAAATGACTAAGTCCAAAAAATATTTTTTTTTCAACTTTTTTCAATTTTACCCCCGTGGGATATATATTCTACCCACACACATTTGGAACTCTCCTGTTGTACCTTCACACATATTATTCCCTCATTTAGTGGATATTTTCACAAAAAAGTGAAATTTTCAAAAATTCTGAAAATTGGCTGAAAACAACTAAATATGAAGGACTCATCGGGTGAATCGTTCTGGAACTGAAATCGGAACGCTCACTGACATTTCCCCTATCTGAAAGTCTGATAAACGCCGGAAAAATGACTAAGTCCAAAAAAAATTTTTTTTAAACTTTTTTCAATTTTACCCCCATGGGATATATATTCTACCCACACACATTTGTAACTCTCCTGGGGTACCCTCACACATATTATTCCCTCATATAGTGGATATTTTCACAAAAAAGTGAAATTTTCAAAAATTCAGAAAATTGGCTGAAAATGACTAAATATGAAGGACTCATTGGGTGAATCGCTCAGGAACTGAAATTGGAATGCTTACTGACATTTCCCTTATCTGAAAGTCTGAAAAAACGCCGGAAAAATGACTAAATCCCCCCCAAAAATTTTTTAAACTTTTTTCAATTTTACCCCTGTGGATATATATTCTACCCACACACATTTGGAACTCTCCTGGTATACCTTCACACATATTATTCCCTCATTTAGTGGATATTTTCACAAAAAAGTGAAATTTTCAAAAATTCAGAAAATTGGCTGAAAACGACTAAATATGAAGGACTCATCGGGCGAATCGCTCTGGAACTGAAATCGGAATGCTTACTGACATTTCCCTTATCTGAAAGTCTGAAAAAACGCGGGAAAAATGACTAAGTCCCCTCCAAAAATTTTTTAAACTTTTTTCAATTTTACACCTGTGGATATATATTCTACCCACACACATTTGGAACTCTCCTGGTGTACCTTCACACATATTATTCTCTCATTTAGTGGATATTTTCACAAAAAAGTGAAATTTTCAAAAATTCAGAAAATTGGCTGAAAACAACTAAATATGAAGGACTCATCGGGCGAATCGCTCTGGAACTGAAATCGGAACACTCACTGACATTTCCCCTATCTGAAAGTCTGATAAACGCCGGAAAAATGACTAAGTCCAAAAAATATTTTTTTTCACCTTTTTGCAATTTTACCCCCGTGGGATATATATTCTACCCACACACATTTGGAACTCTCCTGGTATACCTTCACACATATTATTCCCTCATTTAGTGGATATTTTCACAAAAAAGTGAAATTTTCAAAAATTGGCTGAAAACGACTAAATATGAAGGACTCATCGGGCGAATCGCTCTGGAACTGAAATCGGAACGCTCACTGACATTTCCCCTATCTGAAAGTCTGATAAACTCTATAAAAATGACTAAGTCCCCAAAAAAAATTTTTTAAACTTTTTTCAATTTTACCCCCGTGGGATATATATTCTACCCACACACATTTGGAACTCTCCTGGGGTACCCTCACACATATTATTCCCTCATTTAGTGGATATTTTCACAAAAAAGTGAAATTTTCAAAAATTCAGAAAATTGGCTGAAAACGACTAAATATGAAGGACTCATTGGGCGAATCGCTCTGGAACTGAAATTGGAACGCTCACTGACATTTCCCCTATCTGAAAGTCTGATAAACGCCGGAAAAATGACTAAGTCCAAAAAATATTTTTTTTCAACTTCTTTCAATTTTACCCCCGTGGGATATATATTCTACCCACACACATTTGGAACTCTCCTGGGGTACCCTCACACATATTATTCCCTCATTTAGTGGATATTTTCACAAAAAAGTGAAATTTTCAAAAATTCAGAAAATTGGCTGAAAACGACTAAATATGAAGGACTCATCGGGCGAATCGCTCTGGAACTGAAATCGGAACGCTCACTGACATTTCCCCTATCTGGAAGTCTGATAAACTCTATAAAAATGACTAAGTCCCCAAAAAAAATTTTTTAAACTTTTTTCAATTTTACCCCCGTGGGATATATATTCTACCCACACACATTTGGAACTCTCCTGGGGTACCCTCACACATATTATTCCCTCATTTAGTGGATATTTTCACAAAAAAGTGAAATTTTCAAAAATTCAGAAAATTGGCTGAAAACGACTAAATATGAAGGACTCATTGGGCGAATCGCTCTGGAACTGAAATTGGAACGCTCACTGACATTTCCCCTATCTGAAAGTCTGATAAACGCCGGAAAAATGACTAAGTCCAAAAAATATTTTTTTTCAACTTCTTTCATTTTTACCCCCGTGGGATATATATTCTACCCACACACATTTGGAACTCTCCTGGGGTACCCTCACACATATTATTCCCTCATTTAGTGGATATTTTCACAAAAAAGTGAAATTTTCAAAAATTCCGAAAATTGGCTGAAAACGACTAAATATGAAGGACTCATCGGGCGAATCGCTCTGGAACTGAAATCAGAACGCTCACTGACATTTCCCCTATCTGAAGATCTGATAAACACCGGATAAATGACTAAGTCCCCCAAAAAAAATTTTTAAACTTTTTTCAATTTTACCCCTGTGGATATATATTCTACCCACACACATTTGGAACTCTCCTGGGGTACCCTCACACATATTATTCCCTCATTTAGTGGATATTTTCACAAAAAAGTGAAATTTTCAAAAATTCAGAAAATTGGCTGAAAACGACTAAATATGAAGGACTCATCGGGCGAATCGCTCTGGAACTGAAATCGGAATGCTTACTGACATTTCCCTTATCTGAAAGTCTGAAAAAACGCGGGAAAAATGACTAAGTCCCCTCCAAAAATTTTTTAAACTTTTTTCAATTTTACACCTGTGGATATATATTCTACCCACACACATTTGGAACTCTCCTGGTGTACCTTCACACATATTATTCTCTCATTTAGTGGATATTTTCACAAAAAAGTGAAATTTTCAAAAATTCAGAAAATTGGCTGAAAACAACTAAATATGAAGGACTCATCGGGCGAATCGCTCTGGAACTGAAATCGGAACACTCACTGACATTTCCCCTATCTGAAAGTCTGATAAACGCCGGAAAAATGACTAAGTCCAAAAAATATTTTTTTTCACCTTTTTGCAATTTTACCCCCGTGGGATATATATTCTACCCACACACATTTGGAACTCTCCTGGTATACCTTCACACATATTATTCCCTCATTTAGTGGATATTTTCACAAAAAAGTGAAATTTTCAAAAATTGGCTGAAAACGACTAAATATGAAGGACTCATCGGGCGAATCGCTCTGGAACTGAAATCGGAACGCTCACTGACATTTCCCCTATCTGAAAGTCTGATAAACTCTATAAAAATGACTAAGTCCCCAAAAAAAATTTTTTAAACTTTTTTCAATTTTACCCCCGTGGGATATATATTCTACCCACACACATTTGGAACTCTCCTGGGTTACCCTCACACATATTATTCCCTCATTTAGTGGATATTTTCACAAAAAAGTGAAATTTTCAAAAATTCAGAAAATTGGCTGAAAACGACTAAATATGAAGGACTCATTGGGCGAATCGCTCTGGAACTGAAATTGGAACGCTCACTGACATTTCCCCTATCTGAAAGTCTGATAAACGCCGGAAAAATGACTAAGTCCAAAAAATATTTTTTTTCAACTTCTTTCAATTTTACCCCCGTGGGATATATATTCTACCCACACACATTTGGAACTCTCCTGGGGTACCCTCACACATATTATTCCCTCATTTAGTGGATATTTTCACAAAAAAGTGAAATTTTCAAAAATTCAGAAAATTGGCTGAAAACGACTAAATATGAAGGACTCATCGGGCGAATCGCTCTGGAACTGAAATCGGAATGCTTACTGACATTTCCCTTATCTGAAAGTCTGAAAAAACGCCGGAAAAATGACTAAGTCCCCCCCAAAAATTTTTTAAACTTTTTTCAATTTTACACCTGTGGATATATATTCTACCCACACACATTTGGAACTCTACTGGGTTACCCTCACACATATTATTCCCTCATTTAGTGGATATTTTCACAAAAAAGTGAAATTTTCAAAAATTCAGAAAATTGGCTGAAAACGACTAAATATGAAGGATTCATCGGGCGAATCGCTCTGGAACTGAAATCGGAACGCTCACTGACATTTCCCCTATCTGAAAGTCTGATAAACGCCGGAAAAATGACTAAGTTCAAAAAAAAATTTTTTTCAACATTTTTCAATTTTACCCCCGTGGGATATATATTCTACCCACACACATTTGGAACTCTCCTGGGGTACCCTCACACATATTATTCCCTCATTTAGTGGATATTTTCACAAAAAAGTGAAATTTTCAAAAATTCAGAAAATTGGCTGAAAACGACTAAATATGAAGGACTCATCGGGCGAATCGCTCTGGAACTGAAATCGGAACGCTCACTGACTTTTCCCCTATCTGAAAGTCTGATAAACGCCGGAAAAATGACTAAGTCCAAAAAATATTTTTTTTCACCTTTTTGCAATTTTACCCCCGTGGGATATATATTCTACCCACACACATTTGGAACTCTCCTGGTATACCTTCACACATATTATTCCCTCATTTAGTGGATATTTTCACAAAAAAGTGAAATTTTCAAAAATTCAGAAAATTGGCTGAAAACGACTAAATATGAAGGACTCATCGGGCGAATCGCTCTGGAGCTGAAATCGGAATGCTCACTGACATTTCCCCTATCTGAAAGTCTGATAAACAACGGAAAAATGACTAAGTCCCCCAAAAAATTTTTTTCAACTTTTTTCAATTTTACCCCCGTGGGATATATATTCTACCCACACACATTTGGAACTCTCCTGGGGTACCCTCACACATATTATTCCCTCATTTAGTGGATATTTTCACAAAAAAGTGAAATTTTCAAAAATTCAGAAAATTGGCTGAAAACGACTAAATATGAAGGACTCATCGGGCGAATCGCTCTGGAACTGAAATCGGAACGCTCACTGACTTTTCCCCTATCTGAAAGTCTGATAAACGCCGGAAAAATGACTAAGTCCAAAAAATATTTTTTTTCACCTTTTTGCAATTTTACCCCCGTGGGATATATATTCTACCCACACACATTTGGAACTCTCCTGGTATACCTTCACACATATTATTCCCTCATTTAGTGGATATTTTCACAAAAAAGTGAAATTTTCAAAAATTCAGAAAATTGGCTGAAAACGACTAAATATGAAGGACTCATCGGGCGAATCGCTCTGGAGCTGAAATCGGAATGCTCACTGACATTTCCCCTATCTGAAAGTCTGATAAACAACGGAAAAATGACTAAGTCCCCCAAAAAATTTTTTTCAACTTTTTTCAAGTTTACTTCTGTGGATATACATTCTACCCACACACATTTGGAACTCTACTGGGGTATCCTCACACATATAATTCCCTCATTTAGTGGATATTTTCACACAAAAGTGAAATTTTGAAAAATTCAGAAAATTGGCTGAAAATGACTAAATATGAAGGACTCATCGGGCGAATCGCTCTGGAACTGAAATCGGAATGCTCACTGACATTTCCCCTATCTGGAAGTCTGATAAACAACGGAAAAATGACTAAGTCCAAAAAATATTTTTTTTCAACTTTTTTTAATTTTACCCCCGTGGGATATATATTCTACCCACACACATTTGGAACTCTCCTGGGGTACCCTCACACATATTGTTCCCTCATTTAGTGGATATTTTCACAAAAAAGTGACATTTTCAAAAATTCAGAAATTTGGCTGAAAACGACTAAATATGAAGGACTCATCGGGCGAATCGCTCTGGAACTGAAATCGGAATGCTCACTGACATTTCCCTTATCTGAAAGTCAGATAAACTCTATATAAATGACTAAGTCCAAAAAATATTTTTTTTCAACTTTTTTCAATTTTACCCCCGTGGAATATATATTCTACCCACACACATTTGGAACTCTCCTGTTGTACCTTCACACATATTATTCCCTCATTTAGTGGATATTTTCACAAAAAAGTGAAATTTTCAAAAATTCTGAAAATTGGCTGAAAACAACTAAATATGAAGGACTCATCGGGCGAATCGTTCTGGAACTGAAATCGGAACGCTCACTGACATTTCCCCTATCTGAAAGTCTGATAAACGCCGGAAAAATGACTAAGTCCAAAAAAAATTTTTTTTAAACTTTTTTCAATTTTACCCCCATGGGATATATATTCTACCCACACACATTTGTAACTCTCCTGGGGTACCCTCACACATATTATTCCCTCATTTAGTGGATATTTTCACAAAAAAGTGAAATTTTCAAAAATTCAGAAAATTGGCTGAAAATGACTAAATATGAAGGACTCATCGGGTGAATCGCTCAGGAACTGAAATTGGAACGCTCACTGTCATTTCCCCTATCTGAAAGTCTGATAAACGCCGGAAAAATGACTAAGTCCAAAAAATATTTTTTTTCAACTTTTTTCAATTTTACCCCCATGGGATATATATTCTACCCACACACATTTGTAACTCTCCTGGGGTACCCTCACACATATTATTCCCTCATTTAGTGGATATTTTCACAAAAAAGTGAAAATTTCAAAAATTCAGAAAATTGGCTGAAAACGACTAAATATGAAGGACTCATCGGGCGAATCGCTCTGGAACTGAAATCGGAATGCTTACTGACATTTCCCTTATCTGAAAGTCTGAAAAAACGCCGGAAAAATGACTAAATCCCCCCCAAAAATTTTTTAAACTTTTTTCAATTTTACCCCTGTGGATATATATTCTACCCAAACACATTTGGAACTCTCCTGGGATACCCTCACACATATTATTCCCTCATTTAGTGGATATTTTCACAAAAAAGTGAAATTTTCAAATATTCAGAAAATTGGCTGAAAACGACTAAATATGAAGGACTCATCGGGCGAATCGCTCTGGAACTGAAATGGAAACACTCACTGACATTTCCCCTATCTGAAAGTCTGATAAACACTGGAAAAATGACTAAGTCCAAAAAAAAATTTTTTTCAACTTTTTTCAATTTTACCCCCGTGGGATATAAATTCTACCCACACACATTTGGAACTCTCCTGGGGTACCCTCACACATATAATTCCCTCATTTAGTGGATATTTTCACAAAAAAGTGAAATTTTCAAAAATTCAGAAAATTGGCTGAAAACGACTAAATATGAAGGACTCATCGGGCGAATCGCTCTGGAACTGAAATCGGAATGCTCACTGACATTTCCCTTATCTGAAAGTCAGATAAACTCTATATAAATGACTAAGTCCAAAAAATATTTTTTTTCAACTTTTTTCAATTTTACCCCCGTGGGATATATATTCTACCCACACACATTTGGAACTCTCCTGTTGTACCTTCACACATATTATTCCCTCATTTAGTGGATATTTTCACAAAAAAGTGAAATTTTCAAAAATTCTGAAAATTGGCTGAAAACAACTAAATATGAAGGACTCATCGGGTGAATCGTTCTGGAACTGAAATCGGAACGCTCACTGACATTTCCCCTATCTGAAAGTCTGATAAACGCCGGAAAAATGACTAAGTCCAAAAAAAATTTTTTTTAAACTTTTTTCAATTTTACCCCCATGGGATATATATTCTACCCACACACATTTGTAACTCTCCTGGGGTACCCTCACACATATTATTCCCTCATATAGTGGATATTTTCACAAAAAAGTGAAATTTTCAAAAATTCAGAAAATTGGCTGAAAATGACTAAATATGAAGGACTCATCGGGTGAATCGCTCAGGAACTGAAATTGGAATGCTTACTGACATTTCCCTTATCTGAAAGTCTGAAAAAACGCCGGAAAAATGACTAAATCCCCCCCAAAAATTTTTTAAACTTTTTTCAATTTTACCCCTGTGGATATATATTCTACCCACACACATTTGGAACTCTCCTGGTATACCTTCACACATATTATTCCCTCATTTAGTGGATATTTTCACAAAAAAGTGAAATTTTCAAAAATTCAGAAAATTGGCTGAAAACGACTAAATATGAAGGACTCATCGGGCGAATCGCTCTGGAACTGAAATCGGAATGCTTACTGACATTTCCCTTATCTGAAAGTCTGAAAAAACGCGGGAAAAATGACTAAGTCCCCTCCAAAAATTTTTTAAACTTTTTTCAATTTTACACCTGTGGATATATATTCTACCCACACACATTTGGAACTCTCCTGGTGTACCTTCACACATATTATTCTCTCATTTAGTGGATATTTTCACAAAAAAGTGAAATTTTCAAAAATTCAGAAAATTGGCTGAAAACAACTAAATATGAAGGACTCATCGGGCGAATCGCTCTGGAACTGAAATCGGAACACTCACTGACATTTCCCCTATCTGAAAGTCTGATAAACGCCGGAAAAATGACTAAGTCCAAAAAATATTTTTTTTCACCTTTTTGCAATTTTACCCCCGTGGGATATATATTCTACCCACACACATTTGGAACTCTCCTGGTATACCTTCACACATATTATTCCCTCATTTAGTGGATATTTTCACAAAAAAGTGAAATTTTCAAAAATTGGCTGAAAACGACTAAATATGAAGGACTCATCGGGCGAATCGCTCTGGAACTGAAATCGGAACGCTCACTGACATTTCCCCTATCTGAAAGTCTGATAAACTCTATAAAAATGACTAAGTCCCCAAAAAAAATTTTTTAAACTTTTTTCAATTTTACCCCCGTGGGATATATATTCTACCCACACACATTTGGAACTCTCCTGGGGTACCCTCACACATATTATTCCCTCATTTAGTGGATATTTTCACAAAAAAGTGAAATTTTCAAAAATTCAGAAAATTGGCTGAAAACGACTAAATATGAAGGACTCATTGGGCGAATCGCTCTGGAACTGAAATTGGAACGCTCACTGACATTTCCCCTATCTGAAAGTCTGATAAACGCCGGAAAAATGACTAAGTCCAAAAAATATTTTTTTTCAACTTCTTTCAATTTTACCCCCGTGGGATATATATTCTACCCACACACATTTGGAACTCTCCTGGGGTACCCTCACACATATTATTCCCTCATTTAGTGGATATTTTCACAAAAAAGTGAAATTTTCAAAAATTCAGAAAATTGGCTGAAAACGACTAAATATGAAGGACTCATCGGGCGAATCGCTCTGGAACTGAAATCGGAACGCTCACTGACATTTCCCCTATCTGGAAGTCTGATAAACTCTATAAAAATGACTAAGTCCCCAAAAAAAATTTTTTAAACTTTTTTCAATTTTACCCCCGTGGGATATATATTCTACCCACACACATTTGGAACTCTCCTGGGGTACCCTCACACATATTATTCCCTCATTTAGTGGATATTTTCACAAAAAAGTGAAATTTTCAAAAATTCAGAAAATTGGCTGAAAACGACTAAATATGAAGGACTCATTGGGCGAATCGCTCTGGAACTGAAATTGGAACGCTCACTGACATTTCCCCTATCTGAAAGTCTGATAAACGCCGGAAAAATGACTAAGTCCAAAAAATATTTTTTTTCAACTTCTTTCATTTTTACCCCCGTGGGATATATATTCTACCCACACACATTTGGAACTCTCCTGGGGTACCCTCACACATATTATTCCCTCATTTAGTGGATATTTTCACAAAAAAGTGAAATTTTCAAAAATTCCGAAAATTGGCTGAAAACGACTAAATATGAAGGACTCATCGGGCGAATCGCTCTGGAACTGAAATCAGAACGCTCACTGACATTTCCCCTATCTGAAGATCTGATAAACACCGGATAAATGACTAAGTCCCCCAAAAAAAATTTTTAAACTTTTTTCAATTTTACCCCTGTGGATATATATTCTACCCACACACATTTGGAACTCTCCTGGGGTACCCTCACACATATTATTCCCTCATTTAGTGGATATTTTCACAAAAAAGTGAAATTTTCAAAAATTCAGAAAATTGGCTGAAAACGACTAAATATGAAGGACTCATCGGGCGAATCGCTCTGGAACTGAAATCGGAATGCTTACTGACATTTCCCTTATCTGAAAGTCTGAAAAAACGCGGGAAAAATGACTAAGTCCCCTCCAAAAATTTTTTAAACTTTTTTCAATTTTACACCTGTGGATATATATTCTACCCACACACATTTGGAACTCTCCTGGTGTACCTTCACACATATTATTCTCTCATTTAGTGGATATTTTCACAAAAAAGTGAAATTTTCAAAAATTCAGAAAATTGGCTGAAAACAACTAAATATGAAGGACTCATCGGGCGAATCGCTCTGGAACTGAAATCGGAACACTCACTGACATTTCCCCTATCTGAAAGTCTGATAAACGCCGGAAAAATGACTAAGTCCAAAAAATATTTTTTTTCACCTTTTTGCAATTTTACCCCCGTGGGATATATATTCTACCCACACACATTTGGAACTCTCCTGGTATACCTTCACACATATTATTCCCTCATTTAGTGGATATTTTCACAAAAAAGTGAAATTTTCAAAAATTGGCTGAAAACGACTAAATATGAAGGACTCATCGGGCGAATCGCTCTGGAACTGAAATCGGAACGCTCACTGACATTTCCCCTATCTGAAAGTCTGATAAACTCTATAAAAATGACTAAGTCCCCAAAAAAAATTTTTTAAACTTTTTTCAATTTTACCCCCGTGGGATATATATTCTACCCACACACATTTGGAACTCTCCTGGGTTACCCTCACACATATTATTCCCTCATTTAGTGGATATTTTCACAAAAAAGTGAAATTTTCAAAAATTCAGAAAATTGGCTGAAAACGACTAAATATGAAGGACTCATTGAGCGAATCGCTCTGGAACTGAAATTGGAACGCTCACTGACATTTCCCCTATCTGAAAGTCTGATAAACGCCGGAAAAATGACTAAGTCCAAAAAATATTTTTTTTCAACTTCTTTCAATTTTACCCCCGTGGGATATATATTCTACCCACACACATTTGGAACTCTCCTGGGGTACCCTCACACATATTATTCCCTCATTTAGTGGATATTTTCACAAAAAAGTGAAATTTTCAAAAATTCAGAAAATTGGCTGAAAACGACTAAATATGAAGGACTCATCGGGCGAATCGCTCTGGAACTGAAATCGGAATGCTTACTGACATTTCCCTTATCTGAAAGTCTGAAAAAACGCCGGAAAAATGACTAAGTCCCCCCCAAAAATTTTTTAAACTTTTTTCAATTTTACACCTGTGGATATATATTCTACCCACACACATTTGGAACTCTACTGGGTTACCCTCACACATATTATTCCCTCATTTAGTGGATATTTTCACAAAAAAGTGAAATTTTCAAAAATTCAGAAAATTGGCTGAAAACGACTAAATATGAAGGATTCATCGGGCGAATCGCTCTGGAACTGAAATCGGAACGCTCACTGACATTTCCCCTATCTGAAAGTCTGATAAACGCCGGAAAAATGACTAAGTTCAAAAAAAAATTTTTTTCAACATTTTTCAATTTTACCCCCGTGGGATATATATTCTACCCACACACATTTGGAACTCTCCTGGGGTACCCTCACACATATTATTCCCTCATTTAGTGGATATTTTCACAAAAAAGTGAAATTTTCAAAAATTCAGAAAATTGGCTGAAAACGACTAAATATGAAGGACTCATCGGGCGAATCGCTCTGGAACTGAAATCGGAACGCTCACTGACTTTTCCCCTATCTGAAAGTCTGATAAACGCCGGAAAAATGACTAAGTCCAAAAAATATTTTTTTTCACCTTTTTGCAATTTTACCCCCGTGGGATATATATTCTACCCACACACATTTGGAACTCTCCTGGTATACCTTCACACATATTATTCCCTCATTTAGTGGATATTTTCACAAAAAAGTGAAATTTTCAAAAATTCAGAAAATTGGCTGAAAACGACTAAATATGAAGGACTCATCGGGCGAATCGCTCTGGAGCTGAAATCGGAATGCTCACTGACATTTCCCCTATCTGAAAGTCTGATAAACAACGGAAAAATGACTAAGTCCCCCAAAAAATTTTTTTCAACTTTTTTCAATTTTACCCCCGTGGGATATATATTCTACCCACACACATTTGGAACTCTCCTGGGGTACCCTCACACATATTATTCCCTCATTTAGTGGATATTTTCACAAAAAAGTGAAATTTTCAAAAATTCAGAAAATTGGCTGAAAACGACTAAATATGAAGGACTCATCGGGCGAATCGCTCTGGAACTGAAATCGGAACGCTCACTGACTTTTCCCCTATCTGAAAGTCTGATAAACGCCGGAAAAATGACTAAGTCCAAAAAATATTTTTTTTCACCTTTTTGCAATTTTACCCCCGTGGGATATATATTCTACCCACACACATTTGGAACTCTCCTGGTATACCTTCACACATATTATTCCCTCATTTAGTGGATATTTTCACAAAAAAGTGAAATTTTCAAAAATTCAGAAAATTGGCTGAAAACGACTAAATATGAAGGACTCATCGGGCGAATCGCTCTGGAGCTGAAATCGGAATGCTCACTGACATTTCCCCTATCTGAAAGTCTGATAAACAACGGAAAAATGACTAAGTCCCCCAAAAAATTTTTTTCAACTTTTTTCAAGTTTACTTCTGTGGATATACATTCTACCCACACACATTTGGAACTCTACTGGGGTATCCTCACACATATAATTCCCTCATTTAGTGGATATTTTCACACAAAAGTGAAATTTTGAAAAATTCAGAAAATTGGCTGAAAATGACTAAATATGAAGGACTCATCGGGCGAATCGCTCTGGAACTGAAATCGGAATGCTCACTGACATTTCCCCTATCTGGAAGTCTGATAAACAACGGAAAAATGACTAAGTCCAAAAAATATTTTTTTTCAACTTTTTTTAATTTTACCCCCGTGGGATATATATTCTACCCACACACATTTGGAACTCTCCTGGGGTACCCTCACACATATTGTTCCCTCATTTAGTGGATATTTTCACAAAAAAGTGACATTTTCAAAAATTCAGAAATTTGGCTGAAAACGACTAAATATGAAGGACTCATCGGGCGAATCGCTCTGTAGCTGAAATCGGAATGCTCACTGACATTTCCCCTATCTGAAAGTCTGATAAACACGGGAAAAATGACTAAGTCCCCCAAAAAATTTTTTTAAACTTTTTTCAATTTTATCCCTGTGGATATACATTCTACCCACAAACATTTGGAACTCTCCTGGGGTACCCCCACACATATTATTCCCTCATTTAGTGGATATTTTCTCAAAAAAGTGAAATTTTCAAAAATTCAGAAAATTGGCTGAAAACGACTAAATATGAAGGACTCATTGGGCAAATCGCTCTGGAGCTGAAATTGGAACGCTCACTGACATTTCCCCAATCTGGAAGTCTGATAAACAACGGAAAAATGACTAAGCCCAAAAAAAAATAGTTTTCAACTTTTTTCAATTTTACCCCCGTGGGATATATATTCTACCCAGACACACATTTGTAACTCTCCTGGGGTACCCTCACACATATTATTCCCTCATTTAGTGGATATTTTCACAAAAAAGTGAAATTTTCAAAAATTCAGAAAATTGGCTGAAAACGACTAAATATGAAGGACTCATCGGGCAAATCGCTCTGGAACTGAAATCGGAACGCTCACTGACATTTCCCCTATCTGAAAGTCTGATAAACGCCGGAAAAATGACTAAGTCAACCAAAACATTTTTTTCAACTTTTTTCAATTTTACCCCCGTGGGATATATATTCTACCCACACACATTTGGAACTCTCCTGGGGTACCCTCACACATATTATTCCCTCATTTAGTGGATATTTTCACAAAAAAGTGACATTTTCAAAAATAAAGAAAATTGGCTGAAAACGACTAAATATGAAGGACTCATCGGGCGAATCACTCTGGAACTGAAATTGGAACGCTCACTGACATTTCCCCTATCTGAAAGTGTGATAAACGCCGGAAAAATGACTAGGTCCAAAAAATTTTTTTTTTCAACTTTTTTCAATTTTACCCCCGTGGCATATATATTCTACCCACACATATTTGGAACTCTCCTGGCGTACCCTCACACATATTATTCCCTCATTTAGTGGATATTTTCACAAAAAAGTGAAATTTTCAAAATTTCAGAAAATTGGCTGAAAACGACTAAATATGAAGGACTCATCGGGCGAATCGCTCTGGAACTGAAATAGGAACGCTCACTGACATTTCCCCTATCTGAAAGTCTGATCAATGCCGGAAAAATGACTAAGTCCCCAAAAAAATGTTTTTCAACTTTTTTCAATTTTACCCCTGTGGATATATATTCTACCCACACACATTTGGAACTCTCCTGGGGTATCCTCACACATATTATTCCCTCATTTAGTGGATATTTTCACAAAAAAGTGAAATTTTGAAAAATTCAGAAAATTGGCTGAAAATGACTAAATATGAAGGACTCATCGGGCGAATCGCTCTGGAGCTGAAATCGGAATGCTCACTGACATTTCCCCTATCTGAAAGTCTGATAAACACCGGAAAAATGACTAAGTCCCCCAAAAAATTTTTTTCAACTTTTTTCAAGTTTACTTCTGTGGATATACATTCTACCCACACACATTTGGAACTCTCCTTGGGTACCCTCACACATATTATTCCCTCATTTAGTGGATATTTTCACAAAAAAGTGAAATTTTCAAAAATTCAGAAAATTGGCTGAAAACGACTAAATATGAAGGACTCATCGGGCGAATCGCTCTAGAGCTGAAATTGGAACGCTCACTGACATTTCCCCTATCTGGAAGTCTGATAAACGCCGGAAAAATGACTAGGTCCAAAAAATTTTTTTTTTCAACTTTTTTCAATTTTACCCCCGTGGCATATATATTCTACCCACACATATTTGGAACTCTCCTGGCGTACCCTCACACATATTATTCCCTCATTTAGTGGATATTTTCACAAAAAAGTGAAATTTTCAAAAATTCAGAAAATTGGCTGAAAACGACTAAATATGAAGGACTCATCGGGCGAATCGCTCTGGAACTGAAATAGGAATGCTCACTGACATTTCCCCTATCTGAAAGTCTGATAAATGCAGGAAAAATGACTAAGTCCCCAAAAAAATGTTTTTCAACTTTTTTCAATTTTACCCCTGTGGATATATATTCTACCCACACACATTTGGAACTCTCCTGGGGTATCCTCACACATATTATTCCCTCATTTAGTGGATACTTTCACAAAAAAGTGAAATTTTGAAAAATTCAGAAAATTGGCTGAAAATGACTAAATATGAAGGACTCATCGAGCGAATCGCTCTGGAGCTGAAATCGGAATGCTCACTGACATTTCCCCTATCTGAAAGTCTGATAAACACCGGAAAAATGACTAAGTCCCCCAAAAAATTTTTTTCAACTTTTTTCAAGTTTACTTCTGTGGATATACATTCTACCCACACACATTTGGAACTCTCCTTGGGTACTCTCACACATATTATTCCCTCATTTAGTGGATATTTTCACAAAAAAGTGAAAATTTCAAAAATTCTGAAAATTGGCTGAAAACGACTAAATATGAACGACTCTTCGGGCGAATCACTCTGGAACTGAAATTGGAACGCTCACTGACATTTCCCCAATCTGGAAGTCTGATAAACGACGGAAAAATGACTAAGCCAAAAAAAAAAAAATAGTTTTCAACTTTTTTCAATTTTACCCCCGTGGGATATATATTCTACCCACACACACATTTGTAACTCTCCTGGGGTACCCTCACACATATTATTCCCTCATTTAGTGGATATTTTCACAAAAAAGTGAAATTTTCAAAAATTCAGAAAATTGGCTGAAAACGACTAAATATGAAGGACTCATCGGGCGAATCGCTCTGGAACTGAAATCGGAACGCTCACTGACATTTCCCCTATCTGAAAGTCTGATAAACGCCGGAAAAATGACTAAGTCAACCAAAACATTTTTTTCAACTTTTTTCAATTTTACCCCCGTGGGATATATATTCTACCCACACACATTTGGAACTCTCCTGGGGTACCCTCACACATATTATTCCCTCATTTAGTGGATATTTTCACAAAAAAGTGACATTTTCAAAAATAAAGAAAATTGGCTGAAAACTTCTAAATATGAAGGACTCATCCGGCGAATCACTCTGGAACTGAAATCGGAACGCTCACTGACATTTCCCCTATCTGAAAGTCTGATAAACGCCGGAAAAATGACTAAGTCCCCCCAAAAAATTTTTTCAACTTTTTTCAATTTTACCCCTGTGGATATATATTCTACCCACACACATTTGGAACTCTCCTGGGGTACCCTCATACATATTATTCCCTCATTTAGTGGATATTTTCACAAAAAAGTGAAATTTTCAAAAATTCAGAAAATTGGCTGAAAACGACTAAATATGAAGGACTCATCGGGCGAATCGCTCTAGAGCTGAAATTGGAACGCTCACTGACATTTCCCCTATCTGGAAGTCTGATAAACGCCGGAAAAATGACTAGGTCCAAAAAATTTTTTTTTTCAACTTTTTTCAATTTTACCCCTGTGGATATATATTCTACCCACACACATTTGGAACTCTACTGGGGTATCCTCACACATATTATTCCCTCATTTAGTGGATATTTTCACAAAAAAGTGAAATTTTGAAAAATTCAGAAAATTGGCTGAAAATGACTAAATATGAAGGACTCATCGGGCGAATCGCTCTGGAGCTGAAATCGGAATGCTCACTGACATTTCCCCTATCTGAAAGTCTGATAAACACCGGAAAAATGACTAAGTCCCCCAAAAAATTTTTTTCAACTTTTTTCAAGTTAACTTCTGTGGATATACATTCTACCCACACACATTTGGAACTCTTCTTGGGAACCCTCACACATATTATTCCCTCATTTAGTGGATATTTTCACAAAAAAGTGAAATTTTCAAAAATTCAGAAAATTGGCTGAAAACGACTAAATATGAAGGACTCATCGGGCGAATCGCTCTAGAGCTGAAATTGGAACGCTCACTGACATTTCCCCTATCTGGAAGTCTGATAAACGCCGGAAAAATTACTAGGTCCAAAAAATTTTTTTTTCAACTTTTTTCAATTTTACCCCCGTGGCATATATATTCTACCCACACATATTTGGAACTCTCCTGGCGTACCCTCACACATATTATTCCCTCATTTAGTGGATATTTTCACAAAAAAGTGAAATTTTCAAAAATTCAGAAAGTTGGCTGAAAACGACTAAATATGAAGGACTCATCGGGCGAATCGCTCTGGAACTGAAATAGGAACGCTCACTGACATTTCCCCTATCTGAAAGTCTGATAAATGCCGGAAAAATGACTAAGTCCCCAAAAAAATGTTTTTCAACTTTTTTCAATTTTACCCCTGTGGATATATATTCTACCCACACACATTTGGAACTCTCCTGGGGTATCCTCACACATATTATTCCCTCATTTAGTGGATATTTTCCCAAAAAAGTGAAATTTTCAAAAATTCAGAAAATTGGCTGAAAACCACTAAATATGAAGGACTCATCGGGCGAATCGCTCTGGTACTGAAATCGGAACACTCACTGACATTTCCCCTATCTGAAAGTCTGATAAACGCCGGAAAAATGAGTAAGTCCCCAAAAAATATTTTTTTTCAACTTTTTTCAATTTTACCCCCGTGGGATATATATTCTACCCACACACATTTGGAACTCTCCTGGCGTACCCTCACACATATTATTCCCTCATTTAGTGGATATTTTCACAAAAAAGTGAAATTTTCAAAAATTCTGAAAATTGGCTGAAAACGACTAAATATGAAGGACAATTCGGGCGAATCGCTCTGGAACTGAAATCGGAATGCTCACTGACATTTCCCTTATCTGAAAGTCTGAAAAAACGCCGGAAAAATGACTAAGTTCCCCAAAAAATTTTTTCAACTTTTTTCAATTTTACCCCTGTGGATATATATTCTATCCACACACATTTGGAACTCTACTGGGGTACCCTCACACATATTATTCCCTCATTTAGTGGATATTTTCACAAAAAAGTGAAATTTTCAAAAATTCTGAAAACTGGCTGAAAACGACTAAATATGAAGGACTCATCAGGCGAATCGCTCTGGAACTGAAATCGGAACGCTCACTGACATTTCCCGTATCTGATAGTCTGATAAACGGCGGAAAAATGACAAAGTCCAAAAAAAAATGTTTTTCAACTTTTTTCAATTTTACCCCTGTGGATATATATTCTACCCACACACATTTGGAACTCTCCTGGGGTACCCTCACACATATTATTACCTCATTTAGTGGATATTTTCCCAAAAAAGTGAAATTTTCAAAAATTCAGAAAATTGGCTGAAAACGACTAAATATGACGGACTCATCGGGCGAATCGCTCTGGTACTGAAATCGGAACACTCAATGACATTTCCCCTATCTGAAAGTCTGATAAACGCCGGAAAAATGACTAAGTCCAAAAAAAAATTTTTTTCAACTTTTTCCAATTTTACCCCCGTGGGATATATATTCTACCCACACACATTTGGAACTCTACTGGGATACCCTCACACATATTATTCCCTCATTTAGTGGATATTTTCACAAAATAGTGAAATTTTCAAAAATTCAGAAAATTTTCTGAAAACGACTAAATATGAAGGACTCATCGGGCGAATTGCTCTGGAACTGAAATCGGAACGCTCACTGACATTTCCCCTATCTGAAAGTCTGATAAATGCCTGAAAAATGACTAAGTCCAAAAAATTTTTTTTCCAACTTTTTTCAATTTTACCCCCGTGGGATATATATTCTACCCACACACATTTGAAACTCTCCTGTGGTACCATCACACATATTATTCCCTCATTTAGTGGATATTTTCACAAAAAAGTGAAATTTTCAAAAATTCAGAAAATTGGCTGAAAACGACTAAATATGAAGGACTCATCGGGCGAATCGCTCTGGTACTGAAATCGGAACACTCACTGACATTTCCCCTATCTGAAAGTCTGATAAACGCCGGAAAAATGACTTAGTCCAAAAAAAATTTTTTTTCAATTTTCCCCCCGTGGGATATATATTCTACCCATAAACATTTGGAACTCACCTGGAGTACCCTGACACATATTATTCCCTCATTTAGTGGATATTTTCACAAAAAAGTGAAATTTTCAAAAATTCAGAAAATTGGCTGAAAACGACTAAATATGAAGGACTCATCAGGCGAATCGCTCTGGAACTGAAATCGGAACGCTCACTGACATTTCCCCTATCTGAAAGTCTGATAAACGCCGTAAAAATGACTACGTCGAAAAAAAAAATTTTTTCAACTTTTTTCAATTTTACCCCCGTGGGATATATATTCTACCCACACACATTTGGAACTCTCCTGGTGTACCCTCACACATATTATTCCCTCATTTAGTGGATATTTTCGCAAAAAAGTGAAATTTTCAAAAATTCAGAAAATTGGCTGAAAACGACTAAATATGAAGGACTCATCGGGCGAATCGCTCTGGAACTGAAATCGAAACGCTGACTGACATTTCCCCTATCTGGAAGTCTGATAAACACCGGAAAAATGACTAAGTCCAAAAAATATTTTTTTTCAACTTTTTTCAATTTTACCCCCGTGGGATATATATTCTACCCACACACATTTGGAACTCTCCTGGAGTACCCTCACACATATTATTCCCTCATTTAGTGGATATTTTCACAAAAAAGTGAAATTTTCAAAAATTCAGAAAATTGGCTGAAAACGACTAAATATGAAGGACTCATCGGGCGAATCGCTCTAGAGCTGAAATTGGAACGCTCACTGACATTTCCCCTATCTGGAAGTCTGATAAACGCCGGAAAAATGACTAAGTCCAAAAAATTTTTTTTTCCAACTTTTTTCAATTTTACCCCCGTGGCATTTATATTCTACCCACACACATTTGGAACTCTCCTGGCGTACCCTCACACATATTATTCCCTCATTTAGTGGATATTTTCACAAAAAAGTGAAATTTTCAAAAATTCAGAAAATTGGCTGAAAACGACTAAATATGAAGGACTCATCGGGTGAAACGCTCTGGAACTGAAATCGGAACGCTCACTGACAATTCCCCTATCTGAAAGTCTGATAAATGCCGGAAAAATGACTAAGTCCCCAAAAAAATGTTTTTCAACTTTTTTCAATTTTACCCCTGTGGGATATATATTCTACCCACACACATTTGGAACTCTCCTGGGGTACCCTCACACATATTATTCCCTCATTTAGTGGATATTTTCACAAAAAAGTGAAATTTTGAAAAATTCTGAAAATTGGCTGAAAATGACTAAATATGAAGGACTCATCGGGCGAATCGCTTTGGAACTGAAATTGGAATGCTCACTGACATTTCCCCTATCTGGAAGCCTGATAAACGACGGAAAAATGACTAAGCCCAAAAAAAAATAGTTTTCAACTTTTTTCAATTTTACCCCCGTGGGATATATATTCTACCCACACACATTTGGAACTCTCCTGGGGTACCCTCACACATATTATTCCCTCATTTAGTGGATATTTTCACAAAAAAGTGAAATTTTCAAAAATTCAGAAAATTGGCTGAAAACGACTAAATATGAAGGACTCATCGGGCGAATCGCTCTGGAACTGAAATCGGAACGCTCACTGACATTTCCCCTATCTGAAAGTCTGATAAACGCCGGAAAAATGACTAAGTCAACCAAAAAATTTTTTTAAACTTTTTTCAATTTTACCCCTGTGGATATATATTCTACCCACACACATTTGGAACTCTCCTGGGGTACCCTCACACATATTATTCCCTCATTTAGTGGATATTTTCACAAAAAAGTTAAATTTTCAAAAATTCAGAAAATTGTCTGAAAACGACTAAATATGAAGGACTCATCGGGCGAATCGCTCTGGAACTGAAATCGGAATGCTCACTGACATTTCCCCTATCTGAAAGTCTGATAAATGCCGGAAAAATGACTAAGTCCCCAAAAAAATGTTTTTCAACTTTTTTCAATTTTACCCCTGTGGATATATATTCTACCCACACACATTTGGAACTCTCCTGGGGTACCCTCACACATACTATTCCCTCATTTAGTGGATATTTTCACAAAAAAGTGAAATTTTGAAAAATTCAGAAAATTGGCTGAAAATGACTAAATATGAAGGACTCATCGGGCGAATCGCTCTGGAACTGAAATTGGAATGCTCACTGACATTTCCCCTATCTGAAAGTCAGATAAACTCTGTAAAAATGACTAAGTCCAAAAAAAAATTTTTTTCAACTTTTTTCAATTTTACCCCTTTGGATATATATTCTACCCACACACATTTGGAACTCTCCTGGGGTACCCTCACACATATTATTCCCTCATTTAGTGGATATTTTCACAAAAATGTGAAATTTTCAAAAATTCAGAAAATTGGCTGAAAACTACTAAATATGAAGGACTCATCGGGTGAATCGCTCTGGAACTGAAATCGGTACGCTCACTGACATTTCTCCTATCTGGAAGTCTGATAAACGCCGGAAAAATGACTAAGCCCAAAAAAAAATAGTTTTCAACTTTTTTCAATTTTACCCCCGTGGGATATATATTCTACCCACACACACATTTGTAACTCTCCTGGGGTACCCTCACACATATTATTCCCTCATTTGGTGGATATTTTCACAAAAAAGTGAAATTTTCAAAAATTCAGAAAATTGGCTGAAAACGACTAAATATGAAGGACTCATCGGGCGAATCGCTCTGGAACTGAATTTGAAACACTCACTGACATTTCCCCAATCTGGAAGTCTGATAAACGACGGAAAAATGACTAAGCCAAAAAAAAAATAGTTTTCAACTTTATTCAATTTTACCCCTGTGGATATATATTCTACCCACACACATTTGGAACTCTCCTGGGGTACCCTCACACATATTATTCCCTCATTTAGTGGATATTTTCACAAAAAAGTGAAATTTTGAAAAATTCAGAAAATTGGCTGAAAATGACTAAATATGAAGGACTCATCGGGCGAATCGCTCTGGAACTGAAATTGGAATGCTCACTGACATTTCCCCTATCTGGAAGTCTGATAAACACCGGAAAAATTACTAAGCCCAAAAAAAAATAGTTTTCAACTTTTTTCAATTTTACCCCCGTGGGATATATATTCTACCCACACACACATTTGTAACTCTCCTGGGGTACCCTCACACATATTATTCCCTCATTTAGTGGATATTTTCACAAAAAAGTGAAATTTTCAAAAATTCAGAAAATTGGCTGAAAACGACTAAATATGAAGGACTCATCGGGCGAATTGCTCTGGAACTGAAATCGGAACGCTCACTCACATTTCCCCTATCTGAAAGTCAGATAAACTCTGTAAAAATGACTAAGTCCAAAAAAAAATTTTTTTCAACTTTTTTCAATTTTACCCCTTTGGATATATATTCTACCCACACACATTTGGAACTCTCCTGGGGTACCCTCACACATATTATTCCCTCATTTAGTGGATATTTTCACAAAAATGTGAAATTTTCAAAAATTCAGAAAATTGGCTGAAAACTACTAAATATGAAGAACTCATCGGGTGAATCGCTCTGGAACTGAAATCGGCACGCTCACTGACATTTCCCCTATCTGGAAGCCTGATAAACGACGGAAAAATGACTAAGCCCAAAAAAAAATAGTTTTCAACTTTTTTCAATTTTACCCCCGTGGGATATATATTCTACCCACACACATTTGGAACTCTCCTGGGGTACCCTCACACATATTATTCCCTCATTTAGTGGATATTTTCACAAAAAAGTGAAATTTTCAAAAATTCAGAAAATTGGCTGAAAACGACTAAATATGAAGGACTCATCGGGCGAATCGCTCTGGAACTGAAATCGGAACGCTCACTGACATTTCCCCTATCTGAAAGTCTGATAAACGCCGGAAAAATGACTAAGTCAACCAAAAAATTTTTTTAAACTTTTTTCAATTTTACCCCTGTGGATATATATTCTACCCACACACATTTGGAACTCTCCTGGGGTACCCTCACACATATTATTCCCTCATTTAGTGGATATTTTCACAAAAAAGTGAAATTTTCAAAAATTCAGAAAATTGTCTGAAAACGACTAAATATGAAGGACTCATCGGGCGAATCGCTCTGGAACTGAAATCGGAATGCTCACTGACATTTCCCCTATCTGAAAGTCAGATAAACTCTGTAAAAATGACTAAGTCCAAAAAAAAATTTTTTTCAACTTTTTTCAATTTTACCCCTTTGGATATATATTCTACCCACACACATTTGGAACTCTCCTGGGGTACCCTCACACATATTATTCCCTCATTTAGTGGATATTTTCACAAAAATGTGAAATTTTCAAAAATTCAGAAAATTGGTTGAAAACTACTAAATATGAAGGACTCATCGGGTGAATCGCTCTGGAACTGAAATCGGTACGCTCACTGACATTTCTCCTATCTGGAAGTCTGATAAACGCCGGAAAAATGACTAAGCCCAAAAAAAAATAGTTTTCAACTTTTTTCAATTTTACCCCCGTGGAATATATATTCTACCCACACACACATTTGTAACTCTCCTGGGGTACCCTCACACATATTATTCCCTCATTTGGTGGATATTTTCACAAAAAAGTGAAATTTTCAAAAATTCAGAAAATTGGCTGAAAACGACTAAATATGAAGGACTCATCGGGCGAATCGCTCTGGAACTGAAATTGAAACACTCACTGACATTTCCCCAATCTGGAAGTCTGATAAACGACGGAAAAATGACTAAGCCAAAAAAAAAATAGTTTTCAACTTTTTTCAATTTTACCCCCGTGGGATATATATTCTACCCACACACATTTGGAACTCTCCTGGAGTACCCTCACACATATTATTCCCTCATTTAGTGGATATTTTCGCAAAAAAGTGAAATTTTCAAAAATTCAGAAAATTGGCTGAAAACGACTAAATATGAAGGACTCATCGGGCGAATCGCTCTGGAACTGAAATCGAAACGCTGACTGACATTTCCCCTATCTGGAAGTCTGATAAACACCGGAAAAATGACTAAGTCCAAAAAATATTTTTTTTCAACTTTTTTCAATTTTACCCCCGTGGGATATATATTCTACCCACACACATTTGGAACTCTCCTGGAGTACCCTCACACATATTATTCCCTCATTTAGTGGATATTTTCACAAAAAAGTGAAATTTTCAAAAATTCAGAAAATTGGCTGAAAACGACTAAATATGAAGGACTCATCGGGCGAATCGCTCTAGAGCTGAAATTGGAACGCTCACTGACATTTCCCCTATCTGGAAGTCTGATAAACGCCGGAAAAATGACTAAGTCCAAAAAATTTTTTTTTCCAACTTTTTTCAATTTTACCCCCGTGGCATTTATATTCTACCCACACACATTTGGAACTCTCCTGGCGTACCCTCACACATATTATTCCCTCATTTAGTGGATATTTTCACAAAAAAGTGAAATTTTCAAAAATTCAGAAAATTGGCTGAAAACGACTAAATATGAAGGACTCATCGGGTGAAACGCTCTGGAACTGAAATCGGAACGCTCACTGACAATTCCCCTATCTGAAAGTCTGATAAATGCCGGAAAAATGACTAAGTCCCCAAAAAAATGTTTTTCAACTTTTTTCAATTTTACCCCTGTGGGATATATATTCTACCCACACACATTTGGAACTCTCCTGGGGTACCCTCACACATATTATTCCCTCATTTAGTGGATATTTTCACAAAAAAGTGAAATTTTGAAAAATTCTGAAAATTGGCTGAAAATGACTAAATATGAAGGACTCATCGGGCGAATCGCTTTGGAACTGAAATTGGAATGCTCACTGACATTTCCCCTATCTGGAAGCCTGATAAACGACGGAAAAATGACTAAGCCCAAAAAAAAATAGTTTTCAACTTTTTTCAATTTTACCCCCGTGGGATATATATTCTACCCACACACATTTGGAACTCTCCTGGGGTACCCTCACACATATTATTCCCTCATTTAGTGGATATTTTCACAAAAAAGTGAAATTTTCAAAAATTCAGAAAATTGGCTGAAAACGACTAAATATGAAGGACTCATCGGGCGAATCGCTCTGGAACTGAAATCGGAACGCTCACTGACATTTCCCCTATCTGAAAGTCTGATAAACGCCGGAAAAATGACTAAGTCAACCAAAAAATTTTTTTAAACTTTTTTCAATTTTACCCCTGTGGATATATATTCTACCCACACACATTTGGAACTCTCCTGGGGTACCCTCACACATATTATTCCCTCATTTAGTGGATATTTTCACAAAAAAGTTAAATTTTCAAAAATTCAGAAAATTGTCTGAAAACGACTAAATATGAAGGACTCATCGGGCGAATCGCTCTGGAACTGAAATCGGAATGCTCACTGACATTTCCCCTATCTGAAAGTCTGATAAATGCCGGAAAAATGACTAAGTCCCCAAAAAAATGTTTTTCAACTTTTTTCAATTTTACCCCTGTGGATATATATTCTACCCACACACATTTGGAACTCTCCTGGGGTACCCTCACACATACTATTCCCTCATTTAGTGGATATTTTCACAAAAAAGTGAAATTTTGAAAAATTCAGAAAATTGGCTGAAAATGACTAAATATGAAGGACTCATCGGGCGAATCGCTCTGGAACTGAAATTGGAATGCTCACTGACATTTCCCCTATCTGAAAGTCAGATAAACTCTGTAAAAATGACTAAGTCCAAAAAAAAATTTTTTTCAACTTTTTTCAATTTTACCCCTTTGGATATATATTCTACCCACACACATTTGGAACTCTCCTGGGGTACCCTCACACATATTATTCCCTCATTTAGTGGATATTTTCACAAAAATGTGAAATTTTCAAAAATTCAGAAAATTGGCTGAAAACTACTAAATATGAAGGACTCATCGGGTGAATCGCTCTGGAACTGAAATCGGTACGCTCACTGACATTTCTCCTATCTGGAAGTCTGATAAACGCCGGAAAAATGACTAAGCCCAAAAAAAAATAGTTTTCAACTTTTTTCAATTTTACCCCCGTGGGATATATATTCTACCCACACACACATTTGTAACTCTCCTGGGGTACCCTCACACATATTATTCCCTCATTTGGTGGATATTTTCACAAAAAAGTGAAATTTTCAAAAATTCAGAAAATTGGCTGAAAACGACTAAATATGAAGGACTCATCGGGCGAATCGCTCTGGAACTGAATTTGAAACACTCACTGACATTTCCCCAATCTGGAAGTCTGATAAACGACGGAAAAATGACTAAGCCAAAAAAAAAATAGTTTTCAACTTTATTCAATTTTACCCCTGTGGATATATATTCTACCCACACACATTTGGAACTCTCCTGGGGTACCCTCACACATATTATTCCCTCATTTAGTGGATATTTTCACAAAAAAGTGAAATTTTGAAAAATTCAGAAAATTGGCTGAAAATGACTAAATATGAAGGACTCATCGGGCGAATCGCTCTGGAACTGAAATTGGAATGCTCACTGACATTTCCCCTATCTGGAAGTCTGATAAACACCGGAAAAATTACTAAGCCCAAAAAAAAATAGTTTTCAACTTTTTTCAATTTTACCCCCGTGGGATATATATTCTACCCACACACACATTTGTAACTCTCCTGGGGTACCCTCACACATATTATTCCCTCATTTAGTGGATATTTTCACAAAAAAGTGAAATTTTCAAAAATTCAGAAAATTGGCTGAAAACGACTAAATATGAAGGACTCATCGGGCGAATTGCTCTGGAACTGAAATCGGAACGCTCACTCACATTTCCCCTATCTGAAAGTCAGATAAACTCTGTAAAAATGACTAAGTCCAAAAAAAAATTTTTTTCAACTTTTTTCAATTTTACCCCTTTGGATATATATTCTACCCACACACATTTGGAACTCTCCTGGGGTACCCTCACACATATTATTCCCTCATTTAGTGGATATTTTCACAAAAATGTGAAATTTTCAAAAATTCAGAAAATTGGCTGAAAACTACTAAATATGAAGAACTCATCGGGTGAATCGCTCTGGAACTGAAATCGGCACGCTCACTGACATTTCCCCTATCTGGAAGCCTGATAAACGACGGAAAAATGACTAAGCCCAAAAAAAAATAGTTTTCAACTTTTTTCAATTTTACCCCCGTGGGATATATATTCTACCCACACACATTTGGAACTCTCCTGGGGTACCCTCACACATATTATTCCCTCATTTAGTGGATATTTTCACAAAAAAGTGAAATTTTCAAAAATTCAGAAAATTGGCTGAAAACGACTAAATATGAAGGACTCATCGGGCGAATCGCTCTGGAACTGAAATCGGAACGCTCACTGACATTTCCCCTATCTGAAAGTCTGATAAACGCCGGAAAAATGACTAAGTCAACCAAAAAATTTTTTTAAACTTTTTTCAATTTTACCCCTGTGGATATATATTCTACCCACACACATTTGGAACTCTCCTGGGGTACCCTCACACATATTATTCCCTCATTTAGTGGATATTTTCACAAAAAAGTGAAATTTTCAAAAATTCAGAAAATTGTCTGAAAACGACTAAATATGAAGGACTCATCGGGCGAATCGCTCTGGAACTGAAATCGGAATGCTCACTGACATTTCCCCTATCTGAAAGTCAGATAAACTCTGTAAAAATGACTAAGTCCAAAAAAAAATTTTTTTCAACTTTTTTCAATTTTACCCCTTTGGATATATATTCTACCCACACACATTTGGAACTCTCCTGGGGTACCCTCACACATATTATTCCCTCATTTAGTGGATATTTTCACAAAAATGTGAAATTTTCAAAAATTCAGAAAATTGGTTGAAAACTACTAAATATGAAGGACTCATCGGGTGAATCGCTCTGGAACTGAAATCGGTACGCTCACTGACATTTCTCCTATCTGGAAGTCTGATAAACGCCGGAAAAATGACTAAGCCCAAAAAAAAATAGTTTTCAACTTTTTTCAATTTTACCCCCGTGGAATATATATTCTACCCACACACACATTTGTAACTCTCCTGGGGTACCCTCACACATATTATTCCCTCATTTGGTGGATATTTTCACAAAAAAGTGAAATTTTCAAAAATTCAGAAAATTGGCTGAAAACGACTAAATATGAAGGACTCATCGGGCGAATCGCTCTGGAACTGAAATTGAAACACTCACTGACATTTCCCCAATCTGGAAGTCTGATAAACGACGGAAAAATGACTAAGCCAAAAAAAAAATAGTTTTCAACTTTTTTCAATTTTACCCCCGTGGGATATATATTCTACCCACACACATTTGGAACTCTCCTGGAGTACCCTCACACATATTATTCCCTCATTTAGTGGATATTTTCACAAAAAAGTGAAATTTTCAAAAATTCAGAAAATTGGCTGAAAACGACTAAATATGAAGGACTCATCGGGCGAATCGCTCTAGAGCTGAAATTGGAACGCTCACTGACATTTCCCCTATCTGGAAGTCTGATAAACGCCGGAAAAATGACTAAGTCCAAAAAATTTTTTTTTTCAACTTTTTTCAATTTTACCCCCGTGGCATATATATTCTACCCACACACATTTGGAACTCTCCTGGCGTACCCTCACAAATATTATTCCCTCATTTAGTGGATATTTTCACAAAAAAGTGAAATTTTCAAAAATTCTGAAAATTGGCTGAAAACGACTAAATATGAAGGACTCATCGGGCGAATCGCTCTGGAACTGAAATTGGAATGCTCACTGACATTTCCCCTATCTGGAAGTCTGATAAACGACGGAAAAATGACTAAGCCCAAAAAAAAATAGTTTTCAACTTTTTTCAATTTTACCGCCGTGGGATATATATTCTACCCAGACACACATTTGTAACTCTCCTGGGGTACCCTCACACATATTATTCCCTCATTTAGTGGATATTTTCACAAAAAAGTGAAATTTTCAAAAATTCAGAAAATTGGCTGAAAACGACTAAATATGAAGGACTCATCGGGCGAATCGCTCTGGAACTGAAATCGGAACGCTCACTGACATTTCCCCTATCTGAAAGTCTGATAAACGCTGGAAAAATGACTAAGTCAACCAAAAAATTTTTTTAAACTTTTTTCAATTTTACCCCTGTGGATATATATTCTACCCACACACATATGGAACTCTCCTGGGGTACTCTCACACATTTTATTCCCTCATTTAGTGGATATTTTCACAAAAATGTTAAATTTTCAAAAATTCAGAAAATTGGCTGAAAACTACTAAATATGAAGGACTCATTGGGCGAATCGCTCTGGAACTGAAATCGGAACGCTCACTGACATTTCCCCTATCTGAAAGTCTGATAAACTCTATAAAAATGACTAAGCCCAAAAAATATTTGTTTTCAACTTTTTTCAATTTTACCCCTTTGGATATATATTCTACCCACACACATTTGGAACTCTCCTGGGGTACCCTCACACATATTATTCCCTCATTTAGTGGATATTTTCACAAAAAAGTGAAATTTTCAAAAATTCAGAAAATTGGCTGAAAACGACTAAATATGAAGGACTCATCGGGCGAATCGCTCTGGAACTGAAATTGGAATGCTCACTGACATTTCCCCTATCTGGAAGTCTGATAAACAACGGAAAAATGACTAAGCCCAAAAAAAAATAGTTTTCAACTTTTTTCAATTTTACCCCCGTGGGATATATATTCTACCCAGACACACATTTGTAACTCTCCTGGGGTACCCTCACACATATTATTCCCTCATTTAGTGGATATTTTCACAAAAAAGTGAAATTTTCAAAAATTCAGAAAATTGGCTGAAAACGACTAAATATGAAGGACTCATCGGGCGAATCGCTCTGGAACTGAAATCGGAACGCTCACTGACATTTCCCCTATCTGAAAGTCTGATAAACGCTGGAAAAATGACTAAGTCCCCCAAAAAAAAATTTTATACTTTTTTCAATTTTACCCCTGTGGATATATATTCTACCCACACACATTTGGAACTCTCCTGGGGTACCCTCACACATATTATTCCCTCATTTAGTGGATATTTCCACAAAAAAGTGAAATTTTCAAAAATTCAGAAAATTGGCTGAACACTGCTAAATATGAAGGACTCATCGGGCAAATCGCTCTGGAACTGAAATCGGAACGCTCACTGACATTTCCCCTATCTGAAAGTCTGATAAACTGTATAAATATGACTAAGTCCAAAAAAAATTTTTTTTCAACTTTTTTCAATTTTACCCCTTTGGATATATATTCTACCCACACACATTTGGAACTCTCCTGGGGTACCCTCACACATATTATTCCCTCATTTAGTGAATATTTTCACAAAAAAGTGAAATTTTCAAAAATTCAGAAAATTGGCTGAACACTGCTAAATATGAAGGACTCATCGGGCGAATCGCTCTGGAACTGAAATCGGAACGCTCACTGACATTTCCTCTATCTGAAAGTCTGATAAACGCCGGAAAAATGTCTAAGACCCAAAAAAATTTTTTTTCAACTTTTTTCAATTTTACCCCCGTGGGTTATATATTTTACCCACACACATTTGGAACTCTCCTGGGGTACCCTCACACATATTATGCCCTCATTTAGTGGATATTTTCACAAAAAAGTGAAATTTTCAAAAATTCTGAAAATTGGCTGAAAACGACTAAATATGAAGGACTCATCGGGCGAATCGCTCTGGAACTGAAATCGGAATCCTCACTGACATTTCCCCTATCTGAAAGTCTGAAAAAACGCCGGAAAAATGACTAAGTCCCCCAAAAAAATTTTTCAACTTTTTTCAATTTTACCCACGTGGGATATATATTCTCCCCACACACATTTGGAACTCTCCTTGCCTACCTTCACACATATTATTCCCTCATTTAGTGGATATTTTCACAAAAAAGTGAAATTTTCATATATTCAGAAAATTGGCTGAAAACGACTAAATATGAAGGACTCATCGGGCGAATCGCTCTGGAACTGAAATCGGAACGCTTACTGACATTTCCCCTATCTGAAAGTTTGATAAACGGCAGAAAAATGACTAAGTCCCCAAAAATTTTTTTTCAACTTTTTTCAATTTTACCCCCGTGGGAAATATATTCTACCCACACACATTTGTAACTCTCCTGGGGAACCCTCACACATATTATTCCCTCATTTAGTGGATATTTTCACAAAAAAGTGAAATTTTCAAAAATTCAGAAAATTGTCTGAAAACGACTAAATATAAAGGACTCATCGGGCGAATCGCTCTGGAACTGAATTCGGAACGCTCACTGACATTTCCCCTATCTGAAAGTCTGATTAACGCCGGAAAAATGACTAAGTCCAAAAAAATTTTTTTTTTAACTTTTTCAATTTTACCTCCGTGGGATATATATTCTAACCACACACATTTGGAACTCTCCTGGGGTACTCTCACACACATTATTCCCACAATTAGTGGATATTTTCCCAAAAAAGTGAAATTTTCAAACATTCTGAAAATTGGCTGAAAACGACTAAATATGAAGGACTCATCGGGCGAATTGCTCTGGAACTGAAATCGGAACGCTCGCTGACATTTCCCCTATCTGAAAGTCTGATAAACGCCGGAAAAATGACTAAGTCCAAAAAAAATTTTTTTTCAATTTTACCCCCGTGGGATATATATTCTACCCACACACATTTGGAACTCTCCTGGGGTACCGTCACACATATTATTCCCTCATTTAGTGGATATTTTCTCAAAAAAGTGAAATTTTCAAAAATTCAGAAAATTGGCTGAAAACGACTAATTATGAAGGACTCATCGGGCGAATCGCTCTGAAACTGAAATCGGAACGCTCACTGACATTTCCCCTATCTGAAAGTCTGATAAATGGCGGAAAAATGACTAAGTAAAAAAAAAAATTTTTTTCAACTTTTTTCAATTTTACCCCCGTGGGATATACAGTGCCTACAAGTAGTATTCAACCCTCTGCAGATTTAGCTGGTTTGATAAGATGCAAATAAGTTAGAGCCTTCAAACTGCAAACGAGAGTAGGTTTTATGAACAGAAGTATAAATCTTACAAACCAAAAAGTTATGTTGCTCAGTTGAATTTTATTAAATTTTAAACATAAAAGTGTGGGTCAATTATTATACAACCCCTATGTTTAATATTTTGTGGAATAACCCTTGTTTGCAATTACAGCTAATAATCGTCTTTTATAAGACCTGATCAGTCCGGCACAGGTCTGTGGAATTATCTTGGCCCACTCCTCCATGCAGATCTTCTCCAAGTTATCTAGGTTCTTTGGGTGTCTCATGTGGACTTTATTCTTAAGCTCCTTCCACAAGTTTTCAATTGGGTTAAGGTCAGGAGACAGACTAGGCCACTCCAACACCTTGACTTTTTCCCTCTTGAACCAGGCCTTGGTTTTCTTGGCTGTGTGCTTTGGGTCGTTGTCTTGTTGGAAGATGAAATTACGACCCATCTTAAGATCCTTGATGGAGGAGCGGAGGCTCTTGGCCAAAATCTCCAGGTAGGCCGTGCTATCCATCTTCCCATGGATGCGGACCAGATGGCCAGGCCCCTTGGCTGAGAAACAGCCCCACAGCATGATGCTGCCACCACCATGCTTGACTGTAGGGATGGTATTCTTGGGGTCGTATGCAGTGCCATCCAGTCTCCAAACGTCACGTGAGTGGTTGGCACCAAAGATCTCGATCTTGGTCTCATCAGACCATAGAACCTTGAACCAGTCTGTCTCAGAGTCCTCCAAGTGATCATGAGCAAACTGTAGACGAGCCTTGACATGACGCTTTGAAAGTAAAGGTACCATACAGGCTCGTCTGGAACGGAGACCATTGCGGTGGAGTACGTTACTTATGGTATTGACTGAAACCAATGTCCCCACTGCCATGAGATCTTCCCGGAGCTCCTTCCTTGTTGTCCTTGGGTTAGCCTTGACTCTTCGGACAAGCCTGGCCTCGGCACGGGAGGACACTTTCAAAGGCTGTCCAGGCCGTGGAAGGCTAACAGAAGTTACATAAGCCTTCCACTTACGGATGATGCTCCCAACAGTGGAGACAGGTAGGCCCAACTCCTTGGAAAGGGTTTTGTACCCCTTGCCAGCCTTGTGACCCTCCACGATCTTGTCTCTGATGGCCTTGGAATGCTCCTTTGTCTTTCCCATGTTGACCATGTCTGAGTGCTGTTCACAAGTTTGGGGAGGGTCTTAAATAGTCAGAAAAGGCTGGCAAAAGAGATCTTTAATCCACACATGTGAAGCTCATTATTCTTTGTGCCTGAACTACTTCTTAATACTTTAGGGGGACCAAACATAATTCTTGTGGTTTGAGGGGTTGAATAATAAATGACACTCTGAATTAACTTTTAACGTATTAAAAAAGAAAAAAAACAAAAAACAAAAACAAAATTTGCTGCAGTGCATTTCCCACTTCCAGGCTGATCTACTGTACAAATGTCACAATGCCAAGTTAATTCCGCATGTGTCAACCAGCTAAATCTGCAGGGGGTTGAATACTACTTGTAGGCACTGTATATTCTACCCACACACATTTGGAACTCTCCTGGGGTACCCTCACACATATTATTCCCTCATTTAGTGGATATTTTCCCAAAAAAGTGAAATTTTCAAAAATTCTGAAAATTGGCTGAAAACGACTAAATATGAAGGACTCATCAGGCGAATCGCTCTGGAACTGAAATCGGAACGCTCGCTGACATTTCCCCTATCTGAAAGTCTGATAAACGCCGGAAAAATGACTAAGTGCAAAAAAAATTTTTTTTCAATTTTACCCCCGTGGGATATATATTCTACCCACACACATTTGGAACTCTCCTGGGGTACCCTCACACATATTATTCCCTCATTTAGTGGATATTTTCTCAAAAAAGTGAAAATTTCAAAAATTCAGAAAATTGGCTGAAAACGACTAATTATGAAGGACTCATCGGGCGAATCACTCTGGAACTGAAATCGGAACACTCACTGACATTTCCCCTATCTGAAAGTCTGATAAACGCCGGAAAAATGACTAACTCCAAAAAATTTTTTTTTTCAATTTTACCCCCGTAGGATATATATTCTACCCACACACATTTGGAACTCTCCTGGGGTACCCTCACACATATTATTCCCTCATTTAGTGGATATTTTCACAAAAAAGTGAAATTTTCAAAAATTCTGAAAATTGTCTGAAAACGACTAAATATGATGGACTCATCGGGCGAATCGCTCTGGAACTGAAATCGGAACGCTCACTGACATTTCCCCTATCTGAAAGTCTGATAAACGCCGGAAAAATGATTAAGTCCAAAAAAATTTTTTTTCAATTTCCCCCCCGTGGGATATATATTCTACCCACACATATTTGGAACTCTCCTGGTGTACCCTCACACATATTATTCCCTCATTTAGTGGATATTTTCACAAAAAGTGAAATTTTCAAAAATTCAGGAAATTGGTTGAAAATGACTAAATATGAAGGACTCATCGGGCGAATCGCTCTGGAACTTAAATCGGAACGCTCACTGACATTTCCCCTATCTGAAAGTCTGATAAACGCCGGAAAAATGACTAAGTCCAAAAAAAATTTTTTTTCAACTTTTTTCAATTTTACCTCCGTGGGATATATATTCTACCCACACACATTTGGAACTCTCCTGGTGTACCCTCACACATATTATTCCCTCATTTAGTGGATATTTTCACAAAAAAGTGAAATTTTCAAAAATTCAGGAAATTGGTTGAAAATGACTAAATATGAAGGACTCATCGGGCGAATCGCTCTGGAACTTAAATCGGAACGCTCACTGACATTTCCCCTATCTGAAAGTCTGATAAACGCTGGAAAAATGACTGAGTCCAAAAAAAAATTTTTTTAAACTTTTTTCAATTTTACCCCCGTGGGATATACAGTGCCTACAAGTAGTATTCAACCCCCTGCAGATTTAGCTGGTTGACACATGCGGAATTAACTTGGCATTGTGACATTTGTACTGTAGATCAGCCTGGAAGTGGGAAATGCACTGCAGCAAATTTTGTTTTTGTTTTTGTTTTTTGTTTTTTTAAAAACGTTAAAAGTTAATTCAGAGTGTCATTTATTATTCAACCCCTCAAACCACAAGAATTCTGTTTGGTCCCCCTAAAGTATTAAGAAGTAGTTCAGGCACCAAGAATAATGAGCTTCACATGTGTGGATTAAAGATCTCTTTTGCCAGCCTTTTCTGACTATTTAAGACCCTCCCCAAACTTGTGAACAGCACTCAGACATGGTCAACATGGGAAAGACAAAGGAGCATTCCAAGGCCATCAGAGACAAGATCGTGGAGGGTCACAAGGCTGGCAAGGGGTACAAAACCCTTTCCAAGGAGTTGAGCCTACCTGTCTCCACTGTTGGGAGCATCATCCGTAAGTGGAAGGCTTATGGAACTACTGTTAGCCTTCCACGGCCTGGACAGCCTTTGAAAGTGTCCTCCCGTGCCGAGGCCAGGCTTGTCCGAAGAGTCAAGGCTAACCCAAGGACAACAAGGAAGGAGCTCCGGGAAGATCTCATGCAAGTGGGGACATTGGTTTCAGTCAATACCATAAGTAACGTACTCCACCGCAATGGTCTCCGTTCCAGACGAGCCTGTATGGTACCTTTACTTTCAAAGCGTCATGTCAAGGCTCGTCTACAGTTTGCTCATGATCACTTGGAGGACTCTGAGACAGACTGGTTCAAGGTTCTATGGTCTGATGAGACCAAGATCGAGATCTTTGGTGCCAACCACACACGTGACGTTTGGAGACTGGATGGCACTGCATACGACCCCAAGAATACCATCCCTACAGTCAAGCATGGTGGTGGCAGCATCATGCTGTGGGGCTGTTTCTCAGCCAAGGGGCCTGGCCATCTGGTCCGCATCCATGGGAAGATGGATAGCACGGCCTACCTGGAGATTTTGGCCAAGAACCTCCGCTCCTCCATCAAGGATCTTAAGATGGGTCGTAATTTCATCTTCCAACAAGACAACGACCCAAAGCACACAGCCAAGAAAACCAAGGCCTGGTTCAAGAGGGAAAAAGTCAAGGTGTTGGAGTGGCCTAGTCAGTCTCCGGACCTTAACCCAATTGAAAACTTGTGGAAGGAGCTCAAGAATAAAGTCCACATGAGACACCCAAAGAACCTAGATAACTTGGAGAAGATCTGCATGGAGGAGTGGGCCAAGATAACTCCACAGACCTGTGCCGGCCTGATCAGGTCTTATAAAAGACGATTATTAGCTGTAATTGCAAACAAGGGTTATTCCACAAAATATTAAACATAGGGGTTGTATAATAATTGACCCACACTTTTATGTTTAAAATTTAATAAAATTCAACTGAGCAACATAACTTTTTGGTTTGTAAGATTTATGCTTCTGTTCATAAAACCTACTCTCGTTTGCAGTTTGAAGGCTCTAACTTATTTGCATCTTATCAAACCAGCTAAATCTGCAGGGGGTTGAATACTACTTGTAGGCACTGTATATTCTAACTAGTGTTGAGCCACCCCCGTAGTGTTCGAGTTCGGTTCGTCGAACACCCGTGTGTTCGCCGAACTGTTCGTCGAACTGTTCGTCGAACACCTTCGAACACCGTTAAAACCAATGGCAGGCAAACAAAAACACAAAGAAACACATAGAAAACACCTTCAAAGGTGTCGAAAAGCTGACAAACTGCTCAGAAGACACAACTAACACATGGAAAAGTGACAAGTACATATAGTCATGCGAAAAGAAAAGAGGTGGAGGAGTAAAAGGAGGGGGAGACACAGATATAGGCATGTGATGCCCTTCTAAAATCCAAAAAGTGAGAAGCCGAGACGGCCAGTCCGCTCCTGCCCGTGCCACCTCCGTGTCGCCGGGTTTGTGCCAGAGCCGCGGTGAACCCTGACGGCCAGCCCCCCTCTCCCAATACTGGTGCCTGTCCGCTGGTGGGTCGAGAGAGCCCCCCTGTGGTGGAGGCAGCTCTAAGCTTTTTAATTTAAATTGTCCCTCTAATTTGAATGAATACACTTTAAATCCATTTACAAGGATCTATTGGAGGGCAAGTCTCATGCCAGCAGCCGCGTAATTCCAGCTCCAGTAGCGTCCACTAAAGCTGCTGCAGTTAAAAAGCTTTTATAAGGATCGAGCTCGGCTGTCCACCGCAAGGCATCCTAGTGCCAGTCCCAGCCCCTATGCCTTGGGGTGCCTCCTGATGCTCTTCACTAAGTATCCCGTGGTCCCGAAGCATTTCCTTTGAAAAAATTAAGTGTCCAAACTACAGGTGGTGTAGCTTGCTTAACAGCCGGGATAATCCGCTGACTAGCAGACACTGCTACTAGGCACAAAGTATTTCCTGGGCTAGATGCAGTTAAAAATTTGTAAGTAGATACTCTCGTTGGATGCTGAGAAAGCATTCCATAGAGTCTCCTGGCACGCCATATATGATTCTCTTAAAAAGCTTGGGTAGGGGTCTAGGGGACCCTTTTATAGCCAAAATCACGGCCCTGTATCACAATACGTCACCTAGGCTGAAGATAAATGGAACTGTAGCACCGAGGGCTCGGTTGCTACAGACGTATTGCACCTCACCCAGAGGTGTGATATCTCACTCTCAGATAAGGATGGAGTGTGGATCAGGACCCGACACCTGCATGCATTACACCACATTGCCGTGGGGCAGGGCGACCAATATGCCCCTGAGATGGGCACGACAGTCCATGTCCTTGGCTGGAGTGGGGGGAGGGAACACTGAGGAAGGGAAACCCTGCAGTGCAGGAGCAGGGAGGAAGCAGTTCCTGGGTGCATTGAGAAGGGAGTATAAAAGGTGGGCACCATCTTAGTTCAGTGCAGAGAAGTCTGAGCAGAAGTGGCAGGGAGCAGGGGCTCTGCATGAGCTCTGCTCCGGAGGCGGGCCTAGTAACAGAGGCCCAGGCCTGCAAGAGGGAGAAGGAAGGAAGAGGAGCGGAGAAGGCTCCAGGAACGAGGAATGAAGGGATCCCAGGGGTGCGGACGGGCGAGTCGCCACCGCACGCCCGGATCCACCTGCGTGGAGGGGTCAGGCCAAAGGGGGAGACCGGTCCCCGAACTAGTGGAGGCAGGAAACGACCCTCAGCTAGAAACCGGAGGCTCTGACATTTTATGTGGCGCAGCCCCTTGCTCCACCCGCTAGGAAGGCACCACATAGGGTCAGGGAAACTGGCGCCAAGTTTACCAAGAGGAGGCCCGAGGCAGCCGGACAGAAGTGTTGGTAAGAAAGGCCAGACAAAGGACACACAAAGGGGGTCCTGTGAAGCGCTCCAAAGTTATCTGGGAGTTGTCTGAGCCCCTCACCTGGTGAGCACAGTACGACGTGGGCAGCCGTTACCTGCAGACGTGGTCTGGATAATAAGAACTGTGAGTAAAGGCCCTGAACTGCATCACTGACTCCGTGTCGTTACTGCTGCTGCCCTGCACCATCACCCCCATCCTCCGCATACACTGCCCTGAGGCTATACTCTTCCCGTGGGGAGTTATGCTACGCTCTGCTGCACCCACAACACCAGCCTTAGCGGTCTGCCCTGTAGCGGCGGTTCACTCTGACCGCAATCCACGGGTGGCGTAGTCGGACATTTAAACATCAAAACCACATAAATAGTTCCGCCACTGGTTTGACCGCCCTGAGCCACGGAACCGGATCGCCGCCACGAAGACTACAACCACCAGCATCCACCAAAAAGGGTCCGTCTCCGGGTGTCCCAAGGCCCAGGGGGTGCGTCAGAACATTTTCATCACCTTTCACAATCACCAATGGGACAAGGCAGGGATGTCCTCTGTCCCCTCTCTTATACATCCTAGTGACGGAGCACCTGCTCTCATCAATTCGCCATAACCCCAATATTAGGTGGATTGAGGTGGCGGGCACCGAGTACAAGTGCTCTCTATTTGCTGATGATGTCCTAGTATATATCACTCAATCACATATATCCATCCCTGCTGTTATGGCTGAAATAGATCACTTTGTTACATGGTAAAATTTTAAAATCAATGCAGCGAAGTCTGAGGCCCTCGATGTCTCCCTCCCTAAATCCATATAGGATTCCATCCAGTCCAACTTTCCCTTTGCCTGGCCCTCACAGGGTATCAAATACTTAGGAATTCCTATTCATAGAGACCTCTCCCATCTATGTTATCTTAATTTTGGGCCCTTTATTGAACAATTCCATACAGACCACGGTTGGCAAGTTAGAACTGTAAGATTCACTACGTGAACCACTGGTGTTTTGTGGAAAAGCACATGTACACCGCGTTCCAAATTATTATGCAAAAAGTGTTTAGGAGTGATAAGGGAAGAATTTGTTTGTTTGTCAGTTAAACTCATTGATGGTGATGTGTGTCAGGGCTCTTTATATCACTGTAAGCAATTGCAGACACCTGTGCTAATTAGTTTGGCAGGTGTGTCCAATGAAAGGCAAGACTACTTAAGAAGGCTCTCTCACATTATTAAGCAGCCTACATTTTCTGCCAAAATGGGAAAGAAAAAGGATGTGTCGGCTGCTGAGAAGCAACAAATTGTGGAGTGTTTAGGTCAAGGCATGACTACAATCAACATTGTGCGATGATCAGGATGAAGTGTCTTGGCAATCAAGAAGTATGTAGCTGATTCACAGTACACACGTGTGCGTGCTGATAAGGGCAAATTGAGGACTCTTTCCTACAGGCAATTACGTCAGGTTGAAAGAGCAGCGGCAAAAAAGCCTTGTCATAGCAGCAGACAAGTTTTTGAAGCTGCTTGTGCCTCCAACGTCCCCCGAACAACAAGATGCAGGGTCCTTCAGAGGTTTGCAGCTGTGCATACGCCATCCTGTCGACCTCCTCTATCCACTTCACACTAGCAGAAACGGCTCCAGTGGGCCAAACATTACATGAAGACTGATTTCAAAACTGTTTTGTTCACGGATGAGTGCCGTGCAGCGCTCGATGGTCCAGATGAATGGAGTGGAGGATGGCTGGTTGATGGACACCCCACGCAAACACGGCTACAGCGCCAACAAGGAGGAGGTGGAGTAATGTTTTGGGCTGGAATCATGGGGAGAGAGATTGTCGGCCCCTTTAGGATCCCTGAAGGCGCTAAAGATGAACTCCATAATGTATGTGGATTTTCTCAAACAGCACTTCCTGCCATGGTTCAAGAAGAAGAACCGTGTATTTCACAGCAAGATCATTTTTCTGCATGATAATGCACCATCTCATGCTGCACATAAAACATCTGCATCTCTGGCTGATATGGGCATAAAAGGGGACAAACTTATGGTGTGACCCCCATGCTCCCCTGACCTCTACCCCATTCAGAACCTTTGGAGCATCATTAAAAGGAGTGTCTATGATGGCGGGAGGCAGTTCACATCTAAGCAACAGCTCTGGGAGGGTATTCTTTCCTCATGCAAAACAATTGAAGCAGAAACCATCCAAAACCTGACAAATTCAATGGACGAGAGAGTTCAGAAGCTCCTTTCGAACAAGGGGTCCTATGTGAAAATGTAACATCACCTAGAATAAAGTTTTGAGTTGAAAACTGTTTGATTTCAGTTTCTAACAACCTGCTAATGCTTATAATTTCAAAAATGACCATTTTTTTGGTCTTTATTAAAATGAAAAGGTTGATCGAAAAGTTTGGGGGATCTAAGAGTGTGGCAACCCAGTAGTCATGATTACTTCGAATTCTGACAATATGAGGGTCATGCTGCAGGTAGTGCAGCAAGAAGGCACTTATGTGTCTTGCGCATCTCGGAGCCCCAAAATTATTTTCCGGGCTAGATGCAGCTAAAAATTATTTTTAATTTTAAATCTGGTGAAGCTTATTATAGATGGCCTAATAGGATCAGTGCTGCACACTGCTACAAAGCCCAAATTATTTTCCAGTCAAGATACAGATAAACATGATTAGTAATTTGAAAGCTTAAAACGGTTGGTAGGGTGATTTTAACCAATCATCAAGCTTTTACTCTCCCCAGGATGACACAGGGGTAGAAAAGTCGTTTCGGATCCATGATTTGTTCATCTTTATGAACGTGAGTCTGTCTACATTATCAGTGGAGAGCCGCGTGCGCTTATCTGTCAGCACACCACCAGCAGCGCTGAACACACGTTCAGACAGAACGCTGGCTGCGGGGCATGACAAGATCTCCAAGGCGTAAGTGGCTAGCTCCGGCCATTTATCCAGATTGGAAGCCCAAAAAGAGCAAGGGTCCAGTGACACAGTCGTGGCTTCAATGTTTACTTGGAGATACTCCTGTACCATCGTCTCTAGGCGTTGACTATGTGTCAGACTTCTTGTCTCCTGTGGCCTTGCAAAGGATGGGCTAAAAAAGTGGTGAAATGATTCCGCAAAATTGATGTTACCAGCAGATACTGTGGTTCTGTTACGGTTTGAGTGCTGAACACTTGACGGTCCCACGGTTGGCAAGTTGGAACTGTGAGATTCACTACGTGCACCACTGGTATTTTGTGGAAAAGCACATGTAAGATTCTGCAACAGTCTCTGCTGATACTCCTGCATGCGTGCATCCCTTTCTATGGCAGGAATAATTTCTGCAAATTTACTTTTGTACCGGGGATCTAACAGTGTGGCAACCCAGTAGTCAGGATTATTTCTAATTCTCACAATTCGAGGGTCATGTTGCAGGTAGTGCAGCAAGAAGGCACTCATGTGTGTTGCGCATCCAGGAGCACCAAGTCCCTGTTGTGTTGGTGGCGAGGTAACAATCATGCTTCCTTCCTCTGTCCTCTCCCCCCAACCTCGCACAACAGAAATGTGATCAAGGTCTCCCTCATCTGATGAGTCTTCCATCAGTTCGTCCTCCACTTCTTCCTGGGCTCCTGCACCTTCCTCACTAGTTTGGCTGCTACCATGCGCCCTGGTTAAACCATCTCCCCCACCCTCACATGCCTGCCGCCTTGGTGCTGACGACCGTCTGGACCTTGCAGATGTTAGCCCTTCCGCATACAACTCCTCCTCCTCTACTTCCTCCACCTCCTCTTGTGCCACCACCTGACTCCGAATTCTGTTTAACATGTGCTCCAGCATGTAAATCACCGGAATAGTCATGCTGATAATGGCATCGTCAGCACTAAACATCTTCGTCGCCATTTCAAAACTGTGCAGAAGGGTGCATAGGTCCCTGATCTGAGACCACTCCTCCAGCGTGATATGCCCCACCTCTGAATCTCGTTGGCCCAGGCTATACGTCAGAACGTATTGCACCAGGGCTTGTCGGTGCTGCCACAGTCGCTGCAACATGTGCAGAGTTGAATTCCACCGGGTAGGCACATCGCATTTTAGCCGGTGAAGTGGCAGGCCCAACGACTTCTGTAGAGATGTAAGTCGCTGAGCTGTGGGATGCGAACGGCGGAAGTGAGCACACAGCGACCGTGCCCTCTGCAGAAGGCCATCTAGTCTGGGATAGTGGGCTAAAAATTGCTGGACAACCAGGTTCAACACGTGAGCCATACAAGGCACGTGTGTGACATTGCCCCGGCGAAGGGCCGCACCCAGGTTTGCAGCATTGTCGCACACGGCCTTCCCTTGTTTCAGGTCCAGTGGAGACAACCATTCATGAAATTGGTTCTCCAGAGCTGACCACAACTCCTCAGCTGTGTGACTCACATTTCCCAGACATTTCAATGTAAAAACCGCCTGATGACGTTGAGCCCTACTGCCAGCATAGTAAGGAGGTGTGCAGGATCCCTTCTGCGCAGTTAGAAAGCTTGTGGCATGACCAGACAGGCTTTGGGTGCAGGTGGAAGACCGAGAGGAGGTTGAGGAGGCAGAAGCAGTGGAGGAAAAATGACATAAAGAGGATTGACGCACAACTCGTGGGGACGGCAAGACTTGGACAGCAGCCCCTTGTCCTGCTGTCACCATAGTTACCCAGTGCCCAGTCAGCGACATGTAACGCCCCTGTCCATGCCTACTCGTCCAAGTGTCTGTGGTGAAATGCACCCTGTCACACACAGAGTTTCTCAAAGAAGCGGTGATGTTGTGTGCGACATGCTGGTGGAGCGCAGGCACACCTTTCTTTGAGAAGTAGTGCCGACTGGGCATCTGGTACTGGGGCACTGCGACGGACATAAGGTCTCGAAAATCCTCTGTGTCCACCAGGCGGAAAGGCAGCATTTCTGTAGCCAAGAGCTTGCAGATGGTGAAATTCAACCTCTTAGCTTTCTCATGGCTAGGAGGAAATGGTCTTTTACTTGTCCACATCTGAGGGACCGAGGGCTGGCTATTGTGCTTAGACGGGGTTGATAAGGGTGTCCCCGGCAAACTGCCGGTCTGTGAGGAAGATGCAGGCGGACATGTTAGGTTGCCTTGATCCAAAGGTGGTGCTATCGATGTAGGACAGCGCTCAAGACCAGCTGGTGTTACCACCTCCAAAGAAAATGATGACCTGCCAATCACGCTGGCTGTTGCGGGTAAAGAGGTGGCAGGTCTGCGCCCCAAAACAGGTGTGACTGCTGTCCCCCCAGTCACAGAGGATGAAGAGGCCGCGGATGCACAAGATATGGCAGACGGTGGTTGGCCCGGCCGGCTAGACCGCATTGTAGCACACTGAGCTTCCCACTGCAACTTATGCTTCATGTCCATGTGCCGGTTCATGCATGAAGTACTCTACTATGTATTTTTTGGCCTCTACTTAGCTTTTGCTGACAAATGTTACAGATAACACGAGTTGGGTCATCTTTATCGATCTGAAAAAATGCCCAGGCTATGCAAGGCTTAGCACCCATGCGACCTGAAGAGCCACCACGACTTGTGGTGAGAGGCAGAGTTGTGTTTGAGGATGCAGTTGTTGACGTGCTTCCAGTACTACGTCTCTGTCCAGGAAGGCGCAACCTGACCTCGTCGTCACTAGCATCTTCCTCCACCTCCTCTGCTGACCTCATCTCTTGGCTGACTGTGGGTTGACAGTAAGTGGGATCTCCGACCTCATCATCATCACCCTGTGCGTTATCACACCCGTCGTCCTCAGAGCCAACCTGTTCCTGCCCTGACAAAAAACTAAAGTTGTCGCTCCAATCAGGTATTTGAGTCTTATCATCGTCTTCCTCATTGTCTCCACCAACAGGAGTTACAGTTTGGGAATGAGGGTCTACATTATGGTCAGAACCTTCTGCGTCTGGTCCTGGATCCGACTCATAAAGATTCTGGGCATCAGTGCAGATCATTTCCTCGTCTGGATTCACAGAAGCGCTGGAGTCGACCTCTGATTCCCAGGCTATAGTTTGAGTAAACAGCTCTGCAGACTCAACCATCTGTTCTACCTCATACTCAGACGGGCAGCTGGAGATTTGGGAGCTGTGAGGAAGCAAGTGCGATTTGGGTGACACCTTTGAGGACTGGAGTATTTGTGATGTTGAAGTTGATGTGGAGGAGAGCCCACTTAAAGGAGCACTTGATATCCGTTGAAGCACCTGCTGTTTTTGTGCCTCATCTGGAATTTGTAGCGATTGGCGTGGCCGTAAGAAAGGGATCTTATCACATTGTCCGCTAAAAGAAGTAGACATTTTAGTTTGGCTTTAAGATGGTCTTTCTTCTGCACCTACCCCACGGACACAACCTTTTTTCCCCTTCCCAACACGCCTATTCCCCTTTCCACCAGCAGCAGGCCTTTTTCCACTCATTTTGGTGGTTAACTAATTCACAACTCTGGAGTTGTTTGCACAAAAAAACAATGGATGGTAACCGAGCAGAGCTGAGTGGCCAAACTGTGGTATTAGGCCAAAACTATTGGCTGGGTTAGATGCAGAAAAAAATTATTTTTAATTTGCAACCTGATGGAGGTCAGTATAGATGGACTAATAGACCAAGTCCCACACACCGCTAGAAGCCCAAATATTTTTTCAGCGCTAGATGCAGAAAATTTTTTTATTCAATTTGCAACCTGATGGAGGTCAGTATAGATGGACTAATAGACCAAGTCCCACACACTGCTAGAAGCCCAAATATTTTTTCAGAGCTAGATGCAGAAAAAAATTATATTCAATTTGCAACCTGCTGGACGTCAGTATAGAAGGACTAATAGAACAAGTCCCACACACTGCTAGAAGCCCAAATATTTTTTCAGAGCTAAATGAAGAAAAAAATTATTTTTAATTTGCAACCTGATGGAGGTCAGTATAGATGGACTAATAGACCAAGTCCCACACACTGCTAGAAGCCCAAATATTTTTTCAGAGCTAGATGCAGAAAAAAATTATTTTTAATTTGCAACCTGATGGAGGTCAGTATAGATGGACTAATAGACCAAGTCCCACACACCGCTAGAAGCCCAAATATTTTTTCAGAGCTAGATGCAGAAAATTTTTTTATTCAATTTGCAACCTGATGGAGGTCAGTATAGATGGACTAATAGACCAAGTCCCACACACTGCTAGAAGCCCAAATATTTTTTCAGAGCTAGATGCAGAAAAAAATTATTTTTAATTTGCAACCTGATGGAGGTCAGTATAGATGGACTAATAGACCAAGTCCCACACACTGCTAGAAGCCCAAATATTTTTTCAGAGCTAGATGCAGAAAAAAATTATTTTTAATTTGCAACCTGATGGAGGTCAGTATAGATGGACTAATAGACCAAGTCCCACACACCGCTAGAAGCCCAAATATTTTTTCAGAGCTAGATGCAGAAAATTTTTTTATTCAATTTGCAACCTGATGGAGGTCAGTATAGATGGACTAATAGACCAAGTCCCACACACTGCTAGAAGCCCAAATATTTTTTCAGAGCTAGATGCAGAAAAAAATTATATTCAATTTGCAACCTGCTGGACGTCAGTATAGAAGGACTAATAGAACAAGTCCCACACACTTCTAGAAGCCCAAATATTTTTTCAGAGCTAAATGAAGAAAAAAATTATTTTTAATTTGCAACCTGATGGAGGTCAGTATAGATGGACTAATAGACCAAGTCCCACACACTGCTAGAAGCCCAAATATTTTTTCAGAGCTAGATGCAGAAAAAAATTATTTTTAATTTGCAACCTGATGGAGGTCAGTATAGATGGACTAATAGACCAAGTCCCACACACTGCTAGAAGCCCAAATATTTTTTCAGAGCTAGATGCAGAAAAAAATTATTTTTAATTTGCAACCTGATGGAGGTCAGTATAGATGGACTAATAGACCAAGTCCCACACACCGCTAGAAGCCCAAATATTTTTTCAGAGCTAGATGCAGAAAAAAATTATATTCAATTTGCAACCTGCTGGACGTCAGTATAGAAGGACTAATAGAACAAGTCCCACACACTGCTAGAAGCCCAAATATTTTTTCAGAGCTAAATGAAGAAAAAAATTATTTTTAATTTGCAACCTGATGGAGGTCAGTATAGATGGACTAATAGACCAAGTCCCACACACTGCTAGAAGCCCAAATATTTTTTCAGAGCTAGATGCAGAAAAAAATTATTTTTAATTTGCAACCTGATGGAGGTCAGTATAGATGGACTAATAGACCAAGTCCCACACACTGCTAGAAGCCCAAATATTTTTTCAGAGCTAGATGCAGAAAATTTTTTTATTCAATTTGCAACCTGATGGAGGTCAGTATAGATGGACTAATAGACCAAGTCCCACACACTGCTAGAAGCCCAAATATTTTTTCAGAGCTAGATGCAGAAAAAAATTATTTTTAATTTGCAACCTGATGGAGGTCAGTATAGATGGACTAATAGACCAAGTCCCACACACTGCTAGAAGCCCAAATATTTTTTCAGAGCTAGATGCAGAAAAAAATTATTTTTAATTTGCAACCTGATGGAGGTCAGTATAGATGGACTAATAGAACAAGTCCCACACGCTGCTAGAAGCCCAAATATTTTTTCAGAGATAAATGAAGAAAAAAATTATTTTTAATTTGCAACCTGATGGAGGTCAGTATAGATGGACTAATAGACCAAGTCCCACACACTGCTAGAAGCCCAAATATTTTTTCAGAGCTAGATGCAGAAAAAAATTATTTTTAATTTGCAACCTGATGGAGGTCAGTATAGATGGACTAATAGACCAAGTCCCACACACCGCTAGAAGCCCAAATATTTTTTCAGAGCTAGATGCAGAAAAAAATTATATTCAGTTTGCAACCTGATGGAGGTCAGTATAGATGGACTAATAGAATGATGCTATGCCCAAAAGATTTTACTTCACTAGGTGCAGTAAAAAAATTGGTATTCTATACACAGGTGGTATATCTTGCAACACAGATAGGCTACTCCACTGACTAACACACTCTGCAATAGGCCAAAAAGGATTAGCTTTGCTAGATTCAGCCAAATGCTGTGAAAAAAACTTGCACAGCACTGGCACAGACCTGCCTGGCAAAAACTGATAGGAACTGATGTAACCTAGTCCTGAAAAGGACTCCAATTACAATTAGTCTTTACTCCCACAATCTATCTATTTAAGAGCACAGACCTGCCTGATAAAAGTCGTAGGAAATGCTGTAACCTAGTCCTTAAAAGGACTGCAATCACAACTATTCCCTACTCCCAAGCTATCTGTATATTTGTGCGAAAATTGGCTTGAAAGTAACAAGGTATAGCGCACACAGCAACAGCGGTGCCGTCTAACACGCAGCTGCAGCAGTGAGAAAATGGTGGCGACGGGGAAAATGGCTTGGTCTTATAGGGCAAGGACATGTGACATACACTGCCAATCACACATGCCCTTGCTTGTGTGAAAAAAAGCACTTCGCTCCGTGTGTGCGCTGCTGATAGGCTGACAGATTGCACCTCCCCACTGCAAATGCGGGAAAGAGAAAAAAAAATGGAGATCTTCATTGTTCCTGCAGAGATCCATCCCCTGCCCCTCCCCCCGCCCCGCTGTACACTCAAACTGCGTATTAACATTAATTTTCATCATTACTGAGAAAAAATCCAGTTATGATTTTGGTGCACGAACAGTTATCGAACATAACCTCGAACAGCCGAATTTTTCTCAAATTGTTCGTGTTCGCCGACCGGCTCGAACACCGCCCAAAACAGCTCGAATTTGAGATTGGCGAACAGTTCGAGTAGAACAACGCTCATCTCTAATTCTAACCACACACATTTGGAACTCTCCTGGGGTACCCTCACACATATTATTCCCTCATTTAGTGGATATTTTTTGACAAAATAGAGAAATTTTCAAAAATTCAGAAAATTGACTGAAATTGACTAAATATGAAGGACTCATCGGGCGAATCGCTCTGGAACTGAAATCGGAATGCTCACTGACATTTCCCCTATCTGAAAGTCTGATAAACACCGGAAAAATGACTAAGTCCAACAAAAAATATTTTTCAATTTTACCCCCGTGGGATATATATTCTACCCACACACATTTGGAACTCTCCTGGGGTACCCTCACACATATTATTCCCTCATTTAGTGGATATTTTCACAAAAAAGTGAAATTTTCAAAAATTCTGAAAATTGGATGAAAACGACTAAATATGAAGGACTCATAGGGCGAATCACTCTGGAACTGAAATTGGAATGCTCACTGACATTTCCCCTATCTGAAAGTCTGCTAAACGCCGGAAAAATGACTAAGTCCAAAAAAAAATTTTTTTCAACTTTTTTCAATTTTACCCACGTGGGATATATATTCTACCCACACACATTTGGAACTCTCCTGGGGTACCCTCACACATATTATTCCCTCATTTAGTGGATATTTTCACAAAAAAGTGAAATTTTCAAAAATTCTGAAAATTGGCTGAAAATGACTAAATATGAAGGACTCATTGGGCGAATCGCTCTGGAACTGAAATCGGAATGCTCACTGACATTTCCCCTATCTGAAAGTCTGATAAACGCTGAAAAAATGACTAAGTCCCAAAAAAAAAATTTTCAACTTTTTTCAATTTTACCCCCGTGGGATATATATTCTACCCACACACATTTGGAACTCTCCTGGGGTACCCTCACACATATTATTCCCTCATTTAGTGGATATTTTCACAAAAAAGTGAAATTTTCAAAAATTCTGAAAATTGGATGAAAACGACTAAATATGAAGGACTCATAGGGCGAATCACTCTGGAACTGAAATTGCAATGCTCACTGACATTTCCCCTATCTGAAAGTCTGCTAAACGCCGGAAAAATGACTAAGTCCAAAAAAATTTTTTTTTCAATTTGACCCCCATGGGATATATATTCTACCCACACACATTTGGAACTCTCCTGGGGTACCCTCACACATATTATTCCCTCATTTAGTGGATATTTTCACTTAAAAGTGAAATATTCAAAAATTCAGGAAATTGGTTGAAAATGACTAAATATGAAGGACTCATCGGGCGAATCGCTCTGGAACTGAAATCGGAACGCTCACTGACATTTCCCTTATCTGAAAGTCTGATAAACGCCGGAAAAATGACTAAGTCCAAAAAAAATTTTTTCTCAATTTTACCCCCGTGGGATATATATTCTACCCACACACATTTGGAACTCTCCTGGAGTACCCTCACACATATTATTCCCTCATTTAGTGGATATTTTCACAAAAAAGTGAAATTTTCAAAAATTCAGAAAATTGGCTGAAAACGACTAAATATGAAGGACTCATCTGGCGAATCCCTCTGGTACTGAAATTGGAACGCTCACTGACATTTCCCCTATCTGAAAGTCTGATAAACGCTGTAAAAATGACAGTCCAAAAAAAAAATTTTTTTAAACTTTTTTCAATTTTACCCCTGTGGGATATATATTCTAACCACACACATTTGGAACTCTCCTGGGGTACCCTCACACATATTATTCCCTCATTTAGTGGATATTTTTTGACAAAATAGAGAAATTTTCAAAAATTCAGAAAATTGGCTGAAAACGACTAAATATGAAGGACTCATTGGGCGAATCGCTCTGGAACTGAAATCGGAATGCTCACTGACATTTCCCCTATCTGAAAGTCTGATAAACGCTGAAAAAACGACTAATTCCCAAAAAAAAAATTTTCAACTTTTTTCAGTTTTACTCCCGTGGGATATATATTCTACCCAAACACATTTGGAACTCTCCTGGGGTACCCTCACACATATTATTCCCTCATTTAGTGGATATTTTCACAAAAAAGTGAAATTTTCAAAAATTCTGAAAATTGGCTGAAAACTACTAAATATGAAGGACTCATCGGGTGAATTGCTCTGGAACTGAAATTGGAACGCTCACTGACATTTAACCTATCTGAAAGTCTGATAAACGCCGGAAAAATGACTAAGTCCAAAAAATTTTTTTTTTCAATTTTACCCCCGTGGGATATATATTCTACCCACACACATTTGGAACTCTCCTGGGGTACCCTCACACATATTATTCCCTCATTTAGTGGATATTTTCACAAAAAAGTGAAATTTTCAAAAATTCAGAAAATTGGCTGAAAACGACTAAATATGAAGGACTCATCGGGCGAATCCCTCTGGAACTGAAATTGGAACGCTCAATGACATTTCCCCTATCTGAAAGTCTGATAAACGCTGGAAAAATGACAGTCCAAAAAAAAAATTTTTTTAAACTTTTTTCAATTTTACCCCTGTGGGATATATATTCTAACCACACACATTTGGAACTCTCCTGGGGTACCCTCACACATATTATTCCCTCATTTTGTGGATATTTTTTGACAAAATAGAGAAATTTTCAAAAATTCAGAAAATTGGCTGAAAACGACTAAATATGAAGGACTCATTGGGCGAATCGCTCTGGAACTGAAATCGGAATGCTCACTGACATTTCCCCTATCTGAAAGTCTGATAAACGCTGAAAAAATGACTAAGTCCCAAAAAAAAAATTTTCAACTTTTTTCAATTTTACCCCCGTGGGATATATATTCTACCCACACACTTTTGGAACTCTCCTGGGGTACCCTCACACATATTATTCCCTCATTTAGTGGATATTTTCACAAAAAAGTGAAATTTTCAAAAATTCTGAAAATTGGATGAAAACGACCAAATATGAAGGACTCATAGGGCGAATCACTCTGGAACTGAAATTGGAATGCTCACTGACATTTCCCCTATCTGAAAGTCTGCTAAACGCCGGAAAAATGACTAAGTGCAAAAAAATTTTTTTTTCAATTTTACCCCCATGGGATATATATTCTACCCACACACATTTGGAACTCTCCTGGGGTACCCTCACACATATTATTCCCTCATTTAGTGGATATTTTCACAAAAAAGTGAAATTTTCAAAAATTCAGGAAATTGGTTGAAAATGACTAAATATGAAGGACTCATCGGGCGAATCGCTCTGGAACTGAAATCGGAACGCTCACTGACATTTCCCCTATCTGAAAGTCTGATAAACGACGGAAAAATGACTAAGTCCAAAAAAAATTTTTTCTCAATTTTACCCCCGTGGGATATATATTCTACCCACACACATTTGGAACTCTCCTGGGGTACCCTCACACATATTATTCCCTCATTTAGTGGATATTTTCACAAAAAAGTGAAATTTTCAAAAATTCAGAAAATTGGCTGAAAACGACTAAATATGAAGGACTCATCGGGCGAATCCCTCTGGTACTGAAATTGGAACGCTCACTGACATTTCCCCTATCTGAAAGTCTGATAAACGCTGGAAAAATGACAGTCCAAAAAAAAAATTTTTTTAAACTTTTTTCAATTTTACCCCTGTGGTATATATATTCTAACCACACACATTTGGAACTCTCCTGGGGTACCCTCACACATATTATTCCCTCATTTAGTGGATATTTTTTGACAAAATAGAGAAATTTTCAAAAATTCAGAAAATTGGCTGAAAACGACTAAATATGAAGGACTCATTGGGCGAATCGCTCTGGAACTGAAATCGGAATGCTCACTGACATTTCCCCTATCTGAAAGTCTGATAAACGCTGAAAAAATGACTAATTCCCAAAAAAAAAATTTTCAACTTTTTTCAGTTTTACTCCCGTGGGATATATATTCTACCCAAACACATTTGGAACTCTCCTGGGGTACCCTCACACATATTATTCCCTCATTTAGTGGATATTTTCACAAAAAAGTGAAATTTTCAAAAATTCAGAAAATTGGCTGAAAACGACTAAATATGAAGGACTCATCGGGCGAATCCCTCTGGTACTGAAATTGGAACGCTCACTGACATTTCCCCTATCTGAAAGTCTGATAAACGCTGGAAAAATGACAGTCCAAAAAAAAAATTTTTTTAAACTTTTTTCAATTTTACCCCTGTGGGATATATATTCTAACCACACACATTTGGAACTCTCCTGGGGTACCCTCACACATATTATTCCCTCATTTAGTGGATATTTTCACAAAAAAGTTAAATTTTCAAAAATTCAGGAAATTGGTTGAAAATGACTAAATATGAAGGACTCATCGGGCGAATCGCTCTGGTACTGAAATCGGAACGCTCACTGACATTTCCCCTATCTGAAAGTCTGATAAACGCCGGAAAAATGACTAAGTCCAAAAAAAATTTTTTCTCAATTTTACCCCCGTGGGATATATATTCTACCCACACACATTTGGAACTCTCCTGGGGTACCCTCACACATATTATTCCCTCATTTAGTGGATATTTTCACAAAAAAGTGAAATTTTCAAAAATTCAGAAAATTGGCTGAAAACGACTAAATATGAAGGACTCATCGGGCGAATCCCTCTGGTACTGAAATTGGAACGCTCACTGACATTTCCCCTATCTGAAAGACTGATAAACGCTGGAAAAATGACAGTCCGAAAAAAAAATTTTTTTAAACTTTTTTCAATTTTACCCCTGTGGGATATATATTCTAACCACACACATTTGGAACTCTCCTGGGGTACCCTCACACATATTATTCCCTCATTTAGTGGATATTTTTTGACAAAATAGAGAAATTTTCAAAAATTCAGAAAATTGGCTGAAAACGACTAAATATGAAGGACTCATTGGGCGAATCGCTCTGGAACTGAAATCGGAATGCTCACTGACATTTCCCCTATCTGAAAGTCTGATAAACGCTGAAAAAACGACTAATTCCCAAAAAAAAAATTTTCAACTTTTTTCAGTTTTACTCCCGTGGGATATATATTCTACCCACACACATTTGGAACTCTCCTGGGGTACCCTCACACATATTATTCCCTCATTTAGTGGATATTTTCACAAAAAAGTGAAATTTTCAAAAATTCAGAAAATTGGCTGAAAACGACTAAATATGAAGGACTCATCGGGCGAATCCCTCTGGAACTGAAATTGGAACGCTCAATGACATTTCCCCTATCTGAAAGTCTGATAAACGCTGGAAAAATGACAGTCCAAAAAAAAAATTTTTTTAAACTTTTTTCAATTTTACCCCTGTGGGATATATATTCTAACCACACACATTTGGAACTCTCCTGGGGTACCCTCACACATATTATTCCCTCATTTAGTGGATATTTTTTGACAAAATAGAGAAATTTTCAAAAATTCAGAAAATTGGCTGAAAACGACTAAATATGAAGGACTCATTGGGCGAATCGCTCTGGAACTGAAATCGGAATGCTCATTGACATTTCCCCTATCTGAAAGTCTGATAAACGCTGAAAAAATGACTAAGTCCCAAAAAAAAAATTTTCAACTTTTTTCAATTTTACCCCCGTGGGATATATATTCTACCCACACACATTTGGAACTCTCCTGGGGTACCCTCACACATATTATTCCCTCATTTAGTGGATATTTTCACAAAAAAGTGAAATTTTCAAAAATTCTGAAAATTGGATGAAAACGACTAAATATGAAGGACTCATAGGGCGAATCACTCTGGAACTGAAATTGGAATGCTCACTGACATTTCCCCTATCTGAAAGTCTGCTAAATGCCGGAAAAATGACTAAGTCCAAAAAAATTTTTTTTTCAATTTTACCCCCATGGGATATATATTCTACCCACACACATTTGGAACTCTCCTGGGGTACCCTCACACATATTATTCCCTCATTTAGTGGATATTTTCACAAAAAAGTGAAATTTTCAAAAATTCAGGAAATTGGTTGAAAATGACTAAATATGAAGGACTCATCGGGCGAATCGCTCTGGAACTGAAATCGGAACGCTCACTGACATTTCCCCTATCTGAAAGTCTGATAAACGCCGGAAAAATGACTAAGTCCAAAAAAAATTTTTTCTCAATTTTACCCCCGTGGGATATATATTCTACCCACACACATTTGGAACTCTCCTGGGGTACCCTCACACATATTATTCCCTCATTTAGTGGATATTTTCACAAAAAAGTGAAATTTTCAAAAATTCAGAAAATTGGCTGAAAACGACTAAATATGAAGGACTCATCGGGCGAATCCCTCTGGTACTGAAATTGGAACGCTCACTGACATTTCCCCTATCTGAAAGTCTGATAAACGCTGGAAAAATGACAGTCCAAAAAAAAAATTTTTTTAAACTTTTTTCAATTTTACCCCTGTGGGATATATATTCTAACCACACACATTTGGAACTCTCCTGGGGTACCCTCACACATATTATTCCCTCATTTAGTGGATATTTTTTGACAAAATAGAGAAATTTTCAAAAATTCAGAAAATTGGCTGAAAACGACTAAATATGAAGGACTCATTGGGCGAATCGCTCTGGAACTGAAATCGGAATGCTCACTGACATTTCCCCTATCTGAAAGTCTGATAAACGCTGAAAAAATGACTAATTCCCAAAAAAAAAATTTTCAACTTTTTTCAGTTTTACTCCCGTGGGATATATATTCTACCCACACACATTTGGAACTCTCCTGGGGTACCCTCACACATAATATTCCCTCATTTAGTGGATATTTTCACAAAAAAGTGAAATTTTCAAAAATTCAGAAAATTGGCTGAAAACGACTAAATATGAAGGACTCATCGGGCGAATCCCTCTGGTACTGAAATTGGAACGCTCACTGACATTTCCCCTGTCTGAAAGTCTGATAAACGCTGGAAAAATGACAGTCCAAAAAAAAAATTTTTTTAAACTTTTTTCAATTTTACCCCTGTGGGATATATATTCTAACCACACACATTTGGAACTCTCCTGGGGTACCCTCACACATATTATTCCCTCATTTAGTGGATATTTTTTGACAAAATAGAGAAATTTTCAAAAATTCAGAAAATTGGCTGAAAACGACTAAATATGAAGGACTCATTGGGCGAATCGCTCTGGAACTGAAATCGGAATGCTCATTGACATTTCCCCTATCTGAAAGTCTGATAAACGCTGAAAAAATGACTAAGTCCCAAAAAAAAAATTTTCAACTTTTTTCAATTTTACCCCCGTGGGATATATATTCTACCCACACACATTTGGAACTCTCCTGGGGTACCCTCACACATATTATTCCCTCATTTAGTGGATATTTTCACAAAAAAGTGAAATTTTCAAAAATTCTGAAAATTGGATGAAAACGACTAAATATGAAGGACTCATAGGGCGAATCACTCTGGAACTGAAATTGGAATGCTCACTGACATTTCCCCTATCTGAAAGTCTGCTAAATGCCGGAAAAATGATTAAGTCCAAAAAAATTTTTTTTCAATTTTACCCCCATGGGATATATATTCTACCCACACACATTTGGAACTCTCCTGGGGTACCCTCACACATATTATTCCCTCATTTAGTGGATATTTTCACAAAAAAGTGAAATTTTCAAAAATTCAGAAAATTGGCTGAAAACGACTAAATATGAAGGACTCATCGGGCGAATCCCTCTGGTACTGAAATTGGAACGCTCACTGACATTTCCCCTATCTGAAAGTCTGATAAACGCTGGAAAAATGACAGTCCAAAAAAAAAATATTTTTAAACTTTTTTCAATTTTACCCCTGTGGGATATATATTCTAACCACACACATTTGGAACTCTCCTGGGGTACCCTCACACATATTATTCCCTCATTTAGTGGATATTTTTTGACAAAATAGAGAAATTTTCAAAAATTCAGAAAATTGGCTGAAAACGACTAAATATGAAGGACTCATTGGGCGAATCGCTCTGGAACTGAAATCGGAATGCTCACTGACATTTCCCCTATCTGAAAGTCTGATAAACGCCGGAAAAAATGACTAATTCCCAAAAAAAAAATTTTCAACTTTTTTCAGTTTTACTCCCGTGGGATATATATTCTACCCACACACATTTGGAACTCTCCTGGGGTACCCTCACACATATTATTCCCTCATTTAGTGGATATTTTCACAAAAAAGTGAAATTTTCAAAAATTCAGAAAATTGGCTGAAAACGACTAAATATGAAGGACTCATCGGGCGAATCCCTCTGGTACTGAAATTGGAACGCTCACTGACATTTCCCCTATCTGAAAGTCTGATAAACGCTGGAAAAATGACAGTCCAAAAAAAAAATTTTTTTAAACTTTTTTCAATTTTACCCCTGTGGGATATATATTCTAACCACACACATTTGGAACTCTCCTGGGGTACCCTCACACATATTATTCCCTCATTTAGTGGATATTTTCACAAAAAAGTTAAATTTTCAAAAATTCAGGAAATTGGTTGAAAATGACTAAATATGAAGGACTCATCGGGCGAATAGCTCTGGAACTGAAATCGGAACGCTCACTGACATTTAACCTATCTGAAAGTCTGATAAATGGCGGAAAAATGACTAAGTCCAAAAAATTTTTTTTTTCAATTTTACCCCCGTGGGATATATATTCTACCCACACACATTTGGAACTCTCCTGGGGTAACCTCACACATATTATTCCCTCATTTAGTGGATATTTTCACAAAAAAGTGAAATTTTCAAAAATTCAGAAAATTGGCTGAAAACGACTAAATATGAAGGACTCATCGGGCGAATCCCTCTGGAACTGAAATTGGAACGCTCACTGACATTTCCCCTATCTGAAAGTCTGATAAACGCTGGAAAAATGACAGTCCAAAAAAAAAATTTTTTTAAACTTTTTTCAATTTTACCCCTGTGGGATATATATTCTAAACACACACATTTGGAACTCTCCTGGGGTACCCTCACACATATTATTCCCTCATTTAGTGGATATTTTTTGACAAAATAGAGAAATTTTCAAAAATTCAGAAAATTGGCTGAAAACGACTAAATATGAAGGACTCATTGGGCGAATCGCTCTGGAACTGAAATCGGAATGCTCACTGACATTTCCCCTATCTGAAAGTCTGATAAACGCTGAAAAAACGACTAATTCCCAAAAAAAAAATTTTCAACTTTTTTCAGTTTTACTCCCGTGGGATATATATTCTACCCACACACATTTGGAACTCTCCTGGCGTACCCTCACACATATTATTCCCTCATTTAGTGGATATTTTCACAAAAAAGTGAAATTTTCAAAAATTCAGAAAATTGGCTGAAAACGACTAAATATGAAGGACTCATCGGGCGAATCCCTCTGGTACTGAAATTGGAACGCTCACTGACATTTCCCGTATCTGAAAGTCTGATAAACGCTGGAAAAATGACAGTCAAAAAAAAAAAATTTTTTTAAACTTTTTTCAATTTTACCCCTGTGGGATATATATTCTAACCACACACATTTGGAACTCTCCTGGGGTACCCTCACACATATTATTCCCTCATTTAGTGGATATTTTCACAAAAAAGTGAAATTTTCAAAAATTCAGGAAATTGGCTGAAAACGACTAAATATGAAGGACTCATCGGGCGAATCCCTCTGGAACTGAAATTGGAACGCTCAATGACATTTCCCCTATCTGAAAGTCTGATAAACGCTGGAAAAATGACAGTCCAAAAAAAAAATTTTTTTAAACTTTTTTCAATTTTACCCCTGTGGGATATATATTCTAACCACACACATTTGGAACTCTCCTGGGGTACCCTCACACATATTATTCCCTCATTTAGTGGATATTTTTTGACAAAATAGAGAAATTTTCAAAAATTCAGAAAATTGGCTGAAAACGACTAAATATGAAGGACTCATTGGGCGAATCGCTCTGGAACTGAAATCGGAATGCTCATTGACATTTCCCCTATCTGAAAGTCTGATAAACGCTGAAAAAATGACTAAGTCCCAAAAAAAAAATTTTCAACTTTTTTCAATTTTACCCCCGTGGGATATATATTCTACCCACACACATTTGGAACTCTCCTGGGGTACCCTCACACATATTATTCCCTCATTTAGTGGATATTTTCACAAAAAAGTGAAATTTTCAAAAATTCAGGAAATTGGTTGAAAATGACTAAATATGAAGGACTCATCGGGCGAATCGCTCTGGAACTGAAATCGGAACGCTCACTGACATTTCCCCTATCTGAAAGTCTGCTAAATGCCGGAAAAATGACTAAGTCCAAAAAAAATTTTTTCTCAATTTTACCCCCGTGGGATATATATTCTACCCACACACATTTGGAACTCTCCTGGGGTACCCTCACACATATTATTCCCTCATTTAGTGGATATTTTCACAAAAAAGTGAAATTTTCAAAAATTCAGAAAATTGGCTGAAAACGACTAAATATGAAGGACTCATCGGGCGAATCCCTCTGGTACTGAAATTGGAACGCTCACTGACATTTCCCCTATCTGAAAGTCTGATAAACGCTGGAAAAATGACAGTCCAAAAAAAAAATATTTTTAAACTTTTTTCAATTTTACCCCTGTGGGATATATATTCTAACCACACACATTTGGAACTCTCCTGGGGTACCCTCACACATATTATTCCCTCATTTAGTGGATATTTTTTGACAAAATAGAGAAATTTTCAAAAATTCAGAAAATTGGCTGAAAACGACTAAATATGAAGGACTCATTGGGCGAATCGCTCTGGAACTGAAATCGGAATGCTCACTGACATTTCCCCTATCTGAAAGTCTGATAAACGCCGGAAAAAATGACTAATTCCCAAAAAAAAAATTTTCAACTTTTTTCAGTTTTACTCCCGTGGGATATATATTCTACCCACACACATTTGGAACTCTCCTGGGGTACCCTCACACATATTATTCCCTCATTTAGTGGATATTTTCACAAAAAAGTGAAATTTTCAAAAATTCAGAAAATTGGCTGAAAACGACTAAATATGAAGGACTCATCGGGCGAATCCCTCTGGTACTGAAATTGGAACGCTCACTGACATTTCCCCTATCTGAAAGTCTGATAAACGCTGGAAAAATGACAGTCCAAAAAAAAAATTTTTTTAAACTTTTTTCAATTTTACCCCTGTGGGATATATATTCTAACCACACACATTTGGAACTCTCCTGGGGTACCCTCACACATATTATTCCCTCATTTAGTGGATATTTTCACAAAAAAGTTAAATTTTCAAAAATTCAGGAAATTGGTTGAAAATGACTAAATATGAAGGACTCATCGGGCGAATAGCTCTGGAACTGAAATCGGAACGCTCACTGACATTTAACCTATCTGAAAGTCTGATAAATGCCGGAAAAATGACTAAGTCCAAAAAATTTTTTTTTTCAATTTTACCCCCGTGGGATATATATTCTACCCACACACATTTGGAACTCTCCTGGGGTAACCTCACACATATTATTCCCTCATTTAGTGGATATTTTTTGACAAAATAGAGAAATTTTCAAAAATTCAGAAAATTGGCTGAAAACGACTAAATATGAAGGACTCATTGGGCGAATCGCTCTGGAACTGAAATCGGAATGCTCACTGACATTTCCCCTATCTGAAAGTCTGATAAACGCTGAAAAAATGACTAATTCCCAAAAAAAATATTTTCAACTTTTATCAGTTTTACTCCCGTGGGATATATATTCTACCCACAAACATTTGGAACTCTCCTGGGGTACCCTCACACATATTATTCCCTCATTTAGTGGATATTTTCACAAAAAAGTGAAATTTTCAAAAATTCTGAAAATTGGCTGAAAACGACTAAATATGAAGGACTCATCGGGTGAATTGCTCTGGAACTGAAATTGGAACGCTCACTGACATTTCCCCTATCTGAAAGTCTGCTAAACGCCGGAAAAATGACTAAGTCCAAAAAAATTTTTTTTTCAATTTTACCCCCATGGGATATATATTCTACCCACACACATTTGGAACTCTCCTGGGGTACCCTCACACATATTATTCCCTCATTTAGTGGATATTTTCACAAAAAAGTGAAATTTTCAAAAATTCTGAAAATTGGCTGAAAACGACTAAATATGAAGGACTCATCGGGTGAATTGCTCTGGAACTGAAATTGGAACGCTCACTGATATTTAACCTATCTGAAAGTCTGATAAACGCCGGAAAAATGACTAAGTCCAAAAAATTTTTTTTTTCAATTTTACCCCCGTGGGATATATATTCTACCCACACACATTTGGAACTCTCCTGGGGTACCCTCACACATATTATTCCCTCATTTAGTGGATATTTTCACAAAAAAGTGAAATTTTCAAAAATTCAGAAAATTGGCTTAAAACGACTAAATATGAAGGACTCATCGGACAAATCACTCTGGAACTGAAATCGGAACGCTCACTCACATTTCCCCTATCTGAAAGTCTGATAAACGGCGGAAAAATGACAAAGTCCCAAAAAAAATTTTTTTCAACTTTTTTCAATTTTACCCCCGTGGGATATATATTCTACCCACACACATTTGGAACTCTCCTGGGGTACCCTCACACATATTATTCCCTCATTTATTGGATATTTTCACAAAAAAGTGAAATTTTCAAAAATTCAGAAAATTGGCTTAAAACGACTAAATATGAAGGACTCATCGGGCAAATCACTCTGGAACTGAAATCGGAACGCTCACTGACATTTCCCCTATCTGAAAGTCTGATAAACGCCGGAAAAATGACTAAGTCCAAAAAAATTTTTTTTTCAATTTTACCCTCGTGGGATATATATTCTACCCACACACATTTGGAACTCTCCTGGGGTTCCCTCACACATCTTATTCCCTCATTTAGTGGATATTTTCACAAAAAAGTGAAATTTTCAAAAATTCAGAAAATTGGCTTAAAACGACTAAATATGAAGGACTCATCGGGCAAATCACTCTGGAACTGAAATCGGAACGCTCACTCACATTTCCCCTATCTGAAAGTCTGATAAACGGCGGAAAAATGACAAAGTCCTAAAAAAAATTTTTTTCAACTTTTTTCAATTTTACCCCCGTGGGATATATATTCTACCCACACACATTTGGAACTCTCCTGGGGTACCCTCACACATATTATTCCCTCATTTAGTGGATATTTTCACAAAAAAGTGAAATTTTCAAAAATTCAGAAAATTGGCTTAAAACGACTAAATATGAAGGACTCATCGGGCGAATCGCTCTGGAACTGAAATCGGAACGCTCACTGACATTTCCCCTATCTGAAAGTCTGATAAACGCCGGAAAAATGACTAAGTCCAAAAAAATTTTTTTTTCAATTTTACCCTCGTGGGAAATATATTCTACCCACACACATTTGGAACTCTCCTGGGGTACCCTCACACATATTATTCCCTCATTTAGTGGATATTTTCACAAAAAAGTGAAATTTTCAAAAATTCAGAAAATTGGCTTAAAACGACTAAATATGAAGGACTCATCGGGCAAATCACTCTGGAACTGAAATCGGAACGCTCACTCACATTTCCCCTATCTGTAAGTGTGATAAACGCTGAAAAAATGACTAAGTCCGAAAAAAAAAAAAATTTCAACTTTTTTCAATTTTACCCCCGTGGGATATATATTCTACCCACACACATTTGGAACTCTCCTGGGGTACCCGCACACATATTATTTCCTCATTTAGTGGATGTTTTCACAAAAAAGTGAAATTTTCAAAAATTCTGAAAATTGGCTGAAAACGACTAAATATGAAGGACTCATCGAGCGAGTCGCTCTGGAACTGAAATCGGAATGCTCACTGACATTTCCCCTATCTGAAAGTCAGATAAACGCTGAAAAAATGACTAAGTCCAAAAAAAAATTTTTTTCAACTTTTTTCAATTTTACCCCCCTGGGATATATATTCTACCCACACACATTTGGAACTCTCCTGGGGTACCCTCAACACATATTATTCCATCATTTAGTGGATATTGTCACAAAAAAGTGAAATTTTCAAAAATTCAGAAAAATGGCTTAAAACGACTAAATATGAAGGAATCATCGGGCGAATCGCTCTGGAACTGAAATCGGAACGCTCACTGACATTTCCCCTATCTGAAAGTCTGATAAACGCCGGAAAAATGACTAAGTCCAAAAAAATTTTTTTTTCAATTTTACCCTCGTGGGATATATATTCTACCCACACACATTTGGAACTCTCCTGGGGTACCCTCACACATATTATTCCCTCATTTAGTGGATATTTTCACAAAAAAGTGAAATTTTCAAAAATTCAGAAAATTGGCTTAAAACGACTAAATATGAAGGACTCATCGGTCAAATCACTCTGGAACTGAAATCGGAACGCTCACTCAGATTTCCCCTATCTGAAAGTCTGATAAACGCCGGAAAAATGACAAAGTCCCAAAAAAAATTTTTTTCAACTTTTTTCAATTTTACCCCCGTGGGATATATATTCTACCCACACACATTTGGAACTCTCCTGGGGTACCCTCACACATATTATTCCCTCATTTAGTGGATATTTTCACAAAAAAGTGAAATTTTCAAAAATTCAGAAAATTGGCTTAAAACGACTAAATATGAAGGACTCATCGGGCGAATCGCTCTGGAACTGAAATCGGAACGCTCACTGACATTTCCCCTATCTGAAAGTCTGATAAACGCCGTAAAAATGACTAAGTCCAAAAAAATTTTTTTTTCAATTTTACCCTCGTGGGATATATATTCTACCCACACACATTTGGAACTCTCCTGGGGTACCCTCACACATATTATTCCCTCATTTAGTGGATATTTTCACAAAAAAGTGAAATTTTCAAAAATTCTGAAAATTGGCTGAAAACGACTAAATATGAAGGACTCATCGGGCGAATCGCTGTGGAACTGAAATCGGAACGCTCACTGACATTTCCCCTATCTGAAAATCTGATAAACGCCGGAAAAATGACTAAGTCCAAAAAAAAATTTTTTTTCAACTTTTTTCAATTTTACCCCCGTGGGATATATATTCTACCCACACATATTTGGAACTCTCCTGGAGTACCCTCACACATATTATTCCCTCATTTAGTGGATATTTTCACAAAAAAGTGAAATTTTCAAAAATACAGAAAATTGTCTGAAAACAACTAAATATGAAGGACTCATCAAGCGAATCGCTCTGGAACTGAAATCGGAACGCTCACTGACATTTCCCCTATCTGAAAGTCTGATAAACGCCGGAAAAATGACTAAGTCCAAAAAAAATTTTTTTTTCAACTGTTTTCAATTTTACCCCCGTGGTATATATATTCTACCCACACACATTTGGCACTCTCCTGGGGTACCCTCACACATATTATTCCCTCATTTAGTGGATATTTTCACAAAAAAGTAAAATTTTCAAAAATTCAGAAAATTGGCTGAAAACGACTAAATATGAAGGACTCATCGGGCGAATTGCTCTGGAACTGAAATCGGAATGCTCACTGACATTTCCCCTATCTGAAAGTCTGATAAAAATGACTAAGTCCCAAAAAATTTTTTTTTTCAACTTTTTTCAATTTTACCCCCGTGGTATATATATTCTACCCACACACATTTGGAACTCTCCTGGGGTACCCTCACACATATTATTCCCTCATTTAGTGGATATTTTCACAAAAAAGTAAAATTTTCAAAAATTCAGAAAATTGGCTGAAAACGACTATATATGAAGGACTCATCGGGCGAATCGCTCTGGAACTGAAATCGGAACGCTCACTGACATTTCCATTATCTGAAAGTCTGATGAACGCCGGAAAAATGACTAAGTCCAAAAAATAAATTTTTTCAACTTTTTTCAATTTTACCCCCGTGCGATATATATTCTACCCACACACATTTGGAACTCTCCTGGGGTACCCTCACACATATTATTCCCTCATTTAGTAGATATTTTCACAAAAAAGTGAAATTTTCAAAAATTCAGAAAATTTAGTTGAAAACGACTAAATATAAAGGACTCAATGGGCGAATCGCTCTGGAGCTGAAATCGGAACGCTCACTGACATTTCCCCTATCTGAAAGTCAGATAAACGCTGAAAAAATGACTAAGTCCAAAAAAAAAATTTTTTCAACTTTTTTCAATTTTACCCCCGTGGGATATATATTCTACCCACACACATTTGGAACTCTCCTGGGGTACCCTCACACGTATTATTCCCTCATTTAGTGGATATTTTCACAAAAAAGTGAAATTTTCAAAAATTCAGAAAATTAGATGAAAACGACTAAATATGAAGGACTCATCGGGCGAATCGCTCTGGAACTGAAATCGAAACGCTGACTGACATTTCCCCTATCTGAAAGTCGGATAAACGCCGGAAAATGACTAAGTCCCCCAAAAAAATTTTTCAACTTTTATCAATTTTACCCCCGTGGGATATATATTCTACCCACACACATTTGGAACTCTCCTGGGGTACCCTCACACATATTATTCCCTCATTTAGTGGATATTTTCACAAAAAAGTGAAATTTTCAAAAATTCTGAAAATTGGCTGAAAACGACTAAATATGAAGGACTCATCGGGCGAATCGCTCTGGAACTGAAATCGGAACGCTCACTGATATTTCCCATATCTGAAAGTCTGATAAACGGCGGAAAATGACTAAGTCCAAAAAAAATTTTTTTTTAACTTTTTTCAATTTTACCCCCGTGGGATATATATTCTACCTACACACATTTGGAACTCTCCTGGGGTACCCTCACACATATTATTCCCTCATTTAGTGAATATTTTCACAAAAAAGTGAAATTTTCAAAAATTCAGAAAATTGTCTGAAAACGACTAAATATGAAGGACTCATTGGGCGAATCGCTCTGGAACTGAAATCGGAACGCTCACTGACATTTCCCTTATCTGAAAGTCTGATAAACGCCGGAAAAATGCCTAAGTCTAAAAAAAATTTTTTTCAACTTTTTTCAATTTTACCCCTGTGGGATATATATTCTACACACACACATTTGGAACTCTCCTGGGGCACCCTCACACATATTATTCCCTCATTTAGTGGATATTTTCACAAAAAAGTGAAATTTTCAAAAATTCAGAAAATTGGCTGAAAACGACTAAATATGAAGGACTCATCGGGCGAATCGCTCTGGAACTGAAATCGGAATGCTCACTGACATTTCCTCTATCTGACAGTCTGATAAACGCTGAAAAAATGACTAAGTCCCAAAAAAAAAATGTTTTCAACTTTTTCAATTTTATCCCCGTGGGATATATATTCTACCCACACACATTGGGAACTCTCCTGGGGTACCCTCACACATATTATTCCCTCATTTAGTGGATATTTTCACAAAAAAGTGAAATTTTCAAAAATTCAGAAAATTGGCTGAAAACGACTAAATATGAAGGACTCATTGGGCGAATCGCTCTGGAACTGAAATCGGAAAGCTCACTGACATTTCCCCTATCTGAAAGTCTGATAAACGCTGAAAAAATGACTAAGTCCCCAAAAAAAATTTTTTCAACTTTTTTCAATTTTACCCCCCTGGGATATATATTCTACCCACACACATTTGGAACTCTCCTGGGGTACACTCACACATATTATTCCCTCATTTAGTGGATATTCTCACAAAAAAGTGAAATTTTCAAAAAATTCTGAAAATTGGCTGAAAACGACTAAGTATGAAGGACTCATCTGGCGAATCGCTCTGGAACTGAAATCGGAACGCTCACTGACATTTCCCATATCTGAAAGTCTGATAAACGCCGGAAAAATGCCTAAGTCTAAAAAAAATTTTTTTCAACTTTTTTCAATTTTACCCCCGTGGGATATATATTCTACCCACACACATTTGTAACTCTCCTTGGGTACCCTCACACCTATTATTCCTTCATTTAGTGGATATTTTCACAAAAAAGTGAAATCGGAATGCTCACTGACATTTCCCCTATCTGAAAGTCTGATAAACGCCGGAAAAATGACTAAGTCCCCCCAAAAATTTTTTTTATCTTTTTTCAATTTTACCCCCGTGGGATATATATTCTACCCACACACATTTGGAACTCTCCTGGGGTACCCTCACACATATTATTCCCTCATTTAGTGGATATTTTCACAAAAAAGTGAAATTTTGAAAAATTCTGAAAATTGGCTGTAAACGAATAAATATGAAGGACTCATTGGGAGAATCGCTCTGGAACTGAAATCGGAACGCTCACTGACATTTACCATATCTGAAAGTCTGATAAACGCTGAAAAAATGACTAAGTCCAAAAAAAAATTTTTTTCAACTTTTTTCAATTTTACCCCCGTGGGATGTATATTCTACCCACACACATTTGGAACTCTCCTGGGGTACCCTCACACATATTATTCCCTCATTTAGTGGATATTTTCACAAAAACGTGAAATTTTGAAAAATTCTGAAAATTGGCTGAAAACGACTAAATATGAAGGACTCATCGGGCGAATCGCTCTGGAACTGAAATCGGAACGCTCACTGACATTTCCCCTATCTGAAAGTCTGATAAACGCTGAAAAAATGACTAAGTCCAAAAAAAATTTTTTTTCAACTTTTTTCAATTTTACCCCCGTGGGATGTATATTCTACCCACACACATTTGGTACTCTCCTGGGGTACCCTCACACATATTATTCCCTCATTTAGTGGATATTCTCACAAAAAAGTGAAATTTTCAAAAAATTCTGAAAATTGGCTGAAAACGACTAAGTATGAAGGACTCATCCGGCGAATCGCTCTGGAACTGAAATCGGAACGCTCACTGACATTTCCCCTATCTGAAAGTCTGATAAACGCCGGAAAAATGCCTAAGTCTAAAAAAAAATTTTTTCAACTTTTTTAAATTTTACCCCCGTGGGATATATATTCTACCCACACACATTTGGAACGCTCCTGGGGCACCCTCACACATATTATTCCCTCATTTAGTGGATATTTTCACAAAAAAGTGAAATTTTCAAAAATTCAGAAAATTGTCTGAAAACGACTAAATATGAAGGACTCATAGGGCGAATCGCTCTGGAACTGAAATTGGAATGCTCACTGACATTTCCCCTATCTGACAGTCTGATAAACGCTGAAAAAATGACTAAGTCCCAAAAAAAAATATTTTCAACTTTTTTCAATTTTATCCCCGTGGGAAATATATTCTACCCACACACATTGGGAACTCTCCTGGGGTACCCTCACACATATTATTCCCTCATTTAGTGGATATTTTCACAAAAAAGTGAAATTTTCAAAAATTCAGAAAATTGTCTGAAAACGACTAAATATGAAGGACTCATTGGGCGAATCGCTCTGGAACTGAAATCGGAAAGCTCACTGACATTTCCCCTATCTGAAAGTCTGATAAACGCTGAAAAAATGACTAAGTCCCCAAAAAAAATTTTTTCAACTTTTTTCAATTTTACCCCACTGGGATATATATTCTACCCACACACATTTGGAACTCTCCTGGGGTACACTCACACATATTATTCCCTCATTTAGTGGATATTCTCACAAAAAAGTGAAATTTTCAAAAATTCTGAAAATTGGCTGAAAACGACTAAGTATGAAGGACTCATCCGGCGAATCGCTCTGGTACTGAAATCGGAATGCTCACTGATATTTCCCATATCTGAAAGTCTGATAAACGGCGGAAAATGACTAAGTCCAAAAAAAATTTTTTTTTAACTTTTTTCAATTTTACCCCCGTGGGATATATATTCTGCCCACACACATTTGTAACTCTCCTTGGGTACCCTCACACCTATTATTCCTTCATTTAGTGGATATTTTCACAAAAAAGTGAAATCGGAATGCTCACTGACATTTCCCCTATCTGAAAGTCTGATAAACGCCGGAAAAATGACTAAGTCTCAAAAAATTTTTTTTTCAATTTTACCCCCGTGAGATATATATTCTACCCACACACATTTGGAAATCTCCTGGGGTACCCTCACACCTATTTAGTGGATATTTTCACAAAAAAGTGAAATTTTCAAAAATTCAGAAAATTGGCTGAAAACGAATAAATATGAAGGACTCATTGGTCAGATCGCTCTGGAACTGAAATCGAAATGCTCACTGACATTTCCATTATCTGAAAGTCTGATGAACGCCGGAAAAATGACTAAGTCCAAAAAAAATTTTTTTTCAACTTTTTTCAATTTTACCCCCGTGCGATATATATTCTACCCACACACATTTGGAACTCTCCTGGGGTACCCTCACACATATTATTCCCTCATTTAGTGGATATTTTCACAAAAAAAAGTGAAATTTTCAAAAATTCTGAAAATTGGCTGAAAACGACTAAATATGAAGGACTCATCGGGCGAATCGCTCTGGAACTGAAATCGGAATGCTCACTGACATTTCCCCGATCTGACAGTCTGATAAACGCTGAAAAAATGACTAAGTCCCAAAAAAAAATATTTTCAACTTTTTTCAATTTTATCCCCGTGGGATATATATTCTACCCACACACATTGGGAACTCTCCTGGGGTACCCTCACACATATTATTCCTCATTTAGTGGATATTTTCACAAAAAAGTGAAATTTGCAAAAATTCAGAAAATTGGCTGAAAACGACTAAATATGAAGGACTCATTGGGCGAATCGCTCTGGAACTGAAATCGGAATGCTCACTGACTTTTCCCATATCTGAAAGTCTGATAAACGCTGAAAAAATGACTAAGTCCCCAAACAAATTTTTTTCAACTTTTTTCAATTTTACCCCCCTGGGATATATATTCCACCCACACACATTTGGAACTCTCCTGGGGTACACTCACACATATTATTCCCTCATTTAGTGGATATTCTCACAAAAAAGTGAAATTTTCAAAAATTCTGAAAATTGGCTGAAAACGACTAAGTATGAAGGACTCATCCGGCGAATCGCTCTGGTACTGAAATCGGAATGCTCACTGACATTTCCCCTATCTGAAAGTCTGATAAACGCCGGAAAAATGCCTAAGTCTAAAAAAAATTTTTTTCAACTTTTTTCAATTTTACCCCCCTGGGATATATATTCTACCTACACACATTTGTAACTCTCCTGGGGTACCCTCACACATATTATTCCCTCATTTAGTGGATATTTTCACAAAAAAGTGAAAATTTCAAAAATTCAGAAAATTGGCTGAAAACGACTAAATATGAAGGACTCATTGGGCGAATCGCTCTGGAACTGAAATCGGAAAGCTCACTGACATTTCCCCTATCTGAAAGTCTGATAAACGCTGAAAAAATGACTAAGTCCCCAAAAAAAATTTTTTCAACTTTTTTCAATTTTACCCCCCTGGGATATATATTCTACCCACACACATTTGGAACTCTCCTGGGGTACACTCACACATATTATTCCCTCATTTAGTGGATATTCTCACAAAAAAGTGAAATTTTCAAAAAATTCTGAAAATTGGCTGAAAACGACTAAGTATGAAGGACTCATCTGGCGAATCGCTCTGGAACTGAAATCGGAACGCTCACTGACATTTCCCCTATCTGAAAGTCTGATAAACGCCGGAAAAATGCCTAAGTCTAAAAAAAATTTTTTTCAACTTTTTTCAATTTTACCCCCGTGGGATATATATTCTACCCACACACATTTGTAACTCTCCTTGGGTACCCTCACACCTATTATTCCTTCATTTAGTGGATATTTTCACAAAAAAGTGAAATCGGAATGCTCACTGACATTTCCCCTATCTGAAAGTCTGATAAACGCCGGAAAAATGACTAAGTCCCCCCAAAAATTTTTTTTATCTTTTTTCAATTTTACCCCCGTGGGATATATATTCTACCCACACACATTTGGAACTCTCCTGGGGTACCCTCACACATATTATTCCCTCATTTAGTGGATATTTTCACAAAAAAGTGAAATTTTGAAAAATTCTGAAAATTGGCTGTAAACGAATAAATATGAAGGACTCATTGGGAGAATCGCTCTGGAACTGAAATCGGAACGCTCACTGACATTTACCATATCTGAAAGTCTGATAAACGCTGAAAAAATGACTAAGTCCAAAAAAAAATTTTTTTCAACTTTTTTCAATTTTACCCCCGTGGGATGTATATTCTACCCACACACATTTGGAACTCTCCTGGGGTACCCTCACACATATTATTCCCTCATTTAGTGGATATTTTCACAAAAACGTGAAATTTTGAAAAATTCTGAAAATTGGCTGAAAACGACTAAATATGAAGGACTCATCGGGCGAATCGCTCTGGAACTGAAATCGGAACGCTCACTGACATTTCCCCTATCTGAAAGTCTGATAAACGCTGAAAAAATGACTAAGTCCAAAAAAAATTTTTTTTCAACTTTTTTCAATTTTACCCCCGTGGGATGTATATTCTACCCACACACATTTGGTACTCTCCTGGGGTACCCTCACACATATTATTCCCTCATTTAGTGGATATTCTCACAAAAAAGTGAAATTTTCAAAAAATTCTGAAAATTGGCTGAAAACGACTAAGTATGAAGGACTCATCCGGCGAATCGCTCTGGAACTGAAATCGGAACGCTCACTGACATTTCCCCTATCTGAAAGTCTGATAAACGCCGGAAAAATGCCTAAGTCTAAAAAAAAATTTTTTCAACTTTTTTAAATTTTACCCCCGTGGGATATATATTCTACCCACACACATTTGGAACGCTCCTGGGGCACCCTCACACATATTATTCCCTCATTTAGTGGATATTTTCACAAAAAAGTGAAATTTTCAAAAATTCAGAAAATTGTCTGAAAACGACTAAATATGAAGGACTCATCGGGCGAATCGCTCTGGAACTGAAATTGGAATGCTCACTGACATTTCCCCTATCTGACAGTCTGATAAACGCTGAAAAAATGACTAAGTCCCAAAAAAAAATATTTTCAACTTTTTTCAATTTTATCCCCGTGGGAAATATATTCTACCCACACACATTGGGAACTCTCCTGGGGTACCCTCACACATATTATTCCCTCATTTAGTGGATATTTTCACAAAAAAGTGAAATTTTCAAAAATTCAGAAAATTGTCTGAAAACGACTAAATATGAAGGACTCATTGGGCGAATCGCTCTGGAACTGAAATCGGAAAGCTCACTGACATTTCCCCTATCTGAAAGTCTGATAAACGCTGAAAAAATGACTAAGTCCCCAAAAAAAATTTTTTCAACTTTTTTCAATTTTACCCCACTGGGATATATATTCTACCCACACACATTTGGAACTCTCCTGGGGTACACTCACACATATTATTCCCTCATTTAGTGGATATTCTCACAAAAAAGTGAAATTTTCAAAAATTCTGAAAATTGGCTGAAAACGACTAAGTATGAAGGACTCATCCGGCGAATCGCTCTGGTACTGAAATCGGAATGCTCACTGATATTTCCCATATCTGAAAGTCTGATAAACGGCGGAAAATGACTAAGTCCAAAAAAAATTTTTTTTTAACTTTTTTCAATTTTACTCCCGTGGGATATATATTCTGCCCACACACATTTGTAACTCTCCTTGGGTACCCTCACACCTATTATTCCTTCATTTAGTGGATATTTTCACAAAAAAGTGAAATCGGAATGCTCACTGACATTTCCCCTATCTGAAAGTCTGATAAACGCCGGAAAAATGACTAAGTCTCAAAAAATTTTTTTTTCAATTTTACCCCCGTGAGATATATATTCTACCCACACACATTTGGAAATCTCCTGGGGTACCCTCACACCTATTTAGTGGATATTTTCACAAAAAAGTGAAATTTTCAAAAATTCAGAAAATTGGCTGAAAACGAATAAATATGAAGGACTCATTGGTCAGATCGCTCTGGAACTGAAATCGAAATGCTCACTGACATTTCCATTATCTGAAAGTCTGATGAACGCCGGAAAAATGACTAAGTCCAAAATAAATTTTTTTTCAACTTTTTTCAATTTTACCCCCGTGCGATATATATTCTACCCACACACATTTGGAACTCTCCTGGGGTACCCTCACACATATTATTCCCTCATTTAGTGGATATTTTCACAAAAAAAAGTGAAATTTTCAAAAATTCTGAAAATTGGCTGAAAACGACTAAATATGAAGGACTCATCGGGCGAATCGCTCTGGAACTGAAATCGGAATGCTCACTGACATTTCCCCGATCTGACAGTCTGATAAACGCTGAAAAAATGACTAAGTCCCAAAAAAAAATATTTTCAACTTTTTTCAATTTTATCCCCGTGGGATATATATTCTACCCACACACATTGGGAACTCTCCTGGGGTACCCTCACACATATTATTCCTCATTTAGTGGATATTTTCACAAAAAAGTGAAATTTGCAAAAATTCAGAAAATTGGCTGAAAACGACTAAATATGAAGGACTCATTGGGCGAATCGCTCTGGAACTGAAATCGGAATGCTCACTGACTTTTCCCATATCTGAAAGTCTGATAAACGCTGAAAAAATGACTAAGTCCCCAAACAAATTTTTTTCAACTTTTTTCAATTTTACCCCCCTGGGATATATATTCTACCCACACACATTTGGAACTCTCCTGGGGTACACTCACACATATTATTCCCTCATTTAGTGGATATTCTCACAAAAAAGTGAAATTTTCAAAAATTCTGAAAATTGGCTGAAAACGACTAAGTATGAAGGACTCATCCGGCGAATCGCTCTGGTACTGAAATCGGAATGCTCACTGACATTTCCCCTATCTGAAAGTCTGATAAACGCCGGAAAAATGCCTAAGTCTAAAAAAAATTTTTTTCAACTTTTTTCAATTTTACCCCCCTGGGATATATATTCTACCTACACACATTTGTAACTCTCCTGGGGTACCCTCACACATATTATTCCCTCATTTAGTGGATATTTTCACAAAAAAGTGAAATTTTCAAAAATTCAGAAAATTGTCTGAAAACGACTAAATATGAAGGACTCATCCGGCGAATCGCTCTGGAACTGAAATCGGAACGCTCACTGACATTTCCCCTATCTGAAAGTCTGATAAACGCTGAAAAAATGACTAAGTCCCCAAAAAAAATTTTTTCAACTTTTTTCAATTTTACCCCCCTGGGATATATATTCTACCCACACACATTTGGAACTCTCCTGGGGTACACTCACACATATTATTCCCTCATTTAGTGGATATTCTCACAAAAAAGTGAAATTTTCAAAAAATTCTGAAAATTGGCTGAAAACGACTAAGTATGAAGGACTCATCTGGCGAATCGCTCTGGAACTGAAATCGGAACGCTCACTGACATTTCCCCTATCTGAAAGTCTGATAAACGCCGGAAAAATGCATAAGTCTAAAAAAAATTTTTTTCAACTTTTTTCAATTTTACCCCCGTGGGATATATATTCTACCCACACACATTTGTAACTCTCCTTGGGTACCCTCACACCTATTATTCCTTCATTTAGTGGATATTTTCACAAAAAAGTGAAATCGGAATGCTCACTGACATTTCCCCTATCTGAAAGTCTGATAAACGCCGGAAAAATGACTAAGTCCCCCCAAAAATTTTTTTTATCTTTTTTCAATTTTACCCCCGTGGGATATATATTCTACCCACACACATTTGGAACTCTCCTGGGGTACCCTCACACATATTATTCCCTCATTTAGTGGATATTTTCACAAAAAAGTGAAATTTTGAAAAATTCTGAAAATTGGCTGTAAACGAATAAATATGAAGGACTCATCGGGAGAATCGCTCTGGAACTGAAATCGGAACGCTCACTGACATTTACCATATCTGAAAGTCTGATAAACGCTGAAAAAATGACTAAGTCCAAAAAAAAATTTTTTTCAACTTTTTTCAATTTTACCCCCGTGGGATGTATATTCTACCCACACACATTTGGAACTCTCCTGGGGTACCCTCACATATATTATTCCCTCATTTAGTGGATATTTTCACAAAAACGTGAAATTTTGAAAAATTCTGAAAATTGGCTGAAAACGACTAAATATGAAGGACTCATCCGGCGAATCGCTCTGGAACTGAAATCGGAACGCTCACTGACATTTCCCCTATCTGAAAGTCTGATAAACGCCGGAAAAATGCCTAAGTCTAAAAAAAAATTTTTTCAACTTTTTTCAATTTTACCCCCGTGGGATATATATTCTACCCACACACATTTGGAACGCTCCTGGGGCACCCTCACACATATTATTCCCTCATTTAGTGGATATTTTCACAAAAAAGTGAAATTTTCAAAAATTCAGAAAATTGTCTGAAAACGACTAAATATGAAGGACTCATCGGGCGAATCGCTCTGGAACTGAAATTGGAATGCTCACTGACATTTCCCCTATCTGACAGTCTGATAAACGCTGAAAAAATGACTAAGTCCCAAAAAAAAATATTTTCAACTTTTTTCAATTTTATCCCCGTGGGAAATATATTCTACCCACACACATTGGGAACTCTCCTGGGGTACCCTCACACATATTATTCCCTCATTTAGTGGATATTTTCACAAAAAAGTGAAATTTTCAAAAATTCAGAAAATTGTCTGAAAACGACTAAATATGAAGGACTCATTGGGCGAATCGCTCTGGAACTGAAATCGGAAAGCTCACTGACATTTCCCCTATCTGAAAGTCTGATAAACGCTGAAAAAATGACTAAGTCCCCAAAAAAAATTTTTTAAACTTTTTTCAATTTTACCCCACTGGGATATATATTCTACCCACACACATTTGGAACTCTCCTGGGGTACACTCACACATATTATTCCCTCATTTAGTGGATATTCTCACAAAAAAGTGAAATTTTCAAAAATTCAGAAAATTGGCTGAAAACGACTAAGTATGAAGGACTCATCCGGCGAATCGCTCTGGTACTGAAATCGGAATGCTCACTGATATTTCCCATATCTGAAAGTCTGATAAACGGCGGAAAATGACTAAGTCCAAAAAAAATTTTTTTTTAACTTTTTTCAATTTTACCCCCGTGGGATATATATTCTGCCCACACACATTTGTAACTCTCCTTGGGTACCCTCACACCTATTATTCCTTCATTTAGTGGATATTTTCACAAAAAAGTGAAATCGGAATGCTCACTGACATTTCCCCTATCTGAAAGTCTGATAAACGCTGAAAAAATGACTAAGTCCCAAAAAAAAATATTTTCAACTTTTTTCAATTTTATCCCCGTGGGATATATATTCTACCCACACACATTTGGAACTCTCCTGGGGTACACTCACACATATTATTCCTCATTTAGTGGATATTTTCACAAAAAAGTGAAATTTGCAAAAATTCAGAAAATTGGCTGAAAACGACTAAATATGAAGGACTCATTGGGCGAATCGCTCTGGAACTGAAATCGGAATGCTCACTGACTTTTCCCATATCTGAAAGTCTGATAAACGCTGAAAAAATGACTAAGTCCCCAAACAAATTTTTTTCAACTTTTTTCAATTTTACCCCCCTGGGATATATATTCTACCCACACACATTTGGAACTCTCCTGGGGTACACTCACACATATTATTCCCTCATTTAGTGGATATTCTCACAAAAAAGTGAAATTTTCAAAAATTCTGAAAATTGGCTGAAAACGACTAAGTATGAAGGACTCATCCGGCGAATCGCTCTAGTACTGAAATCGGAATGCTCACTGACATTTCCCCTATCTGAAAGTCTGATAAACGCCGGAAAATTGCCTAAGTCTAAAAAAAATTTTTTTCAACTTTTTTCAATTTTACCCCCCTGGGATATATATTCTACCTACACACATTTGTAACTCTCCTGGGGTACCCTCACACATATTATTCCCTCATTTAGTGGATATTTTCACAAAAAAGTGAAATTTTCAAAAATTCAGAAAATTGTCTGAAAACGACTAAATATGAAGGACTCATCCGGCGAATCGCTCTGGAACTGAAATCGGAACGCTCACTGACATTTCCCCTATCTGAAAGTCTGATAAACGCCGGAAAAATGACTAAGTCCCCAAAAAAATTTTTTTCAACTTTTTTCAATTTTACCCCCCTGGGATATATATTCTACCTACACACATTTTGAACTCTCCTGGGGTACCCTCACACATATTATTCCCTCATTTAGTGGATATTTCCACAAAAAAGTGAAATTTTCAAAAATTCAGAAAATTGTCTGAAAACGACTAAATATGAAGGACTCATTGGGCGAATCGCTCTGTAACTGAAATCGGAAAGCTCACTGACATTTCCCCTATCTGAAAGTCTGATAAACGCTGAAAAAATGACTAAGTCCCAAAAAAAAATGTTTTCAACTTTTTTCAATTTTATCCTCGTGGGATATATATTCTACCTACACACATTTGGAACTCTCCTGGGGTACCCTCACACATATTATTCCCTCATTTAGTGGATATTTTCACAAAAAAGTGAAATTTTCAAAAATTCAGAAAATTGGCTGAAAACGACTAAATATGAAGGACTCATTGGGCGAATCGCTCTGGAACTGAAATCGGAAAGCTCACTGACATTTCCCCTATCTGAAAGTCTGATAAACGCTGAAAAAATGACTAAGTACCCAAAAAAAAATTTTTCAACTTTTTTCAATTTTACCCCCCTGGGATATATATTCTACCCACACACATTTGGAACTCTCCTGGGGTACACTCACACATATTATTCCCTCATTTAGTGGATATTCTCACAAAAAAGTGAAATTTTCAAAAATTCTGAAAATTGGTTGAAAACGACTAAATATGAAGGACTTAATCGCTCTGGAACTGAAATCGAAACGCTCACTGACATTTCCCCTATCTGAAAGTCTGATAAACGCCGGAAAAATGCCTAAGTCTAAAAAAAATTTTTTTCAACTTTTTTCAATTTTACCCCCGTGGGATATATATTCTACCCACACACATTTGGAACTCTCCTGGGGTACCCTCACACATATTATTCCCTCATTTAGTGGATATTTTCACAAAAAATTGAAATTTTCAAAAATTCAGAAAATTGTCTGAAAACGACTAAATATGAAGGACTCATCGGGCGAATCGCTCTGGAACTGAAATCGGAATGCTCACTGACATTTCCCCTATCTGACAGTCTGATAAACGCTGAAAAAATGACTAACTCCCCCCCCAAATTTTTTTCATCTTTTTTCAATTTTACCCCTGTGGGATATATATTCTACCCACACACATTTGGAACTCTCCTGTGGTACCCTCACACATATTATTCCCTCATTTAGTGGATATTTTCACAAAAACGTGAAATTTTGAAAAATTCTGAAAATTGGCTGAAAACAACTAAATATGAAGGACTCATCGGGCGAATCGCTCTGGAACTGAAATCGGAACGCTCACTGACATTTCCCCTATCTGAAAGTCTGATAAACGCTGAAAAAATGACTAAGTCCAAAAAAAATTTTTTTTCAACTTTTTTCAATTTTACCCCCGTGGGATGTATATTCTACCCACACACATTTGGTACTCTCCTGGGGTACCCTCACACATATTATTCCCTCATTTAGTGGATATTTTCACAAAAAAGTGAAATTTTCAAAAATTCTGAAAATTGGTTGAAAACGACTAAATATGAAGGACTCATCGGGCGAATCGCTCTGGAACTGAAATCGGAACGCTCACTGACATTTCCCCTATCTGAAAGTCTGATAAACGCTGAAAAAATGACTAAGTCCAAAAAAAAATTTTTTTAAACTTTTTTCAATTTTACCCCCGTGGGATGTATATTCTACCCACACACATTTGGAACTCTCCTGGGGTACCCTCACACATATTATTCCCTAATTTAGTGGATATTTTCACAAAAACGTGAAATTTTGAAAAATTCTGAAAATTGGCTGAAAACGACTAAATATGAAGAACTCATCGGGCGAATCGCTCTGGAACTGAAATCGGAACGCTCACTGACATTTCCCCTATCTGAAAGTCTGATAAACGCTGAAAAAATGACTAAGTCCAAAAAAAAATTTTTTTCAACTTTTTTCAATTTTACCCCCGTGGGATGTATATTCTACCCACACACATTTGGTACTCTCCTGGGGTACCCTCACACATATTATTCCCTCATTTAGTGGATATTTTCACAAAAAAGTGAAATTTTCAAAAATTCTGAAAATTGGTTGAAAACGACTAAATATGAAGGACTTAATCGCTCTGGAACTGAAATCGATACACTCACTGACATTTCCCCTATCTGAAAGTCTGATAAACGCCGGAAAAATGCCTAAGTCTAAAAAAAATTTTTTTCAACTTTTTTCAATTTTACCCCCGTGGGATATATATTCTACCCACACACATTTGGAACTCTCCTGAGGTTCCCTCACACATATTATTCCCTCATTTAGTGGATATTTTCACAAAAAAGTGAAATTTTCAAAAATTCTGAAAATTGGCTGAAAACGACTAAATATGAAGGACTCATTTAGCGAATCGCTCTGGAACTGAAATCAGAATGCTCACTGACATTTCCCCTATCTGAAAGTCTGATAAACGCCGGAAAAATGACTAAATCTAAAAAAAAAAATTGTCAACTTTTTTTCCATTTTACCCCCGTGGGATACATATTCTACCCACACACATTTGGAACTCTCCTGGGCTACCCTCACACATATTATTCCCTCATTTAGTGGATATTTTCACGAAAAAGTGAAATTTTCAAAAATTCAGAAAATTGGCTGAAAACGTCTAAATATGAAGGACTCTTCGGGCGAATCGCTCTGGAACTGAAATCGGAATGCTCATTGACATTTCCCCTATCTGAAAGTCTGATAAACGCCGGAAAAATGACTAAGTCCAAAAAAAAATTTTTTTCATCTTTTTCAATTTTACCCCCGTGGGATATATATTATACCCACACACATTTGGAACTCTCCTGAGCTACCCTCACACATATTATTCCCTCATTTAGTGGATATTTTCACAAAAAAGTGACCTTTTCAAAAATTCAGAAAATTGGCTGAAAACGACTAAATATCAAGGACTCATCTGGCGAATCGCTCTGGAACTGAAATCGGAACGCTCACTGACATTTCCCCTATCTGAAAGTCTGATAAACGCCGGAAAAATGACTAAATCTAAAAAAAAAATTTTTCAACTTTTTTCAATTTTACCCCCGTGGGATATATATTCTACCCACACACATTTGGAACTCTCCTGGGGTACCCTCACAGATATTATTCCCTCATTTAGTGGATATTTTCACAAAAAAGTGAAATTTTCAAAAATTCCGAAAATTGGCTGAAAACGACTAAATATCAAGGACTCATCTGGCGAATCGCTCTGGAACTGAAATCGGAACACTCACTGACATTTCCCCTATCTGAAAGTCTGATAAACGCCGGAAAAATGACTAAATCTAAAAAAAATTTTTTTTAACTTTTTTCAATTTTACCCCCGTGGGATATATATTTCACCCACACACATTTGGAACTCTCCTGGGGTACCCTCACACATATTATTCCCTCCTTTAGTGGATATTTTCACAAAAAAAGTGAAATTTTCAAAAATACAGAAAATTGGCTGAAACGGCTAAATATCAAGGACTCATCTGGCGAATCGCTCTGGAACTGAAATAGGAATGCTCACTGACATTTCCCCTTTCTGAAAGTCTAATAAACGCTGACAAAATGACTAAGTTCAAAAAAAATTTTTTTAAACTTTTTTCAATTTAACCCCCGTGGGATATATATTCTACCCACACACATTTGGAACTTTCCTGGGAGTACCCTCACACATATTATTCCCTCATTTAGTGGATATTTTCACAAAAAAGTGAAATTTTCAAAAATTCTGAAAATTGGCTGAAAACGACTAAATATGAAGGACTCATTTAGCGAATCGCTCTGGAACTGAAATCAGAATGCTCACTGACATTTCCCCTATCTGAAAGTCTGATAAACGCCGGAAAAATGACTAAATCTAAAAAAAAAAATTGTCAACTTTTTTTCCATTTTACCCCCGTGGGATATATATTCTACCCACACACATTTGGAACTCTCCTGGGCTACCCTCACACATATTATTCCCTCATTTAGTGGATATTTTCACAAAAAAGTGAAATTTTCAAAAATTCAGAAAATTGGCTGAAAACGTCTAAATATGATGGACTCTTCGGGCGAATCGCTCTGGAACTGAAATCGGAATGCTCATTGACATTTCCCCTATCTGAAAGTCTGATAAACGCCGGAAAAATGACTAAGTCCAAAAAAAAATTTTTTTCATCTTTTTCAATTTTACCCCCGTGGGATATATATTATACCCACACACATTTGGAACTCTCCTGAGCTACCCTCACACATATTATTCCCTCATTTAGTGGATATTTTCACAAAAAAGTGACCTTTTCAAAAATTCAGAAAATTGGCTGAAAACGACTAAATATCAAGGACTCATCTGGCGAATCGCTCTGGAACTGAAATCGGAACGCTCACTGACATTTCCCCTATCTGAAAGTCTGATAAACGCCGGAAAAATGACTAAATCTAAAAAAAAAATTTTTCAACTTTTTTCAATTTTACCCCCGTGGGATATATATTCTACCCACACACATTTGGAACTCTCCTGGGGTACCCTCACAGATATTATTCCCTCATTTAGTGGATATTTTCACAAAAAAGTGAAATTTTCAAAAATTCCGAAAATTGGCTGAAAACGACTAAATATCAAGGACTCATCTGGCGCATCGCTCTGGAACTGAAATCGGAACACTCACTGACATTTCCCCTATCTGAAAGTCTGATAAACGCCGGAAAAATGACTAAATCTAAAAAAAAATTTTTTTAACTTTTTTCAATCTTACCCCCGTGGGATATATATTTCACCCACACACATTTGGAACTCTCCTGGGGTACCCTCACACATATTATTCCCTCCTTTAGTGGATATTTTCACAAAAAAAGTGAAATTTTCAAAAATACAGAAAATTGGCTGAAACGGCTAAATATCAAGGACTCATCTGGCGAATCGCTCTGGAACTGAAATAGGAATGCTCACTGACATTTCCCCTTTCTGAAAGTCTGATAAACGCCGAAAAAATGACTAAGTCCAAAAAAAAATTTTTTTCAACTTTTTTCAATTTAACCCCCGTGGGATATATATTCTACCCACACACATTTGGAACTCTCCTGGGGTACCCTCACACATATTATTCCCTCATTTAGTGGATATTTTCACAAAAAAGTAAAATTTTCAAAAATTCAGAAAATTGGCTGAAAACGACTAAATAAGAAGGACTCTTCGGGCGAATCGCTCTGGAACTGAAATCGGAATGCTCATTGACATTTCCCCTATCTGAAAGTCTGATAAACGCCGGAAAAATGACTAAGTCCAAAAAAAAATTTTTTTCATCTTTTTCAATTTTACCCCCGTGGGATATATATTATACCCACACACATTTCGAACTCTCCTGAGCTACCCTCACACATATTATTCCCTCATTTAGTGGATATTTTCACAAAAAAGTGACCTTTTCAAAAATTCAGAAAATTGGCTGAAAACGACTAAATATCAAGGACTCATCTGGCGAATCGCTCTGGAACTGAAATCGGAACGCTCACTGATATTTCCCCTATCTGAAAGTCTGATAAACGCCGGAAAAATGACTAAATCTAAAAAAAAAATTTTTCAACTTTTTTCAATTTTACCCCCGTGGGATATATATTCTACCCACACACATTTGGAACTCTCCTGGGGTACCCTCACAGATATTATTCCCTCATTTAGTGGATATTTTCACAAAAAAGTGAAATTTTCAAAAATTCCGAAAATTGGCTGAAAACGACTAAATATCAAGGACTCATCTGGCGAATCGCTCTGGAACTGAAATCGGAACACTCACTGACATTTCCCCTATCTGAAAGTCTGATAAACGCCGGAAAAATGACTAAATCTAAAAAAAAAAATTTTTAACTTTTTTCAATTTTACCCCCGTGGGATATATATTTCACCCACACACATTTGGAACTCTCCTGGGGTACCCTCACACATATTATTCCCTCCTTTAGTGGATATTTTCACAAAAAAAGTGAAATTTTCAAAAATACAGAAAATTGCCTGAAAGGGCAAATATCAAGGACTCATCTGGCGAATCGCTCTGGAACTGAAATAGGAATGCTCACTGACATTTCCCCTTTCTGAAAGTCTGATAAATGCTGACAAAATGACTAAGTCCAAAAAAAATTTTTTTAAACTTTTTTCAATTTAACCCCCGTGGGATATATATTCTACCCACACACATTTGGAACTCTCCTGGGGTACCCTCACACATATTATTCCCTCATTTAGTGGATATTTTCACAAAAAAGTGAAATTTTCAAAAATTCCGAAAATTGGCTGAAAACGACTAAATATCAAGGACTCATCTGGCGCATCGCTCTGGAACTGAAATCGGAACACTCACTGACATTTCCCCTATCTGAAAGTCTGATAAACGCCGGAAAAATGACTAAATCTAAAAAAAAATTTTTTTAACTTTTTTCAATCTTACCCCCGTGGGATATATATTTCACCCACACACATTTGGAACTCTCCTGGGGTACCCTCACACATATTATTCCCTCCTTTAGTGGATATTTTCACAAAAAAAGTGAAATTTTCAAAAATACAGAAAATTGGCTGAAACGGCTAAATATCAAGGACTCATCTGGCGAATCGCTCTGGAACTGAAATAGGAATGCTCACTGACATTTCCCCTTTCTGAAAGTCTGATAAACGCCGAAAAAATGACTAAGTCCAAAAAAAAATTTTTTTCAACTTTTTTCAATTTAACCCCCGTGGGATATATATTCTACCCACACACATTTGGAACTCTCCTGGGGTACCCTCACACATATTATTCCCTCATTTAGTGGATATTTTCACAAAAAAGTAAAATTTTCAAAAATTCAGAAAATTGGCTGAAAACGACTAAATAAGAAGGACTCTTCGGGCGAATCGCTCTGGAACTGAAATCGGAATGCTCATTGACATTTCCCCTATCTGAAAGTCTGATAAACGCCGGAAAAATGACTAAGTCCAAAAAAAAATTTTTTTCATCTTTTTCAATTTTACCCCCGTGGGATATATATTATACCCACACACATTTCGAACTCTCCTGAGCTACCCTCACACATATTATTCCCTCATTTAGTGGATATTTTCACAAAAAAGTGACCTTTTCAAAAATTCAGAAAATTGGCTGAAAACGACTAAATATCAAGGACTCATCTGGCGAATCGCTCTGGAACTGAAATCGGAACGCTCACTGACATTTCCCCTATCTGAAAGTCTGATAAACGCCGGAAAAATGACTAAATCTAAAAAAAAAATTTTTCAACTTTTTTCAATTTTACCCCCGTGGGATATATATTCTACCCACACACATTTGGAACTCTCCTGGGGTACCCTCACAGATATTATTCCCTCATTTAGTGGATATTTTCACAAAAAAGTGAAATTTTCAAAAATTCCGAAAATTGGCTGAAAACGACTAAATATCAAGGACTCATCTGGCGAATCGCTCTGGAACTGAAATCGGAACACTCACTGACATTTCCCCTATCTGAAAGTCTGATAAACGCCGGAAAAATGACTAAATCTAAAAAAAAAAATTTTTAACTTTTTTCAATTTTACCCCCGTGGGATATATATTTCACCCACACACATTTGGAACTCTCCTGGGGTACCCTCACACATATTATTCCCTCCTTTAGTGGATATTTTCACAAAAAAAGTGAAATTTTCAAAAATACAGAAAATTGCCTGAAAGGGCAAATATCAAGGACTCATCTGGCGAATCGCTCTGGAACTGAAATAGGAATGCTCACTGACATTTCCCCTTTCTGAAAGTCTGATAAATGCTGACAAAATGACTAAGTCCAAAAAAAATTTTTTTAAACTTTTTTCAATTTAACCCCCGTGGGATATATATTCTACCCACACACATTTGGAACTCTCCTGGGGTACCCTCACACATATTATTCCCTCATTTAGTGGATATTTTCACAAAAAAGTGAAATTTTCAAAAATTCAGAAAATTGGCTGAAAATGACTAAATATGAAGGACTCTTCGGGCGAATCGCTCTGGAACTGAAATCGGAATGCTCATTGACATTTCCCCTATCTGAAAGTCTGATAAACGCCGGAAAAATGACTAAGTCCAAAAAAAAATTTTTTTCATCTTTTTCAATTTTACCCCCGTGGGATATATATTATACCCACACACATTTGGAACTCTCCTGAGCTACCCTCACACATATTATTCCCTCATTTAGTGGATATTTTCACAAAAAAGTGACCTTTTCAAAAATTCAGAAAATTGGCCGAAAACGACTAAATATCAAGGACTCATCTGGCGAATCGCTCTGGAACTGAAATCGGAACGCTCACTGACATTTCCCCTATCTGAAAGTCTGATAAACGCCGGAAAAATGACTAAATCTAAAAAAAAAAATTTTCAACTTTTTTCAATTTTACCCCCGTGGGATATATATTCTACCCACACACATTTGGAACTCTCCTGGGCTACCCTCACACATATTATTCCCTCATTTAGTGGATATTTTCACAAAAAAGTGACATTTTCAAAAATTCAGAAAATTGGCTGAAAACGACTAAATATCAAGGACTCATCTGGCGAATCGCTCTGGAACTGAAATCGGAACGCTCACTGACATTTCCCCTATCTGAAAGTCTGATAAACGCCGGAAAAATGACTAAATCTAAAAAAAAAATTTTTCAACTTTTTTCAATTTTACCCCCGTGGGATATATATTCTACCCACACACATTTGGAACTCTCCTGGGGTACCCTCACAGATATTATTCCCTCATTTAGTGGATATTTTCACAAAAAAGTGAAATTTTCAAAAATTCCGAAAATTGGCTGAAAACGACTAAATATCAAGGACTCATCTGGCGAATCGCTCTGGAACTGAAATCGGAACACTCACTGACATTTCCCCTATCTGAAAGTCTGATAAACGCCGGAAAAATGACTAAATCTAAAAAAAAAAATTTTTAACTTTTTTCAATTTTACCCCCGTGGGATATATATTTCACCCACACACATTTGGAACTCTCCTGGGGTACCCTCACACATATTATTCCCTCCTTTAGTGGATATTTTCACAAAAAAAGTGAAATTTTCAAAAATACAGAAAATTGGCTGAAACGGCTAAATATCAAGGACTCATCTGGCGAATCGCTCTGGAACTGAAATAGGAATGCTCACTGACATTTCCCCTTTCTGAAAGTCTGATAAACGCTGACAAAATGACTAAGTCCAAAAAAAATTTTTTTAAACTTTTTTCAATTTAACCCCCGTGGGATATATATTCTACCCACACACATTTGGAACTTTCCTGGGAGTACCCTCAAACATATTATTCCCTCATTTAGTGGATATTTTCACAAAAAATGAAATTTTCAAAAATTTTGAAAATTGGCTGAAAACGACTAAATATGAAGGACTCATCGGGCGAAACGCTCTGGAACTGAAATCGGAATGCTCACTGACATTTCCCCTATCTGAAAGTCTGATAAACGCCGGAAAAATGACTAAGTCCAAAAAAAAATTTTTTTCAACTTTTTTCAATTTAACCCCCGTGGGATATATATTCTACCCACACACATTTGGAACTCTCCTGGGGTACCCTCACACATATTATTCCCTCATTTAGTGGATATTTTCACAAAAAAGTGAAATTTTCAAAAATTCAGAAAATTGGCTGAAAACGACTAAATATGAAGGACTCTTCGGGCGAATCGCTCTGGAACTGAAATCGGAATGCTCATTGACATTTCCCCTATCTGAAAGTCTGATAAACGCCGGAAAAATGACTAAGTCCAAAAAAAAATTTTTTTCATCTTTTTCAATTTTACCCCCGTGGGATATATATTATACCCACACACATTTGGAACTCTCCTGAGCTACCCTCACACATATTATTCCCTCATTTAGTGGATATTTTCACAAAAAAGTGACCTTTTCAAAAATTCAGAAAATTGGCTGAAAACGACTAAATATCAAGGACTCATCTGGCGAATCGCTCTGGAACTGAAATCGGAACGCTCACTGACATTTCCCCTATCTGAAAGTCTGATAAACGCCGGAAAAATGACTAAATCTTAAAAAAAAAATTTTCAACTTTTTTCAATTTTACCTCCGTGGGATATATATTCTACCCACACACATTTGGAACTCTCCTGGGGTACCCTCACAGATATTATTCCCTCATTTAGTGGATATTTTCACAAAAAAGTGAAATTTTCAAAAATTCCGAAAATTGGCTGAAAACGACTAAATATCAAGGACTCATCTGGCGAATCGCTCTGGAACTGAAATCGGAACACTCACTGACATTTCCCCTATCTGAAAGTCTGATAAACGCCGGAAAAATGACTAAATCTAAAAAAAAAAATTTTTAACTTTTTTCAATTTTACCACCGTGGGATATATATTTCACCCACACACATTTGGAACTCTCCTGGGGTACCCTCACACATATTATTCCCTCCTTTAGTGGATATTTTCACAAAAAAAGTGAAATTTTCAAAAATACAGAAAATTGGCTGAAACGGCTAAATATCAAGGACTCATCTGGCGAATCGCTCTGGAACTGAAATAGGAATGCTCACTGACATTTCCCCTTTCTGAAAGTCTGATAAACGCTGACAAAATGACTAAGTCCAAAAAAAATTTTTTTAAACTTTTTTCAATTTAACCCCCGTGGGATATATATTCTACCCACACACATTTGGAACTTTCCTGGGAGTACCCTCAAACATATTATTCCCTCATTTAGTGGATATTTTCACAAAAAATGAAATTTTCAAAAATTTTGAAAATTGGCTGAAAACGACTAAATATGAAGGACTCATCGGGCGAAACGCTCTGGAACTGAAATCGGAATGCTCACTGACATTTCCCCTATCTGAAAGTCTGATAAACGCCGGAAAAATGACTAAGTCCAAAAAAAAATTTTTTTCAACTTTTTTCAATTTAACCCCCGTGGGATATATATTCTACAAACACACATTTGGAACTCTCCTGAGCTACCCTCACACATATTATTCCCTCATTTAGTGGATATTTTCACAAAAAAGTGAAATTTTCAAAAATTCAGAAAATTGGCTGAAAACGACTAAATATGAAGGACTCTTCGGGCGAATCGCTCTGGAACTGAAATCGGAATGCTCATTGACATTTCCCCTATCTGAAAGTCTGATAAACGCCGGAAAAATGACTAAGTCCAAAAAAAAATTTTTTTCATCTTTTTCAATTTTACCCCCGTGGGATATATATTATACCCACACACATTTGGAACTCTCCTGAGCTACCCTCACACATATTATTCCCTCATTTAGTGGATATTTTCACAAAAAAGTGACCTTTTCAAAAATTCAGAAAATTGGCTGAAAACGACTAAATATCAAGGACTCATCTGGCGAATCGCTCTGGAACTGAAATCGGAACGCTCACTGACATTTCCCCTATCTGAAAGACTGATAAACGCCGGAAAAATGACTAAATCTAAAAAAAAAAATTTTCAACTTTTTTCAATTTTACCCCCGTGGGATATATATTCTACCCACACACATTTGGAACTCTCCTGGGCTACCCTCACACATATTATTCCCTCATTTAGTGGATATTTTCACAAAAAAGTGACATTTTCAAAAATTCAGAAAATTGGCTGAAAACGACTAAATATCAAGGACTCATCTGGCGAATCGCTCTGGAACTGAAATCGGAACGCTCACTGACATTTCCCCTATCTGAAAGTCTGATAAACGCCGGAAAAATGACTAAATCTAAAAAAAAAATTTTTCAACTTTTTTCAATTTTACCCCCGTGGGATATATATTCTACCCACACACATTTGGAACTCTCCTGGGGTACCCTCACAGATATTATTCCCTCATTTAGTGGATATTTTCACAAAAAAGTGAAATTTTCAAAAATTCCGAAAATTGGCTGAAAACGACTAAATATCAAGGACTCATCTGGCGAATCGCTCTGGAACTGAAATCGGAACACTCACTGACATTTCCCCTATCTGAAAGTCTGATAAACGCCGGAAAAATGACTAAATCTAAAAAAAAAAATTTTTAACTTTTTTCAATTTTACCCCCGTGGGATATATATTTCACCCACACACATTTGGAACTCTCCTGGGGTACCCTCACACATATTATTCCCTCCTTTAGTGGATATTTTCACAAAAAAAGTGAAATTTTCAAAAATACAGAAAATTGGCTGAAACGGCTAAATATCAAGGACTCATCTGGCGAATCGCTCTGGAACTGAAATAGGAATGCTCACTGACATTTCCCCTTTCTGAAAGTCTGATAAACGCTGACAAAATGACTAAGTCCAAAAAAAATTTTTTTAAACTTTTTTCAATTTAACCCCCGTGGGATATATATTCTACCCACACACATTTGGAACTTTCCTGGGAGTACCCTCAAACATATTATTCCCTCATTTAGTGGATATTTTCACAAAAAATGAAATTTTCAAAAATTTTGAAAATTGGCTGAAAACGACTAAATATGAAGGACTCATCGGGCGAAACGCTCTGGAACTGAAATCGGAATGCTCACTGACATTTCCCCTATCTGAAAGTCTGATAAACGCCGGAAAAATGACTAAGTCCAAAAAAAAATTTTTTTCAACTTTTTTCAATTTAACCCCCGTGGGATATATATTCTACCCACACACATTTGGAACTCTCCTGGGGTACCCTCACACATATTATTCCCTCATTTAGTGGATATTTTCACAAAAAAGTGAAATTTTCAAAAATTCAGAAAATTGGCTGAAAACGACTAAATATGAAGGACTCTTCGGGCGAATCGCTCTGGAACTGAAATCGGAATGCTCATTGACATTTCCCCTATCTGAAAGTCTGATAAACGCCGGAAAAATGACTAAGTCCAAAAAAAAATTTTTTTCATCTTTTTCAATTTTACCCCCGTGGGATATATATTATACCCACACACATTTGGAACTCTCCTGAGCTACCCTCACACATATTATTCCCTCATTTAGTGGATATTTTCACAAAAAAGTGACCTTTTCAAAAATTCAGAAAATTGGCTGAAAACGACTAAATATCAAGGACTCATCTGGCGAATCGCTCTGGAACTGAAATCGGAACGCTCACTGACATTTCCCCTATCTGAAAGTCTGATAAACGCCGGAAAAATGACTAAATCTAAAAAAAAAAATTTTCAACTTTTTTCAATTTTACCCCCGTGGGATATATATTCTACCCACACACATTTGGAACTCTCCTGGGGTACCCTCACAGATATTATTCCCTCATTTAGTGGATATTTTCACAAAAAAGTGAAATTTTCAAAAATTCCGAAAATTGGCTGAAAACGACTAAATATCAAGGACTCATCTGGCGAATCGCTCTGGAACTGAAATCGGAACACTCACTGACATTTCCCCTATCTGAAAGTCTGATAAACGCCGGAAAAATGACTAAATCTAAAAAAAAAAATTTTTAACTTTTTTCAATTTTACCACCGTGGGATATATATTTCACCCACACACATTTGGAACTCTCCTGGGGTACCCTCACACATATTATTCCCTCCTTTAGTGGATATTTTCACAAAAAAAGTGAAATTTTCAAAAATACAGAAAATTGGCTGAAACGGCTAAATATCAAGGACTCATCTGGCGAATCGCTCTGGAACTGAAATAGGAATGCTCACTGACATTTCCCCTTTCTGAAAGTCTGATAAACGCTGACAAAATGACTAAGTCCAAAAAAAATTTTTTTAAACTTTTTTCAATTTAACCCCCGTGGGATATATATTCTACCCACACACATTTGGAACTTTCCTGGGAGTACCCTCAAACATATTATTCCCTCATTTAGTGGATATTTTCACAAAAAATGAAATTTTCAAAAATTTTGAAAATTGGCTGAAAACGACTAAATATGAAGGACTCATCGGGCGAAACGCTCTGGAACTGAAATCGGAATGCTCACTGACATTTCCCCTATCTGAAAGTCTGATAAACGCCGGAAAAATGACTAAGTCCAAAAAAAAATTTTTTTCAACTTTTTTCAATTTAACCCCCGTGGGATATATATTATACCCACACACATTTGGAACTCTCCTGAGCTACCCTCACACATATTATTCCCTCATTTAGTGGATATTTTCACAAAAAAGTGACCTTTTCAAAAATTCTGAAAATTGGCTGAAAACGACTAAATATCAAGGACTCATCTGGCGAATCGCTCTGGAACTGAAATCGGAACGCTCACTGACATTTCCCCTATCTGAAAGTCTGATAAACGCCGGAAAAATGACTAAATCTAAAAAAAAAAATTTTCAACTTTTTTCAATTTTACCCCCGTGGGATATATATTCTACCCACACACATTTGGAACTCTCCTGGGCTACCCTCACACATATTATTCCCTCATTTATGGATATTTTCACAAAAAAGTGAAATTTTCAAAAATTGAGAAAATTGGCTGAAAACGACTAAATATGAAGGACTCATCGGGCGAATCGCTCTGGAACTGAAATCGGAATGCTCACTGACTTTTCCCCTATCTGAAAGTTTGATAAACGCCGGAAAAATGACTAAGTCCAAAAAAAAATTTTTTTCATTTTTTTCAATTTTACCCCCGTGGGATATATATTATACCCACACACATTTGGAACTCTCCTGGGCTACCCTCACATATATTATTCCCTCATTTAGTGGATATTTTCACAAAAAAGTGAAATTTTCAAAAATTCAGAAAATTGGCTGAAAGCCACTAAATATGAAGGACTCATCTGGCGAATCGCTCTGGAACTGAAATCGGAACGCTCACTGACATTTCCCCTATCTGAAAGTCTGATAAACGCCGGAAAAATTACTAAATCTAAAAAAAAAAATTTTTCAACTTTTTTCAATTTTACCCCCGTGGGATATATATTCTACCCACACACATTTGGAACTCTCCTGGGGTACCCTTAAACATATTATTCCCTCATTTAGTGGATATTTCACAAAAAAGTGACATTTTCAAAAATTCAGAAAATTGGCTGAAAAAGACTAAATATCAAGGACTCATCTGGCGAATCGCTCTGGAACTGAAATCGGAATGCTCACTGACATTTCCCCTTTCTGAAGGTCTGATAAAAGCTGAAAAAATGACTAAGTCAAAAAAAAATATTTTTTCAACTTTTTTCAATTTTACCCCCGTGGGATGTATATTCTACCCACACACAATTGGAACTCTCCTGGGGTACCCTCACACATATTATTCCCTCATTTAGTGAATATTTTGACAAAAAATGACATTTTCAAAAATTCTGAAAATTGGCTGAAAATGACTAAATATGAAGGACTCATCGGGCAAATCGCTCTGGAACTGAAATCGTAACGCTCACTGACATTTCCCCTATCTGAAAGTCTGATAAACGCTGCCAAAATGACTAAGTCCAAAAAAAATTTATTTTCAACTTTTTTCAATTTTACCCCCGTGGGATATATATTCTACCCACACACATTTGGAACTCTCCTGGGGTACCCTTAAACATATTATTCCCTCATTTAGTGGATATTTTCACAAAAAATGAAATTTTCAAAAATTCTGAAAATGGCTGAAAACGACTAAATATCAAGGACTCATCTGGCGAATCGCTCTGGAACTGAAATCGGAATGCTCACTGACATTTCCCCTATCTAAAAGTCTGATAAACGCTGAAAAAATGACTAAGTCCAAAAAAAAAATTTTTTCAACTTTTTTCAATTTTACCCCCGTGGGATATATATTCTACCCACACAGATTTGGAACTCTCCTGGGGTTTCCACACACACATTATTCCTTCATTTAGTGGATATTTTCACAAAAAAGTGACATTTTCAAAAATTTTGAAAATTGGCTGAAAACGACTAAATATGATGGACTCATCTGGCGAATCGCTCTGGAACTGAAATCGGAACGCTCACTGACATTTCCCCTATCTGAAAGTCTGATAAACGCCAGAAAAATGACTAAATCTAAAAAAAAAAATTTTCAACTTTTTTCAATTTTACCCCTGTGGGATATATATTCTACCCACACACATTTGGAACTCTCCTGGGGTACCCTCACACATATTATTCCCTAATTTAGTGGATATTTTCACAAAAAATTGAAATTTTCAAAAATTCTGAAAATTGGCAGAAAACGACTAATTATCAAGGACTCATCTGGCGAATCGCTCTGGAACTGAAATCGGAACGCTCACTGACATTTCCCCTATCTGAAAGTCTGATAAACGCCGGAAAAATGACTAAATCTAAAAAAAAAAATTTTTTACTTTTTTCAATTTTACCCCCGTGGGATATATATTTCACCCACACACATTTGGAACTCTCCTGGGGTACCCTCACACATATTATTCCCTCCTTTAGTGGATATTTTCACAAAAAAAGTGAAATTTTCAAAAATACAGAAAATTGGCTGAAACGGCTAAATATCAAGGACTCATCTGGCGAATCGCTCTGGAACTGAAATAGGAATGCTCACTGACATTTCCCCTTTCTGAAAGTCTGATAAACGCTGCCAAAATGACTAAGTCCAAAAAAAATTTTTTTTCAACTTTTTTCAATTTTACCCCCGTGGGATATATATTCTACCCACACACATTTGGAACTCTCCTGGGGTACCCTTAAACATATTATTCCCTCATTTAGTGGATATTTTCACAAAAAATGAAATTTTCAAAAATTCTGAAAATGGCTGAAAACGACTAAATATCAAGGACTCATCTGGCGAATCGCTCTGGAACTGAAATCGGAATGCTCACTGACATTTCCCCTATCTAAAAGTCTGATAAACGCTGAAAAAATGACTAAGTCCAAAAAAAAAATTTTTTCAACTTTTTTCAATTTTACCCCCGTGGGATATATATTCTACCCACACAGATTTGGAACTCTCCTGGGGTTTCCACACACACATTATTCCTTCATTTAGTGGATATTTTCACAAAAAAGTGACATTTTCAAAAATTTTGAAAATTGGCTGAAAACGACTAAATATGATGGACTCATCTGGCGAATCGCTCTGGAACTGAAATCGGAACGCTCACTGACATTTCCCCTATCTGAAAGTCTGATAAACGCCAGAAAAATGACTAAATCTAAAAAAAAAAATTTTCAACTTTTTTCAATTTTACCCCTGTGGGATATATATTCTACCCACACACATTTGGAACTCTCCTGGGGTACCCTCACACATATTATTCCCTAATTTAGTGGATATTTTCACAAAAAATTGAAATTTTCAAAAATTCTGAAAATTGGCAGAAAACGACTAATTATCAAGGACTCATCTGGCGAATCGCTCTGGAACTGAAATCGGAACGCTCACTGACATTTCCCCTATCTGAAAGTCTGATAAACGCCGGAAAAATGACTAAATCTAAAAAAAAAAATTTTTTACTTTTTTCAATTTTACCCCCGTGGGATAAATATTTCACCCACACACATTTGGAACTCTCCTGGGGTACCCTCACACATATTATTCCCTCCTTTAGTGGATATTTTCACAAAAAAAGTGAAATTTTCAAAAATACAGAAAATTGGCTGAAACGGCTAAATATCAAGGACTCATCTGGCGAATCGCTCTGGAACTGAAATAGGAATGCTCACTGACATTTCCCCTTTCTGAAAGTCTGATAAACGCTGACAAAATGACTAAGTCCAAAAAAAATTTTTTTAAACTTTTTTCAATTTAACCCCCGTGGGATATATATTCTACCCACACACATTTGGAACTTTCCTGGGAGTACCCTCAAACATATTATTCCCTCATTTAGTGGATATTTTCACAAAAAATGAAATTTTCAAAAATTTTGAAAATTGGCTGAAAACGACTAAATATGAAGGACTCATCGGGCGAAACGCTCTGGAACTGAAATCGGAATGCTCACTGACATTTCCCCTATCTGAAAGTCTGATAAACGCCGGAAAAATGACTAAGTCCAAAAAAAAATTTTTTTCAACTTTTTTCAATTTAACCCCCGTGGGATATATATTCTACCCACACACATTTGGAACTCTCCTGGGGTACCCTCACACATATTATTCCCTCATTTAGTGGATATTTTCACAAAAAAGTGAAATTTTCAAAAATTCAGAAAATTGGCTGAAAACGACTAAATATGAAGGACTCTTCGGGCGAATCGCTCTGGAACTGAAATCGGAATGCTCATTGACATTTCCCCTATCTGAAAGTCTGATAAACGCCGGAAAAATGACTAAGTCCAAAAAAAATTTTTTTTCATCTTTTTCAATTTTACCCCCGTGGGATATATATTATACCCACACACATTTGGAACTCTCCTGAGCTACCCTCACACATATTATTCCCTCATTTAGTGGATATTTTCACAAAAAAGTGACCTTTTCAAAAATTCAGAAAATTGGCTGAAAACGACTAAATATCAAGGACTCATCTGGCGAATCGCTCTGGAACTGAAATCGGAACGCTCACTGACATTTCCCCTATCTGAAAGTCTGATAAACGCCGGAAAAATGACTAAATCTAAAAAAAAAAATTTTCAACTTTTTTCAATTTTACCCCCGTGGGATATATATTCTACCCACACACATTTGGAACTCTCCTGGGGTACCCTCACAGATATTATTCCCTCATTTAGTGGATATTTTCACAAAAAAGTGAAATTTTCAAAAATTCCGAAAATTGGCTGAAAACGACTAAATATCAAGGACTCATCTGGCGAATCGCTCTGGAACTGAAATCGGAACACTCACTGACATTTCCCCTATCTGAAAGTCTGATAAACGCCAGAAAAATGACTAAATCTAAAAAAAAAAATTTTTAACTTTTTTCAATTTTACCCCCGTGGGATATATATTTCACCCACACACATTTGGAACTCTCCTGGGGTACCCTCACACATATTATTCCCTCATTTAGTGGATATTTTCACAAAAAATGAAATTTTCAAAAATTTTGAAAATTGGCTGAAAACGACTAAATATGAAGGACTCATCGGGCGAAACGCTCTGGAACTGAAATCGGAATGCTCACTGACATTTCCCCTATCTGAAAGTCTGATAAACGCCGGAAAAATGACTAAGTCCAAAAAAAAATTTTTTTCAACTTTTTTCAATTTAACCCCCGTGGGATATATATTATACCCACACACATTTGGAACTCTCCTGAGCTACCCTCACACATATTATTCCCTCATTTAGTGGATATTTTCACAAAAAAGTGACCTTTTCAAAAATTCTGAAAATTGGCTGAAAACGACTAAATATCAAGGACTCATCTGGCGAATCGCTCTGGAACTGAAATCGGAACGCTCACTGACATTTCCCCTATCTGAAAGTCTGATAAACGCCGGAAAAATGACTAAATCTAAAAAAAAAAATTTTCAACTTTTTTCAATTTTACCCCCGTGGGATATATATTCTACCCACACACATTTGGAACTCTCCTGGGCTACCCTCACACATATTATTCCCTCATTTATGGATATTTTCACAAAAAAGTGAAATTTTCAAAAATTGAGAAAATTGGCTGAAAACGACTAAATATGAAGGACTCATCGGGCGAATCGCTCTGGAACTGAAATCGGAATGCTCACTGACTTTTCCCCTATCTGAAAGTCTGATAAACGCCGGAAAAATGACTAAGTCCAAAAAAAAATTTTTTTCATTTTTTTCAATTTTACCCCCGTGGGATATATATTATACCCACACACATTTGGAACTCTCCTGGGCTACCCTCACATATATTATTCCCTCATTTAGTGGATATTTTCACAAAAAAGTGAAATTTTCAAAAATTCAGAAAATTGGCTGAAAGCCACTAAATATGAAGGACTCATCTGGCGAATCGCTCTGGAACTGAAATCGGAACGCTCACTGACATTTCCCCTATCTGAAAGTCTGATAAACGCCGGAAAAATGACTAAATCTAAAAAAAAAAATTTTTCAACTTTTTTCAATTTTACCCCCGTGGGATATATATTCTACCCACACACATTTGGAACTCTCCTGGGGTACCCTTAAACATATTATTCCCTCATTTAGTGGATATTTCACAAAAAAGTGACATTTTCAAAAATTCAGAAAATTGGCTGAAAAAGACTAAATATCAAGGACTCATCTGGCGAATCGCTCTGGAACTGAAATCGGAATGCTCACTGACATTTCCCAATTCTGAAGGTCTGATAAAAGCTGAAAAAATGACTAAGTCAAAAAAAAATATTTTTTCAACTTTTTTCAATTTTACCCCCGTGGGATGTATATTCTACCCACACACAATTGGAACTCTCCTGGGGTACCCTCACACATATTATTCCCTCATTTAGTGAATATTTTGACAAAAAATGACATTTTCAAAAATTCTGAAAATTGGCTGAAAATGACTAAATATGAAGGACTCATCGGGCAAATCGCTCTGGAACTGAAATCGTAACGCTCACTGACATTTCCCCTATCTGAAAGTCTGATAAACGCTGCCAAAATGACTAAGTCCAAAAAAAATTTTTTTTCAACTTTTTTCAATTTTACCCCCGTGGGATATATATTCTACCCACACACATTTGGAACTCTCCTGGGGTACCCTTAAACATATTATTCCCTCATTTAGTGGATATTTTCACAAAAAATGAAATTTTCAAAAATTCTGAAAATGGCTGAAAACGACTAAATATCAAGGACTCATCTGGCGAATCGCTCTGGAACTGAAATCGGAATGCTCACTGACATTTCCCCTATCTAAAAGTCTGATAAACGCTGAAAAAATGACTAAGTCCAAAAAAAAAATTTTTTCAACTTTTTTCAATTTTACCCCCGTGGGATATATATTCTACCCACACAGATTTGGAACTCTCCTGGGGTTTCCACACACACATTATTCCTTCATTTAGTGGATATTTTCACAAAAAAGTGACATTTTCAAAAATTTTGAAAATTGGCTGAAAACGACTAAATATGATGGACTCATCTGGCGAATCGCTCTGGAACTGAAATCGGAACGCTCACTGACATTTCCCCTATCTGAAAGTCTGATAAACGCCAGAAAAATGACTAAATCTAAAAAAAAAAATTTTCAACTTTTTTCAATTTTACCCCTGTGGGATATATATTCTACCCACACACATTTGGAACTCTCCTGGGGTACCCTCACACATATTATTCCCTCATTTAGTGGATATTTTCACAAAAAAAGTGAAATTTTCAAAAATACAGAAAATTGGCTGAAACGGCTAAATATCAAGGACTCATCTGGCGAATCGCTCTGGAACTGAAATAGGAATGCTCACTGACATTTCCCCTTTCTGAAAGTCTGATAAACGCTGACAAAATGACTAAGTCCAAAAAAAAATTTTTTTAAACTTTTTTCAATTTAACCCCCGTGGGATATATATTCTACCCACACACATTTGGAACTCTCCTGGGGTACCCTCACACATATTATTCCCTCATTTAGTGGATATTTTAACAAAAAAGTGAAATTTTAAAAAATTTAGAAAATTGGCTGAAAACGACTAAATATCAAGGACTCATCTGGCGAATCGCTCTGGAACTGAAATTGGAACGCTCACTGACATTTCCCCTATCTGAAAGCCTGATAAACGCCGGAAAAATGACTAAATCTAAAAAAAAAAATCTTCAACTTTTTTCAATTTTACCCCCGTGGGATATATATTCTACCCACACACATTTGGAACTCTCCTGGCGTACCCTCAAACATATTATTCCCTCATTTAGTGGATATTTTCACAAAAAAGTGAAATTTTCAAAAATTCAGAAAATTGGCTGAAAACGACTAAATATGAAGGACTCATCGGGCGAATCGCTCTGGAACTGAAATCGGAATGCTCACTGACATTTCCCCTATCTGAAAGTCTGATAAACGCTGAAAAAATGACTAAGTCCAAAAACATTTTTTTTCAACTTTTTTCAATTTTACCCCCGTGTGATATATATTCTACCCACACACATTTGGAACTCTCCAGGGGTACCCTCACACATATTATTCCCTCATTTAGTGGATATTTTCACAAAAAATGAAATTTTCAAAAATTCTGAAAATTGGATGAAAACGACTAAATATGAAGGACTCATCGGGCGAATCGCTCTGTATCTGAAATCGGAACGCTCACTGACATTTCCCCTATCTGAAAGTCTGATAAACGCCGGAAAAATGACTGTTAAAAAAAAAATTTTTTTCAACTTTTTTCAATTTAACCCCCGTGGGATATATATTCTACCCACACACATTTGGAACTCTCCTGGGGTACCCTCACACATATTATTCCCTCATTTAGTGGATATTTTCACAAAAAAGTGACATTTTCAAAAATTCAGAAAATTGGCTGAAAACGACTAAATATCAAGGACTCATCTGGCGAATCGCTCTGGAACTGAAATCGGAACACCCACTGACATTTCCCCTATCTGAAAGTCTGATAAACGCTGAAAAAATGACTAAGTCCAAAAAAAATTTTTTTTAAACTTTTTTCAATTTTACCCCCGTGTGATATATATTCTACCCACACACATTTGGAACTCTCCTCGGATACCCTCACACATATTATTCTCTCATTTAGTGGATATTTTCACAAAAAAGTGAAATTTTCAAAAATTCAGAAAATTGGCTGCAAACGACTAAATATGAAGGACGCATCGGGCGAATCGCTCTGGAGCTGAAATCGGAACGCTCACTGACATTTCCCGTATCTGAAAGTCTGAAAAACGCCGGAAAAATGACTAAGTCCAAAAAAACATTTTTTTCAACTTTCTTCAATTTAACCCCCGTGGGATATATATTCTACCCACACACATTTGGAACTCTCCTGGGGTACCCTCACACATATTATTCCATCATTTAGTGGATATTTTCACAAAAAATGAAATATTCAAAAATTCTGAAAATTGGATGAAAACGACTAAATATGAAGGACTCATCGGGCGAATCGCTCTGGAACTGAAATCGGAATGCTCACTGACATTTCCCCTATCTGAAAGTCTGATAAACGCCGGAAAAATGACTAAGTCCAAAAAAAATTTTTTTTCATCTTTTTCAATTTTTCCCCGTGGGATATATATTCTACCCACACACATTTGGAACTCTCCTGGGGTACCCTCACACATATTATTCCCTCATTTAGTGGATATTTTCACAAAAAATTGAAATTTTCAAAAAATCAGAAAATTGACTGAAAACGACTAAATATGAAGGACTCATCTGGCGAATCGCTATGTAACTGAAATCGGAACGCTCACTGACATTTCCCCTATCTGAAAGTCTGATAAACGCTGAAAAAATTACTAAGTCAAAAAAAAAATAATTTTCAACTTTTTTCAATTTTACCCCCGTGGGATGTATATTCTACCCACACACATTTGGAACTTTCCTGGGGTACACTCACACATATTATTCCCTCATTTAGTGGATATTTTCACAAAAAAGCGAAATTTTCCAAAATTCTGAAAATTGGCTGAAAACGACTAAATATCAAGGACTCATCGGGCGAATCGCTCTGGAACTAAAATCGGAACGCTCACTGACATTTCTCCTTTCTGAAAGTCTGATAAACGCTGACAAAATGACTAAGTCCAAAAAACATTTTTTTTCAACTTTTTTCTCTTTTACCCCCATGGGATATATATTCTACCCACACACATTTGGAACTCTCCTGGGGTACCCTCACACATATTATTCCCTCATTTAGTGGATATTTTCACAAAATAGTGAAATTTTCAAAAATTCAGAAAATTGGCTGAAAACGACTAAATATGAAGGACTCATAGGACGAATCGCTCTGGAACTGAAATCGGAACGCTCACTGACATTTCCCCTATCTGAAAGTCTGATAAACGCCTTAAAAAAGAATAAGTCCAAAAATAAATTTTTTTCAACTTTTTTCAATTTTACCCCCGTGGGATATATATTCTACCCACACATTTGAAACTTTCCTGTCGTACCCTCACACATATCATTCCCTCATTTAGTGGATATTTTCACAAAAAAGTGAAATTTTCAAAAATACAGAAAATTGTCTGAAAACGACTAAATATGAAGGACTCATAGGACGAATGGCTCTGGAACTGAAATCGGAACGCTCACTGACATTTCCCCTATCTGAAAGTCTGATAAACGCCTTAAAAAAGAATAAGTCCAAAAATAATTTTTTTTCAACTTTTTTCAATTTTACCCCCGTGGGATATATATTCTACCCACACACATTTGGAACTCTCCTGGGGTACCCTCACACATATTATTCGCTCATTTAGTGGATATTTTCACAAAAAAGTGAAATTTTCAAAAATTCAGAAAATTGGCTGAAAACAATTAAATATGAAGGACTCATCGGGCGAATCGCTCTGGAACTGAAATCGGAACGCTCACTGACATTTCCCCTATCTGAAAGTCTGATAAACGCCGGAAAAATGACTAAATCTAAAAAAAATTTTTTTAACTTTTTACAATTTTACCCCCGTGGGATATATATTTCACCCACACACATTTGGAACTCTCCTGGGGTACCCTCACACATATTATTCCCTCATTTAGTGGATATTTTCACAAAAAAAGTGAAATTTTCAAAAATACAGAAAATTGGCTGAAAACGACTAAATATCAAGGACTCATCTGGCGAATCGATCTGGAACTGAAATCGGAACACTCACTGACATTTCCCCTATCTGAAAGTCTGATAAACGCCAGAAAAATGACTAAGTCCAAAAAAAAATTGTTTTCAACTTTTTTCAATTTTACCCCCGTGGGATGTATATTCTACCCACACACATTTGGAACTCTCCTGGGGTACCCTCACACATATTATTCCCTCATTTAGTGGATATTTTCACAAAAAAGTGAAATTTTCAAAAATTCCAAAAATTGGCTGAAAACGACTGAATATCAAGGACTCATCTGGCGAATCGATCTGGAACTGAAATTGGAACACTCACTGACATTTCCCCTATCTGAAAGTCTGATAAACGCTGAAAAAATGACTAAGTCCAAAAAAAAAATTTTTTAAACTTTTTTCAATTTTACCCGCGTGGGATATATATTCTACCCACACACATTTGTAACTCTCCTGGGGTACCCTCAAACATATTATTCCCTCATTTAGTGGATATTTTCACAAAAAAGTGAAATTTTCAAAAATTCAGAAAATTGGCTGAAAACGACTAAATATGAAGGACTCATCGGGCGAATCGCTCTGGAACTGAAATCGGAATGCTCACTGACATTTCCCCTATCTGAAAGTCTGATAAACGCCGGAAAAATGACTAAGTCCCAAAAAAAATTTTTTTCATCTTTTTCAATTTTACCCCCGTGGGATATATATTCTACCCACACACATTTGGAACTCTCCTGGGCTACCCTCACACATATTATTCCCTCATTTAGTGGATATTTTCACAAAAAAGTGAAATTTTCAAAAATTCAGAAAATTGGCTGAAAACGACTAAATATGAAGGACTCATAGGGCGAATTGCTCTGGAACTGAAATTGGAACGCTCACTGACATTTCCCCTGTCTGAAAGTCTGATAAACGCTGAAAAAATGACTAAGTCAAAAAAAAATATTTTTTCAACTTTTTTCAATTTTACCCACGTAGGATATATATTCTACCGACACACATTTGGAACTCTCCTGGGGTACCCTCACACATATTATTCCCTCATTTAGTGGATATTTTCACAAAAAAGTGAAATTTTCAAAAATTCAGAAAATTGGCTGAAAACGACTAAATATGAAGGACTCATCGGGCGAATCGCTATGGAACTGATATCGGAACGCTCACTGACATTTCCCTTATCTGAAAGTCTGATAAACGCCGGAAAAATGACTAAGTCCAAAAAAAAATTTTTTTCAACTTCTTTCAATTTTACCCCCGTGGGATATATATTCTACCCACACACATTTGGAACTCTCCTGGGGTATCCTCACACACATTATTCCTTCATTTAGTGGATATTTTCACAAAAAAGTGACATTTTCAAAAATTTTGAAAATTGCCTGAAAACGACTAAATATGAAAGACTCATCGGGCGAATCGCTCTGGAACTGAAATCGGAATGCTCACTGACATTTCCCCTATCTGAAAGTCTGATGAACGCCGGAAAAATGACTAAATCTAAAAAAAAAATTTTAAACTTTTTTCAATTTTACCCCCGTGGGATATATATTTCACCCACACACATTTGGACCTCGCCTGGGGTACCCTCAAACATATTATTCCATCATTTAATGGATATTTTCACAAAAAAGTGAAATTTTCAAAAATTCAGAAAATTGACTGAAAACGACTAAATATGAAGGACTCATCGGGCGAATCGCTCTGGAACTGAAATAGGAATGCTCACTGACATTTCCCCTTTCTGAAAGTCTGATAAACGCTGACAAAATGACTAAGTCCAAAAAAATTTTTTTTTAAACTTTTTTCAATTTAACCCCCGTGGGATATATATTCTACCCACACACATTTGGAACTTTCCTGGGCGTACCCTCACACATATTATTCCCTCATTTAGTGGATATTTTCACAAAAAATTGAAATTTTCAAAAATTTAGAAAATTGGATGAAAACGACTAAATATCAAGGACTCATCTGGCGAATCGCTCTGGAACTGAAATGGAACGCTCACTGACATTTCCCCTATCTGAAAGTCTGATAAACGCTGCCAAAATGACTAAGTCCAAAAAAAAATTTTATTCAACTTTTTTAAATTTTACCCCCGTGGGATATATATTTCACCCACACACATTTGGAACTCTCCTGGGGTACCCTCACACATATTATTCCCTCATTTAGTGGATATTTTCACAAAAAAAGTGAAATTTTCAAAAATACAGAAAATTGGCTGAAACGGCTAAATATGAAGGACTCATAGGGCGAATCGCTCTGGAACTGAAATCGGAGTGCTCACTGACATTTCCCCTTTCTGAAAGTCTGATAAACGCTGACAAAATGACTAAGTCTAAAAAAATTTTTTTTTAAACTTTTTTCAATTTAACCCCCGTGGGATATATATTCTACCCACACACATTTGGAACTTTCCTGGGCGTACCCTCACACATATTATTCCCTCATTTAGTGGATATTTTCACAAAAAATTGAAATTTTCAAAAATTTAGAAAATTGGATGAAAACGACTAAATATCAAGGACTCATCTGGCGAATCGCTCTGGAACTGAAATGGAACGCTCACTGACATTTCCCCTATCTGAAAGTCTGATAAACGCCGCCAAAATGACTAAGTCCAAAAAAAAATTTTATTCAACTTTTTTAAATTTTACCCCCGTGGGATATATATTCTACCCACACACATTTGGAACTCTCCTGGGGTACGCTCAAACATATTATTCCCTCATTTAGTGGATATTTTCACAAAAAAGTGAAATTTTCAAAAATTCAGAAAATTGGCTGAAAACGACTAAATATGAAGGACTCATAGGGCGAATCGCTCTGGAACTGAAATCGGAATGCTCAGTGACATTTCCCCTATCTGAAAGTCTGATAAACGCCGGAAAAATGAATAAGTCCAAAAAAAAAATTTTTTAACTTTTTCCAATTTTACCCCCGTGGGATATATATTTCACCCACACACATTTGGAACTCTCCTGGGGTACCCTCACACATATTATTCCCTCATTTAGTGGATATTTTCACAAAAAAAGTGAAATTTTCAAAAATACAGAAAATTGGCTGAAACGGCTAAATATGAAGGACTCATAGGGCGAATCGCTCTGGAACTGAAATCGGAGTGCTCACTGACATTTCCCCTATCTGAAAGTCTGATAAACGCTGAAAAAATGACTAAGTCCAAAAAAAATTATTTTTCAACTTTTTTCAATTTTACCCCCGTGGGATATATATTCTAGCCACACACATTTGGAACTCTCCTGGGGTACCCTCAAACATATTATTCCCTCATTTAGTGGATATTTTCACAAAAAAGTGAAATTTTAAAAAATTCTGAAAATTGGCTGAAAACGACAAAATATGAAGGACTCATCGGGCGAATCGCTCCGGAACTGAAATCGGAATGCTCACTGACATTTCCCCTATCTGAAAGTCTGATAAACGCCGGAAAAATGACTAAATCTAAAAAAAAAAATGTTCAACTTTTTTCAATTTTACCCCTGTGGGATATATATTTTACCCACACACATTTGGAACTCTCCAGGGGTACCCTCACACATATTATTCCCTCATTTAGTGGATATTTTCACAAAAAAGTGAAATTTTAAAAAATTCTGAAAATTGGCTGAAAACGGCTAAATATGAAGGACTCATCTGGCGAATCGATCTGGAACTGAAATCGGAACGCTCACTGACATTTCCCCTATCTGAAAGTCTGATAAACGCTGAAAAAATGACTAAGTCCAAAAAAAAAATTTTTTCAACTTTTTTCAATTTTACCCCCGTGGGATATATATTCTACCCACACACATTTGGAACTCTCCTGGGGTACCCTCAAACATATTATTCCCTCATTTAGTGGATATTTTCACAAAAAAGTGAAATTTTCAAAAATTCAGAAAATTGGCTGAAAACGACTAAATATGAAGGACTCATCGGGCGAATCGCTCTGGAACTGAAATCGGAACGCTCACTGACATTTCCCCTATCTGAAAGTCTGATAAACGCCGGAAAAATGACTAAGTCCAAAAAAAAATTGTTTTCAACTTTTTTCAATTTTACCCCCGTGGGATGTATATTCTACCCACACACATTTGGAACTCTCTTGGGGTACCCTCACACATATTATTCCCTCATTTAGTGGATATTTTCACAAAAAAGTGAAATTTTAAAAAATTCCGAAAATTGGCTGAAAACGACTAAATATCAAGGACTCATCTGGCGAATCGCTCTGGAACTGAAATCGGAACGCTCACTAACATTTCCCCTATCTGAAAGTCTGATAAACGCTGAAAAAATGACTAAGTCCAAAAAAAAAATTTTTTCAACTTTTTTCAATTTTACCCGCGTGGGATATATATTCTACCCACACACATTTGTAACTCTCCTGGGGTACCCTCAAACATATTATTCCCTCATTTAGTGGATATTTTCACAAAAAAGTGAAATTTTCAAAAATTCAGAAAATTGGCTGAAAACGACTAAATATGAAGGACTCATCGGGCGAATCGCTCTGGAACTGAAATCGGAATGCTCACTGACATTTCCCCTATCTGAAAGTCTGATAAACGCCGGAAAAATGACTAAGTCCCAAAAAAAATTTTTTTCATCTTTTTCAATTTTACCCCCGTGGGATATATATTCTACCCACACACATTTGGAACTCTCCTGGGCTACCCTCACACATATTATTCCCTCATTTAGTGGATATTTTCACAAAAAAGTGAAATTTTCAAAAATTCAGAAAATTGGCTGAAAACGACTAAATATGAAGGACTCATAGGGCGAATTGCTCTGGAACTGAAATTGGAACGCTCACTGACATTTCCCCTGTCTGAAAGTCTGATAAACGCTGAAAAAATGACTAAGTCAAAAAAAAATATTTTTTCAACTTTTTTCAATTTTACCCACGTAGGATATATATTCTACCGACACACATTTGGAACTCTCCTGGGGTACCCTCACACATATTATTCCCTCATTTAGTGGATATTTTCACAAAAAAGTGAAATTTTCAAAAATTCAGAAAATTGGCTGAAAACGACTAAATATGAAGGACTCATCGGGCGAATCGCTATGGAACTGATATCGGAACGCTCACTGACATTTCCCTTATCTGAAAGTCTGATAAACGCCGGAAAAATGACTAAGTCCAAAAAAAAATTTTTTTCAACTTCTTTCAATTTTACCCCCGTGGGATATATATTCTACCCACACACATTTGGAACTCTCCTGGGGTATCCTCACACACATTATTCCTTCATTTAGTGGATATTTTCACAAAAAAGTGACATTTTCAAAAATTTTGAAAATTGCCTGAAAACGACTAAATATGAAAGACTCATCGGGCGAATCGCTCTGGAACTGAAACGGAATGCTCACTGACATTTCCCCTATCTGAAAGTCTGATGAACGCCGGAAAAATGACTAAATCTAAAAAAAAAATTTTAAACTTTTTTCAATTTTACCCCCGTGGGATATATATTTCACCCACACACATTTGGACCTCGCCTGGGGTACCCTCAAACATATTATTCCATCATTTAATGGATATTTTCACAAAAAAGTGAAATTTTCAAAAATTCAGAAAATTGACTGAAAACGACTAAATATGAAGGACTCATCGGGCGAATCGCTCTGGAACTGAAATAGGAATGCTCACTGACATTTCCCCTTTCTGAAAGTCTGATAAACGCTGACAAAATGACTAAGTCCAAAAAAATTTTTTTTTAAACTTTTTTCAATTTAACCCCCGTGGGATATATATTCTACCCACACACATTTGGAACTTTCCTGGGCGTACCCTCACACATATTATTCCCTCATTTAGTGGATATTTTCACAAAAAATTGAAATTTTCAAAAATTTAGAAAATTGGATGAAAACGACTAAATATCAAGGACTCATCTGGCGAATCGCTCTGGAACTGAAATGGAACGCTCACTGACATTTCCCCTATCTGAAAGTCTGATAAACGCTGCCAAAATGACTAAGTCCAAAAAAAAATTTTATTCAACTTTTTTAAATTTTACCCCCGTGGGATATATATTCTACCCACACACATTTGGAACTCTCCTGGGGTACCCTCAAACATATTATTCCCTCATTTAGTGGATATTTTCACAAAAAAGTGAAATTTTAAAAAATTCAGAAAATTGGCTGAAAACGACTAAATATGAAGGACTCATAGGGCGAATCGCTCTGGAACTGAAATCGGAACGCTCAGTGACATTTCCCCTATCTGAAAGTCTGATAAACGCCGGAAAAATGAATAAGTCCAAAAAAAAAATTTTTTAACTTTTTCCAATTTTACCCCCGTGGGATATATATTTCACCCACACACATTTGGAACTCTCCTGGGGTACCCTCACACATATTATTCCCTCATTTAGTGGATATTTTCACAAAAAAAGTGAAATTTTCAAAAATACAGAAAATTGGCTGAAACGGCTAAATATGAAGGACTCATAGGGCGAATCGCTCTGGAACTGAAATCGGAGTGCTCACTGACATTTCCCCTATCTGAAAGTCTGATAAACGCTGAAAAAATGACTAAGTCCAAAAAAAATTATTTTTCAACTTTTTTCAATTTTACCCCCGTGGGATATATATTCTAGCCACACACATTTGGAACTCTCCTGGGGTACCCTCAAACATATTATTCCCTCATTTAGTGGATATTTTCACAAAAAAGTGAAATTTTAAAAAATTCTGAAAATTGGCTGAAAACGACAAAATATGAAGGACTTATCGGGCGAATCGCTCCGGAACTGAAATCGGAATGCTCACTGACATTTCCCCTATCTGAAAGTCTGATAAACGCCGGAAAAATGACTAAATCTAAAAAAAAAAATGTTCAACTTTTTTCAATTTTACCCCTGTGGGATATATATTTTACCCACACACATTTGGAACTCTCCAGGGGTACCCTCACACATATTATTCCCTCATTTAGTGGATATTTTCACAAAAAAGTGAAATTTTAAGAAATTCTGAAAATTGGCTGAAAACGGCTAAATATGAAGGACTCATCTGGCGAATCGATCTGGAACTGAAATCGGAACGCTCACTGACATTTCCCCTATCTGAAAGTCTGATAAACGCTGAAAAAATGACTAAGTCCAAAAAAAAAATTTTTTCAACTTTTTTCAATTTTACCCCCGTGGGATATATATTCTACCCACACACATTTGGAACTCTCCTGGGGTACCCTCAAACATATTATTCCCTCATTTAGTGGATATTTTCACAAAAAAGTGAAATTTTCAAAAATTCAGAAAATTGGCTGAAAACGACTAAATATGAAGGACTCATCGGGCGAATCGCTCTGGAACTGAAATCGGAATGCTCACTGACATTTCCCCTATCTGAAAGTCTGATAAACGCCAGAAAAATGACTAAGTCAAAAAAAAATATTTTTTCAACTTTTTTCAATTTTACCCCCGTAGGATATATATTCTACCCACACACATTTGGAACTCTCCTGGCGTACCCTCACACGTATTATTCCCTCATTTAGTGGATATTTTCACAAAAAAGTGAAATTTTCAAAAATACAGAAAATTGGCTGAAAACGACTAAATATGAAGGACTCATCGGGCGAATCGCTCTGGAACTGAAATCGGAACGCTCACTGACATTTCCCCTATCTGAAAGTCTGATAAACGCCAGAAAAATGACTAAGTCAAAAAAAAATATTTTTTCAACTTTTTTCAATTTTACCCCCGTGGGATGTATATTCTACCCACACACATTTGGAACTCTCCTGGGGTACCCTCACACATATTATTCCCTCATTTAGTGGATATTTTCACAAAAAAGTGAAATTTTAAAAAATTCCGAAAATTGGCTGAAAACGACTAAATATCAAGGACTCATCTGGCGAATCGCTCTGGAACTGAAATCGGAACGCTCACTAACATTTCCCCATCTGAAAGTCTGATAAACGCCGGAAAAATGACTAAATCTAAAAAAAAAATTTTAAACTTTTTTCAATTTTACCCCCGTGGGATATATATTTCACCCACACACATTTGGAACTCTCCTGGGGTACCCTCACACATATTATTCCCTCATTTAGTGGATATTTTCACAAAAAATGAAATTTTCAAAAATTCTGAAAATTGGCAGAAAACGACTAAATATGAAGGACTCATAGGGCGAATTGCTCTGGAACTGAAATTGGAGTGCTCACTGACATTTCCCCTATCTGAAAGTCTGATAAATGCTGAAAAAATGACTAAGTCCAAAAAAAAATATTTTTCAACTTTTTTCAATTTTACCCCCGTGGGATATATATTCTACCCACACACATTTGGAACTCTCCTGGGGTACCCTCACACATATTATTCCCTCATTTAGTGGATATTTTCACAAAAAATGAAATTTTCAAAAATTCTGAAAATTGGCTGAAAACGACTAAATATGAAGGACTCATAGGGCGAATCGCTCTGGAACTGAAATCGGAACGCTCACTGACATTTCCCCTATCTGAAAGTCAGATAAACGCCGGAAAAATGACTAAGTCCAAAAAAAAATTGTTTTCAACTTTTTTCAATTTTACCCCCGTGGGATGTATATTCTACCCACACACATTTGGAACTCTCCTGGGGTACTCTCACACATATTATTCCCTCATTTAGTGGATATTTTCACAAAAAAGTGAAATTTTCAAAAATTCCAAAAATTGGCTGAAAACGACTAAATATCAAGGACTCATCTGGCGAATCACTCTGGAACTGAAATCGGAACGCTCACTGACATTTCCCCTATCTGAAAGTCTGATAAACGCCAGAAAAATGACTAAGTCAAAAAAAAATATTTTTTCAACTTTTTTCAATTTTACCCCCGTAGGATATATATTCTACCCACACACATTTGGAACTCTCCTGGCGTACCCTCACACATATTATTCCCTCATTTAATGGATATTTTCACAAAAAAGTGAAATTTTCAAAAATACAGAAAATTGGCTGAAAACGACTAAATATGATGGACTCATAGGGCGAATCGCTCTGGAACTGAAATCGGAACGCTCACTGACATTTCCCTTATCTGAAAGTCTGATAAACGCCGGAAAAATGACTAAGTCCAAAAAAAAATTGTTTTCAACTTCTTTCAATTTTACCCCCGTTGGATATATATTCTACCCACACACATTTGGAACTCTCCTGGGGTACCCTCACACATATTATTCCCTCATTTAGTGGATATTTTCACAAAAAATGAAATTTTCAAAAATTCTGAAAATTGGCTGAAAACGACTAAATATGAAGTACTCATCGGGCGAATCGCTCTGTAACTGAAATCGGAACTCTCACTGACATTTCCCCTATCTGAAAGTCTGATAAACGCCGGAAAAATGACTAAATCTAAAAAAAAATTTTTTAAACTTTTTTCAATTTTACCCCCATGGGATATATATTTTACCCACACACATTTGGAACTCTCCTGGGGTACCCTCACACATATTATTCCCTCATTTAGTGGATATTTCCACAAAAAATTGAAATTTTCAAAAATTCTGAAAATTGGCTGAAAACGACTAAATATCAAGGACTCATCTGGTGAATCGCTCTGGAACTGAAATCGGAACGCTAACTGACATTTCCCCTATCTGAAAGTCTGATAAACGCCAGAAAAATGACTAAGTAAAAAAAAAATATTTTTTCAACTTTTTTCAATTTTACCCCCGTAGGATATATATTCTACCGACACACATTTGGAACTCTCCTGGCGTACCCTCACACATATTATTCCCTCATTTAGTGGATATTTTCACAAAAAAGTGAAATTTTCAAAAATACAGAAAATTTGCTGAAAACGACTAAATATGAAGGACTCATAGGGCGAATCGCTCTGGAACTGAAATCGGAACGCTCACTGACATTTCCCCTATCGGAAAGTCAGATAAACGCCGGAAAAATGACTAAATCTAAAAAAAAAAAATTTTCAACTTTTTTCAATTTTACCCCCGTGGGATATATATTCTACCCACACACATTTGGAAATCTCCTGGGGTACCCTCACACATATTATTCCCTCATTTAGTGGATATTTTCACAAAAAATGAAATATTCAAAAATTCTGAAAATTGGATGAAAACGACTAAATATGAAGGACTCATCGGGCGAATCGCTCTGGAACTGAAATCGGAACGCTCACTGACATTTCCCCTATCTAAAAGTCTGATAAACGCTGCCAAAATGACTAAGTCAAAAAAAAAAATTTTTTTCATCTTTTTCAATTTTACCCCGTGGGATATATATTCTACCCACACACATTTGGAACTCTCCTGCGGTACCCTCAAACATATTATTCCCTCATTTAGTGGATATTTTCACAAAAAAGTGAAATTTTCAAAAATTCAGAAAATTGGCTGAAAACGACTAAATATGTAGGACTCATCTGGCGAATCGCTCTGGAACTGAAATCGGAACGCTCACTGACATTTCCCCTATCTGAAAGTCTGATAAACGCTGACAAAATGACTATGTCCAAACAAAATTTTTTTTCAATCTTTTTCAATTTTACCCCCGTGGGATATATATTCTACCCACACACATTTGGAACTCTCCTGGGGTACCCTCACACATATTATTCGCTCATTTAGTGGATATTTTCACAAAAAAGTGAAATTTTCAAAAATTCTGAATATTGGCTGAAAACGACTAAATATCAAGGACTCATCTGGCGAATCGCTCTCGAACTGAAATCGGAGTGCTAACTGACATTTCCCCTATCTGAAAGTCTGATAAACGCTGAAAAAATGACTAAGTCCAAAAAAAAATTTTTTTCAACTTTTTTCAATTTTACCCCCGTGGGATATATATACTACCCACACATATTTGGAACTCTCCTGGGGTACCCTCACACATATTATTCCCTCATTTAGTGGATATTTTCACAAAAAATGAAATTTTCAAAAATTCTGAAAATTGGCTGAAAACGACTAAATATGAAGTACTCATTGGGCGAATCGCTCTGTAACTGAAATCGGAACTCTCACTGACATTTCCCCTATCTGAAAGTCTGATAAACGCCGGAAAAATGACTAAATCTAAAAAAAAAATTTTTAAACTTTTTTCAATTTTACCCCCATGGGATATATATTTTACCCACACACATTTGGAACTCTCCTGGGGTACCCTCACACATATTATTCCCTCATTTAGTGGATATTTCCACAAAAAATTGAAATTTTCAAAAATTCTGAAAATTGGCTGAAAACGACTAAATATCAAGGACTCATCTGGTGAATCGCTCTGGAACTGAAATCTAAACGCTAACTGACATTTCCCCTATCTGAAAGTCTGATAAACGCCAGAAAAATGACTAAGTAAAAAAAAAATATTTTTTCAACTTTTTTCAATTTTACCACCGTAGGATATATATTCTACCGACACACATTTGGAACTCTCCTGGCGTACCCTCACACATATTATTCCCTCATTTAGTGGATATTTTCACAAAAAAGTGAAATTTTCAAAAATACAGAAAATTTGCTGAAAACGACTAAATATGAAGGACTCATAGGGCGAATCGCTCTGGAACTGAAATCGGAACGCTCACTGACATTTCCCCTATCGGAAAGTCAGATAAACGCCGAAAAAATGACTAAATCTAAAAAAAAAAAATTTTCAACTTTTTTCAATTTTACCCCCGTGGGATATATATTCTACCCACACACATTAGGAAATCTCCTGGGGTACCCTCACACATATTATTCCCTCATTTAGTGGATATTTTCACAAAAAATGAAATATTCAAAAATTCTGAAAATTGGATGAAAACGACTAAATATGAAGGACTCATCGGGCGAATCGCTCTGGAACTGAAATCGGAACGCTCACTGACATTTCCCCTATCTAAAAGTCTGATAAACGCTGCCAAAATGACTAAGTCAAAAAAAAAAATTTTTTTCATCTTTTTCAATTTTACCCCGTGGGATATATATTCTACCCACACACATTTGGAACTCTCCTGCGGTACCCTCAAACATATTATTCCCTCATTTAGTGGATATTTTCACAAAAAAGTGAAATTTTCAAAAATTCAGAAAATTGGCTGAAAACGACTAAATATGTAGGACTCATCTGGCGAATCGCTCTGGAACTGAAATCGGAACGCTCACTGACATTTCCCCTATCTGAAAGTCTGATAAACGCTGACAAAATGACTATGTCCAAACAAAATTTTTTTTCAATCTTTTTCAATTTTACCCCCGTGGGATATATATTCTACCCACACACATTTGGAACTCTCCTGGGGTACCCTCACACATATTATTCGCTCATTTAGTGGATATTTTCACAAAAAAGTGAAATTTTCAAAAATTCTGAAAATTGGCTGAAAACGACTAAATATCAAGGACTCATCGGGCGAATCACTCTGGAACTGAAATCGGAACGCTCACTGACATTTCCCCTATCTGAAAGTCTGATAAACGCCGGAAAAATGACTAAATTAAAAAAAAAAAATTTTCAACTTTTTTCAATTTTACCCGCATGGGATATATATTTTACCGACACACATTTGGAACTCTCCTGGGGTACCCTCACACATATTATTCCCTCATTTAGTGGATATTTTCACAAAAAATTGAAATTTTCAAAAATTCTGAAAATTGGCTGAAAACGACTAAATATCAAGGACTTATCTGGCGAATCGCTCTGGAACTGAAATCGGAACGCTCACTGTCATTTCCCCTATCTGAAAGTCTGATGAACGCTGACAAAATGACTAAATCAAAAAAAAATTTTTTTCAACTTTTTTCAATTTTACCTTCGTGGTAAATATATACTACCCACACATATTTGGAACTCTCCTGGGGTACCCTCACACATATTATTCCCTCATTTAGTGGATATTTTCACAAAAAAGTGAAATTTTCAAAAATTCAGAAAATTGGCTGAAAACGACTAAATATGAAGGACTCATCGGGCGAATCGCTCTGGAGCTGAAATCGGAACGCTCACTGACATTTCCCGTATCTGAAAGTCTGATAAACGCCGGAAAAATGACTAAGTCCAAAAAAACATTTTTTTCAACTTTCTTCAATTTAACCCCCGTGGGATATATTTTCTACCCACACACATTTGGAACTCTCCTGGGGTACCCTCACACATATTATTCCCTCATTTAGTGGATATTTTCACAAAAAATGAAATATTCAAAAATTCTGAAAATTGGATGAAAACGACTAAATATGAAGGACTCATCGGGCGAATCGCTCTGGAACTGAAATCGGAATGCTCACTGACATTTCCCCTATCTGAAAGTCTGATGAATGCCGGAAAAATGACTAAGTCCAAAAAAACATTTTTTTCACTTTTACCCCCGTGGGATATATATTCTACCCACACACATTTGGAACTCTCCTGGGGTACCCTCACACATATAATTCCCTCATTTAGTGAATATTTTCACAAAAAAGTGAAATTTTCAAAAATACAGAAAATTGGCTGAAAACAACTAATAATGTAGGACTCACCTGGCGAATCGCTCTGGAACTGAAATCGGAACGCTCACTGACATTTCCCCTATCTGAAAGTCTGATAAACGCTGACAAAATGACTAAGTCCAAAAAAAAATTTTTTTCAACTTTTTTCAATTTAACCCCTGTGGGATATATATTCTACCCACACACATTTGGAACTCTCCTGGGGTACCCTCACACATATTATTCGCTCATTTAGTGGATATTTTCACAAAAAAGTGAAATTTTCAAAAATTTAGAAAATTGTCTGAAAACGACTAAATATGAAGGACTCATCGGGCGAATCGCTCTGGAACTGAAATCGGAATGCTCACTGACATTTCCCCTATCTGAAAGTCTGATGAACGCCGGAAAAATGACTAAGTCCAAAAAAACATTTTTTTCACTTTTACCCCCGTGGGATATATTTTCTACCCACACACATTTGGAACTCTCCTGGGGTACCCTCACACATATTATTCCCTCATTTAGTGGATATTTTCACAAAAGAGTTAAATTTTCAAAAATTCAGAAAATTGGCTGAAAACGACAAAATATCAAGGACTCATCTGGCAAATCGCTCTGGAACTAAAATCGGAACGCTCACTGACATTTCCCCTATCTATCTGAAAGTCTGATAAACGCTGACAAAATGACTAAGTCCAAAAAAAATTTTTTTTCTACTTTTTTCAATTTTACCCCGTGGGATATATATTCTACCCACACACATTTGGAACTCTCCTGGGGTACCCTCACACATATTATTCGCTCATTTAGTGGATATTTTCACAAAAAAGTGAAATTTTAAAAAATTCAGAAAATTGGCTGAAAACGACTAAATATAAAGGACTCATTGGGCGAATCGCTCTGGAACTGAAATCGGAACGCACACTGACATTTCCCCTATCTGAAAGTCTGATAAACGCCGGAAAAATGACTAAGTCCAAAAAAAATTTTTTTTTCAACTTTTTTCAATTTTACCCCCGTGGGATATATATTCTACCCACAAACATTTGGAACTCTCCTGGGGTACCCTCACACATATTATTTCCTCATTTAGTGGATATTTTCACAAAAAAGTGAAATTTTAAAAAATTCAGAAAATCGACTGAAAGCGACTAAATATGAAAGACTCATCAGGCGAATCGCTCTGGAACTGAAATCGGAATGCTCACTGACATTTCCCCTTATCTGAAAGTCTGATAAACGCTGACAAAATGACTAAGTCCAAAAAAAAATTTTTTTAAACTTTTTTCAATTTAACCCCTGTGGGATATATATTCTACCCACACACATTTGGAACTCTCCTGGGGTACCCTCACACATATTATTCCCTCATTTAGTGGATATTTTCACAAAAAAGTGAAATTTTCAAAGATTTAGAAAATTGTCTGAAAACAACTAAATATGAAGGACTCATCGGGCGAATCGCTCTGGAACTGAAATCGGAATGCTCACTGACATTTCCCCTATCTGAAAGTCTGATGAACGCCGGAAAAATGACTAAGTCCAAAAAAACATTTTTTTCACTTTTACCCCCGTGGGATATATATTCTACCCAAACACATTTGGAACTCTCCTGGGGTACCCTCGCACATATTATTCCCTCATTTAGTGGATATTTTCACAAAAGAGTGAAATTTTCAAAAATTCAGAAAATTGGCTGAAAACGACAAAATATCAAGGACTCATCGGGCGAATCGCTCTGGAATTAAAATCGGAACGCTCACTGACATTTCCCCTATCTATCTGAAAGTCTGATAAACGCTGACAAAATGACTAAGTCCAAAAAAAATTTTTTTTCAACTTTTTTCAATTTTACCCCGTGGGATATATATTCTACCCACACACATTTGGAACTCTCCTGGGGTACCCTCACACATATTATTCGCTCATTTAGTGGATATTTTCACAAAAAAGTGAAATTTTCAAAAATTCAGAAAATTGGCTGAAAACAACTAAATATGAAGGACTCATTGGGCGAATCGCTCTGGAACTGAAATTGGAACGCTCACTGACATTTCCCCTATCTGAAAGTCTGATAAACGCCGGAAAAATGACTAAGTCCAAAAAAATTTTTTTTTTCAACTTTTTTCAATTTTACCCCCGTGGGATATATATTCTACCCACAAACATTTGGAACTCTCCTGGGGTACCCTCACACATATTATTTCCTCATTTAGTGGATATTTTCACAAAAAAGTGAAATTTTAAAAAATTCAGAAAATTGACTGAAAGCGACTAAATATGAAAGACTCATCAGGCGAATCGCTCTGGAACTGAAATCGGAATGCTCACTGACATTTCCCCTTATCTGAAAGTCTGATAAACGCTGACAAAATGACTAAGTCCAAAAAAAAATTTTTTTCAACTTTTTTCAATTTTACCCCCGTGGGATATATATTCTACCCACACACATTTGGAACTCTTCTGGGGTACCCTCACACATATTATTCCCTCATTTAGTGGATATTTTCACAAAAAAGTGAAATTTTCATAAATTCAGAAAATTGGCTGAAAACGACTAAATATGAAGGACTCATCGGGCGAATCGCTCTGGAACTGAAATCGGAATGCTCACTGACATTTCCCCTATCTGAAAGTCTGATAAACGCCGGAAAAATGACTAAGTCCAAAAAAAAATTTTTTTCAACTTTTTTCAATTTAACCCCTGTGGGATATATATTCTACCCACACACATTTGGAACTCTCCTGGGGTACCCTCACACATATTATTCGCTCATTTAGTGGATATTTTCACAAAAAAGTGAAATTTTCAAAAATTTAGAAAATTGTCTGAAAACGACTAAATATGAAGGACTCATCGGGCGAATCGCTCTGGAACTGAAATCGGAATGCTCACTGAAATTCCCCCTATCTGAAAGTCTGATGAACGCCGGAAAAATGACTAAGTCCAAAAAAACATTTTTTTCACTTTTACCCCCGTGGGATATATTTTCTACCCACACACATTTGGAACTCTCCTGGGGTACCCTCACACATATTATTCCGTCATTTAGTGGATATTTTCACAAAAGAGTTAAATTTTCAAAAATTCAGAAATTTGGCTGAAAACGACAAAATATCAAGGACTCATCGGGCGAATCGCTCTGGAACTAAAATCGGAACGCCCACTGACATTTCCCCTATTTATCTGAAAGTCTGATAAACGCTGACAAAATGACTAAGTCCAAAAAAAATTTTTTTTCTACTTTTTTCAATTTTACCCCGTGGGATATATATTCTACCCACACACATTTGGAACTCTCCTGGGGTACCCTCACACATATTATTCGCTCATTTAGTGGATATTTTCACAAAAAAGTGAAATTTTAAAAAATTCAGAAAATTGGCTGAAAACGACTAAATATAAAGGACTCATTGGGCGAATCGCTCTGGAACTGAAATCGGAACGCACACTGACATTTCCCCTATCTGAAAGTCTGATAAACGCCGGAAAAATGACTAAGTCCAAAAAAAATTTTTTTTTCAACTTTTTTCAATTTTACCCCCGTGGGATATATATTCTACCCACAAACATTTGGAACTCTCCTGGGGTACCCTCACACATATTATTTCCTCATTTAGTGGATATTTTCACAAAAAAGTGAAATTTTAAAAAATTCAGAAAATCGACTGAAAGCGACTAAATATGAAAGACTCATCAGGCGAATCGCTCTGGAACTAAAATCGGAATGCTCACTGACATTTCCCCTTATCTGAAAGTCTGATAAACGCTGACAAAATGACTAAGTCCAAAAAAAAATTTTTTTCAACTTTTTTCAATTTAACCCCTGTGGGATATATATTCTACCCACACACATTTGGAACTCTCCTGGGGTACCCTCACACATATTATTCGCTCATTTAGTGGATATTTTCACAAAAAAGTGAAATTTTCAAAAATTCAGAAAATTGGCTGAAAACGACTAAATATGAAGGACTCATCGGGCGAATCGCTCTGGAACTGAAATCGGAATGCTCACTGACATTTCCCCTATCTGAAAGTCTGATGAACGCCGGAAAAATGACTAAGTCCAAAAAAACATTTTTTTCACTTTTACCCCCGTGGGATATATATTCTACCCACACACATTTGGAACTCTCCTGGGGTACCCTCACACATATTATTCCCTCATTTAGTGGATATTTTCACAAAAGAGTTAAATTTTCAAAAATTCAGAAAATTGGCTGAAAACGACTAAATATCAAGGACTCATCGGGCGAATCGCTCTGGAACTAAAATCGGAACGCTCACTGACATTTCCCCTATCTATCTGAAAGTCTGATAAACGCTGACAAAATGACTAAGTCCAAAAAAAAAATTTTTTCAACTTTTTTCAATTTAATCCCTGTGGGATATATATTCTACCCACACACATTTCAAACTCTCCTGGGGTACCCTCACACATATTATTCGCTCATTTAGTGGATATTTTCACAAAAAAGTGAAATTTTCAAAAATTCAGAAAATTGGCTGAAAACGACTAAATATGAAGGACTCATCGGGTGAATCGCTCTGCAACTGAAATCGGAATGCTCACTGACATTTCCCCTATCTGAAAGTCTGATAAATGCCGGAAAAATGACTAAGTCCAAAAAAAAATTTTTTTCAACTTTTTTCAATTTAACCTTTGTGGGATATATATTCTACCCACACACATTTGGAACTCTCCTGGGGTACCCTCACACATATTATTCGCTCATTTAGTGGATATTTTCACAAAAAAGTGAAATTTTCAAAAATTCAGAAAATTGGCTGAAAACGACTAAATATGATGGACTCATCGGGCGAATCGCTCTGGAACTGAAATCGGAATGCTCACTGACATTTCCCCTATCTGAAAGTCTGATGAACGCCGGAAAAATGACTAAGTCCAAAAAAACATTTTTTTCACTTTTACCCCCGTGGGATATATATTCTACCCACACACATTTGGAACTCTCCTGGGGTACCCTCACACATATTATTCCCTCATTTAGTGGATATTTTCACAAAAGAGTTAAATTTTCAAAAATTCAGAAAATTGGCTGAAAACGACTAAATATCAAGGACTCATCGGGCGAATCGCTCTGGAACTAAAATCGGAACGCTCACTGACATTTCCCCTATCTATCTGAAAGTCTGATAAACGCTGACAAAATGACTAAGTCCAAAAAAAAATTTTTTTCAACTTTTTTCAATTTAATCCCTGTGGGATATATATTCTACCCACACACATTTGGAACTCTCCTGGGGTACCCTCACACATATTATTCGCTCATTTAGTGGATATTTTCACAAAAAAGTGAAATTTTCAAAAATTCAGAAAATTGGCTGAAAACGACTTAATATGAAGGACTCATCGGGCGAATCGCTCTGCAACTGAAATCGGAATGCTCACTGACATTTCCCCTATCTGAAAGTCTGATAAATGCCGGAAAAATGACTAAGTCCAAAAAAAATTTTTTTTCAACTTTTTTCAATTTAACCTTTGTGGGATATATATTCTACCCACACACATTTGGAACTCTCCTGGGGTACGCTCACACATATTATTTCCTCATTTAGTGGATATTTTCACAAAAAAGTGAAATTTTCAAAAATTCAGAAAATGGACTGAAAGCGACTAAATATGAAAGACTCATCAGGCGAATCGCTCTGGAACTGAAATCGGAACGCTCACTGACATTTCCCCTTATCTGAAAGTCTGATAAACGCTGACAAAATGACTAAGTCCAAAAAAAAATTTTTTTCAACTTTTTTCAATTTTACCCCCGTGGGATATTTATTCTACCCACACACATTTGGAACTCTCCTGGGGTACCCTCACACATATTATTCGCTCATTTAGTGGATATTTTCACAAAAAAGTGAAATTTTCAAAAATTCAGAAAATTGGCTGAAAACGACTAAATATGAAGGACTTATCGGGCGAATCGCTCTGGAACTGAAATCGGAACGCTCACTGACATTTCCCCTATCTGAAAGTCTGATAAACGCCGGAAAAATGACTAAGTCCAAAAAAACATTTTTTTCACTTTTACCCCCGTGGGATATATATTCTACCCACACACATTTGGAACTCTCCTGGGGTACCCTCACACATATTATTCCCTCATTTAGTGGATATTTTCACAAAAGAGTTAAATTTTCAAAAATTCAGAAAATTGGCTGAACACGACTAAATATCAAGGACTCATCGGGCGAATCGCTCTGGAACTAAAATCGGAACGCTCACTGACATTTCCCCTATCTATCTGAAAGTCTGATAAACGCTGACAAAATGACTAAGTCCAATAAAAATATTTTTTCAACTTTTTTCAATTTTACCCCGTGGGATATATATTCTACCCACACACATTTGGAACTCTCCTGGGGTACCCTCACACATATTATTCGCTCATTTAGTGGATATTTTCACAAAAAAGTGAACTTTTCAAAAATTCAGAAAATTGGCTGAAAACGACTAAATATGAAGGACTCATCGGGCGAATCGCTCTGCAACTGAAATCGGAATGCTCACTGACATTTCCCCTATCTGAAAGTCTGATAAATGCCGGAAAAATTACTAAGTCCAAAAAAAAATTTTTTTCAACTTTTTTCAATTTTACCCCCGTGGGATATATATTCTACCCACACACATTTGGAACTCTTCTGGGGTACCCTCACACATATTATTCCCTCATTTAGTGGATATTTTCACAAAAAAGTGAAATTTTCAAAAATTCAGAAAATTGGCTGAAAACGACTAAATATGAAGGACTCATCGGGCGAATCGCTCTGGAACTGAAATCGGAATGCTCACTGACATTTCCCCTATCTGAAAGTCTGATAAACGCCGGAAAAATGACTAAGTCCAAAAAAAAATTTTTTTCAACTTTTTTCAATTTAACCCCTGTGGGATATATATTCTACCCACACACATTTGGAACTCTCCTGGGGTACCCTCACACATATTATTCGCTCATTTAGTGGATATTTTCACAAAAAAGTGAAATTTTCAAAAATTTAGAAAATTGTCTGAAAACGACTAAATATGAAGGACTCATCGGGCGAATCGCTCTGGAACTGAAATCGGAATGCTCACTGAAATTCCCCCTATCTGAAAGTCTGATGAACGCCGGAAAAATGACTAAGTCCAAAAAAACATTTTTTTCACTTTTACCCCCGTGGGATATATTTTCTACCCACACACATTTGGAACTCTCCTGGGGTACCCTCACACATATTATTCCGTCATTTAGTGGATATTTTCACAAAAGAGTTAAATTTTCAAAAATTCAGAAATTTGGCTGAAAACGACAAAATATCAAGGACTCATCGGGCGAATCGCTCTGGAACTAAAATCGGAACGCCCACTGACATTTCCCCTATTTATCTGAAAGTCTGATAAACGCTGACAAAATGACTAAGTCCAAAAAAAATTTTTTTTCTACTTTTTTCAATTTTACCCCGTGGGATATATATTCTACCCACACACATTTGGAACTCTCCTGGGGTACCCTCACACATATTATTCGCTCATTTAGTGGATATTTTCACAAAAAAGTGAAATTTTAAAAAATTCAGAAAATTGGCTGAAAACGACTAAATATAAAGGACTCATTGGGCGAATCGCTCTGGAACTGAAATCGGAACGCACACTGACATTTCCCCTATCTGAAAGTCTGATAAACGCCGGAAAAATGACTAAGTCCAAAAAAAATTTTTTTTTCAACTTTTTTCAATTTTACCCCCGTGGGATATATATTCTACCCACAAACATTTGGAACTCTCCTGGGGTACCCTCACACATATTATTTCCTCATTTAGTGGATATTTTCACAAAAAAGTGAAATTTTAAAAAATTCAGAAAATCGACTGAAAGCGACTAAATATGAAAGACTCATCAGGCGAATCGCTCTGGAACTAAAATCGGAATGCTCACTGACATTTCCCCTTATCTGAAAGTCTGATAAACGCTGACAAAATGACTAAGTCCAAAAAAAATTTTTTTTCAACTTTTTTCAATTTTACCCCGTGGGAGATATATTCTACCCACACACATTTGGAACTCTCCTGGGGTACCCTCACACATATTATTCGCTCATTTAGTGGATATTTTCACAAAAAAGTGAAATTTTCAAAAATTCAGAAAATTGGCTGAACACGACTAAATATAAAGGACTCATTGGGCGAATCGCTCTGGAACTGAAATCGAAACGCTCACTGACATTTCCCCTATCTGAAAGTCTGATAAACGCCGGAAAAATGACTAAGTCCAAAAAAAATTTTTTTTCAACTTTCTTCACTTTTACCCCCGTGGGATATATATTCTACCCACACTCATTTGGAACTCTCCTGGGGTACCCTCACACATATTATTCGCTCATTTAGTGGATATTTTCACAAAAAAGTGAAATTTTCAAAAATTCAGAAAATTGGCTGAAAACGACTAAATATGAAGGACTCATCGGGCGAATCGCTCTGCAACTGAAATCGGAATGCTCACTGACATTTCCCCTATCTGAAAGTCTGATGAACGCCGGAAAAATAACTAAGTCCAAAAAAACATTTTTTTCACTTTTACCCCCGTGGGATATATATTCTACCCACACACATTTGGAACTCTCCTGGGGTACCCTCACACATATTATTCCCTCGTTTAGTGGATATTTTCACAAAAGAGTTAAATTTTCAAAAATTCAGAAAATTGGCTGAAAACGACTAAATATCAAGGACTCATCGGGCGAATCGCTCTGGAACTAAAATCGGAACGCTCACTGACATTTCCCCTATTTATCTGAAAGTCTGATTAACGCTGACAAAATGACTAAGTCCAAAAAAAAAATTTTTTCAACTTTTTTCAATTTAATCCCTGTGGGATATATATTCTACCCACACACATTTGGAACTCTCCTGGGGAACCCTCACACATATTATTCGCTCATTTAGTGGATATTTTCACAAAAAAGAAAATTTTCAAAAATTCAGAAAATTGGCTGAAAACGACTAAATATGAAGGACTCATCGGGCGAATCGCTCTGCAACTGAAATCGGAATGCTCACTGACATTTCCCCTATCTGAAAGTCTGATAAATGCCGGAAAAATTACTAAGTCCAAAAAAAAATTTTTTTCAACTTTTTTCAATTTAACCTTTGTGGGATATATATTCTACCCACACACATTTGGAACTCTCCTGGGGTACCCTCACACATATTATTCCCTCATTTAGTGGATATTTTCACAAAAGAGTTAAATTTTCAAAAATTCAGAAAATTGGCTGAAAACGACAAAATATCAAGGACTCATCGGGCGAATCGCTCTGGAACTAAAATCGGAACGCTCACTGACATTTCCCCTATCTATCTGAAAGTCTGATAAACGCTGACAAAATGACTAAGTCCAATAAAAATATTTTTTCAACTTTTTTCAATTTTACCCCGTGGGATATATATTCTACCCACACACATTTGGAACTCTCCTGGGGTACCCTCACACATATTATTCGCTCATTTAGTGGATATTTTCACAAAAAAGTGAACTTTTCAAAAATTCAGAAAATTGGCTGAAAACGACTAAATATGAAGGACTCATCGGGCGAATCGCTCTGCAACTGAAATCGGAATGCTCACTGACATTTCCCCTATCTGAAAGTCTGATAAATGCCGGAAAAATTACTAAGTCCAAAAAAAAATTTTTTTCAACTTTTTTCAATTTTACCCCCGTGGGATATATATTCTACCCACACACATTTGGAACTCTTCTGGGGTACCCTCACACATATTATTCCCTCATTTAGTGGATATTTTCACAAAAAAGTGAAATTTTCAAAAATTCAGAAAATTGGCTGAAAACGACTAAATATGAAGGACTCATCGGGCGAATCGCTCTGGAACTGAAATCGGAATGCTCACTGACATTTCCCCTATCTGAAAGTCTGATAAACGCCGGAAAAATGACTAAGTCCAAAAAAAAATTTTTTTCAACTTTTTTCAATTTAACCCCTGTGGGATATATATTCTACCCACACACATTTGGAACTCTCCTGGGGTACCCTCACACATATTATTCGCTCATTTAGTGGATATTTTCACAAAAAAGTGAAATTTTCAAAAATTTAGAAAATTGTCTGAAAACGACTAAATATGAAGGACTCATCGGGCGAATCGCTCTGGAACTGAAATCGGAATGCTCACTGAAATTCCCCCTATCTGAAAGTCTGATGAACGCCGGAAAAATGACTAAGTCCAAAAAAACATTTTTTTCACTTTTACCCCCGTGGGATATATTTTCTACCCACACACATTTGGAACTCTCCTGGGGTACCCTCACACATATTATTCCGTCATTTAGTGGATATTTTCACAAAAGAGTTAAATTTTCAAAAATTCAGAAATTTGGCTGAAAACGACAAAATATCAAGGACTCATCGGGCGAATCGCTCTGGAACTAAAATCGGAACGCCCACTGACATTTCCCCTATTTATCTGAAAGTCTGATAAACGCTGACAAAATGACTAAGTCCAAAAAAAATTTTTTTTCTACTTTTTTCAATTTTACCCCGTGGGATATATATTCTACCCACACACATTTGGAACTCTCCTGGGGTACCCTCACACATATTATTCGCTCATTTAGTGGATATTTTCACAAAAAAGTGAAATTTTAAAAAATTCAGAAAATTGGCTGAAAACGACTAAATATAAAGGACTCATTGGGCGAATCGCTCTGGAACTGAAATCGGAACGCACACTGACATTTCCCCTATCTGAAAGTCTGATAAACGCCGGAAAAATGACTAAGTCCAAAAAAAATTTTTTTTTCAACTTTTTTCAATTTTACCCCCGTGGGATATATATTCTACCCACAAACATTTGGAACTCTCCTGGGGTACCCTCACACATATTATTTACTCATTTAGTGGATATTTTCACAAAAAAGTGAAATTTTAAAAAATTCAGAAAATCGACTGAAAGCGACTAAATATGAAAGACTCATCAGGCGAATCGCTCTGGAACTAAAATCGGAATGCTCACTGACATTTCCCCTTATCTGAAAGTCTGATAAACGCTGACAAAATGACTAAGTCCAAAAAAAAATTTTTTTCAACTTTTTTCAATTTAACCCCTGTGGGATATATATTTTACCCACACACATTTGGAACTCTCCTGGGGTACCCTCACACATATTATTCGCTCATTTAGTGGATATTTTCACAAAAAAGTGAAATTTTCAAAAATTCAGAAAATTGGCTGAAAACGACTAAATATGAAGGACTCATCGGGCGAATCGCTCTGGAACTGAAATCGGAATGCTCACTGACATTTCCCCTATCTGAAAGTCTGATGAACGCCGGAAAAATGACTAAGTCCAAAAAAACATTTTTTTCACTTTTACCCCCGTGGGATATATATTCTACCCACACACATTTGGAACTCTCCTGGGGTACCCTCACACATATTATTCCCTCATTTAGTGGATATTTTCACAAAAGAGTTAAATTTTCAAAAATTCAGAAAATTGGCTGAAAACGACTAAATATCAAGGACTCATCGGGCGAATCGCTCTGGAACTAAAATCGGAACGCTCACTGACATTTCCCCTATCTATCTGAAAGTCTGATAAACGCTGACAAAATGACTAAGTCCAAAAAAAAAATTTTTTCAACTTTTTTCAATTTAATCCCTGTGGGATATATATTCTACCCACACACATTTCAAACTCTCCTGGGGTACCCTCACACATATTATTCGCTCATTTAGTGGATATTTTCACAAAAAAGTGAAATTTTCAAAAATTCAGAAAATTGGCTGAAAACGACTAAATATGAAGGACTCATCGGGTGAATCGCTCTGCAACTGAAATCGGAATGCTCACTGACATTTCCCCTATCTGAAAGTCTGATAAATGCCGGAAAAATGACTAAGTCCAAAAAAAAATTTTTTTCAACTTTTTTCAATTTAACCTTTGTGGGATATATATTCTACCCACACACATTTGGAACTCTCCTGGGGTACCCTCACACATATTATTCGCTCATTTAGTGGATATTTTCACAAAAAAGTGAAATTTTCAAAAATTCAGAAAATTGGCTGAAAACGACTAAATATGATGGACTCATCGGGCGAATCGCTCTGGAACTGAAATCGGAATGCTCACTGACATTTCCCCTATCTGAAAGTCTGATGAACGCCGGAAAAATGACTAAGTCCAAAAAAACATTTTTTTCACTTTTACCCCCGTGGGATATATATTCTACCCACACACATTTGGAACTCTCCTGGGGTACCCTCACACATATTATTCCCTCATTTAGTGGATATTTTCGCAAAAGAGTTAAATTTTCAAAAATTCAGAAAATTGGCTGAAAACGACTAAATATCAAGGACTCATCGGGCGAATCGCTCTGGAACTAAAATCGGAACGCTCACTGACATTTCCCCTATCTATCTGAAAGTCTGATAAACGCTGACAAAATGACTAAGTCCAAAAAAAAAATTTTTTCAACTTCTTTCAATTTAATCCCTGTGGGATATATATTCTACCCACACACATTTGGAACTCTCCTGGGGTACCCTCACACATATTATTCGCTCATTTAGTGGATATTTTCACAAAAAAGTGAAATTTTCAAAAATTCAGAAAATTGGCTGAAAACGACTAAATATGAAGGTCTCATCGGGCGAATCGCTCTGCAACTGAAATCGGAATGCTCACTGACATTTCCCCTATCTGAAAGTCTGATAAATGCCGGAAAAATGACTAAGTCCAAAAAAAAATTTTTTTCAACTTTTTTCAATTTAACCTTTGTGGGATATATATTCTACCCACACACATTTGGAACTCTCGTGGGGTACCCTCACACATATTATTCCCTCATTTAGTGGATATTTTCACAAAAGAGTTAAATTTTCAAAAATTCAGAAAATTGGCTGAAAACGACAAAATATCAAGGACTCATCGGGCGAATCGCTCTGGAACTAAAATCGGAACGCTCACTGACATTTCCCCTATCTATCTGAAAGTCTGATAAACGCTGACAAAATGACTAAGTCCAAAAAAAATTTTTTTTCAACTTTTTTCAATTTTACCCCGTGGGAGATATATTCTACCCACACACATTTGGAACTCTCCTGGGGTACCCTCACACATATTATTCGCTCATTTAGTGGATATTTTCACAAAAAAGTGAAATTTTCAAAAATTCAGAAAATTGGCTGAACACGACTAAATATAAAGGACTCATTGGGCGAATCGCTCTGGAACTGAAATCGAAACGCTCACTGACATTTCCCCTATCTGAAAGTCTGATAAACGCCGGAAAAATGACTAAGTCCAAAAAAAATTTTTTTTCAACTTTCTTCACTTTTACCCCCGTGGGATATATATTCTACCCACACTCATTTGGAACTCTCCTGGGGTACCCTCACACATATTATTCGCTCATTTAGTGGATATTTTCACAAAAAAGTGAAATTTTCAAAAATTCAGAAAATTGGCTGAAAACGACTAAATATGAAGGACTCATCGGGTGAATCGCTCTGCAACTGAAATCGGAATGCTCACTGACATTTCCCCTATCTATCTGAAAGTCTGATAAACGCTGACAAAATGACTAAGTCCAAAAAAAAAATTTTTTCAACTTTTTTCAATTTAATCCCTGTGGGATATATATTCTACCCACACACATTTCAAACTCTCCTGGGGTACCCTCACACATATTATTCGCTCATTTAGTGGATATTTTCACAAAAAAGTGAAATTTTCAAAAATTCAGAAAATTGGCTGAAAACGACTAAATATGAAGGACTCATCGGGTGAATCGCTCTGCAACTGAAATCGGAATGCTCACTGACATTTCCCCTATCTGAAAGTCTGATAAATGCCGGAAAAATGACTAAGTCCAAAAAAAAATTTTTTTCAACTTTTTTCAATTTAACCTTTGTGGGATATATATTCTACCCACACACATTTGGAACTCTCCTGGGGTACCCTCACACATATTATTCGCTCATTTAGTGGATATTTTCACAAAAAAGTGAAATTTTCAAAAATTCAGAAAATTGGCTGAAAACGACTAAATATGATGGACTCATCGGGCGAATCGCTCTGGAACTGAAATCGGAATGCTCACTGACATTTCCCCTATCTGAAAGTCTGATGAACGCCGGAAAAATGACTAAGTCCAAAAAAACATTTTTTTCACTTTTACCCCCGTGGGATATATATTCTACCCACACACATTTGGAACTCTCCTGGGGTACCCTCACACATATTATTCCCTCATTTAGTGGATATTTTCACAAAAGAGTTAAATTTTCAAAAATTCAGAAAATTGGCTGAAAACGACTAAATATCAAGGACTCATCGGGCGAATCGCTCTGGAACTAAAATCGGAACGCTCACTGACATTTCCCCTATCTATCTGAAAGTCTGATAAACGCTGACAAAATGACTAAGTCCAAAAAAAAAATTTTTTCAACTTTTTTCAATTTAATCCCTGTGGGATATATATTCTACCCACACACATTTGGAACTCTCCTGGGGTACCCTCACACATATTATTCGCTCATTTAGTGGATATTTTCACAAAAAAGTGAAATTTTCAAAAATTCAGAAAATTGGCTGAAAACGACTAAATATGAAGGTCTCATCGGGCGAATCGCTCTGCAACTGAAATCGGAATGCTCACTGACATTTCCCCTATCTGAAAGTCTGATAAATGCCGGAAAAATGACTAAGTCCAAAAAAAAATTTTTTTCAACTTTTTTCAATTTAACCTTTGTGGGATATATATTCTACCCACACACATTTGGAACTCTCCTGGGGTACCCTCACACATATTATTCGCTCATTTAGTGGATATTTTCACAAAAAAGTGAAATTTTCAAAAATTCAGAAAATTGGCTGAAAACGACTAAATATGATGGACTCATCGGGCGAATCGCTCTGGAACTGAAATCGGAATGCTCACTGACATTTCCCCTATCTGAAAGTCTGATGAACGCCGGAAAAATGACTAAGTCCAAAAAAACATTTTTTTCACTTTTACCCCCGTGGGATATATATTCTACCCACACACATTTGGAACTCTCCTGGGGTACCCTCACACATATTATTCCCTCATTTAGTGGATATTTTCACAAAAGAGTTAAATTTTCAAAAATTCAGAAAATTGGCTGAAAACGACTAAATATCAAGGACTCATCGGGCGAATCGCTCTGGAACTAAAATCGGAACGCTCACTGACATTTCCCCTATCTATCTGAAAGTCTGATAAACGCTGACAAAATGACTAAGTCCAAAAAAAAAATTTTTTCAACTTTTTTCAATTTAATCCCTGTGGGATATATATTCTACCCACACACATTTGGAACTCTCCTGGGGTACCCTCACACATATTATTCGCTCATTTAGTGGATATTTTCACAAAAAAGTGAAATTTTCAAAAATTCAGAAAATTGGCTGAAAACGACTAAATATGAAGGTCTCATCGGGCGAATCGCTCTGCAACTGAAATCGGAATGCTCACTGACATTTCCCCTATCTGAAAGTCTGATAAATGCCGGAAAAATGACTAAGTCCAAAAAAAAATTTTTTTCAACTTTTTTCAATTTAACCTTTGTGGGATATATATTCTACCCACACACATTTGGAACTCTCGTGGGGTACCCTCACACATATTATTCCCTCATTTAGTGGATATTTTCACAAAAGAGTTAAATTTTCAAAAATTCAGAAAATTGGCTGAAAACGACAAAATATCAAGGACTCATCGGGCGAATCGCTCTGGAACTAAAATCGGAACGCTCACTGACATTTCCCCTATCTATCTGAAAGTCTGATAAACGCTGACAAAATGACTAAGTCCAAAAAAAATTTTTTTTCAACTTTTTTCAATTTTACCCCGTGGGAGATATATTCTACCCACACACATTTGGAACTCTCCTGGGGTACCCTCACACATATTATTCGCTCATTTAGTGGATATTTTCACAAAAAAGTGAAATTTTCAAAAATTCAGAAAATTGGCTGAACACGACTAAATATAAAGGACTCATTGGGCGAATCGCTCTGGAACTGAAATCGAAACGCTCACTGACATTTCCCCTATCTGAAAGTCTGATAAACGCCGGAAAAATGACTAAGTCCAAAAAAAATTTTTTTTCAACTTTCTTCACTTTTACCCCCGTGGGATATATATTCTACCCACACTCATTTGGAACTCTCCTGGGGTACCCTCACACATATTATTCGCTCATTTAGTGGATATTTTCACAAAAAAGTGAAATTTTCAAAAATTCAGAAAATTGGCTGAAAACGACTAAATATGAAGGACTCATCGGGCGAATCGCTCTGCAACTGAAATCGGAATGCTCACTGACATTTCCCCTATCTGAAAGTCTGATGAACGCCGGAAAAATAACTAAGTCCAAAAAAACATTTTTTTCACTTTTACCCCCGTGGGATATATATTCTACCCACACACATTTGGAACTCTCCTGGGGTACCCTCACACATATTATTCCCTCGTTTAGTGGATATTTTCACAAAAGAGTTAAATTTTCAAAAATTCAGAAAATTGGCTGAAAACGACTAAATATCAAGGACTCATCGGGCGAATCGCTCTGGAACTAAAATCGGAACGCTCACTGACATTTCCCCTATTTATCTGAAAGTCTGATTAACGCTGACAAAATGACTAAGTCCAAAAAAAAAATTTTTTCAACTTTTTTCAATTTAATCCCTGTGGGATATATATTCTACCCACACACATTTGGAACTCTCCTGGGGAACCCTCACACATATTATTCGCTCATTTAGTGGATATTTTCACAAAAAAGAAAATTTTCAAAAATTCAGAAAATTGGCTGAAAACGACTAAATATGAAGGACTCATCGGGCGAATCGCTCTGCAACTGAAATCGGAATGCTCACTGACATTTCCCCTATCTGAAAGTCTGATAAATGCCGGAAAAATTACTAAGTCCAAAAAAAAATTTTTTTCAACTTTTTTCAATTTAACCTTTGTGGGATATATATTCTACCCACACACATTTGGAACTCTCCTGGGGTACCCTCACACATATTATTCCCTCATTTAGTGGATATTTTCACAAAAGAGTTAAATTTTCAAAAATTCAGAAAATTGGCTGAAAACGACTAAATATCAAGGACTCATCGGGCGAATCGCTCTGGAACTAAAATCGGAACGCTCACTGACATTTCCCCTATCTCTCTGAAAGTCTGATAAACGCTGACAAAATGACTAAGTCCAAAAAAAAAATTTTTTCAACTTTTTTCAATTTAATCCCTGTGGGATATATATTCTACCCACACACATTTGGAACTCTCCTGGGGTACCCTCACACATATTATTCGCTCATTTAGTGGATATTTTCACAAAAAAGTGAAATTTTCAAAAATTCAGAAAATTGGCTGAAAACGACTAAATATGAAGGTCTCATCGGGCGAATCGCTCTGCAACTGAAATCGGAATGCTCACTGACATTTCCCCTATCTGAAAGTCTGATAAACGCCGGAAAAATGACTAAGTCCAAAAAAAAATTTTTTTCAACTTTTTTCAATTTAACCCCTGTGGGATATATATTCTACCCACACACATTTGGAACTCTCCTGGGGTACCCTCACACATATTATTCGCTCATTTAGTGGATATTTTCACAAAAAAGTGAAATTTTCAAAAATTTAGAAAATTGTCTGAAAACGACTAAATATGAAGGACTCATCGGGCGAATCGCTCTGGAACTGAAATCGGAATGCTCACTGAAATTCCCCCTATCTGAAAGTCTGATGAACGCCGGAAAAATGACTAAGTCCAAAAAAACATTTTTTTCACTTTTACCCCCGTGGGATATATTTTCTACCCACACACATTTGGAACTCTCCTGGGGTACCCTCACACATATTATTCCGTCATTTAGTGGATATTTTCACAAAAGAGTTAAATTTTCAAAAATTCAGAAATTTGGCTGAAAACGACAAAATATCAAGGACTCATGGGGCGAATCGCTCTGGAACTAAAATCGGAACGCCCACTGACATTTCCCCTATTTATCTGAAAGTCTGATAAACGCTGACAAAATGACTAAGTCCAAAAAAAATTTTTTTTCTACTTTTTTCAATTTTACCCCGTGGGATATATATTCTACCCACACACATTTGGAACTCTCCTGGGGTACCCTCACACATATTATTCGCTCATTTAGTGGATATTTTCACAAAAAAGTGAAATTTTAAAAAATTCAGAAAATTGGCTGAAAACGACTAAATATAAAGGACTCATTGGGCGAATCGCTCTGGAACTGAAATCGGAACGCACACTGACATTTCCCCTATCTGAAAGTCTGATAAACGCCGGAAAAATGACTAAGTCCAAAAAAAATTTTTTTTTCAACTTTTTTCAATTTTACCCCCGTGGGATATATATTCTACCCACAAACATTTGGAACTCTCCTGGGGTACCCTCACACATATTATTTACTCATTTAGTGGATATTTTCACAAAAAAGTGAAATTTTAAAAAATTCAGAAAATCGACTGAAAGCGACTAAATATGAAAGACTCATCAGGCGAATCGCTCTGGAACTAAAATCGGAATGCTCACTGACATTTCCCCTTATCTGAAAGTCTGATAAACGCTGACAAAATGACTAAGTCCAAAAAAAAATTTTTTTCAACTTTTTTCAATTTAACCCCTGTGGGATATATATTCTACCCACACACATTTGGAACTCTCCTGGGGTACCCTCACACATATTATTCGCTCATTTAGTGGATATTTTCACAAAAAAGTGAAATTTTCAAAAATTCAGAAAATTGGCTGAAAACGACTAAATATGAAGGACTCATCGGGCGAATCGCTCTGGAACTGAAATCGGAATGCTCACTGACATTTCCCCTATCTGAAAGTCTGATGAACGCCGGAAAAATGACTAAGTCCAAAAAAACATTTTTTTCACTTTTACCCCCGTGGGATATATATTCTACCCACACACATTTGGAACTCTCCTGGGGTACCCTCACACATATTATTCCCTCATTTAGTGGATATTTTCACAAAAGAGTTAAATTTTCAAAAATTCAGAAAATTGGCTGAAAACGACTAAATATCAAGGACTCATCGGGCGAATCGCTCTGGAACTAAAATCGGAACGCTCACTGACATTTCCCCTATCTATCTGAAAGTCTGATAAACGCTGACAAAATGACTAAGTCCAAAAAAAAAATTTTTTCAACTTTTTTCAATTTAATCCCTGTGGGATATATATTCTACCCACACACATTTCAAACTCTCCTGGGGTACCCTCACACATATTATTCGCTCATTTAGTGGATATTTTCACAAAAAAGTGAAATTTTCAAAAATTCAGAAAATTGGCTGAAAACGACTAAATATGAAGGACTCATCGGGTGAATCGCTCTGCAACTGAAATCGGAATGCTCACTGACATTTCCCCTATCTGAAAGTCTGATAAATGCCGGAAAAATGACTAAGTCCAAAAAAAAATTTTTTTCAACTTTTTTCAATTTAACCTTTGTGGGATATATATTCTACCCACACACATTTGGAACTCTCCTGGGGTACCCTCACACATATTATTCGCTCATTTAGTGGATATTTTCACAAAAAAGTGAAATTTTCAAAAATTCAGAAAATTGGCTGAAAACGACTAAATATGATGGACTCATCGGGCGAATCGCTCTGGAACTGAAATCGGAATGCTCACTGACATTTCCCCTATCTGAAAGTCTGATGAACGCCGGAAAAATGACTAAGTCCAAAAAAACATTTTTTTCACTTTTACCCCCGTGGGATATATATTCTACCCACACACATTTGGAACTCTCCTGGGGTACCCTCACACATATTATTCCCTCATTTAGTGGATATTTTCACAAAAGAGTTAAATTTTCAAAAATTCAGAAAATTGGCTGAAAACGACTAAATATCAAGGACTCATCGGGCGAATCGCTCTGGAACTAAAATCGGAACGCTCACTGACATTTCCCCTATCTATCTGAAAGTCTGATAAACGCTGACAAAATGACTAAGTCCAAAAAAAAAATTTTTTCAACTTTTTTCAATTTAATCCCTGTGGGATATATATTCTACCCACACACATTTGGAACTCTCCTGGGGTACCCTCACACATATTATTCGCTCATTTAGTGGATATTTTCACAAAAAAGTGAAATTTTCAAAAATTCAGAAAATTGGCTGAAAACGACTAAATATGAAGGTCTCATCGGGCGAATCGCTCTGCAACTGAAATCGGAATGCTCACTGACATTTCCCCTATCTGAAAGTCTGATAAATGCCGGAAAAATGACTAAGTCCAAAAAAAAATTTTTTTCAACTTTTTTCAATTTAACCTTTGTGGGATATATATTCTACCCACACACATTTGGAACTCTCGTGGGGTACCCTCACACATATTATTCCCTCATTTAGTGGATATTTTCACAAAAGAGTTAAATTTTCAAAAATTCAGAAAATTGGCTGAAAACGACAAAATATCAAGGACTCATCGGGCGAATCGCTCTGGAACTAAAATCGGAACGCTCACTGACATTTCCCCTATCTATCTGAAAGTCTGATAAACGCTGACAAAATGACTAAGTCCAAAAAAAATTTTTTTTCAACTTTTTTCAATTTTACCCCGTGGGAGATATATTCTACCCACACACATTTGGAACTCTCCTGGGGTACCCTCACACATATTATTCGCTCATTTAGTGGATATTTTCACAAAAAAGTGAAATTTTCAAAAATTCAGAAAATTGGCTGAAAACGACTAAATATGATGGACTCATCGGGCGAATCGCTCTGGAACTGAAATCGGAATGCTCACTGACATTTCCCCTATCTGAAAGTCTGATGAACGCCGGAAAAATGACTAAGTCCAAAAAAACATTTTTTTCACTTTTACCCCCGTGGGATATATATTCTACCCACACACATTTGGAACTCTCCTGGGGTACCCTCACACATATTATTCCCTCATTTAGTGGATATTTTCACAAAAGAGTTAAATTTTCAAAAATTCAGAAAATTGGCTGAAAACGACTAAATATCAAGGACTCATCGGGCGAATCGCTCTGGAACTAAAATCGGAACGCTCACTGACATTTCCCCTATCTATCTGAAAGTCTGATAAACGCTGACAAAATGACTAAGTCCAAAAAAAAATTTTTTTCAACTTTTTTCAATTTAATCCCTGTGGGATATATATTCTACCCACACACATTTCAAACTCTCCTGGGGTACCCTCACACATATTATTCGCTCATTTAGTGGATATTTTCACAAAAAAGTGAAATTTTCAAAAATTCAGAAAATTGGCTGAAAACTACTAAATATGAAGGACTCATCGGGTGAATCGCTCTGCAACTGAAATCGGAATGCTCACTGACATTTCCCCTATCTGAAAGTCTGATAAATGCCGGAAAAATGACTAAGTCCAAAAAAATATTTTTTTCAACTTTTTTCAATTTAACCTTTGTGGGATATATATTCTACCCACACACATTTGGAACTCTCCTGGGGTACCCTCACACATATTATTCGCTCATTTAGTGGATATTTTCACAAAAAAGTGAAATTTTCAAAAATTCAGAAAATTGGCTGAAAACGACTAAATATGATGGACTCATCGGGCGAATCGCTCTGGAACTGAAATCGGAATGCTCACTGACATTTCCCCTATCTGAAAGTCTGATGAACGCCGGAAAAATGACTAAGTCCAAAAAAACATTTTTTTCACTTTTACCCCCGTGGGATATATATTCTACCCACACACATTTGGAACTCTCCTGGGGTACCCTCACACATATTATTCCCTCATTTAGTGGATATTTTCACAAAAGAGTTAAATTTTCAAAAATTCAGAAAATTGGCTGAAAACGACTAAATATCAAGGACTCATCGGGCGAATCGCTCTGGAACTAAAATCGGAACGCTCACTGACATTTCCCCTATCTATCTGAAAGTCTGATAAACGCTGACAAAATGACTAAGTCCAAAAAAAAAATTTTTTCAACTTTTTTCAATTTAATCCCTGTGGGATATATATTCTACCCACACACATTTGGAACTCTCCTGGGGTACCCTCACACATATTATTCGCTCATTTAGTGGATATTTTCACAAAAAAGTGAAATTTTCAAAAATTCAGAAAATTGGCTGAAAACGACTAAATATGAAGGTCTCATCGGGCGAATCGCTCTGCAACTGAAATCGGAATGCTCACTGACATTTCCCCTATCTGAAAGTCTGATAAATGCCGGAAAAATGACTAAGTCCAAAAAAAAATTTTTTTCAACTTTTTTCAATTTAACCTTTGTGGGATATATATTCTACCCACACACATTTGGAACTCTCGTGGGGTACCCTCACACATATTATTCCCTCATTTAGTGGATATTTTCACAAAAGAGTTAAATTTTCAAAAATTCAGAAAATTGGCTGAAAACGACAAAATATCAAGGACTCATCGGGCGAATCGCTCTGGAACTAAAATCGGAACGCTCACTGACATTTCCCCTATCTATCTGAAAGTCTGATAAACGCTGACAAAATGACTAAGTCCAAAAAAAATTTTTTTTCAACTTTTTTCAATTTTACCCCGTGGGAGATATATTCTACCCACACACATTTGGAACTCTCCTGGGGTACCCTCACACATATTATTCGCTCATTTAGTGGATATTTTCACAAAAAAGTGAAATTTTCAAAAATTCAGAAAATTGGCTGAACACGACTAAATATAAAGGACTCATTGGGCGAATCGCTCTGGAACTGAAATCGAAACGCTCACTGACATTTCCCCTATCTGAAAGTCTGATAAACGCCGGAAAAATGACTAAGTCCAAAAAAAATTTTTTTTCAACTTTCTTCACTTTTACCCCCGTGGGATATATATTCTACCCACACTCATTTGGAACTCTCCTGGGGTACCCTCACACATATTATTCGCTCATTTAGTGGATATTTTCACAAAAAAGTGAAATTTTCAAAAATTCAGAAAATTGGCTGAAAACGACTAAATATGAAGGACTCATCGGGCGAATCGCTCTGCAACTGAAATCGGAATGCTCACTGACATTTCCCCTATCTGAAAGTCTGATGAACGCCGGAAAAATAACTAAGTCCAAAAAAACATTTTTTTCACTTTTACCCCCGTGGGATATATATTCTACCCACACACATTTGGAACTCTCCTGGGGTACCCTCACACATATTATTCCCTCGTTTAGTGGATATTTTCACAAAAGAGTTAAATTTTCAAAAATTCAGAAAATTGGCTGAAAACGACTAAATATCAAGGACTCATCGGGCGAATCGCTCTGGAACTAAAATCGGAACGCTCACTGACATTTCCCCTATTTATCTGAAAGTCTGATTAACGCTGACAAAATGACTAAGTCCAAAAAAAAAATTTTTTCAACTTTTTTCAATTTAATCCCTGTGGGATATAGATTCTACCCACACACATTTGGAACTCTCCTGGGGAACCCTCACACATATTATTCGCTCATTTAGTGGATATTTTCACAAAAAAGAAAATTTTCAAAAATTCAGAAAATTGGCTGAAAACGACTAAATATGAAGGACTCATCGGGCGAATCGCTCTGCAACTGAAATCGGAATGCTCACTGACATTTCCCCTCTCTGAAAGTCTGATAAATGCCGGAAAAATTACTAAGTCCAAAAAAAAATTTTTTTCAACTTTTTTCAATTTAACCTTTGTGGGATATATATTCTACCCACACACATTTGGAACTCTCCTGGGGTACCCTCACACATATTATTCCCTCATTTAGTGGATATTTTCACAAAAGAGTTAAATTTTCAAAAATTCAGAAAATTGGCTGAAAACGACAAAATATCAAGGACTCATCGGGCGAATCGCTCTGGAACTAAAATCGGAACGCTCACTGACATTTCCCCTATCTATCTGAAAGTCTGATAAACGCTGACAAAATGACTAAGTCCAATAAAAATATTTTTTCAACTTTTTTCAATTTTACCCCGTGGGATATATATTCTACCCACACACATTTGGAACTCTCCTGGGGTACCCTCACACATATTATTCGCTCATTTAGTGGATATTTTCACAAAAAAGTGAACTTTTCAAAAATTCAGAAAATTGGCTGAAAACGACTAAATATGAAGGACTCATCGGGCGAATCGCTCTGCAACTGAAATCGGAATGCTCACTGACATTTCCCCTATCTGAAAGTCTGATAAATGCCGGAAAAATTACTAAGTCCAAAAAAAAATTTTTTTCAACTTTTTTCAATTTTACCCCCGTGGGATATATATTCTACCCACACACATTTGGAACTTTTCTGGGGTACCCTCACACATATTATTCCCTCATTTAGTGGATATTTTCACAAAAAAGTGAAATTTTCAAAAATTCAGAAAATTGGCTGAAAACGACTAAATATGAAGGACTCATCGGGCGAATCGCTCTGGAACTGAAATCGGAATGCTCACTGACATTTCCCCTATCTGAAAGTCTGATAAACGCCGGAAAAATGACTAAGTCCAAAAAAAAATTTTTTTCAACTTTTTTCAATTTAACCCCTGTGGGATATATATTCTACCCACACACATTTGGAACTCTCCTGGGGTACCCTCACACATATTATTCGCTCATTTAGTGGATATTTTCACAAAAAAGTGAAATTTTCAAAAATTTAGAAAATTGTCTGAAAACGACTAAATATGAAGGACTCATCGGGCGAATCGCTCTGGAACTGAAATCGGAATGCTCACTGAAATTCCCCCTATCTGAAAGTCTGATGAACGCCGGAAAAATGACTAAGTCCAAAAAAACATTTTTTTCACTTTTACCCCCGTGGGATATATTTTCTACCCACACACATTTGGAACTCTCCTGGGGTACCCTCACACATATTATTCCGTCATTTAGTGGATATTTTCACAAAAGAGTTAAATTTTCAAAAATTCAGAAATTTGGCTGAAAACGACAAAATATCAAGGACTCATCGGGCGAATCGCTCTGGAACTAAAATCGGAACGCCCACTGACATTTCCCCTATTTATCTGAAAGTCTGATAAACGCTGACAAAATGACTAAGTCCAAAAAAAATTTTTTTTCTACTTTTTTCAATTTTACCCCGTGGGATATATATTCTACCCACACACATTTGGAACTCTCCTGGGGTACCCTCACACATATTATTCGCTCATTTAGTGGATATTTTCACAAAAAAGTGAAATTTTAAAAAATTCAGAAAATTGGCTGAAAACGACTAAATATAAAGGACTCATTGGGCGAATCGCTCTGGAACTGAAATCGGAACGCACACTGACATTTCCCCTATCTGAAAGTCTGATAAACGCCGGAAAAATGACTAAGTCCAAAAAAAATTTTTTTTTCAACTTTTTTCAATTTTACCCCCGTGGGATATATATTCTACCCACAAACATTTGGAACTCTCCTGGGGTACCCTCACACATATTATTTCCTCATTTAGTGGATATTTTCACAAAAAAGTGAAATTTTAAAAAATTCAGAAAATCGACTGAAAGCGACTAAATATGAAAGACTCATCAGGCGAATCGCTCTGGAACTAAAATCGGAATGCTCACTGACATTTCCCCTTATCTGAAAGTCTGATAAAGGCTGACAAAATGACTAAGTCCAAAAAAAAATTTTTTACAACTTTTTTCAATTTAACCCCTGTGGGATATATATTCTACCCACACACATTTGGAACTCTCCTGGGGTACCCTCACACATATTATTCCCTCATTTAGTGGATATTTTCACAAAAGAGTTAAATTTTCAAAAATTCAGAAAATTGGCTGAAAACGACAAAATATCAAGGACTCATCGGGCGAATCGCTCTGGAACTAAAATCGGAACGCTCACTGACATTTCCCCTATCTATCTGAAAGTCTGATAAACGCTGACAAAATGACTAAGTCCAATAAAAATATTTTTTCAACTTTTTTCAATTTTACCCCGTGGGATATATATTCTACCCACACACATTTGGAACTCTCCTGGGGTACCCTCACACATATTATTCGCTCATTTAGTGGATATTTTCACAAAAAAGTGAACTTTTCAAAAATTCAGAAAATTGGCTGAAAACGACTAAATATGAAGGACTCATCGGGCGAATCGCTCTGCAACTGAAATCGGAATGCTCACTGACATTTCCCCTATCTGAAAGTCTGATAAATGCCGGAAAAATTACTAAGTCCAAAAAAAAATTTTTTTCAACTTTTTTCAATTTTACCCCCGTGGGATATATATTCTACCCACACACATTTGGAACTCTTCTGGGGTACCCTCACACATATTATTCCCTCATTTAGTGGATATTTTCACAAAAAAGTGAAATTTTCAAAAATTCAGAAAATTGGCTGAAAACGACTAAATATGAAGGACTCATCGGGCGAATCGCTCTGGAACTGAAATCGGAATGCTCACTGACATTTCCCCTATCTGAAAGTCTGATAAACGCCGGAAAAATGACTAAGTCCAAAAAAAAATTTTTTTCAACTTTTTTCAATTTAACCCCTGTGGGATATATATTCTACCCACACACATTTGGAACTCTCCTGGGGTACCCTCACACATATTATTCGCTCATTTAGTGGATATTTTCACAAAAAAGTGAAATTTTCAAAAATTTAGAAAATTGTCTGAAAACGACTAAATATGAAGGACTCATCGGGCGAATCGCTCTGGAACTGAAATCGGAATGCTCACTGAAATTCCCCCTATCTGAAAGTCTGATGAACGCCGGAAAAATGACTAAGTCCAAAAAAACATTTTTTTCACTTTTACCCCCGTGGGATATATTTTCTACCCACACACATTTGGAACTCTCCTGGGGTACCCTCACACATATTATTCCGTCATTTAGTGGATATTTTCACAAAAGAGTTAAATTTTCAAAAATTCAGAAATTTGGCTGAAAACGACAAAATATCAAGGACTCATCGGGCGAATCGCTCTGGAACTAAAATCGGAACGCCCACTGACATTTCCCCTATTTATCTGAAAGTCTGATAAACGCTGACAAAATGACTAAGTCCAAAAAAAATTTTTTTTCTACTTTTTTCAATTTTACCCCGTGGGATATATATTCTACCCACACACATTTGGAACTCTCCTGGGGTACCCTCACACATATTATTCGCTCATTTAGTGGATATTTTCACAAAAAAGTGAAATTTTAAAAAATTCAGAAAATTGGCTGAAAACGACTAAATATAAAGGACTCATTGGGCGAATCGCTCTGGAACTGAAATCGGAACGCACACTGACATTTCCCCTATCTGAAAGTCTGATAAACGCCGGAAAAATGACTAAGTCCAAAAAAAATTTTTTTTTCAACTTTTTTCAATTTTACCCCCGTGGGATATATATTCTACCCACAAACATTTGGAACTCTCCTGGGGTACCCTCACACATATTATTTCCTCATTTAGTGGATATTTTCACAAAAAAGTGAAATTTTAAAAAATTCAGAAAATCGACTGAAAGCGACTAAATATGAAAGACTCATCAGGCGAATCGCTCTGGAACTAAAATCGGAATGCTCACTGACATTTCCCCTTATCTGAAAGTCTGATAAACGCTGACAAAATGACTAAGTCCAAAAAAAAATTTTTTTCAACTTTTTTCAATTTAACCCCTGTGGGATATATATTCTACCCACACACATTTGGAACTCTCCTGGGGTACCCTCACACATATTATTCGCTCATTTAGTGGATATTTTCACAAAAAAGTGAAATTTTCAAAAATTCAGAAAATTGGCTGAAAACGACTAAATATGAAGGACTCATCGGGCGAATCGCTCTGGAACTGAAATCGGAATGCTCACTGACATTTCCCCTATCTGAAAGTCTGATGAACGCCGGAAAAATGACTAAGTCCAAAAAAACATTTTTTTCACTTTTACCCCCGTGGGATATATATTCTACCCACACACATTTGGAACTCTCCTGGGGTACCCTCACACATATTATTCCCTCATTTAGTGGATATTTTCACAAAAGAGTTAAATTTTCAAAAATTCAGAAAATTGGCTGAAAACGACTAAATATCAAGGACTCATCGGGCGAATCGCTCTGGAACTAAAATCGGAACGCTCACTGACATTTCCCCTATCTATCTGAAAGTCTGATAAACGCTGACAAAATGACTAAGTCCAAAAAAAAAATTTTTTCAACTTTTTTCAATTTAATCCCTGTGGGATATATATTCTACCCACACACATTTCAAACTCTCCTGGGGTACCCTCACACATATTATTCGCTCATTTAGTGGATATTTTCACAAAAAAGTGAAATTTTCAAAAATTCAGAAAATTGGCTGAAAACGACTAAATATGAAGGACTCATCGGGTGAATCGCTCTGCAACTGAAATCGGAATGCTCACTGACATTTCCCCTATCTGAAAGTCTGATAAATGCCGGAAAAATGACTAAGTCCAAAAAAAAATTTTTTTCAACTTTTTTCAATTTAACCTTTGTGGGATATATATTCTACCCACACACATTTGGAACTCTCCTGGGGTACCCTCACACATATTATTCGCTCATTTAGTGGATATTTTCACAAAAAAGTGAAATTTTCAAAAATTCAGAAAATTGGCTGAAAACGACTAAATATGATGGACTCATCGGGCGAATCGCTCTGGAACTGAAATCGGAATGCTCACTGACATTTCCCCTATCTGAAAGTCTGATGAACGCCGGAAAAATGACTAAGTCCAAAAAAACATTTTTTTCACTTTTACCCCCGTGGGATATATATTCTACCCACACACATTTGGAACTCTCCTGGGGTACCCTCACACATATTATTCCCTCATTTAGTGGATATTTTCACAAAAGAGTTAAATTTTCAAAAATTCAGAAAATTGGCTGAAAACGACTAAATATCAAGGACTCATCGGGCGAATCGCTCTGGAACTAAAATCGGAACGCTCACTGACATTTCCCCTATCTATCTGAAAGTCTGATAAACGCTGACAAAATGACTAAGTCCAAAAAAAAATTTTTTTCAACTTTTTTCAATTTAATCCCTGTGGGATATATATTCTACCCACACACATTTGGAACTCTCCTGGGGTACCCTCACACATATTATTCGCTCATTTAGTGGATATTTTCACAAAAAAGTGATATTTTCAAAAATTCAGAAAATTGGCTGAAAACGACTTAATATGAAGGACTCATCGGGCGAATCGCTCTGCAACTGAAATCGGAATGCTCACTGACATTTCCCCTATCTGAAAGTCTGATAAATGCCGGAAAAATGACTAAGTCCAAAAAAAATTTTTTTTCAACTTTTTTCAATTTAACCTTTGTGGGATATATATTCTACCCACACACATTTGGAACTCTCCTGGGGTACGCTCACACATATTATTTCCTCATTTAGTGGATATTTTCACAAAAAAGTGAAATTTTCAAAAATTCAGAAAATTGACTGAAAGCGACTAAATATGAAAGACTCATCAGGCGAATCGCTCTGGAACTGAAATCGGAACGCTCACTGACATTTCCCCTTATCTGAAAGTCTGATAAACGCTGACAAAATGACTAAGTCCAAAAAAAAATTTTTTTCAACTATTTTCAATTTTACCCCCGTGGGATATTTATTCTACCCACACACATTTGGAACTCTCCTGGGGTACCCTCACACATATTATTCGCTCATTTAGTGGATATTTTCACAAAAAAGTGAAATTTTCAAAAATTTAGAAAATTGTCTGAAAACGACTAAATATGAAGGACTCATCGGGCGAATCGCTCTGGAACTGAAATCGGAATGCTCACTGACATTTCCCCTATCTGAAAGTCTGATGAACGCCGGAAAAATGACTAAGTCCAAAAAAACATTTTTTTCACTTTTACCCCCGTGGGATATATATTCTACCCACACACATTTGGAACTCTCCTGGGGTACCCTCACACATATTATTCCCTCATTTAGTGGATATTTTCACAAAAGAGTTAAATTTTCAAAAATTCAGAAAGTTGGCTGAAAACGACTAAATATCAAGGACTCATCGGGCGAATCGCTCTGCAACTAAAATCGGAACGCTCACTGACATTTCCCCTATCTATCTGAAAGTCTGATAAATGCTGACAAAATGACTATGTCCAAAAAAAATTTTTTTTAAACTTTTTTCAATTTTACCCCGTGGGATATATATTCTACCCACACACATTTGGAACTCTCCTGGGGTACCCTCACACATATTATTCGCTCATTTAGTGGATATTTTCACAAAAAAGTGAAATTTTCAAAAATTCAGAAAATTGGCTGAAAACGACTAAATATAAAGGACTCATTGGGCGAATCGCTCTGGAACTGAAATCGGAACGCTCACTGACATTTCCCCTATCTGAAAGTCTGATAAACGCTGACAAAATGACTAAGTCCAAAAAAAAATTTTTTTCAACTTTTTTCAATTTTACCCCGTGGGATATATATTCTACCCACACACATTTGGAACTCTCCTGGGGTACCCTCACACATATTATTCGCTCATTTAGTGGATATTTTCACAAAAAAGTGAAATTTTCAAAAATTCAGAAAATTGGCTGAAAACGACTAAATATGAAGGACTCATCGGGCGAATCGCTCTGCAACTGAAATCGGAATGCTCACTGACATTTCCCCTATCTGAAAGTCTGATAAATGCCGGAAAAATGACTAAGTCCAAAAAAAAATTTTTTTCACTTTTACCCCCGTGGGATATATATTCTACCCACACACATTTGGAACTCTCCTGGGGTACCCTCACACATATTATTCCCTCATTCAGTGTATATTTTCACAAAAAAGTGAAATTTTCAAAAATTCAGAAAATTGGCTGAAAATGACTAAATATGAACGACTCATCGGGCGAATCACTCTGGAACTTAAATCGGAATGCTCACTGACATTTCCCCTATCTGAAAGTCTGATAAACGCCGGAAAAATGACTAAGTCTAAAAAAAAATTTTTTTCAACTTTTTTCAATTTTACCCCGTGGGATATTTATTCTACCCATATACATTTGGAACTCTCCTGGGGTACCCTCACACATATTATTCGCTCATTTAGTGGATATTTTCACAAAAGAGTTAAATTTTCAAAAATTCAGAAAATTGGCTGAACACGACTAAATATCAAGGACTCATCGGGCGAATCGCTCTGGAACTAAAATCGGAACGCTCACTGACATTTCCCCTATCTATCTGAAAGTCTGATAAACGCTGACAAAATGACTAAGTCCAAAAAAAAAATTTTTTCAACTTTTTTCAATTTAATCCCTGTGGGATATATATTCTACCCACACACATTTGGAACTCTCCTGGGGTACCCTCACACATATTATTCGCTCATTTAGTGGATATTTTCACAAAAAAGTGAAATTTTCAAAAATTCAGAAAATTGGCTGAAAACGACTAAATATGAAGGACTCATCGGGCGAATCGCTCTGCAACTGAAATCGGAATGCTCACTGACATTTCCCCTATCTGAAAGTCTGATAAATGCCGGAAAAATGACTAAGTCCAAAAAAAAATTTTTTTCAACTTTTTTCAATTTAACCTTTGTGGGATATATATTCTACCCACACACATTTGGAACTCTCGTGGGGTACCCTCACACATATTATTCCCTCATTTAGTGGATATTTTCACAAAAGAGTTAAATTTTCAAAAATTCAGAAAATTGGCTGAAAATGACAAAATATCAAGGACTCATCGGGCGAATCGCTCTGGAACTAAAATCGGAACGCTCACTGACATTTCCCCTATCTATCTCAAAGTCTGATAAACGCTGAGAAAATGACTAAGTCCCCAAAAAATTTTTTTTCAACTTTTTTCAATTTTACCCCGTGGGATATATATTCTACCCACACACATTTGGAACTCTCCTGGGGTACCCTCACACATATTATTCGCTCATTTAGTGGATATTTTCACAAAAAAGTGAAATTTTCAAAAATTCAGAAAATTGGCTGAAAACGACTAAATATAAAGGACTCATTGGGCGAATCGCTCTGGAACTGAAATCGAAACGCTCACTGACATTTCCCCTATCTGAAAGTCTGATAAACGCCGGAAAAATGACTATGTCCAAAAAAAATTTTTTTTCAACTTTCTTCACTTTTACCCCCGTGGGATATATATTCTACCCACACACATTTGGAACTCTCCTGGGGTACCCTCACACATATTATTCGCTCATTTAGTGGATATTTTCACAAAAAAGTGAAATTTTCAAAAATTCAGAAAATTGGCTGAAAACGACTAAATATGAAGGACTCATCGGGCGAATCGCTCTGCAACTGAAATCGGAATGCTCACTGACATTTCCCCTATCTGAAAGTCTGATGAACGCCGGAAAAATAACTAAGTCCAAAAAAACATTTTTTTCACTTTTACCCCCGTGGGATATATATTCTACCCACACACATTTGGAACTCTCCTGGGGTACCCTCACACATTTTATTCCCTCGTTTAGTGGATATTTTCACAAAAGAGTTAAATTTTCAAAAATTCAGAAAATTGGCTGAAAACGACTAAATATCAAGGACTCATCGGGCGAATCGCTCTGGAACTAAAATCGGAATGCTCACTGACATTTCCCCTATTTATCTGAAAGTCTGATTAACGCTGACAAAATGACTAAGTCCAAAAAAAAAATTTTTTCAACTTTTTTCAATTTAATCCCTGTGGGATATATATTCTACCCACACACATTTGGAACTCTCCTGGGGAACCCTCACACATATTATTCGCTCATTTAGTGGATATTTTCACAAAAAAGGAAATTTTCAAAAATTCAGAAAATTGGCTGAAAACGACTAAATATGAAGGACTCATCGGGCGAATCGCTCTGCAACTGAAATCGGAATGCTCACTGACATTTCCCCTATCTGAAAGTCTGATAAATGCCGGAAAAATTACTAAGTCCAAAAAAAAATTTTTTTCAACTTTTTTCAATTTAACCTTTGTGGGATATATATTCTACCCACACACATTTGGAACTCTCCTGGGGTACCCTCACACATATTATTCCCTCATTTAGTGGATATTTTCACAAAAGAGTTAAATTTTCAAAAATTCAGAAAATTGGCTGAAAACGACAAAATATCAAGGACTCATCGGGCGAATCGCTCTGGAACTAAAATCGGAACGCTCACTGACATTTCCCCTATCTATCTGAAAGTCTGATAAACGCTGACAAAATGACTAAGTCCAATAAAAATATTTTTTCAACTTTTTTCAATTTTACCCCGTGGGATATATATTCTACCCACACACATTTGGAACTCTCCTGGGGTACCCTCACACATATTATTCGCTCATTTAGTGGATATTTTCACAAAAAAGTGAAATTTTCAAAAATTCAGAAAATTGGCTGAAAACGACTAAATATGAAGGACTCATCGGGCGAATCGCTCTGCAACTGAAATCGGAATGCTCACTGACATTTCCCCTATCTGAAAGTCTGATAAATGCCGGAAAAATTACTAAGTCCAAAAAAAAATTTTTTTCAACTTTTTTCAATTTAACCTTTGTGGGATATATATTCTACCCACACACATTTGGAACTCTCCTGGGGTACCCTCACACATATTATTCCCTCATTTAGTGGATATTTTCACAAAAGAGTTAAATTTTCAAAAATTCAGAAAATTGGCTGAAAACGACAAAATATCAAGGACTCATAGGGCGAATCGCTCTGGAACTAAAGTCGGAACGCTCACTGACATTTCCCTTATCTATCTGAAAGTCTGATAAACGCTGACAAAATGACTATGTCCAAAAAAAATTTTTTTTCAACATTTTTCAATTTTACCCCGTGGGATATATATTCTACCCACACACATTTGGAACTCTCCTGGGGTACCCTCACACATATTATTCGCTCATTTAGTGGATATTTTCACAAAAAAGTGAAATTTTCAAAAATTCAGAAAATTGGCTGAAAACGACTAAATATAAAGGACTCATTGGGCGAATCGCTCTGGAACTGAAATCGGAACGCTCACTGACATTTCCCCTATCTGAAAGTCTGATAAACGCTGACAAAATGACTAAGTCCAAAAAAAAATTTTTTTCAACTTTTTTCAATTTCACCCCTGTGGGATATAAATTCTACCCACACACATTTGGAACTCTCCTGGGGTACCCTCACACATATTATTCGCTCATTTAGCGGATATTTTCACAAAAAAAGTGAAATTTTCAAAAATTCAGAAAATTGGCTGAAAACGATTAAATATGAAGGACTCATCGGGCGAATCGCTCTGCAACTGAAATCGGAATGCTCACTGACATTTCCCCTATCTGAAAGTCTGATAAATGCCGGAAAAATGACTAAGTCCAAAAAAAAATTTTTTTCAACTTTTTTCAATTTAACCCCTGTGGGATATATATTCTACCCACACACATTTGGAACTCTCCTGGGGTACCCTCACACATATTATTCCCTCATTTAGTGGATATTTTCACAAAAAAGTGAAATTTTCAAAAATTTAGAAAATTGTCTGAAAACGACTAAATATGAAGGACTCATCGGGCGAATCGCTCTGGAACTGAAATCGGAATGCTCACTGACATTTCCCCTATCTGAAAGTCTGATGAACGCCGGAAAAATGACTAAGTCCAAAAAAACATTTTTTTCACTTTTACCCCCGTGGGATATATATTCTACCCACACACATTTGGAACTCTCCTGGGGTACCCTCACACATATTATTCCCTCATTTAGTGGATATTTTCACAAAAGAGTTAAATTTTCAAAAATTCAGAAAATTGGCTGAAAACGACTAAATATCAAGCACTCATCGGGCGAATCGCTCTGGAACTAAAATCGGAACGCTCACTGACATTTCCCCTATCTATCTGAAAGTCTGATAAATGCTGACAAAATGACTATGTCCAAAAAAAATTTTTTTTCAACTTTTTTCAATTTTACCCCGTGGGATATATATTCTACCCACACACATTTGGAACTCTCCTGGGGTACCCTCACACATATTATTCGCTCATTTAGTGGATATTTTCACAAAAAAGTGAAATTTTCAAAAATTCAGAAAATTGGCTGAAAACGACTAAATATAAAGGACTCATTGGGCGAATCGCTCTGGAACTGAAATCGGAACGCTCACTGACATTTCCCCTATCTGAAAGTCTGATAAACGCTGACAAAATGACTAAGTCCAAAAAAAAATTTTTTTCAGCTTTTTTCAATTTAACCCTTGTGGGATATATATTCTACCCACACACATTTGGAACTCTCCTGGGGTACCCTCACACATATTATTCGCTCATTTAGTGGATATTTTCACAAAAAAGTGAAATTTTCAAAAATTCAGAAAATTGGCTGAAAACGACTAAATATGAAGGACTCATCGGGCGAATCGCTCTGCAACTGAAATCGGAATGCTCACTGACATTTCCCCTATCTGAAGGTCTGATAAATGCCGGAAAAATGACTAAGTCCAAAAAAAATTTTTTTTCACTTTTACCCCCGTGGGATATATATTCTACCCACACACATTTGGAACTCTCCTGGGGTACCCTCACACATATTATTCGCTCATTTAGTGGATATTTTCACAAAAAAGTGAAATTTTCAAAAATTCAGAAAATTGGCTGAAAACGACTAAATATGAAGGACTCATCGGGCGAATCGCTCTGGAACTGAAATTGGAACGCTCACTGACATTTCCCCTATCTGAAAGTCTGATAAATGCCGGAAAAATTACTAAGTCCAAAAAAAAATTTTTTTCAACTTTTTTCAATTTAACCTTTGTGGGATATATATTCTACCCACACACATTTGGAACTCTCCTGGGGTACTCTCACACATATTATTCCCTCATTTAGTGGATATTTTCACAAAAGAGTTAAATTTTCAAAAATTCAGAAAATTGGCTGAAAACGACAAAATATCAAGGACTCATAGGGCGAATCGCTCTGGAACTAAAGTCGGAACGCTCACTGACATTTCCCTTATCTATCTGAAAGTCTGATAAACGCTGACAAAATGACTATGTCCAAAAAATATTTTTTTTCAACATTTTTCAATTTTACCCCGTGAGATATATATTCTACCAACACACATTTGGAACTCTCCTGGGGTACTCTCACACATATTATTCGCTCATTTAGTGGATATTTTCACAAAAAAGTGAAATTTTCAAAAATTCAGAAAATTGGCTGAAAACGACTAAATATAAAGGACTCATTGGGCGAATCGCTCTGGAACTGAAATCGGTACGCTCACTGACATTTCCCCTATCTGAAAGTCTGATAAACGCTGACAAAATGACTAAGTCCAAAAAAAAATTTTTTTCAACTTTTTTCAATTTCACCCCTGTGGGATATAAATTCTACCCACACACATTTGGAACTCTCCTGGGGTACCCTCACACATATTATTCGCTCATTTAGCGGATATTTTCACAAAAAAAGTGAAATTTTCAAAAATTCAGAAAATTGGCTGAAAACGATTAAATATGAAGGACTCATCGGGCGAATCGCTCTGCAACTGAAATCGGAATGCTCACTGACATTTCCCCTATCTGAAAGTCTGATAAATGCCGGAAAAATGACTAAGTCCAAAAAAAAATTTTTTTCAACTTTTTTCAATTTAACCCCTGTGGGATATATATTCTACCCACACACATTTGGAACTCTCCTGGGGTACCCTCACACATATTATTCCCTCATTTAGTGGATATTTTCACAAAAAAGTGAAATTTTCAAAAATTTAGAAAATTGTCTGAAAACGACTAAATATGAAGGACTCATCGGGCGAATCGCTCTGGAACTGAAATCGGAATGCTCACTGACATTTCCCCTATCTGAAAGTCTGATGAACGCCGGAAAAATGACTAAGTCCAAAAAAACATTTTTTTCACTTTTACCCCCGTGGGATATATATTCTACCCACACACATTTGGAACTCTCCTGGGGTACCCTCACACATATTATTCCCTCATTTAGTGGATATTTTCACAAAAGAGTTAAATTTTCAAAAATTCAGAAAATTGGCTGAAAACGACTAAATATCAAGCACTCATCGGGCGAATCGCTCTGGAACTAAAATCGGAACGCTCACTGACATTTCCCCTATCTATCTGAAAGTCTGATAAATGCTGACAAAACGACTATGTCCAAAAAAAATTTTTTTTCAACTTTTTTCAATTTTACCCCGTGGGATATATATTCTACCCACACACATTTGAAACTCTCCTGGGGTACCCTCACACATATTATTCGCTCATTTAGTGGATATTTTCACAAAAAAGTGAAATTTTCAAAAATTCAGAAAATTGGCTGAAAACGACTAAATATAAAGGACTCATTGGGCGAATCGCTCTGGAACTGAAATCGGAACGCTCACTGACATTTCCCCTATCTGAAAGTCTGATAAACGCTGACAAAATGACTAAGTCCAAAAAAAAATTTTTTTCAACTTTTTTCAATTTTACCCCGTGGGATATATATTCTACCCACACACATTTGGAACTCTCCTGGGGTACCCTCACACATATTATTCGCTCATTTAGTGGATATTTTCACAAAAAAGTGAAATTTTCAAAAATTCAGAAAATTGGCTGAAAACGACTAAATATGAAGGACTCATCGGGCGACTCGCTCTGGAACTGAAATCGGAACGCTCACTGACATTTCCCCTATCTGAAAGTCTGATAAACGCCGGAAAAATGACTAAGTCCAAAAAAAAATTTTTTTCAGCTTTTTTCAATTTAACCCCTGTGGGATATATATTCTACCCACACACATTTGGAACTCTCCTGGGGTACCCTCACACATATTATTCGCTCATTTAGTGGATATTTTCACAAAAAAGTGAAATTTTCAAAAATTCAGAAAATTGGCTGAAAACGACTAAATATGAAGGACTCATCGGGCGAATCGCTCTGGAACTGAAATCGGAATGCTCACTGACATTTCCCCTATCTGAAAGGCTGATGAACGCCGGAAAAATGACTAAGTCCAAAAAAAAAATTTTTTCAACTTTTTTCAATTTAACCCCTGTGGGATATATATTCTACCCACACACATTTGGAGCTCTCCTGGGGTACCCTCACACATATTATTCCCTCATTTAGTGGATATTTTCACAAAAGAGTTAAATTTTCAAAAAATCAGAAAATTGGCTGAAAACGACTAAATATCAAGGACTCATCGGGCGAATCGCTCTGGAACTAAAATCGGAACGCTCACTGACATTTCCCCTATCTATCTGAAAGTCTGATAAACGCTGACAAAATGACTAAGTCCAAAAAAAATTTTTTTTCAACTTTTTTCAATTTTACCCCGTGGGATATATATTCTACCCACACACATTTGGAACTCTCCTGGGGTACCCTCACACATATTATTCGCTCATTTAGTGGATATTTTCACAAAAAAGTGAAATTTTCAAAAATTCAGAAAATTGACTGAAAGCGACTAAATATGAAAGACTCATCAGGCGAATTGCTCTGGAACTGAAATTGGAACGCTCACTGATATTTCCCCTATCTGAAAGTCTGATAAACGCCGGAAAAATGACTAAGTCCAAACAAATTTTTTTTTCAACTTTTTTCAATTTTACCCCCGTGTGATATATATTCTACCCACACACATTTGGAACTCTCCTGGGGTACCCTCACACATATTATTCGCTCATTTAGTGGATATTTTCACAAAAAAGTGAAATTTTCAAAAATTCAGAAAATTGGCTGAAAACGATTAAATATGAAGGACTCATAGGGCGAATCGCTCTGGAACTGAAATCGGAATGCTCACTGACATTTCCCCTATCTGAAAGTCTGATAAACGCCGGAAAAATGACTAAGTCCAAAAAAAAATTTTTTTCAACTTTTTTCACTTTTACCCCCGTGGGATATATATTCTACCCACACACATTTGGAACTCTCCTGGGGTACCCTCACACATATTATTTCCTCATTTACTGGATATTTTCACAAAAAAGTGAAATTTTCAAAAATTCAGAAAATTGGCTGAAAACGACTAAATATCAAGGACTCATCTAGCGAATTGCTCTGGAACTGAAATCGGAACGCTCACTGACATTTCCCCTATTTGAAAGTCTGATAAACGCCGGAAAAATGACTAAGTCCAAACAAAATTTTTTTTCAACTTTTTTTAATTTTGCCCCCGTGGGATATATATTCTACCCACACACATTTGGAACTCTCCTGGGGTACCCTCACACATATTATTTGCTCATTTAGTGGATATTTTCACAAAAAAGTGAAATTTTTGAAAAATTCTAAAAATTGGCTGAAAACGACTAAATATGAAGGACTCATCGGGCGAATCACTCTGGAACTGAAATCGGAATGCTCACTGACATTTCCCCTATCTGAAAGTCTTATAAACGCCGGAAAAATGACTAAGTCCAAAAAAAAATTTTTTTTCCACTTTTTTCAATTTAACCCCCGTGGGATATATATTCTACCCACACACATTTGGAACTCTCCTGGGGTACCCTCACACATATTATTTCCTCATTTAGTGGATATTTTCACAAAAAAGTGAAATTTTCAAAAATTCAGAAAATTGGCTGAAAGCGACTAAATATGAAAGACTCATCAGGCGAATCACTCTGGAACTGAAATTGGAACGCTCACTGACATTTCCCCTATCTGAAAGTCTGATAAACGCCGGAAAAATGACTAAGTCCAAAAAAAAATTTTTTTCAACTTTTTTCAATTTAACCCCTGTGGGATATATATTCTACCCACACACATTTGGAACTCTCCTGGGGTACCCTCACACATATTATTCCCTCATTTAGTGGATATTTTCACAAAAGAGTTAAATTTTCAAAAATTCAGAAAATTGGCTGAAAACGACTAAATATCAAGCACTCATCGGGCGAATCGCTCTGGAACTAAAATCGGAACGCTCACTGACATTTCCCCTATCTATCTGAAAGTCTGATAAATGCTGACAAAATGACTATGTCCAAAAAAAATTTTTTTTCAACTTTTTTCAATTTTACCCCGTGGGATATATATTCTACCCACACACATTTGGAACTCTCCTGGGGTACCCTCACACATATTATTCGCTCATTTAGTGGATATTTTCACAAAAAAGTGAAATTTTCAAAAATTCAGAAAATTGGCTGAAAACGACTAAATATAAAGGACTCATTGGGCGAATCGCTCTGGAACTGAAATCGGAACGCTCACTGACATTTCCCCTATCTGAAAGTCTGATAAACGCTGACAAAATGACTAAGTCCAAAAAAAAATTTTTTTCAACTTTTTTCAATTTTACCCCGTGGGATATATATTCTACCCACACACATTTGGAACTCTCCTGGGGTACCCTCACACATATTATTCGCTCATTTAGTGGATATTTTCACAAAAAAGTGAAATTTTCAAAAATTCAGAAAATTGGCTGAAAACGACTAAATATGAAGGACTCATCGGGCGACTCGCTCTGGAACTGAAATCGGAACGCTCACTGACATTTCCCCTATCTGAAAGTCTGATAAACGCCGGAAAAATGACTAAGTCCAAAAAAAAATTTTTTTCAGCTTTTTTCAATTTAACCCCTGTGGGATATATATTCTACCCACACACATTTGGAACTCTCCTGGGGTACCCTCACACATATTATTCGCTCATTTAGTGGATATTTTCACAAAAAAGTGAAATTTTCAAAAATTCAGAAAATTGGCTGAAAACGACTAAATATGAAGGACTCATCGGGCGAATCGCTCTGCAACTGAAATCGGAATGCTCACTGACATTTCCCCTATCTGAAGGTCTGATAAATGCCGGAAAAATGACTAAGTCCAAAAAAAAATTTTTTTCACTTTTACCCCCGTGGGATATATATTCTACCCACACACATTTGGAACTCTCCTGGGGTACCCTCACACATATTATTCGCTCATTTAGTGGATATTTTCACAAAAAAGTGAAATTTTCAAAAATTCAGAAAATTGGCTGAAAACGACTAAATATGAAGGACTCATCGGGCGAATCGCTCTGGAACTGAAATTGGAACGCTCACTGACATTTCCCCTATCTGAAAGTCTGATAAATGCCGGAAAAATTACTAAGTCCAAAAAAAAATTTTTTTCAACTTTTTTCAATTTAACCTTTGTGGGATATATATTCTACCCACACACATTTGGAACTCTCCTGGGGTACTCTCACACATATTATTCCCTCATTTAGTGGATATTTTCACAAAAGAGTTAAATTTTCAAAAATTCAGAAAATTGGCTGAAAACGACAAAATATCAAGGACTCATAGGGCGAATCGCTCTGGAACTAAAGTCGGAACGCTCACTGACATTTCCCTTATCTATCTGAAAGTCTGATAAACGCTGACAAAATGACTATGTCCAAAAAATATTTTTTTTCAACATTTTTCAATTTTACCCCGTGAGATATATATTCTACCCACACACATTTGGAACTCTCCTGGGGTACCCTCACACATATTATTCGCTCATTTAGTGGATATTTTCACAAAAAAGTGAAATTTTCAAAAATTCAGAAAATTGGCTGAAAACGACTAAATATAAAGGACTCATTGGGCGAATCGCTCTGGAACTGAAATCGGTACGCTCACTGACATTTCCCCTATCTGAAAGTCTGATAAACGCTGACAAAATGACTAAGTCCAAAAAAAAATTTTTTTCAACTTTTTTCAATTTCACCCCTGTGGGATATAAATTCTACCCACACACATTTGGAACTCTCCTGGGGTACCCTCACACATATTATTCGCTCATTTAGCGGATATTTTCACAAAAAAAGTGAAATTTTCAAAAATTCAGAAAATTGGCTGAAAACGATTAAATATGAAGGACTCATCGGGCGAATCGCTCTGCAACTGAAATCGGAATGCTCACTGACATTTCCCCTATCTGAAAGTCTGATAAATGCCGGAAAAATGACTAAGTCCAAAAAAAAATTTTTTTCAACTTTTTTCAATTTAACCCCTGTGGGATATATATTCTACCCACACACATTTGGAACTCTCCTGGGGTACCCTCACACATATTATTCCCTCATTTAGTGGATATTTTCACAAAAAAGTGAAATTTTCAAAAATTTAGAAAATTGTCTGAAAACGACTAAATATGAAGGACTCATCGGGCGAATCGCTCTGGAACTGAAATCGGAATGCTCACTGACATTTCCCCTATCTGAAAGTCTGATGAACGCCGGAAAAATGACTAAGTCCAAAAAAACATTTTTTTCACTTTTACCCCCGTGGGATATATATTCTACCCACACACATTTGGAACTCTCCTGGGGTACCCTCACACATATTATTCCCTCATTTAGTGGATATTTTCACAAAAGAGTTAAATTTTCAAAAATTCAGAAAATTGGCTGAAAACGACTAAATATCAAGCACTCATCGGGCGAATCGCTCTGGAACTAAAATCGGAACGCTCACTGACATTTCCCCTATCTATCTGAAAGTCTGATAAATGCTGACAAAATGACTATGTCCAAAAAAAATTTTTTTTCAACTTTTTTCAATTTTACCCCGTGGGATATATATTCTACCCACACACATTTGAAACTCTCCTGGGGTACCCTCACACATATTATTCGCTCATTTAGTGGATATTTTCACAAAAAAGTGAAATTTTCAAAAATTCAGAAAATTGGCTGAAAACGACTAAATATAAAGGACTCATTGGGCGAATCGCTCTGGAACTGAAATCGGAACGCTCACTGACATTTCCCCTATCTGAAAGTCTGATAAACGCTGACAAAATGACTAAGTCCAAAAAAAAATTTTTTTCAACTTTTTTCAATTTTACCCCGTGGGATATATATTCTACCCACACACATTTGGAACTCTCCTGGGGTACCCTCACACATATTATTCGCTCATTTAGTGGATATTTTCACAAAAAAGTGAAATTTTCAAAAATTCAGAAAATTGGCTGAAAACGACTAAATATGAAGGACTCATCGGGCGACTCGCTCTGGAACTGAAATCGGAACGCTCACTGACATTTCCCCTATCTGAAAGTCTGATAAACGCCGGAAAAATGACTAAGTCCAAAAAAAAATTTTTTTCAGCTTTTTTCAATTTAACCCCTGTGGGATATATATTCTACCCACACACATTTGGAACTCTCCTGGGGTACCCTCACACATATTATTCGCTCATTTAGTGGATATTTTCACAAAAAAGTGAAATTTTTGAAAAATTCTAAAAATTGGCTGAAAACGACTAAATATGAAGGACTCATCGTGCGAATCACTCTGGAACTGAAATCGGAATGCTCACTGACATTTCCCCTATCTGAAAGTCTGATAAACGCCGGAAAAATGACTAAGTCCAAAAAAAAATTTTTTTTCCACTTTTTTCAATTTAACCCCCGTGGGATATATATTCTACCCACACACATTTGGAACTCTCCTGGGGTACCCTCACACATATTATTTCCTCATTTAGTGGATATTTTCACAAAAAAGTGAAATTTTCAAAAATTCAGAAAATTGGCTGAAAGCGACTAAATATGAAAGACTCATCAGGCGAATCGCTCTGGAACTGATATTGGAACGCTCACTGACATTTCCCCTATGTGAAAGTCTGATAAACGCCAGAAAAATGACTAAGTCCAAAGAAAAATTTTTTCCAACTTTTTTCAATTTTACCCGCGTGGGATATATATTCTACCCACACACATTTGGAACTCTCCTGGGGTACCCTCACACACATTATTCCTTCATTTAGTGGATATTTTCACAAAAAAGTGAAATTTTGAAAAATTCAGAAAATTGGCTGAAAACGATTAAATATGAAGGACTCATCGGGCGAATCGCTCTGGAACTGAAATCGGAACGCTCACTGACATTTCCCCTATCTGAAAGTCTGATAAACGCTGACAAAATGACTAAGTCCAAACAATATTTTTTTTCAACTTTTTTCAATTTAACCCCCGTGGGATATATATTCTACCCACACACATTTGGAACTCTCCTGGGGTACCCTCACACATATTATTCCCTCATTTAGTGGATATTTTCACAAAAAAGTGAAATTTTCAAAAATTCTGAAAATTGGCTGAAAACGACTAAATATGAAGGACTCATCTGGCGAATCGCTCTGGAACTGAAATCGGAATGCTCACTGACATTTCCCCTATCTGAAAGTCTGATGAACGCCGGAAAAATGACTAAATCCCCAAAAAAAATTTTTTCAACTTTTTTCAATTTAACCCCCGTGGGATCTATATTCTACCCACACACATTTGGAACTCTCCTGGGGTACCCTCACACATATTATTCCCTCATTTAGTTGATATTTTCACAAAAAAGTGAAATTTTCAAAAATTCAGAGAATTGGCTGAAAACGACTAAATATGAAGGAATATGATTCCGGGCGAATCGCTCTTCAACGGAAATCGGAACGCTCACTGATATTTCCCCTATCTGAAAGTCTAATAAACGCCGGAAAAATGACTAAGTCCAAAAAAATATATTTTTCACCTTTTTTAATTTATCCCCTGTGGGATATATATTCTACCCACACACATTTGGAACTCTCCTGGGGTACCCTCACACATATTATTCCCTCATTTTGTGGATATTTTCACAAAAAAGTGAAATTTTCAAAAATTCAGAAAATTGGCTGAAAACGACTAAACATGAAGGACTCATCGGGCGAATCGCTCTGGAACTGAAAGCGGAATGCTCACTGACATTTCCCCTATCTGAAAGGCTGATGAACGCCGGAAAAATGACTAAGTCCAAAAAAAAAATTTTTTCAACTTTTTTCAATTTAACCCCTGTGGGATATATATTCTACCCACACACATTTGGAGCTCTCCTGGGGTACCCTCACACATATTATTCCCTCATTTAGTGGATATTTTCACAAAAGAGTTAAATTTTCAAAAATTCAGAAAATTGGCTGAAAACGACTAAATATCAAGGACTCATCGGGCGAATCGCTCTGGAACTAAAATCGGAACGCTCACTGACATTTCCCCTATCTATCTGAAAGTCTGATAAACGCTGACAAAATGACTAAGTCCAAAAAAAATTTTTTTTCAACTTTTTTCAATTTTACCCCGTGGGATATATATTCTACCCACACACATTTGGAACTCTCCTGGGGTACCCTCACACATATTATTCGCTCATTTAGTGGATATTTTCACAAAAAAGTGAAATTTTCAAAAATTCAGAAAATTGACTGAAAGCGACTAAATATGAAAGACTCATCAGGCGACTTGCTCTGGAACTGAAATTGGAACGCTCACTGATATTTCCCCTATCTGAAAGTCTGATAAACGCCGGAAAAATGACTAAGTCCAAACAAATTTTTTTTCAACTTTTTTCAATTTTACCCCCGTGTGATATATATTCTACCCACACACATTTGGAACTCTCCTGGGGTACCCTCACACATATTATTCGCTCATTTAGTGGATATTTTCACAAAAAAGTGAAATTTTCAAAAATTCAGAAAATTGGCTGAAAACGATTAAATATGAAGGACTCATAGGGCGAATCGCTCTGGAACTGAAATCGGAATGCTCACTGACATTTCCCCTATCTGAAAGTCTGATAAACGCCGGAAAAATGACTAAGTCCAAAAAAAAATTTTTTTCAACTTTTTTCACTTTTACCCCCGTGGGATATATATTCTACCCACACACATTTGGAACTCTCCTGGGGTACCCTCACACATATTATTTCCTCATTTACTGGATATTTTCACAAAAAAGTGAAATTTTCAAAAATTCAGAAAATTGGCTGAAAACGACTAAATATCAAGGACTCATCTAGCGAATTGCTCTGGAACTGAAATCGGAACGCTCACTGACATTTCCCCTATTTGAAAGTCTGATAAACGCCGGAAAAATTACTAAGTCCAAACAAAATTTTTTTTCAACTTTTTTTAATTTTGCCCCCGTGGGATATATATTCTACCCACACACATTTGGAACTCTCCTGGGGTACCCTCACACATATTATTTGCTCATTTAGTGGATATTTTCACAAAAAAGTGAAATTTTTGAAAAATTCTAAAAATTGGCTGAAAACGACTAAATATGAAGGACTCATCGGGCGAATCACTCTGGAACTGAAATCGGAATGCTCACTGACATTTCCCCTATCTGAAAGTCTTATAAACGCCGGAAAAATGACTAAGTCCAAAAAAAAATTTTTTTTCCACTTTTTTCAATTTAACCCCCGTGGGATATATATTCTACCCACACACATTTGGAACTCTCCTGGGGTACCCTCACACATATTATTTCCTCATTTAGTGGATATTTTCACAAAAAAGTGAAATTTTCAAAAATTCAGAAAATTGGCTGAAAGCGACTAAATATGAAAGACTCATCAGGCGAATCACTCTGGAACTGAAATTGGAACGCTCACTGACATTTCCCCTATCTGAAAGTCTGATAAACGCCGGAAAAATGACTAAGTCCAAAAAAAAATTTTTTTCAACTTTTTTCAATTTAACCCCTGTGGGATATATATTCTACCCACACACATTTGGAACTCTCCTGGGGTACCCTCACACATATTATTCCCTCATTTAGTGGATATTTTCACAAAAAAGTGAAATTTTCAAAAATTCAGAAAATTGGCTGAAAACGACTAAATATCAAGGACTCATCTGGCGAATCGCTCTGGAACTGAAATCGGAACGCTCACTGACATTTCCCCTATCTGAAAGTCTGATAAACGCTGACAAAATGACTAAGTCCAAGCAAAATTTTTTTTCAACTTTTTTTAATTTTGCCCCTGTGGGATATATATTCTACCCACACACATTTGGAACTCTCCTGGGGTACCCTCACACATATTATTCGCTCATTTAGTGGATATTTTCACAAAAAGTGAAATTTTCAAAAATTCAGAAAATTGGCTGAAAACGATTAAATATGAAGGACTCATCGGGCGAATCGCTCTGGAACTGAAATCGGAATGCTCACTGACATTTCCCCTATCTGAAAGTCTGATAAACGCCGGAAAAATGACTAAGTGCAAAAAAAATGTTTTTTCAACTTTTTTCAATTTAACCCCCGTGGGATATATATTCTACCCACACACATTTGGAACTCTCCTGGGGTACCCTCACACATATTATTCCCTCATTTAGTGGATATTTTCACAAAAAAGTGAAATTTTCAAAAATTCTGAAAATTGGCTGAAAACGACTAAATATCAAGGACTCATCTGGCGAATCGCTCTGGAACTGAAATCGGAATGCTCACTGACATTTCCCCTATCTGAAAGTCTGATGAACGCCGGAAAAATGACTAAATCCCAAAAAAAAATTTTTTCAACTTTTTTCAATTTAACCCCCGTGGGATATATATTCTACCCACACACATTTGGAACTCTCCTGGGGTACCCTCACACATATTATTCCCTCATTTAGTGGATATTTTCACAAAAAAGTGAAATTTTCAAAAATTCAGAGAATTGGCTGAAAACGACTAAATATGAAGGACTCATCGGGCGAATCGCTCTTCAACGGAAATCGGAACACTCACTGACATTTCCCCTATCTGAAAGTCTGATAAACGCCGGAAAAATGACTAAGTCCAAAAAAAAATTTTTTTCAACTTTTTTCACTTTTACCCCCGTGGGATATATATTCTACCCACACACATTTGGAACTCTCCTGGGGTACCCTCGCACATATTATTCCCTCATTTTGTGGATATTTTCACAAAAAAATGAAATTTTCAAAAATTCTGAAAATTGGCTGAAAACGACTACATATCAAGGACTCATCTGGCGAATCGCTCTGGAACTGAAATCGGAACGCTCACTGACATTTCCCCTATCTGAAAGTCTGATGAACGCTGACAAAATGACTAAGTCCAAGCAAAATTTTTTTCAACTTTTTTTAATTTTGCCCCCGTGGGATATATATTCTACCCACACACATTTGGAACTCTCCTGGGGTACCCTCACACATATTATTCGCTCATTTAGTGGATATTTTCACAAAAAAGTGAAATTTTCAAAAATTGTAAAAATTGTCTGAAAACGACTAAATATGAAGGACTCATCGGGCGAATCGCTCTGGAACTGAAATCGGAACGCTCACTGACATTTCCCCTATCTGAAAGTCTGATAAACGCCGGAAAAATGACTAAGTCCAAAGAAAAATTTTTTCCAACTTTTTTCAATTTTACCCGCGTGGGATATATATTCTACCCACACACATTTGGAACTCTCCTGGGGTACCCTCACACATATTATTTCCTCATTTACTGGATATTTTCACAAAAAAGTGAAATTTTCAAAAATTCAGAAAATTGGCTGAAAACGACTAAATATCAAGGACTCATCTAGCGAATTGCTCTGGAACTGAAATCGGAACGCTCACTGACATTTCCCCTATTTGAAAGTCTGATAAACGCCGGAAAAATGACTAAGTCCAAACAAAATTTTTTTTCAACTTTTTTTAATTTTGCCCCCGTGGGATATATATTCTACCCACACACATTTGGAACTCTCCTGGGGTACCCTCACACATACTATTTGCTCATTTAGTGGATATTTTCACAAAAAAGTGAAATTTTTGAAAAATTCTAAAAATTGGCTGAAAACGACTAAATATGAAGGACTCATCGGGCGAATCACTCTGGAACTGAAATCGGAATGCTCACTGACATTTCCCCTATCTGAAAGTCTTATAAACGCCGGAAAAATGACTAAGTCCAAAAAAAAATTTTTTTTCCACTTTTTTCAATTTAACCCCCGTCGGATATATATTCTACCCACACACATTTGGAACTCTCCTGGGGTACCCTCACACATATTATTTCCTCATTTAGTGGATATTTTCACAAAAAAGTGAAATTTTCAAAAATTCAGAAAATTGGCTGAAAGCGACTAAATATGAAAGACTCATCAGGCGAATCGCTCTGGAACTGAAATTGGAACGCTCACTGACATTTCCCCTATCTGAAAGTCTGATAAACGCCGGAAAAATGACTAAGTCCAAAAAAAAATTTTTTTCAACTTTTTTCAATTTAACCCCTGTGGGATATATATTCTACCCACACACATTTGGAACTCTCCTGGGGTACCCTCACACATATTATTCCCTCATTTAGTGGATATTTTCACAAAAAAGTGAAATTTTCAAAAATTCAGAAAATTGGCTGAAAACGACTAAATATCAAGGACTCATCTGGCGAATCGCTCTGGAACTGAAATCGGAACGCTCACTGACATTTCCCCTATGTGAAAGTCTGATAAACGCTGACAAAATGACTAAGTCCAAGCAAAATTTTTTTTCAACTTTTTTCAATTTAACCCCTGTGGGATATATATTCTACCCACACACATTTGGAACTCTCCTGGGGTACCCTCGCACATATTATTCCCTCATTTTGTGGATATTTTCACAAAAAAATGAAATTTTCAAAAATTGTAAAAATTGGCTGAAAACGACTAAATATGAAGGACTCATCGGGCGAATCGCTCTGGAACTGAAATCGGAACGCTCACTGACATTTCCCCTATCTGAAAGTCTGATAAACGCCGGAAAAATGACTAAGTCCAAAGAAAAATTTTTTCCAACTTTTTTCAATTTTACCCGCGTGGGATATATATTCTACCCACACACATTTGGAACTCTCCTGGGGTACCCTCACACACATTATTCCTTCATTTAGTGGATATTTTCACAAAAAAGTGACATTTTCAAAAATTTAGAAAATTGGCTGAAAACGACTAAATATGAAGGACTCATCGGGCGAATCGCTCTGGAACTGAAATTGGAATGCTCACTGACATTTCCCCTATCTGAAAGTCTGATGAACGCCGGAAAAATGACTAAGTCCAAAAAAAATGTTTTTTCAACTTTTTTCAATTTAACCCCCGTGGGATATATATTCTACCCACACACATTTGGAACTCTCCTGGGGTACCCTCACACATATTATTCCCTCATTTTGTGTATATTTTCACAAAAAAGTGACATTTTCAAAAATTCAGAAAATTGGCTGAAAACGACTAAATATCAAGGACTAATCTGGCAAATCGCTCTGGAACTGAAATCGGAACGCTCACTGACATTTCCCCTATCTGAAAGTCTGATAAACGCTGACAAAATGACTAAGTCCAAACAATATATTTTTTCAACTTTTTTCAATTTTACCCCCGTGGGATAAATATTCTACCCACACACATTTGGAACTCTCCTGTGGTACCCTCACACATATTATTTCCTCATTTAGTGGATATTTTCACAAAAAAGTGAAATTTTCAAAAATTCTGAAAATTGGCTCAAAACGACTAAATATCAAGGACTCATCTGGCGAATCGCTCTGGAACTGAAATCGGAATGCTCACTGACATTTCCCCTATCTGAAAGTCTGATGAACACCGGAAAAATGACTAAATCCCCAAAAAAATTTTTTTCAACTTTTTTCAATTTAACCCCCGTGGGATATATATTCTACCCACACACATTTGGAACTCTCCTGGGGTACCCTCACACATATTATTCCCTCATTTTGTGTATATTTTCACAAAAAAGTGACATTTTCAAAAATTCAGAAAATTGGCTGAAAACGACTAAATATCAAGGACTCATCTGGCAAATCGCTCTGGAACTGAAATCGGAACGCTCACTGACATTTCCCCTATCTGAAAGTCTGATAAACGCTGACAAAATGACTAAGTCCAAACAATATTTTTTTTCAACTTTTTTCAATTTTACCCCCGTGGGATATATATTCTACCCACACACATTTGGAACTCTCCTGGGGTACCCTCACACACATTATTCCCTCATTTAGTGGATATTTTCACAAAAAAGTGACATTTTCAAAAATTTAGAAAATTGGCTGAAAACGACTAAATATGAAGGACTCATCGGGCGAATCGCTCTGGAACTGAAATCGGAATGCTCACTGACATTTCCCCTATCTGAAAGTCTGATGAACGCCGGAAAAATGAGTAAGTCCAAAAAAAAATTTTTTTAAACTTTTTTTTACTTTTACCCCCTTGGGATATATATTCTACCCACACACATTTGGAACTCTCCTGGGGTACCCTCACACACATTATTCCTTCATTTAGTGGATATTTTCACAAAAAGTGATATTTTCAAAAATTTAGAAAATTGGCTGAAAACGACTAAATATGAAGGACTCATCGGGCGAATCGCTCTGGAACTGAAATCGGAACGCTCACTGACATTTCTCCTATCTGAAAGTCTGATAAACGCCGTAAAAATGACTAAGTCCAAAAAAAAAATTTTTTCAACTTTTTTCAATTTAACCCCTGTGGGATATATATTCTACCCACACACATTTGGAACTCTCCTGGGGTACCCTCACACATATTATTCCCTCATTTTGTGTATATTTTCACAAAAAAGTGACATTTTCAAAAATTCAGAAAATTGGCTGAAAACGACTAAATATCAAGGACTCATCTGGCAAATCGCTCTGGAACTGAAATCGGAACGCTCACTGACATTTCCCCTATCTGAAAGTCTGATAAACGCTGACAAAATAACTAAGTCCAAACAATATTTTTTTTCAACTTTTTTCAATTTTACCCCCGTGGGATATATATTCTACCCACACACATTTGGAACTCTCCTGGGGTACCCTCACAAATATTATTCGCTCATTTAGTGGATATTTTCACAAAAAAGTGAAATTTTCAAAAATTCAGAAAATTGGCTGAAAACGATTAAATATGAAGGACTCATCGGGCGAATCGCTCTGGAACTGAAATCGGAATGCTCACTGACATTTCCCCTATCTGAAAGTCTGATAAACGCCGGAAAAATGACTAAGTCCAAAAAAAATGTTTTTTCAACTTTTTTCAATTTAACCCCCGTGGGATATATATTCTACCCACACACATTTGGAACTCTCCTGGGGTACCCTCACACATATTATTCCCTCATTTTGTGTATATTTTCACAAAAAAGTGACATTTTCAAAAATTCAGAAAATTGGCTGAAAACGACTAAATATCAAGGACTCATCTGGCGAATCGCTCTGGAACTGAAATCGGAACGCTCACTGACATTTCCCCTATCTGAAAGTCTGATAAACGCTGACAAAATGACTAAGTCCAAACAAAATTTTTTTTCAACTTTTTTCAATTTTACCCCCGTGGGATATATATTCTACCCACACACATTTGGAACTCTCCTGGGGTACCCTCACACACATTATTCCTTCATTTAGTGGATATTTTCACAAAAAGTGACATTTTCAAAAATTTAGAAAATTGGCTGAAAACGACTAAATATGAAGGACTCATCGGGCGAATCGCTCTGGAACTGAAATCGGAACGCTCACTGACATTTCTCCTATCTGAAAGTCTGATAAACGCCGGAAAAATGACTAAGTCCAAAAAAAAAATTTTTTCAACTTTTTTCAATTTAACCCCTGTGGGATATATATTCTACCCACACACATTTGGAACTCTCCTGGGGTACCCTCACACATATTATTCGCTCATTTAGTGGATATTTTCACAAAAAAGTGAAATTTTCAAAAATTCTAAAAATTGGCTGAAAACGACTAAATATGAAGGACTCATCGGGGGAATCGCTCTGGAACTGAAATCGGAACGCTCACTGACATTTCCCCTATCTGAAAGTCTGATAAACGCCGGAAAAATGACTAAGTCCAAAGAAAAATTTTTTCCAACTTTTTTCAATTTTACCCGCGTGGGATATATATTCTACCCACACACATTTGGAACTCTCCTGGGGTACCCTCACACACATTATTCCTTCATTTAGTGGATATTTTCACAAAAAAGTGACATTTTCAAAAATTTATAAAATTGGCTGAAAACGACTAAATATGAAGGACTCATCGGGCGAATCGCTCTGGAACTGAAATTGGAATGCTCACTGACATTTCCCCTATCTGAAAGTCTGATAAACGCTGACAAAATGACTAAGTCCCCCCAAAAAATTTTTTTCAACTTTTTTTAATTTTACCCCCATGGGATATATATTCTACCCACACACATTTGGAACTCTCCTGGGGTACCCTCACACACATTATTCCTTCATTTAGTGGATATTTTCACAAAAAAGTGACATTTTCAAAAATTTAGAAAATTGGCTGAAAACGACTGAATAAGAAGGACTCATCGGGCGAATCGCTCTGGAACTGAAATTGGAATGCTCACTGACATTTCCCCTATCTGAAAGTCTGATGAACGCCGGAAAAATGACTAAGTCCAAAAAAAAATTTTTTTCAACTTTTTTCACTTTTCCCCCGTGGGATATATATTCTACCCACACACATTTGGAACTCTCCTGGGGTACCCTCACACATATTATTCCCTCATTTTGTGTATATTTTCACAAAAAAGTGACATTTTCAAAAATTCAGAAAATTGGCTGAAAACGACTAAATATCAAGGACTCATCTGGCAAATCGCTCTGGAACTGAAATCGGAACGCTCACTGACATTTCCCCTATCTGAAAGTCTGATAAACGCTGACAAAATGACTAAGTCCAAACAATATTTTTTTTCAACTTTTTTCAATTTTACCCCCGTGGGATATATATTCTACCCACACACATTTGGAACTCTCCTGGGGTACCCTCACACACATTATTCCTTCATTTAGTGGATATTTTCACAAAAAAGTGACATTTTCAAAAATTTAGAAAATTGGCTGAAAACGACTAAATATGAAGGACTCATCGGGCGAATCGCTCTGGAACTGAAATCGGAATGCTCACTGACATTTCCCCTATCTGAAAGTCTGATGAACGCCGGAAAAATGACTAAGTCCAAAAAAAAATTTTTTAAAACTTTTTTTTACTTTTACCCCCTTTTGATATATATTCTACCCACACACATTTGGAACTCTCCTGGGGTACCCTCACACACATTATTCCTTCATTTAGTGGATATTTTCACAAAAAGTGACATTTTCAAAAATTTAGAAAATTGGCTGAAAACGACTAAATATGAAGGACTCATCGGGCGAATCGCTCTGGTACTGAAATCGGAACGCTCACTGACATTTTTCCTATCTGAAAGTCTGATAAACGCCGGAAAAATGACTAAGTCCAAAAAAAAATTTTTTTCAACTTTTTTCAATTTAACCCCTGTGGGATATATATTCTACCCAAAAACATTTGGAACTCTCCTGGGGTACCCTCACACATATTATTCCCTCATTTTGTGTATATTTTCACAAAAAAGTGACATTTTCAAAAATTCAGAAAATTGGCTGAAAACGACTAAATATCAAGGACTCATCTGGCAAATCGCTCTGGAACTGAAATCGGAACGCTCACTGACATTTCCCCTATCTGAAAGTCTGATAAACGCTGACAAAATGACTAAGTCCAAACAATATTTTTTTTCACCTTTTTTCAATTTTACCCCCGTGGGATATATATTCTACCCACACACATTTGGAACTCTCCTGGGGTACCCTCACAAATATTATTCGCTCATTTAGTGGATATTTTCACAAAGAAGTGAAATTTTCAAAAATTCAGAAAATTGGCTGAAAACGATTAAATATGAAGGACTCATCGGGCGAATCGCTCTGGAACTGAAATCGGAATGCTCACTGACATTTCCCCTATCTGAAAGTCTGATAAACGCCGGAAAAATGACTAAGTCCAAAAAAAATGTTTTTTCAACTTTTTTCAATTTAACCCCCGTGGGATATATATTCTACCCACACACATTTGGAACTCTCCTGGGGTACCCTCACACATATTATTCCCTCATTTAGTGGATATTTTCACAAAAAAGTGAAATTTTCAAAAATTCAGAAAATTGGCTGAAAACGACTAAATATCAAGGACTCATCTAGCGAATCGCTCTGGAACTGAAATTGGAACGCTCACTGACATTTCCCCTATCTGAAAGTCTGATAAACGCCGGAAAAATGACTAAGTCCAAAAAAAAATTTTTTTCAACTTTTTTCAATTTAACCCCTGTGGGATATATATTCTACCCACACACATTTGGAACTCTCCTGGGGTACCCTCACACATATTATTCCCTCATTTTGTGGATATTTTCACAAAAAAGTGAAATTTTCAAAAATTCAGAAAATTGGCTGAAAACGACTAAATATCAAGGACTCATCTGGCGAATCGCTCTGGAACTGAAATCGGAACGCTCACTGACATTTCCCCTATCTGAAAGTCTGATAAACGCCGGAAAAATGACTAAGTCCAAAAAAAAAATTTTTTCAACTTTTTTCAATTTAACCCCTGTGGGATATATATTCTACCCACACACATTTGGAACTCTCCTGGGGTACCCTCGCACATATTATTCCCTAATTTTGTGGATATTTTCACAAAAAAATGAAATTTTCAAAAATTCAGAAAATTGGCTGAAAACGACTACATATCAAGGACTCATCTGGCGAATCGCTCTGGAACTGAAATCGGAACGCTCACTGACATTTCCCCTATCTGAAAGTCTGATAAACGCCGGAAAAATGACTAAGTCCAAAGAAAAATTTTTTCCAACTTTTTTCAATTTTACCCGCGTGGGATATATATTCTACCCACACACATTTGGAACTCTCCTGGGGTACCCTCACACACATTATTCCTTCATTTAGTGGATATTTTCACAAAAAAGTGACATTTTCAAAAATTTAGAAAATTGGCTGAAAACGACTAAATATGAAGGACTCATCGGACGAATCGCTCTGGAACTGAAATTGGAATGCTCACTGACATTTCCCCTATCTGAAAGTCTGATGAACGCCGGAAAAATGACTAAGTCCAAAAAAAATGTTTTTTCAACTTTTTTCAATTTAACCCCCGTGGGATATATATTCTACCCACACACATTTGGAACTCTCCTGGGGTACCCTCACACATATTATTCCCTCATTTAGTGGATATTTTCACAAAAAAGTGAAATTTTCAAAAATTCAGAGAATTGGCTGAAAACGACTAAATATGAAGGACTCATCACGCGAATCGCTCTTCAACGGAAATCGGAACACTCACTGACATTTCCCCTATCTGAAAGTCTGATAAACGCCGGAAAAATGACTAAGTCCAAAAAAAAAATTTTTTTCAACTTTTTCAATTTAACCCCCGTGGGATATATATTCTACCCACACACATTTGGAACTCTCCTGGGGTACCCTCAAACATATTATTCCCTCATTTAGTGGATATTTTCACAAAAAAGTGACATTTTCAAAAATTTTGAAAATTCTCTGAAAACGACTAAATATGAAGGACTCAATGGGCGAATCGCTCTGGAACTGAAATCGGAATGCTCACTGACATTTCCCCTATCTGAAAGTCTGATAAACGCCGGAAAAATGACTAAGTCCAAAAAAAAAATTTTTTCAACTTTTTTCAATTTAACCCCTGTGGGATATATATTCTACCCACACACATTTGGAACTCTCCTGGGGTACCCTCGCACATATTATTCCCTCATTTTGTGGATATTTTCACAAAAAAATGAAATTTTCAAAAATTCAGAAAATTGGCTGAAAACGACTACATATCAAGGACTCATCTGGCGAATCGCTCTGGAACTGAAATCGGAACGCTCACTGACATTTCCCCTATCTGAAAGTCTGATAAACGCTGACAAAATGACTAAGTCCAAACAAAATTTTTTTTCAACTTTTTTTAATTTTGCCCCCGTGGGATATATATTCTACCCACACACATTTGGAACTCTCCTGGGGTACCCTCACACATATTATTCGCTCATTTAGTGGATATTTTCACAAAAAAGTGAAATTTTCAAAAATTCTAAAAATTGGCTGAAAACGACTAAATATCAAGGACTCATCTGGCGAATCGCTCTGGAACTGAAATCGGAATGCTCACTGACATTTCCCCTATCTGAAAGTCTGATGAACGCCGGAAAAATGACTAAGTCCAAAAAAAAATTTTTTTCAACTTTTTTCAATTTAACCCCCGTGGGATATATATTCTACCCACACACATTTGGAACTCTCCTGGGGTACCCTCACACATATTATTCCCTCATTTAGTGGATATTTTCACAAAAAAGTGACATTTTCAAAAATTCTGAAAATTGGCTGAAAACGACTAAATATGAAGGACTCATCGGGCGAATCGCTCTGGAACTGAAATCGGAACGCTCACTGACATTTCCCCTATCTGAAAGTCTGAAAAACGCTGACAAAATGACTAAGTGCCCCCCAAAAATTTTTTTCAACTTTTTTTAATTTTACCCCCATGGGATATATATTCTACCCACACATATTTGGAACTCTCCTGGGGTACCCTCACACACATTATTCCTTCATTTAGTGGATATTTTCACAAAAAAGTGACATTTTCAAAAATTTAGAAAATTGGCTGAAAACGACTAAATAAGAAGGACTCATCGGGCGAATCGCTCTGGAACTGAAATTGGAATGCTCACTGACATTTCCCCTATCTGAAAGTCTGATGAACGCCGGAAAAATGACTAAGTCCAAAAAAAAAATTTTTTCAACTTTTTTCAATTTAACCCCTGTGGGATATATATTCTACCCACACACATTTGGAACTCTCCTGGGGTACCCTCGCACATATTATTCCCTAATTTTGTGGATATTTTCACAAAAAAATGAAATTTTCAAAAATTCAGAAAATTGGCTGAAAACGACTACATATCAAGGACTCATCTGGCGAATCGCTCTGGAACTGAAATCGGAACGCTCACTGACATTTCCCCTATCTGAAAGTCTGATAAACGCCGGAAAAATGACTAAGTCCAAAGAAAAATTTTTTCCAACTTTTTTCAATTTTACCCGCGTGGGATATATATTCTACCCACACACATTTGGAACTCTCCTGGGGTACCCTCACACACATTATTCCTTCATTTAGTGGATATTTTCACAAAAAAGTGACATTTTCAAAAATTTAGAAAATTGGCTGAAAACGACTAAATATGAAGGACTCATCGGACGAATCGCTCTGGAACTGAAATTGGAATGCTCACTGACATTTCCCCTATCTGAAAGTCTGATGAACGCCGGAAAAATGACTAAGTCCAAAAAAAATGTTTTTTCAACTTTTTTCAATTTAACCCCCGTGGGATATATATTCTACCCACACACATTTGGAACTCTCCTGGGGTACCCTCACACATATTATTCCCTCATTTAGTGGATATTTTCACAAAAAAGTGAAATTTTCAAAAATTCAGAGAATTGGCTGAAAACGACTAAATATGAAGGACTCATCACGCGAATCGCTCTTCAACGGAAATCGGAACACTCACTGACATTTCCCCTATCTGAAAGTCTGATAAACGCCGGAAAAATGACTAAGTCCAAAAAAAAAATTTTTTTCAACTTTTTCAATTTAACCCCCGTGGGATATATATTCTACCCACACACATTTGGAACTCTCCTGGGGTACCCTCAAACATATTATTCCCTCATTTAGTGGATATTTTCACAAAAAAGTGACATTTTCAAAAATTTTGAAAATTCTCTGAAAACGACTAAATATGAAGGACTCAATGGGCGAATCGCTCTGGAACTGAAATCGGAATGCTCACTGACATTTCCCCTATCTGAAAGTCTGATAAACGCCGGAAAAATGACTAAGTCCAAAAAAAAAATTTTTTCAACTTTTTTCAATTTAACCCCTGTGGGATATATATTCTACCCACACACATTTGGAACTCTCCTGGGGTACCCTCGCACATATTATTCCCTCATTTTGTGGATATTTTCACAAAAAAATGAAATTTTCAAAAATTCAGAAAATTGGCTGAAAACGACTACATATCAAGGACTCATCTGGCGAATCGCTCTGGAACTGAAATCGGAACGCTCACTGACATTTCCCCTATCTGAAAGTCTGATAAACGCTGACAAAATGACTAAGTCCAAACAAAATTTTTTTTCAACTTTTTTTAATTTTGCCCCCGTGGGATATATATTCTACCCACACACATTTGGAACTCTCCTGGGGTACCCTCACACATATTATTCGCTCATTTAGTGGATATTTTCACAAAAAAGTGAAATTTTCAAAAATTCTAAAAATTGGCTGAAAACGACTAAATATCAAGGACTCATCTGGCGAATCGCTCTGGAACTGAAATCGGAATGCTCACTGACATTTCCCCTATCTGAAAGTCTGATGAACGCCGGAAAAATGACTAAGTCCAAAAAAAAATTTTTTTCAACTTTTTTCAATTTAACCCCCGTGGGATATATATTCTACCCACACACATTTGGAACTCTCCTGGGGTACCCTCACACATATTATTCCCTCATTTAGTGGATATTTTCACAAAAAAGTGACATTTTCAAAAATTCTGAAAATTGGCTGAAAACGACTAAATATGAAGGACTCATCGGGCGAATCGCTCTGGAACTGAAATCGGAACGCTCACTGACATTTCCCCTATCTGAAAGTCTGAAAAACGCTGACAAAATGACTAAGTGCCCCCCAAAAATTTTTTTCAACTTTTTTTAATTTTACCCCCATGGGATATATATTCTACCCACACATATTTGGAACTCTCCTGGGGTACCCTCACACACATTATTCCTTCATTTAGTGGATATTTTCACAAAAAAGTGACATTTTCAAAAATTTAGAAAATTGGCTGAAAACGACTAAATAAGAAGGACTCATCGGGCGAATCGCTCTGGAACTGAAATTGGAATGCTCACTGACATTTCCCCTATCTGAAAGTCTGATGAACGCCGGAAAAATGACTAAGTCCAAAAAAAAATTTTTTTCAACTTTTTTCACTTTTCCCCCGTGGGATATAAATTCTACCCACACACATTTGGAACTCTCCTGGGGTACCCTCACACATATTATTTCTTCATTTAGTGGATATTTTCACAAAAAAGTGAAATTTTCAAAAATTCTGAAAATTGGCTGAAAGCGACTAAATATGAAAGACTCATCAGGCGAATCGCTCTGGAACTGAAATCGGAACGCTCACTGACATTTCCCCTATCTGAAAGTCTGATAAATGCCGGAAAAATGACTAAGTCCAAAAAAAAATGTTTTCAACTTTTTTCAATTTAACCCCTGTGGGATATATATTCTACCCACACACATTTGGAACTCTCCTGGGGTACCCTCACACATATTATTCCCTCATTTTGTGTATATTTTCACAAAAAAGTGACATTTTCAAAAATTCAGAAAATTGGCTAAAAAAGACTAAATATCAAGGACTCATCTGGCAAATCGCTCTGGAACTGAAATCGGAACGCTCACTGACATTTCCCCTATCTGAAAGTCTGATAAACGCTGACAAAATGACTAAGTCCAAACAATATTTTTTTTCAACTTTTTTCAATTTTACCCCCGTGGGATATATATTCTACCCACACACATTTGGAACTCTCCTGGGGTACCCTCACAAATATTATTCGCTCATTTAGTGGATATTTTCACAAAAAAGTGAAATTTTCAAAAATTCAGAAAATTGGCTGAAAACGATTAAATATGAAGGACTCATCGGGCGAATTGCTCTGGAACTGAAATCGGAATGCTCACTGACATTTCCCCTATCTGAAAGTCTGATAAACGCCGGAAAAATGACTAAGTCCAAAAAAAATGTTTTTTCAACTTTTTTCAATTTAACTTCCGTGGGATATATATTCTACCCACACACATTTGGAACTCTCCTGGGGTACCCTCACACATATTATTCCCTCATTTAGTGGATATTTTCACAAAAAAGTGAAATTTTCAAAAATTCTGAAAATTGGCTGAAAACGATTAAATATGAAGGACTCATCGGGCGAATCGCTCTGGAACTGAAATCGGAATGCTCACTGACATTTCCCCTATCTGAAAGTCTGATAAACGCCGGAAAAATGACTAAGTCGAAAAAAAAATTTTTTTCAACTTTTTTCAATTTAACTTCCGTGGGATATATATTCTACCCACACACATTTGGAACTCTCCTGGGGTACCCTCACACATATTATTCGCTCATTTAGTGGATATTTTCACAAAAAAGTGAAATTTTCAAAAATTCTAAAAATTGGCTGAAAACGACTAAATATCAAGGACTCATCTGGCGAATCGCTCTGGAACTGAAATCGGAATGCTCACTGACATTTCCCCTATCTGAAAGTCTGATGAACGCCGGAAAAATGACTAAGTCCAAAAAAAAATTTTTTTCAACTTTTTTCAATTTAACCCCCGTGGGATATATATTCTACCCACACACATTTGGAACTCTCCTGGGGTACCCTCACACATATTATTCCCTCATTTAGTGGATATTTTCACAAAAAAGTGAAATTTTCAAAAATTCTGAAAATTGGCTGAAAACGACTAAATATGAAGGACTCATCGGGCGAATCGCTCTGGAACTGAAATCGGAACGCTCACTGACATTTCCCCTATCTGAAAGTCTGATAAACGCCGGAAAAATGACTAAGTCGAAAAAAAATTTTTTTTCAACTTTTTTCAATTTAACTTCCGTGGGATATATATTCTACCCACACACATTTGGAACTCTCCTGGGGTACCCTCACACATATTATTCCCTCATTTAGTGGATATTTTCACAAAAAAGTGAAATTTTCAAAAATTCTGAAAATTGGCTGAAAACAACTAAATATCAAGGACTCATCTGGCGAATCGCTCTGGAACTGAAATCGGAATGCTCACTGACATTTCCCCTATCTGAAAGTCTGATGAACACCGGAAAAATGACTAAATCCCCCAAAAAATTTTTTTCAACTTTTTTCAATTTAACCCCCGTGGGATATATATTCTACCCACACACATTTGGAACTCTCCTGGGGTACCCTCACACATATTATTCCCTCATTTAGTGGATATTTTCACAAAAAAGTGAAATTTTCAAAAATTCAGAGAATTGGCTGAAAACGACTAAATATGAAGGACTCATCACGCGAATCGCTCTTCAACGGAAATCGGAACACTCACTGACATTTCCCCTATCTGAAAGTCTGATAAACGCCGGAAAAATGACTAAGTCCAAAAAAAAAATTTTTTTCAACTTTTTCAATTTAACCCCCGTGGGATATATATTCTACCCACACACATTTGGAACTCTCCTGGGGTACCCTCAAACATATTATTCCCTCATTTAGTGGATATTTTCACAAAAAAGTGACATTTTCAAAAATTTTGAAAATTCTCTGAAAACGACTAAATATGAAGGACTCAATGGGCGAATCGCTCTGGAACTGAAATCGGAATGCTCACTGACATTTCCCCTATCTGAAAGTCTGATAAACGCCGGAAAAATGACTAAGTCCAAAAAAAAAATTTTTTCAACTTTTTTCAATTGAACCCCTGTGGGATATATATTCTACCCACACACATTTGGAACTCTCCTGGGATACCCTCGCACATATTATTCCCTCATTTTGTGGATATTTTCACAAAAAAATGAAATTTTCAAAAATTCAGAAAATTGGCTGAAAACGACTACATATCAAGGACTCATCTGGAGAATCGCTCTGGAACTGAAATCGGAACGCTCACTGACATTTCCCCTATCTGAAAGTCTGATAAACGCTGACAAAATGACTAAGTCCAAACAAAATTTTTTTTCAACTTTTTTTAATTTTGCCCCAGTGGGATATATATTCTACCCACACACATTTGGAACTCTCCTGGGGTACCCTCACACATATTATTCGCTCATTTAGTGGATATTTTCACAAAAAAGTGAAATTTTCAAAAATTCTAAAAATTGGCTGAAAACGACTAAATATCAAGGACTCATCTGGCGAATCGCTCTGGAACTGAAATCGGAATGCTCACTGACATTTCCCCTATCTGAAAGTCTGATGAACGCCGGAAAAATGACTAAGTCCAAAAAAAAATTTTTTTCAACTTTTTTCAATTTAACCCCCGTGGGATATATATTCTACCCACACACATTTGGAACTCTCCTGGGGTACCCTCACACATATTATTCCCTCATTTAGTGGATATTTTCACAAAAAAGTGACATTTTCAAAAATTCTGAAAATTGGCTGAAAACGACTAAATATGAAGGACTCATCGGGCGAATCGCTCTGGAACTGAAATCGGAACGCTCACTGACATTTCCCCTATCTGAAAGTCTGAAAAACGCTGACAAAATGACTAAGTGCCCCCCAAAAATTTTTTTCAACTTTTTTTAATTTTACCCCCATGGGATATATATTCTACCCACACATATTTGGAACTCTCCTGGGGTACCCTCACACATATTATTCCCTCATTTTGTGTATATTTTCACAAAAAAGTGACATTTTCAAAAATTCAGAAAATTGGCTAAAAAAGACTAAATATCAAGGACTCATCTGGCAAATCGCTCTGGAACTGAAATCGGAACGCTCACTGACATTTCCCCTATCTGAAAGTCTGATAAACGCTGACAAAATGACTAAGTCCAAACAATATTTTTTTTCAACTTTTTTCAATTTTACCCCCGTGGGATATATATTCTACCCACACACATTTGGAACTCTCCTGGGGTACCCTCACAAATATTATTCGCTCATTTAGTGGATATTTTCACAAAAAAGTGAAATTTTCAAAAATTCAGAAAATTGGCTGAAAACGATTAAATATGAAGGACTCATCGGGCGAATTGCTCTGGAACTGAAATCGGAATGCTCACTGACATTTCCCCTATCTGAAAGTCTGATAAACGCCGGAAAAATGACTAAGTCCAAAAAAAATGTTTTTTCAACTTTTTTCAATTTAACTTCCGTGGGATATATATTCTACCCACACACATTTGGAACTCTCCTGGGGTACCCTCACACATATTATTCCCTCATTTAGTGGATATTTTCACAAAAAAGTGAAATTTTCAAAAATTCTGAAAATTGGCTGAAAACAACTAAATATCAAGGACTCATCTGGCGAATCGCTCTGGAACTGAAATCGGAATGCTCACTGACATTTCCCCTATCTGAAAGTCTGATGAACACCGGAAAAATGACTAAATCCCCAAAAAAAATTTTTTCAACTTTTTTCAATTTAACCACTGTGGGATATATATTCTACCCACACACATTTGGAACTCTCCTGGGGTACCCTCACACATATTATTCCCTCATTTAGTGGATATTTTCACAAAAAAGTGAAATTTTCAAAAATTCAGAGAATTGGCTGAAAACGACTAAATATGAAGGACTCATCTCGCGAATCGCTCTTCAAGGGAAATCGGAACACTCACTGACATTTCCCCTATCTGAAAGTCTGATAAACGCCGGAAAAATGACTAAGTCCAAAAAGAAAATTTTTTTCAACTTTTTCAGTTTAACCCCCGTGGGATATATATTCTACCCACACACATTTGGAACTCTCCTGGGGTACCCTCAAACATATTATTCCCTCATTTAGTGGATATTTTCACAAAAAAGTGACATTTTCAAAAATTTAGAAAATTCTCTGAAAACGACTAAATATGAAGGACTCAATGGGCGAATCGCTCTGGAACTGAAATCGGAATGCTCACTGACATTTCCCCTATCTGAAAGTCTGATAAACGCCGGAAAAATGACTAAGTCCAAAAAAAAATTTTTTTCAACTTTTTTCAATTTAACCCCCGTGGGATATATATTCTACCCACACACATTTGGAACTCTCCTGGGGTACCCTCACACATATTATTCCCTCATTTAGTGGATATTTTCACAAAAAAGTGAAATTTTCAAAAATTCAGAAAATTGGCTGAAAACGACTAAATATGAAGGACTCATCGGGCGAATCGCTCTGGAACTGAAATCGGAACGCTCACTGACATTTCCCCTATCTGAAAGTCTGAAAAACGCTGACAAAATGACTAAGTACCCCCCAAAAATTTTTTTCAACTTTTTTTAATTTTACCCCCATGGGATATATATTCTACCCACACATATTTGGAACTCTCCTGGGGTACCCTCACACACATTATTCCTTCATTTAGTGGATATTTTCACAAAAAAGTGACATTTTCAAAAATTTAGAAAATTGGCTGAAAACGACTAAATAAGAAGGACTCATCGGGCGAATCGCTCTGGAACTGAAATTGGAATGCTCACTGACATTTCCCCTATCTGAAAGTCTGATGAACGCCGGAAAAATGACTAAGTCCAAAAAAAAATTTTTTTCAACTTTTTTCACTTTTCCCCCGTGGGATATAAATTCTACCCACACACATTTGGAACTCTCCTGGGGTACCCTCACACATATTATTTCTTCATTTAGTGGATATTTTCACAAAAAAGTGAAATTTTCAAAAATTCTGAAAATTGGCTGAAAGCGACTAAATATGAAAGACTCATCAGGCGAATCGCTCTGGAACTGAAATTGGAACGCTCACTGACATTTCCCCTATCTGAAAGTCTGATAAATGCCGGAAAAATGACTAAGTCCAAAAAAAAATGTTTTCAACTTTTTTCAATTTAACCCCTGTGGGATATATATTCTACCCACACACATTTGGAACTCTCCTGGGGTACCCTCACACATATTATTCCCTCATTTTGTGTATATTTTCACAAAAAAGTGACATTTTCAAAAATTCAGAAAATTGGCTAAAAAAGACTAAATATCAAGGACTCATCTGGCAAATCGCTCTGGAACTGAAATCGGAACGCTCACTGACATTTCCCCTATCTGAAAGTCTGATAAACGCTGACAAAATGACTAAGTCCAAACAATATTTTTTTTCAACTTTTTTCAATTTTACCCCCGTGGGATATATATTCTACCCACACACATTTGGAACTCTCCTGGGGTACCCTCACAAATATTATTCGCTCATTTAGTGGATATTTTCACAAAAAAGTGAAATTTTCAAAAATTCAGAAAATTGGCTGAAAACGATTAAATATGAAGGACTCATCGGGCGAATTGCTCTGGAACTGAAATCGGAATGCTCACTGACATTTCCCCTATCTGAAAGTCTGATAAACGCCGGAAAAATGACTAAGTCCAAAAAAAATGTTTTTTCAACTTTTTTCAATTTAACTTCCGTGGGATATATATTCTACCCACACACATTTGGAACTCTCCTGGGGTACCCTCACACATATTATTCCCTCATTTAGTGGATATTTTCACAAAAAAGTGAAATTTTCAAAAATTCTGAAAATTGGCTGAAAACAACTAAATATCAAGGACTCATCTGGCGAATCGCTCTGGAACTGAAATCGGAATGCTCACTGACATTTCCACTATCTGAAAGTCTGATGAACACCGGAAAAATGACTAAATCCCCAAAAAAATTTTTTTCAACTTTTTTCAATTTAACCACTGTGGGATATATATTCTACCCACACACATTTGGAACTCTCCTGGGGTACCCTCACACATATTATTCCCTCATTTAGTGGATATTTTCACAAAAAAGTGAAATTTTCAAAAATTCAGAGAATTGGCTGAAAACGACTAAATATGAAGGACTCATCTCGCGAATCGCTCTTCAAGGGAAATCGGAACACTCACTGACATTTCCCCTATCTGAAAGTCTGATAAACGCAGGAAAAATGACTAAGTCCAAAAAGAAAATTTTTTTCAACTTTTTCAATTTAACCCCCGTGGGATATATATTCTACCCACACACATTTGGAACTCTCCTGGGGTACCCTCAAACATATTATTCCCTCATTTAGTGGATATTTTCACAAAAAAGTGACATTTTCAAAAATTTAGAAAATTCTCTGAAAACGACTAAATATGAAGGACTCAATGGGCGAATCGCTCTGGAACTGAAATCGGAATGCTCACTGACATTTCCCCTATCTGAAAGTCTGATAAACGCCGGAAAAATGACTAAGTCCAAAAAAAAAATTTTTTCAACTTTTTTCAATTTAACCCCTGTGGGATATATATTCTACCCACACTCATTTGGAACTCTCCTGGGGTACCCTCGCACATATTATTCCCTCATTTTGTGGATATTTTCACAAAAAAATGAAATTTTCAAAAATTCAGAAAATTGGCTGAAAACGACTACATATCAAGGACTCATCTGGCGAATCGCTCTGGAACTGAAATCGGAACGCTCACTGACATTTCCCCTATCTGAAAGTCTGATAAACGCTGACAAAATGACTAAGTCCAAACAAAATTTTTTTTCAACTTTTTTTAATTTTGCCCCCGTGGGATATATATTCTACCCACACACATTTGGAACTCTCCTGGGGTACCCTCACACATATTATTCGCTCATTTAGTGGATATTTTCACAAAAAAGTGAAATTTTCAAAAATTCTAAAAATTGGCTGAAAACGACTAAATATCAAGGACTCATCTGGCGAATCGCTCTGGAACTGAAATCGGAATGCTCACTGACATTTCCCCTATCTGAAAGTCTGATGAACGCCGGAAAAATGACTAAGTCCAAAAAAAAATTTTTTTCAACTTTTTTCAATTTAACCCCCGTGGGATATATATTCTACCCACACACATTTGGAACTCTCCTGGGGTACCCTCACACATATTATTCCCTCATTTAGTGGATATTTTCACAAAAAAGTGAAATTTTCAAAAATTCTGAAAATTGGCTGAAAACGACTAAATATGAAGGACTCATCGGGCGAATCGCTCTGGAACTGAAATCGGAACGCTCACTGACATTTCCCCTATCTGAAAGTCTGATAAACGCTGACAAAATGACTAAGTGCCCCCAAAAAATTTTTTTCAACTTTTTTTAATTTTACCCCCATTGGATATATATTCTACCCACACATATTTGGAACTCTCCTGGGGTACCCTCACACACATTATTCCTTCATTTAGTGGATATTTTCACAAAAAAGTGACATTTTCAAAAATTTAGAAAATTGGCTGAAAACGACTAAATAAGAAGGACTCATCGGGCGAATCGCTCTGGAACTGAAATTGGAATGCTCACTGACATTTCCCCTATCTGAAAGTCTGATGAACGCCGGAAAAATGACTAAGTCCAAAAAAAAATTTTTTTCAACTTTTTTCACTTTTCCCCCGTGGGATATAAATTCTACCCACACACATTTGGAACTCTCCTGGGGTACCCTCACACATATTATTTCTTCATTTAGTGGATATTTTCACAAAAAAGTGAAATTTTCAAAAATTCAGAAAATTGGCTGAAAGCGACTAAATATGAAAGACTCATCAGGCGAATCGCTCTGGAACTGAAATCGGAATGCTCACTGACATTTCCCCTATCTGAAAGTCTGATAAACGCCGGAAAAATGACTAAGTCCAAAAAAAATGTTTTTTCAACTTTTTTCAATTTAACCCCCGTGGGATATATATTCTACCCACACACATTTGGAACTCTCCTGGGGTACCCTCACACATATTATTCCCTCATTTAGTGGATATTTTCACAAAAAAGTGAAATTTTCAAAAATTCAGAGAATTGGCTGAAAACGACTAAATATGAAGGTCTCATCACGCGAATCGCTCTTCAATGGAAATCGGAACACTCACTGACATTTCCCCTATCTGAAAGTCTGACAAACGCCAGAAAAATGACTAAGTACCCCAAAAAAAATTTTTTAAACTTTTTTCAATTTTACCCCCGTGGGATATATATTCTACCCACACACATTTGGAACTCTCCTGGGGTACCCTCACACACATTATTCCTTCATTTAGTGGATATTTTCACAAAAAAGTGACATTTTCAAAAATTTAGAAAATTGGCTGAAAACGACTAAATAAGAAGGACTCATCGGGCGAATCGCTCTGGAACTGAAATTGGAATGCTCACTGACATTTCCCCTATCTGAAAGTCTGATGAACGCCGGAAAAATGACTAAGTCCAAAAAAAAATTTTTTTCAACTTTTTTCACTTTTCCCCCGTGGGATATATATTCTACCCACACACATTTGGAACTCTCCTGGGGTACCCTCACACATATTATTTCTTCATTTAGTGGATATTTTCACAAAAAAGTGAAATTTTCAAAAATTCAGAAAATTGGCTGAAAGCGACTAAATATGAAAGACTCATCAGGCGAATCGCTCTGGAACTGAAATCGGAACGCTCACTGACATTTCCCCTATCTGAAAGTCTGATAAACGCCGGAAAAATGACTAAGTCCCAAAAAAAATTTTTTCAACTTTTTTCAATTTAACCCCTGTGGGATATATATTCTACCCACACACATTTGGAACTCTCCTGGGGTACCCTCACACATATTATTCCCTCATTTTGTGTATATTTTCACAAAAAAGTGACATTTTCAAAAATTCAGAAAATTGGCTGAAAACGACTAAATATCAAGGACTCATCTGGCAAATCGCTCTGGAACTGAAATCGGAACGCTCACTGACATTTCCCCTATCTGAAAGTCTGATAAACGCTGACAAAATGACTAAGTCCAAACAATATTTTTTTTCAACTTTTTTCAATTTTACCCCCGTGGGATATATATTCTACCCACACACATTTGGAACTCTCCTGGGGTACCCTCACAAATATTATTCGCTCATTTAGTGGATATATTCACAAAAAAGTGAAATTTTCAAAAATTCAGAAAATTGGCTGAAAACGATTAAATATGAAGGACTCATCGGGCGAATCGCTCTGGAACTGAAATCGGAATGCTCACTGACATTTCCCCTAACTGAAAGTCTGATAAACGCCGGAAAAATGACTAAGTCCAAAAAAAATGTTTTTTCAACTTTTTTCAATTTAACCCCCGTGGGATATATATTCTACCCACACACATTTGGAACTCTCCTGGGGTACCCTCACACATATTATTCCCTCATTTAATGGATATTTTCACAAAAAAGTGAAATTTTCAAAAATTCTGAAAATTGGCTGAAAACTACTAATTATCACGTACTGATCTGGCGAATCGCTCTGGAACTGAAATCTGAACGCTCACTGACATTTCCCCTATCTGAAAGTCTGATAAACGCTGACAAAATGACTAAGTCCCAAAAAAAATGTTTTTCAACTTTTTTCAATTTTACCCCCGTGGGATATATATTCTACCCACACACATTTAGAACTCTCCTGGGTTACCCTCAAACATATTATTCCCTCATTTAGTGGATATTTTCACAAAAAAAGTGAAATTTTCAACAATTCAGAAAATTGGCTGAAAACGACTAAATATGAAGGACTCATCGGGCGAATCGCTCTGGAACTGAAATCGGAACGCTCACTGACATTTCCCCTATCTGAAAGTCTGATAAACGCTGACAAAATGACTAAGTCCCCCCAAAAAATTTTTTTCAACTTTTTTCAATTTTACCCCCGTGGGATATATATTCTACCCACACACATTTGGAACTCTCCTGGGGTACCCTCACACACATTATTCCTTCATTTAGTGGATATTTTCACAAAAAAAGTGACATTTTCAAAAATTTAGAAAATTGGCTGAAAACGACTAAATAAGAAGGACTCATCGGGCGAATCGCTCTGGAACTGAAATCGGAATGCTCACTGACATTTCCCCTATCTGAAAGTCTGATGAACGCCGGAAAAATGATTAAGTCCAAAAAAAAATTTTTTCAACTTTTTTCACTTTTACACCCATGGGATATATATTCTACCCATACACATTTGGAACTCTCCTGGGGTACCCTCACACATATGATACCCTCATTTAGTGGATATTTTCACAAAAAAGTGAAATTTTCAAAAATTCAGAAAATTGGCTGAAAACGACTAAATATCAAGGACTCATCTGGCGATTCGCTCTGGAACTGAAATCGGAACGCTCACTGACATTTCCCATATCTGAAAGTCTGCTAAACGCTGACAAAATGACTAAGTCCAAAAAAAATTTTTTTTCAACTTTTTTCAATTTTTCCCCCGTGGGATATATATTCTACCCACACACATTTAGAACTCTCCTGGGTTATCCTCAAACATATTATTCCCTCATTTAGTGGATATTTTCACAAAAAAGTGAAATTTTCAACAATTCAGAAAATTGGCTGAAAACGACTAAATATGAAGGACTCATCGGGCGAATCGCTCTGGAACTGAAATCGGAACTCTCACTGACATTTCCCCTATCTGAAAGTCTGATAAACGCCAGAAAAATGACTAAGTCCCCCAAAAAAAATTTTTTCAACTTTTTTCAATTTTACCACCGTGGGATATATATTCTACCCACACACATTTGGAACTCTCCTGGGGTACCCTCACACACATTATTCCTTCGTTTAGTGGATCTTTTCACAAAAAAGTGACATTTTCAAAAATTTAGAAAAATGGCTGAAAACGACTAAATATCAAGGACTCATCTGGCGAATCGCTCTGGAACTGAAATCGGAACGCTAACTGACATTTCCCCTATATGAAAGTCTGATAAACGGCGGAAAAATGACTAGGTCCAAAAAAAAAATTTTTTCAACTTTTTTCAATTTTACCCCCGTGGGATATATATTCTACCCACACACATTTGGAACTCTCCTGGGTTACCCTCAAACATATTATTCCCTCATTTAGTGGATATTTTCATAAAAAAGTGAAATTTTCAACAATTCAGAAAATTGGCTGAAAACGACTAAATATGAAGGACTCATCGGGCGAATCGCTCTGGAACTGAAATCGGAACGCTCACTGGCATTTCCCCTATCTGAAAGTCTGATGAACGCCGGAAAAATGAGTAAGTCCAAAAAAATTTTTTTTTAAACTTTTTTCACTTTTACCCCCGTGGGATATATATTCTACCCACACACATTTGGAACTCTCCTGGGGTACCCTCACAAATATTATTTCCTCATTTAGTGGATATTTTCACAAAAAAGTGAAATTTTGAAAAATTCAGAAAATTGGCTGTAAACGACTAAATATGAAGGACTCATCAGGCGAATCGCTCTGGAACTGAAATCGGAACGCTCACTGACATTTCCCCTATCTGAAAGTCTGATAAACGCCGGAAAAATGACTAAGTCCAAAAAAAAAATTTTTTCAACTTTTTTCAATTTAACCCCTGTGGGATATAAATTCTACCCACACACATTTGGAACTCTCCTGGGGTACCCTCACACATATTATACCCTCATTTAGTGGATATTTTCACAAAAAAGTGAAATTTTCAAAAATTCAGAAAATTGGCTGAAAACGACTAAATATCAAGGACTCATCTGGCGATTCGCTCTGGAACTGAAATCGGAACGCTCACTGACATTTCCCCTATCTGAAACTCTGATAAACGCTGACAAAATGACTAAGTCCAAAAAAAATTTTTTTTCAACTTTTTTCAATTTTACCCCCGTGGGATATATATTCTACCCACACACATTTAGAACTCTCCTGGGTTACCCTCAAACATATTATTCCCTCATTTAGTGGATATTTTCACAAAAAAGTGAAATTTTCAACAATTCATAATATTGGCTGAAAACGACTAAATATCAAGAACTCATCTGGCGAATCGCTCTGGAACTGAAATCGGAACGCTAACTGACATTTCCCCTATATGAAAGTCTGATAAACGGTGGAAAAATGACTAAGTCCAAAAAAAAATTTTTTTCAACTTTTTTCAATTTTACCACCTTGGGATATATTTTCTACCCACACACATTTGGAACTCTCCTGGGGTACCCTCACACATATTATTCCCTCATTTAGTGGATATTTTCACAAAAAAGTGACATTTTCAAAAATTTAGAAAATTGGCTGAAAACGACTAAATAAGAAGGACTCATCGGGCGAATAGCTCTGGAAATGAAATCGGAATGCTCACTGACATTTCCCCTATCTGAAAGTCTGATGAACGCCGGAAAAATGATTAAGTCCAAAAAAAATTTTTTTCAACTTTTTTCACTTTTACACCCATGGGATATATATTCAACCCATACACATTTGGAACTCTCCTGGGGTACTCTCACACATATTATACCCTCATTTAGTGGATATTTTCACAAAAAAGTGAAATTTTCAAAAATTCTGAAAATTGGCTGAAAATTACTAATTATCACGTACTGATCTGGCGAATCGCTCTGGAACTGAAATCTGAACGCTCACTGACATTTCCCCTATCTGAAAGTCTGATAAACGCTGACAAAATGACTAAGTCCCAAAAAAAATGTTTTTCAACTTTTTTCAATTTTACCCCCGTGGGATATATATTCTACCCACACACATTTGGAACTCTCCTGGGGTACCCTCACACATATTATTCCCTCATTTAGTGGATATTTTCACAAAAAAGTGAAATTTTCAACAATTCAGAAAATTGGCTGAAAACGACTAAATATCAAGGACTCATCGGGCGAATCGCTCTGGAACTGAAATCGGAACGCTAACTGACATTTCCCCTACATGAAAGTCTGATAAATGCCGGAAAAATGACTAGGTCCAAAAAAAAAATTTTTTCAACTTTTTTCAATTTTACCCCCGTGGGATATATATTCTACCCACACACATTTGGAACTCTCCTGGGTTACCCTCACACATATTATTCCCTCATTTAGTGGATATTTTCACAAAAAAGTGAAATTTTCAAAAATTCTGAAAATTGGCTGAAAACGACTAAATATGAAGGACTCATCGGGCGAATCGCTCTGGAACTGAAATCGGAACGCTCACTGACATTTCCCCTATCTGAAAGTCTGCTAAACGCTGACAAAATGACTAAGTCCAAAAAAAAAATTTTTTCAACTCTTTTCAATTTTACCCCCGTGGGATATATATTCTACCCACACACATTTGGAACTCTCCTGGGTTACCCTCACACATATTATTCCCTCATTTAGTGGATATTTTCACAAAAAAGTGAAATTTTCAAAAATTCTGAAAATTGGCTGAAAACGACTAAATATGAAGGACTCATCGGGCGAATCGCTCTGGAACTGAAATCGGAACGCTCACTGACATTTCCCCTATCTGAAAGTCTGCTAAACGCTGACAAAATGACTAAGTCCAAAAAAAATTTTTTTTTCAACTTTTTTCAATTTTACCCCCGTGGGATATATATTCTACCCACACACATTTAGAACTCTCCTGGGTTACCCTCAAACATATTATTCCCTCATTTAGTGGATATTTTCACAAAAAAGTGAAATTTTCAACAATTCAGAAAATTGGCTGAAAACGACTAAATATGAAGGACTCATCGGGCGAATCGCTCTGGAACTGAAATCGGAACGCTCACTGACATTTCCCCTATCTGAAAGTCTGATAAACGCTGACAAAATGACTAAGTCCCCCAAAAAAAATTTTTTCAACTTTTTTCAATTTTACCCCCGTGGGATATATATTCTACCCACACACATTTGGAACTCTCCTGGGGTACCCTCACACATATTATTTCTTCATTTAGTGGATATTTTCACAAAAAAAGTGACATTTTCAAAAATTTAGAAAATTGGCTGAAAACGACTAAATAAGAAGGACTCATCGGGCAAATCGCTCTGGAACTGAAATCGAATGCTCACTGACATTTCCCCTATCTGAAAGTCTGATGAACGCCGGAAAAATGACTAAGTCCAAAAAAATTTTTTTTTAAACTTTTTTCACTTTTTCCCCCGTGGGATATATATTCTACCCACACACATTTGGAACTCTCCTGGGGTACCCTCACAAATATTATTTCCTCATTTAGTGGATATTTTCACAAAAAAGTGAAATTTTTAACAATTCAGAAAATTGGCTGAAAACGACTAAATATCAAGGACTCATCTGGCGAATCGCTCTGGAACTGAAATCGAAACGCTCACTGACATTTCCCCTATCTGAAAGTCTGATAAACGCTGACAAAATGACTAAGTCCCAAAAAAAATGTTTTTCAACTTTTTTCAATTTTACCCCCGTGGGATATATATTCTACCCACACACATTTGGAACTCTCCTGGGGTACCCTCACACATATTATTCCCTCATTTAGTGGATATTTTCACAAAAAAGTGAAATTTTCAACAATTCAGAAAATTGGCTGAAAACGACTAAATATCAAGGACTCATCGGGCGAATCGCTCTGGAACTGAAATCGGAACGCTAACTGACATTTCCCCTACATGAAAGTCTGATAAACGGCGGAAAAATGACTAGGTCCAAAAAAAAAATTTTTTCAACTTTTTTCAATTTTACCCCCGTGGGATATATATTCTACCCACACACATTTCGAACTCTCCTGGGGTACCCTCACACATATTATTCCCTCATTTAGTGGATATTTTCACAAAAAAGTGAAATTTTCAAAAATTCTGAAAATTGGCTGAAAACGACTAAATATGAAGGACTCATCGGGCGAATCGCTCTGGAACTGAAATCGGAACGCTCACTGACATTTCCCCTATCTGAAAGTCTGCTAAACGCTGACAAAATGACTAAGTCCAAAAAAAATTTTTTTTTCAACTTTTTTCAATTTTACCCCCGTGGGATATATATTCTACCCACACACATTTAGAACTCTCCTGGGTTACCCTCAAACATATTATTCCCTCATTTAGTGGATATTTTCACAAAAAAGTGAAATTTTCAACAATTCAGAAAATTGGCTGAAAACGACTAAATATGAAGGACTCATCGGGCGAATCGCTCTGGAACTGAAATCGGAACGCTCACTGACATTTCCCCTATCTGAAAGTCTGATAAACGCTGACAAAATGACTAAGTCCCCCAAAAAAAATTTTTTCAACTTTTTTCAATTTTACCCCCGTGGGATATATATTCTACCCACACACATTTGGAACTCTCCTGGGGTACCCTCACACATATTATTTCTTCATTTAGTGGATATTTTCACAAAAAAAGTGACATTTCCAAAAATTTAGAAAATTGGCTGAAAACGACTAAATATGAAGGACTCATCGGGCGAATCGCTCTGGAACTGAAATCGGAACGCTCACTGACATTTCCCCTATCTGAAAGTCTGATAAACGCCAGAAAAATGACTAAGTCCCCCAAAAAAATTTTTTTCAACTTTTTTCAATTTTACCACCATGGGATATATATTCTACCCACACACATTTGGAACTCTCCTGGGGTACCCTCACACACATTATTCCTTCATTTAGTGGATATTTTCACAAAAAAGTGACATTTTCAAAAATTTAGAAAATTGGCTGAAAACGACTAAATAAGAAGGACTCATCGGGCGAATCGCTCTGGAACTGAAATCGGAATGCTCACTGACATTTACCCTATCTGAAAGTCTGATGAACGCCGGGAAAAATGATTAAGTCCAAAAAAAAATTTTTTCAACTTTTTTCACTTTTACACCCATGGGATATATATTCTACCCATACACATTTGGAACTCTCCTGGGGTACCCTCACACATATTATACCCTTATTTAGTGGATATTTTCACAAAAAAGTGAAATTTTCAACAATTCAGAAAATTGGCTGAAAACGACTAAATATCAAGGACTCATCTGGCGAATCGCTCTGGAACTGAAATCGGAACGCTAACTGACATTTCCCCTATATGAAAGTCTGATAAACGGTGGAAAAATGACTAAGTCCAAAAAAAAATTTTTTTCAACTTTTTTCAATTTTACCCCCTTGGGATATATATTCTACCCACACACATTTGGAACTCTCCTGGGGTACCCTCACACATATTATTCCCTCATTTAGTGGATATTTTCACAATAAAGTGAAATTTTCAAAAATTCTGAAAATTGGCTGAAAACGACTAAATATGAAGGACTCATCGGGCGAATCGCTCTGGAACTGAAATCGGAACGCTCACTGACATTTCCCCTATCTGAAAGTCTGATAAACGCTGACAAAATTACTAAGTCCAAAAAAAAAATTTTTTCAACTTTTTTCAATTTTACCCCCGTGGGATATATATTCTACCCACACACATTTGGAACTCTCCTGGGGTACCCTCACACATATTATTCCCTCATTTTGTGGATATTTTCACAAAAAAGTGAAATTTTCAAAAATTCAGAAAATTGGCTGAAAACGACTAAATATCAAGGACTCATCGGGCGAATCGCTCTGGAACTGAAATCGGAATGCTCACTGACATTTCCCCTATCTGAAAGTCTGATAAACGCGGACAAAATGACTAAGTCCAAAGAAAATTTTTTTTAAACTTTTTTCAATTTTACCCCCGTGGGATATATATTCTACCCACACACATTTGGAACTCTCCTGGGGTACCCTCACACATATTATTCACTCATTTAGTGGATATTTTCACAAAAAGTGAAATTTTCAAAAATTCTAAAAATTGGCTGAAAACGACTAAATATGAAGGACTCATCGGGCGAATCGCTCTGGAACTGAAATCGGAATGCTCACTGAAATTTCCCCTATCTGAAAGTCTGATGAACGCCGGAAAAATGACTAAGTCCAAAAAAAAAGTTTTTTTCAACTTTTTTCAATTTATATATATATATATTCTACCCACACACATTTGGAACTCTCCTGGGGTACCCTCACACATATTATTCTTTCATTTAGTGGATATTTTCACAAAAACGTGAAATTTTCAAAAATTCAGAAAAATGGCTGAAAATGACTAAATATCAAGGACTCATCTGGCGAATCGCTCTGGAACTGAAAACGGAACGCTCACTGACATTTCCCCTATCTGAAAGTCTGATAAACGCTGACAAAATGACTAAGTCCAAACAAAATTTTTTTTCAACTTTTTTCAATTTTACCCCCGTGGGATATATATTCTACCCACACACATTTGGAACTCTCCTGGGGTACCCTCACACATATTATTCCCTCATTTAGTGGATATTTTCACAAAAAAGTGAAATTTTCAACAATTCAGAAAATTGGCTGAAAACGATTAAATATGAAGGACTCATCGGGCGAATCGCTCTAGAATGGAAATCGGAATGTTCACTGACATTTCCCCTATCTGAAAGTCTGATAAATGCCAGAAAAATGACTAAGTCCAAAAAAAAATTTTTTTCAACTTTTTTCAATTTTACCCCCGTGAGACATATATTCTACCCACACACATTTGGAACTCTCCTGGGGTACCCTCACACATATTATTCGCTCAATTAGTGGATATTTTCACAAAAAAGTGAAATTTTCAAAAATTCAGAAAATTGGCTGAAAACGACTAAATATGAAGGACTCATTGGGCGAATCGCTCTGGAACGGAAATCGGAACGCTCACTGACATTTCCCCTATCTGAAAGTCTGATAAACGCCAGAAAAATGACTAAGTCCCCCAAAAAAATTTTTTCAACTTTTTTCAATTTTACCCCCGTGGGATATATATTCTACCCACACACATTTGGAATTCTCCTGAGGTACCCTCACACATATTATTTGCTCATTTAGTGGATATTTTCACAAAAAAGTGAAATTTTCAAAAATTCAGAGAATTGGCTGAAAACGACTAAATATGAAGGACTCATCGGGCGAATCGCTCTGGAACTGAAATCGGAACGCTCACTGACATTTCCCCTATCTGAAAGTCTGATAAACGCCGGAAAAATGACAGTCCAAAAAAAAAATTTTTTTCAACTTTTTTCAATTTAACCGCCGTGGGATATATATTCTACCCACACACATTTGGAACTCTCCTGGGGTACCCTCACACATATTATTCGCTCAATTAGTGGATATTTTCACAAAAAAGTGAAATTTTCAACAATTCAGAAAATTGGCTGAAAACGACTAAATATCAAGGACTCATCGGGCGAATCGCTCTGGAACTGAAATCGGAACGCTAACTGACATTTCCCCTACATGAAAGTCTGATAAACGGCGGAAAAATGACTAGGTCCAAAAAAAAAATTTTTTCAACTTTTTTCAATTTTACCCCCGTGGGATATATATTCTACCCACACACATTTCGAACTCTCCTGGGTTACCCTCACACATATTATTCCCTCATTTAGTGGATATTTTCACAAAAAAGTGAAATTTTCAAAAATTCTGAAAATTGGCTGAAAACGACTAAATATGAAGGACTCATCGGGCGAATCGCTCTGGAACTGAAATCGGAACGCTCACTGACATTTCCCCTATCTGAAAGTCTGCTAAACGCTGACAAAATGACTAAGTCCAAAAAAAATTTTTTTTTAAACTTTTTTCACTTTTACCCCCGTGGGATATATATTCTACCCACACACATTTGGAACTCTCCTGGGGTACCCTCACAAATATTATTTCCTCATTTAGTGGATATTTTCACAAAAAAGTGAAATTTTCAAAAATTCTGAAAATTGGCTGAAAACGACTAAATATGAAGGACTCATCGGGCGAATCGCTCTGGAACTGAAATCGGAACGCTCACTGACATTTCCCCTATCTGAAAGTCTGATAAACGCCAGAAAAATGACTAAGTCCCCCAAAAAAATTTTTTTCAACTTTTTTCAATTTTACCACCGTGGGATATATATTCTACCCACACACATTTGGAACTCTCCTGTGGTACCCTCACACACATTATTCCTTCATTTAGTGGATATTTTCACAAAAAAGTGACATTTTCAAAAATTTAGAAAATTGGCTGAAAACGACTAAATAAGAAGGACTCATCGGGCGAATCGCTCTGGAACTGAAATCGGAATGCTCACTGACATTTCCCCTATCTGAAAGTCTGATGAACGCCGGAAAAATGATTTAGTCTAAAAAAAATTTTTTTCAACTTTTTTCACTTTTACACCCATGGGATATATATTCTACCCATACACATTTGGAACTCTCCTGGGGTACCCTCACACATATTATACCCTCATTTAGTGGATATTTTCACAAAAAAGTGAAATTTTGAAAAATTCAGAAAATCGTCAGAAAACGACTAAATATGAAGGACTCATCAGGCGAATCGCTCTGGAACTGAAATCGGAACGCTCACTGACATTTCCCCTATATGAAAGTCTGATAAACGGTGGAAAAATGACTAAGTCCAAAAAAAAATTTTTTTCAACTTTTTTCAATTTTACCCCCTTGGGATATATATTCTACCCACACACATTTGGAACTCTCCTGGGGTACCCTCACACATATTATTCCCTCATTTAGTGGATATTTTCACAATAAAGTGAAATTTTCAAAAATTCTGAAAATTGGCTGAAAACGACTAAATATGAAGGACTCATCGGGCGAATCGCTCTGGAACTGAAATCGGAACTCTCACTGACATTTCCCCTATCTGAAAGTCTGATAAACGCCAGAAAAATGACTAAGTCCCCCAAAAACAATTTTTTCAACTTTTTTCAATTTTACCACCGTGGATTATATATTCTACCCACACACATTTGGAACTCTCCTGGGGTACCCTGACACACATTATTCCTTCATTTAGTGGATATTTTCACAAAAAAGTGACATTTTCAAAAATTTAAAAAATTGGCTGAAAACGACTAAATAAGAAGGACTCATCGGGCGAATCGCTCTGGAACTGAAATCGGAATGGTCACTGACATTTCCCCTATCTGAAAGTCTGATGAACGCCGGAAAAATGATTAAGTCCAAAAAAAAATTTTTTCAACTTTTTTCACTTTTACACCCATGGGATATATATTCTACCCATACACATTTGGAACTCTCCTGGGGTACCCTCACACATATTATACCCTCATTTAGTGGATATTTTCACAAAAAAGTGAAATTTTCAAAAATTCAGAAAATTGGCTGAAAACTACTAAATATCAAGGACTCATCTGGCGAATCGCTCTGGAACTGAAATCGGAACGCTCACTGACATTTCCCCTATATGAAAGTCTGATAAACGCTGACAAAATGACTAAGTCCAAAAGAAATTTTTTTTCAACTTTTTTCAATTTTACCCCCGTGGGATATATATTCTACCCACACACATTTGGAACTCTCCTGGGGTACCCTCACACATATTATTCCCTCATTTAGTGGATATTTTCACAAAAAAGTGAAATTTTCAACAATTCAGAAAATTGGCTGAAAACGACTAAATATCAAGGACTCATCGGGAGAATCGCTCTGGAATTGAAATCGGAACGCTAACTGACATTTCCCCTACATGAAAGTCTGATAAACGGCGGAAAAATGACTAGGTCCAAAAAAAAAATTTTTTCAACTTTTTTCAATTTTACCCCCGTGGGATATATATTCTACCCACACACATTTCGAACTCTCCTGGGTTACCCTCACACATATTATTCCCTCATTTAGTGGATATTTTCACAAAAAAGTGAAATTTTCAAAAATTCTGAAAATTGGCTGAAAACGACTAAATATGAAGGACTCATCGGGCGAATCGCTCTGGAACTGAAATCGGAACGCTCACTGACATTTCCCCTATCTGAAAGTCTGCTAAACGCTGACAAAATGACTAAGTCCAAAAAAAATTTTTTTTTCAACTTTTTTCAATTTTACCCCCGTGGGATATATATTCTACCCACACACATTTAGAACTCTCCTGGGTTACCCTCAAACATATTATTCCCTCATTTAGTGGATATTTTCACAAAAAAGTGAAATTTTCAACAATTCAGAAAATTGGCTGAAAACGACTAAATATGAAGGACTCATCGGGCGAATCGCTCTGGAACTGAAATCGGAACGCTCACTGACATTTCCCCTATCTGAAAGTCTGGTAAACGCTGACAAAATGACTTCAATTTTACCCCCGTGGGATATATATTCTACCCACACACATTTGGAACTCTCCTGGGGTACCCTCACACATATTATTTCTTCATTTAGTGGATATTTTCACAAAAAAAGTGACATTTTCAAAAATTTAGAAAAATTGGCTGAAAACGACTAAATAAGAAGGACTCATCGGGCAAATCGCTCTGGAACTGAAATCGGAATGCTCACTGACATTTCCCCTATCTGAAAGTCTGATGAACGCCGGAAAAATGACTAAGTCCAAAAAAATTTTTTTTTAAACTTTTTTCACTTTTACCCCCGTGGGATATATATTCTACCCACACACATTTGGAACTCTCCTGGGGTACCCTCACAAATATTATTTCCTCATTTAGTGGATATTTTCACAAAAAAGTGAAATTTTGAAAAATTCAGAAAATCATCAGAAAATGACTAAATATGAAGGACTCATCAGGCGAATCGCTCTGGAACTGAAATCGGAACGCTCACTGACATTTCCCCTATCTGAAAGTCTGATAAACGCCAGAAAAATGACTAAGTCCAAAAAAAATTTTTTTTCAACTTTTTTCAATTTTACCCCCGTGGGATATATATTCTACCCACACACATTTAGAACTCTCCTGGGTTACCCTCAAACATATTATTCCCTCATTTAGTGGATATTTTCACAAAAAAGTGAAATTTTTAACAATTCAGAAAATTGGCTGAAAACGACTAAATATCAAGGACTCATCTGGCGAATCGCTCTGGAACTGAAATCGGAACGCTAACTGACATTTCCCCTATATGAAAGTCTGATAAACGGTGGAAAAATGACTAAGTCCAAAAAAAAATTTTTTTCAACTTTTTTCAATTTTACCCCCTTGGGATATATATTCTACCCACACACATTTGGAACTCTCCTGGGGTACCCTCACACATATTATTCCCTCATTTAGTGGATATTTTCACAATAAAGTGAAATTTTCAAAAATTCTGAAAATTGGCTGAAAACGACTAAATATGAAGGACTCATCGGGCGAATCGCTCTGGAACTGAAATCGGAACGCTCACTGACATTTCCCCTATCTGAAAGTCTGATAAACGCCAGAAAAATGACTAAGTCCCCCAAAAAAAATTTTTTCAACTTTTTTCAATTTTACCACCGTGGGATATATATTCTACCCACACACATTTGGAACTCTCCTGGGGTACCCTCACACACATTATTCCTTCATTTAGTGGATATTTTCACAAAAAAGTGACATTTTCAAAAATTTAGAACATTGGCTGAAAACGACTAAATAAGAAGGACTCATCGGGCGAATCGCTCTGGAACTGAAATCGGAATGCTCACTGACATTTCCCCTATCTGAAAGTCTGATAAACGCTGACAAAATGACTAAGTCCAAAAAAAATTTTTTTTCAATTTTTTTCAATTTTACCCCCGTGGGATATATATTCTACCCACACACATTTGGAACTCTCCTGGGGTACCCTCACACATATTATTCCCTCATTTAATGGATATTTTCACAAAAAAGTGAAATTTTCAAAAATTCTGAAAATTGGCTGAAAACTACTAATTATCACGTACTGATCTGGCGAATCGCTCTGGAACTGAAATCTGAACGCTCACTGACATTTCCCCTATCTGAAAGTCTGATAAACGCTGACAAAATGACTAAGTCCCAAAAAAAATGTTTTTCAACTTTTTTCAATTTTACCCCCGTGGGATATATATTCTACCCAGACACATTTAGAACTCTCCTGGGTTACCCTCAAACATATTATTCCCTCATTTAGTGGATATTTTCACAAAAAAAGTGAAATTTTCAACAATTCAGAAAATTGGCTGAAAACGACTAAATATGAAGGACTCATCGGGCTAATCGCTCTGGAACTGAAATCGGAACTCTCACTGACATTTCCCCTATCTGAAAGTCTGATAAACGCCAGAAAAATGACTAAGTCCCCCAAAAAAAAATTTTTCAACTTTTTTCAATTTTACCACCGTGGGATATATATTCTACCCACACACATTTGGAACTCTCCTGGGGTACCCTCACACACATTATTCCTTCATTTAGTGGATATTTTCACAAAAAAGTGACATTTTCAAAAATTTAGAAAATTGGCTGAAAACGACTAAATAAGAAGGACTCATCGGGCGAATCGCTCTGGAACTGAAATCGGAATGCTCACTGACATTTCCCCTATCTGAAAGTCTGATGAACGCCGGAAAAATGATTAAGTCCAAAAAAAAATTTTTTCAACTTTTTTCACTTTTACACCCATGGGATATATATTCTACCCATACACATTTGGAACTCTCCTGGGGTACCCTCACACATATTATACCCTCATTTAGTGGATATTTTCACAAAAAAGTGAAATTTTCAAAAATTCAGAAAATTGGCTGAAAACTACTAAATATCAAGGACTCATCTGGCGAATCGCTCTGGAACTGAAATCGGAACGCTCACTGACATTTCCCTTATCTGAAAGTCTGATAAACGCTGACAAAATGACTAAGTCCAAAAGAAATTTTTTTTCAACTTTTTTCAATTTTACCCCCGTGGGATATATATTCTACCCACACACATTTGGAACTCTCCTGGGGTACCCTCACACATATTATTCCCTCATTTAAAGGATATTTTCACAAAAAAGTGAAATTTTCAAAAATTCTGAAAATTGGCTGAAAACTACTAATTATCACGTACTGATCTGGCGAATCGCTCTGGAACTGAAATCTGAAAGCTCACTGACATTTCCCCTATCTGAAAGTCTGATAAATGCTGACAAAATGACTAAGTCCCCCAAAAAAATTTTTTTCAACTTTTTTCAATTTTACCACCGTGGGATATATATTCTACCCACACACATTTGGAACTCTCCTGGGGTACCCTCACACATATTATTCCCTCATTTAGTGGATATTTTCACAATAAAGTGAAATTTTCAAAAATTCTGAAAATTGGCTGAAAAAGACTAAATATGAAGGACTCATCAGGTGAATCGCTCTGGAACTGAAATCGGAACGCTCACTGACATTTCCCCTATCTGAAAGTCTGATAAACGCCGGAAAAATGACTAAGTCCAAAAAAAAATTTTTTTCAACTTTTTTCAATTTTACCTCCGTGGGATATATATTCTACCCACACACATTTGGAACTCTCCTGGGGTACCCTCACACATATTATTCCCTCATTTAGTGGATATTTTCACAAAAAAGTGAAATTTTCAAAAATTCTGAAAATTGGCTGAAAACTACTAATTATCACGGACTCATCTGGCGAATCGCTCTGGAACTGAAATCAGAACGCTCACTGACATTTCCCCTATCTGAAAGTCTGATATACGCTGACAAAATGACTAAGTCCCAAAAAAAATGTTTTTCAACTTTTTTCAATTTTTCCCCCGTGGGATATATATTCTACCCACACACATTTGGAACTCTCCTGGGGTACCCTCACACATATTATTCCCTCATTTAGTGGATATTTTCACAAAAAAGTGAAATTTTCAAAAATACAGAAAATTGGCTGAAAACGACTAAATATGAAAGACTCATCAGGCGACTCACTCTGGAACTGAAATCGGAACGCTCACTGACATTTCCCCTATCTGAAAGTCTGATAAACGCTGACAAAATTACTAAGTCCAAAAAAAAAATTTTTTCAACTTTTTTCAATTTTACCCCCGTGGGATATATATTCTACCCACACACATTTGGAACTCTCCTGGGGTACCCTCACACATATTATTCCCTCATTTTGTGGATATTTTCACAAAAAAGTGAAATTTTCAAAAATTCAGAAAATTGGCTGAAAACGACTAAATATCAAGGACTCATCGGGCGAATCGCTCTGGAACTGAAATCGGAATGCTCACTGACATTTCCCCTATCTGAAAGTCTGATAAACGCGGACAAAATGACTAAGTCCAAAGAAAATTTTTTTTAAACTTTTTTCAATTTTACCCCCGTGGGATATATATTCTACCCACACACATTTGGAACTCTCCTGGGGTACCCTCACACATATTATTCACTCATTTAGTGGATATTTTCACAAAAAGTGAAATTTTCAAAAATTCTAAAAATTGGCTGAAAACGACTAAATATGAAGGACTCATCGGGCGAATCGCTCTGGAACTGAAATCGGAATGCTCACTGAAATTTCCCCTATCTGAAAGTCTGATGAACGCCGGAAAAATGACTAAGTCCAAAAAAAAAGTTTTTTTCAACTTTTTTCAATTTATATATATATATATTCTACCCACACACATTTGGAACTCTCCTGGGGTACCCTCACACATATTATTCTTTCATTTAGTGGATATTTTCACAAAAACGTGAAATTTTCAAAAATTCAGAAAAATGGCTGAAAATGACTAAATATCAAGGACTCATCTGGCGAATCGCTCTGGAACTGAAAACGGAACGCTCACTGACATTTCCCCTATCTGAAAGTCTGATAAACGCTGACAAAATGACTAAGTCCAAACAAAATTTTTTTTCAACTTTTTTCAATTTTACCCCCGTGGGATATATATTCTACCCACACACATTTGGAACTCTCCTGGGGTACCCTCACACATATTATTCCCTCATTTAGTGGATATTTTCACAAAAAAGTGAAATTTTCAACAATTCAGAAAATTGGCTGAAAACGATTAAATATGAAGGACTCATCGGGCGAATCGCTCTAGAATGGAAATCGGAATGTTCACTGACATTTCCCCTATCTGAAAGTCTGATAAACGCCAGAAAAATGACTAAGTCCCCCAAAAAAGTTTTTTTCAACTTTTTTCAATTTTACCCCCGTGGGATATATATTCTACCCACACACATTTGGAATTCTCCTGAGGTACCCTCACACATATTATTTGCTCATTTAGTGGATATTTTCACAAAAAAGTGAAATTTTCAAAAATTCAGAGAATTGGCTGAAAACGACTAAATATGAAGGACTCATCGGGCGAATCGCTCTGGAACTGAAATCGGAACGCTCACTGACATTTCCCCTATCTGAAAGTCTGATAAACGCCGGAAAAATGACAGTCCAAAAAAAAAATTTTTTTCAACTTTTTTCAATTTAACCGCCGTGGGATATATATTCTACCCACACACATTTGGAACTCTCCTGGGGTACCCTCACACATATTATTCGCTCAATTAGTGGATATTTTCACAAAAAAGTGAAATTTTCAACAATTCAGAAAATTGGCTGAAAACGACTAAATATCAAGGACTCATCTGGCGAATCGCTCTGGAACTGAAATCAGAACGCTAACTGACATTTCCCCTATATGAAAGTCTGATAAACGGCGGAAAAATGACTAAGTCCAAAAAAAAAATTTTTTAAACTTTTTTCAATTTTACCCCCGTGGGATATATATTCTACCCACACACATTTGGAACTCTCCTGGGGTACCCTCACACATATTATTCCCTCATTTAGTGGATATTTTCACAAAAAAGTGAAATTTTCAAAAATTCTGAAAATTGGCTGAAAACTACTAATTATCACGGACTCATCTGGCGAATCGCTCTGGAACTGAAATCAGAACGCTCACTGACATTTCCCCTATCTGAAAGTCTGATATACGCTGACAAAATGACTAAGTCCCAAAAAAAATGTTTTTCAACTTTTTTCAATTTTTCCCCCGTGGGATATATATTCTACCCACACACATTTGGAACTCTCCTGGGGTACCCTCACACATATTATTCCCTCATTTAGTGGATATTTTCACAAAAAAGTGAAATTTTCAAAAATACAGAAAATTGGCTGAAAACGACTAAATATGAAAGACTCATCAGGCGACTCACTCTGGAACTGAAATCGGAACGCTCACTGACATTTCCCCTATCTGAAAGTCTGATAAACGCTGACAAAATTACTAAGTCCAAAACAAAAATTTTTTCAACTTTTTTCAATTTTACCCCCGTGGGATATATATTCTACCCACACACATTTGGAACTCTCCTGGGGTACCCTCACACATATTATTCCCTCATTTTGTGGATATTTTCACAAAAAAGTGAAATTTTCAAAAATTCAGAAAATTGGCTGAAAACGACTAAATATCAAGGACTCATCGGGCGAATCGCTCTGGAACTGAAATCGGAATGCTCACTGACATTTCCCCTATCTGAAAGTCTGATAAACGCCAGAAAAATGACTAAGTCCCCCAAAAAAATTTTTTTCAACTTTTTTCAATTTAACCGCCGTGGGATATATATTCTACCCACCCACATTTGGAACTCTCCTGGGGTACCCTCACACATATTATTCGCTCAATTAGTGGATATTTTCACAAAAAAGTGAAATTTTCAACAATTCAGAAAATTGGCTGAAAACGACTAAATATCAAGGACTCATCTGGCGAATCGCTCTGGAACTGAAATCAGAACGCTAACTGACATTTCCCCTATATGAAAGTCTGATAAACGGCGGAAAAATGACTAAGTCCAAAAAAAAAATTTTTTAAACTTTTTTCAATTTTACCCCCGTGGGATATATATTCTACCCACACACATTTGGAACTCTCCTGGGGTACCCTCACACATATTATTCCCTCATTTAGTGGATATTTTCACAAAAAAGTGAAATTTTCAAAAATTCAGAAAAATGGCTGAAAATGACTAAATATCAAGGACTCATCTGGCGAATCGCTCTGGAAATGAAATCGGAACGCTCACTGACATTTCCCCTATCTGAAAGTCTGATAAACGCCAGAAAAATGACTAAGTCCCCCAAAAAAATTTTTTTCAACTTTTTTCAATTTTACCCCCGTGGGATATATATTCTACCCACACACATTTGGAACTCTCCTGGGGTACCTTCACACATATTATTTGCTCATTTAGTGGATATTTTCACAAAAAAGTGAAATTTTCAAAAATTCAGAGAATTGGCTGAAAACGACTAAATATGAAGGACTCATCGGGCGAATCGCTCTGGAACTGAAATCGGAACGCTCACTGACATTTCCACTATCTGAAAGTCTGATAAACGCCGGAAAAATGACTAAGTCCAAAAAAAAATTTTTTTCAACTTTTTTCAATTTTACCCCCGTGAGACATATATTCTACCCACACACATTTGGAACTCTCCTGGGGTACCCTCACACATATTATTCGCTCAATTAGTGGATATTTTCACAAAAAAGTGAAATTTTCAAAAATTCAGAAAATTGGCTGAAAATGACTAAATATGAAGGACTCATTGGGCGAATCGCTCTGGAACGGAAATCGGAACGCTCACTGACATTTCCCCTATCTGAAAGTCTGATAAACGCCAGAAAAATGACTAAGTCCCCCAAAAAAATTTTTTTCAACTTTTTTCAATTTTACCCCCGTGGGATATATATTCTACCCACACACATTTGGAACTCTCCTGGGGTACCCTCACACATATTATTTGCTCATTTAGTGGATATTTTCACAAAAATTGAAATTTTCAAAAATTCAGAGAATTGGCTGAAAACGACTAAATATGAAGGACTCATCGGGCGAATCGCTCTGGAACTGAAATCGGAATGCTCACTGACATTTCCCCTATCTGAAAGTCTGATAAACGCCGGAAAAATGACAGTCCAAAAAAAAAATTTTTTTCAACTTTTTTCAATTTAACCGCCGTGGGATATATATTCTACCCACACACATTTGGAACTCTCCTGGGGTACCCTCACCCCTATTATTCCCTCATTTAGTGGATATTTTCACAAAAAAGTGAAATTTTCAAAAATTCAGAAAAATGGCTGAAAATGACTAAATATCAAGGACTCATCTGGCGAATCGCTCTGGAAATGAGATCGGAACGCTCACTGACATTTCCCCTATCTGAAAGTCTGATAAACGCCAGAAAAATGACTAAGTCCCCCAAAAAAATTTTTTTCAACTTTTTTCAATTTAACCGCCGTGGGATATATATTCTACCCACCCACATTTGAAACTCTCCTGGGGTACCCTCACACATATTATTCGCTCAATTAGTGGATATTTTCACAAAAAAGTGAAATTTTCAACAATTCAGAAAATTGGCTGAAAACGACTAAATATCAAGGACTCATCTGGCGAATCGCTCTGGAACTGAAATCAGAACGCTAACTGACATTTCCCCTATATGAAAGTCTGATAAACGGCGGAAAAATGACTAAGTCCAAAAAAAAAATTTTTTAAACTTTTTTCAATTTTACCCCCGTGGGATATATATTCTACCCACACACATTTGTAACTCTCCTGGGGTACCCTCACACATATTATTCCCTTATTTAGTGGATATTTTCACAAAAAAGTGAAATTTTCAAAAATGTAGAAAATTGGCTGAAAACGACTAAATAAGAAGGACTCATCGGGCGAATCGCTCTGGAACTGAAATCGGAATGCTCACTGACGTTTCCCCTATCTGAAAGTCTGATGAACGCCGGAAAAATGACTAAGTCCCAAAAAAATTTTTTTCAACTTTTTTCACTTTTACCCCCGTGGGATATATATTCTACCCACACACATTTGGAACTCTCCTGGGGTACCCTCACACATATTATTTCCTCATTTAGTGGATATTTTCACAAAAAAGTGAAATTTTCAAAAATTTAGAAAATTGGCTGAAAACGACTAAATATGAAAGACTCATCAGGCGAATCGCTCTCGAACTGAAATCGGAACGCTCACTGACATTTCCCCTGTCTGAAAGTCTGATAAACGCTGACAAAATGACTAAGTCCAATAAAAAGTTTTTTTCAACTTTTTTCAATTTTACCCCCGTGAGATATATATTCTACCCACACACATTTGGAACTCTCCTGTGGTACCCTCACACATATTATTCCCTCATTTAGTGGATATTTTCACAAAAAAGTGAAATTTTCAAAAATTCAGAGAATTGGCTGAAAACGCCTAAATATAAAGGACTCATCGGGCGAATCGCTCTAGAACGGAAATCGGAATGCTCACTGACATTTCCCCTATCTGAAAGTCTGATAAATGCCAGAAAAATGACTAAGTCCAAAAAAAAATTTTTTTCAACTTCTTTCAATTTTACCCCCGTGAGATATATATTCTACCCACACACATTTTGAACTCTCCTGGGGTACCCTCACACATATTATTCCCTCATTTAGTGGATATTTTCACAAAAAAGTGAAAATTTCAAAAATTCAGAAAATTGGCTGAAAACGACTAAATATCACGGACTCATCTGGCGAATCGCTCTGGAACTGAAATCGGAACGCTCACTGACATTTCCCCTATCTGAAAGTCTGATAAACGCTGACAAAATGACTAAGTCCCAAAAAAAATTTTTTTCAACTTTTTTCAATTTTACCCCCGTGGGATATATATTCTACCCACACACATTTGGAACTCTCCAGGGGTACCCTCACACATATTATTCGCTCATTTAGTGGATATTTTCACAAAAAAGTGAAATTTTCAAAAATTCAGAAAATTGGCTGAAAACGACTAAATATGAAGGACTCATCGGGCGAATCGCTCTGGAACTGAAATCGGAACGCTCACTTGCATTTCCCCTATCTGAAAGTCTGATAAAAGCCGAAAAAATGACTAAGTCCAAAAAAAATTTTTTTTCAACTTTTTTCAATTTTACCCCCGTGGGATATATATTCTACCCACACACATTTAGAACTCTCCTGGGGTACCCTCACACATATTATTCCCTCATTTAGTGGATATTTTCACAAAAAAGTGAAATTTTCAAAAATTCAGAAAATTGGCTGAAAACGACTAAATATGAAGGACTCATCGGGCTAATCGCTCTGGAACTGAAATCGGAACGCTCACTGACATTTCCACTATCTGAAAGTCTGATAAACGCCGGAAAAATGACTAAGTCCAAAAAAAAATTTTTTTCAACTTTTTTCAATTTTACCCCCGTGAGACATATATTCTACCCACACACATTTGGAACTCTCCTGGGGTACCCTCACACATATTATTCGCTCAATTAGTGGATATTTTCACAAAAAAGTGAAATTTTCAAAAATTCAGAAAATTGGCTGAAAATGACTAAATATGAAGGACTCATTGGGCGAATCGCTCTGGAATGGAAATCGGAAGGCTCACTGACATTTCCCCTATCTGAAAGTCTGATAAACGCCAGAAAAATGACTAAGTCCCCCAAAAAAATTTTTTTCAACTTTTTTCAATTTTACCCCCGTGGGATATATATTCTACCCACACACATTTGGAACTCTCCTGGGGTACCCTCACACATATTATTTGCTCATTTAGTGGATATTTTCACAAAAATTGAAATTTTCAAAAATTCAGAGAATTGGCTGAAAACGACTAAATATGAAGGACTCATCGGGCGAATCGCTCTGGAACTGAAATCGGAATGCTCACTGACATTTCCCCTATCTGAAAGTCTGATAAACGCCGGAAAAATGACAGTCCAAAAAAAATTTTTTTTTCAACTTTTTTCAATTTAACCGCCGTGGGATATATATTCTACCCACACACATTTGGAACTCTCCTGGGGTACCCTCACACATATTATTCCCTCATTTAGTGGATATTTTCACAAAAAAGTGAAATTTTCAAAAATTCAGAAAAATGGCTGAAAATGACTAAATATCAAGGACTCATCTGGCGAATCGCTCTGGAAATGAGATCGGAACGCTCACTGACATTTCCCCTATCTGAAAGTCTGATAAACGCCAGAAAAATGACTAAGTCCCCCAAAAAAATTTTTTTCAACTTTTTTCAATTTAACCGCCGTGGGATATATATTCTACCCACCCACATTTGAAACTCTCCTGGGGTACCCTCACACATATTATTCGCTCAATTAGTGGATATTTTCACAAAAAAGTGAAATTTTCAACAATTCAGAAAATTGGCTGAAAACGACTAAATATCAAGGACTCATCTGGCGAATCGCTCTGGAACTGAAATCAGAACGCTAACTGACATTTCCCCTATATGAAAGTCTGATAAACGGCGGAAAAATGACTAAGTCCAAAAAAAAAATTTTTTAAACTTTTTTCAATTTTACCCCCGTGGGATATATATTCTACCCACACACATTTGGAACTCTCTTGGGGTACCCTCACACATATTATTCCCTCATTTAGTGGATATTTTCACAAAAAAGTGAAATTTTCAAAAATTCTGAAAATTGGCTGAAAACTACTAAATATGAAGGACTCATCGGGCGATTCGCTCTGGAACTGAAATCGGAATGCTCACTGACATTTCCCCTATCTGAAAGTCTGATAAACGCCGGAAAAATGACTAAGTCCAAAAAAAAATTTTTTTCAACTTTTTTGAATTTTACCCCCGTGAGATATATATTCTACCCACACACATTTGTAACTCTCCTGGGGTACCCTCACACATATTATTCCCTTATTTAGTGGATATTTTCACAAAAAAGTGAAATTTTCAAAAATGTAGAAAATTGGCTGAAAACGACTAAATAAGAAGGACTCATCGGGCGAATCGCTCTGGAACTGAAATCGGAATGCTCACTGACGTTTCCCCTATCTGAAAGTCTGATGAACGCCGGAAAAATGACTAAGTCCCAAAAAAATTTTTTTCAACTTTTTTCACTTTTACCCCCGTGGGATATATATTCTACCCACACACATTTGGAACTCTCCTGGGGTACCCTCACACATATTATTTCCTCATTTAGTGGATATTTTCACAAAAAAGTGAAATTTTCAAAAATTTAGAAAATTGGCTGAAAACGACTAAATATGAAAGACTCATCAGGCGAATCGCTCTCGAACTGAAATCGGAACGCTCACTGACATTTCCCCTGTCTGAAAGTCTGATAAACGCTGACAAAATGACTAAGTCCAATAAAAAGTTTTTTTCAACTTTTTTCAATTTTACCCCCGTGAGATATATATTCTACCCACACACATTTGGAACTCTCCTGTGGTACCCTCACACATATTATTCCCTCATTTAGTGGATATTTTCACAAAAAAGTGAAATTTTCAAAAATTCAGAGAATTGGCTGAAAACGCCTAAATATAAAGGACTCATCGGGCGAATCGCTCTAGAACGGAAATCGGAATGCTCACTGACATTTCCCCTATCTGAAAGTCTGATAAATGCCAGAAAAATGACTAAGTCCAAAAAAAAATTTTTTTCAACTTCTTTCAATTTTACCCCCGTGAGATATATATTCTACCCACACACATTTTGAACTCTCCTGGGGTACCCTCACACATATTATTCCCTCATTTAGTGGATATTTTCACAAAAAAGTGAAAATTTCAAAAATTCAGAAAATTGGCTGAAAACGACTAAATATCACGGACTCATCTGGCGAATCGCTCTGGAACTGAAATCGGAACGCTCACTGACATTTCCCCTATCTGAAAGTCTGATAAACGCTGACAAAATGACTAAGTCCCAAAAAAAATTTTTTTCAACTTTTTTCAATTTTACCCCCGTGGGATATATATTCTACCCACACACATTTGGAACTCTCCAGGGGTACCCTCACACATATTATTCGCTCATTTAGTGGATATTTTCACAAAAAAGTGAAATTTTCAAAAATTCAGAAAATTGGCTGAAAACGACTAAATATGAAGGACTCATCGGGCGAATCGCTCTGGAACTGAAATCGGAACGCTCACTTGCATTTCCCCTATCTGAAAGTCTGATAAAAGCCGAAAAAATGACTAAGTCCAAAAAAAATTTTTTTTCAACTTTTTTCAATTTTACCCCCGTGGGATATATATTCTACCCACACACATTTAGAACTCTCCTGGGGTACCCTCACACATATTATTCCCTCATTTAGTGGATATTTTCACAAAAAAGTGAAATTTTCAAAAATTCAGAAAATTGGCTGAAAACGACTAAATATGAAGGACTCATCGGGCTAATCGCTCTGGAGCTGAAATCGGAATGCTCACTGACATTTCCCCTATCTGAAAGTCTGATAAACACCGGAAAAATGACTAAGTCCAAAAAAAAAATTTTTTTCAACTTTTTTCAATTTTACCCCCGTGGGATATATATTCTACCCACACACATTTGGAACTCTCCTGGGGTACCCTCACACATATTATTCGCTCATTTAGTGGATATTTTCACAAAAAAGTGAAATTTTCAAAAATTCAGAAAATTGGCTGAAAACGACTAAATATGAAGGACTCATCGGGCGAATCGCTCTGGAACTGAAATCGGAACGCTCACTTGCATTTCCCCTATCTGAAAGTCTGATAAAAGCCGAAAAAATGACTAAGTCCAAAAAAAATTTTTTTTCAACTTTTTTCAATTTTACCCCCGTGGGATATATATTCTACCCACACACATTTGGAACTCTCCTGGGGTACCCTCACACATATTATTTCCTCATTTAGTGGATATTTTCACAAAAAAGTGAAATTTTCAAAAATTTAGAAAATTGGCTGAAAACGACTAAATATGAAAGACTCATCAGGCGAATCGCTCTAGAACGGAAATCGGAATGCTCACTGACATTTCCCCTATCTGAAAGTCTGATAAACACCGGAAAAATTAATGTCCAAAAAAAAAATTTTTTCAACTTTTTTAAATTTTACCCCCGTGGGATATATATTCTACCCACACACATTTGGAATTCGCCTGGGGTACCCTCACACATATTATTCCCTCATTTAGTGGATATTTTCACAAAAAAGTGAAATTTTCAAAAATTCAGAAAATTCGCTGAAAACGACTAAATATGAAGGACTCATCGGGCTAATCGCTCTGGAACTGAAATCGGAATGCTCACTGACATTTCCCCTATCTGAAAGTCTGATAAACGCTGACAAAATGACTAAGTCCCAAAAAAAATTTTTTTCAACTTTTTTCAATTTTACCCCCGTGGGATATATATTCTACCCACACACATTTGGAACTCTCCAGGGGTACCCTCACACATATTATTCGCTCATTTAGTGGATATTTTCACAAAAAAGTGAAATTTTCAAAAATTCAGAAAATTGGCTGAAAACGACTAAATATGAAGGACTCATCGGGCGAATCGCTCTGGAACTGAAATCGGAACGCTCACTTGCATTTCCCCTATCTGAAAGTCTGATAAAAGCCGAAAAAATGACTAAGTCCAAAAAAAATTTTTTTTCAACTTTTTTCAATTTTACCCCCGTGGGATATATATTCTACCCACACACATTTAGAACTCTCCTGGGGTACCCTCACACATATTATTCCCTCATTTAGTGGATATTTTCACAAAAAAGTGAAATTTTCAAAAATTCAGAAAATTGGCTGAAAACGACTAAATATGAAGGACTCATCGGGCTAATCGCTCTGGAACTGAAATCGGAATGCTCACTGACATTTCCCCTATCTGAAAGTCTGATAAACACCGGAAAAATGACTAAGTCCAAAAAAAAAATTTTTTTACTTTTTTCAATTTTACCCCCGTGGGATATATATTCTACCCACACACATTTGGAACTCTCCTGGGGTACCCTCACACATATTATTCCCTCATTTAGTGGATATTTTCACAAAAAAGTGAAAATTTCAAAAATTCAGAAAATTGGCTGAAAACGACTAAATATCACGGACTCATCTGGCGAATCGCTCTGGAACTGAAATCGGAACGCTCACTGACATTTCCCCTATCTGAAAGTCTGATAAACGCTGACAAAATGACTAAGTCCCAAAAAAAATTTTTTTCAACTTTTTTCAATTTTACCCCCGTGGGATATATATTCTACCCACACACATTTGGAATTCGCCTGGGGTACCCTCACACATATTATTCCCTCATTTAGTGGATATTTTCACAAAAAAGTGAAATTTTCAAAAATTCAGAAAATTCGCTGAAAACGACTAAATATGAAGGACTCATCGGGCTAATCGCTCTGGAACTGAAATCGGAATGCTCACTGACATTTCCCCTATCTGAAAGTCTGATAAACGCCGGAAAAATGACTAAGTCCAAAAAAAAAATTTTTTTCAACTTTTTTCAATTTTACCCCCGTGCGATATATATTCTACCCACACACATTTTGAACTCTCCTGGGGTACCCTCACACATATTATTCCCTCATTTAGTGGATATTTTCACAAAAAAGTGAAAATTTCAAAAATTCAGAAAATTGGCTGAAAACGACTAAATATCACGGACTCATCAGGCGAATCGCTCTCGAACTGAAATCGGAACTCTCACTGACATTTCCCCTATCTGAAAGTCTGATAAACGCTGACAAAATGACTAAGTCCCCAAAAAAATTTTTTTCAACTTTTTTCAATTTTACCCCCGTGGGATATGTATTCTACCCAAACACATTTGGAACTCTCCAGGGGTACATATTATTCGCTCATTTAGTGGATATTTTCACAAAAAAGTGAAATTTTCAAAAATTCTGAAAATTGGCTGAAAACGACTAAATATGAAGGACTCATCGGGCGAATCGCTCTGGAACTGAAATCGGAACGCTCACTTGCATTTCCCCTATCTGAAAGTCTGATAAAAGCCGAAAAAATGACTAAGTCCAAAAAAAAATTTTTTTCAACTTTTTTCAATTTTACCCCCGTGGGATATATATTCTACCCACACACATTTGGAACTCTCCTGGGGTACCCTCACACATATTATTCCTTCATTTAGTGGATATTTTCACAAAAAAGTGAAATTTTCAAAAATTTAGAAAATTGGCTGAAAACGACTAAATATGAAAGACTCATCAGGCGAATCGCTCTAGAACGGAAATCGGAATGCTCACTGACATTTCCCCTATCTGAAAGTCTGATAAACACCGGAAAAATGAATGTCCAAAAAAAAAATTTTTTCAACTTTTTTAAATTTTACCCCCGTGGGATATATATTCTACCCACACACATTTGGAATTCGCCTGGGGTACCCTCACACATATTATTCCCTCATTTAGTGGATATTTTCACAAAAAAGTGAAATTTTCAAAAATTCAGAAAATTCGCTGAAAACGACTAAATATCAAGGACTCATCGGGCGAATCGCTCTGGAACTGAAATCGGAATGCTCACTGACATTTGCCCTATGTGAAAGTCAGATAAACGCTGAAAAAATGACTAAGTCCAAAAAAAAAATGTTTCAACCTTTTTCAATTTTACCCCCGTGGGATATATCTTCTACCCACACACATTTGGAACTCTCCTGGGGTACCTTCACACATATTATTCCCTCATTTAGTGGTTATTTTCACAAAAAAGTGAAATTTTCAAAAATTCAGAAAATTGGCTGAAAACGACTAAATATGAAGGACTCATTGGGCGAACCGCTCTGGAACTGAAATCGGAACGTTCACTGACATTTCTCTATCTGAAAGTCTAATAAACGCCGGAAAAATGACTAAGTTCAAAAAAAAATTTTTTTAAACTTTTTTCAATTTTACCCCTGTGGGATATATATTCTACCCACACACATTTGGAACTCTCCTGGGGTACCCTCACACATATTATTCCCTCATTTAGTGGATATTTTCACAAAAAAGTGAAATTTTCAAAAATTCAGAAAATTGGCTGAAAACGATTAAATATGAAGGACTCATCGGGCGAATCGCTCTGGAACTGAAATAGGAATGCTCACTGACATTTCCCCTATCTGAAAGTCTGATAAACGCTGAAAAAATGACTAAGTTAAAAAAAAAAAATTTTTCAACTTTTTTCAATTTTACCCCCGTGGGATATATATTCTACCCACACACATTTGGAACTCTCCTGGGGTACCCTCACACATATTATTCCTTCATTTAGTGGATATTTTCACAAAAAAGTGAAATTTTCAAAAATTCAGAGAATTGGCTGAAAACGACTAAATATGAAGGACACATCTGGCGAATCGCTCTGGAACTGAAATAGGAATGCTCACTGACATTTCCCCTATCTGAAAGTCTGATAAACGACGGAAAAATGACTAAGTCCAAAAAAAAATTTTTTACGACTTTTTTCAATTTTACCCCCGTGGGACATATATTCTACCCACACACATTTGGAACTCTCCTGGGGTACCCTCACACATATTATTCCCTCATTTAGTGGATATTTACACAAAAATGTGAAATTTTCAAAAATTCAGAAATTTGGCTGAAAACGACTAAATATGAAGGACTCATTGGGCGAATCGCTCTGGAACTGAAATCGGAATGCTCACTGAAATTTCCCCTATCTGAAAGTCTGATGAACGGCGGAAAAATGACTAAGACCAAAAAAAAAATTTTGTCAACTTTTTTCAATTTTACCCCCGTGGGATATATCTTCTACCCACACACATTTGGAACTCTCCTGGGGTACCCTCACACATATTATTCGCTCATTTAGTGGATATTTTCACAAAAAAGTGAAATTTTCAAAAATTCAGAAAATTGGCTGAAAACAACCTAATATGAAGGACTCATTGGGCGAATCACTCTGGAACTGAAATCGGAATGCTCACTGACATTTCCCCTATCTGAAAGTCTGATGAACGCCGGAAAAATGACTAAGACCAAAAAAAAAATTTTTTCAACTTTTTTCAATTTTACCCCCGTGGGATATATATTCTACCCACACACATTTTGAACTCTCCTGGGGTACCCTCACACATATTATTCCCTCATTTAGTGGATATTTTCACAAAAAAGTGAAATTTTCAAAAATTCTGAAAATTGGCTGAAAACGACTAAATATCAAGGACTCATCGGGCGAATCGCTCTGGAACTGAAATCGGAATGCTCACTGACATTTCCCCTATCTGAAAGTCAGATAAACGCTGAAAAAATGACTAAGTCCAAAAAAAAAATGTTTCAACTTTTTTCAATTTTACCCCCGTGGGATATATCTTCTACCCACACACATTTGGAACTCTTCTGGGGTACCCTCACACATATTATTCCCTCATTTAGTGGATATTTTCACAAAAAAGTGAAATTTTCAAAAATTCAGAAAATTTGCTGAAAACGACTAAATATGAAGGACTCATCGGGGGAATCGCTCTGGAACTGACACCGGAACCCTCACTGACATTTCCCCTATCTGAAAGTCAGATAAACGCTGAAGAAATGACTAAGTTAAAAAAAAAATTTTTTCAACTTTTTTCAATTTTACCCCCGTGGGATATACATTCTACCCACACACATTTGGAACTCTCCTGGGGTACCCTCACACATATTATTCCCTCATTTAGTGGATATTTTCACAAAAAAGTGAAATTTTCAAAAATTCAGAAAATTGGCTGAAAACAACCTAATATGAAGGACTCATTGGGCGAATCACTCTGGAACTGAAATCAGAATGCTCACTGACATTTCCCCTATCTGAAAGTCTGATGAACGCCGGAAAAATGACTAAGTCCAAAAAAAAAATTTTTAAACTTTTTTCAATTTTACCCCCGTGGGATATATATTCTACCCACACACATTTTGAACTCTCCTGGTTTACCCTCACACATATTATTCCCTCATTTAGTGGATATTTTCACAAAAAAGTGAAATTTTCAAAAATTCAGAAAATTGGCTGAAAACGACTAAATATGAAGGACTCATCGGGCGAATCGCTCTGGAACGGAAATCGGAACGCTCACTGACGTTTCCCCTATCTGAAAGTCTGATAAATGCCGGAAAAAATGACTAAGTCCAAAAAAAATTTTTTTTCAACTTTTTTAAATTTTACCCCCGTGGGATATATATTCTACCCACACACATTTGGAACTCTCCCGGGGTACCCTCACACATATTATTCCCTCATTTAGTGGATATTTTCACAAAAAAGTTAAATTTTCAAAAATTCAGAAAATTGGCTGAAAACGACTAAGTATGAAGGACTCATCGGGCGAATCGCTCTGGAACTGAAATAGGAACGCTCACTGACATTTCCCCTATCTGAAAGTCAGATAAACGCTGAAAAAATGACTAAGTCCAAAAAAAAAATGTTTCAACTTTTTTCAATTTTACCCCCGTGGGATATATCTTCTACCCACACACATTTGGAACTCTTCTGGGGTACCCTCACACATATTATTCCCTCATTTAGTGGATATTTTCACAAAAAAGTGAAATTTTCAAAAATTCAGAAAATTTGCTGAAAACGACTAAATATCAAGGACTCATCGGGGGAATCGCTCTGGAACTGACACCGGAACCCTCACTGACATTTCCCCTATCTGAAAGTCAGATAAACGCTGAAGAAATGACTAAGTTAAAAAAAAAATTTTTTCAACTTTTTTCAATTTTACCCCCGTGGGATATACATTCTACCCACACACATTTGGAACTCTCCTGGGGTACCCTCACACATATTATTCCCTCATTTAGTGGATATTTTCACAAAAAAGTGAAATTTTCAAAAATTCAGAAAATTTGCTGAAAACGACTAAATATGAAGGACTCATCGGGGGAATCGCTCTGGAACTGACACCGGAACCCTCACTGACATTTCCCCTATCTGAAAGTCAGATAAACGCTGAAGAAATGACTAAGTTAAAAAAAAAATTTTTTCAACTTTTTTCAATTTTACCCCCGTGGGATATACATTCTACCCACACACATTTGGAACTCTCCTGGGGTACCCTCACACATATTATTCCCTCATTTAGTGGATATTTTCACAAAAAAGTGAAATTTTCAAAAATTCAGAAAATTGGCTGAAAACAACCTAATATGAAGGACTCATTGGGCGAATCACTCTGGAACTGAAATCAGAATGCTCACTGACATTTCCCCTATCTGAAAGTCTGATGAACGCCGGAAAAATGACTAAGTCCAAAAAAAAAATTTTTAAACTTTTTTCAATTTTACCCCCGTGGGATATATATTCTACCCACACACATTTTGAACTCTCCTGGTTTACCCTCACACATATTATTCCCTCATTTAGTGGATATTTTCACAAAAAAGTGAAATTTTCAAAAATTCAGAAAATTGGCTGAAAACGACTAAATATGAAGGACTCATCGGGCGAATCGCTCTGGAACGGAAATCGGAACGCTCACTGACGTTTCCCCTATCTGAAAGTCTGATAAATGCCGGAAAAAATGACTAAGTCCAAAAAAAATTTTTTTTCAACTTTTTTAAATTTTACCCCCGTGGGATATATATTCTACCCACACACATTTGGAACTCTCCCGGGGTACCCTCACACATATTATTCCCTCATTTAGTGGATATTTTCACAAAAAAGTTAAATTTTCAAAAATTCAGAAAATTGGCTGAAAACGACTAAGTATGAAGGACTCATCGGGCGAATCGCTCTGGAACTGAAATAGGAACGCTCACTGACATTTCCCCTATCTGAAAGTCAGATAAACGCTGAAAAAATGACTAAGTCCAAAAAAAAAATGTTTCAACTTTTTTCAATTTTACCCCCGTGGGATATATCTTCTACCCACACACATTTGGAACTCTTCTGGGGTACCCTCACACATATTATTCCCTCATTTAGTGGATATTTTCACAAAAAAGTGAAATTTTCAAAAATTCAGAAAATTTGCTGAAAACGACTAAATATCAAGGACTCATCGGGGGAATCGCTCTGGAACTGACACCGGAACCCTCACTGACATTTCCCCTATCTGAAAGTCAGATAAACGCTGAAGAAATGACTAAGTTAAAAAAAAAATTTTTTCAACTTTTTTCAATTTTACCCCCGTGGGATATACATTCTACCCACACACATTTGGAACTCTCCTGGGGTACCCTCACACATATTATTCCCTCATTTAGTGGATATTTTCACAAAAAAGTGAAATTTTCAAAAATTCAGAAAATTGGCTGAAAACAACCTAATATGAAGGACTCATTGGGCGAATCACTCTGGAACTGAAATCGGAATGCTCACTGACATTTCCCCTATCTGAAAGTCTGATGAACGCCGGAAAAATGACTAAGTCCAAAAAAAAAATTTTTAAACTTTTTTCAATTTTACCCCCGTGGGATATATATTCTACCCACACACATTTTGAACTCTCCTGGTTTACCCTCACACATATTATTCCCTCATTTAGTGGATATTTTCACAAAAAAGTGAAATTTTCAAAAATTCAGAAAATTGGCTGAAAACGACTAAATATGAAGGACTCATCGGGCGAATCGCTCTGGAACGGAAATCGGAACGCTCACTGACGTTTCCCCTATCTGAAAGTCTGATAAACGCCGGAAAAAATGACTAAGTCCAAAAAAAATTTTTTTTCAACTTTTTTAAATTTTACCCCCGTGGGATATATATTCTACCCACACACATTTGGAACTCTCCCGGGGTACCCTCACACATATTATTCCCTCATTTAGTGGATATTTTCACAAAAAAGTTAAATTTTCAAAAATTCAGAAAATGGGCTGAAAACGACTAAGTATGAAGGACTCATCGGGCGAATCGCTCTGGAACTGAAATAGGAACGCTCACTGACATTTCCCCTATCTGAAAGTCAGATAAACGCTGAAAAAATGACTAAGTCCAAAAAAAAAATGTTTCAACTTTTTTCAATTTTACCCCCGTGGGATATATCTTCTACCCACACACATTTGGAACTCTCCTGGGGTACCCTCACACATATTATTCCCTCATTTAGTGGATATTTTCACAAAAAAGTGAAATTTTCAAAAATTCTGAAAATTGGCTGAAAACGACTAAATATCAAGGACTCATCGGTGGAATCGCTCTGGAACTGACATCGGAACCCTCACTGACATTTCCCCTATCTGAAAGTCAGATAAACGCTGAAAAAATGACTAAGTTAAAAAAAAAACTTTTTTCAACTTTTTTCAATTTTACCCGTGGGATATATATTCTACCCACACACATTTTGAACTCTCCTGGGGTACCCTCACACATATTATTCCTTCATTTAGTGGATATTTTCACAAAAAAGTGAAATTTTCAAAAATTCAGAGAATTGGCTGAAAACGACTAAATATGAAGGACACATCTGGCCAATCGCTCTGGAACTGAAATAGGAATGCTCACTGACATTTCCCCTATCTGAAAGTCTGATAAACGACGGAAAAATGACTAAGACCAAAAAAAAATTTTTTTCAACTTTTTTCAATTTTACCCCCGTGGGATATATATTCTACCCACACATATTTTGAACTCTCCTGGGGTACCCTCACACATATTATTCCCTCATTTAGTGGATATTTTCACAAAAAAGTGAAATTTTCAAAAATTCAGAAAATTGTCTGAAAACGACTAAATATCAAGGACTCATCGGGGGAATCGCTCTGGAACTGACATCGGAACCCTCACTGACATTTCCCCTATCTGAAAGTCGGATGAATGCTGAAAAAATGACTAAGTCCAAAAAAAAGATTTTTCAACTTTTTTCAATTTTACCCCCGTGGGATATATATTCTATCCACACACATTTGGAACTCTCCTGGGGTACCCTCACACATATTATTCCCTCATTTAGTGGATATTTTCACAAAAAAGTGAAATTTTCAAAAATTCAGAAAATTGGCTGAAAACGACTAAATATGAAGGACTCATCTGGCGAATCGCTCTGGAACTGAAATAGGAATGCTCACTGACATTTCCCCTATCTGAAAGTCTGATAAACGCCGGAAAAATAACTAAGTACAAAAAAAAATTTTTTTCAACTTTTTTCAATTATACCCCCGTGGGATATATATTCTACCCACACACATTTGGAACTCTCCTGGGGTACCCTCACACATATTATTGCCTCATTTAGTGGATATTTTCACAAAAAAGTGAAATTTTCAAAAATTCAGAAAATTGGCTGAAAACGACTAAATATGAAGGACTCATCGGGCGAATCGCTCTGGAACTGAAATAGGAATGCTCACTGACATTTCCCCTATCTGAAAGTCTGATAAACGCTGAAAAAATGGCTAAGTTAAAAAAAAAAAATTTTTCAACTTTTTTCAATTTTACCCCCGTGGGACATATATTCTACCCACACACATTTGGAACTCTCCTGGGGTACCCTCACACATATTATTCCCTCATTTAGTGGATATTTTCACAAAAAAGTGAAATTTTCAAAAATTCTGAAAATTTTCTGAAAACGACTAAATATGAAGGACTCATCTGGTGAATCGCTCTCGAACTGAAATAGGTATGCTCACTGACATTTCCCCTATCTGAAAGACAGATAAACGCTGGAAAAATGACTAAGCCCAAAAAAAATTTTTTTTCAACTTTTTTCAATTTTACCCCCGTGGGATATATTTTCTAAAATCACACATTTGGAAATCTCCTGGGGTACCCTCACACATTTTATTCCCTCATTTAGTGGATATTTTCACAAAAAAAGTGAAATTTTCAAAAATTCTGAAAATTGGCTGAAAACGACTAAATATGAAGGACTCATCGGGCGAATCGCTCTGGAACTGAAATCGGAATGCTCACTGACATTTTCCCTATCTGAAAGTCTGATAAACGCCGGAAAAATGACTAAGTCCAAAAGAAATGTTTTTTCAACTTTTTTCAATTTTACCCCCGTGGGATATATATTCTACCCACACACATTTGGAACTCTCCTGGCGTACCCTCACACATATTATTCCCTCATTTAGTGGATATTTTCACAAAAAAGGGAATTTTTTAAAAATTCTGAAAATTGGCTGAAAACGACTAAATATGAAGGACTCATCGGGCGAATCGCTCTGGAACCGAAATCGGAGTGCTCACTGACATTTCCCCTATCTGAAAGTCTGATAAACGCCGGAAAAATGCCTAAGTCCCCAAAAAAAAATTTTTCAACTTTTTTCAATTTTACCCCCATGGGATATATATTCTACCCACACACATTTGGAACTCTCCTGGGGTACCCTCACACATATTATTCCCTCATTTAGTGGATATTTTCACAAAAAAGTGAAATTTTCAAAAATTCAGAAAATTGGCTGAAAACGACTAAATGTGAAGGACTCATCGGGCGAATCGCACTGGAACTGAAATCACTGACATTTCACCTATCTGAAAGTCTGATAAACGTCATAAAAATGACTAAGTCCAAAAAAAAATTTTTTTCAACTTTTTTCAATTTTACCCCCATGGGATATATATTCTACCCACACACATTTGGAACTCTCCTGGGGTACCCTCACACATATTATTCCCTCATTTAGTGGATATTTTCACAAAAAAGTGAAATTTTCAAAAATTCAGAAAATTGGCTGAAAACGACTAAATGTGAAGGACTCATCGGGCGAATCGCACTGGAACTGAAATCACTGACATTTCACCTATCTGAAAGTCTGATAAACGTCATAAAAATGACTAAGTCCAAAAAAAAATTTTTTTCAACTTTTTTCAATTTTACCCCCGTGGGATATATTTTCTACCATCACACATTTGGAAATCTCCTGGGGTACCCTCTCACATATTATTCCCTCATTTAGTGAATATTTTCACAAAAAAGTGAAATTTTCAAAAATTTTGAAAATTGGCTGAAAACGACTAAATATGAAGGACTCATCGGGCGAATCGCTCTGGAACCGAAATCGGAATGCTCACTGACATTTCCCCTATCTGAAAGTCTGATAAACGCCGGAAAAATGCCTAAGTCCCGAAAAAAAAATTTTTCAACTTTTTTCAATTTTACCCCCGTGGATACATATTCTACCCACACAAATTTGGAACTCTCCTGTGGTACCCTCACACATATTATTCCCTCATTTAGTGGATATTTTCACAAAAAAGTGAAATTTTCAAAAATTCCGAAAATTGGCTGAAAACGACTAAATGTGAAGGACTCATCGGGCGAATCGCTCTGGAACTGAAATCGGAACGCTCACTGACATTTCACCTATCTGAAAGTCTGATAAATGTCATAAAAATGACTAAGTCCAAAAAAAAATGTTTTTCAACTTTTTTCAATTTTACCCCCGTGGATATATTTTCTACCATCACACATTTGGAAATCTCCTGGGTTACCCTCACACATATTATTGTTATGTTCTGCTACCAGAGATAAGGAAAGAGAGGAGATCTGTCCCTACGATAGAACTCAGCTTGATCCCTACGATGTAACAGGGAACCTGATCCTGCGATCAGACCTGCTAAAGTCCTCAGCTAGTCTGTACGGAGACCTATAGATATGGGGAAGGAATCCCTACAAGTACTAGGGACTGGGAGCAAAATGGACACCTCCTAACAGAAATAGTAGCAGACAGACAAACAAACAAAATATATAGAACACAGAGGTCCGAAGACCAAGCAAACTAACAGAGTTAGATACTGAGCACAGGCTAGCTAAAGAGTAGTAATACAATGAAGTCCAGCAAAGCCAGAAGGGCGGAGCAGGACTAAATAGGCCAACAAGGTCATGAGACCAGCAATAGAAAAAACCTAAGAGCAAGGTTCTAACAGTACCCCCCCTTCTAAGAGGATCCTCCGGGTCCCCTAGGACCAGGCTTATCAGGAAATCTCCTGTGAAACGCTCTGATAAGTCTGGACGCGGAAACATCATCCGACCTCACCCATGAGTTATCCTCGGGTCCGAAACCTTTCCAGGCCACGAGATACTGCAAACTACCTCTATACCGTCTAGAATTAAGGATGCGAGAAATTTCATATTCCCCGTCCTCCACCACCGGAGGAACAGAGGCAGAGGCGTCAGAATCCGACACAACAGCTTTTTTCAACAGAGAGACATGAAACACCGGATTAATTCTCCAGGAGGTAGGAACCTCCAACCTAACAGCAGATTGGTTGACAACCTGAAGCACCTTAAAGGGCCCTACAAACTTGGGACCCAATTTCTTAGAAGGAATCCTCAACCGCAGATTCCTAGAGGACAACCAAACCATGTCACCAACAGCGAACAAAACCTCCTGTCGTTTCCTATCAAAGTAGTCTTTAGATTTTCTGTTAGCCTCCTGAAGATTACCACGCACATCCGTCCAAACTCTCTCCAAATCGCCGGAAAAATTCTCCTCCTCAGGCACGGCAGATACCAACTTGGAGAACGACCCAAATGACGGATGTCTCCCAGAACAACAAAAAAAAGGCGAACAACCAGCAGAAGAAGATGTATGATTGTTCAGAGCAAATTCATCAAGTGGCAGAAACTCAGACCACCCCTCTTGATTGTCTGCCACAAAACAGCGCAAGAACTGCTCAACATCCTGGTTTTTACCTTTCTGTCTGGCCATTAGATTCAGGATGATATCCGGATGAGAACGACAAATGAACTCCCAACCTGTCACAAAAGGCGCGCCAAAAACGAGCCACGAACTGAGGTCCCCTATCAGAAACAATGTCAGTAGGAATGCCATGAAGTCTGACAATTTCCTTGACAAAGGCCTTAGCGAGAGTCTTAGCGCAGGGCAGTTTGACGAAGGGAACCAAGTGACACATCTTGCTAAAACGGTCCACGACCACCCAGATGACAGTAAAACCCTCAAAGGGGGGAAGGTCAGTTATAAAGTCCATAGCCAAATGTGTCCAAGGAGCACTGGGAACCTCCAGAGGGCAAAGTAACCCCGCAGAAGGAGCATGTGAGGACTTAGATCTAGCACATATAGTACATTGACGCACCCACTTAATGACTTCCTTCTGCCATCCAGGCCACCAAAAACTGCGACTCACCAGTCTCTTGGTCTCAGAGCTTCCGGGATGACCTGCCAACCGAGATTCGTGACACTCAACAATCAAATCTCTCCTAAAGGTCCCAGGCACAAACAACCTCCCATGGGGAGTGTTAGATGGGGCATTCTCCTGTACTTTAAGAATCTCACCTTCCAAAATGGAGTCCAAAGCAGCTATCACAACACCTTCTTGTAAAATGTTCTCCTCTTTCTCAGCACCGACTATGGGAGAAAAACTGCGAGACAAGGCATCCGCCTTAACATTCTTAGTACCTGGGATGTAAGTAACGGAAAAATTAAACCGCGAGAAAAACAGTGCCCACCTAGCCTGACGGGCATTCAGGCGCTTGGCAGCATCAAGATATATCAGATTTTTATGATCCGTAAAAACCTGAACGGGAAATTCAGCACCTTCCAAGAGGTGGCGCCAGTGTTCAAATGCGAGTTTAATAGCCAATAATTCCCGATTACCAATATCGTAATTCAGTTCAGTCTCCGAAAATTATTTTGAAAAAAAGGCACAGGGATGTACTCCATCCCCGTTATCCTGAGACAATACTGCGCCAACCCCCACAGAGGAAGCATCAACCTCAACCAAAAACGGCTTAGTCACATCAGGCTGCATAAGGATGGGAGCAGAGGTGAACCTCTCCTTGAGATACAGAAAAGCTTCAATGGCCTCAGAAGTCCACTGAACCGCATCAGCACCTTTCCTGGTGAAATCGGTCAGAGGTTTGACAATAATAGAAAAATTTTTAATGAATTTTCTATAATAATTGGCGAAACCCAAAAACCTCTGTATCGATTTCAAACCAATAGGCTTAGGCCATTCCTGCACAGCTTGAACTTTCACCGGGTCCATCTCAAAACCTTCGCTGGAGATAATGTAGCCCAAAAAACTAATTCTCTGTACAGCGAACTCACATTTCTCCAGCTTAGCAAAAAGCGAATTGTCAATTAATAACTGTAATACTTCACGTACGCTCCGCCAATGAGACTCCAGATCCGGTGAATAAATCAAAATGTCATCCAAATACACAACCACATTTTTGCCAATCAAAGGTCTAAGGATGTCATTAATAAGATTCTGAAAAAATGCAGGAGCATTAGTAAGACCAAAAGGCATAACCAGATTCTCAAAATGACCCACAGGAGTGTTAAAAGCAGTCTTCCATTCGTCACCCTCCTTCATGCGCAACAGATTGTATGCCCCCCGAAGGTCAATTTTAGAGAACCACTTGGCCCCCACTAACTGGTTAAACAGATCAGGAATCAATGGCAGTGGGTAAGGATTGCGTACAGTAATTTTGTTAATCTCACGAAAATCCAGACAAGGACGTAAACCGCCGTCCTTTTTTTTTACAAAAAAAAATCCAACCGCCACAGGAGACTTAGAGGGCCTAATGTGACCGGCGGCCAAACTTGTCTGTATGTATTCCTCCAAAGCCTTTCTCTCAAGAATAGTAAGGTTAAATAAACGACTTTTAGGAAGAGTCGCTCCAGGGACAAATTCAATAGTACAATCATAGTCTCTATGGGGAGGCAAAACCTGCGATTCCTTCTCAGAAAAAACTCTCCAAAAATCCTGAATAGGAACAGGCAATTCCCCCCTATCCACAGCTGCAATACGCCCGTTACAACACTTGTCATAACATTTATGGCTCCAGGATTTAATTTCATTGGTAGACCAATCCAGTACAGGATTGTGCAATTTTAACCAGGGCAATCCCAACACCACCGGAGAAGGCAAGTTATTCAAAACTACCAAATCCAATTTCTCATGGTGAACACCATTAATAGTGAGAGGAAATTCACAGACCTTGAGAGTAACATTCTTCAAAGGGGAGCCATCCACAGAAACCACAGCAATGGGGGATGACAAAGGTTCGGGTTTTAAATTGAGTTTTTCCAAGAATCCCCCATCAATTACATTCAGAGTAGACCCACAATCGACAAACACCCGAAATTCCATTAATTTTCCTGAGCAATAGTGGAAGCAGCTAAAAATACACCCTTGGAATTTAAACAGGCAATACGGGCATGACTGACCATTTTGTTTTCTTTCTTCATACGAAGCACACAGCTTTTAATGAAATGACCAGAATTTCCGCAATAGAAACACAAACCTTCAGAAAATCTGCGGTCCTTTTCTTGAGAGCGAGGTGCCATCGCTCCAATCTCCATCGGCTCTCCACTGTCAGTACACACATTCTCATGACCAGAAACTGACATAGCAGAGGATTTGCTCTCAATAACCCTTGCACGCAGTCTCCTATCCACCCGTATAGCTAATTGCATAGCCTGTTGCAAATATTCAGGTGTGGGATAAGCAATTAGCAGGACTTTAACCCTTTCACTAAGACCAGCAAGAAACAGACTCTTCAGAGCAGAATCGTTCCACCCTATTTGAGTAGACCACCGACGGAAATGAGTACAATATTTTTCCACATTACCTGATCCCTGTCTCAAACGTCTCAACTCAGTCTCAGCAGATGAGACACGGACAGGATCATCATATAATAGCCCCAAAGCAGAAAAAAAACTATCCACTGATCTAAATCATGTATCACTAGGTTGCAAAGAAAAGGCCCACTCCTGAGGCTCTTTGCGCAAAAGTGACATTATGAACCCTATGCGCTGGGATTCATCCCCAGAGGACCTGGGTCTCAAACGAAAATACAATAAGCAAGCATTTTTAAATGAAAAAAATTCTTGGTGTTCACCAAAAAATAAATCAGGCAAACGTACCTTAGGCTCCAAGAAATGTGCTCCAGGACAGTTACTCACGTGCTGATGGAGCTCGGCCACCTCCAGAGAGAGTCCCTGCAGGCGTTTAGCCAAATCCAGAACCGACACCATGATGGAACAGAAAAATCTTTCCTTAGAGAATTTGCAGGCTGGACTTACTGTTATGTTCTGCTACCAGAGCTAAGGAAAGAGAGGAGATCTGTCCCTACGATAGAACTCAGCTTGATCCCTACGATGTAACAGGGAACCTGATCCTGCGATCAGACCTCCTAAGGTCCTCAGCTAGTCTGTACGGAGACCTATAGATATGGGGAAGGAATCCCTACAAGTACTAGGGACTGGGAGCAAAATGGACACCTCCTAACAGAAATAGTAGCAGACAGACAAACAAACAAAATATATAGAACACAGAGGTCCGAAGACCAAGCAAACTAACAGAGTTAGATACTGAGCACAGGCTAGCTAAAGAGTAGTAATACAATGAAGTCCAGCAAAGCCAGAAGGGCGGAGCAGGACTAAATAGGCCAACAAGGTCATGTGACCAGCAATAGAAAAAACCTAAGAGCAAGGTTCTAACAATTATTCCCTCATTTAGTGGATATTTTCACAAAAAAGTGAAATTTTCAAAAATTCCGAAAATTGGCTGAAAACGACTAAATATGAAGGACTCATCGGGCGAATCTCTCTGGAACTGAAATCGGAACGCTCGCTGACATTTCCCCTATCTGAAAGTCTGATAAATGCCGGAAAAATGACTAAGTCCCAAAAAAAATTTTTTTAAACTTTTTTCAATTTTACCCCTGTGGGATATATGTTCTACCCACACACATTTGGAGCTCTCCTGGCGTACCCTCACTCATATTATTCCCTCATTTAGCGGATATTTTCACAAAAAAGTGAAATTTTCAAAAATTCAGAAAATTGGCTGAAAACGACTAAATATGAAGGACTCATCGGGCGAATCGCTCTGGAACTGAAATCGGAACGCTCACTGACATTTGCCCTAATTGAAAGTCTGATAAACGCTGGAAAAATGACTAAGTCCAAAAACAATTATTTTGCAATTTTACCCCCGTGGGATATATATTCTACCCACACACATTTGGAACTCTCCTGGGGTACCCTCACACATATTATTCCCTCATTTAGTGGATATTTTCACAAAAAGTGAAATTTTCAAAAATTCTGAAAATTGGCTGAAAACGACTAAATATGAAAGACCCATCGGGCGAATCGCTCTGGAACTGAAATTGGAACGCTCACTGACATTTCCCCTATCTGAAAGTCTGATAAACGGCGGAAAAATGACTATGTCCCCCAAAAAAATTTTTTCAACTTTTTTCAATTTTACTTTTGTGGATATATATTCTACCCACACACATTTGGAACTCTCCTGGGGTACCCTCACACATATTATTCCCTCATTTAGTGGATATTTTCACAAAAAAGTGAAATTTTCAAAAATTCAGAAAATTGGCTGAAAACGACTAAATATGAAGGACTCATCGGGCGAATCGCTCTGGAACTGAAATCAGAAAATCACTCACATTTCCGCTATCTGAAAGTCTGATAAACGCTTGAAAAATGACTAAGTCCAAAAAAATTTTTTTTTTTACTTTTTTCAATTTTAACCCCGTGGGATATATATTCTACCCACACACATTTGGAACTCTCCTGGCGTACCCTCACACATATTATTCTCTCATTTAGTGGATATTTTCACAAAAAAGTGAAATTTTCAAAAATTCTGAAAATTGGCTGAAAACGACTAAATATGAAGGACTCATCGGGCAAATCGCTCTGGAACTGAAATCGGAATGCTCATTGACATTTCCCCTATCTGAAAGTCTGATAAATAGGGGAAAAAAAACTAAGTCTCCCAAAAAATTTTTTTCAACTTTTTTCAATTTTACCCCCGTGGATATATATTCTACCCACACACATTTGGAGCTCTCCTGGCGTACCCTCACACATATTATTCCCTCATTTAGCGGATATTTTCACAAAAAAGTGAAATTTTCAAAAATTCAGAAAATTGGCTGAAAACGACTAAATATGAAGGACTCATCGGGCGAATCGCTCTGGAGCTGAAATCGGAACGCTCACTGACATTTCCCCTATCTGAATGTCTGAAAAACGCCTGAAAAATGACTAAGTCCAAAAACAATTTTTTTGCAATTTTACCACCGTGGGATATATATTCTACCCACACACATTTGGAACTCTCCTGGCGTACCCTCACACATATTATTCTCTCATTTAGTGGATATTTTCACAAAAAAGTGAAATTTTCAAAAATTCTGAAAATTGGCTGAAAACGACTAAATATGAAGGACTCATCGGGCAAATCGCTCTGGAACTGAAATCGGAATGCTCATTGACATTTCCCCTATCTGAAAGTCTGATAAATAGGGGAAAAAAAACTAAGTCTCCCAAAAAATTTTTTTCAACTTTTTTCAATTTTACCCCCGTGGATATATATTCTACCCACACACATTTGGAGCTCTCCTGGCGTACCCTCACACATATTATTCCCTCATTTAGCGGATATTTTCACAAAAAAGTGAAATTTTCAAAAATTCAGAAAATTGGCTGAAAACGACTAAATATGAAGGACTCATCGGGCGAATCGCTCTGGAGCTGAAATCGGAACGCTCACTGACATTTCCCCTATCTGAATGTCTGAAAAACGCCTGAAAAATGACTAAGTCCAAAAACAATTTTTTTGCAATTTTACCACCGTGGGATATATATTCTACCCACACACATTTGGAACTCTCCTGGCGTACCCTCACACATATTATTCCCTCAATTAGTGGATATTTTCACAAAAAAGTGAAATTTTCAAAAATTCAGAAAATTGGCTGAAAACGACTAAATATGAAGGACTCATCGGGCGAATCGCTCTGGAACTGAAATCGGAATGCTCACTGACATTTCCCCTATCTGAAAGTCTGATAAACGTCGGAAAAATGCCTAAGTCCCCAAAAAAAATGTTTTCAACTTTTTTCGATTTTACTTTTGTGGATATATATTCTACCCACACATATATGGAACTCTCCTGGGGTACCCTCACACATATTATTCCCTCGTTTAGTGGATATTTTCACAAAAAAGTGAAATTTTCAAAAATTCAGAAAATTGGCTGAAAACGACTAATTAGGAAGGACTCATCGGGCGAATCGCTCTGGAACTGAAATCGGAACGCTCACTGACATTTCCCCTATCTGAAAGTCTGATAAATGCCGGAAAAATGCCTAAGTCCCCAAAAAAAAATTTCCAACTTTTTTCAATTTTACGCTTGTGGATATATATTCTACCACACACATTTGGTCTGTCTGTCCTGGGGTACCCTCACACATATTAATCCCTCATTTAGTGGATATTTTCACAAAAAAGTGAAATTTTCAAAAATTCAGAAAATTGGCTGAAAACGACTAAATATGAAGGACTCATCGGGCGAATCGCTCTGGAACTGAAATCGGAATGCTCACTGACATTTCTCCTATCTGAAAGTTTGATAAATGCCGGAAAAATGCCTAAGTCAAAAAAATAATTTTTTTCAATTTTACCCCCGTGGGATATAAATTCTACCCACACACATTTGGAACTCTCCTGGCGTACCCTCACGCATATTATTCCCTCATTTAGTGGATATTTTCACAAAAAAGTGAAATTTTCAAAAATTCAGAAAATTGACTGAAAACAACTAAATATGAAGGACTCATCGGGCGAATCGCTCTGGAACTGAAATCGGAATGCTCACTGACATTTCCCCTATCTGAAAGTCTGATAAACGCCGGAAAAATGCCTAAGTCCCCCAAAAAAATGTTTTCAACTTTTTTCAATTTTACTTTTGTGGATATATATTCTACCCACACATATGTGGAACTCTCCTGGGGTACCCTCACACATATTATTCCCTCGTTTAGTGGATATTTTCACAAAAAAGTGAAATTTTCAAAAATTCAGAAAATTGACTGAAAACAACTAAATATGAAGGACTCATCGGGCGAATCGCTCTGGAACTGAAATCGGAACGCTCACTGACATTTCCCCTATCTGAAAGTCTGATAAACGCCGGAAAAATGCCTAAGTCCCCCAAAAAATTTTTCCAACTTTTTTCAATTTTACGCTTGTGGATATATATTCTACCCACACACATTTGGTCTGTCTGTCCTGGGGTACCCTCACACATATTAATCCCTCATTTAGTGGATATTTTCACAAAAAAGTGAAATTTTCAAAAATTCAGAAAATTGGCTGAAAACGACTAAATATGAAGGACTCATCGGCCGAATCGCTCTGGAACTGAAATCGGCACGCTCACTGACATTTCCACTATCTGAAAGTCTGGTAAACGCCGGAAAAATGCCTAAGTCCCCAAAAAAAATTTTTTCAACTTTTTTCAATTTTACCCCCGTGGGATATATATTCTACCCACACCCATTTGGAACTCTCCTGGGGTACCCTCACACATATTATTCCCTCATTTAGTGGATATTTTCACAAAAAAGTGAAATTTTAAAAAATTCAGAAAATTGGCTGAAAACGACTAAATATGAAGGACTCATCGGGCGAATCGCTCTGGAACTGAAATCGGAATGCTCACTGACATTTCTCCTATCTGAAAGTTTGATAAATGCCGGAAAAATGCCTAAGTCGAAAAAATAATTTTTTTCAATTTTACCCCCGTGGGATATATATTCTACCCACACACATTTGGAACTCTCCTGGCGTACCCTCACGCATATTATTCCCTCATTTAGTGGATATTTTCACAAAAAAGTGAAATTTTCAAAAATTCAGAAAATTGACTGAAAACAACTAAATATGAAGGACTCATCGGGCGAATCGCTCTGGAACTGAAATCGGAATGCTCACTGACATTTCCCCTATCTGAAAGTCTGATAAACGCCGAAAAAATGCCTAAGTCCCCAAAAAAAATGTTTTCAACTTTTTTCAATTTTACTTTTGTGGATATATATTCTACCCACACATATATGGAACTCTCCTGGGGTACCCTCACACATATTATTCCCTCGTTTAGTGGATATTTTCACAAAAAAGTGAAATTTTCAAAAATTCAGAAAATTGACTGAAAACAACTAAATATGAAGGACTCATCGGGCGAATCGCTCTGGAACTGAAATCGGAACGCTCACTGACATTTCCCCTATCTGAAAGTCTGATAAACGCCGGAAAAATGCCTAAGTCCCCCAAAAAAATTTTCCAACTTTTTTCAATTTTACGCTTGTGGATATATATTCTACCCACACACATTTGGTCTGTCTGTCCTGGGGTACCCTCACACATATTAATCCCTCATTTAGTGGATATTTTCACAAAAAAGTGAAATTTTCAAAAATTCAGAAAATTGGCTGAAAACGACTAAATATGAAGGACTCATCGGCCGAATCGCTCTGGAACTGAAATCGGCACGCTCACTGACATTTCCACTATCTGAAAGTCTGGTAAACGCCGGAAAAATGCCTAAGTCCCCAAAAAAAATTTTTTCAACTTTTTTCAATTTTACCCCCGTGGGATATATATTCTACCCACACCCATTTGGAACTCTCCTGGGGTACCCTCACACATATTATTCCCTCATTTAGTGGATATTTTCACAAAAAAGTGAAATTTTAAAAAATTCAGAAAATTGGCTGAAAACGACTAAATATGAAGGACTCATCGGGCGAATCGCTCTGGAACTGAAATCGGAATGCTCACTGACATTTCTCCTATCTGAAAGTTTGATAAATGCCGGAAAAATGCCTAAGTCCAAAAAATATTTTTTTTCAATTTTACCCCCGTGGAATATATATATTCTACCCACACATATTTGGAACTCTCCTGGCGTACCCTCACACATATTATTCCCTCATTTAGTGGATATTTTCACAAAAAGGTGAAATTTTCAAAAATTCAGAAAATTGGCTGAAAACGACTAAATATGAAGGACTCATCGGGCGAATCGCTCTGGAACTGAAATCGGAACGCTCACTAACATTTCCCCTATCTGAAAGTCTGATAAACGCCGGAAAAATACCTAAGTCCCCCTAAAAAAATTTTTTCAACTTTTTTCAATTTTACCCTTGTGGATATATTTTCTACCCACACACCTTTGGAACTCTCCTGGGGTACCCTCACACATATTATTCCCTCATTTAGTGGTTATTTTCACAAAAAAGTGAAATTTTCAAAAATTCAGAAAATTGGCTGAAAACGACTAAATATGAAAGACTCATCGGGCGAATCGCTCTGAAACTGAAATCGGAATGATCGCTGACATTTCCCCTATCTGAAAGTCTGATAAACGCCGGAAAAATGACTAAGGCCAAAAAAAAATATTTTTCAATTTTACCACCGTGGGATATATATTCTACCCACACACATTTGGAACTCTCCTGGCGTACCCTCACACATATTATTCCCTCATGTAGTGGATATTTTCACAAAAAAGTGAAATTTTCAAAAATTCAGAAAATTGACTGAAAACGAATAAATATGAAGGACTCATCGGGCGAATCGATCTGGAACTGAAATCGGAACGCTCACTGACATTTCCCCTATCTGAAAGTCTGATAAATGCCGGAAAAATGACTAAGTTAAAAAAAAAATTTTTTTAAACTTTTTTCAATTTTACCCCCGTGGGATATATACTCTACCCACACACATTTGGAACTCTCCTGGGGTACCCTCACACATATTATTCCCTCATTTAGTGGATATTTTCACAAAAAAGTGAAATTTTCCAAAATCAGAAAATTGACTGAAAATGACTAAATATGAAGGACTCATCGGGCGAATCGCTCTGGAACTGAAATCGGAACACTCACTGACATTTTCCCTATCTGAAAGTCTGATAAACACAGGAAAAATGTCTAAGTCCAAAAAAAAAATTTTTTCAACTTTTTCAGTTTTACCCCGTGGATATATATTCTACCCAAACACATTTGGGACTCTCCTGGGGTACTGTCACACATATTATTCCCTAATTAAGTGGATATTTTCACCAAAAAAGTGAAATTTTCAAAAATTCAGAAAATTGGCTGAAAATGACTAAATATGAAGGACCCATCGGGCGAATCGCTCTGGAGCTGAAATCGGAACGCACTCTGACATTTCCCGTATTTGAAAGTCTGATAAACGCCGAAAAAATGACTAAGTCCAAAAAACATTTTTTCCAATTTTACCCCCGTGGGATATATATTCTACCCACACACATTTGGATCTCACCTGGCGTACCCTCACGCATATTATTCCCTCATTTAGTGGATATTTTCACAAAAAAGAGAAATTTTCAAAAATTCAGAAAATTGTCTGAAAACGACTAAATATGAAGGACTCATCGGGTGAATCGCTCTGGGATTGAAATCGGAACGCTCACTGACATTTCCCCTATCTGAAAGTCTGATAAACGATGGAAAAATGCCTAAGTCCAAAAAAACATTTTTTTAAACTTTTTTCAATTTTACCCTTGTGGGATATATATTCTACCCACACACATTTGGAACTCTCCTGGGGTACCCTCACACATATTATTCCCTCATTTAGTGGATATTTTCATAAAAAAGTGAAATTTTCAAAAATTCAGAAAATTGGCTGAAAATGACTAAATATGAAGGACTCATCGGGCGAATCGCTCTGGAACTGAAATCGGAATGCTCACTGACATTTCCACTATCTGAAAGTCTGATAAACGCCGGAAAAATGCCTAAGTCCCCCAAAAAAATTTTTTCAACTTTTTTCAATTTTACCCCCGTGGGATATATATTCTACCCACACACATTTGGTACTCTCCTGGGGTACCCTCACACATATTATTCCCTCATTTAGTGGATATTTTCACAAAAAAGTGAAATTTTCAAAAATTCAGAAAATTGGCTGAAAACGACTTATTATGACGGACTCATCGGGCTAATCGCTCTGGAACTGAAATAGGAACGCTCACTGACATTTCCCCTATCTGAAAGTCTGATTAACGCCGAAAAAATGGCTAAGTCCAGAAAAAAAATTTTTCAACTTTTTTCAATTTTACCCCCGTGGGATATATATTCTACCCACACACATTTGGAACTCTCCTGGCGTACCCTCACACATATTATTCCCTCATTTAGTGGATATTTTCACAAAAAAGTGAAATTTTCAAAAATTCTGAAAATTGGCTGAAAACGACTAAATATGAAGGACTCATCGGGCGAATCGCTCTGGAACTGAAATCGGAACGCTCACTGACATTTGCCCTTTCTGAAAGTCTGATAAATGCCGGAAAAACGCATAAGTCCAAATAAAAATTTTTTTTCAATTTTATCCCCATGGGATATATATTCTACCCACACACATTTGTTACTCTCCTGGCGTACCCTCACATATATTATTCCCTCATTTAGTGGATATTTTCACAAAAAAGTGACATTTCAAAAATTCAGAAACTTGGCTGAAAACGACTAAATATGAAGGACTCATCGAGCGAATCACTCTGGAACTGAAATCGGAATGCTCACTGACATTTCCCCTATCTGAAAGTATTATAAGCGCTGAAAAAATGACTAAGTGCAAAAAAAAATTTTTTTCAACTTTTTTCAATTTTACCCCCGTGGGATATATATTCTACCCACACACATTTGGACCTCTCCTGGGGTACCCTCACACATATTATTCCCTCATTTAGTGAATATTTTCACAAAAAAGTGACATTTTCAAAATTCTGAAAATTGGCTGAAAACGACTAAATATGAAGGACCCATCGGGCGAATCGCTCTGGAGCTGAAATCGGAACGCACATTGAGATTTCCCCTATCTGAAAGTCTGATAAATGCCGGAAAAATTAATAAGTCCAAAAAAAATGTTTTTTCAATTTTACCCCCGTGGGATATATATTCTACCCACACACATTTGGAACTCTCCTGGCGCACCCTCACACATATTATTCCCTCATTTAGTGGATATTTTCACAAAAAAGTGAAGTTTTCAAAAGTTCAGAAAATTGGCTGAAAACGACTAAATATGAAGGACTCATCGGGCGAATCGCTCTGGAACTGAAATCGGAATGCTCACTGACATTTCCCCTATCTGAAAGTCTGATAAACGCCGGAAAAATGCCTAAGTCCCCCAAAAAAATTTTTTCAACTTTTTTCAATTTTACCCCCGTGGGAAATATATTCTACCCACACACATTTGGAACTCTCCTGGGGTACCCTCACACATATTATTCCCTCATTTAGTGGATATTTTCTCAAAAAAGTGAAATTTTCAAAAATTCTGAAAATTGGCTGAAAACGACTAAATATGAAGGACTCATCGGGCGAATCGCTCTGGAACTGAAATCGGAACACTCACTGACATTTCCCCTATCTGAAAGTCAAATAAATGCCATTAAAATGACAGTCCAAAAAATTTTTTTTTTCAACTTTTTTCAATTTTACCCCCGCGGGATATGTATTCTACCCACACACATTTGGAACTCTCCTGGGGTACCCTCACACATATTATTCCCTCATTTAGTGGATATTTTCACAAAAAAGTGAAATTTTCAAAAATTCTGAAAATTGGCTGAAAACGACTAAATATGAAGGACTCATCGGGCGAATCGCTCTGGAACTGAAATTGGAACGCTCACTGACATTTCCCCTATCTGAAAGTCTGATAAACGCTGAAAAAATGACTAAGTCCAAAAAAAAAATTTTTTCACCTTTTTTCAATTTTACCCCTGTGGGATATATATTCTACCCACACACATTTGGAACTCTCCTGGGGTACCCTCACACATATTATTCCCTCATTTAATGGATATTTTCACAAAAAAGTGAAATTTTCAAAAATTCAGAAAATTGGCTGAAAACGACTAAATATGAAGGACTCATTGGGCTAATCGCTCTGGAACTGAAATCGGAACACTCACTGACATTTCCCCTATCTGAAAGTCTGATGAACACTGAAAAAATGACTAAGTCCAAAAAAAAATTTTTTTCAACTTTTTTCAATTTTACCCCCGTGGGATATATATTCTACCCACACACATTTGGACCTCTCCTGGGGTACCCTCACACATATTATTCCCTCATTTAGTGAATATTTTCACAAAAAAGTGACATTTTCAAAATTCTGAAAATTGGCTGAAAACGACTAAATATGAAGGACCCATCGGGCGAATCGCTCTGGAGCTGAAATCGGAACGCACATTGAGATTTCCCCTATCTGAAAGTCTGATTAATGCCGGAAAAATTAATAAGTCCAAAAAAAATGTTTTTTCAATTTTACCCCCGTGGGATATATATTCTACCCACACACATTTGGAACTCTCCTGGCGCACCCTCACACATATTATTCCCTCATTTAGTGGATATTTTCACAAAAAAGTGAAGTTTTCAAAAATTCAGAAAATTGGCTGAAAACGACTAAATGTGAAGGACTCATCGGGCGAATCGCTCTGGAACTGAAATCGGATCGCTCACTGACATTTCCCCTTTGTGAAAGTCTGATAAACGCCGGAAAAATGCCTAAATCCCCCAAAAAAAATTTTTAAACTTTTTTCAATTTTACCCCCGTGGACATATATTCTACCCACACACATTTGGAACTCTCCTGGGGTACCCTCACACATATTATTCCCTCATTTAGTGGATATTTTCACAAAAAAGTGAAATTTTCAAAAATTCAGAAAATTGGCTGAAAAGGACTAAATAAGAAGGACTCATCGGGCGAATCGCTCTGGAACTGAAATCGGAATGCTCACTGACATTTCCCCTATCTGAAAGTCTGATAAACGCCGGAAAAATGCCTAAGTCCCCCAAAAAAATTTTTTCAACTTTTTTCAATTTTACCCCCGTGGGAAATATATTCTACCCACACACATTTGGAACTCTCCTGGGGTACCCTCACACATATTATTCCCTCATTTAGTGGATATTTTCTCAAAAAAGTGAAATTTTCAAAAATTCAGAAAATTGGCTGAAAACGACTAAATATGAAGGACTCATCTGGCGAATCGCTCTGGAGCTGAAATCGGAATGCACACTAACATTTCCCCTATCTGAAAGTCTGATAAACGCCGGAAAAATGACTAAGTCCAAAAAATATTTTTTTAAAACTTTTTTCAATTTTACCCCCGTGGGATATATATTCTACCCACACACATTTGGAACTCTTCTTGGGTACCCTCACACATATTATTCCCTCATTTAGTGGATATTTTCACAAAAAAGTGAAATTTTCAAAAATTCAGAAAATTGTCTGAAAACGACTAAATATGAAGGACTCATTGGGCGAATCACTCTGGAAATGAAATCGGAACGCTCACTGACATTTCCCCTATCTGAAAGTCTGATGAACACTGAAAAAATGACTAAGTCCAAAAAAAAATTTTTTTCAACTTTTTTCAATTTTACCCCCGTGGGATATGTATTCTACCCACACACACTTGGAACTCTCCTGGCATACCCTCACACATATTATTCCCTCATTTAGTGGATATTTTCACAAAAAAGTGAAATTTTCAAAAATTCAGAAAATTGGCTGAAAACGATTATATATGAATTACTCATCGGGTGAATCGCTCTGGAACTGAAATCGGAATGCTCACTGACATTTCCCCAATCTGAAAGTCTGATAAATGCCGGAAAAATGACTTAGTTCAAAAAAAATGTTTTTTCAATTTTACCCCCGTGGGATATATAATCTACCCACACACATTTGGAACTCTCCTGGGGTACCCTCACACATATTATTCCCTCATTTAGTGGATATTTTCACAAAAAAGTGAAATTTTCAAAAATTCTGAAAATTGTCTGAAAACGACTAAATATGAAGGACTAATCGGGCGAATCGCTCTGAAACTGAAATCGGAACGCTCACTGACATTTCCCCTATCTGAAAGTCTGATAAACGCCTGAAAAATGACTAAGTCCAAAAAAACATTTTTTTAAACTTCTTTCAATTTTACCCCTGTGGGATATATATATATATTCTACCCACACACATTTGGAACTCTCCTGGGGTACCCTCACACATATTATTCCCTCATTTAGCAGATATTTTCACAAAAAAAGTGAAATTTTCAAAAATTCAGAAAATTGGCTGAAAACGACTAAATATGAAGGACCTATCGGGCGATTCGCTCTGGAATTGAAATCGGAAGGCTCACTGACATTTCCCCTATCTGAAAGTCTGATAAACGCCGGAAAAATGACTAAGTCCAAAAAAAATATTTTTTCAACTTTTTTCAATTTTACCCCTGTGGGATATATATTCTACCAGCACACATTTGGAACTCTCCTGGGGTACCCTCACGCATATTATTCCCTCATTTAGTGGATATTTTCACAAAAAAGTGAAATTTTCAAAAATTCAGAAAATTGGCTGAAAACGACTAAATATAAAGGACTCATCGGGCGAATCGCTCTGGAACTGAAATTGGAACGCTCACTGACATTTCCCCTATCTGAAAGTCTGATAAACGCTGAAAAAATGACTAAGTCCAAAAAAAAAATTTTTTCAACTTTTTTCAATTTTACCCCTGTGGGATATATATTCTACCCACACACATTTGGAACTCTCCTGGGGTACCCTCACACATATTATTCCCTCATTTAGTGGATATTTTCACAAAAAAGTGAAATTTTCAAAAATTCTGAAAATTGGCTGAAAACGACTAAATATGAAGGACTCATCGGGCGAATCGCTCTGGAACTGAAATCGTAACACTCACTGACATTTCCCCTATCTGAAAGTCTAATAAATGCCATTAAAATGACAGTCCAAAAAATTTTTTTTTTCAACTTTTTTCAATTTTACCCCCGCGGGATATGTATTCTACCCACACACATTTGGAACTCTCCTGGGGTACCCTCACACATATTATTCCCTCATTTAGTGGATATTTTCACAAAAAAGTGAAATTTTCAAAAATTCTGAAAATTGGCTGAAAACGACTAAATATGAAGGACTCATCGGGCGAATCGCTCTGGAACTGAAATTGGAACGCTCACTGACATTTCCCCTATCTGAAAGTCTGATGAACACTGAAAAAATGACTAAGTCCAAAAAAAAATTTTTTTCAACTTTTTTCAATTTTACCCCCGTGGGATATATATTCTACCCACACACATTTGGACCTCTCCTGGGGTACCCTCACACATATTATTCCCTCATTTAGTGAATATTTTCACAAAAAAGTGACATTTTCAAAATTCTGAAAATTGGCTGAAAACGACTAAATATGAAGGACCCATCGGGCGAATCGCTCTGGAGCTGAAATCGGAACGCACATTGAGATTTCCCCTATCTGAAAGTCTGATAAATGCCGGAAAAATTAATAAGTCAAAAAAAAATGTTTTTTCAATTTTACCCCCGTGGGATATATATTCTACCCACACACATTTGGAACTCTCCTGGCGCACCCTCACACATATTATTCCCTCATTATGTGGATATTTTCACAAAAAAGTGAAGTTTTCAAAAATTCAGAAAATTGGCTGAAAACGACTAAATGTGAAGGACTCATCGGGCGAATCGCTCTGGAACTGAAATCGGATCGCTCACTGACATTTCCCCTTTGTGAAAGTCTGATAAACGCCGGAAAAATGCCTAAATCCCCCAAAAAAATTTTTTAAACTTTTTTCAATTTTACCCCCGTGGACATATATTCTACCCACACACATTTGGAACTCTCCTGGGGTACCCTCACACATATTATTCCCTCATTTAGTGGATATTTTCACAAAAAAGTGAAATTTTCAAAAATTCAGAAAATTGGCTGAAAAGGACTAAATAAGAAGGACTCATCGGGCGAATCGCTCTGGAACTGAAATCGGAATGCTCACTGACATTTCCCCTATCTGAAAGTCTGATAAACGCCGGAAAAATGCCTAAGTCCCCCAAAAAAATTTTTTCAACTTTTTTCAATTTTACCCCCGTGGGAAATATATTCTACCCACACACATTTGGAACTCTCCTGGGGTACCCTCACACATATTATTCCCTCATTTAGTGGATATTTTCTCAAAAAAGTGAAATTTTCAAAAATTCAGAAAATTGGCTGAAAACGACTAAATATGAAGGACTCATCTGGCGAATCGCTCTGGAGCTGAAATCGGAACGCACACTAACATTTCCCCTATCTGAAAGTCTGATAAACGCCGGAAAAATGACTAAGTCCAAAAAATATTTTTTTAAAACTTTTTTCAATTTTACCCCCGTGGGATATATATTCTACCCACACACATTTGGAACTCTTCTTGGGTACCCTCACACATATTATTCCCTCATTTAGTGGATATTTTCACAAAAAAGTGAAATTTTCAAAAATTCAGAAAATTGTCTGAAAACGACTAAATATGAAGGACTCATTGGGCGAATCACTCTGGAAATGAAATCGGAACGCTCACTGACATTTCCCCTCTCTGAAAGTCTGATGAACACTGAAAAAATGACTAAGTCCAAAAAAAAATTTTTTTCAACTTTTTTCAATTTTACCCCCGTGGGATATGTATTCTACCCACACACACTTGGAACTCTCCTGGCATACCCTCACACATATTATTCCCTCATTTAGTGGATATTTTCACAAAAAAGTGAAATTTTCAAAAATTCAGAAAATTGGCTGAAAACGATTATATATGAATTACTCATCGGGTGAATCGCTCTGGAACTGAAATCGGAATGCTCACTGACATTTCCCCAATCTGAAAGTCTGATAAATGCCGGAAAAATGACTTAGTTCAAAAAAAATGTTTTTTCAATTTTACCCCCGTGGGATATATAATCTACCCACACACATTTGGAACTCTCCTGGGGTACCCTCACACATATTATTCCCTCATTTAGTGGATATTTTCACAAAAAAGTGAAATTTTCAAAAATTCTGAAAATTGTCTGAAAACGACTAAATATGAAGGACTAATCGGGCGAATCGCTCTGAAACTGAAATCGGAACGCTCACTGACATTTCCCCTATCTGAAAGTCTGATAAACGCCTGAAAAATGACTAAGTCCAAAAAAACATTTTTTTAAACTTCTTTCAATTTTACCCCTGTGGGATATATATATATATTCTACCCACACACATTTGGAACTCTCCTGGGGTACCCTCACACATATTATTCCCTCATTTAGCAGATATTTTCACAAAAAAAGTGAAATTTTCAAAAATTCAGAAAATTGGCTGAAAACGACTAAATATGAAGGACCTATCGGGCGATTCGCTCTGGAATTGAAATCGGAAGGCTCACTGACATTTCCCCTATCTGAAAGTCTGATAAACGCCGGAAAAATGACTAAGTCCAAAAAAAATATTTTTTCAACTTTTTTCAATTTTACCCCTGTGGGATATATATTCTACCAGCACACATTTGGAACTCTCCTGGGGTACCCTCACGCATATTATTCCCTCATTTAGTGGATATTTTCACAAAAAAGTGAAATTTTCAAAAATTCAGAAAATTGGCTGAAAACGACTAAATATAAAGGACTCATCGGGCGAATCGCTCTGGAACTGAAATTGGAACGCTCACTGACATTTCCCCTATCTGAAAGTCTGATAAACGCTGAAAAAATGACTAAGTCCAAAAAAAAAATTTTTTCAACTTTTTTCAATTTTACCCCTGTGGGATATATATTCTACCCACACACATTTGGAACTCTCCTGGGGTACCCTCACACATATTATTCCCTCATTTAGTGGATATTTTCACAAAAAAGTGAAATTTTCAAAAATTCTGAAAATTGGCTGAAAACGACTAAATATGAAGGACTCATCGGGCGAATCGCTCTGGAACTGAAATCGTAACACTCACTGACATTTCCCCTATCTGAAAGTCTAATAAATGCCATTAAAATGACAGTCCAAAAAATTTTTTTTTTCAACTTTTTTCAATTTTACCCCCGCGGGATATGTATTCTACCCACACACATTTGGAACTCTCCTGGGGTACCCTCACACATATTATTCCCTCATTTAGTGGATATTTTCACAAAAAAGTGAAATTTTCAAAAATTCTGAAAATTGGCTGAAAACGACTAAATATGAAGGACTCATCGGGCGAATCGCTCTGGAACTGAAATTGGAACGCTCACTGACATTTCCCCTATCTGAAAGTCTGATAAACGCTGAAAAAATGACTAAGTCCCAAAAAAAAATTTTTTCACCTTTTTTCAATTTTACCCCTGTGGGATATATATTCTACCCACACACATTTGGAACTCTCCTGGGGTACCCTCACACATATTATTCCCTCATTTAGTGGATATTTTCACAAAAAAGTGAAATTTTCAAAAATTCAGAAAATTGGCTGAAAACGACTAAATATGAAGGACTCATTGGGCTAATCGCTCTGGAACTGAAATCGGAACACTCACTGACATTTCCCCTATCTGAAAGTCTGATAAACGCTGAAAAAATGACTAAGTCCAAAAAAAAAATTTTTTCACCTTTTTTCAATTTTACCCCTGTGGGATATATATTCTACCCACACACATTTGGAACTCTCCTGGGGTACCCTCACACATATTATTCCCTCATTTAGTGGATATTTTCACAAAAAAGTGAAATTTTCAAAAATTCAGAAAATTGGCTGAAAACGACTAAATATGAAGGACTCATTGGGCTAATCGCTCTGGAACTGAAATCGGAACACTCACTGACATTTCCCCTATCTGAAAGTCTGATAAACGCTGAAAAAATGACTAAGTCCAAAAAAAAAATTTTTTCACCTTTTTTCAATTTTACCCCTGTGGGATATATATTCTACCCACACACATTTGGAACTCTCCTGGGGTACCCTCACACATATTATTCCCTCATTTAGTGGATATTTTCACAAAAAAGTGAAATTTTCAAAAATTCTGAAAATTGGCTGAAAACGACTAAATATGAAGGAGTCATCTGGCGAATCGCTCTGGAACTGAAATCGGAACGCTCACTGACATTTCCCCTATCTGAAAGTCTGATGAACACTGAAAAAATGACTAAGTCCAAAAAAAAATTTTTTTCAACTGTTTTCAATTTTACCCCCGTGGGATATGTATTCTACCCACACACACTTGGAACTCTCCTGGCATACCCTCACACATATTATTCCCTCATTTAGTGGATATTTTCGCAAAAAAGTGAAATTTTCAAAAATTCAGAAAATTGGCTGAAAACGATTATATATGAAGTACTCATCGGGCGAATCGCTCTGGAACTGAAATCGGAATGCTCACTGACATTTCCCCAATCTGAAAGTCTGATAAATGCCGGAAAAATGACTTAGTCCAAAAAAAATGTTTTTTCAATTTTACCCCCGTGGGATATATAATCTACCCACACACATTTGGAACTCTCCTGGGGAACCCTCACACATATTATTCCCTCATTTTAGCAGATATTTTCACAAAAAAAGTGAAATTTTCAAAAATTCAGAAAATTGGCTGAAAACGACTAAATATGAAGGACTTATCGGGCGATTCGCTCTGGAATTGAAATCGGAAGGCTCACTGACATTTCCCCTATCTGAAAGTCTGATAAATGGCGGAAAAATGCATAAGTCCAAAAAAAAATTTTTTTCAACTTTTTTCAATTTTACCCCCGTGGGATATATATTCTACCCACACACATTTGGTACTCTCCTGGGGTACCCTCACACATATTATTCCCTCATTTAGTGGATATTTTCACAAAAAAGTGAAATTTTCAAAAATTCAGAAAATTGGCTGAAAACGACTTATTATGACGGACTCATCGGGCTAATCGCTCTGGAACTGAAATAGGAACGCTCACTGACATTTCCCCTATCTGAAAGTCTGATAAACGCCGAAAAAATGGCTAAGTCCAGAAAAAAAATTTTTCAACTTTTTTCAATTTTACCCCCGTGGGATATATATTCTACCCACACACATTTGGAACTCTCCTGGCGTACCCTCACACATATTATTCCCTCATTTAGTGGATATTTTCACAAAAAAGTGAAATTTTCAAAAATTCTGAAAATTGGCTGAAAACGACTAAATATGAAGGACTCATCGGGCGAATCGCTCTGGAACTGAAATCGGAACGCTCACTGACATTTGCCCTTTCTGAAAGTCTGATAAATGCCGGAAAAACGCATAAGTCCAAAAAAAAATTTTTTTTCAATTTTATCCCCATGGGATATATATTCTACCCACACACATTTGTTACTCTCCTGGCGTACCCTCACATATATTATTCCCTCATTTAGTGGATATTTTCACAAAAAAGTGAAATTTCAAAAATTCAGAAACTTGGCTGAAAACGACTAAATATGAAGGACTCATCGAGCGAATCACTCTGGAACTGAAATCGGAATGCTCACTGCCATTTCCCCTATCTGAAAGTATTATAAGCGCTGAAAAAATGACTAAGTCCAAAAAAAAATTTTTTTCAACTCTTTTCAATTTTACCCCCGTGGGATATATATTCTACCCACACACATTTGGACCTCTCCTGGGGTACCCTCACACATATTATTCCCTCATTTAGTGAATATTTTCACAAAAAAGTGACATTTTCAAAATTCTGAAAATTGGCTGAAAACGACTAAATATGAAGGACCCATCGGGCGAATCACTCTGGAGCTGAAATCGGAACGCACATTGACATTTCCCCTATCTGAAAGTCTGATAAATGCCGGAAAAATTAATAAGTCCAAAAAAAATGTTTTTTCAATTTTACCCCCGTGGGATATATATTCTACCCACACACATTTGGAACTCTCCTGGCGAACCCTCACACATATTATTCCCTCATTTAGTGGATATTTTCACAAAAAAGTGAAGTTTTCAAAAATTCGGAAAATTGGCTGAAAACGACTAAATATGAAGGACTCATCGGGCGAATCGCTCTGGAACTGAAATCGGATCGCTCACTGACATTTCCCCTTTGTGAAAGTCTGATAAACGCCGGAAAAATGCCTAAATCCCCCAAAAAAATTTTTTAAACTTTTTTCAATTTTACCCCCGTGGACATATATTCTACCCACACACATTTGGAACTCTCCTGGGGTACCCTCAAACATATTATTCCCTCATTTAGTGGATATTTTCACAAAAAAGTGAAATTTTCAAAAATTCTGAAAATTGGCTGAAAACGACTAAATATGAAGGACCCATCGGGCGAATCGCTCTGGAGCTGAAATCGGAACGCACACTGACATTTCCCCTATCTGAAAGTCTGATAAACGCTGGAAAAATGCCTAAGTCCCCAAAAAAAATTTTTTTTCAATTTTACCCCTGTGGGATATATATTCTACCCACACACATTTGGAACTCTCCTGGGGTACCCTCACACATATTATTCCCTCGTTTAGTGGATATTTTCACAAAAAAGTGAAATTTTCAAAAATTCAGAAAATTGGCTGAAAAGGACTAAATAAGAAGGACTCATCGGGCGAATCGCTCTGGAACTGAAATCGGAATGCTCACTGACATTTCCCCTATCTGAAAGTCTGATAAACGCCGGAAAAATGACTAAGTCCAAAAAATATTTTTTTAAAACTTTTTTCAATTTTACCCCCGTGGGATATATATTCTACCCACACACATTTGGAACTCTTCTTGGGTACCCTCACACATATTATTCCCTCATTTAGTGGATATTTTCACAAAAAAGTGAAATTTTCAAAAATTCAGAAAATTGTCTGAAAACGACTAAATATGAAGGACTCATTGGGCGAATCACTCTGGAAATGAAATCGGAACGCTCACTGACATTTCCCCTATCTGAAAGTCTGATAAACGCCGGAAAAATGTCTAAGTCCCAAAAAAATTTTTTTCAACTTTTTTCAATTTTACCCCCGTGGATATATATTCTACCCACACACATTTGGAACTCTCCTGGCATACCCTCACACATATTATTCCCTCATTTAGTGGATATTTTCTCAAAAAAGTGAAATTTTCAAAAATTCTGAAAATTGGCTGAAAACGACTAAATATGAAGGACTCATCGGGCGAATCGCTCTGGAACTGAAATCGGAATGCTCACTGACATTTCCCCTTTGTGAAAGTCTGATAAATGGCGGAAAAATGACTAAGTCCAAAAAAATTTTTTTTCAATTTTACCCCCGTGGGATATATATTCTACCCACACACATTTGGAACTATCCTGGCGTACCCTCACACATATTATTCCCTCATTTAGTGGATATTTTCACAAAAAAGTGAAATTTTCAAAAATTCTGAAAATTGGCTGAAAACGACTAAATATGAAGGAGTCATCTGGCGAATCGCTCTGGAACTGAAATCGGAACGCTCACTGACATTTCCCCTATCTGAAAGTCTGATGAACACTGAAAAAAATGACTAAGTCCAAAAAAAAATTTTTTTCAACTTTTTTCAATTTTACCCCCGTGGGATATGTATTCTACCCACACACACTTGGAACTCTCCTGGCATACCCTCACACATATTATTCCCTCATTTAGTGGATATTTTCACAAAAAAGTGAAATTTTCAAAAATTCAGAAAATTGGCTGAAAACGATTATATATGAAGTACTCATCGGGCGAATCGCTCTGGAACTGAAATCGGAATGCTCACTGACATTTCCCCAATCTGAAAGTCTGATAAATGCCGGAAAAATGACTTAGTCCAAAAAAAATGTTTTTTCAATTTTACCCCCGTGGGATATATAATCTACCCACACACATTTGGAACTCTCCTGGGGTACCCTCACACATATTATTCCCTCATTTAGCAGATATTTTCACAAAAAAAGTGAAATTTTCAAAAATTCAGAAAATTGGCTGAAAACGACTAAATATGAAGGACTTATCGGGCGATTCGCTCTGGAATTGAAATCGGAAGGCTCACTGACATTTCCCCTATCTGAAAGTCTGATAAATGGCGGAAAAATGCATAAGTCCAAAAAAAAATTTTTTTCAACTTTTTTCAATTTTACCCCCGTGGGATATATATTCTACCCACACACATTTGGTACTCTCCTGGGGTACCCTCACACATATTATTCCCTCATTTAGTGGATATTTTCACAAAAAAGTGAAATTTTCAAAAATTCAGAAAATTGGCTGAAAACGACTTATTATGACGGACTCATCGGGCTAATCGCTCTGGAACTGAAATAGGAACGCTCACTGACATTTAACCTATCTGAAAGTCTGATAAACGCCGAAAAAATGGCTAAGTCCAGAAAAAATTTTTTTCAACTTTTTTCAATTTTACCCCCGTGGGATATATATTCTACCCACACACATTTGGAACTCTCCTGGGGTACCCTCACACATATTATTCCCTCATTTAGTGGATATTTTCACAAAAAAGTGAAATTTTCAAAAATTCTGAAAATTGGCTGAAAACGACTAAATATGAAGGACTCATCGGGCGAATCGCTCTGGAACTGAAATCGGAACGCTCAATGACATTTGCCCTTTCTGAAAGTCTGATAAATGCCGGAAAAACGCATAAGTCCAAAAAAAAATTTTTTTTCAATTTTATCCCCATGGGATATATATTCTACCCACACACATTTGTTACTCTCCTGGCGTACCCTCACATATATTATTCCCTCATTTAGTGGATATTTTCACAAAAAAATGAAATTTCAAAAATTCAGAAACTTGGCTGAAAACGACTAAATATGAAGGAACCATCGGGCGAATCGCTCTGGAGCTGAAATCGGAACGCACATTGACATTTCCCTTATCTGAAAGTCTGATAAATGCCGGAAAAATTAATAAGTCCAAAAAAAATGTTTTTTCAATTTTACCCCCGTGGGATATATATTCTACCCACACACATTTGGAACTCTCCTGGCGCCCCCTCACACATATTATTCCCTCATTTAGTGGATATTTTCACAAAAAAGTGAAATTTTCAAAAATTCGGAAAATTGGCTGAAAACGACTAAATATGAAGGACTCATCAGGCGAATCACTCTGGAGCTGAAATCGGAACGCTCACTGACATTTGCCCTTTCTGAAAGTCTGATAAACGCCGGAAAAATGCATAAGTCCAAAAAAAAATTTTTTTAAACTTTTTTCAATTTTACCCCCGTGGACATATATTCTACCCACACACATTTGGAACTCTCCTGGGGTACCCTCACACATATTATTCCCTCATTTAGTGGATATTTTCACAAAAAAGTGAAATTTTCAAAAATTCAGAAAATTGGCTGAAAAGGACTAAATAAGAAGGACTCATCGGGCGAATCGCTCTGGAACTGAAATCGGAATGCTCACTGACATTTCCCCTATCTGAAAGTCTGATAAACGCCGGAAAAATGACTAAGTCCAAAAAATATTTTTTTAAAACTTTTTTCAATTTTACCCCCGTGGGATATATATTCTACCCACACACATTTGGAACTCTTCTTGGGTACCCTCACACATATTATTCCCTCATTTAGTGGATATTTTCACAAAAAAGTGAAATTTTCAAAAATTCAGAAAATTGTCTGAAAACGACTAAATATGAAGGACTCATTGGGCGAATCACTCTGGAAATGAAATCGGAACGCTCACTGACATTTCCCCTATCTGAAAGTCTGATGAACACTGAAAAAATGACTAAGTCCAAAAAAAAATTTTTTCACCTTTTTTCAATTTTACCCCTGTGGGATATATATTCTACCCACACACATTTGGAACTCTCCTGGGGTACCCTCACACATATTATTCCCTCATTTAGTGGATATTTTCACAAAAAAGTGAAATTTTCAAAAATTCAGAAAATTGGCTGAAAACGACTAAATATGAAGGACTCATTGGGCTAATCGCTCTGGAACTGAAATCGGAACACTCACTGACATTTCCCCTATCTGAAAGTCTGATAAACGCTGAAAAAATGACTAAGTCCAAAAAAAAAATTTTTTCACCTTTTTTCAATTTTACCCCTGTGGGATATATATTCTACCCACACACATTTGGAACTCTCCTGGGGTACCCTCACACATATTATTCCCTCATTTAGTGGATATTTTCACAAAAAAGTGAAATTTTCAAAAATTCAGAAAATTGGCTGAAAACGACTAAATATGAAGGACTCATTGGGCTAATCGCTCTGGAACTGAAATCGGAACACTCACTGACATTTCCCCTATCTGAAAGTCTGATGAACACTGAAAAAATGACTAAGTCCAAAAAAAAATTTTTTTCAACTTTTTTCAATTTTACCCCCGTGGGATATGTATTCTACCCACACACACTTGGAACTCTCCTGGCATACCCTCACACATATTATTCCCTCATTTAGTGGATATTTTCACAAAAAAGTGAAATTTTCAAAAATTCAGAAAATTGGCTGAAAACGACTAAATATGAAGGACTTATCGGGCGATTCGCTCTGGAATTGAAATCGGAAGGCTCACTAACATTTCCCCTATCTGAAAGTCTGATAAACGCCGGAAAAATGACTAAGTCCAAAAAATATTTTTTTAAAACTTTTTTCAATTTTACCCCCGTGGGATATATATTCTACCCACACACATTTGGAACTCTTCTTGGGTACCCTCACACATATTATTCCCTCATTTAGTGGATATTTTCACAAAAAAGTGAAATTTTCAAAAATTCAGAAAATTGTCTGAAAACGACTAAATATGAAGGACTCATTGGGCGAATCACTCTGGAAATGAAATCGGAACGCTCACTGACATTTTCCCTATCTGAAAGTCTGATGAACACTGAAAAAATGACTAAGTCCAAAAAAAAATTTTTTTCAACTTTTTTCAATTTTACCCCCGTGGGATATGTATTCTACCCACACACACTTGGAACTCTCCTGGCATACCCTCACACATATTATTCCCTCATTTAGTGGATATTTTCACAAAAAAGTGAAATTTTCAAAAATTCAGAAAATTGGCTGAAAACGATTATATATGAATTACTCATCGGGTGAATCGCTCTGGAACTGAAATCGGAATGCTCACTGACATTTCCCCAATCTGAAAGTCTGATAAATGCCGGAAAAATGACTTAGTTCAAAAAAAATGTTTTTTCAATTTTACCCCCGTGGGATATATAATCTACCCACACACATTTGGAACTCTCCTGGGGTACCCTCACACATATTATTCCCTCATTTAGTGGATATTTTCACAAAAAAGTGAAATTTTCAAAAATTCTGAAAATTGTCTGAAAACGACTAAATATGAAGGACTAATCGGGCGAATCGCTCTGAAACTGAAATCGGAACGCTCACTGACATTTCCCCTATCTGAAAGTCTGATAAACGCCTGAAAAATGACTAAGTCCAAAAAAACATTTTTTTAAACTTCTTTCAATTTTACCCCTGTGGGATATATATATATATTCTACCCACACACATTTGGAACTCTCCTGGGGTACCCTCACACATATTATTCCCTCATTTAGCAGATATTTTCACAAAAAAAGTGAAATTTTCAAAAATTCAGAAAATTGGCTGAAAACGACTAAATATGAAGGACCTATCGGGCGATTCGCTCTGGAATTGAAATCGGAAGGCTCACTGACATTTCCCCTATCTGAAAGTCTGATAAACGCCGGAAAAATGACTAAGTCCAAAAAAAATATTTTTTCAACTTTTTTCAATTTTACCCCCGTGGGATATATATTCTACCAGCACACATTTGGAACTCTCCTGGGGTACCATCACGCATATTATTCCCTCATTTAGTGGATATTTTCACAAAAAAGTGAAATTTTCAAAAATTCAGAAAATTGGCTGAAAACGACTAAATATAAAGGACTCATCGGGCGAATCGCTCTGGAACTGAAATTGGAACGCTCACTGACATTTCCCCTATCTGAAAGTCTGATAAACGCTGAAAAAATGACTAAGTCCAAAAAAAAAATTTTTTCAACTTTTTTCAATTTTACCCCTGTGGGATATATATTCTACCCACACACATTTGGAACTCTCCTGGGGTACCCTCACACATATTATTCCCTCATTTAGTGGATATTTTCACAAAAAAGTGAAATTTTCAAAAATTCTGAAAATTGGCTGAAAACGACTAAATATGAAGGACTCATCGGGCGAATCGCTCTGGAACTGAAATCGTAACACTCACTGACATTTCCCCTATCTGAAAGTCTAATAAATGCCATTAAAATGACAGTCCAAAAAATTTTTTTTTTCAACTTTTTTCAATTTTACCCCCGCGGGATATGTATTCTACCCACACACATTTGGAACTCTCCTGGGGTACCCTCACACATATTATTCCCTCATTTAGTGGATATTTTCACAAAAAAGTGAAATTTTCAAAAATTCTGAAAATTGGCTGAAAACGACTAAATATGAAGGACTCATCGGGCGAATCGCTCTGGAACTGAAATTGGAACGCTCACTGACATTTCCCCTATCTGAAAGTCTGATAAACGCTGAAAAAATGACTAAGTCCCAAAAAAAAATTTTTTCACCTTTTTTCAATTTTACCCCTGTGGGATATATATTCTACCCACACACATTTGGAACTCTCCTGGGGTACCCTCACACATATTATTCCCTCATTTAGTGGATATTTTCACAAAAAAGTGAAATTTTCAAAAATTCAGAAAATTGGCTGAAAACGACTAAATATGAAGGACTCATTGGGCTAATCGCTCTGGAACTGAAATCGGAACACTCACTGACATTTCCCCTATCTGAAAGTCTGATAAACGCTGAAAAAATGACTAAGTCCAAAAAAAAAATTTTTTCACCTTTTTTCAATTTTACCCCTGTGGGATATATATTCTACCCACACACATTTGGAACTCTCCTGGGGTACCCTCACACATATTATTCCCTCATTTAGTGGATATTTTCACAAAAAAGTGAAATTTTCAAAAATTCTGAAAATTGGCTGAAAACGACTAAATATGAAGGAGTCATCTGGCGAATCGCTCTGGAACTGAAATCGGAACGCTCACTGACATTTCCCCTATCTGAAAGTCTGATGAACACTGAAAAAATGACTAAGTCCAAAAAAAAATTTTTTTCAACTTTTTTCAATTTTACCCCCGTGGGATATGTATTCTACCCACACACACTTGGAACTCTCCTGGCATACCCTCACACATATTATTCCCTCATTTAGTGGATATTTTCACAAAAAAGTGAAATTTTCAAAAATTCAGAAAATTGGCTGAAAACGATTATATATGAAGTACTCATCGGGCGAATCGCTCTGGAACTGAAATCGGAATGCTCACTGACATTTCCCCAATCTGAAAGTCTGATAAATGCCGGAAAAATGACTTAGTCCAAAAAAAATGTTTTTTCAATTTTACCCCCGTGGGATATATAATCTACCCACACACATTTGGAACTCTCCTGGGGTACCCTCACACATATTATTCCCTCATTTTAGCAGATATTTTCACAAAAAAAGTGAAATTTTCAAAAATTCAGAAAATTGGCTGAAAACGACTAAATATGAAGGACTTATCGGGCGATTCGCTCTGGAATTGAAATCGGAAGGCTCACTGACATTTCCCCTATCTGAAAGTCTGATAAATGGCGGAAAAATGCATAAGTCCAAAAAAAAATTTTTTTCAACTTTTTTCAATTTTACCCCCGTGGGATATATATTCTACCCACACACATTTGGAACTCTCCTGGCGTACCCTCACACATATTATTCCCTCATTTAGTGGATATTTTCACAAAAAAGTGAAATTTTCAAAAATTCTGAAAATTGGCTGAAAACGACTAAATATGAAGGACTCATCGGGCGAATCGCTCTGGAACTGAAATCGGAACGCTCACTGATATTGGCCCTTTCTGAAAGTCTGATAAATGCCGGAAAAACGCATAAGTCCAAAAAAAAATTTTTTTTCAATTTTATCCCAATGGGATATATATTCTACCCACACACATTTGTTACTCTCCTGGCGTACCCTCACATATATTATTCCCTCATTTAGTGGATATTTTCACAAAAAAGTGAAATTTCAAAAATTCAGAAACTTGGCTGAAAACGACTAAATATGAAGGACTCATCGAGCGAATCACTCTGGAACTGAAATCGGAATGCTCACTGCCATTTCCCCTATCTGAAAGTATTATAAGCGCTGAAAAAATGACTAAGTCCAAAAAAAAATTTTTTTCAACTTTTTTCAATTTTACCCCCGTGGGATATATATTCTACCCACACACATTTGGACCTCTCCTGGGGTACCCTCACACATATTATTCCCTCATTTAGTGAATATTTTCACAAAAAAGTGACATTTTCAAAATTCTGAAAATTGGCTGAAAACGACTAAATATGAAGGACCCATCGGGCGAATCGCTCTGGAGCTGAAATCGGAACGCACATTGACATTTCCCCTATCTGAAAGTCTGATAAATGCCGGAAAAATTAATAAGTCCAAAAAAAATGTTTTTTCAATTTTACCCCCGTGGGATATATATTCTACCCACACACATTTGGAACTCTCCTGGCGCACCCTCACACATATTATTCCCTCATTTAGTGGATATTTTCACAAAAAAGTGAAGTTTTCAAAAATTCGGAAAATTGGCTGAAAACGACTAAATATGAAGGACTCATCGGGCGAATCGCTCTGGAACTGAAATCGGATCGCTCACTGACATTTCCCCTTTGTGAAAGTCTGATAAACGCCGGAAAAATGCCTAAATCCCCCAAAAAAATTTTTTAAACTTTTTTCAATTTTACCCCCGTGGACATATATTCTACCCACACACATTTGGAACTCTCCTGGGGTACCCTCAAACATATTATTCCCTCATTTAGTGGATATTTTCACAAAAAAGTGAAATTTTCAAAAATTCTGAAAATTGGCTGAAAACGACTAAATATGAAGGACCCATCGGGCGAATCGCTCTGGAGCTGAAATCGGAACGCACACTGACATTTCCCCTATCTGAAAGTCTGATAAACGCCGGAAAAATGCCTAAGTCCCCCAAAAAAATTTTTTTTCAATTTTACCCCTGTGGGATATATATTCTACCCACACACATTTGGAACTCTCCTGGGGTACCCTCACACATATTATTCCCTCGTTTAGTGGATATTTTCACAAAAAAGTGAAATTTTCAAAAATTCAGAAAATTCGCTGAAAAGGACTAAATAAGAAGGACTCATCGGGCGAATCGCTCTGGAACTGAAATCGGAATGCTCACTGACATTTCCCCTATCTGAAAGTCTGATAAACGCCGGAAAAATGTCTAAGTCCCAAAAAAATTTTTTTCAACTTTTTTCAATTTTACCCCCGTGGATATATATTCTACCCACACACATTTGGAACTCTCCTGGCATACACTCACACATATTATTCCCTCATTTAGTGGATATTTTCTCAAAAAAGTGAAATTTTCAAAAATTCTGAAAATTGGCTGAAAACGACTAAATATGAAGGACTCATCGGGCGAATCGCTCTGGAACTGAAATCGGAATGCTCACTGACATTTCCCCTTTGTGAAAGTCTGATAAATGGCGGAAAAATGACTAAGTCCAAAAAAATTTTTTTTCAATTTTACCCCCGTGGGATATATATTCTACCCACACACATTTGGAACTATCCTGGCGTACCCTCACACATATTATTCCCTCATTTAGTGGATATTTTCACAAAAAAGTGAAATTTTCAAAAATTCTGAAAATTGGCTGAAAACGACTAAATATGAAGGAGTCATCTGGCGAATCGCTCTGGAACTGAAATCGGAACGCTCACTGACATTTCCCCTATCTGAAAGTCTGATGAACACTGAAAAAAATGACTAAGTCCAAAAAAAAATTTTTTTCAACTTTTTTCAATTTTACCCCCGTGGGATATGTATTCTACCCACACACAATTGGAACTCTCCTGGCATACCCTCACACATATTATTCCCTCATTTAGTGGATATTTTCACAAAAAAGTGAAATTTTCAAAAATTCAGAAAATTGGCTGAAAAGTATTATATATGAAGTACTCATCGGGCGAATCGCTCTGGAACTGAAATCGGAATGCTCACTGACATTTCCCCTATCTGAAAGTCTGATAAATGGCGGAAAAATGCATAAGTCCAAAAAAAAATTTTTTTCAACTTTTTTCAATTTTACCCCCGTGGGATATATATTCTACCCACACACATTTGGTACTCTCCTGGGGTACCCTCACACATATTATTCCCTCATTTAGTGGATATTTTCACAAAAAAGTGAAATTTTCAAAAATTCAGAAAATTGGCTGAAAACGACTTATTATGACGGACTCATCGGGCTAATCGCTCTGGAACTGAAATAGGAACGCTCACTGACATTTAACCTATCTGAAAGTCTGATAAACGCCGAAAAAATGGCTAAGTCCAGAAAAAAATTTTTTCAACTTTTTTCAATTTTACCCCCGTGGGATATATATTCTACCCACACACATTTGGAACTCTCCTGGCGTACCCTCACACATATTATTCCCTCATTTAGTGGATATTTTCACAAAAAAGTGAAATTTTCAAAAATTCTGAAAATTGGCTGAAAACGACTAAATATGAAGGACTCATCGGGCGAATCGCTCTGGAACTGAAATCGGAACGCTCAATGACATTTGCCCTTTCTGAAAGTCTGATAAATGCCGGAAAAACGCATAAGTCCAAAAAAAAATTTTTTTTCAATTTTATCCCCATGGGATATATATTCTACCCACACACATTTGTTACTCTCCTGGCGTACCCTCACATATATTATTCCCTCATTTAGTGGATATTTTCACAAAAAAATGAAATTTCAAAAATTCAGAAACTTGGCTGAAAACGACTAAATATGAAGGACCCATCGGGCGAATCGCTCTGGAGCTGAAATCGGAACGCACATTGACATTTCCCTTATCTGAAAGTCTGATAAATGCCGGAAAAATTAATAAGTCCAAAAAAAATGTTTTTTCAATTTTACCCCCATGGGATATATATTCTACCCACACACATTTGGAACTCTCCTGGCGCACCCTCACACATATTATTCCCTCATTTAGTGGATATTTTCACAAAAAAGTGAAATTTTCAAAAATTCGGAAAATTGGCTGAAAACGACTAAATATGAAGGACTCATCAGGCGAATCACTCTGGAGCTGAAATCGGAACGCTCACTGACATTTGCCCTTTCTGAAAGTCTGATAAATGGCGGAAAAATGCATAAGTCCAAAAAAAAATTTTTTTCAACTTTTTTCAATTTTACCCCCGTGGACATATATTCTACCCACACACATTTGGAACTCTCCTGGGGTACCCTCACACATATTATTCCCTCATTTAGTGGATATTTTCACAAAAAAGTGAAATTTTCAAAAATTCTGAAAATTGGCTGAAAACGACTAAATATGAAGGACTAATCGGGCGAATCGCTCTGAAACTGAAATCGGAACGCTCACTGACATTTCCCCTATCTGAAAGTCTGATAAACGCCTGAAAAATGACTAAGTCCAAAAAAACATTTTTTTAAACTTCTTTCAATTTTACCCCTGTGGGATATATATATATATTCTACCCACACACATTTGGAACTCTCCTGGGGTACCCTCACACATATTATTCCCTCATTTAGCAGATATTTTCACAAAAAAAGTGAAATTTTCAAAAATTCAGAAAATTGGCTGAAAACGACTAAATATGAAGGACTTATCGGGCGATTCGCTCTGGAATTGAAATCGGAAGGCTCACTGACATTTCCCCTATCTGAAATTCTGATAAACGCCGGAAAAATGACTAAGTCCAAAAAATATATTTTTTCAACTTTTTTCAATTTTACCCCCGTGGGATATATATTCTACCAGCACACATTTGGAACTCTCCTGGGGTACCCTCATGCATATTATTCCCTCATTTAGTGGATATTTTCACAAAAAAGTGAAATTTTCAAAAATTCAGAAAATTGGCTGAAAACGACTAAATATAAAGGACTCATCGGGCGAATCGCTCTGGAACTGAAATTGGAACGCTCACTGACATTTCCCCTATCTGAAAGTCTGATAAACGCTGAAAAAATGACTAAGTCCAAAAAAAAAATTTTTTCACCTTTTTTCAATTTTACCCCTGTGGGATATATATTCTACCCACACACATTTGGAACTCTCCTGGGGTACCCTCACACATATTATTCCCTCATTTAGTGGATATTTTCACAAAAAAGTGAAATTTTCAAAAATTCTGAGTATTGTCTGAAAACGACTAAATATGAAGGACTCATCGGGCGAAAAGCTCTGGAACTGAAATTGGAAAGCTCACTGACATTTCCCCTATCTGAAAGTCTGATAAACGCTGAAAAAATGACTAAGTCCAAAAAAAAAATTTTTTCACCTTTTTTCAATTTTACCCCTGTGGGATATATATTCTACCCACACACATTTGGAACTCTCCTGGGGTACCCTCACACATATTATTCCCTCATTTAGTGGATATTTTCACAAAAAAGTGAAATTTTCAAAAATTCAGAAAATTGGCTGAAAACGACTAAATATGAAGGACACATCGGGCGAATCGCTCTGGAACTGAAATCAGAACACTCACTGACATTTCCCCTATCTGAAAGTCTGATAAACGCCATAAAAATGACTAAGTCCAAAAAAATTTTTTTTTAAACTTTTTTCAATTTGACCCCCGTTGGATATATATTCTACCCACACACATTTGGAACTCTCCTGGGGTACCCTCACACATATTATTCCCTCATTTAGCAGATATTTTCACAAAAAAGTGAAATTTTCAAAAATTCAGAAAATTGGCTGAAAACGACTAAATATGAAGGACTCATCAGGCGAATCGCTCTGGAACTGAAATCGGAATGCTCACTGACATTTCCCCTATCTGAAAGTCTGATAAACGCCGGAAAAATGACTAATTGAAAAAAAATTATTTTTTTCAACTTTTTTCAATTTTACCCCCGCGGGATATATTTTCTACTGACACACATTTGGAACTCTCCTGGGGTACCCTCACACATATTATTCCCTCATTTAGTGGATTTTTTCACAAAAAAGTGAAATTTTCAAAAATTCAGAAAATTGGCTGAAAACGACTAAATATGAAGGACTCATCGGGCGAATCGCTCTGGAACTGAAATCGGAACACTCAATGACAATTCCCCTATCTGAAAGTCTGATAAACGCCATAAAAATGACTAAGTCCAAAAAAAAATTTTTTCAACTTTTTTCAATTTTACCCCCGTGGGATATATATTCTACCCACACACATTTGGAACTCTCCTGGGGTACCCTCACACATATTATTCCCTCATTTAGTGGATATTTTCACAAAAGAGTGAAATTTTCAAAAATTCAGAAAATTGGCTGAAAACAACTAAATATGAAGGACTCATCGGGCGAATCGCTCTGGAACTGAAATCGGAACACTCACTGACATTTCCCCTATCTGAAAGTCTGCTAAACGCCATAAAAATGACTAAGTCCAAAAAAAAATTTTTTTCAACTTTTTTCAATTTTACTCCCGTAGGATATATAGATTCTACCGACACACATTTGGAATTCTCCTGGGGTACCCTCACACATATTATTCCCTCATTTAGTGGATATTTTCACAAAAAAGTGAAATTTTCAAAAATTCTGAAAATTGGCTGAAAACGACTAAATATGAAGGACTCATCGGGCGAATCGCTCTGGAACTGAAATCGGAACACTCAATGACAATTCCCCTATCTGAAAGTCTGATAAACGCCATAAAAATGACTAAGTCCAAAAAAATTTTTTTTAAAACTTTTTTCAATTTGACCCCCGTGGGATACATATTCTACCCACACACATTTGGAACTCTCCTGGGGTACCCTCGCACATATTATTCCCTCATTTAGCAGATAGTTTCACAAAAAAGTGAAATTTTCAAAAATTCAGAAAATTGGCTGAAAACGACTAAATATGAAGGACTTGTGGCACCCCAGGGGTCTGGTTTCCACAGTAATAGCAATATTACGTCTGTGAGCAGGTGGGAGGTCTCCTGGTCAGGAATCCTATGCATGCCACACCTCCTGCTCAGTCCTGGGAGGGGAAGAACTTCCCCTATATAAACCTAGGGCTGAGGCAGGGTTAGAGGGAGAAAGAGCAGAGAACACAGACAGAGACACAGTCTGGTCTGTAGTGGAGCAGCTTTAGGAACAAGAAAGATCAGGAGCTCTGGGGAAGTCATGCTAAAAGGAATCAGGGGCTGGCAGCTGTAGAGCTCGCCCTGATTGAAGAGTTACCACCGGACCCGGAGTCCGAGGCTGTGGGGACTAATCCTTACCCAGCAGCAGAAACCGACCGGCAGGGGATTTCAGGTCCTCTGGCCAAGAAACCCGAAGGCACGGTCATACGCGTGGGACCAGCACCGCCGTCGTGGAGCGGAAGCCACTAGAAGGCCCCGAGTCACCGGCCATACGGGTGAGCACCACACGGTACACTCAGGGACGTGGGCTACTTTTACCCGCCTCTAGCAAGGTAGCCAGTAGAGTACAACTAGTTGGGGAGGCCTACAACTCACCCTGGCCAGAGGAGATCTCATCTGTTCAAGGACTGACCAGGCCCCGACTGCTAGCCAGTACTCCGGGAGGGTCTATTTTTGTTACCAGTAAAGACCCTGAACTACACCGCATCGTCTCTGAGTGGTTCCTGCTACCCCCATCATCCACGTCGGCTGCCCTGAGGCCATACCCCTCCCGTTGGGGGTTATACCATCCACGCTGCCCAATCCTTCCACCGGCCTCAGCGGTCTGCCCTGCAGCGGCAGCTCCATAGCTGCATTCAACGGGTGGCGTAGTCGTCCAACATCTACTGCTAATACTCAGCCACACAGTTTGACTCCCTGGGCACGGACCGGGTCACCGCCACGAGACTACTACCCCCAACAGGCCCGGCTCCGGGTAGTCCCCGCGTGCGCAACGCTACACCAAGTAGGCCCAAGGGCGCGTCAACTTTTGGCGTAGTCGGCAGGATTTCGTGCCCGCAACCACCGGGTACTGCGTGCCTGAAAAAGACTGTTCAAACTTACCAGTGGTGAAGATTCCCGCCATCCGGCGCCATCTTCTACCTTCTTCCCGCCATCCGCGAAGTTTTCCCGCCATCCGGCGCCATCTTCTGCCTTCTTCCCGCCATCCGTGGAGTTTTCCCGCCGTTGGACGCCATCTTGAAGACGCCGCGCGGGAAGAAGAGGGGCGTGGACTCCGAAAGCGCGCGAGAACTGAAGCCCCGCCTCACGTCCGGACGTTGCGTAAGGTCCTGGAAGGAGCCCAGCAGACGCCGACGTCACAGGAGCGCGACGGAAGGTCCTCAACCCTGACGATCCACTGCGGAGCCGCAGCCTACGGAAGAGGATCATCGCAGGGTAGGCCACGGTCCACTAGGGGGGGAGAAAGATGTCGGATACGGAGGAGAGCTTCACTGCCTCATCCCCCGCCAGCGCCACTGCTGCTGCAGTCATGCCTTTCACCATGCCCTATATCCCGGGAGCAGCCTGGCTACCCCAGTACTCAGGGGAGTCACATACCCTGAATGACTTTAAAGAAAAGCTGGATAGCCTCTTCCAGGTGTACCCCCTCACAGAAGAGCAAAAAGTGAGCATCCTGGTGGCCCAACTAACCGGGGCAGCCCAAAGGGAGGTAAAGTCCTGGCCACCTGGGAGGAGGACTGTCGCAGGGATACTAACCCGGCTGAGGGACACCATTGATACCCGCACCTCAGCCGAGATTAAGCTTAGATTCTATGGGTGCAAGCAGCGAGCACATGAGAGTATAAGGGACTATGCACTAAACCTACAAGAGGCCCTGAGAGCCATTAAGCAGACCGACCCTGACAGCGTGGGAAACGAGGACAGGCTGTTGACCGAGCAATTTATAGAGGGACTATATTGCAATGTCCACCGAACCCAGTTGCGGGCCATAGCCTTACAGGATCCTCATCTGGACTTTGCACAGTTCAAGGACAGAGCCATCCGGGTGCTCCGAGAACCGACACCGGGTGGCGTTGTGACCCACAGGCGCCCAGCTATCACTTACCACCAGGAGGCGGCGCCCTTGTCGGCAGGGCCTGTGGGGGCTGATGCGCAGACTTTGAACAATGACCCGGCTCCGAACCTGCACCATCAGGTCCAAGAGCTAGCTAAAAGCGTTGCTGCGCTAACCCGAACTGTGCAGTCTTTACAGGTTTCCACTCCAGGGAAGATCCAGCTGGCATCCGGACCGGAGGACATCCCGTGGCGTCGACCAAGGAGGACCCCACCGGCCAGAGGAAGACCCAGTGACCGGTACAACGAGGACGGACAACCTATCTGCCGCCGCTGCAATCAACCCGGACATATGGCAAGGTACTGTCCTTTAAACTGGCACAACCTGGGGTAGAGGGCCAACCCCCAGGAAAAAGATCACCAGGCCCATCGAACTGGCGCGACAAATATGTGGGAGGACGTCCAGTCTTGCCTGTGGTACTGGATGGCATCCCTATGAGTGCCCTACTGGACACCGGGTCACAGGTCACCACCATCCCGTACGTGCTCTTCAAGCAGTACTGGAATGACTCGGATATAACCCGCTATCCAGACGACGACTTGAGTATCATCGCCAGTAATGGTCAGCCTGTGCCACAGATCGGATTTAAAGAAATGACCATTAAAATCGGTAGAGTCGAACTGGCAGCACAGGGACTGATCATTGTAGACATTGACAAGCGCGAGAGTCACCCAAAGATAACTCTAGGAACTAATGTGATTGAAAATTGTCTTGCAGAGGTGATTTTCATTTTACAGCAGGTTGCCAAGAACGCCAGCTCCTGCCAGCAGCGAGTGCTCCAGAAAGAGATCCGGGCACTGATGCGACGGCAACAGGTGGAACTCTCCGGTGGTGAGATTGATAGCGTAAGAATGTGTGACCCTTTCCCTATTGCCATGCCCCCGAAAAGTGAAATGATGATTTGGTGCCGGGCAGCTATTGGTCTGAGAGGTAGAGATTACCAGGCCATGGTAGAACCAGTCTACTCAGACAGTAGGCCCACCATTTTGAAAGCACGGGGGGTAGTTGATGTACGCCATGGGAGGGTGCCCGTTCGTATAATAAATATCGGGAAAAGGGAAGTATACCTGCCCCGGTATGCTACGCTAGCCAAATTATATACTATCAACCAAAATTCTATACAGTCTGTGGAACCCTTGCCTCCATCTCACCCGGAGGAAGGTAACGGCTCTACGAAAATAATTGAGGATTGGTGTCAGCAACTACATTTGGGTACTGACTCCACTCCCTCCCACCAGAAACAGGGAGTCTACCGGGTGGTTCGAGAGTACGAGAGAGTGTTTAGTAAACACCCGTTAGACTTCGGGCGAGTCAAGGGGGTAGAACACCACATCCCCACGGGAGACCATCCTCCCATAAAAGAGAGGTATCGACCCGTACCCCCTGCACACTACCACCACGCCAAGGGGATGCTTAGAGACATGAAGGAGGCTGGGGTAATCAGGGATAGCTGTAGCCCCTGGGCAGCTCCACTAGTCTTGGTCAAAAAGAAAGACAACACTATGAGAATGTGTGTAGATTACCGGAAAATTAACCGTATCACACACAAAGATGCGTACCCCTTACCAAGAATAGAGGAGTCTTTGGCTGCTTTAAAATCTGCTAACTTCTTCTCCACCTTGGATCTCACTAGCGGGTACTGGCAGGTTCCTGTAGCAGAGGCGGACCGGGAGAAGACCGCATTCACCACCCCGATGGGACTTAGCGAGTTTACCTGCATGCCGTTCGGACTCTGCAACGCACCAGGAACCTTCCAGCGATTGATGGAATGCTGTCTGGGACACCGAAACTTTGAGACGGTCCTGTTATACCTGGATGATGTCATCGTCTATTCCAAGACCTACGAGGACCACCTGAAACACCTGGCGGAAGTGTTCGAAGCTCTGGCAAGTTACGGCCTAAAGGTGAAACCCTCCAAGTGTCACCTCCTGAAGCCAAAGGTGCAGTACCTGGGACACGTGGTGAGTGCTGACGGAGTGGCTCCCGACCCTGATAAGATCACCGCAATTAAGGAATGGCCAAGCCCCTCCAGCGTAAAGGAAGTGAGGCAGTTCCTCGGGTTGGTAGGCTACTACCGAAGGTTCATTCCCGGTTTCACCAAAAAGGCAGCTCCTATGCAGGACCTCCTGATAGGCCAGTCCAGGAAGGCCAAGAACCAGAAGCCACCCTTCAGATGGGAGAAGCTGGAAGAAGAGTCCTTCCGCCAGCTGAAGATGGCCCTCACGGGGGATGAAATCCTGGCGTACCCTGATTATAGCCAGCCCTTTATCCTCTACACCGACGCCAGTAATATCGGGCTAGGAGCCATACTGTCCCAGATCCAGCAGGGGAAGGAACGGGTAATTGCTTACACCAGCCGAAAACTGCGACCCACCGAAAGAAACCCTGAGAATTACAGCTCATTTAAGCTAGAGTTCCTGGCAGTGGTGTGGGCAGTCACCGAACGCTTTAAGCACTACCTCGCTGCTTCCCGGTTCACCGTGTACACGGATAACAACCCGTTGACACACCTGGACACTGCAAGACTCGGTGCCCTAGAGCAGAGATGGATGGCCCGCTTGTCCAACTATGAGTTTACAATCAAATACCGGGCAGGACGCTCCAATACCAACGCGGACGCCCTGTCCAGGATGCCGAACCTACCGGACGTAGGGGAAGATTCAGAGGAACTGGAAGAAGTTGAACTCCCCGCGTTCCACCGTCATGGGACTATCCAGTATTCCCACCGTGTAAGGAGTAAGCAATCCGCTACGTTCAACCCATTACCTCATTACAACTGGGCGGAGACGCAAGACAGTGACCCTGCCGTCCGACTGGTAAAGGAGATGCTGACTCGGCCAGATGCACGCCTTGACCCAGACGCTCCGGAGGAAGCCAAGCAACTGTGGGCTGAGAAGAGTCGACTGTTCCTTTACAAGGGGAAGTTGTGCCGCAGAATGGTTAACTCCCGGACGCATGAACTAATCTGGCAAGTAGTGGTGCCAAGAAGAGACGCAGCTATGGTGATGGAGGCATACCACGACGGAGCTGGGCACTTCGGATGGAAGAAGCTGGAGTTCCTGCTGCGCGGGCGGTTCCATTGGGTAGGCATGAGAGGAACCATCGAGAGGTGGTGCAGAGACTGTGGCCCATGCAACCTAAGAAGGAGGGACCGTGCCAGCCAGAAGACTCCCCTGCAGTCCATCATCACCAGACAGCCGTTGGAACTGGTAGCCTTGGATCATGTAAAACTGACCCCAAGCAGAAGTGGCTATGTCTACGCGTTAACCATCGTGGATCACTACTCCCGGTTCTTGGTTGTCGTCCCCGTCAAGGACTTAACGGCTCAAACAGCAGCTAGAGCCTTCCAGCAGCACTCCTGCCGTCCGCACGGATACCCGGAGCAGGTGCTGACGGACCAGGGGCCTGCCTTTGAAGCGGTAGTCTTCCAGGAGTTCTGCACCCTGTATGGCTGCCGGAAGATAAGAACAACACCCTATCACCCGCAAACTAATGGACTTTGTGAGAAAATGAACCAGGTGGTGATAGATGTTCTGAAAACTTTGCCCCTGGAAGAACGTAGTCTGTGGCCTGAAAAGCTGCCCGACCTGGTGGACCTATACAACCACATCCCTGTAGGTTCCACCAACTGTACCCTGGCTTACCTAATGAGGGCAAGACCTGGTAAGCTTCCTGTTGATCTGGAGATGGGAGTCCTGACACCTGAGGACACTTCACCAGAAGCAGACTGGGACACAGAGAGCCAGCAGCAGTACCGGAAAGTACAGGAGAGCGTGGAGCGAAGTCTCTGTCAAGCTAGGGAAAGACAAGAGAAAACTTACAACCAGTATGCTCCCGCTGTTCCCCTGGTGCCCGGAGAGCAGGTCTTGAAGAGGAAAAGACGGCTCCACAAGTTGGACGACCAGTGGGAGAAGGACCCGTACACCGTACTGCCCTCAAGCCACGACAACCCAAAGATCTGTACAATCAGTAAAGACGGAGGGGAAACCACAGCCATTGTATCCCGGGATCACCTGAAGAAGTGTCCCGAACAGCTACGGAACCCTGAAGAGGAACAAGAAGACCCTCGACCCGTAGAGGAAAGGGAAGATATGGTTAGTACTGTGCTCGGAGACTTCCCTCGGTCTTGGACTCAAGTCAATGGTGCTGTTGTGGTACCCGTCCTCACGTTCCTCCAACCAGCATCCCAAGTGCCTACGGAGACACAGGTAGAGCTAGAAGAACAGCCGGTCCAGGAGGCAGAAGACCCCACACAAGCAGACCAGGAGAATCAACCCTCTGCTTATAGTGAGCCTGCCATACCCCTAGTGAGCCAAAGAGTCCGTAGACGGCTGCCCAGTTTACCCTTGACAGCTCCTATACCCTGTAGTTCAGGACCAGTCAGCCAGCTCCGTAGGTCCACTAGGGTCACTAGAGGCCAGTTGCCCATACGGTGGAGGATCTAAATGTTCAAGCTATTTTATTAATGTTTACCTGTTTATTGTTGCTTGTGTATAATTATGTGTTTCTAGTTATTTGTAGGAGTCTTTGGTGGATTTACCGGGAATCCTTTGTGCATATAGTTGGAGCGTAACCCAGGACGGACTAAAAGACTGATAAGGACTCGGGGCAGGACAGACCCCTACCTGGTTACGTCTCCCTGTTTTGGTGAAATGGACACCTTTGTTTTCCTCAAAAGTTACACCCGGTTGCGGACACGCCGTGACCACCTTATGTGTTGTCTCTACCAGAACGTTATTGTTTATACCTTGTTATGTTTACAAAAGTATGTTTAGTCCCGGAGTACTAAATTTCACTAGGGGGGAATGTGGCACCCCAGGGGTCTGGTTTCCACAGTAATAGCAATATTACGTCTGTGAGCAGGTGGGAGGTCTCCTGGTCAGGAATCCTATGCATGCCACACCTCCTACTCAGTCCTGGGAGGGGAAGAACTTCCCCTATATAAAACTAGGGCTGAGGCAGGGTTAGAGGGAGAAAGAGCAGAGAACACAGACAGAGACACAGTCTGGTCTGTAGTGGAGCAGCTTTAGGAACAAGAAAGATCAGGAGCTCTGGGGAAGTCGTGCTAAAAGGAATCAGGGGCTGGCAGCTGTAGAGCTCGCCCTGATTGAAGAGTTACCACCAGACCCGGAGTCCGAGGCAGTGGGGACTAATCCTTACCCAGCAGCAGAAACCGACCGGCAGGGGATTTCAGGTCCTCTGGCCAAGAAACCCGAAGGCACGGTCACACGCGTGGGACCAGCACCGCCGTCGTGGAGCGGAAGCCACTAGAAGGCCCCGAGTCACCGGCCATATGGGTGAGCACCACACGGTACACTCAGGGACGTGGGCTACTTTTACCCGCCTCTAGCAAGGTAGCCAGTAGAGTACAACTAGTTGGGGAGGCCTACAACTCCGCCTGGCCAGGGGAGATCCCATCTGTTCAAGAACTGACCAGGCCCCGACCGCTAGCCAGTACTCCGGGAGGGTCTATTTTTGTTACCAGTAAAGACCCTGAACTACACCGCATCATCTCTGAGTGGTTCCTGCTATCCCAATCATCCACGTCGGCTGCCCTGAGGCCATACCCCTCCCGTTGGGGGTTATACCATCCACGCTGCCCAATCCTTCCACCGGCCTCAGCGGTTTGCCCTGCAGTGGCAGCTTCATAGCTGCATTCAACGGGTGGCGTAGTCGTCCAACATCTACTGCTAATACTCAGCCACACAGTTTGACTCCCTGGGCACGGACCGGGTCACCGCCACGAGACTACTACCCCCAACAGGCCCGGCTCCGGGTAGTCCCCGCGTGCGCAACGCTACACCAAGTAGGCCCAGGGGCGCGTCAGACTCATCAGGCGAATCGCTCTGGAACTGAAATCGGAATGCTCACTGACATTTCCCCTATCTGAAAGTCTGATAAACGCTGGAAAAATGACTAAGTCCAAAAAAAAAATGTTTTAAACTTTTTTCAATTTTACCCCCGTGGGATATATATTCTACCCACACACATTTGGAACTCTCCTGGGGTACCCTCACACATATTATTCCCTCATTTAGTGGATATTTTCACAAAAAAAGTGAAATTTTCAAAAATTCAGAAAATTGGCTGAAAACGACTAAATATGAAGGACTCATCAGGCGAATCACTCTGGAACTGAAATCGGAATGCTCACTGACATTTCCCCTATCTGAAAGTCTGATAAACGCCGGAAAAATGACTAAGTCCAAAAGATAATTTTTTTAAACTTTTTTCAATTTTACCCCCGCGGGATATATATTCTACCCACACACATTTAGAACTCTCCTGGGTTATTCCCTCATTTAGTGAATATTTTCACAAAAAAGTGAAATTTTCAAAAATTCAGAAAATTGGCTGAAAACGACTAAATATGAAGGACTCATCAGGCGAATCGCTCTGGAACTGAAATTGGAACGCTCACTGACATTTCCCCTATCTGAAAGTCTGATAAACGCTGAAAAAATGACTAAGTCCAAAAAAAAAATTTTTTAACATTTTTTCAATTTTACCCCTGTGGGATATATATTCTACCCACACACATTTGGAACTCTCCTGGGGTACCCTCACACATATTATTCCCTCATTTAGTGGATATTTTCACAAAAAAAGTGAAATTTTCAAAAATTCTGAAAATTGGCTGAAAACGACTAAATATGAAGGACTCATCGGGCGAATCGCTCTGGAACTGAAATCGGAATGCTCACTGATATTTCCCCTATCTGAAAGTCTGATAAACGCCATAAAAATGACTAAGTGCAAAAAAATTTTTTTTTCAACTTTTTTCAATTTTACCCCCGTGGGATATATATTCTACCCACACACATTTGGAACTCTCCTGGGGTACCCTCACACATATTATTCCCTCATTTAGCAGATATTTTCACAAAAAAGTGAAATTTTCAAAAATTCAGAAAATTGGCTGAAAACGACTAAATATGAAGGACTCAACGGTTGAATCGCTCTGGAACTGAAATCGGAATGCTCACTGACATTTCCACTATCTGAAAGTCTGATAAACGCCGGAAAAATGACTAATTCCAAAAAATTATTTTTTTCAACTTTTTTCAATTTTACCCCCGTGGGATATATATTCTACCCACACACATTTGGAACTCTCCTGGGGTACCCTCACACATATTATTCCCTCATTTAGTGGATTTTTTCACAAAAAAGTGAAATTTTCAAAAATTCTGAAAATTGGCTGAAAACGACTAAATATGAAGGACTCATCAGGCGAATCGCTCTAGAACTGAAATTGGAACGCTCACTGACATTTCCCCTATCTGAAAGTCTGATAAACGCTGAAAAAAGGACTAAGTAAAAAAAAAAAATGTTTTAAACTTTTTTCAATTTTACCCCCGTGGGATATATATTCTACCCACACACATTTGGAACTCTCCTGGGGTACCCTCACACATGTTATTCCCTCATTTAGTGGATATTTTCACAAAAAAGTGAAATTTTCAAAAATTCAGAAAATTGGCTGAAAACGACTAAATATGAAGGACTCAACGGGCGAATCGCTCTGGAACTGAAATCGGAATGCTCACTGACATTTCCACTATCTGAAAGTCTGATAAACGCCGGAAAAATGACTAATTCCAAAAAATTATTTTTTTCAACTTTTTTCAATTTTACCCCCGTGGGATATATATTCTACCCACACACATTTGGAACTCTCCTGGGGTACCCTCACACATATTATTCCCTCATTTAGTGGATTTTTTCACAAAAAAGTGAAATTTTCAAAAATTCTGAAAATTGGCTGAAAACGACTAAATATGAAGGACTCATCGGGCGAATCGCTCTGGACCTGAAATTGGAAGGCTCACTGACATTTCCCCTATCTGAAAGTCTGCTAAATGGCATAAAAATGACTAAGTCCAAAAAAAAATATTTTTTCAACTTTTTTCAATTTTACTCCCGTGGGATATATAGATTCTACCGACACACATTTGGAACTCTCCTGGGGTACCCTCACACATATTATTCCCTCATTTAGTGGATATTTTCACAAAAAAGTGAAATTTTCAAAAATTCAGAAAATTGTCTGAAAACGACTAAATATGAAGGACTCATCGGGCGAATCGCTCTGGAACTGAAATCAGAATGCTCACTGACATTTCCCCTATCTGAAAGTCTGATAAACGCCATAAAAATGACTAAGTTCAAAATAATTTTTTTTTCAACTTTTTTCAATTTTACCCGTGTGGGATATATATTCTACCCACACACATTTGGAACTCTCCTGGGGTACTCTCACACATATTATTCCCTCATTTAGCGGATATTTTCACAAAAAAGTGAAATTTTCAAAAATTCAGAAAATTGGCTGAAAACGACTAAATATGAAGGACTCATCAGGCGAATCGCTCTGGAACTGAAATCGGAATGCTGACTGACATTTCCCCTATCTGAAAGTCTGATAAACGCTGGAAAAATGAATAAGTCCAAAAAAAAAATGTTTTAAACTTTTTTCAATTTTACCCCCGTGGGATATATATTCTACCCACACACATTTGGAACTCTCTTGGGGTACCCTCACACATATTATTCCCTCATTTAGTGGATATTTTCACAAAAAAGCGAAATTTTCAAAAATTCTGAAAATTGGCTGAAAACGACTAAATATGAAGGACACATCAGGCGAATCGCTCTGGAACTGAAATTGGAACGCTCACTGACATTTCCCCTATCTGAAAGTCTGATAAACGCTGAAAAAATGAATAAGTCCAAAAAAAAAAATTTTTCACCTTTTTTCAATTTTACCCCCGCGGGATATATATTCTACCGACACACATTTGGAACTCTCCTGGGGTACCCTCACACATATTATTCCCTCATTTAGTGGATTTTTTCTCAAAAAAGTGAAATTTTCAAAAATTCTGAAAATTGGCTGAAAACGGCTAAATATGAAGGACTCATCGGGCGAGTCGCTCTGGAACTGAAATTGGAACGCTCACTGACATTTCCCCTCTCTGAAAGTCTGATAAACGCCTTAAAAATGACTAAGTCCAAAAAAATTTTTTTTCAACTTTTTTCAATTTTACCCCCGTGGGATATATATTCTACCCACACACATTTGGAACTCTCCTGGGGTACCCTCACACATATTATTCCCTCATTTAGCAGATATTTTCACAAAAAAGTGAAATTTTCAAAAATTCAGAAAATTGGCTGAAAACAACTAAATATGAAGGACTCATCAGGCGAATCGCTCTGGAACTGAAATCGGAATGCTCACTGACATTTCCCCTATCTGAAAGTCTGATAAACGCTGGAAAATTGACTAAGTCCAAAAAAAAATGTTTTAAACTTTTTTCAATTTTACCCCCGTGGGATATATATTCTACCCACACACATTTGGAACTCTCCTGGTGTACCCTCACACATATTATTCCCTCATTTAGTGGATATTTTCACAAAAAAGTGAAATTTTCAAAAATTCAGAAAATTGGCTGAAAACGACTAAATATGAAGGACTCAACGGGCGAATCGCTCTGGAACTGAAATCGGAATGCTCACTGACATTTCCACTATTTGAAAGTCTGATAAACACCGGAAAAATGACAAATTCCAAAAAATTATTTATTTCAACTTTTTTCAATTTTACCCCCGCGGGATATATATTCTACCGACACACATTTGGAACTCTCCTGGGGTACCCTCACACATATTATTCCCTCATTTAGTGGATTTTTTCACAAAAAAGAGAAATTTTCAAAAATTCTGAAAATTGGCTGAAAGTGACTAAATATGAAGGATTCATTGGGCGAATCGCTCTGTAACTGAAATTGGAACGGTCACTGACATTTCCCCTATCTGAAAGTCTGATAAACGCTGAAAAAATGACTAAGTCCAAAAAAAAAAATTTTTCACCTTTTTTCAATTTTACCCCTGTGGGATATATATTCTACCCACACACATTTGGAACTCTCCTGGGGTACCCTCACACATATTATTCCCTCATTTAGTGGATATTTTCACAAAAAAAGTGAAATTTTCAAAAATTCAGAAAATTGGCTGAAAACGACTAAATATGAAGGACTCATCGGGCGAATCACTCTGGAACTGAAATCGGAACACTCACTGACATTTCCCCTATCTGAAAGTCTGCTAAACACCATAAAAATGACTAAGTCCAAAAAAAAATTTTTTTCAACTTTTTTCAATTTTACTCCCGTGGGATATATATTCTACCCACACACATTTGGAACTCTCCTGGGGTACCCTCCAACATATTATACCCTCACACAGTGGATATTTTCAAAAAAAAGTGAAATTTTCAAAAATTCTGAAAATTGGCTGAAAACGACTAAATATGAAGGACTCATCGTGCGAATCGCTCTGGAACTGAAAACGGAACTCTCACTGACATTTCCCCTATCTGAAAGTCTGATAAACGCCATAAAAATGACTAAGTCCAAAAAAATTTTTTTTTCAACTTTTTTAAATTTTACCCCCGTGGGATATATATTCTACCGACACACATTTGGAACTCTCCTGGGGTACCCTCACACATATTATTCCCTCATTTAGTGGATATTTTCACAAAAAAGTGAAATTTTCAAAAATTCAGAAAATTGGCTGAAAACGACTAAATATGAAGGACTCATCGGGCGAATCGCTCTGGAACTGAAATCGGAATGCTCACTGACATTTCCACTATCTGAAAGTCTGATAAACGCTGGAAAAATGACTAAGTCCAAAAAATTATTTTTTTTAACTTTTTTCAATTTTACCCCCGCGGGATATGTATTCTACCCACACACATTTGGAACTCTCCTGGGGTACCCTCACACATATTATTCCCTCATTTAGTGGATATTTTCACAAAAAAGTGACATTTTCAAAAATTGAGAAATTTGGCTGAAAACGACTAAATATGAAGGACTCATCGGGCGAATCGCTCTGGAACTGAAATCGGAATGCTCACTGACATTTCCCCTATCTGAAAGTCTGATAAACGCTGAAAAAATGACTAAGTCCAAAAAAATTTTTTTTTCAACTTTTTTCAATTTTAGCCCCATGGGATATATATTCTACCCACACGCATTTGGAACTCTCCTGGGGTACCCTCACACAAATTATTCCCTCATTTAGTGGATATTTTCACAAAAAAAGTGAAATTTTCAAAAATTCAGAAAGTTGGCTGAAAACGACTAAATATGAACGTCTCATCGGGCGAATCGCTCTGGAACTGAAATCGGAATGCTCACTGACACTTCCACTATCTGAAAGTCTGATAAACGCCGGAAAAATGATTAAGTCCAAAAAATAATTTTTTTCAACTTTTTTCAATTTTACCCCCGTGGGATATATATTCTACCCACACACATTTGGAACTCTCCTGGGGTACCCTCACACAAATTATTCCCTCATTTAGTGGATATTTTCACAAAAAAGTGAAATTTTCAAAAATTCTGAAAATTGGCTGAAAACGACTAAATATGAAGGACTCATCGGGCGAATCGCTCTGGAACTGAAATTGGAACGCTCACTGACATTTCCCCTATCTGAAAGTCTGATAAACGCTGAAAAAATGACTAAGTCCAAAAAAATTTTTTTTCAACTTTTTTCAATTTTTCCCCCGTGGGATATATATTCTACCCACACACATTTGGAACTCTCCTGGGGTACCCTCACACATATTATTCCCTCATTTAGCAGATATTTTCACAAAAAAGTGAAATTTTCAAAAATTCAGAAAATTGGCTGAAAACAACTAAATATGAAGGACTCATCAGGCGAATCGCTCTGGAACTGAAATCGGAATGCTCACTGACATTTCCCCTATCTGAAAGTCTGATAAACGCTGGAAAATTGACTAAGTCCAAAAAAAAATGTTTTAAACTTTTTTCAATTTTACCCCCGTGGGATATATATTCTACCCACACACATTTGGAACTCTCCTGGTGTACCCTCACACATATTATTCCCTCATTTAGTGGATATTTTCACAAAAAAGTGAAATTTTCAAAAATTCAGAAAATTGGCTGAAAACGACTAAATATGAAGGACTCAACGGGCGAATCGCTCTGGAACTGAAATCGGAATGCTCACTGACATTTCCACTATTTGAAAGTCTGATAAACACCGGAAAAATGACAAATTCCAAAAAATTATTTATTTCAACTTTTTTCAATTTTACCCCCGCGGGATATATATTCTACCGACACACATTTGGAACTCTCCTGGGGTACCCTCACACATATTATTCCCTCATTTAGTGGATTTTTTCACAAAAAAGAGAAATTTTCAAAAATTCTGAAAATTGGCTGAAAATGACTAAATATGAAGGATTCATTGGGCGAATCGCTCTGTAACTGAAATTGGAACGGTCACTGACATTTCCCCTATCTGAAAGTCTGATAAACGCTGAAAAAATGACTAAGTCCAAAAAAAAAAATTTTTCACCTTTTTTCAATTTTACCCCTGTGGGATATATATTCTACCCACACACATTTGGAACTCTCCTGGGGTACCCTCACACATATTATTCCCTCATTTAGTGGATATTTTCACAAAAAAAGTGAAATTTTCAAAAATTCAGAAAATTGGCTGAAAACGACTAAATATGAAGGACTCATCGGGCGAATCACTCTGGAACTGAAATCGGAACACTCACTGACATTTCCCCTATCTGAAAGTCTGCTAAACACCATAAAAATGACTAAGTCCAAAAAAAAATTTTTTTCAACTTTTTTCAATTTTACTCCCGTGGGATATATATTCTACCCACACACATTTGGAACTCTCCTGGGGTACCCTCCAACATATTATACCCTCACACAGTGGATATTTTCACAAAAAAGTGAAATTTTCAAAAATTCTGAAAATTGGCTGAAAACGACTAAATATGAAGGACTCATCGTGCGAATCGCTCTGGAACTGAAAACGGAACTCTCACTGACATTTCCCCTATCTGAAAGTCTGATAAACGGCATAAAAATGACTAAGTCCAAAAAAATTTTTTTTTCAACTTTTTTAAATTTTACCCCCGTGGGATATATATTCTACCGACACACATTTGGAACTCTCCTGGGGTACCCTCACACATATTATTCCCTCATTTAGTGGATATTTTCACAAAAAAGTGAAATTTTCAAAAATTCAGAAAATTGGCTGAAAACGACTAAATATGAAGGACTCATCGGGCGAATCGCTCTGGAACTGAAATCGGAATGCTCACTGACATTTCCACTATCTGAAAGTCTGATAAACGCTGGAAAAATGATTAAGTCCAAAAAATAATTTTTTTCAACTTTTTTCAATTTTACCCCCGTGGGATATATATTCTACCCACACACATTTGGAACTCTCCTGGGGTACCCTCACACAAATTATTCCCTCATTTAGTGGATATTTTCACAAAAAAGTAAAATTTTCAAAAATTCAGAAAATTGGCTGAAAACGACTAAATATGAACGTCTCATCGGGCGAATCGCTCTGGAACTGAAATCGGAATGCTCACTGACACTTCCACTATCTGAAAGTCTGATAAACGCCGGAAAAATGATTAAGTCCAAAAAATAATTTTTTTCAACTTTTTTCAATTTTACCCCCGTGGGATATATATTCTACCCACACACATTTGGAACTCTCCTGGGGTACCCTCACACAAATTATTCCCTCATTTAGTGGATATTTTCACAAAAAAGTGAAATTTTCAAAAATTCTGAAAATTGGCTGAAAACGACTAAATATGAAGGACTCATCGGGCGAATCGCTCTGGAACTGAAATTGGAACGCTCACTGACATTTCCCCTATCTGAAAGTCTGATAAACGCTGAAAAAATGACTAAGTCCAAAAAAATTTTTTTTCAACTTTTTTCAATTTTACCCCCGTGGGATATATATTCTACCCACACACATTTGGAACTCTCCTGGGGTACCCTCACACATATTATTCCCTCATTTAGCAGATATTTTCACAAAAAAGTGAAATTTTCAAAAATTCAGAAAATTGGCTGAAAACAACTAAATATGAAGGACTCATCAGGCGAATCGCTCTGGAACTGAAATCGGAATGCTCACTGACATTTCCCCTATCTGAAAGTCTGATAAACGCTGGAAAATTGACTAAGTCCAAAAAAAAATGTTTTAAACTTTTTTCAATTTTACCCCCGTGGGATATATATTCTACCCACACACATTTGGAACTCTCCTGGTGTACCCTCACACATATTATTCCCTCATTTAGTGGATATTTTCACAAAAAAGTGAAATTTTCAAAAATTCAGAAAATTGGCTGAAAACGACTAAATATGAAGGACTCAACGGGCGAATCGCTCTGGAACTGAAATCGGAATGCTCACTGACATTTCCACTATTTGAAAGTCTGATAAACACCGGAAAAATGACAAATTCCAAAAAATTATTTATTTCAACTTTTTTCAATTTTACCCCCGCGGGATATATATTCTACCGACACACATTTGGAACTCTCCTGGGGTACCCTCACACATATTATTCCCTCATTTAGTGGATTTTTTCACAAAAAAGAGAAATTTTCAAAAATTCTGAAAATTGGCTGAAAATGACTAAATATGAAGGATTCATTGGGCGAATCGCTCTGTAACTGAAATTGGAACGGTCACTGACATTTCCCCTATCTGAAAGTCTGCTAAACACCATAAAAATGACTAAGTCCAAAAAAAAATTTTTTTCAACTTTTTTCAATTTTACTCCCGTGGGATATATATTCTACCCACACACATTTGGAACTCTCCTGGGGTACCCTCCAACATATTATACCCTCACACAGTGGATATTTTCACAAAAAAGTGAAATTTTCAAAAATTCTGAAAATTGGCTGAAAACGACTAAATATGAAGGACTCATCGTGCGAATCGCTCTGGAACTGAAAACGGAACTCTCACTGACATTTCCCCTATCTGAAAGTCTGATAAACGGCATAAAAATGACTAAGTCCAAAAAAATTTTTTTTTCAACTTTTTTAAATTTTACCCCCGTGGGATATATATTCTACCGACACACATTTGGAACTCTCCTGGGGTACCCTCACACATATTATTCCCTCATTTAGTGGATATTTTCACAAAAAAGTGAAATTTTCAAAAATTCAGAAAATTGGCTGAAAACGACTAAATATGAAGGACTCATCGGGCGAATCGCTCTGGAACTGAAATCGGAATGCTCACTGACATTTCCACTATCTGAAAGTCTGATAAACGCTGGAAAAATGATTAAGTCCAAAAAATAATTTTTTTCAACTTTTTTCAATTTTACCCCCGTGGGATATATATTCTACCCACACACATTTGGAACTCTCCTGGGGTACCCTCACAGAAATTATTCCCTCATTTAGTGGATATTTTCACAAAAAAGTAAAATTTTCAAAAATTCAGAAAATTGGCTGAAAACGACTAAATATGAAGGACTCATCGGGCGAATCGCTCTGGAACTGAAATCGGAATGCTCACTGACATTTCCACTATCTGAAAGTCTGATAAACGCTGGAAAAATGACTAAGTCCAAAAAATTATTTTTTTTAACTTTTTTCAATTTTACCCCCGCGGGATATGTATTCTACCCACACACATTTGGAACTCTCCTGGGGTACCCTCACACATATTATTCCCTCATTTAGTGGATATTTTCACAAAAAAGTGACATTTTCAAAAATGGAGAAATTTGGCTGAAAACGACTAAATATGAAGGACTCATCGGGCGAATCGCTCTGGAACTGAAATCGGAATGCTCACTGACATTTCCCCTATCTGAAAGTCTGATAAACGCTGAAAAAATGACTAAGTCCAAAAAAATTTTTTTTTCAACTTTTTTCAATTTTAGCCCCATGGGATATATATTCTACCCACACGCATTTGGAACTCTCCTGGGGTACCCTCACACAAATTATTCCCTCATTTAGTGGATATTTACACAAAAAAAGTGAAATTTTCAAAAATTCAGAAAGTTGGCTGAAAACGACTAAATATGAACGTCTCATCGGGCGAATCGCTCTGGAACTGAAATCGGAATGCTCACTGACACTTCCACTATCTGAAAGTCTGATAAACGCCGGAAAAATGATTAAGTCCAAAAAATAATTTTTTTCAACTTTTTTCAATTTTACCCCCGTGGGATATATATTCTACCCACACACATTTGGAACTCTCCTGGGGTACCCTCACACAAATTATTCCCTCATTTAGTGGATATTTTCACAAAAAAGTGAAATTTTCAAAAATTCTGAAAATTGGCTGAAAACGACTAAATATGAAGGACTCATCGGGCGAATCGCTCTGGAACTGAAATTGGAACGCTCACTGACATTTCCCCTATCTGAAAGTCTGATAAACGCTGAAAAAATGACTAAGTCCAAAAAATATTTTTTTTCAACTTTTTTCAATTTTACCCCCGTGGGATATATATTCTACCCACACACATTTGGAACTCTCCTGGGGTACCCTCACATATATTATTCCCTCATTTAGTGGATATTTTCACAAAAAAGTGAAATTTTCAAAAATTCAGAAAATTGGCTGAAAACAACTAAATATGAAGGACTCATCAGGCGAATCGCTCTGGAACTGAAATCGGAATGCTCACTGACATTTCCCCTATCTGAAAGTCTGATAAACGCTGGAAAATTGACTACGTCCAAAAAAAAATGTTTTAAACTTTTTTCAATTTTACCCCCGTGGGATATATATTCTACCCACACACATTTGGAACTCTCCTGGTGTACCCTCACACATATTATTCCCTCATTTAGTGGATATTTTCACAAAAAAGTGAAATTTTCAAAAATTCAGAAAATTGGCTGAAAACGACTAAATATGAAGGACTCAACAGGCGAATCGCTCTGGAACTGAAATCGGAATGCTCACTGACATTTCCACTATTTCAAAGTCTGATAAACACCGGAAAAATGACAAATTCCAAAAAATTATTTATTTCAACTTTTTTCAATTTTACCCCCGCGGGATATATATTCTACCGACACACATTTGGAACTCTCCTGGGGTACCCTCACACATATTATTCCCTCATTTAGTGGATTTTTTCACAAAAAAGAGAAATTTTCAAAAATTCTGAAAATTGGCTGAAAATGACTAAATATGAAGGATTCATTGGGCGAATCGCTCTGTAACTGAAATTGGAACGGTCACTGACATTTCCCCTATCTGAAAGTCTGATAAACGCTGAAAAAATGACTAAGTCCAAAAAAAAAAATTTTTCACCTTTTTTCAATTTTACCCCTGTGGGATATATATTCTACCCACACACATTTGGAACTCTCCTGGGGTACCCTCACACATATTATTCCCTCATTTAGTGGATATTTTCACAAAAAAAGTGAAATTTTCAAAAATTCAGAAAATTGGCTGAAAACGACTAAATATGAAGGACTCATCGGGCGAATCACTCTGGAACTGAAATCGGAACACTCACTGACATTTCCCCTATCTGAAAGTCTGCTAAACACCATAAAAATGACTAAGTCCAAAAAAAAATTTTTTTCAACTTTTTTCAATTTTACTCCCGTGGGATATATATTCTACCCACACACATTTGGAACTCTCCTGGGGTACCCTCCAACATATTATACCCTCACACAGTGGATATTTTCACAAAAAAGTGAAATTTTCAAAAATTCTGAAAATTGGCTGAAAACGACTAAATATGAAGGACTCATCGTGCGAATCGCTCTGGAACTGAAAACGGAACTCTCACTGACATTTCCCCTATCTGAAAGTCTGATAAACGCCATAAAAATGACTAAGTCCAAAAAAATTTTTTTTTCAACTTTTTTATATTTTACCCCCGTGGGATATATATTCTACCGACACACATTTGGAACTCTCCTGGGGTACCCTCACACATATTATTCCCTCATTTAGTGGATATTTTCACAAAAAAGTGAAATTTTCAAAAATTCAGAAAATTGGCTGAAAACGACTAAATATGAAGGACTCATCGGGCGAATCGCTCTGGAACTGAAATCGGAATGCTCACTGACATTTCCACTATCTGAAAGTCTGATAAACGCTGGAAAAATGATTAAGTCCAAAAAATAATTTTTTTCAACTTTTTTCAATTTTACCCCCGTGGGATATATATTCTACCCACACACATTTGGAACTCTCCTGGGGTACCCTCACACAAATTATTCCCTCATTTAGTGGATATTTTCACAAAAAAGTAAAATTTTCAAAAATTCAGAAAATTGGCTGAAAATGACTAAATATGAAGGACTCATCGGGCGAATCGCTCTGGAACTGAAATCGGAATGCTCACTGACATTTCCACTATCTGAAAGTCTGATAAACGCTGGAAAAATGACTAAGTCCAAAAAATTATTTTTTTTAACTTTTTTCAATTTTACCCCCGCGGGATATGTATTCTACCCACACACATTTGGAACTCTCCTGGGGTACCCTCACACATATTATTCCCTCATTTAGTGGATATTTTCACAAAAAAGTGACATTTTCAAAAATGGAGAAATTTGGCTGAAAACGACTAAATATGAAGGACTCATCGGGCGAATCGCTCTGGAACTGAAATCGGAATGCTCACTGACATTTCCCCTATCTGAAAGTCTGATAAACGCTGAAAAAATGACTAAGTCCAAAAAAATTTTTTTTTCAACTTTTTTCAATTTTAGCCCCATGGGATATATATTCTACCCACACGCATTTGGAACTCTCCTGGGGTACCCTCACACAAATTATTCCCTCATTTAGTGGATATTTTCACAAAAAAAGTGAAATTTTCAAAAATTCAGAAAGTTGGCTGAAAACGACTAAATATGAACGTCTCATCGGGCGAATCGCTCTGGAACTGAAATCGGAATGCTCACTGACACTTCCACTATCTGAAAGTCTGATAAACGCCGGAAAAATGATTAAGTCCAAAAAATAATTTTTTTCAACTTTTTTCAATTTTACCCCCGTGGGATATATATTCTACCCACACACATTTGGAACTCTCCTGGGGTACCCTCACACAAATTATTCCCTCATTTAGTGGATATTTTCACAAAAAAGTGAAATTTTCAAAAATTCTGAAAATTGGCTGAAAACGACTAAATATGAAGGACTCATCGGGCGAATCGCTCTGGAACTGAAATTGGAACGCTCACTGACATTTCCCCTATCTGAAAGTCTGATAAACGCTGAAAAAATGACTAAGTCCAAAAAATATTTTTTTTCAACTTTTTTCAATTTTACCCCCGTGGGATATATATTCTACCCACACACATTTGGAACTCTCCTGGGGTACCCTCACATATATTATTCCCTCATTTAGTGGATATTTTCACAAAAAAGTGAAATTTTCAAAAATTCAGAAAATTGGCTGAAAACGACTAAATATGAAGGACTCATCGGGCGAATCGCTCTGGAACTGAAATCGGAATGCTCACTGACATTTCCACTATCTGAAAGTCTGATAAACGCTGGAAAAATGACTAAGTCCAAAAAAAAAATTTTTCACCTTTTTTCAATTTTACCCCTGTGGGATCTATATTCTACCGACAAACATTTGGAACTCTCCTGGGGTACCCTCACACAAATTATTCCCTCATTTAGTGGATATTTTCACAAAAAAGTGAAATTTTCAAAAATTCAGAAAATTGGCTGAAAACGACTAAATATGAAGGACTCATCGGGCGAATCGCTCTGGAACTGAAATCGGAATGCTCACTGACATTTCCACTATCTGAAAGTCTGATAAACGCCGGAAAAATGACTAAGTCCAAAAAAATTTTTTTTTCAACTTTTTTCAATTTTAGCCCCATGGGATATATATTCTACCCACACGCATTTGGAACTTTCCTGGGGTACCCTCACACAAATTATTCCCTCATTTAGTGGATATTTTCACAAAAAAAGTGAAATTTTCAAAAATTCAGAAAGTTGGCTGAAAACGACTAAATATGAACGTCTCATCGGGCGAATCGCTCTGGAACTGAAATCGGAATGCTCACTGACATTTCCACTATCTGAAAGTCTGATAAACGCCGGAAAAATGATTAAGTCCAAAAAAAAATTTTTTTCACCTTTTTTCAATTTTACCCCTGTGGGATATATATTCTACCCACACACATTTGGAACTCTCCTCGGGTACCCTCACACAAATTATTCCCTCATTTAGTGGATATTTTCACAAAAATGTGAAATTTTCAAAAATTCAGAAAGTTGTCTGAAAACGACTAAATATGAACGACTCATCGGGCGAATCGCTCTGGAACTGAAATCGGAATGCTCACTGACATTTCCACTATCTGAAAGTCTGATAAACGCCGGAAAAATGACTAAGTCCAAAAAATTATTTTTTTTTACTTTTTTCAATTTTACCCCCGCGGGATATATATTCTACCCACACACATTTGGAACTCTCCTGGGGTACCCTCACACATATTATTCCCTCATTTAGTGGATATTTTCACAAAAAAAGTGAAATTTTCAAAAATTCAGAAAATTGGCTGAAAACGACTAAATATGAAGGACTCATCGGGCGAATCTCTCTGGAACTGAAATCGGAATGCTCACTGACATTTCCCCGATCTGAAAGTCTGATAAACGCCGGAAAAATGATTAAGTCCAAAAAATAATTTTTTTCAACTTTTTTCAATTTTACCCCCGTGGGATATATATTCTACCCACACACATTTGGAACTCTCCTGGGGTACCCTCACACAAATTATTCCCTCATTTAGTGGATATTTTCACAAAAAAGTGAAATTTTCAAAAATTCTGAAAATTGGCTGAAAACGACTAAATATGAAGGACTCATCGGGCGAATCGCTCTGGAACTGAAATTGGAACGCTCACTGACATTTCCCCTATCTGAAAGTCTGATAAACGCTGAAAAAATGACTAAGTCCAAAAAATATTTTTTTTCAACTTTTTTCAATTTTACCCCCGTGGGATATATATTCTACCCACACACATTTGGAACTCTCCTGGGGTACCCTCACATATATTATTCCCTCATTTAGTGGATATTTTCACAAAAAAGTGAAATTTTCAAAAATTCAGAAAATTGGCTGAAAACGACTAAATATGAAGGACTCATCGGGCGAATCGCTCTGGAACTGAAATCGGAATGCTCACTGACATTTCCACTATCTGAAAGTCTGATAAACGCTGGAAAAATGACTAAGTCCAAAAAAAAAATTTTTCACCTTTTTTCAATTTTACCCCTGTGGGATCTATATTCTACCGACAAACATTTGGAACTCTCCTGGGGTACCCTCACACAAATTATTCCCTCATTTAGTGGATATTTTCACAAAAAAGTGAAATTTTCAAAAATTCAGAAAATTGGCTGAAAACGACTAAATATGAAGGACTCATCGGGCGAATCGCTCTGGAACTGAAATCGGAATGCTCACTGACATTTCCACTATCTGAAAGTCTGATAAACGCCGGAAAAATGACTAAGTCCAAAAAAATTTTTTTTTCAACTTTTTTCAATTTTAGCCCCATGGGATATATATTCTACCCACACGCATTTGGAACTTTCCTGGGGTACCCTCACACAAATTATTCCCTCATTTAGTGGATATTTTCACAAAAAAAGTGAAATTTTCAAAAATTCAGAAAGTTGGCTGAAAACGACTAAATATGAACGTCTCATCGGGCGAATCGCTCTGGAACTGAAATCGGAATGCTCACTGACATTTCCACTATCTGAAAGTCTGATAAACGCCGGAAAAATGATTAAGTCCAAAAAAAAATTTTTTTCACCTTTTTTCAATTTTACCCCTGTGGGATATATATTCTACCCACACACATTTGGAACTCTCCTCGGGTACCCTCACACAAATTATTCCCTCATTTAGTGGATATTTTCACAAAAATGTGAAATTTTCAAAAATTCAGAAAGTTGTCTGAAAACGACTAAATATGAACGACTCATCGGGCGAATCGCTCTGGAACTGAAATCGGAATGCTCACTGACATTTCCACTATCTGAAAGTCTGATAAACGCCGGAAAAATGACTAAGTCCAAAAAATTATTTTTTTTTACTTTTTTCAATTTTACCCCCGCGGGATATATATTCTACCCACACACATTTGGAACTCTCCTGGGGTACCCTCACACATATTATTCCCTCATTTAGTGGATATTTTCACAAAAAAAGTGAAATTTTCAAAAATTCAGAAAATTGGCTGAAAACGACTAAATATGAAGGACTCATCGGGCGAATCTCTCTGGAACTGAAATCGGAATGCTCACTGACATTTCCCCGATCTGAAAGTCTGATAAACGCCGGAAAAATGATTAAGTCCAAAAAATAATTTTTTTCAACTTTTTTCAATTTTACCCCTGCGGGATATATATTCTACCCACACACATTTGGAACTCTCCTGGGGTACCCTCACACATATTATTCCCTCATTTAGTGGATATTTTCACAAAAAAGTGAAATTTTCAAAAGTTCTGAAAATTGGCTGAAAACGACTAAATATGAAGGACTCATCGGGCGAATCGCTCTGGAACTGAAATCGGAACACTCACTGACATTTCCCCTAACTGAAAGTCTGATAAACGCCATAAAAATGACTAAGTCCAAAAAATTTTTTTTTTTAACTTTTTTCAATTTTACCCCCGTGGGATATATATCCTACCCACACACATTTGGAACTCTCCTGGGGTACCCTCACACATATTATTCCCTCATTTAGTGGATATTTTCACAAAAAAGTGAAATTTTCAAAAATTCAAAAAGTTGCTGAAAATGGCTAAATATGAAGGACTCATCGGGCGAATCACTCTGGAACTGAAATCGGAACACTCACTGACATTTCCCCTATCTGAAAGACTGATAAACGCCATAAAAATGACTAAGTCCAAAAAATTTTTTTTTAAACTTTTTTCAATTTTACCCCCGTGGGATATATATTCTACCGACACACATTTGAAACTCTCCTGGGGTACCCTCACACATATTATTCCCTCATTTAGTGGATATTTTCACAAAAAAGTGAAATTTTCAAAAATTCAGAAAATTGGCTGAAAACGACTAAATATGAAGGACTCATCGGGCGAATCGCTCTGGAACTGAAATCGGAATGCTCACTGACATTTCCACTATCTGAAAGTCTGATAAACGCCGGAAAAATGACTAAGTCCAAAAAATTATTTTTTTTAACTTTTTTCAATTTTACCCCCGCGGGATATATATTCTACCCACACACATTTGGAACTCTCCTGGGGTACCCTCACATATTATTCCCTCATTTAGTGGATATTTTCACAAAAAAGTGAAATTTTCAAAAATTCAGAAAATTGGCTGAAAACGACTAAATATGAAGGACTCATCGGGCGAACCACTCTGGAACTGAAATCTAAACACTCACTGACATTTCCCCTATCTGAAAGTCTGATAAACGCCATAAAAATGACTAAGTCCAAAAAAATTTTTTTTTCAACTTTTTTCAATTTTACCCCCGTGGGATATATATTCTACCCACACACATTTGGAACTCTCCTGGGGTACCCTCACACATATTATTCCCTCATTTAGTGGATATTTTCACAAAAAAGTGAAATTTTCAAAAATTCAGAAAGTTGCTGAAAACGGCTAAATATGAAGGACTCATCGGGCGAATCACTCTGGAACTGAAATCGGAACACTCACTGACATTTCCCCTATCTGAAAGACTGATAAACGCCATAAAAATGACTAAGTCCAAAAAATTTTTTTTTTAAACTTTTTTCAATTTTACCCCCGTGGGATATATATTCTACCAACACAGATTTGAAACTCTCCTGGGGTACCCTCACACATATTATTCCCTCATTTAGTGGATATTTTCACAAAAAAGTGAAATTTTCAAAAATTCAGAAAATTGGCTGAAAACGACTAAATATGAAGGACTCATCGGGCGAATCGCTCTGGAACTGAAATCGGAATGCTCACTGACATTTCCCCTATCTGAAAGTCTGATAAACGCTGAAAAAATGACTAAGTCCAAAAAAAAAATTTTTTCACCTTTTTTCAATTTTACCCCTGTGGGATATATATTCTACCCACACACATTTGGAACTCTCCTCGGGTACCCTCACACAAATTATTCCCTCATTTAGTGGATATTTTCACAAAAAAGTGAAATTTTCAAAAATTCAGAAAGTTGGCTGAAAACGACTAAATATGAATGACTCATCGGGCGAATCGCTCTGGAACTGAAATCGGAATGCTCACTGACATTTCCACTATCTGAAAGTCTGATAAACGCCGGAAAAATGACTAAGTCCAAAAAATTATTTTTTTTAACTTTTTTCAATTTTACCCCCGCGGGATATATATTCTACCCACACACATTTGGAACTCTCCTGGGGTACCCTCACACATATTATTCCCTCATTTAGTGGATATTTTCACAAAAAAAGTGACGTTTTCAAAAATTGAGAAAATTGGCTGAAAACGACTAAATATGAAGGACTCATTGGGCGAATCGCTCTGGAACTGAAATCGGAATGCTCACTGACATTTCCCCTATCTTAAAGTCTGATCAACGCCATAAAAATGACTAAGTCCAAAAAAATTTGTTTTTCAACTTTTTTCAATTTTACCCCCGTGGGATATATATTCTACCGACACACATTTGGAACTCTCCTGGGGTACCCTCACACATATTATTCCCTCATTTAGTGGATATTTTCACAAAAAAGTGAAATTTTCAAAAATTCAGAAAATTGGCTGAAAACGACTAAATATGAAGGACTCATCGGGCGAATCACTCTGGAACTGAAATCGGAACACTCACTGACATTTCCCCTATCTGAAAGTCTGATAAACACCATAAAAATGACTAAGTCCAAAAAAATTTTTTTTTCAACTTTTTTCAATTTTACCCCCATGGGATATATATTCTACCCAAACACATTTGGAACTCTCCTGGGGTACCCTCACACAAATTATTCCCTCATTTAGTGGATATTTTCACAAAAAAGTTAAATTTTCAAAAATTCAGAAAGTTGGCTGAAAACAACTAAATATGAACGACTCATCGGGCGAATCGCTCTGGAACTGAAATCGGAATGCTCACTGACATTTCCACTATCTGAAAGTCTGATAAACGCCGGAAAAATGACTAAGTCCAAAAAATTATTTTTTTCAACTTTATTCAATTTTACCCCCGCGGGATATATATTCTACCCACACACATTTGGAACTCTCCTGGGGTACCCTCACATATTATTCCCTCATTTAGTGGATATTTTCACAAAAAAGTGAAATTTTCAAAAATTCAGAAAATTGGCTGAAAACGACTAAATATGAAGGACTCATCGGGCGAATCACTCTGGAACTGAAATCTAAACACTCACTGACATTTCCCCTATCTGAAAGTCTGATAAACGCCATAAAAATGACTAAGTCCAAAAAAATTTTTTTTTCAACTTTTTTCATTTTTACCCCCGTGGGATATATATTCTACCCACACACATTTGGAACTCTCCTGGGGTACCCTCACACATATTATTCCCTCATTTAGTGGATATTTTCACAAAAAAGTGAAATTTTCAAAAATTCAGAATGTTGCTGAAAACGACTAAATATGAAGGACTCATCGGGGAAATCACTCTGGAACTGAAATCGGAACATTCACTGACATTTCCCCTATCTGAAAGTCTGATAAACGCCATAAAAATGACTAAGTCCAAAAAAATATTTTTTTAAACTTTTTTCAATTTTACCCCCGTGGGATATATATTCTACCGACACACATTTGAAACTCTCCTGGGGTACCCTCACACAAATTATTCCCTCATTTAGTGGATATTTTCACAAAAAAGTTAAATTTTCAAAAATTCAGAAAGTTGGCTGAAAACAACTAAATATGAACGACTCATCGGGCGAATCGCTCTGGAACTGAAATCGGAATGCTCACTGACATTTCCACTATCTGAAAGTCTGATAAACGCCGGAAAAATGACTAAGTCCAAAAAATTATTTTTTTCAACTTTATTCAATTTTACCCCCGCGGGATATATATTCTACCCACGCACATTTGGAACTCTCCTGGGGTACCCTCACATATTATTCCCTCATTTAGTGGATATTTTCACAAAAAAGTGAAATTTTCAAAAATTCAGAAAATTGGCTGAAAACGACTAAATATGAAGGACTCATCGGGCGAATCGCTCTGGAACTGAAATCGGAATGCTCACTGACATTTCCCCTTTCTGAAAGTCTGATAAACGCTGAAAAAATGACTAAGTCCAAAAAAAAATTTTTTTCACCTTTTTTCAATTTTACCCCTGTGGGATATATATTCTACCCACACACATTTGGAACTCTCCTCGGGTACCCTCACACAAATTATTCCCTCATTTAGTGGATATTTTCACAAAAAAGTGAAATTTTCAAAAATTCAGAAAGTTGGCTGAAAACGACTAAATATGAACGACTCATCGGGCGAATCGCTCTGGAACTGAAATCGTAATGCTCACTGACATTTACACTATCTGAAAGTCTGATAAACGCCGGAAAAATGACTAAGTCCAAAAAATTATTTTTTTTTACTTTTTTCAATTTTACCCCCGCGGGATATATATTCTACCCACACACATTTGGAACTCTCCTGGGGTACCCTCACACATATTATTCCCTCATTTAGTGGATATTTTCACAAAAAAGTGAAATTTTCAAAAATTCAGAAAATTGGCTGAAAACGACTAAATATGAAGGACTCATCGGGCGAATCGCTCTGGAACTGAAATCGGAATGCTCACTGACTTTTCCCCTATCTTAAAGTCTGATAAACGCCATAAAAATGACTAAGTCCAAAAAAATTTGTTTTTCAACTTTTTTCAATTTTACCCCCGTGGGATATATATTCTACCGACACACATTTGTAACTCTCCTGGGGTACCCTCACACATATTATTCCCTCATTTAGTGGATATTTTCACAAAAAAGTGAAATTTTCAAAAATTCAGAAAATTGGCTGAAAACGACTAAATATGAAGGACTCATCGGGCGAATCACTCTGGAACTGAAATTGGAGCGCTCACTGACATTTCCCCTATCTGAAAGTCTGATAAACGCTGGAAAAATGACTAAGTCCAAAAAAAAAAAATTTTCACCTTTTTTCAATTTTACCCCTGTGGGATATATATTCTACCCACACACATTTGGAACTCTCCTGGGGTACCCTCACACATATTATTCCCTCATTTAGTGGATATTTTCACAAAAAAGTGACATTTTAAAAAATTCAGAAAATTGACTGAAAACGAGTAAATATGAAGGACTCATCGGGCGAATCGCTCTGGAACTGAAATCGGAATGCTCACTGACATTTCCACTATCTGAAAGTCTGATAAACGCCGGAAAAATGACTAAGTCCAAAAAATTATTTTTTTCAACTTTATTCAATTTTACCCCCGCGGGATATATATTCTACCCACACACATTTGGAACTCTCATGGGGTACCCTCACACATATTATTCCCTCATTTAGTGGATATTTTCACAAAAAAGTGAAATTTTCAAAAATTCTGAAAATTGGCTGAAAACGACTAAATATGAAGGACTCATCGAGCGAATCGCTCTGGAACTGAAATCGGAACACTCACTGACATTTCCCCTATCTGAAAGTCTGATAAACGCCATAAAAATGACTAAGTCCAAAAAAATTTTTTTCAAACTTTTTTCAATTTTACCCCCGTGGGATATATATTCTACCGAAACACATTTGGAACTCTCCTGGGGTACCCTCACACATATTATTCCCTCATTTAGTGGATATTTTCACAAAAAAGTGAAATTTTCAAAAATTCAGAAAATTGGCTGAAAACGACTAAATATGAAGGACTCATCAGGCGAATCGCTCTGGAACTGAAATCGGAATGCTCACTGACATTTCCCATATCTGAAAGTCTGATAAACGCTGGAAAAATGACTAAGTCCAAAAAAAAAATTTTTTCAACTTTTTTCAATTTCACCCCCGTGGGATATATATTCTACCCACACACATTTGGAACTCTCCTGGGGTACCCTCACACATATTATTCCCTCATTTAGTGGATATTTTCACAAAACAGTGAAATTTTCAAAAATTCTGAAAATTGGCTGAAAACGACTAAATATGAAGGACTCATTGGGCGAATCGCTCTGGAACTGAACTCGGAATGCTCACTGACATTTCCCCTATCTGAAAGTCTGATAAACGCCGGAAAAATGACTAAGTCCAAAAAAAAAATTTTTTTCAACTTTTTTCAATTTTACCCCCGTGGGATATATATTCTACCCACACACATTTTGGAACTCTCCTGGGGTACCCTCACACATATTATTCCCTCATTTAGTGGATATTTTCACAAAAAAGTGAAATTTTCAAAAATTCTGAAAATTGACTGAAAACGAGTAAATATGAAGGACTCATCGGGCGAATCGCTCTGGAACTGAAATCGGAATGCTCACTGACATTTCCACTATCTGAAAGTCTGATAAACGCCGGAAAAATGACTAAGTCCAAAAAATAATTTTTTTCAACTTTTTTCAATTTTACCCCGTGGGATATATATTCTACCCACACACATTTGGAACTCTCCTGGTGTACCCTCACACATATTATTCCCTCATTTAGTGGATATTTTCACAAAAAAGTGAAATTTTCAAACATTCTGAAAATTGGTTGAAAACGACTAAATATGAACGACTCATCAGGCGAATCGTTCTGGAACTCAAATCGGAATGCTCACTGACATTTCCCCTATCTGAAAGTCTGATAAACGCCGGAAAAATTACTAAGTCCAAAAAATAATTTTTTTCAACTTTTTTCAATTTTACCCCCGCGGGATATATATTCTACCCACACACATTTGGAACTCTCCTGGGGTACCCTCACACATATTATTCCCTCATTTTGTGGATATTTTCACAAAAAAGTGAAATTTTCAAAAATTCTGAAAATTGGCTGAAAACGACTAAATATGATGGACTCATCAGGCGAATCGCTCTGGAACTGAAATCGGAATGCTCACTGACATTTCTCCTATCTGAAAGTCTGATAAACGCTGGAAAAATGACTAAGTCCAAAAAAAAAATTTTTTCAACTTATTTCAATTACACCCCCGTGGGATATATATTCTACCCACACACATTTGGAACTCTCCTGGGGTACCCTCACACATATTATTCCCTCATTTAGTGGATATTTTCACAAAACAGTGAAATTTTCAAAAATTCTGAAAATTGGCTGAAAACGACTAAATATGAAGGACTAATCGGGCGAATCGCTCTGGAACTGAACTCGGAATGCTCACTGACATTTCCCCTATCTGAAAGTCTGATAAATGCTGAAAAAATGACTAAGTCCAAAACAAATTTTTTTTCAACTTTTTCAATTTTACCTCCGTGGGATATATATTGTACCCACACACATTTGGAACTCTCCTGGGGTTCCCTCACACATATTATTCCCTCATTTAGTGGATATTTTCACAAAAAAGTGAAATTTACAAAAATTCTGAAAATTGGCTGAAAACGACTAAATATGAAGGACTCATCGGGCGAATCGCTCTGGAACTGAAATCGGAATGCTCACTGACATTTCCCCTATCTGAAAGTCTGATAAACGCCGGAAAAATTACTAAGTCCAAAAAATAATTTTTTTCAACTTTTTTCAATTTTACCCCCGCGGGATATATATTCTACCCACACACATTTGGAACTCTCCTGGGGTACCCTCACACATATTATTCCCTCATTTTGTGGATATTTTCACAAAAAAGTGAAATTTTCAAAAATTCTGAAAATTGGCTGAAAACGACTAAATATGAAGGAATCATCGGGCGAATCGCTCTGGAACTGAAATCGGAACACTCACTGTCATTTCCCCTATCTGAAAGTCTGATAAACGCCATAAAAATGACTAAGTCTAAAAAAAAATTTTTTTAAACTTTTTTCAATTTTACCCCCGTGGGATATATATTCTACCCACACACATTTGGAACTCTCCTGGGGTACCCTCACACATATTATTCCCTCATTTAGTGGATATTTTCACAAAACAGTGAAATTTTCAAAAATTCTGAAAATTGGCTGAAAACGACTAAATATGAAGGACTCATCGGGCGAATCGCTCTGGAACTGAACTCGGAATGCTCACTGACATTTCCCCTATCTGAAAGTCTGATAAACGCCGGAAAAATGACTAAGTCCAAAAAAAAATTTTTTTTCAACTTTTTTAAATTTTACCCCTGTGGGATGTATATTCTGCCCAAACACATTTGGATCTCTCCTGGGGTACCCTCACACATATTATTCCCTCATTTAGTGGATATTTTCACAAATAAGTGAAATTTCCAAAAATTCTGAAAATTGGCTGAAAACGACTAAATATGAAGGACTCATCGGGCGAATAGCTCTGGAACTGAAATCGGAAGACTCACTGACATTTCCCGTATCTGAAAGTCTGATAAACGCCGGAAAAATGACTAAGTCCAAAAAAATTTTTTTTCAACTTTTTTCAATTTTACCCCCGTGGGATATATATTGTATCCACACACATTTGGAACTCTCCTGGGGTACCCTCACACATATTATTCCCTCATTTAGTTGATATTTTCACAAAAAAGTGAAATTTTCAAAAATTCAGAAAATTGGCTGAAAACAACTAAATATGAAGGACTCATCGGGCGAATCGCTCTGGAACTGAAATAGGAATGCTCACTGGCATTTCCCCTATCTGAAAGTCTGATAAATGCCAGAAAAATGACTAAGTCCAAAAAAAAATTTTTTTCAACTTTTTTCAATTTTACCCCCGTGGGATATATATTCTACCCACACACATTTGGAACTCTCCTGGGGTACCCTCACACATATTATTCCCTCATATAGTGGATATTTTCACAAAAAAGTGAAATTTTCAAAAATTCAGAAAATTGGCTGAAAACGACTAAATATGAAGGACTCATCGGGCGAATAGCTCTGGAACTGAAATCGGAACACTCTCTGACATTTCGCCTACCTGAAAGTCTGATAAACGCCAGAAAAATGACTAAGTCCAAAAAAAATTTTTTTTCAACTTTTTTCAATTTTACCCCCGTAGGATATATATTCTACCCACACACATTTGGAACTCTCCTGGGGTACCCTCACACATATTATTTCCTCATTTAGTTGATATTTTCACAAAAAAGTGAAATTTTCAAAAATTCAGAAAATTGACTGAAAACGACTAAATATGAAGGACTCATCGGGCAAATCGCTCTGGAACTGAAATAGGAATGCTCACTGGCATTTACCCTATCTGAAAGTCTGATAAACGCCGGAAAAATGACTAAATCCCCCAAAAAATTTTTTTTCAACTTTTTTCAATTTTACCCCCTTGGGATATATATTCTACCGACACACATTTGCAACTCCCGTGGGGTACCCTCACACGTATTATTCCCTCATTTAGTGGATATTTTCACAAAAAAGTGAAATTTTCAAAAATTCAGAAAATTGGCTGAAAACGAGTAAATATGAAGGACTCATCGGGCGAATCGCTCTGGAACTGAAATTGGAACGCTCACTGACATTTCCCCTATCTGAAAGTCTGATAAACGCTGAAAAAATGACTAAGTCTAAAAAAATTTTTTTTCACCTTTTTTCAATTTTACCCCCGTGGGATATATATTCTACCCAAACACATTTGGAACTCTCCTGGGGTACCCTCACACATATTATTCCCTCATTTAGTGGATATTTTCACAAAAAAGTGAAATTTTCAAAAATTCTGAAAATTGACTGAAAACGAGTAAATATGAAGGACTCATCGGGCGAATCGCTCTGGAACTGAAATCGGAATGCTCACTGACATTTCCACTATCTGAAAGTCTGATAAACGCCGGAAAAATGACTAAGTCCAAAAAATTATTTTTTTCAACTTTATTCAATTTTACCCCCGCGGGATATATATTCTACCCACACACATTTGGAACTCTCATGGGGTACCCTCACACATATTATTCCCTCATTTAGTGGATATTTTCACAAAAAAGTGAAATTTTCAAAAATTCTGAAAATTGGCTGAAAACGACTAAATATGAAGGACTCATTGAGCGAATCGCTCTGGAACTGAAATCGGAACACTCACTGACATTTCCCCTATCTGAAAGTCTGATAAACGCTGAAAAAATGACTAAGTCCAAAAAAATTTTTTTTCAACTTTTTTCAATTTTACCCCGTGGGATATATATTGTACCCACACACATTTGGAACTCTCCTGGGGTACCCTGACACATATTATTCCCTCATTTAGTTGATATTTTCACAAAAAAGTGAAATTTTCAAAAATTCAGAAAATTGGCTGAAAACGACTAAATATGAAGGAATCATCGGGCGAATCGCTCTGGAACTGAAATCGGAACACTCACTGTCATTTCCCCTATCTGAAAGTCTGATAAACGCCATAAAAATGACTAAGTCTAAAAAAAATTTTTTTTAAACTTTTTTCAATTTTACCCCCGTGGGATATATATTCTACCGACACACATTTGGAACTCTCCTGGGGTACCCTCACACATATTATTCCCTCATTTAGTGGATATTTTCACAAAAAAGTGAAATTTTCAAAAAATCAGAAAATTGGCTGAAAACGACTAAATATGATGGACTCATCAGGCGAATCGCTCTGGAACTGAAATCGGAATGCTCACTGACATTTCCCCTATCTGAAAGTCTGATAAACGCTGGAAAAATGACTAAGTCCAAAAAAAAAATTTTTTCAACTTTTTTCAATTACACCCCCGTGGGATATATATTCTACCCACACACATTTGGAACTCTCCTGGGGTACCCTCACACATATTATTCCCTCATTTAGTGGATATTTTCACAAATAAGTGAAATTTCCAAAAATTCTGAAAATTGGCTGAAAACGACTAAATATGAAGGAGTCATCGGGCGAATCACTCTGGAACTGAAATCGGAATGCTCACTGACATTTCCCCTATCTGAAAGTCTGATAAATGCTGAAAAAATGACTAAGTCCAAAACAAATTTTTTTTCAACTTTTTCAATTTTACCTCTGTGGGATATATATTGTACCCACACACATTTGGAACTCTCCTGGGGTTCATTCACACATATTATTCCCTCATTTAGTGGATATTTTCACAAAAAAGTGAAATTTACAAAAATTCTGAAAATTGGCTGAAAACGACTAAATATGAAGGACTCATCGGGCGAATAGCTCTGGAACTGAAATCGGAACACTCACTGACATTTCCCGTATCTGAAAGTCTGATAAACGCCGGAAAAATGACTAAGTCCAAAAAAAATTTTTTTCAACTTTTTTCAATTTTACCCCGTGGGATATATATTGTACCCACACACATTTGGAACTCTCCTGGGGTACCCTCACACATATTATTCCCTCATTTAGTTGATATTTTCACAAAAAAGTGAAATTTTCAAAAATTCAGAAAATTGGCTGAAAACAACTAAATATGAAGGACTCATCGGGCGAATCGCTCTAGAACTGAAATAGGAATGCTCACTGGCATTTCCGCTATCTGAAAGTCTGATAAATGCCAGAAAAATGACTAAGTCCAAAAAAAAATTTTTTTCAACTTTTTTCAATTTTACCCCCGTGGGATATATATTCTACCCACACACATTTGGAACTCTCCTGGGGTACCCTCACACATATTATTCCCTCATATAGTGGATATTTTCACAAAAAAGTGAAATTTTCAAAAATTCAGAAAATTGGCTGAAAACGACTAAATATGAAGGACTCATCGGGCGAATAGCTCTGGAACTGAAATCGGAACACTCTCTGACATTTCGCGTACCTGAAAGTCTGATAAACGCCGGAAAAATGACTAAGTCCAAAAAAAATTTTTTTTCAACTTTTTTCAATTTTACCCCCGTAGGATATATATTCTACCCACACACATTTGGAACTCTCCTGGGGTACCCTCACACATATTATTTCCTCATTTAGTTGATATTTTCACAAAAAAGTGAAATTTTCAAAAATTCAGAAAATTGACTGAAAACGACTAAATATGAAGGACTCATCGGGCAAATCGCTCTGGAACTGAAATAGGAATGCTCCCTGGCATTTCCGCTATCTGAAAGTCTGATAAATGCCAGAAAAATGACTAAGTCCTAAAAAAAATTTTTTCAACTTTTTTAAATTTTACCCCTGTGGGATGTATATTCTACCCACACACATTTGGATCTCTACTGGGGTACCCTCACACATATTATTCCCTCATTTAGTGGATATTTTCACAAAAAAGTGAAATTTTCAAAAATTCTGAAAATTGGCTGAAAACGACTAAATATGAAGGACTCATCGGTCGAATAGCTCTGGAACTGAAATGGGAAGACTCACTGACATTTCCCCTATCTGAAAGTCTGATAAACGCCAGAAAAATGACTAAGTCCCAAAAAAATTTTTTTTAAACTTTTTTCAATTTTACCCCCGAGGGATATATATTCCACCCACACACATTTGGAGCTCTACTGGGGTACCATCACACATATTATTCCCTCATTTAGTTGATATTTTCACAAAAAAGTGAAATTTTAAAACATTCAGAAAATTGACTGAAAACGAATAAATATGAAGGACTCATCGGGCGACTCGCTCTGGAACTGAAATCGGAACACTCACTGACATTTACCCTATCTGAAAGTCTGATAAACGCCAGAAAAATGACTAAGTCCCAAAAAAATTTTTTTTAAACTTTTTTCAATTTTACCCCCGAGGGATATATATTCCACCCACACACATTTGGAGCTCTCCTGGGGTACCCTCACACATATTATTCCCTCATTTAGTGGATATTTTCACAAAAAAGTGAAATTTTCAAAAATTCAGAAAATTGGCTGAAAACGACTAAATATGAAGGACTCATCGGGCGAATCACTCTGGAACTGAAATCGGAATGCACACTGACATTTCCCCTATCTGAAAGTCTGATAAATGCTGAAAAAATGACCAAGTCCAAAACAAATTTTTTTTCAACTTTTTTCAATTTTACCCCCTTGGGATATATATTCTACCGACACACATTTGCAACTCTCGTGGGGTACCCTCACACATATTATTCCCTCATTTAGTTGATATTTTCACAAAAAAGTGAAATTTTCAAAAATTCTGAAAATTGGCTGAAAATCACTAAATATGAAGGACTCATCGGGCGAATCGCTCTGGAACTGAAATCGGAACACTCACTGACATTTCCCCTATCTGAAAGTCTGATAAATGCCGGAAAAATGACTAAGTCCAAAAAAAATTTTTATCAACTTTTTTCAATTTTACCCCCGGGGGATATATATTCTGCCGACACACATTTGGAACTCTCCTGGGGTACCCTCACACATATTATTCCCTCATTTAGTGGATATTTTCACAAAAAAGTGAAATTTCCAAAAATTCTGAAAATTGGCTGAAAACGACTAAATATGAAGGACTCATCGGGCGAATCACTCTGGAACTGAAATCGGAATGCTCACTGACATTTCCCCTATCTGAAAGTCTGATAAATGCTGAAAAAATGACCAAGTCCAAAACAAATTTTTTTTCAACTTTTTTCAATTTTACCCCCTTGGGATATATATTCTACCGACACACATTTGCAACTCTCGTGGGGTACCCTCACACATATTATTCCCTCATTTAGTTGATATTTTCACAAAAAAGTGAAATTTTCAAAAATTCTGAAAATTGGCTGAAAATCACTAAATATGAAGGACTCATTGGGCGAATCGCTCTGGAACTGAAATCGGAACACTCACTGACATTTCCCCTATCTGAAAGTCTGATAAATGCCGGAAAAATGACTAAGTCCAAAAAAAATTTTTATCAACTTTTTTCAATTTTACCCCCGGGGGATATATATTCTGCCGACACACATTTGGAACTCTCCTGGGGTACCCTCACACATATTATTCCCTCATTTAGTGGATATTTTCACAAAAAAGTGAAATTTCCAAAAATTCTGAAAATTGGCTGAAAACGACTAAATATGAAGGACTCATCGGGCGAATCACTCTGGAACTGAAATCGGAATGCTCACTGACATTTCCCCTATCTGAAAGTCTGATAAATGCTGAAAAAATGACTAAGTCCAAAACAAATTTTTTTTCAACTTTTTCAATTTTACCTCCGTGGGATATATATTGTACCCACACACATTTGGAACTCTCCTGGGGTTCCCTCACACATATTATTCCCTCATTTAGTGGATATTTTCACAAAAAAGTGAAATTTACAAAAATTCTGAAAATTGGCTGAAAACAACTAAATATGAAGGACTCATCGGGCGAATAGCTCTGGAACTGAAATCGGAACACTCACTGACATTTCCCGTATCTGAAATTCTGATAAACGCCGGAAAAATGACTAAGTCCAAAAAAATTTTTTTTCAACTTTTTTCAATTTTACCCCGTGGGATATATATTGTACCCACACACATTTGGAACTCTCCTGGGGTACCCTCACACATATTATTCCCTCATTTAGTTGATATTTTCACAAAAAAGTGAAATTTTCAAAAATTCAGAAAATTGGCTGAAAACAACTAAATATGAAGGACTCATCGGGCGAATCGCTCTGGAACTGAAATAGGAATGCTCACTGGCATTTCCCCTATCTGAAAGTCTGATAAATGCCAGAAAAATGACTAAGTCCAAAAAAAAATTTTTTTCAACTTTTTTCAATTTTACCCCCGTGGGATATATATTCTACCCACACACATTTGGATCTCTACTGGGGTACCCTCACACATATTATTCCCTCATTTAGTGGATATTTTCACAAAAAAGTGAAATTTTCAAAAATTCTGAAAATTGGCTGAAAACGACTAAATATGAAGGACTCATCGGGCGAATAGCTCTGGAACTGAAATGGGAAGACTCACTGACATTTCCCCTATCTGAAAGTCTGATAAACACCGGAAAAATGACTAAGTCCCAAAAAAAATTTTTTTTAACTTTTTTCAATTTTACCCCCGTGGGATACATATTCTACCCACACACATTTGGAACTCTCCTGGGGTACCATCACACATATTATTCCCTTATTTAGTTGATATTTTCACAAAAAAGTGAAATTTTAAAAAATTCAGAAAATTGACTGAAAACGAATAAATATGAAGGACTCATCGGGCGACTCGCTCTGGAACTGAAATCGGAACACTCACTGACATTTACCCTATCTGAAAGTCTGATAAACGCCAGAAAAATGACTAAGTCCCAAAAAAATTTTTTTTAAACTTTTTTCAATTTTACATCCGAGGGATATATATTCCACCCACACACATTTGGAGCTCTCCTGGGGTACCCTCACACATATTATTCCCTCATTTAGTGGATATTTTCACAAAAAAGTGAAATTTTCAAAAATTCTGAAAATTGTCTGAAAACGACTAAATATGAAGGTCTCATCGGGCGACTCGCTCTACAACTGAAATCGGAACGCTCACTGACATTTCCCCTATCTGAAAGTCTGATAAATGGCGGAAAAAGGACTAAGTCCAAAAAAAATTTTTTTTCAACTTTTTTCAATCTTACCCCCGTGGGATATATATTCTACCCACACACAATTGGATCTCTCCTGGGGTACCCTCACACATAGTATTCCATCATTTAGTGGATATTTTCACAAAAAAGTTAAATTTTCAAAAATTCTGAAAATTGGCTGAAAATGACTAAATATGAAGGACTCATCGGGCGAATCGCTCTGGAACTGAAATCGGAACACTCACTGACATTTCCCCTATCTGAAAGTCTGATAAATGCTGAAAAAATGACTAAGTCCAAAACAAATGTTTTTTCAACATTTTTCAATTTTACCCCTGTGGGATATATATTCTACCCACACACATTTGGAGCTCTCCTGGTGTACCCTCACACATATTATTCCCTCATTTAGTGGATATTTTCACAAAAAAGTTAAATTTTCAAAAATTCTGAAAATTGGCTGAAAACGACTAAATATGAAGGACTCATCGGGCGAATCGCTCTGGAACTGAAATTGGAACGCTCACTGACATTTCCCCTATCTGAAAGTCTGATAAACGCTGAAAAAATGACTAAGTCTAAAAAAATTTTTTTTCACCTTTTTTCAATTTTACCCCCGTGGGATATATATTCTACCCAAACACATTTGGAACTCTCCTGGGGTACCCTCACACATATTATTCCCTCATTTAGTGGATATTTTCTCAAAAAAGTGATATTTTCAAAAATTCTGAAAATTGGCTGAAAACGAATAAATATGAAGGAATCATCGGGCGAATCACTCTGGAACTGAAATCGGAACGCTCACTGACATTTCCCCTATCTGAAAGTCTGATAAACGCCGGAAAAATAAGTCCAAAAAAATTTTTTTTCAACTTTTTTCAATTTTACCCCCTTGGGATATATATTCTACCCACACACATTTGGAACTCTTCTGGGGTACCCTCATACATATTATTCCCTCATTTAGTGGATATTTTCACAAAAAAGTGAAATTTTCAAAAATTCAGAAAAGTGTCTGAAAATGACTAAATATGAAGGACTCATCGGGCGAATCGCTCTGGAACTGAAATCGGAACACTCACTGACATTTCCCCTATCTGAAAGTCTGATAAATGCTGAAAAAATGACTAAGTCCAAAACAAATGTTTTTTCAACATTTTTCAATTTTACCCCTGTGGGATATATATTCTACCCACACACATTTGGAGCTCTCCTGGTGTACCCTCACACATATTATTCCCTCATTTAGTGGATATTTTCACAAAAAAGTTAAATTTTCAAAAATTCTGAAAATTGGCTGAAAACGACTAAATATGAAGGACTCATCGGGCGAATCGCTCTGGAACTGAAATTGGAACGCTCACTGACATTTCCCCTATCTGAAAGTCTGATAAACGCTGAAAAAATGACTAAGTCTAAAAAAATTTTTTTTCACCTTTTTTCAATTTTACCCCCGTGGGATATATATTCTACCCAAACACATTTGGAACTCTCCTGGGGTACCCTCACACATATTATTCCCTCATTTAGTGGATATTTTCTCAAAAAAGTGATATTTTCAAAAATTCTGAAAATTGGCTGAAAACGAATAAATATGAAGGAATCATCGGGCGAATCACTCTGGAACTGAAATCGGAACGCTCACTGACATTTCCCCTATCTGAAAGTCTGATAAACGCCGGAAAAATAAGTCCAAAAAAATTTTTTTTCAACTTTTTTCAATTTTACCCCCGTGGGATATATATTCTACCCACACACATTTGGAACTCTTCTGGGGTACCCTCATACATATTATTCCCTCATTTAGTGGATATTTTCACAAAAAAGTGAAATTTTCAAAAATTCAGAAAAGTGTCTGAAAATGACTAAATATGAAGGACTCATCGGGCGAATCGCTCTGGAACTGAAATCGGAATGCTCACTGACATTGCCCCTATCTGAAAGTCTGATAAACGCCGGAAAAATGACTAAGTACAAAAAAATTTTTTTTTCAACTTTTTTCAATTTTACCCCGTGGGATATATATTCTACCCACACACATTTTGAACTCTCCTGGGGTACCCTCACACATATTATTCCCTCATTTAGTGTATATTTTCACAAAAAAGTGAAATTTTCAAAAATTCAGATAATTGGCTGAAAACGACTAAATATGAAGGACTCATCGGGCGAATCGCTCTAAAACTGAAATTGGAACGCTCACTGACATTTCCCCTATTTGAAAGTCTGATAAACGCTGAAAAAATGACTAAGTCCCTAAAAAATATTTTTTTCACCTTTTTACAATTTTACCCCCGTGGGATATATATTCTACCCACACACATTTGGAACTCTTCTGGGGTACCCTCATACATATTATTCCCTCATTTAGTGGATATTTTCACAAAAAAGTGAAATTTTTAAAAATTCAGATAATTGGCTGAAAACGACTAAATATGAAGGACTCATTAGGCGAATCGCTCTGGAACTGAAATTGGAACGCTCACTGACATTTCCCTATCTGAAAGTCTGATAAACGCTGAAAAAATGACTAAGTACAAAAAAAAATTTTTTTCAACTTTTTTCAATTTTACCCCGTGGGATATATATTCTACCCACACACATTTCAAACTCTCCTGGGGTACCCTCACACATATTATTGCCTCATATAGTGGATATTTTCACAAAAAAGTGAAATTTTCAAAAATTCAGATAATTGGCTGAAAACGACTAAATATAAAGGACTCATCGGGCGAATCGCTCTGGAACTGAAATTGGAATGCTCACTGACATTTCCCCTATCTGAAAGTCTGATAAACGCTGAAAAAATGACTAAGTCCAAAAAAAAAATTTTTTAACCTTTTTTCAATTTTACCCCCGTGGGATATATATTCTACCCACACACATTTGGAACTCTCCTGGGGTACCCTCACACATATTATTCCCTCATTTAGTGGATATTTTCACAAAAAAGTGAAATTTTCAAAAATTCTGAAAATTGGCTGAAAACGACTAAATATGAAGGACTCATCGGGCGAATCGCTCTGGAACTGAAATCGGAACGCTCACTGATATTGCCCCTACCTGAAAGTCTGATAAACGCTGAAAAAATGATTAAGTCCAAAAAAAAATTTTTTCAACTTTTTTCAATTTTACCCCCATGGGATATATATTCTACCCACGCACATTTGGAACACTCCTGGGGTACCCTCACACATATTATTCCCTCATTTAGTGGATATTTTCACAAAAAAGTGAAATTTTCAAAAATTCTGAAAATTGGCTGAAAACGACTAAATATGAAGGAATCATCGGGCGAATCACTCTGGAACTGAAATCGGAACGCTCACTGACATTTCCCCTATCTGAAAGTCTGATAAACGCTGAAAAAATAACTAAGTCCAAAAAAAAAAATTTTTAACCTTTTTTCAATTTTACCCCCGTGGGATATATATTCTACCCACACACATTTGGAACTCTCCTGGGGTACCCTCACACATATTATTCCCTCATTTAGTGGATATTTTCACAAAAAAGTGAAATTTTCAAAAATTTAGAAAATTGTCTGAAAACGACTAAATATGAAGGACTCATCAGGCGAATCACTCTGGAACTGAAATCGGAATGCTCACTGACATTTCCTCTATCTGAAAGTCTGATAAACACCGGAAAAATGCCTAAGTCCCCCAAAAAATTTTTTTCAACTTTTTTCAATTTTAGCCTCATGGGATATATATTCTACCCACACACATTTGGAACTCACCTGGGGTACCCTCACACATATTATTCCCTCATTTAGTGGATATTTTCACAAAAATGTGAAATTTTCAAAAATTCTGAAAATTGGCTGAAAACAACTAAATATGAAGGACTCATTAGGCCAAGCACTCTGGAACTGAAATCGGAACGCTCACTGACATTTCCCTATCTGAAAGTCTGATAAACGCCCGGAAAATGACTAAGTCCAAAAAAAAAATGTTTTCAACTTTTTTCAATTTTATCGCCGTGGGATATATATTCTACCCACACACATTTGGAACTCTCCTGGGGTACCCTCACACATATTATTCCCTCACTTAGTGGATATTTTGACAAAAAAGTGAAATTTTCAAAAATTCAGAAAATTGGCTTAAAACGACTAAATATGAAGAACTCATCGGGCGAATCGCTCTGGAACTGAAATCGGAAAGCTCACTGACATTTCCCCTATCTGAAAGTCTGATAAATGCCGGAAAAATGACTAAGTTTAAAAAAAAATTTTTTTCAACTTTTTTCAATTTTACCCCAATGGGATATATATTCTACCCACACACATTTGGAACTCTCCTGGGGTACCCTCACACATATTATTCCCTCATTTAGTGGATATTTTCACAAAAAAGTGAAATTTTCAAAAATTCAGAAAATTGGCTGAAAACGACTAAATATGAAGGACTCATCGGGCGAATCGCTCTGGAACTGAAATCGGAACGCTCACTGACATTTCCCCTATCCGAAAGTCTGATAAACGCCGGAAAAATGACTAAGTCCAAACAAAAAATGCTTTCAACTTTTTTCAATTTTACCCCCATGGGATATATATTCTACCCACACACATTTGGAACTCTCCTGGGGTACCCTCACACATATTATTCCGTCATTTAGTTGATATTTTGACAAAAAAGTGAAATTTTCAAAAATTCTGAATATTGGCTTAAAACGACTAAATATGAAGAACTCATCGGGCGAATTGCTCTGGAACTGAAATCGGAATGCTCACTGACATTTCCCCTATCTGAAAGTCTGATAAACGCCGGAAAAACGACTAAGTCCAAAAAAAAATTTTTTCAACTTTTTTCAATTTTACCCCCATGGGATATATATTGTACCCACACACATTTGGAACTCTCCTGGGGTACCCTCACACATATTATTCCCTCATTTAGTGGATATTTTCACAAAAAAGTGAAATTTTCAAAAATTCAGAAAATTGGCTGAAAACGACTAAATATGAAGGACTCATCGGGCGAATCACTCTGGAACTGAAATCGGAACGCTCATTGACATTTCCCCTATCTGAAAGTCTGATAAACACCGGAAAAATGTCTAAGTCCCCCAAAAAAATTTTTTCAACTTTTTTCAATTTTACCGACGTGGATATATATTCTACCCACACACATTTGGAACTCTCCTGGGGTACCCTCACACATATTATTCGTTCATTTAGTGAATATTTTCACAAAAAAGTGAAATTTTCAAAAATTCAGAAAATTGGCTGAAAACGACTAAATATGAAGGACTCATCGGGCGAATCACTCTGGAACTGAAATCGGAACGCTCACTGACATTTCCCCTATCTGAAAGTCTGATAAACGCCTTAAAAATGAATAAGTTCAAAAAAAAATTTTTTGCAACTTTTTCAATTTTAGCCTCATGGGATATATATTCTACCCACACACATTTGGAACTCACCTGGGGTACCCTCACACATATTATTCCCTCATTTAGTGGATATTTTCACAAAAAAGTGAAATTTTCAAAAATTCAGAAAATTGGCTGAAAACGACTAAATATGAAGGACTCATCAGGCGAATCGCTCTGGAACTGAAATCGGAAAGCTCGCTGACATTTCCCCTATCTGAAAGTCTGATAAACGCCCGAAAAATGACTAAGTCCAAAAAAAAAATGTTTTCAACTTTTTTCAATTTTACCCCCGTGGGATATATATTCTACCCACACACATTTGGAACTCTCCTGGGGTACCCTCACACATATTATTCCCTCATTTAGTGGATATTTTCACAAAAAAGTGAAATTTTCAAAAATTCAGAAAATTGGCTGAAAACAACTAAATATGAAGGACTCATCAGGCCAAGCACTCTGGAACTGAAATCGGAACGCTCACTGACATTTCCCTATCTGAAAGTCTGATAAACGCCCGAAAAATGACTAAGTCCAAAAAAAAAATGTTTTCAACTTTTTTCAATTTTATCGCCGTGGGATATATATTCTACCCACACACATTTGGAACTCTCCTGGGGTACCCTCACACATATTATTCCCTCACTTAGTGGATATTTTGACAAAAAAGTGAAATTTTCAAAAATTCAGAAAATTGGCTTAAAACGACTAAATATGAAGAACTCATCGGGCGAATCGCTCTGGAACTGAAATCGGAAAGCTCACTGACATTTCCCCTATCTGAAAGTCTGATAAATGCCGGAAAAATGACTAAGTTTAAAAAAAAAATTTTTTCAACTTTTTTCAATTTTACCCCAATGGGATATATATTCTACCCACACACATTTGGAACTCTCCTGGGGTACCCTCACACATATTATTCCCTCATTTAGTGGATATTTTCACAAAAAAGTGAAATTTTCAAAAATTCTGAAAATTGGCTGAAAACAACTAAATATGAAGGACTCATCAGGCCAAGCACTCTGGAACTGAAATCGGAACGCTCACTGACATTTCCCTATCTGAAAGTCTGATAAACGCCGGAAAAATTACTAAGTCCAAAAAAAAAAATTTTTCAACTTTTTTCAATTTTACCCCCATGGGATATATATTCTACCCACACACATTTGGAACACTCCTTGGTTGCCCTCACACATATTATTCCCTCATTTAGTGGATATTCTAACAAAAAAGTGAAATTTTCAAAAATTCAGAAAATTGGCTGAAAACGACTAAATATCAAGGACTCATCGGGCGAATCGCTCTGGAACTGAAATCGGAATGCTCATTAACATTTCCCCTATCTGAAAGTCTGATAAACACCGGAAAAATGCCTAAGTCCCCCAAAAAAAATTTTTCAACTTTTTTCAATTTTACCCCCGTGGATCTATATTCTACCCACACACATTTGGAACTCTCCTGGGGTACCCTCACACATATTATTCCCTCACTTAGTGGATATTTTGACAAAAAAGTGAAATTTTCAAAAATTCAGAAAATTGGCTTAAAACGACTAAATATGAAGAACTCATCGGGCGAATCGCTCTGGAACTGAAATCGGAAAGCTCACTGACATTTCCCCTATCTGAAAGTCTGATAAATGCCGGAAAAATGACTAAGTCTAAAAAATAATTTTTTTCAACTTTTTTCAATTTTACCCCAATGGGATATATATTCTGCCCACACACATTTGGAACTCTCCTGGGGTACCCTCACACATATTATTCCCTCATTTAGTGGATATTTTCACAAAAAAGTGAAATTTTCAAAAATTCAGAAAATTGGCTGAAAACGACTAAATATGAAGGACTCATCGGGCGAATCACTCTGGAACTGAAATCGGAACGCTCACTGACATTTCCCCTATCTGAAAGTCTGATAAACGCCTTAAAAATGACTAAGTTCAAAAAAAATTTTTTTGCAACTTTTTTCAATTTTAGCCTCATGGGATATATATTCTACCCACACACATTTGGAACTCACCTGGTGTACCCTCACACATATTATTCCCTCATTTAGTGGATATTTTCACAAAAAAGTGAAATTTTCAAAAATTCAGAAAATTGGCTTAAAACGACTAAATATGAAGGACTCATCGGGCGAATCGCTCTGGAACTGAAATCGGAACGCTCACTGACATTTCCCCTACCTGAAAGTCTGATAAACGCCCGAAAAATGACTAAGTCCAAAAAAAAATGTTTTCAACTTTTTTCAATTTTACCCCAATGGGATATATATTCTACCCACACACATTTGGAACTCTCCTGGGGTACCCTCACACATGTTATTCCCTCATTTAGTGGATATTTTCACAAAAAAGTGAAATTTTCAAAAATTCAGAAAATTGGCTGAAAACGACTAAATATGAAGGACTCATCGGGCGAATCGCTCTGGAACTGAAATCGGAACGCTCACTGACATTTCTCTCTCTGAAAGTCTGATAAACGCCGGAAAAATGACTAAGTCCAAAAAAAAATTTTTTTCAACTTTTCTCAATTTTACCCCCATGGGATATATATTCTACCCACACACATTTGGAACTCTCCTGGGGTACCCTCACACATATTATTCCCTCATTTAGTGGATATTCTGACAAAAAAGTGAAATTTTCAAAAATTCTGAAAATTGGCTGAAAACGACTAAATATGAGTGACTCATCGGGCGAATCGCTCTGGAACTGAAATCAGAATGCTCATTGACATTTCCCCTATCTGAAAGTCTGATAAACACCGGAAAAATGCCTAAGTCCCCCCAAAAAAATTTTTCAACTTTTTTCAATTTTACCCCCGTGGATATATATTCTACCCACACACATTTGGAACTCTCCTGGGGTACCCTCACACATATTATTCCCTCACTTAGTGGATATTTTGACAAAAAAGTGAAGTTTTCAAAAATTCAGAAAATTGGCTTAAAACAACTAAATATGAAGAACTCATCGGGCGAATCGCTCTGGAACTGAAATCGGAAAGCTCACTGACATTTCCCCTATCTGAAAGTCTGATAAACACCGGAAAAATGCCTAAGTCCCCCCAAAAAAAATTTTCAACTTTTTTCAATTTTACCCCCGTGGATATATATTCTACCCACACTCATTTGGAACTCTCCTGGGGTACCCTCACACATATTATTCCCTCATTTAGTGGAAATTTTCACAAAAAAGTGAAATTTTCAAAAATTCAGAAAATTGGCTAAAAACGACTAAATATGAAGGACTCATCGGGCGAATCACTCTGGAACTGAAATCGGAACACTCACTGACATTTCCCCTATCTGAAAGTCTGATAAACGCCGGAAAAATGACTAAGTCCTAACAAAAAATTTTTTCAACTTTTTTCAATTTTACCCCCATGGGATATATATTCTACCCACACACATTTGGAACTCTCCTGGGGTACCCTCACACATATTATTCCCTCATTTAGTGGATATTTTCACAAAAAAATGAAATTTTCAAAAATTCAGAAAATTGGCTGAAAAACGACTAAATATGAAGGACTCATCGGGCGAATCGCTCTGGAACTGAAATCGGAACGCTCACTGACATTTCCCTATCTGAAAGTCTGATAAACGCTGAAAAAATGATTAAGTCCAAACAAAAATTTTTTTCAACTTTTTTCAATTTTACCCCCGTGGGATATATATTCTACCCACACACATTTGGAACTCTCCTGGGGTACCCTCACACATATTATTCCCTCATTTAGTGGATATTTTGACAAAAAAGTGAAATTTTCAAAGATTCAGAAAATTGGATGAAAACGACTAAATATGAAGGACTCATCGGGCGAATCGCTCTGGAACTGAAATCAGAACGCTCGCTGACATTTCCCCTATCTGTAAGTCTGATAAACGCCAGAAAAATGACTAAGTCCTAAAAAAAATTTTTTCAACTTTTTTCAATTTTACTCCCATGGGATATATATTCTACCCAAACACATTTGGAACTCTCCTTGGGTACCCTCACACATATTATTCCCTCATTTAGCGGATATTCTGACAAAAAAGTGAAATTTTCAAAAATTCAGAAAATTGGCTTAAAAAGACTAAATATGAAGAACTCATCGGGCGAATCGCTCTGGAACTGAAATCGGAAAGCTCACTGACATTTCCCCTATCTGAAAGTCTGATAAATGCCGGAAAAATGACTAAGTCCAAAAAAAATTTTTTTCAACTTTTTTCAATTTTACCCCCTTGGGACATATATTCTACCCACACACATTTGGAACTCTCCTGGGGTACCCTCACACATATTATTCCCTCATTTAGTGGATATTTTCACAAAAAAGTGAGATTTTCAAAAAATCTGAAAATTGGCTGAAAACGACTAAATATGAAGAACTCATTGGGCGAATCGCTCTGGAACTGAAATCGGAAAGCTCACTGACATTTCCCCTATCTGAAAGTCTGATAAACGCCGGAAAAATGACTAAGTCCAAACAAAAAATTTTTTCAACTTTTTTCAATTTTACCCCCGTGGATATATTTTACCCACACACATTTGGAACTCTCCTGGGGTACCCTCACACATATTATTCCCTCATTTAGTGGATATTTTCACAAAAAAGTGAAATTTTCAAAAATTCTGAAAATTGGCTGAAAACGACTAAATATGAAGGACTCATCAGGCGAATCACTCTGGAACTGAAATCAGAAAGCTCATTGACATTTCCCCTATCTGAAAGTCTGATAAACGCCGGAAAAATGATTAAGTCCAAAAAAAAATTTTTTCAACTTTTTTAAATTTTAGCCCCGTGGATATATATTCTACCCACACTCATTTGGAACTCTCCTGGGGTACCCTCACACATAATATTCCCTCATTTAGTGGAAATTTTCACAAAAAAGTGAAATTTTCAAAAATTCAGAAAATTGGCTAAAAACGACTAAATATGAAGGACTCATCGGGCGAATCACCCTGGAACTGAAATCGCAACGCTCACTGACATTTCCCTATCTGAAAGTCTGATAAACGCCGGAAAAATGACTAAGTCCAAAAAAAAAAATTTTTCAACTTTTTTCAATTTTACCCCCATGGGAAATATATTCTACCCACACACATTTGGAACTCTCCTGGCGTACCCTCACACATATTATTCCCTCATTTAGTGGATATTTTCACAAAAAAGTGAAATTTTCAAAAATTCTGAAAATTGGCTGAAAACGACTAAATATGAAGGACTCATCGGGCGAATCGCTCTGGAACTGAAATCGGAACACTCACTGACATTTCCCCTATCTGAAAGTCTGATAAACGCCGGAAAAATGACCAAGTCAAAACAAAAAAATTTTTTTTCAACTTTTTTCAATTTTACCCCCATGGGATTTATATTCTACCCACACACATTTGGAACTCTCCTGGGTTACCCTCACACATATTATTCCCTCATTTAGTGGATATTTTCACAAAAAAGTGAAATTTTCAAAAATTCAGAAAATTGGCTGAAAACGACTAAATATGAAGGACTCATCGGGCGAATCGCTCTGGAGCTGAAATCGGAACACTCACTGACATTTCCCCTATCTGAAAGTCTGATAAACGCCGGAAAAATGACTAAGTCCAAAAAAAATTTTTTTCAACTTTTTTCAATTTTACCCCAGTGGGATATATATTCTACTCACACACATTTGGAAATCTCCTGGCGTACCCTCACACATATTATTCCCTCATTTAGTGGATATTTTTACAAAAAAGTGAAATTTTCAAAAAATCTGAAAATTGACTGAAAACGACTAAATATGAAGGACTCATCGGGCGAATCACTCTGGAACTGAAATCGGAATGCTCACTGACATTTCCCCTATCTGAAAGTCTGATAAACGCTGGAAAAATGACTAAGTCCAAAAAAAAAATGTTTTCAACTTTTTTCAATTTTACCCCCGTGGGATATATATTCTACTGACACACATTTGGAACTCTCCTGGGGTACCGTCACACATATTATTCCCTCATTTAGTGGATATTTTCACAAAAAAGTGAAATTTTCAAAAATTCAGAAAATTGGCTGAAAACGACTAAATATGAAGGACTCATCGGGCGAATCACTCTGGAACTGAAATCGGAACGCTCACTGACATTTCCCCTATCTGATAGTCTGATAAACGTTGGAAAAATGATTGAGTCCAAAAAAAATTTTTTTGCAACTTTTTTCAATTTTACCCCCGTGGGATATATATTCTACCCACACACATTTGGAAATCTCCTGGGGTACCCTCACACATATTATTCCCTCATTTAGTGGATATTTTCACAAAAAAGTGAAATTTTCAAAAATTCTGAAAATTGGCTGAAAACGACTAAATATGAAGGACTCATCAGGCGAATCACTCTGGAACTGAAATCGCAACGCTCACTGACATTTCCCTATCTGAAAGTCTGATAAACGCCGGAAAAATGACTAAGTCCAAAAAAAAAAATTTTTCAACTTTTTTCAATTTTACCCCCATGGGATATATTTTCTACCCACACACATTTGGACATCTCCTGGGGTACCGTCACACATATTATTCCCTCATTTAGTGGATATTTTCACAAAAAAGTGAAATTTTCAAAAATTCAGAAAATTGGCTGAAAACGACTAAATATGAAGGACTCATCGGGCGAATCGCTCTGGAACTGAAATCGGAACGCTCACTGACATTTCCCCTATCTGAAAGTCTGATAAACGCTGGAAAAATGACTAAGTCCAAAAAAAAATATTATTTCAGCTTTTTTCAATTTTTCCTCCGTGGGATATATATTCTACCCACACACATTTGGAACTCTCCTTGGGTACCCTCACACATATTATTCCCTCATTTAGTGGATATTTTCACAAAAAAGTGAAATTTTCAAAAATTCTGAAAATTGGCTGAAAACGACTAAATATGAAGGACTCATCAGGCGAATCACTCTGGAACTGAAATCGGAACGCTCACTGACATTTCCCTATCTGAAAGTCTGATAAACGCCGGAAAAATTACTAAGTCCAAAAAAAAATATTATTTCAACTTTTTTCAATTTTTCCTCTGTGGGATATATATTCTACCCACACACATTTTGAACTCTCCTGGGGTAAACTCACACATATTATTCCCTCATTTATGGATATTTTCACAAAAAAAGTGAAATTTTCAAAAATTCAGAAAATTGGCTGAAAACGACTAAATATGAAGGACTCATCGGGCGAATCGCTCTGGAACTGAAATCGGAACACTCACTTACATTTCCCCTATCTGAAAGTCTGATAAACGCTGAAAAAATGACTAAGTCCAAAAAAAAATATTTTTTCAACTTTTTTCAATTTTACCTCCGTGGAATATATATTCTACCCACACACATTTGGAACTCTCCTGGGGTACCCTCACACATATTATTCCCTCATTTAGTGGATATTTTCACAAAAAAGTGAAATTTTCAAAAATTCTGAAAATTGGCTTAAAACGACTAAATATGAAGGACTCATCGGGCGAATCACTCTGGAACTGAAATCGGAATGCTCACTGACATTTCCCCTATCTGAAAGTCTGATAAACGCTGGAAAAATGACTAAGTCCAAAAAAATTTTTTGGCAACTTTTTTAAATTTTACCCCCGTGGGATATATATTCTACCCACACACATTTGGAACTCTCCTTGGGTGCCCTCACACATATTATTCCCTCATTTAGTGGATATTCTGACAAAAAAGTGAAATTTTCAAAAATTCAGAAAATTGGCTGAAAACGACTAAATATGAAGGACTCATCGGGCGAATCGCTCTGGAACTGAAATCGGAACGCTCATTGACATTTCCCCTATCTGAAAGTCTGATAAACGCCGGAAAAATGACTAAGTCTAAAAAAAAAGTTTTTTCAACTTTTTTCAATTTTACCCCCGTGGGACATATATTCTACCCACACACATTTGGAACTCTCCTGGGGTACCCTCACACATATTATTCCCTCATTTAGTGGATATTTTCACAAAAAAGTGAAATTTTCAAAAATTCAGAAAATTGGCTGAAAACGACTAAATATGAAGGACTCATCGGGCGAATCGCTCTGGAACTGAAATCGGAACGCTCACTGACATTTCCCCTACCTGAAAGTCTGATAAACGTCGGAAAAATGACCAAGTCCAAAAAAAATTTTTTTTCAACTTTTTTCAATTTTACCCCCGTGGGAAATATATTCTACCCACACACATTTGGAACTCTCCTGGCGTACCCTCACACATATTATTCCCTCATTTAGTGGATATTTTCACAAAAAAGTGAAATTTTCAAAAATTCTGAAAATTGGCTGAAAACGACTAAATATGAAGGACTCATCAGGCAAATCGCTCTGGAACTGAAATCGGAAAGCTCGCTGACATTTCCCCTATCTGAAAGTCTGATAAACGCCGGAAAAATGACTAAGTCCAAAAAAAAAATGTTTTCAACTTTTTTCAATTTTACCCCCGTGGGATATATATTCTACTGACACACATTTGGAACTCTCCTGGGGTACCGTCACACATATTATTCCCTCATTTAGTGGATATTTTCACAAAAAAGTGAAATTTTCAAAAATTCAGAAAATTGGCTGAAAACGACTAAATATGAAGGACTCATCGGGCGAATCACTCTGGAACTGAAATCGGAACGCTCACTGACATTTCCCCTATCTGATAGTCTGATAAACGCTGGAAAAATGATTGAGTCCAAAAAAAATTTTTTTGCAACTTTTTTCAATTTTACCCCCGTGGGATATATATTCTACCCACACACATTTGGAAATCTCCTGGGGTACCCTCACACATATTATTCCCTCATTTAGTGGATATTTTCACAAAAAAGTGAAATTTTCAAAAATTCTGAAAATTGGCTGAAAACGACTAAATATGAAGGACTCATCAGGCGAATCACTCTGGAACTGAAATCGCAACGCTCACTGACATTTCCCCTATCTGAAAGTCTGATAAACGCTGGAAAAATGACTAAGTCCAAAAAAAAATATTATTTCAGCTTTTTTCAATTTTTCCTCCGTGGGATATATATTCTACCCACACACATTTGGAACTCTCCTTGGGTACCCTCACACATATTATTCCCTCATTTAGTGGATATTTTCACAAAAAAGTGAAATTTTCAAAAATTCTGAAAATTGGCTGAAAACGACTAAATATGAAGGACTCATCAGGCGAATCACTCTGGAACTGAAATCGGAACGCTCACTGACATTTCCCTATCTGAAAGTCTGAGAAACGCCGGAAAAATTACTAAGTCCAAAAAAAAATATTATTTCAACTTTTTTCAATTTTTCCTCTGTGGGATATATATTCTACCCACACACATTTTGAACTCTCCTGGGGTAAACTCACACATATTATTCCCTCATTTATGGATATTTTCACAAAAAAGTGAAATTTTCAAAAATTCAGAAAATTGGCTGAAAACGACTAAATATGAAGGACTCATCGGGCGAATCGCTCTGGAGCTGAAATCGGAACGCTCGCTGACATTTTCCCCTATCTGAAAGTCTGATAAACGCCGGAAAAATGACTAAGTCCAAAAAAAAAATTTTTTCAACTTTTTTCAATTTTACCCCCATGGGATATATATTCTACCCACACACATTTGGAACTCTCCTGGGGTACCCTCACACATATTATTACTTCATTTAGTGGATATTTTCACAAAAAAGTGAAATTTTCAAAAATTGTGAAAATTGGCTGAAAACGACTAAATATGAAGGACTCATCGGGCGAATCACTCTGGAACTGAAATCGGAATGCTCACTGACATTTCCCCTATCTGAAAGTCTGATAAACGCTGGAAAAATGACTAAGTCCAAAAAAATTTTTTGGCAACTTTTTTAAATTTTACCCCCGTGGGATATATATTCTACCCACACACATTTGGAACTCTCCTTGGGTGCCCTCACACATATTATTCCCTCATTTAGTGGATATTCTGACAAAAAAGTGAAATTTTCAAAAATTCAGAAAATTGGCTGAAAACGACTAAATATGAAGGACTCATCGGGCGAATCGCTCTGGAACTGAAATCGGAACGCTCATTGACATTTCCCCTATCTGAAAGTCTGATAAACGCCGGAAAAATGACTAAGTCTAAAAAAAAAGTTTTTTCAACTTTTTTCAATTTTACCCCCGTGGGACATATATTCTACCCACACACATTTGGAACTCTCCTGGGGTACCCTCACACATATTATTCCCTCATTTAGTGGATATTTTCACAAAAAAGTGAAATTTTCAAAAATTCAGAAAATTGGCTGAAAACGACTAAATATGAAGAACTCATTGGGCGAATCGCTCTGGAACTGAAATCGGAAAGCTCACTGACATTTCCCCTATCTGAAAGTCTGATAAACGCCGGAAAAATGACTAAGTCCAAACAAAAATTTTTTTCAACTTTTTTCAATTTTACCCCCGTGGATATATTCTACCCACACACATTTGGAACTCTCCTGGGGTACCCTCACACATATTATTCCCTCATTTAGTGGATATTTTCACAAAAAAGTGAAATTTTCAAAAATTCAGAAAATTGGATGAAAACGACTAAATATGAAGGACTCATCGGGCGAATCGCTCTGGAACTGAAATCGGAACGCTCACTGACATTTCCCCTACCTGAAAGTCTGATAAACGCCGGAAAAATGACTAAGTCCAAAAAAAATTTTTTTTCAACTTTTTTCAATTTTACCCCCGTGGGAAATATATTCTACCCACACACATTTGGAACTCTCCTGGCGTACCCTCACACATATTATTCCCTCATTTAGTGGATATTTTCACAAAAAAGTGAAATTTTCAAAAATTCTGAAAATTGGCTGAAAACGACTAAATATTAAGGACTCATCAGGCGAATCGCTCTGGAACTGAAATCGGAAAGCTCGCTGACATTTCCCCTATCTGAAAGTCTGATAAACGCCGGAAAAATGACTAAGTCCAAAAAAAAAATGTTTTCAACTTTTTTCAATTTTACCCCCGTGGGATATATATTCTACTGACACACATTTGGAACTCTCCTGGGGTACCGTCACACATATTATTCCCTCATTTAGTGGATATTTTCACAAAAAAGTGAAATTTTCAAAAATTCAGAAAATTGGCTGAAAACGACTAAATATGAAGGACTCATCGGGCGAATCACTCTGGAACTGAAATCGGAACGCTCACTGACATTTCCCCTATCTGATAGTCTGATAAACGCTGGAAAAATGACTAAGTCCAAAAAAAATTTTTTTGCAACTTTTTTCAATTTTACCCCCGTGGGATATATATTCTACCCACACACATTTGGAAATCTCCTGGGGTACCCTCACACATATTATTCCCTCATTTAGTGGATATTTTCACAAAAAAGTGAAATTTTCAAAAATTCTGAAAATTGGCTGAAAACGACTAAATATGAAGGACTCATCAGGCGAATCACTCTGGAACTGAAATCGCAACGCTCACTGACATTTCCCTATCTGAAAGTCTGATAAACGCCGGAAAAATGACTAAGTCCAAAAAAAAAAATTTTTCAACTTTTTTCAATTTTACCCCCATGGGATATATTTTCTACCCACACACATTTGGACATCTCCTGGGGTACCGTCACACATATTATTCCCTCATTTAGTGGATATTTTCACAAAAAAGTGAAATTTTCAAAAATTCAGAAAATTGGCTGAAAACTACTAAATATGAAGGACTCATCGGGCGAATCGCTCTGGAACTGAAATCGGAACGCTCACTGACATTTCCCCTATCTGAAAGTCTGATAAACGCTGGAAAAATGACTAAGTCCAAAAAAAAATATTATTTCAGCTTTTTTCAATTTTTCCTCCGTGGGATATATATTCTACCCACACACATTTGGAACTCTCCTTGGGTACCCTCACACATATTATTCCCTCATTTAGTGGATATTTTCACAAAAAAGTGAAATTTTCAAAAATTCTGAAAATTGGCTGAAAACGACTAAATATGAAGGACTCATCAGGCGAATCACTCTGGAACTGAAATCGGAACGCTCACTGACATTTCCCTATCTGAAAGTCTGATAAACGCCGGAAAAATTACTAAGTCCAAAAAAAAATATTATTTCAACTTTTTTCAATTTTTCCTCTGTGGGATATATATTCTACCCACACACATTTTGAACTCTCCTGGGGTAAACTCACACATATTATTCCCTCATTTATGGATATTTTCACAAAAAAGTGAAATTTTCAAAAATTCAGAAAATTGGCTGAAAACGACTAAATATGAAGGACTCATCGGGCGAATCGCTCTGGAACTGAAATCGGAACACTCACTTACATTTCCCCTATCTGAAAGTCTGATAAACGCTGAAAAAATGACTAAGTCCAAAAAAAAATATTTTTTCAACTTTTTTCAATTTTACCTCCGTGGAATATATATTCTACCCACACACATTTGGAACTCTCCTGGGGTACCCTCACACATTATTCCCTCATTTAGTGGATATTTTCACAAAAAAGTGAAATTTTCAAAAATTCTGAAAATTGGCTTAAAACGACTAAATATGAAGGACTCATCGGGCGAATCACTCTGGAACTGAAATCGGAATGCTCACTGACATTTCCCCTATCTGAAAGTCTGATAAACGCTGGAAAAATGACTAAGTCCAAAAAAATTTTTTGGCAACTTTTTTAAATTTTACCCCCGTGGGATATATATTCTACCCACACACATTTGGAACTCTCCTTGGGTGCCCTCACACATATTATTCCCTCATTTAGTGGATATTCTGACAAAAAAGTGAAATTTTCAAAAATTCAGAAAATTGGCTGAAAACGACTAAATATGAAGGACTCATCGGGCGAATCGCTCTGGAACTGAAATCGGAACGCTCATTGACATTTCCCCTATCTGAAAGTCTGATAAACGCCGGAAAAATGACTAAGTCTAAAAAAAAAGTTTTTTCAACTTTTTTCAATTTTACCCCCGTGGGACATATATTCTACCCACACACATTTGGAACTCTCCTGGGGTACCCTCACACATATTATTCCCTCATTTAGTGGATATTTTCACAAAAAAGTGAAATTTTCAAAAATTCAGAAAATTGGCTGAAAACGACTAAATATGAAGGACTCATCGGGCGAATCGCTCTGGAACTGAAATCGGAACGCTCACTGACATTTCCCCTACCTGAAAGTCTGATAAACGTCGGAAAAATGACCAAGTCCAAAAAAAATTTTTTTTCAACTTTTTTCAATTTTACCCCCGTGGGAAATATATTCTACCCACACACATTTGGAACTCTCCTGGCGTACCCTCACACATATTATTCCCTCATTTAGTGGATATTTTCACAAAAAAGTGAAATTTTCAAAAATTCTGAAAATTGGCTGAAAACGACTAAATATGAAGGACTCATCAGGCAAATCGCTCTGGAACTGAAATCGGAAAGCTCGCTGACATTTCCCCTATCTGAAAGTCTGATAAACGCCGGAAAAATGACTAAGTCCAAAAAAAAAATGTTTTCAACTTTTTTCAATTTTACCCCCGTGGGATATATATTCTACTGACACACATTTGGAACTCTCCTGGGGTACCGTCACACATATTATTCCCTCATTTAGTGGATATTTTCACAAAAAAGTGAAATTTTCAAAAATTCAGAAAATTGGCTGAAAACGACTAAATATGAAGGACTCATCGGGCGAATCACTCTGGAACTGAAATCGGAACGCTCACTGACATTTCCCCTATCTGATAGTCTGATAAACGCTGGAAAAATGATTGAGTCCAAAAAAAATTTTTTTGCAACTTTTTTCAATTTTACCCCCGTGGGATATATATTCTACCCACACACATTTGGAAATCTCCTGGGGTACCCTCACACATATTATTCCCTCATTTAGTGGATATTTTCACAAAAAAGTGAAATTTTCAAAAATTCTGAAAATTGGCTGAAAACGACTAAATATGAAGGACTCATCAGGCGAATCACTCTGGAACTGAAATCGCAACGCTCACTGACATTTCCTTATCTGAAAGTCTGATAAACGCCGGAAAAATGACTAAGTCCAAAAAAAAAAATTTTTCAACTTTTTTCAATTTTACCCCCATGGGATATATTTTCTACCCACACACATTTGGACCTCTCCTGGGGTACCGTCACACATATTATTCCCTCATTTAGTGGATATTTTCACAAAAAAGTGAAATTTTCAAAAATTCAGAAAATTGGCTGAAAACGACTAAATATGAAGGACTCATCGGGCGAATCGCTCTGGAACTGAAATCGGAACGCTCACTGACATTTCCCCTATCTGAAAGTCTGATAAACGCTGGAAAAATGACTAAGTCCAAAAAAAAATATTATTTCAGCTTTTTTCAATTTTTCCTCCGTGGGATATATATTCTACCCACACACATTTGGAACTCTCCTTGGGTACCCTCACACATATTATTCCCTCATTTAGTGGATATTTTCACAAAAAAGTGAAATTTTCAAAAATTCTGAAAATTGGCTGAAAACGACTAAATATGAAGGACTCATCAGGCGAATCACTCTGGAACTGAAATCGGAACGCTCACTGACATTTCCCTATCTGAAAGTCTGATAAACGCCGGAAAAATTACTAAGTCCAAAAAAAAATATTATTTCAACTTTTTTCAATTTTTCCTCTGTGGGATATATATTCTAACCACACACGTTTTGAACTCTCCTGGGGTAAACTCACACATATTATTCCCTCATTTATGGATATTTTCACAAAAAAGTGAAATTTTCAAAAATTCAGAAAATTGGCTGAAAACGACTAAATATGAAGGACTCATCGGGCGAATCGCTCTGGAGCTGAAATCGGAACACTCACTTACATTTCCCCTATCTGAAAGTCTGATAAACGCTGAAAAAATGACTAAGTCCAAAAAAAAATATTTTTTCAACTTTTTTCAATTTTACCTCCGTGGAATATATATTCTACCCACACACATTTGGAACTCTCCTGGGGTACCCTCACACATATTATTCCCTCATTTAGTGGATATTTTCACAAAAAAGTGAAATTTTCAAAAATTCTGAAAATTGGCTTAAAACGACTAAATATGAAGGACTCATCAGGCGAATCGCTCTGGAGCTGAAATCGGAACGCTCGCTGACATTTTCCCCTATCTGAAAGTCTGATAAACGCCGGAAAAATGACTAAGTCCAAAAAAAAAATTTTTTCAACTTTTTTCAATTTTACCCCCATGGGATATATATTCTACCCACACACATTTGGAACTCTCCTGGGGTACCCTCACACATATTATTACTTCATTTAGTGGATATTTTCACAAAAAAGTGAAATTTTCAAAAATTGTGAAAATTGGCTGAAAACGACTAAATATGAAGGACTCATCGGGCGAATCACTCTGGAACTGAAATCGGAACGCTCACTGACATTTCCCCTATCTGAAAGTCTGATAAACGCTGGAAAAATGACTAAGTCCAAAAAAAATTTTTGGCAACTTTTTTAAATTTTACCCCCGTGGGATATATATTCTACCCAAACACATTTGGAACTCTCCTTGGGTGCCCTCACACATATTATTCCCTCATTTAGTGGATATTTTCACAAAAAAGTGAAATTTTCAAAAATTCAGAAAATTGGCTGAAAACGACTAAATATGAAGGACTCATCGGGCGAATCGCTCCAGAACTGAAATCGGAACACTCACTGACATTTCCACTATCTGAAAGTCTGATAAACGCCGGAAAAATGACTAAGTCCAAAAAAAAATTTTTTTCGACTTTTTTCAATTTTACCCCCGTGGGATATATATTCTTCCCACACACATTTGGAACTCTCCTGGCGTACCCTCACACATATTATTCCCTCATTTAGTGGATATTTTCACAAAAAAGTGAAATTTTCAAAAATTCAGAAAATTGGCTGAAAACGACTAAATATGAAGGACTCATCGGGCGAATCGCTCTGGAACTGAAATCGGAACGCTCACTGACATTTCCCCTACCTGAAAGTCTGATAAACGCCGGAAAAATGACCAAGTCCAAAAAAAATTTTTTTTCAACTTTTTTCAATTTTACCCCCGTGGGAAATATATTCTACCCACACACATTTGGAACTCTCCTGGGGTACCCTCACACATATTATTCCCTCATTTAGTGGATATTTTCACAAAAAAGTGAAATTTTCAAAAATTCAGAAAATTGGCTGAAAACGACTAAATATGAAGGACTCATCGGGTGAATCACTCTGGAACTGAAATCGGAATGCTCACTGACATTTCCCCTATCTGATAGTCTGATAAACGCTGGAAAAATGATTGAGTCCAAAAAAAATTTTTTTGCAACTTTTTTCAATTTTACCCCCGTGGGATATATATTCTACCCACACACATTTGGAAATCTCCTGGGGTACCCTCACACATATTATCCCCTCATTTAGTGGATATTTTCACAAAAAAGTGAAATTTTCAAAAATTCTGAAAATTGGCTGAAAATGACTAAATATGAAGGACTCATCAGGCGAATCACTCTGGAACTGAAATCGGAACGCTCGCTGACATTTTCCCCTATCTGAAAGTCTGATAAACGCTGGAAAAATGACTAAGTCCAAAAAAAAATATTATTTCAGCTTTTTTCAATTTTTCCTCCGTGGGATATATATTCTACCCACACACATTTGGAACTCTCCTTGGGTACCCTCACACATATTATTCCCTCATTTAGTGGATATTTTCACAAAAAAGTGAAATTTTCAAAAATTCTGAAAATTGGCTGAAAACGACTAAATATGAAGGACTCATCAGGCGAATCACTCTGGAACTGAAATCGGAACGCTCGCTGACATTTTCCCCTATCTGAAAGTCTGATAAACGCCGGAAAAATGACTAAGTCCAAAAAAAAAATTTTTTCAACTTTTTTCAATTTTACCCCCATGGGATATATATTATACCCACACACATTTGGAACTCTCCTTGGTTACCCTCACACATATTATTCCCTCATTTAGTGGATATTTTCACAAAAAAGTGAAATTTTCAAAAATTCAGAAAATTGGCTGAAAACGACTAAATATGAAGGACTCATCGGGCGAATCGCTCTGGAACTGAAATCGGAACACTCACTGACATTTCCCCTATCTGAAAGTCTGATAAACGCCGGAAAAATGACTAAGTCCAAAAAAAATTTTTTTCAACTTTTTTCAATTTTACCCCAGTGGGATATATATTCTACCCACACACATTTGGAACTCTCCTGGCGTACCCTCACACATATTATTCCCTCATTTAGTGGATATTTTTACAAAAAAGTGAAATTTTCAAAAAATCTGAAAATTAGCTGAAAACGACTAAATATGAAGGACTCATCGGGCGAATCGCTCTGGAACTGAAATCGGAACGCTCACTGACATTTCCCCTATCTGAAAGTCTGATAAACGCTGGAAAAATGACTAAGTCCAAAAAAAAATATTATTTCAGCTTTTTTCAATTTTTCCTCCGTGGGATATATATTCTACCCACACACATTTGGAACTCTCCTTGGGTACCCTCACACATATTATTCCCTCATTTAGTGGATATTTTCACAAAAAAGTGAAATTTTCAAAAATTCTGAAAATTGGCTGAAAACGACTAAATATGAAGGACTCATCAGGCGAATCACTCTGGAACTGAAATCGGAACGCTCACTGACATTTCCCTATCTGAAAGTCTGATAAACGCCGGAAAAATGACTAAGTCCAAAAAAAAATATTTTTTCAACTTTTTTCAATTTTACCTCCGTGGAATATATATTCTACCCACACACATTTCGAACTCTCCTGGGGTACCCTCACACATATTATTCCCTCATTTAGTGGATATTTTCACAAAAAAGTGAAATTTTCAAAAATTCTGAAAATTGGCTTAAAACGACTAAATATGAAGGACTCATCAGGCGAATCGCTCTGGAGCTGAAATCGGAACGCTCGCTGACATTTCCCCTATCTGAAAGTCTGATAAACGCCGGAAAAATGACTAAGTCCAAAAAAAAAATTTTTTCAACTTTTTTCAATTTTACCCCCATGGGATATATATTCTACCCACACACATTTGGAACTCTCCTTGGTTACCCTCACACATATTATTCCCTCATTTAGTGGATATTTTCACAAAAAAGTGAAAATTTCAAAAATTCAGAAAATTGGCTGAAAACGACTAAATATGAAGGACTCATCGGGCGAATCGCTCTGGAACTGAAATCGGAACACTCACTGACATTTCCCCTATCTGAAAGTCTGATAAACGCCGGAAAAATGACTAAGTCCAAAAAAAATTTTTTTCAACTTTTTTCAATTTTACCCCAGTGGGATATATATTCTACCCACACATATTTGGAACTCTCCTGGCGTACCCTCACACATATTATTCCCTCATTTAGTGGATATTTTTACAAAAAAGTGAAATTTTCAAAAAATCTGAAAATTGGCTGAAAACGACTAAATATGAAGGACTCATCGGGCGAATCGCTCCAGAACTGAAATCGGAACACTCACTGACATTTCCACTATCTGAAAGTCTGATAAACGCCGGAAAAATGACCAAGTCCAAAAAAAATTTTTTTTCGACTTTTTTCAATTTTACCCCCGTGGGATATATATTCTACCCACACACATTTGGAACTCTCCTGGGGTACCCTCACACATATTATTACTTCATTTAGTGGATATTTTCACAAAAAAGTGAAATTTTCAAAAATTGTGAAAATTGGCTGAAAACGACTAAATATGAAGGACTCATAGGGCGAATCACTCTGGAACTGAAATCGGAACGCTCACTGACATTTCCCCTATCTGAAAGTCTGATAAACGCTGGAAAAATGACTAAGTCCAAAAAAATTTTTTGGCAACTTTTTTAAATTTTACCCCCGTGGGATATATATTCTACCCAAACACATTTGGAACTCTCCTTGGGTGCCCTCACACATATTATTCCCTCATTTAGTGGATATTTTCACAAAAAAGTGAAATTTTCAAAAATTCAGAAAATTGGCTGAAAACGACTAAATATGAAGGACTCATCGGGCGAATCGCTCTGGAACTGAAATCGGAACGCTCACTGACATTTCCCCTACCTGAAAGTCTGATAAACGCCGGAAAAATGACCAAGTCCAAAAAAAATTTTTTTTCAACTTTTTTCAATTTTACCCCTGTGGGAAATATATTCTACCCACACACATTTGGAACTCTCCTGGCGTACCCTCACACATATTATTCCCTCATTTAGTGGATATTTTCACAAAAAAGTGAAATTTTCAAAAATTCTGAAAATTGGCTGAAAACGACTAAATATGAAGGACTCATCAGGCGAATCGCTCTGGAACTGAAATCGGAAAGCTCGCTGACATTTCCCCTATCTGAAAGTCTAATAAACGCCGGAAAAATGACTAAGTCCAAAAAAAAAATGTTTTCAACTTTTTTCAATTTTACCCCCGTGGGATATATATTCTACTGACACACATTTGGAACTCTCCTGGGGTACCCTCACACATATTATTCCCTCATTTAGTGGATATTTTCACAAAAAAGTGAAATTTTCAAAAATTCAGAAAATTGGCTGAAAATGACTAAATATGAAGGACTCATCGGGCGAATCACTCTGGAACTGAAATCGGAATGCTCACTGACATTTCCCCTATCTGATAGTCTGATAAACGCTGGAAAAATGATTGAGTCCAAAAAAAATTTTTTTGCAACTTTTTTCAATTTTACCCCCGTGGGATATATATTCTACCCACACACATTTGGAAATCTCCTGGGGTACCCTCACACATATTATTCCCTCATTTAGTGGATATTTTCACAAAAAAGTGAAATTTTCAAAAATTCTGAAAATTGGCTGAAAACGACTAAATATGAAGGACTCATCAGGCGAATCACTCTGGAACTGAAATCGCAACGCTCACTGACATTTCCCTATCTGAAAGTCTGATAAAGGCCGGAAAAATGACTAAGTCCAAAAAAAAAAATTTTTCAACTTTTTTCAATTTTACCCCCATGGGATATATATTCTACCCACACACATTTGGACCTCTCCTGGGGTACCGTCACGCATATTATTCCCTCATTTAGTGGATATTTTCACAAAAAAGTGAAATTTTCAAAAATTCAGAAAATTGGCTGAAAACGACTAAATATGAAGGACTCATCGGGCGAATCGCTCTGGAACTGAAATCGGAACGCTCACTGACATTTCCCCTATCTGAAAGTCTGATAGACGCTGGAAAAATGACTAAGTCCAAAAAAAAATATTATTTCAGCTTTTTTCAATTTTTCCTCCGTGGGATATATATTCTACCCACACACATTTGGAACTCTCCTTGGGTACCCTCACACATATTATTCCCTCATTTAGTGGATATTTTCACAAAAAAGTGAAATTTTCAAAAATTCTGAAAATTGGCTGAAAACGACTAAATATGAAGGACTCATCAGGCGAATCACTCTGGAACTGAAATCGGAACGCTCACTGACATTTCCCTATCTGAAAGTCTGATAAACGCCGGAAAAATGACTAAGTCCAAAAAAAAATATTATTTCAACTTTTTTCAATTTTTCCTCTGTGGGATATATATTCTACCCACACACATTTTGAACTCTCCTGGGGTAAACTCACACATATTATTCCCTCATTTATGGATATTTTCACAAAAAAGTGAAATTTTCAAAAATTCTGAAAATTGGCTGAAAACGACTAAATATGAAGGACTCATCGGGCGAATCGCTCTGGAGCTGAAATCGGAACGCTCACTTACATTTCCCCTATCTGAAAGTCTGATAAACGCTGAAAAAATGACTAAGTCCAAAAAAATATATTTTTTCAACTTTTTTCAATTTTACCTCCGTGGAATATATATTCTACCCACACACATTTGGAACTCTCCTTGGGTGCCCTCACACATATTATTCCCTCATTTAGTGGATATTCTGACAAAAAAGTGAAATTTTCAAAAATTCAGAAAATTGGCTGAAAACGACTAAATATGAATGACTCATCGGGCGAATCGCTCTGGAACTGAAATCAGAACGCTCATTGACATTTCCCCTATCTGAAAGTCTGATAAACGCCGGAAAAATGACTAAGTCCAAAAAAAAGTTTTTTCAACTTTTTTCAATTTTACCCCCGTGGGACATATATTCTACCCACACACATTTGGAACTCTCCTGGGGTACCCTCACACATATTATTCCCTCATTTAGTGGATATTTTCACAAAAAAGTGAGATTTTCAAAAAATCTGAAAATTGGCTGAAAACGACTAAATATGAAGGACTCATCGGGCGAAACGCTCTGGACCTGAAATCAGAATGCTCATTGACATTTCCCCTATCTGAAAGTCTGATAAACGCCGGAAAAATGACCAAGTCCAAAAAAAATTTTTTTTCAACTTTTTTCAATTTTACCCCCGTGGGAAATATATTCTACCCACGCACATTTGGAACTCTCCTGGCGTACCCTCACACATATTATTCCCTCATTTAGTGGATATTTTCACAAAAAAGTGAAATTTTCAAAAATTCTGAAAATTGGCTGAAAACGACTAAATATGAAGGACTCATCAGGCGAATCACTCTGGAACTGAAATCGGAAAGCTCGCTGACATTTCCCCTATCTGAAAGTCTGATAAACGCTGGAAAAATGACTAAGTCCAAAAAAAAAATGTTTTCAACTTTTTTCAATTTTACCCCCGTGGGATATATATTCTACCCACACACATTTGGAAATCTCCTGGGGTACCCTCACACATATTATTCCCTCATTTAGTGGATATTTTCACAAAAAAGTGAAATTTTCAAAAATTCAGAAAATTGGCTGAAAACGACTAAATATGAAGGACTCATCAGGCGAATCACTCTGGAACTGAAATCGCAACGCTCACTGACATTTCCCTATCTGAAAGTCTGATAAACGCCGGAAAAATGACTAAGTCCAAAAAAAAACATTTTTCAACTTTTTTCAATTTTACCCCCATGGGATATATATTCTACCCACACACATTTGGACCTCTCCTGGGGTACCCTCACACATATTATTCCCTCATTTAGTGGATATTTTCACAAAAAAGTGAAATTTTCAAAAAATCTGAAAATTGGCTGAAAACGACTAAATATGAAGGACTCATCGGGCGAATCGCTCCAGAACTGAAATCGGAACACTCACTGACATTTCCACTATCTGAAAGTCTGATAAACGCCGGAAAAATGACTAAGTCCAAAAAAAAAATTTTTTCGACTTTTTTCAATTTTACCCCCGTGGGATATATATTCTTCCCACACACATTTGGAACTCTCCTGGCGTACCCTCACACATATTATTCCCTCATTTAGTGGATATTTTCACAAAAAAGTGAAATTTTCAAAAATTCTGAAAATTGGCTGAAAACGACTAAATATGAAGGACTCATCAGGCGAATCACTCTGGAACTGAAATGGGAACGCTCACTGACATTTCCCTATCTGAAAGTCTGATAAACGCTGGAAAAATGACTAAATCCAAAAAAATTTTTTTGCAACTTTTTTAAATTTTACCCCCGTGGGATATATATTCTACCCACACACATTTGGAACTCTCCTGGGGTACCCTCACACATATTATTCCCTCATTTAGTGGATATTTTCACAAAAAAGTGAAATTTTCAAAAATTCCGAAAATTGGCTGAAAACGACTAAATATGAATGACTCATCGGGCGAATCGCTCTGGAACTGAAATCGGAACGCTCACTGACATTTCCCCTATCTGAAAGTCTGATAAACACTGAAAAAATGACTAAGTCCAAAAAAATATATTTTTTCAACTTTTTTCAATTTTACCTCCGTGGGATATATATTCTACCCACACACATTTTGAACTCTCTTTGGGTACCCTCACACATATTATTCCCTCATTTAGTGGATATTTTCACAAAAAAGTGAAATTTTAAAAAATTCAGAAAATTGGCTGAAAACGACTAAATATGAAGGACTCATCGGGCGAATCGCTCTGGAACTGAAATCGGAACGCTCACTGACATTTCCCCTATCTGAAAGTCTGATAAACGCCGGAAAAATGCCTAAGTCCCCCCAAAAAAATTTTTCAACTTTTTTCAATTTTACCCCCGTGGATATATATTCTACCCACACACATTTGGAACTCTCCTGGGGCACCCTCACACATATTATTCCCACATTTAGTGGATATTTTGACAAAAAAGTGAAATTTTCAAAAATTCAGAAAATTGGCTTAAAACGACTAAATATGAAGAACTCATCGGGCGAATCGCTCTGGAATTGAAATCGGAAAGCTCACTGACATTTCCCTTATCTGAAAGTCTGATAAACGCCGGAAAAATGACTAAGTCCAAAAAAAAATTTTTTCAACTTTTTTCAATTTTACCCCCATGTTATATATATTCTAACCACACACATTTGGAACTCTCCTGGGGTTCCCTCACACATATTATTCCCTCATTTAGTTGATATTTTCACAAAAAAGTGACATTTTAAAAACTTCAGAAAATTGGCTGAAAACGACTAAATATGAAGAACTCATCGGGCGAATCGCTCTGGAACTGAAATCGGAACGCTCACTGACATTTCCCCTATCTGAAAGTCTGATAAACGCTTAAAAAATGACTAAGTCCAAAAAAAAAATGTTTAAACTTTTTTCAATTTTACCTCCGTGGGATATATATTCTACCCACAGACATTTGAAACTGTCCTGGGGTACCCTCACACATATTACTCCCTCATTTAGTGGATATTTTCACAAAAAAGTGAAATTTTAAAAAATTCAGAAAATTGGCTGAAAACGACTAAATATGAAGGACTCATCTCGCGAATCGCTCTGAACTGAAATCGGAACGCTCACTGACATTTCCCCTATCTGAAAGTCTGATAAACGCCGGAAAAATGACTAAGTCCAAAAAAAATTTTTTTTAACTTTTTTCAATTTTACCCCCGTGGGATATATATTCTACCCACACACATTTGGAACTCTCCTGGGGTACCTTCACACATATCATTCCCTCATTTAGTGGATATTTTCACAAAAAAGTGAAATTTTCAAAAATTCAGAAAATTGGCTGAAAACGACTAAATATGAAGGACTCATCGGGCGAATTGCTTTGGAATTAAAATCGGAACGCTCACTGACATTTCCCCTATCTGAAAGTTTGATAAACGCCGGAAAAATAACTAAGTCCAAAAAAATTTTTTTTAAAACTTTTTTCAATTTTACCCCCGTGGTATATATATTCTACCCACACACATTTGGAACTCTCCTAGGGTACCCTCACACATATTATTCCCTCATTTAGTGGATATTTTCAGAAAAAAGTGAAATTTTCAAAAATTCTGAAAATTGGCTGAAAATGACTAAATATGAAGGACTCATCGGGCGAATTGCTTTGGAATTAAAATCGGAACGCTCACTGACATTTCCCCTATCTGAAAGTCTGATAAATGCCTGAAAAATGACTATAACCAAAAAAATTTTTTTTCAACTTTTTTCAATTTTACCTCCGTGGATATATATTCTACCCACACACATTTGGAACTCTCCTGGGGTTCCCTCACACATATTATTCCCATATTTAGTGGATATTTTCACAAAAAAGTGAAATTTTAAAAAATTCAGAAAATTGGCTGAAAACGACTAAATATGAAGGACTCATCTGGCGAATTGCTCTGGAGCTGAAATCGGAACGCTCACTGACATTTCCCCTATCTGAAAGTCTGATAAACGCTGAAAAAATGACTAAGTCCAAAAAAAAATTTTTTTAAACTTTTTTCAATTTTACCCCCGTGGGATATATATTCTACCCACACACATTTGGAACTCTCCTGGCGTACCCTCACACATATTATTCCCTCATTTAGTGGATATTTTCACAAAAAAGTGAAATTTTCAAAAATTCAGAAAATTGGCTGAAAACGACTAAATATGAAGGACTCATCAGGCGAATCGCTCTGGAACTGAAATCGGAACGCTCACTGACATTTCCCCTATCTGAAAGTCTGATAAACGCCTGAAAAATGACTAAGTCGCCCCAAAAAAGTTTTTCAACTTTTTTCAATTTTACCCCCGTGTATATATATTCTACCCACACACATTTGGAACTCTCCTGGGGTATCCTCTCACATATTATTCCCTCATTTAGTGGATATTTTCACAAAAAAGTGAAATTTTCAAAAATGCAGAAAATTGGCTGAAAACGACTAAATATGAAGGACTCATTGGGCAAATCGCTCTGGAACTGAAATCGGAACGCTCACTGACATTTCCCCTATCTGAAAGTCTGATAAACGCCTGAAAAATGCCTAAGTCCGTCCCCAAAAAATTTTTCAACTTTTTTCAATTTTACCCCCGTGGATATATATTCTACCCACACACATTTGGAACTCTCCTGGGGTATCCTCACACATATTATTCCCTCATTTAGTGGATATTTTCACAAAAAAGTGAAATTTTCAAAAATTGTGAAAATTGGCTGAAAACGACTAAATATGAAGTACTCATCGGGCGAATCGCTCTGGAACTGAAATCGGAACGCTCACTGACATTTCCCCTATCTGAAAGTCTGATAAACGCCTGAAAAATGACTAAGTCACCCCAAAAAAATTTTTCAACTTTTTTCAATTTTACCCCCGTGTATATATATTCTACCCACACACATTTGGAACTCTCCTGGGGTATCCTCACACATATTATTCCCTCATTTAGTGGATGTTTTCACAAAAAAGTGAAATTTTCAAAAATTCAGAAAATTTGTTGAAAACAACTAAATATGAAGGACTCATCGGGCGAATCGCTCTGGAACTGAAATCGGAATGCTCACTGACATTTCCCCTATCTGAAAGTCTGATAAACGCCGGAAAAATGACTAAGTCCAAAAAAAATTTTTTTCAATTTTACCCCCGTGGGATATATATTCTACCCACACACATTTGCAACTCTCCTGGCGTACCCTCACACATATTATTCCCTCATTTAGTGGATATTTTCGCATAAAAGTGAAATTTTCAAAAATTCTGAAAATTGGCTGAAAACGACTAAATATGGAGGACTCATCGGGCGAATCGCTCTGGAACTGAAATCGGAACGCTCACTGACATTTCCCCTATCTGAAAGTCTGATAAACGCCGTGAAAATGACTAAGTCCAAAAAAAAGTTTTTTAAAACTTTTTTCAATTTTACCCCCGTGGGATATATATTCTACCTACACACATTTGGAACTCTCCTGGCGTAAACTCACACATATTATTCCCTCATTTAGTAGATATTTTCACAAAAAAGTGAAATTTTCAAAAATTCTGAAAATTGGCTGAAAACGAATACATATGAAGGACTCATCGGGCGAATCGCTCTGGAAATGAAATCGGAACGCTCACTGACATTTCCCCTATCTGAAAGTCTGATAAACACCGGAAAAATGCCTAAGTACCCCAAAAAATGTTTTCAACTTTTTTCAATTTTACCCCGGTGGGATATATATTCTACCCACACACATTTGGTACTCTCCTGGCGTACCCTCGCACATATTATTCCCTCATTTAGTGGATATTTTCAGAAAAAAGTGAAATTTTCAAAAATTCAGAAAATTGGCTGAAAACGACTAAATATGAAGGACTCATCGGGCGAATCGCTCTGGAACTGAAATCGGAACGCTCATTGACATTTCCCCTATCTGAAAGTCTGATAAACACCCGAAAAATGCCTGAGTACCCCAAAAAATTTTTTTAAACTTTTTTCAATTTTACCCCCGTGGGATATATATTCTACCCACACACATTTGGAACTCTCCTGGCGTACCCTCACACATATTATTCCCTCATTTAGTAGATATTTTCACAAAAAAGTGAAATTTTCAAAAATTCTGAAAATTGACTGAAAATGACTAAATATGAAGGACTCATCGGTCGAATCGCTCTGGAACTGTAATCGGAATGCTCACTGACATTTCCCCTATCTGAAAGTCTGATAAACGCCGGAAAAATGACTAAGTCCAAAAAAAATTTTTTTTCAATTTTACCCCCGTGGGATATATATTCTACCCACACACATTTGGAACTCTCCTGGTGTACACTCACACATATTATTCCCTAATTTAGTGGATGTTTTCACAAAAAAGTGAAATTTTCAAAAATTCAGAAAATTTGCTGAAAACGACTAAATATGAAGGACTCATCGAGCGAATCGCTCTGGAACTGAAATCGGAATGCTCACTGACATTTCCCCTATCTGAAAGTCTGATAAACACCGGAAAAATGCCTAAGTACCCCAAAAAAAATTTTTAAACTTTTTTCAATTTTACCCCCGTGGGATATATATTCTACCCACACACATTTGAAACTCTCCTGGCGTACCCTCACACATATTATTCCCTCATTTAGTGGATATTTTCACAAAAAAGTGAAATTTTCAAAAATTCAGAAAATTGACTGAAAACGACTAATTATGAAGGACTCATCGAGCGAATCGCTCTGGAACTGAAATCGGAACGCTAATTGACATTTCCCCTATCTGAAAGTCTGATAAACACCGGAAAAATTACTAAGTACCGAAAAAAAAAATTTTTCAACTTTTTTCAATTTTACCCTGTGGGATATATATTCTACCTACACACATTTGGTACTCTCCTGGCGTACCCTCACACATATTATTCCCTCATTTAGTGGATATTTTCACAAAAAAGTGAAATTTTCAAAAATTCTGAAAATTGGCTGAAAACGACTAAATATGAAGGACTCATCGGGCGAATCACTCTGAAACTGAAATCGGAACGCTCACTGACATTTCCCCTATCTGAAAGTCTGATAAACGCTGAAAAAATGACTAAGTCCAAAAAAACATTTTTTTCAACTTTTTTCAATTTTACCCCCGTTTGATATATATTCTACCCAAACACATTTGGAACTCTCCTGGGGTACCCCCATACATATTATTCCCTCATTTAGTGGATATTTTCACAAAAAAGTGAAATTTTCAAAAATTCAGAAAATTGGCTGAAAATGACTAAATATGAAGGACTCATCGGTCGAATCGCTCTGGAACTGAAATCGGAACGCTCACTGACATTTCCCCTGTCTGAAAGTCTGATAAACGCCAGAAAAATGACTAAGTCCAAAAAAAATTTTTTTAAACTTTTTTCAATTTTACCCCGTGGGATATATATTGTACCCACACACATTTGGAACTCTCCTGGCGTACCCTCACACATATTATTCCCTCATTTAGTGGATATTTTCACAAAAAAGTGAAATTTTCAAAAATTCAGAAAATTGGCTGAAAATGACTAAATATGAAGGACTCATCGGTCGAATCGCTCTGGAACTGAAATCGGAACGCTCACTGACATTTCCCCTGTCTGAAAGTCTGATAAACGCCAGAAAAATGACTAAGTCCAAAAAAAATTTTTTTCAACTTTTTTCAATTTTACCCCGAGGGATATATATTCTACCCACACACATTTGGAACTCTCCTGGCGTACCCTCACACATATTATTCCCTCATTTAGTGGATATTTTCACAAAAAAGTGAAATTATCAAAAAATTCAGAAAATTGGCTGAAAACGACTAAATATCAAGGACTCATCGGGCGAATCAGTCTGGAACTGAAATCGGAATGCTCACTGACACTTCCGCTATCTGAAAGTCTGATAAACGCCGGAAAAATGACTAAGTCCAAAAAAAAATGTTTTTCAACTTTTTTCAATTTTACCCCCGTGGGATATATATTCAACCCAAACACATTTGGAACTCTCCTGGGGTACCCTCACACATATTATTCCCTCATTTAGTGGATATTTTCACAAAAAAGTGAAATTTTCAAAAATTCAGAAAATTGGCTGAAAATGACTAAATATGAAGGACTCATCGGTCGAATCGCTCTGGAACTGAAATCGGAACGATCACTGACATTTCCCCTGTCTGAAAGTCTGATAAACGCCGGAAAAATGACTAAGTCCAAAAAAATTTTTTTTCAACATTTTTCAATTTTACCCTGTGGGATATACATTCTACCCACACACATTTGGAACTCTCCTGGCGTACCCTCACACATCTTATTAACTCATTTAGTGGATATTTTCACAAAAAAGTGAAATTTTCAAAAATTCAGAAAATTGGCTGAAAACGACTAAATATGAAGGACTCATCGGGCCAATCACTTTGGAACTGAAATCGGAACTCTCACTGACATTTCCCCTATCTGAAAGTCTGATAAACGCTGAAAAAATGACTAAGTCCAAAAAAACATTTTTTTCAACTTTTTTCAATTTTACCCCCGTGGGATATATATTCTACCCAAACACATTTGGAACTCTCCTGGTGTACCCTCACACATTTGGAACTCTCCTGGTGTACCCTCACACATATTATTCCCTCATTTAGTGGATATTTTCACAAAAAAGTGACATTTTCAAAAATTCAGAAAATTGGCTGAAAACAACTAAATATGAAGGACCCATCGGGCGAATCGCTCTGGAACTGAAATCGGAATGCACACTGACATTTCCCCTATCTGAAAGTCTGATAAACGCTATTAAAATGACTAAGTCCAAAAAAAAATTTTTTTTCAACTTTTTTCAATTTTACCCCCGTGGGATATATATTCTATCCACACACATTTGGAACTCTCCTGGCATACCCTCACACATATTGTTCCCTCATTTAGTGGATATTTTCACAAAAAAGTGAAATTTTCAAAAATTCTGAAAATTGGCTGAAAACGACTAAATATGAAGGACTCATCGGGCGAATCGCTGTGGAACTGAAATCGGAATGCACACTGACATTTCCCCTATCTGAAAGTCTGATAAACACTGGAAAAATGTCTAAGTGCAAAAAAAATTTTTTTTCAACTTTTTTCAATTTTACCCCCGTGGGATATATATTCTACCCACACACATTTGCAACTCTCCTGGTGTACCCTCACACATATTATTCCCTCATTTAGTGGATATTTTCACAAATTAGTGAAATTTTCAAAAATTCAGAAAGTTGGCTGAAAACGAGTAAATATGAAGGACTCATCGGGCGAATCGCTCTGGAACTTAAATCGGAACTCTCACTGACATTTCCCCTAGCTGAAAGTCTGATAAACGTCGGAAAAATTACTAAGTCCAAAAAAAAATTTTTTTCAACTTTTTTCAATTTTTCCCCCGTAGGATATATATTCTACCCACACACATTTGGAACTCTCCTGGCGTACCCTCACACATATTATTCCCTCATTTAGTGGATATTTTCATAAAAAAGTGACATTTTCAAAAATTCAGAAAATTGGCTGAAAACGACTAAATATGAAGGACCCATCGGGCGAATCGCTCTGGAACTGAAATCGGAATGCACACTGACATTTCCCCTATCTGAAAGTCTGATAAACGCCGGAAAAATGCCTATGTCCCCAAAAAAAATTTTTTTCAACTTTTTTCAATTTTACCTCCGTGGATACATATTCTACCCACACACATTTGGAACTCTCCTGGCGTACCCTCACACATATTATTCCCTCATTTAGTGGATATTTTCACAAAAAAGTGAAATTTTCAAAAATTCAGAAAATTGGCTGAAAATGACTAAATATGAAGGACTCATCGGGCGAATCGCTCTGGAACTGAAATCGGAACGCTCACTGACATTTCCCCTATCTGAAAGTCTGATAAACGCCTGAAAAATTACTAAGTCCAAAAAAATTTTTTTTTCAACTTTTTTCAATTTTACCGCCGTGGGATATATCTATTCTACCCACACACATTTGGAACTCTCCTGGCGTACCCTCACACATATTATTCCCTCATTTAGTGGATATTTTCACAAAAAAGTGATATTTTCAAAAATTCAGAAAATTGGCTGAAAACGACTAAATATGAAGTACTTCATCGGGCGAATCGCTCTGGAACTGAAATCGGAATGCTCACTGACATTTCCCCTATCTGAAAGTCTGATCAATGCCAGAAAAATGAGTGAGTCCAAAAAAAATTCTTTTTAAACTTTTTTAAATTTTACCGCCGTGGATATATATTCTACCCACACACATTTGGAACTCTCCTGGAGTACCCTCACGCATATTATTCCCTCCTTTAGTGGATATTTTCAGAAAAAAAGTGAAATTTTCAAAAATTTAGAAAATTGGCTGAAAACGACTAAATATGAAGTACTTCATCGCGCGAATCGCTCTGGAACTGAAATCGGAACGCTCACTGAAATTTCCCCTATCGGAAAGTCTGATAAACGCCGGAAAAAAGACAAAGTCCAAAAAAAAATTTTTTTCAACTTTTTTCAATTTTACCCCCGTGGGATATATATTCTACCCACACACATTTGAAACTCTCCTGGCGTACCCTCACACATATTATTCCCTCATTTAGTGGATATTTTCACAAAAAAGTGAAATTTTCAAAAATTCAGAAAATTGACTGAAAACGACTAATTATGAAGGACTCATCGAGCGAATCGCTCTGGAACTGAAATCGGAACGCTAATTGACATTTCCCCTATCTGAAAGTCTGATAAACACCGGAAAAATTACTAAGTACCGAAAAAAAAAATTTTTCAACTTTTTTCAATTTTACCCCGTGGGATATATATTCTACCTACACACATTTGGTACTCTCCTGGCGTACCCTCACACATATTATTCCCTCATTTAGTGGATATTTTCACAAAAAAGTGAAATTTTCAAAAATTCTGAAAATTGGCTGAAAACGACTAAATATGAAGGACTCATCGGGCGAATCACTCTGAAACTGAAATCGGAACGCTCACTGACATTTCCCCTATCTGAAAGTCTGATAAACGCTGAAAAAATGACTAAGTCCAAAAAAACATTTTTTTCAACTTTTTTCAATTTTACCCCCGTTTGATATATATTCTACCCAAACACATTTGGAACTCTCCTGGGGTACCCCCATACATATTATTCCCTCATTTAGTGGATATTTTCACAAAAAAGTGAAATTTTCAAAAATTCAGAAAATTGGCTGAAAATGACTAAATATGAAGGACTCATCGGTCGAATCGCTCTGGAACTGAAATCGGAACGCTCACTGACATTTCCCCTGTCTGAAAGTCTGATAAACGCCAGAAAAATGACTAAGTCCAAAAAAAATTTTTTTCAACTTTTTTCAATTTTACCCCGTGGGATATATATTGTACCCACACACATTTGGAGCTCTCCTGGCGTACCCTCACACATATTATTCCCTCATTTAGTGGATATTTTCACAAAAAAGTGAAATTTTCAAAAATTCAGAAAATTGGCTGAAAACGACTAAATATGAAGGACTCATCGGGCCAATCACTTTGGAACTGAAATCGGAACTCTCACTGACATTTCCCCTATCTGAAAGTCTGATAAACGCTGAAAAAATGACTAAGTCCAAAAAAACATTTTTTTCAACTTTTTTCAATTTTACCCCCGTGGGATATATATTCTACCCAAACACATTTGGAACTCTCCTGGTGTACCCTCACACATTTGGAACTCTCCTGGTGTACCCTCACACATATTATTCCCTCATTTAGTGGATATTTTCACAAAAAAGTGAAATTTTCAAAAATTCTGAAAATTGGCTGAAAATGACTAAATATGAAGGACTCATCGGTCGAATCGCTCTGGAACTGAAATCGGAACGCTCACTGACATTTCCCCTGTCTGAAAGTCTGATAAACGCCAGAAAAATGACTAAGTCCAAAAAAAATTTTTTTCAACTTTTTTCAATTTTACCCCGAGGGATATATATTCTACCCACACACATTTGGAACTCTCCTGGCGTACCCTCACACATATTATTCCCTCATTTAGTGGATATTTTCACAAAAAAGTGAAATTATCAAAAAATTCAGAAAATTGGCTGAAAACGACTAAATATCAAGGACTCATCGGGCGAATCAGTCTGGAACTGAAATCGGAATGCTCACTGACACTTCCCCTATCTGAAAGTCTGATAAACGCCGGAAAAATGACTAAGTCCAAAAAAAAATGTTTTTCAACTTTTTTCAATTTTACCCCCGTGGGATATATATTCAACCCAAACACATTTGGAACTCTCCTGGGGTACCCTCACACATATTATTCCCTCATTTAGTGGATATTTTCACAAAAAAGTGAAATTTTCAAAAATTCAGAAAATTGGCTGAAAATGACTAAATATGAAGGACTCATCGGTCGAATCGCTCTGGAACTGAAATCGGAACGATCACTGACATTTCCCCTGTCTGAAAGTCTGATAAACGCCGGAAAAATGACAAAGTCCAAAAAAATTTTTTTTCAACTTTTTTCAATTTTACCCTGTGGGATATACATTCTACCCACACACATTTGGAACTCTCCTGGCGTACCCTCACACATCTTATTCCCTCATTTAGTGGATATTTTCACAAAAAAGTGAAATTTTCAAAAATTCAGAAAATTGGCTGAAAACGACTAAATATGAAGGACTCATCGGGCCAATCACTTTGGAACTGAAATCGGAACTCTCACTGACATTTCCCCTATCTGAAAGTCTGATAAACGCTGAAAAAATGACTAAGTCCAAAAAAACATTTTTTTCAACTTTTTTCAATTTTACCCCCGTGGGATATATATTCTACCCAAACACATTTGGAACTCTCCTGGTGTACCCTCACACATTTGGAACTCTCCTGGTGTACCCTCACACATATTATTCCCTCATTTAGTGGATATTTTCACAAAAAAGTGAAATTTTCAAAAATTCTGAAAATTGGCTGAAAACGACTTAATATGAAGAACTCATCGGGCTAATCGCTCTGGAACTGAAATCGGAATGCTTACTGACATTTCCCCTATCTGAAAGTCTGATAAACGCCGGAAAAACGACTAAGTCCAAAAAAAAAATTTTTTACACTTTTTTCAATTTTACCCCCGTGGGATATATACTCTACCCAAACACATTTGGAACTCTCCTGGGGTACCCTCACACATATTATTCCCTCATTTAGTGGATATTTCACAAAAAGTGAAATTTGCAAAAATTCCGAAACTTGGCTGAAAACGACTAAATATGAAGGACTCATCGGGCGAATCGCTCTGGAACTGAAATCGGAACGCTCACTGACATTTCTCCTATCTGAAAGTCTGATAAACGCTGAAAAAATGACAAAGTCCAAAAAAACATTTTTTTCAACTTTTTTCAATTTTACCCCCGTTTGATATATATTCTACCCAAACACATTTGGAACTCTCCTGGCGCACCCTCACACATATTATTCCCTCATTTAGTGGATATTTTCACAAAAAAGTGAAATTTTCCAAAATTCAGAAAATTGGCTGAAAACGACTAAATATGAAGGACTCATCGGGCGAATGACTCTGGAACTGAAATCGGAATGCTCACTGACACTTCCCCTATGTGAAAGTCTGATAAACGCCGGAAAAATGACTGATTCCAAAAAAAAAGTTTTTCAAATTTTTTCAATTTTACCCCCGTGGGATATATATTCGACCCAAACACATTTGGAACTCTCCTGGGGTACCCTCACACATATTATTCCCTCATTTAGTGGATATTTTCACAAAAAAGTGAAATTTTCTACAATTCTGAAAATTGGCTGAAAACGACTAATTATGAAGGACTCATCGGGCCAATCACTTTGGAACTGAAATCGGAACGCTCACTGACATTTCCCCTCTCTGAAAGTCTGATAAACGCCGGAAAAACGACTAAGTCCAAAAAAAAATTTCTTTTCAACTTTTTTCAATTTTACCCCCCTTGGATATATATTCTACCCATACACATTTGGAACTCTCCTGGGGTACCCTCACACATATTATTCCCTGATTTAGTGGATATTTTCACAAAAAAGTGAAATTTTCAAAAATTCAGAAACTTGGCTGGAAACGACTAAATATGAAGGACTCATCGGGCGAATCACACTGGAACTGAAATCGGAACGCTCACTGACACTTCCCCTATCTGAAAGTCTGATAAACGCCGGAAAAATGACTAAGTACAAAAAAAAATGTTTTCAACTTTTTTCAATTTTACCCCCGTGGGATATATATTCTACCCAAACACATTTGGAACTCTCCTGGCGTACCCTCACACATATTATTCCCTCATTTAGTGGATATTTTCACAAAAAAGTGAAATTTTCAAAAATTCAGAAAATTGGCTGAAAACGACTAAATATGAAGGACTCATCGGGCGAATCACTGTGGAACTGAAATCGGAATGCTCACTGACACTTCCCCTATCTGAAAGTCTGATAAACGCCGGAAAAATGACTAAGTCCAAAAAAAAATGTTTTTCAACTTTTTTCAATTTTACCCCCGTGGGATATATATTCAACCCAAACACATTTGGAACTATCCTGGGGTACCCTCACACATATTATTCCCTCATTTAGTGGATATTTTCACAAAAAAGTGAAATTTTCAAAAATTCAGAAAATTGGCTGAAAATGACTAATTATGGAGGACTCATCGGTCGAATGGCTCTGGAACTGAAATCGGAACGATCACTGACATTTCCCCTGTCTGAAAGTCTGATAAACGCCGGAAAAATGACTAAGTCCCAAAAAAATTTTTTTCAACTTTCTTCAAATTTACCCTGTGGGATATATATTCTACCCACACACATTTGGAACTCTCCTGGCGTACCCTCACACATCTTATTCCCTCATTTAGTGGATATTTTCACAAAAAAGTGAAATTTTCAAAAATTCAGAAAATTGGCTGAAAACGACTAAATATGAAGAACTCATCGGGCGAATCGCTCTGGAACTGAAATTGGAACGCTCACTGACATTTCCCCTATCTGAAAGTCTGATAAACGCTGAAAAAATGACTAAGTCCAAAAAAACCTTTTTTTCAACTTTTTTCAATTTTACCACCGTGGGATATATATTCTATCCAAACACATTTGGAACTCTCCTGGCATACCCTCACACATTTGGAACTCTCCTGGTGTACCCTCACACATATTATTCCCTCATTTAGTGGATATTTTCACAAAAAAGTGAAATTTTCAAAAATTCAGAAAATTGGCTGATAAAGCCTAAATATGAAGGACTCATCGGGCGAATCACTCTGGAACTGAAATCGGAATGCTCACTGACACTTCCCCTAACTGAAAGTCTGATAAACGCCGGAAAAATGACTAAGTACAAAAAAAAATGTTTTCAACTTTTTTCAATTTTACCCCCGTGGGATATATACTCTACCCAAACACATTTGGAACTCTCCTGGGGTACCCTCACACATATTATTCCCTCATTTAGTGGATATTTTCACAAAAAAGTGAAATTTTCAAAAATTCAGAAAATTGCCTGAAAACGACTAAATATGAAGGACTCATCGGGCGAATCGCTCTGGAACTGAAATTGGAACGCTCACTGACATTTCACCTATATGAAAGTCTGATAAACGCTGAAAAAATGACTAAGTCCAAAAAAACATTTTTTTCAACTTTTTTCAATTTTACCCCCGTGGGATATATATTCTATCCAAACACATTTGGAACTCTCCTGGCATACCCTCACACATTTGGAACTCTCCTGGCGTACCCTCACACATATTATTCCCTCATTTAGTGGATATTTTCACAAAAAAGTGAAATTTTCAAAAATTCTGAAAATTGGCTGAAAACGACTTAATATGAAGAACTCATCGGTCTAATCGCTCTGGAACTGAAATCGGAACGCTCACTGACATTTCCCCTATCTGAAAGTCTGATAAACGCCGGAAAAATGACTAAGTCCAAAAAAAAATTTTTTTCAGCGTTTTTCAATTTTACCCCCGTGGGATATATATTCTACCAACAGACATTTGGTACTCTCCTGGCGTACCCTCACACATTTGGAACTCTCCTGGCGTACCCTCATACATATTATTCCCTCATTTAGTGGGTATTTTCACAAAAGTGAAATTTTCAAAAATTCTGAAAATTGGCTGAAAACGACTAAATATGAAGGACTCATCGGGCGAATCACTCTAGAACTGAAATCGGAATGCTAACTGACATTTCCCCTATCTGAAAGTCTGGTAAACGCCGGAAAAACGACTAAGTCCAACAAAAAATTTTTTTCAACTTTTTTCAATTTTACCCCCGTGGGATATATATTCTACCCACACACATTTGGAACTCTCCTGGCGTACCCTCACACATATTATTCTCTCATTTAGTGATCTTTTCACAAAAAAGTGAAATTTTCAAAAATTCTGAAAATTGGCTGAAAACGACTAAATATGAAGGACTCATCGGGCGAATCGCTCTGGAACTGAAATTGGAACACTCACTGACATTTCCCCTATCTGAAAGTCTGATAAATGCCGGAAAAATGACGAAGTCCAAAAAAAAAATGTTTTCAACTTTTTTCAATTATACCCCCGTGGGATATATATTCTACCCACACACATTTGGTACTCTCCTGGCATACCCTCACACATATTATTCGCTCATTTAGTGGATATTTTCACAAAAAAGTGAAATTTTCAAAAATTCAGAAAATTGGCTGAAAACGACTAAATATGATGGACTCATCGGGCGAATCACTCTGGAACTGAAATCGGAATTCTCACTGACACTTCCCCTATCTGAAAGTCTGATAAACGCCGGAAAAATGACTTAAGTCCAAAAAAAAAGTTTTTCAACTTTTTTCAATTTTACCCCCGTGGGATATATATTCTACCCAAACACATTTGGAACTCTCATGGGGTACCCTCACACATTTGGAACTCTCCTGGCGTACCCTCACACATATTATTCCCTCATTTAGTGGATATTTTCACAAAAAAGTGAAATTTTCAAAAATTCCAAAAATTGCCTGAAAACCACTAAGTATGAAGGACTCATCGGGCTAATCGCTCTGGAACTAAAATCGGAAAGCTCACTGACATTTCCCCTATCTGAAAGTCTGATAAATGGTGGAAAATTGACTAAGTCCAAAAAAAATTTTTTTCAACTTTTTTCAATTTTACCCCCATGGGATATACATTCTACCCACACACATTTGGAACTCTCCTGGCATACCCTCACACATATTATTCCCTCATTTAGTGGATATTTTCACAAAAAAGTGAAATTTTCAAAAAATCTGAAAAATGGCTGAAAACGACTAAATATGAAGGACTCATCGGGCGAATCACTCTGGAACTGAAATCGGAACGCTCACTGACATTTCCCCTATCTGAAAGTCTGATAAACGCCGGAATCATGAATAAGTCCAAAAAAAAAATTATTTTCAAATTTTTTCAATTTTACCCCCGTGGGATATATATTCTAGCCACACACATTTGGAACTCTCCTGGGGTACCATCACACATATTATTCCCTCATTTAGTGGATATTTTCACAAAAAAGGGAAATTTTCAAAAATTCAGAAACTTGGCTGAAAACGACTAAATATGAAGGACTCATCGGGCGAATCGCTCTGGAACTGAAATCGGAACGCTCACTGACATTTCCCCTATCTGAAAGTCTGATAAAAGCCGGAAAATTGACTAAGTCCAAAAAAAAAATTTTTTCAACTTTTTTCAATTATACCCCCGTGGGATATATATTCTACCCACACACATTTGGTACTCTCCTGGCATACCCTCACACATATTATTCCCTCATTTAGTGGATATTTTCACAAAAAAGTGAAATTTTCAAAAATTCAGAAAATCGGCTGAAAACGACTAAATATGATGGACTCATCGGGCGAATCACTCTGGAACTGAAATCGGAATTCTCACTGACACTTCCCCTATCTGAAAGTCTGATAAACGCCGGAAAAATGACTTAAGTCCAAAAAAAATGTTTTTCAACTTTTTTCAATTTTACCCCCGTGGGATATATATTCTACCCAAACACATTTGGAACTCTCATGGGGTACCCTCACACATTTGGAACTCTCCTGGCATACCCTCACACATATTATTCCCTCATTTAGTGGATATTTTCACAAAAAAGTGAAATTTTCAAAAATTCCAAAAATTGCCTGAAAACGACTAAGTATGAAGGACTCATCGGGCTAATCGCTCTGGAACTAAAATCGGAAAGCTCACTGACATTTCCCCTATCTGAAAGTCTGATAAATGGTGGAAAATTGACTAAGTCCAAAAAAATTTTTTTTCAACTTTTTTCAATTTTACCCCCATGGGATATACATTCTACCCACACACATTTGGAACTCTCCTGGCATACCCTCACACATATTATTCCCTCATTTAGTGGATATTTTCACAAAAAAGTGAAATTTTCAAAAATTCAGAAAATTGGCTGAAAACGACTAAATATGAAGGACTCATCGGGCGAATCGCTCTGGAACTGAAATCGGAACGCTCACTGACATTTCCCCTATCTGAAAGTTTGATAAACGCCAGAAAAAGGACTAAGTCCAACAAAAAAATGTTTTCAACTTTTTTCAATTTTACCCCCGTGGGATATATATTCTACGTACACACATTTGGAACTCTCCTGGCATACCATCACACATATTATTCTCTCATTTAGTGATCTTTTCACAAAAAAGAGAAATTTTCAAAAATTCAGAAAATTGGCTGAAAACGACTAAATATGAAGGACTCATTGGGCGAATCGCTCTATAACTGAAATCGGAACGCTCACTGACATTTCCCCTTTCTGAAAGTCTGCTAAATGCCGGAAAAATGACTAGGTCCAAAAAAAAAATTTTTTCAACTTTTTTCAATTTTCCCCCCCGTAGGATATATATTCTACCCACACACATTTGGAACTCTCCTGGCGTTCCCTCACACATATTATTCCCTCATTTAGTGGATATTTTCACAAAAAAGTGAAATTTTCAAAAATTCAGAAACTTGGCGGAAAACGACTAAATATGAAGGACTCATCAGGCGAATCACTCTGGAACTGAAATTGGAACGCTCACTGACATTTCCCCTATCTGAAAGTCTGATAAACACTGGAAAAACGACTAAGTCCAAAAAAAAAATTCTTTTCAACTTTTTTCAATTTTACCCCCGTTTGATATATATTCTACCCACACACATTTGGAACTCTCCTGGCGTACCCTCACACATATTATTCCCTCATTTAGTGGATATTTTCACAAAAAAGTGAAATTTTCAAAAATTCAGAAAATTGGCTGAAAACGACTAAATATGAAGGACTCATTGGGCGAATCACTCTGGAACTGAAATCGGAATGCTCACTGACATTTCCCCTATCTGAAAGTCTGATAAACGCCGGAAAAATGACTGAGTCCAAAAAAAAAGTTTTTCAAATTTTTTCAATTTTACCCCCGTGGGATATATATTCTACCCAAACACATTTGGAACTCTCCTGGGGTACCCTCACACATATTATTCCCTCATTTAGTGGATATTTTCACAAAAAAGTGAAATTTTCAAAAATTCAGAAAATTGGCTGAAAACGACTAAATATGAAGGACTCATCGGGCGAATCGCTCTGGAACTGAAATCGGAAAGCTCACTGACATTTCCCCTATCTGAAAGTCTGATAAAAGCCGGAAACACGAATAAGTCCAAAAAAAAAATTCTTTTCAAATTTTTCAAATTTTACCCCCGTGGGATATATATTCTACGTACACACATTTGGAACTCTCCTGGCATACCATCACACATATTATTCTCTCATTTAGTGATCTTTTCACAAAAAAGAGAAATTTTCAAAAATTCAGAAAATTGGCTGAAAACGACTAAATATGAAGGACTCATCGGGCGAATCGCTCTGGAACTGAAATCGGAATGCTCACTGACATTTCCCCTATCTGAAAGTCTGATAAATGCTGGAAAAATGACAAAGTCGAAAAAAAATTTTTTTTCAACTTTTTTCAATTTTACCCCTGTGGGATATATATTCTACCCACACACATTTGGAACTCTCCTGGGGTACCCTCACACATATTGTTCCCTCATTTAGTGGATATTTTCACAAAAAAGTGAAATTTTCAAAAGTTCATAAAATTGGCTGAAAACGACTAAATATGAATGACTCATGGGGCGAAACACTCTGGAACTGAAATCGAAATGCTCACTGATATTTTCCCTATCTGAAAGTCTGATAAACGCCGGAAAAACGACTAAGTCCAAAAAAAATTTTTTTTAAACTTTTTTTAATTTTACCCCCGTGGGATATATATTCTACCCAAACACATTTGGATCTCTCCAGGGGTACCTTCACACATATTATTCCATCGTTTAGTGGATATTTTCACAAAAAAGTGAAATTTTCCAAAATTCAGAAAATTGGCTGAAAACTTCTAAATATGAAGAACTCATCGGGCGAATCGCTCTGGAACTGAAATCGGAATGCTCACTGACATTTCCCCTATCTGAAAATCTGATAAACGCCGGAAAAACGACTAAGTCCAAAAAAAAAATTTTTCAACTTTGTTCAATTTTACCCCCGTGGGATATATATTCTACCCAAACACACTTGGATCTCTCCAGGGGTACCTTCACACATATTATTCCATCGTTTAGTGGATATTTTCACAAAAAAGTGAAATTTTCAAAAATTCTGAAAATTGGCTGAAAACGACTAAATATGAAGGACTCATTCGGGCAAATCGCTCTGGAACTGAAATCGGAACGCTCATTGACATTTCCCCTATCTGAAAGTCTGATAAATGCCGGAAAAATGCCTAAGTCCCCAAAAAAAATTTTTTCAACTTTTTTCAATTTTACCCCGTGGGATATATATTCTACCCAAACCCATTTGGAACTCTCCTGGGGTACCCTCACAAATATTATTCCCTCATTTAGTGGATATTTTCACAAAAAAGTGAAATTTTCAAAAATTCTGAAAATTGGCTGAAAACGACTAAATATGAAGGGCTCATCGGGTGAATCGCTCTGGAACTGAAATCAGAACGCTCAATGACATTTCCCCTATCTGAAAGTCTGATAAATGCTGGAAAAATGACGAAGTCCAAAAAAAAATGTTTTTCAACTTTTTTCAATTTTACCCCGTGGGATATATATTCTACCCACACACATTTGGAACTCTCTTGGCGTACCCTCACACATATTATTCCCTCATTTAGTGGATATTTTCACAAAAAATGAAATTTTCAAAAATTCAGAAAATTGGCTGAAAACGACTAAATATGAAGGACTCATCGGGCGAATCGCTCTGGAACTGAAATCGGAACGCTGACTGACATTTCCCCTATCTGAAAGTCTGAAAAACGCCGGAAAAATGACTAAGTCCCCCAAAAAAAAATTTTTGAACTTTTTTCAATTTTACCCCGTGGGATATATATTCTACCCACACACATTTGGAACTCTCCTGGCGTACCCTCACACATATTATTCCCTCATTTAGTGGATATTTTCACAAAAAAGTGAAATTTTCAAAAATTCTGAAAATTGGCTGAAAACGTCTAAATGTGAAGGACTCATCGGGCGAATCGCTCTGGAACTGAAATCGGAACGCTCACTGACATTTCCCCTATCTGAAAGTCTGATAAACGTCGGAAAAATGACTAAGTCCAAAAAATTTTTTTTTCAATTTTACCCCCGTGGGATATATATTCTACCCACACACATTTGGACCTCTCCTGGCGTACCCTCACACATATTATTCCCTCATTTAGTGGATATTTTCACAAAAAAATGAAATTTTCAAAAATTCAGAAAATTGGCTGAAAATGACTAAATATGAAGGACTCATCGAGCAAATCGCTCTGGAACTGAAATCGGAACGCTCACTGACATTTCCCCTATCTGAAAGTCTGATAAACGCTGAAAAAATGACTAAGTCTAAAAAAATTTTTTTTAACTTTTTTCAATTTTACCCCCGTGGGATATATATTCTACCCGCACACATTTGGAACTCTCCTGGGGTACCCTCACACATATCATTCCCTCATTTAGTGGATATTTTCACAAAAAAGTGAAATTTTCAAAAATTCAGAAAATTGGCTGAAAACGACTAAATATGAAGGACTCATCGGGCGAATCGCTCTGGAACTGAAATCGGAACGCTCACTGACATTTCCCCTTTCTGAAAGTCTGATAAACGCTGAAAAAATTACTAAGTCCAAAAAATTTTTTTTTTTACTTTTTTCAATTTTACCCCCGTGGGATATATATTCTACCCAGACACATTTGGAACTCTCCTGGCGTACCCTCACACATATTATTCCCTCATTTAGTGGATATTTTTACAAAAAAGTGAAATTTTCAAAAATTCTGAAAATTGGCTGAAAACGACTAAATATGAAGGACTCATCGGGCGAATCGCTCTGGAACTGAAATCGAAACGCTCACTGACATTTAGCCTATCTGAAAGTCAGATAAAAGCTGGAAAAATGACTAAGTCCAAAAAAAAATGTTTTAAACTTTTTTCAATTTTTCCCCCGTGGGATATATATTCTACCCACACACATTTGGAACTCTCCAGGCGTACCATCACACATATTATTCCCTCATTTTGTGAATATTTTCACAAAAAAGTGAAATTTTCAAAAATTCAGAAAATTGGCTGAAAACGACTAAATTCGAAGGACTCATCGGGCGAATCGCTCTGGAACTGAAATCGGAACGCTGACTGACATTTCCCCTATCTGAAAGTCTGAAAAACGCCGGAAAAATGAGTAAGTCCCCCAAAAAAAAATTTTTGAACTTTTTTCAATTTTACCCCCGTGGGATATATATTCTACCCACACACATTTGGAACTCTCCTGGCGTACCCTCACACATATTATTCCCTCATTTAGTGGATATTTTCACAAAAAAGTGAAATTTTCAAAAATTCAGAAAATTGGCTGAAAATGACAAAACATGAAGGACTCATCGGGCGAATCGCTCTGGAACTGAAATCGGAACGCTCACTGACATTTCCCCTATCTGAAAGTCTGATAAACGCCGGAAAAATGACTAAGTCCAAAAAAATGTTTTTTTCAATTTTACCCCCGTGGGATATATATTCTACCCACACACATTTGGAACTCTCCTGGCGTACCCTCACACATATTATTCCCTCATTTAGTGTATATTTTCACAAAAAAGTGAAATTTTCAAAAATTCTGAAAATTGGCTGAAAACGTCTAAATGTGAAGGACTCATCGGGCGAATCGCTCTGGAACTGAAATCGGAATGCTCACTGACATTTCCCCTATCTGAAAGTCTGATAAACGTCGGAAAAATGACTAAGTCCAAAAAATTTTTTTTTCAATTTTACCCCCGTGGGATATATATTCTACCCACACACATTTGGAACTCTCCTGGCGTACCCTCACACATATTATTCCCTCATTTAGTGGATATTTTCACAAAAAAATGAAATTTTCAAAAATTCAGAAAATTGGCTGAAAATGACTAAATATGAAGGACTCATCGAGCAAATCACTCTGGAACTGAAATCGGAACGCTCACTGACATTTCCCCTATCTGAAAGTCTGATAAACGCTGAAAAAATGACTAAGTCTAAAAAAAATTTTTTTTAACTTTTTTCAATTTTACCCCCGTGGGATATATATTCTACCCGCACACATTTGGAACTCTCCTGGGGTACCCTCACACATATCATTCCCTGATTTAGTGGATATTTTCACAAAAAAGTGAAATTTTCAAAAATTCAGAAAATTGGCTGAAAACGACTAAATATGAAGGACTCATCGGGCGAATCGCTCTGGAACTGAAATCGGAACGCTCACTGACATTTCCCCTATCTGAAAGTCTGATAAACGCTGAAAAAATTACTAAGTCCAAAAAAATTTTTTTTTTTACTTTTTTCAATTTTACCCCCGTGGGATATATATTCTACCCAGACACATTTGGAACTCTCCTGGCGTACCCTCACACATATTATTCCCTCATTTAGTGGATATTTTTGCAAAAAAGTGAAATTTTCAAAAATTTTGAAAATTGGCTGAAAACGACTAAATTCGAAGGACTCATCGGGCGAGTCGCTCTGGAACTGAAATCGAAACGCTCACTGACATTTAGCCTATCTGAAAGTCAGATAAAAGCTGGAAAAATGACTAAGTCCAAAAAAAAATGTTTTAAACTTTTTTCAATTTTTCCCCCGTGGGATATATATTCTACCCACACACATTTGGAACTCTCCAGGCGTACCATCACACATATTATTCCCTCATTTAGTGAATATTTTCACAAAAAAGTGAAATTTTCAAAAATTCAGAAAATTGGCTGAAAACGACTAAATTCGAAGGACTCATCGGGCGAATCGCTCTGGAACTGAAATCGGAACGCTGACTGACATTTCCCCTATCTGAAAGTCTGAAAAACGCCGGAAAAATGAGTAAGTCCCCCAAAAAAAAATTTTTGAACTTTTTTCAATTTTACCCCCGTGGGATATATATTCTACCCAAACACATTTGGAACTCTCCTGGGGTACCCTCACACATATTATTCCCTCATTTAGTGGATATTTTCACAAAAAAGTGAAATTTTCAAAAATTCAGAAAATTGGCTGAAAACGACTAAATATGAAGGACTCATCGGGCGAATCGCTCTGGAACTGAAATCGGAAAGCTCACTGACATTTCCCCTATCTGAAAGTCTGATAAACGCCGGAAACACGAATAAGTCCAAAAAAAAAATTCTTTTCAAATTTTTTCAATTTTACCCCCGTGGGATATATATTCTACGTACACACATTTGGAACTCTCCTGGCATACCATCACACATATTATTCTCTCATTTAGTGATCTTTTCACAAAAAAGAGAAATTTTCAAAAATTCAGAAAATTGGCTGAAAACGACTAAATATGAAGGACTCATCGGGCGAATCGCTCTGGAACTGAAATCGGAACGCTCACTGACATTTCCCCTTTCTGAAAGTCGGCTAAATGCCGGAAAAATGACTGGGTCCAAAAAAAAATTTTTTTCAACTTTTTTCAATTTTCCCCCCCGTGGGATATATATTCTACCCACACACATTTGGAACTCTCCTGGGGTACCCTCACACATATTATTCCCTCATTTAGTAGATATTTTCACAAAAAAGTGAAATTTTCAAAATTTCAGAAACTTGGCGGAAAACGACTAAATATGAAGGACTCATCAGGCGAATCACTCTGGAACTGAAATTGGAACGCTCACTGACATTTCCCCTATCTGAAAGTCTGATAAACACTGGAAAAACGACTAAGTCCAAAAAAAAAATTCTTTTCAACTTTTTTCAATTTTACCCCCGTTTGATATATATTCTACCCACACACATTTGGAACTCTCCTGGGGTACCCTCACACATATTATTCCCTCATTTAGTAGATATTTTCACAAAAAAGTGAAATTTTCAAAAATTCTGAAAATTGGCTGAAAACGACTAAATTCTTAGGACTCATTGGGCGAATCGCTCTGGAACTGAAATCGGAATGCTCACTGACATTTCCCCTATCTGAAAGTCTGATAAATGCTGGAAAAATGACAAAGTCGAAAAAAAAAATTTTTTCAACTTTTTTCAATTTTACCCCTGTGGGATATATATTCTACCCACACACATTTGGAACTCTCCTGGGGTACCCTCACACATATTGTTCCCTCATTTAGTGGATATTTTCACAAAAAAGTGAAATTTTCAAAAATTCATAAAATTGGCTGAAAACGACTAAATATGAAGGACTCATGGGGCGAAACACTCTGGAACTGAAATCGAAATGCTCACTGATATTTTCCCTATCTGAAAGTCTGATAAACGCCGGAAAAACGACTAAGTCCAAAAAAAATTTTTTTTAAACTTTTTTTAATTTTACCCCCGTGGGATATATATTCCACCCACACACATTTGGTACTCTCCTGGCGTACCCTCACACATATTATTCCCTCATTTAGTGGATATTTTCACAAAAAAGTGAAATTTTCCAAAATTCAGAAAATTGGCTGAAAACTTCTAAATATGAAGAACTCATCGGGCGAATCGCTCTGGAACTGAAATCGGAATGCTCACTGACATTTCCCCTATCTGAAAATCTGATAAACGCCGGAAAAACGACTAAGTCCAAAAAAAAAATTTTTCAACTTTGTTCAATTTTACCCCCGTGGGATATATATTCTACCCAAACACATTTGGATCTCTCCAGGGGTACCTTCACACATATTATTCCATCGTTTAGTGGATATTTTCACAAAAAAGTGAAATTTTCAAAAATTCTGAAAATTGGCTGAAAACGTCTAAATGTGAAGGACTCATCGGGCGAGTCGCTCTGGAACTGAAATCGGAACGCTCACTAACATTTCCCCTATCTGAAAGTCTGATAAAAGCCGGAAAAATGACTAAGTCCAAAAAAAATTTTTTTTCAATTTTACCCCCGTGGGATATATATTCTACCCACACACATTTGGAACTCTCCTGGCGTACCCTCACACATATTATTCCCTCATTTAGTGGATATTTTCTCAAAAAAGTGAAATTTTCAAAAATTCAGAAAATTGGCTAAAAACGACTTAATATGAAAGACTCATCGGGCGAATCGCTCTGGTACTGAAATTGGAACGCTCACTGACATTTCCCCTATCTGAAAGTCTGATAAAGGCCGTAAATATGACTAAGTCCAGAAAAATTTTTTTTTCAATTTTACCCCCGTGGGATATATATTCTACCCACACACATTTGGAACTCTCCTGGGGTACCCTCACACATATTATTCCCTCATTTAGTGGATATTTTCACAAAAAAGTGAAATTTTCAAAAATTCAGAAAATTGGCTGAAAACGACTAAATATGAAGGACTCATCGGGCGAATCGCTCTGGAACTGAAATCGGAACTCTCACTGACATTTCCCCTATCTGAAAGTCTGATAAACGCTGAAAAAATTACTAAGTCCAAAAAAATTTTTTTTTTTTACTTTTTTCAATTTTACCCCCGTGGGATATATTTCCTACCCACACACATTTGAAACTCTCCTGGGGTACCCTCACACATATAATTCTCTCATTTAGTGGATATTTTCACAAAAAAGTGAAATTTTCAAAAATTCAGAAAATTGGCTGAAAACGATTAAATATGAAGGAATCATCGGGCAAATCGCTCTGGAACTGAAATCGGAACGCTCACTGACATTTCCCCTATCTGAAAGTCTGATAAACGCTGAAAAAATGACTAAGCCTAAAAAAAATTTTTTTTAACTTTTTTCAATTTTACCCCCGTGGGATATATATTCTACCTGCACACATTTGGAACTCTCCTGGGGTACCCTCACACATATTATTCCCTCATATAATGGATATTTTCACAAAAAGGTGAAATTTTCAAAAATTCTGAAAATTGGCTGAAAACGACTTAATATGAAGGACTCATCGGGCGAATCGCTCTGGAACTGAAATCGGAACGCTCACTGACATTTCCCCTATCTGAAAGTCTGATAAACGCTGAAAAAATGAATAACTCCAAAAAAATTTTTTTTTCAATTTTACCACGTGGGATATATATTCTACCCACACACATTTGGAACTCTCCTGGTGTACCCTCACACATATTATTATTCCCTCATTTAGTGGATATCTTCACAAAAAAGTGAAATTTTCAAAAATTCAGAAAATTGGCTGAAAACGACTAAAGATGAAAGACTCATCGCACGAATAGCTATGGAACTGAAATCGGAATGCTCACTGACATTTTCCCTATCTGAAAGTCTGATAAACGCTGGAAAAATGACTAAGCCCAAAAAAATTTTTTTTTCAATTTTATCCCTGTGGGATATATATTCTACCCTCACACATTTGGAACTCTCCTGGCGTACCCTCACACATATTACTCCCTCATTTAGTGGATATTTTCACAAAAAAATGAAATTTTCAAAAATTCAGAAAATTGGCTGAAAACGACTAAATATGAAGGACTCATCTGGCAAATCGCTCTGGAACTGAAATCGGAATGCTCACTGACATTTCCCCTATCTGAAAGTCTGATAAACGCTGAAAAAATGACTAAGTCTAAAAAAAATTTTTTTAAACTTTTTTCAATTTTACCCCTGTGGGATATATATTCTACCCGCACACATTTGGAACTCTCCTGGGGTACCCTCACACATATTATTCCCTCATTTAATGGATATTTTCACAAAAAAGTGAAATTTTCAAAAATTCTGAAAATTGGCTGAAAATGACTAATTATGAAGGCCACATCGGGTGCATCGCTCTGGAACTGAAATCGGAACGCTGACTGACATTTCCCCTATCTGAAAGTCTGATAAATGCCAGAAAAATGACTAGGTCTAAAAAAAATTTTTTTCAACTTTTTTCAATTTTACACCTGTGGGATATATATTCTACCCACACACATTTGGAACTCTCCTGGAGTACCCTCACACATATTATTCCCTCATTTAGTGGATATTTTCACAAAAAGGGAAATTTTCAAAAATTCAGAAAATTGGCTGAAAACGACTAAATATCAAGGACTCATCGGGAAAATCGCTTTGCAACTGAATTCAGAACGCTCACTGACATTTCCCCTATCTGAAAGTCTGATAAACGCCGGAAAAATGACTAAGTCCCCCAAAAAATTTTTTTTAACTTTTTTCAATTTTACCCCCGTGGGATATATATTCTACCCACACACATTTGGAACTCTCCTGGCGTACCCTCACACATATTATTCCCTCATTTAGTGGATATTTTCACAAAAAAGTGAAATTTTCAAAAATTCAGAAAATTGACTGAAAACGACTAAATATGAAGGACTCATCGGGCGAATCGCTCTGGAACTGAAATCGGAACGCTCACTGACATTTCCCCTATCTGAAAGTCTGATAAACGCCGGGAAAATGACTACGTCCAAAAAAAAATTTTTTTAAATTTTACCCCAGTGGGATATATATTCTACCCACACACATTTGGAACTCTCCTGGCGTACCCTCACACATATTATTCCCTCATTTAGTGGAAATTTTCACAAAAAAGTGAAATTTTCAAAAATTCTGAAAATTGGCTGAAAACTAGTAAATTTGAAGGACTCATCGGGTAAATCGCTCTGGAACTGAAATCGGAACGCTCACTGACATTTCCCCTATCTGAAAGTCTGATAAATGCCGGAAAAATGACTAAGTCCAAAAAATTTTTTTTCAATTTTACCCCGTGGGATATATATTCTACCCACACACATTTGGAATTCTCCTGGCGTACCGTCACACATATTATTATTCCCTCATTTAGTGGATATCTTCACAAAAAAGTGAAATTTTCAAAAATTCAGAAAATTGGCTGAAAATGACTAAAGATGAAGGACTCATCGCACGATTAGCTATGGAACTGAAATCGGAATGCTCACTGACATTTCCCCTATCTGAAAGTCTGATAAACGCCGGAGAAATGACTAAGTCCAAAAAAAAATTTTTTTAAACATTTTTCAATTTTACCCCCGTGGGATATATATTCTACCCACACACATTTGGAACTCTCCTGGCGTACCCTCACACATATTATTCCCTCATTTAGTGGATATTTTCACAAAAAAGTGAAATTTTCAAAAAGTCAGAAAATTGGCTGAAAACGACTAAATATGAAGGACTCATCTGTCAAATTGCTCTGGAACTGAAATCGGAACGCTCACTGACATTTCCCCTATCTGAAAGTCTGATAAACGCCGGAGAAATGACTAAGTCCAAAAAAATTTTTTTTTCAATTTTACCCCCGTGGGGTATATATTCTACCCACAGACATTTGGAACTCTCCTGGCGTACCCTCACACATATTATTATTCCCTCATTTAGTGGATATCTTCACATGAAAGTGAAATTTTCAAAAATTCTGAAAATTGGCTGAAAACGACTAAAGATGAAGGACTCAGCGCACGAATAGTTATGGAACTGAAATCGGAATGCTCACAGACATTTCCCCTATCTGAAAGTCTGATAAACGCCGGAAAAATGACTAAGTCCAAAAAAAATGTTTTTTCAATTTTACCCCCGTTGGATATATATTCTACCCACACACATTTGGAGCTCTCCTGGGGTACCCTCACACATATTATTCCATCATTTAGTGGATATTTTCACAAAAAAGTGAAATTTTCAAAAATTCAGAAAATTGTCTGAAAATGACTAAATATGAAGGACTCATCGGGCGAATCGCTCTGGAGCTGAAATCGGAATGCTCACTGACATTTCCCCTATCTGAAAGTCTGATTAACGCCGGAAAAATGACTAAGTCCAAAAAAATTTTTTTTTCAATTTTACCCCCTTGGGATATATATTCTACCCACACACATTTGGAACTCTCCTGGCGTACCCTCACACATATTATTCCCTCATTTAGTGGATATTTTCACAAAAAAGTGAAATTTTCAAAAATTCAGAAAATTGGTTGAAAACGACTAAATATGAAGGACTCATCTGGCGAATTGCTCTGGAACTGAAATCGAAACGCTCACTGACATTTCCCCTATCTGAAAGTCTGATAAACGCTGAAAAAATTAATAACTCCAAAAAAAAATTTTTTTCAACTTTTTTCAATTTTACCCCCGTGGGATATATATTCTACCCACACACATTTGGAACTCTCCTGGGGTACCCTCACACATATTATTCCCTCATTTAGTGGATATTTTCACAAAAAAGTGAAATTTTCAAAAATTCAGAAAGTTGGCTGAAAACGACTAAATATGAAGGACTCATCGGTCGAATCGCTCTGGAACTGAAATCAGAATGCTCACTGACATTTCCCCTATCTGAAAGTCTGATTAACGCCGGAAAAATGACTAAGTCCAAAAAAAACTTTTTTCAATTTTACCCCCGTGGGATATATATTCTACCCACACACATTTGGAACTCTACTGGCGTGCCCTCACACATATTATTCCATCATTTAGTGGATATTTTCACAAAAAAGTGAAATTTTCAAAAATTCAGAAAATTGTCTGAAAATGACTAAATATGAAGGACTCATCGGGCGAATCGCTCTGGAGCTGAAATCGGAATGCTCACTGACATTTCCCCTATCTGAAAGTCTGATAAACGCTGAAAAAATGAATAACTCCAAAAAAATTTTTTTTTAAACTTTTTTCAATTTTACCCCCGTGGGATATATATTCTACCCACACACATTTGGAACTCTCCTGGCGTACCCTCAGACATATTATTCCCTCATTTAGTGGATATTTTCACAAAAAAGTGAAATTTTAAAAAATTCAGAAAATTGGCTGAAAATGACTAAATATGATGGACTCATCGGGCGAATCGCTCTGGAACTGAAGTCGGAACGCCCACTGACATTTCCCCTATCTGAAAGTCTGATAAACGCCGGAGAAATGACTAAGTCCCCCAAAAAAAATTTTTCAACTTTTTTCAATTTTACCCCCGTGGGATATATATTCTACTCACACACATTTGGAACTCTCCTGGGGTACCCTCACACATATTATTCCCTCATTTAGTGGATATTTTCACAAAAAAGTGAAATTTTCGAAAATTCAGAAAGTTGGCTGAAAACGACTAAATATGAATTACTCATCTGGCGAATCTCTCTGGAATTGAAATCAGAATGCTCACTGACATTTCCCCTATCTGAAAGTCTGATAAACGCCGGAAAAATGACTAAGTCCAAAAAAAAATTTTTTTAAACTTTTTTCAATTTTACCCCTGTGGGATATATATTCTACCCACACACATTTGGAACTCTCCTGGCGTACCCTCACACATATTATTCCCTCATTTAGTGGAAATTTTCACAAAAAAGTGTAATTTTCAAAAATTCTGAAAATTGTCTGAAAACGACTAAATATGAAGGACTCATCGGGCAAATCGCTCTGGAACTGAAATCGGAACGCTCACTGACATTTCCCCTATCTGAAAGTCTGATAAACGCCGGAAAAATGACTAAGTCCAAAAAAAATCTTTTTTCAATTTTACCCCTGTGGGATATATATTCTACCCACACACATTTGGAACTCTACTGGCGTACCCTCACACATATTATTATTCCCTCATTTAGTGGATATCTTCACAAAAAAAGTGAAATTTTCAAAAATTCAGAAAATTGGCTGAAAACGACTAAAGATGAAGGACTCATCGCACAAATAGCTATGGAACTGAAATCGGAATGCTCACTGACATTTCCACTATCTGAAAGTCTGATAAACGCCGGAAAAATGACTAAGTCCAAAAAAATTTTTTTTTAAACTTTTTTCAATTTTACCCCCGTGGGATATATATTCTACCCACACACATTTGGAACTCTCCTGGGGTACCCTCACACATATTATTCCTTCATTTAGTGGATATTTTCACAAAAAAGTTAAATTTTCAAAAATTCAGAAAATTGGCTGAAAACGACTAAATATGAAGGACTCATCGGGCGAATTGCTCTGGAACTGAAATCGGAACGCTCACTGACATTTCCCCTATCTGAAAGTCTGATAAACGCCGGAGAAATGACTAAGTCCAAAAAAAAATTTTTTTCAACTTTTTTCAGTTTTACCCCCGTGGGATATATATTCTACCCACACACATTTGGAACTCTCCTGGAGTAGCTTCACACATATTATTCCCTCATTTAGTGGATATTTTCACAAAAAGGGAAATTTTCAAAAATTCAGAAAATTGGCTAAAAACGACTAAATATGATGGACTCATCGGGCAAATCGCTCTGCAACTGAAATGAGAACGCTCACTGACATTTCCCCTATCTGAAAGTCTGATAAACGCCGGAAAAATGACTAAGACCCCCAAAAAAATTTTTTTTCAATTTTACCCCGTGGGATATATATTCTACCCACACACATTTGGAACTCTCCTGGCGTACCCTCACACATATTATTATTCCCTCATTTAGTGGATATCTTCACATGAAAGTGAAATTTTCAAAAATTCTGAAAATTGGCTGAAAACGACTAAAGATGAGGGACTCATCGCACGAATAGCTATGGAACTGAAATCGGAATGCTCACTGACATTTCCCCTATCTGAAAGTCTGATAAACGCCGGAAAAATGACTAAGTCCAAAAAAAAATTTTTTTAAACTTTTTTCAATTTTACCCCCTTGGGATATATATTCTACCCACACACATTTGGAACTCTACTGGCGTACCCTCACACATATTATTCCCCCATTTAGTGGATATTTTCACAAAAAAGTGAAATTTTCAAAAATTCAGAAAATTGGTTGAAAACGACTAAATATGAAGGACTCATCTGGCGAATTGCTCTGGAACTGAAATCGGAATGCTCACTGACATCTCCCCTATCTGAAAGTCTGATAAACGCCGGAAAAATGACTAAGTCCAAAAAAAATTTTTTTGAAACGTTTTTCAATTTTACCCCCGTGGGATATATATTCTACCCACACACATTTGGAACTCTCCTGGCGTACCCTCACACATATTATTATTCCCTCATTTAGTGGATATCTTCACATGAAATTGAAATTTTCAAAAATTCTGAAAATTGGCTGAAAACGACTAAAGATGAAGGACTCATCGCACGAATAGCTATGGAACTGAAATCAGAATGCTCACTGACATTTCCCCTATCTGAAAGTCTGATAAACGCTGGAAAAATGACTAAGTCCAAAAAAAATGTTTTTTCAATTTTACCCCCGTGGGATATATATTCTACCCACACACATTTGTAACTCTCCTAGGGTACCCTCACACATATTATTCCCTCATTTAGTGGATATTTTCACAAAAAAGTGAAATTTTCAAAAATTCAGAAAATTGTCTGAAAATGACTAAATATGAAGGACTCATCGGTTGAATTGCTCTGGAACTGAAATTGGAACGCTCACTGACATTTCCCCTATCTGAAAGTCTGATAAATGCCGGAAAAATGACTAAGTCCAAAAAAAAATTTTTTGAAACGTTTTTCAATGTTACCCCCGTGGGATATATATTCTACCCACACACATTTGGAACTCTCCTGGAGTACCCTCACACATATTATTCCCTCATTTAGTGATATTTTCACAAAAAGGGAAATTTTAAAAAATTCAGAAAATTGGCTGAAAACGACTAAATATGAAGGACTCATCGGGCAAATCGCTCTGCAACTGAAATCAGAACGCTCACTGACATTTCCCCTATCTGAAAGTCTGATAAACGCCGGAAAAATGACTAAGTCCCCCAAAAAAATTTTTTCAACTTTTTTCAATTTTACCCCCGTGGGATATATATTCTACCCACACACATTTGGAACTCTCCTGGGGTACCCTCACACATATTATTCCCTCATTTAGTGGATATTTTCACAAAAAAGTGAAATTTTCAAAAATTCAGAAAATTGGCTGAAAACGACTAAAGATGAATGACTCATCGCACGAATAGCTATGGAACTGAAATCGGAATGCTCACTGACATTTCCCCTATCTGAAAGTCTGATATACGCCGCAAAAATGACTAAGTCCAAAAAAAAATTTTTTTAAACTTTTTTCAATTTTACCCCCGTGGGATATATATTCTACCCACACACATTTGGAACTCTACTGGCGTACCCTCACACATGTTATTCCCTCATTTAGTGGATATTTTCACAAAAAAGTGAAATTTTCAAAAATTCAGAAAATTGGTTGAAAACGACTAAATATGAAGGACTCATCTGGCGAATTGCTCTGGAACTGAAATCGGAATGCTCACTGACATCTCCCCTATCTGAAAGTCTGATAAACGCTGAAAAAATTAATAACTCCAAAAAAATTTTTTTTTAAACTTTTTTCAATTTTACCCCTGTGGGATATATATTCTACCCACACACATTTGGAACTCTCCTGGCGTACCCGCACACATATTATTCCCTCATTTAGTGGATATTTTCACAAAAAAGTGAAATTTTCAAAAATTCAGAAAATTGGCTGAAAACGACTAAATATGAAGGACTCATCGAGCGAATTGCTCTGGAACTGAAATCGGAACGCTCACTGACATTTCCCCTATCTGAAAGCCTGATAAAGGCCGGAAAAATGACTAAGTACAAAACAATTTTTTTTAAACTTTTTTCAATTTTACCCCCGTGGGATATATATTCTACCCACACACATTTGGAACTCTCGTGGGGTACCCTCACACATATTATTCCCTCATTTAGTGGATATTTTCACAAAGTGACATTTTCAAAAATTCAGAAAATTGGCTGAAAACGACTAAATATGAAGGACTCATCGGGCGAATCGTTCTGGAACTGAAATCGGAACGCTCACTGACATTTCCCCTATCTGAAAGTCTGATAAACGCCGGAAAAATGACTAAGTCGAAAAAAATTTTTTTTAAAATTTTACCCCCGTGGGATATATATTCTACCCACACACATTTGGAACTCTCCTGGCGTACCCTCACACATATTATTCCCTCATTTAGTGGATATTTTCACAAAAAAGTGACATTTTCAAAATTTCCAAAAATTATCTGAAAACGACTAAATATGAAGGACTGATCGGGCGAATCGCTCTGGAACTGAAATCGGAACGCTCACTGACATTTCCCCTATCTGAAAGTCTGATAAACGCCGGAAAAATGACTAAGTCCAAAAAAGATTTGTTTTCAATTTTACCCCCGTGGGATATATATTCTACCCACACACATTTGGAACTCTCCTGGCGTAACCTCACACATACTGTATTATTCCCTCATTTAGTGGGTATTTTCACAAAAAAGTGAAATTTTCAAAAATTCTGAAAATTGGCTGAAAACGTCTAAATATGAAGGACTCATCGGGCGAACCGCTCTGGAACTGAAATCGGAACGCTCACTGACATTTCCCCTATCTGAAAGTCTGAGAAATGCCGGAAAAATGACTAAGTCCAAAAAAATTTTTTTTTACATTTTACCCCCGTGGGATATATATTCTACCCACACACATTTGGAACTCTCCTGGCGTACCCTCACACATATTATTCCCTCATTTAGTGGATATTTTCACAAAAAAGTGACATTTTCAAAATTTCCAAAAATTGTCTGAAAACGACTAAATATGAAGGACTCATCGGGCGAATCGCTCTGGAACTGAAATCGGAACGCTCACTGACATTTCCCCTATCTGAAAGTCTGATAAACGCCGGAAAAATGACTAAGTCCAAAAAAAATTTTTTTTCAACTTTTTTCACTTTTACCCCCGTGGGATATATAGTCTACCCACACACATTTGGAACTCTCCTGGGTACCCTCACACATATTATTCCCTCATTTAGTGGATATTTTCACAAAAAAGTGAAATTTTCAAAAATTCTGAAAATTGGCTGAAAACGACTAAATATGAAGGACTCATCGGGCGAATCGCTCTGGAACTGAAATCGGAACGCTCACTGACATTTCCCCTATCTGAAAGTCTGATAAACGCTAAAAAAATGACTAAGTCCAAAAAAAAAATTTTTTTCAACTTTTTTCAATTTTACCCCCGTGGGATATATATTCTACCCACACACATTTGGAACTCTCCTGGGGTACCCTCACACATATTATTCCCTCATTTAGTGGATATTTTCACAAAAAAGTGAAATTTTCAAAAATTCAGAAAATTGGCTCAAAACGACTAAATATGAAGGACTCATTGGGCGAATAGCTCTGGAACTGAAATCGGAATGCTCACTGACATTTCCCCTATCTGAAAGTCTGATAAACGCCGGAAAAATGACTTAGTCCAAAAAAATTTTTTTTTTACTTTTTTCAAGTTTACCCCCGTCGGAGATATATTCTACCCACACACAGTTGGAACTCTCCTGGGGTACCCTCACACATATTATTCCCTCATTTAGTGGATATTTTCACAAAAAATGAAATTTTCAAAAATTCAGAAAATTGGCTCAAAACGACTAAATATGAAGGACTCATTGGGCGAATAGCTCTGGAACTGAAATCGGAATGCTCACTGACATTTCCCCTATCTGAAAGTCTGATAAACGCCGGAAAAATGACTTAGTCCAAAAAAATTTTTTTGAACTTTTTTCAATTTCACCCCGTGGGATATATATTCTACCAACACACATTTGGAACTCTCCTGCTGTACCCTCACACATATTATTTCCTCATTTAGGGGATATTTTCACAAAAAAGTGAAATTTTCAAAAATTCAGAAAATTGGCTGAAAGCGACTAAATATGAAAGACTCATCAGGCGAATCGCTCTGGAACTGAAATTGGAACGCTCACTGATATTTCCCCTATCTGAAAGTCTGATAAACGCCGGAAAAATGACTTAGTCCAAAAAAATTTTTTTCAACTTTTTTCAATTTCACCCCGTGGGATATATATTCTACCAACACACATTTGGAACTCTCCTGGTGTACCCTCACACATATTATTTCCTCATTTAGTGGATATTTTCACAAAAAAGTGAAATTTTCAAAAATTCTGAAAATTGGCTGAAAACGACTAAATATGAAGGACTCATTGGGCAAATCGCTCTGGAACTAAAATCGGAACGCTCACTGACATCTCCCCTATCTGAAAGTCTGATAAACGCCGGAAAAATGACTAAGTCCAAAAAAAAATTTTTTTCAACTTTTTTCAATTTAACCCCTGTGGGATATATATTCTACCCACACACATTTGGAACTCACCTGGGGTACCCCCACACATATTATTCCCTCATTTAGTGGATATTTTCACAAAAAAGTGAAATTTTCAAAAATTCTGAAAATTGGCTGAAAACGACTAAATATGAAGGACTCATTGGGCAAATCGCTCTGGAACTAAAATCGGAACGCTCACTGACATTTCCCCTATCTGAAAGTCTGATAAACGCCGGAAAAATGACTAAGTCCAAAAAAAAATTTTTTTCAACTTTTTTCAATTTTACCCCCGTGGGATATATATTCTACCCACACACATTTGGAACTCTCCTGGGGTACCCTCACACATATTATTCCCTCATTTAGTGGATATTTTCACAAAAAAGTGAAACTTTCAAAAATTCAGAAAATTGGCTGAAAACGATTAAATATGAAGGACTCATCGGGCGAATCGCTCTGGAACTGAAATCGGAATGCTCACTGACATTTCCCCTATCTGAAAGTCTGATAAACGCCGGAAAAATGACTAAGTCCAAAAAAAATTTTTTTTCAACTTTTTTCACTTTTACCCCCGTGGGATATATAGTCTACCCACACACATTTGGAACTCTCCTGGGTACCCTCACACACATTATTCCTTCATTTAGTGGATATTTTCACAAAAAAGTGAAATTTTCAAAAATTCTGAAAATTGGCTGAAAACGACTAAATATGAAGAACTCATCGGACGAATCGCTCTGGAACTGAAATCGGAATGCTCACTGACATTTCCCCTATCTGAAAGTCTGATAAACGCTGAAAAAATGACTAAGTCCAAAAAAATTTTTTTTCAACTTTTTTCAATTTTACCCCGTGGGATATATATTCTACCCACACACATTTGGAACTCTCCTCGGGTACCCTCCCACATATTATTCCCTCATTTAGTGGATATTTTCACAAAAAAGTGAAATTTTCAAAAATTCTGAAGATTGGCTGAAAACGACTAAATGTGAATGAATCATCGGGCGAATCGCTCTGGAACTGAAATCGGAATGCTCACTGACATTTCCCCCTATCTGAAAGTCTGATAAACGCCGGAAAAATGACTAAGTCCGAAAAAAAAAAATTTTCATCTTTTTTCAATTTTACCCCCGTGGGATATATATTCTACCCACACACAGTTGGAACTCTCCTGGGGTACCCTCACACACATTATTCCTTCATTTAGTGGATATTTTCACAAAAAAGTGACATTTTCAAAAATTTAGAAAATTGGCTGAAAACGACTAAATATCAAGGACTCATCTGGCGAATCGCTCTGGAACTGAAATCGGAACGCTCACTGACATTTCCCCTATCTGAAAGTCTGATAAACGCTGACAAAATGAATAAGTCCAAACAAAATTTTTTTTCAACTTTTTTCAATTTTACCCCCGTGGGATATATATTCTACCCACACACAGTTGGAACTCTCCTGGGGTACCCTCACACACATTATTCCTTCATTTAGTGGATATTTTCACAAAAAAGTGAAATTTTCAAAAATTCAGAAAATTGGCTGAAAACGATTAAATATGAAGGACTCATCAGGCGAATCGCTCTGGAACTGAAATCGGAATGCTCACTGACATTTCCCCTTTCTGAAAGTCTGATAAACGCCGGAAAAATGACTAAGTCCAAAATTATTTTTTTTTCAACTTTTTTCAATTTTCCCCCGTGGGATATATATTCTACCCACACACATTTGGAACTCTCCTGGGGTACCCTCACACATATTATTCCCTCATTTAGTGGATATTTTCACAAAAACTTGAAATTTTCAAAAATTCAGAAAATTGGCGGAAAACGACTAAATATGAAGGACTCATCGGGCGAACCGCTCTGGAACTGAAATCGGAATGCTCACTGACATTTCCCCTATCTGAAAGTCTGATAAACGCTGAAAAAATGACTAAGTCCAAAAAAAAATTTTTTCAACTTCTTTCAATTTTACCCCCGTGGGATATATATTCTACCCACACACATTTGGAACTCTCCTGGGGTACCCTCACACATATTATTCCCTCATTTAGTGGATATTTTCACAAAAAAGTGAAATTTTGAAAAATTCAGAAAATTGGCTGAAAACGACTAAATATGAAGGACTCATCGGGCGAATCAGTCTGGAACTGAAATCAGAACGCTCACTGACATTTCCCCTATCTGAAAGTCTACTAAACGCTGAAAAAATGACTAAGACCAAAAAAAAAATTTTTCAACTTTTTTCAATTTTACCCCCGTGGGATATATATTCTACCCACACACATTTGGAACTCTCCTGGGGAACCCTCACATATTATTCCCTCATTTAGTGGATATTTTCACAAAAAAGTGAAATTTTCAAAAATTCTGAAAATTGGCTGAAAATGACTAAATATGAAGGACTCATCGGGCGAATCGCTCTGGAACTGAAATCGGAACGCTCACTGACATTTCCCCTATCTGAAAGTCTGATAAATGCCGGAAAAATGACTAAGTCCAAAACAATTTTTTTTTCAACTTTTTTCAATTTTACCCCCGTGGGATATATATTCTACCCACACTCATTTGGAACTCTCCTGGCGTACCCTCACAGATATTTTTCCCTCATTTAGTGAATATTTTCACAAAAAAGTGAAATTTTCAAAAATTCGGAAAATTGGCGGAAAACGACTAAATATGAAGGACTCATCGGGCGAACCGCTCTGGAACTGAAATCGGAATGCTCACTGACATTTCCCCTATCTGAAAGTCTGATAAACGCTGAAAAAATGACTAAGTCCCAAAAAATTTTTTTTTCAACTCTTTTCAATTTTACCCCATGGGATATATGTTCAACCCACACACATTTGGAACTCTCCTGGGGTAACCTCACACATATTATTCCCTCATTTAGTGGATATTTTCACAAAAAAGTGAAATTTTCAAAAATTCTGAAAATTGGCTGGATACGACTAAATATGAAGGACTCATCGACGAATCCCTCTGGAACTGAAATCGGAACGCTCACTGACATTTCCCCTCTCTGGAAGTCTGATAAACGCTGAAATAATGACTAAGTCTAAAGAAATTTTTTTCAACTTTTTTCAATTTTTCCCCCGTGGGATATATATTCTACCCACACACATTTGGAACTCTCGTAGGGTACCCTCACACATATTATTTGCACATTTAGTGGATATTTTCACAAAAAAGTGAAATTTTCAAAAATTCAGAAAATTGGCTGAAAACGACTAAATATGAAGGACTCATGGGGCGAATCGCTCTGGAACTGAAATCGGAACACTCACTGACATTTCCCCTATCTGAAAGTCTGATAAACGCCATAAAAATGACTAAGTCCAAAAAAATTTTTTTTTCAACTTTTTTCAATTTTACCCCCGTGGGATATATATTCAACCCACACACATTTGGAACTCTCCTGGGGTACACTCACACATATTATTCCCTCATTTAGTGGATATTTTCACAAAAAAGTGAAATTTTCAAAAATTCTGAAAATTGTCTGAAAACGACTAAATATGAAGGACTCATCGTCGAATCGCTCTGGAATTAAAATCGGAAGTCTCACTGACATTTCCCTTATCTGAAAGTCTGATAAACGGCATAAAAATGACTAAGTCCAAAAAAAATTTTTTTCAACTTTTTTCAATTTTACCCCCGTGGGATATATATTCTACCCACACACATTTGGAACTCTCCTAGGGTACCCTCACACATATTATTCCCTCATTTAGTGGATATTTTCACAAAAAAGTGAAATTTTCAAAAATTCAGAAAATTGTCTGAAAATGACTAAATATGAAGGACTCATCGGTTGAATTGCTCTGGAACTGAAATTGGAACGCTCACTGACATTTCCCCTATCTGAAAGTCTGATAAATGCCGGAAAAATGACTAAGTCCAAAAAAAAATTTTTTGAAACGTTTTTCAATGTTACCCCCGTGGGATATATATTCTACCCACACACATTTGGAACTCTCCTGGAGTACCCTCACACATATTATTCCCTCATTTAGTGATATTTTCACAAAAAGGGAAATTTTAAAAAATTCAGAAAATTGGCTGAAAACGACTAAATATGAAGGACTCATCGGGCAAATCGCTCTGCAACTGAAATCAGAACGCTCACTGACATTTCCCCTATCTGAAAGTCTGATAAACGCCGGAAAAATGACTAAGTCCCCCAAAAAAATTTTTTCAACTTTTTTCAATTTTACCCCCGTGGGATATATATTCTACCCACACACATTTGGAACTCTCCTGGGGTACCCTCACACATATTATTCCCTCATTTAGTGGATATTTTCACAAAAAAGTGAAATTTTCAAAAATTCAGAAAATTGGCTGAAAACGACTAAAGATGAATGACTCATCGCACGAATAGCTATGGAACTGAAATCGGAATGCTCACGGACATTTCCCCTATCTGAAAGTCTGATATACGCCGCAAAAATGACTAAGTCCAAAAAAAAATTTTTTTAAACTTTTTTCAATTTTACCCCCGTGGGATATATATTCTACCCACACACATTTGGAACTCTACTGGCGTACCCTCACACATGTTATTCCCTCATTTAGTGGATATTTTCACAAAAAAGTGAAATTTTCAAAAATTCAGAAAATTGGTTGAAAACGACTAAATATGAAGGACTCATCTGGCGAATTGCTCTGGAACTGAAATCGGAATGCTCACTGACATCTCCCCTATCTGAAAGTCTGATAAACGCTGAAAAAATTAATAACTCCAAAAAAATTTTTTTTTAAACTTTTTTCAATTTTACCCCTGTGGGATATATATTCTACCCACACACATTTGGAACTCTCCTGGCGTACCCGCACACATATTATTCCCTCATTTAGTGGATATTTTCACAAAAAAGTGAAATTTTCAAAAATTCAGAAAATTGGCTGAAAACGACTAAATATGAAGGACTCATCGGTCGAATTGCTCTGGAACTGAAATCGGAACGCTCACTGACATTTCCCCTATCTGAAAGTCTGATAAACGCCGGAAAAATGACTAAGTCCAAAAAAATTTTTTTGAAACGTTTTTCAATTTTACCCCCATGGGATATATATTCTACCCACACACATTTGGAACTCTCCTGGCGTACCCTCACACATATTATTATTCCCTCATTTAGTGGATATCTTCACATGAAAGTGAAATTTTCAAAAATTCTGAAAATTGGCTGAAAACGACTAAAGATGAAGGACTCATCGCACGAATAGCTATGGAACTGAAATCGGAATGCTCACTGACATTTCCCCTATCTGAAAGTCTGATAAACGCCGGAAAAATGACTAAGTCCAAAAAAATGTTTTTTCAATTTTACCCCCGTGGGATATATATTCTACCCACACACATTTGGAACTCTCCTGGGGTACCCTCACACATATTATTCCCTCATTTAGTGGATATTTTCACAAAAAAGTGAAATTTTCAAAAATTCAGAAAATTGGCTGAAAACGACTAAATATGAAGGACTCATCGAGCGAATTGCTCTGGAACTGAAATCGGAACGCTCACTGACATTTCCCCTATCTGAAAGCCTGATAAAGGCCGGAAAAATGACTAAGTACAAAACAATTTTTTTTAAACTTTTTTCAATTTTACCCCCGTGGGATATATATTCTACCCACACACATTTGGAACTCTCCTGGTGTACCCTCACACATATTATTCCCTCATTTAGTGGATATTTTCACAAAGTGACATTTTCAAAAATTCAGAAAATTGGCTGAAAACGACTAAATATGAAGGACTCATCGGGCGAATCGCTCTGGAACTGAAATCGGAACGCTCACTGACATTTCCCCTATCTGAAAGTCTGATAAACGCCGGAAAAATGACTAAGTCGAAAAAAATTTTTTTTAAAATTTTACCCCCGTGGGATATATATTCTACCCACACACATTTGGAACTCTCCTGGCGTACCCTCACACATATTATTCCCTCATTTAGTGGATATTTTCACAAAAAAGTGAAATTTTCAAAAATTCAGAAAATTATCTGAAAACGACTAAATATGAAGGACTCATCGGGCAAATCGCTCTGGAACTGAAATCGGAATGCTCACTGACATTTCCCCTATCTGAAAGTCTGATATACGCTGGAAAAATGACTAAGTCCAAAAAAAAATTTTTTTAAACTTTTTTCAATTTTACCCCTGTGGGATATATATTCTACCCACACACATTTGAAACTCTCCTGGCGTACCCTCACACATACTGTATTATTCCCTCATTTAGTGGATATTTTCACAAAAAAGTGAAATTTTCAAAAATTCTGAAAATTGGCTGAAAACGACTAAATATGAAAGACTCATCGGGCGAACCGCTCTGGAAATGAAATCGGAACGCTCACTGACATTTCCCCTATCTGAAAGTCTGATAAACGCCGGAAAAATGACTAAGTCCAAAAAAGATTTGTTTGCAATTTTACCCCCGTGGGATACATATTCTACCCACACACATTTGGAACTCTCCTGGCATACCCTCACACATATTATTCCCTCATTTAGTGGATATTTTCACAAAAAAGTGAAATTTTCAAAAATTCAGAAAAATGTCTGAAAACTACTAAATATGAAGGACTCATCGGGCGAATCGCTCTGGAACTGAAATCTGAATGGTCACTGACATTTCCCCTATCTGAAAGTCTGATATACGCCGGAAAAATGACTAAGTCCAAAAAAAAAATTTTTTAAACTTTTTTCAATTTTACCCCTGTGGGATATCCATTATACCAACACACACATGTGGAACTCTCCTGGCGTACCCTCACACATACTGTATTATTCCCTCATTTAGTGGATATTTTCACAAAAAAGTGACATTTTCAAAAATTCCGAAAATTGTCTGAAAACGACTAAATATGAAGGACTCATCGGGCGAATCGCTCTGGAACTGAAATCGGAACGCTCACTGACATTTCCCCTATCTGAAAGTCTGATAAAGGCCGAAAAAATGACTAAGTACAAAAAAATTTTTTTTAAACTTTTTTCAATTTTACCCCCGTGGATATATATTCTACCCACATACATTTGGAACTCTCCTGGCGTACCCTCACACATATTATTCCCTCATTTAGTGGATATTTTCACAAAAAAGTGACATTTTCAAAAATTCAGAAAATTGGCTGAAAACGACTAAATATGAAGGACTCTTGGGGCGAATCGCTCTGGAACTGAAATCGGAACGCTCACTGACATTTCCCCTATCTGAAAGTCTGATAAACGCCGGAAAAATGACTAAGTCCAAAAAAGATTTGTTTTCAATTTTACCCCCGTGGGATATATATTCTACCCACACACATTTGAAACTCTCCTGGCATACCCTCACACATATTATTCCCTCATTTAGTGGATATTTTCACAAAAAAGTGAAATTTTCAAAAATTCAGAAAATTGTCTGAAAACGACTAAATATGAAGGACTCATCAAGCGAATTGCTCTGGAACTGAAATCGGAACGCTCACTGACATTTCCCCTATCTGAAAGTCTGATAAAGGCCGGAAAAATGACTAAGTACAAAAAAATTTTTTTTAAACTTTTTTCAATTTTACCCCCGTGGGATATATATTCTACCCACACACATTTGGAACTCTCCTGGCGTAACCTCACACATACTGTATTATTCCCTCATTTAGTGGGTATTTTCACAAAAAAGTGAAATTTTCAAAAATTCTGAAAATTGGCTGAAAACGTCTAAATATGAAGGACTCATCGGGCGAACCGCTCTGGAACTGAAATCGGAACGCTCACTGACATTTCCCCTATCTGAAAGTCTGAGAAATGCCGGAAAAATGACTAAGTCCAAAAAAAATTTTTTTTACATTTTACCCCCGTGGGATATATATTCTACCCACACACATTTGGAACTCTCCTGGCGTACCCTCACACATATTATTCCCTCATTTAGTGGATATTTTCACAAAAAAGTGACATTTTCAAAATTTCCAAAAATTGTCTGAAAACGACTAAATATGAAGGACTCATCGGGCGAATCGCTCTGGAACTGAAATCGGAACGCTCACTGACATTTCCCCTATCTGAAAGTCTGATAAACGCCGGAAAAATGACTAAGTCCAAAAAAAATTTTTTTTCAACTTTTTTCACTTTTACCCCCGTGGGATATATAGTCTACCCACACACATTTGGAACTCTCCTGGGTACCCTCACACATATTATTCCCTCATTTAGTGGATATTTTCACAAAAAAGTGAAATTTTCAAAAATTCTGAAAATTGGCTGAAAACGACTAAATATGAAGGACTCATCGGGCGAATCGCTCTGGAACTGAAATCGGAACGCTCACTGACATTTCCCCTATCTGAAAGTCTGATAAACGCTAAAAAAATGACTAAGTCCAAAAAAAAAATTTTTTTCAACTTTTTTCAATTTTACCCCCGTGGGATATATATTCTACCCACACACATTTGGAACTCTCCTGGGGTACCCTCACACATATTATTCCCTCATTTAGTGGATATTTTCACAAAAAAGTGAAATTTTCAAAAATTCAGAAAATTGGCTCAAAACGACTAAATATGAAGGACTCATTGGGCGAATAGCTCTGGAACTGAAATCGGAATGCTCACTGACATTTCCCCTATCTGAAAGTCTGATAAACGCCGGAAAAATGACTTAGTCCAAAAAAATTTTTTTTTTACTTTTTTCAAGTTTACCCCCGTCGGAGATATATTCTACCCACACACAGTTGGAACTCTCCTGGGGTACCCTCACACATATTATTCCCTCATTTAGTGGATATTTTCACAAAAAAGTGAAATTTTCAAAAATTCAGAAAATTGGCTCAAAACGACTAAATATGAAGGACTCATTGGGCGAATAGCTCTGGAACTGAAATCGGAATGCTCACTGACATTTCCCCTATCTGAAAGTCTGATAAACGCCGGAAAAATGACTTAGTCCAAAAAAATTTTTTTCAACTTTTTTCAATTTCACCACGTGGGATATATATTCTACCAACACACATTTGGAACTCTCCTGCTGTACCCTCACACATATTATTTCCTCATTTAGGGGATATTTTCACAAAAAAGTGAAATTTTCAAAAATTCAGAAAATTGGCTGAAAGCGACTAAATATGAAAGACTCATCAGGCGAATCGCTCTGGAACTGAAATTGGAACGCTCACTGATATTTCCCCTATCTGAAAGTCTGATAAACGCCGGAAAAATGACTTAGTCCAAAAAAATTTTTTTCAACTTTTTTCAATTTCACCCCGTGGGATATATATTCTACCAACACACATTTGGAACTCTCCTGGGTACCCTCACACACATTATTCCTTCATTTAGTGGATATTTTCACAAAAAAGTGAAATTTTCAAAAATTCTGAAAATTGGCTGAAAACGACTAAATATGAAGAACTCATCGGACGAATCGCTCTGGAACTGAAATCGGAATGCTCACTGACATTTCCCCTATCTGAAAGTCTGATAAACGCTGAAAAAATGACTAAGTCCAAAAAAAATTTTTTTCAACTTTTTTCAATTTTACCCCGTGGGATATATATTCTACCCACACACATTTGGAACTCTCCTCGGGTACCCTCCCACATATTATTCCCTCATTTAGTGGATATTTTCACAAAAAAGTGAAATTTTCAAAAATTCTGAAGATTGGCTGAAAACGACTAAATGTGAATGAATCATCGGGCGAATCGCTCTGGAACTGAAATCGGAATGCTCACTGACATTTCCCCCTATCTGAAAGTCTGATAAACGCCGGAAAAATGACTAAGTCCGAAAAAAAAAAATTTTCATCTTTTTTCAATTTTACCCCCGTGGGATATATATTCTACCCACACACAGTTGGAACTCTCCTGGGGTACCCTCACACACATTATTCCTTCATTTAGTGGATATTTTCACAAAAAAGTGACATTTTCAAAAATTTTGAAAATTGGCTGAAAACGACTAAATATCAAGGACTCATCTGGCGAATCGCTCTGGAACTGAAATCGGAACGCTCACTGACATTTCCCCTATCTGAAAGTCTGATAAACGCTGACAAAATGAATAAGTCCAAACAAAATTTTTTTTCAACTTTTTTCAATTTTACCCCCGTGGGATATATATTCTACCCACACACATTTGGAACTCTCCTGGGGTACCCTCACACATATTATTCGCTCATTTAGTGGATATTTTCACAAAAAAGTGAAATTTTCAAAAATTCAGAAAATTGTCTGAAAACGATTAAATATGAAGGACTCATCAGGCGAATCGCTCTGGAACTGAAATCGGAATGCTCACTGACATTTCCCCTTTCTGAAAGTCTGATAAACGCCGGAAAAATGACTAAGTCCAAAATTATTTTTTTTTCAACTTTTTTCAATTTTCCCCCGTGGGATATATATTCTACCCACACACATTTGGAACTCTCCTGGGGTACCCTCACACATATTATTCCCTCATTTAGTGGATATTTTCACAAAAACTTGAAATTTTCAAAAATTCAGAAAATTGGCGGAAAACGACTAAATATGAAGGACTCATCGGGCGAACCGCTCTGGAACTGAAATCGGAATGCTCACTGACATTTCCCCTATCTGAAAGTCTGATAAACGCTGAAAAAATGACTAAGTCCAAAAAAAAATTTTTTTAACTTCTTTCAATTTTACCCCCGTGGGATATATATTCTATCCACACACATTTGGAACTCTCCTGGGGTACCCTCACACATATTATTCCCTCATTTAGTGGATATTTTCACAAAAAAGTGAAATTTTGAAAAATTCAGAAAATTGGCTGAAAACGACTAAATATGAAGGACTCATCGGGCGAATCAGTCTGGAACTGAAATCAAAACGCTCACTGACATTTCCCCTATCTGAAAGTCTACTAAACGCTGAAAAAATGACTAAGACCAAAAAAAAAATTTTTCAACTTTTTTCAATTTTACCCCCGTGGGATATATATTCTACCCACACACATTTGGAACTCTCCTGGGGAACCCTCACATATTATTCCCTCATTTAGTGGATATTTTCACAAAAAAGTGAAATTTTCAAAAATTCTGAAAATTGGCTGAAAATGACTAAATATGAAGGACTCATCGGGCGAATCGCTCTGGAACTGAAATCGGAACGCTCACTGACATTTCCCCTATCTGAAAGTCTGATAAATGCCGGAAAAATGACTAAGTCCAAAACAATTTTTTTTTCAACTTTTTTCAATTTTACCCCCGTGGGATATATATTCTACCCACACTCATTTGGAACTCTCCTGGCGTACCCTCACAGATATTTTTCCCTCATTTAGTGAATATTTTCACAAAAAAGTGAAATTTTCAAAAATTCAGAAAATTGGCGGAAAACGACTAAATATGAAGGACTCATCGGGCGAACCGCTCTGGAACTGAAATCGGAATGCTCACTGACATTTCCCCTATCTGAAAGTCTGATAAACGCTGAAAAAATGACTAAGTCCCAAAAAATTTTTTTTTCAACTCTTTTCAATTTTACCCCATGGGATATATGTTTAACCCACACACATTTGGAACTCTCCTGGGGTAACCTCACACATATTATTCCCTCATTTAGTGGATATTTTCACAAAAAAGTGAAATTTTCAAAAATTCTGAAAATTGGCTGGATACGACTAAATATGAAGGACTCATCGACGAATCCCTCTGGAACTGAAATCGGAATGCTCACTGACATTTCCCCTCTCTGGAAGTCTGATAAACGCCGAAATAATGACTAAGTCTAAAGAAATTTTTTTCAACTTTTTTCAATTTTTCCCCTGTGGGATATATATTCTACCAACACACATTTAGAACTCTCCTGGGGTACCCTCACACATATTACTTCCTCATTTAGTGGATATTTTCACAAAAAAGTGAAATTTTCAAAAATTCTGAAAATTGGCTGAAAACAAATAAATATGAAGGACTCATCGGGCGAATCGCTCTGTAATTAAAATCGGAAGGCTCACTGACATTTCCCCTATCTGAAAGTCTGATAAACGGCATAAAAATGACTAAGTCCAAAAAAATTTTTTTTTTACTTTTTGCAATTTTACCCCCGTGGGATATATATTCTACCCACACACATTTGGAACTCTCGTAGGGTACCCTCACACATATTATTTGCACATTTAGTGGATATTTTCACAAAAAAGTGAAATTTTCAAAAATTCAGAAAATTGGCTGAAAACGACTAAATATGAAGGACTCATGGGGCGAATCGCTCTGGAACTGAAATCGGAACACTCACTGACATTTCCCCTATCTGAAAGTCTGATAAACGCCATAAAAATGACTAAGTCCAAAAAAATTTTTTTTTCAACTTTTTTCAATTTTACCCCCGTGGGATATATATTCAACCCACACACATTTGGAACTCTCCTGGGGTACACTCACACATATTATTCCCTCATTTAGTGGATATTTTCACAAAAAAGTGAAATTTTCAAAAATTCAGAAAATTGTCTGAAAACGACTAAATATGAAGGACTCATCGTCGAATCGCTCTGGAATTAAAATCGGAAGTCTCACTGACATTTCACCTATCTGAAAGTCTGATAAACGGCATAAAAATGACTAAGTCCAAAAAAAATTTTTTTCAACTTTTTTCAATTTTACCCCCGTGGGATATATATTCTACCCACACACATTTGGAACTCTCCTGGGGGTACCCTCACACATATTATTCCCTCATTTAGTGGATATTTTCACAAAAAAGTGAAATTTTCAAAAATTCTGAAAATTGGCTGAAAACGACTAAATATGAAGGACTCATCGGGCGAATCGCTCTGGAACTGAAATCGGAACTCTCACTGACATTTCCCCTATCTGAAAGTCTGATAAACGCTGAAAAAATGACAGTCCAAAAAAAAAATTTTTTCAACTTTTTTCAATTTTACCCCCGTGGGATATATATTCTACCCACACACATTTGGAACTCTCCTGGGGTACCCTCACACATATTATTCCCTCATTTAGTGGATATTTTCACAAATAAGTGAAATTTTCAAAAATTCTGAAAATTGTCTGAAAACGACAAAATATGAAGGACTCATCATGCGAATCGCTCTGGAACTGAAATCGGAACGCTCACTGACATTTCCCCTATCTGAAAGTCTGATAAACGATGAAAAAATGACAGTCCAAAAAAAAAATTTTTTCAATTTTTTTCAATTTTACCACTGCGGGATATATATTCTACCCGCACACATTTGGAACTCTCCCGGGGTGCCCTCACACATATTATTCCCTCCTTTAGTGGATATTTTCACAAAAAAGTGAAATTTTCAAAAATTCAGAAAATTGGCTGAAAATAACTACATATGAAGGACTCATCGGGCGAAACACTCTGGAACTGAAATCGGAACGCTCACTGACATTTCCCCTATCTGAAAGTCTGCTAAACGCTGAAAAAATGACAGTCCAAAAAAAAATTTTTTTCAACTTTTTTCAATTTTACCCCCGTGGGATATATATTCTATCCACACACATTTGGAACTCTCCTGGGTTACCCTCACACATATTATTCCCTCATTTAGTGGATATTTTCACAGAAAAGTGAAATTTTCAAAAATTCTGAAAATTGTCTGAAAACGACTACATATGAAGGACTCCCCGGGCGATTCGCTCTGGAACTGAAATCGGAACGCTCACTGACATTTCCCCTATCTGAAAGTCTGCTAAACGCTGAAAAAATGACAGTCCCAAAAAAATTTTTTTCAACTTTTTTCAATTTTAGCCCCGTGGGATATATATTCTACCCACACACATTTGGAACTCTCCTGGGGTACCCTAACACATATTATTCCCTCATTTAGTGGATATTTTCACAAAAAAGTGAAATTTTCAAAAATTCAGAAAATTGGCTGAAAACGACTAAATATGAAGAACTCATCGGGCGAATCGCTCTGGAACTGAAATTGGAACGCTCACTGACATTTCCCCTATCTGAAAATCTGATAAATGCTGAAAAAATGACTAAGTCCAAAAAAAAAATTTTTTAAACTTTTTTCAATTTTACTGCTGTGGGATATATATTCTACCCACACACATTTGGAACTCTCCTGGGGTACCCTCACACATATTATTCCCTCATTTAGTGGATATTTTCACAAAAAAGTGAAATTTTCAAAAATTCAGAAAATTGGCTGAAAACGACTAAATATGAAGGACTCATCGGGTGAATCGCTCTGGAACTGAAATCGGAACACTCACTGACATTTCCCCTATCTGAATGTCTGATAAACGCCATAAAAATGACTAAGTCCAAAAAAAATTTTTTTTCAACTTTTTTCAATTTTACCCCCGTGGGATATATATTCTTCGGACACACATTTGGAAATCTCCTGGGGTACCCTCACACGTATTATTCCCTCATTTAGTGGATATTTTCACAAAAAAGTGAAATTTTCAAAAATTCAGAAAATTGGCTGAAAACGACTAAATATGAAGGACTCATCAGGCGAATCGCTCTGGAACTGAAATTGGAACGCTCACTGACATTTCCCCTATCTGAAAGTCTGATAAATGCTGAAAAAATGACTAAGTCCAAAAAAAAAATTTTTTTAACTTTTTTCAATTTTACCCCCGTAGAATATATATTCTACCCACACACATTTGGAACTCTCCTGGGGTACCCTCACGCATATTATTCCCTCATTTAGTGGATATTTTCACAAAATAGTGACATTTTCAAAAATTCTGAAAATTGTCTGAAAACAACTAAATATGAAGGACTCATCGGGCGAATCGCTCTGGAACTGAAATTGGAACGCTCACTGACATTTCCCCTATCTGAAAGTCTGATAAACGCTGAAAAAATGACAGTCCAAAAAAAATTTTTTTCAACTTTTTTCAATTTTACCCCCGTGGGATATATATTCTACCCACACACATTTGGAACTCTCCTGGGGTACCCTCACACATATTATTCCCTCATTTAGTGGATATTTTCACAAAAAAGTGAAATTTTCAAAAATTCAGAAAATTGGCTGAAAATTACTAAATATGAAGGACTCATCGGGCGAATCACTCTGGAACTGAAATCGGAACACTCACTGACATTTCCCCTATCTGAATGTCTGATAAACGCCATAAAAATGACTAAGTCCAAAAAAATTTTTTTTTAAACTTTTTTCAATTTTACCCCCGTGGGATATATATTCTAAGGACACACATTTGGAACTCTCCTGGGGTACCCTCACACATATTATTCCCTCATTTAGTGGATATTTTCACAAAAAAGTGAAATTTTCAACAATTCAGAAAATTCTCTGAAAACGTCTAAATATGAAGGACTCATCGGGCGAATCGCTCTGGAATTGAAATCGGAAGGCTCACTGACATTTCCCCTATCTGAAAGTCTGAAAAATGGCGGAAAAATGACTAAGTCCAAAAAAAAATTTTTTTCAACTTTTTTCAATTTTACCCCCGTGGGATATATATTCTACCCACACACATTTGGAACTCTCCTGGGGCACCCTCACACATTTTATTCCCTCATTTAGTGGATATTTTCACAAAAAAGTGAAATTTTCAAAAATTCAGAAAATTGGCTGAAAACGACTAAATATGAAGGACTCATCGAGCGAATCACTCTGGAACTGAAATCGGAACGCTCACTGACATTTCCCCTATCTGAAAGTCTGATAAACGCTGAAAAAATGACTAAGGCCAAAAAAATTTTTTTTAAACTGTTTTCAATTTTACCCCCGTGGGATATATATTCTACCCACACACATTTGGAACTTTCCTGGGGTACCCTCACACATATTATTCCCTCATTTAGTGGATATTTTCACAAAAAAGTGAAATTTTCAAAAATTCTGAAAATTGGCTGAAAATGACTAAATATGAAGGACTCATGGGGCGAATCGCTCTGGAACTGAAATCGGAACGCTCACTGACATTTCCCCTATCTGAAAGTCTGATAAACGCCGGAAAAATGACTAAGTCCAAAAAAAATATTTTTTCAACTTTTATCAATTTTACCCCCGTGGGATATATATTCTACCAGCACACATTTGGATCTCTCCTGGGTTACCCTCACACATATTATTCCCTCATTTAGTGGATATTTTCACAAAAAAGTGAAATTTTCAAAAATTCTGAAAATTGTCGGAAAACCACTAAATATGAAGGACTCATCGGGCGATTCGCTGTGGAACTGAAATCGGAACGCTCACTGACATTTCCCCTATCTGAAAGTCTGCTAAACGCTGAAAAAAACACTAAGTCCAAAAAAAAAATTTTTCAACTTTTTTCAATTTTACCCCTGTGGGATATATATTCTACCCACACACATTTGGAACTCTCCTGGGGTACCCTCACACATATTATTCCCTCATTTAGTGGATATTTTCACAAAAAAGTGAAATTTTCAAAAATTCTGAAAATTGGCTGAAAACGACTAAATATGAAGGACTCATGGGGCGAATCGCTCTGGAACTGAAATCGGAACACTCACTGACATTTCCCCTATCTGAAAGTCTGATAAACGCCGGAAAAATGACTAAGTCCCAAAAAAAATTTTTTGCAACTTTTTTCAATTTTACCCCCGTGGGATATATATTCTACCCACACACATTTGGATCTCTCCTGGGGTACCCTCACACATATTATTCCCTCATTTAGTGGATATTTTCACAAAAAAGTGAAATTTTCAAAAATTCAGAAAATTCTCTGAAAACGACTAAATATGAAGGACTCATCGGGCGAATCGCTCTGGAATTGAAATCGGAACACTCACTGACATTTCCCCTATCTGAAAGTCTGATAAACGCCATAAAAATGACTAAGTCCAAAAAAAAATTTTTTTCAACTTTTTTCAATTTTACCCCCCTGGGATATATATTCTACCCACACACAGGTGGAACTCTCCTGGGGTACCCTCACACATATTATTACCTCATTTAGTGGATATTTTCACAAAAAAGTGAAATTTTCAAAAATTCAGAAAATTCTCTGATAACTACTAAATATGAAGGACTCATCAGGCGAATCGCTCTGGAACTGAAATCGGAATGCTCACTGACATTTCCCCTATCTGAAAGTCTGATAAACGCTGGAAAAATGAATAAGTCCAAAAAAAAAATTTTTTTAACTTTTTTCAATTTTACCCCTGGGATATATATTCTACCCACACACATTTGGAACTCTCCTGGGGTACCCTCACACATATTATTGCCTCATTTAGTGGATATTTTCACAAAAAAGTGAAATTTTCAAAAATTCAGAAAGTTGGCTGAAAACGACTAAATATGAAGGACTCATGGGGCGAATCGCTCTGGAACTGAAATCGAAACACTCACTGACATTTCCCCTATCTGAAAGTCTGATAAACGCCATAAAAATGACTAAGTCCAAAATAATTTTTTTTTCAACTTTTTTCAATTTTACCCCCGTGGGATATATATTCTACCCACACACATTTGGAACTCTCCTGGGGTACACTCACACATATTATTCCCTCATTTAGTGGATATTTTCACAAAAAAGTGAAATTTTCAAAAATTCAGAAAATTCTCTGAAAACGACTAAATATGAAGGACTCATCGGGCGAATCGCTCTGGAATTGAAATCGGAAGGCTCACTGACATTTCCCCTATCTGAAAGTCTGAAAAATGCCGGAAAAATGACTAAGTCCCATAAAAAAAATTTTTCAACTTTTTTCAATTTTACCCCCGTGGGATATATATTCTACCCACACACATTTGGAACTCTCCTGGGGTACCCTCACACATATTATTCCCTCATTTAGTGGATTTTTTCACAAAAAAGTAAAATTTTCAAAAATTCAGAAAATTGGCTGAAAACGACTAAATATGAAATACTCATCAGGCGAATTGCTCTGGAACTGAAATCGGAATGCTCACTGACATTTCCCCTATCTGAAAGTCTGATAAACGCTGAAAAAATGAATAAGTCCAAAAAAAAAAATTTTTTCAACTTTTTTCAATTTTACCCCCGTGGGATATATATTCTACCCACACACATTTGGAACTCTCCTGGGGTACCCTCACACATATTATTCCCTCATTTAGTGGATATTTTCACAAAAAAGTGAAATTTTCAAAAATTCTGAAAATTGTCTGAAAACGACTAAATATGAAGGACTCATGGGGCGAATCGCTCTGGAACTGAAATTGGAACGCTCACTGACATTTCCCCTATCTGAAAGTCTGATAAACGCTGGAAAAATGAATAAGTCCAAAAAAAAAATTTTTTTAACTTTTTTCAATTTTACCCCCGTGGGATATATATTCTACCCACACACATTTGGAACTCTCCTGGGGTACCCTCACACATATTATTGCCTCATTTAGTGGATATTTTCACAAAAAAGTGAAATTTTCAAAAATTCAGAAAGTTGGCTGAAAACGACTAAATATGAAGGACTCATGGGGCGAATCGCTCTGGAACTGAAATCGAAACACTCACTGACATTTCCCCTATCTGAAAGTCTGATAAACGCCATAAAAATTACTAAGTCCAAAAAAATTTTTTTTTCAACTTTTTTCAATTTTACCCCCGTGGGATATATATTCAACCCACACACATTTGGAACTCTCCTGGGGTACACTCACACATATTATTCCCTCATTAAGTGGATATTTTCACAAAAAAGTGAAATTTTCAAAAATTCAGAAAGTTGGCTGAAAACGACTAAATATGAAGGACTCATCGGGCGAATCGCTCTGGAACTGAAATCGGAACACTCACTGACATTTCCCCTATCTGAAAGTCTGATAAACGCTGAAAAAATGACTAAGTCCAAAAAAAAAATTTTTTTCAACTTTTTTCAATTTTACCCCTGTGGGATATATATTCTACCCACACACATTTGGAACTCTCCTGGGGTACCCTCACACATATTATTCCCTCATTTAGTGGATATTTTCACAAAAAGTGAAATTTTCAAAAATTCAGAAAATTCTCTGAAAACGACTAAATATGAAGGTCTCATCGGGCGAATCGCTCTGGAACTGAAATCGGAACACTCACTGACATTTCCCCTATCTGAAAGTCTGATAAACGCCATAAAAATGACTAAGTCCAAAAAAAAATTTTTTTCAACTTTTTTCAATTTTACCCCCCTGGGATATATATTCCACCCACACACAGTTGGAACTCTCCTGGGGTACCCTCACACATATTATTCCCTCATTTAGTGGATATTTTCACAAAAAAGTGAAATTTTCAAAAATTCTGAAAATTGGCTGAAAACGACTAAATATGAAGGACTCATCGGGCGAATCGCTCTGGAACTGAAATCGGAACACTCACTGACATTTCCCCTATCTGAAAGTCTGATAAACGCCATAAAAATTACTAAGTCCCAAAAAAAATTTTTTTCAACTTTTTTCAATTTTACCCCCGTGGGATATATATTCTACCCACACACATTTGGAACTCTCCTGGGGTACCCTCACACATATTGTTCCCTCATTTAGTGGATATTTTCACAAAAAAGTGAAATTTTCAAAAATTCAGAAAATTGTCTGAAAACGACTAAATATGAAGGACTCATCGGGCGAATCGCTCTGGAACTGAAATCGGAACACTCACTGACATTTCCGCTATCTGAAAGTCTGATAAACGCCATAAAAATTACTAAGTCCAAAAAAATTTTTTTTTCAACTTTTTTCAATTTTACCCCCGTGGGATATATATTCAACCCACACACATTTGGAACTCTCCTGGGGTACACTCACACATATTATTCACTCATTTAGTGGATATTTTCACAAAAAAGTGAAATTTTCAAAAATTCTGAAAATTCTCTGAAAACGACTAAATATGAAGGTCTCATCGGGCGAATCGCTCTGGAACTGAAATCGGAACACTCACTGACATTTCCCCTATCTGAAAGTCTGATAAACGCCATAAAAATGACTAAGTCCAAAAAAAAATTTTTTTCAACTTTTTTCAATTTTACCCCCCTGGGATATATATTCTACCCACACACAGTTGGAACTCTCCTGGGGTACCCTCACACATATTATTCCCTCATTTAGTGGATATTTTCACAAAAAAGTGAAATTTTCAAAAATTCTGAAAATTGGCTGAAAACGACTAAATATGAAGGACTCATCGGGCGAATCGCTTTGGAACTGAAATCGGAACACTCACTGACATTTCCCCTATCTGAAAGTCTGATAAACGCCATAAAAATGACGAAGTCCAAAAAAATTTTTTTTTCAACTTTTTTCAATTTTACCCCCCTGGGATATATATTCTACCCACACACAGTTGGAACTCTCCTGGGGTACCCTCACACATATTATTCCCTCATTTAGTGGATATTTTCACAAAAAAGTGAAATTTTCAAAAATTCAGAAAATTGGCTGAAAACGACTAAATATGAAGGACTCATCGGGCGAATCGCTCTGGAACTGAAATCGGAACGCTCACTGACATTTCCCCTATCTGAAAGTCTGATAAACGCTGGAAAAATGAATAAGTCCAAAAAAAAAATTTTTTCAACTTTTTTCAATTTTACCCCCGTGGGATATATATTCTACCCACACACATTTGGAACTCTCCTGGGGTACCCTCACACATATTATTCCCTCATTTAGTGGATATTTTCACAAAAAAGTGAAATTTTCAAAAATTCTGAAAATTGTCTGAAAACGACTAAATATGAAGGACTCATGGGGCGAATCGCTCTGGAACTGAAATTGGAACGCTCACTGACATTTCCCCTATCTGAAAGTCTGATAAACGCTGGAAAAATGAATAAGTCCAAAAAAAAAATTTTTTTAACTTTTTTCAATTTTACCCCCGTGGGATATATATTCTACCCACACACATTTGGAACTCTCCTGGGGTACCCTCACACATATTATTGCCTCATTTAGTGGATATTTTCACAAAAAAGTGAAATTTTCAAAAATTCAGAAAGTTGGCTGAAAACGACTAAATATGAAGGACTCATGGGGCGAATCGCTCTGGAACTGAAATCGAAACACTCACTGACATTTCCCCTATCTGAAAGTCTGATAAACGCCATAAAAATTACTAAGTCCAAAAAAATTTTTTTTTCAACTTTTTTCAATTTTACCCCCGTGGGATATATATTCAACCCACACACATTTGGAACTCTCCTGGGGTACACTCACACATATTATTCCCTCATTAAGTGGATATTTTCACAAAAAAGTGAAATTTTCAAAAATTCAGAAAGTTGGCTGAAAACGACTAAATATGAAGGACTCATCGGGCGAATCGCTCTGGAACTGAAATCGGAACACTCACTGACATTTCCCCTATCTGAAAGTCTGATAAACGCTGAAAAAATGACTAAGTCCAAAAAAAAAATTTTTTTCAACTTTTTTCAATTTTACCCCTGTGGGATATATATTCTACCCACACACATTTGGAACTCTCCTGGGGTACCCTCACACATATTATTCCCTCATTTAGTGGATATTTTCACAAAAAGTGAAATTTTCAAAAATTCAGAAAATTCTCTGAAAACGACTAAATATGAAGGTCTCATCGGGCGAATCGCTCTGGAACTGAAATCGGAACACTCACTGACATTTCCCCTATCTGAAAGTCTGATAAACGCCATAAAAATGACTAAGTCCAAAAAAAAATTTTTTTCAACTTTTTTCAATTTTACCCCCCTGGGATATATATTCCACCCACACACAGTTGGAACTCTCCTGGGGTACCCTCACACATATTATTCCCTCATTTAGTGGATATTTTCACAAAAAAGTGAAATTTTCAAAAATTCTGAAAATTGGCTGAAAACGACTAAATATGAAGGACTCATCGGGCGAATCGCTCTGGAACTGAAATCGGAACACTCACTGACATTTCCCCTATCTGAAAGTCTGATAAACGCCATAAAAATTACTAAGTCCCAAAAAAAATTTTTTTCAACTTTTTTCAATTTTACCCCCGTGGGATATATATTCTACCCACACACATTTGGAACTCTCCTGGGGTACCCTCACACATATTGTTCCCTCATTTAGTGGATATTTTCACAAAAAAGTGAAATTTTCAAAAATTCAGAAAATTGTCTGAAAACGACTAAATATGAAGGACTCATCGGGCGAATCGCTCTGGAACTGAAATCGGAACACTCACTGACATTTCCGCTATCTGAAAGTCTGATAAACGCCATAAAAATTACTAAGTCCAAAAAAATTTTTTTTTCAACTTTTTTCAATTTTACCCCCGTGGGATATATATTCAACCCACACACATTTGGAACTCTCCTGGGGTACACTCACACATATTATTCACTCATTTAGTGGATATTTTCACAAAAAAGTGAAATTTTCAAAAATTCTGAAAATTCTCTGAAAACGACTAAATATGAAGGTCTCATCGGGCGAATCGCTCTGGAACTGAAATCGGAACACTCACTGACATTTCCCCTATCTGAAAGTCTGATAAACGCCATAAAAATGACTAAGTCCAAAAAAAAATTTTTTTCAACTTTTTTCAATTTTACCCCCCTGGGATATATATTCTACCCACACACAGTTGGAACTCTCCTGGGGTACCCTCACACATATTATTCCCTCATTTAGTGGATATTTTCACAAAAAAGTGAAATTTTCAAAAATTCAGAAAATTGGCTGAAAACGACTAAATATGAAGGACTCATCGGGCGAATCGCTCTGGAACTGAAATCGGAACGCTCACTGACATTTCCCCTATCTGAAAGTCTGATAAATGCCATAAAAATGACTAAGTCCAAAAAAATTTTTTTTTAAACTTTTTTCAATTTTACCCCCGTGGGATATATATTCTACCCACACACATTTGGAACTCTCCTGGGGTACCCTCACACATATTATTCCCTCATTTAGTGGATATTTTCACAAAAAAGTGAAATTTTCAAAAATTCAGAAAATTGGCTGAAAATGACTAAATATGAAGGACTCATCGGGCGAATCGATCTGGAACTGAAATCGGAAGGCTCACTGACATTTCCCCTATCTGAAAGTCTGATAAACGCTGAAAAAATGACTAAGTCCAAAAAAAATTTTTTTTCAACTTTTTTCAATTTTACCCAATGGGATATATATTCTACCCACACACATTTGGAACTCTCCTGGGGTACCCTCGCACATATTATTCCCTCATTTAGTGGATATTTTCACAAAAAAGTGAAATTTTCAAAAATTCTGAAAATTGGCTGAAAACGACTAAATATGAAGGACTCATGGGGCGAATCGCTCTGGAACTGAAATCGGAACACTCACTGACATTTCCCCTATCTGAAAGTCTGATAAACGCCATAAAAATGACTAAGTCCAAAAAAATTTTTTTTTCAACTTTTTTCAATTTTACCCCCGTGGGATATATATTCTACCCACACACATTTGGAACTCTCCTGGGGTACCCTCACACATATTATTCCCTCATTTAGTGGATATTTTCACAAAAAAGTGAAATTTTCAAAAATTCAGAAAATTGTCTGAAAACGACTAAATATGAAGGACTCATCGGGCGAATCGCTCTGGAACTGAAATCGGAACACTCACTGACATTTCCGCTATCTGAAAGTCTGATAAACGCCATAAAAATTACTAAGTCCAAAAAAATTTTTTTTTCAACTTTTTTCAATTTTACCCCCGTGGGATATATATTCAACCCACACACATTTGGAACTCTCCTGGGGTACACTCACACATATTATTCCCTCATTTAGTGGATATTTTCACAAAAAAGTGAAATTTTCAAAAATTCAGAAAATTCTCTGAAAACGACTAAATATGAAGGTCTCATCGGGCGAATCGCTCTGGAACTGAAATCGGAACACTCACTGACATTTCCCCTATCTGAAAGTCTGATAAACGCCATAAAAATGACTAAGTCCAAAAAAAAATTTTTTTCAACTTTTTTCAATTTTACCCCCCTGGGATATATATTCTACCCACACACAGTTGGAACTCTCCTGGGGTACCCTCACACATATTATTCTCTCATTTAGTGGATATTTTCCCAAAAAAGTGAAATTTTCAAAAATTCTGAAAATTGGCTGAAAACGACTAAATATGAAGGACTCATCGGGCGAATCGCTCTGGAACTGAAATCGGAACACTCACTGACATTTCCCCTATCTGAAAGTCTGATAAACGCCATAAAAATGACGAAGTCCAAAAAAAATTTTTTTTAAACTTTTTTCAATTTTACCCCCCTGGGATATATATTCTACCCACACACATTTGAAACTCTCCTGGGGTACCCTCGCACATATTATTCCCTCATTTAGTGGATATTTTCACAAAAAAGTGAAATTTTCAAAAATTCTGAAAATTGGCTGAAAATGACTAAATATGAAGGACTCATCGGGCGAATCGATCTGGAACTGAAATCGGAAGGCTCACTGACATTTCCCCTATCTGAAAGTCTGATAAACGCTGAAAAAATGACTAAGTCCAAAAAAATTTTTTTTTCAACTTTTTTCAATTTTACCCCGTGGGATATATATTCTACCCACACACATTTGAAACTCTCCTGGGGTACCCTCGCACATATTATTCCCTCATTTAGTGGATATTTTCACAAAAAAGTGAAATTTTCAAAAATTCTGAAAATTGGCTGAAAACGACTAAATATGAAGGACTCATGGGGCGAATCGCTCTGGAACTGAAATCGGAACACTCACTGACATTTCCCCTATCTGAAAGTCTGATAAACGCCATAAAAATGACTAAGTCCAAAAAAATTTTTTTTTCAACTTTTTACAATTTTACCCCCGTGGGATATATATTCTACCCACACACATTTGGAACTCTCCTGGGGTACCCTCACACATATTATTGCCTCATTTAGTGGATATTTTCACAAAAAAGTGAAATTTTCAAAAATTCTGAAAATTGGCTGAAAACGACTAAATATGAAGGACTCATGGGGCGAATCGCTCTGGAACTGAAATCGGAACACTCACTGACATTTCCCCTATCTGAAAGTCTGATAAACGCCATAAAAATGACTAAGTCCAAAAAAAAAATTTTTTCAACTTTTTTCAATTTTACCCTCCTGGGATATATATTCTACCCACACACAGTTGGAACTCTCCTGGGGTACCCTCACACATATTATTACCTCATTTAGTGGATATTTTCACAAAAAAGTGAAATTTTCAAAAATTCAGAAAATTCTCTGATAACTACTAAATATGAAGGACTCATCGGGCGAATCGCTCTGGAATTGAAATCGGAAGGCTCACTGACATTTCCCCTATCTGAAAGTCTGAAAAATGCCGTAAAAATGACTAAGTCCCAAATAAAATTTTTTTCAACTTTTTTCAATTTTACCCCCGTGGGATATATATTCTACCCACACACATTTGGAACTCTCCTGGGGTACCCTCACACATATTATTCCCTCATTTAGTGGATATTTTCACAAAAAAGTGAAATTTTCAAAAATTCAGAAAATTGGCTGAAAACGACTAAATATGAAGGACTCATCAGGCGAATCGCTCTGGAACTGAAATCGGAATGCTCACTGACATTTCCCCTATCTGAAAGTCTGATAAACGCTGGAAAAATGAATAAGTCCAAAAAAAAAATTTTTTTTAACTTTTTTCAATTTTACCCCGTGGGATATATATTCTACCCACACATTTGGAACTCTCCTGGGGTACCCTCACACATATTATTCCCTCATTTAGTGGATATTTTCACAAAAAAGTGAAATTTTCAAAAATTCTGAAAATTGGCTGAAAACGACTAAATATGAAATACTCATCAGGTGAATCGCTCTGGAACTGAAATCGGAACACTCACTGACATTTCCCCTATCTGAAAGTCTGATAAACGCCATAAAAATGACTAAGTCCAAAATAATTTTTTTTTCAACTTTTTTCAATTTTACCCCCGTGGGATATATATTCTACCCACACACATTTGGAACTCTCCTGGGGTACACTCACACATATTATTGCCTCATTTAGTGGATATTTTCACAAAAAAGTGAAATTTTCAAAAATTCAGAAAGTTGGCTGAAAACGACTAAATATGAAGGACTCATGGGGCGAATCGCTCTGGAACTGAAATCGGAACACTCACTGACATTTCCCCTATCTGAAAGTCTGATAAACGCCATAAAAATGACTAAGTCCAAAAAAATTTTTTTTTCAACTTTTTTCAATTTTACCCCCGTGGGATATATATTCTACCCACACACATTTGGAACTCTCCTGGGGTACCCTCACACATATTATTCCCTCATTTAGTGGATATTTTCACAAAAAAGTGAAATTTTCAAAAATTCAGAAAATTGTCTGAAAACGACTAAATATGAAGGACTCATCGGGCGAATCGCTCTGGAACTGAAATCGGAACACTCACTGACATTTCCGCTATCTGAAAGTCTGATAAACGCCATAAAAATTACTAAGTCCAAAAAAATTTTTTTTTCAACTTTTTTCAATTTTACCCCCGTGGGATATATATTCAACCCACACACATTTGGAACTCTCCTGGGGTACACTCACACATATTATTCCCTCATTTAGTGGATATTTTCACAAAAAAGTGAAATTTTCAAAAATTCAGAAAATTCTCTGAAAACGACTAAATATGAAGGTCTCATCGGGCGAATCGCTCTGGAACTGAAATCGGAACACTCACTGACATTTCCCCTATCTGAAAGTCTGATAAACGCCATAAAAATGACTAAGTCCAAAAAAAAATTTTTTTCAACTTTTTTCAATTTTACCCCCCTGGGATATATATTCTACCCACACACAGTTGGAACTCTCCTGGGGTACCCTCACACATATTATTCTCTCATTTAGTGGATATTTTCACAAAAAAGTGAAATTTTCAAAAATTCTGAAAATTGGCTGAAAACGACTAAATATGAAGGACTCATCGGGCGAATCGCTCTGGAACTGAAATCGGAACACTCACTGACATTTCCCCTATCTGAAAGTCTGATAAACGCCATAAAAATGACGAAGTCCAAAAAAAATTTTTTTTAAACTTTTTTCAATTTTACCCCCCTGGGATATATATTCTACCCACACACATTTGAAACTCTCCTGGGGTACCCTCGCACATATTATTCCCTCATTTAGTGGATATTTTCACAAAAAAGTGAAATTTTCAAAAATTCTGAAAATTGGCTGAAAATGACTAAATATGAAGGACTCATCGGGCGAATCGATCTGGAACTGAAATCGGAAGGCTCACTGACATTTCCCCTATCTGAAAGTCTGATAAACGCTGAAAAAATGACTAAGTCCAAAAAAATTTTTTTTTCAACTTTTTTCAATTTTACCCCGTGGGATATATATTCTACCCACACACATTTGAAACTCTCCTGGGGTACCCTCGCACATATTATTCCCTCATTTAGTGGATATTTTCACAAAAAAGTGAAATTTTCAAAAATTCTGAAAATTGGCTGAAAACGACTAAATATGAAGGACTCATGGGGCGAATCGCTCTGGAACTGAAATCGGAACACTCACTGACATTTCCCCTATCTGAAAGTCTGATAAACGCCATAAAAATGACTAAGTCCAAAAAAATTTTTTTTTCAACTTTTTACAATTTTACCCCCGTGGGATATATATTCTACCCACACACATTTGGAACTCTCCTGGGGTACCCTCACACATATTATTGCCTCATTTAGTGGATATTTTCACAAAAAAGTGAAATTTTCAAAAATTCTGAAAATTGGCTGAAAACGACTAAATATGAAGGACTCATGGGGCGAATCGCTCTGGAACTGAAATCGGAACACTCACTGACATTTCCCCTATCTGAAAGTCTGATAAACGCCATAAAAATGACTAAGTCCAAAAAAAAAATTTTTTCAACTTTTTTCAATTTTACCCTCCTGGGATATATATTCTACCCACACACAGTTGGAACTCTCCTGGGGTACCCTCACACATATTATTACCTCATTTAGTGGATATTTTCACAAAAAAGTGAAATTTTCAAAAATTCAGAAAATTCTCTGATAACTACTAAATATGAAGGACTCATCGGGCGAATCGCTCTGGAATTGAAATCGGAAGGCTCACTGACATTTCCCCTATCTGAAAGTCTGAAAAATGCCGTAAAAATGACTAAGTCCCAAATAAAATTTTTTTCAACTTTTTTCAATTTTACCCCCGTGGGATATATATTCTACCCACACACATTTGGAACTCTCCTGGGGTACCCTCACACATATTATTCCCTCATTTAGTGGATATTTTCACAAAAAAGTGAAATTTTCAAAAATTCAGAAAATTGGCTGAAAACGACTAAATATGAAGGACTCATCAGGCGAATCGCTCTGGAACTGAAATCGGAATGCTCACTGACATTTCCCCTATCTGAAAGTCTGATAAACGCTGGAAAAATGAATAAGTCCAAAAAAAAAATTTTTTTTAACTTTTTTCAATTTTACCCCGTGGGATATATATTCTACCCACACATTTGGAACTCTCCTGGGGTACCCTCACACATATTATTCCCTCATTTAGTGGATATTTTCACAAAAAAGTGAAATTTTCAAAAATTCTGAAAATTGGCTGAAAACGACTAAATATGAAATACTCATCAGGTGAATCGCTCTGGAACTGAAATCGGAACACTCACTGACATTTCCCCTATCTGAAAGTCTGATAAACGCCATAAAAATGACTAAGTCCAAAATAATTTTTTTTTCAACTTTTTTCAATTTTACCCCCGTGGGATATATATTCTACCCACACACATTTGGAACTCTCCTGGGGTACACTCACACATATTATTGCCTCATTTAGTGGATATTTTCACAAAAAAGTGAAATTTTCAAAAATTCAGAAAGTTGGCTGAAAACGACTAAATATGAAGGACTCATCGGGCGAATCGCTCTGGAACTGAAATCGGAACACTCACTGACATTTCCCCTATCTGAAAGTCTGATAAACGCTGAAAAAATGACTAAGTCCGAAAAAAAATTTTTTTCAACTTTTTTCAATTTTACCCCTGTGGGATATATATTCTTCCCACACACATTTGGAACTCTCCTGGGGTACCCTCACACATATTATTCCCTCATTTAGTGGATATTTTCACAAAAAAGTGAAATTTTCAAAAATTCAGAAAATTGGCTGAAAATGACTAAATATGAAGGACTCATCGGGCGAATCGATCTGGAACTGAAATCGGAAGGCTCACTGACATTTCCCCTATCTGAAAGTCTGATAAACGCCATAAAAATGACTAAGTCCAAAAAAATTTTTTTTTCAACTTTTTTCAATTTTACCCCCGTGGGATATATATTCTACCCACACACATTTGGAACTCTCCTGGGGTACCCTCACACATATTATTCCCTCATTTAGTGGATATTTTCACAAAAAAGTGAAATTTTCAAAAATTCAGAAAATTGTCTGAAAACGACTAAATATGAAGGACTCATCGGGCGAATCGCTCTGGAACTGAAATCGGAACACTCACTGACATTTCCGCTATCTGAAAGTCTGATAAACGCCATAAAAATTACTAAGTCCAAAAAAATTTTTTTTTCAACTTTTTTCAATTTTACCCCCGTGGGATATATATTCAACCCACACACATTTGGAACTCTCCTGGGGTACACTCACACATATTATTCCCTCATTTAGTGGATATTTTCACAAAAAAGTGAAATTTTCAAAAATTCAGAAAATTCTCTGAAAACGACTAAATATGAAGGTCTCATCGGGCGAATCGCTCTGGAACTGAAATCGGAACACTCACTGACATTTCCCCTATCTGAAAGTCTGATAAACGCCATAAAAATGACTAAGTCCAAAAAAAAATTTTTTTCAACTTTTTTCAATTTTACCCCCCTGGGATATATATTCTACCCACACACAGTTGGAACTCTCCTGGGGTACCCTCACACATATTATTCCCTCATTTAGTGGATATTTTCACAAAAAAGTGAAATTTTCAAAAATTCTGAAAATTGGCTGAAAACGACTAAATATGAAGGACTCATCGGGCGAATCGCTCTGGAACTGAAATCGGAACACTCACTGACATTTCCCCTATCTGAAAGTCTGATAAACGCCATAAAAATGACGAAGTCCAAAAAAAATTTTTTTTAAACTTTTTTCAATTTTACCCCCCTGGGATATATATTCTACCCACACACATTTGAAACTCTCCTGGGGTACCCTCGCACATATTATTCCCTCATTTAGTGGATATTTTCACAAAAAAGTGAAATTTTCAAAAATTCTGAAAATTGGCTGAAAATGACTAAATATGAAGGACTCATCGGGCGAATCGATCTGGAACTGAAATCGGAAGGCTCACTGACATTTCCCCTATCTGAAAGTCTGATAAACGCTGAAAAAATGACTAAGTCCAAAAAAATTTTTTTTTCAACTTTTTTCAATTTTACCCCGTGGGATATATATTCTACCCACACACATTTGAAACTCTCCTGGGGTACCCTCGCACATATTATTCCCTCATTTAGTGGATATTTTCACAAAAAAGTGAAATTTTCAAAAATTCTGAAAATTGGCTGAAAACGACTAAATATGAAGGACTCATGGGGCGAATCGCTCTGGAACTGAAATCGGAACACTCACTGACATTTCCCCTATCTGAAAGTCTGATAAACGCCATAAAAATGACTAAGTCCAAAAAAATTTTTTTTTCAACTTTTTACAATTTTACCCCCGTGGGATATATATTCTACCCACACACATTTGGAACTCTCCTGGGGTACCCTCACACATATTATTGCCTCATTTAGTGGATATTTTCACAAAAAAGTGAAATTTTCAAAAATTCTGAAAATTGGCTGAAAACGACTAAATATGAAGGACTCATGGGGCGAATCGCTCTGGAACTGAAATCGGAACACTCACTGACATTTCCCCTATCTGAAAGTCTGATAAACGCCATAAAAATGACTAAGTCCAAAAAAAAAATTTTTTCAACTTTTTTCAATTTTACCCTCCTGGGATATATATTCTACCCACACACAGTTGGAACTCTCCTGGGGTACCCTCACACATATTATTACCTCATTTAGTGGATATTTTCACAAAAAAGTGAAATTTTCAAAAATTCAGAAAATTCTCTGATAACTACTAAATATGAAGGACTCATCGGGCGAATCGCTCTGGAATTGAAATCGGAAGGCTCACTGACATTTCCCCTATCTGAAAGTCTGAAAAATGCCGTAAAAATGACTAAGTCCCAAATAAAATTTTTTTCAACTTTTTTCAATTTTACCCCCGTGGGATATATATTCTACCCACACACATTTGGAACTCTCCTGGGGTACCCTCACACATATTATTCCCTCATTTAGTGGATATTTTCACAAAAAAGTGAAATTTTCAAAAATTCAGAAAATTGGCTGAAAACGACTAAATATGAAGGACTCATCAGGCGAATCGCTCTGGAACTGAAATCGGAATGCTCACTGACATTTCCCCTATCTGAAAGTCTGATAAACGCTGGAAAAATGAATAAGTCCAAAAAAAAAATTTTTTTTAACTTTTTTCAATTTTACCCCGTGGGATATATATTCTACCCACACATTTGGAACTCTCCTGGGGTACCCTCACACATATTATTCCCTCATTTAGTGGATATTTTCACAAAAAAGTGAAATTTTCAAAAATTCTGAAAATTGGCTGAAAATGACTAAATATGAAATACTCATCAGGTGAATCGCTCTGGAACTGAAATCGGAACACTCACTGACATTTCCCCTATCTGAAAGTCTGATAAACGCCATAAAAATGACTAAGTCCAAAATATTTTTTTTTTCAACTTTTTTCAATTTTACCCCCGTGGGATATATATTCTACCCACACACATTTGGAACTCTCCTGGGGTACACTCACACATATTATTGCCTCATTTAGTGGATATTTTCACAAAAAAGTGAAATTTTCAAAAATTCAGAAAGTTGGCTGAAAACGACTAAATATGAAGGACTCATCGGGCGAATCGCTCTGGAACTGAAATCGGAACACTCACTGACATTTCCCCTATCTGAAAGTCTGATAAACGCTGAAAAAATGACTAAGTCCGAAAAAAAATTTTTTTCAACTTTTTTCAATTTTACCCCTGTGGGATATATATTCTTCCCACACACATTTGGAACTCTCCTGGGGTACCCTCACACATATTATTCCCTCATTTAGTGGATATTTTCACAAAAAAGTGAAATTTTCAAAAATTCAGAAAATTGGCTGAAAATGACTAAATATGAAGGACTCATCGGGCGAATCGATCTGGAACTGAAATCGGAAGGCTCACTGACATTTCCCCTATCTGAAAGTCTGATAAACGCTGAAAAAATGACTAAGTCCAAAAAAAATTTTTTTTCAACTTTTTTCAATTTTACCCAATGGGATATATATTCTACCCACACACATTTGGAACTCTCCTGGGGTACCCTCGCACATATTATTCCCTCATTTAGTGGATATTTTCACAAAAAAGTGAAATTTTCAAAAATTCTGAAAATTGGCTGAAAACGACTAAATATGAAGGACTCATGGGGCGAATCGCTCTGGAACTGAAATCGGAACACTCACTGACATTTCCCCTATCTGAAAGTCTGATAAACGCCATAAAAATGACTAAGTCCAAAAAAATTTTTTTTTCAACTTTTTTCAATTTTACCCCCGTGGGATATATATTCTACCCACACACATTTGGAACTCTCCTGGGGTACCCTCACACATATTATTCCCTCATTTAGTGGATATTTTCACAAAAAAGTGAAATTTTCAAAAATTCAGAAAACTGTCTGAAAACGACTAAATATGAAGGACTCATCGGGCGAATCGCTCTGGAACTGAAATCGGAACACTCACTGACATTTCCGCTATCTGAAAGTCTGATAAACGCCATAAAAATTACTAAGTCCAAAAAAATTTTTTTTTCAACTTTTTTCAATTTTACCCCCGTGGGATATATATTCAACCCACACACATTTGGAACTCTCCTGGGGTACACTCACACATATTATTCCCTCATTTAGTGGATATTTTCACAAAAAAGTGAAATTTTCAAAAATTCAGAAAATTCTCTGAAAACGACTAAATATGAAGGTCTCATCGGGCGAATCGCTCTGGAACTGAAATCGGAACACTCACTGACATTTCCCCTATCTGAAAGTCTGATAAACGCCATAAAAATGACTAAGTCCAAAAAAAAATTTTTTTCAACTTTTTTCAATTTTACCCCCCTGGGATATATATTCTACCCACACACAGTTGGAACTCTCCTGGGGTACCCTCACACATATTATTCCCTCATTTAGTGGATATTTTCACAAAAAAGTGAAATTTTCAAAAATTCTGAAAATTGGCTGAAAACGACTAAATATGAAGGACTCATCGGGCGAATCGCTCTGGAACTGAAATCGGAACACTCACTGACATTTCCCCTATCTGAAAGTCTGATAAACGCCATAAAAATGACGAAGTCCAAAAAAAATTTTTTTTAAACTTTTTTCAATTTTACCCCCCTGGGATATATATTCTACCCACACACATTTGAAACTCTCCTGGGGTACCCTCGCACATATTATTCCCTCATTTAGTGGATATTTTCACAAAAAAGTGAAATTTTCAAAAATTCGGAAAATTGGCTGAAAACGACTAAATATGAAGGACTCATGGGGCGAATCGCTCTGGAACTGAAATCGGAACACTCACTGACATTTCCCCTATCTGAAAGTCTGATAAACGCCATAAAAATGACTAAGTCCAAAAAAATTTTTTTTTCAACTTTTTACAATTTTACCCCCGTGGGATATATATTCTACCCACACACATTTGGAACTCTCCTGGGGTACCCTCACACATATTATTGCCTCATTTAGTGGATATTTTCACAAAAAAGTGAAATTTTCAAAAATTCTGAAAATTGGCTGAAAACGACTAAATATGAAGGACTCATGGGGCGAATCGCTCTGGAACTGAAATCGGAACACTCACTGACATTTCCCCTATCTGAAAGTCTGATAAACGCCATAAAAATGACTAAGTCCAAAAAAAAAATTTTTTCAACTTTTTTCAATTTTACCCTCCTGGGATATATATTCTACCCACACACAGTTGGAACTCTCCTGGGGTACCCTCACACATATTATTACCTCATTTAGTGGATATTTTCACAAAAAAGTGAAATTTTCAAAAATTCAGAAAATTCTCTGATAACTACTAAATATGAAGGACTCATCGGGCGAATCGCTCTGGAATTGAAATCGGAAGGCTCACTGACATTTCCCCTATCTGAAAGTCTGAAAAATGCCGTAAAAATGACTAAGTCCCAAATAAAATTTTTTTCAACTTTTTTCAATTTTACCCCCGTGGGATATATATTCTACCCACACACATTTGGAACTCTCCTGGGGTACCCTCACACATATTATTCCCTCATTTAGTGGATATTTTCACAAAAAAGTGAAATTTTCAAAAATTCAGAAAATTGGCTGAAAACGACTAAATATGAAGGACTCATCAGGCGAATCGCTCTGGAACTGAAATCGGAATGCTCACTGACATTTCCCCTATCTGAAAGTCTGATAAACGCTGGAAAAATGAATAAGTCCAAAAAAAAAATTTTTTTTAACTTTTTTCAATTTTACCCCGTGGGATATATATTCTACCCACACATTTGGAACTCTCCTGGGGTACCCTCACACATATTATTCCCTCATTTAGTGGATATTTTCACAAAAAAGTGAAATTTTCAAAAATTCTGAAAATTGGCTGAAAACGACTAAATATGAAATACTCATCAGGTGAATCGCTCTGGAACTGAAATCGGAACACTCACTGACATTTCCCCTATCTGAAAGTCTGATAAACGCCATAAAAATGACTAAGTCCAAAATAATTTTTTTTTCAACTTTTTTCAATTTTACCCCCGTGGGATATATATTCTACCCACACACATTTGGAACTCTCCTGGGGTACACTCACACATATTATTGCCTCATTTAGTGGATATTTTCACAAAAAAGTGAAATTTTCAAAAATTCAGAAAGTTGGCTGAAAACGACTAAATATGAAGGACTCATCGGGCGAATCGCTCTGGAACTGAAATCGGAACACTCACTGACATTTCCCCTATCTGAAAGTCTGATAAACGCTGAAAAAATGACTAAGTCCGAAAAAAAATTTTTTTCAACTTTTTTCAATTTTACCCCTGTGGGATATATATTCTTCCCACACACATTTGGAACTCTCCTGGGGTACCCTCACACATATTATTCCCTCATTTAGTGGATATTTTCACAAAAAAGTGAAATTTTCAAAAATTCTGAAAATTGGCTGAAAACGACTAAATATGAAGGACTCATGGGGCGAATCGCTCTGGAACTGAAATCGGAACACTCACTGACATTTCCCCTATCTGAAAGTCTGATAAACGCCATAAAAATTACTAAGTCCAAAAAAATTTTTTTTTCAACTTTTTTCAATTTTACCCCCGTGGGATATATATTCAACCCACACACATTTGGAACTCTCCTGGGATACTCTCACACATATTATTCCCTCATTTAGTGGATATTTTCACAAAAAAGTGAAATTTTCAACAATTCAGAAAATTCTCTGAAAACGTCTAAATATGAAGGACTCATCGGGCGAATCGCTCTGGAATTGAAATCGGAAGGCTCACTGACATTTCCCCTATCTGAAAGTCTGAAAAATGCCGGAAAAATGACTAAGTCCCAAAAAAAATTTTTTTCAACTTTTTTCAATTTTACCCCCGTGGGATATATATTCTACCCACACACATTTGGAACTCTCCTGGGGCACCCTCACACATTTTATTCCCTCATTTAGTGGATATTTTCACAAAAAAGTGAAATTTTCAAAAATTCAGAAAATTGGCTGAAAACGACTAAATATGAAGGACTCATCGGGCGAATCACTCTGGAACTGAAATCGGAACGCTCACTGACATTTCCCCTATCTGAAAGTCTGATAAACGCTGAAAAAATGACTAAGTCCAAAAAAATTTTTTTTAAACTGTTTTCAATTTTACCCCCGTGGGATATATATTCTACCCACACACATTTGGAACTTTCCTGGGGTACCCTCACACATATTATTCCCTCATTTAGTGGATATTTTCACAAAAAAGTGAAATTTTCAAAAATTCTGAAAATTGGCTGAAAATGACTAAATATGAATGACTCATGGGGCGAATCGCTCTGGAACTGAAATCGGAACGCTCACTGACATTTCCCCTATCTGAAAGTCTGATAAACGCCGGAAAAATGACTAAGTCCAAAAAAAATATTTTTTCAACTTTTATCAATTTTACCCCCGTGGGATATATATTCTACCAGCACACATTTGGATCTCTCCTGGGTTACCCTCACACATATTATTCCCTCATTTAGTGGATATTTTCACAAAAAAGTGAAATTTTCAAAAATTCTGAAAATTGTCTGAAAACCACTAAATATGAAGGACTCATCGGGCGATTCGCTGTGGAACTGAAATCGGAACGCTCACTGACATTTCCCCTATCTGAAAGTCTGCTAAACGCTGAAAAAAACACTAAGTCCAAAAAAAAAAATTTTTCAACTTTTTTCAATTTTACCCCTGTGGGATATATATTCTACCCACACACATTTGGAACTCTCCTGGGGTACCCTCACACATATTATTCCCTCATTTAGTGGATATTTTCACAAAAAAGTGAAATTTTCAAAAATTCTGAAAATTGGCTGAAAACGACTAAATATGAAGGACTCATGGGGCGAATCGCTCTGGAACTGAAATCGGAACACTCACTGACATTTCCCCTATCTGAAAGTCTGATAAACGCCGGAAAAATGACTAAGTCCAAAAAAAATATTTTTTCAACTTTTTTCAATTTTACCCCGTGGGATATATATTCTACCCACACACATTTGGAACTCTCCTGGGGTATGCTCACACATATTATTCCCTCATTTAGTGGATATTTTCACAAAAAAGTGAAATTTTCAAAAATTCAGAAAGTTGGCTGAAAACGACTAAATATGAAGAACTGATCGGGCGAATCGCTCTGGAATTGAAATCGGAAGGCTCACTGACATTTCCCCTATCTGAAAGTCTGAAAAATGCCGGAAAAATGACTAAGTCCCAAAAAAAATTTTTTGCAACTTTTTTCAATTTTACCCCCGTGGGATATATATTCTACCCACACACATTTGGATCTCTCCTGGGGTACCCTCACACATATTATTCCCTCATTTAGTGGATATTTTCACAAAAAAGTGAAATTTTCAAAAATTCAGAAAATTCTCTGAAAACGACTAAATATGAAGGACTCATCGGGCGAATCGCTCTGGAATTGAAATCGGAACACTCACTGACATTTCCCCTATCTGAAAGTCTGATAAACGCCATAAAAATGACTAAGTCCAAAAAAAAATTTTTTTCAACTTTTTTCAATTTTACCCCCCTGGGATATATATTCTACCCACACACAGGTGGAACTCTCCTGGGGTACCCTCACACATATTATTACCTCATTTAGTGGATATTTTCACAAAAAAGTGAAATTTTCAAAAATTCAGAAAATTCTCTGATAACTACTAAATATGAAGGACTCATCAGGCGAATCGCTCTGGAACTGAAATCGGAATGCTCACTGACATTTCCCCTATCTGAAAGTCTGATAAACGCTGGAAAAATGAATAAGTCCAAAAAAAAAATTTTTTTAACTTTTTTCAATTTTACCCCTGGGATATATATTCTACCCACACACATTTGGAACTCTCCTGGGGTACCCTCACACATATTATTGCCTCATTTAGTGGATATTTTCACAAAAAAGTGAAATTTTCAAAAATTCAGAAAGTTGGCTGAAAACGACTAAATATGAAGGACTCATGGGGCGAATCGCTCTGGAACTGAAATCGAAACACTCACTGACATTTCCCCTATCTGAAAGTCTGATAAACGCCATAAAAATGACTAAGTCCAAAATAATTTTTTTTTCAACTTTTTTCAATTTTACCCCCGTGGGATATATATTCTACCCACACACATTTGGAACTCTCCTGGGGTACACTCACACATATTATTCCCTCATTTAGTGGATATTTTCACAAAAAAGTGAAATTTTCAAAAATTCAGAAAATTCTCTGAAAACGACTAAATATGAAGGACTCATCGGGCGAATCGCTCTGGAATTGAAATCGGAAGGCTCACTGACATTTCCCCTATCTGAAAGTCTGAAAAATGCCGGAAAAATGACTAAGTCCCATAAAAAATTTTTTTCAACTTTTTTCAATTTTACCCCTGTGGGATATATATTCTACCCACACACATTTGGAACTCTCCTGGGGTACCCTCACACATATTATTCCCTCATTTAGTGGATTTTTTCACAAAAAAGTAAAATTTTCAAAAATTCAGAAAATTGGCTGAAAACGACTAAATATGAAATACTCATCAGGCGAATTGCTCTGGAACTGAAATCGGAATGCTCACTGACATTTCCCCTATCTGAAAGTCTGATAAACGCTGAAAAAATGAATAAGTCCAAAAAAAAAAATTTTTTCAACTTTTTTCAATTTTACCCCCGTGGGATATATATTCTACCCACACACATTTGGAACTCTCCTGGGGTACCCTCACACATATTATTCCCTCATTTAGTGGATATTTTCACAAAAAAGTGAAATTTTCAAAAATTCTGAAAATTGTCTGAAAACGACTAAATATGAAGGACTCATGGGGCGAATCGCTCTGGAACTGAAATTGGAACGCTCACTGACATTTCCCCTATCTGAAAGTCTGATAAACGCTGGAAAAATGAATAAGTCCAAAAAAAAAATTTTTTTAACTTTTTTCAATTTTACCCCCGTGGGATATATATTCTACCCACACACATTTGGAACTCTCCTGGGGTACCCTCACACATATTATTGCCTCATTTAGTGGATATTTTCACAAAAAAGTGAAATTTTCAAAAATTCAGAAAGTTGGCTGAAAACGACTAAATATGAAGGACTCATGGGGCGAATCGCTCTGGAACTGAAATCGAAACACTCACTGACATTTCCCCTATCTGAAAGTCTGATAAACGCCATAAAAATTACTAAGTCCAAAAAAATTTTTTTTTCAACTTTTTTCAATTTTACCCCCGTGGGATATATATTCAACCCACACACATTTGGAACTCTCCTGGGGTACACTCACGCATATTATTCCCTCATTAAGTGGATATTTTCACAAAAAAGTGAAATTTTCAAAAATTCAGAAAGTTGGCTGAAAACGACTAAATATGAAGGACTCATCGGGCGAATCGCTCTGGAACTGAAATCGGAACACTCACTGACATTTCCCCTATCTGAAAGTCTGATAAACGCTGAAAAAATGACTAAGTCCAAAAAAAAAATTTTTTTCAACTTTTTTCAATTTTACCCCTGTGGGATATATATTCTACCCACACACATTTGGAACTCTCCTGGGGTACCCTCACACATATTATTCCCTCATTTAGTGGATATTTTCACAAAAAGTGAAATTTTCAAAAATTCAGAAAATTCTCTGAAAACGACTAAATATGAAGGTCTCATCGGGCGAATCGCTCTGGAACTGAAATCGGAACACTCACTGACATTTCCCCTATCTGAAAGTCTGATAAACGCCATAAAAATGACTAAGTCCAAAAAAAAATTTTTTTCAACTTTTTTCAATTTTACCCCCCTGGGATATATATTCCACCCACACACATTTGGAACTCTCCTGGGGTACCCTCACACATATTGTTCCCTCATTTAGTGGATATTTTCACAAAAAAGTGAAATTTTCAAAAATTCAGAAAATTGTCTGAAAACGACTAAATATGAAGGACTCATCGGGCGAATCGCTCTGGAACTGAAATCGGAACACTCACTGACATTTCCGCTATCTGAAAGTCTGATAAACGCCATAAAAATTACTAAGTCCAAAAAAATTTTTTTTTCAACTTTTTTCAATTTTACCCCCGTGGGATATATATTCAACCCACACACATTTGGAACTCTCCTGGGGTACACTCACACATATTATTCACTCATTTAGTGGATATTTTCACAAAAAAGTGAAATTTTCAAAAATTCTGAAAATTCTCTGAAAACGACTAAATATGAAGGTCTCATCGGGCGAATCGCTCTGGAACTGAAATCGGAACACTCACTGACATTTCCCCTATCTGAAAGTCTGATAAACGCCATAAAAATGACTAAGTCCAAAAAAAAATTTTTTTCAACTTTTTTCAATTTTACCCCCCTGGGATATATATTCTACCCACACACAGTTGGAACTCTCCTGGGGTACCCTCACACATATTATTCCCTCATTTAGTGGATATTTTCACAAAAAAGTGAAATTTTCAAAAATTCTGAAAATTGGCTGAAAACGACTAAATATGAAGGACTCATCGGGCGAATCGCTCTGGAACTGAAATCGGAACACTCACTGACATTTCCCCTATCTGAAAGTCTGATAAACGCCATAAAAATGACGAAGTCCAAAAAAATTTTTTTTTCAACTTTTTTCAATTTTACCCCCCTGGGATATATATTCTACCCACACACAGTTGGAACTCTCCTGGGGTACCCTCACACATATTATTCCCTCATTTAGTGGATATTTTCACAAAAAAGTGAAATTTTCAAAAATTCAGAAAATTGGCTGAAAACGACTAAATATGAAGGACTCATCGGGCGAATCGCTCTGGAACTGAAATCGGAACGCTCACTGACATTTCCCCTATCTGAAAGTCTGATAAACGCCATAAAAATGACTAAGTCCAAAAAAATTTTTTTTTCAACTTTTTTCAATTTTACCCTCGTGGGATATATATTCTACCCACACACATTTGGAACTCTCCTGGGGTACCCTCACACATATTATTCCCTCATTTAGTGGATATTTTCACAAAAAAGTGAAATTTTCAAAAATTCAGAAAATTGTCTGAAAACGACTAAATATGAAGGACTCATCGGGCGAATCGCTCTGGAACTGAAATCGGAACACTCACTGACATTTCCGCTATCTGAAAGTCTGATAAACGCCATAAAAATTACTAAGTCCAAAAAAATTTTTTTTTCAACTTTTTTCAATTTTACCCCCGTGGGATATATATTCAACCCACACACATTTGGAACTCTCCTGGGGTACACTCACACATATTATTCCCTCATTTAGTGGATATTTTCACAAAAAAGTGAAATTTTCAAAAATTCAGAAAATTCTCTGAAAACGACTAAATATGAAGGTCTCATCGGGCGAATCGCTCTGGAACTGAAATCGGAACACTCACTGACATTTCCCCTATCTGAAAGTCTGATAAACGCCATAAAAATGACTAAGTCCAAAAAAAAATTTTTTTCAACTTTTTTCAATTTTACCCCCCTGGGATATATATTCTACCCACACACAGTTGGAACTCTCCTTGGGTACCCTCACACATATTATTCCCTCATTTAGTGGATATTTTCACAAAAAAGTGAAATTTTCAAAAATTCTGAAAATTGGCTGAAAACGACTAAATATGAAGGACTCATCGGGCGAATCGCTCTGGAACTGAAATCGGAACACTCACTGACATTTCCCCTGTCTGAAAGTCTGATAAACGCCATAAAAATGACGAAGTCCAAAAAAAATTTTTTTTAAACTTTTTTCAATTTTACCCCCCTGGGATATATATTCTACCCACACACATTTGAAACTCTCCTGGGGTACCCTCGCACATATTATTCCCTCATTTAGTGGATATTTTCACAAAAAAGTGAAATTTTCAAAAATTCTGAAAATTGGCTGAAAATGACTAAATATGAAGGACTCATCGGGCGAATCGATCTGGAACTGAAATCGGAAGGCTCACTGACATTTCCCCTATCTGAAAGTCTGATAAACGCTGAAAAAATGACTAAGTCCAAAAAAATTTTTTTTTCAACTTTTTTCAATTTTACCCCGTGGGATATATATTCTACCCACACACATTTGAAACTCTCCTGGGGTACCCTCGCACATATTATTCCCTCATTTAGTGGATATTTTCACAAAAAAGTGAAATTTTCAAAAATTCTGAAAATTGGCTGAAAACGACTAAATATGAAGGACTCATGGGGCGAATCGCTCTGGAACTGAAATCGGAACACTCACTGACATTTCCCCTATCTGAAAGTCTGATAAACGCCATAAAAATGACTAAGTCCAAAAAAATTTTTTTTTCAACTTTTTACAATTTTACCCCCGTGGGATATATATTCTACCCACACACATTTGGAACTCTCCTGGGGTACCCTCACACATATTATTGCCTCATTTAGTGGATATTTTCACAAAAAAGTGAAATTTTCAAAAATTCTGAAAATTGGCTGAAAACGACTAAATATGAAGGACTCATGGGGCGAATCGCTCTGGAACTGAAATCGGAACACTCACTGACATTTCCCCTATCTGAAAGTCTGATAAACGCCATAAAAATGACTAAGTCCAAAAAAAAAATTTTTTCAACTTTTTTCAATTTTACCCTCCTGGGATATATATTCTACCCACACACAGTTGGAACTCTCCTGGGGTACCCTCACACATATTATTACCTCATTTAGTGGATATTTTCACAAAAAAGTGAAATTTTCAAAAATTCAGAAAATTCTCTGATAACTACTAAATATGAAGGACTCATCGGGCGAATCGCTCTGGAATTGAAATCGGAAGGCTCACTGACATTTCCCCTATCTGAAAGTCTGAAAAATGCCGTAAAAATGACTAAGTCCCAAATAAAATTTTTTTCAACTTTTTTCAATTTTACCCCCGTGGGATATATATTCTACCCACACACATTTGGAACTCTCCTGGGGTACCCTCACACATATTATTCCCTCATTTAGTGGATATTTTCACAAAAAAGTGAAATTTTCAAAAATTCAGAAAATTGGCTGAAAACGACTAAATATGAAGGACTCATCAGGCGAATCGCTCTGGAACTGAAATCGGAATGCTCACTGACATTTCCCCTATCTGAAAGTCTGATAAACGCTGGAAAAATGAATAAGTCCAAAAAAAAAATTTTTTTTAACTTTTTTCAATTTTACCCCGTGGGATATATATTCTACCCACACATTTGGAACTCTCCTGGGGTACCCTCACACATATTATTCCCTCATTTAGTGGATATTTTCACAAAAAAGTGAAATTTTCAAAAATTCTGAAAATTGGCTGAAAACGACTAAATATGAAATACTCATCAGGTGAATCGCTCTGGAACTGAAATCGGAACACTCACTGACATTTCCCCTATCTGAAAGTCTGATAAACGCCATAAAAATGACTAAGTCCAAAATAATTTTTTTTTCAACTTTTTTCAATTTTACCCCCGTGGGATATATATTCTACCCACACACATTTGGAACTCTCCTGGGGTACACTCACACATATTATTGCCTCATTTAGTGGATATTTTCACAAAAAAGTGAAATTTTCAAAAATTCAGAAAGTTGGCTGAAAACGACTAAATATGAAGGACTCATCGGGCGAATCGCTCTGGAACTGAAATCGGAACACTCACTGACATTTCCCCTATCTGAAAGTCTGATAAACGCTGAAAAAATGACTAAGTCCGAAAAAAATTTTTTTTCAACTTTTTTCAATTTTACCCCTGTGGGATATATATTCTTCCCACACACATTTGGAACTCTCCTGGGGTACCCTCACACATATTATTCCCTCATTTAGTGGATATTTTCACAAAAAAGTGAAATTTTCAAAAATTCTGAAAATTGGCTGAAAACGACTAAATATGAAGGACTCATGGGGCGAATCGCTCTGGAACTGAAATCGGAACACTCACTGACATTTCCCCTATCTGAAAGTCTGATAAACGCCATAAAAATTACTAAGTCCAAAAAAATTTTTTTTTCAACTTTTTTCAATTTTACCCCCGTGGGATATATATTCAACCCACACACATTTGGAACTCTCCTGGGATACTCTCACACATATTATTCCCTCATTAAGTGGATATTTTCACAAAAAAGTGAAATTTTCAAAAATTCAGAAAATTCTCTGAAAACGACTAAATATGAAGGACTCATCGGGCGAATCGCTCTGGAACTGAAATCGGAACACTCACTGACATTTCCCCTATCTGAAAGTCTGATAAACGCCATAAAAATGACTAAGTCCCAAAAAAAATTTATTTCAACTTTTTTCAATTTTACCCCCGTGGGTTATATATTCTACCCACACACATTTGGAACTCTCCTGGGGTACCCTCACACATATTATTCCCTCATTTAGTGGATATTTTCACAAAAAAGTGAAATTTTCAAAAATTCAGAAAATTGGCTGAAAACGACTAAATATGAAGGACTCATCAGGCGAATCGCTCTGGAACTGAAATCGGAATGCTCACTGACATTTCCCCTATCTGAAAGTCTGACAAACGCTGGAAAAATGAATAAGTCCAAAAAAAAAATTTTTTTAACTTTTTTCAATTTTATCCCGTGGGATATATATTCTACCCACACACATTTGGAACTCTCCTGGGGTACCCTCACACATATTATTCCCTCATTTAGTGGATATTTTCACAAAAAAGTGAAATTTTCAAAAATTCTGAAAATTGGCTGAAAACGACTAAATATGAAATACTCATCAGGTGAATCGCTCTGGAACTGAAATCGGAACACTCACTGACATTTCCCCTATCTGAAAGTCTGATAAACGCCATAAAAATGACTAAGTCCAAAATAATTTTTTTTTCAACTTTTTTCAATTTTACCCCCGTGGGATATATATTCTACCCACACACATTTGGAACTCTCCTGGGGTACCCTCACACATATTATTGCCTCATTTAGTGGATATTTTCACAAAAAAGTGAAATTTTCAAAAATTCTGAAAATTGGCTGAAAACGACTAAATATGAAGGACTCATGGGGCGAATCGCTCTGGAACTGAAATCGGAACACTCACTGACATTTCCCCTATCTGAAAGTCTGATAAACGCCATAAAAATTACTAAGTCCAAAAAAAATTTTTTTTCAACTTTTTTCAATTTTACCCCCGTGGGATATATATTCAACCCACACACATTTGGAACTCTCCTGGGATACTCTCACACATATTATTCCCTCATTAAGTGGATATTTTCACAAAAAAGTGAAATTTTCAAAAATTCTGAAAATTCTCTGAAAACGACTAAATATGAAGGACTCATCGGGCGAATCGCTCTGGAATTGAAATCGGAAGGCTCACTGACATTTCCCCTATCTGAAAGTCTGAAAAATGCCGTAAAAATGACGAAGTCCCAAATAAAATTTTTTTCAACTTTTTTCAATTTTACCCCCGTGGGATATATATTCTACCCACACACATTTGGAACTCTCCTGGGGTACCTTCACACATATTATTCCCTCATTTAGTGGATATTTTCACAAAAAAGTGAAATTTTCAAAAATTCAGAAAATTCTCTGAAAACGACTAAATATGAAGGACTCATCGGGCAAATCGCTCTGGAATTGAAATCGTAAGGCTCACTGACATTTCCCCTATCTGAAAGTCTGAAAAATGCCGGAAAAATGACTAAGTCCCCAAAAAAATTTTTTTCAACTTTTTTCAATTTTACCCCCGTGGGATATGTATTCTACCCACACACATTTGGAACTCTCCTGGGGTACCCTCACACATATTATTCCCTCATTTAGTGGATATTTTCACAAAAAAGTGAAATTTTCAAAAATTCAGAAAATTGGCTGAAAACGACTAAATATGAAGGACTCATCAGGCGAATCGCTCTGGAACTGAAATCGGAATGCTCACTGACATTTCCCCTATCTGAAAGTCTGACAAACGCTGGAAAAATGAATAAGTCCAAAAAAAAAATTTTTTTAACTTTTTTCAATTTTACCCCGTGGGATATATATTCTACCCACACACATTTGGAACTCTCCTGGGGTACCCTCACACATATTATTCCCTCATTTAGTGGATATTTTCACAAAAAAGTGAAATTTTCAAAAATTCTGAAAATTGGCTGAAAACGACTAAATATGAAATACTCATCAGGTGAATCGCTCTGGAACTGAAATCGGAACACTCACTGACATTTCCCCTATCTGAAAGTCTGATAAACGCCATAAAAATGACTAAGTCCAAAATAATTTTTTTTTCAACTTTTTTCAATTTTACCCCCGTGGGATATATATTCTACCCACACACATTTGGAACTCTCCTGGGGTACCCTCACACATATTATTCCCTCATTTAGTGGATATTTTCACAAAAAAGTGAAATTTTCAAAAATTCAGAAAATTGGCTGAAAACGACTAAATATGAAGGACTCATCAGGCGAATCGCTCTGGAACTGAAATCGGAATGCTCACTGACATTTCCCCTATCTGAAAGTCTGACAAACGCTGGAAAAATGAATAAGTCCAAAAAAAAAATTTTTTTAACTTTTTTCAATTTTACCCCGTGGGATATATATTCTACCCACACACATTTGGAACTCTCCTGGAGTACCCTCACACATATTATTCCCTCATTTAGTGGATATTTTCACAAAAAAGTGAAATTTTCAAAAATTCTGAAAATTGGCTGAAAACGACTAAATATGAAATACTCATCAGGTGAATCGCTCTGGAACTGAAATCGGAACACTCACTGACATTTCCCCTATCTGAAAGTCTGATAAACGCCATAAAAATTACTAAGTCCAAAAAAATTTTTTTTTCAACTTTTTTCAATTTTACCCCCGTGGGATATATATTCAACCCACACACATTTGGAACTCTCCTGGGATACTCTCACACATATTATTCCCTCATTAAGTGGATATTTTCACAAAAAAGTGAAATTTTCAAAAATTCAGAAAATTCTCTGAAAACGACTAAATATGAAGGACTCATCGGGCGAATCGCTCTGGAACTGAAATCGGAACACTCACTGACATTTCCCCTATCTGAAAGTCTGATAAACGCCATAAAAATGACTAAGTCCCAAAAAAAATTTATTTCAACTTTTTTCAATTTTACCCCCGTGGGTTATATATTCTACCCACACACATTTGGAACTCTCCTGGGGTACCCTCACACATATTATTCACCCATTTAGTGGATATTTTCAGAAAAAAGTGAAATTTTCAAAAATTCAGAAAATTGGCTGAAAATGACTAAATATGAAGGACTCATCGGGCGAATCGATCTGAAACTGAAATCGGAAGGCTCACTGACATTTCCCCTATCTGAAAGTCTGATAAACGCTGAAAAAATGACTAAGTCCAAAAAAATTTTTTTTTCAACTTTTTTCAATTTTACCCCCGTGGGATATATATTCAACCCACACACATTTGGAACTCTCCTGGGATACTCTCACACATATTATTCCCTCATTAAGTGGATATTTTCACAAAAAAGGGAAATTTTCAAAAATTCAGAAAATTCTCTGAAAACGACTAAATATGAAGGACTCATCGGGCGAATCGCTCTGGAATTGAAATCGGAAGGCTCACTGACATTTCCCCTATCTGAAAGTCTGAAAAATGCCGGAAAAATGACTAAGTCCCCAAAAAAATTTTTTTCCACTTTTTTCAATTTTACCCCCGTGGGATATATATTCTACCCACACACATTTGGAACTCTCCTGGGGTACCCTCACACATATTATTCCCTCATTTAGTGGATATTTTCACAAAAAAGTGAAATTTTCAAAAATTCTGAAAATTGGCTGAAAACGACTAAATATGAAATACTCATCAGGTGAATCGCTCTGGAACTGAAATCGGAACACTCACTGACATTTCCCCTATCTGAAAGTCTGATAAACGCCATAAAAATGACTAAGTCCAAAATAATTTTTTTTTCAACTTTTTTCAATTTTACCCCCGTGGGATATATATTCTACCCACACACATTTGGAACTCTCCTGGGGTACCCTCACACATATTATTGCCTCATTTAGTGGATATTTTCACAAAAAAGTGAAATTTTCAAAAATTCAGAAAGTTGGCTGAAAACGACTAAATATGAAGGACTCATCGGGCGAATCGCTCTGGAACTGAAATCGGAACACTCACTGACATTTCCCCTATCTGAAAGTCTGATAAACGCCATAAAAATTACTAAGTCCAAAAAAATTTTTTTTTCAACTTTTTTCAATTTTACCCCCGTGGGATATATATTCAACCCACACACATTTGGAACTCTCCTGGGATACACTCACACATATTATTCCCTCATTAAGTGGATATTTTCACAAAAAAGTGAAATTTTCAAAAATTCAGAAAATTCTCTGAAAACGACTAAATATGAAGGACTCATCGGGCGAATCGCTCTGGAACTGAAATCGGAACACTCACTGACATTTCCCCTATCTGAAAGTCTGATAAACGCTGAAAAAATGACTAAGTCCGAAAAAAAAATTTTTTCAACTTTTTTCAATTTTACCCCTGTGGGATATATATTCTACCCACACACATTTGGAACTCTCCTGGGGTACCCTCACACATATTATTGCCTCATTTAGTGGATATTTTCACAAAAAAGTGAAATTTTCAAAAATTCTGAAAATTGGCTGAAAGCGACTAAATATGAAGGACTCATGGGGCGAATCGCTCTGGAACTGAAATCGGAACACTCACTGACATTTCCCCTATCTGAAAGTCTGATAAACGCCATAAAAATTACTAAGTCCAAAAAAATTTTTTTTTCAACTTTTTTCAATTTTACCCCCGTGGGATATATATTCAACCCACACACATTTGGAACTCTCCTGGGATACTCTCACACATATTATTCCCTCATTATGTGGATATTTTCACAAAAAAGTGAAATTTTCAAAAATTCAGAAAATTCTCTGAAAACGACTAAATATGAAGGACTCATCGGGCGAATCGCTCTGGAACTGAAATCGGAACACTCACTGACATTTCCCCTATCTGAAAGTCTGATAAACGCCATAAAAATTACTAAGTCCAAAAAAAATTTTTTTTCAACTTTTTTCAATTTTACCCCCGTGGGATATATATTCAACCCACACACATTTGGAACTCTCCTGGGATACTCTCACACATATTATTCCCTCATTAAGTGGATATTTTCACAAAAAAGTGAAATTTTCAAAAATTCTGAAAATTCTCTGAAAACGACTAAATATGAAGGACTCATCGGGCGAATCGCTCTGGAATTGAAATCGGAAGGCTCACTGACATTTCCCCTATCTGAAAGTCTGAAAAATGCCGTAAAAATGACGAAGTCCCAAATAAAATTTTTTTCAACTTTTTTCAATTTTACCCCCGTGGGATATATATTCTACCCACACACATTTGGAACTCTCCTGGGGTACCTTCACACATATTATTCCCTCATTTAGTGGATATTTTCACAAAAAAGTGAAATTTTCAAAAATTCAGAAAATTCTCTGAAAACGACTAAATATGAAGGACTCATCGGGCAAATCGCTCTGGAATTGAAATCGTAAGGCTCACTGACATTTCCCCTATCTGAAAGTCTGAAAAATGCCGGAAAAATGACTAAGTCCCCAAAAAAATTTTTTTCAACTTTTTTCAATTTTACCCCCGTGGGATATGTATTCTACCCACACACATTTGGAACTCTCCTGGGGTACCCTCACACATATTATTCCCTCATTTAGTGGATATTTTCACAAAAAAGTGAAATTTTCAAAAATTCAGAAAATTGGCTGAAAACGACTAAATATGAAGGACTCATCAGGCGAATCGCTCTGGAACTGAAATCGGAATGCTCACTGACATTTCCCCTATCTGAAAGTCTGACAAACGCTGGAAAAATGAATAAGTCCAAAAAAAAAATTTTTTTAACTTTTTTCAATTTTACCCCGTGGGATATATATTCTACCCACACACATTTGGAACTCTCCTGGGGTACCCTCACACATATTATTCCCTCATTTAGTGGATATTTTCACAAAAAAGTGAAATTTTCAAAAATTCTGAAAATTGGCTGAAAACGACTAAATATGAAATACTCATCAGGTGAATCGCTCTGGAACTGAAATCGGAACACTCACTGACATTTCCCCTATCTGAAAGTCTGATAAACGCCATAAAAATGACTAAGTCCAAAATAATTTTTTTTTCAACTTTTTTCAATTTTACCCCCGTGGGATATATATTCTACCCACACACATTTGGAACTCTCCTGGGGTACCCTCACACATATTATTCCCTCATTTAGTGGATATTTTCACAAAAAAGTGAAATTTTCAAAAATTCAGAAAATTGGCTGAAAACGACTAAATATGAAGGACTCATCAGGCGAATCGCTCTGGAACTGAAATCGGAATGCTCACTGACATTTCCCCTATCTGAAAGTCTGACAAACGCTGGAAAAATGAATAAGTCCAAAAAAAAAATTTTTTTAACTTTTTTCAATTTTACCCCGTGGGATATATATTCTACCCACACACATTTGGAACTCTCCTGGAGTACCCTCACACATATTATTCCCTCATTTAGTGGATATTTTCACAAAAAAGTGAAATTTTCAAAAATTCTGAAAATTGGCTGAAAACGACTAAATATGAAATACTCATCAGGTGAATCGCTCTGGAACTGAAATCGGAACACTCACTGACATTTCCCCTATCTGAAAGTCTGATAAACGCCATAAAAATGACTAAGTCCAAAATAATTTTTTTTTCAACTTTTTTCAATTTTACCCCCGTGGGATATATATTCTACCCACACACATTTGGAACTCTCCTGGGGTACCCTCACACATATTATTGCCTCATTTAGTGGATATTTTCACAAAAAAGTGAAATTTTCAAAAATTCTGAAAATTGGCTGAAAACGACTAAATATGAAGGACTCATGGGGCGAATCGCTCTGGAACTGAAATCGGAACACTCACTGACATTTCCCCTATCTGAAAGTCTGATAAACGCCATAAAAATTACTAAGTCCAAAAAAATTTTTTTTCAACTTTTTTCAATTTTACCCCCGTGGGATATATATTCAACCCACACACATTTGGAACTCTCCTGGGATACTCTCACACATATTATTCCCTCATTAAGTGGATATTTTCACAAAAAAGTGAAATTTTCAAAAATTCAGAAAATTCTCTGAAAACGACTAAATATGAAGGACTCATCGGGCGAATCGCTCTGGAATTGAAATCGGAAGGCTCACTGACATTTCCCCTATCTGAAAGTCTGAAAAATGCCGTAAAAATGACTAAGTCCCAAATAAAATTTTTTTCAACTTTTTTCAATTTTACCCCCGTGGGATATATATTCTACCCACACACATTTGGAACTCTCCTGGGGTACCCTCACACATATTATTCCCTCATTTAGTGGATATTTTCACAAAAAAGTGAAATTTTCAAAAATTCTGAAAATTGGCTGAAAACGACTAAATATGAAGGACTCATGGGGCGAATCGCTCTGGAACTGAAATCGGAACACTCACTGACATTTCCCCTATCTGAAAGTCTGATAAACGCCATAAAAATGACTAAGTCCAAAAAAATTTTTTTTTCAACTTTTTTCAATTTTACCCCCGTGGGATATATATTCTACCCACACACATTTGGAACTCTCCTGGGGTACCCTCACACATATTATTGCCTCATTTAGTGGATATTTTCACAAAAAAGTGAAATTTTCAAAAATTCTGAAAATTGGCTGAAAGCGACTAAATATGAAGGACTCATGGGGCGAATCGCTCTGGAACTGAAATCGGAACACTCACTGACATTTCCCCTATCTGAAAGTCTGATAAACGCCATAAAAATTACTAAGTCCAAAAAAATTTTTTTTTCAACTTTTTTCAATTTTACCCCCGTGGGATATATATTCAACCCACACACATTTGGAACTCTCCTGGGATACTCTCACACATATTATTCCCTCATTAAGTGGATATTTTCACAAAAAAGTGAAATTTTCAAAAATTCAGAAAATTCTCTGAAAACGACTAAATATGAAGGACTCATCGGGCGAATCGCTCTGGAACTGAAATCGGAACACTCACTGACATTTCCCCTATCTGAAAGTCTGATAAACGCCATAAAAATGACTAAGTCCCAAAAAAAATTTATTTCAACTTTTTTCAATTTTACCCCCGTGGGTTATATATTCTACCCACACACATTTGGAACTCTCCTGGGGTACCCTCACACATATTATTCACCCATTTAGTGGATATTTTCAGAAAAAAGTGAAATTTTCAAAAATTCAGAAAATTGGCTGAAAATGACTAAATATGAAGGACTCATCGGGCGAATCGATCTGAAACTGAAATCGGAAGGCTCACTGACATTTCCCCTATCTGAAAGTCTGATAAACGCTGAAAAAATGACTAAGTCCAAAAAAATTTTTTTTTCAACTTTTTTCAATTTTACCCCCGTGGGATATATATTCAACCCACACACATTTGGAACTCTCCTGGGATACTCTCACACATATTATTCCCTCATTAAGTGGATATTTTCACAAAAAAGGGAAATTTTCAAAAATTCAGAAAATTCTCTGAAAACGACTAAATATGAAGGACTCATCGGGCGAATCGCTCTGGAATTGAAATCGGAAGGCTCACTGACATTTCCCCTATCTGAAAGTCTGAAAAATGCCGGAAAAATGACTAAGTCCCCAAAAAAATTTTTTTCCACTTTTTTCAATTTTACCCCCGTGGGATATATATTCTACCCACACACATTTGGAACTCTCCTGGGGTACCCTCACACATATTATTCCCTCATTTAGTGGATATTTTCACAAAAAAGTGAAATTTTCAAAAATTCTGAAAATTGGCTGAAAACGACTAAATATGAAATACTCATCAGGTGAATCGCTCTGGAACTGAAATCGGAACACTCACTGACATTTCCCCTATCTGAAAGTCTGATAAACGCCATAAAAATGACTAAGTCCAAAATAATTTTTTTTTCAACTTTTTTCAATTTTACCCCCGTGGGATATATATTCTACCCACACACATTTGGAACTCTCCTGGGGTACCCTCACACATATTATTGCCTCATTTAGTGGATATTTTCACAAAAAAGTGAAATTTTCAAAAATTCAGAAAGTTGGCTGAAAACGACTAAATATGAAGGACTCATCGGGCGAATCGCTCTGGAACTGAAATCGGAACACTCACTGACATTTCCCCTATCTGAAAGTCTGATAAACGCCATAAAAATTACTAAGTCCAAAAAAATTTTTTTTTCAACTTTTTTCAATTTTACCCCCGTGGGATATATATTCAACCCACACACATTTGGAACTCTCCTGGGATACACTCACACATATTATTCCCTCATTAAGTGGATATTTTCACAAAAAAGTGAAATTTTCAAAAATTCAGAAAATTCTCTGAAAACGACTAAATATGAAGGACTCATCGGGCGAATCGCTCTGGAACTGAAATCGGAACACTCACTGACATTTCCCCTATCTGAAAGTCTGATAAACGCTGAAAAAATGACTAAGTCCGAAAAAAAAATTTTTTCAACTTTTTTCAATTTTACCCCTGTGGGATATATATTCTACCCACACACATTTGGAACTCTCCTGGGGTACCCTCACACATATTATTGCCTCATTTAGTGGATATTTTCACAAAAAAGTGAAATTTTCAAAAATTCTGAAAATTGGCTGAAAGCGACTAAATATGAAGGACTCATGGGGCGAATCGCTCTGGAACTGAAATCGGAACACTCACTGACATTTCCCCTATCTGAAAGTCTGATAAACGCCATAAAAATTACTAAGTCCAAAAAAATTTTTTTTTCAACTTTTTTCAATTTTACCCCCGTGGGATATATATTCAACCCACACACATTTGGAACTCTCCTGGGATACTCTCACACATATTATTCCCTCATTAAGTGGATATTTTCACAAAAAAGTGAAATTTTCAAAAATTCAGAAAATTCTCTGAAAACGACTAAATATGAAGGACTCATCGGGCGAATCGCTCTGGAACTGAAATCGGAACACTCACTGACATTTCCCCTATCTGAAAGTCTGATAAACGCCATAAAAATGACTAAGTCCCAAAAAAAATTTATTTCAACTTTTTTCAATTTTACCCCCGTGGGTTATATATTCTACCCACACACATTTGGAACTCTCCTGGGGTACCCTCACACATATTATTCCCTCATTTAGTGGATATTTTCAGAAAAAAGTGAAATTTTCAAAAATTCAGAAAATTGGCTGAAAATGACTAAATATGAAGGACTCATCGGGCGAATCGATCTGAAACTGAAATCGGAAGGCTCACTGACATTTCCCCTATCTGAAAGTCTGACAAACGCTGGAAAAATGAATAAGTCAAAAAAAAAAATTTTTTTAACTTTTTTCAATTTTACCCCGTGGGATATATATTCTACCCACACACATTTGGAACTCTCCTGGGGTACCCTCACACATATTATTCCCTCATTTAGTGGATATTTTCACAAAAAAGTGAAATTTTCAAAAATTCTGAAAATTGGCTGAAAACGACTAAATATGAAATACTCATCAGGTGAATCGCTCTGGAACTGAAATCGGAACACTCACTGACATTTCCCCTATCTGAAAGTCTGATAAACGCCATAAAAATGACTAAGTCCAAAATAATTTTTTTTTCAACTTTTTTCAATTTTACCCCCGTGGGATATATATTCTACCCACACACATTTGGAACTCTCCTGGGGTACCCTCACACATATTATTGCCTCATTTAGTGGATATTTTCACAAAAAAGTGAAATTTTCAAAAATTCTGAAAATTGGCTGAAAACGACTAAATATGAAGGACTCATGGGGCGAATCGCTCTGGAACTGAAATCGGAACACTCACTGACATTTCCCCTATCTGAAAGTCTGATAAACGCCATAAAAATTACTAAGTCCAAAAAAATTTTTTTTTCAAATTTTTTCAATTTTACCCCCGTGGGATATATATTCAACTCACACACATTTGGAACTCTCCTGGGATACACTCACACATATTATTCCCTCATTAAGTGGATATTTTCACAAAAAAGTGAAATTTTCAAAAATTCAGAAAATTCTCTGAAAACGACTAAATATGAAGGACTCATCGGGCGAATCGCTCTGGAACTGAAATCGGAAGGCTCACTGACATTTCCCCTATCTGAAAGTCTGATAAACGCTGAAAAAATGACTAAGTCCCCAAAAAAATTTTTTTCCACTTTTTTCAATTTTACCCCCGTGGGATATATATTCTACCCACACACATTTGGAACTCTCCTGGGGTACCCTCACACATATTATTCCCTCATTTAGTGGATATTTTCACAAAAAAGTGAAATTTTCAAAAATTCTGAAAATTGGCTGAAAACGACTAAATATGAAATACTCATCAGGTGAATCGCTCTGGAACTGAAATCGGAACACTCACTGACATTTCCCCTATCTGAAAGTCTGATAAACGCCATAAAAATGACTAAGTCCAAAATAATTTTTTTTTCAACTTTTTTCAATTTTACCCCCGTGGGATATATATTCTACCCACACACATTTGGAACTCTCCTGGGGTACCCTCACACATATTATTGCCTCATTTAGTGGATATTTTCACAAAAAAGTGAAATTTTCAAAAATTCAGAAAGTTGGCTGAAAACTACTAAATATGAAGGACTCATCGGGCGAATCGCTCTGGAACTGAAATCGGAACACTCACTGACATTTCCCCTATCTGAAAGTCTGATAAACGCCATAAAAATTACTAAGTCCAAAAAAATTTTTTTTTCAACTTTTTTCAATTTTACCCCCGTGGGATATATATTCAACCCACACACATTTGGAACTCTCCTGGGATACACTCACACATATTATTCCCTCATTAAGTGGATATTTTCACAAAAAAGTGAAATTTTCAAAAATTCAGAAAATTCTCTGAAAACGACTAAATATGAAGGACTCATCGGGCGAATCGCTCTGGAACTGAAATCGGAACACTCACTGACATTTCCCCTATCTGAAAGTCTGATAAACGCTGAAAAAATGACTAAGTCCGAAAAAAAAATTTTTTCAACTTTTTTCAATTTTACCCCTGTGGGATATATATTCTACCCACACACATTTGGAACTCTCCTGGGGTACCCTCACACATATTATTGCCTCATTTAGTGGATATTTTCACAAAAAAGTGAAATTTTCAAAAATTCTGAAAATTGGCTGAAAGCGACTAAATATGAAGGACTCATGGGGCGAATCGCTCTGGAACTGAAATCGGAACACTCACTGACATTTCCCCTATCTGAAAGTCTGATAAACGCCATAAAAATTACTAAGTCCAAAAAAATTTTTTTTTCAACTTTTTTCAATTTTACCCCCGTGGGATATATATTCAACCCACACACATTTGGAACTCTCCTGGGATACTCTCACACATATTATTCCCTCATTAAGTGGATATTTTCACAAAAAAGTGAAATTTTCAAAAATTCAGAAAATTCTCTGAAAACGACTAAATATGAAGGACTCATCGGGCGAATCGCTCTGGAACTGAAATCGGAACACTCACTGACATTTCCCCTATCTGAAAGTCTGATAAACGCCATAAAAATGACTAAGTCCCAAAAAAAATTTATTTCAACTTTTTTCAATTTTACCCCCGTGGGTTATATATTCTACCCACACACATTTGGAACTCTCCTGGGGTACCCTCACACATATTATTCCCTCATTTAGTGGATATTTTCAGAAAAAAGTGAAATTTTCAAAAATTCAGAAAATTGGCTGAAAATGACTAAATATGAAGGACTCATCGGGCGAATCGATCTGAAACTGAAATCGGAAGGCTCACTGACATTTCCCCTATCTGAAAGTCTGACAAACGCTGGAAAAATGAATAAGTCAAAAAAAAAAATTTTTTTAACTTTTTTCAATTTTACCCCGTGGGATATATATTCTACCCACACACATTTGGAACTCTCCTGGGGTACCCTCACACATATTATTCCCTCATTTAGTGGATATTTTCACAAAAAAGTGAAATTTTCAAAAATTCTGAAAATTGGCTGAAAACGACTAAATATGAAATACTCATCAGGTGAATCGCTCTGGAACTGAAATCGGAACACTCACTGACATTTCCCCTATCTGAAAGTCTGATAAACGCCATAAAAATGACTAAGTCCAAAATAATTTTTTTTTCAACTTTTTTCAATTTTACCCCCGTGGGATATATATTCTACCCACACACATTTGGAACTCTCCTGGGGTACCCTCACACATATTATTGCCTCATTTAGTGGATATTTTCACAAAAAAGTGAAATTTTCAAAAATTCTGAAAATTGGCTGAAAACGACTAAATATGAAGGACTCATGGGGCGAATCGCTCTGGAACTGAAATCGGAACACTCACTGACATTTCCCCTATCTGAAAGTCTGATAAACGCCATAAAAATTACTAAGTCCAAAAAAATTTTTTTTTCAAATTTTTTCAATTTTACCCCCGTGGGATATATATTCAACTCACACACATTTGGAACTCTCCTGGGATACACTCACACATATTATTCCCTCATTAAGTGGATATTTTCACAAAAAAGTGAAATTTTCAAAAATTCAGAAAATTCTCTGAAAACGACTAAATATGAAGGACTCATCGGGCGAATCGCTCTGGAACTGAAATCGGAAGGCTCACTGACATTTCCCCTATCTGAAAGTCTGATAAACGCTGAAAAAATGACTAAGTCCGAAAAAAAATTTTTTTCAACTTTTTTCAATTTTACCCCTGTGGGATATATATTCTTCCCACACACATTTGGAACTCTCCTGGGGTACCCTCACACATATTATTCCCTCATTTAGTGGATATTTTCACAAAAAAGTGAAATTTTCAAAAATTCTGAAAATTGGCTGAAAACGACTAAATATGAAGGACTCATGGGGCGAATCGCTCTGGAACTGAAATCGGAACACTCACTGACATTTCCCCTATCTGAAAGTCTGATAAACGCCATAAAAATGACTAAGTCCAAAAAAATTTTTTTTTCAACTTTTTTCAATTTTACCCCCGTGGGATATATATTCAACCCACACACATTTGGAACTCTCCTGGGGTACACTCACACATATTATTCCCTCATTTAGTGGATATTTTCACAAAAAAGTGAAATTTTCAAAAATTCAGAAAATTGTCTGAAAACGACTAAATATGAAGGACTCATTGGGCGAATCGCTCTGGAACTGAAATCGGAATGCTCACTGACATTTCCCCTATCTGAAAGTTTGTTAAACGCCATAAAAATGACTAAGTCCAAAAAAAATTTTTTTTCAACTTTTTTCAATTTTATCCCCGTGGGATATATATTCTACCCACATACATTTGGAACTCTCCTGGGGTACCCTCACACATATTATTCCCTCATTTAGTGGATATTTTCACAAAAAAGTGAAATTTTCAAAAATTCTGAAAATTGGCTGAAAATGACTAAATATGAAGGACTCATCGGGCAAATCGCTCTGGAACTGAAATTGGAACACTCACTGACATTTCCCATATCTGAAAGTCTGACAAATGCTGAAAAAATGACTAAGTCCAAAAAAAAATTTTTTTCACCTTTTTTCAATTTTACCCCTGTGGGATATATATTCTACCCACACACATTTGGAACTCTCCTGGGGTACCCTCACACATATTATTCCCTCATTTAGTGGATATTTTCACAAAAAAGTGAAATTTTCAAAAATTCTGAAAATTGGCTGAAAACGACTAAATATAAAGGACTCATCGGGCGAATCGCTCTGGAACTGAAATCGGAACACTCACTGACATTTCCCCTATCTGAAAGTCTGATAAACGCTGAAAAAATGACTAAGTCCAAAAAAAAAATGTTTTCACCTTTTTTCAATTTTACCCCTGTGGGATATATATTATACCCACACACATTTGGAACTCTCCTGGGGTACCCTCACACATATTATTCCCTCATTTAGTGGATATTTTCACAAAAAAGTGAAATTTTCAAAAATTCTGAAAATTGGCTGAAAACGACTAAATATGAAGGACTCATCGGACGAATCGCTCTGGAACTGAAATCGGAACACTCACTGACATTTCCGCTATCTGAAAGTCTGATAAACGCCATAAAAATTACTAAGTCCAAAAAAATTTTTTTTTCAACTTTTTTCAATTTTACCCCCGTGGGATATATATTCAACCCACACACATTTGGAACTCTCCTGGGGTACACTCACACATATTATTCCCTCATTTAGTGGATATTTTCACAAAAAAGTGAAATTTTCAAAAATTCAGAAAGTTGGTTGAAAACGACTAAATATGAAGGACTCATCGGGCGAATCGCTCTGGAACTGAAATCGGAACACTCACTGACATTTCCCCTATCTGAAAGTCTGATAAACGCCATAAAAATGACTAAGTCCAAAAAAAAATTTTTTTCAACTTTTTTCAATTTTACCCCCCTGGGATATATATTCTACCCACACACAGTTGGAACTCTCCTGGGGTACCCTCACACATATTATTCCCTCATTTAGTGGATATTTTCACAAAAAAGTGAAATTTTCAAAAATTCAGAAAGTTGGCTGAAAACGACTAAATATGAAGGACTCATCGGGCGAATCGCTCTGGAACTGAAATCGGAACACTCACTGACATTTCCCCTATCTGAAAGTCTGATAAACGCCATAAAAATGACTAAGTCCAAAAAAATTTTTTTTTCAACTTTTTTCAATTTTACCCCCGTGGGATATATATTCTACCCACACACATTTGGAACTCTCCTGGGGTACCCTCACACATATTATTCCCTCATTTAGTGGATATTTTCACAAAAAAGTGAAATTTTCAAAAATTCAGAAAGTTGGCTGAAAACGACTAAATATGAAGGACTCATCGGGCGAATCGCTCTGGAACTGAAATCGGAACACTCACTGACATTTCCCCTATCTGAAAGTCTGATAAACGCCATAAAAATGACTAAGTCCAAAAAAATTTTTTTTTCAACTTTTTTCAATTTTACCCCCGCGGGATATATATTCTACCCACACACATTTGGAACTCTCCTGGGGTACAGTCCCACATATTATTCCCTCATTTAATGGATATTTTCACAAAAAAGTGAAATTTTCAAAAATTCTGAATATTGGCTGAAAACGACTAAATATGAAGGACTCATCAGGAGAATCGCTCTGGAACTGAAATCGGAACACTCACTGACATTTCCCCTATCTGAAAGTTTGTTAAACGCCATAAAAATGACTAAGTCCAAAAAAAATTTTTTTAAAACTTTTTTCAATTTTACCCCCGTGGGATATATATTCTACCCACACACATTTGGAACTCTCCTGGGGTACCCTCACACAATATTATTCCCTCATTTAGTGGATATTTTCACAAAAAAGTGAAATTTTCAAAAATTCTGAAAATTGGCTGAAAACGACTAAATATGAAGTACTCATCGGGCAAATCGCTCTGGAACTGAAAGTGGAACACTCACTGACATTTCCCCTATCTGAAAGTCTGATAAATGCTGAAAAAATGACTAAGTCCAAAAAAAAAATTTTTTCACCTTTTTTCAATTTTACCCCTGTGGGATATATATTCTACCCACACACATTTGGAACTCTCCTGGGGTACCCTCACACATATTATTCCCTCATTTAGTGGATATTTTCACCAAAAAGTGAAATTTTAAAAAATTCTGAAAATTGGCTGAAAACGACGAAATATAAAGGATTCATCGGGCAAATCGCTCTGGAACTGAAATCGGAACACTCACTGACATTTTTCCCTATCTGAAAGTCTGATAAACGCCATAAAAATTACTAAGTCCAAAAAAATTTTTTTTTCAACTTTTTTCAATTTTACCCCCGTGGGATATATACTCAACCCACACACATTTGGAACTCTCCTGGGGTACACTCACACATATTATTCCCTCATTTAGTGGATATTTTCACAAAAAAGTGAAATTTTCAAAAATTCAGAAAATTGTCTGAAAACGACTAAATATGAAGGACTCATTGGGCGAATCGCTCTGGAACTGAAATCGGAATGCTCACTGACATTTCCCGTATCTGAAAGTCTGATAAGCGCTGGAAAAATGACTAAGTCCAAAAAAAAAATGTTTTCACCTTTTTCAATTTTACCCCTGTGGGATATATATTATACCCACACACATTTGGAACTCTCCTGGGGTACATTCACACATATTATTCCCTCATTTAGTGGATATTTTCACAAAAAAGTGAAATTTTCAAAAATTCAGAAAGTTGGCTTAAAACGCCTAAATATGAAGGACTCATCAGGCGAATCGCTCTGGAACTGAAATTGGAACACTCACTGACATTTCCCCTATCTGAAAGTCTGATAAATGCCATAAAAATGACTAAGTCCAAAAACATTTTTTTTTCAACTTTTTTCAATTTTACCCCCGCGGGATATATATTCTACCCACACACATTTGGAACTCTCCTGGGGTACAGTCCCACATATTATTCCCTCATTTAATGGATATTTTCACAAAAAAGTGAAATTTTCAAAAATTCTGAATATTGGCTGAAAACGACTAAATATGAAGGACTCATCGGGAGAATCGCTCTGGAACTGAAATCGGAACACTCACTGACATTTCCCCTATCTGAAAGTTTGTTAAACGCCATAAAAATGACTAAGTCCAAAAAAAATTTTTTTTCAACTTTTTTCAATTTTACCCCCGTGGGATATATATTCTACCCACACACATTTGGAACTCTCCTGGGGTACCCTCACACATATTATTCCCTCATTTTGTGGATATTTTCACAAAAAAGTGAAATTTTCAAAAATTCTGAAAATTGGCTGAAAACGACTAAATATGAAGGACTCATCGGGCAAATCGCTCTGGAACTGAAATTGGAACACTCACTGACATTTCCCCTATCTGAAAGTCTGATAAATGCTGAAAAAATGACTAAGTCCAAAAAAAAATTTTTTTCACCTTTTCTCAATTTTACCCCTGTGGGATATATATTCTACCCACACACATTTGGAACTCTCCTGGGGTACCCTCACACATATTATTCCCTCATTTAGTGGATATTTTCACAAAAAAGTGAAATTTTCAAAAATTCTGAAAATTGGCTGAAAACGACTAAATATAAAGGACTCATCGGGCGAATCGCTCTGGAACTGAAATCGGAACACTGATTGACATTTTTCCGTATCTGAAAGTCTGATAAACGCCATAAAAATGACTAAGTCCAAAAAAATTTTTTTTTCAACTTTTTTCAATTTTACCCCCGTGGGATATATATTCTACCCACACACATTTGGAACTCTCCTGGGGTACCCTCACACATATTATTCCCTCATTTAGTGGATATTTTCACAAAAAAGTGAAATTTTCAAAAATTCTGAAAATTGGCTGAAAACGACTAAATATGAAGGACTCATCGGGCGAATGGCTCTGGAACTGAAATTGGAACGCTCACTGATATTTCCCCTATCTGAAAGTCTGATAAACGCTGAAAAAATGACTAAGTCCAAAAAAAAATGTTTTCACCTTTTTTCAATTTTACCCCTGTGGGATATATATTATACCCACACACATTTGGAACTCTCCTGGGGTTCCCTCACACATATTATTCCCTCATTTAGTGGATATTTTCACAAAAAAGTGAAATTTTCAAAAATTCTGAAAACTGGCTGAAAACGACTAAATATGAAGGACTCATCGGACGAATCGCTCTGGAACTGAAATCGGAACACTCACTGATATTTCCCCTATCTGAAAGTCTGATAAACGGCATAAAAATGACTAAGTCCAAAAAAATTTTTTTTTCAACTTTTTTCAATTTTACCCCCGTGGGATATATATTCTACCCACACACATTTGGAACTCTCCTGGGGTACATTCACACATATTATTCCCTCATTTAGTGGATATTTTCACAAAAAAGTGAAATTTTCAAAAATTCTGAAAATTGGCTGAAAACGACTAAATATGAAGGACTCATCTAACGAATCGCTCTGGGACTGAAATCGGAACACTCACTAACATTTCTCCTATCTGAAAGTTTGCTAAACGCCATAAAAATGACTAAGTCCAAAAAAAAATTTTTTTCAACTTTTTTCAATTTTACCACCAAGGGATATATATTCTACCCACACACATTTGGAACTTTCCTGGGGTACCCTCACACATATTATTCCCTCATTTAGTGGATATTTTCACAAAAAAGTGAAATTTTCAAAAATTCTGAAAGTTGGCTGAAAACGACTAAATATGAAGGACTCATCGGGCGAATCGCTCTGGAACTGAAATCGGAACACTCACTGACATTTCTCCTATCTGAAAGTTTGCTAAACGCCATAAAAATGACTAAGTCCAAAAAAAAATTTTTTTCACCTTTTCTCAATTTTACCCCTGTGGGATATATATTCTACCCACACACATTTGGAACTCTCCTGGGGTACCCTCACACATATTATTCCCTCATTTAGTGGATATTTTCACAAAAAAGTGAAATTTTCAAAAATTCTGAAAATTGGCTGAAAACGACTAAATATAAAGGACTCATCGGGCGAATCGCTCTGGAACTGAAATCTGAACACTCATTGACATTTTTCCGTATCTGAAAGTCTGATAAACGCCATAAAAATGACTAAGTCCAAAAAAATTTTTTTTTCAACTTTTTTCAATTTTACCCCCGTGGGATATATATTCTACCCACACACATTTGGTACTCTCCTGGGGTACCCTCACACATATTATTCCCTCATTTAGTGGATATTTTCACAAAAAAGTGAAATTTTCAAAAATTCTGAAAATTGGCTGAAAACGACTAAATATGAAGGACTCATCGGGCGAATGGCTCTGGAACTGAAATTGGAACGCTCACTGATATTTCCCCTATCTGAAAGTCTGATAAACGCTGAAAAAATGACTAAGTCCAAAAAAAAATGTTTTCACCTTTTTTCAATTTTACCCCTGTGGGATATATATTATACCCACACACATTTGGAACTCTCCTGGGGTTCCCTCACACATATTATTCCCTCATTTAGTGGATATTTTCACAAAAAAGTGAAATTTTCAAAAATTCTGAAAACTGGCTGAAAACGACTAAATATGAAGGACTCATCGGACGAATCGCTCTGGAACTGAAATCGGAACACTCACTGATATTTCCCCTATCTGAAAGTCTGATAAACGGCATAAAAATGACTAAGTCCAAAAAAATTTTTTTTTCAACTTTTTTCAATTTTACCCCCGTGGGATATATATTCTACCCACACACATTTGGAACTCTCCTGGGGTACATTCACACATATTATTCCCTCATTTAGTGGATATTTTCACAAAAAAGTGAAATTTTCAAAAATTCTGAAAATTGGCTGAAAACGACTAAATATGAAGGACTCATCTAACGAATCGCTCTGGGACTGAAATCGGAACACTCACTAACATTTCTCCTATCTGAAAGTTTGCTAAACGCCATAAAAATGACTAAGTCCAAAAAAAAATTTTTTTCAACTTTTTTCAATTTTACCACCAAGGGATATATATTCTACCCACACACATTTGGAACTTTCCTGGGGTACCCTCACACATATTATTCCCTCATTTAGTGGATATTTTCACAAAAAAGTGAAATTTTCAAAAATTCTGAAAGTTGGCTGAAAACGACTAAATATGAAGTACTCATCGGGCGAATCGCTCTGGAACTGAAATCGGAACACTCACTGACATTTCTCCTATCTGAAAGTTTGCTAAACGCCATAAAAATGACTAAGTCCAAAAAAAAATTTTTTTCAACTTTTTTCAATTTTACCCCCGTGGGATATATATTCTACCGACACACATTTGGAACTCTTCTGGGGTACCCTCACACATATTATTCCCTCATTTAGTGGATATTTTCACAAACAAGTGAAATTTTCAAAAATTCAGAAAATTGGCTGAAAACGACTAAATATGAAGGACTCATCGGGCGAATCGCTCTGGAACTGAAATTGGAACACTCACTGACATTTCCCCTATCTGAAAGTCTGATAAACGCTGAAAAAATGACTAAGTCCAAAAAAAAAATTTTTTCACCTTTTTTCAATTTTACCCCTGTGGGATATATATTCTACCCACACACATTTGGAACTCTCCTGGGGTACCCTCACACATATTGTTCCCTCATTTAGTGGATATTTTCACAAAAAAGTGAAATTTTCAAAAATTCTGAAAATTGGGTGAAAACGACTAAATATGAAGGACTCATCTAACGAATCGCTCTGGGACTGAAATCGGAACACTCACTGACATTTCCCCTATCTGAAAGTTTGCTAAACGCCATAAAAATGACTAAGTCCAAAAAAAAATATTTTTTCAACTTTTTTCAATTTTACCCCCGTGGGATATATATTCTACCAGCACACATTTGGAACTCTCCTGGGTTACCCTCACACATATTAATCCCTCGTTTAGTGGATATTTTCACAAAAAAGTGAAATTTTCAAAAATTCTGAAAATTGTCTGAAAACGACTAAATATGAAGGACTCATCGGGCGATTCGCTCTGGAACTGAAATCGGAACGCTCACTGACATTTCCCCTATCTGAAAGTCTGCTAAACGCTGAAAAAATGACAGTCCAAAAAAAATTTTTTTCAACTTTTTTCAATTTTACCCCCGTGGGATATATATTCTACCCACACACATTTGGAACTCTCCTGGGGTACCCTCACACATATTATTCCCTCATTTAGAGGATATTTTCACAAAAAAGTGAAATTTTCAAAAATTCTGAAAATTGGCTGAAAACGACTAAATATGAAGGACTCATCGGGCGAATGGCTCTGGAACTGAAATTGGAACGCTCACTGATATTTCCCCTATCTGAAAGTCTGATAAACGCCATAAAAATGACTAAGTCCCAAAAAAATTTTTTTTCAACTTTTTTCAATTTTACCCCCGTGGGATATATATTCGACCCACACACATTTGGAACTCTCCTGGGGTACCCTCACACATATTATTCCCTCATTTAGTGGATATTTTCACAAAAAAGTGAAATTTTCAAAAATTCAGAAAATTGGCTGAAAACGACTAAATATGAAGGACCCATCGGACGAATCGCTCTGGAACTGAAATCGGAACGCTCACTGACATTTCCCCTATCTGAAAGTCTGATAAACGTTGACAAAATGACTAAGTCCAAAAAAAATTTTTTTTCTCCTTTTTTCAGCTTTACCCCCGTGGGATATATATTCTACCCACACACATTTGGAACTCTCCTGGGGTACCCTCACACATATAATTCCCTCATTTAGTGGATATTTTCACAAAAAAGTGAAATTTTCAAAAATTCAGAAAATTGGCTGAAAATGACTAAATATCAAGGACTCATCGGGCGAATCACTCTGGAACTGAAATCGGAATGCTCACTGACATTTCCCCTATCTATCTGAAAGTCTGATAAACGCTGACAAAATGACTAAGTCCAAAAAAAAATTTTTTTCAACTTTTTTCAATTTTACCCCCGTGGGATATATATTCTACCCACACACATTTGGAATTCTCCTGGGGTACCCTCACACATATTATTCCCTCATTTAGTGGATATTTTCACAAAAGAGTGAAATTTTCAAAAATTCAGAAAATTGGCTGAAAACGACTAAATATGAAGGACTCATCGGGCGAATCGCTCTGGAACTAAAATCGGAACGCTCACTGACATTTCCCCTATCTGAAAGTCTGATAAACGCCGGAAAAATTACTAAGTCCAAAAAAAAAAATTTTTCAACTTTTTTCAATTTTACCCCCGTGGGATATATATTCTACCCACACACATTTGGAACTCTCCTGGGGTACCCTCACACACATTATTCCTTCATTTAGTGGATATTTTCACAAAAAAGTGACATTTTCAAAAATTTAGAAAATTGGCTGAAAACGACTAAATATGAAGGACTCATCGGGCGAATCGCTCTGGAACTGAAATCGGAATGCTCACTGACATTTCCCCTTATCTGAAAGTCTGATAAACGCTGACAAAATGACTAAGTCCAAAAAAAAATTATTTTCAACTTTTTTCAATTTTACCCCCGTGGGATATTTATTCTACCCAGACACATTTGGAACTCTCCTGGGGTACCCTCACACATATTATTCCCTCATTTAGTGGATATTTTCACAAAAAAGTGAAATTTTCAAAAATTCTGAAAATTGGCTGAAAACGACTAAATATGAAATACTCATCAGGCGAATCGCTCTGGAACTGAAATCGGAATGATCACTGCCATTTCCCCTATCTGAAAGTCTGATAAACGCTGGAAAAATGACTAAGTCCAAAAAAAAAATTTTTTCAACTTTTTTCAGTTTTACCCCCGTGGGATATATATTCTACCCACACACATTTGGAACTCTCCTGGGGTACCCTCACACATATAATTCCCTCATTTAGTGGATATTTTCACAAAAAAGTGAAATTTTCAAAAATTCAGAAAATTGGCTGAAAACGGCTAAATATGAAGGACTCATCGGGCGAATCGCTCTGCAACTGAAATCGGAATGCTCACTGACATTTCCCCTGTCTGAAAGTCTGATGAACGCCTGAAAACTGACTAAGTCCAAAAAAACATTTTTTTCACTTTTACCCCCGTGGGATATATATTCTACCCACACACATTTGGAACTCTCCTGGGGTACCCTCACACATATTATTCCCTCATTTAGTGGATATTTTCACAAAAGAGTGAAATTTTCAAAAATTCAGAAAATTGGCTGAAAACGACTAAATATCAAGGACTCATCGGGCGAATCGCTCTGGAACTAAAATCGGAACGCTCACTGACATTTCCCCTATCTATCTGAAAGTCTGATAAACGCTGACAAAATGACTAAGTCCCAAAAAAATTTTTTTTCAACTTTTTTCAATTTTACCCCCGTGGGATATATATTCTACCCACACACATTTGGAACTCTCCTGGGGTACCCTCACACATATTATTCGCTCATTTAGTGGATATTTTCACAAAAAAGTGAAGTTTTCAAAAATTCATTAAATTGGCTGAAAACGACTAAATATGAAGGACTCATTGGGCGAATCGCTCTGGAACTGAAATCGGAACGCTCACAGACATTTCCCCTATCTGAAAGTCTGATAAACACCGGAAAAATGACTAAATCCAAAAAAAAATTTTTTTAAACTTTTTTCAATTTAACCCCTGTGGGATATATATTCTACCCACACACATTTGGAACTCTCCTGGGGTACCCTCACACATATTATTCCCTCATTTAGTGGATATTTTCACAAAAAAGTGAAATTTTCAAAAATTCAGAAAATTGGCTGAAAACGGCTAAATATGAAGAACTCATCGGGCGAATCGCTCTGCAACTGAAATCGGAATGCTCACTGATATTTCCCCTATCTGAAAGTCTGATAAACGCTGAAAAAATGACTAAGTCCAAAAAAAAATGTTTTCACCTTTTTTCAATTTTACCCCTGTGGGATATATATTATACCCACACACATTTGGAACTCTCCTGGGGTTCCCTCACACATATTATTCCCTCATTTAGTGGATATTTTCACAAAAAAGTGAAATTTTCAAAAATTCTGAAAACTGGCTGAAAACGACTAAATATGAAGGACTCATCGGACGAATCGCTCTGGAACTGAAATCGGAACACTCACTGATATTTCCCCTATCTGAAAGTCTGATAAACGGCATAAAAATGACTAAGTCCAAAAAAATTTTTTTTTCAACTTTTTTCAATTTTACCCCCGTGGGATATATATTCTACCCACACACATTTGGAACTCTCCTGGGGTACATTCACACATATTATTCCCTCATTTAGTGGATATTTTCACAAAAAAGTGAAATTTTCAAAAATTCTGAAAATTGGCTGAAAACGACTAAATATGAAGGACTCATCTAACGAATCGCTCTGGGACTGAAATCGGAACACTCACTAACATTTCTCCTATCTGAAAGTTTGCTAAACGCCATAAAAATGACTAAGTCCAAAAAAAAATTTTTTTCAACTTTTTTCAATTTTACCACCAAGGGATATATATTCTACCCACACACATTTGGAACTTTCCTGGGGTACCCTCACACATATTATTCCCTCATTTAGTGGATATTTTCACAAAAAAGTGAAATTTTCAAAAATTCTGAAAGTTGGCTGAAAACGACTAAATATGAAGGACTCATCGGGCGAATCGCTCTGGAACTGAAATCGGAACACTCACTGACATTTCTCCTATCTGAAAGTTTGCTAAACGCCATAAAAATGACTAAGTCCAAAAAAAAAATTTTTTCACCTTTTTTCAATTTTACCCCTGTGGGATATATATTCTACCCACACACATTTGGAACTCTCCTGGGGTACCCTCACACATATTGTTCCCTCATTTAGTGGATATTTTCACAAAAAAGTGAAATTTTCAAAAATTCTGAAAATTGGGTGAAAACGACTAAATATGAAGGACTCATCTAACGAATCGCTCTGGGACTGAAATCGGAACACTCACTGACATTTCCCCTATCTGAAAGTTTGCTAAACGCCATAAAAATGACTAAGTCCAAAAAAAAATATTTTTTCAACTTTTTTCAATTTTACCCCCGTGGGATATATATTCTACCAGCACACATTTGGAACTCTCCTGGGTTACCCTCACACATATTAATCCCTCATTTAGTGGATATTTTCACAAAAAAGTGAAATTTTCAAAAATTCTGAAAATTGTCTGAAAACGACTAAATATGAAGGACTCATCGGGCGATTCGCTCTGGAACTGAAATCGGAACGCTCACTGACATTTCCCCTATCTGAAAGTCTGCTAAACGCTGAAAAAATGACAGTCCAAAAAAAATTTTTTTCAACTTTTTTCAATTTTACCCCCGTGGGATATATATTCTACCCACACACATTTGGAACTCTCCTGGGGTACCCTCACACATATTATTCCCTCATTTAGTGGATATTTTCACAAAAAAGTGAAATTTTCAAAAATTCTGAAAATTGGCTGAAAACGACTAAATATGAAGGACTCATCGGGCGAATGGCTCTGGAACTGAAATTGGAACGCTCACTGATATTTCCCCTATCTGAAAGTCTGATAAACGCCATAAAAATGACTAAGTCCCAAAAAAATTTTTTTTCAACTTTTTTCAATTTTACCCCCGTGGGATATATATTCGACCCACACACATTTGGAACTCTCCTGGGGTACCCTCACACATATTATTCCCTCATTTAGTGGATATTTTCACAAAAAAGTGAAATTTTCAAAAATTCAGAAAATTGGCTGAAAACGACTAAATATGAAGGACTCATCGGACGAATCGCTCTGGAACTGAAATCGGAACGCTCACTGACATTTCCCCTATCTGAAAGTCTGATAAACGTTGACAAAATGACTAAGTCCAAAAAAAATTTTTTTTCTCCTTTTTTCAGCTTTACCCCCGTGGGATATATATTCTACCCACACACATTTGGAACTCACCTGGGGTACCCTCACACATATAATTCCCTCATTTAGTGGATATTTTCACAAAAAAGTGAAATTTTCAAAAATACAGAAAATTGGCTGAAAACGACTAAATATGAAGGACTCAAAGAGCGAATTGCTCTGGAACTGAAATCGGAACGCTCACTGACATTTCCCCTATCTGAAAGTCTGATAAACGCTGACAAAATGACTAAGTCCAAAAAAAAATTTTTTTCAACTTTTTTCAATTTTACCCCCGTGGGATATATATTCTACCCACACACATTTGGAATTCTCCTGGGGTACCCTCACACATATTATTCCCTCATTTAGTGGATATTTTCACAAAAGAGTGAAATTTTCAAAAATTCAGAAAATTGGCTGAAAACGACTAAATATGAAGGACTCATCGGGCGAATCGCTCTGGAACTAAAATCGGAACGCTCACTGACATTTCCCCTATCTGAAAGTCTGATAAACGCCGGAAAAATTACTAAGTCCAAAAAAAAAAATTTTTCAACTTTTTTCAATTTTACCCCCGTGGGATATATATTCTACCCACACACATTTGGAACTCTCCTGGGGTACCCTCACACACATTATTCCTTCATTTAGTGGATATTTTCACAAAAAAGTGACATTTTCAAAAATTTAGAAAATTGGCTGAAAACGACTAAATATGAAGGACTCATCGGGCGAATCGCTCTGGAACTGAAATCGGAATGCTCACTGACATTTCCCCTTATCTGAAAGTCTGATAAACGCTGACAAAATGACTAAGTCCAAAAAAAAATTATTTTCAACTTTTTTCAATTTTACCCCCGTGGGATATTTATTCTACCCAGACACATTTGGAACTCTCCTGGGGTACCCTCACACATATTATTCCCTCATTTAGTGGATATTTTCACAAAAAAGTGAAATTTTCAAAAATTCTGAAAATTGGCTGAAAACGACTAAATATGAAATACTCATCAGGCGAATCGCTCTGGAACTGAAATCGGAATGATCACTGCCATTTCCCCTATCTGAAAGTCTGATAAACGCTGGAAAAATGACTAAGTCCAAAAAAAAAATTTTTTCAACTTTTTTCAATTTTACCCCCGTGGGATATATATTCTACCCACACACATTTGGAACTCTCCTGGGGTACCCTCACACATATTATTCGCTCATTTAGTGGATATTTTCACAAAAAAGTGAAGTTTTCAAAAATTCATTAAATTGGCTGAAAACGACTAAATATGAAGGACTCATTGGGCGAATCGCTCTGGAACTGAAATCGGAACGCTCACAGACATTTCCCCTATCTGAAAGTCTGATAAACACCGGAAAAATGACTAAATCCAAAAAAAAATTTTTTTAAACTTTTTTCAATTTAACCCCTGTGGGATATATATTCTACCCACACACATTTGGAACTCTCCTGGGGTACCCTCACACATATTATTCCCTCATTTAGTGGATATTTTCACAAAAAAGTGAAATTTTCAAAAATTCAGAAAATTGGCTGAAAACGGCTAAATATGAAGAACTCATCGGGCGAATCGCTCTGCAACTGAAATCGGAATGCTCACTGACATTTCCCCTATCTGAAAGTCTGATGAACGCCTGAAAAATGACTAAGTCCAAAAAAACATTTTTTTCACTTTTACCCCCGTGGGATATATATTCTACCCACACACATTTGGAACTCTCCTGGGGTACCCTCACACATATTATTCCCTCATTTAGTGGATATTTTCACAAAAGAGTGAAATTTTCCAAAATTCAGAAAATTGGCTGAAAACGACTAAATATCAAGGACTCATCGGGCGAATCGCTCTGGAACTAAAATCGGAACGCTCACTGACATTTCCCCTATCTATCTGAAAGTCTGATAAACGCTGACAAAATGACTAAGTCCAAAAAAAATTTTTTTTCAACTTTTTTCAATTTTACCTCCGTGGGATATATATTCTACCCACACACATTTGGAACTCTCCTGGGGTACCCTCACACATATTATTCGCTCATTTAGTGGATATTTTCACAAAAAAGTGAAATTTTCAAAAATTCAGAAAATTGGCTGAAAACGACTAAATATGAAGGACTCATTGGGCGAATCGCTCTGGAACTGAAATCGGAACGCTCACAGACATTTACCCTATCTGAAAGTCTGATAAACGCCGGAAAAATGACTAAGTCCCAAAAAAATTTTTTTTTCAACTTTTTTCAATTTTACCCCCGTGGGATATATATTCTACCCACACACATTTGGAACTCTCCTGGGGTACCCTCACACATTTCATTTCCTCATTTAGTGGATATTTTCACAAAAAAGTGAAATTTTCAAAAATTCAGAAAATTGACTGAAAGCAACAAAATATGAAAGACTCATCAGACGAATCGCTCTGGAACTGAAATCGGAACGCTCACTGCCATTTCCCCTATCTGAAAGTCTGATAAACGCGGACAAAATGACTAAGTCCAAAAAAAATTTTTTTTCAACTTTTTTCAATTTTACCCCCGTGGGATATATATTCTACCCACACACATTTGGAACTCTCCTGGGGTACCCTCACACATATTATTCCCTCATTTAGTGGATATTTTCACAAAAAAGTGAAATTTTAAAAAATTCAGAAAATTGGCTGAAAGCGACTAAATATGAAGGACTCATCGGGCGAATCGCTCTGCAACTGAAATCGGAATGCTCACTGACATTTCCCATATCTGAAAGTCTGATAAATGCCGGAAAAATGACTAATTCCAAAAAAAATTTTTTTTCAACTTTTTTCAATTTTACCTCCGTGGGATATATATTCTACCCACACACATTTGGAACTCTCCTGGGGTACCCTCACACATATTATTCGCTCATTTAGTGGATATTTTCACAAAAAAGTGAAATTTTCAAAAATTCAGAAAATTGGCTGAAAACGACTAAATATGAAGGACTCATTGGGCGAATCGCTCTGGAACTGAAATCGGAACGCTCACAGACATTTACCCTATCTGAAAGTCTGATAAACGCCGGAAAAATGACTAAGTCCCAAAAAAATTTTTTTTTCAATTTTTTTCAATTTTACCCCCGTGGGATATATATTCTACCCACACACATTTGGAACTCTCCTGGGGTACCCTCACACATTTTATTTCCTCATTTAGTGGATATTTTCACAAAAAGTGAAATTTTCAAAAATTCAGAAAATTGACTGAAAGCAACAAAATATGAAAGACTCATCAGACGAATCGCTCTGGAACTGAAATCGGAACGCTCACTGCCATTTCCCCTATCTGAAAGTCTGATAAACGCGGACAAAATGACTAAGTCCAAAAAAAAATTTTTTTCAACTTTTTTCAATTTTACCCCCGTGGGATATATATTCTACCCACACACATTTGGAACTCTCCTGGGGTACCCTCACACATATTATTCCCTCATTTAGTGGATATTTTCACAAAAAAGTGAAATTTTAAAAAATTCAGAAAATTGGCTGAAAACGACTAAATATGAAGGACTCATCGGGCGAATCGCTCTGCAACTGAAATCGGAATGCTCACTGACATTTCCCATATCTGAAAGTCTGATAAATGCCGGAAAAATGACTAATTCCAAAAAAAAATTTTTTTCAACTTTTTTCAATTTAACCCCTGTGGGATATATATTCTACCCACACACATTTGGAACTCTCCTGGGGTACCCTCACATATATTATTCTCTCATTTAGTGGATATTTTCACAAAAAAGTGAAATTTTCAAAAATTTAGAAAATTGTCTGAAAACGACTAAATATGAAGGACTCATCGGGCGAATCGCTATGGAACTGAAATCGGAATGCTCACTGACATTTCCCCTATCTGAAAGTCTGATGAACGCCGGAAAAATGACTAAGTCCAAAAAAACATTTTTTTCACTTTTACCCCCGTGGGATATATATTCTACCCACACACATTTGGAACTCTCCTGGGGTACCCTCACACATATTATTCCCTCATTTAGTGGATATTTTCACAAAAGAGTGAAATTTTCAAAAATTCAGAAAATTGGCTGAAAACGACTAAATATCAAGGACTCAACGGGCGAATCGCTCTGGAACTGAAATCGGAACGCTCACTGACATTTCCCCTATCTATCTGAAAGTCTGATAAACGCTGACAAAATGACTAAGTCCAAAAAAAAAATTTTTTCTCCTTTTTTCAGTTTTACCCCCGTGGGATATATATTCTACCCACACACATTTGGAACTCTCCTGGGGTACCCTCACACATATAATTCCCTCATTTAGTGGATATTTTCACAAAAAAGTGAAATTTTCAAAAATACAGAAAATTGGCTGAAAACGACTAAATATGAAGGACTCATAGGGCGAATTGCTCTGGAACTGAAATCGGAACGCTCACTGACATTTCCCCTATCTGAAAATCTGATAAACGCTGACAAAATGACTAAGTCCCAAAAAAATTTTTTTTTAACTTTTTTCAATTTTACCCCCGTGGGATATATATTCTACCCACACACATTTGCAACTCTCCTGGGGTACCCTCACACATATTATTCCCTCATTTAGTGGATATTTTCACAAAAAAGTGAAATTTTCAAAAATTCTGAAAATTGGCTGAAAATGACTAAATATCAAGGACTCATCGGGCGAATTGCTCTGGAACTGAAATCGGAACGCTCATTGACATTTCCCCTATCTATCTGAAAGTCTGATAAACGCTGACAAAATGACTAAGTCCAAAAAAAATTTTTTTTCAACTTTTTTCAATTTTACCCCCGTGGGATATATGTTCTACCCACACACATTTGGAACTCTCCTGGGGTACCCTCACACATATTATTCCCTCATTTAGTGGATATTTTCACAAAAAAGTGAAGTTTTCAAAAATTCATTAAATTGGCTGAAAACGACTAAATATGAAGGACTCATTGGGCGAATCGCTCTGGAACTGAAATCGGAACGCTCACAGACATTTCCCCTATCTGAAAGTCTGATAAACACCGGAAAAATGACTAAATCCAAAAAAAAATTTTTTTAAACTTTTTTCAATTTAACCCCTGTGGGATATATATTCTACCCACACACATTTGGAACTCTCCTGGGGTACCCTCACACATATTATTCCCTCATTTAGTGGATATTTTCACAAAAAAGTGAAATTTTCAAAAATTCAGAAAATTGGCTGAAAACGGCTAAATATGAAGAACTCATCGGGCGAATCGCTCTGCAACTGAAATCGGAATGCTCACTGACATTTCCCCTATCTGAAAGTCTGATGAACGCCTGAAAAATGACTAAGTCCAAAAAAACATTTTTTTCACTTTTACCCCCGTGGGATATATATTCTACCCACACACATTTGGAACTCTCCTGGGGTACCCTCACACATATTATTCCCTCATTTAGTGGATATTTTCACAAAAGAGTGAAATTTTCCAAAATTCAGAAAATTGGCTGAAAACGACTAAATATCAAGGACTCATCGGGCGAATCGCTCTGGAACTAAAATCGGAACGCTCACTGACATTTCCCCTATCTATCTGAAAGTCTGATAAACGCTGACAAAATGACTAAGTCCAAAAAAAATTTTTTTTCAACTTTTTTCAATTTTACCTCCGTGGGATATATATTCTACCCACACACATTTGGAACTCTCCTGGGGTACCCTCACACATATTATTCGCTCATTTAGTGGATATTTTCACAAAAAAGTGAAATTTTCAAAAATTCAGAAAATTGGCTGAAAACGACTAAATATGAAGGACTCATTGGGCGAATCGCTCTGGAACTGAAATCGGAACGCTCACAGACATTTACCCTATCTGAAAGTCTGATAAACGCCGGAAAAATGACTAAGTCCCAAAAAAATTTTTTTTTCAACTTTTTTCAATTTTACCCCCGTGGGATATATATTCTACCCACACACATTTGGAACTCTCCTGGGGTACCCTCACACATTTCATTTCCTCATTTAGTGGATATTTTCACAAAAAAGTGAAATTTTCAAAAATTCAGAAAATTGACTGAAAGCAACAAAATATGAAAGACTCATCAGACGAATCGCTCTGGAACTGAAATCGGAACGCTCACTGCCATTTCCCCTATCTGAAAGTCTGATAAACGCGGACAAAATGACTAAGTCCAAAAAAAATTTTTTTTCAACTTTTTTCAATTTTACCCCCGTGGGATATATATTCTACCCACACACATTTGGAACTCTCCTGGGGTACCCTCACACATATTATTCCCTCATTTAGTGGATATTTTCACAAAAAAGTGAAATTTTAAAAAATTCAGAAAATTGGCTGAAAGCGACTAAATATGAAGGACTCATCGGGCGAATCGCTCTGCAACTGAAATCGGAATGCTCACTGACATTTCCCATATCTGAAAGTCTGATAAATGCCGGAAAAATGACTAATTCCAAAAAAAATTTTTTTTCAACTTTTTTCAATTTTACCTCCGTGGGATATATATTCTACCCACACACATTTGGAACTCTCCTGGGGTACCCTCACACATATTATTCGCTCATTTAGTGGATATTTTCACAAAAAAGTGAAATTTTCAAAAATTCAGAAAATTGGCTGAAAACGACTAAATATGAAGGACTCATTGGGCGAATCGCTCTGGAACTGAAATCGGAACGCTCACAGACATTTACCCTATCTGAAAGTCTGATAAACGCCGGAAAAATGACTAAGTCCCAAAAAAATTTTTTTTTCAATTTTTTTCAATTTTACCCCCGTGGGATATATATTCTACCCACACACATTTGGAACTCTCCTGGGGTACCCTCACACATTTTATTTCCTCATTTAGTGGATATTTTCACAAAAAAGTGAAATTTTCAAAAATTCAGAAAATTGACTGAAAGCAACAAAATATGAAAGACTCATCAGACGAATCGCTCTGGAACTGAAATCGGAACGCTCACTGCCATTTCCCCTATCTGAAAGTCTGATAAACGCGGACAAAATGACTAAGTCCAAAAAAAAATTTTTTTCAACTTTTTTCAATTTTACCCCCGTGGGATATATATTCTACCCACACACATTTGGAACTCTCCTGGGGTACCCTCACACATATTATTCCCTCATTTAGTGGATATTTTCACAAAAAAGTGAAATTTTAAAAAATTCAGAAAATTGGCTGAAAACGACTAAATATGAAGGACTCATCGGGCGAATCGCTCTGCAACTGAAATCGGAATGCTCACTGACATTTCCCCTATCTGAAAGTCTGATGAACGCCGGAAAAATGACTAAGTCCAAAAAAACATTTTTTTCACTTTTACCCCCGTGGGATATATATTCTACCCACACACATTTGGAACTCTCCTGGGGTACCCTCACACATATTATTCCCTCATTTAGTGGATATTTTCACAAAAGAGTGAAATTTTCAAAAATTCAGAAAATTGGCTGAAAACGACTAAATATCAAGGACTCAACGGGCGAATCGCTCTGGAACTGAAATCGGAACGCTCACTGACATTTCCCCTATCTATCTGAAAGTCTGATAAACGCTGACAAAATGACTAAGTCCAAAAAAAAAATTTTTTCTCCTTTTTTCAGTTTTACCCCCGTGGGATATATATTCTACCCACACACATTTGGAACTCTCCTGGGGTACCCTCACACATATAATTCCCTCATTTAGTGGATATTTTCACAAAAAAGTGAAATTTTCAAAAATACAGAAAATTGGCTGAAAACGACTAAATATGAAGGACTCATAGGGCGAATTGCTCTGGATCTGAAATCGGAACGCTCACTGACATTTCCCCTATCTGAAAATCTGATAAACGCTGACAAAATGACTAAGTCCCAAAAAAATTTTTTTTTAACTTTTTTCAATTTTACCCCCGTGGGATATATATTCTACCCACACACATTTGCAACTCTCCTGGGGTACCCTCACACATATTATTCCCTCATTTAGTGGATATTTTCACAAAAAAGTGAAATTTTCAAAAATTCTGAAAATTGGCTGAAAATGACTAAATATCAAGGACTCATCGGGCGAATTGCTCTGGAACTGAAATCGGAACGGTCATTGACATTTCCCCTATCTATCTGAAAGTCTGATAAACGCTGACAAAATGACTAAGTCCAAAAAAAATTTTTTTTCAACTTTTTTCAATTTTACCCCCGTGGGATATATGTTCTACCCACACACATTTGGAACTCTCCTGGGGTACCCTCACACATATTATTCCCTCATTTAGTGGATATTTTCACAAAAAAGTGAAATTTTCAAAAATTTAGAAAATTGTCTGAAAACGACTAAATATGAAGGACTCATCGGGCGAATCGCTCTGGAACTGAAATCGGAATGCTCACTGACATTTCCCCCTATCTGAAAGTCTGATGAACGCCGGAAAAATGACTAAGTCCAAAAAAACATTTTTTTCACTTTTACCCCCGTGGGATATATATTCTACCCACACACATTTGGAACTCTCCTGGGGTACCCTCACACATCTTATTCCCTCATTTAGTGGATATTTTCACAAAAGAGTGAAATTTTCAAAAATTCAGAAAATTGACTGAAAGCAACTAAATATGAAAGACTCATCAGACGAATCGCTCTGGAACTGAAATCGGAACGCTCACTGCCATTTCCCCTATCTGAAAGTCTGATAAACGCGGACAAAATGACTAAGTCCAAAAAAAAATTTTTTTCAACTTTTTTCAATTTTACCCCCGTGGGATATATATTCTACCCACACACATTTGGAACTCTCCTGGGGTACCCTCACACATATTATTCCCTCATTTAGTGGATATTTTCACAAAAAAGTGAAATTTTAAAAAATTCAGAAAATTGGCTGAAAACGACTAAATATGAAGGACTCATCGGGCGAATCGCTCTGCAACTGAAATCGGAATGCTCACTGACATTTCCCCTATCTGAAAGTCTGATAAATGCCGGAAAAATGACTAATTCCAAAAAAAAATTTTTTTCAACTTTTTTCAATTTAACCCCTGTGGGATATATATTCTACCCACACACATTTGGAACTCTCCTGGGGTACCCTCACACATATTATTCCCTCATTTAGTGAATATTTTCACAAAAAAGTGAAATTTTCAAAAATTTAGAAAATTGTCTGAAAACGACTAAATATGAAGGACTCATCGGGCGAATCGCTATGGAACTGAAATCGGAATGCTCACTGACATTTCCCCCTATCTGAAAGTCTGATGAACGCCGGAAAAATTACTAAGTCCAAAAAAACATTTTTTTCACTTTTACCCCCGTGGGATATATATTCTACCCACACACATTTGGAACTCTCCTGGGGTACCCTCACACATATTATTCCCTCATTTAGTGGATATTTTCACAAAAGAGTGAAATTTTCAAAAATTCAGAAAATTGGCTGAAAACGACTAAATATCAAGGACTCATCGGGCGAATCGCTCTGGAACTGAAATCGGAATGCTCACTGACATTTCCCCTTATCTGAAAGTCTGATAAACGCTGACAAAATGACTAAGTCCAAAAAAAAATTTTTTTCAACTTTTTTCAATTTTACCCCCGTGGGATATTTATTCTACCCACACACATTTGGAACTCTCCTGGGGTACCCTCACACATATTATTCGCTCATTTAGTGGATATTTTCACAAAAAAGTGAAATTTTCAAAAATTCAGAAAATTGGCTGAAAACGGCTAAATATGAAGGACTCATCGGGCGAATCGCTCTGCAACTGAAATCGGAATGCTCACTGACATTTCCCCTATCTGAAAGTCTGATGAACGCCTGAAAAATGACTAAGTCCAAAAAAACGTGTTTGTCACTTTTACCCCCGTGGGATTTATATTCTACCCACACACATTTGGAACTCTCCTGGGGTACCCTCACACATATTATTCCCTCATTTAGTGGATATTTTCACAAAAGAGTGAAATTTTCAAAAATTCAGAAAATTGGCTGAAAACGACTAAATATCAAGGACTCATCGGGAGAATCGCTCTGGAACTAAAATCGGAACGCTCACTGACATTTCCCCTATCTATCTGAAAGTCTGATAAACGATGACAAAATGACTAAGTCCAAAAAAAATTTTTTTTCAACTTTTTTCAATTTTACCCCGTGGGATATATATTCTACCCACACACATTTGGAACTCTCCTGGGGTACCCTCACACATATTATTCCCTCATTTAGTGGATATTTTCACAAAAGAGTGAAATTTTCAAAAATTCAGAAAATTGGCTGAAAACGACTAAATATCAAGGACTCAACGGGCGAATCGCTCTGGAACTGAAATTGGAACGCTCACTGACATTTCCCCTATCTATCTGAAAGTCTGATAAACGCTGACAAAATGACTAAGTCCAAAAAAAAAATTTTTTCTCCTTTTTTCAGTTTTACCCCCGTGGGATATATATTCTACCCACACACATTTGGAACTCTCCTGGGGTACCCTCACACATATTATTCCCTCATTTAGTGGATATTTTCACAAAAAAGTGAAATTTTCAAAAATTTAGAAAATTGTCTGAAAACGACTAAATATGAAGGACTCATCGGGCGAATCGCTCTGGAACTGAAATCGGAATGCTCACTGACATTTCCCCCTATCTGAAAATCTGATGAACGCCGGAAAAATGACTAAGTCCAAAAAAACATTTTTTTCACTTTTACCCCCGTGGGATATATATTCTACCCACACACATTTGGAACTCTCCTGGGGTACCCTCACACATCTTATTCCCTCATTTAGTGGATATTTTCACAAAAGAGTGAAATTTTCAAAAATTCAGAAAATTGACTGAAAGCAACTAAATATGAAAGACTCATCAGACGAATCGCTCTGGAACTGAAATCGGAACGCTCACTGCCATTTCCCCTATCTGAAAGTCTGATAAACGCGGACAAAATGACTAAGTCCAAAAAAAAATTTTTTTCAACTTTTTTCAATTTTACCCCCGTGGGATATATATTCTACCCACACACATTTGGAACTCTCCTGGGGTACCCTCACACATATTATTCCCTCATTTAGTGGATATTTTCACAAAAAAGTGAAATTTTAAAAAATTCAGAAAATTGGCTGAAAACGACTAAATATGAAGGACTCATCGGGCGAATCGCTCTGCAACTGAAATCGGAATGCTCACTGACATTTCCCCTATCTGAAAGTCTGATAAATGCCGGAAAAATGACTAATTCCAAAAAAAAAATTTTTTCAACTTTTTTCAATTTAACCCCTGTGGGATATATATTCTACCCACACACATTTGGAACTCTCCTGGGGTACCCTCACACATATTATTCCCTCATTTAGTGGATATTTTCACAAAAAAGTGAAATTTTCAAAAATTTAGAAAATTGTCTGAAAACGACTAAATATGAAGGACTCATCGGGCGAATCGCTATGGAACTGAAATCGGAATGCTCACTGACATTTCCCCCTATCTGAAAGTCTGATGAACGCCGGAAAAATTACTAAGTCCAAAAAAACATTTTTTTCACTTTTACCCCCGTGGGATATATATTCTACCCACACACATTTGGAACTCTCCTGGGGTACCCTCACACATATTATTCCCTCATTTAGTGGATATTTTCACAAAAGAGTGAAATTTTCAAAAATTCAGAAAATTGGCTGAAAACGACTAAATATCAAGGACTCATCGGGCGAATCGCTCTGGAACTGAAATCGGAATGCTCACTGACATTTCCCCTTATCTGAAAGTCTGATAAACGCTGACAAAATGACTAAGTCCAAAAAAAAATTTTTTTCAACTTTTTTCAATTTTACCCCCGTGGGATATTTATTCTACCCACACACATTTGGAACTCTCCTGGGGTACCCTCACACATATTATTCGCTCATTTAGTGGATATTTTCACAAAAAAGTGAAATTTTCAAAAATTCAGAAAATTGGCTGAAAACGGCTAAATATGAAGGACTCATCGGGCGAATCGCTCTGCAACTGAAATCGGAATGCTCACTGACATTTCCCCTATCTGAAAGTCTGATGAACGCCTGAAAAATGACTAAGTCCAAAAAAACGTGTTTGTCACTTTTACCCCCGTGGGATTTATATTCTACCCACACACATTTGGAACTCTCCTGGGGTACCCTCACACATATTATTCCCTCATTTAGTGGATATTTTCACAAAAGAGTGAAATTTTCAAAAATTCAGAAAATTGGCTGAAAACGACTAAATATCAAGGACTCATCGGGCGAATCGCTCTGGAACTAAAATCGGAACGCTCACTGACATTTCCCCTATCTATCTGAAAGTCTGATAAACGATGACAAAATGACTAAGTCCAAAAAAAATTTTTTTTCAACTTTTTTCAATTTTACCCCGTGGGATATATATTCTACCCACACACATTTGGAACTCTCCTGGGGTACCCTCACACATATTATTCCCTCATTTAGTGGATATTTTCACAAAAGAGTGAAATTTTCAAAAATTCAGAAAATTGGCTGAAAACGACTAAATATCAAGGACTCAACGGGCGTATCGCTCTGGAACTGAAATTGGAACGCTCACTGACATTTCCCCTATCTATCTGAAAGTCTGATAAACGCTGACAAAATGACTAAGTCCAAAAAAAAAATTTTTTCTCCTTTTTTCAGTTTTACCCCCGTGGGATATATATTCTACCCACACACATTTGGAACTCTCCTGGGGTACCCTCACACATATAATTCCCTCATTTAGTGGATATTTTCACAAAAAAGTGAAATTTTCAAAAATACAGAAAATTGGCTGAAAACGACTAAATATGAAGGACTCATAGGGCGAATTGCTCTGGAACTGAAATCGGAACGCTCACTGACATTTCCCCTATCTGAAAATCTGATAAACGCTGACAAAATGACTAAGTCCCAAAAAAATTTTTTTTAAACTTTTTTCAATTTTACCCCCGTGGGATATATATTCTACCCACACACATTTGCAACTCTCCTGGGGTACCCTCACACATATTATTCCCTCATTTAGTGGATATTTTCACAAAAAAGTGAAATTTTCAAAAATTCTGAAAATTGGCTGAAAATGACTAAATATCAAGGACTCATCGGGCGAATTGCTCTGGAACTGAAATCGGAACGCTCATTGACATTTCCCCTATCTATCTGAAAGTCTGATAAACGCTGACAAAATGACTAAGTCCAAAAAAAATTTTTTTTCAACTTTTTTCAATTTTACCCCCGTGTGATATATATTCTACCCACACACATTTGGAACTCTCCTGGGGTACCCTCACACATATTATTCCCTCATTTAGTGGATATTTTCACAAAAAAGTGAAATTTTCAAAAATTTAGAAAATTGTCTGAAAACGACTAAATATGAAGGACTCATCGGGCGAATCGCTCTGGAACTGAAATCGGAATGCTCACTGACATTTCCCCCTATCTGAAAGTCTGATGAACGCCGGAAAAATGACTAAGTCCAAAAAAACATTTTTTTCACTTTTACCCCCGTGGGATATATATTCTACCCACACACATTTGGAACTCTCCTGGGGTACCCTCACACATCTTATTCCCTCATTTAGTGGATATTTTCACAAAAGAGTGAAATTTTCAAAAATTCAGAAAATTGACTGAAAGCAACTAAATATGAAAGACTCATCAGACGAATCGCTCTGGAACTGAAATCGGAACGCTCACTGCCATTTCCCCTATCTGAAAGTCTGATAAACGCGGACAAAATGACTAAGTCCAAAAAAAAATTTTTTTCAACTTTTTTCAATTTTACCCCCGTGGGATATATATTCTACCCACACACATTTGGAACTCTCCTGGGGTACCCTCACACATATTATTCCCTCATTTAGTGGATATTTTCACAAAAAAGTGAAATTTTAAAAAATTCAGAAAATTGGCTGAAAACGACTAAATATGAAGGACTCATCGGGCGAATCGCTCTGCAACTGAAATCGGAATGCTCACTGACATTTCCCCTATCTGAAAGTCTGATAAATGCCGGAAAAATGACTAATTCCAAAAAAAAATTTTTTTCAACTTTTTTCAATTTAACCCCTGTGGGATATATATTCTACCCACACACATTTGGAACTCTCCTGGGGTACCCTCACACATATTATTCCCTCATTTAGTGGATATTTTCACAAAAAAGTGAAATTTTCAAAAATTTAGAAAATTGTCTGAAAACGACTAAATATGAAGGACTCATCGGGCGAATCGCTATGGAACTGAAATCGGAATGCTCACTGACATTTCCCCCTATCTGAAAGTCTGATGAACGCCGGAAAAATTACTAAGTCCAAAAAAACATTTTTTTCACTTTTACCCCCGTGGGATATATATTCTACCCACACACATTTGGAACTCTCCTGGGGTACCCTCACACATATTATTCCCTCATTTAGTGGATATTTTCACAAAAGAGTGAAATTTTCAAAAATTCAGAAAATTGGCTGAAAACGACTAAATATCAAGGACTCATCGGGCGAATCGCTCTGGAACTAAAATCGGAACGCTCACTGACATTTCCCCTATCTATCTGAAAGTCTGATAAACGATGACAAAATGACTAAGTCCAAAAAAAATTTTTTTTCAACTTTTTTCAATTTTACCCCGTGGGATATATATTCTACCCACACACATTTGGAACTCTCCTGGGGTACCCTCACACATATTATTCGCTCATTTAGTGGATATTTTCACAAAAAAGTGAAATTTTCAAAAATTCAGAAAATTGGCTGAAAACGACTAAATATGAAGGACTCAACGGGCGAATCGCTCTGGAACTGAAATCGGAACGCTCACTGACATTTCCCCTATCTATCTGAAAGTCTGATAAACGCTGACAAAATGACTAAGTCCAAAAAAAAAATTTTTTCTCATTTTTTCAGTTTTACCCCCGTGGGATATATATTCTACCCACACACATTTGGAACTCTCCTGGGGTACCCTCACACATATAATTCCCTCATTTAGTGGATATTTTCACAAAAAAGTGAAATTTTCAAAAATACAGAAAATTGGCTGAAAACGACTAAATATGAAGGACTCATAGGGCGAATTGCTCTGGAACTGAAATCGGAACGCTCACTGACATTTCCCCTATCTGAAAGTCTGATAAACGCTGACAAAATGACTAAGTCCCAAAAAAATTTTTTTTAAACTTTTTTCAATTTTACCCCCGTGGGATATATATTCTACCCACACACATTTGCAACTCTCCTGGGGTACCCTCACACATATTATTCCCTCATTTAGTGGATATTTTCACAAAAAAGTGAAATTTTCAAAAATTCAGAAAATTGGCTGAAAATGACTAAATATCAAGGACTCATCGGGCGAATTGCTCTGGAACTGAAATCGGAACGCTCATTGACATTTCCCCTATCTATCTGAAAGTCTGATAAACGCTGACAAAATGACTAAGTCCAAAAAAAAATTTTTTTCAACTTTTTTCAATTTTACCCCCGTGGGATATATATTCTACCCACACACATTTGGAACTCTCCTGGGGTACCCTCACACATATTATTCCCTCATTTAGTGGATATTTTCACAAAAAAGTGAAATTTTCAAAAATTTAGAAAATTGTCTGAAAACGACTAAATATGAAGGACTCATCGGGCGAATCGCTCTGGAACTGAAATCGGAATGCTCACTGACATTTCCCCCTATCTGAAAGTCTGATGAACGCCGGAAAAATGACTAAGTCCAAAAAAACATTTTTTTCACTTTTACCCCCGTGGGATATATATTCTACCCACACACATTTGGAACTCTCCTGGGGTACCCTCACACATATTATTCCCTCATTTAGTGGATATTTTCACAAAAAAGTGAAATTTTAAAAAATTCAGAAAATTGGCTGAAAACGACTAAATATGAAGGACTCATCGGGCGAATCGCTCTGCAACTGAAATCGGAATGCTCACTGACATTTCCCCTATCTGAAAGTCTGATAAATGCCGGAAAAATGACTAATTCCAAAAAAAAATTTTTTTCAACTTTTTTCAATTTAACCCCTGTGGGATATATATTCTACCCACAAACATTTGGAACTCTCCTGGGGTACCCTCACACATATTATTCCCTCATTTAGTGGATATTTTCACAAAAAAGTGAAATTTTCAAAAATTTAGAAAATTGTCTGAAAACGACTAAATATGAAGGACTCATCGGGCGAATCGCTATGGAACTGAAATCGGAATGCTCACTGACATTTCCCCCTATCTGAAAGTCTGATGAACGCCGGAAAAATTACTAAGTCCAAAAAAACATTTTTTTCACTTTTACCCCCGTGGGATATATATTCTACCCACACACATTTGGAACTCTCCTGGGGTACCCTCACACATATTATTCCCTCATTTAGTGGATATTTTCACAAAAGAGTGAAATTTTCAAAAATTCAGAAAATTGGCTGAAAACGACTAAATATCAAGGACTCATCGGGCGAATCGCTCTGCAACTGAAATCGGAATGCTCACTGACATTTCCCCTTATCTGAAAGTCTGATAAACGCTGACAAAATGACTAAGTCCAAAAAAAAATTTTTTTCAACTTTTTTCAATTTTACCCCCGTGGGATATTTATTCTACCCACACACATTTGGAACTCTCCTGGGGTACCCTCACACATATTATTCGCTCATTTAGTGGATATTTTCACAAAAAAGTGAAATTTTCAAAAATTCAGAAAATTGGCTGAAAACGGCTAAATATGAAGGACTCATCGGGCGAATCGCTCTGCAACTGAAATCGGAATGCTCACTGACATTTCCCCTATCTGAAAGTCTGATGAACGCCTGAAAAATGACTAAGTCCAAAAAAAGTGTTTGTCACTTTTACCCCCGTGGGATTTATATTCTACCCACACACATTTGGAACTCTCCTGGGGTACCCTCACACATATTATTCGCTCATTTAGTGGATATTTTCACAAAAGAGTGAAATTTTCAAAAATTCAGAAAATTGGCTGAAAACGACTAAATATCAAGGACTCATCGGGCGAATCGCTCTGGAACTAAAATCGGAACGCTCACTGACATTTCCCCTATCTATCTGAAAGTCTGATAAACGATGACAAAATGACTAAGTCCAAAAAAAATTTTTTTTCAACTTTTTTCAATTTTACCCCGTGGGATATATATTCTACCCACACACATTTGGAACTCTCCTGGGGTACCCTCACACATATTATTCGCTCATTTAGTGGATATTTTCACAAAAAAGTGAAATTTTCAAAAATTCAGAAAATTGGCTGAAAACGACTAAATATGAAGGACTCAACGGGCGAATCGCTCTGGAACTGAAATCGGAACGCTCACTGACATTTCCCCTATCTATCTGAAAGTCTGATAAACGCTGACAAATTGACTAAGTCCAAAAAAAAAATTTTTTCTCCTTTTTTCAGTTTTACCCCCGTGGGATATATATTCTACCCACACACATTTGGAACTCTCCTGGGGTACCCTCACACATATAATTCCCTCATTTAGTGGATATTTTCACAAAAAAGTGAAATTTTCAAAAATACAGAAAATTGGCTGAAAACGACTAAATATGAAGGACTCATAGGGCGAATTGCTCTGGAACTGAAATCGGAACGCTCACTGACATTTCCCCTATCTGAAAGTCTGATAAACGCTGACAAAATGACTAAATCCCAAAAAAATTTTTTTTAAACTTTTTTCAATTTTACCCCCGTGGGATATATATTCTACCCACACACATTTGCAACTCTCCTGGGGTACCCTCACACATATTATTCCCTCATTTAGTGGATATTTTCACAAAAAAGTGAAATTTTCAAAAATTCAGAAAATTGGCTGAAAATGACTAAATATCAAGGACTCATCGGGCGAATTGCTCTGGAACTGAAATCGGAACGCTCATTGACATTTCCCCTATCTATCTGAAAGTCTGATAAACGCTGACAAAATGACTAAGTCCAAAAAAAATTTTTTTTCAACTTTTTTCAATTTTACCCCCGTGGGATATATATTCTACCCACACACATTTGGAACTCTCCTGGGGTACCCTCACACATATTATTCCCTCATTTAGTGGATATTTTCACAAAAAAGTGAAATTTTCAAAAATTTAGAAAATTGTCTGAAAACGACTAAATATGAAGGACTCATCGGGCGAATCGCTCTGGAACTGAAATCGGAATGCTCACTGACATTTCCCCCTATCTGAAAGTCTGATGAACGCCGGAAAAATGACTAAGTCCAAAAAAACATTTTTTTCACTTTTACCCCCGTGGGATATATATTCTACCCACCCACATTTGGAACTCTCCTGGGGTACCCTCACATATCTTATTCCCTCATTTAGTGGATATTTTCACAAAAGAGTGAAATTTTCAAAAATTCAGAAAATTGGCTGGAAACGACTAAATATCAAGGACTCATCGGGCGAATCGCTCTGGAACTGAAATCGGAATGCTCACTGACATTTCCCCTTATCTGAAAGTCTGATAAACGCTGACAAAATGACTAAGTCCAAAAAAAAATTTTTTTCAACTTTTTTCAATTTTACCCCCGTGGGATATTTATTCTACCCACACACATTTGGAACTCTCCTGGGGTACCCTCACACATATTATTCGCTCATTTAGTGGATATTTTCACAAAAAAGTGAAATTTTCAAAAATTCAGAAAATTGGCTGAAAACGGCTAAATATGAAGGACTCATCGGGCGAATCGCTCTGCAACTGAAATCGGAATGCTCACTGACATTTCCCCTATCTGAAAGTCTGATGAACGCCTGAAAAATGACTAAGTCCAAAAAAATATTTTTTTCACTTTTGCCCCCGTGGGATATATATTCTACCCACACACATTTGGAACTCTCCTGGGGTACCCTCACACATATAATTCCCTCATTTAGTGGATATTTTCACAAAAAAGTGAAATTTTCAAAAATACAGAAAATTGGCTGAAAACGACTAAATATGAAGGACTCATAGGGCGAATTGCTCTGGAACTGAAATCGGAACGCTCACTGACATTTCCCCTATCTATCTGAAAGTCTGATAAACGCTGACAAAATGACTAAGTCCAAAAAAAAAATTTTTTCTCCTTTTTTCAGTTTTACCCCCGTGGGATATATATTCTACCCACACACATTTGGAACTCTCCTGGGGTACCCTCACACATATAATTCCCTCATTTAGTGGATATTTTCACAAAAAAGTGAAATTTTCAAAAATACAGAAAATTGGCTGAAAACGACTAAATATGAAGGACTCATAGGGCGAATTGCTCTGGAACTGAAATCGGAACGCTCACTGACATTTCCCCTATCTGAAAGTCTGATAAACGCTGACAAAATGACTAAGTCCCAAAAAAATTTTTTTTAAACTTTTTTCAATTTTACCCCCGTGGGATATATATTCTACCCACACACATTTGCAACTCTCCTGGGGTACCCTCACACATATTATTCCCTCATTTAGTGGATATTTTCACAAAAAAGTGAAATTTTCAAAAATTCAGAAAATTGGCTGAAAATGACTAAATATCAAGGACTCATCGGGCGAATTGCTCTGGAACTGAAATCGGAACGCTCATTGACATTTCCCCTATCTATCTGAAAGTCTGATAAACGCTGACAAAATGACTAAGTCCAAAAAAAAAATTTTTTCTCCTTTTTTCAGTTTTACCCCCGTGGGATATATATTCTACCCACACACATTTGGAACTCTCCTGGGGTACCCTCACACATATAATTCCCTCATTTAGTGGATATTTTCACAAAAAAGTGAAATTTTCAAAAATACAGAAAATTGGCTGAAAACGACTAAATATGAAGGACTCATAGGGCGAATTGCTCTGGAACTGAAATCGGAACGCTCACTGACATTTCCCCTATCTGAAAGTCTGATAAACGCTGACAAAATGACTAAGTCCCAAAAAAATTTTTTTTAAACTTTTTTCAATTTTACCCCCGTGGGATATATATTCTACCCACACACATTTGCAACTCTCCTGGGGTACCCTCACACATATTATTCCCTCATTTAGTGGATATTTTCACAAAAAAGTGAAATTTTCAAAAATTCAGAAAATTGGCTGAAAATGACTAAATATCAAGGACTCATCGGGCGAATTGCTCTGGAACTGAAATCGGAACGCTCATTGACATTTCCCCTATCTATCTGAAAGTCTGATAAACGCTGACAAAATGACTAAGTCAAAAAAAAATTTTTTTTCAACTTTTTTCAATTTTACCCCCGTGGGATATATATTCTACCCACACACATTTGGAACTCTCCTGGGGTACCCTCACACATATTATTCCCTCATTTAGTGGATATTTTCACAAAAAAGTGAAATTTTCAAAAATTTAGAAAATTGTCTGAAAACGACTAAATATGAAGGACTCATCGGGCGAATCGCTCTGGAACTGAAATCGGAATGCTCACTGACATTTCCCCCTATCTGAAAGTCTGATGAACGCCGGAAAAATGACTAAGTCCAAAAAAACATTTTTTTCACTTTTACCCCCGTGGGATATATATTCTACCCACACACATTTGGAACTCTCCTGGGGTACCCTCACATATCTTATTCCCTCATTTAGTGGATATTTTCACAAAAGAGTGAAATTTTCAAAAATTCAGAAAATTGGCTGAAAACGACTAAATATCAAGGACTCATCGGGCGAATCGCTCTGGAACTGAAATCGGAATGCTCACTGACATTTCCCCTTATCTGAAAGTCTGATAAACGCTGACAAAATGACTAAGTCCAAAAAAAAATTTTTTTCAACTTTTTTCAATTTAACCCCTGTGGGATATATATTCTACCCACACACATTTGGAACTCTCCTGGGGTACCCTCACACATATTATTCGCTCATTTAGTGGATATTTTCACAAAAAAGTGAAATTTTCAAAAATTCAGAAAATTGGCTGAAAACGGCTAAATATGAAGGACTCATCGGGCGAATCGCTCTGCAACTGAAATCGGAATGCTCACTGACATTTCCCCTATCTGAAAGTCTGATGAACGCCTGAAAAATGACTAAGTCCAAAAAAATATTTTTTTCACTTTTGCCCCCGTGGGATATATATTCTACCCACACACATTTGGAACTCTCCTGGGGTACCCTCACACATATAATTCCCTCATTTAGTGGATATTTTCACAAAAAAGTGAAATTTTCAAAAATACAGAAAATTGGCTGAAAACGACTAAATATGAAGGACTCATAGGGCGAATTGCTCTGGAACTGAAATCGGAACGCTCACTGACATTTCCCCTATCTGAAAGTCTGATAAACGCGGACAAAATGACTAAGTCCAAAAAAAAATTTTTTTCAACTTTTTTCAATTTTACCCCCGTGGGATATATATTCTACCCACACACATTTGGAACTCTCCTGGGGTACCCTCACACATATTATTCGCTCATTTAGTGGATATTTTCACAAAAAAGTGAAATTTTCAAAAATTCAGAAAATTGGCTGAAAACGGCTAAATATGAAGGACTCATCGGGCGAATCGCTCTGCAACTGAAATCGGAATGCTCACTGACATTTCCCCTATCTGAAAGTCTGATGAACGCCTGAAAAATGACTAAGTCTAAAAAAACGTGTTTGTCACTTTTACCCCCGTGGGATTTATATTCTACCCACACACATTTGGAACTCTCCTGGGGTACCCTCACACATATTATTCCCTCATTTAGTGGATATTTTCACAAAAGAGTGAAATTTTCAAAAATTCAGAAAATTGGCTGAAAACGACTAAATATCAAGGACTCATCGGGCGAATCGCTCTGGAACTAAAATCGGAACGCTCACTGACATTTCCCCTATCTATCTGAAAGTCTGATAAACGATGACAAAATGACTAAGTCCAAAAAAAATTTTTTTTCAACTTTTTTCAATTTTACCCCGTGGGATATATATTCTACCCACACACATTTGGAACTCTCCTGGGGTACCCTCACACATATTATTCGCTCATTTAGTGGATATTTTCACAAAAAAGTGAAATTTTCAAAAATTCAGAAAATTGGCTGAAAACGACTAAATATGGAGGACTCAACGGGCGAATCGCTCTGGAACTGAAATCGGAACGCTCACTGACATTTCCCCTATCTATCTGAAAGTCTGATAAACGCTGACAAAATGACTAAGTCTAAAAAAAAAATTTTTTCTCCTTTTTTCAGTTTTACCCCCGTGGGATATATATTCTACCCACACACATTTGGAACTCTCCTGGGGTACCCTCACACATATAATTCCCTCATTTAGTGGATATTTTCACAAAAAAGTGAAATTTTCAAAAATACAGAAAATTGGCTGAAAACGACTAAATATGAAGGACTCATAGGGCGAATTGCTCTGGAACTGAAATCGGAACGCTCACTGACATTTCCCCTATCTGAAAGTCTGATAAACGCTGACAAAATGACTAAGTCCCAAAAAAATTTTTTTTAAACTTTTTTCAATTTTACCCCCGTGGGATATATATTCTACCCACACACATTTGCAACTCTCCTGGGGTACCCTCACACATATTACTCCCTCATTTAGTGGATATTTTCACAAAAAAGTGAAATTTTCAAAAATTCAGAAAATTGGCTGAAAATGACTAAATATCAAGGACTCATCGGGCGAATTGCTCTGGAACTGAAATCGGAACGCTCATTGACATTTCCCCTATCTATCTGAAAGTCTGATAAACGCTGACAAAATGACTAAGTCCAAAAAAAATTTTTTTTCAACTTTTTTCAATTTTACCCCCGTGGGATATATATTCTACCCACACACATTTGGAACTCTCCTGGGGTACCCTCACACATATAATTCCCTCATTTAGTGGATATTTTCACAAAAAAGTGAAATTTTCAAAAATACAGAAAATTGGCTGAAAACGACTAAATATGAAGGACTCATCGGGCGAATCGCTCTGCAACTGAAATCGGAATGCTCACTGACATTTCCCCTATCTGAAAGTCTGATAAATGCCGGAAAAATGACTAATTCCAAAAAAAATTTTTTTCAACTTTTTTCAATTTAACCCCTGTGGGATATATATTCTACCCACACACATTTGGAACTCTCCTGGGGTACCCTCACACATATTATTCCCTCATTTAGTGGATATTTTCACAAAAAAGTGAAATTTTCAAAAATTTAGAAAATTGTCTGAAAACGACTAAATATGAAGGACTCATCGGGCGAATCGCTATGGAACTGAAATCGGAATGCTCACTGACATTTCCCCCTATCTGAAAGTCTGATGAACGCCGGAAAAATTACTAAGTCCAAAAAAACATTTTTTTCACTTTTACCCCCGTGGGATATATATTCTACCCACACACATTTGGAACTCTCCTGGGGTACCCTCACACATATTATTCCCTCATTTAGTGGATATTTTCACAAAAGAGTGAAATTTTCAAAAATTCAGAAAATTGGCTGAAAACGACTAAATATCAAGGACTCATCGGGCGAATCGCTCTGGAACTGTAATCGGAATGCTCACTGACATTTCCCCTTATCTGAAAGTCTGATAAACGCTGACAAAATGACTAAGTCCAAAAAAAAATTTTTTTCAACTTTTTTCAATTTTACCCCCGTGGGATATTTATTCTACCCACACACATTTGAAACTCTCCTGGGGTACCCTCACACATATTATTCGCTCATTTAGTGGATATTTTCACAAAAAAGTGAAATTTTCAAAAATTCAGAAAATTGGCTGAAAACGGCTAAATATGAAGGACTCATCGGGCGAATCGCTCTGCAACTGAAATCGGAATGCTCACTGACATTTCCCCTATCTGAAAGTCTGATGAACGCCTGAAAAATGACTAAGTCCAAAAAAACGTGTTTGTCACTTTTACCCCCGTGGGATTTATATTCTACCCACACACATTTGGAACTCTCCTGGGGTACCCTCACACATATTATTCCCTCATTTAGTGGATATTTTCACAAAAGAGTGAAATTTTCAAAAATTCAGAAAATTGGCTGAAAACGACTAAATATCAAGGACTCATCGGGCGAATCGCTCTGGAACTAAAATCGGAACGCTCACTGACATTTCCCCTATCTATCTGAAAGTCTGATAAACGATGACAAAATGACTAAGTTCAAAAAAAATTTTTTTCAACTTTTTTCAATTTTACCCCGTGGGATATATATTCTACCCACACACATTTGGAACTCTCCTGGGGTACCCTCACACATATTATTCGCTCATTTAGTGGATATTTTCACAAAAAAGTGAAATTTTCAAAAATTCAGAAAATTGGCTGAAAACGACTAAATATGAAGGACTCAACGGGCGAATCGCTCTGGAACTGAAATCGGAACGCTCACTGACATTTCCCCTATCTATCTGAAAGTCTGATAAACGCTGACAAAATGACTAAGTCCAAAAAAAAAATTTTTTCTCCTTTTTTCAGTTTTACCCCCGTGGGATATATATTCTACCCACACACATTTGGAACTCTCCTGGGGTACCCTCACACATATAATTCCCTCATTTAGTGGATATTTTCACAAAAAAGTGAAATTTTCAAAAATACAGAAAATTGGCTGAAAACGACTAAATATGAAGGACTCATAGGGCGAATTGCTCTGGAACTGAAATCGGAACGCTCACTGACATTTCCCCTATCTGAAAGTCTGATAAACGCTGACAAAATGACTAAGTCCCAAAAAAATTTTTTTTAAACTTTTTTCAATTTTACCTCCGTGGGATATATATTCTACCCACACACATTTGCAACTCTCCTGGGGTACCCTCACACATATTATTCCCTCATTTAGTGGATATTTTCACAAAAAAGTGAAATTTTCAAAAATTCAGAAAATTGGCTGAAAATGACTAAATATCAAGGACTCATCGGGCGAATTGCTCTGGAACTGAAATCGGAATGCTCACTGACATTTCCCCCTATCTGAAAGTCTGATGAACGCCGGAAAAATGACTAAGTCCAAAAAAACATTTTTTTCACTTTTACCCCCGTGGGATATATATTCTACCCACACACATTTGGAACTCTCCTGGGGTACCCTCACACATCTTATTCCCTCATTTAGTGGATATTTTCACAAAAGAGTGAAATTTTCAAAAATTCAGAAAATTGGCTGAAAACGACTAAATATCAAGGACTCATCGGGCGAATCGCTCTGGAACTGAAATCGGAATGCTCACTGACATTTCCCCTTATCTGAAAGTCTGATAAACGCTGACAAAATGACTAAGTCCAAAAAAAAATTTTTTTCAACTTTTTTCAATTTTACCCCCGTGGGATATTTATTCTACCCACACACATTTGGAACTCTCCTGGGGTACCCTCACACATATTTTTCGCTCATTTAGTGGATATTTTCACAAAAAAGTGAAATTTTCAAAAATTCAGAAAATTGGCTGAAAACGACTAAATATGAAGGACTCATCGGGCAAATCGCTCTGGAACTGAAATCGGAACGCTCACTGACATTTCCCCTATCTGAAAGTCTGATAAATGCCGGAAAAATGACTAAGTCCAAAAAAAAATTTTTTTCAACTTTTTTCAATTTAACCCCTGTGGGATATATATTCTACCCACACACATTTGGAACTCTCCTGGGGTACCCTCACACATATTATTCGCTCATTTAGTGGATATTTTCACAAAAAAGTGAAATTTTCAAAAATTCAGAAAATTGGCTGAAAACGGCTAAATATGAAGGACTCATCGGGCGAATCGCTCTGCAACTGAAATCGGAATGCTCACTGACATTTCCCCTATCTGAAAGTCTGATGAACGCCTGAAAAATGACTAAGTCCAAAAAAATATTTTTTTCACTTTTGCCCCCGTGGGATATATATTCTACCCACACACATTTGGAACTCTCCTGGGGTACCCTCACACACATTATTCCTTCATTTAGTGGATATTTTCACAAAAAAGTGACATTTTCAAAAATTTAGAAAATTGGCTGAAAACGACTAAATATGAAGGACTCATCGGGCGAATCGCTCTGGAACTGAAATCGGAATGCTCACTGACATTTCCCCTTATCTGAAAGTCTGATAAACGCGGACAAAATGACTAAGTCCAAAAAAATTTTTTTTTCAACTTTTTTCAATTTTACCCCCGTGGGATATATATTCTACCCACACACATTTGGAACTCTCCTGGGGTACCCTCACACATATTATTCCCTCATTTAGTGGATATTTTCACAAAAAAGTGAAATTTTCAAAAATTCAGAAAATTGGCTGAAAACAACTAAATATGAAGGACTCATCGGGCGAATCGCTCTGGAACTGAAATCGGAACGCTCACTGACATTTCCCCTATCTGAAAGTCTGATGAACGCCTGAAAAATGACTAAGTCCAAAAAAATATTTTTTTCACTTTTGCCCCCGTGGGATATATATTCTACCCACACACATTTGGAACTCTCCTGGGGTACCCTCACACATATTATTCCCTCATTTAGTGGATATTTTCACAAAAAAGTGAAATTTTCAAAAATTCAGAAAATTGGCTGAAAACGACTAAATATGAAGGACTCATCGGGCGAATCGCTCTGGAACTGAAATCGGAACGCTCACTGACATTTCCCCTATCTGAAAGTCTGATAAACGCCGGAAAAATGACTAAGTCCAAAAAAACATTTTTTTCACTTTTACCCCCGTGGGATATATATTCTACCCACACACATTTGGAACTCTCCTGGGGTACCCTCACACATATTATTCCCTCATTTAGTGGATATTTTCACAAAAAAGTGAAATTTTCAAAAATTCGGAAAATTGGCTGAAAACGACTAAATATGAAGGACTCATCGGGCAAATCGCTCTGCAACTGAAATCGGAATGCTCACTGACATTTCCCCTATCTGAAAGTCTGATAAATGCCGGAAAAATGACTAAGCCCAAAAAAAAATTTTTTCAACTTTTTTCAATTTAACCCCTGTGGGATATATATTCTACCCACACACATTTGGAACTCTCCTGGGGTACCCTCACACATATTATTCCCTCATTTAGTGGATATTTTCACAAAAAAGTGAAATTTTCAAAAATTCGGAAAATTGGCTGAAAACGACTAAATATGAAGGACTCATCGGGCAAATCGCTCTGCAACTGAAATCGGAATGCTCACTGACATTTCCCCTATCTGAAAGTCTGATAAATGCCGGAAAAATGACTAAGCCCAAAAAAAAATTTTTTCAACTTTTTTCAATTTAACCCCTGTGGGATATATATTCTACCCACACACATTTGGAACTCTCCTGGGGTACATTCACACATATTATTCCCTCATTTAGTGGATATTTTCACAAAAGAGTGAAATTTTCAAAAATTCAGAAAATTGGCTGAAAACGACTAAATATCAAGGACTCATCGGGCGAATCGCTCTGGAACTGAAATCGGAATGCTCACTGACATTTCCCCTTATCTGAAAGTCTGATAAACGCTGACAAAATGACTAAGTCCAAAAAAAAATTTTTTTCAACTTTTTTCAATTTTACCCCCGTGGGATATTTATTCTACCCACACACATTTGGAACTCTCCTGGGGTACCCTCACACATATTATTCGCTCATTTAGTGGATATTTTCACAAAAAAGTGAAATTTTCAAAAATTCAGAAAATTGGCTGAAAACGGCTAAATATGAAGGACTCATCGGGCGAATCGCTCTGCAACTGAAATCGGAATGCTCACTGAAAGTCTGATGAAAGCCTGAAAAATGACTAAGTCCAAAAAAACATTTTTTTCACTTTTACCCCCGTGGGATATATATTCTACCCACACACATTTGGAACTCTCCTGGGGTACCCTCACACATATTATTCCCTCATTTAGTGGATATTTTCACAAAAAAGTGAAATTTTCAAAAATTCTGAAAATTGGCTGAAAACGACTAAATATGAAGGACTCATCGGGCGAATCGCTCTGCAACTGAAATCGGAACGCTCACTGACATTTCCCCTATCTGAAAGTCTGCTAAACGCCGGAAAAATGACTAAGTCCAAAGAAAAATTTATTTCAACTTTTTTCAATTTTACCCGCGTGGGATATATATTCTACCCACACACATTTGGAACTCTCCTGGGGTACCCTCACACACATTATTCCTTCATTTAGTGGATATTTTCACAAAAAAGTGAAATTTTCAAAAATTCAGAAAATTGGCTGAAAACGACTAAATATGAAGGACTTATGGGCGAATCGCTCTGGAACTGAAATCGGAACGCTCACTGACATTTCCCCTATCTGAAAGTCTGATAAACGCCGGAAAAATGACTAAGTCCAAAAAAAATTTTTTTTTCACCTTTTTTCAATTTTATCCCCGAGGGAGATATATTCTACCCACACACATTTGGAACTCTCCTGGGGTACCCTCACACATATTATTCCCTCATTTAGTGGATATTTTCACAAAAAAGTGAAATTTTCAAAAATTCGGAAAATTGGCTGAAAACGACTAAATATGAAGGACTCATCGGGCGAATCGCTCAGCAACTGAAATCGGAATGCTCACTGACATTTCCCCTATCTGAAAGTCTGATAAATGCCGGAAAAATGACTAAGTCCAAAAAAAAATTTTTTTCAACTTTTTTCAATTTAACCCCTGTGGGATATATATTCTACCCACACACATTTGGAACTCTCCTGGGGTACCCTCACACATATTATTCCCTCATTTAGTGGATATTTTCACAAAAGAGTGAAATTTTCAAAAATTTAGAAAATTGGCTGAAAACGACTAAATATCAAGGACTCATCGGGCGAATCGCTCTGGAACTGAAATCGGAATGCTCACTGACATTTCCCCTATCTGAAAGTCTGATAAACGCCGGAAAAATGACTAAGTCCAAAAAAAAATTTTTTCAACTTTTTTCAATTTAACCCCTGTGGGATATATATTCTACCCACACACATTTGGAACTCTCCTGGGGTACCCTCACACATATTTTTCGCTCATTTAGTGGATATTTTCACAAAAAAGTGAAATTTTCAAAAATTCAGAAAATTGGCTGAAAACGACTAAATATGAAGGACTCATCGGGCGAATCGCTCTTCAACGGAAATCGGAACACTCACTGACATTTCCCCTATCTGAAAGTCTGATAAACGCTGACAAAATGACTAAGTCCAAAGAAAAATTTTTTTCAACTTTTTTCAATTTTACCCGCGTGGGATATATATTCTACCCACACACATTTGGAACTCTCCTGGGGTACCCTCACACACATTATTCCTTCATTTAGTGGATATTTTCACAAAAAGTGACATTTTCAAAAATTTCGAAAATTGGCTGAAAACGACTAAATATGAAGGACTCATCGAGCGAATCGCTCTGGAACTGAAATCGGAACGCTCACTGACATTTCCCCTATCTGAAAATCTGATAAACGCCGGAAAAATGACTAAGTCCAAAAAAAAAATTTTTTCAACTTTTTTCAATTTTACCCCCGTGGGATATATATTCTACCCACACACATTTGGATCTCTCCTGGGGTACCCTCACACATATTATTCCCTCATTTAGTGGATATTTTCACAAAAAAGTGAAATTTTCAAAAATTCTAAAAATTGGCTGAAAACGACTAAATATCAAGGACTCATCGGGCGAATCGCTCTGGAACTGAAATCGGAACGCTCACTGACATTTCTCCTATCTGAAAGTCTGCTAAACTCCGGAAAAATGACTAAGTCCAAAGAAAAATTTTTTTCAACTTTTTTCAATTTTACCCGCGTGGGATATATATTCTACCCACACACATTTGGAACTCTCCTGGGGTACCCTCACACACATTATTCCTTCATTTAGTGGATATTTTCACAAAAAAGTGACATTTTCAAAAATTTAGAAAATTGGCTGAAAACGACTAAATATCAAGGACTCATCTGGCGAATCGCTCTGGAACTGAAATTGGAACGCTCACTGACATTTCCCCTATCTGAAAGTCTGATAAACGTTGACAAAATGACTAAGTCCAAACAAAATTTTTTTTCAACTTTTTTCAATTTTACCCCCGTGGGATATATATTCTACGCACACACATTTGGAACTCTCCTGGGGTACCCTCACACATATTATTCGCTCATTTAGTGGATATTTTCACAAAAAAGTGAAATTTTCAAAAATTCAGAAAATTGGCTGAAAACGATTAAATATGAAGGACTCATCGGGCTAATCGCTCTGGAAATGAAATCGGAATGCTCACTGACATTTCCCCTATCTGAAAGTCTGATAAACGCCGGAAAAATGACTAAGTCCAAAAAAAAATTTTTTTCAACTTTTTTCACTTTTACCCCCGTGGGATATATATTCTACCCACACACATTTGGAACTCTCCTGGGGTACCCTCACACATATTATTCCCTCATTTAGTGGATATTTTCACAAAAAAGTGAAATTTTCAAAAATTCTAAAAATTGGCTGAAAACGACTAAATATCAAGGACTCATCGGTCGAATCGCTCTGGAATTGAAATCGGAACGCTCACTGACATTTCCCCTATCTGAAAGTCTGCTAAACGCCGGAAAAATGACTAAGTCCAAAAAAAAATTTTTTTCAACTTTTTTCACTTTTACCCCCGTGGGATATATATTCTACCCACACACATTTGGAACTCTCCTGGGGTACCCTCACACATATTATTCCCTCATTTAGTGGATATTTTCACAAAAAAGTGAAATTTTCAAAAATTCTAAAAATTGGCTGAAAACGACTAAATATCAAGGACTCATCGGTCGAATCGCTCTGGAATTGAAATCGGAACGCTCACTGACATTTCCCCTCTTTGAAAGTCTGATAAACGCCGGAAAAATGACTAAGTCCAAAAAAAAATTTTTTCAACTTTTTTCAATTTAACCCCTGTGGGATATATATTCTACCCACACACATTTGGAACTCTCCTGGGGTACCCTCACACATATTATTCCCTCATTTTGTGGATATTTTCACAAAAAAGTGAAATTTTCAAAAATTCAGAAAATTGGCTGAAAACGACTAAATATGAAGGACTCATCGGGCGAATCGCTCTTCAACGGAAATCGGAACACTCACTGACATTTCCCCTATCTGAAAGTCTGATAAACGCTGACAAAATGACTAAGTCCAAAGAAAAATTTTTTTCAACTTTTTTCAATTTTACCCGCGTGGGATATATATTCTACCCACACACATTTGGAACTCTCCTGGGGTACCCTCACACACATTATTCCTTCATTTAGTGGATATTTTCACAAAAAGTGACATTTTCAAAAATTTCGAAAATTGGCTGAAAACGACTAAATATGAAGGACTCATCGAGCGAATCGCTCTGGAACTGAAATCGGAACGCTCACTGACATTTCCCCTATCTGAAAATCTGATAAACGCCGGAAAAATTACTAAGTCCAAAAAAAAATTTTTTTCAACTTTTTCAATTTAACCCCCGTGGGATATATATTCTACCCACACACATTTGGAACTCTCCTGGGGTACCCTCACACACATTATTCCTTCATTTAGTGGATATTTTCACAAAAAGTGACATTTTCAAAAATTTAGAAAATTGGCTGAAAACGACTAAATATGAAGGACTCATTGGGCAAATCGCTCTGGAACTAAAATCGGAACGCTCACTGACATTTCCCCTATCTGAAAGTCTGATAAACGCCGGAAAAATGACTAAGTCCAAAGAAAAATTTTTTTCAACTTTTTTCAATTTTACCCGCGTGGGATATATAATCTACCCACACACATTTGGAACTCTCCTGGGGTACCCTCACACACATTATTCCTTCATTTAGTGGATATTTTCACAAAAAAGTGAAATTTTCAAAAATTCAGAGAATTGGCTGAAAACGACTAAATATGAAGGACTCATCGGGCGAATCGCTCTTCAACGGAAATCGGAGCACTCACTGACATTTCCCCTATCTGAAAGTCTGATGAACGCCGGAAAAATGATTAAGTCCAAAAAAAATTTTTTTTCAACTTTTTCAATTTAACCCCCGTGGGATATATATTCTACCCACACACATTTGGAACTCTCCTGGGGTACCCTCGCACATATTATTCCCTCATTTTGTGGATATTTTCACAAAAAAATGAAATTTTCAAAAATTCAGAAAATTGGCTGAAAACGACTACATATCAAGGACTCATCTGGCGAATCGCTCTGGAACTGAAATCGGAACGCTCACTGACATTTCCCCTCTTTGAAAGTCTGATAAACGCCGGAAAAATGACTAAGTCCAAACAAAATTTTATTTCAACTTTTTTCAATTTTACCCCCGTGGGATATATATTCTACCCACACACATTTGGAACTCTCCTGGGGTACCCTCACACATATTATTCGCTCATTTAGTGGATATTTTCACAAAAAAGTGAAATTTTCAAAAATTCAGAAAATTGGCTGAAAACGATTAAATATGAAGGACTCATCGGGCGAATCGCTCTGGAACTGAAATCGGAATGCTCACTGACATTTCCCCTATCTGAAAGTCTGATAAACGCCGGAAAAATGACTAAGTCCAAAAAAAAATTTTTTTTAACTTTTTTCACTTTTACCCCCGTGGGATATATATTCTACCCACACACATTTGGAACTCTCCTGGGGTACCCTCACACATATTATTCCCTCATTTTGTGGATATTTTCACAAAAAAGTGAAATTTTCAAAAATTCAGAAAATAGGCTGAAAACGACTAAATATCAAGGACTCATCTAGCGAATCGCTCTGGAACTGAAATCGTAACGCTCACTGACATTTCCCCTCTTTGAAAGTCTGATAAACGCCGGAAAAATGACTAAGTCCAAAAAAAAATTTTTTTCAACTTTTTTCAATTTAACCCCTGTGGGATATATATTCTACCCACACACATTTGGAACTCTCCTGGGGTACCCTCACACATATTATTCCCTCATTTTGTGGATATTTTCACAAAAAAGTGAAATTTTCAAAAATTCAGAAAATTGTCTGAAAACGACTAAATATCAAGGACTCATCTGGCGAATCGCTCTGGAACTGGAATCGGAACGCTCACTGACATTTCCCCTATCTGAAAGTCTGATAAACGCTGACAAAATGACTAAGTCCAAACAAAATTTTTTTTCAACTTTTTTCAATTTTACCCCCGTGGGATATATATTCTAGCCACACACATTTGGAACTCTCCTGGGGTACCCTCACACATATTATTCGCTCATTTAGTGGATATTTTCACAAAAAAGTGAAATTTTCAAAAATTCAGAAAATTGGCTGAAAACGACTAAATATGAAGGACTCATCGGGCGAATCGCTCTTCAACGGAAATCGGAACACTCACTGACATTTCCCCTATCTGAAAGTCTGATAAACGCTGACAAAATGACTAAGTCCAAAGAAAAATTTTTTTCAACTTTTTTCAATTTTACCCGCGTGGGATATATATTCTACCCACACACATTTGGAACTCTCCTGGGGTACCCTCACACACATTATTCCTTCATTTAGTGGATATTTTCACAAAAAGTGACATTTTCAAAAATTTCGAAAATTGGCTGAAAACGACTAAATATGAAGGACTCATCGAGCGAATCGCTCTGGAACTGAAATCGGAACGCTCACTGACATTTCCCCTATCTGAAAATCTGATAAACGCCGGAAAAATGACTAAGTCCAAAAAAAAATTTTTTTCAACTTTTTCAATTTAACCCCCGTGGGATATATATTCTACCCACACACATTTGGAACTCTCCTGGGGTACCCTCACACACATTATTCCTTCATTTAGTGGATATTTTCACAAAAAGTGACATTTTCAAAAATTTAGAAAATTGGCTGAAAACGACTAAATATGAAGGACTCATTGGGCAAATCGCTCTGGAACTAAAATCGGAACGCTCACTGACATTTCCCCTATCTGAAAGTCTGATAAACGCCGGAAAAATGACTAAGTCCAAAGAAAAAATTTTTTCAACTTTTTTCAATTTTACCCGCGTGGGATATATAATCTACCCACACACATTTGGAACTCTCCTGGGGTACCCTCACACACATTATTCCTTCATTTAGTGGATATTTTCACAAAAAAGTGAAATTTTCAAAAATTCAGAGAATTGGCTGAAAACGACTAAATATGAAGGACTCATCGGGCGAATCGCTCTTCAACGGAAATCGGAGCACTCACTGACATTTCCCCTATCTGAAAGTCTGATGAACGCCGGAAAAATGATTAAGTCCAAAAAAAAATTTTTTTCAACTTTTTCAATTTAACCCCCGTGGGATATATATTCTACCCACACACATTTGGAACTCTCCTGGGGTACCCTCGCACATATTATTCCCTCATTTTGTGGATATTTTCACAAAAAAATGAAATTTTCAAAAATTCAGAAAATTGGCTTAAAACGACTACATATCAAGGACTCATCTGGCGAATCGCTCTGGAACTGAAATCGGAACGCTCACTGACATTTCCCCTCTTTGAAAGTCTGATAAACGCCGGAAAAATGACTAAGTCCAAACAAAATTTTATTTCAACTTTTTTCAATTTTACCCCCGTGGGATATATATTCTACCCACACACATTTGGAACTCTCCTGGGGTACCCTCACACATATTATTCGCTCATTTAGTGGATATTTTCACAAAAAAGTGAAATTTTCAAAAATTCAGAAAATTGGCTGAAAACGATTAAATATGAAGGACTCATCGGGCGAATCGCTCTGGAACTGAAATCGGAATGCTCACTGACATTTCCCCTATCTGAAAGTCTGATAAACGCCGGAAAAATGACTAAGTCCAAAAAAAAATTTTTTTTAACTTTTTTCACTTTTACCCCCGTGGGATATATATTCTACCCACACACATTTGGAACTCTCCTGGGGTACCCTCACACATATTATTCCCTCATTTTGTGGATATTTTCACAAAAAATTGAAATTTTCAAAAATTCAGAAAATTGGCTGAAAACGACTAAATATCAAGGACTCATCTAGCGAATCGCTCTGGAACTGAAATCGTAACGCTCACTGACATTTCCCCTCTTTGAAAGTCTGATAAACGCCGGAAAAATGACTAAGTCCAAAAAAAAATTTTTTTCAACTTTTTTCAATTTAACCCCTGTGGGATATATATTCTACCCACACACATTTGGAACTCTCCTGGGGTACCCTCACACATATTATTCCCTCATTTTGTGGATATTTTCACAAAAAAGTGAAATTTTCAAAAATTCAGAAAATTGTCTGAAAACGACTAAATATCAAGGACTCATCTGTCGAATCGCTCTGGAACTGGAATCGGAACGCTCACTGACATTTCCCCTATCTGAAAGTCTGATAAACGCTGACAAAATGACTAAGTCCAAACAAAATTTTTTTTCAACTTTTTTCAATTTTACCCCCGTGGGATATATATTCTAGCCACACACATTTGGAACTCTCCTGGGGTACCCTCACACATATTATTCGCTCATTTAGTGGATATTTTCACAAAAAAGTGAAATTTTCAAAAATTCAGAAAATTGGCTGAAAACGACTAAATATGAAGGACTCATCGGGCGAATCGCTCTTCAACGGAAATCGGAACACTCACTGACATTTCCCCTATCTGAAAGTCTGATAAACGCTGACAAAATGACTAAGTCCAAAGAAAAATTTTTTTCAACTTTTTTCAATTTTACCCGCGTGGGATATATATTCTACCCACACACATTTGGAACTCTCCTGGGGTACCCTCACACACATTATTCCTTCATTTAGTGGATATTTTCACAAAAAGTGACATTTTCAAAAATTTCGAAAATTGGCTGAAAACGACTAAATATGAAGGACTCATCGAGCGAATCGCTCTGGAACTGAAATCGGAACGCTCACTGACATTTCCCCTATCTGAAAATCTGATAAACGCCGGAAAAATGACTAAGTCCAAAAAAAAATTTTTTTCAACTTTTTCAATTTAACCCCCGTGGGATATATATTCTACCCACACACATTTGGAACTCTCCTGGGGTACCCTCACACACATTATTCCTTCATTTAGTGGATATTTTCACAAAAAGTGACATTTTCAAAAATTTAGAAAATTGGCTGAAAACGACTAAATATGAAGGACTCATTGGGCAAATCGCTCTGGAACTAAAATCGGAACGCTCACTGACATTTCCCCTATCTGAAAGTCTGATAAACGCCGGAAAAATGACTAAGTCCAAAGAAAAAATTTTTTCAACTTTTTTCAATTTTACCCGCGTGGGATATATAATCTACCCACACACATTTGGAACTCTCCTGGGGTACCCTCACACACATTATTCCTTCATTTAGTGGATATTTTCACAAAAAAGTGAAATTTTCAAAAATTCAGAGAATTGGCTGAAAACGACTAAATATGAAGGACTCATCGGGCGAATCGCTCTTCAACGGAAATCGGAGCACTCACTGACATTTCCCCTATCTGAAAGTCTGATGAACGCCGGAAAAATGATTAAGTCCAAAAAAAAATTTTTTTCAACTTTTTCAATTTAACCCCCGTGGGATATATATTCTACCCACACACATTTGGAACTCTCCTGGGGTACCCTCGCACATATTATTCCCTCATTTTGTGGATATTTTCACAAAAAAATGAAATTTTCAAAAATTCAGAAAATTGGCTGAAAACGACTACATATCAAGGACTCATCTGGCGAATCGCTCTGGAACTGAAATCGGAATGCTCACTGACATTTCCCCTCTTTGAAAGTCTGATAAACGCCGGAAAAATGACTAAGTCCAAAAAAAAATTTTTTTCAACTTTTTTCAATTTAACCCCTGTGGGATATATATTCTACCCACACACATTTGGAACTCTCCTGGGGTACCCTCACACATATTATTCCCTCATTTTGTGGATATTTTCACAAAAAAGTGAAATTTTCAAAAATTCAGAAAATTGTCTGAAAACGACTAAATATCAAGGACTCATCTGGCGAATCGCTCTGGAACTGGAATCGGAACGCTCACTGACATTTCCCCTATCTGAAAGTCTGATAAACGCTGACAAAATGACTAAGTCCAAACAAAATTTTTTTTCAACTTTTTTCAATTTTGCCCCCGTGGGATATATATTCTAGCCACACACATTTGGAACTCTCCTGGGGTACCCTCACACATATTATTCGCTCATTTAGTGGATATTTTCACAAAAAAGTGAAATTTTCAAAAATTCAGAAAATTGGCTGAAAACGACTAAATATGAAGGACTCATCGGGCGAATCGCTCTTCAACGGAAATCGGAACACTCACTGACATTTCCCCTATCTGAAAGTCTGATAAACGCTGACAAAATGACTAAGTCCAAAGAAAAATTTTTTTCAACTTTTTTCAATTTTACCCGCGTGGGATATATATTCTACCCACACACATTTGGAACTCTCCTGGGGTACCCTCACACACATTATTCCTTCATTTAGTGGATATTTTCACAAAAAGTGACATTTTCAAAAATTTAGAAAATTGGCTGAAAACGACTAAATATGAAGGACTCATCGAGCGAATCGCTCTGGAACTGAAATCGGAACGCTCACTGACATTTCCCCTATCTGAAAATCTGATAAACGCCGGAAAAATGACTAAGTCCAAAGAAAAAATTTTTTCAACTTTTTTCAATTTTACCCGCGTGGGATATATAATCTACCCACACACATTTGGAACTCTCCTGGGGTACCCTCACACACATTATTCCTTCATTTAGTGGATATTTTCACAAAAAAGTGAAATTTTCAAAAATTCAGAGAATTGGCTGAAAACGACTAAATATGAAGGACTCATCGGGCGAATCGCTCTTCAACGGAAATCGGAGCACTCACTGACATTTCCCCTATCTGAAAGTCTGATGAACGCCGGAAAAATGATTAAGTCCAAAAAAACATTTTTTTCAACTTTTTCAATTTAACCCCCGTGGGATATATATTCTACCCACACACATTTGAAACTCTCCTGGGGTACCCTCGCACATATTATTCCCTCATTTTGTGGATATTTTCACAAAAAAATGAAATTTTCAAAAATTCAGAAAATTGGCTGAAAACGACTACATATCAAGGACTCATCTGGCGAATCGCTCTGGAACTGAAATCGGAACGCTCACTGACATTTCCCCTATCTGAAAGTCTGATAAACGCTGACAAAATGACTAAGTCCAAACAATATTTTTTTTCAACTTTTTTCAATTTTACCCCCGTGGGATATATATTCTACCCACACACATTTGGAACTCTCCTGGGGTACCCTCACACATATTATTCCCTCATTTAGTGGATATTTTCACAAAAAAGTGAAATTTTCAAAAATTCCGAGAATTGGCTGAAAACGACTAAATATGAAGGACTCATCGGGCGAATCGCTCTTCAACGGAAATCGGAGCACTCACTGACATTTCCCCTATCTGAAAGTCTGATAAACGCCGGAAAAATGATTAAGTCCAAAAAAAAATTTTTTTCAACTTTTTCAATTTAACCCCCGTGGGATATATATTCTACCCACACACATTTGGAACTCTCCTGGGGTACCCTCAAACATATTATTCCCTCATTTAGTGGATATTTTCACAAAAAAGTGACATTTTCAAAAATTTAGAAAATTGGCTGAAAACGACTAAATATGAAGGACTCAACGGGCGAATCGCTCTGGAACTGAAATCAGAATGCTCACTGACATTTCCCCTATCTGAAAGTCTGATGAACGCCGGAAAAATGACTAAGTCCAAAAAAAATTTTTTTCAACTTTTTTTACTTTTACCCCCGTGGGATATATATTCTACCCACACACATTTGGAACTCTCCTGGGGTACCCTCACACACATTATTCCTTCATTTAGTGGATATTTTCACAAAAAGTGACATTTTCAAAAATTCATGAAATTGGCTGAAAACGACTAAATATGAAGGACTCATTGGGCGAATCGCTCTGGAACTGAAATCGGAACGCTCACTGAAATTTCCCCTATCTGAAAGTCTGATAAACGCCAGAAAAATGACTAAGTACCCCAAAAAAAATTTTTAAAACTTTTTTCAATTTTACCCCCGTGGGATATATATTCTACCCACACACATTTGGAACTCTCCTGGGGTACCCTCAAACACATTATTCCTTCATTTAGTGGATTTTTCACAAAAAAGTGACATTTTCAAAAATTTAGAAAATTGGCTGAAAACGACTAAATAATAAGGACTCATCGGGCGAATCGCTCTGGTACTGAAATCGGAATGCTCACTGACATTTCCCCTATCTGAAAGTCTGATAAACGCTGACAAAATGACTAAGTCCAAACAAAATTTTTTTTCAACTTTTTTCAATTTTACCCCCGTGGGATATATATTCTACCCACACACATTTGGAACTCTCCTGGGGTACCCTCACACATATTATTTGCTCATTTAGTGGATATTTTCACAAAAAAGTGAAATTTTCAAAAATTCAGAGAATTGGCTGAAAACGACTAAATATGAAGGACTCATCGGGCGAATAGCTCTGGAACTGAAATCGGAATGCTCACTGACATTTCCCCTATCTGAAAGTCTGATGAACGCCGGAAAAATAACTAAGTCCAAAAAAAAATGTTTTTAAACTTTTTTTACTTTTACCCCCGTGGGATATATATTCTACCCACACACATTTGGAACTCTCCTGGGGTACCCTCACACACATTATTCCTTCATTTAGTGGATATTTTCACAAAAAGTGACATTTTCAAAAATGTAGAAAATTGGCTGAAAACGACTAAATATGAAAGACTCATCAGGCGAATCGCTCTGGAACTGAAATCGGAATGCTCACTCACATTTCCCCTATCTGAAAGTCTGATAAACGCCGGAAAAATGACTAAGTCCAAAAAAAATTTTTTCAACTTTTTTCAATTTAACCCCTGTGGGATATATATTCTACCCACACACATTTGGAACTCTCCTGGGGTACCCTCACACATATTATTCCTTCATTTTGTGGATATTTTCACAAAAAAGTGAAATTTTCAAAAATTCAGAGAATTGGCTGAAAACGACTAAATATGAAGGACTCATCGGGCGAATTGCTCTTCAATGGAAATCGGAACACTCACTGACATTTCCCCTATCTGAAAGTCTGATAAACGCCGGAAAAATGACTAAGTCCAAAAAAAAATTTTTTTCAACTTTTTCAATTTTACACCGTGGGATATATATTCTACCCACACACATTTGGAACTCTCCTGGGGTACCCTCGCACATATTATTCCCTCATTTTGTGGATATTTTCACAAAAAAATGAAATTTTCAAAAATTCAGAAAATTGGCTGAAAACGACTACATATCAAGGACTCATCTGGCGAATCGCTCTGGAACTGAAATCGGAACGCTCACTGACATTTCCCCTCTTTGAAAGTCTGATAAACGCCGGAAAAATGACTAAGTCCAAACAAAATTTTTTTTCAACTTTTTTCAATTTTACCCCCGTGGGATATATATTCTACCCACACACATTTGGTACTCTCCTGGGGTACCCTCACACATATTATTCGCTCATTTAGTGGATATTTTCACAAAAAAGTGAAATTTTCAAAAATTCAGAAAATTGGCTGAAAACGATTAAATATGAAGGACTCATCGGGCGAATCGCTCTGGAACTGAAATCGGAATGCTCACTGACATTTCCCCTATCTGAAAGTCTGATAAACGCCGGAAAAATGACTAAGTCCAAAAAAAAATTTTTTTCAACTTTTTTCACTTTTACCCCTGTGGGATATATATTCTACCCACACACATTTGGAACTCTCCTGGGGTACCCTCACACATATTATTCCCTCATTTTGTGGATATTTTCACAAAAAAGTGAAATTTTCAAAAATTCAGAAAATTGGCTGAAAACGACTAAATATCAAGGACTCATCTGGCGAATCGCTCTGGAACTGGAATCGGAACGCTCACTGACATTTCCCCTATCTGAAAGTCTGATAAACGCTGACAAAATGACTAAGTCCAAACAAAATTTTTTTTCAACTTTTTTCAATTTTACCCCCGTGGGATATATATTCTAGCCACACACATTTGGAACTCTCCTGGGGTACCCTCACACATATTATTCGCTCATTTAGTGGATATTTTCACAAAAAAGTGAAATTTTCAAAAATTCAGAAAATTGGCTGAAAACGACTAAATATGAAGGACTCATCGGGCGAATCGCTCTTCAACGGAAATCGGAACACTCACTGACATTTCCCCTATCTGAAAGTCTGATAAACGCTGACAAAATGACTAAGTCCAAAGAAAAAATTTTTTCAACTTTTTTCAATTTTACCCGCGTGGGATATATATTCTACCCACACACATTTGGAACTCTCCTGGGGTACCCTCACACACATTATTCCTTCATTTAGTGGATATTTTCACAAAAAGTGACATTTTCAAAAATTTCGAAAATTGGCTGAAAACGACTAAATATGAAGGACTCATCGAGCGAATCGCTCTGGAACTGAAATCGGAACGCTCACTGACATTTCCCCTATCTGAAAATCTGATAAACGCCGGAAAAATGACTAAGTCCAAAAAAAAATTTTTTTCAACTTTTTCAATTTAACCCCCGTGGGATATATATTCTACCCACACACATTTGGAACTCTCCTGGGGTACCCTCACACACATTATTCCTTCATTTAGTGGATATTTTCACAAAAAGTGACATTTTCAAAAATTTAGAAAATTGGCTGAAAACGACTAAATATGAAGGACTCATTGGGCAAATCGCTCTGGAACTAAAATCGGAACGCTCACTGACATTTCCCCTATCTGAAAGTCTGATAAACGCCGGAAAAATGACTAAGTCCAAAGAAAAAATTTTTTCAACTTTTTTCAATTTTACCCGCGTGGGATATATAATCTACCCACACACATTTGGAACTCTCCTGGGGTACCCTCACACACATTATTCCTTCATTTAGTGGATATTTTCACAAAAAAGTGAAATTTTCAAAAATTCAGAGAATTGGCTGAAAACGACTAAATATGAAGGACTCATCGGGCGAATTGCTCTTCAATGGAAATCGGAACACTCACTGACATTTCCCCTATCTGAAAGTCTGATAAACGCCGGAAAAATGACTAAGTCCAAAAAAAAATTTTTTTCAACTTTTTCAATTTTACACCGTGGGATATATATTCTACCCACACACATTTGGAACTCTCCTGGGGTACCCTCGCACATATTATTCCCTCATTTTGTGGATATTTTCACAAAAAAATGAAATTTTCAAAAATTCAGAAAATTGGCTGAAAACGACTACATATCAAGGACTCATCTGGCGAATCGCTCTGGAACTGAAATCGGAACGCTCACTGACATTTCCCCTCTTTGAAAGTCTGATAAACGCCGGAAAAATGACTAAGTCCAAACAAAATTTTTTTTCAACTTTTTTCAATTTTACCCCCGTGGGATATATATTCTACCCACACACATTTGGAACTCTCCTGGGGTACCCTCACACATATTATTCGCTCATTTAGTGGATATTTTCACAAAAAAGTGAAATTTTCAAAAATTAAGAAAATTGGCTGAAAACGATTAAATATGAAGGACTCATCGGGCGAATCGCTCTGGAACTGAAATCGGAATGCTCACTGACATTTCCCCTATCTGAAAGTCTGATAAACGCCGGAAAAATGACTAAGTCCAAAAAAAAATTTTTTTCAACTTTTTTCACTTTTACCCCTGTGGGATATATATTCTACCCACACACATTTGGAACTCTCCTGGGGTACCCTCACACATATTATTCCCTCATTTTGTGGATATTTTCACAAAAAAGTGAAATTTTCAAAAATTCAGAAAATTGGCTGAAAACGACTAAATATCAAGGACTCATCTGGCGAATCGCTCTGGAACTGGAATCGGAACGCTCACTGACATTTCCCCTATCTGAAAGTCTGATAAACGCTGACAAAATGACTAAGTCCAAACAAAATTTTTTTTCAACTTTTTTCAATTTTACCCCCGTGGGATATATATTCTAGCCACACACATTTGGAACTCTCCTGGGGTACCCTCACACATATTATTCGCTCATTTAGTGGATATTTTCACAAAAAAGTGAAATTTTCAAAAATTCAGAAAATTGGCTGAAAACGACTAAATATGAAGGACTCATCGGGCGAATCGCTCTTCAACGGAAATCGGAACACTCACTGACATTTCCCCTATCTGAAAGTCTGATAAACGCTGACAAAATGACTAAGTCCAAAGAAAAATTTTTTTCAACTTTTTTCAATTTTACCCGCGTGGGATATATATTCTACCCACACACATTTGGAACTCTCCTGGGGTACCCTCACACACATTATTCCTTCATTTAGTGGATATTTTCACAAAAAGTGACATTTTCAAAAATTTCGAAAATTGGCTGAAAACGACTAAATATGAAGGACTCATCGAGCGAATCGCTCTGGAACTGAAATCGGAACGCTCACTGACATTTCCCCTATCTGAAAATCTGATAAACGCCGGAAAAATGACTAAGTCCAAAAAAAAATTTTTTTCAACTTTTTCAATTTAACCCCCGTGGGATATATATTCTACCCACACACATTTGGAACTCTCCTGGGGTACCCTCACACACATTATTCCTTCATTTAGTGGATATTTTCACAAAAAGTGACATTTTCAAAAATTTAGAAAATTGGCTGAAAACGACTAAATATGAAGGACTCATTGGGCAAATCGCTCTGGAACTAAAATCGGAACGCTCACTGACATTTCCCCTATCTGAAAGTCTGATAAACGCCGGAAAAATGACTAAGTCCAAAGAAAAAATTTTTTCAACTTTTTTCAATTTTACCCGCGTGGGATATATAATCTACCCACACACATTTGGAACTCTCCTGGGGTACCCTCACACACATTATTCCTTCATTTAGTGGATATTTTCACAAAAAAGTGAAATTTTCAAAAATTCAGAGAATTGGCTGAAAACGACTAAATATGAAGGACTCATCGGGCGAATCGCTCTTCAACGGAAATCGGAGCACTCACTGACATTTCCCCTATCTGAAAGTCTGATGAACGCCGGAAAAATGATTAAGTCCAAAAAAAAATTTTTTTCAACTTTTTCAATTTAACCCCCGTGGGATATATATTCTACCCAAACACATTTGGAACTCTCCTGGGGTACCCTCGCACATATTATTCCCTCATTTTGTGGATATTTTCACAAAAAAATGAAATTTTCAAAAATTCAGAAAATTGGCTGAAAACGACTACATATCAAGGACTCATCTGGCGAATCGCTCTGGAACTGATATCGGAACGCTCACTGACATTTCCCCTCTTTGAAAGTCTGATAAACGCCGGAAAAATGACTAAGTCCAAAAAAAAATTTTTTTCAACTTTTTTCAATTTAACCCCTGTGGGATATATATTCTACCCACACACATTTGGAACTCTCCTGGGGTACCCTCACACATATTATTCCCTCATTTTGTGGATATTTTCACAAAAAAGTGAAATTTTCAAAAATTCAGAAAATTGTCTGAAAACGACTAAATATCAAGGACTCATCTGGCGAATCGCTCTGGAACTGGAATCGGAACGCTCACTGACATTTCCCCTATCTGAAAGTCTGATAAACGCTGACAAAATGACTAAGTCCAAACAAAATTTTTTTTCAACTTTTTTCAATTTTGCCCCCGTGGGATATATATTCTAGCCACACACATTTGGAACTCTCCTGGGGTACCCTCACACATATTATTCGCTCATTTAGTGGATATTTTCACAAAAAAGTGAAATTTTCAAAAATTCAGAAAATTGGCTGAAAACGACTAAATATGAAGGACTCATCGGGCGAATCGCTCTTCAACGGAAATCGGAACACTCACTGACATTTCCCCTATCTGAAAGTCTGATAAACGCTGACAAAATGACTAAGTCCAAAGAAAAATTTTTTTCAACTTTTTTCAATTTTACCCGCGTGGGATATATATTCTACCCACACACATTTGGAACTCTCCTGGGGTACCCTCACACACATTATTCCTTCATTTAGTGGATATTTTCACAAAAAGTGACATTTTCAAAAATTTAGAAAATTGGCTGAAAACGACTAAATATGAAGGACTCATCGAGCGAATCGCTCTGGAACTGAAATCGGAACGCTCACTGACATTTCCCCTATCTGAAAATCTGATAAACGCCGGAAAAATGACTAAGTCCAAAGAAAAAATTTTTTCAACTTTTTTCAATTTTACCCGCGTGGGATATATAATCTACCCACACACATTTGGAACTCTCCTGGGGTACCCTCACACACATTATTCCTTCATTTAGTGGATATTTTCACAAAAAAGTGAAATTTTCAAAAATTCAGAGAATTGGCTGAAAACGACTAAATATGAAGGACTCATCGGGCGAATCGCTCTTCAACGGAAATCGGAGCACTCACTGACATTTCCCCTATCTGAAAGTCTGATGAACGCCGGAAAAATGATTAAGTCCAAAAAAACATTTTTTTCAACTTTTTCAATTTAACCCCCGTGGGATATATATTCTACCCACACACATTTGGAACTCTCCTGGGGTACCCTCGCACATATTATTCCCTCATTTTGTGGATATTTTCACAAAAAAATGAAATTTTCAAAAATTCAGAAAATTGGCTGAAAACGACTACATATCAAGGACTCATCTGGCGAATCGCTCTGGAACTGAAATCGGAACGCTCACTGACATTTCCCCTATCTGAAAGTCTGATAAACGCTGACAAAATGACTAAGTCCAAACAATATTTTTTTTCAACTTTTTTCAATTTTACCCCCGTGGGATATATATTCTACCCACACACATTTGGAACTCTCCTGGGGTACCCTCACACATATTATTCCCTCATTTAGTGGATATTTTCACAAAAAAGTGAAATTTTCAAAAATTCCGAGAATTGGCTGAAAACGACTAAATATGAAGGACTCATCGGGCGAATCGCTCTTCAACGGAAATCGGAGCACTCACTGACATTTCCCCTATCTGAAAGTCTGATAAACGCCGGAAAAATGATTAAGTCCAAAAAAAAATTTTTTTCAACTTTTTCAATTTAACCCCCGTGGGATATATATTCTACCCACACACATTTGGAACTCTCCTGGGGTACCCTCAAACATATTATTCCCTCATTTAGTGGATATTTTCACAAAAAAGTGACATTTTCAAAAATTTAGAAAATTGGCTGAAAACGACTAAATATGAAGGACTCAACGGGCGAATCGCTCTGGAACTGAAATCAGAATGCTCACTGACATTTCCCCTATCTGAAAGTCTGATGAACGCCGGAAAAATGACTAAGTCCAAAAAAAATTTTTTTCAACTTTTTTTACTTTTACCCCCGTGGGATATATATTCTACCCACACACATTTGGAACTCTCCTGGGGTACCCTCACACACATTATTCCTTCATTTAGTGGATATTTTCACAAAAAGTGACATTTTCAAAAATTCATGAAATTGGCTGAAAACGACTAAATATGAAGGACTCATTGGGCGAATCGCTCTGGAACTGAAATCGGAACGCTCACTGAAATTTCCCCTATCTGAAAGTCTGATAAACGCCAGAAAAATGACTAAGTACCCCAAAAAAAATTTTTTAAACTTTTTTCAATTTTACCCCCGTGGGATATATATTCTACCCACACACATTTGGAACTCTCCTGGGGTACCCTCAAACACATTATTCCTTCATTTAGTGGATTTTTCACAAAAAAGTGACATTTTCAAAAATTTAGAAAATTGGCTGAAAACGACTAAATAATAAGGACTCATCGGGCGAATCGCTCTTCAATGGAAATCGGAACACTCACTGACATTTCCCCTATCTGAAAGTCTGATAAACGCCGGAAAAATGACTAAGTCCAAAAAAAAATTTTTTTCAACTTTTTCAATTTTACACCGTGGGATATATATTCCTCCCACACACATTTGGAACTCTTCTGGGGTACCCTCACACATATTATTCCCTCATTTAGTGGATATTTTCACAAAAAAGTGAAATTTTCAACAATTCAGAAAATTGGCTGAAAATGACTAAATATCAAGGACTCATCTGGCGAATCGCTCTGGAACTGAAATCGGAACGCTAACTGACATTTCCCCTATATGAAAGTCTGATAAACAGCGGAAAAATGACTAAGTCCAAACAAAATTTTTTTTCAACTTTTTTTAATTTTGCCACCGTGGGAGATATATTCTACCCACACACATTTGGAACTCTCCTGGGGTACCCTCACACATATTATTCGCTCATTTAGTGGATATTTTCACAAAAAAGTGAAATTTTTAAAAATTCTAAAAATTGGCTGAAAACGACTAAATATGAAGGACTCATCGGGCGAATCGCTCTGGAACTGAAATCGGAACGCTCACTGACATTTCCCCTATCTGAAAGTCTGATAAACGCTGACAAAATGACTAAGTCCCCCCAAAAAATTTTTTTCAACTTTTTTTAATTTTACCCCCGTGGGATATATATTCTACCCACACACATTTGGAACTCTCCTGGGGTACCCTCACACACATTATTCCTTCATTTAGTGGATATTTTCACAAAAAACTGACATTTTCAAAAATTTCGAAAATTGGCTGAAAACGACTAAATAAGAAGGACTCATCGGGCGAATCGCTCTGGAACTGAAATCGGAATGCTCACTGACATTTCCCCTATCTTAAAGTCTGATGAACGCCGTAAAAATGACTAAGTCCAAAAAAAATTTTTTTTAAACTTTTTTCACTTTTACTCCCGTGGGATATATATTCTACCCAAACATATTTGGAACTCTCCTGGGGTACCCTCACACATATTATTTCCTCATTTAGTGGATATTTTCACAAAAAAGTGAAATTTTCAAAAATTAAGAAAATTGGCTGAAAATGACTAAATATCAAGGACTCATCTGGCGAATTGCTCTGGAACTGAAATCGGAACGCTCACTGATATTTCCCCTATCTGAAAATCTGATAAATGCTGACAAAATGACTAAGTCCAAAAAAAAATTTTTTTCAAGTTTTTCAATTTAACCCCCGTTGGATATATATTCTACCCACACACATTTAGAACTCTCCTGGGGTACCCTCAAACATATTATTCCCTCATTTAGTGGATATTTTCACAAAAAAGTGACATTTTCAAAAATTTAGAAAATTGGCTGAAAACGACTAAATATGAAGGACTCATCGGGCGAATCGCTCTGGAACTGAAATTGGAATCCTCACTGACATTTCCCCTATCTGAAAGTCTGATGAACGCCGGAAAAATGACTAAGTCCAAAAAAAAATTTTTTTCAACTTTTTTCACTTTTACCCCTGTGGGATATATATTCTACCCACACACATTTGGAACTCTCCTGGGGTACCCTCACACATATTATTCCCTCATTTTGTGGATATTTTCACAAAAAAGTGAAATTTTCAAAAATTCAGAAAATTGGCTGAAAACGACTAAATATCAAGGACTCATCTGGCAAATCGCTCTGGAACTGAAATCGGAACGCTCACTGACATTTCCCCTATCTGAAAGTCTGATAAACGCTGACAAAATGACTAAGTCCAAACAAAATTTTTTTTCAACTTTTTTCAATTTTACCCCCGTGGGATATATATTCTACCCACACACATTTGGAACTCTCCTGGGGTACCCTCACACATATTATTCGCTCATTTAGTGGATATTTTCACAAAAAAGTGAAATTTTCAACAATTCAGAAAATTGGCTGAAAATGACTAAATATCAAGGACTCATCTGGCGAATCGCTCTGGAACTGAAATCGGAATGCTCACTGACATTTCCCCTATATGAAAGTCTGATAAACGGCGGAAAAATGAGTAAGTCCAAAAAAAATTTTTTTTCAACTTTTTTCAATTTTACCCCCGTGGGATATTTATTCTAACCACACACATTTGGAACTCTCCTGGGGTACCCTCACACACATTATTCCTTCATTTAGTGGATATTTTCACAAAAAAGTGACATTTTCAAAAATTTAGAAAATTGGCTGAAAACGACTAAATAAGAAAGACTCGTCGGGCTAATCGCTCTGGAACTGAAATCGGAATGCTCATTGACATTTCCCCTATCTGAAAGTCTGATGAACGCCGTAAAAATGACTAAGTCCAAAAAAATTTTTTTTAAACTTTTTTCACTTTTACCCCCGTGGGATATATATTCTACCCACACACATTTGGAACTCTCCTGGGGTACCCTCACACATATTATGTGCTCATTTAGTGGATATTTTCACAAAAAAGTGAAATTTTCAAAAATTCTGAAAATTGGCTGAAAACGACTAAATATGAAGGACTCATCGGTGCGTACCGCTCTGGAACTGAAATCGGAATGCTCACTGACATTTCCCCTATCTGAAAGTCTGATAAACGCTGACAAAATGACTAAGTCCAAAAAAAAATTTTTTTCAACTTTTTCAATTTAACCCCCGTTGGATATATATTCTACCCACACACATTTAGAACTCTCCTGGGGTACCCTCAAGCATATTATTCCCTCATTTAGTGGATATTTTCACAAAAAAGTGACATTTTAAAAAATTTAGAAAATTGGCTGAAAACGACTAAATATGAAGGACTCATCGGGCGAATCGCTCTGGAACTGAAATCGGAATCCTCACTGACATTTCCCCTATCTGAAAGTCTGATGAACGCCGGAAAAATGACTAAGTCCAAAAAAAAATTTTTTTCAACTTTTTTCACTTTTACCCCCGTGGGATATATATTCTACCCACACACATTTGGAACTCTACTGGGGTACCCTCACACATATTATTTCTTCATTTAGTGGATATTTTCACAAAAAAGTGAAATTTTCAAAAATTCAGAAAATTGGCTGAAAGCGACTAAATATGAAAGACTCATCAAGCGAATCGCTCTGGAACTGAAATCAGAACGCTCACTGACATTTCCCCTATCTGAAAGTCTGATAAACGCCGGAAAAATGACTAAGTCCAAAAAAAAATTTTTTCAACTTTTTTCAATTTAACCCCTGTGGGATATATATTCTACCCACACACATTTGGAACTCTCCTGGGGTACCCTCACACATATTATTCCCTCATTTTGTGGATATTTTCACAAAAAAGTGAAATTTTCAAAAATTCTGAAAATTGGCTGAAAACGACTAAATATGAAGGACTCATCGGTGCGAACCGCTCTGGAACTGAAATCGGAACGCTCACTGACATTTCCCCTATCTGAAAGTCTGATAAACGCTGACAAAATGACTAAGTCCCCCAAAAAAATTTTTTTCAACTTTTTTCAATTTTACCCCCGTGGGATATATATTCTACCCACACACATTTGGAACTCTCCTGGGGTACCCTCACACATATTATGTGCTCATTTAGTGGATATTTTCACAAAAAAGTGAAATTTTCAAAAATTCAGAGAATTGGCTGAAAACGACTAAATATGAAGGACTCATCGGGCGAATCGCTCTGGAACGGAAATCGGAACACTCACTGACATTTCCCCTATCTGAAAGTCTGATAAACGCCGGAAAAATGACTAAGTCCAAAAAAAAATTTTTTTCAACTTTTTCAATTTAACCCCCGTTGTATATATATTCTACCCACACACATTTGGAACTCTCCTGGGGTACCCTCACACATATTATTCCCTCATTTAGTGGATATTTTCACAAAAAATTGAAATTTTCAAAAATTGGCTGAAAATTGGCTGAAAACGACTAAATATGAAGGAGTCATCGGGCGAATCGCTCTGGAACTGAAATCGGAACGCTCACTGACATTTCCCCTATCTGAAAGTCTGATAAACGCTGACAAAATGACTAAGTCCCAAAAAAAATGATTTTCAACTTTTTTCAATTTTTCCCCCGTGGGATATATATTCTACCCACACACATTTGGAACTCTCCTGGGGTACCCTCACACATATTATTCCCTCATTTAGTGGATATTTTCACAAAAAAGTGAAATTTTCAAAAATACAGAAAATTGGCTGAAAACGACTAAATATGAAAGACTCATCAGGCAAATCGCTCTGGAACTGAAATCGGAATGCTCACTGACATTTCCCCTATCTGAAAGTCTGATAAATGCTAGAAAAATGACTAAGTCCACCCAAAAAATTTTTTTCAACTTTTTTCAATTTTACGCCCGTGGGATATATATTCTACCCACACACATTTGGAACTCTCATCGGGTACCCTCACACATATTATACCCTCATTTAGTGGATATTTTCACAAAAAAGTGAAATTTTCAAAAATTCAGAAAATTGTCTGAAAACGACTAAATATGAAGGACTCATCAGGCGAATCGCTCTGGAACTGAAATCGGAATGCTCACTGACATTTCCCCTATATGAAAGTCTGATAAATGGCGGAAAAATGACTAAGTCCAAAAAAAATTTTTTTTCAACTTTTATCAATTTTACCCCCGTGGGATATATATTCTACCCACACACATTTGGAACTCTCCTGGGGTACCCTCACACATATTATTCCCTCATTTAGTGGATATTTTCACAAAAAAGTGAAATTTTCAAAAATACAGAAAATTGGCTGAAAACGACTAAATATGAAAGACTCATCAGGCGAATCACTCTGGAACTGAAATCGGAACGCTCACTGACATTTCCCCTATCTGAAAGTCTGATAAACGCCTGAAAAATGACTAAGTCTAAAAAAAATTTTTTTTCAACTTTTTTAAATTTTACCCCCGTGGGATATATATTCTACCCACACACATTTGGAACTCTCCTGGGGTACCCTCACACATATTATTCCCTCATTTAGTGGATATTTTCACAAAAAAGTGAAATTTTCAAAAATTCTGAAAATTGGCTGAAATCGACTAAATATGAAGGACTCATCGGGCGAATCGCTCTGGAACTGAAATCGGAACGCTCACTGACATTTCCCCTATCTGAAAGTCTGATAAACGCCAGAAAAATGACTAAGTCCCCCAAAAAAATTTTTTTCAACTTTTTTCACTTTTACACCCATGGGATATATATTCTACCCATACACATTTGGAACTCTCCTGGGGTACCCTCACACATATTATACCCTCATTTAGTGGATATTTTCACAAAAAAGTGAAATTTTCAAAAATTCTGAAAATTGGCTGAAAACGACTAAATATCAAGGACTCATCTGGCGAATCGCTCTGGAACTGAAATCGGAACGCTCACTGACATTTCCCCTATCTGAAAGTCTGATAACCGCTGACAAAATGACTAAGTCCGAAAAAAAATTTTTTTCAACTTTTTTCAATTTTACCCCCGTGGGATATATATTCTACCCACACACATTTGGAACTCTCCTGTGGTACCCTCACACATATTATTTGCTCATTTAGTGGATATTTTCACAAAAAAGTGAAATTTTCAAAAATTCAGAGAATTGGCTGAAAACGACTAAATATGATGGACTCATCGGGCGAATCGCTCTGGAACGGAAATCGGAACACTCACTGACATTTCCCCTATCTGAAAGTCTGATGAACGCCGGAAAAATGACTAAGTCCAAAAAAAAATCTTTTTCAACTTTTTTCAATTTAACCCCCGTGGGATATATATTCTACCCACACACATTTGGAACTCTCCTGGGGTACCCTCACACATATTATTCCCTCATTTAGTGGATATTTTCACAAAAAAGTGAAATTTTCAACAATTCAGAAAATTGGCTGAAAATGACTAAATATCAAGGACTCATCTGGCGAATCACTCTGGAGCTGAAATCGGAACGCTAACTGATATTTCCTCTATATGAAAGTCTGATAAATGGCGGAAAAATGACTAAGTCCAAAAAAAATTTTTTTTCAACTTTTTTCAATTTTACCCCCGTGGGATATATATTCTACCCACACACATTTGGAACTCTCCTGGGGTACCCTCACACATATTATTCCCTCATTTAGTGGATATTTTCACAAAAAAGTGAAATTTTCAAAAATTCTGAAAATTGGCTGAAATCGACTAAATATGAAGGACTCATCGGGCGAATAGCTCTGGAACTGAAATCGGAACGCTCACTGACATTTCCCCTATCTGAAAGTCTGATAAACGCTGACAAAATGACTAAGTCCCCCCAAAAATTTTTTTTCAACATTTTTCAATTTTATCCCCGTGGAATATATATTCTACCCACACACATTTGGAACTCTCCTGGGGTACCCTCACACACATTATTCCTTCATTTAGTGGATATTTTCACAAAAAAGTGACATTTTCAAAAATTTTGAAAATTGGCTGAAAACGACTAAGTAAGAAGGACTCATCGGGCGAATCGCTCTGGAATTGAAATCGGAACGCTCACTGACATTTCCCCTATCTGAAAGTCTGATAAACGCTGACAAAATGACTAAGTCCAAACACAATTTTTTTTCAACTTTTTTCAATTTTACCCCCGTGGGATATATATTCTACCCACACACATTTGGAACTCTCCTGGGGTTCCCTCACACATATTATTTGCTCATTTAGTGGATATTTTCACAAAAAAGTGAAATTTTCAAAAATTCAGAGAATTGGCTGAAAACGACTAAATATGATGGACTCATCGGGCTAATCGCTCTGGAACGGAAATCGGAACACTCACTGACATTTCCCCTATCTGAAAGTCTGATGAACGCCGGAAAAATGACTAAGTCCAAAAAAAAATTTTTTTCAACTTTTTTCACTTTTACCCCCGTGGGATATATATTCTGCCCACACACATTTAGAACTCTCCTGGGGTACCCTCACACACATTATTCCTTCATTTGGTGGATATTTTCACTAAAAGTGACATTTTCAAAAATTTAGAAAATTGGCTGAAAACGGCAAAATACGAAGGACTCATCGGGAGAATCGCTCTGGAACTGAAATCGGAATGCTCACTGACATTTCCCCTATCTGAAAGTCTGATAAACGCTGGAAAAATGACTAAGTCTAAAAAAAATTTTTTTTCACCTTTTTTCAATTTAACCCCCGTGGGATATATATTCTACCCACACACATTTGGAACTCTCCTGGGGTACCGTCACACATATTATTCCCTCATTTAGTGGATATTTTCACAAAAAAGTGAAATTTTCAACAATTCAGAAAATTGGCTGAAAATGACTAAATATCAAGGACTCATCTGGCGAATCGCTCTGGAGCTGAAATCGGAACGCTAACTGACATTTCCCCTATATGAAAGTCTGATAAATGGCGGAAAAATGACTAAGTCCAAAAAAAATTTTTTTTCAACTTTTTTCAATTTTATCCCCGTGGAATATATATTCTACCCACACACATTTGGAACTCTCCTGGGGTACCCTCACACACATTATTCCTTCATTTAGTGGATATTTTCACAAAAAAGTGACATTTTCAAAAATTTTGAAAATTGGCTGAAAACGACTAAGTAAGAAGGACTCATCGGGCGAATCGCTCTGGAATTGAAATCGGAATGCTCACTGACATTTCCCCTATCTGAAAGTCTGATAAACGCTAGAAAAATGACTAAGTCCCCCCCAAAAAATTTTTTCAACTTTTTTCAATTTTACCCCCGTGGGATATATATTCTACCCACACACATTTGGAACTCTCCTCGGGTACCCTCACACATATTATTCCCTCATTTAGTGGATATTTTCACAAAAAAGTGAAATTTTCAAAAATTCAGAAAATTGTCTGAAAACGACTAAATATGAAGGACTCATCGGGCAAATCGCTCTGGAACTGAAATCGGAATGCTCACTGACATTTCCCCTATCTGAAAGTCTGATAAACGGCGGAAAAATGACAGTCCAAAAAAAAATTTTTTTCAACTTTTTTCAATTTTACCCCCGTGGGATATATATTCTACCCACACACATTTGGAACTCTCCTGGGGTACCCTCACACATATTATTCCCTCATTTAGTGGATATTTTCATAAAAAAGTGAAATTTTCAAAAATTCTGAAAATTGGCTGAAAACGACTAAATATGAAGGACTCATCGGGCGAATCGTTCTGGAACTGAAATCAGAATGCTCACTCACATTTCCCCTATCTGAAAGTCTGATAAACGCTGACAAAATGACTAAGTCCCAAAAAAAATGTTTTTCAACTTTTTTCAATTTTTCCCCCGTGGGATATATATTCTACCCACACACATTTGGAACTCTCCTGGGGTACCCTCACACATATTATTCCCTCATTTAGTGGATATTTTCACAAAAAAGTGAAATTTTCAAAAATTCTGAAAATTGGCTGAAAACGACTAAATATCAAGGACTCATCTGGCGAATCGCTCTGGAACTGAAATCGGAATGCTCACTGACATTTCCCCTATCTGAAAGTCTGATAAACGCCGGAAAAATGACAGTCCAAAAAAATTTTTTTTTCAACTTTTTTCAATTTTACCCCCGTGGGATATATATTCTACCCACACACATTTGGAACTCTCCTGGGGTAGCCTCACACATATTATTCCTTCGTTTAGTGGATATTTTCACAAAAAAGTGAAATTTTCAAAAATACAGAAAATTGGCTGAAAACGACTAAATATGAAGGACTCATTGGGCGAATCGCTCTGGAACTAAAATCGGAACGCTCACTGACATTTCCCCTATCTGAAAGTCTGATAAACGCCTGAAAAATGACTAAGTCCAAAAAAAAATTTTTTTCAACTTTTTTCAATTTTACCCCCGTGGGATATATATTCTACCCACACACATATGGAACTCTCCTGAGGTACCCTCACACATATTATTCCCTCAGTTAGTGGATATTTTCACAAAAAAGTGAAATTTTCAAAAATTCAGAAAATTGGCTGAAAACGACTAAATATGAAAGACTCATCAGGCGAATCGCTCTGGAACTGAAATCGGAACGCTCACTGACATTTCCCCTATCTGAAAGTCTGATAAACGGCGGAAAAATGACAGTCCAAAAAAATTTTTTTTTCAACTTTTTTCAATTTTACCCCCGTGGGATATATATTCTACCCACACACATTTGGAACTCTCCTGGGTACCCTCACACATATTATTCCCTCATTTAGTGCATATTTTCACAAAAAATTTAAATTTTCAAAAATTCTGAAAATTGGCTGAAAACGACTAATTATCATGGACTCATCTGGCGAATCGCTCTGGAACTGAAATCAGAACGCTCACTGACATTTCCCCTATCTGAAAGTCTGATAAACGCTGACAAAATGACTAAGTCCCAAAAAAAATGTTTTTCAACTTTTTTCAATTTTTCCCCCGTGGGATATATATTCTACCCACACACATTTGGAACTCTCCTGGGGTACCCTCACACATATTATTCCCTCATTTAGTGGATATTTTCACAAAAAAGTGAAATTTTCAAAAATACAGAAAATTGGCTGAAAACGACTAAATATGAAAGACTCATCAGGCAAATCGCTCTGGAACTGAAATCGGAATGCTCACTGACATTTCCCCTATCTGAAAGTCTGATAAACGCTAGAAAAATGACTAAGTCCCCCCAAAAAATTTTTTTCAACTTTTTTCAATTTTACCCCCGTGGGATATATATTCTACCCACACACATTTGGAACTCTCCTCGGGTACCCTCACACATATTATTCCCTCATTTAGTGGATATTTTCACAAAAAAGTGAAATTTTCAAAAATTCAGAAAATTGTCTGAAAACGACTAAATATGAAGGACTCATCGGGCAAATCGCTCTGGAACTGAAATCGGAATGCTCACTGACATTTCCCCTATCTGAAAGTCTGATAAACGGCGGAAAAATGACAGTCCAAAAAAAAATTTTTTTCAACTTTTTTCAATTTTACCCCCGTGGGATATATATTCTACCCACACACATTTGGAACTCTCCTGGGGTACCCTCACACATATTATTCCCTCATTTAGTGGATATTTTCATAAAAAAGTGAAATTTTCAAAAATTCTGAAAATTGGCTGAAAACGACTAAATATGAAGGACTCATCGGGCGAATCGTTCTGGAACTGAAATCAGAATGCTCACTCACATTTCCCCTATCTGAAAGTCTGATAAACGCTGACAAAATGACTAAGTCCCAAAAAAAATGTTTTTCAACTTTTTTCAATTTTTCCCCCGTGGGATATATATTCTACCCACACACATTTGGAACTCTCCTGGGGTACCCTCACACATATTATTCCTTCGTTTAGTGGATATTTTCACAAAAAAGTGAAATTTTCAAAAATACAGAAAATTGGCTGAAAACGACTAAATATGAAGGACTCATTGGGCGAATCGCTCTGGAACTAAAATCAGAACGCTCACTGACATTTCCCCTATCTGAAAGTCTGATAAACGCTGACAAAATGACTAAGTCCCAAAAAAAATGTTTTTCAACTTTTTTCAATTTTTCCCCCGTGGGATATATATTCTACCCACACACATTTGGAACTCTCCTGGGGTACCCTCACACATATTATTCCCTCATTTAGTGGATATTTTCACAAAAAAGTGAAATTTTCAAAAATACAGAAAATTGGCTGAAAACGACTAAATATGAAAGACTCATCAGGCAAATCGCTCTGGAACTGAAATCGGAATGCTCACTGACATTTCCCCTATCTGAAAGTCTGATAAACGCTGGAAAAATGACTAAGTCCCCCCAAAAAATTTTTTTCAACTTTTTTCAATTTTACCCCCGTGGGATATATATTCTACCCACACACATTTGGAACTCTCCTCGGGTACCCTCACACATATTATACCCTCATTTAGTGGATATTTTCACAAAAAAGTGAAATTTTCATAAATTCAGAAAATTGTCTGAAAACGACTAAATATGAAGGACTCATCAGGCGAATCGCTCTGGAACTGAAATCGGAATGCTCACTGACATTTCCCCTATATGAAAGTCTGATAAATGGCGGAAAAATGACTAAGTCCAAAAAAAATTTTTTTTCAACTTTTATCAATTTTACCCCCGTGGGATATATATTCTACCCACACACATTTGGAACTCTCCTGGGGTACCCTCACACACATTATTCCTTCATTTAGTGGATATTTTCACAAAAAAGTGACATTTTCAAAAATTTAGAAAATTGGCTGAAAACGACTAAATATGAAGGACTCATTGGGCGAATCGCTCTGGAACTAAAATCGGAACGCTCACTGACATTTCCCCTATCTGAAAGTCTGATAAACGCCGAAAAAATGACTAAGTCCAAAAAAAATTTTTTTTTCAACTTTTTTCAATTTTAACCCCTTGGGATATATATTCTACCCACACACATTTGGAACTCTCCTGGGGTACCCTCACACATATTATTCCCTCATTTAGTGGATATTTTCACAAAAAAGTGAAATTTTCAAAAATACAGAAAATTGGCTGAAAACGACTAAATATGAAGGACTCATCAGGCGAATCACTCTGGAACTGAAATCGGAACGCTCACTGACATTTCCCCTATCTGAAAGTCTGATAAACGCCTGAAAAATGACTAAGTCTAAAAAAAATTTTTTTTCAACTTTTTTAAATTTTACCCCCGTGGGATATATATTCTACCCACACACATTTGGAACTCTCCTGGGGTACCCTCACACATATTATTCCCTCATTTAGTGGATATTTTCACAAAAAAGTGACATTTTCAAAAATTTAGAAAATTGGCTGAAAACGACTAAATATGAAGGACTCATCGGGCAAATCGCTCTGGAACTGAAATCGGAATGCTCACTGACATTTCCCCTATTCGAAAGTCTGATGAACGCCGGAAAAATGACTAAGTCCAAAAAAAATTTTTTTTCAACTTTTTTCAATTTTACCCCCGTGGGATATATATTCTACCCACACACATTTGGAACTCTCCTGGGGTACCCTCACACATATTATTCCCTCATTTAGTGGATATTTTCACAAAAAAGTGAAATTTTCAAAAATTCAGAAAATTGGCTGAAAACGACTAAATATGAAAGACTCATCAGGCGAATCGCTCTGGAACTGAAATCGGAACGGTCACTGACATTTCCCCTATCTGAAAGTCTAATAAACGCTGACAAAATGACTAAGTCCAAAAAAAATTTTTTTTCCATTATTTTCAGTTTTACCCCCGTGGGATATATATTCTACCCACACACATTTGGAACTCTCCTTGGGTACCCTCACACATATTATTTCCTCATTTAGTGGATATTTTCACAAAAAAGTGAAATTTTCAAAAATTCAGAAAATTGGCTGAAAACGACTAAATATGAAGGACTCATCAGGCGAATTCGCTCTGGAACTGAAATCGGAATGCTCACTGACATTTCCCCTATCTGAACGTCTGATGAATGCCGGAAAAATGACTAAGTCCAAAAAAAAATTTTTTTCAACTTTTTTCACTTTTATCCCCGTGGGATATATATTCTACCCACACACATTTGGAACTCTCCTGGGGTACCCTCACACATATTATTTCCTCATTTAGTGTATATTTTCACAAAAAAGTGAAATTTTCAAAAATTCTATAAATTTTCTGAAAACGACTAAATATGAAAGACTCATCAGGCGAAACGCTCTGGAACTGAAATCAGAACGCTCACTGACATTTCCCCTATCTGAAAGTCTGATAAACGCTGACAAAATGACTAAGTCCCAAAAAAAATGTTTTTCAACTTTTTTCAATTTTTCCCCCGTGGGATATATATTCTACCCACACACATTTGGAACTCTCCTGGGGTACCCTCACACATATTATTCCCTCATTTAGTGGATATTTTCACAAAAAAGTGATATTTTCAAAAATTCAGAAAATTGTCTGAAAACGACTAAATATCAAGGACTCATCTGGCGAATCGCTCTGGAACTGAAATCGGAATGCTCACTGACATTTCCCCTATCTGAAAGTCTGATAAACGCTAGAAAAATGACTAAGTCCCCCCAAAAAAATTTTTTCAACTTTTTTCAATTTTACCCCCGTGGGATATATATTCTACCCACACACATTTGGAACTCTCCTCGGGTACCCTCACACATATTATTCCCTCATTTAGTGGATATTTTCACAAAAAAGTGAAATTTTCAAAAATTCAGAAAATTGTCTGAAAACGACTAAATATGAAGGACTCATCGGGCAAATCGCTCTGGAACTGAAATCGGAATGCTCACTGACATTTCCCCTATCTGAAAGTCTGATAAACGGCGGAAAAATGACAGTCCAAAAAAAAATTTTTTTCAACTTTTTTCAATTTTACCCCCGTGGGATATATATTCTACCCACACACATTTGGAACTCTCCTGGGGTACCCTCACACATATTATTCCCTCATTTAGTGGATATTTTCATAAAAAAGTGAAATTTTCAAAAATTCTGAAAATTGGCTGAAAACGACTAAATATGAAGGACTCATCGGGCGAATCGTTCTGGAACTGAAATCAGAATGCTCACTCACATTTCCCCTATCTGAAAGTCTGATAAACGCTGACAAAATGACTAAGTCCCAAAAAAAATGTTTTTCAACTTTTTTCAATTTTTCCCCCGTGGGATATATATTCTACCCACACACATTTGGAACTCTCCTGGGGTACCCTCACACATATTATTCCCTCATTTAGTGGATATTTTCACAAAAAAGTGAAATTTTCAAAAATTCTGAAAATTGGCTGAAAACGACTAAATATCAAGGACTCATCTGGCGAATCGCTCTGGAACTGAAATCGGAATGCTCACTGACATTTCCCCTATCTGAAAGTCTGATAAACGCCGGAAAAATGACAGTCCAAAAAAATTTTTTTTTCAACTTTTTTCAATTTTACCCCCGTGGGATATATATTCTACCCACACACATTTGGAACTCTCCTGGGGTAGCCTCACACATATTATTCCTTCGTTTAGTGGATATTTTCACAAAAAAGTGAAATTTTCAAAAATACAGAAAATTGGCTGAAAACGACTAAATATGAAGGACTCATTGGGCGAATCGCTCTGGAACTAAAATCGGAACGCTCACTGACATTTCCCCTATCTGAAAGTCTGATAAACGCCTGAAAAATGACTAAGTCCAAAAAAAAATTTTTTTCAACTTTTTTCAATTTTACCCCCGTGGGATATATATTCTACCCACACACATATGGAACTCTCCTGAGGTACCCTCACACATATTATTCCCTCAGTTAGTGGATATTTTCACAAAAAAGTGAAATTTTCAAAAATTCAGAAAATTGGCTGAAAACGACTAAATATGAAAGACTCATCAGGCGAATCGCTCTGGAACTGAAATCGGAACGCTCACTGACATTTCCCCTATCTGAAAGTCTGATAAACGGCGGAAAAATGACAGTCCAAAAAAATTTTTTTTTCAACTTTTTTCAATTTTACCCCCGTGGGATATATATTCTACCCACACACATTTGGAACTCTCCTGGGTACCCTCACACATATTATTCCCTCATTTAGTGCATATTTTCACAAAAAATTTAAATTTTCAAAAATTCTGAAAATTGGCTGAAAACGACTAATTATCATGGACTCATCTGGCGAATCGCTCTGGAACTGAAATCAGAACGCTCACTGACATTTCCCCTATCTGAAAGTCTGATAAACGCTGACAAAATGACTAAGTCCCAAAAAAAATGTTTTTCAACTTTTTTCAATTTTTCCCCCGTGGGATATATATTCTACCCACACACATTTGGAACTCTCCTGGGGTACCCTCACACATATTATTCCCTCATTTAGTGGATATTTTCACAAAAAAGTGAAATTTTCAAAAATACAGAAAATTGGCTGAAAACGACTAAATATGAAAGACTCATCAGGCAAATCGCTCTGGAACTGAAATCGGAATGCTCACTGACATTTCCCCTATCTGAAAGTCTGATAAACGCTAGAAAAATGACTAAGTCCCCCCAAAAAATTTTTTTCAACTTTTTTCAATTTTACCCCCGTGGGATATATATTCTACCCACACACATTTGGAACTCTCCTCGGGTACCCTCACACATATTATTCCCTCATTTAGTGGATATTTTCACAAAAAAGTGAAATTTTCAAAAATTCAGAAAATTGTCTGAAAACGACTAAATATGAAGGACTCATCGGGCAAATCGCTCTGGAACTGAAATCGGAATGCTCACTGACATTTCCCCTATCTGAAAGTCTGATAAACGGCGGAAAAATGACAGTCCAAAAAAAAATTTTTTTCAACTTTTTTCAATTTTACCCCCGTGGGATATATATTCTACCCACACACATTTGGAACTCTCCTGGGGTACCCTCACACATATTATTCCCTCATTTAGTGGATATTTTCATAAAAAAGTGAAATTTTCAAAAATTCTGAAAATTGGCTGAAAACGACTAAATATGAAGGACTCATCGGGCGAATCGTTCTGGAACTGAAATCAGAATGCTCACTCACATTTCCCCTATCTGAAAGTCTGATAAACGCTGACAAAATGACTAAGTCCCAAAAAAAATGTTTTTCAACTTTTTTCAATTTTTCCCCCGTGGGATATATATTCTACCCACACACATTTGGAACTCTCCTGGGGTACCCTCACACATATTATTCCTTCGTTTAGTGGATATTTTCACAAAAAAGTGAAATTTTCAAAAATACAGAAAATTGGCTGAAAACGACTAAATATGAAGGACTCATTGGGCGAATCGCTCTGGAACTAAAATCAGAACGCTCACTGACATTTCCCCTATCTGAAAGTCTGATAAACGCTGACAAAATGACTAAGTCCCAAAAAAAATGTTTTTCAACTTTTTTCAATTTTTCCCCCGTGGGATATATATTCTACCCACACACATTTGGAACTCTCCTGGGGTACCCTCACACATATTATTCCCTCATTTAGTGGATATTTTCACAAAAAAGTGAAATTTTCAAAAATACAGAAAATTGGCTGAAAACGACTAAATATGAAAGACTCATCAGGCAAATCGCTCTGGAACTGAAATCGGAATGCTCACTGACATTTCCCCTATCTGAAAGTCTGATAAACGCCTGAAAAATGACTAAGTCTAAAAAAAATTTTTTTTCAACTTTTTTAAATTTTACCCCCGTGGGATATATATTCTACCCACACACATTTGGAACTCTCCTGGGGTACCCTCACACATATTATTCCCTCATTTAGTGGATATTTTCACAAAAAAGTGACATTTTCAAAAATTTAGAAAATTGGCTGAAAACGACTAAATATGAAGGACTCATCGGGCAAATCGCTCTGGAACTGAAATCGGAATGCTCACTGACATTTCCCCTATTCGAAAGTCTGATGAACGCCGGAAAAATGACTAAGTCCAAAAAAAATTTTTTTTCAACTTTTTTCAATTTTACCCCCGTGGGATATATATTCTACCCACACACATTTGGAACTCTCCTGGGGTACCCTCACACATATTATTCCCTCATTTAGTGGATATTTTCACAAAAAAGTGAAATTTTCAAAAATTCAGAAAATTGGCTGAAAACGACTAAATATGAAAGACTCATCAGGCGAATCGCTCTGGAACTGAAATCGGAACGGTCACTGACATTTCCCCTATCTGAAAGTCTAATAAACGCTGACAAAATGACTAAGTCCAAAAAAAATTTTTTTTCCATTATTTTCAGTTTTACCCCCGTGGGATATATATTCTACCCACACACATTTGGAACTCTCCTTGGGTACCCTCACACATATTATTTCCTCATTTAGTGGATATTTTCACAAAAAAGTGAAATTTTCAAAAATTCAGAAAATTGGCTGAAAACGACTAAATATGAAGGACTCATCAGGCGAATCGCTCTGGAACTGAAATCGGAATGCTCACTGACATTTCCCCTATCTGAACGTCTGATGAATGCCGGAAAAATGACTAAGTCCAAAAAAAAATTTTTTTCAACTTTTTTCACTTTTATCCCCGTGGGATATATATTCTACCCACACACATTTGGAACTCTCCTGGGGTACCCTCACACATATTATTTCCTCATTTAGTGTATATTTTCACAAAAAAGTGAAATTTTCAAAAATTCTATAAATTTTCTGAAAACGACTAAATATGAAAGACTCATCAGGCGAAACGCTCTGGAACTGAAATCAGAACGCTCACTGACATTTCCCCTATCTGAAAGTCTGATAAACGCTGACAAAATGACTAAGTCCCAAAAAAAATGTTTTTCAACTTTTTTCAATTTTTCCCCCGTGGGATATATATTCTACCCACACACATTTGGAACTCTCCTGGGGTACCCTCACACATATTATTCCCTCATTTAGTGGATATTTTCACAAAAAAGTGATATTTTCAAAAATTCAGAAAATTGTCTGAAAACGACTAAATATCAAGGACTCATCTGGCGAATCGCTCTGGAACTGAAATCGGAATGCTCACTGACATTTCCCCTATCTGAACGTCTGATGAATGCCGGAAAAATGACTAAGTCCAAAAAAAAATTTTTTTCAACTTTTTTCACTTTTATCCCCGTGGGATATATATTCTACCCACACACATTTGGAACTCTCCTGGGGTACCCTCACACATATTATTTCCTCATTTAGTGTATATTTTCACAAAAAAGTGAAATTTTCAAAAATTCTATAAATTTTCTGAAAACGACTAAATATGAAAGACTCATCAGGCGAAACGCTCTGGAACTGAAATCAGAACGCTCACTGACATTTCCCCTATCTGAAAGTCTGATAAACGCTGACAAAATGACTAAGTCCCAAAAAAAATGTTTTTCAACTTTTTTCAATTTTTCCCCCGTGGGATATATATTCTACCCACACACATTTGGAACTCTCCTGGGGTACCCTCACACATATTATTCCCTCATTTAGTGGATATTTTCACAAAAAAGTGATATTTTCAAAAATTCAGAAAATTGTCTGAAAACGACTAAATATCAAGGACTCATCTGGCGAATCGCTCTGGAACTGAAATCGGAACGCTCACTGACATTTCCCCTATCTGAAAGTCTGATAAACGCTGAGAAAATGACTACTTCCAAACAAAATTTTTTTTCAACTTTTTTCAATTTTACCCCCGTGGGATATATATTCTACCCACACACATTTGGAACTCTCCTGGGGTACCCTCACACATATTATTCGCTCATTTAGTGGATATTTTCACAAAAAAGTGAAATTTTCAAAAATTCAGAAAATTGGCTGAAAACGATGAAATATGAAGGACTGATCGGGCGAATCGCTCTGGAACTGAAATCGGAACGCTCTCTGACATTTCCCCTATCTGAAAGTCTGATAAACGCCGGAAAAATGAGTGAGTCCCAAAAAAAATTTTTTTCAACTTTTTTCAATTTAACCCCTGTGGGATATATATTCTACCCACACACATTTGGAACTCTCCTGGGTTACCCTCACACATATTATTCGCTCATTTAGTGGATATTTTCACAAAAAAGTGAAATTTTCAAAAATTCAGAAAATTGGCTGAAAACGACTAAATATGAAAGACTCATCAGGCGAATCGCTCTGGAACTGAAATCGGAACGCTCACTGACATTTCCCCTATCTGAAAGTCTAATAAACGCTGACAAAATGACTAAGTCCAAAAAAAATTTTTTTTCCATTATTTTCAGTTTTACCCCCGTGGGATATATATTCTACCCACACACATTTGGAACTCTCCTTGGGTACCCTCACACATATTATTTCCTCATTTGGTGGATATTTTCACAAAAAAGTGAAATTTTCAAAAATTCAGAAAATTGGCTGAAAACGACTAAATATGAAGGACTCATCAGGCGAATCGCTCTGGAACTGAAATCGGAACGCTCACTGACATTTCCCCTATCTGAAAGTCTGATAAACGGCGGAAAAATGACTAAGTCCAAAGAAAAATTGTTTTCAACTTTTTTCAATTTTACCCGCGTGGGATATATATTCTACCCACACACATTTGGAACTCTCCTGGGGTACCCTCACACACATTATTCCTTCATTTAGTGGATATTTTCACAAAAAAGTGAAATTTTCAAAAATTTAGAAAATTGGCTGAAAACGACTAAATATGAAGGACTCATCAGGCGAATCGCTCTGGAACTGAAATCGGAATGCTCACTGACATTTCCCCTATTCGAAAGTCTGATGAACGCCGGAAAAATGACTAAGTCCAAAAAAAATTTTTTTTCAACTTTTTTCAATTTTACCCCCGTGGGATATATATTCTACCCACACACATTTGGAACTCTCCTGGGGTACCCTCACACATATTATTCCCTCATTTAGTGGATATTTTCACAAAAAAGTGAAATTTTCAAAAATTCAGAAAATTGGCTGAAAACGACTAAATATGAAAGACTCATCAGGCGAATCGCTCTGGAACTGAAATCGGAACGCTCACTGACATTTCCCCTATCTGAAAGTCTAATAAACGCTGACAAAATGACTAAGTACAAAAAAAATTTTTTTTCCATTATTTTCAGTTTTACCCCCGTGGGATATATATTCTACCCACACACATTTGGAACTCTCCTTGGGTACCCTCACACATATTATTTCCTCATTTAGTGGATATTTTCACAAAAAAGTGAAATTTTCAAAAATTCAGAAAATTGGCTGAAAACGACTAAATATGAAGGACTCATCAGGCGAATCGCTCTGGAACTGAAATCGGAACGCTCACTGACATTTCCCCTATCTGAAATTCTGATAAACGGCGGAAAAATGACTAAGTCCAAAGAAAAATTGTTTTCAACTTTTTTCAATTTTACCCGCGTGGGATATATATTCTACCCACACACATTTGGAACTCTCCTGGGGTACCCTCACACACATTATTCCTTCATTTAGTGGATATTTTCACAAAAAAGTGACATTTTCAAAAATTTAGAAAATTGGCTGAAAACGACTAAATATGAAGGACTCATCAGGCGAATCTCTCTGGAACTGAAATCGGAATGCTCACTGACATTTCCCCTATTCGAAAGTCTGATGAACGCCGGAAAAATGACTAAGTCCAAAAAAAATTTTTTTTCAACTTTTTTCAATTTTACCCCCGTGGGATATATATTCTACCCACACACATTTGGAACTCTCCTGGGGTACCCTCACACACATTATTCCTTCATTTAGTGGATATTTTCACAAAAAAGTGACATTTTCAAAAATTTAGAAAATTGGCTGAAAACGACTAAATATGAAGGACTCATCGGGCGAATCGCTCTGGAACTGAAATCGGAATGCTCACTGACATTTCCCCTATCTGAACGTCTGATGAATGCCGGAAAAATGACTAAGTCCAAAAAAAAATTTTTTTCAACTTTTTTCACTTTTATCCCCGTGGGATATATATTCTACCCACACACATTTGGAACTCTCCTGGGGTACCCTCACACATATTATTTCCTCATTTAGTGTATATTTTCACAAAAAAGTGAAATTTTCAAAAATTCTATAAATTTTCTGAAAACGACTAAATATGAAAGACTCATCAGGCAAAACGCTCTGGAACTGAAATCAGAACGCTCACTGACATTTCCCCTATCTGAAAGTCTGATAAACGCTGACAAAATGACTAAGTCCCAAAAAAAATGTTTTTCAACTTTTTTCAATTTTTCCCCCGTGGGATATATATTCTACCCACACACATTTGGAACTCTCCTGGGGTACCCTCACACATATTATTCCCTCATTTAGTGGATATTTTCACAAAAAAGTGATATTTTCAAAAATTCAGAAAATTGTCTGAAAACGACTAAATATCAAGGACTCATCTGGCGAATCGCTCTGGAACTGAAATCGGAACGCTCACTGACATTTCCCCTATCTGAAAGTCTGATAAACGCTGAGAAAATGACTACTTCCAAACAAAATTTTTTTTCAACTTTTTTCAATTTTACCCCCGTGGGATATATATTCTACCCACACACATTTGGAACTCTCCTGGGGTACCCTCACACATATTATTCGCTCATTTAGTGGATATTTTCACAAAAAAGTGAAATTTTCAAAAATTCAGAAAATTGGCTGAAAACGATGAAATATGAAGGACTGATCGGGCGAATCGCTCTGGAACTGAAATCGGAACGCTCTCTGACATTTCCCCTATCTGAAAGTCTGATAAACGCCGGAAAAATGAGTAAGTCCCAAAAAAAATTTTTTTCAACTTTTTTCAATTTAACCCCTGTGGGACATATGTTCTACCCACACACATTTGGAACTCTCCTGGGGTACCCTCACACATATTATTCGCTCATTTAGTGGATATTTTCACAAAAAAGTGAAATTTTCAAAAATTCAGAAAATTGGCTGAAAACGACTAAATATGAAAGACTCATCAGGCGAATCGCTCTGGAACTGAAATCGGAACGCTCACTGACATTTCCCCTATCTGAAAGTCTAATAAACGCTGACAAAATGACTAAGTCCAAAAAAAAATTTTTTTCCATTATTTTCAGTTTTACCCCCGTGGGATATATATTCTACCCACACACATTTGGAACTCTCCTTGGGTACCCTCACACATATTATTTCCTCATTTGGTGGATATTTTCACAAAAAAGTGAAATTTTCAAAAATTCAGAAAATTGGCTGAAAACGACTAAATATGAAGGACTCATCAGGCGAATCGCTCTGGAACTGAAATCGGAACGCTCACTGACATTTCCCCTATCTGAAAGTCTGATAAACGGCGGAAAAATGACTAAGTCCAAAGAAAAATTGTTTTCAACTTTTTTCAATTTTACCCGCGTGGGATATATATTCTACCCACACACATTTGGAACTCTCCTGGGGTACCCTCACACACATTATTCCTTCATTTAGTGGATATTTTCACAAAAAAGTGACATTTTCAAAAATTTAGAAAATTGGCTGAAAACGACTAAATATGAAGGACTCATCGGGCGAATCGCTCTGGAACTGAAATCGGAATGCTCACTGACATTTCCCCTATCTGAACGTCTGATGAATGCCGGAAAAATGACTAAGTCCAAAAAAAAATTTTTTTCAACTTTTTTCACTTTTATCCCCGTGGGATATATATTCTACCCACACACATTTGGAACTCTCCTGGGGTACCCTCACACATATTATTTCCTCATTTAGTGTATATTTTCACAAAAAAGTGAAATTTTCAAAAATTCTATAAATTTTCTGAAAACGACTAAATATGAAAGACTCATCAGGCGAAACGCTCTGGAACTGAAATCAGAACGCTCACTGACATTTCCCCTATCTGAAAGTCTGATAAACGCTGACAAAATGACTAAGTCCCAAAAAAAATGTTTTTCAACTTTTTTCAATTTTTCCCCCGTGGGATATATATTCTACCCACACACATTTGGAACTCTCCTGGGGTACCCTCACACATATTATTCCCTCATTTAGTGGATATTTTCACAAAAAAGTGATATTTTCAAAAATTCAGAAAATTGTCTGAAAACGACTAAATATCAAGGACTCATCTGGCGAATGGCTCTGGAACTGAAATCGGAACGCTCACTGACATTTCCCCTATCTGAAAGTCTGATAAACGCTGAGAAAATGACTACTTCCAAACAAAATTTTTTTTCAACTTTTTTCAATTTTACCCCCGTGGGATATATATTCTACCCACACACATTTGGAACTCTCCTGGGGTACCCTCACACATATTATTCGCTCATTTAGTGGATATTTTCACAAAAAAGTGAAATTTTCAAAAATTCAGAAAATTGGCTGAAAACGATGAAATATGAAGGACTGATCGGGCGAATCGCTCTGGAACTGAAATCGGAACGCTCTCTGACATTTCCCCTATCTGAAAGTCTGATAAACGCCGGAAAAATGAGTAAGTCCCAAAAAAAATTTTTTTCAACTTTTTTCAATTTAACCCCTGTGGGATATATATTCTACCCACACACATTTGGAACTCTCCTGGGGTACCCTCACACATATTATTCGCTCATTTAGTGGATATTTTCACAAAAAAGTGAAATTTTCAAAAATTCAGAAAATTGGCTGAAAACGATGAAATATGATGGACTGATAGGGCGAATCGCTCTGGAACTGAAATCGGAACGCTCACTGACATTTCCCCTATCTGAAAGTCTGATAAACACCAGAAAAATGACTAAGTCCCCCAAAAAAAATTTTTTCAACTTTTTTCAATTTTACCCCCGTGGGATATATATTCTACCCACACACATTTGGAACTCTCCTGGGTTACCCTCACACAAATTATTCGCTCATTTAGTGGATATTTTCACAAAAAAGTGAAATTTTCAAAAATTCAGAAAATTGGCTGAAAACGACTAAATATGCAGGACTCATCTGGCGAATCGCTCTGAACTGAAATCGGAACGCTCACTGACATTTCCCCTATCTGAAAGTCTGATAAACGCTGACAAAATGACTAAGTCCAAACAAAATTTTTTTTCAACTTTTTTCAATTTTACCCCCGTGGGATATATATTCTACCCACACACATTTGGAACTCTCCTGGGGTACCCTCACACATATTATTCCCTCATTTAGTGGATATTTTCACAAAAAAGTGAAATTTTCAAAAATTCTGAAAATTGGCTGAAAACGACTAAATATCAAGGACTCATCGGGCGAATCGCTCTGGAACTGAAATCGGAATGCTCACTGACATTTCCCCTATCTGAAAGTCTGATAAACGCCGGAAAAATGACTAAGTCCAAAAAAAAATTTTTTTCAATTTAACCCCTTTGGGATATATATTCTACCCACACACATTTGGAACTCTCCTGGGGTACCCTCACACATATTATTTGCACATTTAGTGGATATTTTCACAAAAAAGTGAAATTTTCAAAAATTCAGAGAATTGGCTGAAAACGACTAATTATGAAGGACTCATCGGGCGAATCGCTCTGGATCTGACATCGGAACGCTCACTGACATTTCCCCTATCTGAAAGTCTGATAAACGCCGGAAAAATGACTAAGTCCAAAAAAAATTTTTTTTCAACTTTTTTCAATTTTACCCCCGTGGGATATATATTCTACCCACACACATTTGGAACTCTCCTGGGGTACCCTCACACATATTATTCGCTCATTTAGTGGATATTTTCACAAAAAAGTGAAATTTTCAAAAATTTAGAACATTGGCTGAAAGCGATTAAATATGAAGGACTCATCGGGTGAATCGCTCTGGAAGTGAAATCGGAATGCTCACTGACATTTCCCCTATCTGAAAGTCTGATAAACACCGGAAAAATGACTAAGTCCAAACAAAATTTTTTTTCAACTTTTTCAATTTTACCCCCGTGGGATATATATTCTACCCACACACATTTGGAACTCTCCTGGGGTACCCTCACACATATTATTTGCACATTTAGTGGATATTTTCACAAAAAAGTGAAATTTTCAACAATTCAGAAAATTGGCTAAAAACGACTAAATATCAAGGACTCATTTGGCGAATCGCTCTGGAACTGAAATCGGAATGCTAACTGACATTTCCCCTATATGAAAGTCTGATAAACGGCGGAAAAATGACTAAGTCCAAAAAAAAAATTTTTTAAACTTTTTTCAATTTTACCCCCGTGGGATATATATTCTACCCACACACATTTAGAACTCTCCTGGGGTACCCTCACACATATTATTCCCTCATTTAGTGGATATTTTCACAAAAAAGTGAAATTTTCAAAAATTCTAAAAATTGGCTGAAAACGACTAAATATGAAGGACTCATCGCGCGAATCGCTCTGGAACTGAAATCGGAATGCTCACTGACATTTCCCCTATCTGAAAGTCTGATGAACGCCGGAAAAATGACTAAGTCCAAAAAAAAATTTTTTTCAACTTTTTTCAATTTTAACCCCGTGGGATATATATTCTACCCACACACATTTGGAACTCTCCTGGGGTACCCTCACACATATTATTCCCTCATTTAGTGGATATTTTCACAAAAAAGTGAAATTTTCAAAAATACAGAAAATTGGCTGAAAACGACTAAATATGAAAGACTCATCAGGCGAATCACTCTGGAACTGAAATCGGAACGCTCACTGACATTTCCCCTATCTGAAAGTCTGATAAACGCTGACAAAATGACTAAGTCCAAAAAAAAATTGTTTTCAACTTTTTTCAATTTTATCCCTGTGGGATATATATTCTACCCACACACATTTGGAACTCTCCTGGGGTACCCTCACACATATTATTCCCTCATTTAGTGGATATTTTCATAAAAAAGTGAAATTTTCAAAAATTCAGAAAATTGGCTGAAAACGACTAAATATGAAGGACTCATCGGGCGAATCGCTGTGGAACTAAAATCGGAATGCTCACTGACATTTCCCCTATCTGAAAGTCTGATAAACGCCGGAAAAATGACTAAGTCCAAAAAAAATTTTTTTTCAATTTAACCCCTTTGGGATATATATTCTACCCACACACATTTGGAACTCTCCTGGGGTACCCTCACACATATTATTCGCTCATTTAGTGGATATTTTCACAAAAAAGTGAAATTTTCAAAAATTTAGAAAATTGGCTGAAAACGATTAAATATGAAGGACTCATCGGGTGAATCGCTCTGGAAGTGAAATCGGAATGCTCACTGACATTTCCCCTATCTGAAAGTCTGATAAACACCGGAAAAATGACTTAAGTCCAAAAAAAAATTTTTTTCAACTTTTTTCAATTTAACCCCCGTGGGATATATATTCTACCCACACACATTTGGAACTCTCCTGGGGTACCCTCACACATATTATTCCCTCATTTTGTGGATATTTTCACAAAAAAGTGAAATTTTCAAAAATTCAGAAAATTGGCTGAAAACGACAAAATATCAAGGACTCATCTGGCGAATCGCTCTGGAACTGAAATCGGAACGCTCACTGACATTTCCCCTATCTGAAAGTCTGATAAACACCAGAAAAATGACTAAGTCCCCCAAAAAAATTTTTTTCAACTTTTTTCAATTTTACCCCTGTGGGATATATATTCTACCCACACACATTTGGTACTCTCCTGGGGTACCCTCACACATATTATTTGCACATTTAGTGGATATTTTCACAAAAAAGTGAAATTTTCAACAATTCAGAAAATTGGCTGAAAACGACTAAATATCAAGGACTCATTTGGCGAATCGCTCTGGAACTGAAATCGGAATGCTAACTGACATTTCCCCTATATGAAAGTCTGATAAACGGCGGAAAAATGACTAAGTCCAAAAAAAAAATTTTTTCAACTTTTTTCAATTTTACCCCCGTGGGATATATATTCTACCCACACACATTTAGAACTCTCCTGGGGTACCCTCACACATATTATTCCCTCATTTAGTGGATATTTTCACAAAAAAGTGAAATTTTCAAAAATTCTAAAAATTGGCTGAAAACGACTAAATATGAAAGACTCATCAGGCGAATCACTCTGGTACTGAAATCGGAACGCTCACTGACATTTCCCCTATCTGAAAGTCTGATAAACGCTGACAAAATGACTAAGTCCAAAAAAAAATTGTTTTCAACTTTTTTCAATTTTACCCCTGTGGGATATATATTCTACCCACACACATTTGGAACTCTCCTGGGGTACCCTCACACATATTATTCCCTCATTTAGTGGATATTTTCACAAAAAAGTGAAATTTTCAAAAATTCAGAAAATTGGCTGAAAACCACTAAATATCAAGGACTCATCTGGCGAATCGCTCTGGAACTGAAATCGGAACGCTCACTGATATTTCCCCTATCTGAAAGTCTGATAAACGCCGGAAAAATGAGTAAGTCCCAAAAAAAAATTTTTTCAACTTTTTTCAATTTAACCCCTGTGGGATATATATTCTACCCACACACATTTGGAACTCTCCTGGGGTACCCTCACACATATAATTCCCTCATTTAGTGGATATTTTAACAAAAAAGTGAAATTTTCAAAAATTCAGAAAATTGGCTGAAAACGACTAAATATGAAGGACTCATCTGGCGAATCGCTCTGGAACTGAAATCGGAACGCTCACTGACATTTCCCCTATCTGAAAGTCTGATAAACGCTGACAAAATGACTAAGTCCAAACAAAATTTTTTTTCAACTTTTTTCAATTTTACCCCCGTGGGATATATATTCTACCCACACACATTTGGAACTCTCCTGGGCTACCCTCACACATGTTATTCGCTCATTTAGTGGATATTTTCACAAAAAAGTGAAATTTTCAAAAATTCAGAAAATTGTCTGAAAACGATGAAATATGAAGGACTGATCGGGCGAATCGCTCTGGAACTGAAATCGGAACACTCACTGACATTTCCCCTATCTGAAAGTCTGATAAACACCAGAAAAATGACTAAGTCCCCCAAAAAAAATTTTTTCAACTTTTTTCAATTTTACCCCCGTGGGATATATATTCTACCCACACACATTTGGAACTCTCCTGGTTACCCTCACACATATTATTCGCTCATTTAGTGGATATTTTCACAAAAAAGTGAAATTTTCAAAAATTCAGAAAATTCGCTGAAAACGACTAAATATGAAGGACTCATCGGGCGAATCGCTCTGGAACTGAAATCGGAACGCTCACTGACATTTCCCCTATCTGAAAGTCTGATAAACGCCGGAAAAATGACTAAGTCCAAAAAAAAAATGTTTTCAATTTAACCCCTCTGGGATATATATTCTACCCACACACATTTGGAACTCTCCTGGGGTACCCTCACACATATTATTCCTTCATTTTGTGGATATTTTCACAAAAAAGTGAAATTTTCAAAAATTCAGAAAATTGGCTGAAAACGACTAAATATCAAGGACTCATCTGGCGAATCGCTCTGGAACTGAAATCGGAGCGCTCACTGACATTTCCCCTATCTGAAAGTCTGATAAACGCTGACAAAATGACTAAGTCCAAACAAAATTTTTTTTCAACTTTTTTCAATTTTACCACCGTGGGATATATATTCTAGCCACACACATTTGGAACTCTCCTGGGGTACCCTCACACATATTATTCGCTCATTTAGTGGATATTTTCACAAAAAAGTGAAATTTTCAAAAATTCAGAAAATTGGCTGAAAACGATGAAATATGAACGACTGATCGGGCGAATCGCTCTGGAACTGAAATGGGAACGCTCACTGACATTTCCCCTATCTGAAAGTCTGATAAACGCCGGAAAAATGAGTAAGTCCCAAAAAAAATGTTTTTCAACTTTTTTCAATTTAATCCCTGTGGGATATATATTCTACCCACACACATTTGGAACTCTCCTGGGGTACCCTCACACATATAATTCCCTCATTTAGTGGATATTTTAACAAAAAAGTGAAATTTTCAAAAATTCAGAAAATTGGCTGAAAACGACTAAATATGAAGGACTCATCTGGCGAATCGCTCTGGAACTGAATCGGAACGCTCACTGACATTTCCCCTATCTGAAAGTCTGATAAACGCTGACAAAATGACTAAGTCCAAACAAAATTTTTTTTCAACTTTTTTCAATTTTACCCCCGTGGGATATATATTCTACCCACACACGTTTGGAACTCTCCTGGGGTACCCTCACACATGTTATTCGCTCATTTAGTGGATATTTTCACAAAAAAGTGAAATTTTCAAAAATTCAGAAAATTGGCTGAAAACGATGAAATATGAAGGACTGATCGGGCGAATCGCTCTGGAACTGAAATCGGAACGCTCACTGACATTTCCCCTATCTGAAAGTCTGATAAACACCAGAAAAATGACTAAGTCCCCCAAAAAAAATTTTTTCAACTTTTTTCAATTTTACCCCCGTGGGATATATATTCTACCCACACACATTTGGAACTCTCCTGGTTACCCTCACACATATTATTCGCTCATTTAGTGGATATTTTCACAAAAAAGTGAAATTTTCAAAAATTCTGAAAATTGGCTGAAAACGACTAAATATCAAGGACTTATCGGGCGAATCGCTCTGGAACTGAAATCGGAATGCTCACTGACATTTCCCCTATCTGAAAGTCTGATGAACGCCGGAAAAATGACTAAGTCCAAAGAAAATTTTTTTCAACTATTTTCAATTTTACCCCCTTGGGATATATATTCTACCCACACACATTTGGAACTCTCCTTGAGTACCCTCACACATATTATTCGCTCATTTAGTGGATATTTTCACAAAAAAGTGAAATTTTCAAAAATTAAGAAAATTGGCTGAAAACGATTAAATATCAAGGACTCATCAGGCGAATCGCTCTGGAACTGAAGTGGGAATGCTCACTGACATTTCCCCTATCTGAAAGTCTGATAAACGCTGACAAAATGACTAAGTCCAAAAAAAAATTTTTTTTCAACTTTTTTCAATTTTACCCCCGTGGGATATATATTCTACCCACACACATTTGGAACTCTCCTGGGGTACCCTCACACATATTATTCCCTCATTTAGTGGATATTTTCACAAAAAAGTGAAATTTTCAAAAATTCTGAAAATTGGCTGAAAACGACTAAATATCAAGGACTCATCGAGCGAATCGCTCTGGAACTGAAATCGGAATGCTCACTGACATTTCCCCTATCTGAAAGTCTGATAAACACCAGAAAAATGACTAAGTCGCCCAAAAAAATTTTTTTCAACTTTTTTCAATTTTACCCCCGTGGGATATATATTCTACCCACACACATTTGGAACTCTCCTGGGTTACCCTCACACACATTATTCCTTCATTTAGTGGATATTTTCACAAAAAAGTGAAATTTTCAAAAATTCAGATAATTGGCTGAAAACGACTAAATATGAAGGACTCATCTGGCGAATCGCTCTGGAACTGAAATCGGAACGCTCACTGACATTTCCCCTATCTGAAAGTCTGATAAACGCCGGAAAAATGACTAAGTCCAAAAAAAAATTTTTTTCAATTTAAAACCTTTGGGATATATATTCTACCCACACACATTTGGAACTCTCCTGGGGTACCCTCACACATATTATTCCCACATTTTGTGGATATTTTCACAAAAAAGTGAAATTTTCAAAAATTCAGAAAATTGGCTGAAAACGACTAAATATCAAAGACTCATCTGGCGAATCGCTCTGGAACTGAAAACGGAACGCTCACTGACATTTCCCCTATCTGAAAGTCTGATAAACGCCGGAAAAATGACTAAGTCCAAAAAAAAATTTTTTTCAACTTTTTTCACTTTTACCCCCGTGGGATATATATTCTACCCACACACATTTGGAACTCTCCTGGGGTACCCTCACACATATTATTCGCTCATTTAGTGGATATTTTCACAAAAAAGTGAAATTTTCAAAAATTCAGAAAATTGGCTGAAAACGACTAAATATGAAGGACTCATCGGGTGAATCGCTCTGGAAGTGAAATCGGAATGCTCACTGACATTTCCCCTATCTGAAAGTCTGATAAACACCAGAAAAATGACTAAGTCCAAACAAAATTTTTTTTCAACTTTTTTCAATTTTACCCCCGTGGGATATATATTCTACCCACACACATTTGGAACTCTCCTGGGGTACCCTCACACATATTATTCACTCATTTAGTGGATATTTTCACAAAAAAGTGAAATTTTCAAAAATTCTAAAAATTGGCTGAAAACGACTAAATATGAAGGACTCATCGGGCGAATCGCTCTGGAACTGAAATCGGAATGGTCACTGACATTTCCCCTATCTGAAAGTCTGATGAACGCCGGAAAAATAACTAAGTCCAAAAGAAATGTTTTTTCAACTTTTTTCAATTTTACCCCCGTGGGATATATATTCTACCCACCCACATTTGGAACTCTCCTGGGGTACCCTCACACATATTATTCCCTCATTTAGTGGATATTTTCACAAAAAAGTGAAATTTTCAAAAATTCAGAAAATTGGCTGAAAATGACTAAATATCAAAGACTCATCTGGCGAATCGCTCTGGAACTGAAAACGGAACGCTCACTGACATTTCCCCTATCTGAAAGTCTGATAAACGCTGACAAAATGACTAAGTTCAAACAAAATTTTTTTACAACTTTTTTCAATTTTACCCCCGTGGGATATATATTCTACCCACACACATTTGGAACTCTCCTGGGGTACCCTCACACATATTATTTGCACATTTAGTGGATATTTTCACAAAAAAGTGAAATTTTCAAAAATTCAGAGAATTGGCTGAAAACGACTAATTATGAAGGACTCATCGGGCGAATCGCTCTGGAACTGAAATCAGAATGCTCACTGACATTTCCCCTATCTGAAAGTCTGATGAACGCCGGAAAAATGACTAAGTCCAAAAAAAAATTTTTTTCAACTTTTTTCACTTTTACCCCCGTGGGATATATATTCTACCCACACACATTTGGAACTCTCCTGGGGTACCCTCACACATATTATTTCCTCATTTAGTGGATATTTTCACAAAAAAGTGAAATTGTCAAAAATTCAGAAAATTGGCTGAAAGCGTCTAAATATGAAAGACTCATCAGGCGAATCGCTCTGGAACTGACATCGGAACGCTCACTGACATTTCCCCTATCTGAAAGTCTGATAAACGCCGGAAAAATGACTAAGTCCAAAAAAAATTTTTTTTAAACTTTTTTCAATTTTACCCACGTGGGATATATATTCTACCCACACACATTTGGAACTCTCCTGGGGTACCCTCACACATATTATTCGCTCATTTAGTGGATATTTTCACAAAAAAGTGAAATTTTCAAAAATTCAGAAAATTGGCTGAAAACGATTAAATATGAAGGACTCATCGGGTGAATCGCTCTGGAAGTGAAATCGGAATGCTCACTGACATTTCCCCTATCTGAAAGTCTGATAAACACCGGAAAAATGACTAAGTCCAAACAAAATTTTTTTTCAACTTTTTTCAATTTTACCCCCGTGGGATGTATATTCTACCCACACACATTTGGAACTCTCCTGGGGTACCCTCACACATATTATTCGCTCATTTAGTGGATATTTTCACAAAAAAGTGAAATTTTCAAAAATTCAGAAAATTGGCTGAAAACGATTAAATATGAAGGACTCATCTGGTGAATCGCTCTGGAAGTGAAATCGGAATGCTCACTGACATTTCCCCTATCTGAAAGTCTGATAAACACCGGAAAAATGACTAAGTCCAAACAAAATTTTTTTTCAACTTTTTTCAATTTTACCCCCGTGGGATGTATATTCTACCCACACACATTTGGAACTCTCCTGGGGTACCCTCACACATATTATTCGCTCATTTAGTGGATATTTTCACAAAAAAGTGAAATTTTCAAAAATTCAGAAAATTGGCTGAAAACGATTAAATATGAAGGACTCATGGGGTGAATCGCTCTGGAAGTGAAATCGGAATGCTCACTGACATTTCCCCTATCTGAAGGTCTGATAAACGCCGGAAAAATGACTAAGTCCAAAAAAAAATTTTTTTCAACTTTTTTCACTTTTACCCCCGTGGGATATATATTCTACCCACACACATTTGGAACTCTCCTGGGGTACCCTCACACATATTATTCGCTCATTTAGTGGATATTTTCACAAAAAAGTGAAATTTTCAAAAATTCAGAAAATTGGCTGAAAACGACTAAATATGAAGGACTCAATGGGCGAATCGCTCTGGAACTGAAATCGGAATGCTCACTGACATTTCCCCTATCTGAAAGTCAGATAAACGCTGAAAAAATGACTAAGTTAAAAAAAAAATGTTTTCAACTTTTTTCAATTTTACCCCCGTGGGATATATATTCTACCCACACACATTTGGAACTCTCCTGGGGTACCCTCACACATATTATTCCCTCATTTAGTGGATATTTTCACAAAAAAGTGAATTTTTCAAAAATTCAGAAAATTGGCTGAAAACGACTAAATATGAAGTACTCATCAGGCTAATCGCTCTGGAACTGAAATCGGAACGCTCACTGACATTTCCCCTATCTGAAAGTCTGATAAACACCGGAAAAATGACTAAGTCCAAACAAAATTTTTTTTCAACTTTTTTCAATTTTACCCCCGTGGGATGTATATTCTACCCACACACATTTGGAACTCTCCTGGGGTACCCTCACACATATTATTCGCTCATTTAGTGGATATTTTCACAAAAAAGTGAAATTTTCAAAAATTCAGAAAATTGGCTGAAAACGATTAAATATGAAGGACTCATGGGGTGAATCGCTCTGGAAGTGAAATCGGAATGCTCACTGACATTTCCCCTATCTGAAGGTCTGATAAACGCCGGAAAAATGACTAAGTCCAAAAAAAAATTTTTTTCAACTTTTTTCACTTTTACCCCCGTGGGATATATATTCTACCCACACACATTTGGAACTCTCCTGGGGTACCCTCACACATATTATTCGCTCATTTAGTGGATATTTTCACAAAAAAGTGAAATTTTCAAAAATTCAGAAAATTGGCTGAAAACGACTAAATATGAAGGACTCATCGGGTGAATCGCTCTGGAAGTGAAATCGGAATGCTCACTGACATTTCCCCTATCTGAAAGTCAGATAAACGCCGGAAAAAATGACTAAGTTAAAAAAAAAAAATTTTTCAACTTTTTTCAATTTTACCCCCGTGGGATATATATTCTACCCACACACATTTGGAACTCTCCTGGGGTACCCTCACACATATTGTTCCCTCATTTAGTGGATATTTTCACAAAACAGTGAAATTTTCAAAAATTCAGAAAATTGGCTGAAAACGACTAAATATGAAGGACTCAATGGGCGAATCGCTCTGGAACTGAAATCGGAATGCTCACTGACATTTCCCCTATCTGAAAGTCAGATAAACGCTGAAAAAATGACTAAGTTAAAAAAAAAAAATTATTCAACTTTTTTCAATTTTACCCTAGTGGGATATATATTCTACCCACACACATTTGGAACTCTCCTGGGGTACCCTCACACATATTATTCCCTCATTTAGTGGATATTTTCACAAAAAAGTGAAATTTTCAAAAATTCAGAAAATTGGCTGAAAACGACTAAATATGAAGTACTCATCAGGCTAATCGCTCTGGAACTGAAATCGGAACGCTCACTGACATTTCCCTTATCTGAAAGTCTGATAAACGCCGGAAAAATGACTAAGTTAAAAAAAAAAGATTTTTCAACTTTTTTCAATTTTACCCCCGTGGGATATATATTCTACCCACACACATTTGGAACTCTCCTGGGGTACCCTCACACATATTGTTCCCTCATTTAGTGGATATTTTCACAAAACAGTGAAATTTTCAAAAATTCAGAAAATTGGCTGAAAACGACTAAATATGAAGGACTCAATGGGCGAATCGCTCTGGAACTGAAATCGGAATGCTCACTGACATTTCCCCTATCTGAAAGTCAGATAAACGCTGAAAAAATGACTAAGTTAAAAAAAAAATGTTTTCAACTTTTTTCAATTTTACCCCCGTGGGATATATATTCTACCCACACACATTTGGAACTCTCCTGGGGTACCCTCACACATATTATTCCCTCATTTAGTGGATATTTTCACAAAAAAGTGAATTTTTCAAAAATTCAGAAAATTGGCTGAAAACGACTAAATATGAAGTACTCATCAGGCTAATCGCTCTGGAACTGAAATCGGAACGCTCACTGACATTTCCCCTATCTGAAAGTCTGATAAACGCCGGAAAAATGACTAAGTCTAAAAAAAAAATTTTTTCAATTTAACCCCTCTGGGATATATATTCTACCCACACACATTTGGATCTCTCTTGGCGTACCCTCACACATATTATTCCCTCATTTAGTGGATATTTTCACAAAAAAAGTGAAATTTTCAATAATTCTGAAAATTTTCTGAAAACGACTAAATATCAAGGACTCATCGGGCGAATCGCTCTGGAACTGAAATCGGAATGCTCACTGACATTTCCCCTATCTGAAAGTCTGATAAACGGCGGAAAAATGACAGTCCAAAAAAAAATTTTTTTCAACTTTTTTCAATTTTACCCCCGTGGGATATATATTCTACCCACACACATTTGGAACTCTCCTGGGGTACCCTCACACATATTATTCCCTCATTTAGTGGATATTTTCATAAAAAAGTGAAATTTTCAAAAATTCAGAAAATTGACTGAAAACGACTAAATATGAAGGACTCATCGGGCGAATCGTTCTGGAACTGAAATCAGAACGCTCACTCACATTTCCCCTATCTGAAAGTCTGATAAACGCTGACAAAATGACTAAGTCCCAAAAAAAATGTTTTTCAACTTTTTTCAATTTTTCCCCCGTGGGATATATATTCTACCCACACACATTTGGAACTCTCCTGGGGTACCCTCACACATATTATTCCCTCATTTAGTGGATATTTTCACAAAAAAGTGAAATTTTAAAAAATTCAGAAAATTGGCTGAAAATGACTAAATATCATGGACTCATCTGGCGAATCGCTCTGGAACTGAAATCGGAATGCTCACTGACATTTCCCCTATCTGAAAGTCTGATAAACGCCAGAAAAATGACTAAGTCCCCCAAAAAAATTTTTTTCAACTTTTTTCAATTTACCCCCGTGGGATATATATTCTACCCACACACATTTGGAACTATCCTGGGGTACCCTCACACACATTATTCCTTCATTTAGTGGATATTTTCACAAAAAAGTGACATTTTCAAAAATTTTGAAAATTGTCTGAAAACGACTAAATAAGAAGGACTCATCGGGCGAATCGCTCTGGAACTGAAATCGGAATGCTCACTGACATTTCCCCTATCTGAAAGTCAGATAAACGCTGAAAAAATGACTAAGTTAAAAAAAAAAAATTATTCAACTTTTTTCAATTTTACCCTAGTGGGATATATATTCTACCCACACACATTTGGAACTCTCCTGGGGTACCCTCACACATATTATTCCCTCATTTAGTGGATATTTTCACAAAAAAGTGAAATTTTCAAAAATTCAAAAAATTGGCTGAAAACGACTAAATATGAAGGACTCAATGGGCGAATCGCTCTGGAACTGAAATCGGAATGCTCACTGACATTTCCCCTATCTGAAAGTCAGATAAACGCTGAAAAAATGACTAAGTTAAAAAAAAAAAATTTTTCAACTTTTTTCAATTTTACCCCCGTGGGATATATATTCTACCCACACACATTTGGAACTCTCCTGGGGTACCCTCGCACATATTGTTCCCTCATTTAGTGGATATTTTCACAAAACAGTGAAATTTTCAAAAATTCAGAAAATTGGCTGAAAACGACTAAATATCAAGGACTCATCTGGCGAATCGCTCTGGAACTGAAATCGGAATGCTCACTGACATTTCCCCTATCTGAAAGTCTGATAAACGCTGACAAAATGACTAAGTCCAAACAAAATTTTTTTTCAACTTTTTTCAATTTTACCCCCGTGGGATATATATTCTACCCACACACATTTGGAACTCTCCTGGGGTACCCTCACACATATTATTCCCTCATTTAGTGGATATTTTCACAAAAAAGTGAAATTTTCTAAAATTCTGAAAATTGGCTGAAAACGACTAAATATCAAGGACTCATCGGGCGAATCGCTCTGGAACTGAAATCGGAATGCTCACTGACATTTCCCCTATCTGAAAGTCTGATGAACGCCGGAAAAATTACTAAGTCCAAAAAAAAATTTTTTTCAACTTTTTTCAATTTTACCCCCGTGGGATATATATTCTACCCACACACATTTGGATCTCTCCTGGCGTACCCTCACACATATTATTCCCTCATTTAGTGGATATTTTCACAAAAAAAGTGAAATTTTCAATAATTCTGAAAATTTTCTGAAAACGACTAAATATCAAGGACTCATCGGGCGAATCGCTCTGGAACTGAAATCGGAATGCTCACTGACATTTCCCCTATCTGAAAGTCTGATAAACGGCGGAAAAATGACAGTCCAAAAAAAAATTTTTTTCAACTTTTTTCAATTTTACCCCCGTGGGATATATATTCTACCCACACACATTTGGAACTCTCCTGGGGTACCCTCACACATATTATTCCCTCATTTAGTGGATATTTTCATAAAAAAGTGAAATTTTCAAAAATTCTGAAAATTGGCTGAAAACGACTAAATATGAAGGACTCATCGGGCGAATCGTTCTGGAACTGAAATCGGAATGCCCACTGACATTTCCCCTATCTGAAAGTCTGATAAACGCTGACAAAATGACTAAGTCCAATAAAAAAAATTTTTCAACTTTTTTCAATTTTACCCCCGTGAGATATATATTCTACCCACACACATTTGGAACTCTCCTGGGGTACCCTCACACATATTATTCCCTCATTTAGTGGATATTTTCACAAAAAAGTGAAATTTTCAAAAATTCTGAAAATTGGCTGAAAAAGACTAAATATCAAGGACTAATCAGGCGAATCGCTCTGGAACTAAAATCGGAATGCTCACTGACATTTCCCCTATCTGAAAGTCAGATAAACGCTGAAAAAATGACTAAGTTAAAAAAAAAAAAAAATTTTCAACTTTTTTAAATTTTACCCCAGTGGGATATATATTCTACCCACACACATTTGGAACTCTCCTGGGGTACCCTCACACATATTATTCCCCCATTTAGTGGATATTTTCACAAAAAAGTGAATTTTTCAAAAATTCAGAAAATTGGCTGAAAACGACTAAATATCACGGACTCATCTGGCGAATCGCTCTGGAACTGAAATCGGAACGCTCACTGACATTTCCCCTATCTGAAAGTCTGATAAACGCCGGAAAAATGACTAAGTCCAAAAAAAAAATTTTTTCAACATTTTTCAATTTTACCCCCGTGGGATATATATTCTACCCACACACATTTGGAACTCTCCTGGGGTTCCCTCACACATATTATTCCCTCATTTAGTGGATATTTTCTCAAAAAAGTGAAATTTTCAAAAATTCTGAAAATTGGCTGAAAACGACTAAATATGAAGGACTCATCGGGCTAATCGCTCTGGAACTGAAATCGGAATGCTCACTGACATTTCCCCTATCTGAAAGTCTGATAAACGCCGGAAAAATGACTAAGTCCAAAAAAAAAATTTTTTCAATTTAACCCCTCTGGGATATATATTCTACCCACACACATTTGGAACTCTCCTGGGGTACCCTCACACATATTATTCCCTCATTTTGTGGATATTTTCACAAAAAAGTGAAATTTTCAAAAATTCAGAAAATTGGCTGAAAACGACTAAATATCAAGGACTCATCTGGCGAATCGCTCTGGAACTGAAATCGGAACGCTCACTGACATTTCCCCTATCTGAAAGTCTGATAAACGCTGACAAAATGACTAAGTCCAAACAAAATTTTTTTTCAACTTTTTTCAATTTTACCCCCGTGGGATATATATTCTACCCACACACATTTGGAACTCTCCTGGGGTACCCTCACACATATTATTCCCTCATTTAGTGGATATTTTCACAAAAAAGTGAAATTTTCTAAAATTCTGAAAATTGGCTGAAAACGACTAAATATCAAGGACTCATCGGGCGAATCGCTCTGGAACTGAAATCGGAATGCTCACTGACATTTCCCCTATCTGAAAGTCTGATGAACGCCGGAAAAATTACTAAGTCCAAAAAAAAATTTTTTTTTCAACTTTTTTCAATTTTACCCCCGTGGGATATATATTCTACCCACACACATTTGGATCTCTCCTGGCGTACCCTCACACATATTATTCCCTCATTTAGTGGATATTTTCACAAAAAAAGTGAAATTTTCAATAATTCTGAAAATTTTCTGAAAACGACTAAATATCAAGGACTCATCGGGCGAATCGCTCTGGAACTGAAATCGGAATGCTCACTGACATTTCCCCTATCTGAAAGTCTGATAAACGGCGGAAAAATGACAGTCCAAAAAAAAATTTTTTTCAACTTTTTTCAATTTTACCCCCGTGGGATATATATTCTACCCACACACATTTGGAACTCTCCTGGGGTACCCTCACACATATTATTCCCTCATTTAGTGGATATTTTCATAAAAAAGTGAAATTTTCAAAAATTCTGAAAATTGGCTGAAAACGACTAAATATGAAGGACTCATCGGGCGAATCGTTCTGGAGCTGAAATCAGAACGCTCACTCACATTTCCCCTATCTGAAAGTCTGATAAACGCTGACAAAATGACTAAGTCCCAAAAAAATGTTTTTCAACTTTTTTCAATTTTTCCCCCGTGGGATATATATTCTACCCACACACATTTGGAACTCTCCTGGGGTACCCTCACACATATTATTCCCTCATTTAGTGGATATCTTCACCAAAAAGTGAAATTTTCAAAAATTCTGAAAATTGCCTGAAAACGACTAAATATCAAGGACTCATCTGGCGAATCGCTCTGGAACTGAAATCGGAACGCTCACTGACATCTCCCCTATCTGAAAGTCTGATAAATGCCGGAAAAATGACTAAGTCCAAAAAAAAATTTTTTTAAACTTTTTTCAATTTAAACGCCGTGGGATATATATTCTACCCACCCACATTTGGAACTCTCCTGGGCTACCCTCACACATATTATTCCCTCATTTAGTGGATATTTTCACAAAAAAGTGACATTTTCAAAAATTTTGAAAATTGTCTGAAAACGACTAAATAAGAAGGACTCATCGGGCGAATCGCTCTGGAACTGAAATCGGAATGCTCACTGACATTTCCCCTATCTGAAAGTCTGATGAACGACGGAAAAATGACTAAGTCCAAAAAAAATTTTTTTAAACTTTTTTCACTTTTACCCTCGTGGGATATATATTCTACCCACACACATTTGGAACTCTCCTGGGGTACCCTCACACATATTATTTCCTCATTTAGTGGATATTTTCACAAAAAAAGTGAAATTTTCAAAAATTCAGAAAATTGGCTGAAAACGACTAAATATCAAGGACTCATCTGGCGAATCGCTCTGGAACTGAAATCGGAACACTCACTGACATTTCCCCTATCTGAAAGTCTGATAAACGCTGACAAAATGACTAAGTCCAATAAAAAAAAATTTTCAACTTATTTCAATTTTACCCCCGTGAGATATATATTCTACCCACACACATTTGGAACTCTCCTGGGGTACCGTCACACATATTATTCCCTCATTTAGTGGATATTTTCACAAAAAAGTGAAATTTTCAAAAATTCTGAAAATTGGCTGAAAACGACTAAATATCAAGGACTCATCTGGCGAATCGCTCTGGAACTAAAATCGGAATGCTCACTGACATTTCCCCTATCTGAAAGTCTGATAAACGCCGGAAAAATGACTAAGTCCCAAAAAAAATTTTTTTAAACTTTTTTCAATTTTACCCCCGTGGGATACATATTCTACCCACACACATTTGGAACTCTCCTGGGGTACCCTCACACATATTATTCCCTCATTTAGTGGATATTTTCACAAAAAAGTGAAATTTTCAAAAATTCGGAAAATTGGCTCAAAACGACTAAATATGAAGGACTCATCAGACGAATCGCTCTGGAACTGAAATCGGAACGCTCACTGACATTTCCCCTATCTGAAAGACTGATAACCGCCGGAAAAATGAATAAGTCCAAAAAAAAATTTTTTTCAACTTTTTTCACTTTTACCCCCTTGTAATATATATTCTACCCACACACATTTGGAACTCTCCTGGGGTACCCTCACACATATTATTCCCTCATTTAGTGGATATTTTCACAAAAAAAGTGAAATTTTCAAAAATTCAGAAAATTGGCTGAAAACGTCTAGATATGAAAGACTCATCAGGCGAATCGCTCTGGAACTGAAATCGGAACGCTCACTGACATTTCCCCTATCTGAAAGTCTGATAAACGCTGACAAAATGACTAAGTCCAATAAAAAATTTTTTTCAACTTTTTTCAATTTTACCCCCGTGAGATATATATTCTACCCACACACATTTGGAACTCTCCTGGGGTACCATCACACACATTATTTCCTCATTTAGTGGATATTTTCACAAAAAAGTCAAATTTTCAAAAATTCAGAAAATTGGCTGAAAACGACTAAATATGAAGGACTCATCGGGCGAATCGCTCTGGAACTGAAATCGGAATGCTCACTGACATTTCCCCTATCTGAAAGTCTGAAAAACGGCGAAAAAATGACTAAGTCCCAAAAAAAAATTTTTCAACTTTTTTCACTTTTACCCCCGTGGGATATATATTCTACCCACACACATTTGGAACTCTCCTGGGGTACCCTCACACACATTATTCCTTCATTTAGTGGATATTTTCACAAAAAAGAGACATTTTCAAAAATTTAGACAATTGGCTGAAAACGACTAAATATGAAAGGCTCATCAGGCGAATCGCTCTGGAACTGAAATCGGAACGCTCACTGACATTTCCCCTATCTGAAAGTCTGATAAACGCCGGAAAAATGACTAAGTCCAAAAAAAATTTTTTTTCAACTTTTTTCAATTTTACCCCCGTGGGATATATATTCTACCCACACACATTTGGAACTCTCCTGGGGTACCCTCACACATATTATTCCCTCATTTAGTGGATATTTTCACAAAAAAGTGAAATTTTCGAAAATTCAGAAAATTGGCTGAAAACGACGAAATATCAAGGACTCATCGGGCGAATCGCTGTGGAACTGAAATCGGAACGCTCACTGACATTTCCCCTATCTGAAAGTCTGATAAACGCTGACAAAATGACTAACTCCCAAAAAAAATTTTTTGCAACTTTTTTCAATTTTACCCCCGTGGGATATATATTCTACACACTCACATTTGGAACTCTCCTGGGGTACCCTCACACATATTATTCCCTCATTTAGTGGATATTTTCACAAAAAAGTGAAATTTTCAAAAATTCTGAAAATTGGCTGAAAACGACTAAATATCAAGTACTCATCAGGCGAATCGCTCTGGAACTGAAATCGGAATGCTTACTGACATTTCCCCTATCTGAAAGTCAGATAAACGCTGAAAAAATGACTAAGTTAAAAAAAAAAAAAATTTTTCAACTTTTTTCAATTTTACCCCAGTGGGATATATATTCTACCCACACACATTTGGAACTCTCCTGGGGTACCCTCACACATATTATTCCCCCATTTAGTGGATATTTTCACAAAAAAGTGAATTTTTCAAAAATTCAGAAAATTACCTGAAAACGACTAAATATCACGGACTCATCTGGCGAATCGCTCTGGAACTGAAATCGGAACGCTCACTGACATTTCCCCTATCTGAAAGTCTGATAAACGCCGGAAAAATGACTAAGTCCAAAAAAAAATTTTTTTCAACATTTTTCAATTTTACCCCCGTGGGATATATATTCTACCCACACACATTTGGAACTCTCCTGGGGTTCCCTCACACATATTATTCCCTCATTTAGTGGATATTTTCACAAAAAAGTGAAATTTTCAAAAATTCAGAAAATTGGCTGAAAACGACTAAATATGAAGGACTCATCGGGCTAATCGCTCTGGAACTGAAATCGGAATGCTCACTGACATTTCCCCTATCTGAAAGTCTGATAAACACCGGAAAAATGACTAAGTCCAAAAAAAAATTTTTTTCAACTTTCTGAAATTTTACCCCCGTGGGATATATATTCTACCCACACACATTTGGAACTCGCCTGGGGTACCCTCACACATATTATTCCCTCATTTAGTCGATATTTTCACAAAAAAGTGAAATTTTCAAAAATTCTGAAAATTGGCTGAAAACGACTAAATATCAAGGACTCATCAGGCAAATCGCTCTGGAACTGAAATCGGAATGCTCACTGACATTTCCCCTATCTGAAAGTCAGATAAACGCTGAAAAAATGACTAAGTTAAAAAAAAAAAAATGTTTAACTTTTTTCAATTTTACCCCCGTGGGATATATATTCTACCCACAAACATTTGGAACTCTCCTGGGGTACCCTCACACATATTATTCCCTCATTTAGTGGATATTTTCACAAAAAAGTGAATTTTTCAAAAATTCAGAAAATTGGCTGAAAACGACTAAATATGAAGGACTCATCAGGCTAATCGCTCTGGAACTGAAATCGGAACGCTCACTGACATTTCCCCTATCTGAAAGTCTGATAAACGCCGGAAAAATTACTAAGTTAAAAAAAAAAGATTTTTCAACTTTTTTCAATTTTACCCCCTTGGGATATATATTCTACCCACACACATTTGGAACTCTCCTGGGGTACCCTCACACATATTATTCCATCAATTAGTGGATATTTTCACAAAAAAAGTGAAATTTTCAAAAATTCAGAAAATTCGCTGAAAACGACTAAATATGAAGGACTCATCGGGCTAATCGCTCTGGAACTGAAATCGGAATGCTCACTGACATTTCCCCTATCTGAAAGTCAGATAAACGCTGAAAAAATGACTAAGTTAAAAAAAAAAAATGTTTCAACTTTTTTCAATTTTTCCCCCGTGGGATATATATTCTACCCACACACATTTGGAACTCTCCTGGGGTACCCTCACACATATTATTCCCTCATTTAGTGGATATTTTCACAAAAAAGTGAAATTTTCAAAAATTCAGAAAATTGGCTGAAAACGACTAAATATGAAGGACTCAATGGGCGAATCGCTCTGGAACTGAAATCGGAATGCTCACTGACATTTCCCCTATCTGAAAGTCAGATAAACGCTGAAAAAATGACTAAGTTAAAAAAAAAAAATTTTTCAACTTTTTTCAATTTTACCCCCGTGGGATATATATTCTACCCACACACATTTGGAACTCTCCTGGGGTACCCTCACACATATTATTCCCTCATTAAGTGGATATTTTCACAAAAAAGTGAATTTTTCAAAAATTCCGAAAATTGGCTGAAAACGACTAAATATGAAGTACTCATCAGGCTAATCGCTCTGGAACTGAAATCGGAACGCTCACTGACATTTCCCCTATCTGAAAGTCTGATAAACGCTGGAAAAATGACTAAGTTAAAAAAAAAATGTTTTCAACTTTTTTCAATTTTACCCCCGTGGGATATATATTCTACCCACACACATTTGGAACTCTCCTGGGGTACCCTCACACATATTATTCCCTCATTTAGTGGATATTTTCACAAAAAAGTGAAGTTTTCAAAAATTCTGAAAATTGGCTGAAAACGACTAAATATCAAGGACTCATCGGGCGAATCGCTCTGGAACTGAAATCGGAATGCTCACTGACATTTCCCCTATCTGAAATTCAGATAAACGCTGAAAAAATGACTAAGTCCAAAAAAAAAATTTTTCAACTTTTTTCAATTTTACCCCCGTGGGATATGTATTCTACCCACACACATTTGGAACTCTCCTGGGGTACCCTAACACATATTATTCCCTCATTTAGTGGATATTTTCACAAAAAAGTGAAATTTTCAAAAATTCAGAAAATTGTCTGAAAACGACTAAATATGAACGACTCATCGGGATAACCACTCTGGAACTGAAATCGGAATGCTCACTGACATTTCCCCAATCTGAAAGTCAGATAAACGCTGAAAAAATGACTAAGCTAAAAAAAAAAATTTTTCAACTTTTTTAAATTTTACCCCCGTGGGATATATATTCTACCCACACACATTTGGAACTCTCCTGGGGTACCCTCACACATATTATTCCTTCATTTAGTGGATATTTTCACAAAAAAGTGAAATTTTCAAAAATTCAGAGAATTGGCTGAAAACGACTAAATATGAAGGACACATCTGGCGAATCGCTCTGGAACTGAAATAGAAATGCTCACTGACATTTCCCCTATCTGAACGTCTGATAAACGACGGAAAAATGACTAAGCCCAAAAAAAAATTTTTTAACTTTTTCAATTTTACCCCCGTGGGATATATATTCTACCCACACACATTTTGAACTCTCCTGGGGTACCCTCACACATATTATTCCCTCATTTAGTGGATATTTTCACAAAAAAGTGAAATTTTCAAAAATTCAGAAAATTGGCTGAAAACGACTAAATATCAAGGACGCATGGGGGAATCGCTCTGGAACTGACATCGGAACCCTCACTGACATTTCCCCTATCTGAAAGTCAGATAAACGCTGAAAAAATGACTAAGTTAAAAAAAAAAATATTTTCAACTATTTTCAATTTTATCCCCGTGGGATATATATTCTACCCACACACATTTGGAACTCTCCTGGGGTACCCTCACACATATTATTCCCTCATTTAGTGGATATTTTCACAAAAAAAGTGAAATTTTCAAAAATTCAGAAATTTGGCTGAAAACGACTAAATATGAAGGACTCATCGGGCGAATCGCTCTGGAACTGAAATCGGAACGCTCACTGACATTTCCCCTATCTGAAAGTCTGATAAATGCGAGAAAAAATGACTAAGTCCAAAAAAAAATTTTTTTCAACTTTTTTCAATTTTACCCCCGTGGGATATATATTCTACCCACACACATTTGGAACTCTCCCGGGGTACCCTCACACATATTATTCCCTCATTTAGTGGATATTTTCACACAAAAAGCAAAATTTTCAAAAATTCAGAAAATTGGCTGAAAACGACTAAATATGAAGGACTCATCGGGCGAATCGCTCTGGAACTGAAATCGGAATGCTCACTGACATTTCCCCTATCTGAAAGTCAGATAAAAGCTGAAAAAATGACTAAGTCCAAAAAAAAAATGTTTTCAACTTTTTTCAATTTTACCCCGTGGGATATATATTCTACCCACACACATTTGGAACTCTCCTGGGGTACCCTCACACATATTATTCCCTCATTTAGTGGATATTTTCACAAAAAAGTGAAATTTTCAAAAATTCAGAAAATTGACTGAAAACGACTAAATATGAAGGACTCATCGGGCGAATCACTCTGGAAATGAAATCGGAACGCTCACTGACATTTCCCCTATCTGAAAGTCTGATAAACGCCATAAAAATGACTAAGTCCAAAAAAAAAATGTTTTCAACTTTTTTCAATTTTACCCCGTGGGATATATATTCTACCCACACACATTTGGAACTCTCCTGGGGTACCCTCACACATATTATTCCCTCATTTAGTGGATATTTTCACAAAAAAGTGAAATTTTCAAAAATTCAGAAAATTGGCTGAAAACGACTAAATATGAAGGACTCATCGGGCGAATCGCTCTGGAACTGAAATCGGAATGCTCACTGACATTTCCCCTATCTGAAAGTCAGATAAAAGCTGAAAAAATGACTAAGTTAAAAAAAAAAAATTTTTCAACTTTTTTCAATTTTACCCCCGTGGGATATATATTCTACACACACACATTTGGAACTCTCCTGGGGTACCCTCACACATATTATTCCCTCATTTAGTGGATATTTTCACAAAAAAGTGAAATTTTCCAAAATTCAGAAAATTGACTGAAAACGACTAAATATGAAGGACTCATCGTGCGAATCGCTGTGGAACTGAAATCGGAACGCTCACTGACAGTTCTCTATCTGAAAGTCTGATAAACGCCGGAAAAATGACTAAGTCCAAAAAAAAATTTTTTCAACTTTTTTCAATTTTACCCCCGTGGGACATATATTCTACCCACACACATTTGGAACTCTCCTGGGGTACCCTCACACATATTATTCCCTCATTTAGTGGATATTTTCACAAAAAAGTGAAATTTTCAAAAATTCAGGAAATTGACTGAAAACGACTAAATATGAAGGACTCATCGGGCGAATCGCTCTGGAACTGATATCGGAACGCTCACTGACATTTCCCCTACCTGAAAGTCTGATAAATGCCATAAAAATGACTGAGTCCAAAAAAAAAATTTTTTTCAATTTTTTCAATTTTACCCCCGTGGGATATATTTTCTAAAATCACACATTTTGAAATCTCCTGGGGTACCCTCACACATATTATTCCCTCATTTAGTGGATATTTTCACAAAAAAGTGAAATTTTCAAAAATTCTGAAAATTGGCTGAAAACGACTAAATATGAAGGACTCATCGGACGAATCGCTCTGGAACTGAAATCGGAACGCTCACTGACATTTCCCCTATCTGAAAGTCTGATAAACGCCATAAAAATGACTAAGTCCAAAAAAAAATTTTTTTCAACTTTTTTCAATTTTACCCCCGTGGGATATATTTTCTAAAATCACACATTTGGAAATCTCCTGGGGTACCCTCACACATTTTATTCCCTCATTTAGTGGATATTTTCACAAAAAAGTGAAATTTTCAAAAATTCTGAAAATTGGCTGAAAACGATTAAATATGAAGGACTCATCGGGCGAATCGCTCTGGAACTGAAATCGGAATGCTCACTGACATTTCCCCTATCTGAAAGTCTGATAAACGCCGGAAAAATGACTAAGTCCAAAAGAAATGTTTTTTCAACTTTTTTCAATTTTACCCCCGTGGGATATATATTCTACCCACACACATTTGGAACTCTCCTGGCGTACCCTCACACATATTATTCCCTCATTTAGTGGATATTTTCACAAAAAAGTGAATTTTTTAAAAATTCTGAAAATTGGCTGAAAACGACTAAATATGAAGGACTCATCGGGTAAATCGCTCTGGAACCGAAATCGGAATGCTCACTGACATTTCCCCTATCTGAAAGTCTGATAAACGCCGGAAAAATGACTAAGTCCAAAAGAAATGTTTTTTCAACTTTTTTCAATTTTACCCCCTTGGGATATATATTCTACCCACACACATTTGGAACTCTCCTGGCGTACCCTCACACATATTATTCCCTCATTTAGTGGATATTTTCACAAAAAAGTGAAATTTTCAAAAATTTTGAAAATTGGCTGAAAACGACTAAATATGAAGGACTCATCGGGCGAATCGCTCTGGATCTGAAATCGGAACGCTCGCTGACATTTCCCCTATCTGAAAGTCTGATAAACGCCGGAAAAATGCCTAAGTCCCCAAAAAAAAATGTTTCAACTTTTTTCAATTTTACCCCTGTGGATATATATTCTACCCACACACATTTGAAACTCTCCTGGGGTACCCTCACACATATTATTCCCTCATTTAGTGGATATTTTCACAAAAAAGTGAAATTTTCAAAAATTCAGGAAATTGACTGAAAACGACTAAATATGAAGGACTCATCGGGCGATTCGCTCTGGAACTGATATCGGAACGCTCACTGACATTTCCCCTACCTGAAAGTCTGATAAATGCCATAAAAATGACTAAGTCCAAAAAAAAATTTTTTTCAACTTTTTTCAATTTTACCCCCGTGGGATATATTTTCTAAAATCACACATTTTGAAATCTCCTGGCGTACCCTCACACATATTATTCCCTCATTTAGTGGATATTTTCACAAAAAAGTGAAATTTTCAAAAATTCAGAAAATTGGCTGAAAACGACTAAATATGAAGGACTCATCGGACGAATCGCTCTGAAACTGAAATCGGAACGCTCACTGACATTTCCCCTATCTGAAAGTCTGATAAACGGCGGAAAAATGACTAAGTCCCCAAAAAAAATGTTTTCAACTTTTTTCAATTTTACTTTTGTGGATATATATTCTACCCACACACATTTGGAACTCTCCTGGGGTACCCTCACACATATTATTCCCTCATTTAGTGGATATTTTCACAAAAAAAGTGAAATTTTCAAAAATTCAGAAAATTGGCTGAAAACGACTAAATATGAAGGACTCATCGGGCGAATCGCTCTGGAACTGAAATCGGAACGCTCACTGACATTTCCCCTATCTGAAAGTCTGATAAACGCCGTAAAAATGACTAAGTCCAAAAGAAATATTTTTTCAACTTTTTTCAATTTTACCCCCGTGGGATATATATTCTACCCACACACATTTGGAACTCTCCTGGCGTACCCTCACACATATTATTCCCTCATTTAGTGGATATTTTCACAAAAAACTGAATTTTTTAAAAATTCTGAAAATTGGCTGAAAACGACTAAATATGAAGGACTCATCGGGCGAATCGCTCTGGAACTGAAATCGGAATGCTCACTGACATTTCCCCTATCTGAAAGTCTGATAAATGCCATAAAAATGACTAAGTCCAAAAAAAAATTGTTTTCAACTTTTTTCAATTTTACCCCCATGGGATATATTTTCTACCATCACACATTTGGAAATCTCCTGGGGTACCCTCACACATATTATTCCCTCATTTAGTGGATATTTTCACAAAAAAGTGAAATTTTCAAAAATTCTGAAAATTGGCTGAAAACGACTAAATATGAAGGACTCATCAGGCGAATCGCTCTGGAACTGAAATCGGAACGCTCACTGACATTTCCCCTATCTGAAAGTCTGATAAACGCCATAAAAATGACTAAGTCCAAAAAAAATTTTTTTTCAACTTTTTTCAATTTTACCCCCGTGGATATATTTTCTACCATCACACATTTGGAAATCTCCTGGGTTACCCTCACACATATTATTGTTATGTTCTGCTACCAGAGCTAAGGAAAGAGAGGAGATCTGTCCCTACGATAGAACTCAGCTTGATCCCTACGATGTAACAGGGAACCTGATCCTGCGATCAGACCTGCTAAAGTCCTCAGCTAGTCTGTACGGAGACCTATAGATGTGGGGAAGGAATCCCTACAAGTACTAGGGACTGGGAGCAAAATGGACACCTCCTAACAGAAATAGTAGCAGACAGACAAACAAACAAAATATATAGAACACAGAGGTCCGAAGACCAAGCAAACTAACAGAGTTAGATACTGAGCACAGGCTAGCTAAAGAGTAGTAATACAATGAAGTCCAGCAAAGCCAGAAGGGCGGAGCAGGACTAAATAGGCCAACAAGGTCATGAGACCAGCAATAGAAAAAACCTAAGAGCAAGGTTCTAACAGTACCCCCCCTTCTAAGAGGATCCTCCGGATCCCCTAGGACCAGGCTTATCAGGAAATCTCCTGTGAAACGCTCTGATAAGTCTGGACGCGGAAACATCATCCGACCTCACCAATGAGTTATCCTCGGGTCCGAAACCTTTCCAGGCCACGAGATACTGCAAACTACCTCTATACCGTCTAGAATTAAGGATGCGAGAAATTTCATATTCCCCGTCCTCCACCACCGGAGGAACAGAGGCAGAGGCGTCAGAATCCGACACAACAGCTTTTTTCAACAGAGAGACATGAAACACCGGATTAATTCTCCAGGAGGTAGGAACCTCCAACCTAACAGCAGATTGGTTGACAACCTGAAGCACCTTAAAGGGCCCTACAAACTTGGGACCCAATTTCTTAGAAGGAATCCTCAACCGCAGATTCCTAGAGGACAACCAAACCATGTCACCAACAGCGAACAAAACCTCCTGTCGTTTCCTATCAAAGTAGTCTTTAGATTTTCTGTTAGCCTCCTGAAGATTACCACGCACATCCGTCCAAACTCTCTCCAAATCGCCGGAAAAATTCTCCTCCTCAGGCACGGCAGATACCAACTTGGAGAACGACCCAAATGACGGATGTCTCCCAGAACAAAAAAAAAAGGCGAACAACCAGCAGAAGAAGATGTATGATTGTTCAGAGCAAATTCATCAAGTGGCAGAAACTCAGACCACCCCTCTTGATTGTCTGCCACAAAACAGCGCAAGAACTGCTCAACATCCTGGTTATTCCTTTCTGTCTGGCCATTAGATTCAGGATGATATCCGGATGAGAACGACAAATGAACTCCCAACCTGTCACAAAAGGCGCGCCAAAAACGAGCCACGAACTGAGGTCTCCTATCAGAAACAATGTCAGTAGGAACGCCATGAAGTCTGACAATTTCCTTGACAAAGGCCTTAGCGAGAGTCTTAGCGCAGGGCAGTTTGACGAAGGGAACCAAGTGACACATCTTGCTAAAACGGTCCACGACCACCCAGATGACAGTAAAACCCTCAGAGGGGGGAAGGTCAGTTATAAAGTCCATAGCCAAATGTGTCCAAGGAGCACTGGGAACCTCCAGAGGGCAAAGTAACCCCGCAGAAGGAGCATGTGAGGACTTAGATCTAGCACATATAGTACATTGACGCACCCACTTAATGACTTCCTTCTGCCATCCAGGCAACCAAAAACTGCGACCCACCAGTCTCTTGGTCTCAGAGCTTCCGGGATGACCTGCCAACCGAGATTCGTGACACTCAACAAACAAATCTCTCCTAAAGGTCCCAGGCACAAACAACCTCCCATGGGGAGTGTTAGATGGGGCATTCTCCTGTACTTTAAGAATCTCACCTTCCAAAATGGAGTCCAAAGCAGCTATCACAACACCTTCTTGTAAAATGTTCTCCTCTTTCTCAGCACCGACTATGGGAGAAAAACTGCGAGACAAGGCATCCGCCTTAACATTCTTAGTACCTGGGATGTAAGTAACGGAAAAATTAAACCGCGAGAAAAACAGTGCCCACCTAGCCTGACGGGCATTCAGGCGCTTGGCAGCATCAAGATATATCAGATTTTTATGATCCGTAAAAACCTGAACGGGAAATTCAGCACCTTCCAAGAGGTGGCGCCAGTGTTCAAATGGGAGTTTAATAGCCAATAATTCCCGATTACCAATATCGTAATTCAGTTCAGTCTCCGATAATTTTTTTGAAAAAAAGGCACAGGGATGTACTCCATCCCCGTTATCCTGAGACAATACTGCGCCAACCCCCACAGAGGAAGCATCAACCTCAACCAAAAACGGCTTAGTCACATCAGGCTGCATAAGGATGGGAGCAGAGGTGAACCTCTCCTTGAGATACACAAAAGCTTCAATGGCCTCAGAAGTCCACTGAACCGCATCAGCACCTTTCCTGGTGAAATCGGTCAGAGGTTTGACAATAATAGAAAAATTTTTAATGAATTTTCTATAATAATTGGCGAAACCCAAAAACCTCTGTATCGATTTCAAACCAATAGGCCTAGGCCATTCCTGCACAGCTTGAACTTTCACCGGGTCCATCTCAAAACCTTCGCTGGAGATAATGTAGCCCAAAAAACTAATTCTCTGTACAGCGAACTCAGATTTCTCCAGCTTAGCAAAAAGCGAATTGTCAATTAATAACTGTAATACTTCACGTACGCTCCGCCAATGAGACTTCAGATCCGGCGAATAAATCAAAATGTCATCCAAATACACAACCACATTTTTGCCAATCAAAGGTCTAAGGATGTCATTAATAAGATTCTGAAAAAATGCAGGAGCATTAGTAAGACCAAAAGGCATAACCAGATTCTCAAAATGACCCACAGGAGTGTTAAAAGCAGTCTTCCATTCGTCACCCTCCTTCATGCGCAACAGATTGTATGCCCCCCGAAGGTCAATTTTAGAGAACCACTTGGCCCCCACTAACTGGTTAAACAGATCAGGAATCAATGGCAGTGGGTAAGGATTGCGTACAGTAATTTTGTTAATCTCACGAAAATCCAGACAAGGACGTAAACCGCCGTCCTTTTTTTTTACAAAAAAAAATCCAACCGCCACAGGAGACTTAGAGGGCCTAATGTGACCGGCGGCCAAACTTGTCTGTATGTATTCCTCCAAAGCCTTTCTCTCAAGAATAGTAAGGTTAAATAAACGACTTTTAGGAAGAGTCGCTTCAGGGACAAATTCAATAGTACAATCATAGTCTCTATGGGGAGGCAAAACCTGCGATTCCTTCTCAGAAAAAACTCTCCAAAAATCCTGAATAGGAACAGGCAATTCCCCCCTATCCACAGCTGCAATACGCCCGTTACAACACTTGTCATAACATTTATGGCTCCAGGATTTAATTTCATTGGTAGACCAATCCAGTACAGGATTGTGCAATTTTAACCAGGGCAATCCCAACACCACCGGAGAAGGCAAGTTATTCAAAACTACCAAATCCAATTTCTCATGGTGAACACCATTAATAGTGAGAGGAAATTCACAGACCTTGAGAGTAACATTCTTCAAAGGGGAGCCATCCACAGAAACCACAGCAATGGGGGATGACAAAGGTTCGGGTTTTAAATTGAGTTTTTCCAAGAATCCCCCATCAATTACATTCAGAGTAGACCCACAATCGACAAACACCCGAAATTCCATTAATTTTCCTGAGCAATAGTGGAAGCAGCTAAAAATACACCCTTGGAATTTAAACAGGCAATACGGGCATGACTGACCATTTTTTTTTCTTTCTTCATACGAAGCACACAGCTTTTAATGAAATGACCAGAATTTCCGCAATAGAAACACAAACCTTCAGAAAATCTGCGGTCCTTTTCTTGAGAGCGAGGTGCCATCGCTCCAATCTCCATCGGCTCTCCACTGTCAGTACACACATACTCATGACCAGAAACTGACATAGCAGAGGATTTGCTCTCATTAACCCTTGCACGCAGTCTCCTATCCACCCGTATAGCTAATTGCATAGCCTGTTGCAAATATTCAGGTGTGGGATAAGCAATTAGCAGGTCTTTAACCCTTTCACTAAGACCAGCAAGAAACAGACTCTTCAGAGCAGAATCGTTCCACCCTATTTGAGTAGACCACCGACGGAAATGAGTACAATATTTTTCCACATTACCTGATCCCTGTCTCAAACGTCTCAACTCAGTCTCAGCAGATGAGACACGGTCAGGATCATCATATAATAGCCCCAAAGCAGAAAAAAAACTATCCACTGAACTAAAGAATGTATCACTAGGTTGCAAAGAAAAGGCCCACTCCTGAGGCTCTTTGCGCAAAAGTGACATTATGAACCCTATGCGCTGGGATTCATCCCCAGAGGACCTGGGTCTCAAACGAAAATACAATAAGCAAGCATTTTTAAATGAAAAAAATTCTTGGTGTTCACCAAAAAATAAATCAGGCAAACGTACCTTAGGCTCCAAGAAATGTGCTCCAGGACAGTTACTCACGTGCTGATGGAGCTCGGCCACCTCCAGAGAGAGTCCCTGCAGGCGTTTAGCCAAATCCAGAACCGACACCATGATGGAACAGAAAAATCTTTCCTTAGAGAATTTGCAGGCTGGACTTACTGTTATGTTCTGCTACCAGAGCTAAGGAAAGAGAGGAGATCTGTCCCTACGATAGAACTCAGCTTGATCCCTACGATGTAACAGGGAACCTGATCCTGCGATCAGACCTGCTAAAGTCCTCAGCTAGTCTGTACGGAGACCTATAGATGTGGGGAAGGAATCCCTACAAGTACTAGGGACTGGGAGCAAAATGGACACCTCCTAACAGAAATAGTAGCAGACAGACAAACAAACAAAATATATAGAACACAGAGGTCCGAAGACCAAGGAAACTTACAGAGTTAGATACTGAGCACAGGCTAGCTAAAGAGTAGTAATACAATGAAGTCCAGCAAAGCCAGAAGGGCGGAGCAGGACTAAATAGGCCAACAAGGTCATGTGACCAGCAATAGAAAAAACCTAAGAGCAAGGTTCTAACAATTATTCCCTCATTTAGTGGATATTTTCACAAAAAAGTGAAATTTTCAAAAATTCCGAAAATTGGCTGAAAACGACTAAATATTAAGGACCCATCGGGCGAATCGCTCTGGAACTGAAATCGGAACGCTCACTGACATTTCCCCTATCTGAATGTCTGATAAACGCCTGAAAAATGACTAAGTCCAAAAACAATTTTTTTTGCAATTTTACCCCCGTGGGATATATATTCTACCTACACACATTTGGAACTCTCCTGGCGTTCCCTCACACATATTATTCCCTCATTTAGTGGATATTTTCACAAAAAAGTGAAATTTTCAAAAATTCTGAAAATTGGCTGAAAACAACTAAATATGAAGGACTCATCGGGCGAATCGCTCTGGAGCTGAAATCGGAACGCTCACTTATATTTCCCCTATCTGAAAGTCTGATAAACGCCGGAAATATGACTAAGTCCAAAAAAAATGTTTTTTCAATTTTACCCCGTGGGATATATATTCTACCCACACACATTTGGAACTCTCCTGGTATACCCTCACACATATTATTCCCTCATTTAGTGGATATTTTCACAAAAAAGTGAAATTTTCAAAAATTCAGAAAATTGGCTGAAAACGACTAAATATGAAGGACTCATCGGGCGAATCGCTCTGGAACTGAAATCGGAACGCTCACTGACATTTGCCCTATCTGAAAGTCTGATAAACGCCGGAAAAATGCCTAAGTCCCCAAAAAAATTTTTTTCAACTTTTTTCAATTTTACCCTTGTGGATATATATTCTACCCACAAACATTTGGAACTCTCCTGAGGTACCCTCACACATATTATTCCCTCATTTAGTGGATATTTTCACAAAAAAGTGAAATTTTCAAAAATTCTGAAAATTGGCTGAAAACGACTAAATATGAAGGACTCATCGGGCGAATCGCTCTGGAACTGAAATCGAAAATCACTGACATTTCCCCTATCTGAAAGTCTGATAAACGCTTGAAAAATGACTAAGTCCAAAAAAAATTTTTTTTAAACTTTTTTTAATTTTACCCCCGTGGGATATATATTCTACCCACACACATTTGGAACTCTCCTGGCGTACCCTCACACATATTATTCCCTCATTTAGTGGATATTTTCACAAAAAAGTGAAATTTTCAAAAATTCAGAAAATTGGCTGAAAACCACTAAATATGAAGGACTCATCGGGCGAATGGCTCTGGAACTGAAATCGGAACGCTCATTGACATTTCCCCTATCTGAAAGTCTGATAAATACAGGAAAAATGACTAAGTCCCCAAAAAAATTTTTTTCAACTTTTTTCAATTTTACCCCCGTGGAAATATATTCTACCCACACACATTTGGAACTCTCCTGGGGTACCCTCACACATATTATTCCCTCATTTAGTGGATATTTTCACAAAAAAGTGAAATTTTCAAAAATTCAGAAAATTGGCTGAAAACTACTAAATATGAAGGACTCATCGGGCGAATCGCTCTGGAACTGAAATCGGCATGCTCACTGACATTTCCCCTATCTGAAAGTTTGATAAACGCCTGAAAAATGAGTAAGTCCAGAAAAAAAAATTTTTCAACTTTTTTCAATTTTACCCCTGTGGGATATATTTTCTACCCACACACATTTGGAGCTCTCCTGGCGTACCCTCACACATATTATTCCCTCATTTAGTGGATATTTTCACAAAAAAGTGAAATTTTCAAAAATTCAGAAAATTGGCTGAAAACGACTAAATATGAAGGACTCATCGGACGAATCGCTCTGAAACTGAAATCGGAACGCTCACTGACATTTCCCCTATCTGAAAGTCTGATAAACGGCGGAAAAATGACTAAGTCCCCAAAAAAAATGTTTTCAACTTTTTTCAATTTTACTTTGGTGGATATATATTCTACCCACACACATTTGGTCTGTCTGTCCTGGGGTACCCTCACACATATTAATCCCTCATTTAGTGGATATTTTCACAAAAAAGTGAAATTTTCAAAAATTCAGAAAATTGGCTGAAAATGACTAAATATGAAGGACTCATCGGGCGAATCGCTCTGGAACTGAAATCGGAAAATCACTCACATTTCCGCTATCTGAAAGTCTGATAAATGCCGGAAAAATGACTAAGTTCAAAAAAAATATTTTTTCAACTTTTTTCAATTTTACCCCCGTGGGATATATATTCTACCCACACACATTTGGATCTCTCCTGGGGTACCCTCACACATATTATTCCCTCATTTAGTGGATATTTTTTTACAAAAAAGTGAAATTTTCAAAAATTCAGAAAATTGTCTGAAAACGACTAAATATGAAGGAGTCATCGGGCGAATCGCTCTGGAATTGAAATCGGAATGCTCGCTGACATTTCCCCTATCTGAAAGTCTGCTAAACGCCTGAAAAATGGCTAAGTCCAAAAAAATTTTTTTTCAATTTTACCCCCGTGGGATATATATTCTACCCACACACATTTGGAACTCTCCTGGCATACCCTCACATATATTATTCCCTCATTTAGTGGATATTTTCACAAAAAAGTGAAATTTTCAAAAATTCAGAAAATTGGCTGAAAACGACTAAATATGAAGGACCCATCGGGCGAATCGCTCTGGATCTGAAATCGGAACGCTCACTGACATTTCCCCTATCTGAAAGTCTGATAAACGTCAGAAAAATGACTAAGTCCAAAAAAATTTTTTTTCAATTTTACCCCCGTGGGATACATATTCTACCCACACACATTTGGAACTCTCCTGGTGTACCCTCACACATATTATTCCCTCATTTAGTGGATATTTTCACAAAAAATTGAAATTTTAAAAAATTCTGAAAATTTGCTGAAATCGACTAAATATGAAGGACTCATCGGGCGAATCGCTCAGGAACTGAAATCGGAATGCTCGCTGACATTTCCCCTATCTGAAAGTCTGATAAACACAGGAAAAATGTATAAGTCCAAAAAAAAATTTTTTTCAACTTTTTCAGTTTTACCCCCGTGGATATATATTCTACCCAAACACATTTGGAACTCTCCTGGGGTACCGTCACACATATTATTCCCTCACTTAGTGGATATTTTCACCAAAAAAGTGAAATTTTCAAAAATTCAGAAAATTGGCTGAAAATGACTAAATATGAAGGACCCATCGGGCAAATCGCTCTGGAGCTGAAATCGGAACGCACTCTGACATTTCCCGTATCTGAAAGTCTGATAAACGCCGGAAAAATGACTAAGTCCAAAAATCATTTTTTCAATTTTACCCCCGTGGGATATATTTTCTACCCACACACATTTGGAACTCTCCTGGCGTACCCTCACACATATTATTCCCTCATTTAGTGGATATTTTCACAATAAAGAGAAATTTTCAAAAATTCTGAAAATTGGCTGAAAACGACTAAATATGAAGGACTCATCGGGCAAATCGCTCTGGAACTGAAATCGGAACGCTCACTGACATTTCCCCTATCTGAAAGTCTGATAAACGCCGGAAAAATGCCTAAGTCCAAAAAAATATTTTTATAAACTTTTTTCAATTTTACCCTTGTGGATATATATTCTACCCACACACCTTTGGAACTCTCCTGGGGTACAATCACACATATTATTCCCTCATTTTGTGGATATTTTCACAAAAAAGTGAAATTTTCAAAAATTCCGAAAATTGGCTGAAAACGACTAAATATGAAGGACTCATCGGGCGAATCGCTCTGGAACTGAAATCGGTATGCTCACTGACATTTCCCCTATCTGAAAGTCTGATAAACGCCGGAAAAATGACTAAGTCGAAAAAAAATTTTTTTTCAATTTTACCCCCGTGGGATATATATTCTACCCACACACATTTTGAACTCTCCTGGCGTACCCTCACACATATTATTCCCTCATTTAGTGGATATTTTCACAAAAAAGTGACATTTTAAAAAATTCGGAAAATTGGCTGAAAACGAATAAATATGAAGGACTCATCGGGTGAATCGCTCTGGAACTGAAATCGGAATGTTCGCTGACATTTTCCCTATCTGAAAGTCTGATAAACACCGGAAAAATGTCTAAGTCCAAAAAAAAATGTTTTCAACTTTTTTCAATTTTACCCCCGTGGGATATATATTCTACCCACACACATTTGGAACTCTCCTGGCGTACCCTCACACATATTATTCCCTCATTTAATGGATATTTTCACAAAAAAGTGAAATTTTCAAAAATTCAGAAAATTGACTGAAAACGACTAAATATGAAGGACTCATCGGGCGAATCACTCTGGAACTGAAATCGGAATGCTCACTGACATTTCCCCTATCTGAAAGTCTGATAAATGGCGGAAAAATGACTAAGTTCAAAAAAAAAATTTTTTCAACTTTTTTCAATTTTACCCCCGTGGGATATATATATTCTACCCACACACATTTGGAACTCTACTGGTGTACCCTCACACATATTATTCCCTCATTTAATGGATATTTTCACAAAAAAGTGAAATTTTCAAAAATTCAGAAAATTGACTGAAAACGACTAAATATGAAGGACTCATCGGGCGAATCACTCTGGAACTGAAATCGGAATGCTCACTGACATTTCCCCTATCTGAAAGTCTGATAAATGGCGGAAAAATGACTAAGTTCAAAAAAAAAATTTTTTAAACTTTTTTCAATTTTACCCCCGTGGGATATATATATTCTACCCACACACATTTGGAACTCTCCTGGTGTACCCTCACACATATTATTCCCTCATTTAGTGGATATTTTCACAAAAAAGTGAAATTTTCAAAAATTCTGAAAATTGGCTGAAAACGACTAAATATGAAGGACCCATCGGGCGAATCGCTCTGGATCTGAAATCGGAATGCTCGCTGACATTTCCCCTATCTGAAAGTCTGATAAACGTCGGAAAAATGACTAAGTCCAAAAAAATTTTTTTTCAATTTTACCCCCGTGGGATATATATTCTACCCACACACATTTGGAACTCTCCTGGCGCACCCTCACACATATTATTCCCTCATTTAGTGGATATTTTCACAAAAAAGTGAAATTTTCAAAAATTCAGAAAATTGGCTGAAAACGACTAAATATGAAGGACTCATCGGACGAATCGCTCTGGAACTGAAATCGGAACGCTCACTGACATTTCCCCTATCTGAAAGTTTGATAAACGCCTGAAAAATTGCTAAGTCCCCCAAAAAAATTTTTTCAACTTTTTTCAATTTTACCCTTGTGGATATATATTCTACCCACACACATTTGGAACTCTCCTGGGGTACCCTCACACATATTATTCCCTCATTTAGTGGATATTTTCACAAAAAGTGAAATTTTCAAAAATTCTGAAAATTGGCTCTAAACGACTAAATATGAAGGACCCATCGGGTGAATCGCTCTGGAACTGAAATCGGCACGCTCACTGACATTTCCCCTATCTGAAAGTCTGATAAACGGCGGAAAAATGACTAAGTCCCCAAAAAAAATGTTTTCAACTTTTTTCAATTTTACTTTTGTGGATATATATTCTACCCACACACATTTGGAACTCTCCTGGGGTACCCTCACACATATGATTCCCTCATTTAGTGGATGTTTTCACAAAAAAAGTGAAATTTTCAAAAATTCAGAAACTTGGCTGAAAACGACTAAATATGAAGGACTCATCGGGCGAATCGCTCTGGAACTGAAATCGGAAAATCACTCACATTTCCGCTATCTGAAAGTCTGATAAACGCTTGAAAAATGACTAAGTCCAAAAAAATTTTTTTTAAACTTTTTTCAATTTTAACCCCGTGGGATATATATTCTACCCACACACATTTGGAACTCTCCTGGCGTACCCTCACACATATTATTCTCTCATTTAGTGGATATTTTCACAAAAAAGTGAAATTTTCAAAAATTCAGAAAATTGGCTGAAAACGACTAAATATGAAGGACTCATCGGGCGAATCGCTCTGGAACTGAAATCGGAACGCTCACTGACATTTCCCCTATCTGAAAGTCTGATAAACGCCGGAAAAATGCCTAAGTCCCCCAAAAAAATTTTCCAACTTTTTTCAATTTTACGCTTGTGGATATATATTCTACCCACACACATTTGGTCTGTCTGTCCTGGGGTACCCTCACACATATTAATCTCTCATTTAGTGGATATTTTCACAAAAAAGTGAAATTTTCAAAAATTCAGAAAATTGGCTGAAAATGACTAAATATGAAGGACTCATCGGGCAAATCGCTCTGGAACTGAAATCGGAAAATCACTCACATTTCCGCTATCTGAAAGTCTGATAAATGCCGGAAAAATGACTAAGTTCAAAAAATAAATTTTTTCAACTTTTTTCAATTTTACCCCCGTGGGATATATATTCTACCCACACACATTTGGAACTCTCCTGGCGTACCCTCACACATATTATTCCCTCATTTAGTGGATATTTTCACAAAAAATTGAAATTTTAAAAAATTCTGAAAATTGGCTGAAATCGACTAAATATGAAGGACTCATCGGGCGAATCGCTCTGGAACTGAAATCGGAATGCTCGCTGACATTTCCCCTATCTGAAAGTCTGATAAACACAGGAAAAATGTCTAAGTCCAAAAAAAAATTTTTTTCAACTTTTTCAGTTTTACCCCCGTGGATATATATTCTACCCAAACACATTTGGAACTCTCCTGGGGTACCGTCACACATATTATTCCCTCATTTAGTGGATATTTTCACCAAAAAAGTGAAATTTTCAAAAATTCAGAAAATTGGCTGAAAATGACTAAACATGAAGGACTCATCTGGCGAATCGCGTTGGAACTGAAATCGGAATGCTCACTGACATTTCCCCTATCTGAAAGTCTGATAAACGCCGGAAACATGCCTAAGTCACAAAAAAAAATTTTTCAACTTTTTTCAATTTTACCCCCGTGGGATATATATTCTACCCACACACATTTAGAACTCTCCTGGCGTACCCTCACACATATTATTCCCTCACTTAGTGGATATTTTCACAAAAAAGTGAAATTTTCAAAAATTCAGAAAATTGGCTGAAAATGACTAAATAAGAAGGACCCATCGGGCGAATCGCTCTGGAACTGAAATCGGAACGCTCACTGACATTTCCCCTATCTGAAAGTCTGATAAACGCCGGAAAAATGACTAAGTCCAAGAAAACATTTTTTTCAATTTTACCCCCGTGGGATATACATTCTACCCACACACATTTGGAACTCTCCTGGCGTACCCTCACACATATTATTCCCTCATTTAGTGGATATTTTCACAAAAAAGAGAAATTTTCAAAAATTCAGAAAATTGGCTGAAAACGACTAAATATGAAGGACTCATCGGGCAAATCGCTCTGGAACTGAAATCGGAACGCTCACTGACATTTCCCCTTTCTGAAAGTCTCATAAACGCCGGAAAAATGCCTAAGTCCAAAAAAATATTTTTTTAAACTTTTTTCAATTTTACCCCCGTGGATATATATTCTACCCACACACATTTGGAACTCTCCTGGGGTACCCTCACACATATTATTCCCTCATTTAGTGGATATTTTCACAAAAAAGTGAAATTTTCAAAAATTCAGAAAATTGACTGAAAACGACTAAATATGAAGGACTCATCGGGCGAATCGCTCTGAAACTGAAATCGGAACGCTCACTGACATTTCCCCTCTCTGAAAGTCTGATAAACACTGGAAAAAAGCCTAAGTCCAAAAAAACATTTTTTTAAACTTTTTTTAATTTTACCCCCGTGGGATATATATATATTCTACCACCACACATTTGGAACTCTCCTGGGGTACCCTCACACATATTATTCCCTCATTTAGTGGATATTTTCACAAAAAGTGAAATTTTCAAAAATTCTGAAAATTGGCTGAAAATGACTAAATATGAAGGACCCATCGGGCGAATCGCTCTGGAGCTGAAATCGGAACGCACACTGACATTTCCCCTATCTGAATGTCTGATAAACGCCGAAAAAATGCCTAAGTCACAAAAAAAAATTTTTCAACTTTTTTCAATTTTGCCCCCGTGGATATATATTCTACCCACACACATTTGGAACTCTCCTGGGGTACCCTCACACATATTATTCCCTTATTTAGTGGATATTTTCACAAAAAAGTGAAATTTTCAAAAATTCAGAAAATTGGCTGAAAACGCCTGAATATAAAGGACTCATCGGTCGAATCGCTCTGGAACTGAAATTGGAACGCTCACTGACATTTCCCCTATCTGAAAGTCTGATAAACGCCGGAAAAGTGACTAAGCCAAAAAAAAATTTTTTTTAAACTTTTTTTAAATTTTACCACCGTGGGATATATATTCTACCCACACACACTTGGAACTCTCCTGGCATACCCTCACACATATTATTCCCTCATTTAGTGGATATTTTCACAAAAAAGTGAAATTTTCAAAAATTCAGAAAATTGGCTGAAAACGACTAAATATAAAGGACTCATCGGGCGAATCGCTCTGGAACTGAAATCGGAACGCTCACTGACATTTTGCTATCTGAAAATCTGATAAATGGCGGAAAAATGACTAAGCCCTAAAAAAAAGTTTTTTTCAACTTTTTTCAATTTTACCCGCGTGGGATATATATATATATTCTACCACCACACATTTGGAACTCTCCTGGGGTACCCTCACACATATTATTCCCTCATTTAGTGGATATTTTCACAAAAAGTGAAATTTTCAAAAATTCTGAAAATTGGCTGAAAATGACTAAATATGAAGGACCCATCGGGCGAATCGCTCTGGAGCTGAAATCGGAACGCACACTGACATTTCCCCTATCTGAATGTCTGATAAACGCCGAAAAAATGCCTAAGTCACAAAAAAAAAATTTTCAACTTTTTTCAATTTTGCCCCCGTGGATATATATTCTACCCACACACATTTGGAACTCTCCTGGGGTACCCTCACACATATTATTCCCTCATTTAGTGGATATTTTCACAAAAAAGTGAAATTTTCAAAAATTCAGAAAATTGGCTGAAAACGACTGAATATAAAGGACTCATCGGTCGAATCGCTCTGGAACTGAAATTGGAACGCTCACTGACATTTCCCCTATCTGAAAGTCTGATAAACGCCGGAAAAGTGACTAAGCCAAAAAAAAATTTTTTTTAAACTTTTTTTAAATTTTACCACCGTGGGATATATATTCTACCCACACACATTTGGATCTCTCCTGGGGTACCCTCACACATATTATTCCCTCATTTAGTGGATATTTTTTTACAAAAAAGTGAAATTTTCAAAAATTCAGAAAATTGTCTGAAAACGACTAAATATGAAGGAGTCATCGGGCGAATCGCTCTGGAATTGAAATCGGAATGCTCGCTGACATTTCCCCTATCTGAAAGTCTGCTAAACGCCTGAAAAATGGCTAAGTCCAAAAAAATTTTTTTTCAATTTTACCCCCGTGGGATATATATTCTACCCACACACATTTGGAACTCTCCTGGCATACCCTCACACATATTATTCCCTCATTTAGTGGATATTTTCACAAAAAAGTGAAATTTTCAAAAATTCAGAAAATTGGCTGAAAACGACTAAATATGAAGGACCCATCGGGCGAATCGCTCTGGATCTGAAATCGGAACGCTCACTGACATTTCCCCTATCTGAAAGTCTGATAAACGTCAGAAAAATGACTAAGTCCAAAAAAATTTTTTTTCAATTTTACCCCCGTGGGATATATATTCTACCCACACACATTTGGAACTCTCCTGGTGTACCCTCACACATATTATTCCCTCATTTAGTGGATATTTTCACAAAAAATTGAAATTTTAAAAAATTCTGAAAATTTGCTGAAATCGACTAAATATGAAGGACTCATCGGGCGAATCGCTCAGGAACTGAAATCGGAATGCTCGCTGACATTTCCCCTATCTGAAAGTCTGATAAACACAGGAAAAATGTATAAGTCCAAAAAAAAATTTTTTTCAACTTTTTCAGTTTTACCCCCGTGGATATATATTCTACCCAAACACATTTGGAACTCTCCTGGGGTACCGTCACACATATTATTCCCTCACTTAGTGGATATTTTCACCAAAAAAGTGAAATTTTCAAAAATTCAGAAAATTGGCTGAAAATGACTAAATATGAAGGACCCATCGGGCAAATTGCTCTGGAGCTGAAATCGGAACGCACTCTGACATTTCCCGTATCTGAAAGTCTGATAAACGCCGGAAAAATGACTAAGTCCAAAAATCATTTTTTCAATTTTACCCCCGTGGGATATATTTTCTACCCACACACATTTGGAACTCTCCTGGCGTACCCTCACACATATTATTCCCTCATTTAGTGGATATTTTCACAATAAAGAGAAATTTTCAAAAATTCTGAAAATTGGCTGAAAACGACTAAATATGAAGGACTCATCGGGCAAATCGCTCTGGAACTGAAATCGGAACGCTCACTGACATTTCCCCTATCTGAAAGTCTGATAAACGCCGGAAAAATGCCTAAGTCCAAAAAAATATTTTTATAAACTTTTTTCAATTTTACCCTTGTGGATATATATTCTACCCACACACCTTTGGAACTCTCCTGGGGTACAATCACACATATTATTCCCTCATTTTGTGGATATTTTCACAAAAAAGTGAAATTTTCAAAAATTCCGAAAATTGGCTGAAAACGACTAAATATGAAGGACTCATCGGGCGAATCGCTCTGGAACTGAAATCGGTATGCTCACTGACATTTCCCCTATCTGAAAGTCTGATAAACGCCGGAAAAATGACTAAGTCGAAAAAAAATTTTTTTTCAATTTTACCCCCGTGGGATATATATTCTACCCACACACATTTTGAACTCTCCTGGCGTACCCTCACACATATTATTCCCTCATTTAGTGGATATTTTCACAAAAAAGTGACATTTTAAAAAATTCGGAAAATTGGCTGAAAACGAATAAATATGAAGGACTCATCGGGTGAATCGCTCTGGAACTGAAATCGGAATGTTCGCTGACATTTTCCCTATCTGAAAGTCTGATAAACACCGGAAAAATGTCTAAGTCCAAAAAAAAATGTTTTCAACTTTTTTCAATTTTACCCCCGTGGGATATATATTCTACCCACACACATTTGGAACTCTCCTGGCGTACCCTCACACATATTATTCCCTCATTTAATGGATATTTTCACAAAAAAAGTGAAATTTTCAAAAATTCAGAAAATTGACTGAAAACGACTAAATATGAAGGACTCATCGGGCAAATCACTCTGGAACTGAAATCGGAATGCTCACTTACATTTCCCCTATCTGAAAGTCTGATAAATGGCGGAAAAATGACTAAGTTCAAAAAAAAAATTTTTTCAACTTTTTTCAATTTTACCCCCGTGGGATATATATATTCTACCCACACACATTTGGAACTCTACTGGTGTACCCTCACACATATTATTCCCTCATTTAATGGATATTTTCACAAAAAAGTGAAATTTTCAAAAATTCAGAAAATTGACTGAAAACGACTAAATATGAAGGACTCATCGGGCGAATCACTCTGGAACTGAAATCGGAATGCTCACTGACATTTCCCCTATCTGAAAGTCTGATAAATGGCGGAAAAATGACTAAGTTCAAAAGAAAAATTTTTTAAACTTTTTTCAATTTTACCCCCGTGGGATATATATATTCTACCCACACACATTTGGAACTCTCCTGGTGTACCCTCACACATATTATTCCCTCATTTAGTGGATATTTTCACAAAAAAGTGAAATTTTCAAAAATTCTGAAAATTGGCTGAAAACGACTAAATATGAAGGACCCATCGGGCGAATCGCTCTGGATCTGAAATCGGAATGCTCGCTGACATTTCCCCTATCTGAAAGTCTGATAAACGTCGGAAAAATGACTAAGTCCAAAAAAATTTTTTTTCAATTTTACCCCCGTGGGATATATATTCTACCCACACACATTTGGAACTCTCCTGGTGTACCCTCACACATATTATTCCCTCATTTAGTGGATATTTTCACAAAAAAGTGAAATTTTCAAAAATTCTGAAAATTGGCTGAAAACGACTAAATATGAAGGACTCATCGGGCGAATCGCTCTGGAACTGAAATCGGAAAATCACTGACATTTCCCCTATCTGAAAGTCTGATAAACGCTTGAAAAATGACTAAGTCCAAAAAAAAATTTTTTAAAACTTTTTTCAATTTTACCCCCGTGGGATATATATTCTACCCACACACATTTGGAACTCTCCTGGCGCACCCTCACACATATTATTCCCTCATTTAGTGGATATTTTCACAAAAAAGTGAAATTTTCAAAAATTCAGAAAATTGGCTGAAAACGACTAAATATGAAGGACTCATCGGACGAATCGCTCTGGAACTGAAATCGGAACGCTCACTGACATTTCCCCTATCTGAAAGTTTGATAAACGCCTGAAAAATTGCTAAGTCCCCCAAAAAAATTTTTTCAACTTTTTTCAATTTTACCCTTGTGGATATATATTCTACCCACACACATTTGGAACTCTCCTGGGGTACCCTCACACATATTATTCCCTCATTTAGTGGATATTTTCACAAAAAGTGAAATTTTCAAAAATTCTGAAAATTGGCTCTAAACGACTAAATATGAAGGACCCATCGGGTGAATCGCTCTGGAACTGAAATCGGCACGCTCACTGACATTTCCCCTATCTGAAAGTCTGATAAACGGCGGAAAAATGACTAAGTCCCCAAATAAAATGTTTTCAACTTTTTTCAATTTTACTTTTGTGGATATATATTCTACCCACACACATTTGGAACTCTCCTGGGGTACCCTCACACATATGATTCCCTCATTTAGTGGATGTTTTCACAAAAAAAGTGAAATTTTCAAAAATTCAGAAACTTGGCTGAAAACGACTAAATATGAAGGACTCATCGGGCGAATCGCTCTGGAACTGAAATCGGAAAATCACTCACATTTCCGCTATCTGAAAGTCTGATAAACGCTTGAAAAATGACTAAGTCCAAAAAAATTTTTTTTAAACTTTTTTCAATTTTAACCCCGTGGGATATATATTCTACCCACACACATTTGGAACTCTCCTGGCGTACCCTCACACATATTATTCTCTCATTTAGTGGATATTTTCACAAAAAAGTGAAATTTTCAAAAATTCAGAAAATTGGCTGAAAACGACTAAATATGAAGGACTCATCGGGCGAATCGCTCTGGAACTGAAATCGGAACGCTCACTGACATTTCCCCTATCTGAAAGTCTGATAAACGCCGGAAAAATGCCTAAGTCCCCCAAAAAAATTTTCCAACTTTTTTCAATTTTACGCTTGTGGATATATATTCTACCCACACACATTTGGTCTGTCTGTCCTGGGGTACCCTCACACATATTAATCTCTCATTTAGTGGATATTTTCACAAAAAAGTGAAATTTTCAAAAATTCAGAAAATTGGCTGAAAATGACTAAATATGAAGGACTCATCGGGCAAATCGCTCTGGAACTGAAATCGGAAAATCACTCACATTTCCGCTATCTGAAAGTCTGATAAATGCCGGAAAAATGACTAAGTTCAAAAAATAAATTTTTTCAACTTTTTTCAATTTTACCCCCGTGGGATATATATTCTACCCACACACATTTGGAACTCTCCTGGCGTACCCTCACACATATTATTCCCTCATTTAGTGGATATTTTCACAAAAAATTGAAATTTTAAAAAATTCTGAAAATTGGCTGAAATCGACTAAATATGAAGGACTCATCGGGCGAATCGCTCTGGAACTGAAATCGGAATGCTCGCTGACATTTCCCCTATCTGAAAGTCTGATAAACACAGGAAAAATGCCTAAGTCCAAAAAAAAATTTTTTTCAACTTTTTCAGTTTTACCCCCGTGGATATATATTCTACCCAAACACATTTGGAACTCTCCTGGGGTACCGTCACACATATTATTCCCTCATTTAGTGGATATTTTCACCAAAAAAGTGAAATTTTCAAAAATTCAGAAAATTGGCTGAAAATGACTAAACATGAAGGACTCATCTGGCGAATCGCGTTGGAACTGAAATCGGAATGCTCACTGACATTTCCCCTATCTGAAAGTCTGATAAACGCCGGAAACATGCCTAAGTCACAAAAAAAATTTTTCAACTTTTTTCAATTTTACCCCCGTGGGATATATATTCTACCCACACACATTTAGAACTCTCCTGGCGTACCCTCACACATATTATTCCCTCACTTAGTGGATATTTTCACAAAAAAGTGAAATTTTCAAAAATTCAGAAAATTGGCTGAAAATGACTAAATAAGAAGGACCCATCGGGCGAATCGCTCTGGAACTGAAATCGGAACGCTCACTGACATTTCCCCTATCTGAAAGTCTGATAAACGCCGGAAAAATGACTAAGTCCAAGAAAACATTTTTTTCAATTTTACCCCCGTGGGATATACATTCTACCCACACACATTTGGAACTCTCCTGGCGTACCCTCACACATATTATTCCCTCATTTAGTGGATATTTTCACAAAAAAGAGAAATTTTCAAAAATTCAGAAAATTGGCTGAAAACGACTAAATATGAAGGACTCATCGGGCAAATCGCTCTGGAACTGAAATCGGAACGCTCACTGACATTTCCCCTTTCTGAAAGTCTCATAAACGCCGGAAAAATGCCTAAGTCCAAAAAAATATTTTTTTAAACTTTTTTCAATTTTACCCCCGTGGATATATATTCTACCCACACACATTTGGAACTCTCCTGGGGTACCCTCACACATATTATTCCCTCATTTAGTGGATATTTTCACAAAAAAGTGAAATTTTCAAAAATTCAGAAAATTGACTGAAAACGACTAAATATGAAGGACTCATCGGGCGAATCGCTCTGAAACTGAAATCGGAACGCTCACTGACATTTCCCCTCTCTGAAAGTCTGATAAACACTGGAAAAAAGCCTAAGTCCAAAAAAACATTTTTTTAAACTTTTTTTAATTTTACCCCCGTGGGATATATATATATTCTACCACCACACATTTGGAACTCTCCTGGGGTACCCTCACACATATTATTCCCTCATTTAGTGGATATTTTCACAAAAAGTGAAATTTTCAAAAATTCTGAAAATTGGCTGAAAATGACTAAATATGAAGGACCCATCGGGCGAATCGCTCTGGAGCTGAAATCGGAACGCACACTGACATTTCCCCTATCTGAATGTCTGATAAACGCCGAAAAAATGCCTAAGTCACAAAAAAAAATTTTTCAACTTTTTTCAATTTTGCCCCCGTGGATATATATTCTACCCACACACATTTGGAACTCTCCTGGGGTACCCTCACACATATTATTCCCTTATTTAGTGGATATTTTCACAAAAAAGTGAAATTTTCAAAAATTCAGAAAATTGGCTGAAAACGACTGAATATAAAGGACTCATCGGTCGAATCGCTCTGGAACTGAAATTGGAACGCTCACTGACATTTCCCCTATCTGAAAGTCTGATAAACGCCGGAAAAGTGACTAAGCCAAAAAAAAATTTTTTTTAAACTTTTTTTAAATTTTACCACCGTGGGATATATATTCTACCCACACACACTTGGAACTCTCCTGGCATACCCTCACACATATTATTCCCTCATTTAGTGGATATTTTCACAAAAAAGTGAAATTTTCAAAAATTCAGAAAATTGGCTGAAAACGACTAAATATAAAGGACTCATCGGGCGAATCGCTCTGGAACTGAAATCGGAACGCTCACTGACATTTTGCTATCTGAAAATCTGATAAATGGCGGAAAAATGACTAAGCCCAAAAAAAAAGTTTTTTTCAACTTTTTTCAATTTTACCCGCGTGGGATATATATATATATTCTACCACCACACATTTGGAACTCTCCTGGGGTACCCTCACACATATTATTCCCTCATTTAGTGGATATTTTCACAAAAAGTGAAATTTTCAAAAATTCTGAAAATTGGCTGAAAATGACTAAATATGAAGGACCCATCGGGCGAATCGCTCTGGAGCTGAAATCGGAACGCACACTGACATTTCCCCTATCTGAATGTCTGATAAACGCCGAAAAAATGCCTAAGTCACAAAAAAAAAATTTTCAACTTTTTTCAATTTTGCCCCCGTGGATATATATTCTACCCACACACATTTGGAACTCTCCTGGGGTACCCTCACACATATTATTCCCTCATTTAGTGGATATTTTCACAAAAAAGTGAAATTTTCAAAAATTCAGAAAATTGGCTGAAAACGACTGAATATAAAGGACTCATCGGTCGAATCGCTCTGGAACTGAAATTGGAACGCTCACTGACATTTCCCCTATCTGAAAGTCTGATAAACGCCGGAAAAGTGACTAAGCCAAAAAAAAATTTTTTTTAAACTTTTTTTAAATTTTACCACTGTGGGATATATATTCTACCCACACACATTTGGATCTCTCCTGGGGTACCCTCACACATATTATTCCCTCATTTAGTGGATATTTTTTTACAAAAAAGTGAAATTTTCAAAAATTCAGAAAATTGTCTGAAAACGACTAAATATGAAGGAGTCATCGGGCGAATCGCTCTGGAATTGAAATCGGAATGCTCGCTGACATTTCCCCTATCTGAAAGTCTGCTAAACGCCTGAAAAATGGCTAAGTCCAAAAAAATTTTTTTTCAATTTTACCCCCGTGGGATATATATTCTACCCACACACATTTGGAACTCTCCTGGCATACCCTCACACATATTATTCCCTCATTTAGTGGATATTTTCACAAAAAAGTGAAATTTTCAAAAATTCAGAAAATTGGCTGAAAACGACTAAATATGAAGGACCCATCGGGCGAATCGCTCTGGATCTGAAATCGGAACGCTCACTGACATTTCCCCTATCTGAAAGTCTGATAAACGTCAGAAAAATGACTAAGTCCAAAAAAATTTTTTTTCAATTTTACCCCCGTGGGATATATATTCTACCCACACACATTTGGAACTCTCCTGGTGTACCCTCACACATATTATTCCCTCATTTAGTGGATATTTTCACAAAAAATTGAAATTTTAAAAAATTCTGAAAATTTGCTGAAATCGACTAAATATGAAGGACTCATCGGGCGAATCGCTCAGGAACTGAAATCGGAATGCTCGCTGACATTTCCCCTATCTGAAAGTCTGATAAACACAGGAAAAATGTATAAGTCCAAAAAAAAATTTTTTTCAACTTTTTCAGTTTTACCCCCGTGGATATATATTCTACCCAAACACATTTGGAACTCTCCTGGGGTACCGTCACACATATTATTCCCTCACTTAGTGGATATTTTCACCAAAAAAGTGAAATTTTCAAAAATTCAGAAAATTGGCTGAAAATGACTAAATATGAAGGACCCATCGGGCAAATTGCTCTGGAGCTGAAATCGGAACGCACTCTGACATTTCCCGTATCTGAAAGTCTGATAAACGCCGGAAAAATGACTAAGTCCAAAAATCATTTTTTCAATTTTACCCCCGTGGGATATATTTTCTACCCACACACATTTGGAACTCTCCTGGCGTACCCTCACACATATTATTCCCTCATTTAGTGGATATTTTCACAATAAAGAGAAATTTTCAAAAATTCTGAAAATTGGCTGAAAACGACTAAATATGAAGGACTCATCGGGCAAATCGCTCTGGAACTGAAATCGGAACGCTCACTGACATTTCCCCTATCTGAAAGTCTGATAAACGCCGGAAAAATGCCTAAGTCCAAAAAAATATTTTTATAAACTTTTTTCAATTTTACCCTTGTGGATATATATTCTACCCACACACCTTTGGAACTCTCCTGGGGTACAATCACACATATTATTCCCTCATTTTGTGGATATTTTCACAAAAAAGTGAAATTTTCAAAAATTCCGAAAATTGGCTGAAAACGACTAAATATGAAGGACTCATCGGGCGAATCGCTCTGGAACTGAAATCGGTATGCTCACTGACATTTCCCCTATCTGAAAGTCTGATAAACGCCGGAAAAATGACTAAGTCGAAAAAAAATTTTTTTTCAATTTTACCCCCGTGGGATATATATTCTACCCACACACATTTTGAACTCTCCTGGCGTACCCTCACACATATTATTCCCTCATTTAGTGGATATTTTCACAAAAAAGTGACATTTTAAAAAATTCGGAAAATTGGCTGAAAACGAATAAATATGAAGGACTCATCGGGTGAATCGCTCTGGAACTGAAATCGGAATGTTCGCTGACATTTTCCCTATCTGAAAGTCTGATAAACACCGGAAAAATGTCTAAGTCCAAAAAAAAATGTTTTCAACTTTTTTCAATTTTACCCCCGTGGGATATATATTCTACCCACACACATTTGGAACTCTCCTGGCGTACCCTCACACATATTATTCCCTCATTTAATGGATATTTTCACAAAAAAGTGAAATTTTCAAAAATTCAGAAAATTGACTGAAAACGACTAAATATGAAGGACTCATCGGGCGAATCACTCTGGAACTGAAATCGGAATGCTCACTGCCATTTCCCCTATCTGAAAGTCTGATAAATGGCGGAAAAATGACTAAGTTCAAAAAAAAAATTTTTTCAACTTTTTTCAATTTTACCCCCGTGGGATATATATATTCTACCCACACACATTTGGAACTCTCCTGGTGTACCCTCACACATATTATTCCCTCATTTAGTGGATATTTTCACAAAAAAGTGAAATTTTCAAAAATTCTGAAAATTGGCTGAAAACGACTAAATATGAAGGACCCATCGGGCGAATCGCTCTGGATCTGAAATCGGAATGCTCGCTGACATTTCCCCTATCTGAAAGTCTGATAAACGTCGGAAAAATGACTAAGTCCAAAAAAATTTTTTTTCAATTTTACCCCCGTGGGATATATATTCTACCCACACACATTTGGAACTCTCCTGGCGTACCCTCACACATATTATTCCCTCATTTAGTGGATATTTTCACAAAAAAGTGAAATTTTCAAAAATTCTGAAAATTGGCTGAAAACGACTAAATATGAAGGACTCATCGGGCGAATCGCTCTGGAACTGAAATCGGAAAATCACTGACATTTCCCCTATCTGAAAGTCTGATAAACGCTTGAAAAATGACTAAGTCCAAAAAAAAATTTTTTAAAACTTTTTTCAATTTTACCCCCGTGGGATATATATTCTACCCACACACATTTGGAACTCTCCTGGCGCACCCTCACACATATTATTCCCTCATTTAGTGGATATTTTCACAAAAAAGTGAAATTTTCAAAAATTCAGAAAATTGGCTGAAAACGACTAAATATGAAGGACTCATCGGACGAATCGCTCTGGAACTGAAATCGGAACGCTCACTGACATTTCCCCTATCTGAAAGTTTGATAAACGCCTGAAAAATTGCTAAGTCCCCCAAAAAAATTTTTTCAACTTTTTTCAATTTTACCCTTGTGGATATATATTCTACCCACACACATTTGGAACTCTCCTGGGGTACCCTCACACATATTATTCCCTCATTTAGTGGATATTTTCACAAAAAGTGAAATTTTCAAAAATTCTGAAAATTGGCTCTAAACGACTAAATATGAAGGACCCATCGGGTGAATCGCTCTGGAACTGAAATCGGCACGCTCACTGACATTTCCCCTATCTGAAAGTCTGATAAACGGCGGAAAAATGACTAAGTCCCCAAAAAAAATGTTTTCAACTTTTTTCAATTTTACTTTTGTGGATATATATTCTACCCACACACATTTGGAACTCTCCTGGCGTACCCTCACACATATTATTCTCTCATTTAGTGGATATTTTCACAAAAAAGTGAAATTTTCAAAAATTCAGAAAATTGGCTGAAAACGACTAAATATGAAGGACTCATCGGGCGAATCGCTCTGGAACTGAAATCGGAACGCTCACTGACATTTCCCCTATCTGAAAGTCTGATAAACGCCGGAAAAATGCCTAAGTCCCCCCAAAAAATTTTCCAACTTTTTTCAATTTTACGCTTGTGGATATATATTCTACCCACACACATTTGGTCTGTCTGTCCTGGGGTACCCTCACACATATTAATCTCTCATTTAGTGGATATTTTCACAAAAAAGTGAAATTTTCAAAAATTCAGAAAATTGGCTGAAAATGACTAAATATGAAGGACTCATCGGGCAAATCGCTCTGGAACTGAAATCGGAAAATCACTCACATTTCCGCTATCTGAAAGTCTGATAAATGCCGGAAAAATGACTAAGTTCAAAAAATAAATTTTTTCAACTTTTTTCAATTTTACCCCCGTGGGATATACATTCTACCCACACACATTTGGAACTCTCCTGGCGTACCCTCACACATATTATTCCCTCATTTAGTGGATATTTTCACAAAAAAGAGAAATTTTCAAAAATTCAGAAAATTGGCTGAAAACGACTAAATATGAAGGACTCATCGGGCAAATCGCTCTGGAACTGAAATCGGAACGCTCACTGACATTTCCCCTTTCTGAAAGTCTCATAAACGCCGGAAAAATGCCTAAGTCCAAAAAAATATTTTTTTAAACTTTTTTCAATTTTACCCCCGTGGATATATATTCTACCCACACACATTTGGAACTCTCCTGGGGTACCCTCACACATATTATTCCCTCATTTAGTGGATATTTTCACAAAAAAGTGAAATTTTCAAAAATTCAGAAAATTGACTGAAAACGACTAAATATGAAGGACTCATCGGGCGAATCGCTCTGAAACTGAAATCGGAACGCTCACTGACATTTCCCCTCTCTGAAAGTCTGATAAACACTGGAAAAAAGCCTAAGTCCAAAAAAACATTTTTTTAAACTTTTTTTAATTTTACCCCCGTGGGATATATATATATTCTACCACCACACATTTGGAACTCTCCTGGGGTACCCTCACACATATTATTCCCTCATTTAGTGGATATTTTCACAAAAAGTGAAATTTTCAAAAATTCTGAAAATTGGCTGAAAATGACTAAATATGAAGGACCCATCGGGCGAATCGCTCTGGAGCTGAAATCGGAACGCACACTGACATTTCCCCTATCTGAATGTCTGATAAACGCCGAAAAAATGCCTAAGTCACAAAAAAAAATTTTTCAACTTTTTTCAATTTTGCCCCCGTGGATATATATTCTACCCACACACATTTGGAACTCTCCTGGGGTACCCTCACACATATTATTCCCTCATTTAGTGGATATTTTCACAAAAAAGTGAAATTTTCAAAAATTCAGAAAATTGGCTGAAAACGACTGAATATAAAGGACTCATCGGTCGAATCGCTCTGGAACTGAAATTGGAACGCTCACTGACATTTCCCCTATCTGAAAGTCTGATAAACGCCGGAAAAGTGACTAAGCCAAAAAAAAATTTTTTTTAAACTTTTTTTAAATTTTACCACCGTGGGATATATATTCTACCCACACACACTTGGAACTCTCCTGGCATACCCTCACACATATTATTCCCTCATTTAGTGGATATTTTCACAAAAAAGTGAAATTTTCAAAAATTCAGAAAATTGGCTGAAAACGACTAAATATAAAGGACTCATCGGGCGAATCGCTCTGGAACTGAAATCGGAACGCACACTGACATTTTGCTATCTGAAAATCTGATAAATGGCGGAAAAATGACTAAGCCCAAAAAAAAAGTTTTTTTCAACTTTTTTCAATTTTACCCGCGTGGGATATACATTCTACCCACACACATTTGGAACTCTCCTGGCATACCCTCAAAAATATTATTCCCTAATTTAGTGGATATTTTCACAAAAAAGTGAAATTTTCAAAAATTCTGAAAATTGGCTGAAAACGACTAAATATGAAGGACTCAACGGGCGAATCACTCTGGAACTGAAATCGGAACGCTCACTGACATTTCCCCTATGTGAAAGCCTGATAAACGCCGGAAAAATGACTAAGTCCAAAAAAAATTTTTTTCAATTTTACCCCCGTGGGATATATATTCTACCCACACACATTTGGAAGTCTCCTGGCGTACCCTCACACATATTATTCCCTCATTTAGTGGATATTTTCACAAAAAGTGAAATTTTCAAAAATTCTGAAAATTGGCTGAAAACAACTAAATATGAAGGACTCATTGGGCGAAACGCTCTGGAACTGAAATAGGAACGCTCACTGACATTTCCCCTATCTGAAAGTCTGATAAACGCCGGAAAAATGTCTAAGTCCCCAAAAAAATTTTTTTCACCTTTTTTCTATTTTACCGCCGTGGATATATATTCTACCCACACACACTTGGAACTCTCCTATCATACCCTCACACATATTATTCCCTCATTTAGTGGATATTTTCACAAAAAAGTGAAATTTTCAAAAATTCAAAAAATTGGCTGAAAACAACTAAATATGAAGGACTCATTGGGCGAATCGCTCTGGAACTGAAATAGGAACGCTCACTGACATTTCCCCTATCTGAAAGTCTGATAAACGCCGGAAAAATTGCTAAGTCCCCCAAAAAAATTTTTTCAACTTTTTTCAATTTTACCCTTGTGGATATATATTCTACCCACACACATTTGGAACTCTCCTGGGGTACCCTCACACATATTATTCCCTCATTTAGTGGATATTTTCACAAAAAGTGAAATTTTCAAAAATTCTGAAAATTGGCTCTAAAGGACTAAATATGAAGGACACATCGGGTGAATCGCTCTGGAACTGAAATCGGCACGCTCACTGACATTTCCCCTATCTGAAAGTCTGATAAACGGCGGAAAAATGACTAAGTCCCCAAAAAAAATGTTTTCAACTTTTTTCAATTTTACTTTTGTGGATATATATTCTACCCACACACATTTGGAACTCTCCTGGGGTACCCTCACACATATTATTCCCTCATTTAGTGGATATTTTCACAAAAAAAGTGAAATTTTCAAAAATTCAGAAACTTGGCTGAAAACGACTAAATATGAAGGACTCATCGGGCGAATCGCTCTGGAACTGAAATCGGAAAATCACTCACATTTCCGCTATCTGAAAGTCTGATAAACGCTTGAAAAATGACTAAGTCCAAAAAAATTTTTTTTTAAACTTTTTTCAATTTTAACCCCGTGGGATATATATTCTACCCACACACATTTGGAACTCTCCTGGCGTACCCTCACACATATTATTCTCTCATTTAGTGGATATTTTCACAAAAAAGTGAAATTTTCAAAAATTCAGAAAATTGGCTGAAAACGACTAAATATGAAGGAATCATCGGGCGAATCGCTCTGGAACTGAAATCGGAACGCTCACTGACATTTCCCCTATCTGAAAGTCTGATAAACGCCGGAAAAATGCCTAAGTCCCCAAAAAAAATTTTCCAACTTTTTTCAATTTTACGCTTGTGGATATATATTCTACCCACACACATTTGGTCTGTCTGTCCTGGGGTACCCTCACACATATTAATCCCTCATTTAGTGGATATTTTCACAAAAAAGTGAAATTTTCAAAAATTCAGAAAATTGGCTGAAAATGACTAAATATGAAGGACTCATCGGGCGAATCGCTCTGGAACTGAATTCGGAAAATCACTCACATTTCCGCTATCTGAAAGTCTGATAAATGCCGGAAAAATGACTAAGTTCAAAAAATAAATTTTTTCAACTTTTTTCAATTTTACCCCCGTGGGATATATATTCTACCCACACACATTTGGATCTCTCCTGGGGTACCCTCACACATATTATTCCCTCATTTAGTGGATATTTTTTTACAAAAAAGTGAAATTTTCAAAAATTCAGAAAATTGTCTGAAAATGACTAAATATGAAGGACTCATCGGGCGAATCGCTCTGGAATTGAAATCGGAACGCTCACTGACATTTCCCCTATCTGAAAGTCTGATAAACGTCAGAAAAATGACTAAGTCCAAAAAAATTTTTTTTCAGTTTTACCCCCGTGGGATATATATTCTACCCACACACATTTGGAACTCTCCTGGCGTACCCTCACACATATTATTCCCTCATTTAGTGGATATTTTCACAAAAAAGTGAAATTTTCAAAAATTCTGAAAATTGGCTGAAAACGACTAAATATGAAGGACCCATCGGGCGAATCGCTCTGGATCTGAAATCGGAATGCTCGCTGACATTTCCCCTATCTGAAAGTCTGATAAACGCCGGAAAAATGCCTAAGTCCGAATAAAAAAATTTTTAAGCTTTTTTCAATTTTACCCCCGTGGATATATATTCTACCAACACACATTTGGAACTCTCCGGGGGTACCCTCACACATATTATTCCCTCATTTAGTGGATATTTTCACAAAAAAGTGAAATTTTCAAAAATTCAGAAAATTGGCTGAAAACGACTAAATATGAAGGACTCATCGGGCGAATCGCTCTGAAACTGAAATTGGAACGCTCACTGACATTTCCCCTATCTGAAAGTCTGATAAACGCCGGAAACATGCCTAAGTCACAAAAAAAAATTTTTCAACTTTTTTCAATTTTACCCCCGTGGGATATATATTCTACCCACACACATTTAGAACTCTCCTGGCGTACCCTCACACATATTATTCCCTCACTTAGTGGATATTTTCACAAAAAAGTGAAATTTTCAAAAATTCAGAAAATTGGCTGAAAATGACTAAATATGAAGGACCCATCGGGCGAATCGCTCTGGAACTGAAATCGGAACGCTCACTGACATTTCCCCTATCTGAAAGTCTGATAAATGCCGGAAAAATGCCTAAGTCCGAATAAAAAAATTTTTAAGCTTTTTTCAATTTTACCCCCGTGGATATATATTCTACCAACACACATTTGGAACTCTCCGGGGGTACCCTCACACATATTATTCCCTCATTTAGTGGATATTTTCACAAAAAAGTGAAATTTTCAAAAATTCAGAAAATTGGCTGAAAACGACTAAATATGAAGGACTCATCGGGCGAATCGCTCTGAAACTGAAATCGGAACGCTCACTGACATTTCCCCTATCTGAAAGTCTGATAAACGCCTGAAAAATGACTAAGTCCAAAAAAAAATTTTTTTAAACTTTTTTCAATTTTACCCTTGTGGGATATATATTCTACCCACACAGATTTGGAACTCTCCTGGGGTACCCTCACACATATTGTTCCCTCATTTAGTAGATATTTTCACAAAAAAGTGAAATTTTCAAAAATTCTGAAAATTGGCTGAAAACGACTAAATATGAAGGACTCATCTGGCGAATCGCGTTGGAACTGAAATCGGAATGCTCACTGACATTTCCCCTATCTGAAAGTCTGATAAATGCCGGAAACATGCCTAAGTCACAAAAAAAAATTTTTCAACTTTTTTCAATTTTACCCCCGTGGGATATATATTCTACCCACACACATTTAGAACTCTCCTGGCGTACCCTCACACATATTATTCCCTCACTTAGTGGATATTTTCACAAAAAAGTGAAATTTTCAAAAATTCAGAAAATTGGCTGAAAATGACTAAATATGAAGGACCCATCGGGCGAATCGCTCTGGAACTGAAATCGGAACGCTCACTGACATTTCCCCTCTCTGAAAGTCTGATAAACACTGGAAAAAAGCCTAAGTCCAAAAAAACATTTTTTTAAACTTTTTTCAATTTTACCCCCGTGGGATATATATATATTCTACCACCACACATTTGGAACTCTCCTGGGGTACCCTCACACATATTATTCCCTCATTTAGTGGATATTTTCACAAAAAGTGAAATTTTCAAAAATTCTGAAAATTGGCTGAAAATGACTAAATATGAAGGACCCATCGGGCGAATCGCTCTGGAGCTGAAATCGGAACGCACACTGACATTTCCCCTATCTGAATGTCTGATAAACGCCGGAAAAATGCCTAAGTCACAAAAAAAAATTTTTCAACTTTTTTCAATTTTGCCCCCGTGGATATATATTCTACCCACACACATTTGGAACTCTCCTGGGGTACCCTCACACATATTATTCCCTCATTTAGTGGATATTTTCACAAAAAAGTGAAATTTTCAAAAATTCAGAAAATTGGCTGAAAACGACTAAATATAAAGGACTCATCGGGCGAATCGCTCTGGAACTGAAATCGGAACGCTCACTGACATTTTGCTATCTGAAAATCTGATAAATGGCGGAAAAATGACTAAGCCCAAAAAAAAAGTATTTTTCAACTTTTTTCAATTTTACCCCCGTGGGATATATATTCTACCCACACACATTTGGAACTCTTCTATCATACCCTCACACATATTATTCCCTCATTTAGTGGATATTTTCACAAAAAAGTGAAATTTTCAAAAATTCAAAAAATTGGCTGAAAACGACTATATATGAAGTACTCATCGGGCGAATCGCTCTGGAACTGAAATCGGAACGCTCACTGACATTTCCCCTATCTGAAAGTCTGATAAATGCCAGAAAAATGACTAAGTCCAAAAAAATTTTTTTTTCAATTTTACCCCCATGGGATATATATTCTACCCACACACATTTGGAACTCTCCTGGCATACCCTCACACATATTATTCCCTCATTTAGTGGATTTTTTCACAAAAAAGTGAAATTTTCAAAAATTCAGAAAATTGGCTGAAAACGACTAAATATGAAGGACTCATCGGGCGAATCGCTCTGGAACTGAAATCGGAACGCTCACTGACATTTCCCCTATGTGAAAGTCTGATAAACGCCGGAAAAATGACTAAGTCCAAAAAAAAAATTTTTTAAACTTTTTTCAATTTTACCCCTGTGGGATATATATTCTACCCACACACATTTGGAACTCTTCTTGGGTACCCTCACACATATTATTCCCTCATTTAGTGGATATTTTCACAAAAAGTGAAATTTTCAAAAATTCTGAAAATTGGCTGAAAACAACTAAATATGAAGGACTCATTTGGCGAATTGCTCTGGAACTGAAATAGGAACGCTCACTGACATTTCCCCTATCTGAAAGTCTGATAAACGCCGGAAAAATGACTAAGTCAAAAAAAAATTTTTTTTCAACTTCACCCCCGTGGGATATATATTCTACCCCCACACATTTGGAACTCTCCTGGGGTACCCTCACACATATTATTCCCTCATTTAGTGGATATTTTCACAAAAAAGTGAAATTTTAAAAAATTCTGAAAATTGGCTGAAAACGACTAAATATGAAGGACTCATCGGGCGAATCGCTCTGGAACTGAAATCGGAACGCTGACTGACATTTACCTATCTGAAATTCTGATAAACGCCGGAAAAATCCCTAAGTCCAAAAAAAATTTTTTTCAACTTTTTTCAATTTTACTCCCGTGGGATATATATTCTACCCACACACATTTGGAACTCTCCTGATGTACTTACACACATATTATTCCCTCATTTAGTGGATATTTTCACAAAAAAGTGAAATTTTCAAAAATTCAGAAAATTGGCTGAAAACGACTAAATATGAAGGACTCATCGGGCGAATCGTTCTGGAACTGAAATCGGAACGCTCACTGACATTTCCCCTATCTGAAAGTTTGATAAACGCCGGAAAAATGCCTAAGTCCAAAAAAAATTTTTTTTAAACTTTTTCAATTTTACCCCCGTGGGATATATATATTCTACCCACACACATTTGGAACTCTTCTTGGGTACCCTCATACATATTATTCCCTCATTTAGTGGATATTTTCACAAAAAAGTGAAATTTTCAAAAATTCAGAAAATTGGCTGAAAACGACTAAATATGAAGGACTCATCGGGCGAATCGCTCTGGAACTGAAATAGGAACGCACACTGACATTTCCCCTATCTGAAAGTCAGATAAACGCTGAAAAAATGCCTAAGTCCAAAAAAAAAATGTTTCAACTTTTTTTAATTTTACCCCCGTGGAAATATATTCTACCCACACACATTTGGAACTCTCCTGAGGTACCCTCACACATATTATTCCCTCATTTAGTGGATATTTTCACAAAAAAGTGAAAAAATTTCAAAAATTCTGAAAATTGGCTGAAAACGACTAAATATGAAGGACTCATCGGGCGAATCGCTCTGGAACTGAAATCGGAACGCTCACTGACATTTCCCCTACCTGAAAGTCTGATAAAGGCCGGAAAAACGACTTAATCCAACAAAAAATTTTTTTCAACTTTTTTCAATTTTTCCCTCGTGGGTTATATATTCTACCCACACACATTTGGAACTCTCCTGGGGTACCCTCACACATATTATTCCCTCATTTAGTGGATATTTTCACTAAAAAGTGAAATTTTCAAAAATTCTGAAAATTGGCAGAAAATGACTAAATATGAAGGACTCATCGGGCGAATCACTCTGGAACTGAAATCGGAATGCTCTCTGACATTTCCCCTATCTGAAAGTATTATAAGCGCTGAAAAAATGACTAAGTCCAAAAAAAAATTTTTTTCAACTTTTTTCAATTTTACCCCGTGGGATATATATTCTACCCACACACATTTGGACCTCTCCTGGGGTACCCTCACACATATTATTCCCTCATTTAGTGAATATTTTCACAAAAAAGTGACATTTTCAAAAATTCTGAAAATTGGCTGAAAACGACTAAATATGAAGGACCCATTTGGCGAATCGCTCTGGAGCTGAAATCGGAACGCACACTGACATTTCCCCTATCTGAAAGTCTGATAAATGCCGGAAAAATTAATAAGTCCAAAAAAAATGTTTTTTCAATTTTACCCCCGTGGGATATATATTCTACCCACACACATTTGGAACTCTCCTGGCGCACCCTCACACATATTATTACCTCATTTAGTGGATATTTTCACAAAAAAGTGAAATTTTCAAAAATTCAGAAAATTGGCTGAAAACGACTAAATATGAAGGACCCATCGGGTGAATCGCTCTGGAGCTGAAATCGGAACACACACTGACATTTCCCCTATCTGAAAGTCTGATAAAATTCGGAAAAATGCATAAGTCCCCAAAGAAAATTTTTTAAACTTTTTTTCAATGTTACCCCCGTGGGATATATATTCTACCCAAACACATTTGGATCTCTCCTGGGGTACCCTCACACAAAAAAGTGAAATTTTCAAAAATTCAGAAAATTGGCTGAAAATAACTAAATATGAAGGACTCATCGGTCGAATCACTCTGGAACTGAAATCGGAACGCTCACTGACATTTCCCCTATCTGAAAGTCTGATAAACGCCTGAAAAATGACTAAGTACAAAAAAAATGTTTTTTCAATTTTATCCCCGTGGGATATATATTCTACCCACACACATTTGCAACTCTCCTGGCGTCCCCTCACACATATTATTCCCTCATTTAGTGGATATTTTCACAAAAAAGTGAAATTTTCAAAAATTCTGAAAATTGGCTGAAAACGACTAAATATTAAGGACTCATGGGGCGAATCACTCTGGAACTGAAATCGGAATGCTCACTGACACTTCCCCTAGCTGAAAGTCTGATAAACGCCGGAAAAACGACTAAATCCAACAAAAAATTTTTTTCAACTTTTTTCAATTTTACCCTCGTGGGATATATATTCTACCCACACACATTTGGAACTCTCCTGGGGTACCCTCACACATATTATTCCCTCATTTAGTGGATATTTTCACAAAAAAGTGAAATTTTCAAAAATTCTGAAAATTGGCTGAAAATGAATAAATATGAAGGACTCATCGGGCGAATCACTCTGGAACTGAAATCGGAATGCTCACTGACATTTCCCCTATCTGAAAGTATTATAAGCGCTGAAAAAATGACTAAGTCCAAAAAAAAATTTTTTTCAACTTTTTTCAATTTTACCCCCTTGGGATATATATTCTACCCACACACATTTGGACCTCTCCTGGGGTACCCTCACACATATTATTCCCTCATTTAGTGAATATTTTCACAAAAAAGTGACATTTTCAAAAATTCTGAAAATTGGCTGAAAACGACTAAATATGAAGGACTCATCGGGTGAATCGCTCTGGAACTGAAATAGGAACGCTCACTGACATTTCCCCTATCTGAAAGTCTGATAAACGCCGGAAAAATGTCTAAGTCCCCAAAAAAATTTTTTTCAACTTTTTTCAATTTTACCCCCGTGGATATATATTCTACCCACACACATTTGGAACTCTCCTGGCATACCCTCACACATATTATACCCTCATTTAGTGGATATTTTCACAAAAAAGTGAAATTTTCAAAAATTCAGAAAAGTGGCTGAAAACGACTAAATATGAAGGACTCATCGGGCGAATCACTTTGTAACTGAAATTGGAACGCTCAATGACATTTCCCCTATCTGAAAGTCTGATAAACGCTGAAAAAATGACTAACTCCCGAAAAAAATTTTTTTCAATTTTTCCCCCGTGGGATATATATTCTACCCACACACATTTGGAACTATCCTGGCGTACCCTCACACATATTATTCCCTCATTTAGTGGATATTTTCACAAAAAAGTGAAATTTTCAAAAATTCTGAAAATTGGCTGAAAACGACTAAATATGAAGGAATCATCTGGCGAATCACTCTGGAACTGAAATCGGAACGCTCACTGACATTTCCCCTATCTGAAAGTCTGATAAATACTGAAAAAATGACTAAGTCGAAAAAAAAAATTTTTTCAACTTTTTTCAATTTTACCCCTGTGGGATATGTATTCTACCCACACACACTTGGAACTCTCCTGGCATACCCTCACACATATTATTCCCTCATTTAGTGGATATTTTCACAAAAAAGTGAAATTTTCAAAAATTCAGAAAATTGGCTGAAAACGACTAAATATGAAGGACTCATCGGGCGAATCGCCCTGGAACTGAAATCGGAACGCACACTGACATTTCCCCTATCTGAAAGTCTGATAAATGCCGGAAAAATGACTAAGTCCAAAAAAATTTTCTTTCAATTTTACCCCCGTGGGATATATATTCTACCCACACACATTTGGAACTCTCCTGGCATACCCTCACACATATTATTCCCTCATTTAGTGGATATTTTCACAAAAAAGTGAAATTTTAAAAAGTTCTGAAAATTGGCTGAAAACAACTAAATATGAAGGACTCATCGGGCGAATCGCTTTGGAACTGAAATCGGAACGCTCACTGACATTTCCCTATCTGAAAATCTGATAATTGGCGGAAAAATGACTAAGCCCAAAAAAAATATATTTTTTAACTTTTTTCAATTTTACCCCCGTGGGTATATTCTACACACACACATTTGGACCTCTCCTGGGGTACCCTCACACATATTATTCCCTCATTTAGTGAATATTTTCACAAAAAAGTGAAATTTTCAAAAATTCTGAAAATTGGCTGAAAACGACTAAATATGAAGGACCCATCGGGCGAATCGCTCTGGAGCTGAAATCGGAACGCACACTGACATTTCCCCTTTCTGAAAGTCTGATAAATGCTGAAAAAATGCCTAAGTCCAAAAAAAAAATGTTTCAACTTTTTTCAATTTTACCCCCGTGGACATATATTCTACCCACACACATTTGGAACTCTCCTGAGGTACCCTCACACATATTATTCCCTTATTTAGTGGATATTTTCACAAAAAAGTGAAATTTTCAAAAATTCTGAAAATTGGCTGAAAACGACTAAATATGAAGGACTCATCGGGCGAATCGCTCTGAAACTGAAATCGAAACGCTCACTGACATTTCCCCTATCTGAAAGTCTGATAAACGCCTGAAAAATGACAAAGTCCAAAAAAACATTTTTTTAAACTTCTTTCAATTTTACCCCCGTGGGATATATATTCTACCCACACACATTTGGAACTCTCCTGGCGTACCCTCACACATATTATTCCCTCATTTAGTGGATATTTTCACAAAAAAGTGAAATTTTCAAAAATTCAGAAAATTGGGTGAAAACGACTAAATAAGAAGGACACATCGAGTGAATCGCTCTGAAACTGAAATTGGAACGCTCACTGACATTTCCCCTAACTGAAAGTCTGATAAACGCCGGAAAAATGCCTAACTCCCCAAAAAAAAATGTTTCAACTTTTTTCAATTTTACCCCCGTGGGATATACATTCTACCCACACACATTTGGAACTCTCCTGGGGTACCCTCAGACATATTATTCCCTCATTTAGTGGATATTTTCACAAAAAAGTGAAATTTTCAAAAATACAGAAAATTGGCTGAAAACGACTAAATATGAAGGACCCATCGGGCGAATCGCTCTGGAGCTGAAATCGGAACGCACACTGACATTTCCCCTATCTGAAAGTCTGATAAACGCCGGAAAAATGCCTAAGTCCAAAAAAAATTTTTTTTAAACTTTTTCAATTTTACCCCGTGGGACATATATTCTACGCACACACATTTGGAACTCTCCTGATGTACTTACACACATATTATTCCCTCATTTAGTGGATATTTTCACAAAAAAGTGAAATTTTCAAAAATTCAGAAAATTAGCTGAAAACGACTAAATATGAAGGACTCATCGGGCGAATCGCTCTGAAACTGAAATTGGAACGCTCACTGACATTTCCCCTAACTGAAAGTCTGATAAACGCCGGAAAAATGCCTAACTCCCCAAAAAAAAATGTTTCAACTTTTTTCAATTTTACCCCCGTGGGATATATATTCTACCCACACACATTTGGAACTCTCCTGATGTACTTACACACATATTATTCCCTCATTTAGTGGATATTTTCACAAAAAAGTGAAATTTTCAAAAATTCAGAAAATTAGCTGAAAACGACTAAATATGAAGGACTCATCGGGCGAATCGCTCTGGAACTGAAATCGTAACGCTCACTGACATTTCCCCTATCTGAAAGTTTGATAAACGCCGGAAAAATGCCTAAGTCCAAAAAAAATTTTTTTTAAACTTTTTCAATTTTACCCCCGTGGGATATATATATTCTACCCACACACATTTGGAACTCTTCTTGGGTACCCTCACACATATTATTCCCTCATTTAGTGGATATTTTCACAAAAAAGTGAAATTTTCAAAAATTCTGAAAATTGGCTCAAAACGACTAAATATGAAGGACTCATCTGGCGAATCGCTCTGGAAATGAAATCGGAACGCTCACTGACATTTCCCCTATCTGAAAGTCTGATAAATGCCGGAAAAATGACTTAGTCCAAAAAAAATGTTTTTTCAATTTTACCCCCGTGGGATATATATTCTACCCACACACATTTGGCACTCTCCTGGCGTACCCTCACACATATTATTCCCTCATTTAGTGGATATTTTCACAAAAAAGTGAAATTTTCAAAAATTCAGAAAATTGGCTGAAAACGACTAAATATGAAGGACTCATCGGGCGAATCGCTCTGGAACTGAAATCGGAATGCTCACTGACATTTCCCCTATCTGAAAGTGATAAACGCCGGAAAAATGACTAAGTCCAAAAAAAATTTTTTTTCAACTTTTTTCAATTTTACCCCCGAGGGATATATATTCTACCCACACACATTTGGAACTCTCCTGGGTTACCCTCACACATATTATTCCCTCATTTAGTGGATATTTTCACAAAAAAGTGAAATTTTCAAAAATTCAGAAAATTGGCTGAAAACGACTAAATATGAAGAACTCATCGGGCGAATCGCTCTGGAACTGAAATCGGAATGCTCACTGACAATTCCCCTATCTGAAAGTCTGATAAATGCCGGAAAAATGCCTAAGTACGCAAAAAAAATTTTTTCAACTTTTTTTCAATGTTACCCCCGTGGATATATGTTCTACTCACACACATTTGGAACTCTCCTGGGGTACCCTCACACATATTATTCCCTCATTTAGTGGATATTTTCACAAAAAAGTGAAATTTTCAAAAATTCAGAAAATTGGCTGAAAACGACTAAATATGAAGGACTCATAGGGCGAATCGCTCTGGAAGTGAAATCGGAATGCTCACTGACATTTCCCCTATCTGAAAGTCTGAGTAACGCCGGAAAAATGCTTAAGTCACAAAAAAAAATTTTTCAACTTTTTTCAATTTTACCCCCGTGGACATATATTCTACCCACACACATTTGGAACTCTCCTGGGGTACCCTCACACATATTATTACCTCATTTAGTGGATATTTTCACAAAAAAGTGAAATTTTCAAAAATTCAGAAAATTGTCTGAAAACGACTAAATATGAAGGACTCATCGGGCGAATTGCTCTGGAACTGAAATTGGAATGCTCACTGACATTTCCCCTATCTGAAAGTCTGATAAACGCTGAAAAAATGCCTAAGTCCCCAAAAAAATTTTTCAACTTTTTCCAATTTTACCCCCGTGGATATATATTCTACCCACACACATTTGGAACTCTCCTGAGGTACCCTCACACATATTATTCCCTCGTTTAGTGGATATTTTCACAAAAAAGTGAAATTTTCAAAAATTCAGAAAATTGGCTGAAAACGACTAAATAAGAAGGACTCATCGGGCGAATCGCTCTGAAACTGAAATCGAAACGCTCACTGACATTTCCCCTATCTGAAAGTCTGATAAACGCCTGAAAAATGACTAAGTCCAAAAAAACATTTTTTTAAACTTCTTTCAATTTTACCCCCGTGGGATATATATATATTCTACCCACACACATTTGGAACTCTCCTGGGGTACCCTCAAACATATTATTCCCTCATTTAGTGGATATTTTCACAAAAAAGTGAAATTTTCAAAAATTCTGAAAATTGGCTGAAAATGACTAAATATGAAGGACCCATCGGGCGAATCGCTCTGGAGCTGAAATCGGAACGCACACTGACATTTCCCCTATCTGAAAGTCTGATAAACGCCGGAAAAATGACTAAGTCCAAAAAAAAATTTTTTTCAATTTTACCCCCGTGGGATATATATTCTACCCACACACATTTGGAACTCTCCTGGCGTACCCTCACACATATTATTCCCTCATTTAGTGGATATTTTCACAAAAAAGTGAAATTTTCAAAAATTCAGAAAATTGGGTGAAAACGACTAAATATGAAGGACTCATCGGGCGAATCGCTCTGGAACTGAAATTGGAATGCTCACTGACATTTCCCCTATCTGAAAGTCTGATAAACGCTGAAAAAATGCCTAAGTCCCCAAAAAAAAATGTTTCAACTTTTTTCAATTTTACCCCCGTGGACATATATTCTACCCACACACATTTGGAACTCTGCTGAGGTACCCTCACACATATTATTCCCTCATTTAGTGGATATTTTCACAAAAAAGTTAAATTTTCAAAAATTCTGAAAATTGTCTGAAAACGACTAAATATGAAGGACTCATCGGGCGAATCGCTCTGAAACTGAAATCGGAACGCTCACTGACATTTCCCCTATCTGAAAGTCTGATAAACTTCGGAAAAATGCCTAACTCCCCAAAAAAAAATGTTTCAACTTTTTTCAATTTTACCCCCGTGGGATATATATTCTACCCACACACATTTGGAACTCTCCTGGGGTACCCTCACACATATTGTTCGCTCATTTAGTGGATATTTTCACAAAAAAGTGAAATTTTCAAAAATTCTGAAAATTGGCTGAACATGAATAAATAAGAAGGACACATCGAGTGAATCGCTCTGAAACTGAAATTGGAACGCTCACTGACATTTCCCCTAACTGAAAGTCTGATAAACGCCGGAAAAATGCCTAACTCCCCAAAAAAAAATGTTTCAACTTTTTTCAATTTTACCCCCGTGGGATCTATATTCTACCCACACACATTTGGAACTCTCCTGGGGTACCCTCACACATATTATTCCCTCATTTAGTGGATATTTTCACAAAAAAGTGAAATTTTCAAAAATTCAGAAAATTGGCTGAAAACGACTATATATGAATTACTCATCGGGCAATCGCTCTGGAACTGAAATCGGAATGCTCACTGACATTTCCCCAATCTGAAAGTCTGATAAATGCCGGAAAAATGACTTAGTCCAAAAAAAATGTTTTTTCAATTTTACCCCCGTGGGATATATATTCAACCCACACACATTTGGAACTCTCCTGGGGTACCCTCACACATATTATTCCCTCATTTAGTGGATATTTTCACAAAAAAGTGAAATTTTCAAAAATTCTGAAAATTGGCTGAAAATGACTAAATATGAGGGACTCATCGGGCGAATGACTCTGGAACTGAAATTGGAACGCTCACTGACATTTCCCCTATCTGAAAGTCTGACAAACGCTGGAAAAACGACTAAGTCCAACAAAAATTTTTTTTCAATTTTATCCCCGTGGGATATATATTCTACCCACACATATTTGGTACTCTCCTGGCGTACCCTCACACATATTATTCCCTCATTTAGTGGATATTTTCACAAAAAAGTGAAATTTTCAAAAATTCAGAAACTTGGCTGAAAACGACTAAATATGAAGGACTCATCTGGCGAATCACTCTGGAACTGAAATCGGAACGCTCACTGACATTTCCCCTATCTGAAAGTCTGATAAACGCCGGAAAAACGACTAAATCCAACAAAAAAATTTTTTCAAATTTTTTCAATTTTACCCTCGTGGGATATATATTCTACCCACACACATTTGGAACTCTCCTGGCGTACCCTCACACATATTATTCCTTCATTTAGTGGATGTTTTCACAAAAAAGTGAAATTTTCAAAAATTCAGAAAATTGTCTGAAAACGACTAAATATGAAGGACTCATCGGGCGAATCGCTCTGGAACTGAAATCGGAACGCTCACTGACATTTCCCCTATCTGAAAGTCTGATAGACGCCGGAAAAACGACTAAGTCCAAAAAAAAAATTCTTTTCAACTTTTTTCAATTTTACCCCGTGGGATATATATTCTACCCACACACATTTGGAACCCTCCTGGGGTACCCTCACGCATATTATTCCCTCATTTAGTGGATATTTTCACAAAAAAGTGAAATTTTCAAAAATTCAGAAACTTGGCTGAAAACGACTAAATATGAAGGACTCATCGGGCGAATCACTCTGGAACTGAAATGGGAACGCTCACTGACATTTCCCCTTTCTGAAAGTCTGATAAATGCCGGAAAAATGACTAAGTCCCAAAAAATTTTTTTTAAATTTTATCCCCGTGGGATATATATTCTACCCACACACATTTGGTACTCTCCTGGCGTACCCTCACATATATTATTTCCTCATTTAGTGGATATTTTCACAAAAAAGTGAAATTTTCAAAAATTCAGAAAATTGGCTGAAAACTACTAAATATGAAGGACTCATCGGGCGAATCGCTCTGGAACTGAAATCGGAACGCTCACTGACATTTCCCCTATCTGAAAGTGTGATAAACGCCGGAAAAACGACTAAGTCCAAAAAAAAAATTCTTTTCAACTTTTTTCAATTTTACCCCGTGGGATATATATTCTACCCACACACATTTGGAACCCTCCTGGGGTACCCTCACGCATATTATTCCCTCATTTAGTGGATATTTTCACAAAAAAGTGAAATTTTCAAAAATTCAGAAACTTGGCTGAAAACGACTAAATATGAAGGACTCATCGGGCGAATCACTCTGGAACTGAAATGGGAACGCTCACTGACATTTCCCCTTTCTGAAAGTCTGATAAATGCCGGAAAAATGACTAAGTCCCAAAAAATTTTTTTAAAATTTTATCCCCGTGGGATATATATTCTACCCACACACATTTGGTACTCTCCTGGCGTACCCTCACATATATTATTTCCTCATTTAGTGGATATTTTCACAAAAAAGTGAAATTTTCAAAAATTCAGAAAATTGGCTGAAAACGACTAAATATGAAGGACTCATCGGGCGAATCGCTCTGGAACTGAAATCGGAACGCTCACTGAAATTTCCCCTATCTGAAAGTCTGATAAACGCCGGAAAAACGACTAAGTCCAAAAAAAAAATTCTTTTCAACTTTTTTCAATTTTACCCCCGTGGGATATATATTCTACCCACACACATTTGGAACTCTCCTGGGGTACCCTCACACATATTATTCCCTCATTTAGTGGATATTTTCACATAAAAGTGAAATTTTCAAAAATTCAGAAACTTGTCTGAAAACTACTAAATATGAAGGACTTATCAGGCGAATCACTCCGGAGCTGAAATCGGAACGCTCACTGACATTTGCCCTTTCTGAAAGTCTGATAAATGGCGGAAAAATGCATAAGTCCAAAAAAAATTTTTTTTCAACTTTTTTCAATTTTACCCCTGTGGGATATATATTCTACCCACACACATTTGGTACTCTCCTGGGGTACCCTCACACATATTATTCCCTCATTTAGTGGATATTTTCACAAAAAAGTGAAATTTTCAAAAATTCAGAAAATTGGCTGAAAACGACTTATTATGACGGACTCATCGGGCTAATCGCTCTGAAGCTGAAATCGGAACGCTCACTGACATTTGCCCTTTCTGAAAGTCTGATAAATGCCGGAAAAATGCATAAGTCCAAAAAAAAAAGTTTTTTCAATTTTATCCCCATGGGATATATATTCTACCCACACACATTTGGTACTCTCCTGGCGTACCCTCACATATATTATTCCCTCATTTAGTGGATATTTTCACAAAAAAGTGAAATTTCAAAAATTCAGAAACTTGGCTGAAAACGACTAAATATGAAGGACTCATCGAGCGAATCACTCTGGAACTGAAATCGGAACGCTCACTGACATTTCCCCTATCTGAAAGTCTGATAAACGCCGAAAAAATGACTCCAAAAAAAATTTTTTTTAAACTTTTTTCAATTTTACCTCCATGGGATATATATTCTACCCACACACATTTGGAACTCTCCAGGGGTACCCTCACATATATTATTCCCTCATTTAGTGGATGTTTTCACAAAAAAGTGAAATTTTCAAAAATTCTGAAAATTGGCTGAAAATGACTAAATATTAAGAACTCATTGGGCGAATCACTCTGGAACTGAAATCGGAATGCTCACTGACACTTCCCCTATCTGAAAGTCTGATAAACGCCGGAAAAATGACTAAGTCCAAAAAAAAATGTTTTTAAACTTTTTTCAATTTTACCCCCGTGGGATATATATTCAACCCAAACACATTTGGAACTCTCCTGGCGTACCCTCACACATATTATTCCCTCATTTAGTGGATATTTTCACAAAAAAGTGAAATTTTCAAAAATTCGGAAAATTGGTTGAAACGACTAAATATGAAGGACTCATCAGGTGAATCGCTCTGGAACTGAAATCGGAACGCTCACTTACATTTCCCCTATCTGAAAGTCTGATAAACGCCGGAAAAACGACTAAGTCCAAAAAATAAATTTTTTCAGCTTTTTTCAATTTTACCCCCGTGGGATATATATTCTACCCACACACATTTGGAGCTCTCCAGGGGTACCGTCACACATATTATTCCCTCATTTAGTGGATATTTTCACATAAAAGTGAAATTTCAAAAATTCAGAAACTTGGCTGAAAACTACTAAATATGAAGGACTCATCGGGCGAATCACTCTGGAGCTGAAATCGGAACACTCACTGACATTTGCCCTTTCTGAAAGTCTGAAAAATGGCGGAAAAATGCATAAGTCCAAACAAAAATTTTTTTCAACTTTTTTCAATTTTACCCCCGTGGGATATATATTCTACCCACACACATTTGGTACTCTCCTGGGGTACCCTCACACATATTATTCCCTCATTTATTGGATATTTTCACAAAAAAGTGAAATTTTCAAAAATTCAGAAACTTGGCTGAAAACGACTAAATATGAAGGACTCATCGGGCGAATCACTCTGGAACTGAAATCGGAACGCTCACTGACATTTCCCCTATCTGAAAGTCTGATAAACGCCGGAAAAACGACTAAATCCAACAAAAAATTTTTTTTAACTTTTTTCAATTTTACCCTCGTGGGATATATATTCTACCCACACACATTTGGAACTCTAATGGCGTACCCTCACACATATTATTTCTTCATTTAGTGGATATTTTCAAAAAAAAGTGAAATTTTCAAAAATTCAAAAAATTTGCTGAAAGCGACTAAATATGAAGTACTCATCGGGCAAATCACTCTGGAACTGAAATCGGAACGCTCACTGATATTTCCCCTATCTGAAAGTCTGATAAACGCCGGAAAAACGACTAAGTCCAACAAAAAATTTTTTCAACTTTTTTCAATTTTACCCCCGTGGGATATATATTCCACCCACACACATTTTAACTCTCCTGGCGTACCCTCACACATATTATTCCCTCATTTAGTGGATATTTTCACAAAAAAGTGAAATTTTCAAAAATTCAGAAAATTGGCTGAAAACGACTACATATGAAGGACCCATCGGGCGAATCGCTCTGGAACTGAAATCGGAACGCGCACTGACATTTCCCCTATCTGAAAGTCTGATAAATGCCGGAAAAATGACTAAGTCCCAAAAAAAATTTATTTCAATTTTACCCACGTGGGATAAATATTCTACCCACACACACTTGGATCTCTCCTGGCGTACCCTCACACATATTATTCCCTCATTTAGTGGATATTTTCACAAAAAAGTGAAATTTTCAAAAATTTTGAAAATTGGCTGAAAACGACTATATATGAAGGAATCATCGGGCGAATCGCTCTGGAACTGAAATCAGAACGCTCACTGACATTTCCCCTATCTGAAAGTCTGATAAACGCCTGAAAAATGACTAAGTACAAAAAAAAATGTTTTTTCAATTTGACCCCCGTGGGATATATATTCTACTCACACACATTTGGTACTCTCCTGGGGTACCCTCACACATATTATTCCCTCATTTAGTGGATATTTTCACAAAAAAGTGAAATTTTCAAAAATTCACAAAATTTGCTGAAAGGGATTAAATATGAAGTACTCATCGGGCGAGTCACTCTGGAACTGAAATCGGAACTCTCACTGATATTTCCCCTATCTGAAAGTCTGATAAACGCCGGAAAAACGACTAAGTCCAACAAAAAATTTTTTCAACTTTTTTCAATTTTACCCCCGTGGGATATATATTCCACCCACACACATTTTGAACTCTCCTGGCGTACCCTCACACATATTATTCCCTCATTTAGTGGATATTTTCACAAAAAAGTGAAATTTTCAAAAATTCGGAAAATTGGTTGAAAACGACTAAATATGAAGGACTCATCGGGCGAATCGCTCTGGATCTGAAATCGGAACGCTCACTTACATTTCCCCTATCTGAAAGTCTGATAAACGCCGGAAAAACGACTAAGTCCAAAAAATAAATTTTTTCAACTTTTTTCAATTTTACCCCCGTGGGATATATATTCTACCCACACACATTTGGAACTCTCCTGGGGTACCCTCACACATATTATTCCCTCATTTAGTGGATATTTTCACATAAAAGTGAAATTTTCAAAAATTCAGAAACTTGGCTGAAAACTACTAAATATGAAGGACTCATCGGGCGAATCACTCTGGAGCTGAAATCGGAACGCTCACTGACATTTGCCCTTTCTGAAAGTCTGATAAATGGCGGAAAAATGCATAAGTCCAAAAAAAAATTTTTTTCAATTTTATCCCCATGGGATATATATTCTACCCACACACATTTGGTACTCTCCTGGCGTACCCTCACATATATGATTCCCTCATTTAGTGGATATTTTCACAAAAAAGTGAAATTTTCAAAAATTCAGAAAATTGGCTGAAAACGACTAAATATGAAGGACTCATCGGGCGAATCGCTCTGGAACTGAAATCGGAACGCTCACTGACATTTCCCCTATCTGAAAGTCTGATAAACGCCGGAAAAACGACTAAGTCCCCCAAAAAAATTTTTTCAACTCTTTTCAATTTTACCCCCGTAGGATATATATTCTACCCACACACATTTGGAACTCTCCTGGGGTACCCTCATACATATTATTCCCTCATTTAGTGGATATTTTCGCAAAAAAGGGAAATTTTCAAAAATTCAGAAACTTGGCTGAAAACGACTAAATATGAAGGACTCATCGGGCGAATCACTCAGGAACTGAAATCGGAACGCTCACTGACATTACCCCTATCTGAAAGTCTGATAAACGCCAGAAAAGCGACTAAATCCAACAAAAATTTTTTTTCAACTTTGTTCAATTTTACCCTCGTGGGATATATATTCTACCCACACACATTTGGAACTCTCCTGGCGTACCCTCACACATATTATTCCTTCATTTAGTGGATATTTTCACAAAAAAGTGAAATTTTCAAAAATTCACAAAATTTGCTGAAAGCGACTAAATATGAAGTACTCATCGGGTGAATCACCCTGGAACTGAAATCGGAACTCTCACTGATATTTCCCCTATCTGAAAGTCTGATAAACGCCGGAAAAACGACTAAGTCCAACAAAAAATTTTTTCAACTTTTTTCAATTTTACACCCGTGGGATATATATTCCACCCACACACATTTGGAACTCTCCTGGGGTACCCTCACACATATTATTCCCTCATTTAGTGGATATTTTCACATAAAAGTGAAATTTTCAAAAATTCAGAAACTTGGCTGAAAACTACTAAATATGAAGGACTCATCGGGCGAATCACTCTGGAGCTGAAATCGGAACGCTCACTGACATTTGCCCTTTCTGAAAGTCTGATAAATGGCGGAAAAATGCATAAGTCCAAAAAAAATTTTTTTTCAACTTTTTTCAATTTTACCCTCGTGGGATATATATTCTACCCACACACATTTGGTACTCTCCTGGGGTACCCTCACACATATTATTCCCTCATTTAGTGGATATTTTCACAAAAAAGTGAAATTTTCAAAAATTCAGAAAATTGGCTGAAAACGACTTATTATGACGGACTCATCGGGCTAATCGCTCTGGAACTGAAATCGGAATGCTCACTGACATTTCCCCTATCTGAAAGTCTGATAAACGCCGAAAAAATGACTAAGTCCAAAAAAAATTTTTTTTCAATTTTATCCCCATGGGATATATATTCTACCCACACACATTTGGTACTCTCCTGGTGTACCCTCACATATATTATTCCCTCATTTAGTGGATATTTTCACAAAAAAGTGAAATTTTCAAAAATTCAGAAAATTGGCTGAAAACGACTAAATATGAAGGACTCATCGTGCGAATCGCTCTGGAACTGAAATCGGAACGCACACTGACATTTCCCCTATCTGAAAGTCTGATAAACGCCGGAAAAACGACTAAGTCCCCCAAAAATATTTTTTCAACTCTTTTCAATTTTACCCCCGTAGGATATATATTCTACCCACACACATTTGGAACTCTCCTGGGGTACCCTCATACATATTATTCCCTCATTTAGTGGATATTTTCGCAAAAAAGGGAAATTTTCAAAAATTCAGAAACTTGGCTGAAAACGACTAAATATGAAGGACTCATCGGGCGAATCACTCAGGAACTGAAATCGGAACGCTCACTGACATTTCCCCTATCTGAAAGTCTGATAAATGCCGGAAAAATGACTAAGTCCCAAAAAAAATTTATTTCAATTTTACCCACGTGGGATAAATATTCTACCCACACACACTTGGATCTCTCCTGGCGTACCCTCACACATATTATTCCCTCATTTAGTGGATATTTTCACAAAAAAGTGAAATTTTCAAAAATTTTGAAAATTGGCTGAAAACGACTATATATGAAGGAATCATCGGGCGAATCGCTCTGGAACTGAAATCAGAACGCTCACTGACATTTCCCCTATCTGAAAGTCTGATAAACGCCTGAAAAATGACTAAGTACAAAAAAAAATGTTTTTTCAATTTGACCCCCGTGGGATATATATTCTACTCACACACATTTGGTACTCTCCTGGGGTACCCTCACACATATTATTCCCTCATTTAGTGGATATTTTCACAAAAAAGTGAAATTTTCAAAAATTCACAAAATTTGCTGAAAGGGACTAAATATGAAGTACTCATCGGGCGAGTCACTCTGGAACTGAAATCGGAACTCTCACTGATATTTCCCCTATCTGAAAGTCTGATAAACGCCGGAAAAACGACTAAGTCCAACAAAAAATTTTTTCAACTTTTTTCAATTTTACCCCCGTGGGATATATATTCCACCCACACACATTTTGAACTCTCCTGGCGTACCCTCACACATATTATTCCCTCATTTAGTGGATATTTTCACAAAAAAGTGAAATTTTCAAAAATTCGGAAAATTGGTTGAAAACGACTAAATATGAAGGACTCATCGGGCGAATCGCTCTGGATCTGAAATCGGAACGCTCACTTACATTTCCCCTATCTGAAAGTCTGATAAACGCCGGAAAAACGACTAAGTCCAAAAAATAAATTTTTTCAACTTTTTTCAATTTTACCCCCGTGGGATATATATTCTACCCACACACATTTGGAACTCTCCTGGGGTACCCTCACACATATTATTCCCTCATTTAGTGGATATTTTCACATAAAAGTGAAATTTTCAAAAATTCAGAAACTTGGCTGAAAACTACTAAATATGAAGGACTCATCGGGCGAATCACTCTGGAGCTGAAATCGGAACGCTCACTGACATTTGCCCTTTCTGAAAGTCTGATAAATGGCGGAAAAATGCATAAGTCCAAAAAAAAATTTTTTTCAATTTTATCCCCATGGGATATATATTCTACCCACACACATTTGGTACTCTCCTGGCGTACCCTCACATATATGATTCCCTCATTTAGTGGATATTTTCACAAAAAAGTGAAATTTTCAAAAATTCAGAAAATTGGCTGAAAACGACTAAATATGAAGGACTCATCGGGCGAATCGCTCTGGAACTGAAATCGGAACGCTCACTGACATTTCCCCTATCTGAAAGTCTGATAAACGCCGGAAAAACGACTAAGTCCCCCAAAAAAATTTTTTCAACTCTTTTCAATTTTACCCCCGTAGGATATATATTCTACCCACACACATTTGGAACTCTCCTGGGGTACCCTCATACATATTATTCCCTCATTTAGTGGATATTTTCGCAAAAAAGGGAAATTTTCAAAAATTCAGAAACTTGGCTGAAAACGACTAAATATGAAGGACTCATCGGGCGAATCACTCAGGAACTGAAATCGGAACGCTCACTGACATTACCCCTATCTGAAAGTCTGATAAACGCCAGAAAAGCGACTAAATCCAACAAAAATTTTTTTTCAACTTTGTTCAATTTTACCCTCGTGGGATATATATTCTACCCACACACATTTGGAACTCTCCTGGCGTACCCTCACACATATTATTCCTTCATTTAGTGGATATTTTCACAAAAAAGTGAAATTTTCAAAAATTCACAAAATTTGCTGAAAGCGACTAAATATGAAGTACTCATCGGGTGAATCACCCTGGAACTGAAATCGGAACTCTCACTGATATTTCCCCTATCTGAAAGTCTGATAAACGCCGGAAAAACGACTAAGTCCAACAAAAAATTTTTTCAACTTTTTTCAATTTTACACCCGTGGGATATATATTCCACCCACACACATTTGGAACTCTCCTGGGGTACCCTCACACATATTATTCCCTCATTTAGTGGATATTTTCACATAAAAGTGAAATTTTCAAAAATTCAGAAACTTGGCTGAAAACTACTAAATATGAAGGACTCATCGGGCGAATCACTCTGGAGCTGAAATCGGAACGCTCACTGACATTTGCCCTTTCTGAAAGTCTGATAAATGGCGGAAAAATGCATAAGTCCAAAAAAAATTTTTTTTCAACTTTTTTCAATTTTACCCTCGTGGGATATATATTCTACCCACACACATTTGGTACTCTCCTGGGGTACCCTCACACATATTATTCCCTCATTTAGTGGATATTTTCACAAAAAAGTGAAATTTTCAAAAATTCAGAAAATTGGCTGAAAACGACTTATTATGACGGACTCATCGGGCTAATCGCTCTGGAACTGAAATCGGAATGCTCACTGACATTTCCCCTATCTGAAAGTCTGATAAACGCCGAAAAAATGACTAAGTCCAAAAAAAATTTTTTTTCAATTTTATCCCCATGGGATATATATTCTACCCACACACATTTGGTACTCTCCTGGTGTACCCTCACATATATTATTCCCTCATTTAGTGGATATTTTCACAAAAAAGTGAAATTTTCAAAAATTCAGAAAATTGGCTGAAAACGACTAAATATGAAGGACTCATCGTGCGAATCGCTCTGGAACTGAAATCGGAACGCACACTGACATTTCCCCTATCTGAAAGTCTGATAAACGCCGGAAAAACGACTAAGTCCCCCAAAAATATTTTTTCAACTCTTTTCAATTTTACCCCCGTAGGATATATATTCTACCCACACACATTTGGAACTCTCCTGGGGTACCCTCATACATATTATTCCCTCATTTAGTGGATATTTTCGCAAAAAAGGGAAATTTTCAAAAATTCAGAAACTTGGCTGAAAACGACTAAATATGAAGGACTCATCGGGCGAATCACTCAGGAACTGAAATCGGAACGCTCACTGACATTTCCCCTATCTGAAAGTCTGATAAACGCCGGAAAAGCGACTAAATCCAACAAAAATTTTTTTTCAATTTTACCCTCGTGGGATATATATTCTACCCACACACATTTGGAACTCTCCTGGCGTACCCTCACACATATTATTCCTTCATTTAGTGGATATTTTCACAAAAAAGTGAAATTTTCAAAAATTCACAAAATTTGCTGAAAGCAACTAAATATGAAGTACTCATCGGGCGAATCACTCTGGAACTGAAATCGGAACTCTCACTGATATTTCCCCTATCTGAAAGTCTGATAAACGCCGGAAAAACGACTAAGTCCAACAAAAAATTTTTTCAACTTTTTTCAATTTTACCCCCGTGGGATATATATTCCACCCACACACATTTGGAACTCTCCTGGCGTACCCTCACACATATTATTCCCTCATTTAGTGGATATTTTCACAAAAAAGTGAAATTTTCAAAAATTCGGAAAATTGGTTGAAAACGACTAAATATGAAGGACTCATCGGGCGAATCGCTCTGGAACTGAAATCGGAATGCTCACTTACATTTCCCCTATCTGAAAGTCTGATAAACGCCGGAAAAACGACTAAGTCCAAAAAATAAATTTTTTCAACTTTTTTCAATTTTACCCCCGTGGGATATATATTCTACCCACACACATTTGGAACTCTCCTGGGGTACCCTCACACATATTATTCCCTCATTTAGTGGATATTTTCACAAAAAAAATGAAATTTTCAAAAATTCAGAAAATTGGCTGAAAACGACTTATTATGACGGACTCATCGGGCTAATCGCTCTGGAACTGAAATCGGACCGCTCACTGATATTTCCCCTATCTGAAAGTCTGATAAACGCCGGAAAAACGACTAAGTCCAACAAAAATTTTTTTCAACCTTTTTTAATTTTACCCCCGTGGGATATATATTCCACCCACACACATTTGCAACTCTCCTGGGGTACCCTCACACATATTATTCCCTCATTTAGTGGATATTTTCACAAAAAAGTGAAATTTTCAAAAATTCGGAAAATTGGTTGAAACGACTAAATATGAAGGACTAATCGGGCGAATCACTCTGGAGCTGAAATCGGACCGCTCACTGACATTTGCCCTTTCTGAAAGTCTGATAAATGGCGGAAAAATGCATAAGTCCAAAAAAAAATTTTTTTCAACTTTTTTCAATTTTACCCCCGTGGGATATATATTCTACCCACACACATTTGGTACTCTCCTGGGGTACCCTCACACATATTATTCCCTCATTTAGTGGATATTTTCACAAAAAAGTGAAATTTTCAAAAATTCTGAAAATTGGCTGAAAACGACTAAATATGAAGGACTCATCGGGCGAATCGCTCTGGAACTGAAATCGGAACGCTCACTGACATTTGCCCTTTCTGAAAGTCTGATAAATGCCGGAAAAATGCATAAGTCAAAAAAAAAATTTTTTTCAATTTTATCCCCATGGGATATATATTCTACCCACACACATTTGGTATTCTCCTGGCGTACCCTCACATATATTATTCCCTCATTTAGTGGATATTTTCACAAAAAAGTGAAATTTCAAAAATTCAGAAACTTGGCTGAAAACGACTAAATATGAAGGACTCATCGGGCGAATCACTCTGGAACTGAAATCGGAACGCTCACTGACATTTCCCCTATCTGAAAGTCTGATAAACGCCGGAAAAGCGACTAAATCCAACAAAAATTTTTTTTCAACTTTGTTCAATTTTACCCTCGTGGGATATATATTCTACCCACACACATTTGGAACTCTCCTGGCGTACCCTCACACATATTATTCCTTCATTTAGTGGATATTTTCACAAAAAAGTGAAATTTTCAAAAATTCGGAAAATTGGTTGAAAACGACTAAATATGAAGGACTCATCGGGCGAATCGCTCTGGAACTGAAATCGGAACGCTCACTTACATTTCCCCTATCTGAAAGTCTGATAAACGCCGGAAAAACGACTAAGTCCAAAAAATAAATTTTTTCAACTTTTTTCAATTTTACCCCCGTGGGATATATATTCTACCCACACACATTTGGAACTCTCCTGGGGTACCCTCACACATATTATTCCCTCATTTAGTGGATATTTTCACATAAAAGTGAAATTTTCAAAAATTCAGAAACTTGGCTGAAAACTACTAAATATGAAGGACTCATCGGGCGAATCACTCTGGAGCTGAAATCGGAACGCTCACTGACATTTGCCCTTTCTGAAAGTCTGATAAATGGCGGAAAAATGCATAAGTCCAAAAAAAATTTTTTTTCAACTTTTTTCAATTTTACCCCCGTGGGATATAGATTCTACCCACACACATTTGGTACTCTCCTTGGGTACCCTCACACATATTATTCCCTCATTTAGTGGATATTTTCACAAAAAAGTGAAATTTTCAAAAATTCAGAAAATTGGCTGAAAACGACTTATTATGACGGACTCATCGGGCTAATCGCTCTGGAACTGAAATCGGAACGCTCACTGACATTTCCCCTATCTGAAAGTCTGATAAACGCCGAAAAAATGACTAAGTCCAAAAAAAAATTTTTTTCAATTTTATCCCCATGGGATATATATTCTACCCACACACATTTGGAACTCTCCTGGGGTACCCTCATACATATTATTCCCTCATATAGTGGATATTTTCGCAAAAAAGGGAAATTTTCAAAAATTCAGAAACTTGGCTGAAAACGACTAAATATGAAGGACTCATCGGGCGAATCACTCAGGAACTGAAATCGGAACGCTCACTGACATTTCCCCTATCTGAAAGTCTGATAAACGCCGGAAAAGCGACTAAATCCAACAAAAATTTTTTTCCAACTTTGTTAAATTTTACCCTCGTGGGATATATATTCTACCCACACACATTTGGAACTCTCCTGGCGTACCCTCACACATATTATTCCCTCATTTAGTGGATATTTTCGCAAAAAAGGGAAATTTTCAAAAATTCAGAAACTTGGCTGAAAACGACTAAATAAGAAGGACTCATCGGGTGAATCGCTCTGGAACTGAAATCGGAACACTCACTGACATTTCCCCTATCTGAAAGTCTGATAAACGCCGGAAAAATGACTAAGTCCAAAAAAATTTTTTTTCAACTTTTTCAATTTTACCCCCGTGGGATATATATTCTACCCACACACATTTGGAACTCTCCTGGCGTACCCTCACATATATTATTCCCTCATTTAGTGGAAATTTTCACAAAAAAGTGAAATTTTCAAAAATTCAGAAACTTGGCTGAAAACGACTAAATATGGAGGACTCATCGGGCGTATCACTCGGAAAATGAAATCGGAATGCTCACTGACATTTCCCCTATCTGAAAGTCTGATAAACTCTGAAAAAATGACAAAGTCCAAAAAAAAATTTTTTTCAACTTTTTTCAATTTTACCCCCGTGATATATTCTACCCACACACATTTGGAACTCTAATAGCGTACCCTCACACATATTATTCCCTCATTTAGTGGATATTCTGACAAAAAAGTGAAATTTTCAAAAATTCAGAAAATTGGCTGAAAACGACTAAATATGAAGTACTCATCGGGCGAATCGCTCTGGAACTGAAATCGGAACGCTCACTGACATTTCCCCTATCTGAAAGTCTGATAAACGCCGGAAAAATGACTAAGTCCAAAAAAAAATTTTTTTTTACTTTTTTCAATTTTACCCCGTGGGATATATATTCTAACCACACACATTTGGAACTCTCCTGGGGTACCCTCACACATATTATTCCTTCATTTAGTGGATATTTTCACAAAAAAGTGAAATTTCCAAAAATTCAGAAAATTGGCCGAAAACGACTAAATATGAAGGACTCATCGGGAGAAACACTCTGGAACTGAAATCGGAACGCTCACTGACATTTTCCCTATCTGAAAGTCTGAAAAACGCCGGAAAAACGACTAAGTCCCAAAAAAAATGTTTCAACTTTTTTCAATTTTACCCCCGTGGGATATATATTCTACCCAAACACATTTGGAACTCTCCTGGGGTACCCTCACACATATTATTCCCTCATTTAGTGGATATTTTCACAAAAAAGTGAAATTTTCAAAAATTCAGAAAATTGGCTGAAAATGACTAAATATGAAGGACTCATCGGGCGAATCGCTCTGGAACTGAAATCGGAATGGTCACTGACATTTCCTCTCTCTGAAAGTTTGATAAACGCCGGAAAAATGACTAAGTCCAAAAAAAATTTTTTTTCAACTTTTTTCAATTTTACCCCCGTGGGATATATATTCTACCCACACACATTTGGAACTCTCCTGGCATACCCTCACACATATTATTCCCTCATTTAGTGGATATTTTCATAAAAAAGTGAAATTTTCAAAAATTCAGAAGCTTGGCTGAAAACGAATAAATATGAAGGACTCATCGGGCGAATCACTCTGGAACTGAAATCGGAACGCTCACTGACATTTCCCCTATCTGAAAGTCTGATAAACGCCGGACAAATGACTAAGTCCAAAAAAAAAATTTTTTCAACTCTTTCAATTTTACCCCCGTGGGATATATATTCCACCCAGACACATTTGGAACTCTCCTGGGGTACCCTCACACATTTTATTCCCTCATTTAGTGGATATTTTCACAAAAAAGTGAAATTTTCAAAAATTCAGAAGCTTGGCTGAAAACGAATAAATATGAAGGACTCATCGGGCGAATCACTCTGGAACTGAAATCGGAACGCTCACTGACATTTCCCCTATCTGAAAGTCTGATAAACGCCGGAAAAATGACTAAGTCCAAAAAAAAAATTTTTTCAACTCTTTCAATTTTACCCCCGTGGGATATATATTCTACCCACACACATTTGGAACTCTCCTGGGGTACCCTCACACATTTTATTCCCTCATTTAGTGGATATTTTCACAAAAAAGTGAAATTTCCAAAAATTCAGAAAATTGGCCGAAAACGACTAAATATGAAGGACTCATCGGGAGAAACACTCTGGAACTGAAATCGGAACGCTCACTGACATTTTCCCTATCTGAAAGTCTGAAAAACGCCGGAAAAACGACTAAGTCCCAAAAAAATATTTCAACTTTTTTCAATTTTACCCCCGTGGGATATATATTCTGCCCACACACATTTGGAACTCTCTTGGGGTACCCTCACACATATAATTCAATCATTTAGTGGATATTTTCATAAAAAAGTGACATTTTCAAAAATTCAGAAACTTGGCTGAAAACGACTAAATATGAAGGACTCATCGGGGTAATAGCTCTGGAACTGAAATCGGAATGCTCACTGATATTTCCCCTATCTGAAAGTCTTATAAACGCCGGAAAAATGACTAAGTCCAAAAAAACCTTTTTTTCTACTTTTTTCAAATTTACCCCCGTGGGATATATATTCTAACCACACACATTTGGAACTCTGCTGGGGTTCCCTCACACATATTATTCCTTCATTTAGTGGATATTTTCACAAAAAAGTGAAATTTCCAAAAATTCAGAAAATTGGCCGAAAACGACTAAATATGAAGGACTCATCGGGAGAAACATTCTGGAACTGAAATCGGAACGCTCAATGACATTTTCCCTATCTGAAAGTCTGAAAAACGCCGGAAAAACGACTAAGTCCCAAAAAAAATGTTTCAACTTTTTTCAATTTTACCCCCGTGGGATATATATTCTGCCCACACAAATTTGGAACTCTCTTGGGGTACCCTCACACATATTATTCCCTCATTTAGTGGATATTTTCATAAAAAAGTGACATTTTCAAAAATTCAGAAACTTGGCTGAAAACGACTAAATATGAAGGACTCATCGGGCTAATAGCTCTGGAACTGAAATCGGAACGCTCACTGATATTTCCCCTATCTGAAAGTCTTATCAACGCCGGAAAAATGACTAAGTCCAAAAAAACCTTTTTTTCTAATTTTTTCAATTTTACCCCCGTGGGATATATATTCTAACCACACACATTTGGAACTCTCCTGGTGTACCCTCACACATATTATTCCCTCATTTAGTGGATATTTTCACCAAAAAGTGAAATTTTCAAAAATTCAGAAACTTGGCTGAAAATGACTAAATATGAAGGACTCATCAGGCTAATCGCTCTAGAACTGAAATCGGAACGCTCACTGACATTTCCCCTATCTGAAAGACTTATAAACGCCGGAAAAATGACTAAGTCCAAAAAAAATTTTTTTCTACTTTTTGCAATTTTACCCCCGTGGGATATATATTCTACCCACACACATTTGGAACTCTCCTGGCGTACCCTCACACATATTATTCCCTCATTTAGTGGATATTTTCACAAAAAAGTGAAATTTTCAAAAATTCAGAAAATTGGCTGAAAATGACTAAATATGAAGGACTCATCGGGCGAATCGCTCTGGAACTGAAATCGGAATGGTCACTGACATTTCCTCTCTCTGAAAGTTTGATAAACGCCGGAAAAATGACTAAGTCCAAAAAAAATTTTTTTTCAACTTTTTTCAATTTTACCCCCGTGGGATATATATTCTACCCACACACATTTGGAACTCTCCTGGCATACCCTCACACATATTATTCCCTCATTTAGTGGATATTTTCATAAAAAAGTGAAATTTTCAAAAATTCAGAAGCTTGGCTGAAAACGAATAAATATGAAGGACTCATCGGGCGAATCACTCTGGAACTGAAATCGGAACGCTCACTGACATTTCCCCTATCTGAAAGTCTGATAAACGCCGGACAAATGACTAAGTCCAAAAAAAAAATTTTTTCAACTCTTTCAATTTTACCCCCGTGGGATATATATTCTACCCACACACATTTGGAACTCTCCTGGGGTACCCTCACACATTTTATTCCCTCATTTAGTGGATATTTTCACAAAAAAGTGAAATTTTCAAAAATTCAGAAGCTTGGCTGAAAACGACTAAATATGAAGGACTCATCGGGCGAATCACTCTGGAACTGAAATCGGAACGCTCACTGACATTTCCCCTATCTGAAAGTCTGATAAACGCCGGAAAAATGACTAAGTCCAAAAAAAAAATTTTTTCAACTCTTTCAATTTTACCCCCGTGGGATATATATTCTACCCACACACATTTGGAACTCTCCTGGGGTACCCTCACACATTTTATTCCCTCATTTAGTGGATATTTTCACAAAAAAGTGAAATTTCCAAAAATTCAGAAAATTGGCCGAAAACGACTAAATATGAAGGACTCATCGGGAGAAACACTCTGGAACTGAAATCGGAACGCTCACTGACATTTTCCCTATCTGAAAGTCTGAAAAACGCCGGAAAAACGACTAAGTCCCAAAAAAATGTTTCAACTTTTTTCAATTTTACCCCCGTGGGATATATATTCTGCCCACACACATTTGGAACTCTCTTGGGGTACCCTCACACATATAATTCAATCATTTAGTGGATATTTTCATAAAAAAGTGACATTTTCAAAAATTCAGAAACTTGGCTGAAAACGACTAAATATGAAGGACTCATCGGGCTAATAGCTCTGGAACTGAAATCGGAATGCTCACTGATATTTCCCCTATCTGAAAGTCTTATAAACGCCGGAAAAATGACTAAGTCCAAAACACCCTTTTTTTCTACTTTTTTCAAATTTACCCCCGTGGGATATATATTCTAACCACACACATTTGGAACTCTGCTGGGGTTCCCTCACACATATTATTCCTTCATTTAGTGGATATTTTCACAAAAAAGTGAAATTTCCAAAAATTCAGAAAATTGGCCGAAAACGACTAAATATGAAGGACTCATCGGGAGAAACACTCTGGAACTGAAATCGGAACGCTCACTGACATTTTCCCTATCTGAAAGTCTGAAAAACGCCGGAAAAACGACTAAGTCCCAAAAAAAATGTTTCAACTTTTTTCAATTTTACCCCCGTGGGATATATATTCTGCCCACACAAATTTGGAACTCTCTTGGGGTACCCTCACACATATTATTCCCTCACTTAGTGGATATTTTCATAAAAAAGTGACATTTTCAAAAATTCAGAAACTTGGCTGAAAACGACTAAATATGAAGGACTCATCGGGCTAATAGCTCTGGAACTGAAATCGGAACGCTCACTGATATTTCCCCTATCTGAAAGTCTTATAAACGCCGGAAAAATGACTAAGTCCAAAAAAACCTTTTTTTCTAATTTTTTCAATTTTACCCCCGTGGGATATATATTCTAACCACACACATTTGGAACTCTCCTGGTGTACCCTCACACATATTATTCCCTCATTTAGTGGATATTTTCACCAAAAAGTGAAATTTTCAAAAATTCAGAAACTTGGCTGAAAATGACTAAATATGAAGGACTCATCAGGCTAATCGCTCTAGAACTGAAATCGGAACGCTCACTGACATTTCCCCTATCTGAAAGACTTATAAACACCGGAAAAATGACTAAGTCCAAAAAAATTTTTTTTCTACTTTTTGCAATTTTACCCCCGTGGGATATATATTCTACCCACACACATTTGGAACTCTCCTGGCGTACCCTCACACATATTATTCCCTCATTTAGTGGATATTTTCACAAAAAAGTGAAATTTTCAAAAATTCAGAAAATTGGCTGAAAATGACTAAATATGAAGGACTCATCGGGCGAATCGCTCTGGAACTGAAATCGGAATGGTCACTGACATTTCCTCTCTCTGAAAGTTTGATAAACGCCGGAAAAATGACTAAGTCCAAAAAAAATTTTTTTTCAACTTTTTTCAATTTTACCCCCGTGGGATATATATTCTACCCACACACATTTGGAACTCTCCTGGCATACCCTCACACATATTATTCCCTCATTTAGTGGATATTTTCATGAAAAAGTGAAATTTTCAAAAATTCAGAAGCTTGGCTGAAAACGAATAAATATGAAGGACTCATCGGGCGAATCACTCTGGAACTGAAATCGGAACGCTCACTGACATTTCCCCTATCTGAAAGTCTGATAAACGCCGGACAAATGACTAAGTCCAAAAAAAAAATTTTTTCAACTCTTTCAATTTTACCCCCGTGGGATATATATTCTACCCACACACATTTGGAACTCTCCTGGGGTACCCTCACACATTTTATTCCCTCATTTAGTGGATATTTTCACAAAAAAGTGAAATTTTCAAAAATTCAGAAACTTGGCTGAAAACGACTAAATATGAAGGACTCATCGGGCGAATCACTCTGGAACTGAAATCGGAACGCTCACTGACATCTCCCCTATCTGAAAGTCTGATAAACGCCGGAAAAATGACTAAGTCCAAAAAAAAATTTTTTTCAACTTTTTTCAATTTTACCCCCGTGGGATATATATTCTACCCACACACATTTGGAACTCTCCTGGCATACCCTCACACATATTATTCCCTCATTTAGTGGATATTTTCATAAAAAAGTGAAATTTTCAAAAAATTCAGAAAATTGGCTGAAAATGACTAAATATGAAGGACTCATCGGGCGAATCGATCTGAAAATGAAATCAGAACGCTCACTGACATTTCCCCTATCTGAAAGTCTGATAAATGCCGGACAAATGACTAAGTCCAAAAAAAAAATTTTTTCAACTCTTTCAATTTTACCCCCGTGGGATATATATTCTACCCACACACATTTGGAACTCTCCTGGGGTACCCTCACACATTTTATTCCCTCATTTAGTGGATATTTTCACAAAAAAGTGAAATTTTCAAAAATTCAGAAGCTTGGCTGAAAACGAATAAATATGAAGGACTCATCGGGCGAATCACTCTGGAACTGAAATCGGAACGCTCACTGACATTTCCCCTATCTGAAAGTCTGATAAACGCCGGAAAAATGACTAAGTCCAAAAAAAAAATTTTTTCAACTCTTTCAATTTTACCCCCGTGGGATATATATTCTACCCACACACATTTGGAACTCTCCTGGGGTACCCTCACACATTTTATTCCCTCATTTAGTGGATATTTTCACAAAAAAGTGAAATTTCCAAAAATTCAGAAAATTGGCCGAAAACGACTAAATATGAAGGACTCATCGGGAGAAACACTCTGGAACTGAAATCGGAACGCTCACTGACATTTTCCCTATCTGAAAGTCTGAAAAACGCCGGAAAAACGACTAAGTCCCAAAAAAATGTTTCAACTTTTTTCAATTTTACCCCCGTGGGATATATATTCTGCCCACACACATTTGGAACTCTCTTGGGGTACCCTCACACATATAATTCAATCATTTAGTGGATATTTTCATAAAAAAGTGACATTTTCAAAAATTCAGAAACTTGGCTGAAAACGACTAAATATGAAGGACTCATCGGGCGAATCACTCTGGAACTGAAATCGGAACGCTCACTGACATCTCCCCTATCTGAAAGTCTGATAAACGCCGGAAAAATGACTAAGTCCAAAAAAAAATTTTTTTCAACTTTTTTCAATTTTACCCCCGTGGGATATATATTCTACCCACACACATTTGGAACTCTCCTGGCGTACCCTCATACATATTATTCCCTCATTTAGTGGATATTTTCACAAAAAAGTGAAATTTTCAAAAAATTCAGAAAATTGGCTGAAAATGACTAAATATGAAGGACTCATCGGGCGAATCGATCTGAAAATGAAATCGGAACGCTCACTGACATTTCCCCTATCTCAAAGTCTGATAATCGCTAAAAAAATGACTAAGTCCAAGAAAAAAATGTTTTCAACTTTTTTCAATTTTACCCCCGTGGGATATATATTTTACCCAAACACATTTGGAACTCTCCTGGGGTACCCTCACGAATTTTATTCCCTCATTTAGTGGATATTTTCACAAAAAAGTGAAATTTTCAAAAATTCTGAAAATTGGCTGAAAACGACTAAATATGAAGGACTCATCGGGCGAATCGCTCTGGAACTGAAATCGGAACGCTCACTGACATTGCCCCTATCTGAAAGTCTGATAAACGACGGAAAAACAACTAAGTCCAAAAAAAAATTTTTTTCAACTTTTTTCAATTTTTCCCCCGTGGGATATATATTCTAACCACACACATTTGGAACTCTCCTGGGGTACCCTCACACATATTATTCCTTCATTTAGTGGATATTTTCACAAAAAAGTGAAATTTTCAAAAATTCAGAAAATTGGCTGAAAACGACTAAATATGAAGGACTCATCGGGCGAAACACTCTAGAACTGAAATCGGAACGCTCACTGACATTTTCCCTATCTGAAAGTCTGATAAATGCCGGAAAAACTACTAAGTCCAAAAAAAATTTTTGTCAACTTTTTTCAATTTTACCCCCGTGGGATATATATTCTACCCAAACACATTTGGAACTCTCCTGGGGTACCCTCACACATATTATTCCCTCATTTAGTGGATATTTTCACAAAAAAGTGAAATTTTCAAAAATTCAGAAAATTTGCTGAAAATGACTAAATATGAAGGACTCATCGGGCGAATCGATCTGGAACTGAAATCGGAACGCTCATTGACATTTCCCCTATCTGAAAGTCTGATAATCGCTAAAAAAATGACTAAGTCCAAGAAAAAAATGTTTTCAACTTTTTTCAATTTTACCCCCGTGGGATATATATTCTACCCACACACATTTGGAACTCTCCTGGGGTACCCTCACACATATTATTCCTTCATTTAGTGGATATTTTCACAAAAAAGTGAAATTTTCAAAAATTCAGAAAATTGGCTGAAAACGACTAAATATGAAGGACTCACCGGGCGAAACACTCTGGAGCTGAAATCGCAACGCTCACTGACATTTTCCCTATCTGAAAGTCTGATAAACGCCGGAAAAACGACTAAGTCCAAAAAAATATTTTTTTCAACTTTTTTTAATTTTACCCCCGTGGGATATATATTCTACCCACACACATTTGGAACTCTCCTGGCGTACCCTCACACATATTATTCCCTCATTTAGTGGATATTTTCACAAAAAAGGGAAATTTTCAAAAAATTCAGAAAATTGGGTGAAAATGACTAAATATGAAGGACTCATCGGGCGAATCGATCTGGAAATTAAATCGGAACGCTCACTGACCTTTCCCCAATCTGAAAGTCTGATAATCGCCGGAAAAACGACTAAGTCCAAAAAAATTTTTTTTCAACTTTTTTCATTTTACCCCCGTGGATATAGATTCTACCCACACACATTTGGATCTCTCCTGGGGTACCCTCACACATATTATTCCCTCATTTAGTGGATATTTTCACAAAAAAGTGAAATTTTCAAAAATTCTGAAAATTGGCTGAAAATGAGTAAATATGAAGGACTCATCGGGCGAATCGCTCTGGAACTGAAATCGGAACGCTCACTGACATTTCCCCTATCTGAAAGTCTGAAAAATGGCGGAAAAACGACTAAGTCAAAAAAAAAATTTTTTTCAACTTTTTTCAATTTTACCCCCGTGGGATATATTTTCTACCCACACACATTCGGAACTCTCCTGGGGTATCCTCACACATATTATTCCCTCATTTAGTGGATATTTTCACAAAAAAGTGAAATTTTCAAAAATTCAGAGAATTGGCTGAAAACGACTAAATATGAAGGACTCATCGGGCGAATAACTCTGGAACTGAAATCGGAATGCTCACTGACATTTCCCCAATCTGAAAGTCTGATAATCGCCGGAAAAACGACTAAGTCCAAAAAAAATTATTTTTCATCTTTTTTCATTTTAACCCCGTGGATATAGATTCTACCCACACACATTTGGAACTCTCCTGGGGTACCCTCACACATATTATTCGCTCATTTAGTGGATATTTTCACAAAAAAGTGAAATTTTCAAAAATTCAGAAAATTGGCTGAAAACGACTAAATATGAAGGACTCATCCGGCGTATCACTCTGGAACTGAAATCGGAATGCTGACTGACATTTCCCCTATCTGAAAGTCGGAAAAACGGCGGAAAAACGACTAAATCCAAAAAAAAATTTTTTTCAACTTTTTTCAATTTTACCCCGTGGGATATATATTCTAACCAAACACATTTGGAACTCTCCTGGGGTACCCTCACACATATTATTCCCTCATTTAGTGGATATTTTCACAAAAAAGTGAAATTTTCAAAAATTCAGAAAATTGGCTGAAAACGACTAAATATGAAGGACTCATCGGGCGAATCGCTCTGCAACTGAAATCGGAACGCTCACTGACATTTCCCATATCTGAAAGTCTGATAAAGGCCGGAAAAATGACTAAGTCCAAAACAAATGTTTTTCAATTTTACCCCCGTGGAATATATATTCTACCCACACACATTTGGAACTCTTCTGGGGTACCCTCACACATATTATTCCCTCATTTAGTGGATATTTTCACAAAAAAGTGACATTTTCAAAAGTTCTGAAAATTGGCTGAAAACGACTAAATATGAAGGACTCATTGTGCGAATCGCTCTGGAACTGAAATCGGAACGCTCATTGACATTTCCCCTATCTGAAAGTCTGATAAACGCCGGAAAAATGACTAAGTCCCTAAAAAATTTTTTTTAAACTTTTTTCAATTTTATCCCCGTGGGATATATATTCTACCCACACACATTTGGAACTATCCTGGCTTACCCTCACACATATTTTTCCCTCATTTAGTGGATATTTTCACAAAAAAGTGAAATTTTCAAAAATTCAGAAAATTGGCTGAAAACGACTAAATATGAAGAACTCATTGGGTGAATAGCTCTGCAACTGAAATCGGAACCCTCACTGAAATTTCCCCTATCTGAAATTCTGATAAACGCCGGAAAAATGCCTAAGTCCCCCAAATATTTTTTTTCAACTTTTTTCAATTTTACCCCCGTGGATATATATTCTACCCACACACATTTGGAACTCTTCTGGGGTACCCTCACACATATTATTCCCTCATTTAGTGGATATTTTCACAAAAATGTGAAATTTTCAAAAATTCTGAAAATTGGCTGAAAACTACTAAATATGAAGGACTCATCGGGCGAATCACTCTGGAACTGAAATCGGAACGCTCACTGACATTTCTCCTATCTGAAAGTCTCATAAACGCCGGAAAAATGACTAAGTCCAAAAAATTTTTTTCTCAATTTTACCCCCGTGGGATATATATTCTACCCACATACATTTGGAACTCTCCTGGCGTACCCTCATACATATTATTCCCTCATTTAGTGGATATTTTCACAAAAAAGTGAAATTTTCAAAAATTCAGAAAATTGGCTGAAAATGACTAAATATGAAGGACTCATCGGGAGAATTGCTGTGGAACTGAAATCGGAACGCTCATTGACATTTCCCCTATCTATAAGTCTGCTAAACGCTGGAAAAATGCCTAAGTCCCCAAGTAATTTTTTTTCAACTTTTTTCAATTTTCCCCCGTGGATATATATTCTACCCACACACATTTGGAACTCTCCAGGGGCACCCTCACACATATTATTCCCTCGTTTAGTGGATCTTTTCACAAAAAAGTGAAATTTTCAAAAATTCTAAAAATTGGCTGAAAACGACTAAATATGAAACACTGATCTTTCGAATCGCTCTGGAACTGAAATCGGAACGCTCACTGACATTTCTCCTATCTGAAAGTCTCATAAACGCCGGAAAAATGACTAAGTCCAAAAAAATTTTTTTTTCAATTTTACCCCCGTGGGATATATATTCTACCCACATACATTTGGAACTCTCCTGGCGTACCCTCACACATATTATTCCCTCATTTAGTGGATATTTTCACAAAAAAGTGAATCTTTCAAAAATTCAGAAAATTGGCTGAAAACGACTAAATATGAAGGACTCATCGGGCGAATTGCTCTGGAACTGAAATCGGAATGCTCATTGACATTTCCCCTATCTATAAGTCTGCTAAACGCCGGAAAAATGCCTAAGTCCCCAAATAATTTTTTTTCAACTTTTTTCAATTTTCCCCCGTGGATATATATTCTACCCACACACATTTGGAACTCTCCTGGGGTACCCTCACACATATTATTCCCTCATTTAGTGGATATTTTCACAAAAATGTGAAATTATCTAAAATTCAGAAAATTGGCTGAAAACGACTAAATATGAAAGACTCATCGGGCGAATTGCTCTGGAACTGAAATCGGAACGCTCACTGACATTTCCCCTATCTGAAATTCTGATAAACGCCGGAAAAAAGCCTAAGTCCAAAAAATATTTTTTTTCAACTTTTTTCAATTTTACCCCCGTGGGATATATATTCTACCCACACACATTTGGAACTCTCCTGGGGTACCCTCACACATATTATTCCCTCATTTAGTGGATATTTTCACAAAAAAGTGACATTTTCAAAAATTCAGAAACTTGGCTGAAAACGACTAAATATGAATGACTCATCGGGCGAATCACTCTGGAACTGAAATCGGAATGCTCACTGACATTTTCCCTATCTGAAAGTCTGATAAACGCCGGAAAAATGCCTGTCTTCCAAAAAAAATTTTTCAACTTTTTTCGTTTTTACCCCCGTGGGTATATATTCTACCCACATATTATTCCCTCATTTAGTGGATATTTTCACAAAAAAGTGAAATTTTGAAAAATTCTGAAAATTGGCTGAAAACGACTAAATATGAAGGACTCATCGGGCGAATCGCTCTGGAACCGAAATCGGAATGCTAACTGACATTTCCCCTATCTGAAAGTCTCATAAACGCCGGAAAAATGACTAAGTCGAGAAAAAGAAAAATTTCAACTTTTTTCAATTTTACCCCCGTGGGATATATATTCTACCCACAAACATTTGGAACTCTCCTTTGGTACCCTCACACATATGATTCCCTCATTTAGTAGATATTTTCACAAAAAAGTGAAATTATCAAAAATTCAGAAAATTGGCTGAAAACGACTAAATATGAAGGACACATCAGGCGAATCGCTCTGGAATTGAAATTGGAATGCTCACTGACATTTCCCCTATCTGAAAGTCTGATAAACGCCGCAAAAATGACTAAGTCCAAAAAAATTTTTTTTTAAATTTTACCCCCGTGGGATATATATTCTACCCACACACATTTTAAACTCACCTGGCGTACCCTCACACATATTATTCCCTCATTTAGTGGATATTTTCACAAAAAAGTGAAATTATCAAAAATTCAGAAAATTGGCTGAAAACGACTAAATATGAAGGACACATCAGGCGAATCGCTCTGGAATTGAAATTGGAATGCTCACTGACATTTCCCCTATCTGAAAGTCTGATAAATGCCGGAAAACTGCCTAAGTCACCCAAAAATTTTTTTTTAACTTATTTCAATATTACCCACGTGGATATATATTCTTCCCACACACATTTGGAACGCTCCTGGGGTACCCTCACACATATTATTCCCTCATTTGGTGGATATTTTCACAAAAAAGTGAAATTTACAAAAATTCAGAAAATTGGCTGAAAACGACTAAATATGAAGGACTCATCGGGTGAATCGCTCTGGAACTGAAATCGGAATGCTCACTGACATTTCTCCTATCTGAAAGTCTCATAAACGCCGGAAAAATGACTAAGTCCAAAAAAATTTTTTTTTCAATTTTACCCCCGTGGGATATATATTCTACCCACATACATTTGGAACTCTCCTGGCGTACCCTCACACATATTATTCCCTCATTTAGTGGATATTTTCACAAAAAAGTGAATCTTTCAAAAATTCAGAAAATTGGCTGAAAACGACTAAATATGAAGGACTCATCGGGCGAATTGCTCTGGAACTGAAATCGGAATGCTCATTGACATTTCCCCTATCTATAAGTCTGCTAAACGCCGGAAAAATGCCTAAGTCCCCAAATAATTTTTTTTCAACTTTTTTCAATTTTCCCCCGTGGATATATATTCTACCCACACACATTTGGAACTCTCCTGGGGTACCCTCACACATATTATTCCCTCATTTAGTGGATATTTTCACAAAAATGTGAAATTATCTAAAATTCAGAAAATTGGCTGAAAACGACTAAATATGAAAGACTCATCGGGCGAATTGCTCTGGAACTGAAATCGGAACGCTCACTGACATTTCCCCTATCTGAAATTCTGATAAACGCCGGAAAAAAGCCTAAGTCCAAAAAATATTTTTTTTCAACTTTTTTCAATTTTACCCCCGTGGGATATATATTCTACCCACACACATTTGGAACTCTCCTGGGGTACCCTCACACATATTATTCCCTCATTTAGTGGATATTTTCACAAAAAAGTGACATTTTCAAAAATTCAGAAACTTGGCTGAAAACGACTAAATATGAATGACTCATCGGGCGAATCACTCTGGAACTGAAATCGGAATGCTCACTGACATTTTCCCTATCTGAAAGTCTGATAAACGCCGGAAAAATGCCTGTCTTCCAAAAAAAATTTTTCAACTTTTTTCGTTTTTACCCCCGTGGGTATATATTCTACCCACATATTATTCCCTCATTTAGTGGATATTTTCACAAAAAAGTGAAATTTTGAAAAATTCTGAAAATTGGCTGAAAACGACTAAATATGAAGGACTCATCGGGCGAATCGCTCTGGAACCGAAATCGGAATGCTAACTGACATTTCCCCTATCTGAAAGTCTCATAAACGCCGGAAAAATGACTAAGTCGAGAAAAAGAAAAATTTCAACTTTTTTCAATTTTACCCCCGTGGGATATATATTCTACCCACAAACATTTGGAACTCTCCTTTGGTACCCTCACACATATGATTCCCTCATTTAGTAGATATTTTCACAAAAAAGTGAAATTATCAAAAATTCAGAAAATTGGCTGAAAACGACTAAATATGAAGGACACATCAGGCGAATCGCTCTGGAATTGAAATTGGAATGCTCACTGACATTTCCCCTATCTGAAAGTCTGATAAACGCCGCAAAAATGACTAAGTCCAAAAAAATTTTTTTTTAAATTTTACCCCCGTGGGATATATATTCTACCCACACACATTTTAAACTCACCTGGCGTACCCTCACACATATTATTCCCTCATTTAGTGGATATTTTCACAAAAAAGTGAAATTATCAAAAATTCAGAAAATTGGCTGAAAACGACTAAATATGAAGGACACATCAGGCGAATCGCTCTGGAATTGAAATTGGAATGCTCACTGACATTTCCCCTATCTGAAAGTCTGATAAATGCCGGAAAACTGCCTAAGTCACCCAAAAATTTTTTTTTAACTTATTTCAATATTACCCACGTGGATATATATTCTTCCCACACACATTTGGAACGCTCCTGGGGTACCCTCACACATATTATTCCCTCATTTGGTGGATATTTTCACAAAAAAGTGAAATTTACAAAAATTCAGAAAATTGGCTGAAAACGACTAAATATGAAGGACTCATCGGGTGAATCGCTCTGGAACTGAAATCGGAATGCTCACTGACATTTCCCCTATCTGAAAGTCTCATAAACGACGGAAAAATGACTAAGTCCAAAAAAATTTTTTTTTTACTTTTTTCAATTTTACCCACGTGGATATATATTCTTCCCATACACATTTGGAACTCTCCTGGGGTACCCTCACACATATTATTCCCACATTTAGTGGATATTTTCACAAAAAAGTGAAATTTTCAAAAATTCTGAAAGTTGGCTGAAAACGACTAAATATGAAGGACTCATCGGGCGAATCAGTCTGGAACTGAAATCGGAATGCTCACTGACATTTCCCCTACCTGAAAGTCTGATAAACGCCGGAAAAATGACTAAGTCCAAAAAAATTTTTTTAAAACTTTTTTCAATTTTACCCCCGTGGATATATATTCTATCCACACACATTTGGAACTCTCCTGGGGTACCCTCACACATATTATTCACTCATTTGGTGGATATTTTCACAAAAAAGTGAAATTTACAAAAATTCAGAAAAATGGCTGAAAACGACTAAATATGAAGGACTCATCGGGCGAATCACTCTGGAACTGAAATCGGAATGCTCACTGACATTTCCCCTACCTGAAAGTCTGATAAACGCCGGAAAAATGCCTAAGTCCCCCAAAAAATTTTTTTTAACTTTTTTCAATTTTACCCCTGTGGATATATATTCTACCCACACACATTTGGAACTCTCCTGGGGTACCCTCACACATATTATTCCCTCATTTAGTGGATATTTTCACAAAAAAGTGAAATTTTCAAAAATCCTGAAAATTGGCTGAAAGCGACTAAACATGAAGGACTCATCGGGCGATTCGCTCTGGAACTGAAATCGGAATGCTCACTGACATTTCCCTTACCTGAAAGTCTGATAAACGCCGGAAAAATGACTAAGTCCAAAAAAATTTTTTTTTTACTTTTTTCAATTTTACCCCCGTGGATATATATTTTACCCACACACATTTGGAACTCTCCTGGCGTACCCTCACACATATTATTACCTCATTTAGTGGATATTTTCACAAAAAAAGTGAAATTTTCAAAAATTCTGAAAATTGTCTGAAAACGACTAAATATTAAGGACTCATCGGTCGAATCGCTCTAGAATTGAAATCGGAATGCTCCTTGACATTTCCCCTATCTGAATGTCTGATAAACGCCGGAAAAATGACTAAGTCCAAAAAAAATATTTTTACAACTTTTTTCAATTTTACCCCCGTGGGATATATATTCTACCCACACACATTTGGAACTCTCCTGGGGTACCCTCACACATATTATTTCCTCATTTAGTGGATATTTTGACAAAAAAGGGAAATTTTCAAAAATTCAGAAAATTGGCTGAAAACATCTAAATATGAAGGACTCATCAGGCGAATCGTTCTGGAACTGAAATCGGAATGCTCATTGACATTTCCCCTATCTGAAAGTCTGATAAATGCTGGAAAAATGCCTAAGTCCCCCAAAAAATTTTTTTTAACTTTTTTCTATTTTACCCCCGTGGATATATATTCTACCCACACACATTTGGAACACTCCTGGGGTACCCTCACACATATTATTCCCTCATTTAGTGGATATTTTCCCAGAAAAGTGAAATTTTCAAAAATTCAGAAAATTGGCTGAAAACGACTAAATATGAAGGACTCTTCGGGCGAATAACTCTGCAACTGAAATCGGAATGCTCACTGACATGTCCCCTATCTGAATGTGTGATAAACGCAGGAAAAATGACTGAGTCCAAAAAAAATATTTTTACAACTTTTTTCAATTTTTTCCCCGTGGGAAATATATTCTACCCACACACACTTGGAACTCTCCTGGGGTACCCTCACACATATTATTCCCTCATTTAGTGGATATTTTCACAAAAAAGTGAAATTTTCAAAATTTCAGAAAATTGGCTGAAAATGAGTAAATATGAAGGACTCATCGGGCGAATCGCTCTGGAACTGAAATCGGAACGCTCACTGACATTTCCCCTATCTGAAAGTCTGAAAAACGGCGGAAAAACGACTAAGTAAAAAAAAAAATTTTTTTCAATTTTTTTCAATTTTACCCCCGTGGGATATATTTTCTACCCACACACATTCGGAACTCTCCTGGGGTATCCTCACACATATTATTCCCTCATTTAGTGGATATTTTCACAAAAAAGTGAAATTTTCAAAAATTCGGAAAATTGGCTGAAAACGACTAAATATGAAGGACTCATCGGGCGAATCACTCTGGAACTGAAATCGGAATGCTCACTGACATTTCCCCTATCTGAAAGTCTGATAATCGCTAAAAAAATGACTAAGTCCAAGAAAAAAATGTTTTCAACTTTTTTCAATTTTACCCCCGTGGGATATATATTCTACCCAAACACATTTGGAACTCTTCTGGGGTAACCTCACACATATTATTCCCTCATTTAGTGGACATTTTCACAAAAAAGTGACATTTTCAAAAATTCTGAAAATTGGCTGAAAACGACTAAATATGAAGGACTCATTGTGCGAATCGCTCTGGAACTGAAATCGGAACGCTCATTGACATTTCCCCTATCTGAAAGTCTAATAATCGCCGGAAAAACGACTAAGTCCAAAAAAAATTTTTTTTCATCTTTTTTCATTTTAACCCCGTGGATATAGATTCTACCCACACACATTTGGAACTCTCCTGGGGTACCCTCACACATATTATTCCCTCATTTAGTGGATATTTTCACAAAAAAGTGAAATTTTCAAAAATTCAGAAAATTGGCTGAAAACGACTAAATATGAAGGACTCATCCGGCGTATCACTCTGGAACTGAAATCGGAATGCTGACAGACATTTCCCCTATCTGAAAGTCTGAAAAACGGCGGAAAAACGACTAAGTCCAAAAAAAAATTTTTTTCAACTTTTTTCAATTTTACCCCGTGGGATATATATTCTAACCAAACACATTTGGAACTCTCCTGGGGTACCCTCACACATATTATTCCTTCATTTAGTGGATATTTTCACAAAAAAGTGAAATTTTCAAAAATTCAGAAAATTGGCTGAAAACGACTAAATATGAAGGACTCATCGGGCGAATCGCTCTGCAACTGAAATCTGAACGCTCACTGACATTTCCCATATCTGAAAGTCTGATAAAGGCCGGAAAAATGACTAAGTCCAAAACAAATGTTTTTCAATTTTACCCCCGTGGAATATATATTCTACCCACACACATTTGGAACTCTTCTGGGGTAACCTCACACATATTATTCCCTCATTTAGTGGATATTTTCACAAAAAAGTGACATTTTCAAAAATTCTGAAAATTGGCTGAAAACGACTAAATATGAAGGACTCATTGTGCGAATCGCTCTGGAACTGAAATCGGAACGCTCATTGACATTTCCCCTATCTGAAAGTCTGATAAACGCCGGAAAAATGACTAAGTCCCCAAAAGATTTTTTTTAAACTTTTTTCAATTTTATCTCCGTGGGATATATATTCTACCCACACACATTTGGAACTATCCTGGCTTACCCTCACACATATTATTCCCTCATTTAGTGGATATTTTCACAAAAATGTGAAATTTTCAAAAATTCTGAAAATTGGCTGAAAACTACTAAATATGAAGGACTCATCGGGCGAATCGCTCTGGAACTGAAATCGGAACGCTCACTGACATTTCTCCTATCTGAAAGTCTCATAAACGCCGGAAAAATGACTAAGTCCAAAAAATTTTTTTCTCAATTTTACCCCCGTGGGATATATATTCTACCCACATACATTTGGAACTCTCCTGGCGTACCCTCACACATATTATTCCCTCATTTAGTGGATATTTTCACAAAAAAGTGAAATTTTCAAAAATTCAGAAAATTGGCTGAAAATGACTAAATATGAAGGACTCATCGGGCGAATTGCTGTGGAACTGAAATCGGAACGCTCATTGACATTTCCCCTATCTATAAGTCTGCTAAACGCTGGAAAAATGCCTAAGTCCCCAAGTAATTTTTTTTCAACTTTTTTCAATTTTCCCCCGTGGATATATATTCTACCCACACACATTTGGAACTCTCCAGGGGCACCCTCACACATATTATTCCCTCGTTTAGTGGATCTTTTCACAAAAAAGTGAAATTTTCAAAAATTCTAAAAATTGGCTGAAAACGACTAAATATGAAACACTGATCTTTCGAATCGCTCTGGAACTGAAATCGGAACGCTCACTGACATTTCTCCTATCTGAAAGTCTCATAAACGCCGGAAAAATGACTAAGTCCAAAAAAATTTTTTTTTCAATTTTACCCCCGTGGGATATATATTCTACCCACACACATTTGGAACTCTCCTGGGGTACCCTCACACATATTATTCCCTCATTTAGTGGATATTTTCACAAAAAAGGGACATTTTCAAAAATTCTGAAAATTGGCTGAAAACGACTAAATATGTAGGACTCATCGGGCGAATCGCTCTGGAACTGAAATCGGAACGCTCACTGACATTTCCCCTATCTGAAAGTCTGATAAACGCCGGAAAAATGCCTAAGTCCCCAAAAAATTTTTTTTAAACTTTTTTCAATTTTACCCCCATGGATATAGATTCTACCCACACACATTTGGAACTCTCCTGGGGTACCCTCACACATATTATTCCCTCATTTAGTGGATATTTTCACAAAAAAGTGAAATTTTCAAAACTTCAGAAACTTGGCTGAAAACGACTAAATATGAATGACTCATCGGGCGAATCACTCTGGAACTGAAATCGGAATGCTCACTGACATTTTCCCTATCTGAAAGTCTGATAAACGCCGGAAAAATGCCTGTCTTCCAAAAAAAATTTTTCAACTTTTTTCATTTTTACCCCCGTGGGATATATATTCTACCCACACACATTTGGAACTCTCCTGGCGTACCCTCACATATTATTCCCTCATTTTGTGGATATTTTCACAAAAAAGTGAAATTTTCAAAAATTCAGAAAATTGGCTGAAAACGACTAAATATGAAGGACTCATCGGGCGAATCACTCTGGAACTGAAATCGGAACGATCATTGACATTTCCCCTATCTGAAAGTCTCATAAACGCCGGAAAAATGACTAAGTCGAGAAAAAGAAAAATTTCAACTTTTTTCAATTTTACCCCCGTGGGATATATATTCTACCAACACACATTTTGAACTCTCATAGCGTACCCTCACACATATTATTCCCTCATTTAGTGGGTATTTTCACAAAAAAGTAAAATTTTCAAAAATTCAGAAATTTGGCTGAAAACGAGTAAATATGAAGGACTCATCGGGAGAATCGCTCTGGAACTGAAATCGGAACGCTCACTGACATTTCCCCTATCTGAAAGTCTGATAAACACTGAAAAAATGACTAAGTCCAAAAAAAAATTTTTTAAAACTTTTTTCAATTTTACCCCCGTGGGATGTATATTCAACCCAAACACATTTGGAACACTCCTGGGGTACCCTCACACATATTATTCCCTCATTTAGTGGATATTTTCACAAAAAAGTGAAATTTTCAAAAATTCTGAAAATTGGCTGAAAACGACTAAATATGAAGGACTCATCGGGCGAATCACTCTGGAACTGAAATCGGAACGCTCACTGACATTTCCCCTATCTGAAAGTCTGATAAACGTCGGAAAAATGACTAAGTCCAAAAAAATTTTTTTTTTACTTTTTTCAATTTTACCCCCGAGGATATATATTCTACCCACACACATTTGGAACTCTCCAGGCGTACCCTCACACATATTATTAACTCATTTAGTGGATATTTTCACAAAAAAAGTGAAATTTTCAAAAATTCTGAAAATTGGCTGAAAACGACTAAATATGAAGGAGGCATCTTTCGAATCGCTCTGGAATCGAAATCGGAATGCTCACTGACATTTCCCCTATCTGATTGTGTGATAAACGCCGGAAAAATGACTAAGTACAAAAAAAATTTTTTTTAAACTTTTTTCAATTTTACCCCCGTGGGATATATATTCTACCCACAAACATTTGGAACTCTCCTGGCGTACCCTCACACATATTATTCCCTCATTTAGTGGGTATTTTCACAAAAAAGTAAAATTTTCAAAAATTCAGAAAATTGGCTGAAAACGACTAAATATGAAGGACTCATCGGGAGAATCGCTCTGGAACTGAAATCGGAATGCTCACTGACATTTCCCCTATCTGAAAGTCTGATAAACGCTGAAAAAATGCTTAAGTCCCCCCCAAATTTTTTTTAAACTTTTTTCAATTTTACCCCCGTGGATATATATTCTACCCACACACATTTGGAACTCTCCTGGCATACCCTCACACATATTATTCCCTCATTTAGTGGATATTTTCACAAAAAAGTGAAATTTTCAAAAATTCAGAAAATTGGCTTAAAACGACTAAATATGAAGGACACATCGGGCGAATCGCTCTGGAACTGAAATCAGAACGCTCACTGACATTTCCCCTATCTGATTGTGTGATAAACGCCGGAAAAATGACTAAGTCCAAAAAAAAAATTTTTTAACCTTTTTTCCATTTTTACCCCTGTGGGATATATATTCTACCCACACACATTTGGAACTCTCCTGGGGTACCCTCACACATATTATTCCCTCATTTAGTGGATATTTACACAAAAACGTGAAATTTTCAAAAATTCAGAAAATTGGCTGAAAACGACTGAATATGAAGGACTCATCTGGCGAATCGCGCTGGAACTGAAATCGGAACGCTCACTGACATTTCCCCTATCTGAAAGTCTGATAAACGTTGAAAAAATGATTAAGTCCAAAAAAAAAATTTTTTTCAACTTTTTTCAATTCTACCCCCGTGGGATATATATTCTACCCACGCACATTTGGAACTCTCCTGGGGTACCCTCACACATATTATTCCCTCATTTAGTGGATATTTACACAAAAAAGTGACATTTTGAAAAATTCAGAAAATTGGCTAAAAACGACTAAATATGAAGGACTCATCGGGCGAATCGCTCTGGAACTGAAATCGGAACGCTCACTGATATTTCCCCTATCTGAAAGTCTGGTAAACGCTGAAAAAATTATTAAGTCCAAAAAAAAATTTTTTCAACTTTTTTCAATTTTACCCCCGTGGGATATATATTCTACCCACACACATTTGGAACTCTCCTGGGGTACCCTCACACATATTATTCCCTCATTTAGTGGATATTTTCACAAAAAAGTGAAATTTTCAAAATATCTGAAAATTGGCTGAAAACGACTAAATATGAAGGACTCATCGGGTGAATCGCTCTGGAACTGAAATTGGAACGCTCACTGACATTTCCCCTATCTGAAAGTCTGATAAACACTGAAAAAATGACTAAGTCCTAAAGAAAAATTTTTTCACCTTTTTTCAATTTTACCCCCGTTGGGTATATATTCTACCCACACACATTTGGAACTCTCCTGGGGTACCCTCACACATATTATTCCCTCATTTAGTGGATATTTTCACAAAAAAGTGAAATTTTGAAAAATTCAGAAAATTGGCTAAAAACTACTAAATATGAAGGACTCATCGGGTGAATCACTCTGGAACTGAAATCGGAACGCTCACTGATATTTCCCCTATCTGAAAGTCTGATAAACGCTGAAAAAATGATTAAGTCCAAAAAAATTTTTTTTTAACTTTTATCATCTTTGCCCCCATGGGATATATATTCTAACCACGCACATTTGGAACACTCCTGGGGTACCCTCACACATAGTATTCCCTCATTTAGTGGATATTTTCACAAAAAAGTGAAATTTTCAAAAATTCAGAAAATTGGCTGAAAACGACTAAATATGAAGGACTCATCGGGCGAATCGCTCTGGAACTGAAATCGGAACGTTCACTGATATTTCCCCTATCTGAAAGTCTGATAAACGCTGAAAAAATCATTAAGTCCAAAAAAAAAATTTTTTCACCTTTTTTCAATTTTACCCCCGTGGGATATATATTCTACCCACACACATTTGGAACTCTCCTGGGGTACCCTCACACATATTATTCCCTCATTTAGTGGATATTTTCACAAAAAAGTGACATTTTAAAAATTCAGAAAATTGGCTGAAAACGACTGAATATGAAGGACTCATCGGGCGAATCGCTCTGGAACTGAAATCGGAACGCTCACTGATATTTCCCCTATCTGAAAGTCTGATAAACGTTGAAAAAATGATTAAGTCCAAAAAAAAAATTTTTTTAAACTTTTTTCAATTCTACCCCCGTGGGATATATATTCTACCCACGCACATTTGGAACTCTCCTGGGGTACCCTCACACATATTATTCCCTCATTTAGTGGATATTTACACAAAAAAGTGAAATTTTCAAAAATTCTGAAAATTGGCTGAAAACGACTAAATATGAAGGACTCATCGGGCGAATCGCTCTGGAACTGAAATCGGAAGGCTCACTGACATTTCCCCTATCTGAAAGTCTGATAAACGCTGAAAAAATGACTAAGTCCAAAAAAAAAAATTTTTCACCTTTTTTCAATTTTTACCCCTGTGGGATATATATTCTACCCACACACATTTGGAACTCTCCTGGGGTACCCTCACACATATTATTCCCTCATTTAGTGGATATTTTCACAAAAAAGTGAAATTTTGAAAAATTCTGAAAATTGGCTGAAAATGACTAAATATGAAGGACTCATCGGGCGAATCGCTCTGTAACTGACATCGGAACGCTCACTGACATTTCCCCTATCTGAAAGTCTGATAAACGCTGAAAAAATGACTAAGTCCAAAAAAAAAATTTTTTAACCTTTTTTCCATTTTTACCCCTGTGGGATATATATTCTACCCACACACATTTGGAACTCTCCTGGGGTACCCTCACACATAGTATTCCCTCATTTAGTGGATATTTTTACAAAAAAGCGAAATTTTCAAAAATTCTGAAAATTGGCTGAAAACGACTAAATATGAAGGACTCATCGGGCGAATCGCTCTGGAACTGAAATCGGAACGCTCACTGACATTTCCCCTATTTGAAAGTCTGATAAATGCTGAAAAAATGACAGTCCAAAAAAAAAAATTTTTAACCTTTTTTCCATTTTTACCCCTTTGGGATATATATTCTACCCAAACACATTTGGAACTCTCCTGGGGTACCCTCACACATATTATTCCCTCATTTAGTGGATATTTTCACAAAAAAGCGAAATTTTCAAAAATTCAGAAAATTAGCTGAAAACGACTAAATATGAAGGACTCATCGGCCGAATCGCTCTGGAACTGAAATCGGAACGCTCATTGACATTTCCCCTATCTGAAAGTCTGATAAACGCTGAAAAAATGACTAAGTACAAAAAAAAATTTTTTTCACCTTTTTCAATTTTACCCCCGTGGGATATATATTCTACACACACACATTTGGAACTCTCCTGGGTTACCCTCACACATAGTATTCCCTCATTTAGTGGATATTTTCACAAAAAAGTGAAATTTTCAAAAATTCTGAAAATTGGCTGAAAACGACGAAATATGAAGGACTCATCGGGCGAATCGCTCTGGAACTGAAATCGGAACGCTCATTGATATTTCCCCTATCTGAAAGTCTGATAAACGCTGAAAAAATGACTAAGTACAAAAAAAAATTTTTTTCACCTTTTTTCAATTTTACCCCCGTGGGATATATATTCTACCCACACACATTTGGAACTCTCCTGGGGTACCATCACACATAGTATTCCCTCATTTAGTGGATATTTTCACAAAAAAGTGAAATTTTCAAAAATTCTGAAAATTGGCTGAAAACGACTAAATATGAAGGACTCATCGGGCGAATTGCTCTGGAACTGAAATCGGAACGCTCACTGACATTTCCCCTATCTGAAAGTCTGATAAACGCCGGAAAAATGACTAAGTCCAAAAAAAATTTTTTCACCTTTTTTCAATTTTACCCCCGTGGGATATATATTCTACCCAAACACATTTGGAACTCTCCTGGGGTACCCTCACACATATTATTCCCTCATTTAGTGGATATTTTCACAAAAATGTGAAATTTTCAAAAATTCTGAAAATTGGCTGAAAATAACTAAATATGAAGGACTCATCGGGCGAATGGCTCTGGAACTGAAATCAGAACGCTCACTGACTTTTCCCCTATCTGAAAGTCTGATAAATGCTGAAAAAATGACAGTCCAAAAAAAAAATTTTTTCACCTTTTTTCAATTTTACCCCCGTGGGATATGTTTTCTACCCAAACACATTTGGAACTCTCCTGGGGTACCCTCACACATATTATTCTCTCATTTAGTGGATGTTTTCACTAAAAAGTGAAATTTTCAAAAATTCTGAAAATTGGCTGAAAATGACTAAATATGAAGGACTCATCGGGCGAATCACTTTGGAAGTGAAATCGGAACGCTCACTGACATTTCCCCTATCTGAAAGTCTGATAAACGCCAGAAAAATGACTAAGTCCCCCAAAAAATTTTTTTAAACTTTTTTCAATTTTACCCCCGTGGGATATATATTCTACCCAAACACAATTGGAACTCTCCTGGGGTACCCTCACACATATTATTCCCTCATTTAGAGGATATTTTCACAAAAAAGTGAAATTTTCAAAAATTCTGAAAATTGGCTGAAAACGACTAAATATGAAGGGCTCATCGGGCGAATCACTCTGGAACTGAAATCGGAATGCTCACTGACACTTCCCCTATCTGAAAGTATGAAAAACGCTGAAAAAATGACTAAGTCCAAAAAAACATTATTTTCAACTTTTTTCAATTTTACCCCCGTGGGATATATATTCAACCCAAACACATTTGGAACTCTTCTGGGGTACCCTCACACATATTATTCCCTCATTTAGTGGACATTTTCACAAAAAAGTGAAATTTTCAAAAATTCTGAAAATTGGCTGAAAACGACTAAATATGAAGGACTCATCGGGCGAATCGCTCTGGAACTGAAATCGGAATGCTCACTGACATGTCCCCTATCTGAAAATCTGATTAACGCCGGAAAAATGACTAAGTCCAAAAAAAAAATGTTTTTCAACTTTTTTCAATTTTAGCCCCGTGGGATATATATTCTACACAAACACATTTGGAACTCTCCTGGGGTACCCTCACACATATTATTCCCTCATTTAGTGGATATTTTCGCAAAAAAGTGAAATTTTCAAAAATTCAGAAAATTGGCTGAAAACGACTAAATATGAAGGACTCATCGGGCGAATCACTCTGGAACTGAAATCGGAATGCTCACTGACACTTCCCCTATCTGAAAGTCTGATAAACGCCGGAAAAATGACTAAATCCAAAAAAAATGTTTTTCAACTTTTTTCAATTTTACCCCCGTGGGATATATATTCTACCCACACACATTTGGAACTCTTCTGGCGCACCCTCACACATATTATTCCCTCATTTAGTGGACATTTTCACAAAAAAGTGAAATTTTCAAAAATTCTGAAAATTGGCTGAAAACGACTAAATATGAAGGACTCATCGGGCGAATCGCTCTGGAACTGAAATCGAACGCTCACTGACATTTCCCCTATCTGAAAGTATGATAAACGCTGAAAAAATGACTAAGTCCAAAAAAAAAATTTTTAAAACTGTTTTCAATTTTACCCCCGTGGGATATATATTCTACCCACACACATTTGGAACTCTCCTGGGGTACCCTCACACATATTATTCCCTCATTTAGTGGATATTTTCACAAAAAAGTGAAATTTTCAAAAATTCAGAAAATTGGCTGAAAACGACTAAATATGAAGGACTCATCAGGCGAATTGCTCTGGAACTGAAATTGGAACACTCACTGATATTGCCCCTATCTGAAAGTCTGATAAACGCTGAAAAAATGATTAAGTCCAAAAAAAAAAATTTTTAACCATTTTTCAATTTTACCCCTGTGGGATATATATTCTACCCACACACATTTGGAACTCTCCTGGGGTACCCTCACACATATTATTCCCTCATTTAGTGGATATTTTCACAAAAAAGTGAAATTTTCAAAAATTCTGAAAAGTGGCTGAAAACGAATAAATATGAAGGACTCATCGGGCGAATCGCTTTGGAACTGAAATCGGAACGCTCATTGATATTTCCCCTATCTGAAAGTCTGATAAACGCTGAAAAAATGACTAAGTACAAAAAAAAATTTTTTTCACCTTTTTTCAATTTTACCCCCGTGGGATATATATTCTACCCACACACATTTGGAACTCTCCTGCGGTACCCTCACACATATTATTCCCTCATTTAGAGGATATTTTCACAAAAAAGTGAAATTTTCAAAAATTCTGAAAATTGGCTGAAAACGACTAAATATGAAGGACTCATCGGGCGAATCACTCTGGAACTGAAATCGGAATGCTCACTGACACTTCCCCTATCCGAAAGTATGAAAAACGCTGAAAAAATGACTAAGTCCAAAAAAACATTATTTTCAACTTTTTTCAATTTTACCCCCGTGGGATATATATTCAACCCAAACACATTTGGAACTCTTCTGGGGTACCCTCACACATATTATTCCCTCATTAAGTGGATATTTTCACAAAAAAGTGAAATTTTCAAAAATTCTGAAAATTGGCTGAAAACGACTAAATATGAAGGACTCATCGGGCGAATCGCTCTGGAACTGAAATCGGAATGCTCACTGACATTTCCCCTATCTGAAAGTCTGATAAACGCCTGAAAAATGACTAAGTCCCCCAAAAAATTTTTTTAAACTTTTTTCAATTTTACCCCCGTGGGGTATATATTCAAACCAAACACATTTGGAACTCTCCTGGGGTACCCTCACACATATTATTCCCTCATTTAGTGGTTATTTTCACAAAAAAAGTGAAATTTTCAAAAATTCTGAAAATTGGCTGAAAACCACTAAATATGAAGGACTCATCGGGTGAATCACTCTGGAACTGAAATCGGAATGCTAACTGACACTTCCCCTATCTGAAAGTCTGATAAACGCCGGAAAAATGACTAAGTCCAAAAAAAAATTTTTTTTAACTTTTTTCAATTTTACCCCCTTGGGATATATATTCTACCCACACACATTTGGAACTCTCCTGGCATACCCTCACACATATTATTCCCTCATTTAGTGGATATTTTCACAAAAAAGTGACATTTTCAAAAATTCAGAAAATTGGCTGAAAACGACTAAATATGAAGGACTCATCGGGCGAATCGCTCTGGAACTGAAATCGGAACGCTCACTGACATTTCCACTATCTGAAAGTATGATAAACGCTGAAAAAATGACTAAGTCCAAAAAAACATTTTTTTCAACTTTTTTCAACTTTACCCCCGTGGGATATATATTCTACCCAAACACATTTGGAACTCTCCTGGGGTACCCTCACACATGTTATTCCCTCATTTAGTGGATATTTTCACAAAAAAGTGAAATTTTCAAAAATTCTGAAAATTGGCTGAAAACGACTAAATATGAAGGACTCATTGGGCGAATCACTCTGGAACTGAAATCGGAATGCTCACTGACACTTCCCCTATCTGAAAGTCTGATAAACGCCGGAAAAATGACTAAATCCAAAAAAAATGTTTTTCAACTTTTTTCAATTTTACCCCCGTAGGATATATATTCAACCCAAATACATTTGGAATTCTTCTGGGGTACCCTCACACATATTATTCCCTCATTTAGTGGATATTTTCACAAAAAAGTGAAATTTTCAAAAATTCTGAAAATTGGCTGAAAACGACTAAATATGAAGGACTCATCGGGCGAATCACTCTGGAATTGAAATTGGAACGCTCACTGGCATTTCCCCTATCTGAAAGTCTGATAAACGCCAGAAAAATGACTAAGTCCCCCAAAAATTTTTTTAAAACTTTTTTCAATTTTACCCCCGTGGGATATATATTCAACCCAAACACATTTGGAACTCTCCTGGGGTACCCTCACACATATTATTCCCTCATTTAGTGGATATTTTCACAAAAAAGTGAAACTTTCAAAAATTCTGAAAATTGGCTGAAAACGACTAAATATGAAGGACTCATCGGGTGAATCATTCTGGAACTGAAATCGGAATGCTCACTGACACTTCCCCTATCTGAAAGTCTGATAAACGCCGGAAAAATGACTAAATCCAAAAAAAATGTTTTTCAACTTTTTTCAATTTTACCCCCGTGGGATATATATTCAACCCAAATACATTTGGAATTCTTCTGGGGTACCCTCACACATATTATTCCCTCATTTAGTGGATATTTTCACAAAAAAGTGAAATTTTCAAAAATTCTGAAAATTGGCTGAAAACGACTAAATATGAAGGACTCATCGGGCGAATCACTCTGGAATTGAAATTGGAACGCTCACTGGCATTTCCCCTATCTGAAAGTCTGATAAACGCCAGAAAAATGACTAAGTCCCCCAAAAATTTTTTTTAAACTTTTTTCAATTTTACCCCCGTGGGATATATATTCAACCCAAACACATTTGGAACTCTCCTGGGGTACCCTCACACATATTATTCCCTCATTTAGTGGATATTTTCACAAAAAAGTGAAATTTTCAAAAATTCTGAAAATTGGCTGAAAACGACTAAATATGAAGGACTCATCGGGTGAATCACTCTGGTACTGAAATCGGAATGCTCACTGACACTTCCCCTATCTGAAAGTCTGATAAACGCCGGAAAAATGACTAAGTCCAAAAAAATTTTTTTTTTAACTTTTTTCAATTTTATCCCCTTGGGATATATATTCTTCCGAAACACATTTGGAACTCTCCTGGTGAACTCTCACACATATTATTCCCTCATTCAGTGGATATTTTCACAAAAAAGTGAAATTTTCAAAAATTTTGAAAATTGACTGAAAATGACTAAATATGAAGGACTCATCAGGCGAATCGCTCTGGAACTGAAATCGGAACGCTCGCTGACATTTCCCCTATCTGAAAGTATGATAAACGCTGAAAAAATGACTAAGTCCAAAAAAACATTTTTTTTTAACTTTTTTCAATTTTACCCCCGTGGGATATATATTCTTCCGAAACACATTTGGAACTCTCCTGGTGTACTCTCACACATATTATTCCCTCATTCAGTGGATATTTTCACAAAAAAGTGAAATTTTCCAAAATTTTAAAAATTGGCTGAAAATGACTAAATATGAAGGACTCATCGGGCGAATCGCTCTGGAACTGAAATCGGAACGCTCACTGACATTTCCACTATCTGAGAGTCTGATAAACGCCGGAAAAATGCCTAAGTCGAAAAAAAAATTTTTTTCAACTTTTTTCAATTTTACCCCCGTGGGATATATATTCTACCCGCACACATTTGGAACTCTCCTGGCGTACCCTCACACATATTATTCCCTCATTTAGTGGATATTTTCACAAAAAAGTGAAATTTTCAAAAATTCTGAAAATGGGCTGAAAACGACTAAATATGAAGGACTCATCGGGCGAATCGCTCTGGAACTGAAATCGGAACGCTCACTGACATTTCCACTATCTGAAAGTATGATAAACGCTGAAAAAATGACTAAGTCCAAAAAAACATTTTTTTCAACTTTTTTCAATTTTACCCCCGTGGGATATATATTCTACCCAAACACATTTGGAACTCTCCTGGGGTACCCTCACACATGTTATTCCCTCATTTAGTGGATATTTTCACAAAAAAGTGAAATTTTCAAAAATTCTGAAAATTGGCTGAAAACGACTAAATATGAAGGACTCATTGGGCGAATCACTCTGGAACTGAAATCGGAATGCTCACTGACACTTCCCCTATCTGAAAGTCTGATAAACGCCGGAAAAATGACTAAATCCAAAAAAAATGTTTTTCAACTTTTTTCAATTTTACCCCCGTGGGATATATATTCAACCCAAATACATTTGGAATTCTTCTGGGGTACCCTCACACATATTATTCCCTCATTTAGTGGATATTTTCACAAAAAAGTGAAATTTTCAAAAATTCAGAAAATTGGCTGAAAACGACTAAATATGAAGGACTCATCGGGCGAATCGCTCTGGAACTGAAATCGGAACGCTCGCTGACATTTCCCCTATCTGAAAGTATGATAAACGCTGAAAAAATGACTAAGTCCAAAAAAACATTTTTTTTTTAACTTTTTTCAATTTTACCCCCGTGGGATATATATTCTTCCGAAACACATTTGGAACTCTCCTGGTGTACTCTCACACATATTATTCCCTCATTCAGTGGATATTTTCACAAAAAAGTGAAATTTTCCAAAATTTTGAAAATTGGCTGAAAATGACTACATATGAAGGACGCATCGGGCGAATCACTCTGGAACTGAAATCGGAATGGTCAATGACATTTCCCCTATCTGAGAGTCTGATAAACGCCGGAAAAATGACTAAGTCGAAAAAAAAAATTTTTTAAACTTTTTTCAATTTTACCCGCGTGGGATATATATTCTACCCGCACACATTTGGAACTCTCCTGGCGTACCCTCACACATATTATTCCCTCATTTAGTGGATATTTTCACAAAAAAGTGAAATTTTCAAAAATTCTGAAAATTGGCTGAAAACGACTAAATATGAAGGACTCATCGGGTGAATCACTCTGGTACTGAAATCGGAATGCTCACTGACACTTCCCCTATCTGAAAGTCTGATAAACGCCGGAAAAATGACTAAGTCCAAAAAAAATTTTTTTTTAACTTTTTTCAATTTTATCCCCTTGGGATATATATTCTTCCGAAACACATTTGGAACTCTCCTGGTGTACTCTCACACATATTATTCCCTCATTCAGTGGATATTTTCACAAAAAAGTGAAATTTTCAAAAATTTTGAAAATTGACTGAAAATGACTAAATATGAAGGACGCATCGGGCGAATCACTCTGGAACTGAAATCGTAATGGTCAATGACATTTCCCCTATCTGAGAGTCTGATAAACGCCGGAAAAATGACTAAGTCGAAAAAAAAAAATTTTTAGACTTTTTTCAATTTTACCCCCGTGGGATATATATTCTACCCGCACACATTTGGAACTCTCCTGGCGTACCCTCACACATATTATTCCCTCATTTAGTGGATATTTTCACAAAAAAGTGAAATTTTCAAAAATTCTGATATGGGCTGAAAATGACTAAATATGAAGGACTCATCGGGCGAATCACTCTGGAACTGAAATCGGAATGCTCACTGACACTTCCCCTATCTGAAAGTCTGATAAACGCCGGAAAAAAGACTAAGTCCCAAAAAAAATGTTTTTCAACTTTTTTCAATTTTACCCCCGTGGGATATATATTCAACCCAAATACTTTTGGAATTCTTCTGGGGTACCCTCCCACATATTATTCCCTCATTTAGTGGATATTTTCACAAAAAAGTGAAATTTTCAAAAATTCTGAAAATTGGCTGAAAACGACTAAATATGAAGGACTCATCGGGCGAATCGCTCTGGAACTGAAATCGGAACGCGCACTGACATTTCCACTATCTGAGAGTCTGATAAACGCCGGAAAAATGCCTAAGTCGAAAAAAAAATTTTTTTCAACTTTTTTCAATTTTACCCCCGTGGGATATATATTCTACCCGCACACATTTGGAACTCTCCTGGCGTACCCTCACACATATTATTCCCTCATTTAGTGGATATTTTCACAAAAAAGTGAAATTTTCAAAAATTCTGAAAATGGGCTGAAAACGACTAAATATGAAGGACTCATTGGGCGAATCACTCTGGAACTGAAATCGGAATGCTCACTGACACTTCCCCTATCTGAAAGTCTGATAAACGCCGGAAAAATGACTAAATCCAAAAAAAATGTTTTTCAACTTTTTTCAATTTTACCCCCGTGGGATATATATTCAACCCAAATACATTTGGAATTCTTCTGGGGTACCCTCACACATATTATTCCCTCATTTAGTGGATATTTTCACAAAAAAGTGAAATTTTCAAAAATTCTGAAAATTGGCTGAAAACGACTAAATATGAAGGACTCATCGGGCGAATCGCTCTGGAACTGAAATCGGAACGCTCACTGACATTTCCACTATCTGAGAGTCTGATAAACGCCGGAAAAATGCCTAAGTCGAAAAAAAAATTTTTTTCAACTTTTTTCAATTTTACCCCCGTGGGATATATATTCTACCCGCACACATTTGGAACTCTCCTGGCGTACCCTCACACATATTATTCCCTCATTTAGTGGATATTTTCACAAAAAAGTGAAATTTTCAAAAATTCTGAAAATGGGCTGAAAACGACTAAATATGAAGGACTCATCGGGCGAATCGCTCTGGAACTGAAATCGGAACGCTCACTGACATTTCCACTATCTGAAAGTATGATAAACGCTGAAAAAATGACTAAGTCCAAAAAAACATTTTTTTAAACTTTTTTCAATTTTACCCCCGTGGGATATATATTCTACCCAAACACATTTGGAACTCTCCTGGGGTACCCTCACACATGTTATTCCCTCATTTAGTGGATATTTTCACAAAAAAGTGAAATTTTCAAAAATTCTGAAAATTGGATGAAAACGACTAAATATGAAGGACTCATTGGGCAAATCACTCTGGAACTGTAATCGGAATGCTCACTGACACTTCCCCTATCTGAAAGTCTGATAAACGCCGGAAAAATGACTAAATCCAAAAAAAATGTTTTTCAACTTTTTTCAATTTTACCCCCGTGGGATATATATTCAACCCAAATACATTTGGAATTCTTCTGGGGTACCCTCACACATATTATTCCCTCATTTAGTGGATATTTTCACAAAAAAGTGAAATTTTCAAAAATTCAGAAAATTGGCTGAAAACGACTAAATATGAAGGACTCATTGGGCGAATCACTCTGGAACTGAAATCGGAATGCTCACTGACACTTCCCCTATCTGAAAGTATGATAAACGCTGAAAAAATGACTAAGTCCAAAAAAACATTTTTTTTAACTTTTTTCAATTTTACCCCCGTGGGATATATATTCTTCCGAAACACATTTGGAACTCTCCTGGTGTACTCTCACACATATTATTCCCTCATTCAGTGGATATTTTCACAAAAAAGTGAAATTTTCAAAAATTTTGAAAATTGGCTGAAAATGACTAAATATGAAGGACGCATCGGGCGAATCACTCTGGAACTGAAATCGGAATGGTCAATGACATTTCCCCTATCTGAGAGTCTGATAAACGCCGGAAAAATGACTAAGTCGAAAAAAAAATTTTTTTCAACTTTTTTCAATTTTACCCCCGTGGGATATATATTCTACCCGCACACATTTGGAACTCTTCTGGCGTACCCTCACACATATTATTCCCTCATTTAGTGGATATTTTCACAAAAAAGTGAAATTTTCAAAAATTCTGAAAATGGGCTGAAAACGACTAAATATGAAGGACTCATCGGGCGAATCGCTCTGGAACTGAAATCGGAACGCTCGCTAACATTTCCCCTATCTGAAAGTATGATAAACGCTGAAAAAATGACTAAGTCCAAAATAACATATTTTTCAACTTTTTTCAATTTTACCCCCGTGGGATATATATTCTACCCAAACACATTTGGAACTCTCCTGGGGTACCCTCACACATGTTATTCCCTCATTTAGTGGATATTTTCACAAACAAGTGAAATTTTCAAAAATTCTGAAAATTGGCTGAAAACGACTAAATATGAAGGACTCATTGGGCGAATCACTCTGGAACTGAAATCGGAATGGTCAATGACATTTCCCCTATCTGAGAGTCTGATAAACGCCGGAAAAATGACTAAGTCGAAAAAAAAATTTTTTTCAACTTTTTTCAATTTTACCCCCGTGGAATATATATTCTACCCGCACACATTTGGAATTTTCCTGGCGTACCCTCACACATATTATTCCCTCATTTAGTGGATATTTTCACAAAAAGTGAAATTTTCAAAAATTCAGAAACTTTGCTGAAAACGACTAAATATGAAGGACTCATCGGGCGAATCACTCTGGAACTGAAATCGGAATACTCACTGACACTTCTCCTATCTGAAAGTCTGATAAACGCCGGAAAAATGACTAAGTGCAAAAAAAATTTTTTTTTAAACTTTTTTCAATTTTACCCCCGTGGGATATATATTCTACCCACACACATTTGGAACTCTCCTGGCGTACCCTCACACATATTATTCCCTCATTCAGTGGATATTTTCACAAAAAAGTGAAATTTTCAAAAATTCTGAAAATTGGCTGAAATTGACTAAATGTGAAGGACTCATCGGGCGAATCACTCTGGAACTGAAATCGGAATGCTCACTGACACTTCCCCTATCTGAAAGTCTGATAAACACCGGAAAAATGACTAAGTCCAAAATAATTTATTTTTAAACTTTTTTCAATTTTACCCCCGTGGGATATATATTCTACCCACACACATTTGGAACTCTCCTGGGGTACCCTCACACATATTATTCCCTCATTTAGTGGATATTTTCAAAAAAAAGTGAAATTTTCTAAAATTCTGAAAATTGGCTGAAAACGACTAAATATGAAGCACTCATCGGGCCAATCACTTTGGAACTGAAATCGGAACACTCACTGACATTTCCCCTATCTGAAAGTCTGATAAACGCCGGAAAAATGACTAAGTCCAAAAAAAAATTTTTTTAAACTTTTTTCAATTTTACCCCCGTGGGATATATATTCTACACACACACATTTGGTACTCTCCTGGAGTACTCTCGAACATATTATTCCCTCATTTAGTGGATATTTTCACGAAAAAGTGAAATTTTCAAAAATTTTGAAAATTGGCTGAAAACGACTAAATATGAAGGACTCATCAGGCGAATCGCTCTGGAACTGAAATCGGAATGCTCACTGACATTTCCCCTATCTGAAAGTCTGATAAACGCTGGAAAAATTAATAGGTCCAAAAAAAAATTTTTTTAAACTTTTTTCAATTTTACCCCCGTGGGATATATTCTACCCACACACATTTGGAACTCTCCTGGGGTACCCTCACACATATTATTCCCTCATTTAGTGGATATTTTCACAAAAAAGTGAAATTTTCAAAAATTCAGAAAATTGGCTGAAAATGACTAAATATGAAGGACTCATCAGGCGAATCGCTCTGGAACTGAAATCGGAACGCTCACTGACATTTCCCCTATCTGAAAGTCTGATAAACACTGAAAAAATGACTAAGACCAAAATACATTTTTTTCAACTTTTTTCAATTTTACCCCCGTGGGATATATGTTCTACCCACACACATTTGGAACTCTCCTGGGGTACCCTCACACATATTATTCCCTCATTTAGTGGATATTTTCACAAAAAAGTGAAATTTTCAAAAATTCAGAAACTTGGACTGAAAACGACTAAATATGAAGGACTCATTGGGCGAATCATTCTGGAACTGAAATGGGAACGCTCACTGACATTTCCCCTTTCTGAAAGTCTCATAAACGCTGAAAAAATGACTAAGACCAAAATACATTTTTTTCAACTTTTTTCAATTTTACCCCCGTGGGATATATGTTCTACCCACACACATTTGGAACTCTCCTGGGGTACCCTCACACATATTATTCCCTCATTTAGTGGATATTTTCACGAAAAAGTGAAATTTTCAAAAATTTTGAAAATTGGCTGAAAACGCCTAAATATGAAGGACTCATCGGGCGAATCGCTCTGGAACTGAAATCGGAATGCTCACTGACATTTTCCCTATCTGAAAGTCTGATAAACGCCGGAAAAATGAATAGGTCCAAAAAAAAAATTTTTTAAACTTTTTTAAATTTTACCCCCGTGGGATATATGTTCTACACACACACATTTGGTACTCTCCTGGCGTACTCTCGAACATATCATTCCCTCATTTAGTGGATATTTTCACAAAAAAGAAAAATTTTCAAAAATTCAGACAATTTGCTGTAAACGACTAAATATGAAGGACTCATCGGGCGAATCACTCTGGAACTGAAAATGGAATGCTCACTGACACTTCCACTATCTGAAAGTCTGATAAAAGCCGGAAAAATGACTAAGTCCAAGAAAAAATGTTTTTCAACTTTTTTCAATTTTACCCCCGTGGGATATATATTCAACCCAAACACATTTGGAACTCTCCTGGGGTACCCTCACACATATCATTTCCTCATTTAGTGGATATTTTCACAAAAAAGTGAAATTTTCTAAAATTCAGAAAATTGGCTAAAAATGACTAAGAACGCTCACTGACATTTCCCCTATCTGAAAGTCTGCTGAACGCCGGAAAAATGACTAGGTCAAAAAAAATTTTTTTTTCAACTTTTTTCTATTTTACCCCGTGGGATATATATTCTACCCACACACATTTAGAACTTTCCTGGGGTACCCTCACACATATTATTCCCTCATTTAGTGGATGTTTTCACAAAAAAGTGAAATTTTCAAAAATTCAGAAAATTGGCTGAAAATGACTAAATATGAAGCACTCATCAGGCGAATCGCTCTGGAACTGAAATCGGAACGCTCACTGACATTTCCCCTATCTGAAAGTCTGATAAACGCTGAAAAAATGACTAAGACCAAAATACATTTTTTTCAACTTTTTTCAATTTTACCCCCGTGGGATATATGTTCTACCCACACACATTTGGAACTCTCCTGGGGTACCCTCACACATATTATTCCCTCATTTAGTGGATATTTTCACAAAAAAGTGAAATATTCAAAAATTCAGAAGCTTGGACTGAAAACGACTAAATATGAAGGACTCATTGGGCGAATCATTCTGGAACTGAAATGGGAACGCTCACTGACATTTCCCCTTTCTGAAAGTCTGATAAACGCTGAAAAAATGACTAAGACCAAAATACATTTTTTTCAACTTTTTTCAATTTTACCCCCGTGGGATATATGTTCTACCCACACACATTTGGATCTCTCCTGGGGTACCCTCACACATATTATTCCCTCATTTAGTGGATATTTTCACAAAAAAGTGAAATTTTCAAAAATTCAGAAAATTGGCTGAAAACAACTAAATATGAAGGAATCATTGGGCGAATCACTCTGGAACTGAAATCGGAATGGTCACTGACACTTCCCCTTTCTGAAAGTCTGATAAATGCCCGAAAAATGACTAAGTCCCAAAAAAATTTTTTTTCAACTTTTTTCAATTTTACCCACTTGGGATATATATTCTACCCACACACATTTGGTACTCTCCTGGCATACCCTCACACATATTATTCCCTCATTTAGTGGATATTTTCACAAAAAAGTGAAATTTTCAAAAATTCTGAAAATTTGCTGAAAACGACTAAATATGAAGGACTCATCGGGTGAATCACTCTGGAACTGAAATCGGAATGCTCACTGACACTTCCCCTATCTGAAAGTCTGATAAACGGCGGAAAAATAACTAAGTCCCCAAAACAATTTTTTTCAACCTTTTTAAATTTTACACCCGTGGGATATATATTCTACCCACACACATTTGGTACTCTCCTGGCGTACCCTCGAACATATTATTCCCTCATTTAGTGGATATTTTCACAAAAAAGTGAAATTTTCAAAAATTCTGAAAATTGGCTGAAAACGACTTAATATGAAGGACTCATCGAGCGAATCGCTCTGGAACTGAAATTGGAACGCTCACTGACATTTCCCCTAGCTGAAAGTTTGATAAACTGTGAAAAAATGACTAAGTTCAAGAAAAAAAATTTTTCAACTTTTTTAAATTTTACCGCCGTGGTATATATATTCTACCCACACACATTTGGTACTCTGTTGGCGTACCCTCACACATATTATTCCCTCATTTAGTGGATATTTTCACAAAAAAGTGAAATTTTCAAAAATTCTGAAAATTGGCTGAAAACGACTTAATATGAAGGACTCATCGAGCGAATCGCTCTGGAACTGAAATTGGAACGCTCACTGACATTTCCCCTATCTGAAAGTTTGATAAACTCTGAAAAAATGACTAAGTCCAAGAAAAAATTTTTTTCAACTTTTTTCAATTTTACTGCCGTGGGATATATATTCTACCCACACACATTTGGTACTCTCCTGGCGTACCCTCACACATATTATTCCCTCATTTAGTGGATATTTTCACAAAAAAGTGAAATTTTCAAAAATTCTGAAAATTGGCTAAAAACGACTTAATATGAAGGACTCAACGGGCGAATCACTCTGGAACTGAAATCGGAACGCTCACTGACATTTCCCATATATCTGAAAGTCTGATAAACGGCGGAAAAATGACTAAGTCCTCCAAAAAATTTTTTTCAACCTTTTTCAATTTTACACCCGTGGGATATATATTCTACCCACACACATTTGGTACTCTCCTGGCGTACCCTCGAACATATTATTCCCTCATTTAGTGGATATTTTCACAAAAAAGTGAAATTTTCAAAAATTCTGAAAATTGGCTGAAAACGACTTAATATGAAGGACTCATCGAGCGAATCGCTCTGGAACTGAAACTGGAACGCTCACTGACATTTCCCCTAGCTGAAAGTTTGATAAACTGTGAAAAAATGACTAAGTTCAAGAAAAAAAATTTTTCAACTTTTTTAAATTTTACCGCCGTGGTATATATATTCTACCCACACACATTTGGTACTCTGTTGGCGTACCCTCACACATATTATTCCCTCATTTAGTGGATATTTTCACAAAAAAGTGAAATTTTCAAAAATTCAGAAACTTGGCTGAAAACGTCTAAATATGAAGGACTCATCGGTCGAATCACTCTGGAACTGAAATCGGAATGCTCACTGACATTTCCCCTTTCTGAAAGTCTGATAAATGCCCAAAAAATGACTAAGTCCAAAAAAAATTTTTTTTAAACTTTTTTCAATTTTACCGCGGTGGGATATATATTCTACCCACACACTTTTGGTACTCTCCTGGCGTACCCTCACACATATTATTCCCTCATTTAGTGGATATTTTCACAAAAAAGAGAAATTTTCAAAAATTCAGAAAATTGGCTGAAAACGACTTAATATGAAGGACGCATCGGGCTAATCGCTCCGGAACTGAAATCGGAACGCTCACTGACATTTTCCCTATGTGAAAGTCTGATAAACGCTAAAAAAATGACTAAGTCCAAAAAAAAATGTTTTTCAACTTTTTTCAATTTTACCCCCGTGGGATATATATTCAACCCAAACACATTTGGAACTCTCCTGGGGTACCCTCACACATATTATTCCCTCATTTAGTGGATATTTTCACAAAAAAAAGTGAAATTTTCAAAAATTCAGAAACTTGGCTGAAAACGACTAAATATGAAGGACTCCTTGGGCGCATCACTCTGGAACTGAAATCAGAACGCTCACTGACATTTCCCCTTTCTGAGTGTCTGATAAATGCCGGAAAAATGACTAAGCCCAAAAAAAAATGTTTTTCAACTTTTTTCAATTTTACCCCCGTGGGATATATATTCAACCCAAACACATTTGGAACTCTCCTGGGGTACCCTCACACATATTATTCCCTCATTTAGTGGATATTTTCACAAAAAAGTGAAATTTTCAAAAATTCAGAAACTTGGCTGAAAACGACTAAATATGAAGGACTCCTTGGGCGAATCACTCTGGAACTGAAATCAGAACACTCACTGACATTTCCCCTATCTGAAAGTCTGATAAACGCTGAAAAAATGACTAAGAACAAAAAACATTTTTTTCAACTTTTTTCAATTTTACCCCCGTGGGATATATATTCTACCCAAACACATTTGGAACTCTCCTGGGGTACCCCCACACATATTATTCCCTCATTTAGTGGATATTTTCACAAAAAAGTGAAATTTTCAAAAATTCAGAAAATTGGCTGAAAATGACTAAATATGAAGGACTCATCGGGCGAATCGCTCTGGAACTGAAATCGGAACACTCACTGATATTTCCCCTATCTGAAAGTCTAATAAACGCCGGAAAAACGACTAAGTCCAAGAAAAAATTTTTTTCAACTTTTTTCAATTTTACCCCCGTGGGATATATATTCTACCCAAACACATTTGGAACTCTCCTGGGGTACCCTCACACATATTATTCCCTCATTTAGTGGATATTTTCACAAAAAAGTGAAATTTTCTAAAATTCAGAAAATTGGCTGAAAATGACTAAGAACGCTTACTAACATTTACCCTATCTGAAAGTCTACTAAACGCCGGAAAAATGACTAAGTCAAAAAAAAATGTTTTTCAACTTTTTTCAATTTTACCCCCGTGGGATATATATTCAACCCAAACACATTTGGAACTCTCCTGGTGTACCCTCACATATATTATTCCCTCATTTAATGGATATTTTCACAAAAAAGTGAAATTTTCAAAAATTCAGAAACTTGGCTGAAAACGATTAAATATGAAGGACTCATTGGGCGAATCACTCTGGAACTGAAATCGGAACGCTCAATGACATTTCCCTTTTCTGAAAGTCTGATAAATGCCGGAAAAATGACTAAGTCCAAAAAAAAATGTTTTTCAACTTTTTTCAATTTTACCCCCGTGGGATATATATTCTACCCAAACACATTTGGAACTCTCCTGGGGTACCCTCACACATATTATTCCCTCATTTAGTTGATATTTTCACAAAAAAGTGAAATTTTCAAAAATTCAGAAACTTGGCTGAAAACGACTAAATATGAAGGACTCATTGGGCGAATCACTCTGGAACTGAAATCGGAACGCTCACTGACATTTCCCCTATCTGAAAGTTTGATAAATGCCCGAAAAATGACTAAGTCCAGAAAAAAATGTTTTTCAACTTTTTTCAATTTTACTCCCGTGGGATATATTCTACTCAAACACATTTGGAACTCTCCTGGGGTACCCTCACACATATTATTCCCTCATTTAGTGGATATTTTCACAAAAAAGTGAAATTTTCAAAAATTCAGAAAATTGGCTGAAAACGACTAAGTATGAAGGACTCATCAGGCGAATCGCTCTGGAACTGAAATCGGAACGCTCACTGACATTTCCCCTATCTGAAAGTCTGATAAACGCTGAAAAAATGACTAAGACCAAAATACATTTTTTTCATCTTTTTTCAATTTTACCCCCGTGGGATATATGTTCTACCCACACACATTTGGAACTCTCCTGGGGTACCCTCACACATATTATTCCCTCATTTAGTTGATATTTTCACAAAAAAGTGAAATTTTCAAAAATTCAGAAACTTGGCTGAAAACGACTAAATATGAAGGACTCATTGGGCGAATCACTCTGGAACTGAAATCGGAACGCTCACTGACATTTCCCCTTTCTGAAAGTTTGATAAATGCCCGAAAAATGACTAAGTCCAGAAAAAAATGTTTTTCAACTTTTTTCAATTTTACTCCCGTGGGATATATTCTACCCACACACATTTAGAACTCTCCTGGCGCACCCTCACACATATTATTCCCTCATTTAGTGGATATTTTCACAAAAAAGTGAAATTTTCAAAAATTTAGAAAATTGGCTGAAAACGACTAAATATGAAGGACTCATAGGGCAAATCACTCTGGAACTGAAATCAGAATGCTCACTGACACTTCCCCTATCTGAAAGTCTGATAAACGCCGGAAAAATGACTAAGTCCAAAAAAAAATGTTTTTCAACTTTTTTCAATTTTACCCCCGTGGGATATATATTCAACCCAAACACATTTGGAACTCTCCTGGTGTACCCTCACATATATTATTCCCTCATTTAATGGATATTTTCACAAAAAAGTGAAATTTTCAAAAATTCAGAAACTTGGCTGAAAACGATTAAATATGAAGGACTCATTGGGCGAATCACTCTGGAACTGAAATCGGAACGCTCAATGACATTTCCCCTTTCTGAAAGTCTGATAAACGTTGAAAAAATGACTAAGACCAAAATACATTTTTTTCAACTTTTTTCAATTTTACCCCCATGGGATATATATTCTACCCAAACACATTTGGAACTCTCCTGGGGTACCCTCACACATATTATTCCCTCATTTAGTGGATATTTTCACAAAAAAGTGAAATTTTCAAAAATTCAGAAACTTGGACTGAAAACGATTAAATATGAAGGACTCATTGGGCGAATCACTCTGGAACTGAAATCGGAACGCTCAATGACATTTCCCCTTTCTGAAAGTCTGATAAATGCCGGAAAAATGACTAAGTCCAAAAAAAAATGTTTTTCAGCTTTTTTCAATTTTACTCCCGTGGGATATATTCTACTCAAACACATTTGGAACTCTCCTGGGGTACCCTCACACATATTATTCCCTCATTTAGTGGATATTTTCACAAAAAAGTGAAATTTTCAAAAATTCAGAAAATTGGCTGAAAACGACTAAGTATGAAGGACTCATCAGGCGAATCGCTCTGGAACTGAAATCGGAACGCTCACTGACATTTCCCCTATCTGAAAGTCTGATAAACGCTGAAAAAATGACTAAGACCAAAATACATTTTTTTCATCTTTTTTCAATTTTACCCCCGTGGGATATATGTTCTACCCACACACATTTGGAACTCTCCTGGGGTACCCTCACACATATTATTCCCTCATTTAGTTGATATTTTCACAAAAAAGTGAAATTTTCAAAAATTCAGAAACTTGGCTGAAAACGACTAAATATGAAGGACTCATTGGGCGAATCACTCTGGAACTGAAATCGGAACGCTCACTGACATTTCCCCTTTCTGAAAGTTTGATAAATGCCCGAAAAATGACTAAGTACAGAAAAAAATGTTTTTCAACTTTTTTCAATTTTACTCCCGTGGGATGTATTCTACCCAAACACACTTGGAACTCTCCTGGGGTACCCTCACACATATTATTCCCTCATTTAGTAGATATTTTCACAAAAAAGTGAAATTTTCAAAAATTCAGAAAATTGTCTGAAAACGACTAAATATGAAGGAATCAATGGGCGAATCACTCTGGAGCTGAAATCGGAACGCTCACTGACATTTCCCCTTTCTGAAAGTTTGATAAATGCCCGAAAAATGACTAAGTCCAAAAAAAAATTTTTTTTAACTTTTTTCAATTTTACCCACGTGGGACATATGTTCTACCCACACACATTTGGAACTCTCCTGGGGTACCCTCACACATATTATTCCCTCATTTAGTGGATATTTTCACAAAAAAGTGAAATTTTCAAAAATTTTGAAAATTGGCTGAAAACGACTAAATATGAAGGACTCATCGAGCAAATCGCTCTGGAACTGAAATCGGAATGCTCACTGACATTTCCCCTATCTGAAAGTCTAATAAACGCCGGAAAAACGACTAAGTCCAAAAAAAATTTTTTATCAACTTTTTTCAATTTTACCCCCGTGGGACATATGTTCTACCCACACACATTTGGAACTCTCCTGGGGTACCCTCACACATATTATTCCCTCATTTAGTGGATATTTTCACGAAAAAGTGAAATTTTCAAAAATTTTGAAAATTAGCTGAAAATGACTAAATATGAAGGACTCATCGAGCGAATCACTCTGGAACTGAAATCGGAATGCTCACTGACATTTCCCCTATCTGAAAGTCTGATAAACGCCGGAAAAATGACTAAGTCCAAAAAAAAATTTTTTTAAACTTTTTTCAGTTTTACCCCCGTGGGATATACATTCTACCCACACACATTTGGAACTCTCCTGGGGTACCCTCACACATATTATTCCCTCATTTAGTGGATATTTTCACAAAAAAGTGAAATTTTCAAAAATTCAGAAAATTGGCTGAAAACGACTAAATATGAAGGACTCATCGGGCGAATCACTCAGGAACTGAAATCGGAACGCTCACTGACATTTCGCCTTTCTGGAAGTCTAATAAACGCCGGAAAAACGAATAAGTCCAAGAAAAAAATTTTTTCAACTTTTTTCAATTTTACCCCCGTGGGATATATATTCTACCCACAGATATTTGGTACTCTCCTGGGGTACCCTCACACATATTATTCCCTCATTTAGTGGATATTTTCACAAAAAGTGAAATTTTCAAAAATTCAGAAACATGGCAGAAAATGACTAAATATGAAGGACTCATCGGGTGAATCACTCTGGAACTGAAATGGTAATGCTCACTAACATTTCCCCTATCTGAAAGTTTGATAAACGCCGGAAAAACGACTAAGTCCAACAAAAAAATGTTTTCAACTTTTTTCAATTTTACCCCCGTGGGATATATATTCTACCCACAGACATTTGGTACTCTCCTGGCGTACCCTGACACATTTGGAACTCTCCTGGCGTACCCTCACACATATTATTCCCTCATTTAGTGGATATTTTCACAAAAAAGTGAAATTTTCAAAAATTCTGAAAATTGGCTGAAAATGACTAAATATGAAGGACTCATTGGGCGAATCCCTCTGGAACTTAAATCGGAACGCTCACTGACATTTCCCCTATCTGAAAGTTTGATAAACGCCGGAAAAACGACTAAGTCCAAAAAAAAATTTTTTTCAACTTTTTTCAATTTTACCCCCGTGGGATATATGTTCTACCCACACACATTTGGAACTCTCCTGGGGTACCCTCACACATATTATTCCCTCATTTAGTGGATATTTTCACGAAAAAGTGAAATTTTCAAAAATTTTGAAAATTGGCTGAAAACTACTAAATATGAAGGACTCATCGAGCGAATCGCTCTGGAACTGAAATCGGAATGCTCACTGACATTTCCCCTTTCTGAAAGTCTGATAAATGGCGGAAAAATGACTAAGTCCAAAAAAAAATGTTTTTCAACTTTTTTCAATTTTACCCCGTGGGATATATATTCAACCCAAACACATTTGGAACTCTCCTGGGGTACCCTCACACATATTATTCCCTCATTTAGTGGATATTTTCACAAAAAAGTGAAATTTTCAAAAATTCAGAAAATTGGCTGAAAACGACTAAATATGAAGGACTCATCGGGCGAATCACTCTGGAACTGAAATCGGAACACTCACTGACATTTCCCCTATCTGAAAGTCTAATAAACGCCGGAAAAACGACTAAGTCCAAGAAAAAATTTTTTTCAACTTTTTTCAATTTTACCCCCGTGGGATATATATTCTACCCAAACACATTTGGAACTCTCCTGGGGTACCCTCACACATATTATTCCCTCATTTAGTGGATATTTTCACAAAAAAGTGAAATTTTCAAAAATTCAGAAAATTGGCTGAAAACTACTAAATATGAAGGACTCATTGGGCGAATCACTCTGGAACTGAAATCGGAATGCTCACTGACACTTCCCCTTTCTGAAAGTCTGATAAATGCCCGAAAAATGACTAGGTCCAAAAAAAATTTTTTTTCAACTTTTTTCAATTTTACCCACTTGGGATATATATTCTACCCACACACATTTGGTACTCTCCTGGCATACCGTCACACATATTATTCCCTCATTTAGTGGATATTTTCACAAAAAAGTGAAATTTTCAAAAATTTAGAAAATTGGCTGAAAACGACTAAATATGAAGGACTCATCGGGCAAATCACTCTGGAACTGAAATCGGAATGCTCACTGACATTTCCCCTATCTGAAAGTCTGATAAACGTTGAAAAAATGACTAAGACCAAAATACATTTTTTTCAACTTTTTTCAATTTTACCCCCATGGGATATATATTCTACCCAAACACATTTGGAACTCTCCTGGGGTACCCTCACACATATTATTCCCTCATTTAGTGGATATTTTCACAAAAAAGTGAAATTTTCAAAAATTCAGAAACTTGGACTGAAAACGATTAAATATGAAGGACTCATTGGGCGAATCACTCTGGAACTGAAATCGGAACGCTCAATGACATTTCCCCTTTCTGAAAGTCTGATAAATGCCGGAAAAATGACTAAGTCCAAAAAAAAATGTTTTTCAGCTTTTTTCAATTTTACTCCCGTGGGATATATTCTACTCAAACACATTTGGAACTCTCCTGGGGTACCCTCACACATATTATTCCCTCATTTAGTGGATATTTTCACAAAAAAGTGAAATTTTCAAAAATTCAGAAAATTGGCTGAAAACGACTAAGTATGAAGGACTCATCAGGCGAATCGCTCTGGAACTGAAATCGGAACGCTCACTGACATTTCCCCTATCTGAAAGTCTGATAAACGCTGAAAAAATGACTAAGACCAAAATACATTTTTTTCATCTTTTTTCAATTTTACCCCCGTGGGATATATGTTCTACCCACACACATTTGGAACTCTCCTGGGGTACCCTCACACATATTATTCCCTCATTTAGTTGATATTTTCACAAAAAAGTGAAATTTTCAAAAATTCAGAAACTTGGCTGAAAACGACTAAATATGAAGGACTCATTGGGCGAATCACTCTGGAACTGAAATCGGAACGCTCACTGACATTTCCCCTTTCTGAAAGTTTGATAAATGCCCGAAAAATGACTAAGTACAGAAAAAAATGTTTTTCAACTTTTTTCAATTTTACTCCCGTGGGATGTATTCTACCCAAACACACTTGGAACTCTCCTGGGGTACCCTCACACATATTATTCCCTCATTTAGTAGATATTTTCACAAAAAAGTGAAATTTTCAAAAATTCAGAAAATTGGCTGAAAACGACTAAATATGAAGGAATCATTGGGCGAATCACTCTGGAACTGAAATCGGAACGCTCACTGACATTTCCCCTTTCTGAAAGTTTGATAAATGCCCGAAAAATGACTAAGTCCAAAAAAAAATTTTTTTTAACTTTTTTCAATTTTACCCACGTGGGACATATGTTCTACCCACACACATTTGGAACTCTCCTGGGGTACCCTCACACATATTATTCCCTCATTTAGTGGATATTTTCACAAAAAAGTGAAATTTTCAAAAATTTTGAAAATTGGCTGAAAACGACTAAATATGAAGGACTCATCGAGCAAATCGCTCTGGAACTGAAATCGGAATGCTCACTGACATTTCCCCTATCTGAAAGTCTAATAAACGCCGGAAAAACGACTAAGTCCAAAAAAAATTTTTTATCAACTTTTTTCAATTTTACCCCCGTGGGACATATGTTCTACCCACACACATTTGGAACTCTCCTGGGGTACTCTCACACATATTATTCCCTCATTTAGTGGATATTTTCACGAAAAAGTGAAATTTTCAAAAATTTTGAAAATTAGCTGAAAATGACTAAATATGAAGGACTCATCGAGCGAATCACTCTGGAACTGAAATCGGAATGCTCACTGACATTTCCCCTATCTGAAAGTCTGATAAACGCCGGAAAAATGACTAAGTCCAAAAAAAAATTTTTTTAAACTTTTTTCAGTTTTACCCCCGTGGGATATACATTCTACCCACACACATTTGGAACTCTCCTGGGGTACCCTCACACATATTATTCCCTCATTTAGTGGATATTTTCACAAAAAAGTGAAATTTTCAAAAATTCAGAAAATTGGCTGAAAACGACTAAATATGAAGGACTCATCGGGCGAATCACTCAGGAACTGAAATCGGAACGCTCACTGACATTTCGCCTTTCTGGAAGTCTAATAAACGCCGGAAAAACGAATAAGTCCAAGAAAAAAATTTTTTCAACTTTTTTCAATTTTACCCCCGTGGGATATATATTCTACCCACAGATATTTGGTACTCTCCTGGGGTACCCTCACACATATTATTCCCTCATTTAGTGGATATTTTCACAAAAAGTGAAATTTTCAAAAATTCAGAAACATGGCAGAAAATGACTAAATATGAAGGACTCATCGGGTGAATCACTCTGGAACTGAAATGGTAATGCTCACTAACATTTCCCCTATCTGAAAGTTTGATAAACGCCGGAAAAACGACTAAGTCCAACAAAAAAATGTTTTCAACTTTTTTCAATTTTACCCCCGTGGGATATATATTCTACCCACAGACATTTGGTACTCTCCTGGCGTACCCTGACACATTTGGAACTCTCCTGGCGTACCCTCACACATATTATTCCCTCATTTAGTGGATATTTTCACAAAAAAGTGAAATTTTCAAAAATTCTGAAAATTGGCTGAAAATGACTAAATATGAAGGACTCATTGGGCGAATCCCTCTGGAACTTAAATCGGAACGCTCACTGACATTTCCCCTATCTGAAAGTTTGATAAACGCCGGAAAAACGACTAAGTCCAAAAAAAAATTTTTTTCAACTTTTTTCAATTTTACCCCCGTGGGATATATGTTCTACCCACACACATTTGGAACTCTCCTGGGGTACCCTCACACATATTATTCCCTCATTTAGTGGATATTTTCACGAAAAAGTGAAATTTTCAAAAATTTTGAAAATTGGCTGAAAACTACTAAATATGAAGGACTCATCGAGCGAATCGCTCTGGAACTGAAATCGGAATGCTCACTGACATTTCCCCTTTCTGAAAGTCTGATAAATGGCGGAAAAATGACTAAGTCCAAAAAAAAATGTTTTTCAACTTTTTTCAATTTTACCCCGTGGGATATATATTCAACCCAAACACATTTGGAACTCTCCTGGGGTACCCTCACACATATTATTCCCTCATTTAGTGGATATTTTCACAAAAAAGTGAAATTTTCAAAAATTCAGAAAATTGGCTGAAAACGACTAAATATGAAGGACTCATCGGGCGAATCACTCTGGAACTGAAATCGGAACACTCACTGACATTTCCCCTATCTGAAAGTCTAATAAACGCCGGAAAAACGACTAAGTCCAAGAAAAAATTTTTTTCAACTTTTTTCAATTTTACCCCCGTGGGATATATATTCTACCCAAACACATTTGGAACTCTCCTGGGGTACCCTCACACATATTATTCCCTCATTTAGTGGATATTTTCACAAAAAAGTGAAATTTTCAAAAATTCAGAAAATTGGCTGAAAACTACTAAATATGAAGGACTCATTGGGCGAATCACTCTGGAACTGAAATCGGAATGCTCACTGACACTTCCCCTTTCTGAAAGTCTGATAAATGCCCGAAAAATGACTAGGTCCAAAAAAAATTTTTTTTCAACTTTTTTCAATTTTACCCACTTGGGATATATATTCTACCCACACACATTTGGTACTCTCCTGGCATACCGTCACACATATTATTCCCTCATTTAGTGGATATTTTCACAAAAAAGTGAAATTTTCAAAAATTTAGAAAATTGGCTGAAAACGACTAAATATGAAGGACTCATCGGGCAAATCACTCTGGAACTGAAATCGGAATGCTCACTGACACTTCCCCTATCTGAAAGTCTGATAAACGCCGGAAAAATGACTAAGTCCAAAAAAAAATGTTTTTCAACTTTTTTCAATTTTACCCCCGTGGGATATATATTCAACCCAAACACATTGGGAACTCTCCTGGGGTACCCTCACACATATTATTCCCTCATTTAGTGGATATTTTCACAAAAAAGTGAAATTTTCAAAAATTCAGAAACTTGGCTGAAAACGATTAAATATGAAGGACTCATTGGGCGAATCACTCTGGAACTGAAATCGGAACGCTCAATGACATTTCCCCTTTCTGAAAGTCTGATAAATGCCGGAAAAATGACTAAGTCCAAAAAAAAATGTTTTTCAACTTTTTTCAATTTTACCCCCGTGGGATATATATTCAACCCAAACACATTGGGAACTCTCCTGGTGTACCCTCATACATATTATTCCCTCATTTAGTGCATATTTTCACAAAAAAGTGAAATTTTCAAAAATTCTGAAAATTGTCTGAAAATGACTAAATATCAAGGACTCATCGGTCGAATCGCTCTGGAACTGAAATGGGAACGTTCACTGACATTTCCCCTATCTGAAAGTCTGATAAATGCAGGAAAAATGACTAAGTCCAAAAAAAATTTTTTACAACTTTTTTCAATTTTACCCCCGTAGGATATATATTCTACACAAACACATTTGGAACTCTCCTGGGGTACCTTCACACATATTATTCCCTCATTTAGTGGATATTTTCACAAAAAAAGTGAAATTTTCAAAAATTCTGAAAATTGGCTGAAAACGACTAAATATGAAGGACTCATCGGGCGAATCACTCAGGAACTGAAATCGGAACGCTCACTGACATTTCCCCTTTCTGGAAGTCTAATAAACGCCGGAAAAACGAATAAGTCCAAGAAAAAAATTTTTTCAACTTTTTTCAATTTTACCCCCGTGGGATATATATTCTACCCACAGACATTTGGTACTCTCCTGGGGTACCCTCACACATATTATTCCCTCATTTAGTGGATATTTTCACAAAAAGTGAAATTTTCAAAAATTCAGAAACTTGGCAGAAAATGACTAAATATGAAGGACTCATCGGGTGAATCACTCTGGAACTGAAATGGTAATGCTCACTAACATTTCCCCCATCTGAAATTTTGATAAACGCTAGAAAAACGACTAAGTCCAACAAAAAAATGTTTTCAACTTTTTTCAATTTTACCCCCGTGGGATATATATTCTACCCACAGACATTTGGTACTCTCCTGGCGTACCCTGACACATTTGGAACTCTCCTGGCGTACCCTCACACATATTATTCCCTCATTTAGTGGATATTTTCACAAAAAAGTGAAATTTTCAAAAATTCTGAAAATTGGCTGAAAATGACTAAATATGAAGGACTCATTGGGCGAATCCCTCTGGAACTGAAATCGGAACGTTCACTGACATTTCCCCTATCTGAAAGTCTGATAAATGCAGGAAAAATGACTAAGTCCAACAAAAAAATTTTTTCAACTTTTTTCAATTTTACCCCCGTGGGATATATATTCTACCCATACACATTTGGAACTCTCCTGGTGTACCCTCACACATATTATTCCCTCATTTAGTGCATATTTTCACAAAAAAGTGAAATTTTCAAAAATTCTGAAAATTGGCTGAAAATGACTAAATATGAAGGACTCATCGGTCGAATCGCTCTGGAACTGAAATGGGAACGTTCACTGACATTTCCCCTATCTGAAAGTCTGATAAATGCAAGAAAAATGACTAAGTCCAAAAAAAATTTTTTACAACTTTTTTCAATTTTACCCCCGTGGGATATATATTCTACACAAACACATTTGGAACTCTCCTGGGGTACCTTCACACATATTATTCCCTCATTTAGTGGATATTTTCACAAAAAAAGTGAAATTTTCAAAAATTCTGAAAATTGGCTGAAAACGACTAAATATGAAGGACTCATCGGGCGAATCACTCAGGAACTGAAATCGGAACGCTCACTGACATTTCCCCTTTCCGGAAATCTGATAAATGCCGGAAAAACGACTAAGTCCAACAAAAAAATGTTTTCAACTTTTTTTAATTTTTCCCCCGTGGGATATATATTCTACCCACAGACATTTGGTACTCTCCTGGCATACCCTGACACATTTGGAACTCTCCTGGCGTACCCTCACACATATTATTCCCTCATTTAGTGGATATTTTCACAAAAAAGTGAAATTTTCAAAAATTCAGAAAATTGGATGAAAACGACTAAATATGAAGGACTCATCGGGCGAATCACTCTGGAACTGAAATCAGAACGCTCACTCACATTTCCCCTATCTGAAAGTTTGATAAACGCCGGAAAAATGAGAAAGTCCAAAAAAAAATTTTTTCAACTTTTTTCAATTTTACCCCGTGGGATATATATTCTACCCTCACACATTTGGAACTCTCCTGGGGTACCCTCACACACATTATTCCCTCATTTAGTGGATATTTTCACAAAAAAGTGAAATTTTCAAAAATTAAGAAAATTGGCTGGAAAAGACTAAATATGAAGGACACATCGGGCGAATCACTCTGGAACTGAAATTGGAACGCTCACTGACATTTCCCCTATCTGAAAGACTGATAAACGCCGGAAAAACGACTAAGTCCAAAAAAAAAATTCTTTTCAACTTTTCTCAATTTTACCCCCGTGGGATATATATTCTACCCACACACATTTGGAACTCTCCTGGCGTACCCTCACACATATTATTCCCTCATTTAGTGGATATATTCACAAAAAAGTGAAATTTTCAAAAATTCTCAAAATTGGCGGAAAACGACTAAATATTAAGGACTCATCAGGCGAATCGCTCTGGAACTGAAACCGGAACACTCACTGACATTTCCTCTTTCTGAAAGTCAGATAAATGCCGGAAAAACGACTTAGTCCAAAAAAAAAATTATTTTCAACTTTTCTCAATTTTACCCCCGTGGGATATATATTCTACCCACACACATTTGGAACTCTCCTGGCGTACCCTCACACATATTATTCCCTCATTTAGTGGATATTTTCACAAAAAGTGAAATTTTCAAAAATTCAGAAACTTGGCAGAAAACGACTAAATATGAAGGACTCATCGGGCGAATCACTCTGGAACTGAAATGGGAATGCTCACTGACATTTCCCCTATCTGAAAGTTTGAAAAACGCCGTAAAAACGACTAAGTCCAACAAAAAAATGTTTTCAACTTTTTTCAATTTTACCCCCATGGATATATATTCTACCCACACACATTTGGAACTCTCCTGGGGTACCCTCACACATATTATTCCCTCATTTAGTGGATATTTTCACAAAAAAGTGAAATTTTCAAAAATTCAGAAAATTGGCTGAAAACGACTAAATATAAAGGACTCATTGGGCGAATCGCTCTCGAACTGAAATCGGAACGCGCACTGACATTTCCCCTATCTGAAAGTTTGATAAATGCCGAAAAACGACTAAGTCCAACAAAAAATTTTTTTCAACTTTTTTCAATTTTACCCCCGTGGGATATATATTCTACCCAAACACATTGGGAACTCTCCTGGGGTACCCTCACACATATTATTCCCTCATTTAGTGGATATTTTCACAAAAAAGTGAAATTTTCAAAAATTCAGAAACTTGGCTGAAAACGATTAAATATGAAGGACTCATTGGGCGAATCACTCTGGAACTGAAATCGGAACGCTCAATGACATTTCCCCTTTCTGAAAGTCTGATAAATGCCGGAAAAATGACTAAGTCCAAAAAAAAATGTTTTTCAACTTTTTTCAATTTTACCCCCGTGGGATATATATTCAACCCAAACACATTGGGAACTCTCCTGGTGTACCCTCACACATATTATTCCCTCATTTAGTGCATATTTTCACAAAAAAGTGAAATTTTCAAAAATTCTGAAAATTGTCTGAAAATGACTAAATATCAAGGACTCATCGGTCGAATCGCTCTGGAACTGAAATGGGAACGTTCACTGACATTTCCCCTATCTGAAAGTCTGATAAATGCAGGAAAAATGACTAAGTCCAAAAAAAATTTTTTACAACTTTTTTCAATTTTACCCCCGTAGGATATATATTCTACACAAACACATTTGGAACTCTCCTGGGGTACCTTCACACATATTATTCCCTCATTTAGTGGATATTTTCACAAAAAAAGTGAAATTTTCAAAAATTCTGAAAATTGGCTGAAAACGACTAAATATGAAGGACTCATCGGGCGAATCACTCAGGAACTGAAATCGGAACGCTCACTGACATTTCCCCTTTCTGGAAGTCTAATAAACGCCGGAAAAACGAATAAGTCCAAGAAAAAAATTTTTTCAACTTTTTTCAATTTTACCCCCGTGGGATATATATTCTACCCACAGACATTTGGTACTCTCCTGGGGTACCCTCACACATATTATTCCCTCATTTAGTGGATATTTTCACAAAAAGTGAAATTTTCAAAAATTCCGAAACTTGGCAGAAAATGACTAAATATGAAGGACTCATCGGGTGAATCACTCTGGAACTGAAATGGTAATGCTCACTAACATTTCCCCCATCTGAAATTTTGATAAACGCTAGAAAAACGACTAAGTCCAACAAAAAAATGTTTTCAACTTTTTTCAATTTTACCCCCGTGGGATATATATTCTACCCACAGACATTTGGTACTCTCCTGGCGTACCCTGACACATTTGGAACTCTCCTGGCGTACCCTCACACATATTATTCCCTCGTTTAGTGGATATTTTCACAAAAAAGTGAAATTTTCAAAAATTCTGAAAATTGGCTGAAAATGACTAAATATGAAGGACTCATTGGGCGAATCCCTCTGGAACTGAAATCGGAACGTTCACTGACATTTCCCCTATCTGAAAGTCTGATAAATGCAGGAAAAATGACTAAGTCCAACAAAAAAATTTTTTCAACTTTTTTCAATTTTACCCCCGTGGGATATATATTCTACCCATACACATTTGGAACTCTCCTGGTGTACCCTCACACATATTATTCCCTCATTTAGTGCATATTTTCACAAAAAAGTGAAATTTTCAAAAATTCTGAAAATTGGCTGAAAATGACTAAATATGAAGGACTCATCGTTCGAATCGCTCTGGAACTGAAATGGGAACGTTCACTGACATTTCCCCTATCTGAAAGTCTGATAAATGCAAGAAAAATGACTAAGTCCAAAAAAAATTTTTTACAACTTTTTTCAATTTTACCCCCGTGGGATATATATTCTACACAAACACATTTGGAACTCTCCTGGGGTACCTTCACACATATTATTCCCTCATTTAGTGGATATTTTCACAAAAAAAGTGAAATTTTCAAAAATTCTGAAAATTGGCTGAAAACGACTAAATATGAAGGACTCATCGGGCGAATCACTCAGGAACTGAAATCGGAACGCTCACTGACATTTCCCCTTTCCGGAAATCTGATAAATGCCGGAAAAACGACTAAGTCCAACAAAAAAATGTTTTCAACTTTTTTTAATTTTTCCCCCGTGGGATATATATTCTACCCACAGACATTTGGTACTCTCCTGGCATACCCTGACACATTTGGAACTCTCCTGGCGTACCCTCACACATATTATTCCCTCATTTAGTGGATATTTTCACAAAAAAGTGAAATTTTCAAAAATTCAGAAAATTGGATGAAAACCACTAAATATGAAGGACTCATCGGGCGAATCACTCTGGAACTGAAATCAGAACGCTCACTCACATTTCCCCTATCTGAAAGTTTGATAAACGCCGGAAAAATGAGAAAGTCCAAAAAAAAATTTTTTCAACTTTTTTCAATTTTACCCCGTGGGATATATATTCTACCCTCACACATTTGGAACTCTCCTGGGGTACCCTCACACACATTATTCCCTCATTTAGTGGATATTTTCACAAAAAAGTGAAATTTTCAAAAATTAAGAAAATTGGCTGGAAAAGACTAAATATGAAGGACACATCGGGCGAATCACTCTGGAACTGAAATTGGAACGCTCACTGACATTTCCCCTATCTGAAAGACTGATAAACGCCGGAAAAACGACTAAGTCCAAAAAAAAAATTCTTTTCAACTTTTCTCAATTTTACCCCCGTGGGATATATATTCTACCCACACACATTTGGAACTCTCCTGGCGTACCCTCACACATATTATTCCCTCATTTAGTGGATATATTCACAAAAAAGTGAAATTTTCAAAAATTCTCAAAATTGGCGGAAAACGACTAAATATTAAGGACTCATCAGGCGAATCGCTCTGGAACTGAAACCGGAACACTCACTGACATTTCCTCTTTCTGAAAGTCAGATAAATGCCGGAAAAACGACTAAGTCCAAAAAAAAAATTCTTTTCAACTTTTCTCAATTTTACCCCCGTGGGATATATATTCTACCCACACACATTTGGAACTCTCCTGGCGTACCCTCACACATATTATTCCCTCATTTAGTGGATATTTTCACAAAAAGTGAAATTTTCAAAAATTCAGAAACTTGGCAGAAAACGACTAAATATGAAGGACTCATCGGGCGAATCACTCTGGAACTGAAATGGGAATGCTCACTGACATTTCCCCTATCTGAAAGTTTGAAAAACGCCGTAAAAACGACTAAGTCCAACAAAAAAATGTTTTCAACTTTTTTCAATTTTACCCCCATGGATATATATTCTACCCACACACATTTGGAACTCTCCTGGGGTACCCTCACACATATTATTCCCTCATTTAGTGGATATTTTCACAAAAAAGTGAAATTTTCAAAAATTCAGAAAATTGGCTGAAAACGACTAAATATAAAGGACTCATTGGGCGAATCGCTCTCGAACTGAAATCGGAACGCTCACTGACATTTCCCCTATCTGAAAGTTTGATAAATGCCGAAAAACGACTAAGTCCAACAAAAAATTTTTTTCAACTTTTTTCAATTTTACCCCCGTGGGATATATATTCTACCCTCACACATTTGGAACTCTTCTGGGGTACCCTCACACATATTATTCCCTCATTTAGTGGATATTTTCACAAAAAGTGAAATTTTCAAAAATTCAGAAACTTGGCAGAAAACGACTAAATATGAAGGACTCATCGGGCGAATCACTCTGGAACTGAAATGGGAATGCTTACTGACATTTCCCCTATCTGAAAGTTTGATAAACGCCGGAAAAACGACTAAGTCCAACAAAAAAATGTTTTAAACTTTTTTCAATTTTACCGCCGTGGGATATATATTCTACCCACAGACATTTGGTACTCTCCTGTCATACCCTGACACATTTGGAACTCTCCTGGCGCACCCTCACACATATTATTCCCTCATTTAGTGGATATTTTCACAAAAAAGTGAAATTTTCAAAAATTCTGAAAATTGGCTGAAAATGACTAAATATGAAGGACTCATCGGGCGAAACACCCTGGAACTGAAATCGGAACGCTCACTGACATTTCCCATATCTGAAAGACTGATAAACGCCGGAAAAACGACTAAGTCCAAAAAAAAAATTCTTTTCAACTTTTCTCAATTTTATCCCCGTGGGATATACATTCTACCCACACACATTTGGAACTCTCCTGGCGTACCCTCACACATTTGGAACTCTCCTGGGGTACCCTCACACATATTATTCCTTCATTTAGTGGATATTTTCACAAAAAGTGAAATTTTCAAAAATTCAGAAACTTTGCTGAAAACGACTAAATATGACGGACTCATCGGGCGAATCACTCTGGAACTGAAATCGGAACGCTCACTGACATTTCCCCTATCTGAAAGACTGATAAACGCCGGAAAAACGACTAAGTCCAAAAAAAAAATTCTTTTCAACTTTTCTCAATTTTATCCCCGTGGGATATACATTCTACCCACACACATTTGGAACTCTCCTGGCATACCCTCACACATTTGGAACTCTCCTGGGGTACCCTCACACATATAATTCACTCATTTAGTGGATATTTTCACAAAAAAGTGAAATTTTCAAAAATTCAGAAAATTGGCTGAAAACGACTAAATATTAAGGACTCATCAGGCGAATCGCTCTCGAACTGAAATCGGAACGCTCACTGACATTTCCCCTATCTGAAAGTTTGATAAATGCCGGAAAAACGACTAAGTCCAAAAAAAATTTTTTTCAATTTTACACCCGTGGGATATATATTCGACCCACACACATTTGGAGCTCTCCTGGGGTACCCTCACACATATTATTTCCTCATTTAGCGGATATTTTCACAAAAAAGTGAAATTTTCAAAAATTCTGAAAATTGGCTGAAAACGACTAAATATGAAGGACTCATCGGGCGAATCGCTCTGGAACTGAAATCGGAATGCTCACTCACATTTCGCCATATCTGAAAGTCTGATAAACGCCGGAAAAATGACTGAGTCCAAAAAAATTTTTTTTTCAATTTTACACCCGTGGGATATATATTCTACCCACACACCTTTGGAACTCTCCTGGGGTACCCTCACACATATAATTCCCTTATTTAGTGGATATTTTCACAAAAAAGTTAAATTTTCAAAAATTCTGAAAATTTGCTGAAAACGACTAAATATGAAGGACTCATCGGGCAAATCGTTCTGGAACTGAAATCGGAACGCTCACTCGCCATATCTGAAAGTCTGATAAACGCCGGAAAAATGACTAAGTCCAAAAAAAATTTTTTTTAATTTTACCCCCGTGGGATATATATTCTACCCACACACATTTGGGACTCTCCTGGCGTACCCTCACACATATTATTCCCTCATTTAGTGGATATTTTCACAAAAAAGTGAAATCTTCAAAAATTCTAAAAATTGGCTGAAAACGACTAAATATGAAGGACTCATCGGGCGAATCGCTCTGGAACTGAAATCGGAACGCTCACTGACATTTCCCCTATCTGAAAGGCTGATAAACGCCGGAAAAAAGACTAAGTCTAAAAAAAAATTTTTTCAACTTTTTTCAATTTTACCCCCGTGGGATATATATTCTACCCACACACATTTGGAACTCTCTTGGGGTACCCTCACACATATTATTCCCTCATTTAGTGGATATTTTCACAAAAAAAGTGAAATTTTCAAAAATTCTGAAAATTGGCTGAAAATGACTAAATATGAAGGACTCATCGGGCGAATCGCACTGGAACTGAAATCGGAATGCTCAATTACATTTCCCCTATCTGAAAGTCTGATAAACGCCGGAAAAATGACTAAGTCCAAAAATTTTTTTTTTTCAATTTTACACCCGTGGGATATATATTCTACCCACACACATTTGGAACTCTCCTGGGGTACCCTCACACATATTATTCCCTCATTTAGTGGATATTTTCACAAAAAAGTGAAATTTTCAAAAATTCTGAAAATTGGCTGAAAACGACTAAATATGAAGGACTCATCGGGCGAATCGCTCTGGAACTGAAATCGGTACGCTGACTGACATTTCCCCTATCTGAAAGTCTGATAAAGGCTGAAAAAATGACTAAGTCCAAAAAAATTTTTTTTTCAATTTTACCCCCGTGGGATATATATTCTACCCACACACATTTGGAACTCTCCAGGCGTACCCTCACACATATTATTCCCTCATTTAGTGGATATTTTCACAAAAAAGTGAAATTTTCAAAAATTCAGAAAATTGGCTGAAAACGACTAAATATGAAGGACTCATCGGGCGAAGCGCTCGGGAACTGAAATCGGAACGCTCACTGACATTTCCCCTATCTGAAAGTCTGATAAACGCTTGAAAAATGACTAAGCGCAAAAAAAAAAAATTTTTTTCAACTTTTTTCAATTTTACCCCCGTGGGATATATATTCTGCTCACACACATTTGGAACTCTCCTGGCGTACCCTCACACATATTATTCCCTCATTTAGTGGATATTTTCACAAAAAAGTGAAATTTTCAAAAATTCTGAAAATTGGCTGAAAACGACTAAATATGAAGGACTCATCGGGCGAATCGCACTGGAACTGAAATCGGAATGCTCACTTACATTTCCCCTATCTGAAATTCTGATAAACGCCGGAAAAATGACTAAGTCCAAAAAAAAATTTTTTTCAATTTTACACCCGTGGGATATATATTCTACCCAAACACATTTGGAACTCTCCTGGGGTACCCTCACACATATTATTCCCTCATTTAGTGGATATTTTCACAAAAAAGTGAAATTTTCTAAAATTCTGAAAATTGGCTGAAAACGACTAAATATGAAGGACTCATCGGGCAAATCGCTCTGGTACTGAAATCGGAACGCTCACTGACATTTCCCCTATCTGAAAGTCTGATAAACGCTTGAAAAATGAATAAGCGCAAAAAAAATAATTTTTTTTCAACTTTTTTCAATTTTACCCCCGTGGGATATATATTCTGCTTACACACATTTGGAACTCTCCTGGTGTACCCTCACACATATTATTCCCTCATTTAGTGGATATTTTCACAAAAAAAGTGAAATTTTCAAAAATTCAGAAAATTGGCTGAAAACGACTAAATATGAAGGCCACATCGGGTGCATCGCTCTGGACCTGAAATCGGAACGCTGACTGACATTTCCCCTATCTGAAAGTCTGATAAACGCTGAAAAAATGACTAAGTCCATTAAAAAAAAATTTTCAACTTTTTTCAATTTTACAGCCGTGGGATATATATTCTACCCACACACATTTGGAACTCTCCTGGCGTACCCTCACACATTTGGAACTCTCCTGGGGTACCCTCACACATATTATTCCTTCATTTAGTGGATATTTTCACAAAAATAGTGACATTTTCAAAAATTCTGAAAATTGACTGAAAACGACTAAATATGAAGGACTCATTGGGCGAATCGCTCTGGAACTGAAATTGGAACGCTCAATGACATTTCCCCTATCTGAAAGTCTGATAAATGCTGGAAAAATGACTAAGTCCAAAAAAAATTTTTTTTCAACTTTTTTCAATTTTACCCCCGTGGGATATATATTATACCCACACACATTTGGAACTCTCCTGGCATACCCTCACACATATTATTCCCTCATTTAGTGGATATTTTCACAAGAAAGTGAAATTTTCAAAAATTCAGAAAATTGGCTGAAAACTTCTAAATATGAAGGAATCATCGGGCGAATCGCTCTGGAACTGAAATCGGAACGCTCACTGACATTTCCCCTATCTGAAAGTCTGATAACCGCCGGAAAAATGACTAAGTCCAAAAAAATAAATGTTTTCAACTTTTTTCAATTTTACCCCTGTGGGATATATATTCTACCCACACACATTTGGAACTCTCCTGGCATACCCTCACACATATTATTCCCTCATTTAGTGGATATTTTCACAAAAAAGTGAAATTTTCAAAAATTCTGAAAATTGGCAGAAAACGACTAAATATGAAGGACTCATCGGGCGCATCGCACTGGAACTGAAATCGGAATGCTCAATTACATTTCCCCTATCTGAAAGTCTGATAAACGCCGGAAAAATGACTAAGTCCAAAAAAATTTTTTTTTCAATTTTACACCCGTGGGATATATATTCTACCCACACACCTTTGGAACTCTCCTGGGGTACACTCACACATATAATTCCCTTATTTAGTGGATATTTTCACAAAAAAGTTAAATTTTCAAAAATTCTGAAAATTTGCTGAAAACGACTAAATATGAAGGACTCATCGGGCAAATCGTTCTGGAACTGAAATCGGAACGCTCACTCGCCATATCTGAAAGTCTGATAAACGCCGGAAAAATGACTAAGTCCAAAAAAAATTTTTTTTAATTTTACCCCCGTGGGATATATATTCTACCCACACACATTTGGGACTCTCCTGGCGTACCCTCACACATATTATTCCCTCATTTAGTGGATATTTTCACAAAAAAGTGAAATCTTCAAAAATTCTGAAAATTGGCTGAAAACGACTAAATATGAAGGACTCATCGGGCGAATCGCTCTGGAACTGAAATCGGAACGCTCACTGACATTTCCCCTATCTGAAAGGCTGATAAACGCCGGAAAAAAGACTAAGTCTAAAAAAAAATTTTTTCAACTTTTTTCAATTTTACCCCCGTGGGATATATATTCTACCCACACACATTTGGAACTCTCTTGGGGTACCCTCACACATATTATTCCCTCATTTAGTGGATATTTTCACAAAAAAAGTGAAATTTTCAAAAATTCTGAAAATTGGCTGAAAATGACTAAATATGAAGGACTCATCGGGCGAATCGCACTGGAACTGAAATCGGAATGCTCAATTACATTTCCCCTATCTGAAAGTCTGATAAACGCCGGAAAAATGACTAAGTCCAAAAATTTTTTTTTTTCAATTTTACACCCGTGGGATATATATTCTACCCACACACATTTGGAACTCTCCTGGGGTACCCTCACACATATTATTCCCTCATTTAGTGGATATTTTCACAAAAAAGTGAAATTTTCAAAAATTCTGAAAATTGGCTGAAAACGACTAAATATGAAGGACTCATCGGGCGAATCGCTCTGGAACTGAAATCGGTACGCTGACTGACATTTCCCCTATCTGAAAGTCTGATAAAGGCTGAAAAAATGACTAAGTCCAAAAAAATTTTTTTTTCAATTTTACCCCCGTGGGATATATATTCTACCCACACACATTTGGAACTCTCCAGGCGTACCCTCACACATATTATTCCCTCATTTAGTGGATATTTTCACAAAAAAGTGAAATTTTCAAAAATTCAGAAAATTGGCTGAAAACGACTAAATATGAAGGACTCATCGGGCGAAGCGCTCGGGAACTGAAATCGGAACGCTCACTGACATTTCCCCTATCTGAAAGTCTGATAAACGCCGGAAAAATGACTTAGTTGAAAAAAAAAAATTTTCAACCTTTTTCAATTTTACCCCCGTGGGATATATATTCTACCCACACACATTTGGGACTCTCCTGGCGTACCCTCACACATATTATTCCCTCATTTAGTGGATATTTTCACAAAAAAGTGAAATTTTCAAAAATTCAGAAAATTGTCTGGAAACGACTAAATATGAAGGACTCATCGGGTGAATCACTCTAGAACTGAAATTGGAACGCTCACTGCCATTTCCCCTAACTGAAAGTCTGATAAACGCCGGAAAAATGACTAAGTCCAAAAAAAATTTTTTTCACCTTTTTTCAATTTTACCCCCTGGGATATATATTCTACCCACACACATTTGGAACTCTCCTGGGGTACCCTCACACATATTATTCCCTCATTTAGTGGATATTTTCACAAAAAAGTGAAATTTTCAAAAATTCAGAAAATTGGCTGAAAATGAATAAATATGAACGACTCATCGGGCGAATCACTCTGGAACTGAAATTAGAACGCTCACTGACATTTCCCCTAACTGAAAGTCTGATAAACGCCGGAAAAATGACTAAGTCCAAAAAAATTTTTTTTCAACTTTTTTCAATTTTACCCCCGTGGGATATATATTCTGCCCACACACATTTGGAACTCTCCTGGGGTACCCTCACACATTTTATTCCCTCATTTAGTGGATATTTTCACAAAAAAGTGAAATTTTCAAAAATTCTGAAAATTGGTTGAAATTGACTAAATATGAAGGACTCATCGGGCGAATCGCTCTGGAATTGAAATCGGAACACTCACTGTCATTTCCCCTATCTGAAAGTCTGATAAACGCCGGAAAAATGACTAAGTCCAAAAAAAAATTTTTTCACCTTTTTTCAATTTTACCCCCGTGGGATATATATTCTAACCACACACATTTGGAACTCTCCTGGGGTACCCTCACACATATTATTCCCTCATTTAGTGGATATTTTCACAAAAAAGTGAAATTTTCAAAAATTCAGGAAATTGGCTGAAAACGACTAAATATGAAGGACTCATCGGGCGAATCGCTGTGGAATTGAAATCGGAACGCTCACTGACATTTCCCCTATCTGAAAGTCTGATAAACGCCGGAAAAATGACTAAGTGCAAAAAAAAATGTTTTCACCTTTTTTCAATTTTACCCCCGTGGGATATATATTCTATCCACATACATTTGGAACTCTCCTGGGGTACCCTCACACATATTATTCCCTCATTTAGTGGATATTTTCACAAAAAAGTGAAATTTTCAAAAATTCAGAAAATTGTCTGAAAACGACTAAATATGAAGGACTCATCGGGCGAATCACTCTAGAACTGAAATTGGAATGCTCACTGACATTTCCCCTAACTGAAAGTCTGATAAACGCCGGAAAAATGACTAAGTCCAAAAAAATTTTTTTTTAAACTTTTTTCAATTTTACCCCCGTGGGATATATATTCTACCCAAACACATTTGGATCTCTCCTGGGGTACCCTCACACATATTATTCCCTCATTTAGTGGATATTTTCACAAAAAAGTGAAATTTTCAAAAATTCAGAAAAGTGGCTGAAAATGACTAAATATGAAGGACTCATCAGGCGAATCGCTCTGGAACTGAAATTGGAACGCTCACTGACATTTCCCCTAACTGAAAGTCTGATAAATGCCGTAAAAATGACTAAGTCCAAAAAAATTTTTTTTTCAACTTTTTTCAATTTTACCCCCGTGGTATATATATTCTACCCACACACATTTGGAACTCTCCTGGGGTACCCTCACACAAATTATTCCCTCATTTAGTGGATATTTTCACAAAAAGTGAAATTTTCAAAAATTCAGAAAATTGGCGGGAAACGACTAAATATGAAGGACTCATCGGGTGAATCACTCTAGAACTGAAATTGGAACGCTCACTGCCATTTCCCCTAACTGAAAGTCTGATAAACGCCGGAAAAATGACTAAGTCCAAAAAAATTTTTTTTTTACCTTTTTTCAATTTTACCCCCGTGGGATATATATTCTAGCCACACACATTTGGAACTCTTCTGGGGTACCCTCACACATATTATTCCCTCATTTAGTGGATATTTTCACAAAAAAGTGAAATTTTCAAAAATTCAGAAAATTGGCTGAAAATGAATAAATATGAACGACTCATCGGGCGAATCACTCTGGAACTGAAATTGGAACGCTCACTGACATTTCCCCTAACTGAAAGTCTGATAAACGCCGGAAAAATGACTAAGTCCAAAAAATTTTTTTTTTTACCTTTTTTCAATTTTACCCCCGTGGGATATATATTCTATCCACACACATTTGGAACTCTCCTGGGGTACCCTCACACATATTATTCCCTCATTTAGTGGATATTTTCACAAAAAAGTGAAATTTTCAAAAATTCTGAAAATTGGCTGAAAACGACTAAATATGAAGGACTCATCAGGCAAATCGCTCTGGAACTGAAATCGGAACGCTCACTGACATTTGTCCTATCTGAAAGTCTGATAAACGCCGGAAAAATGACTAAGTCCAAAAAAAAAATTTTTTCAACTCTTTTCAATTTTACCCCCGTGGGATATATATTCTACCCACACACATTTGGAACTCTCCTGGGGTACCCTCACACATATTATTCCCTCATTTAGTGGATATTTTCACAAAAAAGTGAAATTTTCAAAAATTCTGAAAATTGGCTGGAAACGACTAAATATGAAGGACTCATCGGGCGAATCACTCTAGAACTGAAATTGGAATGCTCACTGTCATTTCCCCTAACTGAAAGTCTGATAAACGCCGGAAAAATGACTAAGTCCAAAAAAATTTTTTTTTCAACTTTTTTCAATTTTACCCCTGTGGGATATATATTCTACCCAAACACATTTGGAACTCTCCTGGGGTACCCTCACACATATTATTCCCTCATTTAGTGGATATTTTCACAAAAAAGTGAAATTTTCAAAAATTCAGAAAATTGGCTGAAAATGAATAAATATGAACGACTCATCGGGTGAATCACTCTGGAACTGAAATTGGAATGCTCACTGACATTTCCCCTTACTGAAAGTCTGATAAACGCCGGAAAAATGACTAAGTCCAAAAAAATTTTTTTTTCAACTTTTTTCAATTTTACCCCCGTGGGATATATATTCTACCCACACACATTTGGAACTCTCCTGGGGTACCCTCACACATATTATTCCCTCATTTAGTGGATATTTTCACAAAAAAGTGAAATTTTCAAAAATTCAGATAATTGGCTGAAAACGACTAAATATGAAGGACTCATCGGGCGAATCGCTCTGGAACTGAAATTGGAATGCTCACTGACATTTCCCCTTACTGAAAGTCTGATAAACGCCGGAAAAATGACCAAGTCCAAAAAAAATTTTTTTTCAACTTTTTTCAATTTTACCCCCGTGGGATATATATTCTACCCACACACATTTGGAACTCTCCTGGGGTACCCTCACACATATTATTCCCTCATTTAGTGGATATTTTCACAAAAAAGTGAAATTTTCAAAAATTCAGAAAATTGGCTGGAAACGACTAAATATGAAGGACTCATCGGGCGAATCACTCTAGAACTGAAATTGGAATGCTCACTGTCATTTCCCCTATCTGAAAGTCTGATAAACGCCGGAAAAATTACTAAGTCCAAAAAAAATTTTTTTCACCTTTTTTCAATTTTCCCCCCGTGGGATATATATTCTACCCACACACATTTGGAACTCTCCTGGGGTACCCTTACACATATTATTCCCTCATTTAGTGGATATTTTCACAAAAAAGTGAAATTTTCAAAAATTCAGGAAATTGGCTGAAAACGACTAAATATGAAGGACTCATCGGGCGAATCGCTGTGGAATTGAAATCGGAACGCTCACTGACATTTCCCCTATCTGAAAGTCTGATAAACGCCGGAAAAATGACTAAGTGCAAAGAAAAATGTTTTCACCTTTTTTCAATTTTACCCCCATGGGATATATATTCTATCCACATACATTTGGAACTCTCCTGGGGTACCCTCACACATATTATTCCCTCATTTAGTGGATATTTTCACAAAAAAGTGAAATTTTCAAAAATTCAGAAAATTGTCTGAAAACGACTAAATATGAAGCACTCATCGGGCGAATCACTCTAGAACTGAAATTGGAATGCTCACTGACATTTCCCCTAACTGAAAGTCTGATAAATGCCGGAAAAATGACTAAGTCCAAAAAATTTTTTTTTCAACTTTTTTCAATTTTACCCCCATGGGATATATATTCTACCCACACACATTTGGAACTCTCCTGGGGTACCCTTACACATATTATTCCCTCATTTAGTGAATATTTTCACAAAAAAGTGAAATTTTCAAAAATTAAGAAAATTGGCTGGAAACGACTAAATATGAAGGACGCATCGGGCGAATCACTCTGGAACTTAAATGGGAACGCTCACTGACATTTCCCCTATCTGAAAGTCTGATAAACGCCGGAAAAATGACTAAGTCCAAAAAAAATTTTTTTCAACTTTACCCCCGTGGGATATATATTCTACCCACACACATTTGGAACTCTCCTGGGGTACCCTCACACATATTATTCCCTCATTTAGTGGATATTTTCACAAAAAAGTGAAATTTTCAAAAATTCTGAAAATTGGCTGCAAACGACTAAATATGAAGGACTCATCGGGCGAATCACTCTGGAACTTAAATGGGAACGCTCACTGACATTACCCCTATCTGAAAGTCTGATAAACGCCGGAAAAATGACTAAGTCTAAAAAAATTTTTTTCACCTTTTTTCAATTTTACCCCCTGGGATATATATTCTACCCACACACATTTGGAACTCTCCTGGGGTACCCTCACACATATTATTCCCTCATTTAGTGGATATTTTCACAAAAAAGTGAAATTTTCAAAAATTCAGATACTTGGCTGAAAACGACTAAATATGAAGGACTCATCGGGCGAATGGCTCTGGAACTGAAATTGGAATGCTCACTGACATTTCCCCTAACTGAAAGTCTGATAAACGCCGGAAAAAACGACTAAGTCCAAAAAAATTTTTTTTCAACTTTTTTCAATTTTACCCCCGTGGGATATATATTCTACCCACACACATTTGGAACTCTCCTGGGGTACCCTCACATATATTATTCCCTCATTTAGTGGATATTTTCACAAAAAAGTGAAATTTTCAAAAATTCTGAAAATTGGTTGAAAATGACTAAATATGAAGGACTCATCGGGCGAATCGCTCTGGAATTGAAATCGGAAAGCTCACTGTCATTTCCCCTATCTTAAAGTCTGATAAACGCCGGAAAAATGACTAAGTCCAAAAAAATATTTTTTCACCTTTTTTCAATTTTACCCCCGTGGGATATATATTCTACCCACACACATTTGGAACTCTCCTGGGGTACCCTCACACATATTATTCCCTCATTTAGTGGATATTTTCACAAAAAAGTGAAATTTTCAAAAATTCAGAAAATTGGCTGAAAATGAATAAATATGAACGACTCATCAGGCGAATCACTCTGGAACTGAAATTGGATCGCTCACTGACATTTCCCCTAACTGAAAGTCTGATAAACGCTGGAAAAATGACTAAGTCCAAAAAAATTTTTTTTACCTTTTTTCAATTTTACCCCCGTGGGATATATATTCTACCCACACACATTTGGAACTCTCCTGGGGTACCCTCACACAAATTATTCCCTCATTTAGTGGATATTTTCACAAAAAAGTGAAATTTTCAAAAATTCAGAAAATTGGCTGAAAACGACTAAATATGAAGGACTCATCGGGCGAATCATTCTAGAACTGAAATCGGAACGCTCACTGTCATTTCCCCTATCTGAAAGTCTGATAAACGCCGGAAAAATGACTAAGTCCAAAAAAAATTTTTTTCAACTTTTTTTAATTTTACCCCCTTGGGATATATATATTCTACCCACACACATTTGGAACTCTCCTGGGGTACCCTCACACATATTATTCCCTCATTTAGTGGATATTTTCACAAAAGAGTGAAATTTTCAAAAATTCAGAAAATTGGCTGAAAATGAATAAATATGAACGACTCATCGGGCGAATCACTCTGGAACTGAAATTGGAACGCTCACTGACATTTCCCCTAACTGAAAGTCTGATAAACGCCGGAAAAATGACTAAGTCCAAAAAAAATTTTTTTCAACTTTTTTCAATTTTACCCCCTTGGGATATATATATTCTACCCACACACATTTGGAACTCTCCTGGGGTACCCTCACACATATTATTCCCTCATTTAGTGGATATTTTCACAAAAAAGTGAAATTTTCAAAAATTCTGAAAATTGGCTGCAAACGACTAAATATGAAGGACTCATCGGGCGAATCACACTGGAACTTAAATGGGAATGCTCACTGACATTTCCCCTATCTGAAAGTCTGATAAACGCCGGAGAAATGACTAAGTGTAAAAAAAAAAATTTTTCAACTTTTTTCAATTTTACCCCCGTGGGATATATATTCTACCCACACACATTTGGAACTCTCCTGGGGTACCCTCACACAAATTATTCCCTCATTTAGTGGATATTTTCACAAAAAAGTGAAATTTTAAAAAATTCAGAAAATTGGCTGAAAACGACTAAATATGAAGGACTCATTGGGCGAATCACTCAAGAACTGAAATTGGAATGCTCACTGACATTTCCCCTAACTGAAAGTCTGATAAACGCCGGAAAAATGACTAAGTCCAAAAAAAAATTTTTCAACTTTTTTCAATTTTACCCCCGTGGGATATATATTCTACCCACACACATTTGGAACTCTCCTGGGGTACCCTCACACAAATTATTCCCTCATTTAGTGGATATTTTCACAAAAAAGTGAAATTTTCAAAAATTCTGAAAATTGGCTGAAAACGACTAAATATGAAGGACTCACCGGGCGAATCACTCTAGAACTGAAATTGGAATGCTCACTGACATTTCCCCTAACTGAAAGTCTGATAAACGCCGGAAAAATGACTAAGTCCAAAAAAATATTTTTTCACCTTTTTTCAATTTTACCCCCGTGGGATATATATTCTACCCACACACATTTGGAACTCTCCTGGGGTACCCTCACACATATTATTCCCTCATTTAGTGGATATTTTCACAAAAAAGTGAAATTTTCAAAAATTCAGAAAATTGGCTGAAAATGAATAAATATGAACGACTCATCAGGCGAATCACTCTGGAACTGAAATTGGATCGCTCACTGACATTTCCCCTAACTGAAAGTCTGATAAACGCTGGAAAAATGACTAAGTCCAAAAAAATTTTTTTTACCTTTTTTCAATTTTACCCCCGTGGGATATATATTCTACCCACACGCATTTGGAACTCTCCTGGGGTACCCTCACACAAATTATTCCCTCATTTAGTGGATATTTTCACAAAAAAGTGAAATTTTCAAAAATTTAGAAAATTGGCTGAAAACTACTAAATATGAAGGACTCATTGGGCGAATCGCTCTGGAACTGAAATTGGAACGCTCACTGACATTTCCCCTAACTGAAAGTCTGATAAACGCCGGAAAAATGACTAAGTCCAAAAAAAATTTTTTTTCAACTTTTTTCAATTTTACCCCTGTGGGATATATATTCTACCCACACACATTTGGAACTCTCCTGGGGTACCCTCACACATATTATTCCCTCATTTAGTGGATATTTTCACAAAAAAGTGAAATTTTCAAAAATTCTGAAAATTGGTTGAAAACGACTAAATATGAAGGACTCATCGGGCGAATCGCTCTGAAATTGAAATCAGAACGCTCACTGTCATTTCCCCTATCTGAAAGTCTGATAAACGCCGTAAAAATGACTAAGTCCAAAAAAAATTTTTTTTCAACTTTTTTCAATTTTACCCCCTTGGGATATATATATTCTACCCACACACATTTGGAACTCTCCTGGGGTACCCTCACACATATTATTCCCTCATTTAGTGGATATTTTCACAAAAAGTGAAATTTTCAAAAATTCATAAAATTGGCTGAAAACGACTAAATATGAAGGACTCATCGGGCGAATCACTCTAGAACTGAAATTGGAATGCTCACTGACATTTCCCCTAACTGAAAGTCTGATAAACGCCGGAAAAATGATTAAGTCCAAAAAAAATTTTTTCAACTTTTTTCAATTTTACCCCCGTGGGATATATATTCTACCCACACACATTTGGAACTCTCCTGGGGTACCCTCACACAAATTATTCCCTCATTTAGTGGATATTTTCACAAAAAAGTGAAATTTTCAAAAATTCAGAAAATTGGCTGAAAACGACTAAATATGAAGGACTCATCGGGCGAATCATTCTAGAACTGAAATCGGAACGCTCACTGTCATTTCCCCTATCTGAAAGTCTGATAAACGCCGGAAAAATGACTAAGTCCAAAAAAAATTTTTTTCAACTTTTTTTAATTTTACCCCCTTGGGATATATATATTGTACCCACACACATTTGGAACTCTCCTGGGGTACCCTCACACATATTATTCCCTCATTTAGTGGATATTTTCACAAAAAGTGAAATTTTCAAAAATTCATAAAATTGGCTGAAAACGACTAAATATGAAGGACTCATCGGGCGAATCACTCTAGAACTGAAATTGGAATGCTCACTGACATTTCCCCTAACTGAAAGTCTGATAAACGCCGGAAAAATGATTAAGTCCAAAAAAAATTTTTTTCAACTTTTTTCAATTTTAGCCCCGTGGAATATATATTCTACCCACACACATTTGGAACTCTCCTGGGGTACCCTCACACAAATTATTCCCTCATTTAGTGGATATTTTCACAAAAAAGTGAAATTTTAAAAAATTCAGAAAATTGGCTGAAAACGACTAAATATGAAGGACTCATCGGGCGAATCACTCAAGAACTGAAATTGGAATGCTCACTGACATTTCCCCTAACTGAAAGTCTGATAAACGCCGGAAAAATGACTAAGTCCAAAAAAAAATTTTTCAACTTTTTTCAATTTTACCCCCGTGGGATATATATTCTACCCACACACATTTGGAACTCTCCTGGGGTACCCTCACACAAATTATTCCCTCATTTAGTGGATATTTTCACAAAAAAGTGAAATTTTCAAAAATTCAGAAAATTGGCTGAAAACGTCTAAATATGAAGGACTCATCGGGCGAATCGCTCTGGAATTGAAATCGGAACGCTCACTGTCATTTCCCCTATCTGAAAGTCTGATAAACGCCGGAAAAATGACTAAGTCCAAAAAAATTTTTTTTCAACTTTTTTCAATTTTACCCCCTTGGGATATATATATTCTACCCACACACATTTGGAACTCTCCTGGGGTACCCTCACACATATTATTCCCTCATTTATTGGATATTTTCACAAAAAAGTGAAATTTTCAAAAATTCTGAAAATTGGCTGCAAACGACTAAATATGAAGGACACATCGGGCGAATCACACTGGAACTTAAATGGGAATGCTCACTGACATTTCCCCTATCTGAAAGTCTGATTAACGCCGGAGAAATGACTAAGTGTAAAAAAAAAAATTTTTCAACTGTTTTCAATTTTACCCCCGTGGGATATATATTCTACCCACACACATTTGGAACTCTCCTGGGGTACCCTTGCACATATTATTCCCTCATTTAGTGGATATTTTCACAAAAAAGTGAAATTTTCAAAAATTCAGAAAATTGGCTGAAAATGACTAAATATGAAGGACTCATCGGGCGAATCGCTCTGGAATTGAAATCGGAACGCTCACTGTCATTTCCCCTATCTGAAAGTCTGATAAACGCTGGAAAAATGACTAAGTCCCAAAAGAAAAAATTTTCTTCTTTTTTCAATTTTACCCCCGTGGGATATATATTCTACACATATACATTTGGAACTCTCCTGGGGAACCCTCACACATATTATTCCCTCATTTAGTGGATATTTTCACAAAAAAGTGAAATTTTCAAAAATTCAGAAAATTGGCTGAAAATGAATAAATATGAACGACTCATCGGGCGAATCACTCTGGAACTGAAATTGGAACGCTCACTGACATTTCCCCTAACTGAAAGCCTGATAAACGGCGGAAAAATGACTAAATCCCCAAAAAAAAAATTTTCACCTTTTTTCAATTTTACCCCCGTGGGATATATATTCTACCCATATACATTTGGAACTCTCCTGGGGAACCCTCACACATATTATTCCCTCATTTAGTGGATATTTTCACAAAAAAGTGAAATTTTCAAAAATTCAGAAAATTGGCTGAAAACGACTAAATATGAAGGACTCATCAGGCGAATCACTCTGGAACTTAAATGGGAATGCTCACTGACATTTCCCCTATCAGAAAGTCTGATAAACGCCGGAAAAATGACTAAGTCGAAAAAAAAAATGTTTTCAACTTTTTTCAATTTTACCCCCGTTGGATATATATTCTACCCACACACATTTGGAACTCTCCTGGGGTACCCTCACACATATTATTCCCTCATTTAGTGGATATTTTCACAAAAAAGTGAAATTTTCAAAAATTCAGAAAATTGGCTGAAAACGACTAAATATGAAGGACTCATCGGGCGAATCGCTCTGAAATTGAAATCGGAACGCTCACTGTCATTTCCCCTATCTGAAAGTCTGATAAACGCCGGAAAAATGACTAAGTCCAAAAAAAAATTTTTTCAACTCTTTTCAATTTTACCCCCGTGGGATATATATTCTACCCACACACATTTGGAACTCTCCTGGGGTACCCTTGCACATATTATTCCCTCATTTAGTGGATATTTTCACAAAAAAGTGAAATTTTCAAAAATTCTGAAAATTGGCTGAAATCGACTAAATATGAAGGACTCATCGGGCGATTCGCTCTAGAATTGAAATCGGAACGCTCACTGTCATTTCCCCTATCTGAAAGTCTGAAAAACGCTGGAAAAATGACTAAGTCCCAAAAGAAAAAATTTTCTTCTTTTTTCAATTTTACCCCCGTGGGATATATATTCTACCCATATACATTTGGAACTCTCCTGGGGAACTCTCACACATATTATTCCCTCATTTAGTGGATATTTTTACAAAAAAGTGAAATTTTCAAAAATTCAGAAAATTGGCTGAAAACGACTAAATATGAAGGACTCATCAGGCGAATCACTCTGGAACTTAAATGGGAATGCTCACTGACATTTCCCCTATCAGAAAGTCTGATAAACGCTGGAAATATGACTAAGTCCAAAAAAAATTTTTTTTCAACTTTTTTCAATTTTACCCCCGTGGGATATATATTCTACCCAAACACATTTGGAACTCTCCTGGGGTACCCTCACACATATTATTCCCTCATTTAGTGGATATTTTCACAAAAAAGTGAAATTTTCAAAAATTCAGAAAATTGGCTGAAAACGACTAAATATGAAGGACTCATCGGGCAAATCACTCTGGAACTTAAATGTGAATGCTCACTGACATTTCCCCTATCAGAAAGTCTGATAAACGGCGGAAAAATGACTAAGTCCAAAAAAAATTTTTTTCACCTTTTTTCAATTTTACCCCCGTGGGATATATATTCTACCCACACACATTTGGAACTCTCCTGGGGTACCCTCACACAAATTATTCCCTCATTTAGTGGATATTTTCACAAAAAAGTGAAATTTTCAAAAATTCAGAAAATTGGCTGAAAACGACTAAATATGAAGGACTCATCGGGCGAATCACTCTAGAACTGAAATTGGAATGCTCACTGACATTTCCCCTAACTGAAAGTCTGATAAATGCCGGAAAAATGACTAAGTCCAAAAAAATTTTTTTTCAACTTTTTTCAATTTTACCCCCGTGGGATATATATTCTACCCACACACATTTGGAACTCTCTTGGGGTACCCTCACACATATTATTCCCTCATTTAGTGGATATTTTCAGAAAAAAGTGAAATTTTCAAAAATTCTGAAAATTGGTTGAAAACGACTAAATATGAAGGACTCATCGGGCGAATCGCTCTGAAATTGAAATCGGAACGCTCACTTGTCATTTCCCCTATCAGAAAGTCTGATAAACGCCGGAAAAATGACTAAGTCGAAAAAAAAAAATTTTTCAACTTTTTTCAATTTTACCCCCGTTGGATATATATTCTACCCACACACATTTGGAACTCTCCTGGGGTACCCTCACACAAATTATTCCCTCATTTAGTGGATATTGTCACAAAAAAGTGAAATTTTCAAAAATTCTGAAAAATGGTTGAAAACGTCTAAATATGAAGGACTCATCGGACGAATCGCTCTGGAATTGAAATCAGAACGCTCACTGTCATTTCCCCTAAATGAAAGTCTGATAAACGCCGGAAAAATGACTAAGTCCAAAAAAATTTTTTTTCACCTTTTTTCAATTTTACCCCCGTGGGATATATATTCTACCACACACATTTGGAACTCTCCTGGGGTACCCTCACACATATTATTCCCTCATTTAGTGGATATTTTCACAAAAAAGTGAAATTTTCAAAAATTCAGAAAAGTGGCTGAAAATGACTAAATATGAAGGACTCATCAGGCGAATCGCTCTGGAACTGAAATCGGAACGCTCACTGACATTTCCCCTATCTGAAAGTCTGAGAAACGCCGGAAAAATGACTAAGTCCAAAAAAAAATTTTTTCATCTTTTTTCAATTTTACCCCGTGGGATATATATTCTACCCACACACATTTGGAACTCTCCTGGGGTACCCTCACACAAATTATTCCCTCATTTAGTGGATATTTTCACAAAAAAGTGAAATTTTCAAAAATTCAGAAAATTGGCTGAAAACGACTAAATATGAAGGACTCATCGGTCGAATCACTCTAGAACTGAAATTGGAATGCTCACTGACATTTCCCCTAACTGAAAGTCTGATAAATGCCGGAAAAATGACTAAGTCCAAAAAAATTTTTTTTCAACTTTTTTCAATTTTACCCCCGTGGGATATATATTCTACCCACACACATTTGGAACTCTCTTGGGGTACCCTCACACATATTATTCCCTCATTTAGTGGATATTTTCACAAAAAAGTGAAATTTTCAAAAATTCTGAAAATTGGTTGAAAACGACTAAATATGAAGGACTCATCGGGCGAATCGCTCTGAAATTGAAATCGGAACGCTCACTGTCATTTCCCCTATCTGAAAGTCTGATAAACGCCGGAAAAATGATTAAGTCCAAAAAAAATTTTTTTCAACTTTTTTCAATTTTACCCCCTTGGGATATATATATTCTACCCACACACATTTGGAACTCTCCTGGGGTACCCTCACACATATTATTCCCTCATTTAGTGGATATTTTCACAAAAAGTGAAATTTTCAAAAATTCATAAAATTGGCTGAAAACGACTAAATATGAAGGAGTCATCGGGCGAATCGCTCTGGAATTGAAATCGGAACGTTCACTGTCATTTTCCCCTATCTGAAAGTCTGATAAACGGTGGAAAACTGACTAAGTCCCAAAAGAAAAAATTTTCTTCTTTTTTCAATTTTACCCCCGTGGGATATATATTCTACCCATATACATTTGGAACTCTCCTGGGGAACTCTCACACATATTATTCCCTCATTTAGTGGATATTTTTACAAAAAAGTGAAATTTTCAAAAATTCAGAAAATTGGCTGAAAACGACTAAATATGAAGGACTCATCAGGCGAATCACTCTAGAACTGAAATTGGAATGCTCACTGACATTTCCCCTTACTGAAAGTCTGATAAACGCCGGAAAAATGACTAAGTCCAAAAAAAATTTTTTTCAACTTTACCCCCGTGGGATATATATTCTACCCACACACATTTGGAACTCTCCTGGGGTACCCTCACACATATTATTCCCTCATTTAGTGGATATTTTCACAAAAAAGTGAAATTTTCAAAAATTCGGAAAATTGGCTGCAAACGACTAAATATGAAGGACTCATTGGGAGAATCGCTCTGGAGCTGAAATTGGAATGCTCACTGACATTTCCCCTAACTGAAAGTCTGATAAACGCCGGAAAAATGACTAAGTCCAAAAAAAAAATTTTTTCAACTTTTTGCAATTTTACCCCCGTGGGATATATATTCTACCCATATACATTTGGAACTCTCCTGAGGTACCCTCACACATATTATTCCCTCATTTAGTGGATATTTTCACAAAAAAGTGAAATTTTCAAAAATTCTGAAAATTGGCTGAAAACTACTAAATATGAAGGACTCATTGGGAGAATCGCTCTGGAGCTGAAATCGGAACGCTCACTGACATTTCCCCTATCTGAAAGTCTGATAAACACTGGAAAAATGACTAAGCCCAAAAAAAAAATTTTTTCAACTTTTTTCAATTTTACCCCCGTGGGATATATATTCTACCCATATACATTTGGAACTCTCCTGGGGTACCCTCACACATATTATTCCCTCATTTAGTGGATATTTTCACAAAAATGTGAAATTTTCAAAAATTCAGAAAATTGACTGAAAACAACTAAATATGAAGGACTCATCGGGCGAATCGCTCTGGAACTGAAATCGGAACGCTCACTGACATTTCTCCTATGTGAAAGTCTGATAAACGCTGAAAAAATGACTAAGTCCAAAAAAATTTTTATTCACCTTTTTTCAAATTTACCCCCGTGGGATATATATTCTACCCACACACATTTGGAACTCTCCTGGGGTACCCTCACACATATTATTCCCTCATTTAGTGGATATTTTCACAAAAAAGTGAAATTTCTCAAAAATTCTGAAAATTGGTTGAAAATGACTAAATATGAACGACTCATTGGTGGGCGAATCGCTCTGGAACTGAAATCGGAACGCTCACTGACATTTCCCCTATCTGAAAGTCTGATAAACGCTGGAAAAATGACTAAGTCCAAAAAAAAAATTTTTTCATCTTTTTTCAATTTTACCCCCGTGGGATATATATTCTACCCATATACATTTGGAACTCTCCTGGGGTACCCTCACACATATTATTCCCTCATTTAGTGGATATTTTCACAAAAAAGTGAAATTTTCAAAAATTCAGAAAATTGGCTGAAAACAACTAAATATGAAGGACTCATCGGGCGAATCGCTCTGGAACTGAAATTGGAATGCTCACTGACATTTCCCCTATCTGAAAGTCTGATAAACGCTGGAAAAATGACTAAGTCCAAAAAAAAAATTTTTTCAACTTTTTGCAATTTTACCCCCGTGGGATATATATTCTACCCATATACATTTGGAACTCTCCTGAGGTACCCTCACACATATTATTCCCTCATTTAGTGGATATTTTCACAAAAAAGTGAAATTTTCAAAAATTCTGAAAATTGGCTGAAAACTACTAAATATGAAGGACTCATTGGGAGAATCGCTCTGGAGCTGAAATCGGAACGCTCACTGACATTTCCCCTATCTGAAAGTCTGATAAACACTGGAAAAATGACTAAGCCCAAAAAAAAAATTTTTTCAACTTTTTTCAATTTTACCCCCGTGGGATATATATTCTACCCATATACATTTGGAACTCTCCTGGGGTACCCTCACACATATTATTCCCTCATTTAGTGGATATTTTCACAAAAAAGTGAAATTTTCAAAAATTCAGAAAATTGACTGAAAACAACTAAATATGAAGGACTCATCGGGCGAATCGCTCTGGAACTGAAATCGGAACGCTCACTAACATTTCTCCTATGTGAAAGTCTGATAAACGCTGAAAAAATGACTAAGTCCAAAAAAATTTTTATTCACCTTTTTTCAAATTTACCCCCGTGGGATATATATTCTACCCACACACATTTGGAACTCTCCTGGGGTACCCTCACACATATTATTCCCTTATTTAGTGGATATTTTCACAAAAAAGTGAAATTTCTCAAAAATTCTGAAAATTGGTTGAAAATGACTAAATATGAACGACTCATTGGTGGGCGAATCGCTCTGGAACTGAAATCGGAACGCTCACTGACATTTCCCCTATCTGAAAGTCTGATAAACGCTGGAAAAATGACTAAGTCCAAAAAAAATATTTTTTCAACTTTTTTCAATTTTACCCCGTGGGATATATATTCTACCCATATACATTTGGAACTCTCCTGGGGTACCCTCACACATATTATTCCCTCATTTAGTGGATATTTTCACAAAAAAGTGAAATTTTCAAAAATTCAGAAAATTGGCTGAAAACAACTAAATATGAAGGACTCATCGGGTGAATCGCTCTGGAACTGAAATCGGAACGCTCACTGACATTTCCCCTAACTGAAAGTCTAAGAAACGCCGGAAAAATGACTAAGTCCAAAAAAAATTTTTTTAAAACTGTTTTCAATTTTATCCCCGTGGGATATATCTTCTACCCACACACATTTGGAACTCTCCTGGGGTACCCTCACACATATTATTCCCTCATTTAATGGATATTTTCACAAAAAAGTGAAATTTTCAAAAGTTCTGAAAATTGGCTGAAAACTACTAAATATGAAGGACTCATCGGGCGAATCGCTCTGGAACTGAAATCGGAACGCTCACTGATATTTCTCCTATGTGAAAGTCTGATAAACGCTGAAAAAATGACCAAGTCCAAAAAAATTTTTTTTCACCTTTTTTCAAATTTACCCCCGTGGGATATATATTCTACCCACACACATTTGGAACTCTCCTGGGGAACCCTCACACATATTATTCCCTCATTTAGTGGATATTTTCACAAAAGAGTGAAATTTTCAAAAATTCAGAAAATCGGCTGAAAACAACTAAATATGAAGGACTCATCGGGCGAATCGCTCTGGAACTGAAATCGGAACGCTCACTGACATTTCCCCTAACTGAAAGTCTGATAAACGCCGGAAAAATGACTAAGTCTAAAAAAAGTTTTTTTAAAACTTTTTTCAATTTTACCCCCGTGGGATATATATTCTACCCACACACATTTGGAACTCTCCTGGGGTACCCTCACACATATTATTCCCTCATTTAGTGGATATTTTCACAAAAAAGTGAAATTTTCAAAAATTCTGAAAATTGGCAGAAAACGACTAAATATGAAGGACTCATCGGGCGAATCGCTCTGGAACTGAAATCGGAACGCTCACTGAAATTTCTCCTAACTGAAAGTCTGATAAACGCTGAAAAAATGACTAAGTCCCAAAAAATTTTTTTTAAAACTTTCTTCAATTTTACCCCCGTGGGATTTATCTTCTACTCACACACATTTGGAACTCTCCTGGGTTACCCTCACACATATTAATCCCTCATTTAGTGGATATTTTCACAAAAAAGTGAAATTTTCAAAAATTCTGAAAATTGGCTGAAAACAACTAAATATGAAGGACTCATCAGGCGAATCGCTCTGGAACTGAAATCGGAACGCTCACTGACATTTCCCCTATCTGAAAGTCTGATAAACGCTGGAAAAATGACTAAGTCCCCAAAAAAATTTTTTCACCTTTTTTCAATTTTACCCCCGTGGGATATATATTCTACCCATAGACATTTGGAACTCTCCTGGGGTACCCTCACACATATTATTCCCTCATTTAGTGGATATTTTCACAAAAAAGTGAAATTTTCAAAAATTCTGAAAATTGGCAGAAAACGACTAAATATGAAGGACTCATCGGGCGAATCGCTCTGGAACTGAAATCGGAACGCTCACTGAAATTTCTCCTATCTGAAAGTCTGATAAACGCTGAAAAAATGACTAAGTCCCAAAAAATTTTTTTTAAAACTTTCTTCAATTTTACCCCCGTGGGATTTATCTTCTACTCACACACATTTGGAACTCTCCTGGGTTACCCTCACACATATTAATCCCTCATTTAGTGGATATTTTCACAAAAAAGTGAAATTTTCAAAAATTCTGAAAATTGGCTGAAAACGACTAAATATGAAGGACTCATCGGGCGAATCGCTCTGGAACTGAAATCGGAACGCTCACTGACATATCCCCTATCTGAAAGTCTGATAAACGCTGAAAAAATGACTAAGTCCAAAAAAAATTTTTTTTCACCTTTTTTCAATTTTACCCCCGTGGGATATATATTCTACCCACACACATTTGGAAGTCTCCTTGGGTACCCTCACACCTATTATTCACTCATTTAGTGGATATTTTCACAAAAAAGTGAAATTTTCAAATATTCAGAAAATTGGCTGAAAACAACTAAATATGAAGGACTCATCGGGCGAATCGCTCTGGAACTGAATTCGGAACGCTCACTGACATTTCTCCTATCTGAAAGTCTGATAAACGCTGAAAAAATGACTAAGTCCCAAAAAATTTTTTTTAAAACTTTCTTCAATTTTACCCCCGTGGGATTTATTTTCTACCCACACACATTTGGAACTCTCCTGGGGTATCCTCACACATATTAATCCCTCATTTAGTGGATATTTTCACAAAAAGTGAAATTTTCAAAAATTCTGAAAATTGGCTGAAAGCGACTAAATATGAAGGACTCATCGGGCGAATAGCTTTGGACATGAAAATGGGAACGCTCACTGACATTTCCCCTAACTGAAAGTCTGATAAACGCCGGAAAAATGACTAAGTCCAAAAAATTTTTTTTAAACTTTTTTCAATTTTACCCCCGTGGGATATATCTTCTACCCAAACACATTTGGAACTCTCCTAGGGTACCCTCACACATATTATTCCCTCATTTAGTGGATATTTTCACAAAAAAGTGAAATTTTCAAAAATTCTGAAAATTGGCTGAAAGAGAATAAATATGAAGAACTCATCAGGCGAATCGCTCTGGAACTGAAATCGGAATGCTCACTGACATTTCCCCTATCTGAAAGTCTGATAAACGCCGGAAAAATGACTAAGTCCAAAAAAATTTTTTTTTCAACTTTTTTCAATTTTACCCCCGTGGCATATATATTCTACCCACACACATTTGGAACTCTCCTGGGGTACCCTCACACATATTATTCCCTCATTTAGTGGATATTTTCACAAAAAAGTGAAATTTTCAAAAATTCAGAAAATTGACTGAAAACGACTAAATATGAACGACTCATTGGGGAAATCGCTCTGGAACTGAAATTGGAATGCTCACTGACATTTCCCCTAACTGAAAGTCTGATAAACGCCGGAAAAATGACTAAGTCCAAAAAAAAATTTTTTAAAACTTTTTTCAATTTTACCCCCGTGGGATATATATTCCACCCACACACATTTGGAACTCTCCTGGGGTACCCTCACACATATTATTCCCTCATTTAGTGGATATTTTCGCAAAAAAGTGAAATTTTCAAAAATTCTGAAAATTGGCTGAAAACGATTAAATATGAAGGACTCATCGGGCGAATCGCTCAGGAACTGAAATCGGAACGCTCACTGACATTTCCCCTATCTGAAAGTCTGATAAACGCCGGAAAAATGACTAAGTCCAAAAAAATTTTTTTTTCAACTTTTTTCAATTTTACCCCTGTAGGATATAGATTCTATCCACACACATTTGGAACTCTCCTGGGGTACCCTCACACATATTATTCCCTCATTTAGTGGATATTTTCACAAAAAGTGAAATTTTCAAAAATTCTGAAAATTGGCTGAAAGTGACTAAATATGAAGGACTCATCGGGCGAATCGCGCTGGAACTGAAATCGGAACGCTCACTGACATTTCCCCTATCTGAAAGTCTGATAAATGCCGGAAAAATGACTAAGTTCAAAAAAAAATTTTTTCACCTTTTTTCAATTTTATCCCCGTGGGATATATATTCTACCCACACACATTTGGAACTCTCCTGGGGTACCCTCACACATATTATTCCCTCATTTAGTGGATATTTTCACAAAAAAGTGAAATTTTCAAAAATTCAGAAAATTGGCTGAAAACGACTAAATATGAAGGACTCATCGGGCGAATCACTCTGGAACTGAAATCGGAACGCTCACTGACATTTCCCCTATCTGAAAGTCTGATAAACGCTGAAAAAATGACTAAGTCCCAAAAAAAAATTTTTCAACTTTTTTCAATTTTACCCCCGTGGGATATTTATTCTACCCACGCACATTTGGAACACTCCTGGGGTACTCTCACACTTATTATTCCCTCATTTAGTGGATATTTTCACAAAAAAGTGAAATTTTCAAAAATTCTGAAAATTGGCTGAAAACGACTAAATATGAAGGACTCATTGGGCAAATCGCTCTGGAACTGAAATCGGAATGCTCACTGACATTTCCCCTAACTGAAAGTCTGATAAACGCTGAAAAAATGACTATGTCCAAAAAAAAAATTTTTCACCTTTTTTCAATTTTACCCCCGTGGGATATATATTCTACCCACACACATTTGGAACTCTCCTGAGGTACCCTCACACATATTATTCCCTCATTTAGTGGATATTTTCACAAAAAAGTGAAATTTTCCAAAATTCTGAAAATTGGCTGAAAACGACTAAATATGAAGGACTCATCGGGCGAATCGCTCTGGAACTGAAATCGGAACGCTCACTGACATTTCCCCTATCAGAAAGTCTGATAAACGCTGAAAAAATGACTAAGTCCAAAAAAAAAAATTTTTTCAACTCTTTTCAATTTTACCCCCGTGGGATATATATTCTACCCACGCACATTTAGAACACTCCTGGCGTACCCTCACACATATTATTCCCTCATTTAGTGGATATTTTCACAAAAAAGTGAAATTTTCCAAAATTCTGAAAATTGGCTGAAAACGACTAAATATGAAGGACTCATCGGGCGAATCGCTCTGGAACTGAAATCGGAACGCTCACTGACATTTCCCCTATCTGAAAGTCTGATAAACACCGGAAAAATGACAGTCCAAAAAAAAAATTTTTCACCTTTTTCAATTTTACCCCCGTGGGATATATATTCTACCCACACACATTTGGAACTCTCCTGGGGTACCCTCACACATATTATTCCCTCATTTAGTGGATATTTTCACAAAAAAGTGAAATTTTCAAAAATTCTGAAAATTTGCTGAAAACGACTAAATATGAAGGACTCAACGGGCGAATCGCTCTGGAACTGAAATCGGAACGCTCACTGACATTTCCTCTATCTGAAAGTCTGATAAACGCTGAAAAAATGACCAAGTCCAAAAAAAAAAATTTTTCACCTTTTTTCAATTTTGCCCCCATGGGATATATAATCTACCCACACACATTTGGAACTCTCCTGGGGTATCCTCACACATATTATTCCCTCATTTAGTGGATATTTTCACAAAAAAGTGACATTTTCAAAAATTCAGAAAATTGGCTGAAAACGACTAAATATGAAGGACTCATTGGGCGAATCGCTCTGGAACTGAAATCGGAACGCTCACTGACATTTTCCCTATCTGAAAGTCTGATAAACACTGGAAAAATGACAGTCCAAACAAAATTTTTTTCACCTTTTTTCAATTATACCCCCGTGAGATATATATTCTACCCACACACATTTGGAACTCTCCTGGGGTACCCTCACACATATTATTCCCTCATTTAGTGGATATTTTCGCTCTGAAATCGGAACGCTCACTGAAATTTCCCCTATCTGAAAGTCTGATAAACGCTGAAAAAATGACCAAGTCCAAAAAAAAAAATTTTTCACCTTTTTTCAATTTTACCCCCTTGGGATATATAATCTACCTACACACATTTGGAACTCTCCTGTGGTACCCTCACACATATTATTCCCTCATTTAGTGGATATTTTCACAAAAAAGTGAAATTTACAAAAATTCAGAAAATTGTCTGAAAACGACTAAATATGAAGTACTCATCGGGCGAATCGCTCTGGAACTGAAATCGGAACGCTCAATGACATTTCCCCTATCTGAAAGTCTGATAAACGCCGGAAAAATGACTAAGTTCAAAAAAAAATTTTTTCACCTTTTTTCAATTTTATCCCCGTGGGATATATATTCTACCCACACACATTTGGAACTCTCCTGGGGTACCCTCACACATATTATTCCCTCATTTAGTGGATATTTTCACAAAAAAGTGAAATTTTCAAAAATTCAGAAAATTGGCTGAAAACGACTAAATATGAAGGACTCATCGGGCGAATCACTCTGGAACTGAAATCGGAACGCTCACTGACATTTCCCCTATCTGAAAGTCTGATAAACGCTGAAAAAATGACTAAGTCCCAAAAAAAAATTTTTTCAACTCTTTTCAATTTTACCCCCGTGGGATATATATTCTACCCACGCACATTTAGAACACTCCTGGCGTACCCTCACACATATTATTCCCTCATTTAGTGGATATTTTAACAAAAAAGTGAAATTTTCCAAAATTCTGAAAATTGGCTGAAAACGACTAAATATGAAGGACTCATCGGGCGAATCGCTCTGGAACTGAAATCGGAACGCTCACTGACATTTCCCCTATCTGAAAGTTTGATAAACGCTGAAAAAATGACTAAGTCCAAAAAAAAAAATTTTTCACCTTTTTTCAATTTTACCCCCGTGGGATATATATTCTACCCACACACATTTGGAACTCTCCTGGGGTACCCTCACACATATTATTCCCTCATTTAGTGGATATTTTCACAAAAAAAGTGAAATTTTCAAAAATTCAGAAAATTGGCTGAAAACGACTAAATATGAAGGACTCATCGGGCGAATCGCTCTGGAACTGAAATCGGAACGCTCACTGACATTTCCCCTATCTGAAAGTCTGATAAACGCCGGAAAAATTACTAAGTCCAAAAAAAAATTTTTTCAACTATTTTCAATTTTACCCCCGTGGGATATATATTCTACCCACGCACATTTAGAACACTCCTGGCGTACCCTCACACATATTATTCCCTCATTTTAGTGGATATTTTCACAAAAAAGTGAAATTTTCAAAAATTCAGAAAATTGGCCGAAAACGACTAAATATGAAGGACTCATCGGGCGAATCGCTCTGGAACTGAAATCGGAATGCTCACTGACATTTCCCCTATCTGAAAGTCTGATAAACACCGGAAAAATGACAGTCCAAAAAAAAAATTTTTCACCTTTTTCAATTTTACCCCCGTGGGATATATATTCTACCCACACACATTTGGAACTCTCCTGGGGTACCCTCACACATATTATTCCCTCATTTAGTGGATATTTTCACAAAAAAGTGAAATTTTCAAAAATTCAGAAAATTGGCTGAAAACGACTAAATATGAAGGACTCAACGGGCGAATCGCTCTGGAACTGAAATCGGAACGCTCACTGACATTTCCTCTATCTGAAAGTCTGATAAAAGCTGAAAAGATGACCAAGTCCAAAAAAAAAAATTTTTCACCTTTTTTCAATTTTGCCCCCATGGGATATATAATCTACCCACACACATTTGGAACTCTCCTGGGGTATCCTCACACATATTATTCCCTCATTTAGTGGATATTTTCACAAAAAAGTGAAATTTTCAAAAATTCAGAAAATTGTCTGAAAACGACTAAATATGAAGGACTCATCGGGCGAATCGCTCTGGAACTGAAATCGGAACGCTCAATGACATTTCCCCTATCTGAAAGTCTGATAAACGCCGGAAAAATGACTAAGTCTAAAAAAATTTTTTTTTCCCCTTTTTTAATTTTACCCCCGTGGGATATAAATTCTACCTACGCACATTTGGAACACTCTTGGGGTACCCTCACACATATTATTCCCTCATTTAGTGGATATTTTCACAAAAAAAGTGAAATTTTCAAAAATTCTGAAAATTGGCTGAAAAAGACAAAATATGAAGGACTCATCGAGCGAATCGCTCTGGAACTGAAATCGGAACGCTCACTGACATTTCCCCTATCTGAAAGTCTGATAAACGCTGAAAAAATGACTAAGTCCAAAAAAAATGGTTTTTCACCTTTTTTCAATTTTACCCCCGTGGGATATATATTCTACCCACACACATTTGGAACTCTCCTGGGGTACCCTCACACACATTATTCCCTCAGTTAGTGGATATTTTCACAAAAAAGTGAAATTTTCAAAAATTCAGAAAATTGGCTGAAAATGACTGAATATGAAGGACTCATCAGGCAAATCGCTCTGGAACTGAAATCGGAATGCTCACTGACATTTCCCCTATCTGAAAATCTGATAAACGCCGGAAAAATGACTAAGTCTAAAAAAAATTTTTTTCAACTTTTTTCAATTTTACCCCCGTGGGATATTTATTCTACCCACACACATTTGGAACTCTCCTGGGATACCCTCACACATATTATTTCCTCATTTAGTGGATATTTTCACAAAAAAGTGAAATTTTCAAAAATTCTGAAAATTGGCTGAAAACGACTAAATATGAAGGACTCATCAGGCGAATCGCTCTGGAACTGAAATCGGAACGCTCACTAACATTTTCCCTATCTGAAAGTCTGATAAACACCGGAAAAATGACAGTCCAAAAAAAAATTTTTTCACATTTTTTCAATTTTACCCCCGTGGGATATTATTCTACCCACACACATTTGGAACTCTCCTGGGGTACCCTCACACATATTATTCCCTCATTTAGTGGGTATTTTCACAAAAAAGTGAAATTTTCAAAAATTCAGAAAATTTGCTGAAAACGGCTAAATATGAAGGACTCATTGGGCGAATCGCTCTGGAAGTGAAATCGGAACGCTCACTTACATTTTCCCTATCTGAAAGTCTGATAAACACCGGAAAAATGACAGTCCAAAAAAAATTTTTTTCACCTTTTAGAATTTTACCCCCGTGAGATATATATTCTACCCACACACATTTGGAACTCTCCTGGGGTACCCTCACACATATTATTCCCTCATTTAGTGGATATTTTCACAAAAAAGTGAAATTTTCAAAAATTCTGAAAATTGGCTGAAAACGACTAAATATGAAGGACTCATCGGGCGAATCGCTCTGGAACTGAAATCGGAACGCTCACTTACATTTTCCCTATCTGAAAGTCTGATAAACACCGGAAAAATGACAGTCCAAAAAAAATTTTTTTCGCCTTTTAGAATTTTACCCCCGTGAGATATAAATTCTACCCACACACATTTGGAACTCTCCTGGGGTACCCTCACACATATTATTCCCTCATTTAGTGGATATTTTCACAAAAAAGTGACATTTTCAAAAATTCTGAAAATTGGCTGAAAACTACTAATAATGAAGGACTCATTGGGCGAATCGCTCTGGAACTGAAATCGGAATGCTCACTGACATTTCCCCTATCTGAAAGTCTGATAAACGCTGTAAAAATGACTAAGTCCAAAAAAAAAATTTTCCGCCTTTTTTCAATATTACCCCGGTGGGATATATATTCTACCCACACACATTTGGAACTCTCCTGGGGTACCCTCACACATATTATTTCCTCATTTAGTGGATATTTTCACAAAAAAGTGAAATTTTCAAAAATTCTGAAAATTGGCTGAAAACGACTAAATATGAAGGACTCATCAGGCGAATCGCTCTGGAACTGAAATCGGAACGCTCACTGACATTTTCCCTATCTGAAAGTCTGATAAACACCGGAAAAATGACAGTCCAAAAAAAAAATTTTTCACCTTTTTTCAATTTTACCCCCGTGGGATATATATTCTACCCACACACATTTGGAACTCTCCTGGGGTACCCTCACACATATTATTCCCTCATTTAGTGGATATTTTCACAAAAAAGTGACATTTTCAAAAATTCTGAAAATTGGCTGAAAACTACTAATAATGAAGGACTCATCGGGCGAATCGCTCTGGAACTGAAATCGGAACGCTCACTGACATTTCCCCTATCTGAAAGTCTGATAAACGCTGAAAAAATGACTAAGTCCCCAAAAAAATTTTTTCACCTTTTTTCAATTTTACCCCCGTGGGATATATATTCTACCCACACACATTTGGACCTCTCCTGGGGTACCCTCACACATATTATTACCTCATTTAGTAGATATTTTCACAAAAAAAGTGAAATTTTCAAAAATTCTGAAAATTGGCTGAAAACGACTAAATATGAAGGACTCATTGGTCGAATCGCTCTGGAACTGAAATCGGAATGCTCACTTACATTTTCCCTATCTGAAAGTCTGATAAAAATCGGAAAAATGACAGTCCAAAAAAATTTTTTTCATCTTTTATAATTTTACCCCCGTGAGATATATATTCTACCCACACACATTTGGAACTCTCCTGGGGTACCCTCACACATATTATTCCCTCATTTAGTGGATATTTTCACAAAAAAGTGACATTTTCAAAAATTCTGAAAATTGGCTGAAAACTACTAATAATGAAGGACTCATCGGGCGAATCGCTCTTTAACTGAAATCGCAACGCTCACTGACATTTCCCCTATCTGAAAGTCTGATAAACGCCGGAAAAAATACTAAGTCCAAAAAAAAATTTTTTCAACTCTTTTCAATTTTACCCCCGTGGGATATATATTCTACCCACGCACATTTAGAACACTCCTGGCGTACCCTCACACATATTATTCCCTCATTTAGGGGATATTTTCACAAAAAAGTGACATTTTAAAAAATTCTGAAAATTGGCTGAAAACGACTGAATATGAATGACCCATCGGGTGAATCACTCTGGAACTGAAATCGGAATGCTCACTGACATTTCCCCTATCTGAAAGTCTGATAAACGCTGTAAAAATGACTAAGTCCAAAAAAAAATTTTTTCGCCTGTTTTCAATATTACCCCGGTGGGATATATATTCTACCCACACACATTTGGAACTCTCCTGGGGTACCCTCACACATATTATTTCCTCATTTAGTGGATATTTTCACAAAAAAGTGAAATTTTCAAAAATTCTGAAAATTGGCTGAAAACGACTAAATATGAAGGACTCATCAGGCGAATCGCTCTGGAACTGAAATCGGAACGCTCACTGACATTTTCCCTATCTGAAAGTCTGATAAACACCGGAAAAATGACAGTCCAAAAAAAAAATTTTTCACCTTTTTTCAATTTTACCCCCGTGGGATATATATTCTACCCACACACATTTGGAACTCTCCTGGGGTACCCTCACACATATTATTCCCTCATTTAGTGGATATTTTCACAAAAAAGTGACATTTTCAAAAATTCTGAAAATTGGCTGAAAACTACTAATAATGAAGGACTCATCGGGCGAATCGCTCTGGAACTGAAATCGGAACGCTCACTGACATTTCCCCTATCTGAAAGTCTGATAAACGCTGAAAAAATGACTAAGTCCCCAAAAAAATTTTTTCACCTTTTTTCAATTTTACCCCCGTGGGATATATATTCTACCCACACACATTTGGACCTCTCCTGGGGTACCCTCACACATATTATTACCTCATTTAGTAGATATTTTCACAAAAAAAGTGAAATTTTCAAAAATTCTGAAAATTGGCTGAAAACGACTAAATATGAAGGACTCATTGGGCGAATCGCTCTGGAACTGAAATCGGAACGCTCACTTACATTTTCCCTATCTGAAAGTCTGATAAACATCGGAAAAATGACAGTCCAAAAAAATTTTTTTCACCTTTTATAATTTTACCCCCGTGAGATATATATTCTACCCACACACATTTGGAACTCTCCTGGGGTACCCTCACACATATTATTCCCTCATTTAGTGGATATTTTCACAAAAAAGTGACATTTTCAAAAATTCTGAAAATTGGCTGAAAACTACTAATAATGAAGGACTCATCGGGCGAATCGCTCTGGAACTGAAATCGGAACGCTCACTGACATTTCCCCTATCTGAAAGTCTGATAAACGCCGGAAAAAATACTAAGTCCAAAAAAAAATTTTTTCAACTCTTTTCAATTTTACCCCCGTGGGATATATATTCTACCCACGCACATTTAGAACACTCCTGGCGTACCCTCACACATATTATTCCCTCATTTAGTGGATATTTTCACAAAAAAGTGACATTTTAAAAAATTCTGAAAATTGGCTGAAAACGACTGAATATGAATGACCCATCGGGTGAATCACTCTGGAACTGAAATCGGAATGCTCACTGACATTTCCCCTATCTGAAAGTCTGATAAACGCTGTAAAAATGACTAAGTCCAAAAAAAAATTTTTTCGCCTTTTTTCAATATTACCCCGGTGGGATATATATTCTACCCACACACATTTGGAACTCTCCTGGGGTACCCTCACACATATTATTTCCTCATTTAGTGGATATTTTCACAAAAAAGTGAAATTTTCAAAAATTCTGAAAATTGGCTGAAAACGACTAAATATGAAGGACTCATCAGGCGAATCGCTCTGGAACTGAAATCGGAACGCTCACTGACATTTTCCCTATCTGAAAGTCTGATAAACACCGGAAAAATGACAGTCCAAAAAAAAAATTTTTCACCTTTTTTCAATTTTACCCCCGTGGGATATATATTCTACCCACACACATTTGGAACTCTCCTGGGGTACCCTCACACATATTATTCCCTCATTTAGTGGATATTTTCACAAAAAAGTGACATTTTCAAAAATTCTGAAAATTGGCTGAAAACTACTAATAATGAAGGACTCATCGGGCGAATCGCTCTGGAACTGAAATCGGAACGCTCACTGACATTTCCCCTATCTGAAAGTCTGATAAACGCTGAAAAAATGACTAAGTCCCCAAAAAAATTTTTTCACCTTTTTTCAATTTTACCCCCGTGGGATATATATTCTACCCACACACATTTGGACCTCTCCTGGGGTACCCTCACACATATTATTACCTCATTTAGTAGATATTTTCACAAAAAAAGTGAAATTTTCAAAAATTCTGAAAATTGGCTGAAAACGACTAAATATGAAGGACTCATTGGGCGAATCGCTCTGGAACTGAAATCGGAACGCTCACTTACATTTTCCCTATCTGAAAGTCTGATAAACATCGGAAAAATGACAGTCCAAAAAAATTTTTTTCACCTTTTATAATTTTACCCCCGTGAGATATATATTCTACCCACACACATTTGGAACTCTCCTGGGGTACCCTCACACATATTATTCCCTCATTTAGTGGATATTTTCACAAAAAAGTGACATTTTCAAAAATTCTGAAAATTGGCTGAAAACTACTAATAATGAAGGACTCATCGGGCGAATCGCTCTGGAACTGAAATCGGAACGCTCACTGACATTTCCCCTATCTGAAAGTCTGATAAACGCCGGAAAAAATACTAAGTCCAAAAAAAAATTTTTTCAACTCTTTTCAATTTTACCCCCGTGGGATATATATTCTACCCACGCACATTTAGAACACTCCTGGCGTACCCTCACACATATTATTCCCTCATTTAGTGGATATTTTCACAAAAAAGTGAAATTTTCAAAAATTCTGAAATTTGGCTGAAAACGACTAAATATGAAGGACTCATCGGGCGAATCGCTCTGGAACTGAAATCGGAATGCTCACTGACATTTCCCCTATCTGAAAGTCTGATAAACGACGGAAAAATGACTAAGTCTAAAAAAAATTTTTTTTCACCTTTTTTCAATTTTACCCCCGTGGTATATATATTCTACCCACACACATTTGGAACACTCCTGGGGTACCCTCACACATATTATTCCCTCATTTAGTGGATATTTTCCCAAAAAATGAAATTTTCAAAAATTCAGAAAATTGGCTGAAAACGACTAAATATGAAGGACTCATTGGGCGAATCGCTCTGGAACTGAAATCGGAACGCTCACTGTCATTTCCCCTATCTGAAAGTCTGATAAACGCCGGAAAAATGACTAAGTCCAAAAAAAATTTTTTTCACCTTTTTTCAATTTTACCCCCGTGGGATATATACTCTACCCACACACATTTGGAACTCTCCTGGGGTACCCTCACACATATTATTTCCTCATTTAGTGGATATTTTCACAAAAAAGTGAAATTTTCAAAAATTCTGAAAATTGGCTGAAAACGACTAAATATGAAGGACTCATCGGGCGAATCGCTCTGGAACTGAAATCTGAATGCTCACTGACATTTCCCCTATCTGAAAGTCTGATAAACGCTGAAAAAATTACTAAGTCCAAAAAAAAAAATTTTTCACCTTTTTTCAATTATACCCCCGTGGGATATATATTCTACCCACACACATTTGGAACTCTCCTGAGGTACCCTCACACATATTATTCCCTCATTTAGTGGATATTTTCACAAAAAAGTGAAATTTTCAAAAATTCAGAAAATTGGCTGAAAACGACTAAATATGAAGAACTCATCGGGCGAATCGCTCTGGAACTGAAATCGGAACGCTCACTGACATTTCCCCTATCTGAAAGTCTGATAAACGCTGAAAAAATGACTAAGTCCAAAAAAAAAATATATTTTTCACCTTTATTCAATTTTGCCCCCGTGGGATATATATTCTACCCACACACATTTGGAACTCTCCTGGGGTACCCTCACACATATTATTTCCTCATTTAGTGGATATGTTCACAAAAAAGTGAAATTTTCAAAAATTCAGAAAATTGGCTGAAAACGACTAAATATGAAGGACTCATAGGGCGAATCGCTCTGGAACTGAAATCGGAACGCTCACTGACATTTCCCCTATCTGAAAGTCTGATAAACGCTGAAAAAATGACTAAGTCCAAAAAAAAATTTTTTCACCTTTTTTCAATTTTACCCCCGTGGGATATATATTCTACCCACACACATTTGGAACTCTCCTGGGGTACCCTCACACATATTATTCCCTCATTTAGTGGATATTTTAACAAAAAAGTGAAATTTTCAAAAATTCAGAAAATTGGCTGAAAACGACTAAATATGAAGGACTCATCGGGCGAATCGCTCTGGAACTGAAATCGGAACGCTCACTGACAATTCCCCTATCTGAAAGTCTGAAAAACGCTGAAAAAATGACTAAGTTCCAAAAAAAAATTTTTTCACCTTTTTTCAATTTTACCCCCGTGGGATATATATTCTACCCACACACATTTGGAACTCTCCTGGGGTACCCTCACACATATTATTTCCTCATTTAGTGGATATGTTCACAAAAAAGTGAAATTTTCAAAAATTCTGAAAATTGGCTGAAAACGACTAAATATGAAAGACTTATCGGGTGAATCGCTCTGGAACTTAAATCGGAACGCTCACTGACATTTCCCCTATCTGAAAGTCTGAAAAACTGTGAAAAAATGACTAAGTCCAAAAAAAAAAAAATTTTCACCTTTTTTCAATTTTACCCCCGTGGGATATATATTCTACCCACACACATTTGGAACTCTCCTGGGGTACCCTCACACATATTATTTCCTCATTTAGTGGATATTTTCACAAAAAAGTGAAATTTTCAAAAATTCTGAAAATTGGCTGAAAACGACTAAATATGAAGGACTCATCGGGCGAATCGCTCTGGAACTGAAATCTGAATGCTCACTGACATTTCCCCTATCTGAAAGTCTGATAAACGCTGAAAAAATTACTAAGTCCAAAAAAAATAATTTTTCACCTTTTTTCAATTATACCCCCGTGGGATATATATTCTACCCACACACATTTGGAACTCTCCTGAGGTACCCTCACACATATTATTCCCTCATTTAGTGGATATTTTCACAAAAAAGTGAAATTTTCAAAAATTCAGAAAATTGGCTGAAAACGACTAAATATGAAGGACTCATCGGGCGAATCGCTCTGGAACTGAAATCGGAACGCTCACTGACATTTCCCCTATCTGAAAGTCTGATAAACGCTGAAAAAATGACTAAGTCCAAAAAAAAAATATATTTTTCACCTTTATTCAATTTTGCCCCCGTGGGATATATATTCTACCCACACACATTTGGAACTCTCCTGGGGTACCCTCACACATATTATTTCCTCATTTAGTGGATATGTTCACAAAAAAGTGAAATTTTCAAAAATTCAGAAAATTGGCTGAAAACGACTAAATATGAAGGACTCATAGGGCGAATCGCTCTGGAACTGAAATCGGAACGCTCACTGACATTTCCCCTATCTGAAAGTCTGATAAACGCTGAAAAAATGACTAAGTCCAAAAAAAAATTTTTTCACCTTTTTTCAATTTTACCCCCGTGGGATATATATTCTACCCACACACATTTGGAACTCTCCTGGGGTACCCTCACACATATTATTCCCTCATTTAGTGGATATTTTAACAAAAAAGTGAAATTTTCAAAAATTCAGAAAATTGGCTGAAAACGACTAAATATGAAGGACTCATCGGGCGAATCGCTCTGGAACTGAAATCGGAACGCTCACTGACAATTCCCCTATCTGAAAGTCTGAAAAACGCTGAAAAAATGACTAAGTTCCAAAAAAAAATTTTTTCACCTTTTTTCAATTTTACCCCCGTGGGATATATATTCTACCCACACACATTTGGAACTCTCCTGGGGTACCCTCACACATATTATTTCCTCATTTAGTGGATATGTTCACAAAAAAGTGAAATTTTCAAAAATTCTGAAAATTGGCTGAAAACGACTAAATATGAAAGACTTATCGGGTGAATTGCTCTGGAACTTAAATCGGAACGCTCACTGACATTTCCCCTATCTGAAAGTCTGAAAAACTGTGAAAAAATGACTAAGTCCAAAAAAAAAAAAATTTTCACCTTTTTTCAATTTTACCCCCGTGGGATATATATTCTACCCACACACATTTGGAACTCTCCTGGGGTACCCTCACGCATATTATTTCCTCATTTAGTGGATATTTTCACAAAAAAGTGAAATTTTCAAAAATTCAGAAAATTGGCTGAAAACGACTAAATATGAAGGACTCATCGGGCGAATCGCTCTGGAACTGAAATCGGAATGCTCACTGACATTTCCCCTATCTGAAAGTCTGATAAACGCTGAAAAAATTACTAAGTCCAAAAAAAAAAATTTTTCACCTTTTTTCAATTATACCCCCGTGGGATATATATTCTACCCACACACATTTGGAACTCTCCTGAGGTACCCTCACACATATTATTCCCTCATTTAGTGGATATTTTCACAAAAAAGTGAAATTTTCAAAAATAAAGAAAATTGGCTGAAAACGACTAAATAAGAAGGACTCATCGGGCGAATCGCTCTGGAACTGAAATCGGAACGCTCACTGACATTTCCCCTATCTGAAAGTCTGATAAACGCTGAAAAAATGACTAAGTCCAAAAAAAAAAAATATTTTTCACCTTTATTCAATTTTGCCCCCGTGGGATATATATTCTACCCACACACATTTGGAACTCTCCTGGGGTACCCTCACACATATTATTCCCTCATTTAGTGGATATTTTCACAAAAAAGTGAAATTTTCAAAAATTCTGAAAATTGGCTGAAAACGACTAAATATGAAGGACTCATCGGGCGAATCGCTCTGGAACTAAAATCGGAATGCTCACTGACATTTCCCCTATCTGAAAGCCTGATAAACGCTGAAAAAATGACTAAGTCCAAAAAAAAAAATTTTTCACCTTTTTTCAATTTTACCCCCGTGTGATATATATTCTACCCACACACATTTGGAACTCTCCTGGGGTACCCTCACACATATTATTCCCTCATTTAGTGGATATTTTCACAAAAAAGTGAAATTTTCAAAAATTCAGAAAATTGGCTGAAAACGACTAAATATGAAGGACTCATCGGGTGAATCGCTCTGGAACTTAAATCGGAACGCTCACTGACATTTCCCCTATCTGAAAGTCCGATAAACGCCGGAAAAATGACTAAGTCCAAAAAAAATTTTTTTTCACCTTTTTTCAATTTTACCCCCGTGGGATATATATTCTACCCACACACATTTGGAACTCTCCTGGGGTACCCTCACACATATTATTCCCTCATTTAGTGGATATTTTCACAAAAAAGTGAAATTTTCAAAAATTCTGAAATTTGGCTGAAAACGACTAAATATGAAGGACACATCAGGCGAATCGCTCTGGAACTTAAATCGGAATGCTCACTGACATTTCACCTATCTGAAAGTCTGTTAAACGGCGGAAAATGACGAAGTCTAAAAAAAATTTTTTTAAACTTTTTTCAATTTTACCCCGTGGGATATATATTCTACCCACACACATTTGGAACTCTCCTGGGGTACCCTCACACATATTATTCCCTCATTTAGTGGATATGTTCACAAAAAAGTGAAATTTTCAAAAATTCTGAAAATTGGCTGAAAACGACTAAATATGAAGGACTCATCGGGCGAATCGCTCTGGAACTGAAATCGGAATGCTCACTGACATTTCACCTATCTGAAAGTCTGATAAACGCCGGAAAATGACTAAGTCTAAAAAAAATTTTTATTCAACTTTTTTCAATTTTACCCCCGTGGGATATATATTCTACCCACACACATTTGGAACTCTCCTGGGATACCCCCACACATATTATTCCCTCATTTAGTGGATATTTTCACAAAAAAGTGAAATTTTCAAAAATTCAGAAAATTGGCTGAAAACGACTAAATATGAAGGACTCATCGGGCGAATCGCTCTGGAACTGAAATCGGAACGCTCACTGACATTTCCCCTATCTGAAAGTCTGATAAACGCTGAGAAAATGACTAAGTCCAAAAAAAAAAATTTTTCACCTTTTTTCAATTTTACCCCCGTGGGATATATATTCTACCCACACACATTTGGAACTCTCCTGGGGTACCCTCACACATATTATTCCCTCATTTAGTGGATATTTTCACAAAAAAGTGAAATTTTCAAAAATTCAGAAAATTGGCTGAAAACGACTAAATATGAAGGACTCATCGGGCGAATCGCTCTGGAACTGAAATCGGAACGCTCACTGACATTTCCCCTATCTGAAAGTCTGATAAACGCTGAAAAAATGACTAAGTCCAAAAAAAAAAATTTTTCACCTTTTTTCAATTTTACCCCCGTGGGATATATATTCTACCCACACACATTTGGAACTCTCCTGGGGTACCCTCACACATATTATTCCCTCATTTAGTGGATATTTTCACAAAAAAGTGAAATTTTCAAAAATTCAGAAAATTGGCTGAAAACGACTAAATATGAAGGACTCATCGGGCGAATCGCTCTGGAACTAAAATCGGAACGCTCACTGACATTTCCCCTATCTGAAAGCCTGATAAACGCTGAAAAAATGACTACGTACAAAAAAAAAAATTTTTCACCTTTTTTCTATTTTGCCCCCGTGGGATATATATTCTACCCACACACATTTTGAACTCTCCTGGGGTACCTTCACACATATTATTCCCTCATTTAGTGGATATTTTCACAAAAAAGTGAAATTTTCAAAAATTCAGAAAATTGGCTGAAAACGACTAAATATGAAGGACTCATCGGGCGAATCGCTCTGGAACTGAAATCGGAACGCTCACTGACATTTCCCCTATCTGAAAGTCTGATAAACGCTGAAAAAATGACTAAGTCCAAAAAAAAAAATTTTTCACCTTTTTTCAATTTTACCCCCGTGTGATATATATTCTACCCACACACATTTGGAATTCTCCTGGGGTACCCTCACACATATTATTCCCTCATTTAGTGGATATTTTCACAAAAAAGTGAAATTTTCAAAAATTCAGAAAATTGGCTGAAAACGACTAAATATGAAGGACTCATCGGGTGAATCGCTCTGGAACTGAATTCGGAATGCTCACTGACATTTCACCTATCTGAAAGTCTGTTAAACGGCGGAAAATGACGAAGTCTAAAAAAATTTTTTTTAAACTTTTTTCAATTTTACCCCCGTGGGATATATATTCTACCCACACACATTTGGAACTCTCCTGGGGTACCCTCACACATATTATTCCCTCATTTAGTGGATATGTTCACAAAAAAGTGAAATTTTCAAAAATTCTGAAAATTGGCTGAAAACGACTAAATATGAAGGACTCATCGGGCGAATCGCTCTGGAACTGAAATCGGAATGCTCACTGACATTTCACCTATCTGAAAGTCTGATAAACGCCGGAAAATGACTAAGTCTAAAAAAAAATTTTATTCAACTTTTTTCAATTTTACCCCCGTGGGATATATATTCTACCCACACACATTTGGAACTCTCCTGGGATACCCTCACACATATTATTCACTCATTTAGTGGATATTTTCACAAAAAAGTGAAATTTTCAAAAATTCAGAAAATTGGCTGAAAACGACTAAATATGAAGGACTCATCGGGCGAATCGCTCTGGAACTGAAATCGGAACGCTCACTGACATTTCCCCTATCTGAAAGTCTGATAAACGCTGAAAAAATGACAAAGTCCAAAAAAAAAAATTTTTCACCTTTTTTCAATTTTACCCCCGTGGGATATATATTCTACCCACACACATTTGGAACTCTCCTGGGGTACCCTCACACATATTATTCCCTCATTTAGTGGATATTTTCACAAAAAAGTGAAATTTTCAAAAATTCAGAAAATTGGCTGAAAACGACTAAATATGAAGGACTCATCGGGCGAATCGCTCTGGAACTGAAATCGGAACGCTCACTGACATTTCCCCTATCTGAAAGTCTGATAAACGCTGAAAAAATGACTAAGTCCAAAAAAAAAAATTTTTCACCTTTTTTCAATTTTACCCCCGTGGGATATATATTCTACCCACACACATTTGGAACTCTCCTGTGGTACCCTCACACATATTATTCCCTCATTTAGTCGATATTTTCACAAAAAAGTGAAATTTTCAAAAATTCAGAAAATTGGCTGAAAACGACTAAATATGAAGGACTCATCGGGCGAATCGCTCTGGAACTGAAATCGGAACGCTCACTGACATTTCCCCTATCTGAAAGTCTGATAAATGCTGAAAAAATGACTAAGTCTAAAAAAAAAATTTTTTCACCTTTTTTCAATTTTACCCCCGTGGGATATATATTCTACCCACACACATTTGGAACTCTCCTGGGGTACCCTTACACATATTATTCCCTCATTTAGTGGATATTTTCACAAAAAAGTGAAATTTTCAAAAATTCTGAAATTTGTCTGAAAACGACTAAATATGAAGGACACATCGGGCGAATCGCTCTGGAACTCAAATCGGAATGCTCACTGACATTTCTCCTATCTGAAAGTCTGATAAACACCGGAAAAATGACTAAGTCCAAAAAAAAAATGTTTTCAACTTTTTTCATTTTTATCCCCGAGGGATATATATTCTACCCATATATATTTGGAACTCTCCTGGGGTACCCTCACACATATGATTCCCTCATTTAGTGGATATTTTCACAAAAAAGTGAAATATTCAAAAATTCAGAAAATTGGCTGAAAATGATTAAATATGAAGGACTCATTGGGCGAATCGCTCTGGAACTGAAATTGGAACGCTCACTAACATTTGCCCAAATTGAAAGTCTGATAAATGCCGGAAAAATGACTAAGTCCAAAAAAAATTTTTTTTAAACTTTTTTCAATTTTACCCCCGTGGGATATGTATTCTACCCACACACATTTGGAACTCTCCTGGGGTACCCTCACACATATTATTCCCTCATTTAGTGGATATTTTCACAAAAAGTGACATTTTCAAAAATTCAGAAAATTGGCTGAAAACTACTAATAATGAAGGACTCATCGGGCGAATCGCTCTGGAACTGAAATCGGAATGCTCACTGACATTTCTCCTGTCTGAAAGTCTGAAAAACTGTGAAAAAATGACTAAGTCCAAAAAAAAAAAATTTTTCACCTTTTTTCAATTTTACCCCCGTGGGATATATATTCTACCCACACACATTTGGAACTCTCCTGGGGTACCCTCACACATATTATTCCCTCATTTAGTGGATATTTTCACAAAAAAGTGAAATTTTCAAAAATTCAGAAAATTGGCTGAAAACGACTAAATATGAAGGACTCAGCGGGCGAATCGCTCTGGAACTGAAATCGGAACGCTCACTGACATTTCCCCTAACGGAAAGTCTGATAAACGCCGGAAAAATGACTAAGTCTAAAAAAAATTTTTTTCAACTTTTTTCAATTTTACCCCCGTGGGATTTATCTTCTACCCATATACATTTGGAACTCTCCTGGGGTACCCTCACACATATTATTCCCTCATTTAGTGGATATTTTCACAAAAAAGTGAAATTTTCAAACATTCTGAAAATTGGCTGGAAACGACTAAATATGAAGGACTCATCGGGCGAATCGCTCTGGTACTGAAATCGGAACGCTCACTGACATTTGCCCAAATTGAAAGTCTGATAAACGCCGGAAAAATGACTAAGTGCAAAAAAAAAATTTTTTCAACTTTTTTCAATTTTACCCCCGTGGGATATATATTCTACCCACACACATTTGGAACTCTCCTGGGGTACCCTCACACATATTATTCCCTCATTTAGTGGATATTTTCACAAAAAAGTGAAATTTTCAAAAATTCTGAAAATTGGCTGGAAACGACAAAATATGAAGGACTCATCGGGCGAATCGCTCTGGAACTTAAATCGGAATGCTCACTGACATTCCCCCTATCTGAAAGTGTGCTAAACGCTGAAAAAATGACTAAGTCCCAATAAAAAATTTTTTCAACTTTTTTCAATTTTACCGCCGTGGGATATATATTCTACCCACACACATTTGAAACTCTCCTGGGGTACCCTCACACATATTATTCCCTCATTTAGTGGAAATTTTCCCAAAAAAGTGAAATTTTCAAAAATTCAGAAAATTGGCTGAAAAAAACTAAATATGAAGGACTCATCGGGCGAATCGCTCTGGAACTGAAATTGGAACGCTCACTGACATTTCTCCTATCTGAAAGTCTGATAAACGCCGGAAAAATGACTAAGTCCAAAAAAAATTTTTTTCACCTTTTTTCAATTTTACCCCCATGGGATATATATTCTACCCACAAACATTTGGAACTCTCCTGGGGTACCCTCACACATATTATTCCCTCATTCAGTGTATATTTTCACAAAAAAGTGAAATTTTCAAAAATTCAGAAAATTGGCTGAAAATGACTAAATATGAACGACTCATCGGGCGAATCACTCTGGAACTTAAATCGGAATGCTCACTGACATTTCCATTATCTGAAAGTGTGATAAACGCCGGAAAAATGACTAAGTCTAAAAAAAATTTTTTTTCAACTTTTTTCAATTTTACCCCCGTGGGATATATATTCTACCCACACACATTTGGAACTCTCCTGTTGTACCCTCACACATATTATCCCCTCATTTAGTGGATATTTTCACAAAAAAGTGAAATTTTCAAAAATTCAGAAAAATGGCTGAAAATGACTGAATATGAAGGACTCATCGGGCGAATCGAGCTGGAACTGAAATCACAACACTCACTGACATTTCCCCTATCTGAAAGTCTGATAAACGCTGAAAAAAGGACTAAGTCCAAAAAAAAAATGTTTTCACCTTTTTTCAATTTTACCTCCGTGGGATAAATTTTCTACCCACACACATTTGTAACTCTCCTGGGGTACCCTCACACATATTATTCCCTCATTTAGTGGATATTTTCACAAAAAAGTGAAATTTTCAAAAATTCAGAAAATTGGCTGAAAACGACTAAATATGAAGGACTCATCGGGCGAATCGCTCTGGAACTGAAATCGGAACGCTCACTGACATTTGCCCTAATTGAAAGTCTGATAAACGCCGGAAAAATGACTAAGTCCAAAAAAAATTTTGTTTCACCTTTTTTCAATTTTACCCCCGTGGGATATATATTCTGCCCACACACATTTGGAACTCTACTGGGGTACCCTCACACATATTATTCCCTCATTTAGTGGATATTTTCACAAAAAAAGTGAAATTTTCAAAAATTCTGAAAATTGGCTGAAAACGACTAAATATGAAGGACTCATCGGGCGAATCGCTCTGGAACTGAAATCGGAATGCTCACTGACATTTCCCCTATCTGAAAGTCTGATAAACGCTGAAACAATGACTAATTTAAAAAAAACACTTTTTTTCACCTTTTTTCAATTTTACCCCCGTGGGATATATATTCTACCCACACACATTTGGAGATCTCCTGGGGTACCCTCACACATATTATTCCCTCATTTAGTGGGTATTTTCACAAAAAAGTGAAATTTTCAAAAATTCTGAAAATTGGCTGAAAACGACGAAATATGAAGGACTCATCGGGCGAATCGCTCTGGAACTGAAATCGGAACGCTCACTGACATTTCCCCTGTCTGAAAGTCTGATAAACGCCGGAAAAATGACTAAGTCTAAAAAAAATTTTTTTTCAACTTTTTTCAATTTTACCCCTGTGGGATATATATTCTACCCACACACATTTGGAACTCTCCTGGGGTACCCTCACACATATTATTCCCTCATGTAGTGGATATTTTCACAAAAAAGTGAAATTTTCAAAAATTCAGAAAATTGGCTGAAAACGACTAAATATGAAGGACACATCGGGCAAATCGCTCTTGAACTGAAATCGGAATGCTCATTGACATTTCCCCTATCTGAAAGTCTGATAAACGCTGAAACAATGACTAATTTAAAAAAAACACTTTTTTTTCACCTTTTTTCAATTTTAAGCCCGTGGAATATATATTCTACCCACACACATTTGGAAATCTCCTGGGGTACCCTCACACATATTATTCCCTCATTTAGTGGGTATTTTCACAAAAAAGTGAAATATTCAAAAATTCTGAAAATTGGCTGAAAACGACGAAATATGAAGGACTCATCGGGCGAATCGCTCTGGAACTGAAATCGGAACGCTCACTGACATTTCCCCTATCTGAAAGTCTGATAAACGCCGGAAAAATGACTAAGTCTAAAAAAAATTTTTTTTCAACTTTTTTCAATTTTACCCCTGTGGGATATATATTCTACCCACACACATTTGGAACTCTCCTGGGGTACCCTCACACATATTATTCCCTCATGTAGTGGATATTTTCACAAAAAAGTTAAATTTTCAAATATTTAGAAAATTGGCTGAAAACGACTAAATATGAAGGACTCATCGGGCGAATCGCTCTGGAACTGAAATCGGAACGCTCACTGACATTTGCCCTAATTGAAAGTCTGATAAACGTCGGAAAAATGAGTAAGTCCAAAAAAAAATTTTTTCACCTTTTTTCAGTTTTACCCCCGTGGGATATATATTCTACCCACACACATTTGAAACTCTCCTGGGGTACCCTCACACATATTATTCCCTCATTTAGTGGATATTTTCACAAAAAAAGTGAAATTTTCAAAAATTCTGAAAATTGGCTGAAAACGACTAAATATGAAGGACTCATCGGGCGAATCGCTCTGGAACTGAAATCGGAATGCTCACTGACATTTCCCCTATCTGAAAGTCTGATAAACGCTGAAACAATGACTAATTTAAAAAAAACACTTTTTTTCACCTTTTTTCAATTTTACCCCCGTGGGATATATATTCTACCCACACACATTTGGAAATCTCCTGGGGTACCCTCACACATATTATTCCCTCATTTAGTGGGTATTTTCACAAAAAAGTGAAATTTTCAAAAATTCTGAAAATTGGCTGAAAACGACGAAATATGAAGGACTCATCGGGCGAATCGCTCTGGAACTGAAATCGGAACGCTCACTGACATTTCCGCTGTCTGAAAGTCTGATAAACGCCGGAAAAATGACTAAGTCTAAAAAAAATTTTTTTTCAACTTTTTTCAATTTTACCCCTGTTGGATATATATTCTACCCACACACATTTGGAACTCTCCTGGGGTACCCTCACACATATTATTCCCTCATGTAGTGGATATTTTCACAAAAAAGTGAAATTTTCAAAAATTCAGAAAATTGGCTGAAAACGACAAAATATGAAGGACACATCGGACGAATTGCTCTTGAACTGAAATCGGAATGCTCATTGACATTTCCCCTATCTGAAAGTCTGATAAACGCTGAAACAATGACTAATTAAAAAAAAACACTTTTTTTCACCTTTTTTCAATTTTAACCCCGTGGAATATATATTCTACCCACACACATTTGGAAATCTCCTGGGGTACCCTCACACATATTATTCCCTCATTTAGTGGGTATTTTCACAAAAAAGTGAAATATTCAAAAATTCTGAAAATTGGCTGAAAACCACGAAATATGAAGGACTCATCGGGCGAATCGCTCTGGAACTGAAATCGGAACGCTCACTGACATTTCCCCTATCTGAGAGTCTGATAAACGCCGGAAAAATGACTAAGTCTAAAAAAAATTTTTTTTCAACTTTTTTCAATTTTACCCCTGTGGGATATATATTCTACCCACACACATTTGGAACTCTCCTGGGGTACCCTCACACATATTATTCCCTCATGTAGTGGATATTTTCACAAAAAAGTTAAATTTTCAAATATTTAGAAAATTGGCTGAAAACGACTAAATATGAAGGACTCATCGGGCGAATCGCTCTGGAACTGAAATTGGAACGCTCACTGACATTTCCCCTATCTGAAAGTCTGATAAAAGCTGAAAAAATGACTAAGTCCAAAAAAAATATTTTTTCACCTGTTTTCAATTTTACCCCCGTTGGATATATATTCTACCCACACATTTGGAACTCTCCTGGGGTACCCTCACACATATTATTCCCTCATTTAGTGGATATTTTCCCAAAAAAGTGAAATTTTCAAAAATTCTGAAAATTGGCTGAAAACGACTAAATATGAAGGAGTCATCGGGCGAATCGCTCTGGAACTGAAATCGGAACGCTCACTGACATTTGCCCTAATTGAAAGTCTGATAAACGCCGGAAAAATGACTAAGTCCCAAAAAAAATTTTTTAAAACTTTTTTCAATTTTACCCCCGTGGGATATATATTCTACCCACACACATCTGGAACTCTCCTGGGGTATCCTCACACATATTATTCCCTCATTTAGTGGATATTTTCACAAAAAAGTGAAATTTTCAAAAATTCTGAAAATTGGCTGAAAACGACTATATATGAAAGACTCATCAGGCGAATCGCTCTGGAACAGCAATTGGAACGCTCACTGATATTTCCCCTATCTGAAAGTCTGATAAACGCTGAAAAAATGACTAAGTCGAAAAAAAATTTTTTTCACCTTTTTTCAATTTTACCCCCGTGGGATATATATTCTACCCACACACATTTAGAACTCTCCTGGGGTACCCTCACACATATTATTCCCTCATTTAGTGGATATTTTCACAAAAAAGTGAAATTTTCAAAAATTCAGAAAATTGGCTGAAAACGACTAAATATGAAGGACTCATCGGGCGAATCGCTCTGGAACTGAAATCGGAACGCTCACTGACATTTGCCCTAATTGAAAGTCTGATAAACGCCGGAAAAATGACTAAGTCCAAAAAAAATTTTTTTAAAACTTTTTTCAATTTTACCCCCGTGGGATATATATTCTGCCCACACACATTTGGAACTCTCCTGGGGTACCCTCACACATATTATTCCCTCATTTAGTGGATATTTTCCCAAAAAAGTGAAATTTTCAAAAATTCAGAAAATTGGCTGAAAAAGACTAAATATGAAGAACTCATCGGGCGAATCGCTCTGGAACTGAAATCGGAACGCTCACTGACATTTGCCCTAATTGAAAGTCTGATAAACGCCGGAAAAATGACTAAGTCCAAAAAAAAATTTTTTCCCCTTTTTTCAATTTTACCCCCGTGGGATATATATTCTACCCACACACATTTGGAACTCTCCTGGGGTACCCTCACACATATTATTCCCTCATTTAGTGGATATTTTCCCAAAAAAGTGAAATTTTCAAAAATTCTGAAAATTGGCTGAAAACGACGAAATATGAAGGACTCATCGGGCGAATCGCTCTGGAACTGAAATCGGAACGCTCACTGACATTTCCCCTATCTGAAAGTCTGATAAACGCTGAAAAAATGACTAAGTCCAAAAAAAAAAATTTTTCACCTTTTTTCAATTTTACCCCCGTGGGATATATATTGTACCCACACACATTTGGAACTCTCCTGGGGTACCCTCACACATATTATTCCCTCATTTAGTGGATATTTTCACAAAAAAGAGAAATTTTCAAAAATTCAGAAAATTGGCTGAAAACCAATAAATATGAAGGACTCATCGGGCGAATCGCTCTCGAACTGAAATCGGAACGCTCACTGACATTTCCCCTATCTGAAAGTCTGATAAACGCTGAAAAAATGACTAAGTCCAAAAAAAAAAAATTTCACCTTTTTTCAATTTTACCCCCGTGGGATATATATTCTACCCACACACATTTGGAACTCTCCTGGGGTACCCTCACACATATTATTCCCTCATTTAGTGGATATTTTCACAAAAAAGTGAAATTTTCAAAAATTCAGAAAATTGGCTGAAAACTACAGAATATGAAGGAATCATTGGGCGAATCGCGCTGGAACTGAAATCGGAACGCTCACTGACATTTCCCCTATCTGAAAGTCTGATAAATGCCGGAAAAATGACAGTCCAAAAAAAATTTTTTTCAACTTTTTTCAATTTTACCCCCGTGAGATATATATTCTACCCACACACATTTGGAACTCTCCTGGGGTACCCTCACACATATTATTCCCTCATTTAGTGGATATATTCACAAAAAAGAGAAATTTTCAAAAATTCAGAAAATTGGCTGAAAACCACTAAATATGAAGGACTCATCGGGCGAATCGCTCTGGAACTGAAATCGGAACGCTCACTGACATTTCCCCTATCTGAAAGTCTGATAAACGCCGGAAAAATGACTAAATCCAAAAAAAAAAATGTTTTTTCAACTTTTTTCAATTTTACCCCCGTGGGATATATATTCTACCCACACACATTTGGAACTCTCCTGGGGTACCCTCACACATATTATTCCCTCATTTAGTGGATATTTTCACAAAAAAGTGACATTTTCAAAAATTCTGAAAATTGGCAGAAAACGACTAAATATGAAGGACTCATCGAGCGAATCGCTCTGGAACTGAAATCGGAACGCTCACTGACATTTCCCCTATCTGAAAGTCTGATAAACACCGGAAAAATGACAGTCCAAAAAAAAATTTTTTCAACTTTTTTCAATTTTACCCCCATGAGATATATATTCTACCCACACACATTTGGAACTCTCTTGGGGTACCCTCACACATATTATTCCCTCATTTAGTGGATATTTTCACAAAAAAGTGAAATTTTCAAAAATTCAGAAAATTGGCTGAAAACTACTGAATATGAAGGACTCAACGGGCGAATCGCGCTGGAACTGAAATTGGAACGCTCACTGACATTTCCCCTATCTGAAAGTCTGATAAACGCCGGAAAAATGACTAAGTCCAAAAAAAATTTTTTTCAACTCTTTTCAATTTTACCCCCGTGGGATATATATTCTACCCACGCACATTTGGAACACTCCTGGGGTACCGGTACCCTCACACATATTATTCCCTCATTTAGTGGATATTTTCACAAAAAAGCGAAATTTTCAAAAATTCAGAAAATTGGCTTAAAACTACTGAATATGAAGGACTCATCGGGCGAATCGCGCTGGAACTGAAATCGGAACGCTCACTGACATTTCCCCTATCTGAAAGTCTGATAAACGACGGAAAAATGACTAAGTCCAAAAAAAATTTTTTTCAACTCTTTTCAATTTTACCCCCGTGGGATATATATTCTACCCACGCACATTTGGAACACTCCTGGGGTAACCTCACACATATTATTCCCTCATTTAGTGGATATTTTCACAAAAAAGTGAAATTTTCAAAAATTCTGAAAATTGGCTGAAAACGACTAAATATGAAGGACTCATTGGGCGAATCGCTCTGGAACTGAAATCGGAACGCTCACTGACATTTCCCCTATCTGAAAGTCTGATAAATGCTGAAAAAATGACTAAGTCCAAAAAAAAAAATTTTTCACCTTTTTTCAATTTTACCCCCGTGGGATATATATTCTACCCACACACATTTGGAACTCTCCTGGGGTGCCCTCACACATATTATTCCCTCATTTAGTGGATATTTTCACAAAAAAGTGAAATTTTCAAAAATTCAGAAAATTGGCTGAAAACGTCTAAATATGAAGGACTCATCGAGCGAATCGCTCTGGAACTGAAATCGGAACGCTCACTGACATTTCCCCTATCTGAAAGTCTGATAAACGCTGAAAAAATGACTAAGTCCAAAAAAAAAATTTTTCACCTTTTTTCAATTTTACCTCCGCGGGATATATATTCTACCCACACATATTTGGAACTCTCCTGGGGTACCCTCACACATATTATTCCCTCATTTAGTGGATATTTTCACAAAAAAGTGAAATTTTCAAAAATTCAGAAAATTGGCTGAAAACGACTAAATATGAAGGACTCCTCGGGCGAATCGCTCTGGAACTGAAATTGGAACGCTCACTGACATTTCCACTATCTGAAAGTCTGATAAACGCTGGAAAAATGACTAAGTCCAAAAAAAATTTTTTTCAACTCTTTTCAATTTTACCCCCGTGGAATATATATTCTACCCACGCACATTTGGAACACTCCTGGGGTACCCTCACACATATTATTCCCTCATTTAGTGGATATTTTCACAAAAAAGTGATATTTTCAAAAATTCAGAAAATTGGCTTAAAACTACTGAATATGAAGGACTCATCGGGCGAATCGCGCTGGAACTGAAATCGGAACGCTCACTGACATTTCCCCTATCTGAAAGTCTGATAAACGCCGGAAAAATGACTAAGTCCAAAAAAAATTTTTCACCTTTTTTCAATTTTACCCCCGTGGGATATATAATCTACCCACACACATTTGGCACTCTCCTGGGGTATCCTCACACATATTATTCCCTCATTTAGTGGATATTTTCACAAAAAAGTGAAATTTTCAAAAATTCAGAAAATTGGCTGAAAACGTCTAAATATGAAGGACTCATCGAGCGAATCGCTCTGTAACTGAAATCGGAACGCTCACTGACATTTCCCCTATCTGAAAGTCTGATAAACGCCGGAAAAATGACTAAGTCCAAAAAAAATTTTTTTCAACTCTTTTCAATTTTACCCCAGTGGGATATATATTCTACCCACGCACATTTGGAACACTCCTGGGGTACCCTCACACATATTATTCCCTCATTTAGTGGATATTTTCACAAAAAAGTGAAATTTTAAAAAATTCTGAAAATTGGCTGAAAACGACTAAATATGAAGGACTCATTGGGCGAATCGCTCTGGAACTGAAATCGGAACGCTCACTGACATTTCCCCTATCTGAAAGTCTGATAAACGCTGAAAAAATGACTAAGTCTAATAAAAAAAATTTTTCACCTTTTTTCAATTATACCCCCGTGGGATATATAATCTACCCACACACATTTGGCACTCTCCTGGGGTATCCTCACACATATTATTCCCTCATTTAGTGGATATTTTCACAAAAAAGTGAAATTTTCAAAAATTCAGAAAATTGGCTGAAAACGTCTAAATATGAAGGACTCATCGAGCGAATCGCTCTGTAACTGAAATCGGAACGCTCACTGACATTTCCCCTATCTGAAAGTCTGATAAACGCTGAAAAAATGACTAAGTCCAAAAAAAAAAAATTTTTCACCTTTTTTCAATTTTACCCCCGCGGGATATATATTCTACCCACACATATTTGGAACTCTCCTGGGGTACCCTCACACATATTATTCTCTCATTTAGTGGATATTTTCACAAAAAAGTGAAATTTTCAAAAATTCAGAAAATTGGCTGAAAACGACTAAATATGAAGGACTCCTCGGGCGAATCGCTCTGGAACTGAAATTGGAACGCTCACTGACATTTCCACTATCTGAAAGTCTGATAAACGCCGGAAAAATGACTAAGTCCAAAAAAATTTTTTTTCAACTCTTTTCAATTTTACCCCCGTGGGATATATATTCTACCCACGCACATTTGGAACACTCCTGGGGTAACCTCACACATATTATTCCCTCATTTAGTGGATATTTTCACAAAAAAGTGAAATTTTCAAAAATTCTGAAAATTGGCTGAAAACGACTAAATATGAAGGACTCATTGGGCGAATCGCTCTGGAACTGAAATCGGAACGCTCACTGACATTTCCCCTATCTGAAAGTCTGATAAATGCTGAAAAAATGACTAAGTCCAAAAAAAAAAATTTTTCACCTTTTTTCAATTTTACCCCCGTGGGATATATCTTCTACCCACACACATTTGGAACTCTCCTGGGGTACCCTCACACATATTATTCCCTCATTTAGTGGATATTTTCACAAAAAAGTGAAATTTTCAAAAATTCAGAAAATTGGCTGAAAACGTCTAAATATGAAGGACTCATCGAGCGAATCGCTCTGGAACTGAAATCGGAACGCTCACTGACATTTCCCCTATCTGAAAGTCTGATAAACGCTGAAAAAATGACTAAGTCCAAAAAAAAAATTTTTCACCTTTTTTCAATTTTACCTCCGCGGGATATATATTCTACCCACACATATTTGGAACTCTCCTGGGGTACCCTCACACATATTATTCCCTCATTTAGTGGATATTTTCACAAAAAAGTGAAATTTTCAAAAATTCAGAAAATTGGCTGAAAACGACTAAATATGAAGGACTCCTCGGGCGAATCGCTCTGGAACTGAAATTGGAACGCTCACTGACATTTCCACTATCTGAAAGTCTGATAAACGCTGGAAAAATGACTAAGTCCAAAAAAAATTTTTTTCAACTCTTTTCAGTTTTACCCCCGTGGAATATATATTCTACCCACGCACATTTGGAACACTCCTGGGGTACCCTCACACATATTATTCCCTCATTTAGTGGATATTTTCACAAAAAAGTGATATTTTCAAAAATTCAGAAAATTGGCTTAAAACTACTGAATATGAAGGACTCATCGGGCGAATCGCGCTGGAACTGAAATCGGAACGCTCACTGACATTTCCCCTATCTGAAAGTCTGATAAACGCCGGAAAAATTACTAAGTCTAAAAAAAATTTTTTTTCACCTTTTTTCAATTTTACCCCCGTGGGATATATAATCTACCCACACACATTTGGAACTTTCCTGGGGTATCCTCACACATATTATTCCCTCATTTAGTGGATATTTTCACAAAAAAGTGAAATTTTCAAAAATTCTGAAAATTGGCTGAAAACGACTAAATATGAAGGACTCATTGGGCGAATCGCTCTGGAACTGAAATCGGAACGCTCACTGACATTTCCCCAATCTGAAAGTCTGATAAACACTGAAAAAATGACTAAGTCCAGAAAAAATTTTTTTCAACTCTTTTCAATTTTACCCCCGTGGAATATATATTCTACCCACGCACATTTGGAACACTCCTGGGGTACCCTCACACATATTATTCCCTCATTTAGTGGATATTTTCACAAAAAAGTGAAATTTTCAAAAATTCTGAAAATTGGCTGAAAACGACTAAATATGAAGGACTCATTGGGCGAATCGCTCTGGAACTGAAATCGGAACGCTCACTGATATTTCCCCTATGTGAAAGTCTGATAAACGCCGGAAAAATGACTAAGTCCAAAAAAAATTTTTTTCACCTTTTTTCAATTTTACCACCGTGGGATATATCTTCTACCCACACACATTTGGAACTCTCCTGGGGTACCCTCACACATATTATTCCCTCATTTAGTGGATATTTTCACAAAAAAGTGAAATTTTCAAAAATTCAGAAAATTGGCTTAAAACTACTGAATATGAAGGACTCATCGGGCGAATCGCTCTGGAACTGAAATCGGAACGCTCACTGACATTTCCCCTATCTGAAAGTCTGATAAACAATGAAAAAATGACTAAGTCCAAAAAAAAAAATTTTTCACCTTTTTTCAATTTTACCCCCGTGGGATATATATTCTACCCACACACATTTGGAACTCTCCTGGGGTACCCTCACACATATTATTCCCTCATTTACCGGCGCGCGCATTTTGAAGCTTTTTTTTTAAGCTTTTTTCACTGTTTTCAGAACATTAACAATAAGAACATGGAAGAGTCCAGGAGCCATTTGGTGAGCTGCATATCCTGCTACATGTTCACAGACTTGCCAGTGGAAAAGCCAAACTTCACATGCCAGAAATGCAAGCTTGTGTCCATGTTGGAGGAAAAGTTGCGAAATCTAGAAGAGAGGTTAACTACCTTGAAAATCATTAAGGAAGGTGAAGAGTTCTTAGACAGAGCAGAATTATCTCTTCATGATTCAGAAAGAGAAGAAATTCGAACTGCACCTGACGAAACAGAGGAATGGAAGCATGTGACCCACAGAAGCAGGAGGATCGAGAGGCAGTCAGCACCCATACTGCTCAGGAACCAGTACCAGGCTCTCACGCAGGAGAACCATGAAGAAATACAGCAAAATAAGACTTTGCCAGCAATGAATAACCTTGTAAGCCCTCAGAATCCTCCTGGATGGAGAAAGAAGAATGTTGTGAAGAAAAAACGGAGAGTGGTGGTCATGGGGGATTCCCTGTTAAGAGGAACAGAGGCCGCTATCTGCAGACCAGACATAACCTCAAGAGAAATGTGCTGTCTTCCAGGAGCAAAAATTAAAGATGTGTCTGACAGGATATCAAGACTCTTCAGACCTACAGATCACTACCCATTCCTGCTAATACATGTGGGGACAAATGACACCGCAAGAAAGGACCTGGAAACCATCTGCAGTGACTTTGAAGACTTGGGCAAGAAAGTGAAAGAATTGGGAGCGCAGGTGGTCTTCTCATCCATCCTCCCAGTGGATGGCCATGGAACAATGAGGTGGAATAAGATTCTACAGGTGAACAACTGGCTACGTCGATGGTGCCGTCAACAAGGATTTGGATTTCTGGATCACGGAATGAATTACCTATACGATGGACTACTTGCTAGAGATGGGGTACACCTTACGAAGACTGGAAAACATGTATTTGGAAGTCGCCTTGCTACACTCATCAGAAGAGCTTTAAACTAGAACAATGTGGGAAGGGAAGCAAAAGGCCAGAAAAAGCCATACAGCTGACAAATATTATTGAGATCTCTGCTACTGGAAGTGGAAAGGAAGAACAAAGACAAAACAATTTAAATAATAAAAATATGGGAGGAAGAGAAACCAATCACAAACTAAAATGTTTTTATACAAATGCACAAAGCATGGGCAACAAACAAGGAGAATTGGAACTACTAATGCAGGAAAAGGAATATGATGTCATTGGAATCACTGAAACTTGGTGGGACGATACACATGATTGGAATAAAAGGCTAAAAGGATACAACTTATTTGCAAGAAACAGACTTGATAAACGAGGAGGAGGTGTTGCATTGTATGTTAGAAAAGCGTATATCTGCACAGAGATTGAAGCTTCAGAGACTGGGAGTTCTGTGGAAACTGTTTGGGTAAGAATACAAGGAGAGAACAACGGAAAGGACACCATTGTAGGCATTTACTACAGGCCACCTGGGCAAGCTGAAGATATGGATGAACTCTTTATGTATCAAATGACCAAGTTCTCCAAAAAATATGACGTAGTGGTCATGGGAGATTTCAACTATCCAGACATTTGTTGGGAATCTCTCTCAAGTAAAACTAACAGGTCAAGCAAATTCTTATCCTCTCTTGCTGACAACTTTATCTTCCAAAAGGTAGGGGAGAAAACAAGGGGATCTGCTACTTTGGATCTAATCCTTATAAACAGGGAGGAAATGGTTGAGGAGGTAAAGGTGGCTGGGACCCTAGGAGGCAGCGATCATGCTATTATAGAATTTTGGATAACTAGAGGAGGAAGACATGTGAAGACTCAAACTTCAAGGTTAGATTTTAGAAAGGCAGATTTTAAGAGACTCAGAAAGAGAATAGGAGGGATCCAATGGCTGGATGTCCTTAAGGACAAAAATGTCCAGGAAGGATGGGAAATTTTTAAAAATGAGATTCTCAAAGCACAATCGTTAACAATCCCGAAAAGTAGGAAGAATGGGAAGCATTTAAGGAAACCAGGATGGATGAACACAGAACTTAAACACATGCTAAAAAGAAAGAAAGAAATGTTTATTAAATGGAAAGAGGGAGGCATATCTAAAGAAGATTATAATGCAGTCTGCAGATCATGCAGGGCACGTATCAGGTTAGCTAAAGCTGACAATGAATTAAGGCTTGCAAGAGATGTCAAAAGCAATAAAAAAGGATTTTGGGGGTATGTCAAAAGTAAAAGAAAAGTCAAAGATGCTATAGGATTTTTACAGGATGAAAATGGAGAAATGGTAAGAGAGGATGTTGAGAAGGCCGAACTTTTTAATTCCTATTTTGCATCTGTTTTCTCTCAGAAAGAAAATGTAACATCAACTGATCTTCGCTGTCCTTTTAAAGGAATAGAGGAATCCAAGTTATCTGTAAACAGAAAGATTGTGAGGTAATATTTAGCTAACATAAATGAGTTCAAGTCTCCAGGTCCAGATGAATTACACCCCAGAGTACTGAAGGAGATCGTAGAAGAAATTTTAGAACCACTCTCCATAATCTTTGAAAATTCTTGGAGAACAGGAGAAGTCCCAGAAGACTGGAGAAGAGCAAATGTTGTTCCTATCTTCAAAAAGGGGAAGAAGGTGGACCCAGGGAACTATAGGCCGGTGAGTCTGACTTCAATACCAGGAAAGATCTTTGAACAAATTATTAAACAACATGTATGTAAGTACATGGATAAGAATGAAGTGATTAACCAGAGTCAGCATGGGTTTGTAACTAACAAGTCATGTCAGACTAACTTAATTTCCTTCTATGACAGAATCACTGACTGGGTGGATCAGGGAAATGCTGTAGATATAGTATATCTTGACTTCAGCAAAGCATTTGACAAAGTATCTCACACCATCCTTATTGAAAAAATGACCAAGTATGCAATGGACCAGGCAACTGTTAGGTGGATTCATAACTGGCTTAGTGATCGGACTCAAAGGGTGGTTGTAAATGGCTTCACATCCAGCTGGATGAATGTCTCAAGTGGGGTACCACAGGGCTCCGTCCTGGGACCTGTATTGTTCAACATCTTTATCAATGATTTAGATGAAGGAATTGAGGGTAAACTGATTAAATTTGCTGATGACACAAAGCTAGGAGGGATAGCTAATACTAGAGAAGAGAGAGAGAGGATTCAAAAAGACCTAAATAAACTGGAGCAGTGGGCAGCAACCAACAGAATGGTTTTTAGCAGGGAAAAATGCAAAGTACTACATCTGGGCAATAAAAATGAAAAAAGCATATACAGAATGGGAGGAATAGAGCTAAGCAACAGTACATGTGAAAAAGACTTAGGTATACTAATAGATCATAGACTGAACATGAGTCAACAGTGTGATGCAGCAGCAAAAAAGGCAAATACAATTCTGGGATGTATTAACAGAAGCATACAGTCTAGATCACGTGAAGTCATTATCGGTCTTTACTCCTCTTTGGTCAGACCTCATCTGGAATACTGTGTACAGTTTTGGGCACCACATTTTAAAAAAGACATAGACAAACTGGAGCAAGTTCAGAGAAGAGCGACCAGAATGGTGACTGGTCTGCAAACCATGTCCTATGAGGAACGGTTGCAGGATTTGGGAATGTTTAGCTTGCAAAAAAGAAGACTGAGAGGAGACTTAATAGCTGTCTACAAATATGTCAAGGGCTGTCACACTGTAGAAGGATCATCTTTATTCTAATTTGCACAAGGAAAGACTAGAAGCAATGGGATGAAACTAAATGGGAGGAGACACAGATTAGATATTAGAAAAAACTTTTTGACAGTTAGGGTGATTAATGAGTGGAACAGGCTGCCACGAGAGGTGGTGAGTTCCCCTTCAATGGACGTCTTCAAACAGAGGCTGGACAGACATCTGTCTGAGATGATCTAGTGAATCCTGCTTTGAGCAGGGGGTTGGACCAGATGACCCAGGAGGTCCCTTCCAACTCTACCATTCTATGATTCTATGATTCTATGATATTTTCACAAAAAAGTGACATTTTCAAAAATTCTGAAAATTGGCAGAAAACGACTAAATATGAAGGACTCATCGAGCGAATCGCTCTGGAACTGAAATCGGAACGCTCACTGACATTTCCCCTATCTGAAAGTCTGATAAACGCTGAAAAAATAACTAAGTCCAAAAAAAAAATTTTTTCACCTTTTTTCAATTTTACCACCGTGGGATATATCTTCTACCCACACACATTTGGAACTCTCCTGGGGTACCCTCACACATATTATTCCCTCATTTAGTGGATATTTTCACAAAAAAGTGAAATTTTCAAAAATTCAGAAAATTGGCTGAAAACGACTAAATATGAAGGACTCCTCGGGCGAATCGCTCTGGAACTGAAATTGGAACGCTCACTGACATTTCCACTATCTGAAAGTATGATAAACACCGGAAAAATGACTAAGTCCAAAAAAAAATTTTTTCAACTCTTTTCAATTTTCCCCCGTGGGATATATATTCTACCCACGCACATTTGGAACACTCCTGGGGTACCCTCACACATATTATTCCCTCATTTAGTGGATATTTTCACAAAAAAGTGAAATTTTCAAAAATTCAGAAAATTGGCTGAAAACTAGTGAATATGAAGGACTCATCGGGCGAATCGCGCTGGAACTGAAATCGGAACGCTCACTGACATTTCCCCTATCTGAAAGTCTGATAAACGCCGGAAAAATGACTAAGTCCAAAAAAAATTTTTTTCAACTCTTTTCAATTTTTACCCCCGTGGGATATATATTCTACCCAAGCACATTTGGAACACTCCTGGGGAACCCTCACACATATTATTCCCTCATTTAGTGGATATTTTCACAAAAAAGTGAAATTTTCAAAAATTCAGAAAATTGGCTTAAAACTACTGAATATGAAGGACTCATCGGGCAAATCGCGCTGGAACTGAAATCGGTACGCTCACTGACATTTCCCCTATCTGAAAGTCTGATAAACGCCGGAAAAATGACTAAGTCCAAAAAAAATTTTTTTAAACTCTTTTCAATTTTACCCCCGTGGGATATATATTCTACCCACGCACATTTGGAACACTCCTGGGGTACCCTCACACATATTATTCCCTCATTTAGTGGATATTTTCACAAAAAAGTGAAATTTTCAAAAATTCTGAAAATTGGCTGAAAACGTCTAAATATGAAGGACTCATCGAGCGAATCGCTGTGGAACTGAAATCGGAACGCTCACTGACATTTCCCCTATCGGAAATTCTGATAAACACCGGAAAAATGACAGTCCAAAAAAAATTTTTTTCAACTTCTTTCAATTTTACCCTCGTGAGATATATATTCTACCCACACACATTTGGAACTCTCCTGGGGTACCCTCACACATATTATTCCCTTATTTAGTGGATATTTTCACAAAAAAGTGAAATTTTCAAAAATTCTGAAAATTGGCTGAAAACGTCTAAATATGAAGGACTCATCGAGCGAATCGCTCTGGAACTGAAATCGGAACGCTCACTGACATTTCCCCTATCTGAAAGTCTGATAAACGCTGAAAAAATGACTAAGTCCAAAAAAAAAAATTTTTCACCTTTTTTCAATTTTACTCCCGCGGGATATATATTCTACCCACACACATTTGGAACTCTCCTGGGGTACCCTCACACATATTCCCTTATTTAGTGGATATTTTCACAAAAAAGTGAAATTTTCAAAAATTCAGAAAATTGGCTGAAAACGACTAAATATGAAGGACTCATCGGGCGAATCGCTCTGGAGCTGAAATTGGAATGCTCACTGACATTTCCACTATCTGAAAGTCTGATAAACGCCGGAAAAATGACTAAGTCCAAAAAAAAATTTTTTCAACTCTTTTCAATTTTCACCCGTGGGATATATATTCTACCCACGCACATTTGGAACACTCCTGGGGTACCCTCACACATATTATTCCCTCATTTAGTGGATATTTTCACAAAAAAGAGAAATTTTCAAAAATTCAGAAAATTGGCTGAAAACTACTGAATATGATGGACTCATTGGGCGAATCGCTCTGAAACTGAAATCGGAACGCTCACTGACATTTCCCCTATCTGAAAGTCTAATAAACGCTGAAAAAATGACTAAGTCCAAAAAAAAAATTTTTCACCTTTTTTCAATTTTACCCCCGTGGGATATATATTCTACCCACACACATTTGGAACTCTCCTGGGGTACCCTCACACATATTATTCCCTCATTTAGTGGATATTTTCACAAGAAAGTGAAATTTTCAAAAATTCTGACAATTGGCTGAAAACGACTAAATATGAAGGACTCATTGGGCGAATCGCTCTGGAACTGAAATCGGAACGCTCACTGACATTTTCCCTATCGGAAAGTCTGATAAACACCGGAAAAATGACAGTCCAAAAACAATTTTTTTCAACTTCTTTCAATTTTACCCTCGTGAGATATATATTCTACCCACACACATTTGGAACTCTCCTGGGGTACCCTCACACATATTATTCCCTTATTTAGTGGATATTTTCACAAAAAAGTGAAATTTTCAAAAATTCTGAAAATTGGCTGAAAACGTCTAAATATGAAGGACTCATCGAGCGAATCGCTCTGGAACTGAAATCGGAACGCTCACTGACATTTCCCCTATCTGAAAGTCTGATAAACGCCGGAAAAATGACTAAGTCCAAAAAAAAATTTTTTCACCTCTTTTCAATTTTACCCCCGTGGGATATATATTCTACCCACGCACATTTGGAACACTCCTGGGGTACCCTCACACATATTATTCCCTCATTTAGTGGATATTTTTACAAAAAAAGTGAAATTTTCAAAAATTCAGAAAATTGGCTGAAAACTACTGAACATGAAGAACTCATCGGGCGAATCGCGCTGGAACTGAAATCGGAACGCTCACTGACACTTCCCCTGTCTGAAAGTCTGATAAACGCTGAAAAAATGACTAAGTCTAAAAAAAATTTTTTTTCATCTTTTTTCAATTTTACCCCCGTGGGATATATAATCTACCCACACACATTTGGAACTCTCCTGGGGTATCCTCACACATATTATTCCCTCATTTAGTGGATATTTTCACAAAAAAGTGAAATTTTCAAAAATTCTGAAAATTGACTGAAAACGACTAAATATGAAGGACTCATCGGGCGATGCGCTCTGGAACTGAAATCGGAACGCTCACTGACATTTCCCCTATCTGAAAGTCTGATAAATGCCGGAAAAATGACTAAGTCCAAAAAAAAATTTTTCAACTCTTTTCAATTTTACCCCCGTGGGATATATATTCTACCGACGCACATTTGGAACTCTCCTGGGGTATCCTCACACATATTATTCCCTCATTTAGTGGATATTTTCACAAAAAAGTGACATTTTCAAAAATTCAGAAAATTGGCTGAAAACTACTGAATATGAAGGTCTCATTGGGCGAATCGCTCTGAAACTGAAATCGGAACGCTCACTGACATTTCCCCTATCTGAAAGTCTGATAAAAGCTGAAAAAACGACTAAGTCCAAAAAAAAAATTTTTTCACCTTTTTTCAATTTTACCCCCGTGGGATATAAATTCTACCCACACACATTTGGAACTCTCCTGGGGTATCCTCACACATATTATTCCCTCATTTAGTGGATATTTTCGCAAAAAAAGTGAAATTTTCAAAAATTCTGAAAATTGGGTGAAAATGACTAAATATGAAGGACTCATCGGGCGAATCGCTCTGGAACTGAAATCGGAACGCTCACTGACATTTCCCCTATCTGAAAGTCTGATAAACGCTGAAAAAATGACTAAGTCCAAAAAAAAAAATTTTTCACCTTTTTTCAATTTTACCCCGTGGGATATATAATCTACCCACACACATTTGGAACTCTCCTGGGGTATCCTCACACATATTATTCCCTCATTTAGTGGATATTTTCACAAAAAAGTGAAATTTTCAAAAATTCAGAAAATTGGCTGAAAACGACTAAATATGAAGGACTCATCGGGCGAATCGCTCTGGAACTGAAATCGGAAAGCTCACTGACATTTCCCCTATCTGAAAGTCTGATAAACGCCGGAAAAATGACTAAGTCCAAAAAAAAAATTTTTTAAACTCTTTTCAATTTTACCCCCGTGGGATATATATTCTACCCACGCACATTTGGAACACTCCTGGGGTACCCTCACACATATTATTCCCTCATTTAGTGGATATTTTCACCAAAAAGTGAAATTTTCTAAAATTCAGAAAATTGGCTGAAAACGACTAAATATGAAGGACTCATCGGGCGAATCGCTCTGGAACTGAAATCGGAACGCTCACTGACATTTCCCCTATCTGAAAGTCTGATAAACGCCGGAAAAATGACTAAGTCCAAAGAAAAATTTTTCAACTCTTTTCAATTTTACCCCCGTGGGATATATATTCTACCCACGCACATTAGGAACACTCCTGGGGTACCCTCACACATATTATTCCCTCATTTAGTGGATATTTTCACAAAAAAGTGAAATTTTCAAAAATTCAGAAAATTGGCTGAAAACGACTAAATATGAAGGACTCATCGGGTGAATCGCTCTGGAACTGAAATCGGAACGCTCACTGACATTTCCCCTACCTGAAAGTCTGATAAACGCTGAAAAAATGACTAAGTCCAAAAAAAATTATTTTTCACCTTTTTTCAATTTTACCCCCGTGGGATATATATTCTACCCACACACATTTGGAACTCTCCTAGGGTACCCTCACACACATTATTCCCTCATTTAGCGGATATTTTCACAAAAAAGTGAAATTTTCAAAAAATTCAGAAAATTGGCTGAAAACGAGTAAATATGAAGGACTCATCGGGCGAATCGCTCTGGAACTGAAATCGGAACGCTCACTGACATTTCCCCTATCTGAAAGTCTGATAAACGCTGAAAAAATGACTAAGTCCCAAAAAAATAATTTTTCACCTTTTTTCAATTTTACCCCCGTGGGATACATATTCTGCCCACGCACATTTGGAACTTTCCTGGGGTACCCTCACACACATTATTCCCTCATTTAGTGGATATTTTCACAAAAAAGTGAAATTTTCAAAAATTCAGAAAATTGGCTGAAAACGACTAAATATGAAGGACTCATCGGGCGAATCGCTCTGGAACTGAAATCGGAAAGCTCACTGACATTTCCCCTATCTGAAAGTCTGATAAACGCCGGAAAAATGACTAAGTCCAAAAAAAAATTTTTTAAACTCTTTTCAATTTTACCCCGGTGGGATATATATTCTACCCACGCACATTTGGAACACTCCTGGGGTACCCTCACACATATTATTCCCTCATTTAGTGGATATTTTCACAAAAAAGTGAAATTTTCAAAAATTCAGAAAATTGTCTGAAAACGACTAAATATGAAGGAGTCATCGGGTGAATCGCTCTGGAACTGAAATCGGAACGCTCACTGACATTTCCCCTACCTGAAAGTCTGATAAACGCTGAAAAAATGACTAAGTCCAAAAAAAAAAATTTTTCACCTTTTTTCAATTTTACCCCCGTGGGATATATATTCTACCCACACACATTTGGAACTCTCCTGGGGTACCCTCACACATATTATTCCCTCATTTAGTGGATATTTTCACAAAAAAGTGAAATTTTCAAAAATTCTGAAAATTGGCTGAAAACTACTAAATATGAAGGACTCATCAGGCGAATCGCTCTGGAACTGAAATCGGAACGCTCACTGACATTTCCCTTATCTGAAAGTCTGATAAACGCTGAAAAAATGACTAAGTCCAAAAAAAATAATTTTTCACCTTTTTTCAATTTTACCCCCGTGGGATATATATCCTACCCACACACATTTGGAACTCTCTTGGGGTACCCTCACACATATTATTCCCTCATTTAGTGGATATTTTCACAAAAAAGTAAAATTTTCAACAATTCAGAAAATTGGCTGAAAACGATTAAATATGAAGGACTCATTGGGCGAATCGCTCTGGAACTGAAATCGGAACACTCACTGACATTTCCCCTATCTGAAAGACTGATAAACGCTGAAAAAATGACTAAGTCCAAAAAAAAAAAAATTTTCACCTTTTTTCAATTTTACCCCCGTGGGATATATATTCTACCCACGCACATTTGGAACACTCCTGGGGTACCCTCACACATATTATTTCCTCATTTAGTGGATATTTTCACAAAAAAGTGAAATTTTCAAAAATTCAGAAAATTGACTGAAAACTACTGAATATGAAGGACTCATCGGACGAATCGCGCTGGAACTGATATCGGAACGCTCACTGACATTTCCCCTATCTGAAAGTCTGATAAACGCTGAAAAAATGACTAAGTCTAAAAAAAATTTTTTTTCACCTTTTTTCAATTTTACCCCCTTGGGATATATAATCTACCCACACACATTTGGAACTCTCCTGGGGTATCCTCACACATATTATTCCCTCATTTAGTGGATATTTTCACAAAAAAGTGAAAATTTAAAAAAATTCAGAAAATTGGCTGAAAACGACTAAATATGAAGGACTCATCGGGTGAATCGCTCTGGAACTGAAATCGGAACGCTCACTGACATTTCCCCTATCTGAAAGTCTGATAAACGCCGGAAAAATGACTAAGTCCCAAAAAAAATGTTTTCAACTTTTTTCAATTTTACCCCCGTGGGATATATATTCTACCCACGCACATTTGGCACACTCCTGGGGTACCCTCACACTTATTATTCCCTCATTTAGTGGATATTTTCACAAAAAAGTGAAATTTTCAAAAATTCTGAAAATTGGCTGAAAACGACTAAATATGAAGAACTCATCGGGCGAATCGCTCTGGAACTGAAATCGGAACGCTCACTGACATTTCCCCTATCTGAAAGTCTGATAAACGTCGGAAAAATGACTAAGTCTAAAAAAAATTTTTTTTTCACCTTTTTTCAATTTTACCCCCGTGGGATATATATTCTACCCACACACATTTGGAACTCTCCTGGGGTACCATCACACATATTATTCCTTCATTTAGTGGATATTTTCACAAAAAAGTGAAATTTTCAAAAATTCTGAAAATTGGCTGAAAACGACTAAATATGAAGGACTCATCGGGCGAATCGCTCTGGAACTGAAATCGGAACGCTCACTGACATTTCCCCTATCTGAAAGTCTGATAAACGCTGAAAAAATGACTAAGTCCAAAGAAAAATTTTTCAACTCTTTTCAATTTTACCCCCGTGGGATATATATTCTACCCACGCACATTTGGAACTCTCCTGGGGTACCCTCACACATATTATTCCCTCATTTAGTGGATATTTTCACAAAAAAGTGAAATTTTCAAAAATTCTGAAAATTGGCTGAAAACTACTAAATATGAAGGACTCATCAGGCGAATCGCTCTGGAACTGAAATCGGAACGCTCACTGACATTTCCCTTATCTGAAAGTCTGATAAACGCTGAAAAAATGACTAAGTCCAAAAAAAATAATTTTTCACCTTTTTTCAATTTTACCCCCGTGGGATATATATCCTACCCACACACATTTGGAACTCTCTTGGGGTACCCTCACACATATTATTCCCTCATTTAGTGGATATTTTCACAAAAAAGTGAAATTTTCAAAAATTCAGAAAATTGGCTGAAAACGACTAAATATGTAGGACTCATCGGGCGAATCGCTCTGGAACGGAAATCGGAACGCTCACTGACATTTCCCCTATCTGAAAGTCTGATAAACGCCGGAAAAATGACTAAGTCCCAAAAAAAATGTTTTCAACTTTTTTCAATTTTACCCCCGTGGGATATATATTCTACCCACGCACATTTGGCACACTCCTGGGGTACCCTCACACTTATTATTCCCTCATTTAGTGGATATTTTCACAAAAAAGTGAAATTTTCAAAAATTCTGAAAATTGGCTGAAAACGACTAAATATGAAGAACTCATCGGGCGAATCGCTCTGGAACTGAAATCGGAACGCTCACTGACATTTCCCCTATCTGAAAGTCTGATAAACGTCGGAAAAATGACTAAGTCTAAAAAAAATTTTTTTTTCACCTTTTTTCAATTTTACCCCCGTGGGATATATATTCTACCCACACACATTTGGAACTCTCCTGGGGTACCATCACACATATTATTCCTTCATTTAGTGGATATTTTCACAAAAAAGTGAAATTTTCAAAAATTCTGAAAATTGGCTGAAAACGACTAAATATGAAGGACTCATCGGGCGAATCGCTCTGGAACTGAAATCGGAACGCTCACTGACATTTCCCCTATCTGAAAGTCTGATAAACGCTGAAAAAATGACTAAGTCCAAAGAAAAATTTTTCAACTCTTTTCAATTTTACCCCCGTGGGATATATATTCTACCCACGCACATTTGGAACTCTCCTGGGGTACCCTCACACATATTATTCCCTCATTTAGTGGATATTTTCACAAAAAAGTGAAATTTTCAAAAATTCTGAAAATTGGCTGAAAACTACTAAATATGAAGGACTCATCAGGCGAATCGCTCTGGAACTGAAATCGGAACGCTCACTGACATTTCCCTTATCTGAAAGTCTGATAAACGCTGAAAAAATGACTAAGTCCAAAAAAAATAATTTTTCACCTTTTTTCAATTTTACCCCCGTGGGATATATATCCTACCCACACACATTTGGAACTCTCTTGGGGTACCCTCACACATATTATTCCCTCATTTAGTGGATATTTTCACAAAAAAGTGAAATTTTCAAAAATTCAGAAAATTGGCTGAAAACGACTAAATATGTAGGACTCATCGGGCGAATCGCTCTGGAACGGAAATCGGAACGCTCACTGACATTTCCCCTATCTGAAAGTCTGATAAACGCCGGAAAAATGACTAAGTCCAAAGAAAAATTTTTCAACTCTTTTCAATTTTACCCCCGTGGGATATATATTCTACCCACGAACATTTGGAACACTCCTGGGGTACCCTCACACATATTATTCCCTCATTTAGTGGATATTTTCACAAAAAAGTGAAATTTTCAAAAATTCAGAAAATTGACTGAAAACTACTGAATATGAAGGACTCATCGGGCAAATCGCGCTGGAACTGATATCGGAACGCTCACTGACATTTCCCCTATCTGAAAGTCTGATAAATGCTGAAAAAATGACTAAGTCCCAAAAAAAATTTTTTCACCTCTTTTCAATTTTACCCCCGTGGGATATATATTCTAACCACGCACATTTGGAACACTCCTGGGGTACCCTCACACATATTATTCCCTCATTTAGTGGATATTTTCACAAAAAAGTGAAATTTTCAAAAATTCAGAAAATTGGCTGAAAACTACTAAATATGAAGGACTCATCGGGCGAATCGCTCTGGAACTGAAATCGGAATGCTCACTGACATTTCCCCTATCTGAAAGTCTGATAAACGCTGAAAAAATGACTAAGTCCAAAAAAAATTTTTTTTCACCTTTTTTCAATTTTACCCCCGTGGGATATATATTCTACTCACACACATTTGGAACTCTCCTGGGGTACCCTCACACATATTATTCCCTCATTTAGTGGATATTTTCACAAAAAAGTGAAATTTTCAAAAATTCTGAAAATTGGCTGAAAACGACTAAATATGAAGGACTCATCTGGCGAATCGCTCTGGAACTGAAATCGGAACGCTCACTGACATTTCCCCTATCTGAAAGTCTGATAAACGCCGGAAAAATGACTAAGTCCAAAGAAAAATTTTTCAACTCTTTTCAATTTTACCCCCGTGGGATATATATTCTACCCACGCACATTTGGAACACTCCTGGGGTACCCTCACACATATTATTCCCTCATTTAGTGGATATTTTCACAAAAAAGTGAAATTTTCAAAAATTCTGAAAATTGGCTGAAAACGACTAAATATGAAGGACTCATCTGGCGAATCGCTCTGGAACTGAAATCGGAACGCTCACTGAAATTTCCCCTATCTGAAAGTCTGATAAACGTTGAAAAAATGACTAAGTCCAAAAAAAAAAATTTTTCACCTTTTTTCAATTTTACCCCCGTGGGATATATATTCTACCCACACACATTTGGAACTCTCCTGGGGTACCCTCACACATATTATTCCCTCATTTAGTGGATATTTTCACAAAAAAGTGAAATTTTCAAAAATTCTGAAAATTGGCTGAAAACTACTAAATATGAAGGACTCATCAGGCGAATCGCTCTGGAACTGAAATCGGAACGCTCACTGACATTTCCCTTATCTGAAAGTCTGATAAACGCTGAAAAAATGACTAAGTCCAAAAAAAATAATTTTTCACCTTTTTTCAATTTTACCCCCGTGGGATATATATCCTACCCACACACATTTGGAACTCTCTTGGGGTACCCTCACACATATTATTCCCTCATTTAGTGGATATTTTCACAAAAAAGTGAAATTTTCAAAAATTCAGAAAATTGGCTGAAAACGACTAAATATGTAGGACTCATCGGGCGAATCGCTCTGGAACGGAAATCGGAACGCTCACTGACATTTCCCCTATCTGAAAGTCTGATAAACGCCGGAAAAATGACTAAGTCCAAAGAAAAATTTTTCAACTCTTTTCAATTTTACCCCCGTGGGATATATATTCTACCCACGAACATTTGGAACACTCCTGGGGTACCCTCACACATATTATTCCCTCATTTAGTGGATATTTTCACAAAAAAGTGAAATTTTCAAAAATTCAGAAAATTGACTGAAAACTACTGAATATGAAGGACTCATCGGGCAAATCGCGCTGGAACTGATATCGGAACGCTCACTGACATTTCCCCTATCTGAAAGTCTGATAAATGCTGAAAAAATGACTAAGTCCCAAAAAAAATTTTTTCACCTCTTTTCAATTTTACCCCCGTGGGATATATATTCTAACCACGCACATTTGGAACACTCCTGGGGTACCCTCACACATATTATTCCCTCATTTAGTGGATATTTTCACAAAAAAGTGAAATTTTCAAAAATTCAGAAAATTGGCTGAAAACTACTAAATATGAAGGACTCATCGGGCGAATCGCTCTGGAACTGAAATCGGAATGCTCACTGACATTTCCCCTATCTGAAAGTCTGATAAACGCTGAAAAAATGACTAAGTCCAAAAAAAATTTTTTTTCACCTTTTTTCAATTTTACCCCCGTGGGATATATATTCTACTCACACACATTTGGAACTCTCCTGGGGTACCCTCACACATATTATTCCCTCATTTAGTGGATATTTTCACAAAAAAGTGAAATTTTCAAAAATTCTGAAAATTGGCTGAAAACGACTAAATATGAAGGACTCATCTGGCGAATCGCTCTGGAACTGAAATCGGAACGCTCACTGACATTTCCCCTATCTGAAAGTCTGATAAACGCCGGAAAAATGACTAAGTCCAAAGAAAAATTTTTCAACTCTTTTCAATTTTACCCCCGTGGGATATATATTCTACCCACGCACATTTGGAACACTCCTGGGGTACCCTCACACATATTATTCCCTCATTTAGTGGATATTTTCACAAAAAAGTGAAATTTTCAAAAATTCTGAAAATTGGCTGAAAACGACTAAATATGAAGGACTCATCTGGCGAATCGCTCTGGAACTGAAATCGGAACGCTCACTGAAATTTCCCCTATCTGAAAGTCTGATAAACGTTGAAAAAATGACTAAGTCCAAAAAAAAAAATTTTTCACCTTTTTTCAATTTTACCCCCGTGGGATATATATTCTACCCACACACATTTGGAACTCTCCTGGGGTACCCTCACACATATTATTCCCTCATTTAGTGGATATTTTCACAAAAAAGTGAAATTTTCAAAAATTCAGAAAATTGGCTGAAAACGACTAAATATGAAGGACTCATCGGTTGAATCGCTCTGGAACTGAAATCGAAACGCTCACTGACATTTCCCCTACCTGAAAGTCTGATAAACGCTGAAAAAATGACCAAGTCCAAAAAAAAAAATTTTTCACCTTTTTTCAATTTTACCCCCGTGGGATATATATCCTACCCACACACATTTGGAACTCTCTTGGGGTACCCTCACACATATTATTCCCTCATTTAGTGGATATTTTCACAAAAAAGTGAAATGTTCAAAAATTCAGAATATTGACTGAAAATGACTAAATATGAAGGACTCATCGGCGAATCGCTCTGGAACTGAAATCGGAATGCTCACTGACATTTCCCCTATCTGAAAGTCTGATAAACGCTGAAAAAATGACTAAGTCTAAAAAAAATTATTTTTCACCTTTTTTCAATTTTACCCCCGTGGGATATATATTCTACCCACACACATTTGGAACTCTCCTGGGGTACCCTCACACATATTATTCCCTCATTTAGTGGATATTTTCACAAAAAAGAGAAATTTTCAAAAATTCAGAAAATTGGCTGAAAACTACTGAATATGAAGGACTCATCGGGCTAATCGCGCTGGAACTGAAATCGGAACGCTCACTGACATTTCCCCTATATCAAAGTCTGATAAACGCTGAAAAAATGACTAAGTCTAAAAAAAATTTATTTTCATCTTTTTTCAATGTTACCCCCGTGGGATATATATTCTACTCACACACATTTGGAACTCTCCTGGGGTACCCTCACACATATTATTCCCTCATTTAGTGGATATTTTCATAAAAAAGTGAAATTTTCAAAAATTCTGAAAATTGGCTGAAAACGACTAAATATGAAGGACTCATCGGGCGAATCGCTCTGGAACTGAAATCGGAATGCACACTGACATTTCCCCTATCTGAAAGTCTGATAAACCCCGGAAAAATTACTAAGTCTAAAAAAAATTTATTTTCAACTTTTTTCAATTTTACCCCCGTGGGATATATATCCTACCCACACACATTTGGAACTCTCTTGGGGTACCCTCACACATATTATTCCCTCATTTAGTGGATATTTTCACAAAAAAGTGAAATTTTCAAAAATTCAGAAAATTGGCTGAAAACGACTAATTATGAAGGACTCATCGGGCGAATCGCTCTGGAACTGAAATTGGAACGCTCACTGACATTTCCCCTATCTGAAAATCTGATAAACGCCGGAAAAATGACTAAGTCCAAAAAAAAATTTTTTCACCTTTTTTCAATTTTACCCCCGTTGGATATATATTCTACCCACACACATTTGGAACTCTCCTGGGGTACCCTCACACATATTATTCCCTCATTTATTGGATATTTTCACAAAAAAGTGAAATTTTCAAAAATTCTGAAAATTGGCTGAAAACGACTAAATATGAAGGACTCATCGGGAGAATCGCTCTGGAACTGAAATCGGAACGCTCACTGACATTTCCCTGATCTGAAAGACTGATAAACGCTGAAAGAATGACTAAGTCCAAAAAAAAATTTTTTCAACTCTTTTCAATTTTACCCCCGTGGGATATATATCCTACCCACACACATTTGGAACTCTCTTGGGGTACCCTCACACATATTATTCCCTCATTTAGTGGATATTTTCACAAAAAAGTGAAATGTTCAAAAATTCAGAATATTGACTGAAAATGACTAAATATGAAGGACTCATCGGCGAATCGCTCTGGAACTGAAATCGGAATGCTCACTGACATTTCCCCTATCTGAAAGTCTGATAAACGCTGAAAAAATGACTAAGTCTAAAAAAAATTATTTTTCACCTTTTTTCAATTTTACCCCCGTGGGATATATATTCTACCCACACACATTTGGAACTTTCCTGGGGTACCCTCACACATATTATTCCCTCATTTAGTGGATATTTTCACAAAAAAGAGAAATTTTCAAAAATTCAGAAAATTGGCTGAAAACTACTGAATATGAAGGACTCATCGGGCTAATCGCGCTGGAACTGAAATCGGAACGCTCACTGACATTTCCCCTATCTGAAAGTCTGATAAACGCTGAAAAAATGACTAAGTCCCAAAAAAATAATTTTTCACCTTTTTTCAATTTTACCCCCGTGGGATACATATTCTGCCCACGCACATTTGGAACTTTCCTGGGGTACCCTCACACACATTATTCCCTCATTTAGTGGATATTTTCACAAAAAAGTGAAATTTTCAAAAATTCAGAAAATTGGCTGAAAACGACTAAATATGAAGGACTCATCGGGCGAATCGCTCTGGAACTGAAATCGGAAAGCTCACTGACATTTCCCCTATCTGAAAGTCTGATAAACGCCGGAAAAATGACTAAGTCCAAAAAAAAATTTTTTAAACTCTTTTCAATTTTACCCCGGTGGGATATATATTCTACCCACGCACATTTGGAACACTCCTGGGGTACCCTCACACATATTATTCCCTCATTTAGTGGATATTTTCACAAAAAAGTGAAATTTTCAAAAATTCAGAAAATTGGCTGAAAACGACTAAATATGAAGGAGTCATCGGGTGAATCGCTCTGGAACTGAAATCGGAACGCTCACTGACATTTCCCCTACCTGAAAGTCTGATAAACGCTGAAAAAATGACTAAGTCCAAAAAAAAAAATTTTTCACCTTTTTTCAATTTTACCTCCGTGGTATATATATTCTACCCACACACATTTGGAACTCTCCTGGGGTACCCTCACACATATTATTCCCTCATTTAGTGGATATTTTCACAAAAAAGTGAAATTTTCAAAAATTCTGAAAATTGGCTGAAAACTACTAAATATGAAGGACTCATCAGGCGAATCGCTCTGGAACTGAAATCGGAACGCTCACTGACATTTCCCTTATCTGAAAGTCTGATAAACGCTGAAAAAATGACTAAGTCCAAAAAAAATAATTTTTCACCTTTTTTCAATTTTACCCCCGTGGGATATATATCCTACCCACACACATTTGGAACTCTCTTGGGGTACCCTCACACATATTATTCCCTCATTTAGTGGATATTTTCACAAAAAAGTAAAATTTTCAACAATTCAGAAAATTGGCTGAAAATGATTAAATATGAAGGACTCATTGGGCGAATCGCTCTGGAACTGAAATCGGAACACTCACTGACATTTCCCCTATCTGAAAGACTGATAAACGCTGAAAAAATGACTAAGTCCAAAAAAAAAAAAATTTTCACCTTTTTTCAATTTTACCCCCGTGGGATATATATTCTACCCACGCACATTTGGAACACTCCTGGGGTACCCTCACACATATTATTTCCTCATTTAGTGGATATTTTCACAAAAAAGTGAAATTTTCAAAAATTCAGAAAATTGACTGAAAACTACTGAATATGAAGGACTCATCGGACGAATCGCGCTGGAACTGATATCGGAACGCTCACTGACATTTCCCCTATCTGAAAGTCTGATAAACGCTGAAAAAATGACTAAGTCTAAAAAAAATTTTTTTTCACCTTTTTTCAATTTTACCCCCTTGGGATATATAATCTACCCACACACATTTGGAACTCTCCTGGGGTATCCTCACACATATTATTTCCTCATTTAGTGGATATTTTCACAAAAAAGTGAAAATTTAAAAAAATTCAGAAAATTGGCTGAAAACGACTAAATATGAAGGACTCATCGGGTGAATCGCTCTGGAACTGAAATCGGAACGCTCACTGACATTTCCCCTATCTGAAAGTCTGATAAACGCCGGAAAAATGACTAAGTCCCAAAAAAAATGTTTTCAACTTTTTTCAATTTTACCCCCGTGGGATATATATTCTACCCACGCACATTTGGCACACTCCTGGGGTACCCTCACACTTATTATTCCCTCATTTAGTGGATATTTTCACAAAAAAGTGAAATTTTCAAAAATTCTGAAAATTGGCTGAAAACGACTAAATATGAAGAACTCATCGGGCGAATCGCTCTGGAACTGAAATCGGAACGCTCACTGACATTTCCCCTATCTGAAAGTCTGATAAACGTCGGAAAAATGACTAAGTCTAAAAAAAATTTTTTTTTCACCTTTTTTCAATTTTACCCCCGTGGGATATATATTCTACCCACACACATTTGGAACTCTCCTGGGGTACCATCACACATATTATTCCTTCATTTAGTGGATATTTTCACAAAAAAGTGAAATTTTCAAAAATTCTGAAAATTGGCTGAAAACGACTAAATATGAAGGACTCATCGGGCGAATCGCTCTGGAACTGAAATCGGAACGCTCACTGACATTTCCCCTACCTGAAAGTCTGATAAACGCTGAAAAAATGACTAAGTCCAAAGAAAAATTTTTCAACTCTTTTCAATTTTAGCCCCGTGGGATATATATTCTACCCACGCACATTTGGAACACTCCTGGGGTACCCTCACGCATATTATTCCCTCATTTAGTGGATATTTTCACAAAAAAGTGAAATTTTCAAAAATTCAGAAAATTGGCTGAAAACGACTAAATATGTAGGACTCATCGGGCGAATCGCTCTGGAACGGAAATCGGAACGCTCACTGACATTTCCCCTATCTGAAAGTCTGATAAACGCCGGAAAAATGACTAAGTCCAAAGAAAAATTTTTCAACTCTTTTCAATTTTACCCCCGTGGGATATATATTCTACCCACGAACATTTGGAACACTCCTGGGGTACCCTCACACATATTATTCCCTCATTTAGTGGATATTTTCACAAAAAAGTTAAATTTTCAAAAATTTTGAAAATTGGCTGAAAACGACTAAATATGAAGGACTCATCTGGCGAATCGCTCTGGAACTGAAATCGGAATGCACACTGACATTTCCCCTATCTGAAAGTCTGATAAACCCCGGAAAAATTACTAAGTCTAAAAAAAATTTATTTTCAACTTTTTTCAATTTTACCCCCGTGGGATATATATCCTACCCACACACATTTGGAACTCTCTTGGGGTACCCTCACACATATTATTCCCTCATTTAGTGGATATTTTCACAAAAAAGTGAAATTTTCAAAAATTCAGAAAATTGGCTGAAAACGACTAATTATGAAGGACTCATCGGGCGAATCGCTCTGGAACTGAAATTGGAACGCTCACTGACATTTCCCCTATCTGAAAATCTTATAAACGCCGGAAAAATGACTAAGTCCAAAAAAAAATTTTTTCACCTTTTTTCAATTTTACCCCCGTTGGATATATATTCTACCCACACACATTTGGAACTCTCCTGGGGTACCCTCACACATATTATTCCCTCATTTATTGGATATTTTCACAAAAAAGTGAAATTTTCAAAAATTCTGAAAATTGGCTGAAAACGACTAAATATGAAGGACTCACCCGGCGAATCGCTCTGGAACTGAAATCGGAACGCTCACTGACATTTCCCCGATCTGAAAGACTGATAAACGCTGAAAGAATGACTAAGTCCAAAAAAAAATTTTTTCAGCTCTTTTCAATTTTACCCCCGTGGGATATATATTCTACCCACGCACATTTGGAACACTCCTGGGGTACCCTCACACATATTATTCCCTCATTTAGTGGATATTTTCACAAAAAAGTGAAATTTTCAAAAATTCAGAAAATTGGCTGAAAACGACTAAATATGTAGGACTCATCGGGCGAATCGCTCTGGAACGGAAATCGGAACACTCACTGACATTTCCCCTATCTGAAAGTCTGATAAACGCCGGAAAAATGACTAAGTCCAAAGAAAAATTTTTCAACTCTTTTCAATTTTACCCCCGTGGGATATATATTCTACCCACGAACATTTGGAACACTCCTGGGGTACCCTCACACATATTATTCCCTCATTTAGTGGATATTTTCACAAAAAAGTGAAATTTTCAAAAATTCAGAAAATTGACTGAAAACTACTGAATATGAAGGACTCATCGGGCGAATCGCGCTGGAACTGATATCGGAACGCTCACTGACATTTCCCCTATCTGAAAGTCTGATAAACGCTGAAAAAATGACTAAGTCCCAAAAAAAATTTTTCACCTCTTTTCAATTTTACCCCCGTGGGATATATATTCTAACCACGCACATTTGGAACACTCCTGGGGTACCCTCACACATATTATTCCCTCATTTAGTGGATATTTTCACAAAAAAGTGAAATTTTCAAAAATTCAGAAAATTGGCTGAAAACTACTAAATATGAAGGACACATCGGGCGAATCGCTCTGGAACTGAAATCGGAATGCTCACTGACATTTCCCCTATCTGAAAGTCTGATAAACGCTGAAAAAATGACTAAGTCCAAAAAAAATTTTTTTTCACCTTTTTTCAATTTTACCCCCGTGGGATATATATTCTACTCACACACATTTGGAACTCTCCTGGGGTACCCTCACACATATTATTCCCTCATTTAGTGGATATTTTCACAAAAAAGTGAAATTTTCAAAAATTCTGAAAATTGGCTGAAAACGACTAAATATGAAGGACTCATCTGGCGAATCGCTCTGGAACTGAAATCGGAACGCTCACTGACATTTCCCCTATCTGAAAGTCTGATAAACGCCGGAAAAATGACTAAGTCCAAAGAAAAATTTTTCAACTCTTTTCAATTTTACCCCCGTGGGATATATATTCTACCCACGCACATTTGGAACACTCCTGGGGTACCCTCACACATATTATTCCCTCATTTAGTGGATATTTTCACAAAAAAGTGAAATTTTCAAAAATTCTGAAAATTGGCTGAAAACGACTAAATATGAAGGACTCATCTGGCGAATCGCTCTGGAACTGAAATCGGAACGCTCACTGAAATTTCCCCTATCTGAAAGTCTGATAAACGTTGAAAAAATGACTAAGTCCAAAAAAAAAAATTTTTCACCTTTTTTCAATTTTACCCCCGTGGGATATATATTCTACCCACACACATTTGGAACTCTCCTGGGGTACCCTCACACATATTATTCCCTCATTTAGTGGATATTTTCACAAAAAAGTGAAATTTTCAAAAATTCAGAAAATTGGCTGAAAACGACTAAATATGAAGGACTCATCGGGTGAATCGCTCTGGAACTGAAATCGGAACGCTCACTGACATTTCCCCTACCTGAAAGTCTGATAAACGCTGAAAAAATGACCAAGTCCAAAAAAAAAAATTTTTCACCTTTTTTCAATTTTACCCCCGTGGTATATATATTCTACCCACACACATTTGGAACTCTCCTGGGGTACCCTCACACATATTATTCCCTCATTTAGTGGATATTTTCACAAAAAAGTGAAATTTTCAAAAATTCTGAAAATTGGCTGAAAACGACTAAATATGAAGGACTCATCGGGCGAATCGCTCTGGAACTGAAATCGGAACGCTCACTGACATTTCCCTGATCTGAAAGACTGATAAACGCTGAAAGAATGACTAAGTCCAAAAAAAAATTTTTTCAACTCTTTTCAATTTTACCCCCGTGGGATATATATCCTACCCACACACATTTGGAACTCTCTTGGGGTACCCTCACACATATTATTCCCTCATTTAGTGGATATTTTCACAAAAAAGTGAAATGTTCAAAAATTCAGAATATTGACTGAAAATGACTAAATATGAAGGACTCATCGGCGAATCGCTCTGGAACTGAAATCGGAATGCTCACTGACATTTCCCCTATCTGAAAGTCTGATAAACGCTGAAAAAATGACTAAGTCTAAAAAAAATTATTTTTCACCTTTTTTCAATTTTACCCCCGTGGGATATATATTCTACCCACACACATTTGGAACTCTCCTGGGGTACCCTCACACATATTATTCCCTCATTTAGTGGATATTTTCAAAAAAAAGAGAAATTTTCAAAAATTCAGAAAATTGGCTGAAAACTACTGAATATGAAGGACTCATCGGGCTAATCGCGCTGGAACTGAAATCGGAACGCTCACTGACATTTCCCCTATATCAAAGTCTGATAAACGCTGAAAAAATGACTAAGTCTAAAAAAAATTTATTTTCATCTTTTTTCAATGTTACCCCCGTGGGATATATATTCTACTCACACACATTTGGAACTCTCCTGGGGTACCCTCACACATATTATTCCCTCATTTAGTGGATATTTTCATAAAAAAGTGAAATTTTCAAAAATTCTGAAAATTGGCTGAAAACGACTAAATATGAAGGACTCATCGGGCGAATCGCTCTGGAACTGAAATCGGAATGCACACTGACATTTCCCCTATCTGAAAGTCTGATAAACCCCGGAAAAATTACTAAGTCTAAAAAAAATTTATTTTCAACTTTTTTCAATTTTACCCCCGTGGGATATATATCCTACCCACACACATTTGGAACTCTCTTGGGGTACCCTCACACATATTATTCCCTCATTTAGTGGATATTTTCACAAAAAAGTGAAATTTTCAAAAATTCAGAAAATTGGCTGAAAACGACTAATTATGAAGGACTCATCGGGCGAATCGCTCTGGAACTGAAATTGGAACGCTCACTGACATTTCCCCTATCTGAAAATCTGATAAACGCCGGAAAAATGACTAAGTCCAAAAAAAAATTTTTTCACCTTTTTTCAATTTTACCCCCGTTGGATATATATTCTACCCACACACATTTGGAACTCTCCTGGGGTACCCTCACACATATTATTCCCTCATTTATTGGATATTTTCACAAAAAAGTGAAATTTTCAAAAATTCTGAAAATTGGCTGAAAACGACTAAATATGAAGGACTCATCGGGCGAATCGCTCTGGAACTGAAATCGGAACGCTCACTGACATTTCCCTGATCTGAAAGACTGATAAACGCTGAAAGAATGACTAAGTCCAAAAAAAAATTTTTTCAACTCTTTTCAATTTTACCCCCGTGGGATATATATCCTACCCACACACATTTGGAACTCTCTTGGGGTACCCTCACACATATTATTCCCTCATTTAGTGGATATTTTCACAAAAAAGTGAAATGTTCAAAAATTCAGAATATTGACTGAAAATGACTAAATATGAAGGACTCATCGGCGAATCGCTCTGGAACTGAAATCGGAATGCTCACTGACATTTCCCCTATCTGAAAGTCTGATAAACGCTGAAAAAATGACTAAGTCTAAAAAAATTATTTTTCACCTTTTTTCAATTTTACCCCCGTGGGATATATATTCTACCCACACACATTTGGAACTCTCCTGGGGTACCCTCACACATATTATTCCCTCATTTAGTGGATATTTTCACAAAAAAGAGAAATTTTCAAAAATTCAGAAAATTGGCTGAAAACTACTGAATATGAAGGACTCATCGGGCTAATCGCGCTGGAACTGAAATCGGAACGCTCACTGACATTTCCCCTATATCAAAGTCTGATAAACGCTGAAAAAATGACTAAGTCTAAAAAAAATTTATTTTCATCTTTTTTCAATGTTACCCCCGTGGGATATATATTCTACTCACACACATTTGGAACTCTCCTGGGGTACCCTCACACATATTATTCCCTCATTTAGTGGATATTTTCATAAAAAAGTGAAATTTTCAAAAATTCTGAAAATTGGCTGAAAACGACTAAATATGAAGGACTCATCGGGCGAATCGCTCTGGAACTGAAATCGGAATGCACACTGACATTTCCCCTATCTGAAAGTCTGATAAACCCCGGAAAAATTACTAAGTCTAAAAAAAATTTATTTTCAACTTTTTTCAATTTTACCCCCGTGGGATATATATCCTACCCACACACATTTGGAACTCTCTTGGGGTACCCTCACACATATTATTCCCTCATTTAGTGGATATTTTCACAAAAAAGTGAAATTTTCAAAAATTCTGAAAATTGGCTGAAAACGACTAAATATGAAGGACTCATCGGGCGAATCGCTCTGGAACTGAAATCGGAACGCTCACTGACATTTCCCCGATCTGAAAGACTGATAAACGCTGAAAGAATGACTAAGTCCAAAAAAAAATTTTTTCAGCTCTTTTCAATTTTACCCCCGTGGGATATATATTCTACCCACGCACATTTGGAACACTCCTGGGGTACCCTCACACATATTATTCCCTCATTTAGTGGATATTTTCACAAAAAAGAGAAATTTTCAAAAATTCAGAAAATTGGCTGAAAACTACTGAATATGAAGGACTCATCGGGCTAATCGCGCTGGAACTGAAATCGGAACGCTCACTGACATTTCCCCTATATCAAAGTCTGATAAACGCCGGAAAAATGACTAAGTCTAAAAAAAATTTATTTTCAACTTTTTTCAATGTTACCCCCGTGGGATATTGTAACGGGTCTGGGAGGCGGAACCTCAGAGCTACTATACAAGGAGGCGGTCCTTGTAAGGGAGCGGGTGGCGACCAGGGAAGACGGGCTGGAAGTCTCAGCAGGTGAACGGGACAGTCTCTGAGTGAACGGGACAGTCTCTGTGTGAACGTGACAGTCTCTGAGTGAACGGGCTGGAGATCACGGCAAGTGACCGGGGCAGTCTCTAGGTATAGGGTTGGTATGACCTGTGGCGGCTGAAGATAGACGTGAGCTCCCAGGTGAGCAGGCGAGAGTCTCTGGATGAACGGGTGGTCACAGCATGTGACGGCGGAGCCTCCAGGAAGACCAGCGGACAGGCGACAGATGAGGGCTCCCAGGTGAGCGGGCAGAAGTCTCTGGACAGGCGGGTGGTCACAGCACGTGACGGCAGAGCCTCCGGGTAGGCAAACAGACAGGTAGCAGAAGAGCGCTCCCAGGTGAGCGGGCAGGAGTCACAGGACAGGCAGGTGGTCACAGCTCGTGACGGCGGAGCCTCCAGGTAGGCTAGCAGCAGATAGCAGATGTGCGCTCCCAGGTGAGCGGGCAAGCTGGTCCATAGACAGACTGACAGGAGTTGGAAGGCAGACCGTCGGACCTCAGGCAGGCAGGCAGGTAGCTGATGTGCGCTCCCAGGTGAGCGGGCAGGCTGGTCCTTAGACAGACTGACAGGATTAGTAAGGCAGACCGTCGGACCTCAGACAAGCTGGCAGGTATCTGATGTGCGCTCCCAGGTGAGCGGGCAGGCTGGTCCTTAGACAGACTGACAGGATTAGTAAGGCAGACCGTCGGACCTCAGACTAGCAGGCAGGTAGCAAGTAATCAGGCAGGAATCTGGCAGGTAACTGGCAGGTAACTGGCAACGGGACCTGAGGGCTGAAGCACAGGTGAGACACAGGTGCAAACAACATTGCTCGGGCACCTCCATTTTGGAGGAGGTGCCTTATATACGGTAAAGTCCTCCGGCCATTGGCCGGGGACTCCTTAGGACGGCGCGCGCGGCCCCTTTAAGAGGGAGGGCGCGTGCACGCGCCCTAAGCACAGTGGCCGGGAAGGAGCGCGCGCTGCCAGCAAAGCGGGAGAGGGACGCCGGGCTCGGAGCAGAGCGGTGAGGGGAACAGCGTCCCTGCCTAGCAGAGGGCAGGGACGCCGGCACTACAGTCCCCCCCCCCTTTAGGCCCCCCCTTTTTTAGGCCAGATAGAAATTTAGCTAGGATGAGAGGGGCATGGATGTTCTCCCGGGGCTCCCACGTTCTCTCCTCAGGACCAAACCCCTTCCAATCTACCAGAAAAAAGGTCTTTCCTCTTACCCTTTTGGTGGCAAGAATGTTCTCTACCTCAAACTCGTCCTCAGCAGAAACCGGAGCAGGAGGCGTACCTGTAGACTTGGAAAAAGAGTTAAGCACCACGGGTTTGAGGAGAGATACATGGAAGGAGTTGGGGATCCGTAAGTTGGCCGGGAGTTTCAATTTATAGGCCACCGGGTTGATCTGACTGATGACCTCCAGAGGACCGATGAACCGTGGCCCTAACTTGTAAGAAGGTATCTTGAGTCGAACATATTTAGATGAGAGCCAGACTTTATCTCCTCGACGAAATTGTGGAGGATCCAGGCGTTTTTTGTCAGCGTGTCTTTTCATACGCTCGGATGACAGAAGGAGTGCGGACCGGGTACTCTCCCATATGGAGGAAAATTTGCTAACGAGAGATTCTGCAGCCGGATTGTCCACAGAGGTGGAGACAGGAAAAGGAATCCGAGGATGCTGACCAAAGACTACAAAAAACGGGGATTTGGAGGAGGATTCGCTCTCGTGATTATTATAAGAAAACTCGGCCCATGGTAGGAGATCCACCCAGTCAGAATGGTGGGCATTAACGAAGTGCCGGAGGTAACTGGTCAGGTTCTGATTGATCCGCTCCACTTGACCATTGGACTGTGGGTGGTAAGCGGTAGAGAAGTCCAGGGTGACGTCTAGTAGTTTACAAGTGGCTCTCCAGAAACGTGAGGTGAACTGTACCCCACGATCCAATACGATGTGGAGGGGCAGGCCATGAAGACGGAAGATGTGGCGGATAAAGTTTTTAGCCAGCTCGGGTGCAGACGGAAGGCCTGGCAGGGGAATAAAGTGAGCCATCTTGGAAAAGCGGTCAGCGACCACCCAAATGACCGTACAACCGGCAGAGACGGGGAGATCAGTTATAAAGTCCATTGCTATATGCTGCCAGGGGGCAGCAGGTACAGGAAGCGGAAGGAGGCGTCCGGCTGGCAGATGTCTCGGGACTTTGTTGCGAGCGCAGGACACACAGGCAGAAACAAAGTCTATTATGTCCTTGTGCAGGGTAGGCCACCAATAGTGCCGGGCAATAAGCTGGATGATCTTTTTCTGACCGGCGTGGCCAGCTAGTTTAGACGAATGGCCCCAGTGTAGGATCTTCTCCCGATCAGGTACTGAAACAAACGTCTTACCGGGAGGGAGACGATTTAGACTCACGGGAGCCACCTGCATTACTCTGGCGGGATCGATGATATGTTTAGGTTCTTCCTCGAGATCGGACACCAGAAAGGATCGGGACAAGGCGTCTGCTTTGACGTTTTTGTCAGCCGGGCGAAAATGAAGAAAAAAATCAAAACGAGCAAAAAACAAGGACCACCGGGCTTGGCGCGGGTTAAGTCTCTGGGCATGCTGGAGGTAAGCCAAGTTCTTGTGGTCAGTGTAAATTATTACCGGATGAAGAGCCCCCTCGAGTAGGTAACGCCACTCCTCCAACGCCAGTTTGATGGCCAAAAACTCTCGGTCTCCTATGGAATAGTTGCGCTCAGAAGAGGAGAAGAGTTTGGAGAAGAAGCCACAAGTTACCATTCTCCCGGAAGATGATTTTTGAGTAAGTACCTCTCCGGCTCCAGAGGAGGAGGCGTCAACTTCCAGGAAGTACTGCTTGTTGCCGTCCGGGCGATGCAGCACCGGGGCGGAAGAGAAGGCCTGTTTTAGGGAAAGAAAGGCCTCCTCTGCTTCGGGCGGCCACTCTTTGGGATTAGTACCCTTACGGGTGAGTGCGGAAATTGGGGCAGTCCGGGAAGAGAAGTGCGGGATGAAGAGGCGGTAATAGTTGGCGAAGCCCAGGAACCGTTGAATAGCCTTCAACCCCTCTGGTCGGGGCCATTTCTCGATGGCAGACAGTTTCTCAGGATCCATTTGTAGGCCGGTCTGAGAGATAATGTAGCCCAGAAACGGAAGCGAGGTCTGCTCAAAGAGGCACTTCTCATATTTAGCGTAAAGATGGTTCTGCCTGAGCAGGACCTGACGAACGTCCCTCCGGTGAGTCTGGAGATCCGGAGAGAAGACCAAGATGTCGTCCAGGTACACCACTACGCAGGAGTAGAGAAGGTCCCGGAAGATGTCATTGACCAACTCTTGAAAGACGGCAGGAGCGTTACAGAGACCAAAGGGCATTACCAGATATTCATAGTGGCCGTCCCGGGTGTTGAATGCCATCTTCCATTCATCCCCCTGACGGATACGAACCAGGTTGTACGCCCCACGGAGGTCCAGTTTGGTGAAGATTCTAGCCCCCCTCAGACGATCAAATAACTCCGGAATGAGCGGAAGGGGGTACTTATTCTTCACCGTGATCTGGTTAAGGCCTCTATAGTCTATACAGGGACGGAGAGAGCCGTCCTTCTTTTTGACGAAAAAGAAGCCTGCTCCCGCCGGGGAGGTAGATTTCCGAATGAATCCCCTAGCCAGATTTTCCTCAATATATTCGGACATCGACCGGGTCTCAGCAGCGGATAATGGATAAATACGCCCACGGGGAGGAGAAGTACCAGGTAACAGGTCGATAGGACAGTCGTATGATCTATGAGGGGGTAGTGTCTCTGCCTCCTTTTTATTAAAGACATCAGCATAAGACCAATAAGGAATCGGAAGTCCAGGTAGATTAGCTGGGGTAGGAGAAGGACGGACGGGATGAACGGGAACCAGACAGGTCTTATGGCAGCCCTGTCCCCAGCGAAGGACTTCTCCGGTCTGCCAGTCAAGAACGGGTGCATGTCTCTGGAGCCAAGGTAGGCCTAGCAAGAGGGCGTGAGAGAGTCCAGGCAGAACATGGAAGGAGATACTTTCAGAATGCAGCATTCCCACCTGCAGAGTAATGGATTCGGTGATGAGTTGGATGGGGAGTGGTAAGAGCCCCCCATCCACGGCAGCAACAGACAAGGGTACAGCCAGAGGTTTGGTGGGGATGCGGTATTTCTCTACCAGGGACTGTGAAATAAGATTCCCGGCTGCTCCAGAGTCCAGTTGGGCTAGTTCGAAATAACGATTCTCCCCGTAGACGATTGAAACTGACAACAGCAGGGATGGAGAGGATTTATTCTTGTCTAGGTGGACCTCTCTGAGCGAACCTAGACACAGGCGTTTCCCGATCTCTCCGGGCAGGCACGGATCCGGTGCTCCTTACTGCCACAGTAGAAACAGGTCCCCTCGGCACGACGTAAGTCCTGACGGGTCTTGACCATCTTGGTCTGGTCGACCTGCATAGGCTCAGGAGGGTGTACCTGGTTAGAGACAGAAGGAGTGACGGGTTTCTGAAAAGTAGGAGCTAGACGTGGTAACCTCCTCTCACGGGTGACCTCTCTGGCACGCTCCTGGAACCGTAGGTCAATCCGGGTGGCAAGAGTTATTAAGTCATCGAGAGTGGTAGGAATGTCCCGACCGGCAAGTTCATCTTTAATACGGCCGGACAGACCCTCCCAGAAGACGGAAACCAGAGCGTCGTTATCCCAGGCCAGCTCCGAGGCAAGGGTACGGAACCGTATGGCATATTGGCCCACGGTGAGACTCTCCTGACGGAGGCGTAGCAACGATGATCCGGATGAGGTCTTCCGTCCGGGTTCGTCGAAGACTTTCCGGAAAGCCGTGAGAAAAACAGGCAAGTTGGACACCAGGGGGTCTCCTCTCTCCCATAGAGGATTTAGCCAGGCCAGGGCCTCCCCGGTGAGATGGGACATGATGAATGCAATTTGGGCTCGGTCGGAGTTAAACTGGTGGGACAAAAGTTCAAAGTGCAGGGTGCACTGATTTATGAAGCCCCGAGCCTGGGCGGAGTCGTCTCCGAAGCGAGGAGGTGCAGAAAGCCGGGGTCCAGGGTAGGATACCATGGTATTAGTGGGCAGCGGAGCTGCCGGATTGCGAGACATGGCACTGGCGGAGGTTGCTGGTGGAGCAGTCAGAGTGTCCAGGCGAGTATTGACATTCCGCAGGTGACCCAGGATGGACTCCTGTTGGGACCTTTGACGGGACAGTTCATGACACAGGTCCGAGAGCGAGGGAGCTTGGGTGCCACCGGGTTCCATGGCCCGAGCAAACTGTAACGGGTCTGGGAGGCGGAACCTCAGAGCTACTATACAAGGAGGCGGTCCTTGTAAGGGAGCGGGTGGCGACCAGGGAAGACGGGCTGGAAGTCTCAGCAGGTGAACGGGACAGTCTCTGAGTGAACGGGACAGTCTCTGAGTGAACGGGACAGTCTCTGAGTGAACGGGACAGTCTCTGAGTGAACGGGCTGGAGATCACGGCAAGTGACCGGGGCAGTCTCTAGGTATAGGGTTGGTACGACCTGTGGCGGCTGAAGATAGACGTGAGCTCCCAGGTGAGCAGGCGAGAGTCTCTGGATGAACGGGTGGTCACAGCATGTGACGGCGGAGCCTCCAGGAAGACCAGCGGACAGGCGACAGATGAGCGCTCCCAGGTGAGCGGGCAGAAGTCTCTGGACAGGCGGGTGGTCACAGCACGTGACGGCAGAGCCTCCGGGTAGGCAAACAGACAGGTAGCAGAAGAGCGCTCCCAGGTGAGCGGGCAGGAGTCACAGGACAGGCAGGTGGTCACAGCTCGTGACGGCGGAGCCTCCAGGTAGGCTAGCAGGCAGATAGCAGATGTGCGCTCCCAGGTGAGCGGGCAAGCTGGTCCATAGACAGACTGACAGGAGTTGGAAGGCAGACCGTCGGACCTCAGGCAGGCAGGCAGGTAGCTGATGTGCGCTCCCAGGTGAGCGGGCAGGCTGGTCCTTAGACAGACTGACAGGATTAGTAAGGCAGACCGTCGGACCTCAGACAAGCTGGCAGGTATCTGATGTGCGCTCCCAGGTGAGCGGGCAGGCTGGTCCTTAGACAGACTGACAGGATTAGTAAGGCAGACCGTCGGACCTCAGACTAGCAGGCAGGTAGCAAGTAATCAGGCAGGAATCTGGCAGGTAACTGGCAGGTAACTGGCAACGGGACCTGAGGGCTGAAGCACAGGTGAGACACAGGTGCAAACAACATTGCTCGGGCACCTCCATTTTGGAGGAGGTGCCTTATATACGGTAAAGTCCTCCGGCCATTGGCCGGGGACTCCTTAGGACGGCGCGCGCGGCCCCTTTAAGAGGGAGGGCGCGTGCACGCGCCCTAAGCACAGTGGCCGGGAAGGAGCGCGCGCTGCCAGCAGAGCGGGAGAGGGACGCCGGGCTCGGAGCAGAGCGGTGAGGGGACCAGCGTCCCTGCCTAGCAGAGGGCAGGGACGCCGGCACTACAGATATATATCCTACCCACACACATTTGGAACTCTCTTGGGGTTTCCTCACACATATTATTCCCTCATTTAGTGGATATTTTCACAAAAAAGTGAAATTTACAAAAATTCAGAAAATTGGCTGAAAACGACTGAATATGAAGGACTCATCGGGCGAATCGCTCTGGAACTGAAATCGTAATGCTCACTGACATTTCCCCTATCTGAAAGTCTGATAAACGCTGAAAAAATGACTAATTTAAAAAAAAAAAATTTTTCACCTTTTTTCAATTTTACCCCCGTGGGATATATATTCTACCCACACACATTTGGAACTCTCCTGGGGTACCCTCACACATATTATTCCCTCATTTAGTGGATATTTTCACAAAAAAAGTGAAATTTTCAAAAATTCTGAGAATTGGCTGAAATTGACTAAATATGAAGGACTCATCGGGTGAATTGCTCTGGAACTGAAATCAGAACGCTCACTGACATTTCCCCTATCTGAAAGTCTGATAAACGCCGGAAAAATGACTAAGTCTAAAAAAAATTTATTTTCAACTTTTTTCAATTTTACCCCCGTGGGATATATATCCTACCCACACACATTTGGAACTCTCTTGGGGTACCCTCACACATATTATTCCCTCATTTAGTGGATATTTTCACAAAAAAGTGAAATTTTCAAAAATTCTGAAAATTGGCTGAAAACGACTAAATATGAAGGACTCATCGGGCGAATCACTCTGGAACTGAAATCGGAATGCTCACTGACATTTCCCCTATCTGAAAGTCTGATAAACGCTGAAAAAATGACTAAGTCCAAAAAAAATTTTTTTTCACCTTTTTTCAATTTTACCCCCGTGGGATATATATTCTACTCACACACATTTGGAACTCTCCTGGGGTACCCTCACACATATTATTCCCTCATTTAGTGGATATTTTCACAAAAAAGTGAAATTTTCAAAAATTCAGAAAATTGGCTGAAAACGACTAAATATGAAGGACTCATCGGGAGAATCGCTCTGGAACTGAAATCGGAACGCTCACTGACATTTCCCCTATCTGAAAATCTGATAAACGCCGGAAAAATGACTAAGTCCAAAAAAAAATTTTTTCACCTTTTTTCAATTTTTACCCCCGTGGGATATATATTCTACCCACACACATTTGGAACTCTCCTGGGGTACCCTCACACATATTATACCCTCATTTAGTGGATATTTTCACAAAAAAGTGAAATTTTCAAAAATTCAGAAAATTGGCTGAAAACGACTAAATATGAAGGACTCATCGGGCGAATCGCTCTGGAACTGAAATCGGAATGCTCACTGACATTTCCCCTATCTGAAAGTCTGATAAACGCTAAAAAAATGACCAAGTTCCAAAAAAATTTTTTTTCACCTTTTTCAGTTTTACCCCCGTGGGATATATATTCTACCCACACACATTTGGAACTCTCCTGGGGTACCCTAACAAATATTATTCCCACATTTAGTGGATATTTTCACAAAAAAGTGAAATTTTCAAAAATTCTGAGAATTGGCTGAAATTGACTAAATATGAAGGACTCATCGGTTGAATCGCTCTGGAACTGAAATCGAAATGCTCACTGACATTTCCCCTATCTGAAAGTCTGATAAACGCCGGAAAAATGACTAAGTCTAAAAAAAATTTATTTTCAACTTTTTTCAATTTTACCCCCGTGGGATATATATCCTACCCACACACATTTGGAACTCTCTTGGGGTACCCTCACACATATTATTCCCTCATTTAGTGGATATTTTCACAAAAAAGTGAAATTTTCAAAAATTCTGAAAATTGGCTGAAAACGACTAAATATGAAGGACTCATCGGGCGAATCGCTCTGGAACTGAAATCGTAATGCTCACTGACATTTCCCCTATCTTAAAGTCTGATAAACGCTGAAAAAATGACTAATTTAAAAAAAAAAAATTTTTCACCTTTTTTCAATTTTACCCCCGTGGGATATATATTCTACCCACACACATTTGGAACTCTCCTGGGGTACCCTCACACATATTATTCCCTCATTTAGTGGATATTTTCACAAAAAAGTGAAATTTTCAAAAATTCAGAAAATTGGCTGAAAACGACTAAATATGAAGGACTCATCGGGAGAATCGCTCTGGAACTGAAATCGGAACGCTCACTGACATTTCCCCTATCTGAAAATCTGATAAACGCCGGAGAAATGACTAAGTCCAAAAAAAATTTTTTCACCTTTTTTCAATTTTACCCCCGTGGGATATATATTCTACCCACACACATTTGGAACTCTCCTGGGGTACCCTAACAAATATTATTCCCTCATTTAGTGGATATTTTCACAAAAAAGTGACATTTTCAAAAATTCTGAGAATTGGCTGAAATTGACTAAATATGAAGGACTCATCGGGTGAATCGCTCTGGAACTGAAATCGGAATGCTCACTTACATTTCCCCTATCTGAAAGTCTGATAAACGCCGGAAAAATGACTAAGTCTAAAAAAAATTTATTTTCAACTTTTTTCAATTTTACCCCCGTGGGATATATATCCTACCCACACACATTTGGAACTCTCTTGGGGTACCCTCACACATATTATTCCCTCATTTAGTGGATATTTTCACAAAAAAGTGAAATTTTCAAAAATTCTGAAAATTGGCTGAAAACGACTAAATATGAAGGACTCATCGGGCGAATCGCTCTGGAACTGAAATCGTAATGCTCACTGACATTTCCCCTATCTGAAAGTCTGATAAACGCTGAAAAAATGACTAATTTAAAAAAAAAAAAATTTTTCACCTTTTTTCAATTTTACCCCCGTGGGATATATATTCTACCCACACACATTTGGAACTCTCCTGGGGGTACCCTCACACATATTATTCCCTCATTTAGTGGATATTTTCACAAAAAAGTGAAATTTTCAAAAATTCAGAAAATTGGCTGAAAACGACTAAATATGAAGGACTCATCGGGCGAATCGCTCTGGAACTGAAATCGGAACGCTCACTGACATTTCCCCTATCTGAAAATCTGATAAACGCAGGAAAAATGACTAAGTCCAAAAAAATATATTTTTCACCTTTTTTCAATTTTACCCCCTTGGGATATATATTCTACCCACACACATTTGGAACTCTCCTGGGGTACCCTAACAAATATTATTCCCACATTTAGTGGATATTTTCACAAAAAAGTGAAATTTTCAAAAATTCTGAGAATTGGCTGAAATTGACTAAATATGAAGGACTCATCGGGTGAATCGCTCTGGAACTGAAATCGGAATGCTCACTGACATTTCCCCTATCTGAAAGTCTGATAAACGCCGGAAAAATGACTAAGTCTAAAAAAAATTTATTTTCAACTTTTTTCAATTTTACCCCCGTGGGATATGTATCCTACCCACACACATTTGGAACTCTCTTGGGGTACCCTCACACATATTATTCCCTCATTTAGTGGATATTTTCACAAAAAAGTGAAATTTTCAAAAATTCTGAAAATTGGCTGAAAACGACTAAATATGAAGGACTCATCGGGCGAATCGCTCTGGAACTGAAATCGTAATGCTCACTGACATTTCCCCTATCTGAAAGTCTGATAAACGCTGAAAAAATGACTAATTTAAAAAAAAAAAATTTTTCACCTTTTTTCAATTTTACCCCCGTGGGATATATATTCTACCCACACACATTTGGAACTCTCCTGGGGTACCCTCACACATATTATTCCCTCATTTAGTGGATATTTTCACAAAAAAGTGAAATATTCAAAAATTCAGAAAATTGTCTGAAAACGACTAAATATGAAGGACTCATCGGGCGAATCGCTCTGGAACTGAAATCGGAATGCTCACTGACATTTCCCCTATCTGAAAGTCTGATAAACGCTGAAAAAATGACCAAGTTCAAAAAAAATTTTTTTTCACCTTTTTTCAGTTTTAGCCCCGTGGGATATATATTCTACCCACACACATTTGGAACTTTCCTGGGGTACCCTCACACATATTATTCCCTCATTTAGTGGATATTTTCACAAAAAAGTGACATTTTCAAAAATTCTGAGAATTGGCTGAAATTGACTAAATATGAAGGACTCATCGGGTGAATCGCTCTGGAACTGAAATCAGAACGCTCACAGACATTTCCCCTATCTGAAAGTCTGATAAACGCCGGAAAAATGGCTAAGTCTAAAAAAAATTTATTTTCAACTTTTTTCAATTTTACCCCCGTGGGATATATATCCTACCCACACACATTTGGAACTCTCTTGGGGTACCCTCACACATATTATTCCCTCATTTAGTGGATATTTTCACAAAAAAGTGAAATTTTCAAAAATTCAGAAAATTGGCTGAAAACGACTAAATATGAAGGACTCATCGGGCGAATCGCTCTGGAACTGAAATCGTAATGCTCACTGACATTTCCCCTATCTGAAAGTCTGATAAACGCTGAAAAAATGACTAATTTAAAAAAAAAAATTTTTTCACCTTTTTTCAATTTTACCCCCGTGGGATATATATTCTACCCACACACATTTGGAACTCTCCTGGGGTACCCTCACACATATTATTCCCTCATTTAGTGGATATTTTCACAAAAAAGTGAAATATTCAAAAATTCAGAAAATTGTCTGAAAACGACTAAATATGAAGGACTCATCGGGCGAATCGCTCTGGAACTGAAATCGGAATGCTCACTGACATTTCCCCTATCTAAAAGTCTGATAAACGCTGAAAAAATGACCAAGTTCAAAAAAAATTTTTTTTCACCTTTTTTCAGTTTTACCCCCGTGGGATATATATTCTACCCACACACATTTGGAACTCTCCTGGGGTACCCTCACACATATTATTCCCTCATTTAGTGGATATTTTCACAAAAAAGTGAAATTTTCAAAAATTCTGAGAATTGGCTGAAATTGACTAAATATGAAGGACTCATCGGGTGAATCGCTCTGGAACTGAAATCAGAACGCTCACTGACATTTCCCCTATCTGAAAGTCTGATAAACGCCGGAAAAATGGCTAAGTCTAAAAAAAAATTATTTTCAACTTTTTTCAATTTTACCCCCGTGGGATATATATCCTACCCACACACATTTGGAACTCTCTTGGGGTACCCTCACACATATTATTCCCTCATTTAGTGGATATTTTCACAAAAAAGTGAAATTTTCAAAAATTCAGAAAATTGGCTGAAAACGACTAAATATGAAGGACTCATCGGGCGAATCGCTCTGGAACTGAAATCGGAACGCTCACTGACATTTCCCCTATCTGAAAGTCTAATAAACGCTGAAAAAATGACTAAGTCCAAAAAAATAATTTTTTCACCTTTTTCAATTTTACCCCCGTGGAATATATATTCTACCCACACACATTTGGAACTCTCCTGGGGTACCCACACACATATTATTTCCTCATTTAGTGGATATTTTCATAAAAAAGTGAAATTTTAAAAAATTAAAAAATTGGCTGAAAACGACTAAATATGAAGGACTCATCGGGCGAATCGCTCTGGAACTGAAATCGGAACGCTCACTGACATTTCCCCTATCTGAAAGTCTGATAAACGCTGGAAAAATAACTAAGTCCAAAAAAAAATTTTTTTCAACTTTTTTCAATTTTACCCCCGTGGGATATATATTCTACCCACACACATTTGGAACTCTCCTAGGGTACCCTCACACATATTATTCCCTCATTTAGTGGATATTTTCACAAAAAAGTGAAATTTTCAAAAATTCTGAAAAAATTGGCTGAAAATGACTAAATATGAAGGATTCATCGGGCGAATCGCGCTGGAACTGAAATCGGAACGCTCACTGACATTTCCCCTATCTGAAAGTCTGATAAACGCTGAAAAAATGACTAAGTCTAAAAAAAATTTTTTTCAACTTTTTTCAATTTTACCCCCGTGGGATATATATTCTACCCACACACATTTGGAACTCTTCTGAGGTACCCTCACACATATTATTCCCTCATTTAGTGGATATTTTCACAAAAAGTGAAATTTTCAAAAATTCTGAAAATTGGCTGAAAACGACTAAATATGAAGGACTCATCGGGCGAATCGCTCTGGAACTGAAATCGGAATGCTCACTGACATTTCCCCTATCTGAAAGTCTGATAAACGCCGGAAAAATGACTAAGTCTAAAAAAAATTTTTTTTCAACTTTTTTCAATTTTACCCCCGTGGGACATATATTCTACCCAACACACATTTGGAACTCTCCTGGGGTACCCTCACACATATTATTCCCTCATTTAGTGGATATTTTCACAAAAAAGTGAAATTTTCAAAAATTCTGAAAATTGGCTGAAAACGACAAAATATGAAGGACTCATCGGGCGGATCGCTCTGGAACTGAAATCGGAATGCTCACTGACATTTCCCCTATCTGAAAGTCTGATAAACGGCGGAAAAATAACTAAGTCCAAAAAAATTTTTTTCAACTTTTTTCAATTTTACCCCGTGGGATATATATTCTACCCACACACATTTGGAACTCTCCTGGGTTACCCTCACACTTATTATTCCCTCATTTAGTGGATATTTTCACAAAAAGGTGAAATTTTCAAAAATTCCGAAAATTGGCTGAAAACGACTAAATATGAAGGACTCATCGGGCGAATCGCTCTGGAACTGAAATCGGAACGCTCACTGACATTTCCCCTATCTGAAAGTCTGATAAACGCTGAAAAAATGACTAAGTCCAAAAAAATAATTTTTTCACCTTTTTTCAATTTTACCCCTGTGGGATATATATTCTACCCACACACATTTGGAACTCTCCTGGGGTACCCTCACACATATTATTCCCTCATTTAGTGGATATTTTCACAAAAAAGTGAAATTTTCAAAAATTCAGAAAATTGGCTGAAAACGACTAAATATGAAGGACTCATCGGGCGAATCACGCTGGAACTGAAATCGGAACGCTCACTGACATTTCCCCTATCTGAAAGTCTGATAAACGCTGAAAAAATGACTAAGTCCAAAAAAATTTTTTTCAACTTTTTTCAATTTTACCCCCGTGGGATATATATTCTACCCACACACATTTCGAACTCTCCTGGGTTACCCTCACACATATTATTCCCTCATTTAGTGGATATTTTCACAAAAAGGTGAAATTTTCAAAAATTCTGAAAAAATTGGCTGAAAACGACAAAATATGAAGGACTCATCGGGCGAATCGCTCTGGAACTGAAATCGGAATGCTCACTGACATTTCCCCTATCTGAAAGTCTGATAAACGCTGAAAAAATGACTAAGTCTAAAAAAAATTTTTTTCAACTTTTTTCAATTTTACCCCCGTGGGATATATATTCTACCCACACACATTTGGAACTCTCCTGGGGTACCCTCACACATATTATTCCCTCATTTAGTGGATATTTTCACAAAAAGTGAAATTTTCAAAAATTCTGAAAATTGGCTGAAAACGACTAAATATGAAGGACTCATCGGGCGAATCGCTCTGGAACTGAAATCGGAACGCTCACTGACATTTCCCCTATCTGAAAATCTGATAAACGCAGGAAAAATGACTAAGTCCAAAAAAATATATTTTTCACCTTTTTTCAATTTTACCCCCTTGGGATATATATTCTACCCACACACATTTGGAACTCTCCTGGGGTACCCTAACAAATATTATTCCCACATTTAGTGGATATTTTCACAAAAAAGTGAAATTTTCAAAAATTCTGAGAATTGGCTGAAATTGACTAAATATGAAGGACTCATCGGGTGAATCGCTCTGGAACTGAAATCGGAATGCTCACTGACATTTCCCCTATCTGAAAGTCTGATAAACGCCGGAAAAATGACTAAGTCTAAAAAAAATTTATTTTCAACTTTTTTCAATTTTACCCCCGTGGGATATGTATCCTACCCACACACATTTGGAACTCGCTTGGGGTACCCTCACACATATTATTCCCTCATTTAGTGGATATTTTCACAAAAAAGTGAAATTTTCAAAAATTCTGAAAATTGGCTGAAAACGACTAAATATGAAGGACTCATCGGGCGAATCGCTCTGGAACTGAAATCGTAATGCTCACTGACATTTCCCCTATCTGAAAGTCTGATAAACGCTGAAAAAATGACTAATTTAAAAAAAAAAAATTTTTCACCTTTTTTCAATTTTACCCCCGTGGGATATATATTCTACCCACACACATTTGGAACTCTCCTGGGGTACCCTCACACATATTATTCCCTCATTTAGTGGATATTTTCACAAAAAAGTGAAATATTCAAAAATTCAGAAAATTGTCTGAAAACGACTAAATATGAAGGACTCATCGGGCGAATCGCTCTGGAACTGAAATCGGAATGCTCACTGACATTTCCCCTATCTGAAAGTCTGATAAACGCTGAAAAAATGACCAAGTTCAAAAAAAATTTTTTTTCACCTTTTTTCAGTTTTAGCCCCGTGGGATATATATTCTACCCACACACATTTGGAACTTTCCTGGGGTACCCTCACACATATTATTCCCTCATTTAGTGGATATTTTCACAAAAAAGTGACATTTTCAAAAATTCTGAGAATTGGCTGAAATTGACTAAATATGAAGGACTCATCGGGTGAATCGCTCTGGAACTGAAATCAGAACGCTCACAGACATTTCCCCTATCTGAAAGTCTGATAAACGCCGGAAAAATGGCTAAGTCTAAAAAAAATTTATTTTCAACTTTTTTCAATTTTACCCCCGTGGGATATATATCCTACCCACACACATTTGGAACTCTCTTGGGGTACCCTCACACATATTATTCCCTCATTTAGTGGATATTTTCACAAAAAAGTGAAATTTTCAAAAATTCAGAAAATTGGCTGAAAACGACTAAATATGAAGGACTCATCGGGCGAATCGCTCTGGAACTGAAATCGTAATGCTCACTGACATTTCCCCTATCTGAAAGTCTGATAAACGCTGAAAAAATGACTAATTTAAAAAAAAAAATTTTTTCACCTTTTTTCAATTTTACCCCCGTGGGATATATATTCTACCCACACACATTTGGAACTCTCCTGGGGTACCCTCACACATATTATTCCCTCATTTAGTGGATATTTTCACAAAAAAGTGAAATATTCAAAAATTCAGAAAATTGTCTGAAAACGACTAAATATGAAGGACTCATCGGGCGAATCGCTCTGGAACTGAAATCGGAATGCTCACTGACATTTCCCCTATCTAAAAGTCTGATAAACGCTGAAAAAATGACCAAGTTCAAAAAAAATTTTTTTTCACCTTTTTTCAGTTTTACCCCCGTGGGATATATATTCTACCCACACACATTTGGAACTCTCCTGGGGTACCCTCACACATATTATTCCCTCATTTAGTGGATATTTTCACAAAAAAGTGAAATTTTCAAAAATTCTGAGAATTGGCTGAAATTGACTAAATATGAAGGACTCATCGGGTGAATCGCTCTGGAACTGAAATCAGAACGCTCACTGACATTTCCCCTATCTGAAAGTCTGATAAACGCCGGAAAAATGGCTAAGTCTAAAAAAAAATTATTTTCAACTTTTTTCAATTTTACCCCCGTGGGATATATATCCTACCCACACACATTTGGAACTCTCTTGGGGTACCCTCACACATATTATTCCCTCATTTAGTGGATATTTTCACAAAAAAGTGAAATTTTCAAAAATTCAGAAAATTGGCTGAAAACGACTAAATATGAAGGACTCATCGGGCGAATCGCTCTGGAACTGAAATCGGAACGCTCACTGACATTTCCCCTATCTGAAAGTCTAATAAACGCTGAAAAAATGACTAAGTCCAAAAAAATAATTTTTTCACCTTTTTCAATTTTACCCCCGTGGAATATATATTCTACCCACACACATTTGGAACTCTCCTGGGGTACCCACACACATATTATTTCCTCATTTAGTGGATATTTTCATAAAAAAGTGAAATTTTAAAAAATTAAAAAATTGGCTGAAAACGACTAAATATGAAGGACTCATCGGGCGAATCGCTCTGGAACTGAAATCGGAACGCTCACTGACATTTCCCCTATCTGAAAGTCTGATAAACGCTGGAAAAATAACTAAGTCCAAAAAAAAATTTTTTTCAACTTTTTTCAATTTTACCCCCGTGGGATATATATTCTACCCACACACATTTGGAACTCTCCTAGGGTACCCTCACACATATTATTCCCTCATTTAGTGGATATTTTCACAAAAAAGTGAAATTTTCAAAAATTCTGAAAAAATTGGCTGAAAATGACTAAATATGAAGGATTCATCGGGCGAATCGCGCTGGAACTGAAATCGGAACGCTCACTGACATTTCCCCTATCTGAAAGTCTGATAAACGCTGAAAAAATGACTAAGTCTAAAAAAAATTTTTTTCAACTTTTTTCAATTTTACCCCCGTGGGATATATATTCTACCCACACACATTTGGAACTCTTCTGAGGTACCCTCACACATATTATTCCCTCATTTAGTGGATATTTTCACAAAAAGTGAAATTTTCAAAAATTCTGAAAATTGGCTGAAAACGACTAAATATGAAGGACTCATCGGGCGAATCGCTCTGGAACTGAAATCGGAATGCTCACTGACATTTCCCCTATCTGAAAGTCTGATAAACGCCGGAAAAATGACTAAGTCTAAAAAAAATTTTTTTTCAACTTTTTTCAATTTTACCCCCGTGGGACATATATTCTACCCAACACACATTTGGAACTCTCCTGGGGTACCCTCACACATATTATTCCCTCATTTAGTGGATATTTTCACAAAAAAGTGAAATTTTCAAAAATTCTGAAAATTGGCTGAAAACGACAAAATATGAAGGACTCATCGGGCGGATCGCTCTGGAACTGAAATCGGAATGCTCACTGACATTTCCCCTATCTGAAAGTCTGATAAACGGCGGAAAAATAACTAAGTCCAAAAAAATTTTTTTCAACTTTTTTCAATTTTACCCCGTGGGATATATATTCTACCCACACACATTTGGAACTCTCCTGGGTTACCCTCACACTTATTATTCCCTCATTTAGTGGATATTTTCACAAAAAGGTGAAATTTTCAAAAATTCCGAAAATTGGCTGAAAACGACTAAATATGAAGGACTCATCGGGCGAATCGCTCTGGAACTGAAATCGGAACGCTCACTGACATTTCCCCTATCTGAAAGTCTGATAAACGCTGAAAAAATGACTAAGTCCAAAAAAATAATTTTTTCACCTTTTTTCAATTTTACCCCTGTGGGATATATATTCTACCCACACACATTTGGAACTCTCCTGGGGTACCCTCACACATATTATTCCCTCATTTAGTGGATATTTTCACAAAAAAGTGAAATTTTCAAAAATTCAGAAAATTGGCTGAAAACGACTAAATATGAAGGACTCATCGGGCGAATCACGCTGGAACTGAAATCGGAACGCTCACTGACATTTCCCCTATCTGAAAGTCTGATAAACGCTGAAAAAATGACTAAGTCCAAAAAAATTTTTTTCAACTTTTTTCAATTTTACCCCCGTGGGATATATATTCTACCCACACACATTTCGAACTCTCCTGGGTTACCCTCACACATATTATTCCCTCATTTAGTGGATATTTTCACAAAAAGGTGAAATTTTCAAAAATTCTGAAAAAATTGGCTGAAAACGACAAAATATGAAGGACTCATCGGGCGAATCGCTCTGGAACTGAAATCGGAATGCTCACTGACATTTCCCCTATCTGAAAGTCTGATAAACGCTGAAAAAATGACTAAGTCTAAAAAAAATTTTTTTCAACTTTTTTCAATTTTACCCCCGTGGGATATATATTCTACCCACACACATTTGGAACTCTCCTGGGGTACCCTCACACATATTATTCCCTCATTTAGTGGATATTTTCACAAAAAGTGAAATTTTCAAAAATTCTGAAAATTGGCTGAAAACGACTAAATATGAAGGACTCATCGGGCGAATCGCTCTGGAACTGAAATCGGAACGCTCACTGACATTTCCCCTATCTGAAAGTCTGATAAACGCTGAAAAAATGACTAAGTCCAAAAAAAAAATTTTTTCACCTTTTTTCAATTTTTCCCCCGTGGGATATATATTCTACCCACACACATTTGGAACTCTCCTGGGGTACCCTCACACATATTATTCCCTCATTTAGTGGATATTTTCACAAAAAAGTGAAATTTTCAAAAATTCTGAAAATTGGCTGAAAATGACAAAATATGAAGGACTCATTGGGCAAATCACTCTGGAACTGAAATCGGAACGCTCACTGACATTTCCCCTATCTGAAAGTCTGATAAACACTGAAAAAATGACTAAGTCCAAAAAAATTTTTTTAAACTTTTTTCAATTTTACCTCGTGGGATATATATTCTACCCACACACATTTGGAACTCTCCTGGCTTACCCTCACACTTTTTATTCCCTCATTTAGTGGATATTTTCACAAAAAGGTGAAATTTTCAAAAATTCCGAAAATTGGCTGAAAACGACTAAATATGAAGGACTCATCGGGCGAATCGCTCTGGAACTGAAATCGGAACGCTCACTGACATTTCCCCTATCTGAAAGTCTGATAAACGCTGAAAAAATGACTAAGTCCAAAAAAAAAATTTTTTCACCTTTTTTCAATTTTACCCCCGTGGGATATATATTCTACCCACACACATTTGGAACTCTCCTGGGGTACCCTCACACATATTATTCCCTCATTTAGTGGATATTTTCACAAAAAAGTGACGTTTTCAAAAATTCAGAAAATTGGCTGAAAACGACTAAATATGAAGGACTCATCGGGCAAATCGCTCTGGAACTGAAATCGGAACGCTCACTGACATTTACCCTATCTGAAAGTCTGATAAACGCCGGAAAAATGACTAAGTCCAAAAAAAAATTTTTTCAACTTTTTTCAATTTTACCCCTGTGGGATATATATTCTACCCACACACATTTGTAACTCTCCTGGGGTACCCTCACACATATTATTCCCTCATTTAGTGGATATTTTCACAAAAAAGTGAAATTTTCAAAAATTCAGAAAATTGGCTGAAAACGACTAAATATGAAGGACTCATCGGGCGAATCACGCTGGAACTAAAATCGGAACGCTCACTGACATTTCCCCTATCTGAAAGTCTGATAAACGCTGAAAAAATGACTAAGTCCAAAAAAATTTTTTTCAACTTTTTTCAATTTTACCCCCGTGGGATATATATTCTACCCACACACATTTCGAACTCTCCTGGGTTACCCTCACACATATTATTCCCTCATTTAGTGGATATTTTCACAAAAAGGTGAAATTTTCAAAAATTCTGAAAAAATTGGCTGAAAACGACAAAATATGAAGGACTCATCGGGCGAATCGCTCTGGAACTGAAATCGGAATGCTCACTGACATTTCCCCTATCTGAAAGTCTGATAAACGCTGAAAAAATGACTAAGTCTAAAAAAAATTTTTTTCAACTTTTTTCAATTTTACCCCCGTGGGATATATATTCTACCCACACACAATTGGAACTCTCCTGGGGTACCCTCACACATATTATTCCCTCATTTAGTGGATATTTTCACAAAAAGTGAAATTTTCAAAAATTCTGAAAATTGGCTGAAAACTACTAAATATGAAGGACTCATCGGGCGAATCGCTCTGGAACTGAAATCGGAATGCTCACTGACATTTCCCCTATCTGAAAGTCTGATAAACGCCGGAAAAATGACTAAGTCTAAAAAAAATTTTTTTTCACCTTTTTTCAATTTTTCCCCCGTGGGATATATATTCTACCCACACACATTTGGAACTCTCCTGGGGTACCATCACACATATTATTCCCTCATTTAGTGGATATTTTCACAAAAAAGTGAAATTTTCAAAAATTCTGAAAATTCCCTGAAAATGACAAAATATGAAGGACTCATTGGGCAAATCACTCTGGAACTGAAATCGGAACGCTAACTGACATTTCCCCTATCTGAAAGTCTGATAAACGCCGGAAAAATGACTAAGTCTAAAAAAAATTTTTTTCAACTTTTTTAATTTTACCCCCGTGGGATATATATTCTACCCACACACATTTGGAACTCTCCTGGGGTACCCTCACACATATTATTCCCACATTTAGTGGATATTTTCACAAAAAAGTGAAATTTTCAAAAATTCTGAGAATTGGCTGAAATTGACTAAATATGAAGGACTCATCGGGTGAATCGCTCTGGAACTGAAATCGGAATGCTCACTGACATTTCCCCTATCTGAAAGTCTGATAAATGCCGGAAAAATGACTAAGTCTAAAAAAAATTTATTTTCAACTTTTTTCAATTTTACCCCCGTGGGATATATATCCTACCCACACACATTTGGAACTCTCTTGGGGTACCCTCACACATATTATTCCCTCATTTAGTGAATATTTTCACAAAAAAGTGAAATTTTCAAAAATTCAGAAAATTGGCTGAAAACGACTAAATATGAAGGACTCATCGGGCGAATCGCTCTGGAACTGAAATTGGAACGCTCACTGACATATCCCCTATCTGAAAATCTGATAAACGCCGGAAAAATGACTAAGTCCAAAAAAAAATTTTTTCACCTTTTTTCAATTTTACCCCCGTGGGATATATATTCTACCCACACACATTTGGAACTCTCCTGGGGTACCCTAACAAATATTATTCCCTCATTTAGTGGATATTTTCACAAAAAAGTGACATTTTCAAAAATTCTGAGAATTGGCTGAAATTGACTAAATATGAAGGACTCATCGGGTGAATCGCTCTGGAACTGAAATCGGAACGCTCACTGACCTTTCCCCTATCTGAAAGTCTGATAAACGCCGGAAAAATGACTAAGTCTAAAAAAAATTTATTTTCAACTTTTTTCAACTTTACCCCCGTGGGATATATATCCTACCCACACACATTTGGAACTCTCTTGGGGTACCCTCACACATATTATTCCCTCATTTAGTGGATATTTTCACAAAAAAGTGAAATTTTCAAAAATTCAGAAAATTGGCTGAAAACGACTAAATATGAAGGACTCATCGGGCGAATCGCTCTGGAACTGAAATCGTAATGCTCACTGACATTTCCCCTATCTGAAAGTCTGATAAACGCTGAAAAAATGACTAATTTAAAAAAAAAAAATTTTTCACCTTTTTTCAATTTTACCCCCGTGGGATATATATTCTACCCACACACATTTGGAACTCTCCTGGGGTACCCTCACACATATTATTCCCTCATTTAGTGGATATTTTCACAAAAAAGTGAAATATTCAAAAATTCAGAAAATTGTCTGAAAACGACTAAATATGAAGGACTCATCGGGCGAATCGCTCTGGAACTGAAATCGGAATGCTCACTGACATTTCCCCTATCTGAAAGTCTGATAAACGCCGGAAAAATGGCTAAGTCTAAAAAAAAATTATTTTCAACTTTTTTCAATTTTACCCCCGTGGGATATATATCCTACCCACACACATTTGGAACTCTCTTGGGGTACCCTCACACATATTATTCCCTCATTTAGTGGATATTTTCACAAAAAAGTGAAATTTTCAAAAATTCAGAAAATTGGCTGAAAACGACTAAATATGAAGGACTCATCGGGCGAATCGCTCTGGAACTGAAATCGGAACGCTCACTGACATTTCCCCTATCTGAAAGTCTAATAAACGCTGAAAAAATGACTAAGTCCAAAAAAATAATTTTTTCACCTTTTTCAATTTTACCCCCGTGGAATATATATTCTACCCACACACATTTGGAACTCTCCTGGGGTACCCACACACATATTATTTCCTCATTTAGTGGATATTTTCATAAAAAAGTGAAATTTTAAAAAATTAAAAAATTGGCTGAAAACGACTAAATATGAAGGACTCATCGGGCGAATCGCTCTGGAACTGAAATCGGAACGCTCACTGACATTTCCCCTATCTGAAAGTCTGATAAACGCTGGAAAAATAACTAAGTCCAAAAAAAAATTTTTTTCAACTTTTTTCAATTTTACCCCCGTGGGATATATATTCTACCCACACACATTTGGAACTCTCCTAGGGTACCCTCACACATATTATTCCCTCATTTAGTGGATATTTTCACAAAAAAGTGAAATTTTCAAAAATTCTGAAAAAATTGGCTGAAAATGACTAAATATGAAGGATTCATCGGGCGAATCGCGCTGGAACTGAAATCGGAACGCTCACTGACATTTCCCCTATCTGAAAGTCTGATAAACGCTGAAAAAATGACTAAGTCTAAAAAAAATTTTTTTCAACTTTTTTCAATTTTACCCCCGTGGGATATATATTCTACCCACACACATTTGGAACTCTTCTGAGGTACCCTCACACATATTATTCCCTCATTTAGTGGATATTTTCACAAAAAGTGAAATTTTCAAAAATTCTGAAAATTGGCTGAAAACGACTAAATATGAAGGACTCATCGGGCGAATCGCTCTGGAACTGAAATCGGAATGCTCACTGACATTTCCCCTATCTGAAAGTCTGATAAACGCCGGAAAAATGACTAAGTCTAAAAAAAATTTTTTTTCAACTTTTTTCAATTTTACCCCCGTGGGACATATATTCTACCCAACACACATTTGGAACTCTCCTGGGGTACCCTCACACATATTATTCCCTCATTTAGTGGATATTTTCACAAAAAAGTGAAATTTTCAAAAATTCTGAAAATTGGCTGAAAACGACAAAATATGAAGGACTCATCGGGCGGATCGCTCTGGAACTGAAATCGGAATGCTCACTGACATTTCCCCTATCTGAAAGTCTGATAAACGGCGGAAAAATAACTAAGTCCAAAAAAAAAATTTTTTCACCTTTTTTCAATTTTACCCCCGTGGGATATATATTCTACCCACACACATTTGGAACTCCTAGGGTACCCTCACACATATTATTCCCTCATTTAGTGGATATTTTCACAAAAAAGTGAAATTTTCAAAAATTCTGAAAATTGGCTGAAAACGACTAAATATGAAGGACTCATCGGGCGAATCGCTCTGGAACTGAAATCGGAACGCTCACTGACATTTCCCCTATCTGAAAGTCTGATAAACGCTGAAAAAATGACTAAGTCCAAAAAAATTTTTTTCAACTTTTTTCAATTTTACCCCGTGGGATATATATTCTACCCACACACATTTGGAACTCTCCTGGGCTACCCTCACACTTATTATTCCCTCATTTAGTGGATATTTTCACAAAAAGGTGAAATTTTCAAAAATTCCGAAAATTGGCTGAAAACGACTAAATATGAAGGACTCATCGGGCGAATCGCTCTGGAACTGAAATCGGAACGCTCACTGACATTTCCCCTATCTGAAAGTCTGATAAACGCTGAAAAAATGACTAAGTCCAAAAAAATAATTTTTTCACCTTTTTTCAATTTTACCCCTGTGGGATATATATTCTACCCACACACATTTGGAACTCTCCTGGGGTACCCTCACACATATTATTCCCTCATTTAGTGGATATTTTCACAAAAAAGTGAAATTTTCAAAAATTCAGAAAATTGGCTGAAAACGACTAAATATGAAGGACTCATCGGGCGAATCACGCTGGAACTGAAATCGGAACGCTCACTGACATTTCCCCTATCTGAAAGTCTGATAAACGCTGAAAAAATGACTAAGTCCAAAAAAATTTTTTTCAACTTTTTTCAATTTTACCCCCGTGGGATATATATTCTACCCACACACATTTCGAACTCTCCTGGGTTACCCTCACACATATTATTCCCTCATTTAGTGGATATTTTCACAAAAAGGTGAAATTTTCAAAAATTCTGAAAAAATTGGCTGAAAACGACAAAATATGAAGGACTCATCGGGCGAATCGCTCTGGAACTGAAATCGGAATGCTTACTGACATTTCCCCTATCTGAAAGTCTGATAAACGCTGAAAAAATGACTAAGTCTAAAAAAAATTTTTTTCAACTTTTTTCAATTTTTCCCCCGTGGGATATATATTCTACCCACACACATTTGGAACTCTCCTGGGGTACCCTCACACATATTATTCCCTCATTTAGTGGATATTTTCACAAAAAAGTGAAATTTTCAAAAATTCTGAAAATTGGCTGAAAATGACAAAATATGAAGGACTCATTGGGCAAATCACTCTGGAACTGAAATCGGAACGCTCACTGACATTTCCCCTATCTGAAAGTCTGATAAACACTGAAAAAATGACTAAGTCCAAAAAAATTTTTTTCAACTTTTTTCAATTTTACCCCGTGGGATATATATTCTACCCACACACATTTGGAACTCTCCTGGGTTACCCTCACACTTTTTATTCCCTCATTTAGTGGATATTTTCACAAAAAGGTGAAATTTTCAAAAATTCCGAAAATTGGCTGAAAACGACTAAATATGAAGGACTCATCGGGCGAATCGCTCTGGAACTGAAATCGGAACGCTCACTGACATTTCCCCTATCTGAAAGTCTGATAAACGCTGAAAAAATGACTAAGTCCAAAAAAAAAATTTTTTCACCTTTTTTCAATTTTACCCCCGTGGGATATATATTCTACCCACACACATTTGGAACTCTCCTGGGGTACCCTCACACATATTATTCCCTCATTTAGTGGATATTTTCACAAAAAAGTGACGTTTTCAAAAATTCAGAAAATTGGCTGAAAACGACTAAATATGAAGGACTCATCGGGCAAATCGCTCTGGAACTGAAATCGGAACGCTCACTGACATTTACCCTATCTGAAAGTCTGATAAACGCCGGAAAAATGACTAAGTCCAAAAAAAAATTTTTTCAACTTTTTTCAATTTTACCCCTGTGGGATATATATTCTACCCACACACATTTGTAACTCTCCTGGGGTACCCTCACACATATTATTCCCTCATTTAGTGGATATTTTCACAAAAAAGTGAAATTTTCAAAAATTCAGAAAATTGGCTGAAAACGACTAAATATGAAGGACTCATCGGGCGAATCACGCTGGAACTAAAATCGGAACGCTCACTGACATTTCCCCTATCTGAAAGTCTGATAAACGCTGAAAAAATGACTAAGTCCAAAAAAATTTTTTTCAACTTTTTTCAATTTTACCCCCGTGGGATATATATTCTACCCACACACATTTCGAACTCTCCTGGGTTACCCTCACACATATTATTCCCTCATTTAGTGGATATTTTCACAAAAAGGTGAAATTTTCAAAAATTCTGAAAAAATTGGCTGAAAACGACAAAATATGAAGGACTCATCGGGCGAATCGCTCTGGAACTGAAATCGGAATGCTCACTGACATTTCCCCTATCTGAAAGTCTGATAAACGCTGAAAAAATGACTAAGTCTAAAAAAAATTTTTTTCAACTTTTTTCAATTTTACCCCCGTGGGATATATATTCTACCCACACACATTTGGAACTCTCCTGGGGTACCCTCACACATATTATTCCCTCATTTAGTGGATATTTTCACAAAAAGTGAAATTTTCAAAAATTCTGAAAATTGGCTGAAAACTACTAAATATGAAGGACTCATCGGGCGAATCGCTCTGGAACTGAAATCGGAATGCTCACTGACATTTCCCCTATCTGAAAGTCTGATAAACGCCGGAAAAATGACTAAGTCTAAAAAAAATTTTTTTTCACCTTTTTTCAATTTTTCCCCCGTGGGATATATATTCTACCCACACACATTTGGAACTCTCCTGGGGTACCATCACACATATTATTCCCTCATTTAGTGGATATTTTCACAAAAAAGTGAAATTTTCAAAAATTCTGAAAATTCCCTGAAAATGACAAAATATGAAGGACTCATTGGGCAAATCACTCTGGAACTGAAATCGGAACGCTAACTGACATTTCCCCTATCTGAAAGTCTGATAAACGCCGGAAAAATGACTAAGTCTAAAAAAAATTTTTTTCAACTTTTTTAATTTTACCCCCGTGGGATATATATTCTACCCACACACATTTGGAACTCTCCTGGGGTACCCTCACACATATTATTCCCACATTTAGTGGATATTTTCACAAAAAAGTGAAATTTTCAAAAATTCTGAGAATTGGCTGAAATTGACTAAATATGAAGGACTCATCGGGTGAATCGCTCTGGAACTGAAATCGGAATGCTCACTGACATTTCCCCTATCTGAAAGTCTGATAAACGCCGGAAAAATGACTAAGTCTAAAAAAAATTTATTTTCAACTTTTTTCAATTTTACCCCCGTGGGATATATATCCTACCCACACACATTTGGAACTTTCTTGGGGTACCCTCACACATATTATTCCCTCATTTAGTGAATATTTTCACAAAAAAGTGAAATTTTCAAAAATTCAGAAAATTGGCTGAAAACGACTAAATATGAAGGACTCATCGGGCGAATCGCTCTGGAACTGAAATTGGAACGCTCACTGACATATCCCCTATCTGAAAATCTGATAAACGCCGGAAAAATGACTAAGTCCAAAAAAAAATTTTTTCACCTTTTTTCAATTTTACCCCCGTGGGATATATATTCTACCCACACACATTTGGAACTCTCCTGGGGTACCCTAACAAATATTATTCCCTCATTTAGTGGATATTTTCACAAAAAAGTGACATTTTCAAAAATTCTGAGAATTGGCTGAAATTGACTAAATATGAAGGACTCATCGGGTGAATCGCTCTGGAACTGAAATCGGAACGCTCACTGACCTTTCCCCTATCTGAAAGTCTGAGAAACGCCGGAAAAATGACTAAGTCTAAAAAAAATTTATTTTCAACTTTTTTCAACTTTACCCCCGTGGGATATATATCCTACCCACACACATTTGGAACTCTCTTGGGGTACCCTCACACATATTATTCCCTCATTTAGTGGATATTTTCACAAAAAAGTGAAATTTTCAAAAATTCAGAAAATTGGCTGAAAACGACTAAATATGAAGGACTCATCGGGCGAATCGCTCTGGAACTGAAATCGTAATGCTCACTGACATTTCCCCTATCTGAAAGTCTGATAAACGCTGAAAAAATGACTAATTTAAAAAAAAAAAATTTTTCACCTTTTTTCAATTTTACCCCCGTGGGATATATATTCTACCCACACACATTTGGAACTCTCCTGGGGTACCCTCACACATATTATTCCCTCATTTAGTGGATATTTTCACAAAAAAGTGAAATATTCAAAAATTCAGAAAATTGTCTGAAAACGACTAAATATGAAGGACTCATCGGGCGAATCGCTCTGGAACTGAAATCGGAATGCTCACTGACATTTCCCCTATCTGAAAGTCTGATAAACGCTGAAAAAATGACCAAGTTCAAAAAAAATTTTTTTTCACCTTTTTTCAGTTTTACCCCCGTGGGATATATATTCTACCCACACACATTTGGAACTCTCCTGGGGTACCCTCACACATATTATTCCCTCATTTAGTGGATATTTTCACAAAAAAGTGAAATTTTCAAAAATTCTGAGAATTGGCTGAAATTGACTAAATATGAAGGACTCATCGAGTGAATCGCTCTGGAACTGAAATCAGAACGCTAACTGACATTTCCCCTATCTGAAAGTCTGATAAACGCCGGAAAAATGGCTAAGTCTAAAAAAAAATTATTTTCAACTTTTTTCAATTTTACCCCCGTGGGATATATATCCTACCCACACACATTTGGAACTCTCTTGGGGTACCCTCACACATATTATTCCCTCATTTAGTGGATATTTTCACAAAAAAGTGAAATTTTCAAAAATTCAGAAAATTGGCTGAAAACGACTAAATATGAAGGACACATCGGGCGAATCGCTCTGGAACTGAAATCGGAACGCTCACTGACATTTCCCCTATCTGAAAATCTGATAAACGCCGGAAAAATGACTAAGTCCAAAAAAAAATTTTTTCACCTTTTTTCAATTTTACCCCCGTGGGATATATATTCTACCCACACACATTTGGAACTCTCCTGGGGGCACCCTCACACATATTATTCCCTCATTTAGTGGATATTTTCACAAAAAAGTGAAATTTTCAAAAATTCAGAAAATTGGCTGAAAACGACTAAATATGAAGGACTCATCGGGCGAATCGCTCTGGAACTGAAATCGGAACGCTCACTGACATTTCCCCTATCTGAAAGTCTGATAAACGCCAGAAAAATGACTAAGTTTAAAAAAAATTTATTTTCAACTTTTTTCAACTTTACCCCCGTGGGATATATATCCTACCCACACACATTTGGAACTCTCTTGGGGTACCCTCACACATATTATTCCCTCATTTAGTGGATATTTTCACAAAAAAGTGAAATTTTCAAAAATTCAGAAAATTGGCTGAAAACGACTAAATATGAAGGACTCATCAGGCGAATCGCTCTGGAACTGAAATTGGAACGCTCACTGACATTTCCCCTATCTGAAAGTCTGATAAACGCTGAAAAAATGACTAAGTCTAAAAAAAAATTATTTTCAACTTTTTTCAATTTTACCCCCGTGGGATATATATTCTACCCACACACATTTGGAACTCTCCTGGGGTACCCTCACACATATTATTCCCTCATTTAGTGGATATTTTCACAAAAAAGTGAAATTTTCAAAATTTCTGAAAATTGGCTGAAAACGACTAAATATGAAGGACTCATCGGGCGAATCGCTCTGGAACTGAAATCGGAACGCTCACTGACATTTCCCCTATCTGAAAGTCTAATAAACGCTGAAAAAATGACTAAGTCCAAAAAAATAATTTTTTCACCTTTTTCAATTTTACCCCCGTGGAATATATATTCTACCCACACACATTTGGAACTCTCCTGGGGTACCCACACACATATTATTTCCTCATTTAGTGGATATTTTCATAAAAAAGTGAAATTTTCAAAAATTAAAAAATTGGCTGAAAACGACTAAATATGAAGGACTCATCGGGCGAATCGCTCTGGAACTGAAATCGGAACGCTCACTGACATTTCCCCTATCTGAAAGTCTGATAAACGCTGGAAAAATAACTAAGTCCAAAAAAAAATTTTTTTCAACTTTTTTCAATTTTACCCCCGTGGGATTTATATTCTACCCACACACATTTCAAACTCTCCTGGGTTACCCTCACACATATTATTCCCTCATTTAGTGGATATTTTCACAAAAAGGTGAAATTTTCAAAAATTCTGAAAAAATTGGCTGAAAACGACAAAATATGAAGGACTCATCGGGCGAATCGCTCTGGAACTGAAATCGGAATGCTCACTGACATTTCCCCTATCTGAAAGTCTGATAAACGCTGAAAAAATGACTAAGTCTAAAAAAAATTTTTTTCAACTTTTTTCAATTTTACCCCCGTGGGATATATATTCTACCCACACACATTTGGAACTCTCCTGGGGTACCCTCACACATATTATTCCCTCATTTAGTGGATATTTTCACAAAAAGTGAAATTTTCAAAAATTCTGAAAATTGGCTGAAAACTACTAAATATGAAGGACTCATCGGGCGAATCGCTCTGGAACTGAAATCGGAACGCTCACTGACATTTCCCCTATCTGAAAGTCTGATAAACGGCGGAAAAATAACTAAGTCCAAAAAAAAAATTTTTTCACCTTTTTTCAATTTTACCCCCGTGGGATATATATTCTACCCACACACATTTGGAACTCTCCTAGGGTACCCTCACACATATTATTCCCTCATTTAGTGGATATTTTCACAAAAAAGTGAAATTTTCAAAAATTCTGAAAATTGGCTGAAAACGACTAAATATGAAGGACTCATCGGGCGAATCGCTCTGGAGCTGAAATCGGAACGCTCACTGACATTTCCCCTATCTGAAAGTTTGATAAACGCTGAAAAAATGACTAAGTCCAAAAAAAAAATTTTTTCACCTTTTTTCAATTTTTCCCCCGTGGGATATATATTCTACCCACACACATTTGGAACTCTCCTGGGGTACCCTCACACATATTATTCCCTCATTTAGTGGATATTTTCACAAAAAAGTGAAATTTTCAAAAATTCTGAAAATAGGCTGAAAACGACTAAATATGAATGACTCATCGGGCGAATCGCTCTGGAACTGAAATCGGAACGCTCACTGACATTTCCCCTATCTGAAAGTCTGATAAACTCTGAAAAAATGACTAAGTCCAAAAAAATTTTTTTCAACTTTTTTCAATTTTACCCCCGTGGGATATATATTCTACCCAAACACATTTGGAACTCTCCTGGGGTACCCTCACACATATTATTCCCTCATTTAGTGGATATTTTCACAAAAAAGTGTAATTTTCAAAAAATCAGAAAATTGGCTGAAAACGACTAAATATGAAGGACTCATTGGGCAAATCACTCTGGAACTGAAATCGGAACGCTAACTGACATTTCCCCTATCTGAAAGTCTGATAAACGCTGAAAAAATGACTAAGTCCAAGAAAAATATTTTTTCACCTTTTTTCAATTTTACCCCCGTGGGCTATATATTCTACCCACACACATTTGGAACTCTCCTGGGGTACCCTCACACATATTATTCCCTCATTTAGTGGATATTTTCACAAAAAAGTGAAATTTTCAAAAATTCTGAAAATAGGCTGAAAACGACTAAATATGAATGACTCATCGGGCGAATCGCTCTGGAACTGAAATCGGATCTCTCACTGACATTTCCCCTATCTGAAAGTCTGATAAACGCTGAAAAAATGACTAAGTCCAAGAAAAATATTTTTTCACCTTTTTTCAATTTTACCCCCGTGGGCTATATATTCTACCCACACACATTTGGAACTCTCCTGGGGTACCCTCACACATATTATTCCCTCATTTAGTGGATATTTTCACAAAAAAGTGACATTTTCAAAAATTCAGAAAATTGGCTGAAAACGACTAAATATGAAGGACTCATCGGGCGAATCGCTCTGGAACTGAAATCGGAACGCTCACTGACATTTCCCCTATCTGAAAGTCTGATAAACGCTGAAAAAATGACTAAGTCCAAAAAAAAAAATTTTCACCTTTTTTCAATTTTACCCCCGTGGGATATATATTCTACCCACACACATTTGGAACTCTCCTGGGGTACCCTCACACATATTATTCCCTCATTTAGTGGATATTTTCACAAAAAAGTGACATTTTCAAAAATTCAGAAAATTGGCTAAAAACGACTAAATATGAAGGACTCATCGGGCGAATCGCTCTGGAACTGAAATCGGAACGATCACTGACATTTCCCCTATCTGAAAGTCTGATAAACGCCGGAAAAATGACTAAGTCTAAAAAAAAAATTTTTTCACCTTTTTTCAATTTTACCCCCGTGGGATATATATTCTACCCACACACATTTGGACCTCTCCTGGGGTACCCTCACACATATTATTCCCTCATTTAGTGGATATTTTCACAAAAAAGTGAAATTTTCAAAAATTCAGAAAATTGGCTGAAAACGACTAAATATGAAGGACTCATCGGGCGAATCGCTCTGGAACTGAAATCGGAACGCTCACTGACATTTCCCCTATCTGAAAGTCTGATAAACGGCGGAAAAATGACTAAGTCCAAAAAAAATTTTTTCAACTTTTTTCAATTTTACCCCCGTGGGATATATATTCTACCCACACACATTTGGAACTCTCCTGGGGTACCCTCACACATATTATTCCCTCATTTAGTGGATATTTTCACAAAATAGTGAAATTTTCAAACATTCTGAAAATTGGCTGAAAACGACTAAATATGAAGGGCTCATCGGGCGAATCGCTCTGGAACTGAAATCGGAACGCTCACTGACATTTCCCCTATCTGAAAGTCTGATAAACGCCGGAAAAATGACTAAGTCTAAAAAAAAATTTTTTTCAACTTTTTTCAATTTTACCCTTGTGGGATATATATTCTACCCACACACATTTGGAACTCTCCTGGTGTACCCTCACACATATTATTCCCTCATTTAGTGGATATTTTCACAAAAAAGTGAAATTTTCAAAAATTCTGAAAATTGGCTGAAAATGACAAAATATGAAGGACTCATCGGGCGAATCGCTCTGGAACTGAAATCGGAACGCTCACTGACATTTCCCCTATCTGAAAGTCTGATAAACGCCCGAAAAATTACTAAGTCTAAAAAAAAAATTTTTTCACCTTTTTTCAATTTTACCCCCGTGGGATATATATTCTACCCACACACATTTGGAACTCTCCTGGGGTACCCTCACACATATTATTCCCTCATTTAGTGGATATTTTCACAAAAAAGTGACATTTTCAAAAATTCAGAAAATTGGCTGAAAACGACTAAATATGAAGGACTCATCGGGCAAATCGCTCTGGAACTGAAATCGGAACGCTCACTGACATTTCCCCTATCTGAAAGTCTGATAAACGCTGAAAAAATGACTAAGTCCAAAAAAAAAAATTTTCACCTTTTTTCAATTTTACCCCCGTGGGATATATATTATACCCACACACATTTGGAACTCTCCTGGGGTACCCTCACACATATTATTCCCTCATTTAGTGGATATTTTCACAAAAAAGTGACATTTTCAAAAATTCAGAAAATTGGCTAAAAACGACTAAATATGAAGGACTCATCGGGCTAATTGCTCTGGAACTGAAATCGTAATGCTCACTGACATTTCCCCTATCTGAAAGTCTGATAAACGCTGAAAAAATGACTAAGTCCAAAAAAAAAATTTTTTCACCTTTTTTCAATTTTACCCCCGTGGGATATATCTTCTACCCACACACATTTGGAACTCTCCTGGGGTACCCTCACACATATTATTCCCTCATTTAGTGGATATTTTCACAAAAAAGTGAAATTTTCAAAAATTCTGAAAATAGGCTGAAAACGACTAAATATGAATGACTCATCGGGCGAATCGCTCTGGAACTGAAATCGGAACTCTCACTGACATTTCCCCTATCTGAAAGTCTGATAAACGCTGAAAAAATGACTAAGTCCAAGAAAAATATTTTTTCACCTTTTTTCAACTTTACCCCCGTGGGCTATATATTCTACCCACACACATTTGGAACTCTCCTGGGGTACCCTCACACATATTATTCCCTCATTTAGTGGATATTTTCACAAAAAAGTGACATTTTCAAAAATTCAGAAAATTGGCTGAAAACGACTAAATATGAAGGACTCATCGGGCAAATCGCTCTGGAACTGAAATCGGAACGCTCACTGACATTTCCCCTATCTGAAAGTCTGATAAACGCCGGAAAAATGACTAAGTCTAAAAAAAAAATTTTTTCACCTTTTTTCAATTTTACCCCCGTGGGATATATATTCTACCCACACACATTTGGAACTCTCCTGGGGTACCCTCACACATATTATTCCCTCATTTAGTGGATATTTTCACAAAAAAGTGAAATTTTCAAAAATTCTGAGAATTGGCTGAAAATGACAAAATATGAAGGACTCATCGGGCGAATCGCTCTGGAACTGAAATCGGAATGCTCACTGACATTTCCCCTATCTGAAAGTCTGATAAACGGCGGAAAAATGACTAAGTCCAAAAAAAATTTTTTTCAACTTTTTTCAATTTTACCCCCGTGGGATATATATTCTACCCAAACACATTTGGAACTCTCCTGGGGTACCCTCACACATATTATTCCCTCATTTAGTGGATATTTTCACAAAAAAGTGTAATTTTCAAAAAATCAGAAAATTGGCTGAAAACGACTAAATATGAAGGACTCATAGGGCAAATCACTCTGGAACTGAAATCGGAACGCTAACTGACATTTCCCCTATCTGAAAGTCTGATAAACGCCGGAAAAATGACTAAGTCTAAAAAAAATTTTTTTCAACTTTTTTCAATTTTACCCCCGTGGGATATATATTCTACCCACACACATTTGGAACTCTCCTGGGGTACCCTCACACATATTATTCCCTCATTTAGTGGATATTTTCACAAAAAAGTGAAATTTTCAAAAATTCTGAAAATAGGCTGAAAACGACTAAATATGAATGACTCATCGGGCGAATCGCTCTGGAACTGAAATCGGAACTCTCACTGACATTTCCCCTATCTGAAAGTCTGATAAACGCTGAAAAAATGACTAAGTCCAAGAAAAATATTTTTTCACCTTTTTTCAACTTTACCCCCGTGGGCTATATATTCTACCCACACACATTTGGAACTCTCCTGGGGTACCCTCACACATATTATTCCCTCTTTTAGTGGATATTTTCACAAAAAAGTGACATTTTCAAAAATTCTGAAAATTGGCTGAAAACGACTAAATATGAAGGACTCATCGGGCAAATCGCTCTGGAACTGAAATCGGAATGCTCACTGACATTTCCCCTATCTGAAAGTCTGATAAACGCCGGAAAAATGACTAAGTCTAAAAAAAAAATTTTTTCACCTTTTTTCAATTTTACCCCCGTGGGATATATATTCTACCCACACACATTTGGTACTCTCCTGGGGTACACTCACACATATTATTCCCTCATTTAGTGGATATTTTCACAAAAAAGTGAAATATTCAAAAATTCAGAAAATTGGCTGAAAACGACTAAATATGAAGGACTCATCGGGCGAATCGCTCTGGAACTGAAATCGGAACGCTCACTGACATTTCCCCTATCTGAAAGTCTGATAAACGCTGAAAAAATGACTAAGTCCAAAAAAAAAAATTTTCACCTTTTTTCAATTTTACCCCCGTGGGATATATATTCTACCCACACACATTTGGAACTCTCCTGGGGTACCCTCACACATATTATTCCCTCATTTAGTGGATATTTTCACAAAAAAGTGACATTTTCAAAAATTCAGAAAATTGGCTAAAAATGACTAAATATGAAGGACTCATCGGGCGAATCGCTCTGGAACTGAAATCGGAACGCTCACTGACATTTCCCCTATCTGAAAGTCTGATAAACGCCGGAAAAATTACTAAGTCTAAAAAAAAAATTTTTTCACCTTTTTTCAATTTTACCCCCGTGGGATATATATTCTACCCACACACATTTGGAACTCTCCTGGGGTACCCTCACACATATTATTCCCTCATTTAGTGGATATTTTCACAAAAAAGTGACATTTTCAAAAATTCAGAAAATTGGCTGAAAACGACTAAATATGAAGGACTCATCGGGCAAATCGCTCTGGAACTGAAATCGGAACGCTCACTGACATTTCCCCTATCTGAAAGTCTGATAAACGCTGAAAAAATGACTAAGTCCAAAAAAAAAAATTTTCACCTTTTTTCAATTTTACCCCCGTGGGATATATATTATACCCACACACATTTGGAACTCTCCTGGGGTACCCTCACACATATTATTCCCTCATTTAGTGGATATTTTCACAAAAAAGTGACATTTTCAAAAATTCAGAAAATTGGCTAAAAACGACTAAATATGAAGGACTCATCGGGCTAATTGCTCTGGAACTGAAATCGTAATGCTCACTGACATTTCCCCTATCTGAAAGTCTGATAAACGCTGAAAAAATGACTAAGTCCAAAAAAAAAATTTTTTCACCTTTTTTCAATTTTACCCCCGTGGGATATATCTTCTACCCACACACATTTGGAACTCTCCTGGGGTACCCTCACACATATTATTCCCTCATTTAGTGGATATTTTCACAAAAAAGTGAAATTTTCAAAAATTCTGAAAATAGGCTGAAAACGACTAAATATGAATGACTCATCGGGCGAATCGCTCTGGAACTGAAATCGGAACTCTCACTGACATTTCCCCTATCTGAAAGTCTGATAAACGCTGAAAAAATGACTAAGTCCAAGAAAAATATTTTTTCACCTTTTTTCAATTTTACCCCCGTGGGCTATATATTCTACCCACACACATTTGGAACTCTCCTGGGGTACCCTCACACATATTATTCCCTCATTTAGTGGATATTTTCACAAAAAAGTGACATTTTCAAAAATTCAGAAAATTGGCTGAAAACGACTAAATATGAAGGACTCATAGGGCAAATCGCTCTGGAACTGAAATCGGAACGCTCACTGACATTTCCCCTATCTGAAAGTCTGATAAACGCCGGAAAAATGACTAAGTCTAAAAAAAAAAATTTTTCACCTTTTTTCAATTTTACCCCCGTGGGATATATATTCTACCCACACACATTTGGAACTCTCCTGGGGTACACTCACACATATTATTCCCTCATTTAGTGGATATTTTCACAAAAAAGTGAAATTTTCAAAAATTCAGAAAATTGGCTGAAAACGACTAAATATGAAGGACTCATCGGGCGAATCGCTCTGGAACTGAAATCGGAACGCTCACTGACATTTCCCCTATCTGAAAGTCTGATAAACGCTGAAAAAATGACTAAGTCTAAAAAAAAAATTTTTTCACCTTTTTTCAATTTTACCCCCGTGGGATATAAATTCTACCCACACACATTTGGAACTCTCCTGGGGTACCCTCACACATATTATTCCCTCATTTAGTGGATATTTTCACAAAAAAGTGACATTTTCAAAAATTCAGAAAATTGGCTGAAAACGACTAAATATGAAGGACTCATCGGGCGAATCGCTCTGGAACTGAAATCGGAACGCTCACTGACATTTCCCCTATCTGAAAGTCTGATAAACGCCAGAAAAATGACTAAGTCCAAAAAAAATTTTTTTCACCTTTTTTCAATTTTACCCCCGTGGGATATATATTCTACCCACACACATTTGGAACTCTCCTGGGGTACCCTCACACATATTATTCCCTCATTTAGTGGATATTTTCACAAAAAAGTGAAATTTTCAAAAATTCAGAAAATTGGCTGAAAACGACTAAATATGAAGGACTCATCGGGCGAATCGCTCTGGAACTGAAATCAGAACGCTCATTGACATTTCCCCTATCTGAAAGTCTGATAAACGCCGGAAAAATGACTAAGTCCAAAAAAAAATTTTTTCACCTTTTTTCAATTTTACCCCCGTGTGATATATATTCTACCCACACACATTTGGAACTCTCCTGGGGTACCCTCACACATATTATTCCCTCATTTAGTGGATATTTTCACAAAAAAGTGACATTTTCAAAAATTCAGAAAATTGGCTGAAAACGACTAAATATGAAGGACTCATCGGGCGAATCGCTCTGGAACTGAAATCGGAACGCTCACTGACATTTCCCCTATCTGAAAGTCTGATAAACGCCGGAAAAATGACTAAGTCTAAAAAAAAAATTTTTTCAACTTTTTTCAATTTTACCCCCGTGGGATATATATTCTACCCACACACATTTGGAACTCTCCTGGGGTACCCTCACACATATTATTCCCTCATTTAGTAGATATTTTCACAAAAAAGTGAAATTTTCAAAAATTCAGAAAATTGTCTGAAAACGACTAAATATGAAGGACTCCTTGGGCGAATCGCTCTGGAACTATAATCGGAACGCTCACTGATATTTCCCCTATCTGAAAGTCTGATAAACGCCGGAAAAATGACTAAGTCCAAAAAAAATTTGTTTCACCTTTTTTCAATTTTACCCCAGTGGGATATATATTCTACCCACACACATTTGGAACTCTCCTGGGGTACCCTCACACATATTATTCCCTCATTTAGTGGATATTTTCACAAAAAAATGAAATTTTCAAAAATTCAGAAAATTGTCTGAAAACGACTAAATATGAAGGACTCCTTGGGCGAATCGCTCTGGAACTATAATCGGAACGCTCACTGATATTTCCCCTATCTGAAAGTCTGATAAACGGCGGAAAAATGACTAAGTCCAAAAAAAATTTTTTTCAACTTTTTTCAATTTTACCCCCGTGGGATATATATTCTACCTACGCACATTTGGAACACTCCTGGGGTACCCTCACACATATTATTCCCTCATTTTGTGGATATTTTCACAAAAAAGTGAAATTTTCAGAAATTCTGAAAATTGGCTGAAAACGACTGAATATGAAGGACTCATGTGGCGAATCGCGCTGGAACTGAAATCGGAACGCTCACTGACATTTCCCCTATCTGAAAGTCTGATACACGCCGGAAAAAAGACTAAGTCTAAAAAAAATTTTTTTTCAACTTTTTTCAATTTTACCCCCGTGGGATATATATTCTACCCACACACATTTGGAACTCTCCTGGGGTACCCTCACACATATTATTCCCTCATTTAGTGGATATTTTCACAAAAAAGTGAAATTTTCAAAAATTCTGAAAACTGGCTGAAAACGATTAAATATGAAGGACTCATCGGGCGAATCGCTCTGGAACTGAAATCGGAACGCTCACTGACATTTCCCCTATCTGAAAGTCTGATAAACGCTGAAAAAATGACAAAGTCCAAAAAAAAAATTTTTTTTTCACCTTTTTTCAATTTTACCCCCGTGGGATATATATTCTACCCACACACAATTGGAACTCTCCTGAGGTACCCTCACACATATTATTCCCTCATTTAGTGGATATTTTCACAAAAAAGTGAAATTTTCAAAATTCAGAAAATTGGCTGAAAACGACTAAATATGAAGGACTAATCGGGCGAATCGCTCTGGAACTGAAACGGGAACGCTCACTGACATTTCCCCTATCTGAAAGTCTGATAAACGCTGTAAAAATGACTAAGTCCAAAAAAAAAAATTTTTCACCTTTTTTCAATTTTACCCCCGTGGGATATATATTCTACCCACACACATTTGGAACTCTCCTGGGGTACCCTCACACATATTATTTCCTCATTTAGTGGATATTTTCACAAAAAAGTGAAATTTTCAAAAATTCGGAAAATTGGCTGCAAACGACTAAATATGAAGGACTCATCGGGCGAATCGCTCTGGAACTGAAATCGGAACGCTCACTGACATTTCCCCTATCTGAAAGTCTGAAAAACGCTGAAAAAAAGACTAAGTGCAAAAAAAAAATTTTTTCACCTTTTTTCAATTTTACCCCCGTGGGATATATATTCTACCCACACACATTTGGAACTCTCCTAGGGTACCTTCACACATATTATTCCCTCATTTAGTGGATATTTTCACAAAAAAGTGAAATTTTCAAAAATTCAAAAAATTGGCTGAAAACGACTAAATATGAAGGACTAATCGGGCGAATCGCTCTGGAACTGAAATCGGAACGCTCACTGACATTTCCCCTATCTGAAAGTCTGATAAACGCTGAAAAAATGACAGTTCAAAAAAAAAAATTTTTCACCTTTTTTCAATTTTACCCCCGTGGGATATATATTCTACCCACACACATTTCGAACTCTCCTGGGGTACCCTCACACATATTATTTCCTCATTTAGTGGATATTTTCACAAAAAAGAGAAATTTTCAAAAATTCTGAAAATTGGCTGAAAACGACTAAATATGAAGGACTCATTGGGCGAATCGCTCTGGAACTGAAATCGGAATGCTCACAGACATTTCCCCTATCTGAATGTCTGATAAACGCTGAAAAAATGACTAAGTCCAAAAAAAAATATTTTCACCTTTTTTCAATTTTACCCCCGTGGGATATATAATCTACCCACACACATTTGGAACTCTCCTGGGGTACCCTCACACATATTATTCCCTCATTTAGTGGATATTTTCACAAAAAAGTGAAATTTTCAAAAATTCAGAAAATTGGCTGAAAATGACTAAATATGAAGGACTCATCGGGCGAATCACTCTAGAACTGAAATTGGAACGCTCACTGACATTTCCCCTATCTGAAAGTCTGATAAACGCTGAAAAAATGACTAAGTCCAAAAAAAATAATTTTTCACCTTTTTTCAATTTTACCCCCGTGGGATATATATTCTACCCACACACATTTGGAACTCTCCTGGGGTACCCTCACACATATTATTCCCTCATTTAGTGGATATTTTCACAAAAAAAGTGAAATTTTCAAAAATTCAGAAAATTGGCTGAAAACGACTGAATATGAAGGACTCATCGGGTGAATCGCGCTGGAACTGAAATCGGAACGCTCACTGACATTTCCCCTATCTGAAAGTCTGATAAACGCTGAAAAAATGACTAAGTAAAAAAAAAAAATGTTTTCACCTTTTTTCAATTTTACCCCCGTGGGATATATATTCTACCCACACACATTTGGAACTCTCCTGGGGTACCCTCACACATATTATTCCCTCATTTAGTGGATATTTTCACAAAAAAGTGAAATTTTCAAAAATTCAGAAAATTGGCTGAAAAAAATTAAATATGAAGGGTTCATCGGGCGAATCGCTCTGGAACTGAAATCAGAACGCTCACTGACATTTCCCCTATCTGAAAGTCTGATAAACGCTGAAAAAATGACTAAGTCCAAAAAAAAAATTTTTTCACCTTTTTTCAATTTTACCCCCGTGGGATATATATTCTACCCACACACATTTGGAACTCTCCTGGGGTACCCTCACACATATTATTCCCTCATTTAGTGGATATTTTCACAAAAAAGTGACATTTTCAAAAATTCAGAAAATTGGCTGAAAATGACTAAATATGAAGGACTCATCGGGCGAATCACTCTGGAACTGAAATTGGAACGCTCACTGACATTTCCCCTATCTGAAAGTCTGATAAACGCTGAAAAAATGACTAAGTCTAAAAAAAAAAATGTTTCACCTTTTTTCAATTTTACCCCCGTGGGATATATATTCTACCCACACACATTTGGAACTCTCCTGGGGTACCCTCACACATATTATTCCCTCATTTAGTGGATATTTTCACAAAAAAAGTGAAATTTTCAAAAATTCTGAAAATTGGCTGAAAACGACTGAATATGAAGGACTCATCGGGTGAATCGCGCTGGAACTGAAATCGGAACGCTCACTGACATTTCCCCTATCTGAAAGTCTGATAAACGCTGAAAAAATGACTAAGTCCAAAAAAAATAATTTTTCACCTTTTTTCAATTTTACCCCCGTGGGATATATATTCTACCCACACACATTTGGAACTCTCCTGGGGTACCCTCACACATATTATTCCCTCATTTAGTGGATATTTTCACAAAAAAAGTGAAATTTTCAAAAATTCAGAAAATTGGCTGAAAACGACTGAATATGAAGGACTCATCGGGTGAATCGCGCTGGAACTGAAATCGGAACGCTCACTGACATTTCCCCTATCTGAAAGTCTGATAAACGCTGAAAAAATGACTAAGTAAAAAAAAAAAATGTTTTCACCTTTTTTCAATTTTACCCCCGTGGGATATATATTCTACCCACACACATTTGGAACTCTCCTGGGGTACCCTCACACATATTATTCCCTCATTTAGTGGATATTTTCACAAAAAAGTGAAATTTTCAAAAATTCAGAAAATTGGCTGAAAAAAATTAAATATGAAGGGTTCATCGGGCGAATCGCTCTGGAACTGAAATCAGAACGCTCACTGACATTTCCCCTATCTGAAAGTCTGATAAACGCTGAAAAAATGACTAAGTCCAAAAAAAAAATTTTTTCACCTTTTTTCAATTTTACCCCCGTGGGATATATATTCTACCCACACACATTTGGAACTCTCCTGGGGTACCCTCACACATATTATTCCCTCATTTAGTGGATATTTTCACAAAAAAGTGACATTTTCAAAAATTCAGAAAATTGGCTGAAAATGACTAAATATGAAGGACTCATCGGGCGAATCACTCTGGAACTGAAATTGGAACGCTCACTGACATTTCCCCTATCTGAAAGTCTGATAAACGCTGAAAAAATGACTAAGTCTAAAAAAAAAAATGTTTCACCTTTTTTCAATTTTACCCCCGTGGGATATATATTCTACCCACACACATTTGGAACTCTCCTGGGGTACCCTCACACATATTATTCCCTCATTTAGTGGATATTTTCACAAAAAAAGTGAAATTTTCAAAAATTCTGAAAATTGGCTGAAAACGACTGAATATGAAGGACTCATCGGGTGAATCGCGCTGGAACTGAAATCGGAACGCTCACTGACATTTCCCCTATCTGAAAGTCTGATAAACGCCGAAAAAATGACTAAGTAAAAAAAAAAAATGTTTTCACCTTTTTTCAGTTTTACCCCCGTGGGATATATATTCTACCCACACACATTTGGAACTCTCCTGGGGTACCCTCACACATATTATTCCCTCATTTAGTGGATATTTTCACAAAAAAGTGACATTTTCAAAAATTCAGAAAATTGGCTGAAAACGACTAAATATGAAGGACTCATTGGGCGAATCGCTCTGGAACTGAAATCGGAACTCTCACTGACATTTCCCCTATCTGAAAGTCTGATAAACGCTGAAAAAATGATTAAGTCCAAAAAAAAATTTTTTCAACTTTTTTCAATTTTACCCCCGTGGGATATATATTCTACCCACACACATTTGGAACTCTCCTGGGGTACCCTCACACATATTGTTCCCTCATTTAGTGGATATTTTCACAAAAAAGTGAAATTTTCAATAATTCAGAAAATTGGCTGAAAATGACTAAATATGAAGGACTCATCGGGCGAATCGCTCTGGAACTGAAATCGGAATGTTCACTGATATTTCCCCTATCTGAAAGTCTGATAAACGCTGAAAAAATGATTAAGTCTAAAAAAAATTTTTTTTCACCTTTTTTCAATTTTACCCCCGTGGGATATATATTCTACCCACACAAATTTGGAACTCTCCTGGGGTACCCTCACACATATTATTCCCTCATTTAGTGGATATTTTCACAAAAAAAGTGAAATTTTCAAAAATTCAGAAAATTGGCTGAAAATGACTAAATATGAAGACTCATCAGGCGAATCGCTCTGGAACTGAAATCGGAACGCTCACTGACATTTCCCCTATCTGAAAGTCTGATAAACGCTGAAAAAATGATTAAGTCCAAAAAAAAATTTTTTCAACTTTTTTCAATTTTACCCCCGTGGGATATATATTCTACCCACACACATTTGGAACTCTCCTGGGGTACCCTCACACATATTATTCCCTCATTTAGTGGATATTTTCACAAAAAAGTGACATTTTCAAAAATTCAGAAAATTGGCTAAAAATGACTAAATATGAAGGACTCATCGGGCGAATCGCTCTGGAACTGAAATCGGAACGCTCACTGACATTTCCCCTATCTGAAAGTCTGATAAACGCCGGAAAAATTACTAAGTCTAAAAAAAAAATTTTTTCACCTTTTTTCAATTTTACCCCCGTGGGATATATATTCTACCCACACACATTTGGAACTCTCCTGGGGTACCCTCACACATATTATTCCCTCATTTAGTGGATATTTTCACAAAAAAGTGACATTTTCAAAAATTCAGAAAATTGGCTGAAAACGACTAAATATGAAGGACTCATCGGGCAAATCGCTCTGGAACTGAAATCGGAACGCTCACTGACATTTCCCCTATCTGAAAGTCTGATAAACGCTGAAAAAATGACTAAGTCCAAAAAAAAAAATTTTCACCTTTTTTCAATTTTACCCCCGTGGGATATATATTATACCCACACACATTTGGAACTCTCCTGGGGTACCCTCACACATATTATTCCCTCATTTAGTGGATATTTTCACAAAAAAGTGACATTTTCAAAAATTCAGAAAATTGGCTAAAAACGACTAAATATGAAGGACTCATCGGGCTAATTGCTCTGGAACTGAAATCGTAATGCTCACTGACATTTCCCCTATCTGAAAGTCTGATAAACGCTGAAAAAATGACTAAGTCCAAAAAAAAAATTTTTTCACCTTTTTTCAATTTTACCCCCGTGGGATATATCTTCTACCCACACACATTTGGAACTCTCCTGGGGTACCCTCACACATATTATTCCCTCATTTAGTGGATATTTTCACAAAAAAGTGAAATTTTCAAAAATTCTGAAAATAGGCTGAAAACGACTAAATATGAATGACTCATCGGGCGAATCGCTCTGGAACTGAAATCGGAACTCTCACTGACATTTCCCCTATCTGAAAGTCTGATAAACGCTGAAAAAATGACTAAGTCCAAGAAAAATATTTTTTCACCTTTTTTCAACTTTACCCCCGTGGGCTATATATTCTACCCACACACATTTGGAACTCTCCTGGGGTACCCTCACACATATTATTCCCTCATTTAGTGGATATTTTCACAAAAAAGTGACATTTTCAAAAATTCAGAAAATTGGCTGAAAACGACTAAATATGAAGGACTCATCGGGCAAATCGCTCTGGAACTGAAATCGGAACGCTCACTGACATTTCCCCTATCTGAAAGTCTGATAAACGCCGGAAAAATGACTAAGTCTAAAAAAAAAATTTTTTCACCTTTTTTCAATTTTACCCCCGTGGGATATATATTCTACCCACACACATTTGGAACTCTCCTGGGGTACCCTCACACATATTATTCCCTCATTTAGTGGATATTTTCACAAAAAAGTGAAATTTTCAAAAATTCTGAAAATTGGCTGAAAATGACAAAATATGAAGGACTCATCGGGCGAATCGCTCTGGAACTGAAATCGGAATGATCACTGACATTTCCCCTATCTGAAAGTCTGATAAACGGCGGAAAAATGACTAAGTCCAAAAAAAATTTTTTTCAACTTTTTTCAATTTTACCCCCGTGGGATATATATTCTACCCAAACACATTTGGAACTCTCCTGGGGTACCCTCACACATATTATTCCCTCATTTAGTGGATATTTTCACAAAAAAGTGTAATTTTCAAAAAATCAGAAAATTGGCTGAAAACGACTAAATATGAAGGACTCATTGGGCAAATCACTCTGGAACTGAAATCGGAACGCTAACTGACATTTCCCCTATCTGAAAGTCTGATAAACGCCGGAAAAATGACTAAGTCTAAAAAAAATTTTTTTCAACTTTTTTCAATTTTACCCCCGTGGGATATATATTCTACCCACACACATTTGGAACTCTCCTGGGGTACCCTCACACATATTATTCCCTCATTTAGTGGATATTTTCACAAAAAAGTGAAATTTTCAAAAATTCTGAAAATAGGCTGAAAACGACTAAATATGAATGACTCATCGGGCGAATCGCTCTGGAACTGAAATCGGAACTCTCACTGACATTTCCCCTATCTGAAAGTCTGATAAACGCTGAAAAAATGACTAAGTCCAAGAAAAATATTTTTTCACCTTTTTTCAACTTTACCCCCGTGGGCTATATATTCTACCCACACACATTTGGAACTCTCCTGGGGTACCCTCACACATATTATTCCCTCATTTAGTGGATATTTTCACAAAAAAGTGACATTTTCAAAAATTCAGAAAATTGGCTAAAAATGACTAAATATGAAGGACTCATCGGGCGAATCGCTCTGGAACTGAAATCGGAACGCTCACTGACATTTCCCCTATCTGAAAGTCTGATAAACGCCGGAAAAATTACTAAGTCTAAAAAAAAAATTTTTTCACCTTTTTTCAATTTTACCCCCGTGGGATATATATTCTACCCACACACATTTGGAACTCTCCTGGGGTACCCTCACACATATTATTCCCTCATTTAGTGGATATTTTCACAAAAAAGTGACATTTTCAAAAATTCAGAAAATTGGCTGAAAACGACTAAATATGAAGGACTCATCGGGCAAATCGCTCTGGAACTGAAATCGGAACGCTCACTGACATTTCCCCTATCTGAAAGTCTGATAAACGCTGAAAAAATGACTAAGTCCAAAAAAAAAAATTTTCACCTTTTTTCAATTTTACCCCCGTGGGATATATATTATACCCACACACATTTGGAACTCTCCTGGGGTACCCTCACACATATTATTCCCTCATTTAGTGGATATTTTCACAAAAAAGTGACATTTTCAAAAATTCAGAAAATTGGCTAAAAACGACTAAATATGAAGGACTCATCGGGCTAATTGCTCTGGAACTGAAATCGTAATGCTCACTGACATTTCCCCTATCTGAAAGTCTGATAAACGCTGAAAAAATGACTAAGTCCAAAAAAAAAATTTTTTCACCTTTTTTCAATTTTACCCCCGTGGGATATATCTTCTACCCACACACATTTGGAACTCTCCTGGGGTACCCTCACACATATTATTCCCTCATTTAGTGGATATTTTCACAAAAAAGTGAAATTTTCAAAAATTCTGAAAATAGGCTGAAAACGACTAAATATGAATGACTCATCGGGCGAATCGCTCTGGAACTGAAATCGGAACTCTCACTGACATTTCCCCTATCTGAAAGTCTGATAAACGCTGAAAAAATGACTAAGTCCAAGAAAAATATTTTTTCACCTTTTTTCAATTTTACCCCCGTGGGCTATATATTCTACCCACACACATTTGGAACTCTCCTGGGGTACCCTCACACATATTATTCCCTCATTTAGTGGATATTTTCACAAAAAAGTGACATTTTCAAAAATTCAGAAAATTGGCTGAAAACGACTAAATATGAAGGACTCATTGGGCAAATCGCTCTGGAACTGAAATCGGAACGCTCACTGACATTTCCCCTATCTGAAAGTCTGATAAACGCCGGAAAAATGACTAAGTCTAAAAAAAAAAATTTTTCACCTTTTTTCAATTTTACCCCCGTGGGATATATATTCTACCCACACACATTTGGAACTCTCCTGGGGTATACTCACACATATTATTCCCTCATTTAGTGGATATTTTCACAAAAAAGTGAAATTTTCAAAAATTCAGAAAATTGGCTGAAAACGACTAAATATGAAGGACTCATCGGGCGAATCGCTCTGGAACTGAAATCGGAACGCTCACTGACATTTCCCCTATCTGAAAGTCTGATAAACGCTGAAAAAATGACTAAGTCTAAAAAAAAAATTTTTTCACCTTTTTTCAATTTTACCCCCGTGGGATATAAATTCTACCCACACACATTTGGAACTCTCCTGGGGTACCCTCACACATATTATTCCCTCATTTAGTGGATATTTTCACAAAAAAGTGACATTTTCAAAAATTCAGAAAATTGGCTGAAAACGACTAAATATGAAGGACTCATCGGGCGAATCGCTCTGGAACTGAAATCGGAACGCTCACTGACATTTCCCCTATTTGAAAGTCTGATAAACGCCAGAAAAATGACTAAGTCCAAAAAAAATTTTTTTCACCTTTTTTCAATTTTACCCCCGTGGGATATATATTCTACCCACACACATTTGGAACTCTCCTGGGGTACCCTCACACATATTATTCCCTCATTTAGTGGATATTTTCACAAAAAAGTGAAATTTTCAAAAATTCAGAAAATTGGCTGAAAACGACTAAATATGAAGGACTCATCGGGCGAATCGCTCTGGAACTGAAATCAGAACGCTCATTGACATTTCCCCTATCTGAAAGTCTGATAAACGCCGGAAAAATGACTAAGTCTAAAAAAAAAATTTTTTCAACTTTTTTCAATTTTACCCCCGTGGGATATATATTCTACCCACACACATTTGGAACTCTCCTGGGGTACCCTCACACATATTATTCCCTCATTTAGTGGATATTTTCACAAAAAAGTGAAATTTTCAAAAATTCAGAAAATTGTCTGAAAACGACTAAATATGAAGGACTCCTTGGGCGAATCGCTCTGGAACTATAATCGGAACGCTCACTGATATTTCCCCTATCTGAAAGTCTGATAAACGCCGGAAAAATGACTAAGTCCAAAAAAAATTTGTTTCACCTTTTTTCAATTTTACCCCAGTGGGATATATATTCTACCCACACACATTTGGAACTCTCCTGGGGTACCCTCACACATATTATTCCCTCATTTAGTGGATATTTTCACAAAAAAATGAAATTTTCAAAAATTCAGAAAATTGTCTGAAAACGACTAAATATGAAGGACTCCTTGGGCGAATCGCTCTGGAACTATAATCGGAACGCTCACTGATATTTCCCCTATCTGAAAGTCTGATAAACGGCGGAAAAATGACTAAGTCCAAAAAAAATTTTTTTCAACTTTTTTCAATTTTACCCCCGTGGGATATATATTCTACCTACGCACATTTGGAACACTCCTGGGGTACCCTCACACATATTATTCCCTCATTTCGTGGATATTTTCACAAAAAAGTGAAATTTTCAGAAATTCTGAAAATTGGCTGAAAACGACTGAATATGAAGGACTCATGTGGCGAATCGCGCTGGAACTGAAATCGGAACGCTCACTGACATTTCCCCTATCTGAAAGTCTGATACACGCCGGAAAAAAGACTAAGTCTAAAAAAAATTTTTTTTCAACTTTTTTCAATTTTACCCCCGTGGGATATATATTCTACCCACACACATTTGGAACTCTCTTGGGGTACCCTCACACATATTATTCCCTCATTTAGTGGATATTTTCACAAAAAAGTGAAATTTTCAAAAATTCTGAAAACTGGCTGAAAACGATTAAATATGAAGGACTCATCGGGCGAATCGCTCTGGAACTGAAATCGGAACGCTCACTGACATTTCCCCTATCTGAAAGTCTGATAAACGCTGAAAAAATGACAAAGTCCAAAAAAAAAATTTTTTTTTCACCTTTTTTCAATTTTACCCCCGTGGGATATATATTCTACCCACACACAATTGGAACTCTCCTGAGGTACCCTCACACATATTATTCCCTCATTTAGTGGATATTTTCACAAAAAAGTGAAATTTTCAAAATTCAGAAAATTGGCTGAAAACGACTAAATATGAAGGACTAATCGGGCGAATCGCTCTGGAACTGAAACGGGAACGCTCACTGACATTTCCCCTATCTGAAAGTCTGATAAACGCTGTAAAAATGACTAAGTCCAAAAAAAAAAATTTTTCACCTTTTTTCAATTTTACCCCCGTGGGATATATATTCTACCCACACACATTTGGAACTCTCCTGGGGTACCCTCACACATATTATTTCCTCATTTAGTGGATATTTTCACAAAAAAGTGAAATTTTCAAAAATTCGGAAAATTGGCTGCAAACGACTAAATATGAAGGACTCATCGGGCGAATCGCTCTGGAACTGAAATCGGAACGCTCACTGACATTTCCCCTATCTGAAAGTCTGAAAAACGCTGAAAAAAAGACTAAGTGCAAAAAAAAAATTTTTTCACCTTTTTTCAATTTTACCCCCGTGGGATATATATTCTACCCACACACATTTGGAACTCTCCTAGGGTACCTTCACACATATTATTCCCTCATTTAGTGGATATTTTCACAAAAAAGTGAAATTTTCAAAAATTCAAAAAATTGGCTGAAAACGACTAAATATGAAGGACTAATCGGGCGAATCGCTCTGGAACTGAAATCGGAACGCTCACTGACATTTCCCCTATCTGAAAGTCTGATAAACGCTGAAAAAATGAAAGTTCAAAAAAAAAAATTTTTCACCTTTTTTCAATTTTACCCCCGTGGGATATATATTCTACCCACACACATTTCGAACTCTCCTGGGGTACCCTCACACATATTATTTCCTCATTTAGTGGATATTTTCACAAAAAAGAGAAATTTTCAAAAATTCTGAAAATTGGCTGAAAACGACTAAATATGAAGGACTCATTGGGCGAATCGCTCTGGAACTGAAATCGGAATGCTCACAGACATTTCCCCTATCTGAATGTCTGATAAACGCTGAAAAAATGACTAAGTCCAAAAAAAAATATTTTCACCTTTTTTCAATTTTACCCCCGTGGGATATATAATCTACCCACACACATTTGGAACTCTCCTGGGGTACCCTCACACATATTATTCCCTCATTTAGTGGATATTTTCACAAAAAAGTGAAATTTTCAAAAATTCAGAAAATTGGCTGAAAATGACTAAATATGAAGGACTCATCGGGCGAATCACTCTAGAACTGAAATTGGAACGCTCACTGACATTTCCCCTATCTGAAAGTCTGATAAACGCTGAAAAAATGACTAAGTCCAAAAAAAATAATTTTTCACCTTTTTTCAATTTTACCCCCGTGGGATATATATTCTACCCACACACATTTGGAACTCTCCTGGGGTACCCTCACACATATTATTCCCTCATTTAGTGGATATTTTCACAAAAAAAGTGAAATTTTCAAAAATTCAGAAAATTGGCTGAAAACGACTGAATATGAAGGACTCATCGGGTGAATCGCGCTGGAACTGAAATCGGAACGCTCACTGACATTTCCCCTATCTGAAAGTCTGATAAACGCTGAAAAAATGACTAAGTAAAAAAAAAAAATGTTTTCACCTTTTTTCAATTTTACCCCCGTGGGATATATATTCTACCCACACACATTTGGAACTCTCCTGGGGTACCCTCACACATATTATTCCCTCATTTAGTGGATATTTTCACAAAAAAGTGAAATTTTCAAAAATTCAGAAAATTGGCTGAAAACGATTAAATATGAAAGGTTCATCGGGCGAATCGCTCTGGAACTGAAATCGGAACGCTCACTGATATTTCCCCTATCTGAAAGTCTGATAAACGCTGAAAAAATGACTAAGTCCAAAAAAAAAATTTTTCACCTTTTTTCAATTTTACCCCCGTGGGATATATATTCTACCCACACACATTTGGAACTCTCCTGGGGTACCCTCACACATATTATTCCCTCATTTAGTGGATATTTTCACAAAAAAGTGACATTTTCAAAAATTCAGAAAATTGGCTGAAAACGACTAAATATGAAGGACTCATTGGGCAAATCGCTCTGGAACTGAAATCGGAACGCTCACTGACATTTCCCCTATCTGAAAGTCTGATAAACGCCGGAAAAATGACTAAGTCTAAAAAAAAAAATTTTTCACCTTTTTTCAATTTTACCCCCGTGGGATATATATTCTACCCACACACATTTGGAACTCTCCTGGGGTACACTCACACATATTATTCCCTCATTTAGTGGATATTTTCACAAAAAAGTGAAATTTTCAAAAATTCAGAAAATTGGCTGAAAACGACTAAATATGAAGGACTCATCGGGCGAATCGCTCTGGAACTGAAATCGGAACGCTCACTGACATTTCCCCTATCTGAAAGTCTGATAAACGCTGAAAAAATGACTAAGTCTAAAAAAAAAATTTTTTCACCTTTTTTCAATTTTACCCCCGTGGGATATAAATTCTACCCACACACATTTGGAACTCTCCTGGGGTACCCTCACACATATTATTCCCTCATTTAGTGGATATTTTCACAAAAAAGTGACATTTTCAAAAATTCAGAAAATTGGCTGAAAACGACTAAATATGAAGGACTCATCGGGCGAATCGCTCTGGAACTGAAATCGGAACGCTCACTGACATTTCCCCTATCTGAAAGTCTGATAAACGCCAGAAAAATGACTAAGTCCAAAAAAAATTTTTTTCACCTTTTTTCAATTTTACCCCCGTGGGATATATATTCTACCCACACACATTTGGAACTCTCCTGGGGTACCCTCACACATATTATTCCCTCATTTAGTGGATATTTTCACAAAAAAGTGAAATTTTCAAAAATTCAGAAAATTGGCTGAAAACGACTAAATATGAAGGACTCATCGGGCGAATCGCTCTGGAACTGAAATCAGAACGCTCATTGACATTTCCCCTATCTGAAAGTCTGATAAACGCCGGAAAAATGACTAAGTCTAAAAAAAAAATTTTTTCAACTTTTTTCAATTTTACCCCCGTGGGATATATATTCTACCCACACACATTTGGAACTCTCCTGGGGTACCCTCACACATATTATTCCCTCATTTAGTGGATATTTTCACAAAAAAGTGAAATTTTCAAAAATTCAGAAAATTGTCTGAAAACGACTAAATATGAAGGACTCCTTGGGCGAATCGCTCTGGAACTATAATCGGAACGCTCACTGATATTTCCCCTATCTGAAAGTCTGATAAACGCCGGAAAAATGACTAAGTCCAAAAAAAATTTGTTTCACCTTTTTTCAATTTTACCCCAGTGGGATATATATTCTACCCACACACATTTGGAACTCTCCTGGGGTACCCTCACACATATTATTCCCTCATTTAGTGGATATTTTCACAAAAAAATGAAATTTTCAAAAATTCAGAAAATTGTCTGAAAACGACTAAATATGAAGGACTCCTTGGGCGAATCGCTCTGGAACTATAATCGGAACGCTCACTGATATTTCCCCTATCTGAAAGTCTGATAAACGGCGGAAAAATGACTAAGTCCAAAAAAAATTTTTTTCAACTTTTTTCAATTTTACCCCCGTGGGATATATATTCTACCTACGCACATTTGGAACACTCCTGGGGTACCCTCACACATATTATTCCCTCATTTCGTGGATATTTTCACAAAAAAGTGAAATTTTCAGAAATTCTGAAAATTGGCTGAAAACGACTGAATATGAAGGACTCATGTGGCGAATCGCGCTGGAACTGAAATCGGAACGCTCACTGACATTTCCCCTATCTGAAAGTCTGATACACGCCGGAAAAAAGACTAAGTCTAAAAAAAATTTTTTTTCAACTTTTTTCAATTTTACCCCCGTGGGATATATATTCTACCCACACACATTTGGAACTCTCTTGGGGTACCCTCACACATATTATTCCCTCATTTAGTGGATATTTTCACAAAAAAGTGAAATTTTCAAAAATTCTGAAAACTGGCTGAAAACGATTAAATATGAAGGACTCATCGGGCGAATCGCTCTGGAACTGAAATCGGAACGCTCACTGACATTTCCCCTATCTGAAAGTCTGATAAACGCTGAAAAAATGACAAAGTCCAAAAAAAAAATTTTTTTTTCACCTTTTTTCAATTTTACCCCCGTGGGATATATATTCTACCCACACACAATTGGAACTCTCCTGAGGTACCCTCACACATATTATTCCCTCATTTAGTGGATATTTTCACAAAAAAGTGAAATTTTCAAAATTCAGAAAATTGGCTGAAAACGACTAAATATGAAGGACTAATCGGGCGAATCGCTCTGGAACTGAAACGGGAACGCTCACTGACATTTCCCCTATCTGAAAGTCTGATAAACGCTGTAAAAATGACTAAGTCCAAAAAAAAAAATTTTTCACCTTTTTTCAATTTTACCCCCGTGGGATATATATTCTACCCACACACATTTGGAACTCTCCTGGGGTACCCTCACACATATTATTTCCTCATTTAGTGGATATTTTCACAAAAAAGTGAAATTTTCAAAAATTCGGAAAATTGGCTGCAAACGACTAAATATGAAGGACTCATCGGGCGAATCGCTCTGGAACTGAAATCGGAACGCTCACTGACATTTCCCCTATCTGAAAGTCTGAAAAACGCTGAAAAAAAGACTAAGTGCAAAAAAAAAATTTTTTCACCTTTTTTCAATTTTACCCCCGTGGGATATATATTCTACCCACACACATTTGGAACTCTCCTAGGGTACCTTCACACATATTATTCCCTCATTTAGTGGATATTTTCACAAAAAAGTGAAATTTTCAAAAATTCAAAAAATTGGCTGAAAACGACTAAATATGAAGGACTAATCGGGCGAATCGCTCTGGAACTGAAATCGGAACGCTCACTGACATTTCCCCTATCTGAAAGTCTGATAAACGCTGAAAAAATGACAGTTCAAAAAAAAAAATTTTTCACCTTTTTTCAATTTTACCCCCGTGGGATATATATTCTACCCACACACATTTCGAACTCTCCTGGGGTACCCTCACACATATTATTTCCTCATTTAGTGGATATTTTCACAAAAAAGAGAAATTTTCAAAAATTCTGAAAATTGGCTGAAAACGACTAAATATGAAGGACTCATTGGGCGAATCGCTCTGGAACTGAAATCGGAATGCTCACAGACATTTCCCCTATCTGAATGTCTGATAAACGCTGAAAAAATGACTAAGTCCAAAAAAAAATATTTTCACCTTTTTTCAATTTTACCCCCGTGGGATATATAATCTACCCACACACATTTGGAACTCTCCTGGGGTACCCTCACACATATTATTCCCTCATTTAGTGGATATTTTCACAAAAAAGTGAAATTTTCAAAAATTCAGAAAATTGGCTGAAAATGACTAAATATGAAGGACTCATCGGGCGAATCACTCTAGAACTGAAATTGGAACGCTCACTGACATTTCCCCTATCTGAAAGTCTGATAAACGCTGAAAAAATGACTAAGTCCAAAAAAAATAATTTTTCACCTTTTTTCAATTTTACCCCCGTGGGATATATATTCTACCCACACACATTTGGAACTCTCCTGGGGTACCCTCACACATATTATTCCCTCATTTAGTGGATATTTTCACAAAAAAAGTGAAATTTTCAAAAATTCAGAAAATTGGCTGAAAACGACTGAATATGAAGGACTCATCGGGTGAATCGCGCTGGAACTGAAATCGGAACGCTCACTGACATTTCCCCTATCTGAAAGTCTGATAAACGCTGAAAAAATGACTAAGTAAAAAAAAAAAATGTTTTCACCTTTTTTCAATTTTACCCCCGTGGGATATATATTCTACCCACACACATTTGGAACTCTCCTGGGGTACCCTCACACATATTATTCCCTCATTTAGTGGATATTTTCACAAAAAAGTGAAATTTTCAAAAATTCAGAAAATTGGCTGAAAACGATTAAATATGAAGGGTTCATCGGGCGAATCGCTCTGGAACTGAAATCGGAACGCTCACTGATATTTCCCCTATCTGAAAGTCTGATAAACGCTGAAAAAATGACTAAGTCCAAAAAAAAAATTTTTCACCTTTTTTCAATTTTACCCCCGTGGGATATATATTCTACCCACACACATTTGGAACTCTCCTGGGGTACCCTCACACATATTATTCCCTCATTTAGTGGATATTTTCACAAAAAAGTGAAATTTTCAAAAATTCAGAAAATTGGCTGAAAACGACTAAATATGAAGGACTCATCGGGCGAATCGCTCTGGAACTGAAATCAGAACGCTCACTGACATTTCCCCTATCTGAAAGTCTGATAAACGCTGAAAAAATGACTAAGTCCAAAAAAAAAATTTTTTCACCTTTTTTCAATTTTACCCCCGTGGGATATATATTCTACCCACACACATTTGGAACTCTCCTGGGGTACCCTCACACATATTATTCCCTCATTTAGTGGATATTTTCACAAAAAAAGTGAAATTTTCAAAAATTCTGAAAATTGGCTGAAAACGACTGAATATGAAGGACTCATCGGGTGAATCGCGCTGGAACTGAAATCGGAACGCTCACTGACATTTCCCCTATCTGAAAGTCTGATAAACGCCGAAAAAATGACTAAGTAAAAAAAAAAAATGTTTTCACCTTTTTTCAGTTTTACCCCCGTGGGATATATATTCTACCCACACACATTTGGAACTCTCCTGGGGTACCCTCACACATATTATTCCCTCATTTAGTGGATATTTTCACAAAAAAGTGACATTTTCAAAAATTCAGAAAATTGGCTGAAAACGACTAAATATGAAGGACTCATTGGGCGAATCGCTCTGGAACTGAAATCGGAACTCTCACTGACATTTCCCCTATCTGAAAGTCTGATAAACGCTGAAAAAATGATTAAGTCCAAAAAAAAATTTTTTCAACTTTTTTCAATTTTACCCCCGTGGGATATATATTCTACCCACACACATTTGGAACTCTCCTGGGGTACCCTCACACATATTGTTCCCTCATTTAGTGGATATTTTCACAAAAAAGTGAAATTTTCAATAATTCAGAAAATTGGCTGAAAATGACTAAATATGAAGGACTTATCGGGCGAATCGCTCTGGAACTGAAATCGGAACGCTCACTGACATTTCCCCTATCTGAAAGTCTGATAAACGCTGAAAAAATGACAGTTCAAAAAAAAAAATTTTTCACCTTTTTTCAATTTTACCCCCGTGGGATATATATTCTACCCACACACATTTGGAACTCTCCTGGGGTACCCTCACACATATTATTTCCTCATTTAGTGGATATTTTCACAAAAAAGAGAAATTTTCAAAAATTCTGAAAATTGGCTGAAAACGACTAAATATGAAGGACTCATCGGGCGAATCGCTCTGGAACTGAAATCGGAACGCTCACTGACATTTCCCCTATCTGAAAGTCTGATAAACGCTGAAAAAATGACTAAGTCCAAAAAAAAAAATTTTTCACCTTTTTTCAATTTTACCCCCGTGGGCTATATATTCTACCCACACACATTTGGAACTCTCCTGGAGAACCCTCACACATATTATTCCCTCATTTAGTGGATATTTTCACAAAAAAGTGAAATTTTCAAAAATTCTGAAAATTGGCTGAAAACGACTAAATATGAAGGACTCATTGGGCGAATCGCTCTGGAACTGAAATCGGAATGCTCACAGACATTTCCCCTATCTGAATGTCTGATAAACGCTGAAAAAATGACTAAGTCCAAAAAAAAATATTTTCACCTTTTTTCAATTTTACCCCCGTGGGATATATATTCTACCCACACACATTTGGAACTCTCCTGGGGTACCCTCACACATATTATTCCCTCATTTAGTGGATATTTTCACAAAAAAAGTGAAATTTTCAAAAATTCAGAAAATTGGCTGAAAACGACTGAATATTAAGGACTCATCGGGTGAATCGCTCTGGAACTGAAATCGGAACGCTCACTGACATTTCCCCTATCTGAAAGTCTGAAAAACGCTGAAAAAGTGACTAAGTGCAAAAAAAAAATTTTTTCACCTTTTTTCAATTTTACCCCCGTGGGATATATATTCTACCCACACACATTTGGAACTCTCCTAGGGTACCTTCACACATATTATTCCCTCATTTAGTGGATATTTTCACAAAAAAGTGAAATTTTCAAAAATTCAAAAAATTGGCTGAAAACGACTAAATATGAAGGACTAATCGGGCGAATCGCTCTGGAACTGAAATCGGAACGCTCACTGACATTTCCCCTATCTGAAAGTCTGATAAACGCTGAAAAAATGACAGTTCAAAAAAAAAAATTTTTCACCTTTTTTCAATTTTACCCCCGTGGGATATATATTCTACCCACACACATTTGGAACTCTCCTGGGGTACCCTCACACATATTATTTCCTCATTTAGTGGATATTTTCACAAAAAAGAGAAATTTTCAAAAATTCTGAAAATTGGCTGAAAACGACTAAATATGAAGGACTCATCGGGCGAATCGCTCTGGAACTGAAATCGGAACGCTCACTGACATTTCCCCTATCTGAAAGTCTGATAAACGCTGAAAAAATGACAGTCCAAAAAAAAAAATTTTTCACCTTTTTTCAATTTTACCCCCGTGGGCTATATATTCTACCCACACACATTTGGAACTCTCCTGGAGAACCCTCACACATATTATTCCCTCATTTAGTGGATATTTTCACAAAAAAGTGAAATTTTCAAAAATTCTGAAAATTGGCTGAAAACGACTAAATATGAAGGACTCATTGGGCGAATCGCTCTGGAACTGAAATCGGAATGCTCACAGATATTTCCCCTATCTGAATGTCTGATAAACGCTGAAAAAATGACTAAGTCCAAAAAAAAATATTTTCACCTTTTTTCAATTTTACCCCCGTGGGATATATATTCTACCCACACACATTTGGAACTCTCCTGGGGTACCCTCACACATATTATTCCCTCATTTAGTGGATATTTTCACAAAAAAAGTGAAATTTTCAAAAATTCAGAAAATTGGCTGAAAACGACTGAATATGAAGGACTCATCGGGTGAATCGCGCTGGAACTGAAATCGGAACGCTCACTGACATTTCCCCTATCTGAAAGTCTGATAAACGCTGAAAAAATGATTAAGTCTAAAAAAAATTTTTTTTCACCTTTTTTCAATTTTACCCCCGTGGGATATATATTCTACCCACACAAATTTGGAACTCTCCTGGGGTACCCTCACACATATTATTCCCTCATTTAGTGGATATTTTCACAAAAAAGTGACATTTTCAAAAATTCAGAAAATTGGCTGAAAACGACTAAATATGAAGGACTCATCGGGGGAATCGCTCTGGAACTGAAATCGGAATGCTCACTGACATTTCCCCTATCTGAAAGTCTGATAAACGCTGAAAAAATGACTAAGTAAAAAAAAAAAATGTTTTCACCTTTTTTCAATTTTACCCCCGTGGGATATATATTCTACCCACACACATTTGGAACTCTCCTGGGGTACCCTCACACATATTATTCCCTCATTTAGTGGATATTTTCACAAAAAAGTGAAATTTTCAAAAATTCAGAAAATTGGCTGAAAACGACTAAATATGAAGGACTCATCGGGCGAATCGCTCTTGAACTGAAATCGGAACGCTCACTGACATTTCCCCTATCTGAAAGTCTGATAAACGCTGAAAAAATGACTAAGTCCAAAAAAAAAAATTTTTCACCTTTTTTCAATTTTACCCCCGTGGGCTATATATTCTACCCACACACATTTGGAACTCTCCTGGAGAACCCTCACACATATTATTCCCTCATTTAGTGGATATTTTCACAAAAAAGTGAAATTTTCAAAAATTCTGAAAATTGGCTGAAAACGACTAAATATGAAGGACTCATTGGGCGAATCGCTCTGGAACTGAAATCGGAATGCTCACAGACATTTCCCCTATCTGAATGTCTGATAAACGCTGAAAAAATGACTAAGTCCAAAAAAAAATATTTTCACCTTTTTTCAATTTTACCCCCGTGGGATATATATTCTACCCACACACATTTGGAACTCTCCTGGGGTACCCTCACACATATTATTCCCTCATTTAGTGGATATTTTCACAAAAAAAGTGAAATTTTCAAAAATTCAGAAAATTGGCTGAAAACGACTGAATATTAAGGACTCATCGGGTGAATCGCTCTGGAACTGAAATCGGAACGCTCACTGACATTTCCCCTATCTGAAAGTCTGAAAAACGCTGAAAAAGTGACTAAGTGCAAAAAAAAAATTTTTTCACCTTTTTTCAATTTTACCCCCGTGGGATATATATTCTACCCACACACATTTGGAACTCTCCTAGGGTACCTTCACACATATTATTCCCTCATTTAGTGGATATTTTCACAAAAAAGTGAAATTTTCAAAAATTCAAAAAATTGGCTGAAAACGACTAAATATGAAGGACTAATCGGGCGAATCGCTCTGGAACTGAAATCGGAACGCTCACTGACATTTCCCCTATCTGAAAGTCTGATAAACGCTGAAAAAATGACAGTTCAAAAAAAAAAATTTTTCACCTTTTTTCAATTTTACCCCCGTGGGATATATATTCTACCCACACACATTTGGAACTCTCCTGGGGTACCCTCACACATATTATTTCCTCATTTAGTGGATATTTTCACAAAAAAGAGAAATTTTCAAAAATTCTGAAAATTGGCTGAAAACGACTAAATATGAAGGACTCATCGGGCGAATCGCTCTGGAACTGAAATCGGAACGCTCACTGACATTTCCCCTATCTGAAAGTCTGATAAACGCTGAAAAAATGACAGTCCAAAAAAAAAAATTTTTCACCTTTTTTCAATTTTACCCCCGTGGGCTATATATTCTACCCACACACATTTGGAACTCTCCTGGAGAACCCTCACACATATTATTCCCTCATTTAGTGGATATTTTCACAAAAAAGTGAAATTTTCAAAAATTCTGAAAATTGGCTGAAAACGACTAAATATGAAGGACTCATTGGGCGAATCGCTCTGGAACTGAAATCGGAATGCTCACAGATATTTCCCCTATCTGAATGTCTGATAAACGCTGAAAAAATGACTAAGTCCAAAAAAAAATATTTTCACCTTTTTTCAATTTTACCCCCGTGGGATATATATTCTACCCACACACATTTGGAACTCTCCTGGGGTACCCTCACACATATTATTCCCTCATTTAGTGGATATTTTCACAAAAAAAGTGAAATTTTCAAAAATTCAGAAAATTGGCTGAAAACGACTGAATATGAAGGACTCATCGGGTGAATCGCGCTGGAACTGAAATCGGAACGCTCACTGACATTTCCCCTATCTGAAAGTCTGATAAACGCTGAAAAAATGATTAAGTCTAAAAAAAATTTTTTTTCACCTTTTTTCAATTTTACCCCCGTGGGATATATATTCTACCCACACAAATTTGGAACTCTCCTGGGGTACCCTCACACATATTATTCCCTCATTTAGTGGATATTTTCACAAAAAAGTGACATTTTCAAAAATTCAGAAAATTGGCTGAAAACGACTAAATATGAAGGACTCATCGGGGGAATCGCTCTGGAACTGAAATCGGAATGCTCACTGACATTTCCCCTATCTGAAAGTCTGATAAACGCTGAAAAAATGACTAAGTAAAAAAAAAAAATGTTTTCACCTTTTTTCAATTTTACCCCCGTGGGATATATATTCTACCCACACACATTTGGAACTCTCCTGGGGTACCCTCACACATATTATTCCCTCATTTAGTGGATATTTTCACAAAAAAGTGAAATTTTCAAAAATTCAGAAAATTGGCTGAAAACGACTAAATATGAAGGACTCATCGGGCGAATCGCTCTTGAACTGAAATCGGAACGCTCACTGACATTTCCCCTATCTGAAAGTCTGATAAACGCTGAAAAAATGACTAAGTCCAAAAAAAATATGTTTTCACCTTTTTTCAATTTTACCCCCGTGGGATATATATTCTACCCACACACATTTGGAACTCTCCTGGGGTACCCTCACACATATTATTTCCTCATTTATTGGATATTTTCACAAAAAAGTGAAATTTTCAATAATTCAGAAAATTGTCTGAAAACGACTAAATATGAAGGACTCATCGGGCGAATCGCTCTGGAACTGAAATCGGAATGCTCACTGATATTTCCCCTATCTGAAAGTCTGATAAACGCTGAAAAAATGATTAAGTCCAAAAAAAAATGTTTTCACCTTTTTTCAATTTTACCCCCGTGGGATATATATTCTACCCACACACATTTGGAACTCTCCTGGGGTACCCTCACACATATTATTCCCTCATTTAGTGGATATTTTCACAAAAAAAGTGAAATTTTCAAAAATTCAGAAAATTGGCTGAAAACGACTGAATATGAAGGACTCATCGGGTGAATCGCGCTGGAACTGAAATCGGAACGCTCACTGACATTTCCCCTATCTGAAAGTCTGATAAACGCTGAAAAAATGATTAAGTCTAAAAAAAATTTTTTTTCACCTTTTTTCAATTTTACCCCCGTGGGATATATATTCTACCCACACAAATTTGGAACTCTCCTGGGGTACCCTCACACATATTATTCCCTCATTTAGTGGATATTTTCACAAAAAAGTGACATTTTCAAAAATTCAGAAAATTGGCTGAAAACGACTAAATATGAAGGACTCATCGGGGGAATCGCTCTGGAACTGAAATCGGAATGCTCACTGACATTTCCCCTATCTGAAAGTCTGATAAACGCTGAAAAAATGACTAAGTAAAAAAAAAAATGTTTTCACCTTTTTTCAATTTTACCCCCGTGGGATATATATTCTACCCACACACATTTGGAACTCTCCTGGGGTACCCTCACACATATTATTCCCTCATTTAGTGGATATTTTCACAAAAAAGTGAAATTTTCAAAAATTCAGAAAATTGGCTGAAAACGACTAAATATGAAGGACTCATCGGGCGAATCGCTCTTGAACTGAAATCGGAACGCTCACTGACATTTCCCCTATCTGAAAGTCTGATAAACGCTGAAAAAATGACTAAGTCCAAAAAAAATATGTTTTCACCTTTTTTCAATTTTACCCCCGTGGGATATATATTCTACCCACACACATTTGGAACTCTCCTGGGGTACCCTCACACATATTATTTCCTCATTTATTGGATATTTTCACAAAAAAGTGAAATTTTCAATAATTCAGAAAATTGTCTGAAAACGACTAAATATGAAGGACTCATCGGGCGAATCGCTCTGGAACTGAAATCGGAATGCTCACTGATATTTCCCCTATCTGAAAGTCTGATAAACGCTGAAAAAATGATTAAGTCCAAAAAAAAATGTTTTCACCTTTTTTCAATTTTACCCCCGTGGGATATATATTCTACCCACACACATTTGGAACTCTCCTGGGGTACCCTCACACATATTATTCCCTCATTTAGTGGATATTTTCACAAAAAAGTGAAATTTTCAAAAATTCAGAAAATTGGCTGAAAACGACTGAATATGAAGGACTCATCGGGTGCATCGCGCTGGAACTGAAATCGGAACGCTCACTGACATTTCCCCTATCTGAAAGTCTGATAAACGCTGAAAAAATGACTAAGTAAAAAAAAAAAATGTTTTCAACTTTTTTCAATTTTACCCCCGTGGGATATATATTCTACCCACACACATTTGGAACTCTCCTGGGGTACCCTCACACATATTATTCCCTCATTTAGTGGATATTTTCACAAAAAAGTGAAATTTTCAATAATTCAGAAAATTTGCTGAAAACGACTAAATATGAAGGACTCATCGGGCGAATCGCTCTGGAACTGAAATCGGAATGCTCACTGATATTTCCCCTATCTGAAAGTCTGATAAACGCTGAAAAAATGACTAAGTCTAAAAAAATTTTTTTTTCACCTTTTTTCAATTTTACCCCCGTGGGATATATATTCTACCCACACACATTTGGAACTCTCCTGGGGTACCCTCACACATATTATTCCCTCATTTAGTGGATATTTTCACAAAAAAAGTGAAATTTTCAAAAATTCAGAAAATTGGCTGAAAACGACTAAATATGAAGAACTCATCAGGCGAATCGCTCTGGAACTGAAATCGGAACGCTCACTGACATTTCCCCTATCTGAAAGTCTGATAAACGCTGAAAAAATGACTAAGTCCAAAAAAAAAATTTTTTCACCTTTTTTCAATTTTACCCCCGTGGGATATATATTCTACCCACACACATTTGGAACTCTCCTGGGGTACCCTCACACATATTATTCCCTCATTTAGTGGATATTTTCACAAAAAAGAGACATTTTCAAAAATTCAGAAAATTGGCTGAAAATGACTAAATATGAAGGACTCATCGGGCGAATCACTCTGGAACTGAAATTGGAACGCTCACTGACATTTCCCCTATCTGAAAGTCTGATAAACGCTGAAAAAATGACTAAGTCTAAAAAAAAAAATGTTTCACCATTTTTCAATTTTACCCCCGTGGGATATATATTCTACCCACACACATTTGGAACTCTCCTGGGGTACCCTCACACATATTATTCCCTCATTTAGTGGATATTTTCACAAAAAAAGTGAAATTTTCAAAAATTCAGAAAATTGGCTGAAAACGACTGAATATGAAGGACTCATTGGTTGAATCGCGCTGGAACTGAAATCGGAACGCTCACTGACATTTCCCCTATCTGAAAGTCTGATAAACGCCGAAAAAATGACTAAGTAAAAAAAAAAAATGTTTTCACCTTTTTTCAGTTTTACCCCCGTGGGATATATATTCTACCCACACACATTTGGAACTCTCCTGGGGTACCCTCACACATATTATTCCCTCATTTAGTGGATATTTTCACAAAAAAAGTGACATTTTCAAAAATTCAGAAAATTGGCTGAAAACGACTAAATATGAAGGACTCATTGGGCGAATCGCTCTGGAACTGAAATCGGAACTCTCACTGACATTTCCCCTATCTGAAAGTCTGATAAACGCTGAAAAAATGATAAAGTCCAAAAAAAAATTTTTTCAACTTTTTTCAATTTTACCCCCGTTCGATATATATTCTACCCACACACATTTGGAACTCTCCTGGGGTACCCTCACACATATTATTCCCTCATTTAGTGGATATTTTCACAAAAAAGTGAAATTTTCAATAATTCAGAAAATTGGCTGAAAATGACTAAATATGAAGGACTCATCGGGCGAATCGCTCTGGAACTGAAATCGGAATGTTCACTGATATTTCCCCTATCTGAAAGTCTGATAAACGCTGAAAAAATGATTAAGTCTAAAAAAAATTTTTTTTCACCTTTTTTCAATTTTACCCCCGTGGGATATATATTCTACCCACACAAATTTGGAACTCTCCTGGGGTACCCTCACACATATTATTCCCTCATTTAGTGGATATTTTCACAAAAAAAGTGAAATTTTCAAAAATTCAGAAAATTGGCTGAAAACGACTAAATATGAAGAACTCATCAGGCGAATCGCTCTGGAACTGAAATCGGAACGCTCACTGACATTTCCCCTATCTGAAAGTCTGATAAACGCTGAAAAAATGATTAAGTCCAAAAAAAAATTTTTTCAACTTTTTTCAATTTTACCCCCGTGGGATATATATTCTACCCACACACATTTGGAACTCTCCTGGGGTACCCTCACACATATTATTCCCTCATTTAGTGGATATTTTCACAAAAAAGTGACATTTTCAAAAATTCAGAAAATTGGCTGAAAATGACTAAATATGAAGGACTCATCGGGCGAATAACTCTGGAACTGAAATTGGAACGCTCACTGACATTTCCCCTATCTGAAAGTCTGATAAACGCTGAAAAAATGACTAAGTCCGAAAAAAATAATTTTTCACCTTTTTTCAATTTTACCCCCGTGGGATATATATTTTACCCACACACATTTGGAACTCTCCTGGGGTACCCTCACACATATTATTCCCTCATTTAGTGGATATTTTCACAAAAAAAGTGAAATTTTCAAAAATTCAGAAAATTGGCTGAAAACGACTGAATATGAAGGACTCATCGGGTGCATCGCGCTGGAACTGAAATCGGAACGCTCACTGACATTTCCCCTATCTGAAAGTCTGATAAACGCTGAAAAAATGACTAAGTAAAAAAAAAAAATGTTTTCACCTTTTTTCAATTTTACCCCCGTGGGATATATATTCTACCCACACACATTTGGAACTCTCCTGGGGTACCCTCACACATATTATTCCCTCATTTAGTGGATATTTTCACAAAAAAGTGAAATTTTCAAAAATTCAGAAAATTGGCTGAAAACGACTAAATATGAAGGACTCATCGGGCGAATCGCTCTTGAACTGAAATCGGAACGCTCACTGACATTTCCCCTATCTGAAAGTCTGATAAACGCTGAAAAAATGACTAAGTCCAACAAAAATATGTTTTCACCTTTTTTCAATTTTACCCCCGTGGGATATATATTCTACCCACACACATTTGGAACTCTCCTGGGGTACCCTCACACATATTATTTCCTCATTTAGTGGATATTTTCACAAAAAAGTGAAATTTTCAATAATTCAGAAAATTGTCTGAAAACGACTAAATATGAAGGACTCATCGGGCGAATCGCTCTGGAACTGAAATCGGAATGCTCACTGATATTTCCCCTATCTGAAAGTCTGATAAACGCTGAAAAAATGATTAAGTCCAAAAAAAATTTTTTTCAACTTTTTTCAATTTTACCCCGTGGGATATATATTCTACCCACACACATTTGGAACTCTCCTGGGGTACCCTCACACATATTATTCCCTCATTTAGTGGATATTTTCACAAAAAAGTGAAATTTTCAAAAATTCAGAAAATTGGCTGAAAACGACTAAATATGAAGGACTCATCGGGGGAATCGCTCTGGAACTGAAATCGGAACGCTCACTGACATTTCCTGTATCTGAAAGTCTGATAAACGCCGGAAAAATGACTAAGTCTAAAAAAAATTTTTTTTCACCTTTTTTCAATTTTACCCCCGTGGGATATATATTCTACCCACACACATTTGGAACTCTCCTGGGGTACCCTCACACATATTATTCCCTCATTTAGTGGATATTTTCACAAAAAAGTGACATTTTCAAAAATTCAGAAAATTGGCTGAAAATGACTAAATATGAAGGACTCATCGGGCGAATCACTCTGGAACTGAAATTGGAACGCTCACTGACATTTCCCCTATCTGAAAGTCTGATAAACGCTGAAAAAATGACTAAGTCTAAAAAAAAAAAATGTTTCACCTTTTTTCAATTTTACCCCCGTGGGATATATATTCTACCCACACACATTTGGAACTCTCCTGGGGTACCCTCACACATATTATTCCCTCATATAGTGGATATTTTCACAAAAAAAGTGAAATTTTCAAAAATTCAGAAAATTGGCTGAAAACGACTGAATATGAAGGACTCATCGGGTGAATCGCGCTGGAACTGAAACCGGAACGCTCACTGACATTTCCCCTATCTGAAAGTCTGATAAACGCTGAAAAAATGACTAAGTAAAAAAAAAAAATGTTTTCACCTTTTTTCAATTTTACCCCCGTGGGATATATATTCTACCCACACACATTTGGAACTCTCCTGGGGTACCCTCACACATATTATTCCCTCATTTAGTGGATATTTTCACAAAAAAGTGAAATTTTCAAAAATTCAGAAAATTGGCTGAAAATGACTAAATATGAAGGACTCATCGGGCGGATCGCTCTGGAACTGAAATCGGAACGCTCACTGACATTTGCCCTATCTGAAAGTCTGATAAACGCTGAAAAAATGACTAAGTCCAAAAAAAAAATGTTTTCACCTATTTTCAATTTTACCCCCGTGGGATATATATTCTACCCACACACATTTGGAACTCTCCTGTGGTACCCTCACACATATTATTTCCTCATTTAGTGGATATTTTCACAAAAAAGTGAAATTTTCAAAAATTCAGAAAATTGGCTGAAAACGACTAAATATGAAGGACTCATTGGTCGAATCGCTCTGGAACTGAAATCGGAACTCTCACTGACATTTCCCGTATCTGAAAGTCTGATAAACGCTGAAAAAATGATTAAGTCCAAAAAAAAATTTTTCAACTTTTTTCAATTTTACCCCCGTGGGATATATATTCTACCCACAAACATTTGGAACTCTCCTGGGGTACCCTCACACATATTATTCCCTCATTTAGTGGATATTTTCACAAAAAAGTGAAATTTTCAAAAATTCTGAAAATTGGCTGAAAACGACTAAATATGAAGGACTCATTGGGCGAATCGCTCTGGAACTGAAATCGGAATGCTCACAGACATTTCCCCTATCTGAATGTCTGATAAACGCTGAAAAAATGAATAAGTCCAAAAAAAAATATTTTCACCTTTTTTCAATTTTACCCCTGTGGGATATATATTCTACCCACACACATTTGGAACTCTCCTGGGGTACCCTCACACATATTATTCCCTCATTTAGTGGATATTTTCACAAAAAAGTGAAATTTTCAAAAATTCAGAAAATTGGCTGAAAACGACTAAATATGAAGGGTTCATCGGGCGAATCGCTCTGGAACTGAAATCGGAACGCTCACTGATATTTCCCCTATCTGAAAGTCTGATAAACGCTGAAAAAATGACAAAGTCCAAAAAAAATTTTTTCACCTTTTTTCAATTTTACCCCCGTGGGATATATATTCTACCCACACACATTTGGAACTCTCCTGGGGTACCCTCACACATATTATTCCCTCATTTAGTGGATATTTTCACAAAAAAGTGAAATTTTCAAAAATTCAGAAAATTTACTGAAAACGACTAAATATGAAGAACTCATCAGGCGAATCGCTCTGGAACTGAAATCGGAATGCTCACTGATATTTCCCCTATCTGAAAGTCTGATAAACGCTGAAAAAATGATTAAGTGCAAAAAAATAATTTTTTCACCTTTTTTCAATTTTACCCCCGTGGGATATATATTCTACCCACACACATTTGGATCTCTCCTGGGGTACCCTCACACATATTATTCCCTCATTTAGTGGATATTTTCACAAAAAAAGTGAAATTTTCAAAAATTCAGAAAATTGGCTGAAAACGACTAAATATGAAGGACTCATTGGGCGAATAGCTCTGGAACTCAAATCGGAACTCTCACTGATATTTCCCCTATCTGAAAGTCTGATAAACGCTGAAAAAATGATTAAGTGCAAAAAAATAATTTTTTCACTTTTTTTCAATTTTACCCCCGTGGGATATATATTCTACCCACACAAATTTGGAACTCTCCTGGGGTACCCTCACACATATTATTCCCTCATTTAGTGGATATTTTCACAAAAAAGTGCAATTTTCAAAAATTCAGAAAATTGGCTGAAAACGACTAAATATGAAGGACTCATCGGGCGAATCGCTCTGGAACTGAAATCGGAACACTCACTGACATTTCCCCTATCTGAAAGTCTGATAAACGCCGGAAAAATGACTAAGTCCAAAAAAAAAATGTTTTCACCTTTTTTCAATTTTACCCCCGTGGGATATATATTCTACCCACACACATTTGGAACTCTCCTAGGGTACCTTCACACATATTATTCCCTCATTTAGTGGATATTTTCACAAAAAAGTGAAATTTTCAAAAATTCAAAAAATTGGCTGAAAACAACTAAATATGAAGGACTCATTGGGCGAATCGCTCTGGAACTGAAATCGGAACTCTCACTGACATTTCCCCTATCTGAAAGTCTGATAAACGCTGAAAAAATGATTAAGTCCAAAAAAAAATTTTTTCAACTTTTTTCAATTTTACCCCCGTGGGATATATATTCTACCCACACACATTTGGAACTCTCCTGGGGTACCCTCACACATATTATTCCCTCATTTAGTGGATATTTTCACAAAAAAGTGAAATTTTCAATAATTCAGAAAATTGGCTGAAAACGACTAAATATGAAGGACTCATCGGGCGAATCGCTCTGGAACTGAAATTGGAATGCTCACTGATATTTCCCCTATCTGAAAGTCTGATAAACGCTGAAAAAATGACTAAGTAAAAAAAAAAAATGTTTTCACCTTTTTTCAGTTTTACCCCCGTGGGATATATATTCTACCCACACACATTTGGAACTCTCCTGGGGTACCCTCACACATATTATTCCCTCATTTAGTGGATATTTTCACAAAAAAGTGAAATTTTCAAAAATTCAGAAAATTGGCTGAAAACGACTAAATATGAAGGACTCATTGGGCGAATCGCTCTGGAACTGAAATCGGAACTCTCACTGACATTTCCCCTATCTGAAAGTCTGATAAACGCTGAAAAATGACTAAGTCCAAAAAAAAAATGTTTTCACCTTTTTTCAATTTTACCCCCGTGGGATATATATTCTACCCACACACATTTGGAACTCTCCTAGGGTACCTTCACACATATTATTCCCTCATTTAGTGGATATTTTCACAAAAAAGTGAAATTTTCAAAAATTCAAAAAATTGGCTGAAAACAACTAAATATGAAGGACTCATTGGGCGAATCGCTCTGGAACTGAAATCGGAACTCTCACTGACATTTCCCCTATCTGAAAGTCTGATAAACGCTGAAAAAATGATTAAGTCCAAAAAAAAATATTTTCACCTTTTTTCAATTTTACCCCTGTGGGATATATATTCTACCCACACACATTTGGAACTCTCCTGGGGTACCCTCACACATATTATTCCCTCATTTAGTGGATATTTTCACAAAAAAGTGAAATTTTCAAAAATTCAGAAAATTGGCTGAAAACGACTAAATATGAAGGGTTCATCGGGCGAATCGCTCTGGAACTGAAATCGGAACGCTCACTGATATTTCCCCTATCTGAAAGTCTGATAAACGCTGAAAAAATGACAAAGTCCAAAAAAAATTTTTTCACCTTTTTTCAATTTTACCCCCGTGGGATATATATTCTACCCACACACATTTGGAACTCTCCTGGGGTACCCTCACACATATTATTCCCTCATTTAGTGGATATTTTCACAAAAAAGTGAAATTTTCAAAAATTCAGAAAATTTACTGAAAACGACTAAATATGAAGAACTCATCAGGCGAATCGCTCTGGAACTGAAATCGGAATGCTCACTGATATTTCCCCTATCTGAAAGTCTGATAAACGCTGAAAAAATGATTAAGTGCAAAAAAATAATTTTTTCACCTTTTTTCAATTTTACCCCCGTGGGATATATATTCTACCCACACACATTTGGAACTCTCCTGGGGTACCCTCACACATATTATTCCCTCATTTAGTGGATATTTTCACAAAAAAAGTGAAATTTTCAAAAATTCAGAAAATTGGCTGAAAACGACTAAATATGAAGGACTCATTGGGCGAATAGCTCTGGAACTCAAATCGGAACTCTCACTGATATTTCCCCTATCTGAAAGTCTGATAAACGCTGAAAAAATGATTAAGTGCAAAAAAATAATTTTTTCACTTTTTTTCAATTTTACCCCCGTGGGATATATATTCTACCCACACAAATTTGGAACTCTCCTGGGGTACCCTCACACATATTATTCCCTCATTTAGTGGATATTTTCACAAAAAAGTGCAATTTTCAAAAATTCAGAAAATTGGCTGAAAACGACTAAATATGAAGGACTCATCGGGCGAATCGCTCTGGAACTGAAATCGGAACACTCACTGACATTTCCCCTATCTGAAAGTCTGATAAACGCCGGAAAAATGACTAAGTCCAAAAAAAAAATGTTTTCACCTTTTTTCAATTTTACCCCCGTGGGATATATATTCTACCCACACACATTTGGAACTCTCCTAGGGTACCTTCACACATATTATTCCCTCATTTAGTGGATATTTTCACAAAAAAGTGAAATTTTCAAAAATTCAAAAAATTGGCTGAAAACAACTAAATATGAAGGACTCATTGGGCGAATCGCTCTGGAACTGAAATCGGAACTCTCACTGACATTTCCCCTATCTGAAAGTCTGATAAACGCTGAAAAAATGATTAAGTCCAAAAAAAAATTTTTTCAACTTTTTTCAATTTTACCCCCGTGGGATATATATTCTACCCACACACATTTGGAACTCTCCTGGGGTACCCTCACACATATTATTCCCTCATTTAGTGGATATTTTCACAAAAAAGTGAAATTTTCAATAATTCAGAAAATTGGCTGAAAACGACTAAATATGAAGGACTCATCGGGCGAATCGCTCTGGAACTGAAATTGGAATGCTCACTGATATTTCCCCTATCTGAAAGTCTGATAAACGCTGAAAAAATGACTAAGTAAAAAAAAAAAATGTTTTCACCTTTTTTCAGTTTTACCCCCGTGGGATATATATTCTACCCACACACATTTGGAACTCTCCTGGGGTACCCTCACACATATTATTCCCTCATTTAGTGGATATTTTCACAAAAAAGTGAAATTTTCAAAAATTCAGAAAATTGGCTGAAAACGACTAAATATGAAGGACTCATTGGGCGAATCGCTCTGGAACTGAAATCGGAACTCTCACTGACATTTCCCCTATCTGAAAGTCTGATAAACGCTGAAAAAATGACTAAGTCCAAAAAAAAAATTTTTTCAACTTTTTTCAATTTTACCCCCGTGGGATATATATTCTACCCACACACATTTGGAACTCTCCTGGGGTACCCTCACACATATTATTCCCTCATTTAGTGGATATTTTCACAAAAAAGTGAAATTTTCAATAATTCAGAAAATTGGCTGAAAACGAATAAATATGAAGGACTCATCGGGAGAATCGCTCTGGAACTGAAATCGGAATGCTCACTGATATTTCCCCTATCTGAAAGTCTGATAAACGCTGAAAAAATGATTAAGTCTAAAAAAATTTTTTCACCTTTTTTCAATTTTACCCCCGTGGGATATATATTCTACCCACACACATTTGGAACTCTCCTGGGGTACCCTCACACATATTATTCCCTCATTTAGTGGATATTTTCACAAAAAAGTGACATTTTCAAAAATTCAGAAAATTGGCTGAAAATGACTAAATATGAAGGACTCATCGGGCTAATCACTCTGGAACTGAAATTGGAACGCTCACTGACATTTCCCCTATCTGAAAGTCTGATAAACGCTGAAAAAATGACTAAGTCTAAAAAAAAAAATGTTTCACCTTTTTTCAATTTTACCCCCGTGGGATATATATTCTACCCACACACATTTGGAACGCTCCTGGGGTACCCTCACACATATTATTCCCTCATTTAGTGGATATTTTCACAAAAAAGTGAAATTTTCAAAAATTCAGAAAATTGGCTGAAAACGACTAAATATGAAGGACTCATCGGGGGAATCGCTCTGGAACTGAAATCGCAATGCTCACTGATATTTCCCCTATCTGAAAGTCTGATAAACGCTGAAAAAATGATTAAGTCCAAAAAAAAATTTTTTCAACTTTTTTCAATTTTACCCCCGTGGGATATATATTCTACCCACACACATTTGGAACTCTCCTGGGGTACCCTCACACATATTATTCCCTCATTTAGTGGATATTTTCACAAAAAAGTGAAATTTTCAAAAATTCAGAAAATTGGCTGAAAACGACTAAATATGAAGGACTCATCGGGTGAATCGCTCTGGAACTGAAATCGGAATGCTCACTGATATTTCCCCTATCTGAAAGTCTGATAAACGCTGAAAAAATGATTAAGTCTAAAAAAATTTTTTTTTCACCTTTTTTCAATTTTACCCCCGTGGGATATATATTCTACCCACACACATTTGGAACTCTCCTGGGGTACCCTCACACATATTATTCCCTCATTTAGTGGATATTTTCACAAAAAAGTGAAATTTTCAAAAATTCAGAAAATTTACTGAAAACGACTAAATATGAAGAACTCATCAGGCGAATCGCTCTGGAACTGAAATCGGAATGCTCACTGATATTTCCCCTATCTGAAAGTCTGATAAACGCTGAAAAAATGATTAAGTGCAAAAAAATAATTTTTTCACCTTTTTTCAATTTTACCCCCGTGGGATATGTATTCTACCCACACACATTTGGAACTCTCCTGGGGTACCCTCACACATATTATTCCCTCATTTAGTGGATATTTTCACAAAAAAGTGAAATTTTCAAAAATTCAGAAAATTGGCTGAAAACGACTAAATATGAAGGACTCATTGGGCGAATCGCTCTGGAACTCAAATCGGAACTCTCACTGATATTTCCCCTATCTGAAAGTCTGATAAACGCTGAAAAAATGATTAAGTGCAAAAAAATAATTTTTTCACCTTTTTTCAATTTTACGCCCGTGGGATATATATTCTACCCACACAAATTTGGAACTCTCCTGGGGTACCCTCACACATATTATTCCCTCATTTAGTGGATATTTTCACAAAAAAGTGAAATTTTCAAAAATTCAGAAAATTGGCTGAAAACGACTAAATATGAAGGACTCATCGGGCGATTCGCTCTGGAACTGAAATCGGAACACTCACTGACATTTCCCCTATCTGAAAGTCTGATAAACGCCGGAAAAATGACTAAGTCCAAAAAAAAATTTTTTCACCTTTTTTCAATTTTACCCCCGTGGGATATATATTCTACCCACACACATTTGGAACTCTCCTGGGGTACCCTCACACATATTATTCCCTCATTTAGTGGATATTTTCGCAAAAAAGTGAAATTTTCAAAAATTCAGAAAATTGGCTGAAAACGACTAAATATGAAGGACTCATCGGGCGAATCGCTCTGGAACTGAAATTGGAATGCTCACTGATATTTCCCCTATCTGAAAGTCTGATAAACGCTGAAAAAATGACTAAGTAAAAAAAAAAAATGTTTTCACCTTTTTTCAGTTTTACCCCCGTGGGATATATATTCTACCCACACACATTTGGAACTCTCCTGGGGTACCCTCACACATATTATTCCCTCATTTAGTGGATATTTTCACAAAAAAGTGAAATTTTCAAAAATTCAGAAAATTGGCTGAAAACGACTAAATATGAAGGACTCATTGGGCGAATCGCTCTGGAACTGAAATCGGAACTCTCACTGACATTTCCCCTATCTGAAAGTCTGATAAACGCTGAAAAAATGACTAAGTCCAAAAAAAAAATTTTTTCAACTTTTTTCAATTTTACCCCCGTGGGATATATATTCTACCCACACACATTTGGAACTCTCCTGGGGTACCCTCACACATATTATTCCCTCATTTAGTGGATATTTTCACAAAAAAGTGAAATTTTCAATAATTCAGAAAATTGGCTGAAAACGAATAAATATGAAGGACTCATCGGGAGAATCGCTCTGGAACTGAAATCGGAATGCTCACTGATATTTCCCCTATCTGAAAGTCTGATAAACGCTGAAAAAATGATTAAGTCTAAAAAAATTTTTTCACCTTTTTTCAATTTTACCCCCGTGGGATATATATTCTACCCACACACATTTGGAACTCTCCTGGGGTACCCTCACACATATTATTCCCTCATTTAGTGGATATTTTCACAAAAAAGTGACATTTTCAAAAATTCAGAAAATTGGCTGAAAATGACTAAATATGAAGGACTCATCGGGCTAATCACTCTGGAACTGAAATTGGAACGCTCACTGACATTTCCCCTATCTGAAAGTCTGATAAACGCTGAAAAAATGACTAAGTCTAAAAAAAAAAATGTTTCACCTTTTTTCAATTTTACCCCCGTGGGATATATATTCTACCCACACACATTTGGAACGCTCCTGGGGTACCCTCACACATATTATTCCCTCATTTAGTGGATATTTTCACAAAAAAGTGAAATTTTCAAAAATTCAGAAAATTGGCTGAAAACGACTAAATATGAAGGACTCATCGGGGGAATCGCTCTGGAACTGAAATCGCAATGCTCACTGATATTTCCCCTATCTGAAAGTCTGATAAACGCTGAAAAAATGATTAAGTCCAAAAAAAAATTTTTTCAACTTTTTTCAATTTTACCCCCGTGGGATATATATTCTACCCACACACATTTGGAACTCTCCTGGGGTACCCTCACACATATTATTCCCTCATTTAGTGGATATTTTCACAAAAAAGTGAAATTTTCAAAAATTCAGAAAATTGGCTGAAAACGACTAAATATGAAGGACTCATCGGGTGAATCGCTCTGGAACTGAAATCGGAATGCTCACTGATATTTCCCCTATCTGAAAGTCTGATAAACGCTGAAAAAATGATTAAGTCTAAAAAAATTTTTTTTTCACCTTTTTTCAATTTTACCCCCGTGGGATATATATTCTACCCACACACATTTGGAACTCTCCTGGGGTACCCTCACACATATTATTCCCTCATTTAGTGGATATTTTCACAAAAAAGTGAAATTTTCAAAAATTCAGAAAATTTACTGAAAACGACTAAATATGAAGAACTCATCAGGCGAATCGCTCTGGAACTGAAATCGGAATGCTCACTGATATTTCCCCTATCTGAAAGTCTGATAAACGCTGAAAAAATGATTAAGTGCAAAAAAATAATTTTTTCACCTTTTTTCAATTTTACCCCCGTGGGATATGTATTCTACCCACACACATTTGGAACTCTCCTGGGGTACCCTCACACATATTATTCCCTCATTTAGTGGATATTTTCACAAAAAAGTGAAATTTTCAAAAATTCAGAAAATTGGCTGAAAACGACTAAATATGAAGGACTCATTGGGCGAATCGCTCTGGAACTCAAATCGGAACTCTCACTGATATTTCCCCTATCTGAAAGTCTGATAAACGCTGAAAAAATGATTAAGTGCAAAAAAATAATTTTTTCACCTTTTTTCAATTTTACGCCCGTGGGATATATATTCTACCCACACAAATTTGGAACTCTCCTGGGGTACCCTCACACATATTATTCCCTCATTTAGTGGATATTTTCACAAAAAAGTGAAATTTTCAAAAATTCAGAAAATTGGCTGAAAACGACTAAATATGAAGGACTCATCGGGCGATTCGCTCTGGAACTGAAATCGGAACACTCACTGACATTTCCCCTATCTGAAAGTCTGATAAACGCCGGAAAAATGACTAAGTCCAAAAAAAAATTTTTTCACCTTTTTTCAATTTTACCCCCGTGGGATATATATTCTACCCACACACATTTGGAACTCTCCTGGGGTACCCTCACACATATTATTCCCTCATTTAGTGGATATTTTCGCAAAAAAGTGAAATTTTCAAAAATTCAGAAAATTGGCTGAAAACGACTAAATATGAAGGACTCATCGGGCGAATCGCTCTGGAACTGAAATCGGAACGCTCACTGACATTTCCCCTATCTGAAAGTCTGATAAACGCTGAAAAAATGACTAAGTCCAAAAAATAATTTTTTCACCTTTTTTCAATTTTACCCCCGTGGGATATATATTCTACCCACACACATTTGGAACTCTCCTAGGGTACCTTCACACATATTATTCCCTCATTTAGTGGATATTTTCACAAAAAAGTGAAATTTTCAAAAATTCTGAAAATTGGCTGAAAACGACTAAATATGAAGGACTCATCAGGCGAATCGCTCTGGAACTGAAATCGGAATGCTCACTTACATTTCCCTTATCTGAATGTCTGATAAACGCTGAAAAAATGACTAAGTCCAAAAAAAAATCTTTTCACCTTTTTTCAATTTTACCCCGTGGGATATATATTCTACCCACACACATTTGGAACTCTCCTGGGGTACCCTCACACATATTATTCCCTCATTTAGTGGATATTTTCACAAAAAAGTGAAATTTTCAAAAATTCTGAAAATTGGCTGAAAATGACTAAATATGAAGGACTCATCGGGCGACTCCCTCTGGAACTGAAATTGGAACGCTCACTGACCTTTCCCCTATCTGAAAGTCTGATAAACGCTGAAAAAATGACTAAGTCCAAAAAAAATAATTTTTCACCTTTTTTCAATTTTACCCCCGTGGGATATATATTCTACCCACACACATTTGGAACTCTCCTGGGGTACCCTCACACATATTATTCCCTCATTTAGTGGATATTTTCACAAAAAAGTGAAATTTTCAAAAATTCTGAAAATTGGCTAAAAACGACTAAATATGAAGGACTCATCGGGCGAATCGCTCTGGAACTGAAATCGGAACGCTCACTGATATTTCCCCTATCTGAAAGTCTGATAAATGCTGAAAAAATTATTAAGTCCAAAAAAAAATGTTTTCAACTTTTTTCAATTTTACCCCCGTGTGATATATATTCTACCCACACACATTTGGAACTCTCCTGGGGTACCCTCACACATATTATTCCCTCATTTAGTGGATATTTTCACAAAAAAGTGAAATTTTCAAAAATTCAGAAAATTGGCTGAAAACGACTGAATATGAAGGACTCATCGGGCGAATCGCGCTGGAACTGAAATCGGAACGCTCACTGACATTTCCCCTATCTGAAAGTCTGATAAACGCTGAAAAAATGATTAAGTAAAAAAAAAATTTTTTCAACTTTTTTCAATTTTACCCCCGTGGGATATATATTCTACCCACACACATTTGGAACACTCCTGGGGTACCCTCACACATCTTATTCCCTCATTTAGTGGATATTTTCACAAAAAAGTGAAATTTTCAAAAATTCAGAAAATTGGCTGAAAACGACTGAATATGAAGGACTCATCGGGCGAATCGCGCTGGAACTGAAATCGGAACGCTCACTGACATTTCCCCTATCTGAAAGTCTGATAAACGCTGAAAAAAAAACGAAGTCCAAAAAAAATTTTTTTTTCCCCTTTTTTCAATTTTACCCCCGTGGGATATATATTCTACCCACACACATTTGGAACTCTCCTGGGGTACCCTCACACATATTATTCCCTCATTTAGTGGATATTTTCACAAAAAAGTGAAATTTTCAAAAATTCAGAAAATTGGCTGAAAACGACTAAATATGAAGGACTCATTGGGCGAATCGCTCTGGAACTGAAATCGGAACTCTCACTGACATTTCCCCTATCTGAAAGTCTGATAAACGCTGAAAAAATGACTAAGTCCAAAAAAAAATGTTTTCACCTTTTTTCAATTTTACCCCCGTGGGATATATATTCTACCCACACACATTTGGAACTCTCCTGGGGTACCCTCACACATATTATTCCCTCATTTAGTGGATATTTTCACAAAAAAGTGAAATTTTCAAAAATTCAGAAAATTGGCTGAAAACGACTAAATATGAAGGACTCATTGGGCGAATCGCTCTGGAACTGAAATCGGAACTCTCACTGACATTTCCCCTATCTGAAAGTCTGATAAACGCTGAAAAAATGACTAAGTCCAAAAAAAAATGTTTTCACCTTTTTTCAATTTTACCCCCGTGGGATATATATTCTACCCACACACATTTGGAACTCTCCTGGGGTACCCTCACACATATTATTCCCTCATTTAGTGGATATTTTCACAAAAAAGTGAAATTTTCAAAAATTCAGAAAATTGGCTGAAAACGAGTAAATATGAAGGACTCATCGGGCGGATCGCTCTGGAACTGAAATCGGAACGCTCACTGACATTTCCCCTATCTGAAAGTCTGATAAACGCTGAAAAAATGACTAAGTCCAAAAAAAAAATTTTTTCAACTTTTTTCAATTTTACCCCCGTGGGATATATATTCTACCCACACACATTTGGAACTCTCCTGGGGTACCCTCACACATATTATTCCCTCATTTAGTGGATATTTTCACAAAAAAGTGAAATTTTCAATAATTCAGAAAATTGGCTGAAAACGAATAAATATGAAGGACTCATCGGGAGAATCGCTCTGGAACTGAAATCGGAATGCTCACTGATATTTCCCCTATCTGAAAGTCTGATAAACGCTGAAAAAATGATTAAGTCTAAAAAAATTTTTTCACCTTTTTTCAATTTTACCCCCGTGGGATATATATTCTACCCACACACATTTGGAACTCTCCTGGGGTACCCTCACACATATTATTCCCTCATTTAGTGGATATTTTCACAAAAAAGTGACATTTTCAAAAATTCAGAAAATTGGCTGAAAATGACTAAATATGAAGGACTCATCGGGCGAATCACTCTGGAACTGAAATTGGAACGCTCACTGACATTTCCCCTATCTGAAAGTCTGATAAACGCTGAAAAAATGACTAAGTCTAAAAAAAAAAATGTTTCACCTTTTTTCAATTTTACCCCCGTGGGATATATATTCTACCCACACACATTTGGAACGCTCCTGGGGTACCCTCACACATATTATTCCCTCACTTAGTGGATATTTTCACAAAAAAGTGAAATTTTCAAAAATTCAGAAAATTTACTGAAAACGACTAAATATGAAGAACTCATCAGGCGAATCGCTCTGGAACTGAAATCGGAATGCTCACTGATATTTCCCCTATCTGAAAGTCTGATAAACGCTGAAAAAATGATTAAGTGCAAAAAAATAATTTTTTCACCTTTTTTCAATTTTACGCCCGTGGGATATATATTCTACCCACACAAATTTGGAACTCTCCTGGGGTACCTTCACACATATTATTCCCTCATTTAGTGGATATTTTCACAAAAAAGTGAAATTTTCAAAAATTCAGAAAATTGGCTGAAAACGACTAAATATGAAGGACTCATCGGGCGAATCGCTCTGGAACTGAAATCGGAACACTCACTGACATTTCCCCTATCTGAAAGTCTGATAAACGCCGGAAAAATGACTAAGTCCAAAAAAAAATTTTTTCACCTTTTTTCAATTTTACCCCCGTGGGATATATATTCTACCCACACACATTTGGAACTCTCCTGGGGTACCCTCACACATATTATTCCCTCATTTAGTGGATATTTTCGCAAAAAAGTGAAATTTTCAAAAATTCAGAAAATTGGCTGAAAACGACTAAATATGAAGGACTCATCGGGCGAATCGCTCTGGAACTGAAATCGGAACGCTCACTGACATTTCCCCTATCTGAAAGTCTGATAAACGCTGAAAAAATGACTAAGTCCAAAAAATAATTTTTTCACCTTTTTTCAATTTTACCCCCGTGGGATATATATTCTACCCACACACATTTGGAACTCTCCTAGGGTACCTTCACACATATTATTCCCTCATTTAGTGGATATTTTCACAAAAAAGTGAAATTTTCAAAAATTCTGAAAATTGGCTGAAAACGACTAAATATGAAGGACTCATCAGGCGAATCGCTCTGGAACTGAAATCGGAATGCTCACTTACATTTCCCTTATCTGAATGTCTGATAAATGCTGAAAAAATGACTAAGTCCAAAAAAAAATCTTTTCACCTTTTTTCAATTTTACCCCGTGGGATATATATTCTACCCACACACATTTGGAACTCTCCTGGGGTACCCTCACACATATTATTCCCTCATTTAGTGGATATTTTCACAAAAAAGTGAAATTTTCAAAAATTCTGAAAATTGGCTGAAAATGACTAAATATGAAGGACTCATCGGGCGAATCCCTCTGGAACTGAAATTGGAACGCTCACTGACCTTTCCCCTATCTGAAAGTCTGATAAACGCTGAAAAAATGACTAAGTCCAAAAAAAATAATTTTTCACCTTTTTTCAATTTTACCCCCGTGGGATATATATTCTACCCACACACATTTGGAACTCTCCTGGGGTACCCTCACACATATTATTCCCTCATTTAGTGGATATTTTCACAAAAAAGTGAAATTTTCAAAAATTCTGAAAATTGGCTAAAAACGACTAAATATGAAGGACTCATCGGGCGAATCGCTCTGGAACTGAAATCGGAACGCTCACTGATATTTCCCCTATCTGAAAGTCTGATAAATGCTGAAAAAATTATTAAGTCCAAAAAAAAATGTTTTCAACTTTTTTCAATTTTACCCCCGTGTGATATATATTCTACCCACACACATTTGGAACTCTCCTGGGGTACCCTCACACATATTATTCCCTCATTTAGTGGATATTTTCACAAAAAAGTGAAATTTTCAAAAATTCAGAAAATTGGCTGAAAACGACTGAATATGAAGGACTCATCGGGCGAATCGCGCTGGAACTGAAATCGGAACGCTCACTGACATTTCCCCTATCTGAAAGTCTGATAAACGCTGAAAAAATGATTAAGTAAAAAAAAAATTTTTTCAACTTTTTTCAATTTTACCCCCGTGGGATATATATTCTACCCACACACATTTGGAACACTCCTGGGGTACCCTCACACATCTTATTCCCTCATTTAGTGGATATTTTCACAAAAAAGTGAAATTTTCAAAAATTCAGAAAATTGGCTGAAAACGACTGAATATGAAGGACTCATCGGGCGAATCACTCTGGAACTGAAATTGGAACGCTAACTGACATTTCCCCTATCTGAAAGTCTGATAAACGCTGAAAAAATGACTAAGTCCAAAAAAAATAATTTTTCACCTTTTTTCAATTTTACCCCCGTGGGATATATATTCTACCCACACACATTTGGAACTCTCCTGGGGTACCCTCACACATATTATTCCCTCATTTAGTGGATATTTTCACAAAAAAGTGAAATTTTCAAAAATTCAGAAAATTGGCTGAAAACGACTGAATATGAAGGACTCATCGGGCGAATCGCGCTGGAACTGAAATCGGAACGCTCACTGACATTTCCCCTATCTGAAAGTCTGATAAACGCTGAAAAAATGATTAAGTAAAAAAAAAATGTTTTCAACTTTTTTCAATTTTACCCCCGTGGGATATATATTCTACCCACGCACATTTGGAACACTCCTGGGGTACCCTCACACATATTATTCCCTCATTTAGTGGATATTTTCACAAAAAAGTGACATTTTCAAAAATTCAGAAAATTGGCTGAAAACGACTGAATATGAAGGACTCATCGGGCGAATCGCGCTGGAACTGAAATCGGAACGCTCACTGACATTTCCCCTATCTGAAAGTCTGATGAACGCCGGAAAAATGACTAAGTCTAAAAAAAATTTTTTCACCTTTTTTCAATTTTACCCCCGTGGGATATATATTCTACCCACACACATTTGGAACTCTCCTGGGGTACCCTCACACATATTATTCCCTCATTTAGTGGATATTTTAACAAAAAAGTGAAATTTTCAAAAATTCAGAAAATTGGCTGAAAACGACTAAATATGAAGGACTCATCGGGCGAATCGCTCTGGAACTGAAATCGGAATGCTCACTGACATTTCCCTTATCTGAATGTCTGATAAACGCTGAAAAAATGACTAAGTCCAAAAAAAAATGTTTTCACCTTTTTTAAATTTTACCCCCGTGGGATATATATTCTACCCACACACATTTGGAACTCTCCTGGGGTACCCTCACACATATTATTCCCTCATTTAGTGGATATTTTCACAAAAAAAGTGAAATTTTCAAAAATTCAGAAAATTGGCTAAAAACGACTAAATATGAAGGACTCATCGGGCGAATCGCTCTGGAATTGAAATCGGAACGCTCACTGATATTTCCCCTATCTGAAAGTCTGATAAATGCTGAAAAAATTATTAAGTCCAAAAAAAAATGTTTTCAACTTTTTTCAATTTTACCCCCGTGGGATATATATTCTACCCACACACATTTGGAACACTCCTGGGGTACCCTCACACATCTTATTCCCTCATTTAGTGGATATTTTCACAAAAAAGTGAAATTTTCAAAAATTCAGAAAATTGGCTGAAAAGGACTGAATATGAAGGACTCATCGGGCGAATCGCGCTGGAACTGAAATCGGAATGCTCACTGACATTTCCCTTATCTGAATGTCTGATAAACGCTGAAAAAATGACTAAGTCCAAAAAAAAATTTTTTCACCTTTTTTCAATTTTACCCCCGTGGGATATATATTCTACCCACACACATTTGGAACTCTCCTGGGGTACCCTCACACATATTATTCCCTCATTTAGTGGATATTTTCACAAAAAAGTGAAATTTTCAAAAATTCAGAAAATTGGCTGAAATCGACTGAATATGAAGGACTCATCGGGCGAATCGCGCTGGAACTGAAATCGGAACGCTCACTGACATTTCGCCTATCTGAAAGTCTGATAAACGCTGAAAAAATGATTAAGTAAAAAAAAAATTTTTTCAACTTTTTTCAATTTTACCCCCGTGGGATATATATTCTACCCACACACATTTGGAACACTCCTGGGGTACCCTCACACATCTTATTCCCTCATTTAGTGGATATTTTCACAAAAAAGTGAAATTTTCAAAAATTCAGAAAATTGGCTGAAAACGAATGAATATGAAGGACTCATCGGGCGAATCGCGCTGGAACTGAAATCGGAATGCTCACTGACATTTCCCCTATCTGAAAGTCTGATAAACGCTGAAAAAAAGACTAAGTCCAAAAAAAATTTTTTTTTCCCCTTTTTTCAATTTTACCCCCGTGGGATATATATTCTACCCACACACATTTGGAACTCTCCTGGGGTACCCTCACACATATTATTCCCTCATTTAGTGGATATTTTCACAAAAAAGTGAAATTTTCAAAAATTCTGAAAATTGGCTGAAAACAACTAAATATGAAGGACTCATCGGGCGAATCGCTCTGGAACTGAAATCGGAATGCTCACTGACATTTCTCTTATCTGAATGTCTGAAAATCGCTGAAAAAAAGACTAAGTCCAAAAAAAAATTTTTTTTCCCCTTTTTTCAATTTTACCCCCGTGGGATATATATTCTACCCACACACATTTGGAACTCTCCTGGGGTACCCTCACACATATTATTCCCTCATTTAGTGGATATTTTCACAAAAAAGTGAAATTTTCAAAAATTCTGAAAATTGGCTGAAAACGACTAAATATGAAGGACTCATCGGGCGAATCGCTCTGGAACTGAAATCGGAACGCTCACTGATATTTCCCCTATCTGAAAGTCTGATAAATGCTGAAAAAATTATTAAGTCCAAAAAAAAATGTTTTCAACTTTTTTCAATTTTACCCCCGTGGGATATATATTCTACCCACACACATTTGGAACACTCCTGGGGTACCCTCACACATCTTATTCCCTCATTTAGTGGATATTTTCACAAAAAAGTGAAATTTTCAAAAATTCAGAAAATTGGCTGAAAACAACTGAATATGAAGGACTCATCGGGCAAATCGCGCTGGAACTGAAATCGGAACGCTCACTGACATTTCCCCTATCTGAAAGTCTGATAAACGCTGAAAAAATGACTAAGTCCAAAAAAAAAATTTTTTCACCTTTTTTCATTTTTACCCGCGTGGGATATATATTCTACCCACACACATTTGGAACTCTCCTGGGGTACCCTCACACATATTATTCCCTCATTTAGTGGATATTTTCACAAAAAAGTGAAATTTTCAAAAATTCAGAAAATTGGCTGAAAACAACTAAATATGAAGGGTTCATCGGGCGAATCGCTCTGGAACTGAAATTGGAATGCTCACAGACATTTCCCCTATCTGAATGTCTGATAAACGCTGAAAAAATGACTAAGTCCAAAAAAAAATATTTTCACCTTTTTTCAATTTTACCCCCGTGGGATATATATTCTACCCACACACATTTGGAACTCTCCTGGGGTACCCTCACACATATTATTCCCTCATTTAGTGGATATTTTCACAAAAAAGTGAAATTTTCAAAAATTCTGAAAATTGGCTGAAAACGACTAAATATGAAGGACTCATCGGGCGAATCGCTCTGGAACTGAAATCGGAATGCTCACTGACATTTCCCTTATCTGAATGTCTGATAAACGCTGAAAAAATGACTAAGTCCAAAAAAAAATGTTTTCACCTTTTTTCAATTTTACCCCCGTGGGATATATATTCTACCCACACACATTTGGAACTCTCCTGGGGTACCCTCACGCATATTATTCCCTCATTTAGTGGATATTTTCACAAAAAAGTGAAATTTTCAAAAATTCAGAAAATTGGCTGAAAATGACTAAATATGAAGGACTCATCGGGCGAATCACTCTGGAACTGAAATTGGAACGCTCACTGACATTTCCCCTATCTGAAAGTCTGATAAACGCTGAAAAAATGACTAAGTCCAAAAAAAATAATTTTTCACCTTTTTTCAATTTTACCCCCGTGGGATATATATTCTACCCACACACATTTGGAACTCTCCTGGGGTACCCTCACACATATTATTCCCTCATTTAGTGGATATTTTCACAAAAAAGTGAAATTTTCAAAAATTCAGAAAATTGGCTGAAAACGACTGAATATGAAGGACTCATCGGGCAAATCGCGCTGGAACTGAAATCGGAACGCTCACTGACATTTCCCCTATCTGAAAGTCTGATAAACGCTGAAAAAATGACTAAGTCCAAAAAAAAAATTTTTTCACCTTTTTTCATTTTTACCCGCGTGGGATATATATTCTACCCACACACATTTGGAACTCTCCTGGGGTACCCTCACACATATTATTCCCTCATTTAGTGGATATTTTCACAAAAAAGTGAAATTTTCAAAAATTCAGAAAATTGGCTGAAAACAACTAAATATGAAGGGTTCATCGGGCGAATCGCTCTGGAACTGAAATTGGAATGCTCACAGACATTTCCCCTATCTGAATGTCTGATAAACGCTGAAAAAATGACTAAGTCCAAAAAAAAATATTTTCACCTTTTTTCAATTTTACCCCCGTGGGATATATATTCTACCCACACACATTTGGAACTCTCCTGGGGTACCCTCACACATATTATTCCCTCATTTAGTGGATATTTTCACAAAAAAGTGAAATTTTCAAAAATTCAGAAAATTGGCTGAAAATGACTAAATATGAAGGACTCATCGGGCAAATCGCTCTGGAACTGAAATCGGAATGCTCACTGACATTTCCCTTATCTGAATGTCTGATAAACGCTGAAAAAATGACTAAGTCCAAAAAAAAATGTTTTCAACTTTTTTCAATTTTACCCCTGTGGGATATATATTCTACCCACACACATTTGGAACACTCCTGGGGTACCCTCACACATCTTATTCCCTCATTTAGTGGATATTTTCACAAAAAAGGGAAATTTTCAAAAATTCAGAAAATTGGCTGAAGACGACTAAATATGAAGGACTCATCGGGCGAATCGCTCTGGAACTGAAATCGGAACGCTCACTGATATTTCCCCTATCTGAAAGTCTGATAAACGCTGAAAAAAAGACTAAGTCCAAAAAAAAATTTTTTTTCCCCTTTTTTCAATTTTACCCCCGTGGGATATATATTCTACCCACACACATTTGGAACTCTCCTGGGGTACCCTCACACATATTATTCCCTCATTTAGTGGATATTTTCACAAAAAAGTGAAATTTTCAAAAATTCTGAAAATTGGCTAAAAACGACTAAATATGAAGGACTCATCGGGCGAATCGCTCTGGAACTGAAATCGGAACGCTCACTGATATTTCCCCTATCTGAAAGTCTGATAAATGCTGAAAAAATTATTAAGTCCAAAAAAAAATGTTTTCAACTTTTTTCAATTTTACCCCCGTGTGATATATATTCTACCCACACACATTTGGAACTCTCCTGGGGTACCCTCACACATATTATTCCCTCATTTAGTGGATATTTTAACAAAAAAGTGAAATTTTCAAAAATTCAGAAAATTGGCTGAAAACGACTAAATATGAAGGACTCATCGGGCGAATCGCTCTGGAACTGAAATCGGAATGCTCACTGACATTTCCCTTATCTGAATGTCTGATAAACGCTGAAAAAATGACTAAGTCCAAAAAAAAATGTTTTCACCTTTTTTAAATTTTACCCCCGTGGGATATATATTCTACCCACACACATTTGGAACTCTCCTGGGGTACCCTCACACATATTATTCCCTCATTTAGTGGATATTTTCACAAAAAAAGTGAAATTTTCAAAAATTCAGAAAATTGGCTAAAAACGACTAAATATGAAGGACTCATCGGGCGAATCGCTCTGGAATTGAAATCGGAACGCTCACTGATATTTCCCCTATCTGAAAGTCTGATAAATGCTGAAAAAATTATTAAGTCCAAAAAAAAATGTTTTCAACTTTTTTCAATTTTACCCCCGTGGGATATATATTCTACCCACACACATTTGGAACACTCCTGGGGTACCCTCACACATCTTATTCCCTCATTTAGTGGATATTTTCACAAAAAAGTGAAATTTTCAAAAATTCAGAAAATTGGCTGAAAAGGACTGAATATGAAGGACTCATCGGGCGAATCGCGCTGGAACTGAAATCGGAATGCTCACTGACATTTCCCTTATCTGAATGTCTGATAAACGCTGAAAAAATGACTAAGTCCAAAAAAAAATTTTTTCACCTTTTTTCAATTTTACCCCCGTGGGATATATATTCTACCCACACACATTTGGAACTCTCCTGGGGTACCCTCACACATATTATTCCCTCATTTAGTGGATATTTTCACAAAAAAGTGAAATTTTCAAAAATTCAGAAAATTGGCTGAAATCGACTGAATATGAAGGACTCATCGGGCGAATCGCGCTGGAACTGAAATCGGAACGCTCACTGACATTTCGCCTATCTGAAAGTCTGATAAACGCTGAAAAAATGATTAAGTAAAAAAAAAATTTTTTCAACTTTTTTCAATTTTACCCCCGTGGGATATATATTCTACCCACACACATTTGGAACACTCCTGGGGTACCCTCACACATCTTATTCCCTCATTTAGTGGATATTTTCACAAAAAAGTGAAATTTTCAAAAATTCAGAAAATTGGCTGAAAACGAATGAATATGAAGGACTCATCGGGCGAATCGCGCTGGAACTGAAATCGGAATGCTCACTGACATTTCCCCTATCTGAAAGTCTGATAAACGCTGAAAAAAAGACTAAGTCCAAAAAAAATTTTTTTTTCCCCTTTTTTCAATTTTACCCCCGTGGGATATATATTCTACCCACACACATTTGGAACTCTCCTGGGGTACCCTCACACATATTATTCCCTCATTTAGTGGATATTTTCACAAAAAAGTGAAATTTTCAAAAATTCTGAAAATTGGCTGAAAACAACTAAATATGAAGGACTCATCGGGCGAATCGCTCTGGAACTGAAATCGGAATGCTCACTGACATTTCTCTTATCTGAATGTCTGAAAATCGCTGAAAAAAAGACTAAGTCCAAAAAAAAATTTTTTTTCCCCTTTTTTCAATTTTACCCCCGTGGGATATATATTCTACCCACACACATTTGGAACTCTCCTGGGGTACCCTCACACATATTATTCCCTCATTTAGTGGATATTTTCACAAAAAAGTGAAATTTTCAAAAATTCTGAAAATTGGCTGAAAACGACTAAATATGAAGGACTCATCGGGCGAATCGCTCTGGAACTGAAATCGGAACGCTCACTGATATTTCCCCTATCTGAAAGTCTGATAAATGCTGAAAAAATTATTAAGTCCAAAAAAAAATGTTTTCAACTTTTTTCAATTTTACCCCCGTGGGATATATATTCTACCCACACACATTTGGAACACTCCTGGGGTACCCTCACACATCTTATTCCCTCATTTAGTGGATATTTTCACAAAAAAGTGAAATTTTCAAAAATTCAGAAAATTGGCTGAAAACAACTGAATATGAAGGACTCATCGGGCAAATCGCGCTGGAACTGAAATCGGAACGCTCACTGACATTTCCCCTATCTGAAAGTCTGATAAACGCTGAAAAAATGACTAAGTCCAAAAAAAAAATTTTTTCACCTTTTTTCATTTTTACCCGCGTGGGATATATATTCTACCCACACACATTTGGAACTCTCCTGGGGTACCCTCACACATATTATTCCCTCATTTAGTGGATATTTTCACAAAAAAGTGAAATTTTCAAAAATTCAGAAAATTGGCTGAAAACAACTAAATATGAAGGGTTCATCGGGCGAATCGCTCTGGAACTGAAATTGGAATGCTCACAGACATTTCCCCTATCTGAATGTCTGATAAACGCTGAAAAAATGACTAAGTCCAAAAAAAAATATTTTCACCTTTTTTCAATTTTACCCCCGTGGGATATATATTCTACCCACACACATTTGGAACTCTCCTGGGGTACCCTCACACATATTATTCCCTCATTTAGTGGATATTTTCACAAAAAAGTGAAATTTTCAAAAATTCAGAAAATTGGCTGAAAATGACTAAATATGAAGGACTCATCGGGCAAATCGCTCTGGAACTGAAATCGGAATGCTCACTGACATTTCCCTTATCTGAATGTCTGATAAACGCTGAAAAAATGACTAAGTCCAAAAAAAAATGTTTTCAACTTTTTTCAATTTTACCCCTGTGGGATATATATTCTACCCACACACATTTGGAACACTCCTGGGGTACCCTCACACATCTTATTCCCTCATTTAGTGGATATTTTCACAAAAAAGGGAAATTTTCAAAAATTCAGAAAATTGGCTGAAGACGACTAAATATGAAGGACTCATCGGGCGAATCGCTCTGGAACTGAAATCGGAACGCTCACTGATATTTCCCCTATCTGAAAGTCTGATAAACGCTGAAAAAAAGACTAAGTCCAAAAAAAAATTTTTTTTCCCCTTTTTTCAATTTTACCCCCGTGGGATATATATTCTACCCACACACATTTGGAACTCTCCTGGGGTACCCTCACACATATTATTCCCTCATTTAGTGGATATTTTCACAAAAAAGTGAAATTTTCAAAAATTCTGAAAATTGGCTGAAAACGACTAAATATGAAGGACTCATCGGGCGAATCGCTCTGGAACTGAAATCGGAGCGCTCACTGACATTTCCCCTATCTGAAAGTCTGATAAACGCTGAAAAAATGATTAAGTAAAAAAAAAATTTTTTCAACTTTTTTCAATTTTACCCCCGTGGGATATATATTCTACCCACACACATTTGGAACACTCCTGGGGTACCCTCACACATCTTATTCCCTCATTTAGTGGATATTTCCACAAAAAAGTGAAATTTTCAAAAATTCAGAAAATTGGCTGAAAACGACTGAATATGAAGGACTCATCGGGCGAATCGCGCTGGAACTGAAATCGGAACGCTCACTGACATTTCCCCTATCTGAAAGTCTGATAAACGCTGAAAAAAAGACTAAGTCCACAAAAAAAATTTTTTTCCCCTTTTTTCAATTTTACCCCCGTGGGATATATATTCTACCCACACACATTTGGAACTCTCCTGGGGTACCCTCACACATATTATTCCCTCATTTAGTGGATATTTTCACAAAAAAGTGAAATTTTCAAAAATTCTGAAAATTGGCTGAAAACGACTAAATATGAAGGACTCATCGGGCGAATCGCTCTGGAACTGAAATCGGAATGCTCACTGACATTTCCCTTATCTGAATGTCTGATAAACGCTGAAAAAATGACTAAGTCCAAAAAAAAATGTTTTCACCTTTTTTCAATTTTACCCCCGTGGGATATATATTCTACCCACACACATTTGGAACTCTCCTGGGGTACCCTCACGCATATTATTCCCTCATTTAGTGGATATTTTCACAAAAAAGTGAAATTTTCAAAAATTCAGAAAATTGGCTGAAAATGACTAAATATGAAGGACTCATCGGGCGAATCACTCTGGAACTGAAATTGGAACGCTCACTGACATTTCCCCTATCTGAAAGTCTGATAAACGCTGAAAAAATGACTAAGTCCAAAAAAAATAATTTTTCACCTTTTTTCAATTTTACCCCCGTGGGATATATATTCTACCCACACACATTTGGAACTCTCCTGGGGTACCCTCACACATATTATTCCCTCATTTAGTGGATATTTTCACAAAAAAGTGAAATTTTCAAAAATTCAGAAAATTGGCTGAAAACGACTGAATATGAAGGACTCATCGGGCAAATCGCGCTGGAACTGAAATCGGAACGCTCACTGACATTTCCCCTATCTGAAAGTCTGATAAACGCTGAAAAAATGACTAAGTCCAAAAAAAAAATTTTTTCACCTTTTTTCATTTTTACCCGCGTGGGATATATATTCTACCCACACACATTTGGAACTCTCCTGGGGTACCCTCACACATATTATTCCCTCATTTAGTGGATATTTTCACAAAAAAGTGAAATTTTCAAAAATTCAGAAAATTGGCTGAAAACAACTAAATATGAAGGGTTCATCGGGCGAATCGCTCTGGAACTGAAATTGGAATGCTCACAGACATTTCCCCTATCTGAATGTCTGATAAACGCTGAAAAAATGACTAAGTCCAAAAAAAAATATTTTCACCTTTTTTCAATTTTACCCCCGTGGGATATATATTCTACCCACACACATTTGGAACTCTCCTGGGGTACCCTCACACATATTATTCCCTCATTTAGTGGATATTTTCACAAAAAAGTGAAATTTTCAAAAATTCAGAAAATTGGCTGAAAATGACTAAATATGAAGGACTCATCGGGCAAATCGCTCTGGAACTGAAATCGGAATGCTCACTGACATTTCCCTTATCTGAATGTCTGATAAACGCTGAAAAAATGACTAAGTCCAAAAAAAAATGTTTTCAACTTTTTTCAATTTTACCCCTGTGGGATATATATTCTACCCACACACATTTGGAACACTCCTGGGGTACCCTCACACATCTTATTCCCTCATTTAGTGGATATTTTCACAAAAAAGGGAAATTTTCAAAAATTCAGAAAATTGGCTGAAGACGACTAAATATGAAGGACTCATCGGGCGAATCGCTCTGGAACTGAAATCGGAACGCTCACTGATATTTCCCCTATCTGAAAGTCTGATAAACGCTGAAAAAAAGACTAAGTCCAAAAAAAAATTTTTTTTCCCCTTTTTTCAATTTTACCCCCGTGGGATATATATTCTACCCACACACATTTGGAACTCTCCTGGGGTACCCTCACACATATTATTCCCTCATTTAGTGGATATTTTCACAAAAAAGTGAAATTTTCAAAAATTCTGAAAATTGGCTGAAAACGACTAAATATGAAGGACTCATCGGGCGAATCGCTCTGGAACTGAAATCGGAGCGCTCACTGACATTTCCCCTATCTGAAAGTCTGATAAACGCTGAAAAAATGATTAAGTAAAAAAAAAATTTTTTCAACTTTTTTCAATTTTACCCCCGTGGGATATATATTCTACCCACACACATTTGGAACACTCCTGGGGTACCCTCACACATCTTATTCCCTCATTTAGTGGATATTTCCACAAAAAAGTGAAATTTTCAAAAATTCAGAAAATTGGCTGAAAACGACTGAATATGAAGGACTCATCGGGCGAATCGCGCTGGAACTGAAATCGGAACGCTCACTGACATTTCCCCTATCTGAAAGTCTGATAAACGCTGAAAAAAAGACCAAGTCCACAAAAAAATTTTTTTTCCCCTTTTTTCAATTTTACCCCCGTGGGATATATATTCTACCCACACACATTTGGAACTCTCCTGGGGTACCCTCACACATATTATTCCCTCATTTAGTGGATATTTTCACAAAAAAGTGAAATTTTCAAAAATTCTGAAAATTGGCTGAAAACGACTAAATATGAAGGACTCATCGGGCGAATCGCTCTGGAACTGAAATCGGAATGCTCACTGACATTTCCCTTATCTGAATGTCTGATAAACGCTGAAAAAATGACTAAGTCCAAAAAAAAATGTTTTCACCTTTTTTCAATTTTACCCCCGTGGGATATATATTCTAACCACACACATTTGGAACTCTCCTGGGGTACCCTCACGCATATTATTCCCTCATTTAGTGGATATTTTCACAAAAAAGTGAAATTTTCAAAAATTCAGAAAATTGGCTGAAAATGACTAAATATGAAGGACTCATCGGGCGAATCACTCTGGAACTGAAATTGGAACGCTCACTGACATTTCCCCTATCTGAAAGTCTGATAAACGCTGAAAAAATGACTAAGTCCAAAAAAAATAATTTTTCACCTTTTTTCAATTTTACCCCCGTGGGATATATATTCTACCCACACACATTTGGAACTCTCCTGGGGTACCCTCACACATATTATTCCCTCATTTAGTGGATATTTTCACAAAAAAGTGAAATTTTCAAAAATTCAGAAAATTGGCTGAAAACGACTGAATATGAAGGACTCATCGGGCAAATCGCGCTGGAACTGAAATCGGAACGCTCACTGACATTTCCCCTATCTGAAAGTCTGATAAACGCTGAAAAAATGACTAAGTCCAAAAAAAAAATTTTTCACCTTTTTTCAATTTTACCCGCGTGGGATATATATTCTACCCACACACATTTGGAACTCTCCTGGGGTACCCTCACACATATTATTCCCTCATTTAGTGGACATTTTCACAAAAAAGTGAAATTTTCAAAAATTCTGAAAATTGGCTGAAAACGACTAAATATGAAGGACTCATTGGGCGAATCGCTCTGGAACTGAAATTGGAATGCTCACAGACATTTCCCCTATCTGAATGTCTGATAAACGCTGAAAAAATGACTAAGTCCAAAAAAAAATATTTTCACCTTTTTTCAATTTTACCCCCATGGGATATATATTCTACCCACACACATTTGGAACTCTCCTGGGATACCCTCACACATATTATTCCCTCATTTAGTGGATATTTTCACAAAAAAGTGAAATTTTCAAAAATTCAGAAAATTGGCTGAAAACGAGTAAATATGAAGGGTTCATCGGGCGAATCGCTCTGGAACTGAAATCGGAACGCTCACTGATATTTCCCCTATCTGAAAGTCTGATAAACGCTGAAAAAATGACTAAGTCCAAAAAAAATGTTTTCACCTTTTTTCAATTTTACCCCCGTGGGATATATATTCTACCCACACACATTTGGAACTCTCCTGGGGTACCCTCACACATATTATTCCCTCATTTAGTGGATATTTTCACAAAAAAGTGAAATTTTCAAAAATTCTGAAAATTGGCTGAAAACGACTAAATATGAAGGACTCATTGAGCGAATCGCTCTGGAACTGAAATTGGAATGCTCACAGACATTTCCCCTATCTGAATGTCTGAAAAACGCTGAAAAAAAGACTAAGTCCAAAAAAAAATTTTTTTTCCCCTTTTTTCAATTTTACCCCCGTGGGATATATATTCTACCCACACACATTTGGAACTCTCCTGGGGTACCCTCACACATATTATTCCCTCATTTAGTGGATATTTTCACAAAAAAGTGAAATTTTCAAAAATTCTGAAAATTGGCTGAAAACGACTAAATATGAAGGACTCATCGGGCGAATCGCTCTGGAACTGAAATCGGAATGCTCACTGACATTTCCCTTATCTGAATGTCTGATAAACGCTGAAAAAATGACTAAGTCAAAAAAAAATGTTTTCACCTTTTTTCAATTTTACCCCCGTGGGATATATATTCTACCCACACACATTTGGAACTCTCCTGGGGTACCCTCACACATATTATTCCCTCATTTAGTGGATATTTTCACAAAAAAAGTGAAATTTTCAAAAATTCAGAAAATTGGCTAAAAACGACTAAATATGAAGGACTCATCGGGCGAATCGCTCTGGAACTGAAATCGGAACGCTCACTGATATTTCCCCTATCTGAAAGTCTGATAAATGCTGAAAAAATTATTAAGTCCAAAAAAAAATGTTTTCAACTTTTTTCAATTTTACCCCCGTGGGATATATATTCTACCCACACACATTTGGAACACTCCTGGGGTACCCTCACACATCTTATTCCCTCATTTAGTGGATATTTTCACAAAAAAGTGAAATTTTCAAAAATTCAGAAAATTGGCTGAAAATGACTAAATATGAAGGACTCATCGGGCGAATCACTCTGGAACTGAAATTGGAACGCTCACTGACATTTCCCCTATCTGAAAGTCTGATAAACGCTGAAAAAATGACTAAGTCCAAAAAAAATAATTTTTCACCTTTTTTCAATTTTACCCCCGTGGGATATATATTCTACCCACACACATTTGGAACTCTCCTGGGGTACCCTCACACATATTATTCCCTCATTTAGTGGATATTTTCACAAAAAAGTGAAATTTTCAAAAATTCAGAAAATTGGCTGAAAACGACTGAATATGAAGGACTCATCGGGCAAATCGCGCTGGAACTGAAATCGGAACGCTCACTGACATTTCCCCTATCTGAAAGTCTGATAAACGCTGAAAAAATGACTAAGTCCAAAAAAAAAATTTTTCACCTTTTTTCAATTTTACCCGCGTGGGATATATATTCTACCCACACACATTTGGAACTCTCCTGGGGTACCCTCACACATATTATTCCCTCATTTAGTGGACATTTTCACAAAAAAGTGAAATTTTCAAAAATTCTGAAAATTGGCTGAAAACGACTAAATATGAAGGACTCATTGGGCGAATCGCTCTGGAACTGAAATTGGAATGCTCACAGACATTTCCCCTATCTGAATGTCTGATAAACGCTGAAAAAATGACTAAGTCCAAAAAAAAATATTTTCACCTTTTTTCAATTTTACCCCCATGGGATATATATTCTACCCACACACATTTGGAACTCTCCTGGGATACCCTCACACATATTATTCCCTCATTTAGTGGATATTTTCACAAAAAAGTGAAATTTTCAAAAATTCAGAAAATTGGCTGAAAACGAGTAAATATGAAGGGTTCATCGGGCGAATCGCTCTGGAACTGAAATCGGAACGCTCACTGATATTTCCCCTATCTGAAAGTCTGATAAACGCTGAAAAAATGACTAAGTCCAAAAAAAATGTTTTCACCTTTTTTCAATTTTACCCCCGTGGGATATATATTCTACCCACACACATTTGGAACTCTCCTGGGGTACCCTCACACATATTATTCCCTCATTTAGTGGATATTTTCACAAAAAAGTGAAATTTTCAAAAATTCTGAAAATTGGCTGAAAACGACTAAATATGAAGGACTCATTGAGCGAATCGCTCTGGAACTGAAATTGGAATGCTCACAGACATTTCCCCTATCTGAATGTCTGAAAAACGCTGAAAAAAAGACTAAGTCCAAAAAAAAATTTTTTTTCCCCTTTTTTCAATTTTACCCCCGTGGGATATATATTCTACCCACACACATTTGGAACTCTCCTGGGGTACCCTCACACATATTATTCCCTCATTTAGTGGATATTTTCACAAAAAAGTGAAATTTTCAAAAATTCTGAAAATTGGCTGAAAACGACTAAATATGAAGGACTCATCGGGCGAATCGCTCTGGAACTGAAATCGGAATGCTCACTGACATTTCCCTTATCTGAATGTCTGATAAACGCTGAAAAAATGACTAAGTCAAAAAAAAATGTTTTCACCTTTTTTCAATTTTACCCCCGTGGGATATATATTCTACCCACACACATTTGGAACTCTCCTGGGGTACCCTCACACATATTATTCCCTCATTTAGTGGATATTTTCACAAAAAAAGTGAAATTTTCAAAAATTCAGAAAATTGGCTAAAAACGACTAAATATGAAGGACTCATCGGGCGAATCGCTCTGGAACTGAAATCGGAACGCTCACTGATATTTCCCCTATCTGAAAGTCTGATAAATGCTGAAAAAATTATTAAGTCCAAAAAAAAATGTTTTCAACTTTTTTCAATTTTACCCCCGTGGGATATATATTCTACCCACACACATTTGGAACACTCCTGGGGTACCCTCACACATCTTATTCCCTCATTTAGTGGATATTTTCACAAAAAAGTGAAATTTTCAAAAATTCAGAAAATTGGCTGAAAACAACTGAATATGAAGGACTCATCGGGCAAATCGCGCTGGAACTGAAATCGGAACGCTCACTGACATTTCCCCTATCTGAAAGTCTGATAAACGCTGAAAAAATGACTAAGTCCAAAAAAAAAATTTTTTCTCCTTTTTTCAATTTTACCCGCGTGGGATATATATTCTACCCACACACATTTGGAACTCTCCTGGGGTACCCTCACACATATTATTCCCTCATTTAGTGGATATTTTCACAAAAAAGTGAAATTTTCAAAAATTCAGAAAATTGGCTGAAAACAACTAAATATGAAGGGTTCATCGGGCGAATCGCTCTGGAACTGAAATTGGAATGCTCACAGACATTTCCCCTATCTGAATGTCTGATAAACGCTGAAAAAATGACTAAGACCAAAAAAAAATATTTTCACCTTTTTTCAATTTTACCCCCGTGGGATATATATTCTACCCACACACATTTGGAACTCTCCTGGGGTACCCTCACACATATTATTCCCTCATTTAGTGGATATTTTCACAAAAAAGTGAAATTTTCAAAAATTCAGAAAATTGGCTGAAAATGACTAAATATGAAGGACTCATCGGGCGAATCACTCTGGAACTGAAATTGGAACGCTAACTGACATTTCCCCTATCTGAAAGTCTGATAAACGCTGAAAAAATGAATAAGTCCAAAAAAAAAATTTTTTCACCTTTTTTCAATTTTACCCCCGTGGGATATATATTCTACCCACACACATTTGGAACTCTCCTGGGGTACCCTCACACATATTATTCCCTCATTTAGTGGATATTTTCACAAAAAAGTGAAATTTTCAAAAATTCAGAAAATTGGCTGAAAACGACTAAATATGAAGGACTCATCGGGCAAATCGCTCTGGAACTGAAATTGGAATCCTCACTGACATTTCCCTTATCTGAATGTCTGATAAACGCTGAAAAAATGACTAAGTCCAAAAAAAAATGTTTTCAACTTTTTTCAATTTTACCCCTGTGGGATATATATTCTACCCACAAACATTTGGAACACTCCTGGGGTACCCTCACACATCTTATTCCCTCATTTAGTGGATATTTTCACAAAAAAGGGAAATTTTCAAAAATTCAGAAAATTGGCTGAAGACGACTAAATATGAAGGACTCATCGGGCGAATCGCTCTGGAACTGAAATCGAAACGCTCACTGATATTTCCCCTATCTGAAAGTCTGATAAACGCTGAAAAAAAGACTAAGTCCAAAAAAAAATTTTTTTTCCCCTTTTTTCAATTTTACCCCCGTGGGATATATATTCTACCCACACACATTTGGAACTCTCCTGGGGTACCCTCACACATATTATTCCCTCATTTAGTGGATATTTTCACAAAAAAGTGAAATTTTCAAAAATTCTGAAAATTGGCTGAAAACGACTAAATATGAAGGACTCATCGGGCGAATCGCTCTGGAACTGAAATCGGAATGCTCACTGACATTTCCCTTATCTGAATGTCTGATAAACGCTGAAAAAATGACTAAGTCAAAAAAAAATGTTTTCACCTTTTTTCAATTTTACCCCCGTGGGATATATATTCTACCCACACACATTTGGAACTCTCCTGGGGTACCCTCACACATATTATTCCCTCATTTAGTGGATATTTTCACAAAAAAAGTGAAATTTTCAAAAATTCAGAAAATTGGCTAAAAACGACTAAATATGAAGGACTCATCGGGCGAATCGCTCTGGAACTGAAATCGGAACGCTCACTGATATTTCCCCTATCTGAAAGTCTGATAAATGCTGAAAAAATTATTAAGTCCAAAAAAAAATGTTTTCAACTTTTTTCAATTTTACCCCCGTGGGATATATATTCTACCCACACACATTTGGAACACTCCTGGGGTACCCTCACACATCTTATTCCCTCATTTAGTGGATATTTTCACAAAAAAGTGAAATTTTCAAAAATTCAGAAAATTGGCTGAAAACTGAATATGAAGGACTCATCGGGCAAATCGCGCTGGAACTGAAATCGGAACGCTCACTGACATTTCCCCTATCTGAAAGTCTGATAAACGCTGAAAAAATGACTAAGTCCAAAAAAAAAATTTTTTCTCCTTTTTTCAATTTTACCCGCGTGGGATATATATTCTACCCACACACATTTGGAACTCTCCTGGGGTACCCTCACACATATTATTCCCTCATTTAGTGGATATTTTCACAAAAAAGTGAAATTTTCAAAAATTCAGAAAATTGGCTGAAAACAACTAAATATGAAGGGTTCATCGGGCGAATCGCTCTGGAACTGAAATTGGAATGCTCACAGACATTTCCCCTATCTGAATGTCTGATAAACGCTGAAAAAATGACTAAGACCAAAAAAAAATATTTTCACCTTTTTTCAATTTTACCCCCGTGGGATATATATTCTACCCACACACATTTGGAACTCTCCTGGGGTACCCTCACACATATTATTCCCTCATTTAGTGGATATTTTCACAAAAAAGTGAAATTTTCAAAAATTCAGAAAATTGGCTGAAGACGACTAAATATGAAGGACTCATCGGGCGAATCGCTCTGGAACTGAAATCGAAACGCTCACTGATATTTCCCCTATCTGAAAGTCTGATAAACGCTGAAAAAAAGACTAAGTCCAAAAAAAAATTTTTTTTCCCCTTTTTTCAATTTTACCCCCGTGGGATATATATTCTACCCACACACATTTGGAACTCTCCTGGGGTACCCTCACACATATTATTCCCTCATTTAGTGGATATTTTCACAAAAAAGTGAAATTTTCAAAAATTCAGAAAATTGGCTGAAAACGACTGAATATGAAGGACTCATCGGGCAAATCGCGCTGGAACTGAAATCGGAACGCTCACTGACATTTCCCCTATCTGAAAGTCTGATAAACGCTGAAAAAATGACTAAGTCCAAAAAAAAAATTTTTTCACCTTTTTTCAATTTTACCCGCGTGGGATATATATTCTACCCACACACATTTGGAACTCTCCTGGGGTACCCTCACACATATTATTCCCTCATTTAGTGGATATTTTCACAAAAAAAGTGAAATTTTCAAAAATTCAGAAAATTGGCTAAAAACGACTAAATATGAAGGACTCATCGGGCGAATCGCTCTGGAACTGAAATCGGAACGCTCACTGACATTTCCCCTATCTGAAAGTCTGATAAACGCTGAAAAAATGATTAAGTAAAAAAAAAATTTTTTCAACTTTTTTCAATTTTACCCCCATGGGATATATATTCTACCCACACACATTTGGAACACTCCTGGGGTACCCTCACACATCTTATTCCCTCATTTAGTGGATATTTTCACAAAAAAGTGAAATTTTCAAAAATTCAGAAAATTGGCTGAAAACGACTGAATATGAAGGACTCATCGGGCGAATCGTGCTGGAACTGAAATCGGAACGCTCACTGACATTTCCCCTATCTGAAAGTCTGATAAACGCTGAAAAAAAGACTAAGTCCAAAAAAAAATTTTTTTTCCCCTTTTTTCAATTTTACCCCCGTGGGATATATATTCTACCCACACACATTTGGAACTCTCCTGGGGTACCCTCACACATATTATTCCCTCATTTAGTGGATATTTTCACAAAAAAGTGAAATTTTCAAAAATTCTGAAAATTGGCTGAAAACGACTAAATATGAAGGACTCATTGGGCGAATCGCTCTGGAACTGAAATTGGAATGCTCACAGACATTTCCCCTATCTGAATGTCTGATAAACGCTGAAAAAATGACTAAGTCCAAAAAAAAATATTTTCACCTTTTTTTCAATTTTACCCCCATGGAATATATATTCTACCCACACACATTTGGAACTCTCCTGGGGTACCCTCACACATATTATTCCCTCATTTAGTGGATATTTTCACAAAAAAGTGAAATTTTCAAAAATTCTGAAAATTGGCTGAAAACGACTAAATATGAAGGACTCATCGGGCGAATCGCTCTGGAACTGAAATCGGAATGCTCACTGACATTTCCCTTATCTGAATGTCTGATAAACGCTGAAAAAATGACAAAGTCCAAAAAAAAATGTTTTCACCTTTTTTCAATTTTACCCCCGTGGGATATATATTCTACCCACACACATTTGGAACTCTCCTGGGGTACCCTCACGCATATTATTCCCTCATTTAGTGGATATTTTCACAAAAAAGTGAAATTTTCAAAAATTCAGAAAATTGGCTGAAAATGACTAAATATGAAGGACTCATCGGGCGAATCACTCTGGAACTGAAATTGGAACGCTCACTGACATTTCCCCTATCTGAAAGTCTGATAAACGCTGAAAAAATGACTAAGTCCAAAAAAAAAATTTTTTCACCTTTTTTCAATTTTACCCGCGTGGGATATATATTCTACCCACACACATTTGGAACTCTCCTGGGGTACCCTCACACATATTATTCCCTCATTTAGTGGATATTTTCACAAAAAAGTGAAATTTTCAAAAATTCAGAAAATTGGCTGAAAACGACTAAATATGAAGGGTTCATCGGGCGAATCACTCTGGAACTGAAATCGGAATGCTCACTGACATTTCCCTTATCTGAATGTCTGATAAACGCTGAAAAAATGACTAAGTCCAAAAAAAAATGTTTTCACCTTTTTTCAATTTTACCCCCGTGGGATATATATTCTACCCACACACATTTGGAACTCTCCTGGGGTACCCTCACACATATTATTCCCTCATTTAGTGGATATTTTCACAAAAAAAGTGAAATTTTCAAAAATTCAGAAAATTGGCTAAAAACGACTAAATATGAAGGACTCATCGGGCGAATCGCTCTGGAACTGAAATCGGAACGCTCACTGATATTTCCCCGATCTGAAAGTCTGATAAATGCTGAAAAAATTATTAAGTCCAAAAAAAAATGTTTTCAACTTTTTTCAATTTTACCCCCGTGGGAGATATATTCTACCCACACACATTTGGAACACTCCTGGGGTACCCTCACACATCTTATTCCCTCATTTAGTGGATATTTTCCCAAAAAAGTGAAATTTTCAAAAATTCAGAAAATTGGCTGAAAACGACTGAATATGAAGGACTCATCGGGCGAATCGCGCTGGAACTGAAATTGGAACGCTCACTGACATTTCCCCTATCTGAAAGTCTGATAAACGCTGAAAAAAAGACTAAGTCCAAAAAAAAAATTTTTTCACCTTTTTTCAATTTTACCCCCGTGGGATATATATTCTACCCACACACATTTGGAACTCTCCTGGGGTACCCTCACACATATTATTCCCTCATTTAGTGGATATTTTCACAAAAAAGTGAAATTTTCAAAAATTCAGAAAATTGGCTGAAAACGACTGAATATGAAGGACTCATCAGGCGAATCGCGCTGGAACTGAAATCGGAACGCTCACTGACATTTCCCCTATCTGAATGTCTGATAAACGCTGAAAAAATGACTAAGTCCAAAAAAAAATATTTTCACCTTTTTTTCAATTTTACCCCCATGGAATATATATTCTACCCACACACATTTGGAACTCTCCTGGGGTACCCTCACACATATTATTCCCTCATTTAGTGGATATTTTCACAAAAAAGTGAAATTTTCAAAAATTCAGAAAATTGGCTGAAAACGACTGAATATGAAGGACTCATCGGGCGAATCGCGCTGGAACTGAAATCGGAACGCTCACTGACATTTCCCCTATCTGAAAGTCTGATAAACGCTGAAAAAATGATTAAGTAAAAAAAAAAATTTTTCAACTTTTTTCAATTTTACCCCCGTGGGATATATATTCTACCCACACACATTTGGAACACTCCTGGGGTACCCAAACACATCTTATTCCCTCATTTAGTGGATATTTTCACAAAAAAGTGAAATTTTCAAAAATTCAGAAAATTGGCTGAAAACGACTGAATATGAAGGACTCATCGGGCGAATCGCGCTGGAACTGAAATCGGAACGCTCACTGACATTTCCCCTATCTGAAAGTCTGATAAACGCTGAAAAAAAGACTAAGTCCAAAAAAAATTTTTTTTTCCCCTTTTTTCAATTTTACCCCCGTGGGATATATATTCTACCCACACACATTTGGAACTCTCCTGGGGTACCCTCACACATATTATTCCCTCATTTAGTGGATATTTTCACAAAAAAGTGAAATTTTCAAAAATTCTGAAAATTGGCTGAAAACGACTAAATATGAAGGACTCATCGGGCGAATCGCTCTGGAACTGAAATCGGAATGCTCACTGACATTTCCCTTATCTGAATGTCTGATAAACGCTGAAAAAATGACTAAGTCCAAAAAAAAATCTTTTCACCTTTTTTCAATTTTACCCCCGTGGGATATATATTCTACCCACACACATTTGGAACTCTCCTGGGGTACCCTCACACATATTATTCCCTCATTTAGTGGATATTTTCACAAAAAAGTGAAATTTTCAAAAATTCAGAAAATTGGCTGAAAACGACTGAATATGAAGGACTCATCGGGCGAATCGCGCTGGAACTGAAATCGGAACGCTCACTGACATTTCCCCTATCTGAAAGTCTGATAAACGCTGAAAAAAAGACTAAGTCCAAAAAAAAATTTTTTTTCCCCTTTTTTCAATTTTACCCCCGTGGGATATATATTCTACCCACACACATTTGGAACTCTCCTGGGGTACCCTCACACATATTATTCCCTCATTTAGTGGATATTTTCACAAAAAAGTGAAATTTTCAAAAATTCTGAAAATTGGCTGAAAACGACTAAATATGAAGGACTCATCGGGCGAATCGCTCTGGAACTGAAATCGGAATGCTCACTGACATTTCCCTTATCTGAATGTCTGATAAACGCTGAAAAAATGACTAAGTCCAAAAAAAAATGTTTTCACCTTTTTTCAATTTTACCCCCGTGGGATATATATTCTACCCACACACATTTGGAACTCTCCTGGGGTACCCTCACACATATTATTCCCTCATTTAGTGGATATTTTCACAAAAAAGTGAAATTTTCAAAAATTCAGAAAATTGGCTGAAAATGACTAAATATGAAGGAATCAACGGGCGAATCACTCTGGAACTGAAATTGGAACGCTAACTGACATTTCCCCTATCTGAAAGTCTGATAAACGCTGAAAAAATGATTAAGTAAAAAAAAAATTTTTTCAACTTTTTTCAATTTTACCCCCGTGGGATATATATTCTACCCACACACATTTGGAACACTCCTGGGGTACCCTCACACATCTTATTCCCTCATTTAGTGTATATTTTCACAAAAAAGTGAAATTTTCAAAAATTCAGAAAATTGGCTGAAAACGACTGAATATGAAGGACTCATCGGGCGAATTGCGCTGGAACTGAAATCGGAACGCTCACTGACATTTCCCCTATCTGAATGTCTGATAAACGCTGAAAAAATGACTAAGTCTAAAAAAAAATTTTTTTTCCCCTTTTTTCAATTTTACCCCCGTGGGATATATATTCTACCCACACACATTTGGAACTCTCCTGGGGTACCCTCACACATATTATTCCCTCATTTAGTGGATATTTTCACAAAAAAGTGAAATTTTCAAAAATTCAGAAAATTGGCTGAAAACGACTGAATATGAAGGACTCATCGGGCGAATCGCGCTGGAACTGAAATCGGAACGCTCACTGACATTTCCCCTATCTGAAAGTCTGATAAACGCTGAAAAAATGATTAATTAAAAAAAAATTTTTTTCAACTTTTTTCAATTTTACCCCCGTGGGATATATATTCTACCCACACACATTTGGAACACTCCTGGGGTACCCTCACACATCTTATTCCCTCATTTAGTGGATATTTTCACAAAAAAGTGAAATTTTCAAAAATTCAGAAAATTGGCTGAAAACGACTGAATATGAAGGACTCATCGGGCGAATCGCGCTGGAACTGAAATCGGAACGCTCACTGACATTTCCCCTATCTAAAAGTCTGATAAACGCTGAAAAAAAGACTAAGTCCAAAAAAAAATTTTTTTTCCCCTTTTTTCAATTTTACCCCCGTGGGATATATATTCTACCCACACACATTTGGAACTCTCCTGGGGTACCCTCACACATATTATTCCCTCATTTAGTGGATATTTTCACAAAAAAGTGAAATTTTCAAAAATTCTGAAAATTGGCTGAAAACGACTAAATATGAAGGACTCATCGGGCGAATAGCTCTGGAACTGAAATCGGAATGCTCACTGACATTTCCCTTATCTGAATGGCTGATAAACGCTGAAAAAATGACTAAGTCCAAAAAAAAATCTTTTCACCTTTTTTCAATTTTACCCCCGTGGGATATATATTCTACCCACACACATTTGGAACTCTCCTGGCGTACCCTCACACATATTATTCCCTCATTTAGTGGATATTTTCACAAAAAAGTGAAATTTTCAAAAATTCAGAAAATTGGCTGAAAACGACTGAATATGAAGGACTCATCGGGCGAATCGCGCTGGAACTGAAATCGGAACGCTCACTGACATTTCCCCTATCTGAAAGTCTGATAAACGCTGAAAAAATGATTAAGTAAAAAAAAATTTTTTTCAACTTTTTTCAATTTTACCCCCGTGGGATATATATTCTACCCACACACATTTGGAACACTCCTGGGGTACCCTCACACATCTTATTCCCTCATTTAGTGTATATTTTCACAAAAAAGTGAAATTTTCAAAAATTCAGAAAATTGGCTGAAAACGACTGAATATGAAGGACTCATCGGGCGAATCGCGCTGGAACTGAAATCGGAACGCTCACTGACATTTCCCCTATCTGAAAGTCTGATAAACGCTGAAAAAAAGACTAAGTCCAAAAAAAAATTTTTTTTCCCCTTTTTTCAATTTTACCCCCGTGGGATATATATTCTACCCACACACATTTGGAACTCTCCTGGGGTACCCTCACACATATTATTCCCTCATTTAGTGGATATTTTCACAAAAAAGTGAAATTTTCAAAAATTCTGAAAATTGGCTGAAAACGACTAAATATGAAGGACTCATCGGGCGAATCGCTCTGGAACTGAAATCGGAATGCTCACTGACATTTCCCTTATCTGAATGTCTGATAAACGCTGAAAAAATGACTAAGTCCAAAAAAAAATGTTTTCACCTTTTTTCAATTTTACCCCCGTGGGATATATATTCTACCCACACACATTTGGAACTCTCCTGGGGTACCCTCACACATATTATTCCCTCATTTAGTGGATATTTTCACAAAAAAGTGAAATTTTCAAAAATTCAGAAAATTGGCTGAAAATGACTAAATATGAAGGACTCATCGGGCGAATCACTCTGGAACTGAAATTGGAACGCTAACTGACATTTCCCCTATCTGAAAGTCTGATAAACGCTGAAAAAATGATTAAGTAAAAAAAAAATTTTTTCAACTTTTTTCAATTTTACCCCCGTGGGATATATATTCTACCCACACACATTTGGAACACTCCTGGGGTACCCTCACACATCTTATTCCCTCATTTAGTGGATATTTTCACAAAAAAGTGAAATTTTCAAAAATTCAGAAAATTGGCTGAAAACGACTGAATATGAAGGACTCATCGGGCGAATCGCGCTGGAACTGAAATCGGAACGCTCACTGACATTTCCCCTATCTGAAAGTCTGATAAACGCTGAAAAAAAGACAGTCTAAAAAAAAATTTTTTTTCCCCTTTTTTCAATTTTACCCCCGTGGGATATATATTCTACCCACACACATTTGGAACTCTCCTGGGGTACCCTCACACATATTATTCCCTCATTTAGTGGATATTTTCACAAAAAAGTGAAATTTTCAAAAATTCTGAAAATTGGCTGAAAACGACTGAATATGAAGGACTCATCGGGCGAATCGCGCTGGAACTGAAATCGGAACGCTCACTGACATTTCCCCTATCTGAAAGTCTGATAAACGCTGAAAAAAAGACAGTCTAAAAAAAAATTTTTTTTCCCCTTTTTTCAATTTTACCCCCGTGGGATATATATTCTACCCACACACATTTGGAACTCTCCTGGGGTACCCTCACACATATTATTCCCTCATTTAGTGGATATTTTCACAAAAAAGTGAAATTTTCAAAAATTCTGAAAATTGGCTGAAAACGACTGAATATGAAGGACTCATCGGGCGAATCGCGCTGGAACTGAAATCGGAACGCTCACTGACATTTCCCCTATCTGAAAGTCTGATAAACGCTGAAAAAAAGACTAAGTCCAAAAAAAAATTTTTTTTCCCCTTTTTTCAATTTTACCCCCGTGGGATATATATTCTACCCACACACATTTGGAACTCTCCTGGGGTACCCTCACACATATTATTCCCTCATTTAGTGGATATTTTCACAAAAAAGTGAAATTTTCAAAAATTCTGAAATTGGCTGAAAACGACTAAATATGAAGGACTCATCGGGCGAATCGCTCTGGAACTGAAATCGGAATGCTCACTGACATTTCCCTTATCTGAATGTCTGATAAACGCTGAAAAAATGACTAAGTCCAAAAAAAAATGTTTTCACCTTTTTTCAATTTTACCCCCGTGGGATATATATTCTACCCACACACATTTGGAACTCTCCTGGGGTACCCTCACACATATTATTCCCTCATTTAGTGGATATTTTAAAAAAAAAGTGAAATTTTCAAAAATTCAGAAAATTGGCTGAAAATGACTAAATATGAAGGACTCATCGGGCGAATCACTCTGGAACTGAAATTGGAACGCTAACTGACATTTCCCCTATCTGAAAGTCTGATAAACGCTGAAAAAAAGACTAAGTCCAAAAAAAAATTTTTTTTCCCCTTTTTTCAATTTTACCCCCGTGGGATATATATTCTACCCACACACATTTGGAACTCTCCTGGGGTACCCTCACACATATTATTCCCTCATTTAGTGGATATTTTCACAAAAAAGTGAAATTTTCAAAAATTCTGAAAATTGGCTGAAAACGACTAAATATGAAGGACTCATCGGGCGAATCGCTCTGGAACTGAAATCGGAATGCTCACTGACATTTCCCTTATCTGAATGTCTGATAAACGCTGAAAAAATGACTAAGTCCAAAAAAAAATGTTTTCACCTTTTTTCAATTTTACCCCCGTGGGATATATATTCTACCCACACACATTTGGAACTCTCCTGGGGTACCCTCACACATATTATTCCCTCATTTAGTGGATATTTTCACAAAAAAGTGAAATTTTCAAAAATTCTGAATATTGGCTAAAAACGACTAAATATGAAGGACTCATCGGGCGAATCGCTCTGGAACTGAAATCGGAACGCTCACTGATATTTCCCCTATCTGAAAGTCTAATAAATGATGAAAAAATTATTAAGTCCAAAAAAAAATTTTTTCACCTTTTTTCAATTTTACCCCCGTGGGATATATATTCTACCCACACACATTTGGAACTCTCCTGGGGTACCCTCACACATATTATTCCCTCATTTAGTGGATATTTTCACAAAAATGTGAAATTTTCAAAAATTCAGGAAATTGGCTGAAAACGACTAAATATGAAGGACTCATCGGGCGAATCGCTCTGGAACTGAAATCGGAACGTTCACTGATATTTCCCCTATCTGAAAGTCTGATAAACGCTGAAAAAATGATTAAGTAAAAAAAAAAATTTTTCAACTTTTTTCAATTTTACCCCCGTGGGATATATATTCTACCCACACACATTTGGAACTCTCCTGGGGTACCCTCACACATATTATTCCCTCATTTAGTGGATATTTTCACAAAAAAGTGAAATTTTCAAAAATTCTGAAAATTGGCTGAAAACGACTAAATATGAAGGAAACCAGGGGAGGAGTCCTGAGGAGATAATTTGCATATTCCCACTGCATTTTGGGGTAAGTGAAGAGTCTCCGCGAGCTCAAAGAACACTGGATTTTGGCTGTTGGAGCTGAAAAGAGGACATCGGTAAACCAGGGGAGGAGTCCTGAGGAGATAATTTGCATATTCCCACTGCATTTTGGGGTAAGTGAAGAGTCTCCGCGAGCTCAAAGAACACTGGATTTTGGCTGTTGGAGCAGAAAAGAGGACATCGGTAAACCAAGGGAGGAGTCCTGAGGAGATAATTTGCATATTCCCACTGCATTTTGGGGTAAGTGAAGAGTCTCCGCGAGCTCAAAGAACACTGGATTTTGGCTGTTGGAGCTGAAAAGAGGACATCGGTAAACCAGGGGAGGAGTCCTGAGGAGATAATTTGCATATTCCCACTGCATTTTGGGGTAAGTGAAGAGTCTCCGCGAGCTCAAAGAACACTGGATTTTGGCTGTTGGAGCTGAAAAGAGGACATCGGTAAACCAGGGGAGGAGTCCTGAGGAGATAATTTGCATATTCCCACTGCATTTTGGGGTAAGTGAAGAGTCTCCGCGAGCTCAAAGAACACTGGATTTTGGCTGTTGGAGCTGAAAAGAGGACATCGGTAAACCAGGGAAGGAGTCCTGAGGAGATAATTTGCATATTCCCACTGCATTTTGGGGTAAGTGAAGAGTCTCCGCGAGCTCAAAGAACACTGGATTTTGGCTGTTGGAGCTGAAAAGAGGACATCGGTAAACCAGGGAAGGAGTCCTGAGGAGATAATTTGCATATTCCCACTGCATTTTGGGGTAAGTGAAGAGTCTCCGCGAGCTCAAAGAACACTGGATTTTGGCTGTTGGAGCTGGACATCGGTAAGCTTTTTTTTTAAGCTTTTTTCACTGTTTTCAGAACATTAACAATAAGAACATGGAAGGGTACAGAAGCCATTTGGTGAGCTGCATATCCTGCTACATGTTCACAGACTTGCCAGTGGAAAAGCCAGACTTCACATGCCAGAAATGCAAGCTTGTGTCCATGTTGGAGGAAAAGTTGCGAAATCTAGAAGAGAGGTTAACTACCTTGAAAATCATTAAGGAAGGTGAAGAGTTCTTAGACAGAGCAGAATTATCTCTTCATGATTCAGAAAGAGAAGAAATTCGAACTGCACCTGACGAAACAGAGGAATGGAAGCATGTGACCCACAGAAGCAGGAGGATCGAGAGGCAGTCAGCACCCATACTGCTCAGGAACCAGTACCAGGCTCTCACACAGGAGAACCATGAAGAAATACAGCAAGATAAGACTTTGCCAGCAATGAATAACCTTGTAAGCCCTCAGAATCCTCCTGGATGGAGAAAGAAGAATGTTGTGAAGAAAAAACGGAGAGTGGTGGTCATGGGGGATTCCCTGTTAAGAGGAACAGAGGCCGCTATCTGCAGACCAGACATAACCTCAAGAGAAATGTGCTGTCTTCCAGGAGCAAAAATTAAAGATGTGTCTGACAGGATATCAAGACTCTTCAGACCTACAGATCACTACCCATTCCTGCTAATACATGTGGGGACAAATGACACCGCAAGAAAGGACCTGGAAACCATCTGCAGTGACTTTGAAGACTTAGGCAAGAAAGTGAAAGAATTGGGAGCGCAGGTGGTCTTCTCATCCATCCTCCCAGTGGATGGCCATGGAACAATTAGGTGGAATAAGATTCTACAGGTGAACAACTGGCTACGTCGATGGTGCCGTCAACAAGGATTTGGATTTCTGGATCACGGAATGAATTATCTATACGATGGACTACTTGCTAGAGATGGGGTGCACCTTACGAAGACTGGAAAACATGTATTTGGAAGTCGCCTTGCTACACTCATCAGAAGAGCTTTAAACTAGAACAATGTGGGAAGGGAAGCAAAAGGCCAGAAAAAGCCATACAGCTGACAAATACTATTGAGATCTCTGCTACTGGAAGCGGAAAAGAAGAACAAAGACAAAAAAATCTAAATAATAAAAATATGGGAGGAAGAGAAACCAATCACAAACTAAAATGTTTTTATACAAATGCACAAAGCATGGGCAACAAACAAGGAGAATTGGAACTACTAATGCAGGAAAAGGAATATGATGTCATTGGAATCACTGAAACTTGGTGGGACGATACACATGATTGGAATAAAAGGCTAAAAGGATACAACTTATTTGCAAGAAACAGACTTGATAATCGAGGAGGAGGTGTTGCATTGTATGTTAGAAAAGCGTATATCTGCACAGAGATTGAAGCTTCAGAGACTGGGAGTTCTGTGGAAACTGTTTGGGTAAGAATACAAGGAGAGAACAACGGAAAGGACACCATTGTAGGCATTTACTACAGGCCACCTGGGCAAGCTGAAGATATGGATGAACTCTTTATGTATCAAATGACCAAGTTCTCCAAAAAATATGACGTAGTGGTCATGGGAGATTTCAACTATCCAGACATTTGTTGGGAATCTCTCTCAAGTAAAACTAACAGGTCAAGCAAATTCTTATCCTCTCTTGCTGACAACTTTATCTTCCAAAAGGTAGGGGAGAAAACAAGGGGATCTGCTACTTTGGATCTAATCCTTATAAACAGGGAGGAAATGGTTGAGGAGGTAAAGGTGGCTGGGACCCTAGGAGGCAGCGATCATGCTATTATAGAATTTTGGATAACTAGAGGAGGAAGACATGTGAAGACTCAAACTTCAAGGTTAGATTTTAGAAAGGCAGATTTTAAGAGACTCAGAAAGAGAATAGGAGGGATCCAATGGCTGGATGTCCTTAAGGACAAAAATGTCCAGGAAGGATGGGAAATTTTTAAAAATGAGATTCTCAAAGCACAATCGTTAACAATCCCGAAAAGTAGGAAGAATGGGAAGCATTTAAGGAAACCAGGATGGATGAACACAGAACTTAAACACATGCTAAAAAGAAAGAAAGAAATGTTTATTAAATGGAAAGAGGGAGGCATATCTAAAGAAGATTATAATGCAGTCTGCAGATCCTGCAGGGCACGTATCAGGTTAGCTAAAGCTGACAATGAATTAAGGCTTGCAAGAGATGTCAAAAGCAATAAAAAACGATTTTGGGGGTATGTCAAAAGTAAAAGAAAAGTCAAAGATGCTATAGGATTTTTACAGGATGAAAATGGAGAAATGGTAAGAGAGGATGTTGAGAAGGCCGAACTTTTTAATTCCTATTTTGCATCTGTTTTCTCTCAGAAAGAAAATGTAACATCAACTGATCTTCACTGTCCTTTTAAAGGAATAGAGGAATCCAAGTTATCAGTAAACAGAAAGATTGTGAGGGAATATTTAGCTAACATAAATGAGTTCAAGTCTCCAGGTCCAGATGAATTACACCCCATAGTACTGAAGGAGATTGTAGAAGAAATTTTAGAACCACTCTCCATAATCTTTGAAAATTCTTGGAGAACAGGAGAAGTCCCAGAAGATTGGAGAAGAGCAAATGTTGTTCCTATCTTCAAAAAGGGGAAGAAGGTGGACCCAGGGAACTATAGGCCGGTGAGTCTGACTTCTATACCAGGAAAGATCTTTGAACAAATTATTAAACAACATGTATGTAAGTACATGGATAAGAATGAAGTGATTAACCAGAGTCAGCATGGGTTTGTAACTAACAAGTCATGTCAGACTAACTTAATTTCCTTCTATGACAGAATCACTGACTGGGTGGATCAGGGAAATGCTGTAGATATAGTATATCTTGACTTCAGCAAAGCATTTGACAAAGTATCTCACATCATCCTTATTGAAAAAATGACCAAGTATGCAATGGACCAGGCAACTGTTAGGTGGATTCATAACTGGCTTAGTGATCGGACTCAAAGGGTGGTTGTAAATGGCTTCACATCCAGCTGGATGAATGTCTCAAGTGGGGTACCACAGGGCTCCGTCCTGGGACCTGAATTGTTCAACATCTTTATCAATGATTTAGATGAAGGAATTGAGGGTAAACTGATTAAATTTGCTGATGACACAAAGCTAGGAGGAATAGCTAATACTAGAGAAGAGAGAGAGAGGATTCAAAAAGACCTAAATAAACTGGAGCAGTGGGCAGCAACCAACAGAATGGTTTTTAACAGGGAAAAATGCAAAGTACTACATCTGGGCAATAAAAATGAAAAAAGCATATACAGAATGGGAGGAATAGAGCTAAGCAACAGTACATGTGAAAAAGACTTAGGTATACTAATAGATCATAGACTGAACATGAGTCAACAGTGTGATGCAGCAGCAAAAAAGGCAAATACAATTCTGGGATGTATTAACAGAAGCATACAGTCTAGATCACGTGAAGTCATTATCGGTCTTTACTCCTCTTTGGTCAGACCTCATCTGGAATACTGTGTACAGTTTTGGGCACCACATTTTAAAAAAGACATAGACAAACTGGAGCAAGTTCAGAGAAGAGCGACCAGAATGGTGACTGGTCTGCAAACCATGTCCTATGAGGAACGGTTGCAGGATTTGGGAATGTTTAGCTTGCAAAAAAGAAGACTGAGAGGAGACTTAATAGCTGTCTACAAATATGTCAAGGGCTGTCACATTGTAGAAGGATCATCTTTATTCTCATTTGCACAAGGAAAGACTAGAAGCAATGGGATGAAACTAAATGGGAGGAGACACAGATTAGATATTAGAAAAAACTTTTTGACAGTTAGGGTGATTAATGAGTGGAACAGGCTGCCACGAGAGGTGGTGAGTTCCCCTTCAATGGACGTCTTCAAACAGAGGCTGGACAGACATCTGTCTGAGATGATCTAGTGAATCCTGTGTTGAGCAGGGGGTTGGACCAGATGACCCAGGAGGTCCCTTCCAACTCTACCATTCTATGATTCTATGACTCATCGGGCGAATCGCGCTGGAACTGAAATCGGAACGCTAACTGATATTTCCCCTATCTGAAAGTCTGATAAACGCTGAAAAAATGACTAAGTCCAAAAAAAATTTTTTTTCACCTTTTTTCAATTTTACCCCCGTGGGATATATATTCTACTAACACACATTTGGAACTCTCCTGGGGTACCCTAACACATATTATTCCCTCATTTAGTGGATATTTTCACAAAAAAGTGACATTTTCAAAAATTCAGAAAATTGGCTGAAAACGACTGAATATGAAGGACTCATCGGGCGAATCGCTCTGGAACTGAAATCGGAACGCTCACTGACATTTCCCCTATCTGAAAGTCTGATAAACGCTGAAAAAATGACTAAGTCCAAAAAAAAAATTTTTTCACCTTTTTTCAATTTTACCCCGTGGGATATATATTCTACCCACACACATTTGGAACTCTCCTGGGGTACCCTCACACATATTATTCCCTCATTTAGTGGATATTTTCACAATAAAGTGAAATTTTCAAAAATTCAGAAAATTGGCTGAAAACGACTAAATATGAAGGACTCATCGGGCGAATCGCTCTGGAACTGAAATCGGAATGTTCACTGATATTTCCCCTATCTGAAAGTCTGATAAACGCTGAAAAAATTATTAAGTAAAAAAAAATTTTTTCAACTTTTTTCAATTTTACCCCCGTGGGATATATATTCTACCCACGCACATTTGGAACACTCCTGGGGTACCCTCACACATATTATTCCCTCATTTAGTGGATATTTTCACAAAAAAGTGACATTTTCAAAAATTCAGAAAATTGGCTGAAAACGACTGAATACGAAGGACTCATCGGGCGAATCGCGCTGGAACTGAAATCGGAATGCTCACTGACATTTCCCCTATCTGAATGTCTGATAAACGCTGAAAATATGACTAAGTCCAAAAAAAAATGTTTTCACCTTTTTTCAATTTTACCCCCGTGGGATATACATTCTACCCACACACATTTGGAACTCTCCTGGGGTACCCTCACACATATTATTCCCTCATTTAGTGGATATTTTCACAAAAAAGTGAAATTTTCAAAAATTCAGAAAATTGGCTGAAAACGACTAAATATGAAGGACTCATCGGGCGAATCGCTCTGGAACTGAAATCGGAACGCTCACTGATATTTCCCCTATCTGAAAGTCTGATAAACGCTGAAAAAATGATTAAGTCCAAAAAAAAATTTTTTCAACTTTTTTCAATTTTACCCCCGTGGGATATATATTCTACCCACACACATTTGGAACTCTCCTGGGGTACCCTCACACATATTATTCCCTCATTTAGTGGATATTTTCACAAAAAAGTGAAATTTTCAAACATTCAGAAAATTGGCTGAAAACGACTAAATATGAAGGACTCATCGGGCGAATCGCTCTGGAACTGAAATCGGAATGTTCACTGATATTTCCCCTATCTGAAAGTCTGATACACGCTGAAAAAATGATTAAGTAAAAAAAAATTTTTTCAACTTTTTTCAATTTTACCCCCGTGGGATATATATTCTACCCACGCACATTTGGAACACTCCTGGGGTACCCTCACACATATTATTCCCTCATTTAGTGGATATTTTCACAAAAAAGTGACATTTTCAAAAATTCAGAAAATTGGCTGAAAACGACTGAATACGAAGGACTCATCGGGCGAATCGCGCTGGAACTGAAATCGGAATGCTCACTGACATTTCCCCTATCTGAATGTCTGATAAACGCTGAAAAAAATGACTAAGTCCAAAAAAAAATGTTTTCACCTTTTTTCAATTTTATCCCCGTGGGATATATATTCTACCCACACACAATTGGAACTCTCCTGGGGTACCCTCACACATATTTTTCCCTCATTTAGTGGATATTTTCACAAAAAAGTGAAATTTTCAAAAATTCAGAAAATTGGCTGAAAACGACTAAATATGAAGGACTCATCGGGCGAATCGCTCTGGAACTGAAATCGGAATGTTTACTGATATTTCCCCTATCTGAAAGTCTGATAAACGCTGAAAAAATGATTAAGTAAAAAAAAATTTTTTCAACTTTTTTCAATTTTACCCCCGTGGGATATATATTCTACCCAAGCACTTTTGGAACACTCCTGGGGTACCCTCACACATATTATTCCCTCATTTAGTGGATATTTTCACAAAAAAGTGACATTTTCAAAAATTCAGAAAATTGGCTGAAAACGACTGAATACGAAGGACTCATCGGGCGAATCGCGCTGGAACTGAAATCGGAATGCTCACTGACATTTCCCCTATCTGAATGTCTGATAAACGCTGAAAAAATGACTAAGTCCAAAAAAAAATGTTTTCACCTTTTTTCAATTTTACCCCCGTGGGATATATATTCTACCCACACACATTTGGAACTCTCCTGGGGTACCCTCACACATATTATTCCCTCATTTAGTGGATATTTTCACAAAAAAGTGAAATTTTCAAAAATTCAGAAAATTGGCTGAAAACGACTAAATATGAAGGACTCATCGGGCGAATCGCTCTGGAACTGAAATCGGAACGCTCACTGATATTTCCCCTATCTGAAAGTCTGATAAACGCTAAAAAAATTATTAAGTCCAAAAAAAAATTTTTTCAACTTTTTTCAGTTTTACCCCCGTGGGATGTATATTCTACCCACACACATTTGGAACTCTCCGGGGTACCCTCACACATATTATTCCCTCATTTAGTGGATATTTTCACAAAAAAGTGAAATTTTCAAAAATTCTGAAAATTGGCTGAAAACGACTAAATATGAAGGACTCATCGGGCGAATAACTCTGGAACTGAAATCGGAATGTTTACTGATATTTTCCCTATCTGAAAGTCTGATAAACGCTGAAAAAATGATTAAGTAAAAAAAAATGTTTTCAACTTTTTTCAATTTTACCCCCGTGGGATATATATTCTACCCACGCACATTTGGAACACTCCTGGGGTACCCTCACACATATTATTCCCTCATTTAGTGGATATTTTCACAAAAAAGTGACATTTTCAAAAATTCAGAAAATTGGCTGAAAACGACTGAATACGAAGGACTCATCGGGCGAATCGCGCTGGAACTGAAATCGGAATGCTCACTGACATTTCCCCTATCTGAATGTCTGATAAACGCTGAAAAAATGACTAAGTCCAAAAAAAAATGTTTTCACCTTTTTTCAATTTTACCCCCGTGGGATATATATTCTACCCACACACATTTGGAACTCTCCTGGGGTACCCTCACACATATTATTCCCTCATTTAGTGGATATTTTCACAAAAAAGTGACATTTTCAAAAATTCAGAAAATTGGCTGAAAACGACTAAATATGAAGGACTCATCGGGCGAATCGCTCTGGAACTGAAATCGAAACGCTCACTGATATTTCCCCTATCTGAAAGTCTGATAAACTCTGAAAAAATGATTAAGTCCAAAAAAAAATGTTTTCAACTTTTTTCAATTTTACCCCCGTGGGATATATATTCTACCCACACACATTTGGAACTCTCCTGGGGTACCCTCACACATATTATTCCCTCATTTAGTGGATATTTTCACAAAAAAGTGACATTTTCAAAAATTCAGAAAATCGGCTGAAAACGACTGAATATGAAGGACTCATCGGGCGAATCACGCTGGAACTGAAATCGGAATGCTCACTGACATTTCCCCTATCTGAATGTCTGATAAATGCTGAAAAAATGACTAAGTCCAAAAAAAAATGTTTTCACCTTTTTTCAATTTTACCCCCGTGGGATATATATTCTACCCACACACATTTGGAACTCTCCTGGGGTACCCTCACACATATTATTCCCTCATTTAGTGGATATTTTCACAAAAAAGTGAAATTTTCAAAAATTGAGAAAATTGGCTGAAAACGACTAAATGTGAAGGACTCATCGGGCGAATCGCTCTGGAACTGAAATCGGAACGCTCACTGATATTTCCCTTATCTGAAAGTCTGATAAACGCTGAAAAAATTATTAAGTCCAAAAAAAAATTTTTTCAACTTTTTTCAATTTTACCCCCGTGGGATATATATTCTACCCACACACATTTGGAACTCTCCTGGGGTACCCTCACACATATTATTCCCTGATTTAGTGGATATTTTCACAAAAAAGTGAAATTTTCAAAAATTCAGAAAATTGGCTGAAAACGACTAAATATGAAGGACTTATCGGGCGAATCGCTCTGGAACTGAAATCGGAACGCTCACTGATATTTCCCCTATCTGAAAGTCTGATAAACGCTGAAAAAATTATTAAGTCCAAAAAAAAATTTTTTCAACTTTTTTCAGTTTTACCCCCGTGGGATGTATATTGTACCCACACACATTTGGAACTCTCCTGGGGTACCCTCACACATATTATTCCCTCATTTAGTGGATATTTTCACAAAAAAGTGAAATTTTCAAAAATTCTGAAAATTGGCTGAAAACGACTAAATATGAAGGACTCATCGGGCGAATCACTCTGGAACTGAAATCGGAATGTTTACTGATATTTCCCCTATCTGAAAGTCTGATAAACGCTGAAAAAATTATTAAGTAAAAAAAAATGTTTTCAACTTTTTTCAATTTTACCCCCGTGGGATATATATTCTACCCACGCACATTTGGAACACTCCTGGGGTACCCTCACACATATTATTCCCTCATTTAGTGGATATTTTCACAAAAAAGTGACATTTTCAAAAATTCAGAAAATTGGCTGAAAACGACTGAATACGAAGGACTCATCGGGCGAATCGCGCTGGAACTGAAATCGGAATGCTCACTGACATTTCCCCTATCTGAATGTCTGATAAACGCTGAAAAAATGACTAAGTCCAAAAAAAAATGTTTTCACCTTTTTTCAATTTTACCCCCGTGGGATATATATTCTACCCACACACATTTGGAACTCTCCTGGGGTACCCTCACACATATTATTCCCTCATTTAGTGGATATTTTCACAAAAAAGTGAAATTTTCAAAAATTCAGAAAATTGGCTGAAAACGACTAAATATGAAGGACTCATCGGGCGAATCGCTCTGGAACTGAAATCGGAACGCTCACTGATATTTCCCCTATCTGAAAGTCTGATAAACGCTGAAAAAATTATTAAGTCCAAAAAAAAATTTTTTCAACTTTTTTCAATTTTACCCCCGTGGGATATATATTCTACCCACACACATTTGGAACTCTCCTGGGGTACCCTCACACATATTATTCCCTCATTTAGTGGATATTTTCACAAAAAAGTGACATTTTCAAAAATTCAGAAAATTGGCTGAAAACGACTAAATATGAAGGACTCATCGGGCGAATCGCTCTGGAACTGAAATCGGAATGCTCACTGACATTTCCCCTATCTGAAAGTCTGATAAACGCCGGAAAAATGACTAAGTCTAAAAAAAATTTTTTTTCAACTTTTTTCAATTTTACCCCCGTGGGATATATATTCTACCCACACACATTTGGAACTCTCCTAGAGAACCCTCACACATATTATTCCCTTATTTAGTGGATAATTTCACAAAAAAGTGAAATTTCAAAAATTCAGAAAATTGGCTGAAAATGACTAAATATGAAGGACTCATCGGGCGAATCGCTCTGGAACTGAAATCGGAACGCTCACTGATATTTCCCCTATCTGAAAGTCTGATAAACGCTGAAAAAATGACTAAGTCCAAAAAAAAATTTTTTTCACCTTTTTTCAATTTTACCCCTGTTGGGTATAAATTCTACCCACACACATTTGGAACTCTCCTGGGGTACCCTCACACATATTATTCCCTCATTTAGTGGATATTTTCACAAAAAAGTGAAATTTTCAAAAATTCTGAAAATTGGCTGAAAACGACTACATATGAAGGACTCATCGGGTGAATCGCTCTGGAACTGAAATCGCAACGCTCACTGACATTTCCCCTATCTGAAAGTCTGATAAACGCTGAAAAAATGACTAAGTCCAAAAAAAAAATTTTTTCACCTTTTTTCAATTTTACCCCCGTTGGGTATATATTCTACCCACACACATTTGGAACTCTCCTGCGGTACCCTCACACATATTATTCCCTCATTTAGTGGATATTTTCACAAAAAAGTGAAATTTTCAAAAATTCTGAAAATTGGCTGAAAACGACTAAATATGAAGGACTCATCGGGCGAATCGCTCTGGAACTGAAATCGGAATGCTCACTGACATTTCCTCTATCTGAAAGTCTGATAAACGCCTGAAAAATGACTAAGTCTAAAAAAAATTTTTTTTCAACTTTTTTCAATTTTACCCCCGTGGGATATATATTCTACCCACACACATTTGGAACTTTCCTGTGGTACCCTCACACATATTATTCCCTCATTTAGTGGATATTTTCACAAAAATTGAAATTTCAAAAATTCAGAAAATTGGCTGAAAACGACTGAATATGAAAGATTCATCGGGCGAATCGCGCTGGAACTGAAATCGGAACGCTCACTGACATTTCCCCTATCTGAAAGTCTGATAAACGCTGAAAAAATTACTAAGTCCAAAAAAAATAATTTTTCACCTTTTTTCAATTTTACCCCCGTGGGATATATATTCTACCCACACACATTTGGAACTCTCCTGGGGTACCCTCACACATATTATTCCCTCATTTAGTCGATATTTTCACAAAAAAGTGAAATTTTCAAAAATTCAGAAAATTGGCTGAAAACGACTAAATATGAAGGACTCATCGGGTGAATCGCTCTGGAACCGAAATCGGAACGCTCACTGACATTTCCCCTATCTGAAAGTCTGATAAACGCTGAAAAAATGACTAAGTCCAAAAAAAAAATTTTTTCACCTTTTTTCAATTTTACCGCCGTTGGGTATATATTCTACCCACACACATTTGGAACTCTCCTGCGGTACCCTCACACATATTATTCCCTCATTTAGTGGATATTTTCACAAAAAAGTGAAATTTTCAAAAATTCTGAAAATTGGCTGAAAACGACTAAATATGAAGGACTCATCGGGTGAATCGCTCTGGAACTGAAATCGGAACGCTCACTGACATTTCCCCTATCTGAAAGTCTGATAAACGCTGAAAAAATGACTAAGTCCAAAAAAAAAATTTTTTTCACCTTTTTTCAATTTTACCCCCGTTGGGTATATATTCTACCCACACACATTTGGAACTCTCCTGCGGTACCCTCACACATATTATTCCCTCATTTAGTGGATATTTTCACAAAAAAGTGAAATTTTCAAAAATTCTGAAAATTGGCTGAAAACGACTAAATATGAAGGACTCATCGGGTGAATCGCTCTGGAACTGAAATCGGAACGCTTACTGACATTTCCCCTATGTGAAAGTCTGATAAACGCTGAAAAAATGACTAAGTCCAAAAAAAAAATTTTTTCACCTTTTTTCAATTTTACCCCCGTTGGGTATATATTCTACCCACACACATTTGGAACTCTCCTGGGGTACCCTCACACATATTTTTCCCTCATTTAGTGGATATTTTCACAAAAAAGTGAAATTTTGAAAAATTCTGAAAATTGGCTAAAAACGACTAAATATGAAAGACTCATCGGGCGAATAGCTCTGGAACTGAAATCGGAACGCTCACTGATATTTCCCCTATCTGAAAGTCTGGTAAACGCTGAAAAAATGATTAAGTCCAAAAAAAAATTTTTTCAACTTTTTTCAATTTTACCCCCGTGGGATATATATTCTACCCACACACATTTGGAACTCTCCTGGGGTACCCTCACACATATTATTCCCTCATTTAGTGGATATTTTCACAAAAAAGTGAAATTTTCAAAAATTCTGAAACTTGGCTGAAAACGACTAAATATGAAGGACTCATCGGGTGAATCGCTCTGGAACTGAAATCGGAACACTCACTGACATATCCCCTATCTGAAAGTCTGATAAACGCTGAAAAAATGACTAAGTCCAAAAAAAAAATTTTTTCACCTTTTTTCAATTTTACCCCCGTTGGGTATATATTCTACCCACACACATTTGGAACTCTCCTGGGGTACCCTCACACATATTATTCCCTCATTTAGTGGATATTTTCACAAAAAAGTGAAATTTTCAAAAATTCTGAAAATTGGCTGAAAACGACTAAATATGAAGGACTCATCGGGTGAATCGCTCTGGAACTGAAATCGGAACGCTCACTGACATTTCCCCTATCTGAAAGTCTGATAAACGCTGAAAAAATGACTAAGTCCAAAAAAAAAATTTTTTCACCTTTTTTCAATTTTACCCCCGTGGGATATATATTCTACCCACACACATTTGGAACTCTCCTGGGGTACCCTCACACATATTATTCCCTATTTTAGTGGATATTTTCACAAAAAAGTGAAATTTTCAAAAATTCAGAAAATTGGCTGAAAACGACTAAATATCAAGGACTCATCAGGCGATTCGCTCTGGAACTGAAATCGGAACGCTCACTAACATTTCCCCTATCTGAAAGTCTGATAAACGCCGGAAAAATGACTTAGTCCAAAAAAAATTTTTTTTCAACTCTTTTGAATTTTACCCCCATGGGATATATGTTGTACCCAAACAAATTTAGAACTCTACTGGGGTACCCTCAAATATATTATTCCCTCATTTAGTGGATATTTTCACAAAAAAAGTGAAATTTTCAAAAATTCTGAAAATTGGCTGAAAACGACTAAATATGAAGGACTCATCGGGTGTATCGCTCTGGAACTGAAATCGGAACGCTCACTGACATTTCCCCTATCTGAAAGTCTGATAAACGCTGAAAAAATGACTAAGTCCAAAAAAAAAATTTTTTCACCTTTTTTCAATTTTACCCCCGTGGGATATATATTCTACCCACACACATTTGGAACTCTCCTGGGGTACCCTCACACATATTATTCCCTATTTTAGTGGATATTTTCACAAAAAAAGTGAAATTTTCAAAAATTCAGAAAATTGGCTGAAAACGACTAAATGTGAAGGACTCATCGGGCGAATCTCTCTGGAACTGAAATCGGAACGCTCACTGACATTTCCCCTATCTGAAAGTCTGATAAACGCCTGAAAAATGACTAAGTCTAAAAAAAATTTTTTTTCAACTTTTTTCATTTTTACCCCCGTGGGATATATATTCTACCCACACACATTTGGAACTCTCCTGGGGTACCCTCACACATATTATTCCCTCATTTAGTGGATATTTTCACAAAAAAGTGAAATTTCAAAAATTCAGAAAATTGGCTGAAAACGACTGAATATGAAAGATTCATCGGGCGAATCGCGCTGGAACTGAAATCGGAACGCTCACTGACATTTCCCCTATCTGAAAGTCTGATAAACGCTGAAAAAATTACTAAGTCCAAAAAAAATAATTTTTCACCTTTTTTCAATTTTACCCCCGTGGGATATATATTCTACCCACACACATTTGGAACTCTCCTGGGGTACCCTCACACATATTATTCCCTCATTTAGTGGATATTTTCACAAAAAAGTGAAATTTTGAAAAATTCAGAAAATTGGCTAAAAACGACTAAATATGAAGGACTCATCCGGCGAATAGCTCTGGAACTGAAATCGGAACGCTCACTGATATTTCCCCTATCTGAAAGTCTGGTAAACGCTGAAAAAATTATTAAGTCCAAAAAAAAATTTTTTCACCTTTTTTCAATTTTACCCCCGTGGGATATATATTCTACCCACACACATTTGGAACTCTCCTGGGGTACCCTCACACATATTATTCCCTCATTTAGTGGATATTTTCACAAAAAAGTGAAATTTTCAAAAATTCTGAAAATTGGCTGAAAACGACTAAATATGAAGGACTCATCAGGCGATTCGCTCTGGAACTGAAATCGGAACGCTCACTAACATTTCCCCTATCTGAAAGTCTGATAAACGCCGGAAAAATGACTTAGTCCAAAAAAAATTTTCTTTCAACTCTTTTCAATTTTACCCCCATGGGATATATGTTGTACCCAAACACATTTAGAACTCTACTGGGGTACCCTCAAATATATTATTCCCTCATTTAGTGGATATTTTCACAAAAAAAGTGAAATTTTCAAAAATTCTGAAAATTGGCTGAAAACGACTAAATATGAAGGACTCATCGGGTGTATCGCTCTGGAACTGAAATCGGAACGCTCACTGACATTTCCCCTATCTGAAAGTCTGATAAACGCCTGAAAAATGACTAAGTCTAAAAAAAATTTTTTTTCAACTTTTTTCAATTTTACCCCCGTGGGATATATATTCTACCCACACACATTTGGAAAGCTCCTGGGGTACCCTCACACATATTATTCCCTCATTTAGTGGATATTTTCACAAAAAAGTGAAATTTCAAAAATTCAGAAAATTGGCTGAAAATGACTGAATATGAAAGATTCATCGGGCGAATCGCGCTGGAACTGAAATCGGAACGCTCACTGACATTTCCCCTATCTGAAAGTCTGATAAACGCTGAAAAAATTACTAAGTCCAAAAAAAATAATTTTTCACCTTTTTTCAATTTTACCCCCGTGGGATATATATTCTACCCACACACATTTGGAACTCTCCTGGGGTACCCTCACACATATTATTCCCTCATTTAGTGGATATTTTCACAAAAAAGTGAAATTTTGAAAAATTCAGAAAATTGGCTAAAAACGACTAAATATGAAGGACTCATCGGGCAAATCGCTCTGGAACTGAAATCGGAACGCTCACTGACATTTCCCCTATCTGAAAGTCTGATAAACGCTGGAAAAATGACTAAGTCCAAAAAAAAATTTTTTTCACCTTTTTTCAATTTTACCCCCGTGGGATATATATTCTACCCACACACATTTGGAACTCTCCTGGGGTACCCTCACACATATTATTCCCTCATTTAGTGGATATTTTCACAAAAAAGTGAAATTTCAAAAATTCTGAAAATTGGCTGAAAACGACTGAATATGAAAGACTCATCGGGCGAATCGCGCTGGAACTGAAATCGGAACGCTCACTGACATTTCCCCTATCTGAAAGTCTGATAAACGCTGAAAAAATGACTAAGTCCAAAAAAAAAATTTTTTCACCTTTTTTCAATTTTACCCCCGTTGGGTATATATTCTACCCACACACATTTGGAACTCTCCTGCGGTACCCTCACACATATTATTCCCTCATTTAGTGGATATTTTCACAAAAAAGTGAAATTTTCAAAAATTCTGAAAATTGGCTGAAAACGACTAAATATGAAGGACTCATCGGGTGAATCGCTCTGGAACTGAAATCGGAACGCTCACTGACATTTCCCCTATGTGAAAGTCTGAGAAACGCTGAAAAAATGACTAAGTCCAAAAAAAAAATTTTTTCAACTTTTTTCAATTTTACCCCCGTGGGATATATATTCTACCCACACACATTTGGAACTCTCCTGGGGTACCCTCACACATATTATTCCCTCATTTAGTGGATATTTTCACAAAAAAGTGAAATTTTCAAAAATTCTGAAAATTGGCTGAAAACGACTAAATATGAAGGACTCATCGGGTGAATCGCTCTGGAACTGAAATCGGAACACTCACTGACATATCCCCTATCTGAAAGTCTGATAAACGCTGAAAAAATGACTAAGTCCAAAAAAAAAATTTTTTCACCTTTTTTCAATTTTACCCCCGTTGGGTATATATTCTACCCACACACATTTGGAACTCTCCTGGGGTACCCTCACACATATTATTCCCTCATTTAGTGGATATTTTCACAAAAAAGTGAAATTTTCAAAAATTCTGAAAATTGGCTGAAAACGACTAAATATGAAGGACTCATCGGGTGAATCGCTCTGGAACTGAAATCGGAACGCTCACTGACATTTCCCCTATCTGAAAGTCTGATAAACGCTGAAAAAATGACTAAGTCCAAAAAAAAAATTTTTTCACCTTTTTTCAATTTTACCCCCGTGGGATATATATTCTACCCACACACATTTGGAACTCTCCTGGGGTACCCTCACACATATTATTCCCTATTTTAGTGGATATTTTCACAAAAAAGTGAAATTTTCAAAAATTCAGAAAATTGGCTGAAAACGACTAAATATCAAGGACTCATCAGGCGATTCGCTCTGGAACTGAAATCGGAACGCTCACTAACATTTCCCCTATCTGAAAGTCTGATAAACGCCGGTAAAATGACTTAGTCCAAAAAAAATTTTTTTTCAACTCTTTTGAATTTTACCCCCATGGGATATATGTTGTACCCAAACACATTTAGAACTCTACTGGGGTACCCTCAAATATATTATTCCCTCATTTAGTGGATATTTTCACAAAAAAAGTGAAATTTTCAAAAATTCTGAAAATTGGCTGAAAACGACTAAATATGAAGGACTCATCGGGTGTATCGCTCTGGAACTGAAATCGGAACGCTCACTGACATTTCCCCTATCTGAAAGTCTGATAAACGCTGAAAAAATGACTAAGTCCAAAAAAAAAAATTTTTCACCTTTTTTCAATTTTACCCCCGTGGGATATATATTCTACCCACACACATTTGGAACTCTCCTGGGGTACCCTCACACATATTATTCCCTATTTTAGTGGATATTTTCACAAAAAAAGTGAAATTTTCAAAAATTCAGAAAATTGGCTGAAAACGACTAAATGTGAAGGACTCATCGGGCGAATCTCTCTGGAACTGAAATCGGAACGCTCACTGACATTTCCCCTATCTGAAAGTCTGATAAACGCCTGAAAAATGACTAAGTCTAAATAAAATTTTTTTTCAACTTTTTTCAATTTTACCCCCGTGGGATATATATTCTACCCACACACATTTGGAACTCTCCTGGGGTACCCTCACACATATTATTCCCTCATTTAGTGGATATTTTCACAAAAAAGTGAAATTTCAAAAATTCAGAAAATTGGCTAAAAACGACTAAATATGAAGGACTCATCGGGCGAATAGCTCTGGAACTGAAATCGGAACGCTCACTGACATTTCCCCTATCTGAAAGTCTGATAAACGCTGAAAAAATTACTAAGTCCAAAAAAAATAATTTTTCACCTTTTTTCAATTTTACCCCCGTGGGATATATATTCTACCCACACACATTTGGAACTCTCCTGGGGTACCCTCACACATATTATTCCCTCATTTAGTGGATATTTTCACAAAAAAGTGAAATTTCAAAAATTCAGAAAATTGGCTGAAAACGACTGAATATGAAAGACTCATCGGGCGAATCGCGCTGGAACTGAAATCGGAACGCTCACTGACATTTCCCCTATCTGAAAGTCTGATAAACGCTGAAAAAATTACTAAGTCCAAAAAAAAAAATTTTTCACCTTTTTTTAATTTTACCCCCGTGGGATATATATTCTACCCACACACATTTGGAACTCTCCTGGGGTACCCTCACACATATTATTCCCTCATTTAGTGGATATTTTCACAAAAAAGTGAAATTTTCAAAAATTCAGAAAATTGGCTGAAAACGACTAAATATGAAGGACTCATTGGGTGAATCGCTCTGGAACTGAAATCGGAACGCTCACTGACATTTCCCCTATCTGAAAGTCTGATAAACGCTGAAAAAATGACTAAGTCCAAAAAAATATTTTTTTCACCTTTTTTCAATTTTACCCCCGTTGGGTATATATTCTACCCACACACATTTGGAACTCTCCTGGGGTACCCTCACACATATTATTCCCTCATTTAGTGGATATTTTCACAAAAAAGTGAAATTTTCAAAAATTCTGAAAATTGGCTGAAAACGACTAAATATGAAGGACTCATCGGGTGAATCGCTCTGGAACTGAAATCGGAATGCTCACTGACATTTCCCCTATCTGAAAGTCTGATAAACGCTGAAAAAATGACTAAGTCCAAAAAAAAAATTTCTTCACCTTTTTTCAATTTTACCCCCGTGGGATATATATTCTACCCACACACATTTGGAACTCTCCTGGGGTACCCTCACACATATTATTCCCTATTTTAGTGGATATTTTCACAAAAAAGTGAAATTTTCAAAAATTCAGAAAATTGGCTGAAAACGACTAAATATGAAGGACTCATCGGGCGAATCTCTCTGGAACTGAAATCGGAACGCTCACTGACATTTCCCCTATCTGAAAGTCTGATAAACGCTGAAAAAATTACTAAGTCCAAAAAAAATAATTTTTCACCTTTTTTTAATTTTACCCCCGTGGGATATATATTCTACCCACATACATTTGGAACTCTCCTGGGGTACCCTCACACATATTATTCCCTCATTTAGTGGATATTTTCACAAAAAAGTGAAATTTTCAAAAATTCAGAAAATTGGCTGAAAACGACTAAATATGAAGGACTCATTGGGCAAATCGCTCTGGAACTGAAATCGGAACGCTCACTGACATTTCCCCTATCTGAAAGTCTGATAAACGCTGAAAAAATGACTAAGTCCAAAAAAAAAATTTTTTCACCTTTTTTCAATTTTACCCCCGTGGGTATATATTCTACCCACACACATTTGGAACTCTCCTGGGGTACCCTCACACATATTATTCCCTCATTTAGTGGATATTTTCACAAAAAAGTGAAATTTTGAAAAATTCAGAAAATTGGCTAAAAACGACTAAATATGAAGGACTCATCGGGCGAATAGCTCTGGAACTGAAATCGGAACGCTCACTGACATTTCCCCTATCTGAAAGTCTGATAAACGCTGAAAAAATTACTAAGTCCAAAAAAAATAATTTTTCACCTTTTTTCAATTTTACCCCCGTGGGATATATATTCTACCCACACACATTTGGAACTCTCTTGGGGTACCCTCACACATATTATTCCCTCATTTTGTGGATATTTTCACAAAAAAGTGAAATTTCAAAAATTCAGAAAATTGGCTGAAAACGACTGAATATGAAAGACTCATCGGGTGAATCGCTCTGGAACCGAAATCGGAACGCTCACTGACATTTCCCCTATCTGAAAGTCTGGTATACGCTGAAAAAATGATTAAGTCCAAAAAAAAATTTTTTCAACTTTTTTCAATTTTACCCCTGTGGGATATATATTCTACCCACACACATTTGGAACTCTCCTGGGGTACCCTCACACATATTATTCCCTCATTTAGTGGATATTTTCACAAAAAAGTGAAATTTTCAAAAATTCTGAAAATTGGCTGAAAACGACTAAATATGAAGGACTCATCTGGTGAATCGCTCTGGAACTGAAATCGGAACGCTCACTGACATTTCCCCTATCTGAAAGTCTGATAAACGCTGAAAAAATGACTAAGTCCAAAAAAAAAATTTTTTCACCTTTTTTCAATTTTACCCCCGTTAGGTATATATTCTACCCACACACATTTGGAACTCTCCTGGGGTACCCTCACACATATTATTCCCTCATTTAGTGGATATTTTCACAAAAAAGTGAAATTTTGAAAAATTCAGAAAATTGGCTAAAAACGACTAAATATGAAGGACTCATCGGGCGAATAGCTCTGGAACTGAAATCGGAACGCTCACTGATATTTCCCCTATCTGAAAGTCTGGTAAACGCTGAAAAAATGATTAAGTCTAAAAAAAATTTTTTTCACCTTTTTTCAATTTTACCCCTGTTGGGTATATATTCTACCCACACACATTTGGAACTCTCCTGGGGTACCCTCACACATATTATTCCCTCATTTAGTGGATATTTTCACAAAAAAGTGAAATTTCAAAAATTCAGAAAATTGGCTGAAAACGACTGAATATGAAAGACTCATCGGGCGAATCGCGCTGGAACTGAAATTGGAACGCTCACTGACATTTCCCCTATCTGAAAGTCTGATAAACGCTGAAAAAATGACTAAGTCCAAAAAAATATTTTTTTCACCTTTTTTCAATTTTACCCCCGTTGGGTATATATTCTACCCACACACATTTGGAACTCTCCTGGGGTACCCTCACACATATTATTCCCTCATTTAGTGGATATTTTCACAAAAAAGTGAAATTTTCAAAAATTCTGAAAATTGGCTGAAAACGACTAAATATGAAGGACTCATCGGGTGAATCGCTCTGGAACTGAAATCGGAATGCTCACTGACATTTCCCCTATCTGAAAGTCTGATAAACGCTGAAAAAATGACTAAGTCCAAAAAAAAAATTTTTTCACCTTTTTTCAATTTTACCCCCGTGGGATATATATTCTACCCACACACATTTGGAACTCTCCTGGGGTACCCTCACACATATTATTCCCTATTTTAGTGGATATTTTCACAAAAAAGTGAAATTTTCAAAAATTCAGAAAATTGGCTGAAAACGACTAAATATGAAGGACTCATCGGGCGAATCTCTCTGGAACTGAAATCGGAACGCTCACTGACATTTCCCCTATCTGAAAGTCTGATAAACGCCTGAAAAATGACTAAGTCTAAAAAAAATTTTTTTTCAACTTTTTTCAATTTTACCCCCGTGGGATATATATTCTACCAACACACATTTGGAACTCTCCTGGGGTACCCTCACACATATTATTCCCTCATTTAGTGGATATTTTCACAAAAAAGTGAAATTTTGAAAAATTCAGAAAATTGGCTAAAAACGACTAAATATGAAGGACTCATCGGGCGAATAGCTCTGGAACTGAAATCGGAACGCTCACTGACATTTCCCCTATCTGAAAGTCTGATAAACGCTGAAAAAATTACTAAGTCCAAAAAAAATAATTTTTCACCTTTTTTCAATTTTACCCCCGTGGGATATATATTCTACCCACACACATTTGGAACTCTCCTGGGGTACCCTCACACATATTATTCCCTCATTTAGTGGATATTTTCACAAAAAAGTGAAATTTCAAAAATTCAGAAAATTGGCTGAAAACGACTGAATATGAAAGACTCATCGGGCGAATCGCGCTGGAACTGAAATCGGAACGCTCACTGACATTTCCCCTATCTGAAAGTCTGATAAACGCTGAAAAAATTACTAAGTCCAAAAAAAATAATTTTTCACCTTTTTTTAATTTTACCCCCGTGGGATATATATTCTACCCACACACATTTGGAACTCTCCTGGGGTACCCTCACACATATTATTCCCTCATTTAGTGGATATTTTCACAAAAAAGTGAAATTTTCAAAAATTCAGAAAATTGGCTGAAAACGACTAAATATGAAGGACTCATTGGGTGAATCGCTCTGGAACTGAAATCGGAACGCTCACTGACATTTCCCCTATCTGAAAGTCTGATAAACGCTGAAAAAATGACTAAGTCCAAAAAAATATTTTTTTCACCTTTTTTCAATTTTACCCCCGTTGGGTATATATTCTACCCACACACATTTGGAACTCTCCTGGGGTACCCTCACACATATTATTCCCTCATTTAGTGGATATTTTCACAAAAAAGTGAAATTTTCAAAAATTCTGAAAATTGGCTGAAAACGACTAAATATGAAGGACTCATCGGGTGAATCGCTCTGGAACTGAAATCGGAATGCTCACTGACATTTCCCCTATCTGAAAGTCTGATAAACGCTGAAAAAATGACTAAGTCCAAAAAAAAAATTTCTTCACCTTTTTTCAATTTTACCCCCGTGGGATATATATTCTACCCACACACATTTGGAACTCTCCTGGGGTACCCTCACACATATTATTCCCTATTTTAGTGGATATTTTCACAAAAAAGTGAAATTTTCAAAAATTCAGAAAATTGGCTGAAAACGACTAAATATGAAGGACTCATCGGGCGAATCTCTCTGGAACTGAAATCGGAACGCTCACTGACATTTCCCCTATCTGAAAGTCTGATAAACGCTGAAAAAATTACTAAGTCCAAAAAAAATAATTTTTCACCTTTTTTTAATTTTACCCCCGTGGGATATATATTCTACCCACATACATTTGGAACTCTCCTGGGGTACCCTCACACATATTATTCCCTATTTTAGTGGATATTTTCACAAAAAAGTGAAATTTTCAAAAATTCAGAAAATTGGCTGAAAACGACTAAATATGAAGGACTCATCGGGCGAATCTCTCTGGAACTGAAATCGGAATGCTCACTGACATTTCCCCTATCTGAAAGTCTGATAAACGCCTGAAAAATGACTAAGTCTAAAAAAAATTTTTTTTCAACTTTTTTCAATTTTACCCCCGTGGGATATATATTCTACCCACACACATTTGGAACTCTCCTGGGGTACCCTCACACATATTATTCCCTCATTTAGTGGATATTTTCACAAAAAAAGTGAAATTTCAAAAATTCAGAAAATTGGCTGAAAACGACTGAATATGAAAGATTCATCGGGCGAATCGCGCTGGAACTGAAATCGGAACGCTCACTGACATTTCCCCTATCTGAAAGTCTGATAAACGCTGAAAAAATGACTAAGTCCAAAAAAAAAATTTCTTCACCTTTTTTCAATTTTACCCCCGTGGGATATATATTCTACCCACACACATTTGGAACTCTCCTGGGGTACCCTCACACATATTATTCCCTATTTAGTGGATATTTTCACAAAAAAGTGAAATTTTCAAAAATTCAGAAAATTGGCTGAAAACGACTAAATATGAAGGACTCATCGGGCGAATCTCTCTGGAACTGAAATCGGAACGCTCACTGACATTTCCCCTATCTGAAAGTCTGATAAACGCTGAAAAAATTACTAAGTCCAAAAAAAATAATTTTTCACCTTTTTTTAATTTTACCCCCGTGGGATATATATTCTACCCACATACATTTGGAACTCTCCTGGGGTACCCTCACACATATTATTCCCTATTTTAGTGGATATTTTCACAAAAAAGTGAAATTTTCAAAAATTCAGAAAATTGGCTGAAAACGACTAAATATGAAGGACTCATCGGGCGAATCTCTCTGGAACTGAAATCGGAACGCTCACTGACATTTCCCCTATCTGAAAGTCTGATAAACGCCTGAAAAATGACTAAGTCTAAAAAAAATTTTTTTTCAACTTTTTTCAATTTTACCCCCGTGGGATATATATTCTACCCACACACATTTGGAACTCTCCTGGGGTACCCTCACACATATTATTCCCTCATTTAGTGGATATTTTCACAAAAAAAGTGAAATTTCAAAAATTCAGAAAATTGGCTGAAAACGACTGAATATGAAAGATTCATCGGGCGAATCGCGCTGGAACTGAAATCGGAACGCTCACTGACATTTCCCCTATCTGAAAGTCTGATAAACGCTGAAAAAATGACTAAGTCCAAAAAAAAAATGTTTTCACCTTTTTTCAATTTTACCCCCGTTGGGTATATATTCTACCCACACACATTTGGAACTCTCCTGGGGTACCCTCACACATATTATTCCCTCATTTAGTGGATATTTTCACAAAAAAGTGAAATTTTGAAAAATTCAGAAAATTGGCTAAAAACGACTAAATATGAAGGACTCCTCGGGCGAATAGCTCTGGAACTGAAATCGGAACGCTCACTGATATTTCCCCTATCTAAAAGTCTGGTAAACGCTGAAAAAATGATTAAGTCCAAAAAAAAATTTTTTCAACTTTTTTCAATTTTACCCCCGTGGGATATATATTCTACCCACACACATTTGGAACTCTCCTGGGGTACCCTCACACATATTATTCCCTCATTTAGTGGATATTTTCACAAAAAAGTGAAATTTTCAAAAATTCCGAAAATTGGCTGAAAACGACTAAATATGAAGGACTCATCGGGTGAATCGCTCTGGAACTGAAATCGGAACGCTCACTGACATTTCCCCTATCTGAAAGTCTGATAAACGCTGAAAAAATGACTAAGTCCAAAAAAATATTTTTTTCACCTTTTTTCAATTTTACCCCCGTGGGATATATATTCTACCCACACACATTTGGAACTCTCCTGGGGTACCCTCACACATATTATTCCCTATTTTAGTGGATATTTTCACAAAAAAGTGAAATTTTCAAAAATTCAGAAAATTGGCTGAAAACGACTAAATATGAAGGACTCATCGGGCGAATCTCTCTGGAACTGAAATCGGAACGCTCACTGACATTTCCCCTATCTGAAAGTCTGATAAACGCTGAAAAAATTACGAAGTCCAAAAAAAATAATTTTTCACCTTTTTTTAATTTTACCCCCGTGGGATATATATTCTACCCACATACATTTGGAACTCTCCTGGGGTACCCTCACACATATTATTCCCTCATTTAGTGGATATTTTCACAAAAAAGTGAAATTTTCAAAAATTCTGAAAATTGGCTGAAAACGACTAAATATGAAGGACTCATCGGGTGAATCGCTCTGGAACTGAAATCGGAACGCTCACTGACATTTCCCCTATCTGAAAGTCTGATAAACGCTGAAAAAATGACTAAGTCCAAAAAAAAAATTTTTTTCACCTTTTTTCAATTTTACCCCCGTGGGATATATATTCTACCCACACACATTTGGAACTGTCCTGGGGTACCCTCACACATATTATTCCCTATTTTAGTGGATATTTTCACAAAAAAGTGAAATTTTCAAAAATTCAGAAAATTGGCTGAAAACGACTAAATATGAAGGACTCATCGGGCGAATCTCTCTGGAACTGAAATCGGAACGCTCACTGACATTTCCCCTATCTGAAAGTCTGATAAACGCTGAAAAAATGACTAAGTCCAAAAAAAAAATTTTTTCACCTTTTTTCAATTTTACCCCCGTTGGGTATATATTCTACCCACACACATTTGGAACTCTCCTGGGGTACCCTCACACATATTATTCCCTCATTTAGTGGATATTTTCACAAAAAAGTGAAATTTTGAAAAATTCAGAAAATTGGCTAAAAACGACTAAATATGAAGGACTCCTCGGGCGAATAGCTCTGGAACTGAAATCGGAACGCTCACTGATATTTCCCCTATCTAAAAGTCTGGTAAACGCTGAAAAAATGATTAAGTCCAAAAAAAAATTTTTTCAACTTTTTTCAATTTTACCCCCGTGGGATATATATTCTACCCACACACATTTGGAACTCTCCTGGGGTACCCTCACACATATTATTCCCTCATTTAGTGGATATTTTCACAAAAAAGTGAAATTTTCAAAAATTCCGAAAATTGGCTGAAAACGACTAAATATGAAGGACTCATCGGGTGAATCGCTCTGGAACTGAAATCGGAACGCTCACTGACATTTCCCCTATCTGAAAGTCTGATAAACGCCTGAAAAATGACTAAGTCTAAAAAAAATTTTTTTTCAACTTTTTTCAATTTTACCCCCGTGGGATATATATTCTACCCACACACATTTGGAACTCTCCTAGAGAACCCTCACACATATTATTCCCTTATTTAGTGGATAATTTCACAAAAAAGTGAAATTTCAAAAATTCTGAAAATTGGCTGAAAACGACTAAATATGAAGGACTCATCGGGCGAATCGCTCTGGAACTGAAATCGGAATGCTCACTGACATTTCCCCTATCTGAAAGTCTGATAAACGCTGAAAAAATTACTAAGTCCAAAAAAAATAATTTTTCACCTTTTTTCAATTTTACCCCCGTGGGATATATATTCTACCCACACACATTTGGAACTCTCCTGGGGTACCCTCACACATATTATTCCCTCATTTAGTGGATATTTTCACAAAAAAGTGAAATTTCAAAAATTCAGAAAATTGGCTGAAAACGACTGAATATGAAAGACTCATCGGGCGAATCGCGCTGGAACTGAAATCGGAACGCTCACTGACATTTCCCCTATCTGAAAGTCTGATAAACGCTGAAAAAATTACTAAGTCCAAAAAAAATAATTTTTCACCTTTTTTTAATTTTACCCCCGTGGGATATATATTCTACCCACACACATTTGGAACTCTCCTGGGGTACCCTCACACATATTATTCCCTCATTTAGTGCATATTTTCACAAAAAAGTGAAATTTTCAAAAATTCAGAAAATTGGCTGAAAACGACTAAATATGAAGGACTCATTGGGTGAATCGCTCTGGAACTGAAATCGGAACGCTCACTGACATTTCCCCTATCTGAAAGTCTGATAAACGCTGAAAAAATGACTAAGTCCAAAAAAATATTTTTTTCACCTTTTTTCAATTTTACCCCCGTGGGATATATATTCTACCCACACACATTTGGAACTCTCCTGGGGTACCCTCACACATATTATTCCCTATTTTAGTGGATATTTTCACAAAAAAGTGAAATTTTCAAAAATTCAGAAAATTGGCTGAAAACGACTAAATATGAAGGACTCATCGGGCGAATCTCTCTGGAACTGAAATCGGAACGCTCACTGACATTTCCCCTATCTGAAAGTCTGATAAACGCTGAAAAAATTACGAAGTCCAAAAAAAATAATTTTTCACCTTTTTTTAATTTTACCCCCGTGGGATATATATTCTACCCACATACATTTGGAACTCTCCTGGGGTACCCTCACACATATTATTCCCTCATTTAGTGGATATTTTCACAAAAAAGTGAAATTTTCAAAAATTCTGAAAATTGGCTGAAAACGACTAAATATGAAGGACTCATCGGGTGAATCGCTCTGGAACTGAAATCGGAACGCTCACTGACATTTCCCCTATCTGAAAGTCTGATAAACGCTGAAAAAATGACTAAGTCCAAAAAAAAAATTTTTTTCACCTTTTTTCAATTTTACCCCCGTGGGATATATATTCTACCCACACACATTTGGAACTGTCCTGGGGTACCCTCACACATATTATTCCCTATTTTAGTGGATATTTTCACAAAAAAGTGAAATTTTCAAAAATTCAGAAAATTGGCTGAAAACGACTAAATATGAAGGACTCATCGGGCGAATCTCTCTGGAACTGAAATCGGAACGCTCACTGACATTTCCCCTATCTGAAAGTCTGATAAACGCTGAAAAAATGACTAAGTCCAAAAAAAAAATTTTTTCACCTTTTTTCAATTTTACCCCCGTTGGGTATATATTCTACCCACACACATTTGGAACTCTCCTGGGGTACCCTCACACATATTATTCCCTCATTTAGTGGATATTTTCACAAAAAAGTGAAATTTTGAAAAATTCAGAAAATTGGCTAAAAACGACTAAATATGAAGGACTCATCGGGCGAATAGCTCTGGAACTGAAATCGGAACGCTCACTGACTTTTCCCCTATCTGAAAGTCTGATAAACGCTGAAAAAATGACTAAGTCCAAAAAAAAAATTTTTTCACCTTTTTTCAATTTTACCCCCGTGGGATATATATTCTACCCACACACATTTGGAACTCTCCTGGGGTACCCTCACACATATTATTCCCTCATTTAGTGGATATTTTCACAAAAAAGTGAAATTTTGAAAAATTCAGAAAATTGGCTAAAAACGACTAAATATGAAGGACTCATCGGGCGAATAGCTCTGGAACTGAAATCGGAACGCTCACTGATATTTCCCCTATCTAAAAGTCTGGTAAACGCTGAAAAAATGATTAAGTCCAAAAAAAATTTTTTTCAACTTTTTTCAATTTTACCCCCGTGGGATATATATTCTACCCACACACATTTGGAACTCTCCTGGGGTACCCTCACACATATTATTCCCTATTTTAGTGGATATTTTCACAAAAAAGTTAAATTTTCAAAAATTCAGAAAATTGGCTGAAAACGACTAAATATGAAGGACTCATCGGGCGAATCTCTCTGGAACTGAAATCGGAACGCTCACTGACATTTCCCCTATCTGAAAGTCTGATAAACGCCTGAAAAATGACTAAGTCTAAAAAAAAATTTTTTTCAACTTTTTTCAATTTTACCCCCGTGGGATATATATTCTACCCACACACATTTGGAACTCTCCTGGGGTACCCTCACACATATTATTCCCTATTTTAGTGGATATTTTCACAAAAAAGTGAAATTTTCAAAAATTCAGAAAATTGGCTGAAAACCACTAAATATGAAGGACTCATCGGGCGAATCTCTCTGGAACTGAAATCGGAACGCTCACTGACATTTCCCCTATCTGAAAGTCTGATAAACGCCTGAAAAATGACTAAGTCTAAAAAAAAATTTTTTTCAACTTTTTTCAATTTTACCCCCGTGGGATATATATTCTACCCACACACATTTGGAACTCTCTTGGGGTACCCTCACACATATTATTCCCTCATTTAGTGGATATTTTCACAAAAAAGTGAAATTTCAAAAATTCAGAAAATTGTCTGAAAACGACTGAATATGAAAGATTCATCGGGCGAATCGCGCTGGAACTGAAATCGGAACGCTCACTGACATTTCCCCTATCTGAAAGTCTGATAAACGCTGAAAAAATTATTAAGTCCAAAAAAAATAATTTTTCACCTTTTTTCAATTTTACCCCCGTGGGATATATATTCTACCCACACACATTTGGAACTCTCCTGGGGTACCCTCACACATATTATTCCCTATTTTAGTGGATATTTTCACAAAAAAGTGAAATTTTCAAAAATTCAGAAAATTGGCTGAAAACGACTAAATATGAAGGACTCATCGGGCGAATCTCTCTGGAACTGAAATCGGAACGCTCACTGACATTTCCCCTATCTGAAAGTCTGATAAACGCTGAAAAAATGACTAAGTCCAAAAAAAAAATTTTTTCACCTTTTTTCAATTTTACCCCCGTTGGGTATATATTCTACCCACACACATTTGGAACTCTCCTGGGGTACCCTCACACATATTATTCCCTCATTTAGTGGATATTTTCACAAAAAAGTGAAATTTTGAAAAATTCAGAAAATTGGCTAAAAACGACTAAATATGAAGGACTCATCGGGCGAATAGCTCTGGAACTGAAATCGGAACGCTCACTGACTTTTCCCCTATCTGAAAGTCTGATAAACGCTGAAAAAATGACTAAGTCCAAAAAAAAAATTTTTTCACCTTTTTTCAATTTTACCCCCGTGGGATATATATTCTACCCACACACATTTGGAACTCTCCTGGGGTACCCTCACACATATTATTCCCTCATTTAGTGGATATTTTCACAAAAAAGTGAAATTTTGAAAAATTCAGAAAATTGGCTAAAAACGACTAAATATGAAGGACTCATCGGGCGAATAGCTCTGGAACTGAAATCGGAACGCTCACTGATATTTCCCCTATCTAAAAGTCTGGTAAACGCTGAAAAAATGATTAAGTCCAAAAAAAATTTTTTTCAACTTTTTTCAATTTTACCCCCGTGGGATATATATTCTACCCACACACATTTGGAACTCTCCTGGGGTACCCTCACACATATTATTCCCTATTTTAGTGGATATTTTCACAAAAAAGTTAAATTTTCAAAAATTCAGAAAATTGGCTGAAAACGACTAAATATGAAGGACTCATCGGGCGAATCTCTCTGGAACTGAAATCGGAACGCTCACTGACATTTCCCCTATCTGAAAGTCTGATAAACGCCTGAAAAATGACTAAGTCTAAAAAAAAATTTTTTTCAACTTTTTTCAATTTTACCCCCGTGGGATATATATTCTACCCACACACATTTGGAACTCTCCTGGGGTACCCTCACACATATTATTCCCTATTTTAGTGGATATTTTCACAAAAAAGTGAAATTTTCAAAAATTCAGAAAATTGGCTGAAAACCACTAAATATGAAGGACTCATCGGGCGAATCTCTCTGGAACTGAAATCGGAACGCTCACTGACATTTCCCCTATCTGAAAGTCTGATAAACGCCTGAAAAATGACTAAGTCTAAAAAAAAATTTTTTTCAACTTTTTTCAATTTTACCCCCGTGGGATATATATTCTACCCACACACATTTGGAACTCTCTTGGGGTACCCTCACACATATTATTCCCTCATTTAGTGGATATTTTCACAAAAAAGTGAAATTTCAAAAATTCAGAAAATTGGCTGAAAACGACTGAATATGAAAGATTCATCGGGCGAATCGCGCTGGAACTGAAATCGGAACGCTCACTGACATTTCCCCTATCTGAAAGTCTGATAAACGCTGAAAAAATTATTAAGTCCAAAAAAAATAATTTTTCACCTTTTTTCAATTTTACCCCCGTGGGATATATATTCTACCCACACACATTTGGAACTCTCCTGGGGTACCCTCACACATATTATTCCCTCATTTAGTGGATATTTTCACAAAAAAGTGAAAATTTCAAAAATTCTGAAAATTGGCTGAAAACGACTAAATATGAAGGACTCATCGGGTGAATCGCTCTGGAACCGAAATCGGAACGCTCACTGACATTTCCCCTATCTGAAAGTCTGATAAACGCTGAAAAAATGACTAAGTCCAAAAAAAAAATTTTTTCACCTTTTTTCAATTTTACCGCCGTTGGGTATATATTCTACCCACACACATTTGGAACTCTCCTGGGGTACCCTCACACATATTATTCCCTCATTTAGTGGATATTTTCACAAAAAAGTGAAATTTTCAAAAATTCTGAAAATTGGCTGAAAACGACTAAATATGAAGGACTCATTGGGCAAATCGCTCTGGAACTGAAATCGGCACGCTCACTGACATTTCCCCTATCTGAAAGTCTGATAAACGCCTGAAAAATGACTAAGTCTAAAAAAAATTTTTTTTCAACTTTTTTCAATTTTACCCCCGTGGGATATATATTCTACCCACACACATTTGGAACTCTCCTGGGGTACCCTCACACATATTATTCCCTCATTTAGTGGATATTTTCACAAAAAAGTGAAATTTTCAAAAATTCAGAAAATTGGCTGAAAACGACTAAATATGAAGGACTCATTGGGCAAATCGCTCTGGAACTGAAATCGGAACGCTCACTGACATTTCCCCTATCTGAAAGTCTGATAAACGCTGAAAAAATGACTAAGTCCAAAAAAAAAAATTTTTCACCTTTTTTCAATTTTACCCCCGTTGGGTATATATTCTACCCACACACATTTGGAACTCTCCTGGGGTACCCTCACACATATTATTCCCTCATTTAGTGGATATTTTCACAAAAAAGTGAAATTTTGAAAAATTCAGAAAATTGGCTAAAAACGACTAAATATGAAGGACTCATCGGGCGAATAGCTCTGGAACTGAAATCGGAACGCTCACTGATATTTCCCCTATCTAAAAGTCTGGTAAACGCTGAAAAAATGATTAAGTCAAAAAAAAAATTTTTTCACCTTTTTTCAATTTTACCCCCGTGGGATATATATTCTACCCACACACATTTGGAACTCTCCTGGGGTACCCTCACACATATTATTCCCTATTTTAGTGGATATTTTCACAAAAAAGTGAAATTTTCAAAAATTCTGAAAATTGGCTGAAAACGACTAAATATGAAGGACTCATCGGGCGAATCTCTCTGGAACTGAAATCGGAACGCTCACTGACATTTCCCCTATCTGAAAGTTTGATAAACGCCTGAAAAATGACTAAGTCTAAAAAAAATTTTTTTTCAACTTTTTTCAATTTTACCCCCGTGGGATATATATTCTACCCACACACATTTGGAACTCTCCTGGGGTACCCTCACACATATTATTCCCTCATTTAGTGGATATTTTCACAAAAAAGTGAAATTTTTAAAAATTCAGAAAATTGGCTAAAAACGACTAAATATGAAGGACTCATCGGGCGAATAGCTCTGGAACTGAAATCGGAACGCTCACTGATATTTCCCCTATCTAAAAGTCTGGTAAACGCTGAAAAAATGATTAAGTCCAAAAAAAAATTTTTTCAACTTTTTTCAATTTTACCCCCGTGGGATATATATTCTACCCACACACATTTGGAACTCTCCTGGGGTACCCTCACACATATTATTCCCTCATTTAGTGGATATTTTCACAAAAAAGTGAAATTTTCAAAAATTCTGAAAATTGGCTGAAAACGACTAAATATGAAGGACTCATCGGGTGAATCGCTCTGGAACTGAAATCGGAACGCTCACTGACATTTCCCCTATCTGAAAGTCTGATAAACGCTGAAAAAATTACTAAGTCCAAAAAAAATAATTTTTCACCTTTTTTCAATTTTACCCCCGTGGGATATATATTCTACCCACACACATTTGGAACTCTCCTGGGGTACCCTCACACATATTATTCCCTCATTTAGTGGATATTTTCACAAAAAAGTGAAATTTCAAAAATTCAGAAAATTGGCTGAAAACGACTGAATATGAAAGACTCATCGGGCGAATCGCGCTGGAACTGAAATCGGAACGCTCACTGACATTTCCCCTATCTGAAAGTCTGATAAACGCTGAAAAAATTACTAAGTCCAAAAAAAATAATTTTTCACCTTTTTTTAATTTTACCCCCGTGGGATATATATTCTACCCACACACATTTGGAACTCTCCTGGGGTACCCTCACACATATTATTCCCTCATTTAGTGCATATTTTCACAAAAAAGTGAAATTTTCAAAAATTCAGAAAATTGGCTGAAAACGACTAAATATGAAGGACTCATTGGGTGAATCGCTCTGGAACTGAAATCGGAACGCTCACTGACATTTCCCCTATCTGAAAGTCTGATAAACGCTGAAAAAATGACTAAGTCCAAAAAAATATTTTTTTCACCTTTTTTCAATTTTACCCCCGTGGGATATATATTCTACCCACACACATTTGGAACTCTCCTGGGGTACCCTCACACATATTATTCCCTATTTTAGTGGATATTTTCACAAAAAAGTGAAATTTTCAAAAATTCAGAAAATTGGCTGAAAACGACTAAATATGAAGGACTCATCGGGCGAATCTCTCTGGAACTGAAATCGGAACGCTCACTGACATTTCCCCTATCTGAAAGTCTGATAAACGCTGAAAAAATTACGAAGTCCAAAAAAAATAATTTTTCACCTTTTTTTAATTTTACCCCCGTGGGATATATATTCTACCCACATACATTTGGAACTCTCCTGGGGTACCCTCACACATATTATTCCCTCATTTAGTGGATATTTTCACAAAAAAGTGAAATTTTCAAAAATTCTGAAAATTGGCTGAAAACGACTAAATATGAAGGACTCATCGGGTGAATCGCTCTGGAACTGAAATCGGAACGCTCACTGACATTTCCCCTATCTGAAAGTCTGATAAACGCTGAAAAAATGACTAAGTCCAAAAAAAAAATTTTTTTCACCTTTTTTCAATTTTACCCCCGTGGGATATATATTCTACCCACACACATTTGGAACTGTCCTGGGGTACCCTCACACATATTATTCCCTATTTTAGTGGATATTTTCACAAAAAAGTGAAATTTTCAAAAATTCAGAAAATTGGCTGAAAACGACTAAATATGAAGGACTCATCGGGCGAATCTCTCTGGAACTGAAATCGGAACGCTCACTGACATTTCCCCTATCTGAAAGTCTGATAAACGCTGAAAAAATGACTAAGTCCAAAAAAAAAATTTTTTCACCTTTTTTCAATTTTACCCCCGTTGGGTATATATTCTACCCACACACATTTGGAACTCTCCTGGGGTACCCTCACACATATTATTCCCTCATTTAGTGGATATTTTCACAAAAAAGTGAAATTTTGAAAAATTCAGAAAATTGGCTAAAAACGACTAAATATGAAGGACTCATCGGGCGAATAGCTCTGGAACTGAAATCGGAACGCTCACTGACTTTTCCCCTATCTGAAAGTCTGATAAACGCTGAAAAAATGACTAAGTCCAAAAAAAAAATTTTTTCACCTTTTTTCAATTTTACCCCCGTGGGATATATATTCTACCCACACACATTTGGAACTCTCCTGGGGTACCCTCACACATATTATTCCCTCATTTAGTGGATATTTTCACAAAAAAGTGAAATTTTGAAAAATTCAGAAAATTGGCTAAAAACGACTAAATATGAAGGACTCATCGGGCGAATAGCTCTGGAACTGAAATCGGAACGCTCACTGATATTTCCCCTATCTAAAAGTCTGGTAAACGCTGAAAAAATGATTAAGTCCAAAAAAAAATTTTTTCAACTTTTTTCAATTTTACCCCCGTGGGATATATATTCTACCCACACACATTTGGAACTCTCCTGGGGTACCCTCACACATATTATTCCCTATTTTAGTGGATATTTTCACAAAAAAGTTAAATTTTCAAAAATTCAGAAAATTGGCTGAAAACGACTAAATATGAAGGACTCATCGGGCGAATCTCTCTGGAACTGAAATCGGAACGCTCACTGACATTTCCCCTATCTGAAAGTCTGATAAACGCCTGAAAAATGACTAAGTCTAAAAAAAAATTTTTTTCAACTTTTTTCAATTTTACCCCCGTGGGATATATATTCTACCCACACACATTTGGAACTCTCCTGGGGTACCCTCACACATATTATTCCCTATTTTAGTGGATATTTTCACAAAAAAGTGAAATTTTCAAAAATTCAGAAAATTGGCTGAAAACGACTAAATATGAAGGACTCATCGGGCGAATCTCTCTGGAACTGAAATCGGAACGCTCACTGACATTTCCCCTATCTGAAAGTCTGATAAACGCCTGAAAAATGACTAAGTCTAAAAAAAAATTTTTTTCAACTTTTTTCAATTTTACCCCCGTGGGATATATATTCTACCCACACACATTTGGAACTCTCTTGGGGTACCCTCACACATATTATTCCCTCATTTAGTGGATATTTTCACAAAAAAGTGAAATTTCAAAAATTCAGAAAATTGGCTGAAAACGACTGAATATGAAAGATTCATCGGGCGAATCGCGCTGGAACTGAAATCGGAACGCTCACTGACATTTCCCCTATCTGAAAGTCTGATAAACGCTGAAAAAATTATTAAGTCCAAAAAAAATAATTTTTCACCTTTTTTCAATTTTACCCCCGTGGGATATATATTCTACCCACACACATTTGGAACTCTCCTGGGGTACCCTCACACATATTATTCCCTCATTTAGTGGATATTTTCACAAAAAAGTGAAATTTTCAAAAATTCTGAAAATTGGCTGAAAACGACTAAATATGAAGGACTCATTGGGCAAATCGCTCTGGAACTGAAATCGGAACGCTCACTGACATTTCCCCTATCTGAAAGTCTGATAAACGCCTGAAAAATGACTAAGTCTAAAAAAAATTTTTTTTCAACTTTTTTCAATTTTACCCCCGTGGGATATATATTCTACCCACACACATTTGGAACTCTCCTGGGGTACCCTCACACATATTATTCCCTCATTTAGTGGATATTTTCACAAAAAAGTGAAATTTCAAAAATTCAGAAAATTGGCTGAAAACGACTGAATATGAAAGATTCATCGGGCGAATCGCTCTGGAACTGAAATCGGAACGCTCACTGACATTTCCCCTATCTGAAAGTCTGATAAACGCCTGAAAAATGACTAAGTCTAAAAAAAAATTTTTTTCAACTTTTTTCAATTTTACCCCCGTGGGATATATATTCTACCCACACACATTTGGAACTCTCTTGGGGTACCCTCACACATATTATTCCCTCATTTAGTGGATATTTTCACAAAAAAGTGAAATTTCAAAAATTCAGAAAATTGGCTGAAAACGACTGAATATGAAAGATTCATCGGGCGAATCGCGCTGGAACTGAAATCGGAACGCTCACTGATATTTCCTCTATCTAAAAGTCTGGTAAACGCTGAAAAAATGATTAAGTCCAAAAAAAAATTTTTTCAACTTTTTTCAATTTTACCCCCGTGGGATATATATTCTACCCACACACATTTGGAACTCTCCTGGGGTACCCTCACACATATTATTCCCTCATTTAGTGGATATTTTCACAAAAAAGTGAAATTTTCAAAAATTCAGAAAATTGGCTGAAAACGACTAAATATGAAGGACTCATTGGGTGAATCGCTCTGGAACTGAAATCGGAACGCTCACTGACATTTCCCCTATCTGAAAGTCTGATAAACGCTGAAAAAATGACTAAGTAAAAAAAAATATTTTTTTCACCTTTTTTCAATTTTACCCCCGTTGGGTATATATTCTACCCACACACATTTGGAACTCTCCTGGGGTACCCTCACACATATTATTCCCTCATTTAGTGGATATTTTCACAAAAAAGTGAAATTTTGAAAAATTCAGAAAATTGGCTGAAAACGACTAAATATGAAGGACTCATCGGGTGAATCGCTCTGGAACCGAAATCGGAACGCTCACTGACATTTCCCCTATCTGAAAGTCTGATAAACGCTGAAAAAATGACTAAGTCCAAAAAAAAAAATTTTTCACCTTTTTTCAATTTTACCCACGTTGGGTATATATTCTACCCACACACATTTGGAACTCTCCTGGGGTACCCTCACACATATTATTCCCTCATTTAGTGGATATTTTCACAAAAAAGTGAAATTTTGAAAAATTCAGAAAATTGGCTAAAAACGACTAAATATGAAGGACTCATCGGGCGAATAGCTCTGGAACTGAAATCGGAACGCTCACTGATATTTCCCCTATCTGAAAGTCTGGTAAACGCTGAAAAAATGATTAAGTCCAAAAAAAAATTTTTTTAACTTTTTTCAATTTTACCCCCGTGGGATATATATTCTACCCACACACATTTGGAACTCTCCTGGGGTACCCTCACACATATTATTCCCTCATTTAGTGGATATTTTCACAAAAAAGTGAAATTTTCAAAAATTCAGAAAATTGGCTGAAAACGACTAAATATGAAGGACTCATTGGGCAAATCGCTCTGGAACTGAAATCGGAACGCTCACTGACATTTCCCCTATCTGAAAGTCTGATAAACGCTGAAAAAATGACTAAGTCCAAAAAAAAAATTTTTTCACCTTTTTTCAATTTTACCCCTGTTGGGTATATAGTCTACCCACACACATTTGGAACTCTCCTGGGGTACCCTCACACATATTATTCCCTCATTTAGTGGATATTTTCACAAAAAAGTGAAATTTTCAAAAATTCTGAAAATTGGCTGAAAACGACTAAATATGAAGGACTCATCGGGTGAATCGCTCTGGAACTGAAATCGGAACACTCACTGACATTTCCCCTATCTGAAAGTCTGATAAACGCTGAAAAAATGACTAAGTCCAAAAAAAAAATTTTTCAACTTTTTTCAATTTTACCCCCGTGGGATATATATTCTACCCACACATATTTGGAACTCTCCTGGGGTACCCTCACACATATTATTCCCTCATTTAGTGGATATTTTCACAAAAAAGTGAAATTTTGAAAAATTCAGAAAATTGGCTAAAAACGACTAAATATGAAGGACTCATCGGGCGAATAGCTCTGGAACTGAAATCGGAACGCTCACTGATATTTCCCCTATCTGAAAGTCTGGTAAACGCTGAAAAAATGATTAAGTCCAAAAAAAAATTTTTTCAACTTTTTTCAATTTTACCCCCGTGGGATATATATTCTACCCACACACATTTGGAACTCTCCTGGGGTACCCTCACACATATTATTCCCTCATTTAGTGGATATTTTCACAAAAAAGTGAAATTTTCAAAAATTCTGAAAATTGGCTGAAAACGACTAAATATGAAGGACTCATCGGGTGAATCGCTCTGGAACTGAAATTGGAATGCTCACTGACATTTCCCCTATCTGAAAGTCTGATAACGCTGAAAAAATGATTAAGTCCAAAAAAAAATTTTTTCAACTTTTTTCAATTTTACCCCCGTGGGATATATATTCTACCCACACACATTTGGAACTCTCCTGGGGTACCCTCACACATATTATTCCCTATTTTAGTGGATATTTTCACAAAAAAAGTGAAATTTTCAAAAATTCAGAAAATTGGCTAAAAACGACTAAATATGAAGGACTCATCGGGCGAATAGCTCTGGAACTGAAATCGGAACGCTCACTGATATTTCCCCTATCTGAAAGTCTGGTAAACGCTGAAAAAATGATTAAGTCCAAAAAAAAATTTTTTCAACTTTTTTCAATTTTACCCCCGTGGGATATATATTCTACCCACACACATTTGGAACTCTCCTGGGGTACCCTCACACATATTATTCCCTATTTTAGTGGATATTTTCACAAAAAAGTGAAATTTTCAAAAATTCAGAAAATTGGCTGAAAACGACTAAATATGAAGGACTCATCGGTCGAATTTCTCTTGAACTGAAATCGGAACGCTCACTGACATTTCCCCTATCTGAAAGTCTGATAAACGCCTGAAAAATGACTAAGTCTAAAAAAAATTTTTTTTCAACTTTTTTCAATTTTACCCCCGTGGGATATATATTCTACCCACACACATTTGGAACTCTCCTGGGGTACCCTCACACATATTATTCCCTCATTTAGTGGATATTTTCATAAAAAAGTGAAATTTCAAAAATTCAGAAAATTGGCTGAAAACGACTGAATATGAAAGATTCATCGGGCGAATCGCGCTGGAACTGAAATCGGAACGCTCACTTACATTTCCCCTATCTGAAAGTCTGATAAACGCTGAAAAAATTACTAAGTCCAAAAAAAATAATTTTTCACCTTTTTTCAATTTTACCCCCGTGGGATATATATTCTACCCACACACATTTGGAACTCTCCTGGGGTACCCTCACACATATTATTCCCTCATTTAGTGGATATTTTCACAAAAAAGTGAAATTTTCAAAAATTCAGAAAATTGGCTGAAAACGACTAAATATGAAGGACTCATTGGGTGAATCGCTCTGGAACTGAAATCGGAACGCTCACTGACATTTCCCCTATCTGAAAGTCTGATAAACGCTGAAAAAATGACTAAGTCCAAAAAAAAATTTTTTTCACCTTTTTTCAATTTTACCCCTGTTGGGTATATATTCTACCCACACACATTTGGAACTCTCCTGGGGTACCCTCACACATATTATTCCCTCATTTAGTGGATATTTTCACAAAAAAGTGAAATTTTCAAAAATTCTGAAAATTGGCTGAAAACGACTAAATATGAAGGACTCATTGGGCAAATCGCTCTGGAACTGAAATCGGAACGCTCACTGACATTTCCCCTATCTGAAAGTCTGATAAACGCTGGAAAAATGACTAAGTCCAAAAAAAATTTTTTTTCACCTTTTTTCAATTTTACCCCCGTGGGATATATATTCTACCCACACACATTTGGAACTCTCCTGGGGTACCCTCACACATATTATTCCCTCATTTAGTGGATATTTTCACAAAAAAGTGAAATTTCAAAAATTCAGAAAATTGGCTGAAAACGACTGAATATGAAAGACTCATCGTGCGAATCGCGCTGGAACTGAAATCGGAACGCTCACTGACATTTCCCCTATCTGAAAGTCTGATAAACGCTGAAAAAATGACTAAGTAAAAAAAAATATTTTTTTCACCTTTTTTCAATTTTACCCCCGTTGGGTATATATTCTACCCACACACATTTGGAACTCTCCTGGGGTACCCTCACACATATTATTCCCTCATTTAGTGGATATTTTCACAAAAAAGTGAAATTTTGAAAAATTCAGAAAATTGGCTGAAAACGACTAAATATGAAGGACTCATCGGGTGAATCGCTCTGGAACCGAAATCGGAACGCTCACTGACATTTCCCCTATCTGAAAGTCTGATAAACGCTGAAAAAATGACTAAGTCCAAAAAAAAAATTTTTTCACCTTTTTTCAATTTTACCCACGTTGGGTATATATTCTACCCACACACATTTGGAACTCTCCTGGGGTACCCTCACACATATTATTCCCTCATTTAGTGGATATTTTCACAAAAAAGTGAAATTTTGAAAAATTCAGAAAATTGGCTAAAAACGACTAAATATGAAGGACTCATCGGGCGAATAGCTCTGGAACTGAAATCGGAACGCTCACTGATATTTCCCCTATCTGAAAGTCTGGTAAACGCTGAAAAAATGATTAAGTCCAAAAAAAAATTTTTTTAACTTTTTTCAATTTTACCCCCGTGGGATATATATTCTACCCACACACATTTGGAACTCTCCTGGGGTACCCTCACACATATTATTCCCTCATTTAGTGGATATTTTCACAAAAAAGTGAAATTTTCAAAAATTCAGAAAATTGGCTGAAAACGACTAAATATGAAGGACTCATTGGGCAAATCGCTCTGGAACTGAAATTGGAATGCTCACTGACATTTCCCCTATCTGAAAGTCTGATAACGCTGAAAAAATGATTAAGTCCAAAAAAAAATTTTTTCAACTTTTTTCAATTTTACCCCCGTGGGATATATATTCTACCCACACACATTTGGAACTCTCCTGGGGTACCCTCACACATATTATTCCCTATTTTAGTGGATATTTTCACAAAAAAGTGAAATTTTCAAAAATTCAGAAAATTGGCTGAAAACGACTAAATATGAAGGACTCATTGGGCAAATCGCTCTGGAACTGAAATCGGAACGCTCACTGACATTTCTCCTATCTGAAAGTCTGATAAACGCTGAAAAAATTACTAAGTCCAAAAAAAATAATTTTTCACCTTTTTTTAATTTTACCCCCGTGGGATATATATTCTACCCACACACATTTGGAACTCTCCTGGGGTACCCTCACACATATTATTCCCTCATTTAGTGGATATTTTCACAAAAAAGTGAAATTTTCAAAAATTCAGAAAATTGGCTAAAAACGACTAAATATGAAGGACTCATCGGGCGAATAGCTCTGGAACTGAAATCGGAACGCTCACTGATACTTCCCCTATCTGAAAGTCTAGTAAACGCTGAAAAAATGATTAAGTCCAAAAAAAAATTTTTTCAACTTTTTTCAATTTTACCCCCGTGGGATATATATTCTACCCACACACATTTGGAACTCTCCTGGGGTACCCTCACACATATTATTCCCTCATTTAGTGGATATTTTCACAAAAAAGTGAAATTTTCAAAAATTCTGAAAATTGGCTGAAAACGACTAAATATGAAGGACTCATCTTGTGAATCGCTCTGGAACTGAAATCGGAATGCTCACTGACATTTCCCCTATCTGAAAGTCTGATAAACGCTGAAAAAATGACTACTCCAAAAAAAAAATTTTTTCACCTTTTTTCAATTTTATCCCCGTGGGATATATATTCTACCCACACGCATTTGGAACTCTCCTGGGGTACCCTCACACATATTATTCCCTATTTTAGTGGATATTTTCACAAAAAAGTGAAATTTCAAAAATTCAGAAAATTGGCTGAAAACGACTGAATATGAAAGATTCATCGGGCGAATCGCGCTGGAACTGAAATCGGAACGCTCACTGACATTTCCCCTATCTGAAAGTCTGATAAACGCTGAAAAAATGACTAAGTCCAAAAAAAAATTTTTTTCACCTTTTTTCAATTTTACCCCTGTTGGGTATATATTCTACCCACACACATTTGGAACTCTCCTGGGGTACCCTCACACATATTATTCCCTCATTTAGTGGATATTTTCACAAAAAAGTGAAATTTTCAAAAATTCTGAAAATTGGCTGAAAACGACTAAATATGAAGGACTCATCGGGTGAATCGCTCTGGAACCGAAATCGGAACGCTCACTGACATTTCCCCTATCTGAAAGTCTGGTATACGCTGAAAAAATTATTAAGTCCAAAAAAAAAATTTTTTCAACTTTTTTCAATTTTACCCCCGTGGGATATATATTCTACCCACACACATTTGGAACTCTCCTGGGGTACCCTCACACATATTATTCCCTCATTTAGTGGATATTTTCACAAAAAAGTGAAATTTTCAAAAATTCAGAAAATTGGCTGAAAACGACTATATATGAAGCACTCATTGGGTGAATCGCTCTGGAACTGAAATCGGAACGCTCACTGACATTTCCCCTATCTGAAAGTCTGATAAACGCCTGAAAAATGACTAAGTCTAAAAAAAAATTTTTTTCAACTTTTTTCAATTTTACCCCCGTGGGATATATATTCTACCCACACACATTTGGAACTCTCCTGGGGTACCCTCACACATATTATTCCCTCATTTAGTGGATATTTTCACAAAAAAGTGAAATTTTGAAAAATTCAGAAAATTGGCTAAAAACGACTAAATATGAAGGACTCATCGGGCGAATAGCTCTGGAACTGAAATCGGAACGCTCACTGATATTTCCCCTATCTGAAAGTCTGGTAAACGCTGAAAAAATGATTAAGTCCAAAAAAAAATTTTTTCAACTTTTTTCAATTTTACCCCCGTGTGATATATATTCTACCCACACACATTTGGAACTCTCCTGGGGTACCCTCACACATATTATTCCCTCATTTAGTGGATATTTTCACAAAAAAGTGAAATTTTCAAAAATTCTGAAAATTGGCTGAAAACGACTAAATATGAAGGACTCATCGGGTGAATCGCTCTGGAACTGAAATCGGAATGCTCACTGACATTTCCCCTATCTGAAAGTCTGATAAACGCTGAAAAAATGACTAAGTCCAAAAAAAAAATTTTTTCACCTTTTTTCAATTTTACCCCCGTGGGATATATATTCTACCCACACACATTTGGAACTCTCCTGGGGTACCCTCACACATATTATTCCCTATTTTAGTGGATATTTTCACAAAAAAGTGAAATTTTAAAAAATTCAGAAAATTGGCTGAAAACGACTAAATATGAAGGACTCATCGGGCGAATCTCTCTGGAACTGAAATCGGAACGCTCACTGACATTTCCCCTATCTGAAAGTCTGATAAACGCCTGAAAAATGAATAAGTCTAAAAAAAATTTTTTTTCAACTTTTTTCAATTTTACCCCCGTCTGATATATATTCTACCCACACACATTTGGAACTCTCCTGGGGTACCCTCACACATATTATTCCCTCATTTAGTGGATATTTTCACAAAAAAGTGAAATTTTCAAAAATTCAGAAAATTGGCTAAAAACGACTAAATATGAAGGACTCATCGGGCGAATAGCTCTGGAACTGAAATCGGAACGCTCACTGATATTTCCCCTATCTGAAAGTCTGGTAAACGCTGAAAAAATGATTAAGTCCAAAAAAAAATTTTTTCAACTTTTTTCAATTTTACCCCCGTGGGATATATATTCTACCCACACACATTTGGAACTCTCCTGGGGTACCCTCACACATATTATTCCCTCATTTAGTGGATATTTTCACAAAAAAGTGAAATTTTCAAAAATTCTGAAAATTGGCTGAAAACGACTAAATATGAAGGACTCATCGGGTGAATCGCTCTGGAACTGAAATCGGAATGCTCACTGACATTTCCCCTATCTGAAAGTCTGATAAACGCTGAAAAAATGACTAAGTCCAAAAAAAAAATTTTTTCACCTTTTTTCAATTTTATCCCCGTGGGATATATATTCTACCCACACACATTTGGAACTCTCCTGGGGTACCCTCACACATATTATTCCCTATTTTAGTGGATATTTTCACAAAAAAAGTGAAATTTCAAAAATTCAGAAAATTGGCTGAAAACGACTGAATATGAAAGATTCATCGGGCGAATCGCGCTGGAACTGAAATCGGAACGCTCACTGACATTTCCCCTATCTGAAAGTCTGATAAACGCTGAAAAAATTACCAAGTCCAAAAAAAATAATTTTTCACCTTTTTTCAATTTTACCCCCGTGGGATATATATTCTACCCACACACATTTGGAACTCTCCTGGGGTACCCTCACACATATTATTCCCTCATTTAGTGGATATTTTCACAAAAAAGTGAAATTTTCAAAAATTCAGAAAATTGGCTGAAAACGACTAAATATGAAGGACTCATTGGGTGAATCGCTCTGGAACTGAAATCGGAACGCTCACTGACATTTCCCCTATCTGAAAGTCTGATAAACGCTGAAAAAATGACTAAGTCTAAAAAAAAATATTTTCACCTTTTTTCAATTTTACCCCTGTTGGGTATATATTCTACCCACACACATTTGGAACTCTCCTGGGGTACCCTCACACATATTATTCCCTCATTTAGTGGATATTTTCACAAAAAAGTGAAATTTTCAAAAATTCAGAAAATTGGCTGAAAACGCCTAAATATGAAGGACTCATCGGGTGAATCGCTCTGGAACCGAAATCGGAACGCTCACTGACATTTCCCCTATCTGAAAGTCTGGTATACGCTGAAAAAATTATTAAGTCCAAAAAAAAATATTTTTAACTTTTTTCAATTTTACCCCCGTGGGATATATATTCTACCCACACACATTTGGAACTCTCCTGGGGTACCCTCACACATATTATTCCCTCATTTAGTGGATATTTTCACAAAAAAGTGAAATTTTCAAAAATTCTGAAAATTGGCTGAAAACGACTAAATATGAAGGACTCATTGGGCAAATCGCTCTGGAACTGAAATCGGAACGCTCACTGACATTTCCCCTATCTGAAAGTCTGATAAACGCTGGAAAAATGACTAAGTCCAAAAAAAAATTTTTTTCACCTTTTTTCAATTTTACCCCCGTGGGATATATATTCTACCCACACACATTTGGAACTCTCCTGGGGTACCCTCACACATATTATTCCCTCATTTAGTGGATATTTTCACAAAAAAGTGAAATTTCAAAAATTCAGAAAATTGGCTGAAAACGACTGAATATGAAAGATTCATCGGGCGAATCGCGCTGGAACTGAAATCGGAACGCTCACTGACATTTCCCCTATCTGAAAGTCTGATAAACGCTGAAAAAATTACTAAGTCCAAAAAAAATAATTTTTCACCTTTTTTCAATTTTACCCCCGTGGGATATATATTCTACCCACACACATTTGGAACTCTCCTGGGGTACCCTCACACATATTATTCCCTCATTTAGTAGATATTTTCACAAAAAAGTGAAATTTTCAAAAATTCAGAAAATTGGCTGAAAACGACTATATATGAAGCACTCATTGGGTGAATCGCTCTGGAACTGAAATCGGAACGCTCACTGACATTTCCCCTATCTGAAAGTCTGATAAACGCTGAAAAAATGACTAAGTCCAAAAAAAAATTTTTTTCACCTTTTTTCAATTTTACCCCCGTGGGATATATATTCTACCCACACACATTTGGAACTCTCCTGGGGTACCCTCACACATATTATTCCCTCATTTAGTGGATATTTTCACAAAAAAGTGAAATTTTCAAAAATTCAGAAAATTGGCTGAAAACGACTAAATATGAAGGACTCATCGGGTGAATCGCTCTGGAACCGAAATCGGAACGCTCACTGACATTTCCCCTATCTGAAAGTCTGGTATACGCTGAAAAAATTATTAAGTCCAAAAAAAAATATTTTCAACTTTTTTCAATTTTACCCCCGTGGGATATATATTCTACCCACACACATTTGGAACTCTCCTGGGGTACCCTCACACATATTATTCCCTCATTTAGTGGATATTTTCACAAAAAAGTGAAATTTCAAAAATTCAGAAAATTGGCTGAAAACGACTGAATATGAAAGATTCATGGGGCGAATCGCGCTGGAACTGAAATCGGAACGCTCACTGACATTTCCCCTATCTGAAAGTCTGATAAACGCTGAAAAAATTACTAAGTCCAAAAAAAATAATTTTTCACCTTTTTTCAATTTTACCCCCGTGGGATATATATTCTACCCACACACATTTGGAACTCTCCTGGGGTACCCTCACACATATTATTCCCTCATTTAGTGGATATTTTCACAAAAAAGTGAAATTTTCAAAAATTCAGAAAATTGGCTGAAAACGACTAAATATGAAGGACTCATTGGGCAAATCGCTCTGGAACTGAAATCGGAACGCTCACTGACATTTCCCCTATCTGAAAGTCTGATAAACGCTGAAAAAATGACTAAGTCCAAAAAAAAAATTTTTTCACCTTTTTTCAATTTTACCCCTGTTTGGTATATAGTCTACCCACACACATTTGGAACTCTCCTGGGGTACCCTCACACATATTATTCCCTCATTTAGTGGATATTTTCACAAAAAAGTGAAATTTTCAAAAATTCTGAAAATTGGCTGAAAACGACTAAATATGAAGGACTCATCGGGTGAATCGCTCTGGAACTGAAATCGGAACACTCACTGACATTTCCCCTATCTGAAAGTCTGATAAACGCTGAAAAAATGACTAAGTCCAAAAAAAAATTTTTTCAACTTTTTTCAATTTTACCCCCGTGGGATATATATTCTACCCACACACATTTGGAACTCTCCTGGGGTACCCTCACACATATTATTCCCTCATTTAGTGGATATTTTCACAAAAAAGTGAAATTTTCAAAAATTCTGAAAATTGGCTGAAAACGACTAAATATGAAGGACTCATTGGGCAAATCGCTCTGGAACTGAAATCGGAACGCTCACTGACATTTCCCCTATCTGAAAGTCTGATAAACGCTGGAAAAATGACTAAGTCCAAAAAAAAATTTTTTTCACCTTTTTTCAATTTTACCCCCGTGGGATATATATTCTACCCACACACATTTGGAACTCTCCTGGGGTACCCTCACACATATTATTCCCTCATTTAGTGGATATTTTCACAAAAAAGTGAAATTTCAAAAATTCAGAAAATTGGCTGAAAACGACTGAATATGAAAGATTCATCGGGCGAATCGCGCTGGAACTGAAATCGGAACGCTCACTGACATTTCCCCTATCTGAAAGTCTGATAAACGCTGAAAAAATTACTAAGTCCAAAAAAAATAATTTTTCACCTTTTTTCAATTTTACCCCCGTGGGATATATATTCTACCCACACACATTTGGAACTCTCCTGGGGTACCCTCACACATATTATTCCCTCATTTAGTGGATATTTTCACAAAAAAGTGAAATTTTCAAAAATTCTGAAAATTGGCTGAAAACGACTAAATATGAAGGACTCATTGGGCAAATCGCTCTGGAACTGAAATCGGAACGCTCACTGACATTTCCCCTATCTGAAAGTCTGATAAACGCTGGAAAAATGACTAAGTCCAAAAAAAAATTTTTTTCACCTTTTTTCAATTTTACCCCCGTGGGATATATATTCTACCAACACACATTTGGAACTCTCCTGGGGTACCCTCACACATATTATTCCCTCATTTAGTGGATATTTTCACAAAAAAGTGAAATTTCAAAAATTCAGAAAATTGGCTGAAAACGACTGAATATGAAAGATTCATCGGGCGAATCGCGCTGGAACTGAAATCGGAACGCTCACTGACATTTCCCCTATCTGAAAGTCTGATAAACGCTGAAAAAATTACTAAGTCCAAAAAAAATAATTTTTCACCTTTTTTCAATTTTACCCCCGTGGGATATATATTCTACCCACACACATTTGGAACTCTCCTGGGGTACCCTCACACATATTATTCCCTCATTTAGTGGATATTTTCACAAAAAAGTGAAATTTTCAAAAATTCAGAAAATTGGCTGAAAACGACTATATATGAAGCACTCATTGGGTGAATCGCTCTGGAACTGAAATTGGAACGCTCACTGACATTTCCCCTATCTGAAAGTCTGATAAACGCTGAAAAAATGACTAAGTCCAAAAAAAAATTTTTTTCACCTTTTTTCAATTTTACCCCCGTGGGATATATATTCTACCCACACACATTTGGAACTCTCCTGGGGTACCCTCACACATATTATTCCCTCATTTAGTGGATATTTTCACAAAAAAGTGAAATTTTCAAAAATTCAGAAAATTGGCTGAAAACGACTAAATATGAAGGACTCATTGGGCAAATCGCTCTGGAACTGAAATCGGAACGCTCACTGACATTTCCCCTATCTGAAAGTCTGATAAACGCTGAAAAAATGACTAAGTCCAAAAAAAAAATTTTTTCACCTTTTTTCAATTTTACCCCTGTTGGGTATATAGTCTACCTACACACATTTGGAACTCTCCTGGGGTACCCTCACACATATTATTCCCTCATTTAGTGGATATTTTCACAAAAAAGTGAAATTTTCAAAAATTCTGAAAATTGGCTGAAAACGACTAAATATGAAGGACTCATCGGGTGAATCGCTCTGGAACTGAAATCGGAACACTCACTGACATTTCCCCTATCTGAAAGTCTGATAAACGCTGAAAAAATGACTAAGTCCAAAAAAAAATTTTTTCAACTTTTTTCAATTTTACCCCCGTGGGATATATATTCTACCCACACACATTTGGAACTCTCCTGGGGTACCCTCACACATATTATTCCCTCATTTAGTGGATATTTTCACAAAAAAGTGAAATTTTGAAAAATTCAGAAAATTGGCTGAAAACGACTAAATATGAAGGACTCATTGGGCAAATCGCTCTGGAACTGAAATCGGAACGCTCACTGACATTTCCCCTATCTGAAAGTCTGATAAACGCTGAAAAAATGACTAAGTCCAAAAAAAAAATTTTTTCACCTTTTTTCAATTTTACCCCTGTTGGGTATATAGTCTACCCACACACATTTGGAACTCTCCTGGGGTACCCTCACACATATTATTCCCTCATTTAGTGGATATTTTCACAAAAAAGTGAAATTTTCAAAAATTCTGAAAATTGGCTGAAAACGACTAAATATGAAGGACTCATCGGGTGAATCGCTCTGGAACTGAAATCGGAACACTCACTGACATTTCCCCTATCTGAAAGTCTGATAAACGCTGAAAAAATGACTAAGTCCAAAAAAAAATTTTTTCAACTTTTTTCAATTTTACCCCCGTGGGATATATATTCTACCCACACACATTTGGAACTCTCCTGGGGTACCCTCACACATATTATTCCCTCATTTAGTGGATATTTTCACAAAAAAGTGAAATTTTCAAAAATTCTGAAAATTGGCTGAAAACGACTAAATATGAAGGACTCATTGGGCAAATCGCTCTGGAACTGAAATCGGAACGCTCACTGACATTTCCCCTATCTGAAAGTCTGATAAACGCTGGAAAAATGACTAAGTCCAAAAAAAAATTTTTTTCACCTTTTTTCAATTTTACCCCCGTGGGATATATATTCTACCCACACACATTTGGAACTCTCCTGGGGTACCCTCACACATATTATTCCCTCATTTATTGGATATTTTCACAAAAAAGTGAAATTTCAAAAATTCAGAAAATTGGCTGAAAACGACTGAATATGAAAGATTCATCGGGCGAATCGCGCTGGAACTGAAATCGGAACGCTCACTGACATTTCCCCTATCTGAAAGTCTGATAAACGCTGAAAAAATTACCAAGTCCAAAAAAAATAATTTTTCACCTTTTTTCAATTTTACCCCCGTGGGATATATATTCTACCCACACACATTTGGAAATCTCCTGGGGTACCCTCACACATATTATTCCCTCATTTAGTGGATATTTTCACAAAAAAGTGAAATTTTCAAAAATTCAGAAAATTGGCTGAAAACGACTAAATATGAAGGACTCATTGGGTGAATCGCTCTGGAACTGAAATCGGAACGCTCACTGACATTTCCCCTATCTGAAAGACTGATAAACGCTGAAAAAATGACTAAGTCCAAAAAAAAATTTTTTTCACCTTTTTTTCAATTTTACCCCTGTTGGGTATATATTCTACCCACACACATTTGGAACTCTCCTGGGGTACCCTCACACATATTATTCCCTCATTTAGTGGATATTTTCACAAAAAAGTGAAATTTTCAAAAATTCTGAAAATTGGCTGAAAACGCCTAAATATGAAGGACTCATCGGGTGAATCGCTCTGGAACCGAAATCGGAATGCTCACTGACATTTCCCCTATCTGAAAGTCTGATAAACGCTGAAAAAATGAATTAAGTCCAAAAAAAATATTTTTTCACCTTTTTTCAATTTTACCGCCGTTGGGTATATATTCTACCCACACACATTTGGAACTCTCCTGGGGTACCCTCACATATATTATTCCCTCATTTAGTGGATATTTTCACAAAAAAGTGAAATTTTCAAAAATTCTGAAAATTGGCTGAAAACGACTAAATATGAAGGACTCATCGGGTGAATCGCTCTGGAACTGAAATCGGAACACTCACTGACATTTCCCCTATCTGAAAGTCTGATAAACGCTGAAAAAATGACTAAGTCCAAAAAAAAAATTTTTCAACTTTTTTCAATTTTACCCCCGTGGGATATATATTCTACCCACACACATTTGGAACTCTCCTGGGGTACCCTCACACATATTATTCCCTCATTTAGTGGATATTTTCACAAAAAAGTGAAATTTTGAAAAATTCTGAAAATTGGCTGAAAACGACTAAATATGAAGGACTCATTGGGCAAATCGCTCTGGAACTGAAATCGGAACGCTCACTGACATTTCCCCTATCTGAAAGTCTGATAAACGCTGGAAAAATGACTAAGTCCAAAAAAAAATTTTTTTCACCTTTTTTCAATTTTACCCCCGTGGGATATATATTCTACCCACACACATTTGGAACTCTCCTGGGGTACCCTCACACATATTATTCCCTCATTTAGTGGATATTTTCACAAAAAAGTGAAATTTCAAAAATTCAGAAAATTGGCTGAAAACGACTGAATATGAAAGACTCATCGTGCGAATCGCGCTGGAACTGAAATCGGAACGCTCACTGACATTTCCCCTATCTGAAAGTCTGATAAACGCTGAAAAAATTACTAAGTCCAAAAAAAATAATTTTTCACCTTTTTTCAATTTTACCCCCGTGGGATATATATTCTACCCACACACATTTGGAACTCTCCTGGGGTACCCTCACACATATTATTCCCTCATTTAGTGGATATTTTCACAAAAAAGTGAAATTTTCAAAAATTCTGAAAATTGGCTGAAAACGACTAAATATGAAGGACTCATCGGGTGAATCGCTCTGGAACTGAAATCGGAACACTCACTGACATTTCCCCTATCTGAAAGTCTGATAAACGCTGAAAAAATGACTAAGTCCAAAAAAAAAATTTTTCAACTTTTTTCAATTTTACCCCCGTGGGATATATATTCTACCCACACACATTTGGAACTCTCCTGGGGTACCCTCACACATATTATTCCCTCATTTAGTGGATATTTTCACAAAAAAGTGAAATTTTGAAAAATTCAGAAAATTGGCTGAAAACGACTAAATATGAAGGACTCATCGGGTGAATCGCTCTGGAACCGAAATCGGAACGCTCACTGACATTTCCCCTATCTGAAAGTCTGGTATACGCTGAAAAAATGATTAAGTCCAAAAAAAAATATTTTCAACTTTTTTCAATTTTACCCCCGTGGGATATATATTCTACCCACACACATTTGGAACTCTCCTGGGGTACCCTCACACATATTATTCCCTCATTTAGTGGATATTTTCACAAAAAAGTGAAATTTCAAAAATTCAGAAAATTGGCTGAAAACGACTGAATATGAAAGACTCATCGTGCGAATCGCGCTGGAACTGAAATCGGAACGCTCACTGACATTTCCCCTATCTGAAAGTCTGATAAACGCTGAAAAAATTACTAAGTCCAAAAAAAATAATTTTTCACCTTTTTTCAATTTTACCCCCGTGGGATATATATTCTACCCACACACATTTGGAACTCTCCTGGGGTACCCTCACACATATTATTCCCTCATTTAGTGGATATTTTCACAAAAAAGTGAAATTTTCAAAAATTCAGAAAATTGGCTGAACACGACTAAATATGAAGGACTCATTGGGCAAATCGCTCTGGAACTGAAATCGGAACGCTCACTGACATTTCCCCTATCTGAAAGTCTGATAAACGCTGAAAAAATGACTAAGTCCAAAAAAAAAATATTTTCAACTTTTTTCAATTTTACCCCCGTGGGATATATATTCTACCCACACACATTTGGAACTCTCCTGGGGTACCCTCACACATATTATTCCCTCATTTAGTGGATATTTTCACAAAAAAGTGAAATTTCAAAAATTCAGAAAATTGGCTGAAAACGACTGAATATGAAAGATTCATCGGGCGAATCGCGCTGGAACTGAAATCGGAACACTCACTGACATTTCCCCTATCTGAAAGTCTGATAAACGCTGAAAAAATGACTAAGTCCAAAAAAAAATTTTTTCAACTTTTTTCAATTTTACCCCCGTGGGATATATATTCTACCCACACACATTTGGAACTCTCCTGGGGTACCCTCACACATATTATTCCCTCATTTAGTGGATATTTTCACAAAAAAGTGAAATTTTGAAAAATTCAGAAAATTGGCTGAAAACGACTAAATATGAAGGACTCATCGGGCGAATCTCTCTTGAACTGAAATAGGAACGCTCACTGACATTTCCCCTATCTGAAAGTCTGATAAACGCCTGAAAAATGACTAAGTCTAAAAAAAATTTTTTTTCAACTTTTTTCAATTTTACCCCCGTGGGATATATATTCTACCCACACACATTTGGAACTCTCCTGGGGTACCCTCACACATATTATTCCCTCATTTAGTGGATATATTCACAAAAAAGTGAAATTTCAAAAATTCAGAAAATTGGCTGAAAACGACTGAATATGAAAGATTCATCGGGCGAATCGCGCTGGAACTGAAATCGGAACGCTCACTGACATTTCCCCTATCTGAAAGTCTGATAAACGCTGAAAAAATTACCAAGTCCAAAAAAAATAATTTTTCACCTTTTTTCAATTTTACCCCCGTGGGATATATATTCTACCCACACACATTTGGAACTCTCCTGGGGTACCCTCACACATATTATTCCCTCATTTAGTGGATATTTTCACAAAAAAGTGAAATTTTCAAAAATTCTGAAAATTGGCTGAAAACGACTAAATATGAAGGACACATTGGGCAAATCGCTCTGGAACTGAAATCGGAACGCTCACTGACATTTCCCCTATCTGAAAGTCTGATAAACGCTGGAAAAATGACTAAGTCCAAAAAAAAATTTTTTTCACCTTTTTTCAATTTTACCCCCGTGGGATATATATTCTACCCACACACATTTGGAACTCTCCTGGGGTACCCTCACACATATTATTCCCTCATTTAGTGGATATTTTCACAAAAAAGTGAAATTTCAAAAATTCAGAAAATTGGCTGAAAACGACTAAATATGAAGGACTCATTGGGCAAATCGCTCTGGAACTGAAATCGGAACGCTCACTGACATTTCCCCTATCTGAAAGTCTGATAAACGCTGAAAAAATGACTAAGTCCAAAAAAAAAATTTTTTCACCTTTTTTCAATTTTACCCCCGTGGGATATATATTCTACCCACACACATTTGGAAATCTCCTGGGGTGCCCTCACACATATTATTCCCTCATTTAGTGGATATTTTCACAAAAAAGTGAAATTTTCAAAAATTCTGAAAATTGGCTGAAAACGACTAAATATGAAGGACTCATCGGGTGAATCGCTCTGGAACTGAAATCGGAACACTCACTGACATTTCCCCTATCTGAAAGTCTGATAAACGCTGAAAAAATGACTAAGTCAAAAAAAAAATTTTTCAACTTTTTTCAATTTTACCCCCGTGGGATATATATTCTACCCACACACATTTGGAACTCTCCTGGGGTACCCTCACACATATTATTCCCTCATTTAGTGGATATTTTCACAAAAAAGTGTAATTTTGAAAAATTCTGAAAATTGGCTGAAAACGACTAAATATGAAGGACTCATTGGGCAAATCGCTCTGGAACTGAAATCGGAACGCTCACTGACATTTCCCCTATCTGAAAGTCTGATAAACGCTGGAAAAATGACTAAGTCCAAAAAAAAATTTTTTTCACCTTTTTTCAATTTTACCCCCGTGGGATATATATTCTACCCACACACATTTGGAACTCTCCTGGGGTACCCTCACACATATTATTCCCTCATTTAGTGGATATTTTCACAAAAAAGTGAAATTTCAAAAATTCAGAAAATTGGCTGAAAACGACTGAATATGAAAGACTCATCGTGCGAATCGCGCTGGAACTGAAATCGGAACGCTCACTGACATTTCCCCTATCTGAAAGTCTGATAAACGCTGAAAAAATTACTAAGTCCAAAAAAAATAATTTTTCACCTTTTTTCAATTTTACCCCCGTGGGATATATATTCTACCCACACACATTTGGAACTCTCCTGGGGTACCCTCACACATATTATTCCCTCATTTAGTGGATATTTTCACAAAAAAGTGAAATTTTCAAAAATTCAGAAAATTGGCTGAAAACGACTAAATATGAAGGACTCATTGGGCAAATCGCTCTGGAACTGAAATCGGAACGCTCACTGACATTTCCCCTATCTGAAAGTCTGATAAACGCTGAAAAAATGACTAAGTCCAAAAAAAAATTTTTTTCACCTTTTTTCAATTTTACCCCTGTTGGGTATATAGTCTACCCACACACATTTGGAACTCTCCTGGGGTACCCTCACACATATTATTCCCTCATTTAGTGGATATTTTCACAAAAAAGTGAAATTTTCAAAAATTCTGAAAATTGGCTGAAAACGACTAAATATGAAGGACTCATCGGGTGAATCGTTCTGGAACTGAAATCGGAACACTCACTGACATTTCCCCTATCTGAAAGTCTGATAAACGCTGAAAAAATGACTAAGTCCAAAAAAAAAATTTTTCAACTTTTTTCAATTTTACCCCCGTGGGATATATATTCTACCCACACACATTTGGAACTCTCCTGGGGTACCCTCACACATATTATTCCCTCATTTAGTGGATATTTTCACAAAAAAGTGAAATTTTGAAAAATTCAGAAAATTGGCTGAAAACGACTAAATATGAAGGACTCATCGGGTGAATCGCTCTGGAACCGAAATCGGAACGCTCACTGACATTTCCCCTATCTGAAAGTCTGGTATACGCTGAAAAAATGATTAAGTCCAAAAAAAAATTTTTTTCACCTTTTTTCAATTTTACCCCTGTTGGGTATATAGTCTACCCACACACATTTGGAACTCTCCTGGGGTACCCTCACACATATTATTCCCTCATTTAGTGGATATTTTCACAAAAAAGTGAAATTTTCAAAAATTCTGAAAATTGGCTGAAAACGACTAAATATGAAGGACTCATCGGGTGAATCGCTCTGGAACTGAAATCGGAACACTCACTGACATTTCCCCTATCTGAAAGTCTGATAAACGCTGAAAAAATGACTAAGTCCAAAAAAAAATTTTTTCAACTTTTTTCAATTTTACCCCCGTGGGATATATATTCTACCCACACACATTTGGAACTCTCCTGGGGTACCCTCACACATATTATTCCCTCATTTAGTGGATATTTTCACAAAAAAGTGAAATTTTCAAAAATTCTGAAAATTGGCTGAAAACGACTAAATATGAAGGACTCATTGGGCAAATCGCTCTGGAACTGAAATCGGAACGCTCACTGACATTTCCCCTATCTGAAAGTCTGATAAACGCTGGAAAAATGACTAAGTCCAAAAAAAAATTTTTTTCACCTTTTTTCAATTTTACCCCCGTGGGATATATATTCTACCCACACACATTTGGAACTCTCCTGGGGTACCCTCACACATATTATTCCCTCATTTAGTGGATATTTTCACAAAAAAGTGAAATTTCAAAAATTCAGAAAATTGGCTGAAAACGACTGAATATGAAAGATTCATCGGGCGAATCGCGCTGGAACTGAAATCGGAACGCTCACTGACATTTCCCCTATCTGAAAGTCTGATAAACGCTGAAAAAATTACTAAGTCCAAAAAAAATAATTTTTCACCTTTTTTCAATTTTACCCCCATGGGATATATATTCTACCCACACACATTTGGAACTCTCCTGGGGTACCCTCACACATATTATTCCCTCATTTAGTGGATATTTTCACAAAAAAGTGAAATTTTCAAAAATTCAGAAAATTGGCTGAAAACGACTATATATGAAGCACTCATTGGGTGAATCGCTCTGGAACTGAAATCGGAACGCTCACTGACATTTCCCCTATCTGAAAGTCTGATAAACGCTGAAAAAATGACTAAGTCCAAAAAAAAATTTTTTTCACCTTTTTTCAATTTTACCCCCGTGGGATATATATTCTACCCACACACATTTGGAACTCTCCTGGGGTACCCTCACACATATTATTCCCTCATTTAGTGGATATTTTCACAAAAAAGTGAAATTTTCAAAAATTCAGAAAATTGGCTGAAAACGACTAAATATGAAGGACTCATTGGGCAAATCGCTCTGGAACTGAAATCGGAACGCTCACTGACATTTCCCCTATCTGAAAGTCTGATAAACGCTGAAAAAATGACTAAGTCCAAAAAAAAAATTTTTTCACCTTTTTTCAATTTTACCCCTGTTGGGTATATAGTCCACCCACACACATTTGGAACTCTCCTGGGGTACCCTCACACATATTATTCCCTCATTTAGTGGATATTTTCACAAAAAAGTGAAATTTTCAAAAATTCTGAAAATTGGCTGAAAACGACTAAATATGAACGACTCATCGGGTGAATCGCTCTGGAACTGAAATCGGAACACTCACTGACATTTCCCCTATCTGAAAGTCTGATAAACGCTGAAAAAATGACTAAGTCCAAAAAAAAATTTTTTCAACTTTTTTCAATTTTACCCCCGTGGGATATATATTCTACCCACACACATTTGGAACTCTCCTGGGGTACCCTCACACATATTATTCCCTCATTTAGTGGATATTTTCACAAAAAAGTGAAATTTCAAAAATTCAGAAAATTGGCTGAAAACGACTGAATATGAAAGATTCATCGGGCGAATCGCGCTGGAACTGAAATCGGAACGCTCACTGACATTTCCCCTATCTGAAAGTCTGATAAACGCTGAAAAAATTACCAAGTCCAAAAAAAATAATTTGTCACCTTTTTTCAATTTTACCCCCGTCTGATATATATTCTACCCACACACATTTGGAACTCTCCTGGGGTACCCTCACACATATTATTCCCTCATTTAGTGGATATTTTCACAAAAAAGTGAAATTTTGAAAAATTCAGAAAATTGGCTGAAAACGACTAAATATGAAGGACTCATCGGGCGAATCTCTCTTGAACTGAAATCGGAACGCTCACTGACATTTCCCCTATCTGAAAGTCTGATAAACGCCTGAAAAATGACTAAGTCTAAAAAAAATTTTTTTTCAACTTTTTTCAATTTTACCCCCGTGGGATATATATTCTACCCACACACATTTGGAACTCTCCTGGGGTACCCTCACACATATTATTCCCTCATTTAGTGGATATTTTCACAAAAAAGTGAAATTTCAAAAATTCAGAAAATTGGCTGAAAACGACTGAATATGAAAGATTCATCGGGCGAATCGCGCTGGAACTGAAATCGGAACGCTCACTGACATTTCCCCTATCTGAAAGTCTGATAAACGCTGAAAAAATTACCAAGTCCAAAAAAAATAATTTGTCACCTTTTTTCAATTTTACCCCCGTGGGATATATATTCTACCCACACACATTTGGAACTCTCCTGGGGTACCCTCACACATATTATTCCCTCATTTAGTGGATATTTTCACAAAAAAGTGAAATTTTCAAAAATTCAGAAAATTGGCTGAAAACGACCAAATATGAAGGACTCATTGGGTGAATCGCTCTGGAACTGAAATCGGAACGCTCACTGACATTTCCCCTATCTGAAAGACTGATAAACGCTGAAAAAATGACTAAGTCCAAAAAAAAATTTTTTTCACCTTTTTTCAATTTTACCCCTGTTGGGTATATATTCTACCCACACACATTTGGAACTCTCCTGGGGTACCCTCACACATATTATTCCCTCATTTAGTGGATATTTTCACAAAAAAGTGAAATTTTCAAAAATTCTGAAAATTGGCTGAAAACGCCTAAATATGAAGGACTCATCGGGTGAATCGCTCTGGAACCGAAATCGGAACGCTCACTGACATTTCCCCTATCTGAAAGTCTGATAAACGCTGAAAAAATGACTAAGTCCAAAAAATAAATTTTTTCACCTTTTTTCAATTTTACCGCCGTTGGGTATATATTCTACCCACACACATTTGGAACTCTCCTGGGGTACCCTCACACATATTATTCCCTCATTTAGTGGATATTTTCACAAAAAAGTGAAATTTTGAAAAATTCAGAAAATTGGCTGAAAACGACTAAATATGAAGGACTCATCGGGTGAATCGCTCTGGAACCGAAATCGGAACGCTCACTGACATTTCCCCTATCTGAAAGTCTGATATACGCTGAAAAAATGTTTAAGTCCAAAAAAAAATATTTTCAACTTTTTTCAATTTTACCCCCGTGGGATATATATTCTACCCACACACATTTGGAACTCTCCTGGGGTACCCTCACACATATTATTCCCTCATTTAGTGGATATTTTCACAAAAAAGTGAAATTTTCAAAAATTCTGAAAATTGGCTGAAAACGACTAAATATGAAGGACTCATTGGGCAAATCGCTCTGGAACTGAAATCGGAACGCTCACTGACATTTCCCCTATCTGAAAGTCTGATAAACGCTGGAAAAATGACTAAGTCCAAAAAAAAATTTTTTTCACCTTTTTTCAATTTTACCCCCGTGGGATATATATTCTACCCACACACATTTGGAACTCTCCTGGGGTACCCTCACACATATTATTCCCTCATTTAGTGGATATTTTCACAAAAAAGTGAAATTTCAAAAATTCAGAAAATTGGCTGAAAACGACTAAATATGAAGGACTCATTGGGCAAATCGCTCTGGAACTGAAATCGGAACGCTCACTGACATTTCCCCTATCTGAAAGTCTGATAAACGCTGGAAAAATGACTAAGTCCAAAAAAAAATTTTTTACACCTTTTTTCAATTTTACCCCCGTGGGATATATATTCTACCCACACACATTTGGAACTCTCCTGGGGTACCCTCACACATATTATTCCCTCATTTAGTGGATATTTTCACAAAAAAGTGAAATTTTGAAAAATTCAGAAAATTGGCTAAAAACGACTAAATATGAAGGACTCATCGGGCGAATCGCTCTGGAACTGAAATCGGAACGCTCACTGATATTTCCCCTATCTGAAAGTCTGATAAACGCTGAAAAAATGATTAAGTCCAAAAAAAAATATTTTCAACTTTTTTCAATTTTACACCCGTGGGATATATATTCTACCCACACACATTTGGAACTCTCCTGGGGTACCCTTACACATATTATTCCCTCATTTAGTGGATATTTTCACAAAAAAGTGAAATTTTCAAAAATTCTGAAAATTGGCTGAAAACGACTAAATATGAAGGACTCATCTGGTGAATCGCTCTGGAATTGAAATCGGAACGCTCACTGACATTTCCCCTATCTGAAAGTCTGATAAACGCTGAAAAAATGACTAAGTCCAAAAAAAAAATTTTTTCACCTTTTTTCAATTTTACCCCCGTTGGGTATATATTCTACCCACACACATTTGGAGCTCTCCTGGGATACCCTCACACATATTATTCCCTCATTTAGTGGATATTTTCACAAAAAAGTGAAATTTTGAAAAATTCAGAAAATTGGCTGAAAACGACTAAATATGAAGGACTCATCTGGTGAATCGCTCTGGAATTGAAATCGGAACGCTCACTGACATTTCCCCTATCTGAAAGTCTGGTATACGCTGAAAAAATGATTAAGTCCAAAAAAAAATATTTTCAACTTTTTTCAATTTTACCCCCGTGGGATATATATTCTACCCACACACATTTGGAACTCTCCTGGGGTACCCTCACACATATTATTCCCTCATTTAGTGGATATTTTCACATAAAAGTGAAATTTTCAAAAATTCAGAAAATTGGCTGAAAACGACTGAATATGAAGGACTCATCTGGCGAATCGCGCTGGAACTGAAATCGGAATGCTCACTGACATTTCCCCTATCTGAAAGTCTGATAAACGCTGAAAAAATGACGAAGTCCAAAAAAAAAATTTTTTCACCTTTTTTCAATTTTACCCCCGTGGGATATATATTCTACCCACACACAGTTGTAACTCTCCTGGGGTACCCTCACACATATTATTCCCTCATTTAGTGGATATTTTCACAAAAAAGTGAAATTTTCAAAAATTCTGAAACTTGGCTGAAAACGACTAAATATGAAGGACTCATCGGGCGAATCGCTCTGGAACTGAAATCGGAACGCTCACTGACATTTCCCCTATCTGAAAGTCTGATAAACGCTGAAAAAATGACTAAGTCCAAAAAAAAAATTTTTTCACCTTTTTTCAATTTTACCCCCGTTGGGTATATATTCTACCCACACACATTTGGAACTCTCCTGGGGTACCCTCACACATATTATTCCCTCATTTAGTGGATATTTTCACAAAAAAGTGAAATTTTCAAAAATTCTGAAAATTGGCTGAAAACGACTGAATATGAAGGACTCATCTGGCGAATCGCGCTGGAACTGAAATCGGAATGCTCACTGACATTTCCCCTATCTGAAAGTCTGATAAACGCTGAAAAAATGACGAAGTCCAAAAAAAAAATTTTTTCACCTTTTTTCAATTTTACCCCCGTGGGATATATATTCTACCCACACACATTTGTAACTCTCCTGGGGTACCCTCACACATATTATTCCCTCATTTAGTGGATATTTTCACAAAAAAGTGAAATTTTCAAAAATTCTGAAAATTGGCTGAAAACGACTGAATATGAAGGACTCATCTGGCGAATCGCGCTGGAACTGAAATCGGAATGCTCACTGACATTTCCCCTATCTGAAAGTCTGATAAACGCTGAAAAAATGACTAAGTCTAAAAAAAATTTTTTTTCAACTTTTTTCAATTTTACCCCCGTGGGATATATATTCTACCCACACACATTTGGAACTCTCCTGGGGTACCCTCACACATATTATTCCCTCATTTAGTGGATATTTTCACAAAAAAGTGAAATTTTCAAAAATTCAGAAAATTGGCTGAAAACAAATAAATATGAAGGACTCATCGGGCGAATCGCTCTGGAACTGAAATCGGAACGCTCACTGATATTTCCCCTATCTGAAAGTCTGATAAACGCTGAAAAAATGATTAAGTCCAAAAAATAATTTTTTCAACTTTTTACAATTTTACCCCCGTGGGATATATATTCTACCCACACACATTTGGAACTCTCCTGGGGTACCCTCACACATATTATTCCCTCATTTAGTGGATATTTTCACAAAAAAGTGAAATTTTCAAAAATTCTGAAAATTGGCTGAAAACGACTAAATATGAAGGACTCATCGGGAGAATCGCTCTGGAACTGAAATCGGAACGCTCACTGATATTTCCCCTATCTGAAAGTCTGATAAACGCTGAAAAAATGATTAAGTCCAAAAAAAAAATTTTTTCACCTTTTTTCAATTTTACTCCTGTGGGATATATATTCTACCCAAACACATTTGGAACTCTCCTGGGGTATCCTCACACATATTATTCCCTCATTTAGTGGATATTTTCACAAAAAAGTGAAATTTTCAAAAATTCTGAAAATTGGCTGAAAACGAATAAATATGAAGGACTCATCGGGCGAATCTCTCTGGAACTGAAATCGGAATGCTCACTGATATTTCCCCTATCTGAAAGTCTGATAAATACTGAAAAAATGATTAAGTCCAAAAAAAAATTTTTCAACTTTTTTCAATTTTACCCCCATGGGATATATATTCTACACACACACATTTGGAGCTCTCCTGGGGTACCCTCACACATATTATTCCCTCATTTAGTGGATATTTTCACAAAAAAGTGAAATTTTCAAAAATTCAGAAAATTGGCTGAAAACGACTAAATATGAAGGACTCATCGGGAGAATCGCTCTGGAACTGAAATCGGAACGCTCACTGATATTTCCCCTATCTGAAAGTCTGATAAACGCTGAAAAAATGATTAAGTCCAAAAAAAAATTTTTTCAACTTTTTTCAATTTTATCCCCGTGGGATATATATTCTACCCACACACATTTGGAACTCTCCTGGGGTACCCTCACACATATTATTCCCTCATTTAGTGGATATTTTCACAAAAAAGTGAAATTTTCAAAAGTTCTGAAAATTGGCTGAAAACGACTAAATATGAAGGACTCATCGGACGAATCGCTCTGGAACTGAAATCGGAACGCTCACTGACATTTCCCCTATCTGAAAGTCTGATAAACGCTGAAAAAATGACTAAGTCCAAAAAAAATTTTTTTTCACCTTTTTTCAATTTTACCCCCGTGGGATATATATTCTACCCACACACATTTGGAACTCTCCTGGGGTACCCTCACACATATTATTCCCTCATTTAGTGGATATTTTCACAAAAAAGTGAAATTTTCAAAAATTCTGAAACTTGGCTGAAAACGACTAAATATGAAGGAATCATCGGGCGAATCGCTCTGGAACTGAAATCGGAACGCTCACTGACATTTCCCCTATCTGAAAGTCTGATAAACGCTGAAAAAATGACTAAATCCAAAAAAAAAATGTTTTCACCTTTTTTCAATTTTACTCCTGTGGGATATATATTCTACCCAAACACATTTGGAACTCTCCTGGGGTACCCTCACACATAGTATTCCCTCATTTAGTGGATATTTTCACAAAAAAGTGAAATTTTCAAAAATTCTGAAAATTGGCTGAAAACGACTAAATATGAAGGACTCATCGGGCGAATCGCTCTGGAACTGAAATCGGAACGTTCACTGATATTTCCCCTATCTGAAAGTCTGATAAACGCTGAAAAAATGATTAAGTCCAAAAAAAAATTTTTTTCACCTTTTTTCAATTTTACCCCCGTGGGATATATATTCTACCCACACACATTTGGAACTCTCCTGGGGTACCCTCACACATATTATTCCCTCATTTAGTGGATATTTTCACAAAAAAGTGAAATTTTCAAAAATTCAGAAAATTGGCTGAAAACAAATAAATATGAAGGACTCATCGGGCGAATCGCTCTGGAACTGAAATCGGAACGCTCACTGATATTTCCCCTATCTGAAAGTCTGATAAACGCTGAAAAAATGATTAAGTCCAAAAAATAATTTTTTCAACTTTTTTCAATTTTACCCCCGTGGGATATATATTCTACCCACACACATTTGGAACTCTCCTGGGGTACCCTCACACATATTATTCCCTCATTTAGTGGATATTTTCACAAAAAAGTGAAATTTTCAAAAATTCTGAAAATTGGCTGAAAACGACTAAATATGAAGGACTCATCGGGAGAATCGCTCTGGAACTGAAATCGGAACGCTCACTGATATTTCCCCTATCTGAAAGTCTGATAAACGCTGAAAAAATGATTAAGTCCAAAAAAAAAATTTTTTCACCTTTTTTCAATTTTACTCCTGTGGGATATATATTCTACCCAAACACATTTGGAACTCTCCTGGGGTATCCTCACACATATTATTCCCTCATTTAGTGGATATTTTCACAAAAAAGTGAAATTTTCAAAAATTCTGAAAATTGGCTGAAAACGAATAAATATGAAGGACTCATCGGGCGAATCTCTCTGGAACTGAAATCGGAATGCTCACTGATATTTCCCCTATCTGAAAGTCTGATAAATACTGAAAAAATGATTAAGTCCAAAAAAAAATTTTTCAACTTTTTTCAATTTTACCCCCATGGGATATATATTCTACACACACACATTTGGAGCTCTCCTGGGGTACCCTCACACATATTATTCCCTCATTTAGTGGATATTTTCACAAAAAAGTGAAATTTTCAAAAATTCAGAAAATTGGCTGAAAACGACTAAATATGAAGGACTCATCGGGAGAATCGCTCTGGAACTGAAATCGGAACGCTCACTGATATTTCCCCTATCTGAAAGTCTGATAAACGCTGAAAAAATGATTAAGTCCAAAAAAAAATTTTTTCAACTTTTTTCAATTTTATCCCCGTGGGATATATATTCTACCCACACACATTTGGAACTCTCCTGGGGTACCCTCACACATATTATTCCCTCATTTAGTGGATATTTTCACAAAAAAGTGAAATTTTCAAAAGTTCTGAAAATTGGCTGAAAACGACTAAATATGAAGGACTCATCGGACGAATCGCTCTGGAACTGAAATCGGAACGCTCACTGACATTTCCCCTATCTGAAAGTCTGATAAACGCTGAAAAAATGACTAAGTCCAAAAAAAATTTTTTTTCACCTTTTTTCAATTTTACCCCCGTGGGATATATATTCTACCCACACACATTTGGAACTCTCCTGGGGTACCCTCACACATATTATTCCCTCATTTAGTGGATATTTTCACAAAAAAGTGAAATTTTCAAAAATTCTGAAACTTGGCTGAAAACGACTAAATATGAAGGAATCATCGGGCGAATCGCTCTGGAACTGAAATCGGAACGCTCACTGACATTTCCCCTATCTGAAAGTCTGATAAACGCTGAAAAAATGACTAAATCCAAAAAAAAAATGTTTTCACCTTTTTTCAATTTTACTCCTGTGGGATATATATTCTACCCAAACACATTTGGAACTCTCCTGGGGTACCCTCACACATAGTATTCCCTCATTTAGTGGATATTTTCACAAAAAAGTGAAATTTTCAAAAATTCTGAAAATTGGCTGAAAACGACTAAATATGAAGGACTCATCGGGCGAATCGCTCTGGAACTGAAATCGGAACGTTCACTGATATTTCCCCTATCTGAAAGTCTGATAAACGCTGAAAAAATGATTAAGTCCAAAAAAAAATTTTTTTCACCTTTTTTCAATTTTACCCCCGTGGGATATATATTCTACCCACACACATTTGGAACTCTCCTGGGGTACCCTCACACATATTATTCCCTCATTTAGTGGATATTTTCACAAAAAAGTGACATTTTAAAAATTCAGAAAATTGGCTGAAAACGACTGAATATGAAGGACTCATCTGGCGAATCGCGCTGGAACTGAAATCGGAATGCTCACTGACATTTCCCCTATCTGAAAGTCTGATAAACGCTGAAAAAATGACTAAGTCCAAAAAAAAAAATTTTTCACCTTTCTTCAATTTTACCCCCGTGGGATATATATTCTACCCACACACATTTGGAACTCTCCTGGGGTACCCTCCCACATATTATTCCCTCATTTAGTGGATATTTTCACAAAAAAGTGAAATTTTCAAAAATTCTGAAAATTGGCTGAAAACGACTAAATATGAATGACTCATCGGGTGAATCACTCTGGAACTGAAATCGGAATGCTCACTGACATTTCCCCTATCTGAAAGTCTGCTAAATGCTGAAAAAATGACTAAGTCCAAAAAAAAATATTTTTTTACCTTTTTTAAATTTTACCCCCGTGGGATATATATTCTACCCACACACATTTGGAACTCTCCTGGGGTACCCTCACACATATTATTCCCTCATTTAGTGGATATTTTCACAAAAAAGTTAAAATTTCAAAAATTCTGAAAATTGGCTGAAAAAGACTAAATATGAAGGACTCATCGGGCGAATCGCTCTAGAACTGAAATCGGAACGCTCACTGACATTTCCCCTATCTGAAATTCTGATAAACGCTGAAAAAATGACTAAGTCTAAAAAAAATTTTTTTTCAACTTTTTTCAATTTTACCCCCGTGGGATATATATTCTACCCACACACATGTGGAACTCTCCTGGGGTACCCTCACACATATTATTCCCTCATTTAGTGGATATTTTCACAAAAAAGTGAAATTTTCAAAAATTCAGAAAATTGGCTGAAAACGACTAAATATGAAGGACTCATCGGGCGAATCGCACTGGAACTGAAATCGGAACGCTCACTGATATTTCCCCTATCTGAAAGTCTTATAAATACTGAAAAAATGATTAAGTCCAAAAAAAAATTTCTCAACTTTTTTCAATTTTACCCCCGTGGGATATATATTCTTCCCACACACATTTGGAACTCTCCTGGGGTACCCTCACACATATTATTCCCTCATTTAGTGGATATTTTCACAAAAAAGTGAAATTTTCAAAAATTCAGAAAATTGGCTGAAAACGACTAAATATGAAGGACTCATCGGGCGAATCGCTCTGGAACTGAAATCGGAACGCTCACTGATATTTCCCCTATCTGAAAGTCTGATAAACGCTGAAAAAATGATTAAGTCCAAAAAAAAATTTTTTCAACTTTTTTCAATTTTACCACCGTGGGATATATATTCTACCGACACACATTTGGAACTCTCCTGGGGTACCCTCACACATATTATTCCCTCATTTAGTGGATATTTTCACAAAAAAGTGAAATTTTCAAAAATTCTGAAAATTGGCTGAAAACGACTAAATATGAAGGACTCATCGTGTGAATCGCTCTGGAACTGAAATCGGAACGCTCACTGACATTTCCCCTATCTGAAAGTCTGATAAACGCTGAAAAAATGACTAAGTCCAAAAAAAATTTTTTTTCACCTTTTTTCAATTTTACCCCCGTGGGATATATATTCTACCCACACACATTTGGAACTCTCCTGGGGTACCCTCACACATATTATTCCCTCATTTAGTGGATATTTTCACAAAAAAGTGAAATTTTCAAAAATTCTGAAAATTGGCTGAAAACGACTAAATATGAAGGACTCATCGTGTGAATCGCTCTGGAACTGAAATCGGAACGCTCACTGACATTTCCCCTATCTGAAAGTCTGATAAACGCTGAAAAAATGACTAAATCCAAAAAAAAAATTTTTTCACCTTTTTTCAATTTTACTCCTGTGGGATATATATTCTACCCACACACATTTGGAACTCTCCTGGGGTACCCTCACACATATTATTCCCTCATTTAGTGGATATTTTCACAAAAAAGTGAAATTTTCAAAAATTCAGAAAATTGGCTGAAAACGACTAAATATGAAGGACTCATCAGGCGAATCGCTCTGGAACTGAAATCGGAACGTTCACTGATATTTCCCCTATCTGAAAGTCTGATAAACGCTGAAAAAATGATTAAGTCCAAAAAAAATTTTTTTCAAATTTTTTCAATTTTACCCCGTGGGATATATATTCTACCCACGCACATTTGGAACACTCCTGGGGTACCCTCACACATATTATTCCCTCATTTAGTGGATATTTTCACAAAAAAGTTAAATTTTCAAAAATTCTGAAAATTGGCTGAAAACGACTAAATATGAAGGACTCATCGGGCGAATCGCTCTGGAACTGAAATCGGAATGCTCACTGACATTTCCCCTATCTGAAAGTCTGATAAACGCTGAAAAAATGACTAAGTTGAAAAAAAAATTTTTTTAACCTTTTTTCAATTTTACCCCCGTGGGATATATATTCTACCCACACACATTTGGAACTCTCCTGGGGTACCCTCACACATATTATTCCCTCATTTAGTGGATATTTTCACAAAAAAGTGAAATTTTCAAAAATTCTGAAAATTGGCTGAAAACGACTAAATATGAAGGACTCATCGGGCGAATCGCTCTGGAACTGAAATCGGAATGCTCACTGATATTGCCCCTATCTGAAAGTCTGATAAACGTTGAAAAAATGATTAAGTCCAAAAAAAAAATTTTTTTCAACTTTTTTCAATTTTACCCCCGTGGGATATATATTCTACCCACACACATTTGGAACTCTCCTGGGGTACCCTCACACATATTATTCCCTCATTTAGTGGATATTTTCACAAAAAAGTTAAATTTTCAAAAATTCTGAAAATTGGCTGAAAACGACTAAATATGAAGGACTCATCAGGCGAATTGCTCTGGAACTGAAATCGGAACACTCACTGATATTGCCCCTATCTGAAAGTCTCATAAATGCTGAAAAAATGATTAAGTCCAAAAAAAAAAATTTTTTCAAATTTTTTCAATTTTAACCCGTGGGATATATATTCTACCCAGGCACATTTGGAACACTCCTGGGGTACCCTCACACATATTATTCCCTCATTTAGTGGATATTTTCACAAAAAAGTGAAATTTTCCAAAATTCTGAAAATTGGCTGAAAACGACTGAATATGATGGACTCATCGGGCGAATCGCGCTGGAGCTGAAATTGGAACGCTCACTGACATTTCCCCTATCTGAAAGTCTGATAAACGCTGAAAAAATGACTAAATCCAAAAAAAAAATTTTTTCACCTTTTTTCAATTTTACTCCTGTGGGATATATATTCTACCCACACACATTTGGAACTCTCCTGGGGTACCCTCACACATATTATTCCCTCATTTAGTGGATATTTTCACAAAAAAGTGAAATTTTCAAAAATTCAGAAAATTGGCTGAAAACAACTAAGTATGAAGGACTCATCGGGCGAATCGCTCTGGAACTGAAATCGGAACATTCACTGATATTTCCCCTATCTGAAAGTCTGATAAACGCTGAAAAAATGATTAAGACCAAAAAAAAATTTTTTAACTTTTTTCATCTTTGCCCCCGTGGGATATATATTCTAACCACGCACATTTGGAACACTCCTGTGGTACCCTCACACATATTATTCCCTCATTTAGTGGATATTTTCACAAAAAAGTGAAATTTTCAAAAATTCTGAAAATTGGCTGAAAACGACTAAATATGAAGGACTCATCGGGCAATCGCTCTGGAGCTGAAATCGGAACGCTCACTGACATTTCCCCTATCTGAAAGTATGATAAACGCCGGAAAAATGACTAAGTCTAAAAAAAATTTTTTTCAACTTTTTTCAATTTTACCCCGTGGGATATATATTCTACCCACACACATTTGGAACTTTCCTGGGGTACCCTCACACATATTATTCCCTCATTTAGTGGATATTTTCACAAAAAAGTGAAATTTTCAAAAATTCAGAAAATTGGCTGAAAACGACTGAATATGAAGGACTCATCGGGCGAATCGCTCTGGAACTGAAATCGGAACGCTCACTGACATTTCCCCTATCTGAAAGTCTGATAAACGCTGAAAAAATGACTAAATCCAAAAAAAAAATTTTTTCACCTTTTTTCAATTTTACTCCTGTGGGATATATATTCTACCCACACACATTTGGAACTCTCCTGGGGTACCCTCACACATATTATTCCCTCATTTAGTGGATATTTTCACAAAAAAGTGAAATTTTCAAAATTTCAGAAAATTGGCTGAAAACGACTAAATATGAAGGACTCATCAGGCGAATCGCTCTGGAACTGAAATCGGAACGTTCACTGATATTTCCCCTATCTGAAAGTCTGATAAACGCTGAAAAAATGATTAAGTCCAAAAAAAATTTTTTTCAAATTTTTTCAATTTTACCCCGTGGGATATATATTCTACCCACGCACATTTGGAACACTCCTGGGGTACCCTCACACATATTATTCCCTCATTTAGTGGATATTTTCACAAAAAAGTTAAATTTTCAAAAATTCTGAAAATTGGCTGAAAACGACTAAATATGAAGGACTCATCGGGCGAATCGCTCTGGAACTGAAATCGGAATGCTCACTGACATTTCCCCTATCTGAAAGTCTGATAAACGCTGAAAAAATGACTAAGTTGAAAAAAAAATTTTTTTAACCTTTTTTCAATTTTACCCCCGTGGGATATATATTCTACCCACACACATTTGGAACTCTCCTGGGGTACCCTCACACATATTATTCCCTCATTTAGTGGATATTTTCACAAAAAAGTGAAATTTTCAAAAATTCTGAAAATTGGCTGAAAACGACTAAATATGAAGGACTCATCGGGCGAATCGCTCTGGAACTGAAATCGGAATGCTCACTGATATTGCCCCTATCTGAAAGTCTGATAAACGTTGAAAAAATGATTAAGTCCAAAAAAAAAATTTTTTTCAACTTTTTTCAATTTTACCCCCGTGGGATATATATTCTACCCACACACATTTGGAACTCTCCTGGGGTACCCTCACACATATTATTCCCTCATTTAGTGGATATTTTCACAAAAAAGTTAAATTTTCAAAAATTCTGAAAATTGGCTGAAAACGACTAAATATGAAGGACTCATCAGGCGAATTGCTCTGGAACTGAAATCGGAACACTCACTGATATTGCCCCTATCTGAAAGTCTCATAAATGCTGAAAAAATGATTAAGTCCAAAAAAAAAAATTTTTTCAAATTTTTTCAATTTTAACCCGTGGGATATATATTCTACCCAGGCACATTTGGAACACTCCTGGGGTACCCTCACACATATTATTCCCTCATTTAGTGGATATTTTCACAAAAAAGTGAAATTTTCCAAAATTCTGAAAATTGGCTGAAAACGACTGAATATGATGGACTCATCGGGCGAATCGCGCTGGAGCTGAAATTGGAACGCTCACTGACATTTCCCCTATCTGAAAGTCTGATAAACGCTGAAAAAATGACTAAATCCCAAAAAAAAATTTTTTCACCTTTTTTCAATTTTACTCCTGTGGGATATATATTCTACCCACACACATTTGGAACTCTCCTGGGGTACCCTCACACATATTATTCCCTCATTTAGTGGATATTTTCACAAAAAAGTGAAATTTTCAAAAATTCAGAAAATTGGCTGAAAACAACTAAGTATGAAGGACTCATCGGGCGAATCGCTCTGGAACTGAAATCGGAACATTCACTGATATTTCCCCTATCTGAAAGTCTGATAAACGCTGAAAAAATGATTAAGACCAAAAAAAAATTTTTTAACTTTTTTCATCTTTGCCCCCGTGGGATATATATTCTAACCACGCACATTTGGAACACTCCTGTGGTACCCTCACACATATTATTCCCTCATTTAGTGGATATTTTCCCAAAAAAGTGAAATTTTCAAAAATTCTGAAAATTGGCTGATAACGACTAAATATGAAGGACTCATCGGGCGAATCGCTCTGGAACTGAAATCGGAACGCTCACTGACATTTCCCCTATCTGAAAGTCTGATAAACGCTGAAAAAATGACTAAATCCCAAAAAAAAATTTTTTCACCTTTTTTCAATTTTACTCCTTTGGGATATATATTCTACCCACACACATTTGGAACTCTCCTGGGGTACCCTCACACATATTATTCCCTCATTTAGTGGATATTTTCACAAAAAAGTGAAATTTTCAAAAATTCAGAAAATTGGCTGAAAACGACTAAATATGAAGGACTCATCAGGCGAATCGCTCTGGAACTGAAATCGGAATGTTCACTGATATTTCCCCTATCTGAAAGTCTGATAAACGCTGAAAAAATGATTAAGTCCAAAAAAAAAATTTTTTCACCTTTTTTCAATTTTACCCCCGTGGGATATATATTCTACCCACGCATATTTGGAACTCTCCTGGGGTACCCTCACACATATTATTCCCTCATTTAGTGGATATTTTCACAAAAAAAGTGAAATTTTCAAAAATTCAGAAAATTGGCTGAAAACAACTAAATATGAAGGACTCATCGGTCGAATCGCTCTGGAACTGAAATCGGAACGCTCACTGACATTTCCCCTATCTGAAAGTCTGATAAACGCTGAAAAAATGACTAAGTCCAAAAAAAAAATTTTTAACCTTTTTTCCATTTTTACCCCTGTGGGATATATATTCTACCCACACACATTTGGAACTCTCCTGGGGTACCCTCACACATATTATTCCCTCATTTAGTGGATATTTTCACAAAAAAGTGAAATTTTCAAAAATTCTGAAAATTGGCTGAAAACGACTAAATATGAAGGGCTCATCGGGCGAATCGCTCTGGAACTGAAATCGGAACGCTCACTGACATTTCCCCTATCTGAAAGTCTGATAAACGCTGAAAAAATGACTAAATCCAAAAAAAAAATTTTTTCACCTTTTTTCAATTTTACTCCTGTGGGATATATATTCTACCCACACACATTTGGAACTCTCCTGGGGTACCCTCACACATATTATTCCCTCATTTAGTGGATATTTTCACAAAAAAGTGAAATTTTCAAAAATTCTGAAAATTGGCTGAAAACGACTGAATATGAAGGACTCATCAGGCGAATCGCTCTGGAACTAAAATCGGAACGCTCACTGATATTTCCCCTCTCTGAAAGTCTGATAAACGCTGAAAAAATGATTAAGTCCAAAAAAAATTTTTTTTTACTTTTTTCAATTTTACCCCCGTGGGATATATATTCTACCCACGCACATTTGGAACACTCCTGGGGTACCCTCACACATATTATTCCCTCATTTAGTGGATATTTTCACAAAAGAGTGAAATTTTCAAAAATTCAGAAAATTGGCTGAAAACGACTGAATATGAAGGACTCATCGGGCGAAACGCGCTGGAACTGAAATCGGAATGCTCACTGACATTTCCCCTATCTGAAAGTCTGATAAACGCTGAAAAAATGACTAAGTCCAAAAAAAAAAATGTTTCACCTTTCTTCAATTTTACCCCCGTGGGATATATATTCTACCCACACACATTTGGAACTCTCCTGGGGTACCCTCACACATATTATTCCCTCATTTAGGGGATATTTTCACAAAAAAGTGAAATTTTGAAAAATTCTGAAAATTGGCTGAAAATGACTAAATATGAAGGACTCATCGGGCGAATCGCTCTGGAACTGAAATCGGAACGCTCACTGACATTTCCCCTATCTGAAAGTCTGATAAACGCTGAAAAAATGACTAAGTCCAAAAAAAAAAATTTTTAACCTTTTTTCCATTTTTACCCCCGTGGGATATATATTCTACCCACACACATTTGGAACTCTCCTGGGGGAACCCTCACACATATTATTCCCTCATTTAGTGGATATTTACTCAAAAAAGTGAAATTTTCAAAAATTCAGAAAATTGGCTGAAAACGACTGAATATGAAGGACTCATCTGGCGAATCGCGCTGGAACTGAAATCGGAACGCTCACTGACATTTTCCCTATCTGAAAGTCTGATAAACGCTGAAAAAATGACTAAATCCCAAAAAAAATTTTTTTAACTTTTTTCATCTTTGCCCCCGTGGGATATATATTCTACCCACACACATTTGGAACTCTCCTGAGGTACCCTCACACATATTATTCCCTCATTTAGTGGATATTTTCACAAAAAAGTGAAATTTTCAAAAATTCAGAAAATTGGCTGAAAACGACTAAATATGAAGGACTCATCAGGCGAATCGCTCTGGAACTGAAATCGGAACGTTCACTGATATTTCCCCTATCTGAAAGTCTGATAAACGCTGAAAAAATGATTAAGTCCAAAAAAAAATTTTTTCAACTTTTTTCAATTTTACCCCGTGGGATATATATTCTACCCACGCACATTTGGAACACTCCTGGGGTACCCTCACACATATTATTCCCTCATTTAGTGGATATTTTCACAAAAAAGTGAAATTTTCAAAAATTCAGAAAATTGGCTGAAAACGACTAAATATGAAGGACTCATCGGACGAATCGCTCTAGAACTGAAATCGGAACGCTCACTGACATTTCCCCTATCTGAAAGTCTGATAAATGCTGAAAAAATGACAGTCCAAAAAAAAATTTTTTTCACCTTTTTTCAATTTTACCCCCGTGGGATATATATTCTACCCACACACATTTGGAACTCTCCTGGGGTACCCTCACACATATTATTCCCTCATTTAGTGGATATTTTCACAAAAAAGTGAAATTTTCAAAAATTCTGAAAATTGGCTGAAAACGACTGAATATGAAGGACTCATCGGGCGAATCGCTCTGGAACTGAAATCGGAACGCTCATTGATATTTCCCCTATCTGAAAGTCTGATAAACGCTGAAAAAATGACTAAGTACAAAAAAAAATTTTTTTCACCTTTTTTCAATTTTACCCCCGTGGGATATATATTCTACCCACACACATTTGGAACTCTCCTGGGGTACCCTCACACATAGTATTCCCTCATTTAGTGGATATTTTCACAAAAAAGTGAAATTTTCAAAAATTCTAAAAATTGGCTGAAAACGACTAAATATGAAGAACTCATCGGGCGAATTGCTCTGGAACTGAAATCGGAACGCTCACTGACATTTCCCCTATCTGAAAGTCAGATAAATGCTGAAAAAATGACAGTCCAAAAAAACATTTTTTTCACCTTTTTTCAATTTTACCCCCGTGGGATATATATTCTACCCACACACATTTGGAACTCTCCTGGGGTACCCTCACACATATTATTCCCTCATTTAGTGGATATTTTCACAAAAAAGTGAAATTTTGAAAAATTCAGAAAATTGGCTAAAAACGACTAAATATGAAGGACTCATCGGGCGAATCGCTCTGGAACTGAAATCGGAACGCTCACTGATATTTCCCCTATCTGAAAGTCTGATAAACGCTGAAAAAATTATTAAGTCCAAAAAAAATTTTTTTCAACTTTTTTCAATTTTACCCCCGTGGGATATATATTCTACCCAAACACATTTGGAACTCTCCTGGGGTACCCTCACACATATTATTCCCTCATTTAGTGGATATTTTCACAAAAAAGTGAAATTTTGAAAACTTCAGAAAATTGGCTAAAAACGACTAAATATGAAGGACTCATCAGGCGAATCGCTCTGGAACTGAAATCGGAACGCTCACTGATATTTCCCCTATCTGAAAGTCTGATAAACGCTGAAAAAATGACTAAGTACAAAAAAAAATTTTTTTCACCTTTTTTCAATTTTACCCCCGTGGGATATATATTCTACCCACACACATTTGGAACTCTCCTGGGGTACCCTCACACATAGTATTCCCTCATTTAGTGGATATTTTCACAAAAAAGCGAAATTTTCAAAAATTCTGAAAATTGGCTGAAAACGACTAAATATGAAGGACTCATCGGGCGAATCGCTCTGGAACTGAAATCGGAACGCTCACTGACATTTCCCCTATCTGAAAGTCTGATAAACGCTGAAAAAATGATTAAGTCCAAAAAAAATTTTTTTCAACTTTTTTCAATTTTACCCCCGTGGGATATATATTCTACCCACACACATTTGGGACACTCCTGGGGTACCCTCACACATATTATTCCCTCATTTAGTGGATATTTTCTCAAAAAAGTGAAATTTTCAAAAATTCTGAAAATTGGCTGAAAACGACTAAATATGAAGGACTCATCGGGTGAATCGCTCTGGAACTGAAATCGGAATCCTCACTCACATTTCCCCTATCTGAAAGTCTGATAAACGCTGAAAAAATTATTAAGTCCAAAAAAAAATTTTTTCAACTTTTTTCAATTTTACCCCCGTGGGATATATATTCTACCCAAACACATTTGGAACTCTCCTGGGGTACCCTCACACATATTATTCCCTCATTTAGTGGATATTTTCACAAAAAAGTGAAATATTGAAAAATTCAGAAAATTGGCTGAAAACGACTAAATATGAAGGACTCATCGGGTGAATCGCTCTGGAACTGAAATCGGAATGCTCACTCACATTTCCCCTATCTGAAAGTCTGATAAACGCTGAAAAAATTATTAAGTCCAAAAAAAAATTTTTTCAACTTTTTTCAATTTTACCCCGTGGGATATATATTCTACCCACACACATTTGGAACTCTCCTGGGGTACCCTCACACATATTATTCCCTCATTTAGTGGATATTTTCACAAAAAAGTGAAATTTTGAAAAATTCAGAAAATTGGCTAAAAACGACTAAATATGAAGGACTCATCAGGCGAATCGCTCTGGAACTGAAATCGGAACGCTCACTGATATTTCCCCTATCTGAAAGTCTGATAAACGCTGAAAAAATGATTAAGTCCAAAAAAAAATTTTTTCAACTTTTTTCAATTTTACCCCCGTGGGATATATATTCTACCCACACACATTTGAAACTCTCCTGGGGTACCCTCACACATAGTATTCCCTCATTTAGTGGATATTTTCACAAAAAAGTGAAATTTTGAAAAATTCAGAAAATTGGCTAAAAACGACTAAATATGAAGGACTCATCAGGCGAATCGCTCTGGAACTGAAATCGGAACGCTCACTGATATTTCCCCTATCTGAAAGTCTGATAAACGCTGAAAAAATGATTAAGTCCAAAAAAAAATTTTTTCAACTTTTTTCAATTTTACCCCCGTGGGATATATATTCTACCCACACACATTTGAAACTCTCCTGGGGTACCCTCACACATAGTATTCCCTCATTTAGTGGATATTTTCACAAAAAAGTGAAATTTTGAAAAATTCAGAAAATTGGCTAAAAACGACTAAATATGAAGGACTCATCAGGCGAATCGCTCTGGAACTGAAATCGGAACGCTCACTGATATTTCCCCTATCTGAAAGTCTGATAAACGCTGAAAAAATGATTAAGTCCAAAAAAAAATTTTTTCAACTTTTTTCAATTTTACCCCCGTGGGATATATATTCTACCCACACACATTTGAAACTCTCCTGGGGTACCCTCACACATAGTATTCCCTCATTTAGTGGATATTTTCACAAAAAAGCGAAATTTTCAAAAATTCTGAAAATTGGCTGAAAACGACTAAATATGAAGGACTCATCGGGCGAATCACTCTGGAACTGAAATCGGAATGCTCACTGATATTTCCCCTATCTGAAAGTCTGATAAACGCTGAAAAAATGATTAAGTCCAAAAAAAAATTTTTTCAACTTTTTTCAATTTTACCCCCGTGGGATATATATTCTACCCAAACACATTTGGAACTCTCCTGGGGTACCCTCACACATATTATTCCCTCATTTAGTGGATATTTTCACAAAAAAGTGAAATATTGAAAAATTCAGAAAATTGGCTGAAAACGACTAAATATGAAGGACTCATCGGGTGAATCGCTCTGGAACTGAAATCGGAATGCTCACTCACATTTCCCCTATCTGAAAGTCTGATAAACGCTGAAAAAATGACTAAGTACAAAAAAAAATTTTTTTCACCTTTTTTCAATTTTACCCCCGTGGGATATATATTCTACCCACACACATTTGGAACTCTCCTGGGGTACCCTCACACATAGTATTCCCTCATTTAGTGGATATTTTCACAAAAAAGCGAAATTTTCAAAAATTCTGAAAATTGGCTGAAAACGACTAAATATGAAGGACTCATCGGGCGAATCGCTCTGGAACTGAAATCGGAACGCTCACTGATATTTCCCCTATCTGAAAGTCTGATAAACGCTGAAAAAATGATTAAGTCCAAAAAAAATTTTTTTCAACTTTTTTCAATTTTACCCCCGTGGGATATATATTCTACCCACACACATTTGGAACACTCCTGGGGTACCCTCACACATATTATTCCCTCATTTAGTGGATATTTTCTCAAAAAAGTGAAATTTTCAAAAATTCTGAAAATTGGCTGAAAACGACTAAATATGAAGGACTCATCGGGTGAATCGCTCTGGAACTGAAATCGGAATCCTCACTCACATTTCCCCTATCTGAAAGTCTGATAAACGCTGAAAAAATTATTAAGTCCAAAAAAAAATTTTTTCAACTTTTTTCAATTTTACCCCCGTGGGATATATATTCTACCCACACACATTTGGAACTCTCCTGGGGTACCCTCACACATATTATTCCCTCATTTAGTGGATATTTTCACAAAAAAGCGAAATTTTCAAAAATTCTGAAAATTAGCTGAAAACGACTAAATATGAAGGACTCATCGGGCGAATCGCTCTGGAACTGAAATCGGAACGCTCATTGACATTTCCCCTATCTGAAAGTCTGATAAATGCTGGAAAAATGACTAAGTAGAAAAAAAAATTTTTTTCACCTTTTTTCAATTTTACCCCCGTGGGATATATATTCTACCCACACACATTTGGAACTCTCCTGGGGTACCCTCACACATAGTATTCCCTCATTTAGTTGATATTTTCACAAAAAAGCGAAATTTTCAAAAATTCTGAAAATTGGCTGAAAACGACTAAATATGAAGGACTCATCGGGCGAATCGCTCTGGAACTGAAATCGGAACGCTCACTGATATTTCCCCTATCTGAAAGTCTGATAAACGCTGAAAAAATGATTAAGTCCAAAAAAAATTTTTTTCAACTTTTTTCAATTTTACCCCCGTGGGATATATATTCTACCCACACACATTTGGAACTCTCCTGGGGTACCCTCACACATATTATTCCCTCATTTAGTGGATATTTTCACAAAAAAGTGAAATTTTCAAAAATTCTGAAAATTGGCTGAAAACGACTAAATATGAAGGACTCATCGGGTGAATCGCTCTGGAACTGAAATCGGAATGCTCACTCACATTTCCCCTATCTGAAAGTCTGATAAACGCTGAAAAAATGACTAATTCCAAAAAAAAAAATTTTTTCACCTTTTTTTAATTTTACCCCCTTTGGGTATATATTCTACCCACACACATTTGGAACTCTCCTGGGGTACCCTCACACATATTATTCCCTCATTTAGTGGATATTTTCACAAAAAAGTGAAATTTTCAAAAATTCTGAAAATTGGCTGAAAACGACTAAATATGAAGGACTCATCGGGTGAATCGCTCTGGAACTGAAATCGGAACGCTCACTGACATTTCCCCTATCTGAAAGTCTGATAAACGCTGAAAAAATGACTAAGTCCAAAAAAAAAATTTTTTCACCTTTTTTCAATTTTACCCCCGTTGGGTATATATTCTACCCACACACATTTGGAACTCTCCTGGGGTACCCTCACACATATTATTCCCTCATTTAGTGGATATTTTCACAAAAAAGTGAAATTTTCAAAAATTCAGAAAATTGGCTAAAAACGACTAAATATGAAGGACTCATCGGGCGAATCGCTCTGGAACTGAAATCGGAACGCTCACTGATATTTCCCCTATCTGAAAGTCTGATAAACGCTGAAAAAATTATGAAGTCCAAAAAAAAATTTTTTCAACTTTTTTCAATTTTACCCCCGTGGGATATATATTCTACCCAAACACATTTGGAACTCTCCTGGGGTACCCTCACACATATTATTCCCTCATTTAGTGGATATTTTCACAAAAAAGTGAAATTTTGAAAAATTCAGAAAATTGGCTAAAAACGACTAAATATGAAGGACTAATCGAGCGAATCGCTCTGGAACTGAAATCGGAATGCTCACTGACATTTCCCCTATCTGAAAGTCTGATAAACGCTGAAAAAATGACTAAGTCCAAAAAAAAAAATTTTTCACCTTTCTTCAATTTTACCCACGTGGGATATATATTCTACCCACACACATTTGGAACTCTCCTGGGGTACCCTCACACATATTATTCCCTCATTTAGTGGATATTTTCACAAAAAAGTGAAATTTTCAAAAATTCAGAAAATTGGCTGAAAACGACTAAATATGAAGGACTCATCGGGCGAATCGCTCTGGAACTGAAATCGGAACGTTCACTGATATTTCCCCTATCTGAAAGTCTGATAAACGCTGAAAAAATGATTAAGACCAAAAAAAATTTTTTTTTACTTTTTTCATCTTTGCCCCCGTGGGATATATATTCTAACCACGCACATTTGGAACACTCCTGGGGTACCCTCACACATATTATTCCCTCATTTAGTGGATATTTTCACAAAAAAGTGAAATTTTCAAAACTTCTGAAAATTAGCTGAAAACGACTGAATATGAAGGACTCATCGGGCGAATCGCTCTGGAACTGAAATCGGAACGCTCACTGATATTTCCCCTCTCTGAAAGTCTGATAAACGCTGAAAAAATGATTAAGTCCAAAAAAAAATTTTTTTTACTTTTTTCAATTTTACCCCCGTGGGATATATATTCTACCCACGCAAATTTGGAACACTCCTGGGGTACCCTCACACATATTATTCCCTCATTTAGTGGATATTTTCACAAAAAAGTGAAATATTGAAAAATTCAGAAAATTGGCTGAAAACGACTAAATATGAAGGACTCATCGGGTGAATCGCTCTGGAACTGAAATCGGAATGCTCACTCACATTTCCCCTATCTGAAAGTCTGATAAACGCTGAAAAAATGACTAAGTACAAAAAAAAATTTTTTTCACCTTTTTTCAATTTTACCCCCGTGGGATATATATTCTACCCACACACATTTGGAACTCTCCTGGGGTACCCTCACACATAGTATTCCCTCATTTAGTGGATATTTTCACAAAAAAGCGAAATTTTCAAAAATTCTGAAAATTGGCTGAAAACGACTAAATATGAAGGACTCATCGGGCGAATCGCTCTGGAACTGAAATCGGAACGCTCACTGATATTTCCCCTATCTGAAAGTCTGATAAACGCTGAAAAAATGATTAAGTCCAAAAAAAATTTTTTTCAACTTTTTTCAATTTTACCCCCGTGGGATATATATTCTACCCACACACATTTGGAACACTCCTGGGGTACCCTCACACATATTATTCCCTCATTTAGTGGATATTTTCTCAAAAAAGTGAAATTTTCAAAAATTCTGAAAATTGGCTGAAAACGACTAAATATGAAGGACTCATCGGGTGAATCGCTCTGGAACTGAAATCGGAATCCTCACTCACATTTCCCCTATCTGAAAGTCTGATAAACGCTGAAAAAATTATTAAGTCCAAAAAAAAATTTTTTCAACTTTTTTCAATTTTACCCCCGTGGGATATATATTCTACCCACACACATTTGGAACTCTCCTGGGGTACCCTCACACATATTATTCCCTCATTTAGTGGATATTTTCACAAAAAAGCGAAATTTTCAAAAATTCTGAAAATTAGCTGAAAACGACTAAATATGAAGGACTCATCGGGCGAATCGCTCTGGAACTGAAATCGGAACGCTCATTGACATTTCCCCTATCTGAAAGTCTGATAAATGCTGGAAAAATGACTAAGTAGAAAAAAAAATTTTTTTCACCTTTTTTCAATTTTACCCCCGTGGGATATATATTCTACCCACACACATTTGGAACTCTCCTGGGGTACCCTCACACATAGTATTCCCTCATTTAGTTGATATTTTCACAAAAAAGCGAAATTTTCAAAAATTCTGAAAATTGGCTGAAAACGACTAAATATGAAGGACTCATCGGGCGAATCGCTCTGGAACTGAAATCGGAACGCTCACTGATATTTCCCCTATCTGAAAGTCTGATAAACGCTGAAAAAATGATTAAGTCCAAAAAAAATTTTTTTCAACTTTTTTCAATTTTACCCCCGTGGGATATATATTCTACCCACACACATTTGGAACTCTCCTGGGGTACCCTCACACATATTATTCCCTCATTTAGTGGATATTTTCACAAAAAAGTGAAATTTTCAAAAATTCTGAAAATTGGCTGAAAACGACTAAATATGAAGGACTCATCGGGTGAATCGCTCTGGAACTGAAATCGGAATGCTCACTCACATTTCCCCTATCTGAAAGTCTGATAAACGCTGAAAAAATGACTAATTCCAAAAAAAAAAATTTTTTCACCTTTTTTTAATTTTACCCCCTTTGGGTATATATTCTACCCACACACATTTGGAACTCTCCTGGGGTACCCTCACACATATTATTCCCTCATTTAGTGGATATTTTCACAAAAAAGTGAAATTTTCAAAAATTCTGAAAATTGGCTGAAAACGACTAAATATGAAGGACTCATCGGGTGAATCGCTCTGGAACTGAAATCGGAACGCTCACTGACATTTCCCCTATCTGAAAGTCTGATAAACGCTGAAAAAATGACTAAGTCCAAAAAAAAAATTTTTTCACCTTTTTTCAATTTTACCCCCGTTGGGTATATATTCTACCCACACACATTTGGAACTCTCCTGGGGTACCCTCACACATATTATTCCCTCATTTAGTGGATATTTTCACAAAAAAGTGAAATTTTCAAAAATTCAGAAAATTGGCTAAAAACGACTAAATATGAAGGACTCATCGGGCGAATCGCTCTGGAACTGAAATCGGAACGCTCACTGATATTTCCCCTATCTGAAAGTCTGATAAACGCTGAAAAAATTATGAAGTCCAAAAAAAAATTTTTTCAACTTTTTTCAATTTTACCCCCGTGGGATATATATTCTACCCAAACACATTTGGAACTCTCCTGGGGTACCCTCACACATATTATTCCCTCATTTAGTGGATATTTTCACAAAAAAGTGAAATTTTGAAAAATTCAGAAAATTGGCTAAAAACGACTAAATATGAAGGACTAATCGAGCGAATCGCTCTGGAACTGAAATCGGAATGCTCACTGACATTTCCCCTATCTGAAAGTCTGATAAACGCTGAAAAAATGACTAAGTCCAAAAAAAAAAATTTTTCACCTTTCTTCAATTTTACCCACGTGGGATATATATTCTACCCACACACATTTGGAACTCTCCTGGGGTACCCTCACACATATTATTCCCTCATTTAGTGGATATTTTCACAAAAAAGTGAAATTTTCAAAAATTCAGAAAATTGGCTGAAAACGACTAAATATGAAGGACTCATCGGGCGAATCGCTCTGGAACTGAAATCGGAACGTTCACTGATATTTCCCCTATCTGAAAGTCTGATAAACGCTGAAAAAATGATTAAGACCAAAAAAAATTTTTTTTTACTTTTTTCATCTTTGCCCCCGTGGGATATATATTCTAACCACGCACATTTGGAACACTCCTGGGGTACCCTCACACATATTATTCCCTCATTTAGTGGATATTTTCACAAAAAAGTGAAATTTTCAAAACTTCTGAAAATTAGCTGAAAACGACTGAATATGAAGGACTCATCGGGCGAATCGCTCTGGAACTGAAATCGGAACGCTCACTGATATTTCCCCTCTCTGAAAGTCTGATAAACGCTGAAAAAATGATTAAGTCCAAAAAAAAATTTTTTTTACTTTTTTCAATTTTACCCCCGTGGGATATATATTCTACCCACGCAAATTTGGAACACTCCTGGGGTACCCTCACACATATTATTCCCTCATTTAGTGGATATTTTCACAAAAGAGTGAAATTTTCAAAAATTCAGAAAATTGGCTGAAAACGACTGAATATGAAGGACTCATCGGGCGAAACGCCCTGGAACTGAAATCGGAATGCTCACTGACATTTCCCCTATCTGAAAGTCTGATAAACGCTGAAAAAATGACTAAGTCCAAAAAAAAAAAATGTTTCACCTTTCTTCAATTTTACCCCCGTGGGATATATATTCTACCCACACACATTTGGAACTCTCCTGGGGTACCCTCACACATATTATTCCCTCATTTAGTGGATATTTTCACAAAAAAGTGAAATTTTGAAAAATTCTGAAAATTGGCTGAAAGTGACTAAATATGAAGGACTCATCGGGCGAATCGCTCTGGAACTGAAATCGGAACGCTCACTGACATTTCCCCTATCTGAAAGCATGATAAACGCCGGAAAAATGACTAAGTCTAAAAAAAATTTTTTTTAAACATTTTTCAATTTTACCCCCGTGGGATATATATTCTACCCACACACATTTGGAACTCTCCTGGGGTACCCTCACACATATTATTCCCTCATTTAGTGGATATTTTTACAAAAAAGTGAAATTTTCAAAAATTCAGAAAATTGGCTGAAAACGACTAAATATGAAGGACTCATCGGGCGAATCGCTCTGGAACTGAAATCGGAACGCTCACTGATATTTCCAATATCTGAAAGTCTGATAAATACTGAAAAAATGATTAAGTCCAAAAAAAATTTTTTCAACTTTTTTCAATTTTACCCCGTGGGATATATATTCTACCCACACATATTTGGAACTCTCCTGGGGTACCCTCACACATATTATTCCCTCATTTAGTGGATATTTTCACAAAAAAGTGAAATTTTCAAAAATTCTGAAAATTGGCTGAAAACGACTAAATATGAAGGACTCATCGGGTGAATCACTCTGGAACTGAAATCGGAATGCTCACTGACATTTCCCCTATCTGAAAGTCTGCTAAACGCTGAAAAAATGACTAAGTCCAAAAAAAAACATTTTTTTACCTTTTTTCAATTTTACCCCCGTGGGATATATATTCTACCAAAACATATTTGGAACTCTCCTGGGGTACCCTCACACATATTATTCCCTCATTTAGTGGATATTTTCACAAAAAAGTGAAATTTTCAAAAATTCTGAAAATTGGCTGAAAACGACTGAATATGAAGGACTCATCGGGCGAATCGCTCTGGAACTGAAATCGGAACGCTCACTGACATTTCCCCTATCTGAAAGTCTGATAAACGCTGAAAAAATGACTAAGTTCAAAAAAAGTTTTTTTTCACCTTTTTTCAATTTTACCCCCGTGGGATATATATTCTACCCACACACATTTGGAACTCTCCTGGGGTACCCTCACACATATTATTCCCTCATTTAGTGGATATTTTCACAAAAAAGTGAAATTTTGAAAAATTCAGAAAATTGGCTGAAAACGACTAAATATGAAGGACTCATCGGGCGAATCGCTCTGGAACTGAAATCGGAACGCTCACTGACATTTCCCCTATCTGAAAGTCTGATAAACGCTGAAAAAATGACTAAGTCCAAAAAAAATTTTTTTTCACCTTTTTTCAATTTTACCCTGTGGGATATATATTCTACCCACACACATTTGGAACTCTCCTGGGGTACCCTCACACATATTATTCCCTCATTTAGTGGATATTTTCACAAAAAAGTGAAATTTTCAAAAATTCTGAAAATTGGCTGAAAACGACTAAATATGAAGGACTCATCGGGTGAATCGCTCTGGAACTGAAATCGGAACGCTCACTGATATTTCCCCTATCTGAAAGTCTGATAAATACTGAAAAAATGATTAAGTCCAAAAAAAATTTTTTCAACTTTTTTCAATTTTACCCCCGTGGGATATATATTCTACCCACACATATTTGGAACTCTCCTGGGGTACCCTCACACATATTATTCCCTCATTTAGTGGATATTTTCACAAAAAAGTGAAATTTTCAAAAATTCTGAAAATTGGCTGAAAACGACTAAATATGAAGGACTCATCGGGTGAATCACTCTGGAACTGAAATCAGAATGCTCACTGACATTTCCCCTATCTGAAAGTCTGCTAAACGCTGAAAAAATGACTAAGTTCAAAAAAAATTTTTTTTCACCTTTTTTCAATTTTACCCCCGTGGGATATATATTCTACCCACACACATTTGGAACTCTCCTGGGGTACCCTCACACATATTATTCCCTCATTTAGTGGATATTTTCACAAAAAAGTGAAATTTTCAAAAATTCTGAAAATTGGCTGAAAACGACTAAATATGAAGGACTCATCGGGCGAATCGCTCTGGAACTGAAATCGGAACACTCACTGACATTTCCCCTATCTGAAAGTCTGATAAACGCTGAAAAAATGACTAAATCCAAAAAAAAATTTTTTTTACCTTTTTTCAATTTTACTCCTGTGGGATATATATTCTACCCAAACACATTTGGAACTCTCCTGGGGTACCCTCACACATAGTATTCCCTCATTTAGTGGATATTTTCACAAAAAAGTGAAATTTTCAAAAATTCAGAAAATTGGCTGAAAACGACTAAATATGAAGGACTCATCGGGCGAATCGCTCTGGAACTGAAATCGGAATGCTCACTGACATTTCCCCTATCTGAAAGTCTGATAAACGCTGAAAAAATGACTAAATCCCCCAAAAAATTTTTTTTACCTTTTTTCAATTTTACTCCTGTGGGATATATATTCTACCCACACACATTTGTAACTCTCCTGGGGTACCCTCACATATTATTCCCTCATTTAGTGGATATTTTCCCAAAAAAGTGAAATTTTCAAAAATTCTGAAAATTGGCTGAAAACGACTAAATAAGAAGGACTCATCGAGCGAATCCCTCTGGAACTGAAATCGGAACGCTCACTGACATTTCCCCTATCTGAAAGTCTGATAAACGCTGAAAAATGACTAAATCCAAAAAAAAAATTTTTTCACCTTTTTTCAATTTTACTCCTGTGGGATATATATTCTACCCACACACATTTGTAACTGTCCTGGGGTACCCTCACATATTATTCCCTCATTTAGTGGATATTTTCCCAAAAAAGTGAAATTTTCAAAAATTCTGAAAATTGGCTGAAAACGACTAAATATGAAGGACTCATCGGGCGAATCCCTCTGGAACTGAAATCGGAACGCTCACTGACATTTCCCCTATCTGAAAGTCTGATAAACGCTGAAAAAATGACTAAATCCAAAAAAAAAAATTTTTCACCTTTTTTCAATTTTACTCCTGTGGGATATATATTCTACCCACACACATTTGGAACTATCCTGGGGTACCCTCACACATATTATTAGCTCATTTAGTGGATATTTTCACAAAAAAGTGAAATTTTCAAAAATTCTGAAAATTGGCTGAAAACGACTAAATATGAAGGACTCATCGGGCGAATCGCTCTGGAACTGAAATCGGAATGCTCACTGATATTGCCCCTATCTGAAAGTCTGATAAACGTTGAAAAAATGATTAAGTCCAAAAAAAAAATTTTTTTCAACTTTTTTCAATTCTACCCCCGTGGGATATATATTCTACCCACGCACATTTGGAACTCTCCTGGGGTACCCTCACACATATTATTCCCTCATTTAGTGGATATTTTCACAAAAAAGTGAAATTTTCCAAAATTCTGAAAATTAGCTGAAAACGACTGAATATGATGGACTCATCGGGCGAATCGCGCTGGAGCTGAAATCGGAACACTCACTGACATTTCCCCTATCTGAAAGTATGATAAACGCTGAAAAAATGACTAAGTCCAAAAAAAAAATTTTTTCACCTTTTTTCAATTTTACCCCCGTGGGATATATATTCTACCCACGCATATTTGGAACTCTCCTGGGGTACCCTCACACATATTATTCCCTCATTTAGTGGATATTTTCACAAAAAAGTGAAATTTTCAAAAATTCAGAAAATTGGCTGAAAACGACTAAATATGAAGGACTCATCGGGCGAATCGCTCTGGAACTGAAATCGGAACGCTCACTGACATTTCCCCTATCTGAAAGTCTGATAAACGCTGAAAAAATGATTAAATCCAAAAAAAAAATTTTTTCACCTTTTTTCAATTTTACCCCCGTGGGATATATTCTACCCACACACATTTGGAACTCTCCTGGGGTACCCTCACACATATTATTCCCTCATTTAGTGGATATTTTCACAAAAAAGTGAAATTTTCAAAAATTCCGAAAATTGGCTGAAAACGACTAAATATGATGGACACATCGGGCGAATCGCTCTGGAACTGAAATCGGAACGCTCACTGACATTTCCCCTATCTGAAAGTCTGATAAACACTGAAAAAATGACTAAGTCCAAAAAAAAAATTTTTTCACCTTTTTTCAATTTTACCCCCGTGGGATATATATTCTACCCACACACATTTGTAACTCTCCTGAGGTACCCTCACATATTATTCCCTCATTTAGTGGATATTTTCCCAAAAAAGTGAAATTTTCAAAAATTCTGAAAATTGGCTGAAAACGACTGAATATGATGGACTCATCGGGCGAATCGCGCTGGAGCTGAAATCGGAACGCTCACTGACATTTCCCCTATCTGAAAGTCTGATAAACGCTGAAAAAATGAGTAAGTCCAAAAAAAAAATTTTTTCACCTTTTTTCAATTTTACCCCGTGGGATATATATTCTACCCACGCATATTTGGAACTCTCCTGGGGTACCCTCACACATATTATTCCCTCATTTAGTGGATATTTTCACAAAAAAGTGAAATTTTCAAAAATTCAGAAAATTGGCTGAAAACGACTAAATATGAAGGACTCATCGGGCGAATCGCTCTGGAACTGAAATCGGAATGCTCACTGACATTTCCCCTATCTGAAAGTCTGATAAACGCTGAAAAAATGACTAAGTTGAAAAAAAAAATTTTTTAACCTTTTTTCAATTTTACCCCCGTGGGATATATATTCTACCCACACACATTTGGAACTCTCCTGGGGTACCCTCACACATATTATTCCCTCATTTAGTGGATATTTTCACAAAAAAGTGAAATTTTCAAAAATTCAGAAAATTGGCTGAAAACGACTAAATATGAAGGACTCATCGGGCGAATCGCTCTGGAACTGAAATCGGAGCGCTCACTGACATTTCCCCTATCTGAAAGTCTGATAAACGCTGAAAAAATTACTAAGTCCAAAAAAAAAATTTTTAACCTTTTTTCCATTTTTACCCCTGTGGGATATATATTCTACCCACACACATTTGGAACTCTCCTGGGGTACCCTCACACATTTTATTCCCTCATTTAGTGGATATTTTCACAAAAAAGTGAAATTTTCAAAAATTCTGAAAATTGGCTGAAAACGACTAAATATGAAGGACTCATCAGGCGAATTGCTCTGGAACTGAAATCGGAACACTCACTGATATTGCCCCTATCTGAAAGTCTGATAAACGCTGAAAAAATGATTAAGTCCAAAAAAAAAATTTTTTTCAACTTTTTTCAATTTTACCCCTGTGGGATATATATTCTACCCGCGCACATTTGGAACACTCCTGGGGTACCCTCACACATATTATTCCCTCATTTAGTGGATATTTTCACAAAAAAGTGAAATTTTCAAAAATTCTGAAAATTGGCTGAAAACGACTAAATATGAAGGACTCATCGGGTGAATCACTCTGGAACTGAAATCGGAATGCTCACTGACATTTCCCCTATCTGAAAGTCTGCTAAACGCTGAAAAAATGACTAAGTCCAAAAAAAAACATTTTTTTACCTTTTTTCAATTTTACCCCCGTGGGATATATATTCTACCAACACACATTTGGAACTCTCCTGGGGTACCCTCACACATATTATTCCCTCATTTAGTGGATATTTTCACAAAAAAGTGAAATTTTCAAAAATTCTGAAAATTGGCTGAAAACGACTGAATATGAAGGACTCATCGGGCGAATCGCTCTGGAACTGAAATCGGAACGCTCACTGACATTTCCCCTATCTGAAAGTCTGATAAACGCTGAAAAAATGACTAAGTTCAAAAAAAATTTTTTTTCACCTTTTTTCAATTTTACCCCCGTGGGATATATATTCTTCCCACACACATTTGGAACTCTCCTGGGGTACCCTCACACATAGTATTCCCTCATTTAGTGGATATTTTCACAAAAAAGTGAAATTTTCAAAAATTCTGAAAATTGGCTGAAAACGACTAAATATGAAGTACTCATTGGGCGAATCGCTCTGGAACTGAAATCGGAACGCTCACTGATATTTCCCCTATCTGAAAGTCTGATAAACGCTGAAAAAATGATTAAGTCCAAAAAAAAATTTTTTCAACTTTTTTCAATTTTACCCCCATGGGATATATATTCTACCCACACACATTTGGAACTCTCCTGGGGTACCCTCACACATATTATTCCCTCATTTAGTGGATATTTTCACAAAAAAGTGAAATTTTCAAAAATTCTGAAAATTGGCTGAAAACGACTAAATATGAAGGACTCATCGGGCGAATCTCTCTGGAACTGAAATCGGAATGCTCACTGACATTTCCCCTATCTGAAAGTCTGATAAACGCTGGAAAAATGACTAAATCCCCCAAAAATTTTTTTTTACTTTTTTCATCTTTGCCCCCGTGGGATATATATTCTAACCACGCACATTTGGAACACTCCTGGGGTACCCTCACACATATTATTCCCTCATTTAGTGGATATTTTCACAAAAAAGTGAAATTTTAAAAATTTCAGAAAATTGGCTGAAAACGACTGAATATGAAGGACTCATCTGGCGAATCGCTCTGAAACTGAAATCGGAACGCTCACTGACATTTCCCGAATCTGAAAGTCTGATAAACGCTGAAAAAATGATTAAATCCAAAAAAAAAATTTTTTCACCTTTTTTCAATTTTACCCCCGTGGGATATATTCTACCCACACACATTTGGAACTCTCCTGGGGTACCCTCACACATATTATTCCCTCATTTAGTGGATATTTTCACAAAAAAGTTAAGTTTTCAAAAATTCAGAAAATTGGCTGAAAACGACTAAATATGAAGGACTCATCGGGCGAATCGCTCTGGAACTTAAATCGGTACGCTCACTGACATTTCCCCTATCTGAAAGTCTGATAAACGCTGAAAAAATGACTAAGTCCAAAAAAAAAAAATTTTTCACCTTTTTTCAATTTTACCCCCGTGGGATATATATTCTACCCACACACATTTGGAACTCTCCTGGGATACCCTCACACATATTATTCCCTCATTTAGTGGATATTTTCACAAAAAAGTGAAATTTTCAAAAATTCAGAAAATTGGCTGAAAACGACTAAATATGAAGGACTCATCGGGCGAATCGCTCTGGAACTGAAATCGGAACGCTCACTGACATTTCCCCTATCTGAAAGTCTGATAAACGCTGAAAAAATGACTAAGTTGAAAAAAAAAATTTTTTAACCTTTTTTCAATTTTACCCCCGTGGGATATATATTCTACCCACACACATTTGGAACTCTCCTGGGATACCCTCACACATATTATTCCCTCATTTAGTGGATATTTTCACAAAAAAGTGAAATTTTCAAAAATTCTGAAAATTGGCTGAAAACGACTAAATATGAAGGACTCATCAGGCGAATCGCTCTGGAACTGAAATCGGAATGCTCACTGATATTGCCCCTATCTGAAAGTCTGATAAACGTTGAAAAAATGATTAAGTCCAAAAAAAAAATTTTTTTAAACTTTTTTCAATTCTACCCCCGTGGGATATATATTCTACCCACGCACATTTGGAACTCTCCTGGGGTACCCTCACACATATTATTCCCTCATTTAGTGGATATTTTCACAAAAAAGAGAAATTTTCAAAAATTCAGAAAATTGGCTGAAAACGACTAAATATGAAGGACTCATCTGGCGAATCGCTCTGGAACTGAAATCGGAACGTTCACTGATATTTCCCCTATCTGAAAGTCTGATAAACGCTGAAAAAATGATTAAATCCCCAAAAAAAATTTTTTCACCTTTTTTCAATTTTACCCCCATGGGATATATTCTACCCACACACATTTGTAACTCTCCTGGGGTACCCTCACATATTATTCCCTCATTTAGTGGAAATTTTCCCAAAAAAGTGAAATTTTCAAAAATTCTGAAAATTGGCTGAAAACGACTAATATGAAGGACTCATCGGGCGAATCCCTCTGGAACTGAAATCGGAACGCTCACTGACATTTCCCCTATCTGAAAGTCTGATAAACGCTGAAAAAATGACTAAATCCAAAAAAAAAATTTTTTCACCTTTTTTCAATTTTACTCCTGTGGGATATATATTCTACCCACACACATTTGGAACTCTCCTGGGGTACCCTCACACATATTATTCCCTCATTTAGTGGATATTTTCACAAAAAAGTGAAATTTTCAAAAATTCAGAAAATTGGCTGAAAACGACTAAATATGAAGGACTCATCAGGCGAATCGCTCTGGAACTGAAATCGGAACGTTCACTGATATTTCCCCTATCTGAAAGTCTGATAAACGCTGAAAAAATGACTAAATCCAAAAAAAAAATTTTTTCACCTTTTTTCAATTTTACCCCCGTGGGATATATATTCTACCCACACACATTTGGAACTCTCCTGGGGTACCCTCACACATATTATTCCCTCATTTAGTGGATATTTTCACAAAAAAGTGAAATTTTCAAAAATTCAGAAAATTGGCTGAAAACGACTAAATATGAAGGACTCATCGGGCGAATCGCTCTGGAACTGAAATCGGAACGCTCACTGACATTTCCCCTATCTGAAAGTCTGATAAACGCTGAAAAAATGACTAAGTTGAAAAAAAAAAATTTTTAACCTTTTTTCAATTTTACCCCGTGGGATATATATTCTACCCACGCACATTTGGAACACTCCTGGGGTACCCTCACACATATTATTCCCTCATTTAGTGGATATTTTCACAAAAAAGTTAAATTTTCAAAAATTCTGAAAATTGGCTGAAAACGACTAAATATGAAAGACTTATCGGGCGAATCGCTCTGGAACTGAAATTGGAACGCTCACTGACATTTCCCCTATCTGAAAGTCTGATAAACGCTGAAAAAATGACTAAGTCCAAAAAAAATTTTTTTTCACCTTTTTTCAATTTTACCCTGTGGGATATATATTCTACCCACACACATTTGGAACTCTCCTGGGGTACCCTCACACATATTATTCCCTCATTTAGTGGATATTTTCACAAAAAAGTGAAATTTTCAAAAATTCTGAAAATTGGCTGAAAACGACTAAATATGAAGGACTCATCGGGTGAATCGCTCTGGAACTGAAATCGGAACGCTCACTGATATTTCCCCTATCTGAAAGTCTGATAAATACTGAAAAAATGATTAAGTCCAAAAAAAATTTTTTCAACTTTTTTCAATTTTACCCCCGTGGGATATATATTCTACCCACACACATTTGGAACTCTCCTGGGGTACCCTCACACATATTATTCCCTCATTTAGTGGATATTTTCACAAAAAAGTGAAATTTTCAAAAATTCTGAAAATTGGCTGAAAACGACTAAATATGAAGGACTCATCGGGCGAATCTCTCTGGAACTGAAATCGGAACGCTCACTGACATTTCCCCTATCTGAAAGCATGATAAACGCCGGAAAAATGACTAAGTCTAAAAAAAATTTTTTTTAAACATTTTTCAATTTTACCCCCGTGGGATATATATTCTACCCACACACATTTGGAACTCTCCTGGGGTACCCTCACACATATTATTCCCTCATTTAGTGGATATTTTCACAAAAAAGTGAAATTTTCAAAAATTCAGAAAATTGGCTGAAAACGACTAAATATGAAGGACTCATCGGGCGAATCGCTCTGGAACTGAAATCGGAACGCTCACTGATATTTCCCCTATCTGAAAGTCTGATAAATACTGAAAAAATGATTAAGTCCAAAAAAAATTTTTTCAACTTTTTTCAATTTTACCCCCGTGGGATATATCTTCTACCCACACATATTTGGAACTCTCCTGGGGTACCCTCACACATATTATTCCCTCATTTAGTGGATATTTTCACAAAAAAGTGAAATTTTCAAAAATTCTGAAAATTGGCTGAAAACGACTAAATATGAAGGACTCATCGGGCGAATCCCTCTGGAACTGAAATCGGAACGCTCACTGACATTTCCCCTATCTGAAAGTCTGATAAACGCTGAAAAAATGACTAAATCCAAAAAAAAAATTTTTTCACCTTTTTTCAATTTTACTCCTGTGGGATATATATTCTACCCACACACATTTGGAACTCTCCTGGGGTACCCTCACACATATTATTCCCTCATTTAGTGGATATTTTCACAAAAAAGTGAAATTTTCAAAAATTCAGAAAATTGGCTGAAAACGACTAAATATGAAGGACTCATCAGGCGAATCGCTCTGGAACTGAAATCGGAACGTTCACTGATATTTCCCCTATCTGAAAGTCTGATAAACGCTGAAAAAATGACTAAATCCAAAAAAAAAATTTTTTCACCTTTTTTCAATTTTACCCCCGTGGGATATATATTCTACCCACACACATTTGGAACTCTCCTGGGGTACCCTCACACATATTATTCCCTCATTTAGTGGATATTTTCACAAAAAAGTGAAATTTTCAAAAATTCAGAAAATTGGCTGAAAACGACTAAATATGAAGGACTCATCGGGCGAATCGCTCTGGAACTGAAATCGGAACGCTCACTGACATTTCCCCTATCTGAAAGTCTGATAAACGCTGAAAAAATGACTAAGTTGAAAAAAAAAAATTTTTAACCTTTTTTCAATTTTACCCCCGTGGGATATATATTCTACCCACACACATTTGGAACTCTCCTGGGGTACCCTCACACATATTATTCCCTCATTTAGTGGATATTTTCACAAAAAAGTGAAATTTTCCAAAATTCTGAAAATTGGCTGAAAACGACTGAATATGATGGACTCATCGGGCGAATCGCGCTGGAGCTGAAATCGGAACGCTCACTGACATTTCCCCTATCTGAAAGTCTGATAAACGCTGAAAAAATGACTAAATCCCAAAAAAAAATTTTTTTACCTTTTTTCAATTTTACTCCTGTGGGATATATATTCTACCCAAACACATTTGGAACTCTCCTGGGGTACCCTCACACATAGTATTCCCTCATTTAGTGGATAATTTCACAAAAAAGTGAAATTTTCAAAAATTCTGAAAATTAGCTGAAAATGACTAAATATGAAGGACTCATCGGGCGAATCGCTCTGGAATTGAAATCGGAACGTTCACTGATATTTCCCCTATCTGAAAGTCTGATAAACGCTGAAAAAATGATTAAGTATAAAAAAAATTTTTTTTCACCTTTATTCAATTTTACCCCCGTGGGATATATATTCTACCCACGCACATTTGGAACACTCCTGGGGTACCCTCACACATATTATTCCCTCATTTAGTGGATATTTTCACAAAAGAGTGAAATTTTCAAAACTTCAGAAAATTGGCTGAAAACGACTGAATATGAAGGACTCATCGGGCGAAACGCTCTGGAACTGAAATCGGAATGCTCACTGACATTTCCCCTATCTGAAAGTCTGATAAACGCTGAAAAAATGAATAAGTCCAAAAAAAAAAAATGTTTCACCTTTCTTCAATTTTACCCCCGTGGGATATATATTCTACCCACACACATTTGGAACTCTCCTGGGGTACACACATATTATTCCCTCATTTAGTGGATATTTACTCAAAAAAGTGAAATTTTAAAAAATTCAGAAAATTGGCTGAAAACGACTAAATATGAAGGACTCATTGGGCGAATCGCTCTGGAACTGAAATCGGAACGCTCACTGACATTTCCCCTATCTGAAAGTCTGATAAACGCTGGAAAAATGACTAAATCCCCCAAAAATTTTTTTTAACTTTTTTCATCTTTGCCCCCGTGGGATATATATTCTAACCACGCACATTTGGAACACTCCTGGGGTACCCTCACACATATTATTCCCTCATTTAGTGGATATTTTCACAAAAAAGTGAAATTTTAAAAAATTCAGAAAATTGGCTGAAAATGACTGAATATGAAGGACTCATCTGGCGAATCGCTCTGAAACTGAAATCGGAACGCTCACTGACATGTCCCCTATCTGAAAGTCTGATAAACGCTGAAAAAATGATTAAATCTAAAAAAAAAATTTTTTCACCTTTTTTAAATTTTACCCCCGTGGGATATATATTCTACCCACACACATTTGTAACTCTCCTGGGTACCCTCACATATTATTCCCTCATTTAGTGGATATTTTCCCAAAAAAGTGAAATTTTCAAAAATTCTGAAAATTGGCTGAAAACGACTAAATATGAAGGACTCATCGAGCGAATCCCTCTGGAACTGAAATCGGAACGCTCACTGACATTTCCCCTATCTGAAAGTCTGATAAACGCTGAAAAATGACTAAATCCCAAAAAAAAAATTTTTCACCTTTTTTCAATTTTACTCCTGTGGGATATATATTCTACCCACACACATTTGTAACTGTCCTGGGGTACCCTCACATATTATTCCCTCATTTAGTGGATATTTTCCCAAAAAAGTGAAATTTTCAAAAATTCTGAAAATTGGCTGAAAACGACTAAATATGAAGGACTCATCGGGCGAATCCCTCTGGAACTGAAATCGGAACGCTCACTGACATTTCCCCTATCTGAAAGTCTGATAAACGCTGAAAAAATGACTAAATCCAAAAAAAAAAATTTTTCACCTTTTTTCAATTTTACTCCTGTGGGATATATATTCTACCCACACACATTTGGAACTCTCCTGGGGTACCCTCACACATATTATTAGCTCATTTAGTGGATATTTTCACAAAAAAGTGAAATTTTCAAAAATTCTGAAAATTGGCTGAAAACGACTAAATATGAAGGACTCATCGGGCGAATCGCTCTGGAACTGAAATCGGAATGCTCACTGATATTGCCCCTATCTGAAAGTCTGATAAACGTTGAAAAAATGATTAAGTCCAAAAAAAAAATTTTTTTCAACTTTTTTCAATTCTACCCCCGTGGGATATATATTCTACCCACGCACATTTGGAACTCTCCTGGGGTACCCTCACACATATTATTCCCTCATTTAGTGGATATTTTCACAAAAAAGTGAAATTTTCCAAAATTCTGAAAATTAGCTGAAAACGACTGAATATGATGGACTCATCGGGCGAATCGCGCTGGAGCTGAAATCGGAACACTCACTGACATTTCCCCTATCTGAAAGTATGATAAACGCTGAAAAAATGACTAAGTCCAAAAAAAAAATTTTTTCACCTTTTTTCAATTTTACCCCCGTGGGATATATATTCTACCCACGCATATTTGGAACTCTCCTGGGGTACCCTCACACATATTATTCCCTCATTTAGTGGATATTTTCACAAAAAAGTGAAATTTTCAAAAATTCAGAAAATTGGCTGAAAACGACTAAATATGAAGGACTCATCGGGCGAATCGCTCTGGAACTGAAATCGGAACGCTCACTGACATTTCCCCTATCTGAAAGTCTGATAAACGCTGAAAAAATGATTAAATCCAAAAAAAAAATTTTTTCACCTTTTTTCAATTTTACCCCCGTGGGATATATTCTACCCACACACATTTGGAACTCTCCTGGGGTACCCTCACACATATTATTCCCTCATTTAGTGGATATTTTCACAAAAAAGTGAAATTTTCAAAAATTCCGAAAATTGGCTGAAAACGACTAAATATGATGGACACATCGGGCGAATCGCTCTGGAACTGAAATCGGAACGCTCACTGACATTTCCCCTATCTGAAAGTCTGATAAACACTGAAAAAATGACTAAGTCCAAAAAAAAAATTTTTTCACCTTTTTTCAATTTTACCCCCGTGGGATATATATTCTACCCACACACATTTGTAACTCTCCTGGGGTACCCTCACATATTATTCCCTCATTTAGTGGATATTTTCCCAAAAAAGTGAAATTTTCAAAAATTCTGAAAATTGGCTGAAAACGACTGAATATGATGGACTCATCGGGCGAATCGCGCTGGAGCTGAAATCGGAACGCTCACTGACATTTCCCCTATCTGAAAGTCTGATAAACGCTGAAAAAATGAGTAAGTCCAAAAAAAAAATTTTTTCACCTTTTTTCAATTTTACCCCGTGGGATATATATTCTACCCACGCATATTTGGAACTCTCCTGGGGTACCCTCACACATATTATTCCCTCATTTAGTGGATATTTTCACAAAAAAGTGAAATTTTCAAAAATTCAGAAAATTGGCTGAAAACGACTAAATATGAAGGACTCATCGGGCGAATGGCTCTGGAACTGAAATCGGAATGCTCACTGATATTGCCCCTATCTGAAAGTCTGATAAATGTTGAAAAAATGATTAAGTCCAAAAAAAAAATTTTTTTCAACTTTTTTCAATTCTACCCCCGTGGGATATATATTCTACCCACGCACATTTGGAACTCTCCTGGGGTACCCTCACACATATTATTCCCTCATTTAGTGGATATTTTCACAAAAAAGTGAAATTTTCAAAAATTCAGAAAATTGGCTGAAAACGACTAAATATGAAGGACTCATCGGGCGAATCGCTCTGGAACTGAAATCGGAACGTTCACTGATATTTCCCCTATCTGAAAGTCTGATAAACGCTGAAAAAATGATTAAGTCCACAAAAATTTTTTTTAACCTTTTTTCAATTTTACCCCCGTGGGATATATATTCTACCCACACACATTTGGAACTCTCCTGGGGTACCCTCACACATATTATTCCCTCATTTAGTGGATATTTTCACAAAAAAGTGAAATTTTCAAAAATTCTGAAAATTGGCTGAAAACGACTGAATATGATGGACTCATCGGGCGAATCGCGCTGGAGCTGAAATCGGAACGCTCACTGACATTTCCCCTATCTGAAAGTCTGATAAACGCTGAAAAAATGACTAAGTCCAAAAAAAAAATTTTTTCACCTTTTTTCAATTTTACCCCCGTGGGATATATATTCTACCCACGCATATTTGGAACTCTCCTGGGGTACCCTCACACATATTATTCCCTCATTTAGTGGATATTTTCACAAAAAAGTGAAATTTTCAAAAATTCAGAAAATTGGCTGAAAACGACTAAATATGAAGGACTCATCGGGCGAATCGCTCTGGAACTGAAATCGGAGCGCTCACTGATATTGCCCCTTTCTGAAAGTCTGATAAACGTTGAAAAAATAATTAAGTCCAAAAAAAAAATTTTTTTCAACTTTTTTCAATTCCACCCCCTTTGGGATATATATTCTACCCACGCATATTTGGAACTCTCCTGGGGTAACCTCACACATATTATTCCCTTATTTAGTGGATATTTTCACAAAAAAGTGAAATTTTCAAAAATTCAGAAAATTGGCTGAAAACGACTAAATATGAAGGACTCATCGGGCGAATCGCTCTGGAACTGAAATCGGAACGTTCACTGATATTTCCCCTATCTGAAAGTCTGATAAACGCTGAAAAAATGACTAAGTTGAAAAAAAAAATTTTTTAACCTTTTTTCAATTTTACCCCCGTGGGATATATATTCTACCCACACACATTTGGAACTCTCCTGGGGTACCCTCACACATATTATTAGCTCATTTAGTGGATATTTTCACAAAAAAGTGAAATTTTCAAAAATTCTGAAAATTGGCTGAAAACGACTAAATATGAAGGACTCATCGGGCGAATCGCTCTGGAACTGAAATCGGAATGCTCACTGATATTGCCCCTATCTGAAAGTCTGATAAACGTTGAAAAAATGATTAAGTCCAAAAAAAAAATTTTTTTCAACTTTTTTCAATTCTACCCCCGTGGGATATATATTCTACCCACGCACATTTGGAACTCTCCTGGGGTACCCTCACACATATTATTCCCTCATTTAGTGGATATTTTCACAAAAAAGTGAAATTTTCAAAAATTCAGAGAATTGGCTGAGAACGACTAAATATGAAGGACTCATCGGGCGAATCGCTCTGGAACTGAAATCGGAATGTTCACTGATATTTCCCCTATCTGAAAGTCTGATAAACGCTGAAAAAACGATTAAGTCCAAAAAAAAATTTTTTCACCTTTTTTCAATTTTACTCCTGTTGGATGTATATTCTACCCACACACATTTGGAACTCTCCTGGGGTACCCTCACACATATTATTCCCTCATTTAGTGGATATTTTCACAAAAAAGTGAAATTTTCAAAAATTCAGAAAATTGGCTGAAAACGACTAAATATGAAGGACTCATCGGGCGAATCGCTCTGGAACTGAAATCGGAACGCTCACTGACATTTCCCCTATCTGAAAGTCTGATAAACGCTGAAAAAATGACTAAGTCCAAAAAAAAAAAATTTTTCACCTTTTTTCAATTTTACCCCCGTGGGATATATATTCTACCCACACACATTTGGAACTCTCCTGGGGTACCCTCACACATATTATTCCCTCATTTAGTGGATATTTTCACAAAAAAGTGAAATTTTCAAAAATTCAGAAAATTGGCTGAAAACGACTAAATATGAAGGACTCATCGGGCGAATCGCTCTGGAACTGAAATCGGAACGCTCACTGACATTTCCCCTATCTGAAAGTCTGATAAACGCTGAAAAAATGACTAAGTCCAAAAAAAAAATTTTTTCACCTTTTTTCAATTTTACCCCCGTGGGATATATATTCTACCCACGCATATTTGGAACTCTCCTGGGGTACCCTCACACATATTATTCCCTCATTTAGTGGATATTTTCACAAAAAAGTGAAATTTTCAAAAATTCAGAAAATTGGCTGAAAACGACTAAATATGAAGGACTCATCGGGCGAATCGCTCTGGAACTGAAATCCGAACGCTCACTGACATTTCCCCTATCTCAAAGTCTGATAAACGCTGAAGAAATGACTAAGTCCAAAAAAAAATTTTTTAACCTTTTTTCCATTTTTACCCCTGTGGGATATATATTCTACCCACACACATTTGGAACTCTCCTGGGGTACCCTCACACATATTATTCCCTCATTTAGTGGATATTTTCACAAAAAAGTGAAATTTTCAAAAATTCAGAAAATTGGCTGAAAACGACTAAATATGAAGGACTTATCGGGCGAATCGCTCTGGAACTGAAATCGGAACGCTCACTGACATTTCCCCTATCTGAAAGTCTGATAAACGCTGAAAAAATGACTAAGTTGAAAAAAAAAATTTTTTAACCTTTTTTCAATTTTACCCCCGTGGGATATATATTCTACCCACACACATTTGGAACTCTCCTGGGGTACCCTCACACATATTATTAGCTCATTTAGTGGATATTTTCACAAAAAAGTGAAATTTTCAAAAATTCAGAGAATTGGCTGAAAACGACTAAATATGAAGGACTCATCGGGCGAATCGCTCTGGAACTGAAATCGGAACGTTCACTGATATTTCCCCTATCTGAAAGTCTGATAAACGCTGAAAAAACGATTAAGTCCAAAAAAAATTTTTTTAACCTTTTTTCAATTTTACCTCCGTGGGATATATATTCTACCCACACACATTTGGAAGTCTCCTGGGGTACCCTCACACATATTATTCCCTCATTTAGTGGATATTTTCACAAAAAAGTGAAATTTTCCAAAATTCTGAAAATTGGCTGAAAACGACTGAATATGATGGACTCATCCGGCGAATCGCGCTGGAGCTGAAATCGGAACGCTCAATGACAATTCCCCTATCTGAAAGTCTGATAAACGCTGAAAAAATGACTAAGTCCAAAAAAAAAAATTTTTCACCTTTTTCAATTTTACCCCCGTGGGATATATATTCTACCCACGCATATTTGGAACTCTCCTGGGGTACCCTCACACATATTATTCCCTCATTTAGTGGATATTTTCACAAAAAAGTGAAATTTTCAAAAATTCAGAAAATTGGCTGAAAACGGCTAAATATGAAGGACTCATCGGGCGAATCGCTCTGGAACTGAAATCGGAACGCTCACTGACATTTCCCCTATCTGAAAGTCTGATAAACGCTGAAAAAATGATTAAATCCCAAAAAAAAATTTTTTCACCTTTTTTCAATTTTACCCCCGTGGGATATATTCTACCCACACACATTTGGAACTCTCCTGGGGTACCCTCACACATATTATTCCCTCATTTAGTGGATATTTTCACAAAAAAGTGAAATTTTCCAAAATTCTGAAAATTGGCTGAAAACGACTGAATATGATGGACTCATCCGGCGAATCGCGCTGGAGCTGAAATCGGAACGCTCACTGACAATTCCCCTATCTGAAAGTCTGATAAACGCTGAAAAAATGACTAAGTCCAAAAAAAAATTTTTTTCACCTTTTTCAATTTTACCCCCGTGGGATATATATTCTACCCACGCATATTTGGAACTCTCCTGGGGTACCCTCACACATATTATTCCCTCATTTAGTGGACATTTTCACAAAAAAGTGAAATTTTCAAAAATTCAGAAAATTGGCTGAAAACGACTAAATATGATGGACTCATCGGGCGAATCGCTCTGGAACTGAAATCGGAACGCTCACTGACATTTCCCCTATCTGAAAGTCTGATAAACGCTGAAAAAATGACTAAGTCCAAAAAAAAAATTTTTTCACCTTTTTTCAATTTTACCCCCGTGGGATATATATTCTACCCACACACATTTGTAACTCTCCTGGGGTACCCTCACATATTATTCCCTCATTTAGTGGATATTTTCCCAAAAAAGTGAAATTTTCAAAAATTCTGAAAATTGGCTGAAAACGACTAAATATGAAGGACTCATCGGGCGAATCCCTCTGGAACTGAAATCGGAACGCTCACTGACATTTCCCCTATCTGAAAGTCTGATAAACGCTGAAAAAATGACTAAATCCAAAAAAAAAATTTTTTCACCTTTTTTCTATTTTACTCCTGTGGGATATATATTCTACCCACACACATTTGGAACTCTCCTGGCGTACCCTCACACATATTATTCCCTCATTTAGTGGATATTTTCACAAAAAAGTGAAATTTTCAAAAATTCAGAAAATTGGCTGAAAACGACTAAATATGAAGGACTCATCAGGCGAATCGCTCTGGAACTGAAATCGGAACGTTCACTGATATTTCCCCTATCTGAAAGTCTGATAAACGCTGAAAAAACGATTAATTCCAAAAAAAAAATTTTTCAACTTTTTTCAATTTTACCCCGTGGGATATATATTCTACCCACGCACATTTGGAACTCTCCTGGGGTACCCTCACACATATTATTCCCTCATTTAGTGGATATTTTCACAAAAAAGTGAAATTTTCAAAAATTCTGAAAATTGGCTGAAAACGACTAAATATGAAGGACTCATCGGGCGAATCGCTCTGGAACTGAAATCTGAACGCTCACTGACATTTCCCCTATCTGAAAGTCTGATAAACGCTGAAAAAATGACTAAGTCCAAAAAAAAAATTTTTAACCTTTTTTCCATTTTTACCCCTGTGGGATATATATTCTACCCACACACATTTGGAACTCTCCTGGAGTACCCTCACACATATTATTCCCTCATTTAGTGGATATTTTCACAAAAAAGTGAAATTTTCAAAAATTCTGAAAATTGGCTGAAAACGACTAAATATGAAGGACTCATCGGACGAATCGCTCTGGAACTGAAATCGGAATGCTCACTGATATTGCCCCTATCTGAAAGTCTGATAAACGTTGAAAAAATGATTAAGTCCAAAAAAAAAATTTTTTTCAACTTTTTTCAATTCTACCCCCGTGGGATATATATTCTACCCACGCACATTTGGAACTCTCCTGGGGTACCCTCACACATATTATTCCCTCATTTAGTGGATATTTTCACAAAAAAGTGAAATTTTCCAAAATTCTGAAAATTGGCTGAAAACGACTGAATATGATGGACTCATCGGGCGAATCGCGCTGGAGCTGAAATCGGAACGCTCACTGACAATACCCCTATCTGAAAGTCTGATAAACGCTGAAAAAATGACTAAGTCCAAAAAAAAAATTTTTTCACCTTTTTCAATTTTACCCCCGTGGGATATATATTCTACCCACGCATATTTGGAACTCTCCTGGGGTACCCTCACACATATTATTCCCTCATTTAGTGGATATTTTCACAAAAAAGTGAAATTTTCAAAAATTCAGAAAATTTGCTGAAAACGACTAAATATGAAGGACTCATCGGGCGAATCGCTCTGGAACTGAAATCGGAACGCTCACTGACATTTCCCCTATCTGAAAGTCTGATAAACGCTGAAAAAATGATTAAATCCCAAAAAAAAATTTTTTCACCTTTTTTCAATTTTACCCCCGTGGGATATATTCTACCCACACACATTTGTAACTCTCCTGGGGTACCCTCACATATTATTCCCTCATTTAGTGGATATTTTCCCAAAAAAGTGAAATTTTCAAAAATTCTGAAAATTGGATGAAAACGTCTAAATATGAAGGACTCATCGGGCGAATCCCTCTGGAACTGAAATCGGAACGCTCACTGACATTTCCCCTATCTGAAAGTCTGATAAACGCTGAAAAAATGACTAAATCCCAAAAAAAAAATTTTTCACCTTTTTTCAATTTTACTCCTGTGGGATATATATTCTACCCACACACATTTGGAACTCTCCTGGGGTACCCTCACACATATTATTCCCTCATTTAGTGGATATTTTCACAAAAAAGTGAAATTTTCAAAAATTCAGAGAATTGGCTGAAAACGACTAAATATGAAGGACTCATCGGGCGAATCGCTCTGGAACTGAAATCGGAACGCTCACTGACATTTCCCCTATCTGAAAGTCTGATAAACGCTGAAAAAATGACTAAATCCAAAAAAAAATTTTTTTCACCTTTTTTCAATTTTACTCCTGTGGGATATATATTCTACCCACACACATTTGGAACTCTCCTGGGGTACCCTCACACATATTATTCCCTCATTTAGTGGATATTTTCACAAAAAAGTGAAATTTTCAAAAATTCAGAAAATTGACTGAAAACGACTAAATATGAAGGACTCATCAGGCGAATCGCTCTGGAACTGAAATCAGAACGTTCACTGATATTTCCCCTATCTGAAAGTATGATAAACGCTGAAAAAACGATTAAGTCCAAAAAAAAATTTTTTCAACTTTTTTCAATTTTACCCCGTGGGATATATATTCTACCCACGCACATTTGGAACACTCCTGGGGTACTCTCACACATATTATTCCCTCATTTAGTCTATATTTTCACAAAAAAGTTAAATTTTCAAAAATTCTGAAAATTGGCTGAAAACGACTAAATATGAAGGACTCATCGGGCGAATCGCTCTGGAACTGAAATCGGAACGCTCACTGACATTTCCCCTATCTGAAAGTCTGATAAACGCTGAAAAAATGACTAAGTCCAAAAAAAAATAATTTTTCACCTTTTTTCAATTTTACCCCCGTGGGATATATATTCTACCCACACACATTTGGAACTCTCCTGGGGTACCCTCACACATATTATTCCCTCATTTAGTGGATATTTTCACAAAAAAGTGAAATTTTCAAAAATTCTGAAAATTGGCTGAAAACGACTAAATATGAAGGACTCATCAGGCGAATCGCTCTGGAACTGAAATCGGAATGCTCACTGATATTGGCCCTATCTGAAAGTCTGATAAACGCTGAAAAAATGATTAAGTCCAAAAAAAAAAATTTTTTCAACTTTTTTCAATTTTACTCCCGTGGGATATATATTCTACCCGCGCACATTTGGAACACTCCTGGGGTACCCTCACACATATTATTCCCTCATTTAGTGGATATTTTCACAAAAAAGTGAAATTTTCAAAAATTCTGAAAATTGGCTGAAAACGACTGAATATGATGGACTTATCGGGCGAATCGCGCTGGAACTGAAATCGGAACGCTCACTGACATTTCCCCTATCTGAAAGTCTGATAAACGCTGAAAAAATGACTAAGTCCAAAAAAAAAATTTTTAACCTTTTTTCCATTTTTACCCCTGTGGGATATATATTCTACCCACACACATTTGGAACTCTCCTGGGGTACCCTCACACATATTATTCCCTCATTTAGTGGATATTTTCACAAAAAAGTGAAATTTTCAAAAATTCAGAAAATTGGCTGAAAACGACTAAATATGAAGGACTCATCGGGCGAATCGCTCTGGAACTGAAATCGGAACGCTCACTGACATTTCCCCTATCTGAAAGTCTGATAAACGCTGAAAAAATGATTAAATCCCAAAAAAAAATTTTTTCACCTTTTTTCAATTTTACCCCCGTGGGATATATTCTACCCACACACATTTGTAACTCTCCTGGGGTACCCTCACATATTATTCCCTCATTTAGTGGATATTTTCCCAAAAAAGTGAAATTTTCAAAAATTCTGAAAATTGGATGAAAACGTCTAAATATGAAGGACTCATCGGGCGAATCCCTCTGGAACTGAAATCGGAACGCTCACTGACATTTCCCCTATCTGAAAGTCTGATAAACGCTGAAAAAATGACTAAATCCCAAAAAAAAAATTTTTCACCTTTTTTCAATTTTACTCCTGTGGGATATATATTCTACCCACACACATTTGGAACTCTCCTGGGGTACCCTCACACATATTATTCCCTCATTTAGTGGATATTTTCACAAAAAAGTGAAATTTTCAAAAATTCAGAGAATTGGCTGAAAACGACTAAATATGAAGGACTCATCGGGCGAATCGCTCTGGAACTGAAATCGGAACGCTCACTGACATTTCCCCTATCTGAAAGTCTGATAAACGCTGAAAAAATGACTAAATCCAAAAAAAAATTTTTTTCACCTTTTTTCAATTTTACTCCTGTGGGATATATATTCTACCCACACACATTTGGAACTCTCCTGGGGTACCCTCACACATATTATTCCCTCATTTAGTGGATATTTTCACAAAAAAGTGAAATTTTCAAAAATTCAGAAAATTGACTGAAAACGACTAAATATGAAGGACTCATCAGGCGAATCGCTCTGGAACTGAAATCAGAACGTTCACTGATATTTCCCCTATCTGAAAGTATGATAAACGCTGAAAAAACGATTAAGTCCAAAAAAAAATTTTTTCAACTTTTTTCAATTTTACCCCGTGGGATATATATTCTACCCACGCACATTTGGAACACTCCTGGGGTACTCTCACACATATTATTCCCTCATTTAGTCTATATTTTCACAAAAAAGTTAAATTTTCAAAAATTCTGAAAATTGGCTGAAAACGACTAAATATGAAGGACTCATCGGGCGAATCGCTCTGGAACTGAAATCGGAACGCTCACTGACATTTCCCCTATCTGAAAGTCTGATAAACGCTGAAAAAATGACTAAGTCCAAAAAAAAATAATTTTTCACCTTTTTTCAATTTTACCCCCGTGGGATATATATTCTACCCACACACATTTGGAACTCTCCTGGGGTACCCTCACACATATTATTCCCTCATTTAGTGGATATTTTCACAAAAAAGTGAAATTTTCAAAAATTCTGAAAATTGGCTGAAAACGACTAAATATGAAGGACTCATCAGGCGAATCGCTCTGGAACTGAAATCGGAATGCTCACTGATATTGGCCCTATCTGAAAGTCTGATAAACGCTGAAAAAATGATTAAGTCCAAAAAAAAAAATTTTTTCAACTTTTTTCAATTTTACTCCCGTGGGATATATATTCTACCCGCGCACATTTGGAACACTCCTGGGGTACCCTCACACATATTATTCCCTCATTTAGTGGATATTTTCACAAAAAAGTGAAATTTTCAAAAATTCTGAAAATTGGCTGAAAACGACTGAATATGATGGACTTATCGGGCGAATCGCGCTGGAACTGAAATCGGAACGCTCACTGACATTTCCCCTATCTGAAAGTCTGATAAACGCTGAAAAAATGACTAAGTCCAAAAAAAAAATTTTTAACCTTTTTTCCATTTTTACCCCTGTGGGATATATATTCTACCCACACACATTTGGAACTCTCCTGGGGTACCCTCACACATATTATTCCCTCATTTAGTGGATATTTTCACAAAAAAGTGAAATTTTCAAAAATTCAGAAAATTGGCTGAAAACGACTAAATATGAAGGACTCATCAGGCGAATCGCTCTGGAACTGAAATCGGAACGTTCACTGATATTTCCCCTATCTGAAAGTCTGATAAACGCTGAAAAAACGATTAAGTCCAAAAAAAAATTTTTTCAACTTTTTTCAATTTTACCCCGTGGGATATATATTCTACCCACGCACATTTGGAACACTCCTGGGGTACCCTCACACATATTATTCCCTCATTTAGTGGATATTTTCACAAAAAAGTTAAATTTTCAAAAATTCTGAAAATTGGCTGAAAACGACTAAATATGAAGGACTCATCGGGCGAATCGCTCTGGAACTGAAATCGGAACGCTCACTGACATTTCCCCTATCTGAAAGTCTGCTAAACGCTGAAAAAATGACTAAGTCCAAAAAAAAATAATTTTTCACCTTTTTTCAATTTTACCCCCGTGGGATATATATTCTACCCAAACACATTTGGAACTCTCCTGGGGTACCCTCACACATATTATTCCCTCATTTAGTGGATATTTTCACAAAAAAGTGAAATTTTCAAAAATTCAGAAAATTGGCTGAAAACGACTAAATATGAAGGACTCATCGGGCGAATCGCTCTGGAACTGAAATCGGAACGCTCACTGACATCTCCCCTATCTGAAAGTCTGATAAACGCTGAAAAAATGACTAAGTTGAAAAAAAAAATTTTTTAACCTTTTTTCAATTTTACCCCCGTGGGATATATATTCTACCCACACACATTTGGAACTCTCCTGGGGTACCCTCACACATATTATTCCCTCATTTAGTGGATATTTTCACAAAAAAGTGAAATTTTCAAAAATTCTGAAAATTGGCTGAAAACGACTGAATATGATGGACTCATCCGGCGAATCGCGCTGGAGCTGAAATCGGAACGCTCACTGACAATTCCCCTATCTGAAAGTCTGATAAACGCTGAAAAAATGACTAAGTCCAAAAAAAAATTTTTTTCACCTTTTTCAATTTTACCCCCGTGGGATATATATTCTACCCACGCATATTTGGAACTCTCCTGGGGTACCCTCACACATATTATTCCCTCATTTAGTGGATATTTTCACAAAAAAGTGAAATTTTCAAAAATTCAGAAAATTGGCTGAAAACGACTAAATATGATGGACTCATGGGGCGAATCGCTCTGGAACTTAAATCGGAACGCTCACTGACATTTCCCCTATCTGAAAGTCTGATAAACGCTGAAAAAATGACTAAGTCCAAAAAAAAATAATTTTTCACCTTTTTTCAATTTTACCCCCGTGGGATATATATTCTACCCAAACACATTTGGAACTCTCCTGGGGTACCCTCACACATATTATTCCCTCATTTAGTGGATATTTTCACAAAAAAGTGAAATTTTCAAAAATTCAGAAAATTGGCTGAAAACGACTGAATATGATGGACTCATCCGGCGAATCGCGCTGGAGCTGAAATCGGAACGCTCACTGACAATTCCCCTATCTGAAAGTCTGATAAACGCTGAAAAAATGACTAAGTCCAAAAAAAATTTTTTTTCACCTTTTTCAATTTTACCCCCGTGGGATATATATTCTACCCACGCATATTTGGAACTCTCCTGGGGTACCCTCACACATGTTATTCCCTCATTTAGTGGATATTTTCACAAAAAAGTGAAATTTTCAAAAATTCAGAAAATTGGCTGAAAACGACTAAATATGATGGACTCATCGGGCGAATCGCTCTGGAACTTAAATCGGAACGCTCACTGACATTTCCCCTATCTGAAAGTCTGATAAACGCTGAAAAAATGACTAAGTCCAAAAAAAAAATTTTTTCACCTTTTTTCAATTTTACCCCCGTGGGATATATATTCTACCCACACACATTTGTAACTCTCCTGGGGTACCCTCACATATTATTCCCTCATTTAGTGGATATTTTCCCAAAAAAGTGAAATTTTCAAAAATTCTGAAAATTGGCTGAAAACGACTAAATATGAAGGACTCATCGGGCGAATCCCTCTGGAACTGAAATCGGAACGCTCACTGACATTTCCCCTATCTGAAAGTTTGATAAACGCTGAAAAAATGACTAAATCCAAAAAAAAAATTTTTTCACCTTTTTTCAATTTTACTCCTGTGGGATATATATTCTACCCACACACATTTGGAACTCTCCTGGGGTACCCTCACACATATTATTCCCTCATTTAGTGGATATTTTCACAAAAAAGTGAAATTTTCAAAAATTCAGAAAATTGGCTGAAAACGACTAAATATGAAGGACTCATCAGGCGAATCGCTCTGGAACTGAAATCGGAACGTTCACTGATATTTCCCCTATCTGAAAGTCTGATAAACGCTGAAAAAACGATTAATTCCAAAAAAAAAATTTTTCAACTTTTTTCAATTTTACCCCGTGGGATATATATTCTACCCACGCACATTTGGAACACTCCTGGGGTACCCTCACACATATTATTCCCTCATTTAGTGGATATTTTCACAAAAAAGTGAAATTTTCAAAAATTCTGAAAATTGGCTGAAAACGACTAAATATGAAGGACTCATCGGGCGAATCGCTCTGGAACTGAAATCGGAATGCTCACTGATATTGCCCCTATCTGAAAGTCTGATAAACGTTGAAAAAATGATTAAGTCCAAAAAAAAAATTTTTTTCAACTTTTTTCAATTCTACCCCCGTGGGATATATATTCTACCCACGCACATTTGGAACTCTCCTGGGGTACCCTCACACATATTATTCCCTCATTTAGTGGATATTTTCACAAAAAAGTGAAATTTTCAAAAATTCAGAGAATTGGCTGAAAACGACTAAATATGAAGGACTCATCGGGCGAATCGCTCTGGAACTGAAATCGGAACGTTCACTGATATTTCCCCTATCTGAAAGTCTGATAAACGCTGAAAAAACGATTAAGTCCAAAAAAAAAATTTTTTCACCTTTTTCAATTTTACCCCCGTGGGATATATATTCTACCCACGCATATTTGGAACTCTCCTGGGGTACCCTCACACATATTATTCCCTCATTTAGTGGATATTTTCACAAAAAAGTGAAATTTTCAAAAATTCAGAAAATTGGCTGAAAACGACTAAATATGAAGGACTCATCGGGCGAATCGCTCTGGAACTGAAATCGGAACGCTCACTGACATTTCCCCTATCTGAAAGTCTGATAAACGCTGAAAAAATGACTAAATCCAAAAAAAAATTTTTTTCACCTTTTTTCAATTTTACTCCTGTGGGATATATATTCTACCCACACACATTTGGAACTCTCCTGGGGTACCCTCACACATATTATTCCCTCATTTAGTGGATATTTTCACAAAAAAGTGAAATTTTCAAAAATTTAGAAAATTGGCTGAAAACGACTAAATATGAAGGACTCATCAGGCGAATCGCTCTGGAACTGAAATCAGAACGTTCACTGATATTTCCCCTATCTGAAAGTCTGATAAACGCTGAAAAAACGATTAAGTCCAAAAAAAAATTTTTTCAACTTTTTTCAATTTTACCCCGTGGGATATATATTCTACCCACGCACATTTGGAACACTCCTGGGGTACCCTCACACATATTATTCCCTCATTTAGTCTATATTTTCACAAAAAAGTTAAATTTTCAAAAATTCTGAAAATTGGCTGAAAACGACTAAATATGAAGGACTCATCGGGCGAATCGCTCTGGAACTGAAATCGGAACGCTCACTGACATTTCCCCTATCTGAAAGTCTGATAAACGCTGAAAAAATGACTAAGTCCAAAAAAAAATAATTTTTCACCTTTTTTCAATTTTACCCCCGTGGGATATATATTCTACCCACACACATTTGGAACTCTCCTGGGGTACCCTCACACATATTATTCCCTCATTTAGTGGATATTTTCACAAAAAAGTGAAATTTTCAAAAATTCTGAAAATTGGCTGAAAACGACTAAATATGAAGGACTCATCAGGCGAATCGCTCTGGAACTGAAATTTGAATGCTCACTGATATTGGCCCTATCTGAAAGTCTGATAAACGCTGAAAAAATGATTAAGTCCAAAAAAAAAAATTTTTTCACCTTTTTTCAATTTTACCCCCGTGGGATATATATTCTACCCACGCATATTTGGAACTCTCCTGGGGTACCCTCACACATATTATTCCCTCATTTAGTGGATATTTTCACAAAAAAGTGAAATTTTCAAAAATTCAGAAAATTGGCTGAAAACGACTAAATATGAAGGACTCATCGGGCGAATCGCTCTGGAACTGAAATCCGAACGCTCACTGACATTTCCCCTATCTGAAAGTCTGATAAACGCTGAAAAAATGACTAAGTCCAAAAAAAAAATTTTTAACCTTTTTTCCATTTTTACCCCTGTGGGATATATATTCTACCCACACACATTTGGAACTCTCCTGGAGTACCCTCACACATATTATTCCCTCATTTAGTGGATATTTTCACAAAAAAGTGAAATTTTCAAAAATTCTGAAAATTGGCTGAAAACGACTAAATATGAAGGACTCATCGGGCGAATCGCTCTGGAACTGAAATCGGAATGCTCACTGATATTGCCCCTATCTGAAAGTCTGATAAACGTTGAAAAAATGATTAAGTCCAAAAAAAAAATTTTTTTCAACTTTTTTCAATTCTACCCCCATGGGATATATATTCTACCCACGCACATTTGGAACTCTCCTGGGGTACCCTCACACATATTATTCCCTCATTTAGTGGATATTTTCACAAAAAAGTGAAATTTTCAAAAATTCAGAGAATTGGCTGAAAACGACTAAATATGAAGGACTCATCGGGCGAATCGCTCTGGAACTGAAATCGGAACGCTCACTGACATTTCCCCTATCTGAAAGTCTGATAAACGCTGAAAAAATGACTAAGTCCAAAAAAAAAATTTTTTCACCTTTTTTCAATTTTACCCCCGTGGGATATATATTCTACCCACACACATTTGTAACTCTCCTGGGGTACCCTCACATATTATTCCCTCATTTAGTGGATATTTTCCCAAAAAAGTGAAATTTTCAAAAATTCTGAAAATTGGATGACAACGTCTAAATATGAAGGACTCATCGGGCGATTCCCTCTGGAACTGAAATCGGAACGCTCACTGACATTTCCCCTATCTGAAAGTCTGATAAACGCTGAAAAAATGACTAAATCCCAAAAAAAAATTTTTTCACCTTTTTTCAATTTTACTCCTGTGGGATATATATTCTACCCACACACATTTGGAACTCTCCTGGGGTACCCTCACACATATTATTCCCTCATTTAGTGGATATTTTCACAAAAAAGTGAAATTTTCAAAAATTCAGAAAATTGGCTGAAAACGACTAAATATGAAGGACTCATCAGGCGAATCGCTCTGGAACTGAAATCGGAACGTTCACTGATATTTCCCCTATCTGAAAGTCTGATAAATGCTGAAAAAACGATTAAGTCCAAAAAAAAATTTTTTCAACTTTTTTCAATTTTACCCCGTGGGATATATATTCTACCCACGCACATTTGGAACACTCCTGGGGTACCCTCACACATATTATTCCCTCATTTAGTGGTTATTTTCACAAAAAAGTGAAATTTTCAAAAATTCAGAAAATTGGCTGAAAACGACTAAATATGAAGGACTCATCGGGCGAATCGCTCTGGAACTGAAATCGGAACGCTCACTGACATCTCCCCTATCTGAAAGTCTGATAAACGCTGAAAAAATGACTAAGTTGAAAAAAAAATTTTTTTAACCTTTTTTCAATTTTACCCCCGTGGGATATATATTCTACCCACACACATTTGGAACTCTCCTGGGGTACCCTCACACATATTATTCCCTCATTTAGTGGATATTTTCACAAAAAAGTGAAATTTTCAAAAATTCTGAAAATTGGCTGAAAACGACTGAATATGATGGACTCATCCGGCGAATCGCGCTGGAGCTGAAATCGGAACGCTCACTGACAATTCCCCTATCTGAAAGTCTGATAAACGCTGAAAAAATGACTAAGTCCAAAAAAAAATTTTTTTCACCTTTTTCAATTTTACCCCCGTGGGATATATATTCTACCCACGCATATTTGGAACTCTCCTGGGGTACCCTCACACATATTATTCCCTCATTTAGTGGATATTTTCACAAAAAAGTGAAATTTTCAAAAATTCAGAAAATTGGCTGAAAACGACTAAATATGATGGACTCATGGGGCGAATCGCTCTGGAACTTAAATCGGAACGCTCACTGACATTTCCCCTATCTGAAAGTCTGATAAACGCTGAAAAAATGACTAAGTCCAAAAAAAAATAATTTTTCACCTTTTTTCAATTTTACCCCCGTGGGATATATATTCTACCCAAACACATTTGGAACTCTCCTGGGGTACCCTCACACATATTATTCCCTCATTTAGTGGATATTTTCACAAAAAAGTGAAATTTTCAAAAATTCAGAAAATTGGCTGAAAACGACTGAATATGATGGACTCATCCGGCGAATCGCGCTGGAGCTGAAATCGGAACGCTCACTGACAATTCCCCTATCTGAAAGTCTGATAAACGCTGAAAAAATGACTAAGTCCAAAAAAAATTTTTTTTCACCTTTTTCAATTTTACCCCCGTGGGATATATATTCTACCCACGCATATTTGGAACTCTCCTGGGGTACCCTCACACATGTTATTCCCTCATTTAGTGGATATTTTCACAAAAAAGTGAAATTTTCAAAAATTCAGAAAATTGGCTGAAAACGACTAAATATGATGGACTCATCGGGCGAATCGCTCTGGAACTTAAATCGGAACGCTCACTGACATTTCCCCTATCTGAAAGTCTGATAAACGCTGAAAAAATGACTAAGTCCAAAAAAAAAATTTTTTCACCTTTTTTCAATTTTACCCCCGTGGGATATATATTCTACCCACACACATTTGTAACTCTCCTGGGGTACCCTCACATATTATTCCCTCATTTAGTGGATATTTTCCCAAAAAAGTGAAATTTTCAAAAATTCTGAAAATTGGCTGAAAACGACTAAATATGAAGGACTCATCGGGCGAATCCCTCTGGAACTGAAATCGGAACGCTCACTGACATTTCCCCTATCTGAAAGTTTGATAAACGCTGAAAAAATGACTAAATCCAAAAAAAAAATTTTTTCACCTTTTTTCAATTTTACTCCTGTGGGATATATATTCTACCCACACACATTTGGAACTCTCCTGGGGTACCCTCACACATATTATTCCCTCATTTAGTGGATATTTTCACAAAAAAGTGAAATTTTCAAAAATTCAGAAAATTGGCTGAAAACGACTAAATATGAAGGACTCATCAGGCGAATCGCTCTGGAACTGAAATCGGAACGTTCACTGATATTTCCCCTATCTGAAAGTCTGATAAACGCTGAAAAAACGATTAATTCCAAAAAAAAAATTTTTCAACTTTTTTCAATTTTACCCCGTGGGATATATATTCTACCCACGCACATTTGGAACACTCCTGGGGTACCCTCACACATATTATTCCCTCATTTAGTGGATATTTTCACAAAAAAGTGAAATTTTCAAAAATTCTGAAAATTGGCTGAAAACGACTAAATATGAAGGACTCATCGGGTGAATCGCTCTGGAACTGAAATCGGAATGCTCACTGATATTGCCCCTATCTGAAAGTCTGATAAACGTTGAAAAAATGATTAAGTCCAAAAAAAAAATTTTTTTCAACTTTTTTCAATTCTACCCCCGTGGGATATATATTCTACCCACGCACATTTGGAACTCTCCTGGGGTACCCTCACACATATTATTCCCTCATTTAGTGGATATTTTCACAAAAAAGTGAAATTTTCAAAAATTCAGAGAATTGGCTGAAAACGACTAAATATGAAGGACTCATCGGGCGAATCCCTCTGGAACTGAAATCGGAACGCTCACTGACATTTCCCCTATCTGAAAGTTTGATAAACGCTGAAAAAATGACTAAATCCAAAAAAAAAATTTTTTCACCTTTTTTCAATTTTACTCCTGTGGGATATATATTCTACCCACACACATTTGGAACTCTCCTGGGGTACCCTCACACATATTATTCCCTCATTTAGTGGATATTTTCACAAAAAAGTGAAATTTTCAAAAATTCAGAAAATTGGCTGAAAACGACTAAATATGAAGGACTCATCAGGCGAATCGCTCTGGAACTGAAATCGGAACGTTCACTGATATTTCCCCTATCTGAAAGTCTGATAAACGCTGAAAAAACGATTAATTCCAAAAAAAAAATTTTTCAACTTTTTTCAATTTTACCCCGTGGGATATATATTCTACCCACGCACATTTGGAACACTCCTGGGGTACCCTCACACATATTATTCCCTCATTTAGTGGATATTTTCACAAAAAAGTGAAATTTTCAAAAATTCTGAAAATTGGCTGAAAACGACTAAATATGAAGGACTCATCGGGCGAATCGCTCTGGAACTGAAATCGGAATGCTCACTGATATTGCCCCTATCTGAAAGTCTGATAAACGTTGAAAAAATGATTAAGTCCAAAAAAAAAATTTTTTTCAACTTTTTTCAATTCTACCCCCGTGGGATATATATTCTACCCACGCACATTTGGAACTCTCCTGGGGTACCCTCACACATATTATTCCCTCATTTAGTGGATATTTTCACAAAAAAGTGAAATTTTCAAAAATTCAGAGAATTGGCTGAAAACGACTAAATATGAAGGACTCATCGGGCGAATCGCTCTGGAACTGAAATCGGAACGTTCACTGATATTTCCCCTATCTGAAAGTCTGATAAACGCTGAAAAAATGACTAAGTCCAAAAAAAAAATTTTTTCACCTTTTTTCAATTTTACCCCCGTGGGATATATATTCTACCCACACACATTTGTAACTCTCCTGGGGTACCCTCACATATTATTCCCTCATTTAGTGGATATTTTCCCAAAAAAGTGAAATTTTCAAAAATTCTGAAAATTGGCTGAAAACGACTAAATATGAAGGACTCATCGGGCGAATCCCTCTGGAACTGAAATCGGAACGCTCACTGACATTTCCCCTATCTGAAAGTTTGATAAACGCTGAAAAAATGACTAAATCCAAAAAAAAAATTTTTTCACCTTTTTTCAATTTTACTCCTGTGGGATATATATTCTACCCACACACATTTGGAACTCTCCTGGGGTACCCTCACACATATTATTCCCTCATTTAGTGGATATTTTCACAAAAAAGTGAAATTTTCAAAAATTCAGAAAATTGGCTGAAAACGACTAAATATGAAGGACTCATCAGGCGAATCGCTCTGGAACTGAAATCGGAACGTTCACTGATATTTCCCCTATCTGAAAGTCTGATAAACGCTGAAAAAACGATTAATTCCAAAAAAAAAATTTTTCAACTTTTTTCAATTTTACCCCGTGGGATATATATTCTACCCACGCACATTTGGAACACTCCTGGGGTACCCTCACACATATTATTCCCTCATTTAGTGGATATTTTCACAAAAAAGTGAAATTTTCAAAAATTCTGAAAATTGGCTGAAAACGACTAAATATGAAGGACTCATCGGGCGAATCGCTCTGGAACTGAAATCGGAATGCTCACTGATATTGCCCCTATCTGAAAGTCTGATAAACGTTGAAAAAATGATTAAGTCCAAAAAAAAAATTTTTTTCAACTTTTTTCAATTCTACCCCCGTGGGATATATATTCTACCCACGCACATTTGGAACTCTCCTGGGGTACCCTCACACATATTATTCCCTCATTTAGTGGATATTTTCACAAAAAAGTGAAATTTTCAAAAATTCAGAGAATTGGCTGAAAACGACTAAATATGAAGGACTCATCGGGCGAATCGCTCTGGAACTGAAATCGGAACGTTCACTGATATTTCCCCTATCTGAAAGTCTGATAAACGCTGAAAAAACGATTAAGTCCAAAAAAAAAATTTTTTCACCTTTTTCAATTTTACCCCCGTGGGATATATATTCTACCCACGCATATTTGGAACTCTCCTGGGGTACCCTCACACATATTATTCCCTCATTTAGTGGATATTTTCACAAAAAAGTGAAATTTTCAAAAATTCAGAAAATTGGCTGAAAACGACTAAATATGAAGGACTCATCGGGCGAATCGCTCTGGAACTGAAATTGGAACGCTCACTGACATTTCCCCTATCTGAAAGTCTGATAAACGCTGAAAAAATGACTAAATCCAAAAAAAAATTTTTTTCACCTTTTTTCAATTTTACTCCTGTGGGATATATATTCTACCCACACACATTTGGAACTCTCCTGGGGTACCCTCACACATATTATTCCCTCATTTAGTGGATATTTTCACAAAAAAGTGAAATTTTCAAAAATTTAGAAAATTGGCTGAAAACGACTAAATATGAAGGACTCATCAGGCGAATCGCTCTGGAACTGAAATCAGAACGTTCACTGATATTTCCCCTATCTGAAAGTCTGATAAACGCTGAAAAAACGATTAAGTCCAAAAAAAAATTTTTTCAACTTTTTTCAATTTTACCCCGTGGGATATATATTCTACCCACGCACATTTGGAACACTCCTGGGGTACCCTCACACATATTATTCCCTCATTTAGTCTATATTTTCACAAAAAAGTTAAATTTTCAAAAATTCTGAAAATTGGCTGAAAACGACTAAATATGAAGGACTCATCGGGCGAATCGCTCTGGAACTGAAATCGGAACGCTCACTGACATTTCCCCTATCTGAAAGTCTGATAAACGCTGAAAAAATGACTAAGTCCAAAAAAAAATAATTTTTCACCTTTTTTCAATTTTACCCCCGTGGGATATATATTCTACCCACACACATTTGGAACTCTCCTGGGGTACCCTCACACATATTATTCCCTCATTTAGTGGATATTTTCACAAAAAAGTGAAATTTTCAAAAATTCTGAAAATTGGCTGAAAACGACTAAATATGAAGGACTCATCAGGCGAATCGCTCTGGAACTGAAATTTGAATGCTCACTGATATTGGCCCTATCTGAAAGTCTGATAAACGCTGAAAAAATGATTAAGTCCAAAAAAAAAATTTTTTCACCTTTTTCAATTTTACCCCCGTGGGATATATATTCTACCCACGCATATTTGGAACTCTCCTGGGGTACCCTCACACATATTATTCCCTCATTTAGTGGATATTTTCACAAAAAAGTGAAATTTTCAAAAATTCAGAAAATTGGCTGAAAACGACTAAATATGAAGGACTCATCGGGCGAATCGCTCTGGAACTGAAATCGGAACGCTCACTGACATTTCCCCTATCTGAAAGTCTGATAAACGCTGAAAAAATGACTAAATCCAAAAAAAAATTTTTTTCACCTTTTTTCAATTTTACTCCTGTGGGATATATATTCTACCCACACACATTTGGAACTCTCCTGGGGTACCCTCACACATATTATTCCCTCATTTAGTGGATATTTTCACAAAAAAGTGAAATTTTCAAAAATTTAGAAAATTGGCTGAAAACGACTAAATATGAAGGACTCATCAGGCGAATCGCTCTGGAACTGAAATCAGAACGTTCACTGATATTTCCCCTATCTGAAAGTCTGATAAACGCTGAAAAAACGATTAAGTCCAAAAAAAAATTTTTTCAACTTTTTTCAATTTTACCCCGTGGGATATATATTCTACCCACGCACATTTGGAACACTCCTGGGGTACCCTCACACATATTATTCCCTCATTTAGTCTATATTTTCACAAAAAAGTTAAATTTTCAAAAATTCTGAAAATTGGCTGAAAACGACTAAATATGAAGGACTCATCGGGCGAATCGCTCTGGAACTGAAATCGGAACGCTCACTGACATTTCCCCTATCTGAAAGTCTGATAAACGCTGAAAAAATGACTAAGTCCAAAAAAAAATAATTTTTCACCTTTTTTCAATTTTACCCCCGTGGGATATATATTCTACCCACACACATTTGGAACTCTCCTGGGGTACCCTCACACATATTATTCCCTCATTTAGTGGATATTTTCACAAAAAAGTGAAATTTTCAAAAATTCTGAAAATTGGCTGAAAACGACTAAATATGAAGGACTCATCAGGCGAATCGCTCTGGAACTGAAATTTGAATGCTCACTGATATTGGCCCTATCTGAAAGTCTGATAAACGCTGAAAAAATGATTAAGTCCAAAAAAAAAAATTTTTTCAACTTTTTTCAATTTTACTCCCGTGGGATATATATTCTACCCGCGCACATTTGGAACACTCCTGGGGTACCCTCACACATATTATTCCCTCATTTAGTGGATATTTTCACAAAAAAGTGAAATTTTCAAAAATTCTGAAAATTGGCTGAAAACGACTGAATATGATGGACTTATCGGGCGAATCGCGCTGGAACTGAAATCGGAACGCTCACTGACATTTCCCCTATCTGAAAGTCTGATAAACGCTGAAAAAATGACTAAGTCCAAAAAAAAAAATTTTTTCACCTTTTTTCAATTTTACCCCCGTGGGATATATATTCTACCCACGCATATTTGGAACTCTCCTGGGGTACCCTCACACATATTATTCCCTCATTTAGTGGATATTTTCACAAAAAAGTGAAATTTTCAAAAATTCAGAAAATTGGCTGAAAACGACTAAATATGAAGGACTCATCGGGCGAATCGCTCTGGAACTGAAATCCGAACGCTCACTGACATTTCCCCTATCTGAAAGTCTGATAAACGCTGAAAAAATGACTAAGTCCAAAAAAAAATTTTTTAACCTTTTTTCCATTTTTACCCCTGTGGGATATATATTCTACCCACACACATTTGGAACTCTCCTGGAGTACCCTCACACATATTATTCCCTCATTTAGTGGATATTTTCACAAAAAAGTGAAATTTTCAAAAATTCTGAAAATTGGCTGAAAACGACTAAATATGAAGGACTCATCGGGCGAATCGCTCTGGAACTGAAATCGGAATGCTCACTGATATTGCCCCTATCTGAAAGTCTGATAAACGTTGAAAAAATGATTAAGTCCAAAAAAAAAATTTTTTTCAGCTTTTTTCAATTCTACCCCCATGGGATATATATTCTACCCACGCACATTTGGAACTCTCCTGGGGTACCCTCACACATATTATTCCCTCATTTAGTGGATATTTTCACAAAAAAGTGAAATTTTCAAAAATTCAGAGAATTGGCTGAAAACGACTAAATATGAAGGACTCATCGGGCGAATCGCTCTGGAACTGAAATCGGAACGCTCACTGACATTTCCCCTATCTGAAAGTCTGATAAACGCTGAAAAAATGACTAAGTCCAAAAAAAAAATTTTTTCACCTTTTTTCAATTTTACCCCCGTGGGATATATATTCTACCCACACACATTTGTAACTCTCCTGGGGTACCCTCACATATTATTCCCTCATTTAGTGGATATTTTCCCAAAAAAGTGAAATTTTCAAAAATTCTGAAAATTGGATGACAACGTCTAAATATGAAGGACTCATCGGGCGATTCCCTCTGGAACTGAAATCGGAACGCTCACTGACATTTCCCCTATCTGAAAGTCTGATAAACGCTGAAAAAATGACTAAATCCCAAAAAAAAAATTTTTTCACCTTTTTTCAATTTTACTCCTGTGGGATATATATTCTACCCACACACATTTGGAACTCTCCTGGGGTACCCTCACACATATTATTCCCTCATTTAGTGGATATTTTCACAAAAAAGTGAAATTTTCAAAAATTCAGAAAATTGGCTGAAAACGACTAAATATGAAGGACTCATCAGGCGAATCGCTCTGGAACTGAAATCGGAACGTTCACTGATATTTCCCCTATCTGAAAGTCTGATAAACGCTGAAAAAACGATTAAGTCCAAAAAAAAATTTTTTCAACTTTTTTCAATTTTACCCCGTGGGATATATATTCTACCCACGCACATTTGGAACACTCCTGGGGTACCCTCACACATATTATTCCCTCATTTAGTGGTTATTTTCACAAAAAAGTTAAATTTTCAAAAATTCTGAAAATTGGCTGAAAACGACTAAATATGAAGGACTCATCGGGCGAATCGCTCTGGAACTGAAATCGGAACGCTCACTGACATTTCCCCTATCTGAAAGTCTGCTAAACGCTGAAAAAATGACTAAGTCCAAAAAAAAATAATTTTTCACCTTTTTTCAATTTTACCCCCGTGGGATATATATTCTACCCAAACACATTTGGAACTCTCCTGGGGTACCCTCACACATATTATTCCCTCATTTAGTGGATATTTTCACAAAAAAGTGAAATTTTCAAAAATTCAGAAAATTGGCTGAAAACGACTAAATATGAAGGACTCATCGGGCGAATCGCTCTGGAACTGAAATCGGAACGCTCACTGACATCTCCCCTATCTGAAAGTCTGATAAACGCTGAAAAAATGACTAAGTTGAAAAAAAAATTTTTTTAACCTTTTTTCAATTTTACCCCCGTGGGATATATATTCTACCCACACACATTTGGAACTCTCCTGGGGTACCCTCACACATATTATTCCCTCATTTAGTGGATATTTTCACAAAAAAGTGAAATTTTCAAAAATTCTGAAAATTGGCTGAAAACGACTAAATATGAAGGACTCATCGGGCGAATCGCTCTGGAACTGAAATCGGAATGCTCACTGATATTGCCCCTATCTGAAAGTCTGATAAACGTTGAAAAAATGATTAAGTCCAAAAAAAAAATTTTTTTCAACTTTTTTCAATTCTACCCCCGTGGGATTTATATTCTACCCACGCACATTTGGAACTCTCCTGGGGTAACCTCACACATATTATTCCCTCATTTAGTGGATATTTTCACAAAAAAGTGAAAATTTCAAAAATTCAGAAAATTGGCTGAAAACGACTAAATATGAAGGACTCATCAGGCGAATCGCTCTGGAACTGAAATCGGAACGTTCACTGATATTTCCCCTATCTGAAAGTCTGATAAACGCTGAAAAAATGATTAAGTCCAAAAAAAAATTTTTTAACCTTTTTTCAATTTTACCCCCGTGGGATATATATTCTACCCACACACATTTGGTACTCTCCTGGGGTACCCTCACACATATTATTCCCTCATTTAGTGGATATTTTCACAAAAAAGTGAAATTTTCCAAAATTCTGAAAATTGGCTGAAAACGACTGAATATGATGGACTCATCGGGCGAATCGCGCTGGAGCTGAAATCGGAACGCTCACTGACATTTCCCCTATCTGAAAGTCTGATAAACGCTGAAAAAATGACTAAGTCCAAAAAAAAAATTTTTTCACCTTTTTTCAATTTTACCCCCGTGGGATATATATTCTACCCACGCATATTTGGAACTCTCCTGGGGTACCCTCACACATATTATTCCCTCATATAGTGGATATTTTCACAAAAAAGTGAAATTTTCAAAAATTCAGAAAATTGGCTGAAAACGACTAAATATGAAGGACTCATCGGGCGAATCGCTCTGGAACTGAAATCCGAACGCTCACTGACATTTCCCCTATCTGAAAGACTGATAAACGCTGAAAAAATGACTAAGTCCAAAAAAAAATTTTTTAACCTTTTTTCCATTTTTAACCCTGTGGGATATATATTCTACCCACACACATTTGGAACTCTCCTGGGGTACCCTCACACATATTATTCCCTCATTTAGTGGATATTTTCACAAAAAAGTGAAATTTTCAAAAATTCTGAAAATTGGCTGAAAACGACTAAATATGAAGGACTCATCGGGCGAATCGCTCTGGAACTGAAATCGGAATGCTCACTGATATTGCCCCTATCTGAAAGTCTGATAAACGTTGAAAAAATGATTAAGTCCAAAAAAAAAATTTTTTTCAACTTTTTTCAATTCTACCCCCGTGGGATATATATTCTACCCACGCACATTTGGAACTCTCCTGGGGTACCCTCACACATATTATTCCCTCATTTAGTGGATATTTTCACAAAAAAGTGAAATTTTCAAAAATTCAGAGAATTGGCTGAAAACGACTAAATATGAAGGACTCATCGGGCGAATCGCTCTGGAACTGAAATCGGAACGTTCACTGATATTTCCCCTATCTGAAAGTCTGATAAACGTTGAAAAAATGATTAAGTCCAAAAAAAAAATTTTTTCACCTTTTTTCAATTTTACCCCCGTGGGATATATATTCTACCCACACACATTTGTAACTCTCCTGGGGTACCCTCACATATTATTCCCTCATTTAGTGGATATTTTCCCAAAAAAGTGAAATTTTCAAAAATTCTGAAAATTGGATGAAAACGTCTAAATATGAAGGACTCATCGGGCGAATCCCTCTGGAACTGAAATCGGAACGCTCACTGACATTTCCCCTATCTGAAAGTCTGATAAACGCTGAAAAAATGACTAAATCCCAAAAAAAAATTTTTTCACCTTTTTTCAATTTTACTCCTGTGGGATATATATTCTACCCACACACATTTGGAACTCTCCTGGGGTACCCTCACACATATTATTCCCTCATTTAGTGGATATTTTCACAAAAAAGTGAAATTTTCCAAAATTCTGAAAATTGGCTGAAAACGACTGAATATGATGGACTCATCGGGCGAATCGCGCTGGAGCTGAAATCGGAACGCTCACTGACATTTCCCCTATCTGAAAGTCTGATAAACGCTGAAAAAATGACTAAGTCCAAAAAAAAAATTTTTTCACCTTTTTTCAATTTTACCCCCGTGGGATATATATTCTACCCACGCATATTTGGAACTCTCCTGGGGTACCCTCACACATATTATTCCCTCATATAGTGGATATTTTCACAAAAAAGTGAAATTTTCAAAAATTCAGAAAATTGGCTGAAAACGACTAAATATGAAGGACTCATCGGGCGAATCGCTCTGGAACTGAAATCCGAACGCTCACTGACATTTCCCCTATCTGAAAGACTGATAAACGCTGAAAAAATGACTAAGTCCAAAAAAAAATTTTTTAACCTTTTTTCCATTTTTAACCCTGTGGGATATATATTCTACCCACACACATTTGGAACTCTCCTGGGGTACCCTCACACATATTATTCCCTCATTTAGTGGATATTTTCACAAAAAAGTGAAATTTTCAAAAATTCTGAAAATTGGCTGAAAACGACTAAATATGAAGGACTCATCGGGCGAATCGCTCTGGAACTGAAATCGGAATGCTCACTGATATTGCCCCTATCTGAAAGTCTGATAAACGTTGAAAAAATGATTAAGTCCAAAAAAAAAATTTTTTTCAACTTTTTTCAATTCTACCCCCGTGGGATATATATTCTACCCACGCACATTTGGAACTCTCCTGGGGTACCCTCACACATATTATTCCCTCATTTAGTGGATATTTTCACAAAAAAGTGAAATTTTCAAAAATTCAGAGAATTGGCTGAAAACGACTAAATATGAAGGACTCATCGGGCGAATCGCTCTGGAACTGAAATCCGAACGCTCACTGACATTTCCCCTATCTGAAAGACTGATAAACGCTGAAAAAATGACTAAGTCCAAAAAAAAATTTTTTAACCTTTTTTCCATTTTTAACCCTGTGGGATATATATTCTACCCACACACATTTGTAACTCTCCTGGGGTACCCTCACATATTATTCCCTCATTTAGTGGATATTTTCCCAAAAAAGTGAAATTTTCAAAAATTCTGAAAATTGGATGAAAACGTCTAAATATGAAGGACTCATCGGGCGAATCCCTCTGGAACTGAAATCGGAACGCTCACTGACATTTCCCCTATCTGAAAGTCTGATAAACGCTGAAAAAATGACTAAATCCCAAAAAAAAATTTTTTCACCTTTTTTCAATTTTACTCCTGTGGGATATATATTCTACCCACACACATTTGGAACTCTCCTGGGGAACCCTCACACATATTATTCCCTCATTTAGTGGATATTTTCACAAAAAAGTGAAATTTTCAAAAATTCAGAAAATTGGCTGAAAACGACTAAATATGAAGGACTCATCGGGCGAATCGCTCTGGAACTGAAATCCGAATGCTCACTGACATTTCCCCTATCTGAAAGTCTGATAAACGCTGAAAAAATGACTAAGTCCAAAAAAAAATTTTTTAACCTTTTTTCCATTTTTAACCCTGTGGGATATATATTCTACCCACACACATTTGGAACTCTCCTGGGGAACCCTCACACATATTATTCCCTCATTTAGTGGATATTTTCACAAAAAAGTGAAATTTTCAAAAATTCAGAAAATTGGCTGAAAACGACTAAATATGAAGGACTCATCATGCGAATTGCTCTGGAACTGAAATCGGAACACTCACTGATATTGCCCCTATCTGAAAGTCTGATAAACGCTGAAAAAATGACTAAGTCCAAAAAAAAAATTTTTTCACCTTTTTTCAATTTTACCCCCGTGGGATATATATTCTACCCAAGCATATTTGGAACTCTCCTGGGGTACCCTCACACATATTATTCCCTCATATAGTGGATATTTTCACAAAAAAGTGAAATTTTCAAAAATTCAGAAAATTGGCTGAAAACGACTAAATATGAAGGACTCATCGGGCGAATCGCTCTGGAACTGAAATCCGAACGCTCACTGACATTTCCCCTATCTGAAAGACTGATAAACGCTGAAAAAATGACTAAGTCCAAAAAAAAATTTTTTAACCTTTTTTCCATTTTTAACCCTGTGGGATATATATTCTACCCACACACATTTGGAACTCTCCTGGGGTACCCTCACACATATTATTCCCTCATTTAGTGGATATTTTCACAAAAAAGTGAAATTTTCAAAAATTCTGAAAATTGGCTGAAAACGACTAAATATGAAGGACTCATCGGGCGAATCGCTCTGGAACTGAAATCGGAATGCTCACTGATATTGCCCCTATCTGAAAGTCTGATAAACGTTGAAAAAATGATTAAGTCCAAAAAAAAAATTTTTTTCAACTTTTTTCAATTCTACCCCCGTGGGATATATATTCTACCCACGCACATTTGGAACTCTCCTGGGGTACCCTCACACATATTATTCCCTCATTTAGTGGATATTTTCACAAAAAAGTGAAATTTTCAAAAATTCAGAGAATTGGCTGAAAACGACTAAATATGAAGGACTCATCGGGCGAATCGCTCTGGAACTGAAATCGGAACGTTCACTGATATTTCCCCTATCTGAAAGTCTGATAAACGTTGAAAAAATGATTAAGTCCAAAAAAAAAATTTTTTCACCTTTTTTCAATTTTACCCCCGTGGGATATATATTCTACCCACACACATTTGTAACTCTCCTGGGGTACCCTCACATATTATTCCCTCATTTAGTGGATATTTTCCCAAAAAAGTGAAATTTTCAAAAATTCTGAAAATTGGATGAAAACGTCTAAATATGAAGGACTCATCGGGCGAATCCCTCTGGAACTGAAATCGGAACGCTCACTGACATTTCCCCTATCTGAAAGTCTGATAAACGCTGAAAAAATGACTAAATCCCAAAAAAAAATTTTTTCACCTTTTTTCAATTTTACTCCTGTGGGATATATATTCTACCCACACACATTTGGAACTCTCCTGGGGTACCCTCACACATATTATTCCCTCATTTAGTGGATATTTTCACAAAAAAGTGAAATTTTCAAAAATTCAGAAAATTGGCTGAAAACGACTAAATATGAAGGACTCATCGGGCGAATCGCTCTGGAACTGAAATCCGAATGCTCACTGACATTTCCCCTATCTGAAAGTCTGATAAACGCTGAAAAAATGACTAAGTCCAAAAAAAAATTTTTTAACCTTTTTTCCATTTTTAACCCTGTGGGATATATATTCTACCCACACACATTTGGAACTCTCCTGGGGTACCCTCACACATATTATTCCCTCATTTAGTGGATATTTTCACAAAAAAGTGAAATTTTCAAAAATTCAGAAAATTGGCTGAAAACGACTAAATATGAAGGACTCATCAGGCGAATTGCTCTGGAACTGAAATTGGAACACTCACTGATATTGCCCCTATCTGAAAGTCTGATAAACGCTGAAAAAATGATTAAGTCCAAAAAAAAAAATTTTTTCAACTTTTTTCAATTTTACCCCCGTGGGATATATATTCTACCCGCGCACATTTGGAACACTCCTGGGGTACCCTCACACATATTATTCCCTCATTTAGTGGATATTTTCACAAAAAAGTGAAATTTTCAAAAATTCTGAAAATTGGCTGAAAACGACTGAATATGATGGACTCATCGGGCGAATCGCGCTGGAACTGAAATCGGAACGCTCACTGACATTTCCCCTATCTGAAAGTCTGATAAACGCTGAAAAAATGACTAAGTCCAAAAAAAAAAATGTTTAACCTTTTTTCAGTTTTACCCCCCGTGGGATATATATTCTACCCACACACATTTGGAACTCTCCTGGGGTACGCTCACATATATTATTCCCTAATTTAGTGGATATTTTCACAAAAAAGTGAAATTTTCAAAAATTCAGAAAATTGGCTGAAAACGACTAAATATGATGGACTCATCGGGCAAATCGCTCTGGAACTGAAATCGGAATTCTCACTGACATTTCCCCTATCTGAAAGTCTGATAAACGCTGAAAAAATGACTAAGTCCAAAAAAAAAATTTTTTCACCTTTTTTCAATTTTACCCCCGTGGGATATATATTCTACCCACGCATATTTGGAACTCTCCTGGGGTACCCTCACACATATTATTCCCTCATTTAGTGGATATTTTCACAAAAAAGTGAAATTTTCAAAAATTCAGAAAATTGGCTGAAAACGACTAAATATGATGGACTCATCGGGCAAATCGCTCTGGAACTGAAATCGGAATTCTCACTGACATTTCCCCTATCTGAAAGGCTGATAAACGCTGAAAAAATGACTAAGTCCAAAAAAAAAATTTTTTCACCTTTTTTCAATTTTACCCCCGTGGGATATATATTCTACCCACGTATATTTGGAACTCTCCTGGGGTACCCTCACACATATTATTCCCTCATTTAGTGGATATTTTCACAAAAAAGTGAAATTTTCAAAAATTCAGAAAATTGGCTGAAAACGACTAAATATGAAGGACTCATCGGGCGAATCGCTCTGGAACTGAAATCCGAACGCTCACTGACATTTCCCCTATCTGAAAGTCTGATAAACGCTGAAAAAATGACTAAGTCCAAAAAAAAATTTTTTAACCTTTTTTCCATTTTTACCCCTGTGGGATATATATTCTACCCACACACATTTGGAACTCTCCTGGGGTACCCTCACACATATTATTCCCTCATTTAGTGGATATTTTCACAAAAAAGTGAAATTTTCAAAAATTCAGAAAATTAGCTGAAAACGAATAAATATGAAGGACTCATCGGGTGAATCACTCTGGAACTGAAATCGGAACGCTCACTGACATTTTCCCTATCTGAAAGTCTGATAAACGCTGAAAAAATGACTAAGTTGAAAAAAAATTTTTTTTAACCTTTTTTCAATTTTACCCCCGTGGGATATATATTCTACCCACACACATTTGGAACTCTCCTGGGGTACCCTCACACATATTATTCCCTCATTTAGTGGATATTTTCACAAAAAAGTGAAATTTTCAAAAATTCAGAAAATTGGCTGAAAACGACTAAATATGAAGGACTCATCAGGCGAATTGCTCTGGAACTGAAATCGGAACACTCACTGATATTGCCCCTATCTGAAAGTCTGATAAACGCTGAAAAAATGATTAAGTCCAAAAAAAAAAATTTTTTCAACTTTTTTCAATTTTACCCCCGTGGGATATATATTCTACCCGCGCACATTTGGAACACTCCTGGGGTACCCTCACACATATTATTCCCTCATTTAGTGGATATTTTCACAAAAAAGTGAAATTTTCAAAAATTCTGAAAATTGGCTGAAAACGACTGAATATGATGGACTCATCGGGCGAAACGCGCTGGAACTGAAATCGGAACGCTCACTGACATTTCCCCTATCTGAAAGTCTGATAAACGCTGAAAAAATGACTAAGTCCAAAAAAAAAATGTTTAACCTTTTTTCAGTTTTACCCCCGTGGGATATATATTCTACCCACACACATTTGGAACTCTCCTGGGGTACGCTCACACATATTATTCCCTAATTTAGTGGATATTTTCACAAAAAAGTGAAATTTTCAAAAATTCAGAAAATTGGCTGAAAACGACTAAATATGATGGACTCATCGGGCAAATCGCTCTGGAACTGAAATCGGAATTCTCACTGACATTTCCCCTATCTGAAAGTCTGATAAACGCTGAAAAAATGACTAAGTCCAAAAAAAAAATTTTTTCACCTTTTTTCAATTTTACCCCCGTGGGATATATATTCTACCCACGCATATTTGGAACTCTCCTGGGGTACCCTCACACATATTATTCCCTCATTTAGTGGATATTTTCACAAAAAAGTGAAATTTTCAAAAATTCAGAAAATTGGCTGAAAACGACTAAATATGATGGACTCATCGGGCAAATCGCTCTGGAACTGAAATCGGAATTCTCACTGACATTTCCCCTATCTGAAAGTCTGATAAACGCTGAAAAAATGACTAAGTCTAAAAAAAAAATTTTTTCACCTTTTTTCAATTTTACCCCCGTGGGATATATATTCTACCCACGCATATTTGGAACTCTCCTGGGGTACCCTCACACATATTATTCCCTCATTTAGTGGATATTTTCACAAAAAAGTGAAATTTTCAAAAATTCAGAAAATTGGCTGAAAACGACTAAATATGATGGACTCATCGGGCAAATCGCTCTGGAACTGAAATCGGAATTCTCACTGACATTTCCCCTATCTGAAAGGCTGATAAACGCTGAAAAAATGACTAAGTCCAAAAAAAAAATTTTTTCACCTTTTTTCAATTTTACCCCCGTGGGATATATATTCTACCCACGCATATTTGGAACTCTCCTGGGGTACCCTCACACATATTATTCCCTCATTTAGTGGATATTTTCACAAAAAAGTGAAATTTTCAAAAATTCAGAAAATTGGCTGAAAACGACTAAATATGAAGGACTCATCAGGCGAATTGCTCTGGAACTGAAATCGGAACACTCACTGATATTGCCCCTATCTGAAAGTCTGATAAACGCTGAAAAAATGATTAAGTCCAAAAAAAAAAATTTTTTCAACTTTTTTCAATTTTACCCCCGTGGGATATATATTCTACCCGTGCACATTTGGAACACTCCTGGGGTACCCTCACACATATTATTCCCTCATTTAGTGGATATTTTCACAAAAAAGTGAAATTTTCAAAATTCTGAAAATTGGCTGAAAACGACTGAATATGATGGACTCATCGGGCGAATCGCGCTGGAACTGAAATTGGAACGCTCACTGACATTTCCCGTATCTGAAAGTCTGATAAACGCTGAAAAAATGACTAAGTCCAAAAAAAAAAATGTTTAACCTTTTTTCAGTTTTACCCCCGTGGGATATATATTCTACCCACACACATTTGGAACTCTCCTGGGGTACGCTCACACATATTATTCCCTAATTTAGTGGATATTTTCACAAAAAAGTGAAATTTTCAAAAATTCAGAAAATTGGCTGAAAACGACTAAATATGAAGGACTCATCAGGCGAATTGCTCTGGAACTGAAATCGGAACACTCACTGATATTGCCCCTATCTGAAAGTCTGATAAACGCTGAAAAAATAATTAAGTCCAAAAAAAATTTTTTTTAACTTTTTTCAATTTTACCCCCGTGGGATATATATTCTACCCACGCACATTTGGAACACTCCTGGGGTACCCTCACACATATTATTCCCTCATTTAGTGGATATTTTCACAAAAAAGTGAAATTTTCAAAAATTCAGAAAATTGGCTGAAAACGACTGAATATGAAGGACTCATCGGGCGAATCGCGCTGGAACTGAAATCGGAATGCTCACTGACATTTTCCCTATCTGAAAGTCTGATAAACGCTGATAAAATGACTAAGTCCAAAAAAAAAAATGTTTCACCTTTTTTCAATTTTACCCCCGTGGGATATATATTCTACCCACACACATTTGGAACTCTCCTGGGGTACCCTCACACATATTATTCCCTCATTTAGTGGATATTTTCACAAAAAAGTGAAATTTTGAAAAATTCTGAAAATTGGCTGAAAACGACTAAATATGAAGGACTCATCGGGCGAATCGCTCTGGAACTGAAATCGGAACTCTCACTGACATTTCCCCTATCTGAAAGTCTGATAAATGCTGAAAAAATGACTAAGTCCAAAAAAAAAATTTTTTAACCTTTTTTCCATTTTTACCCCTGTGGGATATATATTCTACCCACACACATTTGGAACTCTCCTGGGGTACCCTCACACATATTATTCCCTCATTTAGTGGATATTTTCACAAAAATGTGAAATTTTCAAAAATTCTGAAAATTGGCTGAAAACGACTAAATATGAAGGACTCATCGGGCTCTGGAACTGAAATCGGAACGCTCACTGACATTTCCCCTATCTGAAAGTCTGATAAATGCTGAAAAAATGACCGTCCAAAAAAAAAATTTTTTAACCATTTTTCAATTTTACCCCCTTGGGATATATATTCTACCCACACACATTTGGAACTCTCCTGGGGTACCCTCACACATATTATTCCCTCATTTAGTGGATATTTTCACAAAAAAGTGAAATTTTCAAAAATTCTGAAAATTGGCTGAAAACGACTAAATATGAAGGACTCATCGGGCGAATCGCTCTGGAACTGAAATCGGAACACTCATTGATATTTCCCTTATCTGAAAGTCTGATAAAAGCTGAAAAAATGACTAAGTACAAAAAAAAATTTTTTTCACCTTTTTTCAATTTTACCCCCGTGGGATATATATTCTACCCACACACATTTGGAACTCTCCTGGGGTACCCTCACACATATTATTCCCTCATTTAGTGGATATTTTCAAAAAAAGCAAAATTTTCAAAAATTCTGAAAATTAGCTGAAAGCGACTAAATATGAAGGACTCATCGGGCGAATCGCTCTGGAACTGAAATCGGAACGCTCATTGACATTTCCCCTATCTGAAAGTCTGATAAACGCTGAAAAAATGACTAAGTCAAAAAAAAATTTTTTTCACCTTTTTTCAATTTTACCCCCGTGGGATATATATTCTACCCAAACACATTTGGAACTCTCCTTTGGTACCCTCACACATATTATTCCCTCATTTAGTGGATATTTTCACAAAAATGTGAAATTTTCAAAAATTCTGAAAATTGGGTGAAAACGACTAAATATGAAGGACTCATCGCGCTCTGGAACTGAAATCGGAACGCTCACTGACATTTCCCCTATCTGAAAGTCTGATAAATGCTGAAAAAATGACAGTCCAAAAAAAAAAAGACTAAATATGAAGGACTCATTGGGCTCTGGAACTGAAATCGGAACGCTCACTGACATTTCCCCTATCTGAAAGTCTGATAGATGCTGAAAAAATGACAGTCCAAAAAAAAAAGACTAAATATGAAGGACTCATCGGGCTCTGGAACTGAAATCGGAACGCTCACTGACATTTCCCCTATCTGAAAGTCTGATAAATGCTAAAAAAATGACAGTCCAAAAAAAATTTTTTTCACCTTTTTTCAATTTTACCCCTGTGGGATATATATTCTACCCACACACATTTGGAACTCTCCTGGGGTACCCTCACACATATTATTCCCTCATTTAGTGGATATTTTCACAAAAAAGTGAAATTATCAAGAATTCTGAAAATTGGTTGAAAACGACTGAATATGAAGGACTCATCGGGCGAATCGTGCTGGAACTGAAATCGGAACGCTCACTGACATTTCCCCTATCTGAAAGTCTGATAAACGCTGAAAAAATGACTAAGTACAAAAAAAAATTTTTTTCACTTTTTTTCAATTTTACCCCCGTGGGATATATATTCTACCCACACACATTTGGAACTCTCCTGGGGTACCCTCACACATAGTATTCCCTCATTTAGTGGATATTTTCACAAAAAAGTGAAATTTTGAAAAATTCTGAAAATTGGCTGAAAACGACTAAATATGAAGGACTCATCGGGCGAATTGCTCTGGAACTGAAATCGGAACGCTCACTGACAATTCCCCTATCTGAAAGTCTGATGAACGCCGGAAAAATGACTAAGTCCAAAAAAAATTTTTTTCACCTTTTTTCAATTTTACCCCCGTGGGATATATATTCTACCCAAACACATTTGGAACTCTCCTGGGGTACCCTCACACATATTATTCCCTCATTTAGTGGATATTTTCACAAAAATGTGAAATTTTCAAAAATTCTGAAAATTGGCTGAAAACGACTAAATATGAAGGACTCATCGGGCGAATCGCTCTGGAACTGAAATCGGAACGCTCACTGACATTTCCCCTATCTGAAAGTCTGATAAACGCCGGAAAAATGACTAAGTCCAAAAAAAAATTTTTTCAACTTTTTTCAATTTTACCCCCGTGGGATATATATTCTACCCACACACATTTGGAACTCTTCTGGGGTACCCTCACACATATTATTCCCTCATTTAGTGGATATTTTCACAAAAAAGTGAAATTTTCAAAAATTCTGAAAATTGGCTGAAAACGACTAAATATGAAGGACTCATCGGGCGAATCGCTCTGGAACTGAAATCGGAACACTCATTGATATTTCCCTTATCTGAAAGTCTGATAAAAGCTGAAAAAATGACTAAGTACAAAAAAAAATTTTTTTCACCTTTTTTCAATTTTACCCCCGTGGGATATATATTCTACCCACACACATTTGGAACTCTCCTGGGGTACCCTCACACATATTATTCCCTCATTTAGTGGATATTTTCAAAAAAAGCAAAATTTTCAAAAATTCTGAAAATTAGCTGAAAGCGACTAAATATGAAGGACTCATCGGGCGAATCGCTCTGGAACTGAAATCGGAACGCTCATTGACATTTCCCCTATCTGAAAGTCTGATAAACGCTGAAAAAATGACTAAGTCAAAAAAAAATTTTTTTCACCTTTTTTCAATTTTACCCCCGTGGGATATATATTCTACCCAAACACATTTGGAACTCTCCTTTGGTACCCTCACACATATTATTCCCTCATTTAGTGGATATTTTCACAAAAATGTGAAATTTTCAAAAATTCTGAAAATTGGGTGAAAACGACTAAATATGAAGGACTCATCGCGCTCTGGAACTGAAATCGGAACGCTCACTGACATTTCCCCTATCTGAAAGTCTGATAAATGCTGAAAAAATGACAGTCCAAAAAAAAAAAGACTAAATATGAAGGACTCATTGGGCTCTGGAACTGAAATCGGAACGCTCACTGACATTTCCCCTATCTGAAAGTCTGATAGATGCTGAAAAAATGACAGTCCAAAAAAAAAAGACTAAATATGAAGGACTCATCGGGCTCTGGAACTGAAATCGGAACGCTCACTGACATTTCCCCTATCTGAAAGTCTGATAAATGCTAAAAAAATGACAGTCCAAAAAAAATTTTTTTCACCTTTTTTCAATTTTACCCCTGTGGGATATATATTCTACCCACACACATTTGGAACTCTCCTGGGGTACCCTCACACATATTATTCCCTCATTTAGTGGATATTTTCACAAAAAAGTGAAATTATCAAAAATTCTGAAAATTGGCTGAAAACGACTGAATATGAAGGACTCATCGGACGAATCGCGCTGGAACTGAAATCGGAACGCTCACTGACATTTCCCCTATCTGAAAGTCTGATAAATGCTGAAAAAATGACAGTCCAAAAAAAAATTTTTTTCACCTTTTTTCAATTTTACCCCCGTGGGATATATATTCTACCCACACACATTTGGAACTCTTCTGGGGTACCCTCACACATATTATTCCCTCATTTAGTGGATATTTTCACAAAAAAGTGAAATTTTCAAGAATTCTGAAAATTGGTTGAAAACGACTGAATATGAAGGACTCATCGGGCGAATCGTGCTGGAACTGAAATCGGAACGCTCACTGACATTTCCCCTATCTGAAAGTCTGATAAACGCTGAAAAAATGACTAAGTACAAAAAAAAATTTTTTTCACTTTTTTTCAATTTTACCCCCGTGGGATATATATTCTACCCACACACATTTGGAACTCTCCTGGGGTACCCTCACACATAGTATTCCCTCATTTAGTGGATATTTTCACAAAAAAGTGAAATTTTGAAAAATTCTGAAAATTGGCTGAAAACGACTAAATATGAAGGACTCATCGGGCGAATTGCTCTGGAACTGAAATCGGAACGCTCACTGACAATTCCCCTATCTGAAAGTCTGATGAACGCCGGAAAAATGACTAAGTCCAAAAAAATTTTTTTTCACCTTTTTTCAATTTTACCCCCGTGGGATATATATTCTACCCAAACACATTTGGAACTCTCCTGGGGTACCCTCACACATATTATTCCCTCATTTAGTGGATATTTTCACAAAAATGTGAAATTTTCAAAAATTCTGAAAATTGGCTGAAAACGACTAAATATGAAGGACTCATCGGGCGAATCGCTCTGGAACTGAAATCGGAACGCTCACTGACATTTCCCCTATCTGAAAGTCTGATAAACGCCGGAAAAATGACTAAGTCCAAAAAAAAATTTTTTCAACTTTTTTCAATTTTACCCCCGTGGGATATATATTCTACCCACGCACATTTGGAACACTCCTGGGGTACCCTCACACATATTATTCCCTCATTTAGTGGATATTTTCACAAAAAAGTGAAATTTTCAAAAATTCAGAAAATTGGCTGAAAACGACTGAATATGAAGGACACATCGGGCGAATCGCGCTGGAACTGAAATCGAAACGCTCACTGACATTTCTCCTATCTGAAAGTCTGATAAATGCTGAAAAAATGACAGTCCAAAAAAAAATTTTTTTCACCTTTTTTCAATTTTACCCCCGTGGGATATATATTCTACCCAAACACATTTGGAACTCTCCTGGGGTACCCTCACACATATTATTCCCTCATTTAGTGGATATTTTCACAAAAATGTGAAATTTTCAAAATTTCTGAAAATTGGCTGAAAACAACTAAATATGAAGGACTCATCGGGCGAATCGCTCTGGAACTGAAATCGGAACGCTCACTGACATTTCCCCTATCTGAAAGCCTGATAAACGCTGAAAAAATGACAGTCCAAAAAAAAAATTTTTTCACCATTTTTCAATTTTACCCCCGTGGGATATATATTCTACCCACACACATTTGGAACTCTTCTGGGGTACCCTCACACATATTATTCCCTCATTTAGTGGATATTTTCACAAAAAAGTGAAATTTTCAAGAATTCTGAAAATTGGCTGAAAACGACTGAATATGAAGGACTCATCGGGCGTATCGCGCTGGAACTGAAATCGGAACGCTCACTGACATTTCCCCTATCTGAAAGTCTGATAAACGCCGGAAAAATGACTAAGTCCCAAAAAAATTTTTTTCACCTTTTTTCAATTTTACCCCCGTGGGATATATATTCTACCCACGCACATTTGAAACACTCCTGGGGTACCCTCACACATATTATTCCCTCATTTAGTGGATATTTTCACAAAAAAGTGAAATTTTCAAAAATTCAGAAAATTGGCTGAAAACGACTGAATATGAAGGACACATCGGGCGAATCGCGCTGGAACTGAAATCGAAACGCTCACTGACATTTCTCCTATCTGAAAGTCTGATAAATGCCGAAAAAATGACTAAGATCCCAAAAAAAATTTTTTCACCTTTTTTCAATTTTACCCCCGTGGGATATATATTCTACCCACACACATTTTGAACTCTTCTGGGGTACCCTCACACATATTATTCCCTCATTTAGTGGATATTTTCCCAAAAAAGAGAAATTTTCAAAAATTCAGAAAATTGGCTGAAAACGACTAAATATGAAGGACTCATCGGGCAAATCGCTCTGGAACTGAAATCGGAACGCTCACTGACATTTCCCCTATCTGAAAGTCTGATAAACGCCGGAAAAATGACTAAGTCCAAAAAAAATTTTTTTAAACTTTTTTCAATTTTAACCCCGTGGGATATATATTCTACCCACACACATTTGGAACTCTCCTGGGGTACCCTCACACATATTATTCCCTCATTGAGTGGATATTTTCACAAAAAAGTGAAATTTTCAAAAATTCAGAAAATTGGCTGAAAATGACTGAATATGAAGGACTCATCGGGCGAATCGTGCTGGAACTGAAATCGGATCGCTCACTGACATTTCCCCTATCTGAAAGTCTGATAAACGCTGAAAACATGACTAAGTCCAAAAAAATTTTTTTTCACCTTTTTTCAATTTTACCCCCGTGGGATATATATTCTACCCACACACATTTGGAACTCTCCTGGGGTACCCTCACACATATTATTCCCTCATTTAGTGGATATTTTCACAAAAAGTGAAATTTTCAAAAATTCTGAAAATTGGCTGAAAACGACTAAATATGAAGGACTCATCGGGCGAATCGCTCTGGAACTGAAATCGGAACGCTCACTGACATTTCCCCTGTCTGAAAGTTTGATAAACGCCGGAAAAATGACTAAGTCGAAAAAATAATTTTTTTTCAACTTTTTTCAATTTTACCCCCGTGGGATATATCTTCTACCCACACACATTTGGAACTCTCCTGGGGTACCCTCACACATATTATTCCCTCATTTAGTGGATATTTTCCCAAAAAAGTGAAATTTTCAAAAATTCTGAAAATTGGCTGAAAACGACTAAATATGAAGGACTCATCGGGCGAATCGCTCTGGAACTGAAATCGGAACACTCACTGACATTTCCCCTATCTGAAAGTCTGATAAACGCCGGAAAAATGACAAAGTCCAAAAGAAAATTTTTTTCACCTTTTTTCAATTTTACCCCCGTGGGCTATATATTCTACCCACACACATTTGGAACTCTCCTGTTGTACCCTCACACATATTATTCCCTCATTGAGTGGATATTTTCACAAAAAAAGTGAAATTTTCAAAAATTCAGAAAATTTGCTGAAAACAACTAAATATGAAGGACTCATCGGGCGAATCGCTCTGGAACTGAAATCGGAACGCTCACTGACATTTCCCCTATCTGAAAGTCTGATAAACGCCGGAAAAATGACTAAGTCAAAAAAAAAATTTTTTAAACTTTTTTCAATTTTACCCCCGTGGGATATATATTCTACCCACACACATTTTGAACTCTTCTGGGGTACCCTCACACATATTATTCCCTCATTTAGTGGATATTTTCCCAAAAAAGAGAAATTTTCAAAAATTCAGAAAATTGGCTGAAAACGACTAAATATGAAGGACTCATCGGGCAAATCGCTCTGGAACTGAAATCGGAACGCTCACTGACATTTCCCCTATCTGAAAGTCTGATAAACGCCGGAAAAATGACTAAGTCCAAAAAAAAATGTTTTAAACTTTTTTCAATTTTACCCCCGTGGGATATATATTCTACCCACACACATTTGGAACTCTCCTGGGGTACCCTCACACATATTATTCCCTCATTTAGTGGATATTTTCACAAAAAAGTGAAATTTTCAAAAATTCTGAAAATTGTCTGAAAACGACTAAATATGAAGGACTCATCGGGCGAATCGCTCTGGAACTAAAATCGGAACGCTCACTGACATTTCCACTATCTGAAAGTCTGATAAACGCCGGAAAAATGACTAAGTCAAAAAAAAAATTTTTTAAACTTTTTTCAATTTTACCCCCGTGGGATATATATTCTACCCACACACATTTTGAACTCTTCTGGGTACCCTCACACATATTATTCCCTCATTTAGTGGATATTTTCCTATTTTCCCAAAAAAGTAAAATTTTCAAAAATTCAGAAAATTGGCTGAAAACGACTAAATATGAAGGACTCATCGGGCGAATCGCTCTGGAACTGAAATCGGAACGCTCACTGACATTTCCCCTATCTGAAAGTCTGATAAACGCCGGAAAAATGACTAAGTCCAAAAAAAAAATTTTTCAACTTTTTTCAATTTTACCCCCGTGGGATATGTTTTCTAGCCAAACACATTTGGAACTCTCCTGGGGTACCCTCACACATATTATTCCCTCATTTAGTGGATGTTTTCACTAAAAAGTGAAATTTTCAAAAATTCTGAAAATTGGCTGAAAATGACTAAATATGAAGGACTCATCGGGCGAATCACTTTGTAAGTGAAATCGGAACGCTCACTGACATTTCCCCTATCTGAAAGTCTGATAAATGCTGGAAAAATGACTAAGTCCAAAAAAATTTTTTATTTAACTTTTTTTAATTTTACCCCAGTGGGATATGTTTTCTACCCAAACACATTTGGAACTCTCCTGGTGTACCCTCACACATATTATTCCCTCATTTAGTGGATGTTTTCACAAAAAAGTGAAAATTTCAAAAATTCAGAAAATTGGCTGAAAACGACTAAATATGATGGACTCATTGGGCGAATCACTCTGGAACTGAAATCGGAACGCTCACTGACATTTCCCCTATCTGAAAGTCTGATAAACGCCGGAAAAATGACTAAGTCCAAAAAAATTTTTTTTTTAACTTTTTTTAATTTTACCCCAGTGGGATATATATTCTACCCACACACATTTGGAACTCTCCTGGCTTACCCTCACACATATTATTCCCTCATTTAGTGGATATTTTCACAAAAAAGTGAAATTTTCAAAAATTCAGAAAATTGGCTGAAAACGACTAAATATCAAGGACTCATCAGGCGAATCACTCTGGAACTGAAATAGGAATGCTCACTGACATTTCCCCTATCTGAAAGTCTGATAAACGCCAGAAAAATGACTAAGTCCCCCAAAAAATTTTTTTCAATTTTTTTCAATTTTACCCCCGTGGGATATGTTTTCTACCCAAACACATTTGGAACTCTCCTGGGGTACCCTCACACATATTATTCTCTCATTTAGTGGATGTTTTCACTAAAAAGTGAAATTTTCAAAAATTCTGAAAATTGGCTGAAAATGACTAAATATGAAGGACTTATCGGGCGAATCACTTTGGAAGTGAAATCGGAACGCTCACTGACATTTCCCCTATCTGAAAGTCTGATAAATGCCGGAAAAATGACTAAGTCCAAAAAAATTTTTTTTTTTACTTTTTTTAATTTTACCCCAGTGGGATATATATTCTACCCAGAAACATTTGGAACTGTCCTGGCGTACCGTCACACATATTATTCCCTCATTTAGTGGATATTTTCACAAAAAATTGAAATTTTCAAAAATTCAGAAAATTGTCTGAAAACGACTAAATATCAAGGACTCATCGGGCGAATCACTCTGGAACTGAAATAGGAATGCTCACTGACACTTCCCCTATCTGAAAGTCTGATAAATGCCGGAAAAATGACTAAATCCCAAAAAAATGTTTTTCAACTTTTTTCAATTTTACCCCCGTGGGATATATATTCAACCCAAACACATTTGGAATTCTTCTGGGGTACCCTCACACATATTATTCCCTCATTTAGTGGATATTTTCACAAAAAATTGAAATTTTCAAAAATTCAGAAAATTGTCTGAAAACGACTAAATATCAAGGACTCATCGGGCGAATCACTCTGGAACTGAAATAGGAATGCTCACTGACATTTCCACTATCTGAAAGTATGATAAACGCTGAAAAAATGACTAAGTCCAAAAAAACATTTTTTTTCAACTTTTTTCAATTTTACCCCCGTGGGATATATATTCTTCCCAAACACATTTGGAACTCTCCTGGTGTACTCTCACACATATTATTCCCTCATTCAGTGGATATTTTCACAAAAAAGTGAAATTTTCAAAAATTCAGAAAATTGGCTGAAAACGAATAAATATGAAGGACTCATCGGGCGAATCTCTCTGGAACTGAAATCGGAATGCTCACTGATATTTCCCCTATCTGAAAGTCTCATAAATACTGAAAAAATGATTAAGTCCAAAAAAAATTTTTTCAACTTTTTTCAATTTTACCCCCGTGGGATATATATTCTTCCCAAACACATTTGGAACTCTCCTGTTGTACCCTCACACATATTATTCCCTCATTCAGTGGATATTTTCACAAAAAAGTGAAATTTTCAAAAATTTTGAAAATTGGCTGAAAATGACTAAATATGAAGGACTCATCGGGCGAATCACTCTGGAACTGAAATCGGAATGCTTACTGACATTTCCCCTATCTGAGAGTCTGATAAACGCCGGAAAAATGCCTAAGTCGAAAAAAAAAATTTTTTCAACTTTTTTCAATTTTACCCCCGTGGGATATATATTCTACCCGCACACATTTGGAACTCTCCTGGCGTACCCTCACACATATTATTCCCTCATTTAGTGGATATTTTCACAAAAAAGTGAAATTTTCAAAAATTCAGAAAATTGGCTGAAAACGACTAAATATGAAGGACTCATCAGGCAAATCGCACTGGAACTGAAATCGGAACGCTCACTGATATTTCCCCTATCTGAAAGTCTGATAAATACTGAAAAAATGATTAAGTCCAAAAAAAATTTTTTCAACTTTTTTCAATTTTACCCCCGTGGGATATATATTTTACCCACACACATTTGGAACTCTCCTGGGGTACCCTCACACATATTATTCCCTCATTTAGTGGATATTTTCACAAAAAAGTGAAATTTTCAAAAATTCAGAAAATTGGCTGAAAACGAATAAATATGAAGGACTCATCGGGCGAATCGCTCTGGAACTGAAATCGGAACGCTCACTGATATTTCCCCTATCTGAAAGTCTCATAAATACTGAAAAAATGATTAAGTCCAAAAAAAATTTTTTCAACTTTTTTCAATTTTACCCCCGTGGGATATATATTCTACCCACACACATTTGGAACTCTCCTGGGGTACCCTCACACATATTATTCCCTCATTTAGTGGATATTTTCACAAAAAAGTGAAATTTTGAAAAATTCAGAAAATTGGCTGAAAACGACTAAATATGAAGGACTCATCGGGCGAATCGCTCTGGAACTGAAATCGGAACGCTCACTGATATTTCCCCTATCTGAAAGTCTGATAAATACTGAAAAAATGATTAAGTCCAAAAAAAATTTTTTCAACTTTTTTCAATTTTACCCCCGTGGGATATATATTCTACCCACACACATTTGGAACTCTCCTGGGGTACCCTCACACATATTATTCCCTCATTTAGTGGATATTTTCACAAAAAAGTGAAATTTTCAAAAATTCTGAAAATTGGCTGAAAACGACTAAATATGAAGGACTCATCGGTTGAATCACTCTGGAACTGAAATCGGAATGCTCACTGACATTTCCCCTATCTGAAAGTCTGCTAAACGCTGAAAAATGACTAAGTCCAAAAAAAACCATTTTTTTACCTTTTTTCAATTTTACCCCCGTGTGATATATATTCTACCCACACACATTTGTAACTCTCCTGGGGTACCCTCACACATATTATTCCCTCATTTAGTGGATATTTTCACAAAAAAGTGAAATTTTCAAAAATTCTGAAACTTGGCTGAAAACGACTAAATATGAAGGACTCATCGGGCGAATCGCTCTGGAACTGAAATCGGAACGCTCACTGACATTTCCCCTATCTGAAAGTCTGATAAACGCTGAAAAAATGACTAAATCCAAAAAAAAATTTTTTCACCTTTTTTCAATTTTACTCCTGTGGGATATATATTCTACCCACACACATTTGGAACTCTCCTGGGGTACCCTCACACATATTATTCCCTCATTTAGTGGATATTTTCACAAAAAAGTGAAATTTTCAAAAATTCAGAAAATTGGCTGAAAACGACTAAATATGAAGGACTCATCGGGCGAATCACTCTGGAACTGAAATCGGAACGTTCACTGATATTTCCCCTATCTGAAAGTCTGATAAACGCTGAAAAAATGATTAAGTCCAAAAAAAAATTTTTTTCACCTTTTTTCAATTTTACCCCCGTGGGATATATATTCTACCCACACACATTTGGAACTCTCCTGGGGTACCCTCACACATATTATTCCCTCATTTAGTGGATATTTTCACAAAAAAGTGAAACTTTCAAGAATTCTGAAAATTGGCTGAAAACGACTGAATATGAAGGACTCATCGGGCGAATCAGCTGGAACTGAAATCGGAACGCTCACTGACATTTCCCCTATCTGAAAGTCTGATAAATGCTGAAAAAATGACAGTCCAAAAAAAAAAAGACTAAATATGAAAGACTCATCGGGCTCTGGAACTGAAATCGGAACGCTCACTGACATTTCCCCTATCTGAAAGTCTGATAAATGCTGAAAAAATGACAGTCCAAAAAAAAATTTTTTTCACCTTTTTTCAATTTTACCCCCGTGGGATATATATTCTACCCACACACATTTGGAACTCTTCTGGGGTACCCTCACACATATTATTCCCTCATTTAGTGGATATTTTCACAAAAAAGTGAAATTTTCAAGAATTCTGAAAATTGGCTGAAAACGACTGAATATGAAGGACTCATCGGGCGAATCACGCTGGAACTGAAATCGGAACGCTCACTGACATTTCCCCTATCTGAAAGTCTGATAAACGCTGAAAAAATGACTAAGTACAAAAAAAAATTTTTTTCACTTTTTTTCAATTTTACCCCCGTGGGATATATATTCTACCCACACACATTTGGAACTCTCCTGGGGTACCCTCACACATAGTATTCCCTCATTTAGTGGATATTTTCACAAAAAAGTGAAATTTTCAAAAATTCTGAAAATTGGCTGAAAACGACTAAATATGAAGGACTCATCGGGCGAATCGCTCTGGAACTGAAATCGGAACGCTCACTGACATTTCCCCTATCTGAAAGTCTGATAAACGCCGGAAAAATGACTAAGTCCAAAAAAAAATGTTTTAAACTTTTTTCAATTTTACCCCCGTGGGATAAATATTCTACCCACACACATTTGGAACTCTCCTGGGGTGCCCTCACACATATTGTTCCCTCATTTAGTGGATATTTTCCCAAAAAAGTGAAATTTTCAAAAATTCAGAAAATTGGCTGAAAACGACTAAATATGAAGGACTCATCGGGCGAATCGCTCTGGAACTGAAATCGGAACACTCACTGACATTTCCCCTATCTGAAAGTCTGATAAACGCCGGAAAAATGACAAAGTCCAAAAGAAAATTTTTTTCACCTTTTTTCAATTTTACCCCCGTGGGATATATATTCTACCCACGCACATTTGGAACTCTCCTGTTGTACCCTCACACATATTATTCCCTCATTTAGTGGATATTTTCCCAAAAAAGAGAAATTTTCAAAAATTCAGAAAATTGGCTGAAAACAACTAAATATGAAGCACTCATCGGGCAAATCGCTCTGGAACTGAAATCGGAATGCTCACTGACATTTCCCCTATCTGAAAGTCTGATAAACGCTGAAAAAATGACTAAGTACAAAAAAAAATTTTTTTCACTTTTTTTCAATTTTACCCCCGTGGGATATATATTCTACCCACACACATTTGGAACTCTCCTGGGGTACCCTCACACATATTATTCCCTCATTTAGTGGATATTTTCACAAAAAAGTGACATTTTAAAAATTCTGAAAATTGGCTGAAAACGACTGAATATGAAGGACTCATCTGGCGAATCGCGCTGGAACTGAAATCGGAACGCTCACTGACATTTCCCCTATCTGAAAGTCTGATAAACGCTGATAAATGACTAAGTCCAAAAAAAAACATTTTTTTACCTTTTTTCAATTTTACCCCCGTGGGATATATATTCTACCAACACACATTTGTAACTCTCCTGGGGTACCCTCACACATATTATTCCCTCATTTAGTGGATATTTTCACAAAAAAGTGAAATTTTCAAAAATTCTGAAACTTGGCTGAAAACGACTAAATATGAAGGACTCATCGGGCGAATCGCTCCGGAACTGAAATCGGAACGTTCACTGAAATTTCCCCTATCTGAAAGTCTGATAAACGCTGAAAAAATGACTAAGTCCCAAAAAAAAATTTTTTCACCTTTTTTCAATTTTACCCCCGTGGGATATATATTCTACCCACACACATTTGTAACTCTCCTGGGGTACCCTCACACATATTATTCCCTTATTTAGTGGATATTTTCACAAAAAAGTGAAATTTTGAAAAATTCTGAAAATTGGCTGAAAATGACTAAATATGAAGGACTCATCGGGCGAATCGCTCTGGAACTGAAATCGGAACGCTCACTGACATTTCCCCTATCTGAAAGTCTGATAAACGCTGAAAAAATGACTAAGTTGAAAAAAAAAAATTTTTAACCTTTTTTCAATTTTACCCCCGTGGGATATATATTCTACTCACACACATTTGGAACTCTCCTGGGGTACCCTCACACATATTATTCCCTCATTTAGTGGATATTTTCATAAAAAAGTGAAATTTTCAAAAATTCTGAAAATTGGCTGAAAACGACTAAATATGAAGGACTCATCGGGCGAATCGCGCTGGAACTGAAATCGGAATGCTCACTGACATTTCCCCTATCTGAAAGTCTGATAAACGCTGAAAAAATAATTAAGTCCAAAAAAAATTTTTTTTAACTTTTTTCAATTTTACCCCCGTGGGATATATATTCTACCCACGCACATTTGGAACACTCCTGGGGTACCCTCACACATATTATTCCCTCATTTAGTGGATATTTTCACAAAAAAATGAAATTTTCAAAAATTCAGAAAATTGGCTGAAAACGACTGAATATGAAGGACTCATCGGGCGAATCGCGCTGGAACTGAAATCGGAATGCTCACTGACATTTCCCCTATCTGAAAGTCTGATAAACGGTGAAAAAATGACTAAGTCCAAAAAAAAAAAATGTTTCACCTTTCTTCAATTTTACCCCCGTGGGATATATATTCTACCCAAACACATTTGGAACTCTCGTGGGGTACCCTCACACATATTATTCCCTCATTTATTGGATATTTTCACAAAAATGTGAAATTTTCAAAAATTCTGAAAATTGGCTGAAAACGACTAAATATGAAGGACTCATCGGGCTCTGGAACTGAAATCGGAACGCTCACTGACATTTCCCCTATCTGAAAGTCTGATAAATGCTGAAAAAATGACAGTCCAAAAAAAAATTTTTTTCACTTTTTTTCAATTTTACCCCCGTGGGATATATATTCTACCCACACACATTTGGAACTCTCCTGGGGTACCCTCACACATATTATTCCCTCATTTAGTGGATATTTTCACAAAAAAGTGAAATTTTCAAAAATTCTGAAAATTGGCTGAAAACGACTAAATATGAAGGACTCATCGGGCGAATTGCTCTGGAACTGAAATCGGAACGCTCACTGACATTTCCCCTATCTGAAAGTCTGATAAACGCCGGAAAAATGACAGTCCAAAAAAAATTTTTTTTAACCTTTTTTCAATTTTACCCCCGTGGGATATATATTCTACCCAAACACATTTGGAACTCTCCTGGGGTACCCTCACACATATTATTCCCTCATTTAGTGGATATTTTCACAAAAATGTGAAATTTTCAAAAATTCTGAAAATTGGCTGAAAACGACTAAATATGAAGGACTCATCGGGCTCTGGAACTGAAATCGGAACGCTCACTGACATTTCCCCTATCTGAAAGTCTGATAAATGCTGAAAAAATGACAGTCCAAAAAAAAAACGACTAAGTATGAAGGACTCATCGGGCTCTGGAACTGAAATCGGAACGCTCACTGACATTTCCCCTATCTGAAAGTCTGATAAATGCTAAAAAAATGACAGTCCAAAAAAAATTTTTTTTCACCTTTTTTCAATTTTCAACCTGTGGGATATATATTCTACCCACACACATTTGGAACTCTCCTGGGGTACCCTCACACATATTATTCCCTCATTTAGTGGATATTTTCACAAAAAAGTGAAATTATCAAAAATTCTGAAAATTGGCTGAAAACGACTGAATATGAAGGACTCATCGGACGAATCGCGCTGGAACTGAAATCGGAACGCTCACTGACATTTCCCCTATCTGAAAGTCTGATAAATGCTGAAAAAATGACAGTCCAAAAAAAAATTTTTTTCACCTTTTTTCAATTTTACCCCCGTGGGATATATATTCTACCCACACACATTTGGAACTCTTCTGGGGTACCCTCACACATAGTATTCCCTCATTTAGTGGATATTTTCACAAAAAAGTGAAAATTTCAAAAATTCTGAAAATTGGCTGAAAACGACTAAATATGAAGGACTCATCGGCGAATTGCTCTGGAACTGAAATCGGAATGCTCACTGACATTTCCCCTACCTGAAAGTCTGATAAATGCCGGAAAAATGACTAAGTCCAAAAAAAATTTTTTTCACCTTTTTTCAATTTTACCCCCGTGGGATATATATTCTACCCAAACACATTTGGAACTCTCCTGGGGTACCCTCACACATATTATTCCCTCATTTAGTGGATATTTTCACAAAAATGTGAAATTTTCAAAAATTCTGAAAATTGGCTGAAAACGACTAAATATGAAGGACTCATCGGGCAAATCGCTCTGGAACTGAAATCGGAACGCTCACTGACATTTCCCCTATCTGAAAGTCTGATAAATGCTGAAAAAATGACAGTCCAAAAAAAAATTTTTTTAACTTTTTTCAATTTTACAACGTGGGATATATATTCTACCCACGCACATTTGGAACTCTCCTGTGGTACCCTCACACATATTATTCCCTCATTTAGTGGATATTTTCACAAAAAAGTGAAATTTTCAAAAATTCAGAAAATTGGCTGAAAACGACTGAATATGAAGGACTCATCGGGCGAATCGCGCTGGAACTGAAATCGGAATGCTCACTGACATTTCCCCTATCTGAAAGTCTGATAAACGCTGAAAAAATGACTAAGTCCAAAAAAAAAAATGTTTCACCTTTCTTCAATTTTACCCCCGTGGGATATATATTCTACCCACACACATTTGGAACTCTCCTGGGGTACCCTCACACATATTATTCCCTCATTTAGTGGATATTTTCACAAAAAAGTGAAATTTTGAAAAATTCTGAAAATTGGCTGAAAACGACTAAATATGAAGGACTCATCGGGCGAATCGCTCTGGAACTGAAATCGGAACTCTCACTGACATTTCCCCTATCTGAAAGTCTGATAAACGCTGAAAAAATGACTAAGTCCAAAAAAAAAAATTTTTAACCTTTTTTCCATTTTTACCCCTGTGGGATATATATTCTACCCACACACATTTGAAACTCTCCTGGGGTACCCTCACACATATTATTCCCTCATTTATTGGATATTTTCACAAAAATGTGAAATTTTCAAAAATTCTGAAAATTGGCTGAAAACGACTAAATATGAAGGACTCATCGGGCTCTGGAACTGAAATCGGAACGCTCACTGACATTTCCCCTATCTGAAAATCTGATAAATTCTGAAAAAATGACAGTCCAAAAAAAAATTTTTTTCACCTTTTTTCAATTTTACCCCCGTGGGATATATATTCTACCCACACACATTTGGAACTCTCCTGGGGTACCCTCACACATATTATTCCCTCATTTAGTGGATATTTTCACAAAAAAGTGAAATTTTCAAAAATTCTGAAAATTGGCTGAAAACGACTGAATATGAAGGACTCATCGGGCGAATCGCTCTGGAACTGAAATCGGAACTCTCAATGCCATTTCCCCTATCTGAAAGTCTGATAAACGCTGAAAAAATGACTAAGTCCAAAAAAAAAATTGTTTAACCTTTTTTCCATTTTTACCCCTGTGGGATATATATTCTACCCACACACATTTGAAACTCTCCTGGGGTACCCTCACACATATTATTCCATCATTTAGTGGATATTTTCACAAAAAAGTGAAATTTTCAAAAATTCTGAAAATTGGCTGAAAACGACTAAATATGAAGGACTCATCGGGCGAATTGCTCTGGAACTGAAATCGGAACGCTCACTGACATTTCCCCTATCTGAAAGTCTGATAAACGCCGGAAAAATGACAGTCCAAAAAAAATTTTTTTTAACCTTTTTTCAATTTTACCCCCGTGGGATATATATTCTACCCAAACACATTTGGAATTCTCCTGGTGTACCCTCACACATATTATTCCCTCATTTAGTGGATATTTTCACAAAAATGTGAAATTTTCAAAAATTCTGAAAATTGGCTGAAAACGACTAAATATGAAGGACTCATCGGGCTCTGGAACTGAAATCGGAACGCTCACTGACATTTCCCCTATCTGAAAGTCTGATAAATGCTGAAAAAATGACAGTCCAAAAAAAAAACGACTAAGTATGAAGGGCTCATCGGGCTCTGGAACTGAAATCGGAACGCTCACTGACATTTCCCCTATCTGAAAGTCTGATAAATGCTAAAAAAATGACAGTCCAAAAAAATTTTTTTTTCACCTTTTTTCAATTTTACCCCTGTGGGATATATATTCTACCCACACACATTTGGAACTCTCCTGGGGTACCCTCACACATATTATTCCCTCATTTAGTGGATATTTTTACAAAAAAGTGAAATTATCAAAAATTCTGAAAATTGGCTGAAAACGACTGAATATGAAGGACTCATCGGACGAATCGCGCTGGAACTGAAATCGGAACGCTCACTGACATTTCCCCTATCTGAAAGTCTGATAAATGCTGAAAAAATGACAGTCCAAAAAAAAATTTTTTTCACCTTTTTTCAATTTTACCCCCGTGGGATATATATTCTACCCACACACATTTGGAACTCTTCTGGGGTACCCTCACACATAGTATTCCCTCATTTAGTGGATATTTTCACAAAAAAGTGAAATTTTCAAAAATTCTGAAAATTGGCTGAAAACGACTAAATATGAAGGACTCATCGGTTAATTGCTCTGGAACTGAAATCGAAATGCTCACTGACATTTCCCCTATCTGAAAGTCTGATAAATGCCGGAAAAATGACTAAGTCCAAAAAAAATTTTTTTCACCTTTTTTCAATTTTACCCCCGTGGGATATATATTCTACCCAAACACATTTGGAACTCTCCTGGGGTACCCTCACACATATTATTCCCTCATTTAGTGGATATTTTCACAAAAAAGTGAAATTTTCAAAAATTCTGAAAATTGGCTGAAAACGACTAAATATGAAGGACTCATCGGGCAAATCGCTCTGGAACTGAAATCGGAACGCTCACTGACATTTCCCCTATCTGAAAGTCTGATAAATGCTGAAAAAATGACAGTCCAAAAAAAAATTTTTTTCACCTTTTTTCAATTTTACCCCCGTGGGATATATATTCTACCCAAACACATTTGGAACTCTCCTGGGGTACCCTCACACATATTATTCCCTCATTTAGTGGATATTTTGCCAAAAAAGTGATATTTTCAAAATTTCTGAAAATTGGCTGAAAACGACTAAGTGTGAAGGACTCATCGGGCGAATCGCTCTGGAACTGAAATCGGAACACTCACTGACATTTCCCCTATGTGAAAGTCTGATAAACGCCAGAAAAATGACTAAGTTCAAAAAAAATTTTTTTTTCACCTTTTTTCAATTTTACCCCCGTGGGATATATATTCTACCCACACACATTTGGAACTCTCCTGGGGTACCCTCACACATATTATTCCCTCATTTAGTGGATATTTTCACAAAAAAGTGAAATTTTCAAAAATTCAGAAAATTGGCTGAAAATGACTAAATATGAAGGACTCATCGCTCGAATCACTTTGTAAGTGAAATCGGAACGCTCACTGATATTTCCCCTATCTGAAAGTCTGATAAATGCCGGAAAAATGACTAAGTCCAAAAAAATTTTTTTTTTTACTTTTTTTAATTTTACCCCAGTGGGATATGTTTTCTACCCAAACACATTTGGAACTCTCCTGGTGTACCCTCACACATATTATTCCCTCATTTAGTGGATGTTTTCACAAAAAAGTGAAAATTTCAAAAATTCAGAAAATTGGCTGAAAACGACTAAATATGAAGGACTCATTGGGCGAATCACTCTGGAACTGAAATCGGAACGCTCACTGACATTTCCCCTATCTGAAAGTCTGATAAACGCCGGAAAAATGACTAAGTCCAAAAAATTTTTTTTTTTTACTTTTTTTAATTTTACCCCAGTGGGATATATATTCTACCCACACACATTTGGAACTCTCCTGGCTTACCCTCACACATATTATTCCCTCATTTAGTGGATATTTTCACAAAAAAGTGAAATTTTCAAAAATTCAGAAAATTGGCTGAAAACGAATAAATATCAAGGACTCATCAGGCGAATCACTCTGGAACTGAAATAGGAATGCTCACTGACATTTCCCCTATCTGAAAGTATGATAAACGCTGAAAAAATGACTAAGTCCAAAAAAAAATTTTTTTAAACTTTTTTCAATTTTACCCCCGTGGGATATATATTCTACCCACACACATTTTGAACTCTTCTGGGGTACCCTCACACATATTATTCCCTCATTTAGTGGATATTTTCACAAAAAAGTGAAATTTTCAAAAATTCAGAAAATTGGCTGAAAACGACTAAATATGGAGGACTCATTGGGCGAATCACTCTGGAACTGAAATCGGAATGCTCACTGACACTTCCCCTATCTGAAAGTCTGATAAATGCCGGAAAAATGACTAAATCCCAAAAAAATGTTTTTCAACTTTTTTCAATTTTACCCCCGTGGGATATATATTCAACCCAAACACATTTGGAATTCTTCTGGGGTACCCTCACACATATTATTCCCTCATTTAGTGGACATTTTCACAAAAAAAGTGAAATTTTCAAAAATCCTGAAAATTGGCTGAAAACGACTAAATATGAAGGACTCATCGGGTGAATCACTCTGGAACTGAAATCGGAATGCTCACTGACACTTCCCCTATCTGAAAGTCTGATAAACGCCGGAAAAATGACTAAGTCCAAAAAAAAATTTTTTTTAACTTTTTTCAATTTTACCCCCTTGGGATATATATTCTACCCACACACATTTGGAACTCTCCTGGCATACCCTCACACATATTATTCCCTCATTTAGTGGATATTTTCACAAAAAAGTGAAATTTTCAAAAATTCAGAAAATTTCCCTGAAAACGACTAAATATGAAGGACTCATCGGGCGAATCGCTCTGGAACTGAAATCGGAACGCTCACTGACATTTCCACTATCTGAAAGTATGATAAACGCTGAAAAAATGACTAAGTCCAAAAAAACATTTTTTTCAACTTTTTTCAATTTTACCCCCGTGGGATATATATTCTTCCCAAACACATTTGGAACTCTCCTGGTGTACTCTCACACATATTATTCCCTCATTTAGTGGACATTTTCACAAAAAAAGTGAAATTTTCAAAAATCCTGAAAATTGGCTGAAAACGACTAAATATGAAGGACTCATCGGGTGAATCACTCTGGAACTGAAATCGGAATGCTCACTGACACTTCCCCTATCTGAAAGTCTGATAAACGCCGGAAAAATGACTAAGTCCAAAAAAAAATGTTTTTCAACTTTTTTCAATTTTACCCCCGTGGGATATATATTCAACCCAAACAGATTTGGAATTCTCCTGGGGTACCCTCACACATATTATTCCCTCATTTAGTGGATATATTCACAAAAAAGTGAAATTTTCAAAAATTCTGAAAATTGGCTGAAAACGAATAAATATGAAGGACTCATCGGTCGAATCGCTCTGGAACTGAAATCGGATCGCTCTCTGACATTTCCCCTATCTGAAAGTCTGATAAACGCCGGAAAAATGACTAAGTAAAAAAAAAAATAATTTTAAACTTTTTTCAATTTTACCCCCGTGGGATATATATTCTACCCGCACACATTTGGAACTCTCCTGGCGTACCCTCACACATATTATTCCCTCATTTAGTGGATATTTTCACAAAAAAGTGAAATTTTCAAAAATTCTGAAAATTGGCTGAAAACGAATAAATATGAAGGACTCATCGGTCGAATCACTCTGGAACTGAAATCGGAATGCTCACTGACACTTCCCCTATCTGAAAGTCTGATAAACACCGGAAAAATGACTAAGTCCAAAATAATTTATTTTTAAACTTTTTTCAATTTTACCCCCGTGGGATATATATTCTACCCACACACATTTGAAACTCTCCTGGCGTACCCTCACACATATTATTCCCTCATTTAGTGGATATTTTCACAAAAAGTGAAATTTTCAAAAATTCAGAAACTTTGCTGAAAACGACTAAATATGAAGGACTCATCTGGCGAATCACTCTGGAACTGAAATCGGAATGCTCACTGACACTTCCCCTATATGAAAGTCTGATAAACGCCGGAAAAAAGACTAAGTCCAAAAAAAAATGTTTTTCAACTTTTTTCAATTTTACCCCCGTGGGATATAGATTCAACCCAAACACATTTGGAACTCTCCTGGGGTACCCTCACACATATTATTCCCTCATTTAGTGGATATTTTCACAAAAAAGTGAAATTTTCAAAAATTCTGAAAATTGGCTGAAAATTACTAAATATGAAGGACTCTTCAGGCGAATCACTTTGGAACTGAAATCGGAACGCTCACTGACATTTCCCCTATCTGAAAGTCTGATAAACGCTGAAAAAATGACTAAGTCCAAAAAAACATTTTTTTCAACTTTTTTCAATTTTACCCCCGTGGGATATATATTCTACCCAAACACATTTGGAACTCTCCTGGGGTACCCTCACACATATTATTCCCTCATTTAGTGGATATTTTCACAAAAAAGTGAAATTTTCAAAAATTCTGAAAATTGGCTGAAAACGACTAAATATGAAGGACTCATCGGGCAAATCGCTCTGGAACTGAAATCGGAACGCTCACTGACATTTCCCCTATCTGAAAGTTTAATAAACGCTGAAAAAATGACTAAGTCCAAAAAATCATTTTTTTCAACTTTTTTCAATTTTACCCATGTGGGGTATATATTCTACCCAAACACATTTGGAACTCTCCTGGTGTACCCCCACACATATTATTCCCTCATTCAGTGGATATTTTCACAAAAAAGTGAAATTCTCAAAAATTCTGAAAATTGGCTGAAAACGAATAAATTTGAAGGACTCATGGCTCGAATCGCTCTGGAACTGAAATCGGATCGCTCTCTGACATTTCCCCTATCTGAAAGTCTGATAAACGCCGGAAAAATGACTAATTAAAAAAAAAATAATTTTAAACTTTTTTCAATTTTACCCCCATGGGATTTATATTCTACCCACACACATTTGGAACTCTCCTGGCATACCCTCACACATATTATTCCCTCATTTAGTGGATATTTTCATAAAAAAGTGAAATTTTCAAAAATTCTGAAAATGGGCTGAAAACGACTAAATATGAAGGACTCATCGGGCGAATCACTCTGGAACTGAAATCGGAATGCTCACTGACACTTCCCCTATCTGAAAGTCTGATAAATGCCGGAAAAATGACTAAGTCCAAAAAAATTTTTTTTTAAAACTTTTTTCAATTTTACCCCCGTGGGATATATATTCAACCCAAACACATTTGGAACTCTCCTGGGGTACCCTCACACATAATATTCCCTCATTTAGTGGATATTTTCACAAAAAAGTGAAATTTTCAAAAATTCTGAAAATTGGCTGAAAACGAATAAATATGAAGGACTCATCGGTCGAATCGCTCTGGAACTGAAATCGGATCGCTCTCTGACATTTCCCCTATCTGAAAGTCTGATAAACGCCGGAAAAATGACTATGTAAAAAAAATAATAATTTTAAACTTTTTTCAATTTTACCCCCGTGGGATATATATTCTACCCACACACATTTGAAACTCTCCTGGCGTACCCTCACACATATTATTCCCTCATTTAGTGGATATTTTCACAAAAAGTGAAATTTTCAAAAATTCAGAAACTTTGCTGAAAACGACTAAATATGAAGGACTCATCGGGCGAATCACTCTGGAACTGAAATCGGAATGCTCACTGACACTTCCCCTATCTGAAAGTCTGATAAACGCCGGAAAAAAGACTAAGTCCAAAAAAAAATGTTTTTCAACTTTTTTCAATTTTACCCCCGTGGGATATATATTCAACCCAAACACATTTGGAACTCTCCTGGGGTACCCTCACACATATTATTCCCTCATTTAGTGGATATTTTCACAAAAAAGTGAAATTTTCAAAAATTCTGAAAATTGGCTGAAACTTACTAAATATGAAGGACTCTTCGGGCGAATCACTTTGGAACTGAAATCGGAACGCTCACTGACATTTCCCCTATCTGAAAGTCTGATAAACGCCGGAAAAATGACTAAGTGAAAAAAAAAATTTTTTTTAAACTTTTTTCAATTTTACCCCCGTGGGATATATATTCTACCCACACATATTTGGAACTCTCCTGGGGTACCCTCACACATATTATTCCCTCATTTAGTGGATATTTTCACAAAAAAGTGAAATTTTCAAAAATTCAGAAAATTGGCTGAAAACGACAAAACATGATGGACTCATCGGGCGAATCACTCTGGAACTGAAATCGGAATGCTCACTGACACTTCCCCTATCTGAAAGTCTGATAAACGCCGGAAAAATGACTAAGTCCAAAAAAACATTTTTTTAAACTTTTTTCAATTTTACCCCCGTGGGATATATATTCTACACACACACATTTGGTACTCTCCTGGAGTACTCTCGAACATATTATTCCCTCATTTAGTGGATATTTTCACGAAAAAGTGAAATTTTCAAAAATTTTGAAAATTGGCTGAAAATGACTAAATATGAAGGACTCATCAGGCGAATCACTCTGGAACTGAAATCGGAATGCTCCTGACATTTCCCCTATCTGAAAGTCTGATAAACGCTGAAAAAATGACTAAGACCAAAATACATTTTTTTCAACTTTTTTCAATTTTACCCCTGTGGGATATATGTTCTACCCACACACATTTGGAACTCTCCTGGGGTACCCTCAAACAGATTATTCCCTCATTTAGTGGATATTTTCACAAAAAAGTGAAATTTTCAAAAATTCTGAAAATTGGCTGAAAACGACTTAATATGAAGGACTCATCGAGCGAATCGCTCTGGAACTGAAATTGGAACGCTCACTGACATTTCCCCTATCTGAAAGTTTGATAAACTCTGAAAAAATGACTAAGTCCAAAAAAAAATGTTTTTCAACTTTTTTCAATTTTACCCCCGTGGGATATATATTCAACCCAAACACATTTGGAACTCTCCTGGGGTACCCTCACACATATTATTCCATCATTTAGTGGATATTTTCACAAAAAAGTGAAATTTTCAAAAATTCAGAAACTTGGCTGAAAACGACTAAATATGAAGTACTCCTTGGGCGAATCACTCTGGAACTGAAATCAGAACGCTCACTGACATTTCCCCTTTCTGAAAGTCTGATAAATGCCGGAAAAATGACTAAGTCCAAAAAAAAATGTTTTTCAACTTTTTTCAATTTTACCCCCGTGGGATATATGTTGTACCCACACACATTTGGAACTCTCCTGGGGTACCCTCACACATATTATTCCCTCATTTAGTGGATGTTTTCACGAAAAAGTGAAATTTTCAAAGATTTTGAAAATTGGCTGAAAACGACTAAATATGAAGGACTCATTGAGCGAATCGCTCTGGAACTGAAATCGGAATGCTCACTGACATTTCCCCTATCTGAAAGTCCGATAAATGGCGGAAAAATGACTAAGTCCAAAAAAAAATGTTTTTCAACTTATTTCAATTTTACCCCCGTGGGATATATATTCAACCCAAACACATTTGGAACTCTCCTGGGGTACCCTCACACATATTATTCCCTCATTTAGTGGATATTTTCACAAAAAAGTGAAATTTTCAAAAATTCAGAAAATTGGCTGAAAACGACTAAACATGAAGGACTCATCGGGCGAATCGCTCTGGAACTGAAATCGGAACGCTCACTGACATTTCCCCTATCTGAAAGTCTGATAAACGCCGGAAAAATGACTAAGTCCAAAAAAAAATTTTTTTCAACTTTTTTCAATTTTACCCCCATGGGATATATATTCTACCCAAACACATTTGGAACTCTCCTGGGGTACCCTCACACATATTATTCCCTCATTTAGTTGATATTTTCACAAAAAAGTGAAATTTTCCAAAATTCAGAAACTTGCCTGAAAACGACTAAATATGAAGGACTCATTGGGCGAATCACTCTGGAACTGAAATCGGAACGCTCACTGACATTTCCCCTTTCTGAAAGTTTGATAAATGCCCGAAAAATGACTAAGTCCAGAAAAAAATGATTTTCAACTTTTTTCAATTTTACTCCCGTGGGATGTATTCTACCCAAACACACTTGGAACTCTCCTGGGGTACCCTCACACATATTATTCCCTCATTTAGTAGATATTTTCACAAAAAAGTGAAATTTTCAAAAATTCAGAAAATTGGCTGAAAACGACTAAATATGAAGGACTCATCGGGCGAATCACTCTGGAACTGAAATCGGAATGCTCACTGACATTTCCCCTATCTGAAAGTCTGATAAACGCCCGAAAAATGACTAAGTCCAAAAAAAAATGTTTTTCAACTTTTTTCTATTTTACCCCGTGGGATATATATTCTACCCACACACATTTAGAACTCTCCTGGCGCACCCTCACACATATTATTCCCTCATTTAGTGGATATTTTCACAAAAAAGTGAAATTTTCAAAAATTCAGAAAATTTGCTGAGAACGACTAAATATGAAGGACTCATCGGGTGAATCACTCTGGAACTGAAATCGGAATGCTCACTGACACTTCCCCTTTCTGAAAGTCTGATAAATGCCCGAAAAATGACTAAGTCCAAAAAAAATTTTTTTTCATCTTTTTTCAATTTTACCCACTTGGGATATATATTCTACCCACACACATTTGGTACTCTCCTGGCATACCCTCACACATATTATTCCCTCATTTAGTGGATATTTTCACAAAAAAGTGAAATTTTCAAAAATTCAGAAAATTTGCAGAAAACGACTAAATATGAAGGACTCATCGGGTGAATCACTCTGGAACTGAAATCGGAATGCTCACTGACACTTCCCCTATGTGAAAGTCTGATAAACGGCGGAAAAATAACTAAGTCCCCAAAACAATTTTTTTCAACATTTTTCAATTTTACACCCGTGGGATATATATTCTACCCACACACATTTGGTACTCTCCTGGCGTACCCTCAAACAGATTATTCCCTCATTTAGTGGATATTTTCACAAAAAAGTGAAATTTTCAAAAATTCTGAAAATTGGCTGAAAACGACTTAATATGAAGGACTCATCGAGCGAATCGCTCTGGAACTGAAATTGGAACGCTCACTGACATTTCCCCTATCTGAAAGTTTGATAAACTCTGAAAAAATGACTAAGTCCAAGAAAAAAATGTTTTCAACTTTTTTAAATTTTACCGCCGTGGTATATATATTCTACCCACACACATTTGGTACTCTGATGGCGTACCCTCACACATATTATTCCCTCATTTAGTGGATATTTTCACAAAAAAGTGAAATTTTCAAAAATTCAGAAAATTGGCTGAAAACGACTTAATATGAAGGATACATCGGGCTAATCACTCTGGAACTGAAATCGGAACGCTCACTGACATTTCCCCTATCTGAAAGTCTGATAAATGCTGAAAAAATGACTAAGTCCAAAAAAAAATGTTTTTCAACTTTTTTCAATTTTACCCCCGTGGGATATATATTCAACCCAAACACATTTGGAACTCTCCTGGGGTACCCTCACACATATTATTCCCTCATTTAGTGGATATTTTCACAAAAAAGTGAAATTTTCAAAAATTCAGAAACTTGGCTGAAAACGACTAAATATGAAGGACTCCTTGGGCGAATCACTCTGGAACTGAAATCAGAACGCTCACTGACATTTCCCCTATCTGAAAGTCTGATAAACGCTGAAAAAATGACTAAGACCAAAAAACATTTTTTTCAACTTTTTTCAATTTTACCCCCGTGGGATATATGTTGTACCCACACACATTTGGAACTCTCCTGGGGTACCCTCACACATATTATTCCCTCATTTAGTGGATATTTTCACGAAAAAGTGAAATTTTCAAAAATTTTGAAAATTGGCTGAAAACGACTAAATATGAAGGACTCATTGAGCGAATCGCTCTGGAACTGAAATCGGAATGCTCACTGACATTTCCCCTATCTGAAAGTCCGATAAATGGCGGAAAAATGACTAAGTCCAAAAAAAAATGTTTTTCAACTTTTTTCAATTTTACCCCCGTGGGATATATATTCAACCCAAACACATTTGGAACTCTCCTGGGGTACCCTCACACATATTATTCCCTCATTTAGTGGATATTTTCACAAAAAAGTGAAATTTTCAAAAATTCAGAAAATTGGCTGAAAACGACTAAATATGAAGGACTCATCGGGCGAATCGCTCTGGAACTGAAATCGGAACGCTCACTGACATTTCCCCTATCTGAAAGTCTGATAAACGCCGGAAAAATGACTAAGTCCAAAAAAAAATTTTTTTCAACTTTTTTCAATTTTACCCCCATGGGATATATATTCTACCCAAACACATTTGGAACTCTCCTGGGGTACCCTCACACATATTATTCCCTCATTTAGTTGATATTTTCACAAAAAAGTGAAATTTTCCAAAATTCAGAAACTTGGCTGAAAACGACTAAATATGAAGGACTCATTGGGCGAATCACTCTGGAACTGAAATCGGAACGCTCACTGACATTTCCCCTTTCTGAAAGTTTGATAAATGCCCGAAAAATGACTAAGTCCAGAAAAAAATGATTTTCAACTTTTTTCAATTTTACTCCCGTGGGATGTATTCTACCCAAACACACTTGGAACTCTCCTGGGGTACCATCACACATATTATTCCCTCATTTAGTAGATATTTTCACAAAAAAGTGAAATTTTCAAAAATTCAGAAAATTGGCTGAAAACGACTAAATATGAAGTACTCATCAGGCGAATCGCTCTGCAACTGAAATCGGAACGCTCACTGACATTTCCCCTATCTGAAAGTCTGATAAACGCCGGAAAAATGACTAAGTCCAAAAAAAAATTTTTTTCAACTTTTTTCAATTTTACCCCCATGGGATATATATTCTACCCAAACACATTTGGAACTCTCCTGGGGTACCCTCACACATATTATTCCCTCATTTAGTTGATATTTTCACGAAAAAGTGAAATTTTCCAAAATTCAGAAACTTGGCTGAAAACGACTAAATATGAAGGACTCATTGGGAGAATCACTCTGGAACTGAAATCGGAACGCTCACTGACATTTCCCCTTTCTGAAAGTTTGATAAATGCCCGAAAAATGACTAAGTCCAGAAAAAAATGATTTTCAACTTTTTTCAATTTTACTCCCGTGGGATGTATTCTACCCAAACACACTTGGAACTCTCCTGGGGTACCCTCACACATATTATTCCCTCATTTAGTGGATATTTTCACAAAAAAGTGAAATTTTCAAAAATTCAGAAACTTGGCTGAAAACGATTAAATATGAAGGACTCATTGGGCGAATCACTCTGGAACTGAAATCGGAACGCTCAATGACATTTCCCCTTTCTGAAAGTCTGATAAATGCCGGAAAAATGACTAAGTCCATAAAAAAATGTTTTTCAACTTTTTTCAATTTTACTCCCGTGGGATATATTCTACTCAAACACATTTGGAACTCTCCTGGGGTACCCTCACACATATTATTTCCTCATTTAGTGGATATTTTCACAAAAAAGTGAAATTTTCAAAAATTCAGAAAATTGGCTGAAAACGACTAAATATGAAGTACTCATCAGGCGAATCGCTCTGCAACTGAAATCGGAACGCTCACTGACATTTCCCCTATCTGAAAGTCTGATAAACGCCGGAAAAATGACTAAGTCCAAAAAAAAATGTTTTTCAACTTTTTTCAATTTTACCGCGGTGGGATATATATTCTACCCACACACATTTAGAACTCTCCTGGCGCACCCTCACACATATTATTCCCTCATTTAGTGGATATTTTCACAAAAAAATGAAATTTTCAAAAATTTAGAAAATTGGCTGAAAACGACTAAATATGAAGGACTCATAGGGCAAATCACTCTGGAACTGAAATCGGAATGCTCACTGACACTTCCCCTATCTGAAAGTCTGATAAACGCCGGAAAAATGACAGTCCAAAAAAAAATGTTTTTCAACTTTTTTCAATTTTACCCCCGTGGGATATATGTTCTACCCACACACATTTGGAACTCTCCTGGGGTACCCTCACACATATTATTCCCTCATTTAGTGGATATTTTCACAAAAAAGTGAAATTTTCAAAAATTCAGAAACTTGGACTGAAAACGACTAAATATGAAGGACTCATTGGGCAAATCACTCTGGAACTGAAATCGGAATGCTCACTGACACTTCCCCTTTCTGAAAGTCTGATAAATGTCCGAAAAATGACTAAGTCCAAAAAAAATTTTTTTTCAACTTTTTTCAATTTTACCCACTTGGGATATATATTCTACCCACAAACTTTTGGTATTCTCCTGGCGTACCCTCACACATATTATTCCCTCATTTAATGGATATTTTCACAAAAAAGTGAAATTTTCAAAAATACAGAAAATTGGCTGAAAATGCCTAAATATGAAGGACTCATTAGGCGAATCACTCTGGAACTGAAATCGGAACGCTCACTGACATTTCCCCTATCTGAAAGACTGATAAACGCCGGAAAAACGACTAAGTCCAAAAAAAAAATTCTTTTCAACTTTTCTCAATTTTATCCCCGTGGGATATATATTCTACCCACACACATTTGTAACTCTCCTGGCGTACCCTCACACATATTATTCCCTCATTTAGAGGATGTTTTCGCAAAAAAGTGAAATTTTCAAAAATTCTGAAAATTGGCTGAAAATGACTAAATATGAAGGACTCATCAGGCGAATCACTCTGGAACTGAAATCGGAACGCTCACTGACATTTCCCCTATCTGAAAGACTGATAAACGCCGGAAAAACGACTAAGTCCAAAAAAAAAATTCTTTTCAACTTTTCTCAATTTTATCCCCGTGGGATATATTTTCTACCCACACACATTTGGAACTCTCCTGGGGTACCCTCACACATATAATTCCCTTATTTAGTGGATATTTTCACAAAAAAGTGAAATTTTCAAAAATTCTGAAAATTGGCTGAAAACGACTAAATATGAAAGACTCATCGGGCGAATCGCTCTGGAACTGAAATCGGAACGCTGACTGACATTTCCAGTATCTGAAAGTCTGATAAAGGCTGGAAAAATGACTAAGTCCAAAAAAATTTTTTTTTAATTTTACCCCCGTGGGATATATATTCTACCCACACACATTTGGGACTCTCTTGGGGTACCCTCACACATATTATTCCCTCATTTAGTGGATATTTTCACAAAAAAGTGAAATTTTCAAAAATTCTGAAAATTGGCTGAAAACGACTAAATATGAAGGACTCATCGGGCGAATCGCACTGGAACTGAAATCAGAATGCTCAATTACATTTCCCCTATCTGAAAGTCTGATAAACGCCGGAAAAATGACTAAGTCAAAAAAATTTTTCTTTTCAATTTTACACCCGTGGGATATATATTCTACCCACACACATTTGGAACTCTCCTGGGGTACACTCACACATATAATTCCCTTATTTAGTGGATATTTTCACAAAAAAGTGAAATTTTCAAAAATTCAGAAAATTGGCTGAAAACGACTAAATATGAAGGACTCATCGGGCGAATCGCTCTGGAACTGAAATCGGAACGCTCACTGACATTTCCCCTATCTGAAAGTCTGATAAACGCTTGAAAAATGACTAAGCGCAAAAAAAAAAATTTTTTTTCAACTTTTTTCAATTTTACCCCCGTGGGATATATATTCTGCTTATACACATTTGGAACTCTCCTGGTGTACCCTCACACAAATTATTCCCTCATTTAGTGGATATTTTCACAAAAAAAGTGAAATTTTCAAAAATTCAGAAAATTGGCTGAAAACGACTAAATATGAAGGCCACATCGGGTGCATCGCTCTGGAACTGAAATCGGAACGCTGACTGACATTTCCCCTATCTGAAAGTCTGATAAACGCTGAAAAAATGACTGAGTCTAAAAAAATTTTTTTCAACTTTTTTCAATTTTACCCCCGTGGGATATATATTCTACCCACACACATTTGGAACTCTCCTGGGGTACCCTCACACATATTATTCCTTCATTTAGTGGATATTTTCACAAAAAAGTGAAATTTTCAAAAATTCAGAAAATTGGCTGAAAACGACTAAATATGAAGGACTCATCGGGCGAATCGCTCTGGAACTGAAATCGGAACGCTCACTGACATTTCCCCTATCTGAAAGTCTGATAAACGCTTGAAAAATGACTAAGCGCAAAAAAAAAAATTTTTTTTAAACTTTTTTCAATTTTACCCCCGTGGGATATATATTCTGGTCACACACATTTGGAACTCTCCTGGCGTACCCTCACACATATTATTCCCTCATTTAGTGGATATTTTCACAAAAAAGTGAAATTTTGAAAAATTCTGAAAATTGGCTGAAAACGACTAAATATGAAGGACTCATCGGGCGAATCGCACTGGAACTGAAATCGGAATGCTCACTTACATTTCCCCTATCTGAAATTCTGATAAACGCCGGAAAAATGACTAAGTCCAAAAAAAAATTTTTTTCAATTTTACACCCGTGGGATATATATTCTACCCAAACACATTTGGAACTCTCCTGGGGTACCCTCACACATATAATTCCCTCATTTAGTGGATATTTTCACTAAAAAGTGAAATTTTCTAAAATTCTGAAAATTGGCTGAAAACGACTAAATATGAAGGACTCATCGGGCGAATCGCTCTGGAACTGAAATCGGAACGTTGACTGACATTTCCCCTATCTGAAAGTCTGATAAACGCTGGAAAAATGACTAAGTCCATTAAAAAAAAATTTTCAACTTTTTTCAATTTTACAGCCGTGGGATATATATTCTACCCACACACATTTGGAACTCTCCTGGCGTACCCTCACACATTTGGAACTCTCCTGGGGTACCCTCACACATATTATTCCTTCATTTAGTGGATATTTTCACAAAAAGTGAAATTTTCAAAAATTCCGAAACTTTGCTGAAAACGACTAAATATGAAGTACTCATCGGGCGAATCACTCTGGAACTGTAATCGGAATGCTCACTGACATTTCCCCTATCTGAAAGACTGATAAACGCCGGAAAAACGACTAAGTCCAAAAAAAAAATTATTTTCAACTTTTCTCAATTTTACCCCCGTGGGATATATATTCTACCCACACACATTTGGAACTCTCCTGGCGTACCCTCACACATTTGGAACTCTCCTGGGGTACCCTCACACATATTATTCCCTCATTTAGTTTATATTTTCACAAAAAACTGAAATTTTCAAAAATTCTGAAAATTGACTGAAAACGACTAAATATGAAGGACTCATTGGGCGAATCGCTCTGGAACTGAAATCGGAACGCTCAATGACATTTCCCCTATCTGAAAGTCTGATAAACGCCGGAAAAATGACTAAGTCCAAAAAAATAAATGTTTTCAACTTTTTTCAATTTTACCCCCGTGGGATATATATTATACCCACACACATTTGGAACTCTCCTGGCATACCCTCACACATATTATTCCCTCATTTAGTGGATACTTTCACAAAAAAGTGAAATTTTCAAAAATTTAGAAAATTGGCTGAAAACGACTAAATATGAAGGACTCATCGGGCAAATCATTCTGGAACTGAAATCGGAACGCTCACTGACATTTCCCCTATCTGAAAGTCTGATAAAGGCCAGAAAAATGACTAAGTCCGAAAAAAAAAAATGTTTTCAACTTTTTTCAATTTTACCCCCGTGGGATATATATTCTACCCACACACATTTGGAACTCTCCTGGGGTACCCTCACACATATAATTCACTCATTTAGTGGATATTTTCACAAAAAAGTAAAATTTTCAAAAATTCAGAAAATTGGCTGAAAACTACTAAATATGAAGGACTCATTGGGCGAATCGCTCTGGAACTGAAATCGGAATGCACACTCACATTTCCCATATCTGAAAGTCTGATAAACGCCGGAAAAATGGCTAAGTCCAAAAAATTTTTTTTTAATTTTACCCCCGTGGGATATATATTCTACCCACACACATTTGGAACTCTCCTGGCGTACCCTCACACATATTATTCCCTCATTTAGTGGATATTTTCACAAAAAAGTGAAATTTTCAAAAATTCAGAAAATTGGCTGAAAACGACTAAATGTGAAGGACTCATCGAGCGAATCGCTCTGGAACTGAAATCGGAACGCTCACTGACATTTCCCCTATCTGAAAGTCTGATAAACGCCGGAAAAATGACTAAGTCCAAAAAAATTTTTTTTTAAATTTTACCCCCGTGGGATATATATTCTACCCACACACATTTGGGACTCTCCTGGCGTACCCTCACACATATTATTCCCTCATTTAGTGGATATTTTCACAAAAAAGTGAAATTTTCAAAAATTCTGAAAATTGGCTGAAAACTACTAAATATGAAGGACTCATCCGGCAAATCATTCTGGAACTGAAATCGGAATGCTCACTGACATTTCCCCTATCTGAAAGTCTGATAAAGGCCAGAAAAATGACTAAGTCCAAAAAAAAATTTTTTTTCAACTTTTTTCAATTTTACCCCTGTGGGATATATATTCTACCCACACACATTTGGAACTCTCCTGGGGTACCCTCACACATATAATTCACTCATTTAGTGGATATTTTCACAAAAAAAGTGAAATTTTCAAAAATTTAGAAAATTGGCTGAAAACGACTAAATATGAAGGACTCATCGGGCAAATCATTCTGGAACTGAAATCGGAACGCTCACTGACATTTCCCCTATCTGAAAGTCTGATAAAGGCCAGAAAAATGACTAAGTCCGAAAAAAAAAAAATTTTTCAACTTTTTTCAATTTTACCCCCGTGGGATATAAATTCTACCCACACACATTTGGAACTCTCCTGGGGTACCCTCACACATATAATTCACTCATTTAGTGGATATTTTCACAAAAAAGTAAAATTTTCAAAAATTCAGAAAATTGGCTGAAAACTACTAAATATGAAGGACTCATTGGGCGAATCGCTCTGGAACTGAAATCGGAATGCACACTCACATTTCCCATATCTGAAAGTCTGATAAACGCCGGAAAAATGGCTAAGTCCAAAAAAATTTTTTTTTAATTTTACCCCCGTGGGATATATATTCTACCCACACACATTTGGAACTCTCCTGGCGTACCCTCACACATATTATTCCCTCATTTAGTGGATATTTTCACAAAAAAGTGAAATTTTCAAAAATTCAGAAAATTGGCTGAAAACGACTAAATGTGAAGGATTCATCGAGCGAATCGCTCTGGAACTGAAATCGGAACGCTCACTGACATTTCCCCTATCTGAAAGTCTGCTAAACGCCGGAAAAATGACTAAGTCCAAACAATTTTTTTTTAAAATTTTACCCCCGTGGGATATATATTCTACCCACACACATTTGGGACTCTCCTGGCGTACCCTCACACATATTATTCCCTCATTTAGTGGATATTTTCACAAAAAAGTGAAATTTTCAAAAATTCTGAAAATTGGCTGAAAACGACTAAATATGAAGGACTCATCGGGCAAATCATTCTGGAACTGAAATCGGAACGCTCACTGACATTTCCCCTATCTGAAAGTCTGATAAAGGCCAGAAAAATGACTAAGTCCAAAAAAAAATTTTTTTTCAACTTTTTTCAATTTTACCCCTGTGGGATATATATTCTACCCAAACACACAAAAAAGTGAATTTTTCAAAAATTTAGAAAATTGGCTGAAAACGACTAAATATGAAGGACTCATCGGGCAAATCATTCTGGAACTGAAATCGGAACGCTCACTGACATTTCCCCTATCTGAAAGTCTGATAAACGCCGGAAAAATGACTAAGTCCAAAAAAATTTTTTTTTAAATTTTACCCCCGTGGGATATATATTCTACCCACACACATTTGGAACTCTCCTGGGGTACCCTCACACATATTATTCCCTCATTTAGTGGATATTTTCACAAAAAAGTGACATTTTCAAAAATTCAGAAAATTGTCTGAAAATGACTAAATATGAATTACTCATCGGGCGAATAGCTCTGAGCTGAAATCGCAATGCTCACTGACATTTCCCCTATCTGAAAGTCTGATAAAGGCCGGAAAAATGACTAAGTCCCCAAAAAAAATTTTTTAAACTTTTTTCAGTTTTACCCCCGTGGGATATATATTCTACCCACGCACATTTGGAACTTTCCTGGGGTACCCTCACACATATTATTCCCTCATTTAGTGGATATTTTCACAAATAAGTGAAATTTTCAAAAATTCAGAAAATTGGCTGAAAACGACTAAATGTGAAGGATTCATCGAGCGAATCGCTCTGGAACTGAAATCGGAACGCTCACTGACATTTCCCCTATCTGAAAGTCTGCTAAACGCCGGAAAAATGACTAAGTCCAAAAAATTTTTTTTTTAAATTTTACCTCCGTGGGATATATATTCTACCCACACACATTTGGGACTCTCCTGGCGTACCCTCACACATATTATTCCCTCATTTAGTGGATATTTTCACAAAAAAGTGAAATTTTCAAAAATTCGGAAAATTGGCTGAAAACGACTAAATATGAAGGACTCATCGGGCAAATCATTCTGGAACTGAAATCGGAACGCTCACTGACATTTCCCCTATCTGAAAGTCTGATAAAGGCCAGAAAAATGACTAAGTCCGAAAAAAAAAAATGTTTTCAACTTTTTTCAATTTTACCCCCGTGGGATATATATTCTACCCACACACATTTGGAAATCTCCTGGGGTACCCTCACACATATAATTCACTCATTTAGTGGATATTTTCACAAAAAAGTAAAATTTTCAAAAATTCAGAAAATTGGCTGAAAACTACTAAATATGAAGGACTCATTGGGCGAATCGCTCTGGAACTGAAATCGGAATGCACACTCACATTTCCCATATCTGAAAGTCTGATAAACGCCGGAAAAATGGCTAAGTCCAAAAAATTTTTTTTTAATTTTACCCCCGTGGGATATATATTCTACCCACACACATTTGGAACTCTCCTGGCGTACCCTCACACATATTATTCCCTCATTTAGTGGATATTTTCACAAAAAAGTGAAATTTTCAAAAATTCAGAAAATTGGCTGAAAACGACTAAATGTGAAGGACTGATCGAGCGAATCGCTCTGGAACTGAAATCGGAACGCTCACTGACATTTCCCCTATCTGAAAGTCTGATAAACGCCGGAAAAATGACTAAGTCCAAAAAAATTTTTTTTTAAATTTTACCCCCGTGGGATATATATTCTACCCACACACATTTGGGACTCTCCTGGCGTACCCTCACACATATTATTCCCTCATTTAGTGGATATTTTCACAAAAAAGTGAAATTTTCAAAAATTCTGAAAATTGGCTGAAAACTACTAAATATGAAGGACTCATCCGGCAAATCATTCTGGAACTGAAATCGGAATGCTCACTGACATTTCCCCTATCTGAAAGTCTGATAAAGGCCAGAAAAATGACTAAGTCCAAAAAAAAATTTTTTTTCAACTTTTTTCAATTTTACCCCTGTGGGATATATATTCTACCCACACACATTTGGAACTCTCCTGGGGTACCCTCACACATATAATTCACTCATTTAGTGGATATTTTCACAAAAAAAGTGAAATTTTCAAAAATTTAGAAAATTGGCTGAAAACGACTAAATATGAAGGACTCATCGGGCAAATCATTCTGGAACTGAAATCGGAACGCTCACTGACATTTCCCCTATCTGAAAGTCTGATAAAGGCCAGAAAAATGACTAAGTCCGAAAAAAAAAAAATTTTTCAACTTTTTTCAATTTTACCCCCGTGGGATATAAATTCTACCCACACACATTTGGAACTCTCCTGGGGTACCCTCACACATATAATTCACTCATTTAGTGGATATTTTCACAAAAAAGTAAAATTTTCAAAAATTCAGAAAATTGGCTGAAAACTACTAAATATGAAGGACTCATTGGGCGAATCGCTCTGGAACTGAAATCGGAATGCACACTCACATTTCCCATATCTGAAAGTCTGATAAACGCCGGAAAAATGGCTAAGTCCAAAAAAATTTTTTTTTAATTTTACCCCCGTGGGATATATATTCTACCCACACACATTTGGGACTCTCCTGGCGTACCCTCACACATATTATTCCCTCATTTAGTGGATATTTTCACAAAAAAGTGAAATTTTCAAAAATTCTGAAAATTGGCTGAAAACGACTAAATATGAAGGACTCATCGGGCAAATCATTCTGGAACTGAAATCGGAACGCTCACTGACATTTCCCCTATCTGAAAGTCTGATAAAGGCCAGAAAAATGACTAAGTCCAAAAAAAAATTTTTTTTCAACTTTTTTCAATTTTACCCCTGTGGGATATATATTCTACCCAAACACACAAAAAAGTGAATTTTTCAAAAATTTAGAAAATTGGCTGAAAACGACTAAATATGAAGGACTCATCGGGCAAATCATTCTGGAACTGAAATCGGAACGCTCACTGACATTTCCCCTATCTGAAAGTCTGATAAACGCCGGAAAAATGACTAAGTCCAAAAAAATTTTTTTTTAAATTTTACCCCCGTGGGATATATATTCTACCCACACACATTTGGAACTCTCCTGGGGTACCCTCACACATATTATTCCCTCATTTAGTGGATATTTTCACAAAAAAGTGACATTTTCAAAAATTCAGAAAATTGTCTGAAAATGACTAAATATGAATTACTCATCGGGCGAATAGCTCTGAGCTGAAATCGCAATGCTCACTGACATTTCCCCTATCTGAAAGTCTGATAAAGGCCGGAAAAATGACTAAGTCCCCAAAAAAAATTTTTTAAACTTTTTTCAGTTTTACCCCCGTGGGATATATATTCTACCCACGCACATTTGGAACTTTCCTGGGGTACCCTCACACATATTATTCCCTCATTTAGTGGATATTTTCACAAATAAGTGAAATTTTCAAAAATTCAGAAAATTGGCTGAAAACGACTAAATGTGAAGGATTCATCGAGCGAATCGCTCTGGAACTGAAATCGGAACGCTCACTGACATTTCCCCTATCTGAAAGTCTGCTAAACGCCGGAAAAATGACTAAGTCCAAAAAATTTTTTTTTTAAATTTTACCTCCGTGGGATATATATTCTACCCACACACATTTGGGACTCTCCTGGCGTACCCTCACACATATTATTCCCTCATTTAGTGGATATTTTCACAAAAAAGTGAAATTTTCAAAAATTCTGAAAATTGGCTGAAAACGACTAAATATGAAGGACTCATCGGGCAAATCATTCTGGAACTGAAATCGGAACGCTCACTGACATTTCCCCTATCTGAAAGTCTGATAAAGGCCAGAAAAATGACTAAGTCCAAAAAAAAATTTTTTTTCAACTTTTTTCAATTTTACCCCTGTGGGATATATATTCTACCCAAACACACAAAAAAGTGAATTTTTCAAAAATTTAGAAAATTGGCTGAAAACGACTAAATATGAAGGACTCATCGGGCAAATCATTCTGGAACTGAAATCGGAACGCTCACTGACATTTCCCCTATCTGAAAGTCTGATAAACGCCGGAAAAATGACTAAGTCCAAAAAAATTTTTTTTTAAATTTTACCCCCGTGGGATATATATTCTACCCACACACATTTGGAACTCTCCTGGGGTACCCTCACACATATTATTCCCTCATTTAGTGGATATTTTCACAAAAAAGTGACATTTTCAAAAATTCAGAAAATTGTCTGAAAATGACTAAATATGAATTACTCATCGGGCGAATCGCTCTGAGCTGAAATCGCAATGTTCACTGACATTTCCCCTATCTGAAAGTCTGATAAAGGCCGGAAAAATGACTAAGTCCCCCAAAAAAATTTTTTAAACTTTTTTCAGTTTTACCCCCGTGGGATATATATTCTACCCACGCACATTTGGAACTTTCCTGGGGTACCCTCACACATATTATTCCCTCATTTAGTGGATATTTTCACAAATAAGTGAAATTTTCAAAAATTCTGAAAATTGGCTGAAAACGACTAAATATGAAGGACTCATTGGGCGAATCGCTCTGGAACTGAAATCGGAATGCACACTCACATTTCCCATATCTGAAAGCCTGATAAACGCCGGAAAAATGGCTAAGTCCAAAAAAATTTTTTTTAAAATTTTACCCCCGTGGGATATATATTCTACCCACACACATTTGGGACTCTCCTGGCGTACCCTCACACATATTATTCCCTCATTTAGTGGATATTTTCACAAAAAAGTGAAATTTTCAAAAATTCTGAAAATTGGCTGAAAACGACTAAATATGAAGGACTCATCGGGCGAATCGCTCTGGAACTGAAATCGGAACGCTCACTGACATTTCCCCTATCTGAAAGTCTGATAAACGCCGGAAAAATGACTAAGTCCAAAAAAATTTTTTTTTAAATTTTACCCCCGTGGGATATATATTCTACCCACACACATTTGGGACTCTCCTGGCGTAATCTCACACATATTATTCCCTCATTTAGTGGATATTTTCACAAAAAAGTGAAATTTTCAAAAATTCTGAAAATTGGCTGAAAACGATTAAATATGAAGGACTCATCGGGCAAATCATTCTGGAACTGAAATTGGAACGCTCACTGACATTTCCCCTATCTGAAAGTCTGATAAAGGCCAGAAAAATGACTAAGTCCAAAAAAAAATTTTTTTTCAACTTTTTTCAATTTTACCCCTGTGGGATATATATTCTACCCAAACACACAAAAAAGTGAATTTTTCAAAAATTTAGAAAATTGGCTGAAAACGACTAAATATGAAGGACTCATCGGGCAAATCATTCTGGAACTGAAATCGGAACGCTCACTGACATTTCCCCTATCTGAAAGTCTGATAAACGCCGGAAAAATGACTAAGTCCAAAAAAATTTTTTTTTAAATTTTACCCCCGTGGGATATATATTCTACCCACACACATTTGGAACTCTCCTGGGGTACCCTCACACATATTATTCCCTCATTTAGTGGATATTTTCACAAAAAAGTGACATTTTCAAAAATTCAGAAAATTGTCTGAAAATGACTAAATATGAATTACTCATCGGGCGAATCGCTCTGAGCTGAAATCGCAATGCTCACTGACATTTCCCCTATCTGAAAGTCTGATAAAGGCCGGAAAAATGACTAAGTCCCCAAAAAAAATTTTTTAAACTTTTTTCAGTTTTACCCCCGTGGGATATATATTCTACCCACGCACATTTGGAACTTTCCTGGGGTACCCTCACACATATTATTCCCTCATTTAGTGGATATTTTCACAAATAAGTGAAATTTTCAAAAATTCTGAAAATTGGCTGAAAACGACTAAATATGAAGGACTCATTGGGCGAATCGCTCTGGAACTGAAATCGGAATGCACACTCACATTTCCCATATCTGAAAGCCTGATAAACGCCGGAAAAATGGCTAAGTCCAAAAAAATTTTTTTTAAAATTTTACCCCCGTGGGATATATATTCTACCCACACACATTTGGGACTCTCCTGGCGTACCCTCACACATATTATTCCCTCATTTAGTGGATATTTTCACAAAAAAGTGAAATTTTCAAAAATTCTGAAAATTGGCTGAAAACGACTAAATATGAAGGACTCATCGGGCGAATCGCTCTGGAACTGAAATCGGAACGCTCACTGACATTTCCCCTATCTGAAAGTCTGATAAACGCCGGAAAAATGACTAAGTCCAAAAAAATTTTTTTTTAAATTTTACCCCCGTGGGATATATATTCTACCCACACACATTTGGGACTCTCCTGGCGTAATCTCACACATATTATTCCCTCATTTAGTGGATATTTTCACAAAAAAGTGAAATTTTCAAAAATTCTGAAAATTGGCTGAAAACGATTAAATATGAAGGACTCATCGGGCAAATCATTCTGGAACTGAAATTGGAACGCTCACTGACATTTCCCCTATCTGAAAGTCTGATAAAGGCCAGAAAAATGACTAAGTCCAAAAAAAAATTTTTTTTCAACTTTTTTCAATTTTACCCCTGTGGGATATAAATTCTACCCACACACATTTGGAACTCTCCTGGGGTACCCTCACACATATAATTCACTCATTTAGTGGATATTTTCACAAAAAAGTGAAATTTTCAAAAATTTAGAAAATTGGCTGAAAACGACTAAATATGAAGGACTCATCGGGCAAATCATTCTGGAACTGAAATCGGAACGCTCACTGACATTTCCCCTATCTGAAAGTCTGATAAAGGCCAGAAAAATGACTAAGTCCGAAAAAAAAAATTTTTTTCAACTTTTTTCAATTTTACCCCCGTGGGATATATATTCTACCCACACACATTTGGAACTCTCCTGGGGTACCCTCACACATATAATTCACTCATTTAGTGGATATTTTCACAAAAAAGTGAAATTTTCAAAAATTTAGAAAATTGGCTGAAAACGACTAAATATGAAGGACTCATCGGGCAAATCATTCTGGAACTGAAATCGGAACGCTCACTGACATTTCCCCTATCTGAAAGTCTGATAAACGCCGGAAAAATGACTAAGTCCAAAAAATTTTTTTTTTAAATTTTACCCCCGTGGGATATATATTCTACCCACACACATTTGGAACTCTCCTGGGGTACCCTCACACATATTATTCCCTCATTTAGTGGATATTTTCACAAAAAAGTGAAATTTTCAAAAATTCAGAAAATTGTCTGAAAATGACTAAATATGAATTACTCATCGGGCGAATCGCTCTGGAGCTGAAATCGCAATGCTCACTGACATTTCCCCTATCTGAAAGTCTGATAAAGGCCGGAAAAATGACTAAGTCCCCAAAAAAATTTTTTTAAACTTTTTTCAGTTTTACCCCCGTGGGATATATATTCTACCCACACACATGTGGAACTCTCCTGGGGTACCCTCACACATATTATTCCCTCATTTAGTGGATATTTTCACAGATAAGTGAAATTTTCAAAAATTCTGAAAATTGGCTGAAAACAACTAAATATGAAGGACTCATCGGGCAAATCATTCTGGAACTGAAATCGGAACGCTCACTGACATTTCCCCTATCTGAAAGTCTGATAAAGGCCAGAAAAATGACGAAGTCCAAAAAAAAAATTTTTTTCAACTTTTTTCAATTTTACCCCGTGGGATATATATTCTACCCACACACATTTGGAACTCTCCTGGGGTACCCTCACACATATAATTCCCTCATTTAGTGGATATTTTCACAAAAAAGTGAAATTTTCAAAAATTCAGAAAATTGGCTGAAAACGACTAAATATGAAGGACTCATCGGGCAAATCATTCTGGAACTGAAATCGGAACGCTCACTGACATTTCCCCTATCTGAAAGTCTGATAAAGGCCAGAAAAATGACGAAGTCCAAAAAAAAATTTTTTTTCAACTTTTTTCAATTTTACCCCCGTGGGATATATATTCTACCCACAGACATTTGGTACTCTCCTGGCGTACCCTGACACATTTGGAACTCTCCTGGCGCACCCTCACACATATTCCCTCATTTAGTGGATATTTTCACAAAAAAGTGAAATTTTCAAAAATTCAGAAAATTGGCTGAAAACGACTAAATATGAAGGACTCATCGGGCGAATCGCTCTGGAACTGAAATCGGAACGCTCACTGACATTTCCCCTATCTGAAAGTCTCATAAATGCCGGAAAAATGACTAAGTCCGAAAAAAAAAATTTTTTTCAACTTTTTTCAATTTTACCCCCGTGGGATATATATTCTACCCACACACATTTGGAACTCTCCTGGGGTACCCTCACACATATAATTCACTCATTTAGTGGATATTTTCACAAAAAAGTAAAATTTTCAAAAATTCAGAAAATTGGCTGAAAACTACTAAATATGAAGGACTCATTGGGCGAATCGCTCTGGAACTGAAATCGGAATGCACACTCACATTTCCCATATCTGAAAGTCTGATAAACGCCGGAAAAATGGCTAAGTCCAAAAAAATTTTTTTTTAATTTTACCCCCGTGGGATATATTTTCTACCCACACACATTTGGGACTCTCCTGGCGTACCCTCACACATATTATTCCCTCATTTAGTGGATATTTTCACAAAAAAGTGAAATTTTCAAAAATTCTGAAAATTGGCTGAAAACGATTAAATATGAAGGACTCATCCGGCAAATCATTCTGGAACTGAAATCGGAACGCTCACTGACATTTCCCCTATCTGAAAGTCTGATAAAGGCCAGAAAAATGACTAAGTCCGAAAAAAAAAATGTTTTTCAACTTTTTTCAATTTTCCCCCTGTGGGATATATATTCTACCCACACACATTTGGAACTCTCATGGGGTACCCTCACACATATAATTCACTCATTTAGTGGATATTTTCACAAAAAAGTAAAATTTTCAAAAATTCAGAAAATTGGCTGAAAACTACTAAATATGAAGGACTCATTGGGCGAATCGCTCTGGAACTGAAATCGGAATGCACACTCACATTTCCCATATCTGAAAGTCTGATAAACGCCGGAAAAATGGCTAAGTCCAAAAAAATTTTTTTTTAGTTTTACCCCCGTGGGATATATATTCTACCCACACACATTTGGAACTCTCCTGGCGTACCCTCACACATATTATTCCCTCATTTAGTGGATATTTTCACAAAAAAGTGAAATTTTCAAAAATTCAGAAAATTGGCTGAAAACGACTAAATGTGAAGGACTCATCGAGCGAATCGCTCTGGAACTGAAATCGGAGCGCTCACTGACATTTCCCTTATCTGAAAGTCTGATAAACGCCGGAAAAATGACTAAGTCCAAAAAAATTTTTTTTTAAATTTTACCCCCGTGGGATATATATTCTACCCACACACATTTGAAACTCTCCTGGGGTACCCTCACACATATTATTCCCTCATTTAGTGGATATTTTCACAAAATAGTGAAATTTTAAAAAATTCAGATAATTGGCTGAAAACGACTAAATATGAAGGACTCATCGGGCGACTCGCTCTGGAACTGAAATCGGAACGCTCACTGACATTTCCCCTATCTGAAAGTCTGATAAATGACTAAGTCTGATAAATGACTAAGTCCCCAAAAAGTGGGAAAAATGACTAAGTCCCCCAAAAAATTTTTTTAAACTTTTTTCAATTTTTCCCCCGTGGGATATATATTCTACCCACACACATTTGGAACTCTCCTGGGGTACCCTCACACATATTATTCCCTCATTTAGTAGATATTTTCACAAAAAAGTGAAATTTTCAAAAATTCAGAAAATTGTCTGAAAACGAATAAATATGAAGGACTCATCGGGCGAATCGCTCTGGAACTGAAATCGCAATGCTCACTGACATTTCCCCTATCTGAAAGTCTGATAAATGCTGGAAAAATGACTAAGTCCAAAAAAATTATTTTTTAAACATTTTTCAATCTTACCCCCGTGGGATATATATTCTACCCACACTCATTTGGAACTCTCCTGGGGTACCCTCACACATATTATTCCCTCATTTAGTGGATATTTTCACAAAAAAGTGAAATTTTCAAAAATTCTGAAAATTGGCTGAAAACGAATAAATATGAAGGACTCATCGAGCGAATCGCTCTGCAACTGAAATAGGAACGCTCACTGACATTTCCACTATGTGAAAGTCTGATAAACGCTGAAAAAATGACTAAGTCCAAAACAAATTTTTTTTCACCTTTTTTCAATTTTACCCCTGTGGGATATATATTCTACCCACACACATTTGGAACTCTCCTGGGGTACCCTCACACATATTATTCCCTCATTTAGTGGATATTTTCACAAAAAAGTGAAATTTTCAAAAATTCAGAAAATTGGCTGAAAACGACTAAATATGAAGGACTCATCGGGTGAATTGCTCTGGAACAGAAATCGGAACGCTCACTGACATTTCCCCTATCTGAAAGCCTGATAAACGGCGGAAAAAGGACTAAGTCCAAATAAAAATTTTTTCAATTTTTTTCAATTTTACCCCCGTGGGATATATATTCTACCCACACACATTTGGAAGTCTCCTGGGGTACCCTCACACAAAGTATTCCCTCATTTAGTGGATATTTTCACAAAAAAGTGAAATTTTCAAAAATTCAGAAAATTGGCTGAAAACGACTAAATATGAAGGAATCACAGGGCGAATCGCTCTGGAACTGAGATCGGATTGCTCACTGACATTTCCCCTATCTGAAAGTCTGATAAACGCTGAAAAAATGACTAAGTCCCAAAAAAAATGTATTCAACTTTTTTCAATTTTACCCCCGTGGGATATATATTCTACCCACACACATTTGGAAGTCTAATGGGGTACCCTCACACATATTATTCCCTCATTTAGTGGATATTTTCACAAAAAAGTGACATTTTCAAAAATTCAGAAAATTGGCTGAAAACGACTAAATATGAAGGACTCACAGGGCGAATCGCTCTGGAACTGAGATCGGAACGCTCACTGACATTTCCCCTATCTGAAAGTCTGATAAATGCAGAAAAAATGACTAAGTCCAACAAAAATTTTTTTCAACTTTTTTCAATTTTACCCCCATGGGATATATATTCTACCCACAGACATTTGGAACTCTCCTGGGGTACCCTCACACATATTATTCCCTCATTTAGTGGATATTTTCACAAAAAAGTAAAATTTTCAAAAATTCTGAAAATTGGCTGAAAACGACTAAATATGAAGGACTCTTCGGGCGAATCGCTCTGGAACTGAATCGGAATGCTCACTGACATTTCCTCTATCTGAAAGTCTGATAAATGCCGGAAAAATGACTAAGTCGAACAAAAAATTTTTTTCAAATTATTTCAATTTTACCCCCGTGGGATATGTATTCTACCCACACACATTTGGAAGTCTCCTGGGGTACCCTCACACATATTATTCCCTCATTTAGTGGATATTTTCACAAAAAAGTGAAATTTTCAAAAATTCAGAAAATTGGCTGAAAACGATAAATATGAAGGACTCATCGGGTGAATCGCTCTGGAACTGAAATCGGAACGCTCACTGACATTTCCCCTATCTGAAAGTCTGATAAACGCTGAAAAAATGACTAGGTCGAAAAAACAATTTTTTTCTCCTTTTTTCAATTTTACCACCGTGGGATATATATTCTACCCACACACATTTGGAACTCTCCTGGGGTACCCTCACACATATTATTCCCTCATTTAGTGGATATTTTCACAAAAAAGTAAAATTTTCAAAAATTCTGAAAATTGGCTGAAAATGACTAAATATGAAGGACTCTTCGGGCGAATCGCTCTGGAGCTGAAATCGGAACGCTCACTGACATTTCCCCTATCTGAAAGTCTGATAAACGCTGAAAGAATGACTAAGTCCAAAAAAAAATTTTTTTCAACTTTTTTCAAATTTACCTCCGTGGGATATATACTCTACCTACACACATTTGGAACTCTCCTGGGGTACCCTCACACATATTATTCCCTCATTTAGTGGATATTTTCACAAAAAAGTGAAATTTTCAAAAATTCTGAAAATTGGCTGAAAACGACTAAATATGAAGGACTCGCAGGGCAAATCGCTCTGGAACTGAGATAGGAAAGCTCACTGATATTTCCCCTATCTGAAAGTCTGATAAACGCTGAAAAAATGACTAGGTCGAAAAGAAATAAATTTTCACCTTTTTTCAATTTTACCCCCGTGGGATATATATTCTACCCACACACATTTGGAACTCTCCTGGGGTACCCTCACACATATTATTCCCTCATTTAGTGGATATTTTCACAAAAAAGTAAAATTTTAAAAAATTCTGAAAATTGGCTGAAAACGACTAAATATAAAGGACTCATCGGGTGAATCGCTCTGGATCTGAAATCGGAACGCTCACTGACATTTCCCCTATCTGAAAGGCTGATAAATGCCGAAAAATGACTAAGTCCAAAAAAAATTTTTTTTAAACTTTTTTCAAATTTACCCCCGTGGGATATATATTCTACCCACACACATTTGGAACTCTCCTGGGGTACCCTCACACATATTATTCCCTCATTTAGTGAATATTTTCACAAAAAAGTGAAATTTTAAAAAATTCAGAGAATTGGCTGAAAACGACTAAATATGAAGGACTCATAGGGCGAATCGCTCTGGAACTGAGATCGGAACGCTCACTGATATTTCCCCTCTCTGAAAGTCTGATAAACGCTGAAAAAATGACTAGGTCGAAAAAAAATTTTTTTTTCAACTTTTTTCAAATTTACCCCCGTGGGATATATATTCTACCCATACACATTTGGAACTCTCCTGGGGTACCCTCACACATATTATTCCCTCATTTAGTGGATATTTTCACAAAAAAGTGAAAAGTTCAAAAATTCAGAAAATTGGCTGAAAAAGACTAAATATTAAGGACTCATCGGTAGTGTTGAGCATTCCGATACTGTAATATCGGGTATCGGCCGATATTCGCGGTATCGGAATTCCGATACTTAATTACGATGCTTTTACAATATCGAATACCGTAATCGGAAGTTCCCATAATGCCTGCGCTCTGCAGTGTCTGTGAAGGATGACAAGTTGGATGGCAGCGCGATCCAGCCTGTCATCAGAATGCCATCCCAGCGGGGGAGAATTCTCCTGATTGTTTAAAAGCCGGCGCGCGGTAAAAAGCCGCCGGCTTTTAAACAATCACACAGCCCCATACTGCTTCCCCGCAGCCTCCCACCCTGATCCTCCGCTCCCCTCGCCACCTCCAATCCCAATCGTAAATTAGGACCGGGCGGGGAGCGCAGCACCAAGGAGCAAAGGACCCGGGCGGGGAAGCCGGCAGTGAAAAGACTTCACCGCCAGCTTTCCCGTTCTGTGCTGCACTTTCCCGCCGGTTATTTCAAATGAACAGCTGAGGTATCAGCTGATGCCGATCAGCTGTTCATTTGAAGTAGCCGCGGTGCCCTCAGAGGGTTCATGTGAGTTCATGCTTGACTGCATGAACTCACATGAACTTTCCCACGGCCGCACAGGTCAGCCTCACCTCCCAGACCATCAGACCCGTCATGATGGGTGTGTGTGCGGGGTGTGTGTGCGGGGTGTGTGTGCGGGTGTGTGTGTGCGGGTGTGTGTGCGGGGTGTGTGTGCGGGGTGTGTGTGCGGGGGTGTGTGTGCGGGGTGTGTGTGTGCGGGGTGTGTGTGTGCGGGTGTGTGTGTGCGGGGTGTGTGTGCGGGGTGTGTGTGCGGGGTGTGTGTGCGGGTGTGTGTGCGGGGTGTGTGTGCAGGTGTGTGTGTGCGGGGTGTGTGTGCGGGGTGTGTGTGCGGGGTGTGTGCGCGGGTGTGTGTGCGCAGGTGTGTGTGCGCGGGTGTGTGTTCGCGGGATGTGTGTGCGGGGTGTGTGTGCGGGGTGTGTGTGTGCGGGTGTGTGTGTGCGTGTGTGTGTGTGCGGTGTGTGTGTGCGGGGTGTGTGTGTGCGGGTGTGTGTGTGCGGGTGTGTGTGCGTGGGTTTGTGTGTGCGGTGTGTGCGGGGTGTGTGTGCGGGGGGGTGTGTGTGCGGGGTGTGTGTGCGGGGTGTGTGTGTGCGGGTGTGTGTGTGCGGGTGTGTGTGTGCGGTGTGTGTGTGCGGGGTGTGTGTGCGGGGGTGTGTGTGCGCGGGTGTGTGTGCGGGGTGTGTGTGCGGGGTGTGTGTGCGGGGTGTGTGTGCGGGTGTGTGTGTGCGGGTGTGTGTGTGCGGGGTGTGTGTGCGGGGTGTGTGTGCGGGGGTGTGTGTGCGGGGTGTGTGTGCGGGTGTGTGTGCGGGTGTGTGTGCGGGGTGTGTGTGCGGGGGTGTGTTTGCGGGGTGTGTGTGCGGGGTGTGTGCGCGGGTGTGTGTGCGCGGGTGTGTGTGCGCGGGTGTGTGTGCGCGGGTGTGTGTGTGCGCGGGGTGTGTGTGCGGGGTGTGTGTGCGTGTGTGTGTGCGGGTGTGTGTGCGGGGTGTGTGTGCGGGGGTGTGTGTGCGGGGTGTGTGTGCGGGGTGTGTGCGCGGGTGTGTGTGCGCAGGTGTGTGTGCGCGGGTGTGTGTGTGCGGGTGTGTGTGTGCGGGGTGTGTGTGCGGGGTGTGTGTGCGGGGGTGTGTGTGCGGGGTGTGTGTGCGGGTGTGTGTGCGGGTGTGTGTGCGGGGTGTGTGTGCGGGGGTGTGTTTGCGGGGTGTGTGTGCGGGGTGTGTGCGCGGGTGTGTGTGCGCGGGTGTGTGTGCGCGGGTGTGTGTGCGCGGGTGTGTGTGTGCGGGGGGGGGTGTGCGGGGTGTGTGTGCGTGTGTGTGTGCGGGTGTGTGTGCGGGGTGTGTGTGCGGGGGTGTGTGTGCGGGGTGTGTGTGCGGGGTGTGTGCGCGGGTGTGTGTGCGCAGGTGTGTGTGCGCGGGTGTGTGTGCGTGGGTGTGTGTGTGTGGGGTGTGTGTGCGGGGTGTGCGTGCGGGGGTGTGTGTGCAGGGTGTGTGTGCGGGGTGTGCGTGCGGGGTGTGTGTGCGGGTGTGTGTGTGTGGGGTGTGTGTGCGGGGTGTGTGCGTGGGGTGTGTGTGCGGGGGTGTGTGTGCAGGGTGTGTGTGCGGGGTGTGTGTGCGGGGTGTGTGCGCGGGGTGTGTGTGCGGGTGTGTGCGCGGGGTGTGTGTGCGGAGTGTGTGCGCGGGGTGTGTGTGCGGGAGAGTGTGTGCGGGGTGTGTGTGCGGGTGTGTGTGTGCGGGTGTGTGTGCGGGGTGTGTGTGCGGGGTGTGTGTGCGGGGGTGTGTGTGCGGGGTGTGTGTGTGCGGGGTGTGTGTGTGCGGGTGTGTGTGTGCAGGTGTGTGTGCGGGGTGTGTGTGTGGGGTGTGTGTGTGGGGTGTGTGTGCGGGTGTGTGTGCGGGGTGTGTGCGGGTGTGTGTGTGCGGGGTGTGTGTGTGGGGGTGTGTGTGCGGGGTGTGTGTGCGGGGTGTGTGCGCGGGTGTGTGTGCGCGGGTGTGTGTGCGCGGGTGTGTGTGCGGGGTGTGTGTGCGGGGTGTGTGTGTGCGGGTGTGTGTGTGCGTGTGTGTGTGTGCGGTGTGTGTGTGCGGGTGTGTGTGTGCGGGGTGTGTGTGTGCGGGTGTGTGTGTGCGGGTGTGTGTGTGCGGTGTGTGTGTGCGGGGTGTGTGTGCGGGGGTGTGTGTGTGCGGGGTGTGTGTGCGGGGTGTGTGTGTGCGGGTGTGTGTGTGCGGGTGTGTGTGTGCGGTGTGTGTGTGCGGGGTGTGTGTGCGGGGGTGTGTGTGCGTGGGTGTGTGTGCGCATGTGTGTGTGTGCGGGGTGTGTGTGCGGGGTGTGTGTGCGGGTGTGTGTGTACGGGTGTGTGTGTGCGGGGTGTGTGCGGGGGTGTGTGTGCGGGGTGTGTGTGCGGGGTGTGTGCGCGGGTGTGTGTGCGCGGGTGTGTGTGCGCGGGTGTGTGTGCGCGGGTGTGTGTGTGCGGGGTGTGTGTGCGGGGTGTGCGTGCGGGGTGTGTGTGCAGGTGTGTGTGTGCGGGGTGTGTGTGCGGGGTGTGTGCGCGGGGTGTGTGTGCGGGGGTGTGTGTGCGGGGTGTGTGTGCGGGGTGTGTGCGCGGGGTGTGTGTGCGGGTGTGTGCGCGGGGTGTGTGTGCGGGGTGTGTGCGCGGGGTGTGTGTGCGGGTGTGTGTGTGCGGGGTGTGTGTGCGGGGTGTGTGCGCGGGGTGTGTGTGCGGGTGTGTGTGCGGGGTGTGTGTGCGGGGTGTCTGTGCGATGTTTGTGCGGGTGTGCGCGGTGTCTGTGCGTGCAGGCAGACATAGGCCGATGTGACACTACTACTCCCATCGGCCTATGTCTGTCTCCCGTCCACTCGTGCCAGCAGGATCAGCTTGATGGGAGCAGTAGTTCCCATCAGCCTGATCCTGCTATTTAAATTACCCTACTGTGTCCCCAATAAATGTTAGATACATGTCATTGGTGGCCAGTGGTTACCTAAAAGAAATTAGTTCATACATTACCTGTCCCCGCCGAACGCCACCTAAAATAAAGTAAAAAATAAAAAACTACACCTATACTCACCTAGACACCTAATTCCCCGAAGCCATCGATCTCCTGTAATAAAATATAAAATAATAAACCACAACCTTATCCTTACCCCTCCGGAGTAGTCCACGAGTGTCCCACGAAGATCTCCAGTTCAGAGCAGCCACATAGAATGTGACCGCTGTGAACCGCTGCCGCCGCTAGAATGACGGGGCCGTAAGGGTTCACCGGAGCTCAGGCAGCGCTGCTCCGGTTAGCTCCTTTACGGCCCTGCTGTATCGTGAGAAATTCCCACGGTACAGCAGTGCCGTAAAGGAGGTCTCCGGAGCTGCGCTGCCTGAATGCACTCCGGTGACCTCAGTCAGTGGCTCCCGCTGCCGGGAGCGGACGTGTTCCCGGCAGCGTGAGCTTACAGCAGCCATGCACAGCTGTCACCATCTCCAGATGTGACAGCTGTGCATGGGAGATCAGCGCAGGAACGTGGACAGGTAACTATTATTTTTAGTAAACTAAGAATTAAATAAAATGGTGTGTTTTATTTCAAATAAATTATTTTTTTCTGGGTGTAGTGTGTTTTTTCTTTTTAACACTTTGTAGGTTAGTAATGGGGGTGTCTTATAGACGCCATCATTACTAACCTGGGCTTCATGGCAGCTGGCGCTGACATGAACCCCACCACTATTACCCCCTGCCACCGCACCAGGGCAGCGTGGAAGAGCGAGGCTAAGTGCCAGAATTGGCGCATCCTATGGATGTGCCATTTCTGGGGCGGCTGACGGCTGGTGTTTCTAGCCTGGGAGGGGGCCATTATTCATGGCACCCTTCCTGGGCTATTAATATCAGCCCCCAGCTGTCTGCCTAGCCTTTGCTAGCTATTAAAATAGGGGGGACCCCACGTCATTTTTTTGGGGGGGGTCCCCCATTTTAATAGCTAGTAAAGGCTAGGTATTCAGCTGGGGGCTGATATTAGTAGCCTGGGAAGCTCCGTGGGTTTTACCCCCTTCCCAGGCTTCAAACATCTGCCCCAGTCGTCTGCTTAACCTCCGCTAGAGACTAAAATTATGGGGGATCCCACGCCATTTTTTTTAAAATAAATCCTTTATTTTAACACTAAATGACATTTGAGGAGTTAATAAAGATGCAGTCCCTAAATTATTATTTATTATTTAATTAATTTTTCCCAAAACTTTTGACGTGGGCTTCGCCATATTTTTGTACGCCAGCCAGGTACAGCATCCAGCTTCTATGAACGCGCCATTTTCCGGGGCGGCTGCAGACTGCAATTTTCAGTGGGGGGGGGGCAGAAAGCTTGGGCCTCCCTGCGCTGCAGATTCCATCCCCCAGCTGCCTAGTTGTACCTGGCTGGACACAAAAATAGGGAGAAGCTCCAAGTTTTTTTTTTTTTAATTATTTCATGAAATTCATGGAATAATTAAGAAAAAAAGGGCTTCCCTATATTGTTGTGTCCAACCAGGTACAAATAGGCAGCTGGTGGTTGGGGGCAGCCCGTTCCTGCCTGCTGTACCTGGCTGGACACAAATATAGTGCAAAGCCCCACGTCAATTTTTTTTTAATTATTTCAAGAAATTCATGAAATAATTAAAAAAAAATTATGTGGGGCTTCGCCCTATATTTGTGTCCAGTCAGGTACAGCAGGCAGGAACGGGCTGCCCTCAACCACCAGCTGCCTATTTGTACCTAGCCGGACACAACAATATAGGGAAGCCCTTTTTTTCTTAATTATTCCATGAATTTCATGAAATAATTAAAAAAAAAATACGTGGGGCTTCGCCCTATTTTTGTGTCCAGCCAGGTACAACAAGGCAGCTGGGGGCTGGAATCCGCAGCGCAGGGAGGCCCAAGCTTTCTGGGCCCCACCCGCTGCAAATTGCAGTCCGCAGCCGCCCCGGAAAATGGCGCGTTCATAGAAGCGCCATCTTCTGGCGCTGTACCCAACTCATCCAGGGCCCTGGTGCGGTGGCTCACTGGGTAATAAAGGGGTTAAGGCCAGCTTGGCATTATCAGCTGGCCCTAAGCCCGAAATTCATGGGGTCACGCCAATATTAGACATGACCGCCATGAATTTCTAGTAAAGTATTTTAAAAAAACACAAACAACCAGAAAAAAGTCCTTTAATTGAAATAAAGACACAATTCTTTATTGTTCTAAATTAAACCATACTTACAGTCACGCCCATTACAGCTGAAGCCAACGATCTCCTTCAATAAAAGAAAAATAATAAAGCAACCTCATCCTTACCTTTCCATGGTTCCCACGACAGCTTCAGCTCTGCTACATCGAGATGACAGGCTGGACCAAAGCAGAACGCTGCCATCCAGCCTGTCATCCCGCAGACACTGAGAAGCGCAGGCATGCTTGCGCTCCTCAGTGTCTGGCTGTGACGGCATCCAGATGAGCCGAGGTCATGTCCAATGAACTCAGCTCACCTCATGCACGTCACTGACAGCGTGGGAAAATTCTCCTGCACTCAGCGCTTCAGCGTGAGACTTCTCCCACGCTGTCAGTGACATACATGAGGTGAGGTCATGTCCAATGAACTCAGCTCACCTCATGCACGTCACTGACAGCGTGGGAAAATTCTCCTGCACTCAGCGCTTCAGCGTGAGAATTTTCCCACGCTGTCAGTGACGTGCATGAGGTGCGCCGAGTTCATTGGACATGACCTCGGCTCATCTGGATGCCGTCACAGCCAGACACTGAGGAGTGCAAGCATGTCTGCGCTTCTCAGTGTCTGCGGGATCACAGGCTGGATGGCAGCGTTCTGCTGCGGTCCAGCCTGTCATCTCGATGTAGCAGAGCTGAAGCTGTCGTGGGAGCCATGGAAAGGTAAGGATGATGTTGCTTTATTATTTTACTTTTATTGCAGGAGATCGTTGGCTTCAGCTGGAATGGGCGTGACTGTAAGTATGGTTTAATTTAGAACAATAAAGAATTGTGTGTTTATTTCAATTAAAGGACTTTTTTCTGGGTGTTTGTGTTTTTTTTAAATACTTTACTAGAAATTCATGGTGGTCATGTCTAATATTGGCGTGACCCCATGAATTTCGGGCTTAGGGCCAGCTGATAATGCCAAGCTGGCCTTAACCCCTTTATTACCCAGTCAGCCACCGCACCAGGGCCCTGGATGAGTTGGGTACAGCGCCAGAAGATGGCGCTTCTATGAACGCGCCATTTTCCGGGGCGGCTGCGGACTGCAATTTGCAGCGGGTGGGGCCCAGAAAGCTTGGGCCTCCCTGCGCTGCAGATTCCAGCCCCCAGCTGCCTAGTTGTACCTGGCTGGACACAAAAATAGGGCGAAGCTCCACATATTTTTTTTTTAAATTCATGAAATTCATGGAATAATTAAGAAAAAAAGGGCTTCCCTATATTGTTGTGTCCGGCTAGGTACAAATAGGCAGCTGGTGGTTGGGGGCAGCCCGTTCCTGCCTGCTGTACCTGACTGGACACAAATATAGGGCGAAGCCCCACATCAATTTTTTTTAATTATTTCATGAATTTCCTGAAATGATTTAAAAAAAATTGACGTGGGGCTTCGCACTATATTTGTGTCCAGCCAGGTACAGCAGGCAGGAACGGGCTGCCCCCAACCACCAGCTGCCTATTTGTACCTGGTTGGACACAACAATATAGGGAAGCCCTTTTTTTCTTAATTATTTCATGAATTTCATGAAATAATTAAAAAAAAAAAATACGTGAAGCTTCTCCCTATTTTTGTGTCCAGCCAGGTACAACTAGGCAGCTGGGGGATGGAATCTGCAGCGCAGGGAGGCCCAAGCTTTCTGCCCCCCCCCGCTGAAAATTGCAGTCCACAGCCACCCCGGAAAATGACGCGTTCATAGAAGCTGGATGCTGTACCTGGCTGGCATACAAAAATATGGCGAAGCCCACGTCAAAAGTTTTGGGAAAAATTAATTAAAAAATAAATAATAATTTAGGGACTGCATCTTTATTAACTCCTCAAATGTCATTTAGTGTTAAAATAAAGGATTTATTTAAAAAAAAATTGATGTGGGGCTTCGCCCTATATTTGTGTCCAGCCAGGTACAGCAGGCAGGAACAGGCTGCCCCCAACCACCAGCTGCCTATTTGTACCTGGCTGGACACAACAATATAGGGAAGCCCTTTTTTAAAAAAATTATTTCATGAAATAATTAAAAAAAAATTGACGTGGGGCTTCGCACTATATTTGTGTCCAGCCAGGTACAGCAGGCAGGAATGGGCTGCCCCCAACCACCAGCTGCCTATTTGTACCTGGTTGGACACAACAATATAGGGAAGCCCTTTTTTTCTTAATTATTCCATAAATTTCATGAAATAATTTAAAAAAAAAATGCGTGGGGCTTCGCCCTATTTTTGTGCCCAGCCAGGTACAACTCGGCAGCTGGGGGCTGGAATCCGCAGCGCAGGGAGACCCAAGCTTTCTGGGCCACCCCCGCTGCAAATTGCAGTCCGCAGCCGCCCCAGAAAATGGCGCGTTCATAGAAGCGCCATCTTCTGGCGCTGTACCCAACTCATCCAGGGGCCTGGTGCGGTGGCTCACTGGGTAATAAAGGGGTTAAGGCCAGCTTGGCATTATCAGCTGGCCCTAAGCCCGAAATTCATGGGGTCACGCCAATATTAGACATGACCACCATGAATTTCTAGTAAAGTATTTAAAAAAACACAACACCCAGAATAAAGTACTTTAATTGAAATAAACACACAATTCTTTATTGTTCTAAATTAAACCATACTTACCGTCACGCCCATTCCAGCTGAAGCCAATGATCTCCTGCAATAAAAGTAAAATAATAAAGCAACCTCATCCTTACCTTTCCATGGCTCCCACGACAGCTTCAGCTCTGCTACATCGAGATGACAGGCTGGACCGCAGCAGAACGCTGCCATCCAGCCTGTCATCCCGCAGACACTGAGAAGCGCAGGCATACTTCCACTCCTCAGTGTCTGGCTGTGACGGCATAAAGATGAGCCGAGGTCATGTCCAATGAACTCAGCTCACCTCATGCACGTCACTGACAGCGTGGGAAAATTCTCCTGCACTCAGCACTTCAGAGTGAGAATTTTCCCACGCTGTCAGTGACGTGCATGAGGTGAGCTGAGTTCATTGGACATGACCTCACCTCATGTATGTCACTGACAGCGTGGGAGAATTCTCACGCTGAAGCGCTGAGTGCAGGAGAATTTTCCCACGCTGTCAGTGACGTGCATGAGGTGAGCTGAGTTCATTGGACATGAACTCGGCTCATCTGGATGACGTCACAGAGAGACACTTCGGAGCGCAAGCAAGCCTGCGCTTCTCAGTGTCTGCGGGATGACAGGCTGGATGGCAGCGTTCTGCTGCGGTCCAGCCTGTCATCTCGATGTAGCAGAGCTGGAGCTGTCCTGGGAACCATCGAAAGGTAAGGATGATGTTGCTTTATTATTTTTCTTTTATTGCAGGAGATCGTTGGCTTCAGCTGGAATGGGCGTGATGGTAAGTATGGTTTAATTTAGAACAATAAAGAATTGTGTGTTTATTTCAATTAAAGGACTTTATTCTGGGTGTTTGTGTTTTTCTTTAACTTTGACTATGGGGTTAGTAATGGGGGTGTCTTATAGACGCCTCTCCATTACTAACCTGGGCTTGATGTCATCTGCCATTATAAGCTGACATCAACCCCAGCCCTATTACCCCACTGCCACCGCTACAGGGCAGTGGGAAGAGCGAGGCTAAGTGCCAGAATTGGCGCATCCTATGGATGCGCCATTTCTGGGGCGGCTGACGGCTGGTGTTTCTAGCCTGGGAGGGGGCCAATATTCATGGCACCCTTCCTGGGCTATTAAAATCAGCCCCCAGCTGTCTGCCTAGCCTTTGCTAGCTATTAAATTAGGGGGGACCCCACGTTATTTTTTTGGGGGGGTTCCCCCATTTTAATAGCTAGTAAAGGCTAGGTATTCAGCTGGGGGCTGATATTAGATGCCTGGGAAGCTCCGTGGGTATTACCCCCTTCCCAGGCTTCAAACATTTGCCCCAGCTGTCTGCTTAACCTCCGCTAGAGCCTAAAATTAAGGGGAACCCCACGCCAATTTTTTTTTAAATAAATCCTTTATTTTAACACTAAATGACAAGTACAGTAATCAACACTGTCACTGTACTTCATATATATGTGACTGACATGTTTCTATCTATCTAATCTATGTATGATTCTCTATTCTTTCTATTCTAAATTGTCGGGTACAGATGCTGATTTGCCGGACGGCTTTCTTAAAGAGACGGTGCACGAAAACACTAATATTTTTTTAAATAAATCCTTTACACTAAATGACAAGTACAGTAAGCAACACTGTCACAGTACTTCATATATATGTGACTGACATGTTTCTATCTATCTAATCTATGTGTGAAGCTCTATTCTGTCTGTTATAAATTGTCGGGTACAGATGCTGAATTGCCGGCCGGCTTTTTTAAAGAGACGGTGCATGAAAACACTAATATTTTTTAAAATAAATCCTTTACACTAAATGACAAGTACAGTAAGCAACACTGTCACTGTACTTCATATATATGTGACTGACATGGTTCTATCTACCTAATCTATATGTGAAGCTCTATTCTTTCTGTTGTAAATTGTCGGGTACCGGTGAATGCCGCTGATGAATTGCCGGCTTTTCATGTCATTCTACATTATTCTTAGTTGTTTTACTTCATGTAGAATTAACCTACAAGGAAAGAAAGGGTTTATTTTCATTCCGATATTTGTGTCCCATTGACTTGCATTGGTTTCCGGTATCGGAATCGGCGATATCCGATACTTTTTGGGTATCGGCCGATCCAATCCGATACGATATTTCCTGATATCGGAAGGTATCGCTCAACACTACTCATCGGGCGAATCGCTCTGGAACTGAAATCGGAACGCTCACTGAAATTTCCCCTATCTGAAAGTCTGATAAACACTGAAAAAATGACTAAGTCCAAAAAAAATTTTTTTTTTACTTTTTTCAATTTTACCCCCGTGGGATATATATTCTACCCACACACATTTGGAACTCTCCTGGGGTACCCTCACACATATTATTCCCTCATTTAGTGAATATTTTCACAAAAAAGTGAAATTTTAAAAAATTCAGAAAATTTTCTGAAAACGACTAAATATGAAGGACTCACAGGGCGAATCGCTCTGGAACTGAGATCGGAACGCTCACTGATATTTTTCCTATCTGAAAGTCTGATAAACGCTGAAAAAATGACTAGGTCGAAAAAACAATTTTTTTCACCTTTTTTCAATTTTACCCCCGTGGGATATATAGTCTACGCACACACATTTGGAACTCTCCTGGGGTACCCTCACACATATTATTCCCTCATTTAGTGGATAATTTCACAAAAAAGTAAAATTTTAAAAAATTCAGAAAATTGGCTGAAAACGACTAAATATGAAGGACTCACAGGGCGAATCGTTCTGGAACTGAGATCGGAATGCTCACTGATATTTTCCCTATCTGAAAGTCTGATAAATGCTGAAAAAATGACTAGGCGAAAAAAAAAAATTTTTTTTTTACTTTTTTCAATTTTACCCCCGTGGGATATATATTCTACCCACACACATTTGGAACTCTCCTGGGGTACCCTCACACATATTATTCCCTCATTTAGTGAATATTTTCACAAAAAAGTGAAATTTTAAAAAATTCAGAAAATTTTCTGAAAACGACTAAATATGAAGGACTCACAGGGCGAATCGCTCTGGAACTGAGATCGGAACGCTCACTGATATTTTTCCTATCTGAAAGTCTGATAAACGCTGAAAAAATGACTAGGTCGAAAAAACAATTTTTTTCACCTTTTTTCAATTTTACCCCCGTGGGATATATATTCTACGCACACACATTTGGAACTCTCCTGGGGTACCCTCACACATATTATTCCCTCATTTAGTGGATAATTTCACAAAAAAGTAAAATTTTAAAAAATTCAGAAAATTGGCTGAAAATGACTAAATATGAAGGACTCACAGGGCGAATCGTTCTGGAACTGAGATCGGAATGCTCACTGATATTTTCCCTATCTGAAAGTCTGATAAATGCTGAAAAAATGACTAGGCGAAAAAAAAAATTTTTTCACCTTTTTTCAATTTTACCCCCGTGGGATATATATTCTACCCACACACATTGGGAACTCTCCTGGGGTACCCTCACACATATTATTCCCTCATTTAGTGGATATTTTCACAAAAAAGTAAAATTTTCAAAAATTCAGAAAATTGGCTGAAAACGAATAAATATGAAGGACTCTTCGGGCGAATCGCTCTGGAGCTGAAATCGGAACGCTCACTGACATTTCCCCTATCTGAAAGTCTGATAAACGCTGAAAAAATAACTAGGTCGAAAAAAAAAAATTTTCACCTTTTTTCAATTTTACCCCCGTGGGATATATATTCTACCCACACACATTTGGAACTCTCCTGGGGTACCCTCACACATATTATTCCCTCATTTAGTGGATATTTTCACAAGAAAGTAAAATTTTCAAAAATTCTGAAAATTGGCTGAAAACGACTAAATATGAAAGACTCATCGGGCGAATCGCTCTGGAACTGAAATCGGAACGCTCACTGACATTTCCCCTATCTGAAAGTCTGATAAATGCCGAAAAATGACTAAGACGAACAAAAATTTTTTTCAACTTTTTTCAATTTTACCCCCGTGGGATATATATTCTACCCACACACAGCTGGAACTCTCCTGGGGTACCCTCACCCATATAATTCCCTCATTTAGTGGATATTTTCACAAAAAAGTGAAAAGTTCAAAAATTCAGAAAATTGGCTGAAAAAGACTAAATATTAAGGACTCATCGGGCGAATCGCTCTGGAACTGAAATCGGAACGCTCACTGACATTTCCCCTATCTGAAAGTCTGATAAACGCTGAAAGAATGACAGTCCAAAAAAAAATTTTTTTCAACTTTTTTCAAATTTACCCCCGTGGGATATATATTCTACCCACACACATTTGGAACTCTCCTGGGGTACCCTCACACATATTATTCCCTCATTTAGTGGATATTTTCACAAAAAAGTGAAATTTTCAAAAATTCTGAAAATTGGCTGAAAACGACTAAATATGAAGTACTCACAGGGCGAATCGCTCTGGAACTGAGATCGGAACGCTCACTGATATTTCCCCTCTCTGAAAGTCTGATAAACGCTGAAAAAATGACTAGGTTTAAAAAAAATTTTTTTTCACCTTTTTTCAATTTTACCCCCGTGGGATATATATTCTACCCACACACATTTGGAACTCTCCTGGGGTACCCTCACACATATTATTCGCTCATTTAGTGAATATTTTCACAAAAAAGTAAAACTTTCAAAAATTCTGAAAATTGGCTGAAAATGTATAAATATGAAGGACTCATCGGGCGAATCGCTCTGGAACTGAAATCGTAACGCTCACTGACATTTCCCCTATCTGAAAGTCTGATAAACGCCGGAAAAATAACTAAGTCCAAAAAACTTTTTTTTCAACTTTTTTCAATTTTACCCCTGTGGGATATATATTCTACCCACACACATTTGGAACTCTCCTGGGGTACCCTCACACATATTATTCCCTCATTTAGTGGATATTTTCACAAAAAAGTGAAATTTTCAAAAATTCTGAAAATTGGCTGAAAACGACTAAATATGAAGGACTCTTCGGGCGAATTGCTCTGGAACTGAAATCGAAACGCTCACTGACATTTCTCCTATCTGAAAGCCTGATAAACGCCGGAAAAATGACTAAGTCGAAAAAAAAAAATTTTTCAACTTTTTTCAATTTTACCCCCATGTGATATATATTCTACCCACACACATTTGGAACTCTCCTGGGGTACCCTCACATATATTATTCCCTCATTTAGTGGATATTTTCACAAAAAAGTGAAATTTTCAAAAATTCAGAAAATTGGCTGAAAACGACTAAATATGAAGGACTCATCGGGCGAATCGCTCTGGAACTGAAATCGGAATGCTCACTGACATTTCCCCTATCTGAAAGTCTGATATACGCCGGAAAAATGACTAAGTCGAAAAAAAACTTTTTTTTCAACTTTTTTCAATTTTACCCCCGTGGGATATATATTCTACCCACACACATTTGGAACTCTCCTGGGGTACCCTCACACATATTATTCCCTCATTTAGTGTATATTTTCACAAAAAAGTGAAATTTTCAAAAATTCAGAAAATTGGCTGGAAACGACTAAATATGAAGGACTCTTCAGGCGAATCATTCTGGATCTGAAATTGGAACGCTCTCTGACATTTCCCCTATCTGAAAGTCTGATAAACGCCGGAAAAATGACTAAGTCGAAAAAAAACTTTTTTTTCAACTTTTTTCAATTTTACCCCCGTGGGATATATATTCTACCACACACATTTGGAACTCTCCTGGGGTACCCTCACACATATTATTCCCTCATTTAGTGGATATTTTCACAAAAAAGTGAAATTTTCAAAAATTCAGAAAATTGTCTGAAAACGACTAAATATGAAGGACTCATCGGGCGAATCGCTCTGGAACTGAAATCGGAATGCTCACTAACATTTCCCCTATCTGAAAGTCTGATAAACGCCGGAAAAATAACTAAGTCCAAAAAAAAATTTTTTCACCTTTTTTCAATTTTATCCCCGTGGGATATATATTCTACCCACACACATTTGGAACTCTCCTGGGGTACCCTCACATATATTATTCCCTCATTTAGTCTATATTTTCACAAAAAAGTGAAATTTTCAAAAATTCAGAAAATTGGCTGGAAACGACTAAATATGAAGGACTCTTCGGGCGAATCACTCTGGATCTGAAATTGGAATGCTCACTGTACATTTCCCCTATCTGAAAGTCTATTAAACGCCGGAAAAATGACTAAGTCGAAAAAAAACTTTTTTTTCAACTTTTTTCAATTTTACCCCTGTGGGATATATATTCTACCCACACACCTTTGGAACTCTCCTGGGGTACCCTCACACATATTATTCCCTCATTTATAGGATATTTTCACAAAAAAGTGAAATTTTCAAAAATTCTGAAAATTGGCTGAAAATGAATAAATATGAAGGACTCATCGGGCGAATCGCTCTGGAATTGAAATCGGAACGCTCACTGACATCTCCCCTAACTGAAAGTCTATTAAACGCCGGAAAAATGACTAAGTCCAAAACATTTTTTTTTCAACTTTTTTCAATTTTACCCCCGTGGGATATATATTTTACCCACAACAAATTGGAACTCTCCTGGGGTACCCTCACACATATTATTCCCTCATTTAGTGGATATTTTCACAAAAAAGTGAAATTTTCAAAAATTCAGAAAATTGTCTGGAAACGACTAAATATGAAGGACTCATCGGGCGAATGGCTCTGGAACTGAAATCGGAACGCTCACTGACATTTCTCCTATCTGAAAGTCTGATAAACGCCGGAAAAATGACTAAGTCGAAAAAAAAAAATTTTTCAAATTTTTTCAATTTTACCCCCGTGGGATATATATTCTACCCACACACATTTGGAACTCTCCTGGGGTACCCTCACACATATTATTCCCTCATTTAGTGGATAATTTTATAAAAAAGTGAAATTTTCAAAAATTCAGAAAAGTGGCTGAAAATGACTAAATATGAACGACTCATCGGGCGAATCGCTCTGGAACTGAAATCAGAACGCTCACTGACATCTCCCCTAACTGAAAGTCTGATAAACACCGGAAAAATGACTAAGTCCAAAACATTTTTTTTTAAACTTTTTTCAATTTTACCCCCGTGGGATATATATTCTATCCACACACATTTGGAACTCTCCTGGGGTACCCTCACACATATTATTCCCTCATTTAGTGGATATTTTCACAAAAAAGTGAAATTTTCAAAAATCCAAAATATTGGCTGAAAATGACTAAATATCAAGGACTCATCTGGCGAATCGCTCTGGAACTGAAATCGGAATGCTCACTGACATTTGCCCTATCTGAAAGTCTGATAAACGCCGAAAAAATGACTAAGTCCATTAAAAAAATTTTCACCTTTTTTCAATTTTACCCCCGTGGGATATATATTCTACCCACACACATTTGGAACTCTCCTGGGGTACCCTCACACATATTATTCCCTCATTTAGTGGATATTTTCACAAAAAAGTGAAATTTTCAAAAATTCAGATAATTGGCTGAAAAGGACTAAATATGAAGGACTCAGCGGGCGAATCGCTCTGGAACTGAAATCGGAATGCTCACTGACATCTCCCCTAACTGAAAGTCTGATAAACGCCGGAAAAATGACTAAGTTGAAAAAAAAAAAATTTTCAACTTTTTTCAATTTTACCCCCGTGGGATATATATTCTACCCACACACATTTGGAACTCTCCTGGGGTACCCTCACACACATTATTCCCTCATTTAGTGGATATTTTCACAAAAAAGTGAAATTTTCAAAAATCCAAAATATTGGCTGAAAACGACTAAATATCAAGGACTCATCTGGCGAATCGCTCTGGAACTGAAATCGGAACGCTCACTGACATTTGCCCTATCTGAAAGTCTGATAAACGCCGGAAAAATGACTAAGTCGAAAAAAAACTTTTTTTTCAACTTTTTTCAATTTTACCCCCGTGGGATATATATTCTACCCACACACATTTGGAACTCTCCTGGGGTACCCTCACATATATTATTCCCTCATTTAGTGGATTTTTCACAAAAAAGTGAAATTTTCAAAAATTCAGAAAATTGGCTGAAAACGACTAAATATAAAGGACTCATCGGGCGAATCGCTCTGGAACTGAAATCGGAATGCTCACTGACATTTCCCCTATCTGAAAGTCTGATAAACGCCGGAAAAATAACTAAGTCCAAAAAAAATTTTTTCAACTTTTTTCAATTTTACCCCCGTGGGATATATATTCTACCCACACACATTTGGAACTCTCCTGGGGTACCCTCACACATATTATTCCCTCATTTAGTGGATATTTTCACAAAAAAGTGAAATTTTCAAAAATTCAGAAAATTGGCTGGAAACGACTAAATATGAAGGACTCTTCGGGCGAATCGCTCTGGATCTGAAATTGGAACGCTCTCTGACATTTCCCCTATCTGAAAGTCTGATAAACGCCGGAAAAATGACTAAGTCGAAAAAAAACTTTTTTTTCAACTTTTTTCAATTTTACCCCCGTGGGATATATATTCTACCCACACACATTTGGAACTCTCCTGGGGTACCCTCACACATATTATTCCCTCATTTAGTGGATATTTTCACAAAAAAGTGAATTTTCAAAAATTCTGAAAATTGGCTGAAAACGACTAAATATGAAGGACTCTTCGGGCGAATTGCTCTGGAACAGAAATCGAAACGCTCACTGACATTTCTCCTATCTGAAAGTCTGATAAACGCCGGAAAAATGACTAAGTTGAAAAAAAAAAAATTTTCAACTTTTTTCAATTTTACCCCCGTGGGATATATATTCTACCCACAAACATTTGGAACTCTCCTGGGGTACCCTCACATATATTATTCCCTCATTTAGTGGATATTTTCACAAAAAAGTGAAATTTTCAAAAATTCAGAAAAGTGGCTGAAAACGACTAAATATGAAGGACTCATCGGGCGAATCGCTCTGGAACTGAAATCGGAATGCTCACTGACATTTCCCCTATCTGAAAGTCTGATAAACGCCGGAAAAATAACTAAGTCCAAATAAAATTTTTTTCAACTTTTTTCAATTTTACCCCCGTGGGATATATATTCTACCCACACACATTTGGAACTCTCCTGGGGTACCCTCACACATATTATTCCCTCATTTAGTGGATATTTTCACAAAAAAGTGAAATTTTCAAAAATTCAGAAAATTGGCTGGAAACGATTAAATATGAAGGATTCTTCGGGCGAATCGCTCTGGATCTGAAATTGGAACGCTCTCTGACATTTTCCCTATCTGAAAGTGTGATTAACGCCGGAAAAATGACTAAGTCGAAAAAAAACTTTTTTTTCAACTTTTTTCAATTTTACCCCCGTGGGATATATATTCTACCCACACACATTTGGAACTCTCCTGGGGTACCCTCACACATATTATTCCCTCATTTAGTGGATATTTTCACAAAAAAGTGAAATTTTCAAAAATTCAGAAAATTGGCTGGAAACGACTAAATATGAAGGACTCTTCGGGCGAATCGTTCTGGATCTGAAATTGGAACGCTCACTGTACATTTCCCCTATCTGAAAGTCTATTAAACACCGGAAAAATGACTAAGTCCAAAACATTTTTTTTTCAACTTTTTTCAATTTTACCCCCGTGGGATATATATTTTACCCACAACAAATTGGAACTCTCCTGGGGTACCCTCACACATATTATTCCCTCATTTAGTGGATATTTTCACAAAAAAGTGAAATTTTCAAAAATTCAGAAAATTGGCTGGAAACGACTAAATATGAAGGACTCATCGGGCGAATGGCTCTGGAACTGAAATCAAAACGCTCACTGACATCTCCCCTAACTGAAAGTCTGATAAACACCGGAAAAATGACTAAGTCCAAAACATTTTTTTTTAAACTTTTTTCAATTTTACCCCCGTGGGATATATATTCTACCCACACACATTTGGAACTCTCCTGGGGTACCCTCACACATATTATTCCCTCATTTAGTGGATATTTTCACAAAAAAGTGAAATTTTCAAAAATTCAGAAAATTGGCTGGAAACGACTAAATATGAAGGACTCTTCGGGCGAATCGCTCTGGATCTGAAATTGGAACGCTCTCTGACATTTCCCCTATCTGAAAGTCTGATAAACGCCGGAAGAATGACTAAGTCGAAAAAAAACTTTTTTTTCAACTTTTTTCAATTTTACCCCCGTGGGATATATATTCTACCCACACACATTTGGAACTCTCCTGGGGTACCCTCACACATATTATTCCCTCATTTAGTGGATATTTTCACAAAAAAGTGAAATTTTCAAAAATTCTGAAAATTGGCTGAAAACGACTAAATATGAAGGACTCTTCGGGCGAATTGCTCTGGAACAGAAATCGAAACGCTCACTGACATTTCTCCTATCTGAAAGTCTGATAAACGCCGGAAAAATGACTAAGTTGAAAAAAAAAAATTTTCAACTTTTTTCAATTTTACCCCCGTGGGATATATATTCTACCCACAAACATTTGGAACTCTCCTGGGGTACCCTCACATATATTATTCCCTCATTTAGTGGATATTTTCACAAAAAAGTGAAATTTTCAAAAATTCAGAAAAGTGGCTGAAAACGACTAAATATGAAGGACTCATCGGGCGAATCGCTCTGGAACTGAAATCGGAATGCTCACTGACATTTCCCCTATCTGAAAGTCTGATAAACGCCGGAAAAATAACTAAGTCCAAATAAAATTTTTTTCAACTTTTTTCAATTTTACCCCCGTGGGATATATATTCTACCCACACACATTTGGAACTCTCCTGGGGTACCCTCACACATATTATTCCCTCATTTAGTGGATATTTTCACAAAAAAGTGAAATTTTCAAAAATTCAGAAAATTGGCTGGAAACGATTAAATATGAAGGATTCTTCGGGCGAATCGCTCTGGATCTGAAATTGGAACGCTCTCTGACATTTTCCCTATCTGAAAGTGTGATTAACGCCGGAAAAATGACTAAGTCGAAAAAAAACTTTTTTTTCAACTTTTTTCAATTTTACCCCCGTGGGATATATATTCTACCCACACACATTTGGAACTCTCCTGGGGTACCCTCACACATATTATTCCCTCATTTAGTGGATATTTTCACAAAAAAGTGAAATTTTCAAAAATTCAGAAAATTGGCTGGAAACGACTAAATATGAAGGACTCTTCGGGCGAATTGTTCTTGGTCTGAAATTGGAACGCTCACTGTACATTTCCCCTATCTGAAAGTCTATTAAACACCGGAAAAATGACTAAGTCCAAAACATTTTTTTTTCAACTTTTTTCAATTTTACCCCCGTGGGATATATATTTTACCCACAACAAATTGGAACTCTCCTGGGGTACCCTCACACATATTATTCCCTCATTTAGTGGATATTTTCACAAAAAAGTGAAATTTTCAAAAATTCAGAAAATTGGCTGGAAACGACTAAATATGAAGGACTCATCGGGCGAATGGCTCTGGAACTGAAATCAAAACGCTCACTGACATCTCCCCTAACTGAAAGTCTGATAAACACCGGAAAAATGACTAAGTCCAAAACATTTTTTTTTAAACTTTTTTCAATTTTACCCCCGTGGGATATATATTCTACCCACACACATTTGGAACTCTCCTGGGGTACCCTCACACATATTATTCCCTCATTTAGTGGATATTTTCACAAAAAAGTGAAATTTTCAAAAATTCAGAAAATTGGCTGGAAACGACTAAATATGAAGGACTCTTCGGGCGAATCGCTCTGGATCTGAAATTGGAACGCTCTCTGACATTTCCCCTATCTGAAAGTCTGATAAACGCCGGAAGAATGACTAAGTCGAAAAAAAACTTTTTTTTCAACTTTTTTCAATTTTACCCCCGTGGGATATATATTCTACCCACACACATTTGGAACTCTCCTGGGGTACCCTCACACATATTATTCCCTCATTTAGTGGATATTTTCACAAAAAAGTGAAATTTTCAAAAATTCTGAAAATTGGCTGAAAACGACTAAATATGAAGGACTCTTCGGGCGAATTGCTCTGGAACAGAAATCGAAACGCTCACTGACATTTCTCCTATCTGAAAGTCTGATAAACGCCGGAAAAATGACTAAGTTGAAAAAAAAAAATTTTCAACTTTTTTCAATTTTACCCCCGTGGGATATATATTCTACCCACAAACATTTGGAACTCTCCTGGGGTACCCTCACATATATTATTCCCTCATTTAGTGGATATTTTCACAAAAAAGTGAAATTTTCAAAAATTCAGAAAAGTGGCTGAAAACGACTAAATATGAAGGACTCATCGGGCGAATCGCTCTGGAACTGAAATCGGAATGCTCACTGACATTTCCCCTATCTGAAAGTCTGATAAACGCCGGAAAAATAACTAAGTCCAAATAAAATTTTTTTCAACTTTTTTCAATTTTACCCCCGTGGGATATATATTCTACCCACACACATTTGGAACTCTCCTGGGGTACCCTCACACATATTATTCCCTCATTTAGTGGATATTTTCACAAAAAAGTGAAATTTTCAAAAATTCAGAAAATTGGCTGGAAACGATTAAATATGAAGGATTCTTCGGGCGAATCGCTCTGGATCTGAAATTGGAACGCTCTCTGACATTTTCCCTATCTGAAAGTGTGATTAACGCCGGAAAAATGACTAAGTCGAAAAAAAACTTTTTTTTCAACTTTTTTCAATTTTACCCCCGTGGGATATATATTCTACCCACACACATTTGGAACTCTCCTGGGGTACCCTCACACATATTATTCCCTCATTTAGTGGATATTTTCACAAAAAAGTGAAATTTTCAAAAATTCAGAAAATTGGCTGGAAACGACTAAATATGAAGGACTCTTCGGGCGAATTGTTCTTGGTCTGAAATTGGAACGCTCACTGTACATTTCCCCTATCTGAAAGTCTATTAAACACCGGAAAAATGACTAAGTCCAAAACATTTTTTTTTCAACTTTTTTCAATTTTACCCCCGTGGGATATATATTTTACCCACAACAAATTGGAACTCTCCTGGGGTACCCTCACACATATTATTCCCTCATTTAGTGGATATTTTCACAAAAAAGTGAAATTTTCAAAAATTCAGAAAATTGGCTGGAAACGACTAAATATGAAGGACTCATCGGGCGAATGGCTCTGGAACTGAAATCGGAACGCTCACTGACATTTCTCCTATCTGAAAGTCTGATAAACGCCGGAAAAATGACTAAGTCGAAAAAAAAAATGTTTTCAACTTTTTTCAATTTTACCCCCGTGGGATATATATTCTACCCACACACATTTGGAACTCTCCTGGGGTACCCTCACACACATTATTCCCTCATTTAGTGGATAATTTTACAAAAAAGTGAAATTTTCAAAAATTCAGAAAAGTGGCTGAAAATGACTAAATATGAACGACTCATCGGGCGAATCGCTCTGGAACTGAAATCAGAACGCTCACTGACATCTCCCCTAACTGAAAGTCTGATAAACACCGGAAAAATGACTAAGTCCAAAAAAAAATTTTTTTTCAACTTTTTTCAATTTTACCCTCCTGGGATATATATTCTACCCACACACATTTGGAACTCTCCTGGGGTACCCTCACACATATTATTCCCTCATTTAGTGGATATTTTCGCAAAAAAGTGAAATTTTCAAAAATTCAGAAAATTGGCTGGAAACGACTAAATATGAAGGACTCTTCGGGCGAATCGCTCTGGATCTGAAATTGGAACGCTCTCTGACATTTCCCCTATCTGAAAGTCTGATAAACGCCGGAAAAATGACTAAGTCGAAAAAAAACTTTTTTTTCAACTTTTTTCAATTTTACCCCCGTGGGATATATATTCTACCCACACACATTTGGAACACTCCTGGGGTACCCTCACACATATTATTCCCTCATTTAGTGGATATTTTCACAAAAAAGAGAAAATTTCAAAAATTCTGAAAATTGGCTGAAAATGACCAAATATGAACGACTCATCGGGCGAATCGCTCTGGAACTGAAATCGGAATGCTCACTGACATCTTCCCTAACTGAAAGTCTGATAAACGCCGGAAAAATGACTAAGTCCAAAACATTTTTTTTTCAACTTTTTTCAATTTTACCTCCGTGGGATATATATTCTACCCACACACATTTGGAACTCTCCTGGGGTACCCTCACACATATTATTCCCTCATTTAGTGGATATTTTCGCAAAAAAGTGAAATTTTCAAAAATTCAGATAATTGGCTGAAAATGACTAAATATGAAGGACTCATCAGGCGAATCGCTCTGGAACTGAAATTGGAACGCTCACTGACATTTCCCCTAACTGAAAGTCTGATAAACGCCGGAAAAATGATTAATTCCAAAAAAATTTTTTTTCAACTTTTTTCAATTTTACCCCCGTGGGATATATATTCTACCCACACACATTTGGAACTCTCCTGGGGTACCCTCACGCATATTATTCCCTCATTTAGTGGATATTTTCACAAAAAAGTGAAATTTTCAAAAATTCAGAAAATTGGCTGAAAACTAATAAATATGAAGGACTTATCGGGCGAATCGCTCTGGAACTGAAATCGAAACGCTCACTGACATTTCTCCTATCTGAAAGTGTGATAAATGCCGGAAAAATGACTAAGTCGAAAAAAACATTTTTTTCAACTTTTTTCATTTTTAACCCCGTGTGATATATATTTTCTACCCACACACATTTGGAACTCTCCTGGGGTACCCTCACGCATATTATTCCCTCATTTAGTGGATATTTTTACAAAAAAGTGAAATTTTCAAAAATTCAGAAAATTGGCTGAAAATGAATAAATATGAAGGACTCATCGGGCGAATCGCTCTGGAACTGAAATCGGAACGCTCACTGACATTTCCCCTATCTGAAAGTCTGATAAACGCCGGAAAAATGACTAAGTCCCAAAACAAATTTTTTTCACCTTTTTTCAATTTTACCCCTGTGGGATATATATTCTACCCACACACATTTGGAACTCTCCTGGGGTTCCCTCACACATATTATTCCCACATTTAGTGGATATTTTCACAAAAAAGTGAAATTTTCAAAAATTCAGAAAATTGGCTGAAAACGACTAAATATGAAGGACTCATCGGGCGAATCGCGAACTGAAATCGTCACGCTCACTGACATTTCTCCTATCTGAAAGTCTGATAAACGCCGGAAAAACGACTAAGTCCAAAAAAAAAAATTTTTCAACTTTTTTCAATTTTACCCCCGTGGGATATATATTCTACCCACACACATTTGGAACTCTCCTGGAGTACCCTCACACATATTATTCCCTCATTTAGTGGATATTTTCACAAAAAAGTGAAATTTTCAAAAATTCAGATAATTGGCTGAAAACGACTAAATATGAAGGACTCATCGGGCGAATCGCTCTGGAACTGAAATTGGAACGCTCACTGACATTTCCCCTAACTGAAAGTCTGATAAACGCCGGAAAAATGACTGAGTCTAAAAAAATTTTTTTTTAAACTTTTTTCAATTTTACCCCCGTGGGATATATATTCTACCCACACACATTTAGAACTCTCCTGGGGTACCCTCACACATATTATTCCCACATTTAGTGGATATTTTCACAAAAAAGTGAAATTTTCAAAAATTCAGAAAATTGGCTGAAAACGACTAAATATGAAGGACTCATCGGGCGAATCGCTCTGGAACTGAAATTGGAACGCTCACTGACATTTCCGCTATCTGAAAGTCTGATAAACGCTGGAAAAATGACTAAGTCCCAAAAAAAAAATTTTCACCTTTTTTCAATTTTACCCCCGTGGGATATATATTCTACCCACACACATTTAGAACTCTCCTGGGGTACCCTCACACATATTATTCCCTCATTTAGTGGATATTTTCACAAAAAAGTGAAATTTTCAAAAATTCAGAAAAGTGGCTGAAAATGAATAAATATGAACGACTCATCAGGCGAACCGCTCTGGAACTGAAATCAGAACGCTCACTGACATTTCTCCTATCTGAAAGTCTGATAAACGCCGGAAAAATGACTAAGTCCAAAAAAAATTTTTTTCACCTTTTTTCAATTTTACCCCCTTGGATATATATTCTACCCACACACATTTGGAACTCTCCTGGGGTACCCTCACACATATTATTCCCTCATTTAGTGGATATTTTCACGAAAAAGTGAAATTTTCAAAAATTCAGATAATTGGCTGAAAACGACTAAATATGAAGGACTCATCGGGCGAATGGCTCTGGAAATGAAATTGGAATGCTCACTGACATTTCCCCTTACTGAAAGTCTGATAAATGCCGGAAAAATTACTAAGTCCAAAAAAACTTTTTTTAAACTTTTTTCAATTTTACCCCCGTGGGATATATATTCTACCCACACACATTTGGAACTCTCCTGGGGTACCCTCACACATATTATTCCCTCATTTAGTGGATATTTTCACAAAAAAGTGAAATTTTCAAAAATTCAGAAAATTGGCTGAAAATGAATAAATATGAACGACTCATCGGGCGAATCACTCTGGAACTGAAATTGAAATGCTCACTGTCATTTCCCCTAACTGAAAGTCTGATAAACGCCGGAAAAATGACTAAGTCCAAAAAATTTTTTTTTTACCTTTTTTCAATTTTTTCCCCATGGGATATGTATTCTACCCACACACATTTGCAACTCTCCTGGGGTACCCTCACACATATTATTCCCTCATTTCGTGGATATTTTCACAAAAAAGTGAAATTTTCAAAAATTCAGAAAATTGGCTGAAAACGACTAAATATGAAGGACACATCAGGCAAATCGCTCTGGAACTGAAATCGGAATGCTCACTGACATTTCTCTTATCTGAAAGTCTGATAAACGCCGGAAAAATGACTAAGTCCAAAAAAAAATTTTTTTCAACTCTTTTCAATTTTACCCCCGTGGGATATATATTCTACCCACACACATTTGGAACTCTCCTGGGGTACCCTCACACATATTATTCCCTCATTTAGTGGATATTTTCACAAAAAAGTGAAATTTTCAAAAATTCAGAAAATTGGCTGAAAACGACTAAATATGAAGGACTCATTGGGCGAATCGCTCTGAAATTGAAATCGGAATGCTCACTGTCATTTCCCCTATCTGAAAGTATGATAAACGCCGGAAAAATGACTGTCCAAAAAAAATTTTTTTTACCTTTTTTCAATTTTACCCCCATGGGATATATATTCTACCCACACACATTTGGAACTCTCCTGGGGTACCCTCACACATATTATTCCCTCATTTAGTGGATATTTTCACAAAAAAGTGAAATTTTCAAAAATTCAGAAAATTGTCTGAAAACGACTAAATATGAAGGACTCAACGGGCGAATCGCTGTGGAACTGAAATCGGAACGCTCACTGACATTTCCCCTATCTGAAAGTCTGATAAACCCCGGAAAAATGACTAAGTCCAAAAAAAAATTTTTTCAACTTTTTTCAATTTTACCCCCGTGGGATATATATTCTAACCACACACATTTGGAACTCTCCTGGGGTACCCTCACACAAATTATTCCCTCATTTAGTGGATATTTTCACAAAAAAGTGAAATTTTCAAAAATTCAGAAAATTGGCTGAAAACGACTAAATATGAAGGACTCATCGGGCGAATCACTCTAGAACTGAAATTGGAATGCTCACTGACATTTCCCCTAACTGAAAGTCTGATAAATGCCGGAAAAATGACTAAGTCCAAAAAAATTTTTTTTCAACTTTTTTCAATTTTACCCCCGTGGGATACAGTTATATGAAAAAGTTTGGGCACCCCTATTAATCTTAAGCTTATTGTTTTATAAAAATTCGTGTTTTTGCAACAGCTATTTCAGTTTGATATATGTAATAACTGTTGGACACAGTAATGTTTCTGCCTTGAAATGAGGTTTATTGTACTAACAGAAAATGTGCAATCTGCATTCAAACAAAATTTGACAGGTGCATAAGTATGGGCACCTCACCAGAAAAGTGACATTAATATTTAGTAGAGCCTCCTTTTGCAAAAATAACAGCCTCTAGTCGCTTCCTGTAGCTTTTAATGAGTTCCTGGAACCTGGATGAAGGTATTTTTGACCATTCCTCTTTACAAAACAATTCCAGTTCAGTTAAGTTTGATGGTCGCAGAGCATGGACAGCCCTCTTCAAATGATCCCACAGATGTTCAATGATATTCAGGTCTGGGGACTGGGATGGCCATTCCAGAACATTGTCATTGTTCCTCTGCATGAATGCCTGAGTAGATTTGGAGCGGTGTTTTGGATCATTGTCTTGCTGAAAGATCCATCCCCTGCATAACTTCAACTTTATCACTGATTCTTGAACATTATTGTCAAGAATCTGCTGATACTGAGTGGAATCCATGCGTCCCTCAACTTTAACAAGATTCCCGGTGCCGGCATTGGCCACACAGCCCCAAAGCATGATGGAACCTCCACCAAATTTTACTGTGGGTAGCAAGTGTTTTTCTTGGAATGCTGTGTTTTTTTGCCGCCATGCATAACGCCTTTTTGTATGACCAAACAACTCAATCTTGGTTTCATCAGTCCACAGGACCTTCCTCCAAAAAGAAATTGGCTTCTCCAAATGTGCTTTTGCATACCTCAGCCGACTCTGTTTGTGGCGTGCTTGCAGAAATGGCTTCTTTTGCATCACTCTCCCATACAGCTTCTCCTTGTGCAAAGTGCGTTGTATAGTTGACCGATGCACAGTGACACCATCTGCAGCAAGTTGATGCTGCAGCTCTCTGGAGGTGGTCTGAGGATTGTCCTTGACTGATCTCACCATTCTTCTTCTCTGCCTTTCTGATGTTTTTCTTGGCCTGCCACTTCTGGCCTTAACAAGAACTGTCCCTGTGTTCTTCCATTTCCTTACTATGTTCCTCACAGTGGAAACTGACAGGTTAAATCACTGAGACAGCTTTTTGTATCCTTCCCCTGAACAACTATGTTGAATAATCTTTGTTTTCAGATCATTTGACAGTTGTTTTGAGGAGCCCATGATGCCACTCTTCAGAGGAGATTCAAAGAGGAGAACAACTTGCAAGTGGCCACTTTAAGTAGCTTTTCTCATGATTGCATAAACCTGGCTATGAAGTTCAAAGCTCAATGAGGTTACAAAACAAAAAAAAGTGCTTTAGTAAGTCAGTAAAAAGTAGGTAGGAGTATTTAAAACAAGAAAATGATAAGGGTGCCCATACTTATGCACCTGTCAAATTTTGTTTGAATGCAGATTGCACATTTTCTGTTAGTACAATAAACCTCATTTCAAGGCAGAAACATTACTCTGTCCAACAGTTATTACATATATCAAACTGAAATAGCTGTTGCAAAAACACCAATTTTTATAAAACATTAAGCTTAAGATTAATAGGGGTGCCCAAACTTTTTCATATAACTGTATATATTCTACCCACACACATTTGGAACTCTCCTGGGGTACCCTCACACATATTATTCCCTCATTTAGTGGATATTTTCACAAAAAAGTGAAATTTTCAAAAATTCAGAAAAGTGGCTGAAAATGACTAAATATGAAGGACTCATCAGGCGAATCGCTCTGGAACTGAAATTGGAAAGCTCACTGACATTTCCCCTAACTGAAAGTCTGATAAACGCCAGAAAAATGACTAAGTCCAAAAAAATTTTTTTTTCAACTTTTTTCAATTTTACCCCCGTGGTATATATATTCTACCCACACACATTTGGAACTCTCCTGGGGTACCCTCACACATATTATTCCCTCATTTAGTAGATATTTTCACAAAAAAGTGAAATTTTCAAAAATTCAGAAAATTGGCTGGAAACGACTAAATATGAAGGACTCATCGGGCGAATCACTCTAGAACTGAAATTGGAATGCTCACTGACATTTCCCCTAACTGAAAGTCTGATAAACGCCGGAAAAATGACTAAGTCCCAAAAAAAAAAATTTTCTTCTTCTTTCAATTTTACCCCCGTGGGATATATATTCTACCCATTTACATTTGGAACTCTCCTGGGGTACCCTCACACATATTATTCCCTCATTTAGTGGATATTTTCACAAAAAAGTGAAATTTTCAAAAATTCAGATACTTGTCTTAAAACGACTAAATATGAAGGACTCATCGGGCGAATGGCTCTGGAACTGAAATTGGAATGCTCACTGACATTTCCCCTAACTGAAAGTCTGATAAACGCCGGAAAAATGACTAAGTCCAAAAAAATTTTTTTTTCAACTTTTTTCAATTTTAACCCCGTGGGATATATATTCTACCCACACACATTTGGAACTCTCCTGGGGTACCCTCACACATATTATTCCCTCATTTAGTGGATATTTTCACAAAAAAGTGAAATTTTCAAAAATTCAGAAAAGTGGCTGAAAATGAATAAATATGAACGACTCATCGGGCGAAGCACTCTGGAACTGAAATTGGAACGCTCACTGACATTTCCCCTAACTGAAAGTCTGATAAACGCCGGAAAAATGACTAAGTCCAAAAAATTTTTTTTTACCTTTTTTCAATTTTACCCCCATGGGATATATATTCTACCCACACACATTTGCAACTCTCCTGGGGTACCCTCACACATATTATTCCCTCATTTCGTGGATATTTTCACAAAAAAGTGAAATTTTCAAAAATTCAGAAAATTGGCTGAAAACGACTAAATATGAAGGACTCATCAGGCAAATCGCTCTGGAACTGAAATCGGAACGCTCACTGACATTTCTCCTATCTGAAAGTCTGATAAACGCCGGAAAAATGACTAAGTCCAAAAAAAAATTTTTTTCAACTCTTTTCAATTTTACCCCCGTGGGATATATATTCTACCCACACACATTTGGAACTCTCCTGGGGTACCCTCACACATATTATTCCCTCATTTAGTGGATATTTTCACAAAAAAGTGAAATTTTCAAAAATTCAGAAAATTGGCTGGAAACGACTAAATATGAAGGACTCATCGGGCGAATCACTCTAGAACTGAAATTGGAATGCTCACTGACATTTCCCCTAACTGAAAGTGTGATAAACGCCGGAAAAATTACTAAGTCAAAAAAAAATTTTTTTCAACTTTTTCCAATTTTACCCCCGTGGGATATATATTCTACCCACACACATTTGGAACTCTCCTGGGGTACCCTTACACATATTATTCCCTCATTTAGTGGATATTGTCACAAAAAAGTGAAATTTTCAAAAATTCAGGAAATTGGCTGAAAACGACTAAATATGAAGGACTCATCGGGCGAATCGCTCTGAAATTGAAATCGGAATGCTCACTGTCATTTCCCCTATCTGAAAGTATGATAAACGCCGGAAAAATGACTGTCCAAAAAAAATTTTTTTTACCTTTTTTCAATTTTACCCCCATGGGATATATATTCTACCCACACACATTTGGAACTCTCCTGGGGTACCCTCACACATATTATTCCCTCATTTAGTGGATATTTTCACAAAAAAGTGAAATTTTCAAAAATTCAGAAAAGTGGCTGAAAATGACTAAATATGAAGGACTCATCAGGCGAATCGCTCTGGAACTGAAATTGGAAAGCTCACTGACATTTCCCCTAACTGAAAGTCTGATAAACGCCGGAAAAATGACTAAGTCCAAAAAAATTTTTTTACCTTTTTTCAATTTTACCCCCGTGGGATATATATTCTACCCACACACATTTGGAACTCTCCTGGGGTACCCTCACACATATTATTCCCTCATTTAGTGGATATTTTCACAAAAAAGTGAAATTTTGAAAAATTCAGAAAATTGGCTGGAAACGACTAAATATGAAGGACTCAACGGGCGAATCACTCTAGAACTGAAATTGGAATGCTCACTGACATTTCCCCTAACTGAAAGTCTGATAAACGCCGGAAAAATGACTAAGTCAAAAACATTTTTTTTCAACTTTTTCCAATTTTACCCCCGTGGGATATATATTCTACCCACACACATTTGGAGCTCTCCTGGGGTACCCTTACACATATTATTCAATCATTTAGTGGATATTGTCACAAAAAAGTGAAATTTTCAAAAATTCAGGAAATTGGCTGAAAACGACTAAATATGAAGGACTCATCGGGCGAATCGCTCTGAAATTGAAATCGGAATGCTCACTGTCATTTCCCCTATCTGAAAGTATGATAAACGCCGGAAAAATGACTGTCCAAAAAAAAATTTTTTCAACTTTTTTCAATTTTACCCCCGTGGGATATATATTCTAACCACACACATTTGGAACTCTCCTGGGGTACCCTCACACAAATTATTCCCTCATTTAGTGGATATTTTCACAAAAAAGTGAAATTTTCAAAAATTCAGAAAATTGGCTGAAAACGACTAAATATGAAGGACTCATCGGGCAAATCACTCTAGAACTGAAATTGGAATGCTCACTGACATTTCCCCTAACTGAAAGTCTGATAAATGCCGGAAAAATGACTAAGTCCAAAAAAATTTTTTTTCAACTTTTTTCAATTTTACCCCCGTGGGATACAGTTATATGAAAAAGTTTGGGCACCCCTATTAATCTTAAGCTTATTGTTTTATAAAAATTCGTGTTTTTGCAACAGCTATTTCAGTTTGATATATGTAATAACTGTTGGACACAGTAATGTTTCTGCCTTGAAATGAGGTTTATTGTACTAACAGAAAATGTGCAATCTGCATTCAAACAAAATTTGACAGGTGCATAAGTATGGGCACCTCACCAGAAAAGTGACATTAATATTTAGTAGAGCCTCCTTTTGCAAAAATAACAGCCTCTAGTCGCTTCCTGTAGCTTTTAATGAGTTCCTGGAACCTGGATGAAGGTATTTTTGACCATTCCTCTTTACAAAACAATTCCAGTTCAGTTAAGTTTGATGGTCGCAGAGCATGGACAGCCCTCTTCAAATGATCCCACAGATGTTCAATGATATTCAGGTCTGGGGACTGGGATGGCCATTCCAGAACATTGTCATTGTTCCTCTGCATGAATGCCTGAGTAGATTTGGAGCGGTGTTTTGGATCATTGTCTTGCTGAAAGATCCATCCCCTGCATAACTTCAACTTTATCACTGATTCTTGAACATTATTGTCAAGAATCTGCTGATACTGAGTGGAATCCATGCGTCCCTCAACTTTAACAAGATTCCCGGTGCCGGCATTGGCCACACAGCCCCAAAGCATGATGGAACCTCCACCAAATTTTACTGTGGGTAGCAAGTGTTTTTCTTGGAATGCTGTGTTTTTTTGCCGCCATGCATAACGCCTTTTTGTATGACCAAACAACTCAATCTTGGTTTCATCAGTCCACAGGACCTTCCTCCAAAAAGAAATTGGCTTCTCCAAATGTGCTTTTGCATACCTCAGCCGACTCTGTTTGTGGCGTGCTTGCAGAAATGGCTTCTTTTGCATCACTCTCCCATACAGCTTCTCCTTGTGCAAAGTGCGTTGTATAGTTGACCGATGCACAGTGACACCATCTGCAGCAAGTTGATGCTGCAGCTCTCTGGAGGTGGTCTGAGGATTGTCCTTGACTGATCTCACCATTCTTCTTCTCTGCCTTTCTGATGTTTTTCTTGGCCTGCCACTTCTGGCCTTAACAAGAACTGTCCCTGTGTTCTTCCATTTCCTTACTATGTTCCTCACAGTGGAAACTGACAGGTTAAATCACTGAGACAGCTTTTTGTATCCTTCCCCTGAACAACTATGTTGAATAATCTTTGTTTTCAGATCATTTGACAGTTGTTTTGAGGAGCCCATGATGCCACTCTTCAGAGGAGATTCAAAGAGGAGAACAACTTGCAAGTGGCCACTTTAAGTAGCTTTTCTCATGATTGCATAAACCTGGCTATGAAGTTCAAAGCTCAATGAGGTTACAAAACAAAAAAAAGTGCTTTAGTAAGTCAGTAAAAAGTAGGTAGGAGTATTTAAAACAAGAAAATGATAAGGGTGCCCATACTTATGCACCTGTCAAATTTTGTTTGAATGCAGATTGCACATTTTCTGTTAGTACAATAAACCTCATTTCAAGGCAGAAACATTACTCTGTCCAACAGTTATTACATATATCAAACTGAAATAGCTGTTGCAAAAACACCAATTTTTATAAAACATTAAGCTTAAGATTAATAGGGGTGCCCAAACTTTTTCATATAACTGTATATATTCTACCCACACACATTTGGAACTCTCCTGGGGTACCCTCACACATATTATTCCCTCATTTAGTGGATATTTTCACAAAAAAGTGAAATTTTCAAAAATTCAGAAAAGTGGCTGAAAATGACTAAATATGAAGGACTCATCAGGCGAATCGCTCTGGAACTGAAATTGGAAAGCTCACTGACATTTCCCCTAACTGAAAGTCTGATAAACGCCAGAAAAATGACTAAGTCCAAAAAAAAATTTTTTCAACTTTTTTCAATTTTACCCCCGTGGTATATATATTCTACCCACACACATTTGGAACTCTCCTGGGGTACCCTCACACAAATTATTCCCTCATTTAGTGGATATTTTCACAAAAAAGTGAAATTTTCAAAAATTCAGAAAATTGGCTGAAAACGACTAAATATGAAGGACTCATCGGGCGAATCACTCTAGAACTGAAATTGGAATGCTCACTGACATTTCCCCTAACTGAAAGTCTGATAAACGCCGGAAAAATGACTAAGTCCCAAAAAAAAAAATTTTCTTCTTCTTTCAATTTTACCCCCGTGGGATATATATTCTACCCATTTACATTTGGAACTCTCCTGGGGTACCCTCACACATATTATTCCCTCATTTAGTGGATATTTTCACAAAAAAGTGAAATTTTCAAAAATTCAGATACTTGTCTTAAAACGACTAAATATGAAGGACTCATCGGGCGAATGGCTCTGGAACTGAAATTGGAATGCTCACTGACATTTCCCCTAACTGAAAGTCTGATAAACGCCGGAAAAATGACTAAGTCCAAAAAAATTTTTTTTTCAACTTTTTTCAATTTTAACCCCGTGGGATATATATTCTACCCACACACATTTGGAACTCTCCTGGGGTACCCTCACACATATTATTCCCTCATTTAGTGGATATTTTCACAAAAAAGTGAAATTTTCAAAAATTCAGAAAAGTGGCTGAAAATGAATAAATATGAACGACTCATCGGGCGAAGCACTCTGGAACTGAAATTGGAACGCTCACTGACATTTCCCCTACCTGAAAGTCTGATAAACGCCGGAAAAATGACTAAGTCCAAAAAATTTTTTTTTACCTTTTTTCAATTTTACCCCCATGGGATATATATTCTACCCACACACATTTGCAACTCTCCTGGGGTACCCTCACACATATTATTCCCTCATTTCGTGGATATTTTCACAAAAAAGTGAAATTTTCAAAAATTCAGAAAATTGGCTGAAAACGACTAAATATGAAGGACTCATCAGGCAAATCGCTCTGGAACTGAAATCGGAACGCTCACTGACATTTCTCCCATCTGAAAGTCTGATAAACGCCGGAAAAATGACTAAGTCCAAAAAAAAATTTTTTTCAACTCTTTTCAATTTTACCCCCGTGGGATATATATTCTACCCACACACATTTGGAACTCTCCTGGGGTACCCTCACACATATTATTCCCTCATTTAGTGGATATTTTCACAAAAAAGTGAAATTTTCAAAAATTCAGAAAATTGGCTGAAAACGACTAAATATGAAGGACTCATCGGGCGAATCACTCTAGAACTGAAATTGGAATGCTCACTGACATTTCCCCTATCTGAAAGTATGATAAACGCCGGAAAAATGACTGTCCAAAAAAAATTTTTTTTACCTTTTTTCAATTTTACCCCCATGGGATATATATTCTACCCACACACATTTGGAACTCTCCTGGGGTACCCTCACACATATTATTCCCTCATTTAGTGGATATTTTCACAAAAAAGTGAAATTTTCAAAAATTCAGAAAAGTGGCTGAAAATGACTAAATATGAAGGACTCATCAGGCGAATCGCTCTGGAACTGAAATTGGAAAGCTCACTGACATTTCCCCTAACTGAAAGTCTGATAAACGCCGGAAAAATGACTAAGTCCCAAAAAAAAAAATTTTCTTCTTCTTTCAATTTTACCCCCGTGGGATATATATTCTACCCATTTACATTTGGAACTCTCCTGGGGTACCCTCACACATATTATTCCCTCATTTAGTGGATATTTTCACAAAAAAGTGAAATTTTCAAAAATTCAGATACTTGTCTTAAAACGACTAAATATGAAGGACTCATCGGGCGAATGGCTCTGGAACTGAAATTGGAATGCTCACTGACATTTCCCCTAACTGAAAGTCTGATAAACGCCGGAAAAATGACTAAGTCCAAAAAAATTTTTTTTTCAACTTTTTTCAATTTTAACCCCGTGGGATATATATTCTACCCACACACATTTGGAACTCTCCTGGGGTACCCTCACACATATTATTCCCTCATTTAGTGGATATTTTCACAAAAAAGTGAAATTTTCAAAAATTCAGAAAAGTGGCTGAAAATGAATAAATATGAACGACTCATCGGGCGAAGCACTCTGGAACTGAAATTGGAACGCTCACTGACATTTCCCCTACCTGAAAGTCTGATAAACGCCGGAAAAATGACTAAGTCCAAAAAATTTTTTTTTACCTTTTTTCAATTTTACCCCCATGGGATATATATTCTACCCACACACATTTGCAACTCTCCTGGGGTACCCTCACACATATTATTCCCTCATTTCGTGGATATTTTCACAAAAAAGTGAAATTTTCAAAAATTCAGAAAATTGGCTGAAAACGACTAAATATGAAGGACTCATCAGGCAAATCGCTCTGGAACTGAAATCGGAACGCTCACTGACATTTCTCCCATCTGAAAGTCTGATAAACGCCGGAAAAATGACTAAGTCCAAAAAAAAATTTTTTTCAACTCTTTTCAATTTTACCCCCGTGGGATATATATTCTACCCACACACATTTGGAACTCTCCTGGGGTACCCTCACACATATTATTCCCTCATTTAGTGGATATTTTCACAAAAAAGTGAAATTTTCAAAAATTCAGAAAATTGGCTGAAAACGACTAAATATGAAGGACTCATCGGGCGAATCACTCTAGAACTGAAATTGGAATGCTCACTGACATTTCCCCTATCTGAAAGTATGATAAACGCCGGAAAAATGACTGTCCAAAAAAAATTTTTTTTACCTTTTTTCAATTTTACCCCCATGGGATATATATTCTACCCACACACATTTGGAACTCTCCTGGGGTACCCTCACACATATTATTCCCTCATTTAGTGGATATTTTCACAAAAAAGTGAAATTTTCAAAAATTCAGAAAAGTGGCTGAAAATGACTAAATATGAAGGACTCATCAGGCGAATCGCTCTGGAACTGAAATTGGAAAGCTCACTGACATTTCCCCTAACTGAAAGTCTGATAAACGCCGGAAAAATGACTAAGTCCAAAAAAATTTTTTTTACCTTTTTTCAATTTTACCCCCGTGGGATATATATTCTACCCACACACATTTGGAACTCTCCTGGGGTACCCTCACACATATTATTCCCTCATTTAGTGGATATTTTCACAAAAAAGTGAAATTTTCAAAAATTAAGAAAATTGGCTGGAAATGACTAAATATGAAGGACGCATCGGGCGAATCACTCTGGAACTTAAATGGGAACGCTCACTGACATTTCTCCTATCTGAAAGTCTGATAAACGCCGGAAAAATGACTAAGTTCAAAAAAAATTTTTTTCACCTTTTTTCAATTTTACCCCCGTGGGATATATATTCTACCCACACACATTTGGAACTCTCTTGGGGTACCCTCACACATATTAATCCCTCATTTAGTGGATATTTTCACAAAAAAGTGAAATTTCCAAAAATTCTGAAAATTGGTTGAAAACGACTAAATATGAAGGACTCATCGGGCGAATCGCTCTGAAATTGAAATCGGAATGCTCACTGTCATTTCCCTTATCTGAAAGTCTGATAAACGCCGGAAAAATGACTAAGTCCAAAAAAAATTTTTTTCAACTTTTTTCAATTTTACCCCCGTAGGATATATATTCTACCCATACACATTTGGAACTCTCCTGGGGTACCCTCACACAAATTATTCCCTCATTTAGTGGATATTTTCACAAAAAAGTGAAATTTTAAAAAATTCCGAAAATTGGCTGAAAACGACTAAATATGAAGGACTCATCGGGCGAATCGCTCTGGAAATGAAATCGGAACGCTCACTGACATTTCCCCTATCTGAAAGTCTGATAAACGCCGGAAAAATGACTAAGTCTAAAAAAAAAAATTTTTCAACTTTTTTCAATTTTACCCCCGTGGGATATATATTCTACCCACACACATTTGGAACTCTCCTGGGGTACCCTCACACATATTATTCCCTCATTTAGTGGATATTTTCACAAAAAAGTGAAATTTTCAAAAATTCTGAAAATTGGTTGAAACTGACTAAATATGAAGGACTCATCGGGCGAATCGCTCTGGAATTGAAATCGGAACGCTCACTGTCATTTCCCCTATCTGAAAGTCTGATAAACGCCGGAAAAATGACTAAGTCCAAAAAAATTTTTTTTTACCTTTTTTCAATTTTACCCCCGTGGGAAATATATTCTACCCACACACATTTGGAGCTCTCCTGGGGTACCCTCACACATATTATTCCCTCATTTAGTGGATATTTTCACAAAAAAGTGAAATTTTCAAAAATTCAGAAAATTGGCTGAAAATGAATAAATATGAACGACTCATCGGGCGAATCACTCTGGAACTGAAATTGGAACGCTCACTGACATTTCCCCTAACTGAAAGTCTGATAAACGCCGGAAAAATGACTAAGTCCAAAAAAATTTTTTTTTCAACTTTTTTCAATTTTACCCCTGTGGGATATATATTCTACCCACACACATTTGGAACTCTCTGGGGGTAACCTCACACATATTATTCCCTCATTTAGTGGATATTTTCACAAAAAAGTGAAATTTCCAAAAATTCTGAAAATTGGTTGAAAACGACTAAATATGAAGGACTCATCGGGCGAATCGCTCTGAAATTGAAATCGGAACGCTCACTGTCATTTCCCCTATCTGAAAGTCTGATAAACGCCGGAAAAATGACTAAGTCCAAAAAAAATTTTTTTCAACTTTTTTCAATTTTACCCCCTTGGGATATATATATTCTACCCACACACATTTGGAACTCTCCTGGGGTACCCTCACACATATTATTCCCTCATTTAGTGGATATTTTCACAAAAAGTGAAATTTTCAAAAATTCATAAAATTGGCTGAAAACGACTAAATATGAAGGACTCATCGGGCGAATCACTCTAGAACTTAAATGGGAATGGTCACTGACATTTCCCCTATCTGAAAGTCTGATAAACGCCGGAAAAATGACTAAGTCTAAAAAAAAAAAATTTTTCAACTTTTTTCAATTTTACCCCCGTGGGATATATATTCTACCCACACACATTTGGAACTCTCCTGGGGTACCCTCACACAAATTATTCCCTCATTTAGTGGATATTTTCACAAAAAAGTGAAATTTTAAAAAATTCAGAAAATTGGCTGAAAACGACTAAATATGAAGGACTCATCGGGCGAATCACTCTAGAACTGAAATTGGAATGCTCACTGACATTTCCCCTAACTGAAAGTCTGATAAACGCTGGAAAAATGACTAAGTCCAAAAAAAAATTTTTTCAACATTTTTCAATTTTACCCCCGTGGGATATATATTCTACCCACACACATTTGGAACTCTCCTGGTGTACCCTCACACATATTATTCCCTCATTTAGTGGATATTTTCACAAAAAAGTGAAATTTTCAAAAATTCTGAAAATTGGCTGCAAACGACTAAATATGAAGGACTCATCGGGCGAATCACTCTGGAACTTAAATCGGAATGCTCACTGACATTTCCCCTATCTGAAAGTCTGATAAACGCCGGAAAAATGACTAAGTCTAAAAAAAAAAATTTTTCAACTTTTTTCAATTTTACCCCCGTGGGATATACATTCTACCCACACACATTTGGAACTCTCCTGGGGTACCCTCACACATATTATTCCCTCATTTAGTGGATATTTTCACAAAAAAGTGAAATTTTCGAAAATTGGCTGGAAACGACTAAATATGAAGGACGCATCGGGCGAATCACTCTGGAACTTAAATGGGAACGCTCACTGACATTTCCCCTATCTGAAAGTCTGATAAACGCCGGAAAAATGACTAAGTCCAAAAAAAAATTTTTTCAACTTTTTTCAATTTTACCCCAGTGGGATATATATTCTACCCACACACATTTGGAACTCTCCTGGGGTACCCTCACACATATTATTCCCTCATTTAGTGGATATTTTCACAAAAAAGTGAAATTTTCAAAAATTCTGAAAATTGGCTGCAAACGACTAAATATGAAGGACTCATCGGGCGAATCAATCTGAAACTTAAATGGGAATGCTCACTGACATTTCCCCTATCTGAAAGTCTGAAAAACGCCGGAAAAATGACTAAGTCGAAAAAAAAATTTTTCAACATTTTTCAATTTTACCCCCGTGGGATATATATTCTACCCACACTCATTTGGAACTCTCCTGGGGTACCCTCACACAAATTATTCCCTCATTTAGTGGATATTTTCACAAAAAAGTGAAATTTTCAAAAATTCTGAAAATTGGCTGAAAACGACTAAATATGAAGGACTCATCGGGCGAATCACTCTAGAACTGAAATTGGAATGCTCACTGACATTTCCCCTAACTGAAAGTCTGATAAACGCCGGAAAAATGACTAAGTCCAAAAAAAATTTTTTAAAACTTTTTCCAATTTTACCCCCGTGGGATATATATTCTACCCACACACATTTGGAACTCTCCTGGGGTACCCTCACACAAATTATTCCCTCATTTAGTGGATATTTTCACAAAAAAGTGAAATTTTCAAAAATTCAGAAAATTGTCTGAAAACGACAAAATATGAAGGACTCAAAGGGCGAATCGCTCTGGAACTGAAATCGGAACGCTCACTGACATTTCCCCTATCTGAATGTCTGATAAACGCCGGAAAAATGACTAAGTCCAAAAAAAAATTTTTTCAACTTTTTTCAATTTTACCCCCGTGGGATATATATTTTACCCACACACATTTGGAACTCTCCTGGGGTACCCTCACACAAATTATTCCCTCATTTAGTGGATATTTTCACAAAAAAGTGAAATTTTAAAAAATTCTGAAAATTGGCTGAAAACGACTAAATATGAAGGACTCATCGGGCGAATCACTCTAGAACTGAAATTGGAATGCTCACTGACATTTCCCCTAACTGAAAGTCCGATAAACGCTGGAAAAATGACTAAGTCCAAAAAAAAATTTTTTCAACATTTTTCAATTTTACCCCCGTGGGATATATATTCTACCCACACACATTTGGAACTCTCCTGGTGTACCCTCACACATATTATTCCCTCATTTAGTGGATATTTTCACAAAAAAGTGAAATTTTCAAAAATTCTGAAAATTGGCTGCAAACGACTAAATATGAAGGACTCATCGGGCGAATCACTCTGGAACTTAAATCGGAATGCTCACTGACATTTCCCCTATCTGAAAGTCTGATAAACGCCGGAAAAATGACTAAGTCTAAAAAAAAAAAATTTTTCAACTTTTTTCAATTTTACCCCCGTGGGATATATATTCTACCCACACACATTTGGAACTCTCCTGGGGTACCCTCACACAAATTATTCCCTCATTTAGTGGATATTTTCACAAAAAAGTGAAATTTTAAAAAATTCAGAAAATTGGCTGAAAACGACTAAATATGAAGGAATCATCGGGCGAATCACTCTAGAACTGAAATTGGAATGCTCACTGACAATTCCCCTAACTGAAAGTCTGATAAACGCTGGAAAAATGACTAAGTCCAAAAAAAAATTTTTTCAACATTTTTCAATTTTACCCCCGTGGGATATATATTCTACCCACACACATTTGGAACTCTCCTGGTGTACCCTCACACATATTATTCCCTCATTTAGTGGATATTTTCACAAAAAAGTGAAATTTTCAAAAATTCTGAAAATTGGCTGCAAACGACTAAATATGAAGGACTCATCGGGCGAATCACTCTGGAACTTAAATCGGAATGCTCACTGACATTTCCCCTATCTGAAAGTCTGATAAACGCCGGAAAAATGACTAAGTCTAAAAAAAAAAATTTTTCAACTTTTTTCAATTTTACCCCCGTGGGATATACATTCTACCCACACACATTTGGAACTCTCCTGGGGTACCCTCACACATATTATTCCCTCATTTAGTGGATATTTTCACAAAAAAGTGAAATTTTCAAAAATTAAGAAAATTGGCTGGAAACGACTAAATATGAAGGACGCATCGGGCGAATCACTCTGGAACTTAAATGGGAACGCTCTCTGACATTTCCCCTATCTGAAAGTCTGATAAACGCCGGAAAAATGACTAAGTCCAAAAAAAAATTTTTTCAACTTTTTTCAATTTTACCCCAGTGGGATATATATTCTACCCACACACATTTGGAACTCTCCTGGGGTACCCTCACACATATTATTCCCTCATTTAGTGGATATTTTCACAAAAAAGTGAAATTTTCAAAAATTCTGAAAATTGGCTGCAAACGACTAAATATAAAGGACTCATCGGGCGAATCAATCTGAAACTTAAATGGGAATGCTCACTGACATTTCCCCTATCTGAAAGTCTGAAAAACGCCGGAAAAATGACTAAGTCGAAAAAAAAATTTTTCAACATTTTTCAATTTTACCCCCGTGGGATATATATTCTACCCACACTCATTTGGAACTCTCCTGGGGTACCCTCACACAAATTATTCCCTCATTTAGTGGATATTTTCACAAAAAAGTGAAATTTTCAAAAATTCTGAAAATTGGCTGAAAACGACTAAATATGAAGGACTCATCGGGCGAATCACTCTAGAACTGAAATTGGAATGCTCACTGACATTTCCCCTAACTGAAAGTCTGATAAACGCCGGAAAAATGACTAATTCCAAAAAAAATTTTTTAAAACTTTTTCCTATTTTACCCCCGTGGGATATATATTCTACCCACACACATTTGGAACTCTCCTGGGGTACCCTTACACATATTATTCCCTCATTTAGTGGATATTTTCACAAAAAAGTGAAATTTTCAAAAATTCAGGAAATTGGCTGAAAACGACTAAATATGAAGGACTCATCGGGCGAATCGCTCTGGAATTGAAATCGGAACGCTCACTGACATTTCCCCTATCTGAAAGTCTGATAAACGCCGGAAAAATGACTAAGTGCAAAAAAAAATTTTTTCACCTTTTTTCAATTTTACCCCCGTGGGATATATATTCTATCCACACACATTTGGAACTCTCCTGGGGTACCCTCACACATATTATTCCCTCATTTAGTGGATATTTTCACAAAAAAGTGAAATTTTCAAAAATTCAGAAAATTGTCTGAAAACGACTAAATATGACGGACTCAACGGGCGAATCGCTCTGGAACTGAAATCGGAACGCTCACTGACATTTCCCCTATCTGAAAGTCTGATAAACGCCGGAAAAATGACTAAGTCCAAAAAAAAATTTTTTCAACTTTTTTCAATTTTACCCCCGTGGGATATATATTCTACCCACACACATTTGGAACTCTCCTGGGGTACCCTCACACATATTATTCCCTCATTTAGTGGATATTTTCACAAAAAAGTGAAATTTTCAAAAATTAAGAAAATTGGCTGGAAACGACTAAATATGAAGGACGCATCGGGCGAATCACTCTGGAACTTAAATGGGAACGCTCTCTGACATTTCCCCTATCTGAAAGTCTGATAAACGCCGGAAAAATGACTAAGTCCAAAAAAAAATTTTTTCAACTTTTTTCAATTTTACCCCAGTGGGATATATATTCTACCCACACACATTTGGAACTCTCCTGGGGTACCCTCACACATATTATTCCCTCATTTAGTGGATATTTTCACAAAAAAGTGAAATTTTCAAAAATTCTGAAAATTGGCTGCAAACGACTAAATATGAAGGACTCATCGGGCGAATCAATCTGAAACTTAAATGGGAATGCTCACTGACATTTCCCCTATCTGAAAGTCTGAAAAACGCCGGAAAAATGACTAAGTCGAAAAAAAAATTTTTCAACATTTTTCAATTTTACCCCCGTGGGATATATATTCTACCCACACTCATTTGGAACTCTCCTGGGGTACCCTCACACAAATTATTCCCTCATTTAGTGGATATTTTCACAAAAAAGTGAAATTTTCAAAAATTCTGAAAATTGGCTGAAAACGACTAAATATGAAGGACTCATCGGGCGAATCACTCTAGAACTGAAATTGGAATGCTCACTGACATTTCCCCTAACTGAAAGTCTGATAAACGCCGGAAAAATGACTAAGTCCAAAAAAAATTTTTTAAAACTTTTTCCAATTTTACCCCCGTGGGATATATATTCTACCCACACACATTTGGAACTCTCCTGGGGTACCCTTACACATATTATTCCCTCATTTAGTGGATATTTTCACAAAAAAGTGAAATTTTCAAAAATTCAGGAAATTGGCTGAAAACGACTAAATATGAAGGACTCATCGGGCGAATCGCTCTGGAATTGAAATCGGAACGCTCACTGACATTTCCCCTATCTGAAAGTCTGATAAACGCCGGAAAAATGACTAAGTGCAAAAAAAAATTTTTTCACCTTTTTTCAATTTTACCCCCGTGGGATATATATTCTATCCACACACATTTGGAACTCTCCTGGGGTACCCTCACACAAATTATTCCCTCATTTAGTGGATATTTTCACAAAAAAGTGAAATTTTAAAAAATTCAGAAAATTGGCTGAAAACGACTAAATATGAAGGAATCATCGGGCGAATCACTCTAGAACTGAAATTGGAATGCTCACTGACAATTCCCCTAACTGAAAGTCTGATAAACGCTGGAAAAATGACTAAGTCCAAAAAAAAATTTTTTCAACATTTTTCAATTTTACCCCCGTGGGATATATATTCTACCCACACACATTTGGAACTCTCCTGGGGTACCCTCACACATATTATTCCCTCATTTAGTGGATATTTTCACAAAAAAGTGAAATTTTCAAAAATTCTGAAAATTGGCTGCAAACGACTAAATATGAAGGACTCATCGGGCGAATCAATCTGAAACTTAAATGGGAATGCTCACTGACATTTCCCCTATCTGAAAGTCTGAAAAACGCCGGAAAAATGACTAAGTCGAAAAAAAAATTTTTCAACATTTTTCAATTTTACCCCCGTGGGATATATATTCTACCCACACTCATTTGGAACTCTCCTGGGGTACCCTCACACAAATTATTCCCTCATTTAGTGGATATTTTCACAAAAAAGTGAAATTTTCAAAAATTCTGAAAATTGGCTGAAAACGACTAAATATGAAGGACTCATCGGGCGAATCACTCTAGAACTGAAATTGGAATGCTCACTGACATTTCCCCTAACTGAAAGTCTGATAAACGCCGGAAAAATGACTAAGTCCAAAAAAAATTTTTTAAAACTTTTTCCAATTTTACCCCCGTGGGATATATATTCTATCCACACACATTTGGAACTCTCCTGGGGTACCCTCACACATATTATTCCCTCATTTAGTGGATATTTTCACAAAAAAGTGAAATTTTCAAAAATTCAGAAAATTGTCTGAAAACGACTAAATATGACGGACTCAACGGGCGAATCGCTCTGGAACTGAAATCGGAACGCTCACTGACATTTCCCCTATCTGAAAGTCTGATAAACGCCGGAAAAATGACTAAGTCCAAAAAAAAATTTTTTCAACTTTTTTCAATTTTACCCCCGTGGGATATATATTCTACCCACACACATTTGGAACTCTCCTGGGGTACCCTCACACAAATTATTCCCTCATTTAGTGGATATTTTCACAAAAAAGTGAAATTTTCAAAAATTCAGAAAATTGTCTGAAAACGACAAAATATGAAGGACTCAAAGGGCGAATCGCTCTGGAACTGAAATCGGAACGCTCACTGACATTTCCCCTATCTGAATGTCTGATAAACGCCGGAAAAATGACTAAGTCCAAAAAAAAATTTTTTCAACTTTTTTCAATTTTACCCCCGTGGGATATATATTTTACCCACACACATTTGGAACTCTCCTGGGGTACCCTCACACAAATTATTCCCTCATTTAGTGGATATTTTCACAAAAAAGTGAAATTTTAAAAAATTCAGAAAATTGGCTGAAAACGACTAAATATGAAGGACTCATCGGGCGAATCACTCTAGAACTGAAATTGGAATGCTCACTGACATTTCCCCTATCTGAAAGTCTGATAAACGCCGGAAAAATGACTAAGTGCAAAAAAAAATTTTTTCACCTTTTTTCAATTTTACCCCCGTGGGATATATATTCTATCCACACACATTTGGAACTCTCCTGGGGTACCCTCACACATATTATTCCCTCATTTAGTGGATATTTTCACAAAAAAGTGAAATTTTCAAAAATTCAGAAAATTGTCTGAAAACGACTAAATATGACGGACTCAACGGGCGAATCGCTCTGGAACTGAAATCGGAACGCTCACTGACATTTCCCCTATCTGAAAGTCTGATAAACGCCGGAAAAATGACTAAGTCCAAAAAAAAATTTTTTCAACTTTTTTCAATTTTACCCCCGTGGGATATATATTCTACCCACACACATTTGGAACTCTCCTGGGGTACCCTCACACATATTATTCCCTCATTTAGTGGATATTTTCACAAAAAAGTGAAATTTTCAAAAATTAAGAAAATTGGCTGGAAACGACTAAATATGAAGGACGCATCGGGCGAATCACTCTGGAACTTAAATGGGAACGCTCTCTGACATTTCCCCTATCTGAAAGTCTGATAAACGCCGGAAAAATGACTAAGTCCAAAAAAAAATTTTTTCAACTTTTTTCAATTTTACCCCAGTGGGATATATATTCTACCCACACACATTTGGAACTCTCCTGGGGTACCCTCACACATATTATTCCCTCATTTAGTGGATATTTTCACAAAAAAGTGAAATTTTCAAAAATTCTGAAAATTGGCTGCAAACGACTAAATATGAAGGACTCATCGGGCGAATCAATCTGAAACTTAAATGGGAATGCTCACTGACATTTCCCCTATCTGAAAGTCTGAAAAACGCCGGAAAAATGACTAAGTCGAAAAAAAAATTTTTCAACATTTTTCAATTTTACCCCCGTGGGATATATATTCTACCCACACTCATTTGGAACTCTCCTGGGGTACCCTCACACAAATTATTCCCTCATTTAGTGGATATTTTCACAAAAAAGTGAAATTTTCAAAAATTCTGAAAATTGGCTGAAAACGACTAAATATGAAGGACTCATCGGGCGAATCACTCTAGAACTGAAATTGGAATGCTCACTGACATTTCCCCTAACTGAAAGTCTGATAAACGCCGGAAAAATGACTAAGTCCAAAAAAAATTTTTTAAAACTTTTTCCAATTTTACCCCCGTGGGATATATATTCTACCCACACACATTTGGAACTCTCCTGGGGTACCCTTACACATATTATTCCCTCATTTAGTGGATATTTTCACAAAAAAGTGAAATTTTCAAAAATTCAGGAAATTGGCTGAAAACGACTAAATATGAAGGACTCATCGGGCGAATCGCTCTGGAATTGAAATCGGAACGCTCACTGACATTTCCCCTATCTGAAAGTCTGATAAACGCCGGAAAAATGACTAAGTGCAAAAAAAAATTTTTTCACCTTTTTTCAATTTTACCCCCGTGGGATATATATTCTATCCACACACATTTGGAACTCTCCTGGGGTACCCTCACACAAATTATTCCCTCATTTAGTGGATATTTTCACAAAAAAGTGAAATTTTAAAAAATTCAGAAAATTGGCTGAAAACGACTAAATATGAAGGAATCATCGGGCGAATCACTCTAGAACTGAAATTGGAATGCTCACTGACAATTCCCCTAACTGAAAGTCTGATAAACGCTGGAAAAATGACTAAGTCCAAAAAAAAATTTTTTCAACATTTTTCAATTTTACCCCCGTGGGATATATATTCTACCCACACACATTTGGAACTCTCCTGGGGTACCCTCACACATATTATTCCCTCATTTAGTGGATATTTTCACAAAAAAGTGAAATTTTCAAAAATTCTGAAAATTGGCTGCAAACGACTAAATATGAAGGACTCATCGGGCGAATCAATCTGAAACTTAAATGGGAATGCTCACTGACATTTCCCCTATCTGAAAGTCTGAAAAACGCCGGAAAAATGACTAAGTCGAAAAAAAAATTTTTCAACATTTTTCAATTTTACCCCCGTGGGATATATATTCTACCCACACTCATTTGGAACTCTCCTGGGGTACCCTCACACAAATTATTCCCTCATTTAGTGGATATTTTCACAAAAAAGTGAAATTTTCAAAAATTCTGAAAATTGGCTGAAAACGACTAAATATGAAGGACTCATCGGGCGAATCACTCTAGAACTGAAATTGGAATGCTCACTGACATTTCCCCTAACTGAAAGTCTGATAAACGCCGGAAAAATGACTAAGTCCAAAAAAAATTTTTTAAAACTTTTTCCAATTTTACCCCCGTGGGATATATATTCTATCCACACACATTTGGAACTCTCCTGGGGTACCCTCACACATATTATTCCCTCATTTAGTGGATATTTTCACAAAAAAGTGAAATTTTCAAAAATTCAGAAAATTGTCTGAAAACGACTAAATATGACGGACTCAACGGGCGAATCGCTCTGGAACTGAAATCGGAACGCTCACTGACATTTCCCCTATCTGAAAGTCTGATAAACGCCGGAAAAATGACTAAGTCCAAAAAAAAATTTTTTCAACTTTTTTCAATTTTACCCCCGTGGGATATATATTCTACCCACACACATTTGGAACTCTCCTGGGGTACCCTCACACAAATTATTCCCTCATTTAGTGGATATTTTCACAAAAAAGTGAAATTTTCAAAAATTCAGAAAATTGTCTGAAAACGACAAAATATGAAGGACTCAAAGGGCGAATCGCTCTGGAACTGAAATCGGAACGCTCACTGACATTTCCCCTATCTGAATGTCTGATAAACGCCGGAAAAATGACTAAGTCCAAAAAAAAATTTTTTCAACTTTTTTCAATTTTACCCCCGTGGGATATATATTTTACCCACACACATTTGGAACTCTCCTGGGGTACCCTCACACAAATTATTCCCTCATTTAGTGGATATTTTCACAAAAAAGTGAAATTTTAAAAAATTCAGAAAATTGGCTGAAAACGACTAAATATGAAGGACTCATCGGGCGAATCACTCTAGAACTGAAATTGGAATGCTCACTGACATTTCCCCTAACTGAAAGTCCGATAAACGCTGGAAAAATGACTAAGTCCAAAAAAAAATTTTTTCAACATTTTTCAATTTTACCCCCGTGGGATATATATTTTACCCACACACATTTGGAACTCTCCTGGGGTACCCTCACACAAATTATTCCCTCATTTAGTGGATATTTTCACAAAAAAGTGAAATTTTCAAAAATTCTGAAAATTGGCTGCAAACGACTAAATATGAAGGACTCATCGGGCGAATCACTCTGGAACTTAAATCGGAATGCTCACTGACATTTCCCCTATCTGAAAGTCTGATAAACGCCGGAAAAATGACTAAGTCTAAAAAAAAAAATTTTTCAACTTTTTTCAATTTTACCCCCGTGGGATATACATTCTACCCACACACATGTGTAACTCTCCTGGGGTACCCTCACACATATTATTCCCTCATTTAGTGGATATTTTCACAAAAAAGTGAAATTTTCAAAAATTAAGAAAATTGGCTGGAAACGACTAAATATGAAGGACGCATCGGGCGAATCACTCTGGAACTTAAATGGGAACGCTCACTGACATTTCCCCTATCTGAAAGTCTGATAAACGCCGGAAAAATGACTAAGTCCAAAAAAAAATTTTTTCAGCTTTTTTCAATTTTACCCCCGTGGGATATATATTCTATCCACACACATTTGGAACTCTCCTGGGGTACCCTCACACAAATTATTCCCTCATTTAGTGGATATTTTCACAAAAAAGTGAAATTTTAAAAAATTCAGAAAATTGGCTGAAAACGACTAAATATGAAGGAATCATCGGGCGAATCACTCTAGAACTGAAATTGGAATGCTCACTGACAATTCCCCTAACTGAAAGTCTGATAAACGCTGGAAAAATGACTAAGTCCAAAAAAAAATTTTTTCAACATTTTTCAATTTTACCCCCGTGGGATATATATTCTACCCACACACATTTGGAACTCTCCTGGGGTACCCTCACACATATTATTCCCTCATTTAGTGGATATTTTCACAAAAAAGTGAAATTTTCAAAAATTCTGAAAATTGGCTGCAAACGACTAAATATGAAGGACTCATCGGGCGAATCAATCTGAAACTTAAATGGGAATGCTCACTGACATTTCCCCTATCTGAAAGTCTGAAAAACGCCGGAAAAATGACTAAGTCGAAAAAAAAATTTTTCAACATTTTTCAATTTTACCCCCGTGGGATATATATTCTACCCACACTCATTTGGAACTCTCCTGGGGTACCCTCACACAAATTATTCCCTCATTTAGTGGATATTTTCACAAAAAAGTGAAATTTTCAAAAATTCTGAAAATTGGCTGAAAACGACTAAATATGAAGGACTCATCGGGCGAATCACTCTAGAACTGAAATTGGAATGCTCACTGACATTTCCCCTAACTGAAAGTCTGATAAACGCCGGAAAAATGACTAAGTCCAAAAAAAATTTTTTAAAACTTTTTCCAATTTTACCCCCGTGGGATATATATTCTATCCACACACATTTGGAACTCTCCTGGGGTACCCTCACACATATTATTCCCTCATTTAGTGGATATTTTCACAAAAAAGTGAAATTTTCAAAAATTCAGAAAATTGTCTGAAAACGACTAAATATGACGGACTCAACGGGCGAATCGCTCTGGAACTGAAATCGGAACGCTCACTGACATTTCCCCTATCTGAAAGTCTGATAAACGCCGGAAAAATGACTAAGTCCAAAAAAAAATTTTTTCAACTTTTTTCAATTTTACCCCCGTGGGATATATATTCTACCCACACACATTTGGAACTCTCCTGGGGTACCCTCACACAAATTATTCCCTCATTTAGTGGATATTTTCACAAAAAAGTGAAATTTTCAAAAATTCAGAAAATTGTCTGAAAACGACAAAATATGAAGGACTCAAAGGGCGAATCGCTCTGGAACTGAAATCGGAACGCTCACTGACATTTCCCCTATCTGAATGTCTGATAAACGCCGGAAAAATGACTAAGTCCAAAAAAAAATTTTTTCAACTTTTTTCAATTTTACCCCCGTGGGATATATATTTTACCCACACACATTTGGAACTCTCCTGGGGTACCCTCACACAAATTATTCCCTCATTTAGTGGATATTTTCACAAAAAAGTGAAATTTTAAAAAATTCAGAAAATTGGCTGAAAACGACTAAATATGAAGGACTCATCGGGCGAATCACTCTAGAACTGAAATTGGAATGCTCACTGACATTTCCCCTAACTGAAAGTCCGATAAACGCTGGAAAAATGACTAAGTCCAAAAAAAAATTTTTTCAACATTTTTCAATTTTACCCCCGTGGGATATATATTTTACCCACACACATTTGGAACTCTCCTGGGGTACCCTCACACAAATTATTCCCTCATTTAGTGGATATTTTCACAAAAAAGTGAAATTTTCAAAAATTCTGAAAATTGGCTGCAAACGACTAAATATGAAGGACTCATCGGGCGAATCACTCTGGAACTTAAATCGGAATGCTCACTGACATTTCCCCTATCTGAAAGTCTGATAAACGCCGGAAAAATGACTAAGTCTAAAAAAAAAAATTTTTCAACTTTTTTCAATTTTACCCCCGTGGGATATACATTCTACCCACACACATGTGTAACTCTCCTGGGGTACCCTCACACATATTATTCCCTCATTTAGTGGATATTTTCACAAAAAAGTGAAATTTTCAAAAATTAAGAAAATTGGCTGGAAACGACTAAATATGAAGGACGCATCGGGCGAATCACTCTGGAACTTAAATGGGAACGCTCACTGACATTTCCCCTATCTGAAAGTCTGATAAACGCCGGAAAAATGACTAAGTCCAAAAAAAAATTTTTTCAGCTTTTTTCAATTTTACCCCAGTGGGATATATATTCTACCCACACACATTTGGAACTCTCCTGGGGTACCCTCACACATATTATTCCCTCATTTAGTGGATATTTTCACAAAAAAGTGAAATTTTCAAAAATTCTGAAAATTGGCTGCAAACGACTAAATATGAAGGACTCATCGGGCGAATCAATCTGAAACTTAAATGGGAATGCTCACTGACATTTCCCCTATCTGAAAGTCTGAAAAACGCCGGAAAAATGACTAAGTCGAAAAAAAAATTTTTCAACATTTTTCAATTTTACCCCCGTGGGATATGTATTCTACCCACACTCATTTGGAACTCTCCTGGGGTACCCTCACACAAATTATTCCCTCATTTAGTGGATATTTTCACAAAAAAGTGAAATTTTGAAAAATTCTGAAAATTGGCTGAAAACGACTAAATATGAAGGACTCATCGGGCGAATCACTCTAGAACTGAAATTGGAATGCTCACTGACATTTCCCCTAACTGAAAGTCTGATAAACGCCGGAAAAATGACTAAGTCCAAAAAAAATTTTTTAAAACTTTTTCCAATTTTACCCCCGTGGGATATATATTCTACCCACACACATTTGGAACTCTCCTGGGGTACCCTTACACATATTATTCCCTCATTTAGTGGATATTTTCACAAAAAAGTGAAATTTTCAAAAATTCAGGAAATTGGCTGAAAACGACTAAATATGAAGGACTCATCGGGCGAATCGCTCTGGAATTGAAATCGGAACGCTCACTGACATTTCCCCTATCTGAAAGTCTGATAAACGCCGGAAAAATGACTAAGTGCAAAAAAAAATTTTTTCACCTTTTTTCAATTTTACCCCCGTGGGATATATATTCTATCCACACACATTTGGAACTCTCCTGGGGTACCCTCACACATATTATTCCCTCATTTAGTGGATATTTTCACAAAAAAGTGAAATTTTCAAAAATTCAGAAAATTGTCTGAAAACGACTAAATATGAAGGACTCAACGGGCGAATCGCTCTGGAACTGAAATCGGAACGCTCACTGACATTTCCCCTAACTGAAAGTCTGATAAACGCTGGAAAAATGACTAAGTCCAAAAAAAAATTTTTTCAACATTTTTCAATTTTACCCCCGTGGGATATATATTCTACCCACACACATTTGGAACTCTCCTGGTGTACCCTCACACATATTATTCCCTCATTTAGTGGATATTTTCACAAAAAAGTGAAATTTTCAAAAATTCTGAAAATTGGCTGCAAACGACTAAATATGAAGGACTCATCGGGCGAATCACTCTGGAACTTAAATCGGAATGCTCACTGACATTTCCCCTATCTGAAAGTCTGATAAACGCCGGAAAAATGACTAAGTCTAAAAAAAAAAATTTTTCAACTTTTTTCAATTTTACCCCCGTGGGATATACATTCTACCCACACACATTTGGAACTCTCCTGGGGTACCCTCACACATATTATTCCCTCATTTAGTGGATATTTTCACAAAAAAGTGAAATTTTCAAAAATTAAGAAAATTGGCTGGAAACGACTAAATATGAAGGACGCATCGGGCGAATCACTCTGGAACTTAAATGGGAACGCTCTCTGACATTTCCCCTATCTGAAAGTCTGATAAACGCCGGAAAAATGACTAAGTCCAAAAAAAAATTTTTTCAACTTTTTTCAATTTTACCCCAGTGGGATATATATTCTACCCACACACATTTGGAACTCTCCTGGGGTACCCTCACACATATTATTCCCTCATTTAGTGGATATTTTCACAAAAAAGTGAAATTTTCAAAAATTCTGAAAATTGGCTGAAAACGACTAAATATGAAGGACTCATCGGGCGAATCACTCTAGAACTGAAATTGGAATGCTCACTGACATTTCCCCTAACTGAAAGTCTGATAAACGCCGGAAAAATGACTAAGTCCAAAAAAAATTTTTTAAAACTTTTTCCAATTTTACCCCCGTGGGATATATATTCTACCCACACACATTTGGAACTCTCCTGGGGTACCCTTACACATATTATTCCCTCATTTAGTGGATATTTTCACAAAAAAGTGAAATTTTCAAAAATTCAGGAAATTGGCTGAAAACGACTAAATATGAAGGACTCATCGGGCGAATCGCTCTGGAATTGAAATCGGAACGCTCACTGACATTTCCCCTATCTGAAAGTCTGATAAACGCCGGAAAAATGACTAAGTGCAAAAAAAAATTTTTTCACCTTTTTTCAATTTTACCCCCGTGGGATATATATTCTATCCACACACATTTGGAACTCTCCTGGGGTACCCTCACACATATTATTCCCTCATTTAGTGGATATTTTTACAAAAAAGTGAAATTTTCAAAAATTCAGAAAATTGTCTGAAAACGACTAAATATGACGGACTCAACGGGCGAATCGCTCTGGAACTGAAATCGGAACGCTCACTGACATTTCCCCTATCTGAAAGTCTGATAAACGCCGGAAAAATGACTAAGTCCAAAAAAAAATTTTTTCAACTTTTTTCAATTTTACCCCCGTGGGATATATATTCTACCCACACACATTTGGAACTCTCCTGGGGTACCCTCACACAAATTATTCCCTCATTTAGTGGATATTTTCACAAAAAAGTGAAATTTTCAAAAATTCAGAAAATTGTCTGAAAACGACAAAATATGAAGGACTCAAAGGGCGAATCGCTCTGGAACTGAAATCGGAATGCTCACTGACATTTCCCCTATCTGAATGTCTGATAAACGCCGGAAAAATGACTAAGTCCAAAAAAAAATTTTTTCAACTTTTTTCAATTTTACCCCCGTGGGATATATATTTTACCCACACACATTTGGAACTCTCCTGGGGTACCCTCACACAAATTATTCCCTCATTTAGTGGATATTTTCACAAAAAAGTGAAATTTTAAAAAATTCAAAAAATTGGCTGAAAACGACTAAATATGAAGGACTCATCGGGCGAATCACTCTAGAACTGAAATTGAAATGCTCACTGACATTTCCCCTAACTGAAAGTCCGATAAACGCTGGAAAAATGACTAAGTCCAAAAAAAAATTTTTTCAACATTTTTCAATTTTACCCCCATGGGATATATATTCTACCCACACACATTTGGAACTCTCCTGGTGTACCCTCACACATATTATTCCCTCATTTAGTGGATATTTTCACAAAAAAGTGAAATTTTCAAAAATTCTGAAAATTGGCTGCAAACGACTAAATATGAAGGACTCATCGGGCGAATCACTCTGGAACTTAAATCGGAATGCTCACTGACATTTCCCCTATCTGAAAGTCTGATAAACGCCGGAAAAATGACTAAGTCTAAAAAAAAAAATTTTTCATCTTTTTTCAATTTTACCCCCGTGGGATATACATTCTACCCACACACATGTGTAACTCTCCTGGGGTACCCTCACACATATTATTCCCTCATTTAGTGGATATTTTCACAAAAAAGTGAAATTTTCAAAAATTAAGAAAATTGGCTGGAAACGACTAAATATGAAGGACGCATCGGGCGAATCACTCTGGAACTTAAATGGGAACGCTCACTGACATTTCCCCTATCTGAAAGTCTGATAAACGCCGGAAAAATGACTAAGTCCAAAAAAAAATTTTTTCAACTTTTTTCAATTTTACCCCAGTGGGATATATATTCTACCCACACACATTTGGAACTCTCCTGGGGTACCCTCACACATATTATTCCCTCATTTAGTGGATATTTTCACAAAAAAGTGAAATTTTCAAAAATTCTGAAAATTGGCTGCAAACGACTAAATATGAAGGACTCATCGGGCGAATCAATCTGAAACTTAAATGGGAATGCTCACTGACATTTCCCCTATCTGAAAGTCTGAAAAACGCCGGAAAAATGACTAAGTCGAAAAAAAAATTTTTCAACATTTTTCAATTTTACCCCCGTGGGATATGTATTCTACCCACACTCATTTGGAACTCTCCTGGGGTACCCTCACACAAATTATTCCCTCATTTAGTGGATATTTTCACAAAAAAGTGAAATTTTGAAAAATTCTGAAAATTGGCTGAAAACGACTAAATATGAAGGACTCATCGGGCGAATCACTCTAGAACTGAAATTGGAATGCTCACTGACATTTCCCCTAACTGAAAGTCTGATAAACGCCGGAAAAATGACTAAGTCCAAAAAAAATTTTTTAAAACTTTTTCCAATTTTACCCCCGTGGGATATATCTTCTACCCACACACATTTGGAACTCTCCTGGGGTACCCTTACACATATTATTCCCTCATTTAGTGGATATTTTCACAAAAAAGTGAAATTTTCAAAAATTCAGGAAATTGGCTGAAAACGACTAAATATGAAGGACTCATCGGGCGAATCGCTCTGGAATTGAAATCGGAACGCTCACTGACATTTCCCCTATCTGAAAGTCTGATAAACGCCGGAAAAATGACTAAGTGCAAAAAAAAATTTTTTCACCTTTTTTCAATTTTACCCCCGTGGGATATATATTCTATCCACACACATTTGGAACTCTCCTGGGGTACCCTCACACATATTATTCCCTCATTTAGTGGATATTTTCACAAAAAAGTGAAATTTTCAAAAATTCAGAAAATTGTCTGAAAACGACTAAATATGAAGGACTCAACGGGCGAATCGCTCTGGAACTGAAATCGGAACGCTCACTGACATTTCCCCTATCTGAAAGTCTGATAAACGCCGGAAAAATGACTAAGTCCAAAAAAAAATTTTTTCAACTTTTTTCAATTTTACCCCCGTGGGATATATATTCTACCCACACACATTTGGAACTCTCCTGGGGTACCCTCACACAAATTATTCCCTCATTTAGTGGATATTTTCACAAAAAAGTGAAATTTTCAAAAATTCAGAAAATTGGCTGAAAACGACTAAATATGAAGGACTCATCGGGCGAATCACTCTAGAAATGAAATTGGAATGCTCACTGACATTTCCCCTAACTGAAAGTCCGATAAACGCTGGAAAAATGACTAAGTCCAAAAAAAAATTTTTTCAACATTTTTCAATTTTACCCCCGTGGGATATATATTCTACCCACACACATTTGGAACTCTCCTGGTGTACCCTCACACATATTATTCCCTCATTTAGTGGATATTTTCACAAAAAAGTGAAATTTTCAAAAATTCTGAAAATTGGCTGCAAACGACTAAATATGAAGGACTCATCGGGCGAATCACTCTGGAACTTAAATCGGAATGCTCACTGACATTTCCCCTATCTGAAAGTCTGATAAACGCCGGAAAAATGACTAAGTCTAAAAAAAAAAATTTTTCAACTTTTTTCAATTTTACCCCCGTGGGATATACATTCTACCCACACACATGTGTAACTCTCCTGGGGTACCCTCACACATATTATTCCCTCATTTAGTGGATATTTTCACAAAAAAGTGAAATTTTCAAAAATTAAGAAAATTGGCTGGAAACGACTAAATATGAAGGAAGCATCGGGCGAATCACTCTGGAACTTAAATGGGAACGCTCACTGACATTTCCCCTATCTGAAAGTCTGATAAACGCCGGAAAAATGACTAAGTCCAAAAAAAAATTTTTTCAACTTTTTTCAATTTTACCCCAGTGGGATATATATTCTACCCACACACATTTGGAACTCTCCTGGGGTACCCTCACACATATTATTCCCTCATTTAGTGGATATTTTCACAAAAAAGTGAAATTTTCAAAAATTCTGAAAATTGGCTGCAAACGACTAAATATGAAGGACTCATCGGGCGAATCAATCTGAAACTTAAATGGGAATGCTCACTGACATTTCCCCTATCTGAAAGTCTGAAAAACGCCGGAAAAATGACTAAGTCGAAAAAAAAATTTTTCAACATTTTTCAATTTTACCCCCGTGGGATATGTATTCTACCCACACTCATTTGGAACTCTCCTGGGGTACCCTCACACAAATTATTCCCTCATTTAGTGGATATTTTCACAAAAAAGTGAAATTTTGAAAAATTCTGAAAATTGGCTGAAAACGACTAAATATGAAGGACTCATCGGGCGAATCGCTCTGGAATTGAAATCGGAACGCTCACTGTCATTTCCCCTATCTGAAAGTCTGATAAACGCTGGAAAAATGACTAAGTCCCAAAAAAAAAATTTTCTTCTTTTTTCAATTTTACCCCCGTGGGATATATATTCTACCCACACACATTTGGAACTCTCCTGGGGAACCCTCACACATATTATTCCCTCATTTAGTGGATATTTTCACAAAAAAGTGAAATTTTCAAAAATTCAGAAAAGTGGCTGAAAATGACTAAATATGAAGGACTCATCAGGCGAATCGCTCTGGAACTGAAATCGGAACGCTCACTGACATTTCTCCTATCTGAAAGTCTGATAAACGCCGGAAAAATGAGTAAGTACCAAAAAAAAAAATGTTCTTCTTTTTTCAGTTTTACCCCCGCGGGATATATATTCTAACCACACACATTTGGAACTCTCCTGGGGTACCCTCACACATATTATTCCCTCATTTAGTGGATATTTTCACAAAAAAGTGAAATTTTCAAAAATTCTGAAAATTGGCTGCAAACGACTAAATATGAAGGACTCATCGGGCGAATCACTCTGGAACTTAAATGGGAATGCTCACTGACATTTCCCCTGTCTGAAAGTCTGATAAACGCCGGAAAAATGACTAAGTCTAAAAAAAAAAATTTTTCAACTTTTTTCAATTTTACCCCCGTGGGATATATATTCTACCCACACACATTTGGAACTCTCCTGGGGTACCCTCACACAAATTATTCCCTCATTTAGTGGATATTTTCACAAAAAAGTGAAATTTTCAAAAATTCTGAAAATTGGCTGCAAACGACTAAATATGAAGGACTCATCGGGCGAATCACTCTGGAACTTAAATGGGAATGCTCACTGACATTTCCCCTATCTGAAAGTCTGAAAAACGCCGGAAAAATGACTAAGTTGAAAAAAAAAATTTTCAACTTTTTTCAATTTTACCCCCGTGGGATATAAATTCTACCCACACACATTTGGAACTCTCCTGGGGTACCCTCACACAAATTATTCCCTCATTTAGTGGATATTTTCACAAAAAAGTGAAATTTTCAAAAATTCAGAAAATTGGCTGAAAACGACTAAATATGAAGGACACATCAGGCGAATCACTCTAGAACTGAAATTGGAATGCTCACTGACATTTCCCCTAGCTGAAAGTCTGATAAACGCCGGAAAAATGACTAAGTCCAAAAAAAATTTTTTTCAACTTTACCCCCGTGGGATATATATTCTACCCACACACATTTGGAACTCTCCTGAGGAACCCTCACACATATTATTCCCTCATTTAGTGGATATTTTCACAAAAAAGTGAAATTTTCAAAAATTCAGAAAAGTGGCTGAAAATGACTAAATATGAAGGACTCATCAGGCGAATCGCTCTGGAACTGAAATCGGAAGGCTCACTGACATTTCTCCTATCTGAAAGTCTGATAAACGCCGGAAAAATGAGTAAGTCCCAAAAAAAAAAATGTTCTTCTTTTTTCAATTTTACCCCCGCGGGATATATATTCTACCCATATACATTTGGAACTCTCCTGGGGTACCCTCACGCATATTATTCCCTCATTTAGTAGATATTTTCACAAAAAAGTGAAATTTTCAAAAATTCAGAAAATTGGCTGAAAACGACTAAATATGAAGGACTCAACGGGCGAATCGCTCTGGAACTGAAATCGGAAGGCTCACTGACATTTCCCCTATCTGAAAGTCTGATAAACGCCGGAAAAATGACTAAGTCCAAAAAAAATTTTTTTCACCTTTTTTCAATTTTACCTCCTTGGGATATATATTCTACCCACACACATTTGGAACTCTCCTGGGGTACCCTCACACATATTATTCCCTCATTTAGTGGATATTTTCACAAAAAAGTGAAATTTTCAAAAATTCAGAAAAGTGGCTGAAAATGACTAAATATGAAGGACTCATCAGGCGAATCGCTCTGGAACTGAAATTGGAACGCTCACTGACATTTCCTCTAACTGAAAGTCTGATAAACGCCGGAAAAATGACTAAGTCGAAAGAAAAAAATTTTTCAACTTTTTTCAATTTTACCCCCGTGGGATATATATTCTACCCATATACATTTGGAACTCTCCTGGGGTACCCTCACACATATTATTCCCTCATTTAGTGGATATTTTCACAAAAAAGTGAAATTTTCAAAAATTCAGATAATTGGCTGAAAACGACTAAATATGAAGGACTCATCGGGCGAATCGCTCTGGAACTGAAATTGGAACGCTCACTGACATTTCCTCTAACTGAAAGTCTGATAAACGCTGGAAAAATGACTAAGTCCAAAAAAAAAATTTTTTTCACCTTTTTTCAATTTTACCCCCGTGGGATATATATTCTACCCACACACATTTGGAACTCTCCTGGGGTACCCTCACACATATTATTCCCTCATTTAGTGGATATTTTAACAAAAATGTGAAATTTTCAAAAATTCAGAAAATTGGCTGAAAACGACTAAATATGAAGGACTCATCGGGCGAATAAGTCTAGAACTGAAATTGGAACGCTCACTGACATTTCCCCTAACTTTAAGTCTTATAAACGCCGTAAAAATGACTAAGTCCAAAAAAAATTTTTTTCAACTTTTTTCAATTTTACCCCCGTGGGATATATATTCTACCCACACACATTTGGAACTCTCCTGGGGTACCGTCACACATATTATTCCCTCATTTAGTGGATATTTTCACAAAAAAGTGAAATTTTCAAAAATTCAGAAAATTGGCTGAAAACGACTAAATATGAAGGACTCATCGGGCGAATCACTCTAGAACTGAAATTGGAATGCTCACTGACATTTCCCCTAACTGAAAGTCTGATAAACGCCGGAAAAATGACTAAGTCCAAAAAAAATTTTTTTCAACTTTTTTCAATTTTACCCCCTTGGGATATATATTCTACCCACACACATTTGGAACTCTCCTGGGGTACCGTCACACATATTATTCCCTCATTTAGTGGATATTTTCACAAAAAAGTGAAATTTTCAAAAATTCGGAAAATTGGTTGAAAACGACTAAATATGAAGGACTCATCGGGCGAATCGCTCTGGAATTGAAATCGGAACGCTCACTGTCATTTCCCCTATCTTAAAGTCTGATAAACGCTGGAAAAATGACTAAGTCCAAAAAAAATTTTTTTTCAACTTTTTTCAATTTTACCCCCGTGGGATATATATTCTACTCACACACACATTTGGAACTCTCCTGGGGTACCCTCACACATATTATTCCCTCATTTAGTGGATATTTTCACAAAAAAGTGAAATTTTCAAAAATTCTGAAAATTGGCTGAAAACTACTAAATATGAAGGACTCATCGGGCGAATCGCTCTGGAACTGAAATCGGAACGCTCACTGACATTTCCCCTATCTTAAAGTCTGATAAACGCTGGAAAAATGACTAAGTCCAAAAAAAAAAATTTTTTCAATTTTACCCCCGTGGGATATATATTCTACCCACACACATTTGGAACTCTCCTGGGGTACCCTCACACATATTATTCCCTCATTTAGTGGATATTTTCACAAAAAAGTGAAATTTCTCAAAAATTCTGAAAATTGGCTGAAAATGACTAAATATGAACGACTCATTGGTGGGCGAATCGCTCTGGAACTGAAATCGGAACGCTCACTGACATTTCTCCTATGTGAAAGTCTGATAAACACTGAAAAAATGACTAAGTCCAAAAAAAAAATTTTTTCAACTTTTTTCAATTTTACCCCCGTGGGATATATATTCTACCCATATACATTTGGAACTGTCCTGAGGTACCCTCACACATATTATTCCCTCATTTAGTGGATATTTTCACAAAAAAGTGAAATTTTCAAAAATTCAGAAAATTGGCTGAAAACAACTAAATATGAAGGACTCATTGGGCGAATCGCTCTGGAACTGAAATTGGAACGCTCACTGACATTTCCTCTATCTGAAAGTCTGATAAACGCTGGAAAAATGACTAAGTCCAAAAAAAAAATTTTTTCAACTTTTTTCAATTTTACCCCCGGTGGGATATATATTCTACTCATATACATTTGGAACTCTCCTGGGGTACCCTCACACATATTATTCCCTCATTTAGTGGATATTTTCACAAAAAAGTGAAATTTTCAAAAAATCTGAAAATTGGCTGAAAACGACTAAATATGAACGACTCATCAGGCAAATCGCTCTGGAACTGAAATTGGAACGCTCACTGACATTTCCCCTAACTGAATGTCTGATAAACGCCGGAAAAAGACTAAGTCCAAAAAAAATTTTTTTAAAACTTTTTTCAATTTTACCCCCGTGGGATATATATTCTACCCACACACATTTGGAACTCTCCTGGGGTACCCTCACACATATTATTCCCTCATTTAGTGGATATTTTCACAAAAAAGTGAAATTTTCAAAAATTCTGAAAATTGGCTGAAGGAGACTAAATATGAAGGACTCATCGGGTGAATCGCTCTGGAACTGAAATCGGAACGCTCACTGACATTTCCCCTAACTGAAAGTCTGATAAACGCCGGAAAAATGACTAAGTCCAAAAAAAATTTTTTTTAAACTTTTTTCAATTTTACCCCCGTGGGATATATATTCTACCCACACACATTTGGAACTCTCCTGGGGTACCCTCACACATATTATTCCCTCATTTAGTGGATATTTTCACAAAAAAGTGAAATTTTCAAAAATTCTGAGAATTGGCTGAAAAGGATTAAATATGAAGGACTCATCGGGCGAATCGCTCAGGAACTGAAATCGGAACGCTCACTGACATTTCCCCTATCTGAAAGTCTGATAAACGCCGGAAAAGTGACTAAGTCCCAAAAAATTTTTTTTTCAACTTTTTTCAATTTTACCCCGGTGGGATATATATTCTACTCATATACATTTGGAACTCTCCTGGGGTACCCTCACACATATTATTCCCTCATTTAGTGGATATTTTCACAAAAAAGTGAAATTTTCAAAAATTCAGAAAATTGGCTGAAAACGACTAAATATGAACGACTCATCGGGCAAATCGCTCTGGAACTGAAATTGGAACGCTCACTGACATTTCCCCTAACTGAAAGTCTGATAAACGCCAGAAAAATGACAGTGCAAAAAAATTTTTTTTCAACTTTTTTCAATTTTACCCCCGTGGGATATATATTCTACCCATATACATTTGGAACTCTCCTGGGGTACCCTCACACATATTATTCCCTCATTTAGTGGATATTTTCACAAAAAAGTGAAATTTTCAAAAATTCAGAAAATTGGCTGAAAACGACTAAATATGAACGACTCATCGGGCAAATCGCTCTGGAACTGAAATTGGAACGATCACTGACATTTCCCCTAACTGAAAGTCTGATGAACGCCGGAAAAATGACTAAGTCCAAAAACAATTTTTTTAAAACTTTTTTCAATTTTACCCCCGTGGGATATATATTCTACCCACACACATTTGGAACTCTCCTGGGGTACCCTCACACATATTATTCCCTCATTTAGTGGATATTTTCACAAAGAAGTTAAATTTTTAAAAATTCAGAAAATTGGCTGAAAACAACTACATATGAAGGACTCATCAGGCGAATCGCTCTGGAACTGAAATCGGAACGCTCACTGACATTTCTCCTATCTGAAAGTCTGATAAATGCTGAAAAAATGACTAAGTCCAAAAAAAATTTTTTTAAAACTTTTTCAATTTTGCCCCCGTGGGATATATCTTCTACCCACACACATTTGGAACTCTCCTGGGGTACCCTCACACATATTATTCCCTCATTTAGTGGATATTTTCACAAAAAAGTGAAATTTTCAAAAATTCTGAAAATTGGCTGAAAGAGACTAAATATGAAGGACTCATCGGGCGAATCGCTCTGGAACTGAAATCGGAATGCTCACTGACATTTCCCCTATCTGAAAGTCTGATAAACGCCGGAAAAATGACTAAGTCCCCAAAAATTTTTTTTTCAACTTTTTTCAATTTTACCCTGGTGGGAGATATATTCTACTCATATACATTTGGAACTCTCCTGGGGTACCCTCACACATATTATTCCCTCATTTAGTGTATATTTTCACAAAGAAGTTAAATTTTCAAAAATTCTGAAAATTGGCTGAAAACGACTAAATATGAACGACTCATCGGGCAAATCGTTCTGGAACTGAAATTGGAACGCTCACTGATATTTCCCCTAACTGAAAGTCTGATGAACGCCGGAAAAATGACTAAGTCCAAAAAAATTTTTTTTCAACTTTTTTCAATTTTACCCCCGCGGGATATATCTTCTACCCACACTCATTTGGAACTCTCCTGGGGTACCCTCACACATAATATTCCCTCATTTAGTGGATATTTTCACAAAAAAGTGAAATCTTCAAAAATTCTGAAAATTGGCTGAAAACTACTAAATATGAAGGACTCATTGGGCGAATCGCCCTGGAACTGAAATCGGAACACTCACTGACATTTCTCCTATGTGAAAGTCTGATAAACGCCGGAAAAATGACTAAGTCCCAAAAAAATTTTTTTAAAACTTTTTTCAATTTTGCCCCCGTGGGATATATCTTCTACCCACACACATTTGGAACTCTCCTGGGGTACCCTCACACATATTATTCCCTCATTTAGTGGATATTTTCACAAAAAAGTGAAATTTTCAAAAATTCTGAAAATTGGCTGAAAGAGACTAAATATGAAGGACTCATCGGGCGAATCGCTCTGGAACTGAAATCGGAACGCTCACTGACATTTCTCCTATGTGAAAGTCTGATAAACGCTGAAAAAATGACTAAGTCCAAAAAAAATTTTTTTTCACCTTTTTTCAAATTTACCCCCGTGGGATATATATTCTACCCACACACATTTGGAACTCTCCTGGGTTACCCTCACACATATTATTCCCTCATTTAGTGGATATTTTCACAAAAAAGTGAAATTTTCAAAAATTCTGAAAATTGGCTGAAAGAGACTAAATATGAAGGACTCATCGGGCGAATCGCTCTGGAACTGAAATCGGAATGCTCACTGACATTTCCCCTATCTGAAAGTCTGATAAACGCCGGAAAAATGACTAAGTCCAAAAAAAATTTTTTTTCAACTTTTTTCAATTTTACCCATGTGGGATATATATTCTACCCACACACATTTGGAACTCTCCTGGGGTACACTCACATATATTATTCCCTCATTTAGTGGATATTTTCACAAAAAAGTGAAATTTTCAAAAATTCAGAAAATTGGCTGAAAATGACTAAATATGAAGGACTCATCGGGCGAATCGCTCTGGAACTGAAATCGGAACTCTCACTAACATTTGCCCAAATTGAAAGTCTGATAAACGCCGGAAAAATGACTAAGTCCAAAAAAAATTTCTTTAAAACTTTCTTCAATTTTACCCCCGTGGGATTTATCTTCTACCCACACACATTTGGGACTCTCCTGGGGTACCCTCACACATATTAATCCCTCATTTAGTGGATATTTTCACAAAAAAGTGAAATTTTCAAAAATTCTGAAAATTGGCTGAAAACGACTAAATATGAAGGACTCATCGGGCGAATCGCTCTGGAACTGAAATCGGAACGCTCACTGACATTTCCCCTATCTGAAAGTCTGATAAACGCCGGAAAAATGACTAAGTCCAAAAAAAATTTTTTTTCAACTTTTTTAAATTTTACCCCGGTGGGATATATATTCTACTCATATACATTTGGAACTCTCCTGGGGTACCATCACACATATTATTCCCTCATTTAGTGGATATTTTCACAAAAACGTGAAATTTTCCAAAATTCTGAAAATTGGCTGAAAACGAATAAATATGAAGGACTCATTGGGCGAATTGCTCTGGAACTGAAATCGGAACGCTCACTGACATTTCCCCTAACTGAAAGTCTGATAAACGCCAGAAAAATGACAGTCCCAAAAAATTTTTTTTCAACTTTTTTCAATTTTACCCCCGTGGCATATATATTCTACCCATATACATTTGGAACTCTCCTGGGGTACCCTCACACATATTATTCCCTCATTTAGTGGATATTTTCACAAAAAAGTGAAATTTTCAAAAATTCTGAAAATTGGCTGAAAGAGACTAAATATGAAGGACTCATAGGGCGAATCGCTCTGGAACTGAAATCGGAACGCTCACTGACATTTACCCTATCTGAAAGTCTGATAAACGCCGGAAAAATGACTAAGTCCAAAAAAAATTTTTTGTCACGTTTTTTCAAATTTACCCCCGTGGGATATATATTCTACCCACACACATTTGGAACTCTCCTGGGGTACCCTCACACATATTATTCCCTCATTTAGTGGATATTTTCACAAAAAAGTGAAATTTTCAAAAATTTTGAAAATTGGCTGAAAGCGACTAAATATGAAGGACTCATCGGGCGAATCGCTCTGGAACTGAAATTGGAACACTCACTGACATTTCCCCTAACTGAAAGTCTGATAAACGCCGGAAAAATGACTAAGTCCAAAAAAAATTTTTTAAAACTTTTTTCAATTTTACCCCCGTGGGATATATATTCTACTCATATACATTTGGAACTCTCCTTGGGTACCCTCACACATATTATTCCCTCATTTAGTGGATATTTTCACAAAAAAGTGAAATTTTCAAAAATTCTGAAAATTGGCTGAAAACGACTAAATATGAACGACTCATCGGGCAAATCACTCTGGAACTGAAATTGGAACACTCACTGACATTTCCCCTAACTGAAAGTCTGATAAACGCCGGAAAAATGACTAAGTCCAAAAAAAATTTTTTTAAAACTTTTTTCAATTTTACCCCCGTGGGATATATTTTCTACCCACACACATTTGGAACTCTCCTGGGGTACCCTCACACATATTATTCCCTCATTTAGTGGATATTTTCACAAAAAAGTGAAATTTTCAAAAATTCTGAAAATTGGCTGAAAACTAGTAAATATGAAGGACTCATTGGGTGAATCGCCCTGGAACTGAAATCGGAACGCTCACTGACATTTCTCCTATGTGAAAGTCTGATAAACGCTGAAAAAATGAATAAGTCCAAAAAAATTTTTTTTAAAACTTTTTTCAATTTTACCCGCGTGGGATATATCTTCTACCCACACTCATTTGGAACTCTCCTGGGGTACCCTCACACATATTATTCCCTCATTTAGTGGATATTTTCACAAAAAAGTGAAATTTTCAAAAATTCTGAAAATTGGCTGAAATAAACTAAATATGAAGGACTCATCGGGCGAATCGCTGCGGAACTGAAATAGGAACGCTCACTGACATTTCCCCTATCTGAAAGTCTGATATACGCCGGAAAAATGACTAAGTCCAAAAAAAATTTTTTTTCAACTTTACCCCCGTTGGATATATATTCTACCCATATACATTTGGAACTCTCCTGGGGTACCCTCACACATATAATTCCCTCATTTAGTGGATATTTTCACAAAAAAGTGACATTTTCAAAAATTCAGAAAATTGGCTGAAATAAACTAAATATGAAGGACTCATCGGGCGAATTGCTCTGGAACTGAAATCGGAACGCTCACTGACATTTCCCCTATCTGAAAGTCTGATAAACGCCGGAAAAATGACTAAGTCCAAAAAAAAAATTTTTTCACCTTTTTTCAATTTTACTCCCGTGGGATATATATTCTACCCATATACATTTGGAACTCTCCTGGGGTACCCTCACACATATTATTCCCTCATTTAGTGGATATTTTCACAAAAAAGTGAAATTTTCAAAAATTCTGACAATTGGCTGAAAATGACTAAATATGAACGACTCATCGGGCGAATCGCTCTGGAACTGAAATCGGAATGCTCACTGACATTTCCCCTATCTGAAAGTCTGATAAACGCTGGAAAAATGACTAAGTCCAAAAAAATTTTTTTCTAAACTTTTTTCAATTTTACCCCGGTGGGATATATATTCTACTCATATACATTTGGAACTCTCCTGGGGTACCCTCACACATATTATTCCCTCATTTAGTGGATATTTTCACAAAAAAGTGAAATTTTCAAAAATTCTGAAAATTGGCTGAAAACGACTAAATATGAACGACTCATCGGGCAAATCGCTCTGGAACTGAAATTGGAACGCTCACTGACATTTCCCCTAACTGAAAGTCTGATAAACGCCGGAAAAAGACTAAGTCCAAAAAAAATTTTTTTAAAACTTTTTTCAATTTTACCCCCGTGGGATATATATTCTACCCACACACATTTGGTACTCTCCTGGGGTACCCTCACACATATTATTCCCTCATTTAGTGGATATTTTCACAAAAAAGTGAAATTTTCAAAAATTCAGAAAATTGGCTGAAAATAACTAAATATGAACGACTCATCGGGCGAATCGCTTTGGAACTGAAATCGGAACGCACACTGACATTTCCCGTAACTGAAAGTCTGATAAACGCCGGAAAAATGACTAAGTAAAAAAAAATTTTTTTTCAACTTTTTTCAATTTTACCCCCGTGGGATATATCTTCTACCCACACACATTTGGAACTCTCCTGGGGTACCCTCACACATATTATTCCCTCATTTAGTGGATATTTTCACAAAAAAGTGAAATTTTCAAAAATTCTGAAAATTGGCTGAAAGAGACTAAATATGAAGGACTCATCGGGTGAATCGCTCTGGAACTGAAATCGGAACGCTCACTGACATTTCCCCTAACTGAAAGTCTGATAAACGCCAGAAAAATGACTAAGTCCAAAAAAAATTTTTTTAAACTTTTTTCAATTTTACCCCCGTGGGATATATATTCTACCCACACACATTTGGAACTCTCCTGGGGTACCCTCACACATATTATTCCCTCATTTAGTGGATATTTTCACAAAAAAGTGAAATTTTCAAAAATTCTGAAAATTGGCTGAAAACGATTAAATATGAAGGACTCATCGGGCGAATCGCTCAGGTACTGAAATCGGAACACTCACTGACATTTCCCCTAACTGAAAGTCTGATAAACGACGGAAAAGTGACTAAGTCCCAAAAAATTTTTTTTTCAACTTTTTTCAATTTTACCCCGGTGGGATATATATTCTACTCATATACATTTGGAACTCTCCTGGGGTACCCTCACACATATTATTCCCTCATTTAGTGGATATTTTCACAAAAAAGTGAAATTTTCAAAAATTCTGAAAATTGGCTGAAAACGACTAAATATGAACGACTCATCGGGCAAATCGCTCTGGAACTGAAATTGGAACGCTCACTGACATTTCCCCTAACTGAAAGTCTGATAAACGCCGGAAAAAGACTAAGTCAAAAAAAAATTTTTTTAAAACTTTTTTCAATTTTACCCCTGTGGGATATATATTCTACCCACACACATTTGGAGCTCTCCTGGGGTACCCTCACACATATTATTCCCTCATTTAGTGGATATTTTCACAAAAAAGTGAAATTTTCAAAAATTCAGAAAATTGGCTGAAAACAACTAAATATGAAGGACTCATCGGGCGAATCGCTCAGGAACTGAAATCGGAACGCTCACTGACATTTCTCCTATGTGAAAGTCTGATAAACGCTGAAAAAATGACTAAGTCCAAAAAAATTTTTTTTAAAACTTTTTTCAATTTTACCCCCGTGGGATATATCTTCTACCCACACTCATTTGGAACTCTCCTGGGGTACCCTCACACATATTATTCCCTCATTTAGTGGATATTTTCACAAAAAAGTGAAATTTTCAAAAATTCTGAAAATTGGCTGAAAACGATTAAATATGAAGGACTCATCGGGCGAATCGCTCAGGAACTGAAATTGGAACGCTCACTGACATTTCCCCTAACTGAAAGTCTGATGAATGCCGGAAAAATGACTAAGTCCAAAAACAATTTTTTTAAAACTTTTTTCAATTTTACCCCCGTGGGATATATATTCTACCCACACACATTTGGAACTCTCCTGGGGTACCCTCACACATATTATTCCCTCATTTAGTGGATATTTTCACAAAAAAGTGAAATTTTCAAAAATTCAGAAAATTGGCTGAAAATGACTAAATATGAACGACTCATCGGGCGAATCGCTCTGGAACTGAAATCGGAACGCTCACTGACATTTCTCCTATGTGAAAGTCTGATAAACGCCGGAAAAATAACTAAGTCTAAAAAAAAAATTTTTTCAACTTTTTTCAATTTTACCCCCGTGGGATATATATTCTACCCATATACATTTGGAACTCTCCTGGGGTGCCCTCACACATATTATTCCCTCATTTAGTGGATATTTTCACAAAAAAAATTCAGAAAATTGGCTGAAAATGACTAAATATGAACGACTCATCGGGCAAATCGCTCTGGAACTGAAATTGGAACGATCACTGACATTTCCCCTAACTCAAAGTCTGATGAACGCCGGAAAAATGACTAAGTCCAAAAACAATTTTTTTAAAACTTTTTTCAATTTTACCCCCGTGGGATATATATTCTACCCACACACATTTGGAACTCTCCTGGGGTACCCTCACACATATTATTCCCTCATTTAGTGGATATTTTCACAAAAAAGTGAAATTTTCAAAAATTCTGAAAATTGGCTGAAAGAGACTAAATATGAAGGACTCATCGGGCGAATCGCTCTGGAACTGAAATCGGAATGCTCACAGACATTTCCCCTATCTGAAAGTCTGATAAACGCCGGAAAAATGACTATGTCCAAAAAAATTTTTTTTCAACTTTTTTCAATTTTACCCCCGTGTCATATATATTCTACCCACACACATTTGGAACTCTCCTGGGGTACCCTCACACATATTATTCCCTCATTTAGTGGATATTTTCACAAAAAAGTGAAATTTTCAAAAATTCTGAAAATTGGCTGAAAACGATTAAATATGAAGGACTCATCGGGCGAATCGCTCAGGAACTGAAATCGGAAGACTCACTGACATTTCCCCTATCTGAAAGTCTGATAAACGCCGGAAAAATGACTAAGTCCCAAAAAATTTTTTTTTCAACTTTTTTCAATTTTACCCTGGTGGGAGATATATTCTACTCATATACATTTGGAAATCTCCTGGGGTACCCTCACACATATTATTCCCTCATTTAGTGTATATTTTCACAAAGAAGTTAAATTTTCAAAAATTCTGAAAATTGGCTGAAAACGACTAAATATGTAGGACTCATCGGGCGAATCGCTCTGGAACTGAAATCGGAACGCTCACTGACATTTCTCCTATGTGAAAGTCTGATAAACGCTGAAAAAATGACTAAGTCCAAAAAAAATTTTTTTAACCTTTTTTCAATTTTACCCCCGTGGGATATATATTCTACCCACACACATTTGGAACTCTCCTGGGGTACCCTCACACATATTATTCCCTCATTTAGTGGATATTTTCACAAAAAAGTGAAATTTTCAAAAATTCTGAAAATTGGCTGAAAACGATTAAATATGAAGGACTCATCGGGCGAATCGCTCAGGTACTGAAATCGGAACACTCACTGACATTTCCCCTAACTGAAAGTCTGATAAACGACGGAAAAGTGACTAAGTCCCAAAAAATTTTTTTTTCAACTTTTTTCAATTTTACCCCGGTGGGATATATATTCTACTCATATACATTTGGAACTCTCCTGGGGTACCCTCACACATATTATTCCCTCATTTAGTGGATATTTTCACAAAAAAGTGAAATTTTCAAAAATTCTGAAAATTGGCTGAAAACGACTAAATATGAACGACTCATCGGGCAAATCGCTCTGGAACTGAAATTGGAACGCTCACTGACATTTCCCCTAACTGAAAGTCTGATAAACGCCGGAAAAAGACTAAGTCAAAAAAAAATTTTTTTAAAACTTTTTTCAATTTTACCCCTGTGGGATATATATTCTACCCACACACATTTGGAGCTCTCCTGGGGTACCCTCACACATATTATTCCCTCATTTAGTGGATATTTTCACAAAAAAGTGAAATTTTCAAAAATTCAGAAAATTGGCTGAAAACAACTAAATATGAAGGACTCATCGGGCGAATCGCTCAGGAACTGAAATCGGAACGCTCACTGACATTTCTCCTATGTGAAAGTCTGATAAACGCTGAAAAAATGACTAAGTCCAAAAAAATTTTTTTTAAAACTTTTTTCAATTTTACCCCCGTGGGATATATCTTCTACCCACACTCATTTGGAACTCTCCTGGGGTACCCTCACACATATTATTCCCTCATTTAGTGGATATTTTCACAAAAAAGTGAAATTTTCAAAAATTCTGAAAATTGGCTGAAAATGACTAAATATGAACGACTCATCAGGCGAATCGCTCTGGAACTGAAATCGGAATGCTCACTGACATTTCCCCTATCTGAAAGTCTGATAAATGCCAGAAAAATAACTAAGTCTAAAAAAAAAATTTTTTCAACTTTTTTCAATTTTACCCTGTGGGATATATATTCTACCCACACACATTTGGAACCCTCCTGGGGTACCCTCACACATATTATTCCCTCATTTAGTGGATATTTTCACAAAAACGTGAAATTTTCAAAAATTCTAAAAATTGGCTGAAAACTACTAAATATGAAGGACTCATCGGGCGAATCGCTCTGGAACTGAAATCGGAACGCTCACTGACATTTCCCCTAACTGAAAGTCTGATAAACGCCAGAAAAATGACAGTCCAAAAAAATTTTTTTTAAACTTTTTTCAATTTTACCCCCGTGGGATATATATTCTACCCACACACATTTGGAACTCTCCTGGGGTACCCTCACACATATTATTCCCTCATTTAGTGGATATTTTCACAAAAAAGTGAAATTTTCAAAAATTCTGAAAATTGGCTGAAAACGATTAAATATGAAGGACTCATCGGGCGAATCGCTCAGGAACTGAAATTGGAACGCTCACTGACATTTCCCCTAACTGAAAGTCTGATGAATGCCGGAAAAATGACTAAGTCCAAAAACAATTTTTTTAAAACTTTTTTCAATTTTACCCCCGTGGGATATATATTCTACCCACACACATTTGGAACTCTCCTGGGGTACCCTCACACATATTATTCCCTCATTTAGTGGATATTTTCACAAAAAAGTGAAATTTTCAAAAATTCAGAAAATTGGCTGAAAATGACTAAATATGAACGACTCATCGGGCGAATCGCTCTGGAACTGAAATCGGAACGCTCACTGACATTTCTCCTATGTGAAAGTCTGATAAACGCCGGAAAAATAACTAAGTCTAAAAAAAAAATTTTTTCAACTTTTTTCAATTTTACCCCCGTGGGATATATATTCTACCCATATACATTTGGAACTCTCCTGGGGTGCCCTCACACATATTATTCCCTCATTTAGTGGATATTTTCACAAAAAAAATTCAGAAAATTGGCTGAAAATGACTAAATATGAACGACTCATCGGGCAAATCGCTCTGGAACTGAAATTGGAACGATCACTGACATTTCCCCTAACTCAAAGTCTGATGAACGCCGGAAAAATGACTAAGTCCAAAAACAATTTTTTTAAAACTTTTTTCAATTTTACCCCCGTGGGATATATATTCTACCCACACACATTTGGAACTCTCCTGGGGTACCCTCACACATATTATTCCCTCATTTAGTGGATATTTTCACAAAGAAGTTAAATTTTCAAAAATTCAGAAAATTGGCTGAAAACAACTACATATGAAGGACTCATCAGGCGAATCGCTCTGGAACTGAAATCTGAACGCTCACTGACATTTCTCCTATCTGAAAGTCTGATAAACGCTGAAAAAATGACTAAGTCCAAAAAAAAATTTTTTTAAACTTTTTTCAATTTTACCCCCGTGGGATATATATTCTACCCACACACATTTGGAACTCTCCTGGGGTACCCTCACACATATTATTCCCTCATTTAGTGGATATTTTCACAAAAAAGTGAAATTTTCAAAAATTCTGAAAATTGGCTGAAAACGATTAAATATGAAGGACTCATCGGGCGAATCGCTCAGGAACTGAAATCGGAACGCTCACTGACATTTCCCCTATCTGAAAGTCTGATAAACGCCGGAAAAGTGACTAAGTCCAAAAAAATTTTTTTTTCAACTTTTTTCAATTTTACCCCGGTGGGATATATATTCTACTCATATACATTTGGAACTCTCCTGGGGTACCCTCACACATATTATTCCCTCATTTAGTGGATATTTTCACAAAAACGTGAAATTTTCAAAAATTCTAAAAATTGGCTGAAAACTACTAAATATGAAGGACTCATCGGGCGAATCGCTCTGGAACTGAAATCGGAACGCTCACTGACATTTCCCCTAACTGAAAGTCTGATAAACGCCAGAAAAATGACAGTCCAAAAAAATTTTTTTCCAACTTTTTTCAATTTTACCCCCGTGGGATATATATTCTACCCATATACATTTGGAACTCTCCTGGGGTACCCTCACACATATTATTCCCTCATTTAGTGGATATTTTCACAAAAAAAATTCAGAAAATTGGCTGAAAATGACTAAATATGAACGAGTCATCGGGCAAATCGCTCTGGAACTGAAATTGGAACGATCACTGACATTTCCCCTAACTGAAAGTCTGATGAACGCCGGAAAAATGACTAAGTCCAAAAACAATTTTTTTAAAACTTTTTTCAATTTTACCCCCGTGGGATATATATTCTACCCACACACATTTGGAACTCTCCTGGGGTACCCTCACACATATTATTCCCTCATTTAGTGGATATTTTCACAAAAAAGTGAAATTTTCAAAAATTCTGAAAATTGGCTGAAAGAGACTAAATATGAAGGACTCATCGGGCGAATCGCTCTGGAACTGAAATCGGAATGCTCACAGACATTTCCCCTATCTGAAAGTCTGATAAACGCCGGAAAAATGACTAAGTCCAAAAAAATTTTTTTTCAACTTTTTTCAATTTTACCCCCGTGTCATATATATTCTACCCACACACATTTGGAACTCTCCTGGGGTACCCTCACACATATTATTCCCTCATTTAGTGGATATTTTCACAAAAAAGTGAAATTTTCAAAAATTCTGAAAATTGGCTGAAAACGATTAAATATGAAGGACTCATCGGGCGAATCGCTCAGGAACTGAAATCGGAAGACTCACTGACATTTCCCCTATCTGAAAGTCTGATAAACGCCGGAAAAATGACTAAGTCCCAAAAAATTTTTTTTTCAACTTTTTTCAATTTTACCCTGGTGGGAGATATATTCTACTCATATACATTTGGAAATCTCCTGGGGTACCCTCACACATATTATTCCCTCATTTAGTGTATATTTTCACAAAGAAGTTAAATTTTCAAAAATTCTGAAAATTGGCTGAAAACGACTAAATATGTAGGACTCATCGGGCGAATCGCTCTGGAACTGAAATCGGAACGCTCACTGACATTTCTCCTATGTGAAAGTCTGATAAACGCTGAAAAAATGACTAAGTCCAAAAAAAATTTTTTTTCACCTTTTTTCAAATTTACCCCCGTGGGATATATATTCTACCCACACACATTTGGAACTCTCCTGGGTTACCCTCACACATATTATTCCCTCATTTAGTGGATATTTTCACAAAAAAGTGAAATTTTCAAAAATTCTGAAAATTGGCTGAAAGAGACTAAATATGAAGGACTCATCTGGCGAATCGCTCTGGAACTGAAATCGGAATGCTCACTGACATTTCCCCTATCTGAAAGTCTGATAAACGCCGGAAAAATGACTAAGTCCAAAAAAAATTTTTTTTCAACTTTTTTCAATTTTACCCATGTGGGATATATATTCTACCCACACACATTTGGAACTCTCCTGGGGTACACTCACATATATTATTCCCTCATTTAGTGGATATTTTCACAAAAAAGTGAAATTTTCAAAAATTCAGAAAATTGGCTGAAAATGACTAAATATGAAGGACTCATCGGGCGAATCGCTCTGGAACTGAAATCGGAACGCTCACTAACATTTGCCCAAATTGAAAGTCTGATAAACGCCGGAAAAATGACTAAGTCCAAAAAAAATTTTTTTAAAACTTTCTTCAATTTTACCCCTGTGGGATTTATCTTCTACCCACACACATTTGGAACTCTCCTGGGGTACCCTCACACATATTAATCCCTCATTTAGTATATATTTTCACAAAAAAGTGAAATTTTCAAAAATTCTGAAAATTGGCTGAAAACGACTAAATATGAAGGACTCATTGGGCGAATCGCTCTGGAACTGAAATCGGAACGCTCACTGACATTTGCCCTAATTGAAAGTCTGATAAATGCTGGAAAAATGACTAAGTCCAAAAAAATTTTTTTTTCAACTTTTTTCAATTTTACCCCTGTGGGATATATATTCTACCCACACACATTTGGAACTCTCCTGGGGTACCCTCACACATATTATTCCCTCATTTAGTGGATATTTTCACAAAAAAGTGAAATTTTCAAAAATTGTGAAAATTGGCTGAAAGCGACTAAATATGAAGGACTCATCGGGCGAATCGCTCTGGAACTGAAATCGGAACGCTCACTGACATTTACCCTATCTGAAAGTCTGATAAACGCCGGAAAAATGACTAAGTCCAAAAAAAATTTTTTGTCACGTTTTTTCAAATTTACCCCCGTGGGATATATATTCTACCCACACACATTTGGAACTCTCCTGGGGTACCCTCACACATATTATTCCCTCATTTAGTGGATATTTTCACAAAAAGTGACATTTTCAAAAATTCTGAAAATTGGATGAAAATAACTAAATATGAAGGACTCATCGGGCGAATCGCTCTGGAACTGAAATCGGAATGCTCACTGACATTTCTCCTATCTGAAAGTCTGATAAACGCTGAAAAAATGACTAAGTCCCCAATAAATTTTTTTTCAACTTTTTTCAATTTTACTCCCGTGGGATATATTTTCTACCCACACACATTTGGAACTCTCCTGGGGTACCCTCACACATATTATTCCTTCATTTAGTGGATATTTTCACAAAAAAGTGAAATTTTCAAAAATTCTGAAAATTGGCTGAAAACTACTAAATATGAAGGACTCATCGGGCGAATCGCTCAGGAACTGAAATTGGAACGCTCACTGACATTTCCCCTAACTGAAAGTCTGATGAATGCCGGAAAAATGACTAAGTCCAAAACAATTTTTTTAAAACTTTTTTCAATTTTACCCCCGTGGGATATATATTCTACCCACACACATTTGGAACTCTCCTGGGGTACCCTCACACATATTATTCCCTCATTTAGTGGATATTTTCACAAAAAAGTGAAATTTTCAAAAATTCAGAAAATTGGCTGAAAATGACTAAATATGAACGACTCATCGGGCGAATCGCTCTGGAACTGAAATCGGAACGCTCACTGACATTTCTCCTATGTGAAAGTCTGATAAACGCCGGAAAAATAACTAAGTCTAAAAAAAAAATTTTTTCAACTTTTTTCAATTTTACCCCCGTGGGATATATATTCTACCCATATACATTTGGAACTCTCCTGGGGTGCCCTCACACATATTATTCCCTCATTTAGTGGATATTTTCACAAAAAAAATTCAGAAAATTGGCTGAAAATGACTAAATATGAACGACTCATCGGGCAAATCGCTCTGGAACTGAAATTGGAACGATCACTGACATTTCCCCTAACTCAAAGTCTGATGAACGCCGGAAAAATGACTAAGTCCAAAAACAATTTTTTTAAAACTTTTTTCAATTTTACCCCCGTGGGATATATATTCTACCCACACACATTTGGAACTCTCCTGGGGTACCCTCACACATATTATTCCCTCATTTAGTGGATATTTTCACAAAGAAGTTAAATTTTCAAAAATTCAGAAAATTGGCTGAAAACAACTACATATGAAGGACTCATCAGGCGAATCGCTCTGGAACTGAAATCGGAACGCTCACTGACATTTCTCCTATCTGAAAGTCTGATAAACGCTGAAAAAATGACTAAGTCCAAAAAAAAATTTTTTTAAACTTTTTTCAATTTTACCCCCGTGGGATATATATTCTACCCACACACATTTGGAACTCTCCTGGGGTACCCTCACACATATTATTCCCTCATTTAGTGGATATTTTCACAAAAAAGTGAAATTTTCAAAAATTCTGAAAATTGGCTGAAAACGATTAAATATGAAGGACTCATCGGGCGAATCGCTCAGGAACTGAAATCGGAACGCTCACTGACATTTCCCCTGTCTGAAAGTCTGATAAACGCCGGAAAAGTGACTAAGTCCAAAAAAATTTTTTTTTCAACTTTTTTCAATTTTACCCCGGTGGGATATATATTCTACTCATATACATTTGGAACTCTCCTGGGGTACCCTCACACATATTATTCCCTCATTTAGTGGATATTTTCACAAAAAAGTGAAATTTTCAAAAATTCAGAAAATTGGCTGAAAACAACTAAATATGAAGGACTCATCGGGCGAATCGCTCTGGAACTGAAATCGGAACGCTCACTGACATTTCTCCTATGTGAAAGTCTGATAAACGCTGAAAAAATGACTAAGTCTAAAAAAATTTTTTTTAAAACTTTTTTCAATTTTACCCCCGTGGGATATATCTTCTACCCACACTCATTTGGAACTCTCCTGGGGTACCCTCACACATATTATTCCCTCATTTAGTGGATATTTTCACAAAAAAGTGAAATTTTCAAAAATTCTGAAAATTGGCTGAAAACTACTAAATATGAAGGACTCATCGGGCGAATCGCTCTGGAACTGAAATCGGAACGCTCACTGACATTTCCCCTATCTGAAAGTCTGATAAACGCCGGAAAAATGACTAAGTCGAAAAAAAAAAATTTTTCAACTTTTTTCAATTTTACCCTGTGGGATATATATTCTACCCACACACATTTGGAACTCTCCTGGGGTACCCTCACACATATTATTCCCTCATTTAGTGGATATTTTCACAAAAACGTGAAATTTTCAAAAATTCTAAAAATTGGCTGAAAACTACTAAATATGAAGGACTCATCGGGCGAATCGCTCTGGAACTGAAATCGGAACGCTCACTGACATTTCCCCTAACTGAAAGTCTGATAAACGCCAGAAAAATGACAGTCCAAAAAAATTTTTTTTCAACTTTTTTCAATTTTACCCCCGTGGGATATATATTCTACCCATATACATTTGGAACTCTCCTGGGGTACCCTCACACATATTATTCCCTCATTTAGTGGATATTTTCACAAAAAAAATTCAGAAAATTGGCTGAAAATGACTAAATATGAACGAGTCATCGGGCAAATCGCTCTGGAACTGAAATTGGAACGATCACTGACATTTCCCCTAACTGAAAGTCTGATGAACGCCGGAAAAATGACTAAGTCCAAAAACAATTTTTTTAAAACTTTTTTCAATTTTACCCCCGTGGGATATATATTCTACCCACACACATTTGGAACTCTCCTGGGGTACCCTCACACATATTATTCCCTCATTTAGTGGATATTTTCACAAAAAAGTGAAATTTTCAAAAATTCTGAAAATTGGCTGAAAGAGACTAAATATGAAGGACTCATCGGGCGAATCGCTCTGGAACTGAAATCGGAATGCTCACAGACATTTCCCCTATCTGAAAGTCTGATAAACGCCGGAAAAATGACTAAGTCCAAAAAAATTTTTTTTCAACTTTTTTCAATTTTACCCCCGTGTCATATATATTCTACCCACACACATTTGGAACTCTCCTGGGGTACCCTCACACATATTATTCCCTCATTTAGTGGATATTTTCACAAAAAAGTGAAATTTTCAAAAATTCTGAAAATTGGCTGAAAACGATTAAATATGAAGGACTCATCGGGCGAATCGCTCAGGAACTGAAATCGGAAGACTCACTGACATTTCCCCTATCTGAAAGTCTGATAAACGCCGGAAAAATGACTAAGTCCCAAAAAATTTTTTTTTCAACTTTTTTCAATTTTACCCTGGTGGGAGATATATTCTACTCATATACATTTGGAAATCTCCTGGGGTACCCTCACACATATTATTCCCTCATTTAGTGTATATTTTCACAAAGAAGTTAAATTTTCAAAAATTCTGAAAATTGGCTGAAAACGACTAAATATGTAGGACTCATCGGGCGAATCGCTCTGGAACTGAAATCGGAACGCTCACTGACATTTCTCCTATGTGAAAGTCTGATAAACGCTGAAAAAATGACTAAGTCCAAAAAAAATTTTTTTTCACCTTTTTTCAAATTTACCCCCGTGGGATATATATTCTACCCACACACATTTGGAACTCTCCTGGGTTACCCTCACACATATTATTCCCTCATTTAGTGGATATTTTCACAAAAAAGTGAAATTTTCAAAAATTCTGAAAATTGGCTGAAAGAGACTAAATATGAAGGACTCATCTGGCGAATCGCTCTGGAACTGAAATCGGAATGCTCACTGACATTTCCCCTATCTGAAAGTCTGATAAACGCCGGAAAAATGACTAAGTCCAAAAAAAATTTTTTTTCAACTTTTTTCAATTTTACCCATGTGGGATATATATTCTACCCACACACATTTGGAACTCTCCTGGGGTACACTCACATATATTATTCCCTCATTTAGTGGATATTTTCACAAAAAAGTGAAATTTTCAAAAATTCAGAAAATTGGCTGAAAATGACTAAATATGAAGGACTCATCGGGCGAATCGCTCTGGAACTGAAATCGGAATGCTCACTAACATTTGCCCAAATTGAAAGTCTGATAAACGCCGGAAAAATGACTAAGTCCAAAAAAAATTTTTTTAAAACTTTCTTCAATTTTACCCCTGTGGGATTTATCTTCTACCCACACACATTTGGAACTCTCCTGGGGTACCCTCACACATATTAATCCCTCATTTAGTATATATTTTCACAAAAAAGTGAAATTTTCAAAAATTCTGAAAATTGGCTGAAAACGACTAAATATGAAGGACTCATTGGGCGAATCGCTCTGGAACTGAAATCGGAACGCTCACTGACATTTGCCCTAATTGAAAGTCTGATAAATGCTGGAAAAATGACGAAGTCCAAAAAAATTTTTTTTTCAACTTTTTTCAATTTTACCCCTGTGGGATATATATTCTACCCACACACATTTGGAACTCTCCTGGGGTACCCTCACACATATTATTCCCTCATTTAGTGGATATTTTCACAAAAAAGTGAAATTTTCAAAAATTCTGAAAATTGGCTGAAAACTACTAATAATGAAGGACTCATCGGGCGAATCGCTCTGGAACTGAAATCGGAACGCTCACTGACATTTCCCCTATCTGAAAGTCTGATAAACGCCGGAAAAATGACTAAGTTCAAAAAAAAAATTTTTTCACCTTTTTTCAAATTTACCCCCGTGGGATATATATTCTACCCACAGACATTTGGAACTCTCCTGGGGTACCCTCACACATATTATTCCCTCATTTAGTGGATATTTTCACAAAAAGTGACATTTTCAAAAATTCTGAAAATTGGCTGAAAACGACTAAATATGAAGGACTCATCGGGCGAATCGCTCTGGACATGAAATCGGAACGCTCACTGACATTTGCCCAAATTGAAAGTCTGATAAACGCCGGAAAAATGACTAAGTCCAAAAAAAATTTTTTTTAAACTTTTTTCAATTTTACCCCCGTGGGATATATATTCTACCCACACACATTTGGAACTCTCCTGGGGTACCCTCACACATATTATTCCCTCATTTAGTGGATATTTTCACAAAAAAGTGAAATTTTCAAAAATTCTGATAATTGGCTGAAAACTACTAATAATGAAGGACTCATTGGGCGAATCGCTCTGGAACTGAAATCGGAACGCTCACTGACATTTCCCCTATCTGAAAGTCTGATAAACGCTGGAAAAATGACTAAGTCCAAAAAAAAAATTTTTCAACTTTTTTCAATTTTACCCCCGTGGGATATATATTCTACCCACACACATTTGGAACTCTCCTGTTGTACCCTCACACATATTATTCCCTCATTTAGTGGATATTTTCACAAAAAACTGAAATTTTCAAAAATTCAGAAAATTGGCTAAAAACAACTAAATATGAAGGACTCATCGGGCGAATCGCTCTTGAACTGAAATCGGAACGCTCACTGACATTTCTCCTATCTGAAAGTCTGATAAACGCTGGAAAAATGACTAAGTCCAAAAAAATTTTTTTTTCAACTTTTTTCAATTTTACCCCTGTGGGATATATATTCTACCCACACACATTTGGAACTCTCCTGGGGTACCCTCACACATAATATTCCCTCATTTAGTGGATATTTTCACAAAATTGAAATTTGCAAAAATTCTGAAAATTGGCTGAAAGCGACTAAATATGAAGGACTCATCAGGCGAATCGCTCTGGAACTGAAATCGGAACACTCACTGACATTTGCCCAAATTGAAAGTCTGATAAACGCAGGAAAAATGACTAAGTCCAAAAAAAATTTTTTTTCAACTTTTTTCAATTTTACCCCCGTGGGATATATATTCTACCCACACACATTTGGAACTCTCCTGGGGTACCCTCACACATATTATTCCCTCATTTAGTGGATATTTTCACAAAAAAGTGAAATTTTCAAAAATTCTGAAAATTGGCTGGAAACGACTAAATATGAAGGACTCATCGGGCGAATCGCTCTGGTACTGAAATCGGAACGCTCACTGACATTTCCCCTATCTGAAAGTCTGATAAACGCTGAAAAAATGACTAGGTCCAAAAAAAAAAATTTTTCAACTTTTTTCAATTTTACCCCCGTGGGATAAATATTCTACCCACACACATTTGGAACTCTCCTGGGGTACTCTCACACATAATATTCCCTCATTTAGTGGATATTTTCACAAAAAAAGTGACATTTTCAAAAATTCTAAAAATTGGCTGAAAATGACTAAATATGAACGACTCATCGGGCAAATCACTCTGGAACGTAAATTGGAATGCTCACTGACATTTCCCCTAACTGAAAATCTGATAAACGCCGGAAAAATGACTAAGTCCAAAAAAAATTTTTTCAAACTTTTTTCAATTTTACCCCCGTGGGATATATCTTCTACCCACACACATTTGGAACTCTCCTGGGGTACCCTCACACATATTATTCCCTCATTTAGTGGGTATTTTCACAAAAAAGTGAAATTTTCAAAAATTCTGAAAATTGGCTGAAAATGACTGAATATGAAGGACTCATTGGGCGAATCGCGCTGGAACTGAAATCGGAACGCTCACTGACATTTCCCCTATCTGAAAGTCTGATAAACGCTGAAAAAATGACTAAGTCCCCAAAAAAAAATTTTCACCTTTTTTCAATTTTACCCCCGTGGGATATATATTCTACCCACACACATTTGGAACTCTCCTGGGGTACCCTCACACATATTATTCCCTCATTTAGTGGATATTTTCACAAAAAAGTGAAATTTTCAAAAATTCTGAAAATTGGCTGAAAACAAATAAATATGAAGGACACATCGGGCAAATCGCTCTGGAACTGAAATCGGAATGCTCACTGACATTTCCCCTATCTGAAAGTCTGATAAACGCCAGAAAAATGACTAAGTCTAAAAAAAATTTTTTTTCACCTTTTTTCAATTTTACCCCCGTGGGATATATATTCTACCCACACATTTGGAACTCTCCTGGGGTACCCTCACACATATTATTCCCTCATTTAGTGGATATTTTCACAAAAAAGTAAAATTTTCAAAAATTCAGAAAATTGGCTGAAAACTACTGAATATGAAGGACTCATCGGGCGAATCGCGCTGGAACTGAAATCGGAACGCTCACTGACATCTCCCCGATCTGAAAGTCTGATAAACGCTGAAAAAATGACTATGTCCAAAAAAAAAATTTTTCAACTCTTTTCAATTTTACCCCCGTGGGATATATATTCTACCCACGCACATTTGGAACACTCCTGGGGTACCCTCACACATATTATTCCCTCATTTAGTGGATATTTTCACAAAAAAGTGAAATTTTCAAAAATTCAGAAAATTGGTTGAAAACGACTAAATATGAAGGACTCATCGGGCGAATCGCTATGGAACTGAAATCAGAACGCTCACTGACATTTCCCCTATCTGAAAGTCTGATAAACGCCGGAAAAACGACTATGTCCAAAAAAAAATTTTTTCAACTCTTTTCAATTTTACCCCCGTGGGATATATATTCTACCCACGCACATTTGGAACACTCCTGGGGTACCCTCACACATATTATTCCCTCATTTAGTGGATATTTTCACAAAAAAGTGAAATTTTCAAAAATTCAGAAAATTGGCAGAAAACTACTGAATATGAAGGACTCATCGGGCGAATCGCGCTGGAACTGAAATCGGAACGCTCACTGACATTTCCCCGATCTGAAAGTCTGATAAACGCTGAAAAAATGACTAAGTCCAAAAAAAAAAATTTTCAACTCTTTTCAATTTTACCCACGTGGGATATATATTCTACCCACACACATTTGGAACTCTCCTGGGGTACCCTCACACATATTATTCCCTCATTTAGTGGATATTTTCACAAAAAAGTGAAAGTTTCAAAAATTCTGAAAATTGGCTGAAAACAAATAAATATGAAGGACTCATCGGGCGAATCGCTCTGGAACTGAAATCGGAATGCTCACTGACATTTCCCCTATCTGAAAGTCTGATAAACGCCAGAAAAATGACTAAGTCTAAAAAAAATTTTTTTTCACCTTTTTTCAATTTTACCCCCGTGGGATATATATTCTACCCACGCACATTTGGAACACTCCTGGGGTGCCCTCACACATACTATTCCCTCATTTAGTGGATATTTTCACAAAAAAGTAAAATTTTCAAAAATTCAGAAAATTGGCTGAAAACGACTAAATATGAAGGACACATCGGGCAAATCGCTCTGGAACTGAAATCGGAATGCTCATTGACATTTCCCCTATCTGAAAGTCTGATAAACGCTGAAAAAATGACTAAGTGTAAAAAAAAATTTTTTTCACCTTTTTTCAATTTTACCCCCGTGGGATATATATTCTACCCACGCACATTTGGAACACTCCTGGGGTATCCTCACACATATTATTCCCTCATTTAGTGGATATTTTCACAAAAAAGTGAAATTTTCAAAAATTCTGAAAATTGGCTGAAAATGACTAAATATGAAGGACTCATTGGGCAAATCGCTCTGGAACTGAAATCGGAACGCTCACTGACATTTCCCCTATCTGAAAGTCTGATAAACGCTGAAAAAATGACTAAGTCCAAAAAAAAAAATTTTTCACCTTTTTTCAATTTTACCCACGTGGGATATATATTCTACCCACACACATTTGGAACTCTCCTGGGGTACCCTCACACATATTATTCCCTCATTTAGTGGATATTTTTGCAAAAAATTGAAAGTTTCAAAAATTCTGAAAATTGGCTGAAAACGACTAAATATGAAGGACTCATCGGGCGAATCGCTCTGGAACTGAAATCGGAACGCTCACTGACATTTCCCCTATCTGAAAGTCTGATAAACGCTGAAAAAATGACTAAGTCCAAAAAAAATAATTTTTCACCTTTTTTCAATTTTACCCCCGTGGGATATATATTCTATTCTACTCACACACATTTGGAACTCTCCTGGGGTACCCTCATACATATTATTCCCTCATTTAGTGGATATTTTCACAAAAAAGTGAAATTTTCAAAAATTCTGAAAATTGGCTGAAAACGACTAAATATGAAGGACTCATCGGGCGAATTGCTCTGGAACTGAAATTGGAATGCTCACTGACATTTCCCCTATCTGAAAGTCTGATAAACGCCGGAAAAATGACTAAGTCTAAAAAAAATTTTTTTTCACCTTTTTTCAATTTTACCCCCGTGGGATATATATTCTACCCACACACATTTGGAACTCTCCTGGGGTACCCTCACACATATTATTCCCTCATTTAGTGGATATTTTCACAAAAAAGTGAAATTTTCAAAAATTCAGAAAATTGGCTGAAAACGACTAAATATGAAGGACTCATTGGGCGAATCGCACTGGAACTGAAATCGGAACGCTCACTGACATTTTCCCTATCTGAAAGTCTGATAAACACCGGAAAAATGACAGTCCAAACAAAATTTTTTTCACCTTTTTTCAATTATACCCCCTTGAGATATATATTCTACCCACACACATTTGGAACTCTCCTGGGGTACCCTCACACATATTATTCCCTCATTTAGTGGATATTTTCACAAAAAAGTGAAATTTTCAAAAATTCTGAAAATTGGCTGAAAACGACTAAATATGAAGGACTCATCGGGGGAATCGCTCTGGAACTGAAATTGGAACGCTCAGTGACATTTCCCCTATCTGAAAGTCTGATAAACGCTGAAAAAATGACTAAGTCAAAAAAAAATTTTTTTCACCTTTTTTCAATTTTACCCCCGTGGGATATATCTTCTACCCACACACATTTGGAACTCTCCTGGGGTACCCTCACACATATTATTCCCTCATTTAGTGGATATTTTTGCTCTGAAATCGGAACGCTCACTGAAATTTCCCCTATCTGAAAGTCTGATAAACGCTGAAAAAATGACTAAGTCAAAAAAAAAAATTTTTCACCTTTTTTCAATTTTACCCCCGTGGGATATATATTCTACCCACACACATTTGGAACACTCCTGGGGTAGCCTCGCACTTATTATTCCCTCATTTAGTGGATATTTTCACAAAAAAGTGAAATTTTCAAAAATTCAGAAAATTGGCTGAAAACGACTGAATATGAATGACTCATCGGGTGAATCACTCTGGAACTGAAATCGGAATGCTCACTGACATTTCCCCTATCTGAAAGTCTGATAAACGCCGGAAAAATGACTAAGTTCAAAAAAAATTTTTTGCAACTTTTTTCAATTTTACCCCCGTGGGATATATATTCTACCCACACACATTTGGAACTCTCCTGGCGTACCCTCACACATATTATTCCCTCATTTAGTGGATATTTTCACAAAAAAGTGAAATTTTCAAAAATTCAGAAAATTGGCTGAAAACGACTAAATATGAAGGACTCATCAGGCGAATCGCTCTGGAACTGAAATTGGAACGCTCACTGACATTTCCCCTATCTGAAAGTCTGATAAACACCGGAAAAATGACAGTCCAAAAAAAAATTTTTCCACCTTTTTTCAATTTTACCCCCGTGGGATATTTATTCTACCCACGCACATTTGGAACACTCCTGGGGTACCCTCACACTTATTATTCCCTCATTTAGTGGATATTTTCACAAAAAAGTGAAATTTTCAAAAATTCAGAAAATTGGCTGAAAACTACTAATAATGAAGAACTCATCGGGCGAATCGCTCTGGAACTGAAATGGGAACGCTCACTGACATTTCCCCTATCTGAAAGTCTGACAAACGCTGAAAAAATGACTAAGTCAAAAAAAAAAAATTTTTCACCTTTTTTCAATTTTACCCCCGTGGTATATATAATCTACCCACACACATTTGGAACTCTCCTGGGGTATCCTCACACATATTATTCCCTCATTTAGTGGATATTTTCACAAAAAAGTGAAATTTTCAAAAATTCTGAAAATTGTCTGAAAACGACTAAATATGAATGACTCATCGGGCGAATCGCTCTGGAACTGAAATCGGAACGCTCAATGACATTTTCCCTATCTGAAAGTCTGATAAACGCCGGAAAAATTACTAAGTCCAAAAAAAATGTTTTCACCTTTTTTCAATTTTACCCCCGTGGGATATTTATTATACCCACGCACATTTGGAACACTCCTGGGGTACCCTCACACTTATTATTCCCTCATTTAGTGGATATTTTCACAAAAAAGTGAAATTTTCAAAAATTCAGAAAATTGGCTGAAAACTACTAATAATGAAGGACTCATCGGGCGAATCGCTCTGGAACTGAAATCGGAACGCTCACTGACATTTCCCCTATCTGAAAGTCTGATAAACGCTGAAAAAATGACTAAGTCCCCAAAAAAATTTTTTCAACTTTTTTCAATTTTACCCCCGTGGGATATATATTCCACCCACACACATTTGGAACTCTCCTGGGGTACCCTCACACATATTATTCCCTCATTTAGTGGATATTTTCACAAAAAAGTGAAATTTTCCAAAATTCTGAAAATTGGCTGAAAACGGCTAAATATGAAGGACTCATCGGGCGAATCGCTCTGGAACTGAAATCGGAACGCTCACTGACATTTCCCCTATCTGAAAGTCTGATAAACGCAGGAAAAATGACTAAGTCTAAAAAAAATTTTTTTTCAAATGTTTTCAATTTTACCGCCGTGGGATATATATTCTACCCACACACATTTGGAACTCTCCTGGGGTACCCTCACACATATTATTCCCTCATTTAGTGGATATTTTCACAAAAAAGTGACATTTTCAAAAATTCTGAAAATTGGCTGAAAACGACTGAATATGAATGACTCATCGGGTGAATCACTCTGGAACTGAAATCGGAACGCTCACTAACATTTCCCCTATCTGAAAGTCTGATAAACACCGGAAAAATGACAGTCCAAAAAAAATTTTTTTCACCTTTTTTCAATTTTACCCCCGTGGGATATATATTCTACCCACACACATTTGGAACTCTCCTGGGGTACCCTCACACATATTATTCCCTCATTTAGTGGATATTTTCACAAAAAAGTGAAATTTGCAAAAATTCAGAAAAATGTCTGAAAACGACTAAATATGAATGACTCATCGGGCGAATCGCTCTGGAACTGAAATCGGAACGCTCAATGACATTTCCCCTATCTGAAAGTCTGATAAACGCCGGAAAAATGACTAAGTCCAAAAAAAAATGTTTTCACCTTTTTTCAATTTTACCCCCGTGGGATATTTATTCTAACCACGCACATTTGGAACACTCCTGGGGTATCCTCACACTTATTATTCCCTCATTTAGTGGATATTTTCACAAAAAAGTGAAATTTTCAAAAATTCAGAAAATTGGCTGAAAACGACTGAATATGAATGACTCATCGGGTGAATCACTCTGGAACTGAAATCGGAACGCTCACTAACATTTCCCCTATCTGAAAGTCTGATAAACGCTGAAAAAATGACTAAGTCCCAAAAAAAAATTTTTCAACTTTTTTCAATTTTACCCCCGTGGGATATATATTCTACCCACACACATTTAGAACTCTCCTGGGGTACCCTCACACATATTATTCCCTCATTTAGTGGATATTTTCACAAAAAAGTGAAATTTTCAAAAATTCTGAAAATTGGCTGAAAACGACTAAATATGAAGGACTCATCGGGCGAATCGCTCTGGAACTGAAATCGGAACGCTCACTGACATTTCCCCTATCTGAAAGTCTGATAAACGCTGAAAAAATGACTAAGTCCAAAAAGAAAAATTTTTCACCTTTTTTCAATTTTACCCCCGTGGGATATATATTCTACCCACACACATTTGGATCTCTCCTGGGATACCCTCACACATATTATTCCCTCATTTAGTGGATATTTTCACAAAAAAGTGAAATTTTCAAAAATTCAGAAAATTGGCTGAAAACGACTAAATATGAAGGACTCATCGGGCGAATCGCTCTGGAACTGAAATTGGAACGCTCACTGACATTTCCCCTATCTGAAAGTCTGATAAACGCTGAAAAAATGACTAAGTCCAAAAAAAATAGTTTTTCACCTTTTTTCAATTTTACCCCCGTGGGATATATATTCTACCCACACACATTTGGAACTCTCCTGGGGTACCCTCACACATATTATTCCCTCAGTTAGTGGATATTTTCACAAAAAAGTGTAATTTTCAAAAATTCAGAAAATTGGCTGAAAATGACTAAATATGAAGGACTCATCAGGCAAATCGCTCTGGAACTGAAATTGGAACGCTCACTGACAATTCCCCTATCTGAAAATCTGATAAACGCCGGAAAAATGACTAAGTCTAAAAAAAATTTTTTTTCAACTTTTTTCAATTTTACCCCCGTGGGATATATATTCTACCCACACACATTTGGAACTCTCCTGGGGTACCCTCACACATATTATTCCCTCATTTAGTGGATATTTTCACAAAAAAGTGACATTTTCAAAAATTCAGAAAATTGGCTGAAAACGACTAAATATGATGGACTCATCGGGCGAATCGCTCTGGAACTGAAATCGGAACGCTCACTGACATTTCCCTTATCTGAAAGTCTGAAAAACGCTGAAAAAATGACTAAGTTCCAAAAAAAAATTTTTTCACCTTTTTTCAATTTTACCCCAGTGGGATATATATTCTACCCACACACATTTGGAACTCTCCGGGGGTACCCTCACACATATTATTCCCTCATTTAGTGGATATTTTCACAAAAAAGTGAAATTTTCAAAAATTCAGAAAATTGGCTGAAAACGACTAAATATGAAGGACTCATCGGGCGAATCGCTCTGGAACTGAAATCGGAACGCTCACTGACATTTCCCCTATCTGAAAGTCTGATAAACACTGAAAAAATGACTAAGTCTAAAAAAAAAATTTTTTCACCTTTTTTCAATTTTACCCCCGTGGGATATATATTCTACCCACACACATTTGGAACTCTCCTGGGGTACCCTCACACATATTATTCCCTCATTTAGTGGATATTTTCACAAAAAAGTGAAATTTTAAAAAATTCTGAAATTTGGCTGAACACGACTAAATATGAAGGACTCATCGGGCGAATCGCTCTGGAACTGAAATCGGAACGCTCACTGACATTTCCCCTATCTGAAAGTCTGATAAACGCTGAAAAAATGACTAAGTCCAAAAAAAATTTTTTCATCTTTTTTCAATTTTACCCCCGTGGGATATATATTCTACCCACACACATTTGGAACTCTCCTGGGGTACCCTCACACATATTATTTCCTCATTTAGTGGATATTTTCACAAAAAAGTGAAATTTTCAAAAATTCAGAAAATTGGCTGAAAATGACTAAATATGAAGGACTCATCGGGCGAATCGCTCTGGAACTGAAATCGGAACGCTCACTGACATTTCCCCTATCTGAAAGTCTGATAAACGCTGAAAAAATGACTAAGTCCAAAAAAAAATTTTTTTCACCTTTTTTCAATTTTACCCCCGTGGGATATATATTCTACTCACACACATTTGGAACTCTCCTGGGGTACCCTCACACATATTATTCCCTCATTTAGTGGATATTTTCACAAAAAAGTGAAATTTTCAAAAATTCTGAAATTTGGCTGAAAACGACTAAATATGAAGGACTCATCGGGCGAATCGCTCTGGAACTTAAATCGGAATGCTCACTGACATTTCTACTATCTGAAAGTCTGATAAACGCTGAAAAAATGACTAAGTCCAAAAAAAAATTTTTTCACCTTTTTTCAATTTTACCCCCGTGGGATATATATTCTACCCACACACATTTGGAACTCTCCTGGGGTACCCTTACACATATTATTCCCTCATTTAGTGGATATTTTCACAAAAAAGTGAAATTTTCAAAAATTCAGAAAATTGGCTGAAAACAACTAAATATGAAGGACTCATCGGGCGAATCGCTCTGGAACTGAAATCGGAACGCTCACTGACATTTCCCCTATCTGAAAGTCTGATAAACGCTGAAAAAATGACTAAGTCCAAAAAAAAAATTTTTTCACCTTTTTTCAATTATACCCCCGTGGGATATATATTCTAACCACACACATTTGGAACTCTTCTGAGGTACCCTCACACATATTATTCCCTCATTTAGTGGATATTTTCACAAAAAAGTGAAATTTTCAAAAATTCTGAAAATTGGCTGAAAACGACTAAATATGAAGGACTCATCGGGCGAATCGCTCTGGAACTGAATTCGGAACGCTCACTGACATTTCCCCTATCTGAAAGTCTGAAAAACGCTGAAAAAATGACTAAGTCCAAAAAAAAATTTTTTCACCTTTTTTCAATTTTACGACCGTGGGATATATATTCTACCCACACACATTTGGAACTCTCCTGAGGTACCCTCACACATATTATTCCCTCATTTAGTGGATATTTTCACAAAAAAGTGAAATTTTCAAAAATTCAGAAAATTGGCTGAAAACGACTAAATATGAAGGACTCATCGGGCGAAGCGCTCTGGAACTGAAATCGGAACGCTCACTGACATTTCCCCTATCTGAAAGTCTGAAAAACGCTGAAAAAATGACTAAGTTCAAAAAAAAAATTTTTTCACCTTTTTTCAATTTTACCCCCGTGGGATATATATTCTACCCACACACATTTGGTACTCTCCTGGGGTACCTTCACACATATTATTCCCTCATTTAGTGGATATTTTCACAAAAAAGTGAAATTTTAAAAAATTCTGAAATTTGGCTGAACACGAATAAATATGAAGGACTCATCGGGCGAATCGCTCTGGAACTGAAATCGGAACGCTCACTGACATTTCCCCGATCTGAAAGTCTGATAAACGCTGAAAAAATGACTAAGTTCAAAAAAAAAATTTTTTAACCTTTTTTTAATTTTACCCCCGTGGGATATATACTATACCCACACACATTTGGAACTCTCCTGGGGTACCCTCACACATATTATTTCCTCATTTAGTGGATATTTTCACAAAAAAGTGAAATTTTCAAAAATTCAGAAAATTGGCTGAAAACGACTAAATATGAAGGACTCATCGGGCGAATCGCTCTGGAACTGAAATCGGAACGCTCACTGACATTTCCCCTATCTGAAAGTCTGAAAAACGCTGAAAAAATGACTAAGTCCAAAAAAAAATTTTTTCACCTTTTTTCAATTTTACCCCCGTGGGATATATATTCTACCCACACACATTTGGAACTCTCCTGAGGTACCCTCACACATATTATTCCCTCATTTAGTGGATATTTTCACAAAAAAGTGAAATTTTCAAAAATTCAGAAAATTGGCTGAAAACGACTAAATATGAAGGACTCATCGGGCGAAGCGCTCTGGAACTGAAATCGGAACGCTCACTGACATTTCCCCTATCTGAAAGTCTGAAAAACGCTGAAAAAATGACTAAGTTCAAAAAAAAAATTTTTCCACCTTTTTTCAATTTTACCCCCGTGGGATATATATTCTACCCACACACATTTGGTACTCTCCTGGGGTACCTTCACACATATTATTCCCTCATTTAGTGGATATTTTCACAAAAAAGTGACATTTTCAAAAATTCAGAAAATTGGCCGAAAACGACTAAATATGAAGGACTCATCGGGCGAATCGCTCTGGAACTGAAATCGGAACGCTCACTGACATTTCCCCTATCTGAAAGTCTGAAAAACGCTGAAAAAATGACTAAGTTCCAAAAAAAAATTTTTTCACCTTTTTTCAATTTTACCCCCGTGGGATATATATTCTACCCACACACATTTGGAACTCTCCTGGGGTACCCTCACACATATTATTCCCTCATTTAGTGGATCTTTTCACAAAAAAGTGAAATTTTCAAAAATTCTGAAATTTGGCTGAAAACGACTAAATATGAAGGACTCATCGGGCGAATCGCTCTGGAACTGAAATCGGAACGCTCACTGACATTTCCCCTATCTGAAAGTCTGAAAAACGCTGAAAAAATGACTAAGTTCCAAAAAAAAAAATTTTTCACCTTTTTTCAATTATACCCCCGTGGGATATATATTCTACCCACACACATTTGGAACTCTTCTGAGGTACCCTCACACATATTATTCCCTCATTTAGTGGATATTTTCACAAAAAAGTGAAATTTTCAAAAATTCTGAAAATTGGCTGAAAACGACTAAATATGAAGGACTCATCGGGCGAATCGCTCTGGAACTGAATTCGGAATGCTCACTGACATTTCACGTATCTGAAAGTCTGTTAAACGCCGGAAAATGACTAAGTCTAAAAAAAATTTTTTTAAACTTTTTTCAATTTTACCCCCGTGGGATATATATTCTACCCACACACATTTGGAACTCTCCTGGGGTACCCTCACACATATTATTCCCTCATTTAGTGGATATTTTCACAAAAAAGTGAAATTTTCAAAAATTCAGAAAATTGGCTGAAAACGACTAAATATGAAGGACTCATCGGGCGAATCGCTCTGGAACTGAAATCGGAACGCTCACTGACATTTCCCCTATCTGAAAGTCTGATAAACACTGAAAAAAGGACTAAGTCTAAAAAAAAAATTTTTTCACCTTTTTTCAATTTTACCCCCGTGGGATATATATTCTACCCACACACATTTGGAACTCTCCTGGGGTACCCTCACACATATTATTCCCTCATTTAGTGGATATTTTCACAAAAAAGTGAAATTTTAAAACATTCTGAAATTTGGCTGAACACGACTAAATATGAAGGACTCATCGGGCGAATCGCTCTGGAACTGAAATCGGAACGCTCACTGACATTTCCCCTATCTGAAAGTCTGATAAACGCTGAAAAAATGACTAAGTCCAAAAAAAATTTTTTCATCTTTTTTCAATTTTACCCCCGTGGGATATATATTCTACCCACACACATTTGGAACTCTCCTGGGGTACCCTTACACATATTATTCCCTCATTTAGTGGATATTTTCACAAAAAAGTGAAATTTTCAAAAATTCAGAAAATTGGCTGAAAACAACTAAATATGAAGGACTCATCGGGCGAATCGCTCTGGAACTGAAATCGGAACGCTCACTGACATTTCCCCTATCTGAAAGTCTGATAAACGCTGAAAAAATGACTAAGTCCAAAAAAAAAATGTTTTTCACCTTTTTTCAATTATACCCCCGTGGGATATATATTCTACCCACACACATTTGGAACTCTCCTGAGGTACCCTCACACATATTATTCCCTCATTTAGTGGATATTTTCACAAAAAAGTGAAATTTTCAAAAATTCAGAAAATTGGCTGAAAACGACTAAATATGAAGAACTCATCGGGCGAATCGCTCTGGAACTGAAATCGGAACGCTCACTGACATTTCCCCTATCTGAAAGTCTGAAAAACGCTGAAAAAATGACTAAGTTCCAAAAAAAAATTTTTTCACCTTTTTTCAATTTTACCCCAGTGGGATATATATTCTACCCACACACATTTGGAACTCTCCTGGGGTACCCTCACACATATTATTCCCTCATGTAGTGGATATTTTCACAAAAAAGTGAAATTTTCAAAAATTCAGAAAATTGGCTGAAAACGACTAAATATGAAGGACTCATCGGGCGAATCGCTCTGGAACTGAAATCGGAACGCTCACTGACATTTCCCCTATCTGAAAGTCTGATAAACACTGAAAAAATGACTAAGTCCAAAAAAAATTTTTTCATCTTTTTTCAATTTTACCCCCGTGGGATATATATTCTACCCACACACATTTGGAACTCTCCTGGGGTACCCTCACACATATTATTCCCTCATTTAGTGGATCTTTTCACAAAAAAGTGAAATTTTAAAAAATTCTGAAATTTGGCTGAAAACGACTAAATATGAAGGACTCATCGGGCGAATCGCTCTGGAACTGAAATCGGAACGCTCACTGACATTTCCCCTATCTGAAAGTCTGAAAAACGCTGAAAAAATGACTAAGTTCCAAAAAAAAAAATTTTTCACCTTTTTTCAATTATACCCCCGTGGGATATATATTCTACCCACACACATTTGGAACTCTTCTGAGGTACCCTCACACATATTATTCCCTCATTTAGTGGATATTTTCACAAAAAAGTGAAATTTTCAAAAATTCTGAAAATTGGCTGAAAACGACTAAATATGAAGGACTCATCGGGCGAATCGCTCTGGAACTGAATTCGGAATGCTCACTGACATTTCACGTATCTGAAAGTCTGTTAAACGCCGGAAAATGACTAAGTCTAAAAAAAATTTTTTTAAACTTTTTTCAATTTTACCCCCGTGGGATATATATTCTACCCACACACATTTGGAACTCTCCTGGGGTACCCTCACACATATTATTCCCTCATTTAGTGGATATTTTCACAAAAAAGTGAAATTTTCAAAAATTCTGAAATTTGGCTGAAAACGACTAAATATGAAGGACTCATCAGGCGAATCGCTCTGGAACTGAAATCGGAACGCTCACTGACATTTCCCCTATCTGAAAGTCTGATAAACGCCGGAAAATGTCTAAGTCTAAAAAAAAATTTTTTTCAACTTTTTTCAATTTTACCCCCGTGGGATATATATTCTACCCACACACATTTGGAACTCTCCTGGGGTACCCTCACACATATTATTCCCTCATTTAGTGGATATTTTCACAAAAAAGTGAAATTTTCAAAAATTCAGAAAATTGGCTGAAAACGACTAAATATGAAGAACTCATCGGCGAATCGCTCTGGAACTGAAATCGGAACGCTCACTGACATTTCCCCTATCTGAAAGTCTGAAAAACGCTGAAAAAATGACTAAGTTCCAAAAAAAATTTTTTCACCTTTTTTCAATTTTACCCCAGTGGGATATATATTCTACCCACACACATTTGGAACTCTCGTGGGGTACCCTCACACATATTATTCCCTCATTTAGTGGATATTTTCACAAAAAAGTGAAATTTTCAAAAATTCAGAAAATTGGCTGAAAACGACTAAATATGAAGGACTCATCGGGCGAATCGCTCTGGAACTGAAATCGGAACGCTCACTGACATTTCCCCTATCTGAAAGTCTGATAAACACTGAAAAAAGGACTAAGTCTAAAAAAAAAATTTTTTCACCTTTTTTCAATTTTACCCCCGTGGGATATATATTCTACCCACACACATTTGGAACTCTCCTGGGGTACCCTCACACATATTATTCCCTCATTTAGTGGATATTTTCACAAAAAAGTGAAATTTTAAAACATTCTGAAATTTGGCTGAACACGACTAAATATGAAGGACTCATCGGGCGAATCGCTCTGGAACTGAAATCGGAACGCTCACTGACATTTCCCCTATCTGAAAGTCTGATAAACGCTGAAAAAATGACTAAGTCCAAAAAAAATTTTTTCATCTTTTTTCAATTTTACCCCCGTGGGATATATATTCTACCCACACACATTTGGAACTCTCCTGGGGTACCCTTACACATATTATTCCCTCATTTAGTGGATATTTTCACAAAAAAGTGAAATTTTCAAAAATTCAGAAAATTGGCTGAAAACAACTAAATATGAAGGACTCATCGGGCGAATCGCTCTGGAACTGAAATCGGAACGCTCACTGACATTTCCCCTATCTGAAAGTCTGATAAACGCTGAAAAAATGACTAAGTCCAAAAAAAAAATGTTTTTCACCTTTTTTCAATTATACCCCCGTGGGATATATATTCTACCCACACACATTTGGAACTCTCCTGAGGTACCCTCACACATATTATTCCCTCATTTAGTGGATATTTTCACAAAAAAGTGAAATTTTCAAAAATTCAGAAAATTGGCTGAAAACGACTAAATATGAAGAACTCATCGGGCGAATCGCTCTGGAACTGAAATCGGAACGCTCACTGACATTTCCCCTATCTGAAAGTCTGAAAAACGCTGAAAAAATGACTAAGTTCCAAAAAAAAATTTTTTCACCTTTTTTCAATTTTACCCCAGTGGGATATATATTCTACCCACACACATTTGGAACTCTCCTGGGGTACCCTCACACATATTATTCCCTCATGTAGTGGATATTTTCACAAAAAAGTGAAATTTTCAAAAATTCAGAAAATTGGCTGAAAACGACTAAATATGAAGGACTCATCGGGCGAATCGCTCTGGAACTGAAATCGGAACGCTCACTGACATTTCCCCTATCTGAAAGTCTGATAAACACTGAAAAAATGACTAAGTCCAAAAAAAATTTTTTCATCTTTTTTCAATTTTACCCCCGTGGGATATATATTCTACCCACACACATTTGGAACTCTCCTGGGGTACCCTCACACATATTATTCCCTCATTTAGTGGATATTTTCACAAAAAAGTGAAATTTTAAAAAATTCTGAAATTTGGCTGAAAACGACTAAATATGAAGGACTCATTGGGCGAATCGCTCTGGAACTTAAATCGGAATGCTCACTGACATTTCTACTATCTGAAAGTCTGATAAACGCTGAAAAAATGACTAAGTCCAAAAAAAAATTTTTTCACCTTTTTTCAATTTTACCCCCGTGGGATATATATTCTACCCACACACATTTGGAACTCTCCTGGGGTACCCTTACACATATTATTCCCTCATTTAGTGGATATTTTCACAAAAAAGTGAAATTTTCAAAAATTCAGAAAATTGGCTGAAAACAACTAAATATGAAGGACTCATCGGGCGAATCGCTCTGGAACTGAAATCGGAACGCTCACTGACATTTCCCCTATCTGAAAGTCTGATAAACGCTGAAAAAATGACTAAGTCCAAAAAAAAAATTTTTTCACCTTTTTTCAATTATACCCCCGTGGGATATATATTCTACCCACACACATTTGGAACTCTCCTGAGGTACCCTCACACATATTATTCCCTCATTTAGTGGATATTTTCACAAAAAAGTGAAATTTTCAAAAATTCAGAAAATTGGCTGAAAACGACTAAATATGAAGAACTCATCGGGCGAATCGCTCTGGAACTGAAATCGGAACGCTCACTGACATTTCCCCTATCTGAAAGTCTGAAAAACGCTGAAAAAATGACTAAGTTCCAAAAAAAAATTTTTTCACCTTTTTTCAATTTTACCCCAGTGGGATATATATTCTACCCACACACATTTGGAACTCTCCTGGGGTACCCTCACACATATTATTCCCTCATGTAGTGGATATTTTCACAAAAAAGTGAAATTTTCAAAAATTCAGAAAATTGGCTGAAAACGACTAAATATGAAGGACTCATCGGGCGAATCGCTCTGGAACTGAAATCGGAATGCTCACTGACATTTCCCCTATCTGAAAGTCTGATAAACACTGAAAAAATGACTAAGTCCAAAAAAAATTTTTTCATCTTTTTTCAATTTTACCCCCGTGGGATATATATTCTACCCACACACATTTGGAACTCTCCTGGGGTACCCTCACACATATTATTCCCTCATTTAGTGGATATTTTCACAAAAAAGTGAAATTTTAAAAAATTCTGAAATTTGGCTGAACACGAATAAATATGAAGGACTCATCGGGCGAATCGCTCTGGAACTGAAATCGGAATGCTCACTGACATTTCCCCGATCTGAAAGTCTGATAAACACTGAAAAAATGACTAAGTCCAAAAAAAATTTTTTCATCTTTTTTCAATTTTACCCCCGTGGGATATATATTCTACCCACACACATTTGGAACTCTCCTGGGGTACCCTCACACATATTATTTCCTCATTTAGTGGATATTTTCACAAAAAAGTGAAATTTTCAAAAATTCAGAAAATTGGCTGAAAATGACTAAATATGAAGGACTCATCGGGCGAATCGCTCTGGAACTGATTTCGGAATGCTCACTGACATTTCACGTATCTGAAAGTCTGTTAAACGCCGGAAAATGACTAAGTCTAAAAAAATTTTTTTTTAACTTTTTTCAATTTTACCCCCGTGGGATATATATTCTACCCACACACATTTGGAACTCTCCTGGGGTACCCTCACACATATTATTCCCTCATTTAGTGGATATTTTCACAAAAAAGTGAAATTTTCAAAAATTCTGAAATTTGGCTGAAAACGACTAAATATGAAGGACTCATCAGGCGAATCGCTCTGGAACTGAAATCGGAACGCTCACTGACATTTCCCATATCTGAAAGTCTGATAAACGCTGAAAAAATGACTAAGTTCAAAAAAAAAATTTTTTAACCTTTTTTTAATTTTACCCCCGTGGGATATATACTATACCCACACACATTTGGAACTCTCCTGGGGTACCCTCACACATATTATTTCCTCATTTAGTGGATATTTTCACAAAAAAGTGAAATTTTCAAAAATTCAGAAAATTGGCTGAAAACGACTAAATATGAAGGACTCATCGGGCGAATCGCTCTGGAACTGAAATCGGAACGCTCACTGACATTTCCCCTATCTGAAAGTCTGAAAAACGCTGAAAAAATGACTAAGTCCAAAAAAAAATTTTTTCACCTTTTTTCAATTTTACCCCCGTGGGATATATATTCTACCCACACACATTTGGAACTCTCCTGAGGTACCCTCACACATATTATTCCCTCATTTAGTGGATATTTTCACAAAAAAGTGAAATTTTCAAAAATTCAGAAAATTGGCTGAAAACGACTAAATATGAAGGACTCATCGGGCGAAGCGCTCTGGAACTGAAATCGGAACGCTCACTGACATTTCCCCTATCTGAAAGTCTGAAAAACGCTGAAAAAATGACTAAGTTCAAAAAAAAAATTTTTCCACCTTTTTTCAATTTTACCCCCGTGGGATATATATTCTACCCACACACATTTGGTACTCTCCTGGGGTACCTTCACACATATTATTCCCTCATTTAGTGGATATTTTCACAAAAAAGTGACATTTTCAAAAATTCAGAAAATTGGCCGAAAACGACTAAATATGAAGGACTCATCGGGCGAATCGCTCTGGAACTGAAATCGGAACGCTCACTGACATTTCACCTATCTGAAAGTCTGATAAACGCCGGAAAATGACTAAGTCTAAAAAAAAATTTTTTCAACTTTTTTCAATTTTACCCCCGTGGGATATATATTCTACCCACACACATTTGGAACTCTCCTGGGGTACCCTCACACATATTATTCCCTCATTTAGTGGATATTTTCACAAAAAAGTGAAATTTTCAAAAATTCAGAAAATTGGCTGAAAACGACTAAATATGAAGAACTCATCGGGCGAATCGCTCTGGAACTGAAATCGGAACGCTCACTGACATTTCCCCTATCTGAAAGACTGAAAAACGCTGAAAAAATGACTAAGTTCCAAAAAAAAATTTTTTCACCTTTTTTCAATTTTACCCCCGTGGGATATATATTCTACCCACACACATTTGGAACTCTCCTGGGGTACCCTCACACATATTATTTCCTCATTTAGTGGATATTTTCACAAAAAAGTGAAATTTTCAAAAATTCAGAAAATTGGCTGAAAATGACTAAATATGAAGGACTCATCGGGCAAATCGCTCTGGAACTGAAATCGGAACGCTCACTGACATTTCCCCTATCTGAAAGTCTGATAAACGCTGAAAAAATGACTAAGTCCAAAAAAAAATTTTTTTCACCTTTTTTCAATTTTACCCCCGTGGGATATATATTCTACCCACACACATTTGGAACTCTCCTGGGGTACCCTCACACATATTATTCCCTCATTTAGTGGATATTTTCACAAAAAAGTGAAATTTTCAAAAATTCTGAAATTTGGCTGAAAACGACTAAATATGAAGGACTCATTGGGCGAATCGCTCTGGAACTGAAATCGGAACGCTCACTGACATTTCCCCTATCTGAAAGTCTGATAAACGCTGAAAAAATGACTAAGTCCAAAAAAAAAATTTTTTCACCTTTTTTCAATTATACCCCCGTGGGATATATATTCTACCCACACACATTTGGAACTCTTCTGAGGTACCCTCACACATATTATTCCCTCATTTAGTGGATATTTTCACAAAAAAGTGAAATTTTCAAAAATTCTGAAAATTGGCTGAAAACGACTAAATATGAAGGACTCATCGGGCGAATCGCTCTGGAACTGAAATCGGAACGCTCACTGACATTTCCCCTATCTGAAAGTCTGAAAAACGCTGAAAAAATGACTAAGTCCAAAAAAAAATTTTTTCACCTTTTTTCAATTTTACCCCCATGGGATATATATTCTACCCACACACATTTGGAACTCTCCTGAGGTACCCTCACACATATTATTCCCTCATTTAGTGGATATTTTCACAAAAAAGTGAAATTTTCAAAAATTCAGAAAATTGGCTGAAAACGACTAAATATGAAGGACTCATCGGGCGAATCGCTCTGGAACTGAAATCGGAACGCTAACTGACATTTCCCCTATCTGAAAGTCTGAAAAACGCTGAAAAAATGACTAAGTCCAAAAAAAAATTTTTTCACCTTTGTTCAATTTTACCCCCGTGGGATATATATTCTACCCACACACATTTGGAACTCTCCTGGGGTAGCCTCACACATATTATTTCCTCATTTAGTGGATATTTTCACAAAAAAGTGAAATTTTCAAAAATTCAGAAAATTGGCTGAAAACGACTAAATATGAAGGACTCATCGGGCGAATCGCTCTGGAACTGAAATCGGAACGCTCACTGACATTTCCCCTATCTGAAAGTCTGATAAACGCTGAAAAAATGACTAAGTCCAAAAAAAAATTTTTTTCACCTTTTTTCAATTTTACCCCCGTGGGAAATATATTCTACCCACACACATTTGGAACTCTCCTGGGGTACCCTCACACATATTATTCCCTCATTTAGTGGATATTTTCACAAAAAAGTGAAATTTTCAAAAATTCTGAAATTTGGCTGAAAACGACTAAATATGAATGACTCATCGGGCGAATCGCTCTGGAACTTAAATCGGAATGCTCACTGACATTTCTACTATCTGAAAGTCTGATAAACGCTGAAAAAATGACTAAGTCCAAAAAAAAATTTTTTCACCTTCTTTCAATTTTACCCCCGTGGGATATATATTCTACCCACACACATTTGGAACTCTCCTGGGGTACCCTCACACATATTATTTCCTCATTTAGTGGATATTTTCACAAAAAAGTGAAATTTTCAAAAATTCAGAAAATTGGCTGAAAATGACTAAATATGAAGGACTCATCGGGCGAATCGCTCTGGAACTGAAATCGGAACGCTCACTGACATTTCCCCTATCTGAAAGTCTGATAAACGCTGAAAAAATGACTAAGTCCAAAAAAAAATTTTTTTCACCTTTTTTCAATTTTACCCCCGTGGGAAATATATTCTACCCACACACATTTGGAACTCTCCTGGGGTACCCTCACACATATTATTCCCTCATTTAGTGGATATTTTCACAAAAAAGTGAAATTTTCAAAAATTCAGAAAATTGGCTGAAAACGACTAAATATGAAGGACTCATCGGGCCAATCGCTCTGGAACTTAAATGGGAACGCTCACTGACATTTCTACTATCTGAAAGTCTAAAAAACGGTGAAAAAATGACTAAGTCCAAAAAAAAAAAATTTTTCACCTTTTTTCAATTTTACCCCCGTGTGATATATATTCTACCCACACACATTTGGAACTCTCCTGGGGTACCCTCACACATATTATTCCCTCATTTAGTGGGTATTTTCACAAAAAAGTGAAATTTTCAAAAATTCAGAAAATTGGCTGAAAACGACTAAATATGAAGGACTCATCGGGCGAATCGCTCTGGAACTGAAATCGGAACGATCACTGACATTTCCCCTATCTGAAAGTCTGATAAACACTGAAAAAATGACTAAGTCCAAAAAAAAATTTTTTTAACCTTTTTCAATTTTACCCCCGTAGGATATATATATTCTACCCACACACATTTGGAACTCTCCTGGGGTACCCTCACACATATTATTCCCTCATTTAGTGGATATTTTCACAAAAAAGTGAAATTTTCAAAAATTCTGAAATTTGGCTGAAAACGACTAAATATGAAGGACTCATCGGGCGAATCGCTCTGGAACTGAAATCGGAACGCTCACTGACATTTCCCCTATCTGAAAGTCTGATAAACGCTGAAAAAATGACTAAGTCCAAAAAAAAAAATTTTTCACCTTTTTTCAATTTTACCCCCGTGTGATATATATTCTACCCACACACATTTGGAACTCTCCTGGGGTACCCTCACACATATTATTCCCTCATTTAGTGGATATTTTCACAAAAAAGTGAAATTTTCAAAAATTCAGAAAATTGGCTGAAAACGACTAAATATGAAGGACTCATCGGGCGAATCGCTCTGAAATTGAAATCGGAACGCTCACTGACATTTCCCCTATCTGAAAGTCTGATAAACGCTGAAAAAATGACTAAGTCCAAAAAAAAATTTTTTCACCTTTTTTCAATTTTACCCCCGTGGGATATATATTCTACCCACACACATTTGGAACTCTCCTGGGGTAACCTCACACATATTATTCCCTCATTTAGTGGATATTTTCACAAAAAAGTGAAATTTTCAAAAATTCTGAAATTTGGCTGAAAACGACTAAATATGAAGGACTCATAGGGCGAATCGCTCTGGAACTGAAATCGGAACGCTCACTGACATTTCCCCTATCTGAAAGTCTGATAAACGCTGAAAAAATAACTAAGTTCAAAAAAAAAAATTTTTCACCTTTTTTCAATTTTACCCCCGTGGGATATATATTCTACCCACACACATTTGGAGCTCTCCTGGGGTACCTTCACACATATTATTCCCTCATTTAGTGGATATTTTCACAAAAAAGTGAAATTTTCAAAAATTCTGAAAATTGGCTGAAAACGACTAAATATGAAGGACTCATCGGGCGAATCGCTCTGGAACTGAATTCGGAATGCTCACTGACATTTCACCTATCTGAAAGTCTGTTAAACGCCGGAAAATGACTAAGTCTAAAAAAAATTTTTTTAAACTTTTTTCAATTTTACCCCCGTGGGATATATATTCTACCCACACACATTTGGAACTCTCCTGGGGTACCCTCACACATATTATTCCCTCATTTAGTGGATATTTTCACAAAAAAATGAAATTTTCAAAAATTCTGAAAATTGGCTGAAAACGACTAAATATGAAGGACTCATCGGGCGAATCGCTCTGGAACTGAAATCAGAACGCTCACTGATATTTCCCCTATCTGAAAGTCTGATAAACGCTGAAAAAATGACTAAGTCCAAAAAAAAAAATTTTTCACCTTTTTTCAATTTTAACCAAGTAGGATATATATTCTACCCACACACATTTGGAACTCTCCTGGGGTACCCTCACGCATATTATTTCCTCATTTAGTGGATATTTTCACAAAAAAGTGAAATTTTCAAAAATTCAGAAAATTTCCTGAAAACGACTAAATATGAAGGACTCATCGGGCGAATCGCTCTGGACCTGAAATCGGAACGCTCACTGACATTTCCCCTATCTGAAAGTCTGATAAACGCTGAAAAAATGACTAAGTCCAAAAAAAAATTTTTTTCACCTTTTTTCAATTTTACCCCCGTGGGATATATATTCTACCCACACACATTTGGAACTCTCCTGGGGTACCCTCACACATATTATTCCCTCATTTAGTGGATATTTTCACAAAAAAGTGAAATTTTCAGAAATTCTGAAATTTGGCTGAAAACGACTAAATATGAAGGACTCATCGGGCGAATCGCTCTGGAACTGAAATCGGAACGCTCACTGACATTTCCCCTATCTGAAAGTCTGATACACGCTGAAAAAATGACTAAGTCCAAAAAAAAATATTTTTCACCTTTTTTCAATTTTACCCCCGTGGGATATATATTCTACCCACACACATTTGGAAATCTCTTGGGGTACCTTCACACATATTATTCCCTCATTTAGTGGATATTTTCACAAAAAAGTGAAATTTTCAAAAATTCAGAAAATTGGCTGAAAATGACTAAATATGAAGGACTCATCGGGCGAATCGCTCTGAAACTGAAATCGGAACGCTCACTGACATTTCCCCTATCTGAAAGTCTGATAAACGCTGAAAAAATGACTAAGTCCAAAAAAATATTTTTACACCTTTTTTCAATTTTACCCCGTGGGATATATATTCTACCCACACACATTTGGAACTCTCCTGGGGTACCCTCACACATATTATTCCCTCATTTAGTGGATATTTTCACAAAAAAGTGAAATTTTCAAAAATTCTGAAATTTGGCTGAAAACGAATAAATATGAAGGACTCATCGGGCGAATCGCTCTGGAACTGAAATCGGAACGCTCACTGACATTTCCCCTATCTGAAAGTCTGATAAACGCTGAAAAAATGACTAAGTCCAAAAAAAAAAAAAATTTTTCACCTTTTTTCAATTTTACCCCTGTGGGATATATATTCTACCCACACACATTTGGAAATCTCATGGGGTACCCTCACGCATATTATTTCCTCATTTAGTGGATATTTTCACAAAAAAGTGAAATTTTCAAAAATTCAGAAAATTGGCTGAAAACGACTAAATATGAAGGACTCATAGGGCGAATCGCTCTGGACCTGAAATCGGAACGCTCACTGACATTTCCCCTATCTGAAAGTCTGATAAACGCTGAAAAAATGACTAAGTCCAAAAAAAAAATTTTTTCACCTTTTTTCAATTTTACCCCCGTGGGATATATATTCTACCCACACACATTTGGAACTCTCCTGGGGTACCCTCACACATATTATTCCCTCATTTAGTGGATATTTTCACAAAAAAGAGAAATTTTCAGAAATTCTGAAATTTGGCTGAAAACTACTAAATATGAAGGACTCATCGGGCGAATCGCTCTGGAACTGAAATCGGAACGCTCACTGACATTTCCCCTATCTGAAAGTCTGATAAACGCTGAAAAAATAACTAAGTCAAAAAAAAAAAATTTTTCACCTTTTTTCAATTTTACCCCCATGTGATATATATTCTACCCACACACATTTGGAACTCTCCTGGGGTACCCTCACACATATTATTCCCTCATTTAGTGGATATTTTCACAAAAAAGTGAAATTTTCAAAAATTCTGAAAATTGGCTGAAAACGACTAAATATGAAGGACTCATCGGGCGCATCGCTCTGGAACTGAAATCGGAACACTCACTGACATTTCCCCTATCTGAAAGTCTGATAAACGCTGAAAAAATGACTAAGTCCAAAAAAAAAAATTTTTCACCTTTTTTCAATTTTACCCCCGTAGGATACATATATTCTACCCACACACATTTGGAACTCTCCTGGGGTACCCTCACACATATTATTCCCTCATTTAGTGGATATTTTCACAAAAAAGTGAAATTTTCAAAAATTCAGAAAATTGGCTGAAAACGACTAAATATGAAGGACTCATCGGGTGAATCGCTCTGGAACTTAAATCGGAATGCTCACTGACATTTCCCCTATCTGAAAGTCTGATAAACGCCGGAAAAATGACTAAGTCCAAAAAAATTTTTTTCACCTTTTTTCAATTTTACCCCCGTGGGATATATATTCTACCCACACACATTTGGAACTCTCTTGGGGTACCTTCACACATATTATTCCCTCATTTAGTGGATATTTTCACAAAAAAGTGAAATTTTCAAAAATTCTGAAAATTGGCTGAAAACGACTAAATATGAAGGACTCATCGGGTGAATCGCTCTGGAACTGAAATCGGAACACTCACTGACATTTCCCCTATCTGAAAGTCTGATAAACGCTGAAAAAATGACTAAGTCCAAAAAAAAAAATTTTTCACCTTTTTTCAATTTTACCCCCGTAGGATACATATATTCTACCCACACACATTTGGAACTCTCCTGGGGTACCCTCACACATATTATTCCCTCATTTAGTGGATATTTTCACAAAAAAGTGAAATTTTCAAAAATTCTGAAAATTGGCTGAAAACGACTAAATATGAAGGACTCATCGGGCGAATCGCTCTGGAACTGAATTCGGAATGCTCACTGACATTTCACCTATCTGAAAGTCTGATAAACGCTGAAAAAATGACTAAGTCCAAAAAAAAAAATTTTTTTCACCTTTTTTCAATTTTACCCCCGTGTGATATATATTCTACCCACACACATTTGGAACTCTCCTGGGGTACCCTCACACATATTATTCCCTCATTTAGTGGATATTTTCACAAAAAAGTGAAATTTTCAAAAATTCAGAAAATTGGCTGAAAACGACTAAATATGAAGGACTCATCGGGTGAATCGCTCTGGAACTGAAATCGGAACACTCACTGACATTTCCCGTATCTGAAAGTCTGATAAACGCCGGAAAAATGACTAAGTCCAAAAAAAAAAATTTTTCACCTTTTTTCAATTTTACCCCCGTAGGATATATATATTCTACCCACACACATTTGGAACTCTCCTGGGGTACCCTCACACATATTATTCCCTCATTTAGTGGATATTTTCACAAAAAAGTGAAATTTTCAAAAATTCTGAAAATTGCCTGAAAACGACTAAATATGAAGGACTCATCGGGCGAATCGCTCTGGAACTGAAATCGGAACGCTCACTGACATTTCCCCTATCTGAAAGTCTGATAAATGCTGAAAAAATGACTAAGTCCAAAAGAAAAAATTTTTCACCTTTTTTCAATTTTACCCCCGTGGGATATGTATTCTACCCACACACATTTGGAACTCTCCTGGGGTACCCTCACACATATTATTCCCCCATTTAGTGGATATTTTCACAAAAAAGTGAAATTTTCAAAAATTCTGAAATTTGGCTGAAAACGAATAAATATGAAGGACGAATCGCTCTGGAACTGAAATCGGAACGCTCAGTGACATTTCCCCTATCTGAAAGTCTGATAAACGCTGAAAAAATGACTAAGTTCAAAAAAAAAAATTTTTCACCTTTTTTCAATTTTACCTCCGTAGGATATATATATTCTACCCACACACATTTGGAACTCTCCTGGGGTACCCTCACGCATATTATTTCCTCATTTAGTGGATATTTTCACAAAAAAGTGAAATTTTCAAAAATTCAGAAAATTGGCTGAAAACGACTAAATATGAAGGACTCATCAGGCGAATCGCTCTGGAACTGAAATCGGAACGCTCACTGACATTTCCCCTATCTGAAAGTCTGATAAATGCTGAAAAAATGACTAAGTCCAAAAAAAAAAACTTATCACCTTTTCTCAATTTTACCCCCGTGGGATATATATTCTACCCACACACATTTGGTACTCTCCTGGGGTACCTTCACACATATTATTCCCTCATTTAGTGGATATTTTCACAAAAAAGTGACATTTTCAAAAATTCAGAAAATTGGCTGAAAACGACTAAATATGAAGGACTCATCGGGCGAATAGCTCTGGAACTGAAATCGGAACGCTCACTGACATTTCACCTATCTGAAAGTCTGATAAACGCTGAAAAAATGACTAAGTCCAAAAAAAAAATTTTTCACCTTTTTTCAATTTTACCCCCGTGGGATATATATTCTACCGACACACATTTGGAACTCTCCTGGGGTACCTACACACATATTATTCCCTCATTTAGTGGATATTTTCACAAAAAAGTGACATTTTCAAAAATTCAGAAAATTGGCTGAAAACGGCTAAATATGAAGGACTCATCGGGCGAATCGCTCTGGAACTGAAATCGGAACGCTCACTGACATTTCACCTATCTGAAAGTCTGATAAACTCCGGAAAATGACTAAGTCTAAAAAAAAATTTTTTTCAACTTTTTTCAATTTTACCCCCGTGGGATATATATTCTACCCACACACATTTGGAACTCTCCTGGGGTACCCTCACACATATTATTCCCTCATTTAGTGGATATTTTCACAAAAAAGTGAAATTTTCAAAAATTCAGAAAATTGGCTGAAAACGACTAAATATGAAGGACTCATCGGGCGAATCGCTCTGGAACTGAAATCGGAACGCTTACTGACATTTCCCCTATCTGAAAGTCTGAAAAACGCTGAAAAATGACTAAGTTCCCCAAAAAAATTTTTTCACCTTTTTTAAATTTTACCCCCGTGGGATATATATTCTACCCACACCCATTTGGTACTCTCCTGGGGTACCTTCACACATATTATTCCCTCATTTAGTGGATATTTTCACAAAAAAGTGACATTTTCAAAAATTCAGAAAATTGGCTGAAAACGACTAAATATGAAGGACTCATCGGGCGAATCGCTCTGGAACTGAAATCGGAATGCTCACTGACATTTCACCTATCTGAAAGTCTGATAAACGCCGGAAAATGACTAAGTCTAAAAAAAATTTTTTTTCAACTTTTTTCAATTTTACCCCCGTGGGATATATATTCTACCCACACACATTTGGAACTCTCCTGGGATACCCTCACACATATTATTCCCTCATTTAGTGGATATTTTCACAAAAAAGTGAAATTTTCAAAAATTCAGAAAATTGGCTGAAAACGACTAAATATGAAGGACTCATTGGGTGAATCGGTCTGGAACTGAAATCGGAACGCTCACTGACATTTCCCCTATCTGAAAGTCTGATAAACGCCGGAAAAATGACTAAGTCCAAAAAAATTTTTTTCACCTTTTTTCAATTTTACCCCCGTGGGATATATATTCTACCCACACACATTTGGAACTCTCTTGGGGTACCTTCACACATATTATTCCCTCATTTAGTGGATATTTTCACAAAAAAGTGAAATTTTCAAAAATTCAGAAAATTGGCTGAAAACGACTAAATATGAAGGACTCATCGGGTGAATCGCTCTGGAACTTAAATCGGAACACTCTCTGACATTTCCCCTATCTGAAAGTCTGATAAACGCCGGAAAAATGACTAAGTCCAAAAAAATTTTTTTCACCTTTTTTCAATTTTACCCCCGTGGGATATATATTCTACCCACACACATTTGGAACTCTCCTGGTGTACCCTCACACATATTATTTCCTCATTTAGTGGATATTTTCACAAAAAAGTGAAATTTTCAAAAATTCAGAAAATTGGCTGAAAACGACTAAACATGAAGGACTCATTGGGCGAATCGCTCTGGAACTGAAATCGGAACGCTCACTGACATTTCCCCTATCTGAAAGCCTGATAAACGCTGAAAAAATGACTAAGTCCAAAAAAAATTTTTTTTCACCTTTTTTCAATTTTACCCCCGTGGGATATATATTCTACCCACACACATTTGGAACTCTCCTGGTGTACCCTCACACATATTATTTCCTCATTTAGTGGATATTTTCACAAAAAGTGAAATTTTCAAAAATTCAGAAAATTGGCTGAAAACGACTAAATATGAAGGACTCATCGGGCGAATCGCTCTGGAACTGAAATCGGAACGCGCACTGACATTTCCCCTATCTGAAAGCCTGATAAACGCTGAAAAAATGACTAAGTCTAAAAAAAAATTTTTTTCACCTTTTTTCAATTTTACCCCCGTGGGATATATATTCTACCCACACACATTTGGAACTCTCCTGAGGTACCCTCACACATATTATTCCCTCATTTAGTGGATATTTTCACAAAAAAGTGAAATTTTCAAAAATTCAGAAAATTGGCTGAAAACGACTAAATATGAAGGACTCATCGGGTGAATCGCTCTGGAACTTAAATCGGAACGCTCACTGACATTTCCCCTATCTGAAAGTCTAATAAACGCCGGAAAAATGACTAAGTCCCAAAAAAATTTTTTCACCTTTTTTCAATTTTAACCCCGTGGGATATATATTCTACCCACACACATTTGGAACTCTCTTGGGGTACCTTCACACATATTATTCCCTCATTTAGTGGATATTTTCACAAAAAAGTGAAATTTTCAAAAATTCAGAAAATTGGCTGAAAACGACAAAATATGAAGGACTCATCGGGTGAATCGCTCTGGAACTTAAATCGGAACGCTCTCTGACATTTCCCCTATCTGAAAGTCTGATAAACGCCGGAAAAATGACTAAGTCCAAAAAAATTTTTTTCACCTTTTTTCAATTTTACCCCCGTGGGATATATATTCTACCCACACACATTTGGAACTCTCCTGGTGTACCCTCACACATATTATTTCCTCATTTAGTGGATATTTTCACAAAAAAGTGAAATTTTCAAAAATTCAGAAAATTGGCTGAAAACGACTAAATATGAAGGACTCATTGGGCGAATCGCTCTGGAACTGAAATCGGAACGCTCACTGACATTTCCCCTATCTGAAAGCCTGATAAACGCTGAAAAAATGACTAAGTCCAAAAAAAATTTTTTTTCACCTTTTTTCAATCTTACCCCCGTGGGATATATATTCTACCCACACACATTTGGAACTCTCCTGAGGTACCCTCACACATATTATTCCCTCATTTAGTGGATATTTTCAAAAAAAAGTGAAATTTTCAAAAATTCAGAAAATTGGCTGAAAACGACTAAATATGAAGGACTCATCGGGCGAATCGCTCTGGAACTGAAATCGGAACGCTCACTGACATTTCCCCTATCTGAAAGTCTGATAAACGCTGAAAAAATGACTAAGTCCAAAAAAAATTTTTTCACCTTTTTTCAATTTTACCCCCGTGGGATATATATTCTACCCACACACATTTGGAACTCTCCTGGGGTACCCTCACACATATTATTCCCTCATTTAGTGGATATTTTCACAAAAAAGAGACATTTTCAAAAATTCAGAAAATTGGCTGAAAACGATTAAATATGAAGGACTCATCGGGCGAATCGCTCTGGAACTGAAATCGGAATGCTCACTGAAATTTCACCTATCTGAAAGTCTGATAAACGCCGGAAAATGACTAAGTCTAAAAAAAATTTTTTTTCAACTTTTTTCAATTTTACCCCCGTGGGATATATATTCTACCCACACACATTTGGAACTCTCCTGGTGTACCCTCACACATATTATTTCCTCATTTAGTGGATATTTTCACAAAAAAGTGAAATTTTCAAAAATTCAGAAAATTGGCTGAAAACGACTAAATATGAAGGACTCATCGGGCGAATCGCTCTGGAACTGAAATCGGAACGCGCACTGACATTTCCCCTATCTGAAAGCCTGATAAACGCTGAAAAAATGACTAAGTCCAAAAAAAAATTTTTTTCACCTTTTTTCAATTTTACCCCCGTGGGATATATATTCTACCCACACACATTTGGAACTCTCCTGAGGTACCCTCACACATATTATTCCCTCATTTAGTGGATATTTTCACAAAAAAGTGAAATTTTCAAAAATTCAGAAAATTGGCTGAAAACGACTAAATATGAAGGACTCATCGGGCGAATCGCTCTGGAACTGAAATCGGAACGCTCACTGACATTTCCCCTATCTGAAAGTCTGATAAACGCTGAAAAAATGACTAAGTCCAAAAAAAAATTTTTTCACCTTTTTTCAATTTTACCCCCGTGGGATATATATTCTACCCACACACATTTGGAACTCTCCTGGGGTACCCTCACACATATTATTCCCTCATTTAGTGGATATTTTCACAAAAAAGTGAAATTTTCAAAAATTCTGAAATTTGGCTGAAAACGAATAAATATGAAGGACTCATCGGGCGAATCGCTCTGGAACTGAAATCGGAACGCTCACTGACATTTCCCCTATCTGAAAGTCTGATAAACGCTGAAAAAATGACTAAGTCCCAAAAAAAATTTTTTCACCTTTTTTCAATTTTACCCCCGTGGGATATATATTCTACCCACACACATTTGGAACTCTCCTGGGGTACCCTCACACATATTATTCCCTCATTTAGTGGATATTTTCACAAAAAAGTGACATTTTCAAAAATTCAGAAAATTGGCTGAAAACGACTAAATATGAAGGACTCATGGGGCGAATCGCTCAGGAACTGAAATCGGAATGCTCACTGACATTTCACCTATCTGAAAGTCTGATAAACGCCGGAAAATGACTAAGTCTAAAAAAAAATTTTTTTCAACTTTTTTCAATTTTACCCCGTGGGATATATATTCTACCCACACACATTTGGAACTCTCCTGGTGTACCCTCACACATATTATTTCCTCATTTAGTGGATATTTTCACAAAAAAGTGAAATTTTCAAAAATTCAGAAAATTGTCTGAAAACGACTAAATATGAAGGACTCATCGGGCGAATCGCTCTGGAACTGAAATCGGAACGCTCACTGACATTTCCCCTATCTGAAAGCCTGATAAACGCTGAAAAAATGACTAAGTCCAAAAAAAAATGTTTTTCACCTTTTTTCAATTTTACCCCCGTGGGATATATATTCTACCCACACACATTTGGAACTCTCCTGAGGTACCCTCACACATATTATTCCCTCATTTAGTGGATATTTTCACAAAAAAGTGAAATTTTCAAAAATTCAGAAAATTGGCTGAAAACGACTAAATATGAAGGACTCATCGGGCGAATCGCTCTGGAACTGAAATCGGAACGCTCACTGACATTTCCCCTATCTGAAAGTCTGATAAACGCTGAAAAAATGACTAAGTCCAAAAAAAAAAATTTTTCACCTTTTTTCAATTTTACCCCCGTGTGATATATATTCTACCCACACACATTTGGAACTCTCCTGGGGTACCCTCACACATATTACTCCCTCATTTAGTGGATATTTTCACAAAAAAGTGAAATTTTCAAAAATTCAGAAAATTGGCTGAAAACGACTAAATATGAAGGACTCATCGGGTGAATCGCTCTGGAACTTAAATAGGAACGCTCACTGACATTTCCCCTAACTGAAAGTCTGATAAACGCCGGAAAAATGACTAAGTCCGAAAAAAAAATTTTTTCACCTTTTTTCAATTTTACCCCCGTGGGATATATATTCTACCCACACACATTTGGAACTCTCTTGGGGTACCTTCACCCATATTATTCCCTCATTTAGTGGATATTTTCACAAAAAAGTGAAATTTTCGAAAATTGGCTGAAAACGACTAAATATGAAGGACTCATCGGGCGAATCGCTCTGGAACTGAAATCGGAACGCTCACTGACATTTCCCCTATCTGAAAGTCTGATAAACGCTGAAAAAATGACTAAGTCCAAAAAAAAATTTTTTCACCTTTTTTCAATTTTACCCCCGTGGGATATATATTCTACCCACACACATTTGGAACTCTCCTGAGGTACCCTCACACATATTATTCCCTCATTTAGTGGATATTTTCACAAAAAAGTGAAATTTTCAAAAATTCAGAAAATTGGCTGAAAACGACTAAATATGAAGGACTCATCGGGCGAATCGCTCTGGAACTGAAATCGGAACGCGCACTGACATTTCCCCTATCTGAAAGCCTGATAAACGCTGAAAAAATGACTAAGTCTAAAAAAAAATTTTTTTCACCTTTTTTCAATTTTACCCCCGTGGGATATATATTCTACCCACACACATTTGGAACTCTCCTGAGGTACCCTCACACATATTATTCCCTCATTTAGTGGATATTTTCACAAAAAAGTGAAATTTTCAAAAATTCAGAAAATTGGCTGAAAACGACTAAATATGAAGGACTCATCGGGTGAATCGCTCTGGAACTTAAATCGGAACGCTCACTGACATTTCCCCTATCTGAAAGTCTAATAAACGCCGGAAAAATGACTAAGTCCCAAAAAAATTTTTTCACCTTTTTTCAATTTTAACCCCGTGGGATATATATTCTACCCACACACATTTGGAACTCTCTTGGGGTACCTTCACACATATTATTCCCTCATTTAGTGGATATTTTCACAAAAAAGTGAAATTTTCAAAAATTCAGAAAATTGGCTGAAAACGACAAAATATGAAGGACTCATCGGGTGAATCGCTCTGGAACTTAAATCGGAACGCTCTCTGACATTTCCCCTATCTGAAAGTCTGATAAACGCCGGAAAAATGACTAAGTCCAAAAAAATTTTTTTCACCTTTTTTCAATTTTACCCCCGTGGGATATATATTCTACCCACACACATTTGGAACTCTCCTGGTGTACCCTCACACATATTATTTCCTCATTTAGTGGATATTTTCACAAAAAAGTGAAATTTTCAAAAATTCAGAAAATTGGCTGAAAACGACTAAATATGAAGGACTCATTGGGCGAATCGCTCTGGAACTGAAATCGGAACGCTCACTGACATTTCCCCTATCTGAAAGCCTGATAAACGCTGAAAAAATGACTAAGTCCAAAAAAAATTTTTTTTCACCTTTTTTCAATCTTACCCCCGTGGGATATATATTCTACCCACACACATTTGGAACTCTCCTGAGGTACCCTCACACATATTATTCCCTCATTTAGTGGATATTTTCAAAGAAAAGTGAAATTTTCAAAAATTCAGAAAATTGGCTGAAAACGACTAAATATGAAGGACTCATCGGGCGAATCGCTCTGGAACTGAAATCGGAACGCTCACTGACATTTCCCCTATCTGAAAGTCTGATAAACGCTGAAAAAATGACTAAGTCCAAAAAAAATTTTTTCACCTTTTTTCAATTTTACCCCCGTGGGATATATATTCTACCCACACACATTTGGAACTCTCCTGGGGTACCCTCACACATATTATTCCCTCATTTAGTGGATATTTTCACAAAAAAGAGACATTTTCAAAAATTCAGAAAATTGGCTGAAAACGATTAAATATGAAGGACTCATCGGGCGAATCGCTCTGGAACTGAAATCGGAATGCTCACTGAAATTTCACCTATCTGAAAGTCTGATAAACGCCGGAAAATGACTAAGTCTAAAAAAAATTTTTTTTCAACTTTTTTCAATTTTACCCCCGTGGGATATATATTCTACCCACACACATTTGGAACTCTCCTGGTGTACCCTCACACATATTATTTCCTCATTTAGTGGATATTTTCACAAAAAAGTGAAATTTTCAAAAATTCAGAAAATTGGCTGAAAACGACTAAATATGAAGGACTCATCGGGCGAATCGCTCTGGAACTGAAATCGGAACGCGCACTGACATTTCCCCTATCTGAAAGCCTGATAAACGCTGAAAAAATGACTAAGTCCAAAAAAAAATTTTTTTCACCTTTTTTCAATTTTACCCCCGTGGGATATATATTCTACCCACACACATTTGGAACTCTCCTGAGGTACCCTCACACATATTATTCCCTCATTTAGTGGATATTTTCACAAAAAAGTGAAATTTTCAAAAATTCAGAAAATTGGCTGAAAACGACTAAATATGAAGGACTCATCGGGCGAATCGCTCTGGAACTGAAATCGGAACGCTCACTGACATTTCCCCTATCTGAAAGTCTGATAAACGCTGAAAAAATGACTAAGTCCAAAAAAAAATTTTTTCACCTTTTTTCAATTTTACCCCCGTGGGATATATATTCTACCCACACACATTTGGAACTCTCCTGGGGTACCCTCACACATATTATTCCCTCATTTAGTGGATATTTTCACAAAAAAGTGAAATTTTCAAAAATTCTGAAATTTGGCTGAAAACGAATAAATATGAAGGACTCATCGGGCGAATCGCTCTGGAACTGAAATCGGAACGCTCACTGACATTTCCCCTATCTGAAAGTCTGATAAACGCTGAAAAAATGACTAAGTCCCAAAAAAAATTTTTTCACCTTTTTTCAATTTTACCCCCGTGGGATATATATTCTACCCACACACATTTGGAACTCTCCTGGGGTACCCTCACACATATTATTCCCTCATTTAGTGGATATTTTCACAAAAAAGTGACATTTTCAAAAATTCAGAAAATTGGCTGAAAACGACTAAATATGAAGGACTCATGGGGCGAATCGCTCAGGAACTGAAATCGGAATGCTCACTGACATTTCACCTATCTGAAAGTCTGATAAACGCCGGAAAATGACTAAGTCTAAAAAAAATTTTTTTTCAACTTTTTTCAATTTTACCCCGTGGGATATATATTCTACCCACACACATTTGGAACTCTCCTGGTGTACCCTCACACATATTATTTCCTCATTTAGTGGATATTTTCACAAAAAAGTGAAATTTTCAAAAATTCAGAAAATTGTCTGAAAACGACTAAATATGAAGGACTCATCGGGCGAATCGCTCTGGAACTGAAATCGGAACGCTCACTGACATTTCCCCTATCTGAAAGCCTGATAAACGCTGAAAAAATGACTAAGTCCAAAAAAAAATGTTTTTCACCTTTTTTCAATTTTACCCCCGTGGGATATATATTCTACCCACACACATTTGGAACTCTCCTGAGGTACCCTCACACATATTATTCCCTCATTTAGTGGATATTTTCACAAAAAAGTGAAATTTTCAAAAATTCAGAAAATTGGCTGAAAACGACTAAATATGAAGGACTCATCGGGCGAATCACTCTGGAACTGAAATCGGAACGCTCACTGACATTTCCCCTATCTGAAAGTCTGATAAACGCTGAAAAAATGACTAAGTCCAAAAAAAAAAATTTTTCACCTTTTTTCAATTTTACCCCCGTGTGATATATATTCTACCCACACACATTTGGAACTCTCCTGGGGTACCCTCACACATATTACTCCCTCATTTAGTGGATATTTTCACAAAAAAGTGAAATTTTCAAAAATTCAGAAAATTGGCTGAAAACGACTAAATATGAAGGACTCATCGGGTGAATCGCTCTGGAACTTAAATCGGAACGCTCACTGACATTTCCCCTAACTGAAAGTCTGATAAACGCCGGAAAAATGACTAAGTCCGAAAAAAAAATTTTTTCACCTTTTTTCAATTTTACCCCCGTGGGATATATATTCTACCCACACACATTTGGAACTCTCTTGGGGTACCTTCACCCATATTATTCCCTCATTTAGTGGATATTTTCACAAAAAAGTGAAATTTTCGAAAATTGGCTGAAAACGACTAAATATGAAGGACTCATCGGGCGAATCGCTCTGGAACTGAAATCGGAACGCTCACTGACATTTCCCCTATCTGAAAGTCTGATAAACGCTGAAAAAATGACTAAGTCCAAAAAAAAATTTTTTCACCTTTTTTCAATTTTACCCCCGTGGGATATATATTCTACCCACACACATTTGGAACTCTCCTGGGGTACCCTCACACATATTATTTCCTCATTTAGTGGATATTTTCACAAAAAAGTGAAATTTTCAAAAATTCAGAAAATTGGCTGAAAACGACTAAATATGAAGGACTCATCGGGCGAATCGCTCTGGAACTGAAATCGGAACGCTCACTGACATTTCCCCTATCTGAAAGTCTGATAAACGCTGAAAAAATGACTAAGTCCAAAAAAATTTTTTTTTCACCTTTTTTCAATTTTACCCCCGTGGGATATATATTCTACCCACACACATTTGGAACTCTCTGTCACGGGTGTGTCGCCACGAAGATCGTCACGATTACACAGCCTGACTTCTCGCAGCTGACTTTTTGGTGCTTTGTGTTTTCGGCAGTGAGGGAGTTAATTCTCTCTCTCTCTGTGCTAGACGAGGTCCAGCCTCGCCCAGCTGCAATCAATGCTGCTGTAGTGAGACTCCTTCAAATGCCTGCTGGTCTGTTTGGGAAGTGTCGGTGAAAGCATTTCATGCAGACTAACAGAGCGGATCGTGGTATTTGGAGTTTCTGAGATAAGTGTATTTGGAGTGTTTTTTCCCTTCCTCGCTTTATCATTTATCTCCTTTCCCGTTGGTGTTCCCTCTGTTGTAGTTGTGTAGTTTTTGTATGCAAGGTGGTTTTGGTTTTTCCCTTGTACTGTCTCGTTCGTCTAAGTACTGTGTGTGGGCATATTATTACTTGTCCCCTTTTGTTGTGATCGGTGTCCTTCTCAGGACTAGATTACTTAGGTGCAGGGATCCTCAGGAGGTAGGGGTTACGCTGGCGGCCTGGACCTCTGTACCTTTAACAGTACCTCCAGGTTGAGGGATTAGTCAGGGCCCCAGCTTAGGGTCAGCTTAGGCCCCCTACCTCCAGTATACAGTGACAGCGTGACATTTTCACCGACCCACTTAGTTTTTCTCCAGCTACCATGGATCCAGTAGCCGGTCTAGCTCGGCAGTTGCAGAGTTTGTCCATGGAGCTGGCGGACTTTAGGTCCAAGGTTTTGCATCCTCAGGAGCAAGCCGGACCAGAACCTAAAGTAGCTCTCCCTGACAGGTTCACTGGGGGGCGGGACAAGTTTTTTGTTTTCCGGGAGGCATGCAAGTTGTACTTTCCGCTGCGGCCTCGGTCATCGGGGAGTGAAGAACAAAGGGTGGGAATTGTCATCTCGCTCCTACAAGGGGACCCACAATCTTGGGCGTTCTCTCTTCCCCCGGGCTCCCCGGCTCTCCAGTCAGTGGATAGGTTTTTCGCTGCTCTGGGACTCGTATATGATGACCGAAATCGGATCTCCCTTGCTGAGTCTAAGTTACGTAGGATCCAGCAGGGAGATCGTCCGGCGGAGGAATTCTGTTCGGAGTTCCGTAGGTGGGCCACGGACACCCAGTGGAATGACCCGGCTTTTAGGAGCCAGTTTTGTCAAGGTTTATCCGACAAATTACAGGATGTGTTGGCACAGTATGACTCTCCCGCGTCACTGGAAGCCGCTATGGCCCTTGCTATTCGCGTTGACAGACGGCTTCGGGAGAGGTGCGGGATAACTCTACCCCCTGTGATGACTCCACCTCCTACAAGGTCCCCTCATATGGTGGTTCCCCTGGTCAGTCCAGAGGAGCCTATGCAATTAGGAGGGACATCATTTCGGGGGAGGGGACCGGTGGTGCGCCATAAGACATGAAGGTGTTTCTTCTGCGGGAGAAAGGGACATTTTATTGGGGGGTGTCCATCCCGTCCCTTGCAGAGTGAAGAGTCGTCGGAAAACTGTTGATCCCAGGTTGTGTGGTGGACGGCAATCTGGGAGTAGGTATTTCGTCCCTAGGTTCGTCTCAGTTTCTCGTACCGGCGGAGGTGGTGGTGGGTACGAGAACTGAGAGGATATCTGTTCTTCTGGATAGTGGGGCCAGGGCTAATCTGGTTGATGCTCGGTTTGCCCGGGTTCAAGGTATGCGATTGAGTGAGTTGGCTAAACCCATCCCCATATTCTCGATCGATGCCAGGCCTCTCGGTCAGGGAAGTTTTTTGCAAGCTGTGCATGACGTAAAACTTCAAGTGGGGGCGATACATAAAGAACTGTTGTCTTGCTACGTGTTGGAGGGTCTTCCCACTCCTATAGTGTTGGGCCTTCCTTGGTTAACTAAGCATAACCCGGTTATTAATTGGCAAACCAGAGAGATAAGCCAATGGAGTAAATTCTGTAATAAAAACTGCATGAACACGGTCATCGGTGCGGTTACTCCTTGGGTCTTACCTCCATTTCTGGCGGACTTTGACGATGTATTCTCGGAGAAAGGGTGTCAGGAACTACCTCCTCATCGCGAGTAAGACTGTTCTGTAAAACTGCTCCCTGAGGCCAAGCTACCTAAAGCTAGGTTGTATAACCTTTCTGGTCCTGAGAGGCAGGCCATGAAGGATTATATTTCAGAAAGTCTGGCTAAGGGGCATATTAGACCTTCATCTTCACCGGTGGCTGCGGGGTTCTTCTTTGTTAAGAAGAAAGATGGAGGCCTACGCCCTTGCCTGGATTTCCGTGAACTTAATCGGATTACGGTCCGAGATCCGTATCCGCTCCCACTTATTCCCGATCTCTTTAATCAGATCGTGGGCGCAAAATGGTTCTCTAAGTTGGATCTCAGGGGGGCGTACAATCTGATTAGGATGAAGGAGGGGGATGAGTGGAAGACGGCGTTTAACACTCCGGAGGGGCATTATGAGAACCTTGTCATGCCATTCGGTCTGACTAATGCCCCGGCGGTGTTCCAACACTTTGTTAATGACATTTTTCGCCGCCTGGTGGGACAGTTTGTTGTCATATATCTGGATGATATCTTAATTTACTCGCCGGATCTGGTGTCTCATCAGGAGCACGTTAGGCAGGTGTTACAGATCTTGCGGGATAATAAACTATATGCCAAATGGGAAAAGTGTGTGTTCGCCGTACAGGAACTCCAGTTTTTAGGCTTCCTGGTTTCAGCGTCCGGTTTTCGTATGGACCCTGGGAAAGTGCGGGCAGTTCTTGAGTGGGATCGGCCAGAGAATCTTAAGGCACTACAATGTTTCCTGGGGTTTGCTAATTATTACCGGAAGTTCATTCGTAATTTCTCGTCCATGGTTAAGCCTCTCACAGACATGACTAAAAAGGGGACGGATTTTTCTAGGTGGTCTGACAAGGCTTGTCAAGCATTCTCCTCCTTGAAAAAATGTTTTGCCTCGGCACCCATACTCATTCAACCTGATGCGTCACAGCCATTCATTGTAGAGGTAGACGCTTCCGAGGTAGGGGTGGGAGCAGTATTGTCACAGGGTTCGTCCCCTGGTAAGTGGCATCCGTGCGCCTTTTTCTCTAAAAAATTGTCGTCCGCTGAGAGGAATTACGATGTCGGCAATAGGAAACTCTTGGCCATTAAGTTAGCTTTTGAGGAGTGGCGCCATTTTTTGGAGGGGGCAGTCCATCCGGTCACCGTCATCACCGATCACAAGAACCTGCTATATCTGGAGTCCGCGAAACGTCTGAATCCCAGACAAGCTAGGTGGTCATTGTTTTTTACCAGGTTTAATTTTGTCGTTACATATCGTCCTGGGTCAAAAAATGTAAAGGCGGATGCCTTATCTCGTAGTTTCCCTGGGGCCGGGAATACGGACGACCCGATTCCTATCCTTCAGGAGGGGGTGGTGGTTTCGGCAGTATGCTCTGAGCTGGAGGAGGAGGTATTGGAGGCTCAGGGGGACGCCCCTGTTGGACCTCCGGGGAGACTGTTTGTTCCAGATCAGTTCGACAAAAGGTGATCGAGGCAGACCATAACTCAGTTTTGGCAGGACACCCGGGGAGTAAAGCAACTGTGGATCTCCTCTCGCGTCGGTTTTGGTGGCCTAACTTACATAAGGAGGTGGTAACTTTTGTCGCGTCCTGTGGGGTTTGTGCGCGCTCTAAGACCTCACATACCCGTCCGTCTGGGGCCCTCTTACCTTTGAAGATCCCGGAGCGTCCTTGGACTCATCTGTCTATGGACTTTATTACGGACCTCCCTCCGTCTTCGGGTAAAACGGTCATACTCGTTGTAGTGGACAGGTTCAGCAAGATGGCACATTTTATCGCTCTTCCGGCTCTCCCTAATGCTAAAACTCTTGCGCAGGTGTTCATTGGGGAGATTGTGAGGCTTCACGGGGTACCCTCCGAGGTGGTGTCTGATCGGGGGTCTCAGTTTGTGTCCAAGTTCTGGAAGGCGTTTTGTGCACGGCGGGGGATGCATTTGTCATTCTCATCGGCTTTTCATCCTCAGACCAATGGTCAGACGGAACGTATGAACCAGAGCTTGGAGACATATCTCCGGTGTTTTGTGTCAGAGAACCAGGAGGACTGGGCTTCTTTCTTACCTCTGGCAGAGTTTGCTCTTAATAATAGGCGGAGCGAGTCCACTGGTAAGTCCCCGTTTTTTGGGGCATATGGCGGCTTTCACCCCCAGTTTTATACTTTCAGTAGGGGGGGCTCTTCGGGGGTTCCTGAGGAGGAACGATTTTCCTCATCACTCGCTTCAGTATGGAGAGGGGTGCTGAAGAATCTGAATACTATGGGGAACCGATACAAACGTATGGCTGATAGGAGGAGAGTGTCTGGTCCGGACCTAAGTGTGAACGATCGGGTATGGTTGTCTACCAGGAATATAAAACTTAAGGTTCCCTCCTGGAAACTGGGTCCCAGGTTCATCTGGCCGTACAGAGTCAGTTCTATTATTAATCCGGTGGCATTCCGTCTTGACCTCCCCCCTACGTTTAAAATTCACAACGTGTTCCACAGATCGTTGCTTAAGAGGTATGTGGCGCCGGTGGTACCGTCACCTTTACCACCCCCTCCAGTGGTGGTCAATGGTAACTTGGAGTTCCAGGTATCGAGGGTCATCGATTCACGCTTTAATCGCCGGTCCCTTCAGTACCTGGTTCATTGGAAAGGGTATGGTCCTGAGGAGAGGATGTGGGTTCCTGCGTCGGATATTAACGCAGACCGATTAGTTCAGGCCTTCCACACGACTCACCCGGATAAACCTGGCCCTGAGGGTCCGGAGGCCCCTCGTAGAAGGGGGGGTACTGTCACGGGTGTGTCGCCACGAAGATCGTCACGATTACACAGCCTGACTTCTCGCAGCTGACTTTTTGGTGCTTTGTGTTTTCGGCAGTGAGGGAGTTAATTCTCTCTCTCTCTGTGCTAGACGAGGTCCAGCCTCGCCCAGCTGCAATCAATGCTGCTGTAGTGAGACTCCTTCAAATGCCTGCTGGTCTGTTTGGGAAGTGTCGGTGAAAGCATTTCATGCAGACTAACAGAGCGGATCGTGGTATTTGGAGTTTCTGAGATAAGTGTATTTGGAGTGTTTTTTCCCTTCCTCGCTTTATCATTTATCTCCTTTCCCGTTGGTGTTCCCTCTGTTGTAGTTGTGTAGTTTTTGTATGCAAGGTGGTTTTGGTTTTTCCCTTGTACTGTCTCGTTCGTCTAAGTACTGTGTGTGGGCATATTATTTCTTGTCCCCTTTTGTTGTGATCGGTGTCCTTCTCAGGACTAGATTACTTAGGTGCAGGGATCCTCAGGAGGTAGGGGTTACGCTGGCGGCCTGGACCTCTGTACCTTTAACAGTACCTCCAGGTTGAGCGATTAGTCAGGGCCCCAGCTTAGGGTCAGCTTAGGCCCCCTACCTCCAGTATAAAGTGACAGCGTGACACTCTCCTGGGGTACCCTCACACATATTATTCCCTCATTTAGTGGATATTTTCACAAAAAAGTGAAATTTTCAAAAATTCAGAAAATTGGCTGAAAACGACTAAATATGAAGGACTCATCGGGCGAATCGCTCTGGAACTGAAATCGGAACGCTCACTGACATTTCCCCTATCTGAAAGTCTGATAAACGCTGAAAAAATGACTAAGTCCAAAAAAAAAATTTTTTCACCTTTTTTCAATTTTACCCCCGTGTGATATATATTCTACCCACACACATTTGGAACTCTCCTGGGGTACCCTCACACATATTATTCCCTCATTTAGTGGATATTTTCACAAAAAAGTGAAATTTTCAAAAATTCAGAAAATTGGCTGGAAACGACTAAATATGAAGGACTCATCGGGTGCATCGCTCTGGAACTGAAATCGGAACGCTCACTGACATTTCCCCTATCTGAAAGTCTGATAAACGCTGAAAAAATGACTAAGTCCAAAAAAAAATTTTTTCACCTTTTTTCAATATTACCCCCGTGGGATATATATTCTACCCAAACACATTTGGAACTCTCCTGGGGTACCCTCACACATATTATTACCTCATTTAGTGGATATTTTCACAAAAAAAGTGAAATTTTCAAAAATTCTGAAATTTGGCTGAAAACGACTAAATATGAAGGACTCATCGGGCGAATCGCTCTGGAACTGAAATCGGAACGCTCACTGACATTTCCCCTATCTCAAAGTCTGATAAACGCTGAAAAAATGACTAAGTCCAAAAAAAAAATTTTTTCACCTTATTTCAATTTTACCCCCGTGGGATATATATTCTACCCACACACATTTGGAACTCTCCTGAGGTACCCTCACATATATTATTCCCTCATTTAGTGGATATTTTCACAAAAAAGTGACATTTTCAAAAATTCAGAAAATTGGCTAAAAAAGACTAAATATGAGGGACTCATCGGGCGAATCGCTCTGGAATTGAAATCGGAACGCTCACTGACATTTCCCCTATCTGAAAGTCTGAAAAAACGGTGAAAAAAATGAGTAAGTCCAACAAAAAATAATTTTTCACCTTTTTTCAATTTTACCCCCGTGGGATATATATTCTACCCACACACATTTGGAACTCTCCTGGGGTACCTTCACACATATTATTCCCTCATTTAGTGGATATTTTCACAAAAAAGTGACATTTTCAAAAATTCAGAAAATTGGCTGAAAACGACTAAATATGAAGGACTCATCGGGCGAATCGCTCTGGAACTGAAATCGGAACGCTCACTGACATTTCACCTATCTGAAAGTCTGATAAACGCCGGAAAATGACTAAGTCGGAAAAAAAAAATTTTTCAACTTTTTTCAATTTTACCCCCGTGGGATATATATTCTACCCACGCACATTTGGAACACTCCTGGGGTACCCTCACACATATTGTTCCCTCATTTAGTGGATATTTTCAGAAAAAAGTGAAATTTTCAAAAATTCAGAAAATTGGCTGAAAACGACTGAATATGAAGGACTCATCGGGCGAATCGCGCTGGAACTGAAACCAGAACGCTCACTGACATTTCCCCTATCTGAAAGTCTGATAAACGCTGAAAAAATGACTAAGCCCAAAAAAAAAAATTTTTCAGCTTTTTTCAATTTTAACCCCGTGGGATATATATTCTACCCACACACATTTGGAACTCTCTTGGGGTACCCTCACACATTATTTCCTCATTTAGTGGATATTTTCACAAAAAAGTGAAATTTTCAAAAATTCTGAAAATTGGCTGAAAACGACTAAATATGAAGGACTCATCGGGCGAATCGCTCTGGAACTAAAATCCGAACGCTCACTGACATTTCTCCTATCTGAAAGTCTGATAAACGCTGAAAAAATGACTAAGTCCAAAAAAAAATATTTTTCACCTTTTTTCAATTTTACCCCCGTGGGATGTATATTCTACCCACACACATTTGGAACTCTCCTGGGGTAACCTCACACATATTATTTCCTCATTTAGTGGATATTTTCACAAAAAAGTGAAATTTTCAAAAATTCTGAAATTTTTCTGAAAATGACTAAATATGAAGGACTCATCGGGCGAATCGCTCTGGAACTGAAATCGGAATGCTCACTGACATTTCCCCTATCTCAAAGTCTGATAAACGCTGAAAAAATGACTAAGTCCAAAAAAAAAATTTTTTCACCTTTTTTCAATTTTACCCCCGTGGGATATATATTCTACCCACACACATTTGGAACTCTCCTGAGGTACCCTCACACATATTATTCCCTCATTTAGTGGATATTTTCACAAAAAAGTGAAATTTTCAAAAATTCAGAAAATTGGCTGAAAACGACTAAATATGAAGGACTCATCGGGCGAATCGCTCTGGAACTGAAATCGGAACGCTCACTGACATTTCCCCTATCTGAAAGTCTGATAAACGCTGAAAAAATGACTAAGTCCAAAAAAAAAATTTTTTCACCTTTTTTCAATTTTACCCCCGTGTGATATATATTCTACCCACACACATTTGGAACTCTCCTGGGGTACCCTCACACATATTATTCCCTCATTTAGTGGATATTTTCACAAAAAAGTGAAATTTTCAAAAATTCAGAAAATTGGCTGAAAACGACTAAATATGAAGGACTCATCGGGCGAATCGCTCTGGAACTGAAATCGGAACGCTCACTGACATTTCCCCTATCTCAAAGTCTGATAAACGCTGAAAAAATGACTAAGTCCAAAAAAAAAATTTTTTCACCTTATTTCAATTTTACCCCCGTGGGATATATATTCTACCCACACACATTTGGAACTCTCCTGAGGTACCCTCACACATATTATTCCCTCATTTAGTGGATATTTTCACAAAAAAGTGACATTTTCAAAAATTCAGAAAATTGGCTAAAAAAGAATAAATATGAAGGACTCATCGGGCGAATCGCTCTGGAATTGAAATCGGAACGCTCACTGACATTTCCCCTATCTGAAAGTCTGAAAAAACGGTGAAAAAATGAGTAAGTCCAACAAAAAATAATTTTTCACCTTTTTTCAATTTTACCCCCGTGGGATATATATTCTACCCACACACATTTGGAACTCTCCTGGGGTACCTTCACACATATTATTCCCTCATTTAGTGGATATTTTCACAAAAAAGTGACATTTTCAAAAATTCAGAAAATTGGCTGAAAACGACTAAATATGAAGGACTCATCGGGCGAATCGCTCTGGAACTGAAATCGGAACGCTCACTGACATTTCACCTATCTGAAAGTCTGATAAACGCCGGAAAATGACTAAGTCGAAAAAAAAAATTTTTCAACTTTTTTCAATTTTACCCCCGTGGGATATATATTCTACCCAAGCACATTTGGAACACTCCTGGGGTACCCTCACACATATTGTTCCCTCATTTAGTGGATATTTTCAGAAAAAAGTGAAATTTTCAAAAATTCAGAAAATTGGCTGAAAACGACTGAATATGAAGGACTCATCGGGCGAATCGCGCTGGAACTGAAACCAGAACGCTCACTGACATTTCCCCTATCTGAAAGTCTGATAAACGCTGAAAAAATGACTAAGCCCAAAAAAAAAAATTTTTCAGCTTTTTTCAATTTTAACCCCGTGGGATATATATTCTACACACACACATTTGGAACTCTCTTGGGGTACCCTCACACATATTATTTCCTCATTTAGTGGATATTTTCACCAAAAAGTGTAATTTTCAAAAATTCTGAAAATTGGCTGAAAACGACTAAATATGAAGGACTCATTCGGCGAATCGCTCTGGAATTGAAATCGGAACGCTCACTGACATTTCCCCTATCTGAAAGTCTGAAAAACGGTCAAAAAATGACTAAGTCCAAAAAAAAATAATTTTTCACCTTTTTTCAATTTTACCCCCGTGGGATATATATTCTACCCACACACATTTGGAACTCTCCTGGGGTACCTTCACACATATTATTCCCTCATTTAGTGGATATTTTCACAAAAAAGTGAAATTTTCAAAAATTCTGAAATTTTTCTGAAAACGACTAAATATGAAGGACTCATCGGGCGAATCGCTCTGGAACTGAAATCGGAACGCTCACTGACATTTCCCCTATCTCAAAGTCTGATAAACGCTGAAAAAATGACTAAGTCCAAAAAAAAAATTTTTTCACCTTTTTTCAATTTTACCCCCGTGGGATATATATTCTACCCACACACATTTGGAACTCTCCTGAGGTACCCTCACACATATTATTCCCTCATTTAGTGGATATTTTCACAAAAAAGTGACATTTTCAAAAATTCAGAAAATTGGCTGAAAACGACTAAATATGAAGGACTCATCGGGCGAATCGCTCTGGAACTGAAATCGGAACGCTCACTGACATTTCACCTATCTGAAAGTCTGATAAACGCCGGAAAATGACTAAGTCGAAAAAAAAAAATTTTCAACTTTTTTCAATTTTACCCCCGTGGGATGTATATTCTACCCACACACATTTGGAACTCTCTTGGGTTAACCTCACACATATTATTTCCTCATTTAGTGGATATTTTCACCAAAAAGTGTAATTTTCAAAAATTCTGAAAATTGGCTGAAAACGACTAAATATGAAGGACTCATTCGGCGAATCGCTCTGGAATTGAAATCGGAACGCTCACTGACATTTCCCCTATCTGAAAGTCTGAAAAACGGTCAAAAAATGACTAAGTCCAAAAAATAATAATTTTTCACCTTTTTTCAATTTTACCCCCGTGGGATATATATTCTACCCACACACATTTGGAACTCTCCTGGGGTACCTTCACACATATTATTCCCTCATTTAGTGGATATTTTCACAAAAAAGTGACATTTTCAAAAATTCTGAAAATTGGCTGAAAACGACTGAATATGAAGGACTCATCGGGAGAATCGCTCTGGAACTGAAATCGGAACGCTCACTGACATTTCACCTATCTGAAAGTCTGATAAACGCCGGAAAATGACTAAGTCGAAAAAAAAAATTTTTTCAACTTTTTTCAATTTTACACCCGTGGGATATATATTCTACCCACGCACATTTGGAACTCTCCTGGGGTACCCTCACACATATTATTTCCTCATTTAGTGGATATTTTCACAAAAAAGTGAAATTTTCAAAAATTCTGAAAATTGGCTGAAAACGACTAAATATGAAGGACTCATCAGGCGAATCGCTCTGGAACTGAAATCGGAACGCTCACTGACATTTCCCCTATCTGAAAGTCTGATAAATGCTGAAAAAATGACTAAGTCAAAAAAAAATATTTTTTCACCTTTTTTCAATTTTACCCCCGTGTGATATATATTGTACCCACACACATTTGGAACTCTCCTGGGGTACCCTCACACATATTATTCCCTCATTTAGTGGATATTTTCACAAAAAAGTGAAATTTTCAAAAATTCAGAAAATTGGCTGAAAACCACTAAATATGAAGGACTCATCGGGTGAATCGCTCTGGAACTTAAATCGGAACGCTCACTGACATTTTCCCTATATGAAAGTCTGATAAACGGCGGAAAAATGACAAAGTCCCAAAAAATTTTTTCCACCTTTTTTCAATTTTACCCCCGTGGGATATATATTCTACCCACACACATTTGGAACTCTCTTGGGGTACCCTCACACATATTATTCCCTCATTTAGTGGATATTTTCACAAAAAAGTGAAATTTTCAAAAATTATGAAAATTGGCTGAAAACGACTGAATATGAAGGACTCATCAGGCGAATCGCGCTGGAACTGAAATCGGAACTCTCACTGACATTTCCCCTTTCTGAAAGTCTGATAAACGCTGAAAAAATGACTAAGTCCAAAAAAAAAAATTTTTCACCTTTTTTCAATTTTACCCCTGCGGGATATATATTCTACCCACACAACATTTGGAACTCTCCTGGGGTACCCTCACACATATTATTCCCTCATTTAGTGGATATTTTCACAAAAAAGTGACATTTTCAAAAATTCAGAAAATTGGCTGAAAACGAATGAATATGAAGGACTCATCGGGCGAATCGCGCTGGAACTGAAATCGGAACGCTCACTGACATTTCCCCTATCTGAAAGTCTGATAAACGCTGAAAAAATGACTAATTCTAAAAAAAAATTTTTTTCAACTTATTTCAATTTTACCCCCGTGGGATGTATATTCTACCCACGCACATTTGGAACACTCCTGGGGTACCCTCACACATATTATTCCCTCATTTAGTGGATAATTTCACAAAAAGTGAAATTTTCAAAAATTCAGAAAATTGGCTGAAAACGACTGAATATGAAGGACTCATCGGGCGAATCGCGCTGGAATTGAAATCGGAACGCGCACTGACATTTCCCCTATCTGAAAGTCTGATAAACGCTGAAAAAGTGACAGTCCAAAAAAAAAAATTTTTCACCTTTTTCAATTTTACCCCCGTGGGATAAATATTCTACCCACACCCATTTGGAACTCTCCTGGGGTACCCTCACACATATTATTCCCTCATTTAGTGGATCTTTTCACTAAAAAGTGAAATTTTCAAAAATTCAGAAAATTGGCTGAAAACGACTAAATATGAAGGACTCATCAGGCGAATCGCGCTGGAACTGAAATCGGAACTCTCACTGACATTTCCCCTTTCTGAAAGTCTGATAAACGCTGAAAAAATGACTAAGTCCAAAAAAAAAATTTTTCACCTTTTTTCAATTTTACCCCTGCGGGATATATATTCTACCCACACAACATTTGGAACTCTCCTGGGGTACCCTCACACATATTATTCCCTCATTTAGTGGATATTTTCACAAAAAAGTGACATTTTCAAAAATTCAGAAAATTGGCTGAAAACGAATGAATATGAAGGACTCATCGGGCGAATCGCGCTGGAACTGAAATCGGAACGCTCACTGACATTTCCCCTATCTGAAAGTCTGATAAACGCTGAAAAAATGACTAATTCTAAAAAAAAATTTTTTTCAACTTATTTCAATTTTACCCCCGTGGGATATATATTCTACCCACGCACATTTGGAACACTCCTGGGGTACCCTCACACATATTATTCCCTCATTTAGTGGATAATTTCACAAAAAGTGAAATTTTCAAAAATTCAGAAAATTGGCTGAAAACGACTGAATATGAAGGACTCATCGGGCGAATCGCGCTGGAATTGAAATCGGAACGCTCACTGACATTTCCCCTATCTGAAAGTCTGATAAACGCTGAAAAAGTGACAGTCCAAAAAAAAAAATGTTTCACCTTTTTCAATTTTACCCCGTGGGATAAATATTCTACCCACACCCATTTGGAACTCTCCTGGGGTACCCTCACACATATTATTCCCTCATTTAGTGGATATTTTCACCAAAAAGTGAAATTTTCAAAAATTCAGAAAATTGGCTGAATACGACTGAATATGAAGGACTCATCGGGAGAATCGCGCTGGAACTGAAATCGGAACGCTCACTGACATTTCCCCTATCTGAAAGTCTGATAAACGCTGAAAAAATGACTAAATCCCCAAAAAAAAATTTTTCACCTTTTTTCAATTTTACCCCCGTGGGATATATATTCTACCCACACCCATTTGGAACTCTCCTGGGGTACCCTCACACATATTATTCCCTCATTTAGTGGATATTTTCACAAAAAAGTGAAATTTTCAAAAATTCAGAAAATTGGCTGAGAACGACTAAATATGAAGGACTCATCGGGCGAATCGCTCTGGAACTGAAATCGGAACGCTCACTGACATTTCCCCTATCTAAAAGTCTGATAAACGCTGAAAAAATGACTAATCCGCAAAAAATTTTTTTTCACCTTCTTTCAATTTTACCACGTGGGATATATATTCTACCCACACACATTTGGAACTCTCCTGGGGTACCCTCACACATATTATTCCCTCATTTAGTGAATATTTTCACAAAAAAGTAAAATTTTCAAAAATTGAGAAAATTGGCTGAAAACGGCTAAATATGAAGGACTCATCGGGCGAATCGCTCTGGAACTGAAATCGGAATGCTCACTGACATTTCCCCTATCTGAAAGTCTGATAAACGCTGAAAAAATGACTAAGTCGAAAAAAAAATTTTTTTCAACTTTTTTCAATTTTACCCCCGTGGGATATATATTCTACCCACACCCATTTGGAACTCTCCTGGGGTACCCTCACACATATTATTCCCTCATTTAGTGGATATTTTCACAAAAAAGTGAAATTTTCAAAAATTCTGAAAATTGGCTGAAAACGACTGAATATGAAGGACTCATCGGGCGAATCGCGCTGGAATTGAAATCGGAACGCTCACTGACATTTCCCCTATCTGAAAGTCTGATAAACGCTGAAAAAATGACTAAGTCCAAAAAAAAAAATTTTTCACCTTTTTTCAATTTTACCCCCGTGGGATATATATTCTACCCACACCCATTTGGAACACTCCTGGGGTACCCTCACACATATTATTCCCTCATTTAGTGGATATTTTCACAAAAAAGTGAAATTTTCAAAAATTCTGAAAATTGGCTGAAAACGATTGAATATGAAGGACTCATCGGGCGAATCGCGCTGGAACTGAAATCGGAACGCTCACTGACATTTCCCCTATCTGAAAGTCTAATAAACGCTGAAAAAATGACAGTCCAAAAAAAAAAATTTTTCACCTTTTTTCAATTTTACCCCCGTGGGATATATATTCTACCCACACCAATTTGGAACTCTCCTGGGGTACCCTCACACATATTATTCCCTCATTTAGGGGATATTTTCACAAAAAAGTGAAATTTTCAAAAATTCAGAAAATTGGCTGAATACGACTGAATATGAAGGACTCATCGGGAGAATCGCGCTGGAACTGAAATCGGAACGCTCACTGACATTTCCCCTATCTGAAAGTCTGATAAACGCTGAAAAAAATGACTAAATCCCCCAAAAAAAATTTTTCACCTTTTTTCAATTTTACCCCCGTGGGATATATATTCTACCCACACACATTTGGAACTCTCCTGGGGTACCCTCACACATATTATTCCCTCATTTAGTGGATATTTTCACAAAAAAGTGACATTTTCAAAAATTCAGAAAATTGGCTGAAAACGACTGAATATGAAGGACTCATCGGGCGAATCGCGCTGGAACTGAAATCGGAACGCTCACTCTTTCCCCTATCTGAAAGTCTGATAAATGCTGAAAAAATGACTAAGTCCAAAAAAATTTTTTTTTTAACTTTTTTCAATTTTACCCCCGTGGGATATATATTCTACCCACGCACATTTGGAACACTCCTGGGGTACCCTCACACATATTATTCCCTCATTTAGTGGATATTTTCACAAAAAGTGAAATTTTCAAAAATTCAGAAAATTGGCTGAAAACGACTGAATATGTAGGACTCATCGGGCGAATCGCGCTTGAACTGAAATCGGAACGCTCACTGACATTTCCCCTCTCTGAAAGTCTGATAAACGCTGAAAAAATGACAGTCCAAAAAAAAAAATGTTTCACCTTTTTTCAATTTTACCCCCGTGGGATATATATTCTACCCACACCCATTTGGAACTCTCCTGGGGTACCCTCACACATATTATTCCCTCATTTAGTGGATATTTTCACAAAAAAGTGAAATTTTCAAAAATTCAGAAAATTGGCTGAATACGACTGAATATGAAGAACTCATCGGGAGAATGGCGCTGGAACTGAAATCGGAACGCTCACTGACATTTCCCCTATCTGAAAGTCTGATAAACGATGAAAAAATGACTAAGTCCAAAAAAAAAAATTTTTCACCTTTTTTCAATTTTACCCCCGTGGGATATATATTCTACCCACGCACATTTGGAACACTCCTGGGGTACCCTCACACATATTATTCCCTCATTTAGTGGATATTTTCACAAAAAGTGAAATTTTCAAAAATTCAGAAAATTGGCTGAATACGACTGAATATGAAGGACTCATCGGGAGAATCGCGCTGGAACTGAAATCGGAACGCTCACTGACATTTCCCCTATCTGAAAGTCTGATAAACGCTGAAAAAATGACTAAATCCCCAAAAAAAAATTTTTCACCTTTTTTCAATTTTACCCCCGTGGGATATATATTCTACCCACACCCATTTGGAACTCTCCTGGGGTACCCTCACACATATTATTCCCTCATTTAGTGGATATTTTCACAAAAAAGTGAAATTTTCAAAAATTCAGAAAATTGGCTGAGAACGACTAAATATGAAGGACTCATCGGGCGAATCGCTCTGGAACTGAAATCGGAACGCTCACTGACATTTCCCCTATCTAAAAGTCTGATAAACGCTGAAAAAATGACTAATCCGCAAAAAATTTTTTTTCACCTTCTTTCAATTTTACCACGTGGGATATATATTCTACCCACACACATTTGGAACTCTCCTGGGGTACCCTCACACATATTATTCCCTCATTTAGTGAATATTTTCACAAAAAAGTAAAATTTTCAAAAATTGAGAAAATTGGCTGAAAACCGCTAAATATGAAGGACTCATCGGGCGAATCGCTCTGGAACTGAAATCGGAATGCTCACTGACATTTCCCCTATCTGAAAGTCTGATAAACGCTGAAAAAATGACTAAGTCGAAAAAAAAATTTTTTTCAACTTTTTTCAATTTTACCCCCGTGGGATATATATTCTACCCACACCCATTTGGAACTCTCCTGGGGTACCCTCACACATATTATTCCCTCATTTAGTGGATATTTTCACAAAAAAGTGAAATTTTCAAAAATTCTGAAAATTGGCTGAAAACGACTGAATATGAAGGACTCATCGGGCGAATCGCGCTGGAATTGAAATCGGAACGCTCACTGACATTTCCCCTATCTGAAAGTCTGATAAACGCTGAAAAAATGACTAAGTCCAAAAAAAAAAATTTTTCACCTTTTTTCAATTTTACCCCCGTGGGATATATATTCTACCCACACCCATTTGGAACACTCCTGGGGTACCCTCACACATATTATTCCCTCATTTAGTGGATATTTTCACAAAAAAGTGAAATTTTCAAAAATTCTGAAAATTGGCTGAAAACGATTGAATATGAAGGACTCATCGGGCGAATCGCGCTGGAACTGAAATCGGAACGCTCACTGACATTTCCCCTATCTGAAAGTCTAATAAACGCTGAAAAAATGACAGTCCAAAAAAAAAAATTTTTCACCTTTTTTCAATTTTACCCCCGTGGGATATATATTCTACCCACACCAATTTGGAACTCTCCTGGGGTACCCTCACACATATTATTCCCTCATTTAGGGGATATTTTCACAAAAAAGTGAAATTTTCAAAAATTCAGAAAATTGGCTGAATACGACTGAATATGAAGGACTCATCGGGAGAATCGCGCTGGAACTGAAATCGGAACGCTCACTGACATTTCCCCTATCTGAAAGTCTGATAAACGCTGAAAAAAATGACTAAATCCAAAAAAAAAATTTTTTCACCTTTTTTCAATTTTACCCCCGTGGGATATATATTCTACCCACACCCATTTAGAACTCTCCTGGGGTACCCTCACACATATTATTCCCTCATTTAGGGGATATTTTCACAAAAAAGTGAAATTTTCAAAAATTCAGAAAATTGGCTGAATACGACTGGATATGAAGGACTCATCGGGAGAAACGCGCTGGAACTGAAATCGGAACGCTCACTGACATTTCCTCTATCTGAAAGTCTGATAAACGCTGAAAAAATGACAGTCCAAAAAAAAAAATGTTTCACCTTTTTTCAATTTTACCCCCGTGGGATATATATTCTACCCACACCCATTTGGAACTCTCCTGGGGTACCCTCACACATATTATTCCCTCATTTAGTGGATATTTTCACAAAAAAGTGAAATTTTCAAAAATTCAGAAAATTGGCTGAATACGACTGAATATGAAGGACTCATCGGGAGAATCGCGCTGGAACTGAAATCGGAACGCTCACTGACATTTCCCCTATCTGAAAGTCTGATAAACGCTGAAAAAAATGACTAAATCCCCCAAAAAAAATTTTTCACCTTTTTTCAATTTTACCCCCGTGGGATATATATTCTACCCACGCACATTTGGAACACTCCTGGGGTACCCTCACACATATTATTCCCTCATTTAGTGGATATTTTCACAAAAAGTGAAATTTTCAAAAATTCAGAAAATTGGCTGAATACGACTGAATATGAAGGACTCATCGGGCGAATCGCGCTGGAACTGAAATCGGAACTCTCACTGACATTTCCCCTTTCTGAAAGTCTGATAAACGCTGAAAAAATGACAAGGTCCAAAAAAAAAAATTTTTCACCTTTTTTCAATTTTACCCCTGCGGGATATATATTCTACCCACACAACATTTGGAACTCTCCTGGGGTACCCTCACACATATTATTCCCTCATTTAGTGGATATTTTCACAAAAAAGTGACATTTTCAAAAATTCAGAAAATTGGCTGAAAACGAATGAATATGAAGGACTCATCGGGCGAATCGCGCTGGAACTGAAATCGGAACGCTCACTGACATTTCCCCTATCTGAAAGTCTGATAAACGCTGAAAAAATGACTAATTCTAAAAAAAAATTTTTTTCAACTTATTTCAATTTTACCCCCGTGGGATATATATTCTACCCACGCACATTTGGAACACTCCTGGGGTACGCTCACACATATTATTCCCTCATTTAGTGGATAATTTCACAAAAAGTGAAATTTTCAAAAATTCAGAAAATTGGCTGAAAACGACTGAATATGAAGGACTCATCGGGCGAATCGCGCTGGAATTGAAATCGGAACGCTCACTGACATTTCCCCTATCTGAAAGTCTGATAAACGCTGAAAAAGTGACAGTCCAAAAAAAAATTTTTTTCACCTTTTTTCAATTTTACCCCTGTGGGATATATATTCTACCCACACACATTTGGAACTCTCCTGGGGTACCCTCACACATATTATTCCCTCATTTAGTGGATATTTTCACAAAAAGTGAAATTTTCAAAAATTCAGAAAATTGGCTGAAAACGACTGAATATGAAGGACTCATCGGGAGAATCGCGCTGGAACTGAAATCGGAACACTCACTGACATTTCCCCTATCTGAAAGTCTGATAAACGCTGAAAAAATGACTAAATCCCCAAAAAAAAATTTTTCACCTTTTTTCAATTTTACCCCCGTGGGATATATATTCTACCCACACCCATTTGGAACTCTCCTGGGGTACCCTCACACATATTATTCCCTCATTTAGTGGATATTTTCACAAAAAAGTGAAATTTTCAAAAATTCAGAAAATTGGCTGAGAACGACTAAATATGAAGGACTCATCGGGCGAATCGCTCTGGAACTGAAATCGGAACGCTCACTGACATTTCCCCTATCTGAAAGTCTGATAAACGCTGAGAAAATGACTAATCCCCAAAAAATTTTTTTTCACCTTCTTTCAATTTTACCACGTGGGATATATATTCTACCCACACACATTTGGAACTCTCCTGGGGTACCCTCACACATATTATTCCCTCATTTAGTGAATATTTTCACAAAAAAGTAAAATTTTCAAAAATTCAGAAAATTGGCTGAAAACGGCTAAATATGAAGGACTCATCGGGCGAATCGCTCTGGAACTGAAATCGGAACGCTCACTGACATTTCCCCTATCTGAAAGTCTGATAAACGCTGAAAAAATGACTAAGTCGAAAAAAAAATTTTTTTCAACTTTTTTCAATTTTACCCCCGTGGGATATATATTCTACCCACACCCATTTGGAACTCTCCTGGGGTACCCTCACACATATTATTCCCTCATTTAGTGGATATTTTCACAAAAAAGTGAAATTTTCAAAAATTCTGAAAATTGGCTGAAAACGACTGAATATGAAGGACTCATCGGGCGAATCGCGCTGGAATTGAAATCGGAACGCTCACTGACATTTCCCCTATCTGAAAGTCTGATAAACGCTGAGAAAATGACTAATCCCCAAAAAATTTTTTTTCACCTTCTTTCAATTTTACCACGTGGGATATATATTCTACCCACACACATTTGGAACTCTCCTGGGGTACCCTCACACATATTATTCCCTCATTTAGTGAATATTTTCACAAAAAAGTAAAATTTTCAAAAATTCAGAAAATTGGCTGAAAACGGCTAAATATGAAGGACTCATCGGGCGAATCGCTCTGGAACTGAAATCGGAACGCTCACTGACATTTCCCCTATCTGAAAGTCTGATAAACGCTGAAAAAATGACTAAGTCGAAAAAAAAATTTTTTTCAACTTTTTTCAATTTTACCCCCGTGGGATATATATTCTACCCACACCCATTTGGAACTCTCCTGGGGTACCCTCACACATATTATTCCCTCATTTAGTGGATATTTTCACAAAAAAGTGAAATTTTCAAAAATTCTGAAAATTGGCTGAAAACGACTGAATATGAAGGACTCATCGGGCGAATCGCGCTGGAATTGAAATCGGAACGCTCACTGACATTTCCCCTATCTGAAAGTCTGATAAACGCTGAAAAAATGACTAAGTCTAAAAAAAAAAAATTTTTCACCTTTTTTCAATTTTACCCCCGTGGGATATATATTCTACCCACACCCATTTGGAACACTCCTGGGGTACCCTCACACATATTATTCCCTCATTTAGTGGATATTTTCACAAAAAAGTGAAATTTTCAAAAATTCTGAAAATTGGCTGAAAACGATTGAATATGAAGGACTCATCGGGCGAATCGCGCTGGAACTGAAATCGGAACGCTCACTGACATTTCCCCTATCTGAAAGTCTAATAAACGCTGAAAAAATGACAGTCCAAAAAAAAAAATTTTTCACCTTTTTTCAATTTTACCCCCGTGGGATATATATTCTACCCACACCAATTTGGAACTCTCCTGGGGTACCCTCACACATATTATTCCCTCATTTAGTGGATATTTTCACAAAAAAGTGAAATTTTCAAAAATTCAGAAAATTGGCTGAATACGACTGAATATGAAGGACTCATCGGGAGAGTCGCGCTGGAACTGAAATCGGAACGCTCACTGACATTTCCCCTATCTGAAAGTCTGATAAACGCTGAAAAAAATGACTAAATCCAAAAAAAAAATTTTTTCACCTTTTTTCAATTTTACCCCCGTGGGATATATATTCTACCCACACCCATTTAGAACTCTCCTGGGGTACCCTCACACATATTATTCCCTCATTTAGGGGATATTTTCACAAAAAAGTGAAATTTTCAAAAATTCAGAAAATTGGCTGAATACGACTGGATATGAAGGACTCATCGGGAGAATCGCGCTGGAACTGAAATCGGAACGCTCACTGACATTTCCTCTATCTGAAAGTCTGATAAACGCTGAAAAAATGACAGTCCAAAAAAAAAAATGTTTCACCTTTTTTCAATTTTACCCCCGTGGGATATATATTCTACCCACACCCATTTGGAACTCTCCTGGGGTACCCTCACACATATTATTCCCTCATTAAGTGGATATTTTCACAAAAAAGTGAAATTTTCAAAAATTCAGAAAATTGGCTGAATACGACTGAATATGAAGGACTCATCGGGAGAATCGCGCTGGAACTGAAATCGGAACGCTCACTGACATTTCCCCTATCTGAAAGTCTGATAAACGCTGAAAAAAATGACTAAATCCCCCAAAAAAATTTTTTCACCTTTTTTCAATTTTACCCCCGTGGGATATATATTCTACCCACACACATTTGGAACTCTCCTGGGGTACCCTCACACATATTATTCCCTCATTTAGTGGATATTTTCACAAAAAAGTGACATTTTCAAAAATTCAGAAAATTGGCTGAAAACGACTGAATATGAAGGACTCATCGGGCGAATCGCGCTGGAACTGATATCGGAACGCTCACTCTTTCCCCTATCTGAAAGTCTGATAAATGCTGAAAAAATGACTAAGTCCAAAAAAAATTTTTTTTTAACTTTTTTCAATTTTACCCCCGTGGGATATATATTCTACCCACGCACATTTGGAACACTCCTGGGGTACCCTCACACATATTATTCCCTCATTTAGTGGATATTTTCACAAAAAGTGAAATTTTCAAAAATTCAGAAAATTGGCTGAAAACGACTGAATATGAAGGACTCATCGGGCGAATCGCGCTTGAACTGAAATCGGAACGCTCACTGACATTTCCCCTCTCTGAAAGTCTGATAAACGCTGAAAAAATGACAGTCCAAAAAAAAAAATGTTTCACCTTTTTTCAATTTTACCCTCGTGGGATATATATTCTACCCACACCCATTTGGAACTCTCCTGGGGTACCCTCACACATATTATTCCCTCATTTAGTGGATATTTTCACAAAAAAGTGAAATTTTCAAAAATTCAGAAAATTGGCTGAATACGACTGAATATGAAGAACTCATCGGGAGAATGGCGCTGGAACTGAAATCGGAACGCTCACTGACATTTCCCCTATCTGAAAGTCTGATAAACGATGAAAAAATGACTAAATCCAAAAAAAAAAATTTTTCACCTTTTTTCAATTTTACCCCCGTGGGATATATATTCTACCCACGCACATTTGGAACACTCCTGGGGTACCCTCACACATATTATTCCCTCATTTAGTGGATATTTTCACAAAAAGTGAAATTTTCAAAAATTCAGAAAATTGACTGAATACGACTGAATATGAAGGACTCATCGGGCGAATCGCGCTGGAACTGAAATCGGAACGCTCACTGACATTTCCCCTATCTGAAAGTCTGATAAATGCTGAAAAAATGACAGTCCAAAAAAAATAATTTTTCACCTTTTTTCAATTTTACCCCTGTGGGATATATATTCTACCCACACACATTTGTAACTCTCCTGGGTTACCCTCACACATATTATTCCCTCATTTAGTGGATATTTTCACAAAAAAGTGACATTTTCAAAAATTCAGAAAATTGGCTGAAAACGACTGAATATGAAGGACTCATCGGGCGAATCGCGCTGGAACTGAAATCGGAACGCTCACTGACATTTTCCCTATCTGAAAGTCTGATAAACGCTGAAAAAATGACTAAGTCCAAAAAAAATTTTTTTTCAACTTTTTTCAATTTTACCCCCGTGGAATATATATACTACCCACGCACATTTGGAACACTCCTGGGGTAACCTCACACATATTATTCCCTCATTTAGTGGATATTTTCACAAAAAGTGAAATTTTCAAAAATTCAGAAAATTGGCTGAAAACGACTGAATATGAAGGACTCATCGGGCGAATCGCGCTGGAACTGAAATCGGAACGCTCACTGACATTTCCCCTATCTGAAAGTCTGATAAACGCTGAAAAAATGACTAAGTCCAAAAAAAAAATTTTTCACCTTTTTTCAATTTTCCCCCCGTGGGATATATATTCTACCCACACACATTTGGAACTCTCCTGGGGTACCCTCACACATATTATTCCCTCATTTAGTGGATATCTTCACAAAAAAGTGAAATTTTCAAAAATTCAGAAAATTGGCTGAAAACGGCTAAATATGAAGGACTCATCTGGCGAATCGCTCTGGAACTGAAATCGGAACGCTCACTGATATTGCCCCTATCTGAAAGTCTGATAAACGCTGAAAAAATGATTAAGTCCAAAAAAAAAATTTTTTTCAACTTTTTTCAATTTTTTCCCCCGTGGGATATATATTCAACCCACGCACATTTGGAACACTCCTGGGGTACCCTCACACATATTATTCCCTCATTTAGTGGATATTTTCACAAAAAAGTGAAATTTTAAAAAATTCTGAAAATTGGCTGAAAACGACTAAATATGAAGGACTCATCGGGCGAATCGCTCTGGAACTGAAATCGGAACGCTCACTGATATTGCCCCTATCTGAAAGTCTGATAAACGCTGAAAAAATGATTAAGTCCAAAAAAAATTTTTTAACCTTTTTTCAATTTTACCCCCGTGGGATATATATTCTACCCACACACATTTGGAACTCTCCTGGGATACCCTCACACATATTATTCCCTTACTTAGTGGATATTTTCACAAAAAAGTGAAATTTTCAAAAATTCAGAAAATTGGCTGAAAACGACTGAATATGAAGGACTCATCGCAAGAATCGCGCTGGAACTGAATTCGGAACGCTCACTGACATTTCCTCTATCTGAAATTCTGATAAACGCTGAAAAAATGACTAAGTCCAAAAAAAAAATTTTTCACCTTTTTTCAATTTCCCCCCCGTGGGATATATATTCTACCCACACACATTTGGAACTCTCCTGGGGTACCCTCACACATATTATTCCCTCATTTAGTGGATATCTTCACAAAAAAGTGAAATTTTCAAAAATTCAGAAAATTGGCTGAAAACGACTAAATATGAAGGACTCATCTGGCAAATCGCTCTGGAACTGAAATCGGAACGCTCACTGATATTGCCCCTATCTGAAAGTCTGATAAACGCTGAAAAAATGATTAAGTCCAAAAAAAAAAATTTTTTCAACTTTTTTCAATTTTACCCCCGTGGGATATATATTCTACACACGCACATTTGGAACACTCCTGGGGTACCCTCACACATATTATTCCCTCATTTAGTGGATATTTTCACAAAAAAGTGAAATTTTCAAAAATTCAGAAAATTGGCTGAAAACGACTGAATATGAAGGACTCATCGGGCGAATCGCGCTGGAACTTAACTCGGAACGCTCACTGACATTTCTCCTATCTGAAAGTCTGATAAACGCTGAAAAAATGACTAAGTCCAAAAAAAAAAAATTTTTCACCTTTTTTCAATTTTACCCCTGTGGGATATATATTCTACCCACACACATTTGGAACTCTCCTGGGTTACCCTCACACATATTATTCCCTCATTTAGTGGATATTTTCACAAAAAAGTGAAATTTTCAAAAATTCAGAAAATTGGCTGAAAACGACTGAATATGAAGGACTCATCGCAAGAATCGCGCTGGAACTGAATTCGGAACGCTCACTGACATTTCCCCTATCTGAAATTCTGATAAACGCTGAAAAAATGACTAAGTCCAAAAAAAAAATTTTTTAACCTTTTTTCAATTTTACCCCCGTGGGATATATATTCTACCCACGCACATTTGGAACACTCCTGGGGTACCCTCACACATATTATTCCCTCATTTAGTGGATATCTTCACAAAAAAGTGAAATTTTCAAAAATTCAGAAAATTGGCTGAAAACGACTGAATATGAAGGACTCATCGGGCGAATCGCGCTGGAACTGAAATCGGAACGCTCACTGACATTTCCCCTATCTGAAAGTCTGATAAACGCTGAAAAAATGACTAAGTCCAAAAAAAATTTTTTTTCAACTTTTTTCAATTTTACCCCCGTGGAATATATATACTACCCACGCACATTTGGAACACTCCTGGGGTACCCTCACACATATTATTCCCTCATTTAGTGGATATTTTCACAAAAAGTGAAATTTTCAAAAATTCAGAAAATTGGCTGAATACGACTGAATATGAAGGACTCATCGGGAGAATCGCGCTGGAACTGAAATCGGAACGCTCACTGACATTTCCCCTATCTGAAAGTCTGATAAACGCTGAACAAATGATTAAGTCCAAAAAAAAAATTTTTTTCAACTTTTTTCAATTTTACCCCCGTGGGATATATATTCTACACACGCACATTTGGAACACTCCTGGGGTACCCTCACACATATTATTCCCTCATTTAGTGGATATTTTCACAAAAAAGTGAAATTTTCAAAAATTCTGAAAATTGGCTGAAAACGACTAAATATGAAGGACTCATCGGGCGAATCGTTCTGGAACTGAAATCGGAACGATCACTGACATTTCCCCTATCTGAAAGTCTGATAAACGCTGAAAAAATGATTAAGTCCAAAAAAAATTTTTTAACCTTTTTTCAATTTTACCCCCGTGGGATATATATTCTACCCACACACATTTGGACCTCTCCTGGGGTACCCTCACACATATTATTCCCTCATTTAGTGGATATTTTCACAAAAAAGTGAAATTTTCAAAAATTCAGAAAATTGGCTGAAAACGACTGAATATGAAGGACTCATCGGGCGAATCGCTCTGGAACTGAAATCGGAACGCTCACTGATATTGCCCCTATCTGAAAGTCTGATAAACGCTGAAAAAAATGACTAAATCCAAAAAAAAAATTTTTTCACCTTTTTTCAATTTTACCCCGTGGGATATATATTCTACCCACACCCATTTGGAACTCTCCTGGGATACCCTCACACATATTATTCCCTCATTTAGGGGATATTTTCACAAAAAAGTGAAATTTTCAAAAATTCTGAAAATTGGCTGAATACGACTGAATATGAAGGACTCATCGGGCGAATCGCGCTGGAACTTAACTCGGAACGCTCACTGACATTTCTCCTATCTGAAAGTCTGATAAACGCTGAAAAAATGACTAAGTCCAAAAAAAAAAAATTTTTCACCTTTTTTCAATTTTACCCCTGTGGGATATATATTCTACCCACACACATTTGGAACTCTCCTGGGTTACCCTCACACATATTATTCCCTCATTTAGTGGATATCTTCACAAAAAAGTGAAATTTTCAAAAATTCAGAAAATTGGCTGAAAACGACTGAATATGAAGGACTCATCGGGCGAATCGCGCTGGAACTGAAATCGGAACGATCACTGACATTTCCCCTATCTGAAAGTCTGATAAACGCTGAAAAAATGATTAAGTCCAAAAAAAATTTTTTAACCTTTTTTCAATTTTACCCCCGTGGGATATATATTCTACCCACACACATTTGGACCTCTCCTGGGGTACCCTCACACATATTATTCCCTCATTTAGTGGATATTTTCACAAAAAAGTGAAATTTTCAAAAATTCAGAAAATTGGCTGAAAACGACTGAATATGAAGGACTCATCGGGCGAATCGCGCTGGAACTTAACTCGGAACGCTCACTGACATTTCTCCTATCTGAAAGTCTGATAAACGCTGAAAAAATGACTAAGTCCAAAAAAAAAAAATTTTTCACCTTTTTTCAATTTTACCCCTGTGGGATGTATATTCTACCCACACACATTTGGAACTCTCCTGGGTTACCCTCACACATATTATTCCCTCATTTAGTGGATATCTTCACAAAAAAGTGAAATTTTCAAAAATTCAGAAAATTGGCTGAAAACGACTGAATATGAAGGACTCATCGGGCGAATCGCGCTGGAACTGAAATCGGAACGATCACTGACATTTCCCCTATCTGAAAGTCTGATAAACGCTGAAAAAATGATTAAGTCCAAAAAAAATTTTTTAACCTTTTTTCAATTTTACCCCCGTGGGATATATATTCTACCCACACACATTTGGACCTCTCCTGGGGTACCCTCACACATATTATTCCCTCATTTAGTGGATATTTTCACAAAAAAGTGAAATTTTCAAAAATTCAGAAAATTGGCTGAAAACGACTGAATATGAAGGACTCATCGGGCGAATCGCGCTGGAACTTAACTCGGAACGCTCACTGACATTTCTCCTATCTGAAAGTCTGATAAACGCTGAAAAAATGACTAAGTCCAAAAAAAAAAAATTTTTCACCTTTTTTCAATTTTACCCCTGTGGGATATATATTCTACCCACACACATTTGGAACTCTCCTGGGGTACCCTCACACATATTATTCCCTCATTTAGTGGATATCTTCACAAAAAAGTGAAATTTTCAAAAATTCAGAAAATTGGCTGAAAACGGCTAAATATGAAGGACTCATCTGGCGAATCGCTCTGGAACTGAAATCGGAACGCTCACTGATATTGCCCCTATCTGAAAGTCTGATAAACGCTGAAAAAAATGACTAAATCCAAAAAAAAAATTTTTTCACCTTTTTTCAATTTTACCCCGTGGGATATATATTCTACCCACACCCATTTGGAACTCTCCTGGGATACCCTCACACATATTATTCCCTCATTTAGGGGATATTTTCACAAAAAAGTGAAATTTTCAAAAATTCTGAAAATTGGCTGAATACGACTGAATATGAAGGACTCATCGGGAGAATCGCGCTGGAACTGAAATCGGAACGCTCACTGACATTTCCTCTATCTGAAAGTCTGATAAACGCTGAAAAAATGACAGTCCAAAAAAAAAAATTTTTCACCTTTTTTCAATTTTACCCCCGTGGGATATATATTCTACCCACACCCATTTGGAACTCTCCTGGGGTACCCTCACACATATTATTCCCTCATTTAGTGGATATTTTCACAAAAAAGTGAAATTTTCAAAAATTCAGAAAATTGGCTGAATACGACTGAATATGAAGGACTCATCGGGAGAATCGCGCTGGAACTGAAATCGGAACGCTCACTGACATTTCCCCTATCTGAAAGTCTGATAAACGCTGAAAAAAATGACTAAATCCCCAAAAAAAATTTTTTCACCTTTTTTCAATTTTACCCCCGTGGGATATATATTCTACCCACACACATTTGGAACTCTCCTGGGGTACCCTCACACATATTATTCCCTCATTTAGTGGATATTTTCACAAAAAAGTGACATTTTCAAAAATTCAGAAAATTGGCTGAAAACGACTGAATATGAAGGACTCATCGGGCGAATCGCGCTGGAACTGAAATCGGAACGCTCACTCTTTCCCCTATCTGAAAGTCTGATAAATGCTGAAAAAATGACTAAGTCCAAAAAAAATTTTTTTTTAACTTTTTTCAATTTTACCCCCGTGGGATATATATTCTACCCACGCACATTTGGAACACTCCTGGGGTACCCTCACACATATTATTCCCTCATTTAGTGGATATCTTCACAAAAAAGTGAAATTTTCAAAAATTCAGAAAATTGGCTGAAAACGACTAAATATGAAGGACTCATCTGGCGAATCGCTCTGGAACTGAAATTGGAACGCTCACTGACATTTCCCCTATCTGAAAATCTGATAAACGCTGAAAAAATGACTAAGTCCAAAAAAAATTTTTTTTCAACTTTTTTCAATTTTACCCCCGTGGAATATATATACTACCCACGCACATTCGGAACACTCCTGGGGTACCCTCACACATATTATTCCCTCATTTAGTGGATATTTTCACAAAAAGTGAAATTTTCAAAAATTCAGAAAATTGGCTGAATACGACTGAATATGAAGGACTCATCGGGAGAATCGCGCTGGAACTGAAATCGGAACGCTCACTGACATTTCCCCTATCTGAAAGTCTGATAAACGCTGAAAAAATGACTAAGTCCAAAAAAAAAATTTTTCACCTTTTTTCAATTTCCCCCCCGTGGGATATATATTCTACCCACACACATTTGGAACTCTCCTGGGGTACCCTCACACATATTATTCCCTCATTTAGTGGATATCTTCACAAAAAAGTGAAATTTTCAAAAATTCAGAAAATTGGCTGAAAACGACTAAATATGAAGGACTCATCTGGCGAATCGCTCTGGAACTGAAATCGGAACGCTCACTGATATTGCCCCTATCTGAAAGTCTGATAAACGCTGAAAAAATGATTAAGTCCAAAAAAAAAATTTTTTTCAACTTTTTTCAATTTTACCCCCGTGGGATATATATTCTACACACGCACATTTGGAACACTCCTGGGGTACCCTCACACATATTATTCCCTCATTTAGTGGATATTTTCACAAAAAAGTGAAATTTTCAAAAATTCTGAAAATTGGCTGAAAACGACTAAATATGAAGGACTCATCGGGCGAATCGTTCTGGAACTGAAATCGGAACGATCACTGACATTTCCCCTATCTGAAAGTCTGATAAACCCTGAAAAAATGATTAAGTCCAAAAAAAATTTTTTAACCTTTTTTCAATTTTACCCCCGTGGGATATATATTCTACCCACACACATTTGGAACTCTCCTGGGGTACCCTCACACATATTATTCCCTCATTTAGTGGATATCTTCACAAAAAAGTGAAATTTTCAAAAATTCAGAAAATTGGCTGAAAACGACTAAATATGAAGGACTCATCGGGCGAATCGCGCTGGAACTTAACTCGGAACGCTCACTGACATTTCTCCTATCTGAAAGTCTGATAAACGCTGAAAAAATGACTAAGCCAAAAAAAAAAAATTTTTCACCTTTTTTCAATTTTACCCCTGTGGGATATATATTCTACCCACACACATTTGGAACTCTCCTGGGTTACCCTCACACATATTATTCCCTCATTTAGTGGATATTTTCACAAAAAAGTGAAATTTTCAAAAATTCAGAAAATTGGCTGAAAACGACTGAATATGAAGGACTCATCACAAGAATCGCGCTGGAACTGAATTCAGAACGCTCACTGACATTTCCCCTATCTGAAATTCTGATAAACGCTGAAAAAATGACTAAGTCCAAAAAAAAAATTTTTTAACCTTTTTTCAATTTTACCACCGTGGGATATATATTCTACCCACGCACATTTGGAACACTCCTGGGGTACCCTCACACATATTATTCCCTCATTTAGTGGATATCTTCACAAAAAAAGTGAAATTTTCAAAAATTCAGAAAATTGGCTGAAAACGGCTAAATATGAAGGACTCATCTGGCGAATCGCTCTGGAACTGAAATCGGAACGCTCACTGATATTGCCCCTATCTGAAAGTCTGATAAACGCTGAAAAAAATGACTAAATCCAAAAAAAAAATTTTTTCACCTTTTTTCAATTTTACCCCGTGGGATATATATTCTACCCACACCCATTTGGAACTCTCCTGGGATACCCTCACACATATTATTCCCTCATTTAGGGGATATTTTCACAAAAAAGTGAAATTTTCAAAAATTCTGAAAATTGGCTGAATACGACTGAATATGAAGGACTCATCGGGAGAATCGCGCTGGAACTGAAATCGGAACGCTCACTGACATTTCCTCTATCTGAAAGTCTGATAAACGCTGAAAAAATGACAGTCCAAAAAAAAAAATTTTTCACCTTTTTTCAATTTTACCCCCGTGGGATATATATTCTACCCACACCCATTTGGAACTCTCCTGGGGTACCCTCACACATATTATTCCCTCATTTAGTGGATATTTTCACAAAAAAGTGAAATTTTCAAAAATTCAGAAAATTGGCTGAATACGACTGAATATGAAGGACTCATCGGGAGAATCGCGTTGGAACTGAAATCGGAACGCTCACTGACATTTCCCCTATCTGAAAGTCTGATAAACGCTGAAAAAAATGACTAAATCCCAAAAAAAAATTTTTTCACCTTTTTTCAATTTTACCCCCGTGGGATATATATTCTACCCACGCACATTTGGAACACTCCTGGGGTACCCTCACACATATTATTCCCTCATTTAGTGGATATCTTCACAAAAAAGTGAAATTTTCAAAAATTCAGAAAATTGGCTGAAAACGACTGAATATGAAGGACTCATCGGGCGAATCGCGCTGGAACTGAAATCGGAACGCTCACTGACATTTCCCCTATCTGAAAGTCTGATAAACGCTGAAAAAATGACTAAGTCCAAAAAAAATTTTTTTTCAACTTTTTTCAATTTTACCCCTGTGGAATATATATACTACCCACGCACATTTGGAACACTCCTGGGGTACCCTCACACATATTATTCCCTCATTTAGTGGATATTTTCACAAAAAGTGAAATTTTCAAAAATTCAGAAAATTGGCTGAATACGACTGAATATGAAGGACTCATCGGGAGAATCGCGCTGGAACTGAAATCGGAACGCTCACTGACATTTCCCCTATCTGAAAGTCTGATAAACGCTGAAAAAATGACTAAGTCCAAAAAAAAAATTTTTCACCTTTTTTCAATTTCCCCCCGTGGGATATATATTCTACCCACACACATTTGGAACTCTCCTGGGGTACCCTCACACATATTATTCCCTCATTTAGTGGATATCTTCACAAAAAAGTGAAATTTTCAAAAATTCAGAAAATTGGCTGAAAACGACTAAATATGAAGGACTCATCGGGCGAATCGTTCTGGAACTGAAATCGGAACGCTCACTGATATTGCCCCTATCTGAAAGTCTGATAAACGCTGAAAAAATGATTAAGTCCAAAAAAAATTTTTTAACCATTTTTCAATTTTACCCCCGTGGGATATATATTCTACCCACACACATTTGGACCTCTCCTGGGGTACCCTCACACATATTATTCCCTCATTTAGTGGATATTTTCACAAAAAAGTGAAATTTTCAAAAATTCAGAAAATTGGCTGAAAACGACTGAATATGAAGGACTCATCGGGCGAATCGCGCTGGAACTTAACTCGGAACGCTCACTGACATTTCTCCTATCTGAAAGTCTGATAAACGCTGAAAAAATGACTAAGTCCAAAAAAAAAAAATTTTTCACCTTTTTTCAATTTTACCCCTGTGGGATATATATTCTACCCACACACATTTGGAACTCTCCTGGGTTACCCTCACACATATTATTCCCTCATTTAGTGGATATCTTCACAAAAAAGTGAAATTTTCAAAAATTCAGAAAATTGGCTGAAAACGACTGAATATGAAGGACTCATCGGGCGAATCGCGCTGGAACTGAAATCGGAACGATCACTGACATTTCCCCTATCTGAAAGTCTGATAAACGCTGAAAAAATGATTAAGTCCAAAAAAAATTTTTTAACCTTTTTTCAATTTTACCCCCGTGGGATATATATTCTACCCACACACATTTGGACCTCTCCTGGGGTACCCTCACACATATTATTCCCTCATTTAGTGGATATTTTCACAAAAAAGTGAAATTTTCAAAAATTCAGAAAATTGGCTGAAAACGACTGAATATGAAGGACTCATCGGGCGAATCGCGCTGGAACTTAACTCGGAACGCTCACTGACATTTCTCCTATCTGAAAGTCTGATAAACGCTGAAAAAATGACTAAGTCCAAAAAAAAAAAATTTTTCACCTTTTTTCAATTTTACCCCTGTGGGATATATATTCTACCCACACACATTTGGAACTCTCCTGGGTTACCCTCACACATATTATTCCCTCATTTAGTGGATATCTTCACAAAAAAGTGAAATTTTCAAAAATTCAGAAAATTGGCTGAAAACGACTGAATATGAAGGACTCATCGGGCGAATCGCGCTGGAACTGAAATCGGAACGATCACTGACATTTCCCCTATCTGAAAGTCTGATAAACGCTGAAAAAATGATTAAGTCCAAAAAAAATTTTTTAACCTTTTTTCAATTTTACCCCCGTGGGATATATATTCTACCCACACACATTTGGACCTCTCCTGGGGTACCCTCACACATATTATTCCCTCATTTAGTGGATATCTTCACAAAAAAGTGAAATTTTCAAAAATTCAGAAAATTGGCTGAAAACGACTGAATATGAAGGACTCATCGGGCGAATCGCGCTGGAACTTAACTCGGAACGCTCACTGACATTTCTCCTATCTGAAAGTCTGATAAACGCTGAAAAAATGACTAAGTCCAAAAAAAAAAAATTTTTCACCTTTTTTCAATTTTACCCCTGTGGGATATATATTCTACCCACACACATTTGGAACTCTCCTGGGTTACCCTCACACATATTATTCCCTCATTTAGTGGATATCTTCACAAAAAAGTGAAATTTTCAAAAATTCAGAAAATTGGCTGAAAACGGCTAAATATGAAGGACTCATCTGGCGAATCGCTCTGGAACTGAAATCGGAACGCTCACTGATATTGCCCCTATCTGAAAGTCTGATAAACGCTGAAAAAATGATTAAGTCCAAAAAAAAAATTTTTTTCAACTTTTTTCAATTTTACCCCCGTGGGATATACATTCTACCCACGCACATTTGGAACACTCCTGGGGTACCCTCACACATATTATTCCCTCATTTAGTGGATATTTTCACAAAAAGTGAAATTTTCAAAAATTCAGAAAATTGGCTGAAAACGGCTAAATATGAAGGACTCATCTGGCGAATCGCTCTGGAACTGAAATCGGAACGCTCACTGATATTGCCCCTATCTGAAAGTCTGATAAACGCTGAAAAAAATGACTAAATCCAAAAAAAAAATTTTTTCACCTTTTTTCAATTTTACCCCGTGGGATATATATTCTACCCACACCCATTTGGAACTCTCCTGGGATACCCTCACACATATTATTCCCTCATTTAGGGGATATTTTCACAAAAAAGTGAAATTTTCAAAAATTCTGAAAATTGGCTGAATACGACTGAATATGAAGGACTCATCGGGAGAATCGCGCTGGAACTGAAATCGGAACGCTCACTGACATTTCCTCTATTTGAAAGTCTGATAAACGCTGAAAAAATGACAGTCCAAAAAAAAAAATTTTTCACCTTTTTTCAATTTTACCCCCGTGGGATATATATTCTACCCACACCCATTTGGAACTCTCCTGGGGTACCCTCACACATATTATTCCCTCATTTAGTGGATATTTTCACAAAAAAGTGAAATTTTCAAAAATTCAGAAAATTGGCTGAATACGACTGAATATGAAGGACTCATCGGGAGAATCGCGCTGGAACTGAAATCGGAACGCTCACTGACATTTCCCCTATCTGAAAGTCTGATAAACGCTGAAAAAAATGACTAAATCCCCAAAAAAAATTTTTTCACCTTTTTTCAATTTTACCCCCGTGGGATATATATTCTACCCACACACATTTGGAACTCTCCTGGGGTACCCTCACACATATTATTCCCTCATTTAGTGGATATTTTCACAAAAAAGTGACATTTTCAAAAATTCAGAAAATTGGCTGAAAACGACTGAATATGAAGGACTCATCGGGCGAATCGCGCTGGAACTGAAATCGGAACGCTCACTCTTTCCCCTATCTGAAAGTCTGATAAATGCTGAAAAAATGACTAAGTCCAAAAAAAATTTTTTTTTAACTTTTTTCAATTTTACCCCAGTGGGATATATATTCTACCCACGCACATTTGGAACACTCCTGGGGTACCCTCACACATATTATTCCCTCATTTAGTGGATATCTTCACAAAAAAGTGAAATTTTCAAAAATTCAGAAAATTGGCTGAAAACGACTAAATATGAAGGACTCATCTGGCGAATCGCTCTGGAACTGAAATCGGAACGCTCACTGATATTGCCCCTATCTGAAAGTCTGATAAACGCTGAAAAAATGATTAAGTCCAAAAAAAAAATTTTTTTCAATTTTACCCCTGTGGGATATATATTCTACCCACGCACATTTGGAACACTCCTGGGGTACCCTCACACATATTATTCCCTCATTTAGTGGATATCTTCACAAAAAAGTGAAATTTTCAAAAATTCAGAAAATTGGCTGAAAACGGCTAAATATGAAGGACTCATCTGGCGAATCGCTCTGGAACTGAAATCGGAACGCTCACTGATATTGCCCCTATCTGAAAGTCTGATAAACGCTGAAAAAAATGACTAAATCCAAAAAAAAAATTTTTTCACCTTTTTTCAATTTTACCCCCGTGGGATATATATTCTACCCACACACATTTGGAACTCTCCTGGGGTACCCTCACACATATTATTCCCTCATTTAGTGGATATCTTCACAAAAAAGTGAAATTTTCAAAAATTCAGAAAATTGGCTGAAAACGGCTAAATATGAAGGACTCATCTGGCGAATCGCTCTGGAACTGAAATCGGAATGCTCACTGATATTGCCCCTATCTGAAAGTCTGATAAACGCTGAAAAAATGATTAAGTCCAAAAAAAATTTTTTAACCTTTTTTCAATTTTACCCCCGTGGGATATATATTCTTCCCACACACATTTGGAACTCTCCTGGGATACCCTCACACATATTATTCCCTCATTTAGGGGATATTTTCACAAAAAAGTGAAATTTTCAAAAATTCAGAAAATTGGCTGAATACGACTGAATATGAAGGACTCATCGGGAGAATCGCGCTGGAACTGAAATCGGAACGCTCACTGACATTTCCTCTATCTGAAAGTCTGATAAACGCTGAAAAAATGACAGTCCAAAAAAAAAAATTTTTCACCTTTTTTCAATTTTACCCCCGTGGGATATATATTCTACCCACACCCATTTGGCACTCTCCTGGGGTACCCTCACACATATTATTCCCTCATTTAGTGGATATTTTCACAAAAAAGTGAAATTTTCAAAAATTCAGAAAATTGGCTGAATACGACTGAATATGAAGGACTCATCGGGAGAATCGCGCTGGAACTGAAATCGGAACGCTCACTGACATTTCCCCTATCTGAAAGTCTGATAAACGCTGAAAAAAATGACTAAATCCAAAAAAAAAATTTTTTCACCTTTTTTCAATTTTACACCCGTGGGATATATATTCTACCCACACACATTTGGAACTCTCCTGGGGTACCCTCACACATATTATTCCCTCATTTAGTGGATATTTTCACAAAAAAGTGACATTTTCAAAAATTCAGAAAATTGGCTGAAAACGACTGAATATGAAGGACTCATCGGGCGAATCGCGCTGGAACTGAAATTGGAACGCTCACTCTTTCCCCTATCTGAAAGTCTGATAAATGCTGAAAAAATGACTAAGTCCAAAAAAAATTTTTTTTTAACTTTTTTCAATTTTACCCCCGTGGGATATATATTCTACCCACGCACATTTGGAACACTCCTGGGGTACCCTCACACATATTATTCCCTCATTTAGTGGATATTTTCACAAAAAAGTGAAATTTTCAAAAATTCAGAAAATTGGCTGAATACGACTGAATATGAAGGACTCATCGGGAGAATCGCGCTGGAACTGAAATCGGAACGCTCACTGACATTTCCCCTATCTGAAAGTCTGATAAACGATGAAAAAATGACTAAATCCAAAAATAAAAATTTTTCACCTTTTTTCAATTTTACCCCCGTGGGATATATATTGTACCCACGCACATTTGGAACACTCCTGGGGTACCCTCACACATATTATTCCCTCATTTAGTGGATATTTTCACAAAAAGTGAAATTTTCAAAAATTCAGAAAATTGGCTGAATACGACTGAATATGAAGGACTCATCGGGCGAATCGCGCTGGAACTGAAATCGGAACGCTCACTGATATTGCCCCTATCTGAAAGTCTGATAAACGCTGAAAAAATGATTAAGTCCAAAAAAAATAATTTTTCACCTTTTTTCAATTTTACCCCTGTGGGATATATATTCTACCCACACACATTTGTAACTCTCCTGGGTTACCCTCACACATATTATTCCCTCATTTAGTGGATATTTTCACAAAAAAGTGAAATTTTCAAAAATTCAGAAAATTGGCTGAAAACGACTGAATATGAAGGACTCATCGGGCGAATCGCGCTGGAACTGAAATCGGAACGCTCACTGACATTTCCCCTATCTGAAAGTCTGATAAACGCTGAAAAAATGACAGTCCAAAAAAAAAATTTTTCACCTTTTTTCAATTTTCCCCCCCGTGGGATATATATTCTACCCACACACATTTGGAACTCTCCTGGGGTACCCTCACACATATTATTCCCTCATTTAGTGGATATCTTCACAAAAAAGTGAAATTTTCAAAAATTCAGAAAATTGGCTGAAAACCGCTAAATATGAAGGACTCATCTGGCGAATCGCTCTGGAACTGAAATCGGAACGCTCACTGATATTGCCCCTATCTGAAAGTCTGATAAACGCTGAAAAAATGATTAAGTCCAAAAAAAAAATTTTTTTCAGCTTTTTTCAATTTTACCCCCGTGGGATATATATTCAACCCACGCACATTTGGAACACTCCTGGGGTACCCTCACACATATTATTCCCTCATTTAGTGGATATTTTCACAAAAAAGTGAAATTTTAAAAAATTCTGAAAATTGGCTGAAAACGACTAAATATGAAGGACTCATCGGGCGAATCGCTCTGGAACTGAAATCGGAATGCTCACTGATATTGCCCCTATCTGAAAGTCTGATAAACGCTGAAAAAATGATTAAGTCCAAAAAAAATTTTTTAACCTTTTTTCAATTTTACCCCCGTGGGATATATATTCTACCCACACACATTTGGAACTCTCCTGGGATACTCTCACACATATTATTCCCTCACTTAGTGGATATTTTCACAAAAAAGTGAAATTTTCAAAAATTCAGAAAATTGGCTGAAAACGACTGAATATGAAGGACTCATCGCAAGAATCGCGCTGGAACTGAATTCGGAACGCTCACTGACATTTCCCCTATCTGAAATTCTGATAAACGCTGAAAAAATGACTAAGTCCAAAAAAAAAAATTTTTAACCTTTTTACAATTTTACCCCCGTGGGATATATATTCTACCCACGCACATTTGGAACACTCCTGGGGTACCCTCACACATATTATTCCCTCATTTAGCGGATATCTTCACAAAAAAGTGAAATTTTCAAAAATTCAGAAAATTGGCTGAAAACGACTAAATATGAAGGACTCATCTGGCGAATCGCTCTGGAACTGAAATCGGAACGCTCACTGATATTGCCCCTATCTGAAAGTCTGATAAACGCTGAAAAAATGATTAAGTCCAAAAAAAAAAATTTTTTCAACTTTTTTCAATTTTACCCCTGTGGTATATATATTCTACCCACACACATTTGGAACTCTCCTGGGTTACCCTCACACATATTATTCTCTCATTTAGTGCATATTTTCACAAAAAAGTGACATTTTCAAAAATTCAGAAAATTGGCTGAAAACGACTGAATATGAAGGACTCATCGGGCGAATCGCGCTGGAACTGAAATCGGAACGCTCACTGACATTTCCCCTATCTGAAAGTCTGATAAACGCTGAAAAAATGACTAAGTCCCAAAAAAATTTTTTTTCAACTTTTTTCAATTTTACCCCCGTGGAATATATATACTACCCACGCACATTTGGAACACTCCTGGGGTACCCTCACACATATTATTCCCTCATTTAGTGGATATTTTCACAAAAAGTGAAATTTTCAAAAATTCAGAAAATTGGCTGAATACGACTGAATATGAAGGACTCATCGGGAGAATCGCGCTGGAACTGAAATCGGAACGCTCACTGACATTTCTCCTATCTGAAAGTCTGATAAACGCTGAAAAAATGATTAAGTCCAAAAAAAATTTTTTAACCTTTTTTCAATTTTACCCCCGTGGGATATATATTCTACCCACACACATTTGGACCTCTCCTGGGGTACCCTCACACATATTATTCCCTCATTTAGTGGATATCTTCACAAAAAAGTGAAATTTTCAAAAATTCAGAAAATTGGCTGAAAACGGCTAAATATGAAGGACTCATCTGGCGAATCGCTCTGGAACTGAAATCGGAACGCTCACTGATATTGCCCCTATCTGAAAGTCTGATAAACGCTGAAAAAATGATTAAGTCCAAAAAAAAAAATTTTTTTCAACTTTTTTCAATTTTACCCCCGTGGGATATATATTCAACCAACGCACATTTGGAACACTCCTGGGGTACCCTCACACATATTATTCCCTCATTTAGTGGATATTTTCACAAAAAAGTGAAATTTTAAAAAATTCTGAAAATTGGCTGAAAACGACTAAATATGAAGGACTCATCGGGCGAATCGCTCTGGAACTGAAATCGGAACGCTCACTGATATTGCCCCTATCTGAAAGTCTGATAAACGCTGAAAAAATGATTAAGTCCAAAAAAAATTTTTTAACCTTTTTTCAATTTTACCCCCGTGGGATATATATTCTACCCACACACATTTGGAACTCTCCTGGGATACCCTCACACATATTATTCCCTCACTTAGTGGATATTTTCACAAAAAAGTGAAATTTTCAAAAATTCAGAAAATTGGCTGAAAATGACTGAATATGAAGGACTCATCGCAAGAATCGCGCTGGAACTGAATTCGGAACGCTCACTGACATTTCCCCTATCTGAAATTCTGATAAACGCTGAAAAAATGACTAAGTCCAAAAAAAAAAATTTTTAACCTTTTTTCAATTTTACCCCCGTGGGATATATATTCTACCCACGCACATTTGGAACACTCCTGGGGTACCCTCACACATATTATTCCCTCATTTAGTGGATATCTTCACAAAAAAGTGAAATTTTCAAAAATTCAGAAAATTGGCTGAAAACGACTAAATATGAAGGACTCATCTGGCGAATCGCTCTGGAACTGAAATCGGAACGCTCACTGATATTGCCCCTATCTGAAAGTCTGATAAACGCTGAAAAAATGATTAAGTCCAAAAAAAAAATTTTTTTCAACTTTTTTCAATTTTACCCCTGTGGGATATATATTCTACCCACGCACATTTGGAACACTTCTGGGGTACCCTCACACATATTATTCCCTCATTTAGTGGATATTTTCACAAAAAAGTGAAATTTTCAAAAATTCTGAAAATTGGCTGAAAACGACTAAATATGAAGGACTCATCGGGCGAATCGCTCTGGAACTGAAATCGGAACGCTCACTGATATTGCCCCTATCTGAAAGTCTGATAAACGCTGAAAAAATGATTAAGTCCAAAAAAATTTTTTTAACCTTTTTTCAATTTTACCCCCGTGGGATATATATTCTACCCACACACATTTGGACCTCTCCTGGTGTACCCTCACACATATTATTCCCTCATTTAGTGGATATTTTCACAAAAAAGTGAAATTTTCAAAAATTCAGAAAATTGGCTGAAAACGACTGAATATGAAGGACTCATCGGGCGAATCGCGCTGGAACTGAAATCGGAACGCTCACTGACATTTCTCCTATCTGAAAGTCTGATAAACGCTGAAAAAATGACTAAGTCAAAAAAAAAAAAATTTTTCACCTTTTTTCAATTTTACCCCTGTGGGATATATATTCTACCCACACACATTTGGAACTCTCCTGGGTTACCCTCACACATATTATTCCCTCATTTAGTGGATATTTTCACAAAAAAGTGACATTTTCAAAAATTCAGAAAATTGGCTGAAAACGACTGAATATGAAGGACTCATCGGGCGAATCGCCCTGGAACTGAAATCGGAACGCTCACTGACATTTCCCCTATCTGAAAGTCTGATAAACGCTGAAAAAATGACTAAGTCCAAAAAAAATTTTTTTTCAACTTTTTTCAATTTTACCCCCGTGGAATATATATACTACCCACGCACATTTGGAACACTCCTGGGGTACCCTCACACATATTATTCCCTCATTTAGTGGATATTTTCACAAAAAGTGAAATTTTCAAAAATTCAGAAAATTGGCTGAATACGACTGAATATGAAGGACTCATCGGGAGAATCGCGCTGGAACTGAAATTGGAACGCTCACTGACATTTCCCCTATCTGAAAGTCTGATAAACGCTGAAAAAATGATTAAGTCCAAAAAAAAAATTTTTTTCAACTTTTTTCAATTTTACCCCCGTGGGATATATATTCTACCCACACACATTTGGACCTCTCCTGGGGTACCCTCACACATATTATTCCCTCATTTAGTGGATATTTTCACAAAAAAGTGAAATTTTCAAAAATTCAGAAAATTGGCTGAAAACGACTGAATATGAAGGACTCATCGGGCGAATCGCTCTGGAACTGAAATCGGAACGCTCACTGATATTGCCCCTATCTGAAAGTCTGATAAACGCTGAAAAAATGATTAAGTCCAAAAAAAAAATTTTTTTCAACTTTTTTCAATTTTACCCCCGTGGGATATATATTCTACCCACGCACATTTGGAACACTCCTGGGGTACCCTCACACATATTATTCCCTCATTTAGTGGATATTTTCACAAAAAGTGAAATTTTCAAAAATTCAGAAAATTGGCTGAATACGACTGAATATGAAGGACTCATCGGGCGATTCGCGCTGGAACTGAAATCGGAACGCTCAGTGACATTTCCCTTATCTGAAAGTCTGATAAACGCTGAAAAAATGACTAAGTCCAAAAAAAAAAAATTTTTCACCTTTTTTCAATTTTACCCCTGTGGGATATATATTCTACCCACACACATTTGGAACTCTCCTGGGTTACCCTCACACATATTATTCCCTCATTTAGTGGATATTTTCACAAAAAAGTGACATTTTCAAAAATTCAGAAAATTGGCTGAAAACGACTGAATATGAAGGACTCATCGGGAGAATCGCGCTGGAACTGAAATCGGAACGCTCACTGACATTTCCCCTATCTGAAAGTCTGATAAACGCTGAAAAAATGACTAAGTCCAAAAAAAAAATTTTTCACCTTTTTTCAATTTTCCCCCCGTGGGATATATATTCTACCCACACACATTTGGAACACTCCTGGGGTACCCTCACACATATTATTCCCTCATTTAGTGGATATTTTCACAAAAAAGTGAAATTTTAAAAAATTCTGAAAATTGGCTGAAAACGACTAAATATGAAGGACTCATCGGGCGAATCGCGCTGGAACTGAAATCGGAACACTCACTGATATTGCCCCTATCTGAAAGTCTGATAAATGCTGAAAAAATGACAGTCCAAAAAAAAAAATTTTTCACCTTTTTTCAATTTTACCCCTGTGGGATATATATTCTACCCACACACATTTGTAACTCTCCTGGGTTACCCTCACACATATTATTCCCTCATTTAGTGGATATTTTCACAAAAAGTGAAATTTTCAAAAATTCAGAAAATTGGCTGAAAACGACTGAATGTGAAGGACTCATCGGGCGAATCGCGCTGGAACTGAAATCGGAACGCTCACTGACATTTCCCCTATCTGAAAGTCTGATAAATGCTGAAGAAATAACAGTCCAAAAAAAAAAATTTTTCACCTTTTTTCAATTTTACCCCTGTGGGATATATATTCTACCCACACACATTTGTAACTCTCCTGGGTTACCCTCACACATATTATTCCCTCATTTAGTGGATATTTTCACAAAAAAGTGAAATTTTCAAAAATTCAGAAAATTGGCTAAAACCACTGAATATGAAGGACTAATCGGGCGAATCGCGCTGGAACTGAAATCGGAACGCTCACTGACATTTCTCCTATCTGAAAGTCTGATAAACGCTGAAAAAATGACTAAGTCCAAAAAAAAAAAATTTTTCACCTTTTTTCAATTTTACCCCTGTGGGATATATATTCTACCCACACACATTTGGAACTCTCCTGGGTTACCCTCACACATATTATTCCCTCATTTAGTGGATATTTTCACAACAAAGTGAAATTTTAAAAAATTCAGAAAATTGGCTGAAAACGACTAAATATGAAGGACTCATCGGGCGAATCGCTCTGGAACTGAAATCGGAACGCTCACTGATATTGCCCCTATCTGAAAGTCTGATAAACGCTGAAAAAATGATTAAGTCCAAAAAAAAATTTTTCAACTTTTTTCAATTTCCCCCCCGTGGGATATATATTCTACCCACACACATTTGGAACTCTCCTGGGGTACCCTCACACATATTATTCCCTCATTTAGTGGATATTTTCACAAAAAGTGAAATTTTCAAAAATTCAGAAAATTGGCTGAAAACGACTGAATGTGAAGGACTCATCGGGCGAATCGCGCTGGAACTGAAATCGGAACGCTCACTGACATTTCCCCTATCTGAAAGTCTGATAAATGCTGAAGAAATAACAGTCCAAAAAAAAAAATTTTTCACCTTTTTTCAATTTTACCCCTGTGGGATATATATTCTACCCACACACATTTGTAACTCTCCTGGGTTACCCTCACACATATTATTCCCTCATTTAGTGGATATTTTCACAAAAAAGTGAAATTTTCAAAAATTCAGAAAATTGGCTAAAACCACTGAATATGAAGGACTAATCGGGCGAATCGCGCTGGAACTGAAATCGGAACGCTCACTGACATTTCTCCTATCTGAAAGTCTGATAAACGCTGAAAAAATGACTAAGTCCAAAAAAAAAAAATTTTTCACCTTTTTTCAATTTTACCCCTGTGGGATATATATTCTACCCACACACATTTGGAACTCTCCTGGGTTACCCTCACACATATTATTCCCTCATTTAGTGGATATTTTCACAAAAAAGTGACATTTTCAAAAATTCAGAAAATTGGCTGAAAACGACTGAATATGACGGACTCATCGGGCGAATCGCGCTGGAACTGAAATCGGAACGCTCACTGACATTTCCCCTATCTGAAAGTCTGATAAACGCTGAAAAAATGACTAAGTCCAAAAAAAATTTTTTTTCAACTTTTTTCAATTTTACCCCCGTGGAATATATATACTACCCACGCACATTTGGAACACTCCTGGGGTAACCTCACACATATTATTCCCTCATTTAGTGGATATTTTCACAAAAAGTGAAATTTTCAAAAATTCAGAAAATTGGCTGAAAACGACTGAATATGAAGGACTCATCGGGCGAATCGCGCTGGAACTGAAATCGGAACACTCACTGATATTGCCCCTATCTGAAAGTCTGATAAATGCTGAAAAAATGACAGTCCAAAAAAAAAAATTTTTCACCTTTTTTCAATTTTACCCCTGTGGGATATATATTCTACCCACACACATTTGTAACTCTCCTGGGTTACCCTCACACATATTATTCCCTCATTTAGTGGATATTTTCACAAAAAAGTGAAATTTTCAAAAATTCAGAAAATTGGCTGAAAATGACTGAATATGAAGGACTAATCGGGCGAATCGCGCTGGAACTGAAATCGGAACGCTCACTGACATTTCTCCTATCTGAAAGTCTGATAAACGCTGAAAAAATGACTAAGTCCAAAAAAAAAAAATTTTTCACCTTTTTTCAATTTTGCCCCTGTGGGATATATATTCTACCCACACACATTTGGAACTCTCCTGGGTTACCCTCACACATATTATTCCCTCATTTAGTGGATATTTTCACAAAAAAGTGAAATTTTAAAAAATTCTGAAAATTGGCTGAAAACTACTAAATATGAAGGACTCATCGGGCGAATCGCTCTGGAACTGAAATCGGAACGCTCACTGATATTGCCCCTATCTGAAAGTCTGATAAACGCTGAAAAAATGATTAAGTCCAAAAAAAAATTTTTCAACTTTTTTCAATTTCCCCCCCGTGGGATATATATTCTACCCACACACATTTGGAACTCTCCTGGGGTACCCTCACACATATTATTCCCTCATTTAGTGGATATTTTCACAAAAAGTGAAATTTTCAAAAATTCAGAAAATTGGCTGAAAACGACTGAATATGAAGGACTCATCGGGCGAATCGCGCTGGAACTGAAATCGGAACGCTCACTGACATTTCCCCTATCTGAAAGTCTGATAAATGCTGAAGAAATGACAGTCCAAAAAAAAAAATTTTTCACCTTTTTTCAATTTTACCCCTGTGGGATATATATTCTACCCACACACATTTGTAACTCTCCTGGGTTACCCTCACACATATTATTCCCTCATTTAGTGGATATTTTCACAAAAAAGTGAAATTTTCAAAAATTCAGAAAATTGGCTGAAAACGACTGAATATGAAGGACTAATCGGGCGAATCGCGCTGGAACTGAAATCGGAACGCTCACTGACATTTCTCCTATCTGAAAGTCTGATAAACGCTGAAAAAATGACTAAGTCCAAAAAAAAAAAATTTTTCACCTTTTTTCAATTTTACCCCTGTGGGATATATATTCTACCCACACACATTTGGAACTCTCCTGGGTTACCCTCACACATATTATTCCCTCATTTAGTGGATATTTTCACAAAAAAGTGACATTTTCAAAAATTCAGAAAATTGGCTGAAAACGACTGAATATGACGGACTCATCGGGCGAATCGCGCTGGAACTGAAATCGGAACGCTCACTGACATTTCCCCTATCTGAAAGTCTGATAAACGCTGAAAAAATGACTAAGTCCAAAAAAAATTTTTTTTCAACTTTTTTCAATTTTACCCCCGTGGAATATATATACTACCCACGCACATTTGGAACACTCCTGGGGTAACCTCACACATATTATTCCCTCATTTAGTGGATATTTTCACAAAAAGTGAAATTTTCAAAAATTCAGAAAATTGGCTGAATACGACTGAATATGAAGGACTCATCGGGAGAATCGCGCTGGAACTGAAATCAGAACGCTCACTGACATTTCCCTTATCTGAAAGTCTGATAAACGCTGAAAAAAATGACTAAGTCCAAAAAAAAAAATTTTTCACCTTTTTTCAATTTTACCCCTGTGGGATATATATTCTACCCACACACATTTGTAACTCTCCTGGGTTACCCTCACACATATTATTCCCTCATTTAGTGGATATTTTCACAAAAAAGTGAAATTTTCAAAAATTCAGAAAATTGGCTGAAAACGACTGAATATGAAGGACTCATCAGGCGAATCGCGCTGGAACTGAAATCGGAACGCTCACTGACATTTCCCCTATCTGAAAGTCTGATAAACGCTGAAAAAATGACTAAGTCCAAAAAAAAAATTTTTCACCTTTTTTCAATTTCCCCCCCGTGGGATATATATTCTACCCACACACATTTGGAACTCTCCTGGGGTACCCTCACACATATTATTCCCTCATTTAGTGGATATCTTCACAAAAAAGTGAAATTTTCAAAAATTCAGAAAATTGGCTGAAAACGGCTAAATATGAAGGACTCATCTGGCGAATCGCTCTGGAACTGAAATCGGAACGCTCACTGATATTGCCCCTATCTGAAAGTCTGATAAACGCTGAAAAAATGATTAAGTCCAAAAAAAACTTTTTAACCTTTTTTCAATTTTACCCCCGTGGGATATATATTCTACCCACACACATTTGGAACTCTCCTGGGATACCCTCACACATATTATTCCCTCACTTAGTGGATATTTTCACAAAAAAGTGAAATTTTCAAAAATTCAGAAAATTGGCTGAAAACGACTGAATATGAAGGACTCATCGGGCGAATCGCGCTGGAACTGAAATCGGAATGCTCACTGACATTTCTCCTATCTGAAAGTCTGATAAACGCTGAAAAAATGACTAAGTCCAAAAAAAAAAAATTTTTCACCTTTTTTCAATTTTACCCCTGTGGGATATATATTCTACCCACACACATTTGGAACTCTCCTGGGTTACCCTCACACATATTATTCCCTCATTTAGTGGATATCTTCACAAAAAAGTGAAATTTTCAAAAATTCAGAAAATTGGCTGAAAACGGGTAAATATGAAGGACTCATCTGGCGAATCGCTCTGGAACTGAAATCGGAACGCTCACTGATATTGCCCCTATCTGAAAGTCTGATAAACGCTGAAAAAATGATTAAGTCCAAAAAAAAAATTTTTTTCAACTTTTTTCAATTTTACCCCCGTGGGATATATATTCTACCCACGCACATTTGGAACACTCCTGGGGTACCCTCACACATATTATTCCCTCATTTAGTGGATATTTTCACAAAAAGTGAAATTTTCAAAAATTCAGAAAATTGGCTGAATACGACTGAATATGAAGGACTCATCGGGCGATTCGCGCTGGAACTGAAATCGGAACGCTCAGTGACATTTCCCTTATCTGAAAGTCTGATAAACGCTGAAAAAATGACTAAGTCCAAAAAAAAAAAATTTTTCACCTTTTTTCAATTTTACCCCTGTGGGATATATATTCTACCCACACACATTTGGAACTCTCCTGGGTTACCCTCACACATATTATTCCCTCATTTAGTGGATATTTTCACAAAAAAGTGACATTTTCAAAAATTCAGAAAATTGGCTGAAAACGACTGAATATGAAGGACTCATCGGGAGAATCGCGCTGGAACTGAAATCGGAACGCTCACTGACATTTCCCCTATCTGAAAGTCTGATAAACGCTGAAAAAATGACTAAGTCCAAAAAAAAAATTTTTCACCTTTTTTCAATTTTCCCCCCGTGGGATATATATTCTACCCACACACATTTGGAACACTCCTGGGGTACCCTCACACATATTATTCCCTCATTTAGTGGATATTTTCACAAAAAAGTGAAATTTTAAAAAATTCTGAAAATTGGCTGAAAACGACTAAATATGAAGGACTCATCGGGCGAATCGCGCTGGAACTGAAATCGGAACACTCACTGATATTGCCCCTATCTGAAAGTCTGATAAATGCTGAAAAAATGACAGTCCAAAAAAAAAAATTTTTCACCTTTTTTCAATTTTACCCCTGTGGGATATATATTCTACCCACACACATTTGTAACTCTCCTGGGTTACCCTCACACATATTATTCCCTCATTTAGTGGATATTTTCACAAAAAAGTGAAATTTTCAAAAATTCAGAAAATTGGCTGAAAACGACTGAATATGAAGGACTAATCGGGCGAATCTCGCTGGAACTGAAATCGGAACGCTCACTGACATTTCTCCTATCTGAAAGTCTGATAAACGCTGAAAAAATGACTAAGTCCAAAAAAAAAAAATTTTTCACCTTTTTTCAATTTTACCCCTGTGGGATATATATTCTACCCACACACATTTGGAACTCTCCTGGGTTACCCTCACACATATTATTCCCTCATTTAGTGGATATTTTCACAACAAAGTGAAATTTTAAAAAATTCTGAAAATTGGCTGAAAACGACTAAATATGAAGGACTCATCGGGCGAATCGCTCTGGAACTGAAATCGGAACGCTCACTGATATTGCCCCTATCTGAAAGTCTGATAAACGCTGAAAAAATGATTAAGTCCAAAAAAAAATTTTTCAACTTTTTTCAATTTCCCCCCCGTGGGATATATATTCTACCCACACACATTTGGAACTCTCCTGGGGTACCCTCACACATATTATTCCCTCATTTAGTGGATATTTTCACAAAAGGTGAAATTTTCAAAAATTCAGAAAATTGGCTGAAAACGACTGAATGTGAAGGACTCATCGGGCGAATCGCGCTGGAACTGAAATCGGAACGCTCACTGACATTTCCCCTATCTGAAAGTCTGATAAATGCTGAAGAAATAACAGTCCAAAAAAAAAAATTTTTCACCTTTTTTCAATTTTACCCCTGTGGGATATATATTCTACCCACACACATTTGTAACTCTCCTGGGTTACCCTCACACATATTATTCCCTCATTTAGTGGATATTTTCACAAAAAAGTGAAATTTTCAAAAATTCAGAAAATTGGCTAAAACCACTGAATATGAAGGACTAATCGGGCGAATCGCGCTGGAACTGAAATCGGAACGCTCACTGACATTTCTCCTATCTGAAAGTCTGATAAACGCTGAAAAAATGACTAAGTCCAAAAAAAAAAAATTTTTCACCTTTTTTCAATTTTACCCCTGTGGGATATATATTCTACCCACACACATTTGGAACTCTCCTGGGTTACCCTCACACATATTATTCCCTCATTTAGTGGATATTTTCACAAAAAAGTGACATTTTCAAAAATTCAGAAAATTGGCTGAAAACGACTGAATATGACGGACTCATCGGGCGAATCGCGCTGGAACTGAAATCGGAACGCTCACTGACATTTCCCCTATCTGAAAGTCTGATAAACGCTGAAAAAATGACTAAGTCCAAAAAAAATTTTTTTTCAACTTTTTTCAATTTTACCCCCGTGGAATATATATACTACCCACGCACATTTGGAACACTCCTGGGGTAACCTCACACATATTATTCCCTCATTTAGTGGATATTTTCACAAAAAGTGAAATTTTCAAAAATTCAGAAAATTGGCTGAAAACGACTGAATATGAAGGACTCATCGGGCGAATCGCGCTGGAACTGAAATCGGAACACTCACTGATATTGCCCCTATCTGAAAGTCTGATAAATGCTGAAAAAATGACAGTCCAAAAAAAAAAATTTTTCACCTTTTTTCAATTTTACCCCTGTGGGATATATATTCTACCCACACACATTTGTAACTCTCCTGGGTTACCCTCACACATATTATTCCCTCATTTAGTGGATATTTTCACAAAAAAGTGAAATTTTAAAAAATTCTGAAAATTGGCTGAAAACTACTAAATATGAAGGACTCATCGGGCGAATCGCTCTGGAACTGAAATCGGAACGCTCACTGATATTGCCCCTATCTGAAAGTCTGATAAACGCTGAAAAAATGATTAAGTCCAAAAAAAAATTTTTCAACTTTTTTCAATTTCCCCCCCGTGGGATATATATTCTACCCACACACATTTGGAACTCTCCTGGGGTACCCTCACACATATTATTCCCTCATTTAGTGGATATTTTCACAAAAAGTGAAATTTTCAAAAATTCAGAAAATTGGCTGAAAACGACTGAATATGAAGGACTCATCGGGCGAATCGCGCTGGAACTGAAATCGGAACGCTCACTGACATTTCCCCTATCTGAAAGTCTGATAAATGCTGAAGAAATGACAGTCCAAAAAAAAAAATTTTTCACCTTTTTTCAATTTTACCCCTGTGGGATATATATTCTACCCACACACATTTGTAACTCTCCTGGGTTACCCTCACACATATTATTCCCTCATTTAGTGGATATTTTCACAAAAAAGTGAAATTTTCAAAAATTCAGAAAATTGGCTGAAAACGACTGAATATGAAGGACTAATCGGGCGAATCGCGCTGGAACTGAAATCGGAACGCTCACTGACATTTCTCCTATCTGAAAGTCTGATAAACGCTGAAAAAATGACTAAGTCCAAAAAAAAAAAATTTTTCACCTTTTTTCAATTTTACCCCTGTGGGATATATATTCTACCCACACACATTTGGAACTCTCCTGGGTTACCCTCACAAATATTATTCCCTCATTTAGTGGATATTTTCACAAAAAAGTGACATTTTCAAAAATTCAGAAAATTGGCTGAAAACGACTGAATATGACGGACTCATCGGGCGAATCGCGCTGGAACTGAAATCGGAACGCTCACTGACATTTCCCCTATCTGAAAGTCTGATAAACGCTGAAAAAATGACTAAGTCCAAAAAAAATTTTTTTTCAACTTTTTTCAATTTTACCCCCGTGGAATATATATACTACCCACGCACATTTGGAACTCTCCTGGGGTAACCTCACACATATTATTCCCTCATTTAGTGGATATTTTCACAAAAAGTGAAATTTTCAAAAATTCAGAAAATTGGCTGAAAACGGCTAAATATGAAGGACTCATCTGGCGAATCGCTCTGGAACTGAAATCGGAACGCTCACTGATATTGCCCCTATCTGAAAGTCTGATAAACGCTGAAAAAATGATTAAGTCCAAAAAAAACTTTTTAACCTTTTTTCAATTTTACCCCCGTGGGATATATATTCTACCCACACACATTTGGAACTCTCCTGGGATACCCTCACACATATTATTCCCTCACTTAGTGGATATTTTCACAAAAAAGTGAAATTTTCAAAAATTCTGAAAATTGGCTGAAAACGACTAAATATGAAGGACTCACCGGGCGAATCGCTCTGGAACTGAAATCGGAATGCTCACTGATATTGCCCCTATCTGAAAGTCTGATAAACGCTGAAAAAATGATTAAGTCCAAAAAAAAAAAATTTTTCACCTTTTTTCAATTTTACCCCTGTGGGATATATATTCTACCCACACACATTTGGACCTCTCCTGGGGTACCCTCACACATATCATTCCCTCATTTAGTGGATATCTTCACAAAAAAGTGAAATTTTCAAAAATTCAGAAAATTGGCTGAAAACGGCTAAATATGAAGGACTCATCTGGCGAATCGCTCTGGAACTGAAATCGGAACGCTCACTGATATTGCCCCTATCTGAAAGTCTGATAAACGCTGAAAAAATGATTAAGTCCAAAAAAAAAATTTTTTTCAACTTTTTTAAATTTTACCCCCGTGGGATATATATTCTACCCACGCACATTTGGAACACTCCTGGGGTACCCTCACACATATTATTCCCTCATTTAGTAGATATTTTCACAAAAAGTGAAATTTTCAAAAATTCAGAAAATTGGCTGAATACGACTGAATATGAAGGACTCATCGGGCGAATCGCGCTGGAACTGAAATCGGAACGCTCAGTGACATTTCTCCTATCTGAAAGACTGATAAACGCTGAAAAAATGACTAAGTCCAAAAAAAAAAAATTTTTCACCTTTTTTCAATTTTACCCCTGTGGGATATATATTCTACCGACACACATTTGGAACTCTCCTGGGGTACCCTCACACATATTATTCCCTCATTTAGTGGATATCTTCACAAAAAAGTGAAATTTTAAAAAATTCAGAAAATTGGCTGAAAACGGCTAAATATGAAGGACTCATCTGGCGAATCGCTCTGGAACTGAAATCGGAACGCTCACTGATATTGCCCCTATCTGAAAGTCTGATAAACGCTGAAAAAATGATTAAGTCCAAAAAAAAAATTTTTTTCAACTTTTTTCAATTTTACCCCCGTGGGATATATATTCTACCCACGCACATTTGGAACACTCCTGGGGTACCCTCACACATATTATTCCCTCACTTAGTGGATATTTTCACAAAAAAGTGAAATTTTAAAAAATTCTGAAAATTGGCTGAAAACGACTGAATATGAAGGACTCATCGCAAGAATCGCGCTGGAACTGAATTCGGAACGCTCACTGACATTTCCCCTATCTGAAATTCTGATAAACGCTGAAAAAATGACTAAGTCCAAAAAAAAAATTTTTCACCTTTTTTCAATTTTCCCCCCGTGGGATATATATTCTACCCACACACATTTGGAACTCTCCTGGGATACCCTCACACATATTATTCCCTCATTTAGTGGATATCTTCACAAAAAAGTGAAATTTTCAAAATTCAGAAAATTGGCTGAAAACGGCTAAATATGAAGGACTCATCTGGCGAATCGCTCTGGAACTGAAATCGGAACGCTCACTGATATTGCCCCTATCTGAAAGTCTGATAAACGCTGAAAAAATGATTAAGTCCAAAAAAAAAAATTTTTTCAACTTTTTTCAATTTTACCCCCGTGGGATATATATTCTACCCACGCACATTTGGAACACTTCTGGGGTACCCTCACACATATTATTCCCTCATTTAGTGGATATTTTCACAAAAAAGTGAAATTTTCAAAAATTCAGAAAATTGGCTGAAAACGACTAAATATGAAGGACTCATCGGGCGAATTGCTCTGGAACTGAAATCGGAACGCTCACTGATATTGCCCCTATCTGAAAGTCTGATAAACGCAGAAAAAATGATTAAGTCCAAAAAAAAATTTTTCAACTTTTTTCAATTTTACCCCCGTGGGATATATATTCTACCCACGCACATTTGGAACACTCCTGTTGTACCCTCACACATATTATTCCCTCATTTAGTGGATATTTTCACAAAAAAGTGAAATATTCAAAAATTCAGAAAATTGGCTGAAAATGACTGAATATGAAGGACTCATCGGGCGAATCGCGCTGGAACTGAAATCGGAACGCTCAGTGACATTTCCCTTATCTGAAAGTCTGATAAACGCTGAAAAAATGACTAAGTCCAAAAAAAAAATTTTTTCACCTTTTTTCAATTTTACCCCTGTGGGATATATATTCTACCCACACACATTTGTAACTCTCCTGGGTTACCCTCACACATATTATTCCCTCATTTAGTGGATATTTTCACAAAAAAGTGAAATTTTCAAAAATTCAGAAAATTGGCTGAAAACGACTAAATATGAAGGACTCATCGGGCGAATCGCTCTGGAACTGAAATCGGAACGCTCACTGACATTTCTCCTATCTGAAAGACTGATAAACGCTGAAAAAATGACTAAGTCCAAAAAAAAAAAATTTTTCACCTTTTTTCAATTTTACCCCTGTGGGATATATATTCTACCCACACACATTTGGAACTCTCCTGGGTTACCCTCACACATATTATTCCCTCATTTAGTGGATATCTTCACAAAAAAGTGAAATTTTCAAAAATTCAGAAAATTGGCTGAAAACGGCTAAATATGAAGGACTCATCTGGCGAATCGCTCTGGAACTGAAATCGGAACGCTCACTGATATTGCCCCTATCTGAAAGTCTGATAAACGCTGAAAAAATGATTAAGTCCCAAAAAAAAATTTTTCAACCTTTTTTCAATTTTACCCCCGTGGGATATATATTCTACCCACACACATTTGGAACTCTCCTGGGATACCCTCACACATATTATTCCCTCACTTAGTGGATATTTTCACAAAAAAGTGAAATTTTCAAAAATTCAGAAAATTGGCTGAAAACGACTGAATATGAAGGACTCATCGCAAGAATCGCGCTGGAACTGAATTCGGAACGCTCACTGACATTTCCCCTATCTGAAATTCTGATAAACGCTGAAAAAATGACTAAGTCCAAAAAAAAAATTTTTCACCTTTTTTCAATTTTCCCCCCGTGGGATATATATTCTACCCACACACATTTGGAACTCTCCTGGGGTACCCTCACACATATTATTCCCTCATTTAGTGGATATCTTCACAAAAAAGTGAAATTTTCAAAAATTCAGAAAATTGGCTGAAAACGGCTAAATATGAAGGACTCATCTGGCGAATCGCTCTGGAACTGAAATCGGAACGCTCACTGATATTGCCCCTATCTGAAAGTCTGATAAACGCTGAAAAAATGATTAAGTCCAAAAAAAAAAATTTTTTCAACTTTTTTCAATTTTACCCCCGTGGGATATATATTCTACCCACGCACATTTGGAACACTTCTGGGGTACCCTCACACATATTATTCCCTCATTTAGTGGATATTTTCACAAAAAAGTGAAATTTTCAAAAATTCAGAAAATTGGCTGAAAACGGCTAAATATGAAGGACTCATCTGGCGAATCGCTCTGGAACTGAAATCGGAACGCTCACTGATATTGCCCCTATCTGAAAGTCTGATAAACGCTGAAAAAATGATTAAGTCCCAAAAAAAAATTTTTCAACCTTTTTTCAATTTTACCCCCGTGGGATATATATTCTACCCACACACATTTGGAACTCTCCTGGGATACCCTCACACATATTATTCCCTCACTTAGTGGATATTTTCACAAAAAAGTGAAATTTTCAAAAATTCAGAAAATTGGCTGAAAACGACTGAATATGAAGGACTCATCGCAAGAATCGCGCTGGAACTGAATTCGGAACGCTCACTGACATTTCCCCTATCTGAAATTCTGATAAACGCTGAAAAAATGACTAAGTCCAAAAAAAAAATTTTTCACCTTTTTTCAATTTTCCCCCCGTGGGATATATATTCTACCCACACACATTTGGAACTCTCCTGGGGTACCCTCACACATATTATTCCCTCATTTAGTGGATATCTTCACAAAAAAGTGAAATTTTCAAAAATTCAGAAAATTGGCTGAAAACGGCTAAATATGAAGGACTCATCTGGCGAATCGCTCTGGAACTGAAATCGGAACGCTCACTGATATTGCCCCTATCTGAAAGTCTGATAAACGCTGAAAAAATGATTAAGTCCAAAAAAAAAAATTTTTTCAACTTTTTTCAATTTTACCCCCGTGGGATATATATTCTACCCACGCACATTTGGAACACTTCTGGGGTACCCTCACACATATTATTCCCTCATTTAGTGGATATTTTCACAAAAAAGTGAAATTTTCAAAAATTCAGAAAATTGGCTGAAAACGACTGAATATGAAGGACTAATCGGGCGAATCGCGCTGGAACTGAAATCGGAACGCTCACTGACATTTCTCCTATCTGAAAGTCTGATAAACGCTGAAAAAATGACTAAGTCCAAAAAAAAAAAATTTTTCACCTTTTTTCAATTTTGCCCCTGTGGGATATATATTCTACCCACACACATTTGGAACTCTCCTGGGTTACCCTCACACATATTATTCCCTCATTTAGTGGATATTTTCACAAAAAAGTGAAATTTTAAAAAATTCTGAAAATTGGCTGAAAACTACTAAATATGAAGGACTCATCGGGCGAATCGCTCTGGAACTGAAATCGGAACGCTCACTGATATTGCCCCTATCTGAAAGTCTGATAAACGCTGAAAAAATGATTAAGTCCAAAAAAAAATTTTTCAACTTTTTTCAATTTCCCCCCCGTGGGATATATATTCTACCCACACACATTTGGAACTCTCCTGGGGTACCCTCACACATATTATTCCCTCATTTAGTGGATATTTTCACAAAAAGTGAAATTTTCAAAAATTCAGAAAATTGGCTGAAAACGACTGAATATGAAGGACTCATCGGGCGAATCGCGCTGGAACTGAAATCGGAACGCTCACTGACATTTCCCCTATCTGAAAGTCTGATAAATGCTGAAGAAATGACAGTCCAAAAAAAAAAATTTTTCACCTTTTTTCAATTTTACCCCTGTGGGATATATATTCTACCCACACACATTTGTAACTCTCCTGGGTTACCCTCACACATATTATTCCCTCATTTAGTGGATATTTTCACAAAAAAGTGAAATTTTCAAAAATTCAGAAAATTGGCTGAAAACGACTGAATATGAAGGACTAATCGGGCGAATCGCGCTGGAACTGAAATCGGAACGCTCACTGACATTTCTCCTATCTGAAAGTCTGATAAACGCTGAAAAAATGACTAAGTCCAAAAAAAAAAAATTTTTCACCTTTTTTCAATTTTACCCCTGTGGGATATATATTCTACCCACACACATTTGGAACTCTCCTGGGTTACCCTCACACATATTATTCCCTCATTTAGTGGATATTTTCACAAAAAAGTGACATTTTCAAAAATTCAGAAAATTGGCTGAAAACGACTGAATATGACGGACTCATCGGGCGAATCGCGCTGGAACTGAAATCGGAACGCTCACTGACATTTCCCCTATCTGAAAGTCTGATAAACGCTGAAAAAATGACTAAGTCCAAAAAAAATTTTTTTTCAACTTTTTTCAATTTTACCCCCGTGGAATATATATACTACCCACGCACATTTGGAACACTCCTGGGGTAACCTCACACATATTATTCCCTCATTTAGTGGATATTTTCACAAAAAGTGAAATTTTCAAAAATTCAGAAAATTGGCTGAATACGACTGAATATGAAGGACTCATCGGGAGAATCGCGCTGGAACTGAAATCAGAACGCTCACTGACATTTCCCTTATCTGAAAGTCTGATAAACGCTGAAAAAAATGACTAAGTCCAAAAAAAAAAATTTTTCACCTTTTTTCAATTTTACCCCTGTGGGATATATATTCTACCCACACACATTTGTAACTCTCCTGGGTTACCCTCACACATATTATTCCCTCATTTAGTGGATATTTTCACAAAAAAGTGAAATTTTCAAAAATTCAGAAAATTGGCTGAAAACGACTGAATATGAAGGACTCATCAGGCGAATCGCGCTGGAACTGAAATCGGAACGCTCACTGACATTTCCCCTATCTGAAAGTCTGATAAATGCTGAAGAAATGACAGTCCAAAAAAAAAAATTTTTCACCTTTTTTCAATTTTACCCCTGTGGGATATATATTCTACCCACACACATTTGTAACTCTCCTGGGTTACCCTCACACATATTATTCCCTCATTTAGTGGATATTTTCACAAAAAAGTGAAATTTTCAAAAATTCAGAAAATTGGCTGAAAACGACTGAATATGAAGGACTAATCGGGCGAATCGCGCTGGAACTGAAATCGGAACGCTCACTGACATTTCTCCTATCTGAAAGTCTGATAAACGCTGAAAAAATGACTAAGTCCAAAAAAAAAAAATTTTTCACCTTTTTTCAATTTTACCCCTGTGGGATATATATTCTACCCACACACATTTGGAACTCTCCTGGGTTACCCTCACACATATTATTCCCTCATTTAGTGGATATTTTCACAAAAAAGTGACATTTTCAAAAATTCAGAAAATTGGCTGAAAACGACTGAATATGACGGACTCATCGGGCGAATCGCGCTGGAACTGAAATCGGAACGCTCACTGACATTTCCCCTATCTGAAAGTCTGATAAACGCTGAAAAAATGACTAAGTCCAAAAAAAATTTTTTTTCAACTTTTTTCAATTTTACCCCCGTGGAATATATATACTACCCACGCACATTTGGAACACTCCTGGGGTAACCTCACACATATTATTCCCTCATTTAGTGGATATTTTCACAAAAAGTGAAATTTTCAAAAATTCAGAAAATTGGCTGAATACGACTGAATATGAAGGACTCATCGGGAGAATCGCGCTGGAACTGAAATCAGAACGCTCACTGACATTTCCCTTATCTGAAAGTCTGATAAACGCTGAAAAAAATGACTAAGTCCAAAAAAAAAAATTTTTCACCTTTTTTCAATTTTACCCCTGTGGGATATATATTCTACCCACACACATTTGTAACTCTCCTGGGTTACCCTCACACATATTATTCCCTCATTTAGTGGATATTTTCACAAAAAAGTGAAATTTTCAAAAATTCAGAAAATTGGCTGAAAACGACTGAATATGAAGGACTCATCAGGCGAATCGCGCTGGAACTGAAATCGGAACGCTCACTGACATTTCCCCTATCTGAAAGTCTGATAAACGCTGAAAAAATGACTAAGTCCAAAAAAAAAATTTTTCACCTTTTTTCAATTTCCCCCCCGTGGGATATATATTCTACCCACACACATTTGGAACTCTCCTGGGGTACCCTCACACATATTATTCCCTCATTTAGTGGATATCTTCACAAAAAAGTGAAATTTTCAAAAATTCAGAAAATTGGCTGAAAACGGCTAAATATGAAGGACTCATCTGGCGAATCGCTCTGGAACTGAAATCGGAACGCTCACTGATATTGCCCCTATCTGAAAGTCTGATAAACGCTGAAAAAATGATTAAGTCCAAAAAAAACTTTTTAACCTTTTTTCAATTTTACCCCCGTGGGATATATATTCTACCCACACACATTTGGAACTCTCCTGGGATACCCTCACACATATTATTCCCTCACTTAGTGGATATTTTCACAAAAAAGTGAAATTTTCAAAAATTCAGAAAATTGGCTGAAAACGACTGAATATGAAGGACTCATCGGGCGAATCGCGCTGGAACTGAAATCGGAATGCTCACTGACATTTCTCCTATCTGAAAGTCTGATAAACGCTGAAAAAATGACTAAGTCCAAAAAAAAAAAATTTTTCACCTTTTTTCAATTTTACCCCTGTGGGATATATATTCTACCCACACACATTTGGAACTCTCCTGGGTTACCCTCACACATATTATTCCCTCATTTAGTGGATATCTTCACAAAAAAGTGAAATTTTCAAAAATTCAGAAAATTGGCTGAAAACGGGTAAATATGAAGGACTCATCTGGCGAATCGCTCTGGAACTGAAATCGGAACGCTCACTGATATTGCCCCTATCTGAAAGTCTGATAAACGCTGAAAAAATGATTAAGTCCAAAAAAAAAATTTTTTTCAACTTTTTTCAATTTTACCCCCGTGGGATATATATTCTACCCACGCACATTTGGAACACTCCTGGGGTACCCTCACACATATTATTCCCTCATTTAGTGGATATTTTCACAAAAAGTGAAATTTTCAAAAATTCAGAAAATTGGCTGAATACGACTGAATATGAAGGACTCATCGGGCGATTCGCGCTGGAACTGAAATCGGAACGCTCAGTGACATTTCCCTTATCTGAAAGTCTGATAAACGCTGAAAAAATGACTAAGTCCAAAAAAAAAAAATTTTTCACCTTTTTTCAATTTTACCCCTGTGGGATATATATTCTACCCACACACATTTGGAACTCTCCTGGGTTACCCTCACACATATTATTCCCTCATTTAGTGGATATTTTCACAAAAAAGTGACATTTTCAAAAATTCAGAAAATTGGCTGAAAACGACTGAATATGAAGGACTCATCGGGAGAATCGCGCTGGAACTGAAATCGGAACGCTCACTGACATTTCCCCTATCTGAAAGTCTGATAAACGCTGAAAAAATGACTAAGTCCAAAAAAAAAATTTTTCACCTTTTTTCAATTTTCCCCCCGTGGGATATATATTCTACCCACACACATTTGGAACACTCCTGGGGTACCCTCACACATATTATTCCCTCATTTAGTGGATATTTTCACAAAAAAGTGAAATTTTAAAAAATTCTGAAAATTGGCTGAAAACGACTAAATATGAAGGACTCATCGGGCGAATCGCGCTGGAACTGAAATCGGAACACTCACTGATATTGCCCCTATCTGAAAGTCTGATAAACGCTGAAAAAATGACTAAGTCCAAAAAAAAAAAATTTTTCACCTTTTTTCAATTTTACCCCTGTGGGATATATATTCTACCCACACACATTTGGAACTCTCCTGGGTTACCCTCACACATATTATTCCCTCATTTAGTGGATATTTTCACAACAAAGTGAAATTTTAAAAAATTCTGAAAATTGGCTGAAAACGACTAAATATGAAGGACTCATCGGGCGAATCGCTCTGGAACTGAAATCGGAACGCTCACTGATATTGCCCCTATCTGAAAGTCTGATAAACGCTGAAAAAATGATTAAGTCCAAAAAAAAATTTTTCAACTTTTTTCAATTTCCCCCCCGTGGGATATATATTCTACCCACACACATTTGGAACTCTCCTGGGGTACCCTCACACATATTATTCCCTCATTTAGTGGATATTTTCACAAAAAGTGAAATTTTCAAAAATTCAGAAAATTGGCTGAAAACGACTGAATGTGAAGGACTCATCGGGCGAATCGCGCTGGAACTGAAATCGGAACGCTCACTGACATTTCCCCTATCTGAAAGTCTGATAAATGCTGAAGAAATAACAGTCCAAAAAAAAAAATTTTTCACCTTTTTTCAATTTTACCCCTGTGGGATATATATTCTACCCACACACATTTGTAACTCTCCTGGGTTACCCTCACACATATTATTCCCTCATTTAGTGGATATTTTCACAAAAAAGTGAAATTTTCAAAAATTCAGAAAATTGGCTAAAACCACTGAATATGAAGGACTAATCGGGCGAATCGCGCTGGAACTGAAATCGGAACGCTCACTGACATTTCTCCTATCTGAAAGTCTGATAAACGCTGAAAAAATGACTAAGTCCAAAAAAAAAAAATTTTTCACCTTTTTTCAATTTTACCCCTGTGGGATATATATTCTACCCACACACATTTGGAACTCTCCTGGGTTACCCTCACACATATTATTCCCTCATTTAGTGGATATTTTCACAAAAAAGTGACATTTTCAAAAATTCAGAAAATTGGCTGAAAACGACTGAATATGACGGACTCATCGGGCGAATCGCGCTGGAACTGAAATCGGAACGCTCACTGACATTTCCCCTATCTGAAAGTCTGATAAACGCTGAAAAAATGACTAAGTCCAAAAAAAATTTTTTTTCAACTTTTTTCAATTTTACCCCCGTGGAATATATATACTACCCACGCACATTTGGAACACTCCTGGGGTAACCTCACACATATTATTCCCTCATTTAGTGGATATTTTCACAAAAAGTGAAATTTTCAAAAATTCAGAAAATTGGCTGAAAACGACTGAATATGAAGGACTCATCGGGCGAATCGCGCTGGAACTGAAATCGGAACACTCACTGATATTGCCCCTATCTGAAAGTCTGATAAATGCTGAAAAAATGACAGTCCAAAAAAAAAAATTTTTCACCTTTTTTCAATTTTACCCCTGTGGGATATATATTCTACCCACACACATTTGTAACTCTCCTGGGTTACCCTCACACATATTATTCCCTCATTTAGTGGATATTTTCACAAAAAAGTGAAATTTTAAAAAATTCTGAAAATTGGCTGAAAACTACTAAATATGAAGGACTCATCGGGCGAATCGCTCTGGAACTGAAATCGGAACGCTCACTGATATTGCCCCTATCTGAAAGTCTGATAAACGCTGAAAAAATGATTAAGTCCAAAAAAAAATTTTTCAACTTTTTTCAATTTCCCCCCCGTGGGATATATATTCTACCCACACACATTTGGAACTCTCCTGGGGTACCCTCACACATATTATTCCCTCATTTAGTGGATATTTTCACAAAAAGTGAAATTTTCAAAAATTCAGAAAATTGGCTGAAAACGACTGAATATGAAGGACTCATCGGGCGAATCGCGCTGGAACTGAAATCGGAACGCTCACTGACATTTCCCCTATCTGAAAGTCTGATAAATGCTGAAGAAATGACAGTCCAAAAAAAAAAATTTTTCACCTTTTTTCAATTTTACCCCTGTGGGATATATATTCTACCCACACACATTTGTAACTCTCCTGGGTTACCCTCACACATATTATTCCCTCATTTAGTGGATATTTTCACAAAAAAGTGAAATTTTCAAAAATTCAGAAAATTGGCTGAAAACGACTGAATATGAAGGACTAATCGGGCGAATCGCGCTGGAACTGAAATCGGAACGCTCACTGACATTTCTCCTATCTGAAAGTCTGATAAACGCTGAAAAAATGACTAAGTCCAAAAAAAAAAAATTTTTCACCTTTTTTCAATTTTACCCCTGTGGGATATATATTCTACCCACGCACATTTGGAACACTCCTGGGGTAACCTCACACATATTATTCCCTCATTTAGTGGATATTTTCACAAAAAGTAAAATTTTCAAAAATTCAGAAAATTGGCTGAATACGACTGAATATGAAGGACTCATCGGGAGAATCGCGCTGGAACTGAAATCAGAACGCTCACTGACATTTCCCTTATCTGAAAGTCTGATAAACGCTGAAAAAAATGACTAAGTCCAAAAAAAAAAATTTTTCACCTTTTTTCAATTTTACCCCTGTGGGATATATATTCTACCCACACACATTTGTAACTCTCCTGGGTTACCCTCACACATATTATTCCCTCATTTAGTGGATATTTTCACAAAAAAGTGAAATTTTCAAAAATTCAGAAAATTGGCTGAAAACGACTGAATATGAAGGACTCATCAGGCGAATCGCGCTGGAACTGAAATCGGAACGCTCACTGACATTTCCCCTATCTGAAAGTCTGATAAACGCTGAAAAAATGACTAAGTCCAAAAAAAAAATTTTTCACCTTTTTTCAATTTCCCCCCCGTGGGATATATATTCTACCCACACACATTTGGAACTCTCCTGGGGTACCCTCACACATATTATTCCCTCATTTAGTGGATATCTTCACAAAAAAGTGAAATTTTCAAAAATTCAGAAAATTGGCTGAAAACGGCTAAATATGAAGGACTCATCTGGCGAATCGCTCTGGAACTGAAATCGGAACGCTCACTGATATTGCCCCTATCTGAAAGTCTGATAAACGCTGAAAAAATGATTAAGTCCAAAAAAAACTTTTTAACCTTTTTTCAATTTTACCCCCGTGGGATATATATTCTACCCACACACATTTGGAACTCTCCTGGGATACCCTCACACATATTATTCCCTCACTTAGTGGATATTTTCACAAAAAAGTGAAATTTTCAAAAATTCTGAAAATTGGCTGAAAACGACTAAATATGAAGGACTCACCGGGCGAATCGCTCTGGAACTGAAATCGGAATGCTCACTGATATTGCCCCTATCTGAAAGTCTGATAAACGCTGAAAAAATGATTAAGTCCAAAAAAAAAAAATTTTTCACCTTTTTTCAATTTTACCCCTGTGGGATATATATTCTACCCACACACATTTGGACCTCTCCTGGGGTACCCTCACACATATCATTCCCTCATTTAGTGGATATCTTCACAAAAAAGTGAAATTTTCAAAAATTCAGAAAATTGGCTGAAAACGGCTAAATATGAAGGACTCATCTGGCGAATCGCTCTGGAACTGAAATCGGAACGCTCACTGATATTGCCCCTATCTGAAAGTCTGATAAACGCTGAAAAAATGATTAAGTCCAAAAAAAAAATTTTTTTCAACTTTTTTAAATTTTACCCCCGTGGGATATATATTCTACCCACGCACATTTGGAACACTCCTGGGGTACCCTCACACATATTATTCCCTCATTTAGTAGATATTTTCACAAAAAGTGAAATTTTCAAAAATTCAGAAAATTGGCTGAATACGACTGAATATGAAGGACTCATCGGGCGAATCGCGCTGGAACTGAAATCGGAACGCTCAGTGACATTTCTCCTATCTGAAAGACTGATAAACGCTGAAAAAATGACTAAGTCCAAAAAAAAAAAATTTTTCACCTTTTTTCAATTTTACCCCTGTGGGATATATATTCTACCGACACACATTTGGAACTCTCCTGGGGTACCCTCACACATATTATTCCCTCATTTAGTGGATATCTTCACAAAAAAGTGAAATTTTCAAAAATTCAGAAAATTGGCTGAAAACGGCTAAATATGAAGGACTCATCTGGCGAATCGCTCTGGAACTGAAATCGGAACGCTCACTGATATTGCCCCTATCTGAAAGTCTGATAAACGCTGAAAAAATGATTAAGTCCAAAAAAAAAATTTTTTTCAACTTTTTTCAATTTTACCCCCGTGGGATATATATTCTACCCACGCACATTTGGAACACTCCTGGGGTACCCTCACACATATTATTCCCTCACTTAGTGGATATTTTCACAAAAAAGTGAAATTTTAAAAAATTCTGAAAATTGGCTGAAAACGACTGAATATGAAGGACTCATCGCAAGAATCGCGCTGGAACTGAATTCGGAACGCTCACTGACATTTCCCCTATCTGAAATTCTGATAAACGCTGAAAAAATGACTAAGTCCAAAAAAAAAATTTTTCACCTTTTTTCAATTTTCCCCCCGTGGGATATATATTCTACCCACACACATTTGGAACTCTCCTGGGATACCCTCACACATATTATTCCCTCATTTAGTGGATATCTTCACAAAAAAGTGAAATTTTCAAAATTCAGAAAATTGGCTGAAAACGGCTAAATATGAAGGACTCATCTGGCGAATCGCTCTGGAACTGAAATCGGAACGCTCACTGATATTGCCCCTATCTGAAAGTCTGATAAACGCTGAAAAAATGATTAAGTCCAAAAAAAAAAATTTTTTCAACTTTTTTCAATTTTACCCCCGTGGGATATATATTCTACCCACGCACATTTGGAACACTTCTGGGGTACCCTCACACATATTATTCCCTCATTTAGTGGATATTTTCACAAAAAAGTGAAATTTTCAAAAATTCAGAAAATTGGCTGAAAACGACTAAATATGAAGGACTCATCGGGCGAATTGCTCTGGAACTGAAATCGGAACGCTCACTGATATTGCCCCTATCTGAAAGTCTGATAAACGCAGAAAAAATGATTAAGTCCAAAAAAAAATTTTTCAACTTTTTTCAATTTTACCCCCGTGGGATATATATTCTACCCACGCACATTTGGAACACTCCTGTTGTACCCTCACACATATTATTCCCTCATTTAGTGGATATTTTCACAAAAAAGTGAAATATTCAAAAATTCAGAAAATTGGCTGAAAATGACTGAATATGAAGGACTCATCGGGCGAATCGCGCTGGAACTGAAATCGGAACGCTCAGTGACATTTCCCTTATCTGAAAGTCTGATAAACGCTGAAAAAATGACTAAGTCCAAAAAAAAAATTTTTTCACCTTTTTTCAATTTTACCCCTGTGGGATATATATTCTACCCACACACATTTGTAACTCTCCTGGGTTACCCTCACACATATTATTCCCTCATTTAGTGGATATTTTCACAAAAAAGTGAAATTTTCAAAAATTCAGAAAATTGGCTGAAAACGACTAAATATGAAGGACTCATCGGGCGAATCGCTCTGGAACTGAAATCGGAACGCTCACTGACATTTCTCCTATCTGAAAGACTGATAAACGCTGAAAAAATGACTAAGTCCAAAAAAAAAAAATTTTTCACCTTTTTTCAATTTTACCCCTGTGGGATATATATTCTACCCACACACATTTGGAACTCTCCTGGGTTACCCTCACACATATTATTCCCTCATTTAGTGGATATCTTCACAAAAAAGTGAAATTTTCAAAAATTCAGAAAATTGGCTGAAAACGGCTAAATATGAAGGACTCATCTGGCGAATCGCTCTGGAACTGAAATCGGAACGCTCACTGATATTGCCCCTATCTGAAAGTCTGATAAACGCTGAAAAAATGATTAAGTCCCAAAAAAAAATTTTTCAACCTTTTTTCAATTTTACCCCCGTGGGATATATATTCTACCCACACACATTTGGAACTCTCCTGGGATACCCTCACACATATTATTCCCTCACTTAGTGGATATTTTCACAAAAAAGTGAAATTTTCAAAAATTCAGAAAATTGGCTGAAAACGACTGAATATGAAGGACTCATCGCAAGAATCGCGCTGGAACTGAATTCGGAACGCTCACTGACATTTCCCCTATCTGAAATTCTGATAAACGCTGAAAAAATGACTAAGTCCAAAAAAAAAATTTTTCACCTTTTTTCAATTTTCCCCCCGTGGGATATATATTCTACCCACACACATTTGGAACTCTCCTGGGGTACCCTCACACATATTATTCCCTCATTTAGTGGATATCTTCACAAAAAAGTGAAATTTTCAAAAATTCAGAAAATTGGCTGAAAACGGCTAAATATGAAGGACTCATCTGGCGAATCGCTCTGGAACTGAAATCGGAACGCTCACTGATATTGCCCCTATCTGAAAGTCTGATAAACGCTGAAAAAATGATTAAGTCCAAAAAAAAAAATTTTTTCAACTTTTTTCAATTTTACCCCCGTGGGATATATATTCTACCCACGCACATTTGGAACACTTCTGGGGTACCCTCACACATATTATTCCCTCATTTAGTGGATATTTTCACAAAAAAGTGAAATTTTCAAAAATTCAGAAAATTGGCTGAAAACGACTAAATATGAAGGACTCATCGGGCGAATTGCTCTGGAACTGAAATCGGAACGCTCACTGACATTTCTCCTATCTGAAAGTCTGATAAACGCTGAAAAAATGACTAAGTCCAAAAAAAAAAAATTTTTCACCTTTTTTCAATTTTACCCCTGTGGGATATATATTCTACCCACACACATTTGGAACTCTCCTGGGTTACCCTCACACATATTATTCCCTCATTTAGTGGATATCTTCACAAAAAAGTGAAATTTTCAAAAATTCAGAAAATTGGCTGAAAACGGCTAAATATGAAGGACTCATCTGGCGAATCGCTCTGAAACTGAAATCGGAACGCTCACTGATATTGCCCCTATCTGAAAGTCTGATAAACGCTGAAAAAATGATTAAGTCCAAAAAAAAAAAATTTTTCACCTTTTTTCAATTTTACCCCTGTGGGATATATATTCTACCCACGCACATTTGGAACACTCCTGGGGTACCCTCACACATATCATTCCCTCATTTAGTGGATATCTTCACAAAAAAGTGAAATTTTAAAAAATTCTGAAAATTGGCTGAAAACGACTAAATATGAAGGACTCATCGGGCGAATCGCTCTGGAACTGAAATCGGAACGCTCACTGACATTTCTCCTATCTGAAAGTCTGATAAACGCTGAAAAAATGATTAAGTCCAAAAAAAAATTTTTCAACTTTTTTCAATTTCCCCCCCGTGGGATATATATTCTACCCACACACATTTGGAACTCTCCTGGGGTACCCTCACACATATTATTCCCTCATTTAGTGGATATTTTCACAAAAAGTGAAATTTTCAAAAATTCAGAAAATTGGCTGAAAACGACTGAATATGAAGGACTCATCGGGCGAATCGCGCTGGAACTGAAATCGGAACGCTCACTGACATTTCCCCTATCTGAAAGTCTGATAAATGCTGAAGAAATGACAGTCCAAAAAAAAAAATTTTTCACCTTTTTTCAATTTTACCCCTGTGGGATATATATTCTACCCACACACATTTGTAACTCTCCTGGGTTACCCTCACACATATTATTCCCTCATTTAGTGGATATTTTCACAAAAAAGTGAAATTTTCAAAAATTCAGAAAATTGGCTGAAAACGACTGAATATGAAGGACTAATCGGGCGAATCGCGCTGGAACTGAAATCGGAACGCTCACTGACATTTCTCCTATCTGAAAGTCTGATAAACGCTGAAAAAATGACTAAGTCCAAAAAAAAAAAATTTTTCACCTTTTTTCAATTTTACCCCTGTGGGATATATATTCTACCCACACACATTTGGAACTCTCCTGGGTTACCCTCACACATATTATTCCCTCATTTAGTGGATATTTTCACAAAAAAGTGACATTTTCAAAAATTCAGAAAATTGCCTGAAAACGGCTAAATATGAAGGACTCATCTGGCGAATCGCTCTGGAACTGAAATCGGAACGCTCACTGATATTGCCCCTATCTGAAAGTCTGATAAACGCTGAAAAAATGATTAAGTCCAAAAAAAACTTTTTAACCTTTTTTCAATTTTACCCCCGTGGGATATATATTCTACCCACACACATTTGGAACTCTCCTGGGATACCCTCACACATATTATTCCCTCACTTAGTGGATATTTTCACAAAAAAGTGAAATTTTCAAAAATTCAGAAAATTGGCTGAAAACGACTAAATATGAAGGACTCATCGGGCGAATCGCTCTGGAACTGAAATCGGAATGCTCACTGATATTGCCCCTATCTGAAAGTCTGATAAACGCTGAAAAAATGATTAAGTCGAAAAAAAAATTTTTCAACTTTTTTCAATTTTACCCCCGTGGGATATATATTCTACCCACGCACATTTGGAACACTCCTGGGGTACCCTCACACATATTATTCCCTCATTTAGTGGATATTTTCACAAAAAAGTGAAATTTTCAAAAATTCTGAAAATTGGCTGAAAACGACTAAATATGAAGGACTCACCGGGCGAATCGCTCTGGAACTGAAATCGGAACGCTCACTGATATTGCCCCTATCTGAAAGTCTGATAAACGCTGAAAAAATGATTAAGTCCAAAAAAAAAAAATTTTTCACCTTTTTTCAATTTTACCCCTGTGGGATATATATTCTACCCACGCACATTTGGAACACTCCTGGGGTACCCTCACACATGTTATTCCCTCATTTAGTGGATATTTTCACAAAAAAGTGAAATTTTAAAAAATTCTGAAAATTGGCTGAAAACGACTAAATATGAAGGACTCATCGGGCGAATCGCTCTGGAACTGAAATCGGAACGCTCACTGATATTGCCCCTATCTGAAAGTCTGATAAACGCAGAAAAAATGATTAAGTCCAAAAAAAAATTTTTCAACTTTTTTCAATTTTACCCCCGTGGGATATATATTCTACCCACGCACATTTGGAACACTCCTGTTGTACCCTCACACATATTATTCCCTCATTTAGTGGATATTTTCACAAAAAAGTGAAATATTCAAAAATTCAGAAAATTGGCTGAAAACGACTGAATATGAAGGACTCATCGGGCGAATCGCGCTGGAACTGAAATCGGAACGCTCAGTGACATTTCCCTTATCTGAAAGTCTGATAAACGCTGAAAAAATGACTAAGTCCAAAAAAAAAAATTTTTTCACCTTTTTTCAATTTTACCCCTGTGGGATATATATTCTACCCACACACATTTGTAACTCTCCTGGGTTACCCTCACACATATTATTCCCTCATTTAGTGGATATTTTCACAAAAAAGTGAAATTTTCAAAAATTCAGAAAATTGGCTGAAAACGACTGAATATGAAGGACTCATCGCAAGAATCGCGCTGGAACTGAATTCGGAACGCTCACTGACATTTCCCCTATCTGAAATTCTGATAAACGCTGAAAAAATGACTAAGTCCAAAAAAAAAATTTTTCACCTTTTTTCAATTTTCCCCCCGTGGGATATATATTCTACCCACACACATTTGGAACTCTCCTGGGGTACCCTCACACATATTATTCCCTCATTTAGTGGATATCTTCACAAAAAAGTGAAATTTTCAAAAATTCAGAAAATTGGCTGAAAACTGCTAAATATGAAGGACTCATCTGGCGAATCGCTCTGGAACTGAAATCGGAACGCTCACTGATATTGCCCCTATCTGAAAGTCTGATAAACGCTGAAAAAATGATTAAGTCCAAAAAAAAAAATTTTTTCAACTTTTTTCAATTTTACCCCCGTGGGATATATATTCTACCCACGCACATTTGGAACACTTCTGGGGTACCCTCACACATATTATTCCCTCATTTAGTGGATATTTTCACAAAAAAGTGAAATTTTCAAAAATTCAGAAAATTGGCTGAAAACGACTAAATATGAAGGACTCATCGGGCGAATTGCTCTGGAACTGAAATCGGAACGCTCACTGACATTTCTCCTATCTGAAAGTCTGATAAACGCTGAAAAAATGACTAAGTCCAAAAAAAAAAAATTTTTCACCTTTTTTCAATTTTACCCCTGTGGGATATATATTCTACCCACACACATTTGGAACTCTCCTGGGTTACCCTCACACATATTATTCCCTCATTTAGTGGATATCTTCACAAAAAAGTGAAATTTTCAAAAATTCAGAAAATTGGCTGAAAACGGCTAAATATGAAGGACTCATCTGGCGAATCGCTCTGAAACTGAAATCGGAACGCTCACTGATATTGCCCCTATCTGAAAGTCTGATAAACGCTGAAAAAATGATTAAGTCCAAAAAAAAAAAATTTTTCACCTTTTTTCAATTTTACCCCTGTGGGATATATATTCTACCCACGCACATTTGGAACACTCCTGGGGTACCCTCACACATATCATTCCCTCATTTAGTGGATATCTTCACAAAAAAGTGAAATTTTAAAAAATTCTGAACATTGGCTGAAAACGACTAAATATGAAGGACTCATCGGGCGAATCGCTCTGGAACTGAAATCGGAACGCTCACTGATATTGCCCCTATCTGAAAGTCTGATAAACGCAGAAAAAATGATTAAGTCCAAAAAAAAATTTTTCAACTTTTTTCAATTTTACCCCCGTGGGATATATATTCTACCCACGCACATTTGGAACACTCCTGTTGTACCCTCACACATATTATTCCCTCATTTAGTGGATATTTTCACAAAAAAGTGAAATATTCAAAAATTTAGAAAATTGGCTGAAAACGACTAAATATGAAGGACTCATCGGGCGAATCGCGCTGGAACTGAAATCGGAACGCTCACTGACATTTCTCCTATCTGAAAGACTGATAAACGCTGAAAAAATGACTAAGTCCAAAAAAAAAAAATTTTTCACCTTTTTTCAATTTTACCCCTGTGGGATATATACTCTACCCACACACATTTGGAACTCTCCTGGGTTACCCTCACACATATTATTCCCTCATTTAGTGGATATCTTCACAAAAAAGTGAAATTTTCAAAAATTCAGAAAATTGGCTGAAAACGGCTAAATATGAAGGACTCATCTGGCGAATCGCTCTGGAACTGAAATCGGAACGCTCACTGATATTGCCCCTATCTGAAAGTCTGATAAACGCTGAAAAAATGATTAAGTCGAAAAAAAAATTTTTCAACTTTTTTCAATTTTACCCCCGTGGGATATATATTCTACCCACGCACATTTGGAACACTCCTGGGGTACCCTCACACATATTATTCCCTCATTTAGTGGATATTTTCACAAAAAAGTGAAATTTTCAAAAATTCTGAAAATTGGCTGAAAACGACTAAATATGAAGGACTCACCGGGCGAATCGCTCTGGAACTGAAATCGGAACGCTCACTGATATTGCCCCTATCTGAAAGTCTGATAAACGCTGAAAAAATGATTAAGTCCAAAAAAAAAAAATTTTTCACCTTTTTTCAATTTTACCCCTGTGGGATATATATTCTACCCACGCACATTTGGAACACTCCTGGGGTACCCTCACACATGTTATTCCCTCATTTAGTGGATATTTTCACAAAAAAGTGAAATTTTAAAAAATTCTGAAAATTGGCTGAAAACGACTAAATATGAAGGACTCATCGGGCGAATCGCTCTGGAACTGAAATCGGAACGCTCACTGATATTGCCCCTATCTGAAAGTCTGATAAACGCAGAAAAAATGATTAAGTCCAAAAAAAAATTTTTCAACTTTTTTCAATTTTACCCCCGTGGGATATATATTCTACCCACGCACATTTGGAACACTCCTGTTGTACCCTCACACATATTATTCCCTCATTTAGTGGATATTTTCACAAAAAAGTGAAATATTCAAAAATTCAGAAAATTGGCTGAAAACGACTGAATATGAAGGACTCATCGGGCGAATCGCGCTGGAACTGAAATCGGAACGCTCAGTGACATTTCCCTTATCTGAAAGTCTGATAAACGCTGAAAAAATGACTAAGTCCAAAAAAAAAATTTTTTCACCTTTTTTCAATTTTACCCCTGTGGGATATATATTCTACCCACACACATTTGTAACTCTCCTGGGTTACCCTCACACATATTATTCCCTCATTTAGTGGATATTTTCACAAAAAAGTGAAATTTTCAAAAATTCAGAAAATTGGCTGAAAACGACTGAATATGAAGGACTCATCGCAAGAATCGCGCTGGAACTGAATTCGGAACGCTCACTGACATTTCCCCTATCTGAAATTCTGATAAACGCTGAAAAAATGACTAAGTCCAAAAAAAAAATTTTTCACCTTTTTTCAATTTTCCCCCCGTGGGATATATATTCTACCCACACACATTTGGAACTCTCCTGGGGTACCCTCACACATATTATTCCCTCATTTAGTGGATATCTTCACAAAAAAGTGAAATTTTCAAAAATTCAGAAAATTGGCTGAAAACGGCTAAATATGAAGGACTCATCTGGCGAATCGCTCTGGAACTGAAATCGGAACGCTCACTGATATTGCCCCTATCTGAAAGTCTGATAAACGCTGAAAAAATGATTAAGTCCAAAAAAAAAAATTTTTTCAACTTTTTTCAATTTTACCCCCGTGGGATATATATTCTACCCACGCACATTTGGAACACTTCTGGGGTACCCTCACACATATTATTCCCTCATTTAGTGGATATTTTCACAAAAAAGTGAAATTTTCAAAAATTCAGAAAATTGGCTGAAAACGACTAAATATGAAGGACTCATCGGGCGAATTGCTCTGGAACTGAAATCGGAACGCTCACTGACATTTCTCCTATCTGAAAGTCTGATAAACGCTGAAAAAATGACTAAGTCCAAAAAAAAAAAATTTTTCACCTTTTTTCAATTTTACCCCTGTGGGATATATATTCTACCCACACACATTTGGAACTCTCCTGGGTTACCCTCACACATATTATTCCCTCATTTAGTGGATATCTTCACAAAAAAGTGAAATTTTCAAAAATTCAGAAAATTGGCTGAAAACGGCTAAATATGAAGGACTCATCTGGCGAATCGCTCTGAAACTGAAATCGGAACGCTCACTGATATTGCCCCTATCTGAAAGTCTGATAAACGCTGAAAAAATGATTAAGTCCAAAAAAAAAAAATTTTTCACCTTTTTTCAATTTTACCCCTGTGGGATATATATTCTACCCACGCACATTTGGAACACTCCTGGGGTACCCTCACACATATCATTCCCTCATTTAGTGGTTATCTTCACAAAAAAGTGAAATTTTAAAAAATTCTGAAAATTGGCTGAAAACGACTAAATATGAAGGACTCATCGGGCGAATCGCTCTGGAACTGAAATCGGAACGCTCACTGATATTGCCCCTATCTGAAAGTCTGATAAACGCAGAAAAAATGATTAAGTCCAAAAAAAAATTTTTCAACTTTTTTCAATTTTACCCCCGTGGGATATATATTCTACCCACGCACATTTGGAACACTCCTGTTGTACCCTCACACATATTATTCCCTCATTTAGTGGATATTTTCACAAAAAAGTGAAATATTCAAAAATTTAGAAAATTGGCTGAAAACGACTAAATATGAAGGACTCATCGGGCGAATCGCGCTGGAACTGAAATCGGAACGCTCACTGACATTTCTCCTATCTGAAAGACTGATAAACGCTGAAAAAATGACTAAGTCCAAAAAAAAAAAATTTTTCACCTTTTTTCAATTTTACCCCTGTGGGATATATATTCTACCCACACACATTTGGAACTCTCCTGGGTTACCCTCACACATATTATTCCCTCATTTAGTGGATATCTTCACAAAAAAGTGAAATTTTCAAAAATTCAGAAAATTGGCTGAAAACGGCTAAATATGAAGGACTCATCTGGCGAATCGCTCTGGAACTGAAATCGGAACGCTCACTGATATTGCCCCTATCTGAAAGTCTGATAAACGCTGAAAAAATGATTAAGTCCCAAAAAAAAATTTTTCAACCTTTTTTCAATTTTACCCCCGTGGGATATATATTCTACCCACACACATTTGGAATTCTCCTGGGATACCCTCACACATATTATTCCCTCACTTAGTGGATATTTTCACAAAAAAGTGAAATTTTCAAAAATTCAGAAAATTGGCTGAAAACGACTGAATATGAAGGACTCATCGCAAGAATCGCGCTGGAACTGAATTCGGAACGCTCACTGACATTTCCCCTATCTGAAATTCTGATAAACGCTGAAAAAATGACTAAGTCCAAAAAAAAAATTTTTCACCTTTTTTCAATTTTCCCCCCGTGGGATATATATTCTACCCACACACATTTGGAACTCTCCTGGGGTACCCTCACACATATTATTCCCTCATTTAGTGGATATCTTCACAAAAAAGTGAAATTTTCAAAAATTCTGAAAATTGGCTGAAAACGGCTAAATATGAAGGACTCATCTGGCGAATCGCTCTGGAACTGAAATCGGAACGCTCACTGATATTGCACCTATCTGAAAGTCTGATAAACGCTGAAAAAATGATTAAGTCCAAAAAAAAATTTTTTTCACCTTTTTTCAATTTTACCCCTGTGGGATATATATTCTACCCACACACATTTGTAACTCTCCTGGGTTACCCTCACACATATTATTCCCTCATATAGTGGATATTTTCACAAAAAAGTGAAATTTTCAAAAATTCAGAAAATTGGCTGAAAACGACTAAATATGAAGGACTCATCGGGCGAATCGCTCTGGAACTGAAATCGGAACGCTCACTGATATTGCCCCTATCTGAAAGTCTGATAAACGCAGAAAAAATGATTAAGTCCAAAAAAAAATTTTTCAACTTTTTTCAATTTTACCCCCGTGGGATATATATTCTACCCACGCACATTTGGAACACTCCTGTTGTACCCTCACACATATTATTCCCTCATTTAGTGGATATTTTCACAAAAAAGTGAAATATTCAAAAATTTAGAAAATTGGCTGAAAACGACTAAATATGAAGGACTCATCGGGCGAATCGCGCTGGAACTGAAATCGGAACGCTCACTGACATTTCTCCTATCTGAAAGACTGATAAACGCTGAAAAAATGACTAAGTCCAAAAAAAAAAAATTTTTCACCTTTTTTCAATTTTACCCCTGTGGGATATATATTCTACCCACACACATTTGGAACTCTCCTGGGTTACCCTCACACATATTATTCCCTCATTTAGTGGATATCTTCACAAAAAAGTGAAATTTTCAAAAATTCAGAAAATTGGCTGAAAACGGCTAAATATGAAGGACTCATCTGGCGAATCGCTCTGGAACTGAAATCGGAACGCTCACTGATATTGCCCCTATCTGAAAGTCTGATAAACGCTGAAAAAATGATTAAGTCCCAAAAAAAAATTTTTCAACCTTTTTTCAATTTTACCCCCGTGGGATATATATTCTACCCACACACATTTGGAATTCTCCTGGGATACCCTCACACATATTATTCCCTCACTTAGTGGATATTTTCACAAAAAAGTGAAATTTTCAAAAATTCAGAAAATTGGCTGAAAACGACTGAATATGAAGGACTCATCGCAAGAATCGCGCTGGAACTGAATTCGGAACGCTCACTGACATTTCCCCTATCTGAAATTCTGATAAACGCTGAAAAAATGACTAAGTCCAAAAAAAAAATTTTTCACCTTTTTTCAATTTTCCCCCCGTGGGATATATATTCTACCCACACACATTTGGAACTCTCCTGGGGTACCCTCACACATATTATTCCCTCATTTAGTGGATATCTTCACAAAAAAGTGAAATTTTCAAAAATTCTGAAAATTGGCTGAAAACGGCTAAATATGAAGGACTCATCTGGCGAATCGCTCTGGAACTGAAATCGGAACGCTCACTGATATTGCACCTATCTGAAAGTCTGATAAACGCTGAAAAAATGATTAAGTCCAAAAAAAAATTTTTTTCACCTTTTTTCAATTTTACCCCTGTGGGATATATATTCTACCCACACACATTTGTAACTCTCCTGGGTTACCCTCACACATATTATTCCCTCATATAGTGGATATTTTCACAAAAAAGTGAAATTTTCAAAAATTCAGAAAATTGGCTGAAAACGACTGAATATGAAGGACTCATCGGGCGAATCGCGCTGGAACTGAAATCGGAATGCTCACTGACATTTCCCCTATCTGAAAGTCTGATAAACGCTGAAAAAATGACTAAGTCCAAAAAAAAAATTTTTCACCTTTTTTCAATTTCCCCCCCGTGGGATATATATTCTACCCACACACATTTGGAACTCTCCTGGGGTACCCTCACACATATTATTCCCTCATTTAGTGGATATCTTCAGAAAAAAGTGAAATTTTCAAAAATTCAGAAAATTGGCTGAAAACGACTAAATATGAAGGACTCATCTGGCGAATCACTCTGGAACTGAAATCGGAACGCTCACTGATATTGCCCCTATCTGAAAGTCTGATAAACGCTGAAAAAATGACTAAGTCCCAAAAAAAAATTTTTCACCTTTTTTCAATTTTACCCCTGTGGGATATATATTCTAAACACACACATTTGTAACTCTCCTGGGTTACCCTCACACATATTATTCCCTCATTTAGTGGATATCTTCACAAAAAAGTGAAATTTTCAAAAATTCAGAAAATTGGCTGAAAACGGCTAAATATGAAGGACTCATCTGGCGAATCGCTCTGGAACTGAAATCGGAATGCTCACTGATATTGCCCCTATCTGAAAGTCTAATAAACGCTGAAAAAATGATTAAGTCCAAAAAAAAAATTTTTTTCAACTTTTTTCAATTTTACCCCCGTGGGATATATATTCTACCCACGCACATTTGGAACACTTCTGGGGTACCCTCACACATATTATTCCCTCATTTAGTGGATATTTTCACAAAAAAGTGAAATTTTCAAAAATTCAGAAAATTGGCTGAAAACGACTAAATATGAAGGACTCATCGGGCGAATTGCTCTGGAACTGAAATCGGAACGCTCACTGACATTTCTCCTATCTGAAAGTCTGATAAACGCTGAAAAAATGACTAAGTCCAAAAAAAAAAAATTTTTCACCTTTTTTCAATTTTACCCCTGTGGGATATATATTCTACCGACACACATTTGGAACTCTCCTGGGGTACCCTCACACATATTATTCCCTCATTTAGTGGATATCTTCACAAAAAAGTGAAATTTTCAAAAATTCAGAAAATTGGCTGAAAACGGCTAAATATGAAGGACTCATCTGGCGAATCGCTCTGGAACTGAAATCGGAACGCTCACTGATATTGCCCCTATCTGAAAGTCTGATAAACGCTGAAAAAATGATTAAGTCCAAAAAAAAAATTTTTTTCAACTTTTTTCAATTTTACCCCCGTGGGATATATATTCTACCCACGCACATTTGGAACACTCCTGGGGTACCCTCACACATATTATTCCCTCATTTAGTGGATATTTTCACAAAAAAGTGAAATTTTAAAAATTCTGAAAATTGGCTGAAAACGACTAAATATGAAGGACTCATCGGGCGAATCGCTCTGGAACTGAAATCGGAACGCTCACTGATATTGCCCCTATCTGAAAGTCTGATAAACGCAGAAAAAATGATTAAGTCCAAAAAAAAATTTTTCAACTTTTTTCAATTTTACCCCCGTGGGATATATATTCTACCCACGCACATTTGGAACACTCCTGTTGTACCCTCACACATATTATTCCCTCATTTAGTGGATATTTTCACAAAAAAGTGAAATATTCAAAAATTCAGAAAATTGGCTGAAAACGACTGAATATGAAGGACTCATCGGGCGAATCGCGCTGGAACTGAAATCGGAACGCTCAGTGACATTTCCCTTATCTGAAAGTCTGATAAACGCTGAAAAAATGACTAAGTCCAAAAAAAAAAATTTTTCACCTTTTTTCAATTTTACCCCTGTGGGATATATATTCTACCCACACACATTTGTAACTCTCCTGGGTTACCCTCACACATATTATTCCCTCATTTAGTGGATATTTTCACAAAAAAGTGAAATTTTCAAAAATTCAGAAAATTGGCTGAAAACGACTAAATATGAAGGACTCATCGGGCGAATCGCTCTGGAACTGAAATCGGAACGCTCACTGACATTTCTCCTATCTGAAAGACTGGTAAACGCTGAAAAAATGACTAAGTCCAAAAAAAAAAAATTTTTCACCTTTTTTCAATTTTACCACTGTGGGATATATATTCTACCCACACACATTTGGAACTCTCCTGGGGTACCCTCACACATATTATTCCCTCATTTAGTGGATATCTTCACAAAAAAGTGAAATTTTCAAAAATTCAGAAAATTGGCTGAAAACGGCTAAATATGAAGGACTCATCTGGCGAATCGCTCTGGAACTGAAATCGGAACGCTCACTGATATTGCCCCTATCTGAAAGTCTGATAAACGCTGAAAAAATGATTAAGTCCAAAAAAAAAAATTTTTTCAACTTTTTTCAATTTTACCCCCGTGGGATATATATTCTACCCACGCACATTTGGAACACTTCTGGGGTACCCTCACACATATTATTCCCTCATTTAGTGGATATTTTCACAAAAAAGTGAAATTTTCAAAAATTCAGAAAATTGGCTGAAAACGACTAAATATGAAGGACTCATCGGGCGAATTGCTCTGGAACTGAAATCGGAACGCTCACTGACATTTCTCCTATCTGAAAGTCTGATAAACGCTGAAAAAATGACTAAGTCCAAAAAAAAAAAATTTTTCACCTTTTTTCAATTTTACCCCTGTGGGATATATATTCTACCCACACACATTTGGAACTCTCCTGGGTTACCCTCACACATATTATTCCCTCATTTAGTGGATATCTTCACAAAAAAGTGAAATTTTCAAAAATTCAGAAAATTGGCTGAAAACGGCTAAATATGAAGGACTCATCTGGCGAATCGCTCTGGAACTGAAATCGGAACGCTCACTGATATTGCCCCTATCTGAAAGTCTGATAAACGCTGAAAAAATGATTAAGTCCCAAAAAAAAATTTTTTTCAACTTTTTTCAATTTTACCCCCGTGGATATATATTCTACCCACGCACATTTGGAACACTCCTGGGGTACCCTCACACATATTATTCCCTCATTTAGTGGATATTTTCACAAAAAGTGAAATTTTCAAAAATTCAGAAAATTGGCTGAATACGACTGAATATGAAGGACTCATCTGGCGAATCGCGCTGGAACTGAAATCGGAACGCTCAGTGACATTTCCCTTATCTGAAAGTCTGATAAACGCTGAAAAAATGACTAAGTCCAAAAAAAAAAAATTTTTCACCTTTTTTCAATTTTACCCCTGTGGGATATATATTCTACCCACACACATTTGGAACTCTCCTGGGTTACCCTCACACATATTATTCCCTCATTTAGTGGATATTTTCACAAAAAAGTGACATTTTCAAAAATTCAGAAAATTGGCTGAAAACGGCTAAATATGAAGGACTCATCTGGCGAATCGCTCTGGAACTGAAATCGGAACGCTCACTGATATTGCCCCTATCTGAAAGTCTGATAAACGCTGAAAAAATGATTAAGTCCAAAAAAAAAAATTTTTTCAACTTTTTTCAATTTTACCCCCGTGGGATATATATTCTACCCACGCACATTTGGAACACTCCTGGGGTACCCTCACACATATTATTCCCTCATTTAGTGGATATTTTCACAAAAAAGTGAAATTTTAAAAAATTCTGAAAATTGGCTGAAAACGACTAAATATGAAGGACTCATCGGGCGAATCGCTCTGGAACTGAAATCGGAACGGTCACTGATATTGCCCCTATCTGAAAGTCTGATAACCGCTGAAAAAATGACTAAGTCCAAAAAAAAATTTTTTTCACCTTTTTTCAATTTTACCCCTGTGGGATATATATTCTACCCACACACATTTGTAACTCTCCTGGGTTACCCTCACACATATTATTCCCTCATATAGTGGATATTTTCACAAAAAAGTGAAATTTTCAAAAATTCAGAAAATTGGCTGAAAACGACTGAATATGAAGGACTCATCGGGCGAATCGCGCTGGAACTGAAATCGGAATGCTCACTGACATTTCCCCTATCTGAAAGTCTGATAAACGCTGAAAAAATGACTAAGTCCAAAAAAAAAATTTTTCACCTTTTTTCAATTTCCCCCCCGTGGGATATATATTCTACCCACACACATTTGGAACTCTCCTGGGGTACCCTCACACATATTATTCCCTCATTTAGTGGATATCTTCAGAAAAAAGTGAAATTTTCAAAAATTCAGAAAATTGGCTGAAAACGACTAAATATGAAGGACTCATCTGGCGAATCACTCTGGAACTGAAATCGGAACGCTCACTGATATTGCCCCTATCTGAAAGTCTGATAAACGCTGAAAAAATGACTAAGTCCCAAAAAAAAATTTTTCACCTTTTTTCAATTTTACCCCTGTGGGATATATATTCTAAACACACACATTTGTAACTCTCCTGGGTTACCCTCACACATATTATTCCCTCATTTAGTGGATATCTTCACAAAAAAGTGAAATTTTCAAAAATTCAGAAAATTGGCTGAAAACGGCTAAATATGAAGGACTCATCTGGCGAATCGCTCTGGAACTGAAATCGGAATGCTCACTGATATTGCCCCTATCTGAAAGTCTAATAAACGCTGAAAAAATGATTAAGTCCAAAAAAAAAATTTTTTTCAACTTTTTTCAATTTTACCCCCGTGGGATATATATTCTACCCACGCACATTTGGAACACTTCTGGGGTACCCTCACACATATTATTCCCTCATTTAGTGGATATTTTCACAAAAAAGTGAAATTTTCAAAAATTCTGAAAATTGGCTGAAAACGACTAAATATGAAGGACTCATCGGGCGAATCGCTCTGGAACTGAAATCGGAACGCTCACTGATATTGCCCCTATCTGAAAGTCTGATAAACGCTGAAAAAATGATTAAGTCCAAAAAAAATTTTTTAACCTTTTTTCAATTTTACCCCCGTGGGATATATATTCTACCCACACACATTTGGAACTCTCCTGGGGTACCCTCACACATATTATTCCCTCATTTAGTGGATATTTTCACAAAAAAGTGAAATTTTCAAAAATTCTGAAAATTGGCTGAAAACGACTGAATATGAAGGACTCATCGCGAGAATCGCGCTGGAACTGAATTCGGAATGCTCACTGACATTTCCCCTATCTGAAAGTCTGATAAACGCTGAAAAAATGACTAAGTCCAAAAAAAAAATTTTTCACCTTTTTTCAATTTTCCCCCCGTGGGATATATATTCTACCCACACACATTTGGAACTCTCCTGGGGTACCCTCACACATATTATTCCCTCATTTAGTGGATATCTTCACAAAAAAGTGAAATTTTCAAAAATTCAGAAAATTGGCTGAAAACGACTAAATATGAAGGACTCATCTGGCGAATCGCTCTGGAACTGAAATCGGAACGCTCACTGATATTGCCCCTATCTGAAAGTCTGATAAACGCTGAAAAAATGATTAAGTCCAAAAAAAAAATTTTTTTCAACTTTTTTCAATTTTACCCCCGTGGGATATATATTCTACCCAAACACATTTGGAACTCTCCTGGGGTACCCTCACACATATTATTCCCTCATTTAGTGGATATTTTCACAAAAAAGTGAAATTTTCAAAAATTCTGAAAATTGGCTGAAAACGACTAAATATGAAGGACTCATCGGGCGAATCGCTCTGGAACTGAAATCGGAACGCTCACTGATATTGCCCCTATCTGAAAGTCTGATAAACGCTGAAAAAATGATTAAGTCCAAAAAAATTTTTTTAACTTTTTTTCAATTTTACCCCCGTGGGATATATATTCTACCCACACACATTTGGAACACTCCTGGGGTACCCTCACACATATTATTCCCTCATTTAGTGGATATTTTCACAAAAAGTGAAATTTTCAAAAATTCAGAAAATTGGCTGAATACGACTGAATATGAAGGACTTATCGGGAGAATCGCGCTGGAACTGAAATTGGAACGCTCAGTGACATTTCCCTTATCTGAAAGTCTGATAAACGCTGAAAAAATGACTAAGTCCAAAAAAAAATTTTTTTCACCTTTTTTCAATTTTACCCCTGTGGGATATATATTCTACCCACACACATTTGTAACTCTCCTGGGTTACCCTCACACATATTATTCCCTCATTTAGTGGATATTTTCACAAAAAAGTGAAATTTTCAAAAATTCAGAAAATTGGCTGAATACGACTGAATATGAAGGACTCATCGGGCGAATCGCGCTGGAACTGAAATCGGAACGCTCACTGACATTTCCCCTATCTGAAAGTCTGATAAACGCTGAAAAAATGACTAAGTCCAAAAAAAAAATTTTTCACCTTTTTTCAATTTTCCCCCCGTGGGATATATATTCTACCCACACACATTTGGAACACTCCTGGGGTACCCTCACACATATTATTCCCTCATTTAGTGGATATTTTCCCAAAAAAGTGAAATTTTAAAAAATTCTGAAAATTGGCTGAAAACGACTAAATATGAAGGACTCATCGGGCGAATCGCTCTGGAACTGAAATCGGAACGCTCACTGATATTGCCCCTATCTGAAAGTCTGATAAACGCTGAAAAAATGATTAAGTCCAAAAAAAATTTTTTAACCTTTTTTCAATTTTACCCCCGTGGGATATATATTCTATCCACACACATTTGGAAGTCTCCTGGGATACCCTCACACATATTATTCCCTCACTTAGTGGATATTTTCACAAAAAAGTGAAATTTTCAAAAATTCAGAAAATTGGCTGAAAACGACTGAATATGAAGGACTCATCGCAAGAATCGCGCTGGAACTGAATTCGGAACGCTCACTGACATTTCCCCTATCTGAAATTCTGATAAACGCTGAAAAAATGACTAAGTCCAAAAAAAAATTTTTTCACCTTTTTTCAATTTTCCCCCCGTGGGATATATATTCTACCCACGCACATTTGGAACACTTCTGGGGTACCCTCACACATATTATTCCTTCATTTAGTGGATATTTTCACAAAAAAGTGAAATTTTCAAAAATTCTGAAAATTGGCTGAAAACGACTAAATATGAAGGACTCATCGGGCGAATCGCTCTGGAACTGAAATCGGAACGCTCACTGATATTGCCCCTATCTGAAAGTCTGATAAACGCTGAAAAAATGACTAAGTCCAAAAAAAAAATTTTTTAACCTTTTTTCAATTTTACCCCCGTGGGATATATATTCTACCCACACACATTTGGAACTCTCCTGGGGTACCCTCACACATATTATTCCCTCATTTAGTGGATATTTTCACAAAAAAGTGAAATTTTCAAAAATTCAGAAAATTGGCTGAAAACGACTGAATATGAAGGACTCATCGCGAGACTCGCGCTGGAACTGAATTCGGAACGCTCACTGACATTTCCCCTATCTGAAATTCTGATAAACGCTGAAAAAATGACTAAGTCCAAAAAAAAAATTTTTCACCTTTTTTCAATTTTACCCCCGTGGGATATATATTCTACCCACACACATTTGGAACTCTACTCGGGTACCCTCACACATATTATTCCCTCATTTAGTGGATATTTTCACAAAAAAGTGAAATTTTCAAAAATTCAGAAAATTGGCTGAAAACGACTAAATATGAAGGACTCATCGGGCGAATCGCTCTGGAACTGAAATCGGAACGCTCACTGATATTGCCCCTATCTGAAAGTCTGATAAACGCTGAAAAAATGACTAAGTCCAAAAAAAATTTTTTTTCAACTTTTTTCAATTTTACCCCCGTGGAATATATATACTACCCACGCACATTTGGAACACTCCTGGGGTACCCTCATACATATTATTCCCTCATTTAGTGGATATTTTCACAAAAAGTGAAATTTTCAAAAATTCAGAAAATTGGCTGAATACGACTGAATATGAAGGACTCATCGGGAGAATCGCGCTGGAACTGAAATCGGAACGCTCACTGACATTTCCCCTATCTGAAAGTCTGATAAACGCTGAAAAAATGACTAAGTCCAAAAAAAAAATTTTTCACCTTTTTTCAATTTCCCCCCCGTGGGATATATATTCTACCCACACACATTTGGAACTCTCCTGGGGTACCCTCACACATATTATTCCCTCATTTAGTGGATATCTTCACAAAAAAGTGAAATTTTCAAAAATTCAGAAAATTGGCTGAAAACGGCTAAATATGAAGGACTCATCTGGCGAATCGCTCTGGAACTGAAATCGGAACGCTCACTGATATTGCCCCTATCTGAAAGTCTGATAAATGCTGAAAAAATGATTAAGTCCAAAAAAAAAAATTTTTTCAACTTTTTTCAATTTTACCCCCGTGGGATATATATTCTACCCACGCACATTTGGAACACTCCTGGGGTACCCTCACACATATTATTCCCTCATTTAGTGGATATTTTCACAAAAAGTGAAATTTTCAAAAATTCAGAAAATTGGCTGAATACGACTGAATATGAAGGACTCATCGGGAGAATCGCGCTGGAACTGAAATTGGAACGCTCAGTGACATTTCCCTTATCTGAAAGTCTGATAAACGCTGAAAAAATGACTAAGTCCAAAAAAAAATTTTTTTCACCTTTTTTCAATTTTACCCCTGTGGGATATATATTCTACCCACACACATTTGTAACTCTCCTGGGTTACCCTCACACATATTATTCCCTCATTTAGTGGATATTTTCACAAAAAAGTGAAATTTTCAAAAATTCAGAAAATTGGCTGAATACGACTGAATATGAAGGACTCATCGGGCGAATCGCGCTGGAACTGAAATCGGAACGCTCACTGACATTTCCCCTATCTGAAAGTCTGATAAACGCTGAAAAAATGACTAAGTCCAAAAAAAAAATTTTTCACCTTTTTTCAATTTTCCCCCCGTGGGATATATATTCTACCCACACACATTTGGAACACTCCTGGGGTACCCTCACACATATTATTCCCTCATTTAGTGGATATTTTCCCAAAAAAGTGAAATTTTAAAAAATTCTGAAAATTGGCTGAAAACGACTAAATATGAAGGACTCATCGGGCGAATCGCTCTGGAACTGAAATCGGAACGCTCACTGATATTGCCCCTATCTGAAAGTCTGATAAACGCTGAAAAAATGATTAAGTCCAAAAAAAATTTTTTAACCTTTTTTCAATTTTACCCCCGTGGGATATATATTCTATCCACACACATTTGGAACTCTCCTGGGATACCCTCACACATATTATTCCCTCACTTAGTGGATATTTTCACAAAAAAGTGAAATTTTCAAAAATTCAGAAAATTGGCTGAAAACGACTGAATATGAAGGACTCATCGCAAGAATCGCGCTGGAACTGAATTCGGAACGCTCACTGACATTTCCCCTATCTGAAATTCTGATAAACGCTGAAAAAATGACTAAGTCCAAAAAAAAAATTTTTCACCTTTTTTCAATTTTCCCCCCGTGGGATATATATTCTACCCACACACATTTGGAACTCTCCTGGGGTACCCTCACACATATTATTCCCTCATTTAGTGGATACCTTCACAAAAAAGTGAAATTTTCAAAAATTCAGAAAATTGGCTGAAAACGGCTAAATATGAAGGACTTATCTGGCGAATCGCTCTGGAACTGAAATCGGAACGCTCACTGACATTTCCCCTATCTGAAATTCTGATAAACGCTGAAAAAATGACTAAGTCCAAAAAAAAAATTTTTCACCTTTTTTCAATTTTACCCCCGTGGGATATATATTCTACCCACACACATTTGTAACTTTCCTGGGTTACCCTCACACATATTATTCCCTCATTTAGTGGATATTTTCACAAAAAAGTGAAATTTTCAAAAATTCAGAAAATTGGCTGAAAACGACTGAATATGAAGGACTCATCGGGCGAATCGCGCTGGAACTGAAATCGGAACGCTCACTCACATTTCCCCTATCTGAAAGTCTGATAAACGCTGAAAAAATGACTAAGTCCAAAAAAAAAATTTTTCACCTTTTTTCAATTTTCCCCTCGTGGGATATATATTCTACCCACACACATTTGGAACTCTCCTGGGGTACCCTCACACATATTATTCCCTCATTTAGTGGATATCTTCACAAAAAAGTGAAATTTTCAAAAATTCTGAAAATTGGCTGAAAACGACTAAATATGAAGGACTCATGTGGCGAATCGCTCTGGAACTGAAATCGGAATGCTCACTGATATTGCCCCTATCTGAAAGTCTGATAAACGCTGAAAAAATGATTAAGTCCAAAAAAAAAATTTTTTTCAACTTTTTTCAATTTTACGCCCGTGGGATATATATTCTACCCACGCACATTTGGAACACTCCTTAGGTACCCTCACACATATTATTCCCTCATTTAGTGGATATTTTCACAAAAAAGTGAAATTTTCCAAAATTCTGAAAATTGGCTGAAAACGACTAAATATGAAGGACTCATCGGGCGAATCGCTCTGGAACTGAAATCGGAACGCTCACTGATATTGCCCCTATCTGAAAGTCTGATAAACGCTGAAAAAATGATTAAGTCCAAAAAAAATTTTTTAACCTTTTTTCAATTTTACCCCCGTGAGATATATATTCTACCCACACACATTTGGAACTCTCCTGGGGTACCCTCACACATATTATTCCCTCATTTAGTGGATATTTTCACAAAAAAGTGAAATATTCAAAAATTCAGAAAATTGGCTGAAAACGACTGAATATGAAGGACTCATCGGGCGAATCGCGCTGGAACTGAAATCTGAACGCTCTCTGACATTTCCCCTATCTGAAAGTCTGATAAACGCTGAAAAAATGACTAAATCCCAAAAAAAAAATTTTTCACCTTTTTTCAATTTTACCCCCGTGGGATATATATTCTACCCACACACATTTGGAACTCTCCTGGGGTACCCTCACACATATTATTCCCTCATTTAGTGGATATTTTCACAAAAAAGTGAAATTTTCAAAATTCAGAAAATTGGCTGAAAACGACTAAATATGAAGGACTCATCGGGCGAATCGCTCTGGAACTGAAATCGGAACGCTCACTGATATTGCCCCTATCTGAAAGTCTGATAAACGCTGAAAAAATGATTAAGTCCAAAAAAAAATTTTTTCAACTTTTTTCAATTTTACCCCCGTGGGATATATATTCTACCCACGCACATTTGGAACTCTCCTGGGGTACCCTCACACATATTATTCCCTCATTTAGTGGATATTTTCACAAAAAAGTGAAATATTCAAAAATTCAGAAAATTGGCTGAAAACGACTGAATATGAAGGACTCATCGGGCGAATCGCGCTGGAACTGAAATCTGAACGCTCTCTGACATTTCCCCTCTCTGAAAGTCTGATAAACGCTGAAAAAATGACTAAATCCCAAAAAAAAATTTTTTCACCTTTTTTCAATTTTACCCCCGTGGGATATATATTCTACCCACACACATTTGGAACTCTCCTGGGGTACCCTCACACATATTATTCCCTCATTTAGTGGATATTTTCACAAAAAAGTGAAATTTTCAAAAATTCAGAAAATTGGCTGAAAACGACTAAATATGAAGGACTCATCGGGCGAATCGCTCTGGAACTGAAATCGGAATGCTCACTGATATTGCCCCTATCTGAAAGTCTGATAAACGCTGAAAAAATGATTAAGTCCAAAAAATAATTTTTTCAACTTTTTTCAATTTTACCCCCGTGGGATATATATTCTACCCACGCACATTTGGAACACTCCTGGGGTACCCTCACACATATTATTCCCTCATTTAGTGGATATTTTCACAAAAAAGTGAAATTTTCAAAAATTCTGAAAATTGGCTGAAAAGGACTAAATATGAAGGACTCATCGGGCGAATCGCTCTGGAACTGAAATCGGAACGCTCACTGACATTTCCCCTATCTGAAAGTCTGATAAACGCTGAAAAAATGACTAAGTCCAAAAAAAAAAATTTTTAACCTTTTTTCAATTTTACCCCCGTGGGATATATATTCTACCCACACACATTTGGAACTCTCCTGGGGTACCCTCACACATATTATTCCCTTATTTAGTGGATATTTTCACAAAAAAGTGAAATTTTCAAAAATTCTGAAAATTGGCTGAAAACGACTAAATATGAACGACTCATCAGGCGAATCGCTCTGGAATTGAAATCGGAATGCTCACTGACATTTCCCCTATCTGAAAGTCTGATAAACGCTGAAAAAATGACTAAGTCCAAAAAAAAAAATTTTTCACCTTTTTTCAATTTTACCCCCGTGGGATATATATTCTACCCACACACATTTGGAACTCTCCTGGGGTACCCTCACACATATTATTCCCTCATTTAGTGGATATTTTCACAAAAAAGTGAAATTTTCAAAAATTCTGAAAATTGTCTGAAAATGACTAAATATGAAGGACTCATTGGGCGAATCACTCTGGAACTGAAATTGGAACGCTCACTGATATTTCCCCTATCTGAAAGTCTGATAAACGCTGAAAAAATGACTAAGTCCAAAAAAAAATTTTTTCAACTTTTTTCAATTTTACCCCCGTGGGATATATATTCTATCCACACACATTTGGAACTCTCCTGGGGTACCCTCACACATATTATTCCCTCATTTAGTGGATATTTTCACAAAAAAGTGAAATTTTCAAAAATTCAGAAAATTTGCTGAATAAGACTGAATATGAAGGACTCATCGGGAGAATCGCGCTGGAACTGAAATCGGAACGCTCACTGACATTTCCCCTATCTGAAAGTCTGATAAATGCTGAAAAAATGACTAAGTCCAAAAAAAAAAATTTTTCACCTTTCTTCAATTTTACCCCCGTGGGATATATATTCTACCCACACACATTTGGAACTCTCCTGGGGTACCCTCACACATATTATTCCCTCATTTAGTGGATATCTTCACAAAAAAGTGAAATTTTCAAAAATTCAGAAAATTGGCTGAAAACGACTAAATATGAAGGACTCATCGGGCGAATCGCTCTGGAACTGAAATCGGAACGCTCACTGATATTGCCCCTATCTGAAAGTCTGATAAACGCTGAAAAAATGACTAAGTCCAAAAAAAAAATTTTTTTGACCTTTTTTCAATTTTACCACCGTGGGATATGTATTCTACCCACACACATTTGGAACTCTCCTGAGGTACCCTCACACATATTATTCCCTCATTTAGTGGATATTTTCACAAAAAAGTGAAATTTTCAAAAATTCTGAAAATTGGCTGAAAACGACTAAATATGAAGGAATCATCGGGCGAATCACTCTGGAACTGAAATCGGAACGCTCACTGATATTTCCCCTATCTGAAAGTCTGATAAACGCTGAAAAAATGACAGTCCAAAAAAAAAAATTTTTCACTTTTCTTCAATTTTACCCCCGTGGGATATAAATTCTACCCACCACATTTGGAACACTCCTGGGGTACTCTCACACATATTATTCCCTCATTTAGTGGATATTTTCACAAAAAAGTAAAATTTTCAAAAATTCAGAAAATTGGCTGAATACGACTGAATATGAAGGACTCATCGGGAGAATCGCGCTGGAACTGAAATCGGAACGCTCACTGACATTTCCCCTATCTGAAAGTCTGATAAACGCTGAAAAAATGACTAAGTCCAAAAAAAAAATTTTTTCACCTTTCTTCAATTTTACCCCCGTGGGATATATATTCTACCCACACACATTTGGAACTCTCCTGGGGTACCCTCACACATATTATTCCCTCATTTAGTGGATATTTTCACAAAAAAGTGAAATTTTCAAAAATTCTGAAAATTGGCTGAAAACGACTAAATATGAAGAAATCATCGGGCGAATCACTCTGGAACTGAAATCGGAACGCTCACTGATATTTCCCCTATCTGAAAGTCTGATAAACGCTGAAAAAATGATTAAGTCCAAAAAAAAATTTTTTCAACTTTTTTCAATTTTACCCCCGTGGGATATAAATTCTACCCACCACATTTGGAACACTCCTGGGGTACTCTCACACATATTATTCCCTCATTTAGTGGATATTTTCACAAAAAAGTGAAATTTTCAAAAATTCAGAAAAATTGGCTGAAAACGACTAAATATGAAGGACTCATCGGGCGAATCGCTCTGGAACTGAAGTCGGAACGCTCACTGATATTGCCCCTATCTGAAAGTCTGATAAACGCTGAAAAAATGAATAAGTCCAAAAAAAAAATTTTAACCTTTTTTCAATTTTACCCCCGTGGGATATATATTCTACCCGCACACATTTGGAACTCTCCTGGGGTACCCTCACACATATTATTCCCTCATTTAGTGGATATTTTCACAAAAATGTGAAATTTTCAAAAATTCAGAAAATTGGCTGAAAACGACTGAATATGAAGGACTCATCGGGAGAATCGCGCTGGAACTGAAATCGGAACGCTCACTGACATTTCCCCTATCTGAAATTCTGATAAACGCTGAAAAAATGATTAAGTCCAAAAAAAAATTTTTTCAACTTTTTTCAATTTTACCCCCGTGGGATATAAATTCTACCCACCACATTTGGAACACTCCTGGGGTACTCTCACACATATTATTCCCTCATTTAGTGGATATTTTCACAAAAAAGTAAAATTTTCAAAAATTCAGAAAATTGGCTGAATACGACTGAATATGAAGGACTCATCGGGAGAATCGCGCTGGAACTGAAATCGGAACGCTCACTGACATTTCCCCTATCTGAAAGTCTGATAAACGCTGAAAAAATGACTAAGTCCAAAAAAAAAATTTTTTCACCTTTCTTCAATTTTACCCCCGTGGGATATATATTCTACCCACACACATTTGGAACTCTCCTGGGGTACCCTCACACATATTATTCCCTCATTTAGTGGATATTTTCACAAAAAAGTGAAATTTTCAAAAATTCTGAAAATTGGCTGAAAACGACTAAATATGAAGAAATCATCGGGCGAATCACTCTGGAACTGAAATCGGAACGCTCACTGATATTTCCCCTATCTGAAAGTCTGATAAACGCTGAAAAAATGATTAAGTCCAAAAAAAAATTTTTTCAACTTTTTTCAATTTTACCCCCGTGGGATATAAATTCTACCCACCACATTTGGAACACTCCTGGGGTACTCTCACACATATTATTCCCTCATTTAGTGGATATTTTCACAAAAAAGTGAAATTTTCAAAAATTCAGAAAAATTGGCTGAAAACGACTAAATATGAAGGACTCATCGGGCGAATCGCTCTGGAACTGAAGTCGGAGCGCTCACTGATATTGCCCCTATCTGAAAGTCTGATAAACGCTGAAAAAATGATTAAGTCCAAAAAAAAAATTTTAACCTTTTTTCAATTTTACCCCCGTGGGATATATATTCTACCCGCACACATTTGGAACTCTCCTGGGGTACCCTCACACATATTATTCCCTCATTTAGTGGATATTTTCACAAAAATGTGAAATTTTCAAAAATTCAGAAAATTGGCTGAAAACGACTGAATATGAAGGACTCATCGGGAGAATCGCGCTGGAACTGAAATCGGAACGCTCACTGACATTTCCCCTATCTGAAATTCTGATAAACGCTGAAAAAATGATTAAGTCCAAAAAAAAATTTTTTCAACTTTTTTCAATTTTACCCCCGTGGGATATATATTCTACCCACGCACATTTGGAACACTCCTGGGGTACCCTCACACATATTATTCCCTCATTTAGTGGATATTTCACAAAAAAGTGAAATTTTCAAAAATTCTGAAAATTGGCTGAAAACGACTAAATATGAAGGAATCATCGGGCGAATCACTCTGGAACTGAAATCGGAACGCTCACTGATATTTCCCCTATCTGAAAGTCTGATAAACGCTGAAAAAATGACTAAGTCCAAAAAAAAAAAATGTTTCACCTTTCTTCAATTTTACCCCCGTGGGATATATATTCTACCCACACACATTTGGAACTCTCCTGGGGTACCCTCACACATATTATTCCCTCATTTAGTGGATATTTTCACAAAAAAGTGAAATTTTCAAAAATTCAGAAAATTGGCTGAAAACGACTGAATATGAAGGACTCATCGGGAGAATCGCGCTGGAACTGAAATCGGAACGCTCACTGACATTTCCCCTATCTGAAAGTCTGATAAACGCTGAAAAAATGACTAAGTCCAAAAAAAAAAATTTTTCACCTTTCTTCAATTTTACCCCCGTGGGATATATATTCTACCCACACACATTTGGAACTCTCCTGGGGTACCCTCACACATATTATTCCCTCATTTAGTGGATATTTTCACAAAAAAGTGAAATTTTCAAAAATTCAGAAAATTGGCTGAAAACGACTGAATATGAAGGACTCATCGAGCGAATCGCGCTGGAACTGAAATCGGAACGCTCACTGACATTTCACCTATCTGAAAGTCTGATAAACGCTGAAAAAATGACTAAGTCCAAAAAAAAAAATTTTTCATCTTTTTTCAATTTTACCCCCGTGGGATATATATTCTACCCACACACATTTGGAACTCTCCTGGGGTACCCTCACACATATTATTCCCACATTTAGTGCATATTTTCACAAAAAAGTGAAATTTTCAAAAATTCAGAAAATTGGCTGAATACGACTGAATATGAAGGACTCATCGGGAGAATCGCGCTGGAACTGAAATCGGAACGCTCACTGACATTTCCCCTATCTGAAAGTCTGATAAACGCTGAAAAAATGACTAAGTCCAAAAAAAAAAATTTTTCACCTTTCTTCAATTTTACCCCCGTGGGATATAAATTCTACCCACCACATTTGGAACACTCCTGGGGTACTCTCACACATATTATTCCCTCATTTAGTGGATATTTTCACAAAAAAGTGAAATTTTCAAAAATTCAGAAAATTGGCTGAAAACGACTGAATATGAAGGACTCATCGGGCGAATCGCGCTGGAACTGAAATCGGAACGCTCACTGACATTTCCCCTATCTGAAAGTCTGATAAACGCTGAAAAAATGACTAAGTCCAAAAAAAAAAAATTTTCACCTTTTTTCAATTTTACCCCCGTGGGATATATATTCTACCCACACACATTTGGAACTCTCCTGGGGTACCCTCACACATATTATTCCCTCATTTAGTGGATATTTTCACAAAAAAGTGAAATTTTCAAAAATTCAGAAAATTGGCTGAAAACGACTAAATATGAAGGACTCATCGGGCGAATCGCTCTGGAACTGAAATCGGAACGCTCACTGATATTGCCCCTATCTAAAAGTCTGATAAACGCTGAAAAAATGATTAAGTCCAAAAAAAATTTTTTTCAATTTTACCCCCGTGGGATATATATTCTACCCACGCACATTTGGAACACTCCTGGGGTACCCTCACACATATTATTCCCTCATTTAGTGGATATTTTCACAAAAAAGTGAAATTTTCAAAAATTCTGAAAATTGGCTGAAAAGGACTAAATATGAAGGACTCATCGGGCGAATCGCTCTGGAACTGAAATCGGAACGCTCACTGACATTTCCCCTATCTGAAAGTCTGATAAACGCTGAAAAAATGACTAAGTCCAAAAAAAAAAAATTTTTAACCTTTTTTCAATTTTACCCCCGTGGGATATATATTCTACCCACACACATTTGGAACTCTCCTGGGGTACCCTCACACATATTATTCCCTCATTTAGTGGATATTTTCACAAAAAAGTGAAATTTTCAAAAATTCAGAAAATTGGCTGAAAGCGACTGAATATGAAGGACTCATCGGGCGAATCGCGCTGGAACTGAAATCGGAACGCTCACTGACATTTCCCCTATCTGAAAGTCTGATAAAAGCTGAAAAAATGACTAAGTCCAAAAAAAAAAAATTTTCACCTTTTTTCAATTTTACCCCCGTGGGATATATATTCTACCCACACACATTTGGAACTCTCCTGGGGTACCCTCACACATATTATTCCCTCATTTAGTGGATATTTTCACAAAAAAGTAAAATTTTCAAAAATTCAGAAAATTGGCTGAAAACGACTAAATATGAAGGACTCATCTGGCGAATCACTCTGGAACTGAAATCGGAACGCTCACTGATATTGCCCCTATCTGAAAGTCTGATAAACGCTGAAAAAATGATTAAGTCCAAAAAAAAAATTTTTTTCAACTTTTTTCAATTTTACCCCTGTGGGATATATATTCTACCCACGCACATTTGGAACACTCCTGGGGTACCCTCACACATATTATTCCCTCATTTAGTGGATATTTTCACAAAAAAGTGAAATTTTCAAAAATTCTGAAAATTGACTGAATACGACTGAATATGAAGGACTCATCGGGAGAATCGCGCTGGAACTGAAATCGGAACGCTCACTGACATTTCCCCTATCTGAAAGTCTGATAAACGCTGAAAAAATGACTAAGTCCAAAAAAAAAAATTTTTCACCTTTCTTCAATTTTACCCCCGTGGGATATATATTCTACCCACGCACATTTGGAACACTCCTGGGGTACCCTCACACATATTATTCCCTCATTTAGTGGATATTTTCACAAAAAAGTGAAATTTTCAAAAATTCAGAAAATTGGCTGAATACGACTGAATATGAAGGACTCATCGGGCGAATCGCTCTGGAACTGAAATCGGAACGCTCACTGATATTGCCCCTATCTGAAAGTCTGATAAACGCTGAAAAAATGACTAAGTCCAAAAAAAAAAATTTTTTCAACTTTTTTCAATTTTACCCCGTGGGATATAAATTCTACCCACCACATTTGGAACACTCCTGGGGTACTCTCACACATATTATATCCTCATTTAGTGGATATTTTCACAAAAAAGTGAAATTTTCAAAAGTTCAGAAAATTGGCTGAAAACGACTGAATATGAAGGACTCATCGGGCGAATCGCGCTGGAACTGAAATCGGAACGCTCACTGACATTTCCCCTATCTGAAAGTCTGATAAAAGCTGAAAAAATGACTAAGTCCAAAAAAAAAAAATTTTCACCTTTTTTCAATTTTACCCCCGTGGGATATATATTCTACCCACACACATTTGGAACTCTCCTGGGGTACCCTCACACATATTATTCCCTCATTTAGTGGATATTTTCACAAAAAAGTGAAATTTTCAAAAATTCAGAAAATTGGCTGAAAACGACTAAATATGAAGGACTCATCTGGCGAATCGCTCTGGAACTGAAATCGGAACGCTCACTGATATTGCCCCTATCTGAAAGTCTGATAAACGCTGAAAAAATGATTAAGTCCAAAAAAAAAATTTTTTTCAATTTTTTTCAATTTTACCCCCGTGGGATATATATTCTACCCACGCACATTTGGAACACTCCTGGGGTACCCTCACACATATTATTCCCTAATTTAGTGGATATTTTCACAAAAAAGTGAAATTTTCAAAAATTCAGAAAATTGACTGAATACGACTGAATATGAAGGACTCATCGGGAGAATCGCGCTGGAACTGAAATCGGAACGCTCACTGACATTTCCCCTATCTGAAAGTCTGATAAACGCTGAAAAAATGATTAAGTCCAAAAAAAAAAAATTTTCACCTTTTTTCAATTTTACCCCCGTGGGATACATATTCTACCCACACACATTTGGAACTCTCCTGGGGTACCCTCACACATATTATTCCCACATTTAGTGCATATTTTCACAAAAAAGTGAAATTTTCAAAAATTCAGAAAATTGGCTGAATACGACTGAATATGAAGGACTCATCGGGAGAATCGCGCTGGAACTGAAATCGGAACGCTCACTGACATTTCCCCTATCTGAAAGTCTGATAAACGCTGAAAAAATGACTAAGTCCAAAAAAAAAAATTTTTCACCTTTCTTCAATTTTACCCCCGTGGGATATAAATTCTACCCACCACATTTGGAACACTCCTGGGGTACTCTCACACATATTATTCCCTCATTTAGTGGATATTTTCACAAAAAAGTGAAATTTTCAAAAATTCAGAAAATTGGCTGAAAACGACTGAATATGAAGGACTCATCGGGCGAATCGCGCTGGAACTGAAATCGGAACGCTCACTGACATTTCCCCTATCTGAAAGTCTGATAAACGCTGAAAAAATGACTAAGTCCAAAAAAAAAAAATTTTCACCTTTTTTCAATTTTACCCCCGTGGGATATATATTCTACCCACACACATTTGGAACTCTCCTGGGGTACCCTCACACATATTATTCCCTCATTTAGTGGATATTTTCACAAAAAAGTGAAATTTTCAAAAATTCAGAAAATTGGCTGAAAACGACTAAATATGAAGGACTCATCGGGCGAATCGCTCTGGAACTGAAATCGGAACGCTCACTGATATTGCCCCTATCTAAAAGTCTGATAAACGCTGAAAAAATGATTAAGTCCAAAAAAAATTTTTTTCAATTTTACCCCCGTGGGATATATATTCTACCCACGCACATTTGGAACACTCCTGGGGTACCCTCACACATATTATTCCCTCATTTAGTGGATATTTTCACAAAAAAGTGAAATTTTCAAAAATTCTGAAAATTGGCTGAAAAGGACTAAATATGAAGGACTCATCGGGCGAATCGCTCTGGAACTGAAATCGGAACGCTCACTGACATTTCCCCTATCTGAAAGTCTGATAAACGCTGAAAAAATGACTAAGTCCAAAAAAAAAAAATTTTTAACCTTTTTTCAATTTTACCCCCGTGGGATATATATTCTACCCACACACATTTGGAACTCTCCTGGGGTACCCTCACACATATTATTCCCTCATTTAGTGGATATTTTCACAAAAAAGTGAAATTTTCAAAAATTCAGAAAATTGGCTGAAAGCGACTGAATATGAAGGACTCATCGGGCGAATCGCGCTGGAACTGAAATCGGAACGCTCACTGACATTTCCCCTATCTGAAAGTCTGATAAAAGCTGAAAAAATGACTAAGTCCAAAAAAAAAAAATTTTCACCTTTTTTCAATTTTACCCCCGTGGGATATATATTCTACCCACACACATTTGGAACTCTCCTGGGGTACCCTCACACATATTATTCCCTCATTTAGTGGATATTTTCACAAAAAAGTAAAATTTTCAAAAATTCAGAAAATTGGCTGAAAACGACTAAATATGAAGGACTCATCTGGCGAATCACTCTGGAACTGAAATCGGAACGCTCACTGATATTGCCCCTATCTGAAAGTCTGATAAACGCTGAAAAAATGATTAAGTCCAAAAAAAAAATTTTTTTCAACTTTTTTCAATTTTACCCCTGTGGGATATATATTCTACCCACGCACATTTGGAACACTCCTGGGGTACCCTCACACATATTATTCCCTCATTTAGTGGATATTTTCACAAAAAAGTGAAATTTTCAAAAATTCTGAAAATTGACTGAATACGACTGAATATGAAGGACTCATCGGGAGAATCGCGCTGGAACTGAAATCGGAACGCTCACTGACATTTCCCCTATCTGAAAGTCTGATAAACGCTGAAAAAATGACTAAGTCCAAAAAAAAAAATTTTTCACCTTTCTTCAATTTTACCCCCGTGGGATATATATTCTACCCACGCACATTTGGAACACTCCTGGGGTACCCTCACACATATTATTCCCTCATTTAGTGGATATTTTCACAAAAAAGTGAAATTTTCAAAAATTCAGAAAATTGGCTGAATACGACTGAATATGAAGGACTCATCGGGCGAATCGCTCTGGAACTGAAATCGGAACGCTCACTGATATTGCCCCTATCTGAAAGTCTGATAAACGCTGAAAAAATGACTAAGTCCAAAAAAAAAAATTTTTTCAACTTTTTTCAATTTTACCCCGTGGGATATAAATTCTACCCACCACATTTGGAACACTCCTGGGGTACTCTCACACATATTATATCCTCATTTAGTGGATATTTTCACAAAAAAGTGAAATTTTCAAAAGTTCAGAAAATTGGCTGAAAACGACTGAATATGAAGGACTCATCGGGCGAATCGCGCTGGAACTGAAATCGGAACGCTCACTGACATTTCCCCTATCTGAAAGTCTGATAAAAGCTGAAAAAATGACTAAGTCCAAAAAAAAAAAATTTTCACCTTTTTTCAATTTTACCCCCGTGGGATATATATTCTACCCACACACATTTGGAACTCTCCTGGGGTACCCTCACACATATTATTCCCTCATTTAGTGGATATTTTCACAAAAAAGTGAAATTTTCAAAAATTCAGAAAATTGGCTGAAAACGACTAAATATGAAGGACTCATCTGGCGAATCGCTCTGGAACTGAAATCGGAACGCTCACTGATATTGCCCCTATCTGAAAGTCTGATAAACGCTGAAAAAATGATTAAGTCCAAAAAAAAAATTTTTTTCAATTTTTTTCAATTTTACCCCCGTGGGATATATATTCTACCCACGCACATTTGGAACACTCCTGGGGTACCCTCACACATATTATTCCCTAATTTAGTGGATATTTTCACAAAAAAGTGAAATTTTCAAAAATTCAGAAAATTGACTGAATACGACTGAATATGAAGGACTCATCGGGAGAATCGCGCTGGAACTGAAATCGGAACGCTCACTGACATTTCCCCTATCTGAAAGTCTGATAAACGCTGAAAAAATGATTAAGTCCAAAAAAAAATTTTTTAAACTTTTTTCAATTTTACCCCCGTGGGATATAAATTCTACCCACCACATTTGGAACACTCCTGGGGTACTCTCACACATATTATATCCTCATTTAGTGGATATTTTCACAAAAAAGTGAAATTTTCAAAAATTCAGAAAATTGGCTGAAAACGACTGAATATGAAGGACTCATCGGGCGAATCGCGCTGGAACTGAAATCGGAACGCTCACTGACATTTCCCCTATCTGAAAGTCTGATAAAAGCTGAAAAAATGACTAAGTCCAAAAAAAAAAAATTTTCACCTTTTTTCAATTTTACCCCCGTGGGATATATATTCTACCCACACACATTTGGAACTCTCCTGGGGTACCCTCACACATATTATTCCCTCATTTAGTGGATATTTTCACAAAAAAGTGAAATTTTCAAAAATTCAGAAAATTGGCTGAAAACGACTAAATATGAAGGACTCATCTGGCGAATCGCTCTGGAACTGAAATCGGAACGCTCACTGATATTGCCCCTATCTGAAAGTCTGATAAACGCTGAAAAAATGATTAAGTCCAAAAAAAAAATTTTTTTCAATTTTTTTCAATTTTACCCCCGTGGGATATATATTCTACCCACGCACATTTGGAACACTCCTGGGGTACCCTCACACATATTATTCCCTCATTTAGTGGATATTTTCACAAAAAAGTGAAATTTTCAAAAATTCAGAAAATTGGCTGAATACGACTGAATATGAAGGACTCATCGGGCGAATCGCTCTGGAACTGAAATCGGAACGCTCACTGATATTGCCCCTATCTGAAAGTCTGATAAACGCTGAAAAAATGACTAAGTCCAAAAAAAAAAATTTTTTAACCTTTTTTCAATTTTACCACCGTGGGATATATATTCTACCCACACATATTTGGAACTCTCCTGGGGTACCCTCACACATATTATTCCCTCATTTAGTGGATATTTTCACAAAAAAGTGAAATTTTCAAAAATTCAGAAAATTGGCTGAAAACGACTAAATATGAAGGAATCATCGGGCGAATCACTCTGGAACTGAAATCGGAACGCTCACTGATATTTCCCCTATCTGAAAGTCTGATAAACGCTGAAAAAATGATTAAGTCCAAAAAAAAATTTTTTCAGCTTTTTTCAATTTTACCCCCGTGGGATATAAATTCTACCCACCACATTTGGAACACTCCTGGGGTACTCTCACACATATTATTCCCTCATTTAGTGGATATTTTCACAAAAAAGTGAAATTTTCAAAAATTCAGAAAATTGGCTGAATACGACTGAATATGAAGGACGCATCGGGAGAATCGCGCTGGAACTGAAATCGGAACGCTCACTGATATTGCCCCTATCTGAAAGTCTGATAAACGCTGAAAAAATGATTAAGTCCAAAAAAAAATTTTTAACCTTTTTTCAATTTTACCCCCGTGGGATATATATTCTACCCACACACATTTGGAACTCTCCTGGGGTACCCTCACACATATTATTCCCTCATTTAGTGGATATTTTCACAAAAAAGTGAAATTTTCAAAAATTCAGAAAATTGGCTGAAAACGACTAAATATGAAGGACTCATCGGGCGAATCGCTCTGGAACTGAAATCGGAACGCTCACTGATATTGCCCCTATCTAAAAGTCTGATAAACGCTGAAAAAATGATTAAGTCCAAAAAAAATTTTTTTCAATTTTACCCCCGTGGGATATATATTCTACCCACGCACATTTGGAACACTCCTGGGGTACCCTCACACATATTATTCCCTCATTTAGTGGATATTTTCACAAAAAAGTGAAATTTTCAAAAATTCTGAAAATTGGCTGAAAAGGACTAAATATGAAGGACTCATCGGGCGAATCGCTCTGGAACTGAAATCGGAACGCTCACTGACATTTCCCCTATCTGAAAGTCTGATAAACGCTGAAAAAATGACTAAGTCCAAAAAAAAAAATTTTTAACCTTTTTTCAATTTTACCCCCGTGGGATATATATTCTACCCACACACATTTGGAACTCTCCTGGGGTACCCTCACACATATTATTCCCTCATTTAGTGGATATTTTCACAAAAAAGTGAAATTTTCAAAAATTCAGAAAATTGGCTGAAAACGACTGAATATGAAGGACTCATCGGGCGAATCGCGCTGGAACTGAAATCGGAACGCTCACTGACATTTCCCCTATCTGAAAGTCTGATAAAAGCTGAAAAAATGACTAAGTCCAAAAAAAAAAAATTTTCACCTTTTTTCAATTTTACCCCTGTGGGATACATATTCTACCCACACACATTTGGAACTCTCCTGGGGTACCCTCACACATATTATTCCCTCATTTAGTGGATATTTTCACAAAAAAGTGAAATTTTCAAAAATTCAGAAAATTGACTGAATACGACTGAATATGAAGGACTCATCGGGAGAATCGCGCTGGAACTGAAATCGGAACGCTCACTGACATTTCCCCTATCTGAAAGTCTGATAAACGCTGAAAAAATGACTAAGTCCAAAAAAAAAAAATTTTTCACCTTTCTTCAATTTTACCCCCGTGGGATATATATTCTACCCACGCACATTTGGAACACTCCTGGGGTACCCTCACACATATTATTCCCTCATTTAGTGGATATTTGCACAAAAAAGTGAAATTTTCAAAAATTCAGAAAATTGGCTGAATACGACTGAATATGAAGGACTCATCGGGCGAATCGCTCTGGAACTGAAATCGGAACGCTCACTGATATTGCCCCTATCTGAAAGTCTGATAAACGCTGAAAAAATGACTAAGTCCAAAAAAAAAATTTTTTTAACCTTTTTTCAATTTTACCACCGTGGAATATATATTCTACCCACACACATTTGGAACTCTCCTGGGGTACCCTCACACATATTATTCCCTCATTTAGTGGATATTTTCACAAAAAAGTGAAATTTTCAAAAATTCTGAAAATTGGCTGAAAACGACTAAATATGAAGGAATCATCGGGCGAATCACTCTGGAACTGAAATCGGAACGCTCACTGATATTTCCCCTATCTGAAAGTCTGATAAACGCTGAAAAAATGATTAAGTCCAAAAAAAAATTTTTTCAACTTTTTTCAATTTTACCCCCGTGGGATATAAATTCTACCCACCACATTTGGAACACTCCTGGGGTACTCTCACACATATTATTCCCTCATTTAGTGGATATTTTCACAAAAAAGTGAAATTTTCAAAAATTCAGAAAATTGGCTGAAAACGACTGAATATGAAGGACTCATCGGGCGAATCGCGCTGGAACTGAAATCGGAACGCTCACTGACATTTCCCCTATCTGAAAGTCTGATAAAAGCTGAAAAAATGACTAAGTCCAAAAAAAAAAAATTTTCACCTTTTTTCAATTTTACCCCCGTGGGATACATATTCTACCCACACACATTTGGAACTCTCCTGGGGTACCCTCACACATATTATTCCCTCATTTAGTGGATATTTTCACAAAAAAGTAAAATTTTCAAAAATTCAGAAAATTGGCTGAAAACGACTAAATATGAAGGACTCATCTGGCGAATCACTCTGGAACTGAAATCGGAACGCTCACTGATATTGCCCCTATCTGAAAGTCTGATAAACGCTGAAAAAATGATTAAGTCCAAAAAAAAAATTTTTTTCAACTTTTTTCAATTTTACCCCTGTGGGATATATATTCTACCCACGCACATTTGGAACACTCCTGGGGTACCCTCACACATATTATTCCCTCATTTAGTGGATATTTTCACAAAAAAGTGAAATTTTCAAAAATTCTGAAAATTGACTGAATACGACTGAATATGAAGGACTCATCGGGAGAATCGCGCTGGAACTGAAATCGGAACGCTCACTGACATTTCCCCTATCTGAAAGTCTGATAAACGCTGAAAAAATGACTAAGTCCAAAAAAAAAAATTTTTCACCTTTCTTCAATTTTACCCCCGTGGGATATATATTCTACCCACGCACATTTGGAACACTCCTGGGGTACCCTCACACATATTATTCCCTCATTTAGTGGATATTTTCACAAAAAAGTGAAATTTTCAAAAATTCAGAAAATTGGCTGAATACGACTGAATATGAAGGACTCATCGGGCGAATCGCTCTGGAACTGAAATCGGAACGCTCACTGATATTGCCCCTATCTGAAAGTCTGATAAACGCTGAAAAAATGACTAAGTCCAAAAAAAAAAATTTTTTCAACTTTTTTCAATTTTACCCCGTGGGATATAAATTCTACCCACCACATTTGGAACACTCCTGGGGTACTCTCACACATATTATATCCTCATTTAGTGGATATTTTCACAAAAAAGTGAAATTTTCAAAAGTTCAGAAAATTGGCTGAAAACGACTGAATATGAAGGACTCATCGGGCGAATCGCGCTGGAACTGAAATCGGAACGCTCACTGACATTTCCCCTATCTGAAAGTCTGATAAAAGCTGAAAAAATGACTAAGTCCAAAAAAAAAAAATTTTCACCTTTTTTCAATTTTACCCCCGTGGGATATATATTCTACCCACACACATTTGGAACTCTCCTGGGGTACCCTCACACATATTATTCCCTCATTTAGTGGATATTTTCACAAAAAAGTGAAATTTTCAAAAATTCAGAAAATTGGCTGAAAACGACTAAATATGAAGGACTCATCTGGCGAATCGCTCTGGAACTGAAATCGGAACGCTCACTGATATTGCCCCTATCTGAAAGTCTGATAAACGCTGAAAAAATGATTAAGTCCAAAAAAAAAATTTTTTTCAATTTTTTTCAATTTTACCCCCGTGGGATATATATTCTACCCACGCACATTTGGAACACTCCTGGGGTACCCTCACACATATTATTCCCTAATTTAGTGGATATTTTCACAAAAAAGTGAAATTTTAAAAAATTCAGAAAATTGACTGAATACGACTGAATATGAAGGACTCATCGGGAGAATCGCGCTGGAACTGAAATCGGAACGCTCACTGACATTTCCCCTATCTGAAAGTCTGATAAACGCTGAAAAAATGATTAAGTCCAAAAAAAAATTTTTTCAACTTTTTTCAATTTTACCCCCGTGGGATATAAATTCTACCCACCACATTTGGAACACTCCTGGGGTACTCTCACACATATTATATCCTCATTTAGTGGATATTTTCACAAAAAAGTGAAATTTTCAAAAATTCAGAAAATTGGCTGAAAACGACTGAATATGAAGGACTCATCGGGCGAATCGCGCTGGAACTGAAATCGGAACGCTCACTGACATTTCCCCTATCTGAAAGTCTGATAAAAGCTGAAAAAATGACTAAGTCCAAAAAAAAAAATTTTCACCTTTTTTCAATTTTACCCCCGTGGGATATATATTCTACCCACACACATTTGGAACTCTCCTGGGGTACCCTCACACATATTATTCCCTCATTTAGTGGATATTTTCACAAAAAAGTGAAATTTTCAAAAATTCAGAAAATTGGCTGAAAACGACTAAATATGAAGGACTCATCTGGCGAATCGCTCTGGAACTGAAATCGGAACGCTCACTGATATTGCCCCTATCTGAAAGTCTGATAAACGCTGAAAAAATGATTAAGTCCAAAAAAAAAATTTTTTTCAATTTTTTTCAATTTTACCCCCGTGGGATATATATTCTACCCACGCACATTTGGAACACTCCTGGGGTACTCTCACACATATTATTCCCTCATTTAGTGGATATTTTCACAAAAAAGTGAAATTTTCAAAAATTCAGAAAATTGGCTGAAAACGACTGAATATGAAGGACTCATCGGGCGAATCGCGCTGGAACTGAAATCGGAACGCTCACTGACATTTCCCCTATCTGAAAGTCAGATAAACGCTGAAAAAATGACTAAGTCCAAAAAAAAAAATTTTTCACCTTTTTTCAATTTTACCCCCGTGGGATATATATTCTATCCACACACATTTGGAACTCTCCTGGGGTACCCTCACACATATTATTCTCTCATTTAGTGGATATTTTCACAAAAAAGTGAAATTTTCAAAAATTCAGAAAATTGGCTGAATACGACTGAATATGAAGGACTCATCGGGAGAATCGCGCTGGAACTGAAATCGGAACGCTCACTGATATTGCCCCTATCTGAAAGTCTGATAAACGCTGAAAAAATGATTAAGTCCAAAAAAAAATTTTTAACCTTTTTTCAATTTTACCCCCGTGGGATATATATTCTACCCACACACATTTGGAACTCTCCTGGGGTACCCTCACACATATTATTCCCTCATTTAGTGGATATTTTCACAAAAAAGTGAAATTTTCAAAAATTCAGAAAATTGGCTGAAAACGACTAAATATGAAGGACTCATCGGGCGAATCGCTCTGGAACTGAAATCGGAACGCTCACTGATATTGCCCCTATCTAAAAGTCTGATAAACGCTGAAAAAATGATTAAGTCCAAAAAAAATTTTTTTCAATTTTACCCCCGTGGGATATATATTCTACCCACGCACATTTGGAACACTCCTGGGGTACCCTCACACATATTATTCCCTCATTTAGTGGATATTTTCACAAAAAAGTGAAATTTTCAAAAATTCTGAAAATTGGCTGAAAAGGACTAAATATGAAGGACTCATCGGGCGAATCGCTCTGGAACTGAAATCGGAACGCTCACTGACATTTCCCCTATCTGAAAGTCTGATAAAAGCTGAAAAAATGACTAAGTCCAAAAAAAAAAAATTTTCACCTTTTTTCAATTTTACCCCCGTGGGATACATATTCTACCCACACACATTTGGAACTCTCCTGGGGTACCCTCACACATATTATTCCCTCATTTAGTGGATATTTTCACAAAAAAGTGAAATTTTCAAAAATTCAGAAAATTGGCTGAAAACGACTAAATATGAAGGACTCATCTGGCGAATCGCTCTGGAACTGAAATCGGAACGCTCACTGGTATTGCCCCTATCTGAAAGTCTGATAAACGCTGAAAAAATGACTAAGTCCAAAAAAAAAAATTTTTTAACCTTTTTTCAATTTTACCACCGTGGGATATATATTCTACCCACACACATTTGGAACTCTCCTGGGGTACCCTCACACATATTATTCCCTCATTTAGTATATATTTTCACAAAAAAGTGAAATTTTCAAAAATTCTGAAAATTGGCTGAAAACGACTAAATATGAAGGAATCATCGGGCGAATCACTCTGGAACTGAAATCGGAACGCTCACTGATATTTCCCCTATCTGAAAGTCTGATAAACGCTGAAAAAATGATTAAGTCCAAAAAAAAAATTTTTTTCAACTTTTTTCAATTTTACCCCCGTGGGATATATATTCTACCCACGCACATTTGGAACACTCCTGGGGTACCCTCACACATATTATTCCCTCATTTAGTGGATATTTTCACAAAAAAGTGAAATTTTCAAAAATTCAGAAAATTGACTGAATACGACTGAATATGAAGGACTCATCGGGAGAATCGCGCTGGAACTGAAATCGGAATGCTCACTGACATTTCCCCTATCTGAAAGTCTGATAAACGCTGAAAAAATGACTAAGTCCAAAAAAAAAAATTTTTCACCTTTCTTCAATTTTACCCCCGTGGGATATATATTCTACCCACGCACATTTGGAACACTCCTGGGGTACCCTCACACATATTATTCCCTCATTTAGTGGATATTTTCACAAAAAAGTGAAATTTTCAAAAATTCAGAAAATTGGCTGAAAACGACTGAATATGAAGGACTCATCGGGCGAATCGCGCTGGAACTGAAATCGGAACGCTCACTGACATTTCCCCTATCTGAAATTCTGATAAACGCTGAAAAAATGACTAAGTCCAAAAAAAATTTTTTTAACCTTTTTTCAATTTTACCCCCGTGGGATATATATTCTACCCACACACATTTGGAACTCTCCTGGGGTACCCTCACACATATTATTCCCTCATTTAGTGGATATTTTCACAAAAAAGTGAAATTTTCAAAAATTCAGAAAATTGGCTGAAAACGACTAAATATGAAGGAATCATCGGGCTAATCACTCTGGAACTGAAATCGGAACGCTCACTGATATTTCCCCTATCTGAAAGTCTGATAAACGCTGAAAAAATGATTAAGTCCAAAAAAAATTTTTTTAACCTTTTTTCAATTTTACCCCCGTGGGATATATATTCTACCCACACACATTTGGAACTCTCCTGGGGTACCCTCACACATATTATTCCCTCATTTAGTGGATATTTTCACAAAAAGTGAAATTTTCAAAAATTCAGAAAATTGGCTGAAAACGACTAAATATGAAGGAATCATCCGGCGAATCACTCTGGAACTGAAATCGGAACGCTCACTGATATTTCCCCTATCTGAAAGTCTGATAAACGCTGAAAAAATGATTAAGTCCAAAAAAAATTTTTTAACCTTTTTTCAATTTTACCCCCGTGGGATATATATTCTACCCACACACATTTGGAACTCTCCTGGGGTACCCTCACACGTATTATTCCCTCATTTAGTGGATATTTTCACAAAAAAGTGAAATTTTCAAAAATTCAGAAAATTGGCTGAAAACGACTGAATATGAAGGACTCATCGGGAGAATCGCGCTGGAACTGAAATCGGAACGCTCACTGACATCTCCCCTATCTGAAATTCTGATAAACGCTGAAAAAATGACTAAGTCCAAAAAAAAAATTTTTTAACCTTTTTTCAATTTTACCCCCGTGGGATATATATTCTACCCACGCACATTTGGAACACTCCTGGGGTACCCTCACACATATTATTCCCTCATTTAGTGGATATTTTCACAAAAAAGTGAAATTTTCAAAAATTCAGAAAATTGGCTGAATACGACTGAAAATGAAGGACTCATCGGGCGAATCGCTCTGGAACTGAAATCGGAACGCTCACTGATATTGCCCCTATCTGAAAGTCTGATAAACGCTGAAAAAATGACTAAGTCCAAAAAAAAAAATTTTTTAACCTTTTTTCAATTTTACCACCGTGGGATATATATTCTACCCACACACATTTGGAACTCTCCTGGGGTACCCTCACACATATTATTCCCTCATTTAGTGGATATTTTCACAAAAAAGTGAAATTTTCAAAAATTCTGAAAATTGGCTGAAAACGACTAAATATGAAGGAATCATCGGGCGAATCACTCTGGAACTGAAATCGGAACGCTCACTGATATTTCCCCTAGCTGAAAGTCTGATAAACGCTGAAAAAATGATTAAGTCCAAAAAAAAATTTTTTCAACTTTTTTCAATTTTACCCCCGTGGGATATAAATTCTACCCACCACATTTGGAACACTCCTGGGGTACTCTCACACATATTATTCCCTCATTTAGTGGATATTTTCACAAAAAAGTGAAATTTTCTAAAATTCAGAAAATTGGCTGAAAACGACTGAATATGAAGGACTCATCGGGCGAATCGCGCTGGAACTGAAATCGGAACGCTCACTGCCATTTCCCCTATCTGAAAGTCAGATAAACGCTGAAAAAATGACTAAGTCCAAAAAAAAAAATGTTTCACCTTTTTTCAATTTTACCCCCGTGGGATATATATTCTACCCACACACATTTGGAACTCTCCTGGGGTACCCTCACACATATTATTCCCTCATTTAGTGGATATTTTCACAAAAAAGTGAAATTTTCAAAAATTCTGAAAATTGGCTGAAAACGACTAAATATGAAGGACTCATCGGGCGAATCGCTCTGGAACTGAAATCGGAACGCTCACTGATATTGCCCCTATCTGAAAGTCTGATAAACGCTGAAAAAATGATTAAGTCCAAAAAAAATTTTTTAACCTTTTTTCAATTTTACCCCCGTGGGATATATATTCTACCCACACACATTTGGAACTCTCCTGGGGTACCCTCACACATATTATTCCCTCATTTAGTGGATATTTTCACAAAAAAGTGAAATTTTCAAAAATTCAGAAAATTGGCTGAAAACGACTGAATATGAAGGACTCATCGGGAGAATCGCGCTGGAACTGAAATCGGAACGCTCACTGACATCTCCCCTATCTGAAATTCTGATAAACGCTGAAAAAATGACTAAGTCCAAAAAAAAAATTTTTTAACCTTTTTTCAATTTTACCCCCGTGGGATATATATTCTACCCACGCACATTTGGAACACTCCTGGGGTACCCTCACACATATTATTCCCTCATTTAGTGGATATTTTCACAAAAAAGTGAAATTTTCAAAAATTCAGAAAATTGGCTGAATACGACTGAAAATGAAGGACTCATCGGGCGAATCGCTCTGGAACTGAAATCGGAACGCTCACTGATATTGCCCCTATCTGAAAGTCTGATAAACGCTGAAAAAATGACTAAGTCCAAAAAAAAAAATTTTTTAACCTTTTTTCAATTTTACCACCGTGGGATATATATTCTACCCACACACATTTGGAACTCTCCTGGGGTACCCTCACACATATTATTCCCTCATTTAGTGGATATTTTCACAAAAAAGTGAAATTTTCAAAAATTTTGAAAATTGGCTGAAAACGACTAAATATGAAGGAATCATCGGGCGAATCACTCTGGAACTGAAATCGGAACGCTCACTGATATTTCCCCTAGCTGAAAGTCTGATAAACGCTGAAAAAATGATTAAGTCCAAAAAAAAATTTTTTCAACTTTTTTCAATTTTACCCCCGTGGGATATAAATTCTACCCACCACATTTGGAACACTCCTGGGGTACTCTCACACATATTATTCCCTCATTTAGTGGATATTTTCACAAAAAAGTGAAATTTTCTAAAATTCAGAAAATTGGCTGAAAACGACTGAATATGAAGGACTCATCGGGCGAATCGCGCTGGAACTGAAATCGGAACGCTCACTGCCATTTCCCCTATCTGAAAGTCAGATAAACTCTGAAAAAATGACTAAGTCCAAAAAAAAAAATGTTTCACCTTTTTTCAATTTTACCCCCGTGGGATATATATTCTACCCACACACATTTGGAACTCTCCTGGGGTACCCTCACACATATTATTCCCACATTTAGTGGATATTTTCACAAAAAAGTGAAATTTTCAAAAATTCTGAAAATTT